>NC_082660.1:41449755-46413207 GCF_028023285.1 Balaenoptera ricei
TGTTGTTGTTTTCGTAGATTGTAATTTAAAAAGTATAGAAAATAAACAGAAAATATGCACATTGGTTCTGGTTTGTCTACATTGACCCTTTAACATTTAACATACCTTTTAAAATGCATTTTAAAGTTCAAAATAGTTCTCACTTAACCTCTCTATAAATCTCTTCCTGCAGCTACTAGTGCTCATGTGTGTTATTTATTGCAGTCTTAAGTGTGGTTATCCTTTCTACTATTCAGATTATTCTATTGGAAGGTACCGTGGATCCACCATTCAGTGTTTGTCATTGATGATGACTAAGATGAAATTAAATGCTATTCTTTATATAGTTGGTGCTTGGGAGGAACATGGGGGGTAGGAGCAGTGGAGTAAGGAGAAGAATAAATTTTGCATGTAAAAGTTAAAATTAAGTGATATTGGAACTTTAATACTGTAAATACACTATGGTTCTTTTTCTTTGAGGACTATTTGAGTTTGAATGTTTAAAATGCCTTCTGGTCTGTGTTTTATTTTCCATTGCTCTTCATTATTTTCTGTCAGTTGTTTTTAACTATTCAGCTGTTATCTTTAATTATTGTGGCACAGATTAAAGCACAAATTACATCTTTTTCATATTTTATTATTTCCTTTGTATTGCCTATTGGGTCCACATTGCTGGCAGCATTTTCCTCAGTGGCCTACAACGTGATAACTTCTGTAATTAATCTTAACTGCCTTACCAGATTTTTTCATGTCAGTGACTTAAAACCACACTGGATGATCTCCAAGTCAGGCTAAATTCTTCTAAAGCATACAGTGAGATTCCTGAATTTCTAAAATAAAATTCTTTAGAAAATAAGGTTTTTATGTTAGTCCTTTTGTCTAGATGTTACACTATCACTCACTTCAACTCTGGGCCTAAAGAGAATAGGCATGTTTTAATATCCACATCAAATGCTGTACTGAGCTCTCCTTGGATGCAATGCCTTGGCTTGCTGCCAATTTGTACTGCCCTCTACCTGCTCTCCACTCAGCTGCTGGGACCTCTGTCCCATTTCCTAGGTAGTGCTGCTGCCACTCTGCTGGAGCAGGGTCTTCCTCCCTCTTCTATGCTCTATAGTCTTAGGAAAGTTGCTAGAAAATGGGGGAAAATGTAGTGGTCCAAAACTAACATCATGGACCGTATGGGACCTAAGGGATTCTGGAAGAATATTGTCAGAAAGAGTTCCATGGAGGTACAAGTTATAAACAGTATACAGTAGCAGTTACCTTCAGTTTTCATTAATAAAGTCTTATGCTGTGGGTAACTAGGTGTGATGGTGTTTAATATATTAAAGATTATACTCTTTTCCATCTCAGTTTTGAGGTGTATATAAACGTTGACTTCAGAATTTTAAAGTACATTTTTAGAGATTTATTTTCAGCTCTTAACTCTTAAAGACAATTTGTAGTAGCTAGATACATCAAAACACTATAGACCTGTGGGGTTGCTTGGGTTATTTCAGTAAATTTAGGCCTCAGTTTATTAATGAAGAGACAAGAAAAAAATGCTCTGATAAACTGGAAATAAAAATCTCCTGAGGCTTAGAGAAAAGTCAAGGTGGCAAATGGTATATGTCATGTTGTTTGCCATTTCTGTTCTGTTGATGGTGTCCTGAGCTGGGCAGGGGTCCAGAACTTAGAAGGGGAAAGTGACGTAAGTGCAAGAGACTTGATGTTTCTGGTGTAGGAACTTCATAACGAAAGATAATTAAAGTGTAGGTCAGTTTATCTACAGAGCACAGTTTCATTTCTCTACCAAATGATGAGGGTGAATTTGAAATTAAGTTTAAGCCAAAATTTAAAATAATTGGGCAATGACTAATTTCTTCTTACTCTACTTTGCTCAGGGAAAGAGTTTCAAGATGGGAGAAAAGGATTTAAAATGGGATAATGTCTAAATCCTTTCCAGCACCTGCTTCTTTAACTTTAATGCCTTTCTCCACTTTGGATTGTTGTATTAAAGTTTCATTATTTGGCTTGAAGTATTATAAAGTGTTGGGCATTTACATGTTCAGAAGATAAAGTCTGTTCCTGTTATCCACATCTCTGTCTTTGCATTAGCATTTTCAGTGGGAAAAGGTTATAGTCACTATATAGACTGCTACCTACATCAGTTCCTTAAGGGAAATTCCTATTTGTTCCAGACTTGACCTCAGTAGGCAGGGAATCAATGTTTGAAATACAGTAAGAAACTGCTAGATACAGTTTGATTGCATAGTGCATCCTCACTACCCTCTTATTTTCACATATGTGGTTAGTCTTTAAAGTGTTCGTTATTTTTAATCTGACTTTTTGTTGGGTTCATCTTTGTGGTCGATGCTATACATCAGAAGGTGGTTACAATACTTGGGCTTCTTTTTTGTTTAAAAATTGTAATTGCAACATTCAGTGGCTGAGTCAATTTCAGCTCCCTTAGTCATGCCTCACTTTTTTTTTTCTATTTTAAAATAAAGGCAGCTACAGCTTTCTTTGTTTTGTTTACTTTCCCATTTGCTTTTTTTCTTTTAATTGTTACAGAATTGTAGAAATGACAGAAGCAGAATTCTGCTAATCAATCAAACCCTTTTTTCTAGCCTCATTTCTCAATGTCCAGAATGTTGTAGAAGCTTAAATTTTTGTGTCACGTTTAACTAGCATGAGATGCTCCTTTATGGTACAGTTTTAATACTCGGTCCATATCCTTAAAATACTTGGTCCAATTCCTTAAAATATTAATTAGTGCTATACAATACATCCATCTCCTGCTCTGGCAAACATTTTATGTATTTGGAGTCATATTTTGTTTAAATTCTAAAGTTGAAGAGTGGTAGATACATAGTTCAGCATGAAAACTTAATTATTTATGTGGAAATTGTAACTGAATGTTTTATCTTGGCATTGGTTTAATGATAATATTTGAATTGTTTCTTTACTAGTCCCAGCCAAGTATTTTCTACTCCCGTGGAGTTTATAAATTAATACCAATTTTATACCTAAATTTAAGAGGTTAGATGTCATGTCTATCTTTAAATGTACAGGGCACTCCTACTTTGTGGAGAGATATATTGAAAGCTGGTAATGAGTAGAATATTCATTTATTTAACCTTTAACCTTAAATGTTAGTTGAACTTCAAATTCTTATCTGAAATTTTAATACATTAAGAGTATTTGATAGTTTAATGTAATTAGTTTTGAACTTGTAATAATTGGGTGAGGTAGGTTAGTTACTCTGGAATGATTTGAAAGCTCAAAATTATATCTCGCTGATTTTCTGAGTTAGGTAGAAACTTTAGGAAATTGGAAATCGCTTTCTTTTTCTTTCTTACACTAAAAGAATTGCAGTTTGGGGGTAATTCTACCATATTTTAATAATCTATAATTTAACAAACATGATACCTTCATTAAAGAAAAAGAAACACCAAATACTAGTAAGTAATAATTATATAGAGTGTCAGATAATGGATAGCAACTATATGCCTCATTTTAAAAATTGGTATAATTAGCTGTAAAATTTAGTAGGTTGGAGTCTTGCTGAATTTTGCCAAGGAGTTACATGGAAAATTCTTTCCAACATTTGAGAAAAGAAAGGAAAAGGTCTTTTCAGGTTTGAGAATTGTCACTAAGATATTCTGGTTATAGTTACTGAGATGAGACATAGAAAGAGAGATATATTCTATTTTTACTATTACCTAGACCTTTTTTGGTCAAGTTATTGTTTTAACATTTAATGGAAAGAATCTGATGGTGGAAGGTGGTGGAGAGGAAATTGGAGTTTGTGTTTGTTCTTCAGGTAAAGAAAATATATTGGAAAATTACCAGCGAAATAAGGAAATGTCATCAATAATTCGTGTGTTGTAGTATCTTTTCTATTACTTTTCTTCAGTGGGAGATATAGGAATCAAGCTAAGTAATTACTAAAATGAATAATTGTTCTCAGTTTTTTCCTGGTGGATCCAAATCTCATGGATTTGTGCAACTACCCAGTAATTTAGTTAGGACTTAATTCAGGATTTTTTTTCTGTTTTCTAAATAAATGTACAGCTGATTTATTCTCCCTTCTTCTTTTTTTAAGGAATCTAGGTAAAAATGGCTTATCTAACAGTAGCATTTTATTGGATAAATGTCCGCCTCCAAGACCACCATCTTCACCATACCCTCCCTTGCCAAAGGACAAGTTGAATCCACCTACACCTAGTATTTATGTGAGTCTGAATTGACTGACTAGAAGTAAATCAAACCAGTGTTTGCACCTACCTGTCTTTCATAAGATCTTGCTTTAAATCAATATGGATGCCCTTTAGGAAACATTAGAATTATTGGCAGCAGCTTGGATGTTTCGGGGAAAAAAGTGATGTATTCAAAAAGATTTTGTAATAGCATTTAAAACATGCCTTCTCAGCTATTAACTGCGATTACATTATAGTAGTGAGAAATACTTTTTACTGCACCCAATTTTGAGCAGATTTAGGCAAAAACTACCTAAAAGTGTAACTTCTTTTTGAGTAAGCTATGTTTTAAATCTGCATTCTACTAGTTGTAAGGACCTTAACATTCATTCTGTTTTATACATCTACCAAAAAAAAAAAATATTTACCTTCAAAAAAATGTGTTCGAGAACATAAAATGTGATAATAAATATGTCATTAAAAAGCTTAATAGATTATTTAAAACTGGGGATTAGTTTTACTTAATGGACATTTAGACATGTGGTATAGGAAGTTGATAAGAGTTCAATCAAAGCAACTCTTAATTACGTTTCTCCGAAATAGGTCCTCCTACACCATTTCCTTCCATCTTCCCTCTTCCACCCCAAATGAAGAAATTTTAAACTATTGAGTGTTTTTGGAGATTTGACCCTGTTTTCACCCTCTAGGAGCCAACTGTTATCGTATTAATCCTTTAGTATGTAAGGGAAGCACTGGGATACACATGTAATAAAACTTTTATACTGAGGTCTGAGGGGGAGAAAATGCAAAATTATTATTTATCTTTCACGGGTTGTCTTCTTCAGCCTGCTTTCATTTTGGTAATATTTTAAATGCTGATTTTTTTTTCCTCTCTTTTGTGATAAGAGAAAAACCACATAACATAAAATTTATCTTCACCATTTTTAAGTGTACAGTTCCATAGTGTTAAGTATATTCCAATTGTTTCAAAACAGCTCTCCAGAACATTTTCATCTGGCAAATCTGAAATTCTATACACATTAAAAAACAACTCCCTCTTCCCCTGGTCTCCCCAGCCCCTGGTAACCACCACTTTACTTTCTGTTTCTATGAATTTGACTACTTTAGATACCTCATATAAGTGAAATTATACACAATTTTTCTTTTTGTAACTGGTTTATTTTCACTTAAAGTGTCTTCAAGATTCATCCACATGGTAGCATGTGATAGGACTTTCTTCTGTATCTCTCCCACGTATTTTGTTCAAGATATAATGGACAAGAGAAATGTATGTGGTTACTAATTACAATTAGAATCAAAAGACATAGTGATAAAATGCTATAAAACATAAAATAGGAATAACGACAGATAGGATGTATTATTTATTTAAATTGCAGTAAATAATGAATATAAATTTGGCATAATATTTTCTAAAAGGTCCGCTTTATGGAGATCTAACAATACGTTTTAATTTTACAGTTGGAAAATAAACGTGATGCTTTCTTTCCTCCATTACACCAATTTTGTACAAATCCAAACAACCCTGTTACAGTAATACGTGGCCTTGCTGGAGCTCTTAAGTTGGGTAAGCTTTAAATAAGAAAAAGGAAAAGTGTATATATTTCCTTTACTGTCTGTTAACTTCTAAACCACTGGTAGAAACTTTTTTCTATTCTTTTGTAGTTTTTCACATTTTCATTTTAATATGTGTGTGAGAGAGAGAGTACTTATTACTTCTTTAATCCATAACGTGAAGATACGATGATAATGGTTAAATTAACTGGTGGTGTTTTAATTTAGCTTTTATTTTCATCCAATTATATAATTATAATTATGATTTAGGTTGACTAATAGAAGAAATTTTTAAGATAAAATATAGGGAAAATTTGATATTACTAATTAAGTACTGTAGCCCCCTAAGTGGTTCCTGTCACCTGCAGAGATTGAATAAACAAGTGAATCTTTAGCCCCTGGCCCCTTGATTATTCTCCCTCTGTTGATGGCATGACGATTAGGTCCAGGGCTTCAGCGTATGGTTGTGCAAATCTGGCACAAAGCTCAGGGTGTGCAGAGGCCCTGGTTAGTTTTTAGGGGGATTGGATAGAACACCATGAAACATTTTCCTTTTTTTTCTTTTAAAAAAAAAAAAACACTTTAAAAATATTATTCCACTAGCTCTCTATTTTACATTTGGTAGTGTATATATGAGGGTGGGAGGGAGACGCAAGAGGAAGGGGATATGGGGATATATGTATGCATATTGCTGATTCACTTTGTTATACAGCAGAAAGTAACACTGTAAAGCAATTATACTCCAATAAAGACGTTAAAAAAATAAAATATTATTCCAAATATAATTTTTATTTATTAACTACATTTATTTATTTATGAAGACCTGGGACTTTTCTCTACCAAAACTTTGGTAGAAGCTAACAATGAACACATGGTGGAAGTGAGGACACAGTTGTTGCAGCCAGCAGATGAAAACTGGGATCCCACTGGAACGAAGAAAATCTGGCACTGTGAAAGTAATCGATCTCATACTACAATTGCTAAATATGCACAGTACCAGGCCTCCTCTTTCCAGGAATCATTGAGAGTAAGTATTTATTTCCTGAAGATTATTTTATTTTGGAGATCGTTTGTTTTATTATTTTATAGTTTACTTTGAAAGGGCACTTTACTTTTGTAAACATCTCATTTTATGTTATATAAAATAGTTTATTATTATTATTTTTATAACATACTTTATAAGTGCTATCCGGTTTACTCTTACTACTAAGTCTAAGCAAACCTATGGGTTGATAAATATTGTTACTGTCTAGTGAGATGTCTCCCTCATTTCTGGGATATTTCTGTTTAGAGAAGGGTTTCTTAACCTTGGCGTTATTCACATTTTGGGTTGGGTAATTCTTTGTTGTGGGAAACTGTCCTGTGTATTGTAGAATATTTAGTAGCATCCCTGGCCTCTCCCTACTAGATGTCCATAGCACACCCCTTAACCCCTATCCCAGTTATGACAATCAAAAATGTGTCCAGACATGCCAAATGTCCCCTGCAGGGCAAAATTATCCCTGATTGGGAACCACTGATATTAGAGGATAAACTAAATCTTAAGTTTGCTTTATGCTTGCAGAGTCCCTTGTCTTATTCCTTCCCATTAAATCTACCAGGTTAGTATTATCTGATACATAACTCCCCCAGGAAGCATTACCCATCTCGGTTTGAAAGAGAAAACTCCAGGAGAGGCATAAATTATTTCAAAATATACAGAAAATAAAAGAATAAAACTTTGAAAAATAATCAGGATTATTATTAAAAGGCTCATAGGACTTTCAGCAATGAGGCATTATTAAAATCCTTTAGCAATGAAATGAGAACTTTGAATTCTCCTACGAAGTGAACATAAAACATCCATAAAAGTGAGTTTATTAAATGTATTACTCAAACACTTATCTGTACTAAGTTGTTCTGTACATATCCCACAGCTGAAATTTAATATGTGCCTGCAAGTCTTTAATTTGTAGTTCATTAGATTTGCTTATCTCTGTTTAAAATTTTGCCCCGAGTTCACATTTTCAATCAAGGCAACATTTGTACCTGCTAATCGTATATTTGTGTTCCTTTCTTACTACCACTCCCCATATCCTGTAGAGAAATTCATTTAATAAAAACTATCCTGCAACTTTCACGACTTGCAGTGAATTTGTTGTCCATATAAATCTCTCTGGTTCAAACTTTTGAGATACTTCAACTCTGTGGTAGTATTACGGTCAGAAAAGGATAGATAGTAAGCAGGATTCAGAGATCATCAAAGGAGTATTTGGAAGAAGACGATGAGAGACACAGTACTTAAATGGAAAGGGATCCATAATCAAAGAAACAGTGATTTCTTGTGTGCCTTGGAGGTATGGACCATTATGTGCGGAAAATTTGACAAATGTTTAAAAAACATATACATTTATAAGGAGGGAGGCCAAAATGTCACTAAGTATAGTTAACTCAGAAATCGTAAGACAGTATTAAGAGATGCCATGTCTGTGACACAGAAATCATAAATAATAGTAATATTTTCATTGAAGAGCACCTATATTTATCCAACACTTAATTTACTTAATAATGTTGTAAATGTTTATCATTCATTGTGGGGGAAAAAAAAGATTTAACCCAGGAAGAACTTCTTCCATTTGTCTGTAATAAAAAATAGAGAACATCTTACCCTCCCCCCTTCTCTATGTATTCCATACATATATAGCTACATACACACGCACGCACGTCTGTTAGTTTAGGAAATTTATAATCAAGATTGACACTTCTTAGGCCTCTCAACTTTCCTTAAATTTCCTCCCTTGAAAATGGGCCGAGAATGAGAAGCTCTAGTTTTTCCCCTTATAGAAGAATATTAATAAGGAAGAACTCAGGATAACTTTGTGGCCGATGGAGGAGGTTGGATACCATGCCAGTGAGCTTTGACTTTTCTTGGCTTTCTATTTAATGTGGTCTTTGAAGAAATTTTCATGTGAAAGAGGTCTGTAGATAACACCACTGATCTATATGTAAACTTTTCAATTGTATGATGGAAAGGATATCTGGTTGTAGAATACATACTAAGCTGGATTGCTTTTTGCTTAACCTATAGGAAGAAAATGAGAAAAGAAGTCACCATAAAGACCACTCAGATAATGAATCTACGTCTTCAGATAAGTAAGTTGTTTGTAATGTCCACTTAGTATTTCTGTTTAAAAGGCATGTTTCTAATATTATCTCTCTTTTTAAGTTCTGGGAGGAGAAGGAAAGGACCCTTTAAAACCATAAAGTTTGGGACCAACATTGACCTGTCTGATGACAAAAAGTAAGTCTTCATAGTAGTGTTTCTGTGAACTGATGCAAAGAGGTTTCCTATTAGCAAGACTGAGAATTGTCTACAACTTCCTCTTCTGTTTTGTTCCTTGTCATTTTTCTAAGTTGATATACAAGTTTTAGCCAAATTATTTTTGCTAGGTTTTGTGATTATTTTCTTTGACTTAAAACTCTTGTACAAATTTTCCCTCAAGACCCTTCTATATGTAGTTATACAATCATAAAATTATATTTATAATTATATAAAATATATTTATAAAATAGAATTATACAACAATTATAAAAATAGGGAAGTCAGTTTTTTTCTTTTATTTACTTAATTTTTATGCTTCTTTTTGTTAGGAAGTTTTCTTTGCAAAATTTAAAAATTTAAGCATTCCACGGTTTCCTATGCAAAAGTAAAATATTTATAGATTTGATTGTTTTTCTGATTGGAACACAAGGTTTTTGAAGAAATGGTTAACTTCTACAAATATTTATAGCAGGGTTTCAGTCTTGATCTGATATTTTATTGCAGGTGGAAGTTGCAGCTACATGAGCTGACTAAACTTCCTGCTTTTGTGCGTGTCGTATCAGCAGGAAATCTTCTAAGCCACGTTGGTCATACCATACTGGGTATGAACACAGTTCAGCTATACATGAAAGTTCCAGGAAGTAGAACACCAGGTAACTTTTATGAACTAACATATTGACACACAAATTGATCAAAATGCAAAACACGAAAAAGAGAACTGGATTCTTTCCATTTATGATGAATGAAACTGAAAGGCTTATTTCTATTACAAGATTTGACTCTTTAACTGAGCTCAGATTATTAAGATTTTTCCACTTGGTAGTATCTTTTTTGAAATATAATATCCCTGAAACAATAGCAATGTAATCTGGAAACACGGTCATTGGAGCACTCCTGGGAAAATAAGTCCCTGTGACTTAAAGACTATTTTTGACCCCATCTACTGCAGTGTGACAGTTTTTTCTAAACTTACTTTTACCACAATCACAATAAGAAATATATTTTATATTATGACTTAGTGCACATGTATGTATACAAAAAAAGTTTCATAGAACAATACATTTTCTAATCTATTCCATTCTATTTCATTTTAAAAAGGTGTAGGTTGCAATCGTCTTATTGGGTTGCAATGTACAGTTTATAGCGACACTTGATGTGGAGACATTACTAGACTCACCATAGTATCTAGTCCAGACTTTACCACTAACTAGGCTTGTCACTTCAGCAAGTCACATTTCTTCTCTGGGTCTTTTTTTTTTTTTTCTCCATTTGTAAAATGAAGTTACATTGGTTTTAGACTTAAAATTCTGTCCGATACTAATGTATCATCTTTTTTGTGCTCCCTTTAATTGACATGAAATTTCACAGGGTGATGTTCAAAATATTTAACAATTAGGATGGGTGTTGGTAATAACGAGTTCAGTTGTACCAGTGCCTACAGGCAGCATATCACCCTCATGTGCTTGTTTGCTACTTGAAGTAGCCATGGTTTGAAGACCAGATTGCTTCCTTCTTTATTACCTGCTTATTTAATTGTAGCTAAAAAATTGTTTCAGAATAGGCCTGTGCTTGCGTCTGGGTAACGTACGTCAGTGGTTCCCAGTTCTGGCTGCTCATTAGAATCTTCTGGTAAAGTTTTAAAAAATATATGGTTGACTAATATCTGGAGATTGGGATCCAGGCATCCATATTTAAAAAAAAAAAAAAAATAGTTCTCCAGAGGATTCTAATGTACAGCCAGGATTAGGCTGTAGTTTTTGTCCTCAGGCCATTGGAAGCCTAATTTTGTGATATTTTATCCATAATTGGATAAAGTGGAAACAGTTCTGGAATAAATGGCAGAAGACCTATCTACTCCCCGCTTTGTCATTTAGATTCCAATGTAAATGCTAAGCAAGTTATTCGAACTCTCTAGAGTTCATTTTTCTTATGCATGTAGTATTGGACTGGTTCTATTAAGATTCATTTCAACCGAAATTTTCTCTCATCAATTTGAATTATTTTATGCAAATAGTATTATCCCCACATCAAAGAATGCAGTTTTTCATTACAGATCAAGGGGAAAGCAAACTTGATAGATCACTTTGTCACTTGTGTCTAGACTGTTGGGGTTTTTTTGGTTGGTTTATATACAGGGTATTAGTTTTTCAGAAGTGTCCTGTGGAACGTTAAAGAATTCTCTAAAGAATTCCCTTAGGGTAGTGCTGTCCAATAGAAATATAGTGCAAGTCACATATATGACTTAAAATTTTATAGTAACATTAATGTAAAAAGAAATAGGTGAAATTAATTTTAACCCAGATATATCTAAATATTATCATTTTAACGTGTAATCAGTATAAAAATTATTGGGACTTCCCTCCCTTTTTATATTGTCTTTGAAATCCAGTATGTACTTTGCAGTTGCTGCACATCTCAGTTCACATTACCATATTTCAGGTGGTTACTGTATTAGACAACTTGGTATTAGAAGAAATGTTAATTAGTTCCGTTCAGTTTTTAAAAATTATTTTGAGTACTTTTTCATGGGGCAAACACTTCGTTCCTGGAGTTACCTAGATAGGTATGTTACCTGCTTTAATGGACTTTATGATCAGTCTATGTTCTAAACTAGAGATGCTCTCAGGCTCTATCCTGAAAGGTTTTTAGTAAGATGATGGGGTCCCAACATCTCTAATTTTAATTAGAGGTAAATTTTATTTAGAGTCCATGCCATGGACAATTCCAGCCATCTACCTGTGGTAAGAGACAGTTGTAAGTATTAAGAGTACTGTCTTCACATTATACTGTGATACATAGAAGAGTCAGGGTGTGGTGTGCACAGACGGTATGGCAAGAGCAACTACATTTTTCTTTATTGAGGTAAAAGTCACATAACAAAAGTAACCCCTTTGAAGTGTGCAGTTCAGTCACATTTAGTACATTCACTGTGCCGTGTAGCCATCACCTCTGTAGTTCCAAGACATTTTCATCAGCCCAAAAGGAAACCCCATACCCATTAAGTAGTCATCCCATTTCCGCCCTTCCTCTCAGCCCATCGCAACCCCTAGTCTGCTTTCTGGCTGTATAGAGTTACCTGTTCTGGATGTTTCATATGAATGGAATCATACAGTATGTTGCCTTTTGTGTCTGGCTTCTTTCACTTAGCATGTTTTTGAGGTTCATCCATATTGTATCAATGGTTCATTTCTTCTTATGGCCGAATAATATTCCATTGTATGGATATAGAACATTTTTTATCCATTCATCACTTGAGGAGCATTTGGGATGCTTCCACTTTTTAGCTGTTGTGACTACAGTGTTTCTATAAACATTCATGTACAGGATTTTGTTTGAATGCCTGTTTCCACTTCTTTTGGTTATATACCTAGAATTAGAATTGCTGGGTCATATAGCAATTCTGTGTTTAACTTTTTGAGGACTTCCAAACTGCTTTCTACAGCAGCTGCAGCATTTTACATTCCTGACAGCAATGTGCAAAGGTTCCAATTTTTCCACATCCTCACCTGCATTGATTTTTTTTCTTACTATGGTTGACCTAGCGGATATGACATGTTTTTTCATTATGGTTTTGATTTTCATGTGCTTGTTGTCCATTTGTATATCTACTCTGGGGGAAATGACTGTCAAGTTCTTTCTTCATTTTTTAATTGAGTTGTTTGTCCTTTTGTTGTTGAGTTGCAAGAGTTCTTATATATTCTGGATATTAATTCTTTATCAGATACATGATTTGCAGTATTTGCTCCCATTTTGTAGGTTATCATTTCACTCTCTTGATTGTGTCCTTTGATGCACTAAAGTTTTAAATTTTGATGAAGTTCAATCTATTCATTTTTCCTTTGGTTGCTTATGCTTTCGGTGTCATATCTAAGAAACCATTGCCAAATCCAGAGTTGTAAAGATTTGCCTCTATGTTTTCTTCTTAGATTTTTATAGTTCTAGCTCTTATATTTAGATCTTTGATTCATTTTGAGTTAGATTTTTGGGTATGGTATGAGCTAAGGGTCCAACAGTATTCTTTTACATATAGCTATCCTGTTGTCCCAGCACCATTTGTTGGAAAGACTATTTTTTCCTCTGTTAAATGATCTTGACACCCTTGCTGAAAATCAGTTGACCATAGATGTATGGGTTTATTTCTGGAATCTTGATGTTGTTCCACTGATCTATATCTCTGTCTTTATGCCAATACCACACAGGTTTGATTACCCTACCTTTGAGGTAAGTTTCAAAATTGGAGTGTGAGTCTTCACCTTACATAGTTATCTTTACTGTGGTCCTTTATCTCTTCATAGGGCTTTCTGTTACTGTCTTATATTCTTTCATTTCAACCTGAAAAACTCTAGCATTTCTTACAGAGCAGATTGACTAGATTCTCTTTTATTTTTGAAGAATAGTTTTGCCAGATTCTTGGTTAATTTTTTTTTTCCTTTCAGCAATTTAAATGTGTTAAGCCATTGCTTTCTGGCCTCCATGGTTTCTGATATGAAACCAGCTATTTTATTGATGATCCATGTATGTGACAGTCACTTCTCCTTTTCTTCTTTCTAGATTTTCTTTGCCTTTCTATAGCTTGATTATTAATGTGTCTTAGTGTGGATCTTTTTGAGTTTATCTTTCCTAGAGTTCCTTGAGCTTCTTGGATATGTAGATTCATGTCGTTTGTCAAATTTGGGAAGTTTTTGACCATCATTTCTTCAAATATTCTTACTGCCCTTTTCTCTTCTTCTTCTGGGACTCCCACAATCATGTGTTAGCATATTTGATGGTGTCGCACAGGTCTCTTAGGGTCTGTGAATTTTTTTTCATTGTTTGCTTTCTTCTCCCCAGAATGTATAGTTTCATTTGACCTATCTATAAGTTTGCTGATTCTTTCTTTAGCCTGTTCACATCTGCTGTTGAGAAGCCCACTAGTGAATTCATTTCATTTACTGTATTTTCCAGCTTCAACTTTTATTTCCTTCCTTATTATGATTTCTGTCTCTTTACTGATAATCTGTTTGTTGAGACATCATTCTCCTTGTTTCCTTTTGGTTTTTTGTTTTTTTTTTTTCCAACTTATTTTTTTGGCTGCGTTGGGTCTCCATTGCTGTGTGCGGGCTTTCTCTAGTTGTGGTGAGTGGGGGCTACTCTTTGTTGTGGTGTGCGGGCTTCTCATTGCGGTGGCTTCTCTTGCTGCAGAGCACAGGCTCTAGGCACGCGGGCTTCAGTAGTTGTGATGCATGGGCTTAGTTGCTCCGCGGCATGTTGGATCTTCCCGGACCAGAGCTCAATCCCGTGTCCCCTGCATTGGCAGGCGGATTCTTAACCACTGCACCACCAGGGAAGTCCCTCCTTTTGTTCTTTTACATGGTTTTCTTTAGCTCTTTAAGCATATTTTAAGATAGTTGATATAAAGTGTTTGCCTAGTAAGTCCAGTGTCTGTGCCTTTTCAGGAATAGCTTTTGTTAATTTCTTTCTTTTTTTTTTCCTTTTCTTTCGGTGACTGAACAATACTTTCTTGTTTCTTTACATGTCTCGTGATTTTTTGTTGAAAACTGACTTCGAGTATTTGAGTATATTCTCTGTAGGATGTAGTCTCTGAAGTCTTTGTACATTTAGCATAGTGCTCTGCTAGTGTTTTGACATTTTGAATATTACGATGCAGCAGTTACAGAAATCAGATTCTCCTCTCTTTCTAAGATTTGTTGTTGTTGCTTGTTGTGGGCCATAGTCATCTATTCGTTTAGTGACTTTCCACACTTTTTTTTTCTGTTATACATATACGTATATCCACTCTTTTTTAGATTGTTTTCTCATATAGGCCATTACAGAGCATTGAGTAGAGTTATACAGTAGTTACTAGTTATCCTTGTTAGTTATCTATTTTATATATAGTATTCACACTATTTTTGCAAAGACTGTATTCCTTGTCGTGTGTGGGCACTGAAGTCTCCTTTCTATTAATTATCTCAGCAGTGATATGACAGGGATTTCTTTAAATGCCTGGTGGCCAAAAAAGGAAAGAAGAGTGGGGAAAAAGAAAAAAGAATTCTCTAGGTCTTTGCAGATTGCCTCCATTTTTTTTTAAAATTTATTTATTTATTTTACTTTGGCTGCGCCAGGTCTTCATTGCGGCACACGGGATCTTTTAGTTGCAGCATGCGGCTTCATAGTTGTGGCACACGGGCTTCTTAGTTGCGGCATGCGAACTCTTAGTTGCAGCATATGCATGTGGGATCTAGTTCCTGGACCAGGGATTGAACCTGGGGCCCCTGCATTGGGAGTGCAGAGTCTTACCCACTGGACCAGGGAAGTCCCGATTGCCTCCATTTTGAGTCACTTCTTCTACACTTAGCCATGCTGCTTACAACTCTACTTTAGCTTTTACTTCCTTGCTTGCACTGAGCCTAAAGGTCAGCGAGAGGTTAGTTTATGGTCTTCTTAGGTTTTTTTCTGAGCATACCTCTTGCCCTGCGTATGCGTTTGGCTTCTAAATTCTACAGTATACACAGGAACTTTTCAAAGCCTTTATTCCCCTAAAATCTCACTCCCCAGCTTTTCCTTCCAAGCCTTTGGCATGTCTGTTGTTTGCCCCAACTGGTTATTTTGTTTGTTTTGTTTTTGGTTTTGTCCTTGGTGGTATCAGCTTGTTCTTTAGTCTTACAGTGTTTTGGGGGGGCTCCTCCTCCATTGAAATGCTTGCCCTGATAGAGTACTGAGGTAGGTGAAACAAAGAGAAATCCCTTCTGTCAGTCTTTTGGGGAAACTGCAGTGTAGACAAAACAGAGGAACACAGTTCTTTGGGAACAAGATTACTCTGCTCCCTCCAGAACCAGGGACACTCACACTAGCCATACAAACTACTCTTTTAAGTCCCACTGCCACACAGAGATAAGGTAGGTTACATAAAGAACTCCTACTGTGTTTAAGTCACCTTTTCTTTTTGTCAGTTGCTTGGTTACTGTAAACCTTTGACTTATTGTCCAGATTTCTGGTAAGGTTGCTTCTGACAGTTTTCACTAGATTTTTTTTTTTTTTTGGTGTTTCTGGCAAGTTCCCCCAGAGTTCCCTGCTCTGCCATCTTTGTTGATACCACTCCTGCAGCTACATTTTGAAAATTAGACTTCCTGCCTCTTCACTGATGTCCTAATACTACTTGTGAGAAATGGGGATTAGTTCACAAGGAAGAAGTGGTAACAATATCAATAATAGCTAATATTTATTACATAGCATGTATTAGGCACTATTAGAAGCAGTCCTTACTTCATTGATCCTCAGAACAACCCATTGACTTACCAGAATCATTATCATCAAATCTTACAGGAAACTGAGTCAGAGGTTTAGACACTTGCCCAGGTTCACATAATGACTAAGCGAAGGAGCCTGGCTTCAAAACCTAAGCTTTTAACGATGATTTAGGTTGTCTTCCACAGAAGCTCCTACTGAATAAGTTAGGAGTTGACCAAACTCAGCTCTAAAACTAGACTTGACACAAAAATGCTATACAGATAAACAGTTGAATAGCACTGGAGCATTCTCTGTTGAACATTTCCAAGGTTTCATTTCTAAAGACACATTTTTCTATAGAATTTATTGTCTGCTGATTACTTTTTTCTTTTCACATTTCAGGTCATCAAGAAAATAACAATTTCTGTTCAGTTAACATAAATATTGGTCCAGGTGACTGTGAATGGTTTGTTGTTCCTGAAGGTTACTGGGGTGTTCTGAATGACTTCTGTGAAAAGTAGGTTTCCAAACTGAATTTTCTTTAAACATAATTATTCAAAAATAGTAATTGTAAAGGGCAGCTTACTAAGCTGGATATCCTAACGCATGTAACCAGTTTTCACTTACCATTCAGCAGAAAATTCATTTAAAATGATTTGATTACAAACCTATTATTTTGTGTTATTGGGAATACTTTAAGAAAGATGCCTTGAAACCACTTCATGTAGTAGTAATAGTCTTGAATTTAGGGGGTAGAAATTTGAGTTGTTTACTGGGTTCATTAAACAATTGATGTGTAAATACTTGTTCATGTGAAAGATCTGTATTAAAAGAAAAATTATTCTACTATAAATGGTTTTAGAAGTGGAAGGAATTCTATAATTGAGTACCCTTATAGGTGGTTAATAACACAAGCTTGAATGTATTACTCTTTGCTATATCGTCATGATATAAATTCTTTTTAAAACTACATTGACAACTTTTCCTATAAAGGAATTTTATAAAATTTAAACAGCAGCTTCAGATTTTGTTTCCTAGAATTCAAAGAACTCACATAGTGGAAATGTTCCTTTCCTTAAGATCCTAGAAACTGTTCATTTAATTATCTTGTATTAAAGGGTACCTTGGAATTGTTTTCATTGATTTAAATTTAATTATTTGTCTTACTGTGTTTTAAAAAAATACTCCATTACTTAAGAACCTGATATTTTTTCCATTAAAAATTGGAAAATTATTATGGTTAAACACATAAATTATACATACATTTGGTGTCATTCCCCCCAGCCCAGTAAGATAAAGAGAGAAAAAAACACCAAAAACATTTACATATGAGAGACTTTGAAAACTAATTATACACATATTCCACATACTAATTTATAATATTTAAATTTTGGGTTAAAAGATCGTTGCCATAAATATCTTGATTTAGTATGAAGTGTAAATATAGTTGCAAAAACAACCATAATAATCCAAAATTTCTTTATATACAAGCAAAAGATAATCACCTTTTATTGTCTTTACTATCTAATGTATAGGTTTCCTTTAATGTAAGAAAGCTCAAGATGTGGAATTTTAAAGTTTCAAATGCTGTGATGAAATAACCTGATCTACTTTAATCTATACTGGACCAGCAATCTAGTGGTAGCAGAGAAAGAACTGTGTCATGTAGGAAATCTCTGTTGTGCTGCAGGAATATTTTTATTTCTTAAACTTTGAGATAGTAGTACATTATTGCAGCTATAGTACAGTGATCCTTGTTCATTATTTCTGAGTAGGGATTGACTATTGTTAGGATTTAGTTTTCTTTCCTATCTGAATGTAGAGGTAACCTGAGAATAAAGAATAATTAGAATAGGCAGATAATGTCTAAAAAGCTTGAACATGTGGATAATTTAAAAGTCTGAAGGGTTAGGTAAATTTAAAACTAAGTTGCAGAAATAGCACTTGCTACCTCTGCATTTCAGTGTAATTTTGTTTCACATAAGGATACTTCCTTTGATATTAACTGATTTGACCATGTCTGTATAGTTTGTTTTACGACTTTAGATAATATCTGTCATGAAATAACCATTCACTTGACTATATGGTAAAGAGGATGCTTGATTTTTTTCTTTTTTGTAAGTTTGATTTTTTGTTTTTTTAACTTAGCTATTGATTATTAGGTGGTCTTACTTGATTGCTTGCTTGCTTTTGGTTAGAAAGTTTTTTCTAATTTTATAACAACACATGGGTTAAGCAGGACTAGGATTTGTGTTTACAACCATATTTGGCTTTATAGGCAAGTTTTTCTGCACTGTATGTAGTGTAAAAAATACTTCGTATCATATCATGATGAAGTAGAATAAGAAGCCAGATTTTAAAGGAAAAGCTTAGTAATATGATCTTTAGAATGTTTCCAAAGTATCGGTGGTGGTGGTAGTGGTGATGATTGTTATTTGTGCATGTATGTTCATTTTTGATAAAGTTTTTTTTTCAACTGCATAGTTTTAGTTAGCTAGTCATCAAAACTGTACAGAGACTGACGTGCTGCTCCCTTTCCTGCTTAAGATTCAAAACAGTAGTAGAGAACATTTCTGTTTTCTATTCTGCTTTTCCTCAGACATTGAACTTATATATCTGCCATGGCGTTCCTGTTTATGGATTTAGATGACTTGATGCCAACTCCACCTTCCAATTTACCTGTTAGAGATTTCTAGATGTGCCAAGGAAAAGGGTTTGATCAAAATAGCCTGTAGTGAAATGAAATTAAAGGTTAATATATATAAGTGTTACTTAAAAATAGCTTTTGATTTCATTTGGATCTTTGAAAAATCAGTGGAAGGTAGTAATACTGATCTTTGGATAAGTCATCTACTACCTAACTGTAACTTCACTCACTTTACATACTGCAGTTTCTTATTGCATAAGCAGTAAGTTTCAAGTGCAATGAATGAGCATATTTTTAAAAACTTTTGATAATGTCTTTCAGTCTTATAATGAACTTACTAAAGTACTTGATCCATTTGCAATATTTTTTCTTATTCCAGAAATAATTTGAATTTCCTAATGGGTTCTTGGTGGCCCAACCTTGAAGATCTTTATGAAGCAAATGTTCCAGTGTATAGGTTTATTCAGCGACCTGGAGATTTGGTCTGGATAAATGCAGGCACTGTGCATTGGGTTCAGGCTATTGGCTGGTGCAACAACATTGCTTGGAATGTTGGTCCACTTACAGGTATTTTAAAGAATATGCTTTAAAAAAAAAAAAAAAAAACTAACAACTTTAATTTATAAGGGATTCTATCTGATGGGTTTATTCTTTTTTTTCTTGGAATATAACTCACTAAAAATTGGAGGAAGAATGCCTCCT
Organism: Balaenoptera ricei; assembly: GCF_028023285.1. Taxonomy (NCBI): domain Eukaryota; kingdom Metazoa; phylum Chordata; class Mammalia; order Artiodactyla; family Balaenopteridae; genus Balaenoptera; species Balaenoptera ricei. The sequence goes on from NC_082660.1 coordinate 41,469,350, forward strand.
TGAGTAAAATTTTAATTTGTAGTACAAGATACTAAGTTAACAAATAGAAATCCAAGACTGTAGATCTCAGCAAATAACAAATTTATGTCTTTATATACAAGAGGTACTTTTAATAATTTTTAGAGTGCTTGGTTTTTAAAGGAAACCCTTTATGGGAGAAAGCAAAGTACAAAATTTCATTCTTTGAAATTTTTCTTTTATCTGGTATGTCATATGAATAGCCCTGTTATGTCAAAATCTGTTTGATTTATGCCTGCCTTCAGGCAGTAGATATTTAAGATTAAGAATATGGCCTCTGGAGCCAGAAAGACCTGGATTAGGACCAGGACCTGGCTTTTGCAACTTTGGGCAAGTTATATAACCTCTCTGGGCCTCAATTTCTTCATCTGTATAATGGAAATGATAAAATTAATAAGGTAATGGTAAAGATTAAATGGTATAGTGTATCGAAATACCTCAGAACAAATGCGTGGCACAAAGTTATAGTAAGCACTCTTTACATGATTGCTACTATTATTATTACCACAATTATCAAAAAAACATTAAAAATACTTTTGTAATGTTTTGAGATTTTCAGAATTGGTGTTGATGATATCACCTGAGAAGGTGATAATGGTTATCTTCATATCTTTGGTACTTTGGGTTGCTTTATAACTGTTTTTTTTTTCCTAGCCTGCCAGTATAAATTGGCAGTGGAACGGTACGAATGGAACAAATTGCAAAGTGTGAAGTCAATAGTACCCATGGTTCATCTTTCCTGGAATATGGCACGAAATATCAAGGTCTCAGATCCAAAGCTTTTTGAAATGATTAAGTAAGTGCTTTCTAAAACTGCTGTAGTCCCTCTCTTTTTGGGGAGTGTTAACTATTCAGTACTTTTTCCCCCCATAGACTTATGTTGACATCAAAACAAAATGGTCCAGATGTCTAGCAAAATGTAATATAAGAGAATCCACATGTTAAAAGTATTTTTCCCTTCCCCATAGTCAGTACACTATGGTACAAAGAGGAACAAAGGCACAAATAATTCTAAACCAGCAGATTCACAAACAAACCTGTGCTGAACCACTCAATTCCTAGGAGAACTTTAGTTTTAATATTGAAAGACTGCACTTAGTATCAGGGCGAGGGAATGGCATCACAAAAGTATTTTCTGGTACAGAGAAATTAGCATTTAATATAGGGATTTGACTTAAACGTTAATTTTAAAATTTTTAATTAAATCATCCATCTTATAATTGTCCCTTTTCTTACCTGCTTTAAACACTTAATTCAAGTTATTTGAATACATATACCCCAGTAAGTAACCTTCTCATTTATTGTCACAGTTTCTATCCTAGCTATTTTATAAATCTATTTAGAAGTAATATTTTCAAACAGTGCTATATAGCAGTGTTTCCCTAAACTGTGTTTTCTACCACTATTATGTCTAACCCCAAAAGGTGGGGAATTCTGGTCAAAGAAATATGGGAAACGATGGATTATATAAAGTTCAACAAGTCCTTTATTTTCTAATTTTTTGTAAAATGTTTTAGAGACTATAAAGTTGGTATTATTTTTTGTGTGGGGGAGAAGGATTATAATGTATTTCCCAAACATATTTGTTTGACCAGTATCTTTGAAGAATTGATATCAAAAACTCATTCTGAAATACACTGCTTTATACTCACTGATAAAATAAGTTTGTCTTCATCTTAGTTAAAATAGTACTTAAGTATTTTTCCTACAGCTATATTAATTTGGTCAGCATGTGTTGTTTTCAAACTACTGTTTTTTGAAAGGAATCCTAGCTTATTAAAGTGATTTCAAACCTAAATCTAAAATTTTATTCAAACAAAAACTGTGGGGTCAAGGTAACATGCCTGTGGATTATCTTATTCCTTTTATCATTTGCACTAGTTTTTCTAGTCCTGGGCAGAAGTGGTAGGGGGAGACAAAAGGTAACAAAAAGCAAATCATAGCAAGTAATGTACAAATCCTTTAAAAAGTTGGATCTTAGGTACCATACTCTATAAATGTAATTGGTAATGGGGTTATCCTGTTATATCTCAGATTGGTCTTTTGCTCTGAATATTAAGTTCAGGGTTACTTTTGGGAGAAAAAATTACATAAAGTCACTGAAGATATTTAGTAAGCTGGAAATAGGCATAAACTAGAGGCTGATTCAGATCACCTGACGGTAAAGGGATGGTGCAGTATAGAAACAATTTATATATAACAGCTACGAAGACTGAAAGTGACTGATTACATTTTTGGATAGGTTAGGATTTTATAATTGGAAAGGATTTTAGAGGTCATTTAGTTAGGACTTCTGCTTAATGCAGTAATCCCTTCTATAACATCTATAATTTGTGGGCATCCAGCAACTTCTTGAACATTCTCATTACCTCACTATAATTCTTGGAAGTTCTTTACAAATTGGCCTGTAATCTACCTGTCATTTGGTCCCAATTCCCTAAATATATTTGGGATTTAGATCAGATCCCATTCAACAAGTGTTTGAGAACCAGCTCTATACCAAACACTGTTCTAGGCTCTAAGGATAGACATAGCAGTGTGTAAGTTAAAATCCCAGACCTCAGAGGACTTAAATTCTAGTGGAGCAAGGCAGACCTCCAGACAGTTGAATAAATTACTGATAAATAATATGACTAAGACAAAATAGATAATATTTAGGGGGTGAGGGTGAGAGTGCTGCTTTTTCTAAAATGGTCAGGGAAGGTGTCTGGGAAGATGAGTTTTGTGTTTAGACCTGAATAATGAGATGGAGTCAACCAGGCAGAGATCTAGGGGTACACCATTTCAGGCCCAGGGAGCAAGTGAAGACTGAATTGGGAATAACTTTGGCATGTTTATAGGGCAAAAAGACCAGTATGACTATGGCAGAATGAGAGAGAGGGGTAACAATAAGCTCAGTGAACTGACCAGGAACCAGATTGTGCATGGACTTTTAGAACATGGTAAGTTTATAAATCAATTCAGGGTGTTACAGGTTACCATTAGAGGATTTTAAGCAGGAGAGGGATGGGTTCTGATTTAAACTTTAAGAAAATGAATCTGGTTGCTTTGTAGAGAATGGATTCCAAGGGGCAAGTTTAGAAGTGTATGTAGGGGGTCAGTTAGGAGGCAGTTGCAACAGGATAGACCATCCTGGACAGACATTAACCCAAGGGGGTAGAAAGAGGGATTAAAGTAGGGGCTGTGGTAGAGCTAAAAGCTCACGGCACTTGCTCACAGATTGGATATTGGGGGAAGAGGGAAAAAGGAATCAGAGAAAAGATTATTGTCATACTCTCTTCTTCCTATCTGGTCTTCGGTATTTAAACATCTGACCTCTATCATCTTTTCGTCCCGCTCACCCCCATCATCCTTGTCGTCCTTCTAGACTCCTTCCAGTTTATCATTGTCCCTCTTAAAATTTGAAATGTTGAGCATTGACACCTGCATTATCTTTATCTTAAGGTTGCCTTGTGTTAAAATTGGATACACATAATTTGAATATTTTTTTACTTAAAATCACTGGTGATACTGTTGTTCCTCATACCTTCCTTACATTTATTTAGCCTAAGTAAATGCACTTATGTACTTACCTTATTCCATTTTTACTCTGTGCTACAAAGTGTCCAATCATTTGAATCTTGATTGCATTCTTCATTATATTAAGAATTCTGTTCCCAGCTTGAGTTGTCACGAGATATGATTAGCAAGCTGTTTGTCATCATGCAGATTGAAAATGTTAACCATAAATCCAGACCCCTAGGCCTTACTCTATAAACTTCCTTTTTAAAATACAGTCATTCATCTATTGCTGAAAGTATACTTTTCACCAGCCAACATTGCTCCCTTTCTTTTGTTTATACTTTCTTTCATTTAATGAATATTTGCTGACTGTATACAAGGCTCTGGGTTAGGCACTGAGAGGGTATGTATATGTGTATATGGCATAGTTCCTGTCTTGAAGTAAAAGTTAGTGCATACAAATAAATAGATTGAAAGAAATGCAACAGACCCACTCAATTCTTTCCAGCCCCACGGAGTCAGAGAAGTCTGTGTATTTTGGGGAGCAGATATTTTGTGTGAAGGGTAAAGATGTGGAGGCAGGGAGAGGAGAGAGGTATAGCACCTAAAGCCAACTTACGACCAAACTCTTGCACCATCAGAAAGATTCCCAAGTTCATCCATAACACAATAGTATATATACATACCATGTCTCCTTCAGTCCAACACAGTCATGTTTTCCTTCAGTGAGGGAATAAATCCCTTTTCTTCAGTAGAGCTCCAGACAAAATATTCAGCTTACGTTGGGAGACCCTGTTGCACTAACTACTAAAATCATACTCAGCATGGTAAGCTGCTTACATTGTGAGCAGCTCAGGGGAAGTCCGGCTGCCTAGAGGAAAGGTAAATGCGTACTCGCTTCAGATTATCTTCTCTTCCACCTGCTCTCGTTTTCTCCCTAATACCTCCTCCTTTGCCCTCCCTTCTGACTTCCTTCCCTACTGTGTATTTGCACGAACTTAAATGTATTATATGATGCAACTCTGCTGTATATATGTTGACAACAGTTGGTGGTATATTCTGGCTTGAGTGTGCTCACACACAATGTGTGTGATGAGTAGTAGAAAAAGATATAGTTGTAAAAGTTCTTAGTGGCAGATCATGTGTTGTGTGCCCAACTTAAGTTTATTCTGTTGGAGAGCTTTTGGTAGGTTTTTAACTAATACGATCTAATTTGAGTTTCATAAAGATGTTTCTAGCAGTTAAATAGATAGAATTAACTTCTGGATGATAAGATAAAGAAGTGAATCAAAGATACCCTGGGTTTTCAAGTCTGAGTTCTAGATGGTTTAGTAATAATGTTAGTTAATAAACTGAGCTTGGTCCTTAGCCAGGCACTGAGCAAAGTGCTTCCCAGACTGTATCTCAGGTATGCCTCTCAGCATCCCATGGTCACCCATTTGGTTAGAGCGAGATTTAAGCCCATATCTGTCTTATGTAAAAGCCACTTGGATATATCTGTGGCATGGGGCTTCATTTTGAAACAGTGGCAGGTTTGAGGAGCCAGTAAAATAGTTGTATAGAGCCGTTTATTAGAAGCTGTAGTAAATGCAGGATTCCAGAGAGCAAAGTCAGAGCTGACTGACTAGGGGATCTTCTACCTAGTGGCTCGTGATTGCCTTGAGAGGAAGAGGAGGGGGGAGTTGGGGACAGAACTTGGGGGAATACTTCTATTTAAGAAAAGCAAATAGGTGAACTAGATAAAGGTCAGAAGACAACACAGAATATATTGTTACAGAAATAGAGAGGGAGTCTTTTTCCGCAAGCTTAGTTTCGCTTTAAAACTGTTACATCCACATCATTGCTTTGCTCCTCAAGTCTAGTATTCTGCCAACAAGGGAAGTGGTATTAGTTTGTTCTGGCTTGTGAGCTATACCAATTCTTAAGAAATGGTTCTCCATTGCAGTTCCTTCCCTCTGCTTTGAGTCATTTTCTTCATCTCCTTCCTGTTCACTCTACCATCCACAACAATTTGACTTTCTATATGCTCCTGTCACTTCTCTTGCTGAGGTCACCAGTGACAACCAACTATTCTAAATGTACAAAGGCACAGATGTACTTTCTTTAAAATCCCCATGTGTACCTCCAGTCTGACCCCCACTTACCTTGTCAGCCATTTCTCCATTTCTTTTAGATGTGTGCTTGAATTTTCTATTTTTATCACTTTATTTGGTATTTTAAACCGTCTTTAATATGAACTGCAATTTTTACACACCATCCCTTTTCTTCTTTGAATTATCTTTCAGTAAAGCATTAATTCAGTATACATTGAGCGTATGAATTGTAGGCTATTTAAAAAAAATAATAATCATCACCTAGGCATAACAAGTGAATGGAGAAGATTTGCAAAGATGGTCTTCTTCCTTAACTTTCTCCCTGGATTATTGCTTTTTTTTAGTTCTTAAAATACTGTGAATTTACAATGTGTGACTTTTAGGTTTTCATGGTTAAATGCTTAGTCTGCCCAACCATAAAGAATCTAAGGAAAATTTACTTTGTGCCTTCTTATCCAGTCATTCACTCGGCTCTACCCAGTTCTTTTCATTCTTTTATTTGTTTAATCTACATTATGAACTGAGTTGGAACTCAGGTACAGTGCTAGGTGACAGAAGGATCTGATCACTTCTCAGGCTGCTTAAAATAAATGGGGAAATAGTCAAAACGTTCAAATACATGATCTTTGCTTTAATGATGGAGATACTGTTTTAAAAAAAAATGGGAGAGCATAGAGGAAGGCGCTTCTGAGAGAGGGGAACATTTAGGAAAGGCTTTATAGAAGTAGTACTACAGCTTCATAGTCCTTTATCCTAAACCCCTTAGGCCAAATGTGTTTTGGTATTCAGAATTCTTTGGATTTAGAAAGGTAAAACAGTACATTTATTTTACCCTCCCACCAGAGTTTGTGGCAGTGTGCTAGCATCAAACACATTAATATTTCTGCAGTAAAACATATAAATAGTCACTCTGATGAGCTAAGTGAAAACTATAAAAAGCCCCAGGTCAAGTTTCAACACCAATGAGTTTATGCAAAATTTATGAAAAATTTGTGGGACTATAAGAGATTATGAACTGTATTTGCACTGAGTGATTAATAATGGGACATGATGTTCTCTCCTGTTGTCACCTACTAATCCCTTATTATCATTTTGAGAATGAATTACCTGTGGTTATTTTAAAAAGTCAACACCACTCTTGTTTTTTTCTTTGCACTTTTAAATTCAAGTTGGGTCTTTTAGAGCCCTACAATTCCATAAAGTCCTTTATCTGAGTAAGTCATTTAGTAAATCTCAAAATTTCTACATTCTAGCTATTTTTCTAAAATACGCTAATCTTCATACTCCTTCACATTCTTCCAGATGTCTCCTACATTGGCATGAGTCAGTATCATTCAAGGAATATTCATTATCTTGATTACTTCTTTTCATATTTCAGTGAACTTGACTTGAAAAGTTCACAGCCTAACTCCTTAGGAACATTTTAGTGGAAGCTCAGTGCATAACTTCTCTTTTGGTTTCCTTTCACTGTTCAAATGAACATAAACTTTTTTCCACATACCCCATATGCTGCAAGTAAGCTTAGTTTCTCCTTTAGACTAAACTTTCAAATGTCTCTCAGGATTAAGCCCTGCTCGTTCATTTATATCAGCTGAAGAGTATAGATTTAAACTTTTGTTGCTAAAAATTTCAAGTAGACTTCACATTGGCAGCAGCTGCTAATGAGAAGCCTTTAGAATTTCTAATATTTTTAATAATGATCAAATTTGCATGCTAGATCACTTGACAGCAAGATGAAGTACTAAATGGAGGGCAGAAGATTTAGAGGCATATTAATTAGAAGGTAGTTGCTACATTTCAGACAAAAGGAAAGACAAAGGATAGAAGGTAAAATAGGCATATTGATTGATTGGGTGGTAGAGGTGAGAGGGGAATCAGTATTGCTGGGGCTTTGTCTTGGGCCATGCAGTGGGATATTTGTGCTTATTGATGAAACTGGGAGTAAAGGAAGAAAAGAGGAAATGGGTTAGATATAGGACATGATGATTACCAGATTGGCTGGCTTTAGACACGTAGAACTTGAATTCCTTTTACGATGTTTCAGTGGGAATCTCTTTAAAGTAATCAGATGGATATATGGTTCTATTGTTTAGAGAAGGAGTCTGAGATACACATTTGTATCTCTCAGCTGGCTGATAGGTAATCCCTGCTAAGGTATTATTAGCTGTTGAGTTTTCTGAACCATTAGCCATTCTTAAAGTAGAGCAGTGCCCACACAAAGAAATGAATTAAGGAAGACAATAAATGTAAAGCTACTGATCTCTTCCTTTAGTTCACTGAACTGTGACCGTTTTTCCATGTTAATATATCTTATCCTTTAAAACATATTAAATTTGCCTGTAACACATTACTGCATGCCCCCTCCCAAGCTTACTTATACTTTTTCCTCCAACTTTTTCTTTTGAAACTTTTTTATTCTACAAAAAAAAAGCTGAAAGAATAGTGCAGTCAGTACCTAGGTAACTTCATCTGGAGTCATCAGATAAGTTTTTGCCACATTTCCCTATCAGTCTCTGTATTCACATACTTGCGCACATACTTTTTTGGCTGAGTTATATGAAAAAGTAATTTGCAGATGTTGTGACACGTCACCCCAGATATTTCAACCTGTATCTCTTAAGAGTAAGGATATTTATTCTCACATAACCGCAGTACCATTTACCATACATAAGAAATATGGAGTTCAATAATAATCAGCTAATACATAGTCTACATTTAAATTTCCCAACTACCCAGAATGTCTTTAGCTCTCCCCCTCCCACCCCCATCCAAATTGAATCAAGGTTCACATTGAATTCAGTATGTAGTCATTGTGTCTTTAGTCTCTTTTAAATCTATGAGAGTCTTTTCTCATGATTTTTATTTTGAAGAGAGCAGACCTTTGTGTTGTATAGAGTTCCATATTTTGGATATGTTTTCTCATAATTTTATTTGGGTTATACATTTTTGAGAGTAACTGTTGATGGCGTTTACCTTTGGTAAACCCGTGTCCCACTCCAGTAGAGACTCTGTTATAGATATTTTCGTTAGTGAATCCTGAGTGAATGAAGTTTTAAGTAGGCAGTTTAAAACTTAAAGTTGAGAGTGGGGAGATTATTGCTGCTTTTTATCCATCTTCTTCATAATATACAGTTTTTACCCTTTGATTTTAATTTTAAACTAGTTGATTGAGAGCTAAGAGAAACCCTCATTCTTTACAAATTCATTGTTCCCATTTTCAGATATTTGAGATACATTGCTTGGCCTACATTTTCTCCCTATATAGTTAGTAGTGCAAAGGCTCTTTTTCACTTCACTTTCATAAGACTCATATATTCATTATGTTTTAGCATTGAAGTATTTCTTTTAATAGGATCCTTGAAAGGAATCAAATGATAACGTAGCAAGTGAGTAGTGCAGAGTCTTGGTAATGATTAGACTTCCCTGTAGATAACAGGCTTTCAGAATAAATGGATTCTTTTTAGATGCAGTTAACTGGTTTAATCTCAGTGGTAGATAAGGCCAACTCCAACTAATATGGTATAAATTGTTGCAATCGTGTTGGAGTATTAGCAAGTTAAGGTAATGATAGTATGTTTCTGATACATTGGAAACTCTGGTTTCTTCAACTACTTTGTTATTCCACTTAAATCACGTAATAAGTAGTTCAGTATATTTTACAATGTCAAAAATCAGAATGCCAAAGAGCCCATTTTCCTCTGACAGGTTCAATATTAGGAAGTCTTAGACTTCGGAGGAGCATATCAAATAGTAATAGAATGTTGGGAGGTGGGATGAATTGGGAGTTTGAGACTGACGTACATACACTACTATGTATAAAATAGATAACTGAGGAGAACCTACTGTATAGCACAGGGAACTCTACTCAGTGCTCTGTGGTGACCTAAATGGGAAGGAAATCCAAAAAAGAGGGGATATATGTATACATATAGCCGACTCACTTTGCTGTACAGCAGAAACTAACATAACATTGTAAAGCAACTATACCCCAATTAAAAAAAAATAGTAGTAGTAGAGTGTTAATTTTCAGAATACACATTCTCTTGTCTACCTCCCCATAATCTGCCATATGTTAATACATTCTAAAAATACTGATAAGGTGTAAGTCAGTAGTTGAAAATAAATTTTCTAAAATTTCAACAGTTCCAAGTCCATTGAAAACCACTCCCCACAAATTTAATTTCTTGTCATATCATTTTGTCATTCTTTTGACCATCTTATAAAGCACTGTTTTTATATTTCAGTTTTTAAATGTAATGTCTTATATGTACAATATTAATGTGCTTTCCCTTTGCCCTTTGTGTTATGTGTTTGTTATTATGTGTTTGTTATTTGCCTTCCCCTTTTAATTTTACTCAGTCAGTCTTAGAATGTGTGCTATTTAATATTCCAGTGAAATATTACAGGCAGCACTGTGTAGTTGTTTGGAGTCCAATCTGCCTTCAAGTCTTAGCTTCTCCATTTACTGGCTGGGGGATCGTGGTCAAATTACTAAACTTACTAGTCTTCATTTCCTTTTCTGAAAATGGGGATAATAATTCTTTCTAATAGCTTTTATGAGTATTGTATTGGTCTTAGCATAGAGTAAGCACTCAGTAAATGGTAGCTGTTGTGATAATTATTATTAATATTAATTATAGAAGGGTCAGTCACCTGTTTTTTAAGTAAGTTAGTATTCATGGACCTAGTTCAGTGGTCCTCAACTGCAGGCAGTTTTGCCTCCCCCAACCCTCTTCCCCAAGGGACATATGGCAGCGTTATGACTTCAGTGGGAGGGGTGCTACTGATAGTTTGTGGGTAGAAGTTAGGGACAGTGCTAAACATCCTACAATGCGCAGGACTGTCCCCACAACAAAGAATTATCCAGCCCAAGATAACAATAGTGCTGATGTTGAGAAATCCCGACCTATTGGACTCTAGACTAACACCTTTTCAATAATCTGTTTTATGTTCTTTTAGGTGTAACTATTACCCTTCCAGTTGGCATTCATTGCACAATTTTTTCAAATTAAAAAATTAATTTAGTCATTAAATAATTATTTTAACACAATTTTAAAATTTCACATACCAAGATTAAATATTGATCACTAACTTCCAGGCACTAATCTAAGCATTTTATGTATATGTACTCCTCATAATAGTACTGTAAGTTAGATGTGCCTTCCTTACATTTGAGAAAACTGAGACTTTCGTGTGAAGCTGGGGTATGAACCCAGGCAGTCTCCAGAATTGGTGCTGTTTCCTACTCTCTGGCTTTCTCTCTGTGATTGATCTCTTATGGCTGTAATCATAAAAACATGGTGATTTGCTGAAAAATACTGTTACAAATTTTAGACATTGTTTCTGATGAAGTAAGGGGTTCGACTGGTTCTTACTTGGCCTAATTATAAGAATCAACCAAGACTCTTATTAAAATAGACTTCTAGACTCTGTTCCTAATAAGTAAATTCAGAGCTCTGTGTGAAGAACCCTGGGAATCTCTTTCACAGTGAATGGCCTAGATGAATCCTATGGTCCAGACAAGTTAGGGACACCCTAGTCTAGGTTCGATCTCTTTTAGAACTAAAAATATTTTTGTTTCCCCTTTTCTTTCACACGTATTATAGATTATTACCCTATCTATATAATATATACTTTATCACAAGCACTGAGGTTTTGAGTATAAATTAAAGCAGACTGTTAAATATTAACTCCCTTTTCCCTTTGATTCCCATGTTTAAATGGATATATGAGGTGTTCTACAACTCTGTAGTCATAGGCTGTTAGCCTAATAATTGAGTCCAGTCCATAGTTAGCATAGATTTTAGTGCTGTTGTCCTTGGGAGTCTTCTAATACACCATTGGGTTAAATATGCAATGCTTTGTGATAACATTGAGCAAACAAAATCTAAAAATTCTAAAACTCTGCATTCTCATGGTTAACATATATTTGCTTTCATGCGTGTTTTTTCTATCTGAGAGTTTAAAATTCTTAAGATACTCATTTTATCATTGACTGAGACCTTGATTTTCAGCCATGTGGTTGGTTTAAATGAAACTGTTATATGTCTTACTGACATTTAGACACTCATTGTTGTCCTAGGGGAATCCACCTTTGGAGTGACAGGTGGGAAGTTTTGAGGGCTCACATGTTGGCTCACTTTGCCTACATGGCTCCTTCAGTAAGAGAGACTGGGCAAGGCAAGGCACTTCTTGGTATACTTTTAAAATTTGTACATCATCTGCTTCTTAGTGGCAGAGATTGTTGCCATAAAGACTTTAAAAGTGCCATAGCAAGTTAACCCATGCTTCATCTTGTCTCCACACCGATATTTAGGAACTTACTTTGGAAACGTAGTCAGGTTACCCCCAAAATGTCATACTAGTTCCCAGTGTTTTCTTAACTTCAACGTAATATATTGAGTTGGCCAAAAATTTCGTTCGGATTTTTCATGTTGCGGAAAAACCCGAATGAACTTTTTGGCCAACCCAGTAATATCGCTCTGGCTTCATTCCTTTGTTCTCTTACCTCAGAAACGTCACCCCAAGATTAAAATCATAAGAACAGTTGTTTATTCCCTAAATAATCCGGGCACTACCTTTGCTCATGGAATTCCTTTTGCCTAGAAGGTGCCTTCCTCCCACTTCTCCTTCCTGTCACATCTAAATTGACAACTTTATGAAAACTGTGAGTTCTGCCTCCCTCTCCTTTTAGCATCCATGGCATACTAAGTCTATCTTTTGCCTAATGTGTTGATTTATAAATATACTGTGTATGATCATTTGTCCTCATATTATTGTCTTCAGTTTTTTTATTGTAATATTTCAAGTATATTTTCATTTCTATCCCCTATGGCAAGCCGTTTTCTAAAATTCCATCCCATTTTAGGTTTCATCTTTGCCAGATGGGTTTATGGTTGGATTATATTCTTCTGTGTAACCTCAAATACACCCAGCCCTCAGTCAGCCTCTTCCTTGTGATTTTCTTCCAAGCCAGATCTGCCTTTTTGTGTAGTCTTTTATCCAAACAACTAAAAACAGTACTTGAGTCCTGAAACCAGATTGATCCTGACTGATCCTGAAAAGTCAAAGGGAAGTTTGATTCCCAGCTTCTCTAGCTCCTGAAATCATTTCTGACCCTGTTCCTAAAATGTATTTAAAACAGCATCTTCTGTCTTCTACAGTTTTACACATTTTGCTAGTGATTTATTATTTTTTTAACAAATTGAATTCTTTTTTTAATACAAGTGTGGTTGTTTACAACGTTGTATTAATTTCTTCTGTACAGCAAAGTGGTTTAGTTTTATATATATGTGTGTGTATATATGTATATATATATTTGGCCACACTGTGTGGCATGTGGGATCTTAGTTCCCCAATCAGGTATCGAAGCTGCGCCCCCTGCAGTGGAAGCGCAGAGTCTTAACCTCTGGACCGCCAGGGAAGTCCTAGTTATACATATATATACATTCTTTTTTATAGTCTTTTTCACTATGGTTTATCTCAAGGTATTTAAAATAGTTCCCTGTGCTATACAATAAGACCTTGTTGTTTATCCATTCTATATGTATTCGTTTGCATCTGCTAACCCCAAACTACAGAAGAGCCTCTGTCTCTCTCAATTCTTCTTCTGTTCCAACTGCTACCCTTTGAAAATGGGAAGGAACAAAAAATTTTACTGTTACGGAAAAATCATAAGGGCAGGGGGAAAACCGCGACTTGGTTATTCGTTGTCAGATCAGATTAATAGAGCTGTCGGTTTTCTTAGATTCCAGTATCTCACAAAATAAAAATTCTGGAGCTGTGATTTCAGAAGCAAAATACTGTTGGCTTAGTATTTATTCTTAGCAACCTTAACTCTAACCCTTTATTGTTTGCAGAAAAGTAGTATATTGCCTTTTTCTAGATGAAACTACCAAACTAGCCATAAATTATAAACTACAGTCTAACTGCCAAAGCAGTTAGTAGCATTGGAAGTGAAAGTTCATTTGCTGACTAAAGAGTGGAATAATACTCCACAGAACCAAGGCTCTGTGTTTGTGGGGGGAAAACTGTGCTGACTGAGCCCCAAGAATCTCATCTTCAAAAGAGAAGGGCGAAAGTGGGTAAGAAGATGTGAAAAGAGACCAGAAGGAAGATAGTACAGTGTAAGATAGTGAGGGAGAAACTTGAGATTTTCTGCTTTTACAAACCCCTAGCCCAGCCACTTAAAAATAGCTTTATAATATCAGCTTCTCTGGGCCCTAGTTTCCTTATTTGTGGGGTGGAGATAATAGTGCCTCCTGCACAGGGTTGTTAAGAGTCCTAAATGGCATAATATGTGTGAAGTACCTAATACCATGCTTCCTGTCTGGTTCTTATTTTTATTTATTTATTTTTATAGTATTGTTTTATCATTTTTGTTTGTTTTCCCACATGGGAGCATAGTGGAGTCTATAAATCTTCCTATACTTATATATAAATAAGTATAAGGAAGTACTTATAAGTACTTATTTAGAAGTACTTAATTATATACTTATACTTATTTATAAGTATAAATAAGTATATAAATCTTTCTATACTGCAGAGTTTTAGGCAGTATTTTCCTGTGAAAAAGACCTTATTTTGAAGCCCTGCTTGGAAAACTTGTTCAGTTAGAGCAGTGCCTTCAGAGATGAAGTATATAGGACACAAGGAGGGAAAAAGGGAGGAACAGGTACTGTTCAAGAGCTAGCAGCAAAATCTGAATTATATGCTCTCCGTTTTTGCCATGATCTAAATTTTTACTTGCTCCTCCCCTGGCATACATACACACACACACAGGTATCCTAGCTTTGACTTGCAACCATAGTCTAAAGCATTATTTTGTTTCTAAATAAGTTAAGCACACAAGAATTGCTGGAGCCAAACGGAGAGAGAAATCCTTTGAAAATGATACTTAACGGGTTTGCCTTACAACTATAAAGTTGATATTGTTTTATGTTTGTTAAATAAGTTATCAAATTTTACATATATCTTTAATCTTTTTTACGCTGGCTTTTAATTTATGTGGGTTCTGATAAGTTACAGTACTTTAATCTAGTAACTTGTAAAATAGCAAGGAAGTATAAATTAAGAGAAATTAAATATGCTATTATTTATCATACTTTAAATATTAGTAGTTCCATCATCAAATGTTTATTGAGCATCTACTATATGCCTGGCACTGTCCTAGGCAGTGAGTAGACAGTATGCATAAATCAGACTACACCTTTACTTTCAAGCAGCACTCAATTGCTAAACCCATTTCCTCTTCTTTAGGGTATTTTCATCTCCAAATTTTAGAGCCAAAAAGTACCATACAGATCATCTAGTCCAACTTCTCTATTCAAATGAAGAACCTGAGCCACTAGGATTCACAGAACTTAGCAAATAATTCCAAGTAGTGACAGCAAACTATAGGAAAATCACAAATTGTGAGAATTCACTATATCATTAGCATCATAAGTATGAGTTTAGAAAAGGTATAAATTATAAGAAAAGTTCAATTATGTTAATATGAATGAAATATTTCACTGTATTATCTTCAAGTTAAAATCAAGGAATGAAGTGTCTTTTTTTTCTTCTTCACTACAGTGAAACCATTTTTTGTATTGTGTAGTGACTAAATCCATAAATACTTTTTTGCTTATATACTCAAAAGTTTCAAAAGCAACCATATAAGTGATGCTGTTTATGAGTGTCTAGGTAGTGTTGATAGAAATAGTGTGCTTTCCTGCCTTACTTAGAATCATAGAGTTCACATCTGGAATTCAGACCCCTTATTTCAAGGATGAGACATTGACTCCCAAAGAGGTTAATTGACTTGCCCAAATAAGCCAAAATTAGCAACTTACATTTAAACAAGGTGTCAGGTTATTATATTTTGATATTCAGATATCAATTATTCTCAACTTTAAATGATCTAATATTGTCATTGTCGGACCTGCTGGGCATTGGCCTTATTTTTAAAATCTGAGAATATCTGAGAAATTGATGAAAGAAAAATGTGGTTACAGATACTAGAACAGAATCTCTTGGCATTACTTCTATTGATACATCTTTCATGCTAAAAATTTTCAGTGTTCAGTTGCTGGTCACAAATAATTTTCCCCCCACAATATAGGTATTGTCTTCTGAGAACTCTGAAGCAGTGTCAGACATTGAGGGAAGCTCTCATTGCTGCAGGAAAAGAGATTATCTGGCATGGGCGGACAAAAGAAGAGCCAGCACATTACTGTAGCATTTGTGAGGTAAGTAACTGTTCTTATCCACAGTTACTTTATAAACCTCTTACCTCTCCAGTTTTGGTTTCTCTTTAGTTTTTCGTTTTGTTTTGTTTTAATTTATTTATTTTAGGCTGTGTTGGGTCTTCGTTGCTGTGCGTGGGCTTTCTCTAGTTTCGGTGAGCGGGGGCTACTCTTCGTTCCGGTTCGCAGGCTTCTCATTGCGGTGGCTGCGGAGCACCGGCTCTAGGTGTGCAGGCTTCAGTAGTTGTGGCTCGCGGGCTCTAGAGCGCAGACTCAGTAGTTGTGGCTCACGGGCTTAGTTGCTCTGCAGCATGTGGGATCTTCCCAGACCAGGGCTCAAACCCGTGTCCCCTGCACTGGCAGGTGGATTCTTAACCATTGCGCCACCAGGGAAGCCCTCTTTAGTTATTTTTTAAAATGTACTTTTATGTAATGCATTTTACTGAAATTGACATTGTGTTCAGTCTTGTTATTTAACTACTATATTAAAATTTAATCTGGTGATACGCCATTTCACTAACTGTGAATTAACTCTAAAAGTATCTACTAGTGTCATCTACCTGGTAGGTAACAGTTGGCCCTCTCTCTCTATGCACGGGTTCCTATCTGGATTCAACCAACCGCAGATGGAAAATATTCAGGGGGTGGGGTGGGGAGTATTCCAGAAAGTTCCAAAAAGTAAAGCTTAAATTTGCCATGCACCAGCAACTATTTACATTGTTTTAGGTATTAATAGGTAATCTAGAGATGATTTAAGCTATAGGGGAGGATGTGCATAGGTTATATGCAGTTGCTACGCCGTTTTTTGTAAGGGACTTGAGCATCCTCAGATTTTGGTATCCATGGAGGGTCCTGGAACTAATCCCCCATGGATACCGATACAGTTGATAAGTGTCAAGTTTAGTCTTGAGATTTTAAACTGGGAACCGTCCAGATGTAGACAGATGCCAGTAAACTGGATAGAGTTCAGTATAGCTCCAGGCAGATCATTGTTCAGTCGTCTCTGAACGACTGAACACACAGTACGTTGGTCAATCTTCTCCTGTGGCCAAGGCTTGCAAGAGATGCAGAAACAAAGATATGGTACCTGCTCTGAAGGAGCTTACATCCTACTTGGGGAAGACAAATTACAAACAGTTGTAATGTTATATGAGACTGTGGTGAATGCAAAATTGGTCTTGGTCTTACTGTTAGGATAACACTAAGGGAGAAAATGACCTAATTTTTTCCTTCTAGTATTGGCCTAAGAGTTCACCAAAGTATTAATATTTGAGTCCATCCTTGAAGGATGAGTATGACTTTAGCGGGCTAAAAAATGATGACAGTTAGAAGTAGAATGAATGTTGTTATGAGCTGTAGGAACAACATGGGAAATGGAATGGCTTCTTCAGAAAACGGTAAATAGTCCAGTGTGGCTGGAACACAGACTATGTAAATTCTACAGATAAGCCTAGTTGGTAGGAAGTTTGCAGAGCATCTTGAATGATTTTAAGAAATTTGATATTTATTCGGAGGTCATAGAGCCATCAAAAGTTTTTGGGCAGGCACCCAAGTTGGGTAAGTATTTCAGAGAGAAAAGTGATTGGAGAGGATGGAGATAAGAAGCTCTTGCAGTGGTGTGTTAAGAGTTGTTATCCTAAGGCCTAGACTAGAACCTGGCGGTGGGAATATTAAAGAAGGAGAGGAGTACAAAAATATTTCGAAGGTAAAATTCACCAGACAACTCATTAAATGGCAGAAGTGAGGGACAGGTTGAAGGATGTTCACAAATGTTCTAGCTCAGATTATGAGGTTCATGTTGTTGCTCATTGATAGTAATGGAAAACATGGGTAACTCTGGGATTTTAATTAACATAACTTCAAAGAAGACATGAAGTCATGAGAATTTTCTTTCATTGGATACATTCAAGGATATGCCAAAGCCAGGGATATTAATGATCCACTCCAGGCCTTGAAATTCTGTAATTCTGATGTTGACTTTTATTTGAGGTGATTCAGTCTATCAGCTATTTTAATGCTGTATAACCTGGCTAAAGTATGCCATTGGGAGACCAGATAGATTCTAGTTAGGTGTGTTATACCTCAGAAAAATGAATGTATAAGCTTTCCAGTATTTGAGAATGACTTTTATTCTGTACTGTTATTCCTTATCCTGCTTGAGCCTTAGCAACTCATCAGTCTCTCTAGCACAGAGGTATTATTTCTAAAATCATGCTATACTCATGAATATACATTTTGATTGTACTCATACTCCTTAAAATGAGGCTTATAGCTGAACACTCACTTACTGTCACTTACCTGTCAGTTTCCTCATCTGTAAAATAATCAGATTATATTGATTCAACAAGTTTGTTTTGAGGTTTGGCTAAGCACTAAGCACTGTGAAATGATAAGCTCTGGAGTTACAAAGATGAGTAAAACATAGTCTTCATCTTTGAGGAGCTCAGTCTATTGGGGAAGACAAATATCCATATACAGTACCCTGTGATGAGTACTATCATTGAGAAGTAAAAGGAAAATAATGATCACTTTCATCTGATTGTATACTAATGTTTTGAATTTAAAACAGATAAATAGGCTGACCTTTATCAAACTTTTGAATTAGGCTTTTGCCAGTGGTTGTAATGAGTATGTCATTCCCCAAGGTCACTCCCCTAAATAGACATTACCACCCACGTCTTTGGGTCTGGTGCAAAATAAACCTGGTCTATTAAAGATTCTTAAACACTCTTAACTCTTAGTACCCACTTAACCAGTGATCACTGTCCACAACTGCATGTGAAGTAGAACTCTATGATTACACTAACGTAGTACAATAAATAAACACTACTGTCTCTATTGAATGCTTTTTCTCTTGTATAAATAGGTGGAGGTTTTTGATCTACTTTTTGTCACTAATGAGAGCAATTCTCGAAAGACCTACATAGTGCATTGCCAAGATTGTGCACGAAAAACAAGTGGAAACCTGGAAAATTTTGTGGTGCTAGAACAGTACAAAATGGAGGACCTGATGCAAGTCTATGACCAATTTACATTAGTAAGTGAAATCAACATGTGAGTACATAGTTAGCTGGATAGGGAAGCAGCAGTGTTTGTTCTGCCACCTGATAAGGAGGAGGTAATGAAATATTTAAAATTTCCTTTGGCTCGTCAGATATTGCATGAGGAAATATATCACTCCCCCTCCTCCACTTCCAGGTATTTATTCCTATGAAATTGGCATATTTCATTTTCACTTTTCTTCCTGGGTGAGACCAGCCCTAAATAATGTCACAGTAATTACATTTTAAAATCTTTGTGTGCTTTTAGAACACTGTCACATCCTTTATGTCATTTGATCTCAGTTGATAAAATGTTTGTGTATATAGGTTATTAGTGTCCACAAAATGAATCAGTATGTATGCTTTTAAATATACTTCTGCTTTTAGAGCTAATTGTATTTATTTAAAATCTTGTCCTTGCCAGAAGTATTAACTTTATGGGAATATTTGATGGAGCTTAACTTCCTGCTATGTTATATAACCTTATGAAATTCAAGTATCTTTATAAATTGCACACAGTTTTTAATTTTAAACAGCAGATGCTTAGAGGGAAGCATTTTACTCTAGCACATCAATAGTTTTATGAATAGAAGAGAATTGTTGAATTCCCTCAGTACTTTTTCTCTTACATATGTGATCAGAAACTGAACTTTTGAAATTTAGCTCCTGATATTTTCACTTGAATGGTCTTCAGGATTGCTTGAAGAAGAAGAAAATTATCTGGAATATGTTAAACAAAATTTATTATCTAGTTGAGTTAGCTGCTGAAGCAAGTCACTAATGAAATCATAATTGATTTGTTATATTATTTTCCACAAGCCTTCTTTATATTTTTAAGCAATCTCAAAAAATGGTCAACCTAATAACATTCTAAGAGTTTTTGACTAATTGGTGAAGAAGTACCGAAAAATGTGGATGTGCTGAGTTGGGTAATGGTCTCAGACTCTTAGGAAAATTGGCCAGGTGGGAGACAGTAAGGGAGTTTGTGCTTGACAGAGTGTGGCAGGCCGTTGAACTTTCTTGAGAATTGTTATTTCCTTTACTTTCATACGCAGGCTGTGTTTGTAACCTGGAGCTAGGGAACACTATTAACAATTTGTATACCAAAGTAACATACTTTACTTTTATTTTCAGGCTCCTCCATTACCATCCTCCTCATCTTGATATTGTTCCATGGACATTAAATGAGAACTTTTCTGCTATTCAGGAACTAACCCAGTTCTGCACCACTGGTTTTTGTAGCTATCTCGTAAGGCTGCTGGCTGAAAACTGTTGTCTATGCAACCTTCCAAGTGCGGAGTGTCAACCAACTGGACAGGGGAGAGCGTTGCTCCTACTCCAGGACTCTCACAAAGCTGATCAGCTGTACTTCAGAAAAAAAATAATAATTTCCATGTTTTGTATATATCTGACAAAACTGGCAACATCATACAGACTACTGACTTGAAGACAACCTCTTTTATATTTCTCTATTTCTGGGCTGATGAATTGGTTTTCATCTATCTTTTCCCCCTTCAGAATTTTCCTTGGAAAAAAATACTAGCCTAGCTGGTCATTTCTTTGTAAGGTAGTTAGCAATTTTAAGTCTTTCTTTGGTCAACTTTTTTTTAATGTGAAAAGTTAGGTAAGGAACTTTTTTACTGCTTTTATGTTTTTCTGTCTTGTTTTGAAACCATGACGGTTATTACACTTTTGGTTCCTAAATAAAATGTTTAAAAAATTAACAGCCAAGTCACAAAGATAATGGATTGCACATAGACTAAGGAATAAACTTCAGATTTGTGATTTTTGTTTCTAATCTTGATGTAAATTTACACTATTTATAAATACATATTTATTGCTTGAAAATATTTGTGAATGGAATGCTGTTATTTTTTCCAGATTTACCTGCCATTGAAATTTTAAGGAGTTCTGTAATTTCAAACACTACTCCTATTACATTTTCTATGTGTAAATAAAACTGCTTAGCATTGTACAGAAACTTTTATTAAAATTGTTTAATGTTTAAAGAGTTTTCTATTGTTTGAGTTTTAAAAAGACTTTATGTACAGTGCCCAGTTTTTGTTCATTTTTCAAATCTGATTATATATATTTTATATATACTTGTGTATGTATATATAATATATATAGAAATCTGGATATATATGTATAAAGATTTAGAGCTTAAATTTTTCTCGTTTTAAGTTTCACATCTATGGTAGATTTTTGAGGTGTCTACTGTAAAGTATTGCTTACAAAAGTATGATTATTTTTAAAGAAATATATATGGTATGTATCTTCAAGACCTAAAATGTCAGACTGGTTTATTGTTAAGTTGCAAATACTGCAATGACAGACCAATAAACAGTTGCTGCCAAAATGTAGTATAATAGTAGAAAACAAATAGTGATTGAACTTAAGATTTCAAAGGGAATGTTCTATGGGCTTGACAAATCAATCCTGTACATCACTTAGTAGTGTTTTATATGGATAAAAGATTCAGATGAAGGGCTCTATTTTAGAATGCAAATAAATTAAGAGACTTATTTTTTAATGTTAGGCAGTTTTGACATTTCATGCTTTCCTGCTTGCATGACATGATTTGGGCGGGGGAGGGAGTCTTCCAATTCCATATCACTAGTAAAATATAGCAAGCTATATTAGCATTAACACGTCACTTCTAGTTAGCAATAGTATTTCATTTTATAATAATGGTACCTTGTATTTGGACATATTCTCATTTTATCATGCTGTTCTCTCTAAGGTTTTTCCAGGAATATTCAGTGAAGACACATAGAGAATGCTGTAAAGGAAGTTATATATAACTAAAGAGAATTTATAATCCTAACTGGTGAAATGCTGTGCTGACTGCATTAACAAGTGCTCTTTTTCAGATAGTTGTGGAGTATGTTGTCCTCCTAGAAACAGTTTGAAGGCTTTAAAGCACAGAGATATTTTATCCAATTAGTTAATAATTTGGTAAATAATTGAATTTGAATATCTACTAGCAGCAATCATCTCTTAAAATTTTAGAAGGAAATAATTACAAATTTATTTTAGTTAAGAAGCAAGAGTGCTTGCCTAAGTGCTGCTCAAGATGTTTAACCACTGATTTTTTTAAAAGAACTCAAGACAAAACATTTTTGCAAATAAAAATTGCAAGTCAAAGAAATTAACACAACATTGTAAATCAACTGTACTTTAATTTAAAAAAAAAAAATGTACGTCAACTATCCAGAAGCAAAGATTATAAGAATGCTAAAGCTATGCCTAAATGTTCCTTAACCATTCCTAGTTTATCTTACTAACACAGTGTCTCGTTTTTTCTATGGTTTTATTAAGATGGTTTATTGCCAAGATTAACGTAAGTTGTCTGACATTTAAGAGTAATTTAGTGGTGTTTCACTAATATAATATTTGGAAGTTAAATGTCAAGAGTAATACTTGCTCACTTAGTGTTTGAATGGGTAGAGGATAGGAGACAAGTCAAACCTATCAACATTAGTCTGAGGTATAACTAGATGAACAGAGTTTTATGTAAACTGCTTTCTTTTCTTCAATTTAACTGCTTTTATAACTTAAATTTTTCAGGTTTCAGAAGAAATAGCATGCTTTTTTTCTCTCTTTTCTTTTTACTGCCTATATAGGTAAATCCAGCTAAGCACACACTATCTGGGTGCCTTAATAATGAAATGAGTTTGCATCATTTGCACACACACACACATTGTTTAGAGAAAGAAACTAATTATACGATGTATTAAAAAAACAGATGTTGATCCAGAAAGAACTAAATCATATTCTTTTCTCGTCACCAGCTAAACAGGAACTCTTACACCATCAGTATAGCAGTTTAACTTGTTTAACCCATTTAAGTTAAATCAATTAAATTTTGGCTTCTGTATTTTGAACTAAAATCTAAGTCACTTTTCCAAAGTAGTAATTTGACAGTTGGGACTTTCAAATTACTAGTAATAGGCAATTGAAATAAAAGATCACGTAATATTATGAAATTACATTAAATGAAGTGTCTGCTTCTCAGAACTTAAATCTTTAAATTATCATGTGTATTTTCATTTAGTCAATATATTTATTTAGTATCTCCTAAAAAATGAATCTGAATAAGATGTGATCCCTGCCTTTTACTCTTCATACATCTCATATGGGAGATTCATGTAATATGTCAAGCAGAACCTAGAAGAGATAACAAGAAAGGTGAATAGTATTGATTGGGGCTTGCATTTCAGCAGGGTTTGTATCACACCTAGAGCAAGAAGATTTGGGAACTTTGACTAAGGGATTAGAGGAGTGCACTGGAGAGTGGAAGCCCCCAGATGTTGAAAAGCCGCCTCTGCCATGAGAGATGTTTACACTTTACCCTATAGTTAATGTGGAACCATGCACAGAATTAAGCAAAAGAACAGCATTGAATTTGCAGTAGTCTTCACGCCTGCCTTAACACACTCTATCTTCCACATTGCTGCCAGAGGGACATTTCTAAAACACGGAAATTCATGGAAGAGATGATTTGGACTTGGACTTTGGATGTTGTGAGGATGGAAATAGCGCAGATTTGGAAGACAAAAGTAAAGTCCACAGGACCCATTAGATGTCTACCGGTGGGTGGAGGCCCTTCTAACTAGAATGGGAAATCAGAGTAGAACTGCTTGTAACGCATCTAAGTAGTTGGAATTAGGAGAGGCCTGAACCGGAACCATGTATCTGGCTGTCCATCATTGAGGTGGTGCTTAGAGCCAGAGGAGGTAAGATCATACAGGAACTGTATGGTGAGGAGAGGTCGATCAAATACCCACTTAGGAACGTCAGCATGTAAGGGGAGAGGAGATTGCAAAGGAGAAGAAAGCTAAAAAATCAGCCAGGGTGATCTTAGACAAGCTAGTTTTTCGAAAGTAGCCATACCATGTTGCAAAGATGAGGATTAAATTGATTTCTTTGGGTTTGGCACAAGATAGTTGGTGACATTTGCCAGAGCACCTTCAGTGGAGCAACAACCGGATGGATTGCAGTGGACGGGAAAAGGTACTGAATTTGAGGGGGTGGTGGAGTCACTTCGGGCTTCCAAGAGCACAAGGGATGCAATTACATTGGTCTTTGTGAAACAGCGAACAATTTTAATTGTTCAATCAATTTTAAACATTTTGTATCATTGTCTTGAGTGCTTTACACAGTAATTAATACTTCTGTATATATACCATGAAGCAACCCATGTGGTATTTTGGTTTTGAAAGGAAGAAATACTTCTCAGTTGAACAGGGAAATGAGGATGGTATTTTTTTAGTATGGCCTAAAGATACCTACCCTTTACTGAATACTCTTGCAAAGCACAGTGCTAAGTACTTTAAATATATTCTCTTTAGTCCTCACAATGACCCTCTGAGGTACTGTTTTAGCCTCATCTTACACATACGTAAATCGAGGCAAAGAGAGGATCATGTAACTTGCCCAAGGTTTGTGGTTATTAAGTATTGAAGGTAAGATTTCAACTATGTTGATCCGACTCCAGAGCAAGTGCTATTCTACCTCCTACTGCAGAGAAATAGGAATTGCTGAGTGCTTACTCTGTAGTCACGTTTGAAAGAAACTTCATTTTGGATATTTCTTTAACAAGAGAAAAATGTCTTAAAAATGTATAACCTATAATTAGACTGACATTTTTATAGTCCAAACCAGAACCCCTTTGAGATCGAAAGGGGACAATGCTATTAGTAGTTGGGCAGGACAACAGCCAAAACATGGGGCTATCCTGGGCAAGCTGGGATGTATGTCATAGTGGTTAAGTTTGTGTTAAGAAGAAGCATTTGGGTGCTGGAGAGGGTGTGGAGAAAAGGGAACCCTCTTGCACTGTTGGTGGGAATGTAAATTGGTACAGCCACTATGGAGAACAGTATGGAGGTTCCTTAGAAAACTAAAAATAGAATTACCATATGACCCAGCAATCCCACTGCTGGGCATATACCCTGAGAAAACCATAATTCAAAAAGACAGTGCACCCCAATGTTCATTGCAGCACTATTTACAATAGCCAGGTCATGGAAGCAACCTAAATGCCCATCGACAGGTGAATGGATAAAGAAGTTGTGGTACATATATACAGCGGAGTATTACTCAGCCATAAAAAGGAACGAAATTCAGTCATTTGTAGAGACGTGGATGGATCTAGAGATTGTCATACAGAGTGAAGTAAGTCAGAGAAAAACAAATATCGTATATTAACGCATGTATGTGGAACCTAGAAAAATGGTACAGATGAACTGGTTTGCAGGGCAGTAATAGAGACACAGATGTAGAGGACAAACGTATGGACACCAAGGGGGAAAGAGGTGGGGGGGGATGGATTGGGAGATGGGGTTGACATATATACACTAATATGTATGAAATAGATAACTAATAAGAAAGAAAAAAGGGAACACTGCTACAGATCCTACAGACAGTGAAAGGGTAATAACTATCACAAACAAAGCATTTGGGGAGTAGTAGTAGTTACCTCCTCCTAACATCATATTCCTAGATTTTTGCGCTCTTAGAATGGGAAGGAAGCATGGGTTTAGGTTGCATTAGGACCCTCAATTGTGGTTGAAAAAGATGGTGAAAATGCAAGCAATGAATTAAAGTGGAAATGAGAAAAGAAAGGGAAATTCCTGTTAAGTCTTAGTGATGTCTACTGAGTTGTACCCGTCCTAAAACCAAATAATGGCACTTCAACAAACTAACAAGAAAGCGAGTAATATTCTCAATGTAAAGATTAATATGCATTTTTCTAAACTCTTGGTCTGACTACCACTTACCAATCTAGTTTAAGGTGGGAATCTGATTTAACATATTCAAAATATGAATTTTAAGTGTACCAACCTGAAAAAGATGTAGAATCACAGTTTTCTCAGGGTTTTAAAACTTCAGTGCCATGTAGTTCAGTGCCATGTAATCACTTCGAAGTGATTAAACATGTCTTAATGTGAACAACAGAAAGATTCCTCATGAACATAGGGACTGTCTTAAGGTATAATCATGTGTGTGAAAGTGTAGGATGGCTTCAAATAGATTAAAGGTATGATTAACACCAAGCAATACTCTGAATTACACCTACTTCCAAATGCCCAGATACAACATCTGTTAAAGAGAGTAAGGGGGGGAAAAGAGAAAGCAAATTCACTGATTTTGTAGGCATGTATAGTTAATTGTACCTAAGCATTAACTTTAGCTCTCCACTTTGTGATAGAATAATACACTTGGCAGGGTGAAACTAGATGAGAATGTTATCTTTAGAGAACTTGATATATGTGATTTAAGTGTCATCTTTCATTAAATGTACTCAGATGCAAATTTTGAAATGTCTGCACATGGAAAGGATTCTATGTCTAATAAGTGGAAATCAGTACCCAAATCTACGATTAACAAGATTTTCTGGGTTACAGTACTGAAAACATTTGGGAGGGGTGGGGACAAGCTCAAAACGATATAAGTTATTGATACATCAAAAATTTCAATTAAGAAAACTAAGTACCAAAGGTTTGAAAATACAACTGCTGTATACAAAACCTGGATAGTTTTAAAATATTGATCAGCCTACAAATTATCCTGTCATAAATTTTTCTGTATCAGATGGGGCTCATAGTTCATGAATTAGAATTCCTTTGTAAGATTATCTCCATCTGCTCCTCCAGATAAGGTCTGCACAAAAATTTCATGAATAAGAGCCCAGTGAAGAGCCGTGTGTGAACATTAGGTAATTTGCTAGTTAACATTGAAGTCCATGCTAGCACTCTGAAACCTGAATTTTAGGCTTGCTTCAGTATCCATCTAGCTCCCCACCCCCACCCTTTCTTTTGATTTAACTTTATTTTCAAAATATATCACATTTACATGGTTCAAAATGCAAAACTATATTAAAAGGTGCTTTCTGGGAAGTCTTGCTCCCATCCCTTTCACCTTCAGATTTCTCCACCCACCACTGATAAGTAACCATTTCAATTTATTAGCTCATATTTCCTGTGTTTCTCTTTCTAAAAGTAAATTTCTTACATAGTCTTATTTCCCTTCTTTTCTACACAAGATGTGGCATGTTGTATACATTATTTGGCATCTTGGTTTTTTCGTTTATTTGGT
The DNA here is from genome assembly GCF_028023285.1 of Balaenoptera ricei. Lineage (NCBI taxonomy): Eukaryota > Metazoa > Chordata > Mammalia > Artiodactyla > Balaenopteridae > Balaenoptera > Balaenoptera ricei. Next base: position 41,496,329 of record NC_082660.1, read on the forward strand.
GTTTTTTTTCTTTTTTCGTAGCAGCTTTGTCATAGCAAAAATGAAAGGAAACAACCCAAATGTTCATCAGCAGATTAATAAACAAGTTGTAGATTAGCCATACAAAGGAATACTACTAAGCAATTAAAAATTTTTTATTGAATGAAAGATTTTTAAATTCTATAGTGCTTTACAATTTTCAAAAGTTTCACACACATGATTTCATATAATCCCATAATTCTTTTTAAAAAATCCCCTACCCCTATATTGTCTCTCCCCCTGCTCCCCAGCCCTCCCCGCACTACTAACCACTAGTTTGTTCTCTATGTCTGGCACCTTGGTTGGTTGTTTGTTTTTTCTCACTGAATATATCCTAAAAATTATTATCGGTTCATGGTACTCCATTGTTGTTTGCATGTACTATCTCCAAATGATGGACATTTGAGGGTGTTTTCAGTCTTTTGATATTTCAAATAATGTCTCAATGCACTTATGCATGTTGTTTTGTGTTTATGGAGGTATATATCTTCAGGGTAGAGTCCTAGAGATTTGATTGCCGGGCCAAAAGGTAAGTGCATATATAGTTTTGCTTGATAATGCCCTTCATAGCTATACTGTGTTGCACTCACCCCAGCAATATATGAACATGGCTAGTTTTCCTACAGTCTTGCCAACAGACTGTATTGTGGAGCCTTTTGGAATTTTGCAAATATGATTGGTGAAAATGGAATCTTAAGATAACTTTAATTTAAATTTTAGGTTGACTGATTCTTCATATATTTAGAGACTATTTGCCTGTGTTTTAAACTTGCTTTTTTATCTTTTGAGATATGGTTGCATACAGTAAGCTGAACAGATCTTAAGTGTACAGTTTGATGGGTTTTGACAAATGTGTACACCATACCTCAATCAAGAATGTATTGCCAAATATACAATGGAGAAAAGACAGCCTCTTCAATAAGTGGTGCTGGGAAAACTGGACAGTTACATGTAAAAGAATGAAATTAGAACACTCCCTAACACCATACAAAAATCAACTCAAAATGGATTAAAGATCTAAATGTAAGGCCAGACACTATCAAACTCTTAGAGGAAAACATAGGCAGAACACTCTATGACATACATCACAGCAAGATCCCTTTTGACCCACCTCCTAGAGAAATGGAAATAAAAACAAAAATAAACAAATGGGACCTAATGAAACTTAAAAGCTTTTGCACAGCAAAGTGAAACCATAAACAAGATGAAAAGACAACCCTCAGAATGGGAGAAAATATTTGCAAATGAAGCAACTGACAAAGGATTAATCTCCAAAATTTACAAGCAGCTCATGCAGCTCAATATCAAAAAAACAAACAACCCAATCCAAAAATGGGCAGAAGACCTAAGTAGACATTTCTCCAAAGAAGATATACAGATTGCCAACAAACACATGAAAGAATGCTCAACATCATTAATCATTAGAGAAATGCAAATCAAAGCTACAATGAGATATCATCTCACACCAGTCAGAATGGCCATCATCAAAAAATCTAGAAACAATAAATGCTGGAGAGGGTGTGGAGAAAAGGGAACCCTCTTGCACTGTTGGTGGGGATGTAAATGGATACAGCCACTATGGAGAACAGTATGGAGGTTCCTTAAAAAACTAAACATAGAACTACCATACGACCCAGCAATCCCACTGCTGGGCATAAACCCTGAGAAAACCATAATTCAAAAAGAGTCATGTACCACAATGTTCATTGCAGCTGTATTTACAATAGCCAGGACATGGAAGCAACCTAAGTGTCCATTGACAAATGAATGGATAAAGAAGGTGTGGCACATATATACAATGGAATATTACTCAGCCATAAAAAGAAACGAAATTGAGTTATTTGTAGTGAGTTGGATGGACCTAGAGTCTGTCCTACAGAGTGAAGTAAGTCAGAAAGAGAAAAACAAATACCGTATGCTAACACATACATAAGGAATCTAAAAAAAAAAAAAAATGATCATGAAGAACCTAGGGGCAAGACGGGAATAAAGAGGCAGACCTACTAGAGAATGGACTTGAGGACACGGGGAGGGGGTAGGGTAAGCTGGGACAAAGTGAGAGAGTGGCATGGACATATATACACTACCAAATGTAAAATAGGTAGCTAGTGGGAAGCAGCCGCATAGCACAGGGAGATCAGCTTTGTGCTTTGTGACCACCTAGAGGGGTGGGATAGGGAGGGTGGGAGGGAGGGAGACGCAAGAGGGAAGAGATACGGGGATATATGTGTATGTATAGCTGATTCACTTTGTTATAAAGCAGAAACTAACACACCATTGTAAAGCAATTATGCTCCAATAAAGATGTTAAAAAAAAAAAAAGTACTGCCATTGCCCTAGAAAGTTCCCTTGAGTCCTTTTCCATTCTGTCACCTCCTCCCTTGCTGTTCTCCCAGGCAACCACTTTTCTCATTTCTGTCCCCATATACTAATTTTTCTATTCTTAAACTTCATAGAAATGAAAGCATGCAAAATGTACTTTTTTGTGTGTTTGACTTCTCTCACTAAGCATAATGTTTTTGAAATTCATCTATGTTGATGGGTGTATCTATCAGTAGTTCCTTCTTTTTTTATTGCTGAGTATGGTTTCATCGTATGAATAGAATACAATGTTTTTTATCAATTCTCCTGCTAATTGTATTGGCTTGTTTCCAATTTTTGCTTCTGATTTTTTTTTTTCCAAGAAGAAACATGGCTGGATCATAAGTTAGGTATATATTTAACTTTGCGAGAAATTGTTAGACATTTTTCCGAAGTGGTTGTACCAGTTTATACTTCTCCAGCAATATGTGAGAGCTCTAGTTGCTCTGCATCCTTACAGGCATTTGGTGTTGTTAGATTTCAAAAGTTTAGCCATTCTAGTCGATGTATTCTCCTATGTTTTCTACTAGGAGCCTTATAGTTTTAGTTTTGACGTTTAGGTCTATAAGTCACATCAATTTAGTTTTTGTGTTCTATGGAGTCTTTCAATCAGCTAGTGTGAGTTTTCCAACTTTGCTTTTCTTTTTCAAAGTTGTTTTAGCTTTCTAGGTCTTTTGCATTTCTAGATGAATTTTAGCTTGCCAATTAAAAAAAAAAATTCTTTTGGAATTTTGACTGAGACTGCACTGAATCTATAGCTCAATCTGTGGAGAATTGACATCTTGACAATATTGAGTTTTCAAACCCATTAAAAACATATTTTTCCATTGATTTAGATCTTCCGTAATTTCTCTCAGCAGTATTTTGTAGTTTTCAGTAAACAGGTCTTCATATCCCTAAGTCTTTTATATTTTTGATGCTACTATGAATTGTGTGTTTTTAAAATTATAATTTCCAATTATTTATTGCTATTTTATAGAACTATAAATGATTATTGAATATTGACCTTGTACCCTGCAATCTTGCTAAGCTCATTTATTAGTTCTAGTAGATTTTCTGTAGATTCTTAGGGTTTTCTGCATAAAGAATTATGCCATCTGTGAATCAAGATAGTTTAACTGCTTCCTTCCCAATCTGGGTGCCTTTTATTTCTTTTTCTTGCTTTTTTGCACTGGCTAGAACCTCCAGTACAATGTCGAAGTGGTCAGAGAAGACATCCTTGTCTGTTCCCAGTTTTAGGGGAAAGTAAGTATGATATTAATTGAATGTTTTTCAGTGTTTTTCATCTTGTTTTTCATCTTCAAGATGTCCCTTGAAGATTGAGGATGGCCCCTTCTATTGCTGGTTTGCTGAGATTTTAAAAATCAGAAATATCTGTCGAATTTTATAAAATGATTTTTCTGCATTGATTGAGATGATTATATGGTTTTTCTTTTTAAGTTTGCTAATATGGTGAATTACACTGATTTTTAAATGTTAAACTAATCTTATACTCTTGGGATAAACCCACTTGCTCATGATGTTTTATTATTTTATATATTGTTGGATTATATATTTTTGCCAATTTTTTGAATTGAATTTTTACATCTGTGTTCATGAGGGATATTGGTCAACAATTTTATTTTCTGATAATGTTTTTGTCTGGTTTTGTTATCAGGGTAATGTTGGCCTCAGAAAATGAGTTGGGAAGTATTTTCTCCAGTTTTCTTGAGTTTACGTAGAATTGGTATTTCTAACTAAAATATTTGATAGAATATTTTAATTACAAAATTAATTTCTTTAGTTTATATATTTCTTCTGAAGTGAGCTTTGGTAGTTTGTGGCTTTCAGGTAATTTATCCTTTTAATCTCTGTGGAGTCTATAGTTCTGTGTCACTCCTGATATTAGCAAATTGTGCCTTTTTTTTTCCCCCATCAGTCTGGCAAGTGGTTTACAAATTTTCTTGATCTGCTCAAAAAACTAATTTTGTTCTTCATTGATTTTCCCCTATTGTATTTCTGTTTTCTTTTTTCCTTGATTTTCTCTCTCATCTATATTATTTTCCTTCCTTCTGTTTACTTCAGGTTTCTTTAGCTGCTCTTATTCTAGTTTCTTTAGGTGGAAACTGAGATCATTGATTTGAGACATTTTCTGGTATAGTCATTTGGTTCTATAAATTTCCATCTAATTAATGCTTTATCTGTGTGTCAGGGGTCCCCCAAGACCTGGCTCAGGCTTGCTGATTTGCTAGAAAGAGTCACCGGACTAAGAAGCTGTTTTATGGAGTTATAGTTTATTACGGTGAGGATACAGATGAAATTCAGCAAAGGGAAAACACACATGGGGAGAAGTATGGGAGAAACCAGGCTCAGGGTTCCAGGTGTCCCCTCCCAGTGGAGTTGCCCGGGATGTGCTTAATTCCTCCAGCAACAGTGTGTGACAAATGTATGAAGTGTTGCCAACCAGGAAAACTCCAGGATTTTTATTGGGGGTCAGCACCTGCATGACCTCAGCTACTCAGACTCCAGACCAAGACTCACAGATAAAATGTGGGTATTCACTATAAATCACATTAGCAGCATAAACTATCTGGTCAAACTGGTACAGCATGGCCAAGACAGACATTAAAAAAAAAAACCCACAACACTCTTAACAGAACATTCCAAGAGCTCAGTGTTTAGTTCCCAGGAGCTGGCCAAGAGTTTTTCTTGGGAATGTGCAGAATTTGAGCAATCCAGTCCTACTGAGTTAGCCTTTTTCTTTACAAGTTGCCTTCCACAAACTTGGATGTAATGTATCTTCATTTTCATTCATTTCAAGATACTTTCTGGTTTCCCCTTTGATTTCTTCTTTCAGACATGGATTATTTAACACTGTGTTACTTTAGCTTCCAACTGTTTGGGGCTTTTCAAGATATTTTTCTTTATTTCTAATTTAATTCCACTGTAGTCAGAGAATATATTTTGTATGTCTTGAATTCTGTTCAATTAATTGAGACTGTTTTATGGCCTGGAATATGGCCCTTGGTAAATGTTCCATGTGTGATTGAAAAGAATGTATATTCCGCTGTTGGATAGAATTTTCTATAATTGACAGGGCAAGTTGCTTGATAGTATTATTCAAGTCTATTTCTATACTGATTTTCTGTCTACTTTTTCTATCAGTTATTGAGAGAGTGGTGTTGATCTCTACAACCAAAATTGTGGGTTGTCTATTTTTCCTTGCACTTCTTTCAGATTTTACTTCATGTATTTTGAAGCTCTGTTATTTGTTGCAAAAGCATTTAGGATTGTTATGTTCACTTGATGAAATGACCCCTTTATCATTATGAGATGACCTTTTTTATTCCTTGTAATATTCTTTGCTCCGAGGTCTATTTTGATCTTTGAGCAAAGATCAAAAAACTCCAGCTTTTCTTTTTTTTTCTTGGCCGTGCCACGTGGCTTGCGGGATCTTAGTTTGGCAGTGAAAGCGCAGAGTCCTAACCATTGGACCACCAGGGAATTCCCTACTCCAGCTTTTTTTGATTAGCATTAACATGTTGTATTTTTTTTATGCGTTTGCTTTTAACCTTTAAAGAAGGTTTACATAACGTAAATTAGGTAACCTAAATAACCTTTAAATGTCTTTAAATTTAAAAAAATTTTTTTAAATTTTGTTGCTATAGCAAATTACCACAAACTTAGTGGCTTAAAGCAACACACATTCATTATCTTATAGTTCTGTAGGTTAGGAGTCCAGTATGGGTCTCACTAGATTAAGTCAAGGTGTCAGCATATTGCATTCCTTTCTGGAGTCTCTAGGGGAAAAATCTCTTTCCTGCTCATTTGGGTTGTTTACAAAATTCAGTTTCTTGTTCTTGTAAGACAGAGGTTCCCATTTTCTTACTGAAAACTGAAAGCCATTTCCAGCTTCTAGAGGCTGCTGCATTCTTTGCCTTGTGGCCCTCTTCCTCCATCTTCAAAGCTAGCAATGGCTGGTCGAGTCCTTCTTATGTCACATTTCTCTCCCTTATTTTGTCACACCTCTTGGACCCAGCCAGGAAAGCTCCTTTGCTTTTAAGGACTCCTGTGATTAGGTTGGACTCACCCACGTATTCCAGGATAATATCCCATCTCAAGGTCCATACCCTTAATCACATCTGTGAAGTCATTTTTGCCATGTAAGATAATATGTTCAAGGGTGGGGTGTGGATTTCTTTGGAGAGGAGGTGGGGGGCATTATTCAGCCTACCACAGGTTGTCTATGCCATTTGTATTTAGTGTGCTTATTGATATACTTTGATTTAAATCTACTACTTTGCTCTTTGTTTTTCATTGCTCCCATCTGTGTTTTGTTCTCTTTTTCCTCTTCTTCTGTCTTCTTTTGTATTGATTTTTTTATGCTTCTGTTTTCTCTCTTTTGTTGGCTTATGAGCTATGGCTCTTTGTTGTATTATTTTAGTAGTTGTTTTAGGGTTTATATTATACATCTTTAAATTATCACAGTCTACCTTCACATATTATACCACTTTAAATATAGTTTAATAACCTTAAAACATTATACTTCTATTTCTGTCATACATTTTACATCACATAGATTATAAACCCCACACACATTGTTGTTAGAATTTTTCTCTGGCTGCTTTTAAGATTTCATCTTTTTTCCCTAGTTTTAAGCAATTTGATTATGAGTGTCTTGGTGTAAGTTTCTTCGTGTATCTTTGGCTTGATGTTCTTTGGGTTGCCTGAATCTGTGGAATTATAGTTTTCATCAAATTTGAAAAATTTCAGCCATTATTCCTTCAAATATTAGTTTTTGAGTCCTCCTTTAAGTATTCTAAGGATTCATATGTTAGGCTACTTAAAATTTTCCCATAGCTCACTGATCATCTGTTCTCTCTTTTTTTTTTTTTTTTTTGTCTTTTTTGTTTCTGGGTTTCATATTGGATTGTTTCTATCACTGTCTTTCACTTCACTAAATTTTACTTCCACTGTGTCTAATTTGCTCTTGATCCCAACTAGTATATATTTTACATCTTAGACATTGTTATTTTTATCTCTAAGAAGTTTGATTTGGATATTCTTAATATCTTCCATGTCTTCTGCTTTCCTTTCCTTTCTTGAACATATATAATGTAGTTTAATAACTTTAATGTCCTTGTTTACTCATTCTATCATCTGTATCACTTCTACATTTATTTTGATTGATTTTTCTTGAAATTATGGGTCATATTTTCTTGTTTCTTTGCATGCTTGATGATTTTTATTTAATGCCAGACAGTGTGAATTCTACCTTGTTGAGTTCTGTTTTATTTCTATAAGTATTCTTGGGCTTGTTTTGGGATGTAGTTAAGTTACTTGGAAACAGTTTGAAACTTTCAGGTCTTGCTTTTAAACTATATTAGGTGAGACTAGAACAGTGTTCAATCTAGTTCTAATTTTGTCCCACTACTGAGGCAAAAGCATTCAGAGCATTCTACCTGATGCCATGTGATTAATGAGGTTTTTCCAATCCAGTTGGTGGGAACAGGAACAGGAACAGGAACTATAATTGGCTAAGTTAGCTCCAAAGGACTCTTTCTCTAATCTTTTTGTGTGGTTCCCCTCTCCCTTACACCTTCTGGTCTCAAGTAGTTTCTTCACACCCATGTTGATCCTTTCAGTTGGAAGACTTGAAAGGAATCATAGGCAAATCTCCAGAGATATTGTTTTGTGCATTTCCACCTACTCTGGCGCTCTGGATTTTTAGCTGTCTTGGCCACCTTGAATTCTCAACTCTGTATCTTCAACTCAGGGAAAGTACTGAGTTCTGGGTTCCCTATCTCTTGGCTGCAGTCTGGAAACACTCTCCAAGCAATAAACTGGGGCAATTGTAGAGATCACGTCATTCTCTTCCCTTTCTCAGTGATTACTGTCTTGTGATGCCTGTTTCCAATGTCTAAAAACTATTGCTTCATATAATTTGTCCAGTTATTTTTTAAGGCAAGAGAGTAAGTTCTGATACTCCATCTTGCTGGAAGCAGAAGTCTCTGCTTTTTGTTATAGAACTATCCTCCTTTACTTTTTTATGATTGTTGAATATTTTTCCTCTTTCATTGCTGTTGCAAATGGAATTTTCTCTTCCACTATATCTTAGAAATAATAATTGTTTGATATATAAAGACTATTAATTTTTCTGTGTTACTTTTATATTGTTGCCTTCCTAAACTTTTCTTATTATTTGTATTAGTTTCAGCATTAATTACCTTGGGTTTTACAGATATATTATTTTAACTATAAATATAGTTCTACCCCTTTCCTTCCTATTTTTATGCCTCTAACTGTTTTGTTTGGTTGTACTGGTTAATATCTCCATACAATGCTAAATATTCACACTCTTCTATTTCAAACCTAATATTGACAACTAACCTCAACTTGTATCAGCTAGTTTTATTTTTAAAGCCTCAGACTGATGTTTAGTTAGGGAACAGTCTGGTGACCAATGAAGAAAGTCTCTTTTCAAAGTGGGGTTAAATTGAAGCAATCCAGGATGGTCCCCAGAATGTCTAACAATGTATTGTGAACATTCAAGTGGTTATTATGCTCAACAACATGTATGGGTAAATGAATGTTCTGATCCACTGTGTTCTAAGCCTTTTAGTTTCCCATTGAAGACCTTTCTGTTGCCTTTTCTGCTGCTTTTGGATAGAGTGTTCTATCAACATCAATTAGGTCTAGTTGGTTGGTAGTATTCAGATTTTCTATATCTTTGCAGATTGTGCTACTTGCTCCACTGATTATATAGAGAGAAATGTTGATGTCTCCAAGTATAACTGTGTTGTCCATTTTCCCTTTAAATTCTGTCTGATTTTGCTTCATGTATTTTGGGTCTCTACAGTTAGGTGCCTAAATGTTTAGGGTGGCTATGTCTTCTTGGAGAATTGACCTTTTATTGCTGACAATTTTCCCTGTTCTGAAATCTACTCTGCCTGACAATATTATAGATACTCCAGCTTTTTTTGTTTAGTTTTATCATTGTGTGTATGTGTTTAATGGGTATGCATTTCTCAGGACAGGAAAGGTATGAACAAGAGATATAACTTTTTTCTATAATTTATATTTAGAGTTCCCATTAACTGACTGAGAGACAACCACAGTCAACTCAGGGTTCAAGACCCTCTCCAGTGTTGAATCTCAGTTCTGCAGGGGACTTAAGTGACACCAAGGCTTGAGGAGGGGGGAGTCACTCTGTCAATGCAAACATCTGCCAATATACCTGATTCCCCATTGTCTCCTGTTATTGGGTCACACAGACTTGTTTTTCATCCTGGACACCAGGCCTCTCTCCATTGTTGCCAGCTCTTAGGGCCCCATCCACACTGCTCTCAGCTTCATGAAAATACTTTCTGGGTCTCTTTGTGCTGTATTGGTATGTGAGAAGACTCTGGAAGGCTGCCTTGGGCATTTCTTCCTTGAGTACCCCACATCTGCCCCCCTCCCTTCCCCCTCCATTTCTTTGGAGCTGCCACAATGCAGTTTGATCTGGGGTAGAAGAAATATTCATTTTTATAAGTTTTTATTTTAATAATATATAATATTTTGATATTATTTCCAACTTATAGAAAAATTATAAGATTAGAACAAAGATCTTTATTCAGATTCACCAGTTGCTTACAATTAGCCACATATGCTTTGTCATTCTTTCTATGTTGCATGTGTGTGGTGATTGTGTATATTCTTTTTGCTTTCCTAAATCATCTGAAACTAAACAAAAAACAAAAATAGAGTAAATCAATAAAATAAAATATTAGTTCTTTGGAAAGATCAACAAAATTGATAAACCTTTACTAGACCAACCAAGAAAAAAGAAGACACAAATTATCAAACCCAGGAATGAAAAGGGGGGCATTCTACTGACCTTACAAAAATTAAAAGCATCATAAGCAAATGTTATGAACAACTTTAGGCCAACAAACTAAACAATTTAGGTGTCTTAGGCACACATTACCAAAACTGACTCAAGAAGTAGAATCCAAACTTAGGAATATACTCAAGAGAAATGAAAGCATGTCTACATGAAGACTTGTACACAAATATTCATGACAGCATTATTCATAATAGCCAAAAAGTGGAAAGAACCAAATGTCCATCACCTAATGAATACATAAATAAAAGTGGTCTATCTGTACAATGGAACAGTATTCAGCCATAAAAAGGAATGAGGTATTGGTGAATCTTACAGCATGCATGAACCTTGAAAACATTATGCAAGTGAAAGAAGTCAGTCATACAAGACCTCATAGTGTATGATTCCATTTATATAAAATGCCAAATAGGCAAATCTATAGAGACAGAAAGTAGATTAGTGGTTGCCTCAGGCAGAGAGAGAGAATGGAGAACTTGGGGGAGGAGAGATAAAGGCTAAAGAGCTTGCAGCTTCTTTTTGGGGTGATGCAAATATTCTAAAATTGATTGTGGCAATGATCATACAACTTTGTAGATATACTAAATTCTACACTTTAAATGGGTAAATTTTAAGGTCTGTGAATTATATCTTAATAAAGTTGTTACCAAAGAAACAATAGAAAAAGCTGAATGGTAACAATAACAAGTAAAGAGATTAAGCTGGTAATTAAAATACTTCCCACAAAGAAATGCGTAGGCCCAGATGGCTTCATTGGTGATTTCTCTTAAATATTTAAGAAGAAGTAATGTCATTCCTTCACAAACTCTTCCATAAAATAGAAGAGAAGGGGACACTTCCCTATGAATTTTATGAAAATAAAATTACCCTGATACTAAAGCCAGACAAAAGTACCACAAGAAAGAAAGATCACAGAACAATATCCCATGAACATAGATACAAAAATTCTTCAGAAAATATTATCAAACTGGATCCAGCAACATACACAAAAGAAGTATGCATCATGACCAACTGGGATTTATTTCAAGAATGCAAGTTTAGTTTAACATCCAAAAATCAATTAATCTAATATACCTTATTAACAGAAGTCAAAAACTACACAATCATCTCAATATTTGCCACAAAAAAAATCTGAAAAACTGAATACCTATTCATGAAAAAATAATCTCAGCAAACTCAGATAGGAGGAAAACTTCTCAACCTGATAAAGAGTTTCTAGGAAAACTCCACAGCTATCATCACACTTAGTGATGAGAGACTGAATGCTTTGCAAGATCAGAAAAAAGACAAAGATGTCCACTCTCATTTTTATTCCATCATTGTACTGAAGGTTTTGGTCATTTCACTAGGCAAGAAAAAGAAATAAAAGGCACCCAGCAGACTTTTTTGAGGGGGGAGGTGTGGTTTTGGTTTTTTTTGGGTTTTTTTTGTCGGCTCCCATTGGCATTTCTGGGTTGCCAGCTTCTACAATACCTAGTCCAGGATATATGGAGGCAAAAAGAAACCCAGGGAACTCATGCATGTCATTTTTCAGGACCCTGGGCTCCTAGCCGATCAGCTGCCATGTCTTCTCTCCACTTTTCAAAGTCATTTTAATATTTGTTTTTTTAAAATATAATATTCAGGGTTTCTACCTTAGCGGAAAGGATAGAAAGAAGCATGTCCATTCCATCTTGGTTCATAACCAGAGGTCTGGAATATTTATTATTAAAATTTTTATTTTGGAATAATTTTAGATTTTCAGAAAAGTTGCAAAGGTAGTACAGAGAATTCACCTATACCCTTTACCCAGTTTCCCCTAATGTTAACATCTTATATTTCCATGGTATCTTGATCAAAACTATGAAATTAACATTGGTACAGTTCTATTAACTAAACTCCAGACTATTCGGATTTCACCAGTTTTTCCACTAATGTCCTCTTGCTGTTCCAAGATCCAATCCAGGATACTACATTATATTTAGTCATCATATCTCCTTAGTTTCTTCCAATTTGTGACAATTTCCTCAGTCTTTCCTTGTTTTTTATGACCTTAAAATTTTTGAAACCACTGAAAAGTTCTAAAAAGATAAGAAACTGGCTACATGGGGGGACCTCCAGGGACAGCAAACTAGGTCACTTGGGGCCAGGGGTGGGAGTAAGACTTTTCTCTGTCTGCCCTTTAGTTGTGTGCCTTTTGAATTTTGTATTCTCAGTAACCATGAAGATACTGCTTTTATTAGCCAGAGTTCTCCAGAGAAACAAAATCAACAGAATGTATGTGTGTGTCTATACACGCACGTATGTATGTATATGTGTATATATGCGTGTGTGTATGTGTGTGTGTGTGTGTGTATATATGTGTATGTGTGTATATATATATATATATATTTATATATATATATATATATAGAGAGAGAGAGAGAGAGAGAGAGAGACTGACTTTTTTTTTTTTTTTTTTAAAGTTAACAGTTGGGAAATCTGGGTGCTGGGCGAAGGGCATGCAGGAATTCTTTTTTTTAAATTTTTATTTATTTATGGCTGTGTGGGGTCTTTGTTTCTGTGCGCGGGCTTTCTCTAGTTGCGGCAAGCGGGGGCCACTCTTCATTGCAGTGCGCGGGCCTCTCACTATCACGGTCTGTCTTGCTGCGGAGCACAGGCTCCAGACACGCAGGCTCAGTAGTTGTGGCTCACGGGCCTAGCTGCTCCGCGGCATGTGGGATCTTCCCAGACCAGGGCTCAAACCTGTGTCCCCTGCATTGGCAGGCAGATTCTCAACCACTGCACCACCAGGGAAGCCCGAGACTGACTTATAATGGCTCATACAAATGTGGAGGTTTGGCAAGTCCAAAATCTGCTGGGTAGGCCAGCAGGCTGGAGACCCAGGGAAGAGTTGCAGCTTATCAAAGGCCATCTGCTGGCAGAATTCATTCTTGCTCAGAGAGGTTAGTTAGTCTTTGTTCTACTAAAGCCTTCAACTGATTGGATAAGGTCCACTCACATAATGGAGGGTAATCTACTCAAAGTCCATCAATTTAAATGTTAATCTCATCTAGAAAACAGCTTCACAGAAAACATCCTAATTATGTTTGACCAAATATCTGGGCACCGTGGCCCAGCCAAGTTGACACATAAAATTAACCATCAAACTGCTTGTTTTTAAATATTTATTTAAAAAAGACATTTGAAGAGTACTGGTCAGGTATTTTGCAGAATATCTCTCAGTTTTGGTTTGTCTGATGTTTTTTTCATGATTAGATTTGAGTTATGGGTTTTGAGGATGAACACTACAGAGGTAAAGTGCCTTTCTCACCATATCATATCAGTGGGTCCATGATATCACATAACTTTGTCACTGGTGATTTTGACCTTGATCATTTGGTTAAGCTGCTGTCCACATGTATTTTTAGTTTAAAGTTACTATTTTCCCTCTCCATACTCTATTCTTTCAAGGTGAGTCACTAAGTTCAGACCATGCTCATGAGGAGGAAATTAAGCTTTACCTCCTAGAGGGGGTAGAATCTATATGTATGTTACTTGGAATTCTTCTGTAAGGAAATTTATTCTGTAAGGAATAGTTGTACCATCTCCCCCATTTATTTATTCATTCATTTAATCAATTATTTATATCAGTATTGACTCATGGATATTTACCTTATTTTTGGAGTTATAATCAAGTACTATTGTTATTTATTTTGTTGCTCAAATTAAAATTATTCCAGCTTTGGCCAATGAGAGCTCTTTCAAGTTGGTTCTTGTGTACTTTTGACAAGGCTATTTGCATTTTTAAAAAGCATTTCCTAATTTTCTGGCACCACAAAATGCTCCAAGCTCATATTGTATTTTCTGTGCCCCAGCCCTAGACTTAGTCATTTCTCTTAGGAGCCCTGGTTCCTTTTATTGATGTTAGAAACCTAGGTCTGGGTGATGGGTGTGCTCATTGCTACTGGGCTGTCACTGCTTTTGGACCCTCTACAATGAAAGAACTAGGAAATATATGTATGTGTACTAATTCATGTATACACATATATCCACAATTCTATTTCTATCTGCATATATTTTAAAATACACATGAGTCCACTGACATAAAAAAGTACATGGAAATTAATGCAAAAAATTAAAATCATTCCTTGCCTTCCCAGTCTTCCATAATTGTTTCATCTATAACAAAAAAAATGTGATGTAATTACATATATACACACATAAACATGGGTTTATATTGGTATTGGTGACTTGAATCCAGCATTACAGTGTTCAGTCTAGCCTTCTGTCTTCCCCCTTTGTTTATTTTGCAACTACTTACTCTGGTACCATGGCTCCTATTATATACAAGTTACTTATTTGTTCAGCCCTAAAATACATGTAAAGTAGTTTCAGAATTACTATCTTGCATCCCTGTGAAGAAAAAGCTTTACAAAGTAGAGTACAGTATTTTTGTATAGTTCTTTTTGTCTTTAGTCTTTGAGTAGCTAATTAAAATACCATTTTCCAAAGTTACTTTGGTCAGCTCCTTTTATTATACCCACCCACATCGATGAAGTTATGTCATACATCTGTAATACGGTTAGATTCATTTGTCGTAGTCTGCATTCCATCCGTCCTGGTCTCCCCTGACAACTTTGTTGATTTTTTAAAATTTATATACAGGAAAGTTCACTCTATATGCATAGAGTCATGTATCCACCACCCCCAGAACAGTTCAATCACCCTAAAAATTTGCCTTTGTGTCCTTTCCCAGCTCCTCACCCCCCCACCCAGGGCCAGGGCCTTTTTGAAGGGTTGGTTTCCAAGTCTGCAGAAACCGTAACACTGACTCACTGAAACTATTGAGATGAGACAACTGGGGTGCAACAGAACACAAGAATGTGATTTCTTCCTTCTGGCTGCCCTCTAGAGGCTGGATGAGAAGCCTGCATCAACTCCCAGAAGGAACAGAAAAGGTCTGTAACCATCAGTTGGACCTTTGTCTTTCTCAGATACTGTATTTCACACAAGTAGTAAATGGTTGTGATTATATATGTCTTCCTTCTGGAAAACCATAAAGACGAAAAGTCTACTTACGCAGACTGGTGGGGAAAAAAGTCTCTTAATATTAAGAACATGACCTCATGACCTAATCTTTAAGCAGCCCTGTGAGAGGCCAGAGAGGAGACCTATGTTTTTGAATAGACACCTTGCAATTGACAGTGAAGTAGGTATAACATTTTTCTTATGCGCCACTCTATTCAATTGAAAATATTTCATTTGGTATTTTTGCATCTCTAGTTATTAGCGAGATGGGTTTATAGTATTTTTTTTTTTCTTTTGCTATGCTTGGGCAGGTTTTGGTATCAGGATTTTGCTCCTTTAAAAAAATACGTGTAAGGATGACACACTGGATATGGATAGCAACCCAGATCTGGTCTACTTTTGGAGCTGATAGCTGGGGGCAAGTGAGGCTGTGAGCCTCATAGGAGTCCTAGCAGGGAAAACTTGAGTGGAGCTTTGTTCTGGATGGACTGGTCAAGCTTTGGAATCAGAGTAGGAGAGCCCCAGGGAGGGGATTAGAATGAGGTGGCAACTGGAAAACACCCAGGTCACCAGGGCATGGATCTCAAGGTGGGGGTTGGGGGCTGGCATTGGATTCCCTCAGGTGGGTTTGATTATCTGGACTTCCAAGAGACCAAAGGTAGCTAAAAGGGTGAACTGTGTCCTTTCCATGTCTGAGTCTAGGGAGATGTGAAGTGACCTTGGAGCAGGAGGGTTTTCTTCTAGGGCTTCAGCAGGGAACTGGTAGCCTGCCTGTTGCTATGGTGAGCCCCTGAGAGATGAGACCACTTAGTCTTCTACCACGTTGGGGCCTATTGCCCCTGTCTTCAGTAACTGGACTTCAGCCCCAAGTAAAACTAACTCATCTAAGGAGTCCCAGAAGCTAGACAAAGGAGATAATTCAGATCACGGATAACACATGTTCACCAAAACTTTCAAGATAACCACTTGAATAAAAAAAAATGAACATGGGAGGAGTCACTTTCAGTGCAAGGTATTTTCTGAGTCAGCATAACTTCCCAACTGCTCGATTCAGAAGCTGATTAGAAAAAAAGGATGGTCATTGTTAGGACACAACATGGTGGCTTGCAAACTCAAGTGGAAGAAATACTTCAAAGCACAGAGCAAAACTCAAAGATGGAAAACTTGAGGAACTTGTCATAAATTGGGGTGAATGTATGCATGAATTTCTTTAGTGTATACCCAAGAGCAGAACTGCTAGGTCATAAGGGTATGTGTATCTTCACCTTTATCAGAATATGCTTAACCATTTTCTAATGAGATGGTACCAGTTTGCATACCCATCAGCCATTCTGAGTTACCTTTGCTGCACATCCTCCCCAACGTTTGGTATTATCAGACTTTTAAATGTTTGCCAATATGATATGCGTATAGTGTTATATCATCATGGTATTAATTTGTATTCCCTCTTTAATGATGAAGTTGAACAGTTTTTCATATGTTTATCGGCTATTTAGATTTACTTGTTTGAAATAGCTATTTCAGCGTTTTGCTCATTCTTATACTGAGTTGTCTTTTCCCCTTTCATTTGGGTGTAAGTATTCTTTATATATTCTGAATGTGAGTCCTTTGTTAATGAATGAGTTGCAAATACCTTCTCCCACTTTGTGGCTTCTTTATGGAGTCGTCTGATGAATAAAAATTTGTAATTTTAGTGTAGTCAGATGTATCAAACTTTTGCTTTATGATTACTGCTTTTTGTGTCTTGTTTAAGAAAACTTTCCTTGGTCTCATGTCATGAAGATATTCTCCCATATTCTATTCAATAGCTTCAAAGTTTCGTCTACATTTAGTTTTATAATCCATCAGAATGTTTATGTAAGGTGTGAGGTAGGGATCCAGGTTTTTAGCCTCTTTCAATCTGCCAAATATCCTCACATGAGTAGTAATCTTTTATTATCTCCCCCTCGTTCTAATCAAGGACCTCAACTGAGCACTCTCTAGCACTTCTCCCCCCCTCCTGAATTCTCATTAAACCAACATAGTTCAGATCTTCCCTTTCTCTCATATGGCAAAATGTTTCGTAGAGACAGTGAACAAGATAATGAACATGGGGCTGATTGTATAATTGATAATGAAGACAAGAAGTGCTTAGTAAGAGGGAAACTACTGAGAGTCAGTATCAGCAGGAAAGGCCCCTCCAGGAAGAGGTAGGCTTCAGCTGGGTTTTGGAGGATGGTTAGTCCTAGGAAATCCCAAGCAGGAGAAAGAGCAAATGCAGGGGTGGGCTTGGGCTTGGAGTCTGGTGGTACATTCTGGTTGGTAGTCACTGCCACTGTGATCTGACCCTGTGGCCTGGCACACAGGATCTGCCTAGCTGGATCCCATTCCAAGGGTTGGAGGTGGGACGTGAATGTGAGCAAAGGTCCTGACACCATCAAAGCATTATAGCATGATGGTTAAGTACGTGGACTCTAGAGTCAGACCTAGGCTCAAATCCAGGTCCTCTGCTTACTAGTGTGTGCCCATGGGCAATTTATTACTACGCACTCTATCGTGTCCCCCTCCCCAATTCATACGTTGAAACCCTAACTCCCAATGTGATGGCATTTGGAGATGGGGCCTTGGTAGGTAATTAGGTTTGGATGACATCATGAGGGTGGGGCCTTCCATGATGGAATTAGTGTCCTTATAAGAAAAGGCACCAGAGAACTTGCTCCCTCTCCCTGCCGTGTGGGGACATGGCAAAAAAACACTGTCTACAACCACGAAGAGAGTTGTCTCCAGAACCTAATCATGCTGGCACTCTGATCTTGGGCTTCCAGCCTCCAGAACTGTGAGACCATAAATTTCTGTTATTTAAGCCACCCAATCTGTGGTATTTTGTTATGGCAGCACCAACCTAAGATGCTTATCTTCTCTAAGTCATGGTTTCCTCACCCATGAAAAGAATAATATAATATTTACCTCTCAGGGTTTATATGAGAAGTAAATGCAAGCAAGAAACAAACATGCAAATGACAAAATGATTTGTTCTTGGCACACAGTAAACATTCAACAAATCTGTGAAGTTACCCTTAAGGAGTGGGAATGGGGGTAGGGCAAACAGTCAGATATCATCGCAACTTTGGGGAACCCTCTTTAGCATCATAGATTCTGCAAGGGAGACCAGATCAGTTTCCTTGGTCTCCATGGCATGGGGTGGAATCAGTAGTCTTTACTCCAGACCCATCGCTAATACCCTCTCCTGAGTGCCATAGTACAGCTAAGGGATGAATGGATAAGACAGGGCCATCTATGAAGAGGTGGGTTCAAACCCCACAGATGGTGTCCACGTCATTTATGTTAGACTTGCCAGGGTCTGAAGAAATTCAGCCAAGCACAAAATTTTAATTAAAAATAAAAGCTTGAGCCCAGTCACGGCTCCCATTGCTATTGCATTTCATTGCCATCAGACACACCTGCCTTTGGACTGTTAGAAGCATTGGATGGCTTCCTTGATTGGGAAAAATTGGGGCAGTTCTTTGATGCTCTAAATCTATCTGTGAGCCGGGCCTCTGGCCATCCCTCCAATGTCTAGTTGGTCTCGATGAGGGCTTTGGACCCAGACCAAACTGCCTTGGTCTTCTCTAGGAGAAATGGATTCTTCAGTAAAATGGGGAGTGTACATATGTCCCACGAAGACACGTACAAGAACATTCACAACAGCTTTATTTCTAATAGCTCCAAACTGGCAACAACTCAAATGTCCCTCAATGGATGAATGGATCAACTATAGATGATATCTCCACACAATGGAGTTCTACTCAGCAATAAAAAGGAATGAAGAACAGATACACAACATGCATAAACCTCAAAAACATGTTGAGTGAAAGAAACCAGATGCAAAAGAGTACACACTGTGCAATTTAGGTGAACTTCAAGAACAGGCCAAACGAATCTATGGTGGGACAATCTGGAATTATGATGACCTTTGTTGCAGGTGGGAAGGGGCACAGTAGTGAATGGGAAGTTACACGGAGGACGTTTCTTGGGTAATGATGGTGCTCATGTGGGTGTAGAGATCTGAAAATTCATCAAACGGTACACTGAAGAGGTACGCCTCTTAGATGTCTAAGTTATACCTCAATTAAAATAATAAGAAAGAAAGGGTGGGACGTGAGAAATGGAATCATCAAACCAGCAGAGCACAAAAGGCGGCTAGTTGGAAGAGCCACGCAGGCACGTCCTCTGCGGAAGGGAGCAGGCAGCCAGTGTTCCGGGCTGCTTCCTAGGGGCGTCTGTGTGGAGTCGGCCCAAGAGGGGAGGCCTGACTTGGTCTGGGTGCAGGGGTTGGCTCTACCGGGCCAGAGACTCCTCAGCCTCCAGAAACAAGTTATTGCATTGTCTTTCTGGGAAGACAGATAATTTGCTAAAAATTGCACGAGCTTTTGCCAACCCTATTCACAGCCTCTTAACCTTTTGGCAGCTGCTTCAGGAACGTCACAGAGCCAGTTGAGACAGTTTCCAGAGTGTGACAGAGTGGGCGTTAATCCCACAGATTTGCTGCCAAACAGGAAGAAAAATGGCAACTTAAAAAAAAAAAAAGGCAAGGACTTCCCTGGTGGCACAGTGGTTAAGAATCTGCCTGCCAGTGCAGGGGACACGGGTTTGAGCCCTGGTCTGGGAAGATCCCACATGCCGCAGGGCAACTAAGCCCGTGTACCACAACTACTGAGCCCGCGAGCCACAACTACTGCAGCCTGCGCGCCTACAGCCCGTGCTCCGCAACAGGAGAAGCCACCGCAATGAGAAGTCCGCACACAGCAACAAAGAGTAGCCCCCACTCACCGCAACTAGAGAAAAGCCCGCGTGCAGCAACGAAGACCCAACGCAGCCAGGGGGGAAAAAAAAAAGAAAGAAAATGGGAAAGGAATAGTGGTTGGAGACCAAGACTGCTTTACTGAAGGGCCAGAGTGCCTCCCAAAGCTGCTGCCCAGTTCTGTGTTGGATGGAGTTTCCGCCTGTTCTCAGAGGGCCTCTCCCACCAACACCGTGGCCTCACTTGCTTGTTCTGTCTACACTGAGCCGCTTTCTTCATGAGCAGAGTCGCTTGTCCCCTTTCACTCAGCCTAGAGTGGCCCCTGCTTCCCTTTCTTTCCTCCCAGGGGTCCTAACAGTGGGACGACAAGCTGGACTTCTCTCTCTCTCCCTCCGTCGTCAATATATAATTTTCATGCATCTATCCACGAAAAGCTCTATTATGGATTACTCTTTGGTATAACAGTAGCCCGAAATTATGCACGTGCAACCTTAACAAAAATTTTTTAATGTATAAATATTATTCCCCCTTTTCTATGAGTACATGAAGGCAATATAAACTATGATTCCCCACACAACTCACGACTCTAAGGAGCAACGCACAACTCAAATGGAAACTGAGAGAAAGCAGGCTGCGGATTTAGCACTGAAGCACATAAAACAAAAGGGATGGTCAATGTGAAAATTATTTTTTCCAACTTTCATTGTTAGTCACCCAGTTTCTGAAATTCTTCTGAAACTTTGTGTGGGTTTCTTTTTAGTTCCTGGGACTTAACTGGAAAATAAACATCAAAACAGCTTCAGATTTTTTTTCAATAAGGTTTTATCTCAGTTTTTTTAAAAAAAGCAATCTTGGCGCTGCAGATGAAGTCCGTCTCAAAGTCAAGGCCAAGACCCAGAGGCCTTGGTCAAGTCCTAGTTGTCCAGACTGTCTTGGGCATGGCTGGTCCCAGGCCACTGGGCATGCATGAGGGAGAAATCTCCGCTCTTTAAAAAGGTCTGCATTTTTTCATAATAAAAAAATACATCTGGATGCCTTTTCTTTTATTCTTGGTCCCTGTTAATGCTTTCAATTTTTCTATAATGAACACATATTTAATATTGTTATTAGAATATTTTTAAAGTTCAAAAAGAATATTTATTAAATACAGAAAAATAGAAATGATTTTCTAAAGAATCCAAAGTCCCTTTATCTGAATCCAACCACTGTTAATATTTTGTTATCTTTACTTGCAGTCTTATTTCTGTGCGAAACTTTATTTACTGAAAAAGAAAAAGAAAGAAAAGAAACAAAAGCAAAAGACAGGAACAGAAAAAGCTCAACACATATAGAACATTTTTTTCATCTGTTAGTTTCACTTAGCGTTGGGGTCATGGCATTATAACTTCTCTGTAAATGGTATTTTAATTTACTTGCATATATAATTGTGTGGGTGCAACCCTAAATACATAGGCATTTCTCCACTCTTGGGAATTTAAATTATATACAGCTCTCTGCTATTTAAAATAATGGTGTGATTATAATTTCAGTGCATAAGTCTTCTGTTTCTTCTATTTAAAGGCTTTTAGTGTTGCTTTAGAAAAAAATTTTTTGGCAAAGTTATAGACGTATATGGTTTGGAGACTCATATAGTGCTGCAGGGATTGTTAAAAAACCAGCTGCCCCCCACCTTTTCCCCTCATTTGCCTTGTCAAATGGCTAACAATATCTTTTAGCTAATTCTTTTGTCTACTTACTACCACTTCTCTAAATAACAGGTTTGAATGGAGACTTCTTGATTTTTCTGTTGTAGGCATTATCTGTTGAATCTCCGCTACGGAAGATACAGATTTGTTTTGCTTTATTTTTGTTCTTCCTAGCCCTCCCCTCCCATGCACACTCTTCTCCCCCAATATGAATTCTACTATTCTACTCCCAATATGAATATATCATCATTCTGGCTAAGTCAATATGTAGTATTGTTAAAAGAAAAATTTCCACAGACAATGTGCTGATCTAGTAGGCTTTTTTTCAACGATTCATGAATTATGGCAGCATCCAATCTAGCAGATAGGAAGGAACTCTGCAGAGCTGTACAAGGTGAGAGATTTTTATGGACCAAAGTGAGCAGGGACAAGGAAGTCACACTGGGCATTTGCTGATGGGTTATATGGCACCAAGGGAAGTGCTGGACCAGGTCAGGTATCTTGTGCAGAGCAGGCAAGCACTGATTGGCTGACCTAGGCCTTCCTTTTCCGGGAGAGCCGAGCATAGAAACTTATTTAAATTTTGGCTTGCTGGCATGTGGCTTAGCATGAGTGACTCCATCTTGAGCCTAATCTGGTTACTTTAACTGTTTTGATTACTATGTCTATATAAATGCCATTCAAAGCTGAGCCATGTAGTATACAATGCTCACTTATCCTTTCCTGCATAACTTTTTATTTTCTCAGAAGTTCTTAATTGTGTTGTTAAGTCCTTTGCTTGGTTTTCTATGTATTCACTGTTAATTCAAATCCAATGGTCTAAATCTTCTCTCAAAACATTCAGATGTATCAGGTTTGTACGAGTTGCATCTTCCCAAAGGTATGGCTCTTGAAGCCTTCCGACCTGCTCCCCTGTGGACTACGCGGCCCTATGCCTGGTACACAGCCGTCTCCTGGGACCACCCTTTGCCATCATCTAGAGACCTCTTCTCCTTTCTCCCGTACTGGATCCCTTGTTTCCTATATCTCAGGTCTCCTTTATCTTGGTCTACGGTCCCCTTTTGGTAGAACACATCCTCCAATAGTTTCCTAAGACAGAGTGCTTGAAAATGAAAACTTCTGAGAATTTGGGTGTCTAAGATTGGTAGTTTGAATAGATATAGAACTGACTGATAGTTTGTTTGGATAGAGAATTGAAGGTGGGAAATAGTTTTCTTTCAGAAATTGGAAGTCACTGTCTTCTGGCTTCCAATGTTGTTAAGAAATACAAGGCTGTTCTGACTCTTGACCCTTCATATGTGATCATCTGTCCTGTTCCCCAGCCTCCGGAAACTTGTAGGGTCTTTCCTTTGTCCCTAGAGCTCTGAACAGTCATCCATTGTAATGGGCACTCCAAAAGTTCTTCCAATGTAAACACTAATGTCCTTTCATTCTGGGAAATTTAATTTTGTTGTTGATGATTTCCTCCCGTGTGTGTGTGTCTGTCTGTCTGTCTGTGTATGTTTCTGTTTGTGTATCTGTGTGTGTGTCCATGTTTGTGTCTGTATCTGTGTTTGGGTATATGTGTCTGTGTCTCTGTATATGTCTTTGTGCGTGTGCCTATGTCGCTGTGTGGTGTCTGTGTGTCTGTCTATGTGTGTGTGTGTGTGTTCTCTTTGGAAGTCTTATTATTCGATAAGACCTCCTGAACTAATTCTGTAATTAAATTTTTTCTCTCATTTTTAGTCTGACTTTTTGTTTGACTTCCTGGGAATTTTTCCACTGGCCAAACCTGGGAAAATTTGGATCACCCAAATAAATGATAATAATAAATTATAACCGTTGAATAAAATAAGAATCTCCGAGTCCATACGTATTTATATAAATGTATTAATAAGTAAGTAGGAGGGAAGAAAAGGTTTTTTTATACTAGAATGCCAGTTAATAAATGTAAAAGGAATAATAAAATTTTAAAAATCACCATTTGGCAAACATCATAGTAATAATTGATTCAGGCAAGAATCATCAATGGATGCTAAAATTAGTGAGTGTGAGTTTGATGAATACAGGACATTTACATAGTCTCAAAGTATTTCCTCTCCAATTACAGAGTAAATGTACAGTGGAGAAATCTGGCAGACCTCACCTTAACCAAGTGAATGTCACCAAAAATGGGACAAGCTGACCTCATGTATCTTCCGATAGACTGCAATGAAGAGAACACAGTGTCACTTCTGAGGCATTCCTGCCCAAAATAAAAAAAAACTAAACTGAATCATGAGGGAACAACAGACAAATCCAGATTGATGGAAATTTTACAAAATAACCAGCCTTTCCTCTTTAAAGATGTCAAAGTGATGAAACACACAGGCTGAGAAACTGTTCCAGATTAAAGGAGACTAGAGACACACGCCAACTAAATGCAATATATGATCCAGAATTGATCCTGGGCCAGAATAAAGTTTTTCTGTGAAGGACATTATTGGAGAAATTGGCAAAATTTGAATAAGGCCTGTAGGAAGATAACAGTGTTGTATCAGTGTTAATCCCCTGATTTTCAGAATTGTGCTGTGGTTATGTAAGCCTTTATTTTATTTTTAGGATATAAACTCTGAAGCATTTAGGGGCACATCTGCAATTTACTCTAAAAGGGTTTAGAAAAAAATGGAGGAGAGGGGTGGTGGGGGAGAGAGAGAGAGAGAGATGGAGAAGGAGAAAATGACAAAGCAAACACAGGAAAAAATTTAACACTTGGGAATGCGAATACAGGGTATATGGGAGTTATTTGTACTTTTCTTTCAACTTTTCTGCAAGTCTTAAATGATTTTAAAATAGTATTAGAAAAAAATAGAAAGGAGTGAGGAACTAAAAAGATGATTGGATGCTCTGGACAGTCAGTGGGGTCTGCCAGCTGTGACCTTATGTGGCAGGGTGGGGTGGTTGAGGGACTTCTGATGTTGGGATTTTTTAGCCTTTTCCCAGGAGGCTCACTCGTCAGTTCTCCTGCCTTGGGGGGAAGTGCACAGCCACTGTGCATACATGCCCTTAATCCCCCAGTTTTTAGGGTGACCTGCTGCCCTAGTCTTTGTGCTGTCCCTGAAAACCCTTGGATTGACTCCCTCCAGGGAAGGAGCTTCCGATCTGTTGGATCTTGGAGGGCCACCACCTGGCCATTACCTGGCTGTGAAGGGTCGGAGGATGGGGGAAAACTGGCATCCAATTCCTTCTTAAAATAGCCTCACCCTTATTTCAGCCTTCTCCCTAATTTCTTGAGGGATCTAGAGCCATCAATTCCTCAACGTTTTGAGAGATTTTGTGATGTGAATTGGGATGGTTCTCAGCATCCTTTGTTGCCAGCTTAGGATACAGTTCTTTTGGTCCTGCTAAGTTATTTGCCTTCCAGCTTTCAAAATTTTGTTTCTATTTTCTCCTCTCTCATTTCCCCATGTGGTAGTTTATACCTATTAAAAATTCCACTTACTCTCATTTTAGTAGGGGTTACAAGTGTTCAATCCATGATTTTTAACAGTCAGTCTGTGCATAAATTGCTCTGCATTCTTGATTACTTCCTTTGAATAGCATCCCAGAAGTGAAATTATTGGGTAGAGTGTGCAATCCTTTTTGAGGCTCTTGATGAACATTGCCAGATTGCTTTTCGATAGGATTATATTTTCACCAAGTTTCCATGACTTGCCTCTTTTCCTGAAATTTTGCCTGCCTTGGGTAGGATTATTTTAAAAACACACACACACAAATGTGTTATTTTGACGAGGGGAATATTAACTCACATTTGGCACAATTCGCCCTAAAGAATGATTTTTTCAGAGAGAAGCTCCAGGTAGGGGCATGAGGTGGGAAGGTGGATTCAGCTAAATGGCTGGGGGCAGGTCGGGGGGGATGGTTTGGGTGAGGGTGTGTGAAGGGGGATTTCAACTCTCTACATGAGGCACCATGGTTTGTATGTAGAAGGGAAGGAATCAGAAGTGAGTGTGTGAGCCCCAAGTCTCTACTGCCTTCCAATGTGGTAGGGGTAACCCTGGTTCTAGTACAGGCATATTCACTCGGGCAAATTTAACAATGGAAATGGTGCAGTGGTTCTTCTACTCAATGAGCATCACCCTGGAGTGAGCCCTAGATGGCAGACCTGAATCTTAATTTTATTTATTTATTTATTTATATTTATTTTTTAAAGTTGAAGTCGAGTTGATTTACAATGCTGTGCCAATCACTGCCATATAGCAAAGTGACTGAGTTATACACATCTGAATCTTCCTTTTAATCCAACTCAGTTTCCATGTGTTTTTCTTAGTCAGGGCCATCTTGTCACACATATAATGCTTTTGTGTTTTGTTTTATGTCTTTTGTTTTATATAGCACAGCCCCAATATGCAAGCCAGCTTCTTTACCTGGTGCTGAACAATTTCTGCTTCATGCACTGAGTTGCTTTTTTGACTTTTTATTTTGGAATAATTTTATTTAATTAACTAATTAATTTATTTTTAAAGATTAATTAATTTATTTATTTTTGGCTGTGTTGGGTCTTCGTTGCTGCACGCGGGCTTTCTCTAGTTGCGGCAAGCAGGGGCTACTCTTCGTTGCAGAGCACGGGCTCTAGGGTGCGCGGGCTCAGTGACTGCAGCACGCAGGCTCAGTAGTTGTGGCTCATGGGCTCTAGAGTGCAGGCTCAGTAGCTGTGGTGCACGGGTTTTTAGTTGCTCCGCGGCATGTGGGATCTTCCCAGACCAGGGCTTGAACCCGTGTCCCGTGCATTGGCAGGCGGATTCTTAACCACTGCGCCACCAGGGAAGCCCTGGAATAATTTTAGACTGACAAAAAGTTCCCAAATTGTATACAGAGTTCCTCCATCCAACTTCCCCTAACGTTAACATCTTACATAACCATAGTACAATTGCTGCAGCTAAGAAATTAACATTGATAAAATACTACATACTGATCTAATAGACCTTATTGGAATTTCAACAGTTGTCCCACTGAGAAAGAGAAACGTGGACCACTGTAGCTGGGAACTGGCCTGGCATCGTCAGGCCTTCCTCTTGGTGTTGCTCAGAGCTGGCCTGGGTCTCACAGCTGGGCCTTTGTGTTCTCCTTGAACCTAAACAATTTCTCAGATCACTAACGCTAAACAAGGCCACTCTGTGACCACGATGAATCAAGACAAAAGAAGTCTACTAAGGTCTGAACACAAACAATGACATGAACATTGTTTAAACAAAAATGACCAAACATCCCCCTATCCTGGCTACTGTGAGTGACTGCTGCTTTCCTAACTATGGCATTACCCTGCTTCATTCCTCCTGCTTTATAGATAAGATTTATTGAGATGTGCAATCATGGATTTACCCCTCTTCCTGATAGCATTCAATCTAGAGCAAAGCCCTGCTTCCTTGAACCCTCCCTCAAATCACCTAAAGAGCCCCAATCTTCTACGCAGTCCTTTCTAACCCCCTCTTACTGAGACACCTCATGTTGCTCCATGATGTGCACTCTCCCTTGTTTTGATGAGCAATAACTCCATCTTGTCCAACTACAGCAGTGTTGCTGGTGAGTTTGGGCTGGTGGGTATCAACACCACTGATATCCTTTTTCTGCTCCAGGATCCAACTGAAGACCCCACATTGTATGTGGTTCTCACGTCTCCTTAGTCTCCTCTGATCTGTGACAATTCCTTAGTCTTTCTTGGTCTCTCATGGCTAGTGGTAGGTTGTCCCTCAATATGTCTGATGTTATCTCATGATTCAATTGAGGTTTTGCCTTTGGGGCAAGAATACCACCAAAGTGATGCGGTGCCCTTCTCAGTGCATCATATCAGAGGGTACCTGATGTCTATGTGACTTATGACTAGTGACGTTGACCTTGATCACTTGGTAGAAGTTATGTCTGCCAGGTGTCTTCAGCATAAATTTACTATTTTTCCCTTTGTAATTATGAGTGTGTTGTGGCGAGATAACTTTCAGATGATGCAAACATCCTGCTTCTCATACTATGATCTACTAGTTTTAGCCTCACTGGTGATACTTGCCTGCAAGAATTATTACTGTAGTGTCTGCCAAGTGGTGATTTTCCATTCCCATCATTTCTTCTACATTTAGTAATTAGAATTCTACCATAAGGAAGAGCTCTTGCCTCCTCCATTTATTTACTTATCTGTTTATTTATTTATATCAGTATGGTCTCGTAAGAATTGATTTTATTCTATGTGTTATCACTATCATTATTTATTTGATACACAAATTGTCCCAAATTTGCCTCCTGGGAGCCCCTTCCTTTCTGGCAACACAAGAGTATTCCAGGCTCATCTTGTACTTTCCCTGTCTAGTCTTGGAACCAGCCATTTCTCCAAAGAGCTCTGGTTTCTTTTACTGAAGAAACCAAGACCCAGGCACTAGGTACTGGGGTGTCACTGCTTATAGACCCTCTCAGAGACAGAGCTAAGAAATATATTTCTGTACACTCGCATCTTAGTGATGTGAGTGGTGGGATGGAAACATACATCCGGATGAGTTGATGAGCTCCAAGACTGACTAAGTCCACCAGTGTGCACCCGGACAAACTTCTCTTTTGAGCACGAAGTGCTATTTGGGCATTTTGCCGATTGGTTCTGATGTCTGTCTGCCATTGAGGACCGTTTGTGAGCACTGACTGCTATTTGAGCATTGTGCATATATATGAGAAATCCTTAGAGAGTGTCATACAGAGTGAAGTAAGTCAGAAAGAGAAAAGCAAATATCGTATAATAACGCATATATGTGGAATCTAGAAAAATGGTATAGATGATCTTAGTTGCAAAGCAGAAATAGAGACACAGACGTAGAGAACAAATGTATGGATACCGAGGGGGGAAGGGGTGGGGTGGGAGGAATTGGGAGACTGGGATTGACACATATACATTATTGGTACCATGTATAAAATAGACAACTGAGCGGAACATGCTGTATAGCACAGGGAACTCACTTAGTGCCCTGTGGTAACCTAAATGCGAGGGAAGTCCAAAGGGAGGGGATATCTGTATGTGTATGGCTGAATCATTTTGCTGTACAGTAGAAACTAACACAGCGTTGTAAAGCAGCTATACTCCAATAAAAATTAAAAACAAAAAAAAAGAAAGCCTGAGTTCATAGTGATACCTCCAGTTCCAGTCTAACATCACAGACTTCAAAATTGGAAGGAACACAAAATTCCCTCTTTCTTGACTTGTAACTCCTTTCTCGAGCCATGAGAAGCCCGTCTCTCACCATCCACAACATATTTACTTACTTGCTCAAAACTTAAAGTCGTTTCGGAATTGCTAACCCAGATCCTCATGAGAAAAATATTTACTAACTAGAGCACAGATTTTGTGGATGGTTCTTTTTTTCCTCTCTCTTTTAAAATTGAGGTAAAATTCACATACCATAAAATTAACCGTTTTAAAGCGTGTGTACACTTCTTGTTGTTTTTCGTCTTATACTATGTAGTCAAAAGGCTTAGTTTCCAAGTTACTTAAGTTAGTTCCTCTGTGTAGTTATTTTATTCATTTGTAATACAGTTGGGTCCATCTGTTATTCTTTGTATTTCATTTTAGTTCAACCCACCTCCTGGTTGATCTTAACTATTTATTTGTGGGTTGTGTGAGGTATTCCCATGGTTCTAAGAGTCAGAGTTATACAGAAAGGCATGCTCAGAAAAGTTTCACTCCCTCCTCATCCGTGCTGCCCCACTCCCATTCCTCTCTTCTTTCCACCGCATTGACACCCACCCCCTGTAGGGAACCAATCTCCTTAGCTTCTGGTTTATTCTTTAGATCTATGTATCTATATACCCACACATGCATATACACACACACATACGTATGTGTGTATGTGTGTGTGTATATCTTTTTTTGCATCACAGGTGAACGGATACATAAGTGTTTTCTTATATCTTCTTCTTTCTTACATGAAAGGTAGCATCCTATAAATACCCTTGTGCGCTTTTTTTTTTCCCTCATGTCATACTATATCTTGCAAATCATCCCATATCAGTTCCTAGAGACCTTCCTTATTCATTTGTAGAACTGCATAGCACTCCTTTGTGTGGATGTGCTGCAGTTTATTCAACCACTCTCCCACGTACGGGCACTGAAGTTGTTTTCTGTATTTGCAATGACAAACAACGCTGCAATCAATAACTTTGACGTACTAATTTTGGTGAGAGGGGCTGGCACAGGATCTGAAAGCAGACGAGTCTGCTTCCAGAGCCGCTGCTCTCTCTGCGCTGCCACAGACAGCTCAGGCCTGAGACGATGCCCTGCTCACCCTAGTGGACTGGGGGTACTCCCTCTCCTTGTCTGCTTCTACAAAGAGCTCCAATGGGCGGGCCACTGGTTGCTCAGCTCCCCTTTGCTGGCCTATTCCTCTCATTTGCCTTCTTGGAGGGTCATTGCATCTGCAAATTCAGGGCCCTCAGCCTGGGTGTTGACCATCCCGCACAGCCCGCAGATGCAACCATTTTTTAAAAATGACACGAAGAGCTGCGGACCCATCTGACTATACTTGTGTGCACGTGAGCTCAGCCGTGCCAATATATGTGAGCAACAGGCCTGAAGTGGGCAGGAAAGCCACATCACCACGCACGGGCAGCGAGCTGTGAGCTTTCAATGGGCCAAGAGGGATACACGAACCCCTCGGATACTAAGCGCGGGTGGACTTCCCAAGGATCCCAACGTTACCTGCTCAAGGAGGATTCCCTCCTGAGCCTGGTGGAGACCTAGGCTGTGGAGGCGAGTCTAGTGGCTGCCCGGCTGCCATTCATGATCAACCCGGAGTCTGGAGAAGCGGGAGGGAAGAAAAATGGCCCCAGTCAGACTGTCCGGCAGCCTGCGGCACCCTGGTGGTTCCTTCGGTCTGGAGCAGAGCCTTGGGGCAGAGATCAGCGTCCCTCCGAAGAGGCTGCAGCACTCACCTTGGCTGTGTGAGGAGCCCCTTCGGCCAGGAAACCCTCTGTTCTTGCCCTACATTTACCATGAAATATAGAACGCCCGTATGTGCCAGGCTCTTGAGAAACAGTGTATTATTTAAATAGGATAATAACCCTGCAAGGGTAAATCTTTTTCTCATCTTTTTATGAGTGAGGCTCAGAGAGACTCAGAGAGGTCAAGCAGCTTGCCCAAGGTTACACAGTAACCAGCAGAGTCATGATTTGAAGCCAGGTCTGGCTGATTCCAGGGCTCTAGACCTTTTCAAAATGAATGCAAATCCAACAAAGTATTTATTTTAGCTCTAGAGGAAACATTCAGGCTCATGCAATCACTTATAGGCAGAAGTTAGATGCTACAGGGGAGGACTAGGAAAGCAGGAGACCTCAAAATGGTCACTTTGAGCAGATCGCTTGAATCAGTTTCCTTGTTTGAAAAGTAGGACTTGCCCGCAGGGCTGTGGGGACGCCGAGCTGATAGCTGAAGCCAGTGGAGCCTGTTCTCCTATGTCAGTCCCTTTGCCATGATGGTTATTAAATATTTTATACCACCTCTGGCTCCACAGCTACTCCCCTTGCTTGTGGAGATCAAGTGAGACCCCAGTAAACCCCAAGAGCCCTCTACACAGAGGTTAATTAGTATTCTCAGGCACCCAGGGCTGGCTTCGTGGGCATCAACATACAGTCGTACGGGGCCTGCACTCAGGTTAACACTCTGCTGGCCCCATCTTGCAATTCTCAGTGACAGGAGGCCCCGCGTTTTCCTTTTGCAGGGGGTCCCACAAATTATGCAGCCGGTCCTGCAGGCAAAAAGACAGTGGCTGGCAAAACGCAGAAAAAATAATGCCTCCAATCAGATTGCAGGGGGCTGAGAACATAGTACGATGATTTTGTTCTGGCTAAGTCTCTTGAGTGTTGACTCACTTGTCTCCTGGCTCTTGAGGGGAAAGAGCTGTTCTCGAGGACGTGGCTGCGGCTTGCATATGTTCAGCACGGTGTCTTTGTCCGTTTGGGCTGCTATGACAATACCACAGACTGGGTGACTTATAAGCAGCAATTATTTCTCCCAGTTCCGGTGGTTAGGAAGTCCAAGATCATGGGGCTGGCAGACTCAGTGTCTGGTGAGAGCAAGCTTCTTGGTTCATAGCCAGGACCTTCTTGCTGTGTCCTCACATGGCGGAAGGAGTGAGGGAGCTGTCTGGGGTCTCTTTTATGAGGGCATTCATGAGGGCTCCACCCCCATGACCTCCAAATACCATCACATTGGGGGTTAAGATCTCAACCTATGAATTTTTGCGGGGGACACAAAAAAATCAGTCCAGAGCACATGGTGTATG
Source organism: Balaenoptera ricei (assembly GCF_028023285.1). NCBI lineage: Eukaryota > Metazoa > Chordata > Mammalia > Artiodactyla > Balaenopteridae > Balaenoptera > Balaenoptera ricei. The sequence goes on from NC_082660.1 coordinate 41,528,294, forward strand.
AAAAGCACAGAACAAAAAGGATTGAAGAACACATCATTGTTCTCAGCAAGAATATTTTCCGAGCACGTGCTCTGTGCCTAGCCCTGTGCTGGCTGCTACGGGGAGTACAGAGAACTCTGTGCCACCAGCATCTTCAGGGAGCTCCCAGCTGGATGGGAAGGAGGAGCACAGATGTCTCTGGAATACCCTTGAGGTTAGCCTCAAATGGGTGCGGGCCTGGGGTTCAGGGGTACAGAGGTAGGATTCAGAAAAGGCTCGCTGGGAGCTGGGCTGTCAGCAAAAGCTTTGGGTCAGGGTAGGACTCAGGGTCTTAAATGATGCCCAGGACTTAGTCAGTGGAGGAACGGAACCGTGCAAGCCCCAGCCCTGGTTATGGACACATAACACACTCTTTCCTGGCGGGTCTGGCTTTTGAATCCATCACAATAGACTGGAGTTGCGGAGCATTGCAAGTTGGGTTCTCTGGAAGCAGACACTAAGAGTTCGGGGTATGTGTTTGTTTCCTGTGGCTACTGTAACAAATGACTCCACAGTGCGGACTTAAAACAATAGAAATTTATCCTCTCCGAGTTCTGAAGGCCAGAAGTCTAAGATCAGTTTCACTGGGCTAAAAAAGCAAGGTGTTGGGAAGGGTGGTCAATCCTCACTCTCCAGACCAAGCCAGGAAGCAACTGTCTCAAAGACTCTCAGGCAGCCCAAGCCTGCCCTCCCAGAAGCTCGGCCCGGCATCCTCACTGTTACGGTTGCCCCAGACATAGTGCCTGGAGCAGTCAAAAGGGAACTCCCAACCGCACCGCAGGGTACCACAGAACAGGACTTTTCTTGGCTTCTCTTTAAATGTGAGTGAAGGGACCAGAATTGGGCAGGACAGAGGCTGAAGGGGAAGGCAAGAGGAGTCTGGACTCGTAGTAGGAGTTCTGGAACTATCCCAGCAAGTCACTCTTCCTCCCTGGGCCTCAGTTTCCCCGTCTGCGGCGTGAAGCCTATTAAGCCAGGCATTCTGACCTTAAAGGTGGTGATTCAGAGGTAGAAAAGAGGAGGCCGACTGAGAGGTCCCTGGGGGGTGGAGGGCTGGCAGGGAGGCTGGGCAAAGGTCCAAGGAAGCCCCACTAATGTTTGAGGGGCCCGGGCAGGAGTATACACGGAGACCCACATACCACGTGGCTAAACATTTTAAAGATATAAAGCAAACTGCTGAATAAAATATATTCCGTTGGCTGACCTTGAAAAAATATTTTTAGAATGACCTGTAAGGCCATGTTTGAATGAAAATTCTCAGACTCTTTAGAGTCCTGCCCTGGAGGCCACGGTGTGGAGAGAGCTGGCCCTGGTCCCCGGCTGTGGCTACAATGAGAATCTTCTAACTCACAGACCTTCGGCTCCAGGGAGCAGAACTGGCTAAGTGCCCTGCGCTGTGCTTTGAAATCCATCTTTGCGGTTGGGCTGAGGCCACGCTTCCCATGGGCTGTTCCCTGCCACAGGAATATAAGGGCTCTCCATTCTTGCGAAGCTCCTCTGACGGCTGGCTTTGCCTCGAGGTCGCCCTGACGGTCTCGCTGAACCTTCTTTCGGTTGCGCAGATGGCAGTCTGGGATGCCCCAAGCTGACCTTCTTGCCCTCACTTGGGGGAGGGAGGGGTCAACCTTACAGCGCGGCCTGATGGCTCTCCCAGCCGTCTCCGGCTCCCTCCTCCTTTCCCTCCCCCCAGGCATCTTCCTTAATATTGATACAATCCTTGCCCATTTAATCCCGTCTTGACACCTGGTTCTCAGAGGACCTAGACAAACACATTGGCCCCCAGCCCAGCCCTCTTCTCTTCTTACCCTGGCTCCTTCCCACACCATGAAGTGCCTCTCTGGACACTTCTGGGACAGAAGGGCCTTCTGTCCACGTGTCCCCTTGTCCTGCAGTCTCCTCACCCTGTGGCAGTGTGGGGAGCGTGGCAGGAGGGCTATAGGGCAGGGGTACAGTCTTCCTTCCGTGCCAGCCTTTTGACCTCCACGGCTCTGTCACATTTGCCCTGGCCGTGCATGCTTCTGGAACATTCTTTGTAACCACCTGGGCTGGGGGGAGAGAGCACGTGTCCCTGGCCCTTCATATCTCTGTCTTTTTGCACTAACTCAAGAGTCTGGCGGAGAAGAGAGAAAAATGAGGCTCAAAGAGGCCGAGTGAGTGTCCACATCTGGTTCTTCCGATGCCCACCCTTGGGCTCTTCCACGATGACCCAGCCGGCGGGGGCAATCATGCCACCCGATGACATGACTGCCCTCTGATGGTTGGCATGTTCCTTTCTCCCTGGGAAACAAAGGTACCTTTCTCCCAGTGTCTAAAAGGGAGCAGCTTCTTTCAACCGTGCAGCAAGCGAGCGGGCAGCGGAAGGTCCAAGGATGTGGTCCCCGGAGGCCAGCAAGGCTCCAGCCCCTCAGAACTTATCATTATACTTGCAGTCTGGGTAGCGGTAGGCAAATCTGGGGTCACAGGTTCTCAGGGGCCTCAAGATGTCCTTCAGCCGGCTGGCGGCTTGGAGGACCTCGGGGTCTGGCCGGGTTGCCTCCCCACAGCGAGCGAGCTCGGCGTCTATCTCCTCCTGCACCGGGGACGGGAACTTGGCCCGGAGAAGTGGGGGCAGCACCTGGCCACACACCAGTACCAGGTTCTGCTTCTCAGGGATGGTGTCGCAGGAGGGCAGCTCGGTCTGGCAGCCAGAGACCAGGCAGCTGAAGATGTCTTTATTCTCTCCTGCCCTGGAGGCCGCTTGGCTGCCTACAAGAGACATGGAAGACATCACACACCCTACAACCTGTTCTCCTTGCGGGGAGGCGTCACTAATGAGAATTGCTGGGCAAAGTGGTTCAGACTCCTAGCATCTCCTGTCACCAGGAGATTTAGGGCTCAGGGACACGATGGCCCCCGTTGAGAACCTGGGGGGAACTCTCTCGGCTACAATAAGGTGAGGCCTGGGACTTCCCTGGTGGTCCAGTGGTTAAGACTCCGTGCTTCCACTGCAGGGGGCGCGGGTTTGATCCCTCATCGGGGAACTAAGATCCTGCATGCCACGTGGCGTGCCCAAAAAATTAAAAAAAAAAAAAAAAAAAAGATGAGGCCTGGGGATGGAAAACGCACTTCTTCCTACCAGAACTTGGGCTTCTAATTGTAAGGCTCCCATGCATATCGTGATTCTCCCATTATTATGACTGAATTAGGGAACTCAGGAAATCCCCAGCGCCGGTTTCATGTGCCCTCTTTAAATACAAAGTCGGGAGAAAGAACAGGTAATCCAGAATATGCCTTCAACGGGTTGTAGTGGGACTGATATTCAGTGGTTCACATATCCCGAATATTCTGGAATCAGCCCCACTTCTTCTCATTTGATTCTTCTTTTTTTTTTTTTTTTTTTTTTTTTATTTATTTATTTATTTATTTATTTATTTTTTTGGCTGTATTGGGTCTTCGGTTCGTGCGAGGGCTTTCTCTAGTTGCGGCAAGCGGGGGCCACTCTTCATCGCGGTGCGGGGACCGCTCTTCATCGCGGTGCGCGGGCCTTTCACTATCGCGGCCCCTCCCGTTGCGGGGCACAGGCTCCAGACGCGCAGGCTCAGTAGTTGTGGCTCACGGGCCCAGCTGCTCCGTGGCATGTGGGATCTTCCCAGACCAGGGCTCGAACCCGTGTCCCCTGCATTAGCAGGCAGATTCTCAACCACTGCGCCACCAGGGAAGCCCTCATTTGATTCTTCTTAATAAAGGCAAATCAGGAAATGAGTAAGCGTGGTTTAATTGGTCTATCTTTGTAGGCCTTCTCATATAAACAAAATCAGAAATTGGAAATTAAAATCCTCTGTCCTACTATTGGGCTCAGAATATCTAGTCACCATCACAGACTGCGATGTTCAAAGCATCTGATGAGAAAGGCTCTGAGGGGGAGATGGATCCAGGGGCTTGTATGTGTGTGAGCAGGGGCGGGGCAGGTCCCCGCGCCACACAGACCCAGTCGGACAACGGCAGTGCCCTCAGAGGGTGAAGCTGGGGCCATAGCACAGTGCAAATCTCCTCCTCCTGCACTGACAAGGTCAAGTCCGGTTCCCCTTTGGAGCTGGAGCAGAGACTTAAAACGGGGAGAGGGACTCTCTCCCGTCCCAAACTTGAGCTGCTCTCACTATGACACAGGGAGACCCCACCCCCGGGCCCTGTCACCCCTCCCTAGCGCCTGTCACCCTGCCTTCCCCTCTGACAGCTGCTCAGCCAGGCCCATGCTGGGTACCTTCCTGCCTGTCGATGACGCCCAGTGCGCTGGCATCCCGGATGAACAGATGCCCGTTGTTGAAGATGCCAAACATGTCCACATCCACGTGGGTGAAGTAGAAGAAGTAGTTCAAATCGTTGCTCCTCAGAGACTCCAGGACACCCAGGAGCTGGTAGGCCAGGTCGGCCGCCTGGTCTGCGGGTGCACCATAGAATTCCTGCAGTGGGCTGGTGCTGGTACTGACCAGAAATCTGCCGCAGGAGCCCAGGTACTTGGGCAGTGGCCATCCCTCGGCGCCCGGGAAGATCTGCCAAGCGAGAGGAGGAGGCATTAGAGGATTAGAGAGAAAAACCTCCTGAGACAGTTCCCTCCCTCCCTTTCTCCCCCTCCCTCTCCCCCTCCCTCCCTCTCTCTCTCTCTCTCCCCCTCCCTCCCTCCATCCCTCCCTCCCTCTCTCTCTCTCTCATTTTCTCTCTCCCTCTCTCCCCCTCCATCCCTCCCTCCCTCTCTCTCTCTCTCTCTCTCATTTTCTTTCTCCCCCTCCCTCCCTCCATCCCTCCCTCCCTCTCTCTCTCTCTCTCATTCTCTCTCTCTCTCTCCCCAAGAGCAGACAGAAAGATCAGCCTTACTCAGGTACCCAACGTCTCAAGACACGTTAGCAAAGCATCCCTTAACCTTGTTTATACCTTTTGGAACATGGCAATACCTTGCTCCCCCCGTCCCTCCCCCCACCACTTTTTTATTCCATTGTTGATGGAGGGATTCAGAAAAGGGAGCTCTTCTTTCCATATTGTAGATTGCATTTCAACAAAGTTGCCCCAAGCGAGGTAAGAGAATGCCGATGCCTTTGCTACAATTTTAGAGGGTATTCAGGCTTCAGGGGAATGTGTTTATTTGAAGAGTTGTAGAGTTGAAAAAATATGACTAGCATTTCAGATTTCACAGATATCACGGCTTAGGAAGAGACTATGGGGGAAAAAAAAGAGGGTCAACTTAAGGTTGATTTAAAGAAAATATTTAAAAAAATAACAGTGCAGGCAGTAGGTTCTGGGATAGGGCAAAAATTATGAAGGTGACCCTTGGGTGACTCAAGTTTTGGGAACTGCTGCACTGGCCCTGGGCGTGGCCCTGGGCGAATCTGCCTGGCTGGGGTAATTACACACTCACAGAGACTCCCCAACTGACTGGAACGTTCTGACAGCCTAACTCTGGTCTAGGCAAGCACACAGCTCTACCCAGTTTCCCCTGTCTCCTTGTAAGAGCTCCAGGAGTTTTGGATTAATATATACACACTACTATATGTAAAATAGATAACCAACAAGGACCTACTGTACAGCACAGGAAACTCTACTCAATATTTTGTAATAACCTATAAGGGAAAAGGATCTGAAAAGAATATATATATATATATATATATATATATATATATAAAACTGAACCACTTTGCTGTATACTTGAAACTAACACAATGTTGTAAATTAACTATATCTCAATTTAAAAAAAAAGAGTGGAGGGACTATCCTAGCTTTTTTTTTTTTTTGACTATTTATTGAGGCAGCTATATCTGGAATGGTGTTTCTTTATGGGAGAAATGACAGAAACTATAAATATTAACACTTTTTTTCCCCTCATTTTCCTTCTTAAAAGAACAAAGTCATCCCCCTTTCTGATGATTTTCTGTGGACTTCTGCCATTTTAACCCACTCGCCATGCTGTGAAGAACCTTTTCTTGTCCCCCCCCCTGCCCACTGGGACCTCTCCACTGTGTGCCATGGAGAGAGGCCCCCGGCTCCCTGGCGATGTCTAAATGTGCGGGCACGAGTCATCCCTGGGTTGGGGGCAGATCGACGCCATGCCCTTCCTGGGCAGAGCTCAGGGTGGATGGAGAGTTCCAGCCCAGACCTCTCAGGAGCCAGGGCTGGAAGTAGCCAGGTCACCTGCCTTGGCCACTAAGTGTAGGACAATTGGAGAAGAAGGCCTCTGAGTGTGCAGGGCAACCAGCAATTCCTTCTTCTCCTCTAGGATTTCAAATGCCAACGTTAGTAGGCAGATTTTAGCAGGAAGAGCGTGGACCCTGAAGTCAGACAGCTCTGGGTTTGGGTTCCACCGCTGACACTGGCTAAGGGACTGTGGCCCAGTCACTTCACAGCTCTGAGCTCCACTTACCTCATCTGGAAGAGGGGACAATAATAATATTCCCGTGGGGTTGTCGAGTTGTGAGCATTAAATGAGATAATGATGTAAAACATTTAACACAGTGCCTGGCACATAGCTAGTGCTCAAGAAATGAGTTGTTATTATGTACTTAGCCATCCTGCCTTTGGCCAGTAATATATCATTAATATATTATATATAAAAATAATATGTAATTATATATTATATAATATCTCATAAATAATTTCAATACTATAAATAATTAGAATTAAATATATTATAAATAATTAGAACAAAATAATATATTATAAATAATATTAAAATAATAATTATACTATAAATAATATAATTATAAATAATTATATGTATATTTATTTATAAAGAAACATCATATAATAACTAATATAATTATTAATTAGAATTATTACTATTAACACAATACTATAAATAATTAAAATATAATCTCGATATAATTATTATAGTTATTAAAGTCGATACAATATAATTATAATATAATATAATTAATAACAACGCTAATTATTATTAACTGCTGTGGGGCTGCCTCCTCCTCCACCCCCTCCTCTTCCTGCACCTTCTCCTTCTCCTCTTTCTCCTCCCTCTCTTCCTCTCCCGCCTCCCCTTATTCCTCTTCCTCCTGCTTCTCCTCCTCTCTCTTCCACCCTCCTTTTTCTGCTCCTCCCTCTCACTTCCTAGTTTCCTTTGTGCCCATTAAGTAAGCGTCCTGACTCTTGGGATCCGGGAGAAATGGGTGTGATGGGGCCCCGCGAGTTAGCTGACTTGTTAAGGGGCTGTCTCTACCACTGGAGTGGAAGCTGCATGAAGGCAGGGGCCAGCGCGCCTGTCTCGTGGACCAGTGTTCCAGAACATCCTTACCTATTTGACCATCCCCTTTTTGATGGACATTTAGGTGACTTCCATTTTTTTCTCCTTTCCAAGCACAGCTGCAGAGCACCTCTCCGGGTGGGTCATTCTTTGTTTTTTTCCCCACCTCCTGAGCTTGCTCAGCTCATATCGTACTGATCTTTGAGACACCTGGTCAAAGCTGCCCTCCTCCACAAAGCCCTTCCGGGCTGCCTCTGGCCGCGAAAGTGGCCATTCCCCGCCGCCCCTCCTCCCCAGCTCCCACACCTCTTTCCTCTGCAGTAACCACAGCACTTCCCCACTGCAGAAGCCAACACATATTTACTGAATGCCACAAAGGTGCTAACGTGGGCTGGTGGCCCCAAGGTGTGCAGTGATGGCAGAGAGAGCTCAACCCAGGGCCTGCTCCCTCGGAGCCGGAAGTGAACCCGCTCCCTGGACGGGCTTTCCCGGGGTGGGGGTGGGGGGGGGTCCCTGCATACCTGTAGGAGGATGGGATGGGCGTTGACAGCTAGCGTGTAGAGGAGACGCAGCTTGTCGCGGTCCGTGAAGTGGTCCATGAAGATGCTGCCAGCGTCGGCCACCTCCGCATAGCGCCGGACCACGCGATCCAGGAGTCGCTGTGACGGGCAGCGCAGGAGGGGGCTGGGCAGGCCCTGCAGCGGGTGGGAGAGATTCCGGGAGGCGGAAAGCGTGCTGAGTGCTCGTGGGCGATGGCAGGCCCGGCACGGGCAGGCCCTGCTATTGGGGGAGATCGCGGGGTTGCGGGCGACCAAGTAGGCCCTGAGGGGGTCGGGGGGGGGGGTTATGGAGCACAGTACCCCTGGGGGGCGTGGTGGGAGGGGCCTGAGCAGGCTATGTGGGGGAGGGCGGGAGTCGAGAAGGGACTGAGCGGTCCTGGGGTCAGGGTAGGCGGGCACTGGGCAGGCAGTAGCAGCTGGAGCCTTGGAGACCCTGTGTCTCCACCCGCATTTTGCAACTGAGGAACTGGAAGTCTGCAGAGTGTAGGTAAGTGTTGGGAGGGCTGGATTCAGGATTTGAACCTGATATGAGCTGCATGTTTGCCCTCCCCCCACCCCACCCCATTCATATGTTGAAACCCTAATCCCCAATGTGATGGTATTAGGAGGTGGGGCCTTTGGGAGGTCACTAGGTCATGAGAGATTGAGTTCCCCAAGTCACACATACCTAGTATTTGTACTAAGGCAGTACACCAGGTGAGAAGTAGGTAGGTGGAGCCAGACAGGACCTGCATCCTTATCTTTACTGGGGTTGTAACCCTGTAGCTGGGTGAGCTCAGCGCACTCATTCATTCGTTCACCCACCAACGTTTGCAGGGAGTCTACCAAAGACCAGACTGTATTTGAGGCACTGCAGATGCAAAGGGGACCACAATCGACACTGCCCTCCCAGGCCTGTCGGGCGGGGGAGACCATCAAATGCCCAGCAGTTACGACGTGGTGCAGAGGGAGCTATGACTGGTGTGAGGTCAGGGAGCTATGGGAGCCCACAGGAGCAGGGCCACACCAGAACTTTTGGAGGCGCTGGCACCTCCAAAATCCTTTGCCTTCATGGGCCCCTTCCTCCATAAAAAATATTAAAAATGATATTTTACAACTGCATTGGTACAAAAACAAATACCTTAATATTATATATTCAAACATGTTCTTGGATCTAAAAGATCGATTTTTTTCTTCTGATTTTAAAAGAAATCAAAACATATTTGTGGGCCCCTCAAAGGCTTCTTGGAAGACAGTGAAGTCTAAGCGGAGGCCTGAAGCAAGGGTAGAGTGAGCGTGCAAAGAGGGTGGGAGGGTATCTGTGCAGAGGGAACAAGCTGTACAAAAACCTTAGTGACGCACATGACTGCCCAGAATAAAGATTCCATTCTCAGCTTCCTTTGCAGCTAGGTGTGGTAACGTGACTAAGTGCTGGTCAATGAGATATAAGTAGAAATTTCTGAGAAAGGTCCTTAAAGGGAGCGGGTGTATCCTTCTTTACTCCTTCTTCCTTCCTGACTGGAATGTGGAAGTGATGGCTGGTGCTTGGGCAGCCATCTTGGACCAGGGCATGCTAAGGGTTGTGGAGCAGAAAAATGAAAGTAGCCTGGATCCCTGACAATCACAGAGTCACTATATCAGCCCTGGACAGCTATGTATCAGTTTCTTTTATATAAAAGAAAAGTATATTTTGATCTTGCTTAAGCCACTGTTACTTGGATTTTTTTGTCACATGCAGCTGAACCAAATCCTAAATATCACAGAAGAAAAGAATGGAGGCAGGAAGGTCAGTTAAGAAGATGCAATGGTCCAGGTGTGAGATGAGAGAATGAAAAGATATGAGGGTAGTAGAATCTACAAGTCTTGGTGATTGGCTGAATGGGGGAGGGGGGCCAAGGAAAAAGGAGGTGTCAGAGCTAGTACCCAACATGAGTGTGGACACCAGAGGTATCATTTGTGGAGGTGATTTTAAAACATGTTCACAAACTCCTTGACACTCCTCCCATCGAGGGTGGAGTCTAATTCACCTCCCCTGGAGTATGGAGTGGCTTTGGTGACTCACTTCTAGTGACTGGAATGCTTACGGGAGTGATGCTGTATGAATTCTGAGCCTTGGCCATAAAAGGAGATACAGCTTCTACTTGGCTCTCTCTTGTACCCAGCCACCGTGCTGTAAAGAAACCCAGGCTACATGGAGGGAAAGCAAGACCCTTAGCTCTCACCCAGCTGAGTGCCTAGTTGACAGCCAACCCCCAACTTGCCAGACACACGACTCGGCCATTTTGGGAATGGGTCCTCCGGTGCTGTATTGAACCACCCCAGCTGATGCCATGTGGAGCCTCCTACCAAGCCCTGCCCAAATTGAATATTTGTGAGCAAAACTGATGATTCCTGTTGTTTTAAGCCCCTAGTTTTGAAGTGGTTTGTTACTCAGCGATAAATAACTGGTATATTTGCTGAGGAGGTTCTGGGCCATCTCTAGAACTATAGCCGGAAGAGGCTCTAAACCCATCTTGTACCCCAATCTCCCTTTATGGTGGAGGCAGCTGCTTCCCAAGGTCCCACTCACAGAGTGGGGCTGCACCTACTCCTGTTTGGTTTGTGCTGGCCAAGTGCAAGCCCACAGTGATATTGGCCAATGGCAAACGGAATTAGGAAACCAAACGTGTCCAATAAAATAATGATTCATTATTTTATTGGAAATACACACTTTCTGGGGCTTGCCCATTGCTTTGGAGTTTCCAAATCACTACTCCCTTCTCTATACATGGGCAATAGGGCTAACTCACCATTTTCCAATGAAAGGCAAAAGGAAAACCAAACACTGGCCTTCTGTTGCCCCTCCCCCTCTCATGCCCGGTTTCCTCATCCTTGCATTTCCTGTCTGGTGCCAGACCTAGGGAACCAGCCAGTGGGTCAAGGTCTTCACGGTGTGGTGCAAGTGACCGGGCTTTTGCTCTGCTGCACTGTCACCTCACAGGGGGCTTCAGTGCAGGGTGGTACTGAGAGCAATTGTCACGCCTCTCCACCTCAATCTCCAATAGTTTATAAAACAGTCAATGAAATGTAATGGGTACATCATTGTGATGGTCAGTTTTATGTGTCAACTTGGCTAGGCTATGGTGCCCTGTTCAATCAAACACTAATCTAGGTGTTGCTGTGAAGGTATTTTGTAGAGGTGGTTAACATCTACAGTCAGTTGACTTTAAGTAAAGGAGATTATCTTTGATAATGTGGATGGGCCCAATCCAAGAAGTTGAAAGGCCTTAAGAGCAAAACTGAGGTTTCCCTGAGGAGGAAGAAATTCCACCTGTGCACTATAACATCAGGTCCTGCACAAGGTTCTGCAGCCTGCTGGCCTGTCCTATGGATTTTGGACTTGCCAGTCCCCCAATCTCATAAGCCAATTCCTTGAAATAAATCTGTTTTTTATATATATATATATATGCATATATATATGCACACATATATATCATATAATATTATATGTTATATATAATTATATTATAGTGTATATTATTATTTTATATAAAATTTATTATATTAACATTTATACTATATTTATTAATATTGGTTAATAAATTAATAATATTGCATATTTTGTGTAATATATTATCATAACACAATATGTACATTACATATATATACTATATACACACACATACACTGGTGCCAAGGGAAAAGCACTTGTTCTGTGCGGAAACAACAGCAACTGAGATGGAAATCTAGATTTGCTTTCACTTTTGAAGCTTCTAGTGTAATCTGAGTACACGAGAAGTAACTTCCCCAATGAGCTGTTTGACCTTCGGTTGGCTTTTATCCACATCCTGTCATGTGTTTGCTCAAAAAAAATCACCAGCAATCAGCGGTGTCCCCATTTAAAGGGTTCTTACCGGGACAGAAGCATGAAAGTTAAATTGTCTAGACAAATGATTCTGTGACTCTGATGGAGAAAGCCGTGCTTGTTGTTCCTCCGTAGAAGCCAGAGATAAGAGAGTTCAAGAGAGCAGGAGGGGGCTTTCCTCAGAGCAGACCACAACTTAGAAGATGTGGATCTTCAATAACCTACCCAGAATTGCCCTAGTCCTTCTCAAGTTCCATGCCATGGGTGAGATCTGCCCAGCTTGAGGGTCCCGTTGGAAGTGGAAGATGGCAGCAGGGGGACAACATCTCGGTTGGGGTTTGACCGCCTGCCATCACAGAACGTGGGGCACACGCAGCCCATTCCCAGTGGTCCTGTGTGTTGGTGAATTCCGCAGGGCGGCAAGGGAGCTGCATGTGGAGGGCTGACGCAGAAGCCTCTGTGGTGATCACTATTTGAAACCATGGTTGGCAGGACACAGTTGGGGAAAGGAGGGTAACATTTTCTGGAAGTTCTAAGTTTCAGGCCATATGGCGAGCCTTTCACAGACATTATCCCGGCATACACAGGGACTTTTAGCTTTTAGTTTTCTCTTGCCCTGTGACTCTCCTGGAAATTTAAAGTGATTGATTTTAAAAAAGCTTAAACAGTTTGTGGAAAATGCAGTGACATTAAATTTCGCAGCTCGTGCTGGCCAATGCAAATGGTAGACTGCATTATCAAGTGATCTAGTAAAATGCTCCCATTTTCCGGATGAGAATACTAAGGTAGGGACCAGGAAAGGGAGGTGGCTTGTTAAAGATCATGCTGCTTATTGGTGCACATTATCCTCAAGTTCATTTTCCATATTAATGATCCCACTTGGTTCTGGATGACTTTTAGCTGTTTCTGCAAAGCAAATGCTACTCGAAAGGCAAAGATTTATGAAGTAACCTAAATGTCCATCAACAGATGAATGGATAAAGAAGTGGTATATATATATATACATACACACACACACACACACACACACACACACACACACACACACACAGAGAGACAATGGATTACTGCTCAGCCATAAAAAAGAAAGAAATTTTGCCATTTGCAGCAACATGGATGAACTTGGAGGGCATTATGCTAGTGAAATAAGTCAAACAGAGAAAGACAAATATTATATGATTTATCACTTATATGTGGAATCTAAAAAAACACAACAAACTAGTGAATATAACAAAAAAGGAGACTCACAGATATAGAGAACAAACTAGCAGTTACCAGTGGGGAGAGGGAAGGAGGGAGGGGCAATATAGGGGTAGGGGATTAAGAGGTACAAACTATTAGGTATAAAATAAGCTACAAGGGTACATTGCACACCACAGGGAATATAGCCTATATTATTTAAGAAAAGCAAAGCAAAGATTTACCACCACTGAATACACTTTTTCTGATGGAAATAAATGTGTAGAAGAAAGAACACTAGCTGCTCTTAGAAAGAGAAATCTAAGACAAGAAGTTGACTTTCCTTTAAGATTGGAAGTCAGCAAGCTGAGGTCACAGTGCTAACTGAAGGCACGGTTTGGTTCAGGAATCTGACCTTCTTTCCAAGGACATATCCAACTAATGGAGAGCTTCATGCTGAAATGAGAATTAATTTTCACTTCTCAGATAGAATCTGTTCTTTTGTTCTAAGGCTTTAAAGAACATAAAAACTAGGCAAATAAAAATTATGTTTGCAAATTATGGCACACCTCTAAAGAGAGCAGATGTGCTAACTCCAGTAACTTTATTCCCTTCCTTACCCTTTCCAAGGGCTACCACCATCTTCCCCATCAGCGGATCAGGACACAGGCGGTGCCCACACTGACTGTAGAGAATGGTTAGCCCGTGTACTTTTTTCCATGCACCGAGAGGATAGACGTTTCCAAAGTTGGCCATCGTGGGCGTGTTCATTGTGAGATATTCAAATACTATGGAACTGTACAGTGTGAAAGTAAAAAAAAAAAGTTCATGTTGCTGCCCACAGAGGCCACCATTGTTCTATGTGGGGATGTACGAATACACACACGTAGTGATGCCAGAAGAAAAAAAAGATTGGAAGTTAGCTTTTCCACTAAGAAGGTTGCCCTGGCCAGCTCAATTTGGAAAGCTGAGGGAAATCTTGAACAAATGAGTTTTTACTTTTAGTGAATTTACTTTTATCAAGCTCTCCTAGCACCCAGGGAGAAGAGAAAGTTCTAGTGCTAATAAACCTGTGAGTTGTCTTTCTGGTTGCACACCTCAACACTTTTCATATGATTTAGTTGTTAAATATGCTTGTGAAGCAGGGTTTAGGTTAATTATGTATCCTAGTTAATCAGTGTGTCCAGGGTTTAGGTTAATTATGTGTCCTAGTTAATCAATGTGTCCTAATTAGAACAATGACAATTCAGTAACTGTATCCGTTGTGGATAATTAACCCAAAAGTTCCCAAATATTTCTTCAAGCTGCATTGTATTCAAAACCATGAAAATCCCTGTTTGGTTTATGTTATTAAGAGAAACAGCTCACGGTTCTTTTCCAACTTCAGTAGATGGATTTTTTCCCCCCTCTTTTATTAAAGTTCTGTTTTGTTTTTTTTTTTTAATCTGAAACCCAGACTCAGTGTGGTTTGTTAACTTTTCATTCTACAAATGCTGGCCACCACAGTGATTATTTTGGAGAAACCATCTGGATGATTTTCAAAGTTCAGACATCCAAAAATGTCCTCATAAATCTCAGTCTTTTATGTTACTTTATGACGCAGCTAATCTCAGCCGCTGTTACGAGGTACCATAAGATACTGTAGCCTTATGACAGGCCCCTTGCCCCACTGGGAAGTTTCTCTCTGGTACCGTTCGCCTCGGCTGAGCAATTTAGGTTCCCTGCAACTTAGTCTCTGATGGAAAGTTAGTCACAAAGGGTAGAAGCAAGGACAGGAAGTCAGCCAAGAGTGGGTCCAGAATTTGGAGTTTGCCTTGGATCATCTCAGAGTGGATAACATACCCTGCAGCGTTGACTAGATGTTAAAACAACATTAAATCAAAAACTAAACAGATTTGGTTGGGCGGGGTGAGGGATATAAAATGTCTCCCTCGCACCGGAAGGCCTGTCTCTGACAGAGCTCCCATTTCCACATGAAACAGAGCCTCTAGCTCTGTGACATCCTTTCTTTGGGCGGGGTTTCTGTTTGTTTAGATTCTTGATACTCCGCAGAGTTTCTGGGTTGAGCCCTGATAGAATGTTCGAGAAGTTCTGTTTAAATCGATGGGGAGGTCTCCCAGGAGAGAAGTACTGAAGATCCCCCGTGAACGGGTGGAGTTATGTGGTTTATCCTTTCTCCTGCCTCTACCAGCGCCTCCTGGTGGATCTTCTTCACGTCTAACCTCTCCAGGCCACTGCCTGCCTCCATTCCATCTTGGAATCCACTGGCCTGGGGTGGGGTCTTTGCCTGGATAGGTGGGCAGCCTTCACCCCCCCCGCCCCAGCTGCAAAGGTGAAAAATTGGATTCAATACCAACTTCGAGAGGCAGTATGACAAAGTAGTTACAAGCCTGTCCTTTGGAGGCAAGCTACCTGGGTTCAAATCCCAGCTCTGTCACTTAACAACAGCCTGACCTGGGGCAAGCTCTTCAATTGATCGGTGCCTTAGTTTCCTCGTGTGTAACTGAGGGATAATAACGAAGGGGAGACTCTGTGACTTATCTTCTAAACCTGGATAGTTTTGAGAGTGAAAGGGATGATATTAATAATTAAATCAGGACAGCTGGCATATGCTGGAACTGTCTCAAGCAAACTTGAATGTATGGTTACCCTAATAATTGTGGTACCCACCTCATCAGGGTGTTGGGAGGGTCAAATCTGCGGGAAAAGTGTCTGGTACATTGTTGGGGAGGCTAGTAAAGTAGTCTTATTCAGGCTTCAGAGGTGGCGCTAGGCCAGCAGGGGTGGCGCCGGCACACACTGTAAACCGTTAGATAAGACAGGGAGTAAGTCACGGGACTTCTTGCACCTTGAGGACCTGGCCAGCCCCCAGGGATCAAGAACATTCCAAGACTTACGAGTTAAGACCAAGGCATTTACGACAACAACCAGAGCTACAGACTTGCACGTAGGCTGATTGTTATCACCGTGTGGCCTGGTGCTAAAAGCTGGGCTCCTTCGAGTGACAAACGGAAGTCTCACCCGTGGGGTCGACGCACCACCGGGGACCTTCCCAACTGTGACTCCAGATTGCTGTTCAAGGCACTTCCCAGTGCTTCTTGGATCTGGATGTAGGTGCTTCCCCAATTCGGTGATGTATGAACCTCTGTCTTTACTATTCTTTCTTAGTTAGTTATACTATTCTTAATTAGTATACTGTAATCTTTGTTAATTCAATAAACTCTCTCTAAATTCTTGTTTAACTGAGTGTAGAGTGATTATTTTGCCAACGAATCCTACGAACCTTGAAACCTAAAGTAAGGCTTTCGGCAAAACATACATGGGAAGGGCTCTATGAGTATTTGCTATTATTTGCCCTAAAGCTAGCACCTTTCCCAATTTTCCCACTTCTGTAAGTGATCTTACTATTCTCCTAGTCTTCCAGGTTAGAATATCTGGAGCTGTTTTCAACTTCCTTATCTTAATGGCTGATCTCTCTCGTCTTTGATTCCCTGTGTCAAGTTGTGCTGTCATCATTGTGATCTCTAGCATTGTGTTGTGTCCGTTTGTGTCATCAGTCACCTCTCCCCCAGCTTGTGCTCCCTCTGGGCTTAGCTGACCTGGAGGTGTGCCTTTAGGCAAGTCCCTTTCCCTTTCTGAGGCCGTTTCCTCATCTCTCACGTGGGCATTATGGTAGATGGTTGGTTTACACCAGGTATGTCACTCGGTTGCCCGGCTCTAGCTGGCTCTCTGGACATTGTAGGTACCTGATACTACTTTCCTGGATGCACGATAAACAACTCACTGTGCTTTACACACTGTGGAGTGCTTTGTGAACACAAGGTAGTGTTGTCAGTTCCAAGGGTCAATGGGGGTCAATGGTAATATGCCCCCTCCCCAAATTTCACAATAAAATGGATCTCTGAGTAGGAAACAAGGTTGCCTTTGGAGGATCAAACAAGTGTACTCCCCATCATGACTATGTTGACCCAGGACTGTCTTTAAATTTGGAAAAAAACAGTTGGGAACCCCAGGAAACCCTAGTCAGGGAGCTCAGTAACTTCAGAGAGAAGGGTTGGGGAATGAGTGTTATCGTCTTGTCCCCTATTTGGAGTGGCCAGGTAGACATAGGGGTTGGTAAGACTGGGCACCCAGACAGGAAAATCCGAGGGTCAGGAGTTGGCTTTGGGGTCTGGGGAAAAGGGCACCCAGCCCGTGGTCTCCAGCAGCCCGTGGGCAGGTGGCCAGGCCACTGAGGATCGCTTGGTTGACTTCCCTCTCGGATCAGCGCTCACCCAACAGGCTTCTGACTACGACTTGTCTTCCACTGAGGAACCCTCCTTAGTGGTGGAGCCAGGATTTGAACCCAGGCCTGAGTCCCAGGCCAGACTGTACTGCTTTCTTGCATTGAAACTCAGCCTCTCCTCCCTACTTTCTTCACCAGTAGCTGTGTTTTGGGGGGCCCTGTCCTACTTTTGTTACACAGCTTCGCTGACCTCACTCCCTTGCCCATCCACCCTGCATACCACTTTTAGGTCCCATTTGTGGAAAGATCCACAGTCTTCAAATCACTTTTCTTTAGAAATGTAAATTCTCAGACTCTGCCTCAGACCTGCACAGTCAGAAGCTCTGGGGCTGCGACTCAGCAATTCCAGTGTTAACCAGCCCTCCAGGGAATTCTGATGCCCGCTCAAGTGTGAGAACCACTGTCTTATAGAATAAAATTTAGCCCCCCACCCCCCTGCCCCAGTCCTACTATTGCAACATCTATCCACTGCTCTCGACCCATACTATAATCAGGGGGCATGACACTTGCCACTTCCCACAATTACATCTTATTCTCATTTTCATGGCTTTGCCCAGGACACTCTTCTTTTATTCCCTGGAAGATATGCCCTGGTCAGGGCTACCTCCCCTTTTCTACCTGTGCCCCTTACTGTCAAACCTTTAGAAGCCAGAGGCTCACTTGGTGGCGATCCTGGCCCCTTCTTCCATGGGGTAGTCAACATCTTGGGTGACCCTGCTGGTGGAAGTGGCAGCTAGCTTTCTCCTCCTATTGGAGTCTATCTCTTTCTTCCCACCTCGTCCGTCATCCATCTTCCTCCATTCAGGGGCCCCAGAGGCTTTGCCATTGAAGCATTTGTGGGCTGCTCCAAGATTTTCACTGCGGCAGATGAAATAATCATTGTGGCAGGTAATTCAGCTGACAGTTGGGACAGGCAGGGCAGCTGACACAGAGTAAGACACGTTATTTCATGGTCTGTCATTTTGATTCAGGTATGCCAAGGTTGGTCATAATTCTCCACTGGGCCATTTCATTTTATAGGCTGCTGTTTTTTTTTTTTTTCTCTCTTTGTTTCTTTTTAAATCAAAAGACAGGAAGCCAAGTGCTTCTGACAACTCATTTGTGCATGCAAAGTTGCAGAAACTTCCAATGAAACTCAGTAGCTTCTGCAAAGGTCCTGTGGTCCAGGAGGCTCAGAACGAATCCTGATTGTCAGGAAAACCTTCAAACCAGCCCCGAGTTTGCCTGGGGGGAGGGACTACCAGGCTTCTTTTTATCCCCACCCCCTCTCTTGAGGTTGTACCACCTGTATCAGTCACGGTTCAATCAGAGAAGCAGAATCACTAGATTTTTTTCAAAAACAGGATTTGAACTCATACAATTGTACAAGCAGGTTAAGTAGTCTCTGTAAGGCTGTTGATCTCCCATACGATGCTGGAGCTTGAAGTCCATAGGCAGGCAGTTGAGAAGGGAAGACAGATGCAAAATGGGGGAAGATCAAGGACAACATGGAACCCACAAGCACAAGATGGAGCTCATGACAATGGACTGAAGCCCATGTCAGTTCTTATTGCCTCTGAGCGTGATGGTGTGGAGACCTGCAGAAGCTGGGGCCCTTTGGCATGAAGCTAACCCTAGCCTGGGAACCAGAGAAGCTGAAGGAGGAGCCAAGGGGAAGGCAGAGCAGACATGCAATACCGTGTGTGAGCCACAAAATGGCCACTGTTGCCCTTCCGCCCTCCCAAACTCCCAACAGAATCTCTCTGTGGCCTTCTCTAACCGGAAACGTAAGGGAAGGGAAGTCTGGGAAATGTAGTTCAGCCTGGTCACGTTGACACATTCCAAACCTACCACATCACCTTTGGCTCCTTTGCTTCTCTCTTGGTGACTTTTCTGCAACCTGACTGAAGTATCTCACTGGACCCCAACCACCCTAAGTATGTATTTGGGGAGTGGCGGTTTGTCGTTCTGAGGAAAGGCTGGATAGAGGCGCAGGCTCGGATAGGCAGCTCTGGGCCAGGGTTGTGGGTGAGGAGCTCTCTGTCAGATGGCTGTCGCCAACCCCAACCCCTATTTCCCCCACCTTTAGTGCCCTCACTCCCCTGCACCCTGGGTATCTTCACAGGGTACCGTCTACCAGGTCCTTTCTGGGATGGAGGGTAGGGTTAGGAGAGAGAGGAAAGCAGCCACTTCCTAGAGAATGGGTATGAGAAAGTAGAACAAGAGGCTCTGGAGAGAGAGGCTGCAAAGCCCAGAATGGCCAGAGCTGAGTGTTTATCCTGACAAGGAAGGACCAACTAAGGTCGGTCACTAGACTCAATGGTTCTTTGGACTGCATTGCAGGGAGAACCAAAAGGAATTTGGGGAGTCTTCCCCCAGCTCAAATATACTGTCGTAACCACTCATGTGGGTTAGGAAACTTGTCAAACTCCCCCGAGGCAAGGATATCTCATAGGTTGTGAAGATTAACTGTGACAAATGTGTATGAAATGCACCTGGCCCATAGAAAGTAGTCAGTATGTGGTAGTTTTGAAAAGGAAACTTGTCTCAAGAATATAATATAAAGTTCAGGCAAAGATGTTGCAGAAAGATGGTCATCAAAGTATTATTTATAATAATGACATCAAATGATATAAACACTAGTCAATAACATTATGGTATACCCATGTGATGAAATGGGGCTTATAAAGAACTTTAATGATATGGGGAATAGTATGTGATATAACATTAAGCCATAGAGAAATATGCAACATGAAACATACAACTTATTTTTTCTTAAGTTAAATCTGACTAGAAAAAAGACTAGAAGTAAAAACACCAGTGTGTTAACGGTGATTGCCTCCGGGTGGTGGCTTATAAGCAATTTTTCCCCCTACTTCCTTTAGAGTTTTTAAAAAATATACTTTATAAATTTTTATAATAAGTATATGTTATTTAATAATAAAAAGAAGGGAATTCCCTGGTGGTCCAGTGGTTAGGACTTGGTGCTTTCACTGCCAGGTCCCGGGTTCAATCCCTGGTTGGGGAACTAAGATCCCACAAGCCGCGAGGCATGCCCACCCCCCCCCCCCCAAAAAAAAGTTAAACATTGAACTGGGAAGGGAAAGATCTGTTTTTTGAGAGTGTCGCAGGTGGCCAGGTTGAGGATGTGTCTGAGAAAGGAAAAGTGCGAGGCAAGGAGACAATTGATGGGAAGAGTTGAGGGTGCTGCGTAGGAGAAGGACTTGGTTGGAGGTGTTCTCTGTGCACAGCCAGGAGGTCTGTGTCAAGGGAAGGAGGTCTGTCATGGGGGAACTCTTGCAGGAAAAAGTGCTCAGGCAATATGATGGCCTCCTGAGCTGTGAGGGCTTGAGGTATTAAGGTGAAACAGTCAGCTAAAAGGGGAAGCCCTAGATTGTTCACCACTGAGTAATGGGCAGGACTTCAAGGAGGACAGAGAGATCAGATGGACCCAAGAATGATGAATATCAAGAATGAGGTAAGCCCCATGACTGTAGATGTCTGATCCTATAAAAATCAGATAGCTTCACATATAGGGTTCTTTAGACCCAGAACTGTGAGGAAAGGACTATAGTTTTAGGGTGAAAAGAAGGTGCCAATCTCAAGATGCTAGAAGGCAGTTATATTGGTTGGTTAATTAAAAAGTCATTTGTAGGGAATTCCCTGGTGGTCCAGTGGTTAGGACTCGGCGCTTTCACTGCTGGAGCCCGGGTTCAATCCCTAGCCGGGGAAGTAATATCCCACAAGCCGTGCGGAGTGGCCAAAAAAAAAAAAAAAAGAAGAAAAAAGTCATTTATATTCTAGGGGCACCCCCCAAAAACAATGGCATATATACTGTCCACTGTCTTGTCCCCAGAACTGGAAAGTGCCACAGGTAAATAACCACCTACTGAATCTGAATACATGATGTTGTACAGAAAGTCTCCACCACAGCCAATGCCATTTGGGAGGCCCTAGATGCCGGGTTAGCCTGAATCACTGACCTTCCCAGAAGCCTCTTGGTCGGAGGCAGTGCTTACCTAGAGAAAGTGGTGGAGGGGCAATTGGTTCTTGCTTTTCACCTTTCCTTTTGGTGTCTTATCTTCCCTTTGAGGTGCTGTGCTCAGAAGTGCTTGGGCCAGCTTACCAGGCAAGCCCTTGGAGGAATCACCCCTCCTCCTCCTGAGCAAGAGACCCCCCCCCCCCCCCCATCTATTTCTTCCTCCCCTGCCCTGGGTCAAAATGCCTCAGCCGTCTCTCTTCCAAGATAACTATGGAGAGATCAAGCTCTGGAGAAGCTAATGGATAACTGTGTCACCATCCCTCTCACCCAAATTAGGTAGACATTTCTGGTATCAAGAGTCATATTCCAAGGATTAGAAACCATGGGACTTTCAAGCTTGTTAACACCTGAGTCATGCCAGTAAAGATGCTCTCTTGGGGAAAGACGGGACTTTCAAAGACTCTGAAATCTGACAGCCTCCAGAGATGACCGGAGAGTTAGCACAGATGTGGATCAAGAGTCACCCTGAAGCCATGAATAGTGAGTGGTGAATGATGTCCTCTTCATTCACTCATTCGATCACTCCTTCATTTCCCAAAGATTTACGAAGTGTCTACACCATGTCAGACATGTGCGAGGGAAGACATTGATGAATAAGATGCAGTGCCTCCCCTCAAGTAGCTCCCTGTCTGGTTGGAGAGTCAAAAACAGAAAGAGAGAGGGAGGAGAGAGAGGGAGAGAGAGCAGAGAAAGGGAGAGAGAGAGGAAGGAAGAAAGAAAGGAAGGAAAGAAAGAAAGGAAGGAAAGAAAGAAAGAAGGAAGGAAGGAGGAAGGGAGGGAGGAGGGAAGGAAGGAGAGAAGGAAAGAAAGAAAAAGAAAGAAAGGAAGGAAAGAAAGAAAGAAAACAATGCCATGTACTCTATAGAAAGTGCTTTTCTGGTCTGCTGTAAGTGTGTTATTAAGTCAGATTCTCCTCTGGCTCTCATGCCAGGCTTGATTCCTTTCATATGTGCTGGGCTGAAAGCCACAGGTATTCCCCACACTTTCTTCAGCCTTGAAATAGTATCCAAAATGCCAAAGCCTTTTAGAATGAGGTGAGAGTTTCAAAAGCAAGAAAGATGGCTTTCATAGCTATATTGAGGATTTGCATATATGAATGCAATAGCACCACTTCTTTTCTCTCCTGGACAGTAGATCATTTTGAGATTTCTAGTGCTGGCCATAACAGAGTAACTGGTATCAGGCTTACCCTTCTGATGCAAATAGCTATAAACCCACACAAAACATATAAAACAACTGTTTGTGGGCATTGGACCACCACCCACATAGGGCAACAATCCTTGAGAGAAAGGATGTGCATGAGCTGAGCCCCATATTCACACTGTCTTTTCCCCCAAGGACATTTTCCAAGCTGCAGTGCAGGGTCTTGCTGGGTAGAGGAAACAGCAGTTAGGATTTGGGGCTGCCTGAGTAGCTGGGATTTGGAGGGCAGGGTCCTATAAAGGAAAAGCCACAGAGAAGGAGAGCCCAAAACATATGTGAAAGTTTCCCTCAGATCTTTGGCCAACTCCTAAGCTGCATAAGAGCAGGGTGGGACTCTAGAGCCCTAGCAGAGAACCACGTTAGAAGGCTATATCACTGAGCAGAGATTTCAGAGGCCACATAGCACTGGAGAGATGGGAGTCTGGGCTAGACATCTTAGTGAGCACCCTGGGCTTGTGATTGGACCTCAGAAAGTCCACATTCCAGTGGTAAGGCTCATGTCCTACCAGCAAGGACCATGTCCTGGGAGTAAGGGCAAAACTGAAAGAGACCTGCACTAACAAAGTCTTAATCCCAGCCTCAACAGGATTAAGGCAGTGGTTCTAGACTGGGGGCAATTTTGCTCCCCAGAGGACATTTTGGACAACATCTGGAAACAGTTTGGGTTGTCACAGTTGGAGGTTGTAATGCTACTGGCATCTAGTGGGTGAGGGCTGGGGCATGCTGCTAAGCGTCTTAACAAATGCACAGGACAGCCCCCATCCCAATCCCCTAACAAAGAATGATCCAGCCGCAAATGTCAATAGTCACGAGACTGAGAAACCCTGGATTTAGGTGAGCCATTTCGTTGGCTGCTAGAGCAAAGCTCAACCGTCTTTAGGAGAAGATAATGTAATTTCAGACCTCTACCATGTGTTATCCTTAAAATCCAGCATACAGTTAAAAATTACCAAAAAATGTGCAGAAGCAAGAAAAAACTAATTGATAATCAAGAAAAAAGAAAACAACCAACAAAAGCAGAAGTAGAATCAGAGATAATTTGGATTTTAGAATTAGCAAGTATAGAATTCAAAGTAATTGTGATTAAGATTTCAAGAGAATAGAAGAAAAGACAGGCAAAATTAATGAAAGGGAGAGAATTTCAACAGAGAATTGGAATCCACACAAAAAATTAAGTTGACATTTAGAAATACAAAATGCAATATCTGAAATTAAGAAGTTACTACTGGATTTAACACCAAACTGGGCACAGCAGAACATAAGATTAATGAGCTATGTATGAGAGAGAATACATGAAAGCTTCTAGAAGTAAACAGGGGGATACCTTTGTGACCATGGGATAATCGGGATATTTAAAAGAAAATAATTAATAAACTGGACTTCATTGAAATTAAGAATGTCAGTTTATCAAAAGATACCATTAAGACAGTGAAAGGGCAAGCCATGGGCTGGGAGAAGATATTTGTAATACATATATTCAACAAAGAACTCATATCCAGAATATAAATGAAACTTTTACAAATCAGTGAGACAGACAACCCAATAAAAAATGGACAAACAGGTTATGCCAGCACTTTACAAAAGATAAAATCAAAACAGCCAATAAATATATGAAAAGGGCCCTTATATTGTAAATTATGAGAAAAATACAAATTCAAACCACACAATGAGATATTGCTAGACACCCACCAAGATGACTAAAATGAAAGACTAAATATCAAGTGTTGATGAAAATGTGGAACAACAGAACCCTCTCTTCTGTTGCTTATAGGAGGAAATCAGTACAACTACTTTGGAAAACTGTTTGGCAGTATTGACTAAATCTGTCCATAAGTACAGTTATGACCTAGAAACTTCACTTCTGCATGCTTACGTTCACCAACTGACATAAATAAGAATGTTTGTTCATCAATGGTAGGATGAATAAATTGTGACATCATCATACACATCAGTGGAATATTCTACTGCAATGAAAAAACAAACTACTGATCATGCAACAACATGGTTAAATAGCATAACATGTTGAGGACATACTGTGTGATTCCATTTAAATGCAGTTCAAAACCAAGTAAAAGTAATTTATGGTGATTTAGGTCGAAATGGTGGTTACCATTGGGAGGGGGTGAGGTGATCAACTCTTCCAGCTTGCCTGGGACTGAGGGGTTTCCCAGGATGTGGGACTTTCAGTGCTAAAACAAGGATAGTCTCAAGAAAATCAGATGGTTGGTCACCCTAGAGGCGGTCTTTTTAGGGAGGGCACATGAAAGAGCCTTCTGAAGGGCCGGAAATGTTCAGTATCTTGATGTGGATGGTGGTTACATGAATGAATACATGTATAAAAATTTATCTAGCTCTGCATGTTAGATTTGTGCATTTAAGTATGTAACTTATACTTTGAAAAACTTTGAAAAGAACTCTATTTTACAAAGAATAGAGTGAAAAGAAACTAAAGACGTTTTGAGTAGGGCCATGGGGAGAATCTTGGTGGGTAACAAAATGAAGGCCCAATTTTCATTCTTAATGTTTGCTTGTCTTCTTTGACAGGTATTGGGAGTTTGATCTGAAAAGGGTGGAGCAAAACGGTGGTGAACAGGTATGGGAAGCCAGAACGCGTAAAGGAAGCTTCCATTGTTTGGAATGAGTTTTCCCACCTGGAAGATTCACAGAGACCTTGCAAACAATATCACTGAATCTTGGGCAGTGAAAGCAGAGAACAGAAAAGGCATGAAAATCCATTTCTGATATTCAAAGGAGCAAAAGGGTAGATTTTACAAATTACTGGATCATAGGAAATATTCTAAGACAGGGTATTAATAGGATGATTTGTGCACCTCTAGAAGAGGAAGTGATATCTTTAGTTACTGAGGATTCATTTAACTGAATCATTCTAGACTAACTTTTTTTCTTTGACATGGTTATTTGATTTTTAACCATAGAAATGCAATAGACTTAGAATATATAGACTTTAGTGAGGAATTCAATGGTAAGTCTTAATGATAACTCTTTTTTTTTTTTTGGTCTGGATTGGGTCTCCATTGCTGTGCGCGGGCTTTTCTCTAGTTTCAGTGAGCGGGGGCTACTCTTCATTGCAGTGCGCAGGCTTCTCATTGCGGTGGCTTCTCTTGTGGAGCACGGGTTCTAAGCGCGCGGGCTTCAGTAGCTGTGGCATGTGGGCTCAGTAGTTGTGGATCGAGGGCTCTAGAGCGCAGACTCAGTAGTTGTGGCACACGGGCTTAGTTGCTCCGTGGCATGTGGGATCTTCCTGGCCCAGGGATCAAACCGTGTCCCCTGCATTGGCAGGCGGATTCTTAACCACTAGGAAGTGGTTATCAGGGAAGTCCCTCATGATAACTCTTAAAGGAGGTGGTGAATTAAGATTTTGATGGCATAGAAAATTAAGATGATTAGTAATTGGTTAACAGAGTTTACCTAACAGTGAATAGATTCATCCACATAGAGTAAGAAGGCTTTCTTTTTGGCCCTGTTCTATTTAATATTTTTATTAATGACTAGGACCTAGATAAAAGTCGTGTTCATCAAAATTGAAGGTGATATGTAGTTGGGTTGGTAGTGACTCTAAGTAACACAATCAAGGTGACAGGCTGGAGTAATGGATTTAATCTGAGAAGATCATATTTAACGGGATAAATAAAAGGTTCTGTTCTTGAAAACTAAAATCTAGCTGCAGAAGGGGTTTTGGCTGACACAACTTTTCACACGTACCAGTAGGAGGGGAATGACCAAGATAGCAAAGAGAATTGGGAATGTTTAGATTGGGAAACCAGGATTTAGGAGGTGAATGTATGGGAGGGGGAAGTGTTACATTTAACTCCAAGGAGTAGAAATAACTTAATAGTTGAAATGAGTGAAAGCTACAAGAAGACAGATTTGAGATGCACTTCCTAATGATCCGTTTGATTCAAAGAAGGAACAGGTTGTTTCTGAAGGTAGTGAGTTTCCTGTCACTGTATGGTAAGACAAAGGATGCAAATAGTTTGAGAATTTGAATTGGTGGGCTTTCGAGGTTCTGTCAACTCCAAGAATCTATGACATATGTGTGGTTCAGTGGGTAGAAATCTATTTTGATCTTTAACAAATTGACCTATTGCTCTGTGGTCTGCTGTCTCATGTTAGGACCAAATTGACATGCAGCTCCCCATTTTTATGTCTTTTTGTCTTATTCTTCCCCGTTAATGACCAAATTTGTATTGATAGCTGCCTGACACAACACTGGATTGGTTTTCAGTTATCCTCTGAGCAGTGATTTGGCAAAGCAAATCACAGACTGGGGATACGTAGAGTTTTTAATCATTGTTATTTTCTTTTTTGTGTGTGTGTGTGTTAGTTTCTGCTTTATAACAAAGCGACATTGTTATTTTCTTGATACGATTACTATTTCAGTTTTTTGCTCTGTGGTTCAAAAGATAATGTTTTTAAATGCCAGGTTTGGTAGGTTTTGGGGCTTCCCTGTTTTATTATTGTTTATGTCTGATTTTATTGCCTTTTAATCAGAGAAAAAAAGCCTTCGGTATTTCTACTTTTTAAAATGTATTGAATGTTTTTGTGGCCTAATAAACAGTTTTTAGAATGTGATCAATATATCAATTATTTCTATCATTAATTTTTTCAAGTGAATATCTTTATAGACATATATACCATATAGTTTAACCTCTGCTTACTGCATATTACATGGACACACGTAGAGGCGTAGCCAAACCCCATGACTCCGAGCCAAGTCACGCTATAGCAAAAGCATTTGTCCCAGAGTACATCACAATAGGGATAGCGAGAGAGCAAGGAAAGAAATCATAGAACAAAGGATGGCTTGATTTATTTAAGAAGGCGCTTGGTTGGTTAACATCTAAATTCAGGGGAAAGTGGAGAGTCCTGTGAAGACAAAGTCTGCTCGGGATGGTCCATCTTGGTGACTGCCCAGGCTTCAGTAATGCTTTGGCTGGGAGCTGCCTCTCTTCTGCATTTGAGACTCATTGGGAAGGAACCACTGGCAACTCATCTCATGTATACCTTCCCTGAGACTTCTCTTGCCTCCTTTTTCTTTTCCAACTTGTCTGTGTCAAGGCTGGGGAAACCTTTCATTGCCTCCTTTTCACTCGTGAGATCCACCAAGAATAATTTAGGAGTCATTTTCGAGGACAGGCTGGGTGATCTATGAGTCATTTTTCTATGAGCCTATGATACAATGGAGACCTGGAGATTAATAATTTAGTCACTGCCCTCTTCCAAAGAATCCCTTTGCCACAAATGCTGAGGCGACGAAGTCTCGGTGGTTTTAACTCTAAACATATCCCGTGATTCAAAGTCTTATTTGTTGCAACTCTCAACGATTATATGATGGAAAGGAGAAAGTGGACTATGGGTGGGTGGGTTGGCTCCAGAAACTCGCATGGGCAACAAAAGAGAAGCACCGTTACTACATCCCCACGGTCGCGGAGAACAAAGTCTCGTGATCTCATAGTCACAAAGGGGCCCTGCTTTCCGAAGACCGTTCAGCCAGAGAGTGTGCACTGATTTCCTGGGAATATTGCTCTGTGTGAGGGCACTTTTAGTTGCTTAACTTTCCTCTTCCATTTCAGCTTTGATTTCCATTTCAGTTAGATAAGTATGAAAATGGTACATCTACCCATCAGCTGTTTTCCTTTCGGCATCAATATAGCCATGTAATTAAAAAAAAAAAATGAATGCAACTTTTTGGAAGGGTCTTTGACCTGGTAGTTTGTGAAGGATTAAAATATTTATAGTCTGAAAACTAGCTGTGACTTCAATATAAAATTTCCATCTTCATTCAAACACTTTATCATAACCTGTCTTGTATCAGAACTAATCAAATATGGTCTGTCTCCCCCACTGGGGTGTCATCTCTCAGAGCGCAGGGACCTTGTCTTGACAGCCTTATACCCTCCTAGGGCATAGCATATGTCCTGCAAATACCCCTTAAATATTTTTGAATTAAATTCAAACCAAAGGGGAATTTGATTATTCGTTTAGCAGTTACCTCTAAAACTATATTCTGATTAAATGGTTAGCGTGCATTTTGGTTACTTTGCTTATTTCCCTTATTGTATTTATGTGAATGAGACCAAGGAAGTAAAATTGCCAGGCATCCTGGTTTAAACAAAGCTCCCTGAACACTCTATACCACCATCTAGTGGGAGGAAAATCTCCATGGTCAGCAAGCCTGTTCCCACTTGAGGAAGAAACAGGATCTGTGTATAGAACAATGTCAATAGCAGCTGGCAGTTGAGGGGATGGGAGGGGTTCTATTTGTGGGCTAGTAATTTAGGCTGTGAGATATTCCCATCAGAACAATGCAGCTTTTAGAGGAGAAAAGTCATGGTTTTATTAGGGTAAGTGTTCACACACACACACACACACACATGCACACACACTGCATTGTTTCACCCTCTTGCTGACTCCTGGTCCTGTCCCACTTCCTTGGCGGCCCTTTGCTACAGTGTATTGCCTGTGGCTCAAGAGAGTGTCCTTAATACAAAGCTGCACTTGGCCCTGCAAAAGGGGAGCCATGGTCTGGCTGGCTCAGCTTCTGATGGTGATCACTGGGGCTTCTCATCCAAGTTGACTTTCTTTATTCATAGGCAGGACCGACAGTCAACGTTCTGAGGCCCCTGCACCAGTCTGATCCCTCCTTCCTTCAACTTTCTTTTATTTTTTTTTGATTGTTTCTCCTTCCTTCCCTGCCTGGCCAGTTCTCTGAGCCAACCTGTGAGCTCCGTGTGGCCCCTTTTGCCTCTTCCAGGCACACATCAGCACATCCACACTCAAATACGCACACTTGAGGGCCCTGGCCTCGATCCCTGTTGGAAAGTGGCTCTTGAGAAAATCAGAGAAAGCTCACTTAAGCCACTCGCCAGAGAGGATCCCCAGGGCTGGCCCAGCTGGTAGGCGGAGTTGACATCGGGCCATTTGTTATGAGTTGAAGGATGAGGCGACTCTGCGTACCATCCAGCCTACAATCTCTCTCCACTTGGATCCTGAAACTCCCATATGAAAAGAGAAATATCATAATTTCCGAATTAAAAATCAGGACTTCATGGCTGACAAGTGATCAGAAAAACAGGGCAGAGCTATTTGGCCAAATCTGGAATGAATCTTCACTCAAATAGATCCCACCTCACAGTTCAGCTGAAATCACGGCGGAGGCTGCTTGCTTGGAACACTGTTGAGAAGGATTCTGGGGCCACATCTGGGTTTCGTCGGGGAATAATGCAGGGATGTATTAGGAAGGTCTGAGATAGTCATGGGATGGGCTAGTGGGAGCATTACAAATATTGGCTTTACACACAAATGGGTTCTCGGAGGGCTACCAGTGAAATGCTATTAGCTGTTGTTAACATGCTTACATGAATTAAATTATTAGATCAGCTGCCTGTCACCTCTCAGGGCTTTAAGGGAATGGAGTCACAGGATTGATGAAGTTTTTTTTTAATGACTTATTCTTCCCTTTTTTTTTTATTAAGGTAAAATTTACATCACACAGAATTCACCATTTGGACCATTTTAAGGTGAACAATTCAGTGGCTTTTAGTACACGCACAAGGTTGTACAACTATCACCATTATCTAATTCCAGAATTTTTTCATCACCCCAAAAGATACCCTGTCTCCATTAAACAGTCACTCTTAATTCTCCCCTCCCCTCAGCCCCTGGCAACCACTCATCTGCCTTTTGTCTCTGTGGATTTGCCTATCCTGGATATTTCCTATAAATGGAATCACACAATATTTGTCCTTTTGCATCTGGCTTCTTTCACTCAGCACAATGTTTTCAAGGTTCATCCATGTTGTAGCATGTATCATTTCTTTTAATGGCTCAATAGTATTCCACTGTATAAATATAACGCATTATGTGTGTTCATTCATCAGTTGATGGACATTTGGGATTTTCACCTTTTGGCTATTATGAATAATAATGCTATAAACATTGACATACAAGTTTTTGTTTGAGCACTTGTTTTCATCTCTCTTGATTGGATGGGTGACTTTTTTTTCTCCCCACCTTTGGTGATGATGGGTCCATTTGAAAGCATTTGACAGGTGAGTTTTGCTAAGAAGAAAAGAGCAGGAGTTTGGGTACTGCCTGGATAAGGTCTGGGAGGGAAAGGATACAGAGCACGTTGTGCTTGCTGTGGGATCCTAAGGGCAAAGGGTCTCTGGAAAGGACAGGAGAGTGAAGAGACGGTGCCATAATTGGATGGCAGTGACCTTGAGCTTGGTGGATGAAAGAAGCATGGGTTTGTCCAGAGTTTATAAAATGGCTGCTGATATTTTTCTGGATTTTATAAGGAAAGGAAAACTCTCTGGTGGGGATGAAAAGATGGGCTAAGAGAGCCCCCCCTCAAAAAAATGAGAAGAAAGAAAATGGTTATGACTTTGGCTGTGTCTAAACAAGGTGCTGTTAATGGATGCCTTTTTAGCAGAAAAAAGGAAAAGGAGGACCCTCAAGATGGTGGAAGAGTAAGACGCGGAGATCACCTTCCTCCCCACAAATACATCAGAAATACATCTACATGTGGAACAACTCCTACAGAACACCTACTGAACGCTGGCAGAAGACCTCAGACCTCCCAAAAGGCAAGAAACTCCTCACGTACTTGGGTAGGGCAAAAGAAAAAAGAAAAAACAGAGACAAAAGAATAGGGACGGGACCTGCACCAGTGGGAGGGAGCCGTGAAGGAGGAGAGGTTTCCACGCACTAGGAAGCCCCTTCGCGGGCGGAGACTGCGGGTGGCGGAGGGGGGAAGCTTCGGAGCCATGGAGGAGAGCGCAGCCACAGGGATGCGGAGGGCAAAGCGAAGAGATTCCCGCACAGAGGCTCGGTGCCAACCAGCACTCACCCGCCCGAGAGGCTTGTTTGCTCACCCGCCGGGGCGGGCGGGGCTGGGAGCTGAGGCTCGGGCTTTGGTCGGATCCCAGGGAGAGGGCTGGGGTTGGCGGCGTGAACACAGTCTGAAGGGGCTAGTGCACCACAGCTAGCCGGGAGGGAGTCCGGGAAAAGTCTGGAGCTGCCGAAGAGGCCAGAGACTTTTTCTTGCCTCTTTGTTTCCTGGTGCGCGAGGAGAGGGGATTCAGGGCGCCGCTTAAACGAGCTCCAGAGATGGGCGCGAGCCGCGGCTATCAGCACGGGCCCCAGAGACGGGCATGAGACGCTAAGGCTGCTGCTGCTGCCACCAAGAAGCCTGTGTGCGAGCACAGGTCACTCTCCACACCTCCCCTCCTGGGAGCTGGTGCAACCCGCCACTGCCAAGGTCCCGTGATCCAGGGACACTTACCCGGGAGAACACACAGCGCGCCTCAGGCTGGTGCAACGTCATGCTGGCCTCTGCTGCCGCAGGCTCACCCTGCATTCCAATTATAACTACAATACCCCTCCCTTCCCCCGGCCTGAATGAGCAAGAGCCCCCTAATCAGCTGCTGCTTTAACCCCGTCCTGTCTGGGCAGGAACAGATGCCTGAGGGCGACCTACACGCAGAGGCGGGGCCAAAACCAAAGCTGAACCCCAGGAGCTGGGCAAACAAAGAAGAGAAAGGGAAACTTCTCCATGCAGCCTCAGGAGCAGCAGATTAAATTCCACAATCAATCTGATGTACCTGCATCTGTGGAATACCTGACTAGACAACGAATCATCCCAAAATTGAGGCGGTGGACTTTGGGAGCAACTGTAGACTTGGGGTTTGCTGTCTGTGACTGATTTGTTTCTGATTTTTAAATTTATCTTAGTTTAGTGTTTAGTGCTTGTTATCATTGGTGGATTTGTTTATTGGATTCGTTGCTCTCTTCTTTTTTTATTATTATTTTTATTTTAATAATTTTTTTAATTAAAAAAATTTTTTTAATTTATTATTATTATTTTTTTCTTTCTTTTTTTCTTGTTTTTCTTCTGAGCTGTGTGGCTGACAAGGTCTTGGTACTCCGGCCTTGTGTCAGGCATGAGCCTCTGAGGTGGGAGAGCCGAGTTCAGGACATTGGACCACCAGAGACCTCCCGGCCCCATGTAATATCAGTCGGCAAGAGCTCTACCAGAGATCTCCATCTCAACGCTAAGACCCAGCTCCACCCAACAGCCAGCAAGCTCCAGTGCTGGATGCCCCATGCCCAACAACTAGCAAGACAGGAACACAACCCCACCCATTAGCAGAGAGGTTGCCTAAAATCATAACAAGGTCACAGACACCCCAAAACACACCAATGGACATGGTCCTGCCCACCAGAAAGACAAGTTCCAGTGTCACCCACCAGAACACAGGCACCAGTCCCCTCCACCAGGAAGCCTACACAAGCCACCGAACCAACCTCACCCACTGGGGCAGACACCAAAAACAATGGGAAGTACAAAACTGCAGCCTGCGAAAAGCAGACCCCAAACACAGTAAGTTAAACAAAATGAGAAGACAGATATACACAGCAGATGAAGGAGCAAGGTAAAAAACCACCAGACCAAACAAATGAAGAGGAAATAGGCAGTCTACCTGAAAAAGAATTCAGAGTAATGATAGTAAAGATGAGCCAAAATCTTGGAAATAGAATAAAGAAAATACAAGAAACGTTTAACAAGGAACTAGAAGAACTAAAGAGCAAACAAACAGTGATGAACAACACAATAAATGAAATTAAAAATTCTCTAGAAGGGATCAATAGCAGAATAACTGAGGCAGAAGGATGGATAAGTGACCTGGAAGATAAAACAGTGGAAATAACTACAGCAGAGCACAATAAAGAAAAAAGAATGAAAAGAATTGAGGACAGTCTCGGAGACCTCTGGGGCAATATTAAATGCACCAACATTCGAATTATAGGGGTCCCAGAAGAAGAAGAGAAAAAGAAACGGTCTGAGAAAATATTTGAAGAGATTATAGTTGAAAATTTCCCTAACATGAGAAAGGAAATAGTCAATCAAGTCCAGGAAGCCCAGAGAGTCCCATACAGGATAAACCCAAGGAGAAAAATGCCAAGACACATATTAATCAAACTATCAAAAATTAAATACAAAGAAAAAATATTAAAAGCAGCAAGGGAAAAACAACAAATAACATACAAGGGAATCTCCATAAGGTTAACAGCTGATCTTTCAGCAGAAACTCTGCAAGCCAGAAGGGAGTGGCGGGACATATTTAAAGTGATGAAAGGGAAAAACCTACAACCAAGATTACTCTACCCAGCAAGGATCTCATTCAGATTCGATGAAGAAATTAAAACCTTTACAGAAAGCAAAAGTTAAGAGATTTCAGTACCACCAAACCAGCTTTACAACAAATGCTAAAGGAACTTCTCTAGTCAGGAAACACAAGAGAAGGAGAAGACGTAGAAAAACAAACCCAAAACAATTAGGAAAATGGTAATAGGAACATACATATCGATAATTAGCTTAAATGTAAATGGATTAAATGCTCCAACCAAAAGACATAGACTGGGTGAACAGATACAAAAACAAGACCTGTATATATGCTGTCTACAAGAGACCCACTTCAGACCTAGGGACACATACAGACTGAAAATAAGGGGATAGAAAAAGATACTTCATGCAAATGGAAATCAAAGAAAGCTGGAGTAACAATTCTCATATCACACAGAATAGACGTTAAAATAGAGACTATTACAAGAGGCAAAGAAGGACACTACATAATGATCAAGGGATTAATCCAAGAAGAAGATATAACAATTGTAAATATTTATGCATCCAACATAGGAGCACCTCAACACATAAGGCAATGGCTAACGGCCATAAAAGGAGAAATCAACAGTAACACAGTCATAATAGGAGACTTTAACACCCCACTTTCACCAATGGACAGATCATCCAAAATGAAAATAAATAAGGAAACACAAGCTGTAAATGATACATTAAACAAGATGGACTTAATTGATATTTATAGGACATTCCATCCAAAAACAACAGAATACTCTTTCTTCTCAAGTGCTCATGGAACATTCTTCAGGAGAGATCATATCTTGGGTCACAAATGAAGCCTTGGGAAATTTAAGGAAATTGAAATCGTTTCAAGTATCTTTTCGGACCAGAACGCTATGAGACTAGATATCAATTACAGGAAAAAATCTGTAAGAAATACAAACACATGGAGGCTAAACATACACTACTTAATAACCAAGAGATCACTGAAGAAATCAAAGAGGAAATCAAAAAATACCTAGAAACAAATGACAATGAAACCACAATGACCCAAAACCTATGGGAAGCTACAAAAGCAGTTCTAAGAGGGAAGTTTATAGCAATACAATCCTGCCTCAAGAAAGAAGAAACATCTCAAATAAACAACCTAATTTTACACCTAAAGCAATTAGAGAAAGAAGAACAAAAAAATCCCAAAGTTAGCAGAAGGAAAGAAATCATAAAGATCAGATCAGAAATAAATGAAAAAGAAACGAATGAAACAATAGCAAAGATCAATAAAACTAAAAGCTGGTTCTTTGAGAAGATAAACAAAATTGATAAACCATTAGCCAGACTCATCAAGAAAAAAAGGGAGAAGACTCAAATCAATAGAATTAGAAATGAAAAAGGAGAAGTAACAACGACACTGCAGAAATACAAAGGATCATGAGAGATTACTACAAGTAACTATATGGCAATAAAATGGACAACCTGGAAGAAATGGACAAATTCTTAGAAAAGCACAATGTTCTGAGACTGAACCAGAAAGAAATATAAAATATAAACAGAGCAATCACAAGCACTGAAATTGAAACTGTGATTAAAAATCTTCCAACAAACAAAAACCCAGGACCAGATGGCTCCACAGGTGAATTCTATCAAACATTTAGAGAAGAGCTAACACATATCCTTCTCAAACTCCTCCAGAATAGAGCAGAGGGAGGAACACTCCCAAACTCATTCTACGAGGCCACCATCACCCTGATACCAAAACCAGACGAAGATGTCACAAAAAAAGAAAACTACAGGTCAATATCACTGATGAACATAAGTGCAAAATTCCTCAACAAAATACTAGCAAAGAGAATCCAACAGCACATTAAAAGGATCATACACCATGATCAAGTGGGGTTTATCCCAGGAATGCAAGGATTCTTCAATATACAGAAATCAATCAATGTGATACACCATATTAACAAATGGAAGGAGAAAAACCATTTGATAATCTCAATAGATGCAGAAAAAGCTTTTGACAAAATTCAACACTCATGTATGATTAAAAAAAAAAAGGTTCTGAAGAACCTATGGGCAGAACAGGAATAAAGACACAGACGTAGAGAATGGACTTGAGGACACGGGGAGGGGGAAGGGTAAGCTGGGACAAAGTGAGAGAGTGGCATGGACATATATACACTACCAAATGTAAAATAGAAAGCTAGTGGGAAGCAACTGCATAGCACAGGGAGATCAGCTCGGTGCTTTGTGACCACCTAGAAGGGGGGGATAGGAAGGGTGGGAGGGAGACGCAAGTGGGAGGGGATATGGAGATATATGTATACATATAGCAGATTCACTTTGTTATACAGCAGAAACTAACACAACATTGTAAAGCAATTATACTCTAATAAAGATGTTAAAAAAAGAAAAGGAAAGCTTTTTTAGCTGTATGTTAATGCACGTTGACAAAATTGGTAGAGCAAGTTTTAGCACAAGAAATTGAAGAAGGGGACCCACTTATTACAACAACACTGACATACTTCTATGGTGATGGACTTTTTCTAAAATATCTTCATATCTATAAGCTCACTAGGATGAATGAATCCGGTAAAGCAGGCACTATTTGCTGCCTTTTGAGAAACAGGGAATCAAGGCACCCAGCACAGTGTCTGGTGATAGTAGGCATTCAATTAGGATTTCTTATCTAAGTGAAGTAGAGTCATGTGAAATCAAAGAATATCAGAACTGGGAGGGCCTTTGAGATCATCCAGACACCTCCCCCCAGCACAGTTTTGGAGGAGGAATGTCAGAGCAGAGTGGGGAAGTCCTAGACTTAAATGCAAGGTCAACTGGTCAGTGAGTGAAGGATCCAAGTCAATAGTCTGTCCTTTGTCCCCATACAGGCTGTTATCATAACATCCACTACAACACTTTGTGGTGGTTTGTGTTCTTGTTTGTCCTCACCATTGGGCCACATGATCCTGGGGGGCAGAGCTTGTGTCTGATTCATCTTTGTCGCATGGATGAACAGGAACTAGAAGCTCTCTGCTCTTCCTGGGTCTCTGAGCTCCTTCGTGTTCTGCCACAGCTGTTAGTGGCAGAGTTAGGACTCAACCACAGTTTCCAGACCCCAGGGATCTTTTGCCCCTACCACAACGTCTATACTCATCAAGGTAGGTGGCATTAGATGTACTGGGCAGGTTGCTTTGGACTTCCTAGGCCTCCTGGGATAATCCCCACTGTATTATGGAAGTGTCTAGAAAATGAGGGAAAGAAGGAGTCTTCCTTAGTTCAAAGCCCAAGGCCAGTTTAGCCACTTTCTGTGAATCTCAAGTGTATCTTGTGCACCAGGATGTTCTGTCCTTTGGTACATTTGCTAGGTCCCAGGTGGAGGTAGTTTGGGGCCGGTGCCTTAGGGGAACTGTGCCTGTCAGCGTGGGACCAGACAGCAATGGGGGCAGGAAGAAGTGATGGGATTTTCACGGGGTTCTGAAACAAACCCTTGCGTATCTTGTTTTGCTCTTCCTGGGGCCTTCTATTTGTTCCTGAGCACATATTTGAGGCAAAGCAGAGGAGGTCTCATATTGGTCCTTCCCATGCCTCAGTATTAGTTGTGGTCAGCCTGAGAATGGCAGATGGTGGGTACCCAGGCTCTGTCTGCAGGCACAGAAAGAGAGGCACAGGGGCATTACACCTAGGGTGTGTACCATGGTGTGGGCTTTGATATCTATCCTCTGTCTTCCGGTTCTGCCCAGTGTTGAGCAGCTCCCATAAGCTTCTTTCCACCTGAGCCTCCACTTCCCTTTTCCCACACCAACTCCAAGACCCTTAGGTTGGGTCGTGCCACCACCTCCCCAACCTGGCAATAGTTTGACTTCCTCTGGCTTATTTTCTCCCCACTCCATGCCAGTGAGATTCATAAAGTGCAGAGTACAAAAGGACAACATTGGAAAGCTCAGTATCAGATGATGGCCATGTCACCAGCAGCTCGATTCCTGTTGATTTCAAAGCAGTTTCCACACGACTTTAGAGTAAAGCCACATGGTCTTGCCACGTGGTCGAGATATGCAGGGACCAGTGACTGCTTCATTCTGGGTTGCTCATCTCGAAGAGACCAAGGGGAAGGTCTGTTTGTTAGGGTCAGAAGTTACCCAGGCAGCCTTATGTGCCCCTATGAAGGGGCTAGTGGCCTGGGGAATTCAAGAAACAGACTTGGCGTGCCCCTGAGGGATGCCAAAGCCTCCAGCCTCATCATGACAGGGAGATTGAGGTGAGCCTCTCCTCTCCCATCTTTGCTGAAGGTGAGCGGCTCCTCAATCCTTTGAGGCGGCATCTTCTGTCCCAGGGGGCCAGCTGGATGTGTGTGGAGTTACATGACTGTGCTGGTTCGGATGAAAAACACGATACCAGTGGCGATAGTGCAGGAGGGGACCAATGCAGGATAAGATGGCACTGGCAACGTGCTGAAGTTCTGAAGGCAGCCTACCCGTGGGAGTGGGTGGGAGCTCTCAGATGGGAGGAGGGAGCTGTGTTATCAGAGTCTGCTTTTGCAGTGACTCAGGTTTGGTTCTTCTTTATGGTGGGAGATCAAAGAGGAAGCCGATTTTCAAAGTGGGGTCTCTGGATCATGAAACGGGATGCGTATGTATGGGAGCTTCTAAGAACGGTCACTGTTTAGGGGTTGGCAAACATTGTGGTGAGGGGGGGAAGGCTGGTGAGGGTCATCCGTCCTTCAGACCAGAGGTGGAAGCTAGGAACTGTTTCCCAAAGAGTCGCTGGGGGTCATATCAGAGAGAACGGAGAATGACAATGGGAAGGGTCCCTATAACTAAACCTGTTTAGTTCCTGTCTTGTCACAAGCCATGCTGTTTCATGACATTGTTTTGTCCCACTTTAGACAGACTACAATTCCTTTTGCCCAGACTGAGATGTGAGCTGGGAATGGATTCTGCCCCCTCTCCCCACCCCCACGGCCAGTACTCTCACCTGCACCAGGTCCGGTGTGAGGCGCTTGGCCTGCAGCCATTTCTGGAACCTCCCTGTTTTCCGCAGGACGCGCTCAATGCTGCAGGTCTTTGGGGCAGCTGCGGAGGCACAGATTCTCCTGTCCGAGATCTCGTTTTGGTGTTTGCTGACCAGCCTTGAGATCTCCACGGGGCGCCAGGTTTTGAAATCATCCGAGTAATTTACAGGGTAAGAAGGCAAGTCGTCGGGAGACAGTCCAAGGTGTGAGGCCAGCCAGTTGTCAAACCTGGAAGAATAGCCCTTTGGGGATCAGCCTGGGAGCTGGAGAGAGGGAGCAGGGACTAAGCAGGGACCAGCCACACTGCCAGGGCCAGCAGAGCCCGGGGACAGGGAGATGGGGGAAAGCATCTGTTCTGATCCATTTCTTCTCCTTAGACTGGGAAGCTCCAAGCTCTTCCTGTGAGAGGACTATTTGTGTTTCCTCAAGCTTAGGGAAGTGTATATGTGATGTCAGAAAAGGTGAGGGATCTGCATACCAAAACCAAACTTTTATCTTCTTCATCCAAATGGCACAGAAGGACTAGCCATGGCTTTCTGAACTTCTACTCCACGTGAAGGCAGCAGCTTTACACATGCTGGTACCTTTGATTCTCCTAATACCCCATCCCCACTTTACAGATGTGGAAACTGAGGCTTGCGGAGCTTAAGTGCCTTGCAAGGTCAGATAATATGTTGCTAAGCAGGGATGCAAACTCAGGGCTGTCTGTCAGAAAAACCCATGATCTTTCTCCTTCGCTACACTGGTTCTAGCAGCGGCCCACTCTGTGAACAACGGCTGGGTCTTGAAACCACAGTTCTTGAAGAGGCTTCTGGTCCTGCACTGGGGAGGGCACTGTCTCTTCATATCCAACCCCCAAAAGCCCCATCAATTTTGCTTTCAGTCCACAGATGAGTACCAACCAAGTGTCAGGGAACAGTGGCTGCTAAAGGGTCACCAAATTCAAAGCTATGTGGGATCCAGGAGGTGTGTGATTCCACACAATGGAATCCTCCCCAGGGGAGAGGCACTGGCCTATTACCATCTGCTGATTTTCTAGGCACCACCTTGACCCTTTTCTCCAGTCATTCCTCCAGCTGTGTGCCGACAGTTCCATCAGGGAAGAATGTTCAATCTCCTTCTGACTAATGTATGAAAAATTCCTAAGAAAATGTGTCTCTTCATTATTATTAATAATTGAGGGTTATACTGCAAATGAAAATTAGGCTTATATGTTATATATTGAACTTCTTTTTTTAAAAAATTATTTTATTGTAGTATAGTTGATTTACAATGTTGTGTTAATTTCTACTGTACAGCAAAGTGATTCGGTTATACGTATATATACATTCTTTTCCATATTCTTTTCTATTATGGTTCATCACAGGATATTGAATATAGTTCCCTGTGCTATACACTAGGACCTTGTTGTTTTTAATTTAATTTCAATAAGAATCTTTAAATTCTTATTATTGCACATTACTGGGCAACCTCATGATAATGAGTTTTGGAGGAACTAGCTCCAAACCCTACGTTGTATTGTTTTCTCACCTATACGATACAGTTACCCTCTTAGGGTAACTAAGACTCTTAGACTGAAAGCTTTTCAAAGAAGGTGCTCTAAGGAACTGTCAGTAAGTGCCTTCTGTAATGCAGGACCATTCAAACTGCAGTGGAAGTAGGCACAAAGAATTCCATTCAAGGACATCGCCACAGATCTGTTTAAGAAGACCAGACAACGAAAACTTGCAAGGAATCAACTCTATTGGAATTTTTAGGACAACCATGGGAAATGATCCTCCCCACTGGGAGAATAAGGAAGGGCCTAGGCCCCCGAGGCAGGCCTGTTTCCTGTAGCTACTCTTGTTCATGCGGGTTCAAACCACCCCTCCCCAAGGGCCTGTGACTAAGGATTTACAACTAGGTGGCTCTCTTAGATAACAATAACAGCGATACACATTTATGAATCACTTTAGCGGTCACTTTGTTGAACACTTTATGTGCATTAAGTCAGTTAAACCTTTCAACAAACCTATGAGGTCAGCACTGCTATTACCATGCAGATGAGGAAACTGAGGCACAGAGAAGTTCAGTGATTTGCTCCAAGTCACACAGCCAGGAACTGGAGGAAGTAGCCTTCATGGCTCCAGAGCTTGTACTCTAAACCACTTTGCTGCTACTTAGTCTTCTATCATCTATTTTATGAATTTGCGCTTGGTAACAGATGGGTAACATTATTAGGAGTTATAGCTAGCAGGGTCCTTAAAGATGATTTTGTCCCTGTCCCCCTTCCATTTTATATATATATATATATATTTTTTTTTTTTAAATTCTTTTCCAGATTCTTCTTTTTCCTTATAGATTATTAGTTCCCTGCGCTATACAGTAGGTCCTTGTTGGTTATCTATATTTTTTAACTTCTTCGTTGGAGTATAATTGCTTTACAATGGTGTGTTAGTTTGTGCTTTATAACAAAGTGAATCAGCTATACATATACATATATCCCCATATCTCCTCCCTCTTGTGTCTCCCTCCCTCCCACCCTCCCTATCCCACCCCTCTAGGTGGTCACAAAGCACCGAGCTGATCTCCCTGTGCTATGCGGCTGCTTCCCACTAGCTATCTATTTTACATTTGGTAGTGTATATATGTCCATGCCACTCTCTCACTTTGTCAATTATATTTTGAGGATGAGAAAATTGAAGATGACTTATCTGAAGAATCATAGAAAATTAGTGGCAGGGGAGGACAGATCTCAGGGGGCTTTGTCTCCCGGTTTGTGGGGATGGCATGGGGAGGGATGCCCTACCCTGTGGGATAACCTCATTGTCCTCTTTTTCTGTCCCCACCTTCTGAGGAGGCTCTACCGAGAGGACAGCACTGACTTGGCAAGTGACTGTCATGGATCCCGGTGCATGTCCAGCCATGGCTTGAGGTGTCCCATGAGGACCAATTGAGGACAAATAAACAGGTTTACAGGCCACACTTCTCCCCCTTTCCAAATGGTAATAACTTTAGGATGCTGAATGGGAAAAAAATGAATATTCTTACCGCTTTGATTACCTACTTTATTGAACTGAAGAATGTCAGTGAGAAAATGGGCCCTGCTGTTTATTCACTAAAATGTTAATATCCTAGAATTTGGAAAACCACAAAATAGAGGCAGAGTTCTAATCTTCCTTCTGAACTGACATCATGGGTATGTTTGTAGTGAATCTGACCGAGTTCCTCACTGGGTTGAAAGATGGAAAAGCAAGATCATAGTTTCCCAGAGCTGGAAAGAAGAATAAATGTCATGTGGTCCCATCCCTGCAAGCCCCTCAACATGGAGAGCAGGCTGGGGGTGTAGGGGAGAGTGACAACATTGGGACAAGAATGTATACTTCTTGTGCTTGCATACAGTCAAACACTAAGTTTGTAGCCACGCCTTCCTAAATATTTCATGCCTCTCTTCCCTCTTCTCCATCCCTCAGCTCTGCACAGGACACTTAAAACATCCAGCATCTTGCCAAAGCTCTCAGGATACAGTTCATACTTAGAGCAGTTCACAATGCTCTTCCTAAGCCCATCTCCTGCTGCTCTCCTTACAAGCTTGCTTTGGTCTCACCAAACCACTGACCATCCTTGGCTAAGCCGTACTGTTTTGGGCCTCTGGGCCTCCACTCACCTTGTTATATGCTGATCCCTTTATCTGAGACAGTTTCTCTTTCTTCCCTGGATAATCCCTACCCAACCCATTAAAACCCAGACAGGTATCATCTCTTCTGATTCTCACTCCCTCATCCCCCCCAGTCTGAGACAGGTTCCCTCCCACATGCTCCCATGACATCCTGTGTAGGACATTTTGTATAGTCCTCACACTCTGCTTTAATCATTGGTTCATGTCTCTGTCTTCCTTCAGGGCCAGGACTGGGCCTCCTTCAACTTTGTAACTAAGTGCCTAGCAGAGTGCTTGGTTCCAAGTTAGTACCCAATAATTTTAGTTGGATGGATGGATGGATGGTTGGGTGGGTATTTGAATGAACAGATGGTTAAATGAGTAGAGGAATACATGGAGGGCTGGATGAATGGGATGCACAGAGTGGAGGTTGGGTGGATGAATGGGTGAATGGATGGATGGATGGATGTGTGTATGGATGATTGAATGTGTAGATGGATATTTTTGCCCTAAGCTCTGGGGCCCTGAAGCTCCCAAGACCTCTGAATTCATTTGAGGAAGTGAGTTAAAGCAGTAATTACTATCACCTTCTGATGTGAAGGAGAAAGACAAGGGCAAGGGAGAAGGGAAGGCAAAATAAAACTTAATGATTTACTTATTTTGCTGTGAGTCCTCCACCACTCAGAAGTATTTAAACATTCTTTAAGACTGTGGGAATGGGGGGTGAGGATGTAAGGCCATGTGGGTACAGTAAGGAAGGCAAGGTAAGACGTCCATCCTCGTAAGAGCCGAGGAATCCTTAGGGGTGATTCTGATCAGAAATACTGCCATTAAGTACCCCATACCCCACACTTTCACCTTACCTGTTACTTGCACATATGCAAATACTGATCAATCAGATCCTGGTAGAACTTGCCAGTTGGGGTGGTCACTTTTAGGATTTTATATATAGGGATATATTCAGTAGGAAGAATATGTAAATCAGGTTGACTCATTTTTCTAGCTTCCCTTAACTTTTTCATTCATGATTTGAAAGTCAACATATAATGCATGGAAAACTGGTACTGAAAACATTCTAATGGTCAAAGATCATTGGTTGTGTATGGGAAGCATCAGATTCATCATTACCATTCTTGCCAAAGAAAAGATAGGGAAAGAAGGAAAGGTGACATCCTTCCACCAACCATGTGTCTTCAGCCTACCCAGCCAGCCCGGGGAGCTCACCCTCTGTTTGTTGTTGAACAACAAGCATTGTCCAATCCTTAATGAGGACCAGGACTGGAGTACTAATGCTTGCCTGGCTATAGCATTTCAGCCTGATATCTGAAAGTTTTGGATGGGCTTTCTCCTAAGGTAGCATTATGATCAGTTTTAAAAGTGGAGAAATGTTTGGAGATGAACAAAAACAAGATGAGCAAACACACCATTGGAAAGAGAGGCAAAGGATGTGAACTTGTAGACAATTTAGCAAAGAAGAAATACAAATGGGCAAGAAGCCTGCAAAAAGGGCTCAACTGAGAAGAAATCCATAATAAAAATAATAGTAATAGTAAACATTTCTGAGTGTGCAAAAAGTAAGCTCTATAGGTAGAAGTCTCCATTTGGAGATATATATATATATATATATATATATATATATATATATATATATATATCTCAAAATCCTAAAAATTCACTGTATTTTTTGACCCAGAAATTTCACCTTTAGGAATTTGTTACAGGAATTAATCATTGATGTGCATAAAAATCTAGCCACAGGGATGTTCAACATAGCACTGTTTATAATAATGAAAAGTGAAAAAAAAAACCTAGTTATCCCACAATAGTTGATTAGTTAAATAAATTATGGTTGATTGATGCAATCGAATACCACGAAACCACTAAAAATAAAATTGTGGAGAAGAATAGTTAATGTGGAAAGGTGTTCCGATACATGATTAAGTAAAAGTTTCCAAAAGAGTATGCATAGTATGATCACATTTTTGTTGAAAAAATTTTAATCCATACTTAGAAAAAAGGTGGTAAGGATCATATACCAAAATGTTAACTAAACGCTGATCTCTTGGTGAGGAATTGTCTGTGATTTTTATTTTGTGTTTTCTTTAATCAATATTTCCTGAAAATTCT
Organism: Balaenoptera ricei; assembly: GCF_028023285.1. Taxonomy (NCBI): domain Eukaryota; kingdom Metazoa; phylum Chordata; class Mammalia; order Artiodactyla; family Balaenopteridae; genus Balaenoptera; species Balaenoptera ricei. Next base: position 41,572,532 of record NC_082660.1, read on the forward strand.
AAAATAAAGACACATCACTTTTAAAATAAGGAAAATACTATTTACAATGTAGAGAAAAGGACTATAAACAAGTCCACGTTCCCAGAGCCACTCACTACCTCTCGCTGCTTCCTTGCGCTGAGGATGTGATTTCTCAACGTGAAGCATTCCAAACCTCAACCTGCCCCGCCTGGTGTTTTCCTGCTTGGATCTGCACACTTCCCTTTCAGGCGGGCGCACGTGGAAAATGAATTCTGAGGGAGCTGAAGTAATATCCTGAACTCAGCTGGAACACAAACCTATTTGGGGAAATGCTTCCTGAATTTGGTCATTACCTGACTGATGAGAAAAACCTCATTTCTTTCCACTTGAAGAGTCGACTGTAATATTCATACACTCTTGTTTACTTATCTGGAGGAGGATATGAATCTGGAGCTCTTCCTCAGTTCAATCCCTTAATTTCCCTCGCTCCTATCTTAAAATATGCCCATATTCTCACTGCCTTCTTTCTCCAAGGAATCAGTCCCACTCCCCCTGTGTTTTTGGTCCTCTCCATCCCATTTCTTAGGTGGGAAATTTTGAGTTCATTTCCAACATCTTCATTTCCTGTCACATCGAGTTGATCAACAAAATGATTCTCTAGCTGAACTGACTTGCATCCTTCCTGCCCTGCTTTGTTCCCAATGATCTTCCTCTTGGACTAGGAGAACTGGTCTGGCAGCCCCTGCCAGCATCACCAGGCCGTTCTGCACACTGCTTTCCAGAAGATCTTTCCAAAATACAGGCCTCATCTTGTCCCCACCCTACTCAACATCCTCACCATTGCCTGCAGTAGAGCTTCCCCAATTGGAGGTCTTTCAACTTTTTAACATTCAAAATGCCTTAAAAAATGGTCTAATAGGACATGTACACACTACTATATATAAAACAGATAACTAATAAGGACCTACTGTATAGCACAGGGAACTCAATGCTCTGTAATGGCCTATATGGGAAAAGAATCTAAAAAAGAGTGGATATATGTATATGTATAACTGATTCACTTTGCTGGACACCTGAAACTAACACAACATTGTACATCAACTATACTCCAATAAAAATTTTTTAAAAATGGTCTAATAGGAAACGTTCACATCCACTCCCTATAATATCTACCATCTCACAAAAGAAGTTCAACATTTTTGTTGGTATTTTCTATTTGTTATTTCTGTTTAGTAACTTGGTTGAAGACTCAAATACATCTTTGGTTAATACAGATTGGAAATAAAATTATTGTAAATGAATGCCTTCTGCTTGGTCTTCAAATCTTACAAGCCAGAGGCAGGACCTTGGGGGAAGGCACAAGAGAAGAGGCCTATTACAAATGTTCTATTGAAAAGGGTGGAGACCACTGGCTCACAGGTTAAGTCCCAATTCCTTGGTATGGCATTCAAGGCCCCTGGCCCCATCTGACCCTTCCAACCTCCTCCTGCTGCCATGCTTCCACACGTGCCACATGCTCCAGCCACTAAGACTTCTCACCTCTTCCCACACCTCTGGGCCTTTGCTCAAGCTGATCCTTCTAACTTAAGCCCCTCTCCTCCCGCTAAATTTCAAGGTCTTGCTCAGAACACCTTCCCCTGGAGAAGGCTTTCTCCAGTCCCCATTTGGAATTAATATCCTCTCCCTGGAGCTCCCCAAGGTCCTTTACACTTCACTTCTGGCCTGCATCGGATCAGGCCTTATTATTGTTATTTGTAACACCGTTCCCCTGTCCTGATACCCCGGAGGGCAATGACCAGAGTTATAGCAATGCCATTACAGCACGTGCTGGGTCTTGGCCATAGTAAAGGCCAAGTAAAGGCCAATACATTGACCATGTGTTGACAGGCCTGAATTCCAGAGTGTGGTACTATTCTTTGGTGAGAGCCAGGTGCATTGAGATTTACTAAACTTAGGTTTTCCTCTGACCAAGGCAACATCTCACAGCAGAAAACTTGTTCAGAAACTTTGGAGCAAACTGCCTCGGTTTGAATTCCAGATCTGCCACTTATTAGGCGGTGACCTTGGGCAAGTCACTGAACCTTGCTAGGTCTCAGTTCACTATCTGAATCATGAGTGCAAAACACTAACTCCCAGGATTGTTGTGAGGAGAAAATAAAAACAGCTTTAAATTGTCTGTCACATAGTAAGCTTTCTATAAATTTTATTTCCTTCCCACTATGAGAAATGAACTTGGTAAACTCAATAGTCCCAGGCTACTCCATTCCTAGAAAACTTTAAAACTTTAAGCTCCCACTTCCAAAGGAAACTTTGGACTTAGCATTTAGAGCTGGAATTTGGCTTCACACCTTACCCCCTTCCCATCCCAACTTTAACTCATTCCCCCTATGATTAAATGGCTTTGCTTCAGCTCCCACCCATAAATTCATAAATTACATCCTGACTTGATTTCAAGAAGCTCCTGGACATCATGACATGAAGGGAACAGAACGTTGCCCCTCAGAGTTATCTGATTGAGATTCTGACCTTATTTCTTCTTTAAAGAACTTCTTGCAAATAGATGTCCCGATGCAGGCATTACATTTATCAAGACCGAGGAAAGTCCTTCCAAAATTGTAGCTGGTTCTGACTCGGGGCACCAGAGAAGGAGAGGGAGAAGCCGGCGAGGAGACAGAGTAGCTCAGGCCTGAGACCCACAGCAGCAGGGCTGGCCAGCCCGGGTGGAGGGCTGCAGCCTCAGGCCCCAGCCGCGGCTCCATCATGGGCTCGGGACTCCAGCTGCAGCCCTCGGCTGCCCACTTAGGGCTGTGCAGAGGCAGGTCTTGGCAAAAGAGAGAGGGCTGGCTTCAGGGCGCTGACCCCATCCCAGCTTCCCAGGTTTCTGTTTGAGGATGTTAAGGGGCTTGGGGCTAACGAGGATGGGGAGGAGGTGAGGAAGTCCATGGAGGATGCTGATAACACCGTTTCCAGAGTTACTCTTCCTCTGCCCCGGGGCGGCTGCTGCAGCCTGGGGAGGGGCTGACTAGCAGATTTCGGGAAGGACAATGGCCAGGGCCTCCCTGTGCAGTCCTTTTGACAAACACAGGATATCCTGGCTGGGCAGGAAAGGTCCATGCAGGATGCATGTCCGACCTGGTTTCCACCTGGGAGTGTCAAAGGATCCTGAAGGTCTCCGCCCTCCACTGTTTTAATTCTGGGTGTATCTGTCCCTATGGATCACACACACACAGACACACGCACACCAACCCCTCCCCGGCCCCCTGCGGTGGATAATTTGGCCTGCCCCTTAACCAGCCATATTTGGCTGTGAAATAACTAGAAGTCATTTTGCCGGCCATTAAGGGGCACATCTGATACTGATTTGAAAGGTGCACCCTTTTTACTGCTTAGGGAACAGACAAACGCAAGTGAGTCTATGCTTCAGCCCCTCTTGCCAATCTGAGAAGAAAGGAGGGGAAAGGACCCGGTGGCCTCTGGCACGATGAGGGGAACACCAGAAAGATCCTTCTGCCTGCACCCAGCTGTGTCTGTCCTTTTCCCCCTTGCCTGAAAGTCCCTCTTCCTTTACTGCCCGACCTCCCTTCTCAGTGGCCGGCCTGACTTGGTGGGATATGACTGCCCCAGGATGGCCTTCCTCCTGACATCAAGAAAAGGTCCATAGCATGGAGCAGATGGCAGTACTAATTAAGGAATATGTAGAGAGGACCAAATCAGGGAAGGCAGGCTTGGGTTGGGAGAAGGAAAGAAAGCTGGGCGTGGCCTCAGGAGAATTGGGGAGTTTTGCTAAAGATTGATGGGAAGAGCAGGGTAAGGGCGGTTCTCTGACGGTTAAGCATGTGCTTATTAGCTAACTGTATATCCTCCTCAGTGAAATGTCATGCTTTTTTTGTTTTTTATCGTGGAGTTGTGAGAATTCTTTATATATTCTAGATACTAGTTCTGTGTTGGTTATGTGGCTTGCAAATATTTTCTCCCAGGTGGTAACTTGTCTTTCATCTTCTTAGCAGGGTCTTTTTTTTTTTTTTAAAGTATTTGTTTATTTATTTATTTATGGCTGTGTTGGGTCTTCGTTTCTGTGCGAGGGCTTTCTCTAATTGCGGCAAGCGGGGGCCACTCTTCATCGCGGTGCGCGGGCCTCTCACTGTCGCGGCCTCTCTTGTTGCGGAGCACAGGCTCCAGACGCGCAGGCTCAGTAGTTGTGGCTCACGGGCCCAGGTGCTCCGCGGCACGTGGGATCTTCCCAGACCAGGGATCGAACCCGTGTCCCCTGCATTGGCAGGCAGGTTCTCAACCACTGTGCCACCAGGGAAGCCCAGCAGGGTCTTTTGCATTGATAAAAAGTACAGAAATATTGAAAAAAGGTACAGGGCTAAGTACAGATCCCTGGGGAAAGTGCTGCAAATGGTGTTCCAGATTCAATGTGATTTAACAAAATATATATTGTACTTACTGTTACCTCAAGGTTTTATTTTAGGCCCTGCAGGTGGTCTCAGCAGCAGGGGAGCTAAGAGCCCAGGCAGGTTGCTCATGGACAGTACAGCAGGACGGTGTAGGAAGGGCACTGACTAAAGTTACTAACTGTCCCAGTTTGCCAGGGCTGTTGATGTTAGTCCTGGAATCTCAGGTAACCCCTTAATCTTGGGAAAACTTGAATGATTGGTCACCCATATGAGGACCTGATAGACCTCCCATAAGAGTTGTATGAGGTGAGATCTCAGGTGTGCCATTTGGCTATTAGGTTGAAGGACAACATTAAAGGTTGGAGGGCTTGAGAGACACCTTGGAGGCAGACCTGTAGATCACACACACACACACACACACAGGTTTTTTTAAAACTTAGTTAACTTTAACTTTTTCTCCTGTCATTAAATATTCTTCCATGAGACCATTTATAAGTACTGCATTCCATTATATAGATGTAGTACGATTTATTTAACAAATCCCTTATTTTTGACACTTTGGTTGCTGACGGGTAGGATTTTGACAGCTGAAACTCCTGAAAATGATGAAAAACAGATTTTTTTCCTCACTTCCAAAATGCCATGAATTGTAAGATCCACCATCAATTTAAATAGCAGCTTTTTAGAGGAAAAATATAAGAAACACTATATCAAGTATCCATTAAAAAGTGCTCTAAATGATCCCTATAACTTTAAATATATGCTACTTCCCTTTTTTGAATCATGACCAAATTTTGGATGTGTTTTTCACATTCAGAGTCTGAACGTATACTGAGTTGCTCATTTCAGGGGACTTGCTGCTTTTCATAATGTTCTTATGATTCTTAGTCTCTTTGGTACCTTTAATTTAGTGATATGACAAGTATAGCAGGTAAGATTTTCAGTCTATACGTTCAGATGTGAAGACATACAACTTTACATTTTATAATTCAACCTAATTTTTATTTTGAGCCTTCCGTTCTGGATTGGTGGGAAGTCTTAGCATGGTTATTTCTTGAGTTCTTCCCTTCTCTTCTGGAATTTCATTGTGGTTCGGTGAGATTTACTCAACATTCAGCCACTGGGTGGAGATGTTTGGTACCACTGCCCGCCATGGGGCCTGTTATGATTAGTCCAAGTTGCTTCTTAATCCCTTCAAACTCTACTTGGGGCTCATGCTTCAGCCCGCAAGACTGCCCACCACGCCTTTAGATGAACCTTGAGTGTCACTTCCTTTCTGGGGTTTTGCCACTCCCCTACTCTTGTGTTCCTAGCCCACCAAGAGGCCATATTTACTTTCTAACTTGCCACATTCTCCCCCTGAGGAAATGAGAAAGGGACTAACAGTCTGTTTGAATTGGTAGGGGACGGGAGGGGCAGAAAGAGGAAAATACAAGGGTAAAAAAACACAGGTTACTGTCTTCAAATGCTTTTCTGCCACACAAAGTATATCAGGTTTTGCTTGCATGACTTATTTGGTTGGAACCATAGTTTCACTTTTTCCCGTAATTGAGTAATTTGTCACTAGAAGTTAAAGAGCTTCCTTAAAAGTCAACCAGCCCCTGTGACAGATTTTTCAGAACCTGGCAACAATTCTTCATGATGTATACTCCACCAGGGCAGAGACTTTTTACCTCTTTTGCCTCAGACCTCCAGAGGAGTTTATAGCATATGCTGCCTCATTTTAAGTAAAAATTAGGGATCCAAGTTAATATACAGCTGCAATGACAATTAGATGAACTAATCCCTTCTACACATTGCAAAATTCTCAGTTGCAGGCAGCAAGGAGCCTTTTATGACTTCTTCTTTAATTCTGAGGCTGACAGTTTTCTTGTGACTTTGAGTATAAGGGGCTTCCTAATTTCAGAAACATTGAAGATTAAAAAGAATGTGTGGCTCAGCACTGAAGAAATCTGCAAGGCGGCCGACTGCCAGGAGGAGGAACAATAAAAGCAGTATTTTGATTTGTTTGCTCCCAGGGGTGGGACGCATGGGCAAATGGTGAGGCATAAATGAAGGACCCCACTGAAGGGGCCTTGGCTAGCAGGCCAATGGTTTGGAGTGGCAGGGAAGGTCAGTGTGAATGGTGTGGGATGGATTAATGTGTGAAGGACACTGGGCATGACATGGAGTCGGTTTGAAGAAATGGTGCCCAAGGCCAAGGACATGGCAGTAGGAATGAAAGCAAAGGGATAAATGTGAGGGGTAATAAGAAGCATGGCCTCCATGACTTGGAAACTGAGTCAATGAAGAGAATAAGGGAGAAGCAAAAATCCACGGAAACTCAGAGTTTTCAAATCTGGATGTCTAGGAAAATATAATACCATTGATAGGTGCCGAGAACGAGGAAGAAGAGCTGGTGTTGGAAGAAGACAAAAATCCTGGTATTGGATCTGTGAATTTAAAACATTAACTGCTAACATAGGTCTTATTAATTGATCTCCATGGATATGATTGCTTTAGAATATCAGAATGTGTCCAACTAAACTATTACCCAGTTCTCATATTTCCATCTTGGTGATAAGGCTATAGCCTTAGATTTTGATAAATATCTTACTGAAATCTGGTACTATATCATCAGCGTTCTCCTGATGTGTGTATGCCAGACTAATAATGTAAAAAACAGTAAGTGAGATGAGCTATCATGGGATTTTCTTGGTGAACCCCTACTGGCCCTTACTGATCTCCACTGCCCGTTGTAAGTGCTCACAAACAGTAGTTTTGCTCAGTAGTCCAGTCTAGACTTTCTAGAGGTCATCTTAAAAAAAAACCCTAGTATATCTGAACATCTTCAGTCTTCTGGCATCTCCCTTATTCGATATTGTAGCAGCTGTGGAGGTGCGCTGCTCTATCTCCTTTCATGAAAGAAGGTGTGGATCAACCGTGAAGAGTGCAGCTAGCTGATGCTCCCCAACTGTTTGCACTTCAGGATCCAGCTCAGCTTTTGAGCTGAGGCCACACTGTTCCTGGGCAGCCCCTAGCCAATGACTGAGCATAGTGGAAGTAGTAAGGTTTGGCCATCCCTGCCCATCAGAATTCCTTTAATGAGGAATCTGTGGTCCAGGGCTCCCTGCTGGGTTGGCTGAGGCTTTGTCAGATCTGCATCTTGGTTTGAGGTGCTCCCTGCCCCAAACTGCTTCCTCTCCCCAGGCATCTACAAATCAATAAACCTCTTGCACTCCTAACTGCAACTCAAGAGTCTGATTCCTGGAGGGCCCAAATGACACAAACATGATTCTTCTATGCTCTCCTGACATTGGTCCTAGGATCAAATGTCTAAGTTTTTTTTTGGAGGGGGGCTGAGAAATAATTTGTTTAACATGAAGTCCCAAGGAAGAGATCTCATAATTCCCTCAGCTCTCTTGGGCTTTGATTCTTTCTCAAAAATATTAACCCCACTCTTTAATATTTAAAAATTGTTCCCCTTGATATAAAAGGTGGCAACCTGATAGGATTCAGCTTTCTCTCTGTCCGCACCATCTTATTCAAGGGGGTAGATCTATTCTTTTGTGGTTCTTCTTTAGATGAGCATGGTTAAAAAAATTTGCCCTTAGCATGTTTACCATCTCTAGTTCCTCACTTTAAAATTTTCCTGACCAGGACTTCAAAATCTCTAATAATACCTTACAATGTGGAGACTTCTGTAGTTTTATAAAGCACTTTCACATTTATTATTTTTATTCACTTTCACATATTATTCTTATTCACATTTATTATTCCACTAGATTCTTATAAGAAACTTGTGAAGGAGGAGGATGCAAAGCTAATAATTGTGAAGGAGGAGGATGCAAAGCTAATAATTATTATTATAGATGAGGAAACTGAGGTTTAGAGATGTTTAATGGACAACAAATGTCACACAGCTAGTATGCACCAGACCTGAGGCTTGAACTCAGCTCCTCTGAAGCATAACACAGGGCACCATCTACTCTACCACAATGCCTCTCAAGATGTGGCGTGAGTTTGTACTGGTGGTTTCATGGAGTCTACTTTGCATCCCCAGATGTGCAGAAGTGGCTCTGGGTTCTCAGAAGGCTTTCCACATATTTTGGCAACATACCCAAGGAACATGGCATCCTTCTGAATCAGTCACATGGAACTAACCTGTGCCCTCTTTGCTCTGCTCATCAGGGACCAACACATGAATTGCTGGTGCCTGTGAAGATCTGTATGTTGTCATGAAGTGCCAGCAACTTCAGATGTCCAGGACTCACCTAGGAGAGGTTGCCAGCCATTGGGCTTCTTGGTACTGTTTCTCTTCCTCCTTAACCCTGTGTTATTTTTCTCTATTCACCATCACCCTTGTGATGCTGGGTTTGATTTCTCTCTGCTTTCTTCCTCTCTTTTTTTTTTAAAACATCTTTATCGGAGTATAATTGCTTTACAATGGTGTGTTAGTTTCTGCTTTATAACAAAGTGAATCAGCTATATATATATACCTATATCCCCATATCTCCTCCCTCTTGCGTCTCCCTCCCACCCTCCCTATCCGACCCCTCTAGGTGGTCACAAAGCACTGAGCTGATCTCCCTGTGCCATATGTCTGCTTCACACTCGCTGTCTATTTTACATTTGGTGGTTTATATAAGTCCATGCCACTCTCTCACTTCATCCCACTTTACCCTTCCCCCGCCCCATGTCCTCAAGTCCATTCTCTACGTCTGCGTCTTTATTCCTGTCCTGCCCCTAGGTTCTTCAGACCATTTTTTCTTTTTTTTTAGATTCCACATATACCTGTTAGCATACGGTATTTGTTTATCACTTTCTGACTTACTTCACGCTGTATGACAGACTCTATGTCCATCCGCCTCACTACAAATAACTCAATTTCATTTCTTTTTATGGCTGAGTAATATTCCATTGTATATATGTGCCACACCTTCTTTATCCATTCAACTGTCGATGGGCACTTAGGTTGCTTCCATGTCCTGGCTATTGTAAATAGAGCTGCAATGAACATTGTGGTACATGACTCTTTTTGAATTATGGTTTTCTCAGGGTATATGCCCAGTAGTGGGATTGCTGGGTCATATGGTAGTTCCATTTTTAGTTTTTTAAGGAACCTGCAAACTGTGCTCCATAGGGGCTGTATCAATTTACATTCCCACCAACAGTGCAAGAGTGTTCCCTTTTCTCCACACCCTCTCCAGCATTTATTGTTTGTAGATTTTTCGATGATGGCCATTCTGACTGGTGTGAGGTGATACCTCATTGTAGCTTTGATTTGCATTTCTCTAATGATTAGTGATGTTGAGCATTCTTTCATGTGTTTGTTGGCAATCTGTATATCTTCTTTTTTTTTTTTTTTTAAAGTAGACTTTTTTTTTCTTTTTTTTAAACCTAGCCATATACATTTGGGTTTTCTTAACACTTTAATTTTCCTTCCCATTTAAATTTATTTATTTATGTATTTTTGGCTGTGTTGGGTCTTCGTTTCTGTGCGAGGACTTTCTCCAGTTGCGGCAAGCGGGGGCCACTCTTCATCGCGGTGCGCGGGCCCCTCACCATCGCGGCCCCTCTTGTTGCGGAGCACAGGCTCCAGACGCGCAAGCTCAGCAGTTGTGGCTCATGGGCCTAATCGCTCCGCGGCACGTGGGATCTTCCCAGACCAAGGCCCGAACCCGTGTCCCCTGCATTAGCAGGCAGACTCTCAACCACTGCGCCACCAGGGAAGCCCCTGTATATCTTCTTTGGAGAAATGTCTATTTAGGTCTTCTGCCCATTTTTGGATTGGGTTGCTTGTTTTTTTGTTATTGAGCTGCATGAGCTGCTTGTAAAGTTTGGAGGTTAATCCTTTGTCAGTTGCTTCATTTGCAAATACTTTCTCCCATTCTGAGGGTTGTCTTTTCGTCTTGTTTATGGTTTCCTTTGCTGTGCAAAAGCTTTGAAGTTTCATTAGGTCCCATTTGTTTATTTTTGTTTTTACTTCCCTTTCTCTAGGAGGTGGGTCAAAAAGGATCTTGCTGTGATTTATGTCATAGAGTGTTCTGCCTATGTTTTCCTCTAAGAGTTTTATGGTGTCTGACTTACATTTAGGTCGTTAATCCATTTTGAGTTTATTTTTGTGTATGGTATTAGGGAGTGTTCTAATTTCATTCTTTTACATGTAGCTGTCCAGTTTTCCCAGCACCACTTATTGAAGAGGCTGTCTTTTCTCCGTTGTATATTCTTGCCTCCTTTACCAGAAATAAGGTGACCATATGTGCGTGGGTTTATCTCTGGGCTTTCTATCCTGTTCCATGGATCTATATTTCTGTTTTTGTGCCAATACCATACTGTCTTGATTACTGTAGCTTTGTAGTATAGTCTGAAGTCCAGGAGCCTGATTCCTCCAGCTCCGTTTTTCTCTCTCAAGGTTGCTTTGGCTATTCGGGGTCTTTTGTGTTTCCATACAAACTGTGAAATTTTTTGTTCTAGTTCTGTGAAAAATGCCAGTGGTAGTTTGATAGGGAATCTGTAGATTGCTTTGGGTAGTATAGTCATTTTCACAATGTGATTCTTCAAATCCAAGAACATGGTATATTTCTCCATCTGTTGGTATCATCTTTAATTTCTTTCATCAGTGTCTTATAGTTTTCTGCATACAAGTCTTTTGCCTCCTTAGGTAGGTTTATTCCTAGGCATTTTATTCTTTTCATTGCAATGGTAAACAGCAGTGTTTTCTTAATTTCTCTTTCAGATTTTTCATCATTAGTGTATAGGAATGCAAGACATTTCTGTGCATTATTTTGTATCCTGCTATTTTACAAAATTCATTGATTAGCTCCCGTATTTTTCTGGTAGTGTCTTTAGGATTCTCTATGTATAGTATCATGTCATCTGCAAACAGTGACAGCTTTACTTCTTCTTTTCCGATTTGGATTCCTTTTATTTCTTTTTCTTCTCTGATTGCTGTGGCTAAAATTTCCAGATCTATGTTGAATAATAGTGGTGAGAGTGGGCAACCTTGTCTTGTTCCTGATCTTAGAGGAAATGGTTTCAGTTTTTCACCATTGAGAACGATGTTGGCTGTGGGTTTGTCATATATGGCCTTTATTATGTTGAGGTAAGTTCCCTCTATGCCTACTTTCTGGAGGGTTTTTGTCATAAATGGGTGTTGAATTTTGTAGAAAGCTTTTTCTGCATCTATTGAGATGATCATATGGTTTTTCTCCTTCCATTTGTTAATATGGTGTCTCACGTTGATTGATTTGCGTATATTGAAGAATCCTTGCATTCCTGGGATAAACCCCACTTGATCATGGTGTATGATCCTTTTAATGGGCTATTGGATTCTGTTCGCTAGTATTTTGTTGATGATTTTGCATCTAGGTTCATCAGTGATATTGGCCTGTAGTTTTCTTTCTTTGTGACATCTTTGTCTGGTTTTGGTATCAGGGTGATGGTGGCCTTGTAGAATGAGTTTGGGAGTGTTCCTCCCTCTGCTATATTTTGGAAGAGTTTGAGAAGGATAGGCATTAGCTCTTCTCTAAATGTTTGATAGAATTCGCCTGTGAAGCCATCTGGTCCTGGGCTTTTGTTTGTTGGAAGGTTTTTAATCACAGTTTCAATTTCAGTGCTTGTGGTTGGTCTGTTCATATTTTCTATTTCTTCCCGGTTCAGTCTCAGAAGGTTGTGCTTTTCTAAGAATTTGTCCATTTCTTCCAGGTTGTCCATTTTATTGGCATATAGTTGCTTGTAGTAATCTCTCATGATCCTTTGTGTTTGTGCAGTGTCAGTTGTTACTTCTCCTTTTCCATTTCTAATTCTATTGATTTGAATCTTCTCCCTTTTTTTCTTGATGAGTCTGGCTAATGGTTTATCAATTTTTTTTACCTTCTCAAAGAACCAGCTTTTAGTTTTATTGATCTTTGCTATTGTTTCCTTCATTTCTTTTTCATTTATTTCTGTTCTGATCTTTATGATTTCTTTCCTTCTGCTAACTTTGGGGTTTTTTTGTTCTTCTTTCTCTAATTGCTTTAAGTGTAAGGTTAGGTTGTTTATTTGAGATGTTTCTTGTTTCCTGAGGTAGGATTGTATTGCTATAAACTTCCCTCTCAGAACTGCTTTTGTAGCTTCCCATAGGTTTTTGGTCGTCGTGTTTTCATTGTCATTTTTTTCTAGGTATTTTTTGATTTCCTCTTTGATTTCTTCAGTGATCTCTTGGTTATTAAGTAGTGTATGTTTAGCCTCCATGTGTTTGTATTTTTTATGGATTTTTCCCTGTGATTGATATCTAGTCTCATAGCGTTCTGGTCGGAAAAGATACTTGATATGATTTCAATTTTCTTAAATTCCCCAAGGCTTGATTTGTGACCCAAAATATGATCTCTCCTGAAGAATGTTCCATGAGCACTTGAGAAGAAAGAGTATTCTGTTGTTTTTGGATGGAATGTCCTATAAATATCAATTAAGTCCATCTTGTTTAATGTATCATTTACAGCTTGTGTTTCCTTATTTATTTTCATTTTGGATGATCTGTCCCTTGGTGCAACTGGGGTGTTACGTCCCCTACTATGATTGTGTTACTGTCGATTTCTCCTTTTATGGCTGTTAGCATTTGCCTTATGTATTGAGGTGCTCCTATGTTGGGTGCATAAATACTTACAATTGTTATATCTTCTCCTTGGTTTGATGCCCTGATCATTATGCAGTGTCCTTCTTTGTCTCTTGTAATAGTCTTTATTTTAAAGTCCATTTTGTCTGATATGAGAATTGCTACTCCAGCTTTCTTTTGATTTCCATTTGCATCGAATATCTTTTTCCATCCCCTTATTTTCAGTCTGTATGTGTCCCTAGGTCTCAAGTGGGTCTCTTGTAGACAGCATATATACGGCTCTTGTTCTTGGATCCATTCAGCCAGTCTATGTCTTTTGGTTGGAGCATTTAATCCATTTAAATTTAAGTTAATTACTGATATGTATGTTCCTTTTACCATTTTCTTAATTGTTTTGGGTCTGTTTTTCTACGTCTTTTCCTTCTCTTGTGTTTCCTGCCTAGAGAAGTTCCTTTAGCATTTGTTGTAAAGCTGGTTTGGTGGTGCTGAATTCTCTTAGCTTTCGCTTGTCTGTAAAGGTTTTAATTTCTCTGTCAAATCTGAATGAGATTCTTGCTGGGTAGAGTAATCTTGGTTGTAGGTTTTTCTCCTTCATCTCTTTAAATATGTCCTGCCACTCCTTTCTGGCTTGCAGAGTTTCTGCTGAAAGATCAGCTGTTAACCTTATGGGTATTCCCTTGTGTGTTATTTGTTGTTTTTCCCTTGCTGCTTTTAATATTTTTTCTTTGTATTTAATTTTTGATAGTTTGATTAATATGTGTCTTGGTGTGTTTCTCCTTGGATTTATCCTGTATGCGACTCTCTGCCCTTCCTGGACTTGATTAACAATTTCCTTTCCCATATTAGGGAACTTTTCAACTATAATCTCTTCAAATATTTTCTCAGTCCCTTTCTTTTTCTCTTCTTCTTCTGAGACCCCTATAATTTGAATGTTGGTGCATTTAATGTTGTCCCAGAGGTCTCTGAGACTGTCCTCAATTCTTTTCATTCTTTTTTCTTTATTCTGCTCTGCAGTAGTCATTTCCACTATATTTTTTCTAGGTCACTTATCCATTCTTCTGCCTCAGTTATTCTGCTATTGATTCCTTTTACTGAATTTTAAATTTCATTTATTGTGTTGTTCATCATTGTTTGTTTGGTTTTTATTTTTTCTAGGTCCTTGTTAAACGTTTCTTGTATTTTCTTTATTCTATTTCTAAGATTTTGGATCACTGTTACTATCATTACTCTGAATTCTTTTTCAGGTAGAGTGCCTATTTCCTCTTCATTTGTTTGGTCTGGTGGGTTTTTACCTTGCTCCTTCATTTGCTGCGTGTTTCTCTGTCTTCTCATTTTGCTTAACCTAGTGTGTTTGGGGTCTCCTTTTCGCAGCCTGCAGGTTCATAGTTCCTGTTGTTTTTCGTGTCTGTCCCCAGTGGCTAAGGTTGGTTCAGTGGGTTGTGTAAGCTTCCTCGTAGAGGGGACTAGTTGCCTGTGTTCTGGTGGATGACGCTGGATCTTGTCTTTCTGGTGGGCAGGACTGCGTTTGTTGGTGTGTTTTGGGGTGTCTGTGGCCTTATTATGATTTTAGGCAGCCTCTCTGCTAATGGGTGTGGTTGTGTTCCTGTCTTGCTAGTTGTTTGGCATAGGGTGTCCAGCACTGTAGCTTGCTGGTCGTTGAGTGCAGCTGGGTCTTAGCATTGAGATGGAGATCTCTGGGAGAGCTTTCGCTGTTTGATATTATGTGGAGCTGGGAGGTCTCTGGTGGACCAATGTCCTGAACTCAGCTCTCCCACCTCAGAGGCACAGGCTTCACGCCTGGCCGGAGCACCAAGACTCTGTGAGCTACATGGCTCAGAAGAAAAGGGAGAAAAAAAGAAAGAAAGCAAGCAAGCAAGAAAGAAAACAAAATAAAATAAAGTTATTAAAATAGAAAATAATTATTAAAAATAAAAAAAAATAAAAAATAATACGAAAAAGAAGAAAAAAAAGAAAGAAAAAAAGAAGAGAGCAACCAAACCAAAAGACAAATCCACCAATGATAACAAGTGCTAAAAACTATTTGAAAGAAAACTGGAAAAAAACGGACAGAGAGAACCCTAGGACAAATGGTAAAAGCAAAGCTATACAGCCAAAATCACACAAAGAAGCATACACATACACAGTCACAAAAAGAGAAAAAGGGGAAAAAAATATATGTCGTTGCTCCCGAAGTCCACCTCCTCAATTTGGGATGATTCGTTGTCTACTCAGGTATTCCACAGATGCAGGGTACATCAAGTTGATTGTGGAGATTTAATCCGCTGCTCCTGAGGCTGCTGGGAGAAATTTCCCTTTCTCTTCTTTATTCACACAGCTCCCGGGGTTCAGCTTTGGATTTGGACCCACCTCTGTGTTTAGGTTGCCTGAGGGTGTCTGTTCTTCGCTCAGACAGGACGGGGTTAAAGGAGCAGCTGATTGGGGGCTCTGGCTCACTCAGGCCGGGGGTAGGGAGGGGTACGGATGCGGGGCGAGCCTGCGGTGGCAGAGGCTGGAGTGACGTTGCACCAGCCTGAGGTGCACCGTGTGTTCTCCTGGGGAAGTTGTCCCTGGATCACGGGAGCCTGGCAGTAGCGGGCTGCACAGGCTCCTGGGAGGGGAGGTGTGGAGAGTGACCTGTGGTTTCTCACAGGCTTCTTGGTGGCGGCAGCAGCAGCCTTAGCGTCTCATGTCCGTCTCTGGGGTCTGCGCTGATAGCCGCAGCTCGCACCCGTCTCTGGAGCTCGTTTAGGCAGTGTTCTGAATCCCCTCTCCTCGCGGACCCCGTAACAATGGTCTCTTGCCTCTTCGGCAGCTCCAGACTTTTTCCCGGACTCCTTCCCGGCTAGCCGTGGCGCACTAGCCCCTTCAGGCTGTGTTCCCGCCACCAACTCCAGTCCTCTCCCTGGGATCCGACCTCCGAAGCCCGAGCCTCAGCTTCCAGCCCCCTCCCGCCCCAGCAGGTGAGCAGACAAGCCTCTCCGGCTGGTGAGTGCTGGTCGGCACCGATCCTCTGTGTGGGAATCTCTCCGCTTTGCCCTCCGCACCCCTGTTGCTGTGCTCTCCTCCGTGGCTCCGAAGCTCCTCCCTCCGCCACCCACAGTCTCCGCCCGCAAAGGGGCTTCCTAGTGTGTGGAAACCTTTCCTCCTTCACAGTTCCCTCCCACTGGTGCAGGTTCCATCCCTATTCTTTTGTCTCTGTTTTTTCTTTTTTCTTTTGCCCTACCCAGGTACGTGGGGAGAGTCTTGCCTTTTGGGAGGTCTGAGGTCTTCTGCCAGCGTTCAGTAGGTGTTCTGTAGGAGTTGTTCCACATGTAGATGTATTTCTGATGTATTTGTGGGGAGGAAGGTGATCTCCATGTCTTACTCTTCTGCTGTCTTGAAGGTCTCTCCTCTCTGCTTTCTTATTCTAGCTTCCCTTTTGGATATTTTTCTTCCATCTTGCAAAAAAAACAAAAACAAACAAACAAAACCAAAAAAACACCCCTACTTCCTCTCCAGTAAATTAGCTCCTAGAAGATGGTTCTCAAACCCTGCCACCTCTCCTGAAACCAGGAGACTAGTTATTTTTCATCTTTTGTTATCCCAATGGTCAGTGGCTCAGGCAGGAAGGCAAATGTAGATATGCCCATCAGGCTATCGGACACCTTCTTACATTGCCCGTAACACTTGAGTAGCAAAAGAAATGTTTATCTTTTATGGCTTCTGTGAAAGCTCTGCCCTGAACACCTCATGAAGCTGACCTTTTGAAACTTAGGCTGCTGCAGAGCTCTGGACACTTTCTGCCGCTCAGTGTGTCCTTTGATGCTGGACATTTGGTTCCTCCCCTGACAGAGAGGAAAGAGAAGGAACACTTGAAGGAGCCTAGGTTACTTTTTCAAATATTGTGTCCTTTTATTTTTTAAATAATAAAAGCAGTACATCTTCTTCATAGAAAACTTGGTAGATGAAAAAAAATTAAAGTGAACATTAATGGTTCTGGGTATGAACTTTAATAGTTTTTTTCAGTGCATTTATACCATACTTGCTTTTTAACTTAAAAATACACTGAAATAATTTTCTGTGTCATTATTTTTCCTAAAGGGGAATTTTTCATGGATGTATAATATGTGCCATAATTAATTGAACCAGTCCCTATTATTAAGACATCTGCTAAAAATTATTCAGGATTTAATTTCTCAAGTGGCAAAGTTTCAAAACAAACATTTTGGTTTTATTCCTGAAATCTTGGAAGGTATATCAGATAGGATATCTGTAACTGCAAATAACAGAATATTCCTACTGATATTTGTCTAAATACTACAAAATCTATTATCTCATGTATGAAGTCCAGAGATTTAGTGGGCTCCAGCAGCTCAAATACATCATCAAAGAGACAGGATCTTCAGTGGTTAGGACTCCGTGCTTTCACTGCCAAGGGCACGGGTTCAATCCCTGGTCAGGGAACTAAAATAATAATTAATAATAATAATAATAATAATAATAATAAAAGAGACAGGATCTTGCCATCTCTCCACTTTGCACGTTAAGTCAGTCAGTTTTCCCTCCAGGCTGGCTCCCCTGTTCATAAATTGGTGGCTGCACTTTGGGGCCTCACATTCAGACATGTCAACTCCTAGTGGAAGAAGAGGAGACATCTCTTTTCTTGGAGGAAGAAACTGTTTCCCAGAAGTCTCTCTTCAGATCTCATTGGCTAGAACTGGATAAAATCCTACCCCATCACTGTGAAGAGGACTGAGATTACCATGTAGGAGTACATTGTCTTGCAGGGTGGACTGCTAAACCAAAACAAAGTGTGGTTAGGGAGGAAAAAAGTAGGGAAATGAATGCTGGCTAGTAGTGTCTTGGTTTGGGTTCCCCAGAGACGAACTCTGAAACAAGGATTTGAGGATTGAGAGCTGATCTCAGGAAATACTGGTAGGGGAGGAAGGAGCTAAGAGAGGGAAATGAAAGAAGCCAAGAAAGAGTACATTGCCAAGCCAGCTACCACTGTGGACAACTGGGGTTCAGTCCTGCTGGGGAATTCTGGGAGATAGTGGAGAGCACACACATTGGAGTTATTCCAACTGAGGGGCAGGGAGCTGGGGTATTACAGACCAACTCTCATCCGCCATTGGTTGAAGGCTTCTCTGGGGGATATTAACTCCATGGTATTTCCAGCCTGCCCCACATAGGCTGTCAATAGTCAGAGGAAGATCTCAGGCAGAGTGTTGCACTGTTTGAAGTTGGAAGCCATCAGTCAGGATGGGAATGAAGGAAGTACCAAGGGCAGGTGGGCTGAACATCCACAGTTTCCACCAAGGTGAGAAGCCGGCAGTGTGTCCTACCGTAGGCACCTAGGAAATTGCTTCGGGAAACACTTTCATCCTCCAATGTCGGGACTACTTAATACAGCAGGAAGAATCACAGAACTTTAGAGCTGAAAGTAATCGTAGCAATTATCTAGACTAGTTTAACCTCCTATGCCATTTTAACTGGGGCCAAAAGAGGTCAATTGATGAGCTTGGGGTCAACGAATGGCAGATCCTGGGGTAGGAATGCTGGCAGGACTAGTGTTTAGGGCACTGGCAGAGCAGGAGTATTAATTTTTTGGCAAGAATTTATTTCAGATATTGAAGTTGTTATTATGGAACCATTCAGAATTCTGTTATGCTTCCTTATATTTATTTTACAATTTGAGTTGAGTTTATTTTCAATTATAGTATATATGGGGTGGGGCATATAATATTTTTAAGGCTTCTTCTGAAGTTCCTGATCTAGACTTAAACCCAGGGATCTGGGTTCAGTCTAGTGAGCACCGCCCTACATACACCAGGCTGCTCCTCCCAAGGGAAGGGCTTTCACTGCTCTGCCCTGGGGCTGATGTCAACATCAGGCTCAAATGGGCTTGGGGCCACCTTGATCTTCTGAGAGTATTGTCCTCCAGATAGACTCAGCATCAAGAATTGAGCTGTTCCATAAAAAAAGAATGAAATGATGCCACTTGCAGCAACATGGATGGACCAGAGATTATCATATTAAGTGAAGTAAGTCAGAAAGAGAAAGACAAATACCATATGATATGCGGAATCTAAAATATGACACAAGTGAACTTATCTACGAAACAGAAACAGAATCAGAGACATAGAGAATAGACCTGTGGTTGCCAAGGGGGAGAGGGGGGTGGGGGAGGGATGGACTGAGAGTTTGGGGTTAGCAGGTGCAAACCATTATATATAGAATGGATAAACAGCAAGGTCTTACGGTACAGCACAGGGAACTATATTCAGTATCCTATGATAAAACATAATGAAAAAGAATATGAAAAAGAACGTATATATAATCACTTTGCTGTATGGCAGAAATTAATACAACATTGTAAATCAACTATACTTCAATAAAATAAATTATAAAAAAAAAGAATGGAGCTGCTAGTGGGAAGATACATGTGGATGAGCCTTGGTGTTTCTTGAATTGTGTTCCATGAGAAAACAAATCTGTAAGAATGCTCATAGGTTTTACAAGAATAAAGGCTTCTCTGGTTGTATAAATGTGGTTTTGCTGCTGTTGTGTTTAACTGCAGGGCTTTTTAGAGCTCTTAAAATGTCAAAATGTTCTATGAAATTCCAAGAGAAGGGAATAGTACTCAATGTTTCCTACAAGTTTTTGAACAAGGAACACTTTCTAGCAGAAACTTTCACAAGCTAGTGTCCCTCACATCCCCTCAGAAATGCTAAGATGATATCTACCTAACCAGTCTTCCTGTGAAAGTCTTAGGTTGCCTGATTCCTCTTATAGTATGGAAAGCTCTGGATGGGGAATTGAGGCCTGGGCTATGTTTTCTTTCCTAGCGGGACATGGTATTATTGATGCTGTCATAAAGTATATTTGTGCTTAGTTTTCCAGGAGTGGTTGAGGGTTTGTGTCAATCCAGCTGTAGTTGCTTACTCTGCCTGTCTTGTGATCAAAACCAGATGACTTGCACCAGACAAAATGTGAAATCAGATGAGCCACAGCAGTTATGTTCCAACCAGTGGAACAAACTTCAATGGCCCCTGAGGACCTGGGACTGGGGACAATCCTTCCGGTTTCTTTTTAATTGTGTTTCCTTACTGTCTTCTCTTGGAAAAGGCTTCTGTGGTCTGCATGAGATCAATCAGTTAGTGTCTTATATTTGCAAGGTCTTTTGCTCAGCAAAGAGATGAGAGCCAACAGGCAAACTCTTTGCACAGTTGCCAAGGATGGTTGAAATATGATCCTTAACAGCAGACCAGCAGGCTAGGATGGGCCCTCAGTGCTTTTCTTCAAAAGTCTTCTCATTCCCAAACCCTTTTCAAACTGTAGTTTCCTTTCCTTTCTTGTGAAACAGTCAAAAGAGGCAGCTTTTTGTTGTGGAGGAGCAAATCTGAGTTCTGTGCCTTGACTGTTTGTTGGAAGAGAAAGAGTTGGGGTGAATTGGGCTGCCCCAACCAGCTCCTCATAGGCCTGAACTAACAGATACACAAACTGTCTGGGGGTCCCCTGGCTAATGATCACAAGTACATGCTCCCAACATGGCTTATTATCATCTGTAGATTTGGCCAATACTATAGCTGGAAAAATCTTTGTACCCTGAGGCACTTCTGTTAGTCACGAGCATTAAACTTGGCAAAAAGATTCTACAACATGAGAGAAGGGATATGTGGCATTTCATGTGGTAGCTTTGGTTCTTTTTTTTTTTTTTTTTGATGTACAACATAATGATTTGACTTACATACGTCATGAAATGGTTACCACAATAGGTTTAGTGAACATCCATCATCTCATACACATACAAGTTTAAAGAAATAGAGAAAAAAAAACTTGATAGTTTCCTTCACTGTGTAAAAGCTTTTTAGTTTGATGCAGTCCCATTTGTTTATTTTTGCTTTTGTTTCTGTTGCCTGAGGAGACATATCCAAAAAAAATATTGCTAAGACCAATGTCAAAAAGCATATGTCTATGTTTCCTTTTAGAAGTTTTAGGATTTCAAGTGTTACATTTAAGTATTTAATCCAGTTTGAGTTTATTTTTGTATATTGTGTGAAAAAGTAGTCCAGTTTGGTTCATGCAGCCGTTCTACCATTTATTGAAAAGACTGTCTTTCCCCCATTGTATATTTTTGCCTCTTTTGTTGTAGATTAATTGCCCATGTAAGTTTGAGTTCAATTCTGGGCTCTCTATTCTGTTCCATTGATCTATGTGTCTGTTTTTGTGCCAGTACTATACTGTTTTGATTACTGTAGCTTTGTAGTATAGTTTGAAACCAGGGAGCATGATACCTCCAGCTTTGTTATTTTTTCCCAGGATTGCTTTGGCTATTCAGGGTGTTTTGTGTTTCCATACAGATTTTAGAATTATTTGTTCCAGTCCTGTGAAAAATGACAGTGGTATTTTGATAGAGATTTTATTGAATCTGTAGATTGCCTTGGGTAGTATGGTCATAGTAACAATATTAATTCTTCCAATCCATGAGCATGGTATATCTTCCCATCTGTTTGTGTCATCTTCAATTTCTTTCATCAGTGACTTATAGTTTTCCAAGTACAGGTCTTTTACCTCCTTAGTTGGATTTATTCCCAGGTATTTTATTCTTTTTGATGATTGTGAATGGGATTGGTTTTTAATTTCTATTTCTGATAGTTTGTTGTTGGTGTATAGAAACACAAAAGATTTCTACATATTAATTTTGTATCTTGCAATGTTACCAAATTCATTGAGTTCTAGTAGTTTTTTGGTCGTGTCTCTAGGATTTTCTGTGTATAGTATCATGTCATCTGCAAATAGTGACAGTTTACGTCTTCTTTTCTGATTCAAATGTCTTATTTCTTTTTCTCATTTGATTGCTGTGGCTAGGACTTCCAATACTATGCTGAATAAAAGTGATGAGAGTGGGCATCCTTGTCTTGTTCCTGATCTTAGAGGAAATGCTTTCAGCTTCTCACCATTGAGTATGATGTCAGCTGTGGGCTTGTCATATATGGCCTTTATTACATTGAGGTATGTTTTCTCTATACCCCCTTTGTTGAGAGTTTTGATCTTAAATGGATGTTGAATTCTGTCAAAAGCTTTTTTTTACATCTATTGAGATGACCATATGATTTTTATTCTTCAGTGTGTTAATGTGTGTATCACATTGATTGACTTGCAGATACTGAACCATCATTGCATCCCTGGAATAAATTTCACATGATCATGGTGTATGACCCTTTTAATGTATTGTTGAATTTGGTTTGCTAATATTTTGTTGAAGACTTTTGAAGCTATGTTCATCAGTGATATTGGCTTGTAATTTTCTTTTTTTGTGATATCTTTGTCCAGTTTTAGTAACAGGGTGTTGCTGGCCTCCTAGAATGAGTTCAGAACCGTTCCCTCCTGTGCAATTTTTTGGGAATGATTTGAGAAGGATAGGTGTTAACTTTTCTCGAAATGTTTGGTAGAAGTCGCCTGTGGAGCCATCTGGTCCTGGACTTTTGTTTGTCAGGAGGTTTTCTTGTTTGTTTGTTTGTTTTTGCTGATATTTAGTGGTAATTTGTCTGTTCATATTTTCTATTTCTTCCTTCTTCAGTCTTAGGAGAGATTGTACATTTCTAGGAATTTGTCCCTCACAGCCAATCACTGCCCCCAGCCTCCATTGCCCTGTTGTGGACCCACACCACACAGCTGGAGGGGCTGTGGCAGTCCTCCACTGTTAGAGATAGGGACCATCCTGCTGCACTGCCTGTGTAAGCACCAGCACTGGCCACCCCTGCCCCACTCAGACACTGTCCTGGGTTAGAGTCTCTTCAATGTCCCATGGCTGAGCTCTCTCCCTGGTTGTGGCAGCCCTCGCTTCAGTGCAGAGCTGGGAGGTGACGTAAGTGGGCTGGAGTGTCTGCTTGGCTCAGGCTGGGGCACGCCCCAGCGTAGTCACAGGAAACTGGGCAGTCACTGGAGCAGTCCTCAATCCACCCTCTCCCCCTGCCTCATGAGCAAGCCAGCACTTGTGTGGTCCTCACAAGTGAAGTCCAGGCTTCCCACAGCCTTCCTGTTAGTCTCAGTGGCCTTCCAACTAGCCAAGGGGGCTTGTCTTCCCTGTGTTGGACCCCAGGACTGGGATGCCCAATATGTGACTCAAACCGCTCACTCTCCAGGGTGGGGAATCTCCACCTGTGTAATCCCCCTTTTCTTCTGAGTCTCCTCCCAGGGACACAGGTCCTGACTCAATTGTTTTTATTCCCTTCCTGCTCGATTACATGTGTCTTAAAGCCTTGGTTGTACAGGACTCTTTCTGCCAGTTTCCAGTTAGTTTCCAGTGAGAATTGTTCCACACGTTGATGTATTTTTGATGTGTTCATGGGGGGAGGTGAGTTCCACGCCCTCTTACTCCACCATCTTGATCAATCCCCCAACAGTAAGTGTTATTTAGTGAAACATTCGATTCATTTATATGTATGGGTCATGATGTAAAATATTTCTTACTCAGAGTCATGGTTGAAAAAATTGAAAAACACAGTTCTAGGATATCAGTCCAAAAGCATGGGGGACACTTGTGAGGATGAAAGGAGGTGATTCAAGCAAAGTGCCAAGAGCTCAACATATTCAGCTGTTGTCAGGATGGGTTACAGAATTTGCGGGGCCCAATGCAAAATGAAAATATGAGACATCTTGTTCAAAAAGCAGGAAAAATATGCTATTAAAGGTACCAAAATATAAAGCCTTTTCTTCTCTTCCATAGTCTCTCTTTCCACCTGTCATGTTCCTTTTATTTGCTATTTTTAAAAATTTATTTATTTACTTTCGCTGCACCGGATCTTTTCGTTGCGGCATGTAGGATCTTTAGTAGCATCATGCATGCGGGATCTAGTTCTCCGACCAGGGATTGAACCCTGGCCCCCTGCATTGGGAGCGTGGAGTCTTACCCACTGGACCACCAGGAAAGTCCCTATTTGCTATTTAAAGTCCTGTTCCCTTGGGCATGCATCCTGTGGGTTAAATGCAGACCTGAAGGGTCTGTGAACAGGGACCCTGGGGCTTTGCCCTGAGACTGGGTCCATGTGGCTCTCCAGCTTCTGGGTTCCCTCCCCCCTCCAGCTGCCAGACTGACAAGCAATGTTGTGCGGCGGTGAAGTCTCTCTGGGCAGCTCCCCTTCCAAAGGGCCCACTGCTACAATCCACAGCAGATGAAAATGAATGACTCCCAAAGGACTGCAACCTCTGTGCCTGGATCTGCTCAGTATCTGGATTGATGGTGGGTGAGAGGCTTGGCCTCCCAACACCCCCTGAGTCACCCACTAAACGTGCTAAGGAGCTGTTAGCCCTGGCAAGGACCCCAGCCACCTCGCCCCACCTTGAGACGCCACAGGGCACGTGTGCAGGACCGCATGCCTGTGCCTAGGTCCTTGCTGGGGGCAGAGTGTAGCAGTGATCCTGGGTGGCCGGGGGCGGGGGGGCGGTGGAAACCATCCCAGGGAGATGGGAGGCTCCAAGCCTCTGGAACATGCTCCGTTGTCCCATCTGACTTCACTTAGGAAACACCAATGCAAAGGTAAAATTATTAAGAATGTCAAGATGGTGACCACAGAACGTTAATCTCCAAGTGTGAGGCTGGATCGGGGGTCCCCAAGCTCATCCCCAGGTTCGATGATTCACAGGGAGGGCACACAGGACTCAGCATATGGTTGTACTCACAACTAAGATTTATCACAGCAAAAGGAGACAAAGGACACTCAGCCCAGGGAAAAGGTGCGTGGGGAGAAGTCCAGGGGAGACCAGGGGCAATTTTCCAAGAGTTTGCTCCCAGTGGAGTCACAAATGACTTGTGACAACACATGTGAAATATTGCCAACTATAGGTGGTCCTTATAGATACGGTGCCCAGGGCTTTTACTGGGGGCTGGTCACGTAGGTACCCCTTGCTTAGCACATCCCCGAATTCCAGACTCCCAGAAGGCAAGCAGGTGTTCAGCATAAACCTTAATGTTTGCACAGTCTAGGCACAGTGAGCCACCCTTATCAGTTCTGGGAATGGTGAGAACCCTTCCCAAATCCAAGTTCCCAGACTCCAGCCAAGAGCCAACCTTGCTAGCAGGCCTTTCCAAGGATAAGCAGTTGGCCTGCTGTGTTAACTCTTTTCATCACAGGGAGCCTTCTGAATGTGGGCCCTGTGCAACCACAGAGAAGCTGGCCCTGGATGCTCTCCTTCTGCTGCTGTAAAGAAGCCTTGTCCCAGGAAAGGACACAGGAGAGTGAGGAGTGCAGGCTGCTCTCTGAAGATGGTGGGCACAGAGAGGAGTCTTTGAAGACTTCAGGGTCAGTGGCTGTGAGGGCAGGGAATTTTGGCTATTTGGCTCTGTGCCCTCTAGTGTTGGGTGGAAAACAGAGGCTGAAAGTGCCCATTTTCATGTTCTGTCCCTTAACCACTGACAAAGAGTCTCTCCTTGACCAAACTTTAGTCAGGCAGGCTCTTCTGAACCCTCTCCTCAACTCGGCCTTGACTTTTGGGCTTCTGTGTTCATCTCTGCATTGTCTAATTTTAGCAAGAATCCTAAGTCAGTTTAGCCAGAATCCTCCATCCTTCATATCTGATTACCCTCCATGTCTGATAGGGTTCCACATACCCCACCATCCCCCAGGTGATGTCTGATCACTCTGGCCTGACCTGTGAGGATTCTTAGTAATTTTCCATCCTCTGACTACCCCTCTCCCCCTACCCCCTGCCCTGCCACAAACCTGCCCCTGCTCCTTGACTATAAATTCCCACCTTCTTTGCTGTATTCAGAGTTGAGCCCAATCTCTCTCCCCCACTGCAAAACCCCATAGCAGTGGGTTCTACACCTCTAGCAATGGTACTGAATAAAGTCTGCCTTATTGTTCTCTAACAAGTGTCATGAATAACTTTTTCTTTACCACTGCCAGTCACGCCCTCTGCTTAGCCTAACCCCTACGAACTCAGTGTCATCATGGGAAGAGACAAGAGGAAAATATGATTAAAAAAACCAAAAGTGATAGCAATTACTTGTATCAGGAGATTAAGCAGACACTACTATTTCTTGATACACGTGCCCTTTGTTACTTCTCTAAGAAGTGCACCTTCTAGAATTTAAAGAGAATAAAAACTTGAGAGCTTATGTGTGTTAGTTAACCACTGCTGCATAACAAACCACTCCAAAACATAGTGAGTGGCTTAACACACCAACCATTTACATGGCTCACAAGTCTGTAACTTGGTCTGGGTTCAGCTGGGCAGGTTCTTCTGTTGGTCTCAGCTGGACTCCCTTGTACCTCTGCAGTTGGCTCCCCATCAGCTAGTAGCTGTGTTTCTAGAGTTTGTATGGCAGTAGCTGTGGCAACAGGGCTGACTGGGTCATGAGGTTCTCAGGCCAGGACATGTTTATATAGAGGCAGGTAGGTTTTCAGGAGAAACAGGCGATGGCAAGCTCCAATGCACAAGTGCTTTTGAAGTCTCTCCTTGTGTCACATACGCCAATATCCCATTGGCCAAAGCAAGTCATGTGGCCAACCCAGATGCAACAGGTGGAAAAATAGATTCCATTTTTTGATGCAGCGATCTATAATGTGCCTTTCAGGGGCATGGATGCTGGGAGCGGAAAAATTCATAGCCTTCTTTCTAATCTACACACTATGCTATTGATTCACTGGAACCCCATTTTAGGAAACAGAGAAATCAGTTACAACTGGTATAATCTTTAAATTGGATTCCAAACCACTCTAAGATTGGGTGCTCATTTATTCTTTTATGAAAATTGAGTCATTTTAAAGAAGTCTGAATCAAATATAAAGAAGAGCAAACAGCTCATTTTTAGGGGGCCTAAACAGTTTGACAACAACAAAATGCACACACACAAGCATTGCTTTACTTTTCATTATAGGAAAAAACATAAAACTATAAACTCTGTCTGAAAATTAATAGACGTACCAGCAGAACACACTGGAACTCTTTTAACTCTTTCTGCCTAGCCAGAAACCATTAATAAAGGCTGTTTATCTGTTTTGTGTTCTTTTCTTTTAGTTTGCTATCATTATACCATATTGTGGGTTGTTCTCTCTCCTCACTACTCAGACTTGAAATGTAGAGCAAGAAAGTAGCTTTCTTCTTTTTTTGTTACAGCTATAACAGAAGAATTAAAGTCATACAGAATGTGTGCTGTCCCCTGAGTATTTAAGTTTTTAAAGAACCAGAACTTTACATCTCTAAAATTGCCCTCAGGAATCTTAATTTGGACTTGACAACACTCACACAATGGGATTTTGATGCTTTTACTGTCAATAAACTTTAAAAATATGTCTTCTAATTCAAATATGGCTTCTGATTGCTTTTCCTTCTTCCTGCAAATTATATGTATTCAAAGGCGTGAGAGCTAGCTCTTAGAAACGTTTAGCAGTCAGGCACAGACTGGGCTTTGGCACAGAAGGCCAGGGAGAACACTCTGGGGAGTGAAGACCCCTAGCCTCTGCCCTCTCCAAGGCAGAAAGTACCCCAGGAGGCGTCTCTTCACCCAGGGGCCTGGACAACCAGGTCTGCATTTCCTGTGGCCAGTAGCTGGTGGCACTGGGGTCCTTCCCAGGGGTTGGTGCCTATGTTGAATTGGAGGTCAGAGGGAGGGCACCACCTCTCGGTATACACACTGCTGTAGGTGCGTTATGAGGGGACTCACAAATGCTTTTACTTTACTCCCTTGAGCACGAGCCCTGTAGAAGAAATTGTTTTAGTCTGCTCAGGCTGCCATAACAAAATATCATAGAATGGGTGGCTGAAATAGCAGACTTTTGTTTTTTCACAGTTCTGGAGGCTGAAAGTCCTAGGACAGGGTGCCAGCATGGTCGAGTTCTGATGAGGGCCCTCCTCCTGGCTTGCAGAGGGTGCATTCTCACTGTGTCCAAACATGGCCTTTCCTTGATGCATGCAGGTGGAGAGAGAGCATTTTTGTATTTCTTTCATATCTCTTCCCCTTCTGATAAAGGCACTAATTCCACTCATGGGGGCTCCATCCTTATGACCTCATATAACCTAATTATGTCCCAAAAGTCCCACCTCTAAATATCATCAAATTGGGGGTTAAGGCTTCAACATAAGAATTTGGGCGAGAGACAAAATTCAGTCTGTAACAGAAGTATTGATCTGGTGATGGGGTAGGGAGGGATCAGAGCTCCTGGGGGCTAGAAAACCTCACTCTACAGAACAAGAGTTTGCTTCTGGTACCCACCTCCCAGTGCAGGTACCCAGGACCAGCCTAAGAGCTCTCCAACTGCAGGCTCCTCCTCCTGCCCAGAACTACTATTGCTGAGCCCTTTCACAGCAGCACAGGGCAGCTAGCCAGGACCCTCTGGAAAGCTGGAAGCCATGCTGAGCACAGGAGGCTCTTCACATTCCCACTTACCTCCTCTGGATATACTCTGTTACTCCTGTAACACCAGTAGACTGCATTTTCTAAAGATGGCTGAAACAGTATCTTCCATCCCACATGCTCTTCTACACCAGTGCCACTCCCACATTAAGAGGTAGAGTCTCTGTCCCATCTCCTTGAAACTGATGGACTTTTTGACTGTCTCAACCAATAGAATGTGAAGAAAGTGATGCTATGTGACTTTTTTGGGGGGGGTTGTGCTTTTTTTTAAATTGTGTTTTCAATGGAGAAATACATCATCTGTTTACAAAATAACTCTTGAAAAATACAAGGTGTACAGATACTATAAAACAAAGCTAACTCCAGTCATGAGACACCACGTACAACATACGAAAGCAACAGTCTGATATTCAGGTTATGAAAACTAGAATTAGAAAGTCACTACACAGAAAATGTCCAAGTTCCCAGCTTGGCAAAACTTGGGTGCAGTTACATGAAAGATTTAATAAACTGAATTCTTTTTTCTCCAATGTATAAACAAAATGACAAGACTAAATCTATGTGACTTTGGAGGTGTGATCATGAAACTGCTCTGCACTTCCATCTTAGTCTCTTGGTGTGCTCATTTGTGGAATCAGCCATCATATTCTTAGGAAAATCAAGCGAGCCCATACAGAGAAATCACATGAGAGCCACGGAGAGGAGTTCTGGATGATACCCAAGCTGAGGTTCCAGCCAATAGCCAAGTCACCCCCAGCCTTTGAATCTTTCCAGTGAAGGCTCCAGAAATTGAAGAGCAGAGGCAAGCCTAGCTGTCTCTACTGTCTTCTGTCCAAATTCCTGATCCATAGACTCCATGAGCAGACCAAAATGTTTCTTGGTTTACATCACCATGTTTGGAGAGGTTGGTTATGTAGAAATAGTGACTGGACCAGGGATTCCTACCTGGGATCCACAATCAGAAGAAAACGCACAATCCTACCCTAGGGAAGCAGCATTACAAGTAGGGTGACCAAAAAAGAAGACATACAGATGGCCAAGAGGCACATGAAAAGATGCTCCATATCACTAATAATTAGAGAAATGCAAATCAAAACTGCAATGAGGTGTCACCTCACATCAGGTAGAATGGCCATCATCAAAAAATCTACAAACAATAAATGCTGGAGAGGGTGTGGAGAAAAGGGAACCCTCTTGCACTGTTGGTGGGAATGTAAATTGATACAGCCACTATGGAGAACCCTATGGAGGTTCCTTAAAAAACTAAAAATAGTACTACCATACGACCCAGCAATCCCACTACTGGGCATATACCCTGAGAAAACCGTAATTCAAAAAGTCATGTACCAAAATGTTCATCGCAGCTCTAGGTACAATAGCCAGGACATGGAAGCAACCTAAGTGTCCATCATCGGATGAATGGATAAAGAAGATGTGGCACATATATACAATGGAATATTACTCAGCCATAAAAAGAAACGAAATTGAGTTATTTGTAGTGAGGTGGATGGAGTTAGAGTCTGTCATACAGAGTGAAGTAAGTCAGAAAGAGAAAAACAAATACCGTATGCTAACACATATATATGGAATCTAAAAAAAAAAAAAAAAAAAAAAAGAAAATGGTCAGAAGAACCTAGGGGCAAGATGGGAATAAAGCCACAGACCTACTAGAGAATGGATTTGAGGATACAGGGAGGGGGAAGGGTAAGCTGGGACAAAGTGAGAGAGTCGCATGGACATATATACACTACCAAATGTAAAATAGATAGCTAGTGGGAAGCAGCGGCATAGCACAGGGAGATCAGCTCAGTTCTTTGTGACCACCTAGAGGGGTGGGATAGGGAGGGTGGGAGGGAGGGAGACGCAAGAGGAAAGAGATATGGGGACACATGTACGTGTATAACTGATTCACTTTGTTATAAAGCAGAAACTAACACACCATTGTAAAGCAATTATACTGCAATAAAGATGTTTAAAAAAAAAGATGTGGTACATATATACAATGGAGTATTACTCAGCCATAAAAAGGAACGAAATTGGGTCATTTGTAGAGATGTGCATGGACCTAGAGACTGTCATACACAGTGAAGTAAGAAAGAGAAAAACAAATATCGTATATTAACGCATATATGAGGAATCTAGAAAAATGTTACAGATGAACTAGTTTGCAAGGCAGAAATAGAGACACAGATGTAGAGGACAAACGTATGGACACCAAGGGGGGAAAGGGGAGGGGTGGGATGAATTGGGAGATTGGGATTGACATATATACATTAATATATATAAAATAGATAACTAATGAGAACCTGTTGTATAGCACAGGGAACTCTACTTCACTTTGCTGTACAGTAGAATGTAACACAACATTGTAAAACAACTATACCCCAATAAAAACAAAAAAACAGAACAAAACAAAAAAAACAAGTAGGTGACCAACTATCCTGGTTGCCTGGGACTGAGCAGTTTTCTGGAATGCAGGAGTTTCAGTGCTAAATCCCAGGAAGTCCTGGGGAAAACTGGGATGAGCTGATTATCTTAAATGAGGGTTAAGTCCCTCTAGGAAGGAATAATCAGTGCAGGAGATGGGTCTTTCCAGGGGTGGAGGATTTTTTCCAGCTTTATTAAGATATTTGCATAAGGTTAAGGTGTACAACATGATGATGTGATACACGTATATATAGCAAAATGTTTAGCACAATAAGGTTAGTAAACACATGCTTCACCTCACATAATTACCTTTTTTGTTGTTGTTATGGTGAGATAATTTAAAATCTACTCTCATAGAAACTTTCAAGTATACAATACAATATTAAGTATAATCACTGTGCTATACATTATATCACTGGAACTTATTTCTTTTATAACTGGAAGCTTGTACCCTTTGACCAACAGACATCTCCTCATTTCCCCCCATCCTGGAGGACTTAAAAATGCACATAAAGAGCATTTGGAGCCTTATTTGCTTAATAGAAAACATTAAAAAAATAAAAACTTCTTAACCCTTAGGGATTAAGAATCTGGGTTGGAGAGTGGGAAAAGGGAGGAATTTAAGGGTGCGTTTGTGTGTGTGTGTGTGTGTGTGTGTGTGTGTGTGTTGAGGAAGGTAGTTGTCATAGGAGAGGAAAGCTTGCATGCTGCTCACTTCTCAGGAAGCTGTTACTTGCCTGAGCAGGGGTGGGACTAGGGTGAGGCAGGTGAGGTACTTGCCTCAGGTGCAGAATTTGAGGAGGTGCCAAAACAGTCAGCAATCAAGATGTATAGTATTTTAATGCAATATTTTAAAAAACCAAATTGGCAATCTATAGCCCACAGGGCAGCCGCCTGTTATGATAAATAAAGAACCAAGGCCAGTATTAGGGTGAGACAGTGAGGTAGAACTGGATCCTGTCTTTATGCGAAATATTGCTATTTTCTACATCATGGACATTTTTCCACAGAAGACATACAGATGGTCAACAGGTACATGAAAAAATGCTCAGCATCATTAATCATCAGGGAATGCAAATCAAAACCACAATGAGATATCTCTCACCTGTTAGAATGGCTGTCATCAAGATGACAAAGAGATAACAAGTGTTGACAAGGATGTGGAGAAAGGGAACCCTCCTGCACCATTGGTAGGAATGTAAATTGGTGCAGCCACTATGGAAAACAGTATGGAGGCTCCTCAAAAAATTAAAAACAGAACCACCATATGACCCAGCAATTCCACTTCTGGGCATTTATCCAAAGAAAACAAAAACACTAACTCTAAAAGAAATATGCACCCCTATGCTCATTACACCATTATTTACAATAGCCAGGCTATGGAAGCAACCTAAGTGTCCACTGATGAATGAAAGGATAAAGAAGATGTGGTATATTTATACAATGGAATATTATTCCACATAAAAAAGAATAAAATCTTGCTATTTTTGATGACGTAGATGGCCCTTGAGGGCATTATGCTCAGTGAGATAAATCATACAGAGAAAGAAAAATACTGTATGATATCTCTTATGTGGGGAATCTAAAAAAAAATTTAGCGATGTTGAACATCTTTTCATGTGCCTCTTGGCCATCTGTATGTCTTCTTTGCAGAAATGTCTATTTAGGTCTTCTGCCCATTTTTTTATTGGCTTGTTTGTTTTTTTGATATTGAACCACATGATCTGTTTGTAAATTTTGGAGACTAATCCCTTGTTGGTCGCATTGTTTGCAAATATTTTCTCCCATTCTGTGGGTTGTCTTTTCATTTTGTTACAATGAGGTATCACCTCACACCAGTCAGAATGGCCATCATCAAAAAATCTACAAACAATAAATGCTGGAGAGGGTGTGGAGAGAAGGGAACCCTCTTACACTGTTGGTGGGAATGTAAATTGGTGCAGCCACTATGGAGAACAGTATGGAGGTTCCTTTAAAAAGCTAAAAAGAGAGCTACCATATGATCCAGCAATCCCACTCCTGGGCATATATCTGGAGAAAAACATGGTTTGAAAGGATACATGCATCCCAGTGTTCATAGCCAAGACATGGAAGCAACCATCAACAGATGAATGGATAAAGAAGATGTGGTACATATATACAATGGAATATTACTCAGCCATTAAAAAGAATGAAATAATGCCATTTGCAGCAACATGGATGGACCTGGAGATTATCATACTAAGTGAAGTAAGTCAGACGGGGAAAGATATATGATATCGCTTATATGTGGAATCTAAAAAAATGATACAAATGAACTTACTTACAAAACAGAAGCAAACTCACAGACTTAAAGAACTTATGGTTACCAGAGGGGAAGGGTGGGAGGGAGGGATAGACCGGGAGTTTGGGATTGACATGCACATTGCTATATTTAAAATAGATAACCAACAAGAACCTACTGTATAGCACAGGGAACTCTGCTCAATATTCTGTAATAACCTAAATGGGAAAAGAATTTGAAAAAGAATAGATACATGTATATGTATAACTGAATCACTTTGCTGTACACTTGAAACTAATACAACATTGTTAATCAATTATACTCCAATATAAAATTTTTAAAAACCCCACCAAACTCATAGATACAGAGAATGGATTGGTGGAGGTTTCTAGAGGCAGGGGTAGGGGGTGGGAAAAATGGGTGAACTGCTTTTTTTTTTTTAGTTTAAATATATTGAATAATTTATAATAATAATAAATAAAAGTCAGACTAGTGGTTACCCTTGTGGTAGTATAGACTTTGGGAATGTTTGGGGGTGTAAAAAATATTTCATTAAGCTGTTATTTATCTTAATTTCTGAGATTTTGGCACTACCTTAAATTTTGTGCTCTAGTGAGAGGCTCACTTGCTTCACCCTAGTTCTGATACCGAGCAGGACACTGTGGGGCTCCTGGGCACAAAGGCCTTTCTGTGTCCCCCATTTCTTGATTATAGGAAATAGGCTTCATTCAGCCTCCGTGACCTTCCCTGAGTTCCAATGCGCAGGTTCAAACAGATGTTAATTAGGGAAGAGGGGGGATGCAGAGACAAGGGAGGAACAGTCAAAAGACACAATAGTGCAGCCTTGGGGCAGGGTCCTGGTTCCCCCTCAAGAGACACACATAACAATATCCTTGAGCTGTTTTGCAGACACTGAAAGCCCCACCAGGTGGGAGAAGTTAACTGTCTGCTGACCACAAGCACGTAGACCCCATACCGGTTGGAACCAGAAGGTTGATGATGCCGACTCCCACTTACCTCACCACCAACCAATCAGAAGAATGTCCACCAGCTGATCACGCCCTCTTTGAACCATTATTATAAAACTTCTCACTACCCCCTCCAGGTCGGGACACACAGTTTTTGAGGGCATTAGCCTACCGTGGCCCCCTTTGCCTGGCGAAGCAATAATGCTATTTTTTTCTACTTCACCCAAAACTCTGTCTCCGAGATTTAATTCGGTGTTGGGGTACAGAGGCCAGATTCGGCTTCAGTTCTCCCACCTTATTTGGAAAACCCCACTTCCTAACAGCAGCCAGAAGCTGTTGGCCACCCTCTTGAAGGTCTTAGACCCCCTTTGCTGGTGTGGTACGCCTGTCTCCCACCTTCTGTGGGCTTTGCTCCTAATGGCCTGTGCTTTTGACCTTCTGCAGAGGCCCATCCTTGGACTGCTGAGGCCAGAAGTGCCTGAAGATTTTTGTCCTTGGGGTGACCCTTAGCCAATGTCCGACAGATACAGAAGTACAAAAGCTCAGCTCGCTTGCCTCCGGCCCTCCTAAACTCTGAAGAGCAGTTTTTGCCTCGGAGCTCTGTGCAGTAACAGCTGAGGCTGGAGCATCACCTAAACTCCCAGCCTTGCTTGGCACTGTCCCCTGCTTCCTTCCCAGTTTCTCTCAGGAGCACCTTCTGCATAAATCACGTCTGCCTGAGTTCTCATCCCAGAGGCTGCTTCTGGAAGAATCCCACCGCTCAGTAAAACTTAAGAGCCCAAACTTAAG
Organism: Balaenoptera ricei; assembly: GCF_028023285.1. Lineage (NCBI taxonomy): Eukaryota > Metazoa > Chordata > Mammalia > Artiodactyla > Balaenopteridae > Balaenoptera > Balaenoptera ricei. Next base: position 41,607,255 of record NC_082660.1, read on the forward strand.
AGCCCTGTAGAGCTCTTGTTTTTTTCAGGTTCTGCCTATGAAGTAAGGTTTCCTTAGCAACGAGTGTCATCACTATGGCAACTCTGAGTCATGGTTACCAAGGGAAACTCGACTTTCTGAAAAGAGAGATCGGCACTCATCGCTTATCTTGGTATTTTTTTCCCCCTCAATTCTACTTTTTCTCTCCATGGCAGTTGTGTGTGGGCTGTAGGGTTCTTTGCTTCTCTTAAAATGGTTCCTTTTAATGAAACTTGCATGAAATGGATCAGGCATGTGACTGGAGAGACCACTGCTTGGTTGCCCCTTGAGAGTGCCATGACCCCAGCTAGATGCCAGGGTGCAGGGCACCCGCAGATGTGGTTGGTCCACAGAGTGAGGTCAAGACATAAAACAGCCCAGTGTTCCATAGCCAGTCCACTCTGCCAGACTCTCCCCTGAAGTACCCAGGGAAGGGGTGGCTGAGGGTGGGTGCAATTGTAGCACCTCAATATGTGAAGCTTTACCATAATTTCAAAATGATGTTTCAGTGAAGGATGTTGGTACCTATGTAATTCTTTTTAAGTCAAAAGGACCTATAAAAAGCAGCTAGCTCTTTGCATAAGGCTTTGTTCTCTGTGATGGTAAACTGTTTTTGTTTTTTCCTGAACGGGTCTCTCTCTTCAGGGCAGACATTGTGTGTGGTTTCCTGCTAGCTCAGGCTGCCTTGGCAGGTGCCCTCTTGCCATTCTGTCCTGCTGCCTACTGGTTTCTCAGGAGAGAAGTGCAGTGCAAGGGTCAGGGCTGAGAGAATGGAGACACCTTGCTGACTTTATTTTAAAAAAGCAATTCACAACACAAAAGCCCTCTATTATTCTAAAAAGCCTTTCTCTTTCCTGTTCTGCTCTCTGTTTCCATGGAAATGGAGCTAGTCACCAGCCAGTAAGTCAATGGCTGCAACGGTTGTATATTGTTCTTTGTTCTCTTCTTCGTGGAAGAAAAACACCTTGATTTCTATTTGTCCTCTTTGTAAGTGACAAGGTACTGTCATTGTAAAGCCCCAGATCAGACACTGAGTCATGACTGGGCCCAAGGAGAGGAGAATGCGCAGGCTTTCAGAAGAAAGGCCCTCTTCTTCCTCTTTGCCACCAAGCCCTGGAATAAATTCATCAGGGGCTGAGATGGGGGAGGGGGGCAGAGTTGATCCAGTCCCCCTAACCTCTAAGTTCAACCAGGAGACTCAGTGATGGAGGTTCTCCCTGGCTTGACATCGAGACTTAGCTGTTTGGCTGGTTGTTCCCTTGGGGAAGAAATAACTCAGGGTGAGTCCATATTGAGGCACAGTAGATTAGTGCCGGTGTAGTGAGCACCACTGGCACCCCACGCAGACCCCTTCCATTCCTTTTACAAATGCTGTGTGCCCATCCCCCAGCATCTGCAGACTTTGCTGCTCATGACTGGCACCCGTGACCTTCAGAGGCGTGTCCCTGGGCACAAGAGTCACTTCATCTGTATAGATGTAATTTGATTACATCTGCAAGACCCTATTTCCAAATAAGATCATACTCACAGATGCTGAGGGTTAAGATTTCACCAAATGTTTTGGGAAGACACCACTGAACTCACATCGCAGTGTTATCTTTGTATAGGTTTGTCCTCTCTGATAAGATGACATTTGAGCAAAGACCTGGATAGAGTGAAAGGGTCAGCCAAAGTGAGCTATGTGGTTATTAAGAAGAACAGTAAGTGCAAAGGCCCTGAGGCAGGAGCAGGCTTGGTAGAGTCCAGGAGCATCAAACAGGCCAGTGTTTCTAGAATAGAGTGAGCAAGGGGGGAGCGAGGTGGTAGGAGACAAGGTCAGAAAGGTAGCAGAGGGCTAGATTGTATAGAGTCTGATACACACTGTGGAGAGGACTTTGGCTTTGACCCAGAGAACGATGGGAGCCACTGAAGGGTCATGAGCAGAGGAGGGATGTGATCTGACTTATGATTTTCAAAGATCCGTCAGGCTGATGTGTGGAGAATAGACTGAAGGGAAGGGATGGGGGAAACAGAGTGTCCAGAGAGGAGGCTGCGGTGAAAACCTGGGTGAGAGGTGATACTGACTTGGACCAGAGTTGTAGCTGCGAAGGTGGCAAGTGGCTGAATTTTAGGCGTATTTGGAAGGTACAGCCCAGCAGAGCAACTGCTCATTTACCCTCTCAGCAACATAGTGAGGTAAATACTTATTATCCCCATTTTACAAACAAGTAAACCAAGGCTTGTTTTATTTTATTTATTTGCTTTAGTTTCTTTTTATCATTCTTGGTTCCAAGATATAAGTCACATGGCAAGTCTGAAGGGCTGTTTGAGTCTTTTAGAAGCAGAAGAGAAATTAAGTAAGGGGTGATCTGCTCAGAATGTCAATGTGGAAAATAATCAATGAAGTTGCTCCATATTTGGAGATTTGAATGATTAACTCAAAGTTTTAGTCTCTCAGTTGTGTATGATCTGAAGCATGAAGAGATATCAAAAAGTTGGATGTCTATTCTCAACCACAGGCCACTTGACCAGGGTGAGAAGCCAATCATATCACCTCTGTCTTCATGGTCTCCTCACTCATTTTCTTTTATACTAGACTCCCTCTTTTACCAAATATTTGTAAACTTAGTATTGCTGGCATCTCCCACTACTGAAAGAGCCCTAGGCCTGTTTTAATCAGAAAGCTTAATAAGCTTGCCCAGAGTCACTCAGCTGCTAGTATGAGGTAGAATGAGGCCTGGCACCTAAGTCTGTCCAGCACTGGCACCGAGGTCTTAACAACCATGGTAAAAGTTCAACATCCCCTTTGCTGTCACCCTGCCTGGCTGTGGGCTGGCAATGTGGCCTGTGGGTAGAAAAGAGTCTGTAGTGGGCTGGATGATGGCCCTCAAAAAGTCATGTCCACACCCTAACTCCCAGAACCTGTGGTGTGACCTTATTTGGAGAAAGGGTCTTTGCAGATATAATTAAGTTAAGGACTTTAAATGAGGAGATTATCTTGGGTGCACCTGAAATCCAATGACAAGTGTCCTTATAAGAGACAGCAGAGAAGACATATGAGCTGGGGAAACTGGAGATTATCTAAACTCTCCGAACTCCATTTTCCTCGTCTCTACTTTGCAGGGGAATAACATAGTCCTTGCCGGGCTCTGGGGAAGATTAAATTAAATAATGTTTTGAAGTGCTTGTAGGGCTGAAGGACAGAGCCAGCTGGCCACTGGCTTGGGACACCGCCCTGTCACGATTAGGCTCAGGATGAAGCAGGTGTCCTCAGAAGGAAGCGAAAATTGAGCTGAATTATTATCAAATGAAGTATTCTTAGAAGCCATTTAAGTCTTAGACTATTATCTGGTCACTTTAAACTTATTCTTATTGGAATACATATTAATGATATGTGTTAGTACAATTAATTACTTCTTCTTAGCTTAAGCAAATTAGTGTGCATTTACATGACAAGCAAGAAAAAAGTCAGAGTGTTACCTGCAGGATATCGGAACCCCCGTTGTGTGTGCGCAGGAGTGGCTGTGATTTGAGGTGAGCGGGGAGAGTCTCCTTGTGCTATATGCCAAACTGCAAAATCTTAAAAAGCGCTGACATTTCCTTCCTTAAAAGCTTTCTGAAGACTGTTGTACATTCATTTGGCAGAATGGTTTAGGGAGAGAAAGTTGTCAGATAAACTGCTGTCAGGAGCCAGATGATTTGATTGGCACTTTGCTACCTCTCAGGGAGCAAGGTCTTCATGAGACTGGGCAAGGGGCTAGGGTGGTGGTTTGAAAACATGTCCACAAATTCATGAAGCCTCCTCCCATTAAGAGGTGGAGTTTAACTGCCTCCCCCTTGAACATAGGCCGGCTTTAGTGACTTGCTTCTAAGCAACAGGATGCAGTGTTGTTTCCCAGTCTATGTCAGAAAATTCAATACCCCTTCTGTGTGGTTCTCTCTGTCTCAGGACACACGCCTTTGGATCTCTGAGCCATCATGTAAGAAGTCTGGCTACCCTGAAGTCGCCATGCTGGAGAGACCACGTGGAGATAGAGATGTTTAAGGAGCCCCAGCTGTTCCAGGCTCTAGTCGTTTGAGTTCTTGCAGCCCATGCAGACGTGTGAGTGAAGAGGCCTTTGAGATGCCCTCATCTCTGGCCACCATCTGGCTGCAACTACATGAGACACCCTGAGTGAGAAACCACCAAGCTGAACTCAGTCAACCCCCAGTCCGGGAGAGAAAATAACAAATGATTGTTGTCGTTCTACGCCACTAAGTTTGGGGTAGTTTGTTATCCAGCAGTAGATAACTGGAACAGAAGAGTGTATTTGGATGGTGACTTGGGGGGAGGTGCAAAGAGAAGGAAAATGAATGGGATAGTGGAGGTGTGATGGGCTGTAGTGGTTGGGGACATTGCAGCTGGAGAGCTCTGGTTGGCCAGTGAAATTAGCCATATTTGTTATTCATTCATTCGCTCAAGTTTATTGAGGCCCTACTTTGCTAGACACTGAGTATATAGAGAGAAACAAGATCCGGTGTCTTCCCTTAAGAAGCTTATAATCTAGTAAGGTAAACTAGGGAAACAGACACAATCATCCGAGATGTACATTATATAGAAGTAGCATAGGAAATGAAAAATCATTTTTATCTGGGAGGGGTACAGGGATACCAGGGAGTCAGGGAAGGCTTCTTCAAGGTCAGAGTTTTGAGGAATGAATAGAAGTAGAGGTAGATTTACTGTGAAGCTAATGAATTTTAAGCTATAGGGCCCCTTACATGCATGGGCTCTTTCCAAGGCCCTAGGATGGGCCATAGTAATATACACATACAGTTCTATATTTTTGCAAAAATTTAAGAAGATATTTTAAACTGCAATTTCTGAAGACCTTATATTAGTTAAGGTTCTCCAGAGAAACAGAATATTTATTTATTTGTTTGTTTTATTTTTGTTTGTTATAAGGAATTGGCTCATGTGATTGAAAAGTCCCAAGATCTGAAGTTGCCAGCTGGAGACCCAGGAGAACTGGTAGTATAGTTTCAGTCAGAGTCCAAAGGCCTGAGAGCCAGGAGAGCCAATGGTATGAATTCCACTCCAAGGGCAGGAGAAGACCACCGGCCCAGCTCAAGGGTCAGGCAAACATAGTTTCCTCTTACTCAAACTTTTTGTTCTACAAACCTTCAACTGATTGGATAGGACCCATACACATTAGGGAGGACAATCTGCTTTACTCAGTTACCAATTCAAAATTTTTAAAAATTTTTATTGAAGTATAGTTGATTTTCAATGTTGTGTTAGTTTTGGTGTACAGCAAAGTGATATATATATATATATATATATATATGTATATATGTTTATAGATATATATTCTTTTTTCAGATTCTTTTCCATTATAGGTTATTACAAGATATTGAGTACAGTTCCCTGTGCTATACAGTAGGTCCTTGTTGCTTATCTATTTTATATATAGTAGTATGTGTATGTTAACCAATTCAAATGTTAATCTCAACCAAAAACTCCCTCACAGACACACCCCAAATAATGTTTGACCAAATGTTTGGGCACTCCATAGCTCAGTCAAGTTGACACATAAAATTAACCGTCACAAACCTCTGTCTTGTTTCATTCTGACTTTTACTCCATGACACTTCCCCTCATGTTAGGTGGTGTCAGATAGTATTGGAGTGGTGTCTAATTCTGAGGATCTAACTAAGAGGAAGTTGAGATGGGGTTACATTTAGTTTGGGTTTAGTGGGATAAAAATTGACAAGTTGTATAAAGTCACTTCTGTGTACAGTTAGGTTATTGCTAGCCATCCTGGTGTAGGAATAGCTTCAAGGAGTACCTTTACCATCCACTGTGTAGATTCCCTTGGCATTGTGATATGGAAGATCAGGCACTGAGATTGTGTCATGATATGAACATATTCTTGTATCCAGCACCAGAATTACATGGGTAGCATAGAGAAACATTTGTGTTTCGATGGAAAACTATGCATTGTCTAGGGGATACTGCTCTTAATTATCAGTTTCTGATTCTATGGCATAAATTGCAGATAAACTACAGCAATGCAAAAATAATTCTTGTCTAAAGACATGCAAATTCTGTCCTATCTGGTAAAAGGTTCAACTGACTTCCCTAACCCCTGTAGAAAAACTGGATTATAAAGTCTCTTAAAGAACCTCTGTTCTGATCAGCTTACAAAGACAAATAAGCACTTATGTAAATTGGATAGTCCCCAAATTACCAAAAAATAAGGAAATTGAACTTCTGATACTTTAAATGTGCCAGAAGAAAAAAAATTCTTACAGAAACTAATTCAAAAATGTTTAAGAATCCAATTTCTTAATCTAGGTAAATCTTTGGTAAATAAGACTAATTTACTGTTTTTGGTAAAATAAAAACAGTTGCATCTTCTCTATGAGTGTTAAGTATAATATAAGCACACACTTTATTCTACTTAGGTATGTTCTTCTTGACTTATGAAGATTTAGTGACCAAATAAACTAGCATTATTGTTTAAGGTTATGAAAAATGTAAATTTGTGTTTCACTAAATTGAATTGTTATTCTCATAAATTTTATTTCGACAGAAATTATGCTTTGTAGTATGCCCACTCGAGATAATTCCGAAGATTTTTAGGATACTCAAAAATTGGATTGTTATTAAATTGATAATTAATAGATGTTCATTGGATACCTAGATCATTTCTAAATAAGTTAGAATACTGAAACAGTGGTCATTAAGCATAACTTTAAGTTTATATCCTTTTGTTTCTTATTTTTATGTGCCATAGAGAGGCTATATCTTTGGGTCTGTTAAGTAATGTGTTGATTTTTGCCACATTGAGAGTTTGTATAAAGAATGTGTGTGACTATAGAAAGTTGTGTTAACGCATATTCATAGCTCTAAAATCCTTGTATGTGAGAGACAGTTCTCAATTATCCACCTCCCCCATGTCCCCCAGTTTTCTTTGTGAAATAGAAGTTATTTTGGCTAATAGTTATGTTGGGGAGGAAAAACTTTTCCTCTACCCTCTTATATCAGCTGACTGGAGACTGTAAATTAAATTGACAAAAGACAGATTAACAGAAGAAAAAACAGAGTTTATTTGTGCGTGCAACATGCACACATGTGGGAGAACTCTTGATGAGTAACTCAAAGGGATGGTTAGAATTTGAGGCTATATACCAACTTAGTAAGTGATGGGGAGAGCGAGAAAGGGCGCTTATGGGAACACAAATGACTTTTTGGAATGATAAACGAATTTTCAGGAGAACAAACAGGAGATAAAGTTTGTGATGATATTTGTCTATACAGGTATGAGTGGTCTCCTTCATGGGCCATAAAATTCTCCTGGAGAAGGAATTTGGGGTAGGTTTTATTAGCATTCTCCCTTCTGGGAGTAGATCCAACCCGAAGAGGAATTTATGGCAGCCTTATTTCATAGAAGTTCCTGCTTTTAGTCAAATAAGGGAAGTTCTGAGAGAGTTTGGTTTTTTTTTTTCCCCCTGCATCTGTTGAATCTCAAAAGTCTTCAGCTTAAAATAATCTTTATACCAACTCTGGGTTTCCCAGTAGGTCCCCATAGTTATAATGAATATAGATGGTTGAAACTCCACTTGGGAGTAATAGTTTCAGAGAAATACACTTGTGGACATGCTTCTGTATTTCAAGGAAAATAGTAGTTTTGCCTTAAAAACAGCAGTTCTCAGAGTTTTGCTTGTTTTTTTGGGGGGAATGTCCTCCAAAACTCTTTATACTCTTCAACCTTGTTGAGGACCCCAAAGGGGTTGTTTGTTGTTGCTGTTTTTCTGGGTTCTAACTAATGATATTTACTGTATTGGAAACTGAAAGTAAAACATTGCTTAAATGTGTAAATTCTTATTGATTTATTTAAAGACATTAATGATGAACATATTGCATGTTAACAGCATCTTAGTATTATTACTAAATTAATTCTGGCCTATAGACCCTCTGAGATCTGCCCTAAAGTAAAGTGTCAGTGTTAGTTTATTCCAGAACATGAACAAGCTTAACAAAGGACAAAACTTGGAAAGTGAATTTTATTTGCCTTAGTTAGGAATACTTGAGTCTGAAAAGCTATGAAATATGTTAAAATCTGAGCAAAGTTTCCTCAGTTTTGATGGGCTTGTTTTTTGTTTTGTTTTGTTTTGTTTTTTGGTTTACTTTTTGCCTTCACCTGTAGTATGAATGATTACTTTTTCTCTGTACTCTGCCTAGATGACAATTTTCTATGCTGTATGTTGACTTTATTATGCTTTTGGTCGTTTAAGAAAATGAACAAAAGTTCCTCACTTATTAAAGAGCTAAAATTCATTAGTCATGTTAAAGTCTATATATTTTTAAAATGTTTTCTTCTCACTTTGGTTAAATAGGTAACTGAGTATGGCTTCTTAACCTCCCATGATCCCATCTTAATCGTGTCTAAAATTCCTCTGATAACTTTTTTGATTTTTGCCGTCTCTAGACCAAATCCTAACAAAATAAAATAAAACTTTAAGAATAACTTTTTACACCTAAAAGGTCTCATATTTCCCCAAGGGCCCCTGGAAAACTACAAAGATTTGTTCTTTCACCTTATAAAAGAGACATGTTAGAAATAATTAGGACCTAGAGTCTGTCATACAGAGTGAAGTAAGTCGAAAGAGAAAAACAAATACTGTATGCTAACACATATATATGGAATCTAAAAAAAAAAAAATGGTCATGAAGAACCTAGGGGCAATACGGGAATAAAAACGCAGACCTACTAGAGAATGGACTTGAGGATATGGGGAGGGGGAAGGGTAAGCTGTGACAAAGTGAGAGAGTGGCATGGACATATATACACTACCAAACATAAAATAGGTAGCTAGTGGGAAGCAGCCACATAGCACAGGGAGATCAGCTCTGTGCTTTGTGACCACCTAGAGCGGTGGGATAGGGAGGGTGGGAGGGAGGGAGACGCAAGAGGGAAGAGATATGGGGATATATGTATATGTATAACTGGTTCACTTTGTTATAAAGCAGAAACTAACACACCATTGTAAAGCAATTATACTCCAATAAAGATGTTTAAAAAAAAAAGAAAGAATTAGGTTTATTTGATAAGTTACTATTGATGAGTTGCATGAAGAGTTGTCAAATCAGAAGAGGTGCTTAGCTTTCTCTAGGTTAAATTGGCATAGGTAAATTTTTTAACAAAAGTATTTTAGAATTTGGACATTGTTTGGGAAGTTCCTAGAAATATGTCAGTGCCCTCACTCTCTAGAATACGATTCTGTATCCTAGAGCCTTGAGGTTGTTTTGCGAGATGACATTAGTCAATAACAGTATAGTGTCACCAGCCATAATTTTGGGTGTTATTTAAAATGCTTTTTTGGCCACAGTCCTTCTTTTTACATTTAAATTTAGACCAATGGTTTTCAATTAAAGATGCCCATTGGACTTACCTATGGAGTTTAATACAGATGTCTAGGACCTACTCCAGACTCATGGAATCTCTTTACTTGATATTCTTGATATATTCTTGGTATATTCATGATATATTATTTTTTAGGATTACTATATGATATGATATAATATTACACCATATTGACATTGTATTATATTATATATTATGCCTCAATATTTTTTCTCTGTAAAAATGTTTATCCATTTTTATAAATCAGATGCAATGTTCATTGTCTTCCTCAAAAATAGTCTTAATCATAATACTTATAGATATTTTGTCTAGAATTTTTTGGATTGGCTTTATTATTCTGTTTTTCATGCCGCAGAAATAAACACATTTCCTTGTCAGTTGCATTATTCTTGCTATGAACTCTTGTCAGAACTTTCACTTTTGAAAATTATTGGTAGTAAATTAAATGCAGCTATTTTGAGTCTCTGTCATCTACAGATAATTTTTTTTCAGTTGTTGTTGTTTTATTCTGATGTTTCTCGGAAGGTACTGCAATCAGCACAGGCCAAACTTCTTGTCTTCAACAAAGAAGGAATGTCTCAGAGTCTTATGGACAAGGACTCTATTGGGTACTTCAGAGAAGAAACTCTTGGTTACAGGCTTCCTGTGGCATCACTTAGAAAACTTTGAGACCATACCAGTGGGCTGAATTAGTCAAGGTAGGCTCTAACCCAAGATACAGAGGAACAAGAATTACACATAACCAAATGCACTGAAGAGAGATGACAGTTTTGTTTGGACTATTACTGATGCTATTTTTTTTAAAAATTTTTATTTCATATTGGAGTATAGTTGATTAACAATGTTGTGTTAGTTTCAGGTGATGTTTGCTGTAGTCTGAATGTTTATGTCCCCTCCCCCCCCAAATTCATGTGCTGAAACTTAACCCCCAATGTGATGGTATTAGGAGGTGGGACCTTTGGGAGGTGATTAGTTCAGAGGGTGGAGGCCTCAAGGATGGAATCAATGCCTTCATAAAAGAGATCCCAGAGAGCTAGTTTGATCTTTCCACCATGTGAGGACACAGTGAGAAGAAGCCCATCTATGAGCAAGTGGGACCTCATCAGACTCTGAATCGCTGGTGTCTTGATCTTGGACTTTCCAGCCTCCAGAACTGTGAGAAATTTCTGTTGTTTATAAGCTACCCAGTCTATGATATTTTGTTATAATAGCATGAAGAACTAAGGCAGTGTTCTATTTTCTATTTATAAGGAAGCCCTTTCTCTTTCTTCTTAAGATATCTGTAACCCATAACGATTTGGCAGATTCTGCTTTTGAAAACTGAAATGAAACATTTGTAAAAGATATTTTGTCCTCTCTGTTTGACTCCTTTCAGAATTCAGAAACTCTTATTGAGTCTTCTTCCTTTTTATGGCAATATCGTTATTTGCATAGATTGTACCTGTTTTTTTTTTTTAAAACCAGAATATAATTGGAAAAAAATTGGTCATGCAACCAAGGCCTTCCTTGAAATGTCATATTTGAGAATGATGTTCATTTAATCAGGTATGACCAGCCCATTATGAGGAACTAGGTTGGCTTTATGGAGCCAGTGCTGACAAAGACCTCTGGGAAAAACTGGCCTAGTACCTGGCTCACGTGGTCCCAGCCTTAGAAGCAGTGAGGGAGCCATTTCCTGGCTGTCTCCAGAAACTTAGGATAAGTTGGGGGAACATCAAGAAAAAAGGTATTTACTCAAATTTATGGGTTCGGCTGGTGACCAGAACCCATAACCTGGTGGCAAGAGTTTCTTGGTGTGGCTTCCTAACTTCAGCACAGCAAATAAGAAGAGGCATTGAAAAGTCAAATCTGAGATTCCTTATGAAAATTTCCAGCAAACTTAAAGAAGGCTTATTATGTGGTGGGTTAACCCTCTTGCTGCATCTATGTAAGTAATCAGGCCACACCTAATCAGACCAACCTTATTTTATGATTATGAATAATCTTTATTATCTTTATTTGAGATTATTTTTGATGTCAAGTGGGGAGACTGTAACAGCAAAAGTGCTTCAGTGGAAAACTATGCTTTGTCTAAAGGACATTCCACCAGGTTATCAGATTCTGGGAGCCATTTTACAACTCTATAAATTGTAAGTACAGTAACAGCAATACAAAATAACTCTTGGCCATAGACGTGTAAATTCTGTTCTGTCCTGGAGAGGTTCAACTGATCTCCCTCCCTGACTGTGGGTAAAACCAGTTCTGCCTCCATTTGCAGATTCATTTCAATATTCTTTTACTCCATATAAATTCATGCTTTTTGACCTCACCTTTATAACATCTGCTTGGATCCCTATTGATTGAGTTAAAGTAAAAGTTTTTTTTTAAACTTTAATTTACTTATTTATTTATTTATTTTTGGCTGTGTTGCGTCTTCGTTTCTGTGCGAGGGCTTTCTCTAGTTGTGGCAAGCGGGGGCCACTCTTCATAGCAGAAAGTAAAATTTTTAACATGTATTCCTTTTTATATTAGTATAAGAGTTATGCTTTTATATTTTCTGGAGTATTATCTTTTAACAGTAGTGAGGAAAAACAAAGTTTGAAATCTACTAAGGCTCCTAGAAGCTAGTCAGATGTGTAAAATTCTGAGTGGGAGATTTGGTTCTCCAAGATGCCTAGTCAAAGCAGAAGTTTTTTCCTGTTAGGAAGTATTTAATGATGCAGCAAATACAACCATAAATGTGCTTTGGAAGTGGATCAAGTTGTTAATTAATAAAATTTGTCTATTTTTTGGGGGAGGTTTGTGATGCTTGTGTTATATGCTTTAAAATTTATATGGCATATGTTTTTAGATTTGTAATTTGATGGGATATATTTCCTAATTCTAAATAACTATTTACTATTAAATCTAATCTTGTATTGCTAATATTGTGTTCTATTTCTTTTTTATTTATTCATTTATTTATTTTTGTAATAACTTTTTTTTTAACATCTTTATTGGAGTATAATTGCTTTACAATGGTGTGTTAGTTTCTGCTTTATAACAAAGTGAATCAGCTATACATATACCTATATCCCCATATCTCCTCCCTCTTGCATCTCCCTCCCACCCTCCCTATCCCACCCCTCTAGGTAGACACAAAGCACCGAGCTGATCTCCCTGTGCTATGCAGCTGCTTCCCACTAGCTATCTATTTTACATTTGGTAGTGTATATATGTCCATGCCACTCTCTCACTTCATCCCATACAACCCAGCAATCCCACTACTGGGCATATACCCTGAGAAAACCATAATTCAAAAAGAGTCATGTACCACAATGTTCACTGCAGCTCTATTTACAATAGCCAGGACACGGAAGCAACCCAAGTGTCCATCATCGGATGAATGGATAAAGAAGATGTGGCACATATATACAATGGAATATTACTCAGCCATAAAAAGGAACGAAATTGAGTTATTTGTAGTGAGGTGGATGGACCTAGAGTCTGTCGTACAGAGTGAAGTAGGTCAGAAAGAGAAAAACAAATACCGTATGCTAACACATATATATGGAATCTAAAAAAAAAAAAAAAGGTTATGTGTTCTATTTCTTAAAGAGGGCCTCTAAATGTATAAGCTTTAGGCTCTACTACACTTGGATCCTCACCCTTACCCAAGACATGTGTTTTGTTTTCCTAAATGTAGGCTTTTAAATTTGGAATTGGTTATGATCATTGTCCCTTTCCACTCTGAAATTTCCTCTGTCCAACTTCCCCTTGTGTCCAGTAGCTTTGGAGTTGCAAGCAACAGGTGTCAAAGAAAAACCAGAGCTTCACAGTAGCTAAAGCCATAAAAACAGATGTTATTCAAGACTATTGCAATAGGGAAAAAGAGACCTCAGTGTAGAACTAGGCTCAATTCAGAATACAGCATGGGCAAGTGGGAATTTATAGCCAAGGAGCAGGGAGGGGGTTGGTGAATTAAAAAATTACTAAGAAGAAACATCAGGGTGGAAGAGGAGATTCTGCTTAAACTAACCTATCAGGATTCTTGCTGAAGGTAGGCCAGCATGATCAAACATCACCTGGGGGATAGTGGAGTTTAAGGAACATGATTAGATATTGAAGGTGATCAGGTATCAAGGGTTGGGGATTCTGGCTAAACTAAATTTAACAGGATTCTTGCTAAAACTGGACAATGCAGAGATGAACATGGAAGTCCAAAAGTCAAGACCTAGTTGAAAAGTTCAGGGGAGCCTGAGTAAAGTTTGGTCAAGGAGAGACTCTTTGTCACAGGTCATATTAGGAATTCAGCAAAGGGAAGTTGAATTAGGGACATATTTAATTTGGGTATAGTGGGCTATAATTATGTGTTCCTCATTCACTTTTGTCAAATAAAAAACAAATCCGACTTGGTAAGGTGAAATTTTACTCAAAAGGATTATTGCTGGTGGGGGAAAGGGATATTGCAATAGGGAGAATACTCTGACTGTAGATATGAAGGCCTCTCAAGGACTGGCCAAAAAAAAAGGTTTCTTTTATAGAGAGGGGTAAACTAGGCTAGAAAGAACTGGGTGTGGGGAAGAGGGATGAAAGGGTGGTTTGAACAGATAGCAGATCAGAGGATATTCTACCTGGAGACCATCTTATTCTTAGGGAGAGTAGTATGCTGGCTCAGGCTGAATGTGGGCCAAAGTTCAGAAGCTTGGAGGAAGGAGAAAAGCTTAACCAAAGTTCAGTTAGCAAGCATTTTGTTTTGATTGAGCAGGGAGGACAAGTGGTTCAGCCCCATTTATGAGGCAAAGAATGGGAATTTCGAGGGTCTGTGTCTGGTCTTGTCATAGGTAAACAAGGGGGCATATATGAGTCCTATGTTAAGTCATATGGGGTAGGGGAGTTCTTTGTGGTAAGCCATTTCCCAGAACAGAAAAGGGTGGTGAGATTTACTAACCATCACGGTTTTCCCAGGAACACAGGGCTCAAGTAAAATTCAACATTGTCACTTTTGAATGTAATTATTATTATTATTTTTATAAATTTATTTATTTTATTTATTTATTTTTGGCTACGTTGGGTCTTCATTTCTGTGCACGGGCTTTCTCTAGTTGCAGCGAGCAGGGGCTACTCTTGGTTGCAGTGCGTGGGCTTCTCATTGTGGTGGCTTCTCTTGTTGCAGAGCATGGGCTCTAGGCACATGGGCTTCAGTAGTTGTGGCATGCAGGCTCAGTAGTTGTGGCCCGCGGGCTCTAGAACGCAGGCTCAGTAGTTGTGGTGCATGGGCTTAGTTGCTCCATGGCATGTGGGATCTTCCTGGACCAGGACTCAAACCCTTGTCCCCTGCATTGGCAGGCAGATTCTTAACCACTGCGCCATCAGGGAAGTCTGAATGTAATTATTATTTCTAGCTATCCCAGTATAAAAATGGCCTCTAGGAATAATCCTACTACCCACAACACTGACCAACCAGGTGTTGTGACAGAAAAATGCAGGGTCCCTCCTTTAGAGGCAGACATAAATTTCTAATAAAAGCAATGAATAGGCTCTTGGATTGTTGATAATCCAGTTAATGAAGAGAGGGAAGTTATAAGGACACATTGGGAAAAGATTTAAATTTCCTGTTGACTTGACATGAAATATTAACATCCCTGAAGGCAACACACAATTCCTGATACAACACACCATAGGATAGTGAGGACATAGTGGATAATGGGTGTTGTCAATCCAAAGACCATTAAAGATTAAAGATTCAACAACTGAACAAGAAAACTTGAAATGCCCTGAAAGAAACTTGATAGAGGTTTTCTTGATGACTATCCTAAAAATTTGCACATTACACAGGTTGTGAAGCTGAAAGAAACATTTCTAAACTACCAATTAAAAAAATTAATTTTGATCACCTGGGCTAGAAGGAAAACAATGATCTTTTCATTCTTTGTACTGACAATTATATTACAAAATCATTGAAGAGGCAATCGAAAGTATTGTGGTTGATTTTTAGAATAATGGCCCCCAAATCATCATGCCTCCTTGTTTTCAAATCTCTTAGCAAAGTGACTTTGCAGTTCCTCTGTCATGAGGTGGTATCCATTTCCCCACTCCTTGAATCTGCAAAGGGCTTGTGAATTGTTTTCATCGATAGAGTGCAGTGGAAGTAACACTGCACCTTCTGCATCGCAGCTTCTATTGGCACCCTCTTGGAATGCTCCTGTTACAATGTAAGGAAGACCAGGCTAGCTGGTAAGAAACGATGTAGAGAAAGAAGCTCAGCTGATAGACAGCATCAAGGCCACAGACATGTGGGTGAGGCCATCTTGGAGCATCCAGCCTTTCTAGCCGCCATCTGATTGCAACAGCATGACTCAGCCCAGATGACACCCACAGGACACCCACCTACTCAAACCAGAGAATTGTGAGAAATATAAATCTCTGTTGTTTTAAACCACTAAGCCACTAAGTTTTAGAGTTGTTTGACAGCAATAGACAACTGATACAGGCATGCAGAAAAAAAAAAAAAGCAAGCAAATGGTATGGAGGTATGTCAAGTGATTAATTAATACATAAAAATATCATGGGAGTGATGTCAGCATCATGGCCGTGAGAGTCATCCCTTTTATCTCTCCCCTTTGGTTGACAACTAATCAGACATCCATAACTGAAAAAAAAATTATGCTTCTGCATAACATACCAGGATACCTGAGAGATTCATCCATCTGTGCACCAAAAACGTGGGAGGAGGATTGGACTGTGGAGGAGGTGGCTGAATGAGGGAAGTGGTGGCAGAGATGGTGACAGCAGAGAAGGTGGCGGCTGGTCTGGCAGTGAGCCAGCACAACCTTTCTGGCAGATGAGATGGAGGGTGAAGGTGCTGAGTGGGAGTCTGCCTGGCTACACGTGATGAAGCTGGAGGAATCGGTTGCTTTCTCTGAAGAGAGACCATAGTGACTAGGGGGAGAGAAAGGGAAGGGAAGTAGGCAGGAAAAGAGCTGAAGGGAAGCATCTTGCTGTCTGCCCTGGGAGGCAAGAGAACTGCCCATGGACCTCTGGGATCCCTCAAATTTAGGATTTCCCTACTGGACCATGGGCACACCCAAAGACCCAAGTGCTAAGTACAGACCTCCCTCTACTCTGCCACCACACTTTGCTTTTTTTTTTTTTTTCTTTAAATGTATGTGCTCCCAACCTTAACAAGTTAGCTCTGGTAAGAGAAACCAAAAAACTTGTGCTATAATGCCACCTTCTGGAAAACAAAAGGAAGGTTCCTAACTACCAACTTGTTGAATTGTTAGAATCAAAGTAAACAAAACCTTGCCTACATAAGAAGTGTGTTTGCTACTTCAAATGTGGTGATCGAGGCACTTCTCATCAAGCACCATGAAAAATCATGGTAGTACAGTATCACAAAAATAAACCGACAATTTTCCAGCAACTGAACCCAAAGACATGGAATATTGTAATCCAACTGATGAAGAATTTAAAATAGCTGTTATGAAGAAAATCAACCAGCTATAGGAAAACTCAGAAATGTAAAACAATAAAATCAATGAACAGAAGGAGTACTTTACCAAAAAGATTGAAATTCCAAAAAAAAGAACCAAACAGAAATTCTGAAGCTGAAGAACTCAATAAATGAGATGAAGAATGCATTAAGATGTACTGAAAATAGAGCAGATCATATGGAAGAGAGAATTAGTGATCTTGAGGATAGAAATACAGAAATAAATGATTCGGGTGGAAGAGAAGAGATAACAAAGATTTTAAAAAGGGAAGAAACTCTGTGAGAACTATCTGAACCCACTAGAAACCATAAGATTAATGGGTATTCCAGAAGGAGAATAGAGGGAGAAGGGAACAGAGAGTGTATTTAAAGAAATAATAGCTGAGAACTCCCCAAACCTGGGGAAGAAACTGGATATATAAGTTCACAAAGCTAATAGAACCCTTATTATCTCAACACAAAAAGAGCTCTAAGACACATTACATTAAAACTGTCAAAAGTCAATGATAAAGAAAGGATTTTAAAGGCAGCCAGGGGGAAAAAGACAGTGACTTACAGAGGAGCCCCAATTAGGCTATCAGCAGATTTCTAGCAGAGACTCTAGAGGTCAGGAGAGAGTGGAATGACATATTTAAAATATTGAAAGATAAAAATTGCCAGCCAAGAATACTCTATTCAGGAAAGTTATCCTTCAGATGTGAAGGAGAAATAAAGGCTTTCCCAGACAATAAAAGCTGAGGGAGTTCAACACCACTTGACTTGCCCCTTAGAGGCCACTATGAACAGTTATATACCAACAAATTATATAACATAGAAGAAATGGATAAATTTCTAGAAACACTACCAGAACTGAATTAGGAAGAAATAGAAAATCTGAACAGACCCGTAATGAGTAAAGAGATTGAATCAGTAATCAAAAAACTCCTAACATAGAAAACTCCAGGACCAAGTGGCTTCACTGGAGAATTCTACCAAACATTTAAAGAAGTAACAGTGATCTTTCTCAAAATCTTCCAAATATTGAGGAGGAGGAAACATTTCCAAACTCATTCTCTGAGCCAGCATTACTTTGATACCAAAACCACCTGTTAGAATGGCTATCCTCAAGGAAACTAGAGACAACAGGTGCTGGTGAGGATGTGGTGAAAAGAGAACACTTATACATTGTTGATGAAAATGTACATTGGTCCAACCACTATGGAAAATAATATGGAAGTTCCTCAAAATATTAAAAATGAGGTCTACCACATGATCCAGCAATTCCATTTCTGGATATATACCCAAAGGAAATGAAAACAAGATTTCAACAAGATACATGCCCTCCCATATTTATTGCAGCATTATTCACAATAGGCAAGATACTGAAACAACCCAAATGTCCATAAATGGATGAATGGATAAAAAAGATGTGGTACACATACACAATGAAATATTATTCAGCCACGAAAAATGAACATGGATGGACCTGAGCACACTATGCTTAGGGAGATAAGTCAGAGAAAGACAAATACTGTATGGTATCACTTATATGTGGAAGCTAAAAAAGTTAAACCTGTAAAAAACAGAGAGTAAAATGGTGATTACCAGGGGATGACAGGTGTAAGGCTGATGGTGTTTAAGAGTACAAATTTGTAATGAGTAGCAAATAAGCCGTTGATAGCTAATGCACAATATAATGGATATAGACTATATATAGACTGGATATAGACCGGATACTGTACTATAATTATGTAATGTGATAATTATTACTACATCAGCAACCATATTACAATATATAAGTGTATCAAAGTAACATGCTGTACACCTTAAACTTACACAATGTTACACATCAAATATATTCAATAAAAATGTTATGGTACTGTTTTGAATTTTATGATATTGTTATTGTGGGACTTATTGGCCTTTTAAATTTTGTAATTCACTGTGACTTCTTTCTCATTCTAGATAACTATTCACTTTCCAACCTAATTTTGTATTTGTAACTTTATAACTTTTTCTTAAAGGGGGACCCCAAATCATTTAAGCCTTAGGTCCCAAAATGCCTGGGGCAAACAGGAAGTCCTCCCTTACTCCTTATCTCCCCTCCTAGAGCCCTGTCTCCTTAGGTTTCAAGCTTTCTTCCACCTCCCACTCCAGTTCCTTTGAGTCCCCCTCCTTCCTGGACAAACTCCTTATTGTGGACATGTGACCCCCAGGGGATAAAGATCCCTAAATAATTTTAAAATATTGGCTTCTGGCCACCTATGGAGTCACTAATGGGAAGTCTAGGATGTGGGAGAGCGGTAGGAGAATCCATCACAGAAATGGCCTGTTCTCAGTGTGTGGCAGGAAGAAGCTGGATACCTGGTGTGCAGGAAAGTGCACAGTGGACATGGGAGGCCAAAAGATCCCTCCTACTCAGTGTGCTAGACTGGAAGCCTTGCATCTGGACCAAAGGCCTCCCTGTGGAGCCAGCCTCCAGGAGTGGAGGGGAAAAGAGGCTTGCTGTCCCATTGATGGGGGGCAGGATTGTTGTTAGGACCTGGGAAATACTCCTCTTTCTAGCTTGGAAGCCTGAATCTGGGTGGGACTCTACTTTTCACCTTAGGCTGTGGAGATGGAGCCAAGAACAGGACTAGGCCTTTGCCAGGAGGATCCTTTGTTGAAAATACTGTAATGTAATTGGATAACGAGGGGAAGGTAGACAAGGAATCATGGGGGAAGGCTGGTCGTTCTCTATAGTAGAGCATAGAGGTTAAGAATACAGCCTCTGATGCCAGACTCAATAGGTTTGAATCACAACTGCTGTTTGACTTTGGGAAAGTCACTTAAGCTTTCTATGTCTTAATTTTTCATCTGTAAAATGGATCTACCAATAGTACCTATCTGTTATGGTTAAACCACCCCAAACTTAGTGGTGTAAAACAACAACCATTTTATTATGCTCACAAACTTTGTGGATCAGGAATTCAAAAAGGGCACAATGGAGACAGTTCACCTCTGCTACATTATGTCTGGGGTCTCAGCTGGGAACATGTGGAAGGATGACTTGAAGGTCTGGGGGCTAGAAACATCTAGAAGCTTCTTTACTCACATGTCTGACTCCTGGGCTGGGAGAGCTGAAGCATGGGATTGCTCACCAGAGCACCTCCATGTGGCCTCTCCATGTGGCTTGAACTTCTCACAGCCTGGCATCTGGGTTACAAGAAGGAGCATTAGGATATAAGTGTCCCATGATAATCAAACAGAAGCTACACTGCTTTTCATGACTTAGCAAGTCACATGGTATCACTTCGGCTATACTCTATTGGTTGAAATAGTCTCAAGCCCACCAAGATTCATGGAGAGGGGATATAGACTCTACCTCTTGAAGAGATTGTGCAGATTGAATGAGTTATTATATACAAAGCACTTAGAACAGGGCCCAGCTCAGTGTGGATATCATTAGGTGAAAGACTTTATTATTATTTGCAGGACATAGTTCCTCTGGGCAAGGTTTTTGCCAGAGGGGAAGGCACCTTTGGGGACAAGGTTGAGAAAATGACCCCAGGTGGGTGTCTGCAGAGAGGAGGCTGAAGTACCTTAAGGGTGGGCTGCCTCAGCTCAGATAGGACTTGTCTCCTGGGCTGTGGCTTCAGGGCCACCTGTCAGCTGTCCTGCCCATGGCCTGTACAACCTAGATGCATTTGGGCCCATCAGAAGCATAGCTAGACACAGCAGGGCCCTTACTCCTTCACGGAGGTGTTAACCTCCAGGTCGTGTTTATGCCAGAGCCTGCCCTGGAGGGTGACCCAAAGATGTGCCTCAGGCCCCACGGACGCAGGCCTCCTTCTAGGGAAGCTGCTTTACTCTGAAAGTAATCAAAGCTCTTAAAGGTTCTGCCAAGACCAAATCGCATTCCACGGTAACAGTGTCTGTGTGTGTGCTTGCATATTTGAGAGAGACCAAAACTCCATCTTTACTTGGAAGCCTCTTTGGGAGCAGTAGCCTTCTGTGACAAAAGAAGGCTTCTGTTTAACTTCCCTTCACAAAACAGCACCTGAAGCCCTTGCTACTCTAAGTGTGGTCCATGGACCAGAAGCATCGGCATCACCTGGGAGCTGTGAGAAATGCAGAATCTCAGGCCCTACCCCAAAACCCGCATTTTACAAGATCTCCAGGTGATTCTTCCACATAAGAGAGTTTGAGTAACACAGATCTAAATTACCAGCGGACCTCACTTCCCCTACGCAAGCCAGTTCCTGACTTCTTGCCCTGTTATTACCTTTATCATCATTTATTTAATAGAAGGTACAATGGTGTTTATAGAGAATGAATGGTGACCTCCCAAAATGAGGCAGGGGAAGTTTTAGATCATAACAAAGTTCTCTGCAGAATAATAACCAACTTTATTCAGAGTGGGTAAGAAGTAGAGGGAATTGGGCTATAACTTCTGACAAAGAGTAAAGTAAGCCATGATATTGATGATGTAATAAACCCACAATATATAGTGTCAGGGGAGGTGAGGAGAGGGAGGTACAGACTGGAGCCAGGAGTTGTTATGTATAATTGAAAACACAAGTGGGCTTGATGAATGCTGGCTTCTCCTCCCTCTGGATGATGTCAAAAGCCTGGAGTCTGGAAATATGCTTCACCCTCTCCTTCCCCAGTCTTTAGAGAGACATTGGGGAATTTTATGTGACATGATTGTAAGGGACCTGATTTTCCTTTGGTAGAATTATAGGAGGAAGAGAGATGGTCGATAGGATTCTACAGTGGTTATTGGTGGTTTCTGAGAACAGGTGAAAGCACTAAACCCACAGGCAGGGGGTGCCTTATGGACCCTCTGAGCCCTCAGGCAAGTCTAGACAACAGACAAGGAAAGCAAGGCCCATGGTGACACTCTGTCTTAGGTCAGCTTCCTTAGAAGCAGAGCCTGCAATCTGTAGTCTTGTGTAATTTTGGGGGGAGAAGGGGAGACTGAGGGAAGCAGGAAGGAACAGGGGAATGGAGTTGAGCAAGGATATGATTTCAGCTGGAGAATAGCTTCAGCCCTTTCCCAGGAGGAATCTTCTGAGCCTAAATTGCATTACAAAGTTGGTCCCACCTTGAGGCAAGAGAGTTGTCTTTTGTACCCCTGTGTTGGACCATCAGTGGCCAGCTAGTGGTTGGCTGAGGTCAGCCCCTAGGGTGGGAGAGTTGTTGGCAGAGGCTCCTGGTCAAGGTGTTTCCCATTTGGTTAAGGGCAAATCTTCAGCAAAAAGGACAGTAGTGAATTGTTATCAGCCAACACCCATAGCAACTGGCATCTGGGTGTACTAGCCAGCAAGAGGTCTGGGTAGGCACCAATAACATTCACTACCGACACCTTCCATCTCATGTTGCTGTCAAGATTTTTGGAACACCTAGGAAGAATTGCAGGTAGGGGACAAACACAGGAAGAGGAAACCATGGGAAAGCAGTGGTAAAACCAACTCGCTACATTCTAAGAGCTCTTTTTTTTTTTCTTTTCCTCTCTGTGCATCCATCCATCCATCCATTTTGCCTCCTTCCTGTCCTGGGTAAATATATCGATTGCTATTTGGTTAAAAAAAAAAACTGTATGAAGAAGGAAGGAGGGAGGGACAGATATAGACACAGAAGGAGACAGATAACCATAAAAACAAAGTTGTTAGAGGTCACCTACTGAAAAATCTAACTTGTGATTCAATCAAAGCCTCAGTTTCCTTAGTTTTCACTACTTTTATTTTCAGATTTTTGTAGTACGTCTTAAGTTTTTATCTAGGGGGTCAATAAAATATGAAAACCTTAGACTATGAGTGTATGCATGCAAATACTGGGGTAAGAAAACTTTGATCTATGAATAATTGTGAAATATCTTTTTGTGGCCTTCAATTCTTTTTGGAACAAATCAATTTTTTAAATAATAATTTTATTGAGTTATATTCCACAAAATTTATCCTTTTAAAGTGTACAATTCAGTGGGTTTTTTTTAAAGCATATTCACAAAGTTGTACAATCATCACCACTATCTAATGCCATAATATTTTCATCATCCCCAAAAGAAAACCCATATATATTGCCATTTCCCTATTGCCTCTTCCTCCCCCCAGCCCCTGGAAACCACTACTCTACTTTCTGTTTCTATGGATTTGTTTATTCTGGACATTTCATATAAGTGGAATCGTACAATATATGGTCTTTTATGACTGGTTTCTTTCACTTAGCATAATGTTTTCAAACTTCAGCCATGTTGGAGCATATATCAGTACTTTATTCTTTTTCATGACCAAATAATGTTTCATTGCATGGCTATACCACATTTTGTTCATCCATTTGTCAGTTGATGGACATTTGAGTTGTTTCTCCTTTTTGGCTACTATGAATAATACTGCTCTGAACATTTATGTACAGGTTTTTGTGTGGATGTATGTTTTCATTTCTCTTGGGTAGAAACCTAGAGTGGAATTGAAGGGTTATATGGTAACTCTACATCTAACAATTTGAAGAACTGCCAAACTGTTTTCCAAAGTCCCTGCATCACTTTACATTCCCACTAACAATAAATGAGGATTCCAATTTCTCCACGTCTACACCAACACTTGCTATTGTCTGTCCTTTTTAGTTTAGCCATCCTTGAGGGTATCTCATTGTGGTTTTGATTTGCATTTCCCTAATATTGAGCATCTTTTCATGTGGTCTTTGGCTATTTTTATATTTTCTTTGGAGAAATATCTATTCACATCAAATCTTTTCCCCATTTTATTAATTGGGTTGTTTCTAAATTTTTTAGTTGTAAGAGTTCTTTATATTTTCTGGATACAAGTTCCTTATTAGATATATAATTTATAAATATTTTCTCCAATTCTGTGTGTTGCATTTCCACTTTTTTGATTATGTTGTTTGAAGCACTAAAGTTTTTAATTTTGATGTTCCATTTATCTATTTTTCTTTTTTCACTTGTGCTTTAGTTGTCATATCTAAAAAAAACATTGCCTAATCCAAGGTAATGAAGTATTACCCCTGTTTTCTTCTGAATTTTATTGCTTTAGCTATTACATTTAGGTCTATTTTTGAGTTAATTTTTGTATGTGGTATGAGGTAGGGGTCCAACTTCATTCTTTTGCACACTGGCATCTATTTTCCCAGTGCCATTTGTTGAAAAGACAATTTTTTCCCCTGTTGAATTGTCTTAGTACCCTTGTTGACAAATTAGGTTTTAAATAAACACATCAAATATGAGAAAAGATAGTATTGAAAGAAAAAAACACGCACAGAACTTACTGCTCAGGTCACTGGCCAAACAGATACCTTTTTAAAGCATCTGTTCACATGCTTGTGGTTTTGTCTATACTCTTTTGTATGTGTGGGTACCATGTCATTGAAGTTTCACAAAGCAGCAAGATGGCTGTCCTGGCAGGATCTGCTGTGGGTGGTGCCAAACTCTGTACTTAAATCCCTTCTCTGTAAAATGGTGATAAAATGATACCTTATACTGTTATCGTGTAGATGGAATGAGGTGATGAGTTAACATGCTTGGGAGAGTATTAGGTGCCTCATAAATATTAGTTCAATTCTCATACCCTGAGCCCCTGTCCTGGTCGCTACATTCAAATGGAATGCCACTACACTTCTCCCAGAAGGCCCCTTCCCCCTTCCCCTCAGGCCACTCACCTCTTATCCCTCTCATCCCTCTCATAGCCTGCCTCTAGGAAGCCGTTTCAGGGGAATTTGTCTATTTGTCACGTAAAGGTTCTATGGCTCAAGAGACCAAGGTGTACACCCTTGTGTGACTCCCTCAGAAATGCAGGATTTATAGGATGATAATAATGGACCTGCTTTGCAGCACTACAGATCTGTGGAAACCAAGTCCCATTTTCGGGGTTTCAGTTAGTTTCTAAAACTCTGTGTTCCTATCCCAACCTCCCTCGCTGTTTCCCCATCTCTCCTCATTCAACGCCTTTACTCTGGAGCAATCTCCCTGACATGTCTGACATGTGTCTTTCTTCCATTTCCCACTGTGTTTCTGTTCTCTGCATATCGTAGCTCTTTGCCCCAGGTGCTGAGCAAATTGTGCACTCAGCTGGATAATGCCCCGAGTTCATCAAAGGGCTTGGCTCAGCAGCTCGGGGTCCTGGTGGCATATTAGCATTAGAAAGGGCTGCTGATATTTGAGAGAGGGTCTGAGCAGGAATTAGGGCCCAACGTGGGTTGCAATGTTGTGGAGAGCCTCCTGACCATCCAGGGTTTGCAAAAATCAGTGCCTTTAGTTATGACTTCCATTTTATTTTAATTTACAAGGCCTTTATGAAAATACTGAAGAACTGAACAATACTTGAAAGAAGTATTTCTTACTTTGAGAGATCTCGACCAGAAATGACTTCTATTTTAATAGAAATATCTTCAGAAAGAGATATATTTTTTACATCTTATTGGAGTATAACTGCATTACGATGTTGTGTTAGTTTCTGCTGTACAACAAAGTGAATCAGCTATATGTATACATATATCCCCATATCCCCTCCCTCTTGCGTCTCCCTCCCACCCTCCCTATCCCACCCCTCTATGTGGTCACAAAGCACCGAGCTGATCTCCCTGTGCTATGCGGCTGCTTCCCACTAGCTACCTATTTTACATTTGGTAGTGTATATATGTCCATGCCACTCTCTCACTTTGTCCCAGCCTCCCCATCCCCCCCGTGTCCTCAGGTCTGTTCTCTATGTCTGCATCTTTATACCTGCCCTGCCACTAGGTTCATCAGTACCAGTTTTCTAGATTCCATATATATATGCGTTAGCATACGGTCTGTGTTTTTCTCTTTCTGACTTACTTCACAGAAAGAGCTATTTTTGTGGTCATCCGCTAGGTGGATTGGCTAGGTGATTCAAAGGAACTAAAATGCTTGTTCATGTGTGTGTGTGTGTGTGTGTGTGTGTGTGTTAGTAAGTGCTTTCTTTCTTCATCAGTGTGTGATTGTGTATGACTCCGTGTATGAGAGGGAGGGAAAGAAGGTCTGATGAACATTTTTAATCCATCATAAATTTAGCTTCAACCGCAGCAACCAGCAGTTTGCCGTGAAGTAGGCTTTTCCAGTTATATCTCTGAACAAGGCTTTTCTCCTCACAAGTACACCAACCGGGGGTTCTCCAGCATGGCTCTGCACAGCCTGTTCTAGGAGAAGGGACATTGGGAGATTTGATGAAACTCGACATTTTTCTTTGTCTTTTTAATTTTTACTCTTACTAGATACTACGTATGTTTTAACTCAGCAATCAAGTTACTTATACCACCACTTTCCACGGGAAATTGTATGATACCTCAGCTAGGAATTTTGGGGAAAAGATATCCAAGCACATTTAGGCTGGTTTGAATAGACATTTGAGTAGCAATGGAAATCTGACAAAGACAGTCATAAGAACTTTGCAAATATTTGAAAAAATGGAGTAGCTCATAAAATACATTTTCTAGCCCTTCCAAAATTAAGAGGACATGTAAGTATTAATTCATGGTCTTTGCTACTTGCTCAACCTAGGTTGTCAGTCTTTAAGGACAAGTGAGCAAGAAATCCTTTGCAAGGCTGAATGGTGAATGTACTAATGCATTGGAATCAAATGTGCAAGCCCCCCAACAAATATTAATTGAGCACCTGCTATGTGCCAGACACTGTTAATGACATCGGATGTCCATGGCTGAATAAAATTGTCAATGCTTCTGCTCTCAAGAGTGGTAGTTAACATTTGCATAGTGTTTATAATGTGCCAAAGACATACTATCTTGCTTAATCTTTATCAGAAACCTATGTGGAAAGCACCATTATTACCCCCATTTTACAGATGAGGAAACTGAGGCACAGAGAGATTAAATAACCTTCCCCCAACGTCACAGACCTAGTGTTGGGCTGGTACTCAACCCAGTCTGGCTTCTGAGACTGGACTCCTCTCAGGGAGCTTATCCTTGAGGAGTGGGGAAAGATAGACCATAAACACAGAAATAGGCAAATAAGTAAAATTCCATGGAAGTGTTCTGAAGAAAATAAAAGAAGAAAGTGTTCTTCTGAAGAACAACCAGCATGTTCTGACCAATGATAATCACTTAAGACAAACTTCCTTGGGTATATTTGGGAATGAAACTGGATTCATTTGCTAGGGCTGCCGTAACAAAATACCACAAACAGAAATGTGTGTTCTCACAGTTCTGGAGGCTAGAAGTCTGAGTGTCAGAAGGATTGGTTCCTTCTGAGGGCTGTGAGGGAGAATCTGTTCTATGCCTCTTCCCTATCTTCTGGTGGTTGGCTGGCAATCTCTGGTGTTCCTTGGCTTCTAGAAGCATCACCCTGATCTCTGCCTTTATCTTCACCCATGGCATTCTCTCTGTGTGTCTCTGTCTCCAAATTTCTCTTTTATAGGGATACCTATCATATTAGATTAAAGGTCCACCCTACTCTAGTATGACGTCATCTTAACTAATTACATATGCAATGACTTTATTTGTAAATAAGGTCACATTCCGAGGCACTGGGCGGGGTGGGGGGGGTGGTGGTTTAGGACTTCAACATCGGAATTTTGGGGGCACACAATTCAATTCATAACAGGAACTCAGTGAAAGCGGTGCTGATGGTACCTCAAAGGTAGTTATTTTAAGAGTCTTGCTGTTGATAGGATGATCCTAAAGGGAAATGAGCTGGAAGGCAGAGTGATCTTTGCACAGAAAGGCCACAGCTGAATGAATGAATGAACAAGTTAGCTGTCTTTGAAGTTGACATGAAGGATTTACCAGAGGTCTGCACTTGGGGTATTGTTTCAGCTGGCCTCTCAATGTTCTGGTTCAGCTACATTTCCTTCCTCAGTTGTCTTTGCGAGCAACGCTCACCACTCACGAGACCAGTGACCAGAGCGAAAGGGGTGGTCTGAGGGGCCACTAGCCTACCCAGAGATCAAACTCTCAGCTTGATGCCCATGAGCTCCTAGCTCCACTGGCTTAGGCAGATGGAAGGGAAGAAAGCAGTTCAAACCTAGAAGTTTACAGGGAAGGCTGTGGTCCGAACACACATTTCCCACAGAAACAATGTCTCACATGTAAGCCTGATACCAGCCAGGGTTCTTGGTCTTCCCCAGTGAATAGAAATTGACTAGAGACCAGACAAGAAATTCAGGCAAGCCTTTATTGGGGCCCCTGTGGCCGCGGGGGGAGTGAAAACAAGTAACACGTTCCCTTGCTCGCTCCCTGAGGCAGGGCGAGCTGGTTCCTTATATGGGGTGAGGGTAGGGGTGTGTCCAGGGGTCGGGCCAGAGGGGTGGCTTACGTGTTCTGCCCACCCCTTTGTGGTGCTGAGTGCAGGGGGCATGGGCGGTACCCTGCTTTTGCTCCCGACACCCAGTTTTTGCTCCCAGCTCTTCAGAAGTGGCAGTTGTTTTTTTGTTGTTGGTGTTTTTTTGTTTTTTGTTTTGTTTTTTTGTACCTTTTGGTCCAGAATTTGCCCCAATTATGTATGCACGCAGTTATTTTTAGTCCCATATAGTTTCTTTGCATTTTGTTGCTCGAGGAGACGTTTGTCCAGGTGCAAGCACTGCAGCAAAGGGTCCCAGGTCCCAGCCTGCCTCAAGGCCACTGCTAGCCCTATTAGCAACATTAGTGCACTGGTTAACCAAACCATGGCACCAAGTAGATACAGTAAGTCTAAACCTGAACAGATGGCCACAGGGAGCAGGAGCTAAAGACAAGAGTATGAGGTTCCACTCATTTTTCTGGGTATGGAGATGGTCCCAGGCATTAAAAATATTGGCCTGAAACACTTTTAACACTTTCCCTGCAACCTCTGGCACCTCCCAGTCCTCTTCCCTTTTTCTCTAGCCCAGCATGTATTCCCACCAGCCTTGCCCTTCTCCTAAGGATGCTCCTTCATTGAAAATTGTCTTCCCTGATTGAATCTCCCAATTCCTCAGTGAAAAGCAACACCTCGGACCAGGGTCAGAATTAATAATGCATTAATTCTGTAAATTAGTAAAAGTTCTGTAAAAAAGTAAAAGTTTACATTTACTTCCATATATTTTGTGAGGAATATCTCCACTTCTATTTCTATATAGACGATCTAAAGAAAACTTACAATTTTGTTAGGTAAAGATGTTTCTATCTCCAAGCAGTATAATGGTTCTAAGTATTTAGAGAGAAAAAGGAGTTTAAGTAACCTGAGAAACGACCTTTGTGAAAGTCCTGGACCCATTACTTCAACTTCAAACCATCTTCCACTGTTATTTGTACACTGCCTACGAAGATGAGTCAAATTCCAAAAAACCAAATTCCTTCCCCCACCTCTTCCCCAGTCACAACTTTAGAAATCACTGTGGAAATTTAACCTTTAAAATGTAATAAATAGACCTCAACAGTGCTTTTCCTTCTCCTCTTCTCTTTGAAAGTGTGGAGAAACCTCATGTTTAATTAATAATTAACCTCATTAATTAATGCATTTGAGTGGATTGGGCAAATCCACTCAAATGCAGTAATTCTCAACCTTGGCTGCACATGGAGTTGCCTAGGGAGTTTATAAAATACTGATGCCTGGGTGCCGTTCAAAGAGACTTAAATTTAATTGGTGTGGAGTGTGGCCTGGGCTTCAGGATTTGTCAAGCTGCCCAAGTGATTCTACAGAGCAGCCGGGGCTGAGACCACTGTTTTAACATAAGAGCCTTAAAAGAAGGTGATTGTTAATCCCCATGGATTTGAACAAGATGAAATGTTAAACTGTGTGACAGAGTGAATTTGATTCCGGTATCCTTGATATAGGGGTGGGTGGGGAGGGAGTAGGCAGGGTGCTTTGTGTCAATGGGCATCCCATGTGGGTGTGTCAATGGGGTCTTTGGGGTCAATTACCCCTGGAACAGGGCTCTTAATATTGCTTCTAGGCAATTCTGGGGCTCTGGAGGTTTTGATAGTGAGTGTACGCATGAGGGAGCAGGTTTCTATGACTGGCTTGGTCGATAGTCAGATGGTCACATCAAGGGCTTCTTGAGTAGCCTAAGTAAACAGTGGAGAATAGCTTGTATACCTCAGCAGTAAATCAGGGTGGAAACTCCCACTTCAAATCACAGTCTGTCAAATCACAGATGTCCAGCTGATGTAAAGAATGAAAAATGACATCCCCTACAAATGGAATTCATATAGGATTGGAGCTAGAAATTCTCTAAGAACTGCTAGGATACTAAGAATGAAGACTAATAACGGCATGTAGGAGCGGGAGGAATAGGGGACCTAGGTTTGCCTCTGCTTTAATTAGCATCTTCTTCCGTGCTGTGAAGCAGGATTACCTGGGACATTAATTAAATTTGCAGCTGATGCTAAACTGGGATGCATTCCAAGGGCTAATGAGACCTAGGCTTAACACACAAGAGCTGAGGGAGGAAGCGAACAAGACTCCTCTGAAGAAAGACAACCTTTCCCAGCTGGAATCAGTGTAATCAGTGAACACAGGTCCCCACCAAGAGGACAAGTGAGAAAGGAACCAGGAGATGGTACTGGACAAAGTCTGAAATAAAAGCCTGTTTCTAGAGTTCTTTTATTTTGAATATCTGTGTTTGTTTTTATTTTAAAGAATTTCTTTGTTTTCTCCTAAAACCTACTTTTGATGGGCTCCAATGTGATAAGATAGTGGTTCTTCAAGTGTGGCTCCTAGGCCAGCAGCAGCACCATCTGGGGGCTTGTTAGAAATGCACATTTTCGGCCCCCAACCCAGATCTAGGGAATCACAAACTGCATTTTAATCGTATTTTAACAAGCCCAACAGGTGATCTCATGCTCACTCAAGTTGGAGAACCTCTGTAATAAAGAATTATGCCAAGCACCAAAGAAGTGAATCTTCTCCAGGGCAGCTGTTTCGCTACACTGAACATTATTTTTATTAACTGTTTTTTAATTGGAGTATAGTTGATTTAGAATGTTGTGTTAGTTTTAGGTGTCCAGCAAAGTGATTCAGTTATACATATATATACATATATATATGAATTATATATTCTTTTTCAGATTCTTTTCCATTAGAGGTTATTACAAGATATTGAATAGAGTTCCCTGTGCTATACAGTAGGACCTAGTTGTTTATCTATTTTATACATAGTAGTGTGTATCGGTTAATCCCAAACTCCTAATTTATCCCTCCCCGACCCCAACTACCTCCTTTGGCAACCATGTTTGTTTTCTATGCCTGTGAGTCTATTTCTGTTTTGTAAATAAGTTCGTTTGTATCATTTTTTTTAGATTCCACATATAAGTGATATCATAGGACATTTGTCTTTCTCTGTCTGACTTATTTCACTTAGTATGATAATCTCTAGGTCCATCCATGTTGCTGCAAATGGCATTATTTCCTTCTTTTTTATGGCTGAGTAATATTCCATTGTATATATGTACCACATCTTCTTTATCTATTCATCTGTTGATAGACATTTAGGTTGCTTCCGTGTCTTGGCTACTGTAAATAGTGCTGCCATGAACATTGAGGTGCATGTATCTTTTCACCTCCTACACTGTTGTTGGGAATGTACATTGGTGCAGCCACTGTGGAGAACAGTATGGAGGTTCCTTAAAAAAATAAAAATAGAGCTCCCATATGATCCTTCAATCCTACTTCTGGGCATATATCCGGAGAAAAACATGGTTTGAAAGGATACATGCCCCCCAATGTTCATTGCAGCACTGTTTACAATAGCCAAGACATGGAAGCAATCTAAATGTCCATCGACAGATGAATGGATAAAGAAGATGTGGTACATATATACAACGGACTATTACTCAGCCATAAAAAAGAAGGAAATAATGCCATTTAAAGCAACATGAATGGACCTAGAGATTGTCATACTGAGTGAAGTAAGTTAGAGAAAGAGAAATGTTGTATAATATAACTTATATGCGGAATTTTAAAAAAATGATACAAATGAACTTATTTACAAATGGAAAAAATCTCACAGACTTAGAGAACAAACTTATGGTTACCGGGTGGAAGGGTGGTGGGGAGGGATAGTTAGGGAGTTTGGGATTGACATGTACACACTGCTATATTTAAAATGGTTAACCAACAAGGACCTACTGTATAGCACAAGAGACTCTGCTCAATATTCTGTAATAACCTAAATGAGAAAAGAATTTGAAAAAGGATACATGTATATGTATAACTGAATCACTTTGCTGTACAACTGAAATTAACACAACATTGTTAATCAAATATACTCCACATAAACTAAAAAGTTAAAAAACAAACAAACAAACAGTGTAGGAGGGTTCCCTTTTCTCCACACCCTCTCCAACACTGATTATTTGTAGACTTTTAAATGATGGCCATTCTGACCAGTATGAGGTGATACCTCATTGTAGTTTTGATTTACATTTCTCTAATAATTAGCGATATTGAGCATCTTTTCATGTTCCTGTTGGCCATCTGTATGCCTTGTTTGGAGAAATGTCTATATAGGTCTTCTGTCCATTTCTTTTTTTTTTTATAAATTTATTTTATTTATTTATTTTTGGCTGCGTTGGGTCTTTGTTGCTGTGCGTGGGTTTTCTCTAGTTGCGGTGAGCGGGGGCTACTCTTCGTTGCAGTGCGCAGGCTTCTCATTGCAGTGGCTTCTCTTGTTGCGGAGCATGGGCTCTAGGCACGCAGGCTTCAGTAGTTGCGGCACACAGGCTCAGTAGTTGTGGCACACGGGCTTAGTTGCTCCGTGGCATGTGGAATCTTCCCGGACCAGGGCTCGAACCCGTGTCCCCTGCATTGGCAGGCGGATTCTCAACCACTGCGCCACCAGGGAAGACCTGTCCATTTCTTTTAAATTGAGTTGTTTGCTTTTTTTTTGTTATTGAGCTGCATGAGCTGTTTTGTATATTTTGGAAATTAATCCCTTGTCAGTAGCATCATTTGCAAATATTTTCTCCCATAGACTGAACATTTTTAGTATAACAGTTTCAAAGGATTTCAGGCCTCTTGAAATGGTGATTTAGTTATTCCAGGCTTGTCCATTGGGTTTTGGCCCAGAAGTCTGAAAGTAGGAATAGACATTGATGTGATATGTATTCATTTAAAATTATGTCTGGGTCAGCCCTGATTGTGAGAGTTAGAAGGGGCCTAGGAGATGACCTTGTACCAGCCTCCCCATCTTCAGGTGAGGGCTCAGAGAAGCAATGTGTCTCTCCTGAAGTCATCTGTGAATGTAAAAGGATGTAGTCTGGAACCAGTATAAGAACTTCTTATTAGGACCAAAGTGAAACTAGAATTCTCATCTCTTGATTCCTGGTCCAAGGACTCCTTCCTCTGCCAGAGGGAACCCATCTTCTAATTAGTTAATGGAGGTATTTCAGGGGTCTCAGAGCGTCACTCCACATGGTCTGTGGCACATCCATGGTCAGATGGTCGGGGAGAAGGGAAACGGATTATTCTGCCCTACTCAGGCTCTAAGCTTTCCCTTGCTTTTAGGACAAGACAGGTTCTCTCTACTCAGCAAAGGGAAATCATACACACTTAACAAAAATACTTAGTTCTACAACTTGTCATTACACGTTTATGATCACTTACAATGTACCTGGCACTGCGCTAGGCCCTGTGGGAGTTGCATGGATGAATACGGCTCAGATTCTACCATCAAAATGCTTATTAATAGGGTGACCATTTCATTTATCACCTAAACCAGGATTTACTTGAAAACTGAAGGGAGCGTTGTTAATATTTACCCTGGGACAACAGATGTAAACTAGGTCTCTACTGAGCAATCCACAATGTATGGTCACCTTGCTTATAGACAAACGGAGGATGCTAAAAAATACAGTATCCCTCCCTGAATGAAGAGAGTGTGCATAATATCTGTATATAACAGACATACAAAGTGCTAGGAAAGCATGAAAGAAGGCAGAGTCAGGACAGACATCTCAGAAGAGGGGGTATTTGAGTTGGGCTTTTAAGTTTGGCTAAGATTTCAATTGGCATGGTGTTTGAGTAAATACGTGTGCCTGTGTATGTAAGCATGCTGTGCACAATGACAATGAAGTTAAAGTCGAGTGTGTGAGGAGAGTGGCAATTGCCTGCTGTAGCTGGAGAGGAGGTCATCAGTGTGTGGGATGGGACAACAGAGGGAGTTGAAGAGTGTGAGAATGGTGGGTGAGGTCACTGGAGTCCAAAATGTTGGATGGCCATCAATTGCATATGAGCAGTTTCCTCCAATACATGTAGTTCAGTGACCGAGAGTAAGTTGTACAGAGTGTTAATTATAGCTTTTATTTATTTTATGGTTTGGTTGAGGCTTACTCCCTGGTTGGCCTGTGTTTATGGCTTTAGAGAGGAAGGAAGGTCTACTTTACAGAACTGAGCTCTGTGTGGCACGTTTAAGAACTTCACTGATGTCTCTCCATCCTAGCACTGAAGGGTTTTCCCAGGCATTGAAGAGACTGACAAATGAGCTGAACAGAAAGCTTATTTACCATCAGCTCCACCAGGAAAAAGAACTAAGGGCTATTATTATTTTTAGAGAATTTTTCTCCCTAAGTTGTGTTGCCACCTTGGTTTGAAAAGGTTTTCCATAGGAGTAAGTTTTCCAGAAAGGAACCCTGTTTTGACGGGTGTATCTTTTGATAAAGAGATAAGAAGTAAAAAATTAAAATCTTAAATCCCCTCTCTTTTCTTCCAATAATTTTCATTCTCCTCTCAAACTGCTCCTGTCAACACCACTAAAGTTCTCCCCATCGCCAGTTCCAATGGTTGCTTCTCAGCCTTCATCTTCCTTGACCTGCTAGTGGTATAGTCTATCACATGTTTTCCACTTGGTTTGCAAAACATTACACTCTCTTCACTTTCCTCCCTCTTTAATGGTTGTTCCTTCTCAGTGTCCTTTGCTGGTTTCTCCTCTTCTCCCAGAAGTCTCAACATTGGAATGTCCTGGTCCTGGTCCTTTTCTCTTCAATGTCTGCCTTCCCTCCCTTGATGACTTCATCCCAGTCAGAAGGGTTTAAATACAATGTTGTCTCCCAACCTCTTTTCTAATGCTAGTTTCTATTATGAACCATATACTAGATATTTTCACTTCAGTGAATAGAGACATCCTAAGTTTAACATGCTCAAACATGAACCCTGCGCTTTCTCATAGATTCTCCACCCAATCTATTGGAAAATCCTGGAGAACTTGCTTTACCTTTAGAATGTCTCCAGAATCTGACCACTTCTCTCTACCTTTACTACCACTTCCATGGACCAAGCCACCATCATCACTCACCCCTGGATTACTTTAATAGACCCCTACCTAGCCTCTTGCTTCCATGTTGCTTTCTACAATGTATTCTCTGCACAGCAGCAAGCAGCTAGGGTAATTTTTTTTTTTAAGTCAGATTATGTCATACCCCTGCTCAAGATGCTCCCATGATTTTCCATATCATGTTGAGTAAAAGCCAAAGGCCTTATTTCCTATTAATTCCTTGGAACTCGCTCCACTCCAACCTCACCGCTCTTCTTACTGTTTTTTGACCACTCCAAGCATGCTCCTGCCTCAGGCCCTTTGCACGGGTTGTGCCCTCTTTCTGGAATGCTCTTCCTCAAGATATATGTATGGCTTACACCACGCCTGCATCTCCTTCAAACATTTGCTCAAATGCCACTCTTGTGGGTTGGGTTCTATGGAAAACAGACTCTGAGATGATGTTTGGCATGCAGGATGTTTATTAGGGAGTGCTCTTGGTATCAACGTTTATGGAAGGGAGGAGAAGGAACAGAGGAAGAAGCCAAGCTGTGAAGCTGACCCTCAGTCTGTACTACAGTGAGCTCTGGAGCTAAAATGGCCTGTCAGCGTTGTCCTTCACTGGGCTGAAAGAGCCAGTCTTTCTTCAGGGTTGACCTTGGATGAGGCAAGGTCAGCTGAGGCAATCCCTGAAGGCATTGTCAGCAATTTCCAGAAGCTCCTTCCTTGAAGGGGGATATGGACATCCCATGGTCACCTTCTCAATAAATTTTATCCTCTACTTCTGCTTGCAAACTGAGCCCCACCCTCTATACTTCTAGATTTCCTTGACCTTGCTCTATTTTTCCATAGCACTAATCACGGTCTAACACACTATACTGTTTATTAACTTTTGTTTGTTTGTTTATAGTCTGTCTCCCTTAGCTAGAATGTAGAGACCATGAGGGCAGAGACTTCTGTCTTTTGTTCACTAATGTATACCAATTGCTTAGAACTGTGTCTGGCACTAGTGGACATAATAAATATTTGTGAATTAGTGATGTTTGGTGAATTCCAGCTAATAATTGAGGTAGTATTCAACATGGTCAGGAGTCATTGCTGAAAATAGGAGTTGAATTCTGTCTTGAGAGTTCCTGCTATTCACTAATATGTAAAAAGAGAGATACTGTGAGGTGTTTATTATTTCAAATTTTCTACCACTATTCACAAGCCTGGTGTCAGGTGACCTGTTTCTGACCTATGCTTGATTAACTCAGCTTTGGGACCCCATGGGAAAGAAATGAGTAATGACACGTAGATGTCTGCTGACCCATATGAAGCATGCTTCTTCTAATATTTATGAAGACTGACATTTCATTTATTTGAAGTTATTATTTACAATATATATATTTTTCATAACATGCTAATGTTAACAGGCATGGCATGTTAAGATCAATAGCTATCTTAACAGTTGGCCCATTAGCCCCTGATTTTCAACATAATTTGGTAATGTGGACAGCAGTTCGATAATAGCGGGGATTGTGGTAGGAAGGAAAGAGCATTTAGCAGAGCAAAGATATAAATTCCTTTTGTTACCGCTGACTGAACTTTCAGATCAGGTCAGGTCAGGTTTTATTGCTCTTGGCTAAAAGCCAGTGCAAGATTTACAGAGCAAGGAAGAGGCTCCGGGTGAGATCAGAGTGAATTACAGAGTTGGCTGGAGAGAGGCATGAAAGTAGTTAGAATGTCAGAGGTAATTTTTACGAAAGAAATCATCAGACCACTGCATCACTGTCAGGTTTATTATAAAGTTTTAAACATTTTAAAATATGTGTTTATTTCTAATGGGTTCATCGAAGAGAATCTGGAGATCTAGAAAAGCACGAAGATGAAAATAAAAATCGCCCATTAACACTGCTGTTAATATTCCAATACATTTGCATCTAGACTTGTTTTCTATGTATGTACTCACTTACATTCTTACACTCATACACATACACTCTTTTAATTTTTTATTTTTGAACCTGGAGTCAAATTGGGGTATTTCTGCATGCCCTCCTTTATTTACTTACTATTAATCTTTAGCATTTCCCCGTTTTATTAAATGTTTGTGAAAATGATTTCTAATTTAAATAGCTTAATGGCATAGCTTGTGTGTGTGTGTATCTTTCTTTTTACCAGTCCTCTATTTGTACATTTATCCTGTTCTCAAATATTTGGTACTAAATAATATTGCTATGGCCATTCATTGAATGTAAGCCATTGTGTACACCTTGACTATCGTTTTAGGATGACTTTCTAGAAGTGGAATTACTGGGTCAAAGGATGCAGGAATTTAAAAGATTGAATGCATATTGCCATGCAACCACTGGACAGGCTGCTTGCATTTGGACCTTTACTAAGAAGCATATGAAATTGTCCCCCCACCCTAGACAACACTGGATATTCTCAATATTTTTAATCTTTGCCTGTCTGGGTTAAAAATGACATTTTTGTTTTAATTCAAATTTCCACTTATAATGTGTCATTTGAATTTATACTTTTCTGAAATGTCTGCTTTTGGTTCTTTACCCATTTTCTATGAGGGAGTTAATATTTTTCTTATTGATTCTCGTAATTTTTTTCTAACTTAAATATACATGTATTTATTATAAAATATTTAGGAAATACAGGAAAAACACAAAGAAGAGAAAAGACGATCCACAATCCCATGACTGAGAAATAAACAAAGTTAATATTTTGATTTGTTTTCCTCCAAATGTATATGTGCTTTTGTATGTTGTGTGTACAGAGGATTTTATATCATTTAAAGACTTTAGAATAAAACACACTTTTTACAAATTTTTCTTTGTTTTAGGCTTCCATCAAAATTTATGTTTAATTACACAAATGTACATGAATAATATACCTTTTAAATTAAAAACATTATAGATAAGGTCAAAGTCCCCTTTGACCTCTCCCTTCCCCAAACCCTGGCCCTGTCCTCTTCCTTCCCTATCCAAAGGCCACCACTATTGTCAGTCTGATTTACATCTTTTAAGCAGATTTCATACATTTATATCACAATTGGGATTTCCTGTGTGTGTGCTTATGTGTGTGCATTAAAAAAAACTTTTTATTGTAATACAAACTCAGAGAAAAGTTATGGGATGTAAATGTTCAATACGATGAATTACTAAAATGTGAACACTGGTATTATCCAACCCAGGTCATATAATAGAATATTTCCAACACCCCTAGCCTCCCATGAGTTCCTCACTGATCACATCTTCTAACTACTATCCTGAATTTTATGATAATCACTTTCTTGGTTTTTTAAAAAAATAATTTTATCACCTAGGTATATATCGCTACGTATTATGGTTAGTGTTGTTTGTTTGTTTTGTTTTGTTTTTTGGCTGCATTGGGTCTTCATTGCTGCGTGCGGCCTTTCTCTAGTTGCGGTGCGCGGGCTTCTCATTGCAGTGGTTTCTTTTGTAGCAGAGCACAGGCTCTAGGTGCACGGGCTTCAGTAATTGTAGCTAAGGGGCTTAGTTGCTCCGCGGCATGTGGGATCTTCCTGGACCAGGGATTGAACCCGTGCCACCTGCACTGGCAGGCAGATTCTTAACCACTGCGCCACCAGGGAAGTCCCTATGGTTTAGATTTTTCTGTTTTTTACCTTTATGGAGATAGAATTACTCTGCGTGTAATTTTACTCTGCGTGTATTTTTTTTGTATGTTGATTCTCTCACTCAGCATTGTGTTTATGAGATTAATCAATATTTTTGCCTGCGGTGATCCTTTGCTTGTTTTCCTCATAGTGTCGTATCCCATTGCATGAATACATCATCACTGTTTATTCATTCTACTGTTGATGGACATTTAGATTATTTCCAGTTTGGGACAATTACAATGTTGGTATGAACTTTTTTAAAAAAACCCATGTGTCTTTGTACACATGTGCACGAATTTCTCTAGGTTATAAATCTAGTGGAATTATTCCATCACTGTGTATGCATATCCCCAGCTTTATTAGATAATGTTGAAGTGTTTTTCAAAACATTTGTGCCAATTTACACTCCCACCTCCAGTGTGTGAGAAGTTCAGTTGCTCCACATCCTCTTCAGCACTTGGCATTATCATATTTTTTGAGTTTTGCCAACCTGGTGGGTATGTAGTAATAGTTCTTGCGATTTTACTTTATATTTGTCTGATTTCTAACGAGGCTGAACACCTTTTCATATGGTTATTGGCCATTTGGGTTTACTATTTTGTAGGGTACCTGTTCAAATCTTTTGCCCATTCTTTTTTCTGTTAGGTTGGCTGTCTTTTCCCTATTGATTTGCATGAGTTCTTTATATATTCTAAATACCAGTCATTTATGTTTCTATGAGTTGCAAGTATATTCTCCTCTTCTGCATTCTGAAATGTTCACTCTATTGTGTCTTTTGAGGAACATAACTTCTTAATATTAATGTAACCAAAGTTATGACTATTTTTCTTTATTGTTAGTGTTTTTTGTGACTTGGGTATTGCTTTTACTTTATACATCATTATCATGTGTATCATCTTGCAACTTTTTTTTTTACTCATCAGTATGTTTTAATGATCTATCCTTGTTAATACATACAAAGTTCTTGAATATTCTGAGCTAGTAAACAGTGTTCCAGACTGTGACTATTCCACAGGTCATTAATCATTTCTTAGTTGAGGGTCATTTAGATTGTTTCTAATTTGATTTATTTTTTGCTGTTATTCAAAAATGTAATACTGAACATCTTTGTATATAAACCTTTTTCTTGTCACCCTCACTATTTCCTTAGGACGAGTTCCTGATTGAGGAATAATAAGATCAAACATTTAAAAAATAAATAAATAAAAAATAAAAAACTTAAAACATTTTTGCTGTTTGCCAAATTACCCTTTGGAAAATTTGGAGCAATTTACAAAGCCATTAGCATTGTGTGAGTGTTCTGTAAATGAGAGAGTAAGTCCCCGCTGTGGGGTCCTTAAGGATCAGTCCAACATGGCTCTGCAAATTACATTCAGAGAGGCATATTAAAATTGAAGGATTTAGATACTCTCAGGTCCAAGAGGTAGGCATGACATGCCACACGGGGGCCACACAAGCTCAGCCCAGTAGTTGGGCAGCTGAGAGAGAGTGAGGACCCTTGAACAAATGCCTTTACTGGGGTCAGGGTGGAGTATACAAGCAAAAGGTGTGATGGGATTTC
This sequence comes from Balaenoptera ricei, assembly GCF_028023285.1. Taxonomy (NCBI): domain Eukaryota; kingdom Metazoa; phylum Chordata; class Mammalia; order Artiodactyla; family Balaenopteridae; genus Balaenoptera; species Balaenoptera ricei. The sequence continues at coordinate 41,647,459 of NC_082660.1, forward strand.
ATTAGTGGGTTTGAATGTCACTAAGTCACAGTCAAGGGAGGGCAAGAGGGGGAGAACTGGTTTGTAGACAAACCAGTCTTATACTGGTGCACCTGGCTGCCTGGGAGGTGTGTTCACAGCCTGTTTGTAGGGATGTTGAGGCAGCAGGAAAATATGAAGTTTAAAAAAATTTTTTTAAAGACAGCGGGTTGTCAGGTGATATTGCTGTAACCGGTGTGCTATTTATTTATTTATTTATTTATTTATTTATTTATTTATTTATTTTTGGCCATGCCGCATTTCATGCAGGATATTAATTCCCCGACCAGGGGTTGAACTCTTGCCCCCTGCAGTGGAAGCTTGGAGTCTTAACCACTGGACCGCCAGGGAAGTCCCTAAAATTTTACAATATAGTATGTCCATGTTTCTAGAAGTTGCCATCATTGCATATTATATTTTAAAAGTCATTGCCAATAATAAAACCATAAAGCTAATAGAGGAAAACATAAGAGAACATGTTTGTCACCCTGTATTGTTTAAATAGGACTAGTAAAGTGCTGATCATAAAATAAGTATTTTAGAAGGAATATATTAAAATTAAGAACCTCTTCATTAAAATAAAGGGAAAAGGTGAACCAAAGAATACGAGATGATATTCATAATACACATATCTGACAATGGACCCATATCCAGAATATACAAAGAACTCCTACTAATCAATAAGAAAAAGACATAAAATCTAAGAAAAGACTTGAACAGATTCTTCAAAAATAAGTATGTCTAGGACCAATAAACATGGGGAAAGGTGCTTAGGTTCATTATACTTAAGGAAATGCAAAGAAAACTCAAAATAAATAATGCTGTATACCCACCAGTATGGCTATAACACAAATGGTGGAAAATACTAAGTGTTGGTGAGGATGTGGAATGATTGAAACTCTTATACATTGCTGGTGCTTATGTAAATTGGTACAAACTATTTGACAGTATCTACTAAATCTGGAAAAGTGCACACCCTATGACCCAGCAATTTCATTCCTAGGCATACAGCTAACAGAAATGTGTTCTTAGGAGCACCAAAAGACACATACTAAAATGGTCAAGAGGACACTATTCATAATGGTTCCAAACTGGAACTATTGAATGAATTTTCAATTCACAATGAATTTCAAGAGTAGAATGGACAAATTTTAGTGTATCTACAATGAATTACCTAACTCAGCAGTGAGAATGAATGATCTATGACTACGTACTCTAACATAGATGAGTCTCACAAACATTATCTGAGCAAAAGAAGCCAGGCAAAAGAGAATATAGTGTATGATTCCATTAATATGAAAGACAAAAATGGGCAAAAACATGCTAATAGAAGGCACGGTAGTGATTACCCTTGGGTGGGAGTGGGAGGTTGTGGCTGGGAGAATGAGGGTACTTCTGGGATGCAGGTAATGTTCTGTTTCTTGATCTGGGTATTGGTTGTAGGGATAGGTTCAGTTTGTGAAAATTCAGCTAGCTATATGCTTTTGATATTTGATTTTCTGTATTTTTAGTATGCTTCAATAGAAATCTATTTTTAAACATATTTGATAGACTGCAAGTCATATGCCATTGTTGCTTCTACTTATATTTCTTTGATTTTCATGGAGATTAAGCATTCTTTCATATGCTTATTGGCACATTCTGTTTTCTTTTTTACACTATTTATGTTTTTACTGATTTTTATATAAGGATATTTGCCTTTTTCTCATTGATTTGTGAAAGCTCTTTTTATACTAAGAATATTCACTTTTTGTCATTTATGTTGCAAATATTTTTCCACTTGCTGTTCTCTTGGCATAGAAAAGTGTTTAATTTTTATGTACTCAAATCTATCAATCATTTTCTTTATAATTTCTTGGTTTTCATTTATGCCTAAGTAACTTAAATGTCTGTAGACCTAATTTGTTTGTCAGTACAGATACAATCACAACAATACTTCAGTTTCCTTGGTTTGTAGCTCCCACCTACCAAAGTGCAGGACCTGTCTCCACCCTGCCTTTCTACACTCCCATGTCTCCTCAGATATTTCTGGGAATTAATGTGCTCATTAGCTATATCTGTTGCCCTAAAGCTTCTGAGGGTGCTGCATCACCATGCATGTCTTCCACTGGGTACCTACTCTGCTACTGTCTCCTGATATTCTCAGGGATGCACACCCTTGAGGGGCTACTGAAGGTACATGGTCTTCAGTCCTAACTGTGCTGCAGCCTTGTTGTGGTCCAGGAATGACAAAAATGCCTTGTTCCATAAATAGCAATAGGTATTGTATTGATCATTAAGTCTATATAAATAAAAAACTAAGTCATTGTGGTTTTCAAATTCATTAGCATCAAAATGTATACCATTTTATAGCTTCTTTTTTATTGAGCTGTAATTGACATACAACATTGTGTAAGTTTAAGTTGTATAAAGTGTTGATTTGATACATTTTTATATGGCAGTATGATTATCACTGTAGTGTTAGCTAACACCTCTATCCCATCACATAATTATCATTTTTGTTTTGTGATGAGAACAATTAAGGTCTAGTCTCTTAAGAACTTTGAAGTTTAGAATACAGTATTTTTTACTATAACCACTATGCTGAACATTAGATCTCCTTATTTACTTACTAGTTGAAAATTTGCAACCTTAAACAACATTTTTTCAATTCCCCCACTCCCAGCCTCTGGTAACCATTATTCTACTTTGTTTCTATGGGTTTGGCTTTTTTAGATTCTGCATATAAGTGAGTTCATAGAGTATTTGTCTTCCTCTGTCTGATTTATCTCACTTAGTATAATGCCCTCAAGGCCCACCCATGTTCTCACAAATGGCAGGATTCCTTCTTTCTCACAGCTGAACAATTTTTCATTGTATGTATACACCACATCTACTTTATCCAAGAACCACATCCCTTTAATACCCTTTGGTATTCTTACCTGCCTCTTTCCTGATCTCCTTCCTCCCCGCAGTCATGGAGCTTCCTCCTCAGTACCCTGGATGCTGTTGGAGCAAACAGGTTTCTCCAGCAGTGTGCAGCACAGCTGGGGAAGCTGAGCACTCACTCACCATTTTCCCTTTTCTACATAGGAAAGGACAGCTGCCAGCTTGTTCAGCCCATGCAGTGTTTTCTTGGGAGAGGGCTAGCACTGACAAAGTTCCTCTTACTGTCTCCAATGCATCCAAACTCATATATATATCTATTTTTTTTTAATGAAAAAAGCTTCTTTTCTCCAACAGTGTGCTAGAGTCTTCCCTTGGGAAGGCTCGACTTCTGCAAAATCTCTGTTTTCCTGATTCCTGCCCAAGTCAGTACTCTCCATGTTTTTCCCACTTTGGCTGAGATGGATTGGGGCAAGTTCCCTGGTTCCTTTGCAACCCATATTGAGGTTGGTCGGTCTATTACCAGATGCACAGATGGGCAAGACTCCTTCTTGGTCCCTTGGCATATTGTGCTGGATCCTGCAACTCCCACAGAGGCACCTTTGTTTGTGCATGGATGTCTAGTTTGTTGCTAAAACAGGGGATATAAAGGGATGACGTCTTGCACCATCATGATGCTTATGTCACTCTCCTATAACTTTTTTTTTTGCTTTTATTATTTATTTATTTTTTGAATTTTATTTTATTTATTTTTTTATACAGCAGGTTCTTACTAGTTATCCATTTAAAACATATTAGTGTTTATATGTCAATCCCAATCTCCCAATTCATCACACCACCACACCCCCCTGCTGCCTCTTTCCCCCACCTTGGTGTCCATACATTTGTTCTCTGCATCTGTGTCTCTATTTCTGCCCTGCAAACCGGTTCATCTGTACTATTTTTCTAGGTTCCATATACATGCGTTAATATATGATATTTGTTTTTCTCTTTCTGACTTACTTCACTGTGTATGACAGTCTCTAGATCCATTCACGTCTCTACAAATGATCCAATTTCATTCCTTTTTATGGCTGAGTAATATTCCATTATATATATGTACCACATCTTCTTTATCCATTCATCTGTTGATGGGCATTTAGGTTGCTTCCATGACCTGGCTATTGTAAATAGTGCGGCAATGAACATTGGGGTGCATGTGTCTTTTTGAATTACGGTTTTCTCTGGATATATGCCCAGTACTGGGATTGCTGGGTCATATGGTAATTCTATTTTTAGATTTTTAAGGAACCTCCATATTGTTCTCCATAGTGGCTGTATCAATTTACATTCCCACCAACAGTGCAAGAGGGTCCCCTTTTCTCCACACCCTCTCCAGCATTTGTTGTTTGCAGATTTTCTGATAATGCCCTTTCTAACTGGTGTGAGGTGATACCTCATGGTAGTTTTGATTTGCATTTATCTAAAAATTAGTGATGTTGAGCAGCTTTTCATGTGCTTCTTGGCCATCTGTATGTCTTCTTTGGGGAAATGTCTATTTGGGTCTTCTGCCCATTTTTCAATTGGGTTGTTTGTTTTTTTAATATTGAGCTGCATGAGCTGTTTATATATTTTGGAGATTAATCCTTTGGCTGTTGATTCATTTGCAAATATTTTCTCCCATTCTGAGGGTTGTCTTTTCGTCTTGTTTGTAGTTTCCTTTGCTTTGCAAAAGCTTTTAAGTTTCATTAGGTCCTACTTGTTTATTTTTGTTTTTATTTCCATTACTCTAGGAGGTGGGTCAAAAAAGATCTTGCTGTGATTTATGTCAAAGAGTGCTCTTCTTATGTTTTCCTCTAAGAGTTTTATAGTGTCCAGTCTTACATTTAGGTTGTTAATCCATTTTGAGTTTATTTTTCTGTACGGTGTTTTGGAGTGTTCTAATTTCATTCTTTTACATGTAGCTGTCCAGTTTTCCCAGCACTACTTATTGAAGAGACTGTCTTTTCTCCATTGTATATCCTTGCCTCCTTTATCAAAGATAAGGTGACCACATGTCTGTGGGTTTATCTCTGGGCTTTCTATCCAGTTCCATTGAAATATATTTCAGTTTTTGTGCCCGTACTATATTGTCTTGATTACTGTAGCTTTGTAGTATACTCTGAAGTCAGGGAGTCTGATTCCTCCAGCTCCTTTTTTTCCCCTCAAGACTGCTTTGGCTATTCGGAGTCTTTTGCGTCTCCATACAGATTTATGTTCTAGTTCTGTAAAAAATGCCATTGGTTAATTTGCTAGGGATTGCATTGAATCTGTAGATTGCTTTGGGTAGTATAGTCATTTTAACAATATTGTTTCTTCCAATGCAAGAACATGGTATATCTCTCCATCTGTTGGTATCATCTTTAATTTCTTTCATCAGTGACTTATAGTTTTCTGCATACAGGTCTTTTGTCTCCTTAGGTAGGTTTATTCCTAGGTATTTTATTCTTTTTGTTGCAGTGGTAAATGGGAGTGTTTCCTTAATTTCTCTTTCAGATTTTTCATCATTTGTGTATAGGAATGCAAGAGATTTCTGTGCATTAATTTTGTATCCTGCTACTTTACCAAATTCATTGATTAGCTCTAGTAGTTTTCTGGTGGCATCTTTAGGACTCTCTATGTATAGTATCATGTCATCTGCAAACAGTGACAGTATTACTTCTTCTTTTCCAATTTGTATTCCTTCTATTTCTTTTTCTTCTGTGATTGCCATGGCTAGGACTTCCAAAACTATGTTGAATAATAGTGGCGAGAGTGGTCATCCTTGTCTTGTTCCTGTTCTTAGAGGAAATGCTTTCAGTTTTTCACCATTGAGAATTATGTTTGCTGTGGGTTTGTCATATATGGCCTTTATTCTGTTGAGGTAGTTTCCCTCTATGCCCACTTTCTGGAGAGTTTTTATCATAAATGGGTGTTCAATTTTGTCAAAAGCTTTTTCTGCATCTATTGAGATGATCATAGGGATTTTATTCTTCAGTTTGGTAATATGGTGTATCACGTTGATTGATTTGCGTATATTGAAGAATCCTTGCATCCCTGGGCTAAGTCCCACTTGGTCATGGTGTATGATCCTTTTAATGTGTTGTTGGATTCTGTTTGCTAGTATTCTGTTGAGGATTTTTGCATCTATATTCATCAGTGATATTGGTCTGTAATTTTCTTTTTTTGTAGTATCTTTGTCTGGTTTTGGTATCAAGGTGATGGTGGTTTCATAGAATGAGTTTGGGAGTGTTCCTTCTTTTGCAATTTTTTTGGAAGAGTGAGAAGGATGGGTGTTAGCTCTTCTCTAAATGTTTGATAGAATTCACCTGTGAAGCCATCTGGTCCAGTACTTTTGTTTGTTGGAATATTTTTAATCACACTTTCAATTTCGTTACTTGTGATTGGTCTGTTCATATTTTCCATTTCATTCGGATTCAGTCTTGGAAGGTTATACCTTTCTAAGAATTTATCCATTTCTTCTAGGTTGTCCATTTTATTGACATAGAGTTGCTTGTAGTAGGCTCTTAGGATGCTTTGTATTTCTGTGCTGTCTGTTGTAACTTCTCCCTTTTCATTTCTAATTTTATTGATTTGAGTCCTCTCCCTCTTTTTCTTCTTGAGTCTGGCTAGTGGTTTATCAATTTTATTTATCTTCTCAAAGAACCAGCTTTTAGTTTTATTGATCTTTGCTATTGTTTTCTTTGTTTCTATTTCATTTATTTCTGCCTTGATCTTTATGATTTCTTTCCTTCTACTAACTTTGGGTTTTATTTGTTCTTCTTTCTCTAGTTCCTTTAGGTGTAAGGTTAGATTGTTTATTTGAGATTTTTCTTGTTTCTTGAGGTAGGCTTGTATTGCTATAAACTTCCCTCTTAGAACTGCTTTTGCTGCATCCTGTAGGTTTTGGATCATCGTGTTTTTGTTGTAATTTGTTTCTAGGTGTTTTTTGATTTCCTCAGTGATCTCTTGGTTATTTAGTAACGTATTGTTTAGCCTTCATGTGTTTGTGTTTTTTACGTTTCTTTCCCTGTAATTGATTTCTAATCTCATAGCATTGTGGTCAGAAAAGATGCTTCATATGATTTCAATTTTCTTAAATTTACTGAGGCTGGATTTGTGACCCAAGATGTGATCTATCCTGGAGATTGTTCCGTGTGCACTTGAGAAAAAGTGTAATCTGCTGTTTTTGGATGGAATGTCCTATAAATATCAATTAAATCTATCTGGTCTATTGTGTCATTTAAAGCTTGTGTTTCCTTATTAATTTTCTGTTTGGATGATCTGTCCATTGGTGTAAGTGAGGTGTTAAAGTCCCCCCACTATTACTATGTTACTGTCGATTTCCTCTTTTATAGCTGTTAGCAGTTGCTTTATGCATTGACGTTCTCCTATGTTGGGTGCATATATATTTATAATTGTTATATCTTCTTCTTGGATTGATCCCTTGATCATTATGTAGTGTCCTTCCTTGTCTCTTGTAGCATTCAAGTCTATTTTATCTGATATGAGTATTGTTACTCCAGGTTTCTTTTGATTTCCATTGGCATGGAATATCTTTTTCCATCCCCTCACTTTCAGTCTGTATGTGTCCCTAGGTCTGAAGTGGGTCTCTTGTAGACAGCATATATAGGGGTCTTGTTTTTGTGTCCATTCAGCGAGCCTGTGTCTTTTGTTTGGAGCATTTACTCCATTCACGTTTAAGGTAATTATTGATATGTATGTTCCTATTACCATTTTCTTAATTGTTATGGTTTTGTTTTTGTAGGTCCTTTTCTTCTCTTGTATTTCCCAGTTAGAGAAGTTCCTTTAGCATTTGTTGTAGAGCTGGTTTGGTGGTGCTGAATTCTCTTAGCTTTTGTTTGTGTGTAAAGCTTTTGATTTCTCCATCGAATCTGAATGAGATCCTTGCCAGGTAGAGTAATCTTGTTGCAGGTTCTTCCCTTTCATCACTTTAAATGTAGCATGCCACTCCCTTCTGGCTTGTAGAGTTTCTGCTAAGAAATCAGCTGTTAACATTATGGGAGTTCCCTTGTATGTTATTTGTTGTTTTTCCCTTGATGCTTTCAATAATTTTTCGTTGCCTTTAATTTTTGTCAGTCTGATTACTATGTGTCTTGGTATGTTTCTCCTTGGGTTTATCCTGTCTGGGACTCTCTGTGCTGCCTGGACATGGGTGGTTATTTCCTTTCCCATGTTAGGGAAGTTTTCAACTATAATCTCTTCAGATATTTTCTCAGGTCCTTTCTCTCTCTCTTCTCCTTCTGGGACCTCTATAATGTGAATGTTGTTGCGTTTAATGTTGTCCCAGAGGTCTCTTAGGCTGTCTTCATTTCTTTTCATTCTTTTTTCTCTATTCTGTTCTGCAGCAGTGAATTCCACCATTCTGTCTTCCAGGTCACTTATCCGTTCTTCTGCCTCAGTTATTCTGCTATTGATTACTTCTAGTGTATTTTTCATTTCAGTTATTGTATTGTTCATCTCTGTTTGTTTGTTCTTTAATTCTTCTAGGTGTTTGTTCTTTAATTCTTCTAGGTCTTTGTTAAACATTTCTTGCATCTTCTCGATCTTTGCCTCCATTCTTTTTCCGAGGTACTGGATCATCTTCACTATCATTATTCTGAATTCTTTTTCTGGAAGGCTGCCCATCTCCACTTCATTTCGTTGTTTTTCTCGGGTTTTCTCTTGTTCCTTCATCTGGTACAAAGTCCTCTGCTTTTTCATCTTGTCTATCTTTCTGTGAATGTGGTTTTTCTTCCACAGGCTGCAGGATTGTAGTTCTTCTTGCTTCTTCTGTCTGCCCTCTGGTGGATGAGGCTATCCAAGAGGCTTGTGGAAGTTTCCTGATTGGAGGGACTGGTGGTGGGTAGAGCTGACTGTTGCTCTGGTGGGCAGAGCTCAGGAAAACTTTAATCTGCTTGTCTGCTGATGGGTGGGGCTGTGTTCCCTCCCTGTTGGTTGTTTGGCCTGAGGCGACCCAACACTGGAGCCTACCCGGCTCTTTAGTGGGGCTATTGGTGGACTCTGGGAGGGCTCACGCCAAGGAATACTGCACAGAACTTCTGCTGCCAGTGTCCTTGTCCTCACAGTGAGCCACCGCCACCCCCTGCCTCTGCAGGAGACCCTCCAACACTAGCAGGTAGGTCTGGTTCAGTCTCCTATGGAGTCACAGCTCCTTCCCCTGGGTCCTGATGTGCACACTACTTTGTGTGTGCCCTCCAAGAGTGGAGTCTCTGTTTCCCCCAGTCCTGTCAAAGTCCTGCAATCACATCCCTCTAGCCTTCAAAGTCTGATTCTCTAGGAATTCCTCCTCCTGTTGCTGGAACCCCAGGTTGGGAAGCCTGACGTGGGGCTCAGAACCTTCACTCCAGTGGGTGGACTTCTGTGGTATAAGTGTTCTCCAATTTGTGAGTCGCCCACCCAGCAGTTATGGGATTTGATTTTATTGTGATTGCGCCCCTTCTACCATCTCATTGTGGCTTCTCCTTTGTCTTTGGATGTGGGGTATATTTTTTGGTGAGTTCCAGTGTCTTCCAGCTGATGATTGTTCAGCAGTTAGTTGTGATTCCAGTGCTCTCGCAAGAGGGAGTTAACACATGTCCTTCTACTCTGTCATCTTGAACCAATCTCCTGCTTTTATTTTTTAAATTAAAAAATTTGTATTTTATATTGGACTATAGTTGATTTACAATGTTGTGTTAATTTCAGGTGTACAGCAAAGTGAATCAGTTATACATATACCTAGATCTATTCTTTTTCAAATTCTTTTCCCATTTAGGTTATTACAAAATATTGAGCAGAGTTCCCTGTACTATACAGTAGGTCCTTGTTGGCTATCTATTTTGTTTATTTATTTTTTTATTAATTAATTTATTTTTGGCTGTGTTGGGTCTTCGTTACTGTGTGCAGGCTTTCTCTAGTTGCGGCGAGCAGGGGCTACTCTTCTTTGTGGTGCACGGGCTTCTCATTGCGGTGGCTTCTCTTGTTGCAGAGCACGGGCTCTAGAGTGCAGGCTCAGTAGTTGTGGTGCATGGCTTAGTTGCTCCGCGGCATGTGGGATCTTCCCGGACCAGGGATCAAACCCCTGTCCCCTGCCTTGGCAGGCGGATTCTTAACCACTGTGCCACCAGGAGAGTCCCTGGCTATCTATTTTAAATATGGTGGTTTGTATATGTCAATCCCAAACTCCCAATTTATCCCTCCCCCTCTACCTTTCCCCTTTGGTAACCATAAGTTTGTTTTCTATGTCTGAGTCTGTTTCTGTTTTGTAAATAAGTTCATTTGTATCATTTTTTTCAGATTCCACATATAAGCAATATCATATGATATTTGTCTTTCTCTGACTTACTTCACTTAGTATGATAATCTCCAGGTCCATCCATGTTGCTGCAAATGGCATTATTTCATTGTTTTTAATGGCTGAGTAATATTCCATTGTGTGTATGTGTCACATCTTCTTTGTCCATTCATCTATTGATGGACATTTAGGTTGCTTCCGTGTCTTGGCTATTGTAAACAGCGCTGCAATGAACATTGGGGTGCATGTATCCTTTTGAACCAGAACTCCAGATATATGCCCAGGAGTGGGATTGCTGGATCCTATAACTTCTTTATATAAAATGTTTTACCAAACAAATAGCTGGATGTGTTCTCTACATGACTGCTTTAGTTGCTCAACTGGTAAGCATCCAGTGGGCTTACTAGTTCATAAATGTGACTTTGGAAGTGCCAGGAGGGTAGCAACTCTTTATAAGAGATGCTTGCATTCCTGGGCAATTATATACTTAATCGCTTTGAAATTAAGCTTAGAATGTCTACAATGAGTAACTAAAATATCCATTTCTGCAGAGAAGTTTTGATAAGAATAACATACATTTTTAAGCATTTATTTAACAAATAATTTTATTCTTAAAAATGTCTACGTGCAATCAGAGCTTTAGAAGTACTAAGAAACATAAAAATGACTGATCTGAGTACAGGAACCTTGACAAACTGCAGATGAAATACTATATATAGCTGCAGTATATGAATAAATAAAATGCATCCATATTTTATCAATTACTATAAGATCTGCTGGTTTCTTTTATCTCTGTTATGTCAGTTTTTATATTTTCATCTTTATTCAATTGTATGCTTCTGTATTTTCAGGGGTTTTTTTTCCTGGTAAAACCAACCAGAAATTTGTCTACCTAATTAGCTTTTCTTTAATTTACTTGGCAATTTTTTGATTTACTTAGCAATTCTGTTTTATTTAATTCACTCATTTCTGTTTTTATTTCATCTTAATTCTTTTCTCTTGCATAATTTGATTTCTTATTTACTTGTGATTTTCATGACTACTTGTGTCAAATCTTAGTTTAATTCTTTATCCTATTTTTGCTTAATAATAAGGCAATTAAAGCTATATTTGACTCAGAACATTGGAACCAGCCTGTGAATTTTTTTGAGTAATGTATTTATTGTAATAATGTAACTTTTTCCCTAAATGAAAACATGTTCATTATCAAAATGCAAACACATACATGTATATACAGGAGAAAAGTGACATTTGTTCTTTTTGCATTCCTTTTCCATAATACCCTTTCCTCATCCAGGGATAAACACTGTTAATGATTTGGTACACTATATCCTTCCCAACCCATTTCTATACATTTACCAACATATGTGTTTGTGTGCATTTATATTTATATACATTAGATATGTATACACACGTATATGGCTTACACATTATAAGTATCATATTACAAATATTGTTCTGTAAGTTGATTTCCCTTTTAATATATCATAGATATGTATTAATGGCCAATTGCCCTCACATGTTGTTTTACCAGTTTACATTACCTCCAAGAGGTATGCTTTCTAATACTTTATTCAACACCAAAGGGGAACTGTCTTTTCCAATTTTTACAAAATTGGTATATAAAGAGACACATTATTATTTTATATTAATGTACACTTCTTTGATTATTAGTGAGGTTAGGGTAGTTTCATTTATTTATTAACTACTAAGACTTCTTTAACTTGCTTACCAATATTCTTTGCTTGATTTTCTATTAGGTGGTCTTTACCTGATTTATTGGACTAGCTCTCATTGTTTTCTAAGTGGTTGATAAATAATGTTTCATTTCCCATTGAACCCAAGAATTATAGAAAATTTTATGTTTCCAAGCAGTTGAATAACTATTTTGTTTGAAATGTTATTTCTTTTAAATCTTTTTTTTTTTTTTTTTTTTTTGCACTGAGGTTAGGAATATAACCTGCAAAATATCTGCTTTATGGAATTTACTGAGGTTTATTTCATGGTCTAATATATAGTCATTTAAAAATATTTACATGGACATTGATAAAGGTTTATTTTCTTTTGCAGATTAGGTAGTATATATTTATTAAATTAATCATATTGCTTATGTATACAGATCCTCTACATCCTTAGGATTTTTTTTTTGCCTGAATATAAGAATGATCAGTTAAAATTTTCCAGTATTATTTTGTCTTGTCATTTTATTATTGTATTTTTAAAGTTTTTGTTTTGTATTTTTAAATGTAGTGTTATTTAGCACAAGTGTTTTATGACCACCATATCTTCATTTTAAATCACATATTTATTATAAAATGACCCTTTTTGTCCTACTTAATTTTTTTTGGCTTCACCTGGCTTATTTTTTTTGTTGTTGTTCTTTTCTTAAAGTTTTAAACATTTTATCATTTTGTTTTACTATTTTATCCCAGTAGTATAAGAGTGTTTGTTTTTTAAATAAAGCACTTAACTCATAAATATTTGTTGTTATACCTGCTGGGTTTGCTCGTATTTTTGCTATTTTATTTTACGTTTTTTTCTTATGATTCCTTTGTTTATCTTTCTTTTGTTACATAAACTTGAATCTTGCTTTTATCATTTCCAGGGATTTGGAAAACAATATATTTTATAAATTCTAAGAAATATTTTTAACATTTTAGTACTTCTAGAATTAAAATGCATCTAATAATTGATGATATGCTGTAGTTTAATTGGCAGCATTTTTTTCTTTCTTTGTGGTACATAAAAAAAAGTTTCTTACTTTAGATTAAATGAAAAACAGTACGTCATATTTTAATTTTCTTAACCTTAATTTTTTCAAAAGAGTTGGAAAATATTTCTCTAATTGAGTCAAGAGTAAAATGCCACTTTAAACAATCCCTCTCTATTTAAAAACAAGAAACTTTTTAAAAAGGCATTTACTTCTTTGATCCAATTATTTCCTTATCTGGAGACTTATGCTTGTATTATGGCTATTCAAGGATTGTTTTTAAGAATGACTGTTACGAAATATAGATCAATGGAACAGGATAGAAAGCCCAGAGATAAACCCACACACATATGGTCACCTTATCTTTGATAAAGGAGGCAAGAATATACAATGGAGAAAAGACAGCCTCTTCAATAAGTGGTGCTGGGAAAACTGGACAGCTATATGTAAAAGAATGAAATTAGGACACTCCCTAACACCATACACAAAAATAAACTCAAAATGGATTAACGACCTAAATGTAAGGCCAGACACTATCAGACTCTTAGAGGAAAACATAGGCAGAACACTCCATGACATAAATCACAGCAAGATCCTTTTTGACCCACCTCCTAGAGAAATGGAAATAAAAACAAAAATAAACAAATGGGACCTAATGAAATTTAAAAGCTTTTGCACAGCAAAGGAAACCATACAAAAGACGAAAAGACAACCCTCAGAATGGGAGAAAATATTTGCAAATGAAGCAACTGACAAAGGGTTAATCTCCAAAATGTACAAGCAGCTCATGCAGCTCAATATCAAAAAAACTAAAAACCCAATCCAAAATTGGGCCGAAGACCTAAATAGACATTTCTCCAAAGAAGATATACAGATTGCCAACAAACACATGAAAGGATGCTCAACATCACTAATCATTAGAGAAATGCAAATCAAAACTACAATGAGGTATCACCTCACACCGGTCAGAATGGCCATCATCAAAAAATCTACAAACAACAAATGCTGGAGAGGGTGTGGAGAAAAGGGAACCCTCTTGCACTGTTGGTGGGAAGGTAAATTGATACAGCCACTATGGAGAACAGTATGGAGGTTCCTTAAAAATCTAAAAATAGAACTACCATATGACCCAGCAATCCCACTACTGGGCGTATACCCTGAGAAAACCATAATTCCAAAAGAGTCATGTACCACAATGTTCATTGCAGCTGTATTTACAATAGCCAGGACATGGAAGCAACCTAAGTGTCCATCAGCAGATGAATGGATAAAGAAGATGTGGCACATATATACAATGGACTATTACTCAGCCATAAAAAGAAATGAAATTGAGTTATTTGTAGTGAGGTGGATGGACCTAGAGTCTGTCATACAGAGGGAAGTAAGTCAGAAAGAGGAAAACAAATACTGTATGCTAATATATGGAATCTAAAAAAAAAATGGTTCTAACAAACCTAGGGGCAGGACAGGAATAAAGATGCAGACATAGAGAATGGACTTGAGGACACAGGGAGGGGGAAGGGTAAGCTGGGACGAAGTGAGAGAGTGGCATGGACATATATACACTACCAAATGTAAAATAGATAGCTAGTGGGAAGCTGCCGCATAGCAAAGGAAGATCAGCTCCGTGCTTTGTGTCTACCAAGAGGGGTGGGATAGGGAGGGTGAGTAGGAGACGCAAGAGGGAAGAGATATGGGGATATATGTATATGTATAGCTGATTCACTTTGTTATACAGCAGAAACTAACACACCATTGTAAAGCAATTATACTCCAAAAAAATGTTAAAAAACAAAATAATAATATGCTAAAAGTAGATTGTTGAGATACAGACATAAATTAAGCTAATAGACTTTATGGTTTTGAAGTTTGTGTAGTTAGGCTACTCATATACCCTTGCATAATAAAATAGCAGCATTGTTAAAAAAAAAAAGAATGTCTGTTATATCTTCTAAGAATGACTGTCTTCTAAGAATGACTGTTGACGATTACATGCAGTTTCACAACCGAATCCATAAAAACAATTTACATTAATTTTTGGTTTAAGAGGTTTGATGTTCCCTGTTGATCCTTTTGTAATACAATTTACCTATTCTTGAGCTCTTTATTTTCCTTATCTCTCAACTTATGGAGTTCATTTTCAAGCAAGTTTTTCAAAAGTGCATATATAAGGAATGTATTTTTTGAGGCTTTCCATATGTGAGTCGACCTTTTGTTGTCTACACATACATATATGTCAACTATGAATGATATGAAATAACTGGGTCATATTCCTTTTCCCTCCAATTTATTAGATATTTAGCTGTTGTCTTCTAGCATTTTGTATTGCAGAAAAGAACTCTAAATTCAGCTTGCTTTTTGTTCCTTTGTTGGTAATTTGTTTTTCATGCCTGAGTGTTTGTAGGATTTTCTTTATACCTAATATTTTAAAAAGAATGAGCAAGAATGATATTTCTAGGGATGTAGTGAACCCTTTAAACCTGAAGATATTGGTTACCTTTCCAACATCTACTTCTTTCTCTCCCTTTCTTAACATAATGCCATATTTCCCAGACATTTGATTTGAGTAGATTATTGATTTCAGACCTTACTTTCTTTTTTAATATAAGCATTTGATACTCTAAATTTCCATCTAAGCGTTTTTTTAGCTGTATTCCACCAGTATTGATATGTCATGTTTTTATTTTTATTTAATTCAAAATATTTTCTAATTTCCTTTGTGATTTCCTATTTAATCCATAAGATATTTTAAAGGTTTTTTTGTTTAATTTCCCAATATTTTACTGCTTCAAGTAAAATGTAGAACCTTACAATCATATGTGTCCCTTTATCTTTCCCCTGACCTTTATGCTATAGTTGTCATATGTTTTACATCTACATATATTGAAACCTCACCAGATGTTATAATTTTTGCTTTCAGGAGTCATACCTTTAAAAAAGAATTTAAGAGGAGAAACACAATCTATTATATCTTCCCAGGTATTTATCATTTTTATTGGTCTTTCTTCACTGATGAAGTTCTATTTTTTTCCTAGTATCATTTTCATTTGGCCTCAGGAACTGCCTTTAGTATTTATTGTAGAACAAGTCTGCTGGGGATGTATTCTTTTAGCTTCCCTTCATGTAAGAATGTATTTCTTTAGCATTCATTCTTGAAGGATATTTCTGGACATAGAATTTTGTGTTGTTGCTTCTTTTCTTTTAGCACTTTAAAAATGTTCCATTGTCTTACGTCTAAGTTGTCTGATAAGAAATCTGCATTCCTTTTAATGAATCGTTGTTTCCCTGTACGTCATATGTTGTTTTCCTTTAGCTGCTTTCAAGGTTTTTTCTCCATCTTTGGTTGCAGAAGTTTGATTATGATGTGTCTGGGTGTTGTGCTCTTTGGTTTATTCTGTTCGGCATTCATAGAGCTTCCTGAATTTGTAAAATTATTTGTACAATTATGAAATTGTAAAAACCAGGTTTGGGAAGTTTTTCACCATTATTTCTTAGAATATGTATTTCTTTGAATATATATTTTTTCATTAACCTCCTTTACCTCTCCTTCTGTTACTCCAATGATACAGCTGTTAGATCTTTAAGTATTGTTCCATAGTCTCTGAGCCTCTCTTGATTTTAAAAAACATCTTTCTCTCTGTTCTTTATATTGGATAATATTTATTGTCTATCTTCAAATTCACTGACTATTTCGTCTATCATCTCCATTTTGCTGTTTGGTCTATCCAGGAATTTTTAAAGTTCAGATATTTTATTTTCAGCTTTAAAATTTAAATTTGATTTTTTTGTGGTTTCTATTTTTCTGCTGAGAACTTTCATCTTTCCATTCATATCAAATATGTTTATCTTTATTTCACTGAGTATAGCTATAATCGCTGCTTTAAGTCTTTAATATTTCCATTATCTGGATCATTGCAAAGTTGGCATCTGTTGAGAATGGATGACATTTAAAACATTCTCTGTATGTTGTGTAATTTTCTACTTTATCTGGACATTTTGAACCTTTTGTTGTGCAGCCTCTGGATCCTGTTATAATTCTCTGGAGAAAGTTGATTTATTTTGTCTAGCAAGTAATTAACCCAGTTAGATTCAGACCGCAAGTTTTACCTCACTGCAAAAGTAGGGGATGATTCTACTCTCATTCTGGTTTATTAAGCCTTTGCTATGCTTCTTTTGGTCTGTCCCTCATATGTGCCACTCAGGGTTAGGTTGAGACTTGCCAGTAGATTGACTTGTACTTCAATTCTCAAAGCTTTTAATCTGCTTCTTTGTGTCTCTACTGTGCGTGCACAACTCAAGGGTGATGATGAGCCCAGGACTTCTGTGGATTCATGCAGAGAATTAGGGGTTCCTTTTCTCCAGTTCTCTTCTCTTTGGAATTCCTCCCACACTTTCTGACTCTCAGGGTTCTCTTTCTTGGTTTCTCTGCCACTGCAACGCAGATCTGTAACTGGGACCCACCCTCAGGGCAAAGGTGCCAGAAAAAAGAGATCAAAGGAGATTTTTTCTCCCACACTTTTTGGACCACAGGACCCCTTTCTCTTGATTCCTCTGGCCAGAAAGATGGATTTTCTAACTGAGTTTTAGTTTTCATATTGGTGCCGCTTCACAGCCCCACAACTGGAGACTGCCTTCAGAGCAATACTGTAAAAATAAAGAAAGAGAAAAGAACAGAAAATCTCACCTCTCTATGAATCACTTCTCCAAGTTTTGACTCCTTTTAAAAAATTCCTCCTGCTTTTGTTTACTTTTAAGTCCTCAGTATTTTGTCCAGTATTTTTACTTATAATCAGTAGGAAATGTTTCAGTGGGCTTACTCTATCTTGGCTGGAACCAGAAGCACCCTCATTGTGGTATTAATTTACATTTCCCAGATAATAGGAAAGTTGAGTATCTTTTCTTCTCCTCCTTTTTTTGTTATTCAATAATGAAGTATTTTTTAGTATTTTGCCTAATTATCTATTATGTTGTCTTTTTCTTATTGATTAGTAAGAGTTCTTTATGTATTAAAAATATGAGTCCTTTTTGGGTTCATGTATCATGAATATCTTCTCCCACTATGTAGGTTGACTTCTACTCTGTTCATGGTCTCTTTTGATAAATAGAATGTCTTAATTTTGATATAATACTATGTGTCTTTTTTTCATGGCAAGTGCTTTTTATGTCCTGTTTAAGAAATCTTTGCCAGTTCGAAGATGTTCTCCTATGTTTTCCTCTGGAAAGGCTTATTGTTTTACCTTTCACATTTAGATATACTATGTGTTTGGATTGTTTAAAAATAAAGAATGTTGTAAGAGTTAAATACACTTTTTTCCATATGGCTATCTAATTTATCCAGTAAATTAGTTAAAAAGACCATCCTTTCCTCATTGAACTGCAATGTGGAATGATAGATATTATTTAGTTAGTACTTTTACTTGGAGATAATTTTGTCTAATATAAGCAGACTGTGGGAAAATGTCATTTCTATTGAAGATTTTTTAGTAGAGGTGGGTAACTGAATATGAAAAAACTTATCACTCTTCTTAAACGGAATAGAATTTGAAAAACTTATAATATTTGTTAACCCAGTCTTACAGTTCTGTGGGAAGGTATAGCATAATTTTGATAGCTGTTTCTAAAGGTCTTTAAAGACTTAAATAAACTATTTCTACTCCAACCATATATCTTTATTTCAAATATTTTATCCTGTTTCCAGACCATATGCCACATGCATCCCTGTGAATTTGGTGCATAAACAGAACATTTATGTGGATAAGAGGTGAGAAAGGAAATGAGAAAATAAATAGGCTATACACGTGTATGCCTGGGGGTCTGAAAAGTCAGATTTATTACCTGGAGTGGAAGCTCTGAGGGATTTATTCCCATATTCTGAATCATAAACTGGCCAGTGAATGGAGTCATTAAGGATGGGAAATATATTTGTGACAAATCACCAGCACTTGGCCTTCCTGCTAGTGATAAGGTCCATTCAGGAAGCAGAACCTGCTTGGATGAATCCTTGGAGCAGTGGCAACAGAAATCAGCAATGCTCATCAATATCATAAATGTTTGACTTAAGAACTGCTGGGTTCTTGGGCCCAAAAGCAGTACATTGAAGTGAAATTGCAGCTTAGACAAGTGTGGTAGATGCAATTATACAGTGCTTGGGTTTGAACTGCTTCTGCCCAAAGTTGATTTATTTAGTGTTGATGCCATATTTGGATTTTCTCACATTTTCAGTTTTGTTCAAACAGGCTTGGCATTTAATTTGGAGAGTACTTAGTAACTCCCTGGGTCCTATTTATTGCCACTTAAAAATTATAATCTAGATAATTTTCACTCAGAAAGAGATGTTTTTGATCTGAGAGGAAAAAATAGCAAAATTGGTAATCTGGAGTAGGGGATTTGCTTACATAATTCCTATCCTGGTGGCTTTAACTTTAATTTTGCTCATGGTAAACTGGGTCTCCTGAAACTCATTTTGTTATGTGGGTTAGAAAAATTTGATATTTAATGCCAAACTTATTGTAATAATTATATCATATATTATCATTTTACTGTCTCATTTTATTTGAGACAGATAGAATGATATCCCAGAATTGGACTTTACTTTTTCCAATATGCCTTGTCTAAGATCTGGCTACTGTATGTTCATTTTTCTGTTTCACCTCCACTCCATAAATGTAAGAGACCCTATAGCAAATAATCACTAATTGGGAATTAATTGGTGAGGTCAATCTGAATTAATGAAACATCTAAATTACACAATTAAAAAATATGTAGTTACTTTCTTTGGTAAGCAGTCTAGGTCAATTGAACTTCTGACTCTGAGAGTAAAGGAAATCTGGAATGCGTGGCAGAAGAATGAGTTGATGAATATCAATTACAGTCTTGGGCCTAGTGGCACTATCAAAGACCTTAGCTCGTTCCACTAACCCTTCTGTCTTAAGTTTTTTATTAGAGACTGCAGCTGGCCACCACCTTGACTATTTAGTGACAGAGTGCACCTTGTTTGGGCAGAAGCACATCTGGGTGGTGCAAGGGGTGTACTGTAGCACATACTGCTTTGTGCCTTGTGTCACATCTCCTTGGCTCACTTGACTTTGGCTGTGGTGGACATTTCCCATGCATGCTGCCAACTTCCCATCTCAACCACCCCAGAGACTTTCAGTTGTTCTGCTTTCTCTGAAGCTTCAGGAGGTTGCTTATTCCATCCAGAGGTTCAGTGGCATTAACTCCCCTGATAGAGTTAACCAATGTGGATGGGAGTTGGTAGATAAATACTTCAGCCTCTGTCCTTCAGAAGGATAATTATAATACACTATTCTATATGGTTTTGGAGAGGATCCCCAATAGTATTGAGCCTCAGATGTCCACAGAGATAACCAGCGCAATAAAATACCCTTTATTGGCTTTTCCTCTTTCTTACATCTCACTCTTCCTACTCCCACATTCCTGCTTCTAGGAATCACTCCTATATAAACTGCCTTCTAATCCTTGTTTCAGGCTCCACTTGTTTCAATTTACCAATGAATCATGAATATTTTCTTATGTCGTTAGCCTGAAAATTTTAAAAAATATCTACTGACTGACTGTTTATTGGTTTAATGAATGGCCAATGGTCATAAAAAATGCTTAACTTTTTTTCAGAGAATTTCTTCATAATAGTGAAAATATAAAACTTCAGCCAAATTTAAGTGGAATTATTAAAAACCACACATTACTGGGACTCGAATGAAATTTTTTTTAGAAACAGTATTTTCAGTGTCAAAACGCAAATAAGCTGATTTTCTACACCTGAGGGCATGAATTTTTTCTGGTTATTTATTATTCATCTGTAATTTTTTGGCTTTCAAAGATTCAGCTGATTCTCAGACTCTATTTTATCCTAGGCCCTTATAAATGTTTTCCCCACTGTTTTAGGGGACAGGTTATTACTCCTGTATTATTCTCTGTGGGAACAAAGTTTCCTGCAGTCTACTGAGAATTACTGTTTAGTTGATGGTATTTTCACTTCTGCCTGGGTCTTGCTTCATAGTGCCAAGCTGAAAATTACCCCTCAGCTTGAAGTCATCTGTTTAAGAATTTGATATTCCCAGAAAAATTGTCCCTATACCACTCTTTCCCTCCTCCTTTCATCCTAGGTCCCCTTTCTGCATTTCCACTTTAGAGATTAGAGCCTGTCAGTTACAACAAACTTTGGTGTTCAAACTTTATAGCACAAGGCAGTGTTCTTTTGATTACATGTTCGAGGTCCTTTCTCCTCTCCATAAATCTAGGATTTTACACTCCCTCTCCAGCACGCCCTTTTACATAGATTTCAGTCTTTGTTCAGTGAGATTTATTCCAAATTTGTGTGCTTCATATAGACGTTCTTCAACATATATGAATGTCAGGTGGAATTCTAAATGTAAGAAAATAGCTTCAGTAACTATGTAAGTTAGAGACTAGTCAGGAAAAAGAAATTAGAGCAGATAGTTTAATGAAAGGAATTGAATAGTGGGGATGAAATTACAAAGGTGCTAAAAGAGCCCAAAGAGCAAATTGGCGAAGCATCCCCAGCGCTGAAGGGACAATGGAAAAGATAGTGTTAGCGGAGCTCAGGAGCCAGGGTCACTCTGGGGGGCTGGAATCATGGCAGGGGCTGGCCAGCAACAGCTGGGGCCATGATAAGACACAGCCACTGCTGGATATGCCACTCATATTCTGCTTTCAGAATATGAAAGAGAGAATATGAGAGAGAGAGAGAGAGAATGAATGAGCAAGGGAGAAATACATTGCTTTCTCTCTCTCCAGTCTTTTGCCAGGGCCTCCCACTGGTTGAATCTAACCAGAAGCCTGGGAAATGTAATTTGCACAGTTCAAACCACCATGATACAGAGCAGAGCAAGGGAAAAGTGGGGAGTGGATTGAAAAAAAATACACAGTAATGGTAATGACTTTGCTGAGGCTACGCCAGCCATAGATGTTGTTACCAAAAGGGTAACATGTGTTGTTCACTGTGGATGCGACAGGAAATAAAATGAACAACCCCTGCACTTACAAAGCTTATAGTCTAACAGGAGAGTCAGGCTACTAAGATCTGTAATAAATTGCATTTTCTGTAAATATATAATTTATATTATATATTACATAATTAGTATACATTATATTGTTATATAAATAATATAAAACATAAAATATATGTTATTGTATATTTCTTATAAATAACGTAGTGTGAGAAGGTTTAGCTGGGAGGCATAACCTCCTGTGGCAGTCAGGGAAGGCTTTCTGGAGGAAGTAGCAGATAAGGATAAGAGTTAGAAACAGAAAGTGAAGGGTGCAAGAGAAGGAGGAAATGAATCAGACCGAGGTACAGGGTGTACACTGTGGCTTGGAGGGGGAAGAGAAGAAAGGCTGTGACAGAACAATGGCGGTGGGGGGGAGCAAGGGATGTTGCTGGAAATGGAGCTGGGGAGGAAAGCTGGACCAGGTCACAAAGGCCTTTGAAGGTCACGTTGAGGATTTTAGTCCTTATCCTAAAGGCCATCGGAGGTTACTGAGGGACTTAATTAGGATTGTTATTTAATTAGATAACAATCAGATTTATGGTTTAGAAAGGTCGTTCCAGACTGGTGGTGGGGACAGCAGATAGGATGCTGTGCTGTAGCTCAGGCGAAAGAGGATGTTGCTCTGGACCAGTGTAGTGAACGCAGATGGGGGAAAGCTCTAGAGATATTTGGAAGGCTGAAACAACAGTGCTTTGATTGGCAACTGATCGGCTACATGGATGAAAGCGAGAGGAGAGAAGGATTACATTTGGACCTCTGGATGGAGAGCAGTGCCAGTAGGGCACTTAGTTGGTCCAGGGGCTTGCTGTCAGGAAGCCTGCCCACCTATATCTGGAAGGCTGAATCATGGCCTGTGTTTCTCGTTGCTCCCTTGGAAGTAGGATCCTATGAAAGGTCTCAGAGGATTTTAAATTGGGGGCGGGGAGGGGCGGTGCTCAGCTCTCAGGACTGTTTGCCGATTTCATCTGTGATTTCCTGTGGACCCCAGCCATTCTAATAGTGTGGCTTCTGTGAACTGTTCCCAACAACTGGAGAAAACAGCTTATTGTAAAGACAAACAAATAAAAAATGGCTTTCACTTTGTGATTATTGTTAAAAGATAAATATATTTGCAGGAGGAGCCATCATTTGTAACCCTATCCCGAATCCTGTTCAAAACCGTGTCGTTGTCCTGTAGCCTGAATTATTGTTTTAGCAGGCACCTTTCTATAGCTTGAATTTTTGCTGTAAAGACTGAAGAAAACATTTAGCAAATAGAAGTCACTGCGCTCTGCAGCAAAACTCTTCATCATGCTTTGCATCTCTCCCCAGACTCAGAGGCACTGAGAGAGATAGAACATGCCTCAAGATGGAGCCCTTGAACCACAAAGTTTTGAAGTAAAAATCAGCGAATGTGTAAACTTGCCAGGTTCAAGCAAACTTGGAGCAGCAGGTCAACACTGGCTGAAATTCTAGTGCGGAAAGCAGAAGGTGGGGAGGAACTGTGTCCCCCGGTCCCCAAAGATTTCACGGGGCCAGACAGGTCTTAGCGACAGGCTTCTGTGGTGATTCTCAGATTTGGGCTCCATCAACTTCCAGGGTTAAAGGGTTAAATCAACAGGATAAATCACTTTATTTGTAGAAAGAAATAATAATTTGTATATTCCACTAACAAAGTATACATTCCCCTCTTCTTAAGCCCATCTGAAATGGTGGAAACACAACTCGGAAACTTTATAATCTTCTTCGAGCCCTAATAAGCTCTTATTCTGAAACACAAAGGGGGCCTCTACTGCAACACCCCAATGAATGAGATGCTCCATTCAGTGGGGGAGTCTCTCCTAAAGAGGAAGGCAGCACAGTGTAGCGGGAAGGAGAAGAGCTAGGGTCTCAGCATCCGCCACGTTTAAGCCCCTTCCTAGCTATGTGCCCTTAGGCCAGCTTCTTTACCAATAAAAGCTGTTCCAGGCTCTGAAGGATTAGAGATCACGTATTAAAGTGCCTTCTGCTTGTGCCTACCAATAAAGTACCTACTAACGTTTACTGTCAGAGCATCCGTCTGTGGGCTGTGCACTGACCAAAGCATCACGTTTTTATAGAGGTGCTAGTCACACTGTAAACATGATGCATATGAAGGCAGGTGAGCCCCAGGGCAGCAGAATACGCCCCCTCCTAATCAACCCACACTGACCCACCCAGCCAGGTGCTTATTAGGGCTAACACATGGGCAGGCACCATCTACTGCGCATGTTTGCAAGGCTGTTCCTTGCCCTGACTGTACCTACTCCCCCCAGCCCATAGGAACCTGATACAGCTGCCCCTCCTGCTTTGGTGGGGGAGGTACAGGGCACAGGCTGGTATTACCAGGGTGCACATGGCCCAGGTGACCAGGTAAGAGTGGGGATTCCTGGACAGCAGCTCAGACTGTGTAGCGTCTTTGCCTGATTCGTCACAGGCCTTTTGTGCTCTAGCCAATGGCTTAAAAAGGATCCATGCAACTGCCATTGGGACAACTTTCAGCAGGACGACAGTTCCCCTTCTCAGCTTCGCCCCCTCACTCCCTGCCCCTGTCTCTCTTCAATAAGTGGGCCATGGGCCGCATAAAGGGTCGTGTGCCACACTTTCTCTGGCCCAGCTGTGTAAGTTTGTTCAACTTGGCTATTACTAAGAGACATGGGGTCCATCATATTATCTATAACATAGACTCTGGTGATATCCACACTTGTTAATTAGGCTTAGTAGTGCTTCGTACACTTTTAAAATATTGTCATCCCTCCGTTCTTCTTACTTCTCATATCCTTTCACTTTATCCTCCTTTCCCCCAAATAACCCTCTTTACTTTTTTCCCTTTCTTGCAGAGAACTCTCATTCTCTTCCCATAACCTTTCCTTCTATCTTCCTTCTATCTATCTGCCTTCTATCTTCTCCCTTCCTTCTATCTTCTTTTCATATCTCATGTCAGTTTCTAACCTCCCGCCCATGTTTCTTTTCTTCTCCATGTTTCTTCTCCTTTCATTTCTTGCTCATATTCTTTCCCTTTCTCCATGCCTTCCTTCCCACCCAGTTTTTTCTCTTTCAGCTTTATTCCCTCCTTCGAACCCTCGCAGGAACCCCCTCCATTTTTTCTTTATTCAATCATTCCACTTCTTCCAGTGACACTGGAGTCAGAGAATTCTGGGAAATGAAAGGTCACAGTGCTGGGAGCCCATCTGCTATAAGCCAGGTCCTGCGAATGTTCATTTCACTTTGTATCCTGAGGATAAAAAATAATGGAGTCCAGAGAAGTCACCATCATGGATCTAGATATATAGACAGAGGGTAAATTCCCCCTGGATTTGAAGGTGAACTTAGATCTTGCCCCGGTCAAGTTTATGGTTTATTTCTCCTTGAAATTATGATAACAATGGAGTCATGGAGTGTCTTTAGGGCTGGTCTAATACTCTTGACTTTTTTGAGGGTCAGAGTCTCCCTTGAGAATCTGCTGGAACTTCTGGACCTTCTTCTCAGGTAAATGCACATGAACTTGAAGTTTTACTTACAATGTTAAGAAATCCCTTAAAACCCATTCATGGGCTCTCTAGGAGCCTTTTGGTTGGGGATGTACAATATAAATTCAGACTCCAAAGGAGGTATTGTATGCTTCGCCAGGCAATTGATGTGATAAGTTATTAGGCTGTAAACTGAGGCAGAATTTCTCACTTCAATAACAAAGCTGAAGACTATGGTGGGAATTTTCTAGATTGAGGGGATATTGGTCAGGTCTGTCTGCCCTATGAGTTTCCTGCTCTCAGTGAAGACAGGAGCCTTCACCTTTCAGAGTCTCTCCTTTCCTGGCCATTTGGAAGCCTGGATGTTTTAACTGCATAAACTGCCATCTGGGGCCTGAGCAATGAGCAGAAAGGAATACTCATCATGACATCTGTTCCTTTCTACAGCTTCCTGCTTTAGTCAGCTTCAGATTAATATCTAATTTTTGGGAGGAGTGGAATAAAGAGGTCACTTTTTTTGTCCAAACTTTCTGACTCAAGGTGATTTTTTCCACATGAAAAATAAATGTGGGAGGGAAGAATCCCATTTATCCACTTTGGAAAATAATTTATTCCAGAAGTCTGAACTCTGGGGTACTTTTTATTTAATCAGTATGGCCCCATGAATTATCATCTTGTGGTTTTATTTTAGTGGTGGTACTTATGTTTTGCTTGTATCCTTATTGTAAATTTAGTGTTTTCCAATGAATTAGTTTCCTTCTTCTCTCAGCTCATTAGGTCTTCCAAGATTATAAACAGAATCAGATTTGCAAGAGCAATTTACTTCTTTGTTTCACTAGGTATTGTTTGGAATGGCTTTTCTTCAATGAATTTACTTAACAGGTATTATGAGCAATTTTTGTGTGAAATACTGGTTCAGGAGAGAGGGAGTTAAAGAGAACAACACAAGAGCCTTGCTATACCTAGGGTGTGTGTATGGGGGGGATTACTGGGAAGAGGAGAAAGTCACCAATTCTAGAGACTGGTCCCCATGCTGGCAGATAGAGATGGGATGTGCCCAGTCCAAAGGGATTGGGTGAAATCTAGAAGTTCTGGGAAAGCTCAGTTTTACAGCTGGAGACACCCAGAATGTTAGACTGATGGTTACACAGGTAACTCCTGACTCACTTGTTGGTGGCAGAGATTCTCATTTGTCTCCAACTGGGAATGTAGTAGGACTGGGTAAAGGTCTCCCAGGCTCACACTGAGCAGTGCTGAAGTAGGCAGAAAGTGACCGTGGCTAATGCCACTAGAGCCTTGGGGAATAGTGGAGGAGGAGGAGCAGGTGTGAGGGAAAATTGTAAGTTGCACAGAGCACATTTTCTTAAAATTTGCAAGTGATAGATTTTTCATGCTTCCCCAAGAGGAATATAATATTCTAGAACTTTTCATAATTGCCCTCAGTTATTGTCATCAAAACAATTATAGTTTTCTCCTTGTAACTGTCTACTAACACGGCATGTTGTCTTAGTGGATCAGATGTGCTTAAATCCTGATTGCAAATGCCAGTGTCATGTGAATCATTCTGAATACAGAAAGCAGTGCGGAGAAGGACCTTCTCAGTTAACAACAGAACTCTAGGGTCTGAGACTTTTGGAGAAAGTGATTTTCAGATTTCAGACTAACAAATATGTTATCATGTCTTTAGGAGGTTGTTGGTTCTGATGGAATATTTCTCTTTAGAAGTTGTCTCAGTAATGGGTACCTGTCTTTGGGGCAGGAGAAAGGAATAAGGATAGACCTTCTCATTATAATAATAATTTTTAAAAGTTGCAACATCGTTGGTCCCAAGTTTATGAAGCATTTGAAGAAGAGATGGTCTTATTTTAGCAGAAGAAATAGGAGCGAAAGCCTATGGACAAGGAAGGAGAAATGGGAAAGCATGATTGAAAATCATTTGGATCTGGCTAAAGTGATCAGATATCCCTGTGTAAATCTCTTTTCCAGGACCATCTTCTTCCTAGGATCACGGGGTCAGATTACAATGAAGGACTCTGGTTTAAATTCTCACCAGGGTTTCTGAGCCTTCCTGACTCTTCTCTTCTTCAACTTGTACCATGTTTTCTCATATAAATGTGTTTTTCTGTCTACAAAGTAAGAAATACCAAAAGACCAAGTGTCACCACTTCCCCTGAATGTCAAGAAAACTCAAATTTGCTAGAAACAACAATGGAATAGCAAGATCCTCCTTCTCTTCCCCTCCTCATCCAATCAGTTTCTCTACTGCTTTGCCCCTGAAGCAAGAAACCCTAACAGGGATTCCAGAGGACGGTTCTCAGCAGGACACTTCACCAGTCACTCTTACCTACAGAATTTCCCTCCATGAGCAGTACCCCCTCCCCCCACTTCTTCATGTCTGCAACAGTGTGTAGACCTAGCAACAGCAGTTTCCACAAATTTTTTGTATTAGAGGTGATAACTAGTGTGAGCATATAATTTATTGTCCAAACTGGAACATGTGTGTTTTTTTTTTAACCTAGACATTGGGAGAATTTTTTTTTTAAGTTTTATTTGACATAACTGTATATTCACATGCAGTTGTAAGAAATAATACAAAGAGATCCTTTACACCCTTCACCTAGTTTCCTCCAGTGGTAACGTCTGGCATAACTATAGTACAATATCACAACCAGAAAATTGCCATTGATACAATCTGCCTACTTTATTCAGATTTCACCAGTTTTACATGCATTCCTGTATGCGTGTGTGTGTGTGTGTGTGTGTGTGTTATTCTATGCAATTTTATCACATGTGTAAAATACTGTGATCACAGTCAAGATAGGGAAGAGTTCCATCACAAGGATCCCTCATATTGCCCTTTTATAATCACATTCACATTCTTCTTAGACCCACCTTCCCTCAAACCCTGGCAACTACTAATCTGTTCTCCATCTCTATAATTTTGCCATTTCAAAACTGTTATATAAATGGAACCATACACGATATAGCCTTTTGGGGTTGCCTTTTTTTCTCAGCATAATTTCCTTGAGACCCATTCAACTTACAGCAAATATTAGTCATTTTTTCCTTTTTATATCATCCCATGGTTTGGATGTACCACATTTTGTTTATCCATTAATCAGTCGATGAACACTGGGTTGTTTCCAGTTTGGGACTATTATGATTAGAGATGCTATGGTTATTTGCATACAAGTTTTGTGTGGACATAAATTTTCATTTCTCTGAGATAAATGCCCAAGAAAGTAATATTTAATATCTAGGTTGTATAGTAAGCACATGTTTAGTTTTTAAAGAAACTACCACACTGTTTTCCAGAGTGACTGTACTATTTTACATTCCCATCAGCAGTATATGAGTGATCCAGTTTCTCTGCATTGTTGCCGACTTTCATATTATCACTATTTTTTAAATTTTTACCATTTTTATAAATGTGTAGTGGTATGCTACACAATCCTGCTTACAGAGCAATGGTTTTGTGGTTGCCCTGTGGAGAGTGGGATCAATTTCCCAACCAAAATTGGTTCAAGGACTTCCCTGGTTGTCCAGTGGCTAAGACTCTGCTCCCAATGCAGGGGGCCTGGATTCAATCCCTGGCCAAGGAACTAGATCCCCTATGCCGCAACTAAGAGTTCACATGTCACAACTAAAAGAGCCTGCATGCTGCAATGAAGATCCTTCGTGCCGCAACTAAGACCAAGCACAGGCAAATAAATAAACAAATAAATTTTAAAAATTTAAAAAATTCGTTCAGATGTAGAGACTGATGATACCACACACAGTAGGAGGGTATGAAAAGAGGGAATTATTCATATAATGGGAATTTTTTTGGAAAAGAGCAGGGCAGATACCCAAGCCAGTCTGGACTGGCTTTAGTGAAGGGAGGGGCAAGTGTCTTTTGATTTTATTTTGACTGGGGAGTGGGGCTAGGGTGATGATTCCCATGTGTGGGCAGGGGTTTTCATAGTTTGACCTTTCCTGGAAGTGCCAAGGGAGCGAAGGCCCGGGCTTTTTTATCAGCTTGCCCAGATGTAGGGCAAAAGCTGAAAGGGGTTAGGTGGAGCTTGAAAGCTGTCAGCAGTCAAATATCAAAAATGGATTCAGACACTTCATTAAACTTGCTCTTGAAATGTTGTCAAAGATTAGTTGGGCATATTTGTGTAGATATATTTCTGGTTTCTCTATGCTGTTCCATTGACCCGTGTGTCTATTCCTCTGCCAATAACACACTGTCTTGACTACTGTAGCTATATAGTAAGCCTTAGCATGGGGTAGAGTGGTCTACCCACTTTATTCTTCTTCTTCAAGATTGTTTTAGCTATTACAGATTCTGTGTCATTTCATATAAACTGAGAATATGCTTCTCTATGTCTACAAAAATCCCTGCTGGAAATTTGATAAATATTGCATTAATCTATAGATCAGTTTAGGGAGGATTCACATTTTTACTATGCTGAGTCTTCCAACCCATGAACATAAGTCATTACTTCTATTTAGTTCTTTGATGTCTTTCCTCAGCATTTTGTAATTTTCAGGATACAGATGTTGTATGTATTTTGTTAGATTTATACCTAAGTATTTCATTTTCTTTGGTGAATTATAAATGGTATTATATTTTAAATTTCACTTTCCACATATTTGTTGCATGTTTGTTGTTAGTATGTAAAATTGAGATTAACTTCAGTGTGTTGATTTTGTATCCTGAGACTTTGATAAACTCACTTACTATTTCAAGGAGTTTTTATTTTGTCAATTCTTTGGAATTTTCTACACAGACAATAAGTCATCATAAGGGCAGTTTTATTTTTTCCTTTCCAATCTGTATGCTTTTTATTCTTTTTGCTTGCCTTATTGTATTGGCTAAAACTTCCAGAACCATGTTGAATAAGAGTGGTAAGAGTGGACATCCTTGCCTTGTTCCTAAACTATACAAAGTGAAATATTAAAAAAAAAGAGTACAAATAAGTCAAACTAAAAACCTTAAAAATATTCAAGTAACCTACTAGAAAGCTGGAGATGAGAAACAGAGGAATGAGAAACACAGGAAATAAACAAAAAGCAAAGAATAAAATGGCTGTATAAGCCATAACATGTCAATAATTACCTTAAATGTAAATAGTCTAAATTCATCAATTAAAAAACAGAGACTGGCAGAGTGGATTAACAAACCTGTGATTCAACTGTATGCTGTCTACAAGAAACTCACTTCAAATACAGTGACATAGGTAGGTTGAAAGTAAGAAGACAGAAAAAGGTGTGGCATGCAAATATTAACAACCGCAAAAGAGCAGGAGTAGATATATTAAATATCAGGTAAAATAGATTTCAAAGCAAAGAATTGTCTCATGTAGTCATGTGTGAGATGCATGGGCAGTGTACAGAGTTCTCACTTTACCATGTGGTTAAATGTGAAAGATAGCAACTCTTTCCAGATGCAATGTAACAGACACATCCCTTTCAAGGACAGCCTTCAGCTTGCTCTAAAACAAAGTTCTTTTTGACTCCATCAACTAGAAATTGCTAACCCTGGTCTCAGGTGGTGTATTTGATGCTGTTGCATCTGCAGGTTAGTTAGTGTATCAGTTACTTGTGTTGTTAAAGTTGACAGGTCACCAGCTCAAAGGGTCAATAGGAAATGTGAGAAAGTATGGGTTAACTATAAGTGAAACACATGTGAGAAATGGAGTCTGAGCAGTCCTTCTGTAGAGCATAGAGAAAACAGTCAGAAAGCTCCTGCTACAGTAGTTTTGTTATTTATGTTAAGATGTAAATCTACAACTATTTGCTTTTTTTTCCTGTTTGTTAAGGCCTTTTTTATTTTGCAAAGAGACCCTCTCTACAGCAACGAATTTTCAATGAGCAATTATACTCCAATAAAGATGTAAAAAAAATTAAAATAAAATAAAATACGTAATACTGAAATGTAGATGTACATAGCATTGGCATTAAAAGGTATGTGAAAATGAAAAAAAAAAAGGTACAAACTACTAGGTATAAAATAAGTAAGTTACAAGGATGTAATGTACAACACAGGGAATATAGTCAACATTTTATAATAACTTTGCTTGGAGTATAAGCTATACAAATATTGAATTACTATGGTGTACACCTGAAACTAATGTAACATTGTAAGTCAAATATACTTCAGTAAAAAATAAGTAAATAAAAAAAAAAAGAAACTTGATGTTTTGGAAATAATTAGTGAATTTCTATTTCTCAAAAAAAAAAAAATGCTGGTGAATGTAACCTGCACAAAAATGTTTGTCTGCATTTACCTTCCAATCAGAAGTCATAGTGATATTACTGACTATGTGAAAACCAGAGACCCAAATCTGTTTAAAAAACATCACCATTTATTTCAAAAGTTAGCTGCAGAAGTTGAATTTGCATAGCATTCTGTGAAGCATGGCTTTGCAGTTAGATCAAAGGATGATTTCTCTGAATTAATTTCATTCATTTTCAATTCCATGTTTTCCCATGCATGTACAAAGAGCGAAGTGATAGCTGTTAATGGGTTGGCTCCATTAGCAGAAAAAGATCTTTGCAATTAAATGATGCCAGTTTTATATCAGTGACACTAGATGCTTCAAATAGAAAATTGGTTAATTTCAGTAATGGCTTAATTTTTTCATCAATGTTATGCAATCAAAGTATAGCTTTTGGAAGATCATTTTGTTACAGTTAAAACATCTGACTCTAATAATGCTTACTTATACATTCAGTTTAAAAATCCAACATTGGAGATAAAGTTATTTTGTTGTGATGATAATACAAATACAAATTTAGGTGGAATATAATTATCTTGGCAAAAACAATGTTCTTACTAAATTAAGAAACCTATGGAGCAGAAATGCACTTGGAATTGGTTGTGGAGCATATGTAATTCATCACTGCATCTAAACTGTGATACTCTACCAATTGAAATAGAAGCTATAGTTGTCAATATTTGCAAATGTATTTACATATATATATACACATTTAGAATAATTGAATTGTAAACTTTTGTGACACGATGTGGAACATGAAAAAGAATTTGGAATGGCAGTATATGATTCTCTTCTTGTTTCCAGTCATGACTCATATTTTTTAAATGTTTGAGCCTTTATAGTAGTATGTTGTTAATTAACTCAAGGTCCTACAGAGTATTGACTATTATTGTAAATAAGTCCTTTAAATTTAGGTTGCTTTTTGTTCAAAATCATTTGGAAATCTTTAATCAAAGTACTCAAGAAATGGAGTATCAAAAATTCACCTTTTGAAGCTTTTAGCAAATTGCAATTATGAAAACAAAGCTTGTATATAGGAAGAAATCAAAATTCATGATTTAGCAGATTATATGATGAGAGCCCAAACTGTGCACGGGATTTAATTTTGACATTCTACAACTGCACTTTGTAATATCTTGACTTGATACATCTCTTATTTTTAACTAGACCTTATAATCTGTACTGCAGTAGAATAAACTTGAGAAGGCCTTGATTTTGCAGTGTTTAAATTTGGTGAACCATTCAAAAGAATCATAAATACAGCGAACTTATTTAATGAGTTTTATTTTGTAAAAATATTTGTTGAAGGACCCTAAATGGAAGCAAAAAGACATTACTTTTCAAAATATTTATACATTTTTCAGTAAAAGAATTAGAATTGAGAATACTCTCTAATTAACAGAATTTGCTCTACACTTAGATACCTTAACATCTGTAAGGAGACTATTTTTTCAATTAAAAATATTATAGTCTTTAGAAAAGAAAAATTGAAGTTATTCAAAATTTCAAATTTATTGGCTATAAACTACAGCTTTGAAGAATATTGCATGCAATTTTACCAATTCCTATTTAAAAAATACATTTTCAGAAAATATCAGTAACGTATTAGAAACAGATATCACTAATAAACTAATTAAAGTGCATGAGTATATACCAAGTATAATTATTTTATTTATGTATTTTTTAATTTTGGAAAATCATTTTGAAAAGTCTTTTACATGGAAATAATTTTACTTTTTAAAAGAATTTCATATTTGAAAATATTTTAAATATAAAAATTTTATACCAATTATACCAATGAAATTAGTCCAATTTGTTTGTCAGTAAATACATATCTTAGAAAAGCATGCAACTGTATTTCTTCAAATGTTTAATTCTTCAAAATATTTTACTTTGGAAATTAAAACATTTAAAACGACTCCACCGAAGCTTCTGCTGTTACAGTTACCAGTAACCATCATGTTGCTAAAAACAAAGGACATTTTAAAGTCCTCATCTTACTTGACATTTTTTGTCAGCTTTTCACATTGTCGACTATTTCCCTCTTCTTAAAATGCTCTTTTTGCTTGGTTTCTCTGAGGTACACCATAACTCTCTGGTACACACACTCAGTCTTTTGTGACGGGCTTTCTTCATCTTTCCCATCATTAAATGCTGAAATACATCTTTCATTCTAGGTGGTCCTTGAACTACCATGGCTTCAAGTAACATAAAAATCTTCCATTCTCAACTATATATCTCAAATCAGATCACTCTTTTGAGCTTCAGACTTAATTATACAGTCGCCTAGAGGCAAAGGTTGTCAAACTATCTCTGTAAAGGGCTAGATAGTAAATATTTAAAAATTTTTGATCCAATTGATCTATGTCAAATTAATCAACTCTGCCATTGTAGTGCAAAAGCAGCCATAGAAAATATGTAAATAAATGAGCATGGCTGTGTTCCAGTAAAACTTTATTTATTAAAACAAAGGCATCGAGCTATTCAACATTGTCCTGGAAGTTCTAGCCATAGCTACTTAGACAAGAAAAAGAAATAAAAAGCATCCAAATTTGTAAGGAAGAAGTACAACTATCTTTATTTGCAGATGACATTATTCTACATGTAGAAAATCCCAAAGAATCCATAAGAAAGCTATTAGAGCTAATAAATGAATTCAGGAAAGTTACAGGTTACAAAATCAACACACACACAAAAGTTGTGTTTCTAAACATTAGCAATGAACAATCCAGTATGGAAATTAAGAAAACAATTTCATTTGTAATAGCATCCAAAAGTATAAAATACCTAGGAATAAATTTAACCAAGGAGGGGAAAGACTTGTACATTGAAACTTATAAAGCATTGCTGAAAGAAATTAAGGAAAACTTAAATAAATGGAAAGATATTTTGTGTTCATGGATTGGAACACTTAATATTTTAAGATGTCAATACTATCCAAAGTGATTTACAGATTCAACACAATTCCTGTCAAAATTCCAGCAGCTTATTTTTGTGTGTGTGTGCAGAAATGGAAAAGCTGATTCTCAGATTCATATGGCATTCTAAGGGTCCCAGAATACCCAAAACAATCTTGAAAAAGAATCAAGTTGGAGGACTCACACTTCCAGATTTCAAAACTTACTACAAAGCTACAGCATTCAAAACAAAGTGGTACTGGCATAAAGATAGACATATAGACCAACGGAATAGAATTGAGACCCCAGAAATAAATCCTTACGTGTATGGCCAATGGATTCTTGACAAAGATGTCAATTCCATTGAATGGGGGAAGAATTGTCTCGTCAATAAATGGTGCTAAGAAAATTGGATTTCCCCTGTACAAAAGAATGAAGTTGGATCCCTTCTTCACACCATTTACAAAAATTTTTTTAATAAATTTATTTATTTATTTATTTTGGCTGCATTGGGTCTTCGTTGCTGCGTGTGGGCTTTCTCTAGTTGTGGCGAGCAGGGGCTACTCTTCATTGTGGTGCATGGGCTTCTCAGTGCGGTGGCTTCTCTTGTTGAGGAGCGTGGGCTCTAGGCATATGGGGTTCAGTAGTTGTGGCATGCAGGCTCAGTAATTGTGGCGCATGGGCTTAGTTGCTCCATGGCATGTGGGATCTTCCTGGACCAGGGATCGAACCCATGTGCCCTGCATTGACAGGTGGATTCTTAACCACTGCACCACCAGGGAAGTCCCATTTACAAAAATTAAGTATGCTCAATGATCTAAATATAAGAGCTAAAACCCTAAAACACTTAGAAGAATGCATAGGGGAAAAGGTTTATGACCTTGGATTTGGCAATGGATTCTTAGATATGACACCAAAAGGACAAGCAACAGAAGAAAAAACAGATCAATTGGACTTCATCAAAATTGAAAACTTTTGTTCATTAAATGCTACTCTTAAGAGTGGGTGAAGACAATCCACAGAATGGCAGAAAATATTTGAAAATCATATCTAATAAGAGTGTAATATCCTGAATATGTTAAAAACTCCTAAAACTCCTCAACAAAAAGACAAACAACCCAATTAAACATGCATAAAGGATTTGAAAAAAAAACTCTGCAAAGAAGATATACAAATTGCCGATAAGTACATGAAAAGATACTCAACATCATTAGTCAATAAAGGAAGTGCAAATCAAAGCCAGAAATGAGATATGACTTTACACCTACTAGAATGGCTATAATAATTTATTTTTCATTTTGAAAATTTAAGTATAGTTGATGTACAATATTACATAAGTTACAGGTGTACAACATAATGATTCACAATTTTTAAAAGTTATATTCTACTTATAGTTACTACAAAATACTGGCTATATTCCCTGTGTTGTACAATACATCCTTATGGCTTACTTGTTTATTGCATAATAGTTTGTACCTCTTAATCCCCTACCCCTATCTTGTCCCCCCTTCCCCCTCCCCACTGGTAACTACTAGTTTGTTCTCTACATCTGTGAGTCTGCTTCTTTTTTGTTATATTCACTAGTTTGTTTTACTTTTTAGATTCCACATATAAGTGATATCATACAATATTTGTCCTCTCTGTCTGACTTATTTCACTTAATACCCTCCAAGTCCATCCATGTTGTTGTAAATGGCAATATTTCATTCTTTTTTATGGAGAATGGATATAATAATTTAAAAAAATAATGGAAAATAAAAAATGTTGGAGAGAATGTAGAGAAATTGGAACGCTTGTACTCTCCTGATGGGAATGTAAAATGGTGCAGTCACTATGAAAACAGTTTGGTGGTTCCTCAGAAAGTTAAACATAGAATTACTGTATGACCCAGCAATTCCACTCTTAGGTATATAGCCAAAGGAATTGGAAACAGAAACTCAAACAGATACTTGTATGTCAAAGTTATTACAGCATTGTTCAGAATAACCCAAAAGTGGAAACAACCTAAGTGTTTATTAACAGTGAATGGGTAAATAAAATGTGGTATATACATACAATGGAATATTATTCAGCCTTAGAAAGGAATTAAGGTCTTTTTTTCAATTTTAAAATAAAATAGTTTATTAGTTGTGTTAAGCAATATTTTATTACTTAAAATATTATTTATTTTCAAATATTTTATCTAAGAAATTCAAAGCACTTGACAACTGATGCTAGTAACATCTATGCAATTGGCATTGCTACCATGTTTATATAGTTTCTGAAAATGAGGAAGAAAAATTTATTCTGGTTTTCAGTGGTGGAAAATTTTAAAAATCCAGAATTACTGAGACAAAATTTACTGACTAAGGTAGCCCTAAGAGCTGAAATAGAATCATTCCCCAGGTACTTCATCTTTCATAATCTGTTACTGAAGAGATTCAGAATCTGTTCCAGTATAGAAATAGGGACTAACGGCTTCTATAAAAGAATCATTAAAAGTATAGAGAAGAGATCTATCATTCACATTATAAAAAGGAAACCACACTCAACTCAGTCCAGAAAAATGCCAGTCTTACTGGATTTTACTACTGGCAGAAGTTGACTGTCTTAGGACGCAATGCAACATAACTGCTGTCAACATATCACCCAGTTGCCCAGAATATACCCTGACCTACTGGCTGATTCCACCATTTCCTAGGAAGACTATCTTGACACATGCCCAATGTTCATTTAGTTTTGTTTTCCAATTCTACTTCCCAGTAAGGCCTGCCAGAATTAAATCTCATAGAACCTAGGATAGCAAGGCAGAGATGAAATCTCCTTGGGTTATAACAAAGGTTTGGTTTTTTTCTTTCTATATTGCATACTTTTTCTGTCCTCAGAGACTATAAGCCCAGGATGTGCTGCTTCAAGATCTAGAATCACATCTATTTGTAATGGCTTGATAATTTGGCCTAAGTCAGAATATTGGGGAGGAGTACTGAATCCATATTTCTTTAATCGAAATGAAGAGTTCAGGGTATTTTAGGTTTTGATACCTGTGGTGCTTCCAATACAGGGGGCACGGGTTCGGTCCCTGGTCAGGGAACTAAGATCCCATATGCCAATAAATAAATAAATAAATAAATAAATAAATAAATAAATAAAAAAAAACACACAGTGAGCCAAATTTTTCCTATAGGTCATAGTCTGCCAACGCCTGGCCTAGATAACATTTGTACTTGGATATCTGACAGGAATCTTAAAACTGAATTTATAATTGTCCTGCATAAATCTGTAGATTTCTAGTCTTTCCCATCTCAGTTAAAGATGCCATCATTTTCTTGGTTGTTCATTTTAGAAACTTGAACATTATCCTTTACACTTTCTTCTCCTTTAATTCTTACACCTAAGTCCTGTTGATTCTACACTCTTACACATTTTCTAAATTTCTTCATTTCTTTCCATCTCTACTTCACCATGCTAGACCAACTCACCCTCCTCCTACCTGGACTTCTGCAATTGTCTTTATACTAGTCATCCTGTTTCCTCTCTTGACCATCTCTAATTCATCGGTGGCAGAAACTACCAGTTGTCTTCGAACATCCACTCCCTTTCTTCCAAAGTAATAGACTTCCTAGCTGGGCACAGAGCCATCTAGGGAAAAAACCCTCACTTTCCCAAACTCCTTTGCAGCTAGATGTGGCCATTGGGCTAAGTTCTTGTTAACAAAATAAAATGGTAGTGACATATAGAATTTCCAGGTGCCCTTCTTGTTGGTTGAGATGTGGCTTTGGTGCTGCACAATCTTGGACAATGCTGGTAAGGGCAATAATGCTGGGATGGCAGAAGAAGAAGATAGATGGAGCCTGGGTTCCTAATGACTTTTAGGGGCAATATCGAATTCCACTCAGACTTTATCTTACTTACGCCATTGTTATTTTGAGTCTGTGTTACACTTAGCCAAAACTATAATCTAATGAAAGCACCATCTTCCACATAATAGCTAGAGTGATCATCTAAAAACACAAATCTTGTCAGATCAATTCCTAATTTTATTTAAAACCCTTCTGTAGCTGCCCATCAATGAATGGGTGAATACAAAAATTCTTAATATTGCCCACAAGACTCTGTGCAATCCAGCCCCTTCTCGTTTCTTTAGCTTCCTTTTGCACCTTAAGGCTCCAAGCCTCCAAGCATGCTGGCTTAATTTCAGTTAGATCTTTCCTAATCAAAGTGTTTCTTAAATATCCTGTTTTCTTTGCTTAGAATGCTCTTTCTCTCTTTTTCTGCCTGTCCCACTCCTACTCATCTATCAAGTCTCAAACATCATTTCCTTAAGAAAGCCTTGATCATTCCCCACCCTGCCCCATTCTCCCAAACTAGGTAAGGGTGTTCCCTGTTTTATTCACTCCAAATACCCCTCCCCCTTTTTGTTAATACTTGTCTCAATTGCAATTTAAATTGTTACTAAATAATTAACAGTAATTCAAATAGTCCCATACTGGATTTTCAGATTTATGAGTCCATCTTATTCACTCCAGCACCTGGCACAGTACCTGGCACATGGTAAGCAGCCCAGTGTAATACCTGCTATTTGGTAGACACTAAGTAGATAGTACTAATTATTATTACTGGAGTATAAGGACTACTTCTACCTTGATTAAAGCTACCTCCTGAGACAAATGGCTTAGTGACAGCTTTTAAAAGAATATGAATCCAAGGCTACTGAAAATTAAAAAGAGGTATGCTATTCACCTAAGGTCAATAAGTTAAAATTGGTTTTTATTTGCCGTTCATCAAACTCAAAAGATATTTTAGCTCAAAGGAAATTTTATAGTTAAAAGTGGTTAGTGGATATCTTCCATAAAGTATGTAATTTGGAATGAACAGCAGGAGGAAGGGAAATATTTTAGATAGGTTTAAAGTAAAAGAGTGCAAAGAATAAAAGAAATATCTTATTTGGGAGTCATAGGGAGGAAATTGCTTTAATCTAAGATATTTAGTGCCTTTCTATTATGATTGGCACTAGATTAGCTACTACATTCTTTTCTTAAATTAATACTTAAATGTACATGCATACAGGTATTATATAAGTGCTTGCCTGGAAAATGTGTCTACGTATATGGTTCCTGAATAAATAATCATAGTAGAAATAAACTCCTTAATAACGAAAACTTCATGTACAAACAAATAATTAAAAATATTGATGAATATCTACATTATACCAGTGGAACACCAGTGCAGTGCTAATTGAGATATATGCATATAATGAATACAGATAAACATTAAAGGAATGTCCTTCAAAGGAAGGAGCAAGTAGCATCATGAACTACACTTATATTTAAGTTTTTCCTCCCAGGGATTTTATTTTTCTACAATCATTGCCTTCAACCATGCTGTATTGAATATCTTTTGCATCCCTTAATGACACTTTGGGTAGATTCCAAAGCTTTCTCGTTGCTTCTGGCTACTAAAACTCAGTTCAATCTAGTTAATGCTATGCATGCTGAAGTGTTCAGGAGTAACGTATACTGATGTCTGTAGCTTTGAAATACATCCAAAAAATAAGATGAATTGATAAATGATAGAGGGATAAATAGAAGGAGAGATATGAGATAAAGCAAACATAGCATCAAGGTGGTGAGTACCTCGGTGTTTAATGCAGCATTCTTTCAATTTTTCTGTTTGTTTAAAAATATTCATAATAAAATGTTGGGGGAAAAGGCCCCTTTCCTCCACCCTTCCCCCCAAACCCCCATTTATTCTCAATTTAAAGCATCAACTTCAAACTCAATTTAAGTCCCATCTCTTTCCTTCTCCCAGGGGCAGTTGACCCAGGGAACTGTGATTGCATGAGCTTATGAGATGTGGGGAGCAAGTGAGCCCAGAACCTCCTGCCTGGAAGACTTCAAAATAGGCCTGGTGGGCTCCCTTACCCTTGTAGTCAAGTTATGGTTAAGTATCTAAATATGGAATTCATCGTGAAAGAGGTCGGACTCCACAGTCCAGTGTTGGCTCAAAGTGAAATGGGAAGCAAGTGGAGCTGTAGACCCGACCGTGCTAAGCTTTCTGGAAGGCTGGGCTCCTTATTTAACATGGGGATATTTAATGCTGAAGCGATTAAATCCACCTACACCCATATTGACACCAGAAACACTCCACCAAAAAAAACCCAACTTCAAATAAAAATACAACCCAGTCAAAAAATAACCTTAAATTTCCAGGGACAAAATCCTTTGGCTAGTTTCCCTTCTGATGAACATGAGTTTCTTCTTTTGTATTACCACATGAAAAACAGAGTTCAGGAATTCAAAATGTGTACTGATTGACTAACACCTTTCAGGTTATTTTCCAAGACTGGCCCTTTCAATGTGATGAAGTAGCGAAGTGTCTTGGAAGGGCAAGTCTTCCTGTCTCGAGCTTCTTTCCTTTGTCTAGAGTCAACGTGCCCCTCTGCCCCTTTCTACAAACCTACCTCACAGCCCCTGCCTATAACCTTCACAGTGACATATTCATTAAATTTTATTGACTGTTTTACAGACTGTTAATGAATATGTCACTGTGAAGGTTAACTTTGTGTCAATCTGGCTAGGCTATGGTGCTCAGTTGTTTGGTCAAACACTAGTCTAGATGTTGCTGTGAAGGTATTTTGTAGCTGTGATGAACATTTCTAATCAGTTGACCTTAAGTAAAGGAAGTTGCCCTTGATAATGTGGGTGGGCCTCATCCAATAAACTGAAGGCCTTAAGAGCAAAACTGAGGTTTCCTAGAGAAGAAGGAGTTCTGCCTCAAGACTGGAACATAGAAATCCTGCCAGAGTTTCCAGGCTGCTGGCCCGCTCTATAGATTTCAGACTTGCCAACTCCCACAGTTGTGTGAGCCGATTCCTTAAAATAAATATTTCCCTCTTCCTCTTTCCCTTTTCCTTTCTCTCCCTCCACCTCTCTATCATTCTTTCATATTTTTGGCTGGTTGACATCTGCACCCCTTCCTACATCTGAGGATCCAAGCTTTGAGAGGCTCCTGAGAGAGGCAGACATCGACTCCAGCACTGACACACAGACATAGAAAACAACAGGTTCTTGAACTCTATGGTGACAACCACCACACAAACCCAAGACTCAGGTGCTCCCACTTGGGACTTCACCTCTGAAGTCAGTAGCTAATG
Source organism: Balaenoptera ricei (assembly GCF_028023285.1). Taxonomy (NCBI): domain Eukaryota; kingdom Metazoa; phylum Chordata; class Mammalia; order Artiodactyla; family Balaenopteridae; genus Balaenoptera; species Balaenoptera ricei. Next base: position 41,689,137 of record NC_082660.1, read on the forward strand.
ACTAAGCCATGACAACTTAGACCAGGGCGTCACAAACTATCTGTGCTGAAGAGCCAGGTTTTTAAAATTTCCAACTTGTTGGGCACTGATAGTTTTATAATAGACCATAAAAATAAGTCACTAGAAAAAAAAGTAAGTCATTTCATAAAAATGAAAAAAGTCATAACAACTACAACTCAATGATATATTATTAGGTTCTCAAGAGAGAAAATTACTCCATCAAAGTATTATGAAATTTCTAAATGCTTATTTTCAATTTCTGTACTTGTTGCAGATTGGTGACAAATATTTTGGAGACCCTCCGTGCATGGCAGTGGCTTAGGCTTTATTCTTGGAGGGAGGCAGGGGCAGGGAACATGATGTTCAGCAACAGGGACAGTAGTGGAAGCATCTTAACCAAATTCTTCCTATGATATGACTTGGCTAATTTTTCGCTGCTGTTCCACTCTCCTCCTCCATTTGATTCTGTCCATTCTCCAAGTTGGGCTCAGCCTTTCTTGTGGATTCTGTGAACTACCCAACATCCTTTTAATAAAAAATATCTGAACTAAAATTACCCACAACTGTTGTTGGTAGTTTGTAGTCACGAACCCTGAGACGCACACGTGCTTACCTGTGAGATTTTTGAAAGGATTATGTGAGTTAATGGGAATAAAGTGCTTATTATATGGGTCTTAGAACCCAACAGGAGCTTGATAAGAAATGTAGTAGACAGACCCCATGGTGACCTCCAATGCTTTCCAGCCTCCTGGTGTCCATGGCTTTGTGCAATCTTCTCCTGTTGAGTGTGGGTAGGAACCTGTGACTTGCTTCTAATCAATAGAATATGACAAAGGTGATGGGATATCGTTCCTGTGATTATGTTATATAAGAGTGTAGTAGGAGATTAAAAGCTTCCCACACCCCTTTCTTACAGTTTGCATGTAAAAGTGATAGTGATTCTGTCACCACTCATCGCTGGATGAAGGACTAGCATGACTTAAACTGGAAGAGAGTTAATATTGATAAAGCAGACCAATTACATCTATCAGAGACCATTTTGCATCCCATACACAGGGTGTATCTGATCCGGGTAGCAGAGGCAGTCATCTCTATGGTATAGTTTAAGGGAGGAGACCAGAAACACCTCCTCTCTGGCCCTGTCTGCAGCATTCCTAATTCTCACATTGAAGCTTCATCCTTATAATCAAGGTTTTGCTAGATCCCAGTCAGGATATATGGAGCCCTAAAAGTAAGCCACAGATGATGCAAAACTATAGAGTAAAAGTAGTACATCTTTCTTGAGAATCCATTTTGCTTGAAGATGTGGGGAGAAACACATTCTCTGAACATTTAAACGGATATGCATATATTTCAGAGTGGAACTCAACCTTCACACTCATTTTAAAATTTCTGTTGAGGTATAATATGCATACAGATAAATGAATATATCATAAGGGTACAGTTCGATGACGTTTCAAAAACTGAATATGTCCATGGCACCAGCACCCAGATCAAGAAACAGAATATTTCCAACAGCTCAGAAGCCTCTCTGTGCTTCTTCCAGATGCTACACTACAAAGATAACCACTATCCCTACATTTAACTTTATGTACATGGAATCATACTATGTGTGTAGTGTCTGGTTTCTTTTGCGCAACATAGTTTGTGAGATCCATCCATATTGTTGCATGTACTTGAAGGTCATTCATTCTCGTTGCTGTATAGTATCCCATTGTGTGGATATACCACAATTTATCTATTCTGCTGTTAATGGTCATTTAAGCAGTTTGTATTTTGAAGTTATTATGAATAGTGCTGCTATGAATATTCTTGTATATATCTTTTGGTGGAAGTAAGCACCAAATGAGCTGGGTATATAATCAAGAGTGTAATTGTAAGATCATACAGTGGGCATATGTTCAACTTCAGTAGTCACTGTGAAACGATCTTCCATAGTAGTTATACCAAGTCCCATTTATTTCTAAAAAAAATTTAAAATAAGACTCTAAAGAAATTTCATCCTTAGGTTAATGTCTTGACTGTCCCTTTGGAAGATATCAGTTCATATTCTTTGACTTATTTCAAGATTTTGTACTGGGTGCCTGGGAAGGTGGCACCATTTTTAGTCAAGTATACCATTGTTACTGGGGCAAATTTTCACAATTGTTTCTTTAAGAAATTATAATAAAAATTATTGCTACCTGTATTCGTTATCACTGCATAACAAGTTACCACAAACTTAGCAACATAAATGATGCACATTTATTATCTCACAGTTTCCATGCGTTGGGAGTCCAGCCACAACTTAACTGGGTATGCTGCTGCAGGTCACTCACTGTCTGCCTTCAAGGTCTTGGTCAGGGCTGAGTTCTCATCAGAAGCTCCATTGGGAAAAGATTTATTTCCAAGCTCCCTCAGATTGTTGGAAGAATTCATTTCCTTGCTGCTATAGCAGCATTTCCTTCCCAACATTTTGCTGTTAGCTGGAAACTGCCCTCAGGTCCTAGAGACACACCTCCCTCCTAGTTCCCATGTGGACTTCTCACATAACTGCTTACTTCATCAGGATACTACTGCCCTCTTTTGAGTCCAAGACCACACCACCTCAACTGTGTCCTAGGTGTGAGGAAGCCACTGCCACCGCTCTTGGCTCGAGGGCACACTTCCTCAGATATGATTCATGCCAACCAAAAAGAGACTCTGTGTTCTGCCTCTAAGTACCCACCAGAGTAGGGACCAGGCACTGGGACCCCTGCTACCACTACCACGGAGAAACCAAATGCCTCTACTGCTATGCTTGCCAAGAGGAGTGTGGTCTCCTTCTTATTTCTACTTTCCAGTCCCTACTAAGGTGCATCTATTGGCAGAAGCCAGGTCCCAAGAAGAAGAACCTGAGCTCTAAGACAGTATAGGAAAGATCATCTTTAGCTTTCTAAACTCCAGCCCTCAGTAAGGCATCTTATAAAGCATTGGTCCTCAAACTTGAGCATGCAGTAGAATCAACTGAGAGTATATTAAAATATAAATTATTTGGGCCCAGGTTTGGAGTTTCTGATTCAGTAGGTCTGGGGTGGGGGCCCGAGAGAATTTGCATTTCTAACAAGTTCCTGGGTAGTGATGATGTTGCTAGTCAGAGACCATATTTTGAGAACCACTGCTCTAGGGGAATTGGAATAGATTTGAGAAAGCTAATCTGCAATATATGTTACAATGTGCATAAGAATCACCTGCATAGGGTTTGTTACACTAGCAGGTTTTCCAAAATACTGGGTCTATAGTGGAGGCCAGAGACATGCACTTTTTAAAAATTGAAGTGTAGTTGATTTACAATATTGTGTAAGTTTCAGGTGTACAGCATAGCGAATGAATATATACCTGTATATATTCATATATATATATATATATATATTCCTTTTCAGATTCTTTTCCCTTATAGGTTATAAAATGTTGAGTATAGCTCTGGTTCTTCAGGGTATTTTTATATTGGTGGTCCATGGAGAACAAGTTGAGAAACATTGGCTTGGAGCAGTGGTTCTCACCCTTGGCTGCACGTTACAATGCCTCAAAGAATATTAAAATGTACTGATGCCTTGGTTTCATTCTCTGAGGTTCTTATTGGTTGGGTGAGCCACACCCAGCAGAACTCTCTGAGTGATTCTATTGTGCAGCCAAGACTGAAAGCTACTGGCCTAGAAGAATCTGTTGACTAAGATGGGTTACCTGAAGCTGGCAGGTTAGACTCACTTCTTTCCTAAGACTAATCATATTGGAGGCCATTTTTAGAGGCTTAGACAGTCTGAAGTCATTCATCTGCATGGATTTCACTGCACAAAGAAGCATCAGGAAAGAGAGATAAGCTATTCTTTGCCTTGCTGAATTTTTAGTAATGGAAATATTTTCAGTATCCTGGAAAACCATTTGAATCTTGGGATTTCCAGAGTCTTCAGAGGTCCATTGGTTTCATTTAATCATTTAAAATCTTTCAAAGTCTGCTAAGCACAGAAAAACTCCTTCAGGGAGCTTATGACTTTAAATAAATGAGCATGTTATTAACGAAACTTATAAACCTGTATTATAAACCATTAAAGAAAAGACAAAAGGCAAATAGAGGGAGGAAGGAAGGATATCTATTTCCATATAAATCTTGAATTATGTTTCAACACACGATTAGAGCTTTATCCATGGTGTTCTAGAAAGACTGAACAAAAATTTGTCCCTTCCTTAATCTTTTCTAGCTTGTTTTTAAACCATAAATTCATCTAGAGTAAGGGTGGAATTTACTTTTTATGTCGTATCTCTCTATTACCCTATAGGGAGCTGAATACATAAATGGAAGAGAAGGAGGGGGCAACCCTTTATCTCTTTATGAAAAGATGACAGAGATGCTGATATTGAATTGGGCCAGGTATGCTATTACCACTCTTGGGTATAAAGGGTGAGAATTTTCTACTTCTAAGAAATTATGGCTTCTCGATTCTCATTTCTCTCTGGCTTCTGTAACACTAGCTCTCTTCCAAACAAGCTAATACATGAATAGTCAACTTGCTGCATGACTGAATTATAACTGCAAATTTTGGCCTTTGGGGAAAGGAAGATGGAGAGAAAGGCAGCGTGTGAGAGAGACAGATGATTCATCCATCATTTTGGGTGGAGAAGGTGGATAACTAAAGATTTAAATTTTTAACTCATGGACTTTGGTATTTGAATCATTTGAGGGATGGAAATTTTTACAAAATATGCTATGATTGTCTCTGCTTTCCTGGGCCGTTGATATTGGTTCCTTAACTTCCTCTTACTCATGAAACCCATTCATTCATTCATTTGTTCACCCATCCAGCAAATATTAATTGAACATCTACTCTGTGTGAAGCACTGTGCTTAGCCCTGCAGATATACATGTGCAGAAGACATGGACCCTGCTTTCTAGGGGCCTGCACCTGCAGTGCAGTAGATGTGGCTGTAAATGAACATGCTGTTGAGTGAGGCTAAGGGGGAGCTGACGCCAGCATGGCTCACAATGGCTCTTGCATGAGAAAGTCAATGAAGTCAGGTTTTATTTTGGTCATTTGCCCCCTTCTCATGAAGACTGAGTAATATATGCCCATCTAGGCAGTATGATACGATCGTTTGTCTGCAAATTAAAGAAATATACCAAACACTGAAGCCACTTTCCCCAAGGTATTATCACAAAGGTAAAGAGACTTCTCTTTTTTTTTTAATTTTTAAAAATTTTTTGTAGAAGTATAGTTGATTTACAATGTTGTGTTAATTACTGCTGTACAGCAAAGTGACTCAGCTATACATATATACACATTCTTTTTCATATTCTTTTCCCTTATGGTTTAGCATAGGGTACTGAATATAGTTCCCTGTGCTATACAGTAGGACCTTGCTGTTTATCCATTCTATATACACCAGTTTGCATCTGCTAATCCCAAACTCCCAGTCCATCCTTCACTCCCCCACTCCCTTAGCAACCACAAGTCTATTCTCTATGTCCCTGATTCTGTTTCTGTTTCATAGATAGGTTCATTTGTGTCATATTTTATATTCCACATAAATATTATATCACATGGTATTTGTCTTTCTCTGCCTGACTTACTTCACTAGTATGATAATCTCTAGTTGCATCCATGTTGCTGCAAATGGCATTGTTTCATTCTTTTTTTATGGCTGAGTAGTATTCCATTGTATACATGTACCACATCTTCTGTATCCAGTCATCTGTTGATGGACATTTAGGTTGTTTCCATGTCTTGGCTATTGTGAATAGTGCTGCTATGGACATAGGGGTGCATATATCTATTTGAATTATAGTTTTGTCTAGATATATCCCCAGGAGTTGGATTGCTGGATCATATGGTAATTCTACTTTTAGTTTTCTGAGGAACCTCCATACTATTTTCCACAGTGCCTGCAGCAACTTACATTCCCACCAACAGTGTACGAGGGTTCCCTTTAAGAGACTTTTCTTTTTTTTTTTTTTTTTGTTTTAAACATTTTTATTGGAGTATAATTGCTTTACAATGGTGTGTTAGTTTCTGCTTTATAACAAAGTGAATCAGCTATACATATACATATATCCCCATATCTCTTCCCTCTTGTGTCTCCCTCCCTCCCGCCCTCCCTATCCCACCCCTCTAGGTGGTCACAAAGCACCGAGCTGATCTCCCTGTGCTATGCGGCTACTTCCAAGAGACTTTTCTTTACTCTTGCTATTGTGGTAAAATTTAGATGGGGCCTGATGGGAGTAGGGCCTCAATTGAGTCAACCTATTCAAAGTCAAAACCTTGTGCCTACGAATCCAGAGACATACAAATTAGCTCATATTTCCAAAAGTCACTATTTAGCATGCCTCTAACCTGGACAAAAAGGCCCTCAGAGCATAGGATGTATGACTGGATTTAGAGTTGAACAAACCCTGTGAGACCGACTGCCATTAACCCAAGTCACAGGAGACTGACAAATTAGAATGCTGTTATGTAATTTATAATGAGATTTTGAGGACTGTTTTTTTCCACTGGTAAATAAATTCTGTCTGGATGGGAAGGTCCAGAGGAAGCCCTTATGTGAAAAGAAGACTGCTCCTGGGCAAGGCAACAGAGAGAGAGGAGGTGGCTAGATGATTATAATAACTGCTAGCATCAGATTTGATAGCTAGATGCAGCCATCTCCACCACAGAGACATACCTGCTGTGGGGTCTAGTTGGCTATGTTCATAGGCCAGGGCACCTTTTCTCCCCCAACAGTGCTGAATGGACATTGCCAACTTTGACCCTGACTCTTTTTTTGGTTCTGTGTTTCCAAGATGACTACCTCTTTCTGTGGATATCACATTTCCTTTAGCTATTGCCAACCCTGTTACAACCAAGATTCTCTTTCTGATTTATGATCTATTTTTTAAAGTATGATGTGTTAATTTCATTACTTAAAATTTCAGAGTTCTGCTAGCATCTTCCTGTAGAGTTGCTCTGAGTGTCCCATGTTTTGTCAGCTCAGTGAGTCAGCTTGTCACCCCATAACAAAGCAGCTTTGCTACCTCACTTAAGCCTATTATTCTGAAATGATCTACTTCTGGAAAATATTGTTCCAGAGCTTCCCTGTGCAACCACACTGAAGCTAGTCTCCAGCTGAGACCACATCCTCGCTTAACTCCCCCATCTCCCACTTTATTCTGCTTCTCTCAGCCCCCTTCTCTTAACAGCATTCTGCCAAAAAATCATTTACACAAGAACTCCTGTTTCAGGCTCTGCTTCTCAAAATGGGAACTTTAAGATATTTAAGTAAATTAATTTACATATAGATTGGGAGTCGTTAACATATCTTCAAATTGAATGTTTATTCCTTTAGAATTCTTTGAGTTACTACTGGTTGTTAGTTGTTCCCTTCACCATCACGCACACACAGAGTGGAGGGGTCCATTGCCTCTGATTTTAAAGGCTAGAGGTTAGAGGTGGTTGATTTCCCCCAGACCAAGAAGTTGTGGACATTCTTCTTTTCCTCTTTGGGTTGTCTGCCTCTGTCTATCCCTGCCATTTCTCCTTTTTGTGGCTATTGCCACTGTAGCCTTCTTTCTCGGAGCTTCTCCCATCCTGCCATAACATCATCTTCTCCTTTTCCTGTGGCTCAGCCTCCAAAGCTAGCAATCACTGATGGCAAGTGGAGGGACATGGTCAGAATTATTGTGGGGAAATATTCCAGTTCCAGCGCACCCAGACTCTCACTCAGATGTAATGTGACTTATTAGCCATTTGCCCGAGTGGTTTCAAAGGAGCAGTGCCTCATCTATGTCAGAACCTTGCAAGACACTCTGGATATCTCTTATGGAATGAGCAGCTGGAGAGGGGGCTATGGTTACCCTGATACAGCTGAAACCCTAAGTGTGTGTTCTTAAGAGTTTCCAACTCATAATTCTTTGCTCTCTCTGACTTCAGCTGACCTAGACTATATCAAGGTGTTGCAAATTGCCAAAGAGCCACTACTTGGCCATAAATGCAGGGTAAGCCCCTATACTGGGCAGATGTCACTCTAGTTCCATGGTGCATCTCATGCTTTGGTTACTGGACTCCCAGGTGGAGGTGGAGAAGGCCTGCCAGCTGCTCACTCAGTGTGATGCCTTGGTGCTGGGCCTGTGGCAACACTTCTCCAAAGCATATTCCAGCAGGTCCCCTTACCTGTCCACCAAGAGGCAGAACTCCTCCATTGCTTGGTGGATAGCTTTGCTGGATTGTTCTTAGGTGCCAGCCTCCCTTGCTATTACAGATTTTGCACAGGAGATCTTTAAAATGGTCAGTCCTTGAGCCTACAGAGGTGTGTTTGATGAATTAGTCACTGCTCTATCATACTGACTTAGATGTCTTCCATACATAGCTGGAGTAGAAATAGGAGGCAAGATTTTCCTGGTTCAAACCCACCCCCCACCTCTGGCTCAAGGACTCTTGATTTGGCCCTATCCCATCTCTGTAGAGAGTCATTCAAGTCTCAGCATGGCCTTGCACAGAACTCAGTGAAAGACAAGCATATTTTGCCCCTCTTTAGTTTAGGTGTCAAAGACATCCAGGTGCATTTCTGAAAAGAATTCCCTGGTCAGGTGCCCTCAGGATAATTGGCATCAGCTGGTAAGAAAACACACCGAGAAGCCCTCCTGGGGTGGGTAGTGTGTGTTTTGGGGACTTAAAGGCCTGGCTATGAGCGCCTTAGTGTTTCAGTGGCATTTAGATAAACAGGAATGGTGTGTTTCCCCCACTGTCATATCAAGGGATTCATTTAAGAAAGTTTCTAGGGGAAAAGGGTTGGTTGAGGATAGAGTTTTCTAAATCCCTTTCTTATTTTCACTGAGCAAAGTCTCAGTTGCTGCAACAGCTTTTGTCATCTGCACATGTGATTGTGAGGAGTACTTGTCAGAAACCACTGGATTTCCATTTTCCCCCCTCACTCCCCAAATCTTGATCGCTGAGATTTTCTGCTTTGCCTCCATATCATGCTCCCACATTTAAGACTAAAACTTCCCTCAGAGGAAACTGATGTGTGGTTGCTACCTCAGGAAAAGAATATGGACACATGGGGCACAGAAAATGAGAGGGGATGAGAAGGAGACTGTGAGAACCCTTGAAAGACAGGAGGAAGGGTAGAAAGTTGGTAGCGAATATGTCTATAAGTGAAGTTTTCTTTCTTGGAGGAAAGAAACTATTGTACAGACTTGGCCAAGCGAGTAGAATACATGGGCTTTGGAACTAGATGGAAGTTGCTTCCATGTCCTGGCTATTGTAAATAGAGCTGCAATGGACATTGTGGTACATGACACTTTTTGAATTATGGTTTTCTCAGGGTATATGTCTTCCTATCTATCATGGGTACCGGGACCCAGCACTGAGCCTCTCTCAGCCTCAGTGACTTTCTCCGTAAACCAGAAACAATAATACTTTGACTCATATTTGCGAGGTCTACCAGAGGGAGCATGTGCAACCTTCCGGGGAGGCAAGAAGCTCTCAGAAAGTACTTGTTACCTTCTCTTTCCCTTAACCCATAAGCCTTGCCGAAACAAGAAGTATGCAGTTTTCTCAATGGGCAACCGAAGGAAGCAAAAACCTCACTTCGGCAGATATGAATCGAAAATTTGAATTTTCCCTCTGAGTTCTTAGAAACTTCCCATTTGTCTTTCACATACTTTTTCAGTTTCAGAACTTCTAGTAGTTTCTACATGCAATTTGACTTTACGAGATTCAGCATTACATTTTACGCTTATTATGAATAATTGCTGTATTTTATATATTCTCGTTATATGTACTGCTACATGTTACTTTTTTATTTCAGAAGACATTTATTTATTTATTTATTTACGGCTTTGTTGAAATATAATTAACATATAACACTGTGTGAGTTTAAGGTGTACAATGTAATGATTTGGTGTACATATATATTGTTACATGATCACCACAATAAGGACAGTTAGCACATCCATCACCTTACATGTTTACATTTTTTTTTTGTGGTGAGAACTTTTAAAATATACTCTCTTAGCAACTTTCAAATACACAATACAGTATTGTTAACTGTAGTCACCAGGCCATGAATTACATTCCCAGAACTTATTCATCTTATAATTGGAAATTTGTACCTTTTGACCATGTTCACCCACTTTCCCCGCAGCCCCACCCTGCACCTCTGGTGACCACTAATCTGTTCTCTGAATCTATGAGCTCAGTTTTTTGTAGATTCCACATGTGAATGAGATCATACAGTATTTATCTTTCTGTATTTAGCAGTTTAGTGCAGGGTTTAAGACAGAAGGCCTTTATCCTTCACTTACCAGTTATGAGGACCTGGGCAAGTCACTGACCTTTCTAAATCTATTCCCTCATATGTAAAATAGTGAGAAGAATCTTAGCTATTTCATTGAGTTATTGTTGTAAAAGTTAATTATACATGAAAGCATTTAGAGTGCCCTGTTCACATTAAGCTCTTAGTATATGTAGGCTGCTATTACTCCTATTGTTTTTTTTTTAATTGAGATATAATTGACATAAGACATTGTGTAAGTTTAAGGTGTACAATGTGTTGATTTAATAATTTACATATTGCACTGTGATTACCACCAACGCATTAGCGAACACCTCTATCCCATCACATAGTTATCATTTATTTCTTTTTTTGCGGTGAAAACAATTAGGATCATGTCTTTAAGCAACGTTATAGTTTACAATACAGATTGTTGACTATAATCATTATGCTGTGTGTTAGCTCTCCAGAACTTATTTATCTACTAGTTGTAAGTTTGTACTCTTAAACATCTCCCCAATTCCCCCACCCCCAGAGCCCCTGGTAACCACCATTCTACTCTCTGTTTTTATGAGTTTGGCTTTTTGGATTCCACATATAAGTGATATAATACAGTATTTGTCTTTCTCTGTTTCACTGATCTCATTTAGCATAGTGCCCTCAAGGTCCAGCCATGTTGTTGCAAATAGCAGGATTTCCTTCTTTCTCAAGATCCCATTTTGCAAATATATATTATATATACATACATATGTATATGTATGTATTTCACATCTTCTTTATCCATTCACAACTTCTTTCATCCATTCATCCATCACCAGACACTTAGGTTGTTTCTATATCTTAGCTATTGTGAAAAATGCTGCAATAAACATGGGAGTACAGATATCTTTTCAATATCCTGTTTTCATTACCTTTGGATTTATACTCAGAAATGGAATTGTTGGATCATATGGTAGTTCTTTTTAAAAATTTTTTGAGGAACCTCTGTACCACTTTCCATAGGGGCTGTACCAATTTACATTCCCACCAACAGTGCACAAGTGTTCCCTTTTATCCACATCCTCACCAACATTTGTTATCTCTTGTCATCTTGATGATAACCATTCTAACAGGTGTGAGGTGGTATCTCATTGTGTTTTGATTTGCCATTTCCCTGATAATTAGTGATGTTGAGCATCTTCTCATGTACCTGTTGGCCATTTGGATGTCTTCTTTGGAAAAATGTCTACTTAGTACCTCTGCCCATTTAAAAAATGGATTGGGGTTTTTCTGTTATTGAGTTGTATGAGTTTTTTATATATATTTTGGATATTAACCCATTATCCCACATATGGTTTTGCAAATACTTCTTTCATTCTGTAGGTTTCCTTTTCATTTTGCTGGTTGTTTCTTTTGCTGTGCAGAAGCTTTTGATGTTGACGTAGTCCCAGTTGTTGATTATTTGCTTTTATTGCTTGTGCTTTTGGTGTCATATCCAAAAAATCATTGCTAAGACCAATGTCAGGGAGATTCTTTCCTATGTTTTCTTCTAGGTGTTTTATGGTATGTTTAAACTTTATGATTAAGTCTTTAATCTGTTTCAAGGTAATTTTTGTGAGTGGTGTGAAAAAGAGGCCCAGTGTCATTTTTCTGCATGTGGTTATAGTTTTCTGACACCATTTACTATGGAAACTATTCTTTCCCCTTTCTTGGCTCCCTTGTCATATATTAGTTGACCTGATATGTGGGAGTTTATTTTTGGGCTCTCTATTTTATTCCATTGATATCTGTGTCTGTTTTCATGCCCATAACATACTGTTTTATTACAGCTTTATAGTATACTTTGAAATCAGAAGTGTGATACCTCCAGCTTTGCTCTTCTTTCTTTTGGCTATTTAGGGTCTTTTGTGGTTCCATACAAATTTTCAGGTTGTTTTTCTATTTATGTGAAAAATGTCATTGGAATTCTTATAGAGATTGCATTGATTCTATAGATGGCTTTGAGCAGTATGGACATTTTAACAATATTAATTCTTCTGATCCATGAACACAGACCTAACTTTCATCAGAGTCTTGTAGTCTTCATTGTACAGCTCTTTCACTTGCTTGGTTAAATTTATTCCAAAGTATTTTATTGTTTCAGAGGGTGTTGTGAATGGGATAGATTTCTTTATTTCTTTTTCAAATGTTTCATTGTTAGTGTATAGAAAAACAACTCAATTCTCTTTTTTTTAAATTAATTTATTTATTTTTGGCTGCGTTGGGTCTTCATTGCTGCATGCGGGCTTTCTCTAGTTGCGATGAGAGGGAGCTACTCTTCGTTGCAGAGTGCAGTCTTCTCGTTGCAGTGGCTTCTCTTGTTGCGGAGCATGGGCTCTAGGCACGTGGGCTTCAGTAGTTGTGGCACGTGGGCTCAGTAGTTGTGGCTCGCGGGCTCTAGGGCACAGGCTCAGCAGTTGTGGAGCGCAGACTTAGTTGCTCCGTGGCATGTGAGATCTTCCCGGACCAGGGCTCGAACCCGTGTCCCCTGCATTGGCAGGCAGATTCTTAACCACTGTGCCACCAGGGAAGCCCAAACAACTCAATTCTGTATGTTGATTTTATATCCTGCAAATTTATTGAATCTGTTGATTAGTTCCAACAGTTTTGGGGTTGAGTTTTTAGGATTTTCTATATATAAGATCATATCGTCTGCAAATAATGATAATTTTACTTCTTCCATTCTAATTTGGATGCCTTTTTCTCTTGCCTAATTACTCTAGCTGGGAGTACTCTTCCAGTACTATGTTGAATAAGAGTGGTGAGAATGGGCACCTACCCTTGTATTGTTCCTCACCTTAGAGGAGAAGCTTTCAATCTTTCATCACCGAGTATGATGTTAGCTGTGGACTTGTCATATATGCCCTTTATTATGTTGAGGTATGTTCCTTCTATACCCGGTTTGTTGAGGTTATTATTCCTACTGTTGAAATTTTCCATTCTGTGTTTGTTTTCCCTTTAAGCAAACTAAAGTTGCGTCTATTTGACTGAGGCAGAATTGGAGACAGCTAAAAGTTGTTGGAACTCCATTCACCAAAGCTATTAAGGACTCCCTGGGTGTGAAGGGGTCATCTTTTTAGGTCTTGGGCTGGGTGGGACATTTCAATTTTTAGGTAGCATACAGTTAGTTGCATCACCTTCACATAGGGAAGGCTTAAATTGAGGTAGTTTCCATGATTTTCTTTTGTATATGGAGTCATACACATTCATCCTTGTGTATGACTTCTGGGCCATCCTGCCAACTGAGCACCAACATCATGGTTCTGGATGTAGAGCTGAGCTTTAGTCTGAATGCCAAAAACAACAGCCAGCACCCTTTGCATGAAACCCAAAGCTGGAGCCTCATTTCCTGAAATAGAATAACATTCTAGCTTTCCCATCTGCCAATTGTAACACCCAATTTGTAGTTAAGATTTGAATTTCTCAGCAACTGTGCCTAAGGGTCTCTGGGACTCTCCTAAAATCAGTGAGAAAAAGTGACAGTCTGTGAGCAGCTTGCTCAGGTCCGTCATCTTTATTTAATGTTAGCACATAATGGAACTGCAAGAAGTTAGAGTATTGGGGCAAGAGAATGTTCCTTTCAGGGTTTTTTCTTTTTCATATGTTTTCATTTCAGACAGGGTGGCTCCCTAGTTGCTGGAATAGGAAGGGACAAGAAAAAAATCTGCTAGTTTTCTTCATTTACTCATCTCTGTTCAAATCCGGTTTCACGTTTTGATTCAAAAGAAGGCTGTCAAAAGAGGTTGTGCTCTTCAGCTCCATCATGTAAGTGACCCTGAAATCGTAGAAATTGGGAGAATGTCTGAGCCTAACGCATTGCATTTGAGGGCTGTAAAACAGACAGCAATGATATGGCCACTGATTTTTTAGTAGGTACTACTGACAGAAGACTCTGGTCTCTTCATCAAAGAACTGCAACATAAGTTGACTGGAAGGTCTTCTCCTTTTAATGGTGGTGGGAGAGACTCTGGGTTAGGTAGCTGCTCTGGTGTGAGTGAGTTTGCCTCTTTAGGATGTTCTACTGTGAAGGGGCTCCTGGACTACTTACTGCTATTGGCAGGTAGTGGGAAGTTAGCCAAACTTCTCCACAGTGATGGGGAATGTCCGAGTATGACATATGATGGGCTCATGGTCTGATGTAAACTGTATTTGAATACTGGTGTTACTGTTTTCCATCTGTGTGAACCTGGGAGCATTAACCTCTCTGAGCCTTGGATTTCTTATTTGCCAAATAGGGTGTATTAGTCAGGGTTCTCTAAAGAAACGGAACCAACACTGTGTGTATATGTATACACACACAGAGAGAAAGAGAGAGAGAGAGATGTATTCTAGGGAATTGGCTTACGTGATTATGGATACTTGGTAAGTTCAAAACTCAGTGGAGTAGGCCAGCAGGCTGGAGACCCAGAGAAGACTTGCAGTTCAAGTCCAAAAAGTGTCTACTGGTAGAATTCCTTCTTGCTCAGAGAAGGTCAGTCTTTGTTCTATTCAGGCCTTCTACTGTTTGGATGAGGCCCACCCACACTGTGGAAGGCAATTCTCCCTACTCAAAGTCGACCAATTTAAATGTCAATGTCATCCAAAAAACACCTTCACAGAAACATCTAGTATAATGTTTGACTGAATATCTGGGCACAGTGGTCCAGTCAAGTTGACATAAAATTAGCCATCACATGGGGATAATTCCACTTAACTTTAGGACTGTTTGAAGACTTAATGAGATAATGTATGTAAAGTCAAAAGAAGTTGACCTTTCCACAAATGGTGGCTGCTATTTTCCTGACTGAGCTGTTAGTAGCCAAAAAAACAAGATCAAAATTGATATAAACTTCCTGGAGGGAAACTTGGCAATATGTACAAAAAACCTTCAATGATTTGTTGTTCGAAGTGTGCTTCCATAATTAGAACTGTATCCAAAGGACATAACTCAGGATGAGAATAAAATCTAGTTTTGGGGATGCTTATAGCAGTGATCTTTATAATACAAAGAATTGGAAACAATCTAAATGTTTGACAATATGAAATTGAATTAATAAATTAAGATATAGGTCACACAATGGAGTATTAAGCAACCCTTTACAACAATGTTGCAGAAGACTTTTTTAGTGGAAAATGGTGATATAATGAGAAGTTAAAAAAAGGGACTGAAATAAATATGTACAGTGTGAGCTTGTGATTGTATTAAAACTATATGCATAAAGACTGAAAGGTCATTCTCCAAAATATAAAGGTTAGTTATTTCTGGGTGGTGAGGTTAAGGGTGATATTTGATGTTATTGTTGATATTTTTTGTACATCTGAATTTTCTGATTTTTTAAAAAATGAATATGTCACAAAGGTAATTTTTAAGCAGTTTTGTAATGGGTTTGCTATGGCAGATATGAGACTGGTCAGAGAGAATTTGGCCAGGTGGTGACGCTCTGAAAGAGGAGGTAAGGCAACAAGGTCAAAATAAGTGGAATCTTCCAGGTGTGGCCTCACCTGGAAAGAAAGCCAGCTCCAGGAGGAGCCTTCACTGGAAGAAAGAGGGTCCTCTTTTCTCGATTATTTGAAAAGCCTTCATAAGCAGGGTCATGCCAGAGGGCTTTTGAGGTGTCCAAAAGGGCCAGGACTAGGGTGAGGCAAGCAAGGAACCCAGGGTACAAGATGTAAGGCGGCACACACTCTCAGGTGCTGACCCTGTGCTTGCACGGCAAAGACGTTCCAGCACCTTCTTTAGCACGTGCCTGAGTAAGTGTTGCCTTATATTCTGCACCCTGGGTGCCTCAATTGCCTCACCCTAGTCTCTGTCCTGGTGTCAACAAGTAACTCCTAACTGATTGCTCCTACAGAAATGTTATTAGCTGAGTTGGAGCTGGAGTGAAGGAAATATGTCACCATGCTCAACAGGTGGATGAGTCTGTGGGAGGTGGGTCCCTCTTTCTCTACTGCCTGTCAATCTAAGATGTGTTACTAATAGTATGAAACTGACTATCGTTTGTTTTTGTAATTGGCATGGGTATTTTTTGGGAGTTTGTGATGTTGGGCAGGAAATGATACAGTAAAATACTTTACAGTGATACATGTTGGCTATTTGCTATGGTCTTATTAAATTACTCCTAGAGTAACTCATTTATCTTACATGGTGAGGAAATAGATGCCAGACATTAAGATAAAGACAGTTTTAAAAATTAAGAATCTAATCAAGGCTGAGGAAGTCAGCTACAACGTCAGTGAAGATTACAAATTTCTCTGAGCAGATAGAAGTCAGAAGTGGTACCCCTTGAACTCACAAAACCTCAGCCATATAAAGAGCACAGACATGGAATCCTGGAATAGTAACTGTGAGAAGATTCAATCTAAAATTCTCTTAAATTTGAAGATACTAGAATGCTTCAACTTAATACATCTGCCTAAATCCATTGTACAATTATAATTTTAGATGGGAATTATAAGGCTGACTTGTTAGACCAGTTAGACACATTTCTTTAAACATTGCAAGTACACAAATGCCAAATAAGTGCAGATTCTTTAATGCAAAAAATCAAAACACATAACCCTTAAAGATTTATGTTTTAATTCTAAACCTTCCTGGGCTTAAAAGAACTCTATCTCTGTGGTAGGCAGAATTCTAAGGTGATCCCCCAATGACCCACACACTTGTATACTCTCCTCCCCTTGAGTGTGGCTGGAACTTGCAAATATGATATCATTCCTGTAATTAGGCTACTAATCAATTGACTTTGAGCTAATCAAAACAGATTCCTGGGTGGACCTGCCTTAACCAGTGAGCCTTTAAAAGAAGGAGAAGCATCAGAGAAATGCGCTCCTGCTGACTTTGAAGATGTAGATCAGCTCTGGCCAATGGACAGCAAAAAACCTGGGACCTCAGTCCTAAAACCACAAGCAATTCAATTATGCCAGAAACCAGTAAATTTGGAAGAGGACCCTGAGCTTTAGATGAGAACCAGTGCCCTAGATTTCAGCTTGGTAAGACCCTGAGCTAGCCTGTGCCTGACCTCCTGATCCACAGAAATGGTGTAATGAAAAACTAACGTTCCCTCTGTAGTGGATTGAATTGTGTTCCCTGCAATATGTTGAATGCATTGAGGCCCTAACCCCTGGTACCTGTGAATGTGACCTTATCTGGAAATAAGTTCTTAGCAGATGTAATCAAGTTAAGAGGAGGTCATATTGGATTAGGGTGGTCCCTAAATCTGATGACTGGTGCCCTTATAAGGAGAGGGAGATTTGGAGACACACAGGGAGGATGGTCAAGTGAAGATGAGGCAGAAATTGGAGTAATGTAGCTAAAAGCCAAGGGATGGCAAGGATTGCTGGCAACCACCAAAAGTTGGGATAAGCAAAGAAGCATTCTTCCCTAGAACCTTCAGAAAGAGTATAGCCCTGCTATCTTGATTTTAGACTTCCAGCCTCCAGAACTGTGAAGAAATAAATTTCTGTTGTTATAAGCCCCTGGTTTGTGGTAATTTGTTATGGCAGCCCTAGAAAACTAATATACTCCCTAAAGAAACACCTATGCTACCTCTGGCAGAGACTGGCCAGATGCTCACCAAACCCATTTCTTCTAGCACATGGCTAGACCGCATTTCCCAGCTGTCCCTCACCTGGAGGTGCTATGTGCTTAGTTCTTGCTGATGGATTGTGAGCAGAGGTGTTGAGACACTTCAGGTCATTGAATTAAAGCTGGTGTGCTTTGTCCAAGCTGTATCTTTTCTTCTTCCATGGTGACCTTGGAGGCCATGTGTCGAAGCTGGAAGGCCCACAAGATTAAATGAGCCTGGATCTTTGAGTGTCTGCTTGGAGGAAAGCCCTAGGCCAAGAACATCTGCATTGGACTTTCCATGAGAGAGAAATAAACTTACGTTGTGCTAAGCAACTGAGATTTGGGTGTTTGTTTATTGCCCTATTACACCATCCCAAATATTCTTTGACAGTTGATAATACGCAGTGTCCAGAGATATCAGCTGGGCTGCAAGGTCTGAAGCATCAGCCAGACAGCAATTTTTTCCTAATCCCAACTGCCAGCCTGAGGTCCCTTTTTATACTCATAGTGTCTTGTACTATATACAGACTAAAGATTAAAAAAGGATGATCACTGTATTAGTCAGGATTCTCCAGAGAAATAGAACTAACAGGAGATAGATGGATAGACAGATAGATAATGAGGAATTGGCTCATGCAATTACGGAAGCTGAGAAATCCCACAATCTGCCATTTGCAAGCTAAAGACCCAGGAAATCTGGTGGTATAGTTCAGTCTGAATCTGAAGGTCTGAGAATTAGGGGAACCAATGGTGTAAGTCTCAGTCTGAATGTAGGAGAAATCCAATGCCCCAGGTCAGCAGCAATCAGGCAGAGAAGGGGTGAATTTTCCCTGCTTTTGTCTTTTCTTTTATTCAGGTCCTTAAACGCTTGGATAATGCCCACCCACATTGGGAGGAAAATCTGCTTCACTGATTCAAATGCTAATCTCATCCAGAAACACTCTCATAAAAATACCCAGAAATAATGTTTAGCTAAATATTTGGGCACCCCATGATCCAGTCAAGTTGACACATAAAATTAATCATCACAATCTCATAGCCCATGTTCCTGGTTTGTGCCTAATTATTGCCAAATTCTTCCATCCACTCACAGAATCCTGTAACCTCAGGCTGCTCCTTCACAGAATGGGATTTTAAATTTTAATATCTCAAGATACTTAAAAGTCTTTACGTTTAGTTTCAAATACTTTGAACTTGACTGAATCTTGCATTTTCCATCTTTTTCAACTTAACTCTTACAGATTTAAAAAAGACATCTGGGGCTTCCCTGGTGGCGCAGTGGTTGAGAGTCTGCCTGCCAATGCAGGGGACACGGGTTCGAGCCCTGGTCTGGGAAGATCCCACATGCCGCGGAGCAACTAGGCCCGTGAGCCACAACTACAGCTGAGCCTGCGCGTCTGGAGCCCGTGCTCCGCAACAAGAGAGGCCGCGATAGTGAGAGGCCCGCGCACCGCGATGAAGAGTGGCCCCCGCTTGCCGCAACTAGAGAAAGCCCTCGCACAGAAACGAAGACCCAAAACACAGCCAAGAAAAAAAAATCCTTGCTAAAAAAAAGAATACTGGTAAATAAAGTGTAATTTCCTTTACCCTGGCCAATAAGATCTGAATAACATGGGTCATATCGTCCCATATCCTCTCTTTAAAAAAAAAAAAAAAAAAAAACAAGACATCTGTAATAATTTCTTAAGGCTTTGTCCCTAGTTTTAAGGACATTATACTGACATGTTTGGACATTTAAGAGAACTTTAAGATTCACTACACTCTTAAGTTTAATTTATTATGTTTATTGGAATTAATTAAATGCTGAGAAAGTTTTGTTTGTTAGTCAGATATTTAAGGGGCTTAAAAAGTAAATTGGGGCTTCCCTGGTGGCGCAGTGGTTGGGGGTCTGCCTGCCGGTGCAGGGGACACGGGTTCGAGCCCTGGTCTGGGAGGATCCCACATGCCGCGGAGCGACTGGGCCCGTGAGCCACAACTACTGAGCCTGCGCGTCTGGAGCCTGTGCTCCGCAGCGAGAGCGGCCGCGATGGTGAGAGGCCCGCGCATCGCGATGAAGGGTGGTCCCCGCTTGCCGCAACTAGGGGGGGCCCTCGCACAGAAAC
This sequence comes from Balaenoptera ricei, assembly GCF_028023285.1. Classification (NCBI taxonomy): domain Eukaryota; kingdom Metazoa; phylum Chordata; class Mammalia; order Artiodactyla; family Balaenopteridae; genus Balaenoptera; species Balaenoptera ricei. The sequence continues at coordinate 41,709,063 of NC_082660.1, forward strand.
GAAGACCCAACACAGTCATGAATAAATAAATAACTAAATAAAAGAACGTGAATTTCAAAAAAAAAAAAGTAAATTGAATTATCCAATTTATGAAGATCTTAGTTAAATGGGACCAATTATCAGTCAAAGGCATTTATATAAGAGATCATTAAACTTGACTAGATTATAAATAGAATAATAAGATTTGTAGGTTGAACTCAAAAGCTTGAGGAAAAACTAGGTGGTTTGGAGTTTGTAACTTTAATAAATAAAATATTTATATTAAACCCCTTCATTCGATAGCAAATCATTTTCTGCAAACAAAACAAAATCTCACATTATAGCTTAAAAACAAAATCAAATGAACAAATAAACCTGCTTCTACACCACACAGTAGATAGCTTCTAATCTACTCTGTGTTGGGGAACCAGATAATCAGGATTTTGAGAATACTGCTCCAGTCAGTGTCTGAGGAGCTCCTCAATAGAGAAAGAGCATGACTTTTAGTACACATAAAAGGTGTAGTGTATTTAGACCAGAACAATCACCAGGGATGTTTGTTAAAAAATCAGATCCTGGGCCTCTTCCCTGGGATTCTGCTCCCCTGTATCTGAGGTAGGATTTGAGGGATCTGGAATTTTTAACACAGTGCTTCTTACAGGGTGGTTCATGAAAAAGCAGGATCAGCTTGACTTATCTTAAGATATTTCTTTACAGGCCACAAAAGGAAAAATAGACAAGTGAGGCTATATCAAACTAAACAGCTTCTACACAGCAAAGGAAAACATCAGCAGAGTGAAAAGGCAATATTTGGAATGGGAGAAAATATTTGCAAACCATCTATCTGATAAGGGGTTAATCTCCAAAATATATAAGGAACTTCTTCAATTCCATAGTAAAAAACCAAAAAACAAAACAAAACAAAACAAAAACTAATAGCCTGATTGAAAAATGGGCTAAGGACTTGAATAGACATTTATCTGAAGAAAACATACAAATGGCCAACAGATATATGAAAAGATGCTCAATGTCACTAATCATCAAGGAAGTATAAATCACAACCCCAAAGAGATATCATACCTGTCAAGATGGCTACTATCAAAAAAACAGCAGATAACAAGAGTTGGCAAGGATGTGGATAAATTGAAACACTTGCGCACTGTTAGTGGGGATGCAAAATGGTGTAGCTGCTATGGATAATAGTGTGGAGGTTCCTCCAAAAATTAAAAATAAAACTTCCATATGATCCAGCTACCCCACTTCTGGGTATTTACCCAAAAGAATTGAAATCAAGATTTCAGAGATATTAGCACTCCTATGTTCATTGCAGCACTATTCACAATAGTTAAGAGGTGGAAACAACCTAAATGCTCATTGACAGATAAGTGGATAAAGAAAATGTGGTATATACATACAATGGAATACTATTCAGCCTTAAAAAGGAAGGAAATTCTGCAATATGAGACAACCTTGAGGACATTATGCTAAGTGAAATAAACCGGTCATAGAAAGACAGCTACTACATGATGCCACTTATATGAATATCTAAAATACTCAAATCCATAGAATCAAAGAGTGGGATGGTGGTTGTCAGGGGCTGGGGGGAGGAAGAAATGGGAGTTACTAATCAATGGGCATAAAATTTCAATCAAGCAAGAAGAATACATTCTAGAGATTTGCTGTACACTGTACCTATAGTCAACAATGTATTGTATACTTTAAAAATTGTTAAAAGGGTAGATCTCATGTTAAGTGGTCTTACCACAACAAAATAAAATAAAACAAAAAGGTAAAATAAAATTAAGGAAATATGGAAAATATTTCTTCTAATGTTCTCTGCTAGTCTGAGTCACTTGTTATTTAGGAATGGCTTCTCTGTTTGCCTGGCTCAGTGGCTGTCTTCCTCCCTGAAGAATCTCTGCCTACTGTTTCTCAGTTCCCAATGTTGCAGACCCAGCAGAGGTTTTTATCCTCTTGACACCCCCAGTTTTCAGCCTTCAGATTGAATATGGGCTAGAAGAAGGTCACCCACTGAGCAGAGCCATGACATTTCCTGTAATCACAATAGAGTCTATTGGCTGAGGCAGTCTGTTTGATTTTTCAATGATTCCTTGTGAATTGATGTAAGTGCACTTTTGTGACACACATTGTTTCTTCAGAGGCCTTTTAAAATGTCTTCTTGGTTGTGACACATATAATTGAAATGGCCACATATCAGAGTGTATCTATTATACATGCTTGCAAAATGTGAGGACAGGAAGTACAGTAAGATGTTAGAGATAAATCTTGGAAATGCCACTGTTATCTGATAATTTATAACTGCAAATGATGAGGAAGTCACAAGTAATTTTACTGGAATAAATATCAATTTTTGCAGCATTGCCATTGTCTCCCCACATGGGCTCATGAACGGGAAAACTGCACTCACAAGGGTAGGCATGCCCCTAACATTTGCAGGGCTTGAGGCAAGAGTATCAGTGAAGACCCTAGCAGTGCAGTGCCTCCCCCTATTCTTTCCACCCCTGGCTTTGTCCTGAACCATTATTCTAGCCCAAGTGACTAAGCTCCATCTACTCCTGCACCCCAATCACCAGCCACCCCTTAGCACAGTCTGCTTTAAGGAGGATGGATCCAGGGACAGGCTTGCATGGGTCCTGGAAATGGCCTGAGTCCCTCTGAGCAGGGAATTTCAGGGTCCTGAGACCCAGAGCTTGACCTAGAAGAGGGGCTGTGGGCTTTGAGTGGATACATCCTCTTGGCTCTATGCTTTACTTGCCTCATGTGGAGGATTCAGCTGGAGGAAATCTAGAGCAGGGTCTTCTAAACATTAAAGTCTAACCTGTGGGCCTCCCTGTAGGTGAGGGGCCCAGATAAGGAGCCCTGGTTGCCCAGGTCTAAGGGTAGTACTGGTTATGGGGTTCAAAGATGAAGAAGATCTAATTGTCAGCAAGGATGTGTCATCATTGGGGAAACTACCTTAGGACCCTTATGGTACTCTTTGTCTTGTGTTATGACATCTAATTTTTATCAGTGGCCACAATCAATTAATGTGGGACCCCAAGTCATTATGCTCCCATCTCTCTTCTCTTATCTCAGCCACACCCTTCCCCTGAAATCCTCCCCCCAATAACAATTCAGTTTTCCTATATTTATGATTTTCAATCATTAAGCCACCTTTAAGAGTTAGAGTGTCTCAAAATTCTTTGGGAGTTTGAAATGCTTTATGGAAGAGAAAAAGAGTTTAGTGGTTAAATAGGTTCAGGGAATGCTGCATATGCCCTCTCCCTAACCTGGTGACTTAACAATTCATCTTGGCATATTAAAGGCTCTGAGAATTCCCGCAGTAAGCAAATCTGTTTCACTTTATTTAACTCTTTGGTTCCCTATGTATTTGAAAATAGACAGCCCACTCCTTTGATTCCAAAGAGGTGTTTATTGATAGTTTCTGCCCTAAAGGAAAATTAAACTAAGGCATTTTTTCTATTTATTTGATACCTATTTATTATCCCAAAGACTAGACTAGAGCTACAAAGGGAAACTAAAATAAGACTCTGCCTTTGGGGAGCTATTAATCATTTTACCAGTGACTTCAAATGTGATTCAATTTAAATTTGGAGAAAGCTCAGTTTTGTTTAGGAATCTTAGTTCAGTCATAACTTGAGGTCAGTTTCCATTTAAATGGCTGGAAAAAAAATGCATGACTCTGAGTGTGTCTGCTGCTGATTACATTTTTCAGTGTGTTCTGTCTGTGAAAGGGGTCTTAAAATTAGAAAATCAGATATCCTTTTATCTTGGATCTTATGTGGGCCATCCCCAAACCTCGGGGTACTTTGGGGTTGATGTGACCCACCACTACCTCCTAGGATTTGTTGGGGTGCTAAAGTGGCCCATTACTACCTCTTAGGTTACTTAGGAACTGATGTGATCTGTCTCAGCCTCCCATGGTACCTTGAGGCTTCTGTGGCCTATCACTACTTCCAAGGGTACTTTGTAGGCTGTCAAATGATCAGTGACCTTCCAGGAGCCTGCCCAATCCAAGAATCAATAAAGCATTAGAGTTGTTGCTACTTAGAACCATTGTTTTTTTGCGGGGGCGCACACAGGCTCTTTTGGGAGAGTTTCAGTGCTTCCTGTACATTTCGAATCTTTGTTTTATCTCACCACTTGCCTCCCATAGTCAGGAATGTGTGATGTAACCTGAGATGAAATAGGAACTTCTTGTCTCCTTAGGGGTGTTTTTAGGTACAACCTTTAATGAAAGCAGGGAAAGTCCTGGGTGGTCTCTCAGCAGCTCTTTAGTTACCGCGATTGTAGCAATGTTATTGGTGCTCCATCTGTATTTCTTCCACACTCACCTCTACATGTTGAAGGCTGCTCACTGTGAACACCTGTGATTCTGCCAGAGGGCTTTTTTACCCCTTTGGTTAGGGGAACATGCTCAGCTCTCACACATAGTAAGCATAAAGTGCCAGAGAGTTAATGCTTCCGGAAGCAGGCTTCAACTAATGACAACGGAAAGTTAGTGAATACAGTAAGTCCCCTACATACGAATGAGTTCCGTTCTGAGAGCACGTTCGTAAGTCCAATTTGTTCGTAAGTCGGACAAAGTTAGCCTAGGTACCCAACTAACACAATCGGCTATAGAGTACTATGCTGTAATAGGTTTATTATACTTTTCACACAAATAATACATAATGAATGAACAAACACAAAAAATAAAGAAAACATTTTTAATCTTACAGTACCTTGAAAAGTACAGTAGTACAGTATAACAGCTGGCATACAGGGGCTGGCATCGAGTGAACAGGCAAGAAGAGTTACTGACTGGAGGAGGGAGAGGAGGTGGGAGATGGTAGAGCTGAAGGATCATCAGCAATAGGAGACGGAGGGCAAGCTGCAATTTCACTCACGCCTGACATTGATGGCACAGGTTCTGGTTCCTTGCTGGATTCAGTTCTATCTAGCCTCTTTTCTCGTCATAGATGACATGGTAGCACTGGATTGCATTCTGAACGGCTGCTGCAACCTTCGTGTACCATTCTACGTTCGGGTCCTGTGCCTCAAAAACTAACAGTGCCTCCTCAAATAAAGAAAATCCCCTTGCCATTTCCTGCGTCGTGAATCTCTTCAGTTCTTTAGTTACTTCTTCTTCCTCTTGTCTCTCTTCGTCCTTTCTCTGGGCTTCCAATTCCATTAGGTCTTCATTAGTAAGCTCCTCGTGTTGCACAGAAACAGTTCTGGACAGTAAAATACAAAAAAGCACAACCACTTGTAGGGGATGCACCCACGTGACAGTGTACATCAGACACGTGAACTAACTTACATGATTGGACAAGCGGACGCACATTTGCATCTTTGAAAGTTCGAAACTTGAAGGTTCGTATGTAGGGGACTTACCGCAAATACCCCAGCTTTCTCATCCTTAGTTGGAATAGCTCTGAGGTGTATTCTTTATTGTTTCCCATGGTTCCCCACTGAAACTGACCTCCAGTTGCCACGATGGTAACTAGCTTAAAAACACATTCTTTATTGGCTGCATTTGCTTCCATTTTCATTTCCCCACTTCCCCACTGGTGTTTCCTGACATTGCCTCCTTGCTAAAAATGCCTACACTTAGATACGTGTATAAAGCCTCCTTATTGGAGAAACCCCGAACGAGTCAGTGATTCTAATATATTTAATCTTGAAGTTTGCTAATGGAGGCTAGAGAGATCTTCTTTACCTGTGACTATCATTTGGCACTAATTGTTTGAAAAATGTTATAGTCCATTTTTAGTTTGTTACTTTAAAATTGAAGAAAAATATATTCTGACTCTACTAGTGGTAGACATTATAAATCACGAAAGAAAAACATGTACTGATATCAGGAGTTGCAAACTCAAAACACTTGGTCTAAAGCCTTTTCTGTCAATCTTCTTTTGACCTGAATCTGGCTGAATTCACTGGTACATTATTACTTGTAAGCAGAAAAGGTTTTTTTTATTATTATGTGCATATCCTACATGTGTTATCTACAGATGAGAAGGCCACAAGTGGTCATAATGAAAGGGAGAGGCATCTTGTGTTTCAGTGTGGTAGGTAGCTTTTAAGATAGCCCCTAAATACTTCCACCTCTTTGCACCCATGCTTTGTGTAATCCCCTTCCCTTGAGTAACTTGCTTCAGTGAACTTTAACTATGAGGAGATGTCACTTCTATGATTAGGTTATAAGAGATTGTAAACTCCATCTTGCTATCCAGACACTTCCCTTTGCTTGCTTTGTTGAAGCAAGCTGCCTTGTATAGGAGGCCCATGTAGCAAGGAACTGAGGATGACCTCTGGCTAACAGCCAACAAGGAACTGGGGTTCACAGTCCAACAAGCCAAAAGGAGCTGAATTCTGTCCACAATCATGAAGTGAGCTTGGAAGTGGATCCTTCCCTAGTTGAGTTTTGAGATGAGACTCTAGCCCTGGCTGACATCTTGATTGCCACCTCATAGGACATCTGAGACAGAGGACCCAGCTAAGCTATGCTCAGATTCCTAATCCACAGAAACTATGAGATCATAAATGTGTGTTGTTTTAAGCTACAAATATATGTGGTAATTTATTATGCAGCAATAGATAACTACTCAGCACGTGTAAATATGTGCAATAGTTAAGAATCTGAACTTTCTTATTCATTCTGTATTAGGGCAAATATTTGGGATGTAGAAGGAAAATTCAGGCTCTAACAGTGTCAATGTCACCCTGAATACTGAATCAAATTGACCATGGTAGTGATGGATTATGCTTAAATTTCAGGCTTGAGCTCCCACTGTTCTCAAAAGAAAAGGAAGATACCTTCTATTTGAAAGTCTATCTGATCAAGATTCTTTGTATAAAAATGGCCATTCGTAGATTAGCTTCTGAGTATATTTTCTACCAATGATCTTAAGTCATCCCTAAGCTTATGCAAGTCTCTTAGCAACAGAAGATGATCCCGAATGAGAAAGCATCATGAGCCAACTCCCCTGCAAGCATCTGAGCCAAAAAAGATGGGATTTTAAACTTTATTTTTAAAAACATTTAAAATGAATTCATCTTGAGAAAATGGAGTGGCATGTATAAATCTATTAGCTGTTTGACTAAGTTCAGTTGTTTCAAGGTTACATCTTCTGTGTCTAGGATAAAAATATTTTAAAAATCCATACAGTAAAATGCAAAAAACAGTTTCCTTGGAATCAACATGTCTACTGCCAGAGAAGTCACATTTCTTGTAAAACAATGCAACATAATGGATGGCGGTGGAGTGAGGCCAGCTGGTTTTAAATATCAAACTGACAGTGGAATGTGGTATTTAGAAGATAGTCACAGCACAACATACAAGGAGACACAGAAATCTATTGGTTGACAACTTAACAAAATGCAGTGTGTTCTCCAAAGGATTATTTCAGCCTCAGAAATAGCTACCTTTCACATAGCTTCACTTTATGCTCAGCATATTCTGTCTGTTGTGGGTGAATTCCACAGAATCATCTCAGAGATAAAATTGCTTCATAACTGGGTCTTTTTGTGCCTTTATTCTCTAGCCTAGACATTTTTGAGTAGGGGTACGTAAGATGATACACTGGGGTATAGGAAGAAAATATTAGAATTTTTCCTTTAAAAAAATAGGAAAGAAATTAAGCTTTATCAACAGTTGATATTCATACTGACACTGATGGTCTCACTCAGTTTCTCTGCATAGAAGGCTATTGTGTGTCATGCCCAGTGTCCGTGGTTTCCTGAGAGAAAAGTGAGATCTCATAATGCAGACAGGTTGACTGAGGTCCCCTCACCATTTGTTGGTTCTATTCCAGGGTATTGAAGTTCCCATGAGACTGGTTAAGTGGATTTGACGGCTATATTTTCTTGCAAAGTAGAAACTACATATTGAAACTGTATATTGAAATGAAATGAGTGACCTTGAAAATCTTTTCTACCACACACAAATTCACTGGCTATGCCAAAGCAAAATGTGAAAAAAGAGATGTTGAACTTATTTTTGCTCTTCTTTTTACAGTTTAGATTATTCATTTGAGACCCCTCTTCTTTAATAATACAAGCATTTATGCTATACATTTCTCCCTAATTATAGATAATTGTGGACAACACATGGGTAGATCTTGTTTTTTTAATCCAATCTGCCAATTGTCTTTTAATTGGTGTATGGACCATTTTAGCTGCATCTCACAAATTTTGTTATGTTGTATTTTCATTTTTTGCTCAGTTCAAAATACTTTCTAATCTCCCTTGGGACATCCTTTTTGATCCATGGATTATTTTGGAGTGTGTTAATTTCTAAGGGTTTGGGGATTTTCAAGATGTCTTTCTCTAATTAATTTCTAGTTTAATTCCATTATTGTTAAAGAACATACTTTGCATCATTTTAATTCTTCTAAATTTGTTAAGTTTTGTTTTAGTACCCAGGGTAAAGTCTATATTATTGAACATTCTATGTGCACTTGAAAAAAGTGAGCACTTTGCTGTTGTTAAGTGAATTTTTCTATAAATAAATGTCATTAGGTTCAGGTGATTGATAAGTTTGTTCAGTTCTCTTATATCCTTGCTGAATTTCTGTATACTTGTTCTGTCAAGTACTAAGAGAGGAGTGAAATTTTTTCACCTGTAATTGTGAATTTATCCATTTCTCCTTTCAGTTCTATCAGATTTTGCTTCATGTATTTTGAAGCTCTGTTTGGTGCATACATACACATTTAGAACTCTTATGTCTTTTAGTGAGTTGATCCTTTTACATTATGTAATGTCACTTTTTAATCTCTGGTAATTTTCTTTGCTTTTAAATCTACTTTGCCTGATATTAATATAGAATTTTTATACCATGAGTAAATAAAAATAGATTTTTGATAATATTATTTTATACTGTATCATCTTAAATTTCTGTTTCATGTATGTTATACAGTGTATGTAATACTTAAGCACACAGTGGTTGTATAATGTATGTAAAATATAAGTAGTATATAATAGTGCTTGCAGATGTATTATTTAAAAGTTTGGAGACCATTTTTCTAAACTTGCATAATCCAAAGTGTACTGTAACTTGCACTGTTTTCACAGAATGCTAACTGATATTATGAATAAATATAAATAATATGAAGGTTCTCATAGTCTTACAAGGATAGGAAATGCTGCATTAAGCAGAACTGAACATGTTTCTTTGCTACATGACCTCTTGGAGCCTTTATGGTGCCAATATGTATGATGACTCTCCAAGAGGGACAGAGTATGCAGTATTCTCCAAGCTCTGGTTCTAGGAAGAGGTTTGTTAGCCTTATTTTGTGATCAGTCTGTGTGCCTCACAGTAGCCAGACTTATGGTAAAAATATCACATTTGGCTTTTTGTGTGTTTGTAATGTCTTGCTAGCATCAAGTTACCAGTATGTTTTCTTCATCCTAAGTAAAGAGTAGTATCACTTTATTTTCCCAAAAGAAGTGAAATTGTATTGGGCAATTAATCAAATTCTGACCAGATTGGAAGTATGAATTACTTTTATTAATCTATAATAAATCTAAAATAATATCAAAATATTCACTACTTTATTTGAAGGTCTAACCAAGTAGTGAGATAACACTCTCTCTCTCCCTCTCTCTCTCTCTCTTCCCCCCTCGTTCTCTTGCTCCATATACATATATATATATGGATTCTGATGCAGGCTAAAGTTTGAGAAGCATTGTGCTACTATAATGCATTTAAAAATTTTTGGATTGCAACCTACAGTAATAAATGCATTTTATTTTATTCTTATTTATTTATTTATTTATTTTTATTTATTTTGGCTGCGTTGGGTCTTCATTGCTGTGCGCAGGTTTTCTCCAGTTGCAGCAAGCAGGGGCTACTCTTCATTGTGGTGCGCAGGTTTCTCATTGCAGTGGCTTCTCTTGTTGCGGAGCACGGGCTCTAGGCGCGTGGGCTTCAGTAGTTGTGGCTCATGGACTTAGTTTCTCCATGGCATGTGGGATCTTCCCGGACCAGGGATTGAACCCGTGTCCCCTGCATTGGCAGGCGGATTCTTAACCACTGTGCCACCAGGGAAGCCGAATAAATGCATTTTAAACGGTATCCCAGTACACATCTATATTACATTCTCTCTATTTATACAACTGAAACCAAATTTCCATGAAACAATAGTAGCCCTGAATGTGCACCATGATGTTTTCTAGTCTTTACCATCTCATTCCATTTCATTAAAAAAAACATGAATCATGACCCTTAAAATGAATGAATTTTACAGTCCATTAATGGATTATGACCTGCATGCAGTATGAAAAACACTGATCTCATGTCCTGTCCTGTGCTGTAGAGGCTGGATTATTGAAATGTATGTTCCACAGGCTCCCTGGCAACTGGGTTCTGCATGTATATAACTCATGTAAGATGGAAGGCAGAGTTTTTTTGAAATAGCATTAACAGAGCTCCCAATGTCAAGTAACTAACTTCATGGGTATTGAGGGGCAGGGTGTGGGGTTTCAGTTTTCCTGGCGTGGATCATAGCAGGTATGGTGTGGTTCTGCATTAGCGCTGGTAATAATGGTGTCCTGATTACAGCAGCTTTTTGATTATGGCAGTGGCTATAAGTTTCTGGAGCTAGAAGCTTCCTGATGTAGAGAAAATAGCAGATTTGAATTTTAGCTAGATCAGTGCTACTCAAAGTGTGGTCCGCGTATCAATGTTAGTCCAAGAACAGTTTGTTACTTGTCTGCAGTTAGTACAGAAATTGACATTAAGTATTTTTAAAGTTTTATTGCAATTTGACATTGCTGCCACATTCAAAGGAGTGATCAGTTGACTTTGACAAAGTATGGGTCTGTCATCTATTGGAACAAATTATCACAGTAATCTTTCACCATAGGTGGTTTAAGAAGCACTGAGCTAGATTATTCTGGAGGTTATATGGACATTGAAATGAAGTTAAAGAAATAGGGAGATTTCCAGTCAGGATGACACAGTGATTTCATGTTTTATATACCCCTCTGGTCCAAATATATAGCAGAGAGAGATAAAATGTAAAAATAGAAAACCAAAAAAGATACAGCCAGCTCTAAAAACAAGAAAATGGAACAGAAAGCAAAGCAGTAGCACTGGACTTGCTGAGTTCCAGGTTGAGAAGCAGAAAAAAGCATCCAGGGTTTTGGTGACTGTGAAGTATAAATTTCTTCGTTGATGATATGTTGGTAGTAAGTTCAGTGTTGTCTACAAATCTCTTTCTTTCAACTGATCTTAAAAGATTGCTATTTTCTCTCAGCTCCCCATTGTCCTCCTTATCTTTTGGATAAGGAGTATGAAGTCAGTCTATATTTAATCTGCCAGTTTTTTTCCCAGATAGTTTTTAAGATATTCTCTTGGTCTTTGGAATACTGCAGTTTCACTATGATGTGCCTGAGTGTGTTTTGGGGATTTATTTTTACTTATCCAGCTTGATATTTAGTATGATTCTCAATGTCATTATCCTTTCTTTCATGCTCTGTGTTCTCTTCTTTTGGAACTTCTATTAGAGATATGGTGAACATTCTTCTTCTAGTCTCTAAGTCTCTTAATTGTGCTTTTACATCTTTTATTTCCTTTTCAGTTGTACCCCATTTAGGTAATTTTTTTCATACTATTTTTCTAGTTCAGCATTACTCTCTTCAGCTATGTATAGTGTGTTGTTTAACATATCCATTGAGTTGGTAATTTCAAAAACTATATTTTTTTATTTCTGAAAATTTCATTTTGCTGGTTTTCAAATCTTTCTGTTTGTTTTGTTGGTAGCAGTATTTCCCTCCATGATTTTTAATTTCTTATTTTTTTTAGCCAATTTAATGTGCTTAGGAAGTATATGTATAATTCCATTATATGAAGTTCAAACGAATAGTACTCTTCATGTTTTTTTTATGCCGATTCTTATTCATGGTGGCCTGTTTTCTTGTATTGGTTGTAATTTTTTATTATGAGCTCATGCTTGGTGGAAGGGGAGAAAATATTTATGTGTGGAAATCCTTTGTGGCCCATTTTGAGAATGAGTCCCTTCACAGAAATCTTACATTTTCTCTTCTAGGCCTCTTGGAGTGTAATCAAACTGAGACTACTTTTCCAATTTTATACTGATTTCTAAGGAGTTTCTTGGATCATTCAATGTGTTAGGATAAGAGAGAATATCTTTATTTATTTTTTGTTTATTATTTTTTGAGTCCCTGTTTTCAATTCTTTTTTAAAAATTGAGTTATGGTAGATGTACAATATTATATGTTACAGGTGTACAATATAGTGATTCACAATTTTTAAAAGTTATACTCCATTTATAGTTATTATAATATACTGGCTATATTCCTTGTGTTATACAATATATCCAGAGACTATCTTATTCATAAGTATGGTATATCACTCAATGGGATCTGATTCTCCAGATTTCCAATGTGTGAGTGTGTGGGGTTTCCCCATGGCACCAAACAATTCTCCAGATACCAGCTGGGAGTCCTATGATTCAACTCAGTTCTGACACTATCTACCCGGAGATAGCATCAGATTCCATAGGTTAAGGGTTCACTCCCACAAGACTGTCCCCCCCCTCAGCAACACACTTCAGATACCAATTGCAAGCCCAGGTTGTCACCTGTACTTCTGACCAACTGACTATAAATCAGAGGTTCCCACGACCCCCTCCTTGGGTTTTATTAATTTGCTAGAGCGGCTCACAGTCCTCTGGTTCCTTCCTTCCTTCCTTCCTTCCTTCTTCCCTATAACTTTTTATTTTGATATAATTTCTAACTTAAAGAAAAATTACAAGGATGAAGTTTCAGCCTAGCTCCACTGAGGCCATCCCCTGAGTCCACAGAAATCTAAACCATGGCCATGAACTTGGGTAACTGGAACATTCACAGGCTGGCTCATACCATCTGCCTTCTTCTGGAATACAGAGACTTAAACTATGAGGAAAAGAAGTACATGGTGGGGGATGCTCCTGACCATGACAGAAGCCAGTGGCTGAATGAGAAATTGAAGCCAGGCCTGGACTTTCCCAATCTGCCCTGTTTAATTGATGATGCTCTTGAGATCACCCAGAGCGATGCCATCTTTTGCTACATTGCTTACAAGTACAACCTATGAGTGGAGACAGAAGAGAAGATTCATGTGGACATTTTTGAGAACTAGGTTATAGACACCTCCAATTAGCTGGTCAGTGTCTGCTACAGCCCTGACTTTGAGAAACTGAAGCCTAAGTACTTGGAGGAGCTCTGTGAAAAGATGAAGCTCTTCTCACTTTCTGGGGAAGAGTCCACGGTTTGCAGGAGACAAGGTCACCTCTGTGGATTTTCTTGCTTATGACAGTCTTGACCTGCACCATATATTTGAGCCCTAGTGCCTGGATGCATTTCCAAACATGAAAGACTTCATTGCCCACTTAGAAGGCCTGAAGACGATTTCTGCCTACATAAAGTTCAGCTGCCTTTGCCCAGGCCCTGTGTACATAAAGATTGCTGTGTTGAGCAACAATTAGAGTCCTGTAAGACCAGAAGATAAGAGCTGTCCCTGCTTCACTGGGGCCCTGAAGAAAAGCTGGACCTCCCTGTACCCCCAGAATCATCCCTCTTGTTCCTTTCTCCTTCTTCTCTTTCCCCTCCCCCATCCCTCAGGCTTTATTAGACCCCTTCCCCTCCTCTAATCCCTGTTCATCTTGGCCCTTTAAAGGTTTACTGCACCTTACTTTTCTTTAGCAATTCCCCACCCCCCCAATCTTATCCTTCCTGCATAAGCCAACCAGACCATCCTTCCCTTCAGTGGTTGCCTCTGCTTTGAGGTACCTGATTGGACCCTTCTCCAGTAGAGCTCAGCCCTGAGCTCCCCGACACTGCTCTGAAGGCCAGTATTGGCCTGATGTGGAGACCCTGCTCCCCCAGCATGGTCCCTGCCCCAGCCCTGCCTGATCCCCAGTAAAGCCTTCTCTCTCTCTCTCTCTCCCTCTCACACACACACACATACACACACAGAGTTTATGAAGTAATGTACAAGAGAAGAAAATCCTAGACCTGTCTCATGAAGCAAATGTTACCATATCAAACCCAACAGCACTAAAACTAAATAAATAAATAAAAGCATCTCAACTGTACTAATCATATTTTTTATTTTCTGTATTTTATATGAGGCTTTGACATCTCGGGACCTTGCTAATCCTGAAGAGACTACCCCTTTCAGAGCTAGCTAATTCCTAGAGATATTAAACTTGCCTGCCAGGATGTCTTTGATATGCAAACCAACCAATCCATAGTCCATACTCCCAACTACCTCCTTTATTGAACTCTCACACACCAAGCCAATATTCCCCCTGCCCTAAATCACTCCAGGGGCAGGTACAGGACAACTGAGGACCACCCTCATAGCCCAGAGCCCACTGAAATTATTCAAACTAACCAATTCTAAAATGCTTAACTAACTTCTCTTGCCTTTTTCTTCCCACCAAAACAACAATGAAGGCTTGTGCTCATATTTTTCCCTTGTTCCTTCTGCCTCCTAACTGACCCTAGTACTTCCCCATGTGGCCCTGCATGGTGTGACATGTCCTCTTCTCTTGGAAACTGTGAGTAATAAGCTCTTATTTCAAAGGCAGTTGTCTCCATATCTGTCACTTTACCATACCTGATTAAAACAAATCCCAGGAAGATTTCAAGACATCAACCAAGTAGAGTTTATCCCAGAAACAAAATGATAATTAATTATCAGAAAATCTATTAAAGTGATATACCACACTAAGAAAAACACAGTCCTATAATCATATCACTTGAGCAGAAAAAGCACTCGATAAAATTCAATCAAATGTATCCATCCAAAACCTAGGGCAAACATATATTTAATTGTGACACTTTTGACATATTCCCATAAAGTCAGGATTTCAATAAACATTAATAAATGCTTCAGTCCTACATTATATTGAAGTTATTAACCAATGCAAAAAGTCAAGAAAAACAAAGTGTATCCAAACTGGATTAGGAAGAGACAAGCTGTCTTTATTTGCAGACTGTGTGATAGTCCACATAGAAAATTCAGGAAAATTCAAGAGAACCTACACATAAATTATTAAAACAAATAAGAGGTTTGCTGGATAAAATATCAACCTATAAATCCAATTGAAGTCCTCAGGGTGCCTTCAAATTGTAGTTTATAACACATAATACCTAGTGAAAAGCAAATTTCAGAAATATTCATGTGGTTTGGTCTCACATATAAAGTTTAAAACCTGAAAAATAATACTATATATGTTCTAGGGATGTATACAAATGTAATCATTTAACTAAAGCTTGCATGATAATGACAAATTCTAAATTCATGATACTGATTGTCTCTGGGGAGAAAAGGGAGAAAATGAGATTAGGGGTGGTGACACATGGAAATTCACCTAGATCTATTATTATTTTCCTTTAAAAATCAGTTACAAATATTATAACAATTTAAGATTTGATAAAGCAGGGTGGTGGATGCATGGATATATCTTATATTTATTGCTATAGTTTTCTGTACAAAACATTTAACAATAAAACCAAAGGAATTAGGGAAATAAGTTAGAAAGCTGTTTGGTAATCTAGATGAAAGTTGATAGGAATACAGTCCAAGACAGTATTCTAGAAAGGAAGAAAGAGAAAGAAATATTTGGGCTAGACAGGGAGATGGGACCGCGGAGGAAGAGTGCATAACATCTCGCAGGTTTCTAGCTTGGATGACTGATGTGGATGGCATTGCAACCACTGAGATATGACAGGAGTGTATTTTCTGCCATGTTTTGTTTGAAATATCTATGGGACTTCCTGGCGAGAGTATGAGACTAAAAGTTGAATACATGATTCTGAAAGTCGGGAGAAAGTATGGATAGGCAATATGGGTATGGTAGTCAACAGCATTATAGAAGGTGGTGAAAACTATGCGAGTAGGTGAGACCATCCAGGTGATGAGAGCAGGGTGAGAAAAGGAGCAGGAGGAGGATAAAGTCCTAAGAAATATTAATATTTAAGGAATTGGAAGAGTAGGGGAAGTTCAGAGAATGGTTGGGGAGACACAGAGGAGAACCATGAAATTGCTGTGTCACAGAGGTGCATGGAGTCGAAAATTTCAAGAAAGTAATGTTTGGTGGTTTTACATATAGCAGAGAAGTTCAGCAAGAAAAGG
Organism: Balaenoptera ricei; assembly: GCF_028023285.1. NCBI lineage: Eukaryota > Metazoa > Chordata > Mammalia > Artiodactyla > Balaenopteridae > Balaenoptera > Balaenoptera ricei. The sequence continues at coordinate 41,725,195 of NC_082660.1, forward strand.
ATTTAAAAATTTGCCTATTACATTTAGCAAATAGGAGGTTACTTGTGACTTTAGCAAGCATAGTTTCAGGGAATTGGGAGTTGGGGGAAGAAGTCAGGTTGAAATGGGTTGAGGATATAGTGGAAGATGAATATAGGAGTATAGATTGCTCGTTTAAGAACATCACCACTACTAGCTTTAACAATATAATCACTATAACTATCGCCACTACCAATAACGATAATTATTTCCCTCATTACCAGTACAATCACTGTCCTGTCCACTGGCTTTTTTGTAATTCCTTTTCCCTTCCCTCAGCTTCTCTCTTTTTATGCACATCTACTACATTTGTTTGGCTCTGTGTATAAGATAGGTTCTTGACCTTGAAGGGTTTACTCTGTAGTAGAAAAGACAGGCATGCAAACATGCAACTTTAATACATGCACTCTGTGGTAGTCATTCATATTATTCTCCGGGTATTTCCTGCTTTCCTCATTCTGGGAACACAGTAGGATTATACATCCTTGCTCCCTGTAGCTGAGTGGGGCCACGTGTTTAATTCTGGCCAATGAGTTGCGAGTTAAAGGGACATATGCTACTTCTAACCTGGGCATTTAAATTTAATTGGCCAAATCCAGCAGGAAGCACGTTTTACAAATAAAGTTTTATTGGAACACAAATGTGCCCATTTATTGTCTATGGCTTCTTTTTGCTCTAATGGCAGAGTAGTTGTGACAAAGACTGCATGGCCCTCAAAGCCTAAAATTATTTACTATACAGAAAAAGTTTGCTGACACTTTCTCTAAAACAACCTAGCTTACCCTGATGCTCCATTCTGAGGCAGTGTAGTGATAAAAATTTCTCTGATGTAAAGTGTGGTGTATTTGAATGAACACAGGCTCAGAAGCTAGATGGGGTCTCTGAGTCTACATAGTTAGCCCTGGGTGCTATGGAACCCTCTACTCAAGCCTTTGTGCGGCTCAAATCACTGTCTGACAGCACCAGCCACAAGGAAGAATGAAAGCAAATGGAAACAATCTCAGACTTGCATTGTATGGCTCTAAGGGGTTTCTATAGACTGCAAGTTTGTGTCCGCTTCAAATTCATATATTGAAATCCTAACCCCCAGTGTAATGGTATTAGGAGATGCAGCCTTTTGTAGGTGATTCGGTCATGAGGGCAGCACCCTCATGGGTGGGATTAGTGCCCTTACAAACGAGACTCCACAGAGCTCCCTTATCCCTTCCACAATGTGAGAACACAGGGAGAAGGTACCATCTATGAACCAGGAAGTGGGCTCTCACCAGACACAGAATCTGTCTGCACCTTGATCTTGGACTTCCCAGCCTCCAGAACTATGAGAAACAAATGTGTGTTGTTCATAAGCCACTCTATCTATGGTGTTCTGTTATAGTAGCCTGAACAGATTAAGACAGGAGTAAAGGGAATATTGATGAGTGAATGTTCAGTAAGATCAAGCACTCTCTAAAAGTCAGAGCTGTCTAAAATCAGAATGAGTTGCCTTGCAAGAATAGAGGGTTCAAGTGACCCTGGGGTATGGAGCATAAGCTTCTTTTTGCCCCAAGTATACAAGAAGAAGCCAACTTAACTCTTGGAAAAATGATATATTAGTTTTCTATAGCTGCATAACAAATTGCTAGAAACTTAAAATAACATGCATTTATTTGCTCACAGTTCTGTAGGTCAGAAGTCTAGCAGAGCATGACTGGTTCTCTGCTCAGTGTGTCACAAGACTGATATCAAGGTGTTGGTCAAGCTGAATTCTCATCTAGAGGTCTTAGGGAAAAAGCCACTCCAAAGTTCATTCTTATTAGAATTCAGTTCCTTGTAGTTGTAGGACTGAGGTCTCCATTTCCTTGTTGGCTGTTAGCCAGTGCTGGCTCTCAGCTTCTAGAGGTTGCACACATTCCTTGTCATGTGTCTCCTTCCATCTTCAAGTCAACAATAGCGTGTTGAATCTTTCTGGTGGTTGAGTATCTGACTTCCTCTCTTGTGACCAGTCGGAGGAAACTATTACACTTTTAAAGGGCTCACGTGATTAAGTCAGTCCACCTGAATAATCTCCCTGTCTTAAGGTCAATTGTGCCATATAACATAACCTAATTATGGGAGTAAACTTCATCATATTCACTGCCTGGGGAATATGCAAAGTGTGTACACTGGGGTGGGGGGAACCTGGGGGGTGCATCTTAGAATTCTGCCTACTACAGATGAGAAGAGAATTCTAATATTGCATACTTAGCTGGACAAGTTGATGTTCAAAGTACATTCCAATCTTGAGAATTTATGATGCTGTGACTGCATCAAAGTTCAGATTGAGAAGAGGGCCTAAGTCACAATTTCTGCCTTCATGCAGTTTTCAATGTGGGAATAAAATTAACACATACAAAACTATTAGCATTGTGCTAAACGAATGGTTAAACTGTGTACATTAGGAGTCTATAGAAGATAAAGGAGGAGAGAGATTGGAGAGGGTTAAAAATGGTTAGAGTGTTTTCTTGGAGAAGGTGTGACCTGAACTGTTATTTGAAGGAGGATGAAATAGAAAATAACAAATGTCTTCCTCTTTCTAAACTTCTGGATGGTTTTTATTCATTGTACAGTCACATTTCCAGTGTGATGCTGAAAAATAAGCTAAGAAGATTTATCCAAAATTTAGAAATAGGCAAAAGTATGACTACATATCTTTGCAAGGTCATACTGGAATATTGGCAATATACTCATATTGCGTGAAGATCGATTCCCTCGGTCAGTGGTTCTCAAACTTTCATAAGCATCAGAATGCCCTGGAAGGCTTGTTAAAACACATAATGCTGTGTCCTAGCCCAGAGTTTCTGATTCAGTAGGTCTTGAGTGGGTATCAAGAAATTGCCTGTCTAACAGGATCCCAGGTGATGCTGGTGCTGCTGGTCTGGGGAGCATGCTTTGAGAATTATTGCTCTAGAGAAACATACCATTGTTTGACTTACTATTTAAGGCAAAGATTTAAGGCAAAGATTCTGTGAAGTTACAGGCTAAATTATAGAAGTTGCCAGTGATTTTTGTCCAGTAGAAATACAAATAATTTCTGTCCAGTGAAAAATATAATTCCAATAGTTTTGTTCCCCTGTAAGACATTTAGCTGTTTTATGTTTCAGCAATTTAGCAATCTTATTTCAGCATTCTTTCTTTCAGTGACTGTATATACTAGTCTCTCAGATCCTTCTTTGAGCTAGCATTAATACATACCCTCATTAACAAGTTAAATAAATCTTCGTGTTAAAATAAACTTTGGACATGCATACTATGTTTGTATGATAGTCATGATTTTTAACTTTTGGAAATGTATACCTTGACAGGGTTGTGTGATCAAATAAGTTTTTGACGAGCCAAGTTAAACAAATTTACACAGGATTCTTAACAATGCACCTCTCCCAGACTTTAATTTGCTATTTAAAAAGTAGATGATGCAGCATTTCACAAACTTATTTGACACTGGACACTTTTTCCTCAAAGTGTCTTTAGAAAACATTGCCCTACACAGTTATTATCAGTGACATCACAGCCATTTCCACAATTTCTAAAAGAAATATGTTACCTAACTGCACATATTGAATCTCATCTCAGTGGGAGAGCATATTTTTAAAGTCAAGGAAGAGAACTTTTGTGTCATTTGGCACTGAGGAGGCCTCCGCCACCAGATTCAGGGTGGAGAAACTTTTGTCCCCTTTTTATCTCCTAATACCAAGCAGGACTCCAAAGTTCCCCTCAGAGTTCCTGTGAGATGACAGAGAAAAGTTCAATGCATTTTTTTCTTCCCAGATCCAAATCTCCCATTGCCAAAAACCTTTCTTTTCAGCCCAAAAAAATGTTTGTAGATTTCTCCTTTTTCAGTGATGTCTAGGATAACTATGCCACAGAGTTGGAGGACACTCACCGGTGGTTTGAGAGCAAAGGTAGTTACTATGTCAGGAATTCAGGGTTCTGTTTCTGTAGCCCCACATCAGTAGAGGCCTGGATTGAGCCCAAACCATGTTCCAACTATGGTTTCTCATTCTGGAAAGTTCTGTTGTAATTTGGGACCTTTTTTCCCCCAGAAAGGCTCTCACTTTCTCTCTCCACAGCCAACTGACTCCCTTGAGTGCTAAACTAAAGTTGGAGAATTTGAGGATTGTAAAGATTGACAGTTTGTGGTTTGCTTCAATTTAGAAGCAAATCTTGTAGGGGATCATGTCTCTAAATTTATGAAGTAGAGAAACTACTCTCCTTATGAGTGAGCAAGGACTTGGAAGACTGTTCCTATGGTCAATCGTGTGTTGGTCTAAAGTGAGTAAACCACATACGTTTATGTTTGAAGTTCCTGGAAGCATTTACACCAATTGGATTGTGATATGGTCCTTCCGACCTATAAATTTGGTCACCTGATTTTTTTTTTAATTAATCAATTTATTTATTTATTTATTTTTGGCTGCATTGGGTCTTCGTTGCTGCACGCGGCTTTCTCTGGTTGCGGCGCACGGGGGCCACTCTTCATTGCAGTGCATGGACTTCTCACTGTGGTGGCTTCTCCTGTTGCGGAGCACAGGCTCTGGGCACATGGGCTTCAGTAGTTGTGGCACGCGGGCTCAGTAGTTGTGGCACATGGGCTTAGTTGCTCTGTGGCATGTGGGATCCTCCCGGACCAGGGCTCGAACCCGTGTCCGCTGCGTTGGCAGGCAGATTCTTAACCACTGCGCCACCAGGGAAGTCCCTGGTCACCTGTTTTTTAACCTGCTGGAATGTATTCTCTCAGGCAGCTTTTCCCCATGTTCCATTGATATGGAACACCCACTGAGGTTGGTAACCTCATTCTTGGTGGGCTCCACGAGAGATGTATGGATATCCTTACCATCCATATGTCCACACTCACACTACCCCCACTAGTCCCTTCTATATTGTGCAGATTGGAACAGGCCCTGACTCTACGGAACCACCTAAGGCCAGAGGCAAAAGTTCCCTCAGGTGAGTCTCCAAGTTCTAAAACTGAACCCTGGCTTTGACTACCATCAAGGCCATCATGTGCCCACAGTGATTCAGGTCAGCTCCCTGTGAGCAAACCTTTCTATATTTGGTCAATTTTGTCTCCTCCTCTCCTGTAGTTTACAGTGGAGTGCACAAGCAAAGCACTTTTCATACTATGTCACAGGATTTGCTCTTTGCCTTGGAGAAATGTTCCTACGATTCATTCTATTTGCATGTGCAATGGTCACCATCTTGCATCTCCTTTTATTTAAACCTTTAATTTTGAGATAGTTGTAGATTTACATGCAGTTGTAAGAAACAAGTCAGAAAGAAATTGTGTACCCTTTACCTAGTTTCTCCCAATGGTAGTATCTTGAAAACTGTAGCAAAATAGCAAAGTCAGGATACTGACATTGAAACAGTCCAGGAACAGAACATTTTCATCACCACAGGAGTCCATCCTCTTGTCCGTTTATAGTTATATCCATCACCTTACCTCCCTTCACCTGACCCCCTGGCAACCACTAATTTGTTCTCCATTTCTAAAATTTTATCTCTTCAAAGTGTTACGTAAATAGAATAATACAGCATGTAACCATTTGGAATTGGCTTATTTTTTTTCACTTAGCATAATTCTCTAGAGATCCATCAAAGTTGTTATGTTTATCAATAGTCTGTTTCTTTTTATTGCTGAGTAGTATTCAATGATATAAATATATTACCACTTGGTTAACCATTTACCTGTTGAAGGACATTTGGGTTATCTTCCAGTTTTGGACTATCACATTTGTGTAAGGTTTTTGTGTGAATTTTAAGTTTTCATGTTATGAGTGCAATTACTGGTTCATATGGTAATTTCATGTTTAGTTTGTTTAAGAGACTGCCAGATCAACTTACAGAATGACTGTACCATTCTACATTCCTACCAACAATGTATGAGTGATCCAGTTTTTCCATATGCTTGTCAGCATTTTGGTGTTATCAATATTTTTATTTTATTTATTATTTTTAAAATTTATTTATTTATTTATTTACTTATTTATTTATTTTTGGCTGCATTGGGTCTTTGTTGCTGTGTGCGGGCTTTCTCTAGTTGCAGCGAGCGGGGGTTACTCTTAGTTGCGGTGCGCAAGCTTATCATTGCAGTGGCTTCTCTTGCTGTGGAGCACGGGCTCTAGGCACGCAGGCTTCAGTAGTTGTGGCACACGGGCTTAGCTGTTCCGCGGCACGTGGGGATCTTCCCGGACCAGGGCTGAAACCCGTGTCCCCTGCATTGGCAGGCAGATTCTTAACCACTGTGCCACCAGGGAAACCCAATATTTTTTACTTTAGCTCTTCTGATAAGTATGTAGTGATATCTCATTGTGGTTTTAATTTGCATTTCTCTAATGGCTAATGATATTGAATATCTTTTCATGTGTTTATTTTTATCTAGGTATCTTCTTTGGCGAAATGCTTGTTTATGTCTTTTGCCCATTTTCTAATTGGATTGATTATTTCTTTACTGTTGCATTTGAGAGTTCCTTATTTATTCTGGATACAAGTCCTTTGTCAGATATATGTTTTGAAAATATTTGAATAAATTCTATTGATCTGCCCTCAAGTCCACTGATTCTACAATATCTTCTCTCATCTCTACTGTACTATTGAGCCCATCCAGTGAGTTTTTATTTCTCATAATTTTCACTTCTTAATTTCCATTTAGTTTTTTATAACTTCTGTTTCTTTGCTGAGATTTTTAAAAATCATTTTTCACTTGTTTCAATATAATTTGTAATTGTTTACTTAATCTTTCTCAGATAATTCCAACACCTGACTCATCTCAGCATTGACATCAATTAAATGTTTTTTTTCCTTCAGGTTGTGATTTTCTTGGTTCCTGATGAGGAGTGATTTTCAATTGTATATTGGAAATTTTGGCTATTACGCTAGGAGACTAAAAAGTTAGTCCCCACTAACTTTTTAATTTTAACAGGCATTCACTTTATTGAGGGTTAGCATGCAGGTCCTGGCCTAATTTGGGGACTGTGGTTCCAACGACAATATAATTTTCAGAGCCTTTGTGGTCCTATTTTTGTCCACTTGGTTTATATCATGTCACTGGGGCTCTCACTGATCCTTGCCAGTGTTGTTTGAGGGGGCTGAAGAAGTTTGCTCAGGCCTGGCTGTCTGGATCTTGTAGGTGGGGGAAGGGAGTCTCCCTTCTTCAGGGTTGAATGGTGTTTCCTGGTGCTTGTTTTAGCAGGTTCCTCCTGTCTGTGGGGGATGACGAGTGCCTCCCTAGTTGGGTGCTTGTTGTGAGGGTTCCTCTGAGTGTCTGTGAGTGGGGGCAGGGAGAGTCTTAGGCCTGCAAGGACAAATAGGCTTCCTGGGCTGGGTGCATCCTGTCACAGTTTCCCCCCCCTGCCTGTGGAAGATGGAGAGCACATCCCAGGCTACATGCACAATTACTGTGACATGATCCACTTGTTAATCTCCTCTCTTCGACCAATCTGCACACAGACACACATGCACACATACACAGTGTCTCTGGGTGTAGGAGGGGAGCCTCAGGTCCAATGGGGAAGCAAAATGCTTCCCCAGCTGGCACTCATGCTGTTGACCCCCTTTGCCAGAGCCCTATATTTGTGTGGTGTCTCTAGGTGGGGAAGGTGAGTCTCCAACAGGGTAAGGATAGAGTGCTTACCCTAGTAATTTATTGTCAGTAGAGTTTCCAAATGATTCCCCTTGCTGGTTCTGCCAGGTGCACATAATAATGTCAGTGGGACTCCTGTTCCATCTGGGGGAGGAGTGAGCCTATCTGGGCTGCCCTTTCTCTTAATAGGTTGGGGGTTAAGATAATGCCAGGTCTGGGTGGCCTTCCTGGTCTTCTTCTGTTGGGTGGTGGTTCAAAAGATGCCCTGCCACTGTTGTGTTTCTCCAGTCTTGTGGTCCATCTTCCACCTTTCAGAGTTTTTCTTTGATTGTCTCTTGAGTTGTTTTTAGGGGTCATAGTCATGTTTAGCAGGGAGCAGAGAGAGAGATGTCTACATCATCTTGTCTGGATGTCTCACCTTTCTTTTTTATATATAATCTCTATTTTAGCATTCCTAGTAATTTTACAAGTCTCTTCACTATCACTTTTGACTTTATCACGGTTTTTGCAATTATCAGATGTTAAAGAATTAATATTTGTAAAGCATCTTAGAACCAAGTACAATGTCAGCAAATATGCGTCCACCTAACAAATACTGTGAGGAAAGACACCAAAGCGTTGGCACATAAACACTAAAAATATAGTAATCATGCTTTTTCTATAGAGCAGGACTTTCTTTGTTCTTATGTAAGCTTGTAAGTAAAGAGGACTTACGTGTTTGAAATCGTAGTGATCATTTATTGAGTTCTTACTGTCCCTGGGTAGTATGCTAAGGTCTTTAGTATATTAACTCACTAACTCTTGACAATAACCATATATGATAATGTAATGGTTGAATAGTGTCCTGCCAAATTGACAGCCCAAGTCCTAACCCCCTATACTGGCGAATGTGACGTTATTTGGAAAAAGGATCTTTGCAGATGTAATTAAATTAAGGATCCCAAAATGAAATCATCCTGGATTAGGGTGGGCCGTAAATCCAATGACTAGTCTCCATATAAGAGGAAGGAGAGGGAGTTTTTGAGACACAGAGAAGGTCTGTGTGAGACCTTCAGACAGAAGGTCTGGTTCAGAAGCAGAGATTGGAGTTATATAGCCCCAAGCCAGGGAACATCAAGGTTTGCCTGCAGCTACCTGAAGCTAGGAGTGAGGCATGGAATGGATTCTCTCTCAGAGCCTCCAGAAGTAACCAACTCTGCCGACATTTTGATTTTGGACTTCTGGCTTCCAGAACTGTGAGATAATACATTTCCGTTGTTTTAAGCCACCAAGTTTGTGGTCATCTGTTATGACAGCCTCAGGAAACTAATACAGGTGTATTATTATATATCTCCATTTTATAGATGAGGAAACATGGTTGGAAATGTTAAATGACTTGCATATATCCACACAGCTAGCAAGCAGTGGAGGTGGGAATTAAACCCAAGACTATCCACTACAAAGCTTGTATTTTCAATCTTAACTTTCTAAAATATTCATAACAGGTTTAAACAGCACCAAAGCCTCCACACTTCTCACTCCCCCAACCCTTTCTTCAGAGGTCTTTCCCTATTCCAAGAGACTTCCATTGCTCTTAAGCTGTTCCTGCTTCATGTTGCTAGTAGAGATGATTGATTCACCTCATGGCTCGGTATTACTGATCCTCACTTCTTCCATCTCAAGGCAAATTTAAAGCGGTTCTAGAGGAGAGGACAGTGCTTAACACAAAGGAAAAGCTTCTGATAGGCAGTCTTCAGGCGATGAGCAGCCAGAGGTAGAGATGCTTTTAGGCTGAGCAGGGTCTGTCAGTTCATGTCACCCGTGCTGATGCCTTGTTTCCACCACACTTAAAGCCATTCCAGCCATTGTTTTGAGGATCAGGCTATAGCAAAAGATACTTGCCTCCTGAAACTCAGTCTGTGGGCCCCGGAAGTGAGCAAGAGCTGTCATGCAATTTGTCCCTTGTCAAGAAACCTTGTATCAGGTGCTGGGGAGAAAAGCAGCAATTGTTACTTCCCTGTGGTTCTTCTAAAAGTGTTTCTTTGTTAATAGGATGTCATTAAACATTATGCACAGTTGGCTGGATATTTAAATTATAGATGAAAACATTTTTTTTTTGTAAAATGTGTGCATGTAAAAATAAACCAATGTGTGAGAACAGAGTGCCTAAGCAGCAGACGGCACGCTCTGGGGCTGGGCATCCTGATGTTATGTCTGCCATCAAATTTGGTGTCACTGAGTAAGTCGTTTCAATATCATATACTTATTAAGCACCTACTGTGTGCTAGGCATTGTTCTGGCTGATTCTCTGCTTAGTGTCAGCTACATGGGATAAATTCTTAATTCACCAATCCTCTGAATATAGCTAAGATGAAGCAGAATATCATTTTTTTTGCTTCTTCTGGCAGGAGTTAAGAAAAATGGGAGCACATAATTCTACACTAGAGCCAAGTAAATCTGAGACTGAATTCTGTTTTAACCTTGACCTCTCCAAATGGAACATTTTCCACATTCATTCAGCTGACAACCTTGAACAAATGGATCAGTGGTTAGAAGTCAGAGAGAGAATTAGCAATCAGTTCTTTTCTGAAAGACTAGCCAAAGAACTGTTTCTAGAATACTAGCTAATTACTTAAATGTTGCTGGAAAAAATGTGCTAGTGCATATCAGTTAAATTGCTTGGATAAACATGGGCATATAAAACCTTATCAGTGTAATCATATCTTAGAAAATGTGAGCTTGTGCCCCAGTATCCTTCCCTTTGAGAACTTTAAGGAACAAAATGTTCCCTTGACAGTGAAGCACTTCATGTGGCAAGAGCCCCCATGGGTAAAGCCTAGTATGGGAGCAGGAACCAATGCTGTGATTGAACAATCTCTACAGCTTGTCATATGGTCTAGTTAGCGATGGAGAAGATCCCTGATTCAAGAGCAGACCCAGTAGAGAGGCAATCTTTGAACTGCAAGCCACCATGTGCTGGTTGTAAAATGTGGCATGATTGGAATTCGGCTGGGGATTGGCTCTAGAAAATACTGTGTATACAACATACCCAGTGTCAAAGGTAAGAATATTCTTTTTCTTTCTTTTAACATCTTTATTGGAGTATAATTGCTGTCAATGGTGTGTTAGTTTCTGCCTTATAACAAAGTGAATCAGCTATACATATACATAAATCGCCATATCTCCTCCTTCTTGTGCCTCCCTCCCACCCTCCCTATCCCACCCCTCTAGGTGGTCACAAAGCATTGAGCTGATCTCCCTGTGCTATGCGGCTGCTTCTCACTAGCTATCTATTTTACATTTGGTAGTATATATAAGCCCATGTCACTCTCTCACTTCGTCCCAGCTTACCCTTTCCCTTCACCGTGTCCTCAAGTCCATTCTCTAGTAGGTCTGCATCTTTATTCCTGTCCTGTCCCTAGGTTCTTCAGGACCTTTTTTTTTTTTTTTTTTTTTTTCAGATTCCATATACCATATATATGTGTTAGCATATGGTATTTGTTTTTCTCTTTCTGACTTACTTCACTCTGTATGACAGTCTCTAGGTCCATCCAGCTCACTACAAATAACTCAATTTTGTTTCTTTTTTATGGCTGAGTAATATTCCATTGTATATATGTGCCACATCTTCTTTATCCATTCATCTGTCAATGGACACTTAGATTGCTTCCATGTCCTGGTCATTATAAATAGTGCTGCAATGAACATTGTGGTACATGACTCTTTTTGAATTATGGTTTTCTCAGGGTATATACCCAGTAGTGGGATTGCTGGGTCGTATGGTAGTTCTATTTTTAGTTTTTTAAGGACCCTCCTTACTGTTCTCCATAGTGGCTGTATCCATTTACATCCCCACCAACAGTGCAAGAGGGTTCCCTTTTCTCCACACCCTCTCCAGCATTTATTGTTTGTAGATTTTTCGATGATGGCCATTCTGACCAGTGTGAGGTGATACCTCATTGTAGTTTTGATTTCATTTCTCTAATGATTAGTGATGTTGAGCATCCTTTCATGTGTTTGTTGGCAATCTGTATATCTTCTTTGGAGAATGTCTATTTAGGTCTTCTGCCCATTTTTGGATTGGATTGTTTGTTTTTTTGATATTGAGCTGCATGAGCTGCTTGTATATTTTGGAAAGTAATCCTTTGTCAGTTGCTTCATTTGCAAATATTTTCTCCCATTCTGAGGGTTGTCTTTTTGTCTTGTTTATGGTTTCCTTTGCTGTGCAAAAGCTTTTAAGTTTCATTAGGTCCCAGTTGTTTATTTTTGTTTTTATTTCCATTTCTCTAGGAGGTGGGTCAAAAAGGGTCTTGCTGTGATGTATGTCATAGAGTGTTCTGTCTATGTTTTCCTCTAAGAGTTTTACAGTGTCTGGCCTTACATTTAGGTCTTTAATCCATTTTGAGTTTATTTTTGTATACAGTGTTAGGGAGTATTCTAATTTCATTCTTTCACATGTAGCTGTCCAGTTTTCCCAGCACCACTTATTGAAGAGGCTGTCTTTTCTCCATGGTATATTCTTGCCTCCTTTATCAAAGATAAGGTGACCATAGGTGTGTGGGTTTATCTCTGGGTTTCTATCCTGTTCCATTGATCTATATTTCTGTTTTTGTGCCAGTACCGTATTGTCTTGATTACTGTAGCTTTGTAGTATAGTCTGAAGTCAAGGAGCCTGATTCCTCCAGCTCCGTTTTCCCTTCTCAAGACTGCTTTGGCTATTCGGGGTCTTTTGTGTTTCCATACAAATTGTGCAATTTTTTGTTCTAGTTCTGTGAAAAATGCCTGTGGTAATTTGATAGGGATTGCATTGAATCTGTAGATTGCTTTGGGTAGTAGAGTCATTTTCACAGTGTTGATTCTTGCAGTCCAAGAACATGGTATATCTCTCCATCTGTTTGTATCATCTTAAATTTCTTTCATCAGTGTCTTATAGTTTTCTGCATACAGGTCTTTTGTAGGTAAGAATATTCTTGATGGTAGAGAGTTATTCTGAAAGGGTCAGTTGTGTGATATAATGATGGTGATGAAGCAAGCAAATCTTATGGAGTCACACAGCATCTGACACACGCAGGCAACAAGGACCTCCCAGGTCTGAAGGAACAGCATAAATAAAGAAAAGTATGTTGAAGATTCCAATCATTTTTATTTGCCCAACTGACTAGTAGAAATTCATGTCAAATTCTGACATGAATTTAGGAAACTCCTTTAGTGAGTCAAAGGCCCCAGCAAACAGGAGTAATTTTTTTCCCTGAAGGTGGAGTGGCAGTGATGTGTTGGTGAGGATGTAAAGCTCAGAAAAACGATGACCTTCTTTCTTAAATGTTAAATTTACTTAAATTTGAGAAAAACTATTATTTTTACTAGAGTGTGCCCTATTAGAGATTAGATATTTTTTCTTCTCCAGTAGAAGAAGCAAATAGATACTTGCCACACATGCAGAGTTTGATCCCTGTGGAGGAGATATTTGAGGGTTTCCTTTTAATTAAGCCAATGGAAGGGAAGCCCAGGAGAATGATATCATGAGCTCTCATTTAACTTGGCAAAGCCATCTTCTACTCCAGATGCCCTAGCCCAGGCAGAGTTCTGGGAGGTAGTAAGAAAGTTTGCATGAGGAGTTAGGGGGACCTCCATCCCTTTCTCTGCAATTCTTGGTCAGAGGGTCTCCAGCTTTTTCCATCAGCAGACACTTTTTCACTGGCCAGGTCTGGAAGTAGTCAGGAGGATGACCTGCATGCTCCTCAGGCCTTAACATGCCAAAGTCAGGGTTCCCCAGAATTAGATGTCTATCAAAAGCTTGGGTCTCTATGGCTTTCTAACTACCATCACCCTTTCCTGATTCTTATCCTGTGTCTTTCAGAGCATTTCAGTCATGTACCCTGCCTGCCTCCCACACTGGTGCATTAACATGCTCACTGAAGCTGTTCCCTCCCCCTCCCCCTGACAAGAGACCCATCTCTCAGTGACAGTTCTTCAGGAACAGGACAGATGACTTGTCCAATTGTGTGCTCCTGTTTTGAGTCTGAAACTGCTGGAAGGTTTGGGGAGTAGAGATGGATCTATCTTTTTCTGTGCTACTGTTTGAGGAACCTGTGGGTTGGAATCAGGACTGAAGAGAGTCAAGAGTGTGAGGGTCTAAGAGCAGAATTCCACCACTGCGTGGCTCTGCAGTTTAGAGCCAGAAAGGGAACAAGCAGGATGGTGACAGCCAGATGATTCATGTGATTCCACAAAGGGCAGTCATTCTTAATCACACTTAATCACCTTGACTGGGACCCTATCCTCCCCTTGCGAGAAGCAATGGGAATTTTTAGTGTTAATTTAAATTATTTTTTAACTTTAAAAAATTGAATCTTAAGAGGCCAGCTTTTATATCAATTTCAATAGCCCTCAATCCTATCATCTATCTATCTATCCATTCATTTATCATTGATCTATCATCACCTATCTATCTGTCATCTAGCTATCCATATCAGGGTTTCTCAACCTTGGCACTATTGAAGTTTGTCCCAGATAATTCCTGGTTGTGGCAGTCTGCCCTGCGTTTTGTAGGATGCTTAGCAGCAGCATCCTTGGTCTCTACCTACTAGATGCCAGTGCATTGTGACCTCTTTCTCAGTTGTGACAACGCAAAATGTCTCCAGACCTTGCCAAATGTCCTCTGGTGGGGAGCAGAATCACCTCTATTTGAGAACTGCTAATCTATATCTCTCTATATAAAACAAAGTGGTTAAGAGCACACACAGCCTCTGGAGTCAGACAGCCTAGATTTGAATCTGGACTCCACCTGGCTCACTAGTTATGAGTCCTTGGGCCTATCTAAACCTTGGTTTCCTCATCTGTAAAAAGTGGATAATAATAGTACCTACCTCACAGGGTTTCTGTGTGGTACTATTAAAAGAGTTAATATGTTTGTGAAGTACTTAGAGCAGTAACTCATGTATATTGAGCACTATAGAAATTGTATCACTGGAATGTTAACATTTGATCAAGATTCTATCATTTAAAATAAATAGAAGATGACAGAGTAGGAAGACCCTGAGCTCACCTCTTATGATTATTTACAGAGCAACTATTTATGAGAACCTGAAGATTAGCAGAAAATATTTTCCATGATTTTGTTCTAATGTTACAGAAGAAACATGCATACAGTTTGTAACTCGTAGTTAATGTTATAGGTAGGAAGAGATATCGAAAATATGAATAATTAAACAAATGTTAGAGAAATGAAGTAATAAGCATAGAAGTTACAAAATGTTCCTCTGTCTTTGTTCATGCGGGTCAAGTCAAACAAGTATGTTTTCTTCCTCTAGGAAACTACATGATCAAAGCTTACTTTCCCTTATAGACAGTATATACTTTAGAACAAACGCAATGATACTGGTTTAAAATTACGCTGTTACTTAAAAAGAGAAAAGAAGTGAATTATTTCAGAAGTTATACTCACCAAACGAGCTCAACATTTTTAAAAACTGTACTTTCACAGAGTACCAGAAGCCTAAATATACTTTCAAAATAGCCTTCAGACACCAGGCAAATTTATACAAGGCACAGTTTGAAAAATCTAACTCTAGCTTTCCATTGTTAGCTTCAAAGCCAAGGCAATGTGAATGCTAGATGACAGAAAGCTCAGAGGGCTGCTGCATGTTTCAGCTCTTGCTGGGGCTCTGGATTCTGACCCCGGAACACAAAGCAGGGCCCTCCCTACTCCCAGACCTCAAGGGAAAGGGTGGCAAAGACATCTGAATCCCCTTCCCTCAACGTGGTGTGTGGTTGCCTAATTTTTATCTCTCTTAGGAGCCAATGACACATGATTGAGGTGAATCCCAAGTTGTCTCTTTAGGGTTCTCAGAAAATGAAAGGTTTTATGTCTGAGTACTCAGTGGGAACAGATAAAACTGACGTTCATTTTATTTATTTTTATATTTAAAGGGTTTCAAAGCCAAAAGACTTTAAGCACACTGACCTGCCCAGAGAACCCCAACCTATGCACAACCCTGCTTGCAAAATCCTGCACCAATGATCCAAAGGTATTTCAGGATCATAATTCTGGGGTCACCACCACTTGAAGTTATCATAAATGTCTTTGAAGCAAATGAAATATGGGTAAGAGGAATTTTCTTTTAAAACTTTAATATATAAATCCAACTGAACTTCAACCAAAATGGTGATAGTGAAACACTCAACTCATCTGAAGACAATCCTATAAAACTTCAAGACTTAAAATTATCTGACAGATATAAAAACAATCTCAAAAAAGGAAGTGGTATTGTGTATGACTCAGAAAATAAAAGATTATAGCATTTAGTCATAAGATACTTGGACAGGGAGTTTTCTCAATGACAGCATGCTCTGAGTCTTACAGCTTGGACCAGTCACCCATTTAATTAGTATCACTTTTTCCTACTCTTGCCAATACTCTGTCAAGCACTGAACATATAGTAATGAACAAGATTCCATCTCTGCTTTCTTGGAGTTTATACATATTGTGTGGCCAGACAGGTAAACAGGCACCTCTAATTCCTACAAGTAGGATGAATGTAGTTTGAGATGGGACCACATAGGATGCCTGACACATCTAGAGTATTCATCTGAAAGATGGAGTTAGTGAGGGAAGGGAAGTGGGTGGGGAGTGCTGGAGGTGGTGGTGAAAAGTGGGAAGCATTCCAGGCAGAAGCAGAAGCAAAGGGCATCTGAGAAAGAACCCTGTGCCCTAAAGCAGCTGCTAGTAGTTCATTCTGGCTAGAACCTATAGTTGTGGTGGGGGTACCAGGTAAATTTGAGACTGGTAGTCAAGGAGAAGGCACAATCATGGCCTGCCAATCAATTTTCATGGTGGCCCATGCCTCTTCTCTGAAATCTCTCCCAGCTCCTGCTGAGTGGGTAATGGACCATAGGAGTCTGTCCCCTCCCTTGTCACCAGTGACTGGGCCAAAGGTCGGTACATGATTCAAGCTGGCAAAATCAGGTTTCTTTTCCTGAGGATTTGTATTTAGAACATGGGGATTGAATTCAGTCGTTGTTGTGTGCTCAAATGGGGGAAACTGTGGAAAGCCATGATTGGGACAAACAAATTTGGCTTCTATGTAAGTGCAACAGAGAAAATAGGTTCAGACTTAGAGAGAGAATTAGCCAGATGCAAAGAAAGCAGCTCTCTCAGCTCCTATAGGGTTTTCACCTCCTATCCCCAGTCCTGTCTAAAGCATGGCTGTGTGCTTTCTGACCAACGACTTGGAGATGACCGTTTTCTTTAAGTTAACTTGAAAAAGATTTATTCCTTGCAATCATGTCATCTCTGCCATGGGCTTAACGCCAGGCTCTATGTACAAGGATCTTGAGCCCCCACTGTATGATGGTTACGGGGAAAAGTCCTGGTATTGTATCTAGTGTTACTTTGGGCCAATTGTGAGTATTGGTTATGAAATAACTTTAAGTCAAATCACTAACACACAAGTGATCCCTAACCTTTGCTTAATATTCACCTTAATGGTTTCAATGGATTGGGGCTTTGGTAACAGAAAATTAGCAAGGAAATAAAGCACCTGTCGCATTTCCACCAGCTTCCTTGAAACTTACAAATCTGAAGTCCCTGGTGAAAATGCAGTTACCTCTGTATTTACTTATTCATAGGATGTCTTTGAAAATCCTGAGGTTCTTTCTACACCAGTGAGAACTCCTCAGGGAACTCTGTAGTGCCCAAGTTTTACATTCCCTCCCTGTGACGAAAGCACAATCCTGGAAAGGTGAAAAATCAGTCAAGCAGGTGAGATACACTTCTTGAAAGGTCACCACTATGAGAAATGTGGAAGCCAGAGAGATGGCTTATTGCCAGTCTCCTCCCAGACACATGGTAACCAGATTGGGTTCCCTGACTAATTGACTTTCAGGGTCAGAAAAAATTGTGATATTTGCAGGTTTACTCAGAGAAGGAGAATCATATTAAAATATTTTGTGAGGATCAAAGTGACATCGGATGCTCCCGTTGTCCTGCCCCTTCAATCTACAACCAGTAAAACACCCATAACTCAGCAAAGATTCTTCTGCCTGACACACCAGGATGCTGGACAGTTCCACACATCTGTACATCTAAAGGTGGGTGGTCTGGAACACATGGAGGAGGCAGAACTGGGGGAACAGAGGAGGTGGTGCCTGTGATCCGGGCCCCTGGCTGTGACAGCTGAACCTGCAGCCCAAGAGCACTTGGTAGTAGCACAGGAGGCTGTGCACATGAGTCTGGCCTCCCAGCTGCAGTGGCACACACAGCTGCAGGAAACCAGGTCGCAGCGGCAGTGGGTCCTGTGACCCCATCCCTCCAGCCATGGAGGCCAACTTGACTCCAGCCTCCTTGACCACAGGGGTGGCACCCATGAACCCAACAACTCTAGAGGTGGCAGATACACCTGTGACCCTGGATGTCTCCCGCCATTCCCTTCCCCCCATGGCAGTGATCATGCTTGTGACCCAGGCAACTCTAGATGTGGTGGAGGCATCCACCATCCTGGTGTTCCAGGTGGCAACAGCAACAACACTGGAAGCAGTAAGGCACTAATGCCCCCAGAGGCACAAACAGCAACAGGGAGGCACCAGGAGACAACTCTAGCAGACATTGTGAAGGGTGGAAATACTGATTCTCAAATATAGCCAAAGGCTCAGGTAAGGGAAACCAAAAACTTGTGTTATACCACCACCTACTGAAAAACTAAAGAAAGGTTTCTAATTACTAACCTGTTGAATTGTTAGAACTAGGTAAAAAAAAAAAGCTTCACCTAAAGAAGAAAGGAGTTTGCTATTTCAAATTCATAAGAAGAAGAACAACTCGTCGAACATCATGAAAAGCCATGGTAACATGGTGTCACAAAAAGAAAATGTCAATTCTCCAAAAAACCAAACTTAAAGTCAAGGAATATTGTGATCTGAAAGAGAATTCAAAATAGCTACCATGAAGAAACTCAGTGAACTAGAAGAAACTCAGAAAGACAGTTCAATGAGCTCAGGAGTAAAATTAATGAACAGCAGGAGTAGTTTACCAAAGAGACTGAAATTCTAAAAAAGAACCAAACAGAAATTCTGAAGCTGAAAGACTGAATAAATGAGATGAAGAATGTATTAGAAAAGCACTGGAAATAGAATAGACCATATAAAAGAAAAAAAATAGTGAGCTTGTAAATAGAAATCTAGAAATGATACACATAGAAGAGGAGAGGGAACTAAGGACTAAAAAAATAAAGAAATTCTAAAAGAACTATCTGACTCCATTATGAAAGGCAACATAAAGATAATTGGTATCCCAGTAGGAGAAAAGAGGGAGAAGGAGGCAGAGTTTACTTAAGGAAATGATAGTTGAGAACTTCTCAAACCTGCAGAAGGAACTGGATATATAAGTCCATGAAACTAAGAGAACACCTTAGCTTTACTTCAGTGCAAAAAACCTTCTCCAAGATACACTATATTAGAACTGTCTAAAGTAAATGACAAAGGTAATACTTAATAATGCTAACTATGAACTAGCCTGCACAGGAATAAGTCACATGAAGATTCAATACTGGGATGGATCATTTAACATCATTGGTACATTTGAGTGTACAAGCAATTCTTTCTTGTTTCTGCTTCTATCTCCCTGCTTCTTTCTCTGCCACTATTTGACTTCTTCCTAATTTCCTGAACTAGGATTATTTTATTTGTTGCTTTGATCCCTATTTATTTTTCAGAGAATACGCTATTCTTCTGATGAATGTCCAACCAGAAATAATTCAGGAAAAACAGCAGGTCCAGACTCTTGCTCCTCAATTACATATTCTCTCTCTCGTGTAAAGAATAAACAATTCTGGGACATTAAATAATGAAATAAAGTAAATGACAAAGAAAGAATTCTAAAAGCAGCCATGGAACAAAAACAGTAACCTACAAAGGAACCCCCATTAGGGTATCAACAGATTTCCCAGCAGAAGCTCTATAGGCCAGAAGAGAGTGGAATGACATACTCAAAATATGGAAAGATTAAAAACTGTCAGCCAAGAATACTCTATCCAACAAAGTTATCCCTCAGATTTGAAGAAGAAATAAAGGCTTTCCCAAAGAGAAAAAAGCTGAGGGAGTTTATCACCACTAGTCTTGCCTTAGGAAAATGTTGAAAGGAGCTCTTCTACCTGAAACAAAAAGACAAAAGTACACAAAACTTTGAGTAAGGTGACAGAATCAGAAAATTGTAGCGCTACATCAGAATTGGTTGTTAAACACTTAATTGTAATATAAAAGTTAAAGAAAAAAGAAGCAGTAAAAATAACTATAGCTATCTTAATTTTGTAACAAACTCACAACATAAAAAGGAATAATTTGAGACAATAAAAACATAAAAGGGGAAGAGGAAAAGGAGAGAACCTGTATAGGCAAATGAAGATAAGATGCTATCAGCAGAAAAAGGACAATTTTATCTATGAGACATTTTATACAAACCTCATGATAACCACAAAACATAAATCTAGAGAAGAGACATGAAACATTAGAAAAAAAAAACTGAGAAAAACATCATAGAAAACCACCAAACTAAAATAGCAGACAGAATAACAAGGAAAAAGAAACAAGGGAGATAGAGAGCAACCAAAAAACAAAAGAAAAATTGGCAATACTAAGTCCTCATTTATTAATAATCACCCTAAATGTAAATAGATTGAGTTCACCAGTCCAAAGACACAGAGTGACTGGATGGATTAAAAAATAAAACCCAACTATATGCTGCCTCCAGGAGACTCATCTCAGCTCTAAAACAATCATAGGCTCAAAGAGAAGGGATGGAAGGTGATACTCCAAGAAAATGGCAACCAAAAGAAAGCAAGTATACCATACTCATGTCAGACAAAACAGACTTCAAGCCAAAAAGGTTAACAAATGACAAAGATAAAAATTATGTAATGATAAAGGGGACAATTCACCAAGAAGACATAGCCGTTATTAATATATATGCACCCAAGATAGGAACACCAAAATATATAAAGCAATTATTAACAGACCTATAGGGAGAAATTGACAGCAACTCAATAATAGTAGGGGACTTTAGCACCCCACTTACATCAATGGATAGATCATCCAGATAGAAATTCAACAAGGATACAGTGGCCTTAAATGAAACATTATACTAGATTTAGTTAGTATATTTACACAGAACATTCCTTCTGAATGCAGCAGAATACACACTCTTCTCAAGTGCACATGGAAACTTCTCCAGGATAGATCACATGCTAGGCCACAAAATAAGTCTCAACAAATTTAACAAGATTGAAATCATATAAAGCATCGTTTCTGACTACTACTGGTATGGTATGAAACTATAAATCAACTATAAGAGGAAAACTGGAAAAATCACAAATGTGTGGAAATTAAACAACATGTTACTGAACAACTATTGCGTCAACAAAGAAATCAAGAGAGAAGTCAAAAAATACCTAAAGACAAATGAAGATGACTATACAACATACCAAAACCTATGCAATGCAACAAAAGTGGTATTAAAAAGGATAGCAATATAGGCCTATCTCAAGAAACAAGAAAAATCCCTCCCCCCAAATGATCTAACCTTACACCTAAAGGAACTAGAAGAAGAAGAACAAATGAAGCACAAAGTTAGTGAAAAGAAGGAAATAATAAAGATTAGAGTGGAAATAAATGAAATAGGGACTAAAAAGATAATAGAAAAGATCAATCAAACTAAGAGCTGGTTATTTGAAAAGATAAACAAAATTGACAAATCTTTAGCTAGATTCACAAAAGAAAAAAGAGGGAAAGCTCAGATAAATAAAATCAGAGACAAAAGAGGAGAAAGTACAGTGAATGCCACAGACACACAAAAGATTATAAAGGAGGGTGGGAGGGAGATGCAAGAGGGAAGAGATATGGGGATATATGTATATGTATAACTGATTCACTTTGTTATAAAGCAGAAACTAGCACACCATTGCAAAGCAATTATACTCCAATAAATATGTTAAAAAAAAAAGATTATAAAAGAATACCATGAACAGCTATATGCCAGAAAAAATGGACAAACTAGAAGAAATGGGTAAATTCATACAACCTTCCAGGACTGACTAATGAAGAAATAGAAAGTCAGAATAGATGGATTACTAAGGAGATTGAAACAATAACCAAAAACCTCCCAAGAAACAAAAGTTCAGGACCAGACAGTCTCACAGGTGAATTCTACCAAACATAAAAAGAAGATTTAATACTTATCCTTCTCAAACTCTTCCAAAATATTCAAGAGAAGGGAATGTTTTCTAAATCATTTTATGAGGCTAACATTACCCTGATACAAAAACCAGATAAGGACAACACAAAAAAGAGAATTATGGGCCAATATCTCTGATGAATATAGATGCAATAATCCTCAACAATATATTAGCAAACTGAATACAACAATACTTTAAAAGAATCATATACCATGATCAAATGAGATTTATTCCAGGGGTGCAAGAATGTTTCAACATCTGCAAATCGATCGACATAATACATCACATTAATGAAAGGAAGAATTTAAATCGTATGATTATCTTAATAGATGCAGAAAAAGCTTTTGACAGAATTCAACATCCATTTATGATAAAAACTCTCCAGAAAGTGGACATAGAGGGAACACACCTCAACATAACAAAGGCCATATGTGACAAGCCCACAGCTAACATCATACTCAATGGTAAAAAGCTGAAAGCATTTGCTCTAAGATCAGGAACAAGACAAGGATGCCCACTCTTGCCACTTTTATTCAACATAGTATTGGAAGTCCTAGCCACAGCAATCAGAAAAGAGAAGGAAATAAAAGGAATCCAAATTGGAAAGGAAGGAGTAAAACTGTCACTGTTTGTAGATGGCATGATACTATACATAGAAAATCCTAAAAATGCCACTAGAAAACTACTAGAGCTTATCAATGAATTTGGTAAAGTTACAGGGTACAAAATTAATATACAGAAATCTGTTGCATTTCTATACAGTAACAACATACCATCAGAAAGAGAAGTTAAGAAAACAATACCATTTACCATCACATCAAAAAGAATAAAATACCTTGGAATAAAACTACCTAAGGAGGTAAAAGACCTGTACTCAGAAAACTATAAGACACTAATAAAATAAATTGAAGATGATGCAAACAGATGGAAAGGTATATCATGTTCATGGATTGGAAAAATTAATATTGTTAAAATGACCATACTACACAAGGCAATCTAGAGATTCAATGTAATCCTTATCAAAATACCAAGGGCATTTTTCGTAGAACTAGAACAAATAATTTTAAAATTTGTATGGAAACACAAAAGATCCAGAATAGCCAAAACAATTTTGAGAAAGAAAAGAGCTGAAGGAATCATGCTCCCTGACTTCAGACTATACCACAAAGCTACAGTAATCAAAACAGTATATCACTTGCACAAAAACAGGCACATAGATCAATGAAACAGAATAGAGAGCCCAGAAATAAACCCACACACTTATGGTCAATTAATCTACAAGAAAGGAGGCAAGAATATACAATGGAGAAAAGACAGTCTCTTCAATAAGTGGTGCTGGGAAAACTGAGCAGCTACACATACAAGAATTAAATTAGAATATTTTCTCACACCATATACAAAAATAAACTCAAAATGGATTAAAGACCTAAATGTAAGACAAAACCTGTAAAACCTCTAGAAGAAAACATAGGCAGAACACTCTGACATAAAGCATAGCAATATTTTTTTGGATCTGTCCTTTAAAGCAAAGGAAATAAAAGCAAAGATAAATAAATGGGACCTAATTAACCTGAAAAGCTTTTGCACAGCAAAAGAAACCATCAACAAAACAAAAAGACAAGCTACTGAATGGGAGAAAAGATTTGCTAATGATATGACCAATAAGGAGTTAATATGCAAAATATATAAACAGCTCATACAACTCAAATGTCAAAAAAACAAACAACTTGATTAAAAAATGGGCAGATCTGAATAGACATTTTTCCAAAGAAGACATACAGATGGCCAACAGGCACATTAAAAGATGCTCAACATCGTTAATCATCACAGAATTGCAAATTAAAACCACAATGAGATATCACTGCACACCTGTCAGAATGGCCGTCATCAGAAAGAACATGAATAACAAATGTTGATGAGGATGTGGAGAAAAGGGAACTATTGTACCCTCTTTGTGGGAATGTAAATTGGTGCAGCCACTGTGGGAAACAGTATGGAGGTTTCTCAAAAAACTAAAATATAGAACTACCATATGACCCAGCAATTCCACTCTGGGTATCTATCCAGAGAAAAATGAAAACACTAATTCAAAAAGATACATGCACCACAGTGTTCATAGCAGTGTTATTTACAATTGCCAAGATATGGAAGCAACCTAAATGTCCATCAACAGATGAATGGATACAGAGGTGGTATATGTATATATGACGTGGAATACTACTCAGCCATAAAAAAGAATGAAATTTTGCCATTTGCAGCAACATGGATGGACTTGGAGTTTATTATGCTAAGTGAAATGTCAGACAGAGAAAGACAAGTACTGTATGATATCACTTAAATGTGGAAGCTAAAAAATAAAATGAACTGGTGAATATCACAAAACAGAAACAGACCCACACATATAGAGACCAAACTAGTGGTTACCAGTGGGGATAGGGAAGGAGAGTGGGGCAAGATAGGGGTAGGGGATTAAGAGGTACAAACTATTATGTATAAAAGAAATAAGCTACGAGGATATATTATACAGCACAGGGAATATAGCCAATATTTTATAATAACTATAAATAGAGTATAACCTTTAAAAATTGTGAATCACTATGCTGTACACCTGTAAATTATATAATGTGCATTCAATATTTTAAAAAGGCCTGGCACATAGAAGGTATGCCATAAATATTTGCTGATTGACTGAATGAATTGACAAATGAGAATGAGTGTTCTGGCTGTGGGTTCACAGAGAAATATACTTTGGGTAATGGAGAACAAAAGAATCCTAGATTGTTAGTGATAGGAGATAAATTAGAAAGAGAGGAAGAAGGATGTGAAATGAAGTATAAGAGGTGGCAAAAAAATGAGAAAGAGAAGGAGAAATGGGTGTATTCAGTGGTTAAAGGGGAAACTGAGTTTTAACATATATTTCCCAGAATGGACCCTGGAATTATCTATTGTATTGGAAGATCCATCTGACTTTACCTAGTAAAACAATTGAGTTTAATAAATAGCTATGCATGAGGTATTGAGTTAGTAAAAAGAGTTTCATTCAATGAGAATTTCCTGTTAGACATCTATTACTGTACCAAAAAGGTCATGTGTCTCCAATCCACACAGTTGGCTGTTATTTACTCAGGATCAGCTGTTATACCAATTTTATTCATGATGCTTTTGGGTACAGAATTAGAAAAAGTGAATTGATTATTTCCTGAGGAAAGAATTCCTGTTGAAGACATACTCAGAGTTTAAACACTATATCCACGGAGTTGCTCAGACAATGCCATCTTAATTTGATTGGATCTATTGACCAGTTAATCAGAAAATAGCTCTTGTGTGGTCATGTGCTCTGTGAAATAAACATGAAATATCCCTGAAAGTGTGCTAATCCACACTCTGTCCAAAATCATAAAATTCTGAAAGTCTTTCTACTAACTAATTATTTAAATTTATACTATTTTAAAAAGTAAACATTATGCAGCATTTTGAATAAAACTTTTAAAGATTCTGGTGCATGATTTTCAACTGAGAATAAATGTATATGTAATAAGGTATTAATGAAGTGGATCCTGATTAACTATAACAACAAATTAAACTTAGGTGAAAAAGGCAAATGAGAAGAAAAAGAATTAGAACCAGGGGACTTACTTAAGAAAATAAATAAGATTTATGAGAAACCAATTTCCTATAGGAAGCCCAGATTAGACCAGAAAGTGCTTTGTGATATTTAGAATCAAGACAATGAAGGTATACCAAGATGTGATTCCCAGGTAATCAGGATTCTTACTCATTCACCCTGAACTAAAGACATGCCACCAGTTTCTCACCGCATGCTTCTTTTCTTTTTTCAAGTATTTTGAATAATCAACACTTTTGAAAGCTTGGTGATTTGCCTGCTTCCTTTTTTTATGCCTTCCACACTCATTTCTAGGGTCCCTGAAAGCCTTCCTACCTGCCACCCCACTCCCAAATCCATCTTGCATCTAGAGAAAATTTAAGAAGCCCAGTGTATGAGGTGTACCTTTCCTGTGTGCCTGGCTTTGATACCTGGCCTCTTGTTTAATTGCCATCTCTTTTTGCTCAAGTTCCAGAGCTGAGGTCCCTGTTTTGGTTCTTGCACTGAAATCTTGCTTGACTCCCCTTGTCCTGGGGAACTCAATCCCTTCCTTGCTTTTCATGATCCCTTCGAATCCTGGTCCCTCAATCTTGCTGGATCCTGGATATCCAATGCCTCTTGCCTGCCTTGTCCTCCCATTTACTAACTGAGTCCCATGATGCTCGCTGTACTCAGCTAAATTTCTTCCTATGGCCTCCTGCTAGGTATTTATAGGTACTAAAAACTCTAATACGTGTAGTTAAATGAGAAAGAGGAGTCTATACCTCAATTTTTGGAGGCAATTATTTTGGATGTTATTCTCAACCAAAGTTATGCATTAGAATCACCTGGGGGAGCTTTTGGAAATACAAATAATCTGGCCTCAACCCATATTTAAGTTTAAATTTTTTATAGATGATTCTGATGCTACCCATAGATAGAATAACAGGAGGCTATGCACATCATCAAGGAGCTTCTTTCTGTTTGCTCAGATTGGATGTTGCCTGATTCATGAATTGTTGAATAAGCCAATAAGATCTTTAAAGTTTACTCAGTTGGATTTTGTTTTTTCACAATGTTGATTTAACCTGTGATGTTTTAAATTTTAAAAGCAGTTTGGGAGAAAGCATAGAGAATTAGCTATGCTTTTGAAATTCTCCTCTCCTCTGTGATTCATGCCTAAAAATAGCTTAGTCAGCCATAGGTGAAGTCTCTGGATCTGTGCCTATCTCTCCCTAGTCTAGAGCAGTGATTCTCAAACTTGAGTGGGCATGAGAGTGACCTGGAACTGTTGCTTAAATGCAGAAGTTACAATTTGGAAGGTCCATGGTCTATATGTTTGAATACTTGTTCCAGGTGTTTCTGAGCAGGTGGAAGACATTTTGAGAAATGATGCCTTGTACTAGACAAACACACCCTTTACCTGGTGGCATTACCTCTGTGGCTAGGGGGCAGATGTAATGTGTCTCATGGATTTGTCTTGCACACCATTACCTAATTCAGGAAGAGAATAATCGCATGCCTCAATCACAGAGTTTGAGTTTTTGTTTGAAAATACTTGGTTTCTTCAAGAGTAAAATGAAATTCTTTCTTTCAGACACCTTCTTTGTTGGGTACCTCCTGTCAGTGTGGAGCCGACCTGAAGGAAATGAAGCATTGGGACATTTGTTGTTCCTTGTTGAGGTGGGAACAGCCAGTGTATGAGAGCAGATACTGTTTATTCTTCCAGCGGTAGGAGGGAGGAGGGGCTGTTTATTGGTACCAAGTAACTGAATGCTGAGGAAGGCTGGCATTTGTGTTAGGAGTGTTGAGACTACTTTAGACTTGGTAATTTCTCTGAGTCAGGTTCACTTTGTCGTGAAAGATGGTAGCCAACTCAACTTGTTCTCTTTTATCCACAGCTCCAGAACAAATGCCCCCAAATAAAAACCCACCGAACAAATAGGGGAGGTGACTGTGCAGTTCTGGTAGGTGAGGATTTGCCCGGCAGCTTGTTCTTTGCTGATGAGGAGGGAGGTTTTCATTTCAGTCACTGTAGGATGCAGCAGACTTCCTCTGTTGACACCCACAGCGTAGTAACATTTCTGTGAAAAAGAACATGATTTTGCATCTTATCCCCTTGATGAAAATTTAGCAGACAGGAGGATTTTTTAAATCGCCACATTTTTCAAGTTGGAGTTCAGCAGATCAAAGTGCCTGAGGTTTCATCCGTGACACTGGTCATTGTTTGGGAGTGACAGTGGGACACTCTTTGTGAAGGCAATGGGAGTTAACGCAAAAGCAGCCCTGGGGGCTGGAGGCAGTGGGAAGGACAGGTGGAGGAAGCAGGGAGGTGTTGGGGAGAGGAGGAAAGAGGAGAGGGCAGTGGGGGGAGGCCCAAGGACTTCTTGTTCTCACTGGCGTTTGTAGCACTGTGAGACTATTGTCCAGTAGGTTGTAAATTTCAAAAGCACAGGACATTTTTATCCACAATCTCTTTGACTCAAAGTGAATTACCTATTGAAAGGCACAAAGAACAATGTTCTCTCTTTTTATAATGAAGATTACAGGTCATATCCCACAGAGAGATTGTAGAGCACAGTTTGAGCCTTCTGTTTACTGCTCTATAAAGGCTTAGCAGGTATTCTTTTCCCGAGGGCCCCCACACAATCTGTGAACATGACACATGGTGGTGGTCAGAGTCACTATTACTTCCTCAATTATAAATAATAATAGCTAAAGTTTTCTTTGGTGAATAATTATTTCTAGAAATGCCAAGAGCCGGTTTGTGGAGTAGCATGAAAATGGTTCTCCCAGGATGTTCCTCTGTAGTTGTAGAAATGGCAGGCATAGCACAGGAAAGACGATCATGGGGTCCTCTTTTACTTTCAACCCAATAGCCACATAATGTCATGGATGGCCTTGCAGCAAATCAAGGAATTTTGAGGCCATGATTTTGGTCAAAACCTTGTTTCTAAGACCCTGAAGTCAGGCACTTGGAGAAACTATGGGGCTCTGTAGTCACTTCAGCTACTAACCATCTGGGTGACCTTAGGTAATTCACCTTATCTTCTCTAAGCCTTAGCTGTCTCGTTGTCAAATGGGGATATTGCCTGCCCAATCTCATCTCATACGGTGCTTGGGAGAGTCACATCAGAGTATGAATGTGTTATACCATTGTGAAGTTCTGTACTTCCTTTTTAGGCCCTTGTAGCCAAAGGCATAAGGGTCAGGAGACGTGGATGGGGTAGAAATTAACTCCATTCACATGCCTTTTCAGACTTCTACAACCGCTGGGAGTTAGAGAAGAGCTAACACCTATCCTTCTCAAACTCTTCCAAAATATAGCAGAGGGAGAACACTCCCAAACTCATTCTACGAGGCCACCATCAACCTGATACCACTACCAGGCAAAGATGTCACAAAGAAAGAAAACTACAGGCCAATATCACTGATGAACATAGATGCAAAAATCATCAACAAAATACTAGCAAACAGAATCCAACAGCACATTAACAGGATCATACATCATGATCAAGTGGGGTTTATCCCAGGAATGCAAGCATTCTTCAATATACGCAAATCAATCAATGTGATACACCATATTAACAAACTGAAGGAGAAAAACCATATGATCATCTCAATAGATGCAGAGAAAGCTTTCGACAAAATTCAACACCCATTTATGATAAAAACCATCCAGAAAGTAGGCATAGAGGGAACTTACCTCAACATAATAAAGGCCATATATGACAAACCCACAACCAACATCATTCGCAATGGTGAAAAACAGAAAGTATTTCCTCCAAGATCAGGAACAAGACATGGGGTTCTCAGTCTCACCACTATTATTCAACGTAGTTTTGGAACTTTTAGCCATGGCCATTAGAGAAGAAAAAGAAATAAAAGGAATCCAGATCGGAATAGAAGAAGTAAAACTGTCACTGTTTACAGATGACATGATACTATACATAGAGAATCCTAAAGATGCTACCATAAAACTACTACAGCTAATCAATGAATTTGGTAAAGTAGCAGAATACAAAATAAATACACAAAAATCTCTTGCATTCCTATACACTAATGATGAAAAATCTGAAAGAGAAATTAAGGAAACACTCCCACCTACCATTGCAATAAAAAGAATAAAATACCTAGGGATAAACCTACCTAAGGAGACAAAAGACCTGTATGCAGAAAATAAGACACTGATGAAAGAAATTAAAGACAATACAAACAGATGGAGAGATATACCATGTTCTTGGATTGGAAGAATCAACATTGTGAAAATGACTCTACTACCCAAAGCAATCTACAGATTCAATGCAATCCCTATCAAACTACCAATGGCATTTTTCACAGAACTAGAGCAAAAAATTTCACAGTTTGTATGGAAACACAAAAGACCCCGAATAGCCAAAGCAATCTTGAGAAGGAAAAGCAGAGGTGGAAGAACCAGGCTGTCGGACTTCAGACTTTACTACAAAGATACAATAATCAAGACAGTATGGTACTGACACAAAGAAAGAAATATGTATCAATGGAAAAGAATAGAAAACCCAGAGATAAACCCACGTACATGTGGTCACTTTATCTTTGATAAAGGAGGCAAGAAAATACAGTGGAGAAATGACAGCCTCTTCAATAAGTGGTGCTGGGAAAACTGGACAGCTACCTGTAAAAGAATGAAATTAGAACACTCCCTAACACCATACACAAAAATAAACTCAAAATGGATTAAAGACCTAAATGTAAGTCCAGACACTATCAAACTCTTAGAGGAAAACATAGGCAGAACACTCTATGACATAAATCACAGGAAGATCCTTTTTGACCCACCTCCTAGAGAAATGGAAATGTAAAAAATAAATAAACAAATGGGACCTAACGAAACTTAAAAGCTTTTGCACAGCAAAGGAAACCAGAAACAAGATGGAAAGACAACCCTCAGAATGGGAGAAGATATTTGCAAATGAAGCAACTGACAGAGGATTAATCTCCAAAATATACAAGCAGCTCATGCAGCTCAATAGCAAAAAACTAACAACCCAATCCAAAAATGGGCAGAAGATCTAAATAGACATTTCTCCAAAGAAGATATACAGATTGCCAACAAACACGGGAAAGGCTGCTCAACATCAATAATCATTAGAGAAATGCAAATCAAAACTACAAAGAGGTATCACCTCACACCGGTCAGAATCGCCATCATCAAAAAATTACAAACAATAAATGCTGGAGAGGGTGTGGAGAAAAGGGAACCCTCTTGCACTGTTGGTGGGAATGTAAATTGATACAGCCACTATGGAGAACAGTATGGAGGTTCCTTAAAATACTAAAAATAGAACTCCCATATGACCCAGCAATCCCACTACTGGGCATATACCCTGAGAAAACCATAATTCAAAAAGTGTCATGTACCACAATATTCATTGCAGCTGTATTTACAATAGCCAGGACATGGAAGCAACCTAATTGTGCATTGACAGATGAATGGATAAAGAAGATGTAGCACATATATACAATGGAATATTACTCAGCCATAAAAAGAAACGAAATTGAGTTATTTGTAGTGAGGTGGATGAACCTAGAAACTGTCAAACAGAGTGAAGTAAGTCAGAAAGAGAAAAGCAAACACCATATGCTTACACATATATATGGAATCTCAAAAAAAAGAAAGGTTCTGGGAGCTTCAAGATGGCAGAAGAGTAAGACATCTAGATCACCTTCCTCCCCACAAATACATCAGAAATACATCTACATGTGGAACAACCTCTACAGAACACCTACTGAATGCTGGCAGAACACCTCAGACCTCCCAAAAGGCAAGAAACTCCCCACGTACCTTGGTAGGGCCAAAGAAAGCAGATAAAACCGAGACAAAAGAATAGGGACGGGACCTGCACCAGTGGGAGGGAGCTGTGAAGGAGGAAAGGTCTCCACACACTAGGAAGCCCCTTCGCGGGCGGAGACTGCGGGTGGTGGAAGGGGGGAGCTTCGGAGCCACGGAGGAGAGCGCAACAACAGGGGTGCGGAGGGCAAAGTGGAGAGATTCCCACACGGAGGACCGGTGCTGACCAGCACTCACCAGCCCGAGAGGCTTGTCTGCTCACCCGCTGGGGCGGACGGGGCTGGGAGCTGAGGCTCGGGCTTCAGTCGGATCGCAGGGAGAGGACTGGGGCTGGCGGCGTGAACACAGCCTGAAGGGGCTAGTGCGCCACAGCTAGCCGGGAGGGAGTCCGGGAAAAAGTCTGCAGCTGCCGAAGAGGCAAGAGACTTTTTCTTGCCTCTTTGTTTCGTGGTGCACAAGGAGAGGGGATTCAGAGCGCTGCCTAAACGAGCTCCAGAGATGGGCATGAGCCACGGCTATCAGCGCGGACCACAGAGACGGGCAGGAGATGCTAAGGCTGCTGCTGCCGCCACCAAGAAGCCTGTGTGCGAGCACAGGTCACTCTCCACACCGCCCCTCCCAGGAGCCTGTGCAGCCCGCCACTGCCAGGGTCCCGTGATCCGGGGACAACTTCCCCGGGAGAACGCATGGCGCGCCTCAGGCTGCTGCAACGTCACGCAGGCCGCTGCCGCCGCAGGCTCGCCCTGCATCCGTACCCCTCCCTCCCCCCAGCCTGAGTGAGCCAGAGCCCCCGAAGCAGCTGCTCCTTTAACCCCGTCCTGTCTGAGCAAAGAACAGACGCCCTCAGGCGACCTACATGCAGAGGTGGGTCCAAATCCAAAGCTGAACCCCAGGAGCTGTGCGAACAAGAAGAGAAAAGGAATTTTCTCCCAGCAGCCTCAGAAGCAGCTGATTAAATCTCCACAATCAACTTGATATACCCTGCATCTCTGGAATACCTGAATAGACAACGAATCACTCCAAATTGAGGAGGTGGACTTTGGGAAGAACGATATATATATATTTTTCCCTTTTTCTCTTTTTGTGAGTGTGTATGTGTATGCTTCTGTGTGTGATTTTGTCTGTGTAGTTTTGTTTTTACCATTTGTCCTAGGGTTCTGTCTCTCCCTTCTTTTGGTTTTTTTTTAGTATAGTTTTTAGCACTTGTTATCATTGGTGGATTTGTTTTTTGGTTTGGTTGCTCTCTTCTTTCTTTCTTACTTTCTTTTTTTTATTACTTTAAAAATATTTTTTTAATAATTATTTTTTATTTTTTATTTTAATAACTTATTTTATTTTACTCTATTTTATTTTACTGTATCTTCTTCGTTCTGTCTTTCTTTTTTTTCTCCCTTTTATTCTGAGCCATGTGGAAGACAGGCTCTTGGTGCTCCAGCCAGGCATCAGGGCTGAGCCTCTGAGATGGGAGAGCGAAGTTCAGGACACTGGTCCACCAGAGACCTCCAAGCTCCATGTAATATCAAACAGTGAAAATCTCCCAGAGATCTCCACCTCAACGCCAAGACCCAGCTCCACTCAACGACCAGCAAGCTACAGTGCTGGACACCCTATGCCAAACAACTAGCAAGACAGGAACACAAGCCTACCCATTAGCAGAGAGGTTGCCTAAAATCATAATAAGGCCACAGACACCCCAAAACACACCACCAGATGTGGACTTGCCCCCCAGAAAGCCAAGATCCAGCCTCATCCACCAGAACACAGGCACTAATCCCCTCCACCAGGAAGCCTACACAACCCACTGAACCAACTTCAGCCACTGGGGACAGACACCAAAGACAACGGGAACTATGAGCCTGCAACCTGTGAAAAGGAGACCCTAAACACAGTAAGTTAAGCAAAATGAGAAGACAGAGAAACACACAGCAGATGAAGGAGCAAGGTAAAAACCCACCAGACCTAACAAATGAAGAGGAAATAGGCAGTCTACCTGAAAAGGAATTCAGAATAATGATAGCAAAGATGACCCAAAATCTAGGAAATAGAATGGAGAAAATATAAGAAATGTTTAACAAGGACCTAGAAAAATTAAGAGCAAACAAACAGTGATGAACAACACAATAAATGAAATTTAAAATTCTCTAGAAGGGATCAATAGCAGAATAACTGAGGCACACAACGGAGAAGTGACCTGGAAGATAAAATAGTGGAAATAACTTCTGCAGAGCAGAATAAAGAAAAAAGAATGAAAAGAATTGAGGACAGTCTCAGAGACCTCTGGGGCAACATTAAAAGCACCAACATTCGAATTATAGGGTCCTAGAAGAAGAAGAGAAGGAGAGGGATTGAGAAAATATTTGAAGAGATTATAGTTGAAAACTTCCTTAATATGGGAAAGGAAATAGTTAATCAAGTCCAGGAAGCACATAGAGTCCCATACAGGATAAATACAAGGAGAAACACTCCAAGACACATAATAATCAAACTATCAAAAATTAAATGCAAAGAAAAAATATTAAAAGCAGCAAGGGAAAAACAACAAATAACATGAAAGGGAATCCCCATAAGGTTGACAGCTGATCTTTCAGCAGAAACTCTGCAAGCCAGAAGGGAGTGGCAGGACATATTTAAAGTGATGAAGGAGAAAAACCTACAACCAAGATTATTGTATCCAGCAAGGATCTCATTCAGATTTGACAGAGAAATTAAAACCTTTACAGACAAGCAAAAGCTAAGAGAATTCAGCACCACCAAACCGGCTTTACAACAAATGCTAAAGGAACTTCTCTAGGCAGGAAACACAAGAGAAGGAAAAGACCTACAATAA
Organism: Balaenoptera ricei; assembly: GCF_028023285.1. Classification (NCBI taxonomy): domain Eukaryota; kingdom Metazoa; phylum Chordata; class Mammalia; order Artiodactyla; family Balaenopteridae; genus Balaenoptera; species Balaenoptera ricei. Next base: position 41,759,248 of record NC_082660.1, read on the forward strand.
CAAACCCAAAACAATTAAGAAAAAGGTAATAGGAACATACATATTGATAATTACCTTAAATGTAAATGGATTAAATGCTCCAACCAAAAGACATAGACTGGCTGAATGGATGCAAAAACAAGACCCGTATCTATGCTGTCTACAAGAGACCCACCTCAAACCTAGGGACACATACAGACTGAAAGTGAGGGGATTGAAAAAGTTATTCCATGCAAATGGAAATCAAAAGAAAACTGGAGTAGCAATTCTCATATCAGACAAAATACACTTTAAAACAAAGATTATTACAAGAGACAAAGAAGGACACTACATAATGATCAAAGGATCAATCCAAGAAGAAGATATAACAATTGTAAATATTCATGCACTCAACATAGGAGCACCTCAATACATAAGACAAATACTAACAGCCATAAAAGGAGAAATCGACAGTAACACAATCATAGTAGGGGACTTTAACACCCCACTTTCACCAATGGACAGATATTCAAATTGAAAATAAATAAGGAAACACAAGCTTTAAATGATACATTAAACAAGATGGACTTAATTGATATTTATTTATAGGACATTCCATCCAAAAACAACAGAATACACATTCTTCTCAAGTGCTCATGGAACATTCTCCAGGATAGATCCTATCTTGGGTCACAAATCAAGCCTTGGTAAATTTAAGAAAATTGATCATATCAAGTATATTTTCTGACAACAACGCTATGAGACTAGACATCAATTACAGGAAAAAATCTGTAAAAACTACAAACACATGGAGGCTAAACAATACACTGCTTAATAACCAAGAGATCACTGAAGAAATCAAAGAGGAAATCAAAATATACCTAGAAACAAATGACAATGAAAACAGAACTACCCAAAATCTATGGGACGCAGCAAAAGCAGTTCTAAGAGGGAAGTTTATAACAATATAATGCTACCTTAAGAAACAAGAAACATCTCAAATAAACAACCTAATCTTACACCTAAAGCAATTAGAGAAAGAAGAACAAAAGACCCGTAAAGTTAGCAGAAGGAAAGAAATCATAAAGATCAGATCAGAAATAAATGATAAAGAAATGAAGGAAACGATAGCAAAGATCAATAAAACTAAAGGCTGGTTCTTTGAGAAGATAAAGAAAATTGATAAACCATTAGCCATGCTCATAAAGAAAAAAAGGGAGAAGACCCAAATCAATAGAATTAGAAATGAAAAAGAAGTAAAAACTGACACTGCAGAAATACAAAGGATCATGAGAGATTACTACAAGCAATTATATGCCAATAAAATGGACAACCTGGAAGAAATGGACAAATTCTTAGAAAATGCACAACCTTCCGAGACTGAACCAGGATGAAATAGAAAATATGAACAGACCATCCCAAGCACTGAAATTGAAACTACGATTAAAAATCTTCCAACAAACAAAAGCCCAAGACCAGATGGCTGCACAGGAGAATTCTATCAAACATTTAGAGAAGAGCAAACACCTATCCTTCTCAAACTCTTCCAAAATATAGCAGAGGGGGGAACACTCCCAAACTCATTCTACGAGACCACCATCACCCTGATACCAAAACCAGACAAGGATGTCACAAAGAAAGAAAACTACCGACCAATATCACTGATGAACATAAATGCAAAAATCCTCAACAAAATACTAGCAAACAGAATCCAACAGCACATTAAAAGGATCATACACCATGATCAAGTGGGGTTTATCCCAGGAAAGCGAGGATTCTTCAATATACGCAAATCAATCAACGTGATACACCATATTAACAAATTGAAGGAGAAAATTCATATGATCATCTCAGTAGATGTAGGAAAATCTTTCGACAAAATTCAACACCCATTTATGATAAAGACCCTCCAGAAAGTAGGCATAGAGGGAACTTTCCTTAACATAATAAAGGCCATATATGACAAACCACAGCCAACATCATCCTCAATGGTGAAGAACTGAAACCATTTCCACTAAGATCCTGAACAAGACAAGGTTGCCCACTCTCACCAATATTATTCAATATAGTTTTGGAAGTTTTAGCCACAGCAATCAGAGAAGAGAAAGAAATAGAAGGAATCCAAATCAGAAAAGAAGTAAAGGTGTCACTGTATGCAGATGACATGATACTATACAGAGAGAATCCTAAAGGTGCTACCAGGAAACTACTAAAGGTAATCAATGAATTTGGTAAAGTAGAAGGATACAAAATTAATGCACAGAAATCTCTTGCATTCCTGTACACTAATGATGAAAAATCTGAATTTGAAATTAAGAAAACATTCCCATTTACCATTGTAACCAAAAGAATAAAATATCTAGGAATAAACTTATGTAAGGAGACAAAAGACCTGTATGCAGAAAATTATAAGACACTGATTAAAAAATTAAAGATGATACAAGTAGATGGAGACATATACCATGTTCTTGGATTGGAAGAATCAACATTGTGAAAATGTCTATACTACGCAAAGAAATCTACAGATTCAATGCAATCCCTATCAAACTACTACTGGCATTTTTCACAGGACTAGAACAAAAAATTTCACAATATGTTTGGAAACACAAGAGACCCTGAATAGCCAAAGCAGTCTTGAGAAAGAAAAACGGAGCTGGAGGAATCAGGCTCCCTGACTTCAGACTATACTACTAAGCTACAGTAATCAGGACAGTATGGTACTGGCACAAAAACAGAAATATAGATCAATGGAACAGGACAGAAAGCCCAGAGATAAACCCACGTACATGTGGTCACCTTATCTTTGATAAGGGAGGCAAGAATATACAGTGGAGAAATGACAGCCTCTTCAATAAGTGGTGCTCGGAAAACTGGACAGCTACATGTAATAGAATGAAATTAGAACACTCCCTAACACCATACACAAAAATAAACTCAAAATGGATTAAAGACCTAAATGTAAGGCCAGACACTATCAAACTCTTAGAGGGAAACATAGGCAGAACACTCTATGACATAAATCACAGCAAGACCCTTTTTGACCCACCTCCTAGAGAAATGGAAATAAAAACAAAAATAAACAAATGGGACCTAATGAAACTTAAAAGCTTTTGCACAGCAAAGGAAACCAGAAACAAGATGAAAAGACAACCCTCAGAATGGGAGAAAATATTTGCAAATGAAGCAACTGACAAAGGATTCATCTCCAAAATTTACAAGCAGCTCATGCACCTCAAAATCAAAAAAACAAACAACCCAATCCAAAAATGGGCAGAAGATCTAAATAGACATTTCTCCAAAGAAGATATACAGATTGCCAACAAACACATGAAGGAATGCTCAACATCATTAATCATTAGAGAAATGCAAATCAAAACTACAATAAGATATCATCTCACACCAGTCAGAATGGCCATCATCAAAAAATCTACAAACAACAAATGCTGGAGAGGGTGTGGAGAAAAGGGAACCCTCTTGCACTGTTGGTGGGAATGTAAATTGATACAGCCACTATGGAGAACAATATGCAGCTTCCTTAAAAAACTAAAAATAGAACTACCATATGACCCAGCAATCCCACTACTGGGCATATACCCTGAGAATACCAGAGTTCAAAAAGAGTCATGTACCAAAATGTTCATTGCAGCTCTACAATAGCCAGGACATGGAAGCAACCTAAGTGTCCATCATCAGATGAATGGACAAAGAAGATGTGGCACATATATACAATGGAATATTACTCAGCCATAAAAAGAAAAGAAACTGAGTTATTTGTAATGAGGTGGATGGACCTAGAGTCTGTCACACAGAGTGAAGTAAGTCAGAAAGAGGAAAACAAATACCGTATGCTAACACATATATATGGAATCTAAAAAAAAAAAAAAGGTCATGAAGAACTTAGGGGCAAGATGGGAATAAAGACACAGACTTACTAGAGAATGGACTTGAGGATACAGGGAGGGGGAAGGGTAAGCTGGGACAAAGTGAGAAAGTGGCATGGACATATATACACTACCAAACGTAAAATAGATAGCTAGTGGGAAGCAGCCGCAAAGCGCAGGGAGATCAGCTCGGTGATTTGTTACCGCTTAGAGGAGTGGGATAGGGAGGGTGGGAGGGAGGGAGACGCAAGAGGGAAGAGATATGGGGACATATGTACATGTATAACTGATTCACTTTGTTATAAAGCAGAAACTAACACACCACTGTAAAGCAATTATAGTCCAATAAAGATGTTAAAAAAAAAAAGGAAAGAAAGGTTCTGAAAAACCTAGGGACAGGACAGGAATAAAGACGCAGGCATAGACAATGGACTTGAGGACACGGGGAGGGGGAAGGGTAAGCTGGGACGAAGTGAGAGAGTGGCATAGACATATATACACTACCAAATGTAAAATAGATAGCTAATGGGAATCAGCCACATAGCACAGGGAGATCAGCTCGGTGCTTTGTGTCCACCTAGAGGGGTGGGATAGGGAGGGAGGGAGGGAGACGCAAGAGGGAGGAGATATGGGGATATATGTTTATGTATAGCTGATTCACTTTGTTATACAGCAGAAACTAACACACCATTGTAAAGCAACTATACTCCAATAAAGATGTTTAAGAAAAAAAAAGGAGGTAATAATTTTTGTATATAAGAAAAAAAAAACTAGGGGCTCCGAAACTGTCCTCTTCAGATTGGCATGATTGGTTACAGATAGGATGAAGCTATGTTGGGGATGGAGGGGTATGATACACACACATGTGAACATACACATCTGAACACACACAAGAACTCCTGCCTCTGGAGGAGTAGGACACGGGATAGAAGATCAGGGGAAAAGGCCTGGAGGGAGAAGTCGCTCTTAGCACTTGAGTGACCCATTTTCAGTTCATCTTGTGGTTCCCTCCTTTCTGTATGTGATCCAGGATTTAGAACACTGAATTTTTGTTCCCTCTGCTTAGTACTGTAGAGCAACAGTGGCCAGAGCTACTGCTGTCCCCTCCATTGCACACAGATTGGATAAATATGTATGGATGTAATGGAGAAGGCAGTACTTTTTGCGGTGGCCGGTCCATAATTTTTCCCCTAAAGGTAAGGGCTAAAGGAACCATTTCTAGGATTAGCGCTCAATGCATTGCTGGGAGACAGGAATTGCTATCCTGAAAATCCAGGTATTCTTTAAATCAACAAGAAAAAGCTGTAAATAGATTTTCACTTTTCTCGTGGGTACCATTCCTGTTTCTAAGATGTCTTCATTAGGATATTCTTAAGGGCAACCCTCAGGAATATGAAACAGTTGGCAAGAGCCTGTGCGTCTGCATATAGCTAGATGATTTTCAAGTTAGCGTTTCATGATCATGCTTTGGGTTCTTCTCTGCTTACATCTGTTTCTCTTTGGTTTCAAGTCACCGTGTGGCCCAATGGAAAGAGCACTGGACTGGAAGTCAGGAGAATTCATTCTGCCTTATTTAAGTCACTTAATTTCCCTAAACTTGAGGGTCTTAAGCTGGATATCTTCTAATGTCCCTTCTAACTCTAATATTCTATGATTTTATGACTTTGAGGAGAAAAGGTTAGCCTAAAGGAGTACAAACTAGGAAGGAACTGGGTTAGGGGGCACTAAAATCCTATGTCCCTTAGAAATCATTCTCACAGAATATGATTGCAATCCAATGGCTTTCAACCCACACTTATTCTTTAATGCCACTGGGTTTTGTTAACCTAGGTACTGGGCAGTACAGTAGTTCCTTCCCCTTAAACTTCTATTACTGTTGCCTTTTTAAAGAAAATATGATCAGTACTCTGTAGTTATTTGGGATGAGGAAGAAAAGAGGAAAAAAGAAAGCTTCTTGAGTGATGGGCCCTGGAAACAGACAGGGATCAACATGATGCAATCTTGATTTCACAGGTCAATACAAACAATCCCCTACACTCTCATCATCCCACAGAAAGGAATGCTTGAGCCTTGCATGGTGGGACACATTAGGGTTTATGCTTCAGGAGAGGGACTCGTGTACCTTTGCTGCTTCACCTCTCTATAGGTCAACTATGAAAGCAATCATATATGGGCTGGGGGTTATAGAGAGTCTGAGCTTGGGCATCAGCTTTTCAGGGGCGTTGCATGCCTTTGCTAATATCACCTGGAGACTTCGTGGTAAGCTAAGACCCTGAGCAGCTCCACCAGATGGAGGGATGGGGAACCACCAAGCCCATCCTCTTCATTGCCAGGCACCTTGAAAAGAGCTGTGAGGGGTCAGGTGGCCAATCTCTTTACCAAACATCTCCTACAGGAAGCTTTCCTTGATGACAGTAGCTCATGTTATTTTCTCTTTTCCAAAATTTCTTTCATACCAATTGCCTATAATATGTAATTCATAATTTACTGTATCAGTATAGAATGTTAAAATATTTTATTAATACATTAAAGGGAGTCAAAAGATACAAACTTCCAGTTATAAAATAAATAAGTCATGGGAATGTAATGCACAGCATGGTGGCTATAGTTAATAACACTGTATTGTATATTTGAAAGTTCCTAGGAGAGTAGATCTTAAAAGTTCTTATCACAGGAAAAAAATTTGTAACTACGTATGGTGATGAATGTCAACTGGACTTATTGTGGTGATTATTTCACAATATATATGAATATTGAATCATTATGTGGTATACCTAATATAGTATGTCAATTATACCTCAATAAAAATATATTTGATTTAATACTGCCTTTTTTCACACACAGTTCCATCTGAGTCTTTCAAAATATACCTAGAGTATCTTACTGATAGAGATCATGTGTGTGCGTGTGTGTGTGTGTGTGTTTCCATAATCACTACAGAATAGACCCATTAAAAACTCCTGAGTTAATTCTTGTCAACTGATGGAATACTAAGGGTTGTCTAACGATGATTTCATGTAGGTATAAATGTCTGATAGGGTAGATGGAGGGACTGTCAAAGAAATATTCTGGATTTTAGCAATTTGGGACCCACCTTTCATAAGAAATAAAATAATTCTCCTTATTTTTGCTCTCTCTGACCACTATTGTCAAAGGTGCATCTGCTGTCTCCTTTTCCAAGGATTAACCAAAGAAACAAAACTAGCTTCACTCTGGATTAAGACTGGAATATAAAGTTCCATAGTTGAAATTGTGAACTTATTTTACTGAGAGCTGACCCAGTACCTATCCATGAACCTGCCTCCAGTGTTCCCAAGACCCTCCCCTACATCCTCATCCACATTACACATTACAAGGACCGTGGTAATTGCTACCCTCTTTTGTTTGTTTATGAATGGATGGAGCCTTGGAGCACCGTTGACTTCTTTGCCCATGTCTTTCCTGTGTTTTCCAGAGAGCGCCATAGAACACTAGTTTCTCAAGATAAAAATAATCCAGTCAAATAAGCTTGAGAAATACTATGTCTTTTACCTATTCATCAAGCACAGTTACATATTAGGAGCACTAACAAATGTTAGCATAAATTGGCTTAGCTTTGTTTAATTTAGAACTTCCACAATTTATTTGAATATGGAAACGTTTAGAGGGACACTTTAAAAAAAATCAGAGCTCTAACTAAAGGTTACATTTTACTTAATCTCTGCTGTGAAGAATACTTTAAAAGAAAAATCAAGAAATAATTCTGGAAATTTTTTATCTGGCATAATTTTAAAGGAACTAGAAGGGCAGAGGAGGCAATAGTGAGAAAATAACTGTCAATCGAATTTGCAGATGGTCCTAAAAAAGAAGTGCTTTCAAATGCCAATGCATAGTCATACTTCTAAAGCAGAATATTACGGTTTTGTCAAGTTTTAAAAATCAGCAGTTCATCAATCAGATAAGAAGAATTTTCAAAGTGAGCACACGTTCAACATGGTTCTAGATGCCCTGTGTGCTGCATGTCTCTATTTGCTCCTCCAGACACGTCTTCCACTCTTCTGTGCCCTTCTCTCTGTCTCGGGAGACTGACCCGTATATACTACATGGCCTTCCTTGCATTCTGATTTCTGGTGAGGTTTGTCCAATGAGAAGCATCAGCAGGAGATTGGAATGGTGACTTCATTTAGTTACTCCCCCAGCACTGCAGGCTTGTTGAAGCTGCCTGTAGCCCCTACCAAAGGTCACAGCCCTCTCCACATAGTTCTTTCTGAGTCCAGGTTCTGGTAAATACATCTTTCCCTCACACTCTCAGGCCTAGGAATGATAACAAAACTTCACTGTAACCTGCCTCTCATAATGTACTAACCCTGTGAGATCCATAAACTCTGACCTCATCTTGGTAAAAGGTCCCTTTATTAAAATCTCCTAAAGTTAACCAATTTGAGTATTTCACCAATTCTGCCAGAACTCTGATCAATATACTCTGGAAAAAATGTTTAAATAATAATAATAACAGTGTATGAAACATTGTCCCTACTTTCAGGGAGTTTACAACCTCATGCTATAAATTTACCATTAAGAGTAATATATTTTAGCACACACAACATCCGCTGTGTCAGCAGAGAGATGCTAGAGAGCAATGAGTTTTGTTTATCCTTTTTTTTTTTTTGCTTTTAATAGCTTTATTGAGGACTTATTGCTATGCAATTAAGTGCACATATTTAAAATGTATAATTCGATAAGTTCTGACATATGTACACACCCATGACACCATCAACACCACCTAACCACATCAAGATAACGAACATATCTATCATCCTAACAATTTTCCCATGTCCCTTTATAATCTCTCCCTCTTGCCAAACCCTCCCCTTGCAAAAACCTATCCTCATGCTACCACTGATCTGAATTCTGTTAATTTAGATTATTTTGCATTTTCTAGAATTTTATATAAGTAGAGTCATAAACGAGTATTGCACTCATTTTTTTCTGGATTTTTTCACTCAACATGATTATTTTGAGATTTGTTCATGTTGTAGTGGGTATCAGTAGTTTATTCCTCTTTATTTCTGAGTAGTATTCCATATGTGGATGTATCACAGTTTGCTTATCCATTCACCTGTTGATAGACTTTAGGGTTGTTTCTAGTTTGGGGCTATTACAAATAAAGATGCTATGAACATTTAAGTACAAGTCTTTGTAGGGTTATATGCTTTCATTCTACTTAAGTGAATACCTAAAGGTTAATAGCTGGATCATATGAAATGTGTATGTTGAACTTTTTAAGAATCTGCTACACTCTTTCCCAAAGTGGTTTAATGTTTCCACTACAGTGTATGGGAGTTCCAGTTGCTCCACATCCTCACCAAACACTTGCTATGGTGAGTCTTTTTGATGTTATGCATTTGAATAGATGTATATGGTATCTCATTGTAGTTCTAATTTGTATTTCCCTAATGACTATGGTGAGCATCTTTTTATGTACTTATTTGCTCTCTGTATATCTTCCTAAAGTGTATGTTCAAATATTTTGCCTAAATTTTTATTGAGACTTGTAAAAAATTATTAAGTTTTGAGAGTTCTTTACATATTATGGATACAAATTCTTTGGTGTGTGTTCATGTGTGTGTGTGTGTGTGTGTGTGTGTGTGTGTGCATATATAGCATACACATGATATACAATATATGGTATCCTGTGTATGATTTTTTTCTCTGTATGCATCTTGTCTTTTCATTCTCTTTAATAGTGTCTTTGTTAGAGCAGGATTTTTAACTTTGATAATGTTCTGTACATCAGATTTTTTTCTTTTATGGATTGTTCCTTTGGTGTCATATCTAAGACACCTTTGCCTAATCCAAGGTCATGAAGGATCTCTCCTAAATTTTTTTCTAGAAATTTTATAGTTTTAAGTTTTACATTTAGATCTATGATCCACTTTGAATTAACTTTTGTATATGATATGAGATACAGGTTGAAGTTCTTTTTTCAGCCTCATTTGTTGAAAAGATTATTTTTCCTTCACTGAATTGCTTTTGTACTTAAAAAATTGACCATATATGTATGGGTCTGATTTCGGCAAATGAAAGAACCTTGGTCCTTGTCTCCTTTGAAGAAAGAATTCAGCAAAGAGACCAAGATTGCAAAGCAGATACAGGGTTTATTAGAAGCACAGTACATGTGGGAGAGCACACAAAGAAGCAGTTTATTTAGGGCAGAAGCAAAAGTTACACACGTAGAGAAGAAGAGTGTGGGCATCCTCACGAGTGAGGAATGCACTATAGGGACAGTTTAGGTTGTTAATATGGGGTTAATCTTCTGGGGTTTAGATTAGGGTGACTCCCCTTTTCCTTCTCCTAGGATTGTCATCTGCAATTCCTTATTTGGACTTCCACCAGGCTCCATTTTGAACTTTTCTTGTGAGCACCTAAGCAAAACTCATGGCGGGGGAAGGGGGGGGGGTCAAAACCAAAATGCTAATGATATTATAATGATATTACAATGCTGCCAAGGTCACTATGGGACAACTTGAGACCACTTCTGGGCATGTATTGGGCTGGGAAATCCTCTTGACCACAAAAATGAGGAGGCTGGGGTGGGCTGCTTTGTCTTTTACCCAATCATAAGAAACCTGTGCATTTTTATTTGCACATGTTCCACAGTTTTCAAGGTCAGAGTTTCTTGCCCAGATGCACAAAGTTTGTTTTAGATGACATTCCTCCATGAGTCATGACCTCATTAAGTGCAAAGCAAGGAGGTGGCTTTGCCTTATACCTAATGCCTATGCATGAAGAGGCTGTCCTTGGGCCTGGCCCTGTCTTTCCTGCCTCAGGTCTATTTCTGGTCATTTTATTCTGTTCCTATTTGCATGTCTTTACACAAATACCACACTGTATTAATTACAGTAGCTTTATAATAAGTCTTGAAGTAAAACAGTATAAATCTTCCAAGGTTTTTGTTCTCTTTTAAACTTGTTTAAAACTCTTTAACTTGTCTATTTTAGGTCCTTTTCATATCCACATGAATTTTAGAATCAAATTATCAATTTTTACAAAAAGCCTGCAGAAATTTGCAATGAGATTGTATTGAATCTATGCTTCAATTACGGGAGAACTGACATCTTAACAATATTTGGCCTTCCAATCCATGAACACAGTATATTGGTCCATTTATTTAGGTCTTCTTTAATTTCTCTTATCAATATCTTGTAGTTTTTCTTTTTTTTTAACAGACATCTCAAGTTGATGATTTTTTTTTTTTTTTTTTTTTTTTTGGCCATGCTGCATGGCTTGCGGGATCTTAGTTTCCCAACCAGGGATCGAACCCAGACCCTGGCAGTGAAAGCACAGAGTCCTAACCACTGGACCACTAGGGAATTCCCAAAATCTTGTAGTTTTTCATGTGTAGGTCTTTCACATATTTTGGTAGATTTTTCCCCAAACAATTAGTATTTTTGAGGCTATTGTGAATGGTACTGTTTTTAATTTCAGTTTTTGATTATTTGTTTCTAGCACTGTATATCAAAAATACTTTGATTTTTGTATGTTGATTTTTTATTCTACAACCTTGTTAAATTCACCTATTAGGTCTAATAGATTTTTTTGTTAAGTTTCATCAGGTTTTCTACATATATGATCATGTTACAAATAAAGACAGTTTTACCACTTCTTTTCCAATCTGGATGCTTTTATTTCTTTACCTTGCCTTGTTGCTGTGACTAGAACCTCTATTACACAGTGAATAAAAGTGATGTAAATGGACATTTCTGTCTTGTTTCTAACTTAAAGAGAAAGCATTAACTTTTTGACTATTAAGTGTGGTGTTAGTTGTTATTTTTTTGTAGATGCCCTTCATCAGGTTGAGGAATTTTCCTTCTATTCCTGGTATGCTGAGTTCTTTTTTTAAAAATTAAGAATGGGTGTTGGATTTTGTCAAGTGTTTTTTCTAGGACTATTCAGGTGATCATATGTTTTTTTTTAGTTTGTTAATATGATTAATCTCATTCATTGCTTTTTAAAATGTTAACTTTGCATTTCTTCAACAAACCCCACGTGGTTATTATATACTGTCTATTTTGTTGGATTTGAGTTGTTAAAATTTTGTTGTGAATTTTTGCATCTAGATGCATGAGAAATATTGTTTTGTAGTTTTCTTTTCTTGTTATGTCTGTCTGGTTTTGTTAATAGGGTAACTGTGGCCTTATAGAATGAGCTGGGAAGTATTCCACTGTTACCAATTTTAAGAAAGTGTTTGTGTGGAATTAGAATTATTTCTTCATTAAATGTTTGGTAGAATTCACCAGTGAAGCTGTCTGGACCTGAAGCTTCTTATATGGGAAGCTTTCTAACTGCAAATTCAATTTATTTAATAAATACAAGGAAATTCACATTATCTATTTCTTCTTGAATGAGCTTTCATACTTTGTATCTTTCAAGCAATTTTTCAATTTCATCCAAGTTGTTGAATATAATGGAATAAGATTATTTATAAATTCTATTATCCTTTTAATATCTATAGAATCTCTAGTGATATCCACTCTTTCACTCTGGATATTGGTAATTGTGTCTTCTCTCTTTTTTTTTCCTGATCAGTTTGGCTAGAGTTTAATCAATTTTATTGATCTATTCAAAGAATTATGTTTTGGTTTCATTGATTTTTTTTCTATTATTTTTCAGTTTTCTGTTTCATTGATTTCCTCTCTGATATTTATTATTTACTTTTTTCTGCTTAATTTTGGTTTGTCTCTTTTTTTCTAGTTGTTTAAGGTAGACACAAACATGATTGATTTGAGACCTTTCTGTTTTTCTAATATTGGTGTTTAGTGCTGTAAACTTCCCCTAATTACTGCTGAATTGACATCTCACAAATTTTGATATGTTGTGCTTTCATTTTTATTCAGTTCAAAATACTTTCTCCTTTCATTTTAATTTCTTCTTTGACCTATGGGTTATCCAGATGTATGTTATTCAGTTTCCAAAATTTTAGGGATTTTCCAGAGGTCTTTTTATTATTGATTTTAAAGGAAATTCCACTGTGGTCAGAGGACATACTTTTTGTGACTTGAATCCTTTAAAATTAATTGCTTGTTTTATGGCCCAGACTATAGTCTATCTTAGTAAATAGTCCATGTGCACTTGAAAAGAATGTGTATTTTGCTATTGTTGGGTAGAGTATTCTATAAATATAAATTAGGTCAAGATGACTGAAAGTGTTGATCAAGTATATATCCTTGCTGATTTTCTATCTACTTATTTTATCTAACTTATTTGAGTCTTTATAGGAAGAATACAGGTGAGTGTCACCTTTTTATTCAAACTGACAAACTGCCTTTTTATTGAGGTATTCCTATCTTTTACATGTCATCTAATCATTAATATGGTTAGGTTTTAATCTACCAACTTGCTAATTGTTTTCTATATGTCCTATCTGAGCTTTGTTCCCATCTTCCTTTTTCTTTATCTTTTTCTGGATTAATTGATTTTTAAATGATTTCATTTTATTTTCATTGTTGGCTTATTACCTATTAGTAGTTGCTTTAGGTTTTAAGTTATTACAGTCTGCCTTTAAATGACATTATTCACTGCATACATATTGTAAAAGCCTTATAATAATATATTTCCATTTCTGCCCTCCTGGCCTTTGTGAAATTTTTTTCATGTATTTTACTTATACATGTATTATAAACTCCACACTCCTTTGTTATTATTTTTGTTTAAATAGTCAATTTTCTTTTGAAGAAATTTAATTAATATTATGTATTTATCCATGTTATTACTATTTCCTGTATTCTTTACTCTGTTGTGTAGAACCATATTTCCATCTAGTATCATTTTCTTTTTGCTTTAAGGACTTCCTTTTACATTTCTTGTAGTGCAGGTCTCCTGATGATGAATACTGCATCTAAAAATCAAATTTTTTCAAAGATATTTTGAGCAGCTATAGAATTCTAGTCTGATACTTTTTTCTTTCAGTTCTTTAAAAGTATTGCTCCATTTTCTTTGTTTGCACCGATTGCAACAAGAAATCTGTTGTCATCTTTCTCTTTGTTCCTTTGTATGTAATGTGTCCTTTTTCCTCTGTCAGTTTTTAAGCTTTATCACTAGTTCTGAGAAACTTTATTATTATGTGCATTGGTATAGTTTTCTTTACATTGACGGTGTTAAGGTATGTTGAGGTTCTTAGACCTATGAGTTTACAATTTTCATCAAATTTGTAAAATAGTTGGTTATTATTTCTCAGATTTTTTTCCTATACTCCTCTCTCCTTATAGGACTCCAACAGCACATATATTAAACTGCTTTAAATTGTTTCACATATCATTGATTCTGAGTTTATTTCCCCCCTCCCCTTGTTTGTTTGTTTCACTTTGGACAGTTTCTATTGCTATGTTATGTTTAATTTCACCAAACTTTTCTTCTGTGATATCTAATTTGCTATTATTCCCTTTGAGTGTACTTTTCATCTCAGACACTGTGGTTGTCACATCTTCCATGTTGTATCTTCCATGTTGCTCTTTAACTTTTTGAACATATGGAATATTATTTTAACTCTTTAAATGCCCTTATCTGCTAATTCTAACATCCGTGTCAGTTCTGCATCAGTTTCAAATGATTGATTTTTCTCTTCATTATTCGTCATATTTCATGCTTATTTGCCTGCTTTGTAATATTTTCACAGTTTTATTGAGATATAATCAACCCACCATTCAATTTACCCATGTAAAGTGTATACATCAACAATGTTTTTTGACTGATAATTTCTGATTGGATGCTAGACATGGTGAATTTTTACATTTTGGGGGTTGGATATTTTTTATTCCTATAAATATTATTGATATATTATTTCTAGGATCCAGTTAAGTTAATGGAAAATAGTTTGATCCTTTCAGGTCTTGCTTTTAAGACTTTTTAGGCAGAAGCAGAGTTGTATTCAGTTTAAGGTTAATTATTCCCTACCTCTGAGGCAAGACATTTCTATGTACCCTACCCAATGCCTTATGAATCATGAGGCTTTCCAGTCTGACTAGTAGTAACAGGAAAAATTCCCAGCTCTGTGTAAGCACCAGGTATAGTTCCCTGTAATCCTTTTAGACAGTTCTTTTGCCAGCAGTTTCCTTGCATGCATGCACTGATCAATACTTAATTGAAGACTTAAAAGGGTCCTTCTGCAAATCTCCAGGTTTCTGTGTACAGCACTCTCCTCTCTGGTATTCTGGTCTATGAACTATAGTTACTTTGGTCTCCCTGGACTCTCAGCTCTGTCTTCTTAACTCAGGTAGCCTGCTAGGCTCTGCTTGTGTTCCCTGTCCCTGTGGCCTGGAATCTCTTAAGACACTAAGCTGGGGCTATCGCAGGGCTTACCTCATTTGTTTCCCTTCTCTCAAGGATCACTGTCCTTCATTGCCTGGTATCCATTGTCTTGAAAATCATTGATTCATATATTTTTTTCTCTATTTGTTTATTCCAGGTAGGAAATTAATCTGGCCATTTTACTCCATTTTGATTGGAAGCAGAAATGTAGAGAAGTGGTTTTTAATTTTTTTTTAAAGACTTATTTATTTATTTATATTTATTTATTTATTTATATTTATTTATTTATTTATTTATTTATTTATTTATTTATTTATTTATTTTTGGCTGTGTTGGGTCTTAGTTGTGGCACACAGGATCTTCACTGAGGCACTCGGGATCTTTCGTAGCTTTGTGCGGGCTCTTCGTTGTGGTGCACACGGGCTTCTCTCTAGTTGCAGCGTGTGGGTTTTCTCTTTTCTAGTTGTGGTGCTCATGCTCCAGGGCGTGTGGGCCCTGTAGTAGTGGCACATGGGCTTAGTTGTCTTGTGGCATATGGGATCTTAGTTCCCCTACCAGGAATCGAACCCACGTTCCCTGCATTGTAAGTTGGATTCTTTACCACCGGATTACCAGGGAAGTCCCGAGAAGTGGTTTTTAAACAACCTTTTTCTGTAATTCTGTAATTTATCATATATCATTTAAAAGAAAGTATGATTTTAGGAAACATATTAAGTTTGTATCTACTCCAGAACCTTTTAACCTTGATCCAATGTAGCACTGGGTGGAAAAAATAAACTCAAAAAAGTCTAAAAACATAACTCAATTGTTTATTAAATGAGCCAATCTGCAATGCTCTTTTTGGGTTACAAATGATTCTTATAGTCCTCTTATCAGAAACTGCCTTTCTCTTAACATTTTCATTCTACCACAGCTGGGGCCTTTGGACCAGTCTCAGTGGGGTTTGCTTTTATCCTTACAATGGAAGTGTATAAAACTGGATGGGATGAGGCATGGGTTTGATATCCAGTGCCTTCTTAAAGTTACCTCCTGAATCTCAGTTACCCACCTCCATAGTGTTATCCATTACTCATACCCTCTGTCCAGTATGGACTTATTCTAAACTGTGACCATTCTTTCTACCTAGCTTTATATTTACTTAGAATCTACCAGGAATCTGAATGTTCTTCATCTTTAGCTTCCAGTCTTTTTCCAGTTCTCTTGAGTCCACCTCTTGACCGATGTTTACATCCACTCACCTCAGCCACTCATGGGAGAGGCTAATTACAATGCTCAGTCGTGTAGCATGCTTGTGGTTCTTTAAAAGAAACATAATTTTGGGACTTCCCTGGAGGTCCAGTGGGTACGACTCAGTGCTTCCACTGCAGGGGGCAAGGGTTCGAACCCTGGTCAGAGAACTAAGATCCTGCATGCTGCATGGCACAGACAAAAAAAAAAGTGATTTGAATTTCATCGGATCAATAATGAGAGTGGAAGGGGATAAATAGTTATTGTAGCCCAACTAAGTGATAGCATCAGGTCTCCATACTTTATGTAAACACTGGATGTCGTTTATTTGCCTTTTGCCTGGTTAATATAGGTTTTTTTTCGTCTTGTGAACGTATCTCTTGATTTAAAACTTTCACACTATTTCCCCCCTTTATATTCATGAATATCTTGTAGCAGAGTGGGGTCTTAAAATGCCTTCAAAATGGTATTTCCTATTCTTGAGCTTCATTGATAACTCCTTGATGAATTCTAAGTCTCTGTGAATGAGTCACAAAAAATGGTTTTGCTGTTTTCTCCTTTAGTTCAATGCTTGCCATGTGAGACAGAGAAGCTTTACCTCAATTGTGATATGAAGCGTACTCTACAAATACACTAGCTGTGTCATTTGGAATCCTAGAAGGTAACTGTATTCAACAAGGTAAATCAAATAAAATACATTAATGAAGGGAGTACTTACAGAAGTACAGCCTTGGTCAAGAAATCCAACAAAGAATTTTGAGACATTTAGAGATTAGTCTTGGTAGAAAACCATTATCACTCTTAAGCCTGAAGGGTCAATGGGAAAA
This sequence comes from Balaenoptera ricei, assembly GCF_028023285.1. Classification (NCBI taxonomy): domain Eukaryota; kingdom Metazoa; phylum Chordata; class Mammalia; order Artiodactyla; family Balaenopteridae; genus Balaenoptera; species Balaenoptera ricei. Next base: position 41,776,427 of record NC_082660.1, read on the forward strand.
AACCATGGAATGAGGCAGAGGGGGAAGCTTCCCAGCAGGAGCTATAGTTTCATAGGGATACAACCATGCCAGAAATGTGGCACTAATGAACGGAGAAAGCAGGGAAATAAATACCTCAACCCTTCTCTCTTAGCACTTTTCAATCCTTCATGAGTGCTTCCATTGTAATAGTCCACCCAGAAGTCAGTTGGCAAGGAGGCTTGGATAATACAGGCCATAGGGCCCCCTGGGATACATAGCAGGGCATAAAAGGGCATAAGATGTACATGATGGGGATGCCAATGGAGGAAACCTGACCAAAAACCTTTGCCCTTTTCTGGATCCTAGCTGCTGCGTTAGATAATTACTTGTTATAGGTTACTAACTACAGTAATTAAGACTAATAATTGAGCTAAGCTCTCATTATGCTATTTTTCTTTATTAACCATAGAGATTTAAAAAATATTTTAAGCACCAACTAAATTATTTGGGAAGATGTTTTTAAAATCATGTTGGATTTTTCAAAGTTTTAATGGCTTCTAGTATAAAGGAATTTTCCAATGCAGTCTTTGAGACATGCATATCTCTGTTTTAAAAGGGCCAGTGAGCTGGTGTGGTATGAGTCTACACTCACTGACCACTCCAATTTTAACTTCTTTTAATGCTCAAAAATAAACAACAAGAGCCCTAAGTGCTCTTGTTGGCAGGGCTGCGTTTTTTAAAACACTTCCTCAGAACACCACAGTTATTTGAAGGATGTGTCATACAGTCTGCTGCTGGCTTAGGAAAACATGAGATGGAGGACATTCAGTTGCCTTTTTGAATTTATTCACTTTTAGCAGTAAGTGCGTGACAAAGGGAGTTTTGATTCTATAAACTGAGAGCCTGTGTACAAGTCCCAAATTTTTGAGCTTTAAGTCTTCTCTATGACTCTGGAGTGAGTGGTTGTCTGGACTGACATGGATTCCCCAACCAAAGCTGGCAGTATGTATAATACTTCAACACACTTGATCCTCAGCCCCAGTTGCAGGAACTTCTGAGCAAGTTAATCCTTGTACTACTGCAGTTCAGGTGCACTCAACATGGATGGATTGAACCACCACAATGTATCAGGCACAGTGCCTGGTACTGGGGGATCAAATAAACAAGATGTGGAACCAACATGAGAAGAATGGGCACATAAACAGATTCTTTCAATATCATGTGCTATGTGTGGTTATATAGGTAGATATGAGTATTTAGCTCACCTGAGTCATAGGAAAGCTTCCTGGAGACTAATAGATTATTCAAGGTTTCTGTATTTCACATCCAGTGGGGAAATGAAGATGGAAAGAGCAGGCCAGGCAGGGAGAACATCATGACTATAGGTGCAGAGGCATGAATCATGATGGTGAGTTCTGGGAACTATACCAAGCATGAGTAGCAAAGACGGAAGTGGTAGAGGGAAGTCAGTAGGATAGTTGATGTCAAGGGACGTAAAACTGCTCAGAAGTTTGAACAGTATCTGTATGTTCTGAGAAGTTGTCAAATATAGGAGGAGGGATTAAGTGTAGGAGGAGACAACTCTGAGGGACAGTAGTGCAGGGAGAGTGGGTAGAAGGCCACTTATGTGGTGCTTCAGTCTTTCAGCCTCCCAAGAGGAACAGGGATCAGACATCAGGAACAGCTAACCTATGTGATCTATGTAACTGTTAGATGATACATAAAGAATCCCTGGCCAGCAATCTGACTAGCAGTGCAAAAAAAAAAAAAAAAAAAAAAAATCCAAAGCCATAGGTAAAATAGAAGTCAATTCTATCTGGTTTGTGATCCTGAAATGAGAAAAAAAAGTTGATGTACATTCCTATAACCCAGGGAAATCAGAGCACTTTCTACCCAAAGGCTTGCCAGTACTCTTCTCCCCAGAAGGTCATCTGCATAGCAAATACTCAGTTGTCTAGGGGTAGACATTATTTCCTTCAGTTTGTGGAAATTTGGGGTGAAACCATCAGCAGCAGTTCATTCATAACTATTTAGGTAGTTTATGGGATTAAACTTGGTAATGCTTACATTTTTACAGTTGCTTTTCTATTCTCCTTCCAGATGGGAGGGCTCATTACTATTCCTAGGAAACAAGGGCTTTCTTGCTGGATTTTAGCTATAACCTCTCAGTTTCAGGCTAAAGTGTGTCCATCAGAAATAATTTTGAATCCCAATTTGAGAGATTATCCTCCTCTCCGTTCCAGCACAATTCAATTTTTCATTTTGATAAAGAAAGAATATTCTTATATTGATATAATATTCTTATATAGTGTTGGGTCATTTGGAAAAACATATGAAAAGAAAAAGAAATCTTTTTTGTTTTGTTTTGTTTTGTTTTTTTAACATCTTTATTGGAGTGTAATTGCTTTACAATGGTGTGTTAGTTTGTGCTTTATAACAAAGTGAATCAGTTATACATATACATATGTCCCCATATCTCTTCCTTCTTGCATCTCCCTCCCTCCCACCCTCCCTATCCCACCCCTCTAGGTGGTCACAAAGCACAAAGCTGATCTCCCTGTGCTATGTGGCTGCTTCCCACTAGCTATCTATTTTACGTTTGGTAGTGTATATATGTCCATGTCACTCTCTCACTTTGTCCCAGCTTACCCTTCCCCCTCCCCGTATCCTCAAGTCCATTCTCTAGTAGGTCTGCATCTTTATTCCCATCTTGCCCCTAGGTTCTTCATGACCTTTTTTTTTTAAGATTCCATATATAAGTGTTAGCATACGGTATTTGTTTTTCTCTTTCTGACTTACTTCACTCTGAATGACAGTCTCTAGGTCCATCCACCTCACTACAAATAACTCAGTTTCATTCCTTTAAGAAAAAGAAATCTTAACCTCTACTTTACACCATAACCAAAAATTAACTCCAGATAAATTGTGGACCTCAATGTGAAAGATAAAACAATAAAGCTTCTGGAAGATAGCATAGAAGAGCTTCATTACCTTGGGAAATATTTCTAAATAAGACACAAAAAGCACCAACTATAAAGGAGAAAACTGATAAATTGGGCCACAAAGATTAATAAATTAGACTCTTTTAAGAATTTATTTTCATCAAAAGACACCAGTAAGGGTGAATGGGCAAGCCACAGAGACTCAGATCCAGAATATTATGAGGAAAAGACAGACACATCAATGAAAAAATGGGCAAAATATTTGAATAAGAATTCACAGGAGTGGATGGGTAATGAAATGGTCATTAAGCATCTGAAATGGTATTAAATTCATTTGTATTGGGGGAAATACTAATTAAGACCACAATAAGATACCATTATATGTCCATCAGAAAGGCTGAATTTAAAAAGACTGACAATGCCAAGTGTTGGTGAGAATGTAGAGCAACTAGAAGTCTCACACATTGCTGTGGGAGTGTAAAACTGTTCAGCCACTTTGGAAAACCATTTGGAAGTATCTACTAAAGACTAAAGCTCAACATACACATATCCTATGGCCCAATAATTCCAATCCAATGTATATACTCAACAGGGATGAGTACATATGAATCCTAAAAGACTTGTACAAGTGTGTTCATAGCAGCCTTATTTTTAATAACTCAGAAATGGACTATTATATCAGCAGTCTATCAAATGCAAAATGGATAAATAAATTATATTAGATCCAAAAAATGGAATATTATACAGCAATGACTATGAACAAACTACTGCTACAATAACTGGATGAATCTCTTAAACACAATGTCAAGTGAAAGAGTATATATACATAAGAGTATTTTTTATGATTCCTTTTATATATACTTCAAAAATAGGTAAAACCAATATACAGTGATAGGAATTAGGATAACAGTGGAAGAGGTGATGATGAATGGAAGGGGACATGAGGTGGAGGAGCTTCTGTGATGTTAGTAATGTTTTATTTTCTGAACTGGGTGGTGTTTCCATGGATGTGTTCATTTTGTGGTTATTCACAAAGCTAGACACTTAGAATTTGCATGTTTTATTTATGTAAGTTTTACTTTAATAAAAAGTTTATTAAATTAAATATTATTTTAGAAGGAATGCTCTGGCTGTTTGATGAAGAATGGTTAGGGGAACAGATAAGAGTGGATGCAGGATAACCAGTTAATTGGCCATTGAATATTTCAGGCAAGAAATAATGGAAGATTGCGCTTGGATGGTAGTGATAGAAAAATGGAAGTAACAGCCTGGAGAAACATGAAGGAGAAGAAATTGGCAGTAATAGGTGATAGACTGAAAATAGGAGTAGGGACAGGATCTGTCAAGGAAGGTACCTGGCTTGAAGAGTTGGATGAATCAGTCTGGCATTCATTAGAATAGGAAATCTGAGAATGTGGGCAGAGATTTTAATGGCAGCTTTATTGAGATATAATTTTTACACCATAAAATTCATCCCTTAAAGTGTACATTTCAGTTGTTTTTAGTATATTTATAGATATTTTCAACCATCACCACTATCTAAATTTGAGAATCTTTCATCATCCCAAAAAGAGACCCTGTGTTACTCAACATTGTGTCCTCTCCCAGCTGCTAACAAACACTACTCTACTTTCTATATCTATGGATTTGCCTATTCTGGATACTTCATATAGATAGAATCATACAATATGTGATCTTTTGTGATTGGCTTCTTTCACTCAGCATAATGTTTTTTAATGTTCATCCATGTTATAGCATGTATCAATATCCCATTCCCTTTTGTGGCTGAATAACTGAATATACCACGTCAAAGCTCAGTTGACTATATTTATGTGAGTCTATTTCTGGGTTTCCTATTCTGTTCCACTGATCTATTTGAATATTGTCTCACCAGTCCACACTGTCTTGATTACTGTAGCTTTATAGTTCATCTTGAAGTTAGGTAGGGTCAGTCCTTCAACTTTTTCTTCAATAAAGTATTGGCTATTCTGAGTCTTTTGATTCTCCACATAAGCTTTGGAATAAGTATGTAGATATCCACAAAATTACTTGCTAGGATTTTGATTGAGGTTGCACTGAATCAATAGATCAAGTTGGAAAGAAATGACACATTGACAATATTGAGCGTTCCTATCCAGGAATATGGATATTCTTCCCATTTATTAAGTTCTTCTTTGATTTAATTCATTAGAGTTTTGCAGCCTCCCTCATATAGATCTTGTACATATTTTGTTAGATTTGTACCTAAGTATTTCTATACCTTTATTTGGTGCTAATGTACATGGTATTGTCTTTAATTTTAAATTGTTCACTGCTGATATATAGGAAAGTGATTAACTCATGCACATTAATCTTGCTGCTACCTTGCTATAATCTCTTATTAGTTGCAGGAACTTTTTTTTTTTGGTGAGTATTTGAGATTTTCTACATAGACAATCAGTTCATCTGTGAACAAGGACAGTTTTATTGCTTCCTTCCCAGTCTGTATACCTTTTATTTCCTTTTCTTATCTTACTGCATTAGCTAGGACTTCCAGTATGATGTTGAAAAGAACTGCTTAGAAGAGACATCTATGCCTTGTTCTTATTGTTTTTATGTATCTTATGCATTTTATGTTCCTTTATTCTCCCATTATTCCCTTTTTGGGTGTTAAATCAATATTTTCTGGTGTACCATTTCAATTCCCTTGTTTCAGTCACTATATTTTTAAAGTTATTTTCATAGTAATTGCCCTGGGGATGACAACTAACACTTTAAAAAAATCTAATTTGGGAAGAGCCAGGTGGTCCTCCCTTCCCTGTTCCCAACTTTTCATAGGCTGGGAAGCAAAGCTTGAGAAACTTGACGTTTTTTGGGCAGAGTGTGTGTAGCAACAGATCAAAGAAAAAGAGGAAGAAAACATATTCTCAGTTACAGGGGGTTCTTGCTGAGTTGCCTTTGTCTTGTGGGCTTCTGTTGGGTTTGGTGTTTGCCCCCAGAAGACCACTGTGTGGGCTTAGAGGCAGCTTGCTCCCTGCCGGATGGGTGATGGAAGCCTAAACATGAGGCAGCCGAGTGGCTGACAAGGTCTTGGTGCTCCAGCAAGGTGTCAGGCCTGAGCCTCTGAGGAAGGAGAACCCAGTCCAGGACATTGGACCACAAGAGACCTCCCGGACCCATGTAATATCAATTGTCGAGAGGTCTCCCAGAGATCTCCAACTCAACGTTAAGACCCAACTCCACTCACTGACCAGCAAGCTCCAGTGCTGGACACCCCATGCCAAACAACTAGCAAGACAGGAACACAACCCCACCCATGTGCAGAGAGTCTAACGAAAGTCATAAGTTCACAGACACTCCAAAACACACCACCAGACATGGACCTGCCCACCAGAAAGATAAGATCCAGCCTCATCCACCAGATCACAGGCACCAGTCTCCTCCACCAGGAAGCCTACACAACCCAATGAACTAGCCGTACCCACTGGGGGCAGACACCAAAAACAACGGGAAATACAAACCAGCAGCCTGCAAATAGGAGACCCCAAACACAGTAAATAAAGCAAAATAAGAAGACAGAAAAATACACAGCAGATGAAGGAGCAAGATAAAAACCCACCAGACCAAACAAATGAAGAGGAAATAGGCAGTCTACCTGAAAAGGAATTAAGAGTACTGACAGTAAAGATGATCCAAAATCTTGGAAGTACAAAGGAGAAAATACAAGAAACGTTTAACAAGGACCTAGAAGAAATAAAGAGCAAACAAACAATGATGAACAACACAATAAATTAAAAATACTCTAGGGGCTTCCCTGGTGGCGCAGTGCTTGAGAATCTGCCTGCTAATGCAGGGGACACGGGTTCGAGCCCTGGTCTGGGAAGATCCCACATGCCACGGAGCAGCTGGGCCCGTGAGCCACAACTACTGAGCCTGAGCGTCTGGAGCCTGTGCCCCGCAACGGGAGGGGCCGCGATAGTGAAAGGCCCGTGCACCACGATGAAGAGCGGTCCCCGCACCGCGATGAAGAGTGGCCCCCACTTGCCGCAACTAGAGAAAGCCCTCGCACGAACCAAAGACCCAGCACAGCCAAAAATAAATAAATAAATAAAAATAAAAGTAGCTATAAAATTTAAAAAAAAAATACTCTAGAAGGAATCGATAGCAGAAAACTGAGGCAGAAAACGGATAAGTGACCTGGAAGATAAAATAGTGGGAATAACTACTGCAGAGCAGAATAAAGAAAAAAGAATGAAAAGAATTGAGGACAGTCTCAGAGACCTATGAGACAATATTAAAGGCACCAACATTTGAATTACCGGGGTCCCAGAAGAAGAGAAAAAGAAAGGGACTGAGAAAATATTTCAAGAGATTATAGTTGAAAACATCTCTAAAATGGGAAAGGAAATAGTCAATCAAGACCAGGAAGCACAGAGAGTCCCATACGGGATAAATCCAAGGAGAAACACGCTGACACACATTAATCAAACTATCAAAAATTAAATACAAAGAAAAAAAATTAAAATCAGCAAGGTAAAAGTAACAAATAACATACAAGGGAATGTCCATAAGGTTAACAGCTGATCTTTCAGCAGAAACTCTGCAAGCCAGAAGGGAGTGGCAGGACATATTTAAAGTGATGAAAGGAAAAAACCTACAACCAAGATTACTCTACCCAGCAAGGATCTCATACAGATTTGATGGAGAAATTAAAATCTTTACAGACAAGCAAAAGCTAAGAGAATTCAGCACCACAAAACCAGCTTTACAATAAATGCTAAGGCAACTTCTCTAGGCAGGAAACACAAGAGAAGGAAAAGACCTACAATAACAAACCCAAAACAATTAAGAAAATGGTAATAGGAACATACATATCGATAACTACTTTAAATGTAACTGGATTAAATGCTCCAACCAAAAGACAGAGACTGGTTGAATGGATCCCAAAACAAGACCCGTATATATGCTGTCTACAAGAGACCCACTTCAGACCTAGGGACACATACAGACTGAAAGTGAGGGGATGGAAAAAGTTATTCCATGCAAATGGAAATCAAAAGAAAGCTGGAGTAGCAATTCTCATATCAGACAAAATAGACTTTAAAATAAAGACTATTACAAGAGACAAAAAAAGGATACTACATAATGATCAAGGGATCAATCCAAGAAGAAGATATAACAATTGTAAATATTTATGCACCCAACATAGGAGCACCTCAATATTTAAGGCAAATGCTAACAGCCATAAAAGGGGAAATCAACAGTAACAGAATCATAGTAGGGGACTTTAACACCCCACTTTCACCAATGGACAGATCAACCAAAATGAAAATAAATAAGGGAAAACAAGCTTTAAATGACACATTAAACAAGATGGATTTAATTGATATTTATAGGACATTCCATCCAAAAACAACAGAATACACTTTCTTCTCAAGTGCTCATGGAACATTCTCCAGGATAGATTATATCTTGCGTCACAAATCAAACCTTGGTAAATTTAAGAAAATTGAAATCATATCAAGTATCTTTTCTGAACACAATGCTATGAGACTACATTTCAATTACAAGAAAAAATCTGTAAAAAATACAAACACATGGAGGATAAACAATACACTACTAAATAACCAAGAGATCACTGAAGAAATCAAAGGGGAAATCAAAAAATACAGAGAAACAAATGAAATGAAAACACAACGACCCAAAACCTATGGGATGCAGCAAAAGCAGTTCTAAGAGGGAAGTTCATAGCAATAGAATCCTACCTCAAGAAACAAGAAACATCTCAAATAAACAACCTAAACTTACACTTAAAGCAATTAGAGAAAGAAGAACAAAAAAACCCCAAAGTTAGTAGAAGGGAAAACATTATAAAGATCAGATCAGAAATAAATGAAAAAGAAATAACGGAAACAATAGTTAAGATCAATAAAAATAAAAGCTGGTTCTTTGAGAAGATAAACAAAATTGATAAACCATTAGCCAGACTCATCAAGAAAAAAAGGGAGAAAACTCAAATCAATAGAATTAGAAATGAAAAAGGAGAAGTAACCACTGACACTGCAGAAATACAAACGATCATGAGAGATTACTACAAGCAACTATAGGCCAATAAAATGGACAACCTGGAAGAAATGGACAAATTCTTAGAAATGCACAAGCTTCCAAGACTGAACCAGGAAGAAATAGAAAATATGAACAGACCAATCCCAAGCACTGAAATTGAAATTGTGATTAAAAATCTTCCAACAACAAAAGCCCAGGACCAGATGGCTTCACTGGCGAATTCTATCAAACATTTGGAGAAGAGCTAAGAGCTGTCCTTCTCAAAGTCTTCCAAAGTATAGCAGAGGGAGAACACTCCCAAACTCATTCTACGAGGCCACCATCACCCTGATATCAAAACCAGACAAAGATGTCACAAAAAAAGAAAACTAGCAACCAATATTACTGATGAACATAGATGCAAAAATCCTCAACAAAATACTAGCAAACAGAATCCAACAGCACATTAAAAGGATCATACACCATGATCAAGTGGGGTTTATCCCAGGAATGCAAGGATTCTTCAATGTATGCAAATCAATCAATGTGATACACCATTATTAACATATTGAAGGAGAAAAACCATATGATCGTCTCAACAGATGCAGAGAAAGCTTTCGAAAAAATTCAACACCCAATTATGATAAAAACCCTCCAGAAAGTAGGGATAGAGAGAACTTACCTCAACATAATAAAGGCCATATATGACAAACCCACAGCCAACATTGTCCTCAGTGGTGAAAAACTGAAACATTTTCCACCAAGATCAGGAACAAGACAAGGTTGCCCACTCTCACCACTATTATTCAACATTGTTTTGGAAGTTTTAGCCACAGCAATCTAAGAAGAAAAAGAAATAAATGGAATCCAAATCAGAAAAGAAGAAGTAAAGCTGTCACTGTGTGCATGATACTATATAGAGAGAATCCTAAAGATGCTACCAGAAAACTACTAGAGCTAATCAATGAATTTGGTAAAGTAGCAGGATACAAAATTAATGCACAGAAATCTCTTGCATTCCTATACACTGATGATGAAAAATCTGAAAGTGAAATTAAGAAAACACTCCCATTTACCACTGCAACAAAAAGAATAAAATATCTAGGAATAAACCTACCTAAGGAGACAAAAGACCTGATGCAGAAAGTTATAAGACACTGATGAAAGAAATTAAAGATGATACAAACAGATGGAGAGATATACCATGTTCTTGGATGGGAAGAATCAACATTGGGAAAATGACTATACTATCCAAAGCAATCTACAGATTCAATGCAATCCCTATCAAATTACCACAGGCATTTTTCACAGAGCTAGAACAAAAAATCTCACAATTTGTATGGAAACACAAAAGACCCCGAATAGCCAAAGCGATCTTGAGAAAGAAAAACGGAGCTGGAGGAATCAGGCTCCCTGACATCAGACTATACTACAAAGTTACAGTAATCACGACAGTATGGTACTGGCACAAAAACAGAAATATAGATCCATGGAACAGGATAGAAAGCCCAGAGATAAACCCACACACATATGGTCACCTTATCTTTGATAAAGGAGGCAAGCATATACAGTGGAGAAAAGACAGCTTCTTCAATAAGTGGTGCTGGGAAAACTGGACAGCTACATGTAAAAGAATGAAATTAGAACACTCCTTAACACCGTACACAAAAATAAGCTCAAAATGGATTAAAGACCTAAATATAAGGCCAGACACTATAAAACTCTTAGAGCAAAACATAGGCAGAACACTCTATGACATAAATCACAGCAAGATCCTTTTTGACCTAGCTCCTAGGGAAATGGAAATAAAAACACAAATAAACAAATGGGACCTAATGAAACTTAAAAGCTTTTGCACAGCAAAGGAAACCGGAAACAAGACTAAAAGACAACCCTCAGAATGGGAGAAGATATTTGCAAATGAAGCAACTGACAAAGGATTAATCTCCAAAATATACAAGCAGCTCATGCAGCTCAATATCAAAAAACAAACAACCCAATCCAAAAATGGACAGAAGACCTAAATAGACATTTCTCCAAAGGAGATATACAGATTGCCAACAAACACATGAAAGGATGCTCAACATCACTAATCATTAGAGAAATGAAAGTCAAAACTACAATGAGGTATCACCTCACACCGGTCAGAATGACCATCATCAAAAAATCTAGAAACAATAAATGCTGGAGAGGGTGTGGAGAAAAGGGAACCTTCTTGCACTGTTGGTGGGAATGTAAATTGATACAGCCACTATGGAGAACATTATGGAGGTTCCTTAAAATACTAAAAATAGAACTACCATATGACCCAGCAATCCCACTACTGGGCATATACCCTGAGAAAACCATATTTCAAAAAGTGTCATGTACCCCAATGTTCATTGCAGCACTATTTACAAAATCCAGGACATGGAAGCAACCTAAGTGTTCATTGACAGATGAATGGATACACATATATACAATGGCACATATATACAATGGAATATATACAATATATACAATGGCACATAGATACAATGGATTATTACTCAGCCATAAAAAGAAAAGAAACTGAGTTATTTGTAGTGAGGTGGATGGACCTAGAGTCTGTCATACAGAGTGAAGTAAGTCAGAAAGAGAAAAACAAATACCGTATGCTAACACATATATATGGAATCTAAAAAAAAAAAAAGTTTCTGAAAAACCTAGGGGCTGGACAGGAATAAAGATGCAGACATGTACATATATACACTACCAAATGTAAAACCGATAGCTAGTGGGAAGCAGCCGCATAGCACAGGGAGATCAGCTTGGTGCTTTGTGACCACCTAGAGGGGTGGGATTGGGAGTGTGGGAGGGAGACACAAGAGGGAGGAGATATGGGGATATATGTATATGTATAGCTGATTCACTTTGTTATAAAGCAGAAACTAACACACCATTGTAAAGCAATTATACTCCAATAAAGATGTTGAAAAAAAAAGATACCCATGAAAAAATAAATAAAAATATTATAGAATTTACCCAAAAAAAGGATGTTGCTCCACTATCTTCTGACTACATTTTTACAAATGAGAAACCTTCCGTCATTTTTATTTCTCTGTTTGTAACATGTCTTTTTTTATAACCTCTCTGGCTGCTTTTAAGATTTTCTCTCTTTGTCACTGATTTTGAGCAATTAGATTGTGATGTGCCTTGGTATAATTTTCTTTATATTTCTTTTGTTTGAGATTTATTGATCTGAATATGTAGGCTTATGTCATTCATATCTCTACATAACTTTTTGAACATATGGAATATAATTACATTAACTTTTTAATAAATAAAAATAGATATCTAGTTGGAAGCAGCCGCATAGCACAGGGAGATTAGCTCGGTGCTTTGTGACCACCTAGAGGGGTGGGATAGGGAGGGTGGGAGGGAGACGCAAGAGGGAGGGGATATGGGGATATATGTATACGTATAGCTGATTCACTTTGTTATACAACAGAAACTAACACAAGAATGTAAAGCAATTATACTCCAATAAAGATGTTTAAAAAAAATCTAATTTGGAATAATACCAACTTAATTTCAACAATATACAGAAAATTGGTTCAATATACCTCCATTTCCTCCCCTTTCTTTGTGCAATTATTGATAGGCAAATTATATCTTTATACATTATGATCTTATCAACACAATTTAAAAATTATTGTTTTATGCAGTTGTCTTTCAAGTCAAATTAAGAAGAAAATAAGAGCAAACAAAAATACATTAATATTGTCTTTTATATTTATCTGTGCAATCACTCATTTCAGTGCTCTTTATTTCTTCTTGTCAACTTAAGTTGATGTCTAGTATCCTTTCATTTCAGCCTGAAGAGCTCCTTTAAGAATTTCTTGTAGGGTAAATGTTCTGGGGCTTTTCCAGGGAGCTGCCAGACAGGTCAAATAGTGATAATTCTCTGGGGATGGATGTTTTGAGAGGACTCTAAAACTGTTTTGCCCCTTCTAGTTGCTGATAGGCTGCTGTTTTTCACAGCTACTGTGATTTTGAGGCTTTGGTTTTCAAAGACTACTGAAAAGCTAGAGGGATGGAGATGAGTATAAGTCAAGTTAAAACACCATGAAGTTCACTGTTCTTACTGAGATTCAGCCATTTTTCTGAAATAAATTGTCCATGAATTGTTGCAAGCCTTGGGTTAATTGATTTAGATATTTTTGCTAGTATTCCCATTGTTTTTATGGATGAGCAGATTTTCAAAGGTCTTTACACTCTAGAAGCATTCTAGAAGTGCTTCTTTAGGTGCAGATTTTAGGAGAAAGACAATGAGGTCAATTTGGGGCTAACTGAGTCAAATTTGCCTTTGAGATACCCAAGAGGAGATGTCCAGTAGGCCGTTAAATATATGCATCATTTAACAGATGCAATTGTTAGTATATATTTTTGGACTTCAGTTGAAGAGGGTTGAGTTATCATATTTCTCAGTCCACTGCATGTTAACATCATTACTTCATGCAAAGCCCTTCTCTGGTATGTATGTATGCATACATGCATGTATATATACGTATGTATGTGTACTTACATATAAATACCATTTCCATTCTTCCTCCCCCTCCATAGATAATCATTTTGATGTGTTTAATATGTATCTTTTAGTTCATTAAGTGTTCTCCTAAAATGTGTATTATTGTTTTGTGTTCATGTTTTGTGTGCAAGCAAAAATTATTGTATCTCATATATACACACATAAACACATACATACACATCTGAAGGATTCTTAAACTTGCTGTACACTGGAATCACCTGTGTAGCTTTAATCTGATGCCCAACTTATAGCCCACACACAAAAAATCAGAATCCATTGGGGTAGGACCCAGGCATAATAAATTTTAAATTACACTAGGTGATCCCAATGTGCAGCCAATTTTGAGAACCAGTGATACATATCACTCTGCTTCTTACTTCTCAAACCCAGCAGTATATTTTAAAGATATGTTCATGTCTCTACATGTGCATCTAGTTCAGAAATCAGCAAACATTTTCAGCAAAGGGTCAGATTTAAAATATTTTCAGCTTTGCAGGTTATATGGTCACTGCTGTAACCCTGCTCTGCTGCTGTAATGTGAAAACAGCCATAGACAATACATAAATAAATGGACATGGCCATGTTCCAATAACATTTTATTTACAAAAAAAACACACCAGGAGATGGACCATATTTGGCACGTGGGCCATAGTTTGCTGACCCCCGATCTAGTCTTTTGCTTCCAACTACTGGGCATCTCCACAGAATATTTACTACGTGTTCCCTATCTTTTCTTCTAGTTAGAGGCTAGTTTGCATCTAACTCTCCATTACTGCAAGTAATATGGCAATGAATATGTATCCGTCTATCTATCCATATCCTTATGGCCCCATACAACAATTTATATGGGAATTGCTGGACCATCTGTCATAAGTACAGTTACTTCGATCATATACTTCTAGGTCTCTCCAGAATGACTGTACCAATCTACCCACCATTAAGACATAAGGATTCCTAGATCTTTACATCCACACCAACACTTGGCGTTATCTAGCTGTCTAAGATTTGCCAATTTAATAATTAACTTTGCATTTCTCATTTTTAAAATTTGTATGATTATCCTGTTAACACTCCTCTCTCATAAAACACTATGCATGTTCCATGAGGGCAGGGACCTTGTCTAGTTTTGCTCACTACTCTATTTTTAGCACCTAGCATAAGCTTCGCATATAGTAGTAGGTGTTCCATAAATATTTGTGAAACAAGTAGATGGGTATATGAGCGCTTCTGTGTTAGTTGTACAAAAATACTCATTTCTTTATTGATAAGTTTGAGCTGGTGACCTGAGGTTAGTAAAGGGAACCTGTTTAGAGTAGCTGGGTTCTTGACCTCAAGAGGACTTATACTCTGCGAAAGAGGGCAAAATGATTCATTCATCCCACTTATTCACAAAATATTTTAAACACTTATCGTGCTATGTGCCAGACATTATGCACAATGGTGGTCGATACAGATACAGCCCTGCCCTTAGGGAGCCCACAGTGTGATGCGAGATGTCAGCGGGTTGACAATTATTTAATTGTTATACATTACTGGGGAAGTATCAGATTCTCTGGAGGCTCTAGCAAGTGTGTCTTAACCTAATCTAGCAGGAGTGGGGGAGGACAAGTATGATATTATATAAGATGACTCCTTATAAATGCCCAGAGAGTTTCCCTGGCAATGGGATGTTGAAGGAATTCAGGGATTCATAGGAGGGAACAGTAATATTCTAGCAGCATTATACAAACAAGCTTGGCTATGTCTTCAAGCTGTTCTGCAAATAGTGGAGTGATTTAAAGGAGTTTAAGATAATTATGCTTAAATCTCTTCTTCCCCAATTATTCTATTTTAGACTGCTAGAGAGGAATTGCTGTACTTGTTCCCTTTTACTTTATTAGTTGTAAAATAAACAGATATCCAGGTTCTCAGAAATGCAAAGGGTGCCTTACTTCTTTGGCCAATGGCTGATATAAATAATCTTCAGTAAGCCATAACTGATCTCATGCAATTTTGAAGGTTTTAACTGCTTTAGGAGAAATTCTGGATTCCCGGGGAAACTAAAGTTGAAATTTAATGGCTTGCATTTGCTTAAGAGCACTCCTCCCTCCCCACCCCGACATACACACCCTGAAGAGATTTTAAACCTCCGTAAAAATCCACGATTTCCAAGCAACTACTTCAGCTATCCTTGTTTAGTCTTCCTTCCCTTTCAATATCTTTTATTTTCATGTCCCCCTCCCCATTTTCTCCTTTTCCTTCCTGTAACAAGCTTAGCAAACAAGGACAGGTAGATCTTTATTTTTTGCTTTATTTTACATTTGGAAGAAAGCTGGGGTCATCTAGTCCATACCACACTGTTAGAGACAAAACTGTGGTCCAGAAGGCTGAGCAACCTGTCCATATTATGGGTTCATTCTCAGTGGGCGAGGGAGGCAGGAATCAGGACAAATATCAAAGAACAGTTCTAGATGAGGAAGAGTCAGGAAAACAAAGACTGGCACAGAAGATTAAAAGCAGCAACCAAGAACACACAGATGCCAGTATTCCATGGACTCTGTGTTCTCTTGCTTCTGTTTGATGACTGCCCTAAAATAAATCTTGAACCCTACTACATTCAGAACACCGTGGTGGACGTGGATGAACACAGAAAACACTGAAGTCTTTACTGGTGTGAGGGTTATTCTCTGTTACCAGCCCCCTTTCCCTGCCCCATTCTATTCTCAACTCTTCTCTGCCCTACTTTGTGATCTGGGAGGAGACTCCCCATGTACTGAATCGCTGGCCTCCTTTACCCCAGGCTCTGGTTGGGTTGGGTCAATGGAAGGCACAGGCATGAGATAGGACGACAGAAGGAGAACATGCAGAGATATTCCTCCTGCACCCGCACTTCTCTGACAGTGGCTGAGATCTTTCATGACCACAGCTCCCACAGGATAGCCCTTCCCTTCTCCAGGTGCCAGCTCCCACAGGGTCTATTTCTTTCCCATATTCTTCTCAGCCATACAGATGGTAAGGGCTTCCCACCATGCTAATCTCTGGGTGCCTCAACACCTCTTATTTGTTCTCATAACCCAGTAGGTGGTCCCTTCATTAAAGTCTCTTCATTTGAATCTTATGAGTTGGATTCTATTTCCTGTTGGGATCATGACTCATATGATGGTTCCTCTAGGTCTATCTTAACAGTCTTTTTGTGAATAGTATTAGCTGTAGAACAGTATTGTGGAAATTTAGAGGAAGGAGAACAAAACCTCTAATCTTACAGGCTTATTGCAGAAATGTGAAAAACGCAAACACACACACAGGGACACAAGTCTCAAAACCCAATAAATAAGAGCAATATCAACTCCATATGTATAGAGACAGGTGCAAGATACACATAAGTAGGGAAGTGGGGGAGATAAACATACGTCTCTGAACCTCTGTTCCTACCAGAGTGTGCCTCACCAATGCCTGCTTGTGCTGTGAACTCTCTCATCTGGCAAGATGATCATAACATGATGTTACCCCAGGGGAACCTACATTTTAGCTTGCCAGTCACTGGAGAGAGGTCTTGTTGCTTTGTGTTTCATTTGGTGAAGGTAATGCTTCCTTATGGGAAAATCATTCAGTTCTAAGGTATTTTATGTTTTCCTGTTTCTCTAAAGTCGGTCATTTCCTAAACAGTGTGTATCTGTTTCCCTTTATAATAGCCCAGAGGAAATAAAAGCACATTCTGTTTAGGAGAAGGACAAATATCAGTTTTAACCCTATAAGTATTTTTGATGTTGTTGTTTTCTTAAGATAGTGGATCTCATGCATGATGGGCAAATGTCCCTCTCTCTACGGCTTGCCTGGGCATGTGCCCATGAGCTGGGTGATGAGTGTCTTTGTAGACTGAGACTACTTTCTCATCCATTCTGTATACTGTGGGGTGAACATCTTCAGCTGCTTGAAGCCTGATACATTTTCAGTCTTGTTTTAGCCAATGTGCTAAACTGAAGCACAAAGGGCCTTTCATAAATCTATTCCCACTGGAGTTTTTGGGGGTTAAAGAAAACTCTTTTCTGTGACTATGTTCTAGATAGCCCAGAAAAGCCCATGTTAATGATGCCCAGGGATATGCTGTTAGTAATATCTCAAGAAAGCTGACAGGGCAAAGGCAAAGGCAAAGGCATCAGAATTTTACCACTTTTTAATTCTCTAAGTAATTTAATTGAGAAGGAAACTTTGGGAAGCCTGAAAGGCAGGACTTCTTGTTACTGTATTATAAATAAATTTAATCTAACTGTACATGAGAATTCATTCATTCATTTAACAGAAATATATTAAGAGCTTACTATGTGCCAGACACTAAGAAAGGTATAAACTACATTTAAAGTAAAAGAGGAATGGTCTTGGTTCTCAAGAAGTTTACAGCTTGGTGGCTTATCTGTTCACTACCATTTAAAGGCAACCCCGGAAGATAAATAACATTTTTGGACTTATTTCTTAAGTTGTTTCACTTGTTTTACCACAGGCCATAATAAGTGGTATCGTATATTGCAGTTTTATCTTCTTTAATCATTACAACCACTCTCTGAGGTCAATAAGGTTAGTATAATACCCCTCATCTTATAGGTGAGGAAACCAAAATACTATGTAAGTTAGGGGTTTACCCTGCAATCATGCATCTGGAGGAAGTCAGGCCCCAGACCTCACTCGGAGAAAGGCCTTTGCTTCCTCCACTTTACTACCGTCTGCACCTGGTCTCTGTTACTATTTTTTGCATGTGTTAATCCGATTGATCTCCCAGAAGATGTTAAGCTCCTGAAGGCTAAGTGTCATATACTTCTTTGAACTACTCAAAACATTGAACTTAATGCTGAAGATATTGTTAATCCATATGGATTGGGTATATTGACTTAGTAAGATTTAAGTTAAAATTTGAGATGTGCTTGAAAGAACAAGGTAATTTAAACTCACCTCTCCAGGACCTCCATATTTAAAGGGTGTTGGCACTGACTTCTTGCTTTCCAAATGACATTCTTCTGGATGGGTTTAATTTACTGTGGGTTAGGATAAATGGGAGGGTATGAGACCATTACCTGTGAGACTTAATGGCTGAAGCTCTTACACACTTCATTGGAAGTAAATGCATGAGTAATTCTCACGTGGCTTAACCAGGCCCTGGATTTCACTTGGGAGATTATGATTTTAATTTAACATATCCTGCTGTACAGTGTGTGAAATATGCAGCCAGCAGCGATTGCTGTGAGATGAAAGCCCAGTTGTGTTTATTTTAAGAGACTTGCGGTTCTTTGCCAAGGCCAACATTCCTGGGCAATGAATAGCCTGAGTGAATCACTCAAAGTAGGTGAGAGGTCAGAAGCCTGAAGAAAAAAAAAAGAAAGCTGAAAGGTTTTCCTCAGTCAAATGGTAGGCATTTGAAAAGGCATTTATAAAGCAGAAGATATTACAGAAACAGGTATTTCTTTTTCAAGATGACTCTTTTGCAGGTGGATCCCAAAGACCTCTTCCTTAGCTCCAGCTAATTAGTCCTGATGTTGTTCACCTTTCCTGGAAATCAGAGCAGAGAAACACTCTGGTTCCTATCTCTGGCTCTGGACAATGGCCTCACTGGGGAACAGAGCAATAGCCATGTTCTTGAGGGCAATGTAGGCACATCCTCTGTTAGGAGCAGGCTGGCATGCTGCTCACATGGCATGAGTTTGGTGAGTTTCCAACAAACCTTCATAACCATCTCTAGATTCCTTATGTATCCAGCATTATGGAATGTCAACCAGCATGACATTAAATGTTGAGGATATGACAATTATTTACTGAACACCTACTGTGTAGCAGGTAGCTATTTAATCCTCATTCATCCAATCACGCGGATATTTCAAATTCCCTTTTTATGAATGAGGAAACTAAAGTTTATAGAAATGAAGTCACTTAGATAGTTAGTGTTCAAGACAAGATCCAACCTGAGTAGGATGGAAAGAACCCCCTCTATTACCATCAGCTATAATAGCTGGAGTTAAAAGAGTACCCAGTATATTCTCTGAAAATATGAAATGCAACTGCTATCTTTATATGAAAGACAACCAACAAACAAACCAATTCATGCTATTCACTATATCCTAGAGTATCAAGAAGGAAGATACTCTCTGTAAGTCCAGCCTTAGGAGAAACCAGAAGAAAACAAATCACAAAAGTTACCAAAGCTGGACCTAATCCCTATTCTCAGGAAACAAACAGGGATTTGTATGTGAAAAGGGCCTGAAACTTGGACACCAGCAATAGGCCAGGGATAACAGAAATCCATCCCAGTTGTCCCTTGAGATCAAGCGATGGCGTCTCGAGAGCCTCCAGTATTCCACGCAGGGCCTCTGGAAGGGAAACCCAGCAGGTCATATCAGATTTTCCCTGAATTATTTCATTTAGTAATTAGCCATCATCCTATGGAGCAAGAAGGGACTGGTTGAGATAGAATGGAGCGAGGTAGAATAGACCAGGGCACATCACTGAGGCTGGGTCTCATGGAAAGTTCTGGAGCAGAACAGAAACAGTTCACTGAAAGCAGTTCCAGGGTGGAGGGCAGTTCCAGGGTGGAGGGCAGCCCCTGGACAGCAAGAAGGTTCCCCCTGAGCAGTGGGGTATAAAACTCAAGAAAGAAGTCCTGAGTAGGAAGATGGAAGTTAATTCACTAGAGCTCATCTGAGGGGGCAGCAGCGATGAGGAGCATCTGGAGAAGCATCTTTTTTTTTTTTTTTTTCTGGTCACCCCATGCAGCTTGAGGGATCTTAGTTCCCCGACCAGGGCCACGGCAGTCAAAGCACCAAGTCCTAACCACTGAACTGCCAGGGAACTCCCTGGAGAAGCATCTTTTTAAAGGCTCCCATCTGTGCTTTCAGTTGAGTTTTGGTGGTGACAGGGTGTATGTGTGCATGTGTGCGTGTGTGTGTGTGTGTGTGTAGGTAAAATGTTCTCTTAAAGGTTATTTTGTTGGAGTCTTTACTTTCCCTTCCATTACCTCCACAGTGGGTGTGTTGGGGAACTTATACTGGAAGAGGCTTTTGAGAGCTGCGCTTTGTGGGAATGTTCTTGGCAAGCTCTGACGTAGACATGGCCACAACTGATGATTCTCCAAGGAATCTGGGTGTTTCATCTGTTCCAGGGGGATTTGGTGACGTAACAGAGACCTCTATATGAAGGAGCGATGCATATACACATGAGGGAGGGGGTCTGGGAAACATCTGGGAATGGCTTTCCTCTGGTCCATCCTTGTCTCCCTGGGTTTCTCATTTCCCTGACCATTGCCCTGCTGCCCCTATCTGGCCGTAGGCATCCTTTGTGGTTTATTTTTCTTTTGCCCTTTCCTGAGCCCTAGCTGACTGAAGACACTGCTGCAGTCATTTTCAACACACCCACTCTGTTACCTGTCCAATCTGCCACAGGCTTATCCCTGAGGGGACCTATAAATGGGGCTTTTACAGCTCCCGATTCAGAGCGGAGGTGGATGCTGGAGGGGGATCGGCAGCCTTTGAGATGAAAGTTGACCTGACACTGGCTGATTTTATACAGTCTGGAGAACAGGAGGGAGGAGGCCAGCTGTCTCTGGTACATGGCCCTGAAGGGGACAAATGAGCAGAGGCCACTGCCCAGTCTGTGGGGAGAGGAAAGGTGGGGTGGTGAAGATGATCTTCTCGCTTCCACATCCACTCCTTCTTTTAGAGAATGTAGAAAGTAATGTATGGATATGAGCCGACCACACGTGTAATTCTCGCTTATGTTTTGAGCATTTGTTTGCTTATTTAACAAACATACATAGCATTGACTACATTCCAGGCGCTATCTTAAGGGCTTTACAAACATTAGCTCACTTAATTCATTATAACCATAGGAAGTAGGTACCAATATTATCTTCATTTTGCAGATTAGGAAACAGCAGCACAGGTTAATTACCTTGCCCAAGATCCGACCCTTAGTAAGTTCAGAGCCAGATGCAAATGCCCCAGAATTGTGCACCTTGCTGTGCTAACCTCTTTGCTAGCATGTTAATAAGAAAATGAATAAAGTGCCTAGCACTATATAATACCATGTAAGAATAACAATTGTTTTTATGGTTGTAATAAGCTAGTGGTTTACTCCTATAATGTTTGCAGATGGCTTAAAGATCTGTGAAGAAACAGTTCTTGCACTGGAAGCGTCAGTTCAAATCCTGGTTCTACTACCTGTTAGCTGTGAGATATTGTCCACGTTCCTTAATCTCTCTATGCCTCCGATTCTTAATATTTAATGTGGAGATGATAATAGTCTTTACCTTATTGGTTTGTTGTGATTATTAAATAAGGTAATGTTTGTACAGCACTTAGCAAAATGCCTGGTACAAAGTAAGTGCTCAGTAAATATTGTTGTTCACTTTACTACCTGTTGCCATTGAATTAAATCACTTTTAATCCTTTGGAGTTTCTTTTCATTTTGCCAATTAGTCACTTATTTTCAGGGATTTCCTGGTAATACTGCCTTACATTCATTTATGGAAACATAAATATGTTTCAAGCCTTCAAGTGAGTTATTCCATTTAATTTTGAGGTTGATGGGGCAGGTATAATCTCCTTGTTAAGAACATGGAAAATGAGGCCAGAGAGATGAAATGACCAAGTCATGTCTACATAGATACGACCAGTGATGATAGATTTTTGACTAACATTGTAATACTGTTTGAACCATGTCTGCACATGCACAAGCACACACGCATGCACACACACTCACATACACACACACACTCCCTTTCCCTTGGGCTCCCTAATCCTGTGTCACCTAACACAAACTCTTGAATTTCTTGCTATCTACATTAGCAAAGACTCATTTTCTCCACATGATTCTTAGGGTGATGAAGAAGTAACCTTCTGCAGACTGCTTCTTCCTTCTCCCTTTACCTCTCCAACTCACATTTAATGCTTTGGAGACTCACTAAAGCCTGTTTCCAGGACTGAAAGACAGATCATCTCCTATTTCCAATTTTCAGAGAGTGCGAAAAAGGCAACAGATAGGACTAAAGACCGCTTTATCCATGAACATTGTTTGTCTGTCAAGGCTGAGACTAAAATATGGACCTCAGATCTAATGTTTTATGCAATGAATTTGGGTTAAACACAGAGGGTGGCCTTTTACTTTCAGAGCTAAAGAGAAGAGGCTTGACGTCTGATGAGTCTGGATAGGGCTGGTTGGAGAGTGACTGGATAGGCTGGGCTTGGCCTTGTGCTGCATGGAAAGCTCTGCCTGGGGCTCAGGCCTTGAGATCCAGCCAAGAACTCCTGGATGTGGGGGAAGAGAGGCTTAAGTAGGTGGGGGTGGGTGGGTGCTCCTGTAGTTTCTAAGAGGGCAGCTGGTGTTCCCTTGCACATGATTACAAGTCAGGTTTTATATTTTTGGCCATGGGACGTTTTCTTAAACTTTCCACAGCTACGCAGCTGCTGCCTGGAGAGGAGGTGCTGTAAGGATGTCACCATGCAACAAGTCTAATGTTGTTACCTTCTGCCCCTCCATCTAGACCTTGACCTCTCATGCTGTCCTCCCCCACTTTCTGACCAGGACCTTCCCCCCAGTACAAATCTCCTTCTACCCCCAAACTCGAATAATTGTTTCTCTAGATCTGGCTTTGTGTTTGCTGACCTGGTAAACAAATTCTCATAAGGCTCTGAGGTGTCAGTGATTGTGGGTTTGTATGTTGCCCCCTTCATGTTAATCAGAGCTTTCTGGAAGCAAAACCTTAACCTGAAAGATTGAACCTAATGATGAGATTTCAGGCACTGGTGTGCAGACCATGACGGCTCTCAAATTACACTACCCAGAATGCTCACTCTTCTGCCCCCCCACCCCCAACAATAAGACCAACCCAGAATCTTTATGTAAACAGACACATAAGCTCTTTTGATGAAAATCCTGGAGAGGTGGTGAAGTGTGGTGGTTAAGATTAAGGCTCAGGAAAGTGGAAATGCATCACACCCTCATTTATGTTTTCCAACCCATCCTGTCCTGGTATGTGTGAACACACACACACATACACACTCTGTTCTCTTACCTTCCTGCTTCCTTAGACTTGACCCAGCAGTCAGCGAGGGGGACTTAGCACAGGGGGAGGAAAATTTCCTGGTGAAACTCACTGGCAATGAAAAATGTTTGGTCACAGCCATGCAGCCCCATGGCTGGTCTGCCTCTGAGGGGACACCTGAATAAGACTTAGTTGTGGTTTAGAGTTCCCTCTAGCCCTGAGATTCTGTGAAGTTTTCTCCCTCCCACCTTCCTTCAACAACAGGCCTCCTGGGTGATTTTGGCAATGGCATGTGGGACGCAGATGCTACCATCCCTCACCCCTTCCTTTCAGTACTTTCTGTGAGAGGAAGTCCAGGATGAAGAGCGACCTCAGCAGTGAGTAGTTTGGGAGTAGTAAGGAGTATTCCTTGCACATGTAAACCCTGATTTGAAAAGATATCCTCATGATGAAAGTCACTGCATGGGGGTATTCTTAAGGATGACTCTCATTTTTCTGGGTGACAGGTGGGAAGGTACACCCAGGACTCAGTAGTGACCTTTCTGTGTGATGGAGTGGACAGAAATCATGCATTCTCCTGAGGCTGTAACTGTAATGTTTGTCTCATAAAAGCTGGGAGGAATGGAGGATTGTGGGGGAGGGAGGATTACCAACCATAAGCAGCATGAGGTGATCTGTTCAGAGGTCATGGAGGAGGACTGTCCACATACAGTGGACAGGAAAACCATGCCCCAGATGGCAGCATAAATATTCAATTACACATCAGATCCTTGGCAGAGGACATTTGAGTCTTTGCTTCCTACCCCAGGTAACAGAACCTTCCCTCTGCATGTCCATAAACAGGATATAAAGCCAGGTACAGGGCCCCAAAGGAGAAGCAACTAGGCTTAGTAACAGAAAGACCTAACCATATAGGTCATAGAGATGAGAATTTTAGGTCTAGACCACTTTTAACCAACTGTGTAACCTTGGGCTAGTCTCAAGCCTTTCTTTCTTCATCTGAAGAATTATGTTATAATTTCTACTTTGGAGGGATATAGTGAGGGCTAGATGAGTGTCATAGGTTGAATTCTGCAGAAACAGAGCCTGAGATGAGGATTCTATGCATGTAACTTATTAAGGCAGTGCCCCCAGGGAGACCAGTAAGGCAGTGGTGAAGCAAGAGAGGGATGGGAAAGAAACTAAGCAAGGCAAAGCCCAGTGTCATTCTGACTGCAGGGAGCTCTGGAGAGTAAATTATACCAAAGAGTTGACACAACAGAAGGCTTTCCTGTTCCAGCCAGTCATTGGCCAAGGCCAATGGGCCTTGGGGTAGAGGATGGCAGTGAATGTAAACTACCCCATTGGGCCTTGGGGTAGAGGATGGCAGTGAATGTAAACTACCAGGCGTTTCCAGTTCTCTGTGTCTGAAGGGTGGCTTCAGGTTTGGTATGGGCTGTTAGAAGCCAAAGGACACTGAAGCTGGGAGAGGCGTTCATAGGAAAAGTAGAAGGAATAAAAGGGCTCTTGGGCAGAAAAATGAGAGTATCTGCTACAATGGGAAAATATCCTCATTGGTCAGGGATTCATCAGAGATTACCCAAAGTATAAGGATCTGCTCTCAACCAGGAATGGAATACCAGCTCATTCTCCCAGACGTCTAGAGAGAGAGTATGATGTCCAACTATCTGCAAGTGATCTAATACTGAAAGCCACAACAAGCAAAGGAACATTTAGAGGATGTTGTGTAAGGGGACCACCATTCCTCTCCTCCATTAGGCACTTCGTACTCTGTCCTCATACAGGGCAGAGAACAGAAATACTGACTTGGTTATATTAGCTTAGGCCCTCATAGAACCACCTTCACTGTGTAGTAGGTCAATGCTTGTAAAGCCCACCAACCGAAGAGCTCCAGGAACACACTAGTCATTGTTGAGCTCATTGCAGCAAAAAAAAAAAAAAAAAAAAAGCATGTACCAGAGGAATCGTGGAATGTCTTGGAAAGGGGGAGCGGCCAGGGACCTCTGACCGAATTTGGGTTTACTCCAAGCGATTTCCAAGAGAAATTAGGGAAGAAGGGGCCATTCTGGATTGGACATTTTCAAGAGCAGGAGCAATTCAATGTTTTGGCATCTTAATAGTTTTCATACAGGACAAACGAACTGTAGAAATGATCCCTGAAAGTATTGTTTTCATATAGGATAAGCAAGGCTGGAATTGTCACTGGTAAAGGGACAGCAGTCACTCATGTTAGTCAGAGAAGGAGGATGTTTAGTCATTTTTTGTGATTACCGAGTGGCTTTATCTTGTTCCAAATATGATCATGGGGTGGCCTTGTCCCAGCACTGTTTATACGAGTTGAGACCTGGCTGCCAGCAGGTCCGTTTCTCACTTTCTCTGTTTGTCAGCAGGATGTATTTCATTTTCTCAATGACACACCCTTTCTTTCTCACAAAAGCTAAAAGAAACAACCCTACTAAATCTGCTCCTGCAGCAGCAGTACAAATTCTAAGGAGCATACCAGCCCTTGTCCCACCTGGGATATGCCACAAAACCCCCATGGGAATTTCATTCAGAATTTAACACCAAGAAAAATGATTCCACTTGAGACATGATAGCCTTTCTTCATCATGATAGTAAGGTCTAGGCGATCCATCTTATTTTTTTTTTTTTTTTTCTTTTAGCTTTTAGGATGCTCAGAGCCAAATGTGAGACTCCTTTAGACATTGACCTTTATGTTTAGCACATTTGCACTCACTTTTCACCCTAATCTGAATTTTCTATTTCTATTTTTACTATTTTTTTTCCTGGTATTGTTAGCTTCTTCAGATAAAAGTGGGGAAGAAATGAAGTCCCACTTTGAGCCATGTTGCACAGCTTGAAGCTAATACAAAATTAGATCTTGCATCAGTTCCCAGTTATTTTACGGATGTAATCTGTCTCTTATAATTTAAGGGAAGAGCATCTATCTTTTCCTTCTTCAATTTCCTTCCTCCCCGTAACATAGTATACAGAAATGGGAGATAGATGTTATCTGGAAACTCTTTGCGATGGGATTCTTGCAGTCAGACAGTAGAGGTCACCATGGAGCTGTGCGTGATGGAGCTCACAGACTAGGAAACTTAGCCGAGTGGGTCTGAAATGATAGAAGACTTAACTATTCGATTCAGATGTGTATCCTTTTTGCTCTGGTCATTCAACAGACAGCACTTTGCAGTGGTTGGCTTCGATGTCACTTTGGTAATATAATTGTTTAGAGGAGAGAAGGTGGCTTTTATATATTGTTTACCAAAAAAAATTCCATTTTAAGCACTAAGGAACTCTGAAAAAAAATGGTTACAAAATGTGTTTACTTAAATATTGTGAAATGAGGATGGAAATTCGCAGTGCAGGGTATTTGTCATCTGCTCATGACTAGCAGATGGCCGCCTCCCCCTCCTCCTTTGCAAGCTCAATGACTCACATCTTACAGGGTGTGCAAATTGAAATTTCGAAACTCTCCAGAGTAGAGGTGGCAGTGCCATAACTCGATGCAGGAGAAGTGTGCCAGCCAGATGACTTTGCCAGCCAGCATGCTGCCAAAGACTTCACAAAATGTCTCTCTTATTGGAAAGAAAAGCGTTTGGATGTCTCTCTGCACGTGTTCGATGCGCCATTTCTGAAAGGATACAAGGTATGCTTCAGGCTGTGGGTGAGCCTGTGTGTATGAAATGGAGCAGGTAGTCTGCCAGCCCAGAGCTGGGTAGTAATTGCTCCTACCAAGGTGAATCATGCAAGATAGACTCACCTGTTTTGGCTTGTCAGCTCTAGGATGGTGGCAAGTCAGCCTTCAGCCATCGATAGAACAAAGTCTGAGCTATTATCACATGCTCCAAAAATAGGAGGTTATAGTTTAGAAAGATATGTCATCTAAGTTCAAAGTTTTTTTTTCTCTTTTGTTTAATTAAGAGGAACTCTGAGTCTGCTGCTTAACCAAAAAATGAGGGCTGTATTTTAGGCAATTCTATTTGTTTAAAAAAATAGAGTCCTGAGAACCAGGAGGACTAACAGCAAAATTGACTTTTACCTGCAGATCTCACTTCCCTTCACGTGGTAACTAGTTACCACAGATGCCCCCCTGTGATGAACTGCACCACCTGGTATTCACACCTTTGTGTGGTCCCTTCCTTTTAAAGCCAAAGAAAGCCTTGCAGCTTCCACTTGGGTCTCCTGGAACACTCACTGTGGGAGAAGACAGCTGTCACATAAGAAGCCTGACTACCCTGAGATCACTTTGCTTTGAGGAAGCTCAAGCTGCCACCTGAAGAGGCTGTGTGGAGAGAGAAATGCCTGATAAGCCCCTAGCTGTTTCAGGCATCTCAGCTGATAAGCCCGACATGTGACTAAGGAAGCCATCTTGGACATCCAGCTGAGGTGAGGCTTCTGATGACTCCATCCATCTGACTGCAACCACCTGAGAGAATGCAACATCACCTAACTGAGCTCAGTCAACCTATAGGACCATGAGAGATAATAATAATTTTTTTAAGCTACTATATTTTGGTGTAGTTTGTTACACAGCAATAGATATAACCCAAACACTTCAGATTGAGAGAGAGAGATTGAGAGAGAGAGAGAGAGAAAGTTAAACATGAAATGCAATTGCACTGACCTGACTCCCTTCTTTTTTTCTCACCCCAGATAGTGTCTATGAGCAAATCTCATAGCCTCTATTTTATTTTTTTTCTTTTTCTTTTTCACTTCTCGGATTTTTTAAAGTTTTTAAAATTGAAGTATAGCTAATTTACAATGTTTTGTTAGTTTCAGGTGTACAGCAATGTGATTCAGTTATATAGGTTGTTGGAAGCACTTTTGATAAGGCCTGAACCTCCAATATTTTCTAAGGGAACTTAGACACTAGTGATGTGATGAACATGCAAGTGAAGACAGAAACAGAATGGCCTTAGGGGCTGCATCAGTTGGGGACATACTCTATGGAGCTATGAAGTAGGAGAGAACCTGGAAGTCATTCAATGCAACAGTAGAATTGTCAGCCCTGGGGTCCCCTTTCTTTGTTCATTATTGAGTACCTAGACATCTAAAATGTGTAAATAACTGGAAATGGACAAAAATGTCCAGACAGGTTATTTCTAGTAATGAAGAGATGATGTTATCAAAGAAGATTAAAGGTTCTAAATTAGGGGAGCCTAGCTGAACAATGGTTAAGGAATGGAAGCATATGAGGATGTCAGTGCCAAAGAGAAAGGTGTCTCTTATTCATTTGCAGCTTTGGGTTAGAGCCTATGAGGGAGGAGGAAGAAGGGGGACAGAGAGCAATGGAGTCAAGACGAAGAAACAGGCTCAGGATGTATAAATAATAGGATTTTTAGGTTAAAATCTCTTCAGTCAACCACAGCCATTGCAATTTAAGCAGGCAAATTTTGATATAGCAGAAGAAGTACCAACGTGCCTATCGGGAGGTCTTTGTCCTGCTACCAACAGGCAGTATAGACTTGGCAAGTACCTTGCCCTCTCTGGGTCTCAGGAAGGCATGTTGTAACTTATAAAAGTCTCTACAAAGGCAAAGTATTATATCAATTATAATAAAATGAGCAGTAGTACTTTACGCAATCTAAGCTCCTTTTCAACTATAAAAACCTTATGGTTCTAAACTGTAGAAATAAGAGACAGTTTTAGAACTTAAAAATTAGGTAATTAGGCTTCTAGACTGGAGATAGGTATAAAAAGCTTTGATTGAGATTTTGTGTAATACATAATGGAAAATGTTTAGGTAAGGGTAAGGATCTTTATTTTATTTCTTGATATATCCCAAGTACCTAGAACAACGCCAACATGTAGCAGATGCTAATAAACATATTTGTGGATTGACTGAATGAGCTATTCCTGGGAAATCAAGGACAAAAATGACCTAAAAAGCAGACACATCAACTATAAGTCTGTCCTTATCTCTTATTTTTATGAAATTTTCTCACTTAGTTCTATTGCTTGGCAAACACTGATATACAAATTTCTAAACAATATTTAGTCTTGCTTCTCTTCTTTATTTTAAAGATAAATAGGGAGGCATGTATTTTTCCAACTAATGTTAACTCACTAGTTTATACTTTTTTTATTTTTACATTTTTAATTAAGAAAAATCTCAAGCACATAAACAGAATACCCACCACCCAGATTCAGCAATTATCAACATTCCATGATTCTAGTTTTATTTATACCTCCATCATTTCTTACTCCCACTGGATTATACGTGATTATTTTTTAAAATAGATTTTCCTCCATCTAATAAAACAAAATTTAGCGTTCCATTTATCTTGTCCTAGTGTACTCATTTATAGGTGTTTTAATTTCCCAATTTTTTAGTATATTACTGAGTTGCATAGAACTTCCTCAGGGTGCTATTTCTTCTGACTCTGGATTAAGTAAAATTGCAAACACTTTAGAAAAGCTCTCTGTGGATGACTCCCCTTGTACATAGGGTTTCAGAGTTGTTCTGTTTAGAAAGGGATCCATATCAGTCAGACGTCTTGGTTACAAACATTAGAACTCAACTATGGCTGGTTCAGCGGAAAACATAACTAACAGCTTTGAGAAGGCTCAATAGACCCTCGGAGGATTAGAGACCCAGGCTTGAAGATATATGGGCAGGAACAACACTCAAATGGCACTTCAGGATGGGGATCCAGAAAGGGATCCATCTTTGCTGTCACTGGGCGCAGACACCACAGATTGCCCCATTGATCCTGGGCAATGGAAGCTGAACTGCTGTCATCGTTGTCCCTGAAAGCCATTGCCTCTGCCATCACCTTCAGAGAATGGTCTCCACCGTGTCTGCTTCCTCATGTTTGTCTCTTTTAAACTGAAATCTCATTGAGTGCACTTCATTGGCTGAGTCTATTCATTGGCTGAAGTGTTTATGCCCTAGCTTCCAGGAAGGCTGGACGAGTGAGTTTCTGGATTCTAGGTTCGGAAAACCAGACTCATAAGGTGGGCCATTCCCCAAATTTAGATGTTCAAAAGTTCTGGGTGGCCACAAATTATGACATGTGTTTATTAAAGTATCTTTAAATCCAAAATGGTCTTTGAAGGAATTCCTAGACCGTATGAAAGGGATAATACAGTTGATTGACCTACATGCAAGAAGCAATTTGTTCATTTCTTCTCGGAGAGGGGAGGGATCATTATTCTTTTAGCTTTAAAAAAGCCATATGGCCTACATGGGAAAAGAATCTACAAAAGAGGGGATATATGTATATGTATAACTGATTTACTTTGCTGTACACCTGAAACTAACACAACATTGTATATCAACTATACTCCAATAAAAAAAAGCCATATGGCTTTTGCACTTTAAAAAGCCATATGCACTATCTTCTCTTGCTTTAATATCTTCTCTCTTCTGGATTCTCTCCAAAATCTTCAAACCTCTCAGCATTTCCTCCTCTTCACAGCTTGCCCCACTGTACCACCGTAGAGTTTTTCTAAGGTAGTTTGTATTCTAAGCCATTCTTTGACGGCATATTTTCTTTGCAATTTTCTTTCGTTTAAAAAATGTTTTCTAAAGCATATATGCTTCCTTTATAAGGAACAATACATCTCAAGAGCTATAAAAAGAGGATGTTAACTCACATACACTAACTCACTCCCCAGGAATTTTACAATTACAGGCATGTTGAGATACTTTCTCTAAGTGAATGTAGTAAACCATCTACTTTCTATTTAAAAAAAAAAAGAAAGAAAAAAGGCAAACCAAGGAGGTAAGATATTCACTCTTATAGACTTATGAAGATGCTGCAAACCATTTATAATTCATATCAAACCTCTTTAATTTGACCTACATCATCCATCATGTCCCTTTCTGTTACTTGCTGGAAGATCATACTCACTCTTTCAAATGAAATTTCGATAATAATTTTCCTTTAAAATGACAAAAAGGGCTTTACATTAGGTAAAGAAATACTGAAATGTGTTTATTATACATTATCCAGAAAAATAAAATAAATATACCAAAAGGTCACTCTAGAAAATAATTTTGTGTATCAAATAACTTATGCTAGCCTTCCCTGAGGGATATAAACCATGAAGCTAGCACAAAACCATCTCTCTCCATAGTTAATTTTCTTCTCTGTATCACTAAAATACCAAACTCAGCTACTTACATAATAATCACTAGTATAGTCATTTTAAAAGTTTGAAGCATTTAAATTGTCCTCTCTTCCTTTAAGAAATATAATTTAATAGGCAATTCAGTGAAAATATACTCCTCAAATGTTTGATGGCTTGAACTAAAATCAGCCTTTAGGCAAAGCTTGTTTTATATTGTTTAGATTTTTGAGGGGTCGCGTTCTTTTTTGCTTTGTATTTCATCATAGAATGCAAATGAAACATTTAAGAGATGGAGGCCAAACTGAATGTCAATGTGAAATATGAACAAGGTCAACTTTATTCTGATTAATCAGCTTCTGGACTTGACTAAAACACAGAGTTTCATGATAGAAAGGGTTTGAATATTTTGCAGTCTTTGTTACTAGTTTGAGGGGAAAAAGTATTAAAATATTATTCCCTTCCATAAAAATGTTAAATGCTTACTCTGAAACAAAGAAAAAATGAGATTTACAACCTCCAATAAACACTGACAGAGGTAGGAAAGAAAAAAAGCAAGAACAATTTAAAATAAAGTTTGTATTAGTTTTCTATTGCTGTGGAACAAATCACCACAGATTTAGAAATTTAAAACAATATGCATTTATTATCTTACAGCTTCCATAAGTCAGGAGTCTGGTCACTACTCATCTGGGTCCTCTGCTCAGGGTCTCACAAGGCTACAATCAAGGTGTCAGCCAGGCTGTGTTGTCATTAGAGGCTTGACTGGGGAAGGACATCCTTCCAGGTTCCCTTAGGTTGTTGGAAGCACTTATTGCCTTGTGACTGCAGAACTCATGGCAGCTTTCTTTTTCAAGAAAAAGAAAGGAGAGTGAAGAACTAGTCTGCTCAGAGGCGTCTATATAAATTGGAAAGTAATCACAGGAAAGAGAGCTCATTATCTTTGCAATACTCTGTGGGTTAGAAGCAAGTCACCAGTTCTGCCTGCACTCAAGGGGAGGTGATTATACAGAGTGTGAACACGGGGGTCATCTGAACATCATAAGAATTCTGTCTCGCCCACATTTGAAACACAATTTAAAGGAACGCCAATGAAATCCAAGGCAGACAGTTTACCAGAGGCAGTGCGTTTGATTCATATTTTTGTTGGTATTTAACTATAAGATGAGTAACCACAAGACTCCCAGGTATTTCAAGGATTTAAAGGTAACCTGTTGAAAGACTCTTTTGGCTATGCAAAACCTAGCAGAGTACATTGTCCTGCTGTGGCCTTGGCCAGTTTTCAGCTTTGGCCACAGACGAGCTTCATGAGTCCACCCTGCCCACGGTGTACAGGGTCATATATAAGTATAGCAAGCACAGGCAATCGTGTCTGTGGCACCACGGATGAATTACCCCTACTCAAGTGAATAGACATGGAGACCCTCGAGGGACCACAGGGTCTGGTTCAGCCACTGTGAGCACAGTCTTCCTTGAATGTCAGCAGTGAGTTTAGTCATCTCATGAGGAGAATCAAACAGAAGTGAGGTTAAACACCCTTCAGGTGAGAAAAAAATAATATGGTAAGTAGTAAAATATGGAAATGAAGGGCTACAGTTTCTCTTTTGAAAGCATACTTCGCTACAGTTCTTAAATTCAAATGCTGTAGCCTGTATGCATTCTTTTTAGCATGTGTTCATGTACATAAACAGGATTATGGACCAAAACGAATGTGGAAACTGAGGATAATATACACTTTATATATTTTCCACCTTGTGGAAAGAAGAAATAAACTATACTCCTGTGTTAGTTTGGATTCTCTGAGAAGCAGATGCTGAAACAAAGGTAGGAGGGCAAAAGGTTTACTGGGGAGCAATATCCATGAGGAAACAGGATTTGGAAAGGAATGTTGCATCTGCCACAACTCCATATGGCCCACGAAGGTCACAGATCTGACCGTCAGTTAAAAAAAATCAAGAAGCTCTATGGCTTTCTAGTATCTGGCCCCTGTTTACAACAAGGAGGACTATTTCACAGAACCTCAGGGGCTGAGGCAAATTCTCAGAGGTTGTCCATCTCAATTCTTCATCTTTAGACAGGGATGCATTGAATCATCCTGATGGTGGGGGACTTTCCCATCTTTGAAAAGGCCCAGGTAGGTGGTTCTACAAATCTCTTGCTCAGCTAGTTCACTAAAAGGTTATAGACATTTGAAAATTTCTAACTAAATCCACCAGGTCTATCTCAGGTTAGGAGCAGGGCAGTATTTTCTGGTGGTTCCTTTTCTTTTGCTAGTCCTTCACATGTTGGGATTTACTATTATCCTCTTCTTATTCTGAACACTTCTCCAAGGAGAACTCATCCACCACCATGGCTTCAACTTTTACCTGTATAGTAGTGGTTCTCAACTAGGGGCTATTTTGCTTTTCAGGGGACTTCTGGCAATGTCTGAAGACATTTTGGTTGCTATAATTGGGGGGATGCTACCAGTATTTAGAGGATAGAGACCACGGATGCTGTTAAATATCCTACAGTCCCCCACAACAAAGAATCACCCAGCAGAAATTCTCAACAGTGCCAAGGTTGACAAACCCTGCTGTATAGAGACAACTCCCATTCCAGATCTCCTACCCAGGTTTCACTCGCAAGCTCTACATGGCAAGATGAGGAATCTTTGACTTATTTTCTAAATAAAGTTAAAAGCAAGGCCATCAGATAAAGAGATGCAGGGGAGCAGAACTGACTAACCTCTCCATTAGATACAGGAGGCAGTCACAGTGCCTGCCTGGGCCCACAATACTTTTAGGGGCCCACGAAAATGTTTTAATTTTAATTTCTTTTGAAATCAGAAGGAAACAAATGAATATGGTAACAATGAATATATAATAATGAATCAACCTGGGATTATATTTGTCTTTATTCCAACTCAGTGGTAAAACATAATTTTTAGGTTTATTTTTTTAATAGAGGAAGAGACTCATGAAGGCAAAAATGTCTATGGGTCACAAAAATCATAATACAGTCCTTTTAGGGAGGAGAAGGAGGCGTAGGAAATGTGAAAAGTGGGTAAAGTGTGAAACATCCTTGTGGGCAGTGGGAAAACAGCTTTAGGGAAAAAAACAGCTTTAGAGTTTTGGTAAGACTGCTGGGTGTTATTACGTGTGCACTTGGGGTTGGTATTCATCAATTTATAGGCATACTAACTAGTGCTGTAATTCTCTAGTAAAGCTCAGCTGCATGGACATGGCACAAAGCAGGCAAATGTTTGGGATTTCCTAGCACTGGCCATTTGGGGTAAGGGAGAGAGAAGTAAAGGAGATCAGAGAATTTGCAAAAGAATTTATATAATTATGAACTGAGGGGGCTAAACTGAACAAAGAGTGAATAACAGAATGGAGCCTTTGGAACGAGATGGAAAAGTCAATGAATTAGAGATTCCAATCAGGTTGAAAAAAATTAACACGTGTTCTGATTTGTGAGATTTTGGGAAGCCAGCATGTGTCCAAATATCTACTGCAACATACGTCAAGAGCTAAAAAAATTGACCATATAGATTAGTTACTCTGGGAGTTGCCAGAGTCATTTTGTCAATTTGTCAAACTTGCCAATTTCTCAGTTAAAATACAGACATTATTAAGAAAGGAAAAAACTATATTCTTTTTGGTTAGCACCTTAGGTTATAGCTAGTTGTGATTAAGATCCAATAGGGAATAGGACCTTGAATGTGGGCCTAGGAAGCAGGCCAATTCAAACAAAGATCTATTTGCCAAAAATCAATTCAACTTGCAGAATGGCCAACACAACAAATTGCCAACTGCAGTATAATTGATTCACCAAAAAAATATTTCTGTTTACTAGTATAAAATTTGTAGCAATCTGTGTCGAATGAGACAGTTCACCAGCCACTGAAGATTTTCTAAAGTTTAATTTCAGTTAACATAGTTTAGCTTGGGTTTCACTTTTAATTTGCTGCAGCCATTTTACCACAGGCATTTTACAATAGATTTGTCAGTCTAACTCAGTTGAACCTCATTTTCTTGGGTGATTCACATTTCAGAAATTGAGCACTTTTCATCTGCTTATTGGGAGACAGTTTTCCAAGGCTCTCTCATGTTTCTGTACATCTTGTAAGCAAGATAAGCATCTTGTAAGTAAGACAAGACTGTCTTTGTTCTGGACTGTCTTTTCAAGGTTATTTGTATAGTGAACAGTGTCTCCCTCCTAAGCAAAGGGCAAGAATGTTTACTTTCCATTTCAAAAGATTTGGGTTCCTAAGCTCAGAATTCTTCTCCTGTAATACAACCCACTGCCTGTGTGTGGGTATCACCTGGCCCTCTACCCATCACCTTCTGGGAATTGGGGCTCCAGGAACCTGCTCAAAAATGCTGATAATCTAGCTGCCGCTGTTTCCTTGAATAATAAATTGCACTTCACTTCTGACCTAGGAATCTTGTGTCTTATACTGGCACCCATGAAACTGTGTCAGACTAAGTTTTTAGATTACGAGTGGAGTGAAACCTCAGACACTTCCTAGCTCTTGACACTGCCCAAAACATACAAAATATTCATTTTCATCAAGCTAGTTTAAAAAGTCTGAATTAAAATAATTACAAAATACTAGGAACTGAATTAAAAATACGTTGGACGAGCAAATCCCTCTACCTTGGTTCTGAAATCCTTGGTATTTGAGATATGAGCAACAGTTGTAATTTGAAATACACAAGTAATTCTCAATTTAAAAGGTCATATATCCAAAGTATTGAAAAATCTAGAATTCATTAAACTCTAGCTATCCATGATGAAAGGGAGGGGCAAAACAGCTGCAGAAAAACTAAAACTAGATTCAATGAAATCTTTATATCAGTAACCTAAACTGCACAAAAATCTCCAAAAGCTGCTACAACCATCCCAGCCAATTTGAACTGCTATAAATGTTGTAAATGGTTAAATGAATCAGATTTTTAAATAATTCGGTAAATTTGACAAATTTCTCATTCATTGACTTGACCTAGGGGGAAAGGGAGGGGTCAGAGAACTTGGGGAGGTATGGGAGGCACCAGGGCAGATGTCCCCAGCTGCATTTATGGTTTAATCAAGAACACCAGCCTGTGGCCAAGGGAATTTTCATAGACAGATGAGAACTAGCCTCACTTGGCCTTTCTACCTGGAAGTTGGTACAAAATAACTGTTCCAGCCAACTAAAACAATCACATCTAGTAGAGGCTCTAGTGATTAAGAGCTGACGTTTTGCTGATCTGGGTTCAAGACCTGGGTTTTACAGTTTTGCCTAATCTCTTGGAGCCTCAATTTCTACATCTTAAAAGCAGAGATAAGCATAACACTTGTTTCTCAAGGATGTTGTGAGGATTAGTTGAAATATGCATTTAAATCGCTTAGCATGAGAGCTGCCACACAGCAAGTGCCTTAGTGTGAGATATTAGTAAAAATTAATTTTTTTGAATTGGAATTTCAAAGCATTTTTATCAAATATACTTATTTCCTTGCTTACTTTTGTGTTTTGGTAACTTTTTCTTTCAACATTTGGGGGGGAAAGGCACAAAGATATACACTTTCTAAAGGGCTAGATTAATATTGGGTGAGATTGATGTGTTTTAGAGAATCCAGATACTGCATACCACTTTAGATTCACAACAAATGAATTTTGCAAAGACTCTGTCCTTTAATTATTAAACCACTATGTATTAAAAGGAAATTAATCCATGTGGTATTTTTGATCCATTTGCACTTAATTAATAAAGATATGGTGTTCTAAAAAGTATTTCATGTTCAAGCAGTTATTTACCGCCTACTTTCTTTATGAGTTACCCTTTCCTTTTGGAGGCTTACTTTTGGAAGTTGAGTGATATGGCAATTAATGTTTACCTAAAATAAGTCCGCTTTACTTTAAATACTTAGTGCTGCAGAGCCAGGTAAATAACGTAACTCAGTGTCCCTAGAGGTAGAATTGTTGTCTTTATTGTCATTATTGTCAAATAGACAACTTTTGGAAGGGAGACGATTACCCTCAGGTGAATCCTGCTACCTTCTCCCAGCTGGAAATTGGTGAAAATTGGGGCAAGTCTGGGTACTGCTATTATTTCAATTACCACTGTTACTGGGTACAATTTATTGAGCGCCTACTATGTGATAGGCACCTAACTTACATTTACTTATAATTTAGTTCTGGTAACAACCTTATAATGTAAGCATTATTATTGTACTACCTTTTTGCTGATGAGGAAGCAGGCTTAGAGTTTAAGGAACTTGCTCAAAATTATCCAACTTATAAGTGACAGAGCAAGATGTTGAACATTGAACCCTAAGTCCATCACTTTGTGCTTCAATTAGGCCTGAAAAAACTTTGGTCCCAAATCATCAGCATTCTGGCTATATTCCAGGAGTGGCCTGAGTTAAGCCAGCATGAACCAGAGTAGGGAAGAGACTGGACCCAGGAAGGCCAGAGAAAGCAAGATATGAAAAAAGAAGGTGTGTTGTAAGATCCTAAGGAACTGAACTATGTCAGTGTAGGTGGGTTGATGTGTAGGGTCCAGATTTGAGATTTATGTCTGATGATTCATTAGATGTATATGTGAGAGTGTGATATTCTGAATGGATCCAAAATTTATTATAGGGGTGGTTAACTGTAACTCCATTAACAGAGATAGAAGATGGTGGAGGGGCAGCAATTCATGGCAATGTGAGCTTTCTGACTGTAATGCAATTGACTTAGGAATCATTTACAGGAAGATAACTACACATAATTTTTAAAAAGATTTTTGGAAACGAAGAAATATAGCTCATAGTAACTATTGGTCAATGAAGAAATCATAATGGAAATTAGAAAATATTTAAAACTGAATAATAACTGAAATTTTGTATAGCAAAAGTTATGAGATGCAGATAAAGTGATATATAAAGTAAAATTTAGACCTTTAAATGCATATATTAAGACAGAAGTCTGAAACTGATCTCAGTAAAATAAACAAAAATAAATTACAAAAGAGGAAAAATTTTAAATAAGGAAAAAATTAATGAAATAAAAAAAATAGAGAGATTGACAAAACCAAAAGATGCTCCTTTGAAACAACAAATAAAATTTATAGACCTCTGATGACGCCATGTAAGAAATCAAAGGGATAAGGAACAAATAACCAATCCTATGAATAAACAAAAGATATTTACTATGATGTATTAAGCAAACATTGGTAGAACTGAATAGATAAATAGACAAAACCACAATTACAGCTAGAGACTTCAAAAGCCCTCTCGTAACAACTGATAAAACAGCTAGATGAAAATCAGCAAGGATATAGAACTCAATAATACCATCAACCAACAGGATCTAATTCACATTTATAGAATACTCCACCCCACAACAGTAGAACACATTATTTTCAAGTGCCTATGAAATATTCATCAAGATAAACCATATTCTGAGTCATAAAACAAACCTCAACAAAATTTTAAGTTGAAATTATACACTGTATGTTCTCTGACCATAATGGAATCACACTAAAAAGCAATAACAGATATCAGGAAAATCTCTAAACACTTCGAAATTAAACAAAACGTGTTCCAATAACTCATGGGTTAAAGAGGAAACCTCAAATGAAATTTAATTAAATGAAAACACAACATATCAAAATATGTATAATGCAACTAAAGCAGTGCTGAAAGGGACATTTATAGCACTAAATACTTACATTAGAAAGAAGGAAAAGTCTCAAATCAATAATTTAAGTTTGTACCTCAGGAAACTAGAACAAGAAGACAAAATAAAGCAAAACAAGTGGAAGGAAGAAAATAAAACAGATAGCAGAACTCAGTGAAATAGAAAACAAGAAAACAAATGAGAAAATCAATGAAACAAAAAGCTGTTTCTTTGAAAGATCAATAAAATCAACAAACCTCTATCAAGAGTTACAAAAATAAAAAGAGAGAAGACCCAATCACCAACACCAAAAATAAAATCGGATATCACCTGCAGCCATTAATAAGGATAAGAGAATATTACAAACAACTTTATACACATAAATTCAACAACTTCGATGAAATAGACCAATTCCTCAAAAACAACAAATTATCCAAACTCAACCAATATGAAATGGATCATCTGAGTGGCCCTATAACCATTAAAGAAATTGAATTTGTAATTTAAAAACTCCCCCCAAAAGAAATCTCTTGGTTCAAATGTTTTCACTGAAGAATTCTACCAAACATTTAAAGAATTAACACCAATTTTATGTAAGCTCTTCCAGAAAATAGAAGAGGGAGGAATGCCTCATAATACATTTAATGAGGCGAGTATTACCTTGATATTAAAACCAGACAAGTCAGTCCAAAAAAGAAACTACAGACCAATACCTCTCATGAACTTAGACACAAAAATAGTCAAGAAAAAATTTTTAGGTAGAATCCAGCAAAGTCTAAAAAGAATTGTTACATCATAGCTATATTATTATAGCTTTTTATTGCTGCTGTAACAAATTACCACAAATTTACTGATTTAAAACAATACATATTATTTTATAGTTCTGTAGATTATAAATCCAACATGGGTCTCACTGTGCTAAAATCAAGGC
Organism: Balaenoptera ricei; assembly: GCF_028023285.1. Lineage (NCBI taxonomy): Eukaryota > Metazoa > Chordata > Mammalia > Artiodactyla > Balaenopteridae > Balaenoptera > Balaenoptera ricei. The sequence continues at coordinate 41,816,543 of NC_082660.1, forward strand.
ATTGGCTGTGTTACTTTTTGGAAGCTTTAGAGTATATGCTGTTTCCTTGTCTTTTTCAGCTTCCAGGTGTGGCTCACATTCCTTGGATCATGGTCCCTTCCTTCATCTTCAAAGCCGGCAACATTGCATCTCTCTAACCATTCTTGGTAATCAAATCTTTTTCTGATCACAGCTGGGAAAGGTTCTCTGCTTTTAAGAATTCAGGTGATAAGATTGGGCCCACACTAACTATCAGAGATAATCTCATCTCATGATCCTTAGCCTTAATCTCGTCTTCAAATTCCCTTTTGCCACGTAAGTAACATAGTCACAGCTTCATGAGGATTAGGATGTGGACATCTTTGAGGCCCATTATTCTTCCTACCTTAACTCCCAAGTAGGATTTATTCCATGTATGGCAATCATTGTAATCCACTATATCAGGGCTCCCCAACCACCAGGCCGAGGACCGGTACTGGCCCGCAGCCTGCTAGGAACTGGGCCACACAGCAGGAGGTGAGTGGCGGGCAAGTGAGCGAAGCTTCATCTGCCGCCCCCCATCACTCCCCATTGCTCGCATTACCACCTGAAACATCCCCCCCACCCCACCTCCGTCCATGGAAAAACTGTCTTCCACAAAACCAGTCCCTGGTGCCAAAAAGGTTGGGGACCCCTGCACTATACCAACAGGCTAAAGAAGAAAAATCACATGATCATATCAATTGATGCAGGAAGGGCGCTGGGCAGAATTCAACACCCATTCATGATTTAAAAAAAAATAAATCTTAGTGTTGCGGTCTGTTCTGGCTGCTATAACAAAACACTATAGACTGGGTGGCTTATAAGCAACAGAAATTTATTTCTCACATTTCTGGAGGTTAGGAAGTCCAAGATCAAGGCACCAGCATGACTGGGGGAGGAGGGCTTTCATGCTGTTTCATAGCTGGTGTTTTCTCATTGTGTTCTCACATGGTGGAAGGGGCAAGGGATCTCTGTGGGGTCTCTTTTACAAGGCACTAATCCCATTCACAAGGGTTCTACCTCATGATTTAAGCAACTCCCAAAGGCCCACATCCTAATAACATCATCTTTCGGGATTAAGATTTTAACATAGGAATTTTGGAGAGACACAAACATTCAGACCATAGCACTTAGCAAATTAAGACTAGGGAGGAACATTCTCAGGTTGCTAAGGAGCATCTACAAAACACAGGTAATCTCAAACTAAAGAGTAAAAGATTGAATAATATATCCTTAAGATCAGGAACCAGATAAGGGTGGCTACTGTCACGACTTATATTTGATATAGTACTGGAAGTCCTAGCCAGTACAATAAGGCAAGAAAAGGATATAATAAAAAGATTCATATTCAGAAAATATAAATACTCTTGCAAATGAATAAAAATCAAACCACCAAGAAAATGTTTATTATTTTCTTTGCAAAAGAGCAAATACAGATGGCCAAATAACATAAGGAAAGGAGCGTATCATTAGTAATCAGGGAAAACCATAATGGAATACCAATGTAGAAACTCTATAGTTGCAAAATTTATGAAATCTGACAACATCAAGCATTGGAGAGGTTGTGCTAAAATGGGAAGTTTCATACACTGCTGATGGGAGTGTAAATTTGTATAATTACTTTGCCGAAGTGCTTGACACTCTCTAATAAGGTTGAAAATATATACCTTAATCTCAGACACTTGTGTACTAGGCTATATGTTCAAGAGTATTCATGCAATCTTTGTAATAGCACAACTTGAAAAAAATGTGATTTATCAATGTAAAGGATTTTTGTAGTATGTTCATACAATGGAATCTTATTAAGTAATTTAAAAATCAACAAATTACAGCTATGCAAAATTACATATTTCTTCTTACATACATAAAGCTGAAAGAAAGAAATATGTCACAAAATAATTCACACACCATAATTCCACTTTAGGAGACTCAAACAGGAAAAAATAAACTATATTGTTTATAGATGCATACATAAGTGGTAAAATTACAAAGAAATCAAATTATGACAAAAGTCAAGGAAATGGGTAATGTTGGGAAATAGGAGGGAGTTTTTTTTTTTTTAAACATCTTTATTGAAGTATAATTGCCTTACAATGGTGTGTTAGTTTCTGCTTTATAACAAAGTGAATCAGTTATACATATACAATATGTTCCCATATCTCTTCCCTCTTGCATCTCCCTCCCTCCCACCCTCCCCATCCCACCCCTCTAGGTGATCACAAAGCACCGAGCTGATCTCCCTGTGCTATGCGGCTGCTTCCCACTAGCTATCTATTTTACATTTGGTAGTGTAAATATGTCCATGACACTCTCTCACCCTGTCACATCTCACCCCACCCCCTCCCCATATCCTCAAGTCCATTCTCTAGTAGGTCTGTGTCTTTATTCCCGTCTTGCCACTAGGTTCTTCATGGACTTTTTTTTTTCCCTTAGATTCCGTATATATGTGTTAGCATACTGTATTTGTTTTTCTCTTTCTGACTTACTTCACTCTGTATGACAGACTCTAACTCCATCCACCTTAGGAGGGAGTTTTGATTGAGAAGAACAAGGTAGAGTGCTTCTAAAGAACTGGCAATATTCAATTTCTTGACCTGGGTAGTGTTTTACAATTATTTGTCAAACCGTATACATTTTATGTACTTTTCTATATGTATGCTTTATTTCACAGTACTTACTAAAAGAAATCAAAATGTATAACAATTTCACAATAATAAAATATATTTTTAAAAGAAAATAACTACATCCAAATCAAAGACTTTAAAAAATATCAGAGAAACCCAAAGCAGAATAAAAACTAGTAAAGAACCAAATGTGAAATAGATAGCTAGTGGGAAGTAGCCGCGTAGCACAGGGAGATCAGCTCGGTGCTTTGTGACCACCTGGAGGGGTGGGATAGGGAGGGTGGGAGGGAGACACAAGAGGGAGGAGATATGGTGATATATGTATATGTATAGCTAATTTACTTTGTTATAAATCAGAAACTAACACGCCATTGTAAAGCAATTATACTCTGATAAAGATGTTAAAAAAAAACTAGTAAAGATAAAAGCAAAAATTGGGTGACACCATCAAGATGGTGGAGTAGGAGACCCCAACTTCTATCTGCTCACCCAGATCAATTATTAGCTACCCATGAACCAAAACAAAACAACAGAAAGCAGCTCTGGGAGTGCTCTGGAGTCTACTAAAGACACTTCAACAACAGAGTGGAATAAAAAACTTGAGAATAACCACACAAAAAGGGAAGGAAGACAGCTTCATTTTGCCTGCATCATCCCATCCCACAACCCACTGGCACTGTTCAGCACCAAGAGGAGATTCCCAGCTAAAAAGAGTTCTCACAGGGAAAGGAAGAGTGGTATGAGTGACCAGCTTCCCTAGCCCTTCAGGGCACTGCACAAAGGTTCTGCTTCAGTTTCACCCAACCCAGGGGCTGACAAAGCAGAGGTGTATAGAGACAGCAAGGAACAAGAACTAAAAGCAAGGGATACCGGTAGCAGTCATGCAGTGGGAGTAGTTGTGGTTCCAGTGACCTGCTCTGTAGACAAACCCAGCAGCTTTTGCCACTGAAAACACTAACGGCCAGCACAGCTGCAAAAGACCACCTATTGATTACACTGGCTTTGCCCCACAACTTTTTGCATTCCCTGATGCCTGCTGCCTGAGTCCCTCCCCACTCCTCCTTCCTTCCCCCTGCATCCTCCAGAGTCCAGGAACTGCATTAGTAGCCGGCCAAGGCCTCTGCAGCTGTGCTAGAGCAAGACACCAGCCTAGATCCTTGTGGCTGACCCACACTGCTGTGCACCTACTCGAGGCTAGACCCTCTAGCTCTGCACCCACATGCCCCCCAACCTGACACCCATCACTGGCCTCCACTGCTGTACTGCACACCTAGAGGGAGACCTGCAGCCATGGGAGAGCATGCCAACAGCCAGGGTCCCCACAGCAGCTTGTGGGCTGGGATCAGGCCCTATCTTTTATCACTGACCTGCAACACTGTGTTACCGGTAGCTAATCCCTCCAGCTGTGCACCTGCATGCCACTGGCACAAACCCCACCACCAGCCTACACTGCTGTGCACCCATGACAAGACCCAGCAGCCATAGTAGTGCACACCAACAACCAGGGCCCCTGCAGCTACCAGTGCTGCCTACCCTGGTGCTCATCACTACCTGTGTTTGCAACCGGCACTTGCCGCTCACAGGCACCTACAGCTGGCACTTGCAGCCAAGCCCATGCATACCACCGGTTCTAGCTACTTCTGCTGCTTGCCCTGGTCCCTAGCTGCTGGACCTGGAGGCACTGATAAGGACCCCAATAGTCCTTGCAACCTCTACAGATCCTTGCAGGGCTTGCCAAGGACCATGCAGTTGTCGATGCTGTGGACTCCAAAAGTCTGAGCTGATGAGCCATCATGTCCCCCTAGACCCAGTGCTGCCACATGCCCCTGCACTTGGGCCCAGTACCACTAGGCCTGGGGTCCCAGCATGCTCCAACATGCCCTATATACAGGTGACAGTCTTCCTGCAATGAAGTCAGTCCATAAAGTCTGGAGGAGGTGACTGCTTCTTCAAATGTGCAGACACCTACACAAAGCTATAGGGATCACAAAGAATCAGGGAAACATGACACTACCAAAGCAACATAGTAAACTTCCAGTAACTGATCTCAAAAATTGGAGATCCAGGAATTGCCTGACAAAATATTCAAAATAACTTTTCTAAAGATGCTCAGAGAGCTACAAGAGAACACAGATAAACCAAAACTAACTCAAGTCTGTTGGAAACTAAATAGACCAATGTGATAGTTAATTATATGTGTCAACTTGGCTGGACCGTAGTGCTCAGATATTTGGTCAAACTTTATTCTGGATGTTTTTGTGAAAGTATTTTTTGGATGAGCTTAACAGTTAACCAGTGGACTTTGAGTAAAGCAGATTACTCTCCATAATTGGGCCTTATCTAGTCAGTTGAGGCCTTAATAGAACAAAGACTGACTTCTCCTAAGCAAGAAGGAATTCTGTCAGCAGACTGCATTTGGGCTCCAGCTGTAACTCTTCCCTGAGTCTCCAGCTTGCCAGCCTACCTTGTTAGTTGCAGAATTACAACATGTATTGAATTCACAACTTCCCAGAGTGTCTACTATTAAAGTGAGGACATTGATTGGGAAGGAATGAGGTCCTGAAAATTGGAATGGGGATGTATGGGAGGACCTGATGAAGCTGGAGACACTGAATCCCTAAATTTGAATGAGCCTTCTTTGCCAAAGGAAGTAGCCTTTCCACCTCCATCTAAGGAGATTAACCTTGCATTGTCTAAGGAACTGAAATGCCCTTTACTGAGGCACTTGCTTCACAAGACACTGCTGAGTCTCCTCAGTAGCCTCTCCCAAAACCCCTCTTTATTTCTTGACCTATAACTAGACTCAAGTCCTAGGAGGCCCCTAAAGATGAGATCTTCAACAAAATAAAGGCCATATATGACAAGCCCACAGTTAGTATCATACTCAATGGTGAAAAGCTGAAAGATTTTCTTCTAAAATCAGAAACAAGACAAGGATGCCCACGCTCACCACTTCTATTGAACATAGTACTGAAAGTCCTAGCCAGAGTAATTAGGCAAGAAAAAAAAAAAGGCATCCAAATCAGAAAGGAAGAAGTTAAATTTGTAGATGATATGATGTTATATAGAGAAAACACTTTAGACTACACACACAAAAAAAACCCTGTTAGAACTAATAAATGAAGTCAGTAATTCAGTAAAGTTGCAGGATACAAAATCAACATATGAAGGTCAGTTGTGTTCCTATACGCTAACAATGAGCTATCTGAAAAAGAAATTAAGAAAACAATCTTATTTACAATTTCATTGAAAACAATAAAATACTTGGGAATAAATTTAACCAAGGAGGTGAAAGATCTCTATACTGAAAACTATAGGACTCTGATGAAAGAAATTGAGGAAAGCACAAATAAATGGAAATATAGCCCATGTTTATGAATTGGAAAAATTAATATTGTTAAAATGCCCATACTACCCAAAGTGGTCTACAGATTCAAAGCAATCTCTATCAGAGTTCCAATGGCATTTTCCAGAGAAATAGAAAAAACAATCCTAAAATTCATATGAAACCACAAAAGACCTCAAATAGCCAAAGTAATCTTGAGAAAGAAGAATAAAGCTGGAGGCATCATACTTCTTTTTTTTTTTTTAAGTTTTCTGTAGACTTTATTTCCAGACCATGTTACAAAATCTCGAATATCTATCCACTTGGTAACTGTATGCATATTCTTTTTTTAAATTTAGTGCACATTTTAATGTATATATCAATGACTTTAATAATTGTACAGAGTTGTGTAATAACCACACCAAAAACAGAATATAAAATATTTCCATTGCTCCAACAAGTTTTCCCATACTCATTTACAATCAATCACTTGTCCACATTCCCAGTCCCTGGCAACCACTGATCTATTTTTTGTGCCTACAGTTTTGTCTTTTCCAAAAGGTCATATAAATAAAATACATAAATGGAAACATAGAATGTTTTTGTTGCCTTTCATGTTTGGAGGCATCACACTTCTTGATTTCAAGTTATATTACAAAGCTACAGTAACCAAAACAGCATGTATGGTACTGGTATAAAAATAGACTAGACCAATGCAATAGAATAGCAAGCCCAGAAATAAACCAACACATATATGGTCAACTAATCTTTGACAAGGGTGCCAAAATACACAATGGGGAAAAGACAGGCTCTTCAATAAATGGTGTTGGGAAAACTGGATATTCACATATAAAATAATGAAATTGGACCCTTATCTTACACCATATACAAAATCTACTCGAAATGGGTTGAATACTTAAACATAAGACCTGAAACTATAAAACTCCTACAGAAAACATAGGCAAAAATCCCCTTGACATTGGTCTTGGCAATAATCTTTTGGATATAACACCAAAAGCACAAGCAACAAGAGCAAAAATAAAGTAGGACTACATCAGACTAAAAAGCTTTTGCACAGCAAAAGAAACAATCAACAGAGTGAAAAGGCAACCTATATAAAGGGAGAAAATATTTGCAAACTGTCTATCTACTGAGGGGTTAATATCCAAAATATGAGGAACTCATACAACTCAGGAGCAAAAATCCCCAAAAATCTGATTTAAAAATGGGCAAAGGATCCAATAGACATTTTTCCAAAGTAGATATACAAATGACCAACAAATGTATGAAAGGGTGCTCTACATCACTAATTATCGGGGAAATGCAAATCAAGACCACAATTAGATATCACCTCACGCCTGTCAGGATGACTATTATCAAAAAGACAAGAGATAAGAAGTGTTGGCAAGTGTGTGGAGAAAAGGGAACCCTTATACACTGTAGGAATGTAAATTGGCACAGCCATTATGTAAAACAGTATGGAGGTTTCTCAAAAAAAATCAATAATAGAATTACCATACCATCCAGCAATTCCACTTCTGGGTATATATCCAAAGGAATGGAAATCAGGATCTCACAGAGACATCTGCACACCTATGTTCATTGTAGCATTATTCACAATAGCCAAGATATAAAATAACTTGTGTCAGTCAGTGGATGAATGGATAAAAACTATATGGTATGTATATACATACACACAAACACACACAAAATGGAATATTATTCAACCATAAAAAAGAAAGGAACCTCACCATTTGCAACAGCATAGATGGACCTTGTGGGCATTATGCTATGTGAAATAAGTCAGAGAAGGACAAGTACTGTAAGATCTCACTTATATGTGAAATCTAAAAAAGCCGAACTCATGGAACCAGAGAGTAGAATGGTGTTTGCCGACAGCTGTTGGGGGGCAGGGTGGGGAAAATGAAGAGGTGTTGGTCAAAGGGTACAAACTTCCAGTTATAAAAGGCATAAGTTCAGGGGATCGTATCACATATTTGAAAGTTGCTAAGAGAGTATATTTAAACGTTCTTTCCATAACAACAACAACAAAATGGTAATTATGTGAGGTGAAGAATGTGTTAACTATACTTATTTTGGTAAACGTTTTGCAATATATAGGTGTATGAAATCTTCATATTGTGCACCTTAAATTTACACAATGTTATATGTCTATTGTGTCTCAATAAAGCTGGAGAATATGTATCTGTGTCCAAATTTCCATTTTTTATAAGGATACCAGTCACGTTGAATTAGGGACTCATCCTCCTTCAGTGTGACCTCATCTTACTTAATTATATCATCAACAAAACTATTTCCAAATAAGGTCACACTCTGAGGTATTAGGGATTAGAACTTCAACATATGAATTTGGGGGGAACACAATTCAATCCATAACCATATGTATCAAATATACATATAAAGGATAGTTTATGGATATGCAGGTAGGTAGTGAATGTCTAGAACATCACAGAAATGTTATATACCAATTCAAGGATAGTAATTACCTGTAGAGAGTGAGGGAGCTAGGAGGAAATGTTTAGTAATGAAACTCTAACAGTATCCTTAACTTCATCTTAATAAAAAAGTTCTGTAGCCAGTATGGCAAAATAACTTTTAAATCTAAGTTCTGAGTGGTCGGTATCTAGATGTATGTTGTATTGTTTTCTGAACCCTTCTGAGTATTTAATAGCTTGTGTCTATAAATGTTATTCATTCCCTAGAAAGACGCTACAATGGGACTGACTCACTAAGTCTAACAACACAGACAGCTTTTCCTCCAACAATTAGAGTATGTTATTGTTTTTTTCATTTTAAAATCAAATGAGGTAGTTGCTTTGCTTTTAGTGATCCCGTTATATATATATATATATATATCTTTAAAGGTATGATCATATTCAGTGGGCTAAGATGCTTCCATCATGAGAGGTAAGCCGTATCTGAGACAGGCAGAGAGAAGAAAAATTTCTAACCCTACATATCATGCTTACTCCATGGCTTACTCTTTTTGACTGGAATGGGGGTAGAAACATGCAAAGTCTTTCAAATCTTTCTTCCTCCCCCGTGCCCTTTATCTGTCCCTCTCTTTTTGTTCTCCTGGCTTGTGGGTTTCAGTTCATTTAAATCCCATTTGTGAATTTGTTTCCTACCCAATACCAACTGCATATATTTACAGAAATTAAGAGGAGATCTGAATCAAAGGACTTCAAAGTCTAACCATGCTTCACCAATAGCAAACTGCTTGTTTCTGGGCAACTCTCTCAATATTTATTTATTTTTCATCCAGAAAATTAAAGATTTGGATTAGACAGTCTCAGATCTAAATGTGTTTAGAAGAACAAAGGTGATTGATGGAGCAGGACGTAAACATTTTATGTAACTTGTGAAAATGTAAAAATTTCAGTAAAATATGTGTGTTTTCAATTATGTGATAAATTAGGTAGCTGATGTGGTTAACTTTTTCTCAGAGTGGAACACAATCACCTGTTTGTTCTAGTAACATGTACACACAATCTATGTTAATCTGACTCAATTATGCAGCCCCCAACATAACATTATCCACACATTGAGACTCTTAAAAGTCCTTCTTGACAATGATAAAATTCACCTCTTAGGAAGGAAAAATAAATCTTTGTATAATCCAGATGCCAGATGCAGCTCTCATCCATAAGCCTTGAGTGTGTTTTTTCTCTGAGCTAAACTTGACGCAATCTTGGCCTCTTAACCAACCTCTACAAGAAAGCCAATCATTCAAAATATTTCCTAGGTTTTATGGAAGATTTTGTGGGGCCACAGGGAAGAATCAGGTTGGATAACATACAGTATCTTGTGTGAATACTCCCAAACAGAACCACTTCTCCTCTAAGTCTCTTCTTTGAGGTTTCAGCCACTGGCTCTCTCTCTTTCCCCAAACTTTGCCCCAAACAGTGCTTGGTTAGCTCCTCCTCCTTGGAGGACTCTGGTCCTTGGAGACTCTCTCCTCCCTCTCCGTATCCTTATCCAAGTATCTTCTCAACAAAGCTGGGCTGTGCCTACAAAGAAATTCTTCTAGACACTAACATCAAATTTTCCACATCTAGGCATTTGCAAGCAAAGTTCCCTTGCTTTTTGAAGACTGTATTTAATGTGGAAGCAGGCTTTTTGGCTCTAAGATGTTAATTATGTACAAAGCCTTCGACTCATGTCTGCAGGAATTATGCCCCAATACAGCACATTCAGCAGACCTTCCAGGCTATCTCCTAGGCACAAAAATTGTTAGCTGACACTGAAGTTTCCTTGGACCCAGCCCCTAATTCCATCAGACCATGATCTACTCAGAAGGCCAGCTTTCCTACTCCATCCAAACTCAACTGGAAAAAAAATCTACTTAATTAGAATGAAAAATAGGTAAGTGGTTAACATTGTGCAAGTATAATTTTCTCAGATGATTAGACACTTTTTCTTTTGAAATGAATAAATAAAAGGGAAAGAGGGGCAGAATAATAATGGTACAGGTTTTACCTTTTAAAAATTTGAATAAAATTAGCATAATTTCCCTTTTATTAAGCTACAGTAGATAGAAAGCACATTATAGACACTGTAGGTGGAGATGTGGGTGGACACATAAGAGGGGTAATGAGGGAGCATTGAAAATACAGCTGAAATAATGAGCATGTAATATGAAGAACAGCAGCAAAGATCAGGCTGGAGGATGGAAGGATGCCTGCTTTGATTACAGACAAAAGGGATGGAGAACAGAAAATAAGAGGGAACCATTCAGCTGAGCTGAGAAACTGGGGCAGCCTGGACCAATGGAGCTGGATATAGATGGGAAGAGAACAGGGGATACTTCCCCATTGACTTGGGTTTAAAAAATGATAACCTTGTGCTTAAAGAGGAGGAAAGCACAATAATATCATTCATTAAAAAATCTAGTTTTATCTATATTAACCCTGATGGAAACAGAAGCTACACAACTTACTTCCATTTGAACTGGAGCAACCTTGTTAGAATATAGGACATTGGGGCTTCCCTGGTGGCGCAGTGGTTAAGAATCCACCTGCCAATGCAGGGAGCACAGGAAGATCCCACATGCCGCAGAGCAACTAAACCCGTGTGCCACAACTACTGAGCCCACGTGCCACAACTACTGAAGCCCATGTGCCTAGAGCCCATGCTCTGCAACAAGAGAAGCCACCGCAATGAGAAGCCCATGCACTGCAACGAAGAGTAGCCCCCGCTCGAAGCAACTAGAGAAAGCCTGTGCGCAGCACCTAAGACCCAACGCAGCCAAAAATAAATAAATACAAATAAATAAATTTATTAAAAAAAAAGAATATAGGACATTGGGTTTGATGGTCATTCTGTCCACCCCACTCAAAGTATGGACAACACAACCCTTGACACACACCCTTACTGCCCCATTCATTTTGCAAATGAGGAAACAATGGCCCAGTGCAGTCTTGTAGAAGTGATTTTTTTTAACCTTAGAGCTATGAGAAGCAGACAACCAAACCTCCATGTGTGATTTCTACAGAAAGGGCTCTGCTGCTTGACATATAGCAGAAACTGAATCAAGATACTATTAACAGGATTGAGGTACTTGATCTAGATTTTCAATGGATGTTTACAAACTAGTAGATGAATATGAATTTGGGATTTCTTAGCCTGATCTGTGCCAGGCATAGTATTTAGATGGTACCATTGTTTCAGCTACAAATCTGGGAAGTCCAGGAGTTGTGTGTACAATATTTTTCTCTCTCAAAACCTAGGCTGTTAGATGGCAAAGTCTCAGGTCCAAAATGAATCCTGGGATGTCATCCTTTCAGCCAGCTCTCTCTGCATATCCCAGGCAGTGGACCCACTCTCTAACCTCTCTCCCTGCTCAGAATCTCTTCTCACTCTCTTCTAAGACTTTCTCACATCCTATCTACACCTCCTTTATCCCTTCCCATATTCCCTACTCTTTTCTTTTCAACGTGGTTGCCCTTGATGGTTATTGAGAAGAACTTTGATTTCTCAGCAAATATGAAGCCCAAATTTTCATTAATTTAAAAAAGTTGAATCTCCTTTACTCAAGGACAAGAATCATTCTTCTCCAGAAACATAATTAATTGTTTGGTATCTCCCTACAGATTTTTCTTCTAGAGAAAAGGGACCTTCTATATATATTAGGATAAGCAACTCTAATGCAGCCAAATAAATAAGCAAAAGGTGAAATTTTCCCTTAAAACAAAGTAAATCCTTGCATCCTGCTCAAAGATCTGCTTCTTCCCATGATAGATAATCTGTTATTGGTATCTATCTTAGAACATGCAAATACCAACCTGCGGCATATAGCTTGTCCCCTCATCAGCCTCTCTGGAGGAGTTCTGGCTGTGCTTAATAACTCGCCTGAGATTGTGCTGCTCTCAACCACCTTATCTAATGAAGCCCCCCCATTAGTCTTTGTATCAGCACATTATTTGTTCCCTTTATAGCACCTGAAATTATCATATTTGTCTGTTTTCTTGTACTTAAATTTTCCTTGTGCTCCATCAGGGCAGTAACTATATTTCTCATGGTTTTTGTGTCATCCCCAGTGACTGAGTTTCTGGCACACAGTAGGTACTCAATAAATACTTGTTGAGTGTTTGGGTAAGTAACCTAATATGAGCTTGGTAATCTGCATTCTGCCACTCAAAGGCAGCTCTCTACAATAACAACTCATCGGAAGCATCAACAGCCACCTGGATTGAGGATGCTGGGCTGAGTCAAGAGGTTGTCTAACCTCCTTTGGGCAGGAAACTTACCCTTACCCCACCTACAGTAGACTGAATCAGTGACACCAGTTCTTCACCCTTCCTATCCTCACCCTTTCTGTGGCCTTTAATTTTAGACTCAGTCATGTCTTGCTTTGGCCTACATGGGCAGAAATGATGCTGAGTCAATTCTGAGCCTAGGCCTTAAGAGGCTTTGCACATTTCTGTCAAGAGCTGAGCTGAGCTGGAAAGACTTGAGCCTCCAGGTAGTCTATAAAGATAACAAGCCAAAATGAAATAACAGTCAAGCATTTAATCACTTACTGTGATAGTATAAGCAAGAGACTAAACAAGAGAAAGTGGAAGCTGCCCCAATGTTCCATTTCCACCATGCAAGAGTACCAGGTGAAGGTCAGGTGTGTCAGCAGATGGGAGCAATCATCTCACTGCTGAAGGAACCCCAAACAAAAGACTCCTGCTGTTTTATGGACCTGGGGGCTTGAGGAAAGAAGAGAAGAAAAGGTTAAAAGTGGAAAAGTACTGAATACTGAGTCAGAGTGGAGAAAAACATCTTCAAGGCTCCCTGATAAAATATTATCAGTAGGGGTATCTAAGAGAGGCATTGGCTAAAGGCCTCCAATAAGGAGGCCTCTGAATGGAGGTGCTTTGGCCAGCAATGCAGTAATGCATAAGAGGGTGGCTGGCCTTGGGGCTTGGGTCCTTGACTGCAACTCCCTTTAGAGACTACAATTCACTGTGCTCCAAATCTGGTGTGGGGAGAGTAGCTTTCCCTAGTGAGACCTGCCAGGTAGAGCCTTTGTAATTGCCAGAATGCTCAGGCCCAAAAGATCACATATGGATTTTTGGCCAGGAGCCTGACCTCTCAGTTTAGACTTGCCCTCATGGACCACGGTTATTAACATAAGAAGAGCTTCCTCTAGTAACTGCTGCCCCTTTAGCCTGGCCCCAGAATGTATGCATATGGAGCAGAGTCATCCCTGTTGACCTGCAGACTTGCAGTTAGAAGCAGAGATGCCCTAGCCATGAGACCATGAAGCAGAACAGTCAAGTGGAGCCCAGGCTACCTCAACAGAGCTAACTTAACTGATCCACAGATCCATGACGATAGATACTGGCTATTTTTTTTATTATTATTATTATTTAATTTTTATTTAGTTTTTGGGTCTTCATTGCTGTGCACGGGCTCCTCTAGTTGCAGCAAGCGGGGGCTACTCTTCATTGTGGTGCGTGGGCTTCTCATTGTGGTGGCTTCTCTTGTTGCAGAGCATGGGCTCTAGGCACGCAAGCTTCAGTAGTTGTGGCATGCAGGCTCAGTAGTTGTGGCTCATGGGCTCTAGAGTGCAGGCTCAGTAGTTGTGGTTCACGGGCTTAGTTGCTCTGCGGCATGTGGGATCTTCCCGGACCAGGGATTGCACCCGTGTCCCCTGCATTGGCAGGTGGGTTCATAACCACTGCGCCACCAGGGAAGTCCCAGATGCTGGCTATTTTAAGCCACCGAGTTTGGAATATTTGTTATACAACATTACTGTGGCATAGCTAATAGATATGCTACCCTTTTTCCAGTCACTGTGGAAGTCCTTATTCCAATCAAAAATTACCAAGTATGCAAAGAAACAGAAAAATACCACTCATAGTGAGAAGAATAATCAATCAATCAAGAGAAGCCCAGAAATGATATAGATTAGTAGACAAAGACATTTAACTTGTTAACATATATTCAAGAAGCTAGAAGACAAATTGAACATGTTGAGAATGGAAAATAAAACCAAGATATAAATTGAACTTCTAGAGATAAAAAGAGCCCTAAAGGATATAGCTTCGTGGAACAGAAGATGCTAAAGTTGTCTGTTACTATGGATACGGTAAGGATGGGCGATAAGGAAAGTTAAAGTTGCACAGGGGTCAAACCCTGTAGTGTCTTAGGATAAGGACAAGAGGCTTTTAAACTGTAAAGAACAGTTGGTTGAATGAGTAGATAGTGATGCCATTAATTAAGCTTTATCAGTATAGGAGGAGAAGCAGATTTTTAAAAATTTATTGATGTGAAACTGATATAACAAATTTAACCATTTAAGAGTGAACAATGCAGTGACTTTTAGTACATTCACAGTGTTGTACAACCACCACCTCTATCTAGCTCTAAAACATTTCCATTACTCCAAAATAAAATCCTGTTCCCAGTAAGCAGTTTCTCTCCATTCCCTCCTCCGCCAGCCCCTGGAAACCAACAATTTGTCCTCTGTCTCTATGGATTTGCCTGTTCTGGATATTTCATATAAATGGGATCATACAACACATGAACTTTTATGTCTGGCTTTTTTCACTTAACATAATACTTTTGAGATTCATCCACACTGTAGGATGTATCAGTATTTCATTCCTTTTAATGGCTGAGTAATATTCCATTGCACATATATACAACAATTTGTTTATTCATTCATCCAGTAATGGACATCTGTTTTCACCTTTTGACTATTGTGAATAGTGATGCTATGAACTTGTGTGTACATGTATTTGAGTACCTGTTTTCAGTTTTTTGAGTATACACCTAAGAGAAGAATTGCTGGGTCATTTGCTAATTCTATGTTTAACTTTTTAAGGAACTGACAAAATGTTTTACATAGTAACTGTACTATTTTACATTCCCACCAGCAATGTGTGAGGGTTCCAATTTCTCCACATCTTCACCAACACTTATTATTTCCAATTTTTTTTGTTGTGGCCATCCTAATAGGTATAAAGTGATAACTCATTGTGGTTTTAATGTCCCTAATGGCTAGTGACATTGAGCATTTTTTCATGTGTTTATTGGCAAGTTGTATATCTTCTTTTGAGAAATGTCTATTTAAGTCATTTGCCCATTTTTTAATTGGGTTGTCTGTCCTATTGTTCTTGAGTTGCAAGAGTTCTTTATATATTCTGAATACTAGACCCTAATCAGATATATGATTTGCAAATATTTTCTCCCATTCTGTGGGTTGTCTTTTCACTCTCTTGGTAATATCCTTTGATGCACAAAAGTTTTCAATTTCGAAGAAGTCCAATTTATTTTTTATTTTATTGCTCATGCTTTTGCTATCATATCTAATTACCCACTGTGCAAATCCAAGGTCATAAATACTTACTCCTGTATTGTCTTCCAAGAGTTTTATGGTTTTATCTCTTATATTCAGGTCTTTCACGCATTTTGAGTTAACTTTTGTATGGTGTGAGACCAGGGGTCCAACTTAATTCTTTTGTATGTGGATATCCAGTTGTCCCAGTATCATCTGTTAAAGAGACAATTATTTTTCCATTGAATGGTTTGACACCCTTGTTGAAAATCAATTGGCCATAGATGTATGGTTTTATTTCTGGACTCTCAATTCTATTCCATTAATCTATACATATCACTCTGTTTTGATTACTATAGCTTTGTAGTAAGGTTTGAAATTGGGAAGTGTGAGTCTTCCAATTTTTTCTTCTTTTTCTAAATTATTTTGGCTATTGGAGCCCCTTGCAATATCATATAAATTTGAGAGTTGGCTTTTTCATTTCTACAAAAAAAGGCCACTAGAATTTTGATAGGGATTGCATAGAGAAGCAGATTTTAAGATAAAGCATGAGTTTGATTTTGAGCACAATGAGTTTTGGGTACTTGTGGGAAATTCAAGATACGTATCTATAAGGAATCAGGTATATGTTCTAGAGCTTAGGAGAGAGGCATGAGTGGAGATGCATATTTGGGATATAAGTATGTATGAAGACGATAGGTGAAGCCATGGCTATTGATGAGATCTTTTGGGAAGAGTATATAGAGGGAGAAGAGTATATAGAGGGAGAAAGGAAAATCCTTGGATTGGCCGATATTAAGAAAGTGTAAGGGAAGAAGAGCCTGTGAAAATAATTTTATAAAAGAGGGATAATGGAGAAAGTAAGTGAACAAGAAAAGAGTGTCACAGTAGAAACCAAGAGAGGAGACAGATTTAATACAAGCAGTGTCTCATGTTGCAGAGAATTTATGACATAAGTCTGAAAAGCAGTAAATTGATTCGACAGTCATGAGGCCACTGGTGACCTCAGGCAGGTCAGTCTGTGTGGACTGTGGAGGCTGAAACCTGGCTTGGGTGTGTTGGTGCATATACAGGAAGAGAGAAAGAGGGGGCAACAGAAGTCTGGAATATTGTTCTTTAATATCTTGGCTGTGAAATGAAGGAGAAAAATAGAGATAGTGCAAGAGGAGGATACAATGTTATTGGAAGATTTAGAGGCCACAGTAAAGTACCTCAAAGAGGAGAGAAGTTGAAAATAGAGAAGAAAAAGGGAATAATGATTGGAATAAGGTCTTGGATATGTAGAAGATAAGGGGGATATGGAAGAAGTTGCCTTGAGCAGGAGGAAGAACAGTTTCCACAGCCTACTCTCCTTCTTTAAAATGAATGATCAAACCTGAAGCTAAGTGCAGATAAAAATGACTCGTAGGTATGGGGGGGGATTATGGAAGTTCAATACCTGATAGCCTTGATATTCTAGATGAAATAGGAGGTAAGTTCATCTGCACTAAAGAGATGAAATACTTGAGGTTAGTGGAGCATCCATTCAGAGAAATAGGAGGAGAAGCTAGTCAGAAATAAGGTAGCAAATTAATAAGGGGTGCTGAGGGTCTAGGAGAGGTTGGATACCCTAAATATGTGGTAGCCTTAATTCATTCAAGGATGTGATGTTCAGCACTAACATTCAGCAGCCCAGATGTGGGAGCAGAAAAGGAAGATGGTAAGATTGATCTAAAGTTGAAAACTGTAAGAAGGATGTGGCAGAAAGACAATGGGCTTGATTTTGAGTGCAAGGGTACAGTGGTTGAGTGCAACAGGGTCAAGGTTGGATAGGTGAGGAAGTGAAGCCAAACAGGGTTAAAGGACTGGGAATAAGATGGCTCTGAGGTCTCTGTGTGTGAGGTTAAAGAACTGAAGTAAGGGAGAGAAAAGACTGGATGGACAGGAGGATAAGATCCAGAATGGTACATTAGAATATAAGAGTTCAGAGGTGGAGCTGGATATTAGGGTCTAGGGTATGACAATCAGAGTTGGATCGCTGAGGTAATGACAGGTGATGACTGCTGGTGTTTAGGATGTTTTTAAAAACAGCCATGAGGCCGGGATGCTGGATGGGTTCACATGGATATAGAAGCTATCCAACATGAAGACAGGACATGACAAAGAGAAGAAAATAGCAAACTGGTGTCTAGGCCCTTAATGAATAAAGGGAACAGGTGAAAGTTTCAAAGAGGGATAGGTGGAAGTATATACAGTTGACACAAACCTTAACAAGGGGAGGTTTCTTGTCCCAGGTTGGAGGAGTAATAATCTGCCAGTTTTATTGGGATGCTAGGAGACATAATCAAGCCACAGCTCGTGATATGTGAATGTAGAAGAATCAGGCTTCTCCATAGAAGAAGTTTCAGAAGAGGTGTTGTGCTCTGGGGAGAGCCAGGAGATAGTGCTCTGTTAAGAGGTTGAGAATATAAAGGAGGTTATTTAGAACAAAATAAGGGTCTCTGAGGAAATGGTTGGAGGGAAATCAGCAGTGTGAGAAACAACCAGGTGCAATGAGAATAATGAATGATAATAATAACATATTGTCAGGTACCAATGCCAAGGGCTTTATGTGTTTATCTTATTTAATAATTACACTAATTCTACAATGTAGGTATTATCTCTCTTTTTCATATGAATAAATTGAGATTGAGGGCACTTAGAAACTTGTCTAAAGTCATGTATCTAAAAAGTCAGGGTCAGCTGTGTCTTCAGAATTTCAGATGGAATGTGGGCAGGGGGTATTTTGTGCCCTCAAAGAAGGAATGAGAGAGTGTGGTGGTAGAGAGATCAGATCTAGGGAGACACCTGTCTCCTTGGTTGGAGGGGCAGATTCATGACTTTTTACATATGGCCCTAATTCTTATTATATTTAAACAATCAATCTACATGGGTTTCTGGGGAGAAATATGAAGACAGGTTCATGTTGGGAAAAACTTTTTATTGGGAAGAAGACTTGGGAATGGCTTATTTAATGTATTCTTTTCTCCACATAATCAATGAGATGCTGGAAATTTCCTTCTGACTCAAACTTTTTCCAAAGCCACGACTTCAGTGTAAACAGAGATAATTAATCAAGGATCTGCTATCTGAGCTCTGGGAATGTAGCAATAACAGGATTGTAGAGACAAAAAGTGATTCTTTCTTTAGTTTTTATGTCTCTTTCCCTCCCGCAACCAGCAGTGCCCCTCCCACAGCCTCCTGCTTTTTAGGTTTGTAAAGCTGTGGTTAAAGCTTCATCAGTACTCACTCAAATCCCTTCAGGTCTTTCTTACTGTTTCTATGCACCCCTCTGCTGGGTTTGGTGTGCTTTACCTCTAAAGGTTACATCTCAGACAATTCTGATGACTGCTTTCTTTGCCTGGGACAGCCTTTAGCCAGTGACTAATGGATGTGGCAATATGAAAGCTCAGCCTGCTTACCTCATGCCAAGACAATTTGGAGGCATAATTTACATGGGAGAGTTCCCCTGAGGGTTCAGCCTGAATCTGTCCTCCATGAGATCTTGCCTAAAATTGCACCCTAGTTTGGCTTCTTCCCCTTCTCTGTCCTGCTTCCCTCACTTCTTTCCTAGTTTCTTCTGGGAGCACTTTAAAAATAAATCACACACATGAATCCTTAACTTAGGTCTGCTTCTGGGGAGCGCAACTTAAGACAGGGAATCAGATAACTAATAAAGGGAAGTTCATTTAGACAGAAACTTTGAGAATAAATTTGAAAATGTAATTTAACATGTAAACAAAAATACACGAACAACAACTAAAGTACTAAAGTAAAGTATGGGTGAATTACTTCATAACATAGACATGGAAAAAGCTTTTCTAACTATGACTTAAAATCAAGAAGAAATGAAAAGAAAAGATTGATAAATTCTACTACATAAAACTGAAAATAAAATTTTCTTGAAAAAAGCAACATAAGTAAAAAATGACAAAATGAAATTAAAAATATTTGTGTTTTATATCACAGACAAATGGCTAATCTTCCTGACATATAAAGAGCCATTAAAAATTGAAAGGACAGCAAGGATGCACACTCTTGCCACTTCTATTCAACATAGTATTGGAAGTCCTAGCCAGAGCAATTAGGCAAGAAAAAGAAATAAAAGGCATCCAAATCAGAAAGGAAGAAATAAAATTGCCTCTGTTGGTAGATGGCATGATCTTATATACTGAAAACCCTAGAGACTCCATAAAAACTGTTATACCTAGTAAATGAATTCAGTAAAGTTGCAGGATACAAAATCAACATACAAAAATCAGTTGCATCTTTATACACCAACAATGAACTATCAGAAAAGGAAGTTAGGAAACAATCCATTTACAATAGAATCAAAAAGAATAAAGTACTTAGAAATAAACTAAGGAGGTAAAAGACTTGTATATTAGAAACTACAAAATATTGATGAAAGCAATTAAGTCACAAACAAATGAAAAGACATCCCATGTTCATGGCATGGAAGAATTAGTATTGTTAAAATGTCCATACTACCCAAAGTGATCTACAGATTTAATACAATCCCTATCAAAATTCCAACGGCATTTTTTTTTTACAGAAATAGAAAAAACAATTCTAGAATTCATATGGAACCACAAAAGACCATGAATAGCCAAATCAATCTTGAGAAAGAAGAACAAAGCTGGAGGCATCATGCTTCCTGATTTCAAAATATATTACAAAGCTGTAGTAACCAAAACAGAATGTATGGTACAGGCATAAAGACAGACATATCAACATAAGGAATAGAATAAAGAGCCCAGAAATAAATCCACACATACACAGTCAACTGATCTTTGACAAGGGCACCAAGAATACACAATGGAGAAAGGATAATCTCTTCAACAAACGGTGCTGGGAAAATTGGATAACCACATGAAAAAGAATGAAATTTACCCTTTATCTTACACCATACACAAAAATCAACTGAAAATGAATTAGAGTTTTAAATGTAAGACCCAAAACTGTAAAACTTCTAGAAGAAAACATAGGTGGAAAGCTTCATGACATTAGTGTTGGCAATGATTTCATGGTTATGACACCAAAAGCACAGGCAAAATAAATAAATAAATAAATAAAAATAATAAACAAGTGAGATTACATCAAACTAAAAACCTTCTTCATAGCAAGGGAAACAATTAACAGAATGAAAAGGCAACATACAGAAAGGGAGAAAATATTTATAAACCATATATCTGATAAGGAGTTAACATCCAAAATATATAAGGAACTTCAACTCAGTTGTGAAAAGCAAATAACCCAAGAAAAAAAAAATAGGCTAAAGGACTTGAATAGACATTTCCTCAAAGAAGACATACAAATGGCCAACAGGTATATGAAAAAATGCTCAGCATCACTAATCATTAGGGGAATGTAAATCAAAACCACAATAATATATCATCTCACAACTGTCAGGATGGCTATTATCAAAAAAACAAAAGACAACAAATGTTGGAAAGTATGTGGAGAAATTAGAACTCTTGCACACTGTTGGTGGGAACGCAAAATAGTGCAGCCTCTTTGGAAAATGGTATGGAGTTTCCTCAAAAAAATTGAAAGTAGAACTACCATAAGATCCAGTAATTTCATTTCTGGGTATTTATCCAAAAGAAATGAAATCAGGATCTCAAAGAGATATTAGCACTCCTATGTTTATTGAAGCATTGTTTATAATAGCCAAGATGTGGACACAAATGTCAATCAACAGATGAATGAGTAAAAAATATGGTCTATATATACAATGGAATACTATTCAGCCTTTAAAAAGAAGGAAATTCTGCAGTATGTGACAACATGGATGAACCTTGAGGTTCATTATGCTAAACAAAATAAGCCAGGCACAGAAAGACTAATACTACATAATTCCACTTATTTGAGGCATCTAAAATAGTCAGTTCATAGAATCAAAGAATGGAATGTTGATTGCCAGGGGCTGGGGAAAGGTTGAAATGAGGAGTTACTAATCAATTGGCATAATATTTCAGTTAAGCAAGATAAATAAGCTCTAAAGATCTGCTGTACATCATACCTAGAGTCAACAATAATATAATGTACACTTCAAAATTTAAGAGGTTAGATCTTATGTAAATGCTCTTACCACAATAAAATAAAAATTGAAAAATAAATATATATTTTTTTAAATTGAGAGGAAAAATACCAAAAGCCCAACAGAAAATGAGAAAAGTGACAGAGAAATTGCAGGAAAAGAAAGTGAAATGGCCCTTAAACATATGGAAATATGCTTAAAATCACTCAGAATAGAAATACAAATTACTACCGCTTAAACATATTTTATGTTTATTAAGTTGGTAAAAGTGAAATACTTGACAAAACACCCTGTTCAAGGCTGTGCAGAAACATGTGCGCTCATTGATAGTGGGAAGTACAAAATGGCACAAGCCCTTTCGTGGGGAATTTGGCAATATCTAATGAAATTAAATATGTACATACTCTTTTACTAAGCAGTACTGAAGATATACCTCTGCAACACTAAATGATATATACATGTGTATTAGTCATGTATTATTTGTAACAACAAAAGGTTGAAAACAATGCATGGCTGTTAATATGGACTGACTGAATAAACTAGCCACATAATGGAGTACTATACAGTGATAAAGAAAGAATTTAGGAAAAACTCTATGAGTTGATATGGAGTAATTTGTAAGATGTATCAAGTAAAAAAATCAAGGTATAGAACAGTCTATATGGTCTGCGACATTTTGTGTATGAAGGAAGGGAGAAATAACTCCCACACACATGCACATATATAAAACAGTGTGTGTGTGTGTATACACACACATTATTTACATTGTATATATAGTATACATATATATAACAATATATAAGATATACACAAAATAATATGTAACTATATATATGTTTATATTTGCAATAAAACCACAGGATGGACAATCAGAAACTAATAAAAATTGTTACTATGGATATATAAATAAATGGGAGGAGGGTAGCAAGACGGAATTGATACTTCACTGAGGATACCATTCTGTGTAGTTCTCACTTTTGCAATATATTAATATTTTACATATTCAAAAATAAAATTACATCAAAAAAGTAGAAAAAGAAAACCCTAATATTGACCAAAAGAAACAGATGAATTTTGCTATAAGTCAAATTGATAACATAACCACACAGAGAAAAAAGAATTACAAATTATTTCAAGGGACTTTTGAACACATTTCTGATGCCAGTACTCTATATATTTAGCAGCATATATTCTAAAGATGAAAAGAGCTGCAGAAAAATGTTTTAAACTTTACTCAGTAGGTTTACTGTTAATACTATCAGTTTTATTCGAATATAGTTTAGAATGAAGTAATTTGGCAATTTGATCATGAATGAGAAAATTGCCTTATTTTATTGTAACAAGAAATTTTTTTAAATGTATAAGCCCATAGTGATATTCAAAGAGAGGGAGAGAGGGAGGGACAGAGAGAGAGAGAGAGAGAGAGAGAGAGGGAGGGAGGGAGGGAGGGAAGAAAGCTCTTCTATGCAGAAGAATATCAGCTAATAAAGTACAGAAGAATATCAGCTAATAAAATGCAGAAGAAATGACATAATTAAAAAGTCCACATTTTACATGTTCTCCAGTAATAATTGATTCAGGCAAAGATCATCAATAGATGCTAAAATGTCATTAAGTGGAAATTTGCTGGGAAATAGGATATCCTCACAATGCCAAAGTATCCCCCACAGATTTCTTACTAATTGCAAAAAGAAAAATGTGACTTTCCAATGGAAAGACCCAGTAGTAAACCACCTTAACTAAGTGATCAAACTTTGGGTAACTAGTAGAGGGCAACCTGACATTATCTGCCCCATTATGTGATGTAATATGAAGTACACAGTATTATCTATGAATGCTTATGAAGTATTCTTTTCAATTCTGTTGAAGTTGATTCTAATCAACCCTTAACCTAACTTACAGTCTACAAGGAAAACAGTGGAAAGAGGAACAAATTAGATGAGCTCAAGAGGAAATGATCAGACAAATCTAAGATGCAGAATAAAACAATTGTCCTGGACTCTTCAATAAGTCAATATCATGAAATAAGTGCTGGAGAAGGGGGACTGCTCTAATCTACAAGAAAGTAAATAAATGTAACAACCATATGTGCAAACCTAGGTTGTTTCTTGGTTCTAAAGCAATAGCTAAATAAGACGTTATTGTGACCGTGGGGTAATTTGAACATTGTATTAGTTGTCTATTACTACCATTTAGTGGCTTAAAACAACAAATATTTATTATCTCACAATTTCTGTGGCCTTAGCTGAGCAGTTCTGGCTCAGTATTTCAGCAGGGGCTGCATTCGTTTGAAGGCTTGACCAGGAGTGAAAGATCTGCTTCCCAGTTTACTCCCATGGCTGTTGGCTGGAAGCCTCAGTTCCTCAAGAGGTGAGCCTTTTTATAAGCTGCTTGAGTGTCCCCACAGCATGGAAGCTAACTTGCCCCAGAATGAATGATATAAGAGAGAGTGATCTAAGAAAGAAAATGAGCACAGAAAGGCTTAGTGTCTGAAGTTACATACAGTCACTTTTGCTTTGTTCTATTCATTAGAAATTAGTCACTAAGTCCAGCCCACACTTATGGGGAGGGTAATTAGGCTTTGCCTCTTAAAACAAGCAGGATCAAAGAATTTGTAGATGTATTTTAAAAACAACTATAAATATGGGCTGAACACTAAAAGATATGTTAAAATTATTAATTTTCTTAGGTGTGATAACTTAGAAGATTGTCATTCTAAGGAGATGTGTGCAGAATTTAAGGTTGAAGTGTCATAATGGCAAACAAAAGAAAGAGATGAAACAAATATGGCGAAATATTTGCATTTATTGCATCTGGAGGGAGGGTATATGGATGTTCATTGAATCATTCTCTCAACTTCTCTCTGTGCTTACAATTTTTACAGTAAAAAATAGGCACTAAGTATGTACAAAGCACTGTGCCTGACATGTGCTAGATGTTGGGAGTGGGAGGCAAGACTGATGGTTCATACAAAAAAGTTAGAGGTAGTGAATGGAAGGAAAAGAGTTGAGGGTATAGGTTGAGAGGTTGGATGCAGGAGGGGAAAAGGGAAGAGTGAAGCAAAGTGTGAGGAAGTATGAAGTTATAGAGGGAGTATAGAAGTAGTCATCCTTACTTTTCAAAATTGGGCCCCAATTGTAATGACCACTTTTTAAAAAACTTTTATTGGAGTATAGTTGATTTACAATGTTGTGTTAGTTTCAGGTATACAGCAAAGTGATTCAGTTATACATATACATGTGCTCATTCTTTTTCAGATTCTTTACCCATATAGGCTATTACAGAATACTGAGTAGAATTCCCTGGTGCTTATAGTAGGTCCTTGCTGGTTATCTATTTTATATATAGTAGTGTGTGCATGTTAATCCCAAGCTCCTAGTCTTTCCCTCCCCACCACGTTTCCCCTTTGGTAACCATAAGTTTGTTTTAGAAATCTGTGATTTTATTCCTGTTTTGTAAATAAGTTCATTTGTATCATTTTTTAAAATTAGATTTCACATATGAGTGATATCATATATTGCCTTTTTCTGTCTGACTTACTTCAATTAGTAGGATAATCTCTAGGCCCATCCATGTTGCTGCAAATGGCATTATTTCATTCTTTTTTATGGCTGAGTAATATTCCATTGTATATATGGACCACATCTTTATCCATTCCTCTGTCGATGGACATTTAGTTTTCTTCCATGTAATGGCCACTTAAATATCCCAATTTCTTGAAACTTTGATGAGGAACAAACCATTTACATAGTTTCAAAGCATCTCTCCATAAATTACATACTTATTCCGATGGGAAAAATAGTGACTTTACAGTTGACAAACCTGGAGGATACCAGCTTCACCAAATGATGAAAGTTTAACACGACCAAAATTAAGGCAAACATTGTCACATGCTCCTGATATATATGAGATACTAGAAAGGGTACAACATTATTTAAATAGTATTGCTGTTATAAAGCAGAAACTAACACACCATTGTAAAGCAATTATATTCCAATAAAGATGTTAAAAATAAATAAATAAATAGTATTGCTGCCAAAAATTCTGACCTGAAACCAATCATGAGGAAAAATCAGACAAACCCAAATTGAGAATCAGTCTACAAAATAACTGGCCTGTGCTCTGTGTGGTGATAAACAACAACAACAACAACAACAAAAAAAAATGTTAAGGAGATGTTCCGATTGAAGGAGATGGGAAAGACATGGCAATCAAATGCAGTGCATGATCCTGAATTGACTACTGGATTAGGAAAAAACAAAACAGCTATAAAGGTCATTATTGAAACAATTGTGAATTTGAAATGTGGATTAAATAACAGCACTGTATCAGTGTTAAATTTCCTGATTTTGATTGTTGTACTGTGGTTAATTAAGAGAATGTCCTTGATCTTAGGAAATGTACACTAAAGTATTTGGTAAAGGGACTTGATGTTGCCAATTTACTTTCATTTGAGAGTATTTAGTTCAAAAAATTATGCACATGCACACAGAAAGAGGAAAAAAATAAGACAGGTGAACAAATAAGACAGGTGAGCAAAACGTGAACAATTAGTGAATCTGAGTAAAAGATGTAGGAGAGATCATTACACTATTTTTGCAATTTGAAATTAAAGTAAAAAGTTAGCAAAAAAAAAGTCACCCCCAAAATCCACCTTTTCAGTATGTGCAACATTTGAGAGCAGACCAGATGGAAGCGCCGCTCTCTGTGCTCAAATACTAACCCCGGTATAGGATTCAGGGTGATTAGAAGACAAAAAGGTGCAGTCCCAAATAACCAAATTGATCCTTTAATGACACATGGTTCGCAAAATCGAAATGTCTCTAGTTTTTGTCATTAAAAATCACAAGTAATTTAATTGTGTAAAACGAATGGATGGTGTTTTAGATGCAGAATAATAAATGCTAAGACCAGGTAAGAAGCCACACCCCAGCTTGGGTTGATTGGTCCCCAGAGCAGAGAGGAGTCTAGTGCATATGCCAGGCTGTTGTGTATACAGTGTCTACACACAGAGAGGTTAGTCCCCAAATGGAGAGAGAGGGAAGGAAGAACGAGTAAGGCGGCCGGCAGGAGCATTCTCCTGAATAAAGGAGGCCAGGGGTGCCAGGAAGCTACAGCCCCTCTCACTTGAGCCAGCAGCATCAGGCCTTTGCAGCCACCTCATTAACACATCATTAAGAAGAGTCCATTCTACATAAGTGAGTGTTTCCCAGAAATATGGATTATTTCTGTCCCCTTAAGATTCATAATTATTGCCCAGAAAGCCCCAGGTTTCCTGTAATGTCTATTAAAAATTCCAGATAGGTCCAATCCCCCCTATTTCCACTAAGAGAAATAAAATAGTAACACTAAATTACGCTGGTTCTTTCTTACATGATGTACCCAGTGGAGAGAAGGTGTAATATTGGATTGAACGCACAATCTCTCAGGATCACTACTAAAATATCTGATAGTCTCTTAAAAATTGTAATATATCTCTTTCTCTTAAAACTGAAGTTCAGGAAAACCAGTTCAATGATTAGAGTTTGTTCTCTTTTTTCTTTTTGAAATATTAAAACTAAAAGAATTTAATAGGGAATGTGAGCTGAGGTTGGCTTTGATTCCTGAACTACTGTTTCTTTAAAGCCATAAAGCTACTTTTATTTGAGAGTTATCTTATGTTTCATAGGAAGGAAGAAAATTGATATTTATTGACTGCCTACTATGTGCTAGGCATTGCACTATTTCATTTCATCCAGAGTTTAGCTCATTCCAAACTCAGAGGAAAAAAATAAGAAAAGAGTAAAACAATTTTTTTATTAGAAAGGAATAATGTCAGTACCATTTTGTTCCCTGAATACAAATTCTGGACCTATACATTCCAATATATTTTCACACATATTCTGTGGCATCTAAGTATTCATGTTCCCCTTGGTTATTTTTGTCAACAAGAATTTCTTACTGTAACGATTTTTTTATTCTTCATTTCCTGACAGTTTCTTTTTTTATAGACTAGAATACTTAACCATATTATATCGATAAGGCAGATTGTGTCATATTTTCTCCTTTTTACTTAAAGACAATGTAAAAGCATTGCAGATTTGGCAAAATGATGCGGGGGGAAGCATCTAAAAATCTTACAGTCCTATGACAATAATACTTTCCAATTCTGTGTACTGCCTTCCACTCTTTGTTCATAGTTACACGTTTCTACATAGTTGCAATAAAAGCGTATGTGCAATTGGGGGGTTTTACTCACTTTCTAAATATCTTATTATGTAGATGTCAAAGTTTCAATATTATAATTCTTAGTGCCAGAGATATTCAATCAAGTGGCCATACCATAATTTCTTTGTGTGTCTCTACAATTAAATAGCTATATTTTTCCTTATTTTTCAACATTAGGCAACTTGTATAAAAAATATCTTTACCCGTAGAGCATTTACCTTCTTTTTGGATTGTTTCCTTAAGATAAAATCCTATGAGATATGAGCACTTTTATGGCAATTGACCTTTCTTGTCAAATTGCTTTCTAAAAGTACTGTAATCAAATGATGACCTTTCCACATCGAGTGTGTTCCAGAACTACCACGTTCTCCTCAGCACTCGTTCATTACTTGATTATTTCAATCCTAGTGCTTTGCGGCTCATTTAGTAGATAAAACATCATATCTTTTAGTTTCCTATGGTATCTCCTATTCGACTTTTTTTTAACTTAAAGGCTTTATTTTTTTAGAGCAGTTGTATGTTCACAGCAAAATGAAGAGAACATTTTTCCATGTACCCTTTGCCCCCACACATGCATAGCCTCCCCCATTATCAACATCCCCCATAGATTGGTATATTTGTTACATTGATAAACCTACACTGAGACATCATTATCACCCAGAGTCCATCGTTTACATTAGGGTCCTCTCTTGGTGTTGTACATTCTAAGGGTTTGGACAAATGTATAATGACATCTATTCACCATTAGAGTATCATACAGAGTAGTTTCACTGTCTTAAAAGTCCTCTGTGCTCTGCCTATTCATCCCCCACCCTTCTCAATCTCTGACAACCACTGATCTTCTTACTGTCTCCATAGCTTTGCCTTTTCCAGAATGTCATATGCTTGCAATCATACTGTATGTAGTCTGTTCAGGTTGGCTTCTTTCACTTACTAATATGCATTTAAGATTCCTACGTGTTTTTTCATGGCTTGATAGCTCATTTCTTTTTAGCACTGAGTAATATCCCATTGCCTGGATGCACCACAGTTTGTTTACCCATTCACCTACTGAAGGACATCTTGGTTGCTTCCAAGTTTTGGCAATTATGAATGAGGCTACTATAAACATCAGTGTGCAGGTTTCTGTGTAGACATTTTATTTGATTTTTATCTGCATATCTTCAATTGTAATCAAGGTTAAACATTTCATCTTATGTGTATTTACTAAAGTAGTTAATTTTTGTGTCAATTTTCTGTCTTTTTCCCAACTTCTATTGATATCTTCATGTTTTGTGTTTTGACCAATTTCCACTTTTTTGTTTTAAAGCTAATATCCCTGAAAATTATTACCTGAAACATTCTCCTCGGTATGTGGCTTGCTGTTTAATTTTGTTTGTCAAAATGATGTTCTTGATGCTTATATGGTTGAATCTATGTTTTCTTTTGTGCTTTCTCCTAATGCTTTAAAGTTTTTAAAGTTATCTCTACTCCAGATACCTAAAAATATTCAAATTTATGTCTTTACTTAAATTGTTAATATATTTATAATTTATTTTGGTGAATTCTGTGAAATTCTTCTAAGTTATTCTTTTTCTGAATTGCCAGCCACTTATCTGAACTGCAATATTTTGAATGCTTCCTTTATGTCATCTGCCACCTTATCTATTTCTGGATTTTCCATTCTATTCCATTGATCAGTATCTGATCTTCCTCTACTACCACATTCTTTACATTACTGTTGCTTATAAATAGGCATTTTTATTGTGTTTGTAATAGGGTCTGTATTAGTCAGCTTGGGCTGCTATGACAAAATGCGACAGACTGGGTGGTTTAAACAACAGACACTTATTTCTCTTGGTTCTGGAGGCTGGGAGGGCTAAGATTAAACTCAGTTCCCAATGAGGTTCTCTTCCTGACTTGCAGATGGCTGCCATCTTGCTGTGTCCTCGCATGGCTGAGAGAATGTGAGCTCTCTGGTGTCTCTTCTTATAAGGACACTAATCCTATCAGATCAGAGCCTCACCCTTGTGAACTCATTTAACCTTAATTCCTTCCTTATTCTAAATACAGTCATATTGGGTGTTAACAAACAGCAACATATGAATTTGTGGGGGACACAATTCATCCATAGCAGGATCACATTTCCCAATAAGCATCCAATCTAATTATGTTCCTGACCCTATAATTCCTGACCCCTGCATATCGTAGCAGCCAGCCACGACCCCAATAGCTACTTCTGATCATCATCCTAGATCCTCATCCTTAGGCCCCATGTTACTGCTCTAACTGCTTGCACTATACCACAACTCCCATGATTTGATTTTGAATCTCTGCAACCCTGCATGGTTCTACCTCTCTAATTCGTTCTTCTTTAGGCCCCCTTTGGCCTCAAGTGGAAATCTTCAGTGAGTTGTCATCAGGTCAGCCCCCAGCTCCCTGCGTATGTAGAGTTTCTTCTCAAAGGATGAGGCACGTAATTGGTTTCACAATTCACTTTCCAACTGCACATTGACTCATAATACAGGGCTCTGTGACACTATCTCTACTAACTGTGGTTTAGGTCAATATAACAGGCTTGTATTTCAGGCTTCTTAAACTAGAACTCTAGGATAGGACTTCCCGTGTGTAATGGGTTGCTAAAATCAATACTATTTGCATGTAATATTCTTTTGCCACGTGTCTCCAATATTGTTCTCTTACTCTAGATGTTGTTCTCACTGTTAATGCTTCCATCTGGTTGGGCAGGCATGCGTGGCCTGCTAACTGAGCATGTCATCATGGTGACAAAGACCTTTTCCTTAAGCTTCAGACTCTTCCTCAAAGCCCTAGGGAAAAGCTGAATCCTAATTTGGAATGAAGGGCTTCATTCAAAAATTCATTCACTCCCAGAAAATGTAATTTGGTCTTTTGTTTTTCATTATAAGGAATCTCTTAAAATAAAATAGTAGTTGAGACTCTAAATATTTGGCCAGGGACTGTCTTTATCCTCAGCACTTAATGCAGTACCTGGTACATAATAGATGCTCAATAAATATTTATGGAACGCAAGGAAGAAGAAGTAAATTTAAACCTGGAAGCTGAGATCAGCTTTTAATTTTATATTCTGGGATAATTTGTTGGCTTCATGAATGTATGACTCCTTCGACTTCGGTACGCCAAGATGCTGCTCACAGGGACAAAATTCTGAGTCCCAGGATCGTTCCTCCAGTGATTTGGCCAGAAGTGTGCTTCACAGCAGATGGGTATACTAGAGCTCTCTGCCTAAAACCTATAAGAGGGTAGGAGGATTTTATTCATTCTTCCATTCTACAGGTATTTAATGTGGTTCCAAAGATGAGAAGAAGCAATGTGCCAGCATAAGACAAGAACAGAGACTGTAGGTGTTCAAAGAAAGCTAACACTGAAATTGATGTTGAGCCTGCATTTTTAAAGGTAGAATGACCTTAGAAATCATGAAAACTGTGGTGATTGGTGATAAGAAATTCACTCTTGTCTCCTAACCCCCAAAATTGGATCTTAAAAAAGTCATAGGATTAGTATTTCCACCACTTTTCTTTTTTTTTTTTTTCACCACTTTTCTTTAAAAACAGCATCGTATCATCTGATACATCACGTAGAAATTGTAATTTATGGAGTGGGGATTCAGGAGTGAATTTAATGTCAATTCTCATCAAATTCCTACTGTGGCAACTTTCTATTTTACAAGTTTCTCTTATCTGGAACAGCATCACTCAACCTCGCTGCTTCCCATTTTAAAATTAATCATTTGCTCTGTGTCTGCACTCTGTAATTTCTCTTGTCCTCTGTTATTAAGTCTTTGTGGTTTGAGGGACAGTCTACTTGAAAGGTATTAAGAAAAAAGTTTTATGGCCAAAGCAGCACACTCTTGGTAGCAAAGCAACTTGTGCCACCTACGCAACAGACTGTAGAACATTCTCAGCATTTTGTTCGGGACTCTTAAGAATGTGGTCCTAAGGACTTGGCAGGGTCCTTACTCTAAGAGGATAGAGAGCCCTGAAAATGAAGAGACAAACAGAAATTCATGGGTATGAAACATGCACCCAGAGATGTGAAGATGCTGCAGTCTAATCTTGAGGATTCCAAGGTACCAAATAGAGGAAGTGCACTAACACAGCACTTCTCAAACTTTAATGTGCACATGAACCACCTGGGGATCGTGTTAAATGTAGATTCTAATTCAGTAGATCTGGAGGGAGGCCTGAGATTCTGCATTTCTAACCTGCTCCCAGGTGATGCTCCTGCTGATGATCCACGCACCACGCCCGAGGAGAAGAGTCTTAGTAAATACAACACTTAATAAAGGCTCTTTTATGACTTATTTATTTACATCCTCTTTTTCCAAGAAAAAAATCGTTGCCATTATAAAGCTATGGGCAATAAAACAAGATTAAAAAAATAAAATAAAGGAAGAAATTGAGGTTAAGGGGGGAAAAGTAGGAAAGGAAAAGAGCATAAGTCTGGAGGATCAGTTGACATAGGAAATGCAAATCATTGTGCCCTGAACAATTGCTAGAGGAGGGAAAGTATTTCTGTGCTTTTTAATAACCAGAACAAACTGAAAAACGATCTGTTACAAGTCTTACAGTGTTTGTGAGATAAAACCTTCCCAGTGCTCAGCAGAAGCAAGTAGCACTGAGCACCAGGGGCATCATTTCCTGTGGATAACCATGCAAGAGGCTCAAGGTGAAGCAGTAAGCAATATTCTTCAGCATGTTCTGAGAGGAAATAGAGTGCTAAACTCTTTGTTTTAATAATGCATGCATCTGTATAGGCCAATGGCATAGTGCCAACGTGTAGATTTATGACTCTCTGATGCTCTGGCTTGTATCAAGGATAAGATTTAGGATCTCTAGGCTGAAAGGACTGCATGTCCTTCAGTATGGATTATTTATACAGATGTATGTATGCAGCTCAGGAAAATTTCTGTAACAAGATGCATAAGAAGATATGGAATGATTTTTTTCAAAACTGAGGACAAGTCCGCCACTAAGCACAGCCCCTCAAGATTTGCTAAGATGTAGACCAACTGGTCCTTCAATTAACCACCCTATCACCAATCTCCAGAATATATATGAGAAGGCTAGATAGTTGCTAGTGTGATCTTTGAAAGGAATTTACAGAGAAGAAGAGAGACGTGGCATTTTCCCCTCCTCCTGTGGGGAAGGACAGGGGTTTTCTTTTGCCCAGTCAATTCTGGAGTCTCAAGAGAAGTATTTGGTGAGGGACTGCTTCCTAAAAACATGCCTAATGCTGTTTCTCAAATTTTTTAGGCAGTGGGGTGCTAGTAAATGTTTAACAACCTGCTCTCCAGAAAGGGAGTGAGGGTGGGGGAAGCCCTGATTTGTAGCACTTGCTGATTTCTGTGGTGTAAATATTTCCATCATGGCCAATTTTAAGCTACAAGCCTGAAATCACTGATGTGATGTCACAACTGAAGTTGTGAAGAGATGTGTACAATCATCTTGCAGCTCCAAACACCACTGATATTAGGTAAATACCATGTTCTTACAGTAATGGGCTCCATCCCATGCCTTTGTGTAGATTCCTTCAACATTAGCTCTGGGCTTGATCATGTGACTTGTTTTCAGTCATGGGAAATCAGCAAGCGTGACACAAGCAGAGGTTTAGAAAGTACCTGTGCTGTGTTTGGAGCTTTCCTTCTTGGAATGCTTCACCATGTAAAGAAGGCTGGGATAGTCTGCTGGAGGATGAATGATCACTTGGAGATATGTGGCCCAGCCAACTCCCAACACCAACTGCCAGACATGTGAGTAAGGTCATCTTAGACCATCCAGCCCAGTCAAGCCACCGGATGACTGCAGCTCTATGCGTTACCACAGGCCACAACAGCAGAAAAACCACCCATCTGAGCCCACCCCCAATTGCTCACCCACATAATTTTGAGCAAATAAAGTGTTTTTATTTAATTGAGGTAACATTGTTTTATAACTGTATATAGGTTTCATGTGTACATTATATTTCAACTTCTGTATACGCTGCAGCATCTCACCACCAAAAGTTTAGTTCCCATCTATGAAAGTGGTAGTTGTTTTAATCTACTAAGTTTGCATGCAATAATAGATAACTGATACACCATACATGCCTCCCCTGGAGATTGGGATGCACATGAGTAATTATGCTGGTAGAGTAAGTAGCTCATGATGGCATGGCATGGAGAGAAGGGTCAGCACTGGATCAAGCCACACTACCATCTTATAGTGAGCAAAGTCAAGTCCTTATCATGAAGGGGATCTTTGAAAGGACCCTATCCAAAAAGGCTCCTGCTAGGGTGAAAGGGTCCCACAAGAATAGAGATTGTGGGGAGTTCTCTGGAAGCAGGAAATGAGGGCATATTATAAGAGAAGTCTGTCAGAAAGCTTATTGCCCATATCTGAAGGAAGGTACAGTGAAGTAACTTCCAGCAATGCACCTCATGAAAGACTTAGGGTTTGGATGCCTACCAAGATAAGAGGGCATTCAACAGTCAAGAGAAACACGAACAACAATAACTCCAAGCTCTCTTTTCTCCATTCCTTCCTTAGAGGAGCCACTGGTCAGTAGACTAAAGAATAAAGTAGAATAAAGCTGTTTCCTGTTTGTATTGTAACAAATCCAGCCAATTCTATAACTTGCAAAGCTTACGTTTGCATCTAAAGAACTTTAAAATAATATTTAATGCATAATGAATGGCTTATGAACACCCAATAAAAAATAATACTGTCTCATTCATTCATGCATTCATTCATTCAGTATGGATTGAGGGTTACTTTCTGCCAGGCAAGTTGTGAGATCTAAAAATTCAGCAATGAACAATATAGAGTTCTTACCTTCATAGAGCTTACATTTTAGTGTTGGGGACAGATAAAACTGATAAATACATAATCAAGTATCAGTGAGAAGTTCTCAGATGAAAATAAACATTTATTTTCTGATACCATTCCAGTGGGTGAAAGAGTATCACCTCATTACTCTGGGTAAGGGTGATAGACCAGGTTTTCCATTGAACTTCCATTGATCCCTGGGTGGAAGTGGCTCCTTGTTACTCCTTAGTGGGAGCAGGAAGCCAAAATTGCAGATGAGGAGAAGACAGCAGGGGAGCAATGGAAGGCAGAGATGTTACCTTTCGTCAGGTCCTAACACTTCCCAAGCAACCAGGGAAGTTCTCAATATGTAGTTACTTAAGACAACTTAAATATTCAACACAAAGAAGGTGGATAATTAATGGTGACATTCATAAAAAGGAATACTATCCACCAATGGCCACAAATGTATGATAGCTATATGCATCAATATGGATGAATCTCAAGAAAGTAATGTGACTAATAAAAAGCAAGTCACAGAAAAAAAAATATACTGTGTTTCTAATCATATAAAGCTTGAAAACAGGCAAAACTAAGCAAAATATTTTTTTAGGGATACCTAAATGGGTGTAAATGAAAAACTATAAAGAACAATAAGGGAATGATTAAAAAAATTGAAGACAATAGTTGATTCTGGACGAAGGAATGGGGTATGACTGGGGAGAGGTATACAGAAACCTTCAAAAG
Organism: Balaenoptera ricei; assembly: GCF_028023285.1. Lineage (NCBI taxonomy): Eukaryota > Metazoa > Chordata > Mammalia > Artiodactyla > Balaenopteridae > Balaenoptera > Balaenoptera ricei. The sequence continues at coordinate 41,852,103 of NC_082660.1, forward strand.
TATAAGTAATGTTCCAGTTCAGCAATTCTCAAACTTTGATCTCTGTCAGAACCACGTGGGGAATTTGGTAAAAAAACAAAACAAAACAAAAAAACCTGAGTTCTATCCTATTTCCAGGCGCTTAGGCCTCTGTGTTCTCTATTAGATCTCCAGAGAATTCTGATAGACACCAAGGTTTAAGAACCAAGGTTAACTCTTAAGATAGGTACTGTGTAAACACAAGTTTATTTTGTAATTATCTTTTAAGTATATATGTACATTACATATACTCCTTTATATGTATAACACATTCCATTAAAAATTTTATGTAGTTCCTTTAATGGTCTTGTCTATACTTCCTAGGCATGAAAACTTCCAGCAGCCCAAGCCTCTTGACCATGACTGAACAGACCTCAACACACTTTATGTGATAGTCTCCGTTCAGAAATCAGATTGTCCAGTCTAGTCTGAGTCAAAACTCCAAACTTGATTTAGCATTAAACTGTATTTCTCTCCCAGTTTAAGCCTTCTCCCGACAAGAAGTCTGCAGTAGAAAAGGTGAGGTGTGGTTGATATGGTTGACTTCTTTTTTTCCCCTTAAATCCCCCTCCACTAACTGCTAGAGTCAAATCCACTGCAGTCATCAGTACTATTATGATACGTCTACCTTTTTTCACTTTAGCCCTCTCTACAGCCCATTCTCCACACAGCAGCCTCAATAATATTTGTTTTAATTTTTTTTAATTTAAACTAATTTTCAGCTTATAGAAAAGTTGCAGAAATAGTACAAGAGCGTTCCCTTATACCCCTCATTCAAGTTTCCCTAATATTAGTATCTTATATAACCATAGTACACTTATTAAACCCAGGAAATTCACTCCAGTACAATACTATTAACTAAATTACATGCTTTATTCTAACTTCAGTAGTTTCCCCACTGTCATTTTTCTCTTCCAGGATCCTATTTCGAGGATCACATTGCATTTAGTCGTTGTTTCTGCTTCATCTCCTCCATCTATAAAAGTTCTTCACTTTTTCCTTTCCTTTCGTGACCTTGACACTTTTGAAGAGTATTAATCAGTTATTTTGTCAAATGTCTCCTGATTTAGGTTTTTCTGATGTTTTTTAATGATCGGAATGAGGAATTTTGGAATGCCTTTATTTTAAAACTTTAAAAACTCTCCAGTACACTAAGAATAAAATCAAACACGTACCCAATTTGGCATCGTCTGACCCTTAAATTTGTTCTTGATTCACCTAAGTCACTCTGGTCTGGCCACAGTGGTTATTGTAGTTTGAATTCCTCAGGAAGCAGACTCTGAGATTAAGTTTAGTGTGCAAGATGTTTATTACGGAGCACCCTTGAGACCAACCCCTATGAAAGGAAAGGAAGAAAGGGGAGTGGGCATGTGGAGAAATTGAGCTGCATGTGACAGACTAGACTGATCCTACATGGAGCCCTGGGGCTAGAAATGGTCTTTCAGGGTTGTACCCCTTTGAAATGAGATGGCCAAGCCTTCTACTCCCTACATGCATTGATCACTGGATGTGACCCATCTTGGAAAAGATGTGACCTTAGTGGCATGGCACCTGAAGGCACTGACACTGAAAGTTGTTTGCCCTTAGCACTCCAAGCAGCTGGGACAATAAGTACTTCAATGAAGGGGGATCTAGGTAGCACATGACAGTGTTCCACCACACTGTCTTCCAGTCTAAGGTCTTTTTCCCTTCAGAAATTTTTATGTACTTGTCCTTCCAGCTGTTGTGCTTCCCATTGGCTACTTGCGTAGATGATTCATCCCCATCCTTCAGAAATCAGCTAAAACATCAGTGCCTCAGTGAGGCCTTCCTGGCTTCCTTTTTCCTACTTCATGATTTACGATTACATGTCTGTTTACTAATTTACTATCTCCCAAGGAGACTGAGAGCTCCATAAAGGCAAGAAGCACACAAATTTGATTCACCTCTGTTTACTACCACTTAACATGGGGCCCAGCCCATAGCAAGTCCTCAATAAATTGTTTAAAAATGAATGACTAACAAGATGAACGGATGAAATAAAATATAATAAATCTGGGTTTTTTTGGACAGAACTTCAGAGTATGGTAGATAGTCACAGACAACCAGGAAATGATCTAGGGCGTGTGGTGTTGTACAATCTCCTTAAGTTAAGGAGTTCAGGGAGTGGAAAACATAGTGAGAGACTCAGAAGTCAAGGAAAGTCAAACCTGTTGTTGAAGAGGTGTTTTAGTCTGCTCAGGTTGTCACGATAAAATACCATGGATTGAGAAGCTTAAACAACAGAAATTTATTTTCTCACAGTTCTGGAAGCTGGAAATCTAAGATCAAGGTGTCAGCATGCTCAGGTTCTGGTAAGGGCCTTCTAACTGACTTGTAGATGGCTGTTTTCTTGCTTGGCTTGCTGACTTGTCCTCACATGGCAGAGAAAGAAAGAGAACAAACTCTCTGGTGTCTCTTCTTATAAGGGCACTAATCCTATCATGAGGGTCCCAACCTCATGACCCTACCTAATCCTAACTACCTCCCAGTGGCCCTATCTCCAAATACTATCACACTGAGGGGAGGGCCTCAACATATGAATTTTGGGGGACACAATTCAGCCCATAGGAAGATGCAATGCATTTTGTATTAAGTTTGTTTAAAAGACTATTAACTTACCTACTTTGGCATTGTTTGTCTAAAAGACTCAACACATTAGTTTATTATCCATTTCTAAAGCATATAATTAGTGCTCAGGGGATAATATCACCACATATTAAGTTTGAAATACTAAAGATATACTTCTTAGGACAACACATGCTGTTGGTAATTGAATATCAGCATCATACTAACCTTTGAGATTAGCAATTTTTAAAAGTTCATGTGGGACTTCCCTAGTGACGCAGTGGTTAAGAATCTGCCTGCCAATGCAGGGTACATGGGTTCGAGCCCTGATCTGGGAAGATCCTACATGCTGCGGAGCAACTGAGCCCGTACACCACAACTACTGAGCCTGCACTCTAGACCCCGAGAGCCACAACTACTGAGCCCATGTGCCACAACTACTGAAGCCCGTGCACTTAGAGCCCGTGCTCCGCAACAGGAGAAGCCACCACAATGAGAAGCCCGCACACTGCAACGAAGAGTAGCCCCCCTCGCCACAACTAGAGAAAGCCCGCGTGCAGCAATGATGACCCAACCCAGCCAAAAATTAATTAATTAATTAATTAATTAAATTTAAAAGTTCATGCGCATTAGAATTTCCAGAGGATCTGGTTAAAATGTAGATTCCTGTGCTCCATAGCTGGTACTTCTGCCACTTCTGCCATAGCTGGTACTTCTGCCATTTTATTTTATTTTATTGTTTTTTGTTATTTATTTATTTATCTATCTATCTATTTATTTATTTATTTATTTTTGGCTGTGTTGGGTCTTCGTTGCTGCATGTGAGCTTCCTCTAGTTGCTGTGAGCAGGGCCTACTCTTCCTTGTGGTGCGCGGGCTTCTCATTGCGGTGGCTTCTCTTGTTGCGGGGCACAGGATCTAAGCACACAGGCTTCAGTAGTTGTGGCACATGGGCTCAATAGTTGTGGCTCGTGGGCTCTAGAGCACAGGCTCAGTAGTTGTGGTGCATGGGCTCAATAGTTGTGGCTCGTGGGCTCTAGAGCACAGGCTCAGTAGTTGTGGTGCATGGGCTCAGTAGTTGTGGCTCATGGGCTTAGTTGCTCCGCGGCATATGGGATCTTCCTGGACCAGGGCTTGAACCTGTGTCCCCTGCATTGGCAGGTGGATTCTTAACCACTGGGTCACCAGGGAAGTCCCACTTCTGCCATTTTAAACAGAGCCCCAGGTGATTCTACTACAGATGAGTGAGGATTACATTTTGAGGAATATCTGACTGGTTACATCAGGAAAAACTTGGTCCTTTAAAATGAATTCAACATTCTGCTGCCTCCTTCCTTGGCATGACTGCAAGGACATTGGCAGCATTTACAGATGATTTGGTGGTGTTTATGACTGTGCAAGGTTCTTAAGCAACAGGGAAAAAGGAAAGGTATTCCTGATAGCCAACAGACAACTGCTCCCACTACAAAAACATGTGCACAGAGAGAGAGAGAGAGAGACAGAGACAGAGACAGAGACAGACAGAGACAGAGAAAGAAAGAGAGAATGATGCACCAGAATTTGACTGGGGTTGGGGGAGAGTTGGTAGGCAGCTCTGGGAGAGCCAGGAGATGGGAGCAGCCTAACACAGCACTGTTACTGAGTGAATAAGCATAACGACTTAAAATCTTTTTAAATTACTACTTTTGGAGCAGCTTTAAGTCCACAGCAAAAGTGAAGTGAAGGTACCGAGATTTCCCATATACCCTCTGCCCCCTCCACACATGAATAGCCTCACCCATTATTAACATCCCACACCAGAGTGGTACATTTTTTACCACTGATGAACCTACATTGACACATCATAATCACCCAAAGCACACTGTTTTCATTATGGTTCACTCGTGGTGTTATACATTCTATGGGTTTGGAAAAATCTATAATGACATCTATCCATCATTATGGTATCATGCAGCATATTTTCACTGCCCTAGAAATGCTCTGTGCTTCTCCTAATCATTCCTCTCCCACCCCAAAGCCTGGCAACCACTGATCTTCTGTCTCCATAGTTTTGCCATTTCCAGAATGTCATGTAGTTGGAATCATACAGTATGTAACCTTTTCAGATTGGCTTATTTCACTTAGTAACATGCAGTTAAGTTTCCTCCATGTGTTTTAATGGCTTGAAAGCTCATTTCTTTTTAGTGCTGAATAATGTTCCATTGTCTGGATGTATCACAATTTATTTATCCATTCACCTACAAAAGGACATCTTGGTTGCATTGAATCTATACATCAAGTTGGGAAGAACTGACATCTTGACAGCATTGAGTTTTCCTATCCATGAATATTTTCCTCTGAATATCCATGAACTTTCCCTCTGTTACTTAAGTACCTCTATTTATTTAGTTCTTCTTTTTGTTCATCAGAGTTTTGTAGTCTTCCTCATATAGATCCTGTACATATTTTGTTAAATTTATCCCTAAGTGTTTCATTTTTGAGTGTGCCAATGTAAATGGTATTGTGTTTTTAATTTCAAATTTCACTTGTTCATTGCTGGCATACAAGAAAGTGACTGGCTTTTGTAGATTAACCTTGTATCCTGCACGCTGGCTATAATCGCTCATTCCAAAAGTGTTTTTATTGATTCTTTAGGATTTTCTACTTTTAGATAATCATGTCATTTGTGAACAAAGACAGTTTTATTTTTCCTTCCCAATCTGTATACCTTTCATTTCCCTTTCTCGTCTTATTGCATTAAGTAGAACTTCCAGTATGATGTTGAAAAGGAGTGGTAAGGGGGGATATCCTTGCCTTGTACCTGATCTTAGTGGGAAAGCTTCTAGTTTCTCACCATTAAGTAGGATGTTAGCTCTATTCTTTATTAGTTTGAGGAACTTACCTTCTATTCATAGTTTACTGAGAATTTTTATCATGAATGTATGTTGGACTTTGTCAAATGCTTTTCCTACATCTATTCATATGATCATTTGATTTTTCTTTTTTAATCTGTTGATGTGATAGATTACATTAACTGATTTTTGAATGTTGAACCAGTCTTGCATACTTGGCATAAATCCCACCTTGTCATGGGGAATAATTCTTTTTATACATGGTTGGATTTGATTTGCTAATATTTATTGAGGATTTTTGCATCTATGTTCATAAGAGATATTGGTCTATAGTTTTCTTTTCTTGTAATTTTTTTCTGGTTTTGGTATTAGGGCAATGGTAGCCTCATAGAATGAGTTAGGAAGTAACCTTTTGCTTCTATTTTCTGAAAGAGATTGTAGAGGATTGGCATAATTTCTTCCTTAAATGTTTGGTAAAATTCACCAATGAATCCATCTAGGCCTGGTACTTTCTGATTTGGAAGATTATTAATTATTGATTAAATTTCTTCAATAGGCCTATCAAGATTATTTATTTCTTCTTGTGTGAGTTTTGGTAAATTGTGTCTTTCAGGGACTTGGTCCATTTCATCCAGGTTATCAAATTTGTGGGCATAGACTCGTTCATACTATTCTTTTATCAAGCTTTCAATGACCATAGGATCTGGAATAATGTCCCATCTTTCATTTCTGATATTAGTAATTTGTGTCTTCTTTTTTTCTTAGCCTGGCTAGAGGCTTATCAATTTTATTTATCTTTTCAAAGAACCAACTTTTCATTTCCTTGATTTTTTAATTGATTTCTTCTTTTCATTTTCATTGATTTGTGTGCTAATTCTTATTATTTCCTTTCTTCTGCTTACTTTGAAATTAATTTGCTGTTTTTTCTATTTTCCTAAGATAGAAACTTAGATTATTGATTTTAGACTTTTATTCTTTTCTAATAAATACATTCAATGCTTTTATAAGAAAAATGCACTGCTTTTGCCACACCCCACAAATTTTGAAAAGTTGTGTTTTCATTTTCTTTTAGTTCAAAATGTTTTTTGATTTCTCTTGAGACTTCTTTGAGCCATGTGTGATTTAGAAGTATGTTTTTAATCTCCACATATTTGGGGATAATAGCTTTTTAAAAAATAAATAAATGAGGGAAGACAGTTAAATAAAGACGTTTTTGGAATCTGGTGTAGCCCAGCCCAGCACATTCGAGGCTCTCAAAATAAATAGGAGCATAAGAATATTATTTTTATCTCTCTGCTGGACTTCTATGTTTAATAGGACTCACTTCTTTCCATACCAAAGAGCATTAATGGAATGCATGACAAGATTAGCTAACATGAATTAAATGGAATTTAATTATCATAAATTTAAAAGAACCACCACAGCTGCTATGAGCAATGTGGAAAACTGGAATAAGTGAAATCCAGTTTGGCTTCCATTATGATTAACATTATAGAAAAGATTTCATTTCCTATTATTATTATCACTCAAGTGTTGCTACACATATTTTTAAATCCACTCTAATCTGGTAACAGAACTGACCATGGAAAGTTATATTACTTATTTTCTTGCTCTATCAATTTATGGACTGAAAAGTTACATTCATTTAATTAGGGGTTAATATAGTGATGAAATAGCATGAATCATTATAAAAATGGAAGAGAAAGATTAAAAAGTTAAACCAACCACTTTGTATTGATCATCTAACTATTACTAATCTCATTATTTTTCTGATTTGTACATTTTATTAGAAGTGATATTAAATATATTAATGAAACATTCTTCTCTGACAAGGAACATATTGCAAAGTTCTCTTTCTCAAATCATTTTAATTATCAAGAACATTAATATGAATTTAAAAATCTAGAATTATATTGATACATAAAACCAAACTCAAACATCAAAACCACCCTTACTCTTAGCAAAAAAAATTAGGTGATATTGACATTAACCTACAAATATTCTTTTTTTTTAACATATTTATTGGAATATAATTGGTTTACAATGGTGTGTTAGTTTCTGCTTTATAACAAAGTGAATCAGTTATACATATACATGTATCCCCATATCTCTTCCCTCTTGCGTCTCCCTCCCTCCACCCTCCCTATCCCATCCCACTAGGTGGTCACAAAGCACCGAGCTGATCTCCCTGTGCCATGCGACTGCTTCCCACTAGCTACCTATTTTAAATTTGGGAGTGTATATATGTCCATGTCACTCTCTCACTTTGTCCCAGCGTACCCTTCCCCCTCCCCGTATCCTCAAGTCCATTCTCTAATAGGTCTGAATCTTTATTCCGATCTCACCCCTAGGTTCTTCATGACAATTTTTTTTTTTTTTAGATTCCATATATATGTGTTAGCATACGGTACTTGTTTTTCTCTTTCTGACTTACTTCATTCTGTATAACAGTCTCTAGGTCCATCCACCTCATTACAAATAACTCAGTTTCATTCCTTTTTATGGCTGAGTAATATTCCATTGTATATATGTGCCATATCTTCTTTATCCATTCATCCGATGATGGACACTTAGGTTGCTTCCATATCCTGGCTATTGTAAATAGAGCTGCAATGAACATTTTGGTACATGACTCTTTTTGAATTATAGTTTTCTCAGGGTATATGCCCAGTAGTGGGATTGCCAGGTCGTATGGTAGTTCTATTTTTAGTTTTTTAAGGAACCTCCATACTGTTCTCCATAGTGGCTGTATCCATTTACATTCCCACCAACAGTGCAAGAGGGTTCCCTTTTCTCCACACCCTCTCCAGCATTTATTGTTTGTAGATTTTTTGATGATGGCCATTCTGACCGGTGTGAGATGATATTGTACTGTAGTTTTTTTTTTTAAACATCTGTATTGAAGTATAATTGCTTTACAATGGTGTGTTAGTTTCTGCTTTATAACAAAGTGAATCAGTTATACATATACATATGTTCCCATATCTCTTCCCTCTTGCATCTCCCTCCCTCCCACCCTCCCTATCCCACCCCTCTAGGTGGTCACAAAGCACCGAGCTGATCTCCCTGTGCTATGCGGCTGCTTCCCACTAGCTATCTATTTTACATTTGGTAGTGTATGTATGTCCATGACACTCTCTCACCCTGTCACATCTCACCCCTCCCCCTCCCCATATCCTCAAGTCCATTCTCTAGTAGGTCTGTGTCTTTATTCCCATCTTGCCACTAGGTTCTTCATGACCTTTTTTTCCCCCTTAGATTCCATATATATGTGTTAGCATACTGTATTTGTTTTTCTCTTTCTGACTTACTTCACTCTGTATGACAGGCTCTAACTCCATCCACCTCATTACAAATACCTCCATTTCATTTCTTTTTATGGCTGAGTAATATTCCATTGTATATATGTGCCACATCTTCTTTATCCATTCATCCGATGATGGACACTTAGGTTGCTTCCATATCCTGGCTATTGTAAATAGAGCTGCGATGAACATTTTGGTACATGACTCTTTTTGAATTATGGTTTTCTCAGGGTATATGCCCAGTAGTGGGATTGCTGGGTCGTATGGTAGTTCTATTTTTAGTTTTTTAAGGAACCTCCATACTGTTCTCCATAGTGGCTGTATCAATTTACATTCCCACCAACAGTGCAAGAGGGTTCCCTTTTCTCCACACCCTCTCCAGCGTTTATTGTTTCTAGATTTTTTGATGATGGCCATTTGACCAGTGTGAGATGATACCTCATTGTAGTTTTGATTTGCATTTCTCTAATGATAAATGATGTTGAGCATTCTTTCATGTGTTTGTTGGCAATCTGTATATCTTCTTTGGAGAAATGTCTATTTATGTCTTCTGCCCATTTTTGGATTGGGTTGTTTGTTTTTTTGATATTGAGCTGCATGAGCTGCTTGTAAATTTTGGAGATTAATCCTTTGTCAGTTGCTTCATCTGCACATATTTTCCCCCATTCTGAGAGTTGTCTTTTCGTCTTGTTTATGGTTTCCTTTGCTGTGCAAAAGCTTTTAAGTTTCATTAGATCCCATTTGTTTATTTTGTTTTTATTTCCATTTCTCTAGGAGGTGGGTCAAAAAGGTTCTTGCTGTGATTTATGTCATAGGGTGTTCTGCCAATGTTTTCTTCTCAGAATTTTATAGTGTCTGGCCTTATATTTAGGTCTTTAATCCATTTTGAGTGTATTTTTGTGTATGGTGTCAGGGAGTGTTCTAATTTCATTCTTTTACATGTAGCTCTCCAGTTTCCCCAGCACCACTTATTGAAGAGGCGGTCTTTTCTCCACAGTATATTCTTGCCTCCTTTATCAAAAATAAGGTGACCATATGTGCATGGGTTTACCTCTGGGCTTTCTATCCTGTTCCATTGATCTATATTTCTGTTTTTGTGCCAGTACCATACTCTCTTTATTACTGTAGATTTGTAGTAAAGTCTGAAGTCGAGGAGCCTGATTCCTCCAGCTCCATTTTTCTTTCTCAAGATTGCTTTTGCGATTTGGGGTCTTTTGTGTTTCCATACAAATTTTAACATTTTTTGTTCTAGTTCTGTGAAAAATGCCATTGATAGTTTGATAGGGATTGCATTGAATCTGTAGATTGCTTTGGGTAGTATAGTCATTTTCACAATGTTGATTCTTCCAATCCAAGAACATGGTATATCTCTTCATCTGTTTGTATCATCCTTAATTTCTTTCATCAGTGTCATAATTTTCTGCATACAGGTCTTTTGTTTCCTTAGGTAAGTTTATTCCTAGGTATTTATTCTCTTTGTTTCAATGGTTAATGGGAGTGTTTCCTTTGTTCTCTTTCATATTTTTCATCATTAGTGTATAGGAATGCATGTGCATTGATTTTGTATCCGGCTACTTTACCAAATTCATTGACTAGCTCTACTCGTTTTCTGCTGGAGATTTTAGGAATCTCTATGTATAGTATCATTTCATCTGCAAACAGTGACAGCTTTACTTCTTCTTTTCTGATTTGGATTCCTTTTATTTCTTTTTCTTCTCTGATTGCTGTGGCTAAAACTTCCAAAACTATTTTGAATAATAGTGGTGAGAGTGCACAACCTTCTCTTTCTCCTGATCTTAGTGGAGACTTTTTCAGTTTTTCACCACTGAAGACGATGTTGGCTGTGGGTTTGTCATATATGGTCTTTATTATGTTGAGGTAAGTTCCCTCTATGCCTAGTTTCTGGACGGTTTTTTATCATAAATGGGTGTTGAATTTTGTTGAAAGCTTTTTCTGCATCTCTTGAGAGGATCATTTGGTTTTTCTCCTTCAGTTTGTTAATATGGTTTATCACATTGATTGATTTGTGTATATTGAAGAATCCTTGCATTCCTGGGATGAACCCCACTTGATCACGGTGTATGATGATTTTAATGTTCTGTTGGATTCGGTTTGCTAGTATTCTGTTGAGGATTTTTGCATCTATGTTCATGAATGCTATTGGCCTGTAGTTTTCTTTTTTTGTGACATCTTTGTCTGGTTTTGGTATCAGGGTGATGGTGGCCTCGTAGAATGAATTTGGGAGTGTTCCTCAGCCTGCTATATTTTGGAAGAGTTTGAGAAGGGTAGGTGATAGCTCTTCTCTAAATATTTGATAGAATTCACCTGTGAAGCCATCTGGTCTTGGGCTTTTGTTTGTTGGAAGATTTTTAATCACAATTTCAATTTCAGTGCTTGGGATTGGGTTGTTTATATTTTCTATTTCGTCCTGCTTCAGTCTCAGAAGGTTGCACTTTTCTAAGAATGTGTCTATTTCTTCCAGGTTGTCCATTTTATTGACATAGAGTTGCTTGTAGTAATCTCTCATGATCCTTCGTATTTCTGCAGTGTCTGTTGTCATTTCTCCTTTTTCATTTCTAATTCTATTGATTTGAGTCTTCTCCCTTTTTCTCTTGATGTGTCTGGTTAATGGTTTATCAATTTTGTTTATCTTCTCAAAGAACCAGCTTTTAGTTTTAATGATCTTTGCTATTGTTTCTTTCATTTCTTTTTCATTTATTTCTGATCTGATCTTTATGATTTCTTTCCTTCTGCTAACTTTGGGGCTCTTTGTTCTTATTTCTCTAATTGCCTTAGGTGTAAGCTTAGGTTGTTTATTTGAGATGTTTCTTGTTTCTTGAGGGAGGATTGTATTGCTATAAACTTCCCTCTTAGAACTGCTTTTGCTGCATCCCATAGGTTTTGGGTGGCTGTGTTTTCATTGTCATTTGATTCTAGGTATTTTTTGATTTCCCCTTTGATTTCTTCAGTGATCTCTTGGTTATTAAGTAGTGTATTGTCTAGCCTCCATGTGTTTGTGTTTTTAACAGATTTTTTCCTGTAATTGATATCTAGTCTCATAGCGTTGTGGTCAGAAAAGATACTTGATAAGATTTCAATTTTCTTAAATTTACCAAGGGTTGATTTGTGACCCAAGATATGATCTATCCTGGAGAGTGTTCCATGAGCACTTGAGAAGAAAGTGTATTCCTTTGTTTTTGGATGGAATGTCCTATAAATATCAGTTAAGTCCATCTTGTTTATTGTATCATTTAAAGCTTGTATTTCCTTATTTATTTTCATTTTGGATGATCTGTCCATTGGTGAAAGTGGGGTGTTAAAGTCCCCTACTATGATTGTGTTACTGTCGATTTCCCCTTTTATGGCTGTTAGTATTTGCTTAATGTATTGTGGCGCTTGTATGTTGGGTGCATAAATATTTACAATTGTTATATCTTCTTCTTGGATTGATCCCTTGATCGTTACATAGTGTCCTTCTTTGTCTCTTGTAATAGTGTTTATTTTAAAGTCTATTTTGTCTGATATGAGAATCGCTACTCCAGCTTTTTTTTGATTTCCATTTGCATGGAATATCTTTTTCCATCCCTTCACTTTCAGTCTGTCTGTGTCCCTAGGTCTGAAGTGGGTCTCTTGTAGACAGCATATATATGGGTCTTGTTTTTGGATCCATTCAGGCAGTCTATGTCTTTTGGTTGGAGCATTTAATCCATTTACATTTAAGGTAATTATTGATATGTATTTTCCTATTACCAATTTCTTGTTTTGGGTTTGTGTGTTTCCTGCTTAGAGAATTCCTTTACGATTTGTTGTAAAGCCAGTTTGGTGGTGCTGAATTCTCTTAGCTTTTGCTTGCCTGTAAAGATTTTAATTTCTCCATCAAATCTGAATGAGACCCTTGCTGGGTAGAGTAATCTTGGTTGTAGGTTTTTCCCTTTCATCACTTTAAATATGTCTTGCCACTCCCTTCTGACTTGCAGAGTTTTTGCTGAAAGATAAGCTGTTAACCTTATGGGGATTCCCTTTTATGTTATTTGTTGTTTTTCCTTTGCTGCTTATAATATTCTTTCTTTGTATTTAATTTTTGAGAGTTTGATTAATATGTGTCTTGGCGTGTTTCTCCTTGGATTTTTCCTGTATGGACTCTCTGCGTTTCCTGGACTTGATCGACTATTTCCTTTCCCATATTAGGGAAGTTTTCAACTATAATCTCTTCAAATATTTTCTCAGTCCCTTTCTTTTTCTCTTCTTCTTCTGGGACCCCTATAATTTGAATGTTGGTGCGTTTAATGTTGTCCCAGAGGTCTCTGAGACTTTCCTCAATTCTTTTTTGTTTATTCTGCTGTGCAGTAGTTATTTCCGCTATTTTATCTTCCAGGTCACGTATCCATTCTTCTGCCTCAGTTATTCTGCTATCGATTCCGTCTAGAGAAGTTTTAATTTCATTTATTATGTTTTTCATCATTGTTTGTTTGTTCTTTAGTTCTTCTAGGTCCTTGTTAAAGTTTCTTGTATATTCTCCATTGTATTTCCAAGATTTTGGATCATCTTTACTATCATTACTCAATTCTTTTTCAGATAGACTGCCTATTTCCTCTTCATTTTTTTGGTCTCGTGGGTTTTTAGCTTGCTCCTTCATCCGCTGTGTGTTTCTCTGCCTTCTCATTTTGCTTAACTTATTGTGTTTGGGGTCTCCTTTTCACAGGCTGCAGGTTCGTAGTCCTGTTGTTTTTGGTGTCTGTCTCCAGTGGCTAAGATTGGTTCAGTGGGTTGTGTAGGTTTCCTGGTGGAGGGGACTAGTGCTGTGTTCTGGTGGATGAGGCTGGATCTTGTCTTTCTGGTGGGCAGTTCCATGTCTGGTGGTGTGTTTTGGGGTGTCTGTGACCTTATTATGATTTTAGGTAGCCTCTCTGCTAATGGGTGGGGTTGTGTTCCTGTCTTGCTAGTTGTTTGGCATAGGGTGTCCAGCACTGTAGCTTGCTGGTCGTTGAGTGGAGCTGGGTCTTAGCGTTGAGGTGGAGATCTCTGGGAGATCTTCGCTGTTTGATATTACGTGGAGCTGGGAGGTCTCTGGTGGACCAATATCCTGAACTTGGCTCTCCTACCTCAGAACACAGACCTGACACCCGGTCAGAACACCAAGAACCTGTCAGCCACACCACTCAGAAGAAAAGGGAGAAAGAAAGAAAGAAGGAAAGAAAGAAAGAAAGAAAGAAAGAGAAAATTATTAAAATAAAACATAATTATTGAAAATTAAAAAAGAAAATTAAAGTAATTTAAAAAAGAAGAAAAATAAAAAAGAAAGAAAGAAAGAAGAGAGCAACCAAACCAAAAAACAAATCCACCAATGATCTCAAGTGCTGAAAACTATACTAAAAAAAAAAACAAACAAACCAAAAAACAGACAGAACCCTAGGATAAATGGCAAAAGTGAAGCTACACAGACAAAATCACACAAGGAAGCATACACATACACATTCAGAAAAAGAGAAAAAGGAAAAAAATATATATGTCATTGCTCCTAAAGTCCACTGCCTCAATTTGGGATGATTCATTGTCTATTCAGATATTCCATAGATGCAGGGTACATCAAGTTGATTGTGGAGATTTAATCTGCTGCTCCTAAGGCTGCTGGGAGAAATTTCCCTTTCTCTTCTTTGTTTGCACAGCTCCTGGAGTTCAGCTTTTGATTTGGCTCTGCCTCTGCATGTAGGTCGCCTGAGGGCGTCTGTTCCTGCCCAGACAGGACGGGGTTAAAGGAGCAGCTGATTCGGGGGCTCTGGCTTACTCAGGCCGGGGGAGGGAGGGGTACAGAATGCGGGGTGAGCCTGCGGTGGTAGAGGCCAGCGTGACATTGCACCAACCTGAGGTGCGCCATGCATTCTCCCGGGGAAGTTGTCCCTGGATCATGGGACCCTGGCAGTGGTGGGCTGCCCAGGCTCCCTGGAGGGGAGGTGTGGAGAGTGACCTGTGCTTGCACACAGCCTTCTTGGTGGCTGCAGCAGCAGCCTTACCATCTCATGCCCTTCTCTGTGGTCCATGCTGATAGCTGTGGCTCGCGCCCATCTCTGGAGCTCGTTTAGGCGGTGCTCTGAATCCCCTCTCCTCACGCACCCCGAGACAATGGTCTCCTCAGGACTCCCTCCCGGCTGGCTGTGGTGCACTAGCCCCCTTCAGGCTGTTTTCACGCAGCCAACCCCAGTCCTCTCCCTGGGATCTGACCTCTAAAGCCCGAGTCTCAGCTCCCAGCCCCCACCCGCCCTGGCGAGTGAGCAGACAAGCCTCTCAGGCTGGTGAGTGCTGGTCGGCACCAATCCTCTTTGTGGGAATCTCTCCGCTTTGCCCTCTGCACCCCTGTTGCTGCGCTCTCCTCTGTGGCTCCGAAGCTTCCCCCCTGCCCACTCCCCATCTCCACGAGAAAAGGGCTTCCTAGTGTGTGGAAACTTTTCCTCCTTCACAGCTCCCTCCCACTGGTGCAGGTCCTGTCCCTAGTCTTTTGTCTCTGTTTTTTCTTTTTTCTTTTGCCCTACCCAGGTACTTGGGGAGTTTCTTGCCTTTTGGGAAGTCTGAGGTCTTCTACCAGCGTTCAGTAGGTGTTCTGTAGGAGTTGTTCCACATGTAGATTATTTCTGATGTATTTGTGGGGAGGAAGGTGATCTCCACGTCTTACTCCTCCACCATCTTGAGGGTCTCTGCCTTACCCGCTAGTGTTGGAGGGTCTCCTGCAGAGGCAGCGGGGCAGCTGTCTAATCTCATTTTAATGGAAGGGAAAGTTAGCCTCCCATCCCCTGCCCCCCAGTTATGATTTCATTGTAGGTTGAAAGCTAATAAATAAGTGGTTTCTGGGTTTTCTTTTGTGATGAGAGAACATTAAAAAAAAACTATTGCTTAAAACATCTTTCTCTTGTGTGAGAAACAAATAAAATAGAATCCAATGATTTGACTATGTTTGCAACGATTGTTTGTTAAGCCTGGGACTTTTTAGAAACAAGTATACAATTATTCATCTAATCTAAACTTTACATTTTTCTGTTTTCAGGTCAAACTCCCAAGAGTTTGAGGTCAGATTTTGATGGAACACCCAGATGTCCTCAGCTGTCATGGAGAATACTTACCATATTTGCTTGCATATTTTCCCCATTATATTGGCAGATATTAGTTATTAACAAAGAAGAAAGAGGTGGATTAAGGAGTTAACCTAACAATCACTGTAGCCTGGGGCCAAAACCACCCTTGCCATGATCCAAAGTTTTCAGCTTTATTGTTTTCTTTCAGAAATAAGCCATTGTTTCACATGTGACTAGTAAAATAATAAAAATAACAATAAGAAGAAGAAAAAGAACTAACGCCTATTTAGCACCTGATACCCAACTACACAAACGTGTGCGTGCACACGCGTGAGCATGCGCGCTCACACACACCATTCTTCCTCTTCTCTCTACCGTAGTTGTCATCACCTCCTCACATACCCATCCTCCTCCCTCCTGGTGAAAAACTATCAAAGGGGCTTACTGAATCCTGCAGCAGTCTTTGAGATGCATTGGTTTGGTGTGAAATGCATTCACCGGTATGGAAATGTGGCTTTAACAAAGGGTTCTTCAGATTGGACCAAATGTTTGCAGCATTATGTAGAGCATTGTTTGTACTTCAGAAAGAAGGAGCAGCAAGGGAAGGAATGGGGCAAAATGATTTTCTTGGAGTTGTGGGGAAAATTTTCTTTGTTCATAATAGCCCTATGAATGGAACAAATGTGGACATACTGCCAGAACTGAAAAATCCCAGCCTATAGTAACTGCCACTATTAGGGAACTTCCAGAGGACTGGGAAGTACTGCTGTTTGCCCCCAGCAAAAATTAGGAGAAAAAACGTTCCCTTACCTGTTGTTAATTGCCAAAACACATGTGTCAAGCCTTCTTTGAGCAAGAGCTGTGTGGGAAGTTTACACACAAGTGGAGAGAAAAAGGAGGCAATGACAGAGTTTTGCTTTCTATTGTCTTTTGAATTTTCTCAAGTATAGCAAATGTTGAACATCCCAGAGGAATAAACTCTTAAGGCTTGGGAAAGATGGATACTAACAAGACATACCTTTTTCATCTTTGCCAGGTTAAGGCGATCCAAATAGTTCCTTCTGTTTCAAATGACCATGGTTGCCCGGAGTAGACAGACTCACAGGCAATGTGTAACTAGACCTGATTGTGTCACCGTGTCTGGGTAAAGCATTTCCGTCAAGCCCTTAGCTGTGTTCCACCGCGCTATTGAATTAAGGTGCTACTTTCGGCAATCAATTTAATGATCAGTGCAGCCAAACAGTGGTTTTGTATTTTTAAGCTGAATTGGTTGATTATGTTACTGAATTGATTAAATTAACTGGCCACTTTAAGGCCAGAGTGAAAATGCTGCATACTCACCTAGAAGAAAATGTGGGGAAAAAATGATCATTTCCCCACAGTTGAGGAAAATCATCACTTTTTTATAATGAGAAATCTATACTGTTTGTGCTTCTTCAAAATGATTACTGAACTTTTTTTAACTACCCACTTTTATGCTCAGCACCAGGCAAAGTATAGGTAGTATACAAAACTGGACAAACCATTGTAGTTTCTGCCCTCCTGGAGCTTATAGCTTAGATGACATGAGAGAGATTTGAATAAATAATTAGACAAATAAATAAATATGTACAAATGACATGTGTGCTTTATACTTTAAAAAATGAAAAAAGCTATGCAAAGTAGCTTTGATTTTTCCTTTCTTTTTTCCTTCCTCCTTTCCTTTCTTCTTTTCCTCATTCTTTCTTACTTTCGCCCTCCCTCTCTTTCTTTTTTCTTGTTGCATGATTGGAGAATGTGTAGGTTGAAGGAGGCTGGAATATGTAAATATGAGGTAAACCTAAGAGACAACATGAAAAGTTTCCTCAAGTTAAAAAAAAAATCATGGGAAGAAGAAACAATAGCAGGGTATAAGAAAGGGAGTGGAGTAGGGAAGGAAAAACACCAAAGACCTTATGAATTCCACTTAAAATATACAATAATGGCAATTAATGGCTTAGGTTGGTAAGCTTAGGGAAATAAAACCAGAGGAAGGAAATCATCTAAGAAAGAAGTTTCTTCACTTTTCTATAAGTGAAAAGTTTTGTTTTATCTTGTTTCTAAGATGTTCTCATGAAGTTTTTTTATTGGTAGAATTTTGGACGGAGTAATTAATTACTGGCTCAGAGGTATGAAATGTAATGCCCATGGTCATACATTGGGGTAGAACTGGGTTGGGCCTCCAGGCCTCCTAATGCCTAAATTGGGGTTCTTTTCACTGTATCACACCAATTCTAAGAAGTAAAGAAAGCTTTCCAGTGCAATGCCTCATTATTTTTAATGGACAACTTTGTTTACATATAATCAAATTGTCTATAGTTTGCCTGGAGGTGGGAAACATTTCCCACCTCTCCTGGTTGCTTGTGATCACACTTCTGGCCTCTGTCCAGCCCTTACTCAGATTTACCTTGTGGATGAGATTGGGAGAATTAACTGGGCAAGTGCAACTCTGTTCCTTTCTCCTTCTGGTATCTGCCTGCAGACAGCTGTGAGTTTCCATGGGAGAGACCTGTGACAGGCAGGTAATTCTCCTAAATGCCTTGAGGCAGTATCAGGAAGCCTAGTCAGCCACCCGCCTAAGCTTCATTCTCCAAACAACTTTATCAATAACAAAGCTGATTTATCTCATCTTTTGAGTCCTACAAGCTCAAATACTAGTAGAAGTCATCAGTAAATCTATCTGTGAATGGGCTTTTCTTTGTGAGAAGTTTTAAAATTACTAATTCAATCTCTTTATTTGTTTACCTCCATTCAAATTTTCTATTTCTTCTTGAATCAATGTTGGTAGTTTGCATCTTTATAGGAACTTTTCCATTTCATCTATGCTATCTAATTTGTTGGCATACAGTTGTTCATAGTATTTCCTTAAAATTCTTTTTGATTTCTGTAAGGTTGGTAGTAACGTTCCCTCTTTCATACCACCTTTAGTAATTTGAATCTTCTATCTTTTTATCTTCATCAGTCTACTTAAAGCCTTGTCCATTTTGTTGATCTTTTTAAAGAGCCAATGTTTAGTCTCGTTGATTTTCTCTATTGGTTTTGTATTCTCTATTTCATGAAAGTCTGCTCTGATCTTTATTATTTCCTTCCTTCTGCTTTCTTTGGGTTTAGTTTCCTCTTCTTTTTCCAGTTCCTTAAGGTGAAAGGTTAGGTTATTTATCTTTCTTTTTTAAAATATAGATGTTTGGAGCTATACATTTCTCTCTAATCACTGCTTTAGCAGCACCCCATAAGTTTTGGTATATTGTATCTTTACTTTCAGTCATCTCAAGGTATTTTCTAATTTCCTTTGTGATTTATTCTTTGATCCATTAGTTATTTAGAAGTGTGTTATTTGATTTCCACATATTTGTGAGTTTCACAAATTTTTCCTGTTGTTGATTTCTAATTTCATTTCATTGTGATCAGAGAACATAAATTGTATGATTTCAATCCTTTAAAATTTATTGAGGCTTGTTATATGGCCCCACATATGGTCTATCCTGGAGAGTGTCCCCTGTGTACTTAAAAAGAATGTGTATTCACAATATTCATTGCAGCACTATTTACAATAGCCAGGACATGGAAGAAACCTAAATGTCAATTGACAGATGAATGGATAAAGAAGATGTGGCATATACATATACAATGGAATATTACTCAGCCAGAAAAAGGAATGAAATTGGGTTATTTGTAGTGCATTGGATGGACCTAGAGTCTGTCATACAGAGTGAAGTAAGTCAGAAAGAGAAAAACAAATACCATATGCTAACTCATATATATGGAATCTAGAAACATAGTGGCAGGGCAGGAATAAAGATGCAGACATAGAGAACAGACTTGAGGACACGGGGGGAAGGAGAAGCTGGGACGAAGTGAGAGAGTAGCATTGACGTATATACACTACCAAATGTAAACTAGATAGCTAGTGGGAAGCTGCTGCATAGCACAGGGAGATCAGTTTGGTGCTTTGTGACCACCTAGAGGAGTGGGATAGGGAGGGTGGGAGGGAGGCTCAAGAGGGAGGGGAAATGAGGATATATGTATACATATAGCTGATTCATTTTGGTGTACAGCAGAAACTAACACAACATTGTAAAGCAATTATACTCCAATAAAGATGTAAAAAACAATGTGTATTCTTCTATTGTTGCATGGAGTGATCTAAAAAATGTCTGCTAGTTCTAGTTGGTGTTGTTCAAATCTTCCATTTCCTTGTAGATCTTCTATTTTTTCTAGCCATTATTGAACATGGGTTATTGAAATCTCCAACTATTACCATTGATGGCTCATATATTTCTACTTTAACTCTGAATAGTTCCTTCCTAGCCCTCTATCCATCTGCTATACTTGAAAACCATATTTAAACCTTAACACCCCACCACAGTGCATCCACCTCTGCTCCTTTTGTCCAAACACACACCAGAGAAAGGTACAAAAATTTGGAGATGGATAGTAGTAAACATGGAGGGGTCCCTGAGCTTGGGGTTATAAAGGATCAGCATAGTACACTACTGGCAGGCTTAAAACATCAGTTCCAGTTAAATATGACTAAAGTCTAAATTCAGTTAAACTAGGAAACTTCAAGGCTCAGCGCTCTAAGTTGTATAGTAGAAATCACAGATGAGTATGATTTCATAGTCAATTGATTTTTGACAAGTGTGCCAAGACAACTTAATGAGGTAAAGAATAGTCTTTTCAACAAATGGAGCTCAGACAACTAGACATCCACATGTAAAAAAAATTGAAATTAAATCTCTTCTTGACTTCATATGCAAAAATTAATTCAAAAGGGATCATAGTAAATGTAAGAGATAAAAATATAAAACTCTCAGAAGAAACCAAAGGAGTAAATCCTCATGACCTTGGGTTAGACAACATCTTCTTAGATATCACACCAAAAGCATAAGCAATGAAAGAAAAAATACATTAATTGGAATTCAAAAAAAAATTAAATTTCTGTGTTTCAACAGACACTATTAAGTGAGAAGACAACTCACATAAAGGGAGAAAATACTTGTAAATGACATATCTGATAGGGACTTGTAAATAAAGAACACTTGCAACTCAACAATAAAAAGACAATTAAATGAATTAAAACATGGGCAAAGAATATGAATAGGCATTTCTCCAAAGAAGATACTTGTAAATATTTATGTACCCAACATAGGAACACCTAAATATATAAAGCAAATATTAAAAGGAAAAAAGGAAATTGACAGTGACAATAATAATAGGGGACTTTATTACTCCACTTACAGCAATGGATAGATCATATAGACAGAAAATCATTAAGGAAACATGGGCCTTAAATGACACATTAGATCAGATAGACTTATAAAGATGTATACAGAACCTTCCATCCCAAAACAGCAGAATACACATTTTTTATCAAGGGCACATGGCACACTCTCCATGATAGACCACGTTATACCACAAAACAACTCAATAAATTTAAGAAGATTGAAATCATATCAAGTACCTTTTCTGACCATGACAGTATGAAACTAGAAATCAACTACAAGAAGAAAACTGGAAAAAACACAAGTACATGGAGACTAAACAACATACTATTTAACAATCAATAGGCCAAAAATAAATCAAAGGGGAAGTTAAAAAATACCTTGAGACAAATGAAATTGGAAATGCAACATTCCAGAATCTATGGAATGCAGCAGATGCAGCAAAAACAGTTCTAAGAGGAAAGTATAGAGCAATACAGGCCTACCTCAAGAAACAAGAAAAATCTCAAATAAAAAAATCTAAGTTTAGACCTAAAAGAACTAGAAAAAGAAGAATGAACAAAGCCAAAATTAGTAAAAGGAAGGAAATAATAAAGATCAGAGGGGAAATAAATGAAATAGAGACTAAAAAAAATTGAAAAGATCGATGAAATTGAGAGCTGGTTCTTTGAAAAGATAAACAAAATTGACAAAAGTTTAGTCAGACCTATCAGAAAAAAAGAGGAAGAACTCAAATAAATAAAATCAGAAATGAAAGAGAAGTTACAACTGATACCACAGAAATACAAAGGATCATAAAAAACTACTAAAAACAATTATAAGCCAAAAAAATTGGAAAACCTAGAAGAAATGGATAAATTTCTAGAAATATACAATCCTTCAAGACTGAATCAAGAAGAAGTAGATTATCTGAATAGACCAATAACTGGTAATGAAATTGAATCAGTAATCAAAAAACTCCCAACAAACAAAAGTCCAGGGCCAGGCAGCTTCACAGATGAATTTTACCAAACACTTCCTAAAGAACAATTAGTACCTATCCTTCTCAAATTACTCCAAAAAACTGAAGAGGAAAGAAAGCTTCCAAACTCATTCAAGGAGGCTAACATTACCCTGTTACCAAAACCAGATGAAGACTCTACGAAAAAGGAAAATTACAGGCCAATATCCTTGATGAAATGGGTGCAAAAATCCTCAACAAAATATTAGCAAACTGAATTCAACATTATATGAAAAGGATCACGTACCATGATCAAGTGGGATTTATCCCGGGCATGCAAGGATGGTTCAACATCAGCAAATGAATTAATGCAATACCCCACATTAACAAAATAAAGGATAAAAATCATGATCATCTCAACAGATGCAGAAAAAGCATTTGAAAAAATTCAACACACATTTATGATAAAAACTCTCAACAACCTGGGTATAGAGGGACCATACCTCAACATAATAAAGGCCATATGTGACATCCACAGCTAACATCATACTCAATGGTGAAAAGCTGAAAGCTTTTCCTCTAAGATCAGGAACAAGACAAGGACGCCCACTCTCATCACTCTTATTCAACACAGTATTGGAAGTTCTGACCACAGCAATTAGAAAGGAAAAATAAATAAAAGGCATTCATATTAGAAAGGAAGATGTAAAACTGTCACTATTTGCAGATGACATTATATTATATATAGGAAACCCTAAAGACTCCAAAAAAAACTATTAGAACTAATAAATGAATTTAGTAAAATTGTAGGATACAAAATTAATATACATAAATATCTTGCATTTCTATACACTAATAATGAACTATCAGAAAGAGAAATTAAGAAAACAATTCCATTTGCAATTGCAACAAAGAATAAAATTCCTAGGTATAAATTTAACCAAGGAGGTGAAAGAACAGTACTTAGAAAACTATAAGATGTATATGAAAGAAATTGAAGATGACACAAATAAATGGAAAGATATACTGTGCTCATGGATTGGAAGAATTAATATTGCTAAAATGCCCATACTACCCAAAGCAATATAGAGATTCAAGGCAAACCCTTTCAAATATCAATGGTATTTTTCACAGAAGTGGAATAAATAATCCTAAAATTTATATGGAACAACAAAAGATCCTGAATAACCAAGGAAACTGTGAGAAAGAAGGACAAGACTGAGGCATCATGCCCCCTAACTTCAAATTATACTACAAAGCTATAGTAATCAAAACAGTATGGGTATTGGCACAAAATATAGACATATAGATCAATGGAACAGAATAGAGAGCCCAGAAATAAACCCTTGTACATATGGTCAATTAATCTACAGCAAAGGTGGCAAGAATATACAATGGGGAAAAAACCATCTCTTCAATAAATGGTGTCGGGAAAATTGGACAGCTGCATATAAAATAATATATCCAGACCACTGTCTTACACCATATACAAAAGTAAATTCAAAATGGATTAAAGACTTGAATGTAAGACCTGAAATCATAAAACTCCTAGAAGAAAGTATAGACAGCTCTGTTTTGCATCTGCCTCCTCATGCAAGGGCAACAAAAGCAAAAATAAACAAGTCGGGGGGACTTCCCTGGTGGCGCAGTGGTTGACAATCCACCTGCCAATGCAGGGGACACGGGTTTGAGCCCTAGTCTGGGAAGATCCCACATGCCGCGGAGCAGCTAGGCCTGTGCGCCACAACTACTGAGCCTGTGCTCTAGGGCCCACGAGCCACAGCTAGTGAGTCTGCATGTCACAACTACTGAAGCCTGTATGCCTAGAGCCCATGCTTCACAACAAGAGAAGCCACCACAATGAGAAGCTCGTGCACCACAACGAAGAGTAACCACCGCTAGCCGCAACTAGAGGTAGCCAGCCCACAGCAACGAAGACCCAACACAGCCAAAAATAAATAAATAAATAAATAAATTTATTTAAAAAAATAAAAAAATAAACAAGTGGGACTACACCAAACTAAAAGCTTTTGTACAGCAAAGGAAACCAGCAACAGAATAAAAAAGCAACCTACTGGATGGGAGAAGATATCTACAAATCATATATCAAATAAGGAGTTAATATCCAAAATCTATAAAGAACTCATACAACTTAATATAAAATAACAAACAATCTGATTTTAAAAAATGCACAGAGGACTTAAACAGACATTTTTCCAAAGAAGACATATGGATGGCCAACAAGCACATGAAAAAATGCTCAACATCATTAATCATCAGGGAAATGCAAATCAAACCACACCTAACAAAAAGACAAAAAGTAACAAGTGTTGGTGAGGTTGTGCATAAAAAAGAACCCTTGTTCACTGCTGCTGGGAATGTAAATTGGTACAGCTACTATAGAAAATGATACAGAGATTCCTCAAAAAATTAAAAATAGAACTGCTATATTATCCAGCAATTACATTTCTGAATATTTACCCAAAGAAAACAAAAACACTAATTCAAAAAGATATATGTACCCCAATGTTCATAGCAGCATCATTAGCCAAGATATGGAAGTAAACTAAGTGTCCATTGATACCTGAATGGATAATGAAGATGTGTTATATATATACAATGGAATATTAGTCATAAAAAAATGAAATCTTGCCACTTGTGGTAACATGGATGGACCTAAGGGTATTATGCTAATGAAATAAGTCAGACACAGAAAGAGAAATACCATGTGATTTCACTTACACGTCAAATCTAAAGAACAAAACAAAGGGACAAACAAAAGAAAACAAAAACACATTCATAGATACAGAGAAGAAACTGCTGGTTGCCAGAGAGGAGGCTGGGAGTATAGGTGAAATAAGTAAAGGAGATTAAGGAACACAAACTTTCAGTTGTAAAATAAATAAGTCATGGGGATGTGTAATATACAGAATAGGCTGTATAGTCAATAATATTCTAATAACTTTAAATGGTGACAGATAGTAACTAGACTTATTATGGTGATCATCTCATAATGTATACAAATGTTGAATCACCATGTTGTATGCTTGAACATAAAGTGGTGCAGCCCCTTTGGGATATAGTTTTTTTGTTCCTCAAATAATTAAATATACAGTTACCATATGACACAGAAATTTTACTCTGAGGTATATTCTCAAGAGAACTGAATGCATATGTCCTCGCAAAGACTTGTACATGGACCACAATGTTCATTGCAGCACAATTTACAATAGCCAGGATATGGAAGCAACCTAAGTGTCCATTGACAGATGAATGGATAAAGAAGATGTGGCACTTATATACAATGGAATATTACTCAGCCATAAAAAGAAAAGAAACTGAGTTATTTGTAGTGAGGTGGATGGACCTAGAGTCTGTCATACAGAGTGAAGTCAGAAAGAGAAAAACAAATACCGTATGCTTACACATATATATGGAATCTAAAAAAAAAAAAAAGGTTATGAAGAACCTAGGGGCAAGACAGGAATAAAGACACAGACCTACTGGAGAATGGACTTGAGGACACGGGGAGGGGGAAGGGTAAGCTGGGACGAAGTGAGAGAGTGGCATGGACATATATACACTCCCAAATGTAAAATAGATAGCTAGTGGGAAGCAGCCGCATAGCACAGGGAGATCAGCTCGGTGCTTTGTGACCACCTAGAGGGATGGGATAGGGAAGGTGGGATGGAGATGCAAGAGGGAGGAGATATGAGGATATATGTATATATATAGCTGATTCACTTTGTTATACAGCAGAAACTAACACACCATTGTAAAGCAATTATACTCCAATAAAGATGTTTTAAAAAAAGACTTGTACATGAATGTTTATAGCAACATTATTCATAAAGCCAAAAATAGAAAAAAACCTGCATATCCTTCAACTGAAAAATGGATAAACAAAATGTGGCATATCCATACAATGTAATATTATTTAGCCGTAGAAAGGAATAAAGTACTGATATATGCTACAACACGAATGAACCTTGAAAACATTATGCTAAGTGGAAGAAGCCAGACATAAAATGCCACGCATATCGCATAATTCCATACAATCATAAAAAGCACTGAATTGCATACATTAAAATGCTGAACTTTATGTGAATTATATCTCAATAAAACTATTATTTTTAAATATGAATAAGATAACTTCCCTACTTTTAAGAAAGTGCCCTCAGGACAAACTCTTGTCACCTACCTGGGAGGAGATGCTTCTCCTGAATATCAGGGGAATGCCAGAACCCACTGAGCCAACTGTGTGTCCATCAGGACTCCTGGCATATACACAGTAGACACTCAGAAATTCTTGTTGGACTAAACTGGTTTCTACCAAATTCTCTCAGCTTGTCTGTGGGAAACTCAGTCCCCTGCTGGATCACTCTGATCCTAGATACCTATCCTGTCTACCTGGATGATTACTGCCTCAGAAGAAAATCTTTTTTCACTAACTGTCCTAGTGGATATGAGTCTGATTTGTTCTACCTCCAACCAAGCTCCATTTCTAACCATGCTGGGTAGATCTCTTTTCAGCTACCTGTCCAGTGAACTCAGATGGATGGAGAGGAAATATGGTCTTATACAAGAGCATGGAGTCCAAGCCCTCACAGTCTCCAGCTGAGATAAATAGCAAAACCTGGTCTCTCCTCTTTCTCCCCGGCCCCCTTTCCAACCTCACACCACAGAAAGAGTGATCTTTTGAAAAAATGTAAATTGCATCCTGCCTCTTTGTTGCTCTATTGCTAACAGGAATTGAATGTTTAATATCAAGTACTTTTCTAAGCCCTTTATGTCTACTGACTCATTAAATCTTCCCAACAATAAATATTATTATTATTCTTATTTTATAGATGAGCAAGGTAAGGCACAGAAAGGTTAAGTTGCTTATCCAAGATGATACATCCACGAAGTGGTTGGGGTGAGAAATTAACCCAGACAGCGTGGCTCCAGAGCCCTTGACCTCAGCACCACACCATCCCCCTCTCAATGGCTATTCATCCCACTGAAAGTAAAATCTTTACCATGGTTTTCAAGGCCCGAATTATGTGGCCCCTGCTTTCCTCATCTCTTAACACCAACCAGTACCTGGGATCACCACGCTCCACTCACACTAGTCTGATGTTAATTCCTAGTATGTGCTAAGCTCTGTCCCACCGCAGTGCCTTTGCACTTTCAGTTTTCTCTGTAATGCATCTCCTCTCCTCTCCCTCCCTCACGTGTCTGGTTGTTTAAATATTACCATGTCAGGGATGTTCCTTGATCGTCCTCTCTTGAGAAATATCCTCCTCTTCAGCTTTCCATCCTTAGACCATGCTCATGCAACCTCATCATTTCGTTCAGATCACTTTTCTCAGAGGGTTTACCAGGTTGTGAACTGCCTCCCCTGTTGGACTGTGGGATCTTTATTATTTTTTTAAACATCTTTATTGGAGTATAATTGCTTTACAAGGGTGTGTTAGTTTCTGCTTTATAGCAAATTGCATCAGTTATACACATACATATGTCCCCATATCTCTACCCTCTTGCATCTCCCTCCCTCCCACCCTCCCTATCTCACCCCTGTATGGACACAAAGCACCGAGCTGATCTCCCTGTTCTATGCAGCTGCTTCCCATTAGCTATCTATTTTACGTTTGGTAGTGTATATATGTCCATGCCACTCTCTCACTTTGTCCCAGCTTACCCTTCCCCCTCCCCGTGTCCTCAAGTACATTCTCTAGTAGATCTGCATCTTTATTCCCGTCTTGCCCCTAGGTTCTTCATGACCATTTATTTTTTTTTAGATTCCATATATACGTGTTAGCATATGGTATTTCTTTTTCTCTTTCTGACTTACTTCACTCTGTAGGACAGTATCTAGGTCCATCCAGCTCACTACAAATAACTCAGTTTTGTTCCTTTTTATGGCTGAGTAATATTCCATTGTATATATGTGCCACACCTTCTTTATCCATTCATCTGTTGATGGACACTTAGGTTGCTTCTATGTCCTGGCTATTGTAAATAGAGCTGCGATGAATATTTTGGTACATGACTCTTTTTTTTTTTAATTTATTTATTTTATTTATTTATTTTTGGCTGCGTTGGATTTTCATCGCTGCATGTGGGCTTTCTCTAGTTGTGGCAAGCAGGGGCTACTCTTTGCGATGCACAGGCTTCTCATTGCTGTGGCTTTTCGTTGGGGAGCATGGGCTCTAGGCGTGCGGGCTCAGTTGCTCCGCGGCATGTGGGATCTTCCCAGACCAGAGCTCAAACCCGTGTCCCCTGCATTGGCAGGCGGATTCTTAACCACTGCACCACCAGGGAAGTCCCGGTACATGACTCTTTTTGAATTATGGTTTTCTCAGAGTATATGCCCAGTAGTGGGATTGCTGGGTCATATGGTAGTTCTATTTTTAGTTTCTTAAGGAACCTCCATACTGTTCTCCATAGTGGCTGTATCAATTTACATTCCCACCAACAGTGCAAAAGTGTTCCCCTTTCTCCACACCCTCTCCAGCATTTATTGTTTGTAGATTTTTTTGATGATGGCCAATCTGACTGGTGTGAGATGATATCGTATTGTAGTTTTGATTTGCATTTCTCTAACGTTTAATGATGTTGAGCATTCTTTCATCTGTTTGTTGGCAATCTGTATATCTTCTTTGGAGAAATGTCTACTTAGGTCTTCTGCTCATTTTTGAATTGGGTTGTTTGTTTTTTTGATACTGAGCTGCATGAGCTGCTTGTAAATTTTGGAGATTAATCCTTTGTCAGTTGCTTCCTTTGCAAATATTTTCTCCCATTCTGAGGGTTGTCTTTCCGTCTTGTTTCTGGTTTCCTTTGCTGTGCAAAAGCTTTTAAGTTTCATTAAGTCCCATTTGTTTATTTTTGTTTTGATTTCCATTTCTCTAGGAGCTGGGTCAAAAAGGATCTTGCTGTAATTTATGTCATAGGGTGTTCTGCCTATGTTTTCCTCTAAGAGTTTGATAGTGTCTGGCCTTACACTTAGGTCTTTAATCCATTTTGAGTGTATTTTTGTGTATGGTGTTAGGGAGTGTTCTAATTTCATTCTTTTACATGTAGCTGTCCAGTTTTCCCAGCACCACTTATTGAAGAGGCGGGCTCTTCTGCACTGTATATTCTTGCCTCCTTTATCAAAGATAAGGTGACCATGTGTGCGTGGGTTTATCTCTGGGCTTTCTATTCTATTCCATTGATGTATATTTCTGTTTTTGGGCCAGTACCATACTGTCTTGAATACTGTAGCTTTGCAGTATAGTCTGAAGTCAGGGAGCCTGATTCCTCCAGCTCCGTTTTTCTTTCTCAAGATTGCTTTGGCTATTCGGGGTCTTTTGTGTTTCCATACGAATTGTGAAATTTCTTTTTCTAGTTCTGTGAAAAATGCCAGTGGTAATTTGATAGAGATTGCATTGAATCTGTAGATTGCTTTAGGTAGTACAGAATTTTCACAATGTTGATTCTTCCAATCCAAGAACATGGTATATCTCTCCATCTATTTGTATCATCTTTAATTATTTTCTTCAGTGTCTTATAATTTTCTACATACAGGTCTTTTGTCTCCTTAGGTAGGTTTATTCCTAGGTATTTTATTCTTTTTGTTGCAATGGTAAATGGGAGTGTTTTCTTAATTTCACTTTCAGATTTTTCATCATTAGTGTATAGGAATGCAAGAGATGTCTGTGCATTAATTTTGTATCCTGCTACTTCACCAGATTCATTGATTAGCTCTAGTAGTTTTCTGGTAGCATCTTTAGGATTCTCTATGTATAGTATCATGTCATCTGCCAACAGTGACAGCTTTACTTCTTCTTTTCTGATTTGGATTCCTTTTATTTCTTTTTCTTCTCTGATTGCTGTGGCTAAAACTTCCAAAACTATTTTGAATAATAGTGGTGAGAGTGCACAACCTTGTCTTGTTCCTGAGCTTAGTGGAAATGGTTTCAGTTTTTCACCATTGAGGACAATGTTGGCTGTGGGTTTGTCATATATGGCCTTTATTATGTTGAGGAAAGTTCCCTCTATGCCTACTTTCTGGAGGGTTATTATCATACATGGGTGTTGAATTTTGTCAAAAGCTTTCTCTGCATCTATTGAGATGATAATATGGATTTTCTCCTTCAATTTGTTAATATGGTGTATCACATTAATTGATTTGCATACATTGAAGAATCCTTGCATTCCTGGGATAAACCCCACTTGATCATGGTGTATGATCCTTTAATGTGCTGTTGGATTCTGTTTGCTAGTATTCTGTTGAGGATTTTTGCATCTATGTTTATCAGTGATATTGGCCTGTAGTTTTCTTTCTTTGCGACATCTTTGTCTGGTTTTGGTATCAGGGTGATGGTGGCCTCGAAGAATGTGTATGGGAGTGTTCCTCTCTCTGCTGTATTTTGGAAGAGTTTGAGAAGGATATGTGTTAGCTCTTCTCTAAATGTTTGATAGAATTCACCTGTTAAACCATCTGGTCCTGGGCTTTTGTTTGTTGGAAGATTTTTAATCACAGTTTCAATTTCAGTGCTTGTGATTGGTCTGTTCATATTTTATATTTCTTCCTGCTTCAGTCTCGGAAGGCTGTGCACTTCTAAGAATTTGTCCATTACTTCCAGGTTGTCCATTTTATTGGCATATAGTTGCCTGTAGTAATCTCTCATGATCCGTTGTATTTCTGCAGTGTCAGTTGTTACTTCTCCTTTTTCATTTCTAATTCTATTGATTTGAGTCTTCTCCCTTTTTTTCTTGATGAGTCTAACTAATGGTTTATCAATTTTGTTTATCTTCTCAAAGAACCAGCTTTTAGTTTTATTGATCTTTGCTATCATTTCCTTCATTTCTTTTTCATTTATTTCTGATCTGACCTTTATGATTTCTTTCCTTCTGCTAACTTTGGGGATTTTTTGTCTTCTTTCTCTAATTGCTTTAGGTGTAAGGTTGGTTTGTTTATTTGAGATGTTTCTTGTTTCTTAAGGTAGGATTGTATTGCTATTAACTTCCCTCTTAGAACTGCTTTTGCTGCATCCCATAGGTTTTGGGTCATCGTGTTTTCATTGTCATTTGTTTCTAAGTATTTTTTGATTTCCTCTGTGATTTCTTCAATGATCTCTTGGTTATTAAGTAGTGTATTGTTCAGCTCCATGTGTTTGCATTTCTTACAGATTTTTTCCTGTAATTGATATCTAGTCTCATAGTGTTCTGGTCGGAAAAGATACTTGATAAGATTTCAATTTTCTTAAATTCCCCAAGACTTGATTTGTGACCCAAGATATGATCTCTCCTGAAGAATGTTCCATGAGAAGAAAGAGTATTCTGTTGTTTTTGGATGGAATGTCCTATAAATATCAATTAAGTCCATCTTGTTTAATGTATCATCATTTAAAGCTTGTGTTTCCTTTTTAATTTTCATTTTGGATGATCTGTCCATTGGTGAAAGTGGGGTGTTAAAGTTCCCTACTATGATTGTGTTACTGTTGATTTCCCCTTTTATGGCTGTTAGTATTTGCCTTATGTATTGAGGTGCTCCTTTGTTGGGTGCATAAATATTTACAATTGTTATATCTTCTTCTTGGATTGATCCCTTGATCATTATGTAGTGTCCTTCTTTGTCTCTTGTACTAATCTTTATTTTAAAGTCTATTTTTTCTGATATGAGAATTGCTACTCCAGCTTTCTTTTGATTTCCATTTGCATGGAATATCTTTTTCCATCCCCTCTCTTTTAGTCTGTATGTGTCCCTAGGTATAAAGTGGGTCTCTTGTAGACAGCATATATATGGATCTTGTTTTTGTATCCATTCAGCCAGTCTATGTCTTTTGGTTGGAGAATTTAATCCATTTACATTTAAGGTAATTATCAGTATGTATGTTCCTATTACCATTTTCTTAATTGTTTTGGGTTTGTTATTGTAGGTCTTTTCCTTCTCTTGTGTTTCCTGACTAGAGAAGTTCCTTTAGCATTTGCTGTAAAGCTGGTTTTGTGGTGCTGAATTCTCTTAGCTTTTGCTTGTCTGTATAGCTTTTAATTTCTCCATCAAATCTGAATGAGATCCTTGCTGGGTAGAGTGATCTTGGTTGTAGGTTTTTCTCCTTCATCACTTTAAATACGTCCTGCCACTCCCTTCTGGCTTGCAGAGTTTCTGCTTAAAGGTCAGCTGTTAACCTTATGGGGATTCCCTTGTGTGTTATTTCTTGTTTTTTCCTTGCTGCTTTTAATATTTTTTCTTTGTATTTAATTTTTGATAGTTTGATTAATATGTGTCTTGGTGTGTTTCTCCTTGGATTTATCCTGTATGGACTCTCTGTGCTTCCTGTACTTGATTGACTACTTCCTTTCCCATATTAGGGAAGTTTTCAACTATAATCTCTTCAATTATTTTCTCAGTTCCTTTCTTTTTCTCTTCTTCTCCTGGGACCCCTATAATTCGAAATTTGGTGCATTTAATATTGTCTCATAGGTCTCTGAGACTGTCCTCAATTCTTTTCATTCCTTTTTCTTTATTCTGCTCTGTAGTAGTTATTTCCACTATTTTATCTTCCAGGTCACGTGTCCGTTCTTCTGCCTCAGTTATTCTGCTATTGATCCCTTCTAGAGAATTTTTAATTTCATTTATTGTGTTGTTCGTCACTGTTTTTTTTGCTCTTTAGTTCTTCTAGGTCCTTGCTAAACGTTTCTTGCATTTTGTCTATTCTATTTCCAAGATTTTGTATCATCTTTACTATCTTTATTCTGAATTCTTTTTCAGGTAGACTGTCTATTTCCTCTTCATTTGTTAGGTCTGCTGGGGTTTTGCCTTGCTCCTTCATCTGTTGTGTGTTTCTCTGTCTTCTCAATTTGCTTAACTTACTGTGTTTGTGGTCTCCTTTTCACAGGTTGCAGGTTCGTAGTTCCTTTTGTTTTTGGTGTCTGTCTCCAGTGGCTAAGATTGGTTCAGTGGGTTGTGTAGGCTGTGTTCTGGTGGATGAAGCTGGATCTTGTCTTTCTGGTGGGCAGGTCCATGTCTGGTTGTGTGTTTTGGGGTGTCTGTGGCCTTATTACGATTTTAGGCAGCCTCTCTGCTAATGGGTGGAGTTGTGTTCCTGTCTTGCTAGTTGTTTGGCATAGGGTGTCCAGCACTGTAGCTTGCTGGTCATTGAGTTGAGCTGGGTCTTGGCGTTGAGATGGAGATCTCTGGGAGATCTTCGCTGTTTGATATTACGTGGAGCTGGGAGGTCTCTTGTGGACCAGTGTCCTGAACTTGGCTCTCCCACCTCAAAGGCACAGCCCTGATGCCTTGCTGGAACACGAACAGCCTGTCATCCACACGGCTCAGAATAAAAGGGAGAAAAAAAAGAAAGACAGAACAAAGAAGATACAATAAAATAAAATAGAGTAAAATAAAATAAAATAAAGTTATTAAAATAAAAAATAATTATTTTTAAAAAATTTTATAAGTAGTAAAAAAAAAAAAAGAAAGAAAGAAAGAAAGAAGAGAGCAACCAAACCAAAATACCAATCCACCAGTGATAACAAGTGCTAAAAACTATACTAAAAAAGAAAATAAAGAAAAAAAAAAAGGACAATCAGAACCCTAGGACAACTGGCAAAAGCAAAGTTATACAGAGAAAATCACACACAGAAGCATACACATACACATTCAGAAAAAGAGAAAAAGGGGGAAAATATATATATATCATTGCTCCCAAAGTCCACCTCCTCAATTTGGGATGATTCTTTATCTATTCAGGTATTCCACAGATGCAGGGTACATCAAGTTGATTGTGGAGGTTTCATCTGCTGCTCCTGAGGCTGCTGGGAGAGATTTCCCTTTCTCTTCTTTGTTTGCACAGCTCCTGGGGTTCAGCTTTGGATTTGGACCCGCCTCTGTGTGTAGGTCACCTGACGGCATCTGTTCTTCGCTCAGACAGGACGGGGTTAAAGGAGCAGCTGATTCGGGGGCTGTGGCTCACTCAGGCCGGTGGGGAGGGAGGGGTATGGATGCAGGGCGAGCCTGCGGCGGCAGAGGCCGGCGTGACGTTGCAGCAGCCTGAGGCGCACCATGCATTCTCCCAGGGAAGTTGTCCCTGGATCACGGGACCCTGGCAGTGGTGGGCTGCACAGGCTCCCGGGAGGGGCAGTGTGGATAGTGACCTGTGCCTGCACACAGGCTTCTTGGTGGCGGCAGCAGCAGCCTTAGCATCTCATGCCAGTCTCTGGGGTCCGTGCTGATAGCCACAGCTCGCGCCCGTCTCTGGAGCTCCTTTAAGCGGCGCTCTTAATCCCCTCTCCTCGGGCACCAGGGAACAAAGAGGCAAGAAAAAGTCTCTTGCCTCTTCGGCAGCTCCAGACTTTTTCCCGGACTCCCTCCCGGCTAGCCGTGGTGCACTAACCCCTTCAGGCTGTGTTCACGCCGCCAACCCCAGTCCTCTCCCTGCGATCCAACTGAAGCCCGAGCCTCAGCTCCCAGCCCCGCCCGCCCCGGCGGGTGAGCAGACAAGCCTCTCGGGCTGGTGAGTGCTGGTCGGCACCGGTCCTCTGTGCGGGAATCTCTCCACTTTGCCCTCCGCACCCCTGTTGCTGCGCTCTCCTCTGTGGCTCTGAAGCTTCCCCCCTCCGCCACCCGCAGTCTCCGCCAGTGAAGGGGCTTCCTAGTGTGTGGAAACCTTTCCTCCTTCACAGCTCCCTCCCACTGGTGCAGGTCCCGTCCCTATTGTTTTGTCTCTGTTTTTTCTTTTTTCTTTTGCCCTATCCAGGTACGTGGGGGAGTTTCTTCCGTTTTGGGAGGTCTGAGGTCTTCTGCCAGCGTTCAGTAGGTGTTCTGTAGGAGTTGTTCCACATGTAGATGTATTTCTGATGTATTTGTGGGGAGGAAGGTGATCTCCACGTCTTACTCTTCCGCCATCTTGAAGCTCCTCCTAAAACTAGACTGTGGGATCTTGAAGACCAGAACTATCTGGTTGGTTCACCTGTCACCTAGCTCTCTATCTGTCACAATGTCATCACTTAATCAAAGCTGGCTTAATGAAGATGAAGAGGACTTAATCCGTACCTTTGTTATAGGACTTATCAACTTATATTGCCATTGTTTTGAATCCCTTAAAGTCAGACTCTACTTTGTTAAATTTTTTGCTCTTTGCATCTGGTATATAATAGTATTCAATATGCTTTAATATATATTGAATAAAGAGAATGAAAAAGGAGTGAGCCATTAAGGACTGGGAGTTGTCGGGGAAGGCTTTACAGAGGAGGTATACTTGAATGACTTAATTCATTTGCCAAAAACATTTTTTCAAACATAAAAGACATGCATTTTTAAGGCTTCTTATGAAGCAAACATTTCTTGCTAAACAACATATCAATCATTCAAATGTGACTGAGAAAATACCATATGGATACTTTTATTGCAAAAAGCCATGGACTTAAGTTATAATGTGAACCTACAGAAAAAGATAATTTTGCCAAACATTTAAATAGTGACAAGGTGTTAATGCCAGTTTCCAAAGCCTCAAAGTGGCAGACTAAATCTACACACACCTTCTGAACTGGACCAAGAGCCAACTGATTTAATTCTCAACAATTGTAGCTGCTGGGAATCAATTATTTTTCAATTCGAATGAGTGATCAAGAAGACAGAGATGAATGAAATCTGTTGTTGTGTAGGCTGTTCATTTTACTCAAGGTTAATTAACCTATATTTCATCATTCTTATAATACAGTGCTTAAGATAAATACCTCTGAAGTCAGAGTGCTGGATTAGAAGCCCAGCTCTATCATTTACCTGCTGTGTGACTTCAGACAAATTATTCTCTGAGCTTTGGTTTCCTGGCTTGTAAAATGGGGCTAATGATAGTACCTGCCTCAGTGAATGTAAAATGCTTCACACAGTGCCTGGCATACAGAAATTCTTCAGTAAGTGTTGTATGTTAATAGTAGTATTTTGGCTCATGTAGGGGAGGCAGCACTTAACTGGCTATCAAGAGATTTGAATTTTAGTACCAGTTCTGCCACTAATTAGTTGTAGGACTTTGGGAAAATCCTTTGGTCACTTTCTGTTCCAGCTTCCTCTTTGATAAAATGAGGGTGTTTACATGACTTTGTTTCAGGTATCTAGTGCTGCATAATAAACTAAAACATAGTGTCAACAGAACAATAATTCATTATTCTTGTGATTCTGTGGGTCGACTGGCAGCAACTGGGAAGTCCTTTTGCTCTATGTAGTATAGTTGATGTTACTCAAGTACCTGCATTCATCTGGGGGTTTGGCTAGGTCAGTAACATGGAAAGTGGCCTTTCACCCTCTAGAGTCTCTCTCCTCGTGTCCTCTCCTCATTCCATAGTCTAACTCAAGTGTTTTTACAACAATGCTTCCAAGCTGGAGAGTTCCAAAAGGACAAGTACCAATGTGAAGGGTTTATCGAGTCTCTGTGTCATCTTGCTCATTGATGTTCCATTGATCCAAGCCAGTCAGATGGCCAAACTCAAGTCAGTTTTGAAGAGAACTACACAAGGCCATGAATACTGGGAGGTGCGTTTCATTGGAGGCCACCAGTGTAACAGTCTGCTCCACCATGATTCCAGATTTTCTTCAGAGTCAGCATATGCTAATTTATCCAGCCTTTAGTATCTGAATTTCTTTCTATGCTTCTTTCCATTTTGTAATTTTGCTTCTCAACACACTATTGTTTCTGCAATGTGGAAGCCATCATAGGTCGAATTCTCATGTATTAAAAAAAAGAAGCTGTAAACAAGTTTCCCACTTTTATTTTTATTGTTGCTGTAGTTTTCCCTATCTGTTGATGTGGCCCCTAATTTTCCTAGATCCAATATACTTTAAAATGTTAATTTTCAATCACTTAACTTCTACATATGATTCCCCACCCACAAAAATGCAAGCACATTTTCTTTTTTTTAGTTAATTTTTTTATTGTAGTATAGTTGATTTATAATGTTGTGTTAGTTTCTGCTGCAAGCAAAATGAATCAACCATACATATACCTATATCCACTCTCTTCTAGACTCCATTCCCATATAGGTCATTACAGAGCACCGAATAGAGCTCCCTGTGTAAGCACCTTTTCTTAAGCCTCCTTTAGTCCACTCTCTTCCCCACCTCTGTTCTCCTTCTCTAGATCCCTGAGAGGTTCTTACATAGGTTTTGCAGCTCTAGCTGCTCAGTATTTACACAGGACCAATATTGCTCTTTTGAGGAGCTTTCCCCTTACATCCTACTGGGAAGGAAACAGAGGCAGCTCTCTTCACCTAATGTTCAAGGGCTGCTCTTGTGTTGCATGTATCAGCAAATGCAGATCATATGCCTCCTGATACTAGAAGGAGAAGTTCCTAAGTTTCTATCCATCTGGATGCCTTCTAGAGGATGTGTAGGTTCAGGAAAACCCCCATCTCCCCATCTGACAGCCCCATGTGCACTAGTGTCATTGCACCCACTGTGTTCTTTGTCTTCTACCCGGATTTCAGAAGGGGAAGCAACAAACCACTGTTCATAAGAGCAAGCTGTTTTACTCTATTTTCAGGGACATACCCCATTGCTCATATAAGGACTTTATGCAGAGGTTGGGTTTTTCATCTCAAAATGCCCCATTCTAGTCTCTGGGAGAGTCATTTCAGGTTGAAGTGGAAACCTAGCAACTATCTGGTTAATGAGATCAAATTTGGGCAGCAGGAGGTCTGGCTGAGTTACAGAACTTAGCATTTAGCAACAATGAAGAGCTTGGAGTTAGGCATTCCATAAGGCCAAAAAAGGCTTGTTAAAAGGCATTTCAGGAAGCTAAACAGTCACTTCCCTGGGATTCTTCTCCTTAGAAATCAACAAAACAAAAATCCCACGGATCTTATCTGATAATTGCTATTAACTATGTCGTAATATTTTCCTAATATTATCTGATTTGTCATTCATAAAACACAGAATAGAGCTAGGGTGGTTCTTTCAAAAAAGCATCATGCCAGGAAGTTACTAATATCTCAAATTGTCACAGCTTCAAGGGAGCACACTGACGAAATTTTTTGAAACTATGCATTTTATAAAACAATATGGATCCATTAATGAAACATCAGCACTGAATACAAACCATCTGACATGTGTGCTCCTTTCTGAAGACAGATTAAAAATACATTCTTGTCATTAATTTGCTAACTTTTAATTTAATGTAAATATATCTGAGGCTAATGTGTGTTTTGAAAAGAATTCAATGACCAGTAAAACTTAAATGTTCCAAAAAGTCCCATGTCTATGTAAATGACCCAAGAATCATTTACATAAGTGTTGCTTATATGTGTATTGTAAAAAAATCATTTTTTAAAAACAATTTGAACAAGAGAGACACTAGAAGGAATAAGTTGAATACATCAAAATATAAAATATATTTTTCATTGCATCTGTTTCTAACAGTACTGTATAATGGAAACATTTTTAGTTTAAAAAGACTAAGATTTTGCGTATGCATAGAAAATATCTGGGAGAATCTACAGGAAAATATTAACAGTGTTTGACTCTGGGAAAAGAAACCAGGGGTGGCAGGGAGATTTACTTCACATTTTATAGACTCATAATATCGTGGATTTTATAACATTGTCATGCATTACTGTATCATAGAAAATGAGTTGAAAAAAGACAAACTTAAGCTTTTAAAAAATTTTATTAACCTTATCCCCAGGTCAGAAGTAGAATTTAATAGGGATCTAATTTATAGAATTCACAGAATTTGAGTTGGAAAATTTTGAGATCATCTGTCCCATTACATCATCTATTTCTAAACCAGTGCTAAGTTTACTCAGTTTGCCTAACACCAAATACAACTACATTCCAAAAGAGCTAAAGAATGTGGGCAGCCCTTGGAATTCACCTTAATGGAATTTGACCTACAGTTGAAGGTGTGGGGTGTAGGTTTCTGCTTTAGCCCTTAGTGTCATAGGATGGTCAGAATAGGTGTTTGCTTACTAGGGTGAGCCTGAGGGCACCAGAAATTTTCCCTCCCATCTTCCTTCTAATTTTCCGATACATTCCAGTACAGATTCAGATTTCTGAATGAAGACACTGACATTTACTGAAATGTACATGTCCCTGTGAGATGTAAGCAATGAAACATAACCACAAAGAAGAGTTGATTCTACTGATTCTTTCCTGAAAGTTGGGAAGAAAGCAGGTGGGTAAGGGAGAAGAAAAATTGGGGGTACCATAGAGAGGAAAGAGATTATGGAAGAAAGCTTGGCCTGCTTCATTCTTCTGCCTACCCAATCATATTGCTGTGTAATAAGCTTTAGAAAATGGCTTTTAGTGATAACTCCAGACTTTCTAAAACTTAGCAACACCAGAAATTCCCCAAGTTCTAAAATCCCAGTAGCTCCTCTCCTCAGTGGTCTTACTGCTGTCTCATCACCTTTTGCTGGGGAGAGGACGGTTTATCAGTTTGCTGTATGCTTGTATGGAGACCCTGAGCCCAAGGCTTTGCTTGAAAACAATGTAGTGAATATTGAGTATCACGATCTAGTGGGAAAGGGAAACATTGAACAACTGGAAGGAGAGCTATGAAGAAGTTTAGGATGCTATGGGAGAGCATGTGTGGGTACACACACACAGAGTCTCCTCATTAACCACTATTCAGCATTCAGGACTCCAGGGATTGGGCTCCCAACTCCTGGTAACCTTCCTTAACTATCCATGGAATACTGACTGAATATACATCTCTCATTGTTTTTTCAGCACTGTATTGTAATTACTGTTTTTCTTACTTATTTTCTTCACTAAACTCTAAGAATCTCTGTGGGCAGTGACAGTGTTCTCCATCAAAACCTCTCCTAACACCGTGCCTGGCATATAGCAGGTGCACAGTACATTTTGGTTGAAGGAAGGAAGGAAATGAAGCTACTTAACTGCATTTTAACACTAAAATGATAAGCTTCTTTCTGAAAAGAACACAAATTTCTAAAGAATTATGAATGCATCCCTCTCCCAACAATGATTCTTATGAGCTCTCCATGGCTGTGGCTTGGGTGTGAGACTTACAAACAGCATTTGACAGCAGTCTCCTTCCCTGTCTTCCAGGAAAAGAAAATTCTAAGTGATGCTTATTTAAGAATTCTCAGGTTTTTGCATGGGTATTAAGATTTGGAGTTTGTGGGGAGGAATGGTTAGGCAATGAGTTGAAAATGAGAGAAGAAAAGAATAAAAAGGAATGGAAAAGACCAGTCTGTCTGGGTGGGGAAAACCAGGGTGAGAGCTGAGAGAATTGGCAGAATCTCCAGGGAAAGCTTGTGTTAGCTTGGTTATTCCCATTTCAAGTCTGCACATGCCTCTGGAACTCCCTGAAGCCTTTGTGGGGAAAAACCCCACCTACAGGTTCTGGATGAAACGTTCCTCCAGACCTCCAGAAATGAGTCCCCTGGTCTTCCAATTACTCATTTCCTGGAAAAGTCATAGCTGGTCTATCCTGACCTTCAGAGCCTGAAGGAGTGCGGTTTCATCTTCCGAATTCAAGAAAAGTTTAGAGAAGTCACTCAGAAAAGCCTCAAAAACCAATCTGTCTTCTGCTTTATTTATCAAAAACTTCATGAACATTTTT
Source organism: Balaenoptera ricei (assembly GCF_028023285.1). Classification (NCBI taxonomy): domain Eukaryota; kingdom Metazoa; phylum Chordata; class Mammalia; order Artiodactyla; family Balaenopteridae; genus Balaenoptera; species Balaenoptera ricei. The sequence continues at coordinate 41,892,637 of NC_082660.1, forward strand.
ACTGGTTCTTTCTTTGGCATGTTCTGGGTGAATTAGCAGGAAAACAAAGTGACTTCACTGCCAAATTGAAATTCAAATCTGCAAAGGATGTTATTTCTAGTTTTGAAAAACTGTGCTCAGAACCTGAATCTAAAGTAATGATACACCCTTTCCGGCCTTATGTAAAGTCATCCCTATAACCTGTAGCTTGGCATGATCTCTAGTTTTAGCAGTGCTGTTATTACCTATATTTATTTGCCGCAACAACCGCAGTCTTGTTTTCCACCTTGACATTGGCAACAGTAGCTTACCTTTCAAGGAAAATATATTTATATTACCCTTACCTGTGTATGATTACCTGGCAAGCAGAAAAGTGAGTCTTGTGAATTTGCCATCCATAATTTCCTCTTCCCTTATGCCAAGCTCTTGGAATTTTAACATGTTAATGGGCAAGATTTTCTCCAATTCAGTAATGTCTTTTTAGGCTGAGTGTGAGTATGGCCTATGGATTTGAGTTCTAGACTGCAGCAAGCAGAAAACTTGTTAATGATCCCTCTCTGAAATAACTTCCATCAATCCAAAGAAGCAGATAATCCCCTTCCATGCATAAGGCAGCATGTTTTGTAGTGCCGTATTACAGGAATACCTATGCGGGCTTGTGAGAAAACTTGGCCTAAGTACTTCAGCATCTGTAGGTGAGTGAGCTTGCAGTTTACTCCAGTCTAGTCCTTCCATCAGAGAATGACACATGCACCATGATATTAATAAAGTCCATGGGTCATGAATGGGTCTCAATCATCAACAGTGCTATATGTATAGTAGACCTAACAATTGCTTCACAAGAAAGAGAATTAAGAGGTATGTAACAGAGAGATATAATTTAGCCTGTACAGTGGAGATACATATATATATATATATATATATATATATATATCTTATATATAACAGATATATATTTTTAAAATTTGGATTTATGCTTAAGGCACCACTAAAGCAGTGAACCAAGCAACTCATTTACCACCACAAGTAGAATGATCCATGGATTCTGGGAGGCTACATTGGGTGGACACTAAAACTTTCACTCCATTTATTCCCTGCCAAAACTCTTGGGATGATGAAATTTTTATTAACAGAATGTTCTCATTAAGAAGGAAAAAGGCAGCAATATCATCAAGACAACAGTATATGTTTTTGCTGACTTTAGTCCCTCTCACAAGAAGACCAGCTAGCAACTATCCATAGACAAGACACCATTGTGAAAATCCCAGAACCCAGGGGTGAGGTTGAAGCATCCCCTTAGACCACAGAGACTGAGAGGGACTGCATTAGAAGGGTAGTAAGAGTTGCTACACTCTGACCATCTTACCCCTCCCTCAGACCAGCACAGTGCCAACACCAAGAGGGCCCTCCTGGGCCTATGGTTTCTCTAGTGAGTAAAAGAGAGCCCAAGTTGGACATCCAGCTCCATTAGCATTGTGGAGTGCTTCCCAGGAGGCCCACTTGGGGAACTCTGCAGGGTTTGACCACTGATGATCAGATAGAAATGGAGAAGAGGAGCAGGGCTTATAGCAACCAATACTCAGATCTTGCCAGACCACATTCCTCCTCCCAGCTGTGTTCAAGCAGAGATCCCAGCCAGTAACTCTGCCCATCTGCAGAGTTGAGTTGGTGTTCCTGTATGACTGGGGAGTACAGTGGTCTGTTCTGCCTGTTTCAGGTCACCAGCCAGCCAGCTATGCCAGCTGTGGAGCTCATTCTATGGCCCTACGCAGGCAGGAAACCAAATTTGAATCCCTATCTACTGCTGAATATAGCTCCCAATCCTGCTTGACCAGGAAACATAAACAGAGAACCCAGGCAGGCTCACAGCCAATGCTACAGTCACATATGCAGCAGCACTCAAGCAGTGAGTCCATCTGTAGAGCCAAGTCAATGGCCCCATCTGGCCAGGGAGCTTGATGTACAGTTCTTCCTGATTTGGATCACCACCCAGTGGACTGTAGTGACCATAGAGCCTACACTACAAACACACACAGGCAGGGAGCAAACGTGAAGCCATGCCCAGCTGCTCGGTATAGCCTCCAGTCTCACACAACCAGGAAGCCATACCAGAGAATCTGGGCAGCTGCAGAGCCCATCCTACAGCCATGCTTGGGCAGGAATGAAGCCAGCAGTCCTGCCCAACAGTGAAGTATAGCCTCTGGCCCTGCATAACCAGGGAGCCTTAACAGTGACTCTGGACAGCATCAGAACACAGCCTACAATACCACCCAGCCACAGAGCCCAGCCTACAGTCTTTCTCACAGAAGAGCCCATCCTATGGGCTTGATGGATTGCTGAATGCAGCTCACAGCCTCACTCTGGCAGTGAACTCAGCCAGTGATCTTGTCCAACCATAGAGCATAGCTTGTAGTCCCTCCCAACCAAAGAACCTGGACAGTGACCCTGCCCAACCATGGAGCAAAGTCTCTAGCCCCACCCTACTGTAGGATACAACTGGAGGCCCCTCCTGACCAAAGAGCCCAGCAGTGACCTTGATCACCAGAAGAGCACAGTCAGTGGCCTACCTGATCATGAAGCCCAGCCTACAGCCCAGCCCAACTTTGGGGCACAGCCTGCTCCCCCACCTAATTACAGAACACAGCCTCAGTTCCTATCCAACTAAAAAGTCCTGCCTGTAGCCCTGCCTAAACACAGACTTCAGCCAGCAGCACCATATAGTCAGGTGTCACAGCCTGAGATTCCTCCCCACAGGACATGATTGCAGAACCAAGCCAGTCAAGGAGTCCAGCCATGGGAACCACCCTGTCAGGGAACACATCCAATGACCTTGCCCGTCAAAAAGTGATTGCAGAGCCCAGCTAGTGGCCCTACTTAACCATGGAGCATAGCCAACAGCCCTGCCCAATCAAGGAGCTCAGTGGCCCTGCTGGAATGTGGAGCAGGCTCAACAAACTGCAGACCCCTACCAGCAGCATTACCCCTGACCTCAAAGCAAAAACAGTGGCCTTGCCCAAACAGAAACCCTGAAAGCAACAGCTACCTGCCCAAGGATGCTACCAGCTGACTCGTCCAGAAATCCAAGCTGAGATTATTTGGTAAAGGACCATCCATATGAAGTGAATCCATAAAGTCTGGAAGAGGAGACTGCTTATGCACATGTGCAGATAGTGATGCAAGGAATCAAGGATCATAAAATATCAGGTAAACATGTCAACACCAAAGGAAACTAATAAAGCTCCAATAACTGATTGTAAAGAAATGGAGATCTATGAACTATCTAACAAAGAATTCAGAATAACCCTCTTAAAAAAGCTCAGTGAACTACAAGAATACAAAGACAGCTTAAAAAAATTAGGAAAACAATCCATTAACAAGATGAGAAGTTCAACAAAGAAATAGAAACCATAAAAAAACCCCAGAAATCCAAGAGCTGAGGAATATAATGACTTAATTGAATAATTCAATAGTCAACTCCAGCAGCAGAACCAACCAAGCAGAAGAATCCATGAACTAGAATGTAGTCATATGAAATTATCCAGTCAGAGGAGCAAAAAGAAAAAAGAATGGAAAAGAGTGAAGAAAGCCTACAAGACTTATGAATACATACATATATATATATGTGTATATATATATATATATATATATATACACACACACACACACATACACACACACACACACACACACACACACACACACAAACATTATAGGAATCCCAGAAGAAGAAAAGAGAAAGGGACAGAAACTCTATATAAAGAAATAATGGCTGGGGATGGGGAGGTGGGAGGTGGCCAAGATGGTGTAGTAGGAAGACCCTGAGCTCACCTCCTCCTGCAGGCACACCAAAATTACAACTATTTACAGAGTAACTATCCATGAAAGCAACCTGAAGGCTAGGAGAAAAGATCTTCTACAGCTAAAGATGTAATGAAGGAATCACAACTAGATGGATAAGAGGGGCAAAAATGAAGTATAGTCAAGACCCATACCACCAAGTAGGTGACTCACAAATGGGAGGATAATTACAACCTCAGATGATCTCTGCAAGGAATGAGGGGTCTGAGCCCCACATCAGGCTCCCTAACCTGGCGGTCCTGCACCAGGAAGATAAGCCTCCAGAACATCTGGCTCTGAAGGCCAACAGGGCTTACTTTCAGGAGACCCAGAGGGCTATGGGAAAAGGGCACACACAAAATCTCACATGCTTTGGGACCCAGGGCAGAAGCAGTAATTTGAAAGAAGCCTGGGTCAGACTCACTTGTGGATCTCAGAGAGCCTCCGGGAGAGGCAGGAGGCAACTGAAATTTATCCTGGGGACACAGATGCTGACAGCAGCCACTTTGGGGAGCTCATCCCACCACAAGGTCACTGGTGCTGGTAAACATCATTTTGGAATTCTCCCTCTAGCTTATTAGTGCCAGAACCTAGCCTGGCCTACCAGCCAGTCAACACTAGTTCTGGGATGCCCCGGGCCAGGTAGCTAGCTGGGCAGCGACATGGCCCCACCCACCAGGACTTCCCTGAACCCCTGGCTGCCCTGGGACTGGCTCCACCTACTAGAGGGCCCCAAAATTGGCCCCACGCACCAGTGGGCTGATACTACTCCCAGGATCACCTCAGCTCAGGCCCCACCCACCTTCCAGCCGGCAACAACTCCAGGACCCCAGGGCCCTGAAGCCAGAGACCCTAGGACCTGGTTCCTCCCACTAATTGGCCAGCACTAATCCCAGGTATTCCTGGACCCTGGAACCACCTACCAACAGGCCAACACCAGCTCTGGGTCTCCTGGCTCCACAGCCAGAGACCCCAGGACATGGTGTCTCCTATCAGTAGGCTGGCACTAGCCACAGGACCAAGCCTCACCCACAAGTGGGTGGGCACCAACCCCAGGATCCCCTGGGCCACAGCTCCACCCACCATTGAGCCAAAACCAGGACAGGGATTCCCCTGGCTGTGCAGTCAGCCACACCAGGACCCAGCCCCACCCACAAGTAGCCAGCAGTGTCCATACAAGGCAGGGCCTGAAAACCAACCATATTGGGGGCCAGCCCCACCCACCGTTGTGCCCACAGTAGTCAGCCCACCATAACAGAAGTAACCACACAGCCAACATAGAGGGCAATCCCAGAGCATATAGCTCTACTGACCAGAGGGGGTGCACTGCTGGGTCCCATAGGACATTTCCTACCTAAGGCCACTTCTCCAAGACTGGGAAACATAACCAACTTACCAAATATGTAGGAATAAAAACAGAAAATTAGGCAAAATGAGGTGACAAAGAAATATGTTCCAAATGAAGGAACAAGATAAAAACCAAAAAAAGAACTAAATGAATTGGAGATGAGCAATCTACTCAGTAAAGAGTTTAAGGTAATAATCATAAAGACGCTCAAAGAACTCAGGAGAAGGGACTTCCCTGGTGGTCAAATGGTAAAGAATCTGCCTTCCAATGCAGGCGATGCAGGTTCGATCCCTGGTCGGGGAACTAAGATCCCACATGCTGCGGGACAACTAAGCCCACATGCCACAACTACTGAGCTCATGCGCCTCAATGAGAGAACCCGCATGCCACAAACTACAGAGCCCACATGCCCTGGAGCCCGCCTGCCACAACTAGAGAGAGAAAAAAACCCACATGCCACAACTAGAGAGAAGCCCAAGCGCCATGATGAAGAGATCGCGTGCCACAACGAAAGATCCTGCATGCCTCAATGAAGATCATGCATGCTGCAACTAAGACCCGGCACAACCAAAAAAAAAAAAAGAACTCAGGAGAAGATTAGATGAACAGTGAGAAGTTAGAAGTTTTTAACAAAGAGTTAGAAAATATAGAGAAGAACCAAACAAAGCTGAAGAATACAATAACTGAAATAAAAAATACACTAGAGGAATCAATTGTAGATTAGATGAGACAGGAATGGATCAGCGGACTGGAAGACAGAGTAGTGGAAATCACCAAAGCTGAACAAATAAAAGAATTTAAAAATGAGGACAGTATAAGAAAACCCTGGGACAACATCAAGCATCCTAACATTTGCAATATAGGGGTCCAGAATGAGAAGGGAGAGAGAAAGGTACAAAGAACATTTTATAAGGCATAATAGCTGAAAACTTTCCTAACCTAGGAAAGGAAACAGATACCCAGGTCCAATTTGTACAGAGAGTCCCAAACAGGATCAACCCAAAGAGGACCACATCATGACACATTGTAATTAAAGTGACAAAAATTAAAGATAGAGAGAATATTAAAAGCAGCAAGGGAAAAGCAACAAGTTATGTACAAAGGAAACCCATAAGGCTATGAGCTGATTTTCAGCAGAAATTCTGCAGACCAGAAGGAAGTGCAAGATATATTTAGAGTGATGAAAGGGAAAAACCTAAAACCAAGAATACTCTACCTGGTGAGGCTCTCATTCAGATTTGAAGGAGAGATCAAAGTTTTACAGACAAGCAAAAGCTAAAAGCATTCAGCATCATGAAACCAGCTTTGCAAGAAATGTTAGAGTTCTCTAAGTGGAAAAGAAAAGGCCATGACTAGAAATATGAAAAGTATAGAAGGAAAAATCACATTGGTAAAGTAAAATATACAGTAAAGGTAGTAGCTCAACCACTTATAAAGCTACTAGGAAGGTTAAAAGACAAAAGTAGTAAAATCATCTATATCCACAGTAAATATTAAGGGATACTCACCACTTTTATTCAACATAGTATTGAAAGTTCTAGCTACAGAAATCAGATAAGAAAAAGAAATAAAAGAAATCCAAAAAGGAGAGGAAGAAGTAAAAATGTCAGTTTGCAGATGACATGGTACTGTACATAGAAAATACTAAAGATGCAACCAAAAAGCTACTAGAATTTATCAATGAATTCAGTAAACTTGCAGAATACAAAATTAATATACAGAAATCTGTTGCATTTCTATACACTAACAATGAACTATCAGAAAGAAAATTAAGAAAACAATCCCATTCACAACTGCATCAAAAAGAATGGAATACCTGGGAATAAATCCAAGGAGGTTAAAAATCTGTACTCAGAAAACTGTAAGACACTGATGAAAGAAATTGAAGATGACACAACAGATGGAAAGATATACCATGCTCATGGACTGGAAGAATTAATGTTGTTAAAATGACCATGCTACCCAAGGCAATCGAGAGATTCAGTGTAATCCCTATCAAATACCACTTGCAGTTTTCACAGGACTAGACCAAATAATTCTAAAATCTGTGTGGAAATACAAAAGACTGAATAGTGAAAATTATCTTGAGAACGAAGAAGAAAACAGAAGATATCACACTCCCTGATTTCAAACTATACTACAAAGCTACAGTGATCAAAACAGTATGACACGGGCAAAAAAAAACCAAATACATAGATTAATGGAACTGAATAGAGAGCCCAGAAATGAACCCACACTTATACAGGGTTAATTAATCTATGACAAAGGAAGCAAGAGTATACAATGGGGAAAGTACAGCCTTTTCAATAAGTAGGAAAACTGGACAGCTACATACAAGACAATCAGACTGGACTACTTTCTCACACCATGCACAAAAGTAAACGCAAAATGGATTAAAGACTTAAACATAAGACCTGAAACCATAGTACTTCTGGAAGAAAACATAGGAAATATGCTCTTTGACATAGGTCTTAGCAATATTGTTTTGGATATGTCTCCTCAGGCAAAGGAAACAAAAGCAAAAATAGACAGATGGTTCTACATCAAACTAAAAAGCTTTCGCACAATGAAGAAAACTATCAACAAGTTGCCTACTGGATGGGAAAAGATATTGCAAATGATATCTGACAAGGAGTTAATATCCAAAATATACAATAACTCATACAACTCAACATCAAAAAATAAAGAGCTTGATTAAAAAATGGACAGAGGACCTGAACAGACATTTTTCCAAAGACATACACATGGCCAACAAGCATATTAAAAGCTCAACATTGACGCAAGAAGGAAGAGATATGGGGATATATGTATATGTATAACTGATTCATTTTGTTATAAAGCAGAGACTAACACACCATTGTAAAGCAACTGTACTCCAATAAAGATGTTAAAAAATAATAAAATAAATAAAATAAAATAAAATTAAAAAATAAAAGCTCAACAAAACTAATCATCAGGGAAATGCAAATCAAAATCACAATGAGATATCACCTCATGCCTGTCAGAATGGCAATTATCAAAAAAACAACAAATAGCAAATGTTGGCAAGGATGTGGAGAGAAGGGAACCCTTGTGCACTGTTGGTGGCAGCATAAATTGGTGAAGCCACTATGGAGAACAATATGGAGATTCCTCAAAAAATTAAAACTGGAGCTACCATATGACCCAGCAATTCTACTTCTGGGCATTTATCTGAGGAAAATGAAAACACTAATTCAAAAAGATATATGCACCCCTATGTTTGTTGCAGCATTATTTACAATAGCCAAGATATGGAAGCATCCTAAGTGCTCACTGATAGGTGAATGGATAAAGAAGATGTAGTATATATATACAATGGAATATTAATCAGCCATAAAAAAGAATGAAATCTTGCCATTTTCAACAACATGGATGGAGCCAAAGGGTATTATGCTAAGTGAAATAAGTCAGACAAAGACAAATACTGTATAACTTCTCTTATATGTAGAATCTTAAAAACAAAACAAAGGAACAATCATAACCTAACAGAAACAGAGTAATAGATACAGAGAACAAACTGGTGGCTGCTAGAGAGGAGGAGGTTTGTGGGAAGAGAGAAATAACTGATGGAATTTAAGAGGTACAAAGTTTCAGTTACAAAATAAATGAGTTACAGGTATAAAATGTACCTTGTGGGAATATAGTCAATAATTATGTAGTATCTTTGTGTGGTGACAGATGACAACTGGGCTTATTATGGTGATCATTCTGAAATCTATAGAAATATTGAATCACTATGCTGTGTACCAGGAACTAACATAGTGTTGCAGGTAAATTATACTTCAAAGGCAAACAGAAACAAGCAAACAAACTCATAGAAAAAGAGATCAGATTTGTGGCTATCAGAGGCAGGGGTTGGGGGAGGGGGAATTAAATGAAGGTAGTCAAAAGGTACAAACTTACAGTTATAAGATAAATAAGTACTAGGGGCATAACATAAAACATAACAAAGATGATTAACACTGATGTATGTTATAAATGAAAGTTGTTTAAGAGAGTAAATCCTGAGTTCTCATCACAAAGAAAAAATTTTTTTTCTATTTTTTTAAATGTTGCATCTATATGAGATGAAGGATGTTCACTAAACTTACTGTGGTAAACATTTCATGAAGTATGTAAGTTGAATCATTGTGTCAAACACCTTAAACTTATACAGTGCTATATGGCAACATATATCTCAATAATACTGGGGGAAAAACCCTAAAGTAAATATGGCAGATAAAGTTGGGTTGTGGATACTAGATTTTATCTCTTCATTTTCTATTGCTTTCTGTATGTTTAACTTTTCACAATAAAACCAATTCCCTACACTCTCTCAAACACACAAAAAGAAAAAGAAATAATGGCTGAAAACTTTCCAAATACTGTGAGAGAAATGTATATTCAGATTCATGAGCCCCAAAATACCCCAAATAGGTCACACCTGAAAAGAAGCACATTATAATTAAATTTGAAAGTCAAAAACAAGAAGAGAATTTTGAAAACGACCTCATCACATACAAGGGAACCCACATGAGATTATACAGCATAATTCTCCACTGAAATTTTTCAGGCCAACAGAGAGTGGGGTGATGATATATTCAAAATACTGAAAGAAAGAAACTGTCTGTTAAGAATACTATTATAGGCTTCCCTGGTGGCACAGTGGTTGAGAATCTGCCTGCTAATGCAGGGGACATGGGCTCGAGCCCTGGTCTGGGAAAATCCCACATGCCGCGGAGCAACTAGGCCCGTGAGCCACAACTGCTGAGCCTGCGCATCTAGAGCCTGTGATCTGCAACAAGAGACGCCACGATAGTGAGAGGCCCACGCACCGCGATGAAGAGTGGCCCCCGCTTGCCACAACTAGAGAAAGCCCTCGCACAGAAATGAAGACCCAACACAGCCATAAATAAATAAATAAATAAAATAAAAATTAAAAAAAGAAAAAGAATACTATTATAACTGGCAAAGCCATCCTTTACCAAGGAAGGAGAGATAAAGATATTCCTGAACAAACAAAAGCTGAGGGAGTTCACTACCACTAGAACTGCCTTACAAGAAATGCCAAAGTGCATTCTTCAAGTAGAAATAAAAGGATGCTAATTAACATGACAAACAAATAGGAATGTGTAAAACTCACTGGTAATGGCAAACATATAGTCAAAGTCAGATTCTCTAATATTATAATGGTGGTGTATAACTCACTTACAACTCTAGATTAAAATTAAAAAAACATAAATGCATTAAAAATACCCACAACTACAATAATTTGATATTGGATACATAAAATTGAAAAGATATAAATTGTAACATCAATAACCTAAATTGTAAGGAAGGGATAAGTAAAAGTATAAAGTTTCTGTATGCTCTAGAAGTTAAGTTGTTTTTAGCTTAAAATAAAATAATGGTTGGGGACTATACTACCCTATTCTCAACAATGGATAGATGATCCAGACATGTATATATTATATGTAAGCTTCATAGTAACCCAAAGAATAAATCTATAATAGGTACACAAAAGATTATGATAAAAGACTCAAAGCATACCACTACAAAAAGTCATCAAACTGCAAAGGAAGACAGCAAAAAGGTAAGCAAGGAAAAATGGATCTACAAAACAGTCAGAAAAAAAAATTTAATGGCAAGTAAGTTCTTACCTATCAATAATTAAATATAAATAGATTAAATTCTGCATTCAAAAGACATAGAATGGCTGAATGGATAAAAAAAAAAAACGAGATCCAATGATGTGCTGCCTACAAGAGACTCACTTCAGCTTTAAGGACACACATAGAGAGTGAAGGGATGGAAAAAGATATTTCAAGCAAATAGTAACCAAAAGAAACCAGGGGTAGCTATATTTATATCAGACAAGATATACTTTAAGTTGAAAGTGTTCAAAAGAGACAAAGAAGGTCATCACATAATGATAAAGGGGTCAATCCATGGAGAAGATATAACAATTGTAAATACTTATGCACTCAAATTGGAGCACCTAAACATACAAAGCAAATAATAACAGAACTAAAAGGAGAAATAAACAGCAATACAATAATAGTTTAGGACTTTAATACCCCACTCTTAACAATGGATCAGTTATCTAGAGAAAATATCAATGAGTAAACAGTGGATTTGAACAACATTATAGACCAAACGACCTAACAGACATATACAGAACATTCCAACCAACAGCAGCTTAATACATTCTTCTCAAGCACCCATGGAATATGTTCTAGGATAGGTCATATGTTAGGCCACAAAACAAGGCTCAACAAATTCAAGAAGATTGAAGTCATACTAAGTATCATGTCCAACAACATGATATGAAACTAGAAATCAATAAGAGAAGGAAAGCTGAAAAATTCACAAATACATGGAAATGAAAAAAACACACTCCTGAACAACCAATGGATCAAAGAAGAAATCAAAATGGAAATAAAAAATATCTTGAGACAAACAAAAATGAAAACACAACATACCAAAACTTAAGGGGAGCAGCAAAAGCAGTTATAAGAAGGAAGTTTGTAGAAATAAACATGCAAAAGAACAGAGAAAAACCTCAGATAAACAACCTGATTTTACATCCAAGGAATTAGAAAAAGAAGAACAAACTAAGCCCAAATTAGCAGAAGAAAAGATATAATAAAGAGGACAGCAGAAATAAATGAAATAGAGAATAAGAAAACAACAGAAAAGATGAACAAAACCAAGATCTGATTCTTCAAAAAGATAAGCCAAATTGACAAACCTTTAGCTAAACTAACCAAGAAAGAGAGAGACCCAAATAAGTAAAATTATAAATGAAGAGGAGACATTACAACTGATACTGTAGAAATACAAAGGATCATAAGAGACTATTATGAAAAATTAAACACCAACAAATTGGATAATCTAGAAGAAATAGATACATTCCCAGAAACATGCAACCTACCAAGACTGAATCATGAAGAAATAGAAAATATGAACAGATCAATAATGACTAAGGGGTTTGCATCATTAAAAAAATTATCAACAAAGGAAAGTCCATACCAAATGACTTCACTGGTTAACTTTACCAAATATAAGGATGAATTAATGTCAATTCTTCTCAAACTCTTCCAAAAAAAAAAAAAAAATGAAGAGGAGGGAAAACTCGCAAATGCATTTACAAGGCCAGCATTACCCTGATAGCAAAGGCAGATAAGGGCACTTCAAGAAAAAAAAATCTACAGGCAATATTCCTGATGAATATAGATACAAAAAGGATCAACAAAATACTAGCAAACAAAATTCAACAGCACATTAATGAAATCATATATGATTATCAAGTGGTATTTATCACTGGGATTCAAGGAGGGCTCAAACTATGCAAATCAATAAATGTGATACATCACCTTATCAGAAGGATAGATAAAAATCACATGATCACCTCAATAAATGCAGAAAAAGTATTTGACAAAAGTCACCATCCATTCATGATAAAAACTCTCAAAAATTAGGTATAGAAAGCCATACCGCTACACAATAAAGGCCATATTTGTAAAGCTCACAGGTAGCATCATACTCAACAGTGAAAGATTGAAAAGTTTTCCTTTAATAAAATGATCAAGACAAGGGTTCCCACTCTCATCACTCTCATTCAACATAGTAATTGAAGTCCTAGCCAGAGAAATAAGGCAAGAAAAAAAAAATGAAAAGACATCCCAATTGGCAAGGAAGAAGTAAAATTGTCTCTGTTTGTAAATGACATGATCTTATATATGGAAAATCCTAAAGACTCCACCAAAAAACTGGAAACTAATCAATGAATTTGGTAAAGTTGCAGGATATAGAATCAATATGCAAATATCAGGTGCATTTCTACTCACTAACAATGAATTACCCAAAAAATAAATTTAAAAATTCCCATTTACTATAACATCAAAAACAACAAAATACATACAAATAAATTAAACCAAGGAGGTGAAAAATCTGTCTACTGAAAAGTATAAGAAATTGATGAAAGAAATTGAAGAAGACACAAATAAATGGAAAGATATCCCATGTTCATTGATCAGAAGAATTAATTTTGTTAAAATGTCCATACTACGCAAAGTGATCTATAGATTCAGTGGAATCCCTGTCAAGGTTCCAGTGGCATTTTTTACAGAAATAGGTAAAGGCAATCCTGAGAAGGAAGAATAAAGCTGGAGGCATCACACTTCCTGAATTCAAACTATATTACAAAGTTACAGTAGTCAAAACAGTATAGTACTGATATATAAACAGACACATAGAACAATGGAACAGAATAGAGAACCCAGAAATAAACCTATATGTATACAGTCAACTAATATTTGACAAGGGAGCCAATAATACTCAATGGAGAAAAGGTAGTCTCTTCAATAAATGGTGTTGGGAAAACTGGACAGCCACATGTAAAGGAATGAAATTGGACCCCTATCTTTCACTACTTGGAGAAGTTAACATGAAGTGGGTTAAATAAAGACTTACATGTACAACCTGAAACCACAAAACTCCTAGAAGAAAACATAGGGGACAAACTTCTTGACATTGGTCTTGGCAATGATTTTATAGGCATGACACCTAAAGCACAAGCAACATAAGCAAAAATAAACAAGTGGGACTACATCAAACTAAAAGCTTCTGCACAACAAAAGAACACTCAACAAAATAAAAAGGTAATCTATGGAATGGGAGAAACTATTTGCAAAATATATGAGGAACTCATACAACTCAATAGCAAAACAACAACAACAAACAAAAAACCAATTTTAAAATTAGGCAAAGGACCTGAATTGACATTTTTCCAAAGAAGACATTCAAATGACCAACAGATACATGAAAAAGTGCTCAAAGTCACCAATCATTAAGGAAATGTAAATCAGAAACAAAATAAGATATCATCTCACACTCTTTAGAATGGCTATTACCAAAAAGACAAGTGATAACAAGTGCTTGTGAGGATGTAGAGAAAAGGAAACGTTTTGTACTGCTGGTGGCAATGTAAATTGGTACAGCCACTATGGAAAGTAGTAATTAAAAATAGAACCATCATATGATCCAGTAATTCTACTTCTGGGTATATATCCAAAGGAAACGAAATCACTATCTTGAAGAGATATCTGCATTCCATGTTCACTGCAGCATTATTTGTAATAGCTAAGACATGGAAACAACTTAAATGTCCATCAGTGTATAAATGGAAAAAGAAAAAATATATATACAATATTATATATATATATAATATTATATATATATATATATATATATATATATATATATATATATATACACACACACACAATGGAATATTTAGCCATAAAAAAAGAAAGAAATCCTGCCATTTGCAATAACATGGATGAACCTTGAGGGCATTATGATAAGTGAAATAAGTCAAAGAAAGACAAATACTGTATGGTCTCACATATATGTGGAATCTAAAAGAGTTGAATTCATAGAAACAGAGAACATATTGGTGGTTGCTAGGTGCAAGGAGTTGGGGGGTGGGGGAAACTGGTGAAGATGGTCAAATGGTCCAAAATTCTAGTTATAAGGTGATTAAGTTCTGGAGATATAATGGAGAGCATGACTATATTTAATAATACTGTATTGTATATTTGAAAGTTGCTAATAGAGTAGATTTTAAAAGTTCTCACTAGATAGAAAAATTGTAACTCTGTGAGGTGATGGATGTGTTAACTAATCTTATTGTGGTAATAATTTTGCAATATATACATATATAAAATCACTACATTATACACCTTAAACTTACATAATATGTTCAATTATATCTCAATAAAGCTGGGGGAAAAGTGGGGGAAACCCTAAATGACTGAAAGCTAATGTTTAATCAAACCTAAGGAGTTTGCCCCATTCTCCCATTTCTGGAGTAGATTGCTACAGTTTTATTTTCCTGTTTTGGGCAGTTCAGCAAGAGCTGATTGTGCAACCACTACTTAGCAATGTGGCTCATGTGACTCATCCAAATTGGAGCACAATTAGCAAAATGTGTTCCCCAAAATGGCAGTTTCAAAACTAAATTCTGGGGAGAAACCAGGAGACATGGAAGACAAAATAGCATGGGGAAAATGGTAACTAAGTTTTACTAAAGTAAAATACATTTGTCATGACTTTGAGTGAAGAGAGTCAAAGTCAGAATGACTTGGGAGTTTTTAAAAGTTACTATTAGAATTCCCAACCTGAAGACCAGTCATAGTCTGTAGCATTTTTTGAATGGGAAAAAATATGTAGACTCCAAATATTAGACTCAGGAGAATAGTGTATTTGTCAGACTAAGCAAACCCTCCAACTTTAGCAGTTCTAAATTTAGAACCAACCTTGAACAGTTGAAGGTCTGTGTCCACAGGGGCTGAAAAAAGAAACTTTTTCCTTTGGTTTCTACTCCTTAGTGCCTATTAGAAAAACAACTCCTTGATTCCAGGGTCGATGGGGACAATAAAGGGACAGATTTTTTTTCCCTTTATATCTCAAAGTTGAGTCAGTTGTCAACCAGAGTTTGGCCATGATGTAGACTGCAGACCTGTGTTTCTCAAGTATGCAGCTATGACCTGTGGGGATATGAGGAGATGCAGGTAGTTTTGGAAAGTAGACCTATAGAGCTGCCAACATATAAAACAGATGTAGAGAAGAACTGATAAAACAAGGTCTTACAAATGCCTTGTTTTCTTGCTCTGGAGCCCTCTTTTGCCCTGTACTCTGATGTGGGGTAGAAAAGCATTTCTACCTGGCCTCACTCAGGAAGTGAAATTTGACCTGAGCCCTGAAGTATGCAGAAGAAGAAAACAATATTTCAGACAATGTTCAGATAGAGCTGTGGGTAGGCCCTATGTCAAAGACATTATGGCACATTCAAGGCACAGAAATAAAGTTAGTGTGGCTAAACCACAAGGAGTGAGGAGGAGAGTGGCTGGAAGAATAGATAAAGTGTCAGATCACCCTTGAAAGTCTTGTCATTTTCATTTGTATATCCTTACACTCAGAACAATGAGTAGCCAATGAAGGTTATTTGGAGAGACACTGCATACCCCAATTCTCATTTTGTGATTACTCTGTATGGATTGTGCTGAATGGATTAGAGGTTGACAGACTGGGTTCAGGAGACCTTTCAAGGGACTATTCTAATAGACTAGGCAAGAAATGATTATAGCTTAGACTAAGGTGGTAGAAGAGGAGATGGATGGAAGTAGATGGGTATAGAAGAGAATATTGACAGGGCTTGTTGATGGATTGTTTATAAAGAGTAAGAGAGATGTAGGTGCCAAAGAAGATTCCAGGATTTCTATCATGTCCAATTTGGTGGAGCTACTGACTAAAGTAAGGAACACTAAAAGAGAGTCAGATATTGGAGAGAAAGCATAAGGTCAGACTTGGCTTGTTGAATTTGAGGTATCTCTGAAACTTGAAAGGGAAGTTGCTAAGTAGGACATTGGATACTCTGGTCTGAATCTCAGAGGAGAGGTTTCAGATGGGGTTATATCATTTTAATAATCAGCTGTGTTTGTGAATGAGTTTGCCTCACAGGAAGAGTTAGAGAGAGAGAAGACAAAGGGGCCTTAGACAAACTGAGTCTTGAGAGACTCTGTTAATGGGCCTATAGAGAAGGATACTCCTCCTACATAGAAGTAGGAGGAAAACCATAGGAACGTGATGTCAGGAAGAGAGAGTTTCAAGAATTAGCTAAAATATAACAGTGTCAAAATTAATAGAAGTGCTTGAATGAGGAAATCTACAAGGTAGAAACTTTAAGAAAGCTTGGCCTGATGGTGGAAATAAAAATGTTTTTATAGATAAGGAGAATGGTCAGTGGTGAGAATTCCAGGGTTGTAAAAGTTGCAGGTTCATCAGAATGAGTTGTCCTCAAATGGGATTTGTAGTTTTGGCTTCTGGTACGGTTTTGTCTAATTTTGGTAGCAAGAGATGTGGCTATTAGCACTGGGCTTGGGTAACTGTTTCAGGGGATGGTCTAGGGGATCGCTAAGGAATGAGAGGTTAAGATTTCTTTTCACAGTGAGAATTGTCCTTTTCTTTGTCCTCAGCCCAAACAGTGGTTCCAACTGACTTGACAGGAGCTGACTTCTTGCTACATTGCTTCTGCCTCCATTTCTAAAATAATTCTTAATCTAATACAAATTTATAACAACAAATCAATGACCTGAAAACACGTGATTTGGTTAATTATAGATATATACGTTTATTCCAGTTGTTATGTCTCCTCTTTCATTTATGATTTTATATATTTGAGTCTTCTCTCTTTTTTCTTAGTCTGGCAAAAGGTTTGTCAATTTTGTTTATCTTTTAAAAACCAGCTCTTAGTTTTGTTAATCTTTTAAAATTGTTTTTCTGGTGTTTATTTCTGCTATTATCTTTGTTATTTCCCTCTTTTGGCTAACTTTGGGCTTAGTTATTTTTCTAGTTTTTTGAAGTATAAAGTTATTTATTTGAAATCCTTTTTTTCTTAACATAGGTGTTTATCACTATAAAATTCCCTCTTAGAACTGCTTTTACTACATCCCATAAGTTTTGATATGTTCTGTTTCCATGTTCATTTGTTTCAAGATATTTTTTTAATTTCCCTTTTGATTTCTTCTTTGATACACTGGTTGTTCAGGAGTATGTTGTTTAATGTTCACATCTTTGTGAATTCTCCAGTTTTCCTCCTGTTATTGATTTCTAGTTTCATACCATTATGGTCAGAAAAGATACTTGGTATGATTTCAATCCTCTTAAATTTGCTAAGACTTTGTTTTGTGGCAAAACATATGATCTCTCTTGGAGAATGTTCCATGTGCTCTTGAGAAGAATGTGTATTCTGCTGCTATTGGTTGAAAGGTTCTGTATATGTCTGTTAGGTCTTTAGCCTAAGTATAGTTCAGGTCCAGTGTTTTTGTATTGATTTTGTCTCTGGATGATCCATTCATTGTTGAAAGTGGGGTATTGAAGTCCCCTACTATTATTGCATTACTGTCTCTCTTCAGATATGTTAATATTTGCTTAATATATTTAGGTGCTTCTCGGTTGGATGCATACATATTTATAATTGTTATGTCTTCTTGGTGAATTGATCACTTTATCATTATGTAATGACCTTCTTTGTCTCTTGTTACAGTTTTTGACAAAATCTCTTTTGTCTGATATAAATATAGCAACCCCTGCTTCCTTGTGGTTTCTGTTTGTATGGAATATCTTTTTCCATCTCTTTAATTTCAGCATACGTGTGTCCTTAAAGCTGAAGTGATTATCTTGTAGGCAGTATATAGTTGGGTTTTGGTTTTTTTCCCAAAATTTAATCCATTTGTATTTAAAGTAATTTATTGATAAGTAAGGATTTACTAATGTCATCTTATTCATTGTTTTCTGGTGGCTTTGTAGTTCCGTTATTCTCTTCTTCCTCTCTTAGTGTCTGCGTTTGTGAATTGATAATTTTCTGTAGTGATATGCTTTGATTCCCCTCTCTTTATCTTTTGTGTATCTACTGTAGGTTTTTTCTTTTTGGTTCCCACAAGGCTTATATAAAACATCTAATAAATATAAGTCTATTTTAAGCTGATAACAATTTAACTTGGATCACATACACAAATTCTACCCTTTTACTGCCCCTCATTTTATGTTTTTGATATGACAGTTTACATCTTTTTATATTATGTATCCATTAACAAATTACTGTAGAAGGCAGTTTGTTGTTGAATACTAATTTTTCTTTCTGCATTTTGCCAATTTGTTTATAAATTCTAATAAGTTAGGTTTTCTATACAGACAATAATCTCAACTTTGAGAAATAATTTTCTATTTCTTCTTTTGAGTCCTTATATCTTTAATTTCTTTCCTGACTGTGCTCATTATGACAATTCTAAACATAGAAGTGCTGATAGCAGAGGCCCTTGTCTTATACCTGCTCTTTAAGGATATGCTGTCAACATTCTTACATTAAGTATGAATTTTGTTCTAAATTTTTAGATATCCTTTGGATAAATGGAGTTCCTTTATGTTCTTAGTTTAATAATTTTAAAATCAAGAATGTTTTTTAATTTTATTAAGCATTTTTTTGCATATATTCAGATTACAATAAAACTTTTTATTTAATCTGTTAATGTGAAAATTTCATTAGATTTTTTTTTAATCCAATCTTGCATTGCTGGGATAACCCAATTTGGTCATGATGATTATCTTTATTACACATCACAGTGTTCTATTTGATAATGTTTTATTTGGGATTTTGCATCTTTATTAATCAATGAGCTAGCTCTGTAATTCTCCTTTTTCATACTGTCAGAGTCAGGCTTTGATATAAAGCTTATGCTGGTCTCATAAAAAGAGTTGGGGAATTTCCCATTGTAATTGGTTATATAAGTACACTTGTTCTTTGTATGTTTATAGAAATAACCTGTAAAACTGTGTTGTGCTAGTGCTCTCTTTGTGAGAGCAGTTTTTAAACTACTAATTCATGCATTTTATTTCTTCTTGAGTCAATTTTAGTTATTATATTTTCCTAGGAATTTGAATATTTACCTAAGTTTTTAAATATATAGACAAAGTTATTTATAACAATATAACAATCTTTTAAATATCTGTATCCTTTGTCATCCTTAATATCATTTTGTCTGTTTTTTTCTCCCTTGATCCATTTTCCCATAAATTTGTAGATACATTAGTCTTTTCAAAGAATGCACTATTGGTTTTATAAACCCTCTCTTAAGTTGAACACTTATCAGTTTAATTTTTTTTCTTCTTTTTTGGTTAAGCATTTAAGGCTATATATATTTCTCTCTAAATGCCACTTTAGCCAAGTTCGTTATTTAAATATACTTTTTAAAATTAAAATCCAAAAGAGTTCTTGGATAAGAATTGTAAGAAACCAAAATGTGAAAAGGGAAGAAGATGAAGAGACATAAGGAAAAAAAAGGTGAGAGCCAGTAGAGTAAAAGAAGGCACTGTACTCCATGATTTCACAACTCTCCATGGCCTTTAAGATCTACAGCAAAGCTGCTGAGCTCACAGTAATCTTAGTTGTGAGATGATTTTACTTGAAAACAGGTGAAGAAGCCAACCAGTCTTTTCACTTACAATCATGTGGAGAGCAGAGAGAAACATTTGGAAATAAGCCTCAGGAGCAATTGGAAAACTGGGCTTTCAAAAGGCTGTGGAGTTTGGGCTCATGGTAACTTAACCACTGATTAGTGTAATAGAGAAACTATGCAGGTTTCAGTGTAATACTATGAGAGGCGTACCTATGTTAGATTGGCCCTTAAGTGCTTGTCCAACATCCTTTGAAATTTCTTCCACTCCAAGATATTCACTTCTCACTAGCCAAACAGAGTAGAAGTTGGTAATAGATGGCACAGAGAGAGGTAAAAATAGCATTTTTATTTCTGTTTTCCTGGATATGAATCATAGAAAAGATGTGTGAGTAGCACCATCTTCAAAAAAATTTTTTCCTGTTTTCACAAACTCTGGAATCTGCTCTGCTAATACCCAGGAAAAGGATGCACCCACAAGAAAATCTATTAGTGATTGAGTGTTTGAAAACTGAAATAGAAATTATGCACTTTAACTTTTAATTTTATAAGTAGGAACTTTTTTGCAATTGTAGTTAGCTTAACAAGTAGAGGTATTTTCCTCATGAGTAAATTTATCATGTAAGTTCACAGATATTTGAATGGTTAAAAAAAAGTACCCAATTTAATAGAATCACACAAAAAAAGAGAAAAATGGACACCACCTGGTGATCATAACCTAACACAGTCTAACACTTTACTAATATATTTGAACAAACATAGTTTCAATTAGCTATTACCTCACATCACCACAAAAGTTAGTGGCTTAAAAGAACAATTATTTTATTATCTCTTATGGTTTCTGTGCACCAGGAACTTAGGGAAGAGCTACTTTGGGTAGTTCTGGCTCTGGATCTCTCATGTGATTGCAGTCAGACAATAATTAAGCCTATAATAGCAGGGTGCTGAAACTAGGGACAGCTCAGGCATCTCTCATTCTTCATGGAGTCTCTGAGCCTTTCCATGTAGTCTCTCTACATGGTCTAGTCTGAACTTCTTAGTAACTCAGACTGCCTGATGGTTGCTGAAAGCTTCAAGAGCAAATATTCCAGGTCATAAGGTAGAAGTTGAATTGCCTTTTATGACCTAGCCTTTAAAGTCCCATAACATTAATTCTGCCATACTCTGGGTCAAATCAATCACAATATCCCACCCATTTTCAAAGGGAGGGGACATAGACCCAATCTCTGAATGGGGTGAGAGTCAAAAAATTTGAAAACGTATTTTAAAATCACCACAAATATACAGAAAGTAGAGGAGGACATTTTACAG
This sequence comes from Balaenoptera ricei, assembly GCF_028023285.1. Taxonomy (NCBI): domain Eukaryota; kingdom Metazoa; phylum Chordata; class Mammalia; order Artiodactyla; family Balaenopteridae; genus Balaenoptera; species Balaenoptera ricei. The sequence goes on from NC_082660.1 coordinate 41,914,129, forward strand.
TCCTTGTTTAGAATGACTGAGTGTTGGTCAATCTTAAAATAGACCTTCCTTCACCCAGCTACTCAACCTACAAATACACACATTTTCAGTGTTTTAGATATTTGGAGTCGTGACTTTTTCCTTGCAATCACCTTTATTTTCCTTCAACATTAGGATCTACATTAGAAGAGAAGCAATCTTGGGCATGTATGCCACATGATAGAAGTCCTTAGGGGGAAAAAAAGAAAGAAGCTACTGTTAATGACAACCCATTTTATACAACGTATCAAGCTAAACTTCATACTTTTCTTTATCTCATTGAAACTGTCCAGCTATCTACTGCTGTATGACAAATTACTCTAAACCCTTAGTGTTGCAAAACAACAATTGGATTAGTCTAACAAATTTGGGGGTCAGGAATTCAGACAGGGCACAGTGGGCCTGACTCATCTATGCTCCATAGTAACTAAAGTCGAGGGGGGACCTTCAATATGGTGGAGGAGTAAGATGTGGAGGTCACCTTCCTCCACACAAATACATCAAAAATACTTCTACAAGTGGAACAACTCCTTCAGAACACCTACTGAATGCTTGCAGAAGACCTCAGACTTCCCAAAAGATGCGTGAGGGCAACCTACACGCAGAGGTGGGTCCAAAACCAAAGCTAAACCCCAGGAGTTGTGCGAACAAAGAAGAGAAAGGGAAATTTCTCCATGCAGCCTCAGGAGCAGTGGATTAAATCCCCACAATCAACTTGATGTACCCTGCATCAGTGGGATACCTGAATAGACAACAAATCATCCGAGAATAGAAGCGGTGGATTTTAGGAGGAACTAGAGACTAGGGGTTTGCTGTCTGCAACTGATTTGTTTCTAATATTTATGTTTATCTTAGTTTAGTTTGTAGTGCTTGTTATCATTCGTGGATTTGTTTATTGCTTTGGTTGCTCTCTTCTTTTGTTTAATTATTATTTTTTTATGTTAATAATATTTTTTCTTTCTTTTCTTCTCCCTTTTCTTCTGAGCCATGTAGCTGAGAGGGTCTTGGTGCTCGAACCTGGTGTCAGGCCTGAGCCTCTGGGGTGGGAGAGCCAAGTTCAGGACATTGGATGACCAGAGACCTCCTAGCATCACGTAATATCAATTGGCAAGAGCTCTCCCAGAGATCTCCATCTCTGTGGTAAGACACAGCTCCACCCAACGGCCAGTAAGATCCAGTGCTGGATGCCCCATGCCAAAAAACTAGTAAGACAGGAACACAACCCCACCCATTAGCAGAGAGGTTGCCTAAAATCATATTAAGTTGACAGACACCCCAAAACACACCACTCGAAGTGGCCCTGTCCAGCAGAGAGACAAGATCCAGCACACCCACCAGAACACAGGCACTAGTCCCCTCCATCAGGAAGCCTACACAAGCCACTGAACCAACCTCACCCACTGAGGGCAGACACCAAAAACAACAGGAACTACGAACTTGCAGCCTGCGAAAAGGAGACCTCAAATACAGTAAGTTAAACAAAATGAGAAAACAGAGAAATATTCAGCAGATGAAGGAGCAAGGTAAAAACCCACCAGACCAAACAAATGAAGAGGAAATAGGCAGTCTACTTGAAAAAGAATTCAGAACAATGATAGTAAAGATGATCCAAAATCTTGGAAATAGAAAGGAGAAAATACAAGAAACGTTTAACAAGGACCTAGAAGAACTAAAGAGCAAACAAACAATGATGAACGACACAATAAATGAAATTAAAAATTCTCTAGAGGGAATCAATAGTAGAATAACTGAGGCAGAAGAACGGATAAGTGACCTGGAAGATAAAATAGTGGAAATAACTACTGCAGAGCAGAATAAACAAAAAAGAATGAAAAGAATTGAGGGCAATCTCAGAGGCCGCTGGGACAACATTAAATGCACCAATATTCAAATTATAGGGGTCCCAGAAGAAGAAGAGGAAAAGAAAGGGACTGAGAAAATATTTGAAGAGATTATAGTTGAAAACTTCCCTAATATGGGAAAGGAAATAGTCAATCAAGTCCAGGAAGCACAGAGAGTCCATACAGGATAAATCCAAGGAGAAACATGCCAAGACACATATTAATCAAACTATCAAAAATTAAATACAAAGAAAAAATATTAAAAGCAGCGAGGGAAAAACAACAAATAATATACAAGGGAATCTCCATAAGGTTAACAGCTGATCTTTCAGCAGAAACTCTGCAAGCCAGAAGGGAGTGGCAGGACATATTTAAAGTGATGAAAGGGAAAAACCTACAAGCAAGATCACTCTACCCAGCAAGGATCTCATTCAGATTCGACAGAGAAATTAAAACTTTTACAGACAAGCAAAAGCTAAGAGAATTCAGCACCACCAAACCAGCTTTACAACAAATGCTAAAGGAACTTCTCTAGTCAGGAAACACAAGAGAAGGAAAAGACCTACAATAACAAACCCAAAACAATTGAGAAAATGGTAATAGGAGCATACATATCAATAACTACCTTAAATGTAAATGGATTAAATGTTCCAACCAAAAGACATAGACTGACTGAATGGATAGAAAAATAAGACTTATACATATGCTGTCGACAAGAGATGCACTTCAGACCTAGGGACACATACAGACTGAAAGTGAGGGGATGGAAAAAGATATTCCATGCAAAGGGAAATCAAAAGAAAGCTGGAGTAGCAATTCTCATATCAGACAAAATAGACTTTAAAATAAAGACTAGTACAAGAGACAAAGAAGGACACTACATAATGATCAAGGGATCAATCCAAGAAAAGATATAACAATTGTAAATATTTAGGCACCCAACACAGGAGTACCTCAATACATAAGGCAAATGCTAACAGCCATAAAATGGGAAATTGACAGTAACACAATCATAGTAGGGGACTTTAACACCCCACTTTCACCAATGGACAGATCATCCAAAATGAAAATAAGTAAACACAAGCTTTAAATGACATATTAGACAAGGTGCACTTAACTGATATTTATAGGACATTCCATCCAAAAGCAACAGAATACACTTTCTTCTCAAGTGCTCATAACATTCTCCAGGATAGATCATATCTTGGGTCACAAATCAACCCTTGGTAAATTTAAGAACACTGAAATCATATCAAGTATCTTTTCTGACCACAACGCTATGAGACTAGATATCAATTACAGGAAAAAAACTGTAAAAAATACAAACACATGGAGGCTAAAAAATACACTACTAAATGACCAAGGGATCACTGAAGAAATCAAAGAGGAAATCAAAAAATACCTAGAAACAAATGACAATAAAAACACGATGACCCAAAACCTATGGGCTGCAGCAAAAGCAGTTTTAAGAGGGAAATTTATAGCAATACAATGCTACCTCAAGAAACAAGAAACATCTCAAAAAAACAACCTAACCTTACACCTAAAGCAATTAGAGATAGAAGAACAAAAAAACCCAAAGTTAGCAGAAGGAAAGAAATCATAAAGATCAGATCAGAAATAAATGAAAAAGAAAAGAAGGAAACAATAGCAAAGATCAATAAAATTGAAAGCTGGTTCTTTAAGAAGATAAACAAAATTGATAGACCATTAGCCAGACTCATCAAGAAAAAAAGGGAGAAGACTCAAATCAATAGAACTAGAAACGAAAAAGGAGAGCAACTGACACTGCAGAAATACAAAGGATCATGAGAGATTACTACAAGCAACTATATGCTAATAAAATGGACAACCTGGAAGAAATGGACACATTCTTAGAAAAGCACAACCTTCTGAGACTGAACCAAGAAGAAATAGAAAATATAAACAGAACAATCACAAGCACTGAAATCGAAACTGTGAATAAATACCTTCCAACAGATAAAAGCCAAGGACCACATGGTTTCACAGGCGAATTCTATCAAATATTTAGAGAAGAGCTAACACCTGTCCTTCTCACCTCTTCCAAAATATGGCAGAGGGAAGAACACTCCCAAACTCATTCTACAGGGCCACCATCACCTTGATACCAAAACCAGACAAAGATGTCACAAGGAAAGAAAACTACAGGCCAATATCACTGATGAACACAGATGCAAAAATCCTCAATAAAATACTAGCAAACAGAATCCAACAGCACATTAAAAGGATCATACACCGTGATAAAGTGGGGTTTATCCCAGGAATGCAAGGATTCTTCAATATATGCAAATCAACCAATGTGATAAACCATATTAACAAACTGAAGGAGAAAAACCATATGATCATCTCAATAGATGCAGAAAAGGCTTTTGACAAAATTCCACACCCATTTATGATAAAAACTCTCGAGAAAGTAGGCATAGAGGGAACTTACCTCAACATAATAAAGGCCATATGTGACAAACCCACAACTAACATCGTCCTCAGTGGTGAAAAATTGAAATCATTTCCACTAAGATCAGGAACAAGACAAGGTTGCCCACTCTCACCACTATTATTCAACATAGTTTTGGAAGTTTTAGCCACAGCAATCAAAGAAGAAAAAGAAATAAAAGGAATCCAAATTGGAAAAGAAGAACTAAAGCTGTCATTGTTTGCAGATGAAATGATACTATACATAGAGATTCCTAAAAACTCCAGCAGAAAACTACTAGAGGTAATCAATGAATTTGGTAAAATAACAGGATACAAAATTAATTCGCATGCATTCCTATACACTAATGATGAAAAATCTGAAAGAGAAATTAAGGAAACACTCCCATTTACCATTGCAACAAACAGAATAAAATACCTAGGGATAAACCTCCCTAAGGAGACAAAAGACTTGTATGCAGAAAAGTATAAGACACTGATGAAAGAAATTAAAGATGATACAAACAGATGGAAAGATATACCATGTTCTTAGATTGGAAGAATCAACACTGTGAAAATGACTATACTACCGAAAGCAGTCTACAGATTCAATGCAATCCCTATCAAACTACCCCTGGCATTTTTCACAGAACTAGAACAAAAAATTTCACAATTTGTACAGAAACGCAAAGGACCCCAAATAGCAAAAGCAACCTTAAGAAAGAAAAACGCAGCTGGAGGGATCAGGTTCCCTGATTTCAGACTGTACTACAAAGCTACAGTAATCAAGATAGTATGGTACTGGCACAAAAACAAAAATATAGATCCATGGAACAGGATAGAAAGCCCAGAGATAAACTCACACACATATGGTCACCTAATCTTTGATAAAGGAAGCAAGAATATACTATGGAGAAAAGACAGTCTCTTCAATAAGTGGTGCTGAGAAAACTGGACAGCTACATGTAAAAGAATGAAATTAGAACACTCCCTAACACCATACACAAAAATAAACTCATAATGGATTAAAGACCTAAATGTAGGGCTTCCCTGGTGGCACAGTGGTTGAGAATCTGCCTGCCAATGCAGGGGACACGGGTTCGAGCCCTGGTCTGGGAGGATCCCACATGCCGCGGAGCAACTAGGCCCATGAGCCACAATTACTGAGCCTGCGCGTCTGGAGCCTGTGCTCCGCAACAAGAGAGGCCGCGACAGTGAGAGGCCCGCGCACCGTGATGAAGAGTGGCCCCCACTTGCCGCAACTGGAGAAAGCCCTCACACAGAAACGAAGACCCAACACAGCCATAAATAAATAAATAAATAAAATTTAAAAAAAAAAAAGACCTAAATGTAAGGCCAGACACTATCAAACTCTTAGAGGAAAACATAGGCAGAACACTCTATGACATACATCACAGCAAGATCCTTTTTGACCCACCTCCTAGAGAAATGGAAATAAAACCAAAAATAAACAAATGGGACCTAATGAAACTTAAAAGCTTTTGCACAGCAAAGGAAACCATAAACAAGACGAAAAGACAGCCCTCAAAATGGGAGAAGATATTTGCAAATGAAGCAACTGACAGAAGGATTAATCTCCAAAATTTATAAGCAGCTCATGCAGTTCAATATCAAAAAAGCAAATAACTCAATCCAAAAATGGGCAGAAGACCTAAATAGATATTTCTCCAAAGAAGATATAAAGATTTCCAACAAACACATGAAAGGATGCTCAACATCACTAATCATTAGAGAAATGCAAATCAAAACTACAATGAGGTATCTCCTCACACCGGTCAGAATGGCCATCATCAAAAATCTACAATCAATAAATGGAGAGGGTGTGGAGAAAAGGGAACCCTCTTGCATTATTGGTAGGATTGTAAATTGATACAGCCACTATGGAGAACAGTATGGAGGTTCCTTAAAAAACTAAAACTAGAACTACCATACGACCCAGCAATCCCACTACTGGGCATATACCCTGAGAAAACCATAATTCAAAAAGAATCATGTATCACACTGGTCTTTGCAGCACTATTTACAATATCCAGGACATGGAAGCATCCAAAGTGTCCATTGAGAGATGAATGGATAAAGAAGATATGGCACATATATACAATGGAATATTATTCAGCCATAAAAAGGAATGAAATTGAGTTATTTGTAGTGAGGTGGATGGACCTAGAGTCTGTCATACACAGTGAAGTAAGTCAGAAAGAGAAAAACAAATACTGTACGCTAACACATATATATGGAATGTTTAAAAAAATGTTTCTGAAGAACCTAGGGGCAGGGCAGGAACAAAGACACAGATGTAGAGAGTGGACTTGAGGACATGGGGAGGGGGAAGGGTAAGCTGGGACGAAGTTACGGAGTAGCATTGACATACATACACTACAAAATGTAAAATAGATATCTAGTGGGAAGTAGCTGCATCACACAGGGTGATCAGCTAGGTGCTTTGTGACCACCAAGAGGGGTGGGATAGGTAGGCTGGGAGGGAGACACAAGAGGGAAGGGATATTGGGATATATGTATGCATATAACTGATTCACTTTGTTATACAGCAGAAACTAACACAACATTGTAAAGCAACTATAGTCCAATAAAGATGTTTAAAAAAATGAATCATAAGTGAAGTCTAGTAAAATAAGGAAAAATATTATAAACTTTTGGCAGTAAGGTAAAAGTGACAGGTAAACCTAGAAGATATGTTTTTAAATGATCCTTTATTTTAAGAAGACAAAATATTTAGAGTGAATGAGTAATGTTTAAAACTGTGATAGAACTGATAGGGGGGAAAAAGCAATAATAAAGATATTTGATTCTATAAGCTCAAGTAGGATACTGTGCATGAAATGAATTTAGGAAACAGTGCCCAGAAAAGTAGCACAGGGAAACACTGATAGTTTCCTCTTATTACACAAAAATAGTAAAAAGTGAAACTGAGATGATGATGGAGAGATAACTAATTACACTGAAATCATTTATCTGGACTAAAGTTTATGGTATGCAACCAACCCAAGTCCCTGTATTATGAATTTTAAGAATCCAAATGCTAGTATGTTCAAGCTTATACATAGTACAGATCATAAATGTATACTGCTAATTTCTAACATAGAATATATTATTGTTTGCAATTCTAAATTCAGATGGATATATAATTCAACCCAATTTTTTTCTACTCAAAAATTATATGTCAATGTATGTTTTATAATCATCTGTAGACATTGTAAGATTTTCAGATTTTACTATAGCAACATTAATGAATGATGCTGGGGAAAAAAATAACTAAGGTCTTAGCTAGAGTGGACTGGAAGGCTGGAGAAGGCTGTCATGGCTCTTCTGGGGTCATAACCGTGGGAACATGGCTCTAGCTGTTGGTTTGGTTCCTTGATTCTTTTCCACATGGTGTTTGCTGAAGCTGGAATGTCTAAGATGACTTCATCAGTTACCTGTCTGGTGCCTGTTCTTGGATAGCTGGAACAGCTGGATTTGTCTAGATATCTCTCTCTCTCTCTCTCTCTCTCCCTCTCCATGCAGCCTCTCCCCATGGTTACCTTAGGCTTCCTTACAGCATAGTGATCTCAGGCAAGTCAGACTTTTTACACAATAGTTGGCGCCAGCCAGAGTGAGTGTTCGAAGAGACCAGGTGGAAGCAGCGAGGCTTCTTATGACCTAGACTTGGAAGTCACCCAGTGTACTTTCCACCATATTCTATTAGCCAAAAGTGAGTTACAGAGCCAGCCCAGATTCCAGGATGTGGAGGAAAGATTACACCTCTTCGTGGGAGAATAGCGGGTGCATATAGGGAAGGAATTGTTAGTGGCTATTGTGGAAACAAGCTACTACATTCCCTTTTCATAAGTGAGGAGAATGAGACTCAGAAAAGTTAAATAAACTGTTCGGGATTATACAGTAAGAAAGTAGTAAGTAAGGGGTAGGGAACACAAACCCAGGTAGTATGACTTCAAGTTGAGAACTCCTCTCACTTTATTGTGAAGCCCCTATGCAATCTATCAATTAGTGTTTCCCCATATTTGTTCCTTAGAAGCTCTGCTCCACAAAAAGCCATGGTCTGAAGTAATTTGGGAACCATTGCATAACATATTTCTTTTTAGAGAATCAAAATGCACATTAATATGTAAAAGGCACTGAGATATCTTTTTAACTTTCCCAAACTTGTTTGACAAAGGAACCTCTTTTTAACTATAAGACCCATTAACATCAGTCCATGGAATATGCTTTCACAGATGCTGTATTTTTTTTAAACATCTTTATTGGAGTATAGTTGCTTTACAATGTTGTGTTAGTTTCTGGTGTATCACAAAGTGAGTCAGCTATATGTATACATATATCCCCATATCCCCTCCCTCTTGCGCCTCCCTCGCACCCTCTCTATCCCACCCCTCTAGGTGGTCACAAAGTACCGAGCTGATCTCCCTGTGCTATGTGGTTGCTTCCCACTAGCTATCTATTTTACATTTGGTAGTGTATATATGTCTGTATATATACAAAAGATGTGCTATTGTTGTAATGAAATGTAATATTACAGGAAGAATTTCATTTAATGAGTACCATTGAACTGTCAAAATTACATAACAAGGCTATTTTCATGTTCTGATTAATCATCAGATTGAAATTGCTCTGCTCATGTATATGCAGTAAATTTTCATGAAAGAGAAATCTTATGTGACCAGAGACCCTAAGTCCTTGCCAATCTATCAGTGAAAAAAATGTTGAATTTCTGCCTGTCTAAAGAATTTGGGCGCTTATATTTTTAATGTCTATAGAATGTCAATTTTATTAATAAAAGATGTTACATGTCAAATTTACTTTTATTATATTGAAGAGAGTTTTCTCACCTGTATATATTTATATAAGTTAAATATACCTTGTCTACATTCAGATAATTTCAGTCAATCTCTTTGGCACTTTCTATACGTCAAGCCCCCTTGTGTGTGTGTGTGTGTGTGTGTGTGTGTGTGTGTACACATATATATAAAGCAACACACCACCAGTCCTCAGAAACTTAAACATTATTTGAAAGAGATGGACCTTGCATATCTCAAACAATAATACTGCCAAACAAGGCTGTACAATAAAATGAAAAATGGAAGGTATCCCAAGTCAAATGCCTCCAACCGTCAAAAGATTGATGTGAAAAGGAAAGAAATAGAAGAGCTAACTAACTGAAGCAGTTTTCATGGAGAGAGGAGTGGGACTTGACTTTCATCGTGGTGGATGTCACAGAATTTGAATTGGCAGAGAGAAGAAACCAGCCCCTGGTAAACAAAGCATGGTCAAAGGCAAGTGTAGTGAATCCCATTTCCCCCCATTGCCTATGTTCTTTGCCCTTTCTTCCTGTCTCAACCTGCTCCTGCTTGTTTGCCCCTTCATGGCTAATCAAAGCTCTGTCTGGCAGCTGTGCTCGTCCACCACCCGGTCTCAGTCACTCAGAGCCAGCTGAAGTACCTGATCCCCCATTAAATAAGGCTCCCCAACAACTGTGATCCTCTTTTAGAACCAGATAGAAGTTTGGCACCAGCAAATCAAAATAATGCCTGAGTGTACAACAGGCAACTAAATCTGATGGATCCATTATTGAGACTAAATTTAGAACTAGAGAAAAGTATGACTGACTATAGTTGATTGATTACACCATTGGGGACCATTGGAAGTGCTCTAAAAAGGTAGTCACTGGGCAAAAGTAGGGTTTTGTGAGGATTATTCTCACAGTAGAGCTGTATAGAATTAACTGAAGAAAGGGGAGACTATAGACAGGGAGATCCATTGAGGAGGTGATTGAAGGTCACAAGTGAAGTGGTGAGAGCTGTTTTGATATGTTACGAGTAGACCTAAAAAAGAGGAGATAAATCTGCCATATTTCAAAGAAAGATTTTCAGAACTTGGTGACAGATTGACCATAGGGGATAACTTTGGTTTATTTCTAAAATGAGGGAATTAAAATAGATGCTTAATAAGTTTCCTTCAAACTATATAATATCTATGAGTCTAGGATACCCACAGGGGAGAAAAAATGTAAAACTAATGTATTTTTGTCTTATAACTCAGGCTGCTATATATGATGAAATACCATAGACTGGGTGGCTTAAACAGCAGACATTTATTTTCTCACACTTTTGGAGGCTGGGAAGTCTAAGATAAATGTGCTGGCAGATTCAGATCCTGTGAGAGCCCCTTCCTGGCTTGCTGATGGCTGCCTTCTTGCTGTATTCTTCCATGGTGGAAAGGGAGAGAACTAGCTCTCTAGTCATCTTCTTATAAAGGCACTAATCCCATTGTGAGGACTTCACCCTCATGACCTCATCTAAACATAATTACCTCTCAAGGGCTCCACCTCCTAATATCATCACATTGGGAGGTGGGTAGGGATTCAATATATGAATTGAGGGGGGCACAGAAACATTCAATCCTTAAGAGTTCCCATTCTGAATTTTCTGTTGTTGAATTATACCATAGTCTTAAACAGGGGTCCCCATCCCCCAGGCCATGGACCGGTACCGGTCCGCGGCCTGTTAAGAACCGGGGGCCGCACATCAGGAGGTGAGCGGCGGGCGAGCAAGTGAAAGCTTCATCTATATTTACCGCCACTCCTCATCACTCGCATTATTGCCTGAGCTCCGCCTCCTGTCAGATCAGCGGCAGCATTAGATTCTCGTAGGAGCCCGAACCCTACTGTGAACTGCGCATGTGAGGGATCTAGGTTGCACGCTCCTTATGAGAATCTAATGCCTGATGATCAGCTGCAGATACAGATTATCATTAGCAGAGAGGTTTGACTGCACGGAGACCATAATACATCAATTGCTTGCAGACTCATATCAAAACCCTATCAGTAAGTGACAAGTGAAAACAAGCTCAGGGCTCCCACTAATTCTGCATTATGGTGAGTTGTAAAATTATTTAATTATATATTACAAGGTAATAATAATAGAAATGAAGTGCACAATAAATGTAATGTGCTTGAATCATCCCGAAACCATTCCCCCCCAACCCTCGGTCCATGGAAAAATTGTCTTCCACGAAACTGGTCCCTGGTGCCAAAAAGGTTGGGGACTGCTGGTCTTAACACTGGTGTTATTAAACTATGGTTATATTTGTGCATGCATTCGTGCAAATCATAATTATTTTTACTATGGAACTATACTCACATTGTGCAAGCATACACATTGCTCATAATAATTAACCATCTTCCTCCTTGATAACTTTGAGTAGGCCTTTCAACTTGTTTTCTGATTTATGTGTATCAGGATTAGGTTTGGTTGAATGCAACATAAAAGCCATATAATAGTGTCTTAAACACAATAAAAATTTCTTTTCCACATAAAAGAACTGTGATGATAAGCTGTCTAGAGCTGATATGGCAGGTCTACAGATGTCAGAGACTGAGGCTCCTTTACTCTCTCTGCTACTCCATCCTAGCATATGGTTTCCATTTTCAAGACTGTTTCATCATCCAATATGGATCTAGAGCTCCAACAATCTAGACATCAGAAAGGAAGAAAGGGGAAAGGGGGGAAAAGCACACCTCCCAGTTAAATCAGCACCCTGTAAGGAGCCTTATACAGAGTACCACACAACAGTTCTACTTACATCTTATTGGCTGCCCCGATCTTTAAGAGATAGTAGTTTTAGCCAGGCACTTTGTTGCTTCCATTAATACAGGGTTCTGGTAATCAAGAAGGCAAAAATCGATATTACCTCTATCATAATATGCTTAGTAATTAACAATATAGTTTTCTGAGTATTGAGTTCTAGATCACTCTGGACTATTTTATAAAAGCAAAGAAACATGAACATATTGTCTGACTATTGTTATTGGTATCAAAATAAGATACTCTGTATGTATGTAAAATGACATTTTCTTCACACTGTTTAATTTTCCCTCAACAACAGAGAGCTGTCTGTTTGTAAAGTTTACCTTTATGGCTCAATGACACCATTGAGCCACTGTCTACTAAACCTGTATTTTAACTTTTTTCAGGTGAAGGGATGGACTTTCTCCAATCCATCCCATACTCTAACTTGGTCTCTCTAGTTGCAAGTGGCCTTCTATGGTAAGGGGAATGGCTAAGGTTAGAAGTACAGGATACTGATGCTAATATTCCCTGTGGAGTAAAAACAGTGAAGTTAGCAAAATTCCTGAAATCAACTCTTCTGCAGTGAAATCTGGTAGTTAGGTTAGCTCTGAATACATTTCCTCTGTTTTTACTTGGAAACACCACCTCCTATCAATATAGGTGACACAAGTGTGTTTGACCCTCTGTCTTAATTTGGGCTTCTCCAAATGCAGACTATAAAACAAGGACTTGGGTACAGGTGGTTAATTTGGGAGGCGATCCCAGAAGCACAGGCGAGAGAGTGAGGGAAGTGAGACAGGAAGAGAGGAAAGTCAATAAAGTGTGTGCTAATGGGCAGTTTGCTCAATTTCACTGTGACCTTCAGAGGAACTGTGTGGAACATGCCTCACAATTGTTCCATCAAGAGTGAGGGAAGCTGAAGTATTTATACATTAACTCCCATCCCTCACTACTTGGGGGTTGCCCCAGGTGCTGTGATACATCTAGCACTTCTGGGTTGCCCTACAGGAAGGCTGAATAAACCCTCAGGCAAAAAAAAAAAAGCAGACAGGTTCAGGAACTTGAGGTTGAAAAGCTGTCAGCATACTGGAAACTCTTCTGCAGCTACCAATGAACTAGAAGTGGATGAGGCAAAAGTTATCAACAGGGTCTGCTACTTGCCCCTGAGACTCCATGTTCAGGGTGGTCACATGTTTCATGCCTAATCAATCACAGTGCCATCTTCTGTGGCCACAGTGACTGGGTCAAGTATGGGCATGTAAGTGATCAAGCATTTGCTACTTCACAAATACAAAACCAATGTCTTTCCTTCCTAAAAAGCCACCCATTTGCTAAAAAGCCACCCATTTGCTTTTTTTTCTCACAGGTCAGTAGGGGCTCCTCCTTACTGTACCTTCCCTTCTGTATTAGTTATCTATTCCTGAGTAACAAATTACTACAAACTTAGCAGCTTAAAATAACATACAGTTTATGTGGGTCAGGAGTCTGAGTATGGCTTAGCTGGGTCCTCTACCAGACTCCAGTCAAGGCACTGGCCAGAGCTCAGTTCTTATCCGGAGGCTCAACTGGGGATGGATCTGCTTCCAAGCTCACTGAGGTTGTTGGCAGAATTTGTTCCCTCTTGGTTGTAGAACTGAAGGCTTCAGTTCTTGCTGGCTGTCAGCTGGAGGCTGCCCTTAGCTCTTAGAGGCTTCCCACAGTTCCTTGCCATGTGGCCCTCTCCGTAGGCCCCCTTAACAAGATGGCAGCTTGCTTTTCCAAAGTCAGCAATGGAGAAACAGCATGAATCCACTAGCCAGATGGAGTTTTATAATATAATCACAGAAGTTACTTCCCATCACCTTTGCCATGTTCTATCAGTTAGAGGCAAGTCACAGTTCTTGCCTACATTCAAGGGGAAGGGAATTATAGAAAGGTGTGAATTCTGGGAGGTGAGGATCATAGGGGCCACCTTAAAGTCTGACACCCCTTCTGAGGTACTCAATTCTACCATGATAAGAAAGGTCACTCTCAGGGGTTACAAGGCCATCACTCCTTCTGAGGCAGGTTTCTTGCTTCTGCCTACACTGTGATGATTTGATAAGTTCTCTCTCTAAAGAAGAGAAAAACCTCACATATTTAATCTCTCATAGAGCTCTCTCTTTCTCTTTGGTAGAGCCTATGATAAATTGGAATTTACTTCAATTGTTTTGGACACCATGTTTCTCTTAGTGAGTCCCAACAATGAATTAGCCTTCTTGGCAGTTATGTTACACTGCTGATATAAATAATATTAAAACAAACTAATTCATCTAGGTCTTCTTGCGCTATGAACTGCTGTTCAGTCCTATCTGTTCATTCTTGCACTTTTCAGATCTCAGTGAATTACTTTATGTTTATCCCTATTAAATTTCATTTTGTTAATTTTTTGGACCAGATTTTTTTTTAACATCTTTATTGAAGTATAATTGCTTTACAATGGTGTGTTAGTTTCTGCTGTATAACAAAGTGAATCAGCTATACATATACATATATCCCCGTATCTCCTCCCTCTTGAGTCTCCCTCCCACCCTCCCTATCCCACCCCTCCTATCCCACCCCTCTAGGTGGTCACAAAGCACCGAGCTGATCTCCCAGGTTTGGACCAGGTTTTAGAAAGATTTTATTTGTTTATTGGTTTTGGCTATCCTTCAAACTCTGGGTCATATGCAGGTTTGATAAATCTGTCTTATATGTATCAAGCCAGGTATTTGACTTAAAATGCTGAAAAAGGCAAAGTTAACCAGAGTCTGGAAGGCTGTCACCATGATAGACACTAATAAATTTATGCATTTAACACTGGTGTTGCTTGTTCCCAGTGATTCAACTTAGGTTCTTAGTGATCACCACTTCCTTTTCTAAAGTCTCCAAGACCATCTATTTAATAATCACTTGGTTGAGATGCAATATCAAGTTCACTGGTATATAGTTTCTGGAATCTAAATTTCTCTTCCTTTTGTAAACTGGGATACTATGGTAATGCACAGCCAGATACCCCTTTCAAGACTAAGGAACTCATTTTCCCAGTTGTTGGGAGTTTGGGCTGTTGATGACTTACAGCTGAGTCCCTCTCTAGGCATTGCCCTCTGCTAGAGACAGCCACCTCTCCTAAGGTCACCAGTCCTGGGGTGGGGGTGGGGGGTAAGCCCACATTCATCACCTGGTGAAAATGAGTTTACAAAGGCCTGACTCTCTTGCTTCAAGGTAAGACAACTCTGTAAGCCCCTCCAACTCCAGAGCCCACCATGGGACCAACCCAGGTCTTTGTCTTAATTTAATTGCAGTTCAATCTCTCCCTCTGTCCAGTTCTGCTTCCCTTACTCCTCTGTAAGTGTTGGTCCTAAAGGTACACCCTAATGTAAGTCTCTGACTCAGAGTCTGTTTACTGGGGGACCCGACCTGTAGTACCACCTCCATTCTTTTCAGGAGCCTCTCACACCCTCCAAAAGTCTTCTTTCAGACCCCAGGGTATAATTTAAGTTCATTTTATTAGGTAAGTGCTCTCAATCTCTCTCTAATTATCTTGTGCTTTTGTTCCTCAATAAATTGTTGGTTACATATTTTGGAGGCTGAAGATACTTCTTAATTGTGAAGGAAAAAAATGTTGAGGCATTTTGCTTTTACCCTGTGACCTACTCACATTCAGCTAGCATTTCCCTGCCTTGTACTTCTTGTTTTGTGCATGACTGATGGAGTCCTTTTTGTGCTCTTTATACATTCTATGCGCCTTAACTCACTCCGGACCCTGACCCTCCTGACACTGTTCATACTCCCCTCATGCCTTGTAGGCCTCAATAATGACTGATGGTGGACCTATAGGCCACCCACTAAGAGCACCGACTTTATAATTCAGAGGTGAAGTCTGTGCTTTGATACAGAAAAGTGCTATCTTGGTTTTATCACTGCCTCACTTTTAACTTCTGGCCCATTTACAAAAAGGTTCTTTTTCTCCATCCCCCAAAACCACCCTGTCCAGCCCTGCTTTGGGTAGCAATTTTCCTACAACCAATGCTTTTGAATAGACATTTTATGCCACGTTGTTTCAGACTATAGGAAGCCAGCCTAAGCAGTGTTAATGCATCTTCATGTTTTCCAGTCAAACTTCTAATTGAATTGATTTCTATGACATTTAAGAGCCACCTACTCAACGTCAAATTTTTTCAAACTTACATTTGCACCTTTGTTTTATGCTGCCACCTAAATAAAACTCAGCACACATCACATTTTTCTTTTAGGAAAAAAAATAACAATAACCTTCTGAGAACAAGGGAATGGAACTCCTGCCTCCCATGAAGTCCCAAGTAAAACAGAAGAATGATGGCTGTTAGAATAATAGCCATATTTATGCTGCTATGAGACATAAAATTATCCAGACACATGCAAGCACCACATTTCCATGTATGTAAAGTTTAAGTCATTTCCAGTTAAAGGGGAAATCATTAGTATTGTCTGAACTTCAACAAATCAGCTCAACTTTTCCGGCTCACTACTAAATTCCCAGCACATATCAAACTCCAACTGAAAAGGCTTCGTAGGGACTTCCCTGGTGGTGCAGTGGTTAAGAATCTGCCTGCTAACTCAGGGGACACGGGTTCAAGCCCTGGTCCAGGAAGATCCCACATGTCGCAGAACAACTGAGCCCATGAGCCACAACTACTGACGCCCGTGTGCCACAACTACTGAAGCGCACGCATCTAGAGCCCATGCTCCACAACAAGGGAAGCCACCGCAATGAGAAGCCCGCACACCACAACAAAGAGTAAACCCCGCTCACCGCAACTAGAGAAAGCCCGTGCTCAGCAACGAAAACCCAACACAGCCAAAAATTAATTAATGAATGAATGAATTAATTAAAGTAATTGTTAGGCTCTGGAAAATGAAATGTGTACATTAAAAAAAAAAAAATGAAAACGCTTCCTAATGTGGTGCATGTAAAATGAAATGGACTTGCAGTGGGTTGAGGTCTTGGATCATTGAGATCAGGCACTGAACCAAACTGAGCACACATGGTAATAAGCAAAAGAATGGGAACAGCATCTGAGATCTTCAGGCAAAAAATATTCAAAGAAATTTTCAAGATATGATTAGGGATCTAGCGGCTCTATTGCCAGCCACGTGCAAAGGAAAATGTAGAACAGGGTAGAAGCATTATGCACTAGCTGCCAAAAGGAAGCAGACAGATTAGCATGACTTCATGTCTTATCTAGTTACTGTGGATTTTTAATTAAAGATTTCCAAAATTAATAGAGTGTAGATGAAGGTTCTCTTTGCTCATGGGAGGGATACATCCTTGGAATTATGACTCCAAGACTTTTTAGTGGTGTGGCCTTTGGCAAATTTCTTAACCTCTTTGGTCTCAGTTTCTTCCTCTGTAGAAAGCGAATGATAATGATAATTAATTCTAAGATTGTTGTAAGGATTAAATGAGATATGGCATCAGAAGAGCTTAGCAGAGTGCCTGGTTATAAAGTAAAAGTCCAATGAATTTTAGCTATAAGTACAATTATGATTATTAAGATATAACATTAATTTTGATGACTTTTCATATATGGCCTCCCTAATTGGAAATTCATCACCATTAATTAAGGATCAGCAGAGAGGGTCAGTTTCCCCATGAGTGGGCATTGGAAGGACAGGTTAGAGAAAGGGGGGATGCTTATAATGGTGGGTAAGGTCCTGTGTGTTTTATGGGTCTATTGCCATTTTTGTGGATCTGGACACTTTTTAATCCCTTTTAGCTAAATTTGGTGGTAAGTGTAGCTGGCTGCCAGCTCTCCTTGGCCCTTACCACCTTAAGTATGATTGAGGCAAAGATCTGACTCTTAATGAGAACACTGCCTCATCAGACTGCAGAGCCCTGCCCAAAGGCTGGGACACTTTTTATTTCATGAGGGCCTTACTTTTGTCAAAAGTTTACCAGCCTTGGGATATGGGGGCTGATGTGCTCATTGCCTCCTTTCTTGAAGGAAAATGGAAGAAAGAAAAAACAGAATCTCAGACTTCAGGTCTCTTTACAGCCTCAACCTTCAGGGATGGTGCCCCTCCCATTGGCAGAAGAGACCTTCATCTACTTCAGAGGCTTCAAACGCAGGTGCCTACAGCAGCCTAGAGCATAAGTGAAATAGACCAGGAGATCTGTAGGGCTTGGGATGACATGAGAGATCAGGTCTCTACAGAGGGCAGCTCCAGTGATGTTAGAGTCTCCATTTTTTCAAGAGAAGTGACAAATCTAGCTTTTTATGTGGAATCTCTTAGTTTTTAAATGTTGGCAAGGATTCAGGTTTTTAAAAACACCATGTGAACCAAAAAAAATATTTCTATTTGCCAGACATGACCCAAGGATTGCCAGATTGGTACCCTCCTCTTCATGGTACAATTTTAGGTTTCTAGGGAAGTTCCTTTTGACCCCAAACATGTCCCCTCCCTTATGCTACAACACTGAAAGTCCAGCAGAGTCTTTCCCCGCTCTAAAACCTTTCCCTCAAGATGCAATTTTACCCTTGTGAAGAACACATTGAGCACTCATCATTCACTAGCTGCTTAGATAATTCTAGCTCATTGCATCCATTTCGGGAATGGAGGGCAGGGGAAGTTGTAGAGGTGGGTGGGGATAGGGCAGTCTAGTGGAATCAACACCCAGAATTCTTTGCTCTGATGTTCACTAGTTGTTGCAACCTCAAGGAAATCAGTTCTCTGGCATCCACTTTTCCTTATTTGTGAAAAGGAACTAATAATTGCTACCTCATGGGATTGTGGTGAGGATCAAGTGGAATAAGGCATACCAAATATCCAGCCTAGAGCAGACTGTCCTTAAATGAAAGTTTAATCTGGAGGGAAGAAGGAAAGATGTTCTGTTGCTCAGTGGTGGCCACACGGGATCTCTCAGAAGAGGGGTAAAAAGGGTGGGAAAGCAGGAGGAAGTTGTGAGCAATCAGAGCATATCATTCTCTGGCCAGCAGCCCAGCTAGTACAGAGGGGATAATGTACTAAGGGAGAAACAGACATATGATAATAACCCACAAACGCAGCCTGTTAGACTGACCTATATTCTAAGCTTACACAAGTCTAATTCATCCTTCCCATATTTTTGGCCACCTATGGATTTATTTTCCTGGATACTCTTTCTTTGACTTTGCTCAAATCAATGTTCCATGCCTGCATTTCTTGCTTCTATAACACATAAGTGAGTCGTGAGCCAAATTTTTTGCTTTATGGAAAAAATTAAAACAACAAAACCTCTTATGTTTTGTGCTGTGCAGAACTCAGGAGAAATTTTAGAGAAGAAAATTTGATCAGAAGGAAACCAACTTAAGATGTGTATGGCAGGAGTGTAGGGTTGAGGAAGGAATGGGAGATAAACATAAAACTCCATCAATAAGACAAAAGAAAATGACAAGTGAATTGAGTGCTACAGAATCACATGTCAGAAGCCTGACTTGGTAAAAATGTCCTACTGCCATAATACAAATGCCATAGAAAGGCAAGAGAAATTGTGTACCATGTACCAAAAACACATTTCCAGATCCTAGCTTCTATCCCATGCTTAGCTATTCCAACTACAAGGGCCTGAGTTGCCTGTTTCGAGAGTTCCTAGAGGAAGAGATCGGGTTTTATCCAGGAAGCAGACCACAGGAAGACATGTTTCCCAGTTGAGTATTGAAATTTCCAACACCCATATACATGTGAATGTGAATGCATATGCACACACATATTCATGCACATGGCCAAAGTGCTTTGGATTGTGTTACTGTATTTGACAAATCAAAGATGTGGGCAAATCTCCATACTCTGTGTTTTTTCTGTGGTTGGTCTCTTGTCTGAGGCAAAAGATCAGACAGGATGTTAACCAGGGGTCCAGATGTGGCTTTTCAGAAAAACACATTCCTTAGCTTGGCTTCTGTATGTCTTAGTTGCCAAGATCCATTCTTCTGTTTTCAACTCAGCCTAACTGCACCACTCTTACCCCTGCCTCATCTCAAATGGCCACCACAGTGGTTGGCTTTGGTACTGGAACAGAAATAAGGAAAAGCCTTGAGAATATATGTTTGACTCCACAACAAGCTGGAGAAAATGTGTCAAATGCAATCCACTGCCATATGTCAACTCCTTTCCATATCCAAGTTATTTCTGCAGGGAATATTGTCTAAAAAACTCTCATCACTGCATTTGTACAAGTGTGGCAATGATTCTTGAGGTTTGGGTCTCTGGAAGAACAGATAATATGTTCAATTTGATCATCTAGAATCTTGGAAAAACAGACCACACTAGCAAGGGACTACCTTAATTTTATTAAACTAGAGCTTTGTTTTGTTTGGAAATTTCAGTATATGAAAACAAAGATAGGCTGGCCCTTTAAGAAACCTGATTCAATCTGGGACAAGACATAGGAATCTGCATTTTATAACAAGCTACCCAGGTGGTTCTGATATAAAGAATTCCCTGACCTAACTTTGGGAACCACTGCTCTGTGTCACCTATGCCAGCAGTTTTCAAATTTTTGGAGCCAAAAATTTCTTTACACTCTCAAAAATTATTTAGAACATCAATGAGCTTGGTTTAAGTGGGTTATATCTATTGATATATTTTTATATTACCATACTTTACCATTCTCCATTTTAATTTTTATATTACCATATTAAAAATTAAAACTGAGAAGATTTAAAATATTTATAAATAATTTTGAAATAAACTTGTTACAATTTAGCATAAGTAAAATATTTTTATGAAAAAATTTTTTCTAAAGCAAGGAAGAGTGCATTATTTTACATTTTCAAATCTCTACTGTCTGGCTTAGTAGAAGACAGCTGGATTCTCACATCTGCTTCTGCATTCTAGCTGTCGAAATATGTTGTTTTGATAGAAGTATATATATGAAGAAAATCCAGCTCACACAGACATGTAGGTGGAAAAGGGAGGGAGTATTTTAATAGCCATTTTAGATAATTGTGGGTATTCTTCTTTGATACTACACCAAAATGCAACAAGTTGCAGTTCCTTAAATGTTAATAGCAACATGGAATCTGAGACCCTATCAGTGAGGTTTTCATTCTCTGTTATTGGGGTTGGCAAAAAAGTTCATTCGGGTTTTTCCATAAGATGTTAACAGAAAAACCCAACGATCTTTTTGGCCAACCCAATACATTAAAATTCACTGGTCTGTCTTGCACTTGGAATACCTTTTTACTCATGCATGATTTCATGAAACTATGAATTAGTCATTTGGAAAACATTGGCTCACCAAGTTTTTCAGATCTTTCAAATGTTGACACATTTCATTATACAAAAATTTAAAAATCATATTTATTAATATCAATACCAATATCATCAGAAAAGGTCTTAAAGTATAGAGAAGCTGACAAGCTCATGGTGATGGATATAGGCTTTCCAAAATTTTAATTTTCTCTTGAAAGCTGGAATTTCATCTTTGGCAACAAATACTGTCAATTTTTCTTCCTCCTTCCTTCCTTCCTTCCTCCCTTCCTCCCTTCCTCCCTTTCTTCCTTTCTTTCTTTCTTTCTTTCTTTCTTTCTTTCTTTTCTGTTGGAACAAATCTTTATTTAACCCATAAAGAGTATTGGGTACTTTGTTGTATTGGGGATACAAAAATGAATCAAACTTACTACCCTTCATGAAGTCACAGGCAGTTAGGGGTTATTTATTGAAAGTATCAAAACCTCATGGTAACCACAAAATGAAAATCTACAATAGATACACACAAAAAAAAGAAAAAGGAATCCAAACACAACACTAAAGTTAGTCATCAAATCACAAGAGAAGAAAACAAAAGAGGAGGGAAGAAAAAACACCTACAAAAACAAACCCAAAACAATTAACAAAATGGCAATAAGAACATACATATCAGTAATTACCTTAAATGTAAATGGATTAAATGCTCCAATCAAAAGACATAGACTGGCTGAATGGATACAAAAACAAGACCCGTATATATGTTGTCTACAAGAGACCCACTTCAGACCTAGGGACACATACAGACTGAAGGTGAGGGGGTAGAAAAAGGTATTCCATACAAATGGAAATCAAAAGAAATCTGGAGTAGCAATACTCATATCAGACAAAATAGACTTTAAAATAAAGACTGCTACAAGAGAAGAGAAGGACACTGCAGAATGATCAAGTAATTAATCCAAAAGAAGATAAAACAATTGTAAATATATATGCACTCAACATAGGAGCACCTCAATATATAAGGCAAATACTAACATCCATAAAGGGAGAAATCGACAGTAACACAATAATAGTGGGAGACTTTAACACCCCACTTTCATCAGTGGACAGATCATCCAGACAGAAAATCAGTAAGGAAACATAGGCCTTAAATGATACATTAAACCAGATGGACTTAATTGATATTTATAGAGCATTCCATCCAAAAGCAGCAGAATACACATTCTTCTCAAGTGCATATGGAACATTCTCCAGGATTGACCACATGCTGGGCCACAAAGCGACCCTTGGTAAATTTAAGAAAATTGAAATCATATCAAGCATCTTTTCTGACCACAACGCTATGAGATTAGATATCAACTACAAGAAAAAAGCTGTAAAAAACACAAACACGTGGAGGCTGAACAACAGGCTACTGAACAACCAATGGATAACTGAAGAAATCAAAGAGGAAATAAAAAATACCTAGAGACAAACGAGAATGAAAGCATGATGATCCAAAACCTATGGGACACAGCAAAGGTAGTTCTAAGAGGGAATTTTATAGCAATACAATCTTACCTCAGGAAACAAGAAAAATGTCAGCTGTTTTTCCCGAAATAACAGGTTCACTTCATTCATTGTCAAGAAAATATCTGTCAAATACCCAAGTTCGAATAATTTGTCTGTCAGTTATTCATTCAAATAAAAATGGTCTTCCATGAAAAAAGCAACTAGCCCAGCTCACAACTCAATTGCACAAGTACTTTTCCTTGAGACGACTATCACACATTAGTGTGCAGCAGAAATGCTTTGTGCACACTTCTCACTTTGTCACACGGAGTATTAAAATAAAATTTAAAAGAAAATACAGGCTTAGAGTTTGCCTATAAATGTATTAATACAAGCTAGCGTTTGAGAATCCTGAAGCACTGAGCACTCCTGATAGCTCTGGCCAGATGAAAGTCATATGCTCACTGGGGGTTAGGACTTCAACATATGAATTAGCAGTGGTGGGGGGAGGGAGACATAAATCAACCCAGAATATTTAGAATCATTCCATGATTTGTATATGGATAAAATTTGAAAATTCACCTCAACAGATACTCTCTAGATTAAAAGTGGCCCATCCTACTTTTGAAGAAACTACCAAAATCCTGAGAAACACTGCCAACAACAACAAAAAACACATATCAAGTAAAGAACATCTCCCCACAACAATGGCCAAATCCAGTAGAGACTCAATTCAAATATGATGGGCCTAGTCCATTGTTTTCTACAAAATTTGTGTTTCACTGTGGATTTGGGGGACAAGATAATAAATTGATTTGGGCTTTAAAAAATGAGGTAGATGTATAGAGTGTGTATACATATTACAGTAGAAGTCAAAATCTTTTTTTTCTCTAGAAGGACAGATATTTGCTCTAAAAAAAGCCTGTCATTGGGGATGCAATGGGGTATGACAAAGGAATGTATTATAATAGTGTTGGGCTAGAGATTCAAGAATATTGCCTCAACTCACCTGTCTCTCATCCTTTAAAGACCTCAGGAGATAGAAACAAAAATATTTGCAAAGTGAGGCCAAGTGAAACTTGATTCCTAGCTAGGATTTTGCTTCCAAACTCAAACTGAATGAAACTGTGATAACTTGGGCTGGATCCCATGGATGGTTCATTTACCCAAGTAAAGTTGGCTTCAATGTCCTAGAACTAACACATCCTAAAAACCCACTCTGCATCTCTTTCCTAAGTTCAAAAGTTACTATTTTACTAGAACAAAAAGCCACCCCATACATCAAAGTTCATAGCGACATTATTGACAATAGCCAAAAGGTGGAAACAACCCAAATGTACATCAACAAATTACTAGATAAACAAAATGCAGTATATACATACAATGGAATATTATGCAGACTTAAAAAGGAATGAAATTCTGACACATGCTACAATATGGATTACCCTTGAAGACATCAGGCCAAGTGAATAAACCAGACACAAAAAGACAAATACTGTATGATTCCACTTATGTGAGGTATGTTGAGTAGTCAAATTCAGAGAAATATTTAGTAGGGAAAAGACTTTCATTCAAATGCAAATATTTGGGGAAGATATAAGCACATTATCTAATGAAGTCAAGATAGTGAATAAATTGACAGTGACATTTGGGCAACACAGCTGCAAATAAAACCACAATTGATCCTAAGTATTGTTGTTGCCTGTTGGTTTATTTTTAGTCTTCTCATTCAGTTTCCAAAGTACTTTCTCCTTTTCTCCCCACACTTCCATCTGTTTCCATTTTTTCTCTACTCTCTAATTTTTCTCCTTCTTTTAATTCCCTTCTTCAATCATTTTTTACTTTTGCTTTACTTTTGCTGCTATTTCTTTGGCCTTCACACCTGCACTTGCTCCTGTCTGAGTCTTCCCTTCCCCCATTTTCCGCAGACTTGGAGTTTCTACCCCAGATGGGTTTTGTGGAAAGAATAAAGCCTCTACCTCATCTGTCTTTTGCTTCCTGCCATACCCCTCAGTAATGACAATGGTGCAGAGAGACTCAAGATAGCCCAGGCATCTCAAACCTGGTAGTATAAAAGGTACCCAAAGAGGAAGAACTGACACAGTCTATTTTCAGTGACTGACAAGTTGTTAATAGCTAGAGTAGAACAGATTGAATCAGATGAGTTTTTCCTTATCACACCAGAAATTAGAACTGCAATTCAGCAAGGGACACTACAATCACATAATATCTTTGAGGGCAGAGACATCTCACCCACCTTGCACATAGTTGACAAATAAAAGAAAGTCATGTTTAATTGATATAGCTTATAATTGTTATGGTTGGCTTTAATTGGCTTAACTAATTTAGTTATCTACAGTCACAGAGTAAGATAACAGGGTAAGATATTTTCTGGATAGACAGTAAGCTCTCACAGGGTAGAATTTCAGAGCACTGGCTCTGGAGCCCCATCCTTTGGGTTTGGGTTCTGGAACTATCTTCCTTAGCTGTATGGTCATGGCTGAGTTACTTGAGTCCTAAAATATTTCTATTTCAAATAATATCAGGGCCTTTTGAGAGTTCTCTGGTGGTCTAGTGGTTAGGGCTCGGCGCTTTCATTGCCATGGCCTGGGTTTAATCCCTGGTTGGGGAACTGAGATCCTGCAAGCCAAACATCATGGCCAAAATTTTAAAAAATAATAAATAAATAAATTTTTAAAAATCAGGGCCTTTATAAATATCTGGATTTACTTCCAATCACCAATTCTATAAAATGTGTTGAGGGCATATTTGATGTTGGGTTGCTGTAAGGGTTGTAACATTGGGCAGTCCCTGGCCTATAAGGAAGAACAAGGCAAGACTTTCATAGCTGTGCAGGTTGTAGACCACACACCCCAGATGTTCAGAGAGTGTGTGGTTATCTCACAACTCTTCATGTGACATTTCAAGGAATCCCTTGTAAGTATCCAGGGTTCAGACATGTGATGCCAGGAAAAAAATACTCCATTTTGAATGAAGACATCAAAGTAAAGAAGCTAGTGTCATACACAGAGAACACAGCATGCATGAAGACAAGCCCTGGAGAACAATGGAAGGAAAGACAGGTGGGAGTCAGATTGTAGACAGTCTGAATGACAGGCTGGAGAAACATTCCTCTGCATGCTTATCCTGGGCACTATTAAATCTGAAAGTGTCTTCTTTCTTCTCTTCTCCCTGCGGTGCAGGGATAATGTCGGCAGCCCTCTCCTATCCCAGGAAAACCCCGTTCCATTTCCCACCCCAGTAGATATCCCTCCATCCATCCACCCATACCCTTCTAGCTTTGGGCAGTGAAGACTCGCCTCCCAGTCCATGGGCCAATGAGGATCAAGCTTGGCACTAGTGGCTGGGATTTGTTTCTGCTACCAGTCTGTCTTCCAGCAGGTCCAGAGGGAACTTATGGGTGTTCATGTCACCCCCAACTCCATCCTCCATCTCCATTCCCAAAGTCAGCAGACTTCCCCTGACTCCACAATGTAGTTACGTGGCCTACGTGATCTGGCTTCTGCTGGTATGCTTTCTGAGCCTCCGCTGGTACTAGAACCAACTCCAAATCCCACTCACTTGCTCATACTACCAGGACCCTTTCCTCCAAGAACAACATCCAGTCCCTTTATCCCTACCTTCACATCCATTGGATATTTCCATTTCTGAGATCCTGTCACTGGCTGTTCCAGTTATCTATTGCTGCTTAGCAACCTACTCCAAACTTGGTGGCTTAAAACAACAATTTAGTATTATATCTCATACTGGGTCAGGAATCCAAACATGGCACAGAGGAGAAGCCCGTCACAGCTCCACAAAGTCTGGAGCCTCAGCTTGGATGACGGACAGCTGGAGGATGAAATGGCTGGAGGCTGGCTGGGTCTCTATCTCTGTCTCTGTCTCTGTCTCTGTCTCTCTCCTCCCACATGGACTCTCCATGTGGCTAGCTTGAGCTGCCTCACAAAATGGAAAACTCAGGGTAGTCAGATTGCTTAAATGATGGTTCAGGGCTTCAAGAAGAAAGAAGCAAAACCTGCCCGTCCTCTTAAAGGCTGGGTCTGGAATTGGCAGAGCATCACTTCTGCCATATTCTATTAGTCAAAGCAATCACAGTCCATCCCAGATTCAGCAGAGGGGATATATACCTCACCTCTCAATGAGAGAAGTGGCAAAGAATTTGTGGCCATTTTTAACCCACCACATTGGACTTGATAGGAGGAATCTCCTCAGTAGAAAGTTTCTTATTGCTGTGTGTGCCTCCCTTCACCCTTCCTCTCATGTAGAACAGACCTTCAAATGCCTTTGATATCCGGCCACCTGGATCAGACTTGACTTTGCCATTTCCCTTCTGTTATGGGTTTAATTGTGTCCCCCCAAAAAGATATGTTGAAGTCCTAACCCCTAGTGCCTCAGAATGTGATCTTATTTGGAAATTAGGTCCTTGCCAGTGTAGTCATATTAAAAAGAAGTCACTAGGTTGAGCCCTAATCCAATATGACCAGTGTCCTTATAAAAAGGGGAAATTTGGACACAGAATTTGGACACGCACAGAAGAAAGACAATGTGAAGAGACACATGGAGAAGACAGCCATTTACGAGCCAAAGAATGCCAGAGATGACCAGAAGCTAGGCGAAAAACCTGGAACAGATTATTTCCTAGAGCCTTCAGAAGGAGCACTGCCCTGCCAATACCTTTACTTTGGACTTCTGAACTCCATAATTTATTGTGAGACGATAAATGTCTGTTATTCTAAGCCACCTAGTTTGTGGTGCTTTCTAATGGCAGCCCCAGAAAACGAATACACCCTCTAACATGAAAACTTCAGACTATAACACTTCTAAGGGTATCTGTATAGTCAAAAGAGTTTCCTTTACAATGGCCAAGCCCATCCCAAGAATCTTCCCCCTACCCCTTCCTGCTGTAGCCCCCAACATTCCTTCCAACTGAACCTGGAAGGCATAAAAGAGACATGCAGTACCTTCAGCATTCATTATCCTATTTAGTTCCCATAACTAATCTATAAACCAGTATCTTAATCTGTCAGGCTGTTATAACAAAATACCACTGACTGCGTAGCTTATAAACAACAGAGATTTACTTCTCACAATACTGGAGGCTGGGAAGTCCAAGATCAAGGTGCCAGCATGGTCACATTCCAATGAGAGCTCTCTTCCCAGTTCATAGCTGGCTCCTTTTCGCTGTGTCCTCACATGATGGATCTCTAGGGATCTCTCTGGGGTCTCTTTTATAAGGCACTACTCTCATTCATGGGCTCTACCCTTACAATCTAATCACCTCCCAAATGCCCCACCTCCTAAATCAGGCATTAGGATTTCAACATATGAATTTTGAAGAGACATATTCAGGCCACAGCAGTCAGGTATTAATACTCCCATTTTACAGAAAAGGAAATTGAGCCCCAGTGGTTATGGAACCTATTCAAGATCATGCAGTTATGAGCTGCCAAGAAGATGACATTGGCTTCCATTGTGGAGCTCTCCCTGCCATAGCTTAGCAGCCTCCCTCTGCACCTGGACTCTTTTTAAGTGGGAAGGTATTTTGAGTGTAGAATTTAATATTTATCTTAGTGCATTTCTTTTTCCAAAGGCAGTCCTTTTGTCTAAGCTGTTGTAAACAATCATTCCTTTTGCTGGATCTATTGCCATGAGCCAAACTAAAGGTTTATAATAAAATTAAATGACGATTATTACCTTAAAAGTTATGAGGGCCCATTAAGGACATTTTAAATGTTCCAAGGAAACCAAAGTAAGAAACTTTTAGCAGACATTTCTTGAACAACTACAGGTTAGTAAGTGCTACAGTGGTACAGGGCTGAGTAAGACATGGTGATCACCTGTCTTCAGGTAGTCAAAGAAACTAATAATAAACAGTAAGATATGTAATCCCATATCTCATAAGATATGTGATCTCATTTTTACACAGTGAGGCTAGATGGAAGGTTCACTTGAAATAACAGGTGGCTTCCTAAATTCATCAGCAGTTTTGCTCTGACATAAATACAACCTTCTTATTTCTAAATTGTTTTCATTTCTGGAAGAGAGAGTCTATTTTTCAGGCTTGCCCACAACTCTTTCCTAGGTGCAAAATGTCCATCCTGAATCACTGTTAACTACCCTCTCCTTCAAAGCCTCTGATCACCCTATCTCCTTTGGCAGAGTGTTTTGATGGTTCAATACACATGAATGGGAACAACATTTTAAAGCTCACTCCCAGGTCAACCCTTAGGCATAGAACGTCATCACCATGGTGTGATTTCAGAATCACCAAGAGACATACATCTAACTCCTTAAAAGTGCCATCTTCCATTGATTTTGTTAGAGAACAAAAGTTGAGCTAATGCTTGATTCTTTTGCCTTAAACCAAAATTGCAACCTTCTGTGTATATGTATGTATGTTTACATATATGTGTGTGTATGTGTGTGAATACACATACATGTCTATATTTCTTAGCTCTATTCTCTGAGCGTACCTAGGAACACTGACACGTCAGTAACAATGAATATATCTAGTGCCATATCTTGTTTTCTAAATACTATTCTCTATTAAAAGGAACCAGGGCACCTTAGAGAAATGGATGATTCCAGGGCTGAGGCATAGAAAGCATAAGATGATCCTGAAATATCTTGTTATGCCAGAAAATAAGGAAATGCTCAAAGAATAGTGGGGACCTATCAAAAGGACACAGAACCCAGCTTGGAGGGGCTCTTACTGGTGAAATATTGGATAATTTGAGGTTTAAAATAAATAATAATTCAGTAATGGATTACAGCCCAATGAATGTAATAAAAACCCATGAGTCTATACTGATATAAATAAATGGGGGGAAAGGAAAAGGTTTTCCTTAAAGTAGAATGCCAACTAAGAAATGTAGACGGCATGATGGAGTTAGAAAATCATCAGTAGATGCCAAATCTCGTGAGTAGAAGTTGGATGAAGAACATATTGACTTAGTCTCGAAGAATCTCTCCACATACTTATTAATTACCATGGGAAAACTAATAACCTTTCAGTGGAGAAGTCTCGCAGATGCCCCTTTAACAAAGGGATCAAATTTAACATCGCCAATATTGTGACAAACCAATGTTAGGTCCTTCCTGATACAATGCACTGGGGAAGCACAACTTCACTTCTGTGGTGCTCCTATCAGAGGATCTAATCATGAAGAAACACCAGACATTCAAATTGAGGGACATTCTACAAAATAACTATTCTGTACTCTGCAAAATTGTTAAGGTCAAAAAAGACAAGGAGGGCTTCCCTGGTGGTGCAGTGGTTGAGAATCTGCCTGCCAATGCAGGGGACACGGGTTCGATCCCTGGTCTGGGAAGATCCCACATGCCGCGGAGCAACTAGGCCCGTGAGCCACAATTACTGAGCCTGCGCGACTGGAGCCTGTGCTCCACAACAAGAGAGGCCGCGATAGTGAGAGGCCCACGCACCGCGATGAAGAGTGGCCCCCACTTGCCGCAACTAGAGAAAGCCCTCGCACAGAAACGAAGACCCAACACAGCCATAAATAATAAATAAATAAATAAATAAATAAGGCAAGGAAATGCTCATGGACTGCTCCAGTTTAAGGGAAATTAGGGTTACATGACAACCAAATGCAATGCATGATCCTGAGTCAAATTACGGATTAGCAAAAACAAAACAGCTATAAAGGACATTGGGACAATTGTGAGATTTGAATATGGAGTGTGGATTAGATAATAGCATTGTATCAGTCTTAAATTTCCTGATTTTCATTGCTGTACTATGGTTATGTAAGAGAATGTTTGTGTTCTTAGGAAATGCACACTGAAGTACTTGGTAAAGGGGCTTGATGTCACCAACTTACTCTCATATGTTTCAGGAAACAAATGAACTACAAATATATACATATATATTTGAAAGAGAGAGAGTGATAAAGCAAACGAGGCAAAATGTAAATAATTGGTGAATCTGAGTAGTGTATGCTATTGCAACTTTTCTGAAAATTTGAAATTATCAAAATAAATATTACAAATAATCATATATAAAAGAAAATCATTATTTTTTTTTAAAAAAGGCAAGCTTCTTAGTAAAGATACTATGGTAGTCTTTATTAGTCATATATTCTTTAATGGGGTGAGGTTATTAGTTCCACAGCAACAGATGAAGAGTACTGATGAGCTGAACAGAGGAGAAAAGGCTTGAGGGCACTGGTTGTCTAGGAGAAAGAAGGAAGGCCACAGAGAAAAAATGGAGAGAACACAAATAAGATTCTGGGGGTGGCCAAGCTTTCCTTTGCCATCACTCTGCTATTCCAGTCTTAGTCACTCACCTCCTCCATTCTTGACACCCAAAGCAGATGGCATCTCTCAGAGAAAGAACATGGATCAATTCCATGCATGTTGTTTTGAGATAGATGACTCTTATTCCTGTCCCGTGGTTATGTGTCTTTTTCCCCCCATCCTTCTTGTTGATTCCAATAACTATGCTTGTGTGTAGATATCCTCCTATTTAACCTTGTTAACTACAAGAAGGCAAGGACATAACTGCTTAAAATATTTACCCTAATAGAGAGTAATAATATAAAGATGGGGCCACTATGAAGTTTTCTATGATCTGGTCATTTTTTAATTATCATTTATTCTACTTTGATTTTGTTAATGTACATAAATATTTCCTGAGCAAGCAGCAGTTTCATATTTGATTATCTTGTCTGAAATGGGGATTAGAGTGAGGTAGTCCCAAAGGACTTAGAAATAAAATTGCCTTTTCAAAATCAAATTCTTTCAAAGAGAGAAGAGACCAAACTCAGCCCCAGGATTCTGGAGGTTAATCCCTGGAGTTGGTGTGCTGCAAGCAAGAAATTTCTTGAAAGTTTTATACTTTATAGTAAACATTTATACAAATTTTAAATTTCACTCCACATGCAATCTATGTTTATATTAATACCAGAATGTTTACTTTTGCCTTAAATCTTCAAGTGAAATTGTCCTCCAGGAAGATGGCTGATAATTGTTCTTTGGTTGCTATGAACCTTGGTTTTGTGTGTCTTGGGTTGAGAAAAATTCATGAGTAACAGAGATATTCATAGTGACCTTAAAGAGGGCTTTGAGAATTACAAGAATTATTAACTAGATTGTCTTTATTGACTGAACAATACTAATAGCTTACCCTCATTGAACACTTTCTGTGTGCCAAGCACTCTTTTAAGGGTTTCATTCTTATGAACTCATTTAATCCTCATGACAGTTCTATGTGGTAGGTTCTGTCATTAACCCATTCTATAGATGATGAAATTGAGGCACAGAAGTTACTACCATAACGGTGGAACTGGGCTACTAGCTCTAGAGCCTGCACTCTTAGTTACAACACCACTGTGCCTCCATTCAATGTCTTGGATCACAGGTGCAGCTTGATGACTGAACCTCATCATTAGAGCTCAGAAAGCTGACTTAAGAGCCCACCAAGAGTGGATCTATCTCTCCAGGGCAACTTCTCATCAACACAGTGTATCCAAAAGGGGGATTTATCAGTGTGCTTTTGGAAATCAGAATCACAGGGATGGAAATTATTAAGCCCCCTGACCAGCATATTTTCTTCCTGTAGGAAGCTCTCCATGTGAGGCCAAACCACAGCCAAAGGAAAATAGAGTAACTCCCCTACATATGAATGAGTTCCATTCTGAGAACAGGTTTGTAAGTCCAACAAAGTTAGCCTAGGTACCCAACTAACACAATCGGCTATATAGTACTGTACTGTAATAGGTTTATAATACTTTTCACACAAATAATACATAAAAAACAAATGAACAAAAAAAAGAAAACATTTTTAATCTTACAGTACAGCACCTTGAAAAGTACAGTAGTACCAGCTACATCACTGCTGCATTTATGCTTGCTTCTGGGCATCCGGGGTTTGAAATAAAGATACTGTACTACTGGACCCTGTACAGTACTGTACAGTAAAGCACACAAAAGCACAACCACTTGTAGAGGATGCACGCACGTGACAACGTAAACCAGACGTGAACTAATGTGATTGGACATGCGAATACACATTCGCATCTTTGAAAGTTCACAACTTGAAGGTTTGTGTGTAGGGGACTTACTATACAGACTCCAAACAAAGCGAGTTGATGAGTTCAGGGTTGCATGGTGTTGAACGAAGATTGTCTGATATTCATGCATCCCTCAGACTAAAGAAATCTGCTTCACCAAAGAAATTGCTCAAGTTCCTTCATCAGGTCATCTCTCTTATGGAGAGGGATACTAGAAATGCTGACACAAGTTTTTCCTGAAAAAACCAGGACTGACTTTGAGAACACTACTTGATGCAGTTCATCCAGAGTTGGCATCTACAATGAGTACCTGTGCACATTCATCTACACTCCATCTGCATCTTTGATTATTGCCTTGTACTGAGATGCTAAGTAAAATGCTATAGTATTCAAAATTCAGATGCATTTCAATTTATGAAGACTCCCATTATCCCTGAACAAGTTATGCCTTTTCTTGTCCTCAAGCCCTAGTTTACGTTATTCCTTCTCTCTAGATTGCTATTTCCATCATCTTCTTCTTATCAAAATTCTCTGTATTCTTTTTTATTTGTAATTCAATTAAGTTTAATTAAATTCAATGAATAATATACTTGTAGAGATTAGGAAAATGGAATGCCATATTATTTAAATATATTTAAATCCAAGTAATTTCAAAGATTCACTGTTTTTGCATGTCCTATTGCTTTTTTTTAAATTTTTTAATATTTTTTATTGTTTATTTTTTTTCAAATTTTTTTTAACATCTTTATTGGGGTATAATTGCTTTACAATGGTGTGTTAGTTTCTGCTTTATAACAAAGTGTATCAGTTTTCATATACATATGTCCCCATAGCTCTTCCCTCTTGTGTCTCCCTCCCTCCCACCCCCCCATCCCACCCCTCTAGGTGGTCACAAAGCACCAAGCTGATCTCCCTGTGCTATGCAGCTGCTTCCCACTAGCTATCTATTTTACGTTTGGTAGTGTATATATGTCCATGTCACTCTCTCACTTTGTCCCAGCTTAACCTTGCCCCTCCCCGTATCCTCAAGTCCATTCTCTAGTAGGTCTGTGTCTTTATTCCCGTATTGCCCCTAGGTTCTTCATGACCATTTTCGTTTTCTTTTTATTAGATTCCATACATATGTGTTAACATACGATATTTGTTTTTCCCTTTCTGACTTACTTCACTCTGTATGACAGACTCTAGGTCCATCCACCTCACTACAAATAACTCAATTTCATTTCTTTTTATGGCTGAGTAATATTCCATTGTATATATGTGCCACATCTTCTTTATCCATTCATCTGTTGATGGACACTTAGGTTGCTTCCATGTCCTGGCTATTGTAAATAGAGCTGCAATGAACATTTTGGTACATGAATCTTTTTGAATTATGGTTTTCTCAGGGTATATGCCCATTAGTGGGATTGCTGGGTCATATGGTAGTTCTATTTTTAGTATTTTAAGGAACCTCCGTACTGTTCTCCATAGTGGCTGTATCAATTTACATTCCCACCAACAGTGCAAGAGGGTTGCCTTTTCTCCACACCCTCTCCCACATTTATTGCTTGTAGATTTTTTGATGACGGCCATTCTGACCAGTGTGAGATGATATCTCATTGTAGTTTTGATTTGCATTTCCCTAATGATGTTGAGCATTCTTTCATGTGTTTCTTGGCAATCTGTATATCTTCTTTGGAGAAATGTCTATTTAGGTCTTCTGCCTATTTTTGGATTGGGTTTTTTGTTTTTTGGATTTTGAGCTGCATGAGCTGCTTGTAAATTTTGGAGATTAAGCCTTTGTCAGTTGCTTCATTTGCAAATATTTTCTCCCATTCTGAGGGTTGTCTTTTCGTCTTGTTTATGGTTTCCTTTGCTGTGCAAAAGCTTTTAATTTCATTAGGTCCCATTTGTTTATTTTTTTTTTTTATTTGCATTTCTCCAGGAGCTGGGTCAAAAAGGATCTTGCTGTGATTTATGTCATAGAGTGTTCTGCCTATGTTTTCCTCTAAGAGTTTGATAGTGTCTGGCCTTGCATTTACGTCTTTAAACCATTTTGAGTGTATTTTTGTGTATGGTGATAGGGAGTGTTCTAATTGAATTTTTTACATGTAGCTGTCCAGTTTTCCCAGCACCACTTATTGAAGAGGCTGTGGTTTCTCCACTGTATATTCTTGCCTCCTTTATCAAAGATAAGGTGACCATATGTGTGTGGGTTTATCTCTGGGCTTTCAATCCTGTTCCATGGATCTATATTTCTGTTTTTGTGCCAGTACCATACTGTCTTGATTACTGTAACTTTGTAGTATAGTCTGATGTCAGGGAGCCTGATTCCTCTAGCTCCATTTTTCTTTCTCAAGATTGCTTTGGCTGTTCAGGGTCTATTGTGTTTCCATACAAATTGTGACTTTTTTTGTTCTCGTTCTGTGAAAAATGCCAGTGGTAGTTTGATAGGGATTGCACTGAATCTGTAGATTGCTTTGGGTAGTAGAGTCATTTACACAATGTTGATTCTTCCAATCCAAGAACATGGTATATCTCTCCATCTATTTGTATCATCTTTAATTTCTTTCATCACTGTCTTATAGTTTTCTGCATACAGGTCTTTTATCTCCTTAGGTAGGTTTATTCCGAGATATTTTATTCTTTTTGTTGCAATGGTAAATGGGAGTGTTTTCTTAATTTCACCTTCAGACTTTTTATCATTAGTATATAGGAATGCAAGAGGTTTCTGTGCATTAATTTTGTATCCTGCTACTTTACCAAATTCATTGATTACCTCTAGTAGTTTTCTGGTAGCATTTTTAGGATTCCCTATGTATATTATCATGTCATCTGCCAACAGTGACAGCTTTACTTCTTCTTTTCCGATTTGGATTCCTTTTATTTCTTTTTCTTCTCTGCTGTGGCTAAAACTTCCAAAACTATGTTGAATAATAGTGGTGAGAGTGGGCAACCTTGTCTTGTTCCTGATCTTAGTGGAAATGGTTTCAGTGTTTCACCATTGAGGACGATGTTGGCTGTGGGTTTGTCATATATGGCCTTTATTATGTTGAGGTAAGTTCCCTCTATGCCTACTTTCTGGGGTTTTTTTTTTTTTTTTTTTTTTTTTTAAACATCTTTATTGAAGTATAATTGCCTTACAATGGTGTGTTAGCTTCTGCTTTATAACAAAGTGAATCAGTTATACATATACATATGTTCCCATATCTCTTCCCTCTTGCATCTCCCTCCCTCCCACCCTCCCCATCCCACCCCTCTAGGTGGTCACAAAGCACCGAGCTGATCTCCCTGTGCTATGCGGCTGCTTCCCACTAGCTATCTATTTTACATTTGGTAGTGTATATATGTCCATGACACTCTCTCACCCTGTCACATCTCACCCCACCCCCTCCCCATATCCTCAAGTCCATTCTCTAGTAGGTCTGTGTCTTTATTCCCGTCTTGCCACTAGGTTCTTCATGGCTTTTTTTTCCCTTAGATTCCGTATATATGTGTTAGCATACTGTATTTGTTTTTCTCTTTCTGACTTACTTCACTCTGTATGACAGACTCTAACTCCATCCACCTCATTACAAATACCTCCATTTCATTTCTTTTTATGGCTGAGTAATATTCCATTGTATATATGTGCCACATCTTCTTTATCCATTCATCTGTCGATGGACATTTAGGTTGCTTCCATGTCCTGGCTATTGTAAATAGAGCTGCAATGAACATTTTGGTACATGACTCTTTTTGAACTATGGTTTTCTCAGGGTATATGCCCAGTAGTGGGATTGCTGGATCGTATGGTAGTTCTATTTGTAGTTTTTTAAGGAACCTCCATACTGTTCTCCATAGTGGCTGTATCAATTTACATTCCCACCAACAGTGCAAGAGAGTTCCCTTTCCTCCACACCCTCTCCAGCATTTATTGTTTCTAGATTTTTTGATGATGGCCATTCTGACTGGTGTGAGATGATATCTCATTGTAGTTTTGATTTGCATTTCTCTAATGATTAATGATGTTGAGCATTCTTTCATGTGTCTGTTGGCCATCTGTATATCTTCTTTGGAGAAATGTCTATTTAGGTCTTCTGCCCATTTTTGGATTGGGTTGTTCGTTTTTTTGTTATTGAGCTGCATGAGCTGCTTGTAAATCTTGGAGATTAATCCTTTGTCAGTTGCTTCATTTGCAAATATTTTCTCCCATTCTGATGGTTGTCTTTTGGTCTTGTTTATGGTTTCCTTTGCTGTGCAAAAGCTTTTAAGTTTCATTAGGTCCCATTTGTTTATTTGTGTTCTTATTTCCATTTCTCTGGGAGCTGGGTCAAAAAGAATCTTGCTGTGATGTATGTCATAGAATGTTCTGCCTATGTTTTCCTCTAAGAGTTTGATAGTGTCTGGTCTTACACTTAGGTCTTTAATCCATTTTGAGTTTATTTTTGTGCATGGTGTCAGGGAGTGTTCTAATTTCATACTTTTACATGTATCTGTCCAATTTTCCCAGCACCACTTATTGAAGAGGCTGTCTTTTCTCCACTGTATATGCTTGCCTCCTTTATCAAAGATAAGGTGACCATATGTGCGTGGGTTTATCTCTGGGCTTTCTATCCTGTTCCATTGATCTATATTTCTGTTTTTGTGCCAGTACCAAACTGTCTTGATTACTGTAGCTTTGTAATATAGTCTGAAGTCAGGGAGCCTGATTCCCCCAGCTCCATTTTTCGTTCTCAAGATTGCTTTGGCTATTCGGGGTCTTTTGTGTTTCCATACAAATTGTGAAAGTTTTTGTTCTAGTTCTGTGAAAAATGCCAGTGGTAGTTTGATAGGGATTGCATTGAATCTGTAGATTGCTTTGGGTAGTAGAGTCATTTTCACAATGTTGATTCTTCCAATCCAGGAACATGGTATATCTTTCCACCTATTTGTATCATCTTTAATTTCTTTCATCAGTGTCTTATAATTTTCTGCATACAGGTCTTTTGTCTCCTTAGGTAGGTTTATTCCTAGATATTTTATTCTTTTTGTTGCAATGGTAAACGGGAGTGTTTTCTTAATTTCACTTTCAGATTTTTCGTCATTAGTGTATAGAAATGCAAGAGATTTCTGTGCATTAATTTTGTATCCTGCTACTTTACCAAATTCATTGATTAGCTCTAGGAGTTTTCTGGTAGCATCTTTAGGATTCTCTATGTATAGTATCATGTCATCTGCAAACAGTGACAGCTTTACTTCTTCTTTTCCGATTTGGATTCCTTTTA
Organism: Balaenoptera ricei; assembly: GCF_028023285.1. Lineage (NCBI taxonomy): Eukaryota > Metazoa > Chordata > Mammalia > Artiodactyla > Balaenopteridae > Balaenoptera > Balaenoptera ricei. The sequence goes on from NC_082660.1 coordinate 41,952,003, forward strand.
TTTCTTTGTCTTCTCTGATTGCTGTGGCTAACACTTCCAAAACTATGTTGAATAATAGTGGTGAGAGTGGGCAACCTTGTCTTGTTCCTGATCTTAGTGGAAATGGTTTCAGTTTTTCACCATTGAGGACAATGTTGGCTGTGGGTTTGTCATATATGGCCTTTATTATGTTGAGGAAAGTTCCCTCTATGCCTACTTTCTGCAGGACTTTTATCATAAATGGGGGTTTTTATCATAAATGGGTGTTGAATTTTCTCAAAAGCTTTCTCTGCCTCTATTGAGATGATCATATGGTTTTTCTCCTTCAGTATGTTAATATGGTGTATCACATTGATTGATTTGTGTATATTGAAGAATCCTTGCATTCCTGGGATAAACCCCACTTGATCATGGTGTATGATCCTTTTAATGTGCTGTTGGATTCTGTTTGCTAGTATTTTGTTGAGGATTTTTGCATCTATGTTCATCAATGATATTGGCCTGTAGTTTTCCTTCTTTGTGACATCCTTGTCTGTTTTTGGTATCAGGGTGATGGTGGCCTCACAGAATGAGTTTGGGAGTATTCCTCCCTCTGCTATTTTTTGGAAGAGTTTGAGAAGGCTAGGTGTTAGCTCTTCTCTAAATATTTGATAGAATTCGCCTGTGAAGCCATCTGGTCTTGGGCTTTTGTTTGTTGGAAGATTTTAAATCACAGTTTCAATTTCAGTGCTTGTGATTGGTCTGTTCATATTTTCTATTTCTTCCTGCTTCAGTCTCAGAAGGTTGTGCATTCCTAAGAATTTGGCCATTTCTTCCAGGTAGTCCATTTTATTGGCATATAGTTGCTTGTAGTACTCTCTCCTGATCCTTTGTATTTCTTCTGTGTCAGTTGTTACTTCTCCTTTTTCATTTCTCATTCTATTGATTTGAGTCTTCTCCCTTTTTTTCTTGATGAATCTGGCTAATGGTTTATCAATTTTTTTTATCTTCTCAAAGAATCTCTCTATTCTTTTATGTTCAGTTCTTAAGTCTCATGCACATGATTTCCCACTCCTACCTGCCCCCCCCATACACACAGAAGAAAATTATAGTGATTATTTTATTCTGCCTTATACTGTATTTTCTTATTTGTATCCCTATCCCAGTTTTTAACACCATCCCAGGACTCCCAAGCTGGTCTGTCTTGGCCGTGAATGTAGAATCTGTACAGAAACAAATTTGTGGTGTATGTTTGACATGATTCAACTCTTGTTATATGATTGTATCATAAACTTACATTTCTGGCCTAGGTCTCAAAAACCAATTGATAACAATAACCAGAATCCAGTACATACTTATTAAGTGCCTACTACTTGGTGGAACGTGGGGCTCTATATTGGAGGGACAGTGTTAATAAGATAGTCAGGTTCCCTGACCTCATGGAACTTATAATCTAGCAGGAAACACACATAAGGAAACAAGCAGTTACACCAACTGAGGGGGTAGCATGTATATTAGAAGAATTCACACTACAGGGTCCTAACCTACTGTATGTTTGTGGAGACGTCGTGAGGAGGATATCCACAGAAAGTAGGTGTTAGATAGGCAAAGAAACCAAGAGAAAGCATTCCAGGGAGAGGGCTCAGCATGTGAGAAAGTGGGGAGGTGCAGTAGGGAATGACACATTGAAGGAGGTGGATGAAGTTGCTTAGGGAAAGAGAGTGAGGAGGCAGCAATGGCTGAAAGATGCAGCTGAGAGATACGCAGAAGTTTACCTTCAGATGATGTGTTTGCAGCCACTTTATAGCATTTGGACTTTGCCCTAAAAGCATGGGTTAGGCATTGATAGTTTGTGTTCTATTTTTAGAAAAATCACTTTGGCGGCCACATGGTGAAGAGCCTGAAGAGGAACAAGGAATAGCAAGGGAGTACGTGTGATCTTGGACAGCATCCATATCCTCTCTGTGTCTCAGTTTCTTCACCTGTGAAATGTGCAAAATAATAGTCTCTACCTCATCGAGCTGTGATGAGGGTTAAGTGAGTTAATATATGTAAAATGTCCTAGGCATTACCTGGCCTCTTATTAAGCATTAGCTATAATTATTAAAGCATTTATTCATGTACCGTCAGAAAAGAACAGGTATATATACATATGAGTGTGGATAATATTTTATGTTGGGTAGTTCAGTTTTTCTTTTATTTGTATTGTTAAAGACTTAGTCATTACCCTTTTGCTACAAACCAAGGTGATTTTAGGATATGAATCATGTGTTTTAATTTTGCAAGCATACTTTCAACAATATTTCCAAATATTCCACATAGTTTCAACTTCCATGAAAAGTAGAAATGAGGTCAGTGTGAGGGACAATCATTTCAGACTGACAGACTCTTAGTTTCTGTGATGTGTCTGGACTGTGCTAAGCATTGTGGGTATAGCGAGGTGGTAGGGTCTCTCCATTCCTTTGAACATCACAAATTTAGAGCCTATCAGACCAAGAGACTGATCCACTTGTCTTGAACTGGTTGGGCAGCACAGAAAGTCAGATAATCTTCCAGAGCTTCAATGCCACAGAGGCAAATCAGCAGTACCAAAGGGGGTGCTGGGTAGGGCTCAACAAAGGATACTCATCCCTAGCTAAGAATATGGCAACTAGAACCAAGATTCAACATTTTCTTTCTCAAATAGGAGAAACAACCTCGAGAGTTTGTTTTGTCTTCACAACTCTCTATATCCAATCCTCTGAAGTCTTGTTCATTTATCATTTAGTTGAAAATATCAAAGACTAAGTTGGGATTCTTTATTCTAACTTTGTCAGTAGTTTTCACAGTGCACTAATCTGGAAGAAAGCCTCTGCTTAGCATGAATTGTTTCCGACTTATTCTCTCCACTAACTCCAACATTATCTTCGCCCAAAGACTTCATAAGACAAGGCAGACCTAGGTCTGTAAAAAATATATTTGGTTTCTATAAAATAAGTACTTTCACATGGAACATATCCCTAACAGTTCGCCATTTTGCTTTGTCTACAACAGTAGTTGACTGATTTTTTTAAAAAAACTTTTTATTGTAAAATAAAACATAGATACAAAAAATCTCACCACACAATGGAGTTGTGCCCTTGTAATCATCACCCAGGTCAAGAAAGAAAACTTTGTCAACCATCCTAGAAGCTTCTCAATTCCCTGTTCCAATCCCAACCCCTCCTTCCCCCGAAAATAACCACTATCCTGACTTGCTTTTTTTTATTGTCTTGTCACCCACGGGTGCATTTCTATGTACTTTAGTTTATTCTTGCCCATTAAAAAACTGAAGTCACTTAATTGACAGTTTCCTTCTCCATCTTCTTCATATTATTTATCTGTTGAGGAACTGGGAAAATTTGATCTGTAAAATTTCCCAGTTTGGATTTTTTTGATTGTATGTATAATTGTAGTGCAGTTAAGCATATTCCTCTGACCTCAGTATTCCCTGAAAATTGGCAGCTGGATCCAGAAGCTTGACCAGAATCATGTTCAATCTCTTTGGCAAAACTGTATATATATAGGTGGTGTTCTGTTCTTTCATTGGTAGGGTTACATAATATCTGATGGTCTCTATTTTTACATTATCAACTCTCAATGTTCATATGCCTGGATTCACCAATTCACTGGGAAGCTGTAAAATGGTGATTTTCTAATTCTATTTTTTATTTTTATTAATTAAAATACTTTTATAAAGAGATGTTACCTCTCATTTATAATTGTTACTCAGTGAGAGGGTTCAGGTAGGAAAAGCAGGATAAGTGCTTGGTTGTTTTCCCTTTATTATCCCCCAATGATGACCAATGTGTTTTTTAAAATATTAAGAACTCATGGATTTAAAGATGTTTGATGGATTTCAGTTGCAATTATTATCCTTTGGAAGCTCAAATTGTCTGGTCTTTCGCCAATAGGAGCATCTTCCAAGTTGGCTCCCAAGGCTTTTTTTAATATCTCTGATTTGTTCAACCTGGATTCTCTTTTTCTCTCATGATCCTGGTTTGGAGTTATCTACCAAACTCTTTTATATCTCACATTGGTTTATGTGAAGGTCTTTATTGGTAATTTCAGCACCTTTCTTCTTTTGCTTAAAGCAATGGTTCTCAAAGTATGATGTCCAGACCAGCATCATCAGCATCACCTGGGAACTTGTTATAAATGCAGATTTTCAGATCCCACCCCCAGCTACTGAATCAGATAGATACTCTGGGGGAGAGGCTCAGGAGTATATGTTTTTAAAAATCCCTCCTGGTTATTCTGATGAACCCTAAACTTTGAGAACCATGGCTTAATGAACAAACATTTTAGAGTCCTTGAGTGTATTACTACAGCTCTAGCCATTGCAAAGATCTGTTAATGCTGGAATAAAGATTGGTTTTCCTTCTATATATTTTGTCCAATGCCTGTTGCAGCTGACAATTGCTTTAGGAATGGCATCTCTGGTTCTTTTAATGAGGCCACGGCTTTTGTTTTATTTGACCTGAGGGCTGGGAGACCTGCTCTTTTCTGCTAGGGTGAATATGATAATATCTTACTTTATAGTTTCTAGGAAGAGTCAGTAAGGTTCAATGAGCATTTATTGTGTATATGCTGAGAGCCAGACTTGATGCTAAAAGAAAGGGATTCAACATAGACTAAGACACAGACCCTTCCCTTGATGAATCAGAGGAAATGTGTTTGGGAGCCTAGTATAAGGATGCTCAAGAAAGCAATGTCACTGTAGCTCAAGATTGCCCTTGGCCTTCCTGGAGTCTCTTGATAGTTCCATATCCATCTTGGCCAAGAGCTCATGCACCCCTGATGCTGTCCTAGCCCAGCCATGAACAGTGAACAACCTTATGACCCAATCTGTAACTTATGAACAGAGAGAAGCAAGACAAAATGTTTAGATCAGATTCTAATGAATGGACCTAAATTCCAGTGAACCCACCTTTCAGCCTGGGGTGGAGGAAAGTGGATCCATCCCTAACATTGGTAGAATTTTGGACAAAAGGATCAATGAGGCCCTAAGACTGTGGCCAGTTTCTCTCTGCTCATATCCAATGCAGTTATGCACTGTGAGGGACCATGCACACAGCTATGTGAACACAAGACATTCCAGATTCCATGTCCTACCTCCACCCATAGCACTATTCTCAGGGGGAAGCACCCCATGGTATATCCACCCTCAGGAAGACAGGCCCAGGGAAGAGGACTACACAGGTTCTGGAAACCAGTTTGGAGTCATCTGGGAAGGGAATCTCAGGGTCCCAGCTACCCAGAGCATGGTCCAGAAGAAGGATCACAGCCTCTGTATGGGCACATCTCCTTGGATTCATGGAATCCTCATCACACAGGGTGAAGTCATGATAGAGAAAGGCCAAAGCAGGTCCTTCTAAGGAGCAGCGTCCAGATTATCTATGTCTAAGGGTGGTGCTGGAGGAAGGTGGTGTAGGTGAAGTGTGCCCCTAAGTCCTTGGTTCAATGAGAGAGCTTGCACTCTCAGAGCCTTTTGGGTCAGTTGCTGGTTCTGATCCTGGCCATTTTGCCCAGTAAAGAACATCACTGAAGATATCAGCAAAGACACTAGCTCTGGTTCACAGTTGGATTTCAGAAAAAAAAGAGAGAAGACTCAAATATAAAATAAGAAATGAAAGAGGCAACATTACAACTGATACAGAAATACAAAGAATCATAAAAGACTACTATGAACAATTATATGTCAACTAATTGGATAACCTAGAAGAAATAGATAAATTCCTGGGAACATACAACTTACCAAGACTGAATCATGAAGAAATAAACCAATAACAAATAAGGAGATTGAATCAGTAATCAAAATCCTCCCAACAAAGTAAAGCCCACACGAGATGGCTTTATTCGTGAATTCTACCAAACATTTAAAGAAGAATTAATATGAGTCCTTCTCAAACTCTTCCAAAAAATTGAAGAGGAAGGAACACTCCCAAACTCATTTTACTAGGCCAGCATTACTCTGATATCAAAGCCAGACAAGGACACTACAAGAAAACAACAACAACAACAACAACTACAGGCCAATATCCTTGATGAGTATAGACACAAAAGTACTTAACAAAAATATTACCAAACTGAATTCAACAGTACATTAAAGGGATCACACACTCTGATCAAGTGAAATTTATTCCTGGGATGCAGGGGAAATTCAACACATGAAAATCATTCAATATGATACATAATGTTAAAAGAATAAAGGATAAAAATCATATTATCATCTCAATAGATGCAGAAAAATCATTTGATAAAACTCAACATCATTTCATAATAAAAACTCTCAAAATATTAGGTACAGAAGGAATGATGTACATCAACATAACAAAAGGCATGTATGACAAGCCCACAGTTAACATCATACTCAATGTTGAAAAGCTTCCTCTAAGATCAGGAACAAGACAAGGATGCCCAGTCTTGCCATTGTTATTCAACATAGTATTGGAAGTCCTACCCAGAGTAATTAAGCAAGAAAAAGAAATAAAAGGCATCCAAATCCAAAAGGAAGAAGTAAAATTGTCTCTGCAGATGACATAATCTTATATATAGACAACCCTAAAAACTCAGAAAACTGTTATACCTAATCAACAAATTCAGTGAAGCTGCAGGATACAAAATCAACATAGAGAAATCAGTTCTGCTTCTACACACTAACAATGAACTATCAGAAAGAGAAATTAAGAAAACAATCCCATTTAAAATAGCATAAAAATACCTAAGAATTCATTTAACCAAGGAGGTGAAAAACCTGTACACTGAAAACTACAAGACTCTAATTAAATAAATTGAAGAAAACACAAATAAGTGAACTATATGCCATTTTCAAGAATTGGAAAAATTAATATTGTTAAAATGCCCATATGATCCCAAATCATCTACAGATTCAATGCAATCTCTAGCAAAACTCCAAGGGCATTTTTCACAGAAGTTGAAAGACAATCCTAAAATTTGTATGAAATCAAGAAAAACCTCAACCAGCCACAGCAATCTTGAGAAAGAAGAACAAAGCTGGGGACATCACACTTTCTGAATTCAAACTATATTGCAAAACTACAGTAATCAAAACAATGTGGTACTGGCATAAAACATACACATAGATCAATGGAACACAATAGGGAGCTCAGAAATAAGCCTGTACATATGCAGTCAACTAATTTTTGATAAGGGCACCAAGAACACACAATGGGGAAAGGGTAGTCTCTTCAGTAAATGGTGCTGGGAAAACTGAATAGCCACATGCAAAAGAATAACTCTGGACTCCTATTTTACAGCCCTTGTAAAAATAACTCAAGTGGATTAAATACTTAAATGTAACAGCTGAAACCATAAAATTCCTAGAGAAAACACATTCTGTGTTTTTCCTGCACAGAAAAACAATTAATAGAGTGAAAATGTAACCTATGTAATGGGAGAAAATATTTGCAAACCATATACCTGATAAGGGGTTGATATCCAAAGTACATAAGGAACTCATACACCTCAATAGAAAAAAAAAAAAGAACCTAAATAATGCAATGTTTAAATGAGTAAAGGACCTGAATAGACAGTTTTCCAAAGAAGACTTAACAGTCAACAGGTACATGAACAGGTGCTCAACATCACTAATCATCAGGGAAATGCAAATCAAAACCAAAGTGAAATATCACCTCACACCTGTTAGGATGACTTTTATCAAAAGGACAAGAGATAAGTGATGGCAAAGACGTGGAGAAAAGACCTAGTGTACTGTTGGTAGACACATAAATTGGCACAACCATTATAAAAAACAATATGGAGGTTCCTCAAAATATTAAAAATAGAACTACCATATGATCCATAATCCCACTTCTGGCATATATCTGAAGGAAACAAAATCAGTATCTCAAAGCAATATCTGCACTCCCACATTCATTGTAGCTTTATTCACAATAGCCAAGATATGGAAACATCCTAAGTGTTCATTTATGAATGAATGAATAAAGAAGATTTTACACACACACACACACACACACACACACACACACACACACACTATTATTCAGCCATGAGAAAGAAGGAAATTCTGCCACATTTGCAACAGCACTGATGAACCTAGAGGACATTAGGCTAAGTAAAATAAGCCCAATGGAGATAGAAAAATACTGTATGATCTCATTAATATGTGGAATCTAAAAATAAAAGTCAAATTTATAGAAGCATAGAGTAGAATTGTGGTTACCAGAGGCTGGGATGTGGAGGAAATCAGGAGATGCTAGTCAAAGAGTACAAGTTTTCAGTTATAAGATGAATAAGTTCAGAGGCCTAATGTATAGCATGATAACTATAGTTAACAATACTGTATTGAATATTTGAAATTTGATAAGAGAGTAGATCTTAAGCATTCTCAAACACACAAAAAATGGTAACTATTATAGGTGATGTGTACGTAAATTAACTTGACTGTGGTAATCATTTCACAATGTATACATATACCAAATCATCACATTGTATTCTTTAAATATGCACAATTTTTTTTGAATTTTGTTTTATGTTATTTTTTTATATAGCAGGTTCTTATTAGTTATTTTATACATATTAGTGTAAATATACACAATTTTATTTCTTAATTATACCTCAATAAAGCTAGGGGAAAAAGAATCATTGTAGTATATGGTAGAAAATACTACAGTAGAGTTATACATATGCTTACTTTCAGGGGTGGAGCATGTAACCCATCCTGGGGGAGAGAAGTTGGCTAGGGCCTATATGCACAAATGTCTCTTTATGCCATGATAAATTTCCAGGCCAGGAACTGATATGTTTCTATGTGAAGTTTTAGAAGTTTTACTATGGAGGACGGGAGAGTTGGATTGCAAAAGGCAAGAGTAGATGATTTCTTGCCTTCCAAAAACATATTTATTGAGCACTTACTACACACCAGACACTTTTTTAGGGACTGAGAATACAACATCAAACCAAACAGACAAAATCCCTGTCCTTATGAAGCTTATATTCTACTGGAGGGAAAACAGGTAATAGCATGTAACTAGGGGAAGCACAAGGGATTTTTAGGCTGTGGAGTTAATCTGTATTGTAGTGGTAGATGTATGATGCTGTGCAATCGTCAAAACTTACAGAAATTTAAAGCACAAAGAGTGAAACTTAATATGCACAAAAATTTTTTAAAAATCAACCAGGAGGTTGGGGGATCCCAGGATAGAATGCACACTATGACCAAAAAAGAAAATCTAACTGTATTATGTAAGACATAACCTCACTGAAGAGACTGAGCAAAAGGTGCTGACCTAAGTAACTTTGACAAATGGTGCTTTCACTATACACACTAAGACTAAAGACAAAAGGGACTGCATAGGAACACTGAATGCTAGTTGTTAAAGTTGTTTCTCATGGTGGTATGGCCTAACAATTCCAACATTGCTGTACATGTATACTGGCATGAACAAATAAATAAATGGATGGTGGGAGCCAGGCTGCTCACCACTGGTGAGGGAACTTACAGATAAGCAAGGAGAGAAGGCTAGAATGATCTATGTGATACTGGATTAGAGTCAAACACATCAGTATAAATTTACATTTACCTTAACACAGATACAGATGGATTCATACAGAAATAATTATAGATGTGAGTGCATACGTGAGTTTCTTAGGTTTGCCCTCTGAGAAGGCCTAGAAGCAAAGACACCCAGCAACAAGCACACCCAAAACCCAGATCTTGTTTTCTAATAACATTCTCTAAGAAAAGGAACTGGGACTTCTTGGAGAAATGCTGATACTAGGGTTGGGGCAGGAAATATACAAGATGAGCCTGGAGCATCTTGTAGCACCAAAAAGTAAGGAAGTGTTCAAATAACAAAATAATGTCAAAGTGACACAGGAGCCACCTGAAATAGTTCCCAATGGCCAAAGCTGGAACAATTTGAGCAACAAATATATAATACAGTATTGGATTATAACACAGAGTGTAAAACAAATATCTATGAGTCCATACTGATATAAGTAAATGGTTGAATAATAAATGGAGAAGACGCAAACCTCCTGCACACAAGAACTTCCCAGTAATTTAAGTAGATACTTCCTCATCAAGTAGGTAGAATTTAAGTCCCCACCTTTTTACTGTGGGCTGTGCCTAGTGACTTATTTCCAAAGAGTAGAGTATGTAAAGGGGGGTAAAAGTAACTTTACAGTGGAGAAATCTGATAGACACTGTCTCAGATGATTAAAGTCAACATCAACAGTGATAAATCTAGTTGATAGTATGAACTTTGATATAATGTGATGAGAAGGGCACTTCACCCTATGTCCTTCCTCCCAAAACCCTATAACACCCAATCTAACCATGAGAAAAACACCAGGCAAACCCAAATTGAGGGACATTCTACAAAACATCTGACGGTACTCCTCAAAACTGTCAAGGTCATCAAAAACAAAGAAAGTCTGAGAAACTCTCACAGAGAGTAGAGGAAGCTAAGGATGAATGTCATATGGTATCCTGGATGAGATCCTTGAACAGAAAAGGGACATTAGGGAAAAACTAAGGAAATCTGGATAAAGTATGGCATTTAGCTAATAATATCAATGTGGTCCCTTCATTTTAAAAAATGTACCCTAGCAATGTAAGAAGCTAACAACAGGGGAAATTGGGAAAGAGGCATATAGGAACTCTCTGTATTATTTTTGCAAATTTTCTGTAAATCTAAAAGTATTCAAAAATAAAGTATTTATTTACATAAAAATAACCAAATGATTATAGAGGTTTATTATAAGTGCTATGGAAAAAACAAAACAAGGTAAGGGAGATTGGGTGTGGGGGATCTGGGGGCTATTTTACACAGGGTGCTGAGGAAGGCCTTTCTGAGGAGCTGACATTTGAGCAGCAAGCCATGTGGGCATCTGGGGGAAGAGTGTGCCAGGAAGTGGAAACAGTGAGAGCAAAGGATCAAGGTGGAAGCTGTCAGGAAGGAGCCTCCTGAAAATGATTCAGATGCAACAGAAAGAAGGTCTGAACCATGGCAGTGGTGGGAGGGAAGGAGGGAACACGCTTGAGGAATCTTATTTTATGAACCAGGAAGAAGAAAAGAAGAATGGTCTAGAAGGATAAAGGCCCTCTCACTGTGCATAGTTACCACACTATCATGTGGCAATGCTCAGGGTGCTATGGCTTTACCACTGCTCAGTACTTACTTCATCTGGTCCTCGCTGCAACCCTGGTGTCCTCATTCCCACTTCTAAGAATCAGGACCCTGAAGCCCAGACTGAGAGTTTCCCAGCTCATAGCTTGCAAGGATAAACTGAAAAGTTGAAACTAGGCCTTCTGACCATATATCCCATGATTTTCCATTTTGCTTCTGTCCCAAAGTACTTTCTGTGACAGTACCAAGGCATCTTGAAGGAGGCAAATGTTGTGTGGTCCACTGAATCCTAGGAAGTTTGATGGGGCAAACAGTCACCCCCCCCGAAACCCCGGGGACAGGTCCTAGTCAGTTTACACCTGACTCAGAGAAAAACTTTTACAAAGGTCTTATAAGTCCTGATATTAATAACGTCTCTTTATAACCTACATATAGAAGGTCAGGAGGACAGGTTTTCTGCTACTGTCTTTTTTATTTATTTTATTTTATTATTATTTTTCGGGGGCCATGCCATGGGGCACGTGGGATCTTAGTTCCCCAAACAGGGATTGAGCCCATGCCCCCTGCAATGGAAGTGCAGAGTCCTAACCACTGAACCACTGGGAAAGTCCCCTTTCTGCTAGTATCTTGCCAACCTTTGATATCCCAAACGGATCTTGGGGCCTCATGCCTCATATTGCGTGTGTGTGTATCTCTTAAATTTCTAGATTGCAGAACATATGTTCCTCTTTCTTCTTTTCTCATCTACACACATGTTCTTAGGGTTGCCAAGGGCTGTAACTGTCCCAAGCAAATTTTCCCAGGCCTAACAGCAGCTGGCTCCCCCCAAATGCTTAGCTGAAAGTAAAACCAACCACAGGAAACGATCATGCTAAAGTAACACCCTTCTCGGTTCTCAGGCCTCCAGGAGATAATGGTGGAGTTTGGGAACAGGGCAGAACCCAAAGTTATCTACCTGAATTCACTCCAAATCTATTTGATTAATAGACCATGTTATAATGAATATTATTAGGCTTCTGAATCATCAGGCTCCTGGAACCATAACGTATCAAGATTTTTCTATGCTCTCTGCCTCTAATTTCAAAACATTTCTAACTTATTTTACCCCAAACCTCTTAGTAGTGGCTCCAAACCCATCTAGGGAAGGCATCGCATCCTGCTATCTCTGTACTTCTTCCCCTGCTTGGTTCCACCCCAACTCAGTGCCACCTCTCTCCCGGCCCCAAAGAGTAGAATTTCTTCTCATCCCTGAAGCTCACCCATGACCATCTTCTTCTGAATGGTTATATGGAGTGTTCCTTAGCATTCTGGAACCTTTCCGGGTATTGAGCCTTTGCAAAAGAGGACAGAATCTTATAGCATCGAGAAATTTGAGTGTGTGGAAAGATTTTTTTCTCAAGTCCATTTTGGTCTCAAAGAGGAAAAGGGTGTTTGTTAAAATGCTTTTCTGTCCATAAGGATTTAATTTTTCTAACAATCTAATTTAACTTGACCCTTCTTCATTTATTAATAGATTTTAGAGCAGCATCCTCCCTCCCTCTTTTACCCACTCTCTTTTATCCTTTCTAAAAGATATATGTTAATTATAATCTTCAGGCTTAGTTGCTCAGAAATGGATTAGGGGACTTCTTCAACTGTTAAATTATTCTCCATTCCTGAAGGGAAATAATTGGAACATCTATGTCTGCAGCCATCTTGGAGAAAGACACGATATTGAAGGTGTTAAATTAAATTACACTGTGGTTCTAAGTTAAACTGTCTGAGAACTGACTTCCTTGACAGCTCTGATTCAGGCCTCCCAAAATGTCGCACACTATGACTCATACTTCCTTCTGGAAATGACAAAACTTCCTCACCACCCTGATCTAAGCTGCCTGCTTTTGGTCCTCCGTGCTCTCAGGAAGGGATTGAGTTGTATGTTACATTTTTTCCATGGTGGGCAAGGAAACCCATCTTTTGTTTTTCCAAAGGGAGAAACACACACACACACACACACACAAAGAATGACACACTGAAAATTCTTAAAATTAATACCAGGCAGAGAATCAATACCATCACCCCCACCCTCCGCACCCCTGGAAAATAAATAAATGATTTAAGAATTGTAAAAACAAGAAGGAGCTGACTTTTTAACCATTTATGTCCCAAAGCCTTTTAAAAAATGTTCCATTTTCTAAGGGAAGAAAGGTATAGTAACTTTGCAAAGCTAATGTTTTTATTATTCAAGGTAGTCTTAAAGAGCTTAGATGTTGTAGGTAGCTAAAATTCAATGCTGAGCAGTGCTCATATATTTCCCAGGGAGACTGCATTCCTTGTGTGTTGAGATGTTGCGGGGAAGAGCAAATTTGGGGCACAGAAGAGAGGAGAGGAGAGGGAGGATGAGGAGAGGAAGGGGTACAATTGCCAACAATATTTTGTTCTTCTGAAATCTTCTGAAGTATAAATGTGTGCCCATCTGTGTATTACAATGTATAACCCAGCACTCATTAAAAAAATACTGTTTACTAGAGTGAAAAAGCACCTAGAATATTAACTCAGTATAAACATTTGCCATATGGTGAATAAGGATTTATTTTGAGGGTAAGGAATTTGAGATCAGAAGCTTAAACATATTTTTCTATTTTCCAGCTAAATTAAGTTGAAATTTTGATGAATGCTTTATATATATATATGTACATATATATAATGTGTATGAAATAAAGAAGCGTATGCATATCTATTTATACAGCCTTACATTTGTTCTCCGAGTTTTCGTACATGATGATTGAGAAGGAGAAAATTGCCTTACATACTTCATCTCTTTCTATCCTTACAAGGCAATGGGTATCAGTCCTGAGTTCTATTCCCAGCTCCACTACTGGGTTATTGTGGGCTAGTAATTTAATTGAAAATAGGTCAGATGACTCCCAGAGACCCTTCCAATTTTAAAATTCTATGGTCCCAAGATTTTAGCCATGGGAATTCTCTTCCTCTTTTCAAAGGAAACACCAAGAGGTATTGCCTCTTCTTGTTGACAGCTCTTGACTGTCACTTGGGGACCCCAATGGTTCTGCCAAATTCCATCTCCTAGTAGATAGGGCTTAGGAACAGGGCACTCACCCACCCCACTCTTTCTTGAGCCCCTCTCCACTGGCAGATCAGCTGGCCTTTGGCCTGATTCTGAGAGGGGTAAGGAGGTCTGCCAGGACATAAGGCGGATTCCTATATCCTTCCTTGATCATTATTGATTTGCATTTCTTTCAAACAATTTTATGAGTAGGTAGGAGCCCCCATTCATGTCACACACATTTAGGAGTGCTTGTTATATGCTTAAATTACTGTGCCACACCCTGGATATGACATAGTTGGGCAAGCCCTTAACTCTCATTAGCCTACAAGCAATTATGCAATTGTGCTTTAGATCAGGGAGGCAAAGGAACCAAAAATAGTGCCCAATCAACCAACAATGGCCTCTGAAGTTTCACCAGTAATGATTCATTCTTTGAGTCTTTTAAGTTCCTTGAACTTTGAGAGTACTTTATTATAATTTTTAAAAATGTACTTGGAATGAGGGAGGAGCCCACTTTATGGCCCTAAAGGAATGAGGTGAAGAGGAGGAAGAGCTGGGGAGGGGTGAAGAGACATCAAAGAGAAACCAGGGTAATTAACAAGGGTGGGGAGAATGGGTCCCAAAAGGTCAATGCTCATAGAAAACAAAAAATTTTAATTAATACATTAAACTAAGATCTGTTCTGATGGTAGTCTATTATCAGTTAGTCAGCCTGCTGGCAAACATTGAACTCCTGTTGTGTTCCAGGCCCTATTCTAGGTGTTGGAGATATATCAATGAACATGATAACACTGCTGAATGAAAGGAGCTTAAAGTCTATAGATAAGGAGAGAGGCAGGAAGGGAAAGAGGGAGGAAGTTAATTTCAAAGCTTAATAATGTCCAACCACTAAAGGGATAAAAGAAAAAGTACAGGGTGTGACTGGGGATGGTGGGAATGGCTACTCTAGTTGGGGTGGTCAGAGGAGAATTTTCTAGGAGGTAATATTTGAGCTAAGGCCTGAATAATGAGATACAGGTAGATGTGTAAATATTTGGGGGAAGAATTCCAAGTTAAAAGAACAGCAAATACAAAGACTCTCCACAGCCTGCTTGAGGGTCAGAAAGAAGGCTGGGCTGGTGTGACTGGAGTACAATGGAGAAGGGGAGAGAATTGTAGGAGATGACGCTGGGAGTTGGGCAGGGACCAGCTCATGAAGGGCAAGCTGATGTCCTAATAATAATAACAATAATAATAGCAGCAGCTGGCATTTATTGCATCCTTGCACCATGCCAAACACTTTCTATGGATTAGCTTCTTTATTTGTCACATCTAGTCCATGAGGTGGGTGCTATTTCCACTGTTCACATGGCCAATGGTACATGCTAGAGCTGGGGTGTGGAGCCCCCCAGGGTCTGACCCCAAGACTGGTTCTTTTTTTTTTAATTTTTTATTGGAGTATAGTCGTTTTACAGTGTTGTGTTAGTTTCAGGTGTACAGCAAAGTGAATCAGTTATACATATACATATATCCACTCTTTTTTCGATTCTTTTCCCATATAGGCCATTACAGAGTATTGGGTAGAGTTCCCTGTGCTATACAGTAGTTCCTTATTAGTTATCTGTTTTATATATAGTAGTGTGTATATGTCAATACCAGTCTCCCAATTGATCCCCAAAACTGGTTCTAGTTGTTAAATATTTTACTCTATTGATATACCAAAGAAATCGGTGGACTCAAATACCTCATTGTGTACATATAAGATGAAGCATGCCCACTATCATCATCCAACTTAAAGTCTAGAAGGTACTACAGAAGGGACCTTCTTTAAAAGTCTGTGCAAGAGTGGAGAGCAGTGCCTGAGAGTACAACCTGTGTGTGGTTGCTTTGTCTACTTCTTAGACAAATGTTGTAGAATGTTGGGTAGAATGTTGTTTCCCTTCCTTTATCTACCCTCAACGCCCACCCTGCCCAAGGCTACTCAATATGGTGCCAAATTCACTCCAACATCTCTTTAGGACACACGTCCCAGAGAAGAGGCACTGGAGAAAGGTGAGGAACATGCTGGCAGAGCATTGAGAGTTCAATGTTCCAGACTTACTCCTGCCTTGATCACACTGGAGGGTTGTTAGAGATAACCATTTTGCTCTTTGGGCTTCTGTTTTCTCATCTGTAAAATGAGATTGGCCCTAGCTGGGAAAGATAATAGGCAAAGGTAAATAGGAGCCCCCAGGGGGGTGCCCTAAACTTAATACTTTAAAAGAAATCATAATGTTTACTTGCTGAACTGCCACCCCTAGAGCCCATTGAAATTTGCAATATGGTTAGTGTAATAGGCAGAATAATGGCCCCCAAAGATGTTCACAGCCCAATCCCAGGAACCAATGAATGTGTTACCTTACATGGCAAAAGGGGCTTTAAAGGTAGATGTAATTAAATTAAAGATTTTGAGATGGGGAGATTATCTTGCATTATCCAGGTGGGTCCAATGTAATCACAAGCTTCCTTATAAGAGGGAGGCAGGAGAGTTAGTGTCAGTGATTTGATGCAAGGAGGACTCAACCCACCATTTCTGGCTTTGAAGATGGAGGAAGGGGCCATGAGCCAAGGAATTCAGGCTGCCTCTAGAATCACTGGAAAAAGCAAGGGAGTTGATTCTGCCCTCAGAGACTCCAAAAGGAGTCACCCTGCTGATACCTTGACTTTAGTCTAGTTAGACTGATTCTGGACATCTGACCTCCAGAACCATAAGATAATAAATTAGTAGTGTTTTGAGCCACTAAATTTGTGGTAATTTCTCTCTTTTTGACAACTGTGTAGCTTTATTCATTAGGGTCTTAGTATAAAATTACAAAAGTATAGAATTAACCTCTCAAGATCAATGTAGTTAGGCATTTTAGCAGGGAGCGTTGCAGATGGAGATTCTGTCAATAGGAACCCCATAGGAAACAAATCCAGGCCGAACAAATCATGACCTAATACTGTTTCTCAGAGATTCTTCCTGATTCTGTCCAAAGACTTTTCCTAAGGTTCCTCTAGGCCAGACTGGACATGGTACCTTTATCCTGGTCTGTTACATAGAACTGCTAAAAGTCATGTGATCTGCCATATCTTAATTGGTCATTTCTTATGGCAGCAATAGGAAACTAATACAGTTGGCCTAACCTTTGGCAATGCATGCTAGTGTTAATTCTCCATCATAAAGTCTCATAATAAAAACTCTAAAGAGAATTTCCAGTTTGTGCCTCATGACCTGGTTTCTTAAATTTGTGAGCAGTGTTCTGCATTGATTCATTCAGACATTGGAGAGAATCTTTCTCCCCCACACACCCCTCTTATCTTGATTTCTTCTGCAACATCAGGTTGGTATTTGTCACTTCTTATCTCATAGGACACTCTTCTACAATGGAAAAAAATAACAAAATAAAAAATCAAATCTACCTATATGCAAAAGTATTTGAGTTCTGTTTTAGAGAAATGTGCTGTATACGAGCACCATATTTGTTCTGTGAGGCGCGTGGCACAAAATGACCACTTTTTCTTTACTCCATGAATAGCATTCTCTGAAAGTACAAAATATTCTTTGGATTCAGAGCCATGTGCCATATACACTGACAGATCTCACGACCCTCTTTCATTGACTAACTATAATAAATACAATGGGAGCTGTAAGAACTTTAAAGGTGGAGTCGTAGGCTCCTAGGTATGGTAGGGATCTTAAAGATCACTTAACTCCCCCTGTGAAAGCAAACGTCTCAGAAATGGGATATGGTGGGGATCAGTCCTTTGCTAAATTAAATTGGATCCTCGCTGGATCCTTGTAAGTTCTCACATGTCCCTAAAATTAACATAGAAATTGTGTCCTTCCCTGGTGTTACTCTGGAGCAGTGAGAAATAGTCCTCTTGGTCTATCCTTGTAAAAGGAGCTGGGATGCCCAACTTCTGAGGCTGGGCATGTGTTCCATTTCCCGTTAGCTTGAGCTAAGCCAAAATTTTTTGAAGCTCTGAAGCTATTGTTGCTACAGAAGCCAACCAATCAGATGAGATATTGATATTCTTAGAAGAGATGATTAAATAATTTGAGAGTAATTATCTACATCGAATGAAGAGTCTAGGAGAACTACACACTGCAGATTTCTTTCTAAACTAACACTGAGTAACAGACACTGTGGTTTAAGGTACCATAAAAAAGTTCTTCTTCAGCTTTTTTTGAGTTTAGAAGGGTAACAATAACGGGGATTTTTTTTAAAGATACGAAATTTTTTGTTCTCAAGTTAAATAATTGACTAAATTGCCTTCAGAAGTAAAAAAATCTTTAAAAAGTCTGGCCCTCAAAGACTGATATAATTTCCCTTCTCTCATAATATAACCTCAGATTACAAAATCCCATTTAAACTTCTCTTTTCTTTGAAACAAATGAGAAGCAGGAAAGTGAAAGTAAAACACCAGTATAAATATGGAGCTTTTCTAGGAGGGAAAAAAATATGCATGTATACAATTTCTCAGTAGTACAAATATTTCGATAGATTTTTTTGGAAAGTTCAACACAAAGAAAATCCACTTAACCCTTAATCAAAATGCTCTCTGTATTTGCTTTACTCTTCTTGGCTCTCTACAATTAGAATGTAGCAAGCATAAGTTTTTTTTAGTGAATTCCTGCCTTGTAAATCAATGACACTGGTGATGTTTCTTACTTTTTGTATCAAGTTGCTTAATTAAGGTATCATACCTTTTAAGGGTTTGTAGTGTTTTAAGAAAACAATGGATACTTAGATGCTAAATAATAACGTCTGCCCAATTCAGAGTTTTTTTGCCAAATCCAGGATCCTTTTATAAAAGGCCTTTTCAGTGGTCAAGGCACATTAAACTTGGAATTGAAAGGTCACTAAAAGACACTGAGATTTTCAATTAAGTGTAATTCCCTTCTGGAGAAAGGTAACACTTCTGATTTCTGCATGAATATTCTTAGGGAATGATGGAGAGGTATATGAGGGACAAGGCCCTTTAAGATCAGAAATAAGAACACCAGAGTCATAGGTACATTTATATATAGCCTGCATGTTGTGTTAGATGTTTTAAATTACTTGCCACTACTCAAAACCCAGGATTTTAATCTGTATTTCCTGCTTCTCTTGAAGATTTGGTCCCCTGGGGCCATATTTCCTCATGATGGTAGCTAGTAGGAGCTGCCAATGGCTACCCTCTTTAGGCAAGGCACAAGCTTGCCATCTCACCAGCCTCCCTGGGCCAGCTTTACCAATTTGTACTTCCTGCCTGACTCATGGGCTTGTGGGTTTGTGAACCTGGCTTGGTGTGTAAAGAAATCTGGCTGCTGCTTCTCTGGAAATTCGGGAGCACTCATGTCCTCTGATAGCTCTGTTGACTAGGAACCCTCTGTCTTCCACGTCTTGGGTGAGAAGTGTCTTGTCCTGAAAGCCTCCTGGAAAAATTCTAGGAGGCTCTTAGTGAGATTGAAGGAGTTCAGAAGCCTCCTTGGTACATACGGATGCTTAATAAAACTATGAGTAGGTCTTAGTCTCCTCTTAGTCTTTTATCGTCTCTTCATTTTCAAGCCAAAATTGGCCATTAGACAAATTATGAAGTAGGTGAAGTTAACTTTTGTATCCTCATTCTCTCCTTTTCTCTTCTGAGAGGAACTCAGCCCTAATCAATCAGATGTTCTATGGACTAACATAACATCACTCTCAGACCTCCAATGGCTTCCCATCACTTTAGAATAAAATCCAAAGTACATACCATGGCCAACAAGGCCCTACATGATCTGGTCCCTGTCTACCTTTCCATCTTTATCTGCTACCACTCTCCCCCTCCCTCACTGTGCTCTAGCCACAGTGAGATTTTTACTATTTCCCAAAGAGGCCAAGCAGGATTCCATCTAAGGGCCTTTCCACTAGCTATTCCCTAAGCCTGGAAAGTGCTTCCCATAGGCAGGGATATGGCTAGCTTCCTCACTGCGTTTAGGCCTCTACTCAAATTTCACTTTCCCAGAGTTGGCATTGCCTAACAACTGACATATAGCCAATTCTCTTTTTGTTTTGGTTTTGTTTATTTGTTTGTTTGTTTTGGTTGCACAGCTTGCAGGATCCTAGTTCCCTGACCCCGGTGGTCCAGTTGTTAGGACTCCGGGCTTTCACTGCCAAGAACCTGGGTTCAATCCCTGGTCGGGAAACTAAGATCCCACAAACTGCATGGCACAGCCAAAATAAAATAAAATAAAGCTAATATTTAAAAAAATAATAAAACAAAATAAGTAGCCCATTCTCCCATCACAGTCCATCATTCCCTATCCCCTCATCCTGCTTCATTTTCATATCCCTAATCACTAATCTAACACTCTAGAGGAAATCCTCACTTTGCATGGTAGTGGGGGGACCATAAAAATGGTCGTACACTTCTGCAAAGCATTCTTAATAATAAATGGGGAAAATTATGATTGCTCCATGAATGACCATTAAAATTTTTGGTCAAAACATTAAAAACACTCTTATCATTGGTTATAAACATATAGAAATGTGAAAAACTTGTAAAATAAAGATTTATTTACTACACCATAATTTAAAACATTACGAATATTGAGAATTTAAATGTTTTATTTCTTTATAGAAAATGTATCAATTGGATGGACATTTCTCAAAAGAAGATATACAGAAGGCCAAAAGGTACGTGAAAAGATGTTCAACGTCACTAATCATTACCAAAATCCAAATCAAAACACAATGAGATACTGCTGCAAATCCATTAAGATGGCTATTATTTTACAAAAACATGGAAAATAACAAGTGTTGTTGAGGTTGGGGAGAAATTGGAACCCTTGTGGATTGCTGCAGAGATGTAAAATGGTGCAGCCACTATGGGAGATAGTACGGCAGTTCCTCAAAAAATTAAACATAGAATTATCCTGTGATTTAACAATCCCAGTTTCACATCTAGATATATACATGAAAGAATTAAAAACCAAGGACTTGAATAGATATTTGCACACCAATATTCATAGCAGCATTATTCATAATAGCCCAAAGGTAGAAAAAAGCTAAATTGGATAAACAAAATGTGGTACATACATACAATGGAATATTTTTCAGCCTTAAAAAGATCTTAAAAAAAAGAAAGTAAATTCTGACACATGCTACAGTATGGATGAACCTTGAAGACATTATGCTAAGTGAAATAGGCCAGTCACAAAAAGACAAATACTATATGACTCCACTTATATGAGGTATGCAGGGTAGTGAAATTCATTGACACAAAAGGTAGAATAGAGGCTACCAGGGGCTGGGGGAAGAAGGGAATGGGGAGAGACCTTCAAGATGGTGGAGGAGTAAGATGTGGAGATCACCATCCTCCCCACAAATACATCAAAAATACATCTACACGTGGAACAGCTCTTACAGAACACATGCTGAACACTGGCAGAAGACCTCAGACTCCCCCAAAGGCAAGAAACTCCCCACGTACCTGGGTAGGGCAAAAGATAAAAGAAAAAACAAAGACAAAAGAATGGGGACAGGACCTGCACCTCTGGGAGGGAGCTGTGAAGGAGGAAAAGATTCCACACACTAGGAAGCCCCTTCAGTGGCGGAGATGGGGGCTGGTGGGGGGGAAGCTTCGGAGCCACGGAGGAGAGCACAGCAACAGGGGTGTGGAGGGCAAAGTGGAGAGATTCCTGCATAGAGGATCGGTGCTGTCCAGCACTCACCAGCCTGAGAGGCTTGTCTGCTCACCTGCCGGGACAGGTGGGGGCTGGGAGCTGAGGCTCTGGCTTTGGAGGTTGGATCCCAGGGAGAGGACTGGGGTTGCCTGCGTGAACACAGCCTGAAGGGTGCTAGTGCACCACAGGTAGCTGGGAGGGAGTCCAGGAAAAAGTCTGGACCTGCTGAAGAGGCAAGAGACAATTGTTTCAGGCTGCACGAGGAGAGGGGATTCAGAGCACCGCCTAAGCGAGCTCCAGGGATGGGCGTGAGCCGCGGCTATCAGCACGGACCCCAGAGATGGGCATGAAACACTAAGGCTGCTGCTTGCAGCCACCAAGAAGCCTGTGTGTAAGCACAGGTCACTATCCACACCTCCCCTCCCAGGAGCCTGTGCAGCCCGCCACTGCCAGGGCCCTGGGATCCAGGGACAACTTCCCCAGGAGAACACACGGCGCACCTCAGGCTGGTGCAATGTCATGCCGGCCTCTGCTGCTGCAGGCTCGCCCCGCATCCATACCCCTCCCTCCCCCCGGCCTGAGTGAGCCAGAGCCCCCTAATCAGCCGCTCCTTTAACCCGGTCCTGTCTGGACGGGAGCAGACGCCCTCAGGCGACCTACATGCAGAGGCGGGGCCAAACCCAAAGCTGAACCCCAGGAGCTCTGCGAACAAAGAATACAAAGGGAAATCTCTCCCGGCAGCCTCAGGAGCAGCAGATTAAATCTCCACAATCAACTTGATGTACCCTGCATCTCTGGAATACCTGAATAGACAACGAATCATCCCAAAATTGAGGAAGTGGACTTTCGGAGAAACGGTAGACTTGGGGTTTGCTTTCTGCATCTAATTTGTTTCGGTTTTATGTTTATCTTAGTTTAGTATTTGGAGTTTATTATCATTGGTAGATTTGTTTATTGATTTTGTTGCTCTCTTCTTTTTTTTTAATATACATAATTATATTTTTTTTTCCTTTTTCTCTTTTTGTGAGAGTGTATGTGTATGTTTCTTTGTGTGATTTTGTCTGTATACCTTTGCATTTACCATTTGTCCTAGGGTTCTGTCTGTCCGTCTTTTTTTTTTTTTTTTTTTGGTTCTTTTTATGTTGTTGTTATGGGGTTTTTTTAGTATAGTTTTTAGCACTTGTTATCATTGGTGGATAACAAGTAATAGATATTTGCACACCAATATTCAATTTTGGTTTGGTTGCTCTCTTCTTTCTGTCTTTCTTTTTTTTATTACTTTTAAATTTTTTAATTTTAATAATTATTTTTTATTTTAATAACTTATTTTCTTTCCTTTCTTTCTTTCTTTCTTTCTCCCTTTTCTTCTGAGCTGTGTGGCTGACAGTGTCCTGGTGCTCCGGCAGGTGTCAGGCTTGTGCTGCTGAGGTGGGAGAGCTGAGTTCTGGACATTGGTGCACCAGAGACCTCCTGGCTTCATGTAATATCAAACAGCAAAAGCTCTCCCAGAGATCTCCATCTCAACGCTAAGACCCAGCTCCACTCAACAGCCAGCAAGCTACAGTGCTGGACACCCTATGCCAAACAAGTAGCAAGACAGGAACACAACCCCATCCATTAGCAGAGTGGCTGCCTAAAATCATAATAAGGTCAGAGACACCCCAAAACACACCACCAGAAGTGGACCTGCCCACCAGAAAGACAAGATCCAGCGTCATCCACCAGAACACAGGCACTAGTCCCCTCCACCAGGAAACCTACACAACCCACTGAACCAAACTTATCCACTGGGGGCAGACACCAAAAACAATGGGAACGACAAACTGGCAGCCTGTGAAAAGCAGATCCCAAACACAGTAAGTTAAGCAAAATGAGAAGACAGAGAAACACAGCAGATGAAGGAGCAAGGTAAAAACCCACCAGACCAAACAAATGAAGAGGAAAGAGGCAGTCTACCTGAAAAAGAATTCAGAGCACTGTTACTAAAGATGATCCAAAATCTTGGAAATACAATGGAAAAAATACAAGAAAGGTTTAAAAAGGACCTAGAAGAACTAAAAAGCAAACAAACAATGATGAACAACACAATAACTCAAATTTAAAATACTCTAAAAGGAATCAATAGCAGAATAACTGAGGCAGAAGAATGGATAAGTGATCTGGAAGGTAAAATAGTGGAAATAACTACTGCAGAGCAGAAAAAAGAAAAAAGAATGAAAAGAATTGAGGACAGTCTCAGAGACCCCTGGGAAAACATTAAATGCACCAAAATTCGAATTACAGGGGTCCCAGAAGAAGAAGAGAAAAAGAAAGGAAATGAGAAAATATTTGAAAAGATTATAGTTGAAAACTTCCCTAACATGGGAAAGGAAATAATTAATCAAGTCCAGGAAGTGCAGAGAGTCCCATACAGGATAAATCCAAGGAGAAACACACCAAGACACATATTAATCAAACTATCAAAAATTAAATACAAAGAAAAAATATTAAAAGCAGCAAGGGAAAAACAACAAATAACATACAAGGAAATCTCCATAAGGTTAACAGCTGATCTTTCAGCAGAAACTCTGCAAGCCAGAAGGGAGTGGCAGGACATATTTAAAATGCAGAAAGGGAAAAACCAAAACCAAGATTACTCTACCCAGCAAGGATCTCATTCAGATTTGACAGAGAAATTAAAACCTTTACAGACAAGCAAAAGCTAAGAGAATTCAGCACCACCAAATCAGTTTACAACAAATGGTAAAGGAACTTCTCTAGTCAGGAAACACAAGAGAAGGAAAAGACCTACAATAACAAACCCAAAACAATTAAGAAAATGGTAATACGAACATACATATCGATAATTACCTTAAATGTAAATGGATTAAATTCTCCAAACAAAAGACATAGACTGGCTGAATGGACACAAAAACAAGACCCATATATATGTCATCTACAAGAGACCCACTTCAGACCTAGGGACACATACAGACTAAAAGTGAGGGGATGGAAAAAGATATTCCATGCAAATGGAAATTTAAAAAAAGCTGGAGTAGCAATTCTCATATCAGACAAAATAGACTTTAAAATAAAGACTATTACAAGAGACAAAGAAGGACACTACATAATGATCAAGGGATCAATCCAAGAAGAAGATATAACAATTGTAAATATTTATGCACCCAACATAGGAGCACCACAATACTTAAGGCAAATGCTAATAGCCATAAAAGGGGAAATCAACAGTAACACAATCATAGTAGGGGACTTTAACACCCCACTTTCACAAATGGACAGATCATCCAAAATGAAAATAAATAAGGAAACACAAGCTTTGAATGATACATTAAACAAGATGGACTTAATTGATATTTATAGGACATTCCATCCAAAAACAACAGAATACACTTTATTCTCAAGTGCTCATGGAACATTCTCCAGGATAGATCATATCTTGGGTCACAAATCAAGCCTTGGTAAATTTAAGAAAACTGAAATCATTTCAAGTATCTTTTCCGACCACAACGCTATGAGACTAGATATCAATTACAGGAAAAATTCTGTAAAAAATACAAACACATGGAGGCTATACAATACACTACTTAATAAACAAGAGATCACTGAAGAAATCAAAGAGGAAATCAAAAAATACCTAGACACAAATGACAATGAAAACACAACCACCCAAAACCTATGGGTTGCAGCAAAAGCAGTTTTAAGAGGGAAGTTTATAGCAATACAATCCTCCCTCAAGAAATAAGAAATATCTCAAATAAACAACCTAAGCTTACACCTACAGCAATTAGAGAAATAACAAAAAAACCCCAAAGTTAGCAGAAGGAAAGAAATCATAAAGATCAGATCAGAAATAAATGAAAAAAATATGAAGGAAATGATAGCAAACATCACTAAAACTAAAAGCATGTTCTTTGAGAAGATAAACAAAACTGCTAAACCATTAGCCAGACTCATCAAGAAAAAAGGGAGAAGACTCAAATCAATAGAATTAGAAATGAAAAAAGAGAAGTAACAACTAACACTGCAAAAATACAAAGGATCATGAGAGATTACTACAAGCAACTATATGCCAATAAAATGGACAACCTGGAAGAAATGGACAAATTCTCAGAAAAGTACAATCTTCCGAGACTGAACCAAGAAGAAATAGAAAATATAAACAGCCCAATCACAAGCACTGAAATTAAGACTGTGACTAAAAATCTTCCAACAAACAAAAGCCCAGGACCAGATGGCTTCACAGGCGAATTCTATCAAACATTTAGAGAAGAGCTAACACCTATCCTTCTCAAACTCTTCCAAAATATAGCAGAGGGAGGAACACTCCCCAACTCATTCTACAAGGCCACCATCACCCTGTTACCAAAAACAGACAAAGATGTCACAAAGAAATAAAACTACAGGCCAATATCACTGATGAACATAGATGCAAAAATCCTCAACAAAATACTAGCAAACAGAGTCCAACAGCACATTAAAAGGATTATACACCATGATCAAGTGGGATTTATCCCAGGAATGCAAGGATTCTTCAATATACGCAAATAATCCATGTGATACACCATATTAACAAATTGAAGGAGAAAAACCACATGATCATCTCAATAGATGCAGAAAAACTTTTGACAAAATTCAACACCCATTTATGTTAAAAACCCTCCAGAAAGTAGGCATAGAGGGAACTTACCTCAACATAATAAAGGCCATATATGACAAACCCACAGCCAACATCGTCCTCAATGGTGATAAATGAAACCATTTCCACTAAGATCAGGAACAAGACAAGGTTGTCCATTCTCACCACTATTATTCAACATAGTTTTGGAAGTTTTAGCCACACTAATCAGGGAAGAAAAAGAAATAAAAGGAATCCAAATCAGAAAAGAAGTAAACCTGTCACAGTTTGCAGATGACATGATACTATACATAGAGAATCCTAGAGACAAAAGATCTGTATGCAGAAAACTATAAGACATTGATGAAAGAAATTAAAGATGATACAAACAGATGGAGAGTTATATCATGTTCTTGGATTGGAAGAATCAATATTGTGAAAATGACTATACTATCCAAAGCAATCTACAGATTCAATGCAATCCCTATCAAATTACCAATGGCATTTTTCACAGAACTAGAACAAAAAATTTCCCAATTTGTATGGAAACACAAAAGACCCCGAATAGCCAAAGCAATCTTGAGAACAAAAAATGGAGCTGGAGGAATCAGGCTCCCAGTCTTCAGACTATACTACAAAGCTACAGTGATCAAGAGAGTATGGTATTGGCACAAAAACAGAAATATAGATCAATGGAACAGGATAGAAAGTCCAGAGATAAACCCACACACATATGGTCACCTTATTTTTGATAAAGCAGGCAAGAATATACAATGGAGAGCAGACAGCCTATTCAATAAGCAGTGCAGACGTAGAGAATGGACTTGAGGACATGGGGAGGGGGAAGGGTAAGCTGGGACAAAGTGTGAGTGTGGCATGGACTTATATATATTACCAAATGTAAAATTGATAGCTAGTGGAAAGCAGCCACATAGCACCGGGAGATCAGCTCAGTGCTTTGTGACCACCTAGAGGGGTGGGATAAGGAGGGTGGGAGGGAGACGCAAGAGGGAGGAAATATGGGGATATATGTATATGTATAGCTGATTCATTTTGTTATGAAGCAGAGACTAGCACACTATTGTAAAGCAATTATACTCCAATAGAGATGTTTAAAAAAAAAAAAGGTGAACAGAGAGTTAGTGTTTAATGAGTACAGATTTTCAGTATGGGATGATGAAAAAGTTCTGGACGTGGATAGTGGTGATGGTTGTACAACAATGTGAATATATTTAATGACACAACTGTACATTTAAAAGTGGTTAAAATGGCAAATTTTATGTTGTGTATATTTTGCCAATTAAAAAAACTTATGAAGAGTAATTTGAGCAGTGCTTGCCTCTTTCTTCTCATTGTAAAACTCATGACATGGAGAGAACATTATTTTTATTCCTTGCTGAACAGCCATATTCCTTTCTAAGTTTGGACCAGCTTCCAACATTTTGTCCTTTGTGTTCTCAATGTCACGAAAAATCTCTAAGAGTTCCTTTAATGTTAACTTTTTTTGCTGGTGTGCCTTCCTCTGGGACTTCTTCCTCCTTTTCATCATGAGTCATGCTCACTTTTTTCATTTAAGCCCATAAAGTTGCCTTTCTAAGGTCCTCTGGCTGCAAAGCTAGAGCCT
Organism: Balaenoptera ricei; assembly: GCF_028023285.1. NCBI lineage: Eukaryota > Metazoa > Chordata > Mammalia > Artiodactyla > Balaenopteridae > Balaenoptera > Balaenoptera ricei. The sequence goes on from NC_082660.1 coordinate 41,980,032, forward strand.
CTCAAACAGCAGCACTGTGTCCACAATCCCAGAGTCAGCTATTTATTCTATAACTTCGTTTACTTTCTATTACAAACCTGTAAAGTTACTTACACAGTGCAGTAACATTTCCTGACCTGCTGTGTGCATACTACTTGCTATATGCTTGAATATTTTCAATTGCATGACATATTTTTTTCAAAACTTAGCTAAAGAAATTGCATGAAATTGTATCCCTCTCTCTCTCCAGTTGTGTCATCAATAACCTGTTATAAAGTCCATCTACTAGGCTTTAAATGTTGAAATAACTCCATGGTCCATTGGACGAAGTTGTGTTTGGTGGTAAAAAGCAAATTTTCACATTTCCACTCAAGAGAATCAGGGTGACCTAGAGCATTACACAACAGTAGTAGTGGTTTTCTTTTGTTATCACATAAACTTTTTTTTATTCAAATGTGTATATATATATTTTACATATACATGTATCTATAAAAGTTAAATTATTTTCCCTGCAATGTCTCTCTGTCACTGGAAGACAAGGAGGCAATACAACTGCATGCTTTGCTATCCTTATGTGAACTGAGCAACAGATGAGCAGTGACTAGTCACTGATTCACTTTGTAAAGGGATGTGATTGGTCACTGATCATACCATAGCATGCATCTCTCATTTACATAGTGATTTGTGGACTGGAGAGCTAGCGGTGAAATTTGTATTCTATGCAATTACTCATAATTAATATATGGTGATGACTGAAATTTGAACTGTGTTATTGGGTGACTACTGTTAACTAAATCATGGTGTTTGAAATTCATGTAAATCGGAACAATGCAAAGTGAGGGCTATCTGTATTATACATCTACTATTTGCTTGTTACGTTTCCCCCACCAGAATGTAAGTTAAGTGGGATGGAGACTTAGCCTATTTTATTTACAGTTATATTACCAGTGCCATAGAACAAAGCCAGAGTAGGGGCTCAAAAAATACTTGTAGAAAAGCAGGGAAGGAAAGACAGAGAATGGAAGAAAGGGAGGAAGGAAGGGGAGAGAGTGGTAAGATCATCAAGTTAGATCAACTGTCAAGATCCTCAGAGAAGCAAAAGAACTTTCTCAAAGGCACCCAGCTCTCCAAGGTTCTGCCTTGGGGCCTGACATGTACCCCCTAACCTGCGTTGTTCTTCTTGCTCTCTCTCTCCTTCTCTTCAAACTTTATTTCAAGTTATGCATTCACATGAAGACGTGACTAACAACACTTTGGGGCCTTAATCAGTTGACCTTTGAGGAGGGATTAGAACCTTACCTCAGAAGGCCACAATCCTGTGGGGGGAGGTGATATTAGGGTCTTCCCAGACTCCCTAGTATCAGACCACAGAACCTACTAATTCTTAGTCTATGTCAAACTATTTGCATTTCCTTTCCTAATGTCCTTGTGTGGTGCTACAATCAGAGACCACAGGATGCTGGGGTTTTCCTCTGAGTATCTCACTCCCCTGAGGTTAGCTTTCTAATCTACTCATGGCACTCCCTTGTCCCAGAGCAGATGGGGCAACCTGGCCAACTCAGAGGGGGAAAACACTGACTTCAGATGAAAAACTTCTGTTTCTGTGACTAAGGACTTAGTCAGCTACCTGGTTTAGGACGTACTATTTGTCAGAAAGTAGATCTGGAGGAAATATCACTCATTCTAACTAGAGTAATCGTTTTCAGTGCATTTTTTACTCATGAAATTTGAAAAGAACGGGGTGCCAGTTTAACCTTGTGGTTGAGGTTATGAATGAGAACGGAAGTTTAAATTACCCAGGGAGGCCGTCCCCTTAGTCAGAGTTTCAGAGCATTCCAGACTCTTGTGTCAATTAAAGTACATTGAACTTCAATAGAATAACAAAAAGGCAAGCAGTGGTCTGTTTGGAGATTCCACCTCTTCCCCTACTGTTCTGCTCACTTGCGCTCTCTCTCCCCCTCCCTCCTTCCTTCACTCTCTCTTTCCCTCTTTTTCTTCCTTTCTTTGTTTCTCTCTCTCTCTTTCTTTCCTTCCTTCTTTCCTTGAAAAAAGCAATTGTTCTTTATAAGAATAAAATTACTTAAGTAATTAAATGGAAATGACCTTAGCTGATATCTTCTAAGTTTCTAAATCCAAGCTCTATATCAACAATTATACGTTTTCTTTAATTTTCAGATCTTTTGCTTTTTCCCTTTCCTTTTCCATCTTCCTCCTGTACCCTCAGATCACCATACTTTGGACCTCCCACTAACGGTTTGAACCCGGGAAAGAAAGAGGTTGACTCCCTCAAGGGAGAGTTGCAAGGGGTCAATGATGCCTGCCCCTCTTCTTGTTAGATGTTCTTGCAGAAAGTTTGGTGAAAAGAATTAGTTGGCTAGAATTAGCCTTCAGTTTGGTAAATTTCCAACATCTGTGCTTTTCCTGGTTGTCATTAGCATAAATATTTTCCCCCATATTAGCATAAATATTTGAGAGTCAACAACTGAAAGAATTTGAAAAACTTACTGACTGAAGATTTTTGTCACAGACACTCTATTTCAACTGGCATCTTTCACTCTTTAAAAGGTCTCTCATCTTAAACAGTACTTTCTTCTTTTGTTCTATTGAATTTCAATTATGTGCAAGCCCTGTAGGGAGATACAAAGATGGATAGGACACAGTTCCTACCCTTACAGCTGAAAATCATGCAAGAAGATAAGATTCAGGCTGGCCAAAAGCTGAATAAGAGCACCGGGCTAAAATAATAGTAAAAGAAAACATTGAACAAGAGATGGTGCATGCAGGCTTTGTTGAATTTTCAGGTTACCATTATAGACAGAATATACCAAAGAAGGTCTGAGGAAAATGGAACACCTTGGGGTTTGTGGGCAGGAGGGGATTGTGAGGATAGAGAAAGGAGTTCAGGTCAGAGATGCATCTGGAAGGAGTTGGAAGGCAGAGCTGCAGGGGAAGGTTTTTTAGGTGGAGAATATGTGGGCAAACAGGGCTACCAAGTGAGGTTGTTCAATTTGTAACACAAGGGGTTGCCATTCACATCATACTCTCTGAGAAGAATACAACCTGTGTGGCCACTGGTAGCAATCTCGGGGCAAGAGTCTAAGACATTTCCAGGACAAAATCTCTTGCGGAGATAAGGAGTAGACTTGCTATCGTGATGTAAATCCTCAGAGGGCAAGGACTGGGTCTTATTTGTCTTTGGATCCTCAGAGCTTTGCACAGGGTCTGGCACATCTTAGGTATTTAATACATGTCTCCCAAATGAATGAACTATAGAACTCAATCTTATCCAAGCCCCACCAGTTGGTTGGTCCAAATGAGGGTGAGGTCACCGAATGGGGATAACTCATATTTCTTTGATATCTCTGGATAATGTTGGGCTTCAGGCCCAGAACTATCTCTCTCCCAAGTCATTTCAGTTACTCCCAGGACCTTAAGGGGTGTTTTGCATGTGCTCATGCACTGTCTTCTCTTATTCTTCCAGTCTGGTCTTTATCTGATGTTTTGAAAGGGGCAATACCCCAGTCATGCCCACTCTGCAGAGCCACCACCCCTTCTGTGAGTATGGTATACCTCCCAGTGATTTATCTCCTGTGCACCCAAAGCTGCTATAGTGGAATCCATGATGGCATCATGGTCCCTTTGACTCCTGGGACTGAAGCCTTACTAATTCTATGGAGAAATGGAGAGAATGGTCTTTTGATTTCCAGGGCCAACTACATAGACACGAAGATATGTTGAATGTCTCATATCTGACACAGCCCTCCTTAAAACAATGTCTTCAGCTTCTGCCTGTCCCAACAATGAGCAGAAGATGGACACCATGCAGTTCTTTCTACACACTGTCCCCATTTTTCTGCTCTTGAAAAAGAATATACATTGGAAAATATTGGGGGTATGTGAGAACATGAAGTATTTTAGTTTGGCTGCAGCAAAGTTTGTCCAGGCAAATGGGACACAAGTTGGCCCTGAGGGACACTGAATTAAATAGTGAGAATGAATGAGTATAAACCCTAAACACTATTTAGTGGAAAACCATTTAAAAGTTATTTGAAGAGAAGCCATAGTTTTCTGATTAAGTATGGAGAAAAATATCATTATGACTCGTTAGAGATATAACAGAAGTCTAGGCAGAATAGGACAGTGCAGTTACACAGACCCAGGTTTGAGTCTCAGTGACACTGGTTAAGTCACTTAACCTCAGGGACTCCTAGTTTCCTCATCTATAAAATAGATATACTACCCACAACTCAGGATCTTTTGTAAGAATCATATTCATAAAATGCTTAGCACAAAACCTGGAACATAGAATACCTAATAAAATGACCAGAAAAAGTAGCATATTATAAGGTATTCTCACTTCTGGGGTAATCAGGAATCCCCCAAGACAGCGATATAATAAGTAAGCAAAACTGCAAAGGAGACGGAGTTTTATTTGGGGCTCCTTACCTTCTCCTTTACCAACCAATGACCCAGATAATAACCAGGGAACCAGTTTGGTTAATTAATTCACGTCCTGGTGGTAGCACCTGTTTTTCTTCCATAAATTCCAAGAAGAGGGTGGCTAGGGAGTGAGTGGTGGTAGAAGTTCAGAGATCAGTAGCAGTTTGGAACAAGGGTGGTGGCCTTTTGAGTGTGAACTCCTTGCCCCTAACCTTTTGCACCACATCCTTAAGATGACTCATCATTACCTAGAGCTTATTTTGGATACAAATGGCTCATGGCTTTTACTCCATTTGAGCATTCTGTGCACTTCCTTCAAAGTTCATTGTGGATGGCCCTGGAAAACAAAAGGCCAGTTTCTCCATTTCTCCCACTGGACATCTATAGGTGTGGCCTATAGCTGCCCATTCACCATCGTTTTTAAGCACTCTCTTCCCAGCAGACAGAAAGCCCTGGATTCCAGAAACAGGCTCCACTTACCAAAAATTTCTAAGCTCTCTGAAGATCAACTTCTACCTTCTCAAGGACCTTCCAATTATTCTGGAATAAGTGACAACACTATCTCCTCTCAGGATTATGTTTGCAGGTCTAGAGGTTCCTGAAGAGAGTTTATGATTGCATTTCTTTATTTCCACTGACACAACTTCCAATAACATGAAGGAGAAAACTTTTAAACGGTGTGATTGCAAATCCTAGCTATTTTGTAATCTCTGGTGTATTTGAGAATTACTCATACTAGATGGCACTTGAGGAGCAAGAAGTTTCTTGATGTTGTCTACTTCCCTGAAAGACACAAAAAACAACAAATCTTGTCTCGGTCTGAAAACTGAGTGATCATGCCATGGGATGTCTGATTTTGGAATAGAGGAATAGGACCATGCCATGTTTGGGGGACTGGATTAGGATCCAGGAAACCTGGGTTCTTCATTCTCTCTGCCCATATCTTGTAGCCTTGGAGAAGAAGTTTCCAGGAGCCTCCTTATGATTTGTGACACTGCTTACCCTGGACCAGGAGAGTTAAGGAAGGAAAGAATTTGGTAAGAGCTTTGGACTAACTGGCACTAACAAAGTTGTCCACCAATAATGCTCAAACAAGTAGTCCTCATGAATACAAATGTCGTAGCCAATATTTCTGACATTTCAAGAGCCTGAGAAATGCCAGTGATTCCTACTGTCTGAGGAGAGCCTCCTCTGAGGAAGCCCTCCTGAAGTGGCAAGTGTTTTCTTTTCCACTGCTTGAAGGTCAAACCAAATCACTTCTTCCTCAAGTAGGTCTCACTTTTATAGGCTCATAAAATGGCCAAGTTAGAATGTGTCTTGGTTGATAAAGTCATTTGAGGGTGTGAGGCTGACTCAGGCTGACCCAAGTTCCTCTGTTTATTCAGTACCAGGAATATTTAAATCAGAACTGACCTTAAAATAGCAACTCTTTGAAAAAGGGCTCAGCACTGACTCCTAAGAATCTCTTATAGCTACCCCTCTTACTTTTCTCTTCCAATGGTCACTGCTTAGAAAGTCTATGACAATATATGCCTAGTGTCTGATACTTTCATTTTCACTAAAGAACATTATTACACCACATAAAATTCTAGAATTCATGAGGGACGATTAGAATACCTTAAATCCCTTTGCTCACTGAGAGGATATTGTGGCAGAATTTTATCTCCTACACTGGGATACTAAGAAATTGGCCTGCATGAATATCTTTGTTTGATAGAAATTTGAAGTACAATATTCTTCATTAAGGTTTTTGAGAAAGCAAGAGTAACATATTAATTTCCTTCTCATTTTATATACTATGACAAAACCAATTTTGATCATTCTAACCACAACTATTGACTCTCAAGCATCTCTCTTGGGATCTAATTGGCTGCTATAATTATCCACCTGAATGGCTCATAAAGACTCCAAACTCAGTGAGACTAAAAGATAATTTAAGCTTATTCTGCCTTCTGTCTCCATCTTAGTTAATGACATGACATTTGCCAATTCTTTCCAATTGGAAAACCTAGAGGCATTTATCCTCAAGTCTCCCTCTCATTCATTCTTGGTGTGCAACTCGTCACCGTACACTGTAGGTTCTCTTGCAGAAACGTCTCTCAGATTAGTCCACATATCCTTTCTTGGATGGCTTCAGCAGCCTCCTGAAGAACCCTCTTGCTTCTTTCCTCTCCTAGAGAGTCCAGGACCCACATGTGATCATGCCACTCCTTGCTCCAAAATTTCAGGTTGCTGGAAGATTAAAATCCAGATTCCTTGACTTGGCACTCACAGTTCTCCTTAGCCTGGCCCCAACCACTTCTGCAGCCTAATTCCCTGCCAAGTCACACCTCCATCCCCTAGACTCCAGCCATAGGCAGTTTTTCACCACTCTACAAAGAGGACTGATCTTTTTGCCACACTTACCTTGGCTCACTTCCTCTCTCTCAAATGCCTCCTCCATCCCATCTCCACCTAGCTAAATGCTACTTATTCTTCAATACCCATTTCAAATGTATCCTTCCAGGAGAGGCCTTCCTTGATCTGTTCCTCAACCCCACCCCAAGTTAATGACTCCACCCTCCACATTGCCTCAGCATTTTATTCACACCTATATGACAAGAGAACTCTCATCCATCATATATGAGCACCTTGCAAGAGGTTCCCTGTCTTATAATTCATTTTATCCCTGGCACTCAGTAGCATTTGATAAGTGGATTAATGGATACATGGATGGGTTGGGTGGTAAAGTTTAAATTGAGGAGAGTGGGCAGACATTGGAGAGAAGGCAGTGTAAGAAAATGGAGAAAAGGGAAAAGAAATTGGAAATCATGTCTCCTTATTTACTCACTTCTAAATTTTATTCATTTCACCCATTTTCCTTCAAATGCAGTTATAATGAATATTTACCTTCCTAATAGTCCCATGCCCTTGTATTTAAGGAGTTGGGAAATTAGATTTACCTTCCAAATCTGCTTACTGAGTTCATGAAAAACATTTTCCTACAGTTTATTAGCAGAAATTTTATTGCCCTTTAAATATTTTACAGCAAACAAAAGCACTATGAGGAACTTCCTCTTGTAGCCAAGATGGAGAACAGGGAGAAAATTTATCCTCCCATCTTAAACAACTAAGAAATTGGACAAAATATATGAAACAATGGTTTTTAAGACATTGGACAGCAGGCAAATAAGGACAGTGATCCCTGAGAGGAAACAAAGGAAGTAAGCTCCATAATCACTCCTACTTACTACCTGGAGAAGGTATCCAGGTCACAGTACAGGGAGGAGGAACTTGGAGGCGCAGCAGAAGAACCCTTGAGTTGAAGATATGGAGCTGAGAGTTCAGGGATATCAAGGCAACTGGAGTTCACAGTGTAGAGATAAGAGAAGTACACAGAGAAAAAACTCAGAAGAGCTGCAGAGGGCCCCCCTTAAGTATTCAGCAGAGTACTGATCAGTATGTGTGTGAGGAAACTACACAAGGCTGGGGAGAGAACCACCCCAAAGATTTAGAAGGAACAGTGTCCAGTTGTCACACGGAGCCAGGAATAGTGAATAGTGCCTGTTCCTACCAGTCTGGAGATGGGTGTGGGGATGGGCAGGGCTATAAGGAGTGGGAAGGAGAGATTACAAAAGGTCATGAGGAAAGTTTCGGAGGTGATGGATATGTTCATTATCTTGATTGTGAAGATGGTTTCATAGCTATACACATATGTAAAAATTTATCAAATTGTATACCTTAAATATGTGCAGCATATTTTATGTGAATTATACCTCAGTGAAGCTATTAAAAATACAGCAATTATATGGTAGAAGTATGGAGTTTCTATAGATAATTGTTTTGCTTTGAATCAATGATTTATGATAAACAGTTCACATGGATGGCCATTCATTCGTTGATTTTAAAGTTTTTAATTCAAATGCAAATAACCCACTACATTTAAAAAATTAAACATCCAACTGCTAACAACAAAGAAAAACCAAAAAAATTACATAGCAAAGTAAAACATCGGCAGTGAGACAAGAATAAGCTAGAAGGAAAATGAAAGGTGGGCTGTTTCTGTCCCAGAGAGAACCTTAGGGTGGAAGAAGCTACCCATCTCTCAGCTTCTGGGAATGGGTGAGGTATAAAAATCTGACTCAAGCTGGGTCATCTCTGAAAAAAAAAATCTCAATGTTTTTCACAGATATTCTCTTTTGTGTGAATGGATAGCTCAATTTTATAGACAAGCAGATTGAGAAGCCTGGCTAATTCCCCAAATCACAAGTAGGGATGGAAAAAGGGAGAAATTAAAATTGCATCAATATCCAATTTAATTTGGTGGGCAAAGTATTTGAACTCATCTGAAACTGCCTCATCTTGGAATGAGCAGGGGTCACCAGAGTGGAGGGGGGTCTACAAACACATCTAAAGGACAAAGACTGCCTCAGAATTAGCAGTGAATATATTGACACACTTTTTTGGTGAGGGCAGATGGAGTATGAGGCAGCAGTGGAATCAAGTAGAATATAATTGGAATTAGAGCAATTTTCCTAATGGCTTCACTGTAATCTATAGTCACTTCAGGCTGGGGTAGGGGGACAGAGGTATGTATGTGGTTTGGCAATGTTATGCTAGCTATTTTTTCTTCCATTGTTTTTGTATGGTGTTTTCCCACACAGGGCTCATAGCCCTTTACAATATTGAGGCTCCATTCCTTTGTGTTTTTTGAAAAGCCAGTTGTGGAAAGTTTTGATTTCGAGTCTTCCAGTGGCTCTATCCAGTACCCACTAAGTATTTGGCCTTCCTTGGGCTGCTCCTAGAAGCCTGACCACAGGCATAGATACCAGATGAAGGATGGTATTTGCCTATGAGAAACAGTGTGGCTAGAAACAAAGGATAGTTTTCAGGAATTCTCTAAGAGATCTCAGTATTTTTTTATTTGCTTTCTTTTCTTGAATGATAATCAGAACAAAAATCAGACTGATTATCAGAAATAATTTTATATTGGGGCAGATCAAGAAGAAAAGGTTGATCAAAATTGGGATGGTCAATTTGAATCAACATTTACTGAAGTCTGATATGTGCAAAGTTGTGCTTGGCATTATTGAAGATATACGGGTGGGAAAGACCCAGGCCTTGCTTTCAAGAAGTCAGTAGCCTAACATACAGTAAAGGTAGGAAATCATCCACACACACAGCTAATAGGAAGGTTAAAAGACAAAAGTAGTAAAAGCATCTACATCCACAATATGCAATTAAGGGATACACACAAAAATAATTAGATGTAAAATATGATATCAAAAAGAGTAAATATAAGGGAAGAGAATGTGAATTCAGGGTTGTTAAAATGCATTTGAAATTAAGAGATCAGCAATTTAAAATAATCACATATATAGAGAGATTGCTATATAAAAACTTCATGGTAGCCACAAACCAAAAACCTATAGTAGATGCACACACAAAAACGAAAAGGAATCCAAACAGAACACTAAAGACAGTCATCAAATCACAAGAGAATAGAACAAAAGAAGAAGAAAGAAGCAAAAAACCCTACAAAACCACCCTCAAACAATTAACAGGATGGCAATAAGAACATACATACCAACAATTATCTTAAATGTAAATGGACTAAATGTTCCAATCAAAAGACACAGAGTGGCTGAAGGATATAAAAACAAGACTTGTATGTATGCTGCTTACAAGATACTCATTTCAGATCTAAAGACACACACAGACTTTAAGTGAGGGGATGGAAACAGGCATTCCATGCAAATGGAAATCAAAAGAAAGCCTGGGTAGCAATACATATATCAGACAAAAAAGACTTTAAAATAAAGACTGTTATAAGAGATGAGGAAGGGCATTACATAATGATCAAGGGATCAATCCAAGAAAATATATAACAAGTGTAAATATCTATGCACCCAACATAGGAGCACCTAAATACATAAAGCAAATATTAATGGATGTAAAAGGAAAAATTGACAATAACACAATAATAATAGGGGACTTTGACACCCCCCACTTACATCAATGGACAGATCCTCCATACAAAAAAATCAGTAAGGAAACACTGGTCTTAAATGACACATTAGATCAGATAGACTTAATAGATATATATACAGAACATTCCATCTGAAAGCAGCACAATACACCTTCTTTTCAAGTGCACATGGAACATCTTCCAGGATAGATCACATGCTAGGCCACAAAACAAGTCTCAGTAAACTTAAGAAGACTGAAATAATACCAAGCATCCTTTTCAACTACAATGTTATGAGATTAGAAATCAACTACAAGAAAAAAAGTGCAAAAAACACAAACATGTGGAGTCTAAACAATATGCTACTAAACAAGCAATGGATCACTGAAGAAATCAAAGGGGAAATTAAAAAACACCTGGAGAAAAATGAAGATAAATACACAGCGATCCAAAATCTATGGGACGCAGAAAAAGCAGTCCCAAGAGGGAAGTTTACCTCAGGAAACAAGAAAAATCTCAGATAAACAAACTAACCTAACACATAAAGGAAATAGAAAAAGAAGAACAAACAAAACCCAGAGTTAGTAGAAGGAAAGAAATAGTAAATATCAAGTAGAAGTAAATAAAATAGAGACTAAAAAACAGCAGAAAAAATCAATGAAATTAAGAGATGGTTCTTTGAAAAGACAAACAAAATTGATAAACCTTTAGCAAGATGCATCAGGAAAAAAAAGAAAGTGGGCCCAAATCAATAAAATCAGAAATGAAAAGGGAGAAGTTACAACCAATACAACAGAAATACAAAGGATCATAAGACACTACTATGAACAGCTATATGCCAATAAAATGAATGACCTAGAAGAAATGAACAAATTCCTAGAAATGTACAATCTCCCAAGACTGAACCAGGAAGAAATAGAAAATATGAACGAGGGGAGCTTCAAGATGGCGGAAGAGTAAGACATGGAGATCACCTTCCTCCCCACAAATACATCAGAAATACATCTAAATGTGGAACAACTCCTACAGAACACCTACTGAACGCTGGCAGAAGACCTCAGACCTCCCAAAAGGCAAGAAACTCCCCACATACCTGGGTAGGGCAAAAGAAAAAGGAAACAACAGAGTCAAAAGAATAAGGACAGGACCTGCATGCGTGGGAGGGAGCTGTGAAGGAGGAAAGGTTTCCACACACTAGGAAGGCCCTTGGCAGGCGGACACTGTGGGTGGCGGGGGTATGCTTCGGAGCCATGGAGGAGAGCACAGGAACAGGGGTACTGAGGGCAAAGCGGAGAGACTCCCACACAGAGGATAGGTGCCGACCAACACTCACCAGCCCAAGAGGCTTGTCTGCTCACCTGCCGGGACAGGTGGGGGCTGGGAGCTGAGGCTCGGATTTCGGAGGTCAGATCTGAGGGAGAGGACTGAGGTTGGCTGCATGAACACAGCCTGAAGGGGGCTAGTGCACCACAGCTAGCCGGGAGGGAGTCCGGGAAAAAGCCTGGAGCTGCCGAAGAGGCAAGAGACATTTTCTTGCCTCTTTGATTCCTGGTGTGTGAGGAGAGGGGATTAAGAGTGCTGCCTAAATGAGCTCCAGAGAAGGGCATGAGCCGTGGTTATCAACGCAGACCCTAGAGACGGGCATGAGATGCTAAGTCTGCTGCTGCAGCCACCAAGAAGCCTCTGTGCAAGCACAGGTCACTATCCACACCTCCCCTCCCAGGAGCCTGTGCAGCCTGCCACTGCCAGGGTCCCGTGATCCAGGGACAACTTCCCCGGGAGAACACATGGCACACCTCAGGCTGGTGCAATGTCATGCTGGCCTCTGCTGTCACAGGCTCGCCCCGCATTCATATCCCTCAATCCCCCTGCCTGAGTGAGCCAGGGCCCCCGAATCAGCTGCTCCTTTAACCCCATCCTGTCTGAGCGAAGAACAGACACCATCAGGTGACCTACAGGCAGAGGTGGGGTCAAATCCATAGCTGAACCCCGGGAGCTGTGCGAACAAAGAAGAGAAAGGTAAATCTCTCCCAGCAGCCTGAGGAGCAGCTGATTAAATATCCACAGTCAATATGATGTACCCTGCATATGTGGAATACCTGAATAGACAACGAATCACCCCAAATTGAGGAAGCGGACTTTGGGAGCAATGATATATACATTTTTTTCCCTTTTTCTCTTTTTGTGAGTGGGTATGTGTATGCTTCTGTGTGTGATTTTGTCTGTATAGCTTTGCTTTTAGCATTTGTCCTAGGGTTCTGTCTTTCCGTTTTTTCTTTTCTTTCCCTTTTTTTAAGTACAAGTTTTAACATTTGTTATCATCGGTGGATTTGTTTTTTTGGTTTGGATGCTCTCTTCTTTCTTTCTTTTAATTACTTTTTAATTATTTTAATAATTATGTTTTATTTTTTATTTTAAAAACTTTATTTTATTTCATTTTATATTATTTTACCTTTTTCTTTCTTTCCTTCTTTTTTTCTCCCTTTTATTCTAAGCTGTGTGGATGACCGGCTCTTGGTGCTCCAGCCAGGCATCAGGGCTGTGCCTCTGAGGTAGGAGAGCCAAGTTCAGGACGCGGTCCAACAGAGACCTCCCAGCTCCATGTAATATAAAAAGGCGAAAATCTCCCAGAGATCTCCATCTCAAAACCAAGACCCAGCTCCATTCAACGACCAGCAAGCTACAGTGCTGGACACTCTATGCCAAATAACTCGCAAGACAGGAACACCACCCCACCCATTAGCAGAGAGGCTGCCTAAAATCATAATAAGGTCACAGACACCCCAGAACACACCACCAGACATGGACCTGTCCACCAGAAAGACAAGATCCAGCCTCATCCACCAGAACACAGGCACTAGTCCTCTCCACCAGGAAGCCTACACAAACCACTAAACCAACCTCAGCCACTGGGGGCAGACACCAAAAACAATGGGAACTATGAACCTGCAGCCTGTGAAAAGGAGACCCCAAACACAGTAACTTAACGAAAATGAGAACACAGAGAAACACACAGCAGATGAAGGAGCAAGTTAAAAACCCACCAGACCTAACAAATGAAGAGGATATAGGCAGTCTACCTGAAAAAGAATTCAGAATAATGATAGTAAAGGTGATCCAAAATTTTTGAAATAGAATGGAGAAAATACAAGAAACGTTTAACAAGGACCTAGAAGAACTAAGGAGCAAGCAAACAATGATGAACAACACGATAAATGAAATTAAAAATTCTCTAGAAGGGATAAATAGCAGAATAACTGAGGCAGAAGAACGGAGAAGTGACCTGGAAGATAAAATAGTGGAAATAACTCCTGCAGAGCAGAATAAAGAAAAAAGAATGAAAAGAATTGAGGACAGTCTCAGAGACCTCTGGGACAACATTAAACGCACCAACATTCGAATTATAGGCGTCCCAGAAGAAGAAGAGAAAAAGAAAGGGATTGAGAAAATATTTGAAGAGATTATAGTTGAAAACTTCCCTAATATGGGAAAGGAAGTAGTCAATCAAGTCCAGGAAGCACAGAGAGTCGCATACAGGATAAATCCAAGGAGAGACACACCAAGGCACATATTAATCAAACTATCAAAAATTAAATACAAAGAAAAAATATTAAAAGCAGCAAGGGAAAAACAACAAATAACATACAAGGGAATCCCCATAAGGTTAACAGCTGATCTTTCAGCAGAAATACTGCAAGCCAGAAGAGAGTGGCAGGACATATTTAAAGTGATGAAAGAGGAAAACCTACAACCAAGATTACTCTACCCAACAAGGATCTCATTCAGATTTGACAGAGAAATTAAAACCTTTACAGACAAGCAAAAGCTAAGAGAAGTCAGCACCACCAAACCAGCTTTACAACAAATGCTAAAGGAACTTCTCTAGGCAGGAAACACAAGAGAAGGAAAAGACCTACAATAACAAACCCAAAACAATTAAGAAAATGGTAATAGGAACATACATATCGATAATTACCTTAAATGTAAATGGATTAAATGCTCCAAACAAAACACATAGACTGGCTGAATGAATACAAAAACAAGACCTATATATATATGCTGTGTACAAGAGACTCACTTCAGACCTAGGGACACATACAGACTAAAAGTGAGGGAAAAAGATATTCCATGCAATTGGAAATCAAAAGAAAGCTGGAGTAGCAATTCTCATATCAGACAAAATAGACTTTAAAACAAAGAACTATTACAAGAGACAAAGAACGACACTGCATAATGATCAAAGGATCAATCCAAGAAGATATAAGGATTGTAAATACTTATGCACCAACATAGGAGCACCTCAATACATAAGGCAAACACTAACAGCCATAAAAGGGGAAATCGACAGTAACACAATCATAGTAGGGGACTTTAACAGCCCACTTTCACCAATGGACAGATCATCCAAACTGAAAATAAATAAGGAAACACAAGCTTTAAATGTTACATTAAACAAGATAGACTTAATTGATATTTATAGGACATTCCACCCAAAAACAACAGAATACATTTTCTTCTCTAGTGCTCATGGAACATTCTTCAGGATAGATCATGTCTTGGGTCACAAATCAAGCCTTGGTAAATTTAAGAAAATTGAAATTGTATCAAGTATCTTTTCTGACCATAACGCTATGAGACTAGATATCAATTACAGGAAAAAATGTGTAAAAAATACAAACACATGGAGGCTAAACATTACACTACTTAATAACCAAGAGATCACTGAAGAAATCAAAGAGGAAATCAGATAATACCTAGAAACAAATGACAATGAAAACACGATGACCCAAAACCTACGGGATTCAGCAAAAGCAGTTCTAAGAGGGAAGTTTATATCAATACAATCCTACCTTAAGAAACAAGAAACATCTCAAAAAAACAACCTAACCTTACACCTAAAGCAATTAGAGAAAGAAGAACAAAAGAACCCCAAAGTTAGCAGAAGGAAAGAAATCATAAAGATCAGATCACAAATAACTGAAAAAGAAATGAAGGAAATGATAGCAAAGATCAGTAAAACTAAAAGCTGGTTCTTTGAGAAGATTAACAAAATTGATAAACCATTAGCCAGACTCATCAAGAAAAAAAGGGAGAAGACTCACATCAATAGAGTTAGAAATGAAAAAGGAGAAGTAACAACTGACACTGCAGAAATACTAAGGATCATGAGAGATTACTACAAGCAACTATATGCCGATAAAATGGACAACCTGGAAGAAATGGACAAATTCTTAGAAATGCACAACCCTCCGAGACTGAACTAGCAAGAAACAGAAAATATGAACAGACCAATCACAAGAACTGAAATTGAGACTGTGATTAAAAATCTTCCAACAAACAAAACCCAGGACCAGATGGTTTCACAGGCGAATTCTATCAAACATTTAGAGAAGAGCTAACACCTATCTTTCTCAAACGCTTCCAAAATATAGCAGAGGGAGGAACACTCGCAAACTCATTCTATGGGGCCACCATCACCCTGATACCAAAACCAGACATAGATGTCACAAGGAAATAAAACTACAGGCCAATATCACTGATGAACATAGATGCAAAAATCCTCAACAAAATACTAGCAAACAGAGTCCAACAGCACATTAAAAGGATTATAAACCATGATCAAGTGGGGTTTATCCCAGGAAGGCAAGGATTCTTCAGTATACGAAAATCAATCAGTGTGATCCACCATATAAACAAATTGAAGGACAAAAACCATATGATCATCTCAATCAATGCAGAGAAAGCTTTCGACAAAATTCAACACGCATTTATGATAAAAACCATCAAGAAAGTAGGCATAGAGGTAACTTACCCCAACATAATAATGGCCATATATGACAAACCCACAGCCAACATCATCCTCACTGTTGAAAAACTGAAACCATTTCCACTAAGATCAGGAAAAAGACAAGTTTGTCCACTCTCACCACTATTATTCAACATAGTTTTGGAAGTTTTAGCCACAGCAGTCAGAGAAGAAAGAGAAATAAAAGGAATCCAAATTGGAAAAAAAGAAGTAAAGCTGTCATTGTTTGCAGATGACATGATACTATACATAGAGAATCCTAAAGATGCTACAAGAAAACTACTAGAGCTAATCAATGAATTTGGTAAAGGAGCAGGATACAAAATTAATGCACAGAAATCTCTTGCATTCCTATACACTAATGATGAAAAATCTGAAAGTGAAATTAAGAAAACACTCCCATTTACCATTGCAACAAAAAGAATAAAATACCTAGGAATAAACCTACCTAAGGGGACAAAAGACCTGTATGCAGAAAATTATAAGACACTTATGAAAGAAATTAAAGATGATACAAATTGATGAAGAGATATATCATGTTCTTGGATTGGAAGAATCAACATTTTGAAAATGACTATACTACCCAAAGCAATCTACAGATTCAATGCAATCCCTATTAAACTACCAAAGGCATTTTTCACAGAACTAGAACAAAGAATTTCACAATTTGTATGGAAACACAAAAGACCCCGAATAGCCAAAGCAATCTTGAGAAAGAAAAATGGAGCTGGAGGAATCAGGCTCCCTGAATTCAGACTATGCTACAAAGCTACAGTAATCAAGACAGTATGGTACTGGCACAAAAACAGAAATATAGATCCATGGAACAGGATAGAAAGCCCAGAGATAAACTCACGCACATATGGTTACCTTATCTTTGATAAAGGATGCAAGAATATACAATGGAGAAAAGACAGCCTCTTCAATAAGTGGTGCTGGGAAAACTGGACAGCTACATGTAAAAGAATGAAATTAAAACACTCCCTAACACCCTACACAAAAATAAACTCAAAATGGATTAAAGACTTAAATGTAAGGCCAGACACCATCAAACTCTTACAGAAAAACATAGGCAGAACACTCTATGATATAAATCACAGCAAGATCCTTTTTGACCCACCTCCTAGAGAAATGGAAATAAAAACAAAAATAAACAAATGGGACCTAATGAAACTTAAAAGCTTTTGCACAGCAAAGGAAGCCATAAACAAGATGAAATGACAACCCTCAGAATGGGAGAAAATATTTGCAAATGAAGCAACTGACAAAGGCTTAATCTCCAAAATTTACAAGCAGCTCATGCAGCTCAATAACAAAAAAACAAACAACCCAATCCAAAAATGGGCAGAAGACCTAAATAGACATTTCTCCAAAGAAGATATACAGGTTGCCAACAGACACATGAAAGAATGCTCAACATCATTAATCATTAGAGAAATGCAAATCAAAACTACAATGAGAAATGGGAACATATTGTATATGTATAACTGATTCACTTTGTTATAAAGCAGAAGCTAACACACTATTGTAAGGCAATTATACTTCAATAAAGATGTTTAAAAAAAAAAAAAAAAAACTACAATGAGGTATCATCTCACACCGGTCAGAATGGCCATCATCAAAAAATCTACAAACAATAAATGCTGGAGAGGGTGTGGAGAAAAGGGAACACTCTTGCACTGTTGGTGGGAATGTAAATTGATACAGCCACTATGGAGAACAGTATGGAGGTTCCTTAAAAAACTAAAAATAGAACTACCATAAGACCCAGCAATCCCACTACTGGGCATATACCCTGAGAAAACCATAATTCAAAAGAGTCATGTACCACAATGTTTATTGCAGCTGTATTTGCAATAGCCAGGACATGGTAGCAACCTAAGTGTCCATCGACAGATGAATGGATAAAGAAGATGTGGCACATATATACAATGGAATATTAGCCATAAAAAGAAACGAAATTGTGTTATTTGTAGTGAGGTGGATGGAGCTAGAGTCTGTCCTACAGAGTGAAGTAAGTTAGAAAGAGAAAAACAAATACTGTATGCCAACACATATATATGGAATGTAAAAAAAAAAAAAAAAAAAAAAAAAGGTTCTGAAGTACCTAGGGGCAAGATGGGAATAAAGACGCAGACCTACTAGAAAATCGACTTGAAGACACGGGGAAGCAGAAGGGTAAGCTGGGACAAAGAGAGAGCGGCATGGACATATATACACTACCAAATGTAAAATAGATAGCTAGTGGGAAGCAGCCACATACCACAGGGAGATCAGCTCCGTGTTTTGTGACCACCTAGAGGGGTGGGATAGGGACGGTGGGAGGGAGGGAGACGCAAGAGGGAAGAGATATGGGGATATATTTATATGTTTCACTGATTCACTTTGTTATAAAGCAGAAACAAACACACCATTGTAAAGCAATTATACTCCAATAAAGATGTTAAAAAGAAAAAATAAAAAGAAAATATGAACAGAACGATTACCAGTAATGAATTTGAATCATTAATAATTTTTTTAAAACTCTCAACAAACAAAAGTCCAGGGCCAGATGGCTTCACAGGTGAATTTTACCAAACATTTATAGAAGAGTTAATACCTATCCTTCTCAACCTATTCCAAAAAATTGCAGAGGAAGGAATGTTTCTCAACTCATTCTACAAGGCCAGAATCACCTTGATACCAAAATCAGATGGAGATATTACAAAAAAAGAAAATTACAGGCCAATATCACTGATGAACATAGATACAAAAATCCTCAACATAATATTATCAAACTGAATCCAACAATATATGAAAAGAATCATACACCATGATCAAGTAAGATTTACGCCAGGGATGCAAGGATTTTTCAATATCCACAAAGCAGAAAAAGGTTTGACAAAATTCAACATCCATTCGTGATAAAAAACTCTCCAGAAAGTGGGCATAGAGGGAACCTACCTCAACATAATAAAGGCCATATATGACAAACCCACAGTTAACATCATGCTCAATGGTCAAAAGCTGAAAGCATTTCCTCTAAGATCAGGAACAAGATGAGAATGCCCACTCTCTCCACTTTTATTCAACATAGTACTGGACGTCCTAGCCACAGAAATCAGTCAATTAAAGGAAATAAAAAGAATCCAAATTGGTAAGGAAGGAGTAAAACTGTTACTGTTTGCAGATAACGATACTATATGTAGAAAATGCTAAAGACACTACCAGAATACTACTAGAGCTCATCAATAGATTTGGTAAAGTTTCAGGATACAAAATTAATACACAGGAATCCGTTGCATTTCTATATACCAACAATAAACTATCAGAAAGAAAATAAGAAAACAATCACATCAAAAAGAATAAAATACTTAGGGATAAACCTACCTAAGTAGGTAAAAGACCTGTACTAGGAAAACTATTAGACACTGATGAAAGAAATTGAAGACAACACAAACTGATGGAAATATACATCATTTTCATGGTTGGAAGAATTAATATTGTAAAATGACCATACTACCCAAGGCAATCTAAAATTCAGTGTAATCACTTTCAAAATACTGAGGGCATTTTTCACAGAAATAGAACAAATAATTTAAAAATTTGTATGGAAACACAAAAGACCCCGGATAGCCAAAACAATCTTGAGAAAGAACAGAGCTGGAAGTATCACACTCCCTGATTTCAGACTATACTACAAAGCTACAGTAATCAAAACAGTATAATACCTGCACAAAAACAGACATATAGATCAATGGAATAGAATAGAGAGCCCAGAAATAAACCCACGCTCTTAAGTCAATTAAACTACAACAAAAGAGGCAAGAATATACAATGGAGAAAAGACAGTCTCTTCAATAAGTGGTGCTGGGAAAACTGAACAGCTACATGTAAAAGAATGAAATTAGAACATTCTCCAATGCTATATACAAAAATAAACTCAAAGTGGCTTAAAGAACTAAAGGTAAGACCAGAAACCATAAAATTCCTAGAAGAAAACATAGGCAGAACACTCTTTGACATAAATTGTAGCAATATTTTTTTGGATCTATCCCCTAAAGCAAAGGAAATAAAAGCAAAAATAAACAAACGGGACCTAATTAATCTAGAAAGCTTTTGCACAGCAAAGGAAACCATCCACAAAATGAAAAAACAACTTACTGAATGGGAGAAAATATTTGCAAATGATATGACCAATAAGGGGTTAATATCTAAAATATATACGCAGCTCATACAACTCAACATCAAAAAAACAAACAACCTGATTAAAAAATGGGGCAGAAAACCTGAATAGCCATTTTTCCAAAGAAGACATACAGATGGCTAATAGGAACATGAAAAAAATACTCAGCATCGTTAATTATCAGAAAAATGCAAGTTAAAACAACAATGAGATATCACCTCACAACTGTTAGAATAGCTATCATCAAAAGGAACACAAATAACAAATGTTGGCGAGGATGTGGAGAAAAGGGAACCCTAGTACAGTGTTCGTGGGAATGTAAATTGGTGCAGCAACTGTGGAAAACAGTATGGAGTTTTCTCAAAAAACTAAAAATAGAACTACCATATGATCCAGCAATTCCACTCCTGGGTATATATCCAAAGAAAACAAAAACACTAATTCGAAAAGATTCATGCACCCCAATGTCCATAGCAGTACTATTTACAATTGCCAAGGCATGGAAGCAACCCAAGTGTCCATCAGCAGATTAATGGTTAGAGAAGATGTGGTATACACACACACACACACACACACACACACACACATATACATATACAGTGGAATACTACTCAGCCATAAAAAAGGAATAAAATGTTGCCATTTGCTACAACATGGATAGACTTGGAGGTTATTATGCTAAGTGAAATAAGTCAGACAGACAAAGACAAATACTGTATGATATCACTTATATGTGGAATCTAAAAAGTAAAACAAACTAGTGAATATAACAAAAAAGAAAAACAGACTCACAGATATAAAGAACAAACTAATGGTTACCCATGGGGAGAGGGAAGGGGGGAAGGGCAAGATAGGGGTAAGGGGTTAAGAGGTACAAACTACTATGTATAAAATAAAAAAGCTGCAAGGATACAACACAGGGGATATAGCCAATAGTTTATAATAACTATAAATGGAGTATAACTTTTAAAATTTTTGAATCACTATGTTGTACACCTGAAAAATAATATTGTACATCACCTATACCTCAATTTTAAAAAGTCAGAAGCCTGGTAAAGAGGAAATGATCAGTAGAAAAATGGCTGGAACAGAAAACGCTGTAAAAGTTGAGACCTAAGACTGGGCTGGCAGATTTAAGCTGGGGAAGAATTTGGGGTTCTCCCCATGTCTTGCAAGCACCAGGCAAATTAAATTGATCTCTAGGGCTGGCATCACAGACAGCCAAAGTCACAAAATGGCTTTCAAGAACAGAGGGCAAGCTGGGTTGCTTGAATCCTGCTGGAACTATGTTGTGGTAGATTATTAAAAATCACACCTTCTTATGTCCATGCTCCTTTGCAATGTAACTTTGCTGTTTTTCCCATCAAGAGGTGACATTTTTTTCCCTTCCTCTTGTGACTTGTTTTGATCAATAGAATGGTCAAATTTACATCACATGAGTGGGGCTTATTCAATGTAATAAATACTTCTTAAATCCAGGTCTTCCTGAATCCAGAAAAAAAAAACCACATTTGTTTAGCCCTTCAATAACTTTAAGGTGTTACTTCCTCTGCTATCCTCCACTGCCAAGCATATGCTGTCTCTGTTGCTTCTATGTGGGGCCTTGTGATTAGTTCTCATAGCTGGAAGTGCATGGAAGTAAAGGGTCACTTTTGGGTTGAGGCATTAAAAATTAAGGGGTGTTGGGCCTTCTCTGTGTTCTTTCCACCTAGCCTCTGTCTGTAAGCAGACGTCGCAGGGTAACAGTGAAGCCATGTGAAGATAGTTGGGCCCCCCAATGAAAGGAGTTGTATCTCTGGTTTTTGCCTGGAGTGGAGTCCCCTGTCAGCTGGTATTATATGGTGATGTGAGCAAGAAATAAAAATGTATTGCGTCAATTCACTGAGATACTGGGATTGTTTGTAAAAGCAGCTTATATAACCAGTTGTGTGCTGGTAAATGTTTAGCAACTGGATCTCTAAATGAAACAAAATAAAACAAAACAAAAAAACACATTGATTTGTAGAGTTTGCTATGGTATAAATTTCCATGGTATAAATACTCCCACCATGGCCAATTTCAAGCTACCAAAGTGATGTCACTGAACACAGAGCTGGGAAGGGATGCTAACCATTGGCTCTTGTGAGCCTGTATGAACTAACTCCAGCACACCACTGTGTGTAACTTACCCTGACTAATTTACTCCGCCATCTCCGACTCAGGCTGAGTTTGGTGAGAATCCAGCCAGTTTCGTCACATGGAGCTACAGACTGGATAACGTTTGGAGCATCCCACCATCCTGCCAACACTTGCTGACTACATGGGCCTGTGACTTAAGTGTTTAGTTACTGAGATTTGAGGATTGTTTGTTAAAGGAAATTCAATACCTCCTTAGCATCTGGCACAGTGCCTTGCACATGGCAGGCATCAATAAATGTCTACTGAATCAAATTCTCAAAGCTAGGGCTTTACAAAATTTGTGTAGCGTTCAAGCCTCATATCCATTTTTTTGGTATTATTCTTAAGAATGCAGACTAGGAATGTTCAGAGTCCAAATAGTCAAATTAGCCCTTATATATATATATATTATATCAGATATAACTATATATAGTATATAGCTGATATATATACTAGAAATATATATATGAGATATAACTATATATAATTGTTATATAATATATTATATATAATATATATTATAATAATTATATATAGTTATATATAATAATTTTATTTTCTTCACATTATGTGCTAACATGTTCAAAATTAGAGATATATAGCTATATCATTTTGATACACTCATGCTTATGATTACTACTCTTTAAAGTTATTTTGCCAATAGCAGATACATATCTTGGCTTACCAGCTGGATCTCAGTACTCTTATCTGTAAAATGAGGGCAATGGTCTCTATCTGTGAGCTGCTGGCACCCCTGGAGCTTGAAAAGGTAGTATTTTTTAAAAAGGAACTTATATAATATGCTCTAAGGTTAATTTTCTAATTTTTTAGTTTCTCCCAGCTACGAGGTTGTTTTGAAAATGGGACCTTAAAATAAACAGAGAAACCAACAAAACTGGTTCCTTGTAACATTGGAAAGTAGCCCAAAGACTTTAAACATATCTTAAGCATGCATAATGCAGAACAGAGGGCAAGTTGATTGTCAAATTCCTGTAGAGGGATTTTTTTTTTTAAGCTATAACTCTTCCAGCAAATGGCATTAGTATTTGGATTTAAAAACACTCCATATATGCCCTTTCATTCAAGTGTTTTTCTTAATGTGATGTACAACTTTAGAAATGCATACCATCAACTTAGTTATGTATGTTACAGGTTAAAAATTTTCTTCAGTTCTATGGTTGGTCTTGGGACTGATTAAAATGTGAATACTAATGAACCATGGGCTGTATGTAGATTCAGTCATTGAAAGGGGATAAAAGAACATTTCTACAAGAGATCAAACATAAGCTCAAATGGTAACTTTGACCAGAGGCCATGTAAGCCACATAACAAACATCCAAAAAAAAAACCCCTCTTACACTCCAAAGCAGCAGAAAATGTAGTTTGTACAGTTTGTTCAAAAATGTCAACTTGAAATTTGAGTCTGTGTTGTCTTTTAAAAGTCTGAAAAAAATGAATTTGAGGGTATTTTGTTACATTTCTGATCCAGAGTCCTAAAACATATAATACTAGTTAGTAAGGAAAGAATTATATTAACTTAATAACAGCCATCCTGTAGGAAAGAACAAAATGGGAATGAACTTTGCTTACTCCTTAATATGAGGGCTCAGACTTAGACCAAACTCCTTGCAACTGAGCTGAGTTCAAATGAGAAAAATCTATTTTGCCAAAAGGACTAAATACCTCAAGAACTCGTAAAACTGCTGATTATTTAACTTTGACCCAACTGCCAAACATGCAGGACATTTAAACTTGCTAAAAGCATTTTCAGGGTAAGGAGTAAAATTTGGGGCATCTGAGCTAAGCCTTCCTTGGCTTATGGGTGAAAATCCTCTTTGGTGGCTGCTATCATAATGGCTGCAGCTCACCAAGGTCTGCTGGGGTAAAAATTTCTGGGTTTATTATCTCTGTACCCAAGAAGTCTTTGTTTAAACAGCAATTTGGAGTGACAACTAAAAAGAATGGAGAATATTCAGCTTACTCCTTTTGGTCATGTATTATATTCTTTTATGAATGAAAATGAATTATTTAGCTATTTATACCTTGGTGACACACTATCACTCTGTTTCCAATTATTGGCCTTTTGAACTCACTTATGTTTGCCATTTAGAGGCTAAAAAAGTGTTCTCTGCCAATAGACTTGCACCAAGCACTATGGCCCTTGTAGCATCTACCACAAAGCTGCATGAGGTCTTGAGCCCCTTATTTTACCTAGAACAGTCTTTGAAGCTTCTATAATTAAACCAATCCACACTAAACAGAGTCCTACTGTGCTCCATTACAAAGAAACAAAACGTATTACTGGGAGAAAGGCCATATGCAAAGTGAGAGGGCAAACTCTTTAAAATTGCAAGTTTCTGTATCATTTATGTAGATCAGTAATTGCTTAGAACTAAAAAGGTATGATGTCAACAATAATATTACTGGTTGCAAGAGTAATCAATGGCTTTTATTAAAAAAAAGGACTCATTTGGACATCAACATTACTCTAGCCCATAAACACTAAAGTCAAACATTTGGGAGGTTGTTTTAAAATTTAATGCTAGATGATATTTTGACCAAACATAGGATCAGAGTCACTCCAGCAAAAGGAGTATTCTAGTGAAGCCTGTGGACAGACTGTAGGGAAACAGTCTTTCCAGGACACTGGGAAGATGGATACAGAGAATGTCCAGGGACACCTTCACACTCACTCTGTATTTTCCTTTAAATGAGTGTGGTGTCTTGCTGATGCTGAGTTTCCTCAAGAATCTCTTGCCCATCTACCCTCCAGCTTGCCTCTAATATTCTAGGGTATCTCTAAATATTTCCGTCTAAGGGCATACATTTGTGTAAATTCTTCTTCAATGGTACTGTGGTGTAGTTTTTTTAAAATGAGTTTCCCAGGTCAAAAAAGAAAGCAAACAAAACACCTCAACTTTGCATGGTCAGTGTCACCTGCAGCTTCCAAAGGATGCTGGGGCAGAGCTGGAAGGATAGCTTCACAAGATATGCTGAACCTGCCTTTGTTCTGTTTGGCCAACTTGCTTCCAAGATGATTCTATGTTCTTCCCTAAATAAACAAGGAGTTTAACCTAATCATATTCTGTGTGTGTGTGTGTGCGCACACCCATGCACACTCAAACACATATGGTTTCTTCCAACAGTTGCACTGAAATCTGCAACTGTCATTCAGAACCTTATGTATGTATCATGAATGAGATCTAACATTTGAACATATGGCTAGATTGAGGAGATAAAGGGATGATGGGAGCAATGGGAGGAAATAAATGTATCAGAAAAGCACAAGAATATTACATTGAATTCAAGTTAAAAGGAGGGCACTGCTTTGGATAATAATGACCAACTGAACACATACATTATTACAACTGCCATAGAACCATGAGAACAAAGAGAAGAGAGAGAAGACAACAGCAGTAAAATGAAGGAAGGTGGATGACAGATGGATAAATGGTAACTGACTTAAGAGGCTCAATTCAGCTGAATT
Source organism: Balaenoptera ricei (assembly GCF_028023285.1). NCBI lineage: Eukaryota > Metazoa > Chordata > Mammalia > Artiodactyla > Balaenopteridae > Balaenoptera > Balaenoptera ricei. The sequence continues at coordinate 42,006,013 of NC_082660.1, forward strand.
CTAAGCCAGCAGTGGGAAAGCCAAGAAACGACCCATTTTGCACTTCAGGATTTCCTAAGAGCTCAGGGATTGGTGGCATATGTAGAAATGGCAGCTAAGGTAAGGCTAAAAAAAGGAGGTTTCATTGAAAATCTGTGTAAGAAGTTAGATCCCAAAGTGTCCCTCCACTCCAAACAGCCAAGACAGATCTTACCTCATCCTAGCAAAAGACTGAAGTTTTGTGGATGAGAAGGACAGCAAGTTTCTGGACTAGGGGACACCAAGTACGGCAGATGGAAGAGATACTATAATGAACATAAGGAGAATAAAGGAAATTTTACACACTAAATGTTGATGCCAGCCTTCTTTTCCCAATCAGATTCCCAAATGCTGGAAAGAGGTGATAGGGTCCTCTCTTGGGAATCTGACCAGTTCAAGGGGGAAAATATATTATCACTGGGGATTTCCTAATGAAACAGATCAGGCAGATCATCCTATAGTGCTTCCCACAGTTGAAAAATCTACTCATGTAAGCAAAGCTTTATAATGTGTTCAAAGAGTCAAGGGTCAGCAGATATGAGAAATATGAAACAAAGTAGACAAAATAACCAAACAGAAAAAAGCAGGAAACAAACTTTGCAGAGAGAAGAAAACTTTTTTTAAAAAAAAAGATTGTTTATAGTCTCAGAGAGGTAAGATATTATATCCACAAAACAAGAACAAGACGGTATGAGAAAAGAACATTCAGAATACACAAAGAGTTGAAGAGCTATTGGAAATAAAATTAAAATTCAGTAAAATATTAGGAAGATAAAGTTGAGAAAATCTCTCAGAAAATAGAGCAAAACATATGTGATTAAAAATAAGAGAAAAAAAGATAAGGACCAATTCAGAAGATCTAAATTTGAATAAGCTGAGTTAGTTTTGTAGAAGGAAACTGAGGTAACTTAAATCATTTGCTGAGGTATTCTAATGAGTTCTTAAGTTTCACAAATTGTTCCTTTTAAAAAGTTTTACTTGTTTTTCTTATTTATAGCTCAGTTTTGTAAAAGTTGCAGGGGAATGTACATAGTTTAAGAGGCAAATAGTTCTATAAGGCTTATAAAGAAGAGTAAGAGCTGTCTCTCTTTTGCATTCCTGTCTTCCACAAACACAGGGCAAAGAAAAACAGATGAGAAGACATCATCAACAAAATAATTCCAGAACATTTCTCAAAATTGAAAGACTTGAATTTCCAGTTTAAAAGAGCTCATCACAACAGAGAAAAATAGATCCACATCAAGGCAGAGTTTTAATCACTTGAGACAAAGACAACATCTCTCCAGAGAGAAAGAGAAGAAAAAAAAAGTTCTTTCATATAAAGGATCATGAATCATTATGGCATTTTATTTTTCCACAGCAACGCTGGAAGCTAGAAAACAATGGAACAATGCCATCAAAACTTGAAGGAAAAAATAATTTCCCAACTAGAATTCTACATTCAGTGAAACTATGAGTTAAGTATGAGGGCAATGTAAAACACCTATAGTCGCAAAAATTTTATCTCCCATGCCCTCTTTCTTGGGAAACTACTGGAGGATGTGCTCACCAAAAAGGACAATAAAATACAAAGAGGAAGATACGAGAAAAAGCAATAGGAGAACCAAGTCAAGAAGAAGGCAAAAAAGCACACCTAAGATGGTGGTGAAGGGAGATTCTAGGATGACAGTATCCAGCAAGCCTAGGGAGCAAGCTGTCCATATTTAAGCAGATCTTGGGAGAGATTTCTCTGAAAAAACAATAAACTGAGAGAATATCTAATGTATTCAAACTTATTGAGGGGAAGGATAGAGAAGAGTCTGGGGATGAAGTACTTGTAGATACCCATAAAACTAAACAAACAAAAGAGACAAGAAAATTATTCATTCCAGAGAAAACAAAAAGTTACACAGTAAGGAAAAAGTAGTCATCGTATACTTCATGGCTTGGCTGTGACTAGCTTTTATTACAAAGTCATAATAATTAAACACTGAATATTGTTCCAGTTGAGATTTCTATATGGCTACATTGGGAGAAGAGGTCATGGAAAGTGTACTTGTGTGGGATGGTGTGAGGGCAACTTTTAGCACTGACAAATCAAGAAATAGAAGTGTAAGGATTTTATTTAGAAATATAGAGGTAAATACCAAAAAAAAAAAAGAGAAGGAAAGCAGTTGAATGTGGTTGTCTCTGGGGAGTGGGAAATGTTGGGGGAGGGGAGAGTGGAAGGGGAGAGATCAGGGACCTTCTCCATAAGTCTTATAGACCTATTTGCCTCTTAAACTTTGTATATTCCCCCACAACTTTTAGAAAATTAGACTATAAATAAGAAAAAAACAACTAAAACTTTAAGAAAAGGAACGATTTGTAAAACAATTCATAAGAATACCCCAGCAAATGATTTAAGATACTTCAATTTCCTTCCACAGAATTAACACAGGTTATTGATTTGTATGTGTCCAAATGAGGTGACAAAAATCCCCCAGTTTAAGAAGAGTATATGGGAATTGCAGTACCCTAGAATAAATAAAACAAGATTATGGTTTTTTGTTATTTCTCTACTAGATCAACTTTCTAAATGAGAGGTTAATTTAAGATTAATAAGACCCAATGGAAATAAACTATTAAAAACTACCTATCTTTAATTTCAAATTTTGTGTGAGGTTAAAAAAAATGATATACAGTAAACTGGCTTTCTAGAATACAAAATATGAAAAAATAACTATGAAAAAACTTTCTCTCAGCAAATGACAACAAGCTAATTTCAAGCAGAGAAGAGATTATTAAAACATTGAATCTAATCCTTGTAGAACACTATACAATTAAGGTTAAGGATCATATACATTACTAAGGAATTTCATAATCCTTATGTCTTCTAAATTAAAAATGGAAATAATTTAAATTTAGTGATAAATACATTTTGCTAAATTTTCATTACTTCAAAAATCCATATCCCATGTGGAGTGAATATACTATTCAATTAGCCAAAATAACCCTTTCCTAAACATCGTGGATTAATTACAGTTTAGAGCCTCTGTTAACAGATGATGGTTATCAATTAATAACCTCGTTCTAACAGCACATTCCTACTAACTTGGCAATAACTAGTCACAAACACAATGAATTATTTCAAGAGTTAAGCATATTTTATGTAAGATCTCTAATTCCAGTTACTATATATGTTCTGGGTTACCTAAGTACATTTGCGTTAAAATCTGAAATTATTTGTAAACTATTATTTACCAGATTTGCTTGTGGAAAGCAAGGAAGCTAAATGCCATCAAGTAAAACAGAAGAGTCACAGGAGACAGAAATATACTGCATCTGCCATAAAGTTTTGTGTCCTTGCTAGCTAATTCAATTTCAATTTCTACAATTTGTGTATAACAAAGAGTTTGTGTGTCCTTGGGAATGTTTTGGAAGACAGAATCAAACAAATTTAAATTAAGATTGTCATCTTCACACGTGGAGCTTCGATAAAACTGTGTCTTTGGCCTTTAAAACTCCTACCAAAAGAGCTAATGTTTTCATTATCTAGAATACCCTTATTAGAGGAGGGAAAAAAAGAGGCAGAGTTCTGAAATAGAAAAACTTACAGCAATAGAGTACAATTTAAATCTAGATGTCCAAGAATTTTTTTTTTTAAAAAGGAAATTTCAATAGTACAGTCAGTTCATCAACCAACACTTTTTGAGTTATTCAGAGAGTATCTACCACATTACCATGTGCTTGAGTATAGAATCAAAGACAAAGTCATAGTTCATGTATATCAAAATAAGTTCAGCCTCACTAGTAACCAAATAAATCCAAATTAAACCAAGATACCAATTCTACCTGTCAAATTGGTAAAGATGTAAAAAGCGATATTATCGCGATAACGTAGCAAGGAAATTGGAACCCATGGGCTTGTAAGGCTGTTAATTGGCACAACTGTCCCAGAGAGCAATTTGTATTAAAAGATTAGAAATATTTATATCCTTTGAACTCAGTCATACTTCTAAGACTCTTTCAAAAAAGCAAGGTAAACAAATCATTTTTATGTATGTCTCTTTGTATAATTTATAGTACTAAAAATTATTATGTAATGTCTAATAATCAATTGGTTAAGTAAATTATAGGGTAACCATATTACATAGCCAAAAATCATGTTTTAGAAGAATACTGAATGTTATGGGGAAAGGTTTTTTTTTTTTTAAATTGGGGTATAGTTGTTTTACAATGTTGTGTTTGGGGAAAGGTTTGTGATGGATTGTAAGCAAATCCAGACACAAATCAGTATGTAAAATATGAAAATATATATTCATGGCCAAAAAGAGTGGGAAGATATGCACCAAACTATACTTAGAGTTTGGATTTTTATTTTGTTTTTTCTGCCTCTCCTACATTGAGTGTTACTACTTTTATAACCAGGGAGGGAAAAAAGGTTGCTTTTACTGGAATTATGATCTGCTAAATTTTTAATGTATTTCAATGAAACCAAATTTAAACTAAATGAAAATAGCCTTACAAAATAAATGCCAAGCAAGGGGTAATGAAATATTTGCATGCACTGTCCTGTTTATGTAAATGTGATAAGTAATCCATCAGGCGCTTTCAAATCAAATCCATCAAATCCATCAGGCGCTTTCAAATCAGAATTTCTTTATAGAGGTGATGGGTCTAAACAAACCAGCCGTCTACCGCCGACCAGCACCCGAACTGCCACGGAGAGGGTGCTCAGTGTCAGAGCTGCAATTTGCAACCCTGGGATATAGGTATTGTCCTTGTGGGATTCTGACTGAATTTTAATGGACCTTGACCTTATCATGGATTTCATCCATGTAAAGCTGCTCTAATAAATGCAGCCTTCAACTCTGGATGCTTTCTCTAATGTAGCATCATTACTCCCTTTCCTAGCATAAAAAAAGAACTCTCAAATATTAGGAGGGTAATAAGTTGATATATCTGAGATACACATATAAAAGGCATTTGTAAATTATATCTGGGGAGTTTATTTTTCATTTGATTTATATAAATGCAATAAACCACAGGATTAAAAAATTCAAATATGACAGGAGGGTATAATCTGAAAAGGAAGTCATCTTCCTCCCTCCTCAACCCACTTCCCAGAAATAACCACTTTAACATTTTCTTGAGTATGTTTTCAGAAAATTTTCATGCACACATACAAATAGTGAATGAGATCATATTATACACATAACCCTACACCATGCTTTTCTCACTTAGTAATACATCTTTGGTGCTCTCTCACATTACTGTGTTTAGATTGATCTATCTCATTATTTTGAACAGCTGCATGGATGTATTATTATTCACTTAAGGAATCCCACTTAGTAACTTTAAATATGCACATTGAAACAGTAGTTAAACACTGGACCCTTAAACTGAAACCTCGTGAAGTAAGTCAAAGGAATAGGGAATTAGCTAGGTTATGAGATTACCTCAGTAGGAGGTCAATCTGTTCCCATGGCTGATGAGAAATCAGATATTTTGTGGAATCTCAAGGAGCTCAGAAGTCACTTTTTCCTATTTTCTTCACTCAGGTTCTTGGATTTTTAAATATTATGTAAGCTTCATATTGAAGTATAATATACATACAAGAAAAATCTAGGCCCCTTCCACTTTTGAATATAGATGCAAAATTCCTAAAGACAATACTGGTTAAATTAATTTAAAAAGAAACAACAGCAGCAACAACAACAACAAAAACAGATCACCTTTACACCAGGAATTAAGGGATGGTTTACAACAAACTAAAGGAAAGAAATCATATATTATCTCAGTTGATGTAGAAAAATAATTTGATTTATTTCAACATTTATTTATGATTTTAAAAAACTAGCAATTTAGGAACAGAAGTGACTTTTCGTACTTCATAAAATTTACCACCAACATTATATTTATTACAGAAAATTTAAATGCATTCCTCTTAAGATCTGGAATAAGACAAAGATGCACACTAAAACTGCCACTAATTAATATGGTGCTGGAAATGCTAACCAGAGTCATAGGAAAAGAAAAAGAGATAAGAGGTTAAGTGTTAGAAGGAAATATATGAAACTATTATTACTTTCACATAAGTTCATCTCCCTAGAAAAGCCAACAGAATATAAACTATTAAATCTAATAAGTTGAGCAAAGTTGCCAGATATGAGAACACCTACAAAAGTCAATGTGTTCTCTACATCAGAAATACCACTGATAAAATAAAACATAATTTATCTAGTAATTATTTTATCTAAGAATATATAAGACTTCGGAGAAAACAAAAATTTTACTGATGATTATAAAAGATGATCTGCATAAAAGGGAGAAATTTCATTTTCTTTGATGTGAAGACAATATTATAATGATCTCAATTCAATCTAAATTGATTTATAAATTCAATACAATTCCAATCAAAATCCAAGGTGGATTTTTTTTTTCAGAAATGCAGTATATTTACTCTAACATCTATACAGAAAACAGAGGTCATAAGAAGATAAGCAAACTTCAAAAAAGAAAAATTTAGGGATACACCCTACTCAATAGTAAGATCTTAACATCTACATGATCTGCAGCAATGTCCCCTTTCATTTTTCACATAATTTGTGGCTTCTCTTTTTGGTTTGATCAATCTAGCTGGAGATTTTTCAATTTTATTGGTCTTTTCAAAAGCCAGGTTTTGGCTTAATTGATTGTTTCTATTGTTTGTCCATTTTCTTTCTTTCTTTTTTTTTTAGATTTATTTATTATTTTATTTATTTATTTATTTATTTATTTATTTTTGGCTGCGTCAGGTCTTAGTTGTGGCATGTGGGATCTTCGTTGAGGTGTGTGGGATCTTTTGTTGTGGAGCACGGGCTTCTCTCTAGTTGTAGTGTGCGGGTTTTCTCTTCTCTAGTTGTGGTTTTCTCTTCTCTAGTTGTAGCATGCGGGTTTTTCTCTTCTCTAGGGCCCCAGGGCACCTGGTCTCTGTAGTTGTGATGCACAGGTTCCATAGCACGTGGGCCCTGTAGTTTGCGGCATGCAGACTCCCTAGGTGAGGCACGCAAGCTCAGTAGTTGTGGCACATGGGCTTAGTTGTCCCGCGGCATGTGGGATCTTAGTTCCCTGACCAGGGATCAAACCTGCATCCCCTGCATTGGAAGGTAGATTCTTTACCACTGGACCACCAGGGGAGTCCCTGTCCATTTTCTTATTGCATTGCCTTCTGCTCTTTTTTTCATTGTTATCCTTCTACTTACTATGGGTTTACTTTGCTCTTCTTTTTCTAGCTTCTTAGGAAGAATTTTATATAATTGATGTTGGACCATCATCTTTTCTAATATAAATATTTAAAGCTATACATTTCCATCTAAGCATTGTTTTTAGCTTATCTCACAAACTTTGATATGCTATATTTTCATTTTCATTCAGTTCAAAGTATTTTCTAATTTTCTTTTTCTCCCTGGATTACTTAGATGAGTGCTAATTTCCAAATACTTGGCGTTTTCCCAAGTATCTGTTGTTTATTTCCAATTTAATTTTGTTATACCAGAAAACATACCCTATATGCTTTCAGTCCTTTAAAATATACGGAAACATGTTTTATGGTCCAGAATATGGTCTATCTTGGTGTATGTTCCATGTGTATTTGTAAAGAATGTGTATTATGTTGATGTTGAGTGGAATATTCTATAAATGTCAATTAGGTTAAGTTGGTTGATAGTGTTATCCAAGTTTTCTATATCCTCATTGATTTTCTGTATTCTTGTTCTATCAATTGCTGAAAGAAAAGTGTTGAAACCAAATCAAGAAAAAAAGTGAAAAGACACAAATTCCTTGGAATATACAAATATGAAAACTGACTCAAGAAGAAACAGAAAATCTCAAGAATGGTATCTATTAAAGAAATTAAATTCTTAATTTAAAATCATCCCATAAAGAAAACTCCAGGCTCAGATTACTTCAGTAGTGAATTTTATCAAATATTTTTAAAAAGAAATACTACCAATCTTATACAAATTCTTTAAGAAATTAAAGGAGGAAGGAATACTTCCCAACTCATTTTATGAGGTCAGCATAACCCTGATATATCAGAAAAAAATATTATAAGAAAAGAAAACTATAGATTAATATCCCTCATGAACATATCTGCAGACATTGTCAACAAAGTACTAGCAAGGATTATGCATCTTGACCAAGTAGAGTATATACCAGGAATGTAAAGTTGGTTTAACATTTGAAAAATCATCCAATGTAATTTACCTTATAGACTAAAAAAGATATGCCATAAGATCATCTTAATACATGAAAAAAAAAAGAGAAAAAGAAAGTATGTTTGTTCTCACAACATCTATTCAACATTGTACTTGAAGTCTTACCCAGGGTAACAGGGCAAGAAATAAAGACATATATATTGAAAAGTAAAACTATCTTCATGCGCTGATAACATGACCATGTTTGTTTAAAAAAAATCCTGAGATATCTACAAAAAGCTACAAGAATACTGCAATGGACTGAATATTTGTGCCCCCCCTCCAAATTCATATTGAAATCTTAACCCCCAATGTGATAGTTTTAGAAGGTGGGACCTCTGGGAGGTGATTAGGTCATGTGGGTGGAGCCCTTGTGAAGGAGATTAGTGCCCTTATAAATGAGACCTTAGAGAGCTCTTATCTCCTTCCACCATGTGAGGATACAGCAAACAAGAAAGCAGACCCTCACCAGACACCAAATCTGCCAATGCCTTGATCTTGGATTTCTCAGCCTCTAGAGCTGTAAGAAATAAATTTCTTATATATGTATAACTGAGTCACTTTGCTGTGCAGCAGAAATTAACACAATATTGTAAATCAACTATACTTCAATAACATTTAAATATATATATATATAAAATAAATAAATTTCTTTTGTTTGTAAACCAACAGTCTATGGTATTCTGTTATAGCAGCCCAGACAGACTAGGACAAATATGTAAGTTTAGCAATGTCACAGAAAACACAATCAACATATAAAAATCAACTGTATTTCTATATATGTAGAATGTAGAATTGGAAACTGATATTAAAAACACCAGTTGCAGTAGCATTGAAAAAACATAAAATACTTGGAATAAATTTAACAAAATATGGACAAGATCACTACTCTTGCAAAATGTAAATCATTGCTAGGAAAAAATTTTAAAGCCCTAAATAAAAGGAAATATCCATCCCATGTTCATGGATCAAAAGACTCAACATTGTTAGGATAAAAATTCTCTCCAAATATATCTACAGGTTTTATGTAATCTCAATCTAAATCCCACTAGGTTGTTTTGTAAAAAATAAAAGATGATTCTAAAATTTGTATGGAAATGCAAAGGATCTAAAATAACCAAATAAGATTTGAAAAAGAAGAATAAAGTTAATGGACATACACTACTGACTTCAAGTCTTACAGTAAAGCTTCAGTTATCAAGACACTGTGGAATTGACATGAAGATAGATATACCTATCAACAGAACAGAATAGAAAGCATAGAAATAGACCCACACATATATGGTTAATTGATTTTTAAGAATAATAATTAACTAGGGATAATTATCTTTTCAGCAAATTGTGCTCAGAAAAATTGGAAATCTACAAGGAAAAAAAAATTTTACCTTTACTACAAACCATACATAAAAATTAACTAGAAATGGATCATAAACCTAAATACAAAAGCTAAAATTATGAATATTCCATAAGGAAATGCAACAAACATTTTTTTCCCTGACTGTGTGGTAGTCAAAGATTTCTTCAATAAGCCATTAAAAGCATGACAATCTTAAAAGGAAAATGCATAAATTAAATGTCAAAATTAAAAACTTTTGTTCTTTCAACAATACTCTTAAGAAAATGAAAAGGCATGCAACAGACTCAGGTTGGGATAAAATATTAGCAAAACAGGTATCTAGGGGCTTCCCTGGTGGCGCAGTGGTTGAGAATCTGCCTGCTAATGCAGGGGACACGGGTTTGAGCCCTGGTCTGGGAAGATCCCACATGCCACGGAGCAACTAGCCCCGTGAGCCACAACTACTGAGCCTGCGTGTCTGGAGCCTGTGCTCCGCAACAAGAGAGGCCACGATAGTGAGAGGCCCGCACACCGCGATGAAGAGTGGCCCCCACTTGCCACAACTGGAGAAAGCCCTCGCACAGAAACGAAGACCCAACACAGTCAAAAATAAATAAATAAATAAATAAATAAATAAAATTAAAAAACAAAACAAAACAGGTATCTAATAAAAGACCTATACCCAGACTATATAAAGAACTCTTAAAACCCAATAATGAGAAGAGAAACAATCCAATTAAAAATGAGCAAAAGATAAAGAAATATTTAACCAAAGAAGATATATGAATGGCAGATAAACACATGAAAAGAAAGTCAACATATTTAGTCATTAGGAAAGTGCAATTTAAAACCATAATGAAATGCTACCATAAGTGTAACCATAATGAAATGAAACCATAAGTGTAGCTGAAATTAAAAAGGACTGCCAATACCAAGGGTTAGCAAGGATGTAAAGCTAATGGAACTCTCATAAATTGTAGGTGACAAGATAAATGATAAAATCACTTTGGAAAACAGTTTAGCAGTTTCTTATAAAACTATAAAATTAAAAATACAACTACCCATGACTCGTATTTTCCCAAGAGAAAAGAAAATATATGTCCATACAATGACTGAATATTCATTGAATATTCATAAAGCTTTATTTATAACAGTAAAAAACTGACAAGAATCCAAATGCCCATCCACAGGTAAATGGATAAACAAATGTGTGATATTCATACAATAGAATACTACTCAGCAATAAGAAGGAACAAACTACCAATACATGCAACAGGATGAATCTCAAAAACATTATGCCCAGTGAAAGAAGCTTAACTCAAAAGGCTGCGTATTGTATAATTCCATTTACATAAATCTCTAGAAAAGGAAACACAATCTACAGGGATAGAAAGCTAATCAGTGTGTGCCTTGTGTGTGTGGCAATGATGGGAATTATTTAAGAGAAGTACAAGGGAGGTTTTGGGGGTAATAGAATGCTTTATATCTTGATTGTAATGGTTGTTAATGGGTATACACATTTATCAAAACGCTTCAAACTATACACTTAAGATGGTTGCATTTTAACATATGTAAATTATACCTCATTACAGGTGATATTTTTTAAAAAATCAGTGTAATTCACCACATTAACTAAACAAAAAAGACAAAAATTAGATTACCATCTCAATAAATCTAGAAAAAGCATTTGATAAAATTCACTATCTACTCATGATAAAAACTCTTAACCACCTTGGAAGAGAGGTAAACTGCCTTAAAAGATGTCTACTTTACAAAGAAACTATAGTAAACATCACACTTGCTGGTGAAATGTTGAAAGCTTTCCCTTTGATACCAAGACAAGGATGCCCTCTATCTACCCTTCTATTCGACACTGTACTACATGTCCTAGCCAGTACAATTAGTAAATAAAAATAAATAAGAAGTAAAAAGATTAGAAAGAAAGAAAACTTATTCACAGATATATTTATATACATAGAAAACTTCAAAAGAATCTATAGTTAATCTTGGAATTATCAAGTAAGTTTAGCAAAGTTGCTGGATACAAAGTAAAAACAAAACAAAAAACACATGTTTATATACCAGCAACAATCCATTACAAAGTAAAATTTTAAGAAGATACCACTTATTATAGCATCATAAAAGATCAGTTACCTCTGAATCTAGCATATGATATGCAAGAGCTCTACATGGAAAACTATGAAACATTGTAAGAAAATAAAGAAGACCTAAACCAATGGAGAGATCCCAATATTCATGTACCAGAAGACTCAGTAAAGTATAAATGTCAATTCTCCCAAAATTTACTAACTATAATTCCCATTAAAATCCTAAACTGTTTGTCAAAATTGACAATGGATTCTGAAATTTTATAACACAAATGCGAAATGCCTAAAATAAATATCCCAAGCAATATCAAAGAACAACAACTCTAGTGGATATCAAGAGGGAGGGGATATGGGGATATATGTATACGTATAGCTGATTCACTTTGTTAAACAGCAGAAACTAACACACCATTGTAAAGCAATTATACTCCAATAAAGATGTTTTAAAAAAATTTATATGGCTTAGTAATAAAGACAATGTGGTATTGGCACAAGAATACTCAAATAAGCCAATAAAATAGAATAGATATCTAGACACCTACATATATGGGCATTTGACTTACAACAAAAGTGGCACTGCAGAGCATTGGGGAAAGTCTTTTCAACAAACAACGTTGGGTAAATTGTATAGCCCTATATTAAAAAGTGAAATTTGATGTCTAACACACCCAATTTACAAAATTCAATTCCAGGAGAACTGTAGATTTAAATGTGAAAGGCAAAATAACAAAAATTTTGGAATAGGGAAAGATTTTAAGCGGGTACACAAAAACCAGCACTTACTCTGAAAGAAAAGATTGATAGATTGAAATACATTAAGAATTTTTGATCACTGAAACCACTGAGAAAATAAAAGGGAAATCAGAGTAAAATATATTTGTAATAAAATAACAAACAGCTCACATCCAGGATATATGAAGAATTCCTACAAGTCAACGAGTAACCCAACCCAACATAAAAATGAGCAGGAGATTTAAACAGGTACCTCACCAAAGTGGATATCTAAATGGCCAAAAAACATATAAAAAGGTGCTCAATCTCATTAATCATCATATTAAATGCACCACAAATATCATTAAATACCTAGCAGAGCGGTTAAAATTAAGAAGACGTACAATACTGTGTTGGTAAGGATGTGGAGCAATAGTAATTCCCATACATGGTTGGTGGAAGCGTGAAGTCTAACAATCACCACGTAGCACTGGCATTATCTATTAAAGCTGACTTATCCAAATTCCATGACCTAACACTTCTACTCCTAGGTATTCTCCAACAGAATGAGTGTACATGTCCCATCAGGTTGTAAGTAAAAGAACATTCATAGCAAGGTTACTGGATGCACAACTGGAAATATCCAAATGTTTACTAACATGGATTGAAATGCAGCAATGAAAATGAACAAACTACACCTACATAAAGCATGGATAAATCTCACATTTTTTGAGAAAAATAAGTCAAACACAAAAGATTATGTGCCATATAGTTCCATTTATAGAAACTTCATTAACAAACAAAACTAAGCTATAATTTTAGATTTTAGGAAAGGAGTTTCCTTTGGGGAGGAGGAGGGATAGTGACTGGGATGGACTCATCAGAATAGTGTTTCTGAAGCACTGGCAATATTCCATTTCTTGACCTGGGTGATGGTTACACAAATCTGTTCAGTGAGTTGTTCACTTATTTTATGTGCATTTTCCCATATGTGTGCTATACTTCAGAATTTAAAAATTTTAAAAATGGTAAAAGATATGAACAGGAAACTTACAGAAAACTCCCAAAGCTCAAATGCATATGAAAAGATGTTCATAATCATTAGTAACTAGAGAAATGCAAATTAAAACAATAATATATCACTTTACACCTTTTAGACTGGTAAAAACATCTCCAGTGAATCAATTATTGGCAGGGATATGCATAGGACATCTCATTCACTGATGTTGGGAGCAGAGACTGATCAGGCCATTCAGAGGGGTATGATGTGTGTGCATGTGTGTGTGTGTGTGTGTGTGTGTGTGTGTATCTATTATGATCCAACAACTCCACTCATTATATATTCCAAATAATTTCCTACACAGATCCAGAAGGAGACATGTATTAGGATGTTTATTATGATGTAATTTGTGGTGGCAAGAAATTGGTTCCCATTTGGGGTCCATTACTAGAAATGGTATAGATGAAATGTGTTAGTTGCAACTCCATGGAGTACTATGCAGAATTAGAAGCAACAAATTAGACAGCAATGTGGACTGACCTTAAAAACATAGTGCTTAATTTAAAAAAAGAAACAGAATGAGCTATAACATAGTACCACTCATGTAAATTAAAAATACCTGGGACTTCCCTGGTGATGCAGTGGTTAAGAATCCACCTGCCAATGCAGGGGACAAGGGCTCGATCCCTGATCCGGGAAGATCCCACATGCCACAGAGCAACTAAGCCCGTGCACCACAACTACTGAGCCTGTGCTCTAGAGCCCGTGTGCCACAACTACTGAAGCCCACGCGCCCTAGAGCCCGTGCACCGCAACTACTGAACCCGCGTGTTGCAACTGCTGAAGCCCGCATGCCTAGAGCCCATGCTCCACAACAAGAGAAACCACCACGATGAGAAGCCCACGCACCACAACGAAGAGTAGTCTCCGCTTGCCGCAACTAGAGAAAGCCCACGTGCAGCAATGAAGACCCAATGTAGCCAAAAGTAAAAAAATAAAATTAAAAAAAATACCTGAATGCCAAAAACAAGATATATTTTCAAGAATGTATACAAATTAAATGATGTATATTAAACATAGTTAACTTTGGGTGGGGAGTGAAGGAAAATGGGAGTACAGGATGGTGATAAAGGAAATTTTTTTAAAGCAAGAAAGAAAAATGTAAATAGCCTGGATCAGACACCAACTTAACCAAATGATCAAAGTTAACATTACCAGTAATGGAACAAACCAACATAAAGTGCCTTCTGATATGATGCACCAAGGACACAATGTCACTTGTGTGGTATTCTTGCCAAACACATGTAACCTGAATTTAAGTAGAAGGAACCATCAGGGAAATCCAAATTGAGGGACAGTCTACAAAATAACTGGCTTGTACTCTTCAAAAGTGGCAAAGTCATGAAAGACAAAGGGAGGCTGAGGAACCATTCTGGGTTAAAGGAAACTAGAGATAGGACAACTATATGTGGCATCTTAGATTGGATCTTGAATGAGAAATAGGACAACAGTGAGACAAGTGACGAAAGCTGCATAAGGTGTCTAGATTATATTATCATATCGATGTTAATTTACTGATTTTTATAACTAGTGACATGAGATATTAATAGCTGGGAAATTGGCAAGGAGTATGTGAGCACTCTGTATTTTTGATATAATTCACATACAATAAAATTCATCCTTTCAAAGTGTACAATTCAGTAGTCTTTAATATATTCACAAAGTTGTGCAACCATTACTTGGACATTAATTCCAGAACATTTTCATCACTCCAAAGAGAAACCCTCTACCCATTAGGAGTCACTCCCCTCTCCCTTCTCCCCCTAGCCCTTGGCAACGATTCCTCTACTGTCTGTCTCTCTAAACTTGCCTATTCTAGAAATTTCATGCAAATGGAATCATACAATATTTGGCCTGTTTTGTCTGGCTTCTTCCACTTAGTGTAACGTTTTCAAGTTTCATTCAATGTTGTAGCACCTATCAGTACTTCATTTCTTTTTATGGCTGAATATTCCATTGTATGTATAGAACATCTTTTGTTTATCCACTCATCAGTTGACGGGAATTTGGGTTATTCCCAACTTTTGGCTATTATGAATATGAACATGTGTGCACATGTATTTGTTTAAGTATCTTCAGTTCTTTTACGTATGTACCTAGGAGTGGAAGTGCTTGGTCATTTACATGGTAACTCTGTTTTAACTTTCTGAGGAACTGCCAAACTTTTCCAAAACAGCTGCACCATTTTAAACTCCTACCAGCACTGTCTTTATATTATTTTGGTTAACTGTTTTAAGGTCTGAATTGTTTCAAAATGGAAAGTTAAAAAAGTGATCATATAGCCAGAGTGCTGTGCCTTTTCTAGAAAAAGCCAACATACCAACGTCCATCCTTTCCTGGGTCCCATAGAGTGAGAGAAAAAGTGAGAAAACAAGCCCCTAGTCATTTGTACCTTTATTCTTGCTTTGGGGATCAGTTCAGTACTGGTCCATCAGACTTGAGAGGGAAATGAAAACCTGACCATGTAACTAGGGGGTTCTTCTTCACACCAGCCTCCAGTGTCAACACTGTCTTGTTTAATGACAGCCAAAGGGACTCAGAACATCACAAGTACAGGAGTGGAGATGGGAGAAAGAAAACTGTCCCTTTGATAATTATAATTTATTAAACATAACCATGCTTCCCAGAGACTCTTCTCACTCTTCAAAAGCTGTCAACTAGCTCGAGTAGAATGACTTTCTCTTAACAGGGCACAAAGGCCAGTGACTTGGGTACAGAATAGACAATGGAACTGATTGGTGGATAGAAAGCCAAAAGACACACATACACACACAAAAAAAGCACAATCTTTTAAAAGCTCCAAGTCATTGGCTTTATTTTTACTGAATTCAGCATGGGGTGACAAAAATACATTATATCACTAAAATCGACTATTACATGCAGACATTTATCCTTTCATTCCGTATATTCATTTTCTACTTTAAATCTGTTAAGTCATATTCATTTAAAATACATATTTACTAACTAAATATCTCCAGTTCATATAACCAAGGGTTTATAACATCTCCTTTAAAAGTTATGTTCCTTTATTATTGAGAATTTAATGGTTTAGATTGGTCTATTTTTTTTAACGCTTAGAGACTTAAATTTATTTACCAGGAACAGAAAAACAAAACATAATATAAAAAATAGTTTTCCAGAAGCTATTTCCATCATTCTTTTCTTCCTTTTCTCCTGCAAACTGGTGGTTTATCTTTACAAGTTCTTGGTCATTCCATAAGAAAGCTGCTCTTCTTCCGGTTTCATAAGAGATGGTGGACAGTGGTAAAAAAAATCCAGTTTACTTAAATTCTAGAGTTCACTTCAGGGAGCAAACAATGGGGTGGGATATTGGGACAGAGTGAGAGATATGGATTCTGGTGAGACTGAGAGTCATTCACAAAAATTACAGGGCTGTGGTAAAAGGAGAACAAAAAGAAACCGGGTTCCTGCTAGTGGGCAGGAAGCCAAAATGAGTAGGAATGGTGAGGTAGCAGGGCAGTGTGATGAGGCCCATAGGTGCTATGACTTCTGATAGTAAATATGAATAGAAACCAAATAATAATTACTAATAACATGTAGGTGACCAACCCTTGAGAGTTGAGGCAGAGAGAAGGAAGGATGGCATTACACCTGGTCTCTGGTTCATTGAGTTTCCCGGGCTGGTGTGTGACCATCTTGGTGAAATCATAACAAAATCATGTTTTGCTAAGGTGATCAGCTTTCATGGGGTCCTTTCTCTGCACTCTGTCCAATGATAAAGCCCACTGGCTTATGCCACCTGGAAAAGTTATTCCAAAACAGTATAGGTGAAGCATTGATGAAAATCACCATGAAGAACGTGTTTCCAGGTAGCCTGAAACCCAGCAGACAATGTAGCTGTTGCCCAACAAACACAGAAATCTACATTGTATGCCAGGTTCATGCCCCAGACCTGGATGTTGTGCCTGCAAGCCTTCCCACATATGATTTCAACATAAATGCCCCCTGCATCCAAGATTTCTGGCATTTATCTTCTCTAACACAGGGAAAAGACAACCACAAATCACAAGTGCACTGCTGGGATGTATTTACTACAAATGAAATTTCCTTAAATTACCACATTATTCTGAGAATGCCATTTAAAAGTCAAGAGATGAAAAAGATGGATGGATGGATGGATAAGATAGGTAGGTAGGTAGATAGATAGATAGATAGACAGACAGACAGACAGATAGTTTTGTGACCAAATGATACCTTCCACAGGGGAGGGAGAGAGAGAAAAAACAGATAAACAATCCACAGATAAAATATCCAGATTCCTCCCCTTTGTGGTGCTGAAATCAAATGCACCTCATTACTCATAAAACCCTGATGGTTCCCACACTCCAGCTAATAATGGAAGACTTACCACCCACCCAAGAACTTAATCCTGTGTGTATATGTGTGTGTAAATCAAGGTAAAGCCTTATTATTGAGTACTTCCCAATAACCTCACTCAGGACACTGTAACAGAAGGTAGAAGATGCCATCAGAGACCCAGTAGCCAGATGTAGCTACTGATTACAAAAGACAGGATCTACACTGGCTACTGAGCCATTGAGGGTACCTACACATTCCAGCAGCTAGATGATCCGCAGCCTTCTAGGGAGGGGCTCTGTGGAAGGAAAGAGAAGACATCAATCCTGGAAACTTATGTGGGAATGGTATTAGGAGGTTTCAATTGCATATTTTCTTTATTGACAGTCTGACACTAACCCCATGTCTGCAGTTTAAAACAACCTCTAGATTTATTTACTTACTCAACATATGTTGATTGAGTGACATTGAGGAAAGTACCAGATACTCTCTCAGGTGCTAGAGAGCCAGCAGCAAACAAAAAAGATGAAATTCCCTCCCCTTCTAGAGCATGCATGATTGTCTGTGAGAAAATCTACAGTTGATTATTTGGCATGTTTTTGCAGTAAAATGTAAAAAAAATATATATATATATAATGTATATATTTAATGTAAAAAAATGTGTGTGTGTGTGTATATATATATATGTGTGTGTGTATATATGTATGTATATATATGTATATATATGTATATATATGAAAAACAAACAAACAAGCAAACAAAAAACCCAATCCACCATTTCATTGTGGTCTTGGAGCATTTTTGTCTGCCTTACTACACTTTAACTTGGGTAATCCAGCAATGATGCACATATGTACAATAAAGAATACTGTATATTGCAGTATATTGTTTCCTCTATAAACTGAGGATGATGCAGTTATTTCTACCAAGTTTCTAAAACACCTAGGAAAACTGCAAAAAAGATACATGACAAAGTATCCAAAGCAGCATCTCACCGGTATGTCAGTTCCAAGCTTTCCTCCCATAATACCATGTAGGTATAAAAAAAGTTAGAGGATAGGTGTCTTCCTCATTGATTCATTCATTCACCCCAGAAATGCCTGCTGAGAGCCTTCTCCTTATTTTCTGCCAGGCACTGGGGATGTGGCACTGAAACAAGACCCAGCACTCATGGAACTGAAAGGTGAAGATTTAAGGTGCAGGTAGGGAAAGACAAAAAGCAACTCAACAGGTACCGATGGTTATTTCCATTCCTTTTCCACAGTGAAAAGGAATGCTATTTTTCACAAGGCTTTTCATGAAAAGCCTCACTGCGGGTGTGACATTTGAGCAGATTCTTTGAAGGAGGAAGAGGAGAACTGTTCACACACCTGTGGTGAGAGAACATGGCAGAGAGAGGCGAGATTCAGAACAAAGGCCCCGCCCGAAGTGGGAAGAAGCCTGGTGTCTTGGAGAAGGCGTTCTTATATTAGCACATGACTGCTGTAGCCAATTATTGTTTTCCACTTTTAGGATTTTTTTTTTAGAATGTAAATGACTATGCAAGTTTGCGCCAAGTACACACATTTTAGAATCTGACCTTCTTATGAATTTAAAATGCTTTGGCTATCACGTAGAAAAGATTTAGGAAAGTTATCGTCAATTGGAAGAAAGTCTATACTTAGAACTTTATATTAGTACAATTGGACTGAACATGAAGCTGGATGGGAATATTTATTGCCCAAAAGGTAGCTTTTAAAAAGATGTGTTAGGCAACATTGTAAATCAACTGTACTCCAATTTAAAATTTTAAAAAAATAAATAAATAGTTTAAAAATGTGTTAAGTGTAAGAAGAGACAACCAGCTTTCTGAGAGCTCTAAATATATAAATTTCAAGGGAATGATTTAACTATTTAATCACAGGTGTCTAATTTTAAGAGGGAACCCACTTGCCAAATTATAATAATAGTGTTTCACCAGGTGGTTAGCTCTTAGGAAAGGAGAAGGATGGAATTTATAAAGTGAAGTAGGTTTTTGTTTGATTGCTTGGGTTTTTTTTTTCTTTTTAAATAAATTAAAAACAACTCAGTCTATGAAGTATATTTTGGCATTACCTAAAAAGCCAGGGCGTACATACCAAAGTAGGAAAAAAGACTGCTTAGACAGGTTTGGTTGAATCTTACCCTCAATATAAAATAAAGCATTTACAGAACATACAAACTTACATTTCATAAACCACTGAAACTAAATGTTCGTAACTATTTTTATGAATAATAAGACTAACAATTAAAGTGAGGCAAGGGTTTAGCTTGGTTAGTCTTAACACCAAAATCCAAAGGATCATCTTTTATAAATGTTGGTCTATATTTAGATTAGAAGAATGGCATTTTTAATTCTCAAAGCTCACCCTATCTATCCTCTAAATCTTCCTAAGTCAAAATAACTATAAAGTTAAGATAGTTTTCTCCCCTTATGTTTAAATTTATCTAGGTAATACAAAAAGGAAAAACTGTAAATAAAATTTTATTAAAGGTTACTCTATAGATTAGTGTCAACCACTAACCAATAATACACATTTTAAAGTTTATTAAAATATAGAGAATATATAAGAAATATACTATAGCATAGACTATTAACCAATAATACATTTGAGAAGTTTATAAATAAGTCAAACTAAAAATGGCAAATTACATAATTCTATTATCTAACAAGAAGACAATTAAACCCCAGGGACGGGTGAAAGAATTATAACCAAGGTACTCAATGCTCAAGTCCTATTCACAGTACAAACAAACAAAACAAAGACAATCATAATAAAAAAAAAACCCCGTCCATGCTGGCTAAAGACCATTTATTTGAGGTACACATAATGGGAAAGAGAGATAAAAGGGAGGAAAAGACCGATTAAAAGTTAAGCCTGCTACCTGCTGTTGGAAAGCCTGCTTGGAACTGGGATAAGGACCATTTCTTGAAACATTAACCTAGAATTTGAAGAGCTGACCCTCCGGAATGAGAACAGGGGCAACCCATAAATCCAACCAAGAAGTAAAGAAACCCACTGATGTTTAAAGCCAAGCTGACATTCTCATCAAAGTTTCACTAGAAATTAATGAAATGCAGCTTCGTGGGTCATTCAACGAAAGGAAGAGTAGACGTCCCTGTCTTTTTAAGGGATTATCTGGATGATTCTATATTGCCTCCCCAAAGCATCCCTAACTTTAGAAATTGTAGTTTTTGGAAAGAAATTTTGACCCCAAGCACTGTACGTGGCAGTAAATGAAGAGGGGCGAACAATTTCACAGCACTGCCAGAATGTTAACTTTACCAAGTCAAAATTGTAAAGTTTGGCTCTAGATGTCCCCTTCCAATCCCCATCCATGATTTTTCACATATTTTAGCACATGTACTAGCAGCCTTCTGGAACTAAATAGGAACATACGACAGCATATTTATGGATTTGACAGAACACACGCCAGTACATTACTCGAACAAAGGTTTTACTTCTAACAAAAATTGCCTCCCATGGAGTAGATCTCATGTTAAGTGTTCTGACCACACATGCATTAAAATAGACAAACGGAAGCTATGATAGCTGTTGGATATGTCTATTACCTGGATTGTGGTGATGATAATGGGTGTTTGCACATGTAAACTCATCAAATTGTACACATTAAATATGTGCAGTTCTTTGTATATCAATGATACCTCAATGAAATTGTGTACAAAAAACAAACAAACAAACTGCCTTCCACGTGGTTAAGAACAAAAAGTCTAACTCTAACTGTAGCCCAGGAAAGAAATGCACACATATATGTCTACACAGTGTGCCGCGGGGTGAAATTATGCCCGAGGAAAAACCAACCTTTTAAATACAGGTGTCTAATTAAAGTACGTTCTTGTGAACTTGGATTCCTTTTGTGTTACGTTAGAGCATTTGAGCCAGGGTCTCACCATAACCAGCACGTGGCTGCAGCCCGTCCAAGTCTTGCATACCTGAGATCCTGTGACTACACTGACCAAAAACATTTACACCAGCTGATGGTCACTTGATTCTCATATCACTTATTTAGTAAATTGCTCGGCAAGTCAACTTGAAGATTGAGGTGAACGTTTTCTGAGATGTTGCTGCTCAAGACATTAAAAAAAAAAATTCCCTGCCAGATAACTCTAGTCTGAACAGGCCTGGGAAGGGATGGGGTTGGCACGAGATCCTAAAACAAGCTTCTAAAGGCGAAACCACTCACAGCCCATAAAGACACACTCAGACCAGTTTTTAAAAAATAATATTTAGCAATTAGGCACATGCCTTTAATCCTTCTCAATGCAAACCAATTTTTCTTAAACAACCATTGGATGAAAACATGAATCATTTTACTCGCTAAAAGCACTCAGAGAAAAAGGATAGTTTTCACCTAAGTAACTGCCTTTTTAAGGACAAGTTCCAGAAATTAATTGCACTAAATCCACGTGCAAATATCTCTCTCTCTGTCACTCTCCCCCTCTCTCAAAGAAACTCCTAAATTCTCTTCATACAATGTTGGCAGTGTGCAATAGTGGTGAGGAATTCATCATTGGAAAAACAACGAAATAAAATAATCTGCATTCTTCTACCAATGATAAGTAAAAAAAAAAAAAAAAAAAAAAAAAAGGGTATCAAAGTAAGGTGACTATTTTCTGAACCTGTAAATAATAGAAAAAACAGTTCTCCCAAGAATCCCCGATACAGACTTTTAACAACAATTAACCCATTACTATTCTATACTATTACTGGGGCCTTTCTAAATTTGGTCTCATTTCTAAGCCTTGTGCTATTTTCTAAAGGCGTTGACATCACATACGCCTAACAGTGCAGGTTTCATGTATAATCAAATCTCTACCAAGCCTCCGCTTTCACTACTATACAGAACTCCTTTTGTCACCAAATGTTCTCATGGTACAAAATTCTTCATTTGGTCTTCCTTGACTCTTCCCATCAAGTTTCACTCAGCTCAGATGCACTAAGGAGGAGCAAATCCTTGGCCTCTACATACTGCTTGCTCAGCCCCCCTCTTCGCCCTCTGCTGGGCCTGGCTCAAAGAGATTCTAGAAGAGTCTAGAAGGATTCTAAGGGGCCTTCCCGGAGTCCTCTGAAAAGTTAGCTGCATGCTACTCAGGGCCAGCTCCCTGATCACTCAGTCTGTATCTCAGGCAGAAACACAAGCCAAATTGTTCTTTAATTATTTGTTTAGAAATACATCTCCCTATAAGAATATGAGCTCTGTGAGGGTAAGGATTGAGTCCCGTTCTTTTGAGACTCCCCAGGTACTAGCAGGTACACTGGATCATAGTCATCTTTTAATAAATATTTGTCAAATAAAGAAATCTGAGTGACGTGCCTGGCACCTGCACTGATATTCTTCAAAAAACAAAATAACCTAAAACAACAGGAGACTATCTCCATTTCAGGAAAATTCTTACATTTCTTTATCCTTTAAACATTACTCACTTCCCATCTTAGTTTTATGGTACTTTTCTATAATATCTGTGGGTGCTTATAGGATCAAGCTATTTGTAAAAGAGGATATTTTCCTAACAGAAGTGCAGACTAGTGAAAGCACTCTCTCAAGGTGAACATTTCTATACAGTCCCTTGTAGCACAAGGAGAATAGCCTTGTAGCACAGAAGATGGGGCTCAGGAAGGCTATCCTAACTGCCTTCATTCCACAGGACAAGTAAACTCTGATGAAATGGAAGAATTGAGACAATTGAACAGGTAATGGCGGGGGATGGGAGAAGAGGATAGAAGGAAGAACAAAGGGAACATCCATGGGTTACAATTTCCTTTGCTTGTGATGGCTATGAAATGAAGTATGTTGTGAGCAAATGAAGCCTCTTCCAAAAATCATACATGTCTACCAGCAGCTAACATTGGGCTTCAATTATTATGAGGTCTATGGTAGCGTGTTGATTTTTTTTAAACATCTTTATTGGAGTATAATTGCTTTACAATGGCGTGTTAGTTTCTGCTGTGTAACAAAGTGAATCAGCTATACATATACATACATCCCCATATCTCCTCCCTCTTGCGTCTCCCTCCCACCCTCCCTATCCCACCCCTCTAGGTGGACACAAAGCAACGAGCTGATCTCCCTGTGCTAGTTAGCATGTTGATTTTTAAAATTATGTGGTTTGTGTAAATGGCTCATACCACAAAGGAAGAGAAGGGGAGACAGCTAACAGACAAGTGTGAAGATTTGGAGGGGCTAATAAAAATGATTAGAAAATGGTGGAGTGCAACTAGAGATTATCATATTAAGTGAAGTGAGTCAGAAAGAGAAAGACAAATACCATATGATATTACTTATTTGTGGAATCTAAAATATGACACAAATGAACCTATCTATGAAACAAACAGACTCACACACATAGAGAACAGACTTGTGGTTGCCCGGGGGGCTGGGGGAGGGACGGATTGGGAGTTTGGGGTTAGCAGATGCAAACTATTACATGTAGGATGGATAAACAACGAGGTCCTACTGTATAGCACAGGGAACTATATACAATATCCTGGGATAAACCATAATGGAAAACAATATTAAAAAGAATGTATGTATGTGTATAACTGAGTGACTTTGCTGTACAGCAGAAATTAACACAGCATTGTAAATCAACTATACTTCAATTAAAAAAAATTTTTTTTAATTGAATGTGTTGACCAAAAAAAAAAAAAAAAATGGTGGAGGGCTAAATGTAGCATATATCATACTTCCTGATACTATCTGATGACCTAGCAGCTACAGCACCCACAAGACGTTTAGCAGGGAGGAATAAGATGAAAACTTGAATGGTACTTGTGTAACAAAGAGAAAATGGGAACGTTAATTGAGATTTATAGAGAAAGACTGTTCTGATATGTGTTAAATAAAGGAAAAGGGGGTAATTGGCTACTTTGAAACTTCTAGAGAATGCATCAAATATTCGCTCCCAGAGTGGGCGCCACCCAGTGGATGTGTGACCAGTTCGCCAACTGGTCGTAAGGAAACAAAAAGAGTTTCAGCGGTAATAACTCAGTACAAACCAAGGGCCATGAAAAGTCTTGCCAACAGCATTTTTCTCCACCTTCTTCTCGCCTTATTAGTTGATGATCCCAGTGAAGGGTTTTTGACAAGGGATGGACAGTTCTGTAGAACAAATGGAAGTGTTCAGGGAAACACTATCCATCTAATTAAAAGTCAGATTCAAAAAAATAATGCAGGAAAATATCAAAAGATTAAGCTCTTGGCTCACAGTTGGAGATGGATTTTTGAGATGGTCACAGAAGTAGTCTGGAATGGAAAAAGGAAAAGGGATACCAAAGAAGGAGGGCCATTGAAGAGAGCAAAGAGGAGAGACGTCAGTCAATACAGCCAAAAGGGAGTAGAAGAGAAGCCCAACACTCATTTACAACACTGAGGCACTCATCAATGGGGCAACAGCTTCATGGCCATCCTCTGTGAACTAGCTAGAAAAGGAAGTTTACCAGATGGAGAAAACCAGAAGGATACAGGAGGAGTGACTCTCGGGAGTTTAAAAAAAAAAGTTAGAAAAGGTGAGCATCCGGAGTCCAAGAGAAAGGGAAGATTATTCATAGGCCTGGGCAAAGTCAAGAGATGAAGGAAGGAAGTCTTTCTTCCTGTGTGGGGTCGGGGGAGCAGCAGTGGCAACCTTTATCACTAGGTTGAAAGGGGAATTAACAGAAACAAAACTACAGTTTATAGTGATGGTAAGTAACACTGGGGAAATCTGGTTCCTCTTTCTGTGAGTGGAGAAAGAGGTCAGGAGAGGTACTTGGCACTGAAGGATAGTATAACCTTGAAAGGACTGGCTCAAAGAGGACAAGAGAATGTGTGTGTGTGTTGGGGGGGGCTACAGAAGTCATTTTTAGTCAAAAAGGAATAGCAAAAGCCTCTCATTTAGAGAAAAGGGGGGCTATAAGGAGCTCAGAAATGAAGGCGAAACCTCGACGTCTAATGAGAACACACTAGATGTAACATGGCAATTCTAGAAGAGCAGTCAACCTCAAGAGCCCCATGAGCAATCCAAACCACAAGACCAAGCTTTCCTGGGGTATCCTGCCTGCGGCTATACATCCCATGTAGATGTCACAAGCCAGGAATGATCCCAATTTACTAAGTCCAGAATTGCCTGCTCCCCTTCCTGACCCCATGTTCGTCCTCCTGCCTCCCATTTCTCGCTGGGAGGCTATGGCATCAAACCTGTTGAAATTTCTCACGGACAATTACTATTCATTCTGACACTCTCTTTTAAGTCCTAGCCTGCTTATTGAACTTTCTATAGTCTGGGGAACAAACTGTAAAAAAAAAAAAAAAAAAAAAAAAAAAAGCCATCCATACGATGATAATCCTTTTCATGCTGAGAGTCAAACTCATCTTACTACTGGAAACACTAAAAGTTAATGCAAACCCTATGCTGACACAAGAGAGCTGTTATGTACATCACCACTTTTCTTTCATCTCTGCCCCTATGGAGGCCAGGACGGGCCACAGAATCAGGGATGGAATAAATGGAGGTACTTAAAAGGGCAGAATCTAGAGGATTTTGTGGGGAAAAAAAACCCAAAATAAAACAAATAGGTATTCCCTAGATTGAGTTTCATCCTCAGACAAAACCTTACAATCTTTGTACGCTCTTATTATTATATCTCCTGATTTTCTAAGGTTAAATGAACCTCAATAAATTTTAAAATCATGAATAAAAAGCTGAGAAACTAGAATTTTCGAGACTCGGTCAAGAAAACACGTCATGTTTTGTTTTAGATGTGCCAGTAGGGACAGACAGAAAACGCTTAAGAAAATTGTCATTTTACCAATATATGAAATAACAGGTTACAAAACAGCATTACCCAAAGTGTGTTCTTTGGAGTATTAAACCAAGAGATGACTCAAAAAAAACCCTACAGTTCTTGGAATCTATTAAATTTAGGAAATGCTGTAGACGTACCATATGCCCCTCTTGAAGTTTCGATACAAACATGAAAGGTTCTGAAAAGTCCTGCAGGAGAGGAACTTATTTAATGTTGTTCAACCCAGCTTTTCCTGAACTTACTGGACCACAAAATTTTCTCCCTGTCTCCTGAAAATGTGTTTTGTACTAGACAGTACTAAAGCCTATACTGGTCCCCACACAGTTTATCACATACACTAGGGAGAAGTTTGGGTGGCCACAGACCTGTCAAGAATTCTGCTGAGGAAGCTGCCCCCAAACCAGGAATGTGAAAAGGAAGAGGGATACTGAAGACAGAGGGCCACTGAAAGCGACAGAGAGCAAGGACACATGTCAGTCAACACAACCAAAGGGAAAGGGGGTGCCGGGCATGGGCCAACCTTCTTGGCTAAGTAAACTCTAATGGCACCTGCGTCTTCAGCTCTATGCTGTTTCCTTTCAAAGCCACCAGTTTCCGTGGCTGGGACAAAACAAATGACTGTTGAGATCTTTTAAAGAAGAATTTAAAATAATACAGTGCACCAGGTTTCATTTATAATGAAACACAGCAATCTTGATGGAAGCCACGGTGCGAATAATGGAATTAAGCTCTCATGTTTCCTTGTTGGTTTTACAAAGCCACCCGCTCAGTACTGTGCCATCCGTAATCAGGCCGGATGAAGGCAATCACGTAGTAAATGTCAACACCCGCTGTGTATACAGTACTGCCCAACTATCACAGTTCTTTCACATCCAAGTCTTTGACCCTTACAACAACCTTGTGAAGCCTGTGGTTGTGTTATTATCTATTTACAGATGGCGAAACAGGATTAGAGGGGATCATTGCCATGAACACCTCATATACAAATAGAAGGGACTCTAGTAACTGCTTGACAAATTGATGAGCAAAAAGTCCAGGCCAAATACTCAATGACATGAGTTTGGGGAAGCAGCAAGGTGCCATGGGGAGAATGGTGACCTCTGCCTAAGAAGATGGGGGCTCTGTGATCCAGGCAAACAGCTTGGCTTCACTGGGTCTCAGTTTGCTTCCCAAGCAAATGAGGATAATACTTACCCTACCAATAATGGGATCATTGAGATGACCCCACAAAATGAGGTTTATTAAAGTACTTTACCAATTTTCATGCATTCTGCAAATAGAAGAGATTTTATTTCTCTCACAGTGGTAGAATACGATGGTAGTATTTTCATGTCTGTGCAATCTGAACCCTGCTTCAGATGCTTTAGCCCCCATCATACAGTGAGTGCTACAGTAGTTGTGTTTAAGTGCAAATGCTAATAAACCAGGGCTGGACCAGATACTTTCTGAGCCACTTGCTTCAACACCTTGTAAACAGGAGGAGCTAAAGCGATGGCAATTATTACAGTTTAACTTTGGTTTCTCATCTGTACTAAAAGGTTACATTTCTATCCCCAAACCATTAAAACTTCATGAGTTTTTTTCTCCTAAGAGATGCTAAGTTTTTATTTTGCCAAGTAAGCTCATTTTTAAACCCCTCCATCTATAAAAATGATTTCTCATTTTTTTAGGTTTTTTTTTAAATTAACAACTAACACAATAAACTGCACGTATTTAAAGTGTACAATTTGATAAGTTTTGGCATACATATGCACCAATGAAACCATCACCACCATCAAGATAATGAAATTATCCACCAGCTCCAAAGTTTCCTCATACCCTTTTGTAATCACTCCCACCTGCCCCCTCACAGCTCCCCCACTCCAAGCAACCACTGATCTGCTTTCTGTCACTATAGATTGCTTAGCATTTTCTAGAATTTTATATAAATGGAATCATACAGTATGTACTTTTTTGGGGGGGTTTGGCTTTTTTCACTTAGTGTAGGGTCATCTGTGTTGTTCACTATATCAATAATTCACTCCTTTTCACTATTGAGTACAACCCATCATATGGATACACCACAACTGATTGATCCATTTACCTGCCGGTGGACATTAGGGTTATTTCCAGTTTTTAGCTATTACTTACAAAACTGCTGTAAACATTCATGTACAAGTCTTCATAGGGACACATGCTTTCTTTTCCCTAGGAGTGGAATATCTGGATCAAATGGTAGGTGTATGTTTAACATTTTAAGAAACTGCCAAACTGTCTTCCAAGATGTTTGTACCATTTTACACTTTGACCTACATGTATTATGAGAGTTCTAGATCCTCCAAAAACTTGCCAACACTTGGTATAGTCAGCCTTTTAAACTGCAGCCATTCAAATAGGTGTGTAGTGGTATCTCATTGTCTTTTTCATTTGCATTTTCCTAACGACTAACGATGTTGAACATCTCTTAATGTGCATATTTGTCATTTGTATATCTTCTTTAGTAAAGTGTTTGTTCAAACCATTTGCCCATTTTTTCTCTGTTGTTTGTTTTCTAATTATTAAAAACCCCAGTTTTTTTAACAGATGGTACAAGACTGGTAACTAAGAACTCAATCAAAATTTTACATAATTCATGGGTACCCAAGAGGATAAAAACTTCACAATGATTATTTCCTAAAACCTATGGTGAACTGAAATATTCTCTAAATGTTATGACAAACTTGAAAATCTTCTAAAGCTTGAAAATAACTTTATTTTTTATCAGTATTGCTGCTAAGTCTACACAAGTTCAGAACTTAATAAAAAAGTAATTATATTTCCATGTATTCTACTAGTACCTAAACCATCTTAGTTCCTCCTCAGTGCATTAGCTGAAAATCACCAAAGTTTCTGTCTCTAAACCACATTTCATACTTTGTACTAATTATATTCTAATCCCATAAGATCCCATTTTCCAAAAATAATTTTTTTATGTCAGACGTGTGCCTACATTCAAAAAGTGACAAAGGCCAAAACCTCTGTCACGTTGTTTGTGCAAACAGTCACAGCTAAAATGTGATTTGCAAGCATGAAGAAGAATTCTCCTTTAAGATCTGTAGAGCAGGCTGGATTTGAGGGCTGCTACGGGCTTTCCTTTGAGGAAAAGCAGGCCCAGTTCTGCTGTGCAGGGCCATCGGTTCGCAGCTCAATTGTTACAGTTGATGTGGGTTTCCTTTTAGATGCCTGGAAAATGACTCTGCTGACCACATCCACATTCTGAAATACTTTTTGAGAACTTGTAACCAAACTGCAGGAACTGACTCATTTTGCAGTGCCCAGCTACCACACAATCGTACCAGAATAGACTCCAGTCAAAAGCAGAAATAGCAAGGTCTTAGAACACAGGCAACAAATTGCCTATTTATATGGGGGAAGAAAGGGGGAAATCCCAGGGTGCATGGGGCAAAACGGCTCAAGCCCCGAGAGACCATGAGACGTGACCAGCCTGAGAGGAAGGACCGAACAGAACACATGACTTCACGGGCAATATATGTGCTTCCCTCAAAGCTAGAAGTCATAGGCTGATAGAAAAGGAACCTTAATGTCTAGCTCTCCATAGTCCACCTAGAAAGTAGATTCAGTTGAGAGAGATGCATGCAGGAGGATTTGCGGGGAGATGGTGTCTTGAATGCCCATTCCTGAATTCCTTGCTCAGGAAGTCAGCAGCATGCCCCTCATCTCCCAGGAGATGAGCAAAAATGGACATCCTATCAGGGATGCCAGAAAGAAGTCAGGCCAGGGCCCGGGGACACCAGGGCTTAGGACCAGAGAGATTTGCCAGCACCCTGAGGCTCCCCTACATCCTTCGTTATCCGTTTCTACATCTTTCTCAGCTCCCAACGCGGTTCATCCAAGTGGGTCAGCTTCCTCATGATGTGCGAACTCTCACTCCCTCTCTCAGTGCAGAGTTCCTACCTTAGGTGGAAGATGGAAAGGAGTAAACTAGGCCCTCCTCCACGAAACACTTTATGTTCCCAAGGTACTGATTTCTCCTCCCCACAAGTGAAACTGTCATTCTCTCAGTCAGTTTCAGCCAGAGGAGGTAAGGAAATCCGGTCCAGTTGAACTAAACTATAAATGACAAAAGCAATAACTCTTTTCTGCAGGTGGCTCCCTGGCTAAAAGAATATGAATGTTAACTCAAATGCATAACTAACTAGTCAGGCTAGGTCAGGCTAGGTGATAAAAGTTAGATGGGAAGTCTCAGGTGATGTAAAGTAAGATAAACCTGGACCATACCTCCAAAGAGCTACCAAGTCCCTGCTAAGCCCTGGTTGTTATCAGGCCTGGTGACAGGGTCCAAGGTTGATAAAATGACCTATATATACATTTTATGTCTCACCTCACTGAGGCCATGTCTCTTAACATGTAAACTCCCAGATAACAGAAATTATACCTACACCTTATACAAAAGGTAGGACTTTTAATATCAGATTATGAGAGTAAGAGAATGACAAGGGGCTGCAATTCATTTACACCAATCAACTCTATCTTTAAGAAACTGCAAAAGTGTTTTCTTCCCAACTGGTCAACTGCTTTTATTTTCCCATGATCCCCTTCTGCCTCCAATTGTGAAAATGAACACTGTGTGACACGACTTTTTAACCCGTATCAAACAATAAATTTTCATACAGAATTCTAAGAGGGAACCTATCAATTGATTGAACAGAAAACTAGGGGCTACAAAAACCATTTTGAACACAGAATTACTTAAAAACCACGCAGTTCAAAAGTCTAAACTATTTCTCACCGAGTGTAAAATCAGCGAAGACACACCCCATCAAAAGTGCGTTTGGGGCAAGTATAAATAGAATCGAAGCATCCCACTGCTAGAAAACTGAGTAACCTCACGCCTCTGAGGAATAGATACGACAGGAAAAAATTACCCACTTTTGGATCTTTAGCTGATAAGGAGTTGATAGCTCAACTTTATCTTTCTTTACCAAGGTTTTCATATCATAATTTAAATGAAAAAAGTAGCATTTTCCCAAAAGAGTGCCCTGCACAACTTGTACACACTCTGGGCATGAGGGACAATGGGCTGGACTCTCCAGGTTCCCTGCAGAAATCACCTGTCCCTTCGGAACACCATCCTCCTTCTCTTCTGTTATCGTCTCCCACCTTCTAGCAGCTTCTTACTATGGCCAACAGGGCCCTACGCAATCTGCAATTCACTACACCTCCAGACCTCATCGACTACTTTCCCACGGGTAAACCTCTGCACAAATATCACAACATCAGAGAGGACTTTCCTGTCAGCCCTAGATAAAGCAGCTCTTTCCCGGGCCCCTGGGTACGACCCCTCTGTTGGACCAGGTTTTATTTTTTCTCTCTAGCACCTTCTAACGCCTGGCATCTACTTATTGGTTCAATCACTGTCAGCCTGCCCCCTCCATGCAATCAGGGACCTTGTGCACTGCTGTATTCCCAGACTAGGAACACCATCTGGCATGTAGTAGGTATGCAATACATTTTTGTAAAGTGAACATCTCCCACCTGATAGCTTGGCCAATTGTTCTGCTACAAGCTTATGAGGTCTGGTTGGCACCTGGGACACTTTTTGTTAACATCTTATCAAATACCCCATACTTCAAGGGCCAGGTGGACAGTGTGAAGAGAAATTAGGCAGGGGTTGGGGAAGAAAGAACAGTTTCTTTATACTCTCCCTGCTCCCCAAGGGTAGAAGATACAGTAGAATCTTTCAGAAAAGGTAGAAATTTACTCCCTTTATCGACCTAACTTGTCACAAACAGTCCTTACTTGATCTAGCTCAGAGAGGAAGAGCCCTGAGATCGGGAGCCATCCTTTTAGAGGTTGAATGATTTTGTTTTTAAATTTACATTCACATTTCCTTCCATTGGGCCGTATATACCTACTGTTGATGTAGACTTCGCATTTCATGCTAAAAGATATAAAGCATTTTCATCGCCTTTGTTGTTGTGGCCAAACCTGTATCAGAAAACACACAGACAAAGTTTGTGCCATTACAAAGAGTTTGAATGGTTAGTTACGTGTTTTTCAAAAACTATGCAAAATAACACCCAAGTTTAAATCACTGCTAAATCACACGTAAAGATGATGACCCAGTCTGCCTTGAGGAATAGTATTCCTAACTGCAGCATGGTACCAAGTAACACTTCTTGAAGAGTTAGTAGTATAAATCCTCCTCCCTATCCTCATCTCCCCCAAAGAGAGGGTATCCCTCATTTTTCCCACCTTTACTTGGAGATATTTTCAAAAACTCATAATAAATTTAATCGAGGGCAGAACAGGACTTTTTACCTCCACATTGGCTTAAATTCTATTTACAAATGATTTTCCAAGACATCGTTGTGGAGGCCTTTGTTGTCTCTTAATTTTCTTCAGAGAAATGAGTCAAAAGCTTGGGGGAATTCTTAGACCGGATTTACTGACAGATTCCCTACTATGAGCCCTTCTTCCACCACCATTAAAAGAAGAAAGAAAAAACGTTTCTCTGCATTATTTTCCTGTCATGAGCCCTTTTTTCCCCCTTACTTTAAAAAAGAAGTCCGGCTGCCAAAGGAAGATGCTTAAAGTCTTTAATGAATGTCAGTCTGTGAAATGTGCCTTGCCTCCAAGATGGCAAAGGATCAAATAAAAGATGTAGTCACTAAGGTGAAAGGAACAAAGAGTGAGTTGGTAGTTACTCCTCCTTCCTTCCCCTAATGGACCCTCCACCCCATCCTTTCTTTCATGTGTCTGCAGGTAGGCGTTGAATGAGTTACACGAGAATACGGATAAATGAATGAATGAATGAAAAAATGAACGAATGAAGACAGATATGCTTAATATATCCTTCCATGGGCAGGCTCAGTCCAAGGCCAAGAGAATTTTTAAAGAGATTTCTAAGCACTCAGAACCCACGGGCTACGGTGACCTGCCCTTGCCTTCTAAACCAAATTCTTAACCTCTATTTGAAAGAGGAGGAAATTCTCAAGGTGAAACCCCTTTCCCATATTCTGAAAATTAACTCCTCATCCAAACAAAGGGCTTTATGCACATAGATGGCTTCTTATAATTCTTTACTTACAAATTCTGCCCCTCTAGATTACACCCAGAATGAGATGGAGATAGAGGAGAAAATATTAGTAATCACAGATTCTTACTCATCTTATTTTCTATGGATGAATGCTATACCGATAGAAGAATCTCCAGAAAGGCTGATGAAAGTGCATCCTTAGGACCCGAAACACATACTTCTCCCTTCCACCCTCATTTTCAAGTGAAAACATTAGAGAAAAAAATAGGGGAAGTTACATGAGTAAATGTGTTAGTGCATGAGATCAACTGAAAACAAGGAATTCCCCTCTTGGACTTCAGTGGCCTAATTAAAACTCATAAAACACAAATGACTAAAACTGTTCCCAGAGATCTGTGTAATAAGAAGCAGAAAAAGTCAATTTTGTATTTCAATATTGAGAGGGCCAGGCCTGGAAGATGTGACACTTCACAGAATAGAGATGAGAAGACCATTTCTGAGACTTTCAAGTTGAGTCAACTTTTATTCTGCTTTTCTGCCAGAAGTACTTACCATCTGTACTGGTGACATCTTACTTGGATGTAGATTCTGGTCCCACAGCTTATCAGCTGAGTGGCCCTAAGCACATTCCTTTACCTCTCTGTGCCTTAGTGTCCTCATCTATGAAATGGGCATAATAATTGCACCAATGGGTTGTCAAGAGGATTAAACAGGTCAATGTGGGTAGAGTACTCACAACTGTGCCTACCCAGAACATGGGAAGTGTGCCAGAAATGGCAGCCACCATTATCATCACTGCTTTGCTTAATCTGGTGTGAAGAAAAACATATAGCTTAGAATGGATCCACACGCTTTGAGACTAAACTGAAGTCTGTTCCCGAAAGGATCTGGGAAGGAACTCAATCAAGCGTGTTAAGTACCATTATTCCAGGGACCACAGTATGTGCTTTACATGTGTTATCTCATGCCACAGCCCTGGAAGCTAAATACTGATGCTCCATTCTCTGGGGCTTACGGACATAAATGGGATAACTTACTCAGCTAGCAAGGGGCCAAGTGAGCTTAAAGCACAAGTCTACTTATTTCCAAAGCCTGGGCCTCTTAGGGGGCAAACACATCAATGGATGCTGTGAACAGGTACCGTCTTGGGGTCATATGAACCACTGTCACATACTTGATACTCACTGGAAAATGTCTGGATGTCTGGAGGTTTTTTTCAGGTAATCAGAACTTTGAAAGCACCTTGTAACGTTTTGCTGGGCCTGTACAAAGTCACTCAGTTTCTCTCATTGTTAAGAACTCTAGTCTCACTTTATATATATCACACAACTAATTGAGAGAAATCAATGGGTTTTCATTTGAAAAGTCTTTATCCATCTGCTTTAAGAAAGGTGGGAAAACTAAGCTTTCTTCTAATACCACCACCAGCCATGGGCTTTCAGTAAAACAGGTGCTTAAGGAGAATTAAACTCTTCCAAGGCAGAAAGGGAAGATCATTTAAAATAAAACCTTAGATTGCCTTTCATAATCAATGACTCCATCTTCTACCTTAAAGTAACCAGTTACACTTCGTTTTTAAGCAAGTTATTACTTTGTTAGATTGACCGTTTAAAAGAAAGCAACTAGAAACTATTTTGCTATTAAAATATAGCTAAGAAAAACAAAATGTCTCAACTATATTGACTTAACAAAAGTATTTTATATTCAACTTTTATATGCATCTAATCTGTTTTAAGAATTTAAAGAAAATCAACTCTGTGAGCATTCTAATGATGTATATACATGACCACATTATTTATAGTTAATAATATCTATGTATTTTTCAATTTTATATTTTAGATTAACCTAAATACTTTGGAATGTATAAACTAGAATAAATATAGGGTAGAAAGACAATAGGTTACACAGCTGAGAATTTAAGAACTTGAGCCAGGAAATGTCCAAGATTAAATCATTTACATTCTTTAATATGTAGAATGATTGTTTTATATTAATTTTTTTTAAATTTTTCAAAGGAAAAGAATAGCAAGTAGGCGAGTTTAAGATGTTTTCACTGGAATAAATGTTATGTATTGTTCTCCAATTCCTTATCTAAATTGAAGGTAATTCATAAGATACAAAAGTATTTTACTTCGCATGTTTCCCTTAGTAATTTAAAATTGTCTTGATTTTAAAAATACTCAATGATTATATTCAAATTTGGCTAAGTTTCCTCTCCTGAATGAAGACATGGGTTCTCCAAATTCTGATTGCACAATCGAAACAGTTTGTTTAAGAAAAAGAAATTCTCGTGGTTGTGAATATAAAAATAACTAACAGTAAGAAAACTCCAATGGGCAGAAAAAATTTCATTATTTATGATAGTCTGAGATTGATAGGAGGGAATGAGTTTGAATAAGGAGATCAAAGAGAAATAAATCTAGGACCCTTACATTTGTTCAAAGATAACATTACTGCTAGTATTTGACTGAAACGCCAAACAAATAAATAAGTAAAACATATAGTATGTCAGACAGAGATAAGTGCTAAGAAGAAAAATTAAGCAAGATAGTGGGATAGGGAAGTTGGGAAGTAGAATGGGGAGGTTGCTATCAGCTTGGAATGAATTTTTATCCTTAGAAATATAGAGGTATTGGAGAGACATCTTATACACTTCTTTGAGAAGTATTGTTAAAAGTATCCTTTTGTGGATTCAGGGTCATGCAGCACAAGGTCCACAGGGACCCTTGCTGTGTCCAGTGTGGCTCCCACGCCAAGGAGTTCACTCCCTCTGCAGTGACCCGTGTCCTTCTCAGAGCCCAGACCTCCTGCTGGGTTAAGGGCCCAGGAAATGTCTCCAGAAAGAGACTCTTCCCACTATTCCAGATCATTTCCTTGGGGCGGAGGAAAGAGTTATTTTGTGCATCTTCATTTTTCAAGATAAAGAAGTCAGGCTGACTGCTGATGGAGATCCTGTTGGGAAGCCTATAAAGAGATAAAGAGCCTCTCAGAGCCCTGGGACACCCACCCTCCCACCGAGGAAAACCTGTTCTAAGCATTCTTCGGAAGGCCCCTGGTAATGACCATGGTGGTGATGTCTGATGACACCAGGAGCCGGGTGACTAGGAATAAACAGCTGAAACGCCCCTGTGACTCAGTCAAGAGTTCCAGTGCCACATGTTCAGGCCTCCCTCATACCTGAAGCAGACTCATTAAGAGCAAACCTCAGCCAGACTGCTTGCTTCCCAATCTTGGCTCTACCGCTTCCTGGCTGGGACACTTTGGGTAAGTTGCTTCACCTCGTTTCTCCATGTAAAATGGGGATTAAAAACCATATTGGCCCTCTTCGGTTTTTGTGAAGATTAAGTAAGTTAATATATGTAAAGCATTTTATACCAAAACACATCTACTGAGCATCTGCCATGTGCCAGACACTGTTCTAGATGCCAATGATTCGTTTAGAGCAGTGCCTGGCATATAACGTGAGCTCAACGTATACCAGTAATGAGAGGTCTACAAATCCTTATCTCACTCTCAGATTGATTATTATGATGATGATTTTATAAAGATAATAGGGTAACTATTCTATCTATATAAAACTCCAGCAGTCCATGATCAAACACATTAATAATTTCTACAGTAAAACATAAAAACATCCTACTAATTGGGATAAATAAAGACTATAAACACTGGCTTCATGTCAGTTTAGGTCAGGATTTGCTACCAAATTTTTTACATTAAAATCTTTTGGTTTTCAGACCTTTCTGGATTTCAGAAGCGAGCGATGGTGGACCTATATAGTAAATACGGGGCAAAACCCACTGAAGTCTTCTTTTCCTTTCTAACTTCTGGACATGCTGATGACCAAATAAACAGTCAAAACCATTTAGGAGTAGAAAATAGGAAGCCCTTCAGGCATGGGAAATCCACAACTGCATATTTAATCTATGCCAAATATAATCTAAACAATTCCTCCTCCCCTCCAAATAGAGTGTGCCATAAGCTTCTCAGTCAACCAATTCATTTCCACAAACAACAGGTCTCAAACAGTCTTTAAGGGTTTTTCAAAGTAACTTTTGAATATAGGATAATATACTTAAGTTTTACCACTATTTGAATAGTACAACCCTATCTCTCCTATGGAAAAAAGACAAGCTATTAAATGATTTAAAAAATTGACTTAAAAACATAGACCTTCAAAGAATACAGGATGCCCTGTAGTCCATCTAGGGGAGATGAATAAACGTTATGCCAAAGTGGTAAACTATCCTGCTACCGAAGGAATTTTCTCCACATTGCATTTAAGGAAATATTTGCAGCTCTTGAAGAGCTATACAATAACTAGTTCAAGATGTTTGCACTGCTGGTCAGCACTGGATAAAGGATTTGCACAAACGCATGGAAACCGACTTCTCTTGCCTCTTCATTACCCCCATATGTTGTTATTTATCTTCCCCAGCTTCTCTGACCCCTTTCCACTTATTTTATACTCAAGTAGTGCTTTGTTCATGACCTATGTTTACCACTCCCATGGCGATCGGTACACAAAGGCAAGTCAGGAAGACATGGAACGAACGGAGATACTTATATTGCTTCATGGTTTTTTTCCCCTTCTCATTATCCTCCTACTCAGTGAGACTGTAGTGGGAGGTCTGAATGACATTTGCAAACCGAGAACTTAAAGCTACATTTCAACACCCAGCCCCTCAGTTGTTATAGGAACAACACTATGAGGCTTATCTAGGTTCTGACAAACAGCCACTTGTTCCGCTAGTGATTAAAGTTCCCGCTTCCAATCAAATATATACACATACACATATCCATACCTCGAAACATTTAGTTGGGCAGAACTGTATACCACACCAAAAATGTAAATACAAGCCCAAAGGGAAAGTGTTTATATTCCCAGATTTGCAAATATCAATAGTACTTAAGAGAAGTTATTCTGAGGTCTGTCCCTTGACCTGAGTTCCTTCCGTTTGTAGCTTTACGTACCCACCAAGACAAAGACATGTGCATACCATTAATGTCTTTTAACAAAGTATACAAAACTTTTAAGACTCTCCATAACCCCAGAGAATTCAGGGCAATGCTCTGTTATTTATTTTACATGTATTTTTTAAAATTAATAAATTGTAACAGAGAGGAGCACAAAGAATTGAAAACATGAAGATCTAAAGAAATGCTTTTGGAATATACTTTTTAGCATTTACTGTTTCAACCTGCTTCTGTCATATTTTTGTCATTCAAAACAATGGCTTCTAAATGGATGAGTAAAACCTAAAAATTACATAGAGGCTTTTTTCCATTAAGCATGGCAGTGTTTAGACAGATTATTAAATCACCATGTTTCTCCCAAGTATTTCCATGAAATACAGAGCTGAAAACAATCGTGAATCACTGAACACAAACTAGCAATCAGATATAAATTACCTGTAAATATCTTAATGTTTTGTCACCACTTTTCTGTCTTCAAGACTTTGAAACCTATAAATCCATGTACTTCCAGAAAAAGAGTAGCATTTTTCCATATCCTTAGCCACACTTTAATTAAGTCAAATAACTTGTAATATTAACAAGTTTGGATCACCAGTCTGATTTACTGGAGGACCTGCCCTTAACGGCCATGCTTACCTTGCTTTTTATCTATTTCTTTGAAAATAAATACTTCTACAGAAGTCTTGAGAGCTATTAGTCTGAGAAAAATGCTCTCAAAAATTCTCAAAGTATATAAGCAGGAAAAAAAGACCAATTAACAGATCCCACTAGATTCATCTTCCTCCCCTCCACCCTCATCTCACTCTAGTGCCAACAAGAGAAACTGTAGAACTGCTATCCTGTTTTTTATTATACATTTTCCCCTTTCGAGTTAAGGATTTCAAGATTTTGAAAGAAACAGAATGAAAACCCAAAGTCAGAAATGCAGATTCAACTCTCAATTTGAAATAATGTACTTTAAAAAGTAAATAATATTGTATCCTCTATAATCCTAAACTTACAATTCTGTCACTAATAGTTTTAACTATATATATTCATATTCATAAAGGGAGATCACCAAAATTACCTACATGTTTGCTAGCAGTTAAAGGACAAAATATCTTTCCATCTGATTCTATAAGTGGACATCACATGATTACTTCTATTGACCAATAAGAAACTGATAAAATCAGGTAGCCACCCTCCATTCTAGTTTTATTTTCTTATTTTATTCAACTTTTCCACCACAATCATTCTTAAGAAGCCAAATCTAGAAATCAGACACTCATGCCTAATATAACATTGTGTTTCCTTACAGTTTATGAACAAGAACCTATTATATATATATATATATATATATATATATATATATATATAAAACACAATTACTCAAAGCATTATTGTATTTTTCTGGAAATTTAAACATAGGGGCAGCTCAGATTTAAGATTAGAAAACTGAATTTAAGGTTCCGGAGAAAGAGAGACACAGGCACACCAGTAAGAACTGCTAATCACGATATCTCGAAACATCTCTCAAAAATGAACCATGTAGAAATAAACCACCCTTCTACTGTACTAATGTAATCAAAGAGAACAGTCTTAAAATTCATGACACAAGTGTAAAAAAAAAATCTGTTACCATCTTGATCTGCCTTTCACAATCAGTAGGAAATTTTTCCAATGCATTTCTTAAACTATCATTTTGTAGAGCTCTAACTAAATTCTTGACATCCTAGTGTAGAAGGACGGAAAGGAGGGCAAGTTGACTAATTCTGAAAACATCCCTTTAAATATCTATCACACATACTGTTCAGACTAAATGGAAATCTATATCCATGGAATGTTAATGCCACAACTCTACCAGAGAATCCATTTTTATTTTCTTCCCCCTCATAAAAAGAAAAATGTGGCGGGGGGTCGGGGAGCCAAGCTAGCTGTATTACATATATTTGGCTAACTGGTAACACTCAGCTCATCTTTGTTAATTACCTGGCTTCTTCTCAGCCTTTATGCTGTATTCTTGGGCTGCTCCTTTTTTAGAATTCCTCACTCTGTTTATGTGTTCTTTGGTTCAACACAGTTGTTAGGGGTCTGTGAACAATTTTACAATTCCCACACACACCATATGATATCTATTAGGGAGCAATGCCACTTTTCACTTACCAATTCTGGATAAAGCAGTATTTCCTGGTGACAGAATGCTGCTGCTTCCGTTCGCTAAAACTCCCTCTTCACAGCTTGATAAATCTGATTAGAAAATGTCTTTGTTCCAGATCACACGAGGCGCTTTGCTTTTTTCCTACGAAAGTTTTCTAAAGAGTTATCTGCATTTCATTCCTGTGACAAAACGAATAAGAACAAGGGGGGTAGGGAGGGAACAGGGAGTAAGTCCACACAAGTTCCTGGCAAAGATTTTTAGCTGCATTTTTCTGAGTTTAATCAGTAAGCTACATTAAAGTGACAGTTACCAGTTCAGGGGGCCAGAGTTTGATCAAGGCAGCCACAACCAGTTTGGGTATCTTCCACTGATGTGCAGACCCCAAGGAAGTAGTCCCTTGGTCATCTATCACATGTGGCTGAATCACTGGACACCCGTCGCCCCCCCTCCCCCGCCCCTGTTGAGCAGCAGCCCAGGCAGGAGAGTGGCTGGTCGCCCGAAGCGGGACCTCTTATAGGGACCCGCCAATTAGCTGTTGACCAATCGCAGGCAGCACCTAGTACCTAAGTCACATGACAGGGCAGTCCCTATGACTGCAGGATTTCTGAATTACTGGGGTTACACAAAGGACACTCATTCAGGAAAAGAGAAAAAAAAAAAAAAAAAAAAGCCATAAGCCGAAACAGAAAACGCCCAGGCTGTGACAACTCCGGCTTTAAAACAGGGAACACCCTAGCCTCACACAGACAGACAAAAAGCCACAACCAAGCCAGGATGGAAATCAGCGGAATGCCTGGCACATATTAAAAAATAATCGCAAAGCAGAGGCTGAGCTTACAAACCCGCTTCAGCTATAAATCTACTCCTCCTTCCCCTTCCTCTTCAGTCTCCCCAGCAATTTCACATTCTCAACTTCTTTATTCTAAAAAGCTCCGTTGAGCCTCTGCAAAGCCGCTGGAGGAAAAATGGGTGAGACACACGAGCCCCTGCTCTTCTCAGCCCCTCAAAATACCCCTGAAGGAGATTCAAAGTCTGCTGTGAAAAAGTTCCTTAAACGAAATACACGTCTCGCAAAAAGGTTGCATAAATCAGGCAAAATTAAACATGGTCAGGACAAATTTGCACGGTAATGACCAAATCATCTGTCTCTCTCCCTTTCTTTCTCTCTCATGTAATCATTTTGGACTGTTCACATCAAGAACATTCTTGTTAAGTAAATGAGCCCCCCGCTTAGCGAACTAGCTACCAATTTACTTATTTTAACACCCCCAATGTATTTCTCAAATTTTTTTATATCTTAGGAAAAATTCAACTGTGAACACCCCTACCATTTCTTTGCCCCCCCACCCAGAATGGTACTTACATTTTTCCTTTGTTTGGGTCTGTCAGTTTCTCCCCCTCCCCCGACATCTGAAGCCAAAATATGGGCTCAGCTTCAACCTTCAAACCTAAAAGGCCCTATTTTGATCGTGCAAGGCTGCAACAGCTCGTCCTCTGAGGCAAGCCTGGAACATTGTGCTGCTTGCCATTCCCAATTTATGGAAGGAAGCGTATGTCAAACAAACCAGGTGATGACTCAGACTGCCTCCCCCAGCCACGTTTTCCCTAGAATGGGAGGGTAGCGTAAGTGCAGCCCATTTGGATGTGACTCAGTTTTATTAGACTGGTGATTGTAGTTAATCTGACAAGCTCACATTTTTCTTTTATAACTTGTACATTTCAGGATCACAATGCACGTTCTAAATGGTTTCAAAGAATTGGATCATGTAAAAGAGAAAGTTGCAAGATTGTTTTGAAGGTATGGCAAGGCTCTGGTTCTATTCCCAAATATTTAAAACTTCCTAATTATTTGTTGAAAGTTTTACAACTGAGGCAACCGAACGTTTGAGTTCATGTGAACAGCAGTAAACAGGTTTTATAATTTTAGGTCTACTGGAGGCTTTTACCATGGGGACTTGGACGCTTTCCGTCCTGAGGACCCAAGTTTAACTCTCTAAGTCTGCAGCCCACGTGGCAGGTTCTTTAGGAAGTGGTCAGGGGCATGAGAGCCATGTTGCAGCTTTCACTTTTGCATTTACTGCAATTCACATTATAACTTGAGCCACTCACACACAAGCACACATGCAATACAATCACATTCTCTCTGTCTCTCTCTCACACACACACACACACACACACACACACACACACACACACAATCTGTACTGTCCTTTAATCCCAACTGGCCTACAAGCTGCAAAATAAAAACTTGAAAATCTTCAAATGTCATCTGAGAAAATTCTGATAAATAAATTGGCATGCCTAAAAGTCTTCCTCTTCAGTAAAACAAAGTTTACTACCAAGATGGGGGTGGCATTACATGGAATAAATTGTTCCCAGGTATTACGCAGACAGGAAGAATGCAGTAATAAGAAGTGCAAGTCCCCACACAAAAAATCTGGAAGGCTCGGTCTGAGCAGTTTAACTACAGTTATCTCCTTTCAGCATACTTCCTTTAACCCTGACAAAGTCAGCAACTGCTTGTACCAAGGCTTGACATTTATTGTCGATTATGCCTTGACAGAGAACTAATTTTGTTATAATATAAAAAATACAGTCTATTTCTATAATATATCAAAATGTTCAAATATCTAATTTTCAAATTGGTAGAGGAGGGCAGAAAAAAAGTATACACCCTGAAACAATGAAATCCAGTTAATTCAGGAGCTGACTATTCACATCACAAAAAGATTCCCTTTAGGGTTTTACTGGAAGAAACCCCACACTAAATTTACATATAGACCTGACTTTCAGAAGTTAAATCCACACAGAACAATTTAGAAGTGCATTTCCGAATTACACGTTTGAAACCTTTCTATGTTAACTATGTACACATATTTCTCATTCAGATCTTAAAACTTATTCATACTTCCACAGGGATGTATTAATTTAGCCACTGACTTTTTTTGAGTAAAATTTTATTGGCTTAAAGAAAGTTACCTTCCTACAATATATAAAGACCTTAAAATCGATAATTATATGGCTTTCAATGGAAATAAACACAGACTATGAAAACAGCATATTAATAAAATCAAACACCTAAAACTTTGGCATCTGAAAGAATCTATAACATATTTTTAAAGCCTGGGGCCAGACTTGTTTGGGGTTTGAAGCCTGGCTCTGCCAAAACTAGCTGTGGCACCTGGGTTAAAAATATATGTACGTGCTGAGGACACTGCCTGACGGACAGTATGTACTTTGTAAGGATTGGCTGTTCTGTTACCATTATCATCCAGTTTCTACCCTTTAACTGCCCTTTGTGCCATCATCTTAGAGTAATACGTACCTTACTTAGTCAGTTCCTAAATAACATTTCTACGTGAGAAAAATACAATTCCATAACTTTTCTTAAAGAATCACTTTTTAACAATTTCACTAACGATGACAAACACCTAGCCAATCCATATTTTCCTTCCCAAAGTTTCAGTGGTTTAAATACTTGTCTGGTTTTACATTTGACATCTGTTGGGGCCTTTCTGTCCAAACTTCTTGGAGTTTCCGAAAGCCAGTGCAGAATCGGGCTGGGGCCCTCTGGGGAGGACATTCAAGAAGAATTTCCATTACAGTCAGCCCAGATGGGTCAAGACATGGAAACTCATCGGCCAGGAAAGAAGGCAAAGAAGGTTTGGTCAAAGACTGGGGGAAATACTACAGCCCTGTTGGAGTGTAGCACCACCCTTGACATCAACAAGGGGCCCCCAAACAGAGGCGTAAGGAAGTGGTTTCAGATCCAGAAAAAAGTACCCAAGATCCACTGTTTATTCTCTCCACAGGGTCATGACATAAAACTTCGCCATAGTTACCCTAAGGGAAAACCAAGGAGTGAGGGTGTGTGTGTGTGGGGGGGGGGGGGATTCGAAGAAAAGAAACCTCAGCATGCATTCTCTCCCATGTTGTCTTTCATTAAGCAATCTCATTTCTTAAAGGAGAAAACTACATGGATCTCCATCTGAAAACTA
Source organism: Balaenoptera ricei (assembly GCF_028023285.1). Classification (NCBI taxonomy): domain Eukaryota; kingdom Metazoa; phylum Chordata; class Mammalia; order Artiodactyla; family Balaenopteridae; genus Balaenoptera; species Balaenoptera ricei. The sequence goes on from NC_082660.1 coordinate 42,050,713, forward strand.
TATGAAGAAATTCAAGCATCCCACAAACCCTCCAGTAACAAAAGCTAATCATTTCCAGCCAGCATAGAACATATTTGAAGAATGATAAAAAGGACAGCAACTAGACATCGCCGAGGTGCAGGCAAGCTTTATAAATATGGAACTCCTCAAATATGGTGCTCGGCACTGCTCTGGGGGAAAAGAGAAATAATTCTATGTTTTGTTGGAGGGCGAGCAACTGCTCCAACTTGTCTTTATCCAGGCAATGTTTCTGAGACAGATGGTAACAGAATGGGGGGAAAGCCAGCAAAACGGAGAGAAGGTGATTAGGATTACAAATGAGTGTTTGGGGGAAGGCTTGATTCCGTTCCCCTCCATGCGGGAAGTCAGTTCGAAGACGCACAGAGACCCGTTTCAGTTAAAGGCAGGTTTGGAGCTCGGGCATAGAGCTTGCTCTCGGCCAACGCTCCTGTCTCCAGGCAATCTCTAAAATACCAAATGATCCAACTGTGTGGGATTCTCACAGACCAGAGCCACAGGTCAGGATGCAGACAGACAGCCTGGGTTCCGATACTGGCTCTGGGACTATTATCTGTGGGGACTTGGGAAAGTGACTTCACTCCCCCAAGGCCTTGGTTTCACCTGGAGAATGAGAATAACTGAGAAAATATGAGGAAGGAACAGAAATCACTGCGTCCATAATGTTTGCCACCACCATCAGCTACTAAGAGGGAGCTGCAACCCCCAGTACCAGTCTCGCGACTCATCGGGGGTAAGAAAACAACAATCTTAGGCTTCTAAGTCACACTGTTCATTTGAAGGTTGACAAAATGACTTTCTCACCTATGTTTTACAATGATCAAAAATCTTTGGCATAAACAAGGTCCTACTGTAGACCACAGGGAACTACAGTCAATAGCCTGTGATAAACCGTAATGGAAAAGAATATGAAAGAGAATGTGTATATGTGTATAACTGAGTCACTTTACTGTACAGCAGAAATGAACACAACATTGTAAATCAACTACGATAAAAGAAAATCTTTGGATAACTACTAGATTCACTTTTTGATTATACCAAAGTAATATACTTTGAGATCAGAAGATTAGTTTCATATACAGTGTATGTAAGATTCCCAATATTAGAAAATGTTCATAGAAACCTGCCTATGTGGCTATGTGTTTGCCTCTACCGACATGCATACAAGCTATGTCTAGACTTATATAAGACACTCAACGTTTCTTTATGAGACTTTGCCTCTGTTCCATGCTTTTCCTATTATATAAGCAGCCACTCTGCCCGTCTTTCTGCAATGATTTCAGATCTAAGCAGTACACTTCGCTCAGAAAAGTTTTTATTAGTTGTCTTCTTTCCCCACCCATTTTAAAGAACGAACTGACTCAGTTTTTTGATGGCAACGCCACTGGGTGGGAGTGAATATGGGAGTGGGCAGGGTGGGAGAAAGGGAGGAGGAGGTGAGAGCCAAAAGCTGAATCACAGCCATGTGAGTAATCTTAGGCTTTTTTTTTTCTTCCTAAGGGTATGAATCAAATTAAGCTTGTTTTGCTGTGGGTGAAGGAAGAGGAATATAATAGTGTGAATCAGAGCAATTATCAAATATGCGGCACTCACTAAAAATTAATTACAATCACTGCCTTCTCTCACATGTCTGCCAGAAGATGCCGGAGAGCTTTTGTTAATCAATATAATCCTTTACAAAAATTCTTAAGAGTTTGAACTTGATTCTCACCCTCTTCTCTTGAAAAATTTCCTTTTACACATGCATTGCAGACACGGGAATTATTTCGGAGCTTCTGTGAGATAATCTTTGGCCCTTAGAGATAAGTGTGAAAACAACGTGGCTAATACGGGGTAGAGACCAGGTTACATACTATCGAGCCATGAGTACTGGAAGCAAAATTCTGAGTTTAGGAAAACAATCACTCAGACGTGAGTTTAACCTCTTAAGAGCATGCCGATGGGAATGCAGCAAGCCACAACAAACCCGTGGGGGAAAAGTGGGCATGCCTTTTACAATAGTCTTTGGTGAGAATAAAGTTGTCACACAAAATTTTTGAACTGCCTCATGCTGAAATAAGTGGATCCTCATTCGTGTAAGAATTTATTAAGAGTGATATTGAGAAGAGGATGGATCAAAACATATGAAATCAGGTTTTTTTATGTTTTTGGAATTTACATAGAGAATAAGAACATAGCTCAGTTATTTATAGTCAGGATACATATCTAACCAGACTTACAGAAAGGCACTTCCTTTTCTGCCATATTTTTTAACCCAATCTATTTAGTAATTTGTGGAATATAAATATTACCATGGGGAAAAAAATTTGCCTATCTAAAGAGAAAGGCTCCAATGACCAAATATCTTCTACTCCCAGGCAAGCCTATGCATTAGGAAGCCAAGAGGGCATTATTTTGAACTTTAATGACACATTTACATTTTTTACTACACCAACAGCTACAATGCATTGTTCTTTGGGTTATCTACCCATGGTGGTTTTTTTTCTTTTAAACATAGGTATGGATATTCTGTAGATAGGCAAACTCTCCCTATGGATTTAGGACCCTTACAGAATATTCTACACACAGGAGCTCAAGGAGAACAGTATCTTTATCACACTGTCAGGTTTTCCAAAGTTCATTTCTATTTATGGAACAGTGTTTTTTGTCCTAGCACAACCTTTCATAAGGTTGCCAAATAAATTCTTTCAGGACCACTCTGAATAGGCAAAAGCTTTTAACTTTTCCATGTCTATGTGTTTCTCAATTTGGAAATTTTCATCTGTAACAATGAGCTCTTTAGAGATGACAATTGGTATGCCCAGTTTTACATATCTCCAAATCTGCCTATATAAAGGAACATTTTGGAGATTTTAGTCAAGAAATATTTATATCATCTACAAAAATATATCAACATTGGGTCCATATAAAGTGAGCTAGATCTGTTTTCAGACTAGACGAACTGGCTGTCTACCCCCAGCCCTCAAGTTCCCTGCCACCTGACTCCCTATCTCAGTATTTGACTTTCAAGTCAGTACTCTCCCTACTTAAAATCTCTAGTTTCTTATGTAGTAGAAATAATATTCCCAAATCTAATTTTGTCACACCCTGACTCGTGTCTGTTGCAAGGGAAGAAGTGTCCAGAAACTGTCAATAAATATTTTAGTTCTTTCTCTTTCTTTAAATGTTCTAAGTAGTAATTGCAGGAGAAGACCCTGAAAAATAGGGTCTTATCACTTCTCAGAGTTTGAGTCCTCTGAAAAGAAGAGTCCTTGGGGTACTCTGCATGGGCTTTTTCTGCTTCCCAATATACCAAATGTTTGGGGTAGGGCTAGGGGTGGGGTGGTTACCATTCTGATATTTTCCATGGAGAGAACCAGAATTTTCAAAAGCATAATTGATGCTAAGTGTAAGTGAATTTAAGACTTGGTAAATCAGTCACTAACTATGCTGAGGTGACCTGGTTCTCATCTAGCAATAGGAGAGAAAAACCAAAAACAGCACCAAAGTAAACTTGGAAGCCAGGCGTCCAGGAAAGGCCAGTGATGGAGGTGAAAGTGCTGGTGGTGGTCTTGGCTGGGACGTGATGAGGTAAGGGAGCCACTGAGGCAGAAAACAGAAAGTGAGTAGGAGGCTCGGGCTGGGGAGAAGGGGGTGTAGGGACCCCTCACAATGCAGACCACCCCCTAGAAGTCTGGCTTGTGAAAGGGAACAAGTAATAGAAATGGGAAAGAGAAACAAGGAAAGGAGGGCACCGTTTCATTTGAAAAGTATGATTTTAATAGTGAGCTTTTGTTTCCAATCTGGTACTAAATCCTCTTTGTCATTATTTTTCCAAAAATGTATCTCTCAGCTCCCTCTCCAATTTATCTGATCCATCATTATCCTCTCTCCAGGATGTGGCCAAGCTCTCAAAAAACTGCAGCCTGTGGAGGAGCAGTAAGCAGGGTAGTGAGGGAAATTGCTGAAACTACTACAGGATTAAAGGATAGAGACTGATTTAAGCAGAAGGAAGGAGAGAAAGCACCGAGGTAACTGTCTGTTGTCTGGGTGTGGGTAAGAAAAGTCCTATCGTGTGGAAACTGGACGGAGGCCCTAAGCAGAGAAAGGCCTTAAGAAGAGCTGGAATAGGAACCTGGCAGGGATGGTAAAGGGGAAGTCACCCTATCCGATGGGTGGGTGACCTTAAGTCTCTTCCGACTCTGTGATTCTAGAACTCCAAGTTGCTCTATTTCAAGAGTTTTGTAGAACACTTTAAATCGCTTTAGAACAACTTCTTTAAAAGAAACTTTGTGCTGAAACAAAAATAAATCGATGACGACTTCCTCTGTTGGAGAGTTTTAGGTCACAAATTAGTTTAACCTGATTACTTCCTCTATGAGGTGACAATCAATGTATGACGCCCTCTAGAACATCTCTGCCTCCGGTCTCACTTCCGGTGACCAGAAACCCTCCTAAAGTGAGGTGGCTGGTTGTACAGTATGACAAAGCTACTTTTCCTCTCTATTCCTGCCCCAACAGGTCATTGGAAAAGTACAAGATGATCCATTAAAAACTCTAGCCGTGCAGTTTTTAAAAAGAATGAAAATATGCCGTTTGCAGCAACATGGATAGACCTGGAGATTATCATACTAAGTGAAGTTAGAGAAAGACAAATATCGTGTGATAATCACTTATGTGGGGAATCTTAAAAAAAGGATACAAATGAACTTATTTACAAAACAGAAACATACAGACTTAGAGAACGAACTTATGGTTACGGGGGGGGGGGGGGGAAGGTTTGGGGGATGGGATAGATTGGGAATTTGGGATTGACATGTACACACTGCTATATTTAAAATAGATACCCAACAAGGACCTACTGTATAGCACAGGGAACGCTACTCAGTATTCTGTAATAACCTAAATGGGAAAAGAATTTGAAAAAGAATAGACACGTATATGTATAACTGAATCACTTTGTTGTACACCTGAAACTAACACAACATTGTTAATCAACTATATTCCAATATAACATAAAAACTTTTAAAAAACTGTAGCTATGCTATAGTTATGATAACTGAGATGTCACCATGGGGGAAAGCTGGGTGATGGATACTCAGAGCCTTCTCCATATTATTTTTCTAACTTCTTGGGAGCCTGTAATTATTTCAAATGAAAAAGTCAAAAAACAGAAACCTTCAGCTGTCAAAAAAATTTATCTTCAAACTAATCATAACAAACCAAAGTCAAAACTCATTTCTGGATAATTATTCCCAATGATGCTAGCTCTCTACTTAATGCTGGAGAAAAACATTCAGTGGGAAAACCAAGAAACCATAACACAAGTACCTGGCCAAGCTTCTCCCTCTTTGTTTAATGCATATGGAAGAGTAAATTTGGTATCATAAAATCTAAAATGTAAACTAATAACTATAGATGACAAAATAAAGATTTATACATTGGTTTTATAATTTTAAGATCTAGAAAAGAGACCCAGTCTATTTCATCCAACCTGAAATGTCGTTGATTATAAGACACTCCATTCTTTTATGCACCATTAGGAAAGAAACAAACTTTGCCAATTAACTATGACACAATCCCTTAAACACAGTCCTGAGTGACAGTCAAACTAGCTTTTCATTGCTTTGTTCTGTGAGATTTGGCGATTTCTCCTGCCTTCAGTTACACTGCTTGGCGTGTGACTGGCAGTCCTCCTGCATGTATCTCAGCAACAAATAACACAGCTTTAACCACTTGTATTTTCCTAGTTGTTGCTTTGAAAGAAAATGTGGGATTTCAGTAATTTCTCCAACAATGAACATTTGCTTCACTAATATCAAATTTAGCCCGTGCTGTTCTCATGCCTTTCTTTTCTGGGTACACAGTAACATTTTGTTTCAGTGCCAATAAAATTTTATTTCAATAAGTGTAACCTCTTTTTTGAGGTATAGTTGATGTATAATATTATATAAGTTTCAGGTGTACAGCATGGTGATTCACAATTTTTAAAGGTTATACTCCATTTATAGTTATTTTCAAATACTGGCCATATTCCCTGTGCTGCACAATGTATCCTTATAGCTTATTTATTTTATACAAAGTAGTTTGTATCTCTTAATCCCTTACCCCATCTTGCCCCTCCCCCCTGCCTTCTTCCCATTGGTAACCACTAGTTTGTTCTCTGTATCTGTGAGTCTGTTTCTTTTTTGTTATAATCACTAGTTTGTTGTACTTTTTAGATTCCACATATATCACTGTAGTGATATCATACGGTATTTGTCTTTCTCTTCCTGACTTTCTTCACTTAGTATGATAATCTCTAGGTCCATCCATGTTGCTACAAATGGCATTATTTCATTCACTTTATGGCTGAGTAATATTCCACTGTGTGTGTGTGTGTGTGTGTAACACAACTTCTTTATCCATTCATCTGCTGAAGGACAATAAGTGTAATCTTATTGAAAGCATATCAAATGGTAGGTACCCTCAGCCATATATAGAACCAACAATACAACTCAACTAAATTGTTGGCCATGTAAACAGCTATGGCCAACTTTGTAAATGTGTGGGCAACAGCAACTGCATCATGACCACCGCCTGGCAGATGGCACCTGAGAGAGGCTGTCCATTCTAATATGCATCCCAATTTTAGAAATGGTTAAATATGGGGGATGGGTAGAGGGGATCTCTTTGAACACCTGAAATACTGTAGCTGCTGTAGGTCCCCTTCCAGCCTGAGAAAATCCTTATTTCCCATAGCCTGTTTCTGACCACCTTGTTTGGGTGATTAATTCACTCATTCATTAAAAAAATTTTTATTGAGTACTATTAACTTCCAGGTACTGGGCTAGGTTCAAGGGATACAGCAATTAACAAAAGAGACAAAGTCCCTGAACTCATGGAGTTTCCAGTCCAGAGAAGAAGGACAATCAAATAAATGCAAAATATGCTAGCTGGTGATGAGATCTCTGGAGGGATAGAGAAGGCAAGCAATCCTGGGGTGCAGGTGGGGGTAGGAGTCTGGGGGTGGCTGTTATTTTGTTTAGAGTGATCAGTGAATAAAGGCCTCTCAGATCAAGTAGGCATTTGAACAAAGTTCTGAAGAAAGAGAGGAACTGGGTTCCAAGGAGATCTAGGCAACAAATGAGGGGGTAAGGCAGAGGAGAGAACTTGTGCAGGGGCGCTGAGGTAGGATTATACCTGGTCAGTTACAGAGACAGCAAAGAGGCCAGTGTCACTACAGCAGAATGGGCAAGGGAGAAAGAAGGAGATGACACAGATTCAGTTGGGCAGGGATGGGGGGAGCAGATCACATAGAGCTTTCAAGGCCATTATCTTTCAAGGACCATGGTCTTTACTCTGAGAAAAATAAAAACCATGTGAGGCTTTTGATCAGGAGAGTGGAACAATCTAAAAGGGCACCCCCTGGGGCATGAGTGGAACAGAGCGCTTAGTTGATTAATTCAGATGAGATGTCAGTGGCCTGGCCTGGGTGATTATCAGTGGAGATAATGATGATTGGTCAGATTCTGGATATATTTTAAAGGAAGAGCAGATAGGATTTGCTGATGGGGGATATAAGCTAAAGAGAGGTGTCAATGGCTACTCCAGGGTTTCTGGTCTGGGCAATTGAAAGAATGAAAACTGCCATTTCCCAGAAAGGGGCAAGCTGGGTATGGCAGGGGTAGGGAGGTATGCAGAGGGGGATGAAGAGTTGGATTTTAGACACGCTAGGTTTGGGGTGCCAATTAGACATCTAAGCAGAGAAAAAGTTGAAACTGAGCAGAGAGTTCCAAGATGAAATCATCAGCGTTTAAGTGGTATTTAAAAGCCAAGAGATTAATTTGACTTTGTGAGAGAGGACAGACACAGAAGTGGTAGGAGGACTGAGGCACTTGAATAAGAAGAGGTTGGGGTGATGCCAGGAGGAATCAGCAAAGACTGGCAAGGAGCACCCTCTGGGAAGGCAGAGTATCAAGTGTGGCACCAAGGAAGCCAAGGGAAGGAAATGATTTCAAGGAAGATGGCAGGAGCAGCTGGGTCAAATCCTGCTGGCAGGCTGAATAAGATAAGGACTGGGGACTCAACAATGAATTTGAAATGTGGAGGTCCTGGGCGCTCTTGATGGGAACCATTTGGGGTGGTAGTGGGTGGGGACACAAAGCTTAACTGGAGTGAAGACAATGGAGCATGGGAGGAGAAGTGTTCGCAGTAGTAAATAGAGACAACACTTTCAAAGAGAAATGGCGGGAGGGAGGGAGACACAAGAGGGAAGAGATATAGGGATATATGTATATGTATAACTGATTCACTTTGTTGTAAAGCAGAAACTAACACACCATTGTAAAGCAATTATACTCCAATAAAAATGTTTAAAAAAAAAAGAGAAATGGCACAGTGGCTGGAAAGGGGGTGGGGGTGGGAGAAATGGATGATGCTGGGGGAACACACGATGATTGCAGGAGCCTCAATTAGGAGACAGATGATGGGACCCAGTGTGCCATGGAGAGGTTAGCCTTTGGTGAGGCAGTACAGGAAAACAACCCCATGAGCAGCCATGGAGGTATGCCAATAGGTCCAGAGGCAGGAATGTGTGGAAGGTCTAATTTCTAGTGTCGTACGTCTAAGAACTTCTCTTTAGGCATGGATTAGTTTGTTCTCCTTTGGGACTTTTTGTTGTTGCTGTTGCCACATTGGATCTAGTAAGCCCATAGCCCCAATCCAAATTTTTTTTAAAAGTAACTAAAGAAACAGAAGTTTTAGAAAGGAAACAGAGACTTTGTTGTTGTCGATGTCACCCAGAGTGATCTGTGGCTATACACTGGAATACCTGGCAAACGTTAAACCACAAACATTAAATAGAACTGTGAATGATAAATGGCGTTTGCTTTTTGTTTACACAGCTAAGAAACACAATGAACTCGAAGCAAAGTACATCAGTACCAAATAATAATGCAAAGCCACTACAGCAACTATAATATCAGTATCTTTTGTATCTGAGTCACATTGTTTGAAAACACCCAACTACATGGTTTATACAGATCCATCACCTGGAATCATGAGACAAACTTCAGATGGAGTGTCTCTCTAGCAGCGACACTGATCACCCCAATCAGAGGCACTCCCTGTGTAGCATCTCTCAGAAGCTGACAAGTTGGTAGTCAGCAGGTAGAGTCTATCTGTGGCCAAAGAACTGAGGCTGACCAAGTTCTTGGTAACGGAAGACATCAAGCCCAACCATTGAGCTTCTTGAGCTCTAGACAAATTAGTTATCTGTAAATGACATTAAAGTTTATTGCAAAAAAGCTGTGCGTCAGGTAGTGGCTGTGAAAAGCAGCACCAAAATTCCATTATCAATGACAAAAAAAAAATTCAATTGGTCTACCTGAGTCAACTAACTCTAGAGGCAGACAGCGGAGTGGGGTTAAGAGCACAGACTGGGGAGCCAAACTGCCCGGGGCCAAGTCCAGGCTCCACCATTTACAAACTGTGTAACTTTGGGCAGCTAATTGAACAACTTTATGTCTGTTTTCTTGTCTGTAAAATGAAGAGAACCAATAGTACGTACTTCATAGGGTTACTGGGAGGGTAGAGTGAATTGCTCTATGCAATAATTATTATAAAGTCATAATCTCCATCTTGGAATTTAAAACTGACCACAAAAAAAATTAGATGGAATTAGCATGAGGACCCTCTTGGGAATCTGCAAAACCAGGGACATCAACTGTACTCCAAAATTTGAGGACGATAAATAATGTACTCGGCAAAAATAATTTTTAAATTGTTTTAATGTGAAAACATAGACCTCTAGTGAAGATTAAAATACAATCTTCACATTTTAGGATAAGGAAGAGACTTAATAAATTCTATGTCTGCTCGCCTCAGGGCCTTTCATCCTCACACGCTCTGAGTTTAGTATTCTCTTCTGAAACTTAAGGGGAACACTGGCATAAAACCTCGTCTGAGTCACAGGGGAGAGCTACAGCCTATGGGGGGATCGTGCTGTGAGGGCTCCACCATATTTAATCCCTAACATTAGATAAAACAGACCTAGAAAAGTTCAGTGACTGCTAAAGATTAAATAAATAGCAAGTGGTGAGGTTAGCAAATCAGGGCTCCCAACTGCCAGTTCAGTCATCCTTCCACCTTGCCCTGGGATGTAGGATCTCCCCTAAAGGGTACTTATTTGCCCAGTGACTGATGCCATGTTGTAAATAAGTGTTTTCTGTGGGAGAGTCTGGGGATCCCCCCGGGTATTTCTGAGAGGACTGTGGTCTCCACCCTGAACGCTGTCAAAGCGCCCATCCCTCCCTACCTCCCCCACATCAGGTGGCTTGAGGCTCCCGGGTCTGTTCCAGCCAGGCCTGTCACCACCTGTCCCTTACCTTTAGGCTGAGACTTAAAGAGACAGAACCCAATGGATGAGGGAAATAAAGAGAGGATGGTATACACAGATTCCATTTTCAAAACTACATACATTTTAAGAGGAGCAAAGGAATGTGTGTGCCCTCAGAAGGAGAGGGATGTCAGGGTATTAAAATTTAAATTTGGACCATCTATAAACTCTGTGCTCTGACAATCTGTAAATGAAATATTGATTTGCTTGTGCAACAGATATTTATTTTTGACTATGTGCAGTCCCAAGCTGGGCTCTGGGACTGTAGAACCGTATAGGACAGAGACCCTGTCCTCCAGAATTCAAGATGCAATTGTAGAGACCAGGTACGCAGGTTAGGAAAGATAATGAATACTATGAAGTAACAGGTAGCCTCTAAATGAATGAAAAAGACAATACCTTAAGCTTTGGAATGCTTTCTTCAAAGGAAATTCACAAGAAAGCTCAATATGTAAAACAGATCGAAGCAAGTGATCTGGCAGAAGCTAGGAAAGCCCCTGTAGGCGGCTCTGTTCCCTGATGCCCGCCCTCAACCTTGAACCCTGCCGGTGCCCAGCCTTCAGAGCCCTAGAGAAGGCGAGGCAGGGTATGCTTTCAAAGGTGAGCAGCACCAATGAGCAGGTAGGAAAGGGCTAACTAGGTAGGAAGAATTGCAAAGACACAGGTGTGGAGGCAGAAACAGTGCCACAAGTGTATTTAGGGAAGAAAAAAAGAACACAGGGCTTCCCTGGTGGCGCAGTGGTTGAGAATCTGCCTGCCAATGCGGGGGACACGGGTTCGAGCCCTGGTCTGGGAAGATCGCACATGCCGCGGAGCAACTAGGCCCGTGAGCCACAACTACTGAGCCTGCGCGTCTGGAGCCTGTGCTCCGCAACAAGAGAGGCCGCGATAGTGAGAGGCCCGCGCACCGCGATGAAGAGTGGCCGCCGCTCGCCGCAACTAGAGAAAGCCCTCGCACAGAAACGAAGACCCAACACAGCCATAAATAAATAAATAAATAAATAAATAAACCCAAAAGTTAAAAAAAAAAAGAACACAACTGTCAGGAGTGGAGGCTTCGTGGATTAGAGGGTTAGAAAAAGCTGGCGCCATGATTTCCCCTTTCTGACTTAAATTCGAATCCTGAAGAGCGCTCAGCAGCCATGCAGCTAGTAAGCTGTGCAGCGGTGGCTTGGGCAGGGATGGATGAAGGGCATAACTCAAGAGCCTCACCCAAATGGCAGGGAGAGCCACATTTCCCATCCCAACCAAGAAGCCGGGCTTGTTGTCCTGGCTCTCACCCAAGCCTCCCCATCCCACAGCATGATCCCTGTGAAAAGGAGGGACATGACTACAGGGGATCCCAACCAAGATGCCCCCTGGGGGTAAAGTATCAAAAACAAGTGAGAGGCGGAGGCCACAGCAGGTTGTAGAACATGTGCCTCTGCTTACCACGGCAGGCATTTCCCCCCCACCCCCCAACTTCCTTGACTTTTACCATGCGGGGATATAGGTCCAGGGGGCCAAATCTCCCCGTTTTTCAAGAGAAATAAACATTGCAGCATTTATAACACTGTGTGTGCCAAAGAGGTAGGTACACTGTGTGTACCCACAGGCCATGGTGCATTCTTACATTAGAAGAGGAGTCTGAATCTGTCTTGTCTACTGCAGTGGCCTCAGCATCTTGCCCAGATGTGTTCATGTACACGTGTTCAATACATATCTGCTGAGTACACAAGAACCAAGTAGTAGATTAGGCAGCAAATTGTAACCCAACTTCTTTTGTCTCTCCTCCATTAGAGAAACATCTCAGCTTAGGGGAAGTATATGGGGTAGCAGGTTCTAAGTAAAGGGAAATCTACGGAAAAATTATTCACAAGTCACTATTAACAGTGCCAGCGTGACTGGATTTGCCCTCTACACCTCAATTCTTCAAGCTCTTTTGTTGTGCTGTTATGATTACCTCAATTTCAACCTAATTCTTTCCTTCCTCTTTTCCCTTCTCTCCCTCTTCCAAGATTTCACTCAGGGTTTTACGAAGAAAAAAAATAAAAATAAAAATCACTATGTAAATGGGGAGTGTATGTGCAGTTCCATTTGAGGGTGGCAGGTGGCGCTACATCTATTTCCAGCCTCAGAAGAGAGCTAAGACCTGGGCTCCGAGTCTCCGCTCTTCAGAGCCCTGGTCCTTGCCAGAGAACTAGAAGGGATGTGTGTGTACTCATGGGGTTGCTAGGAACATCTTTGGAGCTTTTTTTTTTTAATTTATTCATTTATTTATTGGCTGTGTTTGGTCTTCCTTGCTGCGCACGGGCTTTCTCTAGTTGCAGCGAGTGGGGGCTACTCTTAGTTGTGGTGCGTGGGCTTCTCATTGTGGTGGCTTCTCTTGTTGCAGAGCACGGGCTCTAGGCATGCAGGTTTCAGTACTTGCGGCACGCGGGCTCAGTAGTTGTGGCTCACGGGCTCTAGAGTGCAGGCTCAGTAGTTGTGGCGCACGGGCTTAGTTGCTCCGCGCATGTGGGATCTTCCCGGACCAGGGCTTGAACCCGTGTCCACTGCATCGGCAGGGGGGTTCTTAACTACTGCGCCACCAGGGAAGCCCCTGAGGCTCTTATATTGAAATTTATTTCCGGTGTTTTTGAGATATCCCAAGTCTCTGCCCTCAGTAGCTCTCATTGGGACTTTACAGAAAGTCAAGTGTAAGACTTGAGGACCAGTGAGTTCCAAGACAGACAGAGTAAAAGTTCTACCTGGGGTGTATCCTGTACATCAGAATAAAACAGCTCTTGCAAGGTAATAAAGAGATGGCTCCAGAAACCCAACCACTGAAGTGAGGCACTTAATCAGAACTTCAGGACAAAGACCAAAGTGTTCCAGAAATTCACAGCTCCTAGAAGTGCTGAGACAGAAGAAATTCTTGATCATCTTGCTGAGAGCATGCAAGACTCTGGGATGGCACCATATTCAGCATATGAACATAAACCATTGTTCAGGGCAATGGAAGGTTTGGACCAATTTATTGATGAAAGCGGGGGGGAAATGGAGCTGAAGAGGATGAGTGGAGGACAGGCTTCATTGGAAAAGCCCCTTTACTGGACGGTTTATAAGAGCCAGGTCAGGACTCACTCATCACAGCTAAGGAATTTCTATCTGCACCCCTCCTCAAACACTCATCTACTGCCTTCATCTTCCACTGACCCCACACAGCTCCTGAGCTGATCCCATACCACATGTGCCTGCCTTTGAACTTGGCCTCTGGGTATATTCAGCTCTTCCCCCTGACCTTTTAAGAGCACCAATGGTAGTCCTGGAACAAGATTTAGTGTCATCTATTTCTGCTGCCTCTTTTAAAAATATTTTTGTTGTGGAAACTCTTAAAGGCATCTCCAAAAGTAGAGAGAATAGTATAATGACTCCTACATGTCTTTAATTGTCTGCAAAGGTTATTTTTGCCAAGCTTGTTTCATCTATCCCCGTCCACCACTGTTTTTTCTCCCTCATTTTAAAAGTTAATAAAATTGATGTTAAAGAGTAAGTGCCTCACTCAGAGCTGCCTTGTTAAAAGCAGATATACGATTATAACTTGGCCAAATTTTTTTTTTAAATTGTAAAAGTTTCTTTTGAAAGATTAAAACTAAGGGAAGGGACTTCCCTGGTGGCACAGTGGTTAAGAATCCGCCTGCCAGTGCAGGGGACACAGGTTCGAGCCCTGGTCCGGGAAGATCCCAGAGGCCATGGAGCAACTAAGCCTGTGTGCCACAACTACTGAGCCCAAGTGCCACAACTACTGAAGCCCACGTGCCTAGAGCCTGTGCTCTGCAACAAGAGAAGCCACCCAATGAGAAGCCCGGGAATCGCAACAAAGAGTAGCCCCCGCTCGCCACAACTAGAGAAAAGCCCGTGCGCAGCAACAAAGACTCAGGGCAGCCAAAAAAAAAAAAAAAAAATTTAATTAATTTTAAAAAAATTAAAATAAAAAAAACTAAAGGAAGACAAAATATAAAAGATGGATCCTCCCTGAGTGAAAGTCACATACCACCCTTTTCAGTAGACTCTCTGACCTCAGGAAGTTAAAAAGATCAGCTGGAAAATAGATAAGCAATACAATATGTAAATCTTTTCAGGCCAAGAGATGTATTTTTAAAATATGACTTTAAATGGTTAGGTTGTTTTGTATTTTCCTGTGGAGTTTAAATTATTAGCAGACGAAAGGTTAACGTTCAGGGAACCACAACAACAAAAATCTGTATGTCTACCGTTTGACATTTTTTAAAAAGGTAATATGGGGGAAAATCTTTATTTTTTAAATTGAAGTTCCATGTCTATAATTGAGAAGATAGCTCCATTTGTGTGTTATTTATACCCATATACAGCTCTCTTTTTTTGGTAGAGATGGTGGTGGCATCTTTGTAAAATATAATTTTAAGAGGGCAGAGATCATTTCCTTTTCAGGTAACTAAAGCACACTTCCTAATTAAAACTGAGAAGCAGAACATCTTGTCTTCTCCTAGGACTATGAGAAAATGTTTTATTTTATAAAATCAGCAGCCTAGATTGTCGTGTCTGCTGTTCCTTCCATCTGCCCTTTCAGTTCTAAGCTAAATCCCATCCCTTCTCTCTCTCTCTCTTTCTCTCTCTGTCTCTCTCTCTCAACTACATCCCCAGTGCCTAAAGAACTCACATTTGCTAGGCACTCAAAATATTTCGGATATGAACCACTGTTGGTTTATTTTACAAACCTTACCTTTCTCAGCTTTCCAGCTCTCTTGTCCCAGCTCTATTCCATTTTTTCATCGAGTGTTTTGACATTTAAAACAGTGGTAAGTACTCCAAAATGTCTAAGAATGACTTCTCGTGCCAGATACTGTGGGTATGTTACCTTTTACAAATCTATGGCCACTTGGAACGCTGAAAAAGGGAACCTGTTTGGATGGCAGGTGGGAGCACAGGACTTCTGAATTGCTGAAGCCTTGAAACTCAATCTCTGAGTCTCCAGGTACAAGCAAAACATTTAAAAATAGAACTTAAGTGTTTTATTAACAAGAACCACATATTACTGCTGGTTGATGCTAACAAAGCCGTATCGTTACAGTGCATTATATTTTGACTTGGCGACCCTACTATTTTTGACGCTTAGTAACAATCTGAACAATGCCGATACACTGTAGCACTCCACAGTACACCCGCGGTGGATGATGGTATCTGAAGCTCAGGGGCAATGTAACAGCAGCCTCTAAATACCCTGGACAAAAGAACACTTCATGCAGAATGGCTGCCAGCTGATTATTACCTCCATGATGGAGAGATCAAGTGCAAGTGGAAGAAGCCAAAATTATGCTACGAGAAATTCAGGATGGAGAAAAAGAGGTGTATCCTGAAAGTGAAAACCTAAAAAATAATGGACCCCAGGTAGATAAACAACAAGGACCTACTGTACAGCACAGGGAGCTATACTCAATATTTGGTAATAACCTATATGGGAAAAGAATGTGAAAAAAATATATGTAATATATATATTATATATATATGAAACTGAATCACTTTGCTGTACACCTGAAACTAACACAACATTGTAAATCAACTACACTTCAATACAAAAATAAATTAATAAATAAATAATGGCCCCAGAAACCACATGTAAATCCTTTTCGTTAGTAAGCTATAGTTTCCACTCCTTGAGATGTCTAAAAATAATATTTAGAGTTAACTCTTTGCTAAGGTGGGTGAATCAGGCTAACATTTGTTCCACACATCTCAGTGAGGCAGGGAGAACACTGGGTTTAATTTCTTTTCTATGTTCATTTTAAGTTATGTTGCTCAACACCAGCACTGTTGACATTTGGGGCCAGACCATTCATCGTTGTTGACGGTGGGGGTGGGCGGGGGGCCTGTCCTGTGCATTGTAGGATGTTTAGCAACATCCCTGGTGTCAACCCACTGGAGGCCAATAGCACCTCCACTCCCCAGTTGGAACAGCCAAAAAAAACCACTCCAGACATTGCCAAATGTCCCTAAGGTGCAAAGTTATTCTCAGTTGAGAACCACTGTTTTAAGTCCCCAAACACACCCATCTATTTAGTCTCTCCTCCTTCTTAGCACCCCCTATCCAACAAAGGCCAAACTTACCAACCTATGCATTGATGTTCTTTCAAAACTATAAATTTACCTCAATGAATAGTTGCGAAAATTAAAGGAAACCATAAGGAGAATGGATGGCCTGCTTTCAGGAGGGCACACAACTGGCGCTCAAAAAAAAATGTTAGTTCCCACTATCCCTTTCTGTTAAAAAATCTGTAGCTTCTAAAGCAGACACCTGTCCCTTTCAAAGGCAAGCTCACATATTCTGAATATGGCATTACATTCAAAATAACATAACTCAAGATTATGATTTCTTCTATCTTTTCTCTCTGTAGGAGGAACGCAAGTCTTAATTTTTAGGAAGAACACCGGAACTAAGTAAATACTTCGCACTTTAAAGGAAATGCGTTTTACACTTCAATGAATTCTTGCCAGGAGGCATGGTCTTAAAAACCCAGTATCTTCACCATGATACCTAACAATAACAGCCCAAGGTACTTCCAGCCTCCCACCCAAGTTTCTATGGTGATACTTGAATTCAAAGGGTTTGAGTTCAAACTACCCGGTAATCTAAAGAAAACCCCTTGCCTCATTCCTCAAAGCAGTTTTAAATAATTTGTTGGGGGGAGGGAAAAGATTCATACTTTATACTTTTTAATACAATTTTTTTTCCTAAATTAAGACATTAGTTTTCAAGTGAGACCCCCCACAAATCCTAATGGGCTAAGGATAAGAATTCTAGACCAATTTTCTAAGACCCATTTTCTTTTTGACAATCAGGAAATACTAGACATTGTTCGACTAGAGGCCGAGTTTAAGCTTGCCACGTAGCTGAAAAATCATCAGCAAAATGATTAATCACAGCTGAAACCTGACATATACTCTCCCATGTTCCTTAGGTACAATACATTCCAGCGATTAAAAATACATTCCATTTCCTCTAAGTGCACATTCAATCTGTCAAACTGGATGACAACGCCATCAAGCTGCTGAAATTCTGAAACCCAACCTGCTAAACATCCTGAATAGACCTTTTCCAAAGAAAAGTTACGAGAAATGTATGTATCCTTTTCAGATGTGAAAACGTCTTAAAATTACATAAGAAGGATTTCAAAATAACCCCCTAATAAACTGCTTAACATGAAGAGCATTTCGAATTTCCAGCTACTTATAATTTCCGTATTCATTGTCAATGGTACTCAAATAAAAGTTTTCCTTGTGCTCCTAAGAATGCTGAAGGGTTTCAGATCCCTCTAGCAGACATAGGCATAAACCCTTGCAAACCGTGGGTTGTATCTTTAAAAGGTGTCAAAGGAAAAGCAGATGAAATGCTGTAATCTCCACCCACTGTCACTTAAGACATAGCAACCCATGCGCTCCACACGCCCAGCCAGCATCCTGCATCCACCCTTTCTTTCAAGCCCACTGCATTAGACCATGGAAACTCAGGATGTGTGGCCACAGCGGCCCCTGCTCTGGCTCCAACTGGCCCACCACGTGGCGTGGCCGTGACCTTAGTCACACTTCCCCCTAACATCCTGTGAGTGGGCTCAAGCTGGAGCCAGACCTTCCCACTGCGCTGCCAGCCCTGCTCCTGGAAATGACAAACCCCCACTGCCTAAAACATTCCATTCTCCCCTAACACCAACAGAGCTTCCTGCTCCCTACCCCTCCTGAACAACAGGTCTTTGAATATCATTCACCACCTTGGTAATACCTTTAACCATTTAGCTATCGAGGGAGGTATTTACAACTTCACTTCCAATTTTCATAGACGCTTGTTCTCAGATTTTTAACTCAACTATTTTAACTATTAGCACAATAATCGCTTCTCCAGGAATTATTAGCCCAGTTAACACTCAGAATCTAAAACAGGGCACTGAAAAATCTGCACGACAAAGCTCTCCTCATTCAAGAAGTATTTCATTTACTAGGGAGGGTGCTTGCTGGATTCAGATGTACAGAAGCACTATCTTCCTGGTCTTTTTCTAGTTGGACTAAAAGGATTTCAGAAAGCTCTGACTTGTATGTATAACTCTCGTGTTTGAAAAAGAACTTTCATTGTAATAAATAGGTCAATGAGAAAAAACACTCCCCCATTTAATTTTAGTTGCAGAGTCGAGAAGGAAGCAAGTTTTGTTTCATCAGATGATGGAAATAATGCTACTGATTGGCAGTATTAATCCCACCTTCCTCCTAAAATGAGCATCTGGGTCCTAAAGATGGTTCTTCAAGCAAAGATGTAAAGATGGTTTTTCAAGCAAAGAGTAACACTAAGGAGACAGTTCGTGTACCCATTGTTTAGATTCATACTATTCTACATACTTAAAAACAGACATAGAGCTTCCAGGTCTGCGTAAGATGGAGTGAGCACGCTCTATCCTGTCTTTCCCAGTGAACACAAACTATAAAACCTGGAAAGACAGCCTGGAGCAGCTCTTTGAGGACTGAAAAGTAAATAGTAGCAGGCAGATTAGGAACGACCAGAACTCAAAATACCAGCAAACTGCCCATGAGTTTACCATGACTTTTTCCTCCAGTATGCCCCAAGCCTGAACTCAACACATTGCCAGCAGGCATTGGGCACTGCCAGAGAGAGAGCCAGGAGATGCCCTGTAGCTCTGGCGCCCAGGGAGCAGGAAAGAAAACTCCTGATACTCAGAGAGCTGGGGCCTCCTCTCCGTTCTCTCAAGCCACAGCCCCCAAGTGGCAAGAGCAGCCTGCAGCAAGAGGAGCCTGCAGGACCAGAACTCTGGAGGGGGAGAACGTCCCTCTGGGTTCAGCAGAGCTATGGTTCCAAGAGGATGGGGCCAAACCCCACGATTTTTTTTCCCTCTGTTTTTCTCTACTGCTTGGCACTGGGGACGTGGGCACGGTTGTGGAAGTATGCGGCAGAGCAGAATAATGAAATCCCAAGCTTTTTGGCTAAATGACCAAAAAAACAGAAGCCTGGTGGAATTGGAAAGTATCGGAAAACAACAGGTCCTACTGTATAGCACAGGGAACTATATTCAATATCCTGTGATCAACCATAATGGAAAAAAGTATGAAAAAGAATGTGTATATATATATATATATATATATATATATATATATATATATATATATATAACTGAATCACTTTGCTGTACAGCAGAAATTAACACAACATTGTAAATCAACTATACTTGAATCAAATAAATTGTTTTAAAAAGTATTGGAAAGATCACTGAGAGGGAGGAGCTCGGGAAAAGACCCCACAAATTACTTCTGAACTCTCAGACTCACCTGCAAGCTTTACATGCATGGATCTCATCCTAAAGAGCCTAATGAAGACTTTGAGAACTGAATTGCCTAAGTCCCAGATGGGTCACTGGGGCGCGTACATATCAGACACATCCAAGTAGCACTGCCAAGGCTTGGAAAATTGAACTGACATTGGGACCACACCTCACAGAAGGTGGGTTAGAACCTAACTAAGTCAGCTGTCTGCTAAAACAAAAATAGCAACGTTCTTCATGGGCTTTCAACAAGATGCAGAGTTTCATAACATAATATTCAAAATGTGCTGGATAAAATCCAAAATTACTCAGCATGGGAAAAGACTATCAACAGTTGCCAATGTCGAGATGACAGAGATGTTTGAACTATCTGACAAAGACTTTAAAGCAGCTATGACAAAAGTGCTCCAGCAACCAATCGTGCAATCTTGAAACCTACAGAGGAATACAAAGTCTGAGCAAAGACAGAAAATGTATAAAGGAGAACTGTTGGAAATTTTAGAACGGAAAAATATAATAACTGAAATAAAAACTCACTGGATGGGCTCAATGCAGCATGGAGATAAGTCAGTGAACTTAAAGATGAAACCATAGAAATTAGCCAATCTGAACAACAAAGAGAAACCAAGAGAAACCAAACAAAAACAAAGAGAAAAAAAGATTTAAAAACAAAACCACAGCGCCCCAGGGATTTGGGGGACAAGAACAGAAGGTCTTCCATTTGTGTCATGGGAGTCCCAGAAAGAGGAGAAAGAATGTAGTGCAGGAAGAAAATCTAACAATATAATAGCTGAAAACTTCCTAAATTTCAAGAGACATAAATCTATACATTCAAAAAGCTACCCTTTAGGAATGAAGGTGAAATACAGATATCTTCAGCTGAAGGAAAACTAAGAACATTCATTGGCGGCTGACTTCCTCTAAGATAACAGCTAAAGAAAGCTCAAAGGGAAATGATACCACAAGGAGCATGAGGGGTGAAGAAAGAGCAAGTGAAATGCTAGATATATGGGTAAATATAAAACACTACACTTCTCCTCTTGAGGTCTTTGTTGAAAGCAAAAATTATAACATTGCCTATGGGGTTTTCAAAGTATGCCAATGTAACAGATCAGATGAAAGTAACAAAAGAAGGGAGGATAAAGGGACCTATATGGTGGTAAGATTTCTACAGTCCTCTTAAAGTGGTAAACTGTTGATTCTAAATTGACAGTGAAGTATATACATCTCAATTCCTAGAGCAGGGACTAAAAAATGATACAAAAAGATACACAAGAGATCAAGTAAAATAAAACACTAAGAAACATTCAAGTAACTCAAAAGAAGGCAGAATACAGAAAGCAGACACCTGAAAATAGAGGGAACAAACAGAAAACAATAATGAAATGATAGGCATAAATCCAACATCAATAACTATGTTATAAACTCAAACGGGCTAAACATATGAATGAAAAGACAAAGACTACGAGAATGAATAAACAATATGAACCATATGCTAACAAAAACATCACTTGAAATATAATACTATTGGGTAGATAGGTTAAAAGTGAAAGGATAGAAAGAGGTATACCATGAAAACACTTCAAAAGAAAGCTGAAGTGGCTTTATACAGACAAAACAGACTTCAAAACAAAGAAAACTGCCAGGGACAAAGAAGGACACTACATAAAAGGGTCAATTTGCCAAGAAGACGTGACAATTCCAAACGCCAAATGCATTTGTACCTAACCACAGACCTTCAAAATACATGAAGCCAAAACTGACAGAACTCAAAGGAGAAACAGGTAAACCTAAAGTTATCGTCAGAAGCTTCAACACTCCTCTCTCAGTAATACGTGGAAATGGTAGACGGAAAATACCACCAACCAACTGAATCTCATATTTGTAAGACATTCTAACCAACAAAAGCAGAATACACATTCTTTTAAAGCACACGTAAAACATTCATGAGGATAGACCATACCCTGAGGTATAAAACTTTAACAAATTTCAAAGAATTGAAATAATGCAAAATGTGTCTTCTGATCGTAATGAAATTAAACTAGAAATCAACAGCAAAGAGAGAAGATAAAAAGTTCCAAACACTTGGAAATTATACAACACATTGTACTTCTAAATAATGTATGGGTCAAAGGGGAAAGTCTCAAGCGAAAAAAATTGTTGAATTGAACAAAATGAAAATACAACATATCAAAATGTGTGTGATACAGCTAATATGGTGTTTATAGGGAAATTTATAACAAATATTTATATTAGAAAAAAGAGAGAGGTCTCTAATCAACAATCTAAGCTTCTACATGCAGAAACTAGAAAATGAAGAGCAAAATATACCCAAAGCAAGGAAGGAAATAACAAAGATAAGAGCTGAAATAAATGAAATTGAAAGCAAAAAAAGAAAGAAAGAAAAGAGAAGAAAGAAAATCAATGTAAACAAACACGGGTTATTTGAAAATATCAATACAATTGTTAAGCCTGTAGCAAGACTGACAAAGGAAAAAAAAAGGAGAGAAAAAACACAACTTACTAATATCAGGAGTGAAAGAGGGAACATAACTTACAGTTCCCACTGACATTAAAAGGATAGTAAGGGAATATTATGAACAACTCTATGCATATAAATTTGATAATTAATATTGCTAATATTTTTTATGATTTTTAAAATCTACGTTCTTGAGGTATATTGGTCTGTGGTTTTGTCTTTGTTGTTTTTTTTTCTTACCATCTTTGGCATCAGAGTGATGCTGGCCTTATAAAATAAACTGGGAACTTTTCCCTCTCCTGAAAGATATTGTCTAAAATTGGTGTTATGTCTTCCTCAAATGTTTGTTAGAATTTACCAGCAGAACCACCTGGGTCTGGAGATTTCTTATTCAGAAGATTTTTAACTATGAATTCAGTTTTATTAATGATTATAGAACTACTCAGGTTATTGATTTCATCTCAGATGAGTTTTGGTAGGTTGTAGTTTTCTTGAGAATCGCTGTTAAGTTCTTGTTGAATTCTCAAGTTTGATTCCCCTTGGATTAGAGAAGAGACCATTTGATCCAGGATTTTCCAGATTGTCACAGAGAGGTTTCCAATCTTCTTGGCAGTAAATCAGATAGTGGTAAGGGGAGGGGGAAGGGGGAGTTTACAGGGGGATCAGAGGAGAGTGTTGATAGGGTAAATTTCAGGCTCCTAGCTTCTGAGAATGATGTGTCACACACCTCTGTAGTTACTACAGTCATCTGAATCCCTATTACCTGGCCAGGGCGGAGGATTTGAAATGTTACAGTGTCTCCACCGCC
Organism: Balaenoptera ricei; assembly: GCF_028023285.1. NCBI lineage: Eukaryota > Metazoa > Chordata > Mammalia > Artiodactyla > Balaenopteridae > Balaenoptera > Balaenoptera ricei. Next base: position 42,073,692 of record NC_082660.1, read on the forward strand.
CCTCTCCCACCAGAGCAACTGCCCTCTGAACCACCTCCTGGGATTCCTCCATCTTACCGGCAGCAAATACATACCCAGGCACAGGTTAAGAGCTGACATGGCTTCTGCCCACACATAACCAGCAGTCTTTTAAGATTCGTTTATTATTTTGAAGAGAATTGAGCTGCTACAGAAAAAGTGTGGAAAACACTGCCCCCAGATGTCCCAAAGGAGGTGACTCGGGTTCTGGCCTGGGCTCCTGGGGAAGGCCTTGGGCCAGCCCTTCCCAGCCCAAGGCAGGGCACTTCAATGGAGTCATCCTGCGTTTGGAAACAAAGTCGTGGCACCCAACTGACTGGCTGCAATTCTTCCTCCATTTAGTCAGACTCACAAACTGAGACTCATAAAGCTGAAAGCAACCTCATGAATCCCCCTGTCTATGACCTTATTTCACAGATGAGGAGACTGTGGTCCAGTTATGGGTAGTAGCTGGCCCAAGGTCGCCTACCTTATTGAGGCAAAAATGGGACTGGAGCCCACATTCCAAGGTCCCAGCACAGTGTTCTTTACCCTACACGTAAAAACAAGTTTTGACTGGACAGCTAATATATATATATGAGGCAGTGTGACAACAGTTCCTGTCATCGTGGAATTGAACTTCAGTGGGGAATACAGACATTCAACAATTGCCCAGATAACTAAAATGGAAATGCGTATTAAACCACTAAGGGGCAATGCAAGGAGTGTAAATATCAATATATTGCCTTGAGACTTCCCTGGTGGTCCAGTGGCTAAGACTCCATGCTCCCAATGCAGGGGGCCGGGTTCAACCTCTGGTCAGGGAACTAGATCCCACATGCCACAAGTAAGAGTTCACATGCCACAACTAAAGATCCCACATGCCGCAACGCAGATCCCACGTGCTACAACTAAGACCCGATGCAACCAAATAAATAAATAAATAAATAAATTTTTTTCCAAAAAATACATTGCCTTAAAATTTTTTCCCAGAATACAACCCACCACCACCATCAGCACCACAGTCATAGTGATTCCAGTGGAAAAGTTTCGCCTTGGAAAATTGGGGAATGATCATATGTGATCTTTCAGTGATGAAGTGAAATTGCATGTTGTTTAAGTCTGCCACCCAGAGGGTGCTTTTGTCCCCCATCTGAAGCACAATCTTAGACAGGTAAATGGAGAAGAATGTCACATTTAGTATACTAAGGAGCTAGACAAAAAGACGGACGTTGAAAGGGATAATGATTCTAGCCACGAGTCCTTTCTTGGACCAGGATGAAAGAGCCACTGTAAGGTGACTCAAGCCAAGCATCATGACCCAGATGCTGCTGGTGAGGTAGCACCGCAGCCACGAAGGCCCTGAAGCAGGCTCCAATCACCAGCATGACATACTCCAGAGAGCGGGAGCCCTCTGCTGAGTAAACTGGATAGTTCTGCAAGCAGAGAATGAATGAATGTAGGAATCTGTTTCAACAGCTTGCTAGTGAAGAAAGAGCGTGATGAAACACGCACAGATAAAGCTTCTAGCTTTATCTCAGAGTCTGATCAATGTTAACATTTTAAATGGGAAACTTCTATGAAAGTTTGACAAGTTACTCTTTTGGGAGATGTTTCCCCCACAACTTGCGCTCTCATGATGGGAGCATTTAAAGGGTCTCTGATTTTCCCCTCTACTTTCAAGGGATAAACAAAATCGTGGAATCTGAGACTTGAGGTGACAGTGGCCATCACTGAAGCTTTGCACATAGTAAGTTACCACATGGGAGAGTTGAATAAAACAGATTCAAGTCTGTAGCCCATGAACTGAGAATTCTATTGTATCAGGAGGTCAGGCTCTTTTAACCATAATGATAATGACTGAAATAGGTACGCAATTCTACATGAAATATAGAGCCTTCTGGAAGAAAAAAACAAGGTCAAGTCACCTACGAGGTGGCCAAGAAAACTACTAAAAGAGATGTTTCCAGAGTCTTCTAAACTACATTGTGAAGTGAGGTAAATGGAACACATAGTTTCGGACAGAAAAGCAGGAATAACTGTCAGAGACCGTCACCAGAATGGATAGGATTCAGGCCACAGTTGTACCAAACAGGTGTCTAACCACCCACCTGGGCTCTCTGCTCATCATTTCAAAAGTCTATAAAGGTGCTTATTTTGGTTAAAGGTATAGAATTTAAGATTTTTTTAAAATGTCTAATGTACTCAGCTTAAAATTCAGATTCATACCTGCCAACTGTGCTTGGGCACAAATAATTAATCATCATCACAATAAGCTGTAAAAGTGTAAAGCGGCAACTAACACAAAGGCTTAATGGAATCTCCCTCCTTGAAAGTTAATAGAATGGTTTAGTTCACATTTCCCTCAGACCGACAGGAGCTGGCGAAGTAACCTCAGAAGTACCCTGTTAGTTCAGTAATTCTGTGAGTCAATGGAAAAATGACAACGACTGATCTTGGGCTCTGTGTCTCAATGCCTTGATAGAAGAAAGGACAAGATGAAATATGCACAAAACTTCTCATTTTATCTCAGGACTTGACAAAAATAACACTTATTTTTATACATGTTCACTGCTGTATCCAGAGCACCTAGTACAGAGTCTGGCATATAGTGGGACCACAAAAAGTGTTTTTTGGAATAAATAGACAATCTCGTTCTTAGACAAAAATTCTGCCAAACTACAAATATATGCCCTGAAGAGTCACTATTTTGTTATTCACAGTGATATACAAGGAAGGGAAGAAAGAAATAGCAAACCGAACATCCATTTTGTTATTTTTTTCTTGGTATGGTTTGGTGAAATCAGACAAGTGAAGATAATGCATACCTTTTATTGTTTACTAGGTATGTGATTTGGGGCAAATGATTTGAACGCCTCTCTTAAGTATGTATGGCCTCATATCTAAAATAAGGCCAATGATCTCTTCCTCACAGTGTCACAGTAAAGATTAAATGTATACTATTTCAGAGCCTGGCACACAACAGCGGTTCTAACAAATGAAGACCCATGAGACAGTATGAGAAAGCCTCTCATGCTCTTCTTTGACCTCAAACACAGAGCCCAAGTAGAGGTGTGTATCATCCATGTCACTTTCTGAGTTTCTTCCCAAAGAAATGAGTCCATCACTCATTACAGCAAGAATTCTCTACCCCGACTGCAGAGCAGAACCCCAGGGAAGCTTTCCCATCAGGTGACCTGCTTGCTTTAACTCATCAGTAGTGGATGAGAGGATAGAGCTGCCTGGTGGGGTCCTCTACCTGGCCCTGAACCCCCAGGCCCTGTGCCCTCGAGGAGGGAGCCTAGGTACTTGGGAACATCTACAAGCTGTGATTTGACAGAAATTTCGAGTGAATGTATACCTAAGCTTTCCAAAAAACAGCTCTGAAATTGGCTGGTTAATTTGGCCTAAACCGTAACACATGGATTGATCTAAATGCTGCGGAAAGCTTCCATTTTAAAAGCAACATATGTATTTTTGCAATACAGGTTTAACATTTTTAAAAAAAATTCGTAAGTGATGTAATCGGAAGGTCAATACTCACCAAGCTGAGCAAAAGTATTTCTCTTCAAGAGGGCGCCAATCAAGCAGAAGCCGTTCCCATCTTTACCTCCTAGATAAGCCATATGCTATTTTAGTTCTTTATATAACTTCAAGGATGTTGCAACCTTTTGGCACTCAGTTTCTCCATCTGTTTAAAAAAAAAAAAGCAGGGAGGGATGGATCTAGCTAACTCTAAAACACTATGCTTCTCTTCTGAAAACAGCAATTATTGGTACTTCCCTCTAGGCTGGGAATTTTATTACCAAATATGCTTATCTTTTAAGATGTGGTTCCAGAAGAGGGACCAGAGTTTAAAAAATAACACGATGAGTTAACACAGGCTTAAAGGAAAACTTTCTAGACACCTTGTTCATCCTAAAACAGGACAGACCACATCATCTCCTTTTTCTTTTAATCAAGTTTCCATAACCCCATCTCCCAGATGCGAGAAACCTCTCTCATATTAGCTAAGGCCTGTCTTAAGATAGAATAAATCTACTTATAGGCTGGGAACTCTCTTGCTAAGTATGTGGTTGTTATAATCACAAAAGATGAGCACAGTATTGAGTCAATAGCTTACTGGGGACCCAGTGCCGCATACTAATCTCAACACCCTTGCTTAGCCCATAGCTAGAAGTGCAAGATGCTGACCAAAAAAAAAAAAAAAAAAAAAAAATCCAAGGCTTAAAAGAGTGCTCTCATTTAGTATTGACGATGGAAGAATCACATCTATTATTGTGATACATACAAATTATAATCAAGTTAACATACCAGCAAAGGCCTCATTTTGTAACATTCTCGATAATAGAGGACAAGTCATAAAAACAAAGTATAGCCAAGAACAGTCTGTTTTAAAAAGCATGGGATATTTAGAGTACATAAAGAAAAATTGATTTTTCATAAGTTCCAAAGCAGAGAAAACCTTCGTATTCATTAAACACTGCACAAAATCTTTCATAGGTCTTAAATTTGATAATACTGCATGCTCTAAGAACCCAATGTAGCTACAGAATATTCAACATTTGTCAAGCACTGAGAACTGTACAGACTGCAAAAGCAGAGAGTCCTCAATCACAGAACATAAGGATTCAAAAGCACATAACAATGACCAAGCTAGGGAACAGTTTAACCGTTTCATTCATTACAAAGGCCCTGTTCTATAACCACTTGAAGTGTTTTCGGTTTGTAATCATACAAGTCCATTTCTTAAAAGTGGAGAACTATTATTGTAGCCAAAGGTCAACAAGCACCTGTGTTCAGAGTCCGCAAACGAAAATCCGTTAGGAAGAAGTACATTCATACTAATGTAGTGTCTGCAAAGTGAAACTTCAACTCTCGATTATTTCTAAGGGGAACATGAAGCCCTCTTTTCTCACTCCAACTCGTTTCTTTGGACCTTAACACCATGCACAAAATGTCTAACTTCTACCATTTTGAAAGGGTTCTCCTAAAAAGCACAAAGAAATTTTTAATTACAAAAGAATTAAAGAAGAAGAACCAATAAGATTTTTTCCACTTACTATAAGAAATATATAAAGGAAGACAAAATGTTATTAAAAATGCTTGATAATAAACTCACGTTGTCAAAATAAAATGTGGAGGTTCATGAAAAATAATCACAACCTTGCTAAATATTAACATAAAAATTACCTCTTAATGTAGAAATTATTTAAGGGTCCAGTCTCGAATGAACATAAAGAAATAAAATTTTCTAGACGTAGATAGCTGAACAGGTAAATTCTTTATTTCTCTCATATTTTTCAGAGTATGTTCACATAGCTCTTAAGTTTAATTCACAAGACATAATATGATCTAGTCCATTGTATAAATGGATTCATTTGGAAAGCCTCCGTTTGTTCATAGGCGGGAAACATGCTCGCTTCCTGTGTTCCAGGAGACCATACTTAATATAATTAGTAGTTTTTCTAAGATTTACTTTGCATGCTTCTCATGTGATTAAGACACTGGCAGGGCTAGCCCCCATGTGGGGTAGCAACTGAGCAGGGGCAAATGCTCACTTGCTAGAATGTTCACAAGCCTATACTGGTAAGTCCTTGGCCTTCAGTGTTTATGACCCTGAGGCTTTGGTTAGGTTTCAAGTATTTTACCAGAAAGGAATAATATAGCTAACAGCCACAAAAATATTAATAATTATGACATGCTAATTTATTTCTATCAGCAAAGAAGACACCAGGTGAGAGGCATTTTTTTTAACATCTTTATTGGAGTATAATTGCTTTACAATGGTGTGATAGTTTCTGCTTTATAACGAAGTGAATCAGCTATACATATACATATATCCCCATATCTCCTCCCACCCTCCCTATCCCACCCCTCTACGTGGTCACAAAGCACCGAGCTGATCTCCCTGTGCTATGCGGCTGCTTCCCACTAGCTATCTATTTTACATTTGGTAGTGTATATATGTCCACGCCACTCTCTCACTTCGTCCCAGCTTACCCTTCCCCCTCCCCGTGTCAAGTCCATTCTCTATGTCTGCGTCTTTATTCCTGTCCTGCCCCTAGGTTCTTCAGAACCATTTTTTTTTCCTTTTTTAGATTCTATATATATGAGTTAGTATACGGTATTTGTTTTTGTCTTTCTGACTTACTTCACTCTGTATGACAGACTCTAGGTCCATCCACCTCACTACAAATAACTCAATTTCATTTCTTTTTATGGCTGAGTAATATTCCATTGTATATATGTGCCAAATCTTCTTCATCCATTCATCTGTCGATGGACATGGACACTTAGGTTGCTTCCATGTCCTGGCTACTGTAAATAGAGCTGCAATGAACATTGTGGTACATGACTCTTTTGGAATTATGGTTTTCTCAGGGTATATGCCCAGTAGTGGGACTGCTGGGTCATATGGTAGTTCTATTTTTAGTTTTTTAAGGAACCTCCATACTGTTCTCCATAGTGGCTGTATCCATTTACATTCCCACCAAAAGTGCAAAAGGGTTCCCTTTTCTCCACACCCTCTCCAGCATTTACTGTTTGTAGATTTTTTTGATGATGGCCATTCTGACTGGTGTGAGGTGATACCTCATTGTAGTTTTGATTTGCATTTCTCTAATGATTAATGATGTTGAGCATGCTTTCATGTGTTTGTTGGCAATCTGTATATCTTCTTTGGAGAAATGTCTATTTAGGTCTTCTGCCCATTTTTGGATTGGGTTGTTTGTTTTTTGATATTGAGCTGCATGAGCTGCTTGTAAACTTTGGAGACTAATCCTTTGCCAGTTGCTCCATTTGCAAATATTTTCTCCCATTCTGAGGGTTGTCTTTTAGTCTTGTTTATGGCTTCCTTTGCTGTGCAAAAGCTTTTAAGTTTCATTAGGTCCCATTTGTTTATTTTTGTTTTTATTTCCATTTCTCTAGGAGGTGGGTCAAAAAGGATCTTGCTGTGATTTATGTCATAGAGTGTTCTGCCTATGTTTTTCTCTAAAAGTTTGATGGTGTCTGGCCTTACACTTAGGTCTTTAATCCATTTTGAGTTTATTTTTGTGTATGGTGTTAGAGAGTGTTCTAATTTCATTCTTTTACATGTAGCTGTCCAGTTTTCCCAGCACCACTTATTGAAGAGGCTGTCTTTTCTCCATTGTATTTTCTTGCCTCCTTTATCAAAAATAAGGTGACCATATGTGTGTGGGTTTATCTCTGGGCTTTCTGTCCTGTTCAATTGATCCATATTTCTGTTTTTGTGCCAGTACCATACTGTCTTTATTACTGTAGCTTTGTAGTATAGTCTGAAGTCAGGAAGCCTGATTCCTCCAGCTCTGTTTTTCTTTCTCAAGATTGCTTAGGCTGTTCGGGGTCTTTTGTGTTTCCATACAAATTGTGACATTTTTTGTTCTAGTTCTGTGACAAATGCCAGTGGTAGTTTGATAGGGATTGCATTGAATCTGTAGATTGCTTTGGGTAGTATAGTCATTTTCACAATGTTGATTCTTCCAATCCAAGAACATGGCATACCTCTCCACCTGTTTGTATCATCTTTAATTTCCTTCATCAGTGTCTTATAGTTTTCTGCATACAGGTCTTTTGTTTCCTTAGGTAGGTTTATTCCTAGGTATTTTATTCTTTTTGTTGCAATGGTAAATGGGAGTGTCTCCTTAATTTCTCTTTCAGATTTTTCATCATTAGTGTATAGGAATGCAAGAGATTTCTGTGCATTAATTTTGTATCCTGCTACTTTACCAAATTAATTGATTAGCTCTAGTAGTTTTCTGGTAGCATCTTTAGGATTCTCTATGTATAGTATCATGTCATCTGCAAACTGTGACAGCTTTACTTCTTCTTTTCCGATTTGGATTTCTTTTATTTCTTTTTCTCCTCTGATGGCTGTGGCTAAAACTTCGAAAACTATGTTGAATAATAGTGGTGAGAGTGGACAACCTTGTCTTGTTCCTGATCTTAGAGGAAATGGTTTCAGTGTTTCACCATTGAGAACGATGTTGGTTGTGGGTTTGTCATATATGGCCTTTATTATGTTGAGGTAAGTTCCCTCTATGCCTACTTTCTGGAGGGTTTTTATCATAAATGGGTGTTGAATTTTGTCAAAAGCTTTTTCTGCTTCTATTGAGACGATCATATGGTTTTTCTCCTTTAATTTATTAATATAGTTTATCACATTGATTGATTTGCGAGAGGAAATTTAAACGGACTCTCCTCCCCCTCTGCCCTTCCCCAGTGGCCCAGCTGGGTTGCCTGGGGTCTAGGAAGTGAAAGGTGAAAAAGGCAGAGGGTTCCTAATAGTTGAGAAACCTGAAAGACTGATTTATCTACTTCCCTAGGTTGTCTTAAAGGCCAGCAATTCTGATTTGCGTTTGTTTTAACCCTCAAATAACTTTATCAAAGTACACAGGTAAAGACAGAAATTAAGATGTACAAAGAAAAAAAATGTAGAAGGCCCAGTTACACAATTCATGGAAAAGCAACACATTTGCATCTCTCAGTCAAGAGACGCATTATGGGAAAGCAGACATTCTGGCTTCCCAAAGCCCCACAGCCTCTGCAGCTTGGCTACTTTAGGGGTGGACCACTTCTCAAAAGACCTTTCGGCATCTTGGAACCATAGCACATCCCTCCTTCCCTCACGACCATGTCAACCCAATGATGAATTTTCCAAGTAAGGTGATTCTGTTGGCCAAAGGAGGCCCTGGTTGCATCATTTCTCTTTGTTTGGAAGGCAGTTTCATTTCATGTAGCATCACCAAATTGGGAGTTGATTTGGGAAAGGTGAATATGAAATAGCAGTAAAGGAAAATGTTATAGCCTCTATGGAAATTCCAGGCCTTTCTGCTGCTTTCAGGTCCACCACAGCTCACGTCAGTCATTATATTCAAGGGGATGCTCACACAGTGCAAAAGGCAATATTCTGGGTAATGAAGCCATAAACCAGTAAAATGAGCCTCAGACTGTGTCTCCTCAATTTGTTATTCTCATCTTTCATATACAGCATCTTCTAAATTTAATCATGATTCTTCAAACCATTATATTACTTTGGGGCATAAAAAACCCTGATGTTGTTTTAGGATCAAAAATCACTTGTATTTTTAAAAATAACTTGTAATAGAATATTTGTTTCAAATACAAAGCAGCAAAAAGTTAGTTTAGAACTCTTGAAATAGATAGCTCAACTACTTAAAAAAAGAAAGATAAATATATATGATGTCTAAATGTGACAAATATTTTGAGAGCATCTGAAAGTATTTAAGATATCAATGTTTAAAGAATAAAACACGATTTATTAGTGTAATTTCAGAAGATTTGTCTTTCATTTTAAAATTTCAGTTAGTGTCATAATAAAATTGTTGGGAAACTGAGATTTACTTTTCAATTGCTGCGTAATTTGTCGTCCTTTTTTCTATCTGCCAGTGTGCATGAGACTGCTGTTCCAATCAAGGCAAAATATGGAACTCCCCTATGGCTCAATTTCCTTTTAAATAAAATGAGAAAATTGTCAAAGATTAGTTCCTGCCTCTCACTACTTTTCAGAACAAGTAAAACTTATAAAGCACTTTGCAAATATAAAAAAAAAAAGCTATTTTAAAAGATTCTGGGGAGGAACTCTGCTCAATATTCTGTAACAACCTAATTGGGAAAAGAATTTGAAAAAGAACAGATGCATGCAGATGTACAACTGAATCACTTTGTTGTACACCTGAAACTAACACAACATTGTTAATCAACTATACTCCAATATAAACCAAAAAGTTAAAAAAAAAAGATTTTGGGGAGTAATGAAATGTATAAGCAGTATAAATATTTCTAGATGAAAATTCTTATTTTATAACTACCTTTTAATTGTTTATCTCCAACATAATCAAATGCATTTTACAACAGCCACAATCCCTAGAGAAATATTTTTCATAAATCCTCTTTGAACTGAGGAACCATCTCACATTAGAGACTATAAAGGAGACATGATGACTAAAAGCACTGTAGGATCCTGGATGGGATCCTGGAACAGAAGAAGGACATAAATGGAAAAAATTGGTGAAATGTGAAGAAAAGCCTGGAGTTTAGTTTAGAAGTTTTGTACCAATGTTCACTTCCCAGTCTTCTTTTTATAATTTAAAAAAAATTTTTTTTTTATTTTTGGCTGCATTGGGTCTTCGTTGCTGCACACGGGCTTTCTCTAGTTGCGGTGAGCAGGGGCTACTCTTCGTTGGGGTGCACGGGCTTCTCATTGTGGTGGCTTCTCTTGTTGCGGAGCATGGGCTCTAGGCACACAGGCTTCAGTAGTTGTGGCACGCGGGCTTCAGTAGTTGTGGCGCACGGGCTTAGTTACTCCGCGGCATGTGGGATCTTCCCGGACCAGGGCTCAAACCCGTGTCCCCTGCATTGGCAGGTGGATTCTTAACCACTGTGCCACCAGGGAAGCCCTCATTTCCCAGTCTTGATAACTGTTCATGGAAGATTGAGTGATGGGTGATGGGGATATGGGACCTCTCTATACTGTTTTTGCCACTCTTCTGCAAATGTAAAATTAGTTCAAAAGAAAAAGTTTAAAAAACACTTCTTTGAGACAGAAAAACCATTGTTATATGTTTTATTAAGAATCTAAGCAACAAGGATTTACTATATAACAAAGGAACAATATCAAGACTTATAATAATCTATAATGGAAAGTAACCTGAATATATATATATCTGAATCACTTTGCTGTATACCTAAAACTGTATACAATGTTAATGCAACACTGTAAATCAACTATACTTCAATTGTTTAAAAAGTTATATAATTGGAAACAAAAGAAGAACCTAAATCTTCTAAAAGAGTGTTTAGGGAAATACATATGATTTGATTCCACTAGTGAAATGATTCCACTAGATGGCACCCTATTTTCTTCAGTGATCAGAGCCATCTCTCTTCACATAGCTACCATCCATCACCTGATATAAATGTTTCTTGAGCTTATTTTATAGCTGTAACGGGCATCATCTCTTTGTATAACGGATTCTATGATTTGACTCCCTGCATAAAACAATGTTTGCTTTCTTTTCTTGAAATGTCTTCTTTCAGGATATAAGCTTCGTTATCGTTCCAGAATTTTAAGGTAAGGTTTATGAATTCGCAGTCATTCAGCACATTTCTCAAGCCCTTACTTTGGGCCACATCATCTCAACAGTCCGAGGCAACCCATCCTCTTTAGTGGTGACCAACATTAAAGACTTCACATCCTCCTGTACACTTGAAAAGTGCATCAGATCCAGAGAGCAACTTTGAAGGAGTGAACAAATGAATTCCACTTTGTTTTCATGACTCTGATGCTGCTTCAACACCTCATTGATCTTTACTGCTCAAAGGAAAGGATAGCTATTCTAGATTCCCTTTTTTTATGTCAAAGCTAAAAATCTAACTTTCTTTTCAAGTTAAAACCGAACAGCTAAGAGTCTACCGGCTCCAGTATGGTTTGGCTTCTGCTCTCCAATTTTATTTATTTGCAGCATTTCCTGGTCCAATCAATAGCCTCCTTATAAAACATTCCTGCCATCTATGTTCCTCGGTTTTCCAATGCTCTCTGCTGAGAAGCTCTAAAAAACCCAAGACACCATGTTCCATTCCCTTCTGAAGTTTCATTTTAGGAAAGCTATTTCAAACATCACTAATGTGAATTTTTTGAAAAGGATTAAACCGATGGGGGTGGGGTGCTTATATGTCAAAATGAAAAAAGAGTCATGCTGTTTACTAACCTATTTCCAAAGTTCTAAACTTAGATGAGATTGGAAAACATTCAGTCTCTGAATTTTATAGAATAAGCATTTATAGTATTTCAGAATGAACTGGAAACAGTGATTCTACCTAAGAGAGACAATATTTACAATACCTGGCCAAAACCAAAAGATATAAAAAACAGAAGACACCCTCAATTTGGATTAAGGGTCATGCAAAGGCCTGAGACAATTCTTAAATCAAATGTCCATATAAATCCCTCTATCTCCATCCATTTCTCATTCTCGTATACCAACAAAACCTAAAAGGATAGACTGCAGTAACCAAATTGTATCTTAAAAACTATTCCCTTTTAAATGCAATTTGCTCCAATTGTGAATGCAAAATTTTAGATCAAATTTCCTCTAAATATAACACAAAGCTCTACAGTATAGCTTTTCTGGTGCTCTAAACCTAACTGAAATGTACCACCAGTTTTGAAGGAAAGGTATTATGTGAGCCTGCTCTCAGCACCTCTAAGTCTGAAAAATGGATCTGTTAAATTTAAGGCAAAATTACTTAAATCATCTCCAATTTTAAATGCAGTGATATACCTTTTCATGTTGAAGAAATTCAGCTGAGGGGACTTCATAATACATGCTCTAATGAATGTCATTATTTCTAAACCATTAGATTTCTTTAGAAAAAGCGAAACTGCTCATCAACTTGCCTATGGATTCCCCTTTATTTAACTAAATATTCCATTTAATTAATTGTTCGAAGACCTTCAGATAATATCTTTACCAAGGAAACCTGAGGCTCTTTCCTATTCATGCCATTCAAATTCATGCACTTTGAGATAATTTTCTTACTTATTTATCTTACTAAACAGGGGAAATTAATTATTTATCCAAAGCCTTACCCAAAAGGATAGAACTTGAGATTACCTTCCATATATATGGAATATATTTATATTTCATATAAATTTTATATATAAAATATAAAATTTAAGAGTGACCCAAGTCCCTGGAAATCCCAAATAACAAGAGAAAACAAAACTTAACAGAAAAAACAATGGGAAAATAAGTTCATTTAAAGATTTTACCTAAAAACTGAATACCCCAGCATGCCCTAGGTGTAGCTGAGTCTGATATCCTTTTCAAGAAAAAAAATTAATCCCCAAGACACAGCTAGATAAATCCATCTTTAATGTATGATTCATGATCTTCTTATTTCTTTGACCAAATAATAAGTGCCTGCTATACGCTAGCTACTGCGTTAGGTGGGCGCTGGTATTACAATAATAACCCATGGTATCCTTGTCCTTAGGGAGTTTAAGTCTAATGGGGACAAGAGACCAGTCAATAATCAATGTCGACTGATGTTATGATAAGAAATTCCCTTATCTGGCCTAGGGTCAAATACTGTTGGGAAAAGGAGTTTCAAGGAAAATAAATTAACATTTAAAAATATTTTCAGCAAGAATGAAAACAAAACATTTTCTGATTAACACTCAAATAATTGGAAATTCCACAACAGACTATCTTGTCTTTGCAAATTCTGGTCAGTTGTATTTTTGCTCTAACTATAGCCTATAATCTTTCATTTTAAAAAAGATAGCATCTATGTTTATGAAAAGGATGGTTTGTCAGTTCTTATACTTTTATCCCATGATTAGAAACAAAAATTAAGAAAATAAATTCAAACAAAACTTTCGTGTTTCCAGTTTGCAGACACCACCACCAACCTTTTTGTTCTTGCTTACCACTGGACACCTATGCATTTCTTCAATGCAAAACCACAAGCAAGCTCATCTGCCAAGAACTCCCCCCAGGAAGCAAGTGGAAAAGGAGCCATATTTGAAAGACTCCATCTAACTTCCCTAAGAGGACTCTTTTACAGAAAGGAAAAATAGAACTTCGTAGGGATGAACTGAACTACTTCCAAATGTCCCAGAGGGAATCCTTACTTGTGACCAATTCAGCTGCCTTTTGTATTATAGCAATCTTTAAATAGTTCTCCTTCTACTTATATCCCTTCTAAATTCACTACTGTTACTCATTATGAGTTCACTGGTATTAGTCAGCACAAGTCAGTTAGTCACTATATTTTTTAAACCACCAACTCCCTCTGCCCTTTCTGGTTTTCCTATCCCTTCGGTATTTTGCAACATTTAAAAGATGAATAACTATACACAAGAAATGCTGCTGGGCATTTTTTGCTCGTTTTTGGTTTAAACAGTGACCATATCCCCATTAATAAAAGGAGTGCATAGTCACATTTCTTCTCATGAAAAGGTGACCCGTGTGTTTAAACCTTAAGATTAAAATTTTATTTCGCATATATTGCTTAATCATCATTTCTCATAAACTTATTTAGAAGAAGTTCACACAAATTCTTTCTTTATTCAAACAATAAATCGGTGAATGGATACTATTCTTTCTTTCGACAAAAAGACCCTAGTCTAGTATGATTTCTGTTAATCACAGGTGGGGAATGGAAAATAATTCAGGAAACTAAGGGGCTGTGTTGGCCTTTTATTTTATTATTTTTTTTAATATTACTGGGTTTTTGTTGGGTTTTTTTAAGTCTTTATTGAATTTGCTACAATATTGCTTCTGTTTTATGTTTTGGTTTTTTGGCCACGAGGCATGTGGGATCTTAGCTCCGTGACCAGGTATCAAACTGCACCCCCTGCATTGGAAGGCGAAGTCTTAACCACTGGACCGCCAGGGAAGTCCCTGGCCTTTTAAAATTATCTGTCAAAGATGAATGGATAAAGAAGATGTGGTGTATACACACACACACACACACACACACACACACACACACACACACACTGGAATATTACTCAGCCTTCAAAAAGAATGAAATAATGTCATTTGCAGAGATTATCATACTAAGCAAAGTCAGAAAGAGAAAGCCAAATACCATGTGATATCACTTATATATGGAATCTAAAATACAGAAATCAACATACCTATGAAACAAAAATAGACTCATAGACAGAGAGAACACACTTGTGGTTGCCAAGTGGTGGGAGGGGGAGGGGAGGGAAGGAATGGGATTTTGGGGTTAGCAGAGGCAAATTATTATATATAGGATGGGTAAACAACAAGGTCATGCTGTATAACACAGGGAACTATATTCAATATTCTGTGACAAACCATAATGGAAAAGCATATGAAGAAGAATATATATATGTATAACTGAGTCACGTTGCTGTACAGAAGAAATTAACATTGTAAATCAACTATACTTCAATAAAATTAAAAATAAATAAAATAAAATTATCTGTCAATTAAGGCCTGACATAATCACCCCAACTTATCTTTTCAACATTATGTGTCAAGACTTCCTCAAATGTGCCATCAATTCATACTGCATTGAGGGAAAAAGCACCTCTGCTTTGAGCAATTGAGACACCTTGAAAGCCCTCTCCCCTTCCTCTCTCCATCCACACCCAACCACCTCAAAGCAGATGCTCCCCCCAAGAAACCTTCCCCAAACACGGTAGCTGCCAGCCACTGCCTGCTCTTTGAACTCGTGCTACACTTACTATCCTGATGCTTCCTGACCTATCACATACCTACATCCTCTCTTCCCAAGTCAACAGTATGCTCCTTCTAGAGAATCTGTCCTTTCAGTTCTCTCTTTAACCCACAGCACCTGGCATTTGGACATACACACTAAATATTTACAAAACCAAATCTTCTCTATTTCCCCCTTTTCAAAGACAGGACATCACACAGACCCAGAACAAATTCTTGTCCTACCTGAGTTTGGGTTTTCTTTTCCATCATTCACGCAGCTTGGCACAGCAGTGGTATAAAGACAATTAAAAGAAACAATGCAAGTAAGGATTCCCCAGTGAACCAGTAATACATAGAAATCAACATCTGCATTTCCCCATTTTCCTAATGTGCATGACAAATGTGCCCTTCATAATATTCAACTAACCTGCCACTTCATAGGGACCTTTAATTCCACATGGACACACAAAAAAAACTTCACCAATCAATTGCTCTACTTTTTTCTCTCTCCTGTGTATGTGGGGAAGGGAAGGGAGAGGAAGAGAACCAAGAGAAGGGCCAGAGTGTTTACTAAAGGAACAAACTTAGTGTTATAGTGAACATAATCTTTCCAATACACTCGTCATATGCTATCGTTCCCAACTACTTTCAAAACTGTGCTTCTTAAATAATTTATGGCAATTCTGTGACTAGCCAGAAGACTGATTTTGTAAAAAAGAAAAAAAGTTTGCTTTTGTAAAATCTGACAAAATGATGGAAAAATACAGCACTTTATACTTAAGAAGTGTATGTTAATTTTTATCTCAAATTTACATTGTATGTAAATTTTATCTCAAAAGAAAAATACTTAACTTATAATGCAGGAGCATTTTCGCGTAAGTGTCTCTTTAAATGCGTCAGAAAATGAGATGGGTTAACAAATGACTAGGTGGGTTAGCTATCCGATAAAGCCAAGTATCATGAGATACTAGTCATCTAGGTGGTAAGCATATTATGTGTTCACTGTAAAATCCTTTCAACTTTGCTGCAGACTTGGAGATTTTCATAAAAAAGGTTGGGGGACAAAATCAACAATGTAAACTTATTTTTTGAAGCCAGACACATACAAAAAATGACTCGCTAAAGATCTTTTAAAAATATTTCTTCTCGCCTCCAAATTGGCATCCACAAAGCAGAAAGCCCTCGGCTTCCATCTGCCTCGTAAAGCACAGCCCTCACGGCGGCGGCCAGATCTGTCAGGGCCCTCACCTGACTCGGGCCTGAGAATCAGCTGATCGCCCCATCACTGAAGCGCCAGAGGGCCCAGGGTATCCGGGGAGCCAGAGTCCAAGCACACAAGCGTTTCCCCAGACACCTTAGGTTTCTCCATCAGCCACTGGGCATTTCCATAAGCTTTTCTTCTCCCCTCACACACCCGGCAGCACCCTGCCTGGCTTTCCTAGGAGATATCAAAGGAGACGGAGAGAGAGGCAAGGCACCCCCGCAGTTCTGAGCCCAGGTAGGACTGGGACATTTTCGATGATACAGAGTGAAGACCACCCACTCTGTGTGTAGGTCCCAGCCACCTGCAAGGAAAAGAAAAAGAGGGGCTCTCCCACCCTCTGTGGCTCCTCATCCTCACCCAAGAATAATAAAAGAGCCAGGGAGGAGAAAAGGCTCATTCTCAAGACTCGTACTCGCCAAAGACAGGAAACTACTGACACTGCAGCAGCTGTGAGGACAGGGACCCCAGCCACTACCCAAACCAGGCCTCCCTGTCTGCCTCATCATGTTGCTCCCAGGAAGAACCAAAGACAAGAAAAAGTGAAAGCAACACTCTATGATTCAGTCTCCCAAACCCCGTGTTCTTTCTTTATTTTATTTTATTTTTTTTTATTGGAGTATAATTGCCTTACAATGTTGTGTTAGTTTCTGCTGTATAACAAAGTGAATCAGCTATAGGTATACCTATATTTCAAGTCAAACTTTGTCCTCTGGTTCTCTGGCAACATTTAGACTAAATCCAGACCACGGAGTGTATTGTTTGTGTGGTTTTGCTTGAGCCAGAGCTGCTTCAACTCTGAGTGTGGGGCTGGAATCCCCAAAGAAGCTCATCTGTGAGAAAGGCCCACACAGTCCAATGAGAAAACCCATTACTAACCCTAATGATCTCATAGGTCATCCATCCTTTCACGGCTCCAAGAGTTCCCTTCCCGCCCTGCCCCTTTTCCCTTATCTCTTCCCTCTAGACATTTGAGTGAAACACAGACAACTTGAGGAGAAAAATGCCACCATTTATCATGCTCTCCAGCAAGCACTTGAGTACATGCCTTAGTCAGTGCAGGCGGGACCACAGGACTCCCAGCTCCAGCAGGGACAGTCTGAGGGGCTGTAATTCTAAGAGGGCTGTGATTGCGGTGTGGGGTGGGGGGAGTGGGAACCTAAACTACTTACACTAGAATTCCAGTTGAGGAAATTCCAAGTTTTGCAAGTATGAAAATAAAAGTCTCATATTGAATATTACAAACAAAAATTCTATTTCTTACCATATGTGACTCGATTTGATTTTTCTATTTCCTCTGTGGTTGGGTTGCTTTAACTCCCAAGCAAAGCTTTCATAAGAATACTTTACAGAAAAGACACACTACTTCCGCAGATAAATGGACAAAGAAAATGTGGTATACACATACTATGGACTATTATTTAGCCTTTAAAAAGAAGAAATCCCCGTCATATGCTGCAACATGGATGAACCTTGAGGACATTATGCTAGGTGAGATGAGCCAGTCACAAGGAGACAATACTACATGCTTCCATTTATACAAGGCATCTATGCAGTCAAACTCTTAGAAACAGAAAGTAAAATGGTGGTTGCTAGGGGCTGGGAAGGGGGGGCCGGGGAGAGGGGAGATGTTGTTTAATGGGTACAGACTTTCAGTTTTGCAAGATGAAAAAGTTCTAGAGATCTGTTGCACAACAATGTGCATATAGTTGACACGGCTGTACACTGTACATTTAAAAATGGTTAAAGTGGATTAGAATGCAGAATGTTCAAGTGCCAATAAAGAGGCAATAAGAGAAAGTCAAATTTTTCTTAGGGCAATTGATTCTTTCTTAATTTAATTCCAAAAATTCCTACAGCTATTTTTATTTCTTATTAGCCTGGATTTTAAAAAAATTATCTTTCCCCAAATTTATCTTTGTAAATAAAACCTGTAATTCCTGACTTTAATCAAAAAAATGGTTAAAGTGGTAAATTTTCTGTTAGGTGTTTTTACCACAATATTTAAAAACTACACACTGCCTCCACCCTACGTTTTGGATATACTCTAAAAATCCAATTCAACATTCTGATATTAAAAACCAAAACAAATATTTGAGTGATCTTTTTCTGATTGAAGATGAAAACCCTCAAATTAAATGGCTCTGAAGAATCGAGAAGAATAAAAAGCACTTGCAACCACTGCTTGCGACAAAGTTTGTCGTTTTAAGCATGCATGACATTTTCAGAGCAGGAAGGATCCTGACATTCTTCTCGAGTGGTATGCGTGGTATGCTGAATTGGCTTCTAAATCAAACGAGGCTGCTGATATGTAGCCTTTTAGCAAAAGAAGGATATATCACAAGACAGTCTTCAAGACCAAACACTGTGGATCTTATAACAAAGGCAGCAAAATGAATAATTCATGCATAGACGGAGTGTACAAGCGTCATGAGCAAACCATGACCGCATGAAGGGTTCCCACAATGGCTCTCCCTCTAGCAAACCTGTCTTATTACTCTAAACATTGACCCATCATCCATTCCTCTGAAATATAAAAATTACTCTAAGGAGACACATTGCTAAGAAGAACAAGAACTCTTAAGTTGACTGAGCAAAAAGGCAGGGCAAACCCTTATTCACCCAGTCTTCCTTTCAGAAAAAGCTAAACTCAAAGGTAACTACACATTTTCTAAAGCTCATGATTTCAACTTTCCATGGTAAGAATGATTACATAAGGGAATGGATTAGAATGTCCAAGATCATTTCCCCTGTAATAGGAATGTAATGAAAAAACAGGTACTATATAACTGAATTTCCCAATAGCTCGTGATTCCTTGGCTTTTGGGATCTGTGATTCAGAAGAACAGTCTCCTTTGATTTCACCAGAGGCCTTAATCAGGTATGTGAAATCAGGAACAAGATAGGAAATATATTTGCATAGTTTTGATGTGATCTGCATGCTCCGCCACAAATTGCAATCTATTAAGAAGGAAAAGCTACTTTCCAAAACCCATTTAGGCACTCCAAGTTCTTTTTTTATTTATCTTTTTTGGCCGCGGCACGCAGCATGTGGGATCTTAGTTCCCCAGCCAGGGATCGAACCCACGCTCCTTGCAGAGGAAGCAGGGAGTCTTAACTACTGGACTGCCAGGGAAGTCCCGCCATGTTTTTCTTACTTCTGCCCCATTCCACCAACATGGAGCACTGCCCCAGAGGTAAAGGAGATCAAAAACCAGAGAGAAGCAAACCTGTGAGGCTTAATCCTGGGTGAGCCCTCGGTGGGGATACTGGTCTAGGAAAGGCTGAAGGAAGTACATACCCCAGCACATTCTGGTGGGGGTTGGAGGAATAAAGGAGAGAGGAGACCAAGCAGCGTAAAAGGTCATGGTTTAAGCAATAACCTGCAACTCCAAGCTGAAAGCAGCAAACTCACTGAGGTCCCCAAATTCACACGCTGTTGAATAGACAGGGGCTTCGACTATGAAGTACGCAAGGCCTGGCCCTGTCCTCCCATCATCCCTCATTGCCCATCTTCCCCAAATCTAGTCATCGGAACTGCTAATAAAGGACCCTTTCTATAAATGATACTTATTCGAGGGGGTCTGAAGTTCTTACCCTCTCACTGATGCTCATGTTTTAATAGGAAGTATCAAAGCTCTTGGAGAAACCAGGAAGAAATAAGAGCGAATAAGAGCACTGGGAACTTCTGGAGGCCAGAGATGACTTCTCCTAGTGGCCAAACCTGTCCCTTCCCATCTCATGGGCAGCACCAGGCTCCCAACACCAGCCCTGGTACACCAGCAGCACAAGCAACATATATGAATTGCTTCTCTCTGGTACTGCACAGAGTCCCGCCCCCTATGAGCCTCCTCCCCCGTCTCAAATCAGACAGGGTGGGCCACGTGGTGATAAGAACGGACACCTGGAATCCTCAGCCCAGGGTTCAAACTCAACACCAAAGCAGCTTGCAGGGCCTCCTCAAACCAGCCCTCTCCTGTCCCTGTTTAAAGAAAGAAACACAAGAAACACATTTAACAGCTCTTCAAACTATCTGCCCCCTGTTGCTTTCTAGAGACCGGACAACAATACAGGGCATCCTTATAAACAGCTCCAGAATTAGAATCAGCATCTGTACTTAGAAACTGCAAAGAGAGAATGGAAGCTTTGATTGAGTGCCCTTTGGGACATTACTTTAGATCTAAGTGGTCTGGAAGAGGCAAACTATGCATATAAAACCAACTGGAAGAATTAGGGACAATTCCTACCATTAATAGACAACACTCCCTATTCAAGGGCAGGGGGAAAGGCAGGAGGAGTCACAAAAAGGGGGGTAGGGTGTGTGAAGGTCATGACAATTCCCGGTTATTGTGTAAATAATACAAGTAACCTCAGGCTTCAGTTTCCTCACTTACAACTTGGAGAATTCACAGATTATCTAGGGGGATGATTTATACTTCTAATGGTGGGAGATTTGGGCTTACGGATACAACCCGTGGGTCTCATTCTGAATTGTGGTAACCCATCCCACCCAGCTCTCTTCCTCCCAAACTTGCCCAAGAAAGAGGCAAACCCCACAATGAAACAAAAGAAAAAACAACAAAGACAAAGGAAGGACAAGGAGTATCACGGTCGAGCCTTAACCACAGATGACAGTCCAGGTATTTTAAAGAGAAGGACATAGGAAAAAAAAAAAAGAGACAAAGGAGGGAATAAAAGAAAAGGAAGAGAGCCCCCCCCCCATGGCAGGGACTTCATGAGGCACAGGGGATAAACATGACCATACAAGAGGCCTTCTTCTTATCCCTCCAAACAGAAGAGCTGGACTGTTTTATGGCCAACTGCATGGTACTATCTGCCCTTTCTCATACTCTTCCATGTGCAAAAGTGCTTTGTAAACTTAAACCAACCTCTGCATGACACGAGTTTGACTTTTACTTTGTCTCTCAGTCTTCATGTCAACTACCCTAAGAATATGCCTGAGTCTGATTAAAAGTCCTAAAAGAATATGCTAAATAATCACCCTTTTGTATGTATCTTCAACTCCCTTTGTTATCCTCTCTGGCAAGACCTGACACCTCCTTAGATTCAATTTTTTATCTACACCATGTCTGTGCCCACTCAGTCAACAGCAATGGAAGAAAAACATACCCACTCACTTTATTCATGGCACTAGTCCCATTTATAAGGGCTTTGCCATCATGACCTAATCACTTCCCAAAGGCCTCACCTCCTAATACCGCTACAATGGGAGTTAGGATTTTAACATATGAATTTGAGGGGGGGCAGGACATAAACACTCAGTCCATAGCAGGTGTCTAATAGGTATAAGAATGTTGTTAAGAAATGGATGACTCAAATATAAAAATCATCTAATGTCCAATCCCTCATTTTAGAACCCAAGGCTCCCAGAAATAAACTTAAGTTCCCAAAGGTTAGAAAGAAGCAAGAATTCTGGTTACTTGATGCTTTTCTCACCACCTATCCACCTCTGCTAAAAGAATAACACTGCAAGTCATAATAATGATAAATAAAAATGGGAGGGAAGTATAACAAACAGTAAACTAAAACAGTAACAAAAAATAAAATAAAATAAAACACTAACAAACTTAAGTATGTTTCCAGTAAAGTTAAAATGGAAAACAACTGGAGTAATAAGTAAGAAGCAATCTATAAAACCCTAATTTACAAAACAGAAACCCTATTGACTTTACTTACTGGTCTGTGTAGCTTTCAGATAATTCTAGTCTGAAGTCAACTCCATTCTCAAGACATTCCATCCACAGCCTGAACACCAGAAAAGGATGTTGTCAGAATAGGTAGTTTGGGTCTCTGGAGCTGGCCAACTGGTAGGAAGGCTTGAAAGGGATTCAGCATTCCTAAGAGTGGTTTCTCACACCTTGGGCTGCCATATGATCACCTCACTACTTTTTGTTTCATCTTTCCCAACAACATGACACGGTTAGTTTCATAGCAAGAGACACACCTCCTCTTTCAAATCCAAATGGACAACTTATTAATAATTTGAAAGCTGATAGAGGAAAAAAGTAAAGTTCACTTCATACGCTTAAGGTCACCTAGAGTGCTATTACACACAGCTCAGATCATTTTCTTCCAAACAAGTTACAATACTGTAATGTAATAGCATAGACAGATTTATAAATAGGCATTTATAAATGTAATCATACCAAATGTAACTGTACCTCAACAAATTAAGTCACAACTTTAAATTCAACATACTTAACCATCCTCATCCTATGTTTCTTTGTATGAAAAATGCAGTAATTGGACCAGATTATTTTTAATAATTTCCCACAGATTATTTGCAGGAGGAGCATGAGCCACGTAATGAAAAGCAATGGCCTACATAGTCACTAGGATGTTCTAATGGTCTTATGATTATAAAATAGTTTAAAGATGAGGCAAAACACAGGAAGCCAACCCTGACCAGAACAGAGATTCAACTAGGGGTATGACAAGTTGTTGGTCCTCCAAGGTCAACATTAATATGTATTACCTCTGTGTATAAAGAATGCATATAAAACCTAAGGAATAGGGCTTCCCTGGTGGCGCAGTGGTTGAGAATCTGCCTGCCAATGCAGGGAACACGGGTTCGAGCCCTGGTCTGGGAAGATTCCATATGCCACGGAGCAGCTGGGCCCGTGAGCCACAATTACTGAGCCTGCGCGTCTGGAGCCTGTGCTCCGCAACAAGAGAGGCCGCGATAGTGAGAGGCCTGCGTACCGCGATGAAGAGTGGCCCCTGCTTGCCACAACTAGAGAAAGCCCTCGCACAGAAACGAAGACCCAACACAGCCATAAATAAATAAATTAAAAAAAAAAAAAACCTAAGGAATAAACTCTGAAAGGCAAACCAATACTAAAAATTATGGGAACTTTTACTTTCCGTGAAGATAGACCAAATAATTGGGGCCAACACTCCCACTGAAGATAACTAAAGAAGCAGAGCAAAGTAGAAGAAAACATCTTAAAAGGTATCAAAGAACTATTAAGGTGGTGAGGAACACTGAGAACCAAGTCTGAAAGTGGATGCGAGAATATACAAAAGGCTATTTTTGCCAGGGGTATGTTTGCTGATACCCTAGGAACATGAGAGAATGAAGGTTATTTCTGATGGTTCTGGGGGAGAAAAAACTTACCAAAAGTAAGTCACTTCATTTTGGAATGAAAAAAATAAACAGAAAGTAATCAGCCCTCATATGGACTTACAGCCAAGCTTCAAATCATGTGGGTGGCTCAGATGACCTAGATTAAGATGATTCCAGAAAGCTAGTACCTTCAGGCAACTGACAAAAGAAAACAAAAGCATTCTCCAGAGGCATAGGACTTCTCAGCTTTTCAAACACAATATCCAGACACAATCAAAGATAACCATTTATGCAAGAAGAAAAGAAACCATGAGCAAGAAAAAGTCCAACAGAGCTCAACAAGACACAACAGAGGGGAAAAAAAACCAGAACTCCAAATATTAGAATTGTCAGAATTGGACTGTAAAATAACTATACTTAATATATTCAAGGAGCTAAAAGCCAGACTTATTTATTTCAGTAAGGAACTGGAAACTTTTTTTAATGACATAGATTTGAAATAGAAGAAAATATCAATTCTAGACCTGAAAATACAATTTCTTTTTAAATTAGAAACTCAATGGATGAAGAAAGAATTAGTGAACTGAAAAATAAGTCAGGGGAAAGACAGTGTTCAGAATGAAATACAGAGAGGCATAAGGATGGACAAAAGTACAGGGATAAGCAATATGGTAGCAAGTCTCAAAGATAGGCCACAATGAACCATGCTTCTCAGTACTCATAAACGTGTATAGTCACCTCCCACATTAAATCTGGGTTAGCTCTAACTAAAGTTTTGGTTAACTTTAACAAAAGGAGTAGAGCAAAAGTGATAACTATGTCAGTTCTGGGCTTACGTCTTAAGAGAGCCTGGGAGCTTCCACTTCTCTGGAAGCCCTTTTGGGAGCCCCAAGTCACCATGTAAGAAGCCCAGCTGCCCTCCTGGAGAGACCACATGGAGAGGCCATGATGAGACACCAGTAGAAGACAGAATCCTGAGACTAAGACCTGTCATCCCTGTTGACACCAACTTCCGGCTGTCCCCATCAAGGGCTCCAGACATGTAAGCGAAGGCATCTTCAATGTTTAAGTCCCAGATGTCTTCTGACTGCAGCCTCATGACAGATACTAAGCAAGATAAGCAGAAGAATCATCCAGCTGGCCCTAGTCTACCCACAGAACCATGAGAAATAATGAAATGGTTGCTGCTTTAAGCCACTATTTTGGGGGGGCGGTTTGTGTGCTGTGATAACTAAAACAGGATATATGAAGAATACACTAAGAACATTTAAAACATTTCACTGGAGACAGAGGAAAGAGAAAATGGACTAGAAACAATATAGAAAGAAAATAGCTGAGAATTTTCCAAAATTCACTAAAGATATCATTCTCAGATTCAAGATATCCTAATAACCCCAAAAAGGATAATGAAATCTATGGTTAAGTACATCATAGTAAAAATACAGAAAACTAAAGAGGCAGATAAAATTTTAAAAGTAGCCAAAGCAAAAAAGGCAAATTACATTCAAAGGAGCAATAATTAGACTAACAGTTGACTCCCTCCCCCACTCCCCATTAAAGTACTAAAATCTGAAGGCGATGGAATATCTACACTTGAAAGTGCTGAAAGAAACAATATGAATAGAACAGTTCCAACCTAGAATTCTATAACCAGTGAACATATCAAGAATGAAAGTGAGAAAGACACTTTCAGACTAACAAAAACTGAAAAACCATCACTAGCAGAACTTCACTAAATGAAATAGAAATGATGTTTGTCCAGCAGAATTAACACCCCAATGTGTTTAAAAATTAAATAACATATCTAAGTAATCCACGGGTCAAAGGAAAAAAACAATAAAAATTAGAAAATATTCTAAACTGAATAACAAATTTACTACATATTAAACTTGTGGGATGGAGCCAAAGCTACTTAGAATTAAAAATATATGTTAGAAAATAAGAACAGCTGAAAATTACAAAGTTAAGTGTGGATCACAAGACATTAAAAGCAAAATAAACCCAAAGAAAGCACAAGGAAGGAAATATTAATAAGAGTAGAAATGAAATAGAAAAAAAAGCATAAAATAATGATGATAAACAAAGGTATAAGTTGGTTGCTTGAGTAGATTAATAAACATGCCTAACCTTTGATGAAGACTGATGAATAAAACAGACAGAAGGACATAACTGCAGATAATAAAGATAATTAAAGAGTGTATTTCAATCAACTTTGTTCCAAAAAGTTTAAAATTTTGGACAGGTTGGAAAAATTCTCAAAAAATACAACTTATCTAAATGGTCACAAGAAATATAACACGTGAACAGTGCTTTAAGAAACTGAATCAGTAATTAAAAACCTTCCCACAGTAAAAAACAAACTGTATGCCCGGATGGCTTCACCAGAAAGTTCTACCAAAATTAAGAAACCAATAACACTTAATACAAACTTTTAAGGATAAATTATACAAATCCTGCCATAGAACAGGAGCAAAGGACATTTTCCGAAGCTTGGAGTTTATATTGAGCCAAATACAGAAACAGAACTAGAACTATACAAGTGAAAACTATAAACCAATCTCATTCATGATCAAAGATATAAAAATCTTAAAGAAAATATTAGCACACCAAATCCACATTATTTTAAAAGAATAATATACCCTGATCAAACTGAATTTAAATCTGGAATCCACACTAAGTTTAAAAAAAATTTTTATAAGTCAGTCAAAATAATTGATCACATTATATTAAAGGAGAAAAATCACATTCTCATCTCAATAGATGTAGAAAAACTGACATCTATTGATGATTTTTAAAAGAACTTAAACAACAGAAGAAAAATTCCTATTCTAAAAAAGATACATAACAAAAGCCTATAATAAACATAATAGGATGGAAAAACATCAAAAGCACTCCCTTTTAGAAAACGGAATGAGAAAGGATGTCCACCGTCATCTCTTCTACTCAACATTGCACTAGAAGTCTTGGCCATGGCAATAAGGCAAGAAAAATATTGAAAGATTGAAAAGAAAGAAAAAATGGTATTATTTACAGATGGGATTGTATTCATAGAAAGGAATCACTATTATTACAGTTTTGAAG
This sequence comes from Balaenoptera ricei, assembly GCF_028023285.1. Classification (NCBI taxonomy): domain Eukaryota; kingdom Metazoa; phylum Chordata; class Mammalia; order Artiodactyla; family Balaenopteridae; genus Balaenoptera; species Balaenoptera ricei. The sequence continues at coordinate 42,100,360 of NC_082660.1, forward strand.
GGTTTTTGCAAGATTGGTGAAGATAACATTAAAGCTCAAAAATAAAATTTACTTTTATATATCAGCAATTGTTAGAAATAAAATTTCGAAAAATATGCCATTTTGACATTTAACACCAAAATATGCCATTTTGACATTTAACACCAAAATATAGCAAGTACGTGGGAATTATATGTGTAAGATCACTATGCACAAAATGACATTACTAAATATGTTGAACAAATAAAGCCAGGCACAAGAGTATATACTATATTAATCCATTTACATAAAGCTCAAAAATCAGCAAAACTACATAATTTAGGGATAAATACTTAGGTAGGAAAATTAAAAAGCAAAATAAGAAAGTGGTTTGCATCAAGTCAGGATACTTCTAGGAGAAAAGGAAGGGGAAAGAGAGGGTTTCTAAGGTCCTGGAACCATTCCATTTCTTGGCATTGGCAGTGGTTAAATAGGTGCTTGTTTACAATATCTTTCAGCTGCACACTGTTAAAACCACATTTCTGTATGTGTATTTTATTTCATATGTGTACATACATGAATAAAGGTTTTTAAAAATCTTCAAAGCAGCAGCTACAAGACAGGGGTGGGAGGGTGGAAGTGGAATCCATATGGTAAACGGATCTTTAAGACATAAGGATAACCAATTTGGAACAATCACTGAAGAAGTTTAGTGAAACGCCATTTTATATATATATATATTTTAAACAGAGTACTAACAGAAAAACAGTCTCCCTAGCAAGATAGCTAAAAGCATGGGTTTTAGAGTCAGAAGACTTGGGTTTCGATCTTAGCTCCACCACTTACTAGCACTGCAGTTTGGGGCAAGTTTTTAAGCTAAGTCTAGTATTCCCTACTGCAAAATGAGAATTCCACTGAACTCATGAAGATTAGAGAGAATATATTTCCAGTGTCTTGTCACATAATAGTAGGTCACTAAATGGAAATTGCTTTTGTAATTATCGTTGCTATAACTAGAAGGTGGGTACTTTGCTATTTTTATTAATAAGTTTACATTCTTAAACTGCCATGTAAAGTTCTGAGCAAAGGCATAACCAGTGATTCAGTTAATAAAAATTGACGACCAGGAACTACCTCACCTGGAATCATTAGTAGATGACAAGTTTAACAGAACCCTCACACAATCAATAAATAAGACTTTAGTAGGCTACTCCAATAGTTCTTTTTCTGAAAAGAATTATAAGAACCCCTTTTCCATGTACATGTTAGATGACCACACTATAACTTGTACATAAAAATAATAAAGAGCCTTCACAGGCTGAAAATATTAAGGATATGTATGCCACCCATCAATGATGATCATTCATTCACATTAGTCTAAATGTGTTCAAACACATAGGTATTCACTGTGGCAGCATGAGCTGCTCATGAGCTCTTTTGTCCTCTCAGGCCACCTTATTCCTACACACTCATAGCACAAGCAACTAAGGCAATGGAAGATCCACTCAACGTGTGAGAAACAGTGTGAGAAGATGAAAAAAGAATGTAGCTAAGAGACAAATAGACCTGCTTGCAAATCCTGGCCCTGCCACCTCCTAATTAGGTATCCTCTCTTTAAGCCTCAGTGTCCCGAGTTGTCGCAACAGAATAAAACCAATCACATGGGATTGTTTTATGGAAACTCTTTACTGCAAAAGGGTGGGACCATCATTCTGCTGAGTGAAGCTACCTCTAACTCAGATATCCCACCCCACCAGATCAGGTCTACTTCCTCACAAAGGTTATTTCCTTGCTAAGTGTCTCGAACAACTTGGCCAATACAGCCATTAATCAGACATCTACTGTGGTACATGGATTAGAATCCCAGAAACTCAGAGCTGCAGGGAGCTCTGATACCACCATAACGGGCTGCATCTACTTAAACTTACATTTTTTACATCATTTTACAGATCATCAGCATGATGTGGTTAACTGTTGTAGAACAGTAATTCTCAAGCCTGGCTGCATATTACAATCTCGTGGGTAGTTTAACACACACACACACACACACACACACACACACACACACACCCATGGCTTATCTCAAATCAACTGAATCAGAAATTTGAGGTGAAGCACAGGCATCTATATTTTGTAAAATCTTCTCCAAATAAGTCTAATGTGAAGCTAGGGATGAGACCACAACAGTAGAAGAAAAGATGGCAAAGAAGCTAACTGTCAGTACTTCGTTATGAAAAAATGGCTTTAAAAATTATGTGGGCATTCTTCTATACTACTAAAAAATAAAAGTCAAGTCAAGCAAAAGGCAACTCAAGAGATCCAGGCTGTATTTAAAGAATTTCATGGTCAAGAGAGTTATTTGATATAATAGCATTTTAAAAGATATAAAATTACCTTTTCTAGAACAATGTATTTCATATGAAGAGCATATTTTGGTATTGCCATGCTAAGAAAAACAAATGAAAAATGGAATGACATTTCTCTCAGGGTTTTGTACCTTCTCTTGATTTTATCCAAACCAAACAGAGCATTAGAAAGTCACTCACAATGTAACATTTTAAATTATTCCATATCATAAAGAAAAGTATTCTTAATAAAAAGTGAAATCAAAAGCATGACTTTTCTTATGTATTCTCCATTTTGTGCAAAATATATTTCTACCCAAGTTCCAGGCATTCTTGCTTTATTTTCCAAATTTTGCCTGTAGAAAATAAGTCGTTACTATAGTAATATTTGCCCACCGTGATATTATTTCCCAGTTGCTTATTCTAGGGCTTTTGCACATAGCAACCACACAAATCTCTGTTGCAAGCTGCTCGTAGCACTCGGATCCTTGGCAACATTCAGGAATGAATATTATCTTTAAACTATGGGGACATTTAGCTGAATACCATAGTTTCAAACGTCTCTAAAGTGCTATTTATGCTGAATCTATCCCAGATCTGTCCGTTCTTATGAGTACCACTTCTCTCTTTATCTTCATCCAGGTGCACTAGTGAAAGCTACAGCAGAATAATCTGGTTCATAATTTTGCTCATTATTACTGTATTTTAGAGCTAATGACATTAATTCCCAGCATGTACAGCCAAATGATTATTTAGTACATATGCATTTTCTCTTCTGACAATAGTTGTAAATAAATGGTATAATCTTTATCCGGATTTTGAGAATATTCTAGTCTTTAGGTAAGAATTTAGCAGTTACTATGGTAGCTATTTGAATCAAGGGAATATTGGTGGACTGCTGTGCTTAGTCAACATATTTCATCTAGAAACAAGTGGAAAGTAAGACAATGGATATGATTCTTTGCATAAATTTTCTCCTGTTTGTTGATTAATGAATAAGTGATGAATCAACACCTACCTGAGGACAATTCATCACAGATAGGCAGGGGTCCAGATACAGAAAGAGCTTGTAAAGTGTATAATCGCAGCCTCTTCTCTTAAAACTCTTTCAGTAACAAGGCTTACTAGAAATGAGAATTAGTTATGTACATGCATGCACACACAAATATGTGGATATATACATAAATGTATATACGTACATTATTTTTAAAATATATCTACATATACAACTATATAGGACAAAGTGTGAAGAATTAACTAAAATGTAAATTAAGATTAAATCCTTAAAAAAGCCCTCATGACTAATTTCTGTATTCCTTTTTTTTTTTTAATGTTTATTCTAAAGCCCATTTACAGTGGGAGGAAAAGGGTTTAGGATCAGAATAGGGGATTTTTTCCAAATTGTAGCCACCAGCAGGTTGTCCCACTCTAATTACTCATAATCTCTTAGGTACATGATGGGGCTTCTGACTCTGAGCGGGGTTTGCAATGAGTCACCCCATGGCTGATTCAATGTTCCTCAATGACTAAGCCAGGCAGGAGTTCATCAGTGAAGGGCCGACAGCCCACCACAAGGCGGCACCCCAGGGAAGGAAGAGCCTAAGATCAGCAGGTTTGGAGGGAAAACAGTCACTGGGCTGCAGGAGGGAAGTAGCATACATCCACGAAACATATAAAAATACACAGTTCATTGATGAACTACTGCATTTGTGTAGTACAGTCAGTATCCGATCAGAGCATCATCTTCAGTACTTTGAAAAGGATCGGTTGAAAGACTTAAAATAGGTTCAAAAAGTGGCAAAGTTCATTTAACCTGTAGTCAGGGCCCTAACACAAACATGTAATTTGGAAGAAGAAAAATGAAAACTTATTAAATGTTAGATTTTTTTTTAATCAAGATTCTTCAGACACTTTTCTCAAGAATTTCACACACATGCAAAAAGCTATCTTTCACTATTGATACCAGGGGTTGACAAATTTCTTCCATTAAATGGCCAGATAGTAAATAGTTGAAGCTTGCAGGCCATACAGTGGTCTCTGTCACTCTGCTACCATGGTATTGATTGTACAATCAGCCATAGACAATTAAGTTAATGAATGGGGTGAGTGCCAATAAAACTTTATTGACAAACACAGGTGCAGATTTGCCCTAAAACCAGGCAAACACCTTACATTGGTTGGGCATCTGAGTTTATAAAGGATTTTTAAATACCACTTCATTCAGTGTCCACACCTTCTCTCCAGTGAGTTAGGTCCTCAGACGCGGAATCTACACATAATGAATCTCAAGAACAAGATAACTATCAAAGAACAGGGACAAGTAGCACCAACGAGTCTTTAGTTCAAGAATTATCATTTTGTTCCAAAGACTCAAACAAACTGTTACATTTTAGATTATTTGTAATACTGTTTGAGTTTGATCTCCTAAAATCAAAACTTCTGAAATTCAAATCAGCCGAACAAAACGTCCTGGACCTACAGCTTGTAATCAAGATTAAACATTTAGACAAAATAATGTTTTTTTTCTTAGAAGTTGAAAAAGAAAAAATAATTCTAAATAATTACTGTTCTAACTATGCCTATTTTAAATACTGTATACACCAATTTTTTTAACCTAATTGTACTGATTTATTCTTTAGGGTCAAATTGAAAGGCAAAGAATAATTCAAAAAGAAAACGTTTCTTTTAAAACAGCATTTCTAAGGACCAGCTGTATCAGTGCTATTCAGATTTTAATGTACATATGAATCCCCTGGCGATGTTACTGAAATGCAGAATCTGATTCAATAGGTCTGAGGGGGGAACCCAAGATGCTGCATTTCGAACAAACCCCCAGGTGATGGGGATGCTGAGGGCCCATGGACCACCCTTTAAGCAACAAAGAATACATAATCACCTGGGAAATGGTGATTGCCGCCCCATGGAAATTCCTAGGGGCCAGGAATTTTAAATTAGCTCCCCAGTGATTATGAACTTTTTTAGGGATTTAAGGAGAATAATCCACAAATTAGGCCTATCTTTTCTTTAATGACTAGAAAATCCACAACATTGTATATATTTTGAGTTAAACCCCAAAAAACTCAAGTTTCATCCAAACAGGGGCTCTAAAATAGCACATTCAGTACCTTGGCAAAATTACGTCTTTAAAGGAAACTAACACTGGCTGGCAGCCTACTACATGTCAGGCAAAGTGCAGCGTACTTTCAATACATCATTTTTTTTCATCCTTCCATTTCACAGAGGAGGCACCTGAAGACAGAGCCTCTCCTCAAGATCAGAATCTGGATTCGAAACCGACCAGCCTGTCTGTCTCTCCTACTTTTATTTACTTCTATTTTTATGTTCTACTTCTAATCATCTCATTCCCTTCCAGGTGGTAGATAGGACCACTATTCCCTATGACTTCTCCCTCTCTATGATAGGATTGCTCATCCTGTGGATCGTCATGGGGAGAAGTATATGTGCCCACTTCATTGACTTTGGGTTTGGCTCCGTGACACACTTTGCCGAATGGAAATGTGAGCAGATATGACACCAACCACCTCCAAGCAGAGGTTTTAACGGTGTTGCATGATTTGGATCGTGTTCCTGCTCTCTGCCAAAAGAACAGCATGTCCCAGATGGTAACTGTTCTTTCAGCATTACTTTTAATCAAAATTGGCAACAACCTATTGTCCATTAAAGATAATAAAGACACATGATACGAAAAATACATGATATAAAATGAAAATAGGTATAATATGACCAAGATGACAGCTGTGGGAAACTGCAACATGCATATGCACAGGAATGAAAGGACTGAAAGGAAATATACCAAAATACAATCAAGATTTCGTTTGGGAAAAGAATTTGAAAAAGAATAGATACATGTATATGTATAACTGAATCGCTTTGCTGTGCACCTGAAACTAACACAACATTGTTAATCAACTATGCTCCAATATAAAATAAAAATTAAAAAAATAAAGATTTTGTTGGACTTCGGGTTAATTTTTGCCCTCTATTTTCTACATCTGTTACAGTGTCCTATTGCTTTGACAAAATCCAAATTAATCTTCAACTTTCAAATTTAAAGGTAAGACTTTTTAAAAATATAGCATTAGTATAAACCATGAGCATGCCTTGCAAAAGGGAAAATGTCACACCTAAGAATTTTTCTCTTTAGGTGCAATTAAATCTCAGGGTCACCAGTTACTAGCAGTGTGACCTTGTGTAAGTTAACCACTCTGTTTCCTCATCCATAAAATGACTTAATAATATCTACTTCTTGGGTTATTTAGCACATTCAATATGGTAATAGATATAAAGCACCTGACTCATAAAAGCATTCGATAAAAGTACATTTCTTTCACTACATCTAATATCACAGAAAACTGATAGAATTATATCTGTTATAGAAAGGAATTTATCAGTGAAGCATTAACCAAAGATAATATTCAAGACAATTTGAGACCCTCAGCAGTCCATGAACTTAGCTATAAGGACATCCTACAGTACATACCACTTTTAAGGACCCTTGTGATTACACTGGGTCCACCCATATAATCCAGGACAATCTCTCTATTTTCAGGTCAGCTGAGCAACCTTAAATTCCATCTGCAACCTTAATTTCCTTTGCCATTTAACATGTTCACAGGTTCCAGGGTTTAGGGTACAGACATCTTTGGAGGGCCTTTATTCTACCCAGCACACTGTGGTACTTCATGTAAAATAACTCAATATTCAATAAATTAGCTGATAACATAGATGCCCACAAGAAACAATGTGAACCTCTCTTTTCTGATTTCATACCTTGATGTTCCCCGTGGTTGATCAATATTCAGCCTCTTAAATCAGAAAAGCACTTCTCTGTAGGAAGTGTACTTGAATGAATGAATGCTCTCCTTCACTGATTCAGCACCGAGGGCCAAGGCTGATAGAGAAGAATCCCCCACAGCCCCTGCCCAGGAAGCACTCACTGACTCGGAGGGGGATGAAATGGAATCCACTGACATTGAAATCAGGGCTGCTAGAAGGACTTCCAAAGTTCTGTGGAGCTGCAGCTGAGGTTGCTGGTGAAGACTTCACTGAGGGAGGCATTTGGGCTAAATGTTTACGGAAGAAAAGAGAAGCAAGGGGCTGAAGGCATGAAGGCTCAGTGTGGTGTGGGTCAAGGGTGTGAGGAAACAGCCCCTGTTGGCTGGTGAGCATAGATGGAGGAAGAGTGGGTAGGGAACTACGCGTTGCTGCTGAATTCCACTGCAGAAGAACGTCAGAGATCATCATACTAAGTCAGACAGAGAAAGACAAATATCATGATATCACTTATATGTGGTATCTAAAAAAAATGACACAAATGAACTTATTTACAAAACAGAAATAGACTCACAGACATAGAAAACAAATTTATGGTTACCAAAGGTGAAAGGGAGGTGGGGGGGGGGATAAATTAGGAGGTTAGGATTAACATACACACACTACTATAATATAAAATTGGTAATCAACAAGGATCTACTGTATAACACAGGGAACTCTACTCAGTACTCTGTAATAACCTATATGGGAAAAGAATCTGAAAAAGAATAGATATATGTATATGTATAACTGAATCGCTTTGCTGTGCACCTGAAACTAACACAACATTGTAAATCAACTATACTCCAATTAAAAAATTAAAAAATTTAAATTTAAAAAATATTTTTTAAATAAAAAATTAGAAGCAGGGAAGGAAGCCAGCCTAGATTCTAAGAAGGGATGGAAGAGGCCAAAGAAGGAAGAAAAAGTGCCCAGAAGCTGGTTGGCAAGTTGTCCCCAAGACACAGAAAACAAACTGCATCAAATGGGTGGTAGGCAGAGCAGGGGGGCAAGAGAGAGGCAGAGAGTGAGAAAAAGGAAATAAAAAGAAGGACACCAGGGAAGCAAAGGAAGTAGAGAGGCAGAAAGGTAGCTTTCAGGGCTACCACTAAGCACCAGTCACCGTGCTTGTACATTACTGCATAAGGAATACATGTAAAAATCATATAGACAGAAAGTAACAGGGTGGTTGCCAGGGGTTTGGGGGCCATGGGGAGTTATTGTTCAGTGGGGATAGCGTTCCAGTTTTGAAAATGAAAAGGGTTCTGGAGATGGATGGTGGTGATGGTTGTACAACATTATGAATGTATTTAATACCACTGAGCTGTATGTGTAAAAATGGTTAAGATGGCAAGTTTTATGTTCTGTGTGTTTTACCACAATAAAGAAAATGAAGAAAAAGAAAAGGAATATAGGATAACTGCCAGAGAAATCCGGGAGGAGGCAAACGGGGCCAGAATCAAAATCACTTGGGGGGCAGCTTTGGGTGAGAGGTGAAGGACCCTCTTCTCTGAAGTGGGGAGAGCTACCACCACCAGAATGGGAGTGGGGGCTGTGAAGTAGGAAAAAAGTAAGATGTCAGAAGGTGAAGGAGAAGGGAAATGGAAAATCCCAAGGTTTGAAAACAAAAGCAATCTCTTTATTTCAGTCCTTGACCAAAACTGTAGAAGTAATTGCACAAATCAGGGTTTAAACAGAGAACACTTACTGGTGTTAGTTGCGGTTTTACCTTGAAGCAGCTCTGTTACCTTAAGCAAGTCAGGTGAACTTCCTAAACTGCATCTTTAAAAGAGGGGGATTTGCTAAAATAATCCCACCACCCCATCCGGCTCTACATTTCAACGGCTTCAAAGAAAGAGCTTATACCTTGAACACAGTGTCAGCTTACCTAGCCCCCCTTCTCCCCCAAAAAGTGAAATGGGAACCAAAGTCAAGGTGTATATAATTTAAATACCCTTGGGCTGTTTTCACATCTCACTTTTGATAGTGACAGCCACAACAAACAGATGGTTACTGCTGACAAGGGCTGTGTCATTACAGTCCTAATGATAATTGATGTTTTTACAGCTCTTTACTGTTTATAAAGAGCCTTCACACATGAAACGTTTTAGTTTAGCCTCACAACAGTCCTGTGAAACAGGTAAGGCTGCTGTATTCTATCCATTTTCCAGTTGAGAAAACGGATGCTTATAGACGTTGATGATGTGCCCGAGGCCCCAGAGCAGACGAATGACAAACCTGGGACTTGAATCCTGGTACTCAGGACTCAAAGATACTATTTTTTCATTGTTTCTTAGAGAGTGACATACCGCATTTGGTGTCACAAACACAGAAAATTCATGAGCCAAAAGACATTTGCAGAGTTTGATTCTTTTAATTGATCCCGGCAGTATAGTTTATTGAAATGCAAGTACAATCTTAATTTCCAAGTGATGAATGATTTGAATCCAAAGGGCAGAGAAGGAGAGAACTAGGGTTCAACCATTTCAATGTCTTCATTCTCGGGATGAGAAAACAGGACTCCCCTGGGACAAATGACTTGTGGGAGGCAGAGCCGATACTAGAACTCAGGGCTCCCACCAGCCCTGGGGCTCTCAGCACTGGCCAGGTCTACCCGGCTTCTGAGAAAAGTTAACAACAGAATTGCTCCTTAACGATGAAATGGTTCCAATTTAAATAATCTGAGGGGCTCCTTCTCTCCTTTTTCCATGTGCAAACCATATGGATGCTGCCTATTAATGGTACTAGAATTCTTTGGAGCAAATTCTTCTCACGAATGGGAGGGGTGGTAATGACAGTCATGCCTCGTTTTAGTACAAAGCAGAAGTAAAATGGATCCAGTAAGGAATCCAGCCGAGAGAGTTTTAAACCAACTGAAACTGCCTCCATTTCCATCTTCTACCTACAAAATGTTTTCTAGACAAATTAAAATGGAAAAACCTAAAAAAAAAAAAATACAATGAAAATATTTTGAAGAGGACCATACTGTAGAAGTATTCCCATTCTCCTCCTTGGGAAATATTGTAATGAGTCAGCAGGTGCTTACAACCAAAAATTACTTTTATCACGAAGCTGAAAAATGTTTACTGTTTAAACAGAAGACTCCACACAGAGAATAGATGAGGATGTGAAAATGATGTATTATGAAATTGCAGATCCCATTTTATATGTTTTATGCAGGAAAAAAAAAAGTATGAGTCTTCCATTAGGCTCTAAAGGACTCAAGAACAAGAATATCAAAGGAAGGGAGCCCTTCTGAGGTGAGCAGATAATTGCTGATCTTCTTCCCTCAGGGCACTTGGGAACTTTGGGTTCATATGATGAGTCCAAGAGAAAGGATTTCTACTGAGGAAAAGAAACCAGCAAAGCTTTTTGATGAACATGCAAAGGCTAATGTGACAGATGGAAAATACACCCATGTGTTCAGTTCTGGAGCTGTGAGAAGGAGGCTGAGATATTAGGCTCAAGGTTTCTTTTTAGAGTGAACTCTCCAGTTTCATGGTGTTTCGGAGATGAAGTTTTTACTAAAATAGGTATGCAGCCTCAAATACTTAACCAAGTTTCTCCTCAAGACAGTTGCAAGAATTTGAAATTAAGGGGATAGGAGACTAATAAGCCCAAGACCGCCAAAGGAGAAAATTTAATCTCCCACTAAGTTTTCAATCAAAAGCCCAGGAGAGCCAGGCCTGAGGAGCACAAACAACCATAATTGGATTGAGTCTTCCTAAAACTGCAACCTGGCCTTAGCTTAGCTCTATTCCTGATGGAGTGAAGGTGATCAGCTCCTCACTGTATTTACCAAACAGAGGAAAAGAAGGAAATCCTCTCCAGAGGAAGATGTAATCCAGAACTAGTAAGATTCTTTCACACACTGTGTCTGGCACAAAATAAAAAATTATTAGACATGAGAAAAGCTGCAATATTTTATATAATATATATTTTATATTATATTATATTTTCTGCAAGACATGAAGAAAAGTTGTAACCAATATTCAAGAGAAGAAAAACAATAGATGCAGGCTCACAGATGATTCAGACTATTGGATTCAGTAGACAAGACCTTTAAACTAACTGATTAATTGGTTAAAAAAAAGAGAGAGAGAAAAAAGAGAAGGAAATGGATGAAAAGATGGAGGATTTCAAAAGAGAACTAGAATCTATATAAAAAAATCAAATGGACATCCTAGAAAAATTAAGTATCTGAAATTAAGAAAAATACAAGGCCTGATATTAACTCACTGGATGGGTTCAATACCAGACAGAGCAAAAGACAGGATTAGTAAACTTAAAGATAAAGGTCAATGGAAAACATTCACGTTAAAACTCAAATAGAAAAGGGGAAAGAAAGAAAAATAGATCGTAAGAAACATGAAGAATCTCCTGACCATTTAATTGGAGAGCCAGAGGGAAGGAAGTGAGGACAGAAGAGGACAGAAGCAATATTTGAAGAGACAATGGCTGAGAATTTTCCAATACTGATGAAAGACATCAACCCTCAAATTCAAGAAAGTCAGCAAACCAAAGCAGGATGATATAAGGAAAACCACACCTGGACTTGTGAATGTCAAATGTTTAGTACAAAAAGCTGGCAAGCACTGAGGAAGTCACGTAGCCACCCCCAAACTTAGTCTAATACAACTTAGCCCTCCCTATTCTTGAAGAGGTTATGATAAAGAGGACAGTGTGGGGGTGGACACCCTACTCAACAATAGTGTACATTCTTTAGTGGGATTGTAGTCACCCTGCTCTTGACCAAGCACAGGAAAATTCCACAATAACATAAATTTGAATATACTATGATGGATCCTTGCCTCCTGGTTTCCACCTAGCCACTGATCTCATTTCATTAACCTTGTAATGTGATTCTACATTTTATGCGATAAAAAAATTTTAATCCCAGTAAGAGTTTTATGATAGTTTACTAAAGTCAGGGGGAAAAAATACAACCATAGTATTAAGACTGATGGAGTGTCAGAATAAAATGGGACTTTAAAAATAAACAGTCCAACCCTTATGTTAGAGATGACAAAACAAGCCCAGAGCATTAGAATGATGTGCCCGGCCCCACAGCTATTTAGAAGCCTCCTGGGAACCAGAACAGCAGTGTTTCTCTCTCCACATAGTATAGTACATATAGACTATGTATTTATACATCAGTAAGTATATGTTGGGAAGGAAAACACACATTATGCAACATATTGGGAATATAATATATAAAATATTTTAGACTATTGTCTGTGATATTAAACTAGCTCTTTTAGAAAAACAAAGCATGAGTAACCTGTAAATGCTATCTCAATTAGTACCCTATTGCAAGCTGTTATAATTCCTTGATTTGATAAATTATTAACAGATAAAAATATTGATTATTCTAACTCAAAATTGTCATGGTCTTCTAAAAAAACTGTGGCCACTTGAATTGATGTTGTCATTTTAAGTAAGTAGCAAATGCAATACAGAGATTCAATAAGAAACTGATCTATAAATAAGTGAGATGTGAACTAAATCTTCTGTTCTCTGAAAAATAAAAGGTAAAGCATGCCATAAGAGAAAAACTTCTAGAAGATATTTTTTAACATAAGTGAAAGTCCTATTTTCATAAATAGTAGCACACCTGTTATTTTGACAGAGGATTACTCGAGTTGTGGATTTTTCATGCCTCTGTGTCAATGGCCAATCTAGAAGTGGCACAAGGCAGGAGGTTTTGAAAACACATGAGAGTTCATAAAGAGGCCAGAGGGGGTCTTAAGGCCCTTGAAGTGCTTCCTATTCCTTTAGGCTTTTTGGTCACTTAATAGTTCATTTGTATCTCTAGGATTAGTAGAAATAAGCTTGAATGAGGTAAAATGTTTATGTTTTCTTTAAATACTTCAAACAGCTCTTAAAACATACAGATGTGTGCTAAAATAAAGTTCTGGAAAAACTCAAATCTATCCATGGTTACTATATTATCTCTGGAAAATTGGGGTCACTTCACGTATGTTTCAACTAATCTACTACCTGTATATTGGAACAATACTTCCTCCTAATGAACTCTGGTCCTTAAAAAGGATCCTTTAATAGGTAGTAAATCAGAAACTTTTAAATTCATGTTTCCACTCTGAATAGTTTGTAGCAGCTGGAAAAGCACACAAACATTAAGATTGGGTAAACTACTACTACTGTTTCTCAGTAGGACTATAGCTTCAATTTTCACACATGGTGAGGGAGAACACAGATGAACAGCCTCAATCAATCAGATCTCTTTTCACTTCCTGACATTCTCCTTTTCCAAAAATGCCTCTTAAATCAGATGCTAGAGACAAATCAATGGCAAATACTCAAGGGTGCTCCATAATGAGAAGGTTCCCCAATGCCCAAGGGTATCTACAACAGCTTCCAGAATGAAGGAGGAGGAGAGACGTTTCTCCTTTCACCAGGACTGAAGAGCAATGCCCCCATCCCACAGCAACAATGGTACTTCATCACTACCAAAAGGAAACTGGGGCCGTCTTAAACATGCTTTGGATAAAAAAGGATAAGGAGAGAGGACTTGAGGGGAGAGCCAAAGGAGGATGCTAGGAACCAATGGACCATCTTGGTTAGGCTCATCTTAGATGCAAACAGACGCAATTTGTCAGGGTCAAAACTATTTTCCCTACTGGGGACCTACGTGTAATCAGCCCTCTGGACCAAGCCTGGTCTAATCTCATATTCCTGCTCCTAGGTAAGTGTAAAAATGACTGCAATTATTCTCCTCTATCTGTGCTCCTTGCAGCATGAGTGCATCTCCTCCCTCAAGAGAGGGAATCTATTTCCCCACCTCCTGAATCAGGGCTGGCTTTGTGACTTGTTTCAGATAACAGAATTCAGAGGGCACCACCTTGTGCCAGTCGCAAGCCTAATCCTCAAGAAGTCTTGCATGCCTCCGCACCCTCTCTTAGAACTCTGCCACCCACAGTGTTAACAAGGCCACACTAGCCTGGTTAAAGATTAGAAACCGTGTGGAGAGGAGCTGAGGCCATCCTGGAAGATCCAGCCCCCAACCCGCCCAGCAAAAAACCTGCCCAGATCCAAAGAACTGCCCAGGTGGGTCCTGCCCAAATTGCCAACCCACGGAATCAAGAACTAACTAAATGCTGGTTGTTTTAAACCACTAACCAAGCCAATACTGTGGTGGTTGGTTGAGCAGCCAAAGCTAACTGATATAGTAAGGAATAGCTTCTTCATGAATTATTCATTCAGTGAACATTTGTTAAACACCTTCTATATTTGAAGTAGTGCTCTGGGGGTACAAAGATTAATCTGCGATAGTGCCTGCAATTACGGAGTCATTCCCCTAACTGTGAATAACAAGGTCTACTTAGAGGATACAAAGGCTCAGTCAAAGAAGAGGTCACATTTGAGCTGGTTTTTAATGAAAAACCAGTAAGTCACCAGCGGACAGGAATGTACATCAGAAGTAGAAGAAACAGCATGTGCAAAAGCACATATGCAGGAAAAGAGCTCAAGGAATGTTCTAGGAATGGAAAACAGTTTAAGACAGATGGAGTGCGGGGAGGAAATGGCAGATGACAGAGCAGGAAAAGCAGGTTGAAGGCAAATAATGAAGGGTGTCATACTGTAAATCATGCTACGGGATCTGAATGCCTCTTGTAGGCATGGAGAGTTACACATCATTTTTTAAGTGGGAAATGACGTGATTAAATCTGTGTTTTAGGAAACGAAAGCTGATGACAAGTGGGGGATTAGAGGCAAGAGTAAGAATCAGGGAGATGAATTGGGAGGCTATTATTACAATCCTCAAGGAGACCTGAACCACGAGGTAGCAAATATAGGGAAGAGAAGATGCCTCTGAAAGATGTTTCAGAGACAGGAGAAGGATCCAGCAGCCTTGACAACCACCTAAATATGGGCTGTGAGGGTGATATAAGTTGCATGGGAGGATCAGAGACAGTGCCAAGATTTCTACTTTGGGATCCTAGATTAATAGCAAATACATTCATTAAGGTATAAAAGCAGAAGAGTGGACTGGAAAGGAACACCATAGGTTTTTTAGAAAGGCACCTGTGGTTGTAAATCAACTATACTTCAATTAAAAAGGAAGGAAGGAAGGAAAGAAGGGAGGGAGGGAGGAAGAAAGAAAGGCACCTGTGGGATACCCAGTGGGAAATGTCCAGGAGGCAGAGAAGGATACAGATCTGGACCTTATGCTGAGGAACGGGTGGTGGGAACAGGTGATAAAGACCTGGGGAGTCTTCAGAACACAGGTTAGGAGGAGAGGGCCAGCTCAAGACAGGAGAGTGAATGTGAACACAGGGCCTTCAGGGAAAAGATGGAGCTGGAGAAGAGCAAAAGCTAATGAATGGCAGAATCCCCAGGGACATGGATATTTCAGAGGCAAAGGAAAGAAGCAGCACCAAACAGCAGCAACCCTCCTTGGGGATGGAAGAGAGGAGAGGAAGGATCGCTCAGAAAGTATGGATTACCAATTAAGGAAAAATAGAAAACCATCCCTTTTGCCACATTCTTTCCCCTAGCCAAGTCATCCACGGGGCTCTTCCCTAGGGTTCCTCCCACTTTAGAGGGGCCCTGAGGTCGTAATCAGTGCGGGGGTCGGGGGAGATGGCAACAGGAGCCGCTTGAGTAAGAGCATCTGTGTCCATGTATTTTACTGAAAAACACACTTTTTTTCAAACCCCTTCTGGCACCTGCTGCAGCAAAGAACATCATTAACTTTCATTCTTAGGGTACTTTTTTGAAATCTGCTTCTGGTTAATTTATTGCATCTTCCAAACAGATTGCCTTTATATATTGTCAGTAACTAGAAAGGAAGTTTTTAAAAATAACCCCAAAGTAGGCAAAGATTTCATAAATAGAACATAAAAAGCAATAGCCATGAAAGAAAAAAAAACTGATAATTGGATTCATTAAAAATCATCAAAAGATACTGTGAAGACAATGAAAAGGCAAGCCAGACTGGGAGAAAATGTCTGTAATACATATATCTGACAAAGGACCCATGTGTAGAATACAAAAGAACTTTGACAAAGAAATAAGAAAAAAATCAATCCAATTCAAAACTGGGCAAAAGATTTTAGCAGGACTTTCACAAAAAGATATCCAAATGCCAATAAGTATGTGAAATGGCATTTAACAACATTACTCATCAGGAAACATAAATTAAGACCTTAAGGACCACCTCACACCCATTAGGATGGCTTCTATCAAAAAATAAATAAATAACAAGTGGTGACAAGGGTATGGAGAAACTGAAACCCTTATACACTGTTGGGAATGTAAAATGGTGCAATGTCTATAGAAAACAGTATGGTGGTTCCTCAAAAAATTAAAACAGAATCACCATATGATCCAGCAATTCCACTGCTGGGTATGTACCCCCCAAATTAAAAGCAGGGTCTCAAAGAAATATCTGTACACCCCTGTTCTTAGCAGCATTATTCACAACAATAGCCAAAAGGCGGCAGCGACCCAAGTGTCCACCAACAGACAAATGGAGAAATAAAATGTGGTGTATATTCATACAATGGAACATTATTTAGCCATAAAAAGAAAGGAAAATTTGACACATGCTACAACATGAATGAATCTTAAGGATATTATGCTAATGAAATAAGCTGGTTACAAAACATTAATGGGTACAGTTTCAGTTTTGCAAGATGAAAAGAGTTCTGGAGATGGATGGTGGTGATGGTTACACAACAAAGTAAATGTACTTGACACCACTAACTGTACATTTTTTAATGGTTACAATGGTAAATTTTATGTATATTTTACCACAATTTTAAAAACCCTCAAGGAGATACCACTATGCCCCCACAAAAGTAGCTAAAATTTAAAAAGCCAAAAAAAAACCAAGTGTTGGTGAAAATGTGGAGCAACTGGAACTCTTGGTCGAATTTAAATTGGTACAACCATCTTGGAAAATCATTTGACAATATCTACTAAAGCTAAATATAAGCCTACCCTGTGATCTGACAATTCCACTCCAAGGTATATGCTCAAAAGAAATGAGTGAGCGTGTGCACCAAAAATCATAAGCCAGAATATTCATAGCTGCTTTATTCATATTAGCCACACACTGGAAACAATCCAAAAATCCAACAGGAAAATGGATAAACAAATTGTGGTTTATCCATACAACGGATATACTACTCAACAATAGACTGGAATGAACTACTAATACAGTAACATGGATGAATCGCAAAGACATTATGTTATATGAAAGAAGATACACACACACACACACACACACACACACACACACGAGTCCCTTCTATACGATTCTATTTATACGGAGCTTAGCAACTAACAAAACGAGTGGATGGAGTTTAACAAAAACTACAATGTGAAAACAAAATCACCATGTGGTCACCTTCAGGTTGGAAGTGGGATGAAAACTGACCAGAAGGGGAAAGAGAAGGACATCTTCTGGGGTGCTGTAAATGTTCTATGTCTTGACCTGGGTGGTGGTCCCACGGGCATATACACATGTAAAAATTCATTGAGCAGTACACTTCAGATTAATGCATTTTACACACTTTATTGTATGTATGTTATACCTCGAAAATAAAATATCTCTAAAGCACCTGATGTCTCTATAATGAGAATGCTATCATTCCGAAAAGGAATAAAATCTCATCTTTGCTCCTTTCCTTTCTGACTTAGAAGATTAGACCCTATTCCTCTTAGCCACACTGAGCGATGATTAGTTACTTCCCAGTTTAGAGTCAGATAATGAATCTAAGTCCCACGCAGTGCAAATTTATGTGTTCCTAAATGTCCAAGAGCTTTCCTGAAGCCACTCCATACCCATGGGATCTTTCCAGTAAACAACCTTCCAGTCTTTAGTTTAGTCTATACTTTTTGAGTCAGAGCTCCCGATTTGCTTTCTACTGATAAGTGTCCAATTTGATCTTTTTAAGCTTCAAGAACAGCATCTGACTTTGTTTTACACCCTCATTGGCAGGAGCTAAACAAATCCCTCCTCAGCCATAAAGGCAGAATGTCAAAAATCAAAAGATATCTCCGCATTCTGGCATTGGATGAAAGCATACACCCCCTAAGGAAAGAGAAAGCTTCATCCTCTTTAACAGCCATTTTGATGCCTGCTCCTTGTACAACCAATATGATAATAACTTTAGCTTCCCCGTGAAAGCATCATTAGCTATGGCCCACAAATCTAAGGAAAGAAAATTAAAATCCACAAAGGTGAACTTCCCCCACCCCCATACCCACTTCCTTTACCACTCATAACATACCCAGTGGTTGAAAAAGGGCCTTAATATGCAAAACCTTATATTTTAATGATGACCAAAGGCAAATTCTTTTGAATTGTGTCACAGTGAAAAACTTTCTGAACTTGAGAACTTGACTGTCTTTGATCCCATATTAAACCTGTCATTAGTTGAGTCAAGTGGGTGAATTATGAAGGTACCTGTTACATATTGGGCTTGGAAAAGCAGCAAGGTAGGAGGAGAAAAATGACAAGCTGGTTAAAAACAGAAGGGCTGGTTTAAAAGAAGCAGCCTAGGGAATTCCCTGGCAGTCCAGTGGTTCGGACTCTGACCTTCCACTGCAGGGGGCACGGGTTCATTCTCTGGTCTGGGAACTAAGATTCCCACATGCCACCCAGTGCAGCCAAAAAAAAAAAAAAAAGAAGCAGCAGCCTAATGCATCGGTATTCTGATAAGTGAGATGTCAAGTCAACAGTGAGACACAGTTTTTATAAAAAGCAGATACTATTATGTCGACTCAGTAGGGTGGCTTGGGTAACAGTGTCCCAAATTAAATTATTCAGAACAATTTGCAGTTTTATACAGTTTCAGGAAAAGTGTTTTTAAAAGCAAGCATCAAGCAACAACTGGTTAAGTGCAAAGCCACGTGGTCACAATGGGAAACACAATGCCTCATTTTTAGAGCAGTAAAAAGTAACGCAGTATAATGACGTGCAGTATTTTTATTTAAATACATCGTCTGCAATAGAATACACTTGTTTTCTCCTTTGAGAAGACCTCAAAGTACATTTCACTTCTTAAAAGTCGATATAAATGTCAAGATACTGGAATGCAATAATTTTAAAGCCAGATAGGTGGATTAATTGTTCTACATACCTGTGGTTTTTCAGGTCCCTGTGCTTGCTTACTCGGGTTCAGTCTTATTTTTCCGAAAGCACTTCTAGAAGCTCCCATCTTGGCTTCTACACTGCCACCTGTAGACATAAAAGAGAAATAAGCCATGTATTTATTCATCAACCATGCATCTTTTCTAGGCATCTAACAGGGACAATTGAAGGGAAAGTGGCAAAATATTTGCTCCAAGAGATAAAAGTGTTCTCTCTCTTTTGTGTGGAAAATTTGTAAGGAGTCCCTCTCGCCCAACGGTTTGATAAATTATTTAGAAATCGAACCATACATAAGTCTTAGATCAACACCACTCTGATCAGTTCATTAAAGGAAGAGATGGAGTCACAGAACCCATTCTCATGCCAACCCTACAACCATTTCAAGACCTGTCTTTTAATATTAGAAGACAACTTGACCACTTTGTTAATTGGGTAATTAAGAATTCTGTAAATTACCGCAAAGAAAAGAGAGAGGGAGAGATCCAGGCAAAGATTACTCTGTCGCATGGTTGTAAAATGTCTATTTAAAATAATAATGTTAATTCTAACACCAACTAGAGCTTTGTCCGATCTAAAACAGTTAGGTGGGGTATTTTCATCCTAAAGCCCTATTCTTGATTTGAATGTGGGTGAGTGCTGAAAGGTCTTTCTGACACCCCACAGATTTTCATACAGGTAGGTCTTTTTTCTTAAAAAAAAGAATAATAAAAATCCATGAGCAGAACAAGTAACGAATAAAATCCATGAGCAACTATCAGTCAAAGCAGCCATGGGACGAGAGGGATGTGTCTGTGTGTGGTGTGCGTGAGAGACAGACAGACAGACACACACACACACACACACACACACACTGAGATCCCGGAGTTGATTTAGAACAGACCGAACCAGGGTGTGTGTGTGGTGTGGATGTGTGTGACAGACAGAGGCAGACAGACAAGCAGACTACGCCAGGGTCTGTAGTGTGAAGTGTGTGTGTGTTTGTGTGTGTGTGTGCGTGTGTGTCTGAGAGAGAGAACACAGAGAGAGGACAGAGAGACAGACAGACAAACACTGAGATTCCAGAGTTAATTGAGAATAACAGACGGCACCGCACAGCTTTTTGCCTCCTCCTGGTCCCACAGTCTATCCAGGACAAGTGCCCCAGCTCCAGCACCTTAAGCCAAAGACACAGGCACCAACTCCCTACCCCCCCCCACTCCCATCCCCACCCCCACCCCTAGGCGAGACAGCGCCAGAAGCCACACAGCAAGCAGGCCCGCCGAGCCCGCTACCCGGCAAACCCCGGGGCCTTTTTTAGCCCCACCAGGGACCCGTCCCTACTTACCGGTGATTCACTTTAATGCCCCGAAAGTCTGGTCTGGTTTAAGGAACTGCAGCAAATCCATGAAAATCAAGTCTCCTTGATCCACTCTCCTCCTCCTCCTCCGTAGGACGGACATTCACACACACTCACACTCTCCCTTCCTTCCCAACCCCAAAGGCGCGCTGGGCCATCCCAAGAGGCTCTTTGGGGGGCCCACCAGCGACCAGTCCTGCTCCCACGTGCCTCCTTGAAACCCTCGTCCAAACCTGCACAAGGCGCCAAGTGCATGTACACAGTCAGCCTTCGGAGGGAAGTTCGGCAAACCCGCTCTCCCACCCCCGTCCCCCCATCCACACACCCCCACCTCCACCTCTGGCCCTGAAAGGGCTAGGGAGCGCGCGGGCTCAGGCACCCGCCCCGGCAGACAATACTCGAGCAACTCCTGCCTTCCCCGCACACGCCCCGCCTGGTCCTGCCACCACTCTCTTCTCCCAAGGTTCCTACAGTCCCGCGGGCCCCAAGCAGGGGCGTCCTGATGGATGCTGGGTGTGGATTGGGAAGAGGGGGGCGAACTGCACGCACCACCGAGACTGCGGGCAGGGGAAGGGGGTCGCAGTCCTCCGAAGCCGCTCGGGGGGTCAGCTCGTCAGGAGGGGGTGGGATGGGGACCGCGAACCCCGAGGGAGTGACTCCCGAGGGAGTGACTCCCGAGGGACGCAGCTTTTCCGCGCCTCTTCCCCACCTAGCACAGCGCGCGCGCACAAGCGTGCACCCTGAGGGGCCGTGCACCTTCCTCCGGCCCCCGGACTTGTCCAGCCCTCGTCCCTGAGCTCAGCGGCCGGGAAGGGAGGGCATCCGGCCCGTGGCGGCCCAGGAGGGGACAGAGCGCAGCGGGGTTGCCCACCTGCGCGCAGGGTGGCCGTTGCGGCCGGTGCGCCCGCCGGCTGCGCCGTCTCCGCCGTGTCCACTGCTGGAGGAGGTGGCGGCGGCCTGACCCTCGGCCTCCAAACGTCTCCTCGCTCCTCGGCAGCGGCGGTCCTCGCTCCCCTTCCTCCGTGAGGTTGAGCCTCCCACCTAGCCCGCAGGTTCTGCCACCGTCCTTCAGCCCGCCCGAGCCAGAGCTGTCCTCCCCGCCCCTTTCCCGCCGCCCCGCGCAGCGCAGCGCAGCGCTCCGCCCCCCGCCCGCCCATCCTCGCCCGGGCCCAGCCGGGGGCTGCGGGCCCCGCGCCTCCTGCCGCAGATCCCCAGTCCCGGGCGAAGGAGGGTGGAGGGGTTCCGCCTCCACCCCGCGTTCCTACCCCGCTCCCCTCTCCCCCAGCCCGCGGCGGCCGCCCGCACTCACCCAGCGGCCAAGGGTGTGGGCACCGCGCGCTCTGCCCTCGCTCTTCCGGTGTCTCTTCACTCCCCGCGAGGCACCTTCCACGGCCCAGAGGGTACCTCGTGTCTTGGGGGGAAGGGGGGTGGGTGAAGCGGGGTGGAGTGTGCGCGAGAGAGGAGGCGAAGAAATTAGCATGTCAACTGCCGCGGGATACAAGTTGCTGCCTGTGCCTTGTTTCTGATACATTAAATACCTGGATGTGCTGCTTTCCTTGTTACCACCGCAGCAACATTCAGAAGCATGAATATGAGATTTCCAAGCTAATTGGTTGTAGGGGCTTTTTTCAGATGTAATGATGTAGAAGACAACAGATTCACTGTTTTTTTAAAAAAGTTACTTTATATATATATATGGCCACAGCTCTAATTTTTAAAAATAGCCAAATATAAATAACAGAACAGCTGTGTTTTCCAGAAGCAGATCCAGTGTGTATGCGTTATTTAAGCCCAATGTAATTATTAATTGGGTTCTTTTTAAAGTGTATCGTAGGTATTTCTTAAGAAAACGAGCTCGGGATTTACGGATTAGGAACCCAAAAGTTTTAATTTGGCTTTTTGCCATAGTTCTAAAATGTCAGTTTCATGGAAATTATTAAATGTGGTTATGTAAAAAAAATGGATCCTTTTTCTTCCAGGTTGGCAACATTGTTAGATTTGGCAAAGAACAGATTTTTTTTTAAAGCCAAGAAATAATACAATTCGTATTCATTTTCTAGTGATGGATAGCAGCTTTTTCTTTAGGGCTTTTCTCTTTGCGGCAAACTTTGTTTCCTCTTACACTTGTTTTCTTCAAAAATGTCTCCTTAAATGTAAACAAAGCTGTAGATACCATGGTTCTTGAGCCTTTGTTTTCTTAAAGGGATAGGAAATTAATTATAATTGATGATCAAAATCAACCTTAGGCTCACAACACTAAATTTCATACTGATTAACCCTGTTTTTCAATTCTGCTTTTAGTCATTTAACCTAACACTTGAGAACCAAGAGTTTTTTTTCAGTTGTATCCTTATAACAATGAAATGCACACTTTAATTAACATTTTGGACCAAAATTAAATTCATTAAATTGACTAATGAAAAGCATATTCGTCGTGCATTTGTTGCTGGGTAAATGAGGACAACGTTGATGATAAACAGCACGCTGAAGAAGAGGCTCTGAAGCAGAGAAAACAGTCTTTAGAAAACCTGATGATCCCCTTTTCAAGGCAAGGATGACAAATACCAGTAATTATGCAAAGAATGACTGCGGCCTCTCTTCCCTCTGCTTTGGTTTTGTGGCCAGGCCTGCATTTATCTCTTTTGATCATCATAATAAAAGTAAAGTAATTCAGCATTCCAGTGGCATTGCTTAGTAAATTAGCAATTTGAAAATGCTTTTATTACCTAATTAATCCAAGTAAATGCCTCTGATAAATCCGATTTTACTCTTACATTTTTTTTTGTGCCTCCGGAGAAACACTTGCGTGAAATAAAAACAGCTAAGGCAAGCTCAAGAACAATTGCCAGCCAGATTTTTCTGTGCTTGTGTGTTGCAATAGAGTTGATATTAAGTAACCTTTGGGTCTTAAATTATATATCAGATATTGCTTGTGAATTGCTCATTGGCTGCTGCTTTAATGAGTTCCTGTGTGTTTGCTTTGCCTTGCTTATTCCCCAAAGCATTTTTGTCTGCCTTATTGAATCTACCTTTGCCTAAACTATTTTCATTGAACTTCTACCAAAGAATCAGGCCCTAATCCATAGCTCACTTGACAGTCATCTTTATCCCTCAAGTCTCCCCTGAGGTTTTTGGTAGGAATCCAGCATGATCAAACATCCAAAACTGGAAAGAGTATTTCATCAGGCCTGGTTCTAACTAAGAGATAACGATCAGATTTCTCAAAACCAGGAGGGTGTGTCCCATTTGAATAAAAAGGAGAAACAAAACCAGCAAATCCGTTTTGTTCAGGTCAAAACTAAGCCAACAAAATCACAATTGAGATCCTTTCTAAGCCCAAATTATGCTAAGAGATGTATAAAAAGCATAATCCAAATAACTTTATCTGTATTTTCTTTCACGGCTACAAATCTCTTGCTCCACTGACCAAACATCATTACACCATTACATTTCACGTTTCCCTTTTAGTTCCTGGGCTATTGAGAATTTTTCACTGATCTTTCAATAAGAAAGTGCATCTGGACACTCAGGATGTCTCCAGGGAATCCTGTGTCACCCTCCACTTGTTTTCAAAAGTATTTTTGTGACATTGATAAGGACAGATCTGAACATCCCATGTAGAGTCAAGGAGAAGGAGTTCCAATGACCAGTCCAAGTTCAAAACAGTGAGGTTAAAACAAAAAATAAGTTCGTTGTAACAGCTTAATCCTATTGGCATCTCCCATTCTGATCCTCGCCCGTATAAAGAGCTTTATAACACATTAGCTTTCCCCTCTAGAGAAAGTTTCTCCTGATGATTATTTTAATAATTTTTGTTCACTTACTCTTTGGGCTGTGTTATAATTTATCGTGAGCCTGAGCCTAGTGCATGGCCTTCTCTCCTTTCTTTCCTATGATAACTGAGAATTGCAGACCTGGAGATGATTTACAGGAGAAGGGAAGATGATGGGACAGCTCTTTTTGCCAAAATTTCCTATTCTGGCTCTAAGAAAAGCATGAACTAAGTTTCTTCACTTTGGCTGATCGGGATTAGTGAGCAAGGCATTGTTTCAAATTTGCAGAATGCCAATTACTTTAATTGGTCTCCTTGTGCTGGGGAAATATGTGACCAGTTATCTCACAAGACAATGGTGATAGAGACAATACCACCCACGGAATGCTCAGAATGAAATGTTGATGCTGTCAGCTAAGTTACTTAAAAATATGTGTGTGTGTGTATGTGGATGTGTGTGTGTGTGTGTATAATTCAAAGCTAAATATAAACCTGAATACTTGTAACAGATCCTTCAGTTACAAAACCCTAGGTAAGCTCTCTCTTATGGTATGGGGGTATGTGATAAACTGATGAGTACCTCAGTATTTCCTCAGTATTTACCTTACTCACAAGAAAGTACCTTTTTCTGATCCAGATCTTCCCATAAATTTCACAGCACCAAATATTTAACCATATCATTCCATGATGAAAGAAAGAAAAGAAAGGAAGGAAAAAGGGAGGGAGGGAGGGAGGAAGGAAGAGAAAGAAAGGTGTTACAGCCGGTGTGATAGGGTAAATACATTTAGGACTGGTTAGCACAACTGATTAGCACATCAGGCTAGTCAGATCATGGTTTCCTACCCCACGGACCATTTTGTTTTGGTCTGTTTCATGGCTGCCAATCAAAGCCTTATTCCTAGGCATGGACAAACATTGTTGGTCACCAGATGTTGTGCGTGGAATTGCGTCCACCCAAAAATATGTTGAAATCCTAACCCATGGTGCCTGTGAATGTGACCTAATTTGGAAATAGGGTTTTACAGATGTAATTAAGATGTAAGTTAAGATGAAGTCATTCTGGAGTAGGGTGGGTCGTTAGTCCAATACAACTGGTGATTTTGCTGGAGGAGAAGAAAAGACACAGGCCCAGAGGGAAGTCGGCCATGTGAAGATGGAGGCAGAGACAGAGTTATGTTCCCACAAGCCAAAGAAGCTGGAAGAGGCAAGAAAGTATCCTCCCATAGAGGCCCTGCCAACACCTTGATTTTGGACTTCTAGCCTTCAGAGCTGTGAAACAATAAACTTATGTTGTTTTCAGCCATCTAGTTCGTGGTACTTTGTTACTGCAGCCCTAGGAAAGCAATACACCAGGGAATCATTAACTCCTGGTAATGCCAGCCCATCATCTTCCGTACCCAGCACGGGGGAAATGTTCAAGTGTAGAATGTTCAAGAGTGAAAGGCAGGGCTTCCCTGGTGGTGCAGTGGTTAAGAATCTGCCTGCCAATGCAGGGGACACAGGTTCGAGCCCTTGTCCGGGAAGATCCCACGTGCCGCGGAGCAGCTAAGCCCGTGTGCCACAACTACTGAGCCTGCGCTCTAGAGCCCGCGAGCCACAACTACTGAGCCCACGAGCCACAACTACTGAAGCCTGCACATCTAGAGCCTGTGCTCCGCAACAAGAGAAGCCCCAGCAATGAGAAGCCTGCGCACTGCAACAAAGAGTAGCCCCTTTTAAAAAAAAAGAGTAGCCCTTGCTCGCCGCAACTAGAGAAAGCCCACGCACAGCAAAAAAGACCCAATACAGCCAAAAATAAATAAAATTAAAAATTAAAAAAAGAATAAAAAAAAAAGAATGAAAGGCAGAGTCATCTCAATACATGAAGGACGACAGCAGGGTAGAATCATCCAGGAGCTGAAAGGAATCTTGAGAATGTACCTAATCTAATTGCTCCTCCAAGATGGGACTCGGCTACAGCTGAGAATCATGAAGTCACAAAATCTTAACCTGTTCAAAGAATCTTGGAGATTTTTCTCTTCTTTTGAGATTACATGATACATAGGTGGTATGACTTTAAAAGGTGCAGGATAGGGTCCTCTGCACACATGGCGCCCCCCCAACACCCAATGCACCCCACTGAATCAATTCCACCTCCAGTTGTTGGGTTAAAATAGCTTCCACCCTTTATCTTAAAACTTTTGGTCTTCAGTAATCCCAAATTAAGATGTAAATAGGTCTGGAAGAGTTCCCGGACTAAACTCTTGTCAGTTCCCAACTTGTATGCTTATCAGTTCATCATTATATTCCCCCCATTGCCTAGTCGAATGCTGAGCTCATAGAGTATCCTCCATAAATATTTGCCAAGTTGAACTGAGAAGCAGAGATTAGATGGAACTAGATGAAGGATTGTGTAGGGTGGGTAGAGGAGAGATGGAGAAGAGGAAGAAAAGGAGAGTCCAAGACGAACTTAATTTCAGACCTCTATGTAGAAGTCGCAGACCTGACTCTGATGGTGACATGGGACATAGGAGTGAAAGGTCAGCTAGGAGCTTTTTCTCTTTACTCATCCCAGTCTGGTAAGCATTTGTGGTGAGGAGGTGAGGCAGGGGGCTTTCATCCTCTCTAATAACCTCCACCAGCTCTCACCCCCTCTCCAGCCAGCCCCCTAAAATACCTAAGCTGAATAAAAATAATGTATTTGATATGAGAATGCAACATCAAGCAAGCCGCAGCACAAATCCCATTGCCTGCCCACACCTCCAAATTCCACTTAGATGCAGCTCCCGTGTCCTTCCCGGATAGAAACGCCGGAGCTGCCACTGCTAGTGAGGAACTCATTTTGAAATGAATGCCTCGGACAGATATCAATATAAAGCCACAGTCAGTATCAGAAATCCTCCCCCTTCGTATATTATCCATAAAAGAGAACCCAGTACTTTTGAGAGAAGTGTGCACCACTTGAAGATGAATAGAGTCAGTCTTTAGTCAGAAGTGCCTGGGAGAAATAGAAAGGAAAGTGTCAATTTTCTGAAGAAAGGAAAGCTGGAATAATTCTCTGTGTGTCTGTTATTGAATCTTGATACCTAGGCTCTAAAACCTTTTGAAAATGTTTGAAACAGTCAGGAGCTGCTTAAGGCCCCACGGATTTATTTCTTCATGAAAATGTGCAGGTGTAATTCTACTATAGCCCACCCATTGAATCACAGTGTTACAATAGAATGAAAACAAATTTTATATTAGCTTTTGTAAAAATTGGGCTCATGAAGAAAAGTCTAAAATGTTGGTAGTCTACTCATGGTATTTTTTTTTTAAATAAATTTATTTATGTTTTATTTATTTTTTGGCTGCACTGGGTCTTCGTTGCTGCGTGCAGGCTTTCTCTAGTTGCGGGGAGGGAGGGCTACTCTTTGTTGCTGTGTGCGGGCTTCTCATTGCGGTGGCTTCTCTTGTTGCGGAGCACGGGCTCTAGGCGCGCGGGCTTCAGTAGTTGTGGCACACGGGCTCAGTAATTGTGGCTCGCGGGCTCCAGAGCTCAGGCTCAGTAGTTGCAGCGCACGGGCTTAGTTGCTCCGTGGCATGTGGGATCTTCCTGGAGCAGGGATGGAACCCGTGTCCCCTGCATTGGCAGGCGGATTCTTAACCACTGTGCCACCAGGAAAGCCCTACTCATGGTATTTTTGTTATGATATCCTCAGTAAAGGTCGCTCATCTTTACAATGCACGAGAATTCCATCAACCGCTAAACCTACTTGATGGTATAAATACGGTGGCCGACTCCATCTCTGGAAGTGCCACCCAGCAGTTGGGTCCCAGGGAAGAAACATTCTCTGGCTCTCTAGGGTAGTGGTAGCCAATCCCAGCCAGTAGTGAGGATAAAACTTCCCCAGTGCCCAAGACCAAGGTGATCATTTAGATATTACCTGAACCCCCAACCCCTATGGACCTTCAACCTCCAGCAGCTCCATTTCCTGCTTTATATTTCTCTGTAGCATCTGTTTCCATCAAACATCCTTTATATCTTACTCATTTTTATTGTCTGCGTCTCCCCACTAGAATATGCATTCCCTAAGGGCAGGGATTTTTGTCGGTCTTGTTTACTGCTGGAGCCCCTGCACCTACAACAGTGTCTGGCACAGTGTAAGTGCTCGATGAATATTTTCTGAAAGAGTGATTGATGCAAACATTATAGCTTCATATATTTCACTGAATAGAACTGAAGAATGTTCAAAGCATTCTCCCGTTTCTTGATAGGAAAGCCAGTTCATTTTTTGACTATTTTTATTTTATTGAAGCAAAGACGTAATAAGGAAAGATAGTGTACAATGTGAAGAATAACATTCATGATGAGTGCTCTGTGTTCTTTTTCTCTTCATCAGCTCAATTTTTATTTCTGAATATATTAACAAAGATAAACCTGATCAGTTTTGAATCATAGGACTTGTCCACCCAAGACCTTTCTTTTTCATCATTTGGTCTTCCCCTGGTTTCTGTGCAGTAGCCCAAGTGTTCCAATGATAAAGATGCGAAAGGGAGTCTGTGACTCAAAGAACACAAGATTCAGCAAGGGCCACTCTGGAGAGTGAGGACAATAAGGAAAAGCACTTAGGACTTGGACTTTGGGTTTTCTGCCTACTTTTCTCTCTAGCCTCTGGGTCACTCCTTTTGGTGTCTAGGGCTCAGAGACTTCTACTAGTGGATGACTCGCTAAGGGTCTCACATGGTTTCAAGACCTCACTGGGTACCTGGCTGAAAGGAGAAACTAATGGTGGTTCTCCTACCTCACTGACGCAAAGGGCACAAAGTAAGCCAACTTCTCAGCCTGTTGATTTGAAGAGCAGTGGACCAAGAAAAAGGCAGTGCCCATCCCTATTTGCTTAAGCCTGGGTCCTAAGGCTGTATGTAGGAGATGTGATGGTAGACGCTTCCCTCAAGGCTCACATGGCTTGACTGCTTGCAACTGTCCATTGAGACAGGACAAGTGGGTGAGGTCAGGCCCTTGTAAGTGCAAGGCCCCATGGAACTGCATATGTCATGGGCCCATGAAGCCTGCCTGCTCGGACTCCACTCCCAGAAATTCAGATTTCACTGGTGTTGAGTGGGGTCCAGATATTGGAATTATTTTAAAGCTCCTTAAATATTTTTCACATGCAGTTAGAATTAAGAACCGTCATTCTAGCTCTGGGAATCATTAAATTCAGAAGATTCTTACAGTTACAATTGACACCTGCATACAAACTGATCTCTAATTCAATAACTCACAACCCTCACTCTGAAACCCTTTCAGCTTACCCAAGGTGAAATCATCACGACAACATTCTTTAGAAAAATGTTCAACCCATACATAAGTTAAAAGCTGTAGTCATGAATCACCTTTTGATTCCTTTTTAGAAAAACAAAAATGTCATGAACATGGCATATTTTCTCATATAGAAAATTGATGTAATTTGAAGTGTTATTACTCATCATCATTCACATTTGACTTGAAATAAAGCTAAACAAGAATATTGCTAAATGGAAATTTATTAACACATCAATAGAATTCACAGTAACACTTTAAGAAAATTCAAACTCACGTCAAACATCTTTTCCTTTGCCTCCTCCCTGAAGAATAAGGAGCATGAAAGCACTAGTCTGGAAATTTTATCTGGGAGAAACCTCTCAGGAAAGGTCAATGGAGAGTCCTGAGCCTGAGCTAGTCCCACTACTATGAGACTCTAGAGAATCTTAGCACCCTCTCCTATCCTAGGGAACCAAGGTCTTCCTCAGAAGTGCATCTTGAGAAGGACCCTTCTTGCTGCTTTGGGTTGTAAAAGCCATTGCCATACCTGGATTATACCAACCATAATCCAGAGTTGAAGCCCTCTCCCTCCTCTTCTGCAGTCCCCACATCCCTTGTTGAGACTCAGTTTCTTCCCAGATTTCCAGACTCTGTGCAGCCCTAGAAACCACTGAGTGCTACATCAGGGGAGGTTTGCAACCTTCCTGTACTTAACTGGCTCTGCTTGTGTTACATCTTCGGTGAGATAACCTGAGAGTTCTTCACTGAGTGGCATTTCAGGTAGAGTCACAGGTAGAGTGACCAACCGTCCCGGGTTACACAGGACCATCTGTGTTTTAGCACAGAAAATCTGGTATCCTGGGATCCCGTTGGTTACCTTAGAGACAAAGCATCACTCCAGATCTCCTCCAAAGCCTCCAGAACCTAAAAATGTACATATGAAGAAAGTTGTGCTTATTTGTTTTGCCCCAGGATTTTGCCTAACTGTGTTAAATAGCTGCAGATGTGCTTGTGGAAGGGCATGTAGTAGATCGTGCTGGTGCTCTGGTCGGATTCCCTAGATTCACCTCTGTGGGTTCTGTGTATCCATTCCTTAGCATCCGCTTGCTTGTCTCCTAACTACTCTCACCTGCCACTGTCTTCAGAGACCTACCCTTGGGCTACTGGATCCACTTCGCTGGATCTATTGGGAGGCTTACATTGCTCTCCAACCCACCCTCCCACCCTGGGCAGCTCATAAGCAATAACTAACTGGTACGGAAATACGAAGGCTCCTCCTTCCCTTGTCACAAGGGAAACAACTCTGATATGCAATTTATACTTCTGAGCTCCCTTTGGGATTAAGCTGAGGCTGGGATATCACCAGAATTCAAACCCTTGGCTTCTTCCCCTTTCTTGTCTTGTTTGCCCCACTCACTTACTGGTTTCTCCTAGGAGGACCTCCTTCATAAAGAGCTTCTACCTGAATTCTCATCTCAGTCTCTGCTCTGGGGAACCTGACCAAAGATAAGCTTGATTCAGGAAGGGCTTACATGATAAAGATATCTTTGCTTAGATGTCTGCTGGGGAGAAAAGGATATCTTTGTCTTTACAGAGTTAAGGGAAGACAATCGGTCATCGATCCGGGAGTGATTCCTTCTTCATGTTGCCAATAGAGAATTTTCCTGAAAACCCCAAATGAACTTGGGTAATTTTTCCATTCTCCCACTACATTTCCCAACACTATAGCAATTCCTTCACGGTGTTATGCTATTTCGTGTGCTCAGTCTTGTAATCTTGGCAGACCATAAGCCACTAAAAGGCAGGAACAAAGCATTTTCTTCCTGAATCACAAGTCACATGAAAGGGTGACTTACAGCACAGAATACAAACTTACATAACTGATAGCAACACCACTCAGAAACGTTTAGAATTTTTGCCAACTCTAGTAAATATCAATTTCACTGACTATCAGCTGGGGTTTCAGCAACAGGAAACAGAAGGCACACCCAAATGGAATTTTGAAGAAGGGAATATTTACAGAGGTGAAGGCAGGGAAATAAGAATCGGCAACGGATGGTGAAGCACCTTGGAGCTAGTAAGGGTGGGAAGCTACTATTATACTTAGGCCTGAGGGGGCAAGTGGGAAAGCAAAATTGTAGGAACCCAGTGATACCTGCAGCTGTTGGAAAGAGCCACTAAGCAGGAGCCAAGGGTCCAGTAGAACTCAACCGCTGCCAATCTGCAACTCAGTAGGGTGGGTGTTGGCACGAATAAATACACTGATCTCCCTCTCCTCCTGCTCTCAGATCTCTTCCTGGAACCTTCCGCTGGCCAAACCCAACTGGAAAACATATAGTAAGAGAACTTGGATAATGGAATCTAAAGGGGTTCAAATCAGGGGAAAAAAGCTAGAGAATGGATATGGAAGGGCAAATGGGGAATAACCTGAACACTGAACAACTCTCCAAACTCCATCCCATGCATGGCTCTTGACAGCATGTAAAAGCGAACTATGGATAGTAGCTCCTGTTCTAAGTCTTTGCTCCAGAATACTCTCCATTTACTCTTTTCCACCCATTTCCATTTCTTCCCATCTCTCTCTTTCTTAGGTTCCTGGCTCTGTACTTATACCTGCTTCTAGCTTTGACATTCAGGACACCCTTTGGATTCTTCCAGTTTCTTAGACTTTAGCTTTCTAGCAGGTTCTTGGCTCTCTGTTAAAGACTCCCATTTTTGCATCTCCTGAAATTTCCAGTGAGAAACTTCCCACTGTTGTTCAGCCCCGTGGAACTTCACTAGGCATGGCCAGTTGCCTGACCTGTTGGAAATCCAGTATTCAAGGAAAAGTAGCTTTTATAACCACTCGGAGACCAACATAAGATGGTGACTTTGAAATGGGGCAAGTGCATAAAAATTATGAGGGTTGCTAGCTTTGAGAGGGTCATTTATCAGAAAGAACTCAGCCTAAAAGTTATTTGTTTGTTTCTGCTAAACATTAAGTTGATGTATGAAACCCTTCTGTGCAGGCAGAGAATGGGCATACTTTTTCCAAAGGGAAAATTAATGTGGAGCCTTCTATTTCTGTTTCCATTTTTACATGTATCTCCCCATTAGCAAGTGGAAATAGCTATAGAACCATCA
Source organism: Balaenoptera ricei (assembly GCF_028023285.1). Taxonomy (NCBI): domain Eukaryota; kingdom Metazoa; phylum Chordata; class Mammalia; order Artiodactyla; family Balaenopteridae; genus Balaenoptera; species Balaenoptera ricei. The sequence continues at coordinate 42,133,111 of NC_082660.1, forward strand.
CTGATGTAGACATTGTGATGTGAATTTATAACTGAGTACTGGCAGATAGAAAACAAAAGTTTCCTGCAATTCACCTATCAGTTCTCATACGAAAAAGTGAGTACTGCGACATGACTCAGCATGGGTTGAGACAGGAATTGGCCACCCTGTTCAATCAAGGGCAAGAAAATGAAGATACAAAATCAGAATAGGAGCATTTACTTTAGCCAGACCTGGCCAAGGGTTTTAGTGAAGAGAAACTGAAGGTGAATATCAGAACTCTACTGTAGTTAGCTGAGATATTTATACCTCCTTTCCTTTAATAAACACACTATTGGGAAAAGTCCTTTGATATGTGGTGAGTTTTATCATTTGTGATACAGAAGTATAAAAATTCCTAGTTCAGAAGGAGGTCAGTGTCAGATCGCTGCCAGTTGTCTAGAAATCTCTTTTATCTTAACACAACACGAGCCAGCATAACAAACACCATCCCACAATTCCACTAACCAAATGATTGTGCTCAGAGAGCAAACCCTCTGTCAAGAAAACACTTTATTTTTAATGGATTATTATTTGCAACTTAAAGGCGCCACCTGAGGAAGAGAATTCATACCCAATATTTTCATCAACAATACAGAGATTCAATTTATTCGACACACATTATTTGAAAATTTACTCTGTGTCAGGTACTGGGCTAAAGCCTGGGAAGGATAATTGTCATAGAATTTTGCTGTTAAGAATTAGAAAATCAGATCAGGACTCTTTCACAAAAGCCTGACAATTAGAAGTTGTACCAGGCTAGCTAAAGGCAAGATTAAGCTGACAGTCATGGGATGAATAATAACATCTAACTTTTAATAACAATTTCAGAAGCTATAAGAAACGGATATTGCATCTGGTTTGTTTAAGAGTTTCCCTTTGGCCAACAAATCATAAGATCTACATTACAAAGCAGTACATGATAATCACAGGGTTATAAAGACAAGTGATCCATTGCTTCACGAAACACAGCGGTGGTAGGCAGGGTAACAACCCTCCAAAGACGTTCACATTCCAATCCCCAGAACCTGTGAATGTATTACTTTACATGGCAAAAGGGACTTTGTAGATGCAAATAAATCAAGGATCTTGAGATGGGGAGATTATCCTGGAGTATCCAGGTGGGTTCAACATAATCACAAGGGTTCTTATAAGAGGGAAGCAGACTTCTGATCCCTAGAATTATAAAAGGAGAAATTTGTATTGTTTTAAGCCAATAAGTTTGAAACTAATACAACGGCTGACTGAGGAATGTCCATTGGAAATGACAATGAACTCGCCTGTGCAGAAATCTGCGTGGATGGAGACTGCAGACACAGCAGGCCTGAAGGAAGCACTGAGGCACAAGTGTCCATCATGCAGTATGGCCATTGTAAAAAATGGTCACTAATTCTTTGATAGATTTCCCCTGAAGAGATAGGGCCTTATGTGCCCTACCCTTGAATCTGGATTCCTTTTGGGACTGCTTCAACCAATACAGTATGGAAATGCTGACATACAACACTTGAGGCTCAGTCAGTTTCCAGTGAGAAACCGGACAATTCTTAAGTTCTTTTATATTCTGCAGAACTACAATTTGATATATGTTCACATCTTTTAGGGAGAATACCAGCAAGAGTAAATGCATTTCATCAAAGAAAGAAATGGAACTGCACTGAGTTTAAGATTCCAATTCAAACAAATTATGGGCAATTTTCTTCCGCTTTTTTTTTTTTTTTTTTTTGAAAGGCATTGGGCCAATCTTTGTGTTCATTTTCTCACCAGGTTTGGACATATTCCTTCTTTCACCCTATGTTTTGCCATTTTTATGTAACAAGAATTATTTTGAATGCCACTTCCTTCATTTGTTACACTAAAGGGGGAAAACCAGTTTCTACTCTCCAATCTGGAATCTAAGACTCAGGGCCGGCTCCAACAATGATATTATTATTGTTATCAATTATTATTAATTATTATTATTTCCATATGTTCTTATCTTCCAGCCATTACTGTGATCCTTCTTAGACCTCCCTCTTCTACCTTATCAGCTTTCAAATATTTATAAAATTAAAGATTCATCCTCTAACAACACATTTAAACAAGATTACTCGTCTCCGTCCATTCTTCTCATTCCTTTCTAGTTTAGAGAAGCAATTATTTTCCTGGGGATAGTTGGCCGTAACGACAGGCAACTCCAAAATTACTTCCGATAAAATGTTTGTTCAACTTTGCTTAATTAAAGAGATGAACTTTGCTTGAAGCTTCAGTGAGTATAATGAGTTCTTTGTGAAGACGTAATAGGTGGTGACTCTATATTAGAAAAGTCACTTGAAACCTCATATGTAGAGCTCCAGTTCAAGTTAAAAAAAACCCCACTAAAGCGTGATTTTTACAGGTAGCTTACATCAGTGACTATGAAAGTTATGTGATTTAGACAGACATTTTGGGGAAATTTTTTAGTTTGGTATACTTTCAAATTTAAGGATCTCTCATATACCCTTTACCCACAGTTTATACTTTGCCCCATTTGCTTTATCATCATCTCTGTGTGTGTGCATGCGCATGTATAATTTTTTTCGGAACCATTTTAGAGTAACTTGAGGATATTTTGTCCCTTTATCCCTAAATTCTCCAGAGTGCATTTCCAAAAAGGACATTCTCTTACATAACTATATGGCTGTCAGTGATTTAGACAGACTTTAAAAAAAAATTTTTTTTTCTCTTTATTTATTTTTTTGGCTGTGTTGGGTCTTCATTGCTATACACGGGCTTTCTTTAGTTGCAGCGAGCGGGGCTACTCTTTGTTGCGGTGTGCAGACTTCTCATTGCAGTGGCTTCTCTTGTGGAGCACGGGCTCTAGGCTCACAGGCTTCAGTAGTTGCAGCACACGGGCTCAGTAGTTGTGGCTCGCGGGCTCTAGAGCACAGGCTCAGTAGCTGTGGCACACGGGCTTAGTTGCTCCGTGGCATGTGGGATCTTCCCGGACCAGGGCACGAACCCGTGTCCCCTGCACTGGCAGGCGGATTCTTAACCACTGTACCACCAGGGAAGCCCTAGACAGACTTTTATCATCCATTTCCTCTTAAAAGTCTGAGTGTCTTTCAAAGGAAGTCTCAGTTAGAACACATTGCTATAATCAGGTCAAACTTATAGGAGTCGTGTTCTTCTTATACCGGTAGCTCCTGAGGGTAGAAAAGTCCTCTCTCCCCTACTACAGAGGTGCAGATTTTGTCCTAAATTCCTTTTGTCCCTGTAAGTCCTGGGTCAGGGGTGGGGGGAGAAGAGAGAGCTTCTGAATTCAAGACTAAAAGGAAGCCAAAAATTTAACTCATGAATCCACTCTGTGCCTGATCTCCACATTCTGGTCTGATTAGGTTCACGAAGTCTTTCTAGATGTTTCTGAAAGTATGATCATAATGGTCTTAAACTGGACTTAGATCTCTGTTGTAGCCACACAAAAATTAGGAGACTGTCACTTTTATTTAGTGATGCAATTTTTACTTTAGGCAGATCTCTTTAAGACTTATTTTTCTGAAAAAAATGATACAAATGAACTTATTTACAAAACAGAAACAGACTTACAGGTCTCGAAATCAAACTTATGGTTACCAAAGGGGAAACGTCAGGGGAAGTGATAAATTAGGAGATTGGGATTAACATATACACACTACTATATATAAAATAGATAACAAGGACCTACTGTATGGCACAGGGAATATTCAATATTCTGTAATAACCTTATATGGGAGAAGAATCTGAAAAAGAATGGGGAGATATATATATATATATATATACATATATATGATTCACTTGTTGTACACCTGAAACTAACACAACATTGTAAATCAGCTATACTCCAATAAAAATTTTGTAAAAAAAGACTTTTTTTTTTCTGGACTCTGGAAAAGTCCACTTCACGCTACATCATGCTTGTCCAAGCCTTTGAGAAGTACATCTTACTATCACCTTCTAGGAAAACATGGTCTCATTTCTAATTTCCTACAGCGTTCCTACTTTCAGCTCAACTCCCTAATATTATTATTTCATTTATTTCTATATTTATCTGGACATATAAAATTCATTTTAATATCATTTATCTATTCTTTAGCTTCACTTGAGTAACTTAGTCATCAAAACTAGTAGAAGTAACTGTTTCTAGTGTCCATGTTTTGGCTATTTGATGATTTCATAAACTTTGTTTCCCCAAATGCCACAATTTGTAAATAATTATTTTAAATGTCAAAATATAGTTTTAAAATGTACAATAAAGTAAAATACGTTATTATTGGATATATTTCATTCTACTTTTTACGAGAAAGATGCAAATTGTGTGATTAATTGAAGGCATTTGATAGATAGCAAAAGTGCAATTGGAAGCACGGAGTAGATAGGAAATCACTGGGTTGGAGGATCTATTTTATTAGTGAAATTGTTGAAATTCATAGCATACTAAATTGGGAGGTACTACAATCATCCATAGACTTAGATTTATTCCTAAGTGTATAATGGTATCTGAGGTTATTATAGTGATTTGATTTCATTTTCCAATTGTCTACTGTAAGTATAAAGAAGTACAATTTATTTTTGTATGTTGACCTTATACCATACAATCTTGCTAAACTCACTCATTCTACTAGTTTTTTGGTAGATTCCTTAGTGTTTTCTATGTAAACAGTCCTATCAACTGTAAATAATGATAGTTTTATCTTTCTTTTCAATTTTTACGCCTTTTTTTCTTGCCTAATTTCACTGGCTAGTACTATTTAAACAGTGCCGAATCAAAGTAATGAGAGCAGATCTCTTTCCCTTGTTCCTGAACTTAGGAGGAAAGTGCTTCATATTTTACCATTAAGCATGATCTTCACCATAGATATTTCATACATGTTCTTTATAAGGTTCCAGAAGATTCCTTCTATTCCTAGTTTGTATAAAAACCATCTAACACAAGGCTAAACAATTAGCCAAAAATAAAAATCAAGACTGCCTTGGAAAAATTTGGAGTATGTGAGGTTTCTATATCTTTTCCTTTTACCTTTGAGTCTCACACAAACCCTTCCTACCCTCTGAACCTTGTCCTAATGGCCTCAGCCCTTTGGAACCAAAGACATCTCCTAAGCAGAAGGTAATTAATCTCCAGTCCTAAAATGGGCCTCCACGCAAGAAGATCCCACACACTCTTAAAACCCCAGAAAAATACCACGTAATACCAAAAGCCCTTCCAGTTCTTAAAATCCATTTAATCTTCCTACCAAAGCCCTACCCTCAATCTAGTGAAGGAAAGGAAAATGGGAAAAGCAAAAAGAGAGAGGTCTCTCAGCTTTTCTGCTCCCAGATGCCTCTCTGGATAGGGATCTTTTAAGTAAGTGCGAAGGGCACTGCATGGGTCTAGGAAGAGGTGGTGAGGATCCAGGTGGTGTGGTGAAAAGAGCCTGGATTGGCAGTAAAGAGACCTGGGTTCTGTTCTGTACTCCATTCCTTCCTAGCCATTTGACCTTGGAGAAGGCTCCCTAGTGACCTCCTTGACCTCAGTGCCCTCACCTATAAAATACATGGATTGAACCAAAACATGAACTCCAAGTGCCCTCTGATATTCTGGACCACTTGATTCCAGATTAGGACAACTAAACATACAGAAAGACTGATGGTTACGAATGGTGACGAATCTACTAGATAACAAATGCAAATACTCTGTGCAACTGTTTACTCGATAACTGGAGCCCCATTAACTGCGAGGTTATCAACCTGGGTTGTGACCTTAGGTATTGATTATCCTGCTCCACATTTATCTCCTCAAAGGATCACAGCTTCCTAGCCAATAAGAAATTTGTAAGGTAAGGCTTACTAATGTATCACACAGGACACAGAAAATGTTCCAGCTTTGACAGGGAAGAAGTGGGTAGAAAATCTCAAGTTACAACACTGCCCAGGAAGGGGTGAGGAAGCAGGGAAGGGGAAGCTGGCAGCTGAAATGTCCCCTTACTCTAATGGGGGAAAAGCAAAGGCAATTCACCTGCATTAATGGGAGTGCTTCATTGGGGGTAGTCCCTGTAGATCCAAGATGTCCGAAGAGTATAGAATAAAATTAGTTGGGCATCAGAGTATTATAGTTGACAACACCTATTCAACAGTGTCAAGTTCCACCCTTGCTTTATTGAAACTGACATGGTCTTGGCTTTCTTGGGACAGTGCAGATTTTATGTAATAAAGGTCATTAGTGAATGCATAACTGTGGTGATTTTAAAACATGGCTACAAATTCTTTGATACTTCTATTGACAGGTGAGGATCTAGGTCCCCTTCCTTTGAATCTTGGCAGGCTTGGGACTGCTTTAACCAATAGAGTCTAGTAAAAGTGGTGCTATGTGATTTCTGAGGCTAGATCAAAAAAGGTGATGCAGCTTCTACCTTGTTTGGTAGAACAGTCTCTCTTGGAGCCCTGAGCCACTATATGAGATGTCAGATTATTTTGAGACACCAGGCTGTGAGGAAGCCCAAGTCACATGGAAGGAAGGACAATGAATAGGCACTCCAGTCATCATTCCCGGTCTTCAAGTCATCCCAGACCAAATGCCAGACATGTGAGTGAAGAAGCCTCTAGATGATTCCAATCCTTAGCCATTCAAGCCACTTCCAGCTGTCTGAATCTTCACAGCTGAGGCCTCAGACTTTTTGGAAGAGTGATAAGCCACACTTGCTGTCCCCTGCCTGAATTCTTGACACACAGAATCTGAGAGGATAAGAAGGTGATTGTGGCTTTCTGTTACTAAGTTTGGGTGATTTGTTCAACACAACAATAGGTAATGAGAATAATAACCAACAAATGTGATTTAATCACTGTACCAGATACTTTTTATATTCAAAACTGTAAAAGCTAACTCTGCTCAGAAAATATCTCCTAATTTTTCACTTGGGAAGTAGGATCACTGTTATCCATTATCCATCAGGTGGTCCGTCCCCCCAAATGAAAACCTACTGGAGGATTCAGTGAATATATTGATATGTGTGAGTTAGCTGATACTCAGCACCCACTAAATACAGAACTCAGAGTAAGTTTAAAAACAATAATATGGAATACAAGACACACTTTGTTCTTTAGAAATCTGCATCTGAATTGAATGGCCGGGTCTAAAGACAGGGCAAGGGCAAATTTGCTTATAAAGGGTACATTAGCCTAACTTTAGGCAGTAGGGCATAGTATTTACAAGGTCATGGATCCCAACCACCTGGGATTTGAATCCTCAGATTTAAATTCAGATTCAGACCCCTCCCTTCCAGCTGTGTGACCTCAAGCAAGCTACTTAACTCCTTCATGCCTCAGTTTCCTCATCTGTAACTTGGGGTTATTGGTAGTATCTTCTCATAGGGTGTTTATAAGGATTCAATGAGATAATGCATGGAAAGCATTAGAATGGTGCCTGGCACATAGTTAGTTCTCAATAAGTGTTAGGTGTCAACATTATAAGAGTATTGAGAGGATGCTTAAGACATACCTCACACGGGAAAGTGCAGACTAAAGCAAAGTTTCATTAAAACGTCACTTAGGGAATTTCCTGGCAGTCCAGTGGTTAGGACGCCGAGCTTTCACTGTCAGGGGCCTGGGTTCGATCTCTGCAAGGGAAACTAAGATCCCGCAAGCCGAGTGGTGCGACCAAAAAAATAAAACATTTAAAAAAATAAAATAAAATGTCACAAGTAGTCCAGGGACTGAAGGCTCAGGTGTGCTCCCAGGAGCCTAGAGCTGCTGGCTAGAATCTCAGTGAATCTTGCGTCAGTCTTTCTCCTCTCCCTAGTCACTGACTTCCTCTGGCCCACCTTTCTCACCTGGCTGTGGGTGTAATAAAAGGGTTTGAATTTCAGAGTTAGACAGATCCTAAGTCTTAACCCTGTCACTCACCTTTGTGACCTTGGGCAAATTAGCTAGCATTCCTCAATTTCTCCATCTGTAAACTGGAGTAAACAATACCTACATTCATGGAGTGTGGTGAGGACAAAAGTGCTAAAGAACCTAGCACGTAATAGGCACTTGATAATTAGTCCCTTCATAATGGGGAAGGGGGAGGGAGGTTAGGGAAGATGCCTCAACTACATTTTACATTTTATGTTTGTTTATACACAATTCTGATTAGCCTGTCCTCAGAACAGCCTTAAAAAGCAGTTACCTTATCACAGGTGAGATTTATTATGTCCTAAACACACAGTGCCTTTGGATATGCACTACTGTCTCAGTCCAAACAGAATCTAGACATTCAAGCTTTGAGACATCAAAGCTTCTTATAGGTCAGAAAAAGAAAAAAGTTCTCTGTTTTTGTTTCTTTTTAAACTTTAGTGTATTTAAAAGTTACTCTCTGTCAGACAGAGAAAGACAAATATCGTATGATACCACTTATTTGTGGAATCTAAAAAAACGATACAAATGAATTTATTTACAAAACAGAAGCAGACTCACAGACAGAGAAAACAAACTTATGGTTACCAAAGGGGAAAGCTGGGGGAAGGATAAATTAGGAATTTATACACAGTACTATATATAAAATAGATCAACAACAAGGACCTACTCTATAGCACAGGGAACTCTACTCAGTATTCTGTAATAACCTAAATGGGAAAAGAATTTGAAAAAGAATAGATACATGTATATGTATACCTGAATCACTTTGCTGTACACCTGAAACTAACACACCATTGTCAGTCAACTATACTTCAATAAAAAATAAAAAAAATTAAAAAATCATTATTACATGGAAAAACATTAAAAACAAAAATAATAATAATAATAAAAGCCAAAACTCAACTTCCTCTGTCGCCATTAATATTAAACTTATTTAAATTGAAAAAAATAGTTTCTCTGAAGCAGCAATGGAAAAGAGTGGCACACAACAACGTAGATGAAACTCACATACATAGTGATGAGAAAAAAAACAGGCACGAAAAGAGTACACGCTGTCTGACTCCATTTATATAACATTTAGGAAAAGGCAAGACAACTCAATGGGATTGAGGGCAGAACTGTGATTAATTTTGTTGGGTTCCTGCCTGGGAGAGAGAATGAAGAAGGCTTTAGTGGTTTTGGAAATGTTCTCAACCTTGATCTGGGGCATAACGTGGATGAGTACATCTCGAAAAATTGTATGAAGCTGTACGCTTAAGATTCGTGCGCTTTCCTGCATGTGTGTTAGACCTCATTAAAAAATGTCCCGGGAAGGTGCTGCCATTACTACTTCCCTTTAATTTACAGGTGGTGGGAATGAGGAAGAGGAGGGTAGTGTGGGGGGCATTTACGTGTGTCTTTGGTTGTAGACCAAAGCCTTCATTTTGATAATTACTTTTAATTTAGCAGAAAAGGCCTGATGCAGCCACAACAGTGTGATTCAGCTCCCAGCTTTCCCACGGCATTCTGCAAAATGAAGGCACGGCAGGGGGGATATATGTATTTCTTTTCTTCATATATAAAGGGCTTATAAATAGTAATACCAACCTCAGTGCCAGGCATTTCCTGGGGAATTAATAGCTAGCTGGGGTTAACGGTCCTTGGTTTGACTTTGGGCCATCAACTCTTCTTGCTGCTCATTAATTCCCAGAAAGTACCCTGTGCCTTGATGGTTATTGCTTAAATACATTAAAATCAAGTTAAGGGTCTGACTTAATGTTTAGCTGTGATAATGGAAAACACAGGGAAGTACTCCCAGCAGACACATCCACTGTTGTGTGTTTTTATTTAACTCATCTTCTATATTTTTGAGTAGCACCATGGAATGATACACATGGAGATTTTTGCAGATGTTGTTGCTGGTGTGTGTGCTCGTGTTTAAGGCTCAGAACTCATAAAACGAGACCTGCACAGGAACCTCACTAAAAAATTTTGCAATGGGTTCATCATTTCAGTGAAAATTTTCTATTTGGATCTAAGCGTTCTATGAGAAAATAGTTGAACATAATATGAGTTAAGTAAAGTATCAGTTCTGCATAAATTTAGCACAAAAGTAAGAGTTTGGAACATGGTGAGCAGCTCTTTATAACAATAATTTCCCTGTGCCTCTTTGGAGGATGGACGGAACCCTTCCTAGGGTTTTCTGCCCAGTAGAGGAGAATCATTTCAAGGCAATTCCAAGCAGTTCCCGGAATAGGAAAGCATACACATTTCAAGTTTTAAAAATCCTGTCCATTTAATTCAATAAAATGAGCATTTGTTGCAAACCCCGTTATGTGCAAGGCAGAGCAAGGAAGAGATTGTTAACTGTGAATTCCTTACCTTTGGTAGCTCACCGTCAAGTGACAGAGATGGACAGACCCAGACCAGAATACAGGGCAGAATATGTTCATCTCTATCTTTAAGAAAACAGGAACTTCCTTGTGAACAGAGACAGATTTATGAAGATCGCTCACATTGGGAGAACTCGAAGCATTTGGACTAATTCTCAATTTCTTCTATGAATCAGGTTCCAAAGAAAGGGTCTGACTAGATGCGCAAGGTTCCCAAACAAAAGATGTTTTGTTGGAAAACATTTACAGAGCTATCTGAATCTCTCAAACTCATTTCTTTGCATGCCTGGGTTTGGGGGGCAGGGATGAGGGATTGTTTAAAATTCAAATTCACGGCCCGACTTGAGAAATTAAATCAGAATACTGTATCTGGGGGTGGAACCCAGACATCTCATTTAAACAAAGTTCCCTGGTGATCTTTTAGTGTGCTGAAGTTTGAAATCACTGAATTAGGGTCTCTCAAATCTACAAAAACTGTCTTGCCTTAACCACTACTGCCATCAAGTAAACATCTTGTCTTGGGAAGAACTAAATTCTTAGCATCCAAACTTCCCCCAAGTACTTTCCAGCTAGTTTGATGGTTTGAGATTTGTGTTTAGCTTCTTTCAGGCCAGGACCACTTCTGATTCACTCTTAACCTCCTGGTCCAGATAGTTCTGGGCACACCAATGATCCGCTCAATACATATTTGCTAAGTGGAGGAATGGATGAATGAATGCAGATAAGTTCATATTTGAATGGCTAGCAGCCTCCTTTCAAAATGTTCCCAAGATCAAAACATTCATCCAAAATAGACATTAACCTGGAAATGGTCTGAATTCCATAAGACTGGCAATTACTGGGAGATGTATGCCTGTGCTAAGTCCCTGGTTTGGATGCCACACCTGGTATAGGTAGAACCTGGTAGCTTCAGACATAGGATGCAAAAGAATAATGTGCAACACCTCTACCAGCAAAATCGAGAAAATTTGTCTGTGATGATTAGGAGGGATACAAATGGGGTTTGCGTTAAACTGAAATGTAAGTGTCTACATGGACCATTAAAAATATTGATAAAATCCTATTATTGTTTCTCTCTCTCTCTTTCCATGCATCCATCTATAACCCATGGGTAATAATTATATATACCTTTTCTACCTCCCAAGGTTGGGGAACGTATATGTGAAATTTATAAATTGTACTGCGCTATATAAACCCCAACTGTTATTATCACTTCTACTCTCTTTGGGTAAATATTTCACTTGATGAGGGTCTTCCCCATGACGGCACACTCCAAGGAGCCTGTACCCCTCACCACCAGACTGAGGTGTGCCCCTTAGGCAAAGTAAAATGATTTTAATTGTTGTTTAAGAAAAACACAGGAGGAAGGTAAATGGTAAGTGAAACAGAATTTTTAAAATATTATCTTGTTTGGGATCCTTTATGCACTTCACTTTTTAAGATAATCAAGAGTTAACTGCCAACATACACCATGTTCAGTTTATTGTGATAACTTGGACAGATCTTTACCAAAAAAGAAGTGCCACTTATTTTATTTATTTATTTTTTTAGAAATGCTGTTTAGCTGATACACTTGACTCTTCCCCATTTCCTAAGTGAAGTTTTTTTTTCCAGCTAGCCAAGTTATTTGCATCATATTTCTTTTTATCTTAAGTTCACATAACCCCTAAACGTGAATCTAGGGCAAAAGAGGACAGAGCAGACCTAATGTTATCGATTCATTGATGTGGCACCGTTGGTTTTGATTTTAGAAGGTCAATGCCCTATGGGCCAAATTTGTTCAAAGGACAAATACACGATAATGGTATAGTGCTTCCTCCCTTTAAAAATCCAACCACCACTGTTTAAATACAGCTAAGCATCAGTGGGAAAATGTAATGTATACTTTTAAAAGTAAGTCTCTGTGTGGTTTAGAGTCATTCTATAATTATGTTTTAAATAAATGATCACCTTTTAAAACATATAATAGTAACATTGCTGATACTTCAGATAAATAGTTCCTGTTTCATTTTTAATATGTCATTAACTTATCATTACTAAAAATTTAAGCATGCTTTAAAGAATTCCCAGATGGAAATGAGATTATATTAGTAATTTACAATAGAGCAATACATTTCTGTTACCCTTATTTATTAGTGCATTTATATCACGCAAATTCCTTTGAATATAAAATTGTCATCTGGATCTACTGGGTAGTAGGTAGGAAATGAAAAAAAATTCAAATAGGAGATATGGGGAAAGATGACAAATATGCAAAGCAGAGTTGTTTTTCCTGTAGACAGGACAATACCTTGAGGAAGAAGTTTTAAAGTATAATTAGGAAAGAAGAGGGACTAAAGGAAGTTTGTGCGTGTCTGTTCATGCACGTGTGCACGAAAGTGTGTGTGTTCAAAATAAAAATAACTCCTAAGAGCCTAAAATTATTCTTCAATGTTCAGAATATTCACTTATAAAAAGAATCACTCAGGGCTATTACATTTATTGACCAGCTAAATTCACTTTAATGACACTCCGTACAAGTATATAATGCTTTGGGGTTTTATAGCATACAGAAGATGTCACCTACAGATATAACTAATGACCGTTGTAGATGTAGCTGTAGATGTGATCAGATAGATGATGCCATGTCTCTATTTTCAGCATTGGCTAAAAAGCAACTTTATGAGTCTGTGGACATCTGAAATCTGCCTGGGTCTCATATGCTTTCCAAAGCTCCCTGCCTGCTATACGATCTAGTGTAATCTTTTAACATTCATACTAATTACCTACTTGCCAAATTTATTTGAAGTTGTTTTTGTTTCCTTAAGGTGATTCTTTGAAACCATTTTATCATTTGATTTATGACAAGAAGTGGACCGTAAGTCCACTTATCCCAGGAGTTCTTAACCTGGAAAGCTTCAGGCATCATCAACTCCCAGAAATTGGACGTTCAATTTGCACATCAGTGCTATATTCCAAGGAGAGGATTCCTACCTTTTGTCAGAGTCTAAGAGATTAGAAAAGCGAGAGGTTTTCATATACACTGCAAGATGGAGCCAATGATAGGGCCAAAGGCAGAGCGAGGAAAGAGGACAAATTGTGAGGGGCAAAAGGAGTAGGAGGGACAAGAGAAACATGAGAAAGGAAAGGTAGAAGAGAGAAGAAGCAAAGGAAGGGGAAGGAGAAGAGGGAACAAAGGTTAAGAGCAAAGGAAAATAAAAGCAAGTCACAGGAAGGGGCAAATTAGGGGTATGGGATTAACAGACGCAAACTACTATATATAAAATAGGTAAGCAACAGGGATGTACTGTATAGCACAGGGAATTAGCCATTATCTTCTAATTACCTGTAATGGAGTATAATCTGCAAAAATATTGAATCACTATACTGTATACCTGAAACTAACATAATACTGTCAATCAACTATACTTCAAGAAAGAAAGAAAGAAAGAGAGAGAGAAAGAGAGAAAGACAGAAACAGGAAGGAAGGAAGGAAGGAAGGGGGGAAGGAAGGGGAGAAGGAAATAAAAGATAAGCTAAAAAAAAGCAAGTCACAGGGGAGAAGGGAAGAGGGAGAGAAAGAAAAGGATAAGAAAGCTCATCCCACAGCCTTCTCTGGGACTCAGGACACCAAGAAATTCCCCCTTCCCTCAGCCAGCTGCCCCCAAGCAGGTCCAGCTTCTATCCAGCTATGGCACATGGCCCTTATTTTTTTTTTTCCTATTTTACACTATGCCTGCTGATTCAAGCTCAGGTTTTTACTTGGGCAAAGGTTCCATAACAATGAATTGAACGATGGTTCCAAAACTGCATCAGAGGATGAGGATTGTGTTGCCTCACATTTAGGTGCAATCAAATAGGCTAAGCTAAACAAGAAGTCTTGAGCAGCAACTTGCACTCTAATGGACACTGGACAATCCTACTGACACAGACCCAGTGAAAAACGAAATCTGCAGTCTAGGGTGAACAACACATAGGTAAATGCAGGTTCTTCACATGGATCAAAGCCTTCAAATTTTCAAGGAAAAATAAACTTTTATTTTAAAAATAAAGTTTGAAGGAAAGATGTCCTGAGTTTACATTAAAATAATGCTAAACAATTTGGGGTTCCAGGAATAGACTTTTGGAGTAGACCTAGACTTTTTGAGAGATCTAGAGATTAGATGATTCAGGATCGAGTACACAGAAATTCCCAGTAGCCCTTGAAGTGGCATACTGGAGACCAGGCCCCAAAGGACCTCCTTTTCAAATGTTTAGCTTGGCACCCAGAAACACCTCTGCTGGAGTTCGAATCTGGTCTCAGAAAAGCACAGAGGAATACGGTTTAACATTGACCCATGAGACTAACCTTAATCTGTTCCAAATGACCACTATTTATAGGGTGAACATATGATTTATCATCCATACTGGGATGCTTTGGAGAGTGAAAAAAGGGGTCATTAACAAATTAAGTCAAGGCAATAGTCATAAATGGAGACTGTCCCTGACAAACTGGGATGTATGATCACCCCATCTCTACAGAACTTCTCACTGCTTGTCAGTGAGGTAAAGCACAGGGTGATCAGCTCGGTGCTTTGCGATGACCTAGAGGGGTGGGATAGGGAGGGTGGGAGGGAGGCTCAAGAAGGAGCGGATATGGAGATATATGTATGCATATGGCTGATTCACTGTGTTGTACAACAGAAACTAACACAGTATTGTGAAGCAATTATACTCCAATAAAGATGTATTAAAAAAACAAAACAAACATACAAACCCAAAATAACAACCAGTAATGATTAATAAAACTGTAATGAAATCTGGTTCCAAATGGAACCCAAAAGCTTTCAGCAATTTTAATTACCAAAACTCATCACGTTTGTGGCTATTGGTTAGCCTTGTGTTTGTGTAAAAGAGGTATAAAATAAGACATAAGGCATCTGGATACTGTCTCTCCTTGCATAAATGGAAGATCCTGACCAAAATATAATTTAAGTATTGACAGGAAGGAACCACCTGGTGACTGACAGGTGTCACTTTCTAGGTCAAGGAAGAAAAGTTGGAAGCTAGGACCAACTGGTGGTATATCAAAGAAATAAGTCCCAATTTTGGGAAAAACTTTTATTAAAAACTTACAGTGTTTCCTAATACACAGGAATTAGCCATATTATATTAGATGACTCTCTCTCATCTTTTACTAAGTCTGTCTGTTTTTCACTCCTCTGATGAGTCTAGAAAGTCATGGGTCCTGTCCTGAATTCACAAGGCTTTCCAGAGACTAGAAGAGACAGGAGCAGAAATAAAGACTTTTCATTGGTCTTCTGGACAATTGCAACATTACTGTTAAAAAGACATGCATGCATACATACATACATACATACATACATAAAAAATAACCTCTCATTACTCTCATTGGTTCCTGAACTGACAAGGGGGTGGGATAGACATTTTGGTTGGCGAGTGGGGCTGGAAAACCCTTCCGGAATATCTCCTAGAAAGTGGGTACCACTTACTCTAGGGATAATCTTATTGGTATGGTTAACTTACGGCAACTTGATTCCCCCACAAGGTGTCCAGACATTTGGTCAGATATTGTTCTGGGTATGTCTGTGAGGGTGCTTCTGGTTGAAGTTAACATTTGAATCTGTAGACTAAAGCAGATTGCCCTCCCCAGTGTGTGTGGCCCTCATCCAATCAATTGAAGGCCTGAATAGAACACAAAGGCTGAGTGAGAGGGAACTTTGTCTGCCTGACTACTTGAGCTGGGACACTGATCTTCTGCCCTCGGAGTGAAACTTACACCATCAGCTCTCCCGGTTCTCAGGCCTTCAGACTTGGACTGGAGCTACACCATCAGATCTCCTGGGTCTCTAGCTTGCCGACTGCAGATATTGGGACTTCTCAGCCTCCATAATTATATGAGCCGATGAAGATTGGTTCTGTTTCTCTGGAGAACCCTGACTAATACACCCACTTTCGAGCAATCTAGGTTCAGCAGTGCCTTAAGATACAGCAAAGAATAGGTGTGTGATCCACTGGAAGTTAAGAAAATGTCTCACAGTGTGTAGCCCATGGAGGACAATTATAAGGAGCGTTGACCTGGTCTGGCCCCAATCCCAGCTATAACCATGAACAGGCTGGGCCCAAACCAGTGGGCCCCATGGCTATCAAGTCCCTGCTCTGCCTTGGAAGTCGGAATGCCCCTGGTACTCGTGTACCCCCAAACATCCTGTCAGCTATTTGATACTCTTCATGCTTGGAGTCCAACCCTCAGGAACAAATCCAGAACCATGGATAGACTCTGAGGCTGTCTCTTTGGCAGAGGCCACAGGAATAGTCAAGGGGCCAAGTGGAAAAGTTCACCAGATACCCTAAGCAAACACTTCAGACAAAAAGCAACAAGCCATGAAACAAAGAAATATGGTTGAGAGCTAACGTGGTCAAAAGAGCAGGGCTCCACATGGAAAAGAAAAATGGAGGGAAGACAACATCCTCAAATACTGCCCCTCCTGCCTCTGTTATCCTTGGGTCCAGTTATTTTTGTTTCTGTTGGGACCAGGTGGGTTGTTCCTCAAGGTACCTGGGCCTTGCTGGATGCCTCAGAGGCATTAGACATTAATTCTCAACTCTACTTTATAGGTATTCTATCCCCTTGATTTTGTCTCATTCTCGCCCTTAGGTGCATCAGTGAGATTTTATATCAGTTGGATAAATCCTCCCTGTAGCCAGACAATCAGGGCCCATAATTATTGGCTGTTTATTTTAAGGATGAAAGCATTCCTTTCCATCTCTACCCCTGTTCATTCCTGAGGTTAAAAAGGCATCTGTAAATTTTGTCTGATAAATTTTCCATTCATTCTCCTCCTCTCCTTCAATATGCCAATCAAGCTGTCAGCTTGCTTTCTCTGCAGATTCATAACACTTCACCTTCAGTCTCATTAACTGATTTGCCTTTTGTTTCACATGAAGAAAACTCATCTCAACACTTAAAACCCTGGGAGTTACAATTCAGGACTTCTTCAGCTGTCTTTCGGATTTTTAGCTCCCACTGCTGGTTCTTTATTTTCTGCCTTTGAGATAGAAAAATTTCATTTTGCTTTCAACCACCTTTCGTTGACCCTCTCTTCAAATAGGAAGTAAGATTTATACTCATATTTTAGCTTTTCTATGTGCCAACTTTTATAAATTTCAAAATACAGTCCAAATTCACTCATTCGGACTCTATTTGGACATTGTGAAAATTAGGATAAAATCTGGGCTATACAATTTGCTTAGGTATACCCTTTCCCATTAGGGTAATAAATAGTACCTTAATAATACTTTATACACAAACAATCACAGATGTAATCTGTGTCTTGGAGCACTGTTGAGCCCAGATTGCCCTAAAGTAAAACTGAGCTTAGATGTAAGTAGAGTGAGTGCAAATAATTCCCTTCACTGGTGGTACTTGGTGAGCTCAGTTTAAGTTAATGCAGCCACCTAACTGTTGAAAAAAAACCCATGTTTCTAAAACTTAAAAGTTTAGGTGATGGTTAAGGATGCAGTTGTACAGTCAGACTGTCAAGTTTGGAATGGCTTCACCATTAACTCACTGTATGATCTAGGGCCAGCTACTTCTCAGGGCCTCAATTTCTTCTCCATAAGGCATGGAAAAATAAAATAAATACCTCCTAAAGTTGTCTCGAAGATTAATTGAGTTGAAGCATGTCAAATGCTTAGCATCTTGTCAGGAAGACGGTACTCTCTTAGTCAGCTGACTGAGTTTGTGTTCTCCCTAAAGCAGATCTTGGGATAAGGATGCGAGTGCAAGTAGTTTATCTGGAAGAGGATCCCAAGAAACATGTGCAGAAGAGTGTGGAAGTGAGACAGGGAAGGGAAGGCATCCAATAAAGGGTGTGGTACCAAGTAGGTTATTACTGTGGACCACTGGGGCTCAGTTCCACTGGGGCCCTCTGGAAGACTGTCCAGCACACATCTCAGAGCTATGCCTGGCCCTCTGCCAAGGGGGTAGGGAGCTGGCATGTTTATGGATGAATTCCTGAGGACCATGCCAAGAGTATTGTTTGAGATGAGGGAGACATTGGCTCTGCCTTTGTGGACCTTACATTTTAGTGGGACTAGGGTAGAACATCTTGGAGTTCTTACTGTATGCATTTAACAAAATTATCTGGGTCCTATGAGAAAGGTTGTGGTCAGTCAACGGGCAGCCATGCCTGTGGATGCAGAGTCAGGGTAGGAGGGCTGGACACTGGCGTAGAGAATCAGAGCTGCTCAGAAGAACCCAGTTTGTAGCCAGGTTGTCAACCGTATATGTCAAATTTGTGGGGCAAGGCAAGGCCAGAGTAAGGAAAATGGGGAAGACAGGGTGAGAGTCAGAGTATGGGCCATGACAGGTAGATCAGGGCAGATCCTTGCACAAAGAGACGTGCTGGGTAACCCATAAATTTGTCCAAAGCAGGCCGAACTGTCTTAAAACTTGTGTTTTGGAAAAATGATGTAAATCTGTAAAATTTAGAGGAGTTTTCTTTTATCCTGGAAAAGGAATGGGGAAAAGAATCATTTTCTATGTAAATGTCATAAATCTTCCAACTATGAGGGACATGCCAGGCCTTTGGGAAACCCAACCTACATGTCATTCAAAGTTCAGCTTCAATGTCACTCCCTCAAGAAAGCTTTCCCCAAATAGCCTTTCCCACGTGCACATTGTCATGCCACCCTGTGAATCTCTTTTGTGGCACTTACCTAGACGTCTTGCTTATAATTAAATGATCAGCTGTGTCATTAGCCATTGGATGGTCACCTTCCTGACAGGTCAGTCACTTTCACCACCTTATCTCAGGACCTTGCATAGTGCAGGCTAGAGTCGGTACACAGTAATTATTTGTTGAAGAAAGAGTAAATTTTTCCACGTGAGGTTTATAAAATATCATGTAGATTAGTAAATAGTAGCCAAAAAATCCCCAAAACAGCCCCTCCTGGGTGATTTTTCCACTGTTTCTCTCAGCAGTGTTTCTGTAACTTGGAATAGTCCCAGATCCTCCTGTCGCCCGGCAGTGTATAGATCCTTCCTCAGCAGCGTCCTTAGTGGGCAGCTATTCAGGAAGACCCCTTAGTGAATGTGATGCTGTGAAGCTCTTTCAAGACAAGATTGAAATTTGAGACAGTAGCTGAGTCCTACCTGTCTTCTCAGGGGTCTTCTGCAGATACCACCAGATACTTGCCTCATGTGAGCCTTCATCCTTCCCCTGCAATACTTTCAGGAGCAGGCTTTGAGCCTGGAATTTTTCTCTGCCTTACAAGTGTTCAGTCCCAGGTAGCTAAAGACCTTGGTCATAACCCCAAGCCATCTGCCTTCCCCCATAGGGTAGAGGGGCACTTGTATAAGAGTTCTAGAGACATCTTGGATCACCCCATGATTGCCAAGTTACCTGTGCAAATTCAACTCTGATACTAACCCTGGAGAAACACTCATTTATGCAGAGTTGTAAGACAGTGGGTATGGAATCTCATGGTTTTCTATACAGGCAGTCCTTGCTTTGCATGGTTTTGATATGCAAAAATTTCAGATACCACAGTTTAGTTAATAACACCAGTCCCCCAACAACATGACTCAAATTTCAGTTACCATGTTATATGAACACTGAGTAATTGCATAAAGTACAAACTTTGCTGCTAACTCTTTGGTCCACAAATCACTACATAAATAACAGAGGCACATCACAATCAGTGACCAATCATATCACTTCTTTCAAAGTCTATCGGTGATTGGTATCTGAGAATCTGTTATTCAATTCACACAGGGACAGCAAAGCTTGTATTTGCGTTGCCTACTTGTTACCCAGTGATAAAACCATGTGACATTTTACAGAAATGGATAATTGAAAGAGGAAATTGGCCAGCCAAGAAATGAAAAGTAGTAATACTGGAAGTCAAATGAGGAAAATGGTTGTGATGAAAACCATTCATCAAAATGAAGATGTCCCAGAGGAAGTGACACCAGAAAAAACTTCACATTAAAGGAACTCTCAGAGATATTTTACAACATTGAAAGTGCAAAAGACAAAATGTTGGAAGCTGATTCATACTTAGAAAGGAGTATGACAATTTGCCAAGGCATAGGAAAGGTGCTTGCTCTGTATCCAAGGTTATATGATGAGAAGAAGGCGGCAAGTACTGCTCAGACTACTCTTGATAAGATTTTTACAAAGAAAACCACTTTAATTCTCAATGTGTCTAATGTTTTAAATTGCAGTGTACTAAATAAATATTAATTTGACTATTTTTCATTTTCCTATTTTTCATTTTCCTATACATCTATAGTCAACAGTAAGAGAAATTTTAATGTCTTTGTCAGCAATTTTTAAAAGTCACAGAACACCTGTAATATTTCCCATTGGTTAATATTGTTTGCCCGGTTTGCAAAACAAAAACTACCTATAATTTGTTGCAGTGGAATATGTCCAGCTATATTGACAAGCTCATTGTTATTATGACTGTATTAGCAAACTGAAAATTATATGAAGGCAAGTATTCACATTCTGATAGTGGGACAGAATATTTAAATTTGAGGGTCTCTGGAAAAATAAAGTTACTAAAAAATGATAGTAGAATATCAGCTATCTGGAGCAAGAGATTGTAACTGCGTTGTCTCTTGGTTATTTTTAATTGAGATATAGTTGCTGTACAATCTTATATAAGTTACAGGTGTACAATATAGAGATTCACAATTTTTAAAGGTTATACTCCAATTATTGTTATTATAAAATATTGGCTATATTCCCCATGTTGTACAATATATCCTTGTAGCTTATTTTATACCTAATAATTTGTACCTCTTACTCCCCTACCTCTATCTTGCCCCTCCCCGCTTCCCTCTTCCCACTGGTAACCACTACTTTGTTCTCTATATCTGTGAGTCTGCTTCTTTTTTGTTATCTTCACTAGTTTGTTGTATTTTTTAGATTCCACATATAAGTGATATCATACCGTATTTGTCTTTCTCTGTCTGACTTATCCCACTAATCATAATACCCTCCAGGTCTATCCACGCTGTTGCAAATGGCAAAATTTCATTCTTTTTTTTGGCTGAGTAGTATTCCATTGTGTGTGTGTGTATATCTCTATCTCTATCGCTATCTCTATCTCTATCTATCTTCTTTAGCCATTCATCTGTTGATGGACACTTAGGTTGCTGCCATACTTGGCAATTGTAAATAATGTTATGCACATTGGGGTGCATGCATCTTTTAGAATTAGTGGTTTTGATTTTTTCAGATATATACCCAGAAGTGGAATTGCATTGTCTCAATTTTTAATGCCACCAAATCTGGCTATCCCCGGAACCCCTGTTTTTCTATTGAGTAGGGAAGCTTAAATTCCGTCCCTTGATCCACTACTGAATAAAAGGGACTCTTGAACACGTTTCATTACTTTCCTATCATTCAAACCGTCCAATTGTGTGACAAAACATACTCCTAGGTATGTTGCAAGGACTGACAATACTTTTAGATAACTTTGAATGGCATGTGATGCTAATAAACTGAATACTCAAATATATTTTATGGGTAATGCTTGCAGATCTTATGGTCAGGGGCATTCTCCCTATTGTATTAGTTCCCTCTACCTTGCAACAATCCTCTCTCATAAAGTCTCTCTTTACCAAGTCTGCAAAAAATATGTTTTATGAATACTTATTACTTAACGATCCTTATGTGTACATACACATTGAGAGCTGAAATTCCTAGCTGTAACTTGAACTGGCCAATTCCTGCCAAATATAGGAACCTTTTGCTAATATGAGCTGAGTCTGGTCTGCAAAGTGACTGGAATTTCTTTTTCTCTCCAATGCAACATTTCCAGCATCCCACAGGGAAATGTGTGGTCTTCTCACAGCAATGGCTTGGGGTCTTCCCCCTTGGCTTGATTGGGAACCCAAGGAAGCAGGGACAATGCCCCCACCCCACCCCCTACCAAGATGTGAGCTTGCCTCAGGAAACACTCTAGTTTCCAGTTTTATGTGTAGTCACTGTTCAATAAATATTCATGGTTTGACCAAAGAGTATGATTTGATGCTTTGTAGGGACAGAGTTGTAGGGCTCTGAGGAGAGAGGGGACAGAGAAGCCCATAACAATGGCCCTAAGCTCTTGGTCATGATGAGACTACGTAAGCTGGGTTGTTAAAATGGGTTTATATATTGCTTAAAATAATCACAACAACTTTCTTTTTTCTGGGATGTTGTAGACTCAGTGGTCATTAGGAAGCCAATGAACCCACCCAGATGGCTGGTTGTGAACAAAGTGATGTGGAGGGCACTGCAGAAGATGGGAAGCAAAGGGAGAGATGGTTCCAGAGATGAACACATTGGCATGCCCCATGGGGTATTTCATACAGTATTCACCTTTCAATCATGCTCCAAACTATTTTTTTATGTTTATTGTTGCAAATATGTAAACAGAGAAAAGTTCACCAGATAAAATGTACTCTAAATATAACCACAGTTTCGGTAGTACCCCTCAGATATAACCACTGCTTCCACTTTGTATTCTTCCACTGTATTCTTTGAGTCTTTTTTTTTCATATTTATTTATTTTTTAAAATGTGCTAAAATACATGTAACATAAAATTGACCTTCTTAACAACTTTTAAGTGCATAGTTTAGTAGTGTTAAGTACATTCACATTGTTGTGCAGCCAATCTCCAGAACTCTTTTCATTTTTCAAAACTGAAAGTCTATATCCAGTAAACAACTCCCCATTCTCCCCTGCCCTCATCCCTGGCAACCACCCTCCCAACTATTTTTTTTCTCAACTGTAAAATAGGGACAATATTCTGAAAGGATTGTTATGAGAATTAAATGAGATAATGTATGCAAATTGCTTGCTATAGTGCTTGAACAGTTAAGTGTTCAACAAATGTTAGATATTATTATTCTGTATGATTCTATCTTATGATTTGTTTTGAAAACACCATGAATCAACTTGGGTGAAACTGAGTTTACATAAACACAAATGCAGCCTATAATTAGAGAAAGATGAACAAAAAGGATACAGGCAACAAGAGACCTTATGTGGAAGACAAAAGAAGATGGATACCCTTATCTCAGAGATAGGGAGTTGGGATGGGGGCTCTGATCTACCTTGATTTAATTGGCAGCTGTATATGAGCCTCAATTTCCTTTTGGCACCTGTTGGTTAACAGTTCATAGGACCTGGGCTATTTTCTATTTGTTCTAATGCAGAGGTGGCACATAGCAGTGGGCTTTTATTTCACTCTCTGTATGAGATATACTGGATTTCATTCATTCATTAAGCAAATATTTATTGCACATTTACGATGATAAGAGACGTGCTGGGCCTCAGAAATACAGACTTGAGAAAGATCCACTCTTTCTCTTCAAGGGACTGTGAGTCAGGCAATAAATCACCAATTATGACACAGTGTAACAAGTGTCGATGTGGGCAAAGGAAGGGTAATCAGCCTGGGGGCGAGGGGGGAGAGAGGGAGGGCTTCCAGGAGGAGAACTCACTTCAGCAGAACCCTGAAAGAGGAGTAGGAGTAAGAGAGAATGAGAAATGAGGAGGACCAGCCCAGGATCTCAGGCAGAGAGATGGGAAGTGAGAAAAATGAATGAAAAGGATAAGAGGGGAGGTCATGAATTACTGGACCATGATGAGAGATTTGGACACACTCAGCGGTGATGTGGGAACAACCTCAGAGGCCCAGAGACTGCTTAAGAGGCTTTTACGAGAGTCTAGGCATGAGATGGTGCTGGCTTGTAATAAACTGTCAGTTGAGATGGGGAAGGAGGACACAGCTGAGTGATATTAAGGAGGTAGAATTGATCAGACTTGGTGATGAACTTTGATGAGGCAGTGAGGGGACAGAGGAATCTAAGATTGTGTCCAGTTTTTGGCTTGGGAAACTGGGTGATTGGTGGTGGCATTAACGGAGACACAGAACAGAGGAGGAGGAACAAGTTCTGCATGAAAATAAAGAGTTCAGATTTGGACACTCTGAGTACAAGGTACCCATAATCCAAGTGGAGATATCCAGTTGGTAGATAGATAGATATGCCATATGAATGCAAAATATTATTTTTTATTGCTAGTATTATATTAGTGTTCTTGTTAAAAAAATTTTATTTATTTATTTATTTTAGCTGCACTGGGTCTTAGTTGCGGCACGCGGGACCTTCATTGTAGCATGTCGAATCTTTAGTTGCAGCATGCGGACTCTTAGTCGTGGCATGCGGGATCTAGTTCCCTGACCAAGGATCGAATGCAGGCCCCCTGCATGTGGGAGCGTGGAGTCTTAGCCACTGGACCACCAGGGAAATCCCTAGTGTTCTTTATAATTTAAAAGTTAATGATTTCAACATATTAAATCATATGCAAATCAATAATATCAGACAAATATTATATAATAGGAAGCATATAATGATTCATAAGTAATAGAGAAAAGCACAGTTAAAAATACTGTGTGGAGAAGCAAGAAGAACTACAATCCTGCAGCCTGTGGAAGAAAAACCACATTCACAGAAAGATAGACAAGATGAAAAGGCAGAGGGCTATGTACCAGATGAAGGAACAAGATAAAACCCCAGAAAAACAACTAAATGAAGTGGAGATAGGCAACTTTCCAGAAAAAGAATTCAGAATAATGATAGTGAAGATGATCCAGGACCTCGGAAAAAGAATGGAGGCAAAGATCGAGAAGATGCAAGAAATGTTTAACAAAGACCTAGAAGAATTAAAGAACAAACAAACAGAGATGAACAATACAATAACTGAAATGAAAACTACACTAGATGGAATCAATAGCAGAATAACTGAGACAGAAGAATGGGAAAGTGACCTGGAAGACAGAATGGTGGAATTCACTGCTGCGGAACAAAATAAAGAAAAAAGAATATAAAGAAATGAAGACAGCCTAAGAGATCTCTGGGACAACATTAAATGCAACAATGTTCGAATTATAGGGGTCCCAGAAGGAGAAGCGAGAGAGAAAGGACCAGAGAAAATATTTGAAGAGATTACAGTCGAAAACTTCCCTAACATGGGAAAGGAAATAGCCACCCAAGTCCAGGAAGCGCAGAGAGTCCCATACAGGATAAACCCAAGGAGAAACACGCCGAGACACATAGTAATCAAACTGCCAAAAATTAAAGACGAAGAAAAACTATTGAAAGCAGCAAGAGAAAAATGACAAATAACATACAAGGGAACTCCCATAAGGTTAACAGCTGATTTCTCAGCAGAAACTCTACAAGCCAGAAGGGAGTGGCATGATATACTTAAAGTGATGAAAGAGAAGAATCTACAACCAAGATTACTCTACTCGGCAAGGATCTCATTCAGATTCAATGGAGAAATCAAAAGCTTTACAGACAAGCAAAAGCTAAGCGAATTCAGCACCACCAAACCAGCTCCACAAAAAATGCTAAATGAACTTCACTAAGTGGGAAACACAAGAGAAGTAAAGGACCTACAAAAACAAACCCAAAACAACTAAGAAAATGGTCATAGGAACATACATATCGATAATTACCTTAAACGTGAATGTATTAAATGCTCCAACCAAAAGACACAGGCTTGCTGAATGGATACAAAAACAAGACCCATATATATGCTGTCTACAGGAGACCCACTTCAGACCTAGGGACACATACGGCTAAAAGTGAGGGGATGGAAAAAGATATTCCATGCAAATGGAAATCAAAAGAAAGCTGGAGTAGCAATACTCATATCAGATAAAATAGACTTTAAAATAAAGAATGTTACAAGAGACAGGGAAGGACACTACATAAAGATCAAGGGACCAATCCAAGAAGAAGATATAACAATCATAAATATATACGCACCCAACATAGGAGCACCTCAATACATAAGGCAACTGCTAACAGCTATAAAAGAGAAAATCGACAGTAATACAATAATAGTGGGGAACTTTAACACCTCACTTACACCAATGGACAGACCATCCAAGATGAAAATAAATAAGGAAACAGAAGCTTTAAATGACACAATAGACCAGATAGATTTAATTGATATTTATAGGACATTCCATCTAAACCCAGCAGATTACACTTTCTTCTCAAGTGTTCATGGAACATTCTCCAGGATAGATCACATCTTGGGTCACAAATCAAGCCTCAGTAAATTTAAGAAAATTGAAATCATATCATGCATCTTTTCTAACCACAACACTATGAGATTAGAAATGAATTACAAGGAAATAAAACGTAAAAAACACAAACACATGGAGGCTAAACAATACGTTACCAAATAACCAAGAGATCACTGAAGAAATCAAAGAGGAAATCAAAAAATACCTAGAAACAAATGACAATGAAAACACGATGATCCAAAATCTATGGGATGCAGCAAAAGCAGTTCTAAGAGGGAAGTTTATAGCTATGCAAGCCTACCTCAAGAAACAAGAAAAATCTGAAATAAACAATCTAACCTTACACCTAAAGGAACTAGAGAAGGAAGAACAAACAAAACCCAAAGTTAGCAGAAGGAAAGAAATCATAAAGATCAGATCACAAATAACTGAAAAAGAAATGAAGGAAATGATAGCAAAGATCAATAAAACTAAAAGCTGGTTCTTTGAGAAGATAAACAAAATTGATAAACCATTAGCCAGACTCATCAAGAAAAAGAGGGAGAGAACTCAAATCAATAAAATTAGAAATGAAAAAGGAGAAGTTACAACAGACACTGCAGAAATACAAAGCATCCTAAGAGACTACTACAAGCAACTCTATGCCAATAAAATGGACAACCTGGAAGAAATGGACAAATTCTTAGAAAGGTATAACCTTCCAAGACTGAACCAGGAAGAAATAGAAAATATGAACAGACCCATCACAAGTAATGAAATTGAAACTGTGATTAAAAATCTTCCAACAAACAAAAGTCCAGGACCAGATGGCTTCACAGGTGAATGCTATCAAACATTTAGAGAAGAGCTAACACCCATCCTTCTCAAACTCTTCCAAATAATTGCAGCGGAAGGAACACTCCCAAACTCATTCTATGAGGCCACCATCACCCTGATACAAAAATCAGACAATGATGTCACAAAGGAAGAAAATTACAGACCAGTATCACTGATGAATATAGGTGCAAAAATCCTCGACAAAATACTAGCAAACAGAATCCAACAACACATTAAAAGGATCATACACCATGATCAAGTGGGGTTTATCCCAGGGATGCAAGGATTCTTCAATATACGCAAATCAATCAATGTGATACACCATATTAACAAATTGAAGAAGAAAAACCATATGATCATCTCAATAGATGCAGAAAAAGCTTTTGACAAAATTCAACACCCATTTATGATAAAAGCTCTCCAGAAAGTGGGTATAGAGGGAACCTACCTCAACATAATAAAGGCCATATATGACAAACCCACAGCAAACATCGTTCTCAATGGTGAAACACTGAAACCATTTCCTCTAAGATCAGGAACAAGACAAGGATGTCCACTCTCACCACTATTATTCAACATAGTTTGGAAGTCCTAGCCACAGCAATCAGAGAATAAAAAGAAATAAAAGGAATACAAATTGGAAAAGAAGAAGTAAAACTGTTACTGTTTGCAGATGACATGATACTATACATAGAGAATCCTAAAAATGCCTCCAGAAAACTCCTAGAGCTAATCAATGAATCTGGTAAAGTTGCAGGATACAAAATTACTGCACAGAAATCTCTTGCATTCCTATACACTAATGATGAAAAATCTGAAAAGGAAATTAAGGAAACACTCCCATTTACCCCTGAAACAAAAAGAATAAAATACCTAGGAATAAACCTACCTAGGGAGACAAAAGACCTGTATGCAGAAAGCTATAAAACACTGATGAAAGAAATTAAAGATGATACCAACAGATGGAGAGATATACCATGTTCTTGGATTGGAAGAATCAATATTGTGAAAATGACTCTACTACCCAAAGCAATCTACAGATTCAATGCAATCCCTATCAAACTACCAATGGCATTTTTTACGGAACTAGGACAAAAAATCTTAAAATTTGTATGGAGACACAAAAGACCCCGAATAGCCAAAGCAGTCTTGAGGGGGAAAAAACGGAGCTGGAGGAATCAGACTCCCTGACTTCAGACTATACTACAAAGCTACAGTAACCAAGACAATATGGTACTGGCACAAAAACAGAAACATAGATCAATGGAACAAGATAGAAAGCCCAGAGATAAACCCATGCACCTGTGGTCAACTAATCTATGACAAAGGAGACAAGGATATACAATGGAGAAAAGACAGTCCCTTCAATAAGTGGTGCTGGGAAAACTGGACAGCCACATGTAAAAGAATTAAATTAGAACACTCCCTAACACCATTCACAAAAATAAACTCAAAATGGATTCGAGACCTAAATGTAAGACCAGACACTATAAAACTCTGAGAGGAAAACATCAGAAGAACACACCTTGACATAAATCACAGCAAGATCTTTTTTGATCCACCTCCTAGAGTAATGGAAATAAAAACAAAAATAAACAAATGGGACCTAATGAAACTTAAAAGCTTTTGCACAACAAAGGAAACCATAAACAAGACGAAAAGACAACCCTCAGAATGGGAGAAAATATTTGCAAATGAATCAACAGACAAAGGATTAATCTCCAAAATATATAAACAGCTCACGTAGCTCAATATTAAAGAAACAAACAACCCAATCCAAAAATGGGCAGAAGACCTAAATAGACATTTCTCCAAAGAAGACATACAGATGTCCAAGAAGCACATGAAAAGCTGCTCAACATCACTAATTATTAGAGAAATGCAAATGAAAAGTACAATGAGGTATCACCTCACACCGGTTAGAATGGGCATCATCAGAAAATCTACAAACAACGAATGCTGCAGAGGGTGTGGAGAAAAGGGAAACCTCTTGCCCTGTTGGTGGGAATGTAAATGGATACAGCCACTATGGAGAACAGTATGAAGGTTCCTTAAAAAACTAAAAATAGAATTACCATATGATCCAGCAATCCCACTACTGGGCCTATATCCAGAGAAAACCATAATTCAAAAAGATGCATGCACCCCAATGTTCATTGCAGCACTATTTACAATAGCCAGGTCATGGAAGCAACCTAAATGCCCATTGACAGACAAATGGATAAAGAAGATGTGGTACATATATACAATGGAATATTACTCAGCCATAAAAAGGAACGAAATTGGGTCATTTGTGGAGACATGGATGGATCTAGAGACGGTCATACAGAGTGAAGTAAGTCAGAAAGAGAAAAACAAATATCGTATATTAACGCATGTATGTGGAACCTAGAAAAATGGTACAGATGAACCGGTTTTCAGGGCAGAAGTTGAGACACAGATGTAGAGAACAAACGTATGGACACCAAGGGGGGGTGGGGATGGTGGTGTGATGAATTGGGCGATTGGGATTGACATGTATACACTGATGTGTATAAAATTGATGACTAATAAGAACCTGCTGTATAAAAAAATAAATAAAATAAAATTTAAAAATTTAAAAAAAACAACTAATACTAAAGTTTCTTTGGGTTATTTGTATGGAAATATGTTAATATAAATGTTTCAGACATTACATGAAATTCCTAAAAATCTTACATGTTCTGGTATAATGTTATAAGTCATAATTCTAGTTATTATTTTAAAATGTATATCTCAGATATAACAAAAAAAAAAAATACCGTGTGGACATACATTAAGCAGGCAACTCACAGGCCAGAATATAAACCCAGGGTACTTAACAGTGTGCTCTCTACACATTGAAATAAATCTTTTAAGGAAAGGAAATAGCACCTCATTTTAAGTCAAGGTGTCATTTTTCACTTTAATTGCAATTGATATATTGCTAATGCACCATTTGACAATTTGTGATTTAAAAAAAAAAACCAGTAGTTCACTATATCACAGTTCATGATTACTAGAGCTTTGTTTGTGTACATAGTACACTTTTTATTTATTTATTTATTTAAAGTTTTAATTTATTTTTTATTTATTTATTTTTGGCTGCGTTGGGTCTTTGTTGCTGCACGTGGGCTTTCTCTAGTTGTGCCGAGTGGGGGCTACTCTTCTTTGCCGTGTGTGGGCTTCTCATTGCGGTGGCTCCTCTTGTTGCAGAGCATGGGCTCTAGGCACATGGGCTTCAGTAGTTGTGGCATGTGGGCTCAGTAGTTGTGGCTCACGGGCTCTAGAGGGCAGGCTCAGTAGTTGTGGTGCACGTGCGTAGTTGCTCTGCGGCACGTGGGATCTTCCCGGACCAGGGCTCGAACCCATGCCCCCTGAATTGGCAGACAGATTCTTAACCACTGCGCCACCAGGGAAGTCCCATAGTACACTTTTTAAAAGCTTATATTTACCATCCAAAAGCCATGATGAAATAGCTAATTTTGCCTGCGATGTTGTCATTACATGATCGCCAGAATAAAATAAAATTCCAGATTGTTAATGAACTGAGTGCATTTTAAGTTCTACAGGGATCTTGTAACAATGAAATATTCCCCTTTAAATATTGCATATTTATCTAATGATCTAAACAAATGAAATGTTTTCCACCAAATCCTACCGTGTATATTTGTCACAATCGTGAAAACAGAAATGAATAGGACTAGGCATAACTGAATGCCAATTGTCCCTTCATCCATCACTAATGCCTCCAGTCTGTTAAAGTCATATTTGCGTTTTTCTGGGTCATGCTGGTTCATATTTCCCACAGACTCATCGTGGAAGAGGTTAACCAATAGAGAACTACTCGCCACCTCTCTGTCCTACCTTAGTTACAGGGGAAAGGAACACTGTATTATCTTGCCGAGATAGCAAGACAAATAATTCAAATTTGTCAAAAACAAGTTGAGTTCAGCCAGGCAACCAGTGTCTCAGACTTTTACTTCTTATTTATAGGGCTTTTCTTTCGTCCATATTTCAGCTCTAGTAGGACAGGTCTGCATTATTTCCACCTCTGGCTTTTTTAAAGCCACCACTATAGGAATATTTTGGAATGCTAAATGTTTGTTTCCAGGTTAACATTATAGATGGCAGATTTTCTCCTCCTGAAGAATGTTTCAGACAATTGTTTACCTGTTAGCTATATTTCTTTAAATTCTTTTCTCTCCATTTTCCCAGAAAACATAAAAAACAAGTTGAACCAGTAAATGAGAACATGGTCCTTGGAACGCTCTATGATTAAAGAAAAGGGAAGGGAAATGGTCAATTTTCTTGTGCATGTTACTGGGTAATAAAGGATCATTGGTTGAACTGCTTTTCATTTCAGAACCAACCAACCATTGCATTCTTTGATTTTTCTACATCTCCTCACTGAAGTTGAATGATTCCATGAAGGTGAGCATTTGGATACCTGATCTATTGTTTCAATCAGAGCCAGCAATAATTCTGGTGATCATTCCATACAGAGCCTGCCAGGGTCAGAGTAAATCTTCCACATCAAAACCACTGCTGTCACTTTTATGCTTGGAGAAATTGGCTCCTGACAGGCCCCCAGATTCCAGAGGCTTAGCTGTGATTATTGTTCTGGTTTCATTTGAGAGCAGCTTAAGTCTGGGGTGCCCCAGGATCTTCATGTCTTGAGTTTAATAGGTATGGGTTATTAGAACAGATTCCAACAACACAGTGTAAAAACAGAATAAAATTGGGAACAGCAGAGCCAAATTTAGAAGTAACGTCATCATGGGGTCTTGAGGTTCAACGCAGAGTGCTAAAGTGTATTTCTAAGAGAGAGAATAAGTCAGGTATAGTTTAAGGTATTATATTTTCTTCCTCTGGCAGGATGATATATACGCGTGGGGATGGGGGAGGGGATTGGCAATTTCAGGTTTTTCTCCTTTCTCTACCTACCCATTGCTGGGGACCCATACCCCTGTGGTACCTTCATCTCCATGAGGGGTGCTTCTCCCTCACTTTGTTTCTGTCTCTTGGCACCAACAGGATGCAGCAGAGAGCCTCTGCTCCATGTTAGGTGACCCATACAGAAGGTCAATGATGTGGAAATTCAGAGGGTGATGATTGCTGAGGAGAGCGAGGTTGATCTAGAAAAGCTGGAAACTTGGAAATCAATACTAGCTGGACTCTGAAGTCAGACTCCCTGGGTTTGAATCTCGACTTTGCCACTTCCTGACTAGGACACGCAGAGCAAGTTATTGATCCCTTTACACCTCAGTTTCCTCATCTGTGAAATGGGGATGATAAGAGTACCTACCTAATAGAATTGTTATGAAAATTAAATGGGTACATATTGATCATGCATTTATTGCTGGGCACATAGTAAGTGCTATCCTAGTGTTAGCTAAATAATAAATCTCTTTAAATGCAACTTTGTTGAGTTCTCAGGATGAAGCTCTTGACATGTAATGCAGTTGAACACAGAATGGATGCATTTTTATGCTAGTTTCGAGTCTCGGCAGGTATGATCATTTTAGGGTGTTAGGGGAATGTGAGGAAGCCCACAGATAAAGTGTCACAAAGGTGTAACCAGAAAAAAAGTCATGATAGAGGTAAATAAATAAAGCTACTACATGCTCCAGAATCTACACTGATTGTCATGGTAGCCACTAGCCACATGTGGCTATATAAATTTAAATTAATTAAAATAAAATAAAAATTTGGTTTCTGAGTTACCCTGGCCACATTTCAAGTGCTCGATAACCACATGTGGCTAGTGGCTACCACATTGGACAGCACAGATCTAGAAATTTCCATCATAATAGAAAGTTCTATGGGACAGTACTGATTTAGATTTTTTATGATAGACCCATTTCATGTAATTCAACTTTTATTTTAACCAAGGCAACTTCTAAACATGTGATTTGTCAGACATTAGGAGGCTCACAAACTTAAAAACATTCTTGTATAAGGCTGCACGCCCTGGCTTGGAGTTCTGTAAATTACAGACCCATGAAACTCAGAGCTGAGGAGAAAACTGAGTCCTGCCAGCAGAGCAGGAACACGACATCAGTCACTCATTCTGAGCCGGCAGGGGGCATGCAGTGATTGTGCCTTTGTAAGGGTGACTGTCTGGGGGATGGCTCGCGGTGTCCCTGGAAAATTTCCCAGATGTACGTTTGGCCTGATCCCTCTGGGCCAGTGAACAAAGACCTTTTCTGTTGGGAGAAGGAGGCAAAAGTAGAGGTGTCACTCAACTTTCCTTCAATATTTGTTTAGCTCTTGATTATTACAATGGACGTAGATATAATTAAGAACTATAAGTAGGAATCAAATATCAAATGGACAGTTTGTGACCTGAGTTGCTTTTGTTTTGCCAACAATTTCCTGATCTGCAGACACCGTATTTACCAGCCCCTCTGTAGTGCATTTTCATATAGACTCAGATACTTCTTTCTAAACTAACTCTTTTGTTGACTTCAGAAAGTTCAGAGCTAGGGAATTCCCTGGCGGTCCAGTAGTTAGGACTTCGCACTTTCACTGTTGTGGGCCTGGATTCCATCCTTGGTCAGGGAATTAAGATCCCACGAGCTGTGCAGCACAACCAAAAAAAAAAAAAGAGAAAGTTCAGAGCTAAAGAAACCCTCCAGGAAATGTTAGAGACACTTACCTGGAGTGAGCTGATCCCATTCTACTCTTGTAGTCATTATTTTGGTGCTCACACCTGGAAAAATCCAATCAACAGTTTCCTCTACCCATTGCATGTTACCTTAGTAAGATTGATTTCTGCCTAGAACATGCTATAATATTGTATAAAGGGAGTAGCACTAGGAAGGCCAGAACCAATCCCATTATTGATTAAGAGTTTGAGTCATACAATCCCTCATATTTGCATAGAGTCCATGTATTGCCCAGCATTTTCAGCTGCATCATTTCACTTAATCTTCACAACAGTCTTATGATTAAGATAATTATCTACATTTTTACAAATGAGGAAACTGAGGTTTGGCAAGAGAGAGAGAGTATAACTCACTTGCTTAAAGTCACCAACGAGGGCAGTAGATCTGAGACCAGGACTTTATCATTGCAAGACTCTCTATCACCCAAAGACATCTCCTGGCTTCATTTTAATTTAAATTTTAATTAATTAATTTTTAAAAATTGAAGTATAGTTGATTTACAGTGTTGTGCTAGTTTCAGGTGTACAGCAAAGTGATTCAGATATATATATATATATATATATATATATTCTTTTTCAGATTCTTTTCCCTTATAGGTTATTACAAAATATTGAGTGTAGTTCCCTGTGCTATACAGTAGGTCCTTGTCAGTTATCTATTTTATATATAGTAGTGTGTATATGTTAATCCAGTATCCACTTTGAAAAGTGCAAATATCCTTAGGAGGGCTAACACATCTAACTTTCATAAGCAATTCACACCATAGTATAAATTGGAGAATCACGTTGAATTTCTCAGTTACTCAAAGAAGTTTAGAAAGAAAAAAATCTCAGGGTGGAATTTTAAAAGTCATTTCTGCCAATGCAAGGCCCTCAAGGAATGGGCATGTTGTTGATGAGCCGAAGAGAGAGTCATCTGAAGCTCGAGGGAAGAGCCCAAGTTCAAGGCTGCCTGTGACTGGAGGCTTCAGGGAGTCAGGGCAGCAGGAGGCGGCGGGGACACCCACAGAGAGAGGGGGAAGACAAGAGGGAAAGGAAAGAAGAGCCTATCGAACATGTTTGCCCGCTTGGCAGTATTTCTCTGCTTCAGCTCATAGCTGCTGGAATATTTTGCTTTAAATATTGAGTGACCAGGCCTGTGGGTTGTGAGCAGAGCTTTACCAGGCAATAGGGTGTGTTTATTTTTTCTCATGATGTCCTACATTTCTCCCACATTTCATTTTCTCCAGTTGCTCCAAAGTTACTCTGGGCTCTGTATCCGAGCTTTCTGTCACTTAAGAAGACAAGCTAAGCTATGCCATACAGCTATGCCACTCAAAGTTGGACTGAACTCTCAGACCCACACAGATGCTAAATACTCAAATGGGCCCGAGTGAAATTATAAGGAACATTCTCTGGCATTTCCTCAGACATTACCAGATTCACTCTAGTCTAGAACATTAAGCAATCCATTTCAGCCGTGCCTTCCTCCTGAGACAAAGTATGTGTCTATAAAAGGCCTTGCTGCTGAGTGGGGGGAGGGCGACCTCGCAGTGTGCAGAAACCAATAAAGCACTCTGAGTCTGGCAAAACCCCAGCCCATCATGGTTCCACAGATGTTAGTTTTAGTAAAAACAAATTCAGATGCATTTGCCCAGGAAACAGCAATGGAGGGTCACCGTATCCTGTGTTTACTTTGATGTACATTGGTTGCTTAGTCCTGGTGTCCGTCCAGCCAGCTCTTCTCAAAGCTGTGCCCCCCTCTATCCCTGTGTTGTCACCCCCTGTCTGTGCCTCCTCTCCCGGCTAGCTGGAGCTCACCCTCCCACCTCTCCCTTGCTTTCTCTCTGCTTCTTCTACCTGAAGAACTGTTAATCTAACAGAAGCTTTCCGGGGAAAAGGCAGTGAATATTGTTTCTGCAGAGGCAAAACCAGTCTTCACTAGTGGTGCTAGAGGGATGCAGGCGATCTGGGTCTAGTCCCAGCTCTGTCCCCAACTGGCAGGGAGGCTTGGGACAAGCCATTTCCCTGAGAGGCTCAGGTTGCTTTGTCTGCAAAACAAAGAAGTTCTCTATTTGTGGAAACTCAGGAATATTGTTTAGAATCAAGAAATGAGGCTGGGGGTAGGGGGCATAAATCATCTTTTTATAAACCCTGAAAATAAAATAGTGTAATTTTTAGAATTATAAAACTATTGGCTCATTGAAAAAAAATAATGAAATCAATACACACACACACACACACACACACACACACACACAAACACACACGAGAAAAGGGAGTTTGGGATTGACATGTACACACTGCTATATTTAAAATAGATAACCAACAAGGACTTACTGTATAGCGCAGGGAACTCTGCTCAATACGCTGTAATAACCTAAATGGGAAAAGAATGTGAAAAAGGATACATGTATATGTAAAACTGAATCACTTTGCTGTACACCTGAAACTAACACAACATTGTTAATCAATGATACTTTAATATAAAGTAAAAATTTAAAAAAAAACAAAAAAGACACAAAAAATAAATAAAATAGAGCAATTTTTAAAATTATAAAACTGCTCATTGAAAAAAATGAAATGAATACACACACCACCCCCCCAACACACACACGAGAAAAGTCAGAATTAGCTAAAATCTTCTTGATCAGAATGAAATTATTCTTAGGAGATCTATCAGATGAACCTTCCTTCTGAAGGCACCATGCCCAGAGATGGCTTTAGCATCCCAAAGCCACAGGTAAAAGCTTTACTTGCCTAAATATGGACCCCATTCTATGCAATAAAAATAATCAGAAGCAAAGTAAAGATTGATGTGTCCTATTTATCTCGTGGCTAACCAACCTGGTGAAATGGAAAAAACTTGAGACCAGAAATTAGAATATCAGGGTGCTAGTCCTGATTCAACATTTTATGGCTCTATGAGTCAGAGTCAAACTGGTTGCTCTCTATTTGTTTTCTCCTCCCCAAGTGCACACACACACACACACACACACACACACACACCTTCCTTCTCTCCTTTGCCCTGGCTGTGCCCCTGGAGACTGACCCCTGTGGATCACATAACCTATTGTCCATCACCACTGGCTTTTAGTTAGGTTTGGTTAGTGGGAGGCACGAGCAGGAGACAGGAGGATGAAAGGAGAGAAAGGTGTACTTATTTTCCTCCCTCCCTCCTCATTAGGATGTGATGTGGGCGGTTCCTGCGTTCCTGTACCTATAGCCACAGCTCATGTCAGAAGGCCTCTCTTCCAAGTCGGTAGCTCTTACCTGATTCTGGTAATGCCACTGCCTCCCTTTGCCCCTGCTGGTCCAGGGAAGGTGAATCCCTAGCAGTTCCCCCCCATGCCCTGTCAGTTCCCTTCAACCTGCCTGTATCAGTGTAAACAGCCTCTTCATTCAACACTTTTCGGTTCTCCTGTTGAGTGCACCATCTGCTTCCTGCCAGGACCTGCCTGATACAGAGTCTCTCCGGTAAACAGAACCCTCTTGAGTGTTCAACACGGAGCACTTTAATGCAGGGAGCTGGTTACTCAGGTAAAGGAATTGCCGAGAAGCCAAACAAGCCACTTGGCAACTCAGAGATGAACAACAGCAGGAACACACAAAAACAGAGGGAGAAAGGGACCAGACCATGACACAGGCACTGAAGGACAGGAGGCAACCAGCCAAAGCTGGCACCAGGACAGATCTGACCAACAAGGGAAAAGACAGAGTCCCTGTAGGAGAAGCCACCGGAGGCGGGGGTGGAGGAGGTAGCTTCTTCCTCCCTCCAGCCGGTCTCCCCCCCATTCCTTACACTGGCTGCACCCAGCTGATGCAAGGAGCCTCCTCAGAAGTTCCGCCTGTGGGGGTTGACCTCTCTTCCCTGCAAAGCAGAACAGGGGAAGGACAAGGAAAATAGATCAAGAACAAATAGGTCGAGAACCAGCACAATGGCCGTGACACCTTGGACCAGTTACTAAGCCACTTTGAACTTTTGCGTCCTTATGTATAAAAGGAGATGGTCTGGGTGTACTCTGATGCTTTTGCAAGTATGTTCCTATAAAAGGGTTTCATCTTCAAGAAATTCACGGAAAAACTCTGACAAGTACAGGTTTCTGGTAACTGGCAATACTGCTGAACTGAATGAATAAGCATTTTCAGAACTCTAATGAAAAACTGATGAACTCATAAAAGTGCTAACAAAAGATCAAGATGAAAAAAAAAATTAATTACATGGGACTGAGTGAACTGATGAGGATGAGTATAATTTTTGTGACTTTCTGTTTGAATTAAAAAAAAAATCCCACAAGGACTCAGAGGCAAAGAATACACAAATCAATTTTCACTGCAAAGTAAAGGAGCTGCTACAGTGGAGGATTACTGGACTGAATGTCAATATTATGACATAGTATGAGTGTGTTTCGTGTTTGGTAATTGCAATCATTGTTGCTTTTGTTGTGGTCATCCATGTACAATGTTTGGTGTCAGTCTATTTATCTCTTGTAAAAATAAAGTACAGTGTGTGTGTGGGAAAAAAAAAAAGAGGTTAAATCACTGCTTGAAAGTCACACAGCTAATAAGTGCTAGGGCGAACATTTGAACATACATGTCTGAATCTTTATGTTTAATACAATATTTAAATAAATGGTTGGTGTCTTCATAGCCAAAAAAAAAAGAAAAAAAAAAAGGAGATGGTTAATGCTTTACCTGCCTCGTGGGGATGCTCTGAACCAAACCTAAAAATTCTGTTGGAGTGTTTGGGAAACTGTAAGATGCTATATAAACTAAAGTATCTGTCTGAGTGCCCGGCCTGTCAGTTTCTAATGCTATCACTTTTGTTCTCAGGCGACTGCTTTTAGTGTAATACCTCAACCAAAGAAATGCCTTCGCCAGATCGATTCTCTTCAGCTGCCTAGGAGCCTGTTTTGCAAGGAAAGGCAAATAAAGTGCAGGTTCGGAAGCGCAGTCATTTGTGTGTGATTCAGGTCTATTGGTTACCCAATCGGGGCTCTGCAGGGGGGTGCCGGCTCCTGTCTTTCGCAGCCCGGCTGCGTCCTTGAGCACATGTGCCAAGCTCAGTGTGGCACACCGAGAAAGTGTGCCCGCTTAGCAGTCCCCACGCCAGGCAGTGTCTAGGGAGGGATGGCAGAGAGCCAGATGGAAAGCAGACACATCTCTGCCCAGGATTAGCTTTCACGTCCCCTGGGCTCTCATGAAGCCAGAAGCCAAGCTGGGAGTCAGCTGCCTGCACGGAATCGCTGCCACACCAGCAGGATGTGCTTGTTCAGCACCTGTTTCTGAAGACGATGGAGATTGTCTTCAGTACCTGCCTAGTTCTTCCTCCTTCAGCGATTCATTTCTCCTCTGGTCCTCTTCCCAGGTGATTTCTTTCTTTCTTCCTCCTTTCTTTTACTATCCATCTTCAAGAAGGATCTGAGGCCAGCCTTTTGAATCATGGTACGACATCGCCTACCCAGTGGTCCTGGAATCTGGCTGCATTTGGAACCATCTGGGGATCTTTTGAAAATCCCAATGCCTTGGCCATACCCAGGTCAATACCAGAATCTCTGGGGGTAGGACCTAGATATTGTTATTTTTAGAAGGTCCCCAGGTGATGTGAATGTGCAGCCAAGGTTGAGAACCCACTGTGTTAGAAGAAGAATTTAACCTCATCACATAGTGAAATTAAAACCGTGCTCTTCCTGCTGAAGGAAAGTCAATGGGAAAGCCCTGCCCTAGGGCAAAGAATCTTCCCAAATCACAAGTGCGCTGCCTGAGAGGGGGCTTATATGGTAATGAATGGTGAGGTTCTTCCAGTGCCGGAGGCAACCCCATACCACTGTGCTTCTGGAGCAATGGCACCATCCATTCCAGTGCCAAAACTGTGTTCTCCTTACAGTTGACCAAGTCTTGCAATAGGGCAAGGAGAAGGGATCCAACTCTCTCTATATCATAGAAGCTTTGAGCCATGGAGATTCACTGGACTTTAGACCTTATCTAAAATGAGAAGAGGAGACTATATGGGCCTGAGAGGTTAAGTGACTTTTACAAGGTGCCACAATGGACTTTCTGGCAGAGCTGGATGGACGTCAGCTTTCCTTCCTTGCAATCCTGCCAGAGTTCCATTTCATTCTCCCCCCAACACTTCCAGCACATACTTCACACTTCTGCTGGAATCTGAGCCTCTTCAGTGAAATTTTGGAAGGCTTTTAAAAATGATGATTTTTGTACTAGGAGCCAGACAAATAAGGGGAGACAGTGGTAATGATTAGGAAATATTTATGTCTTTCACACATGGGGCCTTCACATGCTGATTTGTTTACTTGGCAAATAAACTGGAGCCTGTGATGTCACTACACATAGATGATGAAAAGTTTAAACATTCATCTATGCAAACAAGGGAGAGAAAACTTGTATTTGTGAGAAACAAATAGGATTACATTAATTTGAATAAGGCTGCCTATTAAACTGTAGCATGTTACTTTGGATTCTTTTTCAGCACTTGGGGAAATAAGATAACTTTCACTCACTTGGTTGAGAATGAGTATAGAAATGTTATCATCAAGATTTTATATATATATATATATATATATACATATATATATGTATATATATATATATATATATATATACATATATATATGTATATATATATATATATATATATATACATATATATATAGTGCTTTGGTGTTTTTGACAAGTAACATGAGATGATATCATAAAGATGCCTTACAGCTTCCAAGTTTTAAGAAGGGTTCAGGGAATTCCCCGGCAGTCCAGTGGTTAGAACTCCACCCTCTCACTGCTGAGGGCCTGGGTTCAGTCCCTGATCGGAGAACTAAGATCCCACAAGTCACGTGGTGCGGCCAAAGAAAGAAGGGTTCCGTTTGAGAAAAAGACTAATTACTTTTATTTGTGAGAGAGAAATGATCAGATAAAGGCATAAAGGTATTGGAAATTTTGGCACAGACCTAGAGTTTTTAAAATTGATTTCTACTCAGTGCTGTGCCCCTTAGCTCCAATAAGACCAGTGGCTCCTGTGGACTTGGGGCCAGGACTGGGTTGCAGCAAGGGGGACCTGGGACACAAAATGTAAGGAGACGTCACTCTCAAGGCTGTGCCTGCACTTGTGTGATCCTGAGATAGAGACGATGGGTTTTGCTTTCAAAGAGTGAAACTGATAGCTTAGGAGGGTGACTTTAAAGGCCAGAAAATGATGCTAGTACTACACAGATAGCTTCATGAAAGAAGGTGTTGGTGCCCCCAAAATGTGCAGGAATAAAAGGGGACAGGAGAATGAAAAGAGAGCCTAGGAGCTCTAGTAAGAAAAGGGTGTCATCCATAGAGAACAGATTGGTGGTTGCCAAGGGGGAGGGGGTTGGGGGAGGGATGGAGCGGGAGGTTGGGATTAGCAGATGTAAGCTATTATATATAGAATGGATAAACAAGGGCCTACTGTACAGCACAGGGAACTATATTCAACATCCTATGATAAACCATAATGGAAAAGAAAATTAAAAAAAGAATGTATATATATGTTAACTGAATCACTTTGCTGTACAGCAGAAATTAACACATTATAAATCAACTTAGGTCAATTTAAAAAATATTAAAACTGAAAAAAAAGAGAAAAGGGTGTCATCTATTAACAACTAAACTCTCACACAAGATTGTCACGAGTATCTAGAGAGTGGGGTTTCTCTAACTGGAAGGTATATCAGAACACCCCGGACCCAACTCCCAGAGTTTCTGATGCAGGAGTCTTGAGAATTTGCATCTCTAACAAGTTGCAAGGTGAGCTGCTGATCCAGAGAGATCACACTGAGAACTGCTGTTCTAGAGCCTTGTCTCTCAAACTGGGATTCCTGACCGTCTGAGAATCTAAGAACGTCTTGAAAGGTACCCCAGATTTGTTTTAATCTGTATGGTAAGGGGACAGCCTCGGAGACAACTGCCTTTGAAAGAAGGGTGTATTACTCATGGTTCCCAAGTGGAGGGGACATGGCACATCATGCCTGGCCAAACAGGGAAGTACTAGGGTCAATCAGGAAGCAGGAGTGAGGGGAGACCATGGGCAAAAGCCTTTATTGTGGTTTTCACAGGAAGGAATGG
The DNA here is from genome assembly GCF_028023285.1 of Balaenoptera ricei. NCBI lineage: Eukaryota > Metazoa > Chordata > Mammalia > Artiodactyla > Balaenopteridae > Balaenoptera > Balaenoptera ricei. The sequence continues at coordinate 42,175,016 of NC_082660.1, forward strand.
ACAAGCCTTAGGATTGGCTAGCTTAAATAATTTTACTGGGCTCTGGGCTATAGGAGTAGTCCACAGTTGTCTGGTACTTGGCCTTGGGGTGATTTAGGGCAGGGAGAACGTTGGCTTCGTGAGTGAGAGTTTGAGAAAGCAGTTGGTTGGAGGTAGGGGCTGTGGATTGGTTGGTTTGCATATGAAGGGTGTGCTTGAAGGCAAGTTGTTTACTATCTCCAGGAATTAGCCAGCTCCAGAAGGGGCACTCTGTCCAGGATTAGCAAGGCCCCAAGGTGTCAAAGCATCATAAAATACAAATAATTAATTAACTGATACAAGGAAGAATTTTCTATTCTCTCTTTATTGTAATAATAATCCTCATTGGCGGAGGGGGTGTGTACTTGTAAAATCGAATCCTTTCCTGGTGATAATTCCCGATGTAAAGATAGTTTCATAAAATGAGACTTGAGTTTATGAAGTCATTGTCTCTAAAATAGGACCCTCGGAAATCCAAAAATATATTCTTATGGGTCAAAGAGAACTTTTTCTTAACTATTAAAAGGGCTCCAGACTTAACTCTACCCCAACACCCCTCTTCAGCCGATGAACAGCAATTGTTACTTTTTAAAATTGTTTTTTATTCTATTTTTCTGGAAAAATAGAAAAAAAAATATTTTTTTAATAAAACCATGCCATACTCACAAGTTTTAAAATGGATTAAAAAGAAACTGGCATGGAATGCAGAAAAACATGCTCTAAGTATAAAATTAAATATTCCAATCTAATTTGGTGTGCTTTCTTAAGAAAAGTTACAATATGGTAAATATATCATCAAGACACTTGAAATTACACTTATTGATACTGTTCAAATCATAAGAACTTAACCCACAAACAGTAGCAAGTAGCATGTGTCATTTCAAACACTTAAATTGTTTTTCAAAAGCTAATCTCTTAAAGACAATATATAGGGAATCAACAATGTAAAAAAGTCATCAACTCATTCTCCCTACCAAGTCGTTCCTTTCTTTTATCTACTCACAAAACTTTTTTTCTCTTCCTTTTTTTTATTTAAAGATTTTTATTCTTTTGTTTTGCATAAAAAGGAAAAAATAGTGGGATTTAATTGACATAGACTTAAGAAGTGCCAACATATTGTCTTACTGCGACAAAACTTTTTATATACCGACAAGACTGTGTGCGTGTGTGTGCGCGCGTGCACGCGCATGCTTACACAAAGGGTTTGACTAAGATACTCTGAAATATTACTTTCAGGAATGCTTATGTAGGTCACTCAACTGATTCAAGAATCAAGTAATTTCGCCTGTGTGGTGGGGGTAGAGGTATCTTTCATCGTATCTCTGTGCCAAGACAAATAGAAGAAGAGAAGTCCACTCCCCTCGGAGGAGAATACGGTGTACTATGAGGTTAAAAGCAGCATCGTTTTTATCAGTTTGCTACACACTGTTACTGCTCAATGAGCAGGTGGCTATTTATAAAGTGGCATTCTGCCTCAGCTGCACAGCATTTGAAGAGTTTTCTGGAAAAATCACATTTCCTCCCAAACTTTATTCGGGTCATTGAAGCTGAGGTTTCAGTGATACTTGAAATCTTTTCTGGGATGAAAAGTATAGAGAACTCCCCTAACAGAACCATAATAAAATCTGGAAATGACTTCTGGCTGGGGTAGAGTTTTCATGAGGGACTTAAAAAGCCTTAAGCGTGTTCTTAGCCGGCTATAAGGGAAGCCATGTGCACCCCAGCAAAACAGAGCGGTACACAATGAAACATTTCATGGCCCACAAACTGTCCAGTACTAATTTGGATAACTGGGGCACAGAGTTCATTTTTCCTTATTTTATGTATTTTTGTCTTGCTAAAACTCGACGGCCTGCTGAGGCACCTCTACCCCACCTTCAGCATCCTTTCACCAGGTTTTCTCACATATCTTCCTCCTCAAACCCTTTATTTCTCTGACCCCTTGCCCACGTTCTTGCCATTTCTTTCTTCTCTTATTATCAGTCAGTCAATCAGTAATTAGATAAATATTTAATTCTATTGACCAAGTATTTACTAATATTTACTAGCTTACATAAGTAAGGAACAAAGAAACCTGACATACAGTCCCTGACCTAAAGGAATATATAAACTTGAATCTTCTACTATTAGGAATAGACTCTCCTTTTTTCAATACCCATGAAGACTGCCTTTCTTTTTTTTTTTTTTTTTTTTTTTAATTTTATTTATTTATTTATGGCTGTGTTGGGTCTTCGTTTCTGTGTGAAGGCTTTCTCTAGTTACGGCAAGCGGGGGCCACTCTTCATCGCGGTGCGCGAGCCTCTCACCATCGCGGCCCCTCCCGTTGCGGAGCACAGGCTCCAGACGCGCAGGCTCAGTAGCTGTGGCTCACGGGCCCAGTTGCTCCGCAGCATGTGGGATCCTCCCAGACCAGGGCTCGAACCCGTGTCCCCTGCATTGGCAGGCAGATTCTCAACCACTGCACCACCAGGGAAGCCCTATGTTTTGTTTTATAGGTAAAAGGCTTACAAGCCCCAAGACTGCCTTTCTGAAGATTGGAGTTATTAGCAAAAGCATCAGCCAGTAGCTTGCCTGGGGCAACCCTGCAAGGTAGAAAAGCTACAAGGGTTGCCTCTGGTGACAGAAAGTCAAGAAGGACACAGAGGGTCACAAAGGCCAGAGGGTTGCATTCCCAGAAGGCAGTTGTGGGAACAGGAGCAGAAACACAGAGAGTCATTCAGAAACGAAGGAAATATTTTCCCTTGCTCACAGCTGAAGGTGGAATCGAAAATTAGAGAGAATTTGCAGAGATAGAGTCAGATATTCTTTAAGTAGTACAGAGGAAAGGAGCTTCAATTTATTGAAACCATACAGTGTACCAGGCACTTACTATGTGCTTTACATACATAATCTCATTTAATCCTTTTAACAGTCCTGTGGGCTAGCTATTACTAGTGCCATTCACCATATTGAAGAAATCGCCCAAGAAATGGCGAAAATGGCAGACTCGGGATTTGCATCAAGGTATTTCTGAGCGCAGAGTCTGTGCACTTTCCATCATGTCTCGCTGATGACCCAGTTTGAGATTGATAGGGGTATGCTGTAGGTATTTATGTCTGCCATTCAAGCCAGAGACTGTGCAGTTACATCATCTTGCATATCATCTTTCAGAGAAGTTTTGTGTGCACATGAATGTTTTATTATTATTATTATTGTTATGATTCTAGAGGAAAATACCTATAGAATTTCAAATCACGCATGACATTTCTTGACATACAGTCAGAATGATTTCTTTTATGAAAATATTGAATGCAGGTTCTGGAAATAAGAAAGGTTTTGCTACACATGCACTGTAGAATAATGCTCAAGCCAAAAAAAGAAAAATGGTGACCTTATTAACCCAGTTCCTTCCACATAAAATTCTCACAAACTGTCAGTATCCCACAGGATTCTACCCACATAGCAAAACCTAATGCAATACTTTTAACAAAGACATCTATCTCGGTAAACTTCCATGTGGCTGTTGAAACCACCTTCAGGATAGAGAACTTTCTTTACGGGCTCTGTAATTAGATGTAAAGCTGTACAAGTCTTCTAGTGCATATGAGGAGACTCTTGAATTTAGTGTTTCAGGACCGCACATGAGTAACGTGGGCATGATTCCACTCAGTAGGCAAAGCCATCTTTGGAAATCAGATGTAGTGATTTACAAAAAATGGCTCATGCATGCTGCCACCCACTCAAACTGCACCTATGGCAGATACCTGGGAAGGATACCAACACTTTCCTTCCAGCTCAGAAGTCTTAGCCCTTCTTCATGCTGGGCACCTGTTGATTGGAGTGGTCATTAAGTGAATGGATGAAAATGAAATCCATTTGCCATCCCTGATCTAAAAATAACTTTTCTGGAAACAAATCACATGGCCATGATTCAAATGTATGCTGCCGTTGTCTTTTAGAACCATGCCAAGCCCATCTAGTTGATGAAACCTTCCTTTGGACCTCAACTGCTCCTGACCTGCAGCGTATATTGTTTGAAACTTAGATTGGCATTTTACCAGAGACTGCTTGGGTTTTTATTAATTTTCTTAGAGATACATGATTGACTGTACGCCTCTCACCAGTGGGGGGTCACATCACATCATACGTCTCTGTTATGCTGTCATGTAGTGTTGTGCTTTGCTTTTGGAAGGTGCTCAGAACTGTGCATGATGATGTTAAGCTAATGCTTGATGGTGAGCATTTGGAAGTAGGAGTCGTGGAAGGACTAAGATGGCGTTGATGGCCCAGCATCAATTCAGTTCACCATTTACTGGAGGACAACTCAGTGTCTACTTTTACTGCTCATGGATCAGCACAGGAAAGGAAAAGTGTTTTTGCAGAATGTGTAGTTTTATTCTAAGCAAACCACAGCCTTATCCAGAGGAAGAGGGAGGAAGATAGGCCCAGAATCTCTCTTCTGGTTGCTTTGTGTTGGAGAATAAGGTCACCCATGCGTGACAGGACCTCTCCCAGACAGCTAAGCTCATGGGGATCCTCCATGGGTCTCTGAGGTAGAAAGAGATTTGTGAAGCTGCTCCTTCTTTGCGGCTTGCTCCAAGCTTTCCTTTGCTCTATCAGGTGCAGCCAGAAGCCTGAACTAGAGATCTTAGCTGTTGGACCCTCTGCCCAGGGGGCGGTGTCGTATCCTCTCCATCTTTCCACGAGTCTTCCTAATCATCCTCTGTTGTCTTGGCTCTCTGCATATGGACTCCACATAGTAGTACAGAGAGTTTTCCTTTGGGTACTTTCTTAGTTCTTAGCCTGTGATTAGCAGTTTTAGTTCTGCCAGTATCTTGGGCAATAAAAAGAGGCATAATTATCATATATACCACATATCATATATATGTGTATCTGTGTGTATTTATTCAAATAGCATTCTATTGTATAATCTTTGTGCACAGCAATCTTTACTCAAACATCCCCACAGCAATTCTACACCAGATGTAGGGTCATTTCAAAGTTCTGTGAGGGAGAAGAAGGGTCTCCAATGAGTAAGTATGAATAAAATGTGGTTCTCCAAACCCTTGTCCACCTTACGTAACATGCTTATTGTATTACTGGAACAAATTTTGAAGCGCAGGCAAAGTACAGAGAATAATATAACAAGCAAACAAGTATGCAGAACACATAATTGAATTTTGCCATTTGCTTCAGATTTTTTTAAAAATACAAGAACAAAATTACAGAGTTGAAAGTGTCTTTATATTCTTTGTCCAGTGCCATTTACCTTTCTCCTTTCACTATTCTGAATTTTGTATCCTACTATCTTTCCAGTCTGTGTGCTTATAACCCCATCACATATATATTCCTGGTGTATTTCACATATATTCATCTGTATGTTTACATAAATGGTACCATACCATTCACATAATTGTACAATTTGCTCTTTTATTTCAACATATCACAGTATGTTTTTGGAGGAGAGGCAGTTCATTTATAGCAGCCACGTAGTGCTTCATTATATGAATATATCCCAATTTGATGAACATTAAGTTGTTACTAGTTTTTGCTATTATATTGGGTGGGCCAAAAAGTTTGTTCGGGAGCTTTTTGGCCAACCCAATAGTAATCCTGCAACACACAACACATTTTCTCCTGGAACAGAAGTGAAAGTTGCTCTGGGATACGTACCTTCAAGTAGGATGCTAAGTATGTATCTTTTCAACTTTAATATTAGTGCCAAATGCATTTGCTCCAATTTATACTCTCAATCTCCTAGCTTGCCAGAGATCCATCAACCCTTGATATTTTCTGACTTTTTATTTTTTTTGTTCTGATGGTGTGAAAAAGAATCTAATCTTTGTCTTTATTTGCATTTTCCTGATTACTTAGGAGGTTGAACCTCTTTTTATATGTTTATTAACCATTTGTGTGCTCTCTTCCATGAGAATTGCCCTGGGCCATTTTTCTCAACTAAGGACTAACTCCTTGCCCATTTCACACTGTCTTCACACCAGACTTCTGGTTTCCCCTATTCCTCTTTTAGCTGTGCAGACTTGACATAGACTGTTATTATACTGATTTCCATATTGTTCTGAAGTCTTTTTGTTTAACAGCTTTACTGAGGTATAATCTCTGTACATAAAATCCACTCAATATTAGTACATGATTTTATGATTTATAGTAAAATTACTCAGTGGTACAAACATCGTTATATAATCCAATCTTAGAACAATTCCATTATCCCCAGAAATTCTCCAGTGCACATTTTCAGTCCATCACCACACAAACCTCCAGCCCCAGGAAATACTCATCTGCTTTCTGTCTCTATGGTTGTATCTTTTCTAGAAATTTCAGAATCATAAAATATGTACTCTTTTGTGTCTGGCTTCTATTACTTAGCATAATGTTTTTGCGGTTCATCCACATTTTTATATTTATCAACAGTTCATTTAGTTTATTCCCTTTTATTGCTGAGTAGTATACCACTGTCTGGATATACCACATTTTGTTTATCCATTCACCATTTGATGGACATTTGAGTTGTTTCCGGTTTGGGGCTATTATGAATAATGCTCTATAGACATTCACATATAAGTCTTTTTGTGGACATGTGTTTTCATTTCTCTTGGGTGGATACCTGGGAATGAAATTGCTGGGTTATATAGAAATTGTATGTATAAGTTTTTAATAAGCTGTCAAAGTGTTTTCCAAAGTAGTTCTATCATTTTATGTTCCCATCAATAATGTATGAGTATGAGTTCCTCTACACTCTTGTCAGCAGTTTGTTTTGTCAATCTTTTTTTTATTGAAGTATAGTTTATTTACAATGTTGTGTTAATTTCTGCTGTGCAGCAAAGTGATTCAGTTATACATATATATACATCTTTTTTATATTCTTTTCCATTATGATTTATGACAGGATATTGAATATAGTTCCCTGTGCTATACAGTAGGACCTTGTCGTTTATCCATTCTATACATAATAGTTTGCATCTGCTAACCCCAAACTCCCATTCCATCTGTCCCCCAATCCCCTCCGCCTTGGCAACCACAAGTCTGTTCTCTATGTCTGTGAGTCTGTTTCTGTTTTGTAGATAGGTTCATTTGTGTCATATTTTAGATTCCACATATGTGATATCATATGGTATTTGTCTTTCTCCTTCTGACTTACTTCACTTAGTATGATAATCTCTAGTTGCATCCATGTTGCTGCAAATGGAATTTTTTCATTCTATTTTATGACTGAGTAGTATTCCATTGTATATATGTACTGTATCTTCTTCATCCATTCATCTGTCGATGGACATTTACGTTGTTTCCATGTGTTGGCTATTATGAATAGTGCTTCTATGAACATAGGGGTGAATGTATCATTTTGAATTATAGTTTTGTCCATATATATGCCCAGGAGTGAGATTGCTGGATAATATGGCAACTCTATTTTTAGTTTTTTGAGGAACCTCCATACTGTTTTCCATAGTGGCTGCACCAACTTACATTCCCACCAACAGTGTAGGAGGGTTCCCTTTTCGCCATATCCTCTCCAGCATTTGTTATTTGTAGACTTTTTAATGATGGCCCTTCTAACCAGTGTGAGGTGGTACCTCATGGTAGTTTTTATTTGCATTTTTCTAATAATTAGCGATGCTGAGCATCCTTTCATGTGCCTGTTGGCCATCTGTATGTCTTCTTTGGAGAAATGTCTATTTAGGTCTCCTGCCCATTTTCTGATTGGGTTGTTTGTTTTTTTGTTGTTGACTTGTATGAGATGTTTGTATATTTTGCAAATTAGGCCCTTGTTCGTCACATCATTAGCAAATATTTTCTCCTAGTCTGTAGGTTGTCTTTTCGTTTTGTTTATGATTTCCTTTGCTTTACAAAAGCTTGTAAGTTTGATTAGGTTTATTTTTGCTTTTATTTCTATTGCCTTGGGAGACTGTGTTTTGTCAATCTTTTTGATCATAGCCATTCCAGTGGGTGTGAAGTGATATTGTGATTTTAGTTTGTGTTTTAATTGGTATTGCCCCAAAGACTAATAATGTTAATCTTTTCATATGCTTATTAGACATCTGTATATAATCTTTGGTGAAGTGTCTGTTCAAATATTTTTCTCACTTTTATTGGGATGTTTGTCTTTTATTATGGAGATATAAGAGTTCTTTATATATCCTGGATGCAAGTTATTTATCAGACATGTGATCTGACAATTTTTTCCTCAAGTCTGTGGCTTTATTTTTATTTAAAGAGCAAAAGTTTTAAATTTTGATGACGTCTAATTTATCATTTTTAAAAAATTTTTCATGACTTTTCTGTTATAGCTAAGAAATCTTTACCTTAGTCAGGGTCACTAAACTTCTAGAAGTTTTACAGTTTTAGCTCTGACATTTAAATTTCTGATCTATTTTGAGTTGATTCTTGTATATTGTGGGGGCAAGGATTTAAGTTCTTTTTTTAATTGGCATATGTATATCCAATACTATAGTAATATTTGTTGAAAGGCTAACCTTTCCTGTTGGATTGCTTTGGCATCTTAGTTGAAAATCAATTTTTCATAAATGTTTGGATCTATTTCTAGACCCTCTATTTTTTATCAATCTATATGTCTATCCTCATACCAATACCATATATATAGTAAGGTTTGAAAGCAGGTTAAAGTCTTTCAACTTGATTATTTCATTTCAAAACTGTTTTGGCTATTCCAGATTGCTTGCATTTGCATACACATTTTATGATCAGCTTGTCAGTTTCTACCAAAATCAAAAACCTGCTGGAATTTTGATGTTAATTTTGTTGAATCAGTAGATCAATTTGGGGATACTTGCCGTCTTAAGAACATTGAGTTTTATAATCAATGAATATGGTACATCTCTCCATTTACTTAGGCCTTCTTTAATTTTTTCCTCATATTGAGATATTATTGACATATATTTAAGTTTAAGGTATACAATGTGATGATTTGAATCAAGTATATATTGCACAATGATTACCACAGTAAGATTAGTTAACACCTCCGTCTCCTCACATAATTGGCTTTGTGTGTGTGTGTGTGCGTGTGTGTGTGTGTCTGGTGATAACATTTAAGATCTACTCTCTTAACAACCTTCAAGTATAAAATATAGTATTTTTAATTATAGTCACCATGCTGTGCATTAAATCCCCAGAACTTATTCATCTTATAACTGGGAGTTTATACCCTTTGACCAACATCTTCCCATTTTCCCCATCCCCCAGCCCCTGGCAACCACCATTTTACTTTCTATTTTCTATGAGTTCAGCTTTTTTAGATTCTGCTTATTAGTGAGAACATACAGTATTTGTTTTTCTCTGTCTGACTTACTTCATTTAGCATAATGCCCTCAAGGTCCATCCATGTTATTGCAAAAGGCAAAATTTCCTTCTTTTAATGGCTGAATAATATTCCATTGTGTATATACAATATCTTCTTTATCCATTCATCTGTTGTCAGATACTTAAGTTGTTTCCATGTCTTGCCTATTGTGAATAATGCTCCAATGAACATGGAGGTTCAGATATCTATTTACAACACTGATTTCATTTCCCCCATATATATATACCCAGAAGTAAGATTTCTGGATCATATGGTAGTTCTATTTTTAAGTTTTTGAGGAACCTCCATACTGTTTTCTATAGTGGCTGTAACAATTTAGATTACCAACAATGGTGCACAAGGGTTCCCTTTTCTCCATGGCCTCACCAACACTTGTTTTCTCTTGTCTTTTGATAATAGCCACTCTAGCAGGTGTGAGGTGATATCTCATTGTGGTTTTGATTTATATTTCTCTAAAGATTAAGATGTCAAACATCTTTTCATGTACCTGTTTAGGCCTTCTTTAATTAATCCCAGCAATGTTTTGTAGTTTTTGGTGTACAGGTTTTTTACTTTGCTATAGGTTGAATGCTTATGTCTCCCTCAAGATTCATATGCTGAAATTTTAACCCCCAAGGTACCTTTAAGAGGTGATTAAGTCTTGAGGGAGAGAGCTCATGAATGAGATTAGTGCCCTTATAAAAGAGGCAGAGAGATCACTTGCCCCTTCTGCCATGTGAGGACGCAGCAAAAAGATGGCACTCTGTGAATCAGGAAGTGGATGCTCACCAGACACTAAATCTGCCAGTGTCTTGATCTTGGACTTCCCAGCCTCCAGAACTGTGAGAAATAAATTTCTGTTGTTTATAAGGCACCAATATATGGTATTTTGTTAGAGCAGCCGAAACAAAGATATACTTCTTTCATTAAAATTATTGCTGAATATTTATTTTTTAATACTATTGCAAATGGAACTCTTTTTAAATTTTATCTTTTAATTCTTCTTTGCTAGAATATGGAAATGCAATTGATTTAATCCTGTATCCTGTGACCTTGCTAAACTTTCTTACTAGTTCTACTAGTTTTTTAATGTTCCTTAGGATTTTCTACATACATGATTATTTCATCTGTGAATAAAAATAATTTTCCTTCCTTTCTTCTTCCCTACGTGCTTTTATTATCTATTCTCATGCCTTACTGCACTGGCTAGAATCTCCAGTGTAATGTAGAAGTAGGGACATATTTATCTTTGCCTTATCTCTGATCTTGAGGGGAAAGCATTACATCTTTCACGATTAGTATGATTTTAGTGCTAAGTGTTTCATAGATGCCCTTTTATCAGGATGAGGAAATTTCCTTTTACTCCTAGTTTGTTGAGTGTTTTTATCATGATGGGTGTTAGATTCTATCAAATGTTTTTTCTTCATTTCTTGAGATGATCATTTTTTTTGTTCCTTTATTCTATTAAGATGGTGTCTTATATTAACTGATTTTCAGATGTTGTATCAACCTTGCATTCCATAAACCCCACTCGAATGTAATATATAATGGTTTAATATGTTGCTGAATTCAGTTTCCTAATATTTTGCTAAGGATTTTTTGTATCTATATTTATGAGAAATATTTGTCTGTAGTTTTCTTTTCTTGTGATATGTGTTACTGGACTTATGAGTTGGAAAGTAATTCCCTCTCCTCTGTTTTCTGAAAGAGTTTGTGTAGAATTGGAATTATTTTTTTCCTTAAATATTTGATAAAATTTACCAGTGAAGCCTTCTGTGCTTGGGAAAAATTTAAATTATTAACTTAATTTCTTTACTTTTTGTTCCAGAAATTTGTCCATTTCAACAAGTTGTCTAATTTGTTGGCATAAAGTTGGTCACAGTACTACCTTTTAATCTTTTAAATTTATGTACTTCTGTAGTGAATTCCTCTCTTTCATTTCTGATTTTGATAATTTTTATCTTTTCTGGTTTTTTCTTGGTTAGTGTAGCTATATTTGTTGTCTTTTCAAAGAACAAACTTTTGGTTCCGTTGACTTTCTGTATTGTTTTTCTGTTTTGTATTTTATTGATTTCTGCTCTTACTTTTATTACCTTCTATCTTCTTACTTTGGATTTGAGCTCTAAGTGGTTATTCCTGTTTCTCTGTAGCTTAGTGGCTAGCCACTGATTTCGGCAAAGTTATGCTGAAACATCTCAAACCTGTAAGATTTCCACCTTCTGCTGATTGATTTCTGTGTGGGGTGGGGGATACATTCAAATTTGTTACTAATTTTCAATTCTCCCTTGGCTTTTACCCTTTGCTCAATTTTCTTAGGTTTCCTCTGTCCCTGTGTGTAGTTTCTTAGATATCCAGATATGTGGAGATCTTATCTCAACCCTTTTATAGCTCTGTCATTTCCAGGATCTCACTGTTAAATTTTTGGCTTGTTACTCACCCGACCCAGGTCTTCATCCTCAAGCTGAGAATGCTGTGGATTCTCATTTGTTTTCTATCAAATTTGTTAGTTGTAGCTGATGGAACCATGATTAAACCACACCCATCCCAAATTGAATCTTCACCCTCTAGTAGCAGAGCTGTTGGTTTTCACGGCCAGCTGCATGCTGGTAAAATTAAGTTCTTACCAATGAAGCTGGGAGCAGTGTATGTAAGCAGACCCAGGAATGAAAGCCACAGACTCCTGCTGTTCTTACCTGAAGCTCAAGCAATTTCTCAAGAATAAATGCTTCTCAAATTGTTTTCTACCTTTGGCCAGTTCCAAAGCTCTAAAATGGTTGTTTTTGACACTTCCGTGCAGATTTACTCTTGTTCTTTGCTGAGAGGATTCAGCAATGTCTTAATGCCTTCACACCATAACCTGAAGTGTTTCCCCTGTTTTCTTTCTAGTGAAATTCTTAAGGTTTCTCATAGTCTCTCTTATGCCTTCTGGTGCCAGAAATATCAGAAAACTCTGGATCTCATCTCTTGGCTTGTCCGTACTCCAGGATACTCTTGGCCGGGCAATTCATTCCCTTGAACAGAACTTCCATCTGACTATCCTCATCCTCATCGTGGAGCCTGGAAGCTTAGTTCTAACAGACTGAAATTTTCCCTGCATAGAGTAAGTTTTCACATGCCAAATCTTCTGCATGATAATGGGATTATTTGTATATCCAATTAGTAAAACATTTTATTTTACTGGAAACCACCTAAAATTTGGAACAATTGCATTAAGACTGGAAATCTGGCAATCCTAGGTATGAACAGGAGACAGATAGTTTACTTGGATTATGAAGAGGACATAAAATTTGGGGTTGAGCAATTTACAAGAACCTTTAAATGTTGAGTGCTAGTTAAGTGTAGGTTGCAAGGTCTTTTATTACAAACCTCAATTCACAAGGCAAGAAGGTATCCACTGTGTCTAGCAAGGGTGTGGCATGAGTCCCAAGCAGTCCAGGTGGATAATATTTACTGTTGTCCTTAAGCAAATTAGAAAAGAACTGAGACCAGAAAAGTTATCTTGAAGGTGGTTGCTGTAGAATAGGAGGGGGCTTTGAAACCATTTGTAAATTGTTGTGTCATGTTGGGTTTTACCAGTGAACGATTATCCCAATTTAAGAGAGGCAATATTGTATGGTAGTTTTACAGCATATTCTTTGGAGTCAAACGCATTTAAATATAGTAGGGAACCAGAAAGATCCCCTGCCTAGGTTTTCCTGCTCACACCATCTTTAGAAAACTGATATTTTTGTGCAGGGCATCTGGTAACCCCATTCACAGAGATCTATTTTTACCTGCAATTCACAACTAAGGGGAACTTTAGGTCTGACAAATTTTAAAATTCCAAGGACCACAAAAGGCTAAGGATTCCCTTTTTTGAGGTTGTGGGAATAGTATCCTGGCAGTAACAAGACTGTGGGTAACCCCCTCTCAATTCCCACAGTCTTGTGGATCCCACCAGGATGCTACTAAAATCAGAAGCAAGGTTTGTCTGGGCTAGCTTGGGGTTCTAGGCCAGGTCAGAGGTAATTAGGGTCCATCGTAGGATGAGTGATATGGGAGTGGAGAGATGGGGAAGCTTCCAAGACTGGGGAGGAGAGCTATTTTTAAAATGTTTCTTAAAGGCATTCTTTAAAAACAAACAAAAATAAAAGGGGAGGAGGAATGAATTGGGAGTTTGGGACTGACATATACACTCTACTATATTTAAAATAGATAACCAACAAGGACCTACTGTATAGCACAGGGAACTCTACTCAGTATTCTGTAATAAGCTAAAGGGAAAAGAATTTGAAAAAGAATAGGTATATGTATATGTATAACTGAATCACTTTGCTGTACACCTGAAACTAACACAACATTGTAAATCAGCTATACTCCAATATTAAATAAAACTTTAGAAAAAAACCCCTCTATGTTATAACTATAAAACCTTATTAAAAATTATCTTGACAAATTTTCAGGTCAGTTTGAACCCTTTGAGATAGGTCATGTGGCTGGTGCTACCTGTTCACAGGCGCACAAGAGGCCTATAATTCAAAAGAGTATGCACTGAATACCTAGAATTTTTGAATCTTTTCAGCACTTTGCTAAATGGCATTAATACTACACTACAGAAGTTCTCTTTGTCTTTTTGACATCAGCATTCAAAGGAAACTGTATTGCAAATATAATGTACCTCATTTTCTTGCTACTTGAGATGCCCATTTTTACATTCTGAAATTGAGATACATTTTTCAATCAACCTATTCATTTAATGTGGTAGTATTCCTTATTTCTTTGAAAAACTCTTATTAAATCCAAGGTATATCTTACAATCTATGAGGTTTTAGAATAGAAGAGACAGTGAAAGTGTTAAGAGCATGAACTCTGGTTAGACAGAACATTTGAATTCTTGCCTCATAAACTACTGGTTCTGTGACCTTGGACAAGATACTTAATTTTTCTAAGCCTGAGCTTTCTTGTTTGCAAAATGGGGATAATAATACCTATTTTGAGAATTAAATGAGATAATATACATCAACTAGGAGTGAATGGTCAATTAATATAAGCTATCATCATGATATATTCATTTTTCCTTCCTGTTTTATCCTTGGATGGCAAGTATTATCCGGTTTATACTCCAGAAATCAGGCTTAGGGAAAATTTATCAAACCACTAGTATGTATGGAGGATCTTTTATGTATTCAGAACCATACGAGGCACTTTGCAGAAAGTTATAGAATCATGGTATGGTCTCTGCCCTCAGGGTTCTTATAACCTTGTTGAGGACAAAAGATAAACTCAGATCAGAGAATATATTTTTTAATAATTGGTACTATATAATTTAACATCTAGTCATGTAAATCAGAATAAAAGTGACTCAGCACTCCTTAAAGGAAGGGACTTCAATTCATGGGAATAACATGGATCCTAGAGTCAGTTCAGGGTTCAAATCCTGATTCTATCAGTTACTAGCTATGTAACCTTGGGAAAGTTATCTAACTTCCTTGAGCCTCCATTTTCTTGTTGATAAAATGAGGGCAACAATATCTATGTTACAGGGTTGCTATGGGAAGTAAATATAAAGTCCATGGCCTCTATCTGGCACTTAATAGGTAGTAGTGATTATTTGATGCATGTTTGTTTCCTCTACAGCACAGCACCTAACTCAGCGATCTATACAGAAATATGTAATCAGCAAATGTTTACTGAACTGAAAAATTAGCATTTGTTTGATATTTTCTTCTTCAGGCTGTTTTATTCACTGCTGTAATATGTAGGCTCATGGTGATCATCCAGGTGAAGTAAATTGGTGGACAATTTTTGGGCTGTTATATTTACAGAACCCATCTATGATCTGGAAAAGATTCATGAATTCAAATTAAGTAAAAGGTCATTGTCTCACCATCTCACTGATGAATATTCTAGCAGTCAATTCTAGCAGGAAATGGTATAAATTTCCTCCTTGATATTTACCGTACTGTATGTGTGTTATCTTATGCAGAATACTCTATACAGGCAAATGGATAGCTTTCCATATTAGATGTTCTTGGGAAAAACAGCAAATTACAAAGTTACTCAGTCAGTTTTCCCATTAAGGAGATTGCTTTCTGGTTAGCTTGTCAAGGGAACATTTGCTTAACCAAAAAAAAAAAAAAAAAAGCCTCCCTATGAACTGACAAATATCCTAGGCTTAATCTTGCACTAATTACAGCTGGATTTTCTTAATTCATTTCACAAATATGTGTAAACTCTCACAATGTGCAAGGAATTGTAGTAGGGGATATGGGGGAAAAACATATATGGGACGTATTCTCTACTTTCAAAGGGTTTTGTAGCAGAGAGAGGTATAAAAACAACTATAACATGAGGCAAAATATTATTACGTGGCTTAAGAGAGGCACAATATGCATTAGGAACATGAAAGATGGGGAGATTGATTTAGGAACTATGAAAACTCCAGGAGGATATGGGACCTAACTTCAATTCCTGAAACAAGCTGAGACCTTCTTAAGCTCTGTTGGCTACTGAAGCCAGTAAGTTTTATCTAAATCTTACATCCACTTTGGGCAGAACTATTTGTACTTTTGTGACTTTGCAAACACGGCTGATCCCCAGCTTTGACATACAACTTCAACAAACACCTACTTTCTTTCTTAAGCTTTCCCCTTCCCTCCCTTCCACAGGCTGGCACTCTTTAGGTGACCAACCCTAAATATCCCAGCTTTCTTGGCTCTTGATTGAAGTAAAAATCTATTATGTGGAGTTTGTATTTTCTAAGGGTATCGAGTTACAAATTGGCTCTCTATTCTTCACAACCTATTTTGCTTCATAAAAATATCAAATTTATCAATAAAACAAATTTCAAAAAGAAAATGCAAATACATGTTAAGTTGAAATATAAATATTTATAAGATATGTAAAATGAAGCACTTATAAAAGCTGTATTTTAAATACTCTTTTGGAGGATTTTTTCTGGGAAATAGGTAAGTTAAGCCTTCTTAAAATAGTTAATGAAGTTTGGATTAAAGACTCCTTCTTCTTTTTTATTTCTTGGTAAATCTCCTTCCAGTAAGCATAAGCATTCATAATTAGGGTCATCTGTCTCAAATTTTTTTCTCTGCTGATTTGTTGTGGATAAATGCTTCTAAAAATCTCTGAAAGGCAAATGCTAGTGGGAGGCAGTTTCCATGGTGACTTCAGAGTTTGCATTGTTGTTTTTAGACATCATAAATATGGGGGTTGTTTTTGCTTGTTACTGTGCAGATCTTACTCATGGTAAGAAAGGGTACAAGGTGAGGACGGTGTGGCCAGTCCAATGGTCTGGGCCTCCGGTGGTGTATGTTTAGAATCTTTGTGTCTCTCATGTCTATGTGTCTGTTTCATTTGATGCTGAATCTGATCTGAGGTGGACACGGAACTCAGATACCCAGATGAGCACACCAGAGAGCTATGCAGGCAGCATGCACAAAGGCGTTGGGGGAAGGGTTTCCATAACAAGTGAATGAAAGTTGATGAATGTATCTTAATAAAGCAGAAAATACAGTACTTGTTTCCCTGACAAACTCATTCTGTCTCTAAGAAAAACTATTTTAATGTTTAAAGTAAGAGGCGAAAGAAGAGCCACGTCTTACTGCAAAGTCAAATTCATTTCACTTTACCATCATAATGGACATATTTATAAAACATTACTATTAAGAGAATGAGAGTCTGTACATTACACATCTGTAATAACTTCATTTACATTAAGACAGGTATTTCCAGATAATATACCCTTATGGAATTTGGAACTCTATTTTTTTCCTTCAAAAGTCACCTTACAACTTATGTAGTAAAGAATTCAACCTTGCCCAAAGAGAGGTCTGCCCCTTGTCCTATGCTCCTAGGAAGTAATTTCTAAGCCCCTGGAATATCTTGCCTTGATAAAAGTGTCTTTGTTTATCTGGGGGCTATGAGGCTGCTTCAGATAGTCTAACAATGTGATTTAGGGTGGGGCCTTTGGGTCATGTAGTATCAGTTTGACCAACTGAAGGGTTGGAGACTGAGGTTAGTAGAAAACCAGATCTATGTGACTGAGCTCCAATAAAGACCCTGAACGTGAAGGCTCAGGTCATTGTTATCAGGAAAGTGAGCACTGGGAGAGGACAGCCAGAAGCTCTGCATGTAGAACTTTCCTGAACTCTGCCCCTTGCATCTCTTCCCTTGGTTGGTTTTAATCTATATCCTTTCACTATAATAAACTGTGAGTATAACAGCTTTCAGTGAATTCTGTGAGTCCTGTTAGCTAATTACCAAACCCGAGGGTGGCTTGGGGGGCCCTTGAGCTTGCAATCGGTGTCAGAAGTGAGGGTGGTCTTGGGGACTGTTCCCTAACTTGGCACAACTTTAGAAGAGGTTCTTTTGGAGAAGTTAGTGAGGTTCCCTTCTGTCACAAATTGGGTTCCCCAGGAAACAGATCTTGAGACTCTGAGATCTGTGTGAAGGAGATTTATTGGGGAATGTTCTAGGAACAACCCCTGTGAGGGAGCAAGGGAAGCAGGGTTGGACAGAGGGAATGTCACAGCAGGAGGTCTCAGCTGCTCCCTTGGGAAGCTCTGGAGCTGGGATGGGCTTTCAGAGTTGGCATGAACTGAGGCAAATGGACTGGGCCTTTATATGAACCCTCTTCACCTCCTCCACTCGCAACCAATTATTACATATAGGTTATACCCAGGGAGGGTGTGTAACCTTTGCTGAGACAGCAACCATGGGAAGAGACTCAGCTGTGAGTCATCAGCAGCCAACACTCCTAGTGGCTGGAGAAACGAGTGCCTTAGGCATAAAGAGAAGATCTAGATGTGGCACCAGATTCTCCACTATACCTCCCTTTTTAATTTTCTCTGGGTTCTACTGAGTGGCTGTCAGGGCCAGGGACAACTTAAGTGGCTCTCATTTTGTGAGATGAAGATCACAGAACAGGCTGTAGGTGAAAGTCTTCTTTGGAAAACCTCATGTAGAATTACATGTTCCTACAAAATAAAATACTTGAGGAGAGACCGTTTCAATTCACCTCTCTGCCATTACATGGTAGAGAGGAAAGAGGTGACGGGGAGCAAAGACAAAGAAACATAAAGAACATAAAGAAACAAATTCCAACTGAAGCGCAATCACAAATGAATACAAGACATCACTAAAATTATCCTGTGTGTTTGTGGAGAAAATAGTTTGGGATTTTAGAAAAGTTAAAAAAAAAATGGTTCTGAAGCACCTAAGGGCAGGACAGGAATAAAGACACAGACATAGAGAATGGACTTGAGGACATGGGGAGGGGGAAGGGTAAGCTGGGATGAAGTGAGAGAGTGGCATGGACATATATACACTACCAAATGTAAAATAGATAGCTAGTGGGAAGCAGCTGCATAGCACAGGGAGATCAGCTCGGTGCTTTGTGACCACCTAGAGGGGTGGGATAGGGAGGGTGGGAGGGAGACGCAAGAGGCAGGAGATACGGGGATATATGTATATGTAAAACTGATTCACTTTGTCATAAAGCAGAAACTAACACACCATGGAAAGCAATTATACTCCAATAAAGATGTTAAAAAAAAAAAAGTTCAAGTGCAGCAGATGCTGCCAGTGCCTTACCCATGTCCCCTGTGTCTATCCTGGAGAGTTTCCTACATACAGTTTCCTGTGCCTCAACCGAGGGTGTTTGACCACTTTGACCAGAACTTGAGACAGTCCAGAAGTACCACAGTGTTAATGCCACAGGGGTGTCCCTCAATTGATGTGGGGTGGAAGTTAGTGGGCACATACCCCAGCTTCCTTGATCCTCAAAGGGATATTTCTGAAGCCTGTTCTAAACCGTGCTGTTCAATACAGTAGCCACCAGCCACATGTGGCTCTTGAGCATTTTAAACTGCAGCTAGTCTGATTTGAGATGTGCTGTAAGTATAAAATACATGCTGGATATCAAAGTCTTAGTATGATAAAAGACTATCAAATATCTCATTGATATTTTTCTATTGATCACACATTGAAATGATAATATTTAGATATATTGTGATAAATGGACTGTGTTATTATCATTCATCTTACCTGTTCCTTTTTAGTTTTTTTAATATGGCTATTAGAACATTTTAAATTACATATGTGGCTGGCATTTTATTTCTATTGTACAGCACTTTTCTAAATAGTCTCAGAAAACCCCCAGAGAATTGAAGCCCAGTTGCCCATAGGTATAATCAACTCATTAGCAAACCCTCTGTGGGTTTCTCCCTTCCCTGTCTTACTCCCTCATTCTCTCATCATGCTTCCTGGGATCACCTCCCAAATAAACTATGGGTGCCCAAGCCCTTGTTTCAGGGTCTACTTTGAGTAGGTGCATGGGTAGGGGTTGAGGGGCAAACTGGAGACATTAGGTGAGCTAGTCTTTTATGACCTGAACCCAGAAGGTTCCTGGTGCTATTAGAGTTATGATCCCCTCCTCCCATCAAAAATTTCTGTTGACCCTTTAATGCACCTAAGAAAAAGTTCATACTTTAGCATGGCATATGAGATCCCTCACCATCTGCCCAAGATATACCTCACCTTGAAACTCACAGATTTGTTACACTGCATGTTTGTTATATTTCCTTACTCATATATTCTTTTCTCCAAACCTGAAATTTGATTTCCCTTTCTTTCCTCTCTCTCTCTGGCAAATTCTCATCCATATTTGAGCTCAAATGTCAACAATTATGTTAGATATTCCCTAGAGTATCTAATCTCTTGGAATCTTACTTCTTGGTAATCCCACAATTCCCTTGTCCATATATTAAAGTGTTACAAGCCATATTATAATTACCAGCTTTTGTCTATCTCCTACATTGTAATTACTATGTGCTCCTAAGAACACTCTGTTTCTCCAGTAGCAAGCATAAAAGCTGACTGTGAAATGTGGACTGAAGAGTCTTAGGGGCCTTAGAACAGGGCTTCTCAAAGGTTTCCATTTAAGAAGCCATGACTGGAAGGGATGATGGGATGTGAGGGGAGAAGTGAATAGCAGGAGAGTATTCACTATGAGACAAACTCATGGCAGTAAGTAAGATTTCATAGCTAATCTAAAAAATCCACATGGATTTTGTATTTTACTCTATAATCTGTCTCTGTATTTTAGTATTAAAGTGTTTTAAACTGACGCTAGGGAAACAAAACACACAAATTCTTTCCCACTTGTCTCATTAGCTAATAGGCAAGATGCTTTGGAGTTGAATTTATTAATTAAAAAAAAACTGTACTGCACTGAAGCAAGCAAAAATTACCTGGAAGATTCAGTATTAGGCAAATCGCTGCAATGTCTAGAAAACCACAGTATATTGAAAGCCCAGATGCACGTAAAACCACGGATATAAATGGCAACAGCTTTTTTCTTGTCTTTCCTTTCCTTTCCCTTTTTGTGTCCATTTTCGTTTTCCTTTTCCTTTTCTCTTCTCTTCTTTCCAAGCTTCTATGCTTTCCTCAATGTGTGTTCTTGGTGCCTTTGTCAAAGATTAATTGACCATATATGCATGGGCTTATTTCTGGACTCTCAATTCTGTTCCACTGGTCTATGTGTCTGTCTTTATGCCAGTACCATACTGTTTTGATCACTATAGCTTTGAAATATAGTTTGATATCAGGAAATGTGATGCCTCCAGCTTTGTTCTTTCAGGGGGTTGTTGTGGCTATTTGGGATCCTTTGTGGATCCATACACATATTAAGCTGGCAGCATGCAGTTGCAGCGATGCAGGGACTGGCTGTAGGCACACACAGAGGTGTAGGTCAGTGACAGGAGTCAGAACTGGATCCAAGCCTACAAACAGCTGTGCAGGCCTTGGCTGTTGGTGTGCACTTGTGTGGCTACAGAGGCTCCCCATGGGCATATGCCCAGTGGTGGTGGCTGGTGATGCAAGATGGGGCTGGTGGCATGCAGGTGCACAACTGCAGAGGCTAGCTGCACACACATACAGCAATGCAAGCCAATGACAGGATTCAGGGCTGGACCCACGCCCACAAGCCTCTGTGGGGACCTTGGCTGTCTGCATGCACACGCAACTGCAGAGGCTGGGGCTGGCTGCCACTGTGGATCCCTGGCCCTGGTGGGGAGTTGGGGTAGAGGGAGTGGGAAGGAACCCAGGCAACTGGCATCTGCAACCACGATAACTTGTGGGGCAAAAACCTCAGCAGTGAATTCTGCAGGGGGTCTGTGGTGGCTTTACTTTTTTTTTTTCCCATCTCTGCTCTAACACTCAGCACTTTCTGCTCCGTCTTCTTCCTTATCACTGCTTTTTGCACTATGTTGGTCAGTGCCTTTCACACAGTGTGAACACTGTAAATATTTGTTGAATATGGTTACTTCATGAAAGTGCCCGTTTTAAAATGAGTGTGCTAATGTGGTAATGGAGAGAAGTGAGTTTTTAACTTTATTAAGACTGAGTTATGGTATTTTTTTAAAATATGGAAAATAAAAAATGCAATATGTCAAGATCCTTTTATAAAGTGGGGTGCTGGCCTTTCTCCCCCTTTTTTCCCTATAACTGCCTAACAAAATTTGTTTCCAAATTAAGCCAGCAGTAGATTCTTCAGCATTATCACTCAGTGGTAATTTTCTGAGACTGGTTTATCAACCTCATGTTATAAAATGCGGTGCTTTTCTGTTCAATCCAAGATACCAATTACTCTGGCTGCTTTGAAAAGCATCACAGCAGTATCTCCTCAGTTAGCTCAGTGCATTGAAGTGTGTATAACATCACTAGGCAGAAATAGTCTCTTGTTCCTTCTACTCCAGGCAAATCTGAAAAATGTCTGTGGGGAATTGGATAAACATAGCACAGGCACAAGGGAAGGGGTCTTCTTAATTGCATTTTTAAAAACTGGATTACCCTAATATTCAGTCTGGGATCTGGTAAGTTCTCAGCTCCTTCATCACCACTACCCAGATCTCTTACTTGAAATCCTGCTGACTCCACCTTCCCCCCCGCCCCCCATAGTTTATTCTCCACACAGAAGCCACCTGATCTGATAATGTCATTTGGCTCAAAACCCTCCAGTGGTTTCCCATCTCACTCAAAGTAAAATCCAAGTTCCCATTACATGATCTAATCCCCTGATAACTCTTTGACCTTATTTCCTACCACTCCAACTCTTCATTCCTGATATATTGGTAGTTTTGCTATTTCTTGAACTCATCATACACACTCCTATCTCGGGGCCTTTGCAGCCTCAGTTCCCTCTGCCAGGAAAACTCTTCCCTCAAATACCCACTTGCTTCATTCTTCATTGCCTTTTTTTTTTTAACATCTTTATTGGAGTATAATTGCTTTACAATGGTGTGTTAGTTTCTGCTTTATAACAAAGTGAATCAGTTTTACATATACATATGTTCCCATAGCTCTTCCCTCTTGCATCTCCCTCTCTCCCGCCCTCCCCACCCCACACCTCTAGGTGGTCACAAAGCACAGAGCTGGTCTCACTGTGCTATGTGGTTGCTTCCCACTAGCTATCTATTTTACATTTGGTAGTGTATATATGTCCATGCCATTCTCTCTCTTTGTCACATCTTACCCTTCCCCCTCCCCATATCCTCAAGTCCATTCTCTAGTAGGTCTGTGTCTTTATTCCCGTCTTGCCACTAGATTCTTCATGACCTTTTTTTTTTCCTTAGATTCCATATATATGTGTTAGCATACTGTATTTGTTTTTCTCTTTCTGACTTACTTCACTCTGTATGACAGACTCTAACTCCATCCACCTCACTACAAATAACTCCATTTCGTTTCTTTTTATGGCTGAGTAATATTCCATTGTATATATGTGCCACATCTTCTTTATCCATTCATGCGATGATGGACACTTAGGTTGCTTCCATGTCCTGGCTATTGTAAATAGAGCTGCAATGAACATTTTGGTACATGACTCTTTTTGAATTATGGTTTTCTCAGGGTATATGCCCAGTAGTGGGATTGCTAGGTCGTATGGTAGTTCTATTTTTAGTTTTTTAAGGAACCTCCATACTGTTCTCCATAGTGGCTGTATCAATTTACATTCCCACCAACAGTGCAAGAGGGTTCCCTTTTCTCCACACCCTCTCCAACATTTATTGTTTCTAGATTTTCTGATGATGGCCATTCTGACCGGTGTGAGATGATATCTCATTGTAGTTTTGATTTGCATTTCTCTAACGATTAGTGATGTTGAGCGTGCTTTCATGTGTCTGTTGGCAATCTGTATATCTTCTTTGGAGAAATGTCTATTTAGGTCTTCTGCCCATTTTTGGATTGGGTTGTTTGTTTTTTGTTATTGAGCTGCATGAGCTGCTTGTAAATCTTGGAGATTAATCCTTTGTCAGTTGCTTCATTTGCAAATATTTTCTCCCATTCTGAGGGTTGTCTTTTGGTCTTGTTTATGGTTTCCTTTGCTGTGCAAAAGCTTTTAAGTTTCATTAGGTCCCATTTGTTTATTTTTGTTTTTATTTCCATTTCTCTAGGAGCTGGGTCAAAAAGGATCTTGCTGTGATTTATGTCATAGAGCATTCTGCCTATGTTTTCCTCTAAGAGTTTGATAGTGTCTGGCCTTACACTTAGGTCTTTAATCCATTTTGAGTTTACTTTTGTGTATGGTGTTAGGGAGCGTTCTAATTTCATTCTTTTACATGTACCTGTCCAGTTTTCCCAGCACCACTTATTGAAGAGGCTGTCTTTTCTCCACTGTATATGTTTGCCTCCTTTATCAAAGATAAGGTGACCATATGTGCGTGGGTTTATCTCTGGGCTTTCTATCTTGTTCCATTGATCTATGTCTCTGTTTTTGTGCCAGTACCAAATTGTCTTGATTACTGTAGCTTTGTAGTATAGTCTGAAGTCAGGGAGCCTGATTCCTCCAGCTCCATTTTTCATTCTCAAGATTGCTTTGGCTATTCGGGATCTTTTGTGTTTCCATACAAATTGTGAAATTTTTTGTTCTAGTTCTGTGAAAAATGCCAGTGGTAGTTTGATAGGGATTGCATTGAATCTGTAGATTGCTTTGGGTAGTAGAGTCATTTTCACAATGTTGATTCTTCCAATCCAAGAACATGATTTATCTCTCCATCTGTATCATCTTTAATTTCTTTCATCAGTGTCCTATAGTTTTCTGCATGCAGGTCTTTTGTCTCCTTAGATAGGTTTATTCCTAGATATTTTATTCTTTTTGTTGCAATGGTAAACGGGAGTGTTTTCTTAATTTCACTTTCAGATTTTTCATCATTAGTGTATAGGAATGCAAGAGATTTCTGTGCATTAATTTTGTATCCTGCTACTTTACCAAATTCATTGATTAGCTCTAGTAGTTTTCTGGTAGCATCTTTAGGATTCTCTATGTATAGTATCATGTCATCTGCAAACAGTGACAGCTTTACTTCTTTTCTGATTTGGATTCCTTTTATTTCTTTTTCTTCTCTGATTGTTGTGGCTAACACTTCCAAAACTATGTTGAATAATAGTGGTGAGTTCATTGCCTTTTGATGTCTGTTCAAATGTTACTTTATCTAATAGGACTGTCGTTTCTGATAACAAAAGAATATTCTCTATATCCTTACCACACATTATTCTACATCTGCATTGCAGTATTTGTCATCACCTGGCTGTATATATTTATAATTATACTTAATCCTTGTTTATTTGCATATTGTCTTTCTCCCCTGACTAGAATGTCAGTTCCATGAGGGCAGGGACTTTGTCTGATTTGCTCTCTCCTGTATCTTTTTGGACCACACCTGGTGTATAGGAAGGTCTTGGCAAACACTTGTTAAATGGTTGACTCCAGGTGCTATAACTACTCCTACCTAACAGAATTAGCCTCAGGCTCACATAAGCATACCCTGGGCTCTATTTTCCTTTGTATTAATACCTAGTGATGTCTAATATGGTCCTTTCATTCCTCTCCAGGACTGAGTAAGCTTCTCATGGGCAGGAAGTACGTTCTGAGTCACTGGATGATGTTTAAAGGGCTAGGACCAGAGGGGAAGGATGATCTTGTAGGTGTTACTGAGTGATTAAAAAAGCAGAGTAGGGAATTCCCTGGTGGTCCAGTGGTTAGGATTCCGTGCTTTCACTGCTGAGGGTCCTGGTTCAATACCTGGTAGGGGAATTAAGGTCCCACAAGCTGCACAGCCAAGAAAAGGGGGAGGCAGAGTAGTAATGGACCTCTACAGCACTTTTCCATCCCACATGACCCACATTTCTGCCCAACATGATGGCAACTAAGAGGAATGCTGTTAACCTGTATTGTTTTTTCTTTTCTTCTTTTTTTAAACTGCTGGATTTCTAAGGCCAGAGAATTCCAGCGGCAAATTCCTTATTGTGTGATTTACTAGCAAGTCCGTTTTGACAGCTATTTCTCCACAAAGAAGAGTAGGTAATGGAGAGTGGAAAGAAGACTGGTAAATTCTTTTTTTGAAAGCTAGATCAAAACACTTGCAGGGATGTGAAAGGTAGTCAAGCGTTCTTTAATCTGCTGGCAACAGTAAAGATCTTTGGAATTTTTAAACTGATGTGACCAAATCTTCAGGAGAGTTGGTACTATTAATACTAAGGATATATACTAAGGTATCATACTAAGGAAAGTTGAGGAGATTTTTTAAGTTATATGTTTCTTTCCCAAGATGTTTTAGTAGTTGCAAATCTATACATCAGCATACATGATTAAGGTCTTTTCTCCATTTTTTTACCAGACTAGGCCAATGGCTATAAGGTGTGGATATCCAGGAGGTTCACCCAATTTAAGGTTTTGTGTATTACTATTGAGTGACACAGTTGTAATGCTACAAGAGCAATCAATAGGTGTAGTGTTTCAATGTCTCTACTTAAAGGAAACACTGAAAACCACGGTGACTTGTACATTAAAAAAAAAAGAAAAACTTTGTAAGCTTACTCCCAAAATGCCCTGTTTGCACCAACATGGTTAATGGGAACAGAGAAGCATTAAATAAGGATGGCAGGTGTTGTCTCATGGGATTGGTAATTAATTCATTCAATAAATCACTAACTTAACTTTTCATGGGTAATTATGATACTGAAACACCAATGAAGTCTAGTAAAACTTCAAATCTTTTAAGTTACTACCAGATGTACAAGCTTTGGAATAATTCTTCAGTTTCATGCCAATAAATACATGCTGTATGTTTTCTTAATTTCAATTGAATATTTTTTAATCTAAAATGAACTTGAGTGGCAATAAAATGGTATCCATAAAAATAAAACCACTGCTTATTTCACATTTGAAAGTTAGGGTTTGGTCATCATAAAGCCTGAGTTAACAGCGTCTCAGACTTATAACTTCTCTATTATACTGAGCATCTGAAATTTAACACTGAAAAAACCCTAGGAAGTGAATCCAGAGTTTTCCCTTAAGAAAACTGAAAAATAGAAAAAAATAGCTTCTTAATGTGTTTCCCCACATTGATTCCCCTTTGATTCCGAGAATTCATATCTCCAAGTCTGACCACTCTTTCAGTGAACATTTACATAGCCCTTGACCACCCAGGTCTCTCCCTCTCCCATCCATTGAAATTTTATGGGTCTCCATCCTGTTAAGATGGAGTCATTTGACAGAGATAGACTTGAATATTTTGGATAAATCTTGTATAGTTGTTTCCAAATTAATCATTTTAAACTCTTTCCTGCATCTCAACACCAACATTAACCATTAAACCATAAATTAAAAGGTGGAATAAGGGACTTCTGGTTTCCAGTTCCCCACATAAGGAGCGAGGAAGTCACCACTCTCTCCTAATAATAAGCAAACACCTGAACAGACTGAAAAATCAACAGTTCTTCTTGGATCCAGAAGAGAGGAGACAGGGCAAATTGTTGCCCTCAAGATTGGAGAGACAGCTTTCGGCTTTCGGCTCGGAGGAGGCTCAGGTGCAACTTTCTTCGGTCGTCCCGAATCCGGGTTCATCCGACACCAGCCGCCTCCACCATGCCGCCTAAGTTCGACCCCAACGAGATCAAAGTCGTGTACCTGAGGTGCACCGGTGGGGAAGTCGGTGCCACGTCTGCCCTGGCCCCCAAGATCGGCCCCCTGGGTCTGTCTCCAAAAAAAGTTGGTGATGACATCGCCAAGGCAACTGGTGATTGGAAGGGTCTGAGGATTACAGTGAAACTGACCATTCAGAACCGACAGGCCCAGATTGAGGTGGTACCTTCTGCCTCTGCCCTGATCATCAAAGCCCTCAAGGAACCGCCAAGAGACAGAAAGAAGCAGAAAAACATTAAGCACAGTGGAAACATCACTTTTGATGAGATTGTCAACATTGCCCGACAGATGCGGCATCGATCTTTAGCTAGAGAACTCTCTGGAACCATTAAAGAGATCCTGGGGACCGCCCAGTCTGTGGGCTGCAATGTTGATGGCCGCCACCCTCACGACATCATAGATGACATCAACAGTGGTGCGGTGGAATGCCCAGCTAGTTAAGAACTGCAAAGAAAAATAATAAAAGAGTTATTTGACAACCAAAAAAAAAAAAAAAAAAAAGATTGGAGAGACAGACAAGTGAATACAAGGAGTTGCAGTTCACCTGAGCGGAGACTCACAAGTGGAAACCACTGTGGGAACCAGTGCCAGGATAGGAAAACGTGAATTGTAATTGGCAAATATAGGCCCAGCCTGTACAACTCTAAGAGTTATAAACTCCAGGGGGACCCAGTCATGGGGGACCCCACAATATTATGAGATTTACCTCTAGGAGTTCTACCAGATTCCCACAGTAAATATCAGAGAAAAATCACCTTGGGATTCCTGCGGGGGGAGGGGAAAAGTAACCAATCTGAAACATTACAGAGCACTCTGTTCTTAAGGTCTGCTCTGAGGGGACATGAGTTAATCAGTGCCTAACCAGCTGGGGTATTATCATAGCCTAACTAATCTGGGGAAGGAAAATACCCAATTCCAGCCCACTCTAGCCATCTTGTCATACAGAAAAAACTGAAAAACACCTGTGAAGTTTACAGTGCAGAAGCACAGGCTTAATAAAGATTGAGACTTAATTATAGGACTATAGAATGCTTCCCCTTATCTCACACCTCACCACCTATTACTAAAGGCTTATTTACAGCAGTTCTTTTACACAGTATATCATGTCCAACTTTCAAGAAAAAAAAATACAAGGCATACCAAAAGGCAAAAAAACACAACTTGAACAGACAGGGCAAGCATCAGAACCAGACTCAGGTATAGCTAGGACATTATAATTATCACACCAGTAATTTAAAACAACTATGATTAATATGTTAAGGGTTCTAATGGATAAAGTAGACAGCATGCAAGAACAGATGGACAATGTAAGCAGAGGTATGGAAATCCTAAGAAAGAACCAAAAGGAAATGCTAGAGATCAAAAACACTGTAGCAGAAATGAAGACTGCCTTTGGTAGATTTGTTAATAGATCAGACATGGCTAAGGAAAGAATCTCTGAACGAGAGGATATATTACTAGAAAACTCAAAACCGGAAAATCAAACAGAACAAAGACTGGAAAAACAATTGAACAGAATGTCCAAGGACTGTTGGACAACTACAAAAAGTGTAACATACATGCAATGGGAATACCAGAAGAAGAAGGAAAGGAGAAAGAAATGGAAAAAATATTTAAAACAATAATGACTGAGAATTTCCCCAAAATTAATGTCAGACACCAAATCACAAATCCAGGAGGCTCAGAGAACACCAAGCAAGGTCAATGCCAAACTTATATATACATATATACATATCCAAACTACAGAATTACAGATCTATATATACACATACACACACACACACACACACACACACACACAGAGGGGAAAAACATCTTTCCTATAGAGGAACAAAGATAAGAGTTACATCTGACATCTCCTCAGAAACCTGCAAACAAGATGAGAATGGAGTGAAATAGTTAATGTTTTGAGAGAAAAAGATCACCAACCTAGAATTATGTACCCTGCAAAATTATCCTTCAAAAGTGAAGGAGAAATGAAGACTTTCTCAGGCAAACAAAAATTGAGGAGAAAGACAAATACAGTATGATATTACTTGTATCTAGAAAAGCCAATCTCATAGAAACAGAGAGTAGAATGGTGGTCACCAGGGGCTTGGGGGTGGGGGAATTGGGGAGATGTTGTTTGAGAGTACAAAATTGCACCTGGAAGATGAATAAGTTCTAGATATCTAATACACACCATAGTGATTATAGTCAACAATACTGTATTGTAAACTGCAAGGAAGCTAGGAGACTTGATCTTAACTATTCTTACCACAAAAAAGAAATAATAATGTGATGTGATAGGGATCTTAGCTAACACCTCAATGATAATCATATTGCAATATATAAATATATCAAATCGACATGTTGTACACCTTAAAGTTACACAATGTTATGTGTCAATTATATCTCAATAAAATTTAAGGAAATTTGTTGTCAGTAGACCTACTTTGCAGGAAATGATAAAAAGAAGTTCTTTTAAAGAGAAGGGAAACAATATAGGTAGAAACTCAGATCTACATAAAGAAAAGAAGAGTTTAAAAGAAAGAATAAGTAAAGCTAAAATTAAAACTTTTTTTCTTATTATTAATTGGTCTAACAGATAACAGTTACTTCACAAATATAACAGCAATGTACTCAATTATATATGCTTAGGTATAATTATATATAATTGAAATGAATGAAATGAATGACAGCAATCATACGAAGACTGGGAGGAAGGAATTATTATAATCTGGTTATTATAAAGTACTCACACTACCTGTAAGTGGTATAGTGTTGGTTGAAAGTGGACTTGGATTACTTGTAAAATGTATATTGCAAACTCTAGTGCAATCACTAGACTGTTTTTTTTTTAAAGTATAACCAATATGCTAAAAAGGAGAGAAAATGGAATCATATAAAATGCTCAATTAAACCAAAAAATGAAGAAAAAGAGTAAAAGACAGAAACAGGAACAGAAACCAAGGGCAACAAATAGGAAACAGTAATGAATATGGTAGATATTAATCCAAATATATCAGTAATCCCTTTGAGGGTCAAGCATCTAAATGTTCCAGTTAAAAGACAGAGATTGTTAGAATGGATCAAAAAATATGATCCAACTATATGCTGTCTACAAGAAACCCATCTTAAATATAAAGACACATATAGATTAAAAGTAAATAGATGGAGGAAAATATACCATGCTAACACCTTTATAGGAAAGAAGGAGTAGCTCTATTGATTTCAGACAGAGTAGACTTCAAAGTAAGAAATGTTATCAGGGATAAAGAGGGACATTACATAACGACAAAGGAGTCAATTCTCCAAGATGACATGAGAATTCTTAACATGTATGTGCCTAACAACAGAACATCAAATTACACGAGGCAAAAACTGATAGAACTGCAAGGAGAAATAGATGAATCCACTATCATGGTTGAAGACATGAACACCCCTTTATCAGAAATACACAGATCCAGCAAGCAGAAAACAGTAAGGGCATAGGTGAACTCAACAACACCATTAATCTACTGAGTATAATAGATAGGCTACTTCATCCAGTAACAGCAGAATACACATTTTGGGGGGCTCACATGGAACATTTACCAAGATAGACCACATGCTGAGCCATAAAACATACCTTAACACATTAAAAAAATAGAAATCATACAATGTCTCCATTCAGACCACAGTGGAATTAGACTAGAAATCGATAACATAAAGATAGCTGAAAAATCCCCAAATATATGGGGATTAAACAACATACTTCTAAATAGCACATGGGTCAAAGGAAAAAAAATCTCAAGAGAAATTAAAAGTATTTTGAAATAAATAAAAATGAAAATAGAATTTATCAAATTTGTGGGATGCAGTGAAAGCAGTCATCAGAAGAAAATTCATAGCACTGAATGCATATATTAGAAAATAAAAAAGATCTAAGATCAGTAATCTAAGCTTCTACCTTAGGAAATTAGAAAAAGAAGAGAATTAAATCCAAAGTAACCAGATTAAAGGAAATTCTAAGAATCACAGCAGAATCAATAAAATCGAAAACAGGACATCAATAGAGAAAATCAACAAAACCAAAAGCTGGCTCTTTGAAAAGATCAATAAAATCAACAAGCCTCTAGCCAGGCTAAGAAAAAAGAGAAAGAACACAAATACTAATATCAGAAATGAAAGAGGGGACATCACTGCAGGTGCCATGGAAATTTAAAGGATAATAAAGTAATACTCTATGCCCACAAATTTGATAACCTGGGTGAAATGGATCAATTCTTTGAAAGACACAACTTGTGAAAACTAACACAAGAAGAAATAGATGATCTGAATAGACCTGTATTGATTAAGGAAATTGAATTAATAATTAATAACCACTCAAAACAGAAAACACCAAGCCCAGATGGGTTCACTGGTGAATTCTACCAAACATTTAAGGAAGAAATTATACCAATTCTCACAATCTCTTTCAGAGACTAGAAGCAGCATGAATACTTTCCAAATCATTCTATGAGGCCAGTATTACCCAAATACCAAAACAGGACAAAGACATTACAAGATAAGGAAACTACAGGTCAATATCTCTCATGAATAGAGATGCAAAAATCCTCAGCAAAATATTAGCAAATTTAATCCAAAAAAGTATGAAAAGAATTATACACCATAACCAAGTAGTATTTACCCCAGGTACGCAAGGCTGGTTCAACATTCAAAAATCAATGTAATCCATCATATCAACAGACTAAAAAAGAAAAATCACATGATCATATCAGTAGATACAGAAGAAGCATTTGATGAAATCCAACCCTCATTCATGATAAAAAAATTTTTAAAAACTCAGTAAGCTAGGAATAGAGGGGAACTGTCTCAATGTGATAAAGACTATCTACCAAAACCTACAGCTAACATCATATTTAATGGTGAGAAATTCAAAGCTTTCCCACTAGCATCAGGTACAAGAAAGGAGGTTTGCTCTCACCACTCCTTTTTAACATCATACTGGAAGTCCTTGCTAGTGCAATAAGGCAAGAAAAGGAAATAAAAATTATACGAATTGGAAAGGAAGACATAAAACTGTCTATTTTCACAGATGTCATGATTGTCTATATAAAAATTCTGAAAGAATTGACCAAAAAACTCCTGGAACTAATAAGCAATTATAGCAAGATTGCAGGATGCATGGTAAATTTTAAAAAGTCAATCACTTTCTCGTACATTGACAATGATTAAGTGGTATTTGAAATAAAAACACAATACCATTTACATTAGCACCTCCCCCCAAAAATGTAGGTATAAATCTAACAAAATGTGTACAAGATCTATATGAGGAAAACTACAATAGTCTGATGAGTGAAATCAAAGGACTAAAAAAAATAGAAAGATATTCCACGTTCATGGATAAGAAGAATTAATATTGTCAAAATATCAGTTCTTTCAACTTGATCTATAGTTTCAATACAATCTCAATCAATAATCCAGCAAGTTTTTTTGTGGATATTGACAAACTCTTTCAAATTTTTTTGGAGAGGTAAAAAACCCAGAATAACCAACACAATACTGAAGAAGAATAAAGTTGGAGTACTGACACTACCCAACTTCGAGACTTACTATAAGGCTACGGTAATCAAGACAGTATGGTATTGGTGAAAGAATAGACAAATAGATCAATAGAACAGAATAGAGAGCCCAGAAATAGACACACATAAATATAGTCAACTGATGTTTGACAAAGGGGCAAAGGTAATATTATGGAACAAAGATAGTCTTTTCAGAAAATGGTGCTGGAACAACTGGATATCCACATGCAAAAACTGAATCTAGACACACACCTTACAACTGTCACAAAATTAACTAAAAAATGGATCATAGACCTAAATGTAAAATGAAAAACTATAAAACTTCCAGAAGATAACATAGGAGAAAACCTACATGAAGTTGGGTATTGTGATGCCTTTTTAGATCAACACCAAAGATATGATCCATGAAAGAATAATTGATAAGCTGGACTTCATTATAATTAAAAACATCTGCTCTGCAAAACACAATATCCAGAGAATTAGAAGACAAGCCACTGACTGGGAGAAAATATTTGCAAAAGATACATCTGATAAAGGACTATTATCTAAAATATACAAAGAACTGTGAAGACTCAACAGTAAGAAGACAAATAACCTGATTAAAATGGGCCAAAGACTTTTACAGACTCCTCACGAAAGAAGCTACGTAGATTGCAATAAGCATAAGAAAAGATGCTCCACATCATATGTCATCAAAGAAATACAAATTAAGACAACAGTGAGATACCACTACACACCTATTAGAATGGCCAAAATCTGGAACACTACAACACCAAATTCTAGCAAGGATGTGGAACAATAAGAAGTCTCATACATTGCTGGCGGGAATGCAAAATGATTACAGCCACTTTGGAAGACAGTTTGGTGGTTTATTACAAAACTAAACATACTCTTCCTTAACGATCCAGCAGTCATGCTCATTGGTACTTACCCAAAGGAAGTGAAAACTTATGTACACAGAAACACCTTCTCATGGATGTTTACATCAGCTTTGTTCATAATTGCCAAAACTTGGAAGCAACCAAGATGTCCTTCAGTAGGTGGTACATCCAGACAATGGAATATTATTCAACACTAAAAATAAATGAGCTATCAAGCCATGAAAAGATATGGAAGAAATTTAAATGTATTTTACTAAGTGAAAGAAGCCAATCTGATAAGGCTCCATAAAGTATGATTCCAACCATATGACTTTCTGGAAGAGGCAAAACTGTGGAGACATTAAAAAGATCAGTGGTTTCCACGGGTAGAGGTAAGAGGGAGTGATGCATAGGCAGAACACAGAGGATTTTTAAGGCAGTGAAAATACTATGTATATTATAATGATGGATCTATATCTCATACATTTGTCCAAACCCATCAAAGGTACAATATCAAGAGTGAATCCTAAGGTAAACTATGGATTTGGGTAATTATGATATGCTTGTATAGGTTCATCCTTCATTTAGAAAAATGTACCATTCTGGTAAGTGATGTTGATAATGGTGGAGGCTATGCATGTATAGAGCAGGGGATACAGGGAAAATCTCTGTACCTCCCTCTGAATTTTGTTCTCAGTCTAAACCTGTTCTAAAAAAATAGTCTAAAAATAAGGAAACCCAATGTAGGGATAAATGAACAGTCCCACAGTTCCTCTACATACACGTCCACACACCAGAATTAGAGTTGGTATCACACTGGTTATAAGTTTAACAGGAAAGCTTCCAGACCTTTACAATTAAAGAAAAAATTTTAAATACCAATGGTCTCAACAATGCAAAAAAAAGTGAAATAGAATAGAAAGTACTAGAGTACACAGCATGTAGTGAAGATAAATACCATTTCAAGAAGGTTATATTTATATATTTCGAGAAGGTTTTATATATATGTATATTTATATACAAAATCTTACACACAAACATACATACACATACACAAACATGCATACAAGTATGTGTCTGCTGTATCACCGTGCATTTAATGCATTTCTCCCTATCAGTCATGGTCAAAAAGCTTGAAAGAGAATTTGAGTGAGCCCGAGAAAAGACAAGCCTTTCAAATGATGTCTTCCAGGGAACTACTTGATAATGACTCCTATTTAGGAGTAAAGTTTTAAAAGATTTCCAGCCCTCCTCTGCTTTTCGCAGTACTGAGAATGTAGGCTGTTATTTTTCAAGAGGCTGTGGAGCTGTGGCGACATGGATGGGACTAGGGAACGTTTAAATGCCACAAATCTTGCTGTTCCTATCAAGATGCAGCCACTTTTCTGGACTAAATACTCCCCTGTGTTGCTGCAAGCCTTTAGCTAGTTTCCAGAGTACTATAAAAGTTGATTTTGACAATTTCTGTCAATTTTCTCATTGCTTTTGCGAAGCAGCAAATTTTCTGAGTTCTTTACTCCAACGTTCTCACTAATGTCTCCTCCTGTTATTTTTTGACATTTCATCTCATAATGGAAAATCATCCATTTTTTAAAAAGCAAAATTTCAGAGTTCCTTATTTGAACGTTTTCACTGATGCCTCCCCCCTTATATTTTGACATTTCATCTTGTAATGAAAAATCATCTATTTTTTAAAAAGAGTTTTTTATTTTTTCGTTTTGTTAACCCAACTGTGGCTAGAATGACTTCATTAATGAAAATCTTTACTTTTGAAGCCAAATTTGACACACCATATTATTATTCCTTTAGACATTCTCACTGAAAAAGAAGTAAAATTAAGAGAACAAATTTAAAAGTCTGAATCAACATTTCCAGAATCATAGATACAAAGAATCATAAATGTACACAGCGTCTTGAAGATGGTAAATTATATAGAAGCAAGCAAAAAGAAAAAAGCAATTTCTGCCTAGAAGAGTTTAGATTCTATATAATGCTGAGATGGTGACACAAGCTATTTCAAGTTAAAATTAAGACTGACACAGCAATGAACCAAATTGTATTTCAACTTACTTTGAAGATGCTCTAAGTATGAAATAAAGTGTCAACTTGTCTTAATTTGGACTTCTTTATTACCTTTAAAAGTTAACCTGAAACATATTCTATCATTTGAAACTGAGTTTTAGTCTATTTCCAAGTCTTATACATTCTTCCTAAAGAAAATGGTTAAAGCTTTTGTGAAAAATTTGCCTTCAATAGGTCAATAATGAAACTACTTGAAATGCAACTGAAATTTGAGTCATTTTAAATGCAAAATATCTGTGACTTTCTCACATAATGTTTATATAATGATATAATCATTAACAGATCTGAGGTGGGATGTGGATTTCATTTCAAAATCTTTTATAAACTTGCTGTCAGAATATGGAAGTGTGTGTGTTTGTGTGTGTGTTTGTGTGTGTGTGCGTGTGTGTGTGCGCTAAAAAAACAGCTTGCCTTATTTGGTATTTGAACATGTCTTATATTTCCAATTAACAGTAATGGAAGTGTTGGCTGAAAATTGATCAGATTAGTGGCATGTGGGTGGGATTCCGGCAGCATCCAAATATTCACATGAAAAATAAATGCAAACCCTGGAGCAAAAAATTCTTCCTTGCATGGAGGACTTGGCCACATGTCATAGCTGGAAACTGTGCAGAGACAAAATGTGCAAGATGCACTACATTTCAATTCTCTGCACTTTCAGCACCCTCCAAAATATTCTCTCTGTGCAAAATGGTGATACAAATTCTGTTGCCAATATTCAAATTTAAGATGAAAATAGAAGCTCTGAGGACAATCCCTGAGTCCCTCATCGTTAGATTTCAGAGGCAGACGGTGCCTTGAGATGTTAGTTTGGGGCCTAGAATTTTTATTCTAGTTTGTTCTGTAAATAGGTGTTTTACTTCATGGAGGAAACAGAGGGAGTGTTCTGATTATTATGATTTAAAAAAAATGTACAGACTCCCCTTGCATGCAAAACAAGTCATCAAGTCATCATACAGGGAGTTAACATTCACAGCCGTACTCCTCCAGACATTTCAAGTATGAAGTAGACAGCATTGCCATGGTTACGCATAAAGGAGGGCTGCACAAAGCAAGCCCATTACACAGCGTTATGCACATACTGTGGGTAGTGCAGGAAGCAGTTAGAAGGCTGTATGTTTAGAGGATGTGGAAATATGAAAACATGCCCTGTCATGGCATGGTCATGACTCTCTAACTCAGTTTATAAGCACCGATGTGGTCTCATTCTTTAATGGTTCAAGGCATAATTAAGCTGAATTCTGACTACACACTCAGAATAATTCATTTATTCAAGTATCAAATATTAATTGAGTACCCACTATGTGTCAGGAATGGTTCATAGAGAAACCATTGGGCATTTGGGAAACAGAACTACAAAACACTTCCCAGCGAAGACTACATTTAGAAGTTCTCTACAAGCAACCAAGAAGCAGGATTTTGCAATTGAAATTTGTAACTGAAGAAGAGTGAAATTCATTCATTAATATGTACTAGTATGTTCCTCCCCTGCCACACTTTCAACACTGGGCCTTGAAGACTTAATGGCATTTAGATAGATGGATGGGGAAAGCCTTTCTGATGAGGGGAACAACATGAGCAAAGGGATAGATGCAGGACTATATAGAACACAATGAGAAACCCAGACTTCTTAAAACGAAATAACTTGAAGGTCTCAGTTATCTGATAAAAATATGGAATGTTTTCTGTATAAATTTAATTTAAGTGAGAAATGCAAATATAAAATTGCCACATTCTACCAGTAGACTTCTTCTCTAGAAATGTAGTCCAACATTTTAATCAAATAAGACACTGTATATAAAAACGTTTTGAAAGATCTTAAGTGCTCTAAAAAGTGCCTTATTTAGTGCATTATTGAGTCTTATCTTCCTTACCTACTCCATGAAAGGAAGCAAGAATGAGAAGAAGAAAACTGGCATGCTGGCCACTATTTGGCTGTGTCTTCCTTAAACTGGAATCTTTTCTGAAGTTTTAGTTTTCTTTCTCTTCATTTCTTTTCTTTTCTCCTCCTTTCCTTTTCTTCCTTTTCCTTTCCTTCCCTTTCCTATCCTTCCTTCATTCAAAAGATATTTAATTAGTGCCTTATTTTTGCCAGGTTCTCTCTGCTAGGGATATAGCAGTAAACAAAACAGGCAAAAATTCTTGCCCCCATGCATCTTAAATTATAGTAGGGGGAGAGAAATAGTTTCTTAGATGATGATACATGTTATGAAGATAAATTAAGTAGGGAAGAGAATAGGAAGTATGTATGTAGGGTGGGGGAGGGGAGTTGTAATTACAAAGAGATGACCTCATTGAAAAGGTAATATTTTGACAAAAACTTGGAGTGATCCATTTAGATATCTGGAAGACTATTCTAGGCAGAGGGAACAGCTAGTGCAAAGGCCCTGAGGCAAGTTTCTGCCAGGATGTTCAATGAACAGCTAAGCAGTCAACGTAGTAACAGCAGAAGTTACAGAGGGAGAGAGTTGAAGTCAAAGAGATGTGTGTATGTGTGTACATTGTGTGTTGGGGAAAGGGGGTACAGATGGTGTAGGCCCTTGTAGGCTTTTACGCTGAGTGAAATGGGAAGCCATTGCTCATTTTGTTTTTGACATGAGTGTATTTGATGATGCAATCCATTAAAAAGATTTCTATGTTTTAAATGCTAAAAGCATAAACAGAAATATATCAAATAGTGACATGGGGGGAAATATGGAGCTTTGATTTCAGTTCAGTGCATTAATATCTATTTGCAATCTGTTTTAATCAGAGGAAGGCCTCCAATCTACTACTTTGTGATGAATCTGCCCATCTCCCAACTCTACCAAAGACAGGATATCCTCTGATGAGTATTCACTCCCCATTGTCTATAGCCCATCCAAATGTGAGGGGATGTAGGAGGAGACCACAAGTGTGGTTCTTCCCCAAGGGTTCCTGTAAATTTCTCCATCGCCTTTTACTCGCTGCTCCACTTCCAAGCCAGTGATCTAAGAGGTTTGCCTCTCCTTCATACAAGCATGCAAGCTACACAAAAGCAGGAGCCTTGTCTATCTTGTTCAGCACAGTATCCCAGAGGCTAGAAGATTCCTTGACCAGAGGACTTTGTTGTATTAATTTATAAAAGAAAGTTAGCCCCTCAAACATAATAGTTGAGAATACTTAATCCAGGGGTACTCAAATTTTAATATATCTACAGGAAACTTTCTTCA
Source organism: Balaenoptera ricei (assembly GCF_028023285.1). Lineage (NCBI taxonomy): Eukaryota > Metazoa > Chordata > Mammalia > Artiodactyla > Balaenopteridae > Balaenoptera > Balaenoptera ricei. Next base: position 42,213,982 of record NC_082660.1, read on the forward strand.
GTCCAAATAAATGATCCTACCAAACAGTGATTATATTAGTCAGGGTTCTCCAGGACAGAACCAATAGGATGGATATCTATCTATTCATCTGTCTATCTCATATACACTTATTATATATATCAATCATATTTATTATAGATTTATATGATTTCTTGGAATTGGCTTATGTGATTATGGAGTCTGATTCTACTAAACAGTGGTTGTATTAGTCAGGGTTCTCTGGAGAACCCAGAGAAATCAGTATATACAATAAATCATATATATATGATATATATAATAATAATATGTATATAACCAATAGCATATGTACATATATAGAAATATATAATAGTGTTTATAATATTTAAAACCAATAGTGTGTGTATATAGATTTTATATATATATATATATATATATATATATATGTATGAGGCTAAGAAGTCCCAAGACCTGCAGTCAGCAAGCTAGAGACCCAGGAGAACCAATGTAAATTCTAATTTGAGTCTACATCTTAAGGCAGGAGAAGACTATCGTCTCAGATCAAAGACAATATACTCAGTCTACCAATTCAAATGTTAATCTCATCCAGAAGCATTCTCACAGACACACCCAGAATAATGTTTAACCAAACGCCTAACCAAAACTGGGCACCCATGGCCCAGTCAAGTTGGCACACAAAATTAACCATCACAGTGTTGTACAAAGGGTGGGGCAGTAGGAAGTGATATGCCATGGATACAAGCAATAATGGGGTATATTGTCTGTAGAGAATGTAAAAAATAAAATCAACTGAAATCAACCTTACTTTTATTATTATCATGTACTAGCAATTCTATCAATATCAGTAATTACATAATTCTTCCTCCCCCAATCTTTTGTTTGTCTCAATTCTAAGCAATTACTGCAATTATTGATGAGGTTTTTAAAATTGTGGTAAAATATATATAAAATAAAATTTACCATATTAACCATTTTTAAGTGTACAGTTCAGTGGCATTAAGTACATTCTGACTTCTGACTTACTTTTGTGCATATTCTATAGGTATTTTCTTTGTGGTTACCATGGGAATTACATATAATTTTGTCATACAGTGGAGTGGGATGTTAAAATATTATCCACTCTGGGTATCAAATATGCAAGGTTTGCCACTGACATTTGAGTAAAACCATATTCAACAGTGAGCTGATCATTTAGAGAATGGTATTCTCACCCAATACTCATATTCATTCCTAGAGGAATCCTCACCCTCTCAAATGTTAAAATGCAGACCTTCTCGCCTTGGAGTTGTGGCAGAGTTTCTAAAACTGTCACATTCCAAAACAAGGTGCCAGAAAATCTACAGAGGACTTGCAGAAGAGGTGGCAAAAGCTGGTTTGCTCCCCTCAGGTCATCACATGTACAGGGCATATAAGATTAATAAGGAGAAACTGATAGGGAAAATTTCTTTAGAGAAGCATTCAGTGAAGTACTGTCATGTTTCCCTATTTTCCTTTTCCTTGGTTGAGTGGTTTAAGAAAACCACCTGGACATCTGTGCCCTCTGAAATTTGGAGGCTGCAGGGATTGGAATGGAATTGGGCACACAGTCTTTCCTTAGGGCAAAGCAAGAAGAAAGGCTACTATGGAAGTGAGCCACACTCTCATGAGTGGAGTGGGGAGGTTGGTGGTGGAGTATGGGGGGTGCAAAGATACAAAATTTATTGAGAATCTCATGTCATCTTCAATCATATTAGACTCAATGCCCTCTTTTTATAATAAATATTTTATAATACTCCTCTTTAATATCCTGAAATGAAATTTATAAATAATATAACCTACACATAATTTGAAAAATAAAGAAATGTAATGCTATAACTGTAATATGGAGAAATAAAAGAAAGGAAAGTACTTTATATATTAAAATATTACACATTTTGATATATAAATACTTTGGCATGACTACAGTAGATGGTGACATAATGAATCAAATACTTGCAACTACTTGTAATGAACAAATCTAGATTGAAGTAACACTATTCATTTGAATATAGTCAATGTTTTTTCTTCATATTTAACCATTTGAAATAAGAACAAAATATAACTATATATCTAACTATATATATATGTATCTACCATGAATGCAACAGCTACTAATAAAGTCTGTTACAAATGTGTTGTATTGGTTATTTACATGACACAAATGATGTGTCTGTCAGTAAAATGATTTTCCAAAATGGTGAACAATTCTTTGTAAAGTTCTGAACAAGACAATATCCAATAGTCCTTTGACTTATTCAGTGTTTGCAATTTTGGAAAATTGAGTATATAGTAAACCAGTGGAAAAAATACTTTGTATTTATATGTTTTTCATGTACATGAATATCCAGCAAGACATTCAAAATCCATGCCGTACCACGAACAAGTGTTCACTTACTGGCAGAAACCCTATTCTATCTGGCCCTTATCTAGACAAATGCCATTAAATCTCACCCACTATGAATGCAACAACCAAAAGTGCCCCATGAATTTCTAATGCCCACCATCCAGTGAGTGGTGCCGCATTTGCTGAGAAACACAGCTTTAGAATTACTGGACATTTTCATATCTAAAAGCCATCAAATAAGCCATGCAATCTGTCCAAGATTTCATTCAGGGCCAAGGAAGAAACAATTTGACAAAAGAGCAGTAGTAAGAAAGAGTAAAGTTGCTTTCTGCTTGCACTCTCTATGGAATTTCGCTACTTCAATGAAAATCTGTTGTATTAACAATAACGCAAGCAATACTAGAACGATGGTTAGTTCTAGTAACCAGCAAACACAAGAACTCAGAGGTAGAAATACTTGCCATGTTTAAGGAAAAATAAAATGGCTAGAATGGCTGGAGTGTAATGGTAGGAATGTAGAAAGCAAGGGGAAAAGTGAAAGGATTTAAGGTAAAAGAGTGATTACAAGATGTAAGGCCTTGTAGGCCTTGGAAAGGGGTTTCAATTTTATTTGAGATGCAGTGGAAGGGAGAGATATGACATGAACTGATTTGCACTTATAAAAAAGTATCAAAGTTATACTGATCTGAGAAGTATAGGTTGTAAGGAAATAAGAATGGCTGCCGGGTAAACATTTAAAAGGTGATTTCACTCTTCCAGGCAAGGGCTGGGGCTAGAATAGAAGCAGCCAAAATGAAAATACTAAAAGAGATCGAAGAGGCTGAGGTGATTGTACTTGCTGATGAATGGGTGTGGATGGAAGGGGGCTAGAAGCCGTAATGGCCTTGACCCACTGTGGGGGTGATGATGCCCTGGACTGGCATGGGGTAGATACTTGAGCATAGAATTTGATAGACCATTAAAAAGACAATTTTTCCCTTTCATCAAAATATGTCTTCTTAGGGGAAAGACAAATGTGTTAAGTAGATAGTTACGGACTTCCAATTAGAAAATAGCCATCTCAGAATCTTCATCCTCACTGTCACGGATTAATACCTTTACAGGTATTAATACCTTTAGCATAAACTGGCCTGAATCTAGCTTTCAGCAATTTCCATCTGAGTTCAAGTCGAAATCTTGCCTCTCCCTTATTTTTAAACCAGGATTTCAACATAATTTCTTTATCCATAAAACTTTCATAAGGATAGCTAATTCCATAAGATATTATGAGAATTAATTATTAAATGATTATACGACCCTCAGCAAATATTAAAACTGATATTGTAAGGGGAGCTGCTTTTAAAATGGAAAAGTGTTTCTTGGTATCTCTAAGATTAAGAATAAGAAAATCAATAATCATGTGCTCCTCTCATTAAGTCTGGGGAACAATTGCCACACACAGGTGTTGGAGGGGGGATCATGTATGGGTGGGCATGAAGATGAGCCAGCTGGGCATGGTTCCACTCCCAAATGAGCCTCCAAATTATTGTCCATATGTGGAAGCAAAAACAAAAAGCAACCTGAATTAGCACTGAATTTAGACCCTAGTCAAGGTGAGTAAAAGGGTCAAAATATTGTGTCTGTTCAATTTGTTGTAGCTCCTTCAAGATGCCATTTTTCCTGGCAAAGTACAAATACCACTGCTTGAAAGTAACTGTTATGGGGCTCCCAGTTTCCTGAACATGTCAATGTGAAGGGCCAGGGCTCCTTTGGGGTGTTGCTAGAGCAAACACACACATTAGCTCAGGTTCTGTGGGGTAAAGTTGAACAAGGGAAAGAAAGGTCCAAATCACAGGATGTGATCACATCTTGGTAAGTGGCAAAGGGAGAGGCACAGCATGAAGACAGTTGCAGTTTATCATTGGAGAAGGGGCTAAAGACGGATAGGAGGAGCAAGTAGAAAGGGGGGCTGAGGGCACCAGAGATCATGTCCACTATTACACTATTTTTCCTAGGGCTGGCTGATAAGAGAGATGGCAGTGGAGAGGTTAACTCGGGGGAAACAGGGTTTTGTCATGAGACTCTCTAAGGTAATAGAACAGTGAGAAAGTTTTCCTCCTCCCAACCTCCTTACCATCCCATCGTTAGCCACCCTTTACGTCCCTCTGTCTGCTTCTCTCAGTGGTGGAGCTGAAGTAACCAAAAATATAATCAGTGGGTAAACCCCGCCACTGGTGGTGCCCACTGATTGAAATCTTCCCTAGTGAGCCATTTGGCTTTCACACCTCAGCTAGTCACCCAGAGAATTTGAGCCCCAGGAACTCCTTTGATGAACAGATTGCCTTTTGTCTAGTTGAGAGCAACAAGGGGAGAAAACAGAGACCTTAGAGGGAATTGCAATCTAGTCTTTTTTTTTTTTTAATGAATTAACATGTTTTTATTTATTTATTTATTTTTGGCTGTGTTGGGTCTTCGTTTCTGTGCGGGGGCCACTCTTCATTGCAGTGCGTGGGTCTCTCACTATCGTGACCTCTCTTGTTGCAGAGCACAGGCTCCAGACGCGCAGGCTCAGTAGTTGTGGCTCACGGGCCCAGTTGCTCCGCGGCATGTGGGATCTTCCCAGACCAGGGCTCGAACCCGTGTCCCCTGCATTGGCAGGCAGATTCTCAACCACTGCACCACCAGGGAAGCCCCTGCAATCTATTCTTAATCTATCTTCTGCAAGACAGCTTGCTTGGGCTGAGAAGATAAGCAGTGTCTGTTCTGAGCTGTCTTATAAAGTATTGGGTTTAGTTGAAGAGTAGCCATGTGAAAAGGGCAAGTTGATGACTTAAACAAGTTTTCTTTAATATTTCTGAATCATTTCTTCAGTTGTAAGAGAAATTAATAGCATGCTGGATTTGTACCAATTGTTGGAATCATGGTATGGCTGAAACAGATTAAAAATAAAGTGCTTGCCTCTGGTCAAAGTTCACACTAGGCTTGCACATTCTTATGGAATATCAGACTACGGTAGGCCCCTTTAGTTCTGAAAACCAAATGACTCTTTTTCTATCTATGGGAGCATGCATGAATTTGTTTAATCAGGCCTGTGACTGTCAGTGTTATCTGGGCATAGGGTTCGGTCAGCTGCACACAATTGGGCACAGAGCATGTGCCCTGGAAAAATATGGGTGTGGAGTCCTATGTTCTCTCTTTGCCTTATTTCACTGTCCTTATCCTTGCCCCCCACACCCCTTCCTACACACTCAATCCCTGGCCTTGAGCCCCTGCTACCTCTTTCCCCATCCTCATTCTTATAGCTGTTGACAGGCTCATGCCTGGACCTCCCCAGGCTCCCTTAGGACATTTCAGTACAATCCTGGTTGTTCTTGCTACCTCTGGTTTCTCCTCAAAAAGCCCTATTACTGTTCACCATATGCTTACTGGATGTTCACTGCATGCTCAATGCAGTCCAGACATTGAGCCAAGCACTTTTCATGCATTACTTCATTAACTTCAAAACAACCCTACGAATAGCTCCAATTTGCAGATGGGAAAACTGAGATCCAGAGAGCTTGGGTAACAGGTCTTAGGAGACAGAGCTAGTAGAGGTGCATTTTTTTAGCATATGGAACACTAAAATTTATTCACTTTATTTATATATTTAACTCAGGACTGCCCGATCCCCAATCGTGAGCTCATAACCATCACAGTACAAGTTCTCCAGTTCACCTCACACACTGACTACAGAATTATCTTTGTATTGATAAAACACTGTACAATACCAAGTTATTCACCTCCTTAAAGCCTTCAGTCATCCACTCTAGAACTATGCCTTTAAACCAAATTAAACAATTTGCCTCAGATACTCAGACTTTGTTTACATGAAATGGATGAGATTTCACAGCCTTGCTTGGCTCTAGTTTCTTATTCTATTTCAGTTCTGCCTAAGTCCCAATCTGTGGGGTGTTTTTCTTCTGCTTTTGGTCTTTCTCCTATCTGCTCGCACTTGATGATTAAGCTCAGTTTTCTCAGATTTGACCCTTAACCTCCTTTCAGTATTCCTACTTTGCCCTTTACTGTTCTTGGTTTCTTTAAGCAAATGGCCCCTCATCCTTCCTCAGGCTTCTGGGATCCCACCCTGACACGTTCCTTCAGTGTTCCAATATGCCAAGCGCCAAAATTCAACTCCTTAGACTGACTGAGTACTTGACACTGACTTCAAACTGCCTTTCAAGCCTCAACTCCTGTTCCTTCCTTAGGGTTTATAAGCCTTTTAAAATGACTTTTAAAGATCAATTTTGGAAATTTTTCAGCATTATCTTTTTAACTGTTGCTCCTGTATAGTTATTTCTTTTCTTTCCTTCTGGGACTCGAATTAAATATAAACAAAATCTTATCACTGATTCCTCTAGATAATTTACTCTTCCTTCTGTATTTGTCAACCTTTTTTCTCTCCATGTTTCTGTCTGGATATTTTCATCTGGTCTATCTTCTAGTTCACTAAATCTCCTTTCATTTGTGTCCAATCTGCTGTTAAACCTACCCACCAAGTTCTTAATTTTTTAATTTCGAAATTCTAGAATTTCCATTCTTAATCATGTATTTTATCTTGTTTTTAGCAAACACAATTATTTTTAAGTTGTTGTCTGATAACCCTAATACATGGAATCTCTGTGGGTATATTCCTACTGTCTATTGTTTCTCTTTGTTTTTAACCATGTATCTTATTTTCTTTGGTCCCTGATTATTGTGTGTGTGTGTGTGTGTGTGTGTGTGTGTGTGTGTGTGTGTGTGTTGGACATTGTATTAGCAAAATTGTTAGAAGTTATTTGAGGCCTAAATTAATGTTCTTTTCTCCAGAGGGGATTTATGTTTGATTCCATCAAGTGGATTGTTGGCACGAGAAATAAGGGTTTATTTCAATGCAAGTCTAGGGATTGAGATAATGGTTTAAAGCTGAGCTAGAGTCAGAATAATGGACGCTTTCTTCTGGTCCACTCCTCTGTTAGAATACATGATTTCAGAGTCCCATCCGTAAGTGAGAATCTCTAGTCCCTGACCTCCCCTATCCCAACTTTGGCAGTCCCAGGACTCCAATCCCTGTCTACCCAGCCCTGCAAAGTTATTAAAAATGCTACTCAACATCTCAACTACTTACTATCCTCCTCTGAAATGGGAAAACACACCCAGAGAAAACAGGGTCCAAGTGATGGTCTTAATTTCTGGGACCTGTGCCCTCACCACATCCTGGTTCTGTAATTTTTCGTTCTCTTTTTAGTTTTCTGATGCCTTTATAAAGATTTTTAAATATTTTTTCCAGCTTTTACAGTTGTCATCAATGGGAGAGTTGGTTTGACTTCTCCAGTCTGTAATTACCTGAACGGGCAATGACATTATATCATTCCACGACCTGCTGGCTTTCATTCATAGAGAGTTTGACAGATGTCCCTCTCCCTCTAAAAATTTACAGTGCAAACTAGTTACCATCGACAACTCTATCATTTGAAGGATACAGTCAAGTCCATATTGAAACAATATATACAAATACATTTGCATTTATGCTAGTCATAGTGCACCATGATTTCCACTAACTTCCACCTTGCTCTTAGTACTGGCCTCCTTTTCTCTAACTTTGATTAATGAAGCACTATTTTGCAAGCAAAGTAGTGGTTACTGGTAATCAAATGCCCACAATATTTAAACCCCATGGCCCAGTTTGCAAAATATAAACACAATATGGTAAATTGAGAAGATTTTGTCAGTGATCACTGGTCCCAAATGGACGGTAAGTCATTTTGCTTCAAGGGACACTTAGGCTATGAGGATATTGGTAAAGAGTGTGGAAGATGTACAACAACTAATCTCCATTAAAAGTACATTCAGATCTGAGAGTAATAGTTGAAAGTCTGGAATGGAAAGTAAAGCCATCGGTGGAGATAGCAGAAAGGTTACTAAATTTGGAGATCAATATCTGAAATGATTTTGCCTGTAGATAGATACTGGTTTTTAAGTATAAATAATGTGTAAATACTTTAAAGCACACTTGGTTTAAAATCTAAAAATATTTATGAAAGTGCATTTGGATTATTTTATTTGACTATCATTCAATTTCTTTATAAATATTTATGATCACTATTATATGAGAGAATTTTTTAAGGAAAAATTATCCTACCTCTCAAATTAGTCTTTCTCTCTTTTTTCTCAGAATCTAACTCAAAACTCCAAGACTGCTTTACTGAAGTATTTTCCTACTTAAAAAAAAAAACAACACAATAGCTTTTTCAAGAGGGGAGAGACAGCATGCTCCATCACATTAAATCTTTCTTATTGATGCCTCTCTTAGTCTTTAGTTGTACCAGGCCATCAAAAATCAATTATGGATCTCCCCAACAGCTCCTACATTTAAGCTCCTGAGAGCTACTAGAGAAAATCTTACAACACACAAATATTTGCCACTGGAAATACAAGACCTCCAACCTCAACTGGATCATTAACTAGTTGGTCCCGGGTTCACTCATTTTTTCATTCCCAGAACAGCTATTTCAAACTTTTACCATTCCTTTTAAGCCCTCAATCCACAGCCTTAACTTCCAGCAGAAACCCTTTTCTCCTACTTCACAGAGAAACTTAAGCCATCTTCTGAGTATTACAGCAATCTTCTACCTAAAATTTCTTTCTTGATATTTTTCAGCTATTATGGAAAAGTTAAAACATATTCAAAATTAGACAGAATATAAAGTGAACCCTCAGGTACATATCATCCAGTTTCCATAATGATCAACCCATGGCCAATATTGTTTCATCGACTACACCTTTTAAAAACTGCATTTCTAATCATTCTTACTTTCTTCATGTCACTCTGAAAGAAGTTTCTTTTCTATCTGAGGTTATTCTCTGCATCAAGATCTGTATTTCATTCCTTGTAGCCTCTTCAAACCCTTGCTCTATTATCCCTCTTTTTAAACACTCCCTTTATACTGACTGATTTCAGTCAGTATTTAAACAATTAATTTACTTTTATATTAGGAAACACACACACACACACACACACACACACACACACACACATCCTCTTGACACTACATATACCTTTAGCTACCATTCTTTCACCTTCCGTTTGCTGCCAAAAATCTGGAAAGAGTATTCTGTACTCACTGTTTCTATTGCCTTATTCCCTCCCACACCACAATCCAAGCAAAAAGTTTGTTTCTAGATACAACACTCTGCTGAAACTGCTCTCATTGAATTTACTGATTCTTTTTTTTTTTTAAAGAAAATCTTCTTCAAACTCTTGCTTCCTTTTGATCCTATGAAAACAATTTCTCCCACATTTCCTCCTACAGCTCTGGCTTCTCCCTCCTCAATCTCCTTCTTTGACTCTCCTTTGTCTCTTTCATGTGGGTGTTCCCTGGAATCTGTCTTTGGCTCTCTTCTCATTTACAATATCTTGGACCAATCTAGCCCACTGCTTATGTCATCACCATCTGTACAGTTTTTCTCAAACATTTGGAGTCTAACCGGATAATGACACATGCGAGAATGAACAATTTTTTTAAATTAAAAGATTCATTTCTATTTGTAAAAACGAAAAAATAAATTCATATTACTAAAGAAATACTGATAATAGGTACACAACAGAGAAAATAACGACATTATTTGTAACAGTTCTTCACTGTTTCTGTATCTGACTTGATGTGGAATCACTTGGCTTTTAGATCAAGTTTCATATGTATCTGCTTCTTTTTTCCTCCTCTATACTAATTTAGAGGGTCTTAACTCACAATTTTGAGTTGTAGGAATGGTATTAAAGACTTGCTGCATTTACCAGATAAATTTTGGATATTGGATTAAGCAAAAAGCAGAAACTATGAAGATGATTCTAACTAAAAATTAATGTTTTTTCAGATGCTAAGCTGAATAACATATCACAGACAAAAACTAGAAGGATGAATGATTTGACTTGGAAAATGGGAGCAAATGGATTTTTTTTTTTAAAGGTGTGATAATGGCTTTATGTGGATATTTGCTTTTTTTTTTATGGCTGTGTTGGGTCTTAGTTTCTGTGCGAGGGCTTCCTCTAGTTGTGGCGAGCGGGGGCCACTCTTCATTGCGGTCCGCGGGCCTCTCACTATTGCGGCCTCTCTTGTTGCAGAGCACAGGCTCCAGACGCGCAGGCTTAGTAATTGTGGCTCACGGGCCTAGTTGTTCCATGGCATGTGGGATCTTCCCAGACCAGGGCTCGAACCAGTGTCCCCTGCACTGGCAGGCAGATTCTCAACCACTGCGCCACCAGGGAAGCCCACAAATGGATTATTGATCTACTCTTTGGTTGTATTCCATTTTGAAAATATTTCTTCATATTCCAATGTGGTACTTGGAGGTGTTTTTAAAATATGTTCTATGATATATCAATGACAAATCCTGTTAGAAAAGTGTCAGCTCTTGAGGATTGAGAATTGTGTATCACAGTTTAGTCTTCTTAAGATATCCTAATTTTTTTTAACATTTTTATTTGAGTATAACTGCTTTACAATGTTGTTTTGGTTTCTGCTGTATAACAAAGTGAATCAGGTATATGTATACATATATCCCCATATCCTCTCTCTCTTGCGTCTCCCTCCCACCCTCCCTATCCCACCACTCTATGTGGTCACAAAGCGCTGAGCTGATCTCCCTGTGCTATGCGGCTGCTTCCCACTAGCTATCTATTTTGCATTTGGTAGTATATATATATCCATGCCACTCTCTCACTTCGTCCCACCTTACCCTTCCCACTCCCTGTGTCCTCAAGTCCATTCTCTACGTCTGCGTCTTTATTCCCGTCCTGCCCTTAGTCTTATCAGAACCTTTTCTTTTTCTTAGATTCCATATATATGTGTTACCATATGGTATTAGTTTTTCTCTTTCTGACTTACTGCACTCTGTATGACAGACTCTAGGTCCATCCACCTCACTACAAATAACTCAATTTCGTTACTTTTTATGACCGAGTAATATTCCATTGTATATGTGTGCAAAATCTTCTTTATCCACTAATCTGTCGATGGACACTTAGGTGGCTTCTATGTCCTGGGGATTGTAAATAGTGCTGTGATAACCATTGTGGTACAAGTCTCTTTTAGAATTATGGTTTTCTCAGGGTGTATGCCCAGTAGTGGGATTGCTGGATCATATGGTAGTTCTATTTATAGTTTTTTAAGGAGTCTCCATACTGTTCTCCATAGTAGCTGTATCAATTTACATCCCCACCAACAATGCAAGAGAGTTCCCTTTTCTCCACACCCTCTCCAGCATTTATTGTTTGTAGATTTTTTGATGATGGCCATTCTGACCAGTGTGAAGTGATACCTCATTGCAGTTTTGATTTGCATTTCTCTAATGATTAGTGATCTTGAGCATCCTTTCATGTGTTTCCTGGCAATCTGTATATGTTCTTTGGAGAAATGTCTACTTAGGTCTTCCACCCATTTTTGGATTGGGTTGTTTGTTTTTTTGATATTGAGCTGCATGAGTTACTTGTATATTTTGGAGATTAATCCATTGTCAGTTGCTTCATTTGCAAATATTTTCTCCCATTCTGAGAGTTGTCTTTTTGTCTTGTTTATGGTTTCCTTTGCTGTGCAAAAGTTTTTAAGTTTCATAAGGTCCCATTTGTTTATTTTTGTTTTTATTTCCATTTCTCTAGGAGGTGGGTCAAAAAGGGTCTTGCTGTGATTTATGTCATAGAGTGTTCTGCCTATGTTTTCCTCTAAGAGTTTTATAGTGTCTGGCCTTACATTTAGGTTTTTAATCCATTTTGAGTTTATTTTTGTGTATGGTGTTAGGAAGTGTTCTAATTTTATTCTTTTACATGTAGCTGTCCAGTTTTCCCAGCACCACTTATTGAACAGGCTGTCTTTTCTCCATTGTATATTCTTGCCTCCTTTATCAAAGATAAGGTGACCATATGTGCGTGGGCTTGTTTCTGGGCTTTCTATCCTATTCCTTTGACCTATATTTCTGTTTTTGTGCCAGCACCATACTCTCTTCATTACTGTAGCTTTGTAGTATAGTCTGAAGTCACAGAGTCTGATTCCTCCAGCTCCATTTTTTTCCCTCAAGACTGCTTTGGTTATTCTGGGTTTTTTGCGTTTCTATGCAAACTGTAAAATTTTTTGTTCTAGTTCTGTGAAAAATGCCATTGGTAGCTTGATAAAGATTGTACTGAATCTGTAGTTTGCTTTGGGTAGTATAGTCATTTTCACAATGTAGATTCTTCCAATACAAGAATGTGGTATATCTCTCCATCTGTTTGTATCATCTTTAATTTCTTTCATCAGTGTCTCATAATTTTTGGCATACAGGTCTTTTACCTCCTTAGGAAGGTTTATTCCTAGGTATTTTATTCTTTTGTTGCAATGGTAAATGGGAGTGTTTCCTTAATTTTTCCTCAGATTTTTCATCGTTAGTGTATTGGAATGCAAGAGATTTCTGTGCATTAATTTAGTATCCTGCTACTTTACCAAATTCATTGATTAGCTCTAGTAGTTTTCTGGTAGCATCTTTAGGAATCTGTATGTATAATATCATGTCATCTGCAAACAGTGACAGTTTTACTTCTTCTTTTCTGATTTGGATTCCTTTTATTTCTTTTTCTTCTCTGATTGCTGTGGCTAAAACTTCCAAAACTATGTTGAATAATAGTGATGAAAGTGGGCAACCTTGTCTTGTTCCTGATCTTAGAGGAAATGGTTTCAGTTTTTCACCATTGAGAACGGTGTTGGCTGTGGGTTTGTCATATGTGACCTTTATTATTTTGAGGTAGGTTCCCTCTATGCCCACTTTCTGGAGAGTTTTTAACATAAATGGGTGTTGAATTTTGTCAAAAGCTTTCTCTGCATCTATTGAGATTATCATAAGATTTTTATCCTTCAGTTTGTTAATATGGTGTGTCACATTCATTGATTTGCGTATATTGAAGAATCCTTGCATTCCTGGGATAAAGCCCACTTGATCACTGTGTATTATCCTTTTAATGTGCTGTTGGATTCTGTTTGCTAGGATTTTGTTGAGGATTTTTGCATCTATGTTCATCAGTGATATTGGCCTGTAGTTTTCTTTTTTTGTGACATCTTTGTCTGGTTTTGGTATCAGGGTGATGGTGGCTTTGTAGAATGAGTTTGGGAGTGTTCCTCCCTGTGCTATATTTTAGAAGACTTTGAAAAGGATATGTGTTAGCTCTTCTCTAAATGTTTGATAGAATTCGCCTGTGAAGCCATCTGGTCCTGGGCTTTTGTTGGTTGGAAGATTTTTAACCACAGTCTCAATTTCAGTGCTTGTGATTGGTCTGTTTATATTTTCTATTTCTTCCTGGTTCAGTCTTGGAAGGATGTACTTTTCTAAGAATTTGTCCATTACTTCCAGATTGTCCGTTTTACTGGCATATTTTTACTTGTAGTAATCTCTCATGATCCTTTGCATTTCTGCAGTGTCAGTGGTTACTTCTCCTTTTTCATTTCTAATTCTATTGAATTGAGTCTTCTCCCTTTTTTTCTTGATGATTCTGGCAAGAGGTTTATCAATTTTGTTTATCTTCTTAAAGAACCAGCTTTTAGTTTTATTGATCTTTGCTCTTGTTTCCTTCATTAATTTTTCATTTATTTCTGATCTGATGTTTATGATTTTTTTCCTTCTGCTAACTTTGTGGGGGTGTTTTTCTTCTTCTTCTAATTGCTTTAGGTGTAAGGTTAGGTTGTTTTTTTGAGATGTTTCTTGTTTCTTGAGGTAGGATTGTATTGCTATAAACTTCCCTCTTAGAAATGTTTTTGCTGCATCCCATAGGTTTTGGGTCATCGTATTTTCATTAACATTTGTTTCTAGGTATTTTTTGATATCCTCTTTGATTTCTTCAGTGATCTCTTGGTTATTTAGTAGTGTCTTGTTTAGCCTCCATGTGTTTGTTTTTTTTACAGTTTTTTTCCTGTAATTGATATCTAGTCTCATACTGCTGTTGTCGGAAAAGATACTTGATATGATTTCAATTTTCTTAAATTTACCAAGGCTTGATTTGTGACCCAAGATATGATCTATCCTGGAGAATGTTCCATAAGCACTTGAGAAGAAAGCATATTCTGTTGTTTTTGGATGGAATGTCCTGTAAATATCAATTAATTCTATCTGGTCTAATGTGTCTTTTAAAGCTTGTGTTTCCTTATTTATTTTCATTCTGGATGATCTGTCCATTGGTGAAAGTGGGGTGTTAAAGTCCCCTACTATGATTGTGTTACTGTTGATTTCCCCTTTTATGGCTGTTAGCATTTGCCTTATGTATTGAGGTGCTCCTGTGTTGGGTGCATAAATATTTACAATTGTTATATCTTCTTCTTAGATTGATCTCCTGATCATTATGTAGTGTCCTTCTTTGTCTCTTGTAATAGTCATTATTTTAAAGTCTCTTTTGTCTGATATGAGAATTGCTACTCCAGCTTTCTTTTGATTTCTATTTTCATGGAATATCGTTTTCCATCCCCCACTTTCAGTCTGTATGTGTCCCTAAGTCTGAAGTCGTCTCTTGTAGACAGCATATATACAGGTCTTGTTTTTGTATCCATTCAGCCAGTCTGTGTCTTTTGGTTGGAGCATTTAATCCATTTACATTTAAGGTAATTATTGATATGTATGTTCCTATTACCATTTTCTTAATTGTTTTGGGTTTGTTTTTGTAGGTCTTTTCCACCTCTTGTGTTTCCTGCCTGGAGAAGCTCCTTTAGCATTTTTTGTAAAGCTGATTTGGTGGTGCTGAATTCTCTTAACTGTTGCTTGTCTAAAGGTTTTCATTTCTCCGTTGAATGTGAATGAGTTCCTTGCTGTGTAGAGTAATCTTGGTTGTGGGTTTTTCTCTTTCATCACTTTAAATATGTCCTGCCATGTCCTTCTGGTTTGCAGAGTTTCTGCTGAAAGATCAGACGTTAACGTTATTGGGTTTCCCTTGTATGTAATTTGCTGCTTTTCCCTTGCTGATTTTAATATTTTTTCTTTGTATTTAGTTTTTGATAGTTTAATATGTGTCTTGGCGTGTTTTTCCTTGGGTTTATCCTGTATGGGACTCTCTGTGCTTCCTGGACTTGACTATTTCCTTTCCCGTGTTAGGGAAGTTTTCAACTATAATGTCTTCAAATATTTTCTCAGTCCCTTTCTTTTTGTCTTCTTTTTCTGGGTCCCCTATAATTCGGATGTTGGTGTGTTTAATATTGTCCCAGAGGTCTCTGAGACTGTTCTCAATTCTTTTCATTCTTTTTTCTTTATTCTGCTCTGCGGCAGTTATTTCCACCATTTTATCTTCCAGGTCACTTATCCGTTCTTCTTCCTCAGTTATTCTGCTATTGAGTCCTTTTAGGGTATTTTTAATTCCATTTATTGTGTTGTCCATCATTGTTTGTTTGCCCTTTAGTTCTTCTTGGTCCTTATTAAGCATTTCTTGTATTTTCTCCATTTTATTTCTGAGATTTTGGATCACCTTTACTATTATTACTTGAATTCTTTTCCAGGTAGACTGCCTATTTCCTATTCATCTATTTGGTCTGGTGGGTTTTTACCTTGCTCCTTCATCTGCCACATATTTCTCTGTTTTCTCATTTTGTTTAAGTTACTATGTTTGGGGTCTCCTTTTTGCAGGCTGGACGTTCATAGTTCCTGTTATTTTTAGTGTCTGCTCCCTGTGAGGTTGGTGCAGTGGCTTGTGTAGCCTTCCTGGTGGAGGCGCTGGTGCCTGTGTTCTCATGGGTGGGGCTGTATCTTGTCCTTCTGGTGGGCAGGGCTGTGTCCAGTGCTGTGTTTTGGGGTGTCTGTGAACTTATATGACTTTAGGCAGCCTCTCTGCTAATGGGTGGGGTTGTGTTCCTGTCTTGCTAGTTGTTTGGCATGGGGCATCCAGCACTGGAGCTTTCTGGCCATTGGCTGGAGCTGAGTCTTAGGGTTGAGATGAAGATCTCTGGGAGAGCTCTAACCAATTGATATTACATGGGGCCAGGAGGTTTCTGGTGGTCCAATGTCCTGGACTCGGCCCTCCTATCTTGGAGGCTCAGGCCTGACACTTGGCCAGGGCACCAAGACCTTGCCAGCCACATAGCTCAGAAGAAAAGGAAGAAAGATAAAAAACAAAAAACCAAAACAAAAGAAAAACAAAAACAAAAAAACGGACAGACCGATCCCTAGGACAAATGGTAAAAGCAAACTCATACAGACAAAATCACACAAAGAAGTATACACAACCAAACTCACAAAAAGGGAAAAAGGGGAAAAAAATATGTATATAAAGGAAGAGAGCAACCAAACCAATAAACAAATCCACCAATGATAATAAGCTCTAAGTACTAAACTAAGATAAACATAAAACCAGAAACAAATTAGATGCAGAAAGCAAAGCCCAAGTCTACAGTTGCTCCCAAAGTCCAACACCTCAATTTTGGGAACATTTGTTGTCTATTCAGGTATTCTTCAGATTCAGGGTTTATCAAGTTGATTGTGGGGATTTAATCTGCTGCTCCTGAGGCTACACAGAGAAATTTCCCTTTCTCTTCTTTGTTCACACAGCTCCTTGGGTTCAGCTTTGGTTTTGGCCCCGCCTCTGCATGTAGGCTGCCCTCAGGAGTCTGTTCCCCACCCAGACAGGGTGGGGTTAAAGCAGCGGTTAATTAGGGTTCTGTTGCTCACTCAGGCTGGGGGCAGGGAGTGGTGCAGTAGTCATAATTGGAATGCGGGGCAAGCCTGAGGTGGCAGAGGCCAGCGTGACATTGCAACAGCCTGAGGGGTGATGTGTGTTCTCCCAGTGAAGTTGTCCCTGGATCATGGGACCCTGGCAGTGGCGGGCTGCACAGGCTCCCGGAGGGGGATGTGTGTGCATAGTGACCTGCACTTGCACACAGGATTCTTGGTGGTTGCAGCAGCAGCATTAGCGTTTCATGCCTGTCTCTGGGGTCCGAGGTTATAGCCGTGGCTCACGCCTGTCTCTGGAGCTCATTTAGGCAGTGCTCTGCCTTCTGTGGGCAGACAGGGAAGGAAGCCCCTCTCCTCATGCACCCCGAAACAATGGTCTCTTGCCTCTTAGGCAGGTCCAGACTTTTTCCCGGACTCCCTCCGGCTAGCTGTGCCAACTAGCCCCCTTCTGGCTGTGTTCATGCAGCCAACCCCAGTCCTCTCCCTGGGGTCTGACCTCCAAAGCCCAAGCCTCAGCTCCCAGCCCCACCCACTCTGGCGGGTGAGCAGACAAGCCTCTCAGGCTGGTGAGTGCTGGTCAGCACCGATCCTCTGTGTGGGAATCTCTCCGCTTTGCCCTCTGCACCCCTGTTGCTGAGCTCTCCTCCATGGCTCTGAAGCTTCCCCCCCCTACCCCCATCTCCGCCAGTGAAGGGGCTTCCTAGTGTATGGAAACTTTTCCTCCTTCACAGCTCCCTCCCCGAGGTGCAGGTCCCATCCCTATTCTTTTGTCTCTGTTTTTTCTTTTTTCTTTTGCCCTACTCAGGTATGTGGGCATTTTCTTGCCTTTTGGGAAGTCTGAGGTCTTCTGTCAGTGTTCAGTAGGTGTTTGGTAGGAGATATTTCACATGTAGATGTATTTTTGATGTATTTATGGGGAGAAAGGTGATCTCCATGTCTTACTCCTCCACCATCTTGAAGGTCTCCCCCATCCTAATATTTTATTCTCAATGGAAAACCATGACCTTGGTCCTTGAAATGATAGGAAGAAATCATTGAGTATATTTTTAAGTAATTGAACTTGAGCAATCCACTTAGAATCAGAGAAATAGTCTTTATTGGCATTATTTGTGATGAGGAGATATTGCTATCTCAACTCTCATTTCAAATTCTCATGTGACCAACTACCCCAGACAGTCAGCTTACTTCAGTTTGGAAAAGCAGGCCTGAAAAGATACATGTTCAGTGACTTCAGTCAGGTTGTCTTCACAATCTTCACTGGAAGGGAAAGATTGTTATCCCTAATTTATAGATGATAAAACTGAGGCTTCAAAAGGTTAAGAAATTTTCCCTGAGAAGACATTTGGACAGGCTGACTAAGAGTCAGCAGTAGTTTTTAAGAAAAATTCAGATTGAACTGCCCTCAATTAAATTTTCTAAAAAACTGGCCTTAGCAAAGCAGGCAAATTTTCTCTTTCATGTTCTCAGACTTCCCTTTCTCTGTCCCTGTTGTAATTTTAAAGCATTACCCCAATGTTCTCTGACATTCCTACAATTGAATAGTGAAATCTATATCCCTTCCCCATGAATCTGGGCTTTGTGATTGTTTGACCAATTGAATGTTATAGAAGTGAGGTGGTGCTACTTTCTGAGCCCAGGCCTCAAGAAATTGTCAGCTTCAACTTCTTGTCCCTTGGGAAGATCATTCTTATAACCCAGCCCCCATGCTGTGAGGAAGCCCAAGCCACTGTAGGGAATAGTCCAACATGGAGAGGAACCAATAACGAGTACCAACTTGCCAGCTATATGAGTGAGCCATCTTAGAAGTAGATGCTCAACCCAGCTGAGCTCAGCTCAAGTAAAGCCACCATAGGTGGCACTACATGGAGCAAAGACAAATTGCCCCCAATGAGCCCTTCCCAAATTTCAGATTCATAAGCAAAATAATTGATCACTGTTCTTTTAAATCTCAAAGTGGTTTGGTGTGAAGCAATAGATAACAAGAATATCCCCCTGCTTTTTACACTCCTCTCCCTCTCCTTCCTTTCTTGTTAATTTTACTTGCTTTCCCCCAAATTTGTCTCACAATCAACAGAAACTTTTTTGCCTTGGGGAAGGATATGTTCAATACTGTCATTCTTTTTATAAGATGATGAGCAACAAGGATTCTTATTTTGTTCATTTCTGTGTGGACTGAGTAGAAGCTCAGCAAATTTTTTTCTTAGTCCTTTTGGGAAGCTGTAACAGAATACCATAGACTGGGTGGCTTATAAACAGTAGGAATTTATTTTTCACAGTTCTGGAGGGTAGGAAGTCCAAGATCAAGGTACCAACAGATTTGGTGTATGGTGAGAGCTCACTTCCTGGTTCATGGTTGTCTTATTGTGTCTTCACATGGCAGAAAGGACAAGGGAGCTCTGTGGGCTCTCTTATAAGGGCACAAATCCCATTCATGTGGGCTCCAACCTCATGACCTAATCACCTCCCAAAGGCCCCACCTCCAAATACCATCACTTTGGGGGTTAGGATTTAACATGAATTTTGGGAGGACACAATCTATAGCAATTTTATTTAACTGGATTGATTGACAGCAGTCATTTTAACCAGTTTTCCATTATTTTTATTAAATGGTGTTTGAACTACTCCTCATATCTACTGAATCATATGTTCCAGAGTGGGGCTTGGGAAGCTACATTTTTAATAAGCTTCCCAGCTAATTTCTACACATATAAGTTTGAAAACTTTGCCACAGTGGTCATTTAAAATTCCTTTGGAATGAGGATTATTGCGAGATTTAAAGAGACTTTAACTGCTATAAAGCATTTAGCATGGAGCTCGGCATATTATAAGAGCTAAACAAATTTCATTTACTACAATCATCGCCAACATCATCATTGCTATTTTTAAAGGTTATCTTTAATTTTGGAAGATACTTACTCATGTGTCTTTGGGGGCAAACAGGGGTTGTCATTGTGCTAGTTTGCCTGTTAAAATAAGCAGTTGTTGCCTATTGTTCAGAATGTTCTGTGCCCCAGGTATCAGATGTAGGCTAGCAGTTATCTCCAGGAGACCAGAGTAAGTTTAGGCAAAACATTCTTCAGAGTGCCTACCCACCTGATTCAGGTACACATACATATGTACAAGAGACAGGACATAAAGGTTCATCTGATATATGCTCTGACAATGGTTTACTATCAATGATTTACTATCATTGACACTGGGTCTTTTCAGAAAACTCTAGATAGAGGATCTTCATATCTTTGGAAGAAGGCACCTACAAGGAAATTCTAGTAAACACTTCGCCAAATTTCCCTGGTTTCCTCTGGGAATATGTGGGACCTGATATTCCATTTCAATATAGAAGCAGATGTACTAACTTACGGGCTGAAAGCCTGATTGGACAGGCTAGTTATAAATCAGCAGCACTTTTTAAGAAAATTCAACACTCTCTACAATTTATTTTCCTTTGGATGTGGTTTTTAAGTGCACCTGTTTGGCGGAAAACATTCAGATTAGATTATTAAGTCTCAATTAGGCTGAATGCTTAGAGAAGGGGATACTTTGGCATTCAAATTTATTAATTAACTTAGGGTCAACAACATCACATTTTCTTTAATCCTTGTTGCTAAAAAATAACAACTCTCTACAGTGTTCTGCCCTAGTAAGAACAGTGTAGTGAATAGTTTGAATCTGTGTAAATTACTTAAGCTCTCTCTGCCTCAGTTTCCTCATTTGTAAAAAAGAGGAATCATAATGGTACCTCAAAAGATTGTTCAAGATTAAATCAGTTAATGTATGAAAATGCATAGAATACTTTTTGGCACATAGTAAGCACTATAAAGGTATTAGCTATTATTATTATTATTATTATTATTATTACTTGGAAAGAAACCACATTACTAGGCAATTTTTCTCTTGGTACAGACCTATAACTGAGATAAAAGATGAAACTAGAAGAAATATAGAAATCAGGCTGAGGCCAGGACTCTTGACTATTCCCTAAGGGTGAGATCAGGATTTTTCCTGTTCACTTCGGAACTTTTAGAGTCTTGCATCTTGTCTGGCACAGGATTGGTGCTCAGTAAACTTCTGTTGAATAAATGATGGTTCCTAAAAGATGAATACTTGTTGATTATTAAGATTTCTTCTTGTCTTTTGTCTTTCTGCTTAGAGTTTGACTGTGACAAGAGTGCTCTTTAGTTGATGATTATTGTTAGATTCTGTGTCATTGCGTATGACTATTTTTGTTGCTTATCTCTTGTTAGAGGAATCTGATAGAGAAAAAGAAGAGAAAAAGTAACATAAGTGGCCCCAGAAGCCAATAAAGAAGGCGAAACAGCTGGCTGCAAACTTTATGGTCTAAAGAATTTTGACTTATCTTTGAAGTGTATTTAAACGATAAAAAGAAAAGATCTCAACTGACCAGGATGTAATTACAGGGACTAAACCTATTAAAGACAATAATCCCCTCCACACTCTCTTTTCTGAGAGATAGTATAGGCATGTAATGGCAACAGTCAAAAATTGTCCAGCTCAGTGTTTTGCTGTGTTTCAGAGCCCAGGCAGCAGTGCTTGATGCAATCTCATCAAAGTAAATATCAAACTTGGTCACAAGACTGAATCACTGCATGTTGAAAGTCTATGTGACGTCAGTACCTAATCAGGCAAATATGGACATTATCTATAAGTGCATTTTTGTTAAGAGTTAGTGTGTATCAAATTCAAGATTCCATGGAAATGAAAAGCTATGAGTAATAAATCCCTAGAGCCTTTGATGGGAGTAGGAGTTTTCAGCCTGTTCATCTGCCATGCTGCAGATCAGGAATATATTCATTCTACTTAATTTTCCTCATTGCGTCACTTGGGGAGATGCTTCTGCCATGTTTATTTAGAAAGCCCCAGGCTGGAATCAAACTAAGAAAAAAAGTCACTGCTGTTTCCTAATTTACAGTGGAGCTGCCTCCTCACCCGCCCCACCACCACTTTAGTATCACCTTGATCCATATGTATAGATTGATGTTGAATGCCTTGAGATGTGGGCAGGAGAAGTGGAGATTGTTGGTAAAAATAAAGGGCTCTACCAACGGTTTTTTCAAAGCAGATGGCCTGCAAAAAGCTGTACATAGACTCACATGTCCAAAAATTTGTTTTATAAATTTCTTTTTAAAGCTTAAACATCTAAAAGAAAATAACAAAACAAAAATTAAGACCGGAAAAAAATACACTTCCTAGTCTCTTGATTCAAGAAACCATAAGATATGAAGTATGATTTATTCTAATGGAGAGGGTTATCAGCACAATAAAGAAATGTAGGCATCCATGAGCTTTTGCAGTGTTAAAAAAATACCAACACTTAGTGCCTTAAAACAATCAATCTTTTCACTCATGATTCTGTGGGTTGGTTGGGCAGTTTTTCTGGTCCACTAATCCCTGCTGGCAGGTTGGCTAAAGGCTGGATGACCTAAGACAGTCTCACTCAGATATCTTGTCTCTCATCATTCAGCAGGCTAGTCCTGGGTTCTACACCTGGTGGTCTCAGAGTTCTAAGAGTATGAAAGCAGAAGCTGCAAGGTTTCTTAAGACCTAGGTTGACAATTATACAATATCATTTCCATTGCAGTCTGTGGTCAAAGCAAGTCACAAGATTCAAAAAGTGGATAAATGGACTATCTCCTGATGGTAGGAGCTGCAGGCTATTGCTGTATTTGCAGTCTCCTGGATGAAGTGTACATACAACGCATGGCACCCTAATCACAATTATGCTAAGCAATCCTACTGCTAGAGACAGAGGTGTGATGGTGGCAAGCATGCTAGAAACTGGACTCCAAAGCCCAGGGTTCTAGAGAAGGTCTTGCCATGTATTATTTCCTGACCTTAAATAAATCCACTCTACTTCTCTGGGCCTCAATTTAGTCATCTCTGAAATGAGGGGTTGGATAAGATAACCTCTAAAGTCTCTTCCAGATTTCTCAGGACTCTAAAAATTCAACACACTTCCCAGTTTTCAAAGGCAAGATTTCCTAGTTCTAAGGATCTCAAGGGGACGTTGCAAAATTCTAAACTTTTATTTTAACTTTGTGACTCTAATTTGGAAAAAAATCACATGGTATGATTACAACCATGTAAAAGTATACTTATGAAAGAAACTATTTAATAATTAATGGCAGGATGGTAGGTTTGAGGGTTTTAAATGTTATTTTAACAGATCTAAAAAATATTTGTTACTATATTAACTCTTCAATAAAAAGGAATAAATACTTTTCACATAATATCTCTAAAAAGAAAATTGTCCCCAGATCAGCAGGATCACAATTCTTACAGCTTCCAGAAGCAACAAGTAATCACTTGCTTGTTTAGCCTTTTCCATTCTCCAGTACACAGCAGAGAGAATGGTGAGAGCAATCTTTGCCTCCTATGCCCTTCTCTCCCTGTCACATGCCCTGCCCAGACTCCCCACAAAGCATATCACTTTTCTTGCTCAGACATGAACACTTAAACTTTGGATTGGAAATTATTTTCAAATTGATCAAATGTTCTGAGAAATAAAGAAAGAAAGTAAAATGAAGGATTTGGCTAAGGAGTCCTCCATTTCCAATTTGAGCCATCAATCTCCTATTGATCCATTTTCTTGGATCTTTCCAGCCTTATCTTACTTGACCTCTCAGGTGAGTTAGACCTTTTTGATAACTCCCTTTTTTCTGGGTGGTTCTTTCTCCCTTAGTTTCTTTCTTTCTTTTTTAATAATGATACCTTTATTTTATTTTTAAAATTTATTTAATTTATTTATTTTTGGCTGCATTGGGTCTTCATTGCTGTGCGTGGGCTTTCTCTAGTTGTGGCGAGTGGGGGCTACTCTTGGTTGCGGTGCGCAGGCTTCTCATCACGGTGGCTTCTCTTGTTGCGGAGCACAGGCTCTAGGCACGTGGGTTTCAGTAGATGTGGTGCGTGGGCTCAGAAGTTGTAGCTTGTGGGCTCAGTAGTTGTGGTGCACAGGCTTCGTTGCTCTGCAGCATGTGGGATCCTCCCGGACCAGGGCTCAAACCCACGTCCCCTGCATTGCAGGCAGATTCCTAGGCACTGCACCACCAGGGAAGCCCTCTCCCTTAGTTTCTGAGACACCACTCTGACTTCTTCCTCACAGCCTTCTTTTCCATGGCCAGTCACTTGAGTGTTGGTGGTGTCTAAGCTTTGTCTCTGGTCCTCTTCTCCGATCATCCTACACTAACCCTGAGTGAACTCACTTACGCCCATGATTTCAAAGACTTTTCACGTTCTGTTGACTCCTGGTTATATATCTCTATCACAGACTTCTCTCCTGATCTTCAGATTGCATCCTTGGCAGCTTTACAATGATTTCCCTTAGGCACCTTAAACACAACACAATCCCAAACTCCTGTATCCTCAGCCCAGTGAATTACTGTCTGCCCAGTCACCTACAGTAGAAAACTGGGAAACCACATTCTCTCTTCAGTAAGCCAGGCCTATTTTCCTTCAGAATCGCTCCCTGTCATTCCCCTGCTCTACTCAGGAGGATTGATGCCCTGCAGGTTGCATCTGTCAGGCTTTTATATCAACCAGCTTCTGATTGAGTTTTTATTTGATGAGGGGCCCTGGTGTTAGAGATTAGCAAGACTCAATAATGGGGACTTTTTTTTGCCAAAGCTGATCTGCCACTGCTACTGCTGAGCCCTGGCCCACCAAATCAAGGACTAATTTGGCACCACTGAGCTCCCAATTTAGCATCATTCTCTGTGGGGGACCAGCCAGCTACCTGATGGCAAGTTGATTACATCTGACCCTTTCTTATCATAGAGGGGCCACAGTTTGTTCTTACTATTATGAGTATAGATTTGCCTTCTCAACATTACCATCTATGGGCTTATGGAATGCCTAATTCACCATCATGTTATCACATGCAACAATGCTTCTGTCTAAGGGATATATTTCACTGCGGGGAAAGTACAGTAATAAATCATGCCACTACAATTTCCTGATCTTGGCTTGTACCCCATCACTCAGGAGCTGCCAGACTGATAAAATAGTAGAATGTCTTAATTAAGATGCAGTTATGGTAACAACTGGGAGGTCACATTCTGTGGTGTTGGGATGTTCTCCCTCAGGATGTGGCATATTCTTTGAACCAGTGACCAACATATATGGTATGTTTCTCCCTTACATAGAATACATGGGTCCAGGAATTAAGAGGAAGAAGTGGTAATGACCTTTTTCACTATTATATCTAATAATCACCTCACAGAACTTTTGCTTCCTGTCCATAGCATTTAGCTCTATGGGTATAGAAGTCTTGGTTACAAAGGAAAAAATGCTTCCAGTCAGTGTCAATATAAACTAGAAGTTGAGACTGTCACCTGGCATTTGGAGCTCCTCATACCACTGAACCAACAATCAGAGAAAGGGTAATTATATTGGCTGATGTGATTGATCATGATTAACGATGGGCAATTGGCTTGCTGCTATACAATGGGGGTTGGGAGGACTATGTCTGAAACCCAGAAGATTCATGGGAACATCTTTTAGTACTTCTGTGTCTGATAGTAAAAGCCAATCAAAGTCTCCAGCAACCTAATTTAAGTATAGGAGCACCAAGGATTCAGAAAGAAAGATCCTGAAAAGGAATGAAGGATTGGATTGCCCAACTGGGAAAACTACTCCAACCAGTAAATGTGCTGGCTGAGAGGGCAAGAATAACAAAACATGAGGTAGAAGAATAAAGTGATAAATATCATCTATGGCCACATGCCCAGTTACAGGAACAAGAATTGCAGCAGCGAGGTGTACTTCATTATGTCTGTATTAAACAACAATGTCCCTTTTCATTTCATTTCTCTCTCCCTACTATTTTGTATGAGGAATGTTGGTAATAAGCACTTGGCTTTTAAACTTACAGGTCAACAGGCTCCAAGGAACTACATCTAGTATTTACAAGAGTGATTCCATAATTCCAAGAAGTCTTGGACTTAAGATAGAAAAATGACTAATGAAACTTTCTTCCTCCCCTTGTTGGAGAGAGCTGTGACTTGTATCATGGGTAGTTGTCTCATGTCTGGCAGAAGCATGAATTTGTTAAATGTGGCTATGAGGTGAGAATGGATGCTGAGTAGCTAAGAAGACTGACTATGTTAGTCCTTTGTCTGTTTGCCCCCACATCTGTTTCTTGCCTTTCCCCAGCTCTGCTCTGTATCCTAGGGAGTTGACTTCTATGGGTTACATTATCCAGACTCTCAAGTCATCTGGCTCGCAACTGGACTTGACATTGGTAGGAGATTGGAGGGTGGGAATAAGAAAGAAGCTAGGGTGTTTATACCCTTTCTCTCTGATGTAGGCAGATTTTCCAGCTGTGGCTACATCTGTGGCTTCAGTTCTTGCCAGACAAGCTACTGTATTTCCAACTTCCTCTGTGTAATCCTGGCCCCTGAGCTTCAGTAACGTGGCTTCATCTATTGCCCTCTGGTTGCGGAGTGGTGGGAGCTTCTTACTGTTGACAATCTCTGTAGTTCCTCACTGTGCTCTGTTTGGCTCCCAGCTCCTCTCTCATTTGTGTAATCAACTCTCTGCATTAAATTCCCCAACTGATACAGTCAAATTCCTATTCCTTAATATGTCCTGTGACTGTTCATTCCTGTCCATTTCTTACAACCACTATCTTACACATATCAGTTTCTCACTACCTTTCACCTGGGTTGTTGGTCTTACTTTTCAAACTCCACTCCACCACTCCCCCTCTCTCTTAATTAACACACGTAGGCTCTATGTCTTTAGTTTCTTCTCCTCTACTTCAAACAAGAATAACTTTCAGACGTGTAGGTCCATCAGTCATGTTGTTTTATAACTAGAACTTTTAACTTTATGACCTAGTGAATTGTGCCTTCTACTCAGTATAGAAGGTGTCTTTAGAAACTGAGAGACCAAGAAAGGTTGGCAGAAATGATATTGGAAGTCCAAAATTCTCTCCTTTCCATCTTTGCTGAAATGTTAATATTACTAAAATTTATTTGTCTCCCTAGCTTCAATCTTTCTCTTTGTATATTTCTAAAGAACATTGTTACATTGATGCTCAGATGAAATAGTTCATTTTTCTGACAGTATCATCTTTAGATGTTCATCATGAATATTTTGAAAGTTCAGAATAGTATAAAGAAGAAATAATCATCCATAATTCCACAACCCCAAAACAATCATTGTTAGCAGATCATTGAATAATCCTCTTGTTTTTTCTATATATTTAAAAAACAAAGTTGTTATATATAAAATAGATAATCAACAAGGATCTACTGTATAGCACAGGGAACTCTACTCAATATTCTGTAATAACCTATATGGGAAAAGAATCTGAAAAAGAATGGATATATGTATATGTATAGCCAAATCACTTTGTTGTACACCTAAAACTAATACATTGTAAATCAACTATACCCCAATATAAAATAAAAATTAAATTAAAAAATAATGAAAAAATTTTGTTATAAAACATATTCAATTCACATTTACTTTGTATCCTAATTGGTAGTCTAGGTCCACATCAAGTTCAAGAGAAAAAAAACAATAAAATGTATCCAAAAATAAAGTTGAGATCCATATTACTTTTATTTAAAATTTTTATTGAAATATTTGTAGATTCGCATACAGTTGTGAAAAAAAATAGAATTCCCTTGCGCACCTGACCCAGTTTCATCCAATGGTGATACTTTGCAAAACTATAATAGAATATCACAACCAGGATATTGACATTGGTACAATGCAATCATCTTATTCATATTTCTCCAGTTTCACTTGTATTCATTTGTGTTTGTATGTATGTGTGTGCATGTTTGTGTCTATGTATTACTTCTTAAACAATTGTATCAGCCATGTGGTTTCGTATATCCACCACCACAGTCAAGGTATTTAACATTTCCAACACTCAAAGATCTCTCAAGTTGCACTTTTATAACTACACCCACTCTTGCCCCTCCCTCCTTGTCTCTAACTTCTGGCAATTGCTAATCTCTCCTTAATTTCTAAAATGTTGTTATTTCAAAAAGTTATATAATTGGAATCATACAGTATGTAACCTTTGTGGATTGGCTTCTTTCACTCAACATAGTTTCCTGGAGATTCCTCAAAGTAGTTGTGTGTATCAATAGTTCTTTCCTTTTTCTTGCTAAGTAGCATTCCATGGTATGGATCTACCACAGTTTCTTTAACTATTCACCTGTTGAAGAACATATGGGCAGATAAATAAAGCTACTATGAACATTTGTGTACAGGTTTTTGTGTGAATATAAGTTGTTATTTCTCTGGGATAAATGCCCAAGACTGCAATTTCCAGGAAGTATTGTAATTACATGTTTAGTTAAAAAAAGAAAACTGCCAAAGTATTTTCAGCAGGACTGTACAATTTTACATTTCCATTCGCAATGTTTGAATGATCCAGTTTCTCCACATCATCATCGGTATTTGATGTTGTCACTATTGTTTATTTTAGCCATTTTGATGGGTGTAGGGTTATCTCACTGTGGTTTTAATTTTCATTTCTTTGATGGCCAATGGTATTGAACGTCTTTTCATGTGCTTATTAAATGGCTACCTATATATCCTCTTTGGTGAAATGTCTGGTCATGTCTTTTGCCTATTTTTTTTTTCTGTTGAGTTTTGAGAGTTCATTATATATTTATGATACAGGTCCTCTACTGGTTATGTAGTTTGCACATATTTTCTTCTAGTTGTCTGTCATCCTTTTAACAGGGTCTTTTGCAAGGGAAACTTTTTAATTTTGTTGAAGTCCAGTTTATCAATTTTTCCTTTTGTGGATCATTCTTTTGGTAACAAGTCTAAAAACTCTTTGCCTAGCCCCAGATTCTGAAGATTGTCTCTTATGTTTTGTTCTAAAACTCTTGTAGTTTTACATTTTACATTTAAATCTGTGATCAATTTTGAGTTAATTTTTGTATATGGTGTAAGACTTAGGTCAACGTTTATTTTTTTGCCTATGGGTGTCCAATTGCTTCAGCACAATTTATTGAAAAGGCTATCATTTCTCCACTGAATTATTTTGCACCTTTGTCAAAAGTCAGTTGGACATATTTGTGTGGGTTGATTTCAAGAGTCTGTATTCTATTCTGTTTTTCTGTGTGTTCATCCCTCTGCCAATGATAGCACACAGTCTTGATTACTGTAGCTATATAGTAAGTCTTGAAATTAGGTAGACTGTTTCTTCCCATTTTATTCTTCTTTTTCAAAATTGTTTTAACCATTCTGGTTTCTTTGCACTTCCACACAGAAAAATCTTGTCTGTATCTAGAAAAAGAATCTGGCTGGATTTGATAGAAATTGTACTGAACCTGTATATCAGTTTGGGGAGAATTGACATCTTTACTATGTTAAATCTTCAAATTCATGAACAAGACATGACTCTCCATTTATTTAGGTCTTCTTTGACTTCTTTCATCAGCATTTTGTATTTTTCAGCATATAAATGCTGTGCATCTTTTTGGTTAGAGTCACACCTAAGTGTTTAACTTTTTTGAGCAATGGTAAATGATATTATTTTTTTCTTTTTTATCTCGTTTTGTAAATGATATTATATTTTTTAAATTTCAGTGGTCACATATTCATCAGTAGTATATAGAGGGAAAATTGATTTTTATATATTTACCCTGTGTCCTGAAATCTTGCTGAACTCACTTATTAGTTCTAGGAGTTTTGCCTTTTTGTAGATTCCTTGAGAATTTCTACATAGATAATCATGCAATCTGCAAATAGAAACCATTTTCTTTCTTCCTTTATGATTCATATGACTTTTATTTCCTTTTCTTGCCTTACTGAACTAGCTAGAACCTCCAGCACTACGTTAAATAACAGTGGTGTTAGCTGATATCCTCACCTTATTCCTGATCTTAGGAGGAATGTATTCAATCTTTCACCATTAGGTATAATGATAACTGTAGGTTATTTTGCAGATGCTTTTTACCAAGTTCCCTCTATTCTTATTTTTCTGAGAATTTTTATCATGAATGTGTGGTGAATTTTTTCAAATGTTTTTTCTATATCAATTGATATAAACATATGATTTTTCTTCTATATCCTGTTGATTAATCACCTTGTTATTTGAGTACTGAACTAGCTTTGCATACCTGAGATAAACTCCACTTGATCACACTATAATTCTTTTTATATATTGCTGAATCTATTTGCTAATATTGTGTTGAGAATCTTTGTATCTATATTCATGAGAGATATTGGTCTGTAGTTTTCTTATTTTTAGTCATTTTCTAATTTTGATATCATGGTAATACTAGCTTCATAAAATGAATTGGAAGTATTCTCTCTCTTTTATTTTCTAGAAGAGGCTGTATAGAATTTATGTTAATCCTCCTTTAAATATTTGGTAGAATTCTCCAGTGAAAGCATCTGGGCTTGGACATTTATTTTATGGAAATTTAAAAATTACAGATCCAATTTCCTAAGTAGTTATAGGTTATTCAAATTTTATTTAGTTATTTTATATTTAGTTATTCAAATTTTCTATTTCATATGGGTTGGTTGTGATGGTTTGTGTTTTTCAAGGAATTGGTCCATTTCATATAAGTTGTCAAACTTGTGCCTGCAAAATTGTTTGTAATATTCCCATAGTATCCTTTTGATGTCTACAGCATCTACAGGTATATCCCTTATTTCATTCCTGATACTGGTAATTAGTGTCTTCTCTCTTTTTTCTTTGTAAGTCTTGTTAGATGTTTGTCCATTTTAGTGACTGTTTTGAAGAACCAGCTCTTTGTGTTGTTAATTTTCTCTATTCTTCTGTTCTCAGTTTTGTTGATTTCTGCTCTTATCTTTAATATTTCCTTTCCTCTGCTTGCTTTGGGATTATGTTCCTGTTCTTTTTTTAGGTTCTTGAGATGGGAGCTTAGACTATTGATTTAAGACTTTTCTTGTTTTCTAATGTAAGCATTTAGTGCTCTAAATTTCCCTCTCCACTGCTTTAGCTGTGCCTCCCAAATTTTGACATGCAGTATTTTAATTTTCATTCAGTTCAATATATTTTCCCATTTTCCCTTTGGCCCATGGATTATTCAGAAGTGTGTTATTTAATTTCTAAGTCTTTGGAGATATTTCCTTTATCTTTCTGGTAATTCTAGTTTAATTCCACCATGGTCAGAGAAAATACTCTGCTATGATTTCAATTCTTTTAAATTTGTTGATGTTTGTTTTATGACCCAGGATGTCATAAAACATCCTTTGGTATATATTCCATGGGCACTTTAAAAGAATGTTTTTTCTGCTGTTGTTGGGTGTAGTGTTCTATAAATGTCCACTAGATTCTGTTGGTTGATAGAGTTGTTAAGTTCTTCTATATCCTTGATGATTTTCTGTTTAATTGTTCTATTAGTTATTGAGATAGAGGTGATGAAGTCTCCAACTATAATTGTGGATTTATCTATTTCTCTTTTCAGTTTTATCACTTTTTACTTTATGTATTTTAAAACTCTCTTGTTGGGTGCATACACATTTAGATTTGTTATATCTTCCTGGTGGATTGATCCTTTTATCATCATGTAATGTCACTCTTTTTCTCTAGAATTTTTATTGGAAGTCATTTTATCAGGTATTAATATAGCCACTTCTGCTTTTTCACATTAATGTTTGCATGGTTTATCTTTTTGTATTCTTTTACTTTCAACTTACCTGTGTCACTGAATTTGAAGTAAGCTTCTTGAAAATAGCATACAATTGGGTTGTGTTTTTTAAATGCCCTCTGCCCATCTCTGTTCTTTGATAGGTATATTTATATGATTTATATGTAAAGTAATTATAGATATGTTAGTGCTTAATTAAGTTTGCCATTTTGTTACCTGTTTTTAATTTATTTCCACGGGGTCTTTTTCCTCTGTTTGTTTTGTTTTTTTATGGGTTACTTGAGTAGTTTTTAGGATTCAATCTTGATTTATTTATAGTAGCTTTGGATGTATCTCTCTTTGAAGTTTTTGTAGTGATTACTCTGAGCATTACAATACATATGTGACTTATAACAGTCTACTTGTATCAACATTTCACCACTTTGAGTGAAGTGTGGAAACCTCACTTCAACTTAGGTAAATTTACCTTCACTACTTTAAAATATTGTTGTCTTGAGTATCATATGGTGCTATAATTTTTGTTTTAATCATCAAACATGAGTTATAAAACTCATGAGGGAAAGCATATTCTATTATATTACCCATAGTCTTGCTCTTCTGTTCCTGATGCTCCAAGCATCTTTTTTTTTTTAATTATTTCTGTTTGAAGAATTTCCTTTAGTCAACTTTTTAAAATGGCCTTCTAGCAACAAATTCTTTTAATTCTCTTTTATCTGAGATGTTTTTAATTTTTCCTTCATTCTTAAGGATCATTTTGCCAGATACAGAATTCATGGTTGATAGTTCCTTTCTTTCAACAGTTCTTTCTGGCCTCCATGGTTTCAGATGAGAACTCTCCTGTCATTTGAATTGGTGTTTCTGTACAGGTAATGCATCATTTTCTCTGGCTGATTTCAAGTCTCTTTGGGCTTTGCTCAACTTCTTTGTGTCTTTTGCTAAGCTTGGGAAGTTTTCAGCCATTATTTCGTATTATATCATATCTAAGAAGGCTTTACCTACTGGTTTATCTTTGAATCTAAGAATATAGTGCTATGGCTGGCACATTGTTGATGCTCTCTTTATATTTATCAAATGAATGAATGAATAAATCTAAGAATAACTAAGTGAATAAATGAATTTTTGAGTAGGTACAATGAATGGTTAACTGTAATTTGGAATTTCAGGTCTCTTGATCAAAATTTTTCTTTCCCATAAGGAGCTGAACCAGTTTTATTTGTCTATTTATAGGCTGTAATCATAGGTGGAATGCAGTTCCCTAGGGAGCTAACAATGTCTTTTGTCCTTGGTTATTTGCATCTTCACATTCCTGAAGCATCTAATCTCATGTATTGATTGAGGAAAAGAATGAAAGTAATGGGGGAATCTCATGAGAACTCTTGAAACTCCCAAGGGGGATAGGGAGCTGTCCAGGAGACTGAAATTACCAGGGCCTTACTTTGCCACCTACCCTGTTTTGTCCCCATCTTTTGTATCTCTCAAAATACACACATTAAAAATCACCATTAGGGTAAATAAACATGGATGAATTCTTAGATATGTCTTTGGATAGAAAATTAAATGTTCCCAGATGCCCAGAAGGACAGCACCCTTGACACTGTGTCCCAGCAGTTACTCCTATCTATAGCTTACAGGACTGAGCAGTAGTGCTTTGAATATCCCTTTCAGCCTAGGCTGGAAGCAGTAACACACTTGCACTTGATTTCCAAACCAACAGTGACAAACCAAAGATTTGATCAATAGATTTTGCTAGAGGCAGAAGCAAGTTTACTGTGGTAGTTTATTGGAAAATCCTCTTGTTTGTGCTAAATGCATCATTGGTTATACGTGTTTTCTCATGTTTTCATTTTTTCCTTCCTTCCCTCCCTCCCTTCCTGATTCTTTCTTTCTTGTCAATTAAGGGCTACTTTCATACACAGAATACATCCAAAAACTAAAACGTTTAATGCTTGTTGAATTAGTGTCAATTTAACTATAAATTTAACCAAAATATATTTAGACAAGAGCTGTACATTCTTTGGCAAATGATTTCAAGTGTACTGAAAAGCAAAGCAAATGATAATAAGTCAAATAATATGTATATATTCTGGTGAACACAATTTAATGGAATTTTCTTCAATTGGCAGCTGAAATGACTTATAATCCTAGCTGTGGTAAGGTTTTTCAGAGCATAGCCTGAAACCAGTGGTCCTTTATCACTTGGGACCAGTTAAGCATTCCTGCTCCATGACCATTTTTGAAATGATTTGGGGAAACTTAACCAGGCTGCGGCAGTGTGAAGGCCAGGAGTCCCCTGGGGAGGCTGTGGCTGTTACTGCCCATAGACCAGCCTAAACCTAGCTCCAGGTTCACACAGGTCACTTCCAAACTTCCAAGACTACTTGAGGTACAAAAAAGGGGTCTTAAAGCAGTGGAGTGGTGATGTATGGTCAGTTTCAGGCTCTGTCCACAAGAATAAATTGCAACCTAGAATTTTAGCCAACTCTGAGCATGTCCAAAGGGCTTTCATGTTTACCATAATTCTAGGTGAGAGAGCCAGGATAAAGGAAAGCCACAACCACAGTGGGAACAGGGTTATTTAGAACTGAAATATTTAAATGTTCATAGAAAGAGTGAGGCTATTTTGTGTCCCTGTTAAGTGCTCTTCAAAGTTGTTTGTTTGGTTAATATGCTTTCTTTATTTGGATGAAATACTGGGTTTGTCTGCCAAAAGATTGTCTAATTATATGTTACTTTGCTTTCCTAAATGGCCCCCAATTTTTCTTTGGTGCTTCTATATTTGCTTTATATACCTGATCTTCAGTGGAGTAGGGGCTGTTTCAGGAATTAACATGAATAATTAAAATGAATTAGTCCTCTGTTTGTGGCATAAATTGCACTTTTTAATTGAAGTATAGTTGATTTACAATGTTGTGTTAGTTTCAGGTGTACAGCAAAGTCATTCAGTTATTTATATATATATATACATATATATGTGTATATATATTCTTTTTCAGATTCTTTTCCATTATAGGTTATTACAAGATATTGAATATAGTTCCCTGTACTGTACAGTAAGTCCTTATTTATCTATTTTATATATAGTAGGTGTATCTGTTAATCCCAACTCCTAATTTATTCTACCCTCCCTTTGGTAACCAGAAGTTTGTTTTCTATATCTGTGAGTCTATTTCTGTTTTGTAAATAAGTTCATGTGAATCATTTTTTTAGATTCTACATACAAGTGATATTATATGCTATTTGTCTTTCTCTGTCTGACTTACTCCACTTAGTATGATAACCTCTAGGTCCATCCATGTTGTTGCAAGTAGCATTATTTCTTTCTTTTTCATTGCCAAGTAATATTCCATTGTATATATATATATATATATATATATATATATATATATATATATATATATACATACTACCTCTTCTTTATCCATTCATCAGTTGATGGACATTTAGGTTGCTTCCATGTCTTGGCTATTGTAAATAGTGCTGCTATGGACATTGGGATGGATGTATCTTTTTGAATTAAAGTTTTTGTCTTTTTCTGGATATATGCCCAGGAGTAGGATTGCTGGATCATATGGTAGTTCTATTTTTAGTTTTTTAAGGAACCTCCATACTGTTCTCCATAGTGGCTGCACCAATTCGCATTCCCACCAATGATGGAGGAGCGTTCCCTTTTCTCCACACGCTCTCCAGCATTTGTTATTTGTGGACTTTTTGATGATATCCATTCTGACTGGTGTGAGATGGTAACTCATTGTAGTTTCGATTTGCATTTCTCTAATAATTAATGATGCTGAGCAGCTTTTCATGTGCCTGTTGGCCATCTGTATGTCTTCTTTGGAGAAATGTCTATTTAGGTCTTCTGCTCATTTTTTGATTGGGTTGTTTGTTTTTTTGATATTGAGTTGTATGAGCTGTTTGTATTATAAATTGCACTTTTTTTTTTAGTTTTTCCATGTCTTTTGACTTGATGATTTTTTAAGCAGAAACTTATTTTTTAGGTAGTCAAATTTATCCATTTTTAATGTTATAGTTTCCGAATTTTGAAATTTAAAAGAACCTCCCTACTCTGAGGTAATCAAGTAATTTCTCCATGTTTTGTTCCAGCACTTATAGGGTTTGATTTACATCTTTGATCTACTTGGAATTTATCCTGGCAGATGCTGTGAGGTATAGATCCAAAGTTATTATTTTCCAGATAGTTACCTAGTTTTTCCCAAACTATCGAATGTTTGTCTTTTCAGCACTGATCTGAGAGGTCACCTATATCATAAATTAAATTATTGTATGTATTTCAGTCTACTTCTGTATTTTCTCTTCTGTTTCAATTGTTTGCCTTAATATTTATGCACTAATATCACATTGTTGAGGGCTCATAAAATGTTTTTCTGATTGGTAGAGATGGTCTTCCCTACTTTACCCCATTTCTAAATTTTCCCCATTATTCTTATTTACTTTTCTGTATGAGTTTTAGAGTGATTTTGTCTTATTCCTACCCACATCATCAAAATTAAACAAGTAAATAATATCTACTGCAATTCATATTGCTATCACATTGAATTTATGAATAAACTTAGAATTTACAGCTTTTGCAAATTGAGTCTTCCCATGCAAGAACATGGGTTGCTTTTCCATTCATTTCTTTGGTGTACTTCAAAAGTGATTTAAATTATTCTTCACATGTTTTTGATATTTCTTGGTAAATATACTCCTATGCTTTTTCAATGTCATTGACACTATTGTAAATGTGGTGCTTTCCTTCATTATAAATTCTATTTGTTATTTAAGCAAAAAAAAATTTATATGATAAAATCTTAGAGCTTTCTCTAGAAGGAAATTTCAGAGATGTCACAGAAGCTTGACCATGATTCCATGATACTTCAATTAGCAAATTCCCAATAATGAAGTTTCATTTTAATATTGTATACTATGCTAAAACAATGTTTCTGGCAATATGGCAGTGCTTAAATAAAGCCTTACAAATGCCTGTGCCTTTTGATTTATATATGCTTACAGGCTATAAGAATAGATAGGATGATGCCAAGATTGGCTGGCTCTATGTTAGAAAGGTTTGTGGAAGAGTTTACATTTCCTTGTTTTCTGTTTGTTTGCATGTTTCTGATTTTTAAATCTCAAACATGCATTACTTTTATGAAATAAATGTTTTTTTCAATAAAAAAATCCATCTTCATAAATCATAGAAATTACACACGCATACACAGCCACATGTCAACAGCATCCCCTCCTCTGCAGCGTGGGTGTGCTGATGAATAGTGCACACAAGCAGCTCTGCTGAACAGGAAAGAGAAGAGGGTGTGGGAGTGAGCTGGGCCTGAGATCTAACCCCAGCTCTGCCACGTGCTAGCTTTGTGTCCCTGGACAGGTTACTTAACTTTGGACATTGTCTCACCTACAATATAGGCTTGCTGTTAGGTTAGAGAAAATATAAGTAACAACAACATTTAGCACACAGCAAGAATTTCAGGAAGGGTAGTTGCTTCAGTGATTCAGCAGAATCAGGACAACCATAGGTAACATTGAAAAGTCTGAGCGAGTTTTCTTCTCCCTTTCTTCCCTCTCGGTGACTCCCTTACCTCCTTCTCAGTAACTCTGAATATTCAGTATATACATTTTTGTTCTTCATGTCTTCTCCTTGTTAAAAACCCCTTCCTGCTATCAAAACAGGAAATTATTTACAACCCTTAATTAGTTAGCTGATTGCAAACAGCATTCTCAAGTAAATATTTTATCCTTCATGTACAATAGAATGAAAAATAACTGTTCTCAGTTAAAGGAATTTCATGCCAGGGTGATTTTGTGCCTCTCACCACTCAGGACCAATCCAATATTTTATATTTTCCACAACACTTTATACAGTATTAATTGGTATTGAGTTATCTATGCATCATTTATGATTTATTTTACTTCACTATGAATATAGTCCTTACTGATATTGTTAAATACATCTTCGTGTCTCCCGTATTACTTCTTCCAAGAGCAGTAAAGTTTCTGAACACAGTATGTGCTGTCAGAACATATTTTTTTGTTAATATATACTAGGTTAGAATATGCTTATGTTTAAGATTTATAATGCAACAAAAGGAGCACTTTAGTAGCACATTCTTATTATTTTTATTGAATAAATTTGATGTGTTAACGTGTAAGTTTAAGGTGTACAGCTGTTATTTTGTTACATTTATATATTGTAATATGATTGCCAATGTAGCCATATTTATCACATTACATAATGTCCGTAATTTGGGCTCCTTTGGTTCTGTGTTACCCAAATGTGTTAGTGAGCCTAAACAGAAATACAGTGCAGAATCCCTAAATAGGAAGAAAAGTAATCAATAGATAGAGACAATTTAAGTGATGTTTCAGCACAGTTAGGAACTGGCTGCAGAGGCTGAATGTCAAGGTCTTATAGGCCAGAAAGAAATAAGATTAAAGACATAAAAAAGACTTCCCCCTTATAAGTGGGAAGACCAGAAAGGGAAAAGGGAACCTACTGTGCTAAATGAAGTCAGTTCCAAAGATTTGCAGTTCTGTGGTGATGCGGGTCACCCGGAAACAGATGGAGAGAGGGTGAAGGCAAAGCAGGTCTGTCAGGAGAGCTAAGGCAAGAGGTGCTGAGGGCAAAGATTGAGGTGCAGGCAGCTTTGAGCGCAAGAAGTATGTAGGTATGCGCAGATGGGAGGAAATGCCAGAGCGGCTGATACCAAAAAGGACCCCATCCATCTTTACATGGAAAGGGAAAGGATTTCGGGAGACAGGCATACCAAGGTTTCTCAGGTCAGAAATGCCAGCTTTAGGAAAAGAAGCAGTGGAGAGTGAGGCAAACACCGTAAACAAACGAAATTACCTTCCTTAAGGACAAATCCAAGGCTTATGGGGGCTTGTGCAGCATAGGTGAGGCATCAACCAGTAAAAATCTCAAAAACAGCCTTTGTGCTTCAGTTTCCTCATCTAAACAATGGGGGAAATAAAACTACATGTACCTTATCGAGTAATGGACTCGATTACAATGAGGTAATCTATGAAAAACGCTCAGAAGAGAGCCTGGCACATAGTAAATGCTATGCGTGTTTGTTATTATTATTCTGACACTAACCCTGACTTAATGTGCACCTTCTAAGGGCAGCCCCAGTGGCCTTTGTAGAGGAGAAGAGCATCATCCAGCAGTAGGGCAGTAAAAGAGCACTCTCCCAGGACCACATAATACACAGTTACTTCATTACTTTGTGCCACGTTAAGGAAGCTTCCAACTTCCCAGTAAGTTTAGAACATTTGTGATGCTGATGGTACATGTTAGGAAGGGAAAAGGTAGAGAAGTGGTCAAACTCACACATTGTTTTCTAAAAGTTGTGTACAATGGGTAAAATAAAGTCTTCACAATTTTCTTCTTTTACTCAGATTTCCCTTTCATTTCATTTACCCATTGCACGTAACTTTTAGAAAACAATGTGTGAGTTTGACCGCTTTCATGTTCTATTTAACATAGCTCACCCAAGATATCGCCATGCAGGTGCCAGGCTGGATTCATGGGGCACTTACTGGCTCCTTCAAAACAATTGAAGAAGCAGGCAAGTGGCCTCTATAGACCAACGAGTCAATACTCCTTTTCTTTTTGGGGTTGCTGAACTCCCAGCAGAAGCTATTAACAATGAATATTTTTGCATCTCATTGAGCTGTAAATTGTAAACGCCTCCCCCAATCCCTACTGCTCTCTCACATTTCCTTCCTCTGAGCACTATTGTCTAAAAGATCTAACTAGTTAATGAGCTCCGTGTTCCTTTTACTTCCTAAGAAAAAAACGCAAACTTTGTGAACCTTATTAGTAACACTGTGCTTGCTAGAAAAATAAAGCAGGGTAATTTTAATCCATAATCCACAGCTAAGTATGTCTAAAATGCTTAGCATTATAACAATTAGTACTTACTCAAGATAATGAAATCTTTCTCTAGCTCATCCATCCTTCTTTCCGAGAAATGGCTCTGAGGAATGGCCAGGAGCCCTCAGCTCTGGGGATTTATGAGTAATAAGATATGTAAGAATTTCAGCCTCCTGCTATCAAAGAAAGAGGTCTTGGAAGACTAAGATACATCATGCACAAAGTCAAACATTTATGACTCAAATGCCGTTGCCAGCACCATCCTAACAATTGTCTTGATTCAGAGAAAATGACATTCCCCAATGGGATTCCTGTTTCTCTTTGCCTACCAATGGCAGGCAACAGGAGAAGAGTTGTAGAAGCTTTGGATTGTTTTGATAATTCTCAAGGATAGTAAAAAATGAAAAAAAAAAACTGCTAGGGGAATAGATAGGATCAATATACTTTTTTAAAATAAACTTTTTATTTTTTAATAGTTTTAGATTTACAGAATTATTGTAAAAATAGTACAGAGAGTTCCCATACCCCTCAAATCCAGTTTCCCCTATGATTGGTATCTTACATTAGAATAGTGCATTTGTCACAATTAATGAATCAATATATTATATATTATTTTAACTAAAGTTCATACTTTATTCAGATTATCTTAGCTTTCCACTAGTGTCCTTTTCTTGTTCTAGGATCTATCCAGGACACAATATTACATTTAATTATTGGGTCTCCTTACACCCCTCTTGGCTGTGACAATTTCTTAGACTTTCCTTGTTTTTGATGCTCTTTGACAGTTTTGAGGAGTACTGGTCAAATACTTTGTAGAATGTCCATCGATTGGGGTTTGTCTGATGTTTTTCTCATGATTAGACTGGGGTTATGGGATTTGGGCAGGAAGATCACAGAGGTGCAGTGCCATTCTCATCACGTCATATCAAGGGTCCATACCGTCAACGTGACCTATCACTGTTGATGTTAACCTTGATCATCTGGCTGAGGTAATGTTTGTCAGGTTTCTCCACTGTACAGCTACTCCCTCTATACTATACTCTTTGAAAGCAAGTCACTAGGTACAGACCATACTCAAGGGTTGAAGAGTTACGCTCCACCTCCTTGAAAGGCAGTGTCTATATAAACTATTTGGAATTCTGTACAGGAAGTTTGTCTATTTTCCCCCATTTATTTATTCATTTATTTCTATCAGTGTGGACTTAGGAATATTTATTTTATTCTTTGGGTTATAATCCAATACTACTTTATTTTGTTTCTCAAATTGCCCCAGCTTTGGTTATCAATAATTCCTTCAGTCAGCTGGTTCCTGTATCCCTTTGACATATGCCAATCATTATTTATTTGTTTGTATTTCCTTACTTTCTGGCACTATGAGATGCTCCAGACTCATCTTGTATATTTCTTGTCTCCCTCCTAAAATCTGCCATTTCTCCAAGGGGTCTTGGTTCCTTTTATTGGAGAACAATATTAGAAACCAAGATCTGGGTACTAGATATTGGGGTTTCATTGCTTGTAGGCCCTCTCAGTTGATGGAGCAAAAAGACATATGTGTGTATACAAACCCATGTATATACATATACCTACAAACGTTCCTATATGTAGTTATGTATATCTCTATTAAGCTAATCATGAGTTCATATGGATATCAACAACTCATTCTAGCCTCTTCCTCTTGCCTATCTGTAATCTCCTGCTCCAACAGTGAGAAACCTGGCACCCACTATCCATTATCCATTTACTTAGTTGTTTATTACAGTATACATGTGTACATGTATGTATAGCTGTTTATTACCCCATATGCCCATGGGGAAAAACTTTATCAGCTAGAGCAGTACTTATGTATAGTTCCTTTTGCCTTTATTCTTACAACTCCACTCATTTCAAAATTACTTAGGTTAGCACCTTATTCCCCCATCCCCTTCAGTGAGGTTGTTTTATACATTTGTAATACAGTTAGACTATTTTGTCACATTCGGCATTCCACTCTGGAATCCTCCAACTTTCTAAATGATTTTTTTAAATTTACATACATTAAGGTTCACTCTTTGTATTTTAAGTTCTATGGGATTTGACAAATACTTAAATGTCTTATATTCACCATTACAATATTACACAAAATAGATTTACTGAATTAAACAATCTCCTGTGTTTCACCTATACAACCCTCCCCTCACACCCCAAGCTTCTAGCAACCACTGATCTGTTTACTGTCTTTATAGCTTTTCCTTTTCCAAAACATCATATAATCAGAATCACACAATGTGTAGCCTTTTCAGACAGGCTTCTTTCACTTAGTAATTTGCACTTAAGATTCACCCATGTCTTTTTGTGGCTTGATAATTTATTTCATTTTATCACTGAATAAAATTTCATAATATAAATGTGCCATCATTTGTTTATTCATTCATCTATTGAAAGACATCTCAGTTGCTTCCAGGATTGGCAATTATGAATAAAGATGCTATAAGCATTTGAATGCAAGTTTTTGTGTAACATGTTTTCAAATTATTTGGGTAAGCACTTAGTTGTTAGATTACTGATCATATGAGAATATTAGATTTAGTTTTGTAAGAAACTGCCAAACTGTCTTCCAAAAAAACTGTATCATTTTGCATTCCCATCAGCAATGAGTGAAAATTTCTGTTGCTTTTGCATCCTGGCCACCAATTGGTATTGTCAGTTTTTTGGATTTCAGCCTTTCTAATAGGTGTGTAGTTGTATCCAATTGTTGTTTTATTTTACAATTCCCTAATGGCAAATGATGTTGGGCATCTTTTCATATGCCTATTTGCCACCTGTACGTCCTCTTTGATGAAGTGTCTGTTTAGGTCTTTTGCCCATTTTAATTGGGTTGTCTCTTTTCTTGTCATTGAGTTTTAAGAGTTCTGTACATTTTGACACTTTATGACATAAATCACAGTAAGATCCTTTTTGACCCACCTGCCAGAGAAATGGAAATAAAAACAAAAATAAACAAATGGGACCTAATGAAACTTAAAAGCTTTTGCACAGCAAAGAAAACCATAAACAAGACGAAAAGACAACCCTCAGAATGGGAGAAAATATTTGCAAATGAAGCAACTGACAAAGGATTAATCTCCAAAATATACAAGCACCTCATGCAGCTCAATATCAAAAAAGAAACAACCCAATCCAAAAATGGGCAGAAGACCTAAATAAGACATTTCTCAAAAGAAGATATACAGATTGCCAACAAACACATGAAAGGATGCTCAACATCACTAATCATTAGAGAACTACAAATCAAAACTGCAATGAGGTATCACCTCACACCGGTCAGAATGGCCATCATCAAAAAATCTACAAACAATAAATGCTGGAGAGGGTGTGGAGAAAAGGGAACCCTCTTGCACTGTTGGTGGGAATGTAAATTAATACAGCCACTATGGAGAACAGTATGGAGGTTCCTTAAAAAACTAGAAATAGGGCTTCCCTGGTGGCACAGTGGTTAAGAA
Organism: Balaenoptera ricei; assembly: GCF_028023285.1. Lineage (NCBI taxonomy): Eukaryota > Metazoa > Chordata > Mammalia > Artiodactyla > Balaenopteridae > Balaenoptera > Balaenoptera ricei. Next base: position 42,256,960 of record NC_082660.1, read on the forward strand.
TCTGCCTGCCAATGCAGGGGACACAGGTTTGAGCCCTGGTCCGGGAAGATCCCACATGCCGTGGAGCAATTAGCACATGCGCCACAACTACTGAGCTTGCACTCTAGAGCCTGTGTGCCACAACTACTGAAGCCCACATGCCTAGAGCCCATGCTCTGCAACAAGAGAAGCCACCGCAATGAGAAACCTGCACACCGCAATGAAGAGTAACCCCCGCTCACCACAACTAGAGAAAGCCTGTGTGCAGCAATGAAGACCCAACGCAGCCAAAGCTAAATAAGTAAAATAAATAAATAAATAAATAAACTAAAAATAGAACTACCATACGACCCAGCAATCCCACTACTGGGCATATACCCTGAGAAAACCATAATTTAAAAGAGTCATGTACCCCAATGTTCATTGCAGCACTATTTACAATAGCCAGGACATGGAAGCAACCTAAGTGTCCATCGACAGATGAATGGATAAAGAATATGTGGCACATATATACAATGGAATATTACTCAGCCTTAAAAAGAAATGAAATTGAGTTATTTGTAGTGAGGTGGATGGACCTAGAGACTGTCATACAGAGTGAAGTAAGTCAGAAAGAGAAAAACAAATATCGTATGCTAACACATATATATGGAATCTAAAAAAAAAAAAATCGGTTCTGGAGAACCTAGGGGCAGGACAGGAATAAAGACACGGACATAGAGAATGGACTTGAGGACACAGGGAGGGGGAAGGGTAAGCTGGCACGAAGTGAGAGAGTGGCATGGACATATATACACTACCAAATGTAAAATAGGTAGCTAGTGGGAAGCAGTCACATAGCACAGGGAGATCAGCTCGGTGCTTTGTGACCACCTAGAGGGGTGGGATAGGGAGGGTGGGAGGGATATGCAAGAGGGAGGAGATATGGGGATATATGTATACATATAGCTGATTCACTTTGTTATAAAGCAGAAACTAACACACCATTGTAAAGCAATTATACTCCGATAAAGATGTTTTTAAAAAAAAGGAGTTCTGTATATTTTGGATAATAGTCCTTTATCAGCTATGTGCTTTGAAAATATTTTCCTCAGTCTGTGGCTTGTCTTTTCATTCTTTTAACATTGTCATTTACAGAGCATAAAATTGCTGATTGTCAGTGCTCCCACAGTGGATGTGGCTCTGGTGCCCTTCGGGAGCTCACACTCACCAGCGGTAGGGCTGACCTCCAAGCCAATTGTCAGTGCTCCCACAGTGGGGACAAGTCTGGGGGTGGCACCAGCAGGAGCGGACTGTGGGCATGCACACTGGGTGGTGGGTGACATCACAGAATCGCATGTCCCTGGCGGATAGCACCTGGGGAGGAATACCCAGTGGCTCCTTTCCCAGTGAGAGTGCTCCAGTCCCACCTACCTCACACTGCAGCTTAGAACCAGATCTGGGGGCTTCTACTCCAACAACTGGGGAGCAGACCCTTCCCCCAACAGGACTGTGACAGCCATAGAGCAAAGAGGAGGCTCCGCCTAACATTTAGTGCAGGCTCTTGTCACCACAACACCAAAAACACCCCCTATCAAGAGGACAACAGCCAGCACATTCTGAGGAAAGACGTGGCAGGCATCCATACCAAGCACAGCCCTCACACCAAAATATTGGACTCTCGCAGTCTACACAGGGATGCTTCCACATATAAACAGCCCTTCAGGACCACAGGTGGTGATAACTGTTTCTCCTAAATTCATAGAGTCAGAGAAATTTAAGTAAAATGAAAAAGCAGAGGAAATACTCCCAATTAAAAGGACAAGAGAAATCTCCTGAAAGAACAGACAATGAAACAGACCTCTCCAGTATATCACACCCCGAGTTCAAAAAGGAGGTAATAAAAATGCTAAAGGAAATAAGAAAGGTTATCGTTAGAAATGTAGACGACTGTAACAAGGAACTAGAAATTATAAAGAGGAACCAATCAAAATTAGACAACTCGATTGCCTAGATAAAAACCCAGCTAAAGGCAATGCATAGCAGACTAAATAATGAAGAAGAATGAATAAGTGATCTGGAAGATAGAATAATGGAAATCACACAATCAGAACAGCAGACAGAAAGACAAATGAAAAAAATGAAAGCAACATATGAGATCTATGGAATAATATAAAACATGCCAACCCATGCATAATAGGGATCCCAGAAGGAGAAGAAAGAAAAGTGGGTCGAGTCTTCCAATCCATGAACATGAGCTATTTTTCCATTTATTTAGATCTTCCTTGATTTTTTAATCAGTTTTGTAGTTATCTACGTACAGGTACTGTATGTATTTTATTATATTTATCCCTAAGTATTTGCTTTTTAAGTGCTATTATAAATGGTATTTTTTTAACATTTCAAATTCCATTATTCATTGTTGGTATATAGGAAAGCAATTGACATTTGCATATGCAACCTTGTTCCTTATTAGTCCCAGGAGATTTTTGTTGGTTTTCTGGGATTTTCTACATAGACAATCATGTCATCTGTAAGTAGAGAGTTTTATTTCTTCCTTTCTAGTCTCTATATCTTTTATTTTCTCTTCTCACCTTATAGCATTAACTAGAACTATATTGAGTAGGAGAGGTGAGAGAGGACACCCTTGCCTTGCTCTTGGTCTTAGGGGAAAGTGCTCAGTTTCTCACCATTAACTGTGATGTTATATGTAGGGTTTTGGTAGATTTTTTTTTTTTTTAATCTATTTGAGGAAGTTCCCTTCTATTCCTAGTTTGCTGAGAGTTTTTCTTTTTTTTTAAATCATGAATTGGTACTGAACTTTGTCAAATGCTTTTTCTAAAACAATTGATATGTTTATGTGATTTTTTTTCTCTTTAGACTGTTGATGTGGATTACATTTATTGTGTTTTGAATGTTGAGTCAGTCTTGCATACCTGTTATAAATCTCACTTGAGTGTGGTATATAATTCTTTATATGCATTATTGGATTTCATTTGTTAATATTTTGTTGAGGATATTTATTTCTATGTTCATGAGAAATATTGGTGTAATTTTCCTTTCTTGTAATATCTTTATCTGGTTTTGTTATTAGGGTAATAATGGTCTCATAGAATGTGTTAGGAAGTATTTCCTCTTCTATTTTTTAGAAGAGATTATGGAGAACTGGTATCATTTTGTCTTTAACTATTTGGTAGAACTCACTGGTAAAACCATCTGGGCCCAGACATTTCTTTTTTTGAAAGGCTATTAAATTAAAATTTTCTTGTAGTCACATTTTAAAAAGTAAAAAGAAACAAGTGAATTTAACTTGAATAATAAACTTATTTAACCTAATATATCCCAATTATTGTCATTTCAACGTATAGTTAATATAAAATATATTAATGAGATATTTTATATTCTTTTCTTGAATGAAGTCTTTGAAATATGGTATGTATTTTATACTTACTGCACATCTCAATTTGAAGTAGCCACATATCAAGTGCTCACATATCAATAGCCACATGTAGCTAATGGCTACCATATTAGACAGTACACCTAAGGTCTAAATCAAAGCTGTGGTTACTGTTGAGTTTTAATAATATATATTTTATCTTGTCTCTCATTAGGATATTAATGATAGAATACAGATTTATTATTTTTTAAAAGGAAACATTCTGATACTTTCCCTTAAGAGAGAATCATATTGACCACTATCAGAAAATAAGCCTTCCCAATAAAAAGATACTATGTATGATATTATTTCTCATGTAGTAAATGCAAATTAATTGTAGGGAATGTCACAAAATCTTCAAGAGGCAAATAAACCAAGCTGCAATGTGATAACTGGAAACTACCCTTTTCTGTGATAAAGTGCCTCTAACAATTTCAAACTGAGTTACTATACTCAGAGAACTGTAAAGCCAAAGCTATCCACTAGCAAAGTGACTTGACCTTGTTTGCACTAAGCCATTTATTGTTAGCATAAATTTACAGTGTGGACTACTCAACAAATACAGCAGAGCAATTAGTTCTATTGAATATACATCCCTGTGTGATGTTGGCTTAACGAGGCTTTTCTCCTTCATTATATAAGCCACTTTCCCTTTCCAGACCTGTCTCTATTGGTCCTCAGAAAACCCAAACATTATGGGACCAGCAAGTTGACCAGTGCTTTGGATTCGGCCAGAAATACAAAAGATGCAAGCAGGAGTAGTAGGAATCTTATTTCTGGTTCAGAGGTCCAGTGGCTAACAGGTGTCTTAGCCTCCATGAGGTTCCCCAAATCTTGGCAGCATCCAGCCAAAATCAGGAACAGGCTCTTTATCTGTATTGTGCTCACCATTGTACCCCGAGACCTAGAAGGGGTGAGCACATTATAAGTGGTTAATAAATAACAATTGGATGGATGGATGAGTCAATGAATAAATGCATGCATGCATGAATGAATAAAAATAAACTGCCTTCTCAGGGATCTGCAGTCCTCCTGCCTGCCGAAGGGTAGGTTCCAGGCCAAATTCTGAAGTCAGAAAGCTTTGTCTTTGATTTCCTCTCATCTCCTTTTCTTGGTGCCCTTATGTTCTCATAAATTCTAGCCTATGTCCTATTCCCACATTATCTCCTAAACCTTTGTGATGGGATTATTTTCCCTATTAGGTACCATTTCCACTAAGATCAGGAACAAGACAAGGTTGCCCACTTTCACCACTATTATTCAACATAGTTTTGGAAGTTTTAGCCACAGCACTCAGAGAAGAAAAAGAAATAAAAGGAATCCAAATCGGAAAAGAAGAAGTAAAGCTGTCACAGTTTGCAGATGACATGATACTATACATAGAGAATCCTAAAGATGCTACCAGAAAACTACTAGAGCTAATCAATGAATTTGGTAAAGTAGCAGGATACAAAATTAATGCACAGAAATCTCTTGCATTCCTATACACTGATGATGAAAAATCTGAAAGTGAAATTAAGAAAACACTCCCATTTACCATTGCAACAAAAAGAATAAAATATCTAGGAATAAACCTACCTAAGGAGACAAAAGACCTGATGCAGAAAATTATAAGACACTGATGAAAGTAATTAAAGATGATACAAATAGATGGAGAGATATACCATGTTCTTGGATTGGAAGAATCAACATTGTGAAAATGACTCTACTACCCAAAGCAATCTACAGATTCAATGCAATCCCTATCAAACTACCACTGGCATTATTCACAGAACTAGAACAAAAAATTTCACAATTTGTATGGAAACACAAAAGACCCCGAATAGCCAAAGCAATCTTGAGAAAGAAAAACGGAGCTGGAGGAATCAGGCTCCCTGACTTCAGACTATACTACAAAGCAACAGTAATCAAGACAGTATGGTACTGGTACAAAAACAGAAATATAGATCAGTGGAACAGGATAGAAAGCCCAGAGATAAACCCACGCACATATGGTCACCTTATCATTGATAAAGTTGGCAAGAATATGCAGTGGAGAAAACACAGCCTCTTCAATAAGTGGTGCTGGGAAAACTAGACAGCTACATGTAAAAGAATGAAATTAGAACGCTCCCTAACACCATACACAAAAATAAACTCAAAATGGATTAAAGACCTAAATGTAAGGCCAGACACCATCAAACTCTTAGAGGAAAACATAGGCAGAACCCTCTATGACATAAATCACAGCAAGATCCTTTTTGACCCACCTCCTAGAGAAATGGAAATTAAAACAAAAATAAACAAATGGGACCTAATGAAACTTAAAAGCTTTTGCACAGCAAAGGAAACCATAAACAAGATAGAAAGACAACCCTCAGAATGGGAGAAAATATTTGCAAATGAAGCAACTGACAAAGGATTAATCTCCCTCTTAGGTAAATGGAAAAACAGGCTCAGAAGCAAGAAGAAGCTCTGAATGCTAATCTTGACTCTGACTTTATATCCATCAGGATGATGTTGACCATCTACCTTCAAGCCTGGGACTCAGATTAATGCCTTCTATTCCTACACAGCTTGGATGGCTGCTACTCACCAGCTGTGTGAATTTAGTCAGATTACTTACCTTCTATTAGCCTCAGTTGCCTTATCTGTAAAGTCTAAGTAAATATCTGATGGGTTCATTTACCTGATGGGTTCATTTACCTGATGGGCTGTTTAAAAAAAGTAAATAGATGAAATAAGGCTCATAAACCACTTAGCACAATAACAAGCATATAACAAATACTCAATAAACATTAACCATTATCATTTCTATTATCTCCCATCTGTCAAATGGTTGTCCTATCTATGCTTAAAAATAATAATACTGAAATAATAAATAACTAACATTTATTGAGCCAGGAAATGTGCAAAGCTATTTACATATGTTATCTCACCTAATTCTTGCATAATAACATCCTCATAATTTTACAGGAGAAGAAATTGAACCTCAAAATGTGTAAGTAACTTGCCTAAGGACACAATTGCTTAGTGGTAGATTTGATATTTGAAAGTGTATCTTTCTAATTTCAAAGCATGTGCTCTTTCCACTATATTAAAAGAACACTGCTAGCTCTAAAAGTCTATGACTTCCAACTATTGTTTGATTTATAAAAATTTAGTGATTCAAAAAATAAATCCATTAAAGGCCAACTTGTACATGGCTGTATGCTAGGTATTATGAAGTGTACAAGATGAATAGGACAATATCCTTAGCCCCTCATATTCTGGCAACATGAAGTAATTCTTTCATTTTGGCTAGTTTTCCTTGGACCTCTCTTCTGATATAATCCTAAAATTGAGCAGTAATTTCTCTGACTCTCTCATTTTTATAAATTGTTAGTTTCAAAAATGTGTTTTTAAAGAACCACATTTGCTAAATTAACAGTGCTAACAAAGGCTGATTATCTCATCACAGTAGATTGTCAGCATCAATGTTTAGGCTTTTTAATTAGCTTGAAATTATTATTACTAAGTGACCCTTTATGTAACACAATAACAAATCATTTCAAAAACATTTGTTGACAACCTACAATAAATTAGGTGGTGTCAAAAAAAACCCATAAAACACCCCCAAAAGCCCACCCATGTTTAAAGATTTTTTTGAAGAAAGATTCAAACTTATAGGGGATTCTCCCACTCAACCATCTGTAAAAAGATCTGTTCTATCGAACACCTGCTGTGATACATGGTGCTTGATGTATAAGCAGATATAAAGTATAAGGTATGAGGTATGAGCTTTTTTATTCTAAATCAATTGAAAGATCACCATAATTGGTTTATGGGTTGGAAAAAAACAGTATGAGATATCAAGCTAACTGATCAACAGGAATCCAGTACTTCTGTTTAGATGGAACAAAATTTTTAAAAATCGCTTTTTATGCTAACATAAATGTATGCAATACTTCCTCTATACCCCAAAAATGAAGAGACATTAGCATAATAAAAATAACTGGGCAATTTCTATTGAATTTATTCTCATTTCTCATGCTTCTGGTTCTCATAGTTTCAGGAATCAGAAAATGAAAGGTTTAATCCTATTGTTTTCAACAAACTTATGGTTACCAAATGGGAGAGAGAGGGGAAGGGGTACAAATTAGGAGTATGGGATTAACAGATACAAACTACTATACATAAAATAGATAAGCAACAAGGGTTTACTGTATATCACAGGGAATTTTATCCAATATCTTGTAATAACCTATAATTCAATATAATCAGAAAAATCTTAAAAATAAATAATCACATTGTTTTCACATTGATCAGGAAAGGAGGACGTAGACAACAGGCTTTTAAGGAGAACCTGCACATGTCTACTTTCCTGCTCCAAAATTTATATTTGAAGTCAGGGCAGAAGTTTTATTAACAAAAAAGTGTTTTTCCATCTCAGAATCTTTCAAAAACTAGGTCTTTCTAACTTTACCAAGACCTCTGCTCTTCATTTAGTCTCTTCGTTATTACCTACTGTTTCCCTCTCTACTAGGCAAACAGGTATTTACTTGTTGCTTAGGTTATTTGGAGTCAGACATTCTCCTTAACAAAGGAGCACTAAATTGTTCGGAGATCAGTTCGGAGACAGATGACTGAAAGTTTGGGTCATGGATGAAATTCTGTTCAAATCACTTGTTGATAGAAAATAAACTACTTTCATTAATAGATGAGGACTCACAAACATTAATAAAGGGAACTCATGGTCATCATCTCAGCTTTCACCAACATTTCCATGTCCAATTGCTCTGAGATTCTAAAGTAACTTCAAAGTTATGGGGTTCCGGGAGAGAGGAATCCTACAGACCCAAATCCATGGGTTGTCCTCTGTGGAAAACCATGCCTACCTTTCCACATCTTCTTTGCTCTCATAGTACAATAATATCTTTGCAGTACAATGAGTTACAGTTTATAGACTAGATCAATCCATAGACTATCTTAACCCTCTCCCAGACCCAAAATCTTTCTTTTTCCTGTCTTAGCCAACATGTTTTTTTTGGCTGCACTGCGTGGCTTGTGGGATCTCAGTTCCCTGACCAGGGATTGAACCCGAGCCACAGCAATGAAAGCACCGAATCCTAACCACTAGACCACCAGGGAACTCCTTTAGCCAAAATTTTTTATCCATACTTACTAGATTTCTAGATGACCATCTGGGCAAGCAATATCCTGTGTAACAGAAAAAGAATTGCAGAAGATCTTGAAAAGTTAGGATGATTGGGCTTCCCTGGTGGCACAGTGGTTGAGAATCTGCCTGCTAATGCAGGGAACACGGGTTCGAGCCCTGGTCTGGGAAGATCCCACATGCCGCGGAGCGGCTAAGCCCGTGTGCCACAGCTACTGAGCCTGCGCGTCTGGAGCCTGTGCTCCGTAACAAGAGAGGCCGCGATAGTGAGAGGCCTGTGCACCGCGATGAAGAGTGGCCCCCGCTTGCCGCAACTAGAGAAAGCCCTTGCACAGAAACGAAGACCCAACACAGCCAAAAATAAATAAATAAATAAGTGAAATTCTAAAAAAAAAAAAGAGAGAGAATAGCTGACAATGCTAAATACACATACACATACCGCTATTTAAATAAACAAATTTAATTAAAAAAAAAAAAGTTGGGATGATTGAGCTGAGTCACAGCGGATGAAATGCAACAAGAATAAATGTAAGGTTCTATACTCTGGCATGAAGAACTCAACTGGGCAGGCTTGGGGTAGAGGAGTCATGGAGTTTACGTGTAGCCAAAGATATAGGGGTTAACAGAAGTAGAAAGTCTACTGTCTTTTTTTAAATTGAAGTACAGTTGATTTACAATATCATGTTAGTTTCAGGTGTACAGCACAGTGATTCAGATATATATATATTCCTGTTCAGATTCTTTTCCTGTATAGGTGTTTTATTTATTTATTTATTTATTTATTTATTGGCTGCATTGTATCTTACTTGCCGTATGTGGGATCTTTGTTGCGGTATGTGAGATCTTTCATTGTGGTGTGCGGGCTCTTCATTGCAGCGTGCAGGCTTCTCTCTAGTTGTGGCATGCAGGTTTTTTTTTTTCTCTCTCTAGTTGAGGTGCACAGGCTCAGTAGTTGTGGCGTGCGGGCTTAGTTGCCCTGCGGCATGTGGGATCTTAGTTCCCTGACCAGGGATTGAACCCATGTCCCTGCTTTGCAAGGCGGATTCTTTACCACTGGACCACAAGGGAAGTCCCTCCATTATAGGTTATTACAAAATATTGAGTATAGTTCCATATGATATGCAGTAGGTCCTTGTTGGTTATCTATTTTGTATACAGTAGTGTCTTTTGTTCAGCCTCTGACTGCTGCACTGCATGGAATTTTGAGGAAGGAAGGAAGGAAGGAAGGAAGGAAGGGAGGGAGGAAGGATGGATTTGCAATTTATTCAGAAGGAGATTAAGAGGAGGTAAGGGAAAGAACAAGGAAAATAAAAGGAGAGGAAGAAGGAAATGAGCAAAGGGGAGAACTGGGGAAAGGAAAAGGAGAACTATAGTGAAGGACAGGTCTGCCATCTGAAACGGAGGATCAGAGTTACAGTCTCAGAAACCACACTTAGAATTCAGGCTTCTCAGCCTCTCTCTTTCTACCACTCCTTCCCTGTCAGGCCCCCTCCCATGTCAGGACCTGGAACAGTGCTCAATTGAGGCAGTTTAGATAGCTGAAATAAAAAGCAAGTAAAGGATAACTATGGCTCTCACTTGTAGTGTTTTCCTAAAGAAACAAAAAGACACAAATTTTCTATTTTCTTATCAGGTGGGCAAGTACAACTACTATATCAACACAATCTGACTTTTTGTTTCAGGTACCTTGTAACAAAGTATTTATACCAATAGGCAAAGAGATCTCAATCTAGGCCATAATCTATATCCTAATGGTTCTTAAACATGTATTTACCTAATGTGCCAATAAAACTAAAGTCAAAATACAAGTGTTTAGTGGATTGTGTGATGACCCTGGACGCCAACTTCTGGTTTCTAGGGATGCAAATCTGGGTCACACGAATGCTGCCGTTACCTCCAGCTGCTTGGTTCCCTGTGTGTTTGGACCAGTCCCCATGTCCTACTGTGGGACCTCTGCAGCCTTTGGCTTTACTGAGATATAATTCACATACCATAAAATTTACCTATGTAAAGTATATAACTCGAGAGACCTTCAAGATGGCAGAGGAGTAAGACGTGGACATCACCTTCCTCCCCACAAATACATCAGAAATACATCTACATGTGGAACAACTCCTACAGAACACCTACTGAATGCTGGCAGAAGACCTCAGACTTCCCAAAAGGCAAGAAACTCCCCACGAACCTGGCCGTGTGGCTGACAGGGTCTTCATACTCTGGCCGGGTGTCAGACCTGTGCCTCTGAGGTGGGAGAGCCAAGTTCAGGACAATGGTCCACAAGAGACCTCCCAGCTCCACGTAATATCAAATGGTGAAAGCTCTCCCAGACATCTCCATCTCAATGCTAAGACCCAGCTCCACTCAACTACCAGCAAGCTACAGTGCTGGACACCCTATCCCAAACAACTAGCAAGACAGGAACACAACCACATCCATTAGCAAAGAGGCTGCCTAAAGTCATAATAAGGTCATAGACACCCCAAAACACACCAGCGGACACAGTCCTACCCACCAGAAAGACAAGGTCCAGACTCTTCTACCAGAACACAGGCACTATTCCCCTCCACCAGGAAGCCTACACAACCCACTGAACCAACCATAGCCACTGGGGGTAGACACCAAAAACAATGGGAACTACGAACCTGCAGCCTGTGAAAAGAAGACCCCAAACACAGTAAGTTAAGCAAAGTGAGAAGACAGAGAAACACACAGCAGATGAAGTAGCAAGGTAAAAACCTACCAGACCAAACAAATGAAGAGGAAACAGGCAGTCTACGTGAAAAAGAATTCAGAGTAATGATGGTAAAGATGATCCAAAATCTTGGAAATAGAATGTAGAAAATACAAGAAACATTTAACAAGGACATAGAAGAACTAAAGAGCAAACAAACAATGACGAACAACACAATAAATGAAATTAAAAATTCTCCAGAAGGAATCAATAGTAGAATAACTGAGGCAGAAGAACGGATAAGTGACCTGGAAGATAAAATAGTGGAAACAATTACCACAGAGCAGAATAAAGAAAAAAGAATGAAAAGAATTGAGGACAGTCTCAGAGACCTCTGGGACAACATTGAATGCACCAACATTCGAATTATAGGCGTCCCAGAAGAAGAAGAGAAAAAGAAAGGGACTGAGAAAATATTTGAAGACATTATAGTTGAAAACTTCCCTAACATGGGAAAGGAAATAGTTAATCAAGTCCAGGAAGCACAGAGAGTCCCATACAGGATAAATCCAAGGAGAAACAAACCAAGACACATATTAAACAAACTATCAAAAATTAAATACAAAGAAAAAATATTAAAAGCAGCAAGGGAAAAACAACAAATAACATACAAGGGAATCCCCATAACGTTAACAGCTGATCTTTCAGCAGAAACTCTGCAAGCCAGAAGGGAGTGGCAGGACATATTTAAAGTGATCAAAGGGGGAAACCTACAATCAAGATTACTCTACCCAGCAAGGATCTCATTCAGATTTGACAGAGAAATAAAACGTTTACAGACAAGCAAAAGCTAAGAGAAGTCAGCACCACCAAACCAGCTCTACAACAAATGCTAAAGGAACTTCTCTAGGCAGGAAACACAAGAGAAGGAAAAGGCCTACAATAACAAACCCAAAACAATTAATAAAATGGTAATAGGAACATACATATTGATAATTACCTTAAATGTAACAGGATTAAATGCTCCAACCAAAAGACATAGATTCTCTGAATGGATACAAAAACAAGACCCGTATATATGTGGACTATAAGAGACCCACCTCAGACCTAGGGACACATACAGACTGAAAGTGAGGGGATGGAAAAGATATTCCATGCAAATAGAAATCAAAAGAAAGCTGGAGTAGCAATTCTCATATCAGACAAAATAGACTTTAAAATAAAGACTAGTACAAGAGACAAAGAAGGACACTACATAACAATCAAGGGATCAATCCAAGAAGATATAACAATTGTAAATATTTATGCAGCCAACATACATAAGCACCTCAATACATATTGAGCACCTCAATACATAAGTCAAATGTTAACAGCCATAAAAGGGGAAATCAACAGTAACACAATCATAGTAGGGGACTTTAACACCCCACTTTCACCAATGGACAGATCATCCAAAATGAAAATAAATAAGGAAACACAAGCTTTAAATGATACATTAAACAAGATGGACTTAGTTGATATTTATAGGACATTCCATCCAAAAACAACAAAATCCGCTTTCTTCTCAAGTGCTCATGGAACTTTCTCCAGGAGAGATCATATCTTGGGTCACAAATCAAGCCTTGGTAAATTTACGAAAATTGAAATCATATCAGGTACCTTTTCTAACCACAATGCTATGAGACTAGATATCAATTACAGGAAAAAATCAGTAAAAAATACAAACACATGGAAGCTAAACAATACACTACTAAATAACCAAGAGATAACTGAAGAAATCAAAGAGGAAATCAAAAAATACCTAGAAACAAATGCCAGTGAAATCACAATGACCCAAAACCTATGGGATGCAGCAAAAGCATTTCTAAGAGGGAAGTTTATAGCAATACAATCCTACCTCAAGAAACAAGAAACATCTCAAATAAACAACCTAACCTTACACCTAAAGCAATTAGAGAAAGAAAAACAAAAAAAACCCAAAGTAAGCAGAAGGAAAGAAATCATAAAGATCAGATCAGAAATAAATGAAAACGAAATGAAGGAACCGATAACAAAGATCAATAAAACTAAAAGCTTGTTCTTTGAGAAGATAAACAAAATCTATAAACCATTAGCCAGACTCATCAAGAGAAAAAGGGAGAAGACTCAGATCAATAGAATTAGAAATGAAAAAAGAGAAGTAACAACTGACACTGCAGAAATACAAAGGATCATGAGAGATTACTACAAGCAATTATATGCCAATAAAATGGAGAAACTGGAAGAAATGGACAATTTCTAAGAAAAGCACAACCTTCCAAGACTGAACCAGGAAGAAATAGAAAATATAAACAGCCCAATCACAAGCACTGAAATTGAGACTGTGATTAAAAATCTTCCAACAAACAAAAGCCCAGAACCAGATGGCTTCACAGGCAAATTCTATCAAACATTTAGAGAAGAGCTACCATCTATCCTTCTCAAACTCTTCCAAAATATTGCAGTGGGAGGAACACTCCCCAACTCATTCTATGAGGCCACCATCACCCTGATACCAAAACCAGACAAAGATGTCACAAAGAAAGAAAACTACAGGCCAATAACACTGATGAACATAGATGCAAAAATCCTCACCAAAATACTAGCAAACAGAATCCAACAGCACATTAAAAGGATCATACACCATGATCAAGTGGGGTTTATTCCAGGAATGCAAGGATTCTTCAATATACGCAAATCAATCAACGTGATACATCATATCAACAAACTGAAGGAGAAAAACCATATGGTCATCTCAATAGATGCAGAGAAAGCTTTCGACAAAATTCAACACCCATTTATGATAAAGGCCCTGCAGAAAGTAGGCATAGAGGGAACTTTCTTCAACATAATAAAGGCCATATATGACAAACCCACAGCCAACATTGTCCTCAATGGTGAAAAACTTAAACCATTTCCACTAAGATCAGGAACAAGACAAGGTTGCCCACTCTCACCACTATAATTCAACATAGTTTTGGAAGTGTTAGCCACAGCCATCAGAGAAGAAAAAGAAATAAAAGAAATCCAAATCGGAAAAGAAGAAGTAAAGCTGTCACAGTTTGCAGATGACATGATACTATACATAGAGAATCCTAAAAATGCCACCAGAAATTACTAGAGCTAATCAATGAATTTGGTAAAGTAGCAGGATACAAAATTAATGCACAGAAATCCCTTGCATTCCTATATACTAATGATGAAAAGTCTGAAAGTGAAATTAAGAAAACACTCCCGTTTACCACTGCAACAAAAATAATAAAATTTCTAGGAATAAACCTACCTAAGGAGACAAAAGACCTGTATGCAGAAAATTATAAGACACTGATGAAAGAAATTAAAGATGATACAAATAGATGGAGAGATATACCATGTTCTTGGATTGGAAGAATCAACATTGTGAAAATGACTCTACTACCCAAAGCAATCTACAGATTCAATGCAATCCCTATCAAATTACCACTGGCATTATTCACAGAACTAGAACAAAAAATTTCACAATTTGTATGGAAACACAAAAGACCCCGAATAGCCAAAGCAATCTTGAGAAAGAAAAATGGAACTGGAGGAATCAGGCTCCCTGACTTCAGACTATATTACAAAGCTACAGTAATAAAGACAGGTTGGTACTGGCACAAAAACAGAAATATAGATCAATGGAACAGGATAGAAAGCCCAGAGATAAACCCACGCACCTATGGTCACCTTATCTTTGATAAAGGAGGCAAGCATATACAGTGGAGAAAAGACAGACTCTTCAATAAGTGGTGTTGGGAAAATTGGACAGGTACATGTAAAAGTATGAAAATAGAACACTCCCTGACACCATACACAAAAATAAACTCAAAATGGATTAAAGACCTAAGTGTAAGGCCAGACACTATCAAACTCTTACAGGAAAACATAGGCAGAACACTCTATGACATAAAACACAGCAAGATACTTTTTGACCCAGCTCCTAGAGAAATGGAAATAAAAACACAAATAAACAAATGGGACCTAATGAAACTTAAAAGCTTTTGCACAGCAAAGGAAACCATAAACAAGATGGAAAGACAACCCTCAGAATGGGAGAAAATATTTGCAAATGAAGCAACTGAGAAAGGATTAATCTCCAAAATTTACAGGCAGCTCATGCAGTTCTATATCATAAAAACAAACAACCCAAATCAAAAATGGGCAGAAGACCTAAATAGACATTTCTCCAAAGAAGATATACAGATTGCCAACAGACACATGAAAGCATGCTCAACATCATTAATCATTAGAGAAGTGCAAATCAAAACTACAATGAGATATCATCTCACACCGGTCAGAATGGCCATCATCAAAAAATCTAGAAACAATAAATGCTGGAGAGGGTGTGGAGAAAAGGGAACACTCTTGCACTCTTGGTGGGAATGTAAATTGATAGAGCTACTATGGAGAACAGTATGGAGGTTCCTTTAAAAACTAAAAATAGAACTACTATACGACCCAGCAATCCCACTACTGGGCATATACCCTGAGAAAACCATAATTCGAAAAGAGTCATGTACCAAAATGTTCATTGCAGCTCTATTTACAATAGCCAGGACATGGAAGCAACCTAAGTGTCCATCATCAGATGAATGGATAAAGAAGATGTGGCACATATATACAATGGAATATTACTCAGCCATAAAAGGAAATGAAATGGAGGTATTTGTAGTGAGGTGGATGGAGTTAGAGTCTGTCATACAGAGTGAAGTAAGTCAGAAAGAGAAAAACAAATACAGTATGCTAACACATATATATGGAATCTAAGGGAAAAAAAAAGTTCATGAAGAACCTAGTGGCAAGACGGGAATAAAGACACAGACCTACTAGAGAATGGACTTGAGGATATGGGGAGGCGGAGGGGTGAGATGTGACAGGGTGAGAGATGGCATGGGCATATATACACTACCAAATGTAAAATAGATAGCTAGTGGGAAGCAGCCGCATAGCACAGGGAGATCAGCTTGGTGCTTTGTGACCACCTAGAGGGGTGGGAAAGGGAGGGTGGGAGGGAGGGAGATGCAAGAGGGAAGAGATATGGGAACATATGTATATGTATAACTGATTTACTTTGTTATAAAGCAGAAACTAACATACCATTGTAAAGCAATTATACTCCAATAAAGATGTTAAAAAAAAAAAAGAGAAGTAACAACTGACACTGCAGAAATACAAAGGATCATGAGAGATTACTACAAGCAATTATTTGCCAATAAATGGACTACCTGGAAGAAATGGACAAATTCTTAGAAAAGCACAATCTTCAGAGACTGAACCAGGAGGAAATAGAAAATATAGACAGACCAATCAGAAGCACTGAAATTGAGACTGTGATTAAAAATCTTCCAACAAACAAAAGCCCAGGAACAGATGGCTTCACAGGAGAATTCTATCAAACATTTAGAGAAGAGCTAAAACCTATCCTCTCAAACTCTTTTAAAATATAGCAGAGGGAGGAACACTCCCCAACTCATTCTACGAGGCCACCATCACCCTGATACCAAAACCAGACAATGATGTCACAAAGAAAGAAAACTACAGGCCAATATCACTGATGAACATAGATGCAAAAATCCTCAAGAAAATACTAACAAACAGAATCCAACAGCACATTAAAAGGATCATACACCATGAATAAGTGGGGTTATCCCCGGAATGCAAGGATTCTTCAATATACGCAAATCAATCAATGTGATACACCATATTAACAAACTGAAAGAGAAAAACCATATGATCATCTCAATAGATGCAGAGAAAGCTTTCGACAAAATTCAACATCCATTTATGATAAAAGCCCTGCAGAAAGTAGGCATAGAGGGAACTTTCCTCAACATAATAAAGGCCATATATGACAAACCCACAACCAACATCATTCTCAATGGTGAAAAACTGAAACCATTTTCACTAAGATCAGGAACAAGACAAGGTTGCCTACTCTCACCACTATTATTCAACATAGTTTTGGAAGTTTAAGCCACAGCAATCAGAGAAGAAAAAGAAATAAAATTTATCCAAATCAGAAAAGAAGAAGTAAAGGAGACCAGACTATGAAAAGGAAGAAATGAGGGTGGTGAAAAAGTCAAGTGGCTTATCTTTGCAATCTCAGGTAGCTACTGGCAGACTTGGAGCCCCAGTCCCTTGTGATCATTCCACTATATTTCTTAAAGTGTGGTCCTCAGAATGTTATTATGTTAGATTTTCTACAGGAAAGGGGACCATGGTTAAAGAAATTTCAGGACATGCTGTACTATATAGTCACTTTAGAGATTCGCAATGAACATGATCACATTAAAGTTTCTAAGAAGTCTTGTATATTTAACTCTGTCCTGTGAAACACACTGGAAAAAATTACTCTAAATTTATGCTGCTTCTGCAGTGGACTAGGTCTAAATTCTATATCTTCTATCCAAAGTAGTACCAAGATAAGGCAGAACAAGTTGGAAATTAGAGTTTACTTCAATCTGGATATCAAAAAACTTAAGAATTTCATTTCTTATGCCTAAAGTGAAATTTAGTTTTGTGGATCTCATTAAATTACGTGGTTCAAATCACTCATGGCAAATGCTAAGAGACTGTTTTAGCACGTTTTAATATGTCAAACTGTACTTGGCACTGGGCCAAGGACAGGGCAATTTTTCTGTGTTTTCAGAGAGCTTGGTTGGTTGTAGAGATTTGGGGATAATTGCTTTTATGCAATGTTAGATTGGGATGAAGCGATTGGAAATGTTTGTGGGAAAACACTGCCTTTCCCATAAGGCAAGTTTGGGGCCTCCTGAAGGACAGCCATGCCTTCTTAGTTTTATGCTTTGTTTTAGACTTCATTTTTCTACAAATATTGTTAGATATAAGAAAGAGAATTTCTGTTTTTCTTAGGCATATTATACACTTATGTATTAAGAGGGTTAAAAAAGAGCAAGATTGCTATCCATTACTCTTTGGATGGGACTAGGGCTCTCGGAAAGCTATCTTATTTAATAATATCACCAGAAGTTTTTTTTTTTTAGAGATTGGAGTTTATTTATTTATTTATTTATTTATTTTTGGCTGTGTTGGGTCTTCGTTTCTGTGCGAGGGCTTTCTCTAGTTGCGGCAAGCGGGGGCCACTCTTCATCGCGGTGCGCGGGCCTCTCACTATCGCGGCCTCTCTTGTTGCGGAGCACAGGCTCCAGACGCGCAGGCTCAGCAGTTGTGGCTCACGGGCCCAGTTGCTCCGCGGCATGTGGGATCTTCCCAGACCAGGGCTCGAACCCGTGTCCCCTGCATTGGCAGGCAGATTCTCAACCACTGTGCCACCAGGGAAGCCCCCCAGAAGTTTTTTATTTCAAACCATTTTCCCATAAATGTAGAAGACTCTTCTACCTAGGGAAAGGCATTGAGGCTTTTCAAAATCATCCTATTGTGGAGCCGGTGGCTTTTGTCCCTGGAGAGTAATTGATTCCTTATTTCTTCGAGTCTTCCAGGAAGAGCAGGGGATTGATATCCAGGGCAAGCTAAAGATGTAGGGTTTAGAACCCTGTGGACTCCAATTAGAATGCAAATTTCTTGTCCTGAGTTCTCTCAGTTCCAGAGAGTGTTAGCTACCTTCCCAGAAAAGAGCTTTTCACCATCCCCTACTCTAGTCGCTGGGGGCTCAGAGTTTGGGAGGAGCAATGTGCATTATCAGAGACGAAAAGTACATTATCAGCTAGCCATGCTTCTATTATATGTAGAAACCTTGGACGTCTGATTCCCCAGGGAATCAGCAAGACCTTTTTCTTACCCATGCTGAGTAAACCAACCTACTAAATGTAGGGAAGTTATTTCTATTAGAAAACCTCAGCCCTTAATTTGGCTCTTTTATTTTCCTTCCACAGCAGAGAAATATTTCCAAAACCTGAAGTGGTTCTGATTAGTGGTAAAGTCAAAAAGCCTTCAGCTCCAATTAAAATGTGCTTTAAGTCATTTTGTGTGGTAATGGCAGCAGTATAAAAACAAGTTAAATTTCTCTTGATTTTTGATCATGGGTTTGGCTCTTGAATTCTTCTATTCACTAGCAAAACCTGGCGCAGTTTTCTGGGCTGCCTGTGGAGGAGGCGTTCACGGGCTTCTCAATTAACACCCTGTTAAGCTGTACACCTGTGGTGGAATTACCCTCAGATCACGATATTGAAGCTTTGAACCCCATTACACCTATATTATTGTCCTGAAAGTCAAATTTAAAATGTTATAAAATTATTCCTGTTGTCTTGGCAAAGGTAATTTGTTTCCTTGGTATTCTTGTCAAGTGTAGAGGCATACGTAGGGGAGTCATTGTGAAGCAATTTATTTATTAACAACTTTATTGTGGTATGCTTTACATACCATAAAATTCACCCATTTTAAATGTGCAATTCAGTGATTGTTAGTATAGTTTCAGAGTTGTGTAACCATCACCACAATCCAATTTTGGAACATTTCCATCACTGTATAAAGAAACTAGTACCCATTAGCCATCACTCCCCATTCTTATATCCTGCCTCAGGCAACCACCAACATATTTTCTGTCCTTATAGATTTGCCTTTTCTGGACATTTCATATTAATGGAATCATGCCATATGTGGCACTTTGTGTCTAACTTCTTTCATTTAGCATGTTTTCAAGGTTCATCCATGTTGTAGCATGTATCAGTACTTCATTCCTTTTTATTGGCAAATATTGTCCATTGTATGGATACACCACGATTTTGTTTATCCATTCATCAGTTTGTAGACATTTGGGTTGTTTTCATATCTTGGCTATTCTGACTAATGCTGATTTGAACATTAGCATTCAGGACTTTGTGTGGACACAGCAATTTCATATTAAACACAGCAAAAGCAGACTCAGTCTAAACCCTCATCTTCAGCCAGAACATTATTAGTAGAGCTATGGGGTGCTGTGATATCTGCAGAGTAAATGGCAGTTATACAAAATTGCTGATAATCAGAATGCTAGTTAATATAAAAATCTGTATAAATTCCCAAGGATTTTATGAAAATTTGGGGTTTTGTGAGACTTGCCATGTCCATTGGCAACAAGCTGAGCTTTTCCCAATGATTGTAAAGAATGTCAAGGGTTAGAATACTTGATGGTCTGAGTTTAGAGGACTGGTCTGGGACTTAAGAATTCTGTCTGCCTTTTCTATAACCCTCTATGCTGTCCTGGGAAAATCTTGCCACCAGACTCCTCTATTTCCTTATCTTCAAAATGGGGATAAATGATTCCTATACAGATCCAAAGGCAGCTATGAGGTTAAACATTTTCCAGGCATTTAAAGCACCTCAAAAGAAAGGTAATACATTATATAAGCATAAAGAATTTTTGTTGGCAAAATGAAAGGAAGGTTTAGTCAACCTTTTTTTTCTTCTCTGGAAAACCTAAAAAATAGATAAAACCACAAGGTTTAATTTTGTATATTTGAGCTGGCAAGAATGTGATATTCATTTCCTTCAAGGCCAAAAATGTTCAAAGTTCCAGTAATGTTAAGCCCTTGATTGAAGGAACAGTTTTTCTGAATTCCCAAAAGCTTTGCTAACTATATTCTAAAATTAAAGCCTTTTACCTTCTCATCACAAAACAACCACCATTTGGTTTAGAGCAGAATATGAAAAAAATCTATAGAAGGAAATTAATACAATAAGCAGTTACCCAGCAAGTCCTCACTGAAAGAGACACAAGGTGTTTCTGGCCTTAAAGAATGTGCTGTTCTGATGGGGTTCAAAGAGAATTAACAATAAAGAAACTATACCTATTTCATTTTAGTGCCCCATGTCTATTTCTATTCCAGAAAGGTATCTGGCCTGTTGAAGATAATTTTTTTTTAATGATGAAGTTTTGACTGTCATAGGAATATAAAAATGAACATACGTTGAAGATTTTATTTAACTCATAATGAGAGAACCAGGCAGATGTTATAACCAATTCAAAGGGAATACAAAGAACAGATATAGATCAGGAATATTCAAATGAATGTGCAAATGGAGGCTAAATGTGGCTTCTTCCACAGTGGGAAAGTGAAGTCAATTAAATCTCTACCAGACTGGTCTCTAGAGTGCTCAGAAAATATCTTTAAAGTTACTGGATGAAATAACTAATCAGACAATAAAGGCAGCAGAACTCAGGAGGAAACTGATAAAGATCCGTAAGGTTTATGAAAAAGATGGGCAGGGATTAAGTTTTGAAGATATTTGGTTAAGTTCAGGGTGCAGAGGAGGAGAGGGATGGGCAGTTCTAGGCAGGGCAGAGATGAGATGACCTGGTCTGTTGAAAGTCCAGGACAGTTGGAAGTGAAGACATGGATTAACTTCACGATAGGGATTAAGAGGTAGAGCATCTATACACAAGTTCCCAGAAAAAGAGCTGGCTGTATCCCCAGTTGCTTTGTAAGTGTAGAATCAGCCCCTGGGAGCCCAGAGTTACATAATGTCGCTTATACAATGTGTGGAATTGCAAGCAGAGAACAGTACAGAGAAAATGAATGCTGGGTCATACTTGGTGAGCTATGAGTACTTCACTATCCCTGGGGTGGGAAGCATTAGGAAGCAGCAGGAACATTGGGGCTGACAAGTGGTCTTGCTAGACTAAGAAACTTTGGGCTTTCTGCTGAAACGGAGGTCCATTGAAATGCTTTAAGCAGGAGACTAACAGTCATTTTTGTAACTTGAGTCCCTGGTAGCAGTATGGAGAAAGGGTTGGGATAAAGGGAGTGAGACTGAATGTTCAGAGACCTGTGGCCATTAGAGGGAGAAGTCCTATGATATTTAGGCAATAAACTCAAGGAAAGGAAAATATATCCTAAATTCCTTATAAAATTAGTCCAGCAAGATATTTTATTTTAAAAGGGCATTCTATGATCACACAAGTTTGGAAAACACATTGTCAGCCTCTTAGATACACACTAGAATATTAAGGGCTCTGGTAACTAATTCAACAGGGAAAATCTGTTTATTTTTTGTTTAACCCAACAGTTCAAAATTTTATCAAATAACTTTAAATTTTGCATAACACCTATTAATATTTTGTTCTGTTGGGTTTGCCTTTGGGAATATTGGTCTAGGATGGCTTCCAGGGTGTTCTGGCTTGCTTAATAAACAGTGGTTCTATTAACTGAGTTTGGGAATACATGAATAAGAAGAGATTTGTGGGACAGGATATTGAGTTTAGTTTGCATATTTTGAGTTTTAGGAGGATATCTCCAACAAACAATTGAATAGATGAGCCTAGAACTTAAGGATGAGATCTGGGATGGAGGAACAGATTTGGGAATCACCTGTTGAATTTTAAATGGTAGGTGATGTTTCTAAGAAAAGTACATATAGGGAGAAGGAGACAAAAGGGCTGAGGATGGCCTTGACAGCACTATTTACTGAATTCTTTTCCCACTGAGTTGCTTCTTACAGATTTCATATTTCACTTATGTAGGTCTATTAACTGAACTCTTTATTTGATTCCAGTGCTCTATCTATTTCTCTGCCAATATTATGGGACATTAGTAGTAATTAGCTTTATAATAAGATGATATCTGGTAAGGCAAATTCATTTTCACTGTTCTTCAAAACTTGCTTTACAGTGGCACTTTGATCTTCCACATAAACTTTAGGATAAGTTCATCAAGGTCTAAAAAAATACCACTATCCATATTTCTATTGAAATTGCATTGAAGTGATTAGTTTAAAATTGATGTTTTTATTATAGTGAGTCTTCTTATCCATGAACAATAGTGTGTGTGTGTATCCATGTATTTGTCTTATTACATTTGGTTAGCTGTGTATACATTTTACTTCAATGTTCTTAAATGTCTTTTGAAGGGATTAATGCTATCTATGTACCTTGTGGTTTTATTGTTATTGTCAAAAGACTTTTCCTGCCATCCTTTCTATTGTCTAATTGTCTATAACAGGTGCCCAAGAATGCTATTGATTTCCATATGTTGATCTTGTGTTCAATAGCCTTGCTGAACATTTTTTACTATTTCAAAAAGTTTGCATCCTCTCTTGAGTTTTTTTTTTGCAGACAACCTATCATCTGCAAAGAAGGACAATTTAATGCTTCTACTCCATTCCTTTTATATCTTTTATTTTTCTTGTCTTTTTGCACTGGCAAAGACCTCTGGTACAATTTTAAATTTAAAAAAAATGATGGTAACCATCTTTGTCTTATTCATAAGATTTATAGGAATGCTTCTAATTTTTAAAATTATGCTTTCCATAATTTTTATTAAATAGACTTTCATTTTTAGAGCAGTTTTAGGTTCACAGCAAAACTGAGCAGAAAGTACAGAGAGTTCCCACTCACCTCCTACCCGCACACATGCATAGCCTCCCCCATTATCAATATCCCCCATCAGAATGGTACAATTGTTACAGCTAATGAAAGTACATTGACACAATTTTATCATCCAAAGTGTGTTCTCTGAGCTTCCTGGATCTGTGGGGGGTTTCTTGGTTTTTGTTTTTAGGTCTAACATTAATTTGGGGAAATTCTTAGTCCTTGTTCTTTCAAATATTTCTTCCATTCCTTTTTCTCTTTCTTTTTCTGGTATTCCCATTACACATATGTCACACCTTTTTTAGTTGTCCCACAATCCTTGGTATTTTCTTCTGGTTTTTCCATCTTTTTTGTTTGTTTGTTTGTTTGCTTTTCAATTTTGGAGGTTTCTATTGAGATATCCTCAAGGTCAGAGATTCTTTCCTTAGCCATGGCTGGTCTACTAATAAGCCCATCAAAGGCAGTCTTCATTTCGGTTACAGTTATTTTTATCTGTAGCATTTTTTTTTGATTCATTCTTTGAATTTCCATCTCTCTGCTTACATTGCCCATCTATTCTTTTTTTTGGGGGGGTTAATACTTTATTTAGCATGCAAACAACTTCAGGTTGTTTCACTTTTATATTAATGGTAGGCTTTCAAGATGGACCAGTATTTCATTTTTTTTTAATTTTAAATTTTTTATTTTTTAAATTGAAGTATAGTTGATTTACAATGTTGTGCTAATTACTGCTGTACAGCAAAGTGATTCAGTTATACATATATATATTCTTTTTTTAAATATTCTTTTCCATTATGGTTTATCAGAGGATACTGAATATAGTTCTCTGTGCTATACAGTAGGACCTTGTTGTTTATCCATTCTATCAATATATATAAAAGCTTACATCTGCTAACCCCAACCTCCCACTCCATATCTCTCCAAACCCCCTCCCCCTTGGCAACCACCAGTCTGTTCTCTATGTCCATGACTCTGTTTCTGTTTCATAGATAGGTTCATTTGTGTCATATTTTAGATTCCATATATAAATGATATCATATAGTATTTGTCTTTCCCTTTCTGACTTACTTCACTTAGTATGATAATCTCTAGTTGCATCGATGTTGCTGCAAAAGGCATTATTTCATTCTTTTTTATGGCTGAGTAGTATTCCATTGTATATATATTACCACATCTGCCCATCTATTCTTTTTTTTTTAATGTCTTTATTGGAGTATAATTGTTTTACAGTGGTGTGTTAGTTTCTGCTCTATAACAAAGTGAATCAGCTATACATATACATATATCCCCATATCTCCTCCCTCTTGCGTCTCCCTCCCACCCTCCCTATCCCACCCCTCTAGGTGGTCACAAAGCACCGAGCTGATCTCCCTGTGCTATGCAGCTGCTTCCCACTAGCTATCTATTTTACATTTGGTAGTGTGTATTGCCCATCTATTCTTGAATGCTATCTATTTTATCCATTAGAACCCTTAGCATATTAAACATCATTGCTTTAAACTACTGGTCTGATAATTGCAACATCCTTTTTTTTAAATTGGGGTATAGTTGTTTTACAATGTTGTGTTAGTTTCTACTGTACAGCGAAGTGGAGTTCCCTGTGCTGTACAGCAGGTTCTCATTAGTTATCTATTTTATACATATTAGTGTATATATGTCAATCCCATATATAAGTCTGGTTCTAATGCTTGCTCTGTCTCTTCAAACTGTGTTTTTTGCCTTTTAGTATGTCTTGTAATTTTTTCTTGATAGCCAAACATGATATACTGGGTAAAAGGAATTACTGTAAATAGGCCTTCAGTAATGTGGTAGTGAGGTTTGGGGAAGGAGAAAGCATATTGCATGTAGTTCTATGAGAGATCACAGTCTTTTTTGAGCCTATGCCTCTAGGCTGTGAACTTCACATGTGCTTCTTTGTCCCCCGCCCACTTGTGATGGGACAGGATGGCTAGAGTGGGCTGGAGTTGAGTATTTCCTTTTCCCCCAGGTCAGTTATGCTCTGATAAAACCCCAGCAGGTTAATCTCTGGTTGAACACTTTCTCCTAGGACAGACCTTGTTAAGAAGAACAGAATGTTCTGCAGTATTTGAAAATGGCTTATTGCCACTCCCCCAGCTGGAAGCAGGAGGGGATTTTTCTCCAATATTCACTGTGAGAGCCTGGTAGAGTTTAGGAGGTAAAACTCACAAGAGTATCGTATTTCCCTGATAACTGTGTGTATGTGGAGTTTTTAATTCCTCAGACTTGTCCACACTCAGCCTCCAGCAACTTGTCAATTACAGTTCAGGTTAACCTACCCCAGCACTGGTTCCCTCAGAGATTCCTACTCATGAGTTAAGATTCTCTGTATCCACTTGTTTGTCTCTCCAATTTGTGGGGGCGGTGGGGGGGCAGTGATTTGCCCTGTGACCCACTTCTTTTATGGATCTAAAGAGAGTTGTTGATGTTTTAGTTTGTTCAGCTTTTTACATGTTGTTAGGATGGGGTGGTGACTTTCAAGCTTCTTACATGCTGGACCAGAAACACTTTCCATAAATTTTGAAACATGCTTTTATCAGGTTAGAGAAGTTAACTGCTTTTCTGAATTCCCTGAAGGATTTTTTTCCTCAATGAGTGTTGAATTTTATTGAATGTGTTTTCAATCTCTCTATATATAATCATGTATTGTTTTTGTATCTGTTAATATAGCAAATTTATTACATTGATAGATTGTCTTCTATGTTAAATCATCTTTGCCTTCCTGGGATAAACTTTATTTGATTGTGGTAGGCAGAATTCTAAGATGTCCTCTGTGACTCCCACCCCGTGGTAACCATGTCTTCGTGTAACCCCCTCCCCTGGTATGTGTGTGGAGCCTGAAACTTGCCTCTAACCAATAGAACATGGCAAAGTGAAGTGAATTTTCAGATGCAAGTAAAGTCCCTAGACAGCTGACTTTAAGTTAATCAAAAGAGAGATTATCCTGAATGGACCTGACCTAATGAGGTTATTCCTTTAAAAGAGGGTCTAAATACTTTGAGATATTCTCCAGGTGGCCTTGAAGAAACAAGCCATCCTAAATTCCACAGCTGCAAGGAAATGAATTCTGCCAATAATCATGTGAGCTTGGAAGAGGACCCCAGGACTCAAATGATACCCCAGCCCAGGCTGACAGCATGATTGTAGCCTTGTGAGCCCCTAAGCCAACGATTCATTTAAGCTGTGTCTGAACTTCTGACCTACAGAATCTGTGTGATAATAAATGGGTGTTGTTTCAAACCAATAAGTTTTGTGGTTATTTGTTACACAGCAATAGAAAACTAATACTTTGGTATAATATATTTTTTTAATATGCACTGTCACTAAGTTAATAACTTAGTTAATAAGTCTTTAGAACTTTATATCTATGTTTATATGTGAGAATGGTCTATAAGTTTAATTTTTTGTACTATCCTTATCCAATTTTAGTGTCAAGCTTTTATTAGCCTCATAAAATGAGTCCAATAGCTTTCCCTCTTATAATCTGTGAAACAGCTTGTATAAAATAGGGAGAATATGTTCCTTGAGAGTTGATAAAACTTGCCTATAAAATCAACTAGGCATGATGTCTTTTGAATAACACATCCAATTGCCTGTTTAGTTGTTTAAAATTTTGTTGGTTAATTCATATGTTCTCTTTCTTGAATGAATTTTTATAATTTATATTTTCTTAGAAATTATTTATTTCATCTGTTTCCAAATATATTTCTATATATTTTTTCTCATATTATCCTTTAATCTTAGAAAATTCTGTTTATAATGTCATACTTCCTTATTGTTTCTAATATTGTTTATTCATGCTTCCCTTTTTTTCAATGTTACCAGAGATATGTCTAATTTATAGACTTGTTAAAGTTTTTAGTTTTGTTGATTCTATGGATTTCTCTGTTTTCCACTTCACTCTTACTGCTCTTGTCCCCTTTATTCCAACTTATTTTACAGTGTTAGTTCCTTTATTTTTAATTTAGTATTTATTTTTATAAAAGTTATATATGCATATATTTGGAAAAGTCATACTTGTGCAAATATTGTTTCATAACAAATTGCATGTCTCCTGTCACATCTCTCCCATTCCTGCTCTCCAGAAGCAACAATTTTCAACTCTTTTAGCTAATTCTTACAATTGACGTGTGTTAAAAACATGCTAACGTGGCTATTTCCTGCTTGTGAAGTTTTAAACATTTTCCATTAATTTCCCAATACAGATTGATATCTGTGTTTAGATATATTTCACCATTACTCTACCTCCACCACACATGTCTATACTTCCTGTGACTTATCCTTCCAGGGCAGTTCTATGGTTACTTTGGTTAAATCACAACCATTTAATCATAATCATAAACCATTATTGGAACTATATAAATGCTATTTGTCCTGGAGTCTTCCTTCTTGAATAATTTTTTGTTTTCCTGGAGTTAATATCTTTTTATTTTGTTTTGTTTGCAAGTGTCTCACTCTCAAATTCTGCTCCATTGTGTAAATAGCTTCATAATATATTAATATATATTAGAATCTATCAATTTCATTTTCTTGAAGAAATCTCTTCTGGAAACTACTGGATGTTCTCTCACTGCTCTGCAGTTGTCCTTCGGAGATTTCACTCCAAGAATCATATTGGGGATTTCTTTTGCTCTTCCTTGTGTCAGCTCCCATTGCTTGAACCCCGTGTCTTCCTGTTTCTGGGTTTACTCCCGCGAAATGGTTGAGATATTACACTTCTGGGGGAAAAATGTCTTCATTCTACCCTCACACTTTTTTGATGATTTAGCCACTTGCTAAATCTTAGATTAGAATTATTTTCTCAGAATGATGGTGCTCCACAGGTTTTTCGCTTTCATTATTACTGGTAAGAAGATCAATGCTATTCTGATTCTTTTACGTTCCTGTTAAACCTTTTCCTTTTTTCCTCTCTGAAAGCTGAAGAGTCTCCATTGTTCTAAAATTTCATGAAGACTTGGATAGATTTGAGTCCTTCAACTGCTGGATCCATTTAAAAGTGAAACTTGGGTCGTTCAACTGTGGGAAACATTCATTTATTTTTTTTTAACATTTTTATTGCAGTATAATTGCTTTACAATGGTGTGTTAGATTCTGCTGAATAACAAAGTGAATCAGCTATACATATACCTATATCGCCATATCTCCTCCCTCTTGCGTCTCCCTCCCACCCTCCCTATCCCACCCCTCTAGGTGGTCAGAAAGCACCGAGCTGATCTCCCTGTGCTATGCGGCTGCTTCCCACTAGCTATCTATTTTACATTTGGTAGTGTATATATGTCCATGCCACTCTCTCACTTCGTCCCAGATTACCCTTCCCCCTCCCCATGTCCTCAATTCCATTCTTTACGTCTGTGTCTTTATTCCTGTCCTGCCCCAAGGTTCTTCATAACGATTTTTTTTTTAAGATTCCATATATATGTGTTAGCATACGGTATTTCTTTTTCCCTTTCTGACTTACTTCACCCTGTATGACAGACTATAGATCCATCCACCTCACTACAAATAACTCAATTTCGTTTTGCCTTATGGCTGAGTAAAATTCCATTGTATATATGTGCCACATCTTCTTTATCCATTCATCTGTTGATGGACACTTAGGCTGCTTCCATGTCCTGGCTATTGTAAATAGAACTGCAGTGAACGTTGTGGTCCATGATTCTTTTTGAAATATGCTTCTCTGAGAGTATATGCCCAGTAGTGGGATTGCTGGGTCGTATGGTCATTGTATTTTTAGATTTTTAAGGAACCTCCATACTGTTCTCCATAGTGGCTGTATCCATTTACATTCCCACCAACAGTGCAAGAGTGTTCCCTTTTCTCCACACCCTCTCCAGCATTTATTGTTTCTAGATTTTTTGATGATGGCCATTCTGACTGGTGTGAGATGATATCTCATTGTAGTTTTGATTTGCATTTCTCTAATGATTAATGATGTTGAATATTCTTTCATGTGTTTGTTGGCACTCTGTATATCTTCTTTGGAGAAATGTCTATTTAGATCTTCTGCCCATTTTTGGATTGGGTTGTTTGTTTTTATGATATAGAGCTGCATGGGCTGCCTGTAAATTTTGGAGATTAATCCTTTCTCAGTTGCTTCATTTGCAAACATTTTCTCACATTCTGAGTGTTGTCTTTTCGTTTTGTTTATGGTTTCCTTTGCTGTGCAAAAGCTTTTAAGTTTCATTAGGTCCCATTTGTTTATTTGTGTTTTTATTTGCATTTCTCTAGGAGCTGGGTCAAAAAGGATCTTGCTGTGATTTATGTCATAGAGTGTTCTGCCTTTGTTTTCCTTTAAGAGTTTTATAGTGTCTGGCCTTACATTTAGGTCTTTAATCCATTTTGAGTTTATTTTTGTGTATGGTGCTAGGGAGTGTTCTAATTTCATTCTTTTACAGGTAGCTGTCCAGTTTTCTCAACACCACTTATTGAAGAGGCTGTCTTTTCTCCAGTGTATAGTCTTGCCTCCTTTATCAAAACTAAGGTGACCATATGTGCGTGGGTTTATCTCTGGGCTTTCTATCCTGTTCCATTGATCTATATTTCTGTTTTTGTGCCAGTACCATACTGTCTTGATCACTGTTGCTTTGTAGTATAGTCTGAAGTCAGGGAGCCTTATTCCTCCAGCTCTGTTTTTCTTTCTCAAGGTTGCTTTTGCTATTCGGGGACTTTTGTGTTTCCATACAAATTGTGAAATTTTTTGTTCTAGTTCTGTGAATAATGCCATTGGTAGTTTTATAGGGATTGCACTGAATCTGTAGATTGCTTTGGGTAGTATAGTCATTTTCACAATGTTAATTCTTCCAATCCAAGAACATGGTGTATCTCTCCATCTATTTGTATCATCTTTAATTTCTTTCATCAGTGTCCTATAATTTTCTGCATACAGGTCTTTTGTCTCCTTAGGTAGGTTTATTCCAAGGTATTTTATTCTTTTTGTTGCAATGGTAAATGGGAGTGTTTCCTTAATTTCACTTTCATATTTTTCATCATTTGTGTATAGGAATGCAAGAGATTTCTGTGCATTAATTTTGTATCCTGCTACTTTACCAAATTCATTGATTAGCTCTAGGAGTTTTCTGGTAGCATCTTTAGGATTCTCTATGTATAGTATCATGTCATCTGCAAACAGTGACAGCTTTACATCTTCTTTTCTGATTTGGATTCCTTTTATTTCTTTTTCTTCTCTGATTGCTGTGGCTAAAACTTCCAAAACTATGTTGAATAATAGTGGTGAGAGTGGGCAACCTTGTCTTATTCCTGATCTTAGTGGAAATGGTTTCAGCTTTTCACCATTGAGAATGATGTTGGCTGTGGGTTTGTCATATATGGCATTTATTATGTTGAGGTAAGTTCCCTCTATGCCTACTTTCTGGAGGGTTTTTTATCATAAATAGGTGTTGAATTTTGTCAAAAGTTTTTCTGTATCTATTGAGATGATCATATGACTTTTCTCCTTCAGTTTGTTAATTTGGTTTATCACATTGGTTGACTTGCATATATTGAATAATCCTTGCATTCCTGGGATAAACCCCACTTGATAAGGGTGTATGATCCCTTTAATGTGCTGTTGGATTCTGTTTGCTACTATTTTGTTGAGGATTTTTGCATCCATATTCATCAGTGATTTTGGCCTGTAGTTTTCTTTCTTTGTGACATCATTGTCTGGTTTTCGTATCCAGATGATGGTGGCCTTGTAGAATGAGTTTGGGATTATTCCTCCTTCTGCTATATTTTGGAAGAGTTTGAGAAGGATAGCTGGTAGCTCTTATCTAAATGTTTGATAGAATTTGCCTGTGAAGCCATCTGGTCCTGGGCTTTTTTTGGTTGGAAGATTTTTAATCACAGTCTCAATTTCAGTGTTTGTCATTTGTCTGTTTGTATTTTCTATTTCTTCCTGGTTCAGTCTCAGAAGGTTGTGCTTTGCTAAGAATGTGTCCATTTCTTCCAGGTTGTCCATTTTATTGGCACATAGTTACTTGTAGTACTCTCATGATCGTTTGTATTTCTGCAGTGTCAGTTGTTACTTCTCCTTTTTCATTTCAAATTCTGCTGATTTGAGTCTTCTCCCTTCTGTAGGAGTCATTCCACATGTAGATGTATTTGTGATGTATTTGTGGGGAGGAAGTTGATCTCCATATCTTACTCTTCTGCCATCTTGAAGCTATCCTCGTGAGAAACATTCTTGAATCATTTCTTTCTTTTCCTCTATTTTCTTGTTTATTTTGCTTCTGTCTCTAATTCTCTTATCTTTTTATCTCTTACTTTCTTAAATTTGTCTTTTCACTGTTTTATGGGAGTTTTTTCTCAACATCTTACTCTAATAATTTTATTGAGATTTTTCCATGTTTTTATTTCCTTGTTCTTATTATTCCTGAATATGTTTTTAAGCTTCCTGTTCTTGTCTCAAAGAAGGATTTTTTTAAAGTTTTCTGATCCCATAAAGTGTCTGCTTCTTCCATATTAATTGGAAGTGTGTCACTTCTTTTCTAATTCTAATAATTTTCTAATTATCTAATAATTAACTTCTTTATGTTCAATTAACTTCTTTGTTTTTAATCTTTTCATCTTTAAATAAATACATTTTAGACTGTAAATTTCCTTCTAAATGCTGTTTTAGCTGCATGTTACAAATTTTTAAATGTAGTACTTTCATTGTCATTCAGTTCTAAATTTCTATTCTGTGATTTCCATTGTGGCTTCCTTGTTAACCATGAGTTCGTTCTGAGAGCATTTTTGAGCTTGCAAATATTGTTGTGTTTTTAGCCAGCTTTTTGGGGGGAGGGGTTGCTTGATTTCTAATTCAATTTATTGTGATCAGAGAAGAACATGGTCAGTATGACTACAAATCTTTTATATGTTTTAGACTTCCTTTAAATTCTAGTATGTCACTAAATTTTGCAAACATTATATTTGGAAATAATGTATTTTTATATTTATTGGCTTCTAGTTAATTTTCTTATTCAAAGATTCTATATGCTTAACAATTTTTGTCTGCTTGCTTTATAAGCTTATGATAGAGGTGTTTTAAAATCTCCCATTGTGATTATGGACTTTTGTTGTATATGTCTTGAGGCAATGTTGTCAGTTGCATACAAGTTGAGGACTATCTCTCTGGTAGAATTTGAATTATATTATTGCAAATTATCTCTCTTTATTCCAACTAGTGCTTGTTTCTTCAAATTCTGATTTGACTTAATACAGTTTTAGCATCTTTCTATGATTAGTACTTGCATGGTATATATTTCTCCATTCCTTTATTTTCAACATGTTTGTGAGGTGTTTTTTGATGTATGTCTTATATAGCTAAATGTTTAAATATTGCACTTTTTAAATAAAAGAGTGTAGTTTGTTTCATTTATTTTGATTGCTAATGTATTTGGACTTATTTTATATTTTCTATTAGCCAGTTATTCTTTGTTTCTTTTTATCATGCCTTCTGTTCAACAGATAAAATTTTCCATTTGCTGATTTGGAGGCTATATATTTTTTTATTTCTTTATTAATATCTTCAAATTTTAAAATACGTATTCTTCCTTAAGCTTTCTAACAAAGAAAAAGTTGTTCAATATCTGTTTCCTTATCCTAACCCTGACAAGGTCCTTAGTCTACTTTTACTACCCAAAGAACACATTTCCCTGATCATGATTTTGTTTAGGCTTTAATTTTATATACATTTTAAATACAAAAGTAGTTATAAATATTTTAAATTAATAGTTAATTAAATTTATTCACATATCGTATCATAGGTGGTGCAGTGTACTTCCATTAGGAAGCACATAATGCCTGGTTGTCTCTCTTTTTACACCATTAACAGCCAATGGTGATCATTACTTTATTCATTAATTAAATAGGGGTTACAAAATGGTGATTTTTTTTTGTTATTCCTTCTTCATTTATTAGTTGGAACACTTCTATAGATTGAAACTTGTACTTATCAACTATTTGTTTACCCTGAGGTACAATTCATCTAAGAAAGGCATAATTAATGCTTTATTTACCCCCTTTATTTGTCAACTCAAAATAGTATATTGGTTCTCTAGTTATCACCTGAGAATGAACAAAGAGCATTTTTAAAATATCCTTATAAACACACAGATTAAAATCCATTGCATGTGTTTATCCTTCATGATGTTTAGACAGGCCCATCTTTGATCAATGAGGGCCTATTCACATTGGTTTTTGAGTCCTAAAGACACAACCCTAATGTTCTTTGACAGCTTCTTGCTTTGTGATATCACATGATGTTCAGATTCATCTCATAAGTTTCTTGCCCAGGAGCTCTATCCCTTTTAATGGAAAATTAGAGACCACAATCTGAGCTCTAGGCGGTGCTTATTACTTCTGGTTTGTTGATTTTTGCCTCCAAGACTTTTTTTCTTGTTTAAAAGAAAATACATTGTGAGTTCATAATGATGCCTTCAATTCAAAATCAGGGTTATGGGTTTTACCTAACCTCATTGAACTTGCATTTGTGTTTTCTTTCTCCCATGCACAAAATCCTGATTTCAAGAACCAAGTACTCATTTGTTTTATCTAACAATAAACATACAGCAGTCTCAGAGTAATGATACCAACACTACCATCAACAGTATACTTACTAACTAGTTTTAGCTTTTATTTTTCAGGTTGTAGGTCATCATTGTGTTTTGTTTTGTTTTGGTTTTTGTCCTTTGGTTTTGTCCTCACTAAGGATGTACGGTCAAATTTCTGTGTTTTAAAGTCAATTAGTATAATTCTTCTCTGTGTGGTTATGCCAACAACTGTATACACATGAAGGTTCATATGCCATCTAAATTTCAGTTTTAGGAATTGCTTTTCTTCTCTCTTTTTTTTTTTTAACATTTTCATTAGAGTATACTTGCTTTACAATGTTGCATTAGATTCTGCTGTATAACAAAGTGAATCAGCTATATGTATACATATATCTCCGTATGCCTTCCCTCTTGCACCTCCCTCTCACCCTTCCTACCCCAACCCTCTAGCTGCTGCTAGATAGCTATCTATTTTACATTTGGTAGTGTATATATGTCAGTGCTACTCTTTCACTTCGTCCCAGCTTACCCTTCCCCCTGCTCATGTCCTCAAGTCCATTCTCTACGTCTGTGTCTTTATTCCTGTCCTGTCCCTAGGTTCATCAGAAGCATTTTTTTTTTTTTAGATTCCATGTATGTGTTAACATACGGTATTTGTTTTTCTCTTTCTGACTTACTTCACTCTGTATGACAGACTCTAGGTCCATCCACCTCACTATATAAAACTCAATTTTGTTTCTTTTTATGGCCGAGTAATATTCCATTGTATATATGTGCCACATCTTCTTTATCCATTCACCTGTCGATGGACACTTCGGTTGCTTCCATGCCCTGGCGATTGTAAATAGTGGTGCAATGAACATTGTGCTACATGACTCTTTTTGAATTATAGTTTTCTCAGGGTATATGCCCAGTAGTGATATAGCTGTATCATATGGTAGTTCTCTTTTTTAGTTTTTTAAGGAACCTCCATGCTGTTCTCTATAGTGGCTGTATTAATTTACATTCCCACCAACAGTGCAAGAGGGTTTCCTTTTCTCCACACCCTCTCCAGCATTTATGGTTTGTAGATTTTTTGATGATGGCCATTCTGACTGGTGTGAGTGATACCTCATTGTGGTTTTGATTTGGATTTCTCTAATGATTAGTGATGTTGAGCATCCCTTCATGTGTTTGTTGGTAATCTGTATATCTTCTTTGGAGAAATGTCTATTTATGTCTTCTGCCCATTTTTGGATTGGGTTGTTTGTTTTTTTTGATATTGAGCTGCATGGGCTGCTTGTAAATTTTGGAGATTAATCCTTTGTCAGTTGCTTCATTTGCAAATATCTTCTCCCATTCTGAGGGCTGTCTTTTCATCTTGTTTATAGTTTCCTTTGCTGTGTAGAAGCTTTTAAGTTTCATTAGGTCCCATTTGTTTATTTTTGTTTTTATTTCCATTTCTCCAGAAGGTGGGTCAAAAACGATCTTGCTGTGATTTATGTCACAGAGTGTTCTGCCTATGTTTTCCTCTAAGAGTTTTATAGTGTCTGGCCTTGCATTTAGGTCTTTAATCCATTTTGAGTTTACTTTTGTGTATGGTGTTAGGGAGTGTTCTAAGTTCATTCTTTTACATGTAGCTGTCTAGTTTTCCCAGCACCACTTATTGAAGAGGCTGTCTTTTCTCCATTGTATATTCTTGCCACCTTTATCAAAGGTAAGGTGACCATATGTGCATGGGTTTATCTCTGGGCTTCCTATCCTGTTGCATTGATCTTTATTTCTCTTTTTGTGCCAGTACCATACTGTCTTGATTAGCTTTGTAGTATAGTCTGAAGTCAGGGAGCCTGATTCCTCCAGCTCCGTTTTTCTTTCTCAAGATTGCTTTGGCTATTCGGGGTCTTTTGTGTTTCCATACAAATTGTGAACTTTTTTGTTCTAGTTCTGTGAAAAATGCCATTGGTAGTTTGTTAGGGATTGCACTGCATCTGTTGATTGTTTTGAGTAGTATAGTCATTTTCACAATGTTGATTCTTCCAAGCCAAGAACATGATGTATCTCTCCATCTGTTTGTATCATCTTTAATTTCTTTCATCAGTGTCTTATAGTTTTCTACATACAGGTCTTTTGTCTCCTTAGGTAGGTTTATTCCTAGGTATTTTATTCTTTTTGTTGCAGTGGTAAATGGGACTGTTCCCTTAATTTCTCCTTCAGATTTTTCATCATTAATGTATAGGAATGAAAGAGATCTCTGTGCATTAATTTTGTATCCTGCTACTTTACCAAATTCATTGATTAGCTCTAGTAGTTTTCTTGTAGCATCTTTAGGGTTCTCTCTGTATAGTATCATGTCATCTGCAAACAGTGACAGTTTTACATCTTCTTTTCTAATTTGGATTCCTTTTATTTCTTTTTCTCCTCTGATTGCCATAGCTAAAACTTCCAAAACTATGTTGAATAATAGTGGTGAGAGTGGGCAACCTTGTCTTGTCCCTGATCTTAGAGGAAATGGTTTCAGTTTTTCACCATTGAGAAGGATATTGCTTTTCTTAAATCTACTTTTGCTTTGTTAATGTGTAAAATATTTATATAGTTGCAAAGTCAAATATACAAAATGAGGTATATTCAATGAAATCTATCTCCTATTTCAATATCTCACCTTATTCTCCCCATAAATAACCATTTTTAATGTTATAATTTATCATTTCAAGTGTACATATGAACATACTTATACACATATTTATAGTTAACATTTCCCCTTTCCTAGTTTAAAAAAATGGCATCTGCACTGTTTTCTCCTTCTTGCTTTTCTTCTCTAAACAGCATACCCTAAGATTACTCCATAGGGATATTTCTTATTCCTTTTTGCACCTGCATAGCCCTTTACTTTTAAGTACCACGTTTATTTAACTAGTTTCCTATTGATAGACATTTGGACCAGTTCCTGCTTTTCTTATCATTATAAATAATGTTTCAGCAGATGGCCTTTTACATATACATTTTGGGGGTTTTTGGCAATGTATCTTTGACATGGATACTTAGAAGTGAGAGTGCTGGGTTACAGGATAAATGCATATGTAATTTACAGGATAGTTTCAAATTTCCCTCTATAGGGATATTCCATTTTCTACTACCACCAGCAATGTTGACTCAAGGCCTCAGCCAATCTGGTGTGAAATGGTCTTTCTGCACTCTTTGTATTTCTTTCATCTTGAGTTAACCATCTTGAGTTAAGGTCCATTTACTTTTTTTTTTCTGTGAATTGTCTGTTCATATCTCTATCCCAGTTTTCTCTGGGACTGATGGTCTTTTTCTTCTCTTCTTTTAGTAGTTCTTTATCTTTCCTAGTTTTCATTTCTCTTTTTACTTTACTCATTGTGGGTTTTTTTCCCAATGTTCTGTTTATTGTTTTGATTATCTCTCATAGCATTAGATTATTTCTTGCATTTTGGAATTTTGATTTGTAGCCTCATTTGTTTTCCCTTTCTCTTACTCACCTCTGCATTCTTCTCTTTATTTTGGCAGTTTTGTAGTTGCTCATTCTTGTCCTTCTGGGCTCCCAGTCCAAAACTAGGTCTAATAATGACATTTGGGGGCTCCTGTCTCACAGTGATCTTGGGGGACCTGAGAGATCTGGTCAAGCAGGGGGCTTGGTTCAGCTCTAGGTTCCAAGGATGTGTGTCTGTCCTTTTGCCTTTGGGGACCTGCAGATTTATTCTAGCTCTACCCTCAGGCAACATTTGGGGTCATTTTTTAGGCTCCTTTCAAGGGGATGAGTTGGCATCCACATCCTGGCTTCTGGCTTCACATTGTGAACCTGCCCCCGTTTCCCTGACTTATCTGAATCCCTCCAGTCTCCTTGGCCATGCAAGAGCTAAATCTCTGACTACCACTGTCTATTCTTGGGTCCTGAATTCAGTAAGCTCATAGTCTCAGCTCATTTCTTGTTCATGGATATATGTCTCTTGTATTTGATCTCAACTACATCTTTTTTATTTTTACTTTTTATATTTTATTTATTATTGCTATGTGTTTGCCTCAGAGAGGATTTTCAAAGCAAGGAGTCACTGAGGAATTTTAATTGGAAGTCTACCTGATTCTGATTCTTTTCAGCATTTACTCAGGATTTAACATTCACTGTGGCTGCATATTATTGTCTGAACCCAGGTCACATGTCTGAATCAAAGCTTTAAGGGAACCTAAAAAGTATCTGGCACTTTCAGCTCCTATAAGGAGAGATAACTGCCTTCCCCCAAAACTCATAATTTGGTGATTTCCCAAACTCTCAAAGAGGATTCAGATTTAGGGTTGCCAAACAAAATAACTATCTACTATGACGTATACCTTGGAAATCTATGAAGAGATATCCTCTATCTGACCATTATGTACATTTCTTAATCTCTGTACAAAACCACATAACTACACAAATGTTAACAAGCTAAAGTTTAATTTCTATGCAATGCAGAGCTGCAGGACCTACAGATCAGCATGACCATACAAAGCAGAGCTTTTGTTTTAAGTATGACTAAAATGCACAATGGCCTGATTTTATGCTTTATAATAGCTTTTAATCTGCATTGGTTGGAACTCTAGAGGCCCATCTGTTCTAACAGAAGACTTTTTCAACTTTATATTTTTATGACACTATTGTAATTGCAAGTTTTTGTGATATTTGTAGTGTTCGAGCTGAAAATAATGAGAAAAATAATCTATAAAAAGGTTTGGGATGCCATCGACTTTCTAGCAGTTACCATGCAATCACAGATGCCAGGGATATTTAATGATTTAATCATATGGAACTTGAGACTCTCTTTCCAGTTTCCAAACTTGTGGACTTTTAGTATCAGAGATAATGGGGAAAAGAAAAAAAGAATGGAGTTTCCAGATTCCCTTTCCCCTCACATCCGAGGAAATATTTCCTTTGCCTTATGCCCACTGGAAAAGATTAACACTCCTTTGGTCCTTTAAGAATCCCCTTTTACAACTTCTATATGGAAAATGAAGGTGTCCTAGGAACCCTCTCTTGAACCTTTGTCAGTGACTCTGTGCCTTTTCTTCATATACCATGAGTGAATTAAAACATGGACTTCTCTTCTTCCCCAAGACATGAACCTATCTTTGCAATGTCAAAGCCTGCAGGTTTTCTTGCAAAATTTTAGAGTTAAGTTCCAACATGATATTGGTTTTGCTCCCCATACTGATCCTC
This sequence comes from Balaenoptera ricei, assembly GCF_028023285.1. Classification (NCBI taxonomy): domain Eukaryota; kingdom Metazoa; phylum Chordata; class Mammalia; order Artiodactyla; family Balaenopteridae; genus Balaenoptera; species Balaenoptera ricei. The sequence goes on from NC_082660.1 coordinate 42,296,195, forward strand.
ATCAGTGATTAAGGCACATCTAACTCCATATATGGACACTGTGACCATTTTAAAGTATCTTCACCTTAGAAGATAACTCACTTGTAAAGATTGTGTACAGTCTCTGTAATATGTCTGAATTACTACCTCAGCATATTCTTGGGGTATCCTCTTTGTCTTCTTGACACTTATTTTAGGGATAACCTAGAACATGATCCAAAATTCTCTGTGCATTCACCAGATGAGAGATTTATTGATTGACGGGAATTTGGTGATGATTTATCACCTTCTTCTCTGAATATTCATCCCCTATTTTTTACCATCCAATGTCTCTGTTTAGATATATTTTTAATACCTCAAGCTGCATATTGGTTAAGACTAAGTTCTCCTTATCCTGAACACAACTGGTAACACTTTGACTGGAAGAGGTAAAAGTGTAGTAAGGAGGCAAACAGGTCTGGGAGCCAAGCTTGGGAGTGAATTAAGAAACGTGTTTTTATTTATTTTTATTATTGTGTTTTGATGTGGACCATTTTTAAAGTCTTTATTGAATTTGTTACAATATTGCTTCTGTTTTATGTTTTGGGTTGTTTTTTTTTTTGGCCCCGAGGCACGTGGGATCTTAGCTCCCCAACCAGGGATCAAACCCACACCCCCTGCATTGGAAGGTGAAGTCTTAACCACTGGACTGCCAGAGAAGTCCTGAAATGTGCATTTTTAGAATGGGAGAAAATATTTGCAAATTATGTGACCGACAAGGGATTAATCTCTAAAATATACAAAGAGCTCATGCAGCTCTATGCCAAAAAAAACCAAACAACCCAATCAAAGAATAGGCAGAAGACCTAAATAGACATTTCCCCAAAGAGGACAAACAGATGGCCAAAAAACACATGAAAAGATGCTCAACATCACTAATTATTAGAGAATTGTAAATCCAAGCTATAATGAGGTATCAGCTCACACCAGTCAGAATGGCCATCATCAAAAAGTCTACAAACAATAAATGCTGGAGAGGGTGTGGAGAAAAGGGAACCCTCCTACACTGTTGCTAGGAATGTAAATTGATACAACCACTATGGAGATCAGTATGGAGTTTCCTTAAAAAACTAAAAATAGAACTAAGCATTTGGTCCAGCAATCCCACTCCTGGGCATATGTCTGGAGAAAACCATAATTTGAAAAGATACATGCACCCCAATGTTCATTGAAGCACTATTTACAATAGTCAAGACATGGAAGCAACCTAAATGTCCACTGACAGATGAATGGATAAAAAAGATGTGATACATATATACAATAGAATATTACTCAGCCATAAAAAAGAGCAAAATAATGCCATTTGCAGCAACATGGATGGACCAAAGATTATCATACTAAGTGAAGTAAGTCAGACAGAGAAAGGTAAATATCATATGATATCACTCACATGTGAAATCTAATTTTTAAAAAACGGTACAAATGAACTTATTTACAAAACAGAAGCAGACTTATAGATATCAAAAACAAACTTATGGTTACCAAAGGGGAAGTGTGGGGGGTAGGGATAAATCAGGAGCTTGGGATGAACACACACACACTGCTATATATAAGATAGACCTATATATAAGATAGGTCAACAAGGACCTACTGTATAGCACAGGGAACTCTACCCAGTATTCTGTGATAACCTATATGAGAAAAGAATCTGAAAAAGAATGAATATATATATATGTACAACTGATTCACTTTGATGTCCATAAAGGAATTGTAAATCAACTATAAATTGTAAATCAACTATACTCCATTAAAATTAAAATATTAAAAAAAGAAAAGAAATGTGTGTTTTCCATCCAGAAAAAACAGTTAAACACACACCATTTGCTAGTCTTGTCTCCTCAAAGAAAAGGTCCTTGAATTAGCTATTAGTGCACTTGTGATCTTCTCCATGGTACATGGCATACTGTGAATGTTCAGAAAAGGTTGCACTCGGCTTCTCTTTCATATTCTGTGTGTTAAATTCAAGGTTAAAATGAAAATATAACAAATATAACAAAACACAGTGAGCTTATATTAGACTAGTCATTGTGATTGGTCAAGTGATAAAAATTGTATTGAAAGTAAATAATTGAAGAAAAACACATTCAGATTCTTAAGAAACAAATATTTTAGAATTCTCTAAATAGTCATTCATTTATAATGGAATAAATATTTTAAATAAATATTTAGTTAAACTCCCATATCTTTATGGACATATTCCTTTTGAAATTATTAGGAGCAGAAATGAGTGCTCCTTAAGAAAGATACATTGTATTCTGGCATCAACAAAGTCAAAAAGAACACTATTACACCACTAAAATCTTATTCCTTGGCTTCTAGTCTTTGAAGCAGTGATTACTTCAAATTTACATCAGACTTAAACAAAAGAAAATAATCTAAACACTACACTTGTTATTTTACCTAGTTTCCTCAAAATTAAATTAAGCTATTTGGAGGGGGTGCGGTGAGAAAAGAAATAGGTTGCATCGTGAGATTTACACTTTCTCTTGCGTTCAAGAGAAAGCCCTGGTCACACGACAGTAAAAACAAGATCTAAAAACAAATGAAGAAAATAGGCTAGACTCAAAATCAAATTAGGAGTTTAGGATTAACATACACACACTATTGTATATAAAATAGATAACCAACAAGGACCTACTGTATAGCACAGGGAACTATACTCAATATCTTGTAATAATCTATAAGGGAAAAGAAACTGAAAAAGAATATATATATATATATATATATATGAAACTGAATCACTTTGCTGTACACCTGAAACTAACACAAGATTGTAAATTAACTATACTTCAATTTTTAAAAGTAATAAATAAATAACAACAACAACAAAAGTTAATATTAACACAAAAGTAAGGACAGGAAAAGGTAGAACTGTAAAGTAATTTTCAACACAACATAGAATGAAAACAAATTGTCCCCCTTTACATCTCACGCTCATGTCATACTGCTGCTATCTGCCACAAACCAGAGATAAACATGGGGAAGAATTGATATTTTTCTGAACAAAACCAGGGATAGAGGTCTAGAGAAGGCTGGATGAAAAGCTTTTCTTTAAGGAATATATAAGAAGGGTGAAGGAGGAGGTGGTGGCTGAGGAGGAGTTCAACTAGGAATAAAATGTGACAGTTTGACAACCCCCTCCTGTAATTTCTTTATAATCACACCTCCTCTCCCTCCCATCTCCAACTCCTGGCAAACACTGATGTGCTCTCCATCCTTATAGTTTTCTCTATTTCAGAATGACATATAAATGGAATCATACAGTATGTAGCCTTTGTGCCTGGCTTCATTCACACAGCATAGTTCCCTGGAGACTCATTCCATTTTTTGCATATATCGATAGTTTATTCCTTTCTATTGATGAGTAGTAGTCCAGTGTATGGACGTACTACTCTTTGGTTTAACCATGAACCTCTTTGAAGGACATCTGGGTTCTTTCCAGTTTTGGTCTGTTATAAATAAAGTTGCTATTCATGTGCAAGTTTTGTATGAGCATATGTTTTTATTTTTCTATGATAAATGACCAAGAGTGTAATTGCAGAGCTGTATGGCAAATTCATGTTTGGTTTTTTGTTGTTTCTTTGTTTGTTTGTTTTTTCACATCTTTATTGGAGTATAATTGTTTTACAGTGGTGTGTTACTTTCTGCTTTAGAACAAAGTGAATCAGTTATACATATACATATGTCCCCATATCTCTTCCCTCTTGCATCTCCCTCCCTCCCACCCTCCCTATCCCACCCCTCTAGGTGGTCACAAAGCACTGAGCTGAGCTCCCTGTGCTTTGTGGATGCTTCCCACTAGCTATCTATTTTACGTTTGGTAGTGTATATATGTTCATGCCACTCTCTCTCTTTGTCACATCTTACCCTTCCCCCTCTCCATATCCTCAAGTGCATTCTCCAGTAGGTCTGTGTCTTTATTCCCGTCTTGCCACTAGGTTCTTCATGATCTTTTTTTTTTCCTTAGATTCCATATATATTTGTTAGCATACTGTATTTGTTTTTCTCTTTCTGACTTACTTCACTCTGTATGACAGACTCTAACTCCATCCACCTCACTACAAATAACTCCATTTCATTTCTTTTTATGGCTGAGTAATATTCCATTGTATATATGTGCCACATCTTCTTTATCCATTCATCCGATGATGGACACTTAGGTTGCTTCCATGTCTTGGCTATTGTAAATAGAGCTGCAATGAACATTGTGGTACACGACTCTTTTCGAATTACGGTTTTCTCAGGGTACATGCCCAGTAGTGGGATTGCTGGGCCCTATGGTAGTTCTATTTTTAGTTTTTTAAGGAACTTCCATACTGTTCTCCATAGTGGCTGTACCAATTTACATTCCCACCAACAGTGCAAGACGGTTCCCTTTTCTGCACACCCTCTCCAGCATTTATTGTTTGTAGATTATTCGATGATGGCCATTCTGACTGGTGTGAGATGATATCTCATTGTAGTTTTGATTTGCATTTCTCTAATGAATAATGATGTTGAGTATTCTTTCGTGTGTTTGTTGGCATTCTGTATATCTTCTTTGGAGAAATGTCTATTTAGGTCTTCTGCCCATTATTGGATTGGTTGGTAGTTTTTTTGATATTGAGCTGCATGAGCTGCCTGTAAATTTTGGAGATTAATCCTTTCTCAGTTGCTTCATTTGCAAATACTTTCTCCCACTCTGAGGGTTGTCTTTTGGTCTTGTTTATGGTTTCCTTTGCTGTGCAAAAGCTTTTAAGTTTCATTAGGTCCCATTTGTTTATTTTTATTTTTATTTCCATTTCTCTAGGAGGTGGGTCAAAAAGGATCTTGCTGTGATTTATGTCATAGAGTGTTCTGCCTATGTTTTCCTCTAAGAGTTTTATAGTGTCTGACCTTACATTTAGGTCTTTAATCCATTTTGAGTTTATTTTTGTGTATGGTGTTAGGGAGTGTTCTAGTTTCATTCTTTTACAGGTAACTGTCCAGTTTTCCCAGCACCACTGACTGAAGAGACTGTCTTTTCTCCACTGTGTATTCTTGCCTCCTTTATCAAAACTAAGGTGACCATATGTACGTGGGTTTATCTCTGGGCTTTCTATCCTGTTCCATTGATCTATATTTCTGTTTCTGTGCCGGTACCAAACTGTCTTGATGACTGTAGCTTTGCAGTATAGTCTGAAGTCAAGGTGCCTTATTCCTCCAGCTCTGTTTTTCTTTCTCAAGATTGCTTTGGCTCTTTGGGGTCTTTTGTGTTTCCATACAAATTGTGAAATTTTTTGTTCTAGTTCTGTGGAAAATGACAGTGGTACTTTGATAGGGATTGCACTGTATCTGTAGATTGCTTTCGGTAGTATAGTAATTTTCCCAATGTTGATTCTTCCAATTCAAGAACATGGTATATCTCTCCATCTATTTGTATCATTAATTTCTTGCATCAGTGTCTCATAGTTTTCTGCATACAGGTCTTTTGTCTCCTTAGGTAGGTTTATTCCTAGATATTTTATTCTTTTTGTCACAATGGTAAATGGGAGTGTTTTCTTAATTTCACTTTCAGATTTTTCATCATTAGTGTATAGGAATGCAAGACATTTTTCTGCATTAATTTTGTATCCTGCTACTTTACCAAATTCATTGATTAGCTCTAGTAGTTTTCTTGTAGCATCTTTAGGGTTCTCTCTGTATAGTATCATGTCATCTGCAAGCAGTGACAGCTTTATTTCTTCTTTTCTGATTTGGATAAATTTTATTTCTTTTTCTTTTCTGATTGCTGTGGCTAACACTTCCAAAACTATGTTGAATAATAGTGGTGAGAGTGGGCAACCTTGTCTTGTTCCTGATCTTAGTGGAAATGGTTTCAGTTTTTCACCATTGAGGACGATGTTGGCTGTGGGTTTGTCATATATGGACTTTATTATGTTGAGGAGAGTTCCGTCTATGCCTACTTTCTGGAGGGTTTTTATCATAAACAGGTGTCGAATTTTGTTGAAAGCTTTCTCTGCATCTATTGAGATGATCCTGTGGTTTTACTCCTTCAATTTTTTAGTATGGTGTATCACATTGATTGATTTGCGTATACTGAAGAATCCTTGCATTCCTGGGATAAACCCCACTTGATCATGGTGTATGATTCTTTTAATGTGCTGTTCGATTCTGTTTGCTAATATTTTGTTTAGGATTTTTGCATCTATGTTCATCAGTGATATTGGCCTGTAGTTTTCTTTCTTTGTGACGTCTTTGTCTGGTTTTGGTATCAGGGTGATGGTGGCCTCGTAGAATGAGTTTGGGGGTGTTCCTCCCTCTGCTATATTTTGAAAGAGTTTGAGAAAGATAGTTGTTAGCTCTTCTCTAACTGTTTGATAGAATTCACCTGTGAAGCCATCTGGTCCTGGACTTTTTTTTGTTGGAAGAATTTTAATCACAGTTTCAATTTCAGTGCTTGTGATTGGCCTGTTCATATTTTCCATTTCTTCCTGGTTCAGTCTTGGAGGGTTCTGCATTTCTAAGAATTTTTCCATTTCTTCCAGTTTCTCCATTTTATTGGCATATAGTTGCTTGTAGTGATCTCTCATGAACCTTTGTATTTCTGCAGTGTCAGTTGTTACTTCTCCTTTTTCATTTCTAATTCTATTGATTTGAGTCTTCTCCCTTTTTTTCTTGATGAGTGTGGCTAATGGTTTATCAATTTTGCTTATCTTCTCAAAGAACCAGCTTTTAGTTTTATTGATCTTTGCTATCGTTTCCTTCATTTCTTTTTCATTTATTTCTGATCTGATCTTCATGATTTCTTTCCTTCTGCCAACTTTGGGGGTTTTTTGTTCTTCTTTCTCTAATTGCTTTAGGTGTAAGGTTAGGTTGTTTATTTGACATGTTTCTTATTTCTTAAGGTAGGATTGTATTGCTATAAACTTCCCTCTTAGAACTGCTTTTGCTGCATCCCATAGGTTTTGTGTCATCGTGTTTTCATTGTCATTTGTTTCTAGGTATTTTTGGATTTCCTCTTTGATTTCTTCAGTGATCTCTTGGTTATTAAGTAGTATATTGTTTAGCCTCCATGTGTTTGTATTTTTTACAGATTTTTTCCTGTAATTGATATCTAGTCTCATAGCATTGTGGTCAGAAATGATACTTGATCCAATTTCAATTTTCTTAAATTTACCAAGTCTTGATTTGTAATCCAAGATATGATTTTTCCTGGAGAATGTTCCATAAGCACTTGAGAAGAATGTGTGTTCTGTTGTTTTTGGATGGAATGTCCTATGAATATCAATTAAGTCCATCTTGTTTAATGTATCATTTAAAGCTTGTGTTTCCTTATTTATTTTCATTTTGGATGATCTGTCCATTGCTGAAAGTGGGGTGTTAAAGCCCCCTACTATGATTGTGTTACTGTCGATTTCCCCTTTTATGGCTGTTAGTATTTGCCTTATGTATTGAGGTGCTACTATGTTGGGTGCATAAATATTTCCAATTGTTATATCTTCTTCTTGGATTGATCCCTTGATCATTATGTAGTGTCCTTCTTTGTCTCTTTGAATAATCTTTATTTTAAAGTCTATTTTGTCTGATATGAGAATTGCTACTCCAGCTTTCTTTTGATTTCCATTTTCATGGAATATCTTTGTCCATCCCCTCACTTTCAGTCTGTATGTTTCCCTAGGTCTGAGGTCAGTCTCTGGTAGACAGCATAGATACGTGACTTGTTTTTGTATCCATTCAGCCATTCTATGTCTTTTGTTTGGAGCATTTAATCCATTTACATTTAAGGTAATTATCGATATGTATGTTCCTATTACCATTTTATTAATTGTTTTGGGTTTGTTATTGTTGGTCCTTTCCTTCTCTTGTGTTTCCTGCTTAGAGAAGTTCCTTTAGCATTTGTTGTAAAGCTGGTTTGATGGTGCTGAATTCTCTTAGCTTTTGTTTGTCTGTAAAGGTTTTAATTTCTCCGTCGAATCTCAATGAGATCCTTGCTGGGTAGAGTAATCTTGGTTGTAGTTTTTCTCCTTCGTCCCTTTAAATATGTCCTGCCACTGCCTTCTGGCTTGCAGAGTTTCTGCTGAAAGATCAGCTGTTAACCTTATGGGGATTCCCTTGTGTGTTATTTGTTGTTTTTCCCTTGCTGCTTTTAATATTTTTTCTTTGTATTTAATTTTTGATAGTTTGATTAATATGTGTCTTGGTGTGTTTCTCCTTGGATTTATCCTTTATGGGACTCTCTGCGTTTCCTGGACTTGATTAACTATTTCCTTTCCCTTACTAGGGAAGTTTTGAACTATAATGTCCTCAAATATTTTCTCAGTCCCTTTCTTTTTCTCTTCTTCTTCTGGGACCCCTATAATTCGAATGTTGGTGCGTTTAATATTGTCCCAGAAGTCTCTGAGACTGTCCTTAATTCTTTTCGTTCTTTTTTCTTTATTCTGCTCTGCAGTAGTTATTTCCACTATTTTATCTTCCAGGTCACTTATCCGTTCTTCTGCCTCAGTTATTCTGCTGTTGATCCCTTCTAGAGAATTTTTAATTTCATTTATTTTGTTGTTCATCACTGTTTACTCTTTAGTTCTTCTAGGTCCTTGTTAAACATTTTTTGTATTTTCTCCATTCTATTTCCAAGATTTTGGAACATCTTTACTATCATTATTCTGAATTCTTTTTCAGGTAGACTGCCTATTTCCTCTTCATTTGTTAGGTCTGGTGGGTTTTTGCCTTGCTCCTTCATCTGCTGCATATTTCTCTGTCTTCTCATTTTGCTTAACTTACTGTGTTTGGGGTCTCCTTTTTGCAGGCTGCAGGTTCGTAGTTCCCATTGTTTTTGGTGTCTGTCCCCAGTGGCTAAGGTTGGTTCAGTGGGTTGTGTAGGTTTCCTGGTGGAGGGGACTAGTGCCTCTGTTCTGGTGGATGAGGCTGGATCTTGTCTTTCTGGTGGACAGGTCCACATCTGTTGGTGTGTTTTGGGGTGTCTGTGGCCTTTTTATGATTTTAGGCAGCCTCTGTGCTAATGGATGGGGTTGTGTTCCTGTGTTGCTAGTTGTTTGGCATCAGGTGTCAAGCACTGTAGCTTGTTGGTCATTGAGTGGAGCTGGGTCTTGGCATTGAGATGGAGATCTCTGGGAGATTTTCACTCTTTGATATTATGTGGAGCTGGGAGGTCTCTTGTGGACCAGTTTCCTGAACTTGGCTCTCCCATCTCAGAGGCACAGCCCTGACACCTGGCTGGGGCATCAAGAGCCTGTCATCCACACGGTTCTGGCACAAGGTGGCCATCCCTTGTTTCACATCAACATGATCTCAGGCACAAAACTTCTTTTTCCATTTTGTCTTTAAGTTACTTGTTGAAACAACTGGCCCACAGTCCCCAGGACTGTCACGTCTTTGGCTGCTGGGGCCCCTCCAGAGCTGGCAGCCTCAGTGAATGCTGCCCTCCTCTCGGGCTCTGAGGCAGTTCAGTGATGGCGGAGGGAAGAGACCCCGAGCCAGGAGTTCCAGCTCTGCAGAAACACGGGCTCCATTCCATGTTTGGTTTTATAAGAAACTGTCAGAATTACTGTACCATTTTACATTCCCACCACCAGCAATGTACAAAAGATGCAGTTGCTCCCCGTCATCAACAGCATTTGCTATTAACAGTGTTTTTTACTTTAATCATTCTAATAGGCATGCAATTGTACCTTATTGTGATTTTAATTTATCAAAAATTTGTATGCTTCAGTTGAAAACATTATGTGATTTTTCCTTCCTTAGTATGTTAATATAGTGGATAACATTGATGGATTTTTTTTTTGAGGAGGCAACTTTTTAAAAAATAATGAATATATGTATATGTATAACTGAATCACTTTGGAACTGAATCACTTTGCTGTACACCTGAAACTAATACAGCATTGTAAATCAACTCTACTCCAATAAATGTTTTAGAAAGTTATTACAAAATAATGGCTATAATCCCTTGTCTTGTACAACATAACCTTGTTGCTTATTTTTTTATACATTGTAGTTTATATCTGTTAATCCTGTACCTCTGTCTTGCCCCTCCCACTTCCCTCTCCCCACTGATTACACTTGTTTGTTTTCTATATATGTGAGTCCATTTCTGTTTTGTTATATATATTGGTTTGCATCATTTTTTAGATTCCACATTTAAGTGATATCATACACTATTTGTCTTTCTCAAAAGGGAAAAATTCTCAAATCTGACTTTTTTCACTAAGCATAATATTATCTGTGTCCATCCACATTGCTGCAAATTGCAAAATTTCATTCTTTTTAATGGCTGAGTAATATTCCATTATATATATATATATATATATATATATATATATATACCACATCGTCCTTATTCATTCGTCAGTTGATGGACACTTAAGTAGGTTGCTTCCATATCTTTGCTATTGTAAATAGTGCTGCTATGAACATTGAAGTGCACATATCTTTCCGAATTAGTGTTTTTATTTTTTTCTGGATATATACCCAGGAGTGGAATTGCTGGATTATATGGTCGTTCTATTTCTAGATTTTTGAGGACCCGCCATACTGTTTTCCATAATGGCTGCACCAATTTGCATTCCTACTAACAGTGTACAAGGGCTCCTTTTTCTTGCCAACATTTGCTTTTGGTAGACTTTTGATGGTAGTCTTCCTCACACGTGTGAGGTGATATCTCATTGTTGTTTTGATTTACATTTCTCTAGTAATTAATAATGTTGAGCATCTTTACACATGCCCCTTAGCCATCTGTATGTATCCATTGCAAAAATGTCTATTCAGGTCCCTTTTTGATTGGGTTTTTTTATATTGAGTTGTACGAGCTGTTTTTATATTTTGGATACTAACTCCTTGTAGGTCATATCATTTGCAAATATTTTCTCTCATTTCATAGGTTTTCTTTTCATTTTGTCAATGGTTTCCTTTGCTGTGCAAAACCTTCTATGTTTAATTAGGTCCTATTTGTTTATTTTTGCTTTTATTTCTTTTGCTTTAGGAGACACAGACAAAAAAATATGGCTACAATTTATTTCAGAGAGTGTTCTGCTTATGTTTTCTTCTAGGAGTTTTATGGTTTTAGGACTTACATTTAGGTCTTTAATTCATTAGGTCTTTAATTCTTCAATTCATTTTTACTTTATTTTTGTATATGGTGTGAGGAAATGTTCTAATCTCATTCATTGCCAGTTTTCCCAGCACCACGTATGGAAGAGAATGTCTTTTCCCCTTTGTATAGTCTTGCCCTCTTTGTCATAGACTAATTGACCATAAGTGTGTGGGGTTATTTCTGGACTTTGAATTCTTTATCTGGTAAATTGTTTATTTTTGTTTCATTATTTATTTTTCGGAGGTTTTCTCTTGCTCTTTCAATTGAGAGTACTTCCTCTGCCTTTTCATTTTGCTTAACTTTATCTGCCTCTATGACTTTATGTGAAACAGTTACCTATTGCAGTCTTGAAAGTGTGTTCTTATGTGGGAGTATCCCTATATAGACTGCATGTGCTCAGAGCCTTTGGGGGAGAGCTGGATTTGATGTGGATGCAAGTCTCATCTTTCCTCAGGGTATGCTGGCAGCTGTCGCCTTGGTAGCAGGTGGGGCTGGAGATGGAGGGGCTACAGCTGGAGTCAGGTGTGAGGTGGAACTTCCCCTCTGCTCAGTAGCCATCACCACCCTACTGGGGGTGAGGTCTGATCCCAAGTTGCTGGAACAGAAACTCTGAGGGTCTGGTCCAAGCTGGCTCTGTTCCATCTAAGTGTGTGTTTTCCCCCTCCCAGCACTGGGGCTCCTGCCTCAGATGGGGGAATTTCTGTGGCAAGGGGAGCCCATGTGGGGTCTTGGCTCCTGTTGGCCACAGACAAGAGACCCAAGCTGTCTCCAATGCACTGCCTCACTCTGCTCAGACACAGCCTCGAGTGCAAGTCCCCATCGTTCCTCACAGCCCATCTCTGCCATCAGCTGCCCCTGCCCTGTTGTGGAGCCACTCCAGTAAGCAGGTAAGGCCCATGTAGACTCTTAGCATATATCAAGGTATGAGCTGTGGTCAAGTGGCTGCCACCAGAGATCTAGGTTTCTTCTGAAGTGCTGCTTGAATAAGTGCCAACAATGGCTGCTGCCACCCCACCCAGGCTCTGCCCTGGGACCAGGTAGCTTCTGTGTCCCACCGCCATGTCTTCTCCCCAGTCATGACCACCCCAGACCCAGTGCTGCAGTGTGACATGGCATGAGCACCGCCAGAGTGTTCACTTGATTCAAGCTGGGGTGCAAGACGAAGCAGTCATGGGAAACCCGGCAGCCATTAGAGCAGTTCTTTAACCACATTCTATGCTCTGCCTCAGGGGATAGCCAGAGCATACACGCTCCTCATAAGCAGAGTCTAGGCTTCCCACAGCCCTCCTGTAAGTCCCAGTGGTTCTCCAACCAGCCAATGGGGCTCCTCTCCCCTGTGTAGGATCCCAGGACTGGGGCACCCAATCTGTGGCTCTCACTGCTCACTCCCAAGGGTGGGTGTCAGACTGCATATTCTCCCTTTTCCTCTGAGTCCCTTTCCAGGGGCATAGGTCCTGACCCAATCACTTTCTTTTCCTTCCTATCTGATTACATGTGGATCTTTCTTACAGCCTTTATTCTGCCAGTTTGCAGTTAGTTTTCAGTGAGAATTGTTCCACTGAAGACGTATTTTTGATGTGTTCATGGGGGAAGGGGGAGGTGAGCTCCACATCCTCTCACTCCACCATCTTGATCGATCCCACTCAGGTTCAATATTTTTTCTTGAGTAAAAAGCTTCTTAATTTGATGTCTGACTTTAGTCAGTTTCCAGAGTCCTGACATGGTTGTTTTTGTTCATTTTATCCAGTTTTATGATTGAGAGAATTTACCTAGCTCCTTACTTCACCATTCTGCAAGTCCTGTCCCTTGATCAATGCAATTTTATTTCTAATTAGGAAATTAATGTGTTGAGCATCCAATGTAGCACAAGTTTCTTTCCCCTTTCACATATTTGGTAATATAAAAATGAATGGGTTACAGTGATCTAAATGGGATCATGGAGCCAGAAACTCAGCTAAGCCAGTACCACAAGACCCAACAGTATATGAACAAGCAGAGAAAGCACATTTATGCTCATGTCCAGCTAAAAGTACCTAAAAAGTTTTCCAGGTATTCTTCAGTACTGTGGATCCAATTTCTTCAGTTACAAAATCTGTACTAGTGAGTTCCTAGATAACTAGGTGTACTCTCAATCATTTTGAATACAGTTCGTTAATACTTAGATATGTGTGGACAACATTCTTCATAAAGAACCAAACAAATCTCAAAGCAGTTTTCAGTACTATAGTTTGTCCTTCTTCTAGTAGTTTCTGAAAATTAGTTCTTAATTCTGGATTGTAACCTTAGGCTTAGAGTAAATTTAGCAGAATTACATAATGTTGTCAGTGTGAAATTCATTGTCTTGTAAATTAATCATTCCTCACTCTTTCTGGTAATTAACCCTGAATTATTGTGGCATTATTTTAAGGAAAGGAGGGATTTCAAGGACTGGCCCATTTTATCTAAACCTTAGTTGCCTTTGGCCCAGTCACTTAGTTGGTTAATGCACCTGTCTGGTAAACCTTAGTTGATATGAATTATGATTTAGGATTTGACAATTATCTGGCTCTGATATGGGCCAGGTGTATAAGGAGTTAGTGACCCTTTGTATCTGATGTTCTTCTGCTTAGAAAATTCTCCTAACAGCCTTTAAGCTCAGCCAAAGTGAAAATGCCATTTTCACAAAGATACCCTGGATCTTCACTGTTCATTCCCCCAAATTACCAAAAGACTTTGCTGATGATCTATTAGAAGGGAGTACTTTTTTCCCTTCTCTCTGGACTTTCTCCTCCCCAGATTTACTCCTTTCCATGGAAGAGAAATTTGCTTAATATGATTGGTAAGTTTGGAGAAAATAAACTGGGCATCCTCAGCTCAGTTCTGCTTTTTTTTCTCCTTGAAACAATCCTGCTCTCAGGGAGTAGAAGTTATCCTCTGAAACTCAGTGGTAGAGTCTCCTCAACCCATTTTACCCATGATAGAGTGGTTTAGTTTACTTAATTAGTCTGCTATATCCTCCAATTTAGCCTTTATTAGTGATAAAGTTAGTAATTTGGCCTCTGAACCGTTCTTTTATATTTTTTATTTGACTCTGCTTCTTTCTTTTCTTTTTTTCTTTCAGTTTTACTGAGATATAATTGACATACAGCACTGTATAAGTTTTAGGAGTATAGCATAATGATTTGACTTATATACATCATGAAATGATTACCACAGTAAGTTAATGACCATCCATCATCTCATATAGATACAAAATAAAAGAAAAACAAAAGGTTTTTCCCTTGTGATGAGAACTCTTAGGATTTTACTCTCTTAACAACTTTCATATATAAGATACAACAGTGTTAATTATATTTATCATGTTGTACATTACACTCCTAGTACTTATTTATCTTATAACTGGAAGTTTATACCTTTTGACCGCCTTCATACAATTCCACCTCCCCTCACACCTTCCCTCTGGTAACCACAAATCTGATCTCTTTTCCTATTAGTTTGTCTGTTTGTTTGTTTTGGAAGTATAATTGACCTACTACACTATGTAAGTTCCTGGTGCACAACATAGTGATTTTTATGTATTACAAAATGATCACTACAGTAAGTCTAGTTACCATCTGTCACCATACAAAGATATTACATTATTATTGGCTATATTCCCCACACCGTATATTTCATACCCATGACTCATTTATTTTGTAACTGAAAGTTTGTACCTTTTAATCTCCCTCACCTATTTGTCTCATTCCCCCACCCCTCTGCACTCATGCAACCAGCAGTTTGTCTCTATATCTATTTCCCTGTTTCTGTTTTGTTATGTTTGTTCATTTGTTTTGCTTTTTACATGCCACATATAAGTGAAATCATACAATATTTGTCTTTCTGATTTACTTCACTTAGCATAATGCCATCCAGTTTCCTCCATGTTGTCACAAATGGCAGGATTTCCTTCTTTTTATGTTTGAATAATATTCCATTGTATATATATCCTGCATTTTCTTACCCATTCATCAATTGAAGGACATTTAGGTTGTTTCTATATGTTAGCTATTTTGAATAATGCTTCAATGAACATGGGTGTGCAGATATCTCTTGGGATACTGATTTCATTTCTTTTGGATATATACTGAGGAGTGGGATAGCTGGATCATATGGTAGCACTATTTTAAATTTTTTGAGGCATCACCATATAGTTTCCTATAATGGCTGCACCAATTTACCTTCCCACCAACAGTGTATAATAATCATTCCTTCTTCTTCACGTCTTCACTAACATTTGTTATCTCTTGTCTTTTTGATAATAGCCATCCTAGTAAGTGTGAGATGATAACTCATTGTGGTTTTAATTTGCATTTGCCTGATAATTAGTAATGTTGAGCACTTTTTCATATACCTATGGGCCATTTGTATGTCTTCTTTGGAAAATGTCTATTCAGGTCCTTTGCCTATTTTTCAATCAAATTATTTGATTTTTTGCTATTGAATTGCATGAGTCCTTCACATATTCTGGGTATTAATCCCTTATCAGATATATGATTTTCAAATATTTTATCCCATTCTGTATGTTGCCTTTTCAACTTATTGACTGTTTCCTTTGCTGTGCAGAAGCTCTTTAGTTCGTTGTGGTCCCACTTGTTTATTTTAGCTTTTGTTGCCTGTGCTTTTAGTGTCTTATCCAAGAAATCATTGCCAACACCAATGTCAAGGATATTTTCCCCTATTTTTCTCCTAAGAGTTTTATGGTTCAGGTCTTACATTTAATTCTTTGATCCATTTCAAGTTAATTTTTGTGAGTGTTGTAAGATAGTGGTCCAATTTCATTCCTTTGCATGTGGATATCTAGTTTTTCAACACCATTTATTGAAGAGACTCTCATTTCCCCATTTTGTGTCCTTGGCTTCCTTGTCAAAAATTAATTGATGGGATTGACATATATACACTAATATGTATAAAATAGATAACTAATGAGAACCTGTTGTATAGCACAGGGAACTTCACTTCGCTGTACAGTAGAAACTAACACAACGTTGTAAAGCAACTATACCCCAATAAAAAAAAATAATTGATTGTATATGTGTGGGTTTATATCTGGTCTTGCTATTCTGTTCCACCAGTATATGTGCCTGTTTTTATGCCAGTACCATACTGTTTTGATTACTGTAACTTTGCAATAAAGCTTGAAATCAGAAAGTATGATACCTCCACCTTTGTTCTTCTTTCTCAAAATTTCTTTATCAGGGGTCTTTTATGTTTCCATATGAATTTTAGGATAGTTTTTTCTATTTCAGTGAAAAAAATGCCATTGGAATTTTGATACTAAAGAGCTTCTGCACAGCAAAGGAAACAGTCAATAAGTTGAAAAGGCAACATTGAATCTATAGATTACTTTGTGTAGTATAGATATTTTCACAACTTTAATTCTTTTAATCCAAGAACACAGGATATCCTTCCATTTATTTGTGTTTTCTTCAACTTCTTTGATCAGTGTCTTATAGTTTTCACATACAGGTCTTTCACCTCCTTGGTTGAATTTATTCCTGAGGTTGTTATTTTTGTTGTTTTGGTGCTATTGAAATGGGACTGGTTTCTAAATTTCTCTTTCAGATAGTTCATTTTACTGTATAGAAATGCAACTGATTTTTATATGTCAATTTGGTATCTTGCAACTTTACTGAATTTGTTGATTAGTTCTAACAGTTTTTAGTGGAGTCTTTAGGGTTTTCCACATAAAAGATCATGTCATCTGCAAACAAAGATAATTTTACTTCTTTATATCTGATTTGAATGTGTTTTATTTCTTTTTCTTGCCCAATTGCTCTGGCTAGGTCTTCCAGTACTATGTTGAATAGAAATGGTAAGAGGTGGCATTGTTGCCTTGTTCCTGATCTTAGAGGAAAGGTTTTTAATTTTTCACTGTTGAGAGTGATGTTAGCTGTGGACTTTTCATATATGGCCCATAGCATGTTGAGGTACATTCCTTCTGTATCTAATTCATTGAGAATTTTTATCATGAAAGGAGGTTGAATTTTGTCAAGGATTTTTCTGCATCTATTGAGCTGATCATATCATTTTTACTCTTCATTTTGTTAATGTGGTGTGTCACATTGATTGATTTGCAAATGCTGAAACACCTTCATCTCAGAGATGAATCCCACTTGATCATGGTGCACGATCCTTTTATTATGCTCTTGAATTCAATTTCCTAGTAGTTTGTTGAGTGTTCATCAGCTATATTGGCCTGTAATTTTATTTTCTTGTAGTGTCCTTGTCTGATTCCAGTAGCATGGTAACATTGCCCTTATAAAATGAGTTTGGAAGCATTTCTTCCTCTTCAAAGTTAAGGAAGAGTTAGACAAGGACTGATATTAATTCTTCTTTAAATGTTTTGTAAAATTCAGCTGTAAAGTCATCTGGTCCTGGAATTTGCTGTGTTGGGAAGTTTTGATTATTGATTCAATCTCCTTGCTCATTATTGGTCTGTTCATATTTTCTATTTCTTCATGCTTCAGTCTTGGTAAGTTGTATGTTTCTTGAAATTTATCCATTTCTTCTAGGTTATCCAATTTGTTGACATATAATATTTCATAGTAGGCTCTTACAATCCTTTGTATTTCTGTGGTATCTGTTGTAATGTCTCCTCTTTCTTTTACAATTTTATTTATTTAAGTCCTCTCTCTTTTTTTCTTAGTCTAGCAAAAGGTTTGTCAGTTTTGTTTGTCTCTGTTTCATTTATTTCTGCTCTAATCTTTTTCTTTTTTTTTTACAGTAGGTCCTTGTTGGTTATCTATTTTAAATATAACAGTGTGTACATGTCAATCACAAATTCCCAATCTATCCCTCCCCCTCAACCTTCCCGCCTGACAACATAAGTTCATTCTTTAAGTCTGTGAGTCTGTTTCTGTTTTGTAAATATGCTCATTTGTATCATTTTTTAGATTCCACATATAAACAATATCATATGATATTTTTCTTTGTCTGATATTTCTGCTCTAATCTTTTTTTTTTTTTTTTTTTTAAACATCTTTATTGAAGTATAATTGCCTTACAATAGTGTGTTAGCTTCTGCTTTATAACAAAGTGAATCAGTTATACATATACAATATGTTCCCATTTCTCTTCCCTCTTGCATCTCCCTCCCTCCCACCCTCCCCATCCCACCCCTCTAGGTGGTCACAAAGCACCGAGCTGATCTCCCTGTGCTATGCGGCTGCTTCCCACTAGCTATCTATTTTACATTTGGTAGTGTATATATGTCCATGACACTCTCTTACCCTGTCACATCTCCCCCCACCCCCTCCCCATATCCTCAAGTCCATTCTCTAGTAGGTCTGTGTCTTTATTCCCGTCTTGCCACTAGGTTCTTCATGGCCTTTTTTTTTTTTTTTTCCTTAGATTCCGTATATATGTGTTAGCATACTGTATTTGTTTTTCTCTTTCTGACTTACTTCACTCTGTATGACAGACTCTAACTCCATCCACCTCATTACAAATACCTCCATTTCATTTCTTTTTACGGCTGAGTAATATTCCATTGTATATATGTGCCACATCTTCTTTATCCATTCATCTGTCGATGGACATTTAGGTTGCTTCCATGTCCTGGCTATTGTAAATAGAGCTGCAATGAACATTGTGGTACATGACACTTTTTGACCTATGGTTTTCTCAGGGTATATGCCCAGTAGTGGGATTGCTGGGTCGTATGGTAGTTCTATTTGTAGTTTTTTAAGGAACCTCCATACTGTTCTCCATAGTGGCTGTATCAATTTACATTCCCACCAACAGTGCAAGAGTGTTCCCTTTCCTCCACACCCTCTCCAGCATTTATTGTTTCTAGATTTTTTGATGATGGCCATTCTGACCGGTGTGAGATGATATCTCATTGTAGTTTTGATTTGCATTTCTCTAATGATTAATGATGTTGAGCATTCTTTCATGTGTCTGTAGGCCATCTGTATATCTTCTTTGGAGAAATGTCTATTTAGGTCTTCTGCCCATTTTTGGATTGGGTTGTTCGTTTTTTTGTTATTGAGCTGCATGAGCTGCTTGTAAATCTTGGAGATTAATCCTTTGTCAGTTGCTTCATTTGCAAATATTTTCTCCCATTCTAAGGGTTGTCTTTTGGTCTTGTTTATGGTTTCCTTTGCTGTGCAAAAGCTTTTAAGTTTCATTAGGTCCCATTTGTTTATTTGTGTTCTTATTTCCATTTCTCTGGGAGCTGGGTCAAAAAGAATCTTGCTGTGATGTATGTCATAGAGTGTTCTGCCTATGTTTTCCTCTAAGAGTTTGATAGTGTCTGGCCTTACACTTAGGTCTTTAATCCATTTGGAGTTTATTTTTGTGCATGGTGTCAGGGAGTGTTCTAATTTCATACTTTTACATGTACCTGTCCAATTTTCCCAACACCACTTATTGAAGAGGCTGTCTTTTCTCCACTGTATATGCTTGCCTCCTTTATCAAAGATAAGGTGACCATATGTGTGTGGGTTTATCTCTGGGCTTTCTATCCTGTTCCATTGATCTATATTTCTGTTTTTGTGCCAGTACCAAACTGTCTTGATTACTGAAGCTTTGTAATATAGTCTGAAGTCAGGGAGCCTGATTCCCCCAGCTCCATTTTTCGTTCTCAAGATTGCTTTGGCTATTCGGGGTCTTTTGTGTTTCCATACAAATTGTGAAATTTTTTGTTCTAGTTCTGTGAAAAATGCCAGTGGTAGTTTGATAGGGATTGCATTGAATCTGTAGATTGCTTTGGGTAGTAGAGTCATTTTCACAATGTTGATTCTTCCAATCCAGGAACATGGTATATCTCTCCATCTATTTGTATCATCTTTAATTTCTTTCATCAGTGTCTTATAATTTTCTGCATACAGGTCTTTTGTCTCCTTAGGTAGGTTTATTCCTAGATATCTTATTCTTTTTGTTGCAATGGTAAACGGGAGTGTTTTCTTAATTTCACTTTCAGATTTTTCGTCATTAGTGTATAGAAATGCAAGCGATTTCTGTGCATTAATTTTGTATCCTGCTACTTTACCAAATTCATTGATTAGCTCTAGGAGTTTTCTGGTAGCCTCTTTAGGATTCTCTATGTATAGTATCATGTCATCTGCAAATAGTGACAGCTTTACTTCTTCTTTTCCGATTTGGATTCCTTTTATTTCTTTCTCTTCTCTGATTGCTGTGGCTAACACTTCCAAAACTATGTTGAATAATAGTGGTGAGAGTGGGCAACCTTGTCTTGTTCCTGATCTTAGTGGAAATGGTTTCAGTTTTTCACCATTGAGGACAATGTTGGCTGTGGGTTTGTCATATATGGCCTTTATTATGTTGAGGAAAGTTCCCTCTATGCCTACTTTCTGCAGGGCTTTTATCATAAATGGGTGTTGAATTTTGTCGAAAGCTTTCTCTGCATCTATTGAGATGATCATATGGTTTTTCTCCTTCAATTTGTTAATATGGTGTATCACATTGATTGATTTGTGTATATTGAAGAATCCTTGCATTCCTGGGATAAACCCCACTTGATCATGGTGTATGATCCTTTTAATGTGCTGTTGGATTCTGTTTGCTAGTATTTTGTTGAGGATTTTTGCATCTATGTTCATCAGTGATATTGGCCTGTAGTTTTCTTTCTTTGTGACATCTTTGTCTGGTTTTGGTATCAGGGTGATGGTGGCCTCGTAGAATGAGTTTGGGAGTGTTCCTCCCTCTGCAATATTTTGGAAGAGTTTGAGAAGGATAGGTGTTAGCTCTTCTCTAAATGTTTGATAGAATTCACCTGTGAAGCCATCTGGTCCTGGGCTTTTGTTTGTTGGAAGGTTTTTAATCACAGTTTCAATTTCAGTGCTTGTGATTGGTCTGTTCATATTTTCTATTTCTTCCTGGTTCAGTCTCGGCAGTTTGTGCATTTCTAAGAATCTGTCCATTTCTTCCAGGTTGTCCATTTTATTGGCATAGAGTTGCTTGTAGTAATCTCTCATGATCTTTTGTATTTCTGCAGTGTCAGTGGTTATTTCTCCTTTTTCATTTCTAATTCTATTGATCTGAGTCTTCTCCCTTTTTCTCTTGATGAGTCTGGCTAATGGTTTATCAATTTTGTTTATCTTCTCAAAGAACCAGCTTTTAGTTTCATTGATTTTTGCTATTGTTTCCTTCATTTCTTTTTCATTTATTTCTGACCTGATCTTTATAATTTCTTTCCTTCTGCTGGCTTTGGGGTTTTTTTGTTCTTCTTTCTCTAATTGCTTTAGGTGCAAGGTTAGGTTGTTTATTCGAGATGTTTCCTGTTTCTTGAGGTAGGCTTGTATTGCTATAAACTTCCCTCTTAGCACTGCTTTTGCTGCGTCCCATAGGTTTTGGGTCGTCGTATCTCCATTGTCATTTATTTCTAGGTATTTTTTGATTTCCCCTTTGATTTCTTCAGTAATCACTTCATTATTAAGTAATGTATTGTGTAGCCTCCATGTGTTTGTATTTTTTACAGATCTTTTCCTGTAATTGATATCTAGTCTCATAGCGTTGTGGTCGGAAAAGATACTTGATACGATTTCAATTTTCTTAAATTTACCAAGGTTTGATTTGTGACCCAAGATATGATCTATCCTGGAGAATGTTCCATGAGCACTTGAGAAAAATGTGTATTCTGTTGTTTTTGGGTGGAATGTCCTATAAATATCAATTAAGTCCATCTTGTTTAATGTATCATTTAAAGCTTGTGTTTCCTTATTTATTTTCATTTTGGATGATCTGTCCATTGGTGAAAGTGGGGTGTTAAAGTCCCCTACTATGATTGTGTTGCTGTCGATTTCCCCTTTTATGGCTGTTAGTACTTGCCTTATGTATTGAGGTGCTCCTATGTTGGGTGCATAAATATTTACAATTGTTATACCTTCCTCTTGGATCGATCCCTTGATCATTATATAGTGTCCTTCTTTGTCTCTTGTGATAGTCTTTATTTTAAAGTCTATTTTGTCTGATATGAGAATTGCTACTCCAGCTTTCTTTTGATTTCCATTCGCATGGAATATCTTTTTCCATCCCCTCACTTTCAGTCTGTATGTGTCTCTAGGTCTGAAGTGGGTCTCTTGTAGACAGCATATATATGGGTCTTGTTTTTGTATCCATTCAGCCAGCCTGTGTCTTTTGGTGGGAGCATTTAATCCATTTACATTCAAGGTAATTATCGATATGTATGTTCCTATTCCCATTTTCTTAAATGTTTTGGGTTTGTTATTGTAGGTGTTTTCCTTCTCTTGTGTTTCTTGCCTAGAGAAGTTCCTTTAGCATTTGTTGTAAAGCTGGTTTGGTAGTGCTGAACTCTCTCAGCTTTTGCTTGTCTGTAAAGGTTTTAATTTCTCCATCACATCTGAATGAGATCCTTGCTGGGTAGAGTAATCTTGGTTGTAGGTTCTTCTCCTTCATCACTTTAAGTATATCCTGCCACTCCCTTCTGGCTTGCAGAGTTTCTGCTGAAAGATCAGATGTTAACCTTATGGGGATTCCCTTGTGTGTTATTTGTTTTTTTTCCCTTGCTGCCTTTAATATGTTTTCCTTATATTTAATTTTTGACAGTTTGATTAATATGTGTCTTGGCGTGTTTCTCCTTGGGTTTATCCTGTATGGGACTCTCTGTGCTTCCTGGACTTGATTAACTATTTCCTTTCCCATATTAGGGAAGTTTTCAACTATAATCTCTTCAAATATTTTCTCAGTCCCTTTCTTTTTCTCTTCTTCTTCTGGGACCCCTATAATTCGAATGTTGGTGCGTTTAATGCTGTCCCAGAGGTCTCTGAGACTGTCCTCAGTTCTTTTCATTCTTTTTTCTTTATCCTGCTCTGCAGTAGTTATTTCCACCATTTTATCTTCCAGGTCACTTATCCTTTCTTCTGCCTCAGTTATTCTGCTATTGATCCCATCTAGAGTATTTTTAATTTCATTTATTGTGTTTTTCATCATTGCTTGATTCCTCTTTAGTTCTTCTACGTCCTTGTTAAATGCTTCTTGCATTTTGTCTATTCTATTTCCAAGATTTTGGATCATCCTTACTATCATTATTCTGAATTCTTTTTCAGGTAGACTACCTATTTCCTCTTCATTTGTTAAGTCTAGTGTGTTTTGACCCTGCTCCTTCATCTGCTGTGTGTTTTTCTGTCGTCTCATTTTGCTTATCTTACTGTGTTTGGGGTCTCCTTATCACAGGTTGCAGGTTTGTAGTTCCCGTTGTTTTTGGTATCTGTCCCCAGTGGCTAAGGTTGGTTCAGTGGGTTGTGTAGGCTTCCTGGTGGAGGGAACTAGTGCCTGAGCTCTGGTGGATGAGGCTGGATCTTGTCTTTCTGGTGGGCACGTCCACGTCTGGTGGTGTATTTTGGGGTGTCTGTGGCCTTATTATGATTTTAGGCACCCTCTCTGCTAATGGATGAGGCTGTGTTCCTGTCTTGCTAGTTGTTTGGCATAGGGTGTTCAGCACTGTAGCTTGCTGGTCATTGAGTGATGCTGGGTCTTGATGTTGAGATGGAGATCTCTGAGAGATTTTTGCCGTTTGGTATTACGTGGAGCTGGGAGGTCTCTTGTGGACCAGTGTCCTGAAGTTGGCTCTCCCACCTCCGAGGTACGGCCCTGATGCCTGGCTGAAGCACCAAGAGCCTTTCGTCCACACGGCTCAGAGTAAAAGGGAGAAAAAATAGAAAGAAAGAAAGAAAGGAAGGAAGGAAGGAAGGAAGGAAGGAAGGAGGAAGGAAGGAAGGAAGGAAGGAAGGAAAGAAAGAAAGAAAGAAAGAAAGAAAAGAAAGAAAGAAGCTATAATATAGTGAAGTAAAATAAAGCTATTGTAAAGCAAAGCTATACAGACAAAATCTCCCCCAGAAGCATATACATATACACTCACAAAAAAAAAAGGAAAAGGGGAAAAATTAATATATCCTGCTCCCAAAGTCCACCTCCTGAATTTGGGATGATTCGTTGTCTATTCAGGTATTCAACAGATGCAGGCACATCAAGTTGTTTGTGGAGTTTTAATCCGCTTCTTCTGAGGCTACTGGGACAGATTTCCCCTCCTCTTCTCTGTTCGCACAGCTCCTGGGGATCAGCTTTGGATTTGGACCAGCCTCTGCGTGTAGGTCGCCTGAGGGCGTCTGTTCCCCGCCCAGACAGGACGGGGTTAAAGGAGCAGCTGTTTCGGGGACTCTGGCTCACCCAGGCCGCGGGGAGGGAGGGGTACAGAGGAGGCGGGGCGAGCCTGCGGCGTCAGAGGCTGGCGTGACGTTGCAGCAGCCTGAGGCGCACAGTGCGTTCTCCCGGGGGATGTTGTCCCTGGATCACGGGACCCTGGCAGTGGTGGGCTGCACGGGCTCCTGGGAGGGGCGGTGTGGAGAGTGACCCGTGCTCGCACACAGGCTTCTTGGAGGCGGCAGCAGCAGCCCCAGCGTCTCACGCCCGTCTCTGGGGTCCGCGCTGATAGCCGCGGCTCGCGCCAGTCTCTGGAGTTCGTTTAGGCGGCGCTCTGAATCCCCTCTCCTTGCGCGCCGCGACACAAAGAGGCAAGAAAAAGTCTCTTGCCTCTTCGGCAGCTGCAGACTTTTTCCCGGTCTCCCTCCCAGCCAGCTGTGGTGCGCTGACCCCTTCAGGCTGTGTTCATGCCGCCAACCCCAGTCCTCTCCCTGCGATCCGACCGAAGCCGAGCCTCCGCTCCCAGCCCCGCCCGCCCCGGCGGGGGAGCAGACAAGCCTCTCGGGCTGGTGAGCGCTGCTCGGCGCCGAGCCTCTGTGCGGGAGTCTCTCCGTTTTTCCCTCTGCGCCCCTGTTGCTGTGGGATCTGCGCTGATAGCCGCGGCTCGCGCCCGTCTCTGGAGTTCGTTTAGGCGGCGCTCTGAATCCCCTCTCCTCGCGCACCAGGAAACAGGGAAGAAAAAGTCTCTTGCCTCTTCGGCAGCTGCAGACTTTTTCCCGGACTCCCTCCCGGCTAGCTGTGGTGCACTAACCCCTTCAGGCTGTGTTCACGCCGCCAACCCCAGTCCTCTCCCTGCGACCGAAGCCCGAGCCTCAGCTCCCAGCCCCGCCCGCCCCGGCGGCTGAGCAGACAAGCCTCTCGGGCTGGTGAGTGCTGCTCGGCGCCGAGCCTCTGTGCGGGAATCTCTCCGCTTTGCCCTCCGCACCCCTGTGGCTGCGCTCTCCTCCGTGGCTCCGAAGCTTCCCCCCTCTGCCACCCGCACTCTCTGCCCGCGAAGGGGCTTCCTAGTGCGTGGAAATCTTTCCTCCTTCACGGCTCCCTCCCACTGGTGCAGGTGCCGTCCCTATTCTTTTGTCTCTGTTATTTCTTTTTTCTTTTGCCCTACCCAAGTACGGGGGGAGTTTCTTGCCTTTTGGGAGGTCTGACGTTTTCTCCCAGCGTTCAGTGGGTGTTCTGTAGGAGCAGTTCCACGTGTAGATGTATTTCTACTGTATCTGTGGGAAGGAAGGTGATCTCCGCGTCTTACTCTTCCGCCATCTTCTCTCCTCCCCTGCTCTAATCTTTATTGTTTCTTTCCTTCTGCTAAATTTGGGCTTACTTTGTTCTTTATTTTCTAGTCCCTTGAGTTGTAAGGTTAGGGTTTTTATTTGAGATCTTTCTTTTTTCTTAAGGTAAGAATTTCTCACTATAATCTTCCCTCTTAGAACTGCTGTTGCTGCATTCCATAAGTTTTGGCATGCTATGTTTTCATTTTAATTTTTTCAAGACTTTAAAATTTTCTCTTTTGATTTCTTCTTTGACCCATTGGTTGTTCACAAGTATGTTGTTTAATTTTCAAATTTTTGGAATTTTCCAGTTTCTTTCTGTTATTGATTTCTAGTTTCATATCATTCTGGTCAGAAACAATACTTGATATGATTCCAATCTTCTTAAGTTTGTTAATACTTGTTTTGTAACCTAGCATATAATCTGTCCTGGAGAATGTTCTGTATGTGTTTGAGAAGAATATGTACTCTGCTGTTGTTAGATGGAATGTTCTGAATGTCTGTTAGTTCTCTTTGGTCCTAAGTTTAGTTCAAGTCCATTATTTCCTTATTGATTTTCTGTCTGGATGACCTATCAATTTCTGAGAGTGGAGGATTGAAGTCTCCTACTAGTACTGCATTGTTGTCTATTTTTGTCTTCAGATCTGTTAACAATTTTTAATATAATTAGGTGCGCCAATATTAAGTGCATATATATTGGGTTGGCCAAAAATTCGGTCCAAAAGACGTTACAGAAAAACCCGAACGAACGTTCTGGCCAACAAAATATTTAAAATTGTTATATCCTCTTGATGAATTAACCCCTTTATCATTATGTAATGACCATCTTTGTCTCTTGTTCCTGGTTTGGCCTAAAGTCTGTGGGTTAAGACACCTTCAAGCTGGCAGAGGAGTAAGACGTGGAGATCACCTTCCTCCCAGCAAATACGTCAGAAATACATCTACATGTGGAACAACTCTTACTGAACACCTACTGAACGCTGGCAGAAGACCTCAAACTTCCCAAAAGGCAAGAAACTCCCCAAGTACCTGGATAGGGCAAAAGATGAAAGAAAAAACAGAGACAAAAGAATAGACATGGGACCTGCACCTCTGGGAAAGAGCTGTGAAGGAGGAAAAGTTTCCACACACTAGGAAGCCCCTTCACTGGCAGAGACGGGGGGCTGGGCGGGGGGAGTCTTCGGAGCCACAGAGGAGAGTGCAGCAACAGGGGTGCAGAGGACAAAGCAGAGAGATTCGGTGCTGACCAGCACTCACCAGCCCAAGAGGTTTGTCTGCTCACCCACCAGGACGGGTGGGGGCTGGGAGCTGAGGCTCAGCTTCAGAGGTCAGATCCCAGGGAGAGGACCAGGGTTGGCTGTGAGAACACAGCCTGAAGGGCCCTAGTGCGCCACAGCTAACTGGGAGGGAGTCCAGGGAAAAGCCTGGACCTGCCTAAGAGGCAAGAGACCATTATTTGGGGTGTGGGAGGAGAGGGAATTTAGAGCACCGCCTAAATGAGCTCCAGAGATGGGCGTGAGCCACGGCTATCAGTGAGGACACCAGAGATGGGCATGAAATGCTAAGGCTGCTGCTACAGCCACCAAGAAGCCTGTGTGCAAGCACAGGTCACTATCCACACCTCCCCTCCCGGCAGCCTGTGCAGCTTGCACTGTCAGGGTCCCGTGATCCAGGGGCAACTTCCCCAGGAGAACACATGGCACACCTCAGGCTGTTGTAATGTCATTTTGGCCTCTGCCGCCTCAGGCTCACCCCACATTCCGTACCCCTCCTTCCCCCCGGCCTGAGTGAGCTAGAGTCCCTTAATCAGCTGCTACTTTAACCCCATCCTGTCTGGGAGGGGAACAGACACCGTCAGGCGGCCTTCATTCAGAGGTAGAGCCAAATCTAAAGCTGAACCCTAGGAGCTGTGCAAACAAAGGAGAGAAAAGGAAATTTCTCCCAGCAGCCTTAGGAGCAGCAGATTAACTCTCCACAATCAACTTGATGTACCCTGCATCTGTGGAATACCTGAATAGACAAGGAATCATCGCAAACTTGAGGAGGTGGACTTTGGGAGCAACTGTAGACTTGGGGTTTGCTTTCTGCATCTAATTTGTTTTTGGTTTTAGGTTTATTTTAGCTTAGTATATAAAGTTTATTATCATTGGTAGATTTGTTTATGGATTTGGTTGCTCTCTTCCTCCTATTTTTTTAATATATAGATATATATATTTTTTTCCTTTCTCTCTTTTTGTGTGTATGTGTATGCTTCTTTGTGTGATTTTGTCTGTATAGCTTTGCTTTTCCCATTTGTCCAAGGGTCCTGTCTGTCCGTTTTAGTTTTTTTTTAGTATAGTTTTAAGTGCTTGTTATCATTGGTGGATTTGTTTTCTGGTTTGGTTGCTCTCATCTTTCTTTCTTTTCTTTTTTTATTACTTTTTAATTTTTTTATTTTTAATAATTTTTAAAATTTTTATTTTAATAACTTTATTTTATTTTACATATTTTTTCTTTCTTTCCAATTTTCTCCTTTTTCTTCTGAGCCGTGTGGCTGACATGGTCTTGGTGCTCTGGCCAGGTGTCAGACCTGTACCTCTGAGGTGGGAGAGCCGACATCAGGGCATTGGTCCACCAGAGGCCTCCAGGTTCCACATAATATCAAACAGCGAAAGCTCCCCAGAGATCACCATGTCAACGCTAAGACCCAGCTCCACTCAACGACCAGCAACCTACAGTGTTGGACACCCTATGCCAAACAACTAGCAAGACAGGAACACAACCACACCCATCAGCAGAGAGCCTGCCTAAAATCATAATAAGGTCACAAACACACCAAAACACACCACCAGACGGGGTCAAGTGCACCAGAAAGACAATATCCAGCCTCATCCACCAGAACACAGGCACTAATCCCCTCCACCAGTAAGCCTACAAAACCCACTGAACCAACCTTAGCCACTGGGGGCAGACACCAAAAACAACGTGAACGACGAACCTGCAGCCTGCAAAAAGGAGACCCCAAACACAGTAAGTTAAGCAAAATGAGAAGACAGAGAAACACACAGCAGATGAAGGAGCAAGGTAAAAACCCACCAGAACAAAAAAATGAAGAGGAAATAGGCAGTCTACCTGAAAAAGGATTCAGAGTAATGATAGTAAAGGTGGTCCAAAATCTTGGAAAAAGAATGGAGAATATACAAGAAACGTTTAACAAGGACCTATAAGAACCACAGAGCAAATAAACACTGATGAACAACACAATAAATGAAATTTAAAATTCTCTAGGAAGAATCAGTAGAAGAATAACTGAGGCAGAAGAACGGATAAGTGACCTGGAAGATAAAATAGTGGAAATAACTACTGCAGAGCAGAATACAGAAAAAAGAATGAAATGAATGGAGGACAGTCTTGGAGATCTCTGGGAAAACATTGAATGCACTAACATTCGAATTATAGGGCTCCCAGAAGAAGAAGAGGAAAAGAAAGGGACTGAGAAAATATTTGAAGACATTGTAGTTGAAAACTTCCTTAATATGGGAAAGAAAATAGTTAATCAAGTCCAGGAAGCAAGCACAGAGAGTCCCATACAGGATAAATCCAAGGAAAAACACACTACCACACATTTTAATCAAACTATCAAAAATTAAACACAAAGAAAAAATATTAAAAGTAGCAAGGGAGAAACAACCTATAACATAGAAGGGAATCGCCATAAGGTTAACAGCTGACCTTTCAGCAGAAACTCTGCAAGCCAGAAGGGCATGGCAGGACATATTTAAAGAGATCAATGGGAAAATTCTACAATCAAGATTACTCTACCCAGGGCTTCCCTGGTGGCGCAGTGCTTGAGAATCTGCCTGCCAATGCAGGGGACACGGGTTCGAGCCCTGGTCTGGGAAGATCCCCCATGCCGCGGAGTGACTAAGCCTGTGAGCAACAATTGCTGAGCCTGCGCGTCTGGAGCCTGTGCTCCACAACAAGAGAGGCCGCGATAGTGAGACGCCTGCGCACCACGATGAAGAGTGGCCCCCGCTTGCCGCAACTAGAGAAAGCCCTCACACAGACACGAAGACCCAACACAGCCAAAAATATATAAATAAATAAACAAATAAATAAAATTAAAAAAAAAAAAAGATTACTCTACTCAGCAAGGACCTCATTCAGATTCAATGGAGAAATTAAAACCTTTACAAACAAACAAAAGCTAAGAGAATTCAGCACCACCAAACCAGCTTTACAACAAATGCTAAAGGAACTTCTCTAGGCAGGAAACACAAGAGAAGGAAAAGACCTACAATAACAAACCCAAAACAATTAATAAAATGGTAATAGGAACATACATATCGATAATTACCTTAAAAGTAAATGGATCAAATGCTGCAACCAAAAGACATAGAATGGCTGAATGGATACAAAAACAAGACATGTATATATGCTGTCTACAAGAGACCCACTTCAGACCTAGGGACACATACAGACTGAAAGTGAGGGGATGGACAAAGATATTCCATGCAAATAGAAATCAAACGAAAGCTGGAGTAGCAATTCTCATATCAGACAAAATAGACTTTAAAATAAAGACTATTACAAGAGACAAAGAAGGACACTACATAATGATCAAGGGATCGATCCAAGAAGAAGATATAACAATTGTAAATATTTATGCACCCAACATAGTAGCACCTCAATACATAAGGCAAATGCTAACAGCCATAAAAAAGGAAATCGACAGTAACACAAACACAGTAGGGGACTTTAACACCCCACTTTCACCAATGGACAGATCATCCAAAATGAAAATAAATAAGGAAACACAAGCTTTAAATGATACATTAAACAAGATGGTCTTAATTGATATTCATAGGACATTCCATCCAAAAACATAGGACATTCCATCCAAAAACAGAATACACTTTCTTCTCAAGTGGTCATGGAACATTCTCCAGGATAGATTATATCTTGGGTCACAAATCAAGCCTGGGTAAATTTACAAAAATTGAAATCATATCAGGTATCTTTTCCTACCACAACGCTATGAGACTAGATATCAATTACAGGAAAAATTCTGTAAAAAATATTAAAACATGGAGGCTAAACAATACACAACTTAAAACCAAGAGATCACTGAAGAAATCAAAGGGGACATCAAAAAATACCTAGAAACAAATGACAACGAAAACACAATGACCCAAAACCTATGAGATGTAGTAAAAGCAGTTCTACAAGGGAAGTTTAGAGCAAACAATCCTACCTCAAGAAACAAGAAACATCTCAAATAAACAACCTAACCTTGCACCTAAAGCAATTAAAGAAAGAAGAACCAAAAATCCCCAAAGTTAGCAGAAGGAAAGAAATCATAAAGATCAGATCATAAATAAATGAAAAAGAAATGAAGGAAACAATAGCAAAGATAAATAAAACTAAAGGTTGGTCCTTTGAGAAGATAAACAAAAGTGATAAACCATTAGCCAGACTCATCAAGAAAAAAGGGGAGAAGAGTCAAATCAACAGAATTAGAAATGAAAAACGAGAAGTAACAACTGACACTGCAGAAATACAAAGGATCATGAGAGATTACTGCAAGCAACTATACACCAATAAAATGGGGAAGAAATGGACACATTCTTAGCAAAGCACAACATTCCGAGACCGAACCAGGAAGAAATAGAAAATATAAACAGACCAATCACAAGCACTGAAATTGAGACTGTGGTTAAAAATCTTCCAACAAACAAAAGCCCAGAACCAGATGGCTTCACAGGCAAATTCTATCAAACATTTAGAGAAGAGCTACCACCTATCCTTCTCAAACTCTTCCAAAATAGAGCAGAGGAAGGAACACTCCCTAACTCATTCTACAAGGCCACCATCACCCTGATACCAAAACCAGACAAAGATGTCACAAAGAAAGAAAACTACAGGCCAATAACACTGATGAACATAGATGCAAAAATACTCAACAAAATAGTAGCAAACAGAATCCAACAGCACATTGAAAAGATCAAACACCATGATCAAGTGGGGTTTAACCCAGGAATGCAAGGATTCTTCAATATACACAAAGCAATCAATGTGATAAACCATATAACAAACTGAAGGTGAAAACTCATATGATCATCTCAATAGATGCAGAAAAACTTTTGACAAAATTCAACACCCATTTATGATAAAAACCCTCCAAAAAGTAGGCATAGACGGAACTTATCTCAACGTAATAAAGTCCATATATGGGAAACCCACAGTCAACATCGTTCTCAACGGTAAAAACCTGAAAGCATTTCCACTAAGATCAGGAACAAGACAAGGTTGCCCACTCTCACCACTATTATTCAACATAGTTTTGGAAGTTCTAGCCACAGAAATCAGAAAAGAAAAGGAAATAAAAGTTATCCAAATCAGAAAAGAAGAAGTAAAGCTGTCACTGTTAGCAGATGACATGATACTATACATACAGAACCCTAAAGATGCTACAGAAAACTACTAGAGCTAATCAATGAATTTAGTAAAGTTGCAGGATACAAAGTTAATGCACAGAAATCTCTTGCATTCCTATACACTAATGATGAAAAATCTGAAAGAGAAATTAAGGAAACACTCCCATCTACCATTGCAACAAAAAGAATAAAATACCTAGGAATAAACCTACCTAAGGAAACAAAAGACCTGTATGCAGAAAATTATAAGACACTGATGAAAGAAATAAAAGACGATACAAACAGATGGAGAGACATACCATGTTTTTGGATTGGAAGAATCAACATTGTGAAAATGACTCTACTACCCAAAGCAATCTACAGATTCAATGCAATCCCTATCAAGATACCAATGGCATTTTTCAAAGAACTAGAACAAAAAATTTCACAATTTGTATGGAAGCACAAAAGACCCCGAATAGCCAAAGCAATCTTGAGAAAGAAACACAAAGCTGGAGGAATCAGGCTTCCTGACTTCAGACTATACTACAAAGCTACAGTAATCAAGACAGTATGGTACTGGCACAAAAACAAAAATATAGATCAGTGAAACAGGATAGAAAGCCCAGAGATAAACCTACGCACATATGGTCACCTTATTTTTGATAAAGGAAGCAAGAATATACAATGGAGAAAAGACAGCCTCTTTAATAAGTGGTGCTGGGAAACTGGACAGCTACATGTAAAAAAATGAAATTAGGACACTCCCTAACACCATACACAAAAATAAACTCAAAATGGATTAAAGACCTAAATGTAAGGTCAGACACTATAAAACTCTTCAAGGAAGACATAGGCAGAACACTGTATGACATAAATCACAGTAAGATCCTTTTTGACCCAGCTCCTAGAGAATTGGAAATGAAAACAAAAATAAACAAATGGGACCTAATGAAACTTAAAAGCTTTTGCACAGCAAAGGAAACCATAAACAAGACCAAAAGACAACCCTCAGAATGGGAGAAAATATTTGCAAATGAAGCAACTGACAAAGGATTAATCTCCCAAATATACAGGCACTTCATGCAGCTCAATATCAAAAAAGAAACAACCCAATCCAAAAATGGGCAGAAGACCTAAATAGACATTTCTCCAAAGAAGATATACAGATTGACAACAAACACATGAAGGGATGCTCAACATCACTGATCATTAGAGAAATCTAAATCAAAACCACTATGAGGTATCACCTCACACCAGTCAGAATGGCCATCATTAAAAAATCTACAAACAATAAATGCTGGAGATGGTGTGGAGAAAAAGGAACCCTCTTGTACTGTTGGTGGAAATGTAAATTGATACAGCCACTATAGAGAACAATATGGAGGTTCCCCAAAAAACTAAAAGGACAACTACCATGCGATCTAGCAATCCCACTACTGGGCATATACCCTGAGAAAACCATAATTCAAAAAGAGTCATGTACCACAATGTTCATTGCAGCTCTATTTACAATAGTCAGGACATGGAAGCAATGTAAGGGTCCATCGACAGATGAATGGATAAAGAAGATGTGGCACATATATACAATGGAATGTTACTCAGCCATAAAAAGAAACGAAATTGAGTTATTTGTAGTGAGGTGGATGGACCTAGAGTCTGTCATACAGAGTGAAGTAAGTCAGAAAGAGAAAAACAAATACTGTATGGTAACACATATATTTGGAGTCTAAGAAAAAAAAATGGGTCTGATAAACCTAGGAGCAGGGTTGGGATAAAGACGCAGACGTAGAGAATGGACTTGAGGACATGGGGAGGGGCAAGGGTAAGCTGGGACGAAGTGAGAGAGTGGCATGGACATATATACACTACCAAATGTAAAATAGACAGCTAGTGGGAAAGCAGGCACATAGCACAGGCAGATCAGCTCGGTGCTTTGTGACCACCTAGAGGGGTGGGATAGGGAGGGTGGGAGGGAGACGCAAGAGGGAGGAGATATGGGGATATATGTATATGTATAGCTGATTCACTTTGTTATAAAGCAGAAACTAATACACCACTGTAAAGCAATTATACTCCAATAAAGATGTTACAAAAAATTAAAAAAAAATCAAGTCTGTGGGTTTTTTCTCTGATATAGGCATAGTTATCCCTGATCTCTTTTGTATTCCATTTGCATATCTTTTTCCATCCTTTTTCTTTCAGCCTATGAGTGTCCTTAAAGATTGGGTCTTTTGCACTCAGCATATACTTGGGTCTAATTTTCTCATCCATTCAGCCACTATTTGTTTTTTAATTGGGGAATTTAAACATTTAAATTTAGAGTAATTATTGATAGGTAAGAACGTACAGTTGCCATTTTGTTAATTACTCTGATTATTTTGTAGTTCTGTGAAATAATAGAAAATATATTTATTGGTCTCTGCCCTCAGTTCTTGGTACAGAACTTCAAAATTCTTATAATCCCCTAAATGATAAGAGCACTAGGAGCATCTTTTGTTCTAAAATTTGGTCTTTGAACCTGGTTCCTGACATAGAGTTCCTGAAACCCTTGTAATTTCCTAGATGATACGAGAATCTTTTGTTCTCATGAGGTGACTCTGATTGTGCTCCTAGATGCCTCTTGGATGAGGGCTGGTCATTGGAAATACCAAGGCATAATTAGAAGCTTGGAATTTATAGCCCTGCCCCCCATTCTCCTGAGAAGGGAGACGAGTTGAAAATGGAGTTAATGGTCAACATGCCTACATGATGAAGCCTCCATAAAAATCCCAATAGTACAGGGTTTGGGGAGCTTTCAGGTGGGTAAACACATGCCCACTAGGATGGTGACACACCCCACCTCCACGGGGACAGAATCTCCTGGACTCGGGATCCTCCCAGACTTCATCTTTTGTGTTCTTCATGTGGCTGTTCATCTGTATCCTTTATCATATCTTTTAATTAACTGGCAAATGTAAGTAAGTGTTCCCCTGAGTTCTGTGAGCTTCTCTAGCAAATTAATCAAATGAAAGGAGGGTGGGTGTCTTTGGTACCTCCAATCTATAGCCAGTTGGTTAGAAGCACAGGTGATAACCTGGGCTTGTGACTGACATCTGAAGTGGGATCAGGGCAGGCTTGTGGGACTGAGCCCTTAAACTGTGAGAATCTGACAATATCTCTAGGCAGATAGTGTTAGAATTGAGTTGAATTGTAGGACACCCAGCTGGTGTCACAGAAAGTTGCTTGTTGTGAGGAGAAGCCTCCACACGTTTGGTGACCAGAAGTGTCAGAAGTAAAGTCTTATTTGTAAGTGTTTTGTATAAGGAGTAATGGAGACACACAGGTGAGAGACTTGTAGTAGGTAAGAACTGGGTTTTCTCCACCCTACAAAGGTGGAAAACTGAGTAGGTTTTTCCAACTCAGTTGGTGTCAGAGAAATGGGATTTCCTAGAACAGCCCTGGCTCACAGAAACATGTGGTTTGGGAAGAGAAAGGATGAAAGGGTGGAGGATGAACCTTTGATTCCTGGGTGGCCACGTGGTCACCCATGATATGGAGCAGCAGCTGTGCTGTGCTCAATTACTAAAGGTAAAAGTTACCAATGGAATTTAGAAATGGATCTAACTCCTGAGGAGTTGGTTCACTGGATGCGTAAGGAAATACAGACCAATAAGAAGAAGGCAAAATATTCAATCCCTTAGTTATTGTTATCTGTAATAGCTAAACTAAAAGTAAAAGAAAATGCTGGATTGGACCTTGATGCTAGACCAAACTCAGATTTCAGTGGGTCTGAGCTTTGGACAGTACCCGCAAAGCCTCCCAACAAGGAAAAAATTATTCAGGGACAACAGAAAGTAGTACTTCTAAGACCTCTGATGACCAGAAGGTAATCAATGTGGGAGAAGAACAAAATCAAGAAACTTGAAACCAGAGGGTATGGTGGGAAGGAGTTATTTCATTTTGTAGATCCATATCATCAGCTTCCTGAGGAACCTTTACTGAAATGGATTGTGAAAATGACCAATTTGGAGCCTGTGTCTTTGCTTTTGGATGCTGCAGAGTGGAAGAGCACGTTTGGGTTGATGTAGGATCCGCAGCTCACTATGGAACAATCACAGATGGCTTTGTGTGATCCAGACACATGGGAGGTTGTTCTTGAGAGAACAGCCAGCCCCGTGGACTGGATAAAAGCCTCTGTAATGTCTGTTTACTCTGAGTAGGAGACTTCAATCTCCCCGTATTAATGCCAAGTGGAACACCCCAGATGAAGCAGCTATATCAGCTTTGTATGCAAGCCATGTGGGACTGGCTTTATGATGATTGGGATATTCACTAACTGAATATACCCATTACCCAGGTCATGGAAATGCTGTGGTTAAAAGGGGTCGCTTTCTCATGGGCAGCCCTTTTAACCTTACTGTTGCAAAACTGAAGGACTGTTCAGGAAGCCTTATCGAATTTGTTGTCTCAGCTTCCCCTCCATGGGTCTTACAGGAGCTAATAAAAATTAAGTTAATTAACAAGAGAATAGGGAAAA
This sequence comes from Balaenoptera ricei, assembly GCF_028023285.1. Lineage (NCBI taxonomy): Eukaryota > Metazoa > Chordata > Mammalia > Artiodactyla > Balaenopteridae > Balaenoptera > Balaenoptera ricei. The sequence continues at coordinate 42,332,660 of NC_082660.1, forward strand.
GCAGAAGAAAGAATCAAGAGACAGGTCTTAGCAGGGTGAAAATTTTTAAGTAGGTATTAAGGAATAAGGTGAATAAAGAAAATATTGATAGGGGCAAAACAAAGAGGAAACAGAATGGGGAGAGTCACAGGATTCCTCTCAGCAGGGTGGAAATCTTTAGATGTTTATTAAGAAATGGGATAAAAAAATTGGACATTGACATTAAAACAAAAATTTTAAACAGCACTACCTAAGGTTGGGTGGGCCGAAGGACCCCCTGCTGGTCCCTCAATATTAAAGTGCCCCAAAAAAGTCCAGTCTATTTCTCACAGTTTGGAAATTTTTAAAAGCCTGAAGGCAGAGATTATGATGAGAAACCTGACCAACTATCACCTGTGCTGGGGGCAGTGATTAGGCAATTAATCGAATCAAATAGTGACAAAAGGGCCTGGGTCCCTTGGTTCAACCCCTTGCTAGGAACCCAAAGTCTTTTGCACAAGAATGGGTAAAATGGTCAGGAGGAAGAAAACAGAAGTTTCAAGGACCCCTTGATATGGGAGCCCCACACACTCTGGTACCAAAATCCATTGGTGAAGCCCTAATGTGGACTACAGTTTAGATTGAGAGAACACAAAAATGTGAGAGCGGATCAGATTATGAAAACTGGAAGGTTTAAACAAGCTTTATGTGAAGTGGTTGGGTCTCCTTTACCTAAATGTCTTATGGGAATGGATATTATGTCATTCTGGGGAATTCTTCCCCTACCTAGTATTGTAAAACCAAGACCTGTTGATGAAGTCCTAGTAGAAGCTATAGTTCGGAATGTAAATGTTGCTGGAATTAAGGTAAAAGTTTGTAGGAGAATTGGTATGTTTGAACAAGCTTTGTGAAGTGGCTGCATCTCTTTTACCTGATCATGTTATAGGGATGGACATTGTATCTGAATGAGGAATATTTCCGCTACCTAGTATTATAAAACAAGGGCATATAAATCTGCCCCTCAAGCAATATTAATGGGACTTGCTAAATGGGGACCAGTAAGACTGCTTAGCCCTACAATGGAGACTTCTAGACTCCTGGAATATGTTGGAACTTTTCAAAGTCCTTATTCCCCAAAGTATCTCATTCCCAGCCTTTCCTCTCATTCATTTTTGATAGCATATTGTTCCCGCCAACTGTTATCCATTGCTTCATGTAGGAGTGACAAAAACATTTGCCTATAAATGTTCTGAATTAGGTTAGATAAAACAAATCTTTTGAGTCACTTGAACCACCAGACAGATTAACCAAGGACAATCTTTGCAAATGGGGTCCATTCTGCTCTTTCAGTACTGGTACTGGGAATGCAGACTGTTATGTACCATCAAGACTGAACTGGGGAGAAAAGATGCGACTAGTGTAAGTTAAAATGCCACAAAGCTCACTACAATCAGCAAGATTCAGCTGTTTTTCTTGAATAAGTGCTCCCTGGGTTGTTGCAAGATTTTGGTTAGTTTCCAGAATTCCAAAAATATTGATTTTGTCAGCTTTTGCCAGTTTTTTAGTTGCTTTTATTGAGCAATGAAATTTTGAAGTTTCTTACTCTGCTTCTTTTTCTTATATCATCTCTCTGCATACATACTTCTAATCGGAATGAATCAGGTACATAGAAAAGCAAATACATTTATGGATCAATAGGTTGTTTTCCAAACTGTCTCTTCAAATTCTCTTTTCCTTATAAGAAAACATTCTGCTCAAACTTCTTAAGAAGCTGTGATTCATACTGTATTTTTATGTTGAAAACCTGCATATGGCAAACATATCACTGAAGACATCCAATGAGCACTAGAGTTGCTCCATCATCAAGATGAAATGTAAGTGCTAGGCCAGGATGAAAAAAAAAAAAAACTAGTGTTGAATGAGAGAAAAGACAGGTGATGAGTGCTTATCCAAGCTATAGGTTTGGGCAATGTAATGGGTAGACCCAGCCCAAGTAAATCAAACTTGGGTAGGCCCACTTTTTGCCACCTCAAAATGGACACAGACCAGTAAAGTCAAATTAAGGACCCACATTTACCTTGTGAAGAAGGGAAATTATTTCTGTGTTACTTTAAAATACAAAAGATGGAAACAAAGACCAGGTGCTTTTTTCCTACTGAGCCAGACTCTGTAGTAGGACCACATTGTGGCTGGGTATGTGATGAGAAAGGTACTGAATGATTCTATGGACTCTTTTAGTCCTAGATTAATGTCTTATTTATTACTGGTAATCTATTTAGGAGGCCATGGCAAATTTAAATGATGTTTGTTAAAGAAAAAGATACATTGTGATACACATATTTATCATTCCTTGATGTGTCAATAGACTACAACATGAGAGTTAAATAAACTAATCATTAGGAAGAATGAAAGAATTTGTTCATCTGATGATCTTTGAGAGGAATTAGCTTCCATATTTATAAGCTGTTAAATCATTTATTTTAGTTGCATTAAATCTTTGCAATAACTAGGTCCAATGTTTTCACTTAAAAATTATTTATTGTTAATTATTCTAAACATAAAATGTGAATAGAAATTAATATAATAAACCCCATATATTACCATCTAGCTTAACCAAATATTAACATTAAGTGCTGCTTTTATTATAGCTCATGATTTTCATAGGTAATATTTTCATTATTATTTACTTCTAAATATTACATATTTTTCAAAATGATCCATAAGTGATTTAGGAGTGCATTTTAAGTTTTCAAATGTGTCCTGTATGTTGTTTATGTGTGTGTCTGTTTGCATGTGCTCTTTTTATTGTTGATTTTTAATGTAAATTTCATCATGGTAAACCAACATTATCTATACCATGTTGGTTCTTTGAAATATCTGATACTGCTTTGCAACCTAGTATGAGGTAATTCTTTATAAATGCTTTATGTGAGCTTGAAAAAAATGTATATTTTCTATCTGCTCTATATACCCATTAGATATGTTATTAATTTTTCTGTTCAAAGTTTAAAAATTCTTACTAACATTTTTGTCTCCTTGTCTGATAGAGGTATATTAAATTCTTTCCCCATGATTGTAGACTTCTCAACTTCTCTTTATAATCCTAATTTTTTTTAATTTCATATATCTTAAGGATATGTTATCAGGTGGCTACAGGTTCACAATTATTATATCTTTGGCTATTTTAATGTGTATTGTGTCAGGATAGGCTGTGTAATTCTATAGTGATAAATAATCCCCAAATCAAAGCCTTACGACAGTAAATATTTATTTTTTGCTCACATCACACTACATATTCAACATGGGTTGACACTGAAATTTTATCTCAACATCTCACCTGCTTCCATGACAACCATAGCACAGAGAACATGATGACTTGTATACTGGTTCTTAAAGCTTCCACCCAGAATAACATACATCCCTTCTGCTCACATTTCATTTCTCAAGACCAATCACATAGCCACATCTAGTGGTAAGGGGCCAGGGAAATGCAATTTTACCATGTGTCTGAAAGGTGAAAAAACTGAAAACATTTGATGAAAAGTATTAATGACTACAATATTTAATGTCCCACATAATTCCTAGAGAAACCAAAAGCAGTAGCTAGTGAATAGGAAAGGATAAAGAATAAGGAGGAAAAAGACGTCTTGCATCACCCCTTCTCCAGTGCATACTTCCGAGCCTGAGTTAGGCTTGAGCTTTGGGGATGGGAAGATGCTTTCAATTTATTAGAGAGTGAAGTTTTGATTTATACTGACTTTTTAAAAAAATAAATTTATTTATTTATCTATTTATTTTTGGCTGTGTTGGGTCTTCGTTGCTGTGCATAGGCTTCCTCTAGTTTCAGAGCGCACGGGCTACTCTTTGTTGTGGTGCACGGGCTTCTTTTTGTGGTGGCTTCTCTTGCTGTGGAGCACGGGCTCTAGGCGCGCGGGCCTCAGCAGTTGTAGCTCACGGGCTCTAGGGCGCAAGCTCAGTAGTTGTGGCGCACGGGCTTAGTTGCTCCGCGGCATGTGGGATCTTCCCGGACCAGGGATCGAACCCATGTCCCCTGCATTGGCAGGTGGATTCTTAACCACTGCGCCACCAGGGAAGTCCCTTTACTGACTTTTTAATGCCTGAAAATGGGACTTTCCTGATGTCAGAGAATGACTGAAAAATTATTGGATCTTCTAGAAATATCATCTAGTTAGGAGAGAAGAGGTAAATTAGAATAGTTCTGAGCAACCATGGTGGGAGAATCATAGATTTACTCCCATTAACACATCCAATTCAATACATCGGTTATGCATTTCTAACCCTACATTTTGATAATAAAGTCTAAAGTTTTTCATTATTTTTATTCTGTTCCAGTCTAGAATCTAGACACTGTTCATTGAATATGATGGGGTTCAGGACACACTGTCCCCCAAATGTGGCACCTTGGCAGATTGAATATTTTAAGCTAAAGGAGATTGAGAAAATGGCAGAAACAGGAAGGTTACTCTGACCTTCCCCCCTGAAGCAGGTCATAAAATCCTCATGTGACAGGTGCCTTCCCTTTACCCAAAGGAAGGGAGTATCCTTATCTACAAAGACAAAGGGAGCTGAAAGAATCCTAACAAACAGGCCTAAGTTTCCCCCAGGTTACTATTTTACCTCATATTCCTTGACCTATCATATTTTTCCACAACTGTCTCCTCTTCATCAAACCTAGCGGTAAAATACTCTGGTTTAACCATTTCTTCTGGTCTTCATTTCCTTATGAAGGTTCCCATGTCACATAAAACTAAATTAAATAAATGTGTATGCTTTTCTCCTGTAAATCTGTCTTTGTCAGTTTAATTTTCAGTTCCAGCCAATCTGGTTGCTGTTTAGAATTTTGGCTTTGCCTTTAGAAACAAACAAATAAAAAAATAGGATGCCAACAAAACAATCTAATTTATTTCACTTCTCCCTTTTAAATTTATTTGTTGAATAATTTTTTCTTACCTCTGAATGAATAACTTTTCTAATTAGTACTATAGCTTTTATAATTATTGATAGTATTATATAATAAAAAGTCTTCCTATCACATTCCTGCCACAAGAATACATTCATTTTTGTACTTCAAAACATCCAATCAGTATAAGAATTGAAACTCTGGTCTGGTCTACTGTTATAAACCACTCCAATTTATGCCCACTTGAGTTTTGGATGCCCCTGGTTTGGGAGGGAACATGATTAGCTGCTTCTAGCTTCCTCACTCATCTCTTCCCATTTGTTAGTTGTCTAGTTCCTGGGGACAAAAGGGATTGAGGACAAAGGCACTGTCTTAAGTTTTTGGTCCGGGTGCTCTCTGATATTGGCCCCTCTAGATGTGGCATATGTAAAATTGCTGTCTTTTTCCCTCCTGGAAATTATGTGGGTTCTTCAGAGACAGTCGCACTGGGGAACTGCTGACTGTGGTTCACTTGGAAGAAGTTTCAACCACTAATGGTTAGCACACATAAAAGGTTTTTATGAGTAATTATTGTAATTGAACAAATATTGCTTGCAATTAGTACTATTTATTGAATAAATAAAATAAAGTATATTGGTGATACAAGTCTTGACAACTCATAGTTACTTAACATTTATCTGACATTTGGTTTTATAATTGTACCTTCACTTTAGCATCTCATATTCTTGGAAATTAATCCACACACCATAGCTGGAAATAACCAAACTTTCTCAATATTTAATATAAGACACATAAAGGTTAAAATATGTTTCTGCTATGTAGCTATAGAGACTATTGGGATTTCAGCTCTATTTAGGAGTTTTTTTTTCATATAAAATTTTATTTATTTATTTTTGGCTGCGTTGGGTCTTCATTGCTGCACGCGGGCTTTCTCTAGTTGCGGCGAGTGGGGGCTACTCTTCGTTGCAGTGCCCAGGCTTCTCTTTGTGGTGGCTTCTCTTGTTGCGGAGCACAGGCTCTAGGTGCGTGGGCTTCAGTAGTTATGGTGCGCAGGCTCAGTAGTTGTGGTTCCCGGGCTCTAGAGCTCAGGCTCAGTAGTTGTGGTGCATGGGCTTAGTTGCTCCATGGCATGTGGGATCTTCCTGGACCAGGTCTCAAACTCGTGTCCTCGGCATTGGCAGGCAGATTCTTAACCACTGTGCCACCAGGGAAGTCCCTATTTAGGAGTTCTTCACATGATCAGCTCTGTGTTCAGTGTCCTGGGTCATATTTCTAACTCTTTCTAATAAAATCCCTTCAGTGATATACACACAATGATAAAAAGGAAAAATAAGAGCCCTAGTTTTTACACCAGGTAAGATCATGTAATCAGGGGGTTGGCAAACTACTGCCAACAAGCCAAATCCAGCCTACCACCTGTTTCTGTATGGCCTGCGAGCTAAAGATATTTTAAAATATTTTTAGACAGTTGAAAAAAATCAAAAGAAGAAATATTTAGTGACACATGGAAATTATATGAATTCAAATTTCAGTGTCCATAAATTAAGTGTTATTGGGACACAACCACACTTATTCATTTACTATTGTCCATGGCTGCCTTCATGCTACAAAGGCAGAGCTGAATACTTGTGACAGAGATTGTACAGCCCTCAAAGCCTAAGCTATTTACTCTCTCATCCTTTATAGAAAAAGTTTGTTGACCTTTGGTGCAGATTGTAAGTTTTGTTTAATTGAGATTAAATATTGTTCAATTAATGTATCAATTAAAAACTATCTTCAGGGCTTCCCTGGTGGCGCAGTGGTTGGGAGTCTGCCTGCCAATGCAGGGGACACGGGTTCGAGCCCTGGTCTGGGAGGATCCCACATGCCGCGGAGCGACTGGGCCCGTGAGCCACAACTGCTGAGCCTGCGCGTCTGGAGCCTGTGCTCCGCAACAAGGGAGGCCGCGATAATGAGAGGCCCGCGCACCGCGATGAAGGGTGGTCCCCGCTCGCCGCAACTGGAGAGAGCCCTCGCACAGAAACGAAGACCCAACACAGCCAAAAATAAATAAATAAATAAATAAGTAAAATTAAAAAAAAAAAACTATCTTCAGAGCTAATTGAAGTAATTCCATAAATATCAAATTATTTCTGCCTGATTAGGCATCCTGACTATGATACCAACCCCTAATGTCTTTATGTTCAGTCAACCCTATTAGTTGCCTACCCAGATCACTCAGACCATACTAGTTCAGTGCCTTTGGTTAACTTAAATGGTTGGTATCTGCATCACTGTGTCCAAGGGCTTTTTGCCAGAATTGTGAAAGGCTGTTCTCTCTGCCTACTCATGTATGGCAGGCCAAAAATGCCAGGCACATAATACTTTCCCTGCCCCAGTAGCTCTCAACCAATGACTTACAGAATTTAGTGTATAAATACCCCAGTTCTGTTGTCTTTTTTTTTAATTAATTAATTAATTTATTTATTTTTGGCTGTGTTGGGTCTTCGTTTCTGTGCGAGGGCTTTCTCTAGTTGCCGCGAGCGGGGGCCACTCTTCATCGCGGTGCACGGGCCTCTCACTATCACGGCCTCTCTTGTTGCGGAGCACAGGCTCCAGATGTGCAGGCTCAGTAATTGTGGCTCACGGGCCTAGTTGCTCCGCGGCATGTGGGATCTTCCCAGACCAGGGCTCGAACCAGTGTCCCCTGCATTGGCAGGCAGATTCTCAACCACTGCGCCACCAGGGAAGCCCTGTTCTGTTGTCTTTTGACTGGGCTAATTTTGAGGTGTAGATTTTTATACCATTTATCAGCATTTTTCTCTGAGATTAAGTTCCAATTGCCCACTACAGTAGCTAGCTTAATAATGCACCTTTTCTTTTTGGCTACCTATCCTTCCCAGTATCATTTCACTACCTCCCTACTAGTGTTCTTTGCACCCCCTAACCATGCCCAAACAAACTACTTACACTGGAAGCCTTGTCTCAGTATCTGCTTTGAGAGTCCAAACCAAGACACCACATAATTAAACAACTTTTAGCTTCTAATTTTGGCTACATGGACAATCTCAAAATATCTTCATTCTCAGACAGCAAGGTTCCTCAGTTTAAATATTATTATTATAATTCTGAATCGTCAGCATCATTTAACAATGGAGACTGAGTGAATGTGAAGGGTAGAGACCATGATGTAAATCAAAGAAAGGCTTGAAACACAACATTAGAAGAACTGATGCTGATAATATATTCCATATATATGTGCTCCTTAGCCAGGTACTCTAAACACTCCCCACATTTCACCAAATTTTTTCAATATATTTCTATTGGTCACCATTTTTCACGTTAGGATATTGATATTGAGAATGGTTATGCCAAATTGCCAGCATGCTGTACATGGAAGATCGACCAGAGAGAAGACACTTTCTTCACTCTTTTTCATTCTTTTTTCTTTGTTCTCCTATGACTGGATAATTTAAAATGCCCTGTCTTTGAGTTCACAAATTCTTTATTCTCCTTGATCAAGTCTGTTTCTGATACTCTCTATCACATTTTTCATTTCATTCATTGTATTCTTCAGCTCCAGAATTTCTATTTGGTTCTTTTTTTATGATTTCTTTCTCTGTGTTAAATCTCCTGTTTTGTTCATGTACTGTTTCACTGATTTTGTTGAATTGTCTTTCTGTGTTTTCTTTTGGCTCATGAGCTTCCTTAAGACAACTATTTTGAATTCTTTATCAGGCAAATTGTAGGTCTCCATTTCTTTGGAATCAGTTACTGGAAAATTATTGTACTCGTTTGGTGGTGTCATGTTTCCTTGATTGTTTTTGTGTCCTAAAAGTCTTGCATTGCTGTATTCACATTTGAAGAAGCAGTCACATTCTCAATTCTTTACTGATTGGCTTTGAGAGGGAAATATCTTTGCAGCACTGCTAGGGATTCTGTGGCTTTCTTAGACTTTTTCTATGGATACACCTGCTCCACACTCCTCTTGGGAGAGTATTCTTAAGATTGTATGCCTTATCTCAATCTTGCAAAGCCAGGCCAGGTACTGACAGTCCCCCATTTGCTTTCCCTAGGGTTGTGCTTAATGCTCAAGTTTGTGTGCTTCCTCTCAATACCTTGGAGTTGGGCCAGCTTTCTGTGCATGCTAACTAGCCATTTGTAAAGACTTACACTTGTCACCTTTGTGGGCGTGCAAAGAAAGCCAGCCACAGAATGTAGGTGGGGGGAGAGTTTGTGGGTGAAGTATGCAGAGCATTGGGGGTACTTACTGGGGAGCCCCACAGGTGAGGCAACCCCAGTAGCTTGTGCGTGGTCTTCCTGATGGAGTCTGTGAAGTGGTTAGTAAGATCTTCATCCTTTTGATGCCCTCCAAGCCCTGGTTGCTGTGCTCCTAGCCCCTCTCTGTCCCTTAGTTGTACAGCACACCTCAGTATTCTAGATGGGGTGAGAAGAAAGTCAGTCTCTTTGGCAGTGTCCCACATGGCTGGGGAAACCAAGCACTCACGCATATGTCTTCACTTTCCCCTCTGGGAGAAGTAGAAGGTCTCTCTTGGCACTGAACCAGGTAAAGTGAAACCACTCTTCTTACTCTCTTTTATGTGGCCAGTGTTAGATTTTTTTCTCCAGTAGTGTGCTGGAACTACTCCTCTGGACTCCCACTTGTCAAAATCAGCATTATTTGGGGGGAAGATGGTAGAAAAGTTCTATTCTGCTATGTTGCTGATGTCACTCCTGGCAGTTCATTTTTAAATAAGACAGTGTTTTGGATGAAAATTGTGACATTTCCCAGTTATCCCACTCCCATGTGGAGGAGGAGCTGGCCTTCCAGTGATTCATATTCGGGATAAAACGTCAAACCTCTCTCCTGTCCCAGAGCTTACAAATCTATATTTATTTTTTAAACTCTTTTTTTAAAAAAAATTTTTGGCTGAGTTGGGCCTTAGTTGCAGCACGTGGGATCTTCGATGAGGCATGTGGGATCTTTTGTTGCAGCGCTTGGGCTTCTCTATAGTTGTGGTGTGTGGGTTTTCTCTCTCTAGTTGTGGTGCACGGGCTCCAGGGCATGTGGGCTCTGTAATTCATGGTACGTGGGCTGTCTTGTTGAGGCGTGCAAGCTCAGTAGTTGTGGCGTGTGGGCTTAGTTGCCCCGCGGCATGTGGGCTCCCAGTTCCCCAACTAGGTATGGAACCCACGTCCCCCGCATTGGAAGGCAGATTCCTCACCACTGGACTACCAGGGAAGTCCCACAAATCTGTACTTAAACTGGAGAATGTCATGGTTTTTGTCACTCATTAGAGACTATAACTTAAATTGTTATTCATCCTCTGTTGAAAGGTCAGCAAAAATAAATGACATATAGGGAAAGTAATCATCTTTCTACCTTTGGAAATAGGAAAAACTTGGATTCCTCCAGTTGACATTAATACTTTTTTCTGGTAAGAATAACCATGTACTTTTCCCCATTTTCCTCTTTCCTTTGACTTCGGGGGATTTAGACCCAGATTCTCTATTCTGTACCTTTTTGAGAAGATATATGAAAGGAGCGTATCATGCAGAGTTGTATAAGCTATTGAAAAAGCCTTTGCTTTTATTCTGAGTAAAACTGGAAACCATTTTGAGGGGGGGAACATAAATTTAAGAATGACATTGTTTGACATATTTTTAACTAAGTCCTTTTGGCAACTGTAGAGGACTGTCCTTACCCCTTGTCTCCACTTCCTTTCCTCCAATTTCTCTCGAACACATTTGATTCACCTTGCCACCCATGCTTTCCAATAAGACACTGCAGTGTAGACACAGAGAAACCAGTTAGGGAGCTGTTGCCATAATCCAGGCAAGAGGGTATTGAGACCTGGACCAGAGGATATAGTAAGTCATCAGTGGTCAGAGCCTGGATATATTTTGATAGTAAAGCCAACTAGAATTTCTGATGGGTCAAATGTGGGATGTGGTAGAAAGAGAGAAAACAAAGAATTTCCCACAGACTAGCTTCTAATAATGAATCTGGGCACCATTTCATGAGATGAGCACCATAAGATAAGTTCATATTCTGATATGAATTCTGGCCTTGCCTCTTCATGTCAAGATATCTGGTGAGTCAGCATAGTGAGCAGTAGGTGTATTCCTAGAAACCATTTGTGTAGCTAGCAATAACTTAACTATATATGTAAGTAACTGTGAATATAACCCAAACTAGAGGTATTCTCAACTTAACTTCCCTTTAGCTAGATTTCAAGATTACCCATGGCCACTCCAACATCACTCATCTCAAGGGAAAGTATGGTGGAGAGGTAGTTGGAGTGGAAAGAGCCAGCAGTTTTAACTGTTTTCAGTTAAAACGCCTAATTTTTGCAAATCCGGCAAAACTGGATGACTATGTGAACACATTGTTAGGGCTTTTCCCAGTACCTTGGAATGGACTTGTGTAAGTGCATATCTCTACAAAGTAAGCCGATTAACTTCACAGTAACCTCTCTACATGTAGAGTTTGGAGAAAAGAGCAGGAATCAGCCTGGGAGACTGAGAATGAACTACCAGTGCAGAAGGAGGAAAACCAAGAGTAAAGAGTACCTTAGAAGCCAAGAGAAGATGTTGATGGGGGAACTCCCTGGCAGCCCAGTGGTTAGGACTTGGCACTTTCACTGCCATGGGCCCAGGTTCAATCCGTGGCCGGGGAACTAAGATCCCACAAACCACATGGTGCGGCCAAAAAGATGTTGATGATGAGGCTGGTCAGATCATGACTAAAACTGAACAATGTATTTGGCAACATGGAGGTCATAGTGAACTTGAGAGGAGGTGTCTTGTTGGAAAGCATGGGTGGCAAGGTGAATCAAATGTGTTTGAGAGTAATTGGAGGAAAGGAAGTGGACACAATGGGTTAGGACAGTCCTCTTCACACTTTTTACTGACTGTCCAGATGCAAATCTTTTGTGGGTTATATGAGGAGTTACTATACCAGAATTTCTTCCTGTAAAGAAATAATTCCAGAAAGGATGAAAATAGAAGATGATGATGGAGTAGAATGACGTGTGCTCACTCCCTCTTGCAAGAGAACCGGAATCACAACTAACTACTGAACAATCATCGACAGAAAGACACTGGAACTTGGGATTTCCTTGGTGGTGCAGTGGTTAGGAATCCACCTGCCAATGCAGGGGACAGGGGTTCGAGCCCTGGTCCAGGAAGATCCCACATGCCATGGAGCAACTAAGCCCGTGCGCCCCAACTACTGAGCCTGTGCTCTAGAGCCTGTGAGCCACAGCTACAGAGCCCATGTGCCACAATTACTGAAGCCCATACACCACAACTACTGAAGCCCTCACACCACAACTACTGAAGCTCGCATGCCTAGAGCCCATGCTCTGCAACAAAGAGAAGCCACCACAACGAGAAGCCTGCACACTGCAACAAAGAGTAGTTCCTGCTCACCACAACTAGAGAAAGCCCACGTGCAGCAATGAAGACCCAACACAGCCAAAAATAAAATAAGTAAATAAATAAATTTATTAAAAACAAAAAAAGAAAGACACTGGAATTCACCAGAAAAGATACCCCACATCCAAAGACAAAGGAGAAGCCACAATGAGACAGTAGGAGGGCCGCAATCACGATAAAATCAAATCCCATAACCACTGGGTGGGCGACTCACAAACTGGAGAACAATTATACCACAGAAGTCCACCCACTGGAGTGAAGGTTCTGAGCCCCACGTCAGGTTTCCCAACCTGGGGGTCTGGCAAGGGGAGGAGGAATCCCCTGAGAACTGGACTTTGAGGGCCAGTGGGATTTGATTGCAGGACTTTGACAGGACTGGGGGAAACAGAGACTCCACACTTGGAGGGCACACTCAAAGTAGTGTGTGCACCAGGACCCAGGGGGAAGGAGAAGTGACCCCATAGGATACTGAACCAGACCTACCTGCTGTGTCAGAAGGTCTCCTGCAGAGGTGGGGAAGAGGCTGTGGCTCACTACAGGGACAAGGAAACTGGCAGCAGACATTCTGGGGAATACTCCTTGGCTTGAGCCCTCACAGAGTCCAACGTTAGGCCCACCAAAGAGCCTGTAGGCTCCAGTGCTGGGTCACCTCAGGCCAAACAACCAAAAGGGAGGGAATACAGCCCCACCCATCAGCAGACAAGCAGATTAGTTTTACTAAGCTCTGCCCACCAGAGCAACACCCAGCTCTACCCATCACCGGTCCCTCCCATCAGGAAGCTTGCACAATCCTCTTAGATAGCCTCATCCACAAGAGGGCAGACAGCAGAAGCAAGAAGAACTATAATCCTGCAGCCCACAGAATGAAAACCACAATCACAAAACGATAGACAAAATAAAAGGCAGAGGACTATGTCCCAGATGTAGGAACAAGATAAAACCCCAGAAAAACAACTAAAAGAAGTGGAGATAGGCAACCTTCCAGAAAAAGAATTCAGAATAATGGTAGTGAAGATGATCCAGGACCTCAGAAAAAGAATGGAGGCAAGGATCGAAAAGATGCAAGAAACGTTTAACGAAGACCTACAAGAATTAAAGAACAAACAGAGATCAACAGTACAATAACTGAAATGAAAAATACACTAGAAGGAGTCAATAGTAGAATAACTGAGGCAGAAGAACGGATAAGTGACCTGGAAGACAAAATGGTGGAATTTACTGCCATGGAACAGAATAAAGAAAAAAGAATGAAAAGAAATGAAGACAGCCTAAGAGACCTCTGGGACAACATTAAATGCACCAACATTCGCATTATAGAGGTCCCAGAAGGAGAAGAGAGAGAGAAAGGACCCAAGAAAAATATTCAAAGAGATTATAGTTGAAAACTTCCCTAACATGGGAAAGTAAAGAGCCACCCAAGTCCAGGAAGTGCAGAGAGTCCCAGTCAGCATAAACCCAAGGAGAAACACGTTGAGACACATAGTAATCAAATTGACAAAAATTAAAGACAAAGAAAAATTATTCAAAGCAACAAGGGAAAAATGACAAATAATATACAAGGGAACTCCCATAAGGTTAACAGCTGATTTCTCAGCAGAAATTCTGCAAGCCAGAAGGGAGTGGTATGAAATATTTAAAGTGATGAAAGTGAAGGATCTACAACCAAGAATATTCTACACAGCAAGGATCTCATTCAGATTCGATGGAGAAATCAAAAGCTTTACAGACAATTAAAGGGAAAAGAATTCATCACCACCAAACCAGCTATACAACAAATGCTAAAGGAACTTCTCTAAGTGGGAAACACAAGAGAAGTAAAAGACCTACAAAAACCCAAAACAATTAAGAAAACAGTAATAGGAACATACATATTGATAATTACCTTAAATGTGAATGGATTAAATGTTCCAACAAAAAGACACAGACTGGCTGAATGGATACAAAAACAAGACCTGCATATATGCTGTCTACAAGAGACTCACTTCAGACCTAGGGACACATACAGACTGAAAGTGAGGGGATGGAAAAAGATATTCCATGCAAATGGAAATCAAAAGAAAGCTGGAGTAGCAATACTCATATCAGATAAAATAGACTTTAAAATAAACAGTGTTACAAGAGACAAGGAAGGACACTACATAGTGATCAAGGGATTAATCCAAGAAGAAAATATAACAATTATAAATATCTATGCACCCAACATAGGAGCACCTCAATACACAAGGCAAATGCTAACAGCTATAAAAGGGGAAATCGACAGTAACACAATAATAGTGGGGGACTTTAACACCTCACTTACACAAATGGAGAGATCATCCAGACAGAAAATTAATAAACACAAGCTTTAAGTGACACAAGAGAGCAGATATATTTAATTGATATTTACAGGACATTCCATCTGAAAACAGCAGAATACACTTTCTTCTCAAGTGCACATGGAACATTCCACAGGATAGATCACATCTTGGGTCACAAATCAAGTCTCGGTAAATTTAAGAAAATTTAAATAGTATCAAGCATCTTTTCTGACCAAAACACTATGAGATTAGAAATAAATTACAGGGGAAAAGAACTGTAAAAAACACAAACATATGGAGGCTAAACAATATGCTACTAAATAACCAAGAGATCATTGAAGAAATCAAAGAGGAAATAAAGACATACCTTGAGACAAATAATGATGAAAACATAACAACACAAAACCTATGGGATGCATCAAAAGCAGTTCTAAGAAGGAAGTTTATAGCAGTACAATCCTACCTCAAGAAACTAGAAAAATTTCAAATAAACAATCTAACTTTACACCTAAAGAAACTAGAAAAAGAAGAACAAAAAAACAAAGTTAGTAGAAGGAAAGAAAACAAAGATCAGAGCAGAAATAAATGAAATAGAAACAAAGAAAACAATAGCAAAGATAATAAAACTAAAAGCTGGTTTTTTTTTTTTAACATCTTTATTGAAGCATAATTGCTTTACAATGGTGTGTTAGTTTCTGCTTTAAAACAGAGTGAATCAGTTATACATATACATATGTTCCCATATCTGTTCCCTCTTGCATCTCCCTCCCTCCCACCCTCCCTATCCCACCCCTCTAGGTGGTCACAAAGCACCGAGCTGATCTCCCTGTGCTATGTGGCTGCTTCCCACTAGCTATCTATTTTACATTTGGTAGTGTATATATGTCCATGACACTCTCTCACCCTGTCACCTCTCACCCCTCCCCCTCCCCATATCCTCAAGTCCATTCTTTAGTAGGTCTGTGTCTTTATTCCCATCTTGCCACTAGGTTCTTCATGACCTTTTTTTTCCCCTTAGATTCCATATATATGTGTTAGCATACTGTAAAAGCTGGTTCTTTGAGAAGATAAATATAATTGATAAACATTTAGCCAGACTCATCAAGAAAAAGAGGGGAAGGAATCAAACCAATAAAATTAGAAATGGAAAAGGAGAAGTTACAACGGACACTGCAGAAATATAAAGCATCATAAGAGACTACTACGAGCAACTATATGCCAATAAAATGCACAACCTGGAAGAAATGGACAAATTCTTAAGTAAAATCTTCCAAGACTGAACCAGGAAGAAATAGAAAATATGAACAGACCAATCACAAGTAATGAAATTGAAACTGTGATTAAAAATCTTCCAACAGGGGAGACCTTCAAGATGGTAGAGGAGTAAGACATGGAGATCACCTTCCTCCCCACAAATACATCAGAAATACATCTACATGTGGAACAACCCCTACAGAACACCTACTGAACGCTCACAGAAGACCTCAGATTTCCCAAAAGGCAAGAAACTCCCCCCATACCTGGGTAGGGCAAAAGAAAAAAGAAAAAACAGAGACAAAAGAATAGGGACGGGACCTGCACCTCGGGGAGGGAGCTGTGAAGGAGGAAAAGTTTCCACACACTAGGAAGTCCCTTCACTGGTGGAGACAGGGTGTGGGTTGTGGGGGGAAGCTTCGGAGCCACGGAGGAGAGCACAGAAACAAGGGTGCAGAGGGCAAAGCAGAGAGATTCCCACACAGAGGATCACTGTGACCAGCACTCACTAGATGGAGAGGCTTGTCTGCTCACCCGCCGGGGCAGGCGGGGGCTGGGAGCTGAGGCTCGGGCTTCAGTCAGATCGCAGGGAGAGGACTGGGGTTGGCGGCGTGAACGCAGCCTGAAGGGATTAGTGCACCACGGCTAGCCGGGAGGGAGTCCGGGAAAAAGTCTGGAACTGCCAAAGAGGCAAAGAGACCATTGTTTTGGGGTGTGCGAAGAGGATTCAGAGCACCACCTAAACGAGCTCCAGAGATGGGCGCAAGCCACGGCTATCAGCGTGGACACCAGAGATGGGCATGAAACGCTAAAATTGCTGCTGCAGCCACCAGGAAGCCTGTGTGCAAGCACAGGTCACTATCCACACCACGCCTCCAGGGAGCCTGTGCAGCCCGACACTGCCAGGGTCCCCTGATCCAGGGACAACTTCCCTGGGAGAACGCACGGCGCACCTCGGGCTGTTGCAACATCATGCTGCCTCTGCCGCCGCCACAGGCTCACCCTGCATTCCATGCCCCTCCCTCCCCCCCCCAGGCCTGAGTGAGTCAGACTCCCCTAATCAGCTGCTACTTTAACCCCATCCTGTCTGGGTGGGGAACAGATGCCCTCAGGCAACCTACACGCAGAGGTAGGACCAAATCCAAAGCTGAACCCCAGGAGCTGTGTGAACAATGAAGAGAAAGGGAAATTTCTCCCAGCAGCCTCAGGAGCAGAGGATTAAATCTCCACAATCAACGTGATGTACCCTGCATCTGTGGAATACCTGAATAGACAACGAATCATCCTATAATTGAGGTGGTAGACTTTGGGAGCAACTGTAGACTTGGGGTTTGCTTTCTGCATCTAATTTGTTTCTGGTTTTATGTTTATCGTAGTTTAGTATTTGGAGTTAATTATCATTGGTAGGTTTGTTTATTGATTTGGTTGCTCTCTTCCTGCTTTCTTCTTTTATATATATATATATATATTTGTTTCCTTTTTCTCTTTTTGTGAGTGTGTATGGGTATGCTTCTTTGTGTGATTTTGTCTGTATAACTTTCCTTTTACCATTTGTCCTAGGGTTCTGCCTGTCTATTTTTTGTTTGTTTGTTTGTTTTTTAAATTTATTTATTTATATTTATTTATTTATTTATTTTTGGCTGTGTTGGGTCTTCATTTCTGTGCGAGGGCTTTCTCCAGTTGCGGAGAGCGGGGGCCACTCTTCATCGCAGTGCGCGGGCCTCTCACTGTCGTGGCCTCTCCCGTTGCAGAGCACAAGCTCCAGACGCGCAGGCTCAGTAGTGGTAGCTCACAGGCCTAGTCGCTCCGCGGCATGTGGCATCTTCCCAGACCAGGACTCGAACCTATGTCCCCTGCATTGGCAGGCGGATTCTTAACCACTGCGCCACCAGGGAAGCCCTGTTTGTTTGTTTTTATAGCATAGTTTTTAGAGCTTGTTATCACTGGTGGATTTCTGTTTTGGTTTGGTGGCTCTCGTCTTCCCTTCTTTTCTTTTTTTATTACTTTTTAATTTTTAATAATTTCTTAAATTTTTATTTTAATAACTTTATTTATTTTATTTTATTATTTTTTTCTTTCTTTCTTTCTTTCCTATTTTCTCCATTTCTGCTGAGCCATGTGGCTGACAGGGTCTTGGTGCTCCAGCCGGGTGTCAGACCTGTGCCTCTAAGGTGGGAGAGCCGACATCATGACATTGGTCCACCAGAGACCTCCCGGCTCCACATAATATCAAATGGCAAAAGCTCCCCCAGAGATCTCCATCTCAACGCTAAGACCCAGCTCCACTCAACGACCAGCAAGCTACAGTGGTGGACACCTTATGCCAAACAACTAGCAAGACAGAACAAACCTGCACCCATTAGCAGAGAGGCTGCCTAAAATCATAATGTCACAGACACCCCAAAACACACCACTGGACGGGGTCAAGCCCACCAGAAAGACGAGATCCAGCCTCATCCACCAGAACACAGGTACTAGTCCCCTCCACCAGGAAGCCTACACAACCCACTGAACTAACCTTAGCCACTGGAGGCAGACACCAAAAGCAATGGGAACTACGAACCTGCAGCCTGCAAAAAGGAGACCCCAAACATAGTAAGTTAAGCAAAATGAGAAGACAGAGAAACACACAGCAGATGAAGGAGCAAGGTAAAAACCCACCAGACCAAACAAATGAAGAGGAAATAGGCAGTCTACCTGAAAAAGAATTCAGAGTAATGATACTAAAGATGATCCATAATTTTGGAAGTAGAATGGAGAAAATACAGGAAACGTTTAAAAAGGACCTAGAAGAACTAAAGAGAAAACACACAATGATGAACAACACAATAAAAGGAATTAAAAATTTTCTAGAAGGAATCAATAGCAGAATAACTGAGGCAGAAGGACGGATAAGGGACCTGGAAGATAAAATAGTGGAAATAACTACTACAGAGCAGAATAAAGAAAAAAGAATGAAAAGAATTGAGGACAGCCTCAGAGACCTCTGAGACAATATTAAACACACCAACATTCGAATTATAGGGGTCCCAGAAGAAGAAGAGAAAGAGAAAGGGACTGAGAGAATATTTGAGGACATTATAGTTCAAAACTTCCCTAATAAGGGAAAGGAAATAGTTAATCAAGTCCAGGAAGTCAGAGAGTCCCATACAGGATAAATTGAAGGAGAAACATGCCAAGATACATATTAATGAAACTATCGAAAATTAAATGCAAAGAAAAAATATTAGAAGCAGCAAAAGAAAAACAACAAATAACATACAAGGGAATCCCCATCAGGTTAACAGCTGATCTTTCAGCAGAAAGTCTGTAAGCCAGAAGGGAGTGGCAGAACATATTTACAGTGATCAAAGGGAAAAAGCTACAACCAAGATTACTCTACCCAGCACGGATCTCATTCAGATTCGACAGAGAAATTAAAACCTTTACAGATAAGCAAAACATAAGAGAATTCAGCACCATGAAACCAGCTTCACAACAAATGCTAAAGGAACTTCTCTAAGCAGGAAACACAAGCGAAGGAAAAGACCTACAAAAACAAAACCAAAGCAATTAAGAAAATGGTAATAGGAACACACATATTGATAATTACCTTAAGTGTAAATGGATTAAATGCTCCAACCAAAAGACATAGATTCTATGAATGGATACAAAAATATGACCCATATATATGCTGTCTACAAGAGACCCACTTCAGACCTAGGGACACATACAGACTGAAAGTGAGGGGATGGACAAAGATATTCCATGCAAATGGAAATCAAAAGAAAGCTGGAGTAGCAATTCTCATATCAGACAAAATAGACTTTAAAATAAAGACTATTACAAGAGACAAAGAAGGACACTGCATAATGATCAAGAGATCGATCCAAGAAGAAGATATAGCAATTGTAAATATTTATGGACCCAGTATAGGAGCACTTCAATACATAAGGCAAATGCTAACAACCATGAAAGGAGAAATGGACAGTAACAAAATCACAGTAGGGGACTTTAACACCCCACTTTCACCAATGGAAAGAACATCCAAAATGAAAATAAATAAGGAAACACAAGCTTAAATGATACATTAAACAAGATGGACTTAATTGATAGTTATAGTACATTCCATTGAAAAACAACAGAATACACTTTCTTCTTAAGTGCTCATGGAACATTCTCCAGCATAGATCATATCTTGGGTCACAAATCAAGCCTTGGTAAATTTAAGAAAATTTAGATCGTATCAAGCAGCTTTTCCGACCACAATGCTATGAGACTAGATATAAATTACAGGATAAAATCTGTAAAAAATACAAACACTTGGAGTCTAGACCATATACTACTTAATAACTAAGAGATCACTGGAGAAATCAAAGAGGAAATCAAAAAATACCTAGAAACAAATGACAACTAAAACACGACGAGCCAAAACCTATGGGATGCAGCAAAAGCAATTCTAAGAGGGAACGTTATAGTAATACCATCTTATCTCAAGAAACAAGAAACATCTCAAATAAACAACCTAACCTTATGCTTAAAGCAATTAGAGCAAGAAGAACAAAAAAACCCCAAAGTTAGCAGAAGGAAAGAAATCATAAAGATCACATCAAAAATAAATGCAAAAGAAATGAAGGAAACGATAGCTGAGATCAATAAAACTAAAAGCTGGTTCTTTGAGAAGACAAACAAAATTGATAAACCATTAGCCAGACTCATCAAGAAAAAAAGGGAGAAGAGTCAAATCAACAGAATTAGAAATGAAAAACGAGAAGTAACAACTGACACTGCAGAAATACAAAGGATCATGAGAGATTACTGCAAGCAACTATGCGCCAATAAAATGGACAACCTGGAAGAAATGGACAAATTCTTAGCAAAGCACAACATTCCGAGACTGAACCAGGAAGAAATAGAAAATATAAACAAACCAATCACAAGCACTGAAATTGAGACTGTGGTTAAAAATTTTCCAACAAACAAAAGCCCAGGACCAGATGGCGTCACAGGCAAATTCTATAAAACATTTAGAGAAGAGCTACCACCTATCCTTCTCAAACTCTTCCAAAATAGAGCAGAGGGAGGAACACTCCCAAACACATTCTACAAGGCCACCATCACCCTGATACCAAAACCAGACAAAGACGTCACAAAGAAAGAAAACTACAGGCCAATAACACTGATGAACATAGATGCAAAAATACTCAACAGAATACTAGCAAACAGAATCCAACAGCACATTAAAAGGATCATACATCATCATCAAGTGGGGTTTAACCCAGGAATGCAAGGATTCTTCAATATACGCAAATCAATCAATGTGGTAAACCATATTAACAAATTGAAGGAAAAAAACCATATGATCATCTCAATAGATGCAGAGAAAGCTTTCAACAAAATTCAACACCCATTTATGATAAAAGCCCTCCAGAAAGTAGGCATGGAGGGAACTTACCTCAAAATAATAAAGGCTATATATGAGAAACCCACAGCCAACATCATTCTCAGTGGTGAAAAACTGAAACCATTTCCTCTAAGATCAGGAACAAGAAAAGGTTTTCCACTCTCACCATTATTATTCAACATAGATCTGGAAATTTTAGCCACAGCAATCAGAGAAGAGAAAGAAATAAAAGGAATCCAAATCAGAAAAGAAGAAGTAAAGCTGTCACTGTTTGCAGATGACCTCACAGTATACACAGAAAATCCTAAAAGTGCTACCAGAAAACTACTAGAGCTAATCAATGAATTTGGTAAAGTAGCAGGATACAAAATTAATGCACAGAAATCTCTTGCATTCCTATACACTAATGATGAAAAATCTGAAAGAGAAATTAAGGAAACACTCCCATTTACCATTGCAACAAAAAGAATAAAATACCCAGGAATAAACCTACTTAGGGAGAGAAAAGACCGGTATGCAGAAAATTATAAGACATTGATGAAGGAAATTAACGATGATACAAACAGATGGAGAAACATACCATATTCCTGAATTGGAAGAATCAACATTGTGAAAATGACTCTACTACCCAAAGTAATCTACAGATTCAATGCAATCCCTATCAAGCTACCAATGGCATTGTTCACAGAACTAGAACAAATAATTTCACAATTTGTATGGAAACACAAAAGACCCTGAGTAGCCAAAGCAATCTTGAGAAAGAAAAATGGAGCTGGAAGAATCAGGCTCCCAGACTTCAGACTATACCACAAAGCTACAGTAATCAGGACAGTATGGTACTGGCACAAAAACAGAAATATAGATCAATGGAACAGGATAGAAAGCCCAGAGATAAACCCACGCACATATGGTCACCTTAGTTTTGTTAAAGGAGGCAAGAATATACAATGGAGAAAAGACAGCCTCTTCAATAAGTGGTGCTGGGAAAACTGCACAGCTATATGTAAAAGAATGAAATTAGAACACTCCCCAACACCATACACAAAAATAAACTCAAAATGGATTAAAGACCTAAATGCAAGGCCAGAAACTATAAAACTCTTACAGAAAAACATAGGCAGAACACCTTCAATAAGTGGTGCTGGGAAAACTGCACAGCTATATGTAAAAGAATGAAATTAGAACACTCCCCAACACCATATACAAAAATAAACTCAAAATGGATTAAAGACCTAAATGCAAGGCCAGAAACTATAAAACTCTTACAGAAAAACATAGGCAGAACACTCTGACATAAATCACAGCAAGATCATTTTTCATCCACCTCCTAGAGAAAGGGAAATAAAAACAGAAATAATCAAATGGGACCTAATGAAACTTAAAAGCTTTTGCACAGCAAAGGAAACCATAAACAAGACAAAAAGACAACCCTCAGAATGGGAGAAAATATTTGCAAATGAAGCAACTGAAAAAGGCTTAATCTCTAAAATTTACAAGCAGCTCATGCAGCTCTATAGCAAAAACCAAACAACCCAATCCAAAAATGGGCAGATGACCTAAATAGACATTTCACCAGAGAAGATATACAGATTGCCAACAAACACATGAAAGAATGCTCAACATCACTAATCGTTAGAGAAATGAAATGAAAACTACAATGAGGTATCACCTCACACTGGTCAGAATGGCCATCATGAAAAAATCTACAAACAATAAATGCTGGAGAGGGTGTGGAGAAAAGGGAACCCTCTTGCATTGTTGGTGGGAATGTAAATTGATACAGCAACTATGGAGAACAGTATGGAGGTTCCTTAAAAAACTAATAATAGAACTACCATACGGCCCAGCAATCCAACTACTGGGCATATACCCTGAGAAAACCATAATTCCAAAAGAGTCATGTACCACAATGTTCATTGCAGCTCTATTTACAATAGCCAGGACATGGAAGCAACCTAAGTGTCCATCAACAGATGCATGGATAAAGAAGATGTAGCACATATATACAATGGAATATTACTCAGCCATAAAAATAAACGAAATTGAGTTATTTGTAGTGAGGTGGATGGACCTAGAAACTATCATACAGGATGAAACAAGTCAGGAAGAGAAAATCAAATACTGTATGCTCACACATATATATGGAATCTAAGAAAAAAAAATGGTTCTGAAGAACCTAGGGGCAGGACAGGAATAAAGACACAGACATAGAGAATGGACTTGAGGACACAGGTAGGGGGAAGGGTAAACTGGGATGAAGTGATAGATTGGCATGGACTTATATATACTACCAAATGTAAAATAGATAGCTAGTGGGAAGCAGTTGCATAGCACAGAGAGATCAGCTCGGTGCTTTGTGACCACCTAGAGGGGTGGGATAGGGAAGGTGAGAGGGAGATGCAAGAGGGAGGAGATATGTGGATATATGTATATGTATAGTTGATTCACTTTGTTATAAAGCAGAAACTAACAGAACATTGTAAAGCAATTATACTCCAATAAAGATGTTAAAAAAGAAAAATCTTCCAACAAACAAAAGCCCAGGACCAAATGGCTTCTCAGGTAAATTCTATCAAACGTTTCGAGAAAAGCTAACACCCATCCTTCTCAAACTCTTCGAAAAAACTGCTGAGGAAGGAACACTCCCAAACTCACTCTACGAGGCCACCATCCCCTGATACCAAAACCAGACAAAGATAGTACAAGAAAAGAAAATTACAGACCAATATCACTGATGAATATAGATGCAAAAATCCTCAACAAAATACTAGCAAACAGAATCTAACAACACATTAAAAGCATCATACACCATGATCAAGTGGGATTTATCCCAGGGATGCAAGTCTTCTTCAATATATGCAAATCAATCAATGTGATCCACCCTATTAACAAGTTTAAGAATAAAAACCATATGATCATCTTAATAGATGCCGAAAAAGCTTTTGACAAAATTCAACACCCATTTATTATAAAAACTCTCCAGCAAGTGGGCATTGAGGAAACCTACCTTAACATAATAAAGGCCATATATGCCAAACCCACAACACACATCATTCTCAATGGTGAAAAACTGAAAGCATTTCCTCTAAGATCAGGAACAAGACAAGGCTGTCCACTGTCACCACTATTATTCAAGATAGTTTTGGAAGTCCTAGCCATGGCAATCAGAGAAGAAAAAGAAATAAAATGAATCCAAATTGAAAAAGAAGAAGTAAAACTGTAACTGTTTGCAGATGACATGACACTATACATGGGAAATCCTAAAGATGCCACCAGAAAACTACTAGAGCTAATCAGTGAATTTGGTAAAGTTGCCAGATATAAAATTAATGCACAGAAATCTTTTGCATTCCTATACACTAGCAAGGAAAGATCGGAAAGAGAAATTAAGGAAACAATCACATTCACCATTGCAACAAAAAGAATGAAATACCTAGGAATAAAACTACCTAAGGAGGTAAAAGACCTGTACTCAGGAAACTATAAGACACTGATGAAAGAAATCAAACATGACACAAACAGATGGAGAGATATACCACGTTCTTGGATTGGAAGAATCGATATTGTGAAAATGACTATACTACCGAAAGCAATCTACAGATTCAATGCAATCCCTATCAAATTACCAATGGCATTTTTTTACAGAACTAGAACAAAAAAATCTTAAAATTTGTATGGAGACACAAAAGACCCTAAATAGCCAAAGCAATCTTGAGGGAAAAAAAAATTGGAGCTGGAGGAATCAGACCCCTTTACTTCAGACTATACTACAAAGGTACAGTAATCAAGACAATATGGTACTGGCACAAAAACAGACATATAGATCAATGGAATAGGATAGAAAGCCCAGAGATAAACCCATGTACCTATGGTCAACCAACCTATGACAAAGGAGGCAAGGATATACAGTGGAGAAAAGACAGCCTCTTCAGCAAGTGGTGCTGGGAGAACTGGACAGTTACATGTAAAAGAATGAAATTAGAACACTCCCCAACACCATACACAAAAATAAACTCAAAACGGATTAAAGACTTAAATGTAAGGCCAGACACTATAAAACTCTTAGAGGAAAACATAGGCAGAACACTCTATGACATAAATCACAGCAAGATCCTTTTTGACCCACCTCCTAGAGAAATGGAAATAAAAACAAAAATAAACAAATGGGACCTAATGAAACTTAAAAGCTTTTGCACAGCAAAGGAAACCATAAACAAGACCAAAAGACAACCCTCAGAATGGGAGAAAATATTTCAAACGAAACTACTGACAAAGGCTTAATCTCCAAAATATACAAATAGCTCATGCAGTTCAATATCAAAAAAAAAAAACAACTCAATCCAAAAATGGGCAGAAGACGTAAATAGACATTTCTCCAAAGAAGACTTACAGATGGCCAAGAGGCACATGAAAAGCTGCTCAACATCACTAATTATTAGAGAAATGCATATCAAAACCACAATAAGTTATCACCTCACACTGGTTAGAATGGGCATCATCAGAAAATCTACAAACAATAAATGCTGGAGAGGGTGTGGAGAAAAGGGAACCCTTCTGCACTGTTGGTGGGAATGTAAATTGATACAGCCACTATGGAGAACAGTATGGAGCTTCCTTAAAAAACTAAAACTTGAACTACCATATGACTCAACAATACCACTACTGGGTGTGTACCCTGAGAAAACCATAATTCAAAAAGAGTCATGTACCACATTATTCATTGCAGCACTATTTACAATAGCCAGGTCATGGAAGCAACCAAAACGTCCATCAACAGGTGAATGGATAAAGAAGATGTGGTACATATATACAATGGAATGTTACTCAACCATTAAAGGAACGAAATTGGGTCATTTGTAGAGATGTGGATGGACCTACAGACTGTCATACAGAGTGAAGTAAGTCAGAAAGAGAAAAACAAATATCGTATATTAATGCATATATGAGGAATCTAGGAAAATGGTACAGATGAACCGGTTTGCAAGGCAGAAATAGAGACACAGATGTAGAGGACAAAAGTATGGACACAAAGGGGGGAAAGGGGAGGGGTGGGATGAATTGGGAGATTGGGATTGACATATATACACTAATATGTATAAAATAGATAACTAATAAGAACCTGCTATATAGCACAGGGGACTCCACTTTGCTGTACAGTAGAAACTAATACAACATTGTAAAACAACTATACCCCAATAAATAATAATTCCACCCTCCATTAATTTCAGTTATATCACACTCCATTCCCGGCGTATTTCAGCATTTTCCCGACTCATAACCACATCCTTGGCACGTTACAAGGATCATTGTATTGCTTTATCTTAGGAAATATAGTGAACTCAATATTGAGAAAACTAAAGAGGCATTTATAAGAAATGTGGGAAATTCTGTATTCATTTCCATGCTAAGCCACTATTGTGAAAACTGTAGGACATGAGGGGACACTTGTCTGTGGCACACACCAATGTGATTAAATCCTGGCACTTAAAATATCACAGGAATTTTGGGAGAAGCCCAGTACTATTAAACTTAGGAGAAAGAGACTACAGAGTAACATGAAAAACATTACTTGTTTAGGAGAGTTATGGACTAAAAATAGCATTGCTATGCCTGTTGTGATTGAAGTGAAAAGAGGGCTTTAAAATACAGAAATGATGAACTTCCCACCCTGTTAATATTGGCAAAGATCCGGCTAAACAACTGCCATCAAGAACAGAGTAATGGCTCAGACAAGACACCATGTAGTGTGTATTCAGGATGTGGGGATGTTAGTAAGGCAGGTTAAAAACTAAAGAGGAAGAACAAAACAAGATGTGCTCCACTGTGATTCTGAGGAAGGGAAAGCCAGTGAATACATTTCCCTCTTGCCTTTATTCTGGGGGATGTGCCTTTGGGCAATTTGTAAAACTAAGTTTAGCTCCTTCCCAGTTTTGTGAGCATACATATTGCTCTGAGGGTAGCTATTTCTAGACACAACCAAGCTAAGATAAATGTATAAGCTTGGGAATGGGATAGAGGCAGAGCAGTGCAGTGGGGAAGAGGCCTGCATTCAGGGTCAGAATAGTTGGGCCACATCCTGATTTTTCAATGAGCTTTACAATTTGGAGCCAATCTCTTAAACTCTGACTTCAGCTCCAATATCTATTATTGCAACTCTAGTCAAGTCATTTCCTTGCCTAAAACCTTCCAGGTGCTAAAAATTATGAGAAAAATGGGTCACATGCTCCTCATGGTACACAAAGTCCTCTATGACTGGATCCTGTTTCCTTCACCACGGTCATCTCTCTCTACCCACCACCCAACTCCCAACAGCCTAAGTGATATTGAAGTGCTTGAGATTCCCTCATGAACTGTGTTGTTCCAGAGGAGAGACTGTTCCTTCATTTCTTTGGCAAACTGTTAATTTACACTCATCCTCTAGGATTCAGCTCACTGTCATCTCCTCCAAAAAGTCTTCACTGGACCCTCCAGTCGGACTGAGGCCCTTTTCTTGATATTTCCATAGCACTTCATATTAGGTTGGAAAAACATCGTTGACCCTGCCTATGAGGGCATGACCTGTGCCATGGCTGTCTGTGTCTCCTTAAGCCCATCAGCGGGACAATAGTCACTTGGTTAAAAAAACTATCTGACCATACAATAGTAAATTGAGAGAAACAATGCTTGCTTTGACACCTCATAGGTTTCCGGTAAGTAAAAGTTGAATATTAATATAATGCATGTAAAAGTGTATGGGAAAATGAGCATTTATTTAATACTTAATATATTCATTTATGCATTCATTCCCCAAATACTTATTGAATATCAACCAGGTGTCTGGGGTACTAGAGACATAGAGAAAAAAGTAGATCAAGTCTCTTTTTTCATGGAACCTACATTGTAAGTGGGAAACAGTTAATATAGAGATGAATAAATATATATCACATTATGTGAAGTTGTATAAAGAGAAACAGAGCAATGTGAGCAAATAGAGATGGATAGGGGTTACTATTTTAAATAGGGTGGCTAATAAGGGCCTGTCTGATGAGGCAATGGGTGGGCCTGAAGGAAGTAACAAAGCAGGCTATTTGACAATATTGGTGACAGTGTTCTAGACAAAGAACACATCAAATATGAAAGCCTGGAGATAGGATCATGTTTGGCATGTTCAAGAAATAGCAAGAAGAGGAGAGAAGATGGCGGAACAGTAAGACGCGGAGATCACCTTCCTTCCCACAGATACAGTAGAAATACATCTACACGTGGAACTGCTCCTACAGAACACCCACTGAATGCCGGCAGAAAACGTCAGACCTCCCAAAAGGCAAGAAACTCCCCCCGTACTTGGGTAGGGCAAAAAAAAGAAAAAAGAAATAACAGAGACAAAAGAATAGGGACGGCACCTGCACCAGTGGGAGGGAGCTGTGAAGGAGGAAAGATTTCCACGCACTAGGAAGCCCCTTCGTGGGCAGAGACTGCAGGTGGCAGAGAGGGGAAGCTTCGGAGCCACGGAGGAGAGCGCAGCCACAGGGGTGTGGAGGGCAAAGCGGAGAGATTCCCGCACTTCCGCACGGAGGCTCGGCGCTGACCAGCACTCACCAGACCGAGAGGCTTGTCTGCTCAGCCGCCGGGGCGGGCGGGGCTGGGAGCTGAGGCTCGGGCTTCGGTGGGATCGCAGGGAGAGGACTGGGGTTGGCGGCGTGAACACAGCCTGAAGGGGTTAGTGCACCACAGCTAGCCGGGAGGGAGTCCGGGAAAAAGTCTGCAGCTGCCGAAGAGGCAAGAGACTTTTTCTTCCCTGTTTCCTGGTACGCGAGGAGAGGGGATTCAGAGCGCCGCCTAAACGAACTTCAGAGACGGGCGCGAGCCGCAGCTAACAGCGCGGATCCCATAGCAACAGGGGCGCAGAGGGAAAAACGGAGAGACTCCCGCACAGAGGCTCGGCGCCGAGCAGCGCTCACCAGCCCGAGAGGCTTGTCTGCTCCCCCGCCGGGGCGGGCGGGGCTGGGAGCGGAGGCTCGGGCTTCGGTCAGATCGCAGGGAGAGGACTGGGGTTGGCGGCGTGAACACAGCCTGAAGGGGTTAGCGCACCACAGCTGGCTGGGAGGGAGACCGGGAAAAAGTCTGCAGCTGCCGAAGAGGCAAGAGACTTTTTCTTGCCTCTTTGTGTCGCGGCGCGCAAGGAGAGGGGATTCAGAGCGCCGCCTAAACGAACTCCAGAGATGGGTGCGAGCCGCGGCGATCAGCGCGGACCCCAGAGACGGGCGTGAGATGCTGGGGCTGCTGCTGCCGCCTCCAAGAAGCCTGTGTGCGAGCACAGGTCACTCTCCACACCGCCCCTCCCGGGAGCCCGTGCAGCCCGCCACCACCAGGGTCCCATGATCCAGGGACAACTTCCCCGGGAGAACGCACTGCGCACCTCAGGCTGGTGCAACGTCACGCCGGCCTCTGACGCCGCAGGCTCGCCCCGCCTCCTCTGTACCCCTCCCTCCCCGCCACCTGGGTGAGCCAGAGCCCCCGAAGCAGCTGCTCCTTTAACCCCGTCCTGTCTGGGCGGGGAACAGACGCCCTCAGGCGACCTACACGCAGAGGCGGGTCCAAATCCAAAGCTGATCCCCAGGAGCTGTGCGAACAGAGACGAGGAGGGGAAATCTCTCCCAGCAGCCTCAGAAGCAGCGGATTAAAACTCCACAAACAACTTGATGTGCCTGCATCTGTTGAATACCTGAATAGACAACGAATCATCCCAAATTCAGGAGGTGGACTTTGGGAGCAGGATATATTAATTTTTCCCCTTTTCCTTTTTTTTTGTCAGTGTATATGTATATGCTTCTGGGGGAGATTTTGTCTGTATAGCTTTGCTTTATAATAGCTTTATTTTACTTCACTATATTATAGCCTCTTTCTTTCTTTCTTTCTATTTTTTCTCCCTTTTACTCTGAGCCGTGTGGACGAAAGGCTCTTGGTGCTTCAGCCAGGCATCAGGGCCGTACCTCGGAGGTGGGAGAGCCAACTTCAGGACACTGGTCCACAAGAGACCTCCCAGCTCCACGTAATACCAAACGGCAAAAATCTCTCAGAGATCTCCATCTCAACATCAAGACCCAGCATCACTCAATGACCAGCAAGCTACAGTGCTGAACACCCTAAGCCAAACAACTAGCAAGACAGGAACACAGCCCCATCCATTAGCAGAGAGGCTGCCTAAAATCATAATAAGGCCACAGACACCCCAAAATACACCACCAGACGTGGACGTGCCCACCAGAAAGACAAGATCCAGCCTCATCCACCAGAGCTCAGGCACTAGTTCCCTCCACCAGGAAGCCTACACAACCCACTGAACCAACCTTAGCCACTGGGGACAGATACCAAAAACAACGGGAACTACGAACCTGCAACCTGTGATAAGGAGACCCCAAACACAGTAAGATAAGCAAAATGAGATGACAGAAAAACACACAGCAGATGAAGGAGCAGGGTCAAAACACACTAGACTTAACAAATGAAGAGGAAATAGGTAGTCTACCTGAAAAAGAATTCAGAATAATGATAGTAAGGATGATCCAAAATCTTGGAAATAGAATAGACAAAATGCAAGAAACATTTAACAAGGACGTAGAAGAACTAAAGAGGAACCAAGCAATGATGAAAAACACAATAAATGAAATTAAAAATACTCTAGATGGGATCAATAGCAGAATAACTGAGGCAGAAGAAAGGATAAGTGACCTGGAAGATAAAATGGTGGAAATAACTACTGCAGAGCAGGATAAAGAAAAAAGAATGAAAAGAACTGAGGACAGTCTCAGAGACCTCTGGGACAACATTAAACGCACCAACATTCGAATTATAGGGGTCCCAGAAGAAGAAGAGAAAAAGAAAGGGACTGAGAAAATATTTGAAGAGATTATAGTTGAAAACTTCCCTAATATGGGAAAGGAAATAGTTAATCAAGTCCTGGAAGCACAGAGAGTCCCATACAGGATAAACCCAAGGAGAAACACGCCAAGACACATATTAATCAAACTGTCAAAAATTAAATATAAGGAAAACATATTAAAGGCAGCAAGGGAAAAAAAACAAATAACACACAAGGGAATCCCCATAAGGTTAACATCTGATCTTTCAGCAGAAACTCTGCAAGCCAGAAGGGAGTGGCAGGATATACTTAAAGTGATGAAGGAGAAAAACCTACAACCAAGATTACTCTACCCAGCAAGGATCTCATTCAGATGTGATGGAGAAATTAAAATCTTTACAGACAAGCAAAAGCTGAGAGAGTTCAGCACCACCAAACCAGCTATACAACAAATGCTAAAGGAACTTCTCTAGGCAAGAAACACAAGAGAAGGAAAGCACCTACAATAACAAACCCAAAACATTTAAGAAAATGGGAATAGGAACATACAAAAACAAGACCCATATATATGCTGTCTACAAGAGACCCACTTCAGACCTAGGGACACATACAGACTGAAAGTGAGGGGATGGACAAAGATATTCCATGCAAATGGAAATCAAAAGAAAGCTGGAGTAGCAATTCTCATATCAGACAAAATAGACTTTAAAATAAAGACTATTACAAGAGACAAAGAAGGACACTATATAATGATCAAGGGATCGATCCAAGAGGAAGGTATAACAATTGTAAATATTTATGCACCCAACATAGGAGCACCTCAATACATAAGGCAAATACTAACAGCCATAAAAGGGGAAATCGACAGCAACACAATCATAGTAGGGGACTTTAACACCCCACTTTCACCAACGGACAGATCATCCAAAATGAAAATAAATAAGGAAACACAAGCTTTAAATGATACATTAAACAAGATGGACTTAATTGATATTTATAGGACATTCCACCCAAAAACAACAGAATACACATTTTTCTCAAGTGCTCATGGAACATTCTCCAGGATAGATCATATCTTGCGTCACAAATCAAGCCTTGGTAAATTTAAGAAAATTGAAATAGTATCAAGTATCTTTTCCGACCACAACGCTATGAGACTAGATATCAATTACAGGAAAAGATCTGTAAAAAATACAAACACATGGAGGCTACACAATACACTACTTAATAACGAAGTGATCACTGAAGAAATCAAAGGGGAAATCAAAAAATACCTAGAAACAAATGACAATGGAGATACGACGACCCAAAACCTATGGGACGCAGCAAAAGCAGTGCTAAGAGGGAAGTTTATAGCAATACAAGCCTACCTCAAGAAACAGGAAACATCTCGAATAAACAACCTAACCTTGCACCTAAAGCAGTTAGAGAAAGAAGAACAAAAAAACCCCAAAGCTAGCAGAAGGAAAGAAATTATAAAGATCAGGTCAGAAATAAATGAAAAAGAAATGAAGGAAACAATAGCAAAAATCAATGAAACTAAAAGCTGGTTCTTTGAGAAGATAAACAAAATTGATAAACCATTAGCCAGACTCATCAAGAGAAAAAGGGAGAAGACTCAAATCAATAGAATTAGAAATGAAAAAGGAGAAGTAACAACTGACACTGCAGAAATACAAAAGATAATGAGAGATTACTACAAGCAACTCTATGCCAATAAAATGGACAACCTGGAAGAAATGGACAGATTCTTAGAAATGCACAAACTGCCGAGACTGAACCAGGAAGAAATAGAAAATGTGAACAGACCAATCACAAGCACTGAAATTGAAACTGTGATTAAAAACCTTCCAACAAACAAAAGCCCAGGACCAGATGGCTTCACAGGTGAATTCTATCAAACACTTAGAGAAGAGCTAACACCTATCCTTCTCAAACTCTTCCAAAATATTGCAGAGGGAGGAACACTCCCAAACTCATTCTACGAGGCCACCATCACCCTGATACCAAAACCAGACAAAGATGTCACAAACAAAGAAAACTACAGGCCAATATCACTGATGAACATACATGCAAAAATCCTCAACAAAATACTAGCAAACAGAATCCAACAGCACATTAAAAGGATCATACACCATGATCAAGTGGGGTTTATTCCAGGAATGCAAGGATTCTTCAATATACACAAATCAATCAATGTGATATACCATATTAACAAATTGAAGGAGAAAAACCATATGATCATCTCAATAGATGCAGAGAAAGCTTTTGACAAAATTCAACACCCATTTATGATAAAAGCCCTGCAGAAAGTAGGCATAGAGGGAACTTACCTCAACATAATAAAGGCCATATATGACAAACCCACAGCCAACATCGTCCTCAATGGTGAAAAACTGAAACCATTTCCACTAAGATCAGGAACAAGACAAGGTTGCCCACTCTCACCACTATTATTCAACATAGTTTTGGAAGTGTTAGCCACAGCAATCAGAGAAGACAAAGAAATAAAAGGAATCCAAATCGGAAAAGAAGAAGTAAAGCTGTCACTGTTTGCAGATGACATGATACTGTACATAGAGAATCCTAAAGATGCTACCAGAAAACTCCTAGAGCTAATCAATGAATTTGGTAAAGTAGCAGGATACAAAATTAATGCACAGAAATCTCTTGCATTTCTATACACTAATGACGAAAAATCTGAAAGTGAAATTAAGAAAACACTCCCGTTTACCATTGCAACAAAAAGAATAAAATATCTAGGAATAAACCTACCTAAGGAGACAAAAGACCTGTATGCAGAAAATTATAAGACACTGATGAAAGAAATTAAAGATGATACAAATAGATGGAGAGATATACCATGTTCCTGGATTGGAAGAATCAACATTGTGAAAATGACTCTACTACCCAAAGCAATCTACAGATTCAATGCAATCCCTATCAAACTACCACTGGCATTTTTCACAGAACTAGAACAAAAAATTTCACAATTTGTATGGAAACACAAAAGACCCCGAATAGCCAAAGCAATCTTGAGAACAAAAAATGGAGCTGGGGGAATCAGGCTCCCTGACTTCAGACTATATTACAAAGCTTCAGTAATCAAGACAGTTTGGTACTGGCACAAAAACAGAAATATAGATCAATGGAACAGGATAGAAAGCCCAGAGATAAACCCACACACATATGGTCACCTTATCTTTGATAAAGGAGGCAAGCATATACAGTGGAGAAAAGACAGCCTCTTCAATAAGTGGTGTTGGGAAAATTGGACAGGTACATGTAAAAGTATGAAATTAGAACACTCCCTGACACCATGCACAAAAATAAACTCAAAATGGATTAAAGACCTAAGTGTAAGGGCAGACACTATCAAACTCTTAGAGGAAAACATAGGCAGAACACTCTATGACATACATCACAGCAAGATTCTTTTTGACCCAGCTCCCAGAGAAATGGAAATAAGAACACAAATAAACAAATGGGACCTAATGAAACTTAAAAGCTTTTGCACAGCAAAGGAAACCATAAACAAGACCAAAAGACAACCATCAGAATGGGAGAAAATATTTGCAAATGAAGCAACTGACAAAGGATTAATCTCCAAGATTTACAAGCAGCTCATGCAGCTCAATAACAAAAAAACGAACAACCCAATATAAAAATGGGCAGAAGACCTAAATAGACATTTCTCCAAAGAAGATATACAGATGGCCTACAGACACATGAAAGAATGCTCAACATCATTAATCATTAGAGAAATGCAAATCAAAACTACAATGAGATATCATCTCACACCGGTCAGAATGGCCATCATCAAAAAATCTAGAAACAATAAATGCTGGAGAGGGTGTGGAGAAAAGGGAACACTCTTGCACTGTTGGTGGGAATGTAAATTGATACAGCCACTATGGAGAACAGTATGGAGGTTCCTTAAAAAACTACAAATAGAACTACCATACGACCCAGCAATCCCACTACTGGGCATATACCCTGAGAAAACCATAGGTCAAAAAGAGTCATGTACCAAAATGTTCATTGCAGCTCTCTTTACAATAGCCAGGACATGGAAGCAACCTAAATGTCCATCGACAGATGAATGGATAAAGAAGATGTGGCACATATATACAATGGAATATTAGTCAGCCATAAAAAGAAATGAAATGGAGGTATTTGTAATGAGGTGGATGGAGTTAGAGTCTGTCATACAGAGTGAAGTAACTCAGAAAGAGAAAAACAAATACAGTATGCTAACACATATATACGGAATCTAAGGGAAAAAAAAAAAGGCCATGAAGAACCTAGTGGCAAGACGGGAATAAAGACACAGACCTACTAGAGAATGGACTTGAGGATACGGGGAGGGGGTGGGGTGAGATGTGACAGGGTAAGAGAGTGTCATGGACATATATACACTACCAAATGTAAAATAGATAGCTAGTGGGAAGCAGCCGCATAGCACAGGGAGATCAGCTCGGTGCTTTGTGACCACCTAGAGGGGTGGGATGGGGAGGGTGGGAGGGAGGGAGATGCAAGAGGGAAGAGAAATGGGAACATATTGTATATGTATAACTGACTCACTTTGTTATAAAGCAGAAGCTAACACACCATTGTAAGGCAATTATACTTCAATAAAGATGTTTAAAAAAAAAAAAAAAGAAATAGCAAGAAGCCAGTATGGATGGAGGACACTAAGTGAGAGAAAATCTGGTGGGAAATGAAGTAGAAGAGGTAACAAAGAGACCAGCTGATGTAGGGCCTTGAAAACCATGGACTTGGCTTTTATTTTAAGTGAATGGAAGTGATTGGTGGAAAAGGGCAGGCAACATATAATTTGATTCATGGTATAGAAGGCTTCCTCAGGCAAGCTGGACTCTACGAGGAGCAAACGTGGAAGCCAGTAACCAACGATCACTGCATGGACCAGGGAGGTAGAGATCAGATTTAGGATTTAGTTTGAAGACAGGGCCACCAGGATTTGCTGACTGAATATGTGAGAAAAATGAGTTAAAGATGACTCTGGTATTTCGAGCAGCCAGAAGATTGGAGTTACAATTTTTGAGATGTGGGAGGCTACAGAAAGAACAGGTTGGGGCAGGGCGTGGGTAGTTAAGCACAGATCTGGTTAATGGATGTCAGAGCGTGGTTATACGCTGACAAGAGTAATGCAGCAGAGATTTTTAAAAAAATCATGTAGGAGACAGGGGCGAATTGCTTGAGTGATGTCCATGAGATGACAATAGGGATTGGGATCTAGTGTTGGTCCTAGATAAGGGTGTGAGCCATAGCAGATGGTGCACTGGAGGCTTAGTCCCTGTAACACACTATACAAACATAAGGCTCTATTAGATACATCTTTATTAACTGGAGTGATGTATATTCTAGCTGTTGTATTCTTCGGGGGCTAACTATATTTTCCAGTTGAACTAGTCCAGTGAATTAAAAGGGCTAAAAGGCCACAGCAATGACACAGTGCATATTGGACTTGTGCTCCTCAGAGTCACCCTCAGGCACAGCACTGTAAATATCATCTGCCCTTTTCAAGATTATATTCATATCTATGGTCTCCCTTATAGATGAAAAAACAGAGGCTCAAGATTTTAAAGGGTTTACCTAAAGTCACATAGTTTATTAGTGAAAGAATTAGGACTAGAACCTGGGTTTTCTGTCTGACATCCCAGGGCTCTTCCTAATCATTGGGATCTCAGTCATATTTTGAACCTGCCTTCTAGACCTTGTCCCTGACCAAGAAGAGACGTAAACACATTTCCAAAGGGGCATTTCCCTGGCAATTTGGTCTCTCAATTCACTGATTTCCCCTGCTTACTTTCTTCATCATTCTCATCCTCAGCATAAAAGAAAAGGCTTATAATCTTCTCTTAGGTAAGTGATTAATTATGGGGAGAAAGAACTGGCTTGCTGTCAGGATGCATAAGGAAGACCATTTCTCTCTCCTCCCCAGGAAACCTACCAACCAACCAACCTGTTGCCATGGTTCTTTCTGATTTCTGGGCTTAATGCTCCTGGTTTGCACCTGGGAGACTTAAGAGGATTGATTCTCCGGGCAGTTTAGATAAGCAGAGAAGCTTCCACATGTTTATTTATAGGTTATATTGCAGATTTCACCTTTATTTTCTTCTTCTCCTTCCCCTTACTCTATTTTCCAAACACACTTAAAGGGGTTGCAGAATTCAGACTATAAACTTAGCAAAAACAAATAGATGAGACAAAAAAGATGAGGGAAAATAGAGGAATGAGGATTGGATGATTCTGAAGTAAGATTAGACATGAAGGCCATAAATCCCTACACATCTAGAAATAGCCTGCACACTTGGCTCTGAGCTCAGTAGGCAAAGCAAAGGAGAAAACACAACTAGTACAATATCCACAAGTGTTCACGAGATTTTAACAAGCCAGTTGTTCAGAAATATAGCTTTTTCTAGTACTAATATCTAAGACTTTTTTCCCATAGGCCATTGAAAGAGGACACTGGGAAATAAAATAGACAAAGTCCTCATATCCTCACAGTGAGTACAGGTGTTTCCTAAGACTGTTCTCCAAAAGGAAAGAAAAGAAAAAGAAAAAGAAAAAAAGTTTGATGGTATAAGGCCTTAAATGAGCTAGTTCAGTAATAGTAACTCCATGAAGAGACATTGCAAATTGATCCAGATGAAAACTCTTTGTTAGTCTGGCTTGATGCATTTCTTAAAATTTTTGGTCTCAGGACTGCTTTACACTCTTAAAAATTATTGAGGGCTTCAAAGTACCTTTGTTTATGTGGGTTATATCTATCAATATTTACTCTATTAAAAATTAAAATGACAACTTTGAGAAATATATATTTATTGATTTATTTAAAATAATAAATCCATTAGTTACATGTCAACATAATAACATTTTCCAAAACAAAAACTTTATTGAGAAGAGTAAACTGTTTTACATTTTGGTAAATTTCTTTAATGTGTGGTGTCATAGAAGACAGCTGAGTTCTCATATTTGCTTCTGCATTCTAGCTGTTAAGACGTTTTCGTGGAAGTGTATGAAGAAAAACATCACACAGATATGTCATTGGAAAATGGAGGAGTATTTTAAGAGCTTTTTCTGACAATTGTGGATATTCTTCTCTAATACTACAACAAAACTTGACAAGTGGATATTTCTTAAAGGCTAGTTGCCATGCAGAATCTGAAAGTATGTTAATGAAGTTTTCATATGCTATTGTTACATTACAACCCATCACTCTGTCTTATACTTTGAATGGATCTTTTACCCATGCATGATTTTGTAGCATCATGTATTGGTCATTTGGGAAATACTAGCTCACTGAGTTGTTGACACATTTCATTATACGATCTCAAAAATCACATTTGTTAATGTCACAACTGATCTCATTAGAAAGTCTTGAGAAGCTGTCAAGCTCACAGTAGCAGGTACAAGTTTTCCAAATTTCTGATTTTCAGTGGAGGCTCAAATCTTACCACTGGCAACAGATACTTTCAATTGTTTCCCTTGAAGTGACAGGCTCCTTTTTTTCATTTTGAAGAAAATGTTTGCCAAATACCCAAATCTGAATAGCCATAGCTTGACTGTCAGTTGTTCTTTCAAGAAAAAAATGGTGTTTGAAGAAAAAAGAGGCTAGTTCAGCTCACAACTCAGTTGCACAAGTGCTTTTCCTAGAGAAAACCATCATACTTCTGTATGCAATGGAACTGCTTTATTCATGCTTTCCATTTCATCACACAGAGTACCATATTATTCTGTGTATTTCAAGGTTGAGATTAAATAAAATTGTAATTTACTTTAGCATCAAGGACGAAATAAATAAATAAAATTTGTTTTTTGTTTTTGCGTGCTTGTGTTTCTTCTTGTGTTGTTTTGTTTTCTACTGTGAGGGTATGGTAATGAAGAAGACAAAGATGAACACTACTAGTATAGTTGGCGCCACTGCCTTGATTCATGCTAAGGCACCAGCAGTTTACCACTGCATCTGCACCGTTCATGCAACACATGTCAACATAGTAAAAAAGGCAACATTAGTAATTTTAGTATTAATTAGTATAATTACATATTTGTATATACTCAGAATAATCAGTCTTTGTATTAATATGCAAATAGAATTGATCTTGTGAACCCTCTAAAAAGGTCTCTTTGAGCACTCTTTGAGAACTACTGAACTAGAGGAAAGGATGAGCTGCATATTCACCAGGTAATAAATTTTATATATAAATTAGATATATATATATATATAATATATATATATAAAATATATATTTATAGGATTCAGATGCTACAAAATAATGGATGTACAATATAGTGATTCACAATTTTTAAAGGTTATATTCCATTTATAGTTATTATAAAATATTGGCTATATTCCCCATGTTGTACAGTATATCCTTGTAGCTTATTTTATACATAGTAGTTTGTATCTCTTGATCCCTACCCCTATATTTCCCCTCCTCCCTTCCCTCTCCCCACTGGTAACCACTAGTTTGTTCTCTATATCTGTGAGTCTACTTTTTTTTGTTATATTCACCAGTTTGTTGTATTTTTTAGATTCTACATATAAGTGATAGCACACAGTATTTGTAGTTCTCTGTCTGACTTATTTCACTAAGCATAATACCCCCCAAGTCCATCCATGTTGCTGCAAATGGCAAAATTTTTTGCTTTTATATGGCTGAGCAATATTCCATTGTATATGTATACCACATTTCTTTATCCATTCATCTGTTGATGGGCACTTAGATTGCTTCCATATCTTGGCAATTGTAAATAATGCTGCTATGAACAACTTCGTGCATGTATCTTTTCGCATTAGTGTTTTTGGTTTTTCTGGATGTATACCCAGGAGTGGAATTGCTGGGTCATATGGTAGTTCTATTTTTAGTTTTTTGAGAAACCTCCATACTGTTTTCCAAAAATAATGGACTTTTAAATTAAACTTATTATTTTGAGATTATTCACATGTAGTTGTAAGAAATAATAGGAAGAGATCCTGTGTACCCTTTACCCAGTTTCCCTTAATGGTAACATCTTCCAAAACTATAGCACAGCCATGTTAATGATATTGATACAGTCAAGATACAGAATAGTTCCATTACCACTAGGACCACTTGTGCTGCCCTTTTATATTTATGCCCACTTTCTTCCTCCCCATTGCCTTCTATCTTCCATCCCTGACTCCTAGCAATCATTAATCTATTTTCATTTCTGTATTCTGTCATTTCAGTAAGATTATATAAATGGAATCATAAAATATGTAACCATTTGAGATTTTCTCTCAGCATAATTCATCCATGTTATTGCATGTACCAATATTTTATTCCTTGTTATTGCTGAGCAGTGTTCCATTGCATGGGTATGCCAGAGTTTGTTTATCCATTCACCTTTGAAAAGCATTTGAGTAGTTTCCAGTTTTGGTTATTATAAATAAAACTGCTATGAAAATTAATGCATGGGTTTTTGTGCTAGGAAGATTAATGGCAACATAAGTTGTCATTTCTCTGGGGCAAATGCTCAAGGGTACAATTGCTGGGTTGTATGGTAATTATGTGTTTGCATTCCAATAAACTGACAAACTCTTTTCCAGAATGGCTGTACCATTTTTCATTCCCACCAGCAAAGTATGAGTGATCCACATTCTCCACCTCCTTGCCAGCATTTGGTGTTGTCACAATTTTTAATTTTAACCATTATGATAAGTTTATAGTGATATCTCATGTTTTAATTTACATTTCTCTAATGAA
This sequence comes from Balaenoptera ricei, assembly GCF_028023285.1. Taxonomy (NCBI): domain Eukaryota; kingdom Metazoa; phylum Chordata; class Mammalia; order Artiodactyla; family Balaenopteridae; genus Balaenoptera; species Balaenoptera ricei. The sequence goes on from NC_082660.1 coordinate 42,373,485, forward strand.
TAAAGATGTTGAACATCTTTTCATGTGCTTATTACTACCTGTATATCCCTGCCATCAAAATGCTGTTCATGTCTTGCCCATCTTCTAATTGGGTTGTTTCCTTTTTTTTTTTTACAGATAAGTTCTGAAAGTTCTTTATAAATTGTAGAAGGCATGAGACTCAGGTTGGGATTAATTTTTTGCCTATGAATGTACTAGGACTTATGCATTCCACTTAAATTTTAGAATAAGCTGGTCTATGTCCACAAAAGCTTTACTAGTGTTTTTATAGAAATTGCATTAACCTATAGACCAGTTTAGGGAGAACTGACATCTTTACTATGTTTTGTCTTTCCAATGCATGAACACAATCTATCTCTCCATTTCTTTATTTCTTCTTTGATTTCTTTCATCAGCATTTCATAATTTTCAGAATAGAGATACTGTACATTTTTTCTTAAGTTTCTACCTAAGTATTTAATTTTGTTTAGAACAAGTATAAATGGTATTGTGTTTTAATTTTGGTTTCTACATGTTCATTGTTAATATATAGATATGAGATTGATTTCTGTGCTTTTATCTTGTATCCTTGACCTTGTTATACTAACTTATTAGTTCTAGATTTTTATAGATTCCTTGGGATTTTCTATGTAGATAGTCTCATGTAATCTGTAAAATAGGACAGCTTTTTCCTTCCTATTTTTTCCTATTCCTATTTTTCCTATTCAATTGCTATTTCTTATATTTATTTTCCTTGCCACATTGTAGTGTCTAAAACTTCCACTACTATGTTGAACAAGAGCAGTAAGAATGGACATTTTTTTCCTTGCTCCCAATCTTACAAGGAAAGCATTCAACCCTTCTCCATTAAGTATGAAGTTAGCTGTAAGTTTTTCGTAGATGTTCATTATCTAGTTGAAGAAATTTCCCTCTATTCCTAGTTTGCTGAGAGTTTTTAATCACAAATGGGTGTTGGGTTTTGTCAAATAATTTTCTGCATCAATTGATATGAACATATGGTTTTTCTTGTTTACCTTATTGATGCGATGGAATATACTAACTGATTTTTTTTTTTTTTTGGCTGCATCACACAGCTTGTGGGATCTCAGTTCCCTGACCAGTGATTGAACCCATGCCCCTTGAACTGGGAGTGCAGAGTCTTAACCACCTGACCACCAGGGAAGTCCCTTTTTTTATATATTGATGGATTCAATTTGATAATATTTTTGTTGAAGTTTTTGCCTCTAATTTCATGATAGATATTGGTGTGTAGTTTTCTTTTTTCCTATTGTCTTATTCCAAATTTGGTGTAAGTAATACTAGGCTCTTTAAATGAGTTGAGAAGTGTTCTCTACTCTGAGACTTTCTGGAAAAGATCGTGTAAAATTGGTGTTAATTCTTCTCTAAATGTTTGTTAGTATCTCCAGTAAAGTCATCTGGGCCTAAAGATATCTTCTTTGTTAGCTTTTTTTTTTTTTCAATTAACCCATTTATTTTTGGCTGTGTTGGGTCCCCGTTTCTGCACGAGGGCTCTCTCCAGTTGTGGCAAGCGGGGGCCACTCCTCATCGCGGTGCGCGGGCCTTTCACTGTCGCGGCCTCTCTTGTTGCGGGGCGCAGGCTCAGTAGTCGTGGCTCACAGGCCCAGTTGCTCCACAGCATGTGGGACCCCCCCAGACCAGGGCTCGAACCCGCGTCCCCCGCACTGGCAGGCAGACTCCCAACCACTGCGCCACCAGGGAAGCCCCTTTGTTAGCTTTTTAATTACAAATTCAATTTCCTTAATGTTTGTAGGGCTATTCAGATTGTGTATTTCATCTTTCTTGAGTTTTGATTGTTGTTTCTAAGAAATTGGCCCATTTCTTATAGGTTGTCAAATTTATGAATGTAAAGTTAGTTGTAGTATCCCCTTATTTTCCTTTTAATGACTACAGGATCTGTTTTAATGAAACAGGATCCCTGTTTCATTCCTGATATTGGTGATTTGTGTCTTCTCTTTTAATTTTCTTGAGGTTTATCAATGTTACTGATTTTCTTCTGAAGAACCAAATTTTTGTTATATTGATTTTATTATTTTCTTGTTTTCAATTTCATTGATTTATCCTCTTGTTATTTCCTTCTTTATGCCTGTTTTGGGTTTATTTTTTGTTTCTTTTCCTAGTTTCTTGAGGTAAAACTTAGATTATTGATCTAAGAACTTTCTTCTTTTATAATGTATGTATTTAGTGCTATAAATTTTCTTCTCTGCTTTAGCTATATCCAAATATCTTGATATGTTGTATTTTTATTTTCAATTTCCTTTGAGCCTTCTTCTATGGTCAAAGGAATATTGAGGATTGTGTTGTTAATTTCCTAGTGTTTGGATATTTTTCTGTTATTTATCTCTAGTTTGATTTCATTATGGTCAGAGAACATATTCTGTATGGTTTCAATTCTTTTAAACTTGTTGAAATTTCCTTTAAGGCCCATGCTATGATCTATCTTGGTGATAGTTCCATGGGCACTAGGAAAAAATGTATATTCTGCTGTTGTTGCATGGAGAGTTCTATACATGTCGGTTATATTCTGTTGGTTGGTGATAGTGCTCAATTCTCCTGCATTCTTGCTTATTTGATGCCTAGCAGTTCTATCAATTGCTGAGAGGGAGATATTGAATTCCTCAAGTATAACTGCACATTTGTTCATTTCTCCTTTCAGCTCTATCAGATTTTGCTTCATTATAGTGAAGCTCAGTTGTTTGGTGCATACACATTTAGGATTGTTATGTCTTCCTTGTGAATTGATTCTTCTATCATTATATAATGTAACTCTTTGTGTTCATAATTTTCTTTGCCCTGAAATCACTATACCAGATATTATTATAGTTACTTCTGCTTTTTTCCCATTTTTATTTTATTATTTTTAATTGGTTACTTTTTCCAGCTTCACTAAGGTATAATTGACAAAAAATTATATATATTTATGGTGTACAACTTGTTGTTTTGTATACATATACATTGTGAAATAATTACCACAATCAAGGTAATTACATATCCACATGTCTACCACCTCACATAGTTGTTTTTTTGTGTGGTATGTGTGGTGAGAATATTTAAGATCTACTCTTTTAGCAGTTTTCAAGTACATAATACAGTATTATTAACAATAGTCACCATGCTGTACATTAGATCTCCAGAACTTATTCATCCTATATAACTGAAACTTTGTACCCTTTGACTAACATCTCCCCATTTCCCCCTCCTCCAGCCCCTGGCTCCTACCATTCTATTCTTTGCTTCTATGAGCTTAACTCTTTTAGATTTCACATATAAGTGATATCATGCAATATTTGTCCTTCCGTGCCTGGCTTATTTCTCTTAGCATAATATCCTCCAGTCTCATCTAAGTTGCCTCAAATGACAGGATTACTTTCTTTGTTAAGTCTGAATAATATCCCACTGTGTACATACCATATCTTCTTTATTCATTCATCCACTGAGGGATGCTTAAGCTGATTCTATATCTTGGCCATTATGAATAATGCTGCAGTGAATATAAGAGTGCAGACATCTCTTCAAAATGTTGATTTCAGTGGGATTGCTGGATCATATGGTAGTTCTATTGTTAATTTTTTGAGGAACCTCCATAGTGTTTTCAATAATGAAATTTACATTCCCACCAAAAGTGCCCAGTGTTCTCTTTTCTCTATATCCTCGCCAACACTTTTTTTTAAACATCTTTACTGGAGTATAATTGCTTTACAATGGTGTGTTAGTTTCTGCTTTATAACAAAGTGAATCAGCTATACATATACATATATTCCCATATCTCCTCCCTCTTGTGTCTCCCTCCCACCCTCCCTATCCCACCACTCTAGGTGGTCACAAAGCACTGAGCTGATTTCCCTGTGCTATGCAGCTGCTTCCCACTAGCTATCTATTTTACATTTGGTAGTATATATAAGTCCATGCCACTCTCTCACTTCATCCCAGCTTACCCTTCCCCCTCCCCATGTCCTCAAGTCCATTTTCTATGTCTGTGTCTTTATTCCTGTCCTGCCCATAGGTTCTTCAGAACCTTTTTTTTAAATTTTAGATTCCATATATATGTGTTAGCATACAGTATTTGTTTTTCTCTTTCTGACTTACTTCACTCTGTTTGGCAGTCTCTACGCCCATCCAGCTCACTACAAATAATAACTCAATTTCATTTCTTTTTATGGCTGAGTAATACTCCTTTGTATATATGTGCCACATCTTCTTTATTCATTCATCTGTCGATGGACACTTACATTGCTTCCATGTCCTGGCTATTGTAAATAGAGTTGCAATGAACATTGTGGTACATGACTCTTTTTGAATTATGGTTTTCTCAGGATATATGCCCAGTAGTGGGATTGCTGGGTCATATGGTAGTTCTATTTTTAGTTTTTTAAGGAACCTCCATACTGTTCTCCATAGTGGCTGTATCCATTTACATTCCCACCAACTGTGCAAGAGGGTTCCCTTTTCTCCACACCCTCTCCAGCATTAATTGTTTCTAGATTTTTTATGATGGCCATTCTGACTGGTGTGAGGTGATACCTCATTGTAGTTTTGATTTGCATTTCTCTAACGATTAGTGATGTTGAGCATCCTTTCATGTGTTTGTTGGCAATCTGTATATCTTCTTTGGAGAAATGTCTATTTAGGTCTTCTGCTCATTATTGGATTGGGTTGTCTGATTTTTGCTGTAGAGCTGCATGAGCTGCTTGTAAATTTTGGAGATTAATCCTTTGTCGGTTGCTTTATTTGCAAATATTTTCTCCCATTCTGAGGGTTGTCTTTTTGTCTTGTTTATGGTTTCCTTTGCTGTGCAAAAGCTTTTAAGTTTCATTAGGTCCCATTTGTTTATTTTTGTTTTTATTTCCATTTCTCTAGGAGGTGGGTCAAAAAGGATCTTGCTGTGATTTATGTCATAGAGTGTTCTGCCTATGTTTTCCTCTAAGAGGTTTATAGTGTCTGGCCTTAAACTTAGGTCTTTAATCCATTTTGAGTTTATTTTTGTGTATGGTGTTAGGGAGTGTTCTAATTTCATTCTTTTACATATAGCTGTCCATTCTTTTACATGTAGCTGTCCAGTTTTCCCAGCACCACTTATTGAAGAGGCTGTCTTTTCTCCATTGTATATTCTTGCCTCCTTTATCAAAACTAAGGTGACCATATGTGCGTGGGTTTATCTCTGGGCTTTCTATCCTGTTCCATTGATCTATTTTTCTGTTTTTGTGCCAGTACCATACTGTCCTGATTACTGTAGCCTTGTAGTATAGTCTGAAGTCTGGGAGCCTGATTCTTCCAGCTCCGTTTTTCGTTCTCAAGATTGCTTTGGCTACTCAGGGTCTTTTGTGTTTCCATACAAATTGTGAAATTTTTGTTCTAGTTCTGTGAAAAATGCCATTGGTATATTGATAGGGATTGCATTGTATCTGTAGATTGCTTTGGGTAGTATAGTCATTTTCACAATGTTGATTCTTCCAATTCAAGAACATGGTATATCTCTCCATCTGTTTGTATCATCTTTACCTCCCCAACATTTTTATCTTTTGTTTTTTTGATAGTACACATTCTAACTGGTGTAAGCTAATATCTCATTGTGATTTTGATTTGCAATTCCATGATTAGTGATGTTGAGCATTTTGTCATATACCTATTGGCCGTTTATATGTCTTCTTTTGAGAAATGTGTATTCAGGTCCTTTGCCCATTTTTAAAAAATTTATTTATTTAATTTATTTATTTTTGGCTGCGTTGAGTCTTCATTGCTGCACGCGGGCTTTCTCTGGTTGTGGTGAGAGGGGGCTACTCTTTGTTGCAGTGTGCAGACTTCTCATTGCGGTGGTTTCTCTTGTTGCCGAGCACGGGCTCTAGGCATGCAGGCTTCAGTAGTTGTGGCGTGTGGGCTCTAGAGCGCAGGCTCAGTCATTGCGGTGCATGGGTTTAGTTGCTCTATGGCATGTGGGATCTTCCAGGCCCAGGGCTCAAACCTGTGTCCCCTGCATTGGCAGGCGGATTCTTAACCACTGCACCACCAGGGAAGCCCCCTTGTCCCTTTTTAAATTGGGTTATTTGTTTTCTTGCTGTTGAGTTGTCTGAGTTCCTTATATGCTTTAGATATTAACCCCTTTTTGGATGTATGGTTTGCAAATATGTTCTCCCATTCTATAGGTTTTCTTTTTGCTTTGCTGATTGTTTCCTTTGCTGTCAAGAAACTTTTTATTTTGATGCAATCCTATTTGTCTATTTTTGCTTTTGTTGCCTGTTCTTTTAGGGTCATATCCAAAAAATCATTGCCCAGACCAATGTTAAGAAACTTTTCCCTTTGTTTTCTTCTAGTTTTTGTAGTTACAGGTCTTATGTTAATTCATTTTGGGGTGATTTTTTTATATGCTGTGAGATAAGGGTCCAATTTCATTCTTCTGCATGTGGATATTCAGTTATCCCAGCACCATTTATGGAAGAGACTCTCCTTTTCCCATTAGGTGTTCTTGGCACCTTTATCAAATATCATAGAACATAAATGTATGAATTTTTTTCTGGGCTCTCTATTCTGTTCCATTTTCTGTATTTCTGCTTTTATGTCAGTACCATGCTGTTTTGATTACTATAGACTTGTAACATAGCTTGAAATGAGGTAGTGTGATGCTTCCAGCTTTGCTCTTTTTGCTCAAGATTGCTTTAGCTATTCAGGGTCTTTTGTAGGTCCATATAAATTTTAGAATTTTTTTCTACTTCTGTGAAAAAAGTCATTGGAATTTTGGTAGGGATTGCATTGAATTTGTAGATCTTCTTGAGTAGTATGGACATTTAAACAATATAAATTTTTCCAAACCATGAATGTGAGATATCTTTCCATTTATTTGTGCCTTCATCAATTTCTTTCATCAATGTTTTATAGATTTCAGAGTACAGATTTTTTAACTCCTTAGATAAATTTATTCCTAAGTATTTTTTAATATTATTGTAAATGGGATTGATTTCTACATTTCTTTTTCAGATGGCTTTTTTTGTTAGTATATAGGAATACAGCTAATTTTTGTATGTTGATTTTGTATCCTTCAACTTTACTAAATTCATTTATTAGTTTTAACAGCTTTATTTTTTAGTGAAGTCTTCAGGGTTTTCTATATATACAATCATGTCATATGCAAACAGATAATTTTACCTCTTCCTTTCCAACTTGGATGCCTTAAAATTTTTTTTTTTCTCTTGCTGAGTTGCTCTGGCTAGGACTTCCAATGTTATGTTGGATAGATGTGGTGAAAGTGGACATCCTTGTCTTGTTCCTGATCTTAGAGGAAATGCTTGGTCAAGCCTGCTGTTGAAGCTCTCTACTGAATTCTTCAGTTCAGTCATTGCGTTCTTCAGCCTCAGAATTCTGTTTGGTTCTTCTTTATGGTTTCTATCTCTTTGTCGAACTTCTCATTTTGTTCATATATTATTTTATCAATTTCATTTAGTTGTCTATCTGTGTTCTCTTTTGTTCACTGAGCTTCTTTAAGACAAATTTTAAAAATTCTTTGTTGAGCAGTTTGTAGATTTCATTTGTTTAGGGTTGGTTATTCGTGCTTTATTTTGTTCCTTTGGTAGTGTCATGTTTTGCTGATTATTCTTGATCCTTGTAGTGTTGTGTTGGTGTCTGCACATTTGAAGCAGTAAGCACCTCTTCCTGTCCTTATGGATGGACTTTAGCTAAGAAAGTCCTTCACCAGTCAGCCCGTCAAGAGATTCTGGGTGGGTCATCTAGCAGGGGTCCGTGGGTAGGCTTGCTGCTGTAGTCTCCAGGCAGGCTTGGTGGTCTTGGTGCCTGGGTCTGTATGGGTGGGCCTGGAGTCTGAGTCCAGGGTGACAAGCTTAGAGCTTGTGTTCACATGGGCTGTCCTGAAGCCTGTGTCTATGGGGGATGACCTGGCACTGGGGCACACCTGATGCCTGGGTTCAGAGTGATGGTTCTGGTCCTAAGTCCATGGGGCCTGTCCTGGCACCAGGGTCCATAGAGTGGATCAGGCATATGAGTCTACTGGGGGAGGTTTAGCACCTGGGGCCACAGGGGTGTCACTGTCACCCAGGATTGCAGTGTTGGATCTGGAGCCTGGATCCAAGTTGTTGGGCCTGGGGCCTGAGTCTGCAGGGGTGGTCCTGGAGCCTGGGTCATGAGGGCTGGCCTGGCACTGGGTTCTACTGGGCAGGCCTGTACTCTGGGTCCACTGGAGCTGACCTGGACCCTGAGCCTGCTGGAGTCATGTCCACAGGGGCTGTCTTTGAGGCTGGGGCCATGGGACCTGGCTTGGAGACTGGGGTCACAGGTGTGGGCCTGGAGCTTGGTCTCCAGGGTCCAGCCTAGAGCCTGGGGCTGCAGGAGCCAGCCTGGCACTGGGGCATGCTTGGAGGCTTGGGTCAGTGGGTACTAGCTTTGAGCCTGGGACCATGGAGACTAACCTGGAGCTTGGGGTCCATGGTAAAGCCACATGCTCACTCCACTCACCTTCTCCACTGTGAAGTTTACCTGTTTCTGATCTGCACTGCCAAGACTTGGGGGAAGGATGACATGAGTAATGTGGAACTGTCCTTCTTGCTCTCTTCAATGTATCTTATTTCTGTGCTCCACCCAGGTTCTATAACCTCTCACCTGGAATCCTTAGTTCTTGTGAAGGTATTTTTATGCACGGATAGTTGTTCAAATTGATGTTTCTCTGAGGTGATAAGCACTGGAAACTCCTATTCTACCATATTGCTAATGTCACCTCCCCACTTATTCTTTTTTAAAATTAATGTTTGCATGGTGCTATGGACTGAATGTTTGTGCCCCCTTCTAAATTCATCATATGTTGAAGCCCTAATCACCAAGGTGATGGTATTTGGAGGTGGGCCTTTGAGAGGTAGATAGGTTTAGGTGAGGTCATAAGGGTGGGGCCCTTATGATGGGATTAATGACCTTATAAGAAGAAGAGACCAGTGCTCACTCTTTTCTCCACTATGTAGGGATACATTTGCAAGCCAGGACGAGCCCCCACTAAGAACCAATTTTGTCAGCACCTTAATCTTAGACTTCTTAGCCTCCAGAACAATGAGAAATAAATGTCTGTCATTTAAGCCACACAGTCTATGGTATTTGTTATAGCAGGTGAAGATGACTAGGGCACATAATATATCTTTTATCATCATTTTACTTGTAATCTGTTATTAATTTTCCAGGGCTACTGTAACAAAGTACCACAAATTGGGTGACTTAAAACAACAGAAATTTAATCTCTCGCAGTTCTGGAGGTGTACAAAATTAAGGTTTTGACTAGGCCATGCTCTCTCCAAATCCTCGAGGGGAGTATCCTTCTTTGTCTCTTCCAGCTTCTGGTATCTCCAGGCTTTCCTTGGCTGTGGTAGCATAACTCTAATCCCTGCCTTTGTCTTTACATCATGTTCTCCCTGTGTATGTGTCTTCACATGACCATATTCATATCAGAGCACCAGTCTATTGGATTAGGGGCCCACTCTACTCCAGTATGACATCATCTTAACCTATTTCTGCAATTACCTTATTTCCAAATAAGGTCACATTCTGAGGTACTGGGGGTTATGACTTCAACATAACTTTTTTGGAGGGATAAAATTCAACCCCATAACACCTAATTCTGTCATTGTCTTTGAAGTAAGTTTTTTATAAAGAGCATATAGCTGGATCATTTTTTTAAAAAATCAACTCTACCAATCTCTTTTAATTGTTGTATTTAGATCAGTTACACATAAGCTAACTATTGATATACTAGGGCTTAAGTCTCCATTTTATTATTTGTTTTCTTTGTGTTTTCTCTGTTTCTCTTTTTTGCCTTCCTCCAGGTTACTTGAACATTATATTGCTTTGTATAATTTTCTCAGTGGTTTTGCTAAGGATTACAAAATACATATGTAACTTATCATAGTCTACTGGTATCTACCTTTTACCATTCTGAGTTACATGTAGAAAACTTACTTCCACTTAGGTTCCTTTACTCTCTCCACTTTTTAAATATAACTTTTAAGCATTTCCTGTACATACATTGAACACTATATCCAATAATGTTACAATTTTTGCTCCAACCTTCAAATGTGATTTAAGAATCCCATGAAGATAGTCCATTATGTTTCCCCCTTATATTTTTACCCATTCCAATGTTATTATTTTCTCACTGACATTCTGATCCTTCTGTTATCATTTTCTTTTTGTTTAGAAAAATGTCTTTTAGCCATTATTCAAGGGTATATTTACTAATGACAAATTTTCTTAGTTTTGCTTTGCCTGAGAATGTATTTCCCCTTCATTCCTGAAAGGAAATTTTTTCCAGATATAGAATTCATAGTTGAGAGTCCTTTTCTTTCAGCACTTGAAAAATATTTTTCCATGCCATTTTGTACTCCATGGTTTTAGATCTGCTGCCATTCTAATTGGTGTTTGCCTATGAGTAATGTATCATTTCCCTCTGGTTGTTTTGATTTTTTCTTTGCCTAATTTTTAGAAGTTTAATTACGACATGTCTTGGCATGAGTTTGGGGAGGTTTATGTTATATGGGGTTGACTCAGCTTCTTGAATCTGTAGGTCTATGTCTTTCACCAAATATGGAGAGTTTTCAGCCATTATTTTCTCAAATTCTCTTTTAATCTCACTCTGTTTTCCTCCCCTTCTAGGATTCTAACAGTACAAATATTAGCTTTTTGGTTATTCTCCCTGAGATTCTGTTCATTTTGTTTCAGTCTATTTCCTCTCTGTTGTTCCGAATGGGTAAATGTTATTGATTTGCCCTTAAGTTCAGTGATTTCTATCCTTTGTCATCTCAACTCTACTACTGATCCCATCCAGCGAGTTTTTATTTTGGTTATTGTATGGTTATTGTATTTTTCAGTTCTATAATCTCCATTTGGCTCTTTTTTATAACTTCTGTTTCTTTACTGAGATTTTCTATTTTTTCAAGAGAATTCATAATTGATTGTTGAAGCATTTTTAGGATGGCTGTTTTAAAATCCTTGTCAGATAATTCCAACATCTGATTCCTCTTTGTATAAAGGTCTGTTAATTGTCTTTTTTCACTTATTTTGTGGTTTTCCTGGTTCTTTGTATAAAACATCCTTTATATTTAGGATGTTATACAATTCTGGATCCTATTTAACCTTTTTTTAAAAACTGGCAGTTGACATGTAGCAGGAAGACCAGGTGGGTGTGTATGTTCAGCCTGCCCCTGGTTTCCACTGGGTTCCACTTACACCACCCCAGCAAAGATGAAGTGCTGACTCACAGTGCCTTATTGAAGATGGATGAAGTGGAAGTTCAGCACCCCTCTTGGCCCTACAGACATCTTCCCAGTGAAAGTAGAACACTGACTCACACTGCCTCATTGTCTCCAAGTGGGGGTGTAAGCTCAGTTCCTTGCTGGGCCCCATTAACATCAGGAGAGGGGAAGATGAGACGTGGAGTGCCAACTAAAATCTCCCACCGCCCCATTCCTCCTTGTTGAAACTGAGTGGGAGCTCACCACTGGGCTCTACTGATACTACCCCACCTGGGAAATCTAAACTTTCCCTGGTTTCACCAAGCAGGGGATAGAATATTAGCTGCCTGCTTAGTCCTGCTGACACTCTCCCAGCAGGGAACTTGGATCACTGCTACCTGCTTCTTCTGGGTAAGAGGTGGAAGATCAGCTCTTTCCTTGGCTAATCAACACAATCCAGCACTGGAATCAAGGTGTGCTTTCTGCTTCTACCAGGTTGGGAAGTGGGGTGAGGTGGAACATCATCTTCCTGAGTAGGATAGGTATTTCCTAGTAGGTTTTATATTGTTATATCACTCTTTTACAAGTACTTTGGCTAGAGAAAAACAGGCTCTTCCTTGGAACTTATTTGTCTGAGCCTGTTGGCAGTTCTGGATTGGAGACTTCTGCAATGCCATGTCCAGGATATATGGAAGGCAATGAGGAAACCCAGGAAACTCACCTCAGTGTTGTGTCTCAAATTCTGAGATCTCTAGGAAGCTTGCCAACTTCTTTCCACTTTTCAGAGTCTGTCTGTGCTTGCTGGTTTTGTTATATCCAGGGGGTTTTAGTGGTCAATATGTTGAAATTGAATCTCAAATATTTCTTGGTCCCTACCAATTTATATGGTCTGGAAAGGACATGTTAATAGGTTGTACCTCAGTCCCCTTTCCTTCTTAAGAAATTTTAGAGGATATTCCCCAGGAAAGAGCTATAAATGTTTTTTTTAATTGAAGTGCTATATGAATGCAGAAAAGTACACAAGTCATCAATGAATGTTCACAAACTGAACACATCCATGTAATTAGCACCGAGATCAAGAAATAGAATATGACCAGCATCCTCAAGGCCCCCATTCTTACCTGCTTCCAGCTATTACCCTCCCTTGGATAACCATTAAACTGTCTTCTAATAGTATAAACTAGTTTTGCCTACTCTCTTTTCTGTCTGGATATTTGACATTTTTGTTCAACACTATGTTATGAGATCCATCTGTTCTACTGTGGGTCATTGTAAAATGTTCATTCTTGTTGCTGTACAGTAATCTATTTTGTAAAAATACCACAATTAAGTAATCCATTCTACTGTTGATGGGCATTTGGGTGATATATTTCAGAGTTTTCCACAGAAACAGACCCAATAGGATATATATATAGAGAGAGAGAGAGAGAGAGAGAGAGACAGAGAGACAGAGTGAGACAGGGAGAGATTATAAGGAATTGGTTCACATGATTATGGTTCCAAGATGCACAGAGTAAGTCAACAAGCTGGAGACCCAGGAGAGCCAATGGAGGAGTTCTAGTCCAAAGTCTGGCAACCTCAAGTCCCAGGAAGAACCAATGTTTCTATTCAAATCTAAAAGCCAGGAAAAAAACAATGTCCCAGTCTAAAGGCTTCCCGATGGGAAGAATTCTCTCTTACTTGGAGGAGGGCCAGCCTTTTATTCTATTCAAGCCTTCAACTGATTGGATGAGGCCCACCCACATTGGGGGGCAATCTGCTCTACTCATTCTACTGATTTAAATGTCAATCTCACCCAAAAATACCCTCACAGAAATGCCCAGAATAATGTTTGACCAAATATCTGGGTACCCTGTGGCCAAGTCAAGTTGACACATAAAATTAGCCATTGCAGGTGTTTTCTAGTTTGGGCTATTATGAGTATGCTACTATGAACAATCTTGACTATGTCTTTGGGTGAATATATGTGAGCATTTTTGTGGAGTATATACCTATCACTGTGTCATAGTATAAGCATATTCAGCATCAGTAGATAGAGCTGAAGAGTTTTCCAAAGTGGCTGTGTATATTTACACACCCATCAAAAGTATATGAGAGTTCTGATTGCTCCACATACTTGTGATGCCATAACACTTGACATTTTTTGTATTTTGCATTTTGGTCATTCTGATGAGTGTGTATAAACATTGCATTGTAGCATCAATTTGCATTTCTCCTTTTGATGCTTATTGGCCCTTTCATTTCCCTCTTTTGCAAAATGTCTGTTCAAGTCTTTCGCCCATTTTCTATTGTATTGTCTGTCTCTTTCTTAGAAATGTATAAGAATTCTTTATATAATCTAAATGTGAATCTTCTGTTGGATATATGTATTGTAAAAATCACCTCCCAGGCTGTGGCTTGCTTTTCACTTTCTTAATGATGGCATTTGATGTACAGAAGTTCTTAATTTTTGTATAGCTCAGTTATGATTTTCCCCCTATAGTTAGTGCTTTTTGTGTCTTGCTTAAGAAGTTTGGGGGCTGTTCTTTTTTTTAATTTATTTTTTATTGAAGTATAGTTGAATTACAATGTTGTGTTAATTACTGCTGTACAACAAAGTGACTCAGTTATATATATATATCTTTTTCATATTCTTTTCCATTCTGGTTTATCATAGGATACTGAATATAGTTCCTTGTGCTATACAGTAGGACCTTGTTGTTTATCCATCTTATATACAGTAGTTTACATCTGCTAATCCCAAATTCCCAGTCTTTCCTGCCCCTACCCACCTCCCCCTTGACAACCATCAGTCTATTCTCTATGTCCCTGATTTTGTTTCTATTTCAGAGATAGGTTCATTTGTGTCATATTTTAGATTCCACATATAAGTGATATCATATGGTATTTGTCTTTGTCTTTCTGACTTTCTTCACCTACTATGATAATCTCTAATTGCATCCATCTTGCTGCAAATGGCATTATTTCATTCTTTTTTATGCCTGAGTAGGATTCTATTGTATATATGTACCACATCTTTATCCATTCATCTGTTGATGGACATTTAGGTTGTTTCCATGTCTTGGCTATTGTAAATAGTGCTGCAATGAACATTGGGGTGCATGTATCTTTTTGAATTATAGTTTTGTCTGGGTATATGCCCAGGAGTAGGATTGCTGGATCATATGGTAATTCTATTTTTAGTTTTCTGAGGAACCTCCATACTGTTTTCCACAGTGGCTGCACCAACTTAACATCCCCACCAACAGTGTAGGAGGGTTCCCTTTTCTCCACACCCTCTCCAGCATTTGTTATTTTTAGACATTTTAATGATGGCCATTCTGACTGCTGTGAGGTGGTACCTCATTGTAGTTTTGATTTGCATTTCTCTAATAATTTCAGGAGCCCTTCTTTTAATATATCTTTCTCTTTCCCAGAACAAAGGTTGCTCAAGAAGGAGTAAGGTGGCCAAAGAGGATGGTGTGGGAAACTGGGTCAGGTGGTATTCATGCTCATCCTTGCATTATTCCTGAAGCCACTACCACCTCTAGCACTGGAAACTTTGTGCTAAATCAAGGTTACCTAGCTCAACTTTGCCCCCACCCATGGTGATTTCTCTTTCTAATGGCAGTGCTTCTATTCCTCATGAATTCTATTAATCTCTTCCATCCACATTTCATCAGACATGTCTGTACATATCTAAACCTCCAATTCTGTACATAGCTCCAGAGTTCTTTCCCACTGAACTCCTGAGATCCAGGCCAATCATGAAATGGTATATTGTTTAACTGTTCTTGAGAATGCCCTTGAAGTTAGGGAAACTTTATCCAATCTAGGTCATTGAGGACTTTGGATGTGCTGTCTAATTGCACAAGCTACCATATTTAAGCATCAGTTCCAGGCCAATCAAGATACCCCCATACACATATTTCTGTTAGGCTGTTTTTCAAATTATCTTTTTATTGTTTAAATAAAAGCATAAACAGTTCTCTTAAGCTAACACTTTGTATATGCCAGTTGTAGAAATGTGAACTGATGTATCAGTTTAATTAGGGAATAAGATGGAAAAGCATTATGGTGACAATAGTTCAGTAATTATGATTAAATATTAGGAGCTCCCAACCTGCCAGTGATCCTTAGCAAAGAGCTAAATGATTGGAATATGGTGGGAATGAAAGAACAAATTCACACAAAAGGGAAAGAGAGAAGAAAAAGAAAGGGCCTAAAGGAATAATATCAAAGCCAAATTGTGTTCCAAAAGAGCATTTAAAAATATTTGGAAATTGAAGTGTAATTTTCCCTGGAAGAAAAAAGTTAGACAAAGTAGTTCAGTGTCTAGGGTAGCCTACAAAGTTTACTTAACCCACAATGTAGCAGCAATAGTACCACGCTTGCCCTTAGTTCCAAGTTCTCCCAAGGTGTTTACGTCTTAGTCCTTGAGCCTAAACTCATCTAAATTCAGCAACAGAACTTGAGCTTCAGAGAGACCTGAACCCAGAGAGTAGTCACCTATGAAAGAGGAGGAGGTGGGAAATGTAGCTCCATGGCAGCAGGGGGCTATATACTTAAGTAGCTAGGAGATGGGCATAAAGGTGACTTGAGCCTGAGGTGTCCCCAGATCTGCTATGAGTAGTGGGAGGGTGTGTCATGGGTCCCTCAGAAACATAGGTGAGGGCTGCAGTAAACCATCCATCACTACTTGGCCCAGACAGCTATGGTGGGAGCATGGATGTCAGCAGATACCTACAGATTATTTGGAAAGTGTCGCTATTTGGTACTTCTCTGTAGTCTTGATTTCGTTTGAAGGGACTGAGCATCTAAATTAAATCAGAGCTGACAGACATTGTAATGCCTCTAGTTTATTAATTCTATGGTGATTTAAAGCAAATTTACCAAAAGTCTTAATTAAATTCTTGAAATTCCAAGAGCACTAGGCAAAAACTCAGTCTTGGCAAAAACATGTTAGTCCCACCCACATCCCCTTCTGCACACCCAGCTGCCAAATTGCTTAAATCTCTAAATAATCACTTTCTAGATTAAATAAATTAAGCTCATTCATTTGTGCTTAAGTTTCAAGACTTACCTGCACATCCTTGCTCCCAAAGTTTGTTATGAGCAAAATAGTAGTACAGTTTGATGTTACACACACACACACACACACACACACACACACACAGAATTAGTAAAATGGATTTTTAAAATGATATTATCTGGATGTCAGAAAGAACCAAATCAGTAAATATTTAAAAGTTCTATTATGAACTTAAAGCTACTTTTACCATCTAGGGCAGAATGAAGGGGAAAGAGAATTATTTAACCATGTAGACATGCTTGTAATCAATAGAATTACACACACTACAGGCTATGGTAATAAGATGAATCACTTATAAAGAAGAATGCCTACAGAAGATGAAAGAGAAGATGAGAGAGTAAAATGTATGCTATTCACCTCAGTAGGAATAGGTGAATAATGCAGTTAACATTCCTAAAAAAAAAAACACCCAAATCCAGTGGTACATTTGGGAACTAGCTTTCCTGAAGTCCTGCGCTACACCATTAGGTGAGAGGCAAGAGGACAGCCCCCTCCAGAATGAGGCTGCCTCTCCCCATCATCCAATCTAGCTCTGAGTGTGGTCCCTGGAAAAGCAGCAGCAGCATCTGGGAACTTGTTAGAAATGCAAATTCTTGGATCCCTCCCTAGATGTTCTCTCAGGAATCTGTGTTTTAATAAGTCCTCCGGGTGATCCTGAGGCATGCTAAAATTTAAGAACCATTCATCTTGCAGCCTTTAAATTAAATTTGTGAAGCTTCAATGAAATAGTTTTAAAAATTGATGGTTTACAGATTCACCAGAAAATTTTACAGGGCATCTGAGGAGTAGTTGAATCACATGGGCCTGGGTTCAAATTCTGACTCAACCAACTGAAGCAGGATCACTTTGGGCAAGTGATTGTTAAACAGTGCACTGTTTCCTTCATCTGTAAATGCAATCTCTCATGGTGGGATAGGGCCCAGAGAAAACGTAGGCCTAGGTTCAATACATTCATTGGAGTTGCCAGAAATCAATTAAGAAGCAAGCTGTGGCTTTGGGAAATGTTTCTTTCTCACTCTTCCCTATGATCTGGAAAGGCAAAAATAATGTGGATCTGGAAAATACCACATTAAATGAGATATATGTCCAGTCAATTGATGAACAGAATATGGACACAGACCCTGGTCTTTCTAGGAAGAATGAACTAAGACTCACCAAGCATTGCCAATTTTTTAAAAATATTATTTTGTATTACATAGGCAATACAACCAAATAATACAAACTTCAAAAATGTTAGAGTGAAAAGCAAGCCTCCTTCTCAATACCTTCCCTCAGACACCCAATCCAGAGTTTCTTGTGTACCCTTTCAGTGCTATCCTATGCATACATGGGCATATAAATATGTGTATATGTTTTTTTAACATCTTTATTGGAGTATAATTGCTTTACAATGTTGTGTTAGTTTCTGCTGTATAACAAAGTGAATCAGCTATACGTATACATGGCCCCATGATTTACTCAATGTATTCCTTTCTTTTCCACTTAAAAGTCTATCTTTGAAAAGGTGCTTGACATCACTAACCATCAGAGAAATGCAAATTAAATCACAATGAGATATCACCACACACTTGTTAAAATGGCTATCATCAAAAAGACAAAAGATAACAAATGTTGGCGAAGATGTGGAGAAAATGGAACACTTGTGCACTTTTGGTGGAAATGTAAACTGGTGTAGTTACTATGGAAAACAGTATGGAGGTTGCTCAAAAAAGCAAAAATAAAACTACCATATGACCCAGCAATTCCACTTCTGGGTATATATCCAAAGGAAATGAAAACAGGATCTCAAAGAGATATCAGCACTCCCGTGTTCACTGAAGCATTATTCACAATAGCCAAGATATGTAAACCAACCTAGGCGTCCATCAACAAATGAGTGAGTAAAGAAGATGTGGAGTACACATATAATGGAATATCATTCAGCCACGAGAAAGAAGGAAATTCTGTCGCTTGCGACAACTTGGATGAACCATGAGGGCATTATGCTAAGTTCAGTAAGTCAGAGAAAGAAATACTGTATGATCTCACTTATATGTAGAATCTAAAAAAGCTGAACTCAGAGGAACAGAGAGTAGAGTGGTGGTTACCAGGTGACGGGGGTGGGGGAAACTGGGAGATATTGGTTCAGTTATAAGATGAACAAGTTCTGGGATATAATGTGCAGCATGGTGCAGCATGGTGATTACTGTTAATAATACTGTATTATATACTTGAAAGTTGCTGAGAGAGTAGATCTTAGATGTTCTCACCACAAAAAAGAAATGGTAATTATGTGACAGGATGGAGGTGGTAGCTAATGCTATGATGATAATCATTTTGCAATTTATAAATGTATCAAATCAACACATTGCACACCTTAAACTTACACAACGTCAATTATATCTCAATAAAGCAAAAGGGGAGTATATCTTTAAAATCTTTCCATACCCATACATATACGAATCTTCCTAATTTTTCTAACGGTGGCATAACATTCTATTGTATGGATGTATCATACTTTTTTGGGGGACCAATTCCTTACTGATGGATATTTAAATTGTTTGCAAGCTTTTGCTAATACAAGTAAAGCTATGATGAATATCTTTAAATATACATCGTTTTGCCCATCTGTGTGCATGTCACATAAATTCTTAGAAGGTAATTGTTGATTATGCATTAGGTGGTTTTACTAGATACTCTCAAATTTCCAGCATAGCGGTTTTACTAGTTATCTTCCCATTAGCAATGTATAAGAGAGACTATGAGTTTCCCTGATCTCATCTTCAGCAATGTTGTTGAGCTTTGACAAACTAATGGGTTGAAAATAGTACTTAATTTTAATTTAATTTATTTTTCTCTTACTATGATATATTTTTATCTGTAGTCTGACCATATGCCAGAGTTCCATGTAGAACTTGGCACTAAAATGCTTATATAGGGACTGAATCTTTAACAAAACCCCATTTCAGCAATATTTTATGAGCAGAAGCCATTGGAGACAAGGGAACATGGACAAGAGAATTCAGATTATTTCTCAACTATACTCAACTGATGTCCCATCAAGAGCATCAGCAACACAGATGAAGGACTGCATCATTACCACTAAGAATACATGTAAAGTGATAACTAATTTAATCTATGTTTCACTTAAGAGTGGTGTTTATGAGGAAAAACGGATGAGATGAGCAGATTCTGTTCTATTTGGTTTATAATCATTTAATCTAGTTCCTTTTCTGCGCTCTTATATGCTAGTAGTACCACCACTACCAACAACAAAACAAAAAATACCCATGTTAAAATATGAGCCATTTTAAGTAGATGTTAGAAATTTAAGTGTAGCTTCATAATTCAAAAAAATTTTACCATGTTTCTTTTTCTATTTTCTTCTTTTCTGGAATTATATTAAAATATTAAGTCCATTAATAATGCAATGCATGGATATTTTGTACTAATTTAACGGGTTTTATAAAGGAGATTTTTTTTTTGCATGTAGCCTATACCTGGGCAGTACTTTTACTTATGTGATAAATATGACACAGCTTTAAATGAATTTAGGTCTGAAAAAAGACACTTGAAATGACACTTGTATGTGCACTATAATATTTGTTCAATTTAGACTGATACATAGAGAAGTCAAAAATGAATATTGCTAATTATTGTATTTAATTTATTTTTAGAAGACACCAATTAAGAAGAAATGAGGTAATTAGAAGAAACTTCAACTGAAATAAATATAATAATCCCAGACAATCCTTTAAACCACAGAGGACCTGGGCCCTCCTTTATCATTAGTTAATGCTAATCTCTCTGTAGAGTCATTAATTATTGAGAAAATCTGTCAATATTTAAAGTCTATGAGAAAATGAAAGCTACAAAAAGAGGAAAAAATCTCAGGTCTTCCCTGGTGGTGCAGTGGTTAAGAATCCACCTGCCAATGCAGGGAACATGGGTTTGAGCCCTGGTCTGGGAAGATCCCACATGCCGCAGAGCAACTAAGACCATGCGCCACAACAACTGAGCCTGTGCTCTAGAGCCTGTGGGCCACAACTACTGAGCCTTCGAGCCACAACTACTGAAGCCCATGTGCCTAGAGCCAATGCTCCACAAAAAGATAAGCCACCATAATGAGAAGCCCACACACCACAACGAAGAGTAGCCCCGCTTGCCACTCGACGCAACTAGAGAAAGGCCACGCACAGTAACGAAGACCCAACGCAGCCATAAGTAAATAAATAAATAAATATTTTAAAAAAATCTTAGTACAGTTACCCCATGACCAAGATATATATGTATGTGTGCACATCTCTCTCTCTCTCTCTCACACACACACACACACATAAATAAAGCTAGTAATAATCATGTACTTTCGATAGGCTTGACACTTATATTTCCTGAAAATAATCATTCCACAGCTTAGATGGAAGTAATATAGTACATTGCCATTATAGGTGAAATTTACTCTAAATCAGCAGTCCCCAAATTCTTTGGCACTAAGGACGGGTTTCGTGGAAGACACTTTTTCCACAGACGGTGGGGTGGGGGCGAGTTCAGGCAGTAATGTGAACGATGGTTCAGGCAGTAATGCGAGCGAAGGGGAGCGGCAGATGAAGCTTCTCTCGCTCGCCTGCCGCTCACCTCCTGCTGTGTGGCCTGGTTCCTAACAGGCCATGGACCAGTACTGGTCCACGGACTGGGGGTTGGGGACCCCTGCTCTAAAGTACAGATTAGACTGTGGGTACTCAAATTTTACTATAATTAATCTAACCTGTCAAATTCAGTGAAATAGTTTTTGAATGTTTTGAGGCACTATCAGTACATTCATGGTTTCTCTCTAATGGTTAGTACTTTGGAGAGAGGGTACAGTTAAGTTCTTCATGAAACTTATTTATCATTTCAGTGATATTGCTTCCAGGGATAAAAGTCAGTTGAGAATTATCAAAGGCAACTAGGCAGAAGATGAAAAGGCTAATCATGCCTTGTTAGGAATCCACTTAAAATGATTCAATGGTGTTTTTCAATATTCTAAGGCTAAGGGTAGTTTACATTTTAAGTCATAACCATTTTTTGAAACTTCCAATGTATTAGGTAGCAGATTGGAGAAACATCAGAAATGAGAATAATGAAGTTTTTTAATGATATTAGGTCCATTCATGTTACCCATTTCATTTCATGCTTATAAAATAACTCTAATGTCATTAAAGATGAGAACGTGGTACATCTGAGCAGCTTATTAGATTAATTTGGAATCTAGAGATCGTGACTTTCATGTTTAGCAGGTAAAATATGAGTTCAAATTAATGAATATTTATAGTGATTCCACAGTATGCAAAAAATAACTGTTTGTATTGTGATCCCACAGTATGCAAAAAAAAAATCTGTTTATTTCCCTAAAAAGACTTATAATTTAGTTTGGAAAGGTCTCAAGGGAAAAAGAATCAGCTCATTGAAGTAGTAATTAAGAAAACTTGAGAGTCAGCTACCATCATCACTGAAGTATCAAAAATCTTAGGCCAAAATGACTAAAAATTCCATTTACTTATAGACCTTCAACACCTAGTGAAAATCTCACAGGGTGAGAAGCTTTCACTGGTGCATGGGAACTAGCTCATATTGGCCATGAGAGCCAGTTTTTAAATTTTCAGGAATTTTTTGAGATCGCTGTGAAAGACACATTATTAAAACTTAAATTATATAAACTTACAGTTAAATTATATTAAAAAACAAAGGTAACAAATACTTGAAACTCATCACTTCTTAATTATTTCACTATTTTTTTCTATTATCTATTTTCTTGAAGTTGTTAACGTCTACTGTATCTGTGCGGTGGAAACACCATGTAATGGTGGCTACCATGTACCTCTTCCCAACTCTGCATTCAATCATGTCGTGTTGGTAGCTTGAAATCAGCCATGGTGGGAGTATTAATAACATGGAAATTGGCAAATGCTGCAAATCACTGCTTTTTGTTTGAGAGAGCCAGTGTCTAAACGTTTATCAGCACACTACTGCTCATATAGAACATTAAGCTGGAATTCTAGGTCTGAGGAAGAGTTGAGAATTAGATTCAAAATATCTCATCAAGCAGGTGAGTAGGGTGTCTCTGAAAGTGTTTTGTGAAAGAAGATTGGGCAAGATAGGTAATATTCCAGATGAGTTAGGCCTCATGATTACTTGGTATCCCAATGATCAGGCACTCCATCTCTATCAGAGCACATCAGGAGTTGTTTTTTAGAAGGTGTATATGATATGGCTTTCCTCCAGAAGCCCAGGGGTCTGTATTGTGAGGCTCTGATTGGAGATTATTATAAACTCCACACAATTTTCCCCACTACTGATACCTCTAATACCATACAGTCTGCTGGGTCATATGATTCAAACAATAGGGATGCTTGCATCATAGCCTGGATCTGCTGCAGAACTTTTCCTGCTCTGAGCCTCACTTAAAGCTGGCAGACTTTAGTGTCACCCCAATGTGTGGGTCATAGCACTATTCAAAGATGTAAGCAGTTTTCCAGATAACCCTAGAGCCCAATGAGACCTGTGAAGTGATGTGCTTCTTTGTGATGAGAGGGGCAAGATGCAAAAATGTCTCCTTTATTGTTAAGGGGATGTCCTGGCATACCCTAGACCACTGAAGTCTTAAAATTGTTGTTATTTGTGGCAGTCCCTTAAATTTTCATAGGGTTTATCGCCTGCTTTCTGGAGTAAGTGAGTCTTTTTTTTTTTTTTTTTTTTTTTTTTTTTTGGCTGTGTGGGTCTTTGCTGCTGCGCACAGGCTTTCTCTAGTTGCGGCGAGCAGGGGATACTCTTCGTTGCGGTGTGCGGGCTTCTCATTGTGGTGGCTTCTCTTATTGCAGAGCACAGGCTCTAGACACGTGGGCTTCAGTAGTTGTGGCACACAGGCTCAGTAGTTGTGGCTCACGGGCTCTAGAGCGCAGGCTCAGTAGTTGTGGCACACAGGCTTAGTTGCTCCACGGCATGTGGGATCTTCCTGGACCAGGGCTTGAACCCGTGTTCCCTGCATTGGTAGGCAGACTCTTAACCACTGCGCCACCAGGGAAGTCCCAGTACGTGAGTCTTGACATTGGAAATATTCTAGTTTTTTTTTTTTTTTTTTTTTTTGCTTAACAAGTCAGATTGGCAAGATGTCATCAATAGAGAGGACCATTATGATGTTCTGTGGGATGTGTAGCTGATCTAGGTCTCTTTGGACTATTTTAAGACAGAGGACAGGGCAAGTCCTGGGGCAAGACTGTAAAAGTATTCTGTGGTATGTTACCAATGAACAAAATTTCTGATAAGAATAAAAATAGATGCATTCTTCAGATCAACAGCCACATACCATGTACCTGAGATCATGTTAATTTGATCTGGAAAGGTACTATGCCTGGCACAAGCAGCTGAAACTGGGGCTATTACTTGGTTTGCAGTAGTCCACTTTTATCTTCCAATATATGTCCAGGTTTTACAAGGACCAGACTGGTTACTCAAATGGAGATATGAAGAAGAATACCACCACTGCATCCTTTAGGGCAGCATTAATTTCTGCCATTTCCCCTAAGATTAGATATTATTTTTTGTTTACTATCTTTGGTATTTCTTGGAGGGGGTGCAATTTTAGAGGCTACCACTTGGCTTTCCCTACTATGATAGCTCTCATCCTGGTAGTTGTGCCAACCACTAAGGATGTCCATTTCAATTATACGTTTAGGGCCAAGGAAATTACCACTGGGTGGGTCTGTAGACTCAGTAGAAACACTGTGATCCAAACCACGACCCCACTTATTACCTGGCACTCACTTCCCCCCACTCCAATAGAGAGTCCATCATGATGCTTTGGGTATTCAGATTTCAATGTCAAATTGGGTCTAGTGCCCAAAAGTTCTTAAAATATTTGGCTACTACCCCTTCTTCAGTGTACAGTTACCTAGGTAAATAACTATGGGTCCCTCTCAGGATAGACTGGGGTAATCATTACTGGTGTACTTACCACCGTGTTGCAGGGTCCTTTCTCTTAGTTACTTACTCCTCTTTCAGTTAATAGGTTCCTGTGCCAAAAACTGACTCAAGTCCAGAACTGGGCAAGAAATAGGAACTTTTACTGGAGTAATTGTGCTTAGCTACCTGATCATCTATCCTTGATTTCATTTGATTTTATGGACTGAGTAGCTGCCTTCTGTTTTTCTCCTAGTGATGCCATGTTCTTTTTTTTTTAAACATCTTTATTGGAGTATAATTACTTTACAATGTTGTGTTAGTTTCTGCTGTATAACAAAGTGAATCAGCTATACGTATACATATATCCCCATATCCCCTCCCTCTTGCGTCTCCCTCCCCCCTGCATCCCACTGCTCTAGTTGGACACAAAACACCGAGCTGATCTCCCTGTGCTATGTGGCTGCTTCCCACTAGCTATCTGTTTTACATTTGGTAGTGTATATATGTCCATGTCACTCTCTCACTTCATCCCAGCTTACCCTTCCCCCTCCCCGTGTCCTCAAGTCCATTCTCTACGTCTGTTCTGTTAAACATCTCCATTACTCTTTGAAGGTCAGGGTCCCCTGGCTCTTGCTCTAAACTTGTTGCTCATTACTGTAATTATATTGACCTGGCTTCTAATGGTTATAGCACTTCCACCTGGCTTCTAGCATTCCCATTTCTAACAGTGAGGCCATTTTTATAGCAGCATCACCACTGGCCAACAGAAGACTACCACCATAAAACATTTTGGTGATGTTGGTCCCCTCTCACCATCACATCTGGCAAATGCGATGATAGGTGCTGTATCCTCTTAGTCTTCCCAATAAATACAGCCCTCCAGTGGGTTTTCTGGACTTACATAGTATGTCCACTTTCACACTCCCACTTCTGCCATATAGTCTTCCACTACCTGCCATGGCAACTCTGGTGTTTCTATCTAAATTAACGTTAACCATTGCTTTGTCCATGTTTGGAAAGGAACCATCCTTGGAGTCCTTGCCAAGGAGTCAAATCCTGTTTCCTGGAAGAGTGCTCCCAAATCAATAAACTCTCCCTTTTCCAACTTTATGTTATGTCTCCCTCCCCTGCTTAGTCAAGTGCCCTCAGAATCCAGTCCCACCTATATTCCTCCAACTCATACCAGTATGTATTGGCTGGGAAGTGCAGATATTTTGAGGTCGAGTTCCTTTCCTACCTTATGAGACCATCATTTCCCTGGAGAAGCCATGATATATCTTAACCCTGGTTATTGGCCTAGTGACCAGAATGGTGATGGGGCATATCCTGGGGTGTGGGGTTGGATGGGGAACACAGGTTGTCTTATGTGGTAGACGTCTCTGCATCATCTTCAAACAACTGGAGAGAGTTAGCTTTTTATAGAGAAGAGGGGCCAGAGGGTTCAGGGGAACCTGGGTATTTAAACTATTGAGACTATTAACCCATCTGTCTCTATCCTTTGTGTCCGGGTCCTATTCTTTCCCAGCGCAGATCAGGAACTTGGTTTTTTTTTTTTTTTTTTTTTTTTTTTGAAAGTTTATCTTCTTTGGAGCTCTTTTCCTCTTAAAATTAAGTCCCAGGCTTGGTCTTCAGTTTCCACTCAGTTCCACTGTCCTTATAGTTACTCTTTCCCTCATGTTTCTTTTCTTTCTTTCTTTCTTTCTTTCTCTCTTTTCTTTCTTTCTTTATTTTTGGCTGTGTTGGGTCTTCGTTTCTGTGCGAGGGCTTTCTCTAGTTGCGGCAAGCGGGGGCCACTCTTCATCGCGGTGCGCGGGCCTCTCACCATCGCGGCCTCTCCTGTTGCGGAGCACAGGCTCCAGACGCGCAGGCTCAGTAATTGTGGCTCACGGGCCTAGTTGCTCCGCAGCACGTGGGATCTTCCCAGACCAGGGCTCGAACCCGTGTCCCCTGCATTGGCAGGCAGATTCTCAACCACTGCGCCACCAGGTAAGCCCCCTCATGTTTCTTAAATGCCAGAATCATATCATCAGCTAGTGCATTCCTTTCCATTAGTATACCATTCCATTTCACTAGCAGTGAAAGTTTTAACAATGGCACTGCTGTCTTGTGCCAAAAGCTCCCTCTGTTCTACCTATCATCAGTGGCGGGATTCTCATTGCCAGTTGGGTGGCAAGTGATCCAGTTCCTAATTCTATTCTCAGCATTTGCTTTGTCAGATCTGGCACCAACTGTGGTAGGTCAGGTAACTGGGAAACAGTCTCAGAGACAGAGCTTACAGTGCAGTAGGGTTATTAGGGAGTACATTGGGTTCAAAGCCTATGGAAGAGTTGTGAGAAAACAAAATTGGGAGGAGAGAGAAGTTAAGGTGTGCTTTAGAGTCAGTGGATGTCTCAGCTGACCCTACAGTCAGCTTAGGATTTATTATGAGTTGAAGTGAGATGATCAGACCTTTCTATCCCTTCTTGAATCAGTCATTAGGTGCCGGCTGCCTTGGGAAGGGAGCATGACATTGGGCCAGGCAGCGCTGAGGCAATCTCTAAGGGGCTCAAGAGCTGAGGGCTACCTGTCAGCAGTATTCCCAGAGGCTGGCCAGAGTGGGTGGGGAGGAATTGTTTCCCCCTGCAGGAGAATCTAGGTGGCACATCACAGCATTCGTCAACTATAACAGCAAAATATCTTTGATAATTTCTAGATTTCCAACTTCCAAAGAGTGCAGAACTGCCTAGAGGTGGAAGTGGTAAACAAATACAAGTGTTATTTAATGATCTATTAGGTTGAAGAATATGACCTTGACATTTCTGTAGGTCAAAATGATTGAATACCAGCAATTTCATACTGTCCAACTTAGTTGTAGAATAAACAAGGAAGGAACCTACATTGGGCATGTGGTCATATTTAAATGTTTATGCATTCTAAAATAATCTATCAGATAGCTTCACCTCCCACGCAAGCCCAAAACCCTCCCCATCCTCCCCATTTTGGTTATACTCATTAAAAACCCTGCTTTTAAAGCATTTGATGTCACCCAAAACCAATGGTAAAATAATGCCTCATGAATGCAATGGGAACTTATCTACTTCTATACAACACTTTCATTCCACCTCTGAGTCTTGACCCTTGTTCCTCTCCTCACTTGGAATGCTTCTTTCTGCATTGCCCCAACCAAACAACAACAAGAACACTACCCTTTTCCAAACCGACCTCCTCCTTATAGCCTCTTTTGATGATACCAGGTTCATCATAGCTTCCCTGAGTTTCTTTAGCACTTAAGGCCTGTTCAACACAATCTAGGATTTAATAATGGTGTGGTCTGTCTTATGGAAGGATTTTTTTCAATGTGGGTTACCTTTGTTTCACCAGATAGGTGTGAGTACCTTGAAGACAGAAGTTGTAACATTTATGTCCTCTGTTTTGCCCACATCCCTAGCACCCAAATAGAAACTCATGACTGAGAATTATGTGGACTATAAAGACCTTTGAATTTGTATATTTCCTATTTATCTACTTTAACTGTCTTTTCAAAGTTGTATATACATAAAAAATTAAATCATTCATAAGCACTCAAAAAGTCAAGGAATGAAGTTTAGGTTCTTTCAAAGTATTCTTGGAAGGGGTGAAAAAGATGAGGTGAGAAGAAAAACTAACCAACCAAAGAGCAGAAGCTATGTTTGGCTTCTTAATTCTTCCTCTCACAGAACTCTGCACTTTCTTTTCTTTTTTTTAAATAAATTTATTTATTTATTATTTATTTTTGGCTGTGTTGGGTCTTCGTTTCTGTGCGAGGGCTTTCTCCAGTTGTGCGAGTGGGGGCCACTCTTCATCGCGATGCGCGGGCCTCTCACTGTCGCCGCCTCTCCGTTGCCGAGCACAGGCTCCAGACGCGCAAGCTCAGCAGTTGTGGCTCAGGGCTTAGTTGCCCCGCGGCATGTGGGATCCTCCCAGCCAGGGCTCGAACCCATGTCCCCTGCATTGGCAGGCAGACTCTCAACCACTGCGCCACCAGGGAAGCCCTGCACTTTCTTTAATAACACCTCTCATCATTTCTAACTATACGTTTATGTCATTATTTAATTAGTTTCTGTCTCACTCCAACTAATTGATAAGCCCCAAGAGGGCAAGGACCATATTTGTTTTATTCATCATCATATTTCTAGTGAGTAGCACATAATACATGCTCAATAAATATTTATTGAAATAATTATTGAAGGCAATAACTAAATGACTATCATTTGATGGAAGGACTTATGCTTTCATCTCCAGGGACTTCTAATCACCAACCCTTGTCCCTGGCCAATGCTCCAAGGTGGCTTCTTTCACCCTGTCATATTTCTCATTTGAGAATATCCCTAATGTGTAAATATAATGTATAAATATTCTTAGTCTTTTATCCCTACTACAAGAACCCATCTTTTCCTCTTCCAGGCATATTTTTAGAGTATGCCCAGAGGTTCTTATTGCCATCATTCCAGAGGTTCTCTGTCCTACGACTGAATCTTCTACTTGAACCAACAACATCTACCCATAAGATCATGAACTTCAGCAAAACAAGTTCATCTCCTGGCAGTGGCACCTCTAAATTGGCACCACAAACTCTTGAAATCCCCCTAAGAAACATTTCCCCAAATTTTTCCCTTAAGATCACCCTCTGGACACACCATCCCTAAACTGCCTCTCATGTTTGACTCAAATATTGGAAGTGATTCCTTGCATTTACTACTCAGTACGAGTTTATCAGACTCATGAATTCATTCTCTCCCTTCCTCTCCCTCTAGTTTTCACAACTCTTATCTCTCCTCTACACTATCATGGGTGTGTGTGTGTGTGTATGTGTGGTGAATTGTGGAGTGTGAACGTGTTTGTGGCATGGCAGAGTGAAGAAAGAGTGTCAAGGGAGAGAAGATAAAGTCATTTCAATATCTTTTTATTCTGCATTTACGAGTTCTCTATTGCTGCATAACAGATCACTCTAAGACTTAATGGTTTGAAACAGTACCAACAATTTTGCTCACAAATCTGAAATTTAGGCAGGCCTTGGCAGGGGCATTTGTATCTGCCCTACATGGCATCAGCTAGGGCAGCTCAACTAAGGGCTGAAGGATCCATTTCCAAGATGGCTCATTCACACATGACAAGTCAGTGCTGGCTGCCAGCTGAGAGTTCAGCCAGGGCTGAGGATGGCAGGGAGGTGGGGCTGTTGGATTCAGTGTGGTGGCTGAGTTCCAAGAGTGAACATCCCAAACCTAAATGGATTATGTTTGGATATTATCAAAGAATTTAGCTGAGAATCCCAAGTATTGCCTGATCTTTTCTCCATCTGTTTTTCATTTATAACCAGCTTATTTCAAAACGGATTTGAGGCAGAAGCTCTTTCTATTTAAGGTAGACACTGTAACCTTTAAAAGCAATTCTTATACTCTGGATTCTAAGAGATGGTCTACATTTTTGAGAGAAAAAAAAAAGTATGTGCACGGTGGGGGGGAGATGTGCTTGTGAATTTGCATGCTGTGTGGACACATGTGTACATGCCTGTGTGTTTTACATGTGTGTACATTATATATGTGCCTGTATGTGTCTACTCGTGTGTGCATGTGAGAGTGTGTGTATATATGTGTGTCTGCCTATGCTGGTGAAACTGTCTGTATTAGCATTTGTATGCATGTGTGTGTGGTGTGTAGTTTCCACAAGGATATCAATCTTTATTGGTAGTTCTACAGTGACTCGGGGAATTGCTCCAGGACTGACTAAATGATAGCATGATATTTTTTTTAAAATAAAATTTTCAGTTCTATGTGCAAAGTCAACAGACTGTAATATAATTATTTTAAACTGCATATATATTAGCCCAAACCATAGCATTTTCTTCAAGTGATGCCTTCGTTTACAAAACTGACTAAGAGGGCTTATTTGAGCCATCATCTTTAAAATGTTATAGTACCAAAGTCCTGTAGATTGTCCTGATAAAATACAAGGGATGCTGTAGAAGAATCTGCTGAATTTTCCCTGACAATTATGATTCATGACATACTACTTATACTTAGAACTATCTGAGAAATGCTTCTGAAATTATCCATTTGTTCCTGGTTCAAGTTAACAAAGAATGCAGCACATTTTTACCATTGTTTTTAAAACAAAGATTTAGGTTTCCAAAGAATGCGCTATACGACCACCCTAACCTTGGTATCTGATAATGCTAAACCTTATTTCTGTGGTGCATGAGGCATTTACAGGAGTTACCTTTTGCTTAATTTTGTTATTTATGTACAGTAATATACACCTTTTTACAGTTCTATGAGTTTTGACAAAATGCACAGAGTTGTAAAATTGCCATCAAAATCAGGATACAGAATAGCTCCCTTACCCCAAAATATTAGCTCATCCAACCTCTTTAGAGTCAAACTTTCCTTCTCCCCTAACCCTTGGTAACCACTTATCCGTTCTCCCTCCCTATAGTTTTGCCTTTTCCAGAATGTCATAGAGATGAGATTACACCACACATAACCTTTTGAGTCTGGCTTCCTTCACTGAGAAAAGTGCATTTGAGATACACCCATATCATTGCATGTACGTACATTTAGCTTGTTTTTATTGCTGAGTAGGATTTCATTTTATGGATATACACTGTTTGTTCATCCACTCACCAACTGAAGGACACTTGGGTTGTTTCTAGTTTGGTGCTATTGCGAATAAAGCTGCTATAAACATCCATGTACAGTTTTAGTGTGGGAACATAAGTTTTAATTTCTCTAAATAGTACATACTTAGCGAGTGGGATTACTGGGTCAGACAGTAAGTTTATTTTTAACTTTATAAGAAAATGTACCTTGTGTTTCCATCAGCAATGTATGAAAGTTCCAGTTGTCCCATATCTACTTCAATATTTTGTATTGTCAATATTTTTTATTTTAGCCCTCTTAATAGGTGTATAGTAGTATCTCATTGTGTTTTTCACTTCAATTTCCCTAGTAACTAATAATGACAATCATACCTTTATGTGTTCATTTTCCTTCCACATAGTTTCTTTGAGAAGTGTCTGTTGAAACCTTTGCCTATGTTTGAGGGTTGTATGCTTTCTTATGGTTGAATTTTGTTTGTGAGTTCACTACATATTCTAGATATAAGTACTTTGTCAGATATAATTTGCAAATATTTTCTCCAGTCCGTGGCTTATCTTTTCATTCTCTTAACAGTATTTTAAAGAGCAAAAGCTTTAATTTTCACGAAGTCTGACTTATAAATTTTTATTTTATAAATTGTGCTTTTGGTTCACATCTAAGAATTCATTCTCTAATACAAGGTCACAAAGATTTTCTATATTTCATCTAAAAGTTTTATAGTTTTATATTCATATTAAATCTAGGAATCATTTTTAGTTAACTTTTATATCAAGTGTGAAGGATAGGATACGGTTCATTTTTATGCCTATGATGTTCAATTGTTCTAGCACCATTTGTTGGAAAGACTATCCTTTCTACATTGAATTACTTTTGCATCCATTGACCATATTAGAGTGGGTCTATTTCTGGAACATCTACTCAGTCGCATTGATCTATGTGTCTATCTTTTCACCAATACCACACTAACAAATTACTGTAGCTTTAGAGTATGTATTGAAATCAGGTAGTGTGAGTCCCTCAATTTTTTTTTCTTTTTCAAAATTCCTTCACTTATTCTGGTTTCTTCATCTTACAACATAGATCTTAGAAGCACTTTTAGATATCTACAAAAAATCTGGTGAAAAATTTGGTTGTGATTGTGCTAAATCTATAGATCAATTTGGGGAGAATAGACATCTTAACAATAGTGGGTCTTCTGACCCATGACCATGGCATATTTTTCCATTAATTTCGGTATTATTTGATTTTAAAAAATTTTTTATTGGAGTATAGTTGATTTACAATGTTGTGTTAGTTTCAGGTGCACAGCAAAGTGAATCAGTTATACATATACATATATCCACACTTTTTTAGATTCTTTTCCCATATAGGCCATTACAGAGTATTGATTAGAGTTCCCTGTGCTATACAGCAGGTCCTTATTAGTTATCTATTTTATATATAGCAGTGTGTATATGTCAATCCCAATCTCCCAATTTGTCCCATCCCCCTCTTCCCCCCTTGGTAACCATAAGTTTGTTCTCTACATCTGTGACTCTATTTCTGCTTTGCAAATAAGTTCATCTGTACCATTTTTCTAGATTCCATATATAAGCGATATTATATGACATTTGTCTTTCTGTGTCAGTCTTACTTCGCTCAGTATGACAATCTCTAGGTCCATCCATGTTGCCGCAAATGGCGTTATTTTGTTCCTTTCTATAACTGAGTAATATTTCATTGTATATATATATACCACATCTTCTTTATCCAATTTCTCACTTGAAATTGGGGGACTTCTAGAATGCTGGGTTTATTTATTTCATAAGTTCTAGAAATTAATAGCCATTATAGCTTTATTCTCTCTCTACTGCCCTTTTGGGATTCTAATTAAATTACTGTTAAACCCTTTCCCTCTATCCCTCATGTCTCTTAATCTCCCTTTTGTAGTTTCCAACCTTTATTCTCTCTGTGGTGCATTCTGGATAATTTTTTCTGACTTATCTTCAAATTCTCAATTATCTTTTTACCCATGAGTAATTTTTTAATTCTATGCATTGATCCATAATGTATCCACGTATGTGTGTGCATGTATATACATGTATATATATGCATGTATATATACACACACATACATATATACATACATATATATCTATACAGATATATATCCATCCATGAATATACCTTTATTGATCTATTTATCGATATACATAAATTCATTTCTAGAAGTTCTAACTGGTTCTTTTCCAGATCTGATTTTACTTTATAAGGTTTCCTGTTTGCAAGGATATTTTCAGTTTATCTTTTATTTATTTAAACATTGAAAGCATAGTTGTTTTACAAGCCTTAACTAATAATTCCATATCCAGAGTCTTTGTGGATTTCTTTCTGTTGTCTGTTCTTTCTGCTTGTTCTCATGCACAGTGCTTTTTTTCTTGTGTGAATGGCACTGTTTGCTGCTACATATCTTTGAAAATGTATTTATAGGAGTAATTTGAGCTCTGCTATAAAAGGTGCAAAAATACACAAAAGAAAATACACATTTGCTTAAACCAAATATCTAGGGACACTCTCTGTTCAGTATCACTTCAAACTAAATTCAGAGCTAGAGGGTTTCATTTTTATGTTGTTGTTTTTTGGTTTTTTTTTTTTTTTGGCCATCCATAAGACGTCAATTTCACCTAAAAATACATTCAAAGGCCAATTTACTTCTGCGTCACACTGACCCTAAGAGTATAGCCCTTTAGGATTTCTACTTATAATGTGGAGCATCTCCTCTTAACTTCCCACCTTGGACAGATCATGTCAGCCTGGCTCTTAACACTAAAGTTCTAATTTTTCCTGGTTGACAAAGGCCTTCAGAGGTCTCTGGGCTCCCTTCACCTCTCTGGGTTCCTGCTTTCCCTTCGAGTTTGCCCTTGAAATTCCTATCTTGTCAGCTCTTCAATGCTTTTTCTAAAAAAAATTCATTTTTTTGCATTTTATCCATAATTTGTAGTTGTTTTTCTGAAAAAAGTTGGTCCTAATAACCTAGCTTGCTATTACTAGAAACAGAAATGAATTAATAATGTATACAAGAAAAGTCTCACTGCAGATTGGAATTGTATGGGTCTTGATGTGACATGGCTGTAATATTTTTATTTATTTTCATTTTATTTTTGTGGGGAGGGGTTGCCCCTTCTAGTTTCTGCACACAACTATTTTATTTTAGGGATAAAAAAATGAAATATTCAGTAGGAGTCTTTGTTTTTTGGCGTCAGCAATGAACAGATTCTCCTCCCCATCTGTTAGTGGCGGGGGGGGGGAGGGTCAAAAACATTTTCGTTTTCTCTATAATTTTCTCTTTTCAGACATACTTATATAATTTTACAATTACCTTTATGTTACAGAATATTTGTTAGCACTTCTCAGATTGACCTTTCTTATTTTGTGCTCACAAGTCTTTGTTATTATTTTTTCCTTCCTTTCTCTTGTTTGTATGAGAATGAGGATCAGGGTTTGTAAGTTTCATTTTCTGGGTTTGTTTTTTTTTGGTAGGAGTGTGTGGGTGAGGGAAAACTATCTTTTTTTTTTATTTTTTGTCTTACCTGAACTCTTGTTATCCTATTTTCCTTATTTAAATTTGTTTTATAGAAATAGAACCACAGACATAGAAAACAAACTTATGGTTACCAAAGGGGAAAGGGGAGAGGGATAAATTAGCAGTTTGGAATTACATTCACACATTGCTATATATAAAATAGATAAACAACAAGGACCTACTGTATAGCACAGGGAACTATACTCAATATTTTACAATAACCCATAAGGGAAAAGAATCTGAAAAAGAATATATATATATATATATATATATATATATATATATATACATATATATATATACATATATATATATAACTGAATTACTGTGCTGTACACCTGAAACTAACACATTGTAAATAAACTATACTTCAATAATATATATATGTATACACACACACACACATATATATAAAGAAAAGAAAAAATTTTTTGATTTAATCCACTTTATGTTTCTTGGCTACCTATGAAGTGCTGATAAAGACATTTCTCTAAGTTTTATGGTGATGGGATTGGATTCAGAAAATTTTTCTAAATAAATAAGAGAGGATTATAAGAAGTTTCAAAGAAACTACAAGTCAGACTTTTGGTAACAACTGGATTATCTCATCTATTAATAAATCCAACTTCATCAAGCAATAACTTGCTACTCTCTCATTATAATCAATGCTTAAAGTGTTTATAGTCTTGTCATTCATGAGTCACCAACTATTGGAAGCTGCACCTACCTAGGGGTTTTGTGAAGAAGGGAGGCTCCACCCTTACACACCCACACTGAGTAAACCAAGAGTTGATGCTTGAAAAGAAGACATAAAAGATAAGTAACAAGCCAATAAAATAACAGAGGCTGATAAAAATTAAAAGATAGCATGCAGAAAAGAATTAGATATATAAAAAATTAATAATTATTTGGGATTATTGCAAACTTAAAGACCCTACTATCACTTTATTACAAAATGTTTAAGCTAGGACCTCCAGTTTTCCAGATGAGACATTGTAGCTTCACTGTGAACACTCCTGATTTCCCCTAAATTCAGTGATCCTTTGTTCCGATGGTGCCTTAGAGGATCCATTCTCACAGTGTGTTTTATCAAAGAGTCATTCAGAAAGCTGGTAAGAGGTATCACCAGAAACAAACAAACAAACAATCCTCTGGTCAAATAAGATTGGGAAATACTAAATTAAATAAAAATCAACCGGTTTTCTCTACTGTATAATTCCTGAGCCTTCAACATGCTAATTGGTATAATGAATCTCTGAAAGGGAAGTTAGGGTGTAGTGGTCCCTCTTTTTGTGAACATGTCTTGGAACATTTGTTCTGTGGAACACACAAGAAATGTGTCTTTAGATAGTGAGAACTTTAAAAAAGAGGGAGAGAGAGGAAAATCTACTTCTTCATCCTGTTGAAAGTTGCATTACCAGTAAAGCCCCCAAGAGTCTTTATCTCATTTCCTAATATTGTGTGAAATATGTATTATCCTTAGAAAACTGAGATACTAAGAGGTTAAGTAACTTGTCCAAGATCACACATTTGTAAGTGTCAGAACTAGGATTTGAGTCCAGAAGTTCTTCACTCATAACCTTGACAGTATCTCTTCTTTCATACAAGAAAGAAAAATCTTCCTGATGTTTCCACGAATTTTCCAGTAAGAAAAATACTTTTAAGAAAATGTGCATAAACACATAAATCCACACAGGTCACTGACATTCTGATAGATGGACATTTGTGCAGCCAGGAATGGATTGAATTTTATAAAATATGTTTGGGTGTTTGTCCTGTACCTACACTTTGATTAATTGACCTAGCACACAGGTACAATTTAGAAGAGCCTAACCTTCCACCCTGCCCATTAGGAATGAGAAAAATGCCTGTGGCATTCACTAAGTACACTAGCCTGCATGGTTTCCCTTATCACCGGGAGGGAGGGGAGTCCAGTTTCACCAGCAGCATCTCCTGCCTGTTCCTCATACATTCACTCTCCTTCACATCCCTTCCTGATTCTATTCCAAGTTTCTGTTTTAGAAGTGATTATCAAGGAAAAAACTTACTGGTGGAATTCTTATGTGGTTCATGTTGGACGTGAGGTTCACAGAGAATTTGACATGTCTCATTCCTTTTGAATGATACACTAAACATGCCCAGAGATGTTTCAGATTGTTCCGGGGCATGCATACCAGGATTCGTTAGGGCATGATGTGTATCTCTGCATCCAAGTTAAAATGGTGTGTGCCTTCTCAAATCTGATGTCTTCCCCAGGAAGATGGCGCTACTCAGATGCTGTGCATGGTGACACACACATGATTCCTTCCAAGTCTTCAGCAATCCATTACTAAGGAGGCAAGATTTTAAATCAAGTACCAAAAAAAAAAAACCCCACAAGTACAATAATAGAGTATCCATTAAACGAAATATACCCCAATATGACAAAAAATCAAAGAGTCTTTAAAATGTTCATGACTTTTTAATGATATGGAGAAACATTCATAATATAACTTATTTAACACATACTACTTGCCAGGTTCTGCTTTAAGGACTATCTTGGGGCTTACATTCTGGTGGAGGGATGGGTGTTAACAGGTGCCAGATTCGTGACAGATGTGTCTCATCCACTGAGGTTTCTATGAAGGCTGGAGTGTCTCCCCCACTCCAGTTTCACTAACACCAATCACAGTTGGCTTCCTCCATTTTCCCCAGCATGCTGTTCAAACAGTATCATTTTCTCAGTGTGCCATGATGGAAAAAAATGTTAGGATGTCTTACCAAAGGAAAATAAACAAACAGGTAATATGATAGTTGTTGATATGAAGAAAAATAAATCAGGGTCAGAAGGAGAATAATAGCAGTGTCATTTTATGTGCCTGGTAAAGAAAGATCTCTTCGTGGAGGTAAATTTTAAGCAAAGATCAGAATGAATTGGAGGAAGTAAGCAGTGTGGATACTTCCAGGCAGAGGGAACTGCAAGTGCAAAGGCTCTGAGGAATGAGTATATTTGGCATGCTAGAGGAATAGTAAGGAGGCTAGTATAGCTAAAGTGGAATAAAGGGGAAGAGTGAAAAAAGATAGAGATGTAGGCAGGATACACTAGTGAATATCCTTTAGACAGAGGGACCATAAACTAGAACTAGTTTATGCCAAACCCAGCAAGCTAGAGTTGAAAGTTGAAAGCCTTTAGATCAGGCATGAGCTCCCCAGATGAGTATAATATTCACTTAATCAGTGTCTTTTTTATGTTATCCACCTGGTCCAATAACCAGCATTCAGCTTTGTACCTCATGCTATGTGATATGAATATGCCAAAATGGTAGCTATTACCAGGTGATTTTTAATTTCTCCTTGAAAGGTTTATTTCCCAAATTTTCTACAAAAAGTATGTGATTTTTTTACAATGAAAAAAATGAAGTTGGTTTTGAAACAATTGAGTGGAAGTCTACTCTAAGAGGAAAAGGCAATTCAGGATTCCATGCCAATAAAACTTTCCAGTGAGTAAACTCTTTATAATAAAGGTGGTTGAAGATGTAGTTCTGTTCAGCCCAAGGCAGCCTGAGAGGATGAAGAGGAGAGGCCAGCAGGGGTGAGGCATTTCTAGGCTCAAGTCCAGTGCAAGCTGGAGGTCTCTCCTTGTGGCCTTAGCATAGGCCCCTCTGAGGTAAGCAACTGCCTTGTCTCAAGGGAAGCATTACATCTTACAGGACAGTTAACAGGCTCAGAGACCAGGTGGCACAAACAGCAACCAGGGTTATCTTGTCAAAATGCAAATGGATCCTCTTACTCTCTATTCAAAATTCTTCTATGGATTCCCATCTATTGCATCTAGGAGAAAACCCAAACTCGTCCATAGCTTACAAAATCATGCATGACCTGGCCCCTGCTTACCTCTCTAGTGTAATCTCCTTCCATTCTATCTTGCCTACCAGGACCTGTCCACCCTAAGGACATTTATTTTCTCTTTCCTCCTGTTGCATGTTGGGTTCTCCTGGAAATAAAACCTGTGGCAGGGTTTAGCATGCGGGGTGTTGATGTAGGGATCAATACCAGTAAGAGGTAGGGGGCTCAAGCAGCCATGAGCAGAAGGAGAAATCCAGGCTTTTGGGTCAGTGCCAGCCCAAAAAAGAAGTTAGGCAACACTGGGGGGCACTCTGAAGTTAGAATGGCCCTTTGGAGTTGTTCCCAGTGGAGACAAGATAGCCAGACCTGCCTCCATCAGTCACTGGGTATGGGCCACCCTGGTCAAGGGCATGGCCTTGAGTGAGATGGTTCTCTGCAGCTGAGGCAGGCCTCATAGAGGCTGATGGCTTGAAGCTGTTTGCAGGCAGCATTCTCAGCAGCTGAAGCAACAAGATCTTCCTTAAAGGGGGTGTTATGGGTTGAATTGCATCCACCAGAAAAGATATGTGGAAGGCCTAGCCCCCAGTACCTCAGAATGTGATCTTATTTGGAAATAGGGTCTTTACAGAGATAATCAAGTTAAAGTGAGGTCATCAGGGCGGGCCCTAATCCAATATGACTTGCGTCTTTATAAAAAGGGGAAATTTGTTAGCATACTAAGTGAAGTAAGTCAAACAAAGACAAACATAATATGATATCACTTGTATGTGGAATCTTAAAAAAATGATACAAATGAACTTACCTACAAAGCAGAGACTCACAGACTTCGAAAACAAACTTATGGTTACCAAAGGGGAAAGGTTGGCGGGGAGAGGGATAAACTAGGAGTATGGGATTAACATATACACACTACTATATATAAAATAGATCATCAACAAGGACCTACTGTATAGCACAGGGAACTCTACTCAATATTCTGTAATAACCTATAAGGGAAAAGAATCTGAAAAAGAATGGGTATATGTATATATGTATAACTGAATCACTGCTGTACACCTGGAACTAACACAACATTGTAAATTAACTATACTCCAATATAAAATAAAAATTAAATTAAAAAAATCAAAAAAATCCAAAATAAAAAAGGGAAATTTGAACACAGAGACAGACATGCACAGAGGGAAGACTACGTAAAGAGACATGGTAAGAAACACCCTGTGAAGGTGGAAGATTGGAGTGAGGCATCTACAAGCCAAGGAACTCCAGATTTCCAGTAAACCACTAGAAGCTAAGTAAGAGACATGAAAGAACCAACCCTGCCGACACCTTGTTCTTGGACTTCCAGCCTCCAGAACTATGACATTTCCATTATTTTAAGCTACCCAACTTGTGGTACTTTGTTACTGCAG
Organism: Balaenoptera ricei; assembly: GCF_028023285.1. NCBI lineage: Eukaryota > Metazoa > Chordata > Mammalia > Artiodactyla > Balaenopteridae > Balaenoptera > Balaenoptera ricei. The sequence goes on from NC_082660.1 coordinate 42,413,111, forward strand.
CCTGAGCAAACTAATACAAGGAGCTTTAGGCAGTGAGTTGCAGTGAAGACCACAACCTGCACAACCCCATGTACTATGTGGAGGCAATATACTGGTGTTTTTTCTTTAACCACTCTCTTCTCCTTCATCTCTCTTTGGTCATAGTGGTGATTGTCTCTTTCTGATGAAGTTGTACAGCAGGATCAGTGTTGCCTAAATGTTTGTCAATCACCTGATACTAGAACTCTATGCCACCTGGGTCAGATACTCCACCTATTTGTGTTCATGCATTACTGTGTCTATAGAGTCTCTCACATAATAGGTGTTCAATGAAACTGTGTTTGTGAACAAATAAATTAGTTCATGAATATTCAATATTCACATGCCTATGGACATTCAATTATGTCTGAAACTCAGCCAAGGGAATGCTCTGTTGAACTGGGTTGGAATCAGACCTGGAAGAAACACATCAGGTTTATCCTACAGTAGCAATGCCAGGGAATGAGTGGAGGAATCTGGAAATAAGACCACATAAAAGGCAAACAAACAAATAGAAAAAGAGTCAGAGCAAAGTGATGACTAAGAGCCAGGTATGAGGAAGACACGAGAGTATGGAAATACAGATACCAGGAAGCAAAGCATCAGAAGTCACACCTAAGCGGGGAACAAGAGAATTGTATTTTCCAACCTAAGGAACTTAATCAGAAACCAAGAGGTTAAGGGATTCTGGGTGTCGGGAACACAGTCAGCAAATAGAGGACATGAGCAGTAATGGATACTTTTGTACTCTTGAAACTGAGGCAGTCTTGCTGGAGCCAGAAAATAAAAGACCATGAGCCTTGGAGTCAGACTTTGATCCCTACACTAACTCTGCCATTTACTAGTTGGGAGACCTAGGTAAGAGAAGTCTCAGTTTCTTCTTGGACAATATGCATATAAAAATGACTATCCAGGTGACAGCAGAGTATTTATTAAATGTGATTTGCCTGCCTTTATGTGTTTCCTGCAAGGTTCAGAGCTGTTTGTTGGGGGTCATCTGCATAGTGGACAAAAACAAGCATGTTAGGGAACTGGTGAGATAAAGAAGTTAGTGGTCCTGGGGTTTATCAAGGCAGGGTGACGGCAGTGCTTTCCAAGTGGGGAAGCTACCCCCTCAGGGACTTTCCTGGCTGAGGGAACCCGCCAACCCAGAGTGGTTCCAGCCTAGGCCCCATTCAAAGAGCTGTTCTGAAAGAGACATAACTTTCTAACATACTATGATATATATCTCTTTCTCTTCTCCATCCTGATGCCTCCAAAAAGCCCCAGATTCCCTCCCATGTGCTGGCCCCTCATGACCAGGGAGCTTATGTGTATTCTTCCCAGTGTTTAGTGCATTACCCTTGTCCATAAAAGTTGCTCAGTAAATGTTGAATTATGAAATGTTGCTCCTCTTGTATAGGCCCCTATTTTATAAACGTCTGTGACCATAGCAGGTATAATATCAAGCGTATTTAAAAAATAACATCTCTACTTTCCCTTCTGGTCAAGTTGAACTAACAGGGACCACCCTCCAAAAACAACTAAAAAACTGGAAAACTATATGAAACAATGGGTTTCAAGATATCAGACCTGAAACAGTGGAGAAGAGTGATTGCTAAGACATGGGGAACAAACGAAGTGAACCTGTGATTACCACAGCTTACTGCTTGGAGAGAGATTCCAGGCTGTAGGGCAGTCACCCTGAGTTGAGAAGAAAGAACAAGGGGTCCAGTGAAGCCCAAGGTTGCTAGATTTCACAGGGCAGAGTAACAGACAGAAGAGAACGGGACACAGAGAGAGCTCCAGAGATTTGCAGAGGGATCCCCTCAAGTATTTAGGTGAATACGGATCAGCATGTGCCAGAGAAGAAAATACCCAAGGTTGGAGAAAGAACTACTTAAAGGATTGGAGGAAACAATCCTCAAAACTCACACAGGACGAAAAATAGTTCTTATGCCCACAAAACAAAGTAGAAAACCTCATATATGGCGTGGTAGGCTAAATAATGGCCCTCCAAAGATGTCCAGGCCCTAATTTCCAGAACCTGCAAATATGTTGTATTACATGGCTAAAGGGACTTTGTAGATGTGATGACATTAAGGGTCTTGAGATGAAGAAATTATCCTGGATTGTCTATGTGGGTCCAATGTAATCACAAGAGTCCTTATAAGAGGGGGGCAGGAGGGTCAGAATCAGAGAAGGAGAGGTGACAATGGAAGCAAAGGTAAGAGAGGAAGAGAGAGAGAGAGATTGGATGATGCTATGCTGCTGACTCAAAGATGGAGAAAGGGACCTCAAGCCAAGGAATCACGCAGCCTACAGAAGCTGGAAAAGGCAAGGAAACTGATTCTCCCCCTCAGAGCTTCCAGAAGGAACCATCTCTGCTAACATTTGACTATAGCCCAATTAGTTTGATTTTGAACTTCTGACCTCCAGAACTTTAAGATAAAAAATTTGTGTTGTTTCAGGCCACTAAGTTTGTGGAAATTTGTTACAGCAGCAATAGAAAAATATACACATGAGTATTGAGTAGAGTACTCAGAAAGGTCTTGCCTCAGTAGTACGGCAAAATTATCTTTTGACTAAATGGTACTCTAGTCCTGCCCAACAAAGCTTAAAAAGGAAGACTCAAAAGGACTAAACTGTTTCAGGATAGTTTAAACACATCCCAGAACAAAGCTCAAGAATACTTACAGGAAGACAAAAATATCCAGTACCTAATAAGGTAAAATTCACAATGTTTGTCATCCAATCAAAATTACCAGGTAAGCAATGAGGCAAGAAAATATGACTCATGATGATGATAAAATCAATCAATTGAAACTGGCCAAGAAAAAAACAGATGATGAAGTTAGTAGACAAGGGCATAAAACAATTACTATAACTGCATTTCATATGTTCAAAAACCTAGAATGAAGATTGAACATGTTAAGTAGAAAGAGAAAACACTAAAAAGACTGAAATAGAAGTCCTAGAGATGAAAACTACATTTGAGACAAAAAATACACTGGATGAGATTAATGTCAGATTACACATGGCAAAAGAAAAGATTACTGAACCTACAGCCATAGCAATAGAAACTAGCCAAAATGAAACAGAGACAAAAAGAGTAAGAAAGAAATTAAAAGAAACTAAAAGAGTATCACTGAGCTATGGGATAACTTCAAACAACCTAATATAATTAGAGACCCTGAAAAGAGAAGGGACAGGAAAAATATTTGAATACACAAAATTTTTCCAAATTGAATATTATAAAGTCACAGATACAATAAGTTCAACAGACCCCAAACACAAGAAACATGAAGAAAATCACACAAGAAATAACACATATCATACATTCATATGTGTACATATATATATCATAACCAAATCACTTTAAACCAGTGATAAAGATATCTTAAAAGCAGTCAAAGAAAAATACACACTATGTAATAAGCAAAAAGATAAGGATAACAGCAGATTTCGTGTCAGAAACAATGCAAATAAAAATAGAAATAATATCAGTTATAAATAAACTCTTATACAAAATTAAAGAGGAAGGGATGTTTCCTAACTCACTCTCTGAAGCCAGCAAATGAGAGAAAGATATTACAAGAAAGGAAAGCTACAAACCAATATGTTTCATGAACAAAATTGATAAAGAAATTCTTAATGAAATTTTAGTGAATTGAATCCAACAATGTATAAGAAGGATAACACATCATGACCAAGGAAAATTTATGCAAGGATTCCACAGTTAGTTTAATATTCAAAAACCAATCCATGTAATTTGCCAAATTAACAGATTAGAGGAAAAAAATATGATCATTGCAATAGACACAGAAAAAGCATTTGACAAATCCAACATCCATTCTGGATAAAACTCTCAGCAAACTAGGAATAATAGGGAATGCCCTCAACCTGAAAAAAATGATCTAGAAAAACCTACAGCTAACATCATGTAATAGTGAAAGACTAAGTGTTTCCCCTTCTATTCAGAAACAATGTAAGGATGTCTGCTCTATATTCAGACATCTTTTCAACATGTCTGCTCTTCTATTCAACTGTGTACTGGAGACTCTATCAGTGTATCAAAGCAAGAATAATAAATAAAAGCTGTCCAGATTAGAAACTCTATTTGTAGGTAATATGATCAAATATGATCAACCATACAGAATCTCCAAAAATGTGAAAATCAGTGAGATTAGCAAGGTTGTATGACAGAAGATCAATATTTAAAATTTAATTGAATGTCTGTGTTCTAGTAAAGAATAATTGGAAATTAAATGTATTATAACAATAACTGAACACTAAGCAATGACACATTGCTGAGAGAAATTAAAGAATTCCTCAATACTCCCTGTTTTGACAAGTTCAGCTTTTTTAGATTTCACATATAAGTGATACCATACATTATGTCTTTCTCTGTCTGACTTATCTCACTTAGCATAATGCCTTCAATGTCTTTAATATAACATTTTTAATATTGAAAGACAAAAAAGCCAAACAACCAATAGAAAAATGTAAAAAAGTCATGAATAGTCTCTCTCTCTCTCTCTCAACATAAAAAATATTCAAACTCACTCATAATTAGAGAAATGCAAATTAAAACAACACTGAGATACCATTTCTCACCTATCAGACAGACAAAACTTTAAAAGTATGGCTACACATTTAGTTCGTGAGGCTATGGGAAAGCAGGCACTCTCATACATTGCTGGTGGGAATGCAAGTTAGAATAATCCTTCTGGGGAGAAATTTGACAATATCTGACAAAACTACTTATGCACTTACCTTTTGACTCAGCAATTCCAATACTAGAAATCTACCCTGAAATTATACCTCTAACAATACAAAAATACATATGCACAAGGTTATTAATTACAGCATTGTTTGTAATTGCAAAATATTGGAAACAATCTAAATGCCTATACATAGCATGGTTGAATAAACTATGGTGTATCCACACAGTGGAGTGCTATGCAGCTTCTTGAAAAAGAAAAGAATGACTAAGATCTCTATGAACTGATTTAGAGTGAAAATATCAAAGTGCGAAAGAGTATCTATAGTTCTTGTAAGAAAGAGATATAAGAAAATACACGCAGGGAATTCCCTGGTAGTCCAGTGGTTAGGACTCTGTGCTTTCACTGCCAAGAGCTCAGGTTCAACTCCTGGTCAGGGAACTAAGATCCCACAATCTGTGCGGCCAAAAAAAAAAAAAGTACATGCATATCTGCTCTTTTGTGCAAAAGAAATATAAGAAGAATAAACCATACACTAAAAGTGTTTCTCTCCTATAAGGAATGGTCAACAAAAGAGGGAAAAGAAAGGTGAAATGGGAATGGGTTAGTAGGGATGAAGAAGGAGCTATGCTTCTCTGATTATACTTTTTTGTATAGCTTTGACTCTTAGAAACATAATAATGCTTAACATATCTTCCCCAATAAATAGCTGAAACAAACCAAGATGTGAGGGCAACTCAAAATGGAATACAAACAATAATAAATGAACAGAAGTGTATTACAAATGAATAGCATAACCACACTGAAGGAAATCAGGAAGAAAATTCCTAATCTAAGTATACTTGGAGAAGAGTATTTTGACTGGATACTGGAGTAAGGCTAAAGACAAAAAGAACTGGACACAAATACTGTATTCTAGTTAGTAAGTCTGGTTCTCACAGGCATATGGGTTAGCAATTCTGAAATTATTTTATATGAAATCTAGAGTTGAACAAATAGGTAAATATATCTTAGATAATGAGAGCCAGGTTTTTTACTCTCAGAATTCCAAATAAGGAAAGTGTTAGAATGAACCTTGTGATGTGGTATTAGAATTGGAGGTATCAGAAGGAACTCATAGTTTTATATACATATATATATATATAGTTAGATAGCTACAGAAATAAATACAGATGTGTGTATATATAGGTTAGTACACACAGATTTATTTCCTACCTCTGTTTACCGAGACAGCCTAGAAGCAGTGATATCCCAGTAGCAATAAGCACCCCTAGTGTCCAGATCTTGGTTTCTAAAACACCATTCTCCAATAAAAGAAACAAGGACTCCTTGGAGAAGTAGTTGATTCCAAGACAGGGACAAGAATACTGAAAGATGAGCCTGGAATATTTTGTGGTGCCAGAAAATAAAGAAGTACTCAGAAAAGGATGAGGGTATGTCAAAAGGACACAGGACCCAGCCTGAAGAAGGTCCCAATGGCCAAAGATGGAACAATTTGAGAAATGAAATGAATAATGATAGTATTAGATTATAATCCACAGAATAAAATAAATATTCATGAGTCTATGTTGATAAAAATAATTAATACATGAATCAGTGAGTGAGAATGGACAGCTCTCCCTTACTGAAGAATTCCAATTTTAAAACGTAGAAAGAATGAGAGAAATGCAAAAATGACCATGGGGCAAACACCACAGTGATCATTGTTGTGGGCAAGATCCACTGATGGATGCTAAAATCAGTGAGTGAAAGTTTGAGGAGAAACAGGGTATTAGCATACTCTAAAAATATCTCTCTCAAGGTATTTATCAATTCCAAAGGAAAATATAGTAATTTTCAGTAGAGAAACTTGGAAGGCACCACCCTTACCAAGTAATCAAGATTCATAGTAATAAAACATATTGACATTATGTACCCACAGTATGATGCACTGAGAAGGACACGACATAACTTCTATATTGGTCTTGTCAAAAATGCATAACCTCAAACTAATCATGAGAAAACACCAGAAAAACTCAAATTAAAGGTTCTACAAAATAACTGACCTGTACTCTTCAAAAGTTTCACAGTCACAAAAGACAAGGAAAGACTGAGGAGATTAGAGGAGACAAAGGAGACACAGTGACATGCAACACGGGATCCTAGAATAGAAAAAGTTAATTTGGGGGGAAAAACTGGTAAAATTCAAATGCGCTCTGTAGCTTAGTTAATCATATTGTACCAATGTTAATTTCCTAGTCCGGATAATTGTACTGTGCTTATATAAGATATTAACATTAGAGGAAGTTGGGTGAAACATATACCTGAAATTTTTGTACTATTTTTGCAACTATCCTGCAAATCTAGAATTATTTCAAAAGGCAAAGTTAAAAATAATCTGTGTGTGTGTGTCTGTAGGCAGTGGAGAGAGAGACAGAAAGAGAGAGAGAGAGAGAATGAGCGAGAGAGAGAAATGTCACGAGAGTCACCAGAGATGTATGGCAGTAATCAAATATGACATGAGCCCCACTAAAAGCCAACATGCTAAATAGCATAAAGGTGAATGCCCACCTACTGGAGATATGAGAAAGGCAAAGCAGGGGCATCAAGCCTCCTTAAATTACAGAAATACCATTGTATTTCTGATATCTAATCCACTGAAAGATAAACCGAAATGAGATTAGTCTAGTTAAACATGACAAGCCTGCACAGGTTTAGTGAAAGCAGACATGGGCAGGCATTACCTCAAGACCAGAACAAACTCAAAAAGACAGGTGAAAACTCACCCTTTACTGAGAAAGAAATGACCATTCTCCCAGAGTCTGAAGGTCCCCAGGATTTCAGAAACTCCTTTTTCTCTGATGTGTGAGGTTACCCATCCATGGAGATAGGTACAGAGCCGCAACAAAGGGTCTAATGGCTGAGTTTTTGTGCTACTATCTATTCTCTGTGTTGGTTACAATCTTACCAGCTCCCTTTTGTTGATCTTGGACTAATGCCCTCATGCTTAAAAGCCACTTCAAAAGATGGATTATTTAAATATCTTTGTTCTGACTTTTATTTTTTCATTCTGAAGAATTTTTCTATCACTGGCTTTCACCTTTAATCCAGATGGAAAATATATGCCTAATGCAATACCCTGCAAATATTTTTAGCGTCTGAACTTCTTTGCCAAGAGTAGCCATTTTAAAGGTGGAGTTTGATAACATCACTTTTGCTGCTTAATTGTCTCCATGTTAGATAGATGAGTGTTAAGAGCTTTAAATTTGGCAAAATGACAAGACAGACAATAATTAAAGACTAGTAGAGAAAAGACAATTCCTTTCATTTCAGGTTGGACAAGAAAAAGAATAATAATGGTAGTGAACCATGGGTACAATCTTTTGGATTAAAGAAAAATGGCTTTGTGAGTAGTGATTGTAAAAGTAGGGAGAGCAAAGAGGGTTTCTTTTGTGGCAGAAGAGTTCTAGTGTAGAATGATCATGAAATGCTTTTATTAAAAGTCAGTTAATGTCATATCTGCTAAGTCACATTTTGTTTTAGCCTGGGTTCCCTAGAATCTGAGGAAGGCTTATATACCAATGTATTGTTTTTTTTAACATCTTTATTCAAGTATAATTGCTTTACAATATTGTGTTAGTTTCTGCTGTATAACAAAGTGAATCAGCTAGATGTATACATATATCCCCATATCCCCTCCCTCTTGCATCTCCCTCCCACCCTCCCTATCCCACCCCTCTAGGTGGTCACAAAGCATTGAGCTGATCTGCCTGTGCTATGCAGCTGCTTCCCACTAGCTATCTATTTTACATTTGTATACCAATGTATTATTCAGGAGGATACAATCCTAGGGAAGCAAGAAGGAGGGAAAAAGGAAAGTGGGGCAAGGAAGGAGAGAGAGCATATATAGGTGATGAGCTGGCCACAGCTTCTCAAGAAAATCCAAGTAGTTCTCAGTTGTGTGGGAAGTTTTCAGAGAAGCCACACAGAGAAGCTCCTTCTATGCCCTTTCTCATTCATCATTGTGGGAGTAGTTTAGCAAATATAGGACTAGAATAACTGACCTCTTCCAGTGGGGGACCAGACACACCACTGGTTTATCATAGGCTTACTAGTTCATCTAGTAGCATGAGAGGAGAAAATGTAGGGAATGTTATCATTATTGGCAAACCCACTGCTATTGCTCATCTACACCGGGTTCTCCAACATCAATACAGCTAATGTTTTAGTCTCCATCAGCCACTCTGCTGCTTATAACCATTGGTATAGAGCTCAGGCATGGGAAAGAAGGGTGTTATGTATTAGCCCCTTCAATCTATAATAGCTGTGATTATACTGTGTTATTTGATATTACATATAGGAGTCAGGGTGGGGAGAGAAGGGAGAGAGGCAGAATGTACCTATGGTTCACAATTTTGGACATAGTCAGTGGTAGAAAATTCTCACATTCTCATCCTTGGAACAAAGTTTTGATTTAAGAGGCAAAGTTCATCACAGCCAAGTCCAATGGATGTAGTGAATGACTTTGGTGTGGGTAACAGGATTGCTTCTTCTTAGGATAGTGAAAAATAGTGTGAGACAATGAGAAGAAAATGCAGAATAAGAAGGGATTAAAAGGAATTGGATGGCTCTTGTGAATATTTCATATTCTAGTCCTGCCAGTGATTCCAACAGTATAATTCTAAAAATGTTTGAGTCAATGACAGCATCTTTGGAATAAGTATTTATTTGGTCTTTTAAGATGATTCTTTTGAAGCATAACAGTCATTTGGATATTCAAATTCTCTCTGGTATCTGTAAGGTCACCCTATAATGTATTGTACCCCAAAGGGGCACTTTTGAGAGTGAAAAGGGTGCTATTAATAATTATGCTGGAATAAACTAACACAACAATGTAAAGCAATTATACTCCAATAAAGATGTTAAAAAAAAATGAGTGTGGGTGAGTCTGGGGGTGTTGGGGTGGAGAAAGTATAAAGCCATGTAAGCCGTTTAGAAGAGCAATGCTAGAACTTTGCCCACTTAAGAGCATTCATGGGACTCCCCACCCCCAATTTGGAAGCTTTGCTGTAACGTGACCTCTCTAATCTAAATGGAGCGGCAAGAACGACACAGCAAACCTAAAGTCAGGCCTGGTACAGGGATTATGAAAATTCAAAGAACTAAGACCCTCAACATATAAGCACTTCAGGCCTACAGGATTGCTCCCTGATGAAGGTCCTAGACACAGAGCTCATTTGAGCTTCCCTAGCTGGCAACACCTCACATGGGCAGGGAATTAGGCACATCCACTGGGAGAGGACCCCTGGAATCTTGCTCCTGCTTTCTCTGGACGCTGCACCATGTCTCTTCTTCCTGTGCTGATCTTACTCCATACCTTTTCACTGTAATAAACCATAACTGTTAGTCTAACAAAAAAAAATAATAATTATGCTGGAACAAAGGCACAAATCAGGACTGTACCAGGCAAATGGGGACATATGGCACCCTAGATATATGTAAAACATACCATTGTCTTTCCTTATAGTCACCCTTTTAAATACCATCAGACGTCTCTTTTTGAAGAATTTCCATTGTGAGGTCCTATGGAAGGAGAAACATTTACTGAAATCTCTTATTGAGATGATATCATATTTAGAGAGTAGGGAGGAACTTTATTCTTTTTATACCAGTGAAGGGGACCAGAATATGCTATCCCAAAATATGCCACTTTGGCATAAGAATTATTTTGAGCTAAAGGCAATTGAGAAGCAGCAGACCCAAGAAAAGCTTCTTACCTCCCCCAACTGCCTAAAAATAAGGTATAAATTTCCCCTTTGGTAAGGACATTTACATTTATATAGGAAATTTCCTTATTTCTTTTTGTAAAAATGTCTGTACCAGGCAGAGAGCTACTCCTAGAGCCAACTCTTATCACCTACGTGAGAGACTCTTATCTGCGTACAAGATAACACTTATTTACCACACATTTCCTCCCCTCCCCTTCCCATAATTTACCTCCCCCACCCAGAAGTCACAAACCCCTTTTCCTTTGTTTAGCCTAAAATGGTATATAAGCCTCAATCATCTGGCCACCTACTTGAGCCACATTTTTCTTTGTAACTCCCTTGTACATCATTAAAACCGTTTTTTCTCTTGTTAATCCATCTTCTATCAATTTGGTTTGCAGGCCCCAGACATTGAACCTAGAAGAAAGGAAGCAAAAATGTTTTCCTCCCCTACACCAGCTGTGTTGTCAACAAAAAATGCCAGAACAAATGTCAGAAAAGAAAAATTTAGTCAACTGACTGGAATTTAATTACTAGATGTTCTGACTGTATCATTCCAAGTGGCTAGTGGGGATGACATTTCTTCCCCAGGCAGCCTGAATTCCCTGGTTTTATTGGATCTAGATAAATTGTCTTAGTGTTACCCAAAAACTGGGTTTACCTCGTGGTGGGTGTTGAGCCAATAGACACAACCAAGCCAAAGATCAGGAAAAGGAAGGATTTATTATTACTTGCAGCAAGTAAGGAGAACACTGGGGATCTTTCCCAAAGCAGTATCTCCCCAACACCAAGAATGGGGAAGTTTTAAGCTAAGGGTATGAAACCAAGCAGGACCCTGTGGGACTCCTGGGCATGGAAGCCTTTTCTGTGTCCCCCATTTCTTGTTTGCAGGGAATAGGCTTTAGCCTCCATGACCTTCCCTGAGTTCCAAAGGGCAGGTTCAAACCGTTGCTAATCAGGTAAGGGAGGGGATGCAGAGACAAGGGAGGAGCAGTCAGGAAACAATAGTGCAGCCTTGGGGGAGGGTCCCAGTTCCACCTCAAGGGATACACAGAACAATATCTCTGAGCTCTTCTGAAGAACTAAAACCCCCAACAAACGGAAGATGTTAACAACTTGATGGAACATTCTTCATTCCAGGCAGAAGATCACAGTTTGATAACATTGAGAACCACAGAAACTCATCAGGAGGCCACCTGAGGCCAGATTAAAGGAGTGCAGACCCTGCATACACCCTGATCCTTATCAGTAACCCCACCCTTGAACCATTGCTATAAAACTCCTCGCCAAATTCCCCCAGATTGGGACACACAGTTTTTGAGGGCATGAGCCCCGCTGTGCCCCCCTTTGCCTGGCAAAGCAATAAATCTATTCTTTTCTACTTCACCCAAAACTCTGTATCTGAGATTCAATTCAGCACCGGTGCACAGAGGCTGAGTTTTCAGCATCAGGTACATGCATATTCATGCAGGGACTTGAGCAGAGGAGAATTCAGCATAGAATTGGGGAAAAGGTTGACAGAGTCCAAGTTTTAGTTGATTGAGATCAGGAGCGTCAACATCACCATTCCTTCTCCAGCTGGGTGGGGCCCTTAGTTCCTGAACTCAAAGATATATTATTATGTATATCCCTTGAGGAACCAGGACCCTGCCCCAAGGCTGCACTATTGTTTCTTGATCGTTCCTCCTTAGTTTCTGCATTCCCTCCCTTAAGATCATGAATTACTGAGACCTGTTCAAGGGCAAGCACTGTAGCCAGGCTTAGATCACAAAATAGCTTAGGCCAAAATGGGTTCTCTTATGTCAAGAAAGCTATTCCTGGGTCTCCTTCTCTGGGAACCCCCTAATCTATCTGCTTACATTAGTGTCCTCAGAACTGATTGCACAGAGTTGTGGTAGACACTGTGATGTGCTGCCCAGATCCTCCTTCAGAAATGAAGAACTTGTTCCACAGCTACTGGGAGTGCTGCCTACTAATAGCTCTCAGTTCTCAGCTCCCTTCAGGGCTTGCCTTGGCTGAAAAAAAAATTCCTTCACTCAAAGTGCAACTGGGGAAGCCCACATCCAATGCCTGAACAATGCAGGGGTTATAAAAGCCTGGCCCCCTTACATCAAGTAGAGAAGCTCTGAAGAGCTATCCCAATTCCAGTGCTCCCCAGGACATCAGCTGAAGGCTTCATTGAGACTGGCAGCTCAACTTCTCCCTCAACCCAGTCTTGTTTCCTTCCCCTCCTTTCTACAGGTATTGATCCCAAGAGCACTTCCTAATAAATACCCTGTATGCTGATCTCCATCCTGGAGTCTGATTCCTGGTGACCCCACACTGTGACAGTCAGTTTTAGTCTAACATTTGATCCATTCCGGTCTCAACTCCTGAGTAAAAGGCTCAGATTTATTCTTGGCTCACAAGTTCTACTTTCCATGAATGCCCAGATGGAGAGATTAAAAGCCTCTGCTCTTAAAGTTGCCACTCTCCTTTGAGGATAGACATTTAAGGAGGAATAATGGAAATATCTGTACAACTTCAACAATCAAAACAAACCCATTATGCATACTACAGCAACAGTCTTTGTAGCTTGGAAGCCACTTGACTCATCAGAATTGTTAGGTCCTACTCCCTGTCTCTCTATAAGACAGAAACTGTCCTATTCCAGGTGGATCCCTGGTGCCCTGCACATAGCCAAGAACAGAAGAGATACTTGGTAAATGTTTGTGAATGAATATACGCCTGGAGAGAATGATGAACCAACTCATGCAGTCCCCCAGGGCAGTGCTTGAGAGCCGTAGAAATGAAGTGTCCAGCTCAGGGTGAGAAGATGAGAGGAAAGAGCTGAAGAATTAAGTGAATGGAGGCAAGTATGAAGGTCCATAAAAGGGAGACAGAAGACTGAATAAAATCAAGCCAGTCTTCTACTAAAGAAGGAAGTGTTCTGAAAGCTTAGTCACTCTTTAGCCTTCTCTCCCCTTAGTTACTTTTCACCATATTCTCACCTCCATTCAACCTACTAAAGTAAAGGAGCATATTACAGGCCCTGCTTTATTGCAGAATTATTTGTGGCATTATGAGAATTTGTCTATAGCATCAGAACAGTGCTGGTTAACTCTGAGTTCTTTTTATAGAAAACTTTTTCTACAGCAGTTGGAATTGAAATTGGAAACATGCAGGCCTCGAGTGTTAAGCTGGAGATGATGAGCAGGAAGTGGTAAATGAATAACTACCTTATTAGATCATATTCTCATTTTTACAACTCTTTAGAACAAAGACATTTGCAGCCACAAGACTTGTTACCTAGTGGTATAGTTGTGTCCAAGCCAATAATGATTGTACCAGGCTAAAAGCCTGTTCAAATCCATCACTGGTAAGTATAAAGAAACCTCAGACACTTCAGGATTTCCTATAATTTTTTCTGGATAAACTATGACTTAGTAATGGAAATTTCTGAAAGTGATTCCAGGTATCAACTAACATAAAATATTTTAAACAATGGTGTAAATGGATTAGTGTTCTCTTGATCACAAATAAAATCTATTCTTTTTTTTTTTTTTAACAGAAAAGACAACTAAGACCAATGCCTTTAGGGATCCTTTCAAACTCCCAAATGTCTAACTAGGGTTTCAAATAACAATGGATCAGAGAATGAACCAGCCCACCCCATGTCCATAAGTATGGACAACATACTTATTCACATTAACTATTACACTAGGCTGAATGAAATAATCCTGAATGCTCAGCAATATTAGTAGGGGCAGCTGTATTTGAAAGCTCTGACTACCTCTAGTAATTATGCTAATTACAGGTGTAAAAATTTTTTTCATAGTGTGTGTCATAAAATTCACTGTGAATGTTAACCACGTTTCATCTCATGTGGAGCATTAGGCATGTGTGTCGATAGGGTAGGATAAAGCATAAAGCACTAATCAGGTGATTATAAAGCATGAGGCAGAAATCAAATAAGAGGGCACTTTCTACTGACAGCACTTAGAATTGCCCCATGAGATCACTCTGAAGAGTTCAGGTTCTAGTAAAATTATTTATGGTTAAGTGCTATAAGGCTATTCAAAGAATGTATAAACAATAACTAACTCTAATTTTTCATGGATGCTGTAATTACTTAGAGTTCTTGTTTTTAGTTAACTTCTAAAAGTACAGGTTTATTTCAGAAATGGATTTTTGGGAATGCTTAAGAATTGCAATCTTAAAAAAATTAATAGTCAAATAATCTACCAACGAATGAATAGTAGTTCAAATTTAGTAAACTATAATTCAAGAAACTCTATTGTTCATAACTGCTCCCAGAATAGCTTAGTTCAACAATATTCCAAGTTTACCCTATGACCGCACCCTTGCAGAGCTCTGTCAGCTACTTGCATTCCTACACCTGGGGGTGGAAGGAAATCATGTAAAAAGTCAATAATGAAAGGGGTGCAAAGCATTTTCAGAACCTGATTTTCCCCATTCCTTACCCTAGTGCTCAGAGCAAAGGGAGGGCAGAAAGAGAAAGAATACATACATTTCAAAGGAAACTATAAAAGTTTATCCACATTTAGATAACCCAGAGGGCATAAGTTTTACATAGGTCATGGAACCACCCACTTCCATTCAGGAGGTAGTCACAACTATTTTGTGTCCAAAATAAACCTATACAATTGTAGATATTGTGGAGGAGAAGGAGTCAAAGGTTAATACAGAGTGTTCAGAGGAAAAACTCATAAATATGCTCTTGGGGAAAATACTAGTACAAATGAATAAGAATCAGAAAATGTATTCTTCAATAATTGGTGGGAGAGAAATAAATCTCACAGAGTTTATATTTATTCAAAATGTATTTTCTCTTTTTTTCCCCCCAGCAAGCCAGAAGCATATGCCTCTTAGCACCATCATTGCCCTGTGAGATCTCACCAGAAGTACAGCTAAAAATGGGATCATATGTACCTTTATGTACCTTTGGCAATAAAGATTTTTTTTAATTACAGCTGAAATTTGCTTGCGTGCTTGTAACACAAAATTTAGCCAGGTTTACTATTACACCTGATGTTGTATATAAAACTGTGTGCTATTTTAAAAGCTCTGACAGAATTACAAAAATAACCATAGCACAGGAACTCTATGCTACCGTGATGAGTGAATGAGTGAACATGTGAATTTCAGCTTACATTATTGGAAAACATTTCCCCTCATGTATTCTTGAAGGTTAATCTCCAATTTTATCTTCCCAGGAACAGTGCTGATATTAGAACAGAACCTATGAAGTTCTCCCCCAAGAAAGTACTCCCTTTTAAGTGGAGAGTAAAGAAAACTTCAGCTTTTTTCCTATTCCTTAAAGTAACAGCTTTTTTAAAAGTATAATTTACATACCATAAAATTCACCAGTTTTTAGTATACAAGTTAATGATATTTAGTATAAAGAGTCTTATAACTATCACTACAATCCAACTTAGAATATTTCCATTACCTCAAAAAGATCCCTTACACCCATTTACACTCATTCCCATTCCTATCCCCAGCCCCAAGCAACCAATAATCTACTTTTAGTCTCTGTAGATTTATCTTTTCTGGACATTTTATATAAGTGGAATCATACAGTATGTGGTCTTTTGTGACTGGTTTCTTTCACTTAGCATAGTGTCCTTGAGTTTCATCCATGTATCAGTACTTTGTTCCTTTTAATGGCTGAACATTATCCCATTGTATGGATATATTACATTTTGTTTAATCACTCAAAAGTTGGTGGACATTTGGAGTTGCTATTATAAATAATGCAGCTATGAACATTTGTGTATAAGTCTTTTTGTGAACATATGTTTTCATCTCTCTTGGGGAGATATCTAGGAGTGAAATTGCTGGGTCCTATGGTAGATTTATTTTAACTTTTTAAGAAACTGCCAAATTGTTTTCCAAACTGGCTCTACCATTTTACATTCCCATCAGAAATATATGGGGGTTCCAGTTTCTCCACATTCTCATCAACACATTATTATTGTCTTTTTGAGTATAGCCAATCTAGTGGATGTGAAATAGCATCTCGTTGTTTTAATTTGCATTTTCCTAATGACTAATGGGATTGAGCATCTTGTTCATGTGTTTACAGGACTTTAGTATATGTATTTGCTGAAATGTCTATTTCAAAACTTTTACCTATATTTCAATTGGGTTATTTGTATTATTATTGAGTTGAAAGGATATTTCCTATATTCTAAAAACAAGTTCTTTATAATATATTTGATTTATTAATATTTTCTCCCTATCTGTGGCTTGCCATTTCATTTGCTTAATTGTGTCTTTGAAGTCCAAAAGATTTTAATTCTGATAAAGTCCAATACATCATTTTTTCTTTGGGTGTCATATCTAAGAAATCTTGGCCTAACGCAAGGTCACAAAGATTTTTCTGCTATGTTTTCCTCTAAGAGTTTTTTTTTGTTTCTTTGTTTCAGCTCTTACATTTAGGTTTATGATCTATTTTGAGTTAATTTTTGATTATGGTGTAAGATAAGAGTCGTTTATCTTTTTTTCATTTGTATATACAATCGTCCCAGCACCATTAGTTGAAAAGACCATCGTTACCCTATTGGAATACATTGGTGACTTTTTCAAAAATCAATTGACCATAATTGTAAGGGACTCTTACAATTATGTAAGACTCTCAATTATGTGGACTCTCAATTATGTTCTCTTGATCTATAATATACCTATCCTTGTTCTTGTTTCTGACTTTAGAGGCAAGTATTCAGTCTTTCACCATTAATTATAATGTTAGTTCTAGGCTTTTCATAGATGCCTTTTATCAAGTTGAGGAAGTTCTCCTAGCTTGTTGAGAGATTTTATCAGGAATGTTGAATTTTGTCAAGTGATATTTTTGTGTCTTTTGAGATGATCATACGATTTTGTCCTTTATTCTATTAATATAGTGTATTAATTACTTAATTTTTGGATATTAAATCAACTTTGCATTCCTGGGATAAATCCCACTTGCCATGGCATATAATCCTTTTTATATGTTGCTGGGTTTGGTTTGATAATATTTTCTCAGAGATATTTGTGTATATATCCATGAGGGATATTAGCATAGTTTTCTTGTAATGTATTGTCTGATTTTGCTATTAGGGTACTGGCCCTATAGAATGATTTGGCAGGTGTTTCCTCCTCCTATGTTTTATGGAAAAGTTGTGAAGGACTAATACTATTTCTTGTTCAAGGGTTTGGTAGAATTTACTAGTAAAGTCATCTGTGTCTGGACTTCACTTTGTGGGAAGATTTTTATTTACTAGGTCTGGGCCTATATATATTTTCTATTTGTTCTTCAGTAAATTTGGGTAATTTGTATCTTACTGGGTATGTGTTCATTTCATCTAAACTGTAACATTTATTGACATAATTTTGTTCACAGTTTTGCCATATAATCCTTTTAATATTTGTAGTTTAATAGTGGCATCTCCTCTTTCATTCCCAATTTTTGTAATTGTCTTCTCCTTTTTATTGGTCAGTCTAGCTAAGGTTGGTCAATTTTGTTGATCTTTTCAAAAAACCAACTTCTGGCTTCAATGATTTTCTCCATTTTTTTTTCTGTTTTCTGTTCCACTGATTCCTGCTCTAATCTTTATTATGTCCTTACTTCTGCCTGCTTTTGGTTTAATTTGCTCATATTTCACTAGTTTCTGAAGGTGAAAGGTGTGGTTATTTATTTGAGATCTTTCTTCTATTCTAAAATAGGTGTTTATAACTATAACTTTCCCTCTAATCACTGCTTTGGCTGCATCCCATACATTTTGATATGGTGCATTTTGTTTTCATTCTGCGCAAAGTATTTTCAAATTTCTCATATGATTTCTTCTTTGACCTATGACTTATATAGATGTGTGTTGTCTAATTTTCGAATATTTATGGATTTCCCAAATTTCCTCCTGTCATTTATTTATAATTTGATTCCATTTTGGTTGTAGGTCACACATTAATTTATGGCTGGATGCCATTCTGCTGCTTGTCCCAACCAGTAATGTAATCTCAGTCTAGCTGTGATGTTGTTCTTCTCTGATTGTTTGCCACTGAAATTGGTATTGTTTTTGACAGTCCCCCAGGCATAGAATGCTGCAAACAAGTCATCATTCTTGCACGGCTGCAGAGCACAACATGCCCACCTAGGTAGGATTATGGAGCTAAGGGGAAGGAATTGGAGATGTACAAGGCTAAAACACCAGAGACTCTTACTGTTTTTATAGATGTTCATTAAATTTTCATAAATAAACACTCTTTGATTTGTTCCATGTCTTTAGTCAATTTTCAGAGTCTTTAAAAGGTAATTTTTGACAATCGTGCCCAGTTTAGCATTGCCTTTTGGAGAGAGGCTTATTCAGCCTTTCTAGAAGCCCTGCAGAATTTCAGCTTTTTAGATAAGTAAGACAGTCTAAAGGCCAGATGGCTTTGGGACATTTTAGTTATTTTGGTGCAATCAGTACTTAAATTTTACTAATTTCTTTAAGACTTTTTTTAGTGTGAGTAAATTGGCCATAGAATTATTTTTAGAATTCAACCATTATTGTCACTTACTAAGGATTTGCTATGTGCCAGGTACTTGGCATAACTTATATTCAGTAGTAAAAACCTTCCTTTAATATATTATTATTTCACTTTATAGATAAGGAAACTGAGACTTTAAGTTCTTTGCCTAAGAACTCACAATGAATAGGTCCTGGATCTGGGATTTGAACTCACAAATACCTGACTTCAAAGCCATTCCTTTCCATACACCATGCTACAGAACTAAGCACTACCAGATATATTTCTCCCCAAGACATAATTGCAGGTTACTAGATGAATCTTGGATAAGAAGTAAATTTAGATCATTAATAGAATTGGCATTTATCTACTTGGTGGGACATTAGAGGATAAAAAAATGCCACATAAACTAAAATAACTTCTAGTGCCTGCAATTTATTCTATTAATTTATTTGTCAGTTTTTTATGAATGATTTATGCTCTGCCTACTTCAGAAGACTAGAAGTGACTTAGGAGAGTCTTCAGATGCAATGATTTTAAACATTTTGGGGTTCATACATCATTGAAGATCAGATAAAGTCTCTCCCAGAAAAATGGAAAAATATATACCCAATTGTGAATAATACTTCTAGGAGTACATGGGCTCCAAAAGTCCCCAGTTTGAGAACTCTTGCTTCAATAATGGGGATGAAACCTAGAGCAACTGCTTGCCCATACAACACCTTTGTCAAGTATTAGAAGAAGGCAGCCATCACAATCAAATGCCCCTGTACAATAAAAAACCTGCACGGCTGTACATGATGATCCTGAAAAAGACCGTGGACTTCCTAATGAAGGTGTCTATGCTTCCTTTGTTTTGTATCCCTAGTTCCCAGCACAATACCTGGTACATAATTATGTTTGATTCATGAATAAATGATTACTAAAACACTTTATTCCAAAATAAGATATGACTTAAAATGCCAATGACCTGAGAAAGGTAACAGTGAGTCTAAAATTTAGAGTAAGGGTTAAGTCCCTTGTCTGTTCCTTTGAGATGGACTAGGAAGGTCACAATGTAGAATTTGGGCGTTTCAAAAAGACTTTCACCCAGGCCTGAGTCAGACAGGATCTTAGTCACCTAGTTCTTTTCTGAAGAAACTAGTGAATAAAGAGTGAAAGAATAACTTACTTGTGGGTTGTCACAGATTAAGTAGACCTTCATAGATAAAAACAACACAACTTTAGCAGTGCTAGAACACCTTAGTGTTTTCCACATCTCTGCAAGTTCATTTTGCTTCCATGTAAACTATTGATTTACATTGACTCATAACAGCTTCTACAGGCAAACACTTAGAGAAAGTCGAATGCAGGTATGTTGGGTTCCATGTACTCAGAGGTCTCCAATCATCCTGTTCATGGAAGGCTGTCAGGGCAGCCAACATACCTTCTGACCTTCAGTTTATTTTCAACACT
This sequence comes from Balaenoptera ricei, assembly GCF_028023285.1. NCBI lineage: Eukaryota > Metazoa > Chordata > Mammalia > Artiodactyla > Balaenopteridae > Balaenoptera > Balaenoptera ricei. The sequence goes on from NC_082660.1 coordinate 42,433,524, forward strand.
CTTATAGGCATTGCTGAATATATCATATTGAATCCCCAAACTTCTGATTTTTACAATTCAATTCAGCAAACATTTATTGAGGGGCTACTATATGCCAAGCATGATCCTAAGATCTAGAAATATAACATCTGTGATTAATGCATTATTGACCACAGGGGAAGGGCTAATGAAGCAACATTCAACTGCTATGAAATTCCAGGTGCTTATTGGGGCTCCTCAACACCTAAATGATAAGTTGTCCTGCTTATCCACCACCAAGACACCTTGGGGATCTCCTTTGGTAGCACTGGCCACATTAGTTTAATGGCTAATTTCCTAGTATACTGGGAGACTCATACTCTCTTATTCACTATTTTATCTCTTACATCTAGTATAAAGAATGCTACAGAGTGGTACCTAATAAATGTTTGTTGAATAAAATACATATTAAAGCAGGTTAAATATTTTCTGATGGCAAGATTATTTTCTAAGCGTAAAGAACCAGCATTCTGGAGAGAAGGGAACACAATAGAAGGTAGGGGTTAAGGCAGAACTGTTTCTCTCTTAGGGCAATTAGACCATAAGCCTTCATTCCCAGCAATATTTCTTAATGCTGTATCTCTAGCACTTTAGTTTTTTATTCAGTCAGCTGTTTTCTATTGACAGGACCTTCTAGGCTTAAGAACTAACTGTACATAGATATTTTAAAGAAACCTACACTTTGTCCACCTCTAGGAAAGGAGAGTTTGGTGGGCAGACTCTAAAATGACCCCAGCCTCCTGATATTTACACCCTTGCATGATCCCCTGCCCTCAAGTACAGGTGGGACCTGCTTCTAACAAACAGAACACAGCAAAAGTGATGGGATATTGGGACTTCCCTGGTGGCACAGTGGTTAAGAATCCGCCTGTCATTGCAGTGGTCATGGGTTTGATTCCTGGTCCAGGAAGATCCCACATGCCATGGAGCAACTAAGCCCGTATGCTACAACTACTGAGCCTGTGCTCTAGAGCCTGTGAGCCACAACTACTGAGCCCACACACCCTAGAGCCCGTGCACCACAACTACTGAGCCCATGCACCACAACTACTGAAGCCCCCGCTCTGTAGAGCCTGTGTGCCGCAACTACTGAGCCCGTGTGCTGCAACTACTGAAGCCCGCATGCCTAGAGCCTGTGCTCCACAACAAGAGAAGCCACTGCAATGAGAAGCCTGCTCACTGCAATGAAGAGTAGCTCCCACTCACCGCAACTAGAGAAAGCCCGTGCGCAGCAATGAAAACCCAATGCAGCCAAAAAAAAGTGATGGGGTATCACTTTTGTGATTATGTTACATAAGATTGTAACTTCTGTCTTGCTAATTGACTCTCTGACTTGCTTGCTTTGGTAAAACAAACTGCCATACTTTGAGTTACCCAATGGAGAGGACTAGATGGCAAAGAACTGAAGACAGCCTCTGGCAAATAGCAAGCAAAGAATTGAGGTCCTCAGTACATCAGTCTTAGAGGAAATAAATCCTGCCAACAACTACATGGTCTTGGAAGCAGATCATTCTGCAGTCAAGCTTCCAGATGAGACCTCAGTCCTGGCTGACATCATGATGGCAGCCTTATAAGAGAGTCTGAATCAGAGAACCTAACTAAACCATGTCCAGATTCCTGACCCACTGAAATTGTGAGACAATAAATGTTCACTTTTTAAGGTGCTAAATTTGTAATAAATTGTTATGCAGCAATAGATAATTAATACAGAGGGGTAGCTTATTTTCTGCATTTTCCTTTAGGCAAATAACTTTTGTAGCATTATATTCCATCTGTCAATTTTGTTCTGGGATTCAATAGCAAGAAGAGAGAACAGTATCCAAAGTGATAAATAAATTTCAAGGCTAATAATATCAATAGCTATTAGCAGAACTGCTAGAATCTCAGTAAGAGAATGGAAATGTACAGTCACAGAAAAAGAAAGAAAGAAAAAAGAGGAATAGCAAAACTCTTCTTTATAGATCATAAAAGGAACCACCTGAAGACTTCAGTTTCAGGCCAAGAGGGTATAATGATGCCAGGATTTAACCTACACATTGAAACAACTAAAAAATAGACTTGTCGGGGCTTCCCTGGTGGCGCAGTGGTTGAGAATCTGCCTGCCGATGCAGGGGACACGGGTTCGAGCCCTGGTCTGGGAAGATCCCACATGCCACGGAGCAACTAAGCCCGTGAGCCACAACTACTGAGCCTGCGCGTCTGGAGCTTGTGCTCCGCAACAAGAGAGGCCGCGATAGTGAGAGGCCCGCGCACCGCGATGAAGAGTGGTCCCCGCTTGCCGCAACTGGAGAAAGCCCTCGCACAGAAACGAAGACCCAACGCAGCCATAAATAATAAATAAATAAAATTAAAAAAAAAAAAATAGACTTGTCATATGAAATAGCAATTTGTAAGACACTGTACATCAGAAAAAAAAAGGACTGTGATCTATGAGAGATGGAAAACAAAGAAAGTGAGCCCTACAATTTTCCCAGCTTACTGCTTTGAAGGATTTTCCAAGCCATGCTTCAGGAAGGGGAAATGCAAGCAGAGTCCAGGGATTTCCTGAATCAAAGAGACAAATCTGAGAGCCTGGGGACACCAAGGCAACTAAAGTTCTCATGAAAGAGTACTGAAGAGGAAATGACTGTCCACAAAACGTTCTGGAGATCTGCAGATGGTCCCCCTGAAGTATTCAGCTTAGTAATGATCAGTGTATATGTGTGAGGAAATTACCTGAAGCCAAGGAAGGAACCACCTAAAAGGATTAGAGACAATGTGCCAAGCCCTCACATAGGGCTGGTAATAGTGCCTGTTCCCACCATCCAAACTGAAAAGTCTCAAAATTCACAGAGCATTGTTTTTTTTTTTTTTAACATTGTCTTTCTTTTGGGGGGGTGCTGCTTTGGGTCTTCGTTGCTGTGCGTGGGCTTTCTCTAGTTGTGGTGAGTAGGAGCTAATCTTTGTTGTGGTGTGCAGGCTTCTCACTGCAGTGGCTTCTCTTGTTGCAGAGCAGGAGCTCTAGGCATGCAGGCTTCAGTAGTTGCAGCACATGGGCCCTAGACCGCGCGGGCTTCAGTAGTTGTGGTGCGTGGGTGCTAGAGTGCAGGATCAGTAGTTGTGGCACACGGGCTTAGTTGCTCCATGGCATGTGGGATCTTCCCAGACCAGGGATCGAACCCATGTCCCCTGCATTGGCAGGTGGATTCTTAACCACTGCACCACCAGGGAAGTCCCATAGAGCATTGGTTTAAGTATAGAGAGGGGTCTTGCCTCAGTAGTGGTGATTAGTCCTAGAGTGAACACATCTTTTGCTCTGACCATCAAATCTTAAAAGGAAGACCCAAAACAATCAAACAGTTTCCAAGTAACTTAACTGTATACCTGAACAAAGCTCAAAAATACTTTTAGGATACAAAAATATCTGGCACATAAAGAGGTAAAATTCACAATATCTGGCATCAAATATAAAATTATCAAGAAAATATGACTCAAAATGAGGAGAAAATTCAATCTGTCAAAACTGACAGAGAAGAGACACAGATGTTAAGATAGTAGAAAAGGATATTAGAACAGCTTGTAACAGTATTCCATATGTTCAAAAAGAAAAGTGGCTATGTGAAAAATATTAAAAGGCCCAAATAAAACTTCTAGAGATGAAAATTATAATGTGTGAGACAAAAATAATATACTGGATGGGATTAATATCAGATTAGAGACTGCAAAAGAAAAAAATAGTGAATTTGAAAACATAGCTATAAAAATTATCTAAATACAACACAGAGAGAAAAAATATATTTTTAAGGAAAAAAAGGAGGTAAAGAAGAAAACAACAGAGCATCATTTAGCTGTGACTTCAAGCAGCCTACTGTATGTGCAATTGGAGTCCCTGAGATGGGGAAGAAAAGTGGGGAGAGAAACATATTTGAAGAAATGATAGCCAAATTTTTCCAAATTTCCAGATCAAAGAAACTTAACAAACCCAGTCACAAGAAACATGAATAAAACTACACCAAACCACATCATAAACAAATTTCTGAAAAACAATGAGAAAGGTAAAATCTTAAAAGCAGCAAGAGAAGAAAAAACATTATGTATAGAGAACCAATGATAAGGATTACAGCAAATTTCTCATCAAAAACTATGCAAGTGAGAAGACAGGAAGCAATATTTTTAAAGTACTAAAAGAAGAAAAACTCTTAACCTAGAAATCTATATCCAGTGAAAATGTCTTTCAAAAACAAAGGAAAAATACTTTTCAGACATACAAATGATAAAACAACTCATGACCAGCAAACTCACACTACAAGAAATGTTAAAGAATATCCTTCAGACAGAAAGAAAACAGTATCAGATGGAAATATGAATCTATGCAAAGGAATGGTAAATACATGGAAAAACATATAAGATTTTTTCTTATTTAAATCTCTTTAAAAATTGCTATTTAAAGAACAATAATAATAAATGGAGGTGGACTTTGTAACATATGTAAAAGAAAACTGTACGGCAATAATAGCACAAAAATTGGGAGGGGAAAAATAGAAGCATAGTGTTGTAAGGTTCTTATACTCTAGGAGAAGCGGTACAGTGTCACTAGATGGTAGATCGTGATAAATTAAAGATGCATACTATTACCCTAAAGCAACCACTAAAATAACAAAAAAAAGAAGTCTACCTACTAAGCTATTCAGGAAATAAAACACAACAATAAAAAATAAATACTCCAAAATAAGATAGAAAATAAGGAAAAGGGAACAAAGAGGAGATGGAACAAATGGTGGAAAGCAAGTTGGTAGCTTTAAACCCAACCATATCAATAATCACATTAAATGCTAAAAGTTTGAAACACCCCAATTAAAAAACAGAGATTGTGAGATTGAATTAAAAGGCAAAACCCAATTATATGCTGCCTATGAGATATGAGCTTTAAATATAAAGTCACAAGTAGTAAAAGAACTGAAAAATATGTTCTATCATAACAATAAGCAAAAGAAAGCTAGAGTGGCTGTATTAATATCAAAGTAGATTTCAGAGCAAATAATATTACCAGGGATAAAAAGAGTCATTTCAAAATGATACAGTGGTCAACTCATCAAAGGGACACAGCAATTCTAAACATGCACCTAATAACAGAGCTTTAAGATACTGATACATGAAGAAAAAACTAACAGAACTGCAAGGAGAAATAGACAAATCAACAATTATAGTCTGATATGTGAATACTTCTCTCTCAATAATTGATAGAACTAGTAGACAGAAATTTAGCAAGAATATAGTATACTTGATCAACATGATCAACTAACAACATGATTGGCATTTATAGAACATCCCACCCAACAATATCAAAATACACATTCTTTTCAATTGCAAATGAAACAGCTACCAAAATAAACTGTTTTCAGAGAAAAATACATTAAAACAAACAAAAGGAATTAAGTCATACAAAGTATGTTCTCTGACAACAATGGAATTAAATTAGTAATCAATAACAGAATAATATCTGGAAAATCCCCCAAATATTTGGAAACCAAATAATACACTTTTAAATAATCCATGAATCAAAGATGACATCAAAAGTGAAATTAGAAAATATTTTGAACTAAATTAAAATGAAGACATAACATATCAAAATTTGTGAGGTGTTACTTAAACAATACTTTGGGGAAATTCTTTAGCATTAACTCCTATATCTGAGAAAGAAGAATGGTTTCAAATCAATGACCTCAGCTTCTACCCAAAGAAACTAGAAAAAGAAGAAAAAATTAAGCTCAAAGTAGAAGAAAGGAAATAAATCAACAAAAACAAAAGCTGGCTGTTTGACAATAAAATTGTAAGATATTTAAAGTGTACAATACCTTGTGAAAAGATTCTTCCCATCAAGTTAATTAACACATCCATCAGGGAACTTAAAGAGCTCTCAAACCCTGGTTATAGGATAACAATATCATAATATATTTGAGCAAAGGATTTAAACAGACCAAAGAAGATATATGAAAGGCAAAGAAACAAATGAAAAGTCATTAGGGAAATACAAGTTAAAATCACAATGAGAGATTACTGTACACTTATTAAAATAGCTAAAATTTAAAAGACTGACCACACTAAGTATTGGTGAAGATGTGGAGCAACTATAACTCTCATACATTGGTGATCAGAATGTAAAATGGTACAAACACTTTGGAAAACCATTTGGCAGTTTTTTCAAAAGTTAAGCATGCACTTACTGTATGGCATAGCCATTCCATTCTTGGGTATTTATCCAAGAGAAATGAAAGCATATGTCTATTCAAAGATTTGCACATGAATGTTCAAAGCAGCTTTATTTATAATAGCCAAACCAACCCAAGTCTCCATCAACCAATGAATGGATAAGCTGTGCATTCAACAGAATACTACTCAGCAATATAAAGGAATGAACTATTGATACAAGCAACAACATGGATGAAGCTCAAAATAATTATTTTGAGTGAAAGAAGCCAGAAAAAAAGAGTGCATGCTTTATGATTCCATTTTCATAAAACTTTAGAAAATGCAAACTAATATACTTTAGACTTTTGGGGGTGATGGATATGTTCATTGCCTTGATTGTGGTGATAGTTTCAAAGATATATATACATAAATTTCACAGATATATATATAAATTTTTACAAAATGATAAAATGTATATATACATTTTATCAGTTTGTAAAAATTTATTAATTACATGGTTAAATTATATGCAGTTTATTGTATGTCAATTATTCATCAGTAAAGTTTTTTTTAAAGAGAAGCCAAAAAATATTGGCATTGAACACTTGAATGGAAGACCAGATGGGGAAAAAAGAGTCTCTTGGTATGGGCATTCAACAAAGAAGATAAATATCCATCATTTATTGCAAAGGAGGTAAATTTTGAAACATTTACAGGTATGAAAAGGGGAAAAATATAAATTGTATGTATAACATTGATTTTTACCAATGTAATTTATGTCAAGTATCATATTTTCCTTATTAAAAAAATAATCCACTGAAGTGTACATTCCTTATAAAGCTAACATGATGAACCCCACATGGAAAAGCACACCCTGCCTGTTACAAAATCCAGATTTACAAATGCATCACATTTTGCTCCTAAACAATCTGGAGATTTGTCTTCAATGCATAATTAGTTAGGAAGGGCAGTTTTGAAGGTACCTTCCTAAAGGACTAGTCAAATCTTTGAAACTGGGACAGATCAAACTCTTAGGCAGGGCTCTGTCTCACTGGTGCTAAATACTTCCCTCATAATATCCCTTCAAAATAATCATTATTGTCTCCATTTTGCAGATAAGAAAAACTGAGGCTCAAGAACAGTAATTTTCTCTGGCTCACTCAATTGCACCAGAGGGCATCATGAAGCTTTGTATTAGATAGGCTAGATTATAAAGTCTAGGATATTCACACAAAGAGCTCTCTACTCATGTTATCCTATTTAATGATGATAAAAATTCTGAGTGATTTTATCATTTCTGACTTACAGATGGGGAAACCAAGCCAGAAACGGATCAGTGCTGGTGAGTCAATGAAGAGCTGTGGGTGGATTACAAAGATGATAACGCCATAAACAAGCCCAACAGCCAGATGAGTTTCAGAAGCAGAAGAGATGGGGGCCAAGGGGATGGTAGAGGTACGCAGGCTACAGATGGGGACCAAGGAGATGGTAGAGGTACGCAGGCTACAGTACAGAGACAGTTTGCCAGAAAAGATGATTTGGCTGTAGCTGACTTTTATTTCCATTTAAGACCCTCGAGAGCATCCCACTCTATTTCTTAAGGGAGCACTGTTGATTTCTGACAATGTTCTAATAGATTCATGGAGATGGATCTGTGATTGGGCCTGGACCAGCCTTCATGTCCTTCTCTGAGTCCTTTACTACAAAACAATCCTAAACCCCAGAACAGAGATACCTCTGTTTAGTATTTACTTCATCCATGTTATCCCATGGTAAATTATTTGTATGCAGGAATCCCAGCATCTTGGCTTTATTTAATTTTTTGTTCAAAGACAAGAAAAGATATAAAATTTTTGAAAAGAATATCCCAAGAGAATTTTACCTCAGCACTTCTTAATTTGGAAGATCAAAACCTTTACCTCCAAAATGATAAAGTCTGTAGTTACCAACGAGAATTGACAACATATTAAAGGGCATTGCCTATATAGAGTTCTCTTCACCTGAGAGGGATTTGAAACAAAAACTAAAGTTCTTTGGGTGCAGTTTTGTTGATCATTTTAAAAAATGCATGCATATATTGTGGAAATTCAAATGATAAGAGAACCACTTTATAAAGCTGAAAACAATAATAATAGCAATTTTTTGAATATCACTAAATGCCAAGAAGTTATATACATGCTCTTGATTAATCCTCACAATAATCAGGTAAAGTATGCATCATTATCTTCACTTGCAGGGAAGGACATGAGGTTCAGAAGGTCATATGACATCTTCAAGTTCACATGACTGATATATATCAGAATAAGGATTCAAACCCAGCTTTGTTTGGCTCCAATCCCCATATCTCACTACCACCCTGGTACTGGGGGAAAGAGCTACTTCTGCTCTATTTCCACTTTCCTGATTAGACATGTTTCAGAGGATGTGAACTGGTCAGTGTATGGCTGAAACAATAGGAAATTCTCTGGTTAGAAAAGATCATCAAATGCTGCATGGCTTTAGGAGGAACCACTTGGCTTTGGGCGTCCATCTTTCCTTGTCTCCAAATTAGGTTTAATGGTGGATATTGTGGAAATATGGGCATTGAAATTGGTTCATGTCATTTCAGGAAGATGCATGTTGGACTGATCCACCTATACAAGTGTCAAAGGTCCCTCTCAGAACCCTGGTGAAGTGCCTGGGGTTTTGCCATTTGTTCACAGACTTAGCATCAATATTTATTAAATTCTTTATGTGGATTATCTCATTTCAGCCTCATGTAATTTGACAAGATGGCAGTGTTTCTGATGAGCAACAGGGCAGAGAGCGGTTGAATGATTTGCCTAAAGTCACATAGCTAGAAATTATAAAACCAAGATTCAAACTAGGTCAGTCTGACTTCAAAATCTACCCCCAGACATCATGGCAGTGTTGCTGAAAGCATGGTTGTTTTCGGAATTACACAGCAGGGCCATCTGTCAAGGGGAAGGGGGTGTGTAATCACACAGATTCTTGGGCACCACTCAGACCCACAGCAATAACATTGAATCAGCTGCACTTGAAAGTGTGAAGACCATGATGCTCTTCACTGAAGCCCTGTTCCTTGCCTGAGCATCTCAGAAGTGCCTGCTCGTGCCTCTCCTCCCCCACTGCTGCTCACACACACACCTGCTGGTCACTCTCTGCTGGCTCCCTATGTTGCTGTCAGCTCTGGGCACAAACCCTGTCACCCTTCCCATCTTATATGCGTTCTCCCCCAGCTGTCATCAGGACCCAGCCCCTTACTGTCAGTACCATGTCCCCAAGACATGGCAAGCACAGTCCTGTGAAACTAAGGACTGCACATCTCAGAGAGTAAGGTTGACTGGGTGTTGGATTGTTTAGAGCTGCTGGGGCCGATATGCTTGGGCACCAGAGCCCCGGAAAGAAGAATCGCAGTGAGCTCTGCTACCAGGCACTGTGATCAAAGCTGAGTATATGGATCAACACGATTCCATATAATCCGCCCCCCCAAGCCACACCAAAAGGTGGGTTTCATTATATCCAGGAGGAGAGCCATGAGGTAAAAGAGGTGAAATAATCTCCCAGCATCACATGCGGTGTCTGATATCTTCCATTTGCCTCTCCAGATCCACTCCCCCACTTGCTCTCTGTCCCAAAGTCTGAATGGTCCCTTTGCCCAACTAGGTTCAACCAATGGGTGTCCTGGCAGGCTATGGGAGGGAAGGAGGAGAATGAGGTCAGGGTAGTTATTCCCTGGCTTCCTCCCTGCAGGGTCCTTTTAGGCTGTTTGCAGCCCTCAACTGAAGGTCACAGTTCCTGTCAGATGCCCCTCTCTGGGTTATTGTAACCACTCCCTTCTCATTCTTTCAGGCCCAGGAGTAGTAACAGCCACACCATGAGTGCACTATCCCATGTGGTTCTCCTATACCCTTCCCACACCTGTGCAAATTTTTCTTTTTTTAAGCTTTCCTGAAATCATCCTACTTTGAGTGTGCCTGGGACCCTGACTGATACACATGGTTATGGAGTCATGGAGGTAGGATTGGAACCCAGACCTAGTCTGGCTCCAAAGCCCGTATTTTTACCACTACCCTGTTCTAATACTTTGACTCCTAACCAGAGCAGATCCAAAGAAAACACCACACATCTTGCTCATTCACTTCAATTCAACATTCACAGAACATCGGCTGTGTGTTAGGAATCATCTGAAATCACAGACAAGTTGCTAAACCTTTCTGAGCCCACTTTATCCATTTCTATGAAGTATGAATAGAATTATCTACCTAAATTGTAAGATTGTTCTTAGGCTAATATAATATTCTTTATAAAACATGACAGGAAAAGAATGCTACTCATTTTTCAGTCAGAACTTTCTACAATACCTGATTCATAGTAGGACTGCAGTAAATGTTATTTGAATGATTGAGTACCTGGATGGATGGATGGATGGATGGATGGATGTACAGACGGACAGAATATGGTTGGGTTTTGTATTTAGACATGCTAGAGATGTGTAATGTATATATTAACTTCCTCTTCCATTGGACTTTGAGCATTCAAAGGGCAAAAGGCTTCCCCACTCCTGTGTGGGGCACTTCTCTTTCCACTTTAAGACTAAGAAGGCTGGGAAACGAGATGAAGTCCGAATCTGCTACACTGGCCCAAGGATCATCTTCCTGAAAATGAATGGACCAAGTCTGTACTTATGCCAAAAACTTTACCTCAATTTTAAAACCATCCATGGAACTTTTGCAGATACTTGGAGAAAGACTCAAAATGTGCTCAAACACTCAATAACTTCCAAAACAGAATTTTAATGAATTACGGTAAATGCAAATTGATCAGGAGCATATGGATTTCATTTATTCTTAAGGACGTGCATTTAAACATTTAAGGAGAAAATGTGTCTTTTGAAACATATTCTGGACTATGTCCAGTGTAGCACATTTAAAACAAATTTTCAGATTTTAGATGTATCCAGATCTCTGGTATGCTCACTCGGGCGTTATCAAGAGATGCAGATGGAAAGTTATTTTTATTTTTAAAATGACATTCTCAAAAAGAGCTAGGAATTGGAGTCCTGGCCTGACCATTTAACGTGTGGCCTTGGCAAAGCCTCTTACCTCTCTGAGACTGTTTCACACTTGTGAAAACCGTATAATACCTTGTGCACTTCACCTGCTTTTTGTGAGGATCAAACGAGATGGTTTATGTCAGAATCTGGTGGCTGGGGACTTCCCTGGTGGTGCAGTGGTTAAGAATCCACCTGCCATTGCAGGGGACACGGGTTCGAGCCCTGGTCCGGGAAGATCCCACATGCCGCAGAGCAACTAAGCCCGTGCGCCACAACTACTCAGTCTGTGCTCTACAGCCTGCGAGCCACAACTACTGAGCCCACATGCTGCAACCACTGAAGCCCGACCGCCTAGAGCCCGTGCTCCGCAACAAGAGAAGCCACTGCAATGAGAAGCCCACGCACCGCAACGAAGAGTAGCCCCGGCTCGCCGCAACCAGAGAAAGCCCGCGCACAGCAACAAAGACCCAACGCAGCCATAAATAAATAAATAAATAAATAAATAAACAAACAAACAAATAAATAAAAGAATCTGGTGGCTGGTAAAGTGCTACAGAAATTAAACAATTATTTGCTGCCATGCACACAGTAGACACTTTATAAATACTTGCTTTTCTCATAAATATTGATTTTAATTATGAAACAAATGACTTCCCTTTTCTTTGTATTTCCCTTCTATCATCACACACTCAGTTTAGAGTTCACTTAACTCTCACCTACTTGGCTGAACTACACAGGGATGCTTGTTGCTGGTTTTTGACATTAGTTTCTCAGATTCCCAGATTCCCTGGAAGGAGCACTGATCAAGCTTTATTCAATTAACACAAAGAACTTCCACTTTTATCCTTCTAGTATTGCTTATTAAAATATATTCTACTGATAATTTTGCTGATCAGCTCTGGCCCAGGGCAGGATAAACTGTGCCTGCCCCAAACTGCACCAACTTGTTCAAGGGCATTTGTGTGGTACAACGTTGATTTATCTTTGCTGTTCCAGTAGCTGAGTCCTTTGACCTAGAGTAATCTCAGGTGTGGAAGGCAGCCATTCAGAAATTCCAGAAGCTGTTATCTCTAGCATACTTTGTTCCTCAACCCCAAAGACAAAATTTTTGTTTTGTGGTTATTTTTCTTTTGCTTGAATCTCTGCTGCATCTGGACTCTTTCAGAGAGACATTTTTTAACTTTTTATTTTAAATTTAGATAGAGATAATTTTAGATATAGAGAAATGTTGCAAAAATAGTAAAAAGAATCCCCATGTGTTCTTCACCCAGCTTCCACTAATGTTAACATCTTACATAACAATAGTACAACTACCAAAACCAAGATATTGATGTTGGCACAGTAGTATTGACTGAACTACACACTTTATTTTTATTTCACCAGTTTTTCCACCAATGAACATTTTCTGTTCCAGGATACAAATGGGTATTCCAAATTTCATTTAGTCATCATGTCGCCTTCGTCTCCTCCAGTCTGTGACATTTCTTCACTCTTTCTTGTCTTTCATGGCCTTGCCACTTTTGAAAAGTACCAGTCAGTTATTTTGTGTAATGTCCCCCAAATTGGATTACTGTGATGTTTTCTCATGATTATACTAAGGATATGCATTTTTGTCAAGAGTATCACAGAAGTGATGCTATACCTTTCTCAGTACATCATATCAGAGGATCTTATGACTGGTGATGTTAACCTTGATCACTTGATTAAGGTATTATCCGCTGAGTTTCTTTACTGTAAAATTATTATTTTCTCTTTGTAGTTAATAAATATCTTGGGAGAGATACTTTTAAGGTACAGAAATATCCTGTTTCTCCTCAAACAGTTGTTGACTAATTCTGGCATTCGTTAGTGGATATCTTGCTTGCAACAATTATTACTGCAGTCTTCTAATAGTGATTTTGTATTTCCTTTATACCTTCTACATATATTAATTGTAATTATTCTGTAAGGAAGAGTTATCTTTTTCCCCTATTCATTTATTTATTCAATCAATCATTTATTTACATCAGTCTGGACACATGAGTATTTATTTTATCCTGTGGTTTATGATTCAATACTATTGTTATTCATTTTGTTGCTCAAATTGCTCCATCTTTGGCCATTAGGAGCTTTTTCAGGTTGGTCTCCATGCTCTTTTGACAAGTCCCATACTTTTTAAAGAACTTCCTTATTTCCTGGCACACAAGATGCTCCAAGTTCATCTTGTGTTTTCCTTTTCTCAGCTCTGGAATCAACCACTTCTACAAGAAGCCCTGGTTCTTTTTATTGAAGAATGATGTTTTAGAAACCAAGATCTGTGTGCTAAGGTGTTTGACTGCTTATAGGCACCCCCCCCTTCTCTCCATATATATATATATATATAAATTGACTATAAATGTTCACATTTATAGTCAATTGATTTTCAACAAGGGTGCCAAGACAAGTCAATGGGGAAAAATAGTCTTTGTAAAACAGTCTTATAGTCCCTCAAAAAGCTAAACACAGACTTACCATTTGACCCAGCAATTCCACTCCTGGTTACATACCCAAGAGAAATGAAAATCTATGTACATATAAAAACTTGAATGTTCATAGCAACAATATCGCTTAATTTTGATACCTTAGAAGATTTTAGAGAAATCTTTCTGTGACTGATTTCTAGTTCAATTCCATTATCATCAGAGAACACAGTTTGTATGATTTCTTTAATATTAAACATGCTTTTTGATTTTTGACACAGAATATGTTCTACTTGGGGGAAGTGTACTTGAAAAAAATGTAGATTCTGTTCTTACTGGTTTGCATTCTCTATATATGGCATTTAGGTCAAGTTGTTTGATAGTGTTCTTCAGTTCTTCTGTGCTCTTACTGTCTATGTACTTGTTCTACCAATTACTGACAGACTAGTATTGAGGTGTCCAACCATAATTGTAGTTTTGTCTATTTCTCCTTTCAGCTCTATCAGTTTTTGCTTCATGTATTCTGAAACTCTGTTGTTAGGTGCATGTCCATATAAAATTGCTATGTCTCCTTAAAGAATTTATTCCTTTATTATGTGATGTCCTTCTTTATCTCTCATAATATTCCTTGTTCTGGATTTTACTTTGTCTGATAATACTATAGCTACCCAGCTTCTTTATTTATAGTGTTTGCATCATACATCTTTTCCATCTTTTTATTTTAACTTACCTATCTTTCTATTTTAAGTGGATTTATTGTCGCAGCATATAGTTCTTATTTTTTTGCCTTCTCTTGTATTCATTGCATATTTTTTATTTATTTATTTATTTATTTATTTATTTATTTATTTATTTATTTTTGGCTGCGTTGGGTCTTTGTTGCTGTGCGCGGGCTTTCTCCAGTTGCGGCAAGCGAGGTCTACTCGTTGCGGTGTGCAGGCTTCTCACTGCGGTGGCCCCTCCTGCTGCAGAGCACGAGCTCCAGGCACACGAGCTTCAGTAGTTGTGGCACACAGGCTCAGTAGTTGTGGCTCACGGACTCCAGAGCACAGGCTCAGCAGTTGTGGCGCACAGGCTTAGTTGCTCCGCGGTATGTGGGATCCTCCCGGCGCAGGGCTCGAACCCGTGTCCCCTGCACCGGCAGGCGGATTCTTAACCACTGCACCACCAGGGAAGTCCCTCATTGCATATTTTTATTGAGCTTTTTGTTATTCCATTTTATCTCCACCTTTGTTTAAAAACTTATTATTTATACTTTATAAAAATCATTGTGTTATTCTAGGGCTTACAATATATATCACCAGTTAAACAGAATCTATCTTCAAATAATATAATATCACTACATGTGCAGTGTACAGACCTTAGTGGGCTCCCAATTCCTCTCTCCCATTCTTTATTCCATATTGTCATACATTCAACTTTTACATATTATGCCATAAATATAATTTTGCTTTAATTAGTTAGTTTTATTTTAGAACAATTTAAGGTAAGAAGAAAACAAATTTTATTTTACCTTAATTTATCCCATTTCAAGTGCTCTTCATCTCTTTGTGTCTAAGTTTTTACCTGGTATCACATTCCTTCTGCCTGAAGAAGTTTCTTTAACTTTTCTGGTAAAATTGTTCTGATGTTTTGTTTGTCAGAGAGAGTGTTTATTTCTCCTTCATTTTTGAAAGGTATTTTTGTGGACTTTAGAAATTCTGGGTTGAAAGAGTTGCTTTTCTTTCAGCACTTTAAAGTTGTCACTCATTGTCTTCTGGTTTGTGTGGTTTCTGACAAGAAGTCTATGGTAATTCTTATCCTTCTTCCTCTGTATGTAATGTGTCTTTTTTCCTCTGGATGCCTCAAGATTTTCTCTTTGTATTTCATTTTAAGCAGTTTAATTATTTTATGCCTAGGTGGGTGTGCTGGGGGTGGGGGTTGGATTTGGGTTTTCAGTATTTATCTTTCTTGGTATTCTCAGTCCCTTGGTTCTGTGTTTCAAAGTTCTCAGCCTCTTCATTTTGCGTTTCAAAATTCTCAGCCATTAATTCTTCAAATATTTCTTCTGTCCCATTCTCTTTCTCTTTTCCTTCTGGGATTCCAATTGTGTGTATGTTAGACTATCTAATGTTGTTCCACAGTTCTTGGATGCTCTGTTCTACTTTTTTTTTTTTCACTCATGTTTCTCTATGTGTTTCAGTTTTGATCATCTCTATTGACCTAGCTTCAAGTTCACTGTTTCTTTCCTTGGGTGTGTCAAGTCTCCTAATGAGTCAGTCAAAGGTATTCTTCACCTCTGTTACAGTGTTTTTCATTTTATTCTTCCTTATAGTTTTGGTCTTTTTTTGAAAATTTCCCACCTGATTATGCATGTTGTCCACCTTTTCCACTGGGGCCTTCAGCATGTTACTCATGGCTATTTTAATTCCATGTCAGATAGTTCCAACATCTGTGTTATCTCTGAATCTTGTTCTGTTGATTTCTTTGTCTCTTGGATGTGTTTTATTTTTTTCTTTCCTTTTGTATGCCTCATAATGTTAAGTTGAATCCCAGACATCTTGTGTAGCAGAGACCAAAGTAAATAGTTTTGATGCCTGGAAATGGGCATGCTTTTTCTTTTGCTAAGCCTTTAATGTGGAGGTTTGAGAATCTAGTAAGGAGTTGAGCTGGGCTGGAGGTTTGTTGTTGCTCTAGTTTGTTGTTGCTTTAGTGTACCCTCAATGCACCCCAGACTTCAAATTCCTATAGCAATACCTTATGTTTAGACTGGAGACTGGTTTGCTAAAGAGACTTTTTTCAATGTTACATTAGCTTTAGATTTTCTTTTTAAACTGTGACCATCTCTACAGTCTTGCAACTCTTCTGGCAGTATTCCACTATTACTTGTTACTTGACACTTGTTAGATGGTTGTAAGGAAGCATGGCAGCAGGGTATCTATTGTTCTGATTAAACAGTTTTAGGCAGGCCCCATGCCCCTGGATCTCTGCCTCTTCCACAATGGCTGCTACTCCTCTCCCACAGGCCTTCACCAAGAAGGATGCTTTCTCAGAACTCTTAGCAAGTGGAGTCCATGCAGAAAATTTTTCTTATATCTGCAGCCTCCAGGGTCTCCACACTCTCTCATCAGTCCACACTCAGCCTCCACTGCTTCTAGGTGAAGTTTTCATACCAGTGTTTAGGAACTTCTGCCCCAGGTAAAAAAGAAAGTGCTTACATCCTGTCTCCAGGATGCCCATCTCCCCTTTGATTTCAGGCTAGTTGGTTACCCTGCTACTCAGCTCTCTCAAGAAAATTCATGTACATGCAATTTGGCTAGCCTTCTTTATTACAAAGCTGGGAATGACTCACTCCAGCTTTCTAAATCTCTGTATGGAAATCAGAAATCCCTCGGGGAGATGTTCAAAAGCAATTTTTAACTATCTTCATAACAAAGAGGTTACTCTACCAAGGCCATAGAGCAGTAGCTCCAATGGCATGGCATACAAATAATTGTTCAGATCAGTCTGCTATGAAACAGAAGACGAAGAAAGGAAAATGATATTGAACATTTATATCCTGAGGAAAGCATTATAGCATTTTCTCATCTACCCCTTAAGCCTGAATAAACTTCCCCATGTCTCTAGGCCCTTCCATGACCAACCACTCAATAAAAAGAAGGTCAGAATTTGATTTAATTAAAAATTCATACGTGTTTGTGCGTTTTATTTAGTCCATTGCATTCTGAATTCTGTCTGTTTCTTCTTCTAATCCCAAGGCAAGTAGAGAAGCAGTCCTTAAATAATTAATAGTAATAAGTCAACAAGAGCTGCTTGGGTGTCTTTCACCACCATACCTGCAAACAGCTGCAGTTATGGACCCAGCCTACACTCACTTCATCCATCCAGCAGTCAAAGCCAGACTCTCACTTTAGTTACAGGTTAAATGTTCTTCCTATAAACTTGTGTGATCTCATGGTGGTTTCCAAACCTGGTTACACATCAAAATTATTTAGTGAGCCCACAACAGAGATTCTGATATAGTATATCTTGGGCAAGGAGTTTGTGTTTTAAACAAGTTCTCCAGGTGATTCCGACACAACTGGTTTGTCTTTGGAACCAAAGAAGTTGCGGATACACTCTGGATCCTTAGTTCTTGATCCCTTAGGTAGTGTGTCAACCACAGCCAGGGTTATGTTTATGGGACATCGATACTCACAGGGCCTGTTCCTGTTTCTCCAGCCACACAGTTAAAACTTCTTAGAGCCCTTTGTATCTGACCATTCACTGCTGAGAGGAGCTCCTGGACTCTATCATGAGGAGCCTCGTTGTCTAACATTTTGCCAAGATCAGGGTGTTATAGGCAGCCTCCAAGATGGCCCCCAAAGAGCCCTGACTCTTCACTTGTGTAGTCCCCTCCCACATTGTGCCATGGTTCTTCTATGTGACAAAGAACTATGGTAGAAGTGATGGCATGTCATTTTCAAGATTAGGTTATAAAAGACTGCAGCGTCTGCCTTGGATGCGCGCTCTCAGATCACTCTCTGAGGGACGCCATGCTGTGAGCAGTCCTTCAGAGAGGACCACGTGGCCTATGTTTCATTTTTTTTCTGCCAACAGTCATGTGAGTGAGCTTGAAAGTGAATTCCCTAGTCACTTCAAGAGGACTGCAGTCCTAGCTGACAACTTGACTACTCCTGAGGGACCGTGAGACAGAACCATCCAGCTAGCCTCTCCCAATTTTCAAACCCTCAGAAATTCTGTGAGATAATAAGTGTTTATTGTTTTAACCTTCTAAGTTTGGGGGTAATTTGTTCTGCAGCAATAGATAACTGATACACTGGGTCAGACCCATAGCTGATGTGAGGAGGCAACAACTGAGAACAGACCTCTCCTGATTCCAGGTAAGATTGGTTTCTAGTAGGCTGCAGGCATACTCTACCTGCTTTCACAAACAGGTTCATTTCCTCAGATAGCTTTCCCAGTCCATGCTGTCCTGTACATCAAGGATAGGGCAGCCCAAGTATGGAGTTTTTCAGTACAAAGGAATCTGAAGGAAGCCAGGCTTATCACAGCTCAGCTATCACATGATTAAAAGCTTCTATTCTTCATTTCACCTTTTCAAAACACCTGAGTACCATGGTGATGGATAGTATAACAGCAAGCAGCCAGTGGGCAAGAGAATAATGAAAGTATGTGTTGTATAGAAAACAGGAATGATGTCAATACATAAGGACTCTGGAAAGGAAGCTTCCAGGATACACAGAGGCTTTCTGTGAAGATCAGGAATTTGGCACTCAAAGAAAGCAAAAGAGGCAAGCAGCTTCTGGTCAGTGTAAAGCAGCCAAGTGAGAGGCTGCTATTCAAGCAACAGGGTCTTAGGTGTAAAAGGAAGGCCATCATGTTGACTTGATTTGGGGCAACATGGCAAAATGAAATATACTGATCATTGTTAAGTCTCTGAAGTTTAAAGCAATGAGGAAGGGAAGCAATAATGTACAATGGGGAAAAGACAGCCTCTTGAATAAATGGTGTTGGGAAAACTGGACAGCTACATGCAAAATAATCAAACTAAACTACTCTCTCTCACCATACACAAAAATAAATTCAAAATGAATTAAAGACTTAAATGTAAGACCTGAAACCATAGAACATCTACAAGAAAACATAGACAGTACTCAATCTTACTTGATCTTAGTAATATTTTTTTGGCTATGTCTTCTCAGGCAAGGGAAACAAAAGCAAAATAAATGGGACAACATCAAACTAAAAAGATTTTGCACAGTGAAGAAAACTATCAACAAAATGAAAAGGCCACCTACCGAATGGGAGAAGATATTTGCAAATGATATTTTTGATAAGGAGTTAATATCCAAAATATACAAAGAACTCATACAAATCAACATCATAAAAGCAAGCCAATTAAAAAATGGGCAGAGGATCTGAATAAACATTTTTCCAAAGAATACATACCAATAGTCAACAGGCACATTATAAGATGCTCAACATCACTAACCATCAGGGAAATGCAAATCAAAACCACAGTGAGATATCACCACACACCTTCAGAATGGCTATCATCATAAAGACCACAAATAGCAAATATTGGAGAGGATATGGAGAAAAGTGAGTTACTAACACTCTGGAGGAATTTAGAGCTATAGAATCATATGTGATGACTTGGAGCACTGGTTCCCTAAATTTCTTGGTTCATGGCACCCTTAGGGGCTCAGTAATTTTTTAGACAGAATCCTTATGCCAAAGGAGATACCCAACAATTCTGTTTACCAAGTAGAGAACAGAAGAGATTTGAGGACCTCCTGTATTACTCCATCTCTAAGAGGAAGATGATCCAGAAAAGAAAGCTGCAGTGAAGCTGCCACTGAGGTAGGAGGAAAGCCAAGAGATATCCTGAAAGTTAAGGTTTGTTTTTTATTTTTTTTTAAGTGTCTCAAGAAGAAACCAACTTTGGGGAAAAGAGTAAGATAAAGTGTGAGGGAATTCTGAGGAATAACATCAGCAAGATAGTGGTATAGAAATTTCTAGCATTTGTCCACCCCCAGAAACATAAATTTAAACAAACTATCTACACCTGAAAATAACTTCATAAGAACTAAGGATTCCATATGAGGGATTAAAGCACCAAAGTGGGGCACAGAACTAAGAAAAGACACATTGAAGAGGGTAGGAAAGAGTCCCACATTATTCCTGTCACCTCTCCCCCAAGCCCTAGCAGCCCAGTGTGGAGAGAGATGCTCTCCCTGTGGGGGAAGGAGAGTGAAGTGAACACCCAACTTCACCACGGACCCCAGCACCAGGCCCACACCAATGCAAGGCTGTTCCTGTGGGCCCAAGCTCCCAGTGGGCTCCTACAAACCCAGCCCCCAGCCCACTCCAGTACCAGGCCTCCCCATACACAACCCCAACATCACTAATCATCAGGGAAATGCAAATCAAAGCCAAAACGAGGTACCACTCACACCTGTTAGAATGGTTATTATCAAAAATCAAGAGATAACAAATGCTGGAGAGGGTGTGGAGAAAAGAAAACCCTCCTACACTGTTGGTGGGAATGTAAATTGGTGCAGCCATGATGGAAAATAGTATGGAGGTTTCTCAAAAAATTAAAAATAGAACTACCCTATGATCCAGCAATTCCACTTCTGGGAATATATCTGAAGGAAATGAAATCACTATCTTGAAGAGATATCTGCACCCTCATGTTCATTGCAGCATTATTCACAACAGCCAGAAATGGAAATAACCTAAGTGTCTGTCAGTGGATGAATGGACAAAAATATGTGGTATATATATATATATATATATATATATATATATATATAAAATATTATTCAGCCATGAGAAAGAAGGAAATCCTGCCGTTTGTGACAACATGGATGGACTTGGAGGGTATTATGCTTAGTGAAATAAGTCAGACAGAGAACACAAATACTGTATGATATCACTTATAAGTGGAATCTAAAAAAGTCAAATTCATAGAAACAGAGAGTAGAATGTAATTATCAGAATTGGGGGTGCGGGAAATGTGGAGATGTTGGTCAAAGGGTAAAAATTTCCAGTTTTAAGTTGAATAAGTTCTGGAGATCTAATGTACAGCATGTTGACTATAGTTAACAATATTATACACTTGAAAGTTACTAAGAGAGCAGACCTTAAATGTTCTTACCAACAACAACAACAAAAAAAAGGTAACTAGGTAAGGTGATGGATGTGTTAATTAACCTTATTGTACTAATGACTTCACAATATATACGTGTATCAAATCACATCATACACCTTAAGGTTGTTTCCAAAGGAATTGGCAGAGTTTAGGGAAATGGTCAGGGCATTGTGCAGTTCCCTGAGGCTAGCGACAAAAGGGAGCTGTTATCCCCTAGGCCTGAAGAGGCAAGAAAAAGAAGTTACAGGGACTTCCCTGGTGGTGCAGTGGTTAAGAATCTGCCTGCCAATGCAGAGGACACAGGTTTGACCCCTGATCCGGGGAGATCCCACATGCCACAGAGCAACTAAGCCTGTGCACCACAACTACTGAGTCTGCGCTCTAGAGCTCACAAGCCACAACTACTGAGCCCACGTGCCACAACTACTGAAGCCCGCAGGCTTAGAGCCTGTGCTCCACAACAAGAGAAGCCACCGCAATGAGAAGCACGTGCACCACAATGAAGAGTAGCCCCCGCTCACGGCAACTACAGAAAGCCCACGTGCAGCAACGAAGACCCAACGCAGCCAAAAATAAATAAATTAAAATTAAAATTAAAAAAAGAGAGAGAGAGAGAAAAAGAAGTTACAGGAACCAGGGAAAGTATGACAAACAGGAGCCTTGGGTGGAGCCTTAGGTCAAGGATTCAGTCAACTCATGGTGATCAGGCTGGAAGGGACCCAGAGCATATATACCTTGACTTCGCTCTGTCCACCCTCTGACTTCCTTCTAGTGCCTCCCATTGGCTGAACCCAAAACAAAGCCAGAGGTTAGGAAGCCTATTGATATAACCCATAGATGTCAGTCTCCTGAAGAACAGAGCAGGATGGAGAGGGTGAAGAGTGAATCTGGAAAAGATTTTAGTGTCAAGAAAAATAAAGTTAAAGTGACTCAATAGGGATTACAGGTTTTATTCAAATGATGCACATCAAGGAGCACCTCAGAATTAGGTAACTCCCTGAGCTGAAGCAGGATTGGAGAAGAGAGGGGTACATGACTTTGGTCTTGTCTCTGGTTGCAGTTTTCTTTATCTGTAACTGAGGCAAAACTTGTGGTTGGAATGGTTGGTGATTGGAATAGGTTGGTTTTCATGCCTCAGGATCACTGGTGCCATCTCATATTGGCAGCGGATAGAACAGTTCTTTCCAGAGCTATCTTTGTAAGCCGGGACAGTTGTCTGTAAGCTCTCTAATGTCAGTCAAGATTCAGGGGAGTGGGAGATAGGAAAGGGGAAAAAATGGAAAAGAGAAGAGAGGGAAAAAAAGAAAAGGAGGCAAAGGTCTAGGCAAAGAAAACTGAGGTCTGCTTTAATTCTTTTATAGCTCTTCCTCTTGGCCAAGATAAACTACTTTTATCTCCAGGAAAATCTTTTGGGGGTGAAAACAAAATTACAGGGATGTTCAGCATTCAGGAACTGAGTCAAGAAGGCTCCCATAATGGGTTGGAGGAGCAGTTTGTTCTTCGGTCTTCTGTCTTTAACCATAGTTTGGGTCATCTCTTTGGACAGGACAGTGCTGCCAGTCTTGATTAGATGTGATTGGATGCACGTGAGGAGGGGTTTTCCCATAAGAAGAAAAAGGAAATGATCACTAGCCCTTGGCCAAAAGTGTATCCCATGGGACTTCCCTGGTGGCACAGTGGTTAAGAATCCACCTGCTAATGCAGGGGACACGGGTTCGAGACCTGGTCCAGGAAGATCTCACATGCCGCAGAGCAACTAAGTCTGTGCACCACAACTACTGAGCCTGCGCTCTAGAGCCCACGAGCTACAACTACTAAGCCCACGTGCCACAACTACTGTAGCCCGCGCACCTAGAGCCTGTGTTCCACAACAAGAGAAGCCACCACAATGAGAAGCCCACGCACCGCAATGAAGAGTAGCCCTCACTCGCCACAACCAGAGAAAGCCTGCGTGCAGCAACGAAGACCCAATGCAGCCAGAAATAAATAAATAAATTAATTAATTTAAAAAAATTGTATCCTATGGACTGTATCCCTGTTATGAAGACCCAGGGAAAGAGGTTCCTTCCCCAATCATCTGATGATGATCCATAGGTCCTAGAGCAAAGGACTGCATCATTCACTCAACAAATGTCTTAGTTTGCTTCACAGATGTGCTCATTCAACAAAAAGACACCAGAAAGTTTTGAGAGGATGTGTGTTCAGCAATCATCATTGACAACTGCACAAGTGTATCCCCTAGATATCAGGATGATGTCTAATGCCAGTCAATGGTGGACAACAGCCTCTGGAATTCTGGTATTTCTTGAGTGTTTCAGTATTTTGGTGACATTGTTGGTGGCATGGGTGACTGAAATTTTTATAAGCCCACAGGGTTTTTAGTGATAACCACAGCATAAAATCCAACCCAGGTGGTGGTGAACACATCTAGATTGATTCTGGGTCTTTTAGCTTCTTCACATAGTTCCTTTGCATCACCTGCTGGAAATGGATGTTTTGCAAAGAGGGGTGCTTGACTCCCCTTGTATTATTCTTCCGTTTCGGGATCGAGAGTTTGACTCCTGATCTAAAGAGGTCACAAACTCAGATAGGTGAGAGAATATGGTTCTGTCTAATTGCTTATGTTAAAAACCTGTGCTTTGTATCTAGTAGGCCCTTGGCAATGGGCCTCTCAAATATAGCAAGAGTCCTTTGGCCACTGCAGTAGTAGCTAAAACAAACTCCTCATGAGCAGATTTTCTAACTGAAACTGCAGCCAGCCAGGGAAAAGGAGGCAGAAAAACTGTTTGGACAAATTTTCTGGAACAATGCATTCCTGAACTCTGCCCACCCACACCTTTGCCCCACCCTGAGGCACTGGCCACTCCTGAACCTGGAATTCACACGCAAGCCAGAGGCCAAGTTTGGAGTTAAGGAACACCTGTGTCTATGAGGAAATGAGCTAGTCTGATCTCTTCCCTCTTCCCAGAGGCTACAAACTTGAGAGGCTCACACAGTCTTGCGTTTCCCTGCCCAGCAGTGGGGCACAGCCTGACTCACTGGAAAGCAAGCATTAAGCAGCTACTCTGGGCCAGGCTCAGTGAATACAGAAATGAATATCACCAAGCTATGAATAAATGTAAAGCTGATAAACTTAGCTTTGCTCATACATTTCTTAGCTCAGCAACATGTTCTCCCAGAAATGGCAGACTCCACCATTCACAGGATCTGAATATCCGATCATAAAGAAGTTCAAAGTCTTGAAGTTTTGTGTAAGGAAGGAAGAGGTCAAAGGGAAGAAGGAAAGGTAGAACCTGAAAGGTCTAACTCCCCAGCTGATTAAGGACTTCAGTCAAAATATCAGGTCTTCTCCTAGAAGTCACCGATGCAGCCCTAACCCCATACCTTGTTCTCTTCGTATTTGTTCTGGTTCCAATGCTAGAAAGGCAATTTTTTTTCTTTTTATATTTAATGTTGAAGTACCTTGGGTCAAGAAGGGGCTTTGACATGTGGAGGAATATAAGGGCAAAAGAACAGATGGGTAGGGTAATTTCTCTGGTCCAGCTCACCTATCCAGAAACACTAGAAAGGTCATAACCAGTCTTCATGAAGTGTGCTTCCAAGACTAAGCGATACCTGCAAAACACCCTTTCCCCCCTGACTTTGGCAGGCTTCCTAGAAGCAGTGGCTGACATAGAAATTCCGGTTGAAGGGATGTATTGAGGAAGGACTCTAGGCTGGGGGGGACCCGGGGGCAGGGGAGATGTAGCGAGCAGGAACGTGATCCAAGCAGGAGTGTAGCTTCAGCCCGATCCCATGGGGAGGCTCTAGAGCACTAATCCTACCCGTGTATCAGTAGGCCAAAGTCTGCAGTAGGCAGAAGAGCATGGAGATTGCTAGGCAATTGTCTCTGGAGAAGACGGTATCCCATAAGTTATCAGCCAACAGTCCCAGCAGCTGGGATATGAGTGCAAGGGCAGGAAAAGGGAAACTGGGTGAGGCATCAGCAGCATCCTCTAACACCCCCTCCACCATTATCTTCTAAATCAGGAGTCAACAAACTTTTTCTGTAAAGGGCCAAATAGTAAATAGTTTAAGCTTTTGCCATAGTCTCAGTCACAACCATTCAACTCTACCATCGTAGCACAAAAGGAGCCGTAGACAAAATGTAAATGAGTGGACAAGGCTGTGTTCCAATAAAATGGTATTTACAAAAACAGGAGACTGTGTTTTTCATCTGTCCTTTTGAAGAAAAGGCGCCATCTTGGTCTGTCACCAGTACCAGGTATGAGAGGCAGATGTGGACTGTGGTGGAAAAGCTTGGGCTGCTAATCGCAGCCGTGTCTCTCCATCTTTTTCAGATGCAGGGGCGAGAAACCCAACTCAAATGAGCTCAAAGGAAATGGAGTAGGGGAGAGGGAGTATTTAGTGACTCAGGTAACCTAACCATGGGTGAGCTGGGCTCAGGGACAAACAGTTCCAGGAGTTCAAACTCCTTAGGACCTGCCCTCTGCTTATTCAACATTTTGGCTTTGGTCTCTCCTACTCTCAGTGGACTTTATTTCTGTGTCAGGGAACATGGCCTCTGGCAGTTCTGGACTCAAACATTGATGGCCCCAGCTCTGGAGAGGAAAGAGGATCTTCTCTACCCAAGGCTAAGAAAGAAGGTCATGGGAAGAAAATTGGAGCATGTGCTCATCAATGTTTTATTCACTCCTCCTTCCTCTCCTCATGACTAAGGTGATAGAGTCTCGCACAAGAAACATGGCAAAGAGAGCCCAGACCTGGCAACTGAGGAATCATTTTAACCCAGAGTCTCACCAAATTATGTCAATTACATTAACCTTGAGCTACTAACCTTTGGACTTTCAGTTTCTTCTCAATGCCTACAGTAATATTTCAGTACTCAACAAATATTTTTTGAGCATATACTATGTGCCAGGTACTGTGCTATGTAGGTAGTGGAGATTTAGTATAACCAAGACAAAAATGTCTCTGCCTTCACTTAACTTCCTGCAAGTGAGCATTGCAAAACTCAGAACAGCCAGCCCTGATCTTTGGTCCCAATGGTTTGAGAATCACAGAACAGGGTATGTTGCTCTAAAGAATAGCCCCCATTCACTGTCTCCACTTCTTCCCTCATTATTTCTGTCCTACTGCATTGTCCTTCATCATTTCCCTGAAACCACCCTGGAAAAAGTCATCAGGGACCTCCTTATTGCCAAAAGGAGTGTACCATTTTTGTCCTCACTTGTACTGAATTTGGAGGTCTTTGATGTAGCTGTCTACTGCCTACATTCTAAAATTGTATTTTCTTAACTTCGGTGCATGTACTCTTCTGGTTCTCCTCCTATATATGTGGATGAGAGGTCAGTTAATTATGCTTTTTAATTTTTACTTTCTATGCTTTTTTATAAACAGGAGGTGGTAAATTGAAAATTGAATTTTTAAAATAAATTTCAGTTAAATATGGTTAATAAGAAAGTTTAAAAGTCTAGGATTCAAGAGAAAATGGGTTTTAATCTAACTTTAATCTTATCTAGCTGTCAGAATAAACCCTCTACATTTCATTGACTTAATCTCTAAGAAGAGGGGATATTGCTAGGTTCAATTTAATAAGCATTGACTGGATATTCTCTTTGCATTAGGAGTACATACATACATATATATATATATATATATATATGTATATGCATTAGGAGTACAAAGATGATGAAGAACTTGCCAAAGGCTTCCACAAAGAGCAATGGTGGAGGGGCAGGAAAGATTTTATAGATGAGATGATAATTGTCTTGAGATTATGAGGAAGTGTTCAGCAGGCCAGCAAGGTGGCATGCCAGACAGGATCACGGCAGGTACATCAGAAACAGCAAAGTTTGTGCTGGGAGTCCTGAGGAGGTCCTCATGGCTTAAGTGTGAAGTTTGGGGGTGAGGAGAGAAGGGCCAGGATGAGGCCAGAAACAGAGACAGGAGTGAAATTAGGGGAAAAAATATGAAATTTGAATTGTTCGCACAAGCAGTGGGAAGGCAGTAGAGCTGTGCTTTCTTAACCCGGGCTATAATGTGGTTGATCATTTTTTTTAAAATTTTTGAATTTCATTTAATTTATTTTTTTATACAGCAGGTTCTTATTAGTCATCAATTTTATACACATCAGTGTATACCTGTCAATCCCAATCGCCCAATTCATCACACCACCATCCCCACCACCCAACGGCTGTCCCCCCTTGGTGTCCATACGTTTGTTCTCTACATCTGTGTCTCAACTTCTGCCCTGCAAACCAGTTCATCTGTACCATTTTTCTAGGTTCCACATACATGCGTTAATATATGATATTTGTTTTTCTCTTTCTGACTTACTTCACTCTGTATGACAGTCTCTAGATCCATCCACGTGTCAACAAATGACTCAATTTCGTTCTTTTTTATGGCTGAGTAATATTGCATTGTATATATGTACCACATCTTCTTTATCCGTTAGTCTGTCGATGGGCATTTGGGTTGCTTCCATGAACTGGCTATTGTAAATAGTGCTGCAGTGAACATTGGGGTGCATGTGTCTTTTTGAATTATGGTTTTCTCTGGGTATATGCCCAGTAGTAGGATTGCTGGATCATATGGTAATTCTATTTTTAGTTTTTTAAGGAACCTCCATACAGTTCTCCATAGTGGCTGTATCCATTTACATTCCCACCAACAGGGCAAGAGGGTTCCCTTTTCTCCACACCCTCTCCAGCATTTGTTGTTTGTAGATTTTCTGATGACGCCCATTCTAACTGGTGTGAGGTAATACCTCATTGTAGTTTTGATTTGCATTTCTCTAATAATTAGTGATGTTTTGCAGCTTTTCATGTGCTTCTTGGCCATCTGTATGTCTTCTTTGGAGAAATGTCTATTTAGGTCTTCTGCCCATTTTTGGATTGGGTTGTTTGTTTCTTTAATATTGAGCTGCATGAACTGTTTATATATTTTGGAGCTTAATCCTTTGTCCGTTGATTTGTCTGCAAATATTTTCTCCCATTCTGAGGGTTGTCTTTTCGGCTTGTTTATGGTTTCCTTTGCTGTGCAAAAGCTTTTAAGTTTCATTAGGTCCCATTTGTTTATTTTTGTTTTTATTTCCATTACTCTAGGAGGTGGATCGAAAAGGATCTTGCTGTGATTTATGTCAAAGAGTGTTCTTTCTATGTTTTCCTCTAGGATTTTTATAGTGTCCAGCCTTACATTTAGGTCTCGAATCCATTTTGAGTTTATTTTTATGTATGGTGTTAGGGAGTGTTCTGATTTCATTCTTTTACATGTAGCTGTCCAGTTTTCCCAGCACCACTTATTGAAGAGACTGTCTTTTCTCCATTGTATATCCTTGCCTCCTTTGTCATAGATTAGTTGACCATAGGTGTGTGGGTTTACCTCTGGGCTTTCTATCTTGTTCCATTGATCTATGTTTCTGTTTTTCTGCCACTACCATATTGTATTGATTACTGTAGCTTTGTAGTATAGTCTGAAGTCAGGGAGTCTGATTCCTCCCACTCTATTTTTTTCCCTCAAGACTGCTTTGGCTATTCGGGGTCTTTTGTGTTTCCATACAAATTTTAAGATTTTTTTGTTCTAGTTCTGTAAAAAATGCCATTGGTAATTTGATAGGGATTGCATTGAATCTGTAGATTGCTTTGGGTAGTATACTCATTTTCACAATATTGATTCTTCCAATCCAAGAACATGGTATATCTCTCCATCTGTTGGTATCATCTTTAATTTCTTTCATCAGTGTCTTATACTTTTCTGCATACAGGTCTTTTGTCTCCCTATGTAGGTTTATTCCTAGGTATTTTATTCTTTTTGTAGAAGTGGTAAAGGGGAGTGTTTCCTTAATTTCCCTTTCAGATTTTTCATCATTAGTGTATAGTAATGCAAGAGATTTCTGTGCATTAATTTTGTATCCTGCAACTTTACCAAATTCATTGATTAGCTCTAGTAGTTTTCTGGTGGCACTTTTAGGATTCTCTATGTATAGTATCATGTCAGCTGCAAACAGTGACAGTTTTACTTCTTCTTTTCCAATTTGTATTCCTTTTATTTCTTTTTCTTCTCTGATTGCCGTGGCTAGGACTTCCAAAACTATGTTGAATAATAGTGGTGAGAGTGGACCTCCTTGTCTTGTTCCTGATCTTAGAGGAAATGCTTTCAGTTTTTCACCATTGAGAATGATGTTTGCTGTGGGTTTGTCATATATGGCCTTCATTATGTTGAGGTAGGTTCCCTCTATACCCACTTTCTGGAGAGTTTTTACCATAAATGGGTGTTGAATTTTGTCAAAAGCTTTTTCTGCATCTATTGAGGTGATCATATGGTTTTCATTCTTCAATTTGTTAATATGGTGTATCACATTGATTGATTTGCGTATATTGAAGAATCCTTGCATCCCTGGGATAAATCCCACTTGATCGTGGTGTATGATCCTTTTAATGTGCTGTTGGATTCTGTTTGCTAGTATTTTGTTGAGGATATTTGCATCTATATTCATCAGTGATATTGGTCTGTGATTTTCTTCTTTTGTAGTATCTTTGTCTGGTTTTGGTATCAGGGTGATGGTGGCCTTGTAGAATGAGTTTGGGAGTGTTCCTTCCTCTGCAATTTTTTTGGAAGAGTTTGAGAAAGATGGGTGTTAGCTCTTCTCTAAATGTTTGATAGAATTCACCTGTGAAGCCATCTGGTCCTGGACTTTTGTTTGTTGGAAGATTTTTAATCACAGTTTCAATTTCATTACTTGTGATTGGTCTGTTCATATTTTCTAATTCTTCCTGGTTCAGTCTTGGAAGGTTATACCTTTCTAAGAATTTGTCTGTTTCTTCCAGGTTGTCCATTTTATTGGCATAGAGTTGCTTGTAGTAGTCTCTGAGGATGTTTTGTATTTCTGCGGTGTCTGTTGTAAATTCTCCTTTTTCATTTCTAATTTTATTGATTTGAGTCCTCTCCCTCTTTTTCTTGATGAGTCTGGCTAATGGTTTATCAACTTTGTTTATCTTCTCAAAGAACCAGCTTTTAGTTTTATTGATCTTTGCTATTGTTTTCTTCATTTCTTTTGCATTTATTTTTGATGTGAGCTTTATGATTTCTTTCCTTCTGCTAACTTTGGGGTTTTTTTGTTCTTCTTTCTCTAGTTCCTTTAGGTGTAAGGTTAGATTGTTTACTTGAGATTTTCCTTGTTTCTTGAGGTAGGCTTGTATAGCTATAAACTAGCCTCTTAGAACTGCTTTTGCTGCATCCCATAGGTTTTGGATCATCGTGTTTTCATTGGCATTCGTCTCTAGGTACTTTTTGATTTCCTGTTTGATTTCTTCAGTGATCTCTTGGTTATTTAGTAACGTATTGTTTGGCCTCCATGTGTTTGTGTTTTTTACGTTTTTTTCCCTGTAATTCATTTCTAATCTCATAGCGCTGTGGTCAGAAAAGATGCTTGATATGATTTCAATTTCCTTAAATTTACTGCGGCTTGATTTGTAATCCAAGATGTGATCTATCCTGGAGAATGTTCCATGTGCACTTGAGAAGAAAGTGTAATCTGCTGTTTTTGGATGGAATGTCTTATGAATATCAGTTAAATCTATCTGGTCTATTGTGTCATTTAAAGCTTCTGTTTCCTTATTTATTTTCATTTTGGATGATCTGTCCATTGGTGTAAGTGAGGTGTTAAAGTCCCCCACTATTATTGTGTTACTGTCGATTTCCTCTTTTATAGCTCTTAGCAGTTGCCTTATGTATTGAGGTGCTCCTATGTTGGGTGCATATATATTTATGATTGTTATATCTTCTTCTTGGATTGATCTCTTGATCATTATGTAGTGTCCTTCCTTGTCTCTTGTAACAGTCTTTATTTTAAAGTCTATTTTGTCTGATATGAGTATTGCTACTCCAGCTTTCTTTTGATTTCCATTTGCATGGAATATCTTTTTCCATCCCCTCACTTTCAGTCTGTATGTGTCCCTAGGTCTGAAGTGGGTCTCTTGTAGACAGCATATATACAGGTCTTGTTTTTGTATCCATTCAGCAAGCCTGTGTCTTTTGGTTGGAACATTTAATACATTCACGTTTAAGGTAATTATCGATATGTATGTTCCTATGACCATTTTCTTAATTGTTTTGGGTTTGTTCTTGTAGGTCCTTTACTTCTCTTGTGTTTCCCACTTAGCGAAGTTCTTTCAGCATTTGTTGTAGAGCTGGTTTGGTGGTGCTGAATTCTCTTAGCTTTTGCTTGTCTGTAAAGCTTTTGATTTCTCCATTGAATCTGAATGAGATCCTTGCTGGGTAGAGTAATCTTGGTTGTAGGTTCTTCCCTTTCATCACTTTAAGTATATCATGCCACTCCCTTCTGGCTTGTAGAGTTTCTGCTAAGCAATCAGCTGTTAACCTTATGGGAGTTCCCTTGTATGTTATTTGTCATTTTTCCCTTGCTGCTTTCAATAATTTTTCTTTGTCTTTAATTTTTGCCAATTTGATCACTATGTGTTGGTGTGTTTCTCCTTGGGTTTATCCTGTATGGGACTCACTGTGCTTCCTGGACTTGGGTGGCTATTTCCTTTCCCATGTTAGGGAAGTTTTCAACTATAATCTCTTCAAATATTTTCTCGGGTCCTTTTTCTCTCTCTTCTCCTTCTGGGACCCCTATTATGCGAATGTTGTTGCGTTTAATGTTGTCCCAGAAGTCTCTTAGGCTGTCTTCATTTCTTTTCATTCTTTTTTCTTTATTCTGTTCTGCAGCAGTGAATTCCACCATTCTGTCTTCCAGGTCACTTATCCGTTCTCTGCCTCAGTTATTCTGCTATTGATTCCTTCTAGTGCAGTTTTCATTTCAGTTATTATATTGTTCATCTCTGTTTGTTCTTTAATTCTTCTAGGTCTTTGTTAAATATTTCTTGTATCTTCTCAATGTTTGCCTCCATTCTTTTTCCGAGGTCCTGGGTCATCTTCACTATCATTATTCTGAATTCTTTTTCTGGAAGGTTGCCTATCTCCACTTCATTTAATTGTTTTTCTGGGGTTTTATCTTGTTCCTTCATCTGGTACATAGCCCTCTGCCTTTTCATCTTGTCTATCTTTCTGTGAATGTGGTTTTTGTTCCACAGGCTGCAGGATTGTAGTTCTTCTTGCTTCTGCTGTCTGCCCTCTGGTCTGATCATCTTTTTATATGTGTTAACCATTTCAATTTCTACTGGGTGGCTTATCTTTCTTTTATCAATTGGTAGGGTACTTTATGTAATCTGGATCTTAATAATTTGCCTGTTTCTAATGGTGCAAATATGTCCTCTCAGTCTGTCACTAATTTTTTGCACTTGCCTATGTGTCATTACCACAGAGAATGTCTGTACTTTTGTGTAGATACATGTGTTGGTGTTTTACTTTAGTCAATTCAGAGAATTAATTTTGTGTCTTAAAAAATCCTTCTCCGTTTCAAATGTGAAAAATATTTCCTTGTCTAATTCTTTCATAGTTTTTTTTTATAGTTAGCTCTTCATCTGGGAATTATTTCTGTGAATGGTGTAAGATAAAGATCTAACTCTTTCTTTCCCCAAAGAAAGAACTATCTTTCACAGCACCATTAATTATACACTCTATTATTTTCCACAGTATGAATTGCTATCTTAATCACACTCTAAATATTCCAGATTTCCCGATGCACATTAATTTACATCTGTAAATATGTGTAAAATTGAAAAACACCAAAACCTAACTAAGTAAATGGTTAAAAGACATTAACAGGCAATACATAGAAAATGTATTTAGCTAATCTCCAACCTCAATAGAAACAAAGTGCTGGTTAAAATAATAAAATAGGATTTTCTTCCAGTTTTATTGAGATATAATTGATATACAGCATTGTATAAATTTAAGGTATACAGCATAATGATTTAGCTTATGTACCTCATGAAATGATTCTCACAATAAGTTTAGTGAACATCCATCATCTCATATAGATAAAGAAATAAAAAAAAATATTTTTCCTTTCAGTGAGAATTCTTAGGATTTATTCTCTTAACAACTTTCATATATAACATAGAACAAGTTGTATATTATATCCCTAGCACTTATTTCTCTTATAACTGGAAGTTTGTACCTTTTGACTACCTTCATTTCCCCCACTACCAACACCCTATCTCTGGTAACCACAAATTTGATTTCTTTTTCTATGAGTTTGTTTTTGAAGTATAATTGACCTACGACACTATGTTAGTTGTTTTTTTAAAAAATTATTTTATTTATTTATTTATCTTTGGCTGCCTTGGGTCTTTTTTGCTATGCATGGGCTTTCTCTAGTTGCAGCAAGCAGGGGCAATTCTTCGTTGTGGTGCGGTGGCTTCTCTTGTTGCATAGCATGGGCTCTAGGCATGCGGGCTTCAGCAGTTGTGGCTCGCAGGCTCCAGTAGTTGTGGCTCGCGGGCTCTAGAGCACAGGCTCAGGAGTTGTGGCGCACGGGCTTAGTTGCTCCACGTCATGTGGGATCTTCCCGGACCAGGGCTTGAACCCGTGTCCCCTGCATTGGCAGGCGGATTCTTAACCACTGCACCACCAGGGAAGCCCGACTATGTTAGCTCTTGTTACACAGCTTAGTGATTTGATATTTCTGTACATTTCAAAATGGTCACCATAAGTCTAGTTACAATATGTCACCGTACAAAGATGTCACACAGTTATTGACTATATTCCCCACACTGTATATTTCATACTGGTGACTCATTTATTTTGCAGCTGGAAGTTAATACCTCTAAATCTCCCTCACCTATTTCCTTCCTCTCCCCACACCCCTCCTCTCTGGCAACCACCTGTTTGTTCTCTGTATGTATAACTCAGTTTCTGTTTTGCTATGTTTCTTCATTTGTTTTCTTATTTAGATTCCACATATAAGTGAAATCATACAGTATTTGTCTTTCTCTGTCTGACTTATTTAACTTAGCATAATACCCTCCAGGTCCATCCATGTTGTTGCAAGTGGCAAGATTTCAGATTTCATTCTTTTTTATGGCTGAGTAATATTCCATTTTATATATATATATATATATATATATATATATACATATATACCACATCTTCTTTAATATTCATCTATTGATGGGCATTTAGGTTGCTTCCATATCTTGGCTACTGTAAATAATGCTGCAGTGAAAATAGGGATGACTATATCTTTTCTAATTATTGTTTTTGTTTTCTTTGGATAAATATACAGGAGTGAAATTGCTGGATCATATGTTAGTTCTATTTTTAACTTTTTGAGGAATATGCATAATGTTTTCCATTGTGGCTGAACCAATTTACATGACTACTAACAGTGCACAAGGGTTCCCTTTTCTCCACATCCACACCAACACTTGTTATTTGTTGCCTTTTTGATAATAGCCATTCTGCCAGTTGTGAGGTGATATCTCATTGTGGTTTTGATTTGCATTTCCCTGATGATTAGTGATGTTGAGCATCTTATCATGTGCCTGGTGGCCATCCATATGTCTTCTTTCTAAAAATGTCTATTCAGATCCTCTGCCCATTTTAAATTCGGTTGTTTGTTTTTACGATGTTGAGTTGCATGAGTTCTTTGTATATTTTGAATATTTACCCCTTATTGGAAATATCATTTGCAAATATCTTCTCCCATTCAGTAGGTAGACTTTCGTTTTGTTGATAGTTTCCTTCACTGTGCAAAAGCTTTTAGTTTGATGTAGTCCCATCACTACCCTGAACTCCTTCTCAGGTAGATTGCCTATCTTCACTTCACTTAGTTTTTCTTCTGTGGCTTTATCTTGTTCCTTTGTCTGGAACATGTCCTGTCACTTCATCTTGCCCAAGTTGCTATTTTTATTTTTATGTATCTGGTAGGTTGGTTACATTTCCTGACATTAGAGAACTGGTCTTTTGTAGGAGATGTCCTATGCATCCCAGCAGTGCACTCTTCTCTTATCACCCAAGCTGTAGGGGTTTCCCCTAGGCAGGCTGTGTGGGTCCTTCTATTGTGGTGCACTGACTATGTGGGCAGTCTGGTAGGCTCAGTTGGCTCCAGGTCCAGTTGGTTGCCAGGTCTGCCTTGTGTGGAGGCTGCCAGCCGCTGGTTAGCGGGACCAGGTTACAAGGCAGCTGACTGCAGAACCCTAGGGGGCCCCAGGGCTTGTGCTGGCTCACTGGTGGGCAGAGTCAGGGTCCAGAAAACTCTGGGGTTGTTCCCTGCCCACTGGTGGGTGAAGCCAGGTCCTGGAGTCTGGTTGCAGGAGCGGGGGGTCCCAGAGCTGGTATTGCAGGGGGGTGGGAGGGGTAGCTCTTGACACAGTTGGGTACCAGGTCTGGGGTGTCCTGAAGCTTGTGTTAGCCTACTAGCGGGCAGTGCCAGGGCTCAGCTCGTCCTAGGGCAGGGTCTGGTCTGCTGATAGGCAGGCTGGTCCCACGGGATATGGAATTATGGTTTTCTTGAGTCTGGTGTCTGCCCCCTGGTGGATGAGGCTGGTCAAGAGGCTAGAGCAGGCTCCCTGGAGGGCAGGGCCAGGGCCTAGGGGATTTTGGGTGCCTGCCCACTGGTAGGTGGAACTGGGTCCTGGTCCCTCTGGTGAGCAGGGCCATGTCTAAAGGCAGGTGTGGGCTCAGGGGGTCTTAAGGCAGCCTGTCTGCTGATGGGTAGGGCTGTGTCCCTGCCCAGTTAGTTGCTTGTCTGGAGGCATCTCAGCACTGGCACCTACAGTGCCAGGTCCTGGCACTAATGACCTAGAGGGAGGATTCCACAATGGTGCTTGCCAGCATCAGTGTCCACATGGTAAAAGGAGCTCCCCAAAATAGCTCCAGTGTCTACGTTCCCAGGGTGAGCTGCAGTTGCCTCCTGCCTCTCTGGGAGACTCTCCAAGATCAGCAGGTAGGTGTGACCCAGGCTCCCCTCCCTGGGTCCCAATGAATGAAATTTTGTGTGTGCTCTTTAAGAGTGAAATCTCTATTTCCCCCAACCCTCTGGGACTCCCGAAAGTAAGCGTCACTGGCCTCCTAAGCCAAATGCTCTGGGCACTCATCTTCCCAGTGCAGGACTGCTATGCTGGGGAGCCTGAAGTGGGGCTCAGACCTCTCACTCCTTTGGGAGAACCTCTGCAATATAATTATTCTCCAGTCTGTGGGTCACCCACCATGGATATGGGACTTAACTATATAGCAAGTCTGCCCCTCCTACCTTTCTTGTTGTGATTCCTTCTTTATGTCTTTAATTGTAGAAGATATTTTTTTGGTAGGTTCCAGTCTTTTTCATCAAGGATGTTCTGCAGATAGTTGTGATTTTGGTGTGCCTATGAGAGGAGGTGAGCTCAGAACCTCCTCTGTGCAAACAGCCCTACCTGCAGGGCATTTGTAAAAAATAATCATTGGCAACTGTTTAACATCACAGCTGCCTGAGATGGTATTAAAAGTTGGGGTCAAAAAGAGGCTGACCAAAAAACTTAAAAGAAAAAACTAGGGAATGATATTTGCATAGGGTGCTTTGAAAAGCTCTGACATATTCTCAGAAATCTAGACAGCCACAAGAGTGTTCTGAGCTGTTCCCATGCCTAGGAAAGACCTCAGAAGGCCCTAAACTCTCACCTCTGGCTTATCTTGAGGCTCTGCACAAGCAGGAAGTGAAGGCTAACACAGAGGTACAAAACTGCCTACTGCAGCATTCAAAGTATGCCCCAACACATGTACAGAGCCCCTTAGCAAATGCTAGGAGACTTACTGATTCAAAGCACTTAAGAAAATCCCTGCTCTGCAGATGGCTGACCATTATGCTAACCATGCAGAGACTTCAGTAGCCACACATAACAAATAATATAGATTTTATAGGATCGATCCAGAAAAGTCACTAAACACACTACAGATCAATATCTTTTATGAATATAGACGCAAAAATCCTTTAAAAAATAGCAAACTGAATCTAGCAACATATTAAAAAGTGGCATTTATCACAGGAATGCAAGGTTAGTCTAACACCAATCAATGCAATACACCATATAAATGGAATAGAGGACAAAAATCACATGATCATCTCAATAAATGCAGAAAAAGTATTTGACAAAATCCAGCACACTTTTATTATAAAAACACTCAAGAAACTAGGAGTAGAGGAGATCTTACTCAACCTAAGAAAGGACATCTACAAAAACCTACAGCCAACATCATACTTAATGGTGAAAGACCGAATGTTTTCTCCCTAAGATCAGCAACAAGACAAGAATGTCCATCCTCACAACTTCTATTCAGTATTGTAATGGAGGTTATAGTCAGGGCAATCGGGTAAGAAGAAGAAATGAAAGACTTACAGATTTTAAAAGAAGAGGCAAAACTAT
Source organism: Balaenoptera ricei (assembly GCF_028023285.1). Classification (NCBI taxonomy): domain Eukaryota; kingdom Metazoa; phylum Chordata; class Mammalia; order Artiodactyla; family Balaenopteridae; genus Balaenoptera; species Balaenoptera ricei. The sequence continues at coordinate 42,471,153 of NC_082660.1, forward strand.
CTCTATTCACAGATGATGTGGCCTTATATATACAAAATCATAAGGAATAGACACCAAACTTATTAGAATAAACAAGTTCAGCAAGGTTGCAAGATACAAAATCAATATACAAAATCATCTGTATACACTAACAATGAACAATCTGAAAATGAAATTAAAAGAACAATTCTATTTAGAATAGCAGCAAAAAAGAACAAAAAGGAATAAATTTAACAAAAGAGGTTACAACATAAAAATAAATAGACAAATGACCCAGTTAAAAATTGGGCAAATGTTTGAGTAAATATTTATCCAAATATTAAAATATTTATAATATCCAAATTTATACAAATGGCCAATAAATACATCCAAAGATGCTCAACATCACTGGTCATTAGAGAAATAAAAATCAAAACCACAATGCAAGCTGTGACAAAGTGAGAGAGTGGCATGGACATATATACACTACCAAACGTAAAATAGATAGCTAGTGGGAAGCAGCCGCATAGCACAGGGAGATCAGCTCGGTGCTTTGTGATCACCTAGAGGGGTGGGATAGGGAGGGTGGGAGGGAGGGAGATGCAAGAGGGAAGAGATATGGGAACATATGTATATGTATAATTGATTCACTTTGTTATAAAGCAGAAACTAACACACCATTGTAAAGCAATTATACTCCAATAAAAAAAAAAAACCACAATGAGATACCACTTCACACTTACCAGAATGTCTATAATCAAAATGACAGATAATAACAAGTGCTGACAAGATTGGGGAGAAATTGGAACCCTCATACACTACTGGTGGGAATGTAAAATGGTGCAGCCACAGAGAAAACAGTCTGTCAGTTCCCCACAAAGTTAAACATGACCCAGTAATTCTACTCCTAGTTATATACCCAAGAGAACTGAAAGCATGTGTCCACACAAAAAGTTGTACATGAATGTTTATGGCAGCATTTTCATAAGAACCAAATGAACTTTACTAACCCATCAATAATAAAAAATTTTAATCATCCATACTAAACGGAAGACTATCTTTGTATTCTCTCTATAAAAAATATATTATAAAATCATTGTAATATAAAGAGGTGATCATATAGTATGCAGCCTAAAACATAGGGAAAGTACTTTAGAGGTGTGTCAGATATTAACTAATTAAAATGTTGTGCTGTTAAAAAAAAAAGTGGAAACAACCCAAATGATAAATGGATAAACAAAATGTGGTATATCTGTATGATGGAATATTATTCAGCCATAAAAAGTAATAAAGCTCTGATATATGCTATAACATAAATGACCCTTGAAAGCATTATGCTAAGTTAAAGAAGCCAGACACAAAAGGCCACATATTATATCACTCCATTTATATTAAACATCCAGAATTGTCAAATCCATAGAGACAGATAATAGATTGGTGGTTTCCAGGGCCTGGGAGCAGGGGAGGGAATGGGGAATGGCTACTGATGAATATGGATTTTCTTTGGGGGGGTGATGAAAATGTTCTGGAATTAGATAGTAGCAATGGTTGTACAACTTTGTGAATATACTGAAAACTACTCTACACTCTAAAAGGACAAATTTTATGGTATGTGAATTATATCTTAATAAAGCTGTTATTAGACTATAATAAATAATAAAATACATGAAAAGATAGATGAGGCCAGAGTGCTTGCCAGCTACAACCTCTGTATAGGGAAGTCACAGGACCTCCTGGGTGACATCAAGGCCAAAGCCCTCAGGCTACTTTCAGCATCCTTTGAACCCATCAGTGTAATTTCATGGTACAATAGGGGATTGTGAAGGGCTGGAGTATTCTTTTCCAGAAAGCCTCCTAAAACATCCAGCTTGTGTGCAGTTTGCAGGGCAAATGAGGAGGAAGAACAATCCTGCTTGAGCACCTGACCTTGGCATGCCAACTAACAGTGATGGATACAAACGTGTATTTATACACTGCTTCAGAAAACGATTCAGAGAGGAAGTTAACAGAAAAGCTGACATGCCTGGTAAATGGGAGGAAGTTGAATGAAAAGATTTCTTCAGGGCCAACTTCACGGGTGTACAACCTGTGCAGTCATACAGGGCCCCACATTCAGAAAGGTCTTGTGCTTGGCTAAATGCTGTGCTGTCCCACTGTCTTGAAATTCTTAATAATTTTATCTTCAAACTTGTGTTTTCTAAGGGAAATCTTATAGAACAATGGAGCATGAGTGTGAGCAGAGAATATATGGGCAATGTGTGTGTCTACTGCTCCTTGTCACCCCATTCTCATATAACATTCATGATATCTCATGAACACAGAGCTCCAGTAGACCCATGTTGCATCAAGAGTTCAGTGACACTAAAAGTGAGTACGAGGTAAGTGTGCTACATCTACGACTGAGTAAGTAGGGGCACTGACAGCCTGCAGAAGCCACATTTACCATTTGAACTAGAAATTGCTAAGATGGCATTGGTATTCTAAGAAACACAAACAACCAAGGGGCCCTATTATATCCTTTCTTACTCTTGGTACTTTGCTGCATTAGCCAACCACTTATTCTGAAAATGATGACACAGAAGGAAAAGGGAAAGATAGGGCAACCCACAGTTCTTTTCACTTTTTCCTTACTCATCAGTAAGCTGAAGGTAGAGTGCTGGTAGAATGTGAACATATCAAGAAGTGAGATGAAAATATTTGGCTTTGTCTTCAAATTTTTAATAATTTTATTTTTGACCTTGTGTTTTGTAAGTGAAGCCCAATGAGACAATAAAGCAAAAGAGATACGAGCAAAAAAAAAATATTTGGCTTCATTTTGTGTAGTATTTCTACTGTCCTGGTAAGAATTAAATAGATATGCACCTATGAGCTACAAAATGCTAATTGTCTAATTTTGGTGATTCGGCATACAGGTTAATTTGCATTTAAAAGTAGCATTGGGCAAAATAAAGATGAGTGGTAAAATTCATGCTAATAATTCAAGTTTTAAATTTTTCTTTATTTAGAATCATATTAAAGAGCAAATAAAAAACATCATGACAAGTCAAGAGAAAGAGAGAGACCATAGAGGAAAGGACAAGTTAGTACCATTTAGTACCTTTAATGGCACTTTGTTCCTGCTTTTTGAACAAAGGGCCCCACATTTTTCTTTTGCATGGGGCCCTGTAATTTATGTAACTGGAGATTGCCTTGATGTCTGCATTTGTGGTTCTCAAAAAGTCTGCTGCTTCACAAGCCTACACTTTATGTTGGAGTCATTGTGTGGGTGTAAATTGTGTCAGTGGGTGTGTGTTAGCAGGGGTGCAGTGAGGTAGGGAAGGTGCTGGAGAGTAGGCTGACAGTAGCAAGCCCGAATTAAGAACACACAGAGGGGTTTCAGAAAAGGAGGTGCTAGTTGGATTCTCTGAGGGGCTCACTCTCAGTATTAAAGTCACAGAAATAAAATTATCATCTTAAATTTTCCAAGTCAAATGATGAAGAAAGAGATGGGGTGGGGGAGGAGTTTCTGCTGCACCATGGCAGCAAAAAGGTTTTCAGATGTCTGAGTGAGGCAGTTCTCCCTAGGAGCTTAAGGTACAGAATGTGAAGGAAAATCAGAATTGGTCATGAATGTCATTTGTTGTGAGATATAAAGCAATCTCAAGCTTTTCTCTGTGTTTTACCCTTAGCATTTTTTAAAAAAAGAGTTGCTGCCTCCCAGTGCCCAGGCAGTGAATGTTTTCAAACTCACTACCTCTCATTGCACAAAATGAGTTTTAGATTATTTTCTCTCATTTTTTAATATCTGTTTGAGGAGCTCAATATTTAATATACATTATCCTGCAATAGGTATAAAACATTTTAAAGATACAAAATTGAAGCTCGGTAAAATTGAGTAGTTTGCTCAATGTCACACAAAAGACTGAAGAAGAGCCCAAATCTGTTGCTGCTTGACATAATGAATGGGATACTGGATCTTATTCCCTTACTCTATAAAGACAGTGCATGGTTTCCTTATTTGGTATTGGTTGTGTGGTTTTGTGGGCAGAAAGGAATAATGATTCATTTTAGACTAAGGGCTACTTCAGATATTATAAAGGTCAGCTGATTAGCAATCTTAATTCCATCTGCAACCTTAATTCTCTTTTGCCATGTCACATAGCATATTGAGGGATTCTAAGGATTATAACTTGGACATCTTTGGGGAGCCATAATTATGCCTACACACATGATACAAAAATGAAGAAATATGCAATTCAGCAATAAATTTGGAGACTTCAATATTTGACTCACCAAAATTGAGAGAACAGTTAGACAGAAAATCAGCAAGGATATATAAGACTTGCTATGCTTTATAGGTACAACACTATCAAACAACTTGACCTAACTGGCATCTACAGAACGCTCCACTAAAAAATGTCATATACATTCTTTTCAAGTACACATAGAACTTTCTGCAGGATAAACCATATTCTAAGCAGTAAAACTAGCACCAACAAATTGAAAAAGATTGAAATAATTTAAAGCATATTCTCTGAAACACAATGGAATTTAATTTGAAATAAAAAAACAGAAAAAATTGTGAAATCCACAAATATTTGGTAATTAAATATCACTTTTCTAAATTACCCATGGGTCAAAGAAGAAATTACAAAGAAAAAGATTTTTGAACTGCATGAAAATGAAAACACACCATATAAAAATATATGGCATGCAGCTAAAGCAATGCTGAGAGTTTATATCCATAAACAGTTATGTTAGAAAAGAAGAAAGATCTCAAATCAATATAGTAAGCTTTTACCTTATGAATCCCACTCCCAAAAAAGAGCTAATTAAACACACGGCAAGAAGAAAGAAGAAAACAGAAATTAGAATGGAAATCAATAAGATACGAAACAGAAAATCAGTAAAGAAAAATCAATTAAACCAAAGTTAATTCTCTGAAAAGATAACAAAACTGATAAACCTTTAGCTGGACTGACCAAGAAAAAAGAGAGAACCCACAAAACACCAAAATCAGGATGAAAAAGAGAGGACATTATTACTGACCTTACAGAACATAGAAGAACTATGAGGGAATACCATGAACAACTTTGTGACAAGTCAGACAGTTTCAATGAAAGGTATGAATACCTAAAAAGACACAAATTAGCAAAACTGACTCAGAAACGTAGAAAATCTGAATAGACATATAACAAGTAAAGAAATAGAATTAGTAATTTAAAAACTTCCCACAAAGCAAAACTCAGGACCAGATGGATTAAATGATACATTCTATCGAACATTTAAAAATGAAATAATGCCAATACTACACAAACTTCCAGAAAATACAGGAAGAGGGAATAATTCCCAGCTCCTGTGAGGCAGCACTACCATGATATCATAACCAGACAAAGACATCACAAGAAAAGGAAATTAAAGAGCAACATCTTGGAGCTTCCCTGGTGGCGCAGTGGTTGAGAATCTGCCTGCCAATGCAGGAGACACGGGTTCGAGCCCTGGTCTGGGAAGATCCCACATGCCGCGGAGCGGCTGGGCCCGTGAGCCACAATTGCTGAGCCTGCGCGTCTGGAGCCTGTGCTCCGCAACAAGAGAGGCCGCGATAGTGAGAGGCCCACGCACCGCGATGAAGAGTGGCCCCCGCTTGCCGCAACTAGAGAAAGCCCTCGAACAGAAACGAAGACCCAACACAGCCATGAATAAATAAATAAATAAATAATTTAAAAAAAAAAAAAAAAAAGAGCAACATCTTTCATGAATATAGACACTATAATCCTCAAGAAAATATTAGGAAACCAAATCTAGTTAAATATAAAAAGGATTATACACCACAACCAAGTGGGATTTATCCCAGGAATACAAGGTTGGTTTAAAGCCAAAAATCAATTAACATAACAAACCATATTAAGAGGATAAAGGGCAAATACTACATGATCATCTCAACAGATACAGAACAGGCATTTCACAAAATCCAATACCCATTCATGATTAAAAAAAACTCTCAACAAACCTGAAATAGAAGGAAACTTCCTCAAGCTGAGAAAGGGCATCTGTGAAAACTCTATAGCTATCATATTTCATGGTGAAAGACTGAATGCTTTCCTCCTAAGATAAGGAACAAAGAAAGAATGTCCATCTCACCACTTCTATTTAACATTGCACTTGGGGTCTGGCCAGTGCAATCATGTAAGAAAAAGAAGTAGAAAGCATTAAGGTTGAAAAGAAGAAGTAAAACTTCACAGATGACATAACCTTGTGAATAGAAAATCCTAGGGAAATCTCAAAACACTATCTGATAAACAAGTTCGGCAAGGTTGCAGGATACAGTATCAATGTATGAAAATCATTTATATTTTTATATATACGAAGAATAAATGATCCAAAAGTGAAATTAAGAAAACAATTCCATTCATATCATCAAAAAGAATAAAAGTTTAGGAATAGATTTAACAAAAGAAATGTAAGACAAGTACACTGAAAATTATAAAACACTGCTGAGGAAAATTAAAGAAAATCTAAATAAATGGAGAGACATTCCATGTTCATGGATTGGAAGACTCCATGTTGCTAAAGTGGCAGTTCTTCCAAAATTAATCAATAGTTTCAGTGCAGTCCCCATCAAAATTCCAGCAATGTGTATGTGTCTCTCTCTATAATTGATAAAATTATCCTAAAATTTATATGAAAAACCAAAAGCCTCAGAATAGCTAAAAAACAATTTTTAAAAGAAATCTGGCAGACTTTCATGTTAAAACTTTAAAAGCTTACTATGTATATGTATGGTTGAGTTGCTTTGCTGTGCACCTGAAACTATCACAACATTGTTAATTGGCTATACTCCAATATAAAATAAAAAGTTAAAAAAAAAAGCTTACTATGAAGCTACAGCAATCAAGACAACATGCTCCTGCATTAAGGATAGACATATACATAAATGGAACAGAACTGAGAGTCCAGAACTACACTCTTATACTTACAGTCAATTGATTTTTCAGCAAAGGTACCAAGGCAATTCATTGAGAAAGGATAGTCTTTCCAACAAATGGTGCTGGTACACGTGGACATCTATAAGCCAGAAGATGAACTTAGACCCTTACCTAACACTATACACAAAAATTAATTCAAAATGAATTGTAGATCTAAATGTTAGAGTTAAAACTATAAAAACCTTTAGGAGAAAATTTTTAAGACCTTAGGTTCTATAAAAATGTCCTAGATACGATCCCAAAAACATGATCCATAAAAGAAAAAAATTGTTAAATTGGAGTTCATCAAAATTTTAAACTGTTGTGCTTCAAAAGATACCATTAAGAAAATAAAAAGACAATCCACAGCCTGGGAGAAAATATTTGCAAATCACATATCCAGTAAAAGATTTGTATACATACAAAGAACATACAAAGAACTCCTACACACAATAATAAGATAAACAACAATTAAAAATTGGCAAATGATTTGAATAGATATTTCCCCCAAGAAAATATATGAATAGCCAATAAGCACATGAAAGGATGCTCACCATCATTAGTCATTAGGAAAATGCAAATTAAAACCACAATGAAATACCATTTCGCATCTGCTAGAATGGCTATGATCAAAAAGACAGACAATGAGAAATGTTGCAAGGATATGGATAAATAAGAGCTCTCATACATTGCTGGGGGAAATGTAAATGGTGCAGCCACTTTGAAAAACTGGGAATTTCTTAAAAAGTTAAACATACCTTTACTATATTACTGAGCAATTCCACTCCCTGGTATCTACCCAAGCTAAATGAAAACATATGCCCACACAAAAAATTTGTACACCAATATTCAGAGAGCATTATCCATAAAAGCCAAAAAGTGGAAGCCACGCAAGCATCCATCAATGGATGAATGGATAAACAAAAGGTGGTATATCCAAACAATGGAATTTTATTTGACAATAAAAAGAAATGAAGTACTGATAATTGCTACAACATAGAAGAACCTCAGAAACATGCTATGAGAAATAAGCCAGACATTAGAAGCTACAAAATGTATGGTTCTATTTAGGTGAAATGTCCAGAAAAGGCAAATATATAGAGACAGAAAGTAGATTAGTGGTTGCCTGGGGCTGATTGCAACTGGGCACAAGATTTCTTTTTAGGATGAGGAAAAAATATCCTAAAACCGGATGATGGTCATAGTTGCACAACTCAGTAAATTTAAAAAATCATTAATTGTACACTTAAAATGGGTGCATTTACAGTATACAAATTATACCTCAATAAATGTATTTAATAATTCTAATGGAAACCAAATTCCCCACTTAAGGTACAACAGATACTTCAGCTACTTTGTTGTCCATAAGGCAAGGCCCTTAGAAGCATCTCTTTATACAGTTACTAACCATAATAACTATCACACTTATTGAGCTCTTACCATAAGCCATAAACTACCCTAAGCACTTGAAATGCATTTGCTCCTTTAATGCTCATAATAAATTTGAGTTTGATTTAGTAACGTCATGAAAGTCACATAGGTGGCCAAACCAGTACTTAAATTAATGTCTGCCTGACTCTAGAGTCCTTGCTGTGCATCCCTATATTCTTATCTATTAATATGAAGCTAGAAAAAAAGAACAAACCACCACCTTTAAAGAGATCTGGAAGACCTGATACCCATTTGACAGACTAGTAAGTACAATAGCAATTATGATCACAGACTAAGAAAGTGTATTAGTCTCTAATTCTGTGTAAAAAAAAATTACTCTAGACTTAGTGATGTAAAACAACAATAAATATTTATTATCTTGCAGTTTCTGTAGGTCAAGAATCTGGGGATGGCTTGGCTGGGTGGTTGTAGCTCAGGGTTTCTCATGAGGTTGCACTCAAGATGTCAGCCAGGACTGCAGTCATCTCAAAGCTCAACTCAGGCTGGAGCATCCACTTCCAAGGGGGCTCACTCACATGCTTGGTAAGCTGGTGCTGGCTGTTGGCGGGAGGCCTTAGTTCCTCTGTACACAGTCGTCTCCACAGGGTTGCATGTGTGTCCTCATGACACGGTTGCCCACTTCCTCCAGAGCAAGCTGTCCAAGAGATCAAAGTTGCAGTTGTGTTGTCTTTTATGACCTAACCTCCAAGGTCACACACCATCATTTTTGCAAGGTGCTATTCAGTGTAGGAAGAGTCTCCACAAGAACATAAATACCAAGAGGAGAGGATCATCACAGTCCATCTTGGAGGCTGGCTAACAGCAAAGGTTCAGCTCACTCTGGGAGGGCTGAGAGAACTGGAGTTGCCAAGCGTTCAGTCCCACATGTACCACAGACGTACACATGACACTCTCACCAAGTTAAAAATACTTGCTCCAAAGTCATGGATAGCAGCCTGTCCCTTTGGGCTGCAGTCTCATTCTGCTGGCCACACGTGACAATCTGAGTGGACCCACATGGTGAATGGGAAGCGAGAATATGACTTTTGGTGCCTCCGCAATCCCCTTATCCTCTCTATCTGCAGTCTTATTATGGTATCCTCCCTTCTGTTGATTTCCTATCCTGCACATAGCTTCTCTGCACCTCCCCACATCCCCTATTCCTCATCAAAATGGACCTGTCCCGCATCCCATCTTTTTGAATCCTCCTTTTCATCTAGAGCTTGGAAAGTTCTAAATCCAGAATACTCATTCAAGGTAGTGGGTTAGGAACTCATTCAGTATATTTGCATTCTAACTGCCTTCCAAAGCTTTAGCCCCCAAATGGATGCATATGAGAGTTTTAGTCATCTGCAGGCAAAGGGAGAGCATTTCTGTCTCTTCAAATTATACCAAGTTGATTCAAACCGTATCTTCATGCATTCATTCATTCAGTTAATCACCCAACCAGCGTTTACTGAGTGCCTACCATGTACCGTGCACTGTACTCGGCACCATAAACCTCATCTTGGATACTGTGAATGCATATCAGCAAAACATTTTATAGGTCACACAACTGCAGAGTATGGAGAGATCGAACATAGGCTCCTTTCCTAAGGTTCCAAGGGAAGGGAAGGAGCACACAAAGGCATCTCCTCGTATAGCACCCTATGATATGCATACATTACTGGAAGGGTAGATTTGTTAGAGTCTCAGCCACACCTAGTAAAAGCTTGTCAGCCAAAAGCAAAACCCAAATTAGTTCCTTTGAGTGCAGCTTTTTTTAAGTACATTTAAAGTACCACCCCCATGAATGCTTCAAAAGGTACATTTCTGAACCCTATGAATATGAAAATATAATTCACATCTAAGAGTTGACATTCTGCCTAAAATAAGGCAGCTAACAAATGTTGCCTTCGGAATGATTAGATATTACAAGTGTAAAGAGCTATCAGGACAGGACACCATTGTTTTAGAAACCAACCAATTAAAAATGTATTACATTCCTCAGCAACTCTTGGGTTGCCCCCCACCCCCATTAACAGAGAGAAATAGAGGAATGAAGAGTTTATTCAGTCAACAAAAATTTCTCAGTAACTATTCTGTATTGTAATTAACTGTCCTGGTGCTGGAAATACAGAGATGGACAAGACAGACACATAAATGGAATAAATATTTCAGAAACTTACTCACAGGGGTGAGCAATGCTAGCAGATAGTCCAAAAATATGCAACCCTACACTTCAAGAAAAATTTTTTATGACCAGGACCATCTTGAAAAACAAGTCCTAAAGTCTGACTACTTGAGTTCAAATTTCAACTCTACCATTTAGAAGTTGTATGACCTTGGGTCATGTAAATTTTCTAAGTCCCAGTTGCCTCACTTAAAAATAAAGCCTGCTTTGGGGTGCCCTTGAGATAATTGAGATACATAACAAAGCATACTGCCTGGGAATTCCCTGGCGGTCCAGTGGTTAGGACTCCACGCTCTCACTGCCGAGGACCCAGGTTCGATCCCTGGTCGGGGAACTAAGATCCCACGAGCTGCGTAGCGTGGCCAAAAACAAAACAAACAAAAAAACACACAAATTGGTGGGGGGAAAAAAGCATACTGCCTCCCATATAATGAATGCTTAGTTAATGTTATCTGTAATTTTATTAACTATGGATCAAGGTAATAATAAAATTAGTTTCCATTCCTTGAGGATACACTCACATTATGAAAGAAGGCTAGGGTTTATATTTTCTCCATGTATTTATTCAGCCACTTATTTACATCTTTGACATCTTTCTTGCCAAAACCAAGGAGAATATAGGATCCCAACACTTTCTTTAAATGTCTTACTTGGCTTCACTTAGATTTTGCTCACTCCAGATACTTGAGAGCATAAGTTTCTTCACTCCCACACTCCAAACCCCATTTATCTTGTCCTTCCCCTTCTTCTCAAGGGCATCATGGATTAACAAATGGGCTCAACCCCCAAAATAAAGTCAAGTCTTCTCATAGGTATAATAGCAGTCAAAGACACAGTGCCAGAGCTTTCAGCACAAGAATGAGATCCCAATATGAGCACGTGGTCTGTTTTAAAAATGGTTTGGGTAACCATTTTAGAAAGGGAATTTTTAGCCCTGAAAAAATTCACTATATCCCAGGCAGAAAAGCGATCCTTCAATATATGGACCCAGATTTCATCCACCTATAGAAAAAAAAGTCATTGTAAAGCAAATAGCTATTATTCACCTTAGGAGAAAAGGCAGAGGTGTGCCATTCTTTCATTTCTCATTTATTTTCATGTCAGTGAATAATAATGGCATTTACTCCCTTCATCCTCAGTTCTTTATTCTTCTGTTTTAAATATTGCTGGGGTTGTTCCTAAAAAAAAACTGTCTTGCATAACTTAAGCATCTCATATAACTCAATAAATGGTTATGGTTTCAGCTTCTTAAGATTATTATTAATTTGAAATCCATTTCTGGGTTCAAACTGTATATATGTGCAAAACCACACATGCAGATGTGTTTATGTTACCAGGTAGCATAAGGAGATAGTGTAAAAAAAGCATGGGTTCCCAAGTCAAACAAGTTAGGGCTCAAATACCAGGTCTGACATTTACTAGCTATGTTTAGTAGGCAAACTATTTACCCTCAATGAACCTCAATTTTCTCACCCATGCATTGGGTTTATCACAACGAATAAATGAGATAAGATCTGTAGAATGCTTGGCACCCTAATAGGTGGTCCATAAGTATTAGCAGCCTCTTTTGGAGGGGGTATAGGAAGGGAGTCACGTGTAACTTAAATTTCCACAGGCTACCCAATTCTTTGTGTAGACAGTAGAAACTCAAATCCCACTGGTTCAGTCCCCTCACCTGCACCAGGACACCTTTCTCCCCAAAGTCTCCCCACTTACTTCTGAGAATTCTTAGAAAATTTTTATATGTGTTCACAAAATCTTCGCCCGCCTTGGCCTTGGTTTTGGAGTCCCCAAGACCTGTGAAGCCAAAAACAGGCCTCCATTCACCATTTCCCCCAGCTTCAGTGCTCTCCAGAAGAGCATCATTTTCCATGCCAGGGAAGCAGCTTTTGCTTCTCCTCAAAGCTGTGGATCATGAGGTATTTGAACAGAACTGGTTTGTTTTGAGTCCTTACTCTGACGCGCCACACTGCGTTCTAGGCATTCATGGGGGAAAAGCCCCTCCTCCCAGCTCTGTGCTGCATTTTGTCACCTGGTCCCTAAGAAGCACTATTTGTTTCCCGAGTATTACAGGAAGCCTCATGAGAAAACCTTCTTTAGTTTCTGCCAGAAGCCCCTCTGCTCATGGGCCGCATACCTCCTCGCTGGCCACAAGCTGGAACGCATACCATGTTTTCCTCCTGTGTCATGCCCTCTGTGTCATGCCCATATCTCCTCAGGCCTTACCGATGGCCAACAGCTGCATCACTTTGCCTGAGGCCTTCTTCAGTAGCCTGCCTGCCCTGCTTGCAGGCACTCTGCTTGGGTGCAGTCCTCAGCCAATGACTGACAGGAATAGGTGTGGATAACTCCAAGGTCTATGTTCTACATCAGCTTCTAGAGTTCCCCAGTACAAGGAAACTCCAGTTAACCACAGTGGTAACTGGCTTGATAAGGCATCATTCATTCAGTGGCTCTTTTCTTACCTGTCTCACTTCCCTACTCCCTTATTAGCATTTCTTAGGATTATCTCCCCTCAAAACTACTTGCACTCAAATCCTTGTCTTCAAGTCTACTTCTAGGGGAACCTAAACTAAGACGACTCCTCATGTCCCCATCTTTCTCTCCAGACCCAAAGAGCACACATCTCCCCAGGCAAAATCAACACATACCAGTAAATACTTGAGGAACTACTGGTCCACCAGTTCCTTAGACATGGCCAAGGTCTGAATCCAGATCAGCCCCAGCTGGGCCTTCTTCTACAAATATAAGTATCCTTCCATATACAGAGATCCTGGGTTAGGTGCCCCTTCTATGGACTTCTCCAGTTTCTGTGTTTCCCCAGTTGTCATAATGGCAATGCTGTATTATAATTCCATATTTTATTAACCACTGATGCCATCACATTCTAAGGTCTGTGAGGGCAGGACAGTGTCTGTCTTGTTTATCATTTATACCTATTACATATGATAGTGTATTGTGCAGAGTCAATCCTCAATAAGCATAAGTTGATTTCAATTAAATTTCTAAGGAAGAACAAAAGCCTGACACCTCAGGCAGTCTGAAACCAGGGAAAAGGAATGAGCTCATACTAATCAAAAATACTGACCACTTGTAGAGAGTCAGCTATATGCCTGGTCCTATGTTAAGTAATTTTCAAACATTATTTCATGGAACATTTATATTTACCTATGAGATAGGTACTACAATTCTCATTTTAGTATAGGGAACATGAAATATAGAAAAGTTCAACACCTTGGCCAAAGATACACTGCTACTAAGTAGCAACACTGGTATCAGATTCAGGTCTGTCTGAATCCAACAGTTAGCTTATTAAGCACTACACTGTCTCTGTTGAGAATCTTTCAATACTATTCTGCTTTGCACGTAGAAAGTATCATCAGAGGCCAAGCACTATTGTATGAATAATGGTGATAGTCTAATGACCATTAAAAATAAGTGTAGTGGCTTGAATGGTGGCCCCACAAATATGTCCATGTCCTAATCCCCAAAACGTGTGAATGTGACCTTACTGAAAAAAAGGATCTTTGCAGACGTAATTGAGTTAAGGATCTTGAGATGAGGAGATCATCCTAGATTATCCACGTAGACTTTCAATCTAATGACAAGTATCCTTAGAAGAGGCAGACGGAAGAGGAGGAGGCAATGTGACCATGGAGGCACCAGAAGCTGGAAGAGGTAAGGAACAGATTCTTGCCTAGAGCCTTCTGAGAGAGTGCAGCCCTGATGATACATTAATTTCAGACTTCTGGCCTCCAGAATTGTGAAAGAACAAATTTCTGTTGTTTTAAGCCACCGTGTGTGGTAATTTGTTATGGTAGGCCTAGGGGACTAATATAGGCCCAACATTCATTTATCCATTCATTCATTCTACAAACATTTGAAAAGCATCTCTTATTACGTGCAAGACACTGCTACACAAACAGATAAGACGCTATCTCTGCCTTCAAGAAGTTTGTAGTTAAGTTCAGGACCTTATGCCTGAGTCATATGGGCATTCTACTCTGGCGCTAGACCTACTGGCCATTTTGCTGGCCAGTCCACTGCATAATTATGTGGCAAGTTAGAGTGCTAGGCCGCCATTGGAAATCTCTGAAACTTGAAAGAGATAGGGATCTTGAAGATCATTTGGTTCAACCTCTCCCCTCCACCCAGTATAGGAATCCACTTTTCAGAGTTCCTGGTAGGGGGCCATTCAGCCTCTTTTTGAGCACTTCCCCAATGAGTAGTGATCCCTTTCATACTAAATCTCTCATGTATGGGCAACTTCCACTGTAGGGTTCTCACCGTCACTGAGCCCCAATTTGCCCATTATGGCTTCCATCCAATTATCAAAATTCTATCCTCAAGACCCATGAGAATATGTCTAATTCTTCTTTCATATAACAATCCCTCAAATTATTTAAAACACCTGATATGTTTCCCCAACTATCTTCTGCTAGCTGGCAACTAGCCCAGTTTAACTTACTATTCCTCAGGTGAAGTGGTTTCTAAACCTTTCACCATATTGCATTCCTTCTCTAAATACAGTATCGTTTATCCATACAATTTAAAATATGGCACTGAGAACAGAATACAGTTTACACATAACTCAAGCAGAGGAGAATGGGACCATTATCTCCTTTATTCTGGGCTTAATTCACACATCCTAAGACTGTATTCATATTGTAAAAAATGATGTTACACGATTGACTCATTCTGACCTTCTTGGCAGCTGAAACCTAAGTCTTTTACTGAATTTCCATTAAACCTGGTTTCCCTTATATGCCTATATGCTTGATTTTGGAATCTATGTGAAATATTTTTTATTTACTTCTGGAAATTGCCCGTTTTTTGTTTCAGCTAATTTTTCCAAGCTGTCAAAATACCTTTCAATTCTGATTTCTCATCCAGCATATTAACTTGCTTTGAGTGATTCTCATTCCCATGCTCCCCCACCCCATCCCTGGAACTTACCACTATGTCTTCAGGCTCTGGTTTAAACCCTTTCTTTCTGGACTCTTAGAACCTGCTCACATACTCCGATAAGCCATTACTCCTAGCCCTTGACTCCTGTCAAGTCATGACAAACAATTTCTGGGTCAGGGCTCCAATCTCTAAAGTTCCTTCCAGCTCTAATCTTTTATTCATGTTAGAAACTGGCAGATATTCAAAACCATTGCAGTTGATAGGATGCATGTAAGTGTAGGGGGCAGCTAGCACCTTATGAGATCCAGGAAGACAACCAATGTTTTATAAATGGCATCAAAGCAACATAACTGGGGAAGACCCTGGGGAATTACAGCATCGTTAAGAAAGTTCACAGCAAGGTTTTGGAAGCCCTTTTGGGTTCTGTTCTCTGAGCTGCAGATATAAACCTGAAGAACCCAAATGTGGCTCTCATAGGCCTGTGGACCAGTTCTAAAGCTCTGGGGGCATCACCGCCTGACATTATCAAAACTAACTCAGTAAGAAGGGCCCAGAGTTCACTGTGGCTATTGGGGCATAACAAATAGTCTCTTGTCAATACCTTGCAGTCGTTCTTTATTGAATTAAAAGGCATGTCGATAAGAGAGGTGAAAGGATGAGGTAGGAAGATGTGACATGTTTGGGAAAAAGAAGAAATCCTGTTTCAATACCACATTTTCTGATTATTTTTCTCCATTTCTTTTCCGAAGAAAAATTCAGTGGAGTAGTTTGTGGTGGTGAGGATGTGATGTAAGAAAAAAGAGGGAAAACTACTATTTAGAAGTTGTTTTATTATTATTTTACAAATTTTCATATTCCCTATGCTATTGAGATGCCAGTCATATTTAAAAGTATTTATGGGTCTTCCCTGGTGGTGCAGTGGTTAAGAATCCGCCTGCCAATGCAGGGGACATGGGTTCGAGCCCTGGTCTGGGAAGATCCCACATGCCGCAGAGCAACTAAGCCCGTACGCCACAACTACTGAGCCCGCGTGCCACGACTACTGAAGCCTGCGTGCCTACAGCCTGTGCTCCGCAACAAAGAGAAGCCACCACAATGAGAAGCCTGTGCACCGCAGTGAAGAGTAGCCCCCTCTCGCCGCAACTAGAGAAAGCCTGCGCGCAGCAACAAAGACACAACACAGCCAAAAATAAATAAATAAATAAATTTAAAAAATAAAAATAAAAGTATTTATGACAAATGATGGGCTAGAAGGGCTAAAAATAATAAAAATTAAGCAAGTACCATCAATCCAAAGTCTCCAATGATACTTTATACCTACATAGCACTTTACATTTCTCAGAACACTTTTTGCATACATTAAAACTTCACGACAACCCTGTAGAACTGCCATTATTATCTCTGCTTCAAGATGAGATTTGGTAAGGTCAAGAGACTTGCCCAAGTTTATAAAAGTAGTGAGCAAAGGCAGAACTGGGAACTGAACTGTTATATTCCAAGCAGTATTCTTTACACCATGGTACAGCTATTCTGAAAGAAGAAAGAACAAATCATTACTAGCAGAGCAATCCTGAAAAACTGCAAGTATCTTTAGATTTCATACAAAAGGAGTGGAGATTCCTTTCTTTTATATACAGGTGGAAATAATGCAATCACTCTGCAAGTCCCCTATCTCAGTCTCTCTCAGTTAGTCCACAAAGATGTTTCTAACTACTCCAATTTAACGATTTAACAAATGTTTATACTTGCAACACATAAGGTGCTATGCTAAAGGAGTGGAAATTACAGAATTATCTTGGCTCTCAAAAAGATTATCATCCAGTAGAGAAGACAGGTGTCTTAGTTATCTATTGCTGCATAACAAACCAACCCAAAACATAATGGTTTAAGAGAACAACAACCATCTCCTATTGCTCATGATTCTATAGGTTGGCTAGGCTTAGCTGGGCAGTTCCTCTCTTCCGCCGGCATTTGGGCGTCCCCAAGACTACCCTCAGGTTCACTAGAAGGACTCACAGAACTCAGAAAAGCCATTATACTCAGAGTTATAATTTATTACAGTGAAAGGATACAGATTAAAATCAGCAAAGGGAAGAGGCACATAGGGCAGGGTCCAGGAGAGACCAGGCATGGAGCTTCTAGTTGTCCTCGCCCAGTGGAGTTGGATGGACAGAACTTACTTCTCCCAGCAGTGATGTGTAGCAACATGCACAGAATATTACCAACCAGGGAAGCTAACCTGAGCCTTGGTGTCCAGAGATTTTATTGGAGCTCGGTCACATAGGCTTGGTTGACCCCCTACATGGCTGACCTTAGTCTCCAGACCCTTCAAAGATCAAGCTGATACCACATGGCCCAAGTCCCTTACCATAAATCACATTATTAGCAAAAACTATCTGGTATGGCCCATGGCCCCCAGGTAAACAAAGACACTCTTGCCAGACAGGACATTCCAAGGTCTTAGAGATACCTCTCAGAAGCTGAGCAGGACCAAACCTTTCTTTGGGGAAGATTAATCCTTTGTTGCATATCCACATAATGTCTGCTGGGGCTGCAGACATATGGAGACTTGATTACATTGAAGCATCCAAAATGGCTCACTCACATGATGGCAGTTGGTGCTGGCTATAGGCTGAGAGAACTCAGCTGGGGCTGTCAGTTAAAACATCTTATACATGGCCTCTCCATGTAACTTGGCCTTCTCGTAACATGGCAGATGGGTTCTAAGAGGGAGCCTTCCAAGTATACAAAAACAGAAGTTGCAGGTATCTTAAGACCCAGCCTTGGAAGTTGCACAGTGTCACTTATACTGTATTATACAAATCCTGGAGAGGAGGGAAAATCAACTCTACCTTTTAATGGGGGAAGTGGAAAAGAATTTACAGCCATATTTAATGCATGGAACAGCAGATAGGTTTCCTTCAAAGGGACTAGAGTTTTCTTTTCCAAACTCCAGTGACACTGCCCTGAAGACCCAGTGTGAACACTTGTTGGAACAAAACAACTGGAGGGAAGTGTAGCTTATACTCTGGATCCTGTTCTGGGTCTCAGAACTACAGGAGAGTTGAGACCAAGGACAAACCACATAGCTGTGCCATACTTGTAAGGGGCATACAGTCTATGTGACAAGATGAAGGAGAGATGGTGAGTGCATTGTAGTCGGTAGCTGCTGATTGCAGTCAGCAGAAGATAAATACATATATACTTAGATACATACAAAGCAACCACAGAAAAACTCTCACCTCTCCAATGTCCCTGTCTCCAGGGAAGCCACCATCTCTGTATCTCCTTTCTGGGACATAAACCAGTTGCTAGAACCTTGAAATATTTAAGAGGCTTAGTTTGACAAATCTGTACCACTGAACTGGCTCTACTAATCCTAAATTTATCATTGGCCACATGATGAAGACCTTGACGGCCAACTGTGCCTATGAAAACTCCATAAGACAGGCAGTTTCTGGATTCCTTTTAATACTAGAGAGTCCTGGTAAAAACAACAAAATGGTTTACCAAAATGACCAAGCAACTACAAGTTCAAGACACTGTGTTTCCAGTTTCAGTTTAAGAAAAGATTTTTTTCCCATGAGTTTAGTCACCCTCTACCTCATTCAAAAAAGAATCAAATTTTCCAAAAAAACGAGGAAGACTTCCTAAACATTCAAACAAGACTGTCAAAAACTGATAGATCTGAAAGGAGCAACAGACAAATCCACAATTATAGTTGAAGACTTCAACACCTCTTTCAGTAATTGATAGAACAAGTAGACAGAAAATCAGTAAGGATATAGATGATCTGGACAGCACTATCAAGCAACTCGACCAAATTGCCGTTTATAGAAGACTCCATCCAATAAAAGCAGAATACACATTCTCTCCAAGTGCACGTGGAACATCCACCAAGATAGACCACATTCTGGGACATATAACAAAGCTGAACAAATTTTAAAAAATAGAAATCAAACAAACATTCTCAGACCATAACAAAATTAAACTAAAAATCAATAATAGAAAGATATCCAGAAAATCACCAAATATTTATAAATTAAATAATATACTTCTCAGTAACCCATCTCAAGAGAGTCAAAAGAAATCATCTCAAGGGAAATTTTAAGACATTTTAAACTAAAATGAAAATGAAAATAGAATGTATAAAAATTTGTAGTGCTACAACAAGGATGAACCCTGAAAACACTCTACTAAGTGAAAAAAGTCAGACACAAAGGGACAAATATTTAATAATCCCACTTATCTGAGGTACCTGAAAAAGGCAAATTCATAGAGATAGAAAGTAGAATAGAAGTTAGCAGGGGCTAGGAGGAGATGATGAAAAAGTCCTGGAAAAGGATAGTGGTGGTTGCACAACATTGTGAATGTACTTAATGCCACTAAATTTCACACTTAAAAATCATTAAAATTGTAATTTTTATGTTATGTATATTGTACCACAATAAAAAATGTAAAAAATGCACGGGATGCTGATAAAATAGTACTTAGAGGGAAATTTACAGCATAGCATTAAATGAAAATGTTAGAAAAGAAGAAATATCTAAAATCAATAACTTAAGCTTAGACTTTGGGAAACTAGAGAAGGAAGAGCAAATTAAACCTAAAGCAAGCAGAAGGAAGAAAGTAATAAAAATTAGAGAAGTCAAAGAAATTGAAAAGAGAGAGAGCTCAATAAAAGCAAAACCTAGATCTTTGAAAAGATCAATAAAATTGATAAATCTTTAGCCAGCATAACCAAGAAAATAAAAAAGAAGACACAAATTATCAATATCAGGAATAAAAGAGGAAGGTCACAGCCAATCATACTAAAAGGTTAATAAGAGAATACTATGAACATTCCTATGACCATAAACTGAGTAACTTAGATGAAAGACACAAACTACCAAATATCATCCAAGGACAAAGAGATAACCTGAATAGCCATGTATTGCAGAAACTGAATTGATAGTTTAAAGCCTTCCCCCCCAAAACTCCTGGCCCAGATGATTTCATTGGTGAATTCTACCAAACATTTAGGAAAAAACAATATCAATACTACACAATCTCTCATAGAAAATGGAAGAGGAGGGAACATTTCCCAACTCATTTTATGAGGTTAGCATTATCCCAATCAAAACCAAACTATACTGACCAATATCTCTCACAAATATAGATGCAAAAATCCTTTAAAAATTAGTAAATTGAGTCCAGTCATGTATATAAAAAGAATATCAAGACCAAGTGGGATTCATACCAGGAATACGAAGCTGGTTCAATATTCAAAAATCAATATTTAAAAAATTTTAAACATTTGAAAAGACTAAGAACACCCATATGATCATATCAATAAATGCAGAAAAAGCTTTCAGTAAAATTCAATATCCATTGATGATAAAACCTCTCAACAAACCAGGAATAGAAGGGAACATCCTTAACGAAATAAAGGGTCTCTAAAAAAAACCTGTAGCTAACATTACAATTAATGGTGAGAGACTGAATGCTTTCTCCCTGAAATCAGTAACAAGGCAAGGATATCTTTTCTCACAACTCTTACTGAAAATTGTACTGTAATTACTAGTTAGTGCAGTGAGGCAAGGAAAATCAATAGAAAGCATACAGATTAGAAAGGAAGAAATAAAATTGTCTTTATTCCCAGATGACATGATTGTATATGTAGAAAACCCTAACCTACAAAAATAGCTATCATAAAAATGGTTAATTTGCAATTATGAACATTTTTGAAACAAATGAAAAAAGTAGCCTCAGCAAAGAAATAGAAAATATAAAGAAGAAACTAATGGAAATTTCAGAACTGAAAAATACATTGACCAAAATTAAAAACTCATCAGAAGGGCTCAATAGCAAAATGGAGATGACAGGGAAAATAATCAGTGAAAGTTAAGATAGATCAAAAAAATTACCCAAACTGAATAACAGAGAGAAAATAGATTGGAAAAAGAGAGAGAGAACAGAGCCTCAGACACCTATGTGAAAATAACAAGAGATCTAACATTCACATCATCTGAGTCTCAGAAGAAGAAAAGAAAGAATATGGGGCTGAAAAAAAATCAAGGAAATAACGGCTGAAAGTTTCCCAGATTTGGTGAAAAACAAACCTACAGATTCAAGAAGCTGAGAAAAACCCAAATATATAAACCCATATCTATACCCAGACATATTAAAATAGAATTTCTGAAAACTAAAGATAATAAAAACATCTGCTAAAGAATATATGTTTTAAATTGGAAATCCAGAGAGGTTTACTTAACTTTAAGGTTTCTTTTGGAAAATAAAAGGCAATAAACAGAAACAAGGATGCAAGATATAGACACATGTTCATTCTTATTTGGTACAAACTAGGGTAATTATTTATGTTTATCTTCAATATCAAAGCAGCATTTGGTTTGGTTATTTATTTATATCTTGCCTTACTCAAAGGAATATGAGACAGTTCACAAAAACAAATAAATTCAAATATTTAACACAGCTATTTGGTTTGATCTCACACACTGTTTGGCTAGTATGGTAGGCAGCACAATGGCCCCCCAAAGATGTCCACAGCCTAATCCCCAGAACCTGTGAGTATTTTATGTTAGAAGGCAAAGGGGGCTTAAGGTTGTAGATGGGATTAAGGTTGCTAATCAGCCAACCTTAAAATAGGGAGATTAGGGCTTCCCTGGTGGAGCAGTGGTTGAGAATCTGCCTGCCAATGCAGGGGACACGGGTTCGAGCCCTGGTCTGGGAAGATCCCACATGCCGCGGAGCAACTGGGCCCGTGAGCCACAACTACTGAGCCTGCGCATCTGGAGCCTGTGCTCCACAACAAGAGAGGCCACGATAGTGAGAGGCCCGCGCACCGCGATGAAGAGTGGTCCCCACTTGCCGCAACTAGAGAAAGCCCTCGCACAGAAACGAAGACCCAACACAGCCAAAAATAAATAAATAAATAAATAAAAAATAGGGAGATTATCCTGGATTATCTGGGTGTGCCCAATGTAATCACAAGGGTCCTTAAAAGTGAAAGAGGGATGCAGAAGAGGAGGTTAGCGTGATGGAAATAGACAAGGACTCAACCTACTGTTGCTGGCTTTGAAGATGGAGAAAAGGGACCACGAGGCAAGGAATGTGGGTGGACCCTGGAAGCTGGAAAAGGCAAGGAAATGGAGTCTCTCCTAGAGCCTCCAGAAGGAATACAGCCCTACAGACATCTTGATTTTACCCCAATGAGACCCATATTAGATGTCTGACTTCCAGAACAGTAAGATAATAAAATGTATTGTTGTAAGCCACTAAGTTTATAGTAACTTGTTACAGCAGCCACTGAGAACTAATACAGCTGGGAAAATGTTTTTTCC
Source organism: Balaenoptera ricei (assembly GCF_028023285.1). Taxonomy (NCBI): domain Eukaryota; kingdom Metazoa; phylum Chordata; class Mammalia; order Artiodactyla; family Balaenopteridae; genus Balaenoptera; species Balaenoptera ricei. The sequence continues at coordinate 42,493,907 of NC_082660.1, forward strand.
AAGCACACATTTGAAGCTAATAGAAATTTAAATCAGCTTTACAGATAGCTGTTTGCTCTTTAGTATCCTATTTCCTTTTCTTGTGACCTGACAACATGGACACACATTCATTTGCAAGCATAATTTGGACCAGCTTTTTTTTTTTCAGGTTAAACTTTTAGGAAGATAAAGCCTTTAGGAGGCACCCTTCTACAATTAGTTAATAGATTGGGGTGGCATTCTCAATGATCATCCAGTTTTAGATATGGAAATTGAGGTTGTAGAAAACATTAAGAAAATAAAATTATTGTTATAGATGAATATCTTATTGCTGATTGGAATACCTTTAGACATTCTGAATTAGAACCCTGATGAAAATTACATGACTGTTTGTTTGTTTGACTTATGCTAGATTTTACCTCTGGAAAACTTTTCTAGAGCCATTTACAAACAAAAAAAAAAAATCAAAGAGCAAAGCCCTTAATTGTTTACTGAAAGGGCCTTTGGTCTGATTTAGAGCTTAATGCCCTCCCACTCCACATAGCCAGAGACACAGAATTCTTCTACAGAAAAAAAAATTCACAAATTTCTGAAGCATTGAAATTGACTTAAAATATACTAGGAGATACTACAGATTCTCAAGAATATGCTAGGATAGAGATAAAATGGTGATTCGTGTAATTCAAAATAGCTGATAAGCCTATAATCCTTAATATTTGTTTGTGAAATGTGCTATATGCCATACCATATATGAAGCATTCTTGCAAAAAAAAAATCAAACCTGAATATGATCAAGTCTGGTTCAAATAACATTTTACAGGAAATTCAGAAGACAGGAGAACATGTCACGTTAAATGACAAATCAATTACAAGAAGAGAGAGACTTGTAGATTTAAATGGACCTAAAAGCCAAATAACCAATTACAATGTGTGGACCTTATTTGGATCATGATTAAAACAATTTATGCTATTTATGAGAAAATTGGAAATTTGAACACTTAATGGATACTTGATGACATTAAGAAATTTTTGTTACCTTTTTTAAGTCTGATAATGGTGACTATATTTTTTTAAAGTCCTTACCTTTTAGAGGTACATGCTGAAGTAGTGATGGATAACATAAAATGACATTTGAGATTTGTTTTAAAAAATACATGGGAAGGAGAGAGGTGGATGGGGGCTCAAATGAAGCAAGACTGGCCATGAACTGACAGTTGTTGAAGCTGGGTGATAGGTAGGGGGGTTTCATTACATTATTCTGTCTGCTTATTTTTATGTTTGAAATTCTCATAATAAAATAAATACTAAAACGTATATATTCTATATGATGTTTTACACATCCAATTTTCTCTTTTTTAATTTTTATTGAAGTATAATTGATTTACAATGTTGTGTTAGTTTCAGGTATACAGCAAAGTGATTCTTTTTCAGATTCTCTTCCCTTGTAGGTTATTACAAAATATTGACTATAGTTCCCTGTGCTATCCAGTAGGTCCTTGTTGTTTATTATATATATAGTAGTGTGTATCTGATAATCACAAACTCCTAATTTATCCTCCCCCCCCCCCACGTTTCCCCCTTGGTAACCATAAGAACACATCCAATTTTCATTTCTCATCACCATTCACTGAGCTAATATTTTAATGGGATCATGTCTCAGGAAAGTAGATGGTTGCTATGACTTTTGAGAGGTGACACAGATGTGTGTTACAGGAAAAGGCAAACCTTTTTCATTTTTTGTTCAATATTTGTTTTGTGGGGTTTTTTGGTTGTTTTTGTTTTGTTTTGTTTCGATCAGAACAAAAACTGCACTCGGGAAAAATTATAACCAGCCTTTTTCACTCCCCTCCTAGGGGCTGCCTAATGCTTTCAGATGAGCTTCTATTTGCTGATTTAATCTTCTCAGCAACAGAGGGACTAGTAAATAGACTAGGAAGGAGTGGCTCCCGGAGGGTGGGTGGGGAGGGAGTAGAAGGATGGCTTCGAAGGTACTTCAGACACAACCTGAAAGAAAATCTATTAGGAGTTTGGGATTAACATATACACACTACTATATATAAAATAGATCAACAACAAGAACCTACCATATAGCACAGGGAACTCTACTCGATATCTTGTGATAACCTATAACAGAAAAGAATCGGAAAAAGAATAGATATATGTGTGTATATATATGTATAACTAAATCAGTTTGCTGTATACTTGTAACTAACACAACATTGTAAATTAACTATACCTCAATTAAAAAAAAAAAAGAAAAAAGAAAAGAAAATCCAGGACAAGAAGTTGGACTGAGAATTATTACTCACCGCCTAACTGCAAAACCCAGGGTGGTCCCATTTTGCTAGGCATCTTCCTCCCCTTTTTCCAGTTCACCCCATTTTCCCTACCTCCTTGGGGTTAGGATTGCAAGCACCAATGAGGAAAAGGACAGAGCTAGGCATATTGGGAGGGCAGGGAAGTGAAGCCTTTAAGGGGTATGCCTCAATATGTCTGACTCCGATAACAAGGGAAGGGAGATGAGAGAAAAATTTATTCTCACCTAAAGCCCAAGATGCAGAGGCAGACTGCTGGCATCCGGAACACAGGAGCCAAGGAGACCTGCTAGAGCTGTAACTCGAGGTCCCTGGAGGAGAGGGAAAACATTTGGGAACTGAGGGGCTGAATGAAAGGTGTTTCCTGACATCTTCTTCTGGCAATAGCAAGGGGATTTTCTTGCTGCCTTTTTTAAAATCTCGAGATAAGGAAGGAGAAGGGACCCCCAGAGAAAAGAAGCCAAGCCTTCCTCCCTGCCCTTACCTCTCCCCATGGCTCACATTTACAGCAGTGGTTCTCACACTTAGTGCATCAGAATCACCTGCAGAGCTTGTCAAAACCTGCTGGGCCCCAACCCCAGGGTGTCTGACTCAGTAGCTCTGGATGTGACCCAAGAATTTGCATTTCTAACAAGTTCCTAGGTGCTGCTCTTCCTGCTGGTCCCACACCATGCTTTTGAGAACAGTTGCCCTAGAAGAGAGCTGATGAAAGTCACCAGGAGGTCCTCAGCTCGTAATGTGAGGCTGTGAGGCTTGAGCTTGGGGCCCAGGAAGGTTGACGTGGGGTCCAAGTCCCGGTATGGTTAGCAAACCATTAGCAAAGTGAAGTAGAAATCACTGGATTTCAGTTTTCATATGTTATCGCAAAGTAAATGCTTGAAATTGGTGAGTTGCTTTTTTTCAGTTGAGGATAATAAATATTTCTTGAGCATCTGTTATGTGTCAGCCCCTGTTTCAGGCTCTTTAACTAATCTAATCTGTTTTTTAGCCTTTTAAAAATTTTATTGAAGTATAGTTGATTTACAATGTTGTGTTCATTTCTACTGTACAGCAAAGTGATTCAGTTACACATATATATATTCTTTTTCATATTCTTTTCCATTATAGTTTATCACAGGATATTAAATATAGCTCCCTGTGCTATACAGTAGGACCTTGTTGTTTATCCATCCTGTATATTATAGTTTGCATCTGCTAATCCCAAACTCCCAATCCTTCCCTCCTTAACTAATCTAATCTTAATGCTTATAGCAACATCTTTGTAAGGTAGTGTTATTACACCAGTTTGCAGAAGAAGAAACTGGTTAGTTAGTTAGCTGAACTACAGATTAGCTGAACTACAACAAATGGCTACAACAAATGCTACACCACTAAGGTGATAAGAATCCTTACAGGAGATGAGTAGAGAGCATTGGGTTACCCAGTCTAGTAAACTATTTCCAGGAGAGCTCTGGGGGTCTGGGTTCAAGTGACATGAGGTTTTCTATAGCAGAGCCAGGGTCAGGATCAAGATCACTAATGTGGCACTGGATGATTTGTGGTTTGCATGAAAAGTAGCCAGAATCTGCGACACTGCTGCAAGGCCTTGGGCCCAGCAGTTGATGGGAACACTGCCCAAGAACTGAAAACCTTCTCGGGTTTCTCTGGCTATTTGGTGCAAATTTCATGAGGACACAAGGAGAAGAGAGTCTATCCTTTTTAGCATGTCGGTTACTGAAGAAGATACAAAATCCAAAGAATTCTGTCAGTGGCCTCTAGCTAAATAAATCCCAACAGAGCCTGTGTGTCCTATGCTGCAACCAACAGGAGCACAAATCACACTTTATTGTGATACTAAGGAAGAAAAGCAAAGGTCCACCATTTCAAATTGTGATCTTTGTTTTCCTAGTTATTCATTGGCATGAACCAACTTAGAACCCATTCCTTAGCAGATTAAAAGGTTACATTCATTCCCCAACCGGCTAGTCTCTACATGTTCTAGCGGAGCTATTGGGGTTTGGTTTGGTTTGGTTATTACTTTGATTCGAGTAATGTCATAGCCATGCTCAGCCTGAGAGAAAGATGTGAGAAAATGCAAACCTTTCTAATCTAGGAAAGCAACTGCCATAAAGAACATGAGAGAGAGAGAGAAAAAAAAAATCAAAGCTCAGCATTTGCCCAAGCAAGGGAAATACAGCAGGTTGAACGTGCTCCTTTACACGTGCATATGGGCAATGTTTTCTAACTCTGATGAAGATACAGTCGTTTGCATTTTTCAACCGCAACAAGCTGCTTTGACTTTGTAGGATTTCATGACTCATCATCAGTGAAGCTGATGTTCCTCGGCGTTTGTCCTCCCCACTCCAACAAGCATCTTCTCTCCAGGGTGAAGTCAAGGCATGGGTGCACCAGCTGCAGTGCCCACACCTGGGAACGGGGTTGGGAACCCCCGTCCACCCCTTGCCTCTGGCCCCAGGCCTGTCCTCCAAGAAGTAGCGCCATCTCCGGTTCTCAGTTCGTATTCACTGTGATGTTTCTCTCTCCCTCCTGCTCAAAAGAAAACCTCTAACTGAATTAGGTTGAACCATTTTGTAGGTAAAAAGTGATCAAATATCAGCCATTTCATATAGTTCAACCTCATAAAAATGGAACAATCCGACTTCAGCTGTACACGGGAAAGGGCTTTTGAGAGGAGGGAGTTGGAAATATGGGGCAGGTACCCACACCCCGATAAGAGGGCTTTAGGAGATTTGGGGGTAGAAGGGGAGGGTCCAGGTCACCAATGACATGAGCCCATAGCATCTTTATCTTAAAGACAGAGGAAATTCCCTGACTCAGCCATTCCACAGTTGCAATTGCCCCTGTTCAAAAAGTAATTGCGACCCCAAAGGATAAAATCCCTGCCGATTTTTCTTTCTATGGGTGGAGTGAGCAGCAACTAACCACTAGGAAAATCCTCAAGCTGTCACATGTATTTTGGTCTCTGGCCTCTAGGAAGAAGGGCAGAGTGAAGGGCCTGATGCTGTGGGCCCTCTGAGCCTGGAAATTAGTCAATAAAATGGTCACAGCCACGAGCAAAGAGCAATGCTTTTCCTGCAGGTTCTGCCACATTATGGCTTGAGTGTAGGCAAAGCTGTGGAGCTACCATGGCAAAGGTAATGTATAGTCATGTCTAAAGTCAATTATAAAAGGCGTAACGTGAGGGCTCTGACACTGGTGTGAATCTCCACCCCTGCATCCCTCAAGTGGATGCTTCTTACTCACATTTTTTTCAAAAAGCTAGAAATTAGAAATGGCTCCAGGATAGTCACAGGTTTCTAGCTTTCACTTTAAAAAAAGAGAGAGAGAAAGAAAGAAAAAATGTGTGGTCTCAAAAATACATTGCTGCTGCACCACCAAGAAGGAAGTTTAAATGACAGAAGATTTCAGGCCTGAGAGCGCATGTGCCCCTTGCAAGGAGTCCGTTCCTGACCTGAGCAGCCCACCCTCAGGAGGTTGCCCTGGCAATTCTGAGAGGAGGGCAGCAAGGGAGAGCCTCAAACCCCCATCCCCATTAGCACCCCAAAGCCTCTGGATGAAGTATCTGAGCCACAGACTGACAAACGGGAGAAATGATGTGTGCTTCAAAGCCCTAGAAACACAAAATCATTGCTCCCCTAACATCAGAGCAAGATCAGCAAACTCCATTGTCTCCCTTGCAACCCTGGGCTTTGTTATATCTGAGACTTGAGATGGCTTGGCTGCCTTTTCTGCAGTTGACATTTTTTTTCAAATTATTATTCTAATGGAAAAGAATATGAAAAAGAATATATACATATATGTATAACTGAATCACTTTGTTGTACATCAGAAAGTAACACAACGTTGTAAATCAACTATATTTCAATTAAATAAATACTAATTATTATTCTCTTAGCAGATATAGTATATTGAGAGATTACGTACATGCTCTGTGCCTCAGTTTTCTCATCTGCAAAATGGAGATAATAATAATACACCCCTCATAGGCTGGTTGTGAGGCTTCAGTGAGTTAGTAAATGTAAAGTGTTTAGAACAGTTTCTGGGCCATAGTTAGCACTTAATTTTAGATATCATCATCATAATAATATTTAGTTATTACTATTGTAAATACTACCACTTCAATAATATATCAGGTACTCTCCTGGATAAGACGAGATTCTCTGCCTCGAAGGGGCTGCAATCTGGCAAGAAGGAGGCAGAGGCATAAACAATTAATAGCAATATCTATTGTGTGATGCCTGCTGGACCAAAGGTATCCAGAGTAATTAATCTAGGCAAGTGGGAGGAGAGTAAGATGCAGGGAATGGGGCCACAGATGACCTGGGTGTGTGCTCACTGAACCTGGTGAGAAGTGTATGCAAAGGTCAGGAGAGCCTAACCAGGGTCCCATGAAAGGGTGTGAACAGTCCTTTGTTATCAGGTTGTCAATCTTCCCTGAGCTAGAGATGCACAAATTCTATCCACTCTGCCAAACACTTGTAACAGAGAGGCAAAGGATCAGTAGGGCCCCCAGAGGGTATAACAAAAACCATCCACCTCAGTAAAGGGTACAAACAGTGTGCCTCATCAGGGAATACAGCCAGAGGGAACTAACCTGTGAGTCTCCACATGAACTTTGATGATCCCCGCCCCACCAAATTCCATGAATCTGATGTTTTCACAGAATAGGAAGCATTCAGCTGTTGCTGTGAAAACATCATGGGATAGAAGGTGGGACTTCCACAGTGGCTGTATAAGGAGTTCAGCAATGCTCTCCCCAGAAAAACAGTGATAAAACTGGGGGAAACTGTTAAAAACAACAATAAATTGAGAAGCATTTATTCAATAAAATCTACTGAATCTCAGTAAGAACAATGGGAGCCTGCAACATTTGAGCCAGGGGCTGCTCCCATCCCCACCAGCTCTGTATTGTGGAAGATCTATTCTGGATGCGTAAGGCAGCCCATGAAGACCGGCAGCTCCCACCCTCCTTCAGTTCTGGTTCCACAGTGTGGAGGTTCCACTTTAGGTGGGGTGGCACGTGGCCAGTGGCTCCCCTCTGCACGTCTCCCCTACAGCTCCAGATCTGTAGCACAAAGGGTTGACTCTAGCAGGAAAAAGCAGGCCAGGAAGAACAGTAGCCCATATATGTCCCTATGGCTCAAACTCTCTTTGGGGTGGGGGGAGATGATAGGGCATGGGAAACTGTGAAGGCTGGCAGGTCTGAGGCTCTGCCTAAGAGGGATGACTTTATTTGGAACAGAGCGTGGAGAAATTTATGCCCAGGAGTAATGTTGAAAACATTAGAGATTATACTGGCTAGAAATTAGAGAAGACTAACAGCTACATGATACTAGGACAGGCAAAAAAATGGCAGACCAGCCAGAAATTCGACAGGGAGAGCCAGGCAAAAGATAGGCAAAGAGCGCCCTGCTAAAATCATACTCTTCTTTGGTGCTCCAGAAAACTGCGTGCATATGCAGGACTGTGCCCTTTTAGGAGCATCCAGAAAGGGTATTTGTGAGCTTCCAGTCCCTGACTGAATGTGGAACATACTTGTAAAGTCTCTGAACTTTGAAAGCAGTCCCCAAGCCACACACAGATCCAACAGCAAAGGGTGGAAAGCTTACTGGCTCAGGGGGCATAAGCTCAACCTCTGGCCAGTCACTGACTGACCAATAAGCTCTGCTGACCACGGATGACCTCCAGGATGCCAGGCTTAAAATAAGAATAAGGGAAAAAAATGAGCAGTTATATCACAAGCTGCACACTGCAAGAGAATTAGATTTTACAGAATTAGTCCAGGCAAGTCACTAAACAAATAAGCAAACAAACAACATAAAATGAGCAACAAGAACCAAAAGGCTGGTAAGAGGGGGGCAGGAGGGAAGTGGACCTGGGTAATCAGAATCCAGAGTCCAACATATTCTGTAAAATGTCCAATTTTCCCCCAAATGGTAGGATAGTAAAAAAAAAAAAAAAGAAAAGAAAGAAAAAATAAATAAGCAAACAGGAAACTGTGACCCATGCATAGGGCAAACCAGGCAATAGAAGCTGCCACTGAGGGGGCCAAGATGTTGAACTTAGTAGAAAAATACTTCAAAGCAGCTATTATAAATATGTCCAAAGACCAAAGGAAAGCATGTTTTAAAAAATTAAGGTATGATGACACGGCTCATGAAATAAAGAATATCAATAAAGAAATACACATTTTTAGGGAATTCCCTGGCAGTCCAGTGGTTAGGACTCCACGCTTCCACTGCAGGGGACCTGGGTTCAATCCCTGGTCAGGGAACTAAGATCCCGCAAGCCATGCTGTGCAGCCAAAAAAAAAAAAAAAAGGACACACGTTTTTAAAAGAACCAAAGAGAAAAGTACCATTGAAAAGTATAATAACTGAAATGAAGAAGTTACTAAAGGAGCTCAACAGTAGATGTGAGCTGGTAGAAGAAAGAATCAAGGAGATTGAAGATAAATCAAAAGAGATTATGCAATCTGAAGAAAAGAAAGAGGAAAGAATGAAGAAAAGGAACAGTCTCAGAGACAGTAGATATCATTAAGCACACCAACATATGCATAATGGGAGTGCTGGACAGAAAGGAGAGGGAGAAAGGGGCAGACAAAATATTTCTAGGAATAATGGCTCCATTTTCCATGCCTGCCCCATGTGACAAATAACTCCTTAATGCCTGAGCTGGCTGCCCTGGGGGACAACTTGCTGGAGCACTTTGTGGGTAATTTTCCCACAGCTTCACCCATTTGTTTCTCACAAGACCCTGAAAAATAGAAAGGGTAGTAATTACAAGCCACACCATGATTGGCACAGCACGCTCCCAGGAAGTTAACTGACTTGTCTGCAATGAACTAAGACCAGAGTCAAGGACAAGCAGGCCACTTCCACTCCACACAACATGCTCAACCTACTCCCCTCTCATCACCACGGAGGACACAGAGAGGCCCTCCGAACTGATTGTCTACACCAAGGTCTGCAAACTTTTTCTATAAAGGGCCAAATAGTAAAGAGTCTAGGCTTTGTGGGCCATATGGTCTCTGTCACAACTACTCTGCCATTGTAGCAGGAAAGCAGCCATAATATGTGAAGAAATGGGAGTGACTATGGGCCAATAAACTTTATTTACAATTGGTGCAGCCACTATGGAAAACAGTATGGAGGCTCCTTAAAAGACTAAAAATAGAGCTGCCATATGATCCAGCAATCCCACTCCTGGGCATATACAGTAAGTCCACTACATACGAACGAGTTCCATTCAGAGAGCAAGTTCGCAAGTCCAATTTGTTCGTAAGCAACAGAGTTAGCCTAGGTACCCAACTAACACAATCAGCTATACAGTACTGTACTGTAATAGGTTTATAATACTTTTCACACAAATAATACATAAAAAAACAGATACAAAAAATAAAGAAAACATTTTTAATCTTACAGTACAGTACCTTGAAAAGTACAGTAGTACAGTACAACAGCTGGCATACAGGGGCTGGCATCGAGTGAACAGGCAAGAAGAGTTGCTGACTGGAGGAGGGAGAGGAGGTGGGAGATGGTAGAGCTGAAGGATCGTCAGCAATAGGAGATGGAGGGCAAGCCGCAGTTTCACTCACGCCTGACGTTGATGGCACAGGTTCTGGTTCCTTGCTGGTTTCAATTCTATCTACTCTCTTGAAAAAACGATCCAGTGATGTCTGGGTAGTACTGTACCAGCTACATCACCACTGCCTTTACACCTGCTTTCAGACATCCTGGGCTTGAAATAAAGATACTGTACTACTGTACTCTATACAGTACTGTACAGTAAAGTACACAAAAGCACAACCACTTGTAGAGGATGCACGCACACTGACAGTGTACACCAGACACATGAACTAACTTACGTGACTGGACATGCGAACAGCCATTCGCATCTTTGAAAGTTTGCAACTTTAAGGTTCGTATGTAGGGGACTTACTGTATCCGGAAAAGATGAAAACTCTAATTCAAAGAGATACATGCACCCCAATGTTCACAGCAGCACTATTTACAACAGCCAAGACATGGAAGCAACCTAAGTGTCTGTCAACAGATGAATGGATAAAGAAGATGTGGTATATATATATATATATATATATATATATATATATATATATATATACACATATATATATTCCATTGTATATATATGTACAATGGAATATTACTCAGCCATAAAAAAGAATGAAATAATGCCATTTGCAGCAACACGGTGGACTAGAGTTTATCATACTAAGTGAAGTCAGTCAGAAAGAGAAAGACAAGTATCATATGATATCACTTATATGTGAAATCTAAAATATGATGCAAATGAACTTATTTACAAAACAGAAACATAGAAAACAAACTTATGGTTACCAAAGGGGAAAGGGGGTGGGGGAGGGACAAATTAGGAGTTTGGGATTAGCAGATACATACTACTACATATAAAATAAATAAACAACAGGTCCTACTGTATAGCACAGGGAACTATATTAAATATCCTGCAATAAACCATAATGGAAAAGAATATATATATGTGTGTGTACATATACATAAATGAATCACTCTGCTGTACACCAGAAACTAACACACCATTGTAAATCAACTATACTCCAATAAAAAATTTAAAAAAGAAAAAAGAAAAGAAAAAAAACTTTATTTACGGAAACAGGTGGCAGACTGGATTTAGCCCAAAGACCCCAGTTTGCCTATCCTGGGTCTGCATGCTTGCCATGCAGGGAGGCCCACCAGGACCCTCACCACTGAAGAGTCAGCTCCTTGATGCAAAATCTCTTGACTGTGAAATTGTCTCAGGGTTGCCTTGGGCATAAGGAACACCTGGCTGCTCGAGGAACTAGCCGGATGCTGCTTGGGGCATCTACTATTCTCCTTGTCCCAGCCCATTTCCTCTCTCATGCTCCCTGCTCCACTTGCAAGTCAGCTCTCTTAACTCCCTGAGGGAGATTGTTTTCTGATTCTCTAGGACTTCACTTCAGTCTAGATTGTATCCCCACCCTCCTTTCCACTGTGCTTCTCTGCTCCCCCAAAGTACAAAAATCACCCGGGCAGCTAAATCCCACTCTGATTTGCCTCTGATCAGCCAAGATGCTCCTCTCCTAGCGCTCACCACAACTCTTCTATCTGAGTAAAATGGCATGCCCCTGGAGCCTCGATTTCTTTGTTTTTTAATGGTATGTGATACCTCAAACTTTTATTGAATAAATTTCGCATGTAACATAGTACGAATTGAAGGTGTACATTTATATATTGTAATATGTTTGCCCATGTATCTCTATTTATCACTTTATATAATTACAGCACAGTATTATTTTCTATATTAATTATACTGTGCATTAGATCTCTATGGTTCATTTACTATTCTTTACAAGTTTGTACCCTTGAACACCATCACTCTTATACCCCTGCCCCCCATTCCCTGGTAACCACCATTTTACTCTGTTTTTTATAGGTTTCACTTGTTTAGATTCCACACACAAGTGATATCATACAGTACTTGTCTTTCTCTGTGTGACATCTTCCTTAGCTTAATGCATTCAAGGTCCACCCATGTTGACACAAGTGGGAGGATGTCCTCCTTTCGCATCCCGGAGCCTCAGTTTCTTTCAACAGCTTCCCTTTCTCTCCATGCCGGCTCTAATCAGATCACTGAATCCCACAGAAATGGTGGTCTATTATCAATTTTTCATCGAATGAGCATTTTCAAAGCTTCATTCATTCAGCCATTTCATCATTTCAGCAAATATTGATTAAGTCCTTGCTATGGGATGAACAAGACAAGCATAGCCCTGGCCCCTTTGAAATTAGCAATCCAGTTTGGAAAGCAGGTCAATAGGCAATCAGAACAGAGAGGATCCTGGGGGAAAGTGTAGGAGGAGTGCCTAATTCCATTTCTTAATCTGTTTTCTCTGTGCAGAGTAGGATAAAACAATATAATCTTCACTGACCCGGGGCAAGGCATCCCGCTTCATCAGTGGGATTTTTTAACAGGAAGACAAGCACTGCTGCTTCCCATACTGGGCCTATCTTTTTGAGGGTGCAGGAGTATTCTTGAACACATGGCAGGTTTGTATTCCTTTGGGGTTTTTTGCCAGCTCTGGTTGCTGCCTAACAGCACTCACACCAGAGGTCAAGGGACCTTCCAGGTTCCCTGCATAGCCAGTCCAATCCTTGGCTTTAGCCTTTCATAAGTGGGGGAGAAACGTGCCCAGCTCTTAGACTGTGGATCTCAGCATATTAAGGGTCTGTAGAAGCTCTCCACGAGTTATTAACTGAAGCCCATGCAAAGAAAATAGTACATTGGAAAACTTTCTGTTATGTAGGCTGGCTACCATGGTAACAACAAATTTCTCCCAGATCTGGGCGATTTTAAATGCAAAGTGGATTGAAAAATCTGTTTGAATTTACAGGATTTAAAGCTTCATGGAGGGTCACAAGGTGGTAGGTGCTACAGATTAACCACACAGATAATATTGGTATCTCCATTTGGTAAATTGCTTCTCATCGATTCTACCTTACTTGGCACATCAGGCCGCCCTCTGGCCATTTCTCATAACAGAAACAAAACAAAGCAAATCCAAGCCTTTTTACATATGCAGTGAAGGCTGTTTCTCCACAGAAACTTTTGCTCAGAGTCCAAGGCTCTGCCCCATGCTTGAATCCACTGTGGAGGCTCTGGCAGGGGCCCTATGTCATCAACAGGTTGATGGACCTCATAGGAAATGTGCTTGCTTGCCAATTAGGCTAGAATCCTGGTTCACCTCATGGAATGGTGGCGGGGGGGGGGGGGTGGTAAGCACTGGGTCTTTTAAAAGTTATTTTGTATTTTTTTAATCCCTGCCATAAGTGTATTAAGATTTTAGTGGACATAGCAGTCATAAAATATTCTTAAGACCCAATATCGTGAATCAGGGATATCTGGAAATGGAAAAAAGTATAGGGTCTTCAAGTCAGACAGAGAAAGACAAATATCATATGATATCGCTTATAGGTGGAATCTAAAAACGTGATACAAATGAACTTATTTACAAAACAGAAATAGACTCACAGACATAGAAAACAAACTTATGGTTACCAATGAGGAAAGGAGGGGGAAGGATAAATTAGGAGTTTGGGATTAACATACACACACTACTATCTATAAAGTAGATAACCAACAAGGACCTACTGTGTAGCTCAGGGAACCATACTTGGTATCTAGTAATAACCTATAAAGGAAAAGAATCTGAGAAAGAATAGATATATACATATGTACAACTGAATCACTTTGCTGTACACCTGAAACTAACACAACACTGTAAATCAATTATATTTCAATAAAAATTTTTTTTAAGTATAGGGTCTTCAAATAATCATGGTCAGAATATTTGCTTAAATGCCACACACTTGTTGATGGTTATAAGTCGTGGGTACCAAGTTTTGCTTCACTCTTAGAATAGTACAAAGATTTTCGAATCAGACTGCCTAGTTCAGGCCGGGGCTCTTCTGCTACTGCTTATGTGACTTTGGACAGGCTACTTGGCTTTTTTAGCTTTAGTTTCCTCATCTGAACCTACTTCATAGGATTGTGAGGATTAGATAGGGCTAAGTACATAGCACCTGGCACATTGGCTAAGATGCAATACAGTGTACTTTGGAATGGAATGGTTAACATAAATCCAGAGGTCTATGAGAGCAAAGAGGAGTCTCAGACACCCCTGAAAGGTCCCTTACAAGCCTTTGTGGGACCTCAATTGTGGGGAGACAGGAGAAAGCTGGGACCAGAAAGCACCAATGGAAGAAGAAGAGAGGGAGTTGGGGACAGCATCACGGAAAAAACTCGCCATTAGACTGTGCACATCAGGAAGGTGGAAACCAAGGCTGCTTTATGTCTGTGTCCCCTGAACAGGCTGAGTACTTGAGCACAGTAGGTGCTCGATGTCTGCGGAATTGAATAGAAATCATTGAACTGAAAGGATCTGGAAGCCTCCCAGAACTGGAGTCAATGCAAGGGGAAACAGAACAATTCTGTTGCCAGAGCATCAGACTGACGCTGGGAACATTGAGTCACAATCACGGGTGTTGTTGGGGTCATTTATGAGGTGAGTCATAAGTAATCTGTTAATAATAAAGTATGGGATGTTCTGAATGATGTGCTCTTTCACAGATTAGAGCAGATTCAAGGTTATCACTATAGCAATGATGTAGCGCAATATGCTTTATCGAGTGCGTTTGCTTGTGGGGGCGTTGTACACATGTACGTGCTGACTGCAGAATAGGTCAAGGCAAACAAGAAAAAATAAAAGCAAATGAGAGTCACTGACTCAGACTGCAGGAGAGGTGGGCCCAGTTTGATTGCCAGTGTGAACCAGAGAAAGTCAATTCCTTTCCTCCATCTTTCCCCCCAGGACCCACGGTGGGTGATGCTGCTTTTACAGGAAACAGCAGAGAAGTGACATTTAAAGGTTGATTTTAATAATATAAAAACTGAAACCATACCATTCATATTTTCTTAGCACATTAGACATTATAAATGCTTTCGTATGAATTATCACTTGTTAGAGGATCAACTTGGCTTAAGTGAATGGCCTGTATTTGAAGGCTGCCTATGACAGCAAGCAGTGTAAACATTGCAGGGATGTCGTCTAAATGAGATCTGAGAGGTGGGGTCTTTATCCATGGAACACACACCAGCTTTGTGTTAGGGATTTCATGACCCACATCTTCCCAACGGCTCATCCCACACCCAGACATATCTCCAAAAATGGGAGGGAGGGAGAGAAGAAAGAAGGAAGGAAGGAAGGGAAGGAGGGGAATGTTTTTCTTTTATTTGTCTTGACAGTCAAGCAATCTGGGGGGCAGCGGTTGTATCTTTTGGCTTTCAAACCCAGTTTGCCCTCCAGTCTCACAAGGCAGGTAAGAGAAGAAAGGCTTAGAGGCTGACCATGGAAACCTGAAATTCTCAGTCAAGATCGCATCACTCTCACAAGGCCTTTTCCCTGTTCTCCCACTGAGATTCCTATGGGCCACGCTGGCCCAACACCAGCCCTCAGCAGAGGTTGGTTCCAAATCGCCTGCCACCATGGGTTGTTTGTCACACCTAGATAGGTCCTATGACTTCAAACAATGACCTTTTCAACTGGCTGCTCTGCTTCACTACTTAATTACACAGACTGCATTTATGGGTAAAAGGAAATGTGTCTCCATATACAATCACTGAATAAGGGAGATATGGCTGAAGCCTTGATTCCTATTTTAGTGAACGTGATTTACTCTGATACCTTCATCCCATAACAGGAGGGTGAACCTCTTGAGGTCACTGATCATGTCTCATTGCATTCTTTATAATGCTTTGGCCAGTGCTAGACACATAATCATAACAGGTGTTAACTCAAAAGAGTTAGCTGTAGGAATATTGGCCTTGTTTCGTTTTATTCACTTCTTGTGGCTAAGTGTTTGTTGCTGTTATTGTTATTGTTCTTTTAAGGTTATTTCTCTGCCCGAATGCTATCCTTTTATGGGGATACCCAGAAATGAAATGATATCGTGGCTACCCATTAAAAATAAATAAATCAGCAAAGTAAAACCCAGGGAGGCTGTACTTAACACCGCTGTAAGGTACACTTAAAAATGGTTAAGATGCAACAGCTCTTATATTTAACCACCATGCCGGGTATTTTTGGAACCAAAATAATGTTAAAAAAAATTAAATTTGTTAAATATAAAAAAAAAAGATGGTTAAGGTGGTAAATTTTGTTATGTTTTTTACCTCAATAAAAAAAAAAAAAAAACCCAGGCAGGTTGAAGCCAGATGTCTCACTTCTTGCACGTGCTAAAGGATGGCACAGGCCGCTGTTTGTAAGGGGCAGTTACACAGCCATAACCCTCATATCCAGTAATGTATTTACAATGAATCTTTTGCAGTAATAGATCAAAGAACAGCTTTTATTGACCTATATTCACATTTGATTGTACAGCAAATTAGCACAAACACA
Organism: Balaenoptera ricei; assembly: GCF_028023285.1. Lineage (NCBI taxonomy): Eukaryota > Metazoa > Chordata > Mammalia > Artiodactyla > Balaenopteridae > Balaenoptera > Balaenoptera ricei. The sequence goes on from NC_082660.1 coordinate 42,510,175, forward strand.
CACCCAGAGACCAGCTTCAGTTTCCTCTTACCACACCGGCTCTCTAAGGCGAAATAAATTTTCTGTCCTAAAAACAGAGTTTTGCAAAGAGGAAACTTCTGAAAAACAAGCATTTGTCACCGAGGTTAACAGGGCTCAACTTGAAAAATGACCCTTTGGCTCATGAGAAAACATAACTCTCTCCGAAACTACTATGGGTGAGAAGGGGTGCGAGGGGGGAGAAGAACAGTGGGAGTATGGAGAAAAACAGTGGGAGTATAGAGAACATGATGAATGAAGCAAACAGAAAGACACATATATGTGCGTGTGTGTAGACCCGTGCACAAAACGTCCATTATTTGCATGCTTTCATTTCCAAAGGTCCAGATAATGTCAGGTAAAAGTGTAACTTATGACTCAGTCAGGGCAATGCTTTTGCTTTGATAAATCAATGTTAGCTAAGTCAATTAGGGTGGAGGTGGCAAAAAAAAAAACAAGATGATAAGTGGCAGATGCATTGTTCAGCGGAAAGACAGAATAAGGTAGCTCTCACTTTGAAGAACTGAGTTCAGAGGTTTCAAAGTGCACACAGGAAATGCTCCAACAGCATAAACTGTGCCCCGAGCATCATTCCAGCAAACTTTCAGCCCTCCACATGGCTTTATCTGATCGCCCGATGCTCTATCTCCAGATCCAAGGTACCCACAAAGAAAAAGGGCTTTGTGATAAAATCAAGAGCTCAGGGCTTCGATCACCTTTCTGATCAGTGAAGACTGGGAGGTGTCGAGATGAGACTGTCAGATGGTCAGAATCTGGTAGGTTCTCCTGAGTTATTGGAATCTTGATTTTTTGTTGGTTTCTGGTTCTGAATGTACTTACGCACACACAGTAACTGTTTTCATCACAGATATAACAAGTTGACTACCAAAAAGGAAAAGGACATAGAGCTCCAAACCAGGCCTGTAAAACATTATAAATTCATCTCTGGCTCTCAAAAATATCTACAAGGCAATATTTTGGTGATGATGAATATACACTAAGCCTTGGGTACCCCTTGGGCCAAAGGAGGAGAAAACCCAGCATTTAGGGCATCCCATTTTGCTTTTTTGAGGTGTTTTTTTTTTAAGGCACCAATTGAAGTAGCTATAAATTAAATCTAGAAGACCAAATTGTGAATGCTACTATTTCCCCAACACCAAATAGTATCCACAGAACAGAGAGGTGGAATTGGATGAAAAGTCTTCATGGAAGAAAAGCAATGTTCTTTTCTCTCTGCCACTCTGTGGTTCGCCCTCATTGTGTGAGATTTGGGGCCCACGGTTAGGAGAAGAAAGTGTATACTTTGAGGATAGCAGCAAAACAGTGACAGACACATTTTGTGGGAGAAGAGAATACGTTAATTGTATATCAGGCTTGAGAATCAGGTACTACAAGTTAACATGGAAAGGTTTCACAGAAAATTGTTTATGTCAGAGGAGATGATGTCCAAGCTTTCAAACATCTTGGCTGTATAAATCTTCAGGGGAAATCAATGTAGTCATCACAGATAATTCACAAGAAGTACTTTGTGATCATAATTGAATATTTCCACAAATGTTTTCTTAAGAAAAACCATAGAAAATGAAGTTAGTCATAGAATAACTGGATACTCTAAGAAACATATACCCCTCAGAAATGTTCCAGATATAAGATCTTGCTGCTTTCCTTATATCTCTTTAGCCTGTGAAAAACTCCTCTTCTTTACAACTTATGTGGCAGGTATTGCAAAACTCAAAATATGCACTTTTGCTGAGGCCACTGATCATAAAGAGAGAAAAAAGTTGTTGGTAGCAATGCTGTGGTTTATCACGTGCTATACAGAACCAGTGTGAATTTCCCTTATTTGATTTATAGAATTACATTGCAAACATAAAATTCAAACAACAGTCCCCCTGATGATTCCTCTCTTTGCTTTTCTCTACTTGGTTTCATTGGGAGGCTAGCCTACTGCCTCCCTCGGACACCTCAGGAGTCCCTGGGCCTCTGTTATTAACCCTGAAGGCATGAAATGGAGAAGTCATTTTCTTTAATTGACCATGACTTTATAGTCAGTGGTCTATAGTCACTCTGTCTAAGCAGGCCCATGTGGGAGAAAGGAAAAAATGAATTTTCCAGAATAATGGGAAAGTATGAATCCAAGGAATCTTCCTGGACTGCTGGGACTCAGTAAGGCAACACTGCCAAGGTACAAAGCAGCAGCCTTCAGGGCAGCACACTTTAAACACATGGTCATGAGGGTCTTACCAGCTGTCTTCCAGAATAAGCAACATGTTAGAGGAGCCTCTATGGAGATCTCTAATTGCTACTCAGCCAGCACAATGGTAAACCATATGTTTAATAGAAACAGGGGGAAAGAAATCCAATAACTCGTTTCCTGAGCAATCAAACAAAGTCAAACAAAGGAATACTAATGGTGGTATAGCTGAGGAAAAATTTCCTCTACCCTCTTAGGCTCTGTTCTTGGGGCCTGTGAATTAAACTGACAAAAGACAGATTAATGGGAGAAAAGGCATATGTTTCTTTATCGATGTTAATATTTTTATGTGCACAGGGGCTTCACAGAAACAAAGTGAAACCCAAAGGCAGTTAGATCTTTTAACAAAGGGCAATAAATTGTGGAGAAATGATTAGACAAGGAAAAGGGGTTTGGGTTCTTAGGGGCAGTAAATTGTGGGAAGGCGACTAGGAAATGTATGGTAGATAGGGTTGTTCAGTAGGATCTGTTATACAGACTCAAGTTGCTCTCTGATAAGAGTCTTGTCCTCTTCCTTGTATAGAAGAGGGGGACACCTTTACAAATGGAAGTTTATGTCACTTTTACAGTGGGAAATTTATGCCCTGCTTTTAGGCAGAAAGGGGGAGTTCTTCCTGTGTCTGCTGCTTCTCAATTGCCTTCAAGTCAAATCATCTTTATGTCAAAATGGCATATTTTAGGGTAGCATGTTCTAGGGTAGCATCCCCTTCATTGATGATTATATCTATGCCTGCAAGGCAATCGATTTCATCTTTCCTTTGCAGACGGTAGACAGCAACAGGACACAGAAACCAATGAGAAACTCCCAGGAATTTGAGGCACAAAAGTGGGTTCATATCTCATTACTACTTTCTCCATCTTCTTCTCTCCCTCAGTCTCTTTTCAGAATGTAAGATGCTAAACTTTGACTTCTTCTTCATCCCGCCTCAGGATGTAGCTTTGGGGCAATAGGGGAAGCTGTGGCCTACAGGTAATGCTTGATCAAAGACCCTCTTTCTCAGGCCCTTCCTGGAACTCCTCCTCCTTGACTCCCATCCCTGCTTTTGGCTCCCCCAGGCCTCTGAGTCTTCTACTCAAATGGGGGAAGTTGACCTCATCTACCACGGCCTCCAGATCTCTAGGCTATGCTAGGAAGTTCACTTCCTTATTCCAGTGATACAAGTATTATATTTTAAAGCCCTGCAAAACATTCTGATGCCTCTCACTGAAGGGGATCAGAATATGACACCCCAAATTATGCCACTTTGGCATAAGGATTATTTTGAACTGAAGGCAATTGAGAAAAAGCAATCACAAGAAGAGTTCTCTGACTAAAAGCAAGTTTCCCTTGTGAACATGTCCCCCTTTCCCATACCAGGAAGAGGACAATAACACATCACTGAGACAGAGAAGGTACCAAGATGAGTCTGCATAAGCAAACCTGTTAAATAGCCTTTGTCCATCATTAATTTCCCCCACATATTTCCTAGTCACCTTCCCAAAATTTATTGCCCCTGAGAGCCCAAACCCCCTTTCCTTTACCTAGTCACAGTTTATCACCCTTTGTTAAAATGGTATATAAGCACTCAAGCCTGATCAATTTTTTGGGATTTCACTTCTTTTCTGTGAAGCCCCCATGAATGTAAAACATATTAACATCAATTTCTCCTGTGAATCTATTGTTTGTCAGTTTAATTCGCAGGTCCCAGCTATAGAACAGAAGAGGAAAGAGTAAAAGTTTTTCTCCCCTAAATTACTGTCTGTCTCACTGTCTGTCTAGTTGATAAATATGTGTTGACTGGGACTTCCATGGTGGTCCAGTGGCTAAGACTTCACGCTCTCAATGCAGACAGCCTGGGTTCAATCCCTGGTCAGGGAACTAGATCCCACATGCTGCAACTAAGAGTTCGCATGCCACAACTACAGATCTCACATGCCACAATGAAGAGCCCGCACGCCACAACGAAGATCCCACACGTGGCAACGAAAATACCACGTGCCACAACTAAGAACTGACGCAGCCAAATAAATAAATTAATTAAATATTTAAAAAAAATATGTATCGACTGACAGACTGCCAGGAGAGTCTACATGTACCAGAGCCTGTGACAGGTAAGAGCTCTCAGCTCAGAGGCAGCTGTGCCATGCTCATATGACAGAGCTTGGCAGCAAGTCTTAATGACTAGCCACAAAAGAAAAGTGCAAAGGGGCACAGCTTCTCTTTAGAGAGCTCCAAGATACCATCAATCTCTGTCCCAGCCTAGGGAAATCTGGAAAAAAAGTGCCTCAAGCACTAAGGAACGGGGAATGCAGGGGCAAAATGGGTAATGAGTCAGAAAGGAATGTCTGCTAACCCACACTCACATACCTGCATGCCAATGTGAAGACAGCCCTGCATAAATTCTTTTACACATACCAGGGTCTCACATGTACTTCTGAGGGCAATTTTTCCATGTGAGAATCTGCCCTGTGCTTTACAGAACAGTAAGTAGGTCACTTATTTGCTTTCGGATGTAACTCTGCAGAAGTGTGTTGTCACTGTGATATCTTTTTTTCTCTCATGCTATCTCAGTATCACCAGCCTTGATGTTCTTCGTTAGATAATAGATTGAAATTCATGCAGTGGCCCAAGAATCACTGCTCCAGAGGAAAATGGGGGAGGGGGTGGTCAATCAAAGCCTGGGCTAGTGGGTTTGGCATTTTTAGTTGTTTGTCTTTAAATAAATGAGCCTAGAACAATATTTCCCGAATTTGAAAACAGATGCTTTTTAGAGTCGATTTCTTATGCAACAATATAAAAATAAGACATTAAATCCAGGAATGAGAAGTAATTCTCCAACATGGTTTTGTTTTGAATCTCTACCTCTTCACTTAGATACAGGTTTGGGGAAAGAGCTCCATCTAAAGAGCCCATATTTCCATCTGTAACTTTAGATATCAGCTCAGAGTTAGTACTTTTAGAAAGCTTGACAGATCTCTTTGATGCAACAGAGGGAAAAAAGACATATAGAATCCAAGATATCCCTGCTCTTTGTCTCCATGATGCAATGGGTCACTTTGGAGACTCTCAGCAAAATAAGCCCAAAATGGCCGTCAGGATTAAGGCATCTGCTGGCCAAAACAGCTGCAGAGCAAGTGGGTTCTCCATCCCAAGTTCCCATCCTCCTTGTGATTTCTCTTTAGTGCAAGAGGTGTGACAGAGAGCAAGATGACATGGGCAAAGCAGCATCTTCGTCATCCTTCTCATCTTGCCAAGGAACAACCCAACCAGGATTCTATGCATTTTTATGTGACAAAGAAATAAAATAAGGTAGAAAATTGTGGAAGAGGGAAATCAACTTTGGCCAAAGGTTCTCAAGCCCACCTCAGTCTTTGGTTAAAAAGTACGTATATATATATAAGGTTTTCTGGGGGGTGGGGTGGAGCGCAGAGACAGGGCAAGGGTTAGAGGTAAGCAGATAGAGGGGACACTTCTCTTAAGGCAATATGTAGAAAGCAAAATTTCTTGCCCTTGTAGAGAAAATTCATACTTCAGGGGAAAACTTTATTGCCTAAAGCACTTGTTTCCTACAGGAGCTATTCTATAACTCTGTAAGTTGTAGAGAAGGGATAGACATGTAAATTCTGTCCTGTCTGGTTCAACTTACCTCCTTCATGGTGGGGGGCTGGGGGCGGGGAACGTTTGCCTCCATTTGTAATTCATTTCAACATTCTTTACTCCCTATAAATCTGGGCTGCTTCTTTTTTAAATCAGTTATAACACGTGCCTAGTTCCCTCAGTTATTACGAGTAAAATAAAATCTTTAACACATGTTCATTTTTATGTCTGTATAAGGATCACGATTTTACCTTTTTTCTAAAAATTGTCTTGTAACACCCTTGTAAGCTTCTTTATTGGGTAGCAGCAGAAGGAAATGTGGTGGAGCCCTTCAGGCTGCAGGAGGTTAGCACTGGGTCATCTGATCTACAGGTAAGGGGAGCAAACTGGCTCTTCTCAGGGGACATGCCCTTTCTCCCCTCTAATCTTACAGGTTAATACCACCATCCAAAACATGAATTTAGTCACCTTTCAGGAGGAGGCATCCGTCCCATTTTCGAAGGCATTACTTCTGGCTCCTCTCTCCACTTGCAGGTTTCTCACGCTCTCGATTTGCAGATCGCTGCGTGGGAGAGCTGCAGCTTCACCCAGTGGGCAGGGCTGGGTTTCTGTTATCCGGCCTGCAACCCCCTGCGCTCTGCCAACACACAATGATCAGTGGCATTCCTGAAATTCCTGACATAGCAGAGAAGCCAGGCTTGGCCCTGCGAACGGCCTTGAACTGTGGTTCTGACCCTAATGGGGCATTTATCTTTTATTCACAGCCAGAGGTTAGGACCTATTTATGTAAATCCTCCGCCAAGGGTCAATTCATCTTGACCCCCTGGTTTTCATTTCTCTAATTGTCTCAGGTATTTTTTAGACCCCTTGGAAACTCTTCATTCAGTGAAAAGCTTCGGGGTCAGTAAGAATTCAGTTACAAAGGGAAGGGGTGGAGGGCTGGAAGAGTTGAGAAGGCTTCCTTTGAAGTGTTCTAAGAAGCTTTCAGAGGCCACCCAGTTGACAAAGTAAAAACAGCAATGACCTTATGCACCCCATTTTATTCACGAAAAGTAAGCTTTCTTGAAATGGTATCTTCACCTAAGAAGTTGCTTAGAGCACACATTGTCCAATTTCAGTTTCCTAGAGCACGTATTGTCCAGTCTCAGCGGTGGTAAGAGGTTGGGAAAGGAGCTATTAGAATGGAGGGCCTCTGGGCGGGCACTGGCTCCGAAGACAATTGTTCCCACTTAATGGGCCCCAGCATCCTCCCAGCTTTGCATTTTAAAAGGGGGCCCCAGAATAGTGAGAAAATACTTTATTCCTAAGAACTGACCCAGGTTACAGGGATTTCAGGCCACATGGGAAGCCAGCAGGGGAGATATTTAGAGGTCAGCAGGTCTTTGGGGGGCCCTCAAATCATCTTGATTGAGAGCCTTGTACTCTAGCTTCCAACTCCCAGTAATGAAGACTTTGAGGGAAGGAATCACTTGGAAAGCAGCCCAACTGTTTAACAACCTTGATGGTGAATTTCTCCCTTTCACTAACTGGATTTTCGCCTTCTATACTTTAAGCCTGTTGAATTTTTTCATTTTCAATTGAGAGCTGGTGGGCAGAATCTTCTCTTTAAAAATAAAACTTTTTTCTTTATTTGCTGTCAACATTTTATTACGAAAAATGTCGAACATACAGGAAAGTTGAACAAATAGTACTGTGAACACCCCATATACCCACCATTTAAATTCAACAAATGCTGACCTTTTGGTATATTTGCTTTATCTATATACACACTGTACATACATATTTGTTTTATGTATGTATATACATTTTTTTGCTGGTCTATTTAAAAGTAAATTGGAGACCTAAATGTAAGATCGAATACTATAAAACTCTTAGAGAAAAACATAGGCAGAACACTCTTTGACATAAATCGCAGCAAGATCTTTTGGGATCCACCTCCTAGAGTAATGAAAATAAAAATAAAAATAAACAAATGGGACCTAATTAAACTCAAAAGCTTTTGCACAGCAAAGGAAACCATAAACGAGATGAAAAGACAACTCTCAGAATGGGAGAAAATATTTGCAAATGAAAAACCGACAAAGGATTAATCTCCAAAATATACAAACAGCTCATGCAGCTCAATATCAAAAAAACAAACAACCTAATAAAAAAATGGGCAGAAGACCTAAATAGACATTTCTCCAAAGAAGACATACAGATGGCCAAGAGGAACATGAAAAGATGCTCAACATCACAAGTTATTAAAGAAATGCAAATCAAAACTACAATAAGGTATCACCTCACACCGGTTAGAATAGGCATCATTAGAAAATCTACAAACAACAAATGCTGGAGAGGGTGTGGAGAAAAGGGAACACTCTTGCACTGTTGGTGGGAATGTAAATTGATACAGCCATTATGGAGAACAGTATGGAGGTTCCTTAAAAAATTAAAAATAGAACTACCATGTGACCCAGCAATCCCACTCCTGGGTATATATCCAGAAAAGACGAAAACATTAATTCGAAAAGATACATGCACCCCAATGTTCATAGCAGCACTATTTATAATAGCCAAGACATGTAAGCAACCTAAATGTCCATCAAGAGAGGATGGATAAAGAAGATGTGGTATATATATATATATATATATATACATACACAATGGAATACTACCCATCCATAAAAAAGAATGAAATAATGCCATTTGCAGCAACATGGATGGACCTAGAGATTATCATACTAAGTGAAGTAAGTCAGACAAAGACAAATATCATATGATATCACTTACATGTGGAGTCTAAGAAAATGATACAAATCAACTTATTTACAAAACAGAAACAGACTCACAGACATAGAAAACAAACTTATGGTTACCAAAATGGAAAGGGGGTGGGAGAGGGATAAATTAGGAGTTTGACATTAACATATACACACTACTACATATAAAATAGATAATCAACAAGGACCTACTGTATAGCACTGGGAACTCTACTGTAATAACCTATATGGGAAAAGAATCTGAAAAAGAATGGATATATGTATAACTGAATCACTTTGCTGTTCACCTGAAACTAACACAATATTGTAAATCAACTATACTCCAATATAAAATAAAAATTAAATAAAAAGATAAAATTCCTAAAAGACTGTATTATAAAAATAAAAGTAAATTGGAGACATCATGACACTTCACCCCAAACACTTTAGCCTGCATATCCTAATATAAGTTCATTCTCATATATAGCTATCACAGCATGAGCACCCCTAAGAAAATTAACAGTAATTCCATAGTATCATTTAACTCTTAGAATACCCAGTCCCTATTCGAATCACCCCAATTTCCATCATAATGTCTTATAGCAGTTTCTTTTTTAAACCAGGATCCAATCACAATTCATACATTTGGTTTCTTTAGTCTTTTTGGAATAGTCCCCCTACTTCTTTTTTTAAATGACATTATCTTTTTGAAGAGACTTTATAGGAAGTCTCACATTCTGGACTTGTCTGATGATTTCCTTGTGGTGATATTTAACTTGTTCTTCTCTCTCCTAGATTTCCTGTTGTGATGAGTTGAATTGTGTCTGTCCCCTGAAATCATATGTTGAAGCTGAAGGTGTGCAGAATTTGTCAACTTAAAATCTGCCTCTTTGGCATAAGGATTATTTTTGGCTGATTATTTTTTAAGAAAGAGCAGACATAGGAAAAGCTCTGAAAACCGAGTAGAAGTTACTCTTTGTAAGGGACATTTACATTTATAAGGGAGGTCTCCATTTGTAAGGGTATCTCCCTCTCTGTACCAGGAAAAGAGGATGACTAAATCTCTGGAAACTCTTATCAGTGGAGAAGGCACGGACTCAAATCTTCATAACAACCATACCTTTTTACTTCATTTTCCTTGTGCTTTTCCTGGTAGCCTACCATAACTGCCTCCCCAGTCCTCCCATCTGTCTTTGTCTTTAGCTGGAGATGGTATTTAAGGTGGTGGCTTGAGCCATTTGGGGGGATTACTCAGTTTTCCTGGGTCTCTCCCATGTAAATAGGCAGTATACATGTTCTTAAACTTCTGATTGCTTTTCTCCTGTTAATCTGTCTTTTTATTACAGGGAGGTCTCAGCCAAGAACCTAGAAAGGTAGAGGGAAATTTATTTTTCCTCTTCTATAAAGCCCTAACCCCCAGTGCTTTAGAATATGACCTTATTTGGAAATAGTGTCGTTGTAGACATAATTAGTTAGGATGAGGTCATACTGGAGTAGGGTGGGTCCCTAATCCAAAATGACTGGTGTCCTTATAAAAGGAAAAATGTGGAGATAGATGTGCACACAGGGACAACACCATGTGAACATGAAGGCAGAGATCAAGGTGATGCTTCTACACGTCAAGGAAGATGAAAGATTGCCAACAAACCATCAGAAGCTAGGAGAGAGGCATGGAACAGATCCTCACAGCCCTCAGAAGGAACCAACGCTACCCATACCTTAATCTCACACTTCCAGCCTCCAGAACTGTGAGATAATAAATTTCTGTTGTTTAAGCCACTCAGTTTGTGGTACTGTGTTATGGCAGCCTAGTAAACTACTATACCTATACACTGGATGTTAGGTCTAGAGGCTTGATTAGATTCAGGTTAAACATTTTTGGCAAGAATGCTACCTAGGTGACACTGTGGCCTTCATATTGCATCACATCATATTACATCACATAGCCTCAGTCTACCTCACTGTAAGTGGTGTTAACTGTGATCACAGGGTTAAGGTCATGACAACCAAGCTAAGTTTTTCTCTTTGTAATTAAAAAGGAACTTGAGGGGTGATACTTAGGTACCACGTAAGTATACGGCCTCCATCAATGTCACCCAATTGTTTTAGCATTCCTTAATGATCCTTGCCTGAATGGATTATATTCTTGGAAGATGCCAAAATGATGCTATTGTAAAAATTCATTTGCAACTGTTAGCTGGCATTCTTCTATAAAGAAGAATCAAATGGAGACAAACAAGTTTTTCCTTAAAAGTCGGGGTAAACGCTTAACTCTTTCCTTTGGTTGCCAATTTTCAGAATAAAGTGTTTGTATAATAGTCATCACCAATCACTAATGAGTTTTTTCTCTCATTTGAGTGTCATGATGGACTCATGATACTCATGGTTTTAATTTATTCAATCATCATAAGCAAAGGCATTCATTATTCCTCTTGATGCTCAACTGTTCCCATTGGTCTTTTGGTGCTTTCTTAATTTCTGGCATAAGAAGCCCCAGCCTCACCTTATATATTGTCTGTACCAAGCCAGAAATAAGCCATTTCTCCAAGAAGCACTGTTTCCTTTTATTAGGGAATTTAGAAACCAAGATCTGGTTTCAATGTAAGCTTATTGCTATTGGGATGTCATTGCTTCTAGACCAGAGAAGTGAACAGCACTATGAAATAGAAGGGCCAGCTTCATGGGCAAGCTACCAGTACAGTCACACAGGCACTCGTGCCCAGAAGGGCCGTGTGCTTGGAATTTAGTACTCTGTAATCACTGTCTTGAAATTATTTGCAATTTTATCTTTATATTTGTATTTGGTCAGTAGAGTCCAATGTGATAATGGAGCATGCGCCAGGGACTTGGAGCCTCAGTTCATGCTTAGGTCCCCAGGACAGGTTCCCAGGGGCTGCTCCCGTGCCTCCTGGTGCCTGGGCCCTGCCCAGCCTCCCCATCTCCAACTCTTCCTAGCAACCACTGTTGGTTGCCCTCTGTCCCGAATGGGAGCCTGGGTATGAGTGTAGGGAAGGTCAGGGTTGGGTGCATTTGCCCCACAACATCTTGGGACAAGGCATGGTGGTGGTGTCCCCACCCCAGGTTAGCAGTGCCACATCACATTTAGCAGGTGACCAAGCAAGGATAGCCTCTCCCCCACCACCAATCCAGATCACTAGTGTATCCCAGCACTAAGGTTCCAGTATGCTTGGAGGTCTCCCATTAGCTGTTGAGTTGGGGCAGCAGGCCCATGGGAAGGGGAAATGGCTGGCTTGACTTTCCTGCCCCTGGCCCGGGGTGTACATCATATCACATTAGTCATGCCCCATTGTCACAGGGCAGGGCCCCTGGGGGACTGGGAGCATCTGTACTTGCCTCCTGAGTATCCCATGCAAAGGGATACCTTTTCTTCTTCCTTCGCACTTCCTAAATCTGATTTGTGTTAGTCTCTTCCGGCCAGCTCAAGACAGTCTCCAGGATAAGTCACAAAATACAAATTGTGACGTTTCAGCTATGCCACATGCAAGTCAAATGCTCTTACATTTGCTTTTAAAACTGACATTGCACAATATAAAGACTAAGGGTAAAATTCATGCTAACAATTTAAAATTTTAATTTTTCTTTACTTAGAACACCATTAAATAGCAAATAAAAAACACCATGACAAGTTGAGTGAGTGAGAGACTGTAGAAGAAAGGAAAAGCCTTTATGTTTTACCTTTAATGGCACTTTATTCCTGGTTTTTGAACAAATAGCCCCACATTTTCGTTTTGCACTGGGCCACACAAATTATGTCGCTGGTCCTGAAAAATACATATACGCTTTATATTTTTATATATAAAATAACTTATATATTATATATATATTAATCATGATATCATGCTTGATATATATGATATATATTAATCATGAGATCATACTGATATTTTCCATTCAAATTTAACATTATAAGGTTTTTCCAAAAGTTATTTTATACATGTATTTATTTCCTATTATACTGAAGATTTTAGTTCTATATATAATTAACATAATTACTTATTTGCTTTATCTATAATACAAACATACACCTACATGAGTTTCAAAATTTCAATACCAGTGTTACCACTAAAACTGCAAAGTAACATTTAAGATTCTTTTCACTTCTTTTTGACTTCAGTACAGTTGAAATATTATGTTCATAAATTATTTGAAATAATTCTTGTCTCTGAGCAATTCTGTTACCTTTGATATAGAGTCAGGTTTATTCGTTTCTTTCCAATTTTAGGCTTTGCTTTGTCTTCTTTTTTATTTCATTGCATTTTCTGGAAGTTAAACATTTATATATTTCAAAAGTCAAGCTATATAAAAAGACATACTCAGAGAAATCTCTCTCCAATTCCTATTCTCTCCTCTTCAGCCCCTCTCCAAGCTCTCTACAGGTAACTATTTCTATTAGTTTCTGGTATTTGGGAGGAGGGGAGAGCAAACATATACACATATTCTTACTTCCCTTCTTTCATATACAAAAGATAAAACACTATATACATGCTCTGCACATCTTTTTAGCAAAATAACCTCCATATCAGTACATAGTCATCTTCTCATTCTTTTTATACAATTGTATAATACTCCATTATGAGGCTATACCTTTGTTTATTCAATAGGTCCTTTATTGGTGGACATTTCAGAGTTCCAGTCTTCATTATTAAACATAATGCCACAATAAACAACCTTGTGCATTTATTATTTCATAATTATAGAAGCATACCTACCAGGTAAATTCCTAGCAGTGAGATTGCTAAGTCAAGGGGTAAGTGTAATTTTGTTAGATAAACCAAATTCCCTTCCTTGGGAATTGTACCATGTTGCACTCCCACCAGCAACGTATGAGAGTACTTGTTTCTTCACAGGCCTGTCAACAGTGTGTTCTGTCAAACTTGAGGATTTTAGCCAATGTGATTTTGGTAAAATGGTAACAGTGTAGTTTTAATTGGCATTCCTATTATTGTGAGTGAAAGTAAGCATCTTTTCAAATGTTCATTTGCATTTCTCTGCGAACTCTGCCATTTGACAATTTTTTCTATCAAGATTTTAGACTTTTTTGTCTTCATTGTTAAGATCTCTTTATTTATTAGGGAAATTAATCTTTTGTCTGTCATATACATGTCAAATATTTTCTCCAGGTTTACATTTGATTATGATTATGTGTTTTTAACGTAAGAAAATGTATTAATCTTTTATTGATTGATTCTAAATGTTGAGTCAGTTCGAAAAGCTTTCTCTACTCCCATATTAAAAAGAAATACAAGGAACTTCTGGTTTGGGCCAAGATGGAGCACCTCATTCCTCCCAGGGCTTTCCTCTTACAACTAAGAAACCCTGGCTATAACACAACAAACAAGCTCAGGAAGACTCTGAAAGGTGGAAAGAAGTCAAACTTCCCAGAGACCTGAAACATGACAACGCAGGGGAGATCCCTGGGTTTCCTTATTGCCTCCCTTATATCCCAGACAGGGCCCGGTAGAAACCTCCAACCGAGAACTGCCAACAGGTACAGATAAAAGAAAAAGCTTCAAGAAAAGCTGGATACCCCTAGTTGAGGGACCAGAAAAAGGATGGCAAAACAACAGAAAACTCTTTTGGCAATACAAGAAAAGCTGGATACCCCTAGTTGAGGGACCAGAAAAAGGATGGCAAAACAACAGAAAACTCTTTTGGCAATACCGGCACTACTCCAACCAACCAACAGAAAAAAAGCACCTCTCCTTATGTGGGATCTTCCAAGCCCCACTGGCAGAAGCAGGTGGTGTTCTAATTCCCCTGCAGGGGTACTGATGGGGCTGAGCAGAGAGCTGAGCTTCTATCCCTGTGCAAGGCAGCAGGCAGTGCTCTGATTCCCCCCCATAGGGTAGTATCAGCAGATCCAGCAGTGAGCTGAGCCTCCATCCCCACTGGGTAGTAAGGGTACTTAATGAGGCAGTGAGAAATGAAGCTAGTCAGTACTCTGGTCTCCCCCCATCCCAAGTGTTAGCAGGGCCCAGCAGTGGGGAACTAAGTATCCACCCCCATCTGGCATCAATGACACTGGACAAGGTGGTGCTAATCAGGTCTAGTCAGCGCTACACCATCCACTATTCTCCTGCTTCTTGTGTCAGCATGGTCCAGTAGGAAGCTGAATCTCCACAGCAACCCAGTAGCAACAAGATTGAATAAGGTGGTGTGAAACAGGGCCAGCAGGCATTCCTTTTCTCTCCCGTCTGCTCCCATCAGCAGGTCCCAGTGGAGAGGTGGGCCTCCAGCACCACCCAACGTTAATGATGAAGCTGAATGAGGTGGTGAGAGGTGAGCTAACCCAAACTTTGCTTTCTCCCTCCCCTAGTATCAGTGGGACCCAGTCAGGAGATGAACCTCCATCCCTACCAGGCATCAACAAGGCGGAAGGAGGTGGTGAGAGGTGGGGTTTGTTGGCATTCCACTTTCCCCTTCCTCTCCCTGTATGTTTGAGGGGCTCAGCACAAAGCCAAGCTACTGCCCCTACCCTGTAGCAAAAAAGCAGTGAGTCAACCCTTGGCTTTACCCCTCACTAATGTCAGTGGGAACCAGCAGGGAGCTGAGCTTACATCCACACTAGGAGGCAGTGAGATGTCATGAGTCAGTGTCCTGTTTCCACTGGGAAGGTGTCCATGGAGCCAAGGGGGGAGCTGAACTTCCAGACCACATATCTAAAATATGCCAGTGGAGTCACTGCCTACTTTTGCTGGGGTAGTATCATCGGGCACCAGAGGGAAGCTGAACATATACACCACTCAGCCCTCCTGCTACAACTCAACCAGGGGACTGACTGTTTAAAAAAAAAAAAGAATTAATAGGATCCAGAGTCTATTGATATAGTATCCAAAGTTTTCAGGATACAATCAAAAAGTCACTCATCATACCAAGAACCAGAAAATCACAACATGAGTGAGAAAAGACCATCAACAGACACCAACATGGGAATGAATCAGATGATGGAATGATCTGACAAGAATTTTAAAGCAACCGTCATAAAAATGCTTCAACAGGCAATTACAAATTCTCTTCAAACAAATGAAAAAATGTAGAAAATATCAGCAAAGAAATACAAGTTATATGAGAAAACCAAATAGTGATCACAGAACTGAAAAATACAATAATAAAAAGAGTGGAGATGACAGAAGCAAAAATCTGTGAATTTGAGGACACATCAGTAGAATTTTCCCAATCTGAACAACAAGAGAAAAAAATGAACAGTCTCACAGACATTAGTCTGGAGTAATAACAAAAGATCTAACATTTGTATCATGGGAGAGCAGAAAAGAGAGAGAGAATGGAACTGAAAATGTTTTTGAGGAAATAATGGCTGAAAACTTCCCAAATGTGGTGAATTCAAGAAGACTCAAGAAACTGAGTGAGGGCTTCCCTGGTGGCGCAGTGGTTGAGAATCTGCCTGCTAATGCAGGGGACACGGGTTCGAGCCCTGGTCTGGGAAGATCCCACATGCCACGGAGCAACTAGGCCCGTGAGCCACAACTACTGAGCCTGCGCGTCTGGAGCCTGTGCTCCTCAACAAGAGAGGCCGCGATAGTGAGAGGCCCACGCACCACGATGAAGAGTGGCCCCCGCTTGCCACAACTAGAGAAAGCCCTCGCACAGAAACGAAGACCCAACACAGTCAAAAATAAAATAAATAAATAAATTAAAAAAAAAGAAACTGAGTGAAACTCAAACAGGGATAAACCTAACAAAATTCATGTCAAGACACAAAACTTCTGAAAAGTTTTCAAAAACCAAAAAGAAAAAAAAAAGAAATCATGAAAGCAGCCAGAGAGAAATAATGCATTACTTATAGTGGAATACCAATTTGAATCATAGGGTATTTCTCAAAGGAAACCATGGAGGTCAGCAGGAAATAGCACAATATTTTTCAAGTACTGAAAGAAAAGATCTGTCAATTGTGAATTATATATCAAGTGAAAATATCATTCAGGAATTAAGAGGAAGTAAAGGCATTCTTGGTCAAAGGAAACTAAGAGAATTTGTTACTAGCAAACCTAACTTTAAAGAATGGCTAAAGGAGGTTCTCTAAATAGCAAAGATGATAAGAGAAGAAGGCTTGGAACTTCAAAAAGGAAAGAAGAACATCAGAATGGGTAAAAACAAGAAATTAGAAATAGAAGAACAAAATAAACCCAAAGGAAGCAGAGGAAGGGAAAAAATAAAGATATGAGCAGAAATCAATGAAATTAAAAACAGGTACATAAGACAGAAAATCAATGAAACAGAAAGTTCTTCTTAAGAAATTGATAAAAACTGATAAACCTTTAGCAAGACTGACAAAGAGGAAAAAAGAGAGAAGACACATATCATCAATATAAGAAATAAAACATCAGATATCATTTCAGATCCTGAAGCCATTAAAAGGATAATAAAGGAATACTATGAACTGTATGCTCATAAATTTGAAAACTTAGAAGGGGACCAGTTCCTCCAAATCCACAAACTACCATACTCAACCTCAATAAAACAGGCAACCTAAATAGTCCTATAAGCACTGAAAAAAATGAATTTGTAATTAAAAAGCTCCTGAATGGTTTCACTGGAGAATTCTACCAAACATTTAAAGAAGAATTAACACCAATTTTACACAATCTCTTCCAGAAAATAGCAGATGGGAACACTCTCCAACTCATTTTATGATGCTAATATTACCCAGATACCAAAACCAAAGACAGTACCAAAAAAAAGAAAAGAAAAAGAAAAACTATAGAACAATATCTCTCATGAACTTAAACACAAAAAGTCCTCAATAAAAAATTAGCAAATCTAATCCAGCAATATATAAAAGTAATTATACACCATAACCAAGCGGGATTTATTCTAAGTGTGAAAGGCTGGTTCAACATTTGAATACCAGAATAGCTATAATAAAAAAAAATAGTACAAGCACCTAATGTTTGCAAAGATGTGGAGAAACTGGATCACTCATACATGGCTAGTGGGAATGGAAAATGGTACAGCCACTCTGATAAAGAGTGCAGCACTTTCTTAGAAAACTAAACATGGCTTACCATACAACCCAGAAATTTCACTACTTGGCATATATCCCAAAGAAATGAACACTTATGTTCATACAAATATCTGTATACAAATGTTCATATAAGCTTTATTAATAATAATCTAAAACTGGAAATAACCCAAATGTCCTTCAGTGGGGGACTGGTTAAACAAACTGTGGTACGTCCATACCAATGGAACACCACTTAGCAATAAAAAGGAACAAACTATAGATACAGCAACAGTTTGGATGGATCTCAAGGGAATTAGGCCGAGAGAAAAAAAGCCAACCCCAAAAGGTCTTATACTACATGACTTTATCTATATAACATTCTTGAAATTATAAAATTATAGAAATGGAGACCAGATTAGTAGTGGCCATAGGTCAGGGATAAGGGAGGAGAGTGTGACTATAAAAGACAACATGAGGGATCCCTGTGGTGATATAACTGCTCTGTATCTTGACCGTATCCTGGTTGTGATATTGTACTGTAGGTGTGTTAGTCTGCTCAGGCCTCCATAACAAAATACCATAGACTGGTGGTTTAAGCAACAGACATTTATTTCTCACAGTTCTGAAGGCTATGAAATCTAAAATCAAGGTTCTGACAGATTCCGTTTATTGTAAGGGCCCTCTTCCTGCCTTGTAAATGGCTACCTTCTTGCTGTATCCTGACATGGCCAAGAGAGAGAACTCTGGTGTCTCTTCCTCTTCTTATAAGGGTACTAATACCATCATGGGGGCCCCACTCTCATGACCTCATCTAAACCTAATTAACTCACAAAGGCCCTACCTCCAAATACTATCACATTAGGGGTTAGGGCTTCAACATATGAATTTTGGGAGAGAACATTCAGTCCATAACAAGGTTTCTTTTTATAACTGTGATAAATTTTTATTATTGTGATAGCATGAAGTTTGCCATTCTGACCATTTTAAACAGCATAATTCAGTGGCATTAAGCACATTCACAGTGTGGTATAACCATCACTGCTATCTATTTCCAAAACTTTTCCATCACTCAAAACAAAAACTCTATAACCATTAAATAATAACTCCCCATTTCCCCCCTCAGCCCCTGGAAACTTCTATTCTACTTTCTGTCTCTATGAATCTGCCTGTTTGTACTATAGTTTTGCAAGATGTTATCACTGGGGAAAACTGCTAAAGGCTACACACGATCTCTCTGTATTATTTCTTACAACTGTATATGAATCCACAATTATCCCAAAATTTTTAAAAAGAAATTCATTCATGTTTTTGTCTATTATTTTTATTATTATTAAAATCTCTGATCCATTTACTAATTAACCTCTTAATCTCCTGAACTAGTGCTGCATCACATGGTGGCAACCACTCTTCTCCCCTAGTCAAACATGTGGTATGTGGCAACAACTCCTCTACCCTAGTCAAACCTTTTTACATTGGATCAAATAATTTTGGTCTTTTCAACTTCTCTCATGCCCACTTTCTACCTCTTAACCATTTTAGTGAATGTTCCAGAAGACAACATACTTTCAAGGAAAGAGAGAAACTGGAACAGCCACAAAATGAATACATAACACTAATAAGCAACTACAATGATGACAGCAGGAAAAACTACAATGATTTATTAACTGCTAGGAATTCTAGATAATTACAGCTGTCCCTTGGTATCCACAGGGGATTGGCTCCAGGACCCCCTGTGGACACCAAAATCCATGGATTCTCAAATCCCTTATATAAAATGTCATGGCAGAGTATTTGTATATAACCTATGCACATCTTCCCGTATACTTTAAATCATCTCTAGATTACTTATAATACCTAATACAATATAAATGCTACGTAAATAGTTGCTGGCATGCAGCAAATTCAAGTTTTGCTTTTTGGAACTTTCTGGAATTTTTTCCCCAAATATTTCTGATCCAGAGTTGGTTGAATCTGCAGATGTGGAACCTGTGGATATGGGGAGCCAACTGTATATCATTTAATCTTTACATCAACATTGCAGGAAAAGCATTATTAGTGCAATTTTATATATGAGGAAATTTCATCTTGGAGAGGTTAACTAAGCCAAAATCACACCTTTATTAAAATGATGGAGAATGCAGGTACATTTGGCATAAGAGCTTATGCGCTTTCCTCTGTGAAGAACTGAATCGAATCCAGAAACTCTCATTTGGAAAGCGGCAGGACATTCAGTTGGCCCGGGTCTTTTCTTGTCCCAGGTCTCAGAAACAGAATATCAGACTCTAACTCTGTATTAGTTTGCTAGGGCTACCATAACAAAATACCACAAACTGGGTGACTCAACAACAGAAAGTAATATTCTCACAGTTCTGGAAGCTAGAAGTCCAAGATCAAGATGTCAGTAGGTTTGGTGTCTCCTGAGGCCTCTCTCCTTGGCTTGTAGATGGCCTACTTCTCCCTGTGTCCTCACACGTTCTTTCCTCTGTGCATGCACGTGCCTGGTGTCTCTCTTTGTGTTCAAATTTTCCTTTGACACCAGTCAGATTGGATCAGGGCCCACCACAATGGCCTCATTCTAATTTAATCACCTTCGCAAAGGCCCTATCTCCAAATACAGTCACATTCCAAGGTACTGGGGGTTAGGGCATCAACATGTGAATTTGGTGGGAGGGACACAACTTCAGCCCATAACAGGCCCTGAGACTGGATGCGGGTGGGGAGGAGAGAAAAAAGAAAGTTTAAAACCAAGATAAACATCTCCACAAAATCATGTGTCTCAAGTAGGTGCAATCCTTCTGTTCATTTACATTTCATCTAGCCCAGTGTCTTCTAAACTTCTTTTGACCGTACTCATGATAAAAAAATTTTTTAAATACATTTTGCATTATGGCTCAATACATACGTATTTATTTTTATAAAACCAGACAAGAGTCACAAATTAATTCTGATCTTACTATTTGCAATGTATTCCAACATTTTCTATTTTGTTCTTTTGAATTAAAAGATTGCTAGTTGCCCCTCACTGAATTGATTTTAGGAACTGCTCTTCTTTACAACCTGCTGTTTGAAAATCAATGTTCTAATTTGTGCTGTCAGCAGTGATTGTTAAATTATTTTGTTCATTCTACCACTGCTCTTAAAGCCCGGATCCCGCTCTCTTACCACCCCACACATGTATTGGATCAATTGGATTTTGTTTTTTTCAAAGCCATGATCCACTTATTCATTAGTTTCATTTCGTAATTCCTTCATTTCTGTCAACTTCCCAGGAAACTGTGGGGCCATTTCCTCCGTAACAAATAGAAAATTGCCATCTAATGGTGGAAGGGAGACAGTGCAGGCCTATATTTAGCAACCTTCTTCCCTTTTTTTTTTTAATCTCTGCTCTCCCCCCTTCCCCCTTTCTGATGCAATTTTCACAAATACTTAGCAGCATTTTAGTAGGGATTCTTTAAAAATCTTCCTGAAGTGATATTGCATTCTGTAAATTTAGCTACTCTTCACAGAAGTTTGACGGTCCGGGTGCTAGATACAGCTCTGTCCTATACTAGCTGTGTGACCTTGAACATGCTACTTTACCTCTCTGAGTCTCAGTTGTCTTAACCAAAAAATGCCATGATAAAACATGCCCTGACAACTTTGTTGAGTTGTCTTGCAGTTCAACAAAGAAAATACAGCCTGTTTCTGCCCCTTCCCTGTCTGTCTATCCTCAACTCACCAGGCAGATCCTGTTAAAACTAAGTCAGATCGTGTCACTCCCTGCTCAAAACCATCAACTGGTTTCTCAGAGTAAAACTCCATGTCTTCACCATCACCTAAAAGGTCCTACATAATGTAATCTGATTGGCCCCCTAACACCACCGGGTAGGGACATTGGAATGCCACTGCCTGCTTCCATAGGGCCAAGGAGGGGGGTTGGGTGGAAGACCAGCTACCTGTTTGGCCCCCCTGGGGTAGGGTGCATATTATCAAAAAGATTTTCTGTTCTGGAAGGCCACCCTTTTCCTGTTCCTTTGGCTAGGGAAACTAGGCTTTTCTTGGAGCTTTTTGTTCCTTTTCTTTTTTATTTGTTGTTTTTTTCTTTTTTGCTCTGTGCCTGTTGGAAGTTCCAGATTGGAGGCTTCTGCAGCCATTGTCCAGAATGTAGAGGCAATAAGGAAGCCATGGAAACTCACTACCATGTTGTTCCTCAGGTCCTGAGGTCCCTGAACCATCTACCTTCTTCTTTCCACATTTCAGATTCTTCTTATGCTAGTTTGTGTACTATTTCCAGGGGGTTGTTTTTAAGTTGTAAGAGATAGGATGTGGTAGGAATGGGGCTACTCCATCTTGGACAGAACTGGAAGTGAATATTAGATTTGAGAGCCTCTGAAGAGGGCCCAAATGTGAAAAACATACAGTGCTCTTTGTGCTACCTTAGAGGAACCCTTTCCACGTAGCACTTGAAGAACCACCTTCCCTAGGAAAGACAGAGGAACTCTCACATACCTATCTTGCAGACACAACAAAACAGAAAAAAAAAACACAAAAAAACAAACAGGGCAACCAGCTAAGGTTGTAGAGGTTTTTCCCTGAAAAGAGACATCCCACTGAGGCAGTGAGTAGGACTGAAATCAGTTATATTCGCCTTTCAAAACTCTGTGTCTTGGTGTGGGCAAACCCATGAGGAAGGCATGCCATTTTGTAATTCATTTGCCAAGAAGGGGCACCAACTTGTATGCAGAGGGTGCTGTTATGGACTTGGAGGCACTAAACATACAAGTTATCTCTTCACTAGAGTACCTCCTTACTATAATAATGACCATTCTTCCTCTCTGTGCTTGTGAACTCAGAGCTTGGTATGTCTTTGGGTCTCTGGGGAAGAAGGGGGCCCTCTCCAGGCAGCTGTCCTCTTTCAGTTTTCTCATCGGTTAGGAACCTTTCCACTTTCCATCTTCTAAAAATTACTTAAAAGTTCTGGTCCACTGATGATATCCTTCTTTTTTCAGAGCTTTTATGGATGAATATTTTTAAAAATATCTATTTGGATGTTTCACTAGGATTTTGGAAAAAGGCAAGGCAAATACAAGTGTTGGTTTCTCATCTTGTGCTTGAAATCTGACAATGACCTAACAATGACGTTTGAAAAATTTGTCCAGGATGTTTGTGTCCTATCAACCCTAAAATAATAAAAGATGCAATTAAATAAAGTAAAACACAAATTTACAATCTAACTAAAATCTCAACAGTATTGATATCAGAAGTTTGTAAAAGAGGAAACAATAGACAAAAGACTGTAACTTCATCTCATACCTCCTAGCAACTAAAATGAAGAAGAAAACCAAACATATAAATGACAGTAATACAATCTGAGAAAGTTTCCTAAATATATTATTACTATAATCTCAGTCTCTCCTTACCTCTTCCTCCCTCCTTCTCACTACTCTTTCTTTCTACACACACACACACACACACAGAAACACACACACACACACACACACTCACTACAGTACTATGGCATTTTAGTGAAAAGTTAACTATTTTCGTTTACAGAAAAAGCTTCCGTTTTTTTTTTCATGTAAACTCAGATAATGGATTAGAAAATATTAAGTTCTTATTTGCATAGTTAAGAATTAACCTTAACCAAACAAAAGTCTGGCTTGTGTCCATGGCTCCAGGGAGGTAATGTTTAACTCCTTAGTAGTCCCACCTGATGAGTGTCTTTGTTTTACTTGGTTGGGGGGGAGGAGCCTTGGACCACACCAGATACTCTAACAATGTGATTTATGGTGGGGCTTTGGGTCATGTGGTATCAGCTCCCCTCTGGAGGAGCTGGAAACTAAGATTGGCCACACAGGCAGTCATCTGTGTCTATGTGACTGAGCCCCAATAAAATCTCTGGACACCAAGGCTCAGGTGAGCTTCCCTGGTTGATAATAATCTGTGTGTATTGTTACACATCATTGCTGAGAGGAGTTAGCTTTGTCCACGACTCTCCTGGGAGAGGACAGTTGGAAGCTTCTCACTTGGAACTCTCCTGGACCCTGTCTTATGCACCTCTTCCCTTCGCTGATTTTAATCTGTATCCTGTCACTGTAATAAACCTTAACTATGAGCTTAACAGCATTTTTGAGTTCTGTGAGTTCTTATAGTGAATTATTGAACTTAAGGGTGGGGTTAGGGTCCCTCTGACAACAATACCAAATATTGTCAAAGACAGAGTAACAGGAATCTCATTTATTGCTGGTGGAAATGCAAAGCGGTACAGCCACTTTGGAAGACAATTTGGCAGTTTCTTATTAATGTAAACTCATATAATAGACTTATCATATGATCCAGCAATTCTGCTCTTAAGTATTTACCCAAGTGAACTGAAAGACTATACTCACACCAAAAAACCTGTATGCTAATGTTCAGAGTAATTTTATTCATAATCACTCCAAACTGGAAACAACCAGGATGTCTGTTAAAACACAACCGTCAAAAAAAACCCACAAAAAAACAAAAAAAACCTGTTATATCTATGCAATGGAATACTAGTTGGCAATAAAAAGAACATACTTGATTCATGCAACAATGTGGATGAATCATAAATGTATTTTTATAAGTGAAAAAAGCCATATACAAAAGGCTATGTATTGTATGATTCTATCTATATGACATTCTGCAAAAGGTAAAACTATAGGGATGGAAAACAGATCAGTAGTTGCCAGAGGTTGGGGTAGAAGACAAGTTAACTACAAATGGATTGCACAGGAAAATTTTTCTGTTATGGGACTGACTCTTCAGTATGGTATTAGAGTGTTGGATACATGATTCTATGCATTTGTAAAAACCCATAGAATTTTACAAAACAAAAAGTAAACTTTATGCAATTAAAAAAGTTGAAGAACTTGTGGGGAGGAGGGCAAGATGGCGGAAGAGTAAGACGCGGAGATCACCTTCCTTCCCACAGATACATCAGAAATACATCTACACGTGGAACTGCTCCTACAGAACACCCACTGAACGCTGGCAGAAAACGTCAGACCTCCCAAAAGGCAAGAAACTCCCCACGTACTTGGGTAGGGCAAAAGAAAAAAGAAATAACAGAGACAAAAGAATAGGGACGGGACCTGCACCAGTGGGAGGGAGCCGGGAAGGAGGAAAGGTTTCCACACACTAGGAAGCCCTTTCACGGGCGGAGACTGTGGGTGGCAGAGGGGGGAAGCCTCGGAGCCATGGAGGAGAGCACAGCCATAGGGGTGCGGAGGGCAAAGCGGAGAGATTCCCGCACAGAGGCTCGGCGCCGACAAGCACTCACCAGCCAGAGAGGCTTGTCTGCTCACCCGCCAGGGCGGGCGGGGCTGGGAGCTGAGGCTCGGGCTTCAATCTCCGGGAGAGGACCGGGGTTGGCGGCGTGAACACAGCCTGAAGGGGTTAGCGCACCACAGCTAGCCGGGAGGGAGTCCGGGAAAAGGTCTGGAGCTGCTGAAGAGGCAAGAGACTTTTTCTTCCCTCTTTGTTTCCTGGTGCGCGAGGAGAGGGGATTCAGAGCGCCGCCTAAACGAACTCCAGAGACGGGCACGAGCCGCGGCTATCAGCGCGGACCCCAGAGACGGGCATGAGATGCTAAGGCTGCTGCTGCCGCCACCAAAAAGTCTGTGTGCGAGCACAGGTCACTCTCCACACCGCCCCTCCCGGGAGCCGGTGCAGCCCGCCACGGCCAGGCTCCCGTGATCCGGGGACAACTTCCCCGGGAGAACGCACGGCGCACCTCAGGCTGGTGCAACATCACGCCGGCCTCTGCCGCCGCAGGCTCGCCCTGCCTCCGTACCCCTCCCTCCCCCCGGCCTGAATGAGCCAGAGCCCCCGAAGCAGCTGCTCCTTTAACCCCGTTCTGTCTGGGCGGGGAACAGACGCCCTAAGGCGACCTACACGCAGAGGCGGATCCAAATCCAAAGCTGAACCACGGGAGCTGTGCGAACAAAGAAGAGAAAGGGAAATCTCTCCCAGCAGCCTCAGAAGCAGTGGATTAAAACTCCACAAACAACTTGATGTGCCTGCATCTGTTGAATACCTGAATAGACAACGAATCATCCCAAATTCAGGAGGTGGACTTTGGGAGCAGGATATATTAATTTTTCCCCTTTTCCTTTTTTTGTGAGTGCATATGTATATGCTTCTGGGTGAGATTTTGTCTGTATAGCTTTGCTTTATAATAGCTTTATTTTACTTCACTATATTATATCCTCTTTCTTTCTTTCTATTTTTTCTCCCTTTTACTCTGAGCTGTGTGGATGAAAGGCTCTTGGTGCTCCAGCCAGGCATCAGGGCTGTGCCTCTGAGGTGGGAGAGCCAACTTCAGGACACTGGTCCACAAGAGACCTCCCAGCTCCATGTAATACCAAACAGCGAAAATCTTTCAGAGATCGCCATCTCAAAATCAAGACCCAGCTTCACTCAACGACCAGCAAGCTACAGTGCTGGACACCCTATGCCAAACAACTAGCAAGACAGGAACACAGCCCCATCCATTAGCAGAGAGGCTGCCTAAAATCATAAAAAGGCCACAGACACACCAAAATACACCACCAGACGTGGACGTGCCCACCAGAAAGACAAGATCCAGCCTCATCCACCAGAGCTCAGGCACTAGTTCCCTCCACCAGGAAGCCTACACAACCCACTGAACCAACCTTAGCCACTGGGGACAGATACCAAAAACAACGGGAACTACGAACCTGCAACCTGTGATAAGGAGACCCCAAACACAGTAAGATAAGCAAAATGAGACGACAGAAAAACACACAGCAGATGAAGGAGCAGGGTCAAAACACACCAGACCCAACAAATGAAGAGGAAATACGTAGTCTACCTGAAAAAGAATTCAGAATAATGATAGTAAGGATGATTGAAAATCTTGGAAATAGAATAGACAAAATGCAAGAAACATTTAACAAGGACATAGAAGAACTAAAGAGGAACCAAGCAACGATGAAAAACACAATAAATGAAATTAAAAATACTCTAGAAGGGATCAATAGCAGAATAACTGAGGCAGAAGAACGGATAAGTGACCTGGAAGATACAATGGTGGAAATAACTACTGCAGAGCAGAATAAAGAAAAAAGAATGAAAAGAACTGAGGACACTCTCAGAGACCTCTGGGACAACATTAAACGCACCAACATTCGAATTATAGGGGTCCCAGAAGAAGAAGAGAAAAAGAAAGGGACTGAGAAAATATTTGAAGAGATTATAGTTGAAAACTTCCCTAATATGGGAAAGGAAATAGTTAATCAAGTCCTGGAAGCACAGAGAGTCCCATACAGGATAAATCCAAGGAGAAACATGCGAAGATACATATTAATCAAACTATCCAAAATTAAATATAAAGAAAACATATTAAAAGCAGCAAGGGAAAAACAACAAATAACACACAAGGGAATCCCCATAAGGTTAACATCTGATCTTTCAGCAGAAACTCTGCAAGCCAGAAGGGAGTGGCAGGATATACTTAAAGTGATGAAGGAGAAAAACCTACAACCAAGATTACTCTACCCAGCAAGGATCTCATTCAGATGTGATGGAGAAATTAAAACCTTTACAGACAAGCAAAAGCTGAGAGAGTTCAGCACCACCAAACCAGCTTTACAACAAATGCTAAAGGAACTTCTCTAGGCAAGAAACACAAGAGAAGGAAAACACCTACAATAACAAACCCAAAACATTTAATAAAATGGGAATAGGAACATACATATCGATAATTACCTTAAATGTAAATGGATTAAATGCTCCCACCAAAAGACACAGACTGGCTGAATGGATACAAAAACAAGACCCATATATATGCTGTCTACAAGAGACCCACTTCAGACCTAGAGACACATACAGACTGAAAGTGAGGGGATGGAAAAAGATATTCCATGCAAATGGAAATCAAAAGAAAGCTGGAGTAGCAATTCTCATATCAGACAAAATAGACTTTAAAATAAAGACTATTACAAGAGACAAAGAAGGACACTATATAATGATCAAGGGATTGATCCAAGAGGAAGGTATAACAATTGTAAATATTTATGCACCCAACATAGGAGCACCTCAATACATAAGGCAAATACTAACAGCCATAAAAGGGGAAATCGACAGCAACACAATCATAGTAGGGGACTTTAACACCCCACTTTCACCAATGGACAGATCATCCAAAATGAAAATAAATAAGGAAACACAAGCTTTAAATGATACATTAAACAAGATGGACTTAATTGATATTTATAGGACATTCCACCCCAAAACAACAGAATACACATTTTTCTCAAGTGCTCATGGAACATTCTCCAGGATAGATCATATCTTGGGTCACAAATCAAGCCTTGGTAAATTTAAGAAAATTGAAATCGTATCAAGTATCTTTTCTGACCACAACGCTATGAGACTAGATATCAATTACAGGAAAAGATCTGTAAAAAATACAAACACATGGAGGCTACACAATACACTACTTAATAACGAAGTGATCACTGAAGAAATCAAAGGGGAAATCAAAAAACACCTAGAAACAAATGACAATGGAGACACGACGACCCATAACCTATGGGATGCAGCAAAAGCAGTGCTAAGAGGGAAGTTTATAGCAATACAAGCCTACCTCAAGAAACAAGAATCATCTTGAATAAACAACATAACCTTGCACCTAAAGCAATTAGAGAAAGAAGAACAAAAAAACCCCAAAGCTAGCAGAAGGAAAGAAATCATAAAGATCAGATCAGAAATAAATGAAAAAGAAATGAAGGAAACAATAGCAAAAATCAATGAAACTAAAAGCTGGTTCTTTGAGAAGATAAACAAAATTGATAAACCATTAGCCAGACTCATCAAGAGAAAAAGGGAGAAGACTCAAATCAATAGAATTAGAAATGAAAAAGGAGAAGTAACTACTGACACTGCAGAAATACAAACGATCATGAGAGATTACTACAAGCAACTCTAAGACAATAAAATGGACAACCTGGAAGAAATGGACAGATTCTTAGAAATGCACAACCTGCCGAGACTGAACCAGGAAGAAATAGAAAATATGAACAGACCAATCACAAGCACTGAAATTGAAACTGTGATTAAAAACCTTCCAACAAACAAAAGCCCAGGACCAGATGGCTTCACAGGTGAATTCTACCAAACATTTAGAGAAGAGCTAACACCTATCCTTCTCAAACTCTTCCAAAATATTGCAGAGGGAGGAACACTCCCAAACTCATTCTACGAAGCCACCATCACCCTGATACCAAAACCAGACAAAGATGTCACAAAGAAAGAAAACTACAGGCCAATATCACTGATGAACAGAGATGCAAAAATCCTCAACAAAATACTAGCAAACAGAATCCAACAGCACATTAAAAGGATCATACACCATGATCAAGTGGGGTTTATTCCAGGAATGCAAGGATTCTTCAATATACGCAAATCAATCAACGTGATACATCATATTAACAAATTGAAGGAGAAAAACCATATGATCATCTCAGTAGATGCAGAGAAAGCTTTTGACAAAATTCAACACCCATTTATGATAAAAGCCCTGCAGAAAGTAGGCATAGAGGGAACTTTCCTCAACATAATAAAGGCCATATATGACAAACCCACAGCCAACATTGTCCTCAATGGTGAAAAACTGAAACCATTTCCACTAAGATCAGGAACAAGACAAGGTTGCGCACTCTCACCACTATTATTCAACATAGTTTTGGAAGTGTTAGCCACAGCAATCAGAGAAGAAAAAGAAATAAAAGGAATCCAAGTCGGAAAAGAAGAAGTAAAGCTGTTACTGTTTGCAGATGACATAATACTATACATAGAGAATCCTAAAGATGCTACCAGAAAACTACTAGAGCTAATCAATGAATTTGGTAAAGTAGCAGGATACAAAATTAATGCACAGAAATCTCTTGCATTCCTATACACTAATGATGAAAAATCTGAAAGTGAAATTAAGAAAACACTCCCGTTTACCATTGCAACAAAAAGAATAAAATACCTAGGAATAAACCTACCTAAGGAGACAAAAGACCTGTGTGCAGAAAGTTATAGGACACTGATGAAAGAAATTAAAGATGATACAAATAGATGGAGAGATATACCATGTTCTTGGATTGGAAGAATCAACATTGTGAAAATGACTCTACTACCCAAAGCAATCTACAGATTCAATGCAATCCCTATCAAACTACCACTGGCATTTTTCACAGAACTAGAACAAGAAATTTCACAATTTGTATGGAAACACAAAAGACCCCGAATAGCCAAAACAATCTTGAGAATGAAAAATGGAGCTGGAGGAATCAGGCTCCCTGACTTCAGACTATATTACAAAGCTACAGTAATCAAGACAGTTTGGTACCGGCACAAAAACAGAAATATAGATCAATGGATCAGGATAGAAAGCCCAGAGATAAACCCACGCACATATGGTCACCTTATCTTTGATAAAGGAGGCAAGCATATACAGTGGAGAAAAGACAGCCTCTTCAATAAGTGGTGCTGGGAAAATTGGACAGGTACATGTAAAAGTATGAAATTAGAACACTCCCTGACACCATACACAAAAATAAACTCAAAATGGATTAAAGACCTAAGTGTAAGGCCAGACACTATCAAACTCTTAGAGGAAAACATAGGCAGAACACTCTATGACATAAATCACAGCAAGATCCTTTTTGACCCAGCTCCTAGAGAAATGGAAATAAAAACACAAATAAACAAATGGGACCTAATGAAACTTAAAAGCTTTTGCACAGCAAAGGAAACCATAAACAAGACCAAAAGACAACCCTCAGAATGGGAGAATATATTTGCAAATGAAGCAACTGACAAAGGATTAATCTCCAAGGTTTACAAGCAGCTCATGCAGCTCAATAACAAAAAAAAAACAACCCAATCCAAAAATGGGCAGAAGACCTAAATAGACATTTCTCCAAAGAAGATATACAGATTGCCAACAGACACATGAAAGAATGCTCAACATCATTAATCATTAGAGAAATGCAAATCAAAACTACAATGAGGTATCATCTCACACAGGTCAGAGTGGCCATCATCAAAAAATCTAGAAACAATAAATGCTGGAGAGGGTGTGGAGAAAAGGGAACACTCTTGAACTGTTGGTGGGAATGTAAATTGATACAGCCTCTATGGAGAACAGTATGGAGGTTCCTTAAAAAACTAAAAATAGAACTACCATACGACCCAGCAATCCCACTACTGGGCATATACCCTGAGAAAACCATAATTCAAAAAGAGTCATGTACCAAAATGTTCATTGCAGCTCTATTTACAATAGCCAGGACATGGAAGCAACCTAAGTGTCCATCATCAGATGAATGGATAAAGAAGATGTGGCACATATATACAATGGAATATTATTCAGCCATAAAAAGAAATGAAATGGAGGTATTTGTAATGAGGTGAATGGAGTTAGAGTCTGTCATACAGAGTGAAGTAAGTCAGAAAGAGAAAAACAAATACAGTATGCTAACACATATATATGGAATCTAAGGAAAAAAAAAAGGTCATGAAGTACTTAGTGGCAAGACGGGAATAACGGCACAGACCTACTAGAGAATGGACTTGAGGATATGGGGAGGGGGAGGGGTGAGATGTGACAGGATGAGAGTGTCATGGACATATATACACTACCAAATGTAAAACAGATAGCTAGTGGGAAGCAGCCGCATAGCACAGGGAGATCAGCTCGGTGCTTTGTGACCACCTAGAGGGGTGGGATAGGGAGGGTGGGAGGGAGGGAGATGCAAGAGGGAACAGATATGGGAACATATGTATATGTATAACTGATTCACTTTGTTATAAAGCAGAAACTAACACACCATTGTAAAGCAATTATACTCCAATAAAGATGTTAAAAAAAAAAATTAAGAACTTGCTGAAGATCTAGCTATAGTCTTTAGTACACAACACCATTTCCTACACTTGAGTATTCTTGGACAACCTACAATAACGACAATATCCAAATTATTTTATATGGTCATATCTGTAATTCTTTGATCTCAGAAGTATTTCCTTTAAGATTTATATATATATATATATATACACACACACATATAATGTATATGTTTTATGTGTGTGTGTGTATATTTATAATGTTTTTGAGACATAGTAGAATAATATTGGATAACAAAGGCCTAAGTGCATGGAAACCTAATATATGTTCAGATTATTTAAATCCATTTAATTATGATGGTGGCATTATCCCCAAATTAGTTTATCATTCCAAAATATTTGAATCATTTAACACTTAAGAAATTGTAGAAAGTTGTTCAGTTTCCCAAGGTCTCTGGCACTTTCTTTAATGAGTATTTCCTCTAATGTACTATTGATGGTGGAGAAAGGGCTGCGAGGGAATCTTAGTATCTCCATATTTAGATACGTCCAATGTTCTGAGGCTCTTAAGAAGAACAGATTATAAAAGTCATGAAATTTGAATTATCATAAAAAAAGTAATAAAATACTATTTCTAATATCAAAAAAAAAAAAAAGTCAACCAAGATATCAGGGCATCCCAGGATGGAATGAAACATGTGACAAATGAATTTCAGTATATTACAAATGCATGACATGACTCCACTGAAGGCTGTGAGAGAAAAAAAGCCAACCTCATTAATTTTTTAAAAAATAAACTTATTTTTGAATAATTTTAGATTTACAGAAAAGTTACAAAGGTAGTACAGAGTTCCTTATTCAATTTTCTCTATTGTCAACATCTCTAATTTTCATGGTACATTTGTCAACTAAGAAACCAACATTAGTACATTACTATTAACCAAACTGTAGACTTTATTTGGATGTCACCAGTTTTTCTATTAACATTCTCTTTTCTGTTCCAGGATCCAATCCAGGATACCACATTGCATTTAGTTATGTCTCCCCAGTCTCTTCTGGTCTTTGACAGTTTCTCAGTCTTTCCTTGTTTTCCATGACCTTCACACTCTTGAGGAATACTGGCCTTATATCCAGTAGAATGTCCCTCAATCTGAGTTTGTCTGATGTTTTTCTCAGGATTATACTGGTGTTATTAGTTTTGGGGAAGAATACCACAGAGGTGAAGTGCCTTTCTCATCACATCATATCAGGTGGTATATATTATCAACTTCACTTATTACTGATGATGTCAACCTTCACATCACTTGGTTAATGTAGTGTTTGCCATGTATCTCCACTGTAGAGTTACTATTTTTCCTTTTCCCCACTTTACTTTGGATATGAGCCACTAAGTCTAGCCCACCCTCAGAGGGAGTATCAACCTATATTATTTGGAATTCTTTTGTAAGCAAGACTTGTCTCTCCTCCCCCATTTATCTATTTATTCAAGCATTTCTGATTAACTTGTGAAAACAGTGTTTTCACTGAACAGTCTAAGGCTAAATACAAAAAGAACTGTACATAAACACTGTATTCTAGTTGATAATTTTGTTTCTCACAGCAACAATTCTAAAACTATTTTACATTATTATTGTTGAACAAATAAGTAAGCAAATTGTGGTAATAGGACCCAGATTTCTCCCTGTCAGAGAAAGAACTTACAAATAAGCAAGTGGGATAAGCTAGAATAAACCCAGAGGTGCTGGGGTGCTAGATTAGAATCAGAAATATCAGTATGAATACAGGTAGGTAGGTAAGTGGGAAGGTAGGTAGATAGATATTTATAGATAGATTGATACAGAATTATAGATATTTGTGTATACAGGAGTTAGTATACATACATATATTTCCTTTCTCTGTCTGCTGAGAGGGTCTAGAAGCAATGACATCTCAGTACCAATGAGCACTCCCAGTGCCCAGATCTTGGTTTTTAAATACTACTCTCTAATAAAAGGAACTCAGGTTCCCTGGAGAAATGGCTGAATCTAAGGATGGAATACACTACTTGTGTACAGTAATACACTGATATCCATATTATTACATGACATATTTTAAATATTGGCAACTAATTACATAATTGAAAAAATCTGTATGCAAGCCATTGGTGTAGGGGCCAAACACCTCTAGCAGCTGAATAGAGCCTATGGGTCAGAGCCGTTGTGTATGGTTGTGTAGGCTATGTACTGCAAAACCCTATAGGCACCATTCATGTAGAACACAACATAAACAGTACCCTTAGGGTTGGGCAGTGTATAATTATACAAGTGCTACACCATGGGGTCAGCGGTTTGCAATGTTTGCTTGATCTCCTTCACCAAATTTGTGCCAACATCACTGCCAGGACTTCGAGTTCCTCTATAATATGGACCTTTTCCAGCCAAATATCCCTCTACTGAATGTTCCTTAATCTGTCTTACATCCTAAAGGGACCACATGCTCATCAATCAGTTTGTTTAGGCTTTTCTCACACCCTTCTTGGTTCATGCTGCTCTCCCTACTCCTTTCCTTATTTCTTTCCCTACCAACTCCATCTCCACTAGAATACTACCTGTTTACCTTCTCCCAAGAAGCCTCAATTAACTGTGACCTCATTGCCCTTTGAAGCTTTATAAAGAGAAAAGAGTCATTTTTGGCATTTGTCCTATTCTTCCTCTTATAATATAAATCTGAGTTCAGGATTCTTATTCATCATTTTGTCCCAAAGTAGGGCCTCCATATAATAGTTGTGCAGACTATGCATCCTGCTCTATGTAGATGCGTCCTCTGGAGCTGTGCAGTGTACAGTCTGCCCAACTCTATGGAGCAGTCCTGCAATATTAATGCTTTCCACATAAGTGTCTTGTAAATGGCTATTTAGTTGAAATAGAAACATAAACTTCATAGTTCTATAGGAGTAAGTTATAGAATATATAAAATACGTTGATTTTTTTGCTCATGTACAGGAAAGATGGCTGCATAAAGTAAGTTTTTACTATCAAATTTTTAAAAACATTTAGCTCCTAAGGATCTCTAGATGTGAAAATTCAAAAGCCTTTTTCAACTCTCTAGAGGTACCATTTAAAATTGAGTGCGTATGCAAGCACCCAACTGTGATGGAATTTTTCATTCTTAATCACCACCACAACAAAAACAATAATGTTTATTTGTCTACAGTGACTTCCCCTTCTCCATCTGGCTAACTTCTTCTCATCTTTCAAGACTCAATGTCTCCATCGACAGATAAATGGATAAAGAAGATGTCATGTATATATACACAATGGAATATTACTCAACCATAAAAAAAGAATGAAATAATGCCATTTGCAGCAACATGGATGGACCTAGAGATTTATCATACTAAGTGAAGTAAGTCAGACAGAGAAAGACAAATATCGTATATCACTTATGCGTGGAATCTAAAAAAATGATACAAATGAACTTATATACAAAACAGAAATAGACTCACAGACATAGAAAACAAACTTATGGTTACCAAAGGGGAAAGGTGGGGGAGGGATAAATTGGGAGTTTTGGATTAACAAATATACACTACTATATTTAAAATAGGTAAACAACAAGGGCCTACTGTATAGCACAGGGAACTATATTCAATATCTTGTTATAACCTATAATGGAAATGAATATATATGTGTAACTGAATCATTTTGCTGTACACTTGAAACTAACACAACACTGTAAATTAACTATACTTCAATTCTTAAAAAAACTCTGGAAATGAAAAAAAAAAGACTCAATGTCACCTTTAGAAGGCTTCCTGAATCATCTTCCACTTATGTAGGGCTGATGCTCTACTGGACCCCATAGTACCCAGTTACTTCTATAATATAGTGACAGTATCTTTTCATGTTGATGCCCTTCATTGAAACACAAGGTCCTGGGACTTCCCTGGTGGCGCAGTGGTTAAGACTCTGTGCTCCCAATGCAGGGGGCCCGGGTTTCATCCCTGGTCAGGGAACTAGATCCCACATGCATGCCGCCACTAAGAGTTCGCATGCCACAACTAAGGAGCCAGCAAGTTGCAACTAAGGAGCCCTCAAGCCACAACTAAGGAGCCTACATGCCGCAACTAAGACCCAGTGCAACCAAATAAATATATTTTTTTAATTAATAATAAAAATAGAAATATGATCTCAATCAATAACACTGCTAATGGTTGTTCTCTATATTTAGTGGTCCAAGATATCAATATTCAATCAAATATCTACAAAAATCTGTGCAGTGGATTTTAGCATAGTTCTTTTTTATTACAAGTGTTGACCTTTTTTTTAAATAACTTTTTAAAAATTTATTTATTTATTTATTTATTTTTGGCTGCATTGGGTCTTCGTTGTTGCACGCGGGCTTTCTCTAGTGCGGAGAGGGGGCTACTCTTCGTTGTGGTGTGTGGGCTTCTCACTGCTGTGGCTTCTCTTGTTGCGGAACACTCGCTCCAGGCGCGTGGGCTTCAGTAGTTGTGGCTCGCGGGCTCTTGAGCACAGGCTCAGTAGTTGTGGCGCATGGGCTTAGCTGCTCCATAGCATGTGGAATCTTCCCAGACCAGGGCTCGAACCCGTGTCCCCTGCATTGGCAGGCGGATTCTTAACCACTGCGCCACCAGGGAAGTCCCAGTGTTGACCTTTTTGATTTTTGAAAATACTTCTTTTGAGAGATTGCTTCATCTTGTCTCTACAAATAAGGACTTATTTACTCAAATAACCATTGAACATGTTGTTTCTGTGAGAGCAATAAATGACTACAAGAAGAACATATCCATTTCTGGTTTGCAGAACCATCATTCCACAGTTGTTTGAGGCATTATCACAGCATCCTTGAGTAAAGGTTTTTCTTCTGCTGAAATCTGTGACATGTATCAGCAAGAGTTGGGATAGCTGCTGTGGACTTGTGGGACCTGCTCCCTCATGCCTGGCTTTGAGCAACAAACTGATCCCATCAAAGCTTTTTTCTCCCTAAGTGTCAGACAACTGACTCAACTTTGAAAAACCTAACCATCCAGTTGCTTAATTTCATTAACCAAATAAGCTGGTGTGTGTTGTGTGAGTGTGCGTACATATGTGTTGTGTATGCAGGAGCTGAGATGGTTGTTTACAAACTGTAAAAAACTCAAATTTAAAAACAAAACAAGAAAACTAGATCTCAGGGAACAAAAACCAATATGTCCAAACCATGACTCCCTGTGAGGAAGCTGTCACATTTTCTCTACTTAAAGGCACCTTTGACAAGGTCAGCTTCTTCACTCCCATGAGTAATTTTTTGTGGGTCATTAATTAGGCCCTTACATAACACAGAGATGAATAAGAAAGTTTGATATTAAATGAAAGAGATGAGGGACTTCCCTGGTGGTCCAGTGGTTAAGACTTCGCCTTCCAGTGCAGGGCGTGCGGGTTTGATCCCTGGTTGGGGAGCTAGGATCCCACATGCCTCGTGGCCAAAAAACCAAGACATAAAACAGAAGCAATATTGTAACAAATTCAATAAAGACTTTAAAAATGGTCCACATCCAAAAAAAATATTTAAAAAAATGAAAGAGATGAGAAAAGAATTATTTCTCACTGAGAAAGAGGAAAGCTATTGTCATACAGTTAAACAAATGAAGTGAAGTGTTTTGCTGAGTTAAACACAGGGTTAGTTAATTCACACAAAGGTACCAGGGAATATAAGGAGTTTTTAGAGATGTTATCCTCAAAGAATACATATGAGAGAGAAAAAAATGCATATGAAATTAAGTTGGAAGGGAAAATTAATACATACAATTTCAACAATAGATCAGCTAATGTCGGACTTAAAACTCAGTTATGAGAACTGTATAAAAGGTGAACATGCCTTAATTAATACAAATGAGAATGAACAGAGTCACGTTCTGCCCCTAAATGTACCAAGAACCCCTAGAGAAGAGCATGCTCAAAACTGTACAGAAATAGAGATGGGCAGGGAGCAAAGTTTATAACTTCCCCCTCACAGCTGACCATCCTTAAACACATTGTGCTCTGAATTCAAAGTAAGCCTAAGACAGGAAAACCCTCCTAGATCTTGTTCTCGACACATCTCTTTTTTTTTTAACATCTTTATTGCAGTATAACTGCTTTACAATGTTGTGTTAGTTTCTGCTGTATTACAAAGTGAATCAGCTATACATATATCCCCATATCTCCTCCCTCTTGCGTCTCCCTCCCACCCTCCCTATCCCATCCCTCTAGGTGGTCACAAAGCACCGAGCTGATCTCCCTGTGCTTTGCGGCTGCTTCCCACTAGCTATCTATTTTACATTTGTAGAGACACATCTCTTTTTATCTCTTTATCACAAAGATAAATACTCTCCAGAATGGTAGAATTTGCCAGTTCTCTGAAAGCGTGATGAGGAGGAAACAATTTTGCTTTGACAGTCAACTGACATGTATATGACTGTTTATGTCAATTATTTCTCCAATTATAGAAAGATGATCGATTTTAACTGAAGACATAATTCTAGCATTCAGAGTCTTTTTTTTCTTCTAAGTCGTTGGCTTGGATCAGTTATCCAGCTTTCAATGACATGAGTTTCAGGACCACAGCCCTTGATCTGCCCTCCCACACTTC
Organism: Balaenoptera ricei; assembly: GCF_028023285.1. NCBI lineage: Eukaryota > Metazoa > Chordata > Mammalia > Artiodactyla > Balaenopteridae > Balaenoptera > Balaenoptera ricei. Next base: position 42,548,220 of record NC_082660.1, read on the forward strand.
TCATATCATAAGGCCAAGAGTACAAGTGCCTGCCCAGAGCAAAAGCCCCAGCATGTTTCCTCACAAATTCCCAAATCCAATGGAAATCAGGCTGAAAGGACTCAAGAAACTAGAAGGGAGTGCATTTGAAAACAACCTAACAAAACAGGTACTTTTCTTACCTATTTTACCACCACTTCACTTGTGCTCAGGGAAGTGGTGAAGGGATGAGGAAAGGCCTTATCTTCTATAATATTGGCTATTGGCAACTTAATTTAAGGCATTTTTTTCCTCACAAAACACACAACTGAAAGTGAAAAGTCCTTCGATAGGTGGCCAACTGTGATTGTTAGTTTTATGTGTCAACTTGACTGAACTAAGGGATGCCCGGATATCTGGCAAAGCATTATTTCTGGGTGTGTCTGTGAGAGTGTTTCTGGAAGAGATTTGCATTTGAATCAGTAGACTGAGTAAAGAAAATTCCCCTCGCCAATGCAGGCGGGCAGCATCCAATCCATTGAAGACCTGAGTGGAAAAACAAGGGGGAGGAAGGGAAAGTTCGCTCTCTCTGCTTGAGCTGAGACATCCATCTTCTCCTGCCCTTGGACGTTGGTGCGCCTGGTTCTCAGGCCCTCGGACTCAGACTGGTATACCATCAGGTTTCCTGGTTCTCCAGCTTGCAGGCAGCAGATCAGGTAACTTCTCAGCTTCCATAACTGCATGAGCCAATTCCTATAATTATCTACCTATCTATCTATCTATCTATCTATCTATCTATCTATCTATCTATCTATCCTATTAGTTCTGTTTCTCTGGAGCATCCTAAATAATATACCAATGTTTTTGCGGAATGTAGAAAGCATGGCTTTTTATATCACCTGGTGATATAAATACTCTTAGAAGGTTAACCCCAAACTTCCAAGGTATAAGTGATAGTGGGAGGGGATGGTCATATTCAAATTGTTAAAATATCCATAGCAAAGACACAGAAACTCACCACAGACGTTTATAAAACATCAATCATCAGATATCCCATCCTGACACTAGCCTCAAATACACCTTCTGAATACCTGAGCTTAAGTAAGAGTGATTAGCTCTAGTACTTGGAAATGTGGGAACAGAAACTTACTGGGAAGTAAAAAATCAAACCTGTCAAGAAACAAATCTCTCTTTCCCGTACGTAAACAATTTCCCCAAAAGAGACAGAAGGGCTAACACCGTATCCTTAAAGGAGAAAATCAGAATACAAAGGGTAACATCTCTAAAAGGAATTTCCTGTTTTCACACCAAGATTCTGCTTCACGATGTTGATGGTGTGCAGAAAACAAAAACGGGAATCCTTTGGGTTGACTGAGCAGAGGCACACGGAGTACGAGCCTGTGAAAATAGCAGCCCTGCTCATGGACCAAGGGCTGAGTACATCCAATAGAAATATAACCATAACTGGCGTTGACCAAGGTCAGGCTCCACACTGGCTACTTCATACCTGCATTTGATTATTTAACTCTCGTGGCAACTATCTGAAATAGATATTTTTATTTCCATCTTAAAACGAGGAGACAGAGGCATCAAGAGACTAACCAACCTGTCAAGCTAGCTGTATAGAGCCTAACACAACTAGCAAGTGACAGAGTCCGGAGTCAGCCCAAGTCTTTCTGATTCCTCCCTTTAAGCAACTCTTACTTCCTGTGTTGAGACTGATTCTTTACTCCCAGGTCTTTACAACCTCTTCTTTCACAGACATGCAAAGGACAATGCCATGATTAACTCATTCAGCATGGAAGCTGTCATTGTAAAAATTACAGAGGCTCTCTCTAGAGAAAGCCAAAATATCGGTATGAAAAATAAAATTCACAGTCAATCTGACATTAATTTGCCACGTCTGAAGAATTGAGTGCTACAATTTTTATTTGCTAATGTATCCCATTCCTGAAAGTGTTGGATAGCTGATATTTTTGTTTTAAATTAAAATGGAAAAAATATAGGTTTCAAAGCTGTTAAAGATATTGTGAATGTGCTTCAAATTATTATTTTTTAGAGGGGAAGTCTCAAAACCAGAGCTGGAAACAGCTAGTTTGAATGATTTTTTTTTTAAATAATTAGTTTAGCAGACTTATCCAGATGAAGCTCACATCTTGGAACTGTGAAGTTCTAGATTGTCCTTTGGCAGAGGGAAGCAGAGAAGTAATCTATAATAACCCACACCTCAACCTCCCCCTCCCATACTTTCAATCTCTCTAATAGCAATAACTTCTCTCTCTGGCTTAAAACATCTGAACAGCTCTATGTTCTGTCAGTTTACTAATTACAATAATTCTATCTCTGCAATCATTTTCTTCCTGCTCCCTGTCTGTTGCAACCACCTGTATCCTAGTTCAGATCCTTCTTAACTCTTGCCTCTGAAGTGGCTTCTTTCCCTGTGCCCAGTTCTTCCTACTCTGTCTTATATTTAGCCAGAAAATTTTATCTACTAAAGCACATCAGTCAATTAACATAAAGCACACAGATCATCTTCATAACCTCCAGTGATTCCCTATTGCCAAACCAGAAACAAGCAAAACAATACAAAACAAAATGCAAAGCAAAACACAGTTCTCAGTTTCGCATTAAAGGCCTCCCATGATCTGATCACTGTTTATTTTTCCAGACAAGATGGCTTCCCAATATCCCACCCCCTGCACCGTACTCTGTAGTCACAGAAGACAATGCAATAGGTCCCTAAAACACCTTGCATTCTCCTACTAGGGCTTTTTTTTTTTTTTTTTTGCTTCAAAATACTATAAGTTCTGTGAAAATGGAAACTTTGCTTGGTGTACTACAAATATTTGTTAAATAAATGAGTGAATGAACGGTGTTCCCCCTGTGTGGAATGGTCTTTTCTCCCATCCTTACCTGTCTATGTACTATCAGTTCCCTCCATACATCATTTAAATCATTCGTCCTCCACAATCCTTCCCAGATGACCCTTACAGAGTCCGTCCCTTGACTATGTCTGCTCTTCCCTTGATTGGCTCTTCTCTGTTCTAACATTTCCACAGGCTGCCTCAGATTATAGGCCCTCCGGCCTCTTGTTCTTCTGCTAGAAAAGCCCTCGGAGAGCAGAGGTAAAGTGTGTACTTCAAGCATGGGGCCCGGCACATAGTAGGAGCTCAAAAGGATAATCATCATCATGTATTAAACTGAAGCTTATTAACAACAGCCAGGCCACACAATACATTCCTGTGTACATGGTTTTTATCTGTATGAGATTTTTTTTATCTTCAGGGACAAAATGTGGAATATACAAACATACGTATATATCTAAATCAGGGATCAGTAAACTTCTCCTGAAAGAGCCAGATAGTAAATATTTTAGGCTTTATGAACCATAAGATCTCTGTTACTTTTATGGCAAAAATAGGCATAGACGTATAAACAAATGGGCATGACTGTATTCCAATAAAACTTTATTTATAAAAACAGGCAGTGGGCCATGAAAGGGACCAGGATGTCACCCTAGCATTAAGAATTATTTTGAGCTGAAGGCATTTGAGTTCCAGAAATTCCTTATCAGCCTAAAAGCAGAGCCTCCCACAAGAACTCAATTGTCACAAATCTCTCTCCAGGAGCAACTCCCATCATCTCTTCTCCAGGAGAGGAGGAGTTGACATCACACTCAAACAGACATTACCATAAACTATCATAACTCCCATCTATGTTCCTAAGGACCCATTTATCCTTCCAAAAAGTCATTTGTGTTTCCATTAGTACCCTTTCTCTGTCCCCAACCCCTCTCTAAAAAGTCATTTGTCCTCCCAGAAGTACCCCCTGCCCCTCCCCATCTCCTATTGAGATGACATATAAGCTCCAAATTCTAACCACCTCCTTGAGTCACATTTTTCTGCAAACTGTTGAGTACCTATGCAAATAAAAACCTGTCTTTTTTTCTTGCTAATCTCTCTTTTGTCAGTTTAATTTGCAGGTCTCTGAGCACTGAACCTAAGAGGGTAGATAAAAAGGTTTTTTTTCTCCCCAAAAGTTGGATTTGGCCCAAGGGGCATAGTTTTACAGCCCTGTATTGAATCATAACATCAAATTAGCAGGAACAATGGCTGCTGTGTTTCTTCAGCTTCTCCTTTCACTGAGGCAGACAAAACTCTGTTTCCAATTAAGATCAAAACACACTCATTCCTGTACTTCAATAAAGGGCTTCTCAGTGCTGATGACTATGTTCCTGCTGGAGGGATGCAAAAATAAATATGTGAAAAGTCACTTGTGAGCATCCAGTACATAAATATTTGGCATTTTGTAGTATCATTTCCTTCCCCTCTATTTCCCAATTTATATCCTGTTGATTTTTGAACTTTGTTAACTTTTTGGCACTGAAAATAGATTCTGTTTTCAGAGTGATGTGCCATTCTAGACATATATAACATTTTCCCTTTCTAAAGAATTCCTTTTTGAGACGAAAAAAAGCACACAAAAAATAAATCCAAATACTGAATTGAATATTCATTATGGTATCAACATATAACAAATGTTCACAGAATTGGTAAGTAAATACTCTTCAGTATTACAGAGAAAAATTTTGTTTCAATGGAGAACACTGCCTCTTTTATAGCACACCCTTTGGGTTATCAGATTCTGGTCCTGTTCATTGCCTTTGAACTGTTTTGCATCTCTTTGTAAATTACAGGTAAATGATAAATATTCAAACTCTACCTTGTCTGACGGGAGATTTAATTGACTTCCTCTCCCTCTGGAAAAACCAGTTTGGGTTCTTACCTGCAAACTGGACTGGATCCTATTACTTTACCCAAATTGTCCATTCTTAACACATTGTCCATTCTTCCAGTTTTCTTCAAAATCTGGCTACAACCCTCCAAACTAACATATCCAATTTTTCTCCCTCCTGCCTGACTCAGAGTCACCAAGAACTAAAACCTGACTACCCAGATCCCTGTTGAGACTCTGGGCTCCCTTGCAGCTGGCCTTTTCCCCGAGGACTTGAAGAAACCTTGCAAGCTGAATCAGCAAGACTCCATAAAAACCTTGAAGGACTCACTACTGCAGCAGACCAGGCATGGGCTAGAATTCTGCATGGACAAGCCACTGCCTGGACCACTTAAGGATGTCCAGTGAAATGATCAAGTCACACATGCCCCTATATGAGAGGTAACCAAGACTGTGGACAACATGGCCATGAGTATGAACATACTAACTCGAGAGCTTCAAGAAAGTCAATGAGCTGTGCTGCCTAACCGACTGGTGCTCACATAATTCTGGCTTCCAGACAGGGTGCATGCACAGTAAGTGGAAGCAACTACTCTAAATTTGTTTCCAGAAACTTCTTTGACATCTTCGTATAATCACATTTGAGAGGCCAACAAAGAAATTTGTCAGGTGTCTGCAGTTCTCCTGACTCTTGAGCTAAATATTTTCCTCCACCCATTTCTTGGAATCTAGTGGACTGGTTACCCTTAGTGTTCAACTCCTGACACTTCAACATAACTTTTTATTTTTATATCGGTGTTTCTCTTTTTCACTTGGGGCAACCCTCTTTTGAAATGCCTGGTCTCCAGGATCCTAAAACAACTTACCTTTGCCAGCAAATCTCAACAGATGGTTTCACTGGTTTTACAGGAACAATGCCAACAAGAGTCCTGGAAAGACTATTTCTTAGACCCTGCTTCCTCCACTCAGGAGGTTTCTGATCACCTCTGTGTTGTTAACTGACTCATGATATTTGTCTTGAACAAAAGCGGAGATTGACTGCACTGAATTTTATCTGAAGCCTGTGCTCCTAGAAAGCAGCAATGGTTAGGAAATTCACCATCCCTTTCCAGAAAAAAATAAATGCAAAGGACCACCTGTCCTTGGTATTCAGAGATAAAGACCCACCTCCACCATTCCTTGTGGCTCTTCCTGACTCCCACAAGACTCCCTGTCTACCCTGCCCCATGACTCCCTTGTTTACTACTTGCTTGTGTAAAACTTCAGGTGTTCTCTTTCTTCTTTGAGATGTTCCTTATTAATGAACATTCTCCTTATTGCAATAGTCTGCATAAAATCATCTCCTTAATTGTCCAGTGCATTTTGTCTTTGATGGTATTTTCAAAATTTTTACAATCAGTATTGATTATTGTAGGACAGGAAAAACTTTTTTCCTCTACTCTCCTAGGTTTTTCAGTTGGGGCTCTGCAGATTAGACTGACAAAAGATAGATTAATAAGAGATAATAAACAGAGTTTATTAACATGTGCATTGTGCATATACACAGGAATACTCAGTGATGAGTAACTCAAAGAGGTGGTTAGAACTTGGGCTTATATAGCATCTTAACTAAAGAACAATACATTTTAGCAAAGTGACAAGACAAAGGAGAGGACTTTGAGTTTTGGGGGGCAGAAAACTGTGGGACAGTAAATACATGGGGAAACTAATGGAAAATAAGGGCTAGCTGGTAAAGTTTGTTATGTAGATTCTTCTGGTGCCCTTTCTGGGCTGATAAAAGTCTAGAGTTGTCTCCAGGGATTAAGACTCTTCCTGCCTTTCCTGGTAAAGAAGGAGAGGGCAGAGAGTTTTTCTTGTGTCTGCTTCTTCTTAACTGCCTTCAGCTCAAAACAACCTTTATGCTGGAATAGCATATTTTGGGGTGGCATACTCTGAATGCCTTCATTATCCTTATATTTTATTTATTATTTTTTTTAATTTTTAAAATTTATTTATTTATTTTGTTTTGGGCTGTGTTGGGTCTTCGTTGCTGCGCACGGGCTTTCTCTAGTTGCGGAGAGCGGGGGCCACTCTTCATTGCGGTGCGCGGGCTTCTCACTGTGGTGTCTTCTCTCGTTGCGGAGCACGGGCTCTAGGTGCGTGGGCTTCAGTAGTTGTGGTTTGCAGGCTCTAGAGCGCAGGCTCAGTAGTTGTGGCGCCTGGGCTCAGCCACTCCACCGCATGTGGGATCTTCCCAGACCAGGGACCAAACCCGTGTCCCCTGCATTGGCAGGCAGATTCCTATCCACTGCGCCACCAGGGAAGCCCTATTCTTATATTTTAAAAGAATAAATAGTACAAAAGTTCTTTTTTAGTTTTTCGTTCAAAAAGTGTTTTGGATTTCTGTGATCCTATGATGATTTTTCAATTGGAGGAAAAGGGACAAATCATTTTTGAGCTTTGTATCACAGTTACTTTGTGTACATTTTGTGTGTGTGTGTGATAGCTGTAGTTGTGAATATTATGATATCTGTTTTACTAATGACGACACAGGCTCAGGAACATAATGCCTGTGTAGTCCAGTTGTGCTGGACTGTGCTGGCACTCAGCATTCTTTGTACCTCCTTCTATACCTCGCCTGGTTTTCAGGGGTTAGAAATCTGGGAACCACATTTCCCAGATTTCCTCGCCAACAGGATTCTGGATTCAGTTTAGGTTCCCCTAATGAAATGGATATGCATGAAATTGGGCAGGTGGAGAAAAGGTACCAGCAGGTAGACCTATATGTATCAACAGATATGAATTCTTTTAATTAGCCTCCAGATGTTTCTCTGCTAATCACCCTCCCTGATGGTGCCAGCAGCTGTGACCACTGGTGGCAGTCTCCTGCAATTCCTTTCCTGAACAGCTGAAGCAACTTCCAGAGTCTCTGAGAGCCAGCAGGGAATCTGAGAGCTAGCAGTGGCTTTCCCTGACCTTTGCTCTTCCAGCCCTTCCAACAGTCACATAAGCACCCAAGTCTCTGTGTTATCACCCTTATTGATTGAAATACTGAGAGTAATTTCTGTTTTGTTGTCCTAATCCTGACTGATACAGGGGTGCCTGATGTTACAGACCCTGGAAGCACAGAGCTAGACTTTTGATCCAGCTTTGTTTGACTCCATAGACCAAGTTCCTTGCCTAAGACCTCCCTGGTTCGCCAGCAGTTCCCTGCACCACAGATCATCCATCCTGGAATGACCTACTTCATGGAGGCTGACAATGGAGTTTTGAGAGCAGGAAGAGAGATGAGAGGAGGCATGAGGAGAATGAGTCCTCCAGTACAACCTCCAGAGGGGAAAAGCACATTATGTAGCTGTTGGACACATGAGAGAAATGTCAAAAGAACATGATATCAGGTAGGTATTTATTCTATACAAGACAAAACAAAAAGTTTCTTCAAGATGACACCACAATGGAGCCAGTATCTAGCCTAAGTAACCCGAGTCCTACCCAAACCATCCCCCACCATCATGTAGGACCTGCTGCATCTGGGGTGAAGGAGAGGGCTCCAAGCCAAACTTTGGTCAAAGTCTGCCTTTGACACTGTCGACTGAAAAAGAAAAGCACAATGTAAAAGCTGTGAGTCGAATGTATTCAGTGTCTTATTGAAGACCACAGCCTGGGACACAGCCTCTCGGAGAGCTCTGAGAAACTGTTCCAAAGAGGTAAGGGGAGATGTTAGTATATATGTGATATTGGCGAAGGGGGTACATGCAACCAAGCACACATCTCGTCAGGTTGCTGCTAGTCATGAGGAACAGATATCTTAGTTAATGGTTTTAGTGCTTTTCTAAGTATGGGAAGATGCAAGAAATGGGGTTCATAAAAATTTCTCCTGAAAATATCTAACCATCTGAAGCCTTCTTCTGCCAGTTTTCCCAGAGCACAGAGTGCCTCATTCTTGATCTCCACCCTGAACTCCTTTCAGGGGGTGCTAAAGGTCAGCAACTGCAGTGGCTAATAACTCAATCCTTGCAGAGCCAGATGGCGAGTGACATTCTTTTGTTGGCAACACCAGCCCACCACTTCTGACATCACACCCTTTTTGCTCCTGGGTTCCCACCCCACCTATCTAGGTGTCAGTCTCATTAATCCCTGTTAACTGATCAGAATTGAAAGTGTGATGGGTTCCTGGAATATCTCAATTCCAGTAAGGGATACCCAAGCAAAGCCTTCTCCAGCCCCGTCTCTCTCTCTTGAGAACATATATCTTGAAATCCTGATTTGGCTCATATCCACAAAGCATGACACAGACACTATTCCTACGAGATAGGAGTCTACCCTTTCCTCAGAAACCTTCAGAGAAAGTCCCTCTGCCATCAGGTTCTAGTTTCAAACAGCTCAAACATAAAACACTTGGGGTTACTATTAAGCTGTGACCAAACCAAGACACATAGGGATTTCCTAAATATAAAACTATAAGATTGTTGGTCTCTCTGTCCCTAGAAATGTGTGAGGACTGGTTGACACCAGTCATAAAAGGCATTTAAGAAAATAGAAGTGCTTTAACTACCACACTCCTCTCCAACTTCTCCACAGATCAAGTAGATTTCCTCAGACTGGTATCAGACTGGAAACAGAAGTATCCTACCTACATGTAAACACACACACAAACACACACACACACACACACCTCTTTTCCACCTCCAGTCTTTCTCAATTGTGTTATCTAAAATTAATAAATATTGACTCTTCTCATACACACACATTATGCTCAAATATCTTTAGGTTAAATTCCCAGCTGTTATCAGCATTAAGGGTACAGTCAAAGACAGCCCCTAGGGTGAGCCTCACCAAACCCTCTCCCCTGATGGGTGAAATATTAGGTACTTTGAATCATTTCCACTTCGAAAAGGTTTTAAGAGTTGCTTACTGGTCTCGTCTGACAAAAGTCTTTTGAGCCTTTAAGAAAGTATTTTATTTTTCAAAAGGTCAAAGTCACATAATTCCATGAATAAGTAAATTCATGAAGGCATTCAAGTTCAGTCTAAAAATCTAATCTCTGGCCCAAGTTGGGCTCTCAATTTAACAAAATATTTAATTTAAATTTAATTTAAAAAAAATCATGCCTGGGGTTTCCCTGGTGATGCAGTGGTTAAGAATCCGCCTGCCAATGCAGGGGGCACGGGTTCGAGCCCTGGTCCAGGAAGATCCCACATGCCGCGGAGCAACTAAGCTCGTGTGCCACAACTACTGAGCCTGCACTCTAAAGCCCGCGAGCCACAACTACTGAGCCTGCGTGCCACAACTGCTGAAGCCCGCACACCTAGAACCCACGCTCCGCAACAAGAGGAGCCACCGCAGTGAGCGGCCTGTGCACCGCAACGAAGAGTGGCCCCCGCTCCCCGCAACTAGAGGAAGCCCGCGGGCAGCAACGAAGACCCAACACAGCCAAAAATAAGTGAATAAAATAATTTTTTTTTAAAATCATGCCTGCCTGTAACTCTCCATGACTCCTCCTTCTTCTTTACTTACATCCTTTCATTTACCACAGCCCACAACTACTTTTTGATTTCCTTTGTTTGCAACCCAGAAATGTAATCTTTGTTAAGAATCATAAAACTTTAAGTTTTCCCCATTCTAGCGCATATATGAGATCATTTAACACCCTATGAAGTTTTCATTTCTGATGTTTAATATTCAGGTAGGAAATTGAGGCTCAGTGACATCAATGGTTTCATTCAAGAAGAAGCAAAGTAGGATAAGAACTCAGGTCATTCTAACCTGAGTTCATTCATCCTGCGCAAATTCTTGGACCCACTCCAGATTCTCAGAATCAGAAACTCTAAGGATGGGGCCCAATAACCTATCTTTAATAGGCCCTCCAGGTGATTCTGATGCTCACTGAAGTGTGGGAACCACTGAGTTACCAGATGCCACACAGTCTGGTCCTTGCCAACATTTCTGACCTCATCTAGTTCCACTCCCCGCCTTGTCCACTCTGCTCTAACCACTGTGGCCTTCTTTCTGCCTGTTAAATACTCCAGGCTGATGTCTAACTCGGGAATGTTTCACTTCTTACTCCCTCTGCCTGGAATGCATTTCCTGAGGTCTTGGTATGGCCTATGCCTTTTCATCTTACAGGTCTGAACTAAGATGTCATCTCCTCAGAGGAGCCTTCCCTAAATACTTTAAAAAATCACCTTCCTCAATCCCCTATCTCATTACTTTCTTTTCTTTTCTTCGTAACAGTTATCACTATAGGGGTGGGAGGGACTTTTCCTCTACCCTCTTAGGGTCAGTACCTGAGACCTTGAATTAAAAAGACAAAAGACAGCTTAACAGGAGAAAAAGGCCTACATAGTTAATTGATATTTCTAATTTTATGTTGGGGGGAGGTGCTATACAGAAAAGAAGTGAAAACTCCGAAGTGGTGGTTAGACTCCGGGGCTTAGATATCATTTTGACAAAAGAGTGATAAATTGTGGAACAGTAACTAGTTAAAGTAAAAAGGGATTTGAGCTCCTAGGGGCTATAAATTGTGGGAAGGTAAATATATGGGGGAAACTAATGCTAGATAAGGGTTGTTTAGTAAGGTTTGTTATGTAGATTCAAGTCAGTGCCATCTCCAGTGATAAGAGTCATCACTGGTGATTAAGAGTATTCTCCTCCTCTTTGTGAAAAGGAGACACCATTACAAATGGAAATTTTTGCCCTGCTTTAAGGCAGAAAGGGAGAAGGCAAAGAGATCCTCCTGTGTCTACTGTTTCTTAATTGCTTTCAGCTCAAAATAATATACCAAAGTGGCATATTTCGGGATGACATATTCTGATCCCCTTTCCCACCTTAAATTTTCTTATTAAGTTTCATTTTCTTAAATTGCTGTCTCCTCGTCACTATACTGTAAGCTCTGTGAAGGCAGGGACCTTATCTGTACTGCTGGTTCAATAGTTATTTGTTGAATGAACTGACCTGGATCTCTTCTGTCTCTGCCCAAGTGTTCCTCCACATATGTCTCACCTCAAGTAATGTATAAAGGAATATTGCTGTAAATCGATTGGACAGGTTTTTCCTTCTATCTTTAACTTAAAGAGGCAAAAATACGTGGAAAAAATATGTGCAAAATAAAATGACATTGAAAAAGCCACTTCTAAAGGGAAGTTGATACGTGCCTACTGAAGAGATCAGAACATGCCACCCGAAAATATGCCTCTTTGGCATATGGATTATTTTGAGTCAGTTGAGAACCAGCAGACACAGGGAAAGCTCTTTATCTCCCCCTCACTGCCTGAAAATAGAGTATAAATTTCCCCTTTTGTACAGGAAATTTACGTTTATAAAGGAAATTTCCATTTGTAAAGCTGTCTCCCACCAGGAAGAGAGCTACTTCTCAGGAGACAACTCAGCACCTGAGAGACTCTTATCTGCATACACGATAACCCTTATTTACCACACATTTCCTCCCCTCCCCTTCCCATAATTTACTTCCCCCGCCCAGAAGCCCCAAACCCCTTTTCCTTTGTTTAGCCTAAGGTGGTATATAAGCTTCCATCATCTGGCCACCTACTTGAGCTACAGTTTTCTTTGTGAATTCTCATGTGCACATACGTAATTAAAATTGTTTTTTTCTCTTGTTAATTGGTATTTTATCAATTTGATTCACAGGCTCCAGGAGGGTAGAGGGGGAAAGAGATTTCCTCCCCTATACTACCAGGCCAGGAAATATTTTTTGCAAGAAATGTTTTAGGTCAAATTAATAAAACTCAGTTTGCCCCTTTGAATTTACCTTTATCAACTGGGAGATATCCTTCCTTCTCAGTCCACTACTAGAAGTTATCTGAAATGAAAAAAAAAATTTTTTTAATCAAGATCCATATTGAAACAGGAGGGAAGGGGGCAGGGCACAACCCTTAAAGAATGACATAGCCGTTGTGGGTACGACATAAACTGGTTAGAATCAACTAGGCCCAAGATGGCAGAAGATTCAACTTCCAGTAGACCTTGAGCCTCATTATATGCTCATTTTAATATATTAGCATATGCTAAATGACACACCCACAGGCACCATGACAGTTCTGGGGCTAACCATAATAGGCTAAAAAGTGGGCGGTGGCCCAATTCCTGGAACTCCCCACCCCTTCTCCAAATCAGTTGGAATAATCTTCCCACTCTAGCCTACGAAATTATTCAGGCCATAAAAACTAACCACCCCATATTGCAGGGCCTCTCTCGCCTTTTGAGACGGACCACGTTCTGTCTATGGAATGTGTATCTCTCTAAATAAATCCATTTTTTACCTATCACTTTGCCTCTGGCCGAATTCCTTCTGTGCTGAGACATAAAGAAGCTGAGCTTCATTAAGTCCTGAGACAAGGTGTGCAATTTCAATTAAAAGGTAGTGGGTTTGAGTCCCAACCTGTGGGTTCAAGTCCCAATCTGAGTTTTGGCTGCATTCAAATCCCATCTGAGTTGTGTGGTTTCAATATTACACATCTGGGAAGGTCCCTCTCATTCCAACACTCTTCCAAAATCATTCTCCTCATCATTATCATTAGCATTGGTATTGTTACCCAGTGCTCTGCTCTGATAATTCTCTTCTCATTCACATATCTAGTTTCAGATTTATTTTTTCTCAGTGGGAAGCTATTGATCTTCACTGTTTATGTATATGTGAAATAGAGATAATAACTGCTTTTGATTCGAAAGTGCTATAGAAAGGAAAGATATTATGTCATTATTATATTATTTTTCAAAGACATCTGCATGGGAGAAGGAGCAGATGCTTTTGTTTCCTTTAAAGATTCCCTACAAGCCATTCCCCCATCATCTGTACCTACAACATGCATTGATTTTACATAGAATCAAGTAAGATTGCTTATTCCTATAGAGACCTAACCTTAAGTAAATGAGAGAAGCTAGGTAGCATGAAATTCGAGTCAGAACTCATGTTTAGGGAGGGTCTGAAGGAAATGGACATCAAAAAACTAACTCAAAGTGCAGCCATGGACCATCTATCACTCGTCAGCATTGTTCATCAGATCATGCTTCATAAAGCCAGTTATATCAATACATACAAAGTAAAATAAATTTCTATCATGGATCATTGCATCAGAAATTCTCTTCTGAGATACATTCATGCAAGGGCCAAGCTATTCCCCCTGCACAGACTGGAAACCTATAGAAACATTGCGATTCTCTTTTTGTCACTAGGATTCCGTTGTGCAAGCTGCTGCTTCTATATAGCAAATAGAAGTCTGGAGTTCTCTCCAAGGCCCCACATCCTCAAGAGCCCCTGCCTAACCTGCAAAAAGAGAACAACTACGTTCCAAGAGAGCAACTTGGATTCTGAAAGAACACGATGCAGTGTCTCATGAGACCCTTTTCCGTGGCCAGGATTTGCATCAGGGCTTACATGCAAATCCTGGCACGATCCTTATTCATAACAGCACAACATATAAGAACTAGGACAGAAAACCGTAAACGTGATTGTAATTTACAGGACAGTTGTGAAGTCATAATCATATGTAATAACACCTTGTAAAATAATGTCAACCCTGTCCCCTTAGGAGCCTCACGCACATTTCTTTGTTCTCAGCTCCTGTGCTGCAAACTAGCACTGAGCTTTCCTCTCTTCAACTTAGTAGGAGTGAAAGAAATTTTGTCCTCACTGTGCCTGAGCTGGACCTCCAGAGTGGAGGTGCTTGTATTAGTTTTCTATCGTTAGGTAGGAAATTACCACAAATGCGGCAGCTTAAACAACATAAACTTAGGACCTCATGGTTCTGTAAGTCAGGCACAGCATGGCTGGCTCTCTGCTCAGGGTGTGACATGGTTGATATCCAGGTGTTGGCCTGGCTGGGTTCTTGTCTGGAGGCTCTGGGGAGAAAATCTACTTCCAAGCTCATTCTAATTGTTGGCAAAATTCAGTTCCTTGCAAGCTGTAGGACTGGAGTCCCCATTTCCTGGCTGGTTCTCAATGGGGGGCCATGCCCTGCTCTTAGAAATACATCATTATTTCTCAGTGCCTTGACTTTTTTTTTTAACCATTTTTTAATTGAAGTATAGTTCACTTACAATGTTTTATTAGTTTCAGGTGTACAGCAAAGTGATTCAGTTTTATGTATATATATTTTTCAGATTCTTTTCCATTATAGCTTATTACAAAATATTGAATAGAGTTCCTTGTGCTATACAGTAGTTCCCTGTTGTTTATCTATTTTATATATAGTAATGTCTATCTGTTAATCCCAAATTCCCAATTTATCTCCCCACCCCACTATCCCCTCTGGTTTGTTTTCTATGTCTGTGAGTCTGTTTCTGTTTTGTAAATAAGTTCATTTATATCATTTTTTTTAAGATTCCACATATAAGTGATATCATATGATATTTGTCTTTCTCCACCTTGATTCTTGTGCTTCAAATCTCTGCCCTCCTTTTTGGCAGCCAGCCAGAGGACATTCTTTGCTTTTAAGGGGCTCACCTGATTAGGTCAGGCCCACTCAGGATAACCTCCCTTTGCTATATAACATAACATCAGCACAGGAGTAATATCATATTCACAGGTTCCAACCACACTCAAAGGGGAGAGGATTATACAAGAGCAAGGCTCATGGGGAGCCATCTTAGAATTCTGCCTACCACAGCCCAAAGGGATAAAGGTGACAGAAATAGTGAATGTGGGCAAGTAGTGGGTATAACAAGCCTCCAGGGTCATTTCAAAAGCACAAACCCTTCAGCTCCCTCATTCCTCCAAGCCTGCTTACCACCCTTTTTAGAGGGCAATACTGAACTCAGAGCACAGTACTCTAAAACTTGTGTTTCCTAAGGGAGCTTCCCAAAGCCCCCAAAATTCAGGAGATCCTCTAATGTTTACCTTGTCACACAGTTTGTCACAAGGGGCTCAAACAGGCTTTTGTTGTGTTCTCTACAAGATTCCAACTTATGGGTAGGAATCTGTCTTCTCCACTGCAATCTCACCACAGTGCCTGTAGACAGTAAGTTCTAAGTGCATGTCTGCTAAATGGATGGCATATAATAATGACACAACTGTCTTGTGATTCCTCCATGACATACTCCTGTTTGATCATGTTTGCTGGCTTCACTAACCATTATTTTTACCAATCTGTATGGTATTTATGAAACTCCGTTAGATCAATCAGCATTTATAAAATGTCTATTAACGTGCAAAATTTTACAGGAGATACAAAAAATAATGAAGATAGGGACTTCCCTGGTGGTCCAGTGGTTGAGAATCCACCTTCCAATGCAGGGGACGTGGGTTCGATCCCTGGTCAGAGAACTAAGATCCCACATGCCATGGGGCAATTAAGCCCATGCACTGCAACTACTGAGCCTATGTGCTGCAACTACTGAGCCCACACGCCACAACTAGAGAGCCTGTGTGCCACAACTACAGAGCCCACGTGCCACAACTAGAGAGCCCACGCACTGCAACTACTAAGCCCACACACCACAACTAAGAGAACCCGTGTACCACAACTAGAGAGAAGCCCACATGCCTCAACGAAAGATCCTGCATGCCGCAACTAAGACCCGATGCAGCCAAAAATAAATAAATAAATAAATATTTTTTAAAAAAATAATGAAGATGAAATCCCTCTGAAGGAGCTTGCACTCTTAAAAAAAAAAAAAGCAGAAAATAAAAGGAGCTTGCTCTCTGATAGGAAAGACTGGCATATAAACAACTAGAACAAGAACACAAATCTGACCCTGCAACTCTCCTGATTTAAACTCTCAGATAGCCCCTAGGTATACTTGGGTTAAAATCCAAAATCCTTGCAGTGGTTTTCAAGGCTCTGTATGACTTGGTCTGCACCTCCCCTCCAGCCACACTTCATTATGGTCCAGCCATAGGAGACACATGTCTTTTTTTTTTAATTGAAGTATACTTGATTTACAATGTTGTGTTAGTTTCTGGTGTACAGCAAAGTGATTCAGTTCTATATATATATATATATTCTTTTCCAGATTCTTTTCCATTATAGCTTATTACAAGATATTGAATATAGTGCCCTGTGCTATACAGTAGGTCCTTGTTTATCTATTTTATACATAGTAGTACATATCTGTTAATCTCAAACTCCTAATTTATCCCTCCTCACTTTCCCCTTCAGTAACCATAAGTTAGTTTTCTATGTCTGTGAGTCTGTTTCTGTTTCGTAGATAGGTTCACTTGTGTCATATTTTAGATTCCACATATAAGTGATATCATATGATATTTGTCTTTCTCTTTCTGATTTACCTCACTTAGTATGATAATCTCTAGTTGCATCCATGTTGCTGCAAGTGGCATTATTTCATTCTTTTTTATGGCTGAGTAATATTCCATTGTATATATACCACATTTTCTTTATCCATTCATCTGTCAATGGGCATTTAGGTTGTTTCCATGACTTGGCTATTGTAAATAGTTCTGCTATGAACATTGGGGTGCATGTATCTTTTCGAATTAGAGTTTTCATCTTTTCCAGATATGTGCCCAGGAGTGGGATTGCTGGGTCATATGGTAGCTCTACTTTTAGTTTTTTGAGGATTGGCCGCACCAATTTACATTCCCACCAACAGTGTAGGAGGGTTCTCTTTTCTCCACACCCTCTGCAGCATTTATTTGTAGAGTTTTTGATAATAGCCATTCTGATCTGTGTGAGGTGATACTTCATTGTAGTTTTGATTTGCATTTCTCTAATAATTAGTGAGACGCATCTCTTTTTGGACTCAAGGTCTTTAAAACAGTAGTGCACTGATTGAATATTTAACAATTGCCTCTCCAGAAGAAAAATAATCAAATCTGATTTGTAGCATTTGACAATTTCCACGGTGTAAATACTCCCATCACGGCCAATTTCAAGTTACTAATGTAAAGTCAACCAAATAACAAAATTGCTGAAAATTTAACAATCAGCTCTTATGAGTGCATTCAAGCCAACTCCCGCACGTCACTGCTTCAAACATATTATTTCTTCTGGTCATCCCCTGTAGTAGGTTGAATAGTACTCCCCCAAAATTCATGTCTACTCAGAAGCTCTGAATGTGAACTTATTTGGAAATAGGGGCTTTGCAGATTTAATTAGTTGAGGATCTCAAGATGAAATCATGCTAGATTTAAGGTGGGCCCTAAATCCAATAATTGGTGTCCTTATAAGAGGAGAGGAGACGGAGACATATGCACAGAGAAGAAGGCTATGTGAAGACACAAGCAGAGATTGGAGTTATGCTGCCACATGCCAATGAATGCCTGGGGCTACCAGAAGCTGGAAGAGGCAAGAAAGGATTCTTCCCTAGAGCCTTCAGAGAGAACCTGGCCTTGCTGCACCTGGCTTTCTGACTTCTAACTTCCAGAACCACAAGAGAATAAAATTCTGTTCTTTTAAGCCACCCAGCTTATAGTATTTTGTTATGGCAGCCCTATCAAACTAATATATCCCCCAAATTTTATCTTGGATGATCCCTTTCTATCCTTCAATCTTCGACTAAAATATCACTTCCTCAGAGAAGCCTTTCCTAAATAAATCAGATCCCCCCGGTATATATTTTCATTATGCTTTTCCTTCAGAGCCTGTATTATACTCCATAATGAGAGAGAGGGGGAGAGAGAGAGAGAGACAAAGAGAAAGAGACACAGAGAGAGAGAGATGATAGATGATATGGATGATTTTCTTTAACCTGTCTGTATACCCCACTTGACATAAGGTCCATGAGGGCAGGGACATGGTCGATCTTGTTCACTGCTTTATCCCCAATACCTAGCAGAAATCTTATACTTAGTAGGTGCTCTTTCTTTCTTCTCATTCTTTCTTGGTGTCTCCTCCTACTTCCATGTCTGCTCCTTCTCAGTCTCCTTTGTTGTCTTCTTCATCTCCCTAATCATTAAAGGTTAGAAGTTCCCACAGTTCGGTCCTCAAACCTCCTCCTTATCCACATCCTCTTCCTAGGTGATTTCATCTTGTTTCATGGCTTTAACTACCATCTATATGCTGACAAATCTCAAATTTATTTCTCCACTGGGCTACAGACTTGTATACCCAAATGCCTACTTGAAATCTCTACTTCTGTGTCTGTTATAGTGTTTTATTCCTTGAGCCAGATGCAGGTTATGCATGCAGTCACTTTGTGAAAATTCAATGAGCATTTTTCTGTTAGAATGTGATATTTCAATTAAAATTATTTTTAAAGTAAAAAAAAATTGTAACAAATCCAAAATAAAACTCCTGATCTTGCCCCCCTCACCTGCTCCTTGCACCATCTTCCCCATCCTGGGATTTGGCAATTCAGTATTTCTATCTGTTCTGGGCAGAAACATTGGAGTCATCCTTGATTTCTGATACCCCATGTCCAATCCATCAATTCTGCAATTCTGCTCTACCCAAAAACTATATCCAGATGATCCCTTCTCACCACTTCCCAGTACAAGCTACTATCAGCTCTTCACTCTTTGCCCATCCGCAGTCTATCCTCAACACTGCAGCCCTGTCATTCCTCAGCTCAACACCTTCCAGTGGCTTCACATCCCACCAGAGTAAAAACCCAAGTCCTTTCCATAGTCCAATTTTATCTTCTGCTTTCCCCCTCACTCACTCTACATCTCTGTCCTCCCTGCCCTTCCTCAAACACGCCAAGCACAATCCTACCTTAGGGCCTTTCTTCCCTCTGCTTGGAATGCTCTTACCCAAAATATCTGCATGGCTCATTTCCTCCCTTCCTTAAGATTTTTACCCAATGTCACCTTCCCGCCAAGGCATTCCCCAATCACCCAATAAAAAAATGGTAACTTATCTCTTTCTAGCACTGCCTAACTCTCTTACCTTGTTCTGTTTTCCTCTCAATGGTTATTCATTTATTCACTAGAACATAATCTCCATGAGACTGGAGACTGTCTATTTCATTCACTTCAGTCTATTTCATTCACTGTTCTATCCCTAGGCCTAGACCAGCACCTAATACATAGAGGGGCCCAACAAATAAATCAACTCAGAAGGCAGATTTAAATTAAGTACGAGAATAGATGTGTAATGAAACAGCTTTGAGAATATTGAAGAGGAAGGAATCTATTCCAGTATCTGTGGAGGGGTAGAAATCAATAATGCCTCACAAAGGAACTAGTATTTGAACATATTCATGAAACATGAGTAGGATTTCCATTCTCTGTGAAAGGATAAAAGGCATTCCACAATTCCGCTACAAGCAAAAACATAATAGTATTACTTGAAAATAAAAATCAAAAAATAAATTAAAAGAGTAAAAGGGACTGTCTCATTATTATAAACCAGGACTTTTCCCTACCAACTGTGGGACTAGTTGAAAATACAGGGCAAAACTTATGCTGGATTAAACAATCTCATTGTTTTATATATCATTCTTAATAGAATCCATTTTAAAGTAAAGAATTCACTAACAACTGTTCAAAATAGAAATGTGTTATAATGAGATCAGCAATGCCTCTTGAACTTCAGTTGATAAGCCTGCTTAATCTGGTTTCAGCTTATTCTAAGCCTATGCTTATAGGAAAGCAAGTTTTTAAACTACTGGCTTGAAGAGCAGTTTCTTATAACACTAGATTTACTCAAAAAAATTCAAGAACATTTATAAACATGTCTATTCTACTAAGATAAGATTTCTAAACCTAACACTATAAAAGCACACAAAAGTGACTTCAATTTTGTTTGTGCTTCATGTGATACACATGTAAATAACAAATCTGAAAATGTAATATCAACATTTCTTTCCTGTACTACTATTTGTAAGAAAAAGAGTAAAATATACGACTGAATGACTCTGAAGTAGAATCCATCTGATAAATGTATCACCTCAAAATTTAACACTGTTCGGGCAGCCAAAGGGAGTAAAAACTAAGGTAAACTTGCTCAGAAGGTAAAGCCCTGTATTCCTGGGGCTTCCCTGGTGGCGCAGTGGTTAAGAATCCACCTGTCAATGCAGGGGACACGGGTTCGACCCCTGATCCGGGAAGATCCCACATGCTGCAGAGGAACTAAGCCGGTGCACCACAACTACTGAGCCTGCGCTCTAGAGCCCACGAGACACAACTACTGAAGCCCGCACGTGGAGAGCCCGTGCTCCACAAGAGAAGCCACCACAATGAGAAGCCTGTGCACCTCAACGAAGAGTAACCCCCGCTCGCCGCAACTAGTGAAAGCCCGCGCGCAGCAGCCAAGACCCAACACAGCCAAAAATAAATAAATTAAATAAATAAATTTAAAAAAGAAAAACAAACCCTGTATTCTGATTTTCTGGTCTTGGCTTCGGCACTTATTAGCTTGGGCAAGTCACTGGGCCTCATTTGATCTACGCTATTTACAAAGTCAATCCCTGCTCTCACGTTCTATCTGTAGAAGGTAATGCATTTGGAATTAAATCAAGCAGGCATTACGGAAGCTTAAATGTTTTGAAATACTGGTACAGAAAATCATACATTTTCCCAAGGTAATCTGAGATTCAAGAGGAAGTTATTTTAGCTAGTACAGATTTTGATTTTCACGTGCCTACGGCCTTACACCATGGGTCATTTTTTCCCCTTCTAAATTCTTCCCACGATGAACTGTGGAATGTTACCGTGCATCATTCAAGTTTTAAAATAACCAGTTCACCAACCAGGTAAGTCAGTTGTGAATCTGAGAAGCCCTATAAGATCCAAATCAATTAAATGATACCAGTCTACCCTCAATGAAATCCAAGTAAAATTATGAGCTTTCTATTTTTCTCCTAGGAGAGGAAAGAAAGAAAGAAAAAAAAAAAAACCACTTCATCTTATGCCCCTAACAAATTCCTTCCTAAGTGGTGTTGAATCATGGATGGGGGTATTATTCAGGTCGACACTTACTGCTTCTCTTTCTGTCTGCTCAGAGGACAGCACATGCAGCGGCCTGAAACCTGACCTCAGACACTGGTTTCTATGTGACCTCATGAACCTTGCCTGGGACAGTTTGGTTATACACATTCATGAATCATGTGGCTATCACTTTCTCCTGTC
The DNA here is from genome assembly GCF_028023285.1 of Balaenoptera ricei. NCBI lineage: Eukaryota > Metazoa > Chordata > Mammalia > Artiodactyla > Balaenopteridae > Balaenoptera > Balaenoptera ricei. Next base: position 42,569,878 of record NC_082660.1, read on the forward strand.
ACAGCTGATTAACCTCAGGGAATTGCCATGGGAACCCTCTTGCCCCATCAGACACTAACAAGATCCGATGTAGATACTGTGTACCTGCCTGAATTGAGTTCCCTGGGAGATGCTTCTCTTTTCTCCCCCAGCATCTGTCTCTCCTCAGTTAGAGGAGGGCTTTGTGTGCCCCCATACACCCCAAGACTTGCACATCTATAATGAATTCCAAACCCAGGAGACTTACTTCCTAGTTTTCCTGATGTTTAGATTTGAACTGGGATCTCTGAAACCTAGAAGTTTCCTCATTATTATATTAGCTTAGGAATTCCAAATATTTTAACCAAGGTGTATGGCAGGGGTAACTTTAACACAGAGAAAAGGACTTTCCTGGATGCCAGTGAACCTAGGGTCATGCCAGTGGCTTCAACATGCTGAGGACTCATTCTGGAAATTCCAGGGATGCTTCTGGAGGGCTGCTGGGGCGAGAGAAGATCCTGAAGATCTACCGTTCACTGACAAATTGCCTGGGCCTGGAAATATTCAACAAACTTGCAGGCTTTTGTTGTTTGAGTTAAGAATATGCTTGGAAAAGTGCATCATTCAGCTCTGAAACAGAATGATGTGGGCTCTAAATAGCTCCCATGACAGTCTGTCTTAGAAAAGAATGCATTTCACAGACATATTCAGGGATTCCATTTTAAAGAGTTCTTATAAGCTGGTAAGAACCTCACACATAAGATATTAGAAAGAAAAAAAGCATGGAAAAATCTCCTTTCAAAGGCACTCCTGAGAAACTCAATTTGAAGTTCTTAGGAAAAACAATCTGCCATCATTGCAACCAGAGATTTGCTGGAGAAGAGAAGGTCAGGCTTAGGGGGAACTTCAATTCACTTCAAGAACATAACACAAACATCAATATCAGTAGCACAGGTATTTGCTTAAGCTCACTGCATCAATTGGTATAAACTTTAGTGAGAATTAAATGGCCACAACAAATACTCAATGGCAACTTTCTCAGCAAGTGGGACCAAACATCCTCGGGATCCAGCTACTGTTCTTACACTCAAGAAAACTCCGGAAGACCGCCAAACATAGAGCACACTGGTCAGGTTAGTTTGGAATTCACAGACATTCACTGCTACCTGGCTCGACAAGGCTTTTTGGAAACCAGAAAAACAAAATAGTCAGAAGGAGAGTTCTTTGTCTACAAACAAGTGTCCAACAACTGTAGGTTGATGAAGGACTGTGACCTTCTCTGTTCGCAGAGAAGATAGCAAACAAAATAACGTTTCTTCCCCCATGACACCGACTTTGAGGACAATATCTTGCACTCACTATTAAAATGCCAGGGAAGGGGGCTTCCTTGGTGGTGCAGTGGTTGAGAATCTGCCTGCCAATGCAGGGGACACAGGTTCGAGCCCTGGTCTGGGAAGATCCCACATGCAGTGGAGCAACTAGGCCCATGAGCCACAACTACTGAGCCTGCGCGTCTGGAGCCTGTGCTCCGCAACAAGAGAGGCGGTGATAGTGAGAGGCCCACGCACCGCGATGAAGAGTGGCCCCCGCTTGCCACAGCTAGAGGAAGCCCTCGCACAGAAACAAAGACCCAACACAGCCAAAAATAAATAAATAAATAATTTTTTTTTAAAACTAAAAAAAAAAAAATACCAGGGAAGAAAGAGTGATGGCAGTTCATGGGTAGGGATGAGGTTTGAGGTGAGAAAGAGAAGATATGGGCCCAGATAGTAGAACAAGCAAACAAAAAAGCCTTACTTATTCCAGAAACTATTTTCACTTATGTCAAGTTTCTTAACTCCAGAGCTAGGCATGTGAGAATTCATTCAAAAGTAGAAATAACCTATCCCCCACCTGATCATAAATTCCAGGAAATGCCAGTCACTTTGATTATTATGGCCCATATGCCACGAATTCATTAAAACACAGACCTGTTTCTGCTACAGGAAGCACAGCTTTGTGGAATGAGCACCAGAGTGTGTCCTGGCTTGACTGTTCTCTTTTAAGTGATGCTAGGCAATTTGCTTAGGTCTTTCTCTGTGTTGTAACTCTCCAACTGTAAGAAGGGGCGGGGGGAGAAAGAAAGAGAGAGAGAAAGAGAAAGAGAGAGAGAGAAGGAAGGAAAGAAATTCTCCATTTCTCCTGCTTATCATGCAGAGATGCTGTGAGAATTGACAAATAGCATCCTTAGAACACTGAGAGGCTTCTGGAAGCCCAATATGGGGGCATCTCCCAGGGCTGCATGCCTGGAGCTAGGCCCATATCACCATAGGACTGCACAGAGCCTGGGATGTTGAGAGGTTCACACTACAAGCTTCTTCCTTCAGCAAGTCCCACTTGTAAATTACAGTTCATTGGTATTTTCTGATGTCCCTTATGTAGGAAGTAAAAGCTGACTGCTTGTTTTAAAAATCATTTCCTAAGGAAGATTTTTTTTTTTAAGTATCAAGGCATTTTAACTCAGGAAAGGAAGGGAAGGGAAACATCCCATTCAGTGATAAATGGATTGATTCATTTACTCATTCCACAAACATGTATGGAGCAGCTCCAAGGTGCCAGAAACTCTGCTAGACCCTGGGAAGGCAAAGCCAAAGGAGGCAGAGCTCTGGCCTCAGGGAGTTTATGGTCTCATAGGAGAGGAAGACGAAGGAGCCTGTGATCTAGCACTGTGCTCAGGGTAAGACCAGGTGCTATGAGAGTCTATTGAGGCCACACCTAAATTGTACCGGGGTTTCCAGAACAGGGTGTGCTTTTAGCTGGACTGTAAAGACACATAAGAATTAGATTGAGAAAAAGGAAAGGGTATTCCGGGCAGAAAGAGTAGCACCTGCAAAAATAATGTGAACAGTGAATTCGCTGGTGGTCCAGTGGCTAAGACTCCGCACTCCCAATGCAGAGGGCCCGGGTTCGATACCTGGTCAGGGAACTAGATCCCACATGCTGCAACTAAAGATCACAAATGCTGCAACTAAGACCCGATGCAGCCAAATAAATAAATAAAAATTTTTTAAATAAATAAAATAGACATGAACCAGCTTTCCTACAATGTAGTAAAACATTAAATGAGATATATGTGAGGAGCACCTAAGGAAGAGTAGGCATTCAACAAATGGGTGAAACAAATGAGGTAGAGCCAGTGAAAGAGCTAAAGAGCTAGGCAGTTGGCAGGGTGGGCATAAGTGTCTCACTGCCTCTAGGAGGCCCTGATGTTTATGGCTGGCAGGGGGACAGGCAGGACGAAGGGCGTGATACACACAGGATAGCAACCTTGGCCCTCCCAACCTCAGACCTCCAACTGTAGTTCTTGACCCAGCACCATGTTCTTGCCCCCAGAATCACTGATTTTATAAGGTTCCTTGAGAAGCCAGGGACTGAATCATGTGTAGATTCATGACAGTCGAACTGTAGAAACTGTGCAGATCTTCTAGACAGGGTGAGCACCCTTAGCTAAAGAGATATAGCCCCCTCTGCATGCGGTGGTCCAAGAGCTTAGAGATTATGCTTTGGTGAGTTGTAGCAGTTACCTTCTAAAAACACTAATGAAAACCAAACATTTATTGAGCTCTCACTAAATGCCAGGCACTATGATTGCCCTGAGGATATCCAATGACTAAAAAACAGTCCCTTGCTCTCAGTGACCACTGAAAAACTCATTAAAAAAAAAAAAGCAAGCTCCTGCCCAACCTCTAATTAACTCGTGCAGTTTCTGTTATTAGTATTTTAAGGATAGTCATTTCTCTTAGTCGGGCAGTCTGGAAAAGGCATTTAGATCAAAGAGAATCGATCTCTCCATTTACCACAGTTCCAGGAGAGAAAGCTAGAAAAGCCAAGTGTCTGCTGCCCCCATGTGGCCACAGTTCATCTTTTACTTTCCTTAATCACATGAAAGTACATCTCACACACCAACATCAGAAATGTGAAATTAAGAATTGTGGAGAATAAGGGTACAGTCTTGGGTAAGGGGCTTCTCTTTTTCTGTGTCCCTAAGAAAATCCAATGATAAAAACTGAAAAAAAATTAAACCTCTCCAAGACAGCCTAAGAGATCCCAGTAGTAAATTCTGGTTTATCTTTCTGAATTGAAGGCCCTTGTTCTGGCATTCTAAATTCCATAAGTTTCTGCAATATCCAAACTGGTAAAACAGTCCATGTCCAGGAATTCAGTAAGCAAATTATGGAAGCTACTTCAACCAACGTCTTAGCTATGTGCTGTGAGAGTTGTGAAGAATTTCAACCAAATTTCATATCTGTTATTTTCAGGTCTCCTTCAAATAATCTTTCCATCCTACACCCACTCCTTAAAAATCTGTCATGCAATAAGTTTAGCCAAGCAAATACATTTGTTTTTCCCTGTACAGAGGCCAACAACTACTGAAGCAAATTATTCTCCCATATTTATTTCAAGCCAATAATTCAGTATCTTCCACCCGAAGGAAAAAACAGAGACAAAGATAGAAAGAGACAAAGAAAAAAAGAGACAAAGAGAAAGAATGAGTAGGAACTTATATATAAACTATTCAAAAGTAAGGACTGCACGTAGCCTTCCCATTTTGTCTTCTCCTACACTATTACAATGGGATATGTATATGGAGAGAGAGACACAATAATGAGAGGAGAGTTCAGGATACTATTATTTAAATCCACCTTTTCCAAGAAGAATTTTGAATTTTGACATCAGGCATGAAATATAATGGGAAAGAAAACCATAGCACATTGAATATATTTCTATAAATGAAATTAGCTTAAAACGTTACATTTACAGATCTGTCTGTCACCTCAGCTAAATGTCAGGCACCTTGCATCTCAGGTGTAAGAACCATGCCTGCTTTGACTTTTAAAAAAACAGGTGTATTGATGAATAATTTATATGCCACAAAATTCACCCATTTTGAATATACAATTCAATGATTTTTAGTAAATTTATAGAATTGGGAAACCATCAACACAATCGAGTTTAAGAACATTTCCATCACTCCAAAAAGATCCTGTATGATGTTTGCAATCCCCACTCCAACTCCTCACTCCAAGCAACCATTAAACTGCTTTCCTTCCCTATAGATTTGCCTTTTCTGGACATTTCATATAAATGGAATCATACATGTTATTTTGCTTCTGGCTTCTTCCATGTTATTACATGTATATGTATTTCATTCCTTTTTCTTGTCCATTGAGTGGATATAACACATTTTGTATCCATATGTCAGTTGATGGACATTTGAATTCTTCCCACTTTTCAACTATTATGAATAATGTTACTATGAACATTGAAGGTCAAGATATAGTCTTTCTATCTTATGTTTTCATTTCTCTTCAGTAGATACCTAGAGAATTGCTGAATTTATGGTAACTTTATTTAAGAAACAGCCAAACTGGTTTTTTCCAAAGTGGTTGTCACATTTTATTATATATTCTCACCAGCAATGTGTGAATGTTCCAATTTCTCCACATCCTTACCAACATTCTAATGGGTATGAAGTGGTATGTCATTGTGGTTTTTATTTGCATTTCCCTAAAGATTAATGAGTGTTGAGCATCCTTTCGTGTGTTTATTGGTCATTTGTATGTCTTTGGTGAAATGTGTATTCAAAATTTTGCCCATTTTTAAATTTAGTTGTCTTTTTATTATTGAGTTATAAAAGTTCTTTTTACATTTTGGACACAGTCCTTTGCCAGAAATACAATTTGCAAATATTTTTTTCTGGTCTGTGGATTGTCTTTTCAATTTCTTAATAACGTCCTTTGAAACACAAAAGTTTTATAATTTTGATGCAGTCCAATTTGTTACTTTGTTCTTTCATGTATTTTGCATTTGGTGTTATATATAAGACATTTTTGCCTAACCCAACAACACCAAGATTTTCTCCTGCATTTTCCTTTTAAAGTTTTACAGTTTTAGCACTTACATTTAGGTCTATGACCCGTTTTAACTGAATTTTTGTGTCTGTTGTGAATTAAGGGTACAAATCTATCCTTTTACATATGGATATCCAATTATCCCAGCACCATCTGTTGAAAAGACTACCCTTTCTCCATTGAATTGTCTTGGCACTGTTTTCTTCTGAAGTATAGTTGATTTCAATATTATATTAGTTTCAGGTGTACAACACAGTGATTCAGTTTTTTTATAGATTATACTTCATTTAAAGTTATTACAAAATAATGGCTATATTTCCCTGTGCTGTTCAATATATCCTTGTTGCTTATTTATTCTATACATGGTAGTTTGCATCTCTTAATCCCATATCCCTATTTTACCCCTCCCCCCCCTTACCTCCCCCCATTGGTAACCATTAGTTTGTTCTCTACACGTGTGAGTCTGTTTCTATTTTGTTATATACATTCGTTTGTTTTATTTTTTATTTTTATTTTTATTTTACTTGTTCATTATTTTTTATTTTTTTATTTTTGGCTGCGTTGGGTCTTCGTTGCTGTGCGCGGGCTTTCTCTAGTTGTGGAGAGAGGGGGCTACTCTTCGTTGTGGTGCGCGAGATTCTCATTGCTGTGGCTTCTTTTGTTGCAGAGCACAGGCTCTAGGCACGCAGACTTCAGTAGTTGTGGCATGCGGGCTCTAGAGAGCAGGCTCAGTAGTTGTGGTGTACGGGCTTCATTGCTCCGCAGCATGTGGGATCTTCCCAGACCAGGGCTCAAACCCGTGTCCCCTGCATTGGCAGGCGGATTCTTAACCACTGCACCACCAGGGAAGTCCCTAGTTTTTAGATTCCACATATAAGTGATAACATAAAGTATTTGTATTTTTCCATCTGACTTATTTCACTAAGCATAATATCTTCTAGGTCCATCCACACTGATGCAAGTAGCAGAATTTTATTCATTTTTATGCCTGAGTAATATTCCATTGTATATATGTACCACATCTTCTTTAGCCATTCATCAGTTGATGGACACTTGGATTGCTTCCATATCTTGGCTATTGTAAATAGTGCTGCTATGACTGTTAGGGTGCATGTATCTTTTTGAATTAGTGTTTTCCAGGTTTTTTTCAGATATATACCCAGCAGTGGAATTGCTGGATCATATGGTAATTCTATATTTAGTTTTTTGAGGAAACTCCACACTCGTTTTCCATAGTGGCTGCAACAATTTACATTCCCACTATAGGTGTACAAGTGTTCCCTTTTCTCCTCATCCTCGCCAACATTTGTTATTTGTGGACAAATATCGAACCTCCCTGGAATAAATCCCACATGATCATGGTGTATGATCCTTTTTATATATTGTCGAATTCAGTTTGCTAATATCTTTTTGAGGATTTTGCATCTAATTCATATTGGCCTGTAATTTTCTTTTTTTGTAGTGTCTTTATCTGTTTTTGGTATCAGAGTAATAATGGCCTCATAGAATGAATTTGGGAGTATTCCATCCTCTTCAATTTTTTGGAATAGTTCGAGAAAGATAGGTATTAGCTCTTCTTTATATGTTTGGTAGAATTCCCCTGTGAAGCCATCCAGTCCTGGACTTCTGCTTGCTGGGAGTTTATTACAAATTCAATTTCAATATTAGAGATAAGTCTGTTCAGATTGTCTATTTTTTCTTGATTCAGCCTTGGAAGATTTTATGTTTCTAGAAATTTTCCCATGTCTTCTAGGTTGTCCAATTTATTGACATATACCCGTTCATAATTTCTCTTATTATTTTCTGTATCTCTATGATATTGATTATTATTTCTCCTCTTTCATTTCTCATTTTACTTGGGTCCTCTTTTTTTCTTGATGAGCCTGACTGAAGATTTATCAATTTTATTTACCTTTTCCAAAAAAACAGCTCTTGGTTTCATTGATCTTTTCTATTGTTTTTTGATCTCTATTTTATTTATTTCCTCTCTCATCTTTATTATTTCCTTCCTTCTGCTGACTTTGGGCTTTGTTCTTCTTTTTCTAATTCCTTTAGATGGTTGGTTAGAGTGTCTATTTGAGATTTTTGTTTCTTGAGGTAGGCTTATATCACTATAAACTTCCCTCTTAGAACTGCTTTTGCTGAATCCCATAGATTTTGGAAAATTGTGTTTCCATTTTCATTTGTCTCAAGGTATTTTCTGATCTCCTCTTTGACTTCCTCACTGACCCATTGGTTTTTTAGTAGCATGTTGTTTAGTCTCCACATGTTTGTGCTTTTCCCACTTTTCTTCCTGTAATTGATTTCTGATTTCACACTGTTGTGGTCAGAAAGAATGTTTGGTATGATTTCTAACCTCTTAAATTTGTTGAGACTTGTTTTGTGCCCCCGCATGTGATCTACCCTGGAGAATGATGTTCCATGTGGACTTGAAAAGAATGTGTATTCTGCTGTTTCTGGATGGAATGTCCTGTAAATATCTATTAAGTCCAACTGGTCTAATGTGTCTTAAAAGACTACTGTTTCTTTATTGATTTTCTGTCTGGATGATATGTCTACTGATGTAAGTAGAGTGTTAAGTACCCTAGTATTATTGTGTTATTGTCAATTTCTTCCTTTATGTCTGTTAATATTTGCTTTATGTATTTAGGTGTTCCTGTATTAGGTGCATATATGTTAATGAGTGTTAGATCTTCTTCTAATATTTATCCCTTTATCACTATATAATGTTCTTCTTCGTCTTTTGTTATAGACTTTGTTTTAAGGTCTATTTTGTCTGAGTATTGCTACACCTGCTTTCTTGTCATTTGCATTTGCATGAAATACCTTTTCCCATTCCCTCTCTTTCAGTCTCTGTGTGTCTTTAGCTCTGAAGTAAGTCTCTTGTAAGCAGCATATAGATGGGTCTTATTTTTTTTTATCCAATCAGCCACCCTATGTCTTTTGATTGGGGCATTTAGTCCATTGACATTTAAAGTGATTATTGATAGGTATGTTCTTATTGCCATTTTGTTACTTGTTTTCTTGTTGTTTTTGTAGTTCTTCTCTGTTCTTCTCTAAGTCTTCTAGTTTATTCATTTGTGGTTTGATGATTTCCTTTAGTGGTATGCTTGAGTTCCTTTCTCTTTAGTTTTTATGTATCTACTGTAGGTTTTTGATTTGTGGTTACCATGGGGTTCATATATGTTGACTTATAACTATATCTACTGGTTTTACACTGGTAGTCATTTAAATTCAAATACATTCTAAAAGATCTGCATTTTTTCCTCTCCTCTGACACATTTTGTGTTTTTGATGTCCTATATTACATCTTCATGTTCATCCCCTTACTCATTATTGTAGTTATAGTTGTTTTACAATTTTTGTCTTTTAATATTTGTACTAGCTTATTTAACTGGTTGATCCTCAGCCTTTAACATATATTTGTCTTTACTAGTGCGATATTTCTTTTCCTATAGATACTTCTTGTTATAGCCTTTTCTTTTCCACTTAGAGAAGACCCTTTACCGTTTCTTTTAGGGTCAGTTTAGTGTTGATGAACTCTTTTAGTTTTTGCTTGTCTGAGAAGTTCTTTATCTCTCCTTCAATTCTAAATGATAATCTTGCTGGGTAGAGTATCTTAGGTTGCAGGTTTTTCCCTTCAGCACTTTGAATATATTATGCGACTCACTTCTAGCCTGCAAGGTTTCTGCAGAAAAATCAGGCAATTGCCTTACAGGGGTTCCCTTGTATATTACTCTTTTTCTCTTGCTGCCTTTAGAATTCTCTATCTTTAGCTTTTGCCATTTTAATTATGTATTGGTGTAGGTCTGTTCGGGTTCATCTTGTTTGGGACTCTCTGCTTCCTATACCCGGATATCTGTTTCCTTCTTCTTTTTTGGAAAGTTTTCAGCCATAATTTCATCAAGCACATTTTTTACCTCCTTCTCTTCTCTCCTACTTCTGGGACCCCTATAATGCAAATGTTGGTATGCTTAATATTGTCCAAAGATCCCTTTCTAATTTTTTTATTTGCTTTTCTTTTTGCTGTTCTGATTGGGTGATTTCTATTATCCTATCTTTCAGATCACTTATGTGTTCTTCTATATAACCTAGTCTGCTGTTAATTCCTTCTAGTGTGTTTTTCATTTCAGTTATTGAATTCTTCAGTTCTGACTGGATCATTTTAATATTTTCTATTTCCTTGTTAAAATTTTCATTGTGTTCATCTATTCTTTTCCTTAATTCAGTTAACATTATTACTACTAATGTTTTGAATTCTTGTTCTGGTAAATTGTTTATTTCTGTTTCATTAGTTGCTTTTTTCAGGGGTTTTCTCTTGCTCTTTCAATTGAAACAAATTCCTCTGTCTTCTCATTTTGCTTAACTTTCTCTGTCTCTATGAAATTAGGTGAAACAGTTACCTATTGCAGTCTTGAAGGGGTGTCCTTGTGTGGGAGCAACACTATACTGCCTGCATGTGCCCTGTGGCTTTGAAGAAGGAACTGGATCTGACATGAACACAAGTCACATCTTTCCCCAGGGTGTGCAGGCGGTTATCACCTTGATAGGAGGTAGGGCTGGAGACTGAGGGGCTAGGGCCTGAGCCAGGTGTGAGCTGAGGGTTCTCCTCTGCTCAGTGGCCATCCCTGCCCTTTCTGGGTTGGGACTGGGTCTCAAGTTGCTGGAGTAGAAGCCCTGAGGGTCGAGTCCCAGCTGGCTCCATTCCCTTTAAGTGTGTGCTCTCCCCACTCCCAGCACGAGCACCCTCGCCCCAGAGGGGAGCAGTGCTGGGGCAGGAGGACCTGATGCAGGTGCTGGGCATGGGTTGGGGTGCAGGCTGTGGGGGTCAAGCCACAGTCAGTGAACCTGACCGCTTTTGATGCCCTGCCTGTGTAAGCACCAGTAATGGCTGCCCCTGCCCTGCTCAGATGCTGCTCTGGGACTGGGCCACCTTTATCCTCGGCTGCAGCAGTCCTTGCCCCAGTGTGGAGCTGCACCATGAAGCTGTCACTCAGCTCAGACTGGGGTGCACACCAGGGTGGTGGGGGAAACTGGACAGTGACCCATGAAGATTCAATCTGCCCTCTCCACCCTGTTTCAAGAGTAAATGTGTGCTCACTCCTCATGAGTGAAGTCCAGGCTTCCCACAGCCCTCCTGTTAGTCCCACTGGCCCTCCAACCAGCCAAGGGGACTCATCTTCCCAGTGTCAGACCCAAGGGCTGAGGCACCCAATCTGTGGCTCAAACCACCACTCCCCAGGGAGGATCTCTACCTGTGTAATCCCCCTCCTCTTCTGAGTCCCCTCATAGGGGCACAGGTCCCACCCTGATCACTTCTCTTCCCTTCCTATCCAATTCTGTGTGGATTTTTCTTAGAGCCTTGGTTGTACAGGAGTAGTTCTGCCAGTCTCCTGTTAGTTTTCAGGGAAAATTGTTCTACATGTAGATGTATTTTTGATGTGTTCATAGGGGGAGTTGAGTTCCACCTCCTCCTTCTCCACCATCTTGGTCTCCTCTTCTCTCTTGGCATTTTTGGGTTTGGCATTTCAATTGTCAAAAATCAACTGACCATAAATATAAGGGTTTATTTCTGGAGTCTTGATTCTGTACCACTGTCTGTCCTTGCGACAATACCACACTGTCTTGATTACTGTAGCTTTTTAGTAATTTTTTGAAATGAAGAAGTGAAAGTCCTTCAACTTTGTTCTTCTTTCTCAAAAATCCTTTTGCTATTCTGGGCCATTTTAGGATCAACTTGTAAATTTCTGGGGGGCAGGGGGAAGCCAGTTAGGATTTTTGTAAGGATTGAGCTGAATCTATAGATCTAGCTAACAGAATTTGGTTTTCTAATCTATGAACATGGACTGTCTCTCCATTTACTTAGATCTTCTTTAATTCCTCAGCAATATTTTGTATTTTCGGTGTACAAGTCTTGCATTTCTTTTGTTACATTGATTCCTAAGTATTTTATTGTCTTTGATGCTAGTGTGGATGGAATCCTTCCCTTAAATTTCATTTGCAGATGGTTCATTGCTAGTATATAAAAATACAATTGATTTTTGTGTATCAATCTTGTATCCCACAACCTTGCTCACCTTGTTTATTAGATCTAGTCATTGTTTTTTGTAGATTCCTATGGGATTTTCTTACATACAGGGTCCTATAATCTGCAAAGAAAGATAGTTTTACTTCTTTCCAATCTTGATGCCTTTAATTTTTCCTCTTGTTGCGTTGGCTAGAACATACAGTTCAATGTTGAATAAAAGTGGCAAGAGTAAACATCCTTGTCTTTTTCCCAATTTAGGGAAAGCATTCAGTCTTTCATTATTACATAGGATTTTAGCTATAGGTTTTTCATAGATGCCATTTATCTAATTGAGAAGTCCCTGCTTATTACTAGTTTGCTGACAGGTTTTGGTTTGTATTTTTATCTTGAATGTTAGATTTTATTAAATGTTTTTTCTGTATCTATTGAGATGATTCATGCATTTTTATCCATTACTCGCTAATACAATTTATTATATAAATTGATTTTGAGATGATAAAGTCAATCTTGCATTCTTGAAATAAATTCCACTTGGTCATGGTGTATAATCTTTTTAATATGCTGTTGGATTTGGTTTGCTAATATTTTGTTGAGGATTACCATATCTATGTTCATGAAGGTTATCAGTCAGTATTTTTTACTTTTTTCTTGCGCTATCCTTATCAGGTTTGGGTATCAGGGTAATATTGGTCTCACAGAATGAATTGGGAAGTGTTCCCTTCTCTGTTTTCTAGAAAAGTTTGTGAGACTCAACGTTAATTCTTCTTTACGTATTACATAGAATTCACCAGTGAAACAATCTGAGCCTGAATTTTTCTTTGTGGGCAAAATTTTAATTACTAAATTCACTGCATTTACTTATTACAGGTCTATTCAGATTCTCTATTTCTATCAGTTTTATCTATACTCTATCAGTTTTGGTGATTTATATATTTCTAATAATTGGTCCATATTACCTACATTTTCTAATTTGTTCGCATAAAGTTGTTCATAGTATTCCCCAACTGTTCTTTTCATCAATAGTGAAAGATCAATAATGATGATGCCTCTTTCATGCCAGATTGTGGTAATTTGTGCCTCTCTTTTTTTCTTAGTCGGTCTAACTAAGGGCTTTTCAAATGCGTGGATTTTTTTCTAAAAACCAACTTTGGGTTTCATTGATTTTCTCAAAAGTTTTGTTTTTGTTATTGTTTTCTATTTAATTGATCTCTCCTCTAATCGTTATTATGTTCTTCCTTCTGTTTGCTTCAGTTTGTTCTTCTTTTTCTAATTTCTTAAGACATAAGCTTAGGTTATTGATTTGGTATCTTCTCTATCTTTTCTAATATAGGTGTTTAAAGCTATAAAATATCCCTCTAAGCACTGACTTAGCTGCACCCCATAAAATTTGATATGTTATATTTTCATTTTCTTTCACTTCGACATATTTTTAAATTCCTTTTCTGATTTTTTTCTTTCACTCAAGAGTTATTTAGAAGTTTGTTACTTAGTTTCCAAGTATTTGGAAATTTCCCAAATTTCATTCTTTGTGGTTTCTAATTCATTTCTGTTGTGGCCAGGGAATATGCTTTGCATGATTTCAAATCTTTTAAATTTACTGAGACTTTTTATGGACTAATATGGTCTATCCTAGAGAATGTTCCATTTGCACTTGAAAATAATATGTATTCTGCTTTGGTTGGATGGAATGTTTTATAGATGTCAGTCAGTTCAAGTTTGTTAATAATATTGTTCAAGTCATTTATATCCTTGCTGATTTTCTATCTAGATTTTTATTTATTATTTAGAGTAGGGTGTTGACATCTCCAACTATGATTGTTAAGTGTCTATTTCTCCTTTCAGTTCTATCAGCTTCTGCTTAGTGCATTTTGGGGATCTATTGTCATGTGCATATAGGTTCATAATTGTTATAGATTCCTGGTCATTTACACTTTTATCATCATGAAATATCCTCCTTTAACTCTGATAATACTTTTTTGTCTTAAAGTCTATTTTGTCAGATATTAGTATGGCCACTTCAACACTTTCTTAGTTGCTGTTTGCATTGTATATCTTTTTTCATCCTTTTACTTTTAAATGTACCTGTGTCCTCCAAAATAAAGTGTGTCTCTTACAGACAGTATAAAGTTGGATCTTGTTTTCTGTCCTAACAATGTCTGGTTTTTGACTGGAATGCTTAATCTTCTCACATTTAATGTAATTATTTATATGGTGAATTTACATCTCCCAGTTTGTTATTTTTTATATGTCCCATGTCTTTTTTGTTTCACTGTTCCTCCTTTACTTTCTTCTTTGCTGTTATACATTTTTCTATATTATACCATGTAAATTCCTTTGCTGAATTGTTTCACTATTTTTTTTAAGTTACGGTCTTAGTTGTTGCTCTAGGGATTACTATATATATTTTAACTTGTCACTATCTACTTCATATTAATACTAACTTACCTTTGGCAAAATATAGAAAAATTGCACTAATGTAGCTCCATTTCTTTCTCCCCCTTCTTTGTGCTATTATTGTCATATATTATATCTTTATATGTTACAAGCTGAACAAAAGAGGCTAACAATTATTATTTTATGAAACCTTATATCTTTTAAATTTGTTAAGAAAATGTTTTAAATATATATAGCATTTTATATTTACCTACATATTTATCTTTTTCTGGAACTTTTTATTTCTTTAGGTGAATTAATCACCTAGTGTCATTTCCTGTCAGCCTGAAGGACTATATGTATTATTTCTAGAAAAACACATCTGTCTATAAAAAATAAGGTTATTGGAGACACCTTCAAGATGGCAGAGGAGTAAGACGTGGAGATCACCTTCCTCCCCACAAATACATCAGAAATACATCTACATGTGGAACAACTCCTACAGAACACCTACTGAACGCTGGCAGAAGACCTCAGACTTCCCAAAATGCAAGAAACTCCCCACGTACCTGGGTAGGGCAAAAGAAAAAAGAAAAAACAGAGACAAAAGAATAGGGATGGAACCTGCACCACTGGGAGGGAGCTGTGAAGGAGGAAAAGTTTCCACACACTAGGAAGCCCCTTCACTGGTGGAGATGGGGTGTGGCGGAGGGGAAGCTTTGGAGCCACAGAGGAGAGCACAGCAACAGAGATGCAGAGAGCAAAGCGGAGAGATTCCCGCACAGAGGATCGGTGCTGACCAGCACTCACCAGCCTGAGAGGCTTGTCTGCTCACCTGCCAGCTGGGACAGGTCGGGGCTGGGAGCTGAAGCTCCGGCTTCTTCGGCGGTCAGATCCCAGGGAGAGGACTGGGGTTGGCTGCATGAACACAGCCTGAAGGGGCTAGTGTGCCACAGCCAGCCGGGAGGGAGTCCGGGAAAACGTCTGAAACTGCCTAAGAGGGAAGAGACCATTGTTTCAGGGTGCGCGAGGATAGGGGATTCAGAGCACCACGTAAACAATCTCCAGAGATGGGCGTGAGCTGTGGCTATCAGCATGGACACCAGAGATGGGCATGAAACGCTAAGACTGCTGCTGCAGCCACTAAGAAGCCTGTGTGCAAGCACAGGTCACTATCCACACCTTCCCTCCCGGGAGCCTGTGCAGCCCACCACGGCCAGGGTCCTGTGATCCAGGGACAACTTCCCCGGGAGAACACACAGAATGCCTGTTGCAATGTCATGATGGCCTCTGCCGCCACAGGCTCGCCGCACATTCCATGCCCCTCCCTTCCCCCGGCCTGAGTGAGCCAGATCCCCCTAATCAGCTGCTACTTTAACCCCGTTCTGTCTGAGTGAAGAACAGACGCCCCCAGGCGACCTACACGCAGAGGCGGGGCCAAATCCAAAGCTGAACCCCAGGAACTGTGCAAACAAAGAAGAGAAAGGGAAATCTCTCCCAGCAGCCTCAGGAGCACTGAATTAAATATCCACAATCAACTTGATGTACCCTGCATCTCTGGAATATCTGAATAGATAATGA
Source organism: Balaenoptera ricei (assembly GCF_028023285.1). NCBI lineage: Eukaryota > Metazoa > Chordata > Mammalia > Artiodactyla > Balaenopteridae > Balaenoptera > Balaenoptera ricei. The sequence goes on from NC_082660.1 coordinate 42,585,709, forward strand.
AACATCCCAAAATTGAGGTGGTGGATTTTGGGAGCAACAATATATTTTTTTTCCTTTTTCTCTTTTTGAGAGTGTGAATGTGTATGCTTCTTTGTGTGATTTTGTCTGTATAGCTTTGCTTTTACCATTTGTCCTAGGGTTCTGCCTGTCCGTTTTTTTTGTTGTTGTTGCTGTTGTTTTTGTTTTTTATTACAGTTTTTAGTGCTTATCGTTGGTGGATTTGTTTTTTGGTTTGGATGTTCTCTTCTTTCTTTCTTTTTTTTTCTTTTTTTATGACTTTTTAATTTTTTTCATTTTTAAAAATTATTTTTTATTTTTAAATTTAATAACTTATTTTATTTTATTTTTTTCTTTCTTCCTTTCTTTTTTTCTCCTTTTTCTTCTGAGCCATGTGGCTGACAAAGTCTTGGTGCTCTGACCGGGTGTCAAGCCTGTGCCTCTGAAGTGGGATAGCCGAGTTCAGGACATTGGTCCACCAGAGGCCTCCCAGCTCCACGTACTATCAAACGGCGAAAGCTCTCCCAGAGATCTACATCTCAAGGCTAAGACTGAGCTCCACTCAACGACCAGCAAGCTACAGTGCTGGACACCCTATGCCAAAAAAGTAGCAAGACAGGAACACAACCCCATCCATTAGCAGAGATGCTGCCTAAAATCATAATAAGGTCACAGACACCCCAAAACACACCATCAGATGTGGTCCTGCCCACCAGAAAGAGAAGATCCAGCCTCATCCAACAGAACACAGGCACTAGTTCCCTCCACCAGGAAGCCTACACAGCCCACTGAACCAACCTTAGCCACTGGGGGCAGACACCAAAAACAACGGGAACTACGAATCTGCAGCCTGCGAAAAGGAGACCCAAAACACAGTAAGTTAAGCAAAATGAGAGAGAAATATGGAGCAGTTGAAGGATCAAGGTAACAACCCACCAGACCAAACAAATGAAGAGGAAATAGGCAGTCTACCTGAAAAATACTTCAGAGTAATGATAGTAAAGGTGATCCAAAATCTTGGAAATAGAATGGAGAAAATACAAGAAACGTTTAACAAGGACCTAGAAGAACTAAAGAACAAACAAACAATGATGAACAAAACAATAAATGAAATTAAAAATTCTCTAGAAGGAATCGATAGCAGAATAACTGAGGCAGAAGAACGGATAAGTGACCTGGAAGATAAAATAGTGGAAATAACTACTGCAGAGTAGAATAAAGAAAACAGAATGAAAAGAATTGAGGACAGTCTCAGAGACCTCTGGGACAAAATTAAACACACCAACATTCGAATTATAGGGGTCACAGAAGAAGAAGAGAAAAAGAAAGGGACTGAGAAAACATTTGAAGATATTATAGTTGAAAACTTCCCTAATATGGAAAAGGAAATAGTTAATTAAGTCCAGGAGCACAGAGAGTCCCATACAGGATAAATCCAAGGAGAAACACGCCAAGACACATATTAATCAAACTATCAAAAATTAAATACAGGGCTTCCCTGGTGGCGCAGCGGTTGAGAGTCTGCCTGCCAATGCAGGGGACACGGGTTCGAGCCCTGGTCTGGGAAGATCCCACATGCCGCGGAGCGACTAGGCCCGTGAGCCACAATTACTGAGCCTGCGCGTCTGGAGCCTGTGCTTCGCAACAGGAGAGGCCGCGATAGTGAGAGGCCCGCGCACCGCGATGAAGAGTGGCCCCCGCTTGCCGCAACTGGAGAAAGCCTTCGCACAGAAACGAAGACCCAACACAGCCAAAAATAAATAAATAAATAAATAAATATTAATTATTAGAAAAGACTCCAAAAAAAATTAAATACAAAGAGAAAATATTAAAAGCAGCAAGGGAAAAACAACAAATAACATACAAGGGAATCCCCATAAGGTTAACAGCGGATCTTTCAGTAGAAACTCTGCAAGCCAGAAGGGCATGGCAAGACATATTTAAAGTGATCAAAGGGAAAAACCTACAACCAAGATTACTCTACACAGCAAGGATCTCATTCAGGTCGGATGGAGAAATTAAAACCTTTACAGACAAGCAAAAGTTCAGAGAATTCAGCACCACCAAACCAGCTTTACAACAAATGCTAAAGGAACTTCTCTAGGCAGGAAACACAAGAGAAGGAAAAGACCTACAATAACAAACCCAAAACAATTAAGAAAATGGTAATAGGAACATACATATCAATAATTACCTTAAACGTAAATGGATTAAATGCTCCAACCAAAAGACATAGACTGGCTGAATGGATACAAAAACAAGACCCGTATATATGCTGTCTACAAGAGACCCACTTCAGACCTAGGGACACATACAGACTGAAAGTGAGGGGATGGAAAAAGATATTCCATGCAAATGGAAATCAAAAGAAAGCTGGAGTAACAATTCTCATATCAGACAAAATAGACTTTAAAATAAAGATTAGTGCAAGAGACAAAGAAGGACACTACATAATGATCAAGGGATCAATCCAAGAAAAAGATATAACAATTGTAAATATTTATGCACCCAATATAGGAGCACCTCAACATATAAGGCAAATGCTAACAGCCATAAAAGGGGAAATCAACAGTAACACAATCATAGTAGGGGACTTTAACACCCCACTTTCACCAATGGACAGATCATCCAAAATGAAAATAAATAAGGAAACACAAGCTTTAAATGATACAGTAAACAAGATGGACTTAATTGATATTTATAGGACATTCCATCCAAAAACAACAGAATACACTTTCTTCCCAAGTGCTCAAGGAACATTCTCCAGGAAGGATCATACCTTGGGTCACAAGTCAAGCCTTGGTAATATAAGAAAATTGAAATCGTATCAAGTATCTTTCCCGACCACAATGCTATGAGACTAGATATCAATTACTGGAAAAATTGGTAAAAATTACAAACACATGGAGGATAAACAATACACTACTTAATAACCATGAGATCACTGAAGAAATCAGAGAGGAAATCAAAAAATACCTAGAAACAAATAACAATGAAAACACGATGACCCAAAACCTATGGGATGCAGCAAAAGCAGTTTTAAGAGGGAAGTTTATAGCAATACAATCCTACCTCAAGAAACAAGAAACATCTCAAATAAACAACCTAACCTTACACCTAAGGTAATTAGAGAAAGAAGAACAAAGAAAACCCCCAACGTTAGAAGAAGCAAAGAAATCATAAAGATCAGATCAGAAATAAATGAAAAAGAAATGAAGGCAACAACAGCAAAGATCAATAAAACTAAAAGCTGGTTCTTTGAGAAGATAAACAAAATTGAGAAACCATTAGCCAGACTCATTAAGAAAAAAAGGGAGAAGACTCAAATCAATAGAATTAGAAATGAAAAAGGAGAGCAACTGACACTGCAGAAATACAAAGGATCATGAGAGATTACTACAAGCAACTATATGCCAATAAAATGGACAACCTGGAAGAAATGGACAATTTCTTAGAAAAGCACAACCTTCCGAGACTGAACCAGGAAGAAATAGAAAATATAAACAGACCAATCGCAAGCACTGAAATCGAGACTGTGATTAAAAATCTTCTAACAAACAAAAGCCCAGGACCAGATGGCTTCTTGGGCAAATTCTATCAAACATTTAGAGAAGAGCTAACACCTAGCCTTCTCAAATTCTTCCAAAATATAGCAGAGTAAGGAACACTCCCAAACTCATTCTACAAGGTCACCATCACCCTGACACCAAAACCAAACAAAGATGTCACAAAGAAAGAAAACTACAGGCCAATATCACTGATGAACATACATGCAAAAATCCTCAACAAAATACTAGCAAACAGAATCCAACAGCACATTAAAAGGATCATACACCATGATCAAGTGGGGTTTATCCCAGGAATGCAAGGATTCTTTAGTATACGCAAGTCAATCAATGTGATACACCATATTAACAAAGTGAAGGAGAAAAATCATATGATCATCTCAATAGATGCAGGAAAAGCTTTCAACAAAATTCAGCACCCATTTATGATAAAAACCCTCGAGAAAGTAGGCATAGAGGGAACTTATCTCAACATAATAAAGGTCATATATGACAAACTCACAGCCAACATTGTTCTCAATGGTGAAAAACTGAAACCATTTCCTCTAAGATCAGCAACAAGACAAGGTTGCCCACTCTCACCACTATTATTCAACATAGTTTTGGAAGTGTTAGACACAGCAATCAGAGAAAAAAAAGAAATAAAAGGAATCCAAATCAGAAAAGAAGAAGTAAAGCTGTCACTGTTTGCAGATGACATGATACTATACATACAGAATCCTAAAGACGCTACCAGAAAACTACTAGAGCTAATCAATGAATTTGGTAAAGTAGCAGGATACAAAATTAATGCACAGAAATCTTTTGCATTCCTATACACTAATGATGAAAAATCTGAAAGAGAAATTAAGGAAACACTCCCATTTACCACTGCAACAAAAAGAAAAAAATACCTAGGGATAAACCTACCTAAGGAGACAAAAGACCTGCATGCAGAAAACTATAGGACACTGATGAAAGAAATTAAACATGATACAGATGGAGAGATAAATCATGTTCTTGGATTGGAAGAATAAACATTGTAAAAATGACTATACTACTCAAAGCAAACTACAGATTCAGTGCAATCCCTATCAAACTACCAATGGCATTTTTCACAGAACTAGAACAAAAAATTTCACAATTTGCATCGAAACACAGAAGACCCACAATAGCCAAAGCAATCTTCAGAAAGAAAAACGGAGCTGGAGGAATCAGGCTCCCTGACTTCAGACTATACCACAAAGCTACAGTAATCAAGATAGTATGATACTGGCACAAAAACAGAAATATAGATCAATGGAACAGGATAGAAAGCCCAGAGATAAACCCACGCATGCATGGTCACCTTAGTTTTGATAAAGGAGGCAAGAATATACAATGGAGAAAAGACAGCCTCTTCAATAAGTGGTGCTGGGAAAACTGGACAGCTACATGTAAAAGAATGAGATTAGAACACTCCCTAACACCATACACAAAAATAAACTCAAAATGGCTTAAAGACCTAAATGTAAGGCCAGACACTATAAAACTCTTAGAGGAAAACGTAGGCAGAACACTCTATGATATAAATCACAGCAAGATCCTTTTTTACTCACCTCTTAGAGAAATGGAAATAAACAAATGTGACCTAATGAAACTTAAAAGCTTTTGCACAGCAAAGGAAACCATAAACAAGATGAAAAGATAACCCTCAGAATGGGAGAAAATATTTGCAAATGAAGCAACTGACAAAGGTTTAATCTCCAAAGTTTACAAGCAGCTCATGCAGTTCAATATCAAAAAAAACAAACAACCCAATCCAAAAATGGGCAGAAGACCTAAATAGACATTTCTCCAAAGAAGACATACAGATTTCCAACAAACACATGAAAGGATGCTCAACATCACTAATCATTAGAGAAATGCAAATCAAAACTACAATGAGGTATCACCTAACACCGGTCAGAATGGCCATCATCAAAAAATCTGCAAACGATAAATGCTGGAGAGGGTGTGGAGAAAAGGGAACCCTCTAGCACTGTTGGTGGGAATGTAAATTGATACAGCCACTATGGAGAACAGTATGGAGATTCCTTTAAAAACTAAAAATAGAACTACCATACGACCCAGCAATCCCACTACTGGGCATATACCCTGAGAAAACCATAATTCAAAAAGAGTCATGTACCACAATGTTCATTGCAGCTCTATTTACAATAGCCCGGACATGGAAGCAACCTAAGTGTCCATCGACAGATGAATGGATAAAGAAGATGTAGCACATATATACAGTGGAATATTACTCAGCCATAAAAAGAAACGAAATTGAGTTATTTGTAGTGAGGTGGATGGACCTAGAGTCTGTCATACAGAGTGAAGTAAGTCAGAAAGAGAAAAACAAATACCATATGCTAACACATATATATGGAATCTGAGAAAAAAATATGGTTATGAAGAACCTAAGGGTAGGACAGGAATAAAGACGCAGACGTAGAGAATGGACTTGAGGACATGGGGAGGGGCAAGGGTAAGCTGGGACAAAGTGAGAGAGTGGCATGGACTTATATATACTACCTAACATAAAATAGCTAGCTAGCGGGAAGCAGCCGCATAGCACAGGGAGATCAGCTCGGTGCTCTGTGACCACCTAGAGGGGTGGGATAGGGAGGGTGGGAGGGAGACGCAAGAGGAAGGAGATATGGGGATATATGTACATGTATAGCTGATTCACTTTGTTATAAAGCAGAAACTAACACACCATTGTAAAGCAATTATACTCCAATAAAGATGTTAAAAAATATTAAATTAAATTAAAGTTTTTAAAAAATTAAAAATAAGGTTATTTTGGCTTTACAAAGTACTAGGTAACCCATCCTAGAGGCAGGTACAAAGATAAAATGGGAAGAGTACAAATATTTTATTTATATCCATTAATTTCTGGAAGATTCATGCTCTTATGTGGTGTCTAGACATACTCTGGAAAATTTAACTGTAAGGTGGCCAAGTTCTTGGGTTATCAGTCCATCATTTTCCTTCAACCTTTGTGAGAGTAGGTTGGATATTCCTTTTTTAAAAGTATTTTTTGAAAGGAAATCTTGCTTTAGAGAGTACTTTGCTGCTTTCTTTTGGATCTCACCACCACCACCTCAAGTTAAGAAGGGGAGCCCCAAGATAACTCAGAATAATGGAGGTTGCCTTTCAGATGGGGAGGCTGACTTCTTCCCCAGCTGCTGAGCTGCAGAAATTCACAGACCAATCCTGTCTCTTGGGTGCAACTTGAGAGAGTTGTTGGTAAAGCTTGTCCTCAGGACTTTGGAGTGTTGGTGAAGATAATGACTGATGACTACTCCCACCTAGATGAACTTGTAGAGCAGAGGCTGGTATAGCAGCCTGAAATGGCAAGATGAAGAAAGAGCAGCAGTGAAGACAGTTTGCATGTCCAGAGTTTGGTGGAGTGAGAGTGTTTGGGTTTTCCCAGGGGCCAAGTGGATGCCACAGAAGGCATCCAGCTGGAAGAATCTTAAAGGGTCTTGACCCAAGTGGACAGTCTGTCAGGTGAGGACACTAGGGGTAGGGGTAACCCCTGTGGTAGAAACTGAGGCAGTAAGTAACTGAGCTGAGGAGTAAACACTGAGGAATTCAGTGCTCTTGGGCTCATGGACCATCAGAATGACCCTATATTCCCTCTGGTACTCTTCCATACTGCTGAACCTGTGCAAAGATCTTGCTGTTATTAATGTCTTGGTTTCACCCATTTGCATTATAGGGTTCCTGGGGATGCTTGTCACCTTGTTTTGTTCAAAATGTAGTCTGTAAAGTTTTTCTTTTGCTATCAGAGTGGTTCTATTTTTAAGACAGTATTTAGAGAAATCAAATCTACACCATCATCATCACCTTGCCATGACCTGTTAACCTAATACTGACTTTTTGAAGAAACAGGGCTAGTTGACTTGTAGAATGTCCCATGTTCCACGTCATCTGATTGTTTCCTCATGATGTCATCTCAATTTTTCTTTTCTCTCCTGTATTTTCTACAGACTTGAAGTTAGGTATAGAAGTTTGATCAGTTTTAGGTTAAGCATTTTTTTAAATTTATTTATTTTATTTTTGGCTGCATTGGGTCTTTGTTGCTGTGCACAGGCTTTCTCTAGTTGCAGCCAGCAGGGGCTACTCTTCGTTGTGGTGTGCGGACTTCTCGTTGCGGTGGCTTCTCTTGTTGCAGAGCACAGGCTCTAGGTGCGCTGGCTTCAGTAGTTGTGGCATGTGGGCTCAGTAGTTGTGGCTCACGGGCTCTAGAGCGCAGCCTCAATAGTTGTGGCACATGCGCTTAGTGGCTCCGCAGCATGTGGAATTTTCCCGGACCAGGGCTCGAACCCGTGTCCCTTGCATTGGCAGGCGGATTCTTAACCACTGCACCACCAGGGAAGCCCAGGTTAAGCATTTTTAACACAAATACTTAATAACTGCCAAGAATACTTCATAGGTGCTACTGTGCAACCCCCTATTAAGGATGCAATTAGCAAATAATTTGTAGAGTAACATTTTGGTTCTACGTGAGCATCTTGTTCAAACAACCTTTTATCAAATGCATTTAACATCTGCTACGGACTGAATGTGTCCCCCCAAATTCATATGTTGAAATCCTAACCCTCAATGTGATAGTGTTAGGAGGTGGGGCCTTTGGAAGTTGATTAGGTCATGAGGGTGGAGCCTCATGAATGGGATTACTGCCCTAGTAAGAAGAGACCAGAGGGCTAGCTTGCTCCTTTTCCACCATGTGAGGATACAACAAGAAGTTCAGCTAGCTACAACCCAGAAGTGGGCCCTCACCAAGAATCCAACCATACTGGCACCATAAGTTCCAATTTCCAGGCTCCAGAACTGTGAAAAATAAAGTTCTGTTGTTGATAAGCCACTCAGTTTATGGCATTTTGTCTCAACAGCTTAAGCTGACTAAGATAACATCTCTTGAGGTTCCTTACCTGAATCAATTATCTAATTCTTTCTATATTTATTGGGTGGCATTCTTCTGTAAGTAATTGCTGTAGTGAATACTGTGTTGCTCTGCTCAGATCTCTTTTTTGGGGCCAATACATTATCCCCCAGTTTCTGGGAAAATCAGCTACTGACCTCATAGCTATATCTCTCATTGGGAACTGCCCTCAGCTACAGGGAACTGCCTCACTCAAAGTTATGCCCTCACCTCCCAACCTCTGCACAGGGAGCAGGCAGTATTAAATGAGTGTCTTATGCAGGAACACAAAGGTCCAGCCTTCCATTTGGGACAACTCTGAAGGGCCATCCCAGCTCCAGAGCTCCCTGTAAGACTGTCTGAGGCCCCAGTTGCAACTGCATTGAGGGTAAATTCTCCCTCTGTCCAACCCTATCTTCCTCAACCTCTTACAGATGTTTCTCCCCAATAAACCTTCTGTATGCAACTTTCCATTTTTGTTAACCCAGAACTCATTCTAAGACAATGACAAAGAACTTTCTTCTCTTTTCCTTTCATCTTTTTTCCATTTGATTGTTTTTAGAGTATCACTATGAACTCATGGTTTTGTATTTATTTAATGTATTACAACAAATTGCAGCCATTTTCATCTTGGTGCTCAAATGATCAAATGTGGCCAGTGAAAGCCCTTCATGATGCCTCCTATGTCCTTTAGACATTAATCTTTAAGTGTGTCTTTTCTAGCACAAGAATATAACCTATGCTCATCATGTATTCTTCTAGGTCCAGACCCAGAATCAGATATTTCTCTAAAAATCTCTGGTTCCCTTTTAGTGGGAATGGTGGTTAAAAATCAAGATCTGGGCACTAGGGATAAAATGTTTTCTTTTAATTTCATTTTCTAAATGTCTTTTTGCTGGTATACAGAAATACAATTTATTTTTGCATAGACATTTCACTGTGGTCACATTAGAATTAGAACCAAGTTCTCCTGAATCTCAGTCTCTATTAGTTAGAAATATTTTCAGCTGCAAATAACGGGAAGCTGACTCACAATGGCCTGGGAAAACAAGATGTTTAGTTAGCTCCTCTAATAAGGAGTCTGATGATAGCCAGTCTGGGACTGATGCAATGGCTCAATAATCCTGTCAGGGACCCAGATTGGCACTATTTAACCACTTCTTAGTTTGTTCTCATGTTTCTTTCCTTGTTCTTACAAGATGACTGGGCTCCTACCAGATACTATCTATATTCTAGGCAAAAATAAGCAAAGATAAAGAGGTTAATGGTAAAAAAATTTTCTCCTTTCCAGGCTTTCTTTTTTTTAATTTGAGAAAGATGCCCTCTCCATATAATTCCACTTAATCATTATTGGACAGAACTGTCACGAGTCCAACTCGATATAAGGTAGGTGAGAAAACTGAGCGGTTTTATTTCTTAACTTCCAATAACTGCTAAAAGGAAGGAAAGTTAGAAGGAGTCAAGAATGGATGTTGAAAGTACCTCTTGTGGTATCTGCACTAAAGGCAACATTCTTCCCACTAGATAATTCTGTTAGGTAAAACTTTGACAAAGTGTGACAAAGCTTGATTCATGTAAAAAAGGATCCCTTTGAATAAAGAGACCTCAAAGCACTTATATTTAGTATGTGTATCTGAAGACAAGATACGCTATAAAAAATGTGATCCTTGTTCACTGGAGAAGAATTTTTATTTAGCTTTCTCAATATAACTGAGGTATAATATTAACATCATATAAGAAAAAATTCTAGCAAAAGATGAATTACTTGTTTTGGACCAACTATCCCAGGGAAAACAACTAGAAAACCTGGGGAAAATATAAAAACAACTGTTTGAAGACATCATAGAATCATAGGCATTAAGACTTTGTACAGCTAAGACCCAGAAGTAGAAGGAAGCCAAGAGTGGCTGGCTTTCCTCTCAAAGTGATCACCATTCTGCACATTCTACAAGTGAGAGCTGCGACTCAGAGATTTCAGCACTCTTATGTGGTCGTTGAAAGTTCAGGGCATGCCAATGCAGAGAGGTCTTTATAAACACTCCAAGATTTTAACTGGAATAAGTGTGAACTGAAATAGATCATTCCTAGGAATGAAGCTCGGACTTAAATTAGCTCAATACCTGACTGGATTAAGGTGGGAAGTCACAAATAAACTAATATGAGGAATGAAAAAGGGAATATCACCACAGATCTTACAGACACTAAAAAGGTCATTAGGGCTTCCCTGGTGGCGCAGTGGTTGAGACTCTGCCTGCCAATGCAGGGGACACGGGTTCGAGCCCTGGTCTGGGAGGATCCCACGTGCCGCGGAGCGGCTGGACCCGTGAGCCACAACTACTGAGCCTGCACGTCTGGAGCCTGTGCTCTGCAACAGGAGAGGCCGCGATAGTGAGGGGCCCGCTCACCGCGATGAGGAGTGGCCCCCGCTTGCCTCAACTGGAGAGGGCCCTCACACACAGACGAGGACCCAACGCAGCCAAGGATAAAATAAATTAATTTTAAAAAAAAAAGGTCATTAGAAAAGATTATGAAAAGCTTTTACTAAAAATATGAAACTGAGATGCAATGAGCTAAATTCTAAGGAAATACTGTAACAAACTGACACATGAGTAGAGAATCTAAATTTTCCTGCATCTATTTATAAACATTTAATCCATAATTTAAAACTTTTCCATACAGAAAACTCAAGGTTCACATGGCTTACTTAACAAATTTTATCAGGGAGCTAAGGAAGAACTAACACCAGTATTACACAAACTCTTCCAAAGAAAAGGAACTCTTTCAAAGAGAAGAATGAAAGGCACCTTTTCCATCTCGTTTTATGAGGTCAGCATTACTTTGATCCAAAAGCTGACAAGAACATTACAAGAAAGGAAAATTCAGTTCAATCTTTTTCATGACATTCTAAATGAAACATTAGTACATTAACTCCATAAATATATTAAAAGATAATAGGTCATTAGTAAACTGGGTTTATTCTGGGAATGCAATATTCATAAATCAATGAATGCAATGTTATAATGATAGAATAAAGAAGAAAAATCACATCTCAATAGATACAGAGAAGGCATTTAATAAATGTAACATCCATTCATATTAAAGCCTCTTTGCAAACCAGGGATAGAAGGAATCTTTCTTCAACTGGTAACTGATATCTATAGAAATTCTATAGCAAGGATTTTTTTCTTCCAAATATGACAGGTTATCTTCTCTCATACCAATTCTTTGGCTGATAGAAACTATGAAAACTAGACAAAACATCAAAAGATCACAGCTTTTTAAAGGCATCAGAGATAAAGCAAGGAAACCAGCATTAGAGAGGTCTAGATGATTAAGTAAAGGGAAACACACTGAGGTGAGCTGCTTCTTTTTCCCTTGAGGCATTTGTCAATTCCTAAGCTGTGTGGAGCCAAGGTGAAGAGCAGAAAATAGCGATTCATAGCTTTGAGAAGTCTCATGAAGTAGGGCACGAAAATTGGATTTACTGCTTGTTATTAAGGCAGCCAAGACTTGAAGGTCAAGATCCAACAAAAAAAAAAGGAACCACAGAAAACTGAGCTCCAAATTGTGAGCATAGTTCAATTTCTAAACTACACAAGACAAGATGTCATGAAGTCAAGCAGAAAGCAGCAACTAAAAAGCTAAAAACTTAAGCAGAGCTTTTGGAAGTCTCATAGTAATAGAGACAAAAACTAGAAAACTAGAGATCAGGGTCTGCCAGGCTTTCAGGTAAAAATCCTGAATGGCTTTGTCCTAGGAGAGGCAAACCAGTTATAGATCAGCCCCCATGAAGATGAAATAGATTCTCAGATCATCTTAATCCTTTTTTAAAATTAATTAATTAATTTATTTATTTAATTTATTTTTGGCTGTGTTGGGTCCTCGTTGCTGTGCGCGGTCTTTCTCTAGTTGCGGTGAGAGGGGGCTACTCTTCATTGCGGTGTGTGGGCTCCTCATTGTGGTGGCTTCTCTTGTTGCTGGAGCACAGGCTCTAGGAGCGTGGGCTTCAGTAGTTGTGGCACACGGGCTCAGTAGTTGTGGCTCGCGGGCTCTAGAGAGCAGGCTCAGTAGTTGTGGCGCATGTGCTTAGTTGCTCCGCAGTATGTGGGATCTTCCCAGACCAGGGCTCGAACCCATGTCCCCTGCATTGGCAGGCAGATTCTTAACCACTGCGTCACCAGGGAAGCCCTCATCTTAATCCTTGATGGACCAAGGTTATCTGCTTCTACTATATCTGGCCTCCAGAAGAAAAGTAAATTATTTCTAGAGGATGAAACATCCTCCAGAGAAATTTTTTAAAACGCTTCATATACAATTTCTGGCATTCAACAACAAAAAAATATCACAGGCATGCCATGAATCAGCTGAAGGAAACCAAGATAAAACAGGTGATATAAATAAACCCAATAGTGATCCAAATATTTGAGTTATCAGACACAAACTTTTAAAAAAAAAAACTATGATTACTATGTTCAAGAAATTAGGTGACAGGGACTTCCCTGGTGGTCCAGTGGTTAAGACTTCACCTTCCAAAGCAGGGGGTGCAGGTTTGATCCCTGGTCAGGGAGCTAAGATCCCACATGCCTCGCAGCCAAAACAACCAAAACATAAAACAGGAGCAATATTGTAACAAATACAATAAAGACTTTTAAAATGGTCCACATAAAAAAAAAGAAATTAGGTGACAAAATTATTGACATTAGAAAGAATCACATGGGAATTCAAGAACTAAAAAACACAGCTTAAATTAAGCACTAAGTAGATGTTAGATATAGCATAATAGAAGCTTAGTGAACTGGAAATGAGTTAGCAGAGACTATGCAGGCTGAAGCATTATGAAAAAAAAGGAACGAAGAATAATGGAAAGAGTGTAAGAGACATGGAACATGGTGTAAAGGTCCAATATATGTTTAATTGGAAGGAATACCAGATTGAAAAGATACCAGAATTGACAAATGATATCAAGCCACTGATTCAAAAAGCTCTACTAATCTCAAGCAGAATGAATACAAAGGAAATCATAACTAGGCACATCATAGTCAAACTGCTGAAAACAAAAGAGAAAAAAGGAAAATCTAATTACAGCCAGAGAAAAAAAGGCACATTACATTCAAAGGAGAAACAGTAAGAACGGCAACTGACTTTTCAACAAATACAATGAAATGATATCTTTAAAGTGCTGAAATAAAATAACTGCTAACCTAGAATTCTACTCTCAAGGAAAATATCCTTTTAAACGAAGACGAAATAAAGTTGATTTCAGAAAAACCAAAACTGATATAATTAATTGCCAGCAGACCTACACTAAAATAAACACTAAAGGGATTTCTTAAAGTTAGGAACTAATGATGCTTAAAAAATAAAAAGTGAAAGCGTTATGAAGAATAAAGAGTAAATATGTGGATAAAACTATATGAACACTGACTGTATTAAGCAATTATAATAATGCATAGAGAGACTTAAAATATATGTAGAATTAAAATTCAGGTCAACAATAGTATAAATGGTAAGAGGGGATTGAGCTAAAATATTTTCAATCATTGAATTGTGGAAGAAGCAGTAAAAGTATTAATCTATAGAAGACATAAATTGAGGGTGTATGTCATAATCTCTAGGGTAACCACTAAAAGAATAATTAAAGACTGCAAAACTAACAAGGCGATAGAAGGGAAATGGAATGATAAAAGTTAATTGAGGGGCTTCCCTGGTGGTGCAGTGGTTGGGACTCCATGCTTCCAGTGTAGGGGGCGTGGGTTCGATCCCTGGTCGGGGAACTAAGATTCCGAATGCCATGTGGCACAGCCAAAAATTAAAAAAAAAAAAAAGTTAATTGATTCATCTAGACAAATTATCCAATCTCTCAGATTCCTTCAGCCCTTCATGGTACCAGTCTTGGGGGAAGCCTTACTATTTCCATGAAGTGTCACATTTTTACATGCACCTGACTTTCTCCAAAAGTCCTCTATCTGGTACATTGAATGATGATAAAATCTGAGGGGTTGGGCTGCATCAGCTGCCACAGTGGTGTCCGGATTTGAGAGGCCCTCTCTTGTCCCTTTCTCTTCATCTTTAAAGCTCAAAAGTAGAGTAGACGAGAGATCTAACAATGGGCAGCCTTGTCTCTCAGCCTCAATTTATCATAGTGACACAGCCAAATTATCTGCCCATTCAGGTGTGCATCTGTGGCCCCTAGACATTTTAACTACTCAGTGACTAGCCACCAAGAAGCAAATGAACTGCCCATTCAGCAGTGTTTCTGGGACCTATAGACATTGTGGCCATACAATCATAAGGCCATAAGTTCACATGGCCTGCCAGTTCAGGGGCATTTGTGGCCCACAGAAAATGAGGCCATTCAATCATGAGCACTACTGGTGATTTGTCCTCAACCCCAGAGAGGATGCTTCCCACCCCTCAAGTGAAACAGTTCAACTTTTCTGCCATGTTCACTCCACATTAGGTACCACTGTCAGGCAAAGGGCTCAGTCACCAGCAAGCATCATTGAGGCGGGCTGGGTCACAGACACATGGGTCAGCAAAAAGCACAAGTCTCACATTCTCTCGTTATCCTGTAGAGAGACATGCTTGGGTTGGGTGCAGCTGGACCAGGACCACCCCCTGACAATCTTCCTTTTCACAGCATAAGCATGAAAGTGCCATTGTAAGCAGAGGAAAAGTATTTGAGCTCAGGTGCCAGATGTTCAGGGGAATGCTGAAAATGACAGGTGCCCAGCAACCTTGTGGGAAGTTGAGATCATGAGCAGCCCCTCACTCTATCTGGGGGAGGAGGAGCCACTGGTCCCGCCTAGCCCACTGTCAGGCCACCCAGAGGAAGCCTCTTATTATTCCACATATAATCTTTTTTGTCTCCCAACATGTTCTTTGGAAAGAGTTCTATGGTGAAATACATTTGGAAAATGCTGTGTTTTACAGACCTTTTTGGGAGATCTATATAGTATCCTATCTACATAGTATCCTAGTGGTTGTAGAAGTTCCTCCATTAAAAAAAAAACACATCTAAACAATGTTTCCCAAGTTTTTATGATCACAGACCCTTTTACTCACATCATGATTGTTAATAAGCCAGAGAACCAGTGTTTCATGGAAGACATTTTGTGAAATGCTGACCTAGGGCAGGCATAGCAAATAGGTTTCAACATAATTACCAACTCTGATTGGTAGAGGTAGTCTAGAACATACTGTTGAGAAGAATTCTAAGAGCCTGTCTGACCTTGACCAGAAAGAGTACCATTATTTTTTTTTGAATTTTATTTTATTTTATTTTTTTATACAGCAGGTTCTTATTAGTTATCTATTTTATACATATTAGTGTATATATGTCAATCCCAATCTCCCAATTCACATTATTGACAAACAATAGCTGCCGTGTATGTAGAATATAATGGCAGCATAAGGGCAATGGACTTGCCAGTCTTGATCTAGGTTCTCTAGCTTCATTCTCTCTGGCAAAAGATTCCTCTAGGTCAGAATCGGTGACTTAAGAATTCCTCCAACAGGAACCCAACTTGGAAATGTGAGTCTTCATTCATTATAATTTGCTCATGTTCACTGAGTCTTTACTGAGTGGACTGGTCCCTCAGGAAGGGGAGAAAGTTCTTTCCATTGAAAGGAATGCTCTCAGAGGTGCCATATAAAATAAATCCTGGAATCCATCTCCAAGCTCAGTACCCAGGAGGATGCTCTTTACCCGAATGCCCCCATGACTACAGCCTTGTCCTCTGAGGTCAGGGGCATTTGGGAAGAATCTAGGAATTTCTCCCAACTCTCTGAAGCCTCCTTGGCCCTAACACCTATGAATGTTTTGGGCTCCTCCACTGTGAAGCTGCTCAGGGCTTTGGAGCCCAGTACTTTGCACTTGAGGATCTGATGTCTGAGATGTGGGTCTCTGTATATGTACCTGCACATCTATAAGAACATACATGTACAAGTGTGTACAAAGATAGTGGGGAGCGCAAATTAGGACTCACTTGATATCCATAGGGTCCAGGGCCAGGAGAAGAAGGCAATTCCATGACACAAACCACTGTTGCTTGCCTCAGCAGCTGATGCTTCAGTTTGCAGAGTGACACTGGAGACATCGGCAGTGATCAACTTCAGTCTGGAAGGAGGAAAAGGGAGACAAATCTTTCAATTTTAATGGGATTTTCAAAGATGTGCCAGGTATTGTCTGTTGGCACTCTGCGACATTCCCATTCCCATTCCCTCTCCTGCACTGCTAGGGCTGGAAGCATTGAGATTACATTTCTCAGACTTGCTTTGCCAATGTGACCTCTCTGCATGAAATTTGGAAGGGAGAAGGGAGTTAGAAACCATACTTTTCCTCTAGCAGGAAGAGTAGGCAAGTAGCTTTCAGCAGATGTGAGTTTTGTTTTGTTTTAATTTTATTTAAGTATAGTTGATTTACAATGTTGTGTTAATTTCTGCTGTAAGCAGATGTGAGTTTTGCAGCACCTGCTAGACTCCTTGCTACGCTAATCACCCAACCACCCTGGGGCCATGGGACACCTGTGCTGTCAGCAATGGTTTTCTGCAGTTTTTTGACCTCTGGGTCTCAGAAAAAACTTGCTGACTTTCTTTACCACGGTGATCCTGAAAGCGAGTGGTGGCTCCTGACCTGTGCTCCTCCATTCTCCTTCTTACTTCCAGGAATGATGACAACCAGAGTGCCCTGGAAGCCATGTTGAAGAGCGCAGAGATGCCAACAGCCTCGATCTATATGGAGGAACACCACCGGCCCATATGGACTACCCATGGTTGATTCTTATGTGAGCAAGAAAGGGATTGTGTCTGAGCCATTAGATTTTCCGTCTAATTATTCCAGTAGTTTGGCTTACCCAGACTAATACAAGAGTTGTAGTGTGTATCTAGTTACTGGTAGTCCCTGGGGTTTGTAGACAGGCAACTGTGCTTACAAATAGTGTCTGACCATCAGAGAGACCTCTGTGGGTCCGTTTTCCCCAGAGTGGTGCCTGCATGGGTATGCAGACCTATGAGGAGAGCTATTGGGGTTGGCCCAAAAGTTCGTTTGGGTTTTTCTGTAACATGGAAAAACCCGAACAAACTTTTTGGCCAAGGCAATATTTTGACCTTTTGACCTGGGCTCAGTACAGCTGGGTCCTCTTGGGCAGCTGAGACCTGTGTTCAGTACAACATGGAAGACAAGGAGGCCTGGAATGGAGATCACCCTGGTGGTTCTTATAAAGTCTTAAATAATCCATCATTGAACAATGCCCATTCCTTTACTATTCTCTTCCCCCAGAAGCTCCTGTGCAACAGAGGGAGGGAAGGAGGATAGAGGCACATTGGCTGGGAAGTCAAGTGGAATAGGTCCCAGTCTCAGCCTGTTAACAACTCCCTGAAGCATCCTCTCCCTCCATGGGCCTCAGAGTCTTCAACCCCAGAAGGGAATTAGTGAGGGGTCCCAGTGAGATCAGAGAGCACCTCAATCCTACTCCTCATCCCTGACTCACTATCTGTGTCTCCATGTGTGTGCGTGTGTGTGTGTGTGCGTGTGTGTTCCAAGCAGAAGTCATAGCTGCTAAACCAGAGGGTCCGTAAAACCTTATTTGGACTCAAAGTGTGTTCTGAGGACCAGCATATTAGCACCACCTGGGAGCTTGTTAGAAATGCAGACTATCAGGGCCCCCCACAGAACTACTGAATCAGAATCTGCAATTTAACAAGATCCCGAGGGGAACCCTATGTAAATTCAAGTCTAAGATGTACTGCTCCAGAGGACCGGGGAAAAGACAAATCACCTTGAAAAAAGAATGGGATCTGGAGTCAGGAGACCTAAATTCTAGTTTGAGTTCTGTCACTTACTTGCTCCACAAAATTCACCAAGACATGTAACCATCCAGATCCTTTTCTTAAATGAGGATGTGCTCATGACTACTGAATGGTATAGAGGTCAACGGTATGCATTCTGGAGCCAAACCGCCTAATCTTAACTCTTTACTTCATTTACTAGCTGTGAAGCTTTGGATAACTCACTTGACATCTGAATGCTTCAGTCTCCCGATCTAGAAGGTATGGTATAATAATAGTGAGGGATTCTACTAATAATTTTAAATTAGAAATGAATATAAATAACATAGCACAGTGCCTGGCATAGTCTAAGTCCACAGTACATATTATTACACTCTGGCTTATTACAACATCCTTCAATAACAGAAAGAGACCTTGAAAGTAGAATCATCATCAGCTAGCTGAAGTCTTCCTCCTTTGGGGTTTATTGTGGTACACACACTTCTCAACTAACAGACGCAGTCATCCAAAGACTGAAGCTCTAACCTCTGTGCCACCTGACAGTCATGGGATTGGCTTCATGGCACCATTTTGGAGCCATCAGCCAGTTCCCTGGGGTGGATCCCCATGTTGTCTATTCCAGCCCCATTCACTCTGCACACTGTCCTGCCTGTGGGAAATCTGCAGAGGCAGCGGCACAATGCACAGCAATGCAGTGCAGCAGGAGATGAACACTTGCCACTGGCCTTCCCTTTCCTACAGGAACTCACGCAGTTCAAAGAGCAGAACGTCATCAAGGCACTGCTTGATGGACCTGTCACCTCAGTCACTGCAGGGGAGACTTCCAGGAAGAGGCGGGTACCAGGGACCCTCAGCAGAACCCTGCACCGCAGCAAGAACGCAAGCTCCCTCAGCTGCCGCCCACTGCAAGCACTCAGGACCTCTGCTCCTCGCAGGTGGGAAAATCACAGCAGTGCCCTCCGGCTGCTGCTCCTCAGGTCTGCAACCTCCTCACAAACACCAAGCAAGTGTACTGCTGGGGGCAGAGTCAGACCGTGTTCATGAGGTCCACCCACTGGGATGGTTGAAACAAACCAACCTCAGAATCTACAGCAACAGTATGTTCGGGTTCCCCAGGACCACCCTCAGGCTTGAAGATTCCCTAGGACTCGGGACTCAGAAAAGCTGAGTTAGTTCTTTTCAGAGTCTGTGAGTCCTGCTGAGCTGTAATATACAGAATTATTATTATTTTTAAAAGAAATTTTTTATTTATTTATTTGGCTGCACCAGGTCTTAGTTGCGGCATGCGGGCTCTTTAGTTGTGGCATGCGGGCTCTAGTTCCCTGACCAGGGATCGAACCCGGGCCCCCTGCGTTGGGAGCATGGAGTCTTAACCACTGGACCACCAGGGAAGTCCCATACACATAGTTAGGATTTATGACAGTGAAAGTAAAATCAGCAAAGGCAAAAGGTGCAGGGGTGAAGTCCAATGGAAACCAGTGGTGAGATCCAGTTGTCCTCTCCCAAAGGAGTCACATGGACGATGCTTAAGTCTCCCAGAAATGATGTGTGACAACACATGCAAAGTGTTGCCAGTCAGGGAAGCTCACCCATGCCTAGGGGTCCAGAGATTTGACTGGAGGTCAGTCATGCAGGCATGCAGCGTCCACGTGACTCACTTTAGCTACTCGGTCTACAGCCTCCAGATGTCAAACTAATGCAGCACAGCCGAGGGCCTCAGACATACAAAACAGACCCTCACCATACGTCACACCACTAGCATGAACCACCTGGTCAGGTGGAACAGAGGTGCCTGGATTACAGAAATACCCTACTAGGCACAACACGCCAGGGTCTTTGTGGTGCTCCCCCAGGAGTGGGACAAGGACCGGTCTTCCCGAGACAGGCTTTTCCTTGGAACGTAAGGGCTTGAGTAACCTGGGCCTGCTGGGGTTACACTTTACAATGAATTTTAACTTAATTAGAGGCCTCACTGCCATTTAAAAAAATGTTTTCAGGGAATTTCTGGCGGTCCAGTGGTTAGGGCTCTGTGCTCTCACCGCCAAGGGCCCGGGTTCACTCCTGGGCCCTGGGCAAAAAAAAAAAAAAGAAGTTTTCAGTGGTGACCCTGGGCAAGGCTGGTGGCGAAGGGGAGGGAAGCACACGGTGCAGGAAGGGGAGCATTGGCACCAGCACGCCCCCTAGTGTTGGGGAGAGGACAGCAGAAACTGCCACGGTAACCAAGCAGGACCCTATAGGCCTTCCAGGGACAGACCCCTCCCATGTCCTCCACCTGCTTCTCATCTGTAGAAACACTTTAGCCTCCTTGGTCTTCCCCAAGTTTCAAAGAATAATTTAATCAGAGAAGTGAGAAAATGCAGAAACAAAGGGAAACAGTCAAGCAAGACAAAATAATAGTTTAGCCATTAAACAAAGTCAAGGACCTTTAGTTCCTCCCCAAGGGCTATAGATAATACTCGGGGCCATATCCTGTGAGCTGTTTTGCAGATACTGAAACCCCCATCAGGTGGAAGACGTTAACTGCATGCTGACCACAAGCACAGAGACCCCAGACTGGTTGGAAGCAGAAGGCTGATGAGGTTGACTCCCCGATTACCTCACCACCAACCAATCAGAAGAATGTCCATGAGCTGATCACACATGCCACAACCTCCTGCCTCACTCTGTCTTTAAAAACCCTTCCCTGAAAGCCATCGGGGAGTTCAGGCCTTTTGAGCACTAGTTGCCTGGACTCCTTGCTTGGCGCCCTGCAGTACACGCTGTACTTTCCTTCACCACGACCTGGTGTCAGTACATTGGCTTTATGGGGTGTGGGTGAGTGGACCCAAGTTTGGTTTGGTAATACCACCACTTACCAGGTGCCTGCCTTAGGACACATTCTGGGCTGGGGGCGCTAGAGATGTTCCTTTAAACAATCCTGACAGCCCGGTGGGATGTGTGGTCTTTAGCTATGACGTAGAAGAGGCCCAAAGGGCCGGTAAGTGGGGGAGCCAAGCCTTCTCTTCTATGGATCGGTAGATCGCAACAGCTGGGCGCAGTGTGGGCTGGAAGAACACCTTGGCATGTTTCTTGGTTCCTGGATGCCCAAGTCACACTAGGAGATGCTGGCACGGCATGAGCAACAACTGCACGCCCTTCGCCAGCCCCTTCTCCTTCTGTGAAAGCACTCATCCCTGCAGAGTCAGGATATGGGGAGCGTCTGACCAGGGCCAATGACCAGGTCTTTCTGCAGCTGGGGGTTTCTCTACTGTCCTCAGGACACTGTCATACTAACTCTATGAACTTTCTCCTGCCTCCTGACAGTGGTGTCAGAAAAACTTATCAGGTCACCTCTCTTCTGGAAATGAATAGGTTAGGATCCCTAAACCTGGCCAACATCTGAGAAGGTACAAAGAATCACAGTGGGGGGGGGGGGGGGGGCGCAAGTCCCCAGTCACGTGCCTGACAGAAAACAGAGCCTTCTCCCGGGACTTCTACACAAGACTGGGACAGAGGCACTTCCCAGGAGACCTCCAGGTTGTAGATTTGGGCAATGATTCATCCAACCAACCTGGGAATATCACACATGCCACCACCTCCTCAGAGGGGAAAGGGAAAGGCAGGGAGAAAGCAATATGTTCAGACGGAAGAGTAAATAAATGTATGTTGGATTCCATGACTGCTTTTGTCACTTGCTTCTCTCAACAGTGCCTGGCACCTGTTGGCTGTAGCACAGAAGGAATTGGGTGTACTGAGCCCAGACCCTGCCTTGCCCAGCCCAAGGAGTTCTGCTTGGTGACCAGGCAGGTGCCACAAGCACACGGCACACACTTGGCCTCTTTCCCCAGACCCCGACAGGGAACAGAAAACTTTCCTCAAGGGCACTACAGGACTTTTAGCAGCCCTTGTTGCCACTGGCTGGCATCGTCAGACAAACAGCTCTCCCCTAACTTTGCTGTGCTGTGCTTTCAAACCGGCAAAGCCCAGATTCTCCAAGGATCCCCAAGGTCCCAGAAACCGGAGCTCCTCGATTTATTTCAGGAGAATCAGGCATCATGGTTTCCTCCTCATTTGTGCATGCTGCCTGCCCTGCAGCCCACCTCCCAGCCCCTCCTCCATGCTGCTTCCCCGACCGAGCCTGAACCCTGCTCTCTGACCCCTGGCCTGAGACCAGAGCCCGGCTCCGACGGCTCCACCCCGCGCCCAACATGGCCGCGCCCATGTGCCGCCGCGGAGGCAGCAGGCACGACTACCCGTTTCTTATTCTGAGGATCTAAAGAAAGAGGAGAGCGTGGCTTTGGAAGATGGAGGGGCGGGAACCCCCCCGGGAGCACAGCAACAAGGAGGCCCGGCCGCGCGGGAGAACGGACTGGGAGAGCGGGCCGCGGCCTCGGAGGCGGCGGACTCGGATCGCCACGACAGGCCGCGCGGAGCCCGCTCGCCTCCCGCCGCCCGAGACGCCTCCCCAGCCTCTCGTACGACTCGTCGCGGAAAATGCTCGCACGCTCTCGTCGCTCCATCTAACCTCAGAGGGAGCCACGTCAGAATCCTTTGTGCCCGAAAGGCGCCGTGTTGTTGCCCATTGGCTGTGTTGCCCCCCGCCCCCAAAGCCCGCTCCTGCGCGTGCACAGCGTTCGGGCTCCCGGGGCGACGGCGAGCGGAAGTGCTCTGCTGACCCCGGGGGCGGTGCGAGTTGACGCTTGCGGTTGTTATCTGCCCTGAGACCTGGGGTTCCAGGAGGTGGAGTAAGGGGAGGCGGAGCTGGGGGTGGGCTGGATGGGGAGGTCGGAGGGGCCTTGGGCAATGAGGTCGCGCCCCTGGGGGGTTGAGTGACGGGGCCGTGGTGGTGCGGGGAGGGGGCGGGGCTACGGGGGTCAGCGAGTGATTGATCCATTGCTTGATTCATTCAGCGACCGTTTACTCAGTGCCTAGTAAAGGCGGGGCACCCCTGTGTTTCACAGTAGTCTGTTCCGAATAGCCCTGTGAGTAGGTACTACGATGCTCTTTGTTTTACAGAGAGAAAGCAAGAACAGAAAGGCTGGGAAACCTAACCAAAGTCACACAGTAAAGTGGAGGGATCCTTTTTCTGTTTTCGTTTTTTCGGCATATGCTTATGCCTTTCCAACAAACACACCCTAAATTTATCCCTTTGCTGGCTCCCTGTCTCTCCCCTGCTGAGAGTATGGCTCCGCAAGATGGGGGAGCTCTGAAGTTTTGTTCACGTAGAACAGTAGAACCCGTAGAACAGTAGAACCCGTAGAACAGTAGAACAGGCACACAGTAGGCCCTGACCTCTTGTTAAACGAATAAAAGCGGCAGAGCAGGCGGTCAGTTTCGTTCCAGAGCCCAGACCTTATCGGGCGGTAATTGAGCTCTTACTGAAGGTCAATTCTTAAAACTAGAGTGAGGCACTGTGCCTTCTGGTGGCAAGGAAAACTTTGGGGTTTTCCTCAACTTGGCTCCATCATGGAGGTTGCTAATTGCATCGCCTGTGTGGTCATTGCCTTTCCGGGGTCAGGGTTCATTAACTGAGCCCACGGCTCAGCAGCTTCAGACACCAGCTGATCTGCCATGGGCTTCCTTAGTTAGACTACAGAAGACCCAGTCTGAGGCCTCAGAAGGAGGTGCGCTCCCCGGGTCAGAGGCAGAGACATGGTCCTGAAGTGATGGTCCCAGCAAAGGTACCTTTGTCTTTGAATCCGTGGGTCCTGCCTCCTTGGAAATAAAATAGCTCCTCTGAGGGGAGTTGGAAGAGGAGCGCCAGCCCAGACCCCAGGGGCGGAGGGGGAAGGCTCACAGGACAGACCCAGATGCTCTGGTTAGAGGGAAGGGGCTCACAGGATAGCAGGTCCTAGAAGAACTGGACCTGCAGTGCCCTCTGTGCCTTCCTTCAGCTGAGAGAGAGCAAGGCTGACTCGGTGACTCAACGTCTAGCCACCATCAAGAGCTGTGTGATGGTGGTCAGTTGAACCCCTACTGGAGGAGAGGGATGAAGGTTACAGACGGATGGCGGGACGCTGCCCTGCTGTAGTGCCTGCAAAGGCAGGATCAGGCTGGAAAGATTGACTACCTGCCTCACGGGACTTTCTCCACTCGTGACACATTTGTGCACACATCATTATAGTTCCCTCTTGTGCCATGGGCTATTTTTGTTTGTTTGTTTGTTTGTTTGTTTGTTTTTGGCCGCCCCGCGCGGCATGCGGGATCTTAGTTCCCCAACCAGGGATCGAACCCGCGCCCCCTGCGGTGGAAGCACAGAGACTTAACCATTGGACCGCCAGGGAAGTCCCCTGGGCTAGTTTTGGATTTGAGTCAGTCCCATAGTATAAACAACCCACCTACCTGTAGCGGAAATGTTGCATCTCCTCTACCCTGACTGGATGACCAAAGAGGTGTCTTTGGTTTCTGTGTGTCTGTGACATTTCAGCGTGGTCTCTAGGTAGGCCATCACCTAGCTCTGCTGCCTCTCATTTTGATGCTAGTAACTGGGTCTGGGAAGTGGCTCATCAAGCTCCATCTTGCTGATGAGGCCTGTTGTCCTGATCCTAAGGCAGGGATTGCTACAGTAGCAATGGTTAACAAAAGCTCCTTGCTGAAACTGTGTTTTGAACACCGCCAAATAAGGAAGAGCATGGCGATCAAATGGACATAATGGGAAATAAGGAAGTATTGGGGCGGGAACAGGGTGTTGGTGGCCCACTGAAGGGCGGAAGGAGCCTGGCGCAAGGTCAGTGGTTTCCAGCTCCATGTGGAACTGACCAATACCTGGCCCTTAACCTCCCTCTGCCCCCCTCCATTCCTCCCTCCTCGCCCCTCCCTTCTGCCCTGCGCTCAGCTCTGGTTTGTCTCCTTCCTCCAGACCACAGCAAGCGGTCCCTGTCCTCCAGACTTTGCTCAGGGTCTATCACCTCCAGGGCTCAGTGTGATAATAGGTGATTTGCAATCATTTCTCCTTTTTATTTTACTAGTAAATGATATTGTGAAAAATGAAAAAATGCAAGTACATAAAAGAGGAAAGGTGGAATCACCACTGGAAGGTAAGCAGTGTCAACATTTTCATAAATGCTCTTCTGGACTGCTCTTCCTCAATAAATACATATTGCTTAACAAAGGAGATCGCGCTGCACTTGCTTTCTGGTAACCTACTTTTAAATATGTTAAGAGATGAGAACAGGATTGCATTGCATTTTTAAAGCCCATGTGGTCTTTCCCACGTTGTGTGTCTAATTTTTGATCTGAGTCCCCTTTGCTGGAGGTTTAGTTGCTTCCAAATTGTTGAATGGTGGAAACACCTACAGCTAACATCCTTGTAGCCTGTGCTTATTTATGATTGCCTTTTTATGATACATTTCCAGGCATAGAATTCCTGAGAGAAAGGAGATGTCAGGTTGTTAATGGCTTCCGAGGAGATGTCTTTAAACACAAGTCATAAATCTGTCCAGGAAGAGAAAATAAGTTCACGTGGAAAACCCAGAGGATCTTAGCCGTGTCCCAGGGGAACAGGCTGGAGCTACCAGGCCACGTGTCCAGATCATCCCCGCTGTGGGGCAAGAGTGATTGTTATGAAGCTGGGATGGTGGTCTCATGGCTGTAGGCACTGATCTCGACCCTCCTAATTCTGCCTTCTTAGATCTCCATCCTTTGTCAGGGCAGAGCCAGATGGCTGTGTCCCAGGTGAGTTCCTAATTTACCCCCTACTTTGTTTCCAGTGAATTTGAGGCAGCAATTAGGAAATTATATTGCAGCCTTGAAAAATCTGTCAGTCCCCCTCGGCTCTGGCTGTTTTCTGTTCAACCTGTCATCCACCTCAGGTTCTCCAATCCTTCCCCTCCCCACCAAAAAAAAAAAAAAGGGGGGGGGGGTGTAGAATGAAAGACACCTCTCAACTACTTCCCTTTGGGAACTGCACTGCATCTTTTCCTCTTTTCCTTCTCAGAGAAGATTGTTTACATACATAGAGTTACCTTCCTTCCAGTTCACTTTTTTCTTTTTAATTAGGGAAAATAAGGAAAGTAAATCGATGCTTAATGTTTTAAAATGCATATAAAAATAGTAGCCCAATCATCTGTATTCCTTCTCCACCCAGTACCTCATTCTTCCTCAGAGATGCCCACTTTTAACATTTTGATGATAAGGCACTGTAGATGCATTTACATCAGTGTAATTAAGTGAAAACAGACGTATGTGTAACATGTTTTTGCACAAATGCCATCACATTCCCATACCCATCTTGCTTTCCCCACATGATTATATCCTGGGTGTTGTTTCTCATCAATACAGAAAGATTATTTCAGTTCCTATTTCGTGGTATGGATGTATCATTTAACTATTTCTCTATTCGTAGATATTGGGGTTTTTATTCATTTTTTTTTTACTATTATAAACAGTGCCTCATGAACAGCTTTCTATGTATCTATAAGCTCAGTAGTATAAGTGTTGTGGAGGGTTCACATGGAAATCAGATTGCTGAATAAAAGCCTGGAAAATTGGATCACAGAAATTATCTGGTCTTCGAAAATTAATGAAAGTAGTAATTATGAAGGATTTGGGAGTACAAATTTAAATGTAAGATGAAAAGGCACCCAATTCATTTTATGAAGCCACTTAAATTTGATGAAGATACTACAAAAAAGAAAATTATAGACCAGCTTCGCTTAAGAATATGAATGCCCAAAATTTTAAAATATTCTGCATAGAACAGTAATAAATTGAATTACACATTTTTTAAAGTAATGCATGCACAGGGTAAAAATTTCAAGCAAAAGCTTTGTTCAAGAAAAGGTAAAAAATAATTCTCCCTCTCACTCTGTCCCCATGTCTCCTTCTTCAGTGTTTCATACATTCTTCCAGAGATAATGTATGCATCTCTATCTAGATATATGAATCTCTTAAAAAAATTTTTTTTTACAAATTAAAACACATTCTGGTCCTTGTCTTAATGATCATTACATTGCAGTTGTACATAGCTTATCCCAGGGATTCTGAACTGTGGAACTATCGCCATTTTGGGCCAGATTATTCTTTGTTGTTTGGGACGGTCCTGTGCATTTTAGCATGTATAGCAGCATCCCCGGCCTCTATCCGCTAGATGCCAGTAGCACTCCCTCCCCCAGTTTTGACAACCAGAATGTCTCCCAACATTGCCAAATGTCTCCTGGGGGACAAAATTACACAAGGTTTCAAACCAGTGGTCTACCTTATTTACAAAAATAGCCACTTGATATTCTACTGGATGGAAATGCCATTTATTATTTACCTTTCTCCTAGTGATGTATATTTAGGATATTTCTAGGCTTTTGCTACCATAAACAACATAGCAGTGAATATCCATGTACATTCCAGTTGTATGCATGTGAGTATATCTTTCTAGAAGTGACATTTCTAGGTCAGTGGCTACACACATTTTGAATTTTGATTTAAGATTGTCAAATTGCCCTCCAAATAGCATGTAGCAGTTTGTACTCCTGGCACAGTATGATGCCTTTTCCCATAAACAGGCAATCACAGTGATTTTTGCCATTGTGAGGGGAAAAAAGAGTGGTGCATTTTAATTTGCATTTCTTGAATTGAGTGTCTGTTCATATTTTTAAATGCCATTTGCACTTTTTCCTTTCAGATGATTATTCTAAGTTGTTTGCCCATTTTTCTCTTGGGTGTGGAATTACTTTGATTGCTGATTGCTAGCTCTTTATGTTAACTTAATAAGTAAATTAGACCTCTATCATGTATGTTGTAAATATTTTTTCATGGTTTCTCATTTGACTGGGTTTACGTATCTTGGAGAGTAGACACTTAAATTTTTAAAATGTGGTCTAATTTCACAATCTTTAGTGGCTTCTAGATTTCATGCATTGCTTCAAAAGGCTTTTGTGAGTCAAGATTATAAAAATGTCATTTCAGTTATGGGGAAAGGAGTGGTTAATGAATGATGGTGGCACAACTGAGTTTCCATCTGGATGGAAACAAAGGTAGACTCTTCTACATCATATGAAAGTAAAATGCCAGATTGATTAAAGAACTACATATATATTTGAGAAATTAGATGAAAATTTAAGAGGATATTTCTGTAACCTTGCTCAATGCAAGAAATATTTTTAATGAAATACAAAACCCAGAAACCATACAGAGAAAGACTGTCAGATTAGACTGCATTAAAATGTTAAAATCTGTACAGTCAAAATACATTTGAGGCTGAAAGGCAGTGCATATGATACACAGAGGATTTATATACAGAAAATGCAAACTGATGATACAAAAAAGACCAAAAATGTGATAGAAAAATAGAAAGATAGTACAGGCAATCCAAAAAAAAAAGGGGTGATGCCATAAGGGAAGATGTTTACCTTTTCCTTATGGCTCATTTTTATTCCTCCTTTTCTGTTGCATTCCAGCAAATGAAACCAGTCTTGTCCCTTCTACTAACTGTTTGCCTTCCAGGTGGAAGTGTGTGTGTATGTGTGGGGGGGGGGGTGTACAAAAAACCCCAAAATTTTTGCACAGGTTGTTTTTAATGAAAATATGCTCCTACTATGCATACTCTGCTTTTTTTCATTTAACAAAAATATATCAGACATCCTTTCATGTCAGCCAGTTTTTATAATGGCCATTTTAGAGTATAGCCATAACAATTTATTTAACCACTCTGTCATCCACCCAGTCCAGATGCAGCTTGTTGACTGTCAGGGTTCATTCTTATCAGAAGCAATGTTGCCTGGTGATATAGCTGTCATGCCACCATTATTAGATTCCCGGGAACACAGGACATTGAGGGTCATCTCCCCTGACTTTTTGCTAATACAAATAATGCTGCCTTGACCATCCTTATGGCCATATAAATATTTCAGTAGGATAGAGTCCTGGTTAAAATAGGAGGAAAAAAATGTAATAGGTACTGCCAAACTACCTGTCAACCAGCCTTCTGTGAGAGTCCTCATGTTCCTATATGAGGACCAGTGGCTCATGAACAGTGAACCACTCGTGAACAGTGGCTCTTCTCTATCTTTTGAATGTTTACCAACCTTATAGGTAAAAGACAGTATCTTACTGTTTAATTAGCATGTATTTGAACTTTAATGAGGTTTATAATCTATCTGTATATTTATGCTTATATTTTTGTTGCTATGAATCTTTTGTCCATTCTATTGAGTTGTCTTTTCTTAACTGACATCAAGAAGTCTAGGGTAACAATCCTAGAAAGGGCACTGCTGCATTAAAGAGTATTTGCAACATACATTTTGATGTATATTAACCTGTTGCTCCACCCCCTCCCCCCCCGAAGGCAATAAATAGTTTATCACTTCTTTGGTGTTTTTCTACACACTTGACTGCAGTAGGTATTATCAACCTGTTTAATGTTTAAGAAGCTGAAGGGTATAAATAAGTCCCGGATATCTAATGCCCAGCATAGTGATTATAGTCAGCAGTACTGTATTATAAACTTCAAAGTTGCCGAGAGACTAGATCTTAATTGTTCTCACTACAAAAAAGAAATGATAATTGTGTGATGTGATAGAGGTGTTAGCTAATGCTGCTGGACTGGTGGTAATCATATTGCAAAATATAAATGTATCAAATCAACACATTGTACATCTTAAACTTACACAATGTTATACGTTAATTATTTCTCAATAAGAAAAAGAATCTGAAGGGTGATAAATGGTATACTATTATAAATTTATTTCACATTCCTCCAGTTATACTGTATTAGGTTGTGGTCTCTTTCTTAAAGATTTGTTAGAATTTTAGTGTATGAAGGAAATTAGATCATTGTTATGTAGCTTACAAATATTTTTACCACTTTGATACTGATGTTTGAGAATTTAAAAAATTATTTTCTTTCTGCTATTTAGAAATTTCTAATGTCTAGGTAATCAAGTTTGCCAGTCTTTAGCTATATGTCTTCTGAATTTGCGGATGGCTTAGAAAGACTTTTGCCACTCTAGAATTATAAAAACTTTCAACTAGTAATTTTATGGTCATCCTGCACACATTTAAATCTCTGACATATCTGTAATTTATTTTGGAGTTCGGAGTGGGATAGCTAATGCAGCTTTATGGTATGCTTTTTCCCTGCATAAATACCTAGCCAGATTTTGCTAATGACTTCTTTTCTACAGCGATTTGAGATACTTTCATTCTGAACTAAATTCTGACCCTGTGTGTGTAGGATCTGTTAGTGGTTTTTAACTTTCTTCATTGTCATTACTGAAGCATAACACTAAGTATAGCATGAATGAAATTCTTCCTCCTCATTAGGGAAATCTGACCTTGAGTTAACCTGGTTTTAGCTTTGTGTCCCTGGAAACCCAATAATGGTGGAATGACAGCTGTATTACCAGGCATTGTTACTTAGGATCAAAATGACTCTTTTCTTTTCTTTTTAATCTGTACAAATCAAGCATGTTATTTATATAGCAAGGAAGCACTCATTTATTCTCCATTTAAATACCAGACTTGAGATTTAAGATCACGTTTGGCAGTGTACTGCAGGATGCTAAATAAGACTTCACTCATATCGCTTCGGATTTCTTGATATCTTGTTACGTTTTCCATCATCCACTGGAACAATTAGTTCAGCTTCCTTAATCTAAACTCGAAGTTTCCCGGATGTAAAAGCCAAAATGACTCTTGATTGGTAAACAAACTGCACCTGGACTGGGAGGATGGTGAATAACTGAAAATAGCTGGTAGGAAGCCACCGATTTGGATTTTCCTGAGTCCAGTGTAACTCTCATAACTGGGCATGTCCTTTGCCAGGACCTTGGAAGATGTGCCCAGGGGCCTGTTACAAGAGATACTGGTACATGGAGCAGCTTCCGGCTTCTAAGCCAGATACTGCCTGCACTCGCCAGTGTGGCCCTGTTCCCGGGCACCTCAGGCGGGCAGGGGCAGGTTGAGCTACTGGATTGTACTGAGAACTCCTCTTGCTGGCGTCACTGCCCTTTGGCCCACTGTTTCCTGTCTCGCTCTGCAAAGCTGAGTAAACTGGTGCCACATATGGCCCATGGGGGCCTTGTGGGTGCAAAATGTCTCCTTGAATTTAAGGCCACCAAGGGTGGGTGGGACAGGATGGGATCCAGAATGTAAATAGGTGGATTATTGCTCTCTGATAGGAATCCAGGCACTTAGAGAAGTAAATTCTTATTTGGTGGTGATAAGATCAAATACAGACCTTTACTTTTTTACCTCAATCTGCTGACCAGGCCAGATACAGTCCTGTTCTTTGACTCATGATTGATTGGATAATCCGCACTGCTGGTCATGATTGAGTAGTTGTGTTTCGAACTGTTTGTTCTAGATCTACATCCCCTTCAAAGCCTTCTCTGTCAGCCCTAAGCAGAACTGACTTCTCCCTCTTCTGGGTTCCCTGCCCTACCTCTGCCATTGCCTCCTTCCTTTCCTCCCGCCCTTTCATGTATGAGTTTGTAAGTGTTGTTTTTCTCCCTCTACTAGACTGTATGTAGCTCCTTCAATTCAGGAGGTGTTTGTTTTTATTAACCTTTACATCCTAAGAACTTATCAGCTTGGTCTCCAGTCAATAAATACGTGTTGGAAGAATGAATTTCCAGGGTAAGACATTTCTAACACTCGATCTCTTTCCCCATAGAGTTTAAAATAATTTTAGTTACATAAGCACCCTATATACTATACTATGTCAAATTGTGGATGGTGAACAGCGTAAGAACAATTACGTAGAGAAAGGCAATGCAGTGTCTAAAAAGTGCGTGCGGAAACCAGACTGAATGGACTTTAATCCTTAATTCCTGCCTGTGTGACCCTGGGCAGGTGACCTCACGCTCTGTGAGCCTTCCTGTCCTCATCTGTCAGGGTTCTCCTGGGTGGTGGGGAGGACTGAAATCTTTCTATGTGTGAAGGATGTAGGATGGGCACAGAGTGGGCACTTGATGTAACATACTGTCTCCGTCCTCAAGCCAATCACTGGGCTAAGGAGGAGTGTGCTGTTGCAGGGAACCTTGACCTTCAGGGACATGTTTGTGGACTTCACCCTGGAGGAGTGGCAGCAGCTGGACGCCACTCAGAAGAACCTCTGCAGGGATGTCATGCTGGAGAACTACAGCCACCTGGTCTCCGTGGGTGAGGGACCCTCCACAGGGTGACTGGAACACACCCCCTCATGTCTCCCTCTCTCTCGGCTGCTGCAGCTCAGGGGCGTCTGGGCCCTGAATGAGTCGGGCCTCAGGCTCACGGTCAAGAATTCATAATGGCGTTTGCACCCTGCACGGGATGTCCGTGCTCTCACCTTCTCTGTGGATGGTCTGCACTGAGGGCCCGCTAGCTGGGCTCACGGGGCAGTCACCGAGGCCAGACCATCTCTGCCCTGCAAGGATGGGCCTCGGTTCCAGAATGCCTCATGTGTCAATAACAAAGTCCTCTGTCATTTCCCCTTAACAGGATACCTTATGGCCCAACCAGGTAGGATCTTCAGGTTGGGACAAGGAGAAGAGGAGGCCAGGATGGCAGCTGGAGGAAGCCCAACACGGAGGTGTCCAGGTGAGCTTGCGCCGGGCCAGTTGGGCCATGGCGAGGGGACCTGGTGGGTCAGGGAGAGCTTGACCTCGGGGGCGCGCCCAGGAGTTCTCAGAAACCCCAGACTTGGGGGCATAATTCAGGTCTGATGGAACGAGCTGCTGTGATATCCACACGGTGCCCCGCATGCTGCCCCTCTGCAGCCCCTTGTTCTTGGGGTTCAGACAGAGGCAGCCACTGCTGTTCTGTAGATCCCGTCTCCACCTTCCAGCATCTGGGTGGCTAGGGAGACGTGCCCAGCCTTGTCTCCTTCCTCCTCCCTCTCCTTTCTGGAAGCTGTTGGGACTTTCCCCCTCTCTTGGGCATTTGCATGTTCATCAGAAGACAAGCAGATGGAGGGGTGATGTTTCCTCTTTACTTGGCATATTGTGGGCCCTCGAAGTCTGAAACACAGTCTTTAACCTCAGGGAAATTATCCTACCTGGTTTACTGGAGTTGGGATGGACAAAAAAGCTTTGCTAGTGACCTTCAGCTCTACCAGGCAAGTGAGAATGGTCTCATAGAGATTGTCCTCCAATATTTATAATGATATAATATCAATCCTATACAAACCCTTTAGGAAAATAAGGAGGAAAAAATTCCCAGCAAGTTTTTTAGACCAGCATTACCCTGACACCTGACCAAGAAATTAAAGGGAAAGAAAAGTACAGACCAATAAATTTCATGAATATTGATGTACAAACCCTTAACAAAATATTTAGCAAATGGAATCCAATAATATTTGAAAATGAATGCAAGGTTAACATTCAGAATTCAATTTAGTTAAATATATTAACAGAATAAAGGCAAAAACATATGATCATCTCAATGGCTACAGGAAAATAATGTGGCAAAATTAATATATGTTCATGATAAAAAAAAACCCTTAATAAACTAGGAATAGAAAGGAACTTCCCCAATCTGTTAAAGGGCATCTACAAAACGCCAACACCATATTGAATGGTACAAGCCTAAACACTTTCTCTCAAGCTCATTAATTCTTTCCTTGGCTGTAATGAGTCTATGATGAGCCTGGCATCCCTAGGAGTAAGACTGATGGGTGCCAACAGAATTGCTGTTTAATATTACAATCAGAAAAAGGCAAGCTTTGGGAATTCCCTGGCCTAACCAGGGACTAACCACTGGACTCCGCACTTCCATTGCAGAGGGCTCGAATTCGATCCCTGGTCGGAGAACTAAGACCCTGCAAGCCAGGTGGTACGGCGAAAAAAAAGAAAAAAAAAAAAGGCAAGATTCAAAGAGAGTCTGAGGGCAAATGCTTCATTAAAAAGTGAGGGTCCCAGGCTTCCCTGGTGGCACAGTGGTTGAGAGTCTGCCTGCCAATGCAGGGGACACGGGTTCGAGCCCTGGTCTGGGAAGATCCCACATGCCACGGAGCAGCTGGGCCCGTGAGCCGCAATTGCTGAGCCTGCGCATCTGGAGCCTGTGCTCCACAACAAGAGAGGCCGCGATAGTGAGAGGCCCACGCACTGCGATGAAGAGTGGCCCCCACTTGCCACAACTAGAGAAAGCCCTCGCACAGAAATGAAGACCTAACACAGCCATAAATAAATTAATTAATTTTAAAAAAACTATTAAAAAAAAAAAAGTGAAGGTCCCTTGCTGAGTTCCCAGACCTGAGCCAAATTTTAGATCTGGAACCAATTGTCTAGAGAGGTGCCTATGAGGTTCGTCCCTCATAAGAAGAACCCTACAACATTGTAGCAAACATAAAATACTTACCTTAGTCCCTTCCCAAAGGAACCTATGGCCATTTATCTGGGTGACTATAGTCACTGGGGAAAAGGGAATATTTTTAGGACTACTGGACACAGCTTTCTGAGTTGACATTAATACCCAGACACGCAAAGCATAACCATGGCCCTCCTGTTAAGAGTGGGGGCTTACTGGGTACAGGTGTTACACTGAGTCCTGGCTTAAACCTGATTCACAGTGGCCCACTGCACATGCAGACCCACCCAGTGGTGATTTCCTCAGTCTCCTAGTGTATAATTGGAATTCATATACTTAGAAGTTGGACCATTTACTACCTCTCTCCTCACCTGTAAAGTTTGTTAGCTGATAATTTATTTAACAGTATTTAGTGGTTACAGAGTAAAGAACTATGGAGATAACTTATTTTTATCCAAAAAAATCACATACAGATATTACAATCACAGGATACCCATTTTTAAGAGGCAAAACATATACTCAAAACCATACACTCAGACAACCACATGGAAAAGGAATAGGGAATATATAGACGTATGTGAAAATGGGGTCATTTTAAGAAGAGAATGGTGTCATATATTAAAGACAAAGCTGAATGGGAAAATGGATTGGAAGACAGAATCAAGTATGCACAAGATCATTTTATTGGTAGTTTCTGCAGACAACATTTAAAAAATTAAAAAATCAATAATCCTACCACCCAAGTGATAATCTGGATAATCTGCTTAATAATTTGGTGTATTTCCTTCTGAGCTTTTTGTTCTGTGTCTACCTATACACACACACCTAAAACAGATACAAATATAAAACAAATATATTTGTATACATATATATGTGCAAATAATTTTACTCAGCATAAAACTGCTATTTTTCTGCCATCCAGAATCACTGATATAATGGTGCATTATCCATCCTTGATGTATTTTTTTATAATGTAAATTATGTGGTACATTATGTTTTTTCACTTAGCCAATTACCATGAACATTTCCCCAAATCCTCAAACATGAGAAAATTTTTAATTAGTGCATACTATTCTATCTTATTGATATGTCAGTTTTTAATTAATTGACTATTGGATATTCAATTTATTTTTTTTTATTTTAAATAATATTGTGTTAAGGGAGATAAGCTGAAAATTAAAGATCTTTTATTGACTAATAAAATGAGGCATAAATGTAACCGTAAAATGATTACCCTTAAATATTAAGTTGTAAGCACTGTTCCTAAGTGAGGTGTGCCAAAGCTTAATATATGCCTTTTCTGTAAGGGGTTTGCATTTCTGCACTGAAAGTGCTGATGAATATGTGTAAGATCTCCTGTTTGAGCTCCTTTGTTTCAGGGATCATGATGACTCATCCTCTGTCACACCACTTAAGGAAGCAATTTTTCTATTTTGTTTAAGAAGTAAACTGGGAGTTTGCCCTAGCTAGAATTAATAATTTTTGCTTTATATTTTTCTTTCAAAAATGTCATCCTCTACTCCACAGTGAACATATCTTAATGATTGCTTGTTTGCAACCTCTGCACCTTTCACACAAAATGTGTGGTATAGACTATGGAACATATTTCTCTCATAATTTCTAACACAGTTTTCTAAAC
Organism: Balaenoptera ricei; assembly: GCF_028023285.1. Classification (NCBI taxonomy): domain Eukaryota; kingdom Metazoa; phylum Chordata; class Mammalia; order Artiodactyla; family Balaenopteridae; genus Balaenoptera; species Balaenoptera ricei. The sequence goes on from NC_082660.1 coordinate 42,621,830, forward strand.
TCATTAAATTCTTTGTTTTTCCTCAGCATAAATTCTCTGATAGGCAAGGACATTTAAATTCTTTCTAAAGTCTTTTCCACATCAATATATTCACAGTTTTGCCACTTATGAATTCTCTGGTATACAGTTCTCCACTTGTGTAAGAATTCTGGGTGAAAAATTGATCACATTTATTATATGCTTCTGGAATTATACTTTTGTGCCTTTTAGTAAGTTAAATGAACATTAAATAATATATGAAGAGTTTTTGACATTTTTTGATATTTATAAGGTTACTCCCCAGGATGAATTGATATATAATATAATGAGGTGTAACTAGTGAAATTATCTCACACTAAAGTATATTAATAGGTTTTCTCTCCTGTATGACTTTTCTGATGTTTAATGAGAGTTGACTTCCCACTGAAGGCTTTGCCACATTCTCTGCATTCATAAGGTTTCTCTCCTGTATGAGTTCTGTGATGTACAATGAGAGTTGATTTCACACTGAAGGCTTTGCCACATTCACTACATTCATAGGGTTTTTCTCCTGTATGAATTCTCTGATGTTTAATGAGAGTTGACTTCCTACTGAATGCTTTCCTACAGTCACTGCATTCATAGGGTCTCTCTCCTGTATGAATTCTCTGATGTTTAGTCAGTGGTGACTTTTCACTGAAGGCTTTCCCACATTCATTGCATTTATAGGGTTTTTCTCCTGTATGAGTTCTGTGATGTACAATAAGGGTTGACTTCTCACCAAATGCTTTCCCACATCTTCTGCATTCATAAGGTTTCTCTCCTGTATGAGTTCTATGATGGACAGAGAGGTGTGATTTTCCACTGAAAGTCTTCCCACATATGCTGCATTCATAGGGTTTCTCTCCTGTATGAACTCTCTGATGAACAGAAAGGTGTGACTTTCCCCTGAATCCTTTTCCACATTTACTGCACTCATAAGGTTTCTCTTTTGTATGAGTTCCCTGATGTTTAATGGGGGTGGGCGTCTCATCAAAGGCTTTCCCATGTTTATTGCACTCAGGTTTCTCACCTGTATGAGTCCTTTGATGTGTAAGGCTGGATTTACCACATTTGATAGCTTCATAAAATGCTTGTCTAATGTGTGTTTTTTCATGTCTAATTAGGTGATACGAACTCTTAAAAACTTTTGCACATTCACCACATACAAATGGTTTCTCTCCTGTATGAGTTCGCTGATGTTTAATCAGAGTTGACTTCTGGATAAATGTTTTCCCACATTCACTGCATTCATACAGCTTCTCCCCTGTATGAGTCCTCTGGTGTGCAATGAGGGTTGACTTCTGGCTGAAGGTTTTTGCACATTCACAGCATTCATAAGGTTTCTCTCCAGTGTGAGTTCTCTGATGTACAACAAGGTTTGCTTTCTGGATAAACACTTTTCCACATTCAGAACATTTATAGAATTTCTCCCCAGTTTGAATTCTTGGACTTTTATTAAGGGCTTGCTTATGGTGGAGGGCTTTTCCATGTTCATTAGGCTCAAAGAATTTCTCTCCAGGTTGAGCTTTATCATCAAGATTAGAATGGAAGCATAATTTCCAATATGCCTTACATTCATCATATTTCTTTCTTACATAGCTTCTACTTTGACTAAGAAAATTTAAATTATGTTTTGAACACTTTCCCCATGAATCATATTTAGGGAGTCTTTGTCTTACAGAAACAAAGTTTGTGCTTGGATAAATGATTTTTCTGTATGTTATGAATTCTTGGCCACTTCCATCCTTCAGTGTTTCCTTATCAACGGATGCAGCTTGCCACAGAGGTTTGTCTTGGCTTTCCTTGTGATTATCTATCGGGTTACCAACTTGCCAGAATTCTAGGGAAAAAATGCAATGAATCATCAAACTTGTAAATATTTCTACTATAATGTTATGGCATAAAATTAATTCATAAACCCTGCTGTGAACTCCTATTAATGGACCTGAGCTGATGTGGATGAACCCTCCCTATGCTCCACCACCGCCACCTCCCTCAACTGTAAATACAAAGAAATGCTGGCCCATATTTAACAGAAAATAATTTAATACCCAGTCAAGCTCAAAACCAAGAAAAGAAAGTTTTTAGGTGTCAAAACTGAAGTGAGAGTTTAAAGTGATGGGGTGAACAGAAACTGAAGGTTGAAGATTTGCAGGGGAATCCAGACCACAGGGCACAAATGTTCAGGAAACTAGAATATAATTTGCACTTAAAGTAGGAGCCACAAAGGGCATCCATGCGTGTTAAACAGGAACTAGAAAGACTCCCCACTGGTCAAGGAAATTGGAAAAAAGGATATTATATATAAGAAATCAAAAGCCTGATATGATACTATATATAGAAATCCCTAAACACTCCACACAAAAACTACTAGAACTGATAAATTCAGCACAGTAGCAGGATACAAGATTAACATCCAGAAATCAGTTACATTTCTTTACACTAACAGTGAAATATCAGAAAGGGAAAGTGAATAAACAACCCCTTTTAAAATCACATCAAAAAAATGAAATACCTAGGAATAAACTTGACCAAAGAGGTGAAAGACTTATATGCTGAGAACTATAAAACATTGATAAAGGAAAGTGAAGAGGACTTGAAGAAAAAATATCCCATTGTCTTGGATTGGAAGAATTGTTAAAATGGCCATACTACCCAAAGCAACCTATAGATTTAATGCGATCCCTATCAAATTACCCATGACATTTTTCACAGAACTAGAACAAATAATCCTAAAATTTATATGGAACCATAAAAGACCCAGAATTGCCAAAGCAATCCTGAGGAAAAAGAACAAAGCAGGAGGCAAAACCCTCCCAGACTTCAGACAATACTACAAAGCCACAGTAATCAAAACAGCATGATATTGGCACACAAACAGACATATGAATCAATGGAACAGAATAGAGAGCCCAGAAATAAACCCACACACCTACAGTCAATTAATTTTCGACAAAGCAGGCAAGAATATACAATGGAGAAAAGACAGTCTCTTCAGCAAGGTGTTTTGGGAAAGTTGGACAGCTGCATGTAAATCAATGAAGTTAGAACACACCCTCACACCACACACAAAAATAAACTCAAAATGGCTTAAAGACTTAAATATAAGACATGACACCATAAAACTCCTAGACGAGAACATTCTCTGACATAAATCCTACCAATGTTTTCTTAGGTCAGTCTACCAAGGCAATAGAAATAAAAGCAGAAATAAACAAATGGGACCTAATCAAACTTATAAGCTTTTGCACAGCAAAGGAAACCATAAGCAAAATGAAAAAAACAACCTACGAAATGGGAGAAAATATTTGCAAATGATGTGACCGACAAGGGCTTAATTTCCAAAACATACAAAGAGCTCATACAACTCAATAACAAAAAAAAAACAGCCTAATAAAAAAAATGGGCAGAAGACCTAAATAGACATTTCTCCAAAGAAGACATACAGATGGCCAATAGGCACATGAAAAGATGCTCAACATCGCTAATTATTAGAGAAATGCAAATCAAAACTACAATGAGGTACCACCTTGCACCGGTCAGAATGGCCATCATTTAAAAGTCTACAAATAACAAAAGCTGCATGAGGATGTGGAAAAAAGGGAACCCTTCTATAATGTTGGTGGGACTGTAACTTGGTGCAGCCACTATGGAGAACAGTATGGAGGTTCCCCTAAAAACTAAAAATAGAGTTGCTATATGATCCAGCAATCCCACTCCTGGGCATATATCTGGACAAAACTATAATTTGAAAAGATACATGCACCCCTATGTTCATAGCAGCACTATTAATAATAGCCAGATATGGAAGCAACCTAAATGTCCATTGACAGATGAATGGATAAAGAAGATGTGGCATACACACACACACACAGACACACACAGACACACACAATGAAATATTACTCAGCCATAAAAAGAATGAAATAATGCCATTTGAAGCAACATGGATGGACCTAGAGATTATCATACTAAGTGAAGTCAGAAAGAGAAAGACAAATACCATATGATATCACTTATATGTGGAATCTAAAATATGACACAAATGAACATATCTATGAAACAGAAACAGACTCACAGACATAGAGAACAGACTTGTGGTCTGTTCCAGGGTCTCTGTGCCAAGGTGGAGGGGGCACAGGGGAGGGATGGATTGGGAGTTTGGGACTAGCAGATGCAAACTATTATGTATAGAATGGATAAACAACAAGGTCCTACTGTATAGCACAGGGAACTATATTCAATATCCTGTCATAAACCATAATGGAAAAGAATATATATATATAACTGAGTTACTTGCTGTACAGCAGAAATTAAACACAACATTGTAAATCACCTATACTTTAATAAAATTAAAAAAAATCAAAAGCCTAGTTCTGTAACTCAATCCAAATGATTATAAGTGTAGTACAGAGCCCATAAGCTGAAATATTAAACTAAAAATTGGTCCTGTATTAGTAGGTTCCTAGTAGTGGCAAGCTTTCCAAAAAATATATTCTTATGTTTTTATAGCTTAGGGATCACAGGATATCTATGGAATACCAATTTTCACTGAAGAGTTCACAGTAAAAAATTAACAACTTCACAAGGAAATGACCCATCATGAAAGAGAATCAGCAGATACATTTAAAGATACTCCCATTCCTAGAACTGTAGCTAGTAGAACCATGTGAACTTCAAAATAAATATATTTCAACTATTCAAAGAAATAAGGTAAGAACTAGACTATGGGGGAAAAAACTAGGAAAATTATATACAGGCATTATTTTTAAAACTCTAAATAAAGAGGTTGAACAGTAGATAGAAGTTGAACTTCTATCTACTACTTCTATCTAGTCACAGATAAAGACAGATTTAACAAATTAGATGACAGATCTTGAGAAATCACCCAGAATGTAGCATGAAGAGCTAACAATGGAAATATGGTAAGAGAAATAGAGAAATGATAAGTTCCAAAATAGGTTTAATAGCAAATCCAAATGGAAGACTAGAGAAAAAGGGAGAGGGGGCAATATGCCAAGCAACGGGTTAACAGAGCAACTCTGAGACTGCTATACTTAGAAAGGGCAGCTTGCAAGGTTGGCCCTTGGCTGCCATCTGGGAATCTGGAGTTCAGGAATGTCCCCACCACTGCCTAACTGATAAGGCTGCTTGTACAAACAATGTGATTTAAGCAGAACATTTCCTTTCCTTCTGGGGGTCTGGAATTTTGGTATGTGCTAGGCAGTCTGTGATTTGAGGACGCTGACTGAGTCTCTAATGGGCTTTCCTGGGCATAAACATCACACACATGTTGCTGCACTTTCACTGCTGGGAGAAGTGTGCCCTGTGTGACCCTAGGTGGGAGGGAGAGAGCATAAGGAACCCTGTACATGGAGTCCTCCAGATTCTGCTAATGTCTTTTTCCCTTATGCTCTAGTTGTATATCCTTACTATATCACTGTAATAAATTTTAGCTGTAAATACAACTAGATGCCAAGTCCTGGGAGTCCCTCTCAAGAATCTCTGAATGTGGTAGTGGTCTTGGGGGACCCCCAATCTAGGCAATATTTGAAGAAACAGTGACTGGCAGTTTTCTGGTATGGAAGAAAGGCATGTATCCTACCCTTAAATGTCCAGAGTCCTGAGTGTGGTAAATAAAAGCAAATCTGCACCTAGACACAGTTCTGTGTAACCGTAAGACTTTAAGAAAGTACGTATTGAAAGCTACCATGGAGAAATTTTTAAAATCACCTATAAAGAAACAATTAGGTCAGCAATAGATTTCATCAGCTAAAAAAGAAGCCAAAAGATTAAATATTTTCAAAGTCCTGAGAGAAGATGTCACCTTAGAACTCTATCCCCAGATCAATTATTGCAATGAAAGATGACAAATAAAGATGATTTTGGACAAGAAAAGACAGAGAATTTGCCACACACAAAGCCTGCTAAGAATAATGCTTAGTATTGAATTATTCAGGAGGAAAATGACCAAAGGGGAAAAAGGCAGGGGGGAGGGTAAAGAAAATCCAGCAAAGGCAGGAAAAAAGAGGTAAAGGAAAAGCAGGATATCTAGAAAATGCAATAAAATAAGAAATACAAATAAAGTAGTAGCACAATAAATAAGTATCAACCCCATTAATTATAGGCCCACCATATTAAATTGTACTTTTAAAAATCAGCTATATGTTTTCAAAAGATAATTAGAGCCAAAAGAGAGAAATGTTGAAAATAAAATCATAGAAATATACCTGGCACTTAATAACCAAAGGAAAATTGGTAAAACAATGCTTATGTTATACAAAACAGAATGACCTGGATGCCAAAAGCAAGTAAGGACAGAATATGACAATATTATAAAGCAATTTCACTTACATAGATGCTAAACTCTTAAATATACAAGGCAAATTGATTCTATTTATGACAGAAAAAAGGTTATACATCTAGTAATGTTGAAAATGTATATACCCTACTATGTATTCCACATATAGTTATACCAGAGAGAAATTCTGCAAATATGTACATGTACAAGAATGGCAACAAGATATTAGAAACAACCAAATGCCCAGCAATAGAGGCTTGGATTGATGGACTGTGATACTCAGATGTTGGAATGCTATGCAGGAGTGAAAAATGAATGAACTAAATCAAAAATAAATGAACATATCTGCATAGCTAAACTCAAAGGGTAACACTGAATACTGAAAGAAAGTTGTAGAAAGACCCCTATGGTTCTAGAGCGCTAATCTGGTAAATTTACAAAAAAGAATGCTATATTGATTACAGATGCAAATTTATGTAGTAAAAGTTTAAAAACATGGGTTAGAAAGATAACGCACCAAATTCATGATATTGTTTGCCTGGGGCGGGAATGAAGGGAGCAGGATTCAGGAGAGGAAAAGGGAGGCTTCACCTTTAATTGTAAACCTCTATTTCTTTTATAAACAAAAAACCACCGCCACCAAATGACAAAATCTTAGCATTTGCTAATTCTGGGAGGTAACTACAAGGGTATTTGTTATGACTATGATTTTCTATACTTTTCTGCAGTTTTAAGAGAAATGCCTTAAGGCAGGGCTTCTGGAACAGTGGAGTGAGGACCTTAGTAAATCCTCTTCCCCATAAAAGCAATGAAAATACTGGCAAAATTATCAAAATCTGTCATTTCAGGACTTTGGAAATTAACCAAAGGCACACAACAGATTAAAAAGCATTTATTCAAGAAGAACCAGTGAACCTCACTAAGAGCAGCCAAGCGTGTGGTTTTCCACTTGGTGCTACTTTCCCCCCACCCCCACCTCCACCCCAAACCCCTGGCTCCTCAGCTCTGTGGTCCGGAAGCAGTGAAAATTGGCATTGTCACAGCAACTGAAGGGAGTTCCACCAAAAGCCTCATTTCCAGAGTGCTGTCACTACTTGACCTAACTTGGAGCTCAGCTCCAAGAAAGAAGGGACAGTATATGGTAACTCCAATCGCCATGAAGAAATAAACAGCACCAGTAAAGGTAACGTGCAGCAAAGTGTTAACATGTCAGGCCTGGCTCCTGGCTGAAGTTTGGGAATGCAGACTGTGGAATGTTCCCTATGTTGATAAGATGATTTTTGCCTGCCTGGGGCACTGAACACCTGATTTTCTTCTGGGTGACTAGATGCCTCGCGGTGCCTAATTTTAGTGGGTCAATTTGGAATCTCCCACAGACAAAGTGAAAAGGGCTTTCTAAAAAGCCTTACTTGCCGCTTGGACTTGAATTGCAGCTGTCTAGCCCTGTAGCATCTTGGCTTTGCACGAGAAAGGAGCAACTATCCCTGCGCGGATTTGTCTTCTCTACCAAGTGCCCAGCAATGCTGGTGAAAATGAACCCCTATTAGGACACGTGAAGGAATGTCAGCAAGCATTGAAATAAATGGGAAAAAATCTTACAAGCTTACAGATAGAAAAAAAATTATACCAAGTATCAATAATCAGAATAGGCTTCAGAGTTCTCAAAAGGAAAATTACAATCAGAAGACAATGGAACAATGCCTTCAAAAGTCTAAGGGAAAGAAATGTCCATCCTAGAACTCTACCCCAAGTTCAACTCTCCATCTTGGATGAGGATTCAACACTTTCAGATATTCAAAAATCTCAAAAAATTTACCTCCCATGGACCTACATTCTTTCTTAGGAAAGTACTGGAAGAATGTGCTCCAGTGAAATGTGGAAAAAGGCATGGCATAAAGCAAACGAAGGAATCCAACAATGCAGAAAGTGGAGGGAATTCCCAGAATGATGGTGAAGAGATGTCAGGATGGTAGCTGAGCAAACAGGAATGAGGATAATCCACCCAGAAGGAAGTGGTCAGAGGCCTCCGGAGAAACTCAGGGGTATGACATTGATGGGACACTTGAAGCTCTGGAAGCATTCAGAATCACTCTAGACAACTGGTCATGTTTAAGTTAAACTGGTGATAAGTACATAGCGAAAGAAGCAAATGAAAGAAACAAGACAATTATTAACCAAAGGAAACTAAAAGTTATGCAGAAAAGGTAAATTAATCATAGATGACTACATGGCTAAGCTGTCTATAGTGTTTACATAGTCATTATATTGTAAACAGTAGTACTGATGTAAACCAAATTTATGGTATAATCGTATTGGGAACATGGGAGAACAAGAAGTTTCTGTGTTGCAAAGAAGACATAGAGATGGCCAACAGGCACGTGAAAAGATATTCAACATCACTAATCATCAGGGAAATGCAAATCAAAATTACAATGAGATATTACCTCACACCTGTCAGAATGGCTACCATCAAAAAGAACACAAATAACAAATGTTGGTGAGGATGTGGAGAAAAGGGGACCCTCGTACACTGTTGGCGGGAATGCAAACTGGTGCAGCCACTATGGAAGACACTATGGAGGTTCCTCAAAAAGTCAAAAATAGAAACTACCATATGATCCAGTAATTCCACTCCTGGGTATACATCTGAAGAAAACGAAAACACTAATTTGAAAAGATACATGCATGTCAATATTCATAGCAGCATTATTTACAATAGCCAAGACATGGAAGCAACCTAAGTGTCCATGAACAGATGAATGGATAAGGAAGATACACACACACACACACACACACACACACACACACACACACATGCAATGGAATATTACTTAGCTATAAAAAGGAATGAAATTTTGCCATCTGTAAGAACATGGATGGGCCTGGAGGGTATTATGCTTAGTGAAATAAGTCAGACAGGGAAAGACAAATACCGTATGTTTTTGCTTAAATGTGGAATCTAAAAACTAAAACAAATGAATATAACAAAACAGAAACAGACTGACAGATACTGAGAACAATTTAGTTGTTACCAATTGGGAGAGGGAAGGGGGAGGGGCCAGATAGGAGCAGGGGATTAAGAGATAAAAACTACTAGGTATAAAATAAACATGACACAAGGATGTAATGTACACACAGGGAATACAGTCAATATTTTATAATAACTTTAAATGGAATATTCTATAAAAATATCAAATCACTGTGTTGTACACCTAAAACTAATATAATATTGTATATCAACTATACTTCAATAAAAAAGAAGAAAAAATATTCAAAACAGAAGTCTTTGTGTGTTTGTATGTGTATGAGTGGCAAAAACAATGAAGTGAGCTAAATCTTCATCTTCCATAGCAGAAAATTTTAAATAATTTTTGTAAGATATATGTAAATTATAAAGAACAGAGATACCAAAAAGTATCTGCGTATCCACCACTCATTAAAAAACAAATTATTTTTACCTTTGAAGTTCTTCATGTGCCCATTTCATTCTCTTCTCAGATAATCACTCTCCTGAATTTTTATGTTTGTCATGCCCTGACTGCTTCTCAGCCTTTTGGCTAAGACCAAGTACATTATCATGCCCTGGATATTCATTATAGTTTTATCACATTTATTTTATTCTTTAAACCTCAGGCGTGATTTAATTTGATAAAAATTAAACTTTTTTTTAATCAAAAGAGACTACTGCCTTGGGTCAGTAAATTTGAAATCTCAGATGAAACATAATTGTCTAAAACAATGACCAGAATTGACAGAAGATACAGAAAACATGAATAAATCAGTAATTATTTTAAATAACTATAAAATTCACTAGGTAATCAAAAGTCTTGTCCTAAAAAGGGGCCTCTTATCCAGATGTTGTTGTAGATGATTGCTATCAAACTCTTAAGAACAGGTATACTTCACTCAGTGAAGTTTCAGAAACTAGGAAAAAAAAAAAAAAGGGAAGAGTACCCAGTCTCTTTTATGCAGCTAGGATAACCATAGATACCAGAATAAGAGTAGAGTACCAGAAAAGAAAATCTAAGATCTTTCTCACTTCTGAACATTAACGGAAAACTCTGAAATTAAATGAGTAAACTGAATTCAATTAATTTAAAAAATGTTTTACAACTAAGTAGAGTTTAGCGCAGGAATGCAAGAACAGTTCAACATGAGAAAATCGATTAATATACTCCACCACATTAATAGATTAAAGGACAAAAAAATTATCTTCCCAATAGATGCAGAAAATAAGCATTTGAGAAAATACAACACACATTCATGATTTTTTTTTAAAAAGTCTCAGTCAACTAGGGATATAAAAGGAGCTTTTGATGAAAGGTATCTTTCAAAAAAAACCACAGCAAATAATGGTGAAAGTTTTAGAAGTTACATTTTCTCTCTGTGTCTCAGTTTCTCCTCTATAAAATGAGGATAACAACCAGTCTCCTTTACAGGCTCATTCGGAGGATTAAACTCTGTAATGTGTACAAAGCACACAGAATACTGCATTTGTGGCACACAGCAAGCGCTCACACATTGACTCTCATTACATTTCTAGCATTGTCCTCATCATTATTTCCATTAGAATCAGAAACAAACAAGGAATTCACTATCACTGCATCTAAAACACTGTACTACAGGCCCTGACTAATAGAATGGGAGAAGAAAAAGAAAATGTATAATTGGACAGGAAAATACAAAATTGTTTTTATGAAGATAATTGTTTACACAGAAGACCCAAGAGAATCTAAAAACTATTAGTATTAATAAAAGCATTCAGAGAGGTTTCTGTCCACAAGTTGAATATATAAATATCACTGCATTGTCATACATTAGTATTAACCAATTAGGAACCATAATAGGAAAAAAGATCCCAATCACAATTGCAATAATACCTAAGAGGTATCTAGGAATAAATTTAACAAAACATGTGCAATCACTTCCTGAAGACAAGTTCAAAACATTACTAAATGGCAGAAAACACAGGTTGAATAAAAGTTCACTGATGGGAAAAGTCAATAGAGTAAAGATACCAAACCCCAACCTACTTCCAACTCATCTCCAAACACAGTGCAATTGCAATTGAAATCCCTACTAGTTTCCCATTGAACTTCACAAACTAATCCTATGATTCCTATTTGAAGACCAAAGAGTCCAAAGAGATAAGGAGAATCATCCTACCAACTATTTACAACATCAGTAACAGTAAGAATGGTGTAACAGTTGACATTTATATAGCATTCACTCAGTATCAGGCACTCTTAAGTGCTTTACATACTTTAACTCATTAGAATAAAGTTATAAAAACATGCAAATGGCAAAGGGACAAACAGACCAATGGAACAAAATAGCCTGGGAACAGACCCACATGGATATGGAACTTGACCTGTAGCTGAAGGGGCCTCACACCCCACTGTTGAAAGGGTTCAGTATGCGGCATGATACAAGTGGATGTCCACGTGGGGAAAAAAGGTGATGTAATAGTTTCCTTCCTCACGAGTTATATAAAAATAAATTCCAGGCAGATTTTAAGAAAATAAAAAGCAAAATTTGAAGCTTTTAGAAGAAAATTATATGACAACATCTTTATGAGCTCAGTCAGAAAAAAGTTACATAAAATTATACAAAAAGCACAAAGTAAAAAATTGATCAATCTAATTACATTACAATGAAAACTTCTATTAAAAACACACCAGCAATAACCAAGATAAAGAAAAGATATTGACTACACACGAAATTGGAATCTAGACTATAAGAATCTACATAAATCAAAAAAGACAAGCACCCCAACAAAAACACAAATAAAGGATATGCACAGGTTAAGTCACAGAAGAGGAAATCCAAACAGTCAACACCAAATATGAAATGACAAATACTTTTACTCATAATCAGGGAAATGAAAGTTATAATAAGATACCAACTCATACTTACCAGATTACCAAAATGTAAAGAGTGTGCCCATACTACAGTTCTAGAGAGAGAGAAGAGTGCCGTCACTGCAGAATGTTCTATTGGGCAGCACTGGTCTGAATCATGCATTGTCTGTATCATCAGTATGGCTGCATAAGGTTACAGAGCTTTGCATTTTTACATTGACGCTTCCTGTTCAAAAGCTGAAGTTTCAGATATTTGAGAAGCTACATCTGCCCACCCAGCTGCAATCCATGCTCTTAGGGAATTGGTTTAACATGATATTTATTAAAACCCATGCCCTAAAAAAAAAACAAAAAAACCCAAAAAAAAAAACCCCATCTAACAGCATGGTGACTATAGTTAATAATACTGTATTGCATATTTGAAAGTTGCTAAGAGAGTGAATCTCAGAAGTTCTCATCACATGGATAAAGAAGTATGTATATTGTACATACATACAATGGAATACTACTCAGCCATAAAAAAGAATGAAATAATGCCATTTGCAGCAACATGGATGGACCCAGAGATTATCATACTAAGTGAAGTAGGTTCAGAAGGAGAAAGACAAATACCATATGATACCATGTATATGTGGAATCTAAAATATGACACAAATGAACCTATCTACGAAACAGAAGCAGACTCACAGACATAGAGAACAGACCTGTGGTTGCCAAGGGGGAAGGGGGGTGAGGGAGGGATGGAGTGGGAGTTTGGGGTTAGCAGATGTAAACTATTATATATAGAATGGATAAATAACAAGGTCCTACTGTATAGCACAGGGAACTATATTCAATATCCTGTGATAAACCATAATGGAAAAGAATATAAAAGAGAATGCATACATGTATGTATATATGTACCTCTGAATCACTTTGTCATACAGCAGAAATTAACACAACATCGTAAATCAACTATACCTCAATTAAAAAATCTATTATGAAATTGTTTTATAAACAATTTTTTAAAAGTTCTCATCACAAGGAAATAAAAACATTTTTAAAAACCCCACTCTTGGGCTTCCCTGGTGGCGCAGTGGTTGAGAATCTGCCTGCCAATGCAGGGGACACGGGTTCGAGCCCTGGTCTGGGAAGATCCCACATGCCGCGGAGCAACTAGGCCCCTGAGCCACAATTACTGAGCCTGCGCGTCTGGAGCCTGTGCTCCGCAACAAGAGAGGCCGCGATAGTGAGAAGCCCGCGCACCGTGATGAAGAGTGGCCTCCACTTGCCACAACTAGAGAAAGCCCTCGCACAGAAACAAAGACCCAACACAGCCATAAAATAAATAAATAAATAAATAAATAATTAAAAAAAAAAAACACCCACTCTTGGGCTTCCCTGGTGGCACAGTGGTTAAGAATCCGCCTGCCAATGCAGGGGACATGGGTTCGAGCCCTGGTCCGGGAAGATCCCACATGCCGCGGAGCAACTAAGCCCGTGCACCACAACTACTGAGCCTGCGCTCTACAGCCCATGAGCCACAACTACTGAGCCCAAGTGCTGCAACTACTGAAGCCTGCGTGCCTAGAGCCCGTGCTCCGCAACGAGAAGCCACCGCAATGAGAAGCCTGCGCGCCGCAACTAGAGAAAGCCAGCGCAGCAATGAAGACCCAACGCAGCCATAAATAAATAAATAAATAAATATTAAAAAAAAAAACAACCCCACTCTTTTTGTTTCAAAGGCTGGTAATAAAATACTACCAAGTGCTTCCCCAGTCCAGAGGCCTTTGCAGGACTTAAAATGAGTAGGCCAAAACCACTTAATGTCCCTCAGCAGTAACAGACACCTTAAAACTCTGAGTATTAAGGTTGAAGAAGCTGAGGAAGAAACTTTCTTCAGAGAGAGCTGTTGGAAAGCTGTGGCATTTTCTCTAACAATAGGGGCGGGAGGAGTACATTTGCCTCAGCCCTAATCTAGTAAGAAAAACTTCAAAGAGACAACTTGCTTGATATACGCCCAGTCGAGTTTTGGGGATGCAGGGGACTTGGCACCGGATTTGCACCTAGAAAAACTCTACAGGTGACAGGCAGGGTAAGGCAGTCTGTGACCGCAGAAAAGAGGTTGCATGGGGGGTGAAGAGATCAAGGTGCAGATCCCACCACACACACGTACTCCACAAGCCAGATGTGGACCCTCTGGATAGGAACAGGATTGGGTTACTTTGGAGAGAGAGCTTTCTGCTAGTATCAAGGTGACCTCAGCAAAAAGAGATTGGAAGTATACGATGGTGCTGCAGGGTGAGGGTGGGGAGGAGATATATTAAATAACTCGTTGGAAAAGAGGCACTGCCTATATTGAGGAAATTGCAGTCAAGGTTCCTAGCTGGGGCGTCTCCAAGGAAACCATAAACATGCCAGGGACAGGAACAATCAGTCTTTGGAATCTGCCACATGCAGAGGGCATCGATATCAGATCACATCTTTATCAGTTAGGGCAAACTGTTTTTGTCCTTTGTATGTCCTTCCTTCCTCACTTGCTTCACCCAAGGAGCCAGAGATGGCCTAGTTGTTGCGTAGGGGAGTGAGGGGGAGTAAAGAAAGAAAAAGCTGAGCATGCTTCCTTTGCTACTAAAAACTCCAGCCTGAAGCACTGAAGCAGGCATTAGCTGGGGGAGAGATTTCCCTTTAAATGAAGTTCATAGTTTTCACTTCTACATGTGATTAGACTTTTTTTTTTTAACTAAAATGGGACTACCACACACCCTCAGAAATTAAAAGGATAATAAGGAAATATTGTGAACAGATTTATGCCAATAAATTTGACAACTTAGGTGAAATGGACAAACTCCTTGAAAGACAAGTTACCAAAGTTTGTTCATGAAGAAATAATCTGAATAACCCAATATCTATTAAAGAAATTGACACTGTGGTTTAATGCCTTCCCACAAAGAAAACTCCAGGCCCAGATGAGTTCACTGGGGAATTCTATCAAACTTTCAAGGAAGAAATAACACCAATTCCATACAAATTCTTCCAAAGAACTAAAGAGGGGATGGAATACTTCCCAGCTCACTCTATGACTTCACTATCTTGATTGTGGTGATGGATTCTTGGGTGTGTGCATGTCAAAACTTATCCAATTATGCACTTTAAATACATGCAGTTTTTTGTATGTCAGTTACACCACAAATACAGAGGCTAAAACAGCTAAATCAGTACTTAGAGGCAGTCATAACATTCACAATGCTTATATTAGAAAGGGAAGCTATCAAATCAGTGATCTAAGCTTCTACCTTATGAAACTAGGAAAAGAGAAAATTAAATTCAAACTAGCAGAAGAACAGAAGTAATAAAGATAAAAGCAATAACGAATGAAATCAAGGTTTCCATTTCTAGCCACAGTGGAGTATGTCTAGTACAGCCCCTCTCTCCTGCTGATTATTGCAGCTAAAAACTCTGGACAAAATATATAAAGCAGCTACTTAGGACTCTGACAAGTTAAAAAAAAAAAAAGCAGGTAGACTCTGAAGGTGAGTCCAAAAGTGTAGAAGCAGCCCATACACCAGTGAGTTTCTTTTTTGTCCCTGCTCTTTTTTCACAAGGCTCTGTCCCAATGGCATACAAAACTCCAGAAGTCCTGAGCTCATCCAAGAGCTGTGTGTACAAGGGAAAGCAAAGACTCACACCAAAGCTTTAAGAACTGAACAAAACTAAGATTTCAACCACAGCTCAAGTCTAACACCTGAGTGACAAATGCATGGAGACAACCGTAAAACAGGAGAGCAAAGGCTCTGAAAACTGCACAAAGACTTAAACCACCACTCGAGACTAAAGTCTCAAATTAACCCCCAAATGGTGCATACACAACACAGATGCAAACGAGCACAGCAAAGGCTTTGAACACCGGACCAACCGGAATCAACACCCACAGAAGGCAAGACAAAACTAGTGGTTTGAATCTAACTAGGTTTATTACATGATAAACAAAGATTAAAAGGAACAAAACAATCACCCCTATCTAAGATAGAATCCAAAATCATTCAACATAACAAACTAGCAAAATGTGACCAATTCTCAAGGGAAAAGATAATCAACAGATGCCAGATGCTGGAAATACCAAAGACATTTAAGCAGCTGTTGAAACTAAGCTCTATGAGGCAAACACACTTGAAATTAATGGATAAACAGAAGTTCTCAACAGAGATACAGAAACTGTAAAAAAAAAAAAGAAAGAAATTGAAACTTTAGAACTAAAAAAGACAATATCTGAAATTAAAAACAAACAAACAAACAAAAACAACACATGGGATGAACTGAGCAGCAGAACAGAGATGACAGGAGCAAGAGTCAATGAACTTGGAGTTAAACTGACAGAAAGGATCCAACCTGCCAAGGTGAGGAGTAGAGACAAAAAAATTGGGAAAAATAAAAGAAAGAAATACAGCATCAAGTATTCCTAGGACAATATCAAAAGGTCCAACATTCATGTCATTGGAGTCCTCAAAGGAAAAGAGACTAGTGCAGAAAAAAGGTCTGAAGAAATAATGGCCAAAAAACTTCCCAAATTTGGAGAAAGACATAAATTGACAGATTGAAGAAGCTCAGAATACCAGAAACAACATAAACTCAAAGAAACACCCAGAAATATGACGATCAAACATCTGGAATGCAAAGTTAAAGAAAACATCTTGAATATAGCCAGGAAAAAAAAAAGCACACTGCATATGAGGAAACAATGATTCAAATGACTGTGAGGTTCTCATCAGAAACAATGGAGGCCAGAAGATAACGGAACATCTTAAAAATACTAAAGGAAAAGAAATGTCAACCCAGAATTCTACACTGATGCAAAAATATTCTTCAAGAATGAAGACAAAATTTTAAAATCCTCAGGAGAACAAAAACTAAGAGATCTTGTCACCAGCAGACCTGTTCTAAGAAAAATGATACAGGATCTTCTTCAGGGTGAAGGGAAATCATATCAGAGGGAAATGTGGAACTTCAGGAATAAATAAAGATCAACAGAAATGGTAAAATATCTGGGTAAATATAGAGACTAGTTTTCTCCTTTTGAATTCTTTAAGGTACGTATGACAGTTGAAAGCAAACATTATAACATTGTCTGAGGGGTTTAAAATATATGTGGATATAATACATTTGAAAACCTATAACATAAAGGAGGGAAGGTAAGAGACCTATATTACTGTAAACCTTCTACATATGACTTGAAGAGTTAAAATATAACTACAGGTGGTGAAAGGGTTAAGTATGTATATCTTAATCCCCAGAGCAACCACTAAATTAAAAAAAAAAACCCACAGGAGATATTGACAAAAAGCAAGTAGATATGTTTAAAATGAAATATTTAAATTGCAGTTGCATTCCCTATGCAAGACCTATGCATTCAAAACTACCAAATATTACTGAGATACTGAGATGAATTTTTATAGACCTAAATAAATTGAGAGATACACTATGTTTGTGAATCGGAACACTCTATATTGTTAGTATTTCAATGATCCACAGATTCAAAGTAATCCCAAACAAAATCCCTGTAGACTTTTGTGCAGAAATTGGCAAGCTGATTCTAAAATTTATATGAAAATATCAAGGACCAAAACATTATGAAAAGGAAGAACAAAGTTGGAAGACTCACAGTACCTGATGTGAACACTTAATGTAGGCTACAGTAATTAAGACAGTGCAGTATTGGCAGATAGACCAATGCTTATGTGCTCAAGTGTTTTTGACAAGGGTGCCCAGGTAAATCAGTGGAGAAGAGACAGTCTTTCCAAAAATGCTGCTTGAACAATTAAATATGCATATGCCAAAAAAAGAAGAAAAACAATGACCCTTGCCTCCTACCAGGTAAAAATACCCATCTCGTTATTGGCCATAGGCCTAAGTATAAGAGCTAAAATTATAAATCCTCTGAAATAAAACATATGAGAAAATCTTTGTTACCTTGGGTTACAGAATTGTTATATAGGACACAAAAAGCATGGAACATAAAAGAAAAACTTGATAAACTGGACTTTATCAAAATTAAAAATGTCTTTTTATGGAAAGACACTGTTAAGATAAAAACAAGCCACAGCATGGGGGTAAAAACTTGGAAAACACATAGCTGATAGAGGGCTTGGCATCCGGAATATATAAAGAACTCTCACAACTTAATAATAACAAAAATGGCAACAGATTACAAGAAACAGTTCACCAAAGATGTATAGATGGCAAATAAACACATGAAAAGATGCTGAACATCAGTTACTGGAGAAATGCAAATTAATATCACAATGAGATACTCTTATACAGCTACTAGAAAGGAAGACTAACAATACTAATAATACCAAGTGCTGGCAAGGTAGCAGAACACCGGAACTCATACGCTGCTACTGGGCATCCAAAATGGTACAGTTACACTGGAAAACAGTTTGGTAGCGTCTTGTGAAGTTGAACATAGGCTTACCACATGACCAAGCAATCCCACTCTAGATATTTACCTAAGAAATATGAAAACATGTGTCCACACAAAGACCTGAACATGAATGTTCATACCAGCTTCTTTCATAATAACCAAAAGTTGGAAAAAATTCAAAAGTGCATACCCTGGTCTGTGGATAAGCAAATGGAGTATCATTCGGCTACAAATAGGAACAAACTGCTGATACATGTCACAACATGGATGAACCTGAAAAGCATTAAGGTAAATGAAAGAAGCAAGATACATAAGGCTACATACTATAAGATTCATTTATATGACATTCTAGAAAAAACAAAACTAGAAGAAACAAGATCAGGTGTGGGAGTAGGGGCGAAGTTTAATTGTAAAGGGGAACAAGGGAATGTTTTAGGGGGAATGAAAATGTCCAGTATCTTGATTGTGGTGGTGTTTAAATGACTATATATTTGTTAAACCTATAGGACTGTACCCTTAAGAGAGGTGAACTTCATGGTATATAAATTATACCTCAATAAACCTCATTTTAAAGAAAAGAATGCAGTTACATCAGAATAAATATATCATAACAATACATGGAAAATGCATGTGGAAATTACGTTAAAACATTACCATATACAACCCACTATCATATTGTGCTATTTATGCATTTCCTTTTATTAAACTACCTGTTAAGCATTAAGGATAGAAAAAATACTAACAAATATTTAATTCTAGTTAATGATATGCCTGTGGGAATATTTAGGTGTGAAGTGTACTGATCTCCATAACTTACTTTGAAATGCATCCCACACAAAAAATAAGGGAGATTGATGGAAGAACAGAGGAATTAGTACACAAATAGGAGATAAAGCAAATATAGCAAAACGTTCATTGTAGAATCTAGGTGGTATTATATGGATGTTCAAACCATAATTCTTTTGCTTGTTTTGTCTGAAAATTTTCATAATAAAATGTTGGGGGAAAAAGGAGCTGATAAAGAACAGCAAAGTAAACTCAAAGAAGTAGAAGTAGAAATAAAAGTAAAAGGAAAACGGAAAACACACAATAGAGAAAATTAACAAAGGTAAAAGATCTTTCTGTGAAAAGCTCAACAAACTTAAAATAATAAATACGACAGTGAGGCTACTCTTGATACTTGGATCTTGATAGAAGATTTTTATTATCTCAGAATGACCAGAGAATTTATGAGACCTGTCAGAGATTTCATCCAGGGGCCAGAGGAGAATACAGGCCCTGAAGTAGCTTAAAGAATGGAGGAATGGGGGAAGAGAACCAAGCTGTTGCGCTCCTGTTTTCCATCCCACCTGACCTGTGCTCCTAGGTGATGGCCTTGCTAAGTCTCCCAGTCCTTTGAACCCCTCTCAGCGGACAGTTAAAGCAATGAATCTGAACTAGACATGGGCTTCACAACTATCTAGGGTGTTATTCACAACGTGCATAACTACGCCTACCCCAGATTTCTGAAACAATTTCTAGAGGGTGGGGTCTACTCATGAGTATCCCAAGGGTTCCAGAGGCCACTATGTGATACACCTCCAGTTGACGACCACTACATTTAAAAAAATATTCCGTATGGCTAATAACAACACTAAAAAGTGTGATAATATATATTGAGAACTTCCTCTATTCCAAGCACCCTTTTTGGTGCTTTACATTCATCAACTCATTAAATTCTGACAATCCTGTAAATTCTAGCATTAGCCCCGTTCTACAAACAGGCAGAGAAAGGCTAAGCCACGCGTGCAAAGTGACAGCTTGTGAGTGAAGAAGCCAGAATCTGAATCCAGGCTGTGAGCTCCAAAGCCCAAGCTCTTCACCACTGGGCTGTGGAAGAATAACAAACCTCCTTCCTCTGCTCTGGTCCAAAACAATCAAAGCAATACTTATCCAGTGCTTCTACCAGCCCCCCACCTGGATGAAAGAGAATAAGATGCAGGCTCTCGCCTCTAGGGGTTTGTGTTCCCCGCAGAGAAAAAAGCCACAGGCACTTGGCTAGGTTTTTAAAAAGTTACCAAATGGAATGCAAACATAGAAGTTTAGCTGTGTTATTTAAAGTTACAAATGTAGCTAACAAAGAAACAAAAAATAAAAATTTAACAAACATTGAGAAGAACAGGGGAGCAGAAGGCTGAGGTGTAATTGAGGTAAATCCTTATTTTTTCATAGAGGGAAGAGAAAACTGACAGCTCCAGAAATGCAGGTGTGAAGGTATTCGCTGGACCTATGGAGATGCACATGAGAGGAATTAAAAACAAAAACCTTGAAAACAAGCTGTGCTTGGAGGTGTGACTGGGAATGCACCGAGATTACTTTGTACCCCATAATGTTCTGCAGACTTAGACTGAACATGTGCATGTGACACTTTTAATATAACACAGCTTGTACTATAAGGGAAATGTGACTCAAAGGGTGGAAGGTGCCTCCGAGTTTGTGCTTCTTCCTTCCTGGAAACACTGGAAGCAGGATAAGGCATGCCATTACCAGACAAGAAACCCTGATGAATCTCTACAGGGAAGCTGATACGGGATTGATGGAGCAATAAAGAGGGAACTGTAGTCCAAAAAGTCCCTGGGAGAAGGTACAGGGAGGTGGGTGCACACGCCAGCACAGCTGTGGAGGCTCTGAGCGACAGGGTGCATCTGCCGGGCAGGAGTGGGCTCTGGGAAAGACAGCTGGGGAGTCACCTGGGATCAGCTGGGCCCGCGTCTGACTACAGCTGCAGCTGTGAAGCTAAACTCTAAACAGCTGCTGAAAAGCAGATTAAGATTCAGTAAATCTGAGGTGGATCCCAAGAGTCTACACTTCTACTTTGAGGCCGGGCCATGCCCAGGCTGCTGGTCCACGGACCGCAGTGAATAGTTACAGTGCTCCAGATAGACTTCTTCGGGAGGGGCCACTGAGTGGCCACTGTGAGTGGGAGAGAAAAGGAGGAAGACCAATGTCTGAAGACTTTCTGGATAAGGGGCCCTGAGCAAAAACAAAGAAACAACAGAAAAGGAAAGAAGCAGCTCTGTCCAGAACTGAGACACTGCTCACTGAAGCATGCCATCGTGGGAGAAATATGCTCTCAAGTTTATTTATTTTTTTAATAAATAGAGATAACACAAAAGACAAAAAATGGAGTGGGAGGGAAGTATTGACAAGAGGAGGAATCTATCAACAGGCGGAATCAAGCCAGATTTGGAAGAGCCTCAGAGAAATAAGAAAACAGAAACCTGTGTGAAGTTGACACTGTTTAACCACAAAGTGAGGGCAGACAAGGACATGGTGGTACTTGGCCTGGTAGAGCTGAAGGTCACTAGCAAAGCTTTTTTGTCCATCCCAACTCCAATAAACCAGGTAGGATAATTTCCCTGAGGTTAAAGACTCCGCGTTTCAGACTTCGAGGGCCCACAGTATGCCAAGGAAAGAGGAAACATCACCCCTCCATCTGCTTGTCTTCTGATGAACACGCAAATGCCCAAGAGAGGGGGAAAGTCCCATCCCAACAGCTTCCAGAAAGGAGAGGGAGGAGGAAGGAGACAAGGCTGGGCACGTCTCCCTAGCCACCCAGATGCTGGAAGGTGGAGACGGGATCTACAGAACAGCAGTGGCTGCCTCTGTCTGAACCCCAAGAACAAGGGGCTGCAGAGGGGCAGCAGGTGGGGCATCGTGTGGATATCACAGCAGCTCGTTCCATCAGACCTGAATTGTGCCCCCAAGTCTGGGGTTTCTGAGAACTCCTGGGCGCGCCCCCGAGGCCAAGCTCTCCCTGACCCACCAAGTCCCCTCGCCATGGCCCAACTGGCCCAGCGCAGGCTCACCTGGACACCTCCGTGTTGGGCTTTCTCCAGCTGCCATCCTGGCCTCCTCTTCTCCTTGTCCCAACCTGAAGATCCTACCTGGTTGGGCCATAAGGTATCCTGTTAAGGGGAAATGGCAGAGGACTTTGTTATTGACACATGAGGCATTCCGGAACCGAGGCCCATCCTTGCAGGGCAGAGATGGTCTGGCCTCGGTGACTGCCCCGTGAGCCCAGCTAGCGGGCCCTCAGTGCAGACCATCCACAGAGAAGGTGAGAGCACGGACATCCTGTGCAGGGTGCAAACGCCATTATGAATTCTTGACCGTGAGCCTGAGGCCCGACTCATTCAGGGCCCAGACGCCCCTGAGCTGCAGCAGCCGAGAGAGAGGGAGACATGAGGGGGTGTGTTCCAGTCACCCTGTGGAGGGTCCCTCACCCACGGAGACCAGGTGGCTGTAGTTCTCCAGCATGACATCCCTGCAGAGGTTCTTCTGAGTGGCGTCCAGCTGCTGCCACTCCTCCAGGGTGAAGTCCACAAACACGTCCCTGAAGATCAAGGTTCCCTGCAACAGCACACTCCTCCTTAGCCCACTGTCAAAACAAGGGGGGCAGTGGGGGGGTGGGGCACTGGCATCTAGAGGGTAGAGGCCATCGATGTTGCTAAATATCCTCCAATGCACATGGCAGCCCTCCACAACATAGCATTATCTTGCCCAAAGGTCAGGAGGGAAGAGGTGAGAAAACCTGGGGTTGAGCAGTGAAATGGAATGATCAAGAAAAGGACTAGAATGTGCTGTAATATGAAAAAAGAAGAAAATAAAAAGAAAAAGAGATTCTTATATCAAGATAGATAAATAGGCACACATGATTTTCGGAAGAATGCATGAAAAAATGAAGGAGACACAAAGACAGGGTGAGAGGGAAAATTATTTTTCACCTTTTGATGAACAAAGTTTTGTTTGAATTTTTTACCATATGCACAGAGTACTTTTTAAAATACTCAATTCAATTTATTAATGCTCTATTCAGAACATGTTTTTAGAATTTTGGCATCCATATTCTTAAGTGAAAGTGGTCTTTCGCTTTTTGCTTTTTTGTAGTTATCTTCCTTGAATTTAAGTTAACTGGCATCATAACATGTACTGGATTCCTTTTCATCTTTTAACAGCCTGGAAAAGTTGAACACAGAAATTATCTGGTCTTTAAAATTTTGTGAAAGCAGCAATTAGTCCAGGATTTGGGAGAGCAAATTTAAAGTGTGAACACCTTTGATTCAAAACTCCTACTTCCAGGTGTATTCTCCATAAATACCTGTACTAATGGGCCAAGAGATACATAGAAAGTTGTTCATGAGGCACTGTATATAATAGAAAAAGAAAATTAAAAATCTAAGTATCCATTCATAGAGAAATAGTTAAATGATACTTCTATACCACGAAATAGGAACTGAAATAATCTTTATGTATTGATGAGGAACAACACCCAGAATATAATCAGGTGGGAAAAGCAAGATGAGTATGGGAGTGTGATGGCATCTGTGCAAAAACACATGTTACATATATGTCTGTTTTTAGTTAAATTGATGTAAATGCATCTACAGCACCTTACCACCAAATTGTTAACAGTGGGCATCTGTGAGGAAGATGTGGTACTGGGGAGAGAAGAAATAGGGATCTTTTGGATACTGCTTTTATGCATATTGGAACATGAGACATGGATTTACTTTCATTATTTCAAACATAATGAAAAAGCAAAATGTGAACCG
This sequence comes from Balaenoptera ricei, assembly GCF_028023285.1. Classification (NCBI taxonomy): domain Eukaryota; kingdom Metazoa; phylum Chordata; class Mammalia; order Artiodactyla; family Balaenopteridae; genus Balaenoptera; species Balaenoptera ricei. The sequence goes on from NC_082660.1 coordinate 42,645,986, forward strand.
AAAGTGAAGAAATAGAAAAAGCAAGACGAGTCTATGTATGTAAACAATCTTCTCTGAGAAGGAAAAGAGGAAAAGATGCAGTGCAGTTCCCAAAGGGAAGTAGTTGAGAGGTGTCTTTCATTCTACACCCCCCCCCCCTTTTTTTTTTTTTTGGTGGGGAGGGGAAGGATTGGAGAACCTGAGGTGGATGACAGGTTGAACAGAAAACAGCCAGAGCCGAGGGGGACTGACAGATTTTTCAAGGCTGCAATATAATTTCCTAATTGCTGCCTCAAATTCACTGGAAACAAAGTAGGGGGTAAATTAGGAACTCACCTGGGACACAGCCATCTGGCTCTGCCCTGACAAAGGATGGAGATCTAAGAAGGCAGAATTAGGAGGGTCGAGATCAGTGCCTACAGCCATGAGACCACCATCCCAGCTTCATAACAATCACTCTTGCCCCACAGCGGGGATGATCTGGACACGTGGCCTGGTAGCTCCAGCCTGTTCCCCTGGGACACGGCTAAGATCCTCTGGGTTTTCCACGTGAACTTATTTTCTCTTCCTGGACAGATTTATGACTTGTGTTTAAAGACATCTCCTCGGAAGCCATTAACAACCTGACATCTCCTTTCTCTCAGGAATTCTATGCCTGGAAATGTATCATAAAAAGGCAATCATAAATAAGCACAGGCTACAAGGATGTTAGCTGTAGGTGTTTCCACCATTCAACAATTTGGAAGCAACTAAACCTCCAGCAAAGGGGACTCAGATCAAAAATTAGACACACAACGTGGGAAAGACCACATGGGCTTTAAAAATGCAATGCAATCCTGTTCTCATCTCTTAACATATTTAAAAGTAGGTTACCAGAAAGCAAGTGCAGCGCGATCTCCTTTGTTAAGCAATATGTATTTATTGAGGAAGAGCAGTCCAGAAGAGCATTTATGAAAATGTTGACACTGCTTACCTTCCAGTGGTGATTCCACCTTTCCTCTTTTATGTACTTGCATTTTTTCATTTTTCACAATATCATTTACTAGTAAAATAAAAAGGAGAAATGATTGCAAATCACCTATTATCACACTGAGCCCTGGAGGTGATAGACCCTGAGCAAAGTCTGGAGGACAGGGACCGCTTGCTGTGGTCTGGAGGAAGGAGACAAACCAGAGCTGAGCGCAGGGCAGAAGGGAGGGGCGAGGAGGGAGGAATGGAGGGGGGCAGAGGGAGGTTAAGGGCCAGGTATTGGTCAGTTCCACATGGAGCTGGAAACCACTGACCTTGCGCCAGGCTCCTTCCGCCCTTCAGTGGGCCACCAACACCCTGTTCCCGCCCCAATACTTCCTTATTTCCCATTATGTCCATTTGATCGCCATGCTCTTCCTTATTTGGCGGTGTTCAAAACACAGTTTCAGCAAGGAGCTTTTGTTAACCATTGCTACTGTAGCAATCCCTGCCTTAGGATCAGGACAACAGGCCTCATCAGCAAGATGGAGCTTGATGAGCCACTTCCCAGACCCAGTTACTAGCATCAAAATGAGAGGCAGCAGAGCTAGGTGATGGCCTACCTAGAGACCACGCTGAAATGTCACAGACACACAGAAACCAAAGACACCTCTTTGGTCATCCAGTCAGGGTAGAGGAGATGCAACATTTCCGCTACAGGTAGGTGGGTTGTTTATACTATGGGACTGACTCAAATCCAAAACTAGCCCAGGGGACTTCCCTGGCGGTCCAATGGTTAAGTCTCTGTGCTTCCACCGCAGGGGGCGCGGGTTCGATCCCTGGTTGGGGAACTAAGATCCCGCATGCCGCGCGGGGCGGCCAAAAACAAACAAACAAACAAACAAACAAACAAAAATAGCCCATGGCACAAGAGGGAACTATAATGATGTGTGCACAAATGTGTCACGAGTGGAGAAAGTCCCGTGAGGCAGGTAGTCAATCTTTCCAGCCTGATCCTGCCTTTGCAGGCACTACAGCAGGGCAGCGTCCCGCCATCCGTCTGTAACCTTCATCCCTCTCCTCCAGTAGGGGTTCAACTGACCACCATCACACAGCTCTTGATGGTGGCTAGACGTTGAGTCACCGAGTCAGCCTTGCTCTCTCTCAGCTGAAGGAAGGCACAGAGGGCACTGCAGGTCCAGTTCTTCTAGGACCTGCTATCCTGTGAGCCCCTTCCCTCTAACCAGAGCATCTGGGTCTGTCCTGTGAGCCTTCCCCCTCCGCCCCTGGGGTCTGGGCTGGCGCTCCTCTTCCAACTCCCCTCAGAGGAGCTATTTTATTTCCAAGGAGGCAGGACCCACGGATTCAAAGACAAAGGTACCTTTGCTGGGACCATCACTTCAGGACCATGTCTCTGCCTCTGACCCGGGGAGCGCACCTCCTTCTGAGGCCTCAGACTGGGTCTTCTGTAGTCTAACTAAGGAAGCCCATGGCAGATCAGCTGGTGTCTGAAGCTGCTGAGCCGTGGGCTCAGTTAATGAACCCTGACCCCGGAAAGGCAATGACCACACAGGCGATGCAATTAGCAACCTCCATGATGGAGCCAAGTTGAGGAAAACCCCAAAGTTTTCCTTGCCACCAGAAGGCACAGTGCCTCACTCTAGTTTTAAGAATTGACCTTCAGTAAGAGCTCAATTACCGCCCGATAAGGTCTGGGCTCTGGAACGAAACTGACCGCCTGCTCTGCCGCTTTTATTCGTTTAACAAGAGGTCAGGGCCTACTGTGTGCCTGTTCTACTGTTCTACGGGTTCTACTGTTCTACGGGTTCTACTGTTCTACGTGAACAAAACTTCAGAGCTCCCCCATCTTGCGGAGCCATACTCTCAGCAGGGGAGAGACAGGGAGCCAGCAAAGGGATAAATTTAGGGTGTGTTTGTTGGAAAGGCATAAGCATATGCCGAAAAAACGAAAACAGAAAAAGGATCCCTCCACTTTACTGTGTGACTTTGGTTAGGTTTCCCAGCCTTTCTGTTCTTGCTTTCTCTCTGTAAAACAAAGAGCATCGTAGTACCTACTCACAGGGCTATTCGGAACAGACTACTGTGAAACACAGGGGTGCCCCGCCTTTACTAGGCACTGAGTAAACGGTCGCTGAATGAATCAAGCAATGGATCAATCACTCGCTGACCCCCGTAGCCCCGCCCCCTCCCCGCACCACCACGGCCCCGTCACTCAACCCCCCAGGGGCGCGACCTCATTGCCCAAGGCCCCTCCGACCTCCCCATCCAGCCCACCCCCAGCTCCGCCTCCCCTTACTCCACCTCCTGGAACCCCAGGTCTCAGGGCAGATAACAACCGCAAGCGTCAACTCGCACCGCCCCCGGGGTCAGCAGAGCACTTCCGCTCGCCGTCGCCCCGGGAGCCCGAACGCTGTGCACGCGCAGGAGCGGGCTTTGGGGGCGGGGGGCAACACAGCCAATGGGCAACAACACGGCGCCTTTCGGGCACAAAGGATTCTGACGTGGCTCCCTCTGAGGTTAGATGGAGCGACGAGAGCGTGCGAGCATTTTCCGCGACGAGTCGTACGAGAGGCTGGGGAGGCGTCTCGGGCGGCGGGAGGCGAGCGGGCTCCGCGCGGCCTGTCGTGGCGATCCGAGTCCGCCGCCTCCGAGGCCGCGGCCCGCTCTCCCAGTCCGTTCTCCCGCGCGGCCGGGCCTCCTTGTTGCTGTGCTCCCGGGGGGGTTCCCGCCCCTCCATCTTCCAAAGCCACGCTCTCCTCTTTCTTTAGATCCTCAGAATAAGAAACGGGTAGTCGTGCCTGCTGCCTCCGCGGCGGCACATGGGCGCGGCCATGTTGGGCGCGGGGTGGAGCCGTCGGAGCCGGGCTCTGGTCTCAGGCCAGGGGTCAGAGAGCAGGGTTCAGGCTCGGTCGGGGAAGCAGCATGGAGGAGGGGCTGGGAGGTGGGCTGCAGGGCAGGCAGCATGCACAAATGAGGAGGAAACCATGATGCCTGATTCTCCTGAAATAAATCGAGGAGCTCCGGTTTCTGGGACCTTGGGGATCCTTGGAGAATCTGGGCTTTGCCGGTTTGAAAGCACAGCACAGCAAAGTTAGGGGAGAGCTGTTTGTCTGACGATGCCAGCCAGTGGCAACAAGGGCTGCTAAAAGTCCTGTAGTGCCCTTGAGGAAAGTTTTCTGTTCCCTGTCGGGGTCTGGGGAAAGAGGCCAAGTGTGTGCCGTGTGCTTGTGGCACCTGCCTGGTCACCAAGCAGAACTCCTTGGGCTGGGCAAGGCAGGGTCTGGGCTCAGTACACCCAATTCCTTCTGTGCTACAGCCAACAGGTGCCAGGCACTGTTGAGAGAAGCAAGTGACAAAAGCAGTCATGGAATCCAACATACATTTATTTACTCTTCCGTCTGAACATATTGCTTTCTCCCTGCCTTTCCCTTTCCCCTCTGAGGAGGTGGTGGCATGTGTGATATTCCCAGGTTGGTTGGATGAATCATTGCCCAAATCTACAACCTGGAGGTCTCCTGGGAAGTGCCTCTGTCCCAGTCTTGTGTAGAAGTCCCGGGAGAAGGCTCTGTTTTCTGTCAGGCACGTGACTGGGGACTTGCGCCCCCCCCCCCCCCCCCACTGTGATTCTTTGTACCTTCTCAGATGTTGGCCAGGTTTAGGGATCCTAACCTATTCATTTCCAGAAGAGAGGTGACCTGATAAGTTTTTCTGACACCACTGTCAGGAGGCAGGAGAAAGTTCATAGAGTTAGTATGACAGTGTCCTGAGGACAGTAGAGAAACCCCCAGCTGCAGAAAGACCTGGTCATTGGCCCTGGTCAGACGCTCCCCATATCCTGACTCTGCAGGGATGAGTGCTTTCACAGAAGGAGAAGGGGCTGGCGAAGGGCGTGCAGTTGTTGCTCATGCCGTGCCAGCATCTCCTAGTGTGACTTGGGCATCCAGGAACCAAGAAACATGCCAAGGTGTTCTTCCAGCCCACACTGCGCCCAGCTGTTGCGATCTACCGATCCATAGAAGAGAAGGCTTGGCTCCCCCACTTACCGGCCCTTTGGGCCTCTTCTACGTCATAGCTAAAGACCACACATCCCACCGGGCTGTCAGGATTGTTTAAAGGAACATCTCTAGCGCCCCCAGCCCAGAATGTGTCCTAAGGCAGGCACCTGGTAAGTGGTGGTATTACCAAACCAAACTTGGGTCCACTCACCCACACCCCATAAAGCCAATGTACTGACACCAGGTCGTGGTGAAGGAAAGTACAGCGTGTACTGCAGGGCGCCAAGCAAGGAGTCCAGGCAACTAGTGCTCAAAAGGCCTGAACTCCCCGATGGCTTTCAGGGAAGGGTTTTTAAAGACAGAGTGAGGCAGGAGGTTGTGGCATGTGTGATCAGCTCATGGACATTCTTCTGATTGGTTGGTGGTGAGGTAATCGGGGAGTCAACCTCATCAGCCTTCTGCTTCCAACCAGTCTGGGGTCTCTGTGCTTGTGGTCAGCATGCAGTTAACGTCTTCCACCTGATGGGGGTTTCAGTATCTGCAAAACAGCTCACAGGATATGGCCCCGAGTATTATCTATAGCCCTTGGGGAGGAACTAAAGGTCCTTGACTTTGTTTAATGGCTAAACTATTATTTTGTCTTGCTTGACTGTTTCCCTTTGTTTCTGCATTTTCTCACTTCTCTGATTAAATTATTCTTTGAAACTTGGGGAAGACCAAGGAGGCTAAAGTGTTTCTACAGATGAGAAGCAGGTGGAGGACATGGGAGGGGTCTGTCCCTGGAAGGCCTATAGGGTCCTGCTTGGTTACCGTGGCAGTTTCTGCTGTCCTCTCCCCAACACTAGGGGGCGTGCTGGTGCCAATGCTCCCCTTCCTGCACCGTGTGCTTCCCTCCCCTTCGCCACCAGCCTTGCCCAGGGTCACCACTGAAAACTTCTTTTTTTTTTTTTTGCCCAGGGCCCAGGAGTGAACCCGGGCCCTTGGCGGTGAGAGCACAGAGCCCTAACCACTGGACCGCCAGAAATTCCCTGAAAACATTTTTTTAAATGGCAGTGAGGCCTCTAATTAAGTTAAAATTCATTGTAAAGTGTAACCCCAGCAGGCCCAGGTTACTCAAGCCCTTACGTTCCAAGGAAAAGCCTGTCTCGGGAAGACCGGTCCTTGTCCCACTCCTGGGGGAGCACCACAAAGACCCTGGCGTGTTGTGCCTAGTAGGGTATTTCTGTAATCCAGGCACCTCTGTTCCACCTGACCAGGTGGTTCATGCTAGTGGTGTGACGTATGGTGAGGGTCTGTTTTGTATGTCTGAGGCCCTCGGCTGTGCTGCATTAGTTTGACATCTGGAGGCTGTAGACCGAGTAGCTAAAGTGAGTCACGTGGACGCTGCATGCCTGCATGACTGACCTCCAGTCAAATCTCTGGACCCCTAGGCATGGGTGAGCTTCCCTGACTGGCAACACTTTGCATGTGTTGTCACACATCATTTCTGGGAGACTTAAGCATCGTCCATGTGACTCCTTTGGGAGAGGACAACTGGATCTCACCACTGGTTTCCATTGGACTTCACCCCTGCACCTTTTGCCTTTGCTGATTTTACTTTCACTGTCATAAATCCTAACTATGTGTATGGGACTTCCCTGGTGGTCCAGTGGTTAAGACTCCATGCTCCCAACGCAGGGGGCCCGGGTTCGATCCCTGGTCAGGGAACTAGAGCCCGCATGCCACAACTAAAGAGCCCGCATGCCGCAACTAAGACCTGGTGCAGCCAAATAAATAAATAAAAAATTTCTTTTAAAAATAATAATAATTCTGTATATTACAGCTCAGCAGGACTCACAGACTCTGAAAAGAACTAACTCAGCTTTTCTGAGTCCCGAGTCCTAGGGAATCTTCAAGCCTGAGGGTGGTCCTGGGGAACCCGAACATACTGTTGCTGTAGATTCTGAGGTTGGTTTGTTTCAACCATCCCAGTGGGTGGACCTCATGAACACGGTCTGACTCTGCCCCCAGCAGTACACTTGCTTGGTGTTTGTGAGGAGGTTGCAGACCTGAGGAGCAGCAGCCGGAGGGCACTGCTGTGATTTTCCCACCTGCGAGGAGCAGAGGTCCTGAGTGCTTGCAGTGGGCGGCAGCTGAGGGAGCTTGCGTTCTTGCTGCGGTGCAGGGTTCTGCTGAGGGTCCCTGGTACCCGCCTCTTCCTGGAAGTCTCCCCTGCAGTGACTGAGGTGACAGGTCCATCAAGCAGTGCCTTGATGACGTTCTGCTCTTTGAACTGCGTGAGTTCCTGTAGGAAAGGGAAGGCCAGTGGCAAGTGTTCATCTCCTGCTGCACTGCATTGCTGTGCATTGTGCCGCTGCCTCTGCAGATTTCCCACAGGCAGGACAGTGTGCAGAGTGAATGGGGCTGGAATAGACAACATGGGGATCCACCCCAGGGAACTGGCTGATGGCTCCAAAATGGTGCCATGAAGCCAATCCCATGACTGTCAGGTGGCACAGAGGTTAGAGCTTCAGTCTTTGGATGACTGCGTCTGTTAGTTGAGAAGTGTGTGTACCACAATAAACCCCAAAGGAGGAAGACTTCAGCTAGCTGATGATGATTCTACTTTCAAGGTCTCTTTCTGTTATTGAAGGATGTTGTAATAAGCCAGTGTGTAATAATATGTACTGTGGGAAACAGGCAGGAGAGTATGTAGAGTGAGTACAGCTACTGTTTTCAGAAATGAATTCCCTTTCCTCTTGTGCCCCTCTCTTCAGTCATTTTGCTGTACTCTTCACGTCCTATGTTGATGTCACTATCTCATCTGAATTTAACAGTGGTTTTTGCCAGATGTCTTACCACTGGTTAATATATTAAAATTATTGCCTGTAGCCAAATGTATTTTTATACTTCTGCTTGCTTCAGTTATTTTTGTACGAGTTTCCTGTTGATTTGTAATGTATTAGCACAAAACAAATTCTTAATGTCCATCATCTCCAGTTTGAATTTCACATGCTAAACCAAGAAAAACCTATAGGGCTTCCCTGTTAGCACAGTGGTTAAGAATCCCCCTGCCAATGCAGGGGACGTGAGTTCGAGCCCTGGTCCGGGAAGATCCCACATGCCGCGGAGCAACTAAGCCTGTTCTCTAGAGCCTGCGAGTCACAACTACTGAGTCCGTGTGCCACAACTACTGAAGCCCACGCGCCTAGAGCCCATGCTCCGCAACAAGAGAAGCCACCGCAATGAGAAGCCCGTGCACCGCAACGAAGAGTAGCCCCCACTCGCCGCAACTAGAGAAAGCCTGTGTGCAACAACAACGACCCAAAACAGCCAAAAATAAAATAAATAAAATAAAATTTTAAAATAATAATAATAATAAGATGGGGGAATTCCCTTAAAAAATGCTTGATTCTTTAAGGAAAAAAAAAAAGGATAACCTATAAATTACAATTATTTAGATTTTATTAAATTATCTGTTGGTGAATAAAGTATGAGGTATGCTTAAAAGAATATAGAGGAGATTCATATTTCTATTTCATATGAGTTTTCTGAGTAAGAACACATCCCTCCCATCCACATTCACTATATTCACAGGGTTTCTGCAGTATGAATTCTCTCATGCTTGGTAATGGCAACAGTGCAGCCACATCTAAAGGATTTTCCAGATTTAATACATCTGTAGGATTCTCTCCAGCAAGAATTCTCATATCTCAGCAACACAGAGGTCATGTCTGCAGACCTTCCCACATTCATATCATTTACAGAGTTTCACTTCAGTATGAATGCTATGATGTTGAGTAAGATATGGGGATTGGCTAATTCAACACATTTGCAGGATTTCTCTCTGATATGAATTCTCTAACGTTAAGAAGGGAGTATTGGCTAAGGTCTTTCCATGTTCCTTACTTTAATAAGGTTTCTATTCAGTAGAGAGTTTATAATGCTGAATAAGTTGTGATCCAGAACTAAATGCATTTGCAAATTGATTTGAATTGTACGTTTTCTCTACACCATGTGTTCTCTGATGTTTACTCTGAGCATTAACTAGAAGTCTTCGCCATTTCTCAAGTTTATAGGATTTTACTCAAAATAAAATCTTTGTCCTTGAGCACAAGAGTAGAATTCTCTCTTTTTTTAAACATGCTGGGTTTTAAAAAAAATTATTCATTTATTTATTTTTGGCCGCACCACACGGGCATGTGGGATCTTAGTTCCCTGACCAGGGATGGAAGCCAGGCCCATGGCTGTGGAAGTGCAGAGCCCTAACCACTGGACCGCCAAGGAATTCCCAAGAGTAGAATTCTCTTCACGCTCATTATATTTCAAGGGTTTTTCTTTAGCATAGGCAACTTTGTTTTATTGGGAGTAAATTTATTTGGGTATAAATTAATACAGTATTAATATATAATACTGATATATATCATATATATCACATATATAATATTGTTTTATTGGGAGTAAATTTATATGGGAATTTTTTTATCATATATATAATACTGAGTTTCTCTAATTCCTTTTGTGAAAATGCTCTTGAACCACTGGCTTCAAATGGAGACCTTTACCAGGTTTGTTACATTTGCCTCTTTTTTCCCCAGTGTTTTTCTTTAGCATAGATAACTTTTACCTGAAATGCCTCCCTTTTCCCCTCTGCATCTCAAATTAACCTTTGCATTGTCACTTTTTTTCTGAAATGAAAATTGTATCATTGTTAATATGCACAGATACCCTAGCTAGATACCAACTAGGGACTTCGTAGAATCAAGATTAGCCATCATGTACGTGTCAATGATAACTAGTAAAATATATATACTAGGAAGAATGATGCACATCAAAAAGCAAGAATTCAACTATAAATAAACCTAAGAAGATTGTATGTCATCTATATAAAAGAGAATAAATAAACTGTATTCATGAATGCAGACTCAATACTGTAAAACCCCAATTGTCCATAAACCTAATCCATGAATTTCAGGCAATTTGAATCAATATTCTAAATAGGATCAGGGGCCTTTGGTACAATTCTTCATTTTGATTGGCAGGAAAAAATATATATGAAAACAGCCAAGGGTATTTTGAGGATAGTTATAATAAGGGAAGACATATAAGATACTACACTCCATTATAAACTACAGTAAATAAAACATGTGGCATAGAGCAGAATTAAAGAAATCACTGAAACAGAATAAAAAATCCAGAATCGGTGTCAAGTATATGAAATACTAAGTGAAGTTTAGCTAACAATAGTGTGAAAAAACTAAGAAATTGAGAGGGGAATTTGCCTTACTATATATAAAGTTATAAATCTACTTAAACTAGGTTATGATGGTTGATGAAAAAGTCAGTGGAAGGCAGAGGTCCAATGCATAGCCATCCATATATGGAGAATAACATGACAAATGTGTTGTTCCAAGTTTGTGGAAACTGATAGTGCTGATATGATGTAAATCTATTTGTAAGGGAAGAAAATTCTGGACCCCTAAATCATATCGTATACAATGACAAACTCCAGATGGATTAAAATTAAATACGACAAAATAATAAAATGTCATAATGAAATATAGGAAAATATCATATAACATTGTGATGGAGGATAAACAGGAACAACTCAGAAGCCATAAAGTAAATCCTAGACCTCATTAAAACATCTTTAAAATCAAAACAATATCAAAAGGTAAGATGTACATTGGGGGAACTTCCCTCGTGGTGCAGTGGTTAAGAATCTGCCTGCCAATGCAGGGGACATGGCCCTGGTCCGGGAAGATCCCACATGCCGCGGAGCAACTAAGCCCGTGCGGCGCAACTACTGAGCCTGTGCTCTAGAGCCGGTGAGCCACAACTACTGAGCCCGCGTGCCACAACTACTGAAGCCCGTGCGCCTAAAGCCCGTGCTCTGCAACAAGAGAAGCTACCACAATGAGAAGCCCGTGCACCACAACAAAGAGTAGCCCCCGCTCGCCACAACTAGAGAAACCCCAGGCGCAGCAACGAAGACCCAATGCAGCCAAAAATAAAAAATAAATAAATAAAAAATAAATAAATTTTGTAAAAAAGATGTACATTGGGGAAAATATTTGCAACACTTACAACAGAGCTACTATTCCTAATAAACAATATCCCCACAAACTGTTGTAAGAGAGAATAGAAAAATAGAAAAATGGACAAAGAATATGAAGAAGCTAGTCACAGAATAAGAAAAAAGTTGTAACTATTTTGAATTAGTTTTTCTTTTGGATGGTATACCATGTGGATATAGTCTTCAAAGGAATAAAGGAAGTTCATATTTATGAGGGGGAGGTGTGCTCAATCTCATATTTGCATCTCTGACTCTGAATTTTTTCTAAACTATAATCTTACATTTCCTACTGCACATAATGCTTGGGAATCTAATTCACACCTCAAACCTATTAAAAGCCAAACAAACTCATCATATTTTTAATCAGAGTAACATACAATCATTGTATTAAAATTAATGAGAAGAAACTGGAACTCTCCTACTTTTCTGGTGGGAATGTGTTGAATAAAAAGATACAGCCACTTGGGAAGACAGTTTAGCAGTCCCTCAAAAGATTAAACAGAGTTACCATATGGCCCAGCAATTTCACTCCTAGGTGTATACCCAAGGGAATTGAAAAACATGTTCACCAAAAAAACTTGTTGTACATAAATGTTCAGAGCAACATCATTCCTAATAACCAAAAAGTGGAAACAAACCAAATGTCAATCAACTGATAAATGGATAAACAAAATGTGTATCTATACAATGAAATATTACTTAACCATAAAAAGGAATGAAGTACTGATACAATGTACAATGTGTATGAACCATTATAAGTTAAAGAAGTCAAATACTACTCAGCCATGAAAAAGAATGAAATTTTGCCATTTGCAACAACATGGGTGGACTTGGAGGGTATTATGCTAAGTGAAATAAATCAGAGAAAGATAAATACTGTATGAAATCACTTATATGTGGATTCTAAAAAATTAATGAATATAACAAAACAGAAACAGATATAGAGAACAAAATACCAGTGGGGAAAGGGAATGGGGTAGGGGCAAGATAAGGGTAGAGGATTAAGAGGTACAAGCTACTATGTATAAAATCAATAAGCTACAAGGATGTATTGTACATCACAGAGAATATAGCCAACATTTTATAATAACTATACATGAAATATAACCTTTAAAAATCGAATCACTATGTTGTACACCTGAAACATATACTACTGTACATCAACTATACCTCAGTTAAAAAAAGAAAGAAGCCAGACACAAAAAGCCACCTATTCTATGATTCCATTGATATGAAATATCCAGAATAGACAAATCCCTAGAGACAAAAGTAGATTAGTTTCCAGTGGCTGAGGGGAGGGGGAAGTGGAGAGTGACTATTAATAGTTTATTAATTTACTAGGGCTGCCATAACAAAGTACCACAACTGGGTTGCTTAAACAACAGAAATGCGTTGTCTCATAATTCTGGAAACTAGAGGTCTGAGATCAAGGTGTTGGCAGTACCCATGTTCCCCCTGGAGGCACTAGAGAAGTATCTGCCCCAGGCCTTTCTCCCAGCTCCTGGTAGTTCCTTGGCTTGTGGCAGCATAATACTAATCTTCACGTGGTGTTCTCCCTGTGTGTGTGTCTGTTTTTGTGTCCAAATTTCCCCTTTTTATAAGGACATCAGTCACATTGGATTAGGGACACACCCTACTCCAGTATGATTTCATATTAACTAATTCCATCTGCAATGACCCTATTTCCAAATAAGGACACTTTCTGAAGTAGGGCTTCAACATGAAATTTGGGGAACAAACACAATTCAACCTGTAACAAATGGGTATGGAGTTTCTTTTGGGGATGATGGAAGTGTTCTGGGAATTAGAGAGTGGTGGTAGTTGCACAACATTGTGAATATACTATAAACCACTGAACTGAACATTGTAATGGTGAATTTTGTGTTATGTGAATTAAATTTCAATTAAAAATTACCCCCCAAAAAAACCTTAAACCCTCTGGCAAGGTTGTCTTTTTCAAGCCTGGGTACAATGTTATTCCTCACAATTTACATGGAATATAAGCTCCCATGAGGACAAGGGTTTTTGTGTAATCTGTATCTTAGTGCCTAGTATACTGCTGGAAACATCATAGATGATGAATAAATATTTGTTGAATTAATAGATAAATAAATGAGAGTTTTATACCAGGTCTTAAAATTGTGCATCCGAGAGGTAAAATATCTTAAATATGTAACCTTTAAAATTAATCTGGTTTTAAATACTACAGTCAAACAGTGCCTTAATAGTCTTCTCATTGCAGAAATCTTGTTGCAGCCTTAGTAGAGAGGGATGGCAAAGTCTAATTCAGGATCATCACTGCTCAAAGAGCTTTTTAGCTGAAAATAAGAGAAAAGTAGCAAAACTCATCATCTCTAAAAAATTTCTCTCAAATGGATCATCTCCCATGTTCCTACTTTGTTAATACTTGCTTTGTGGGACTTCCCTGGTGGCGCAGTGGATAAGACTCCACACTCCCAGTGCAGGGGGCCCAGGTTCAATCCCTGGTCAGGGAACTAGACCCCACATGCATGCCGCAACTAAGAGTTCACATGCCACTACTAAGGAGCCCACAAACCGCAACTAAGGAGCCCGCCTGCCACAACTAAAACCCTAAATAAATAAATAAAATATTTTTTAAAAAAAGACTTGCTTTGTGATTCCCATTTTCTCAGCTAGGAGCCAGAAGGCTAGGTAGCCTGGTGGATGCAGAGGAGAGGCTCCTAAGACACACAAAGCAGGGTAGAGAAGGTTGGTGAGTGAAACTGTAGAAGAAAAGGGGATTATTCAGCACAGACATGATTTAGTAGAGTTGTTAAGATTTGGAACCCTATGTTGATTGGTGAACTGTACTAAGTCTTCATGGAGTTGGAAAGGCCCTTCAGTGTTATCCCTAATTGAAGCAAAGGTGCCAGGCCTTGAACCAGTTGTTGGATGTGGAGATGGGGCATGACTTTCCATTAGATGACTTTCTTGAGCCAAGGGCAAGTCCTGAGAGAGACTCAGCTGAGAGCTATTGGCTGCAGACTCTCTAAGCAGCTGAGAGAATGAGTAACTTAGTCCTAAAGGGGGAGACATCTGAGAGGCACACTACTGCATACACTACATTTTATTACATGTCCTATCAAGGCCATGTGATTCTTCTGAAATGGAGGGAGTGGATGATGGTTGGAAGTAATGAAACTGGAGCCCGAATGAGAGCCAAGGAAGGATAGAAAGGGAAGGCAAGGAGAATTAAAGACTGAAGAACAAGTGATTGGTTCTTTAGATTTTCAGTGACTGATGAGATCTTTCCCTTACAGTGGCCTCCTATGAGTGAAAATGGGTGACTTCGTATCCTCCACCGGAGTTCTGCTGTGAGCCCAGATAGGCAGACAAGAAGAAAAGCCTGTCAAAAGAATCTGGAGGAGGAAAATTTTCCTAAGGCAGATTTTGTTTGGTTTTATTTTGTTCTCATCAGTCCCTATTATGCCATTGTCAAATGCCTACTTCGTCTAACACAAGTCAAGCCCTGGTCAAAAGGGTGAATTCCTAGTTTGCTAAGGATTTTTATTGTGAATGGGTGTCAAATATTTTTCAAATTGGTTTTCATCAATTGATCTTATTAGGTCATTTTTTTCTTTAAATTGTTAATATGATACATTACATTGATTTTCGAATGTCAAACCTTCCTTGCATACCTGGAATAAACCCATACAGTCATGGTAATTATTATTTTTTTTATATATTGCTGGATTCGATTTGTTAGTATTATGTTGGGGATTTTTGAATCCCTTGCTCATGAGAGATATTGGTGTATACTTTATTTATAATTGATTCAGTTGCCTGGGTTAGAGCACTGAAGTCTTACATTTCCTTTCCAGGAGCTTTCAACATCCTTGCAGTCTAACCTTAAAGTGACTGCGTATCTCTTGCCCAATTCCAAAGTTCTTACATCAACACACTGTACCTATCACTAGATTTACATAGCAACTAGACTCTTGAAAAGGGAATACTAATCAAATGCTTTACTCAAAATGAATTTTTTTCAAAACCAATACATAAGAAGTAATAAATACTTTCGACTGTATAAAAAAGACCTAACTGACCTACACCCTGTTTTCTCCCCATCACATTTATATAATCAGTAAATAAAGCATTTATAAGGAAATGTGAACATATTAACAATGCTTAGTCATGACACTGACAATGCCTAGTCCAACTATCAGCCTCACAGGCATATAGCCTATGGTTGTATTCATCTTCTTCTCCTTGGCATCACAATCTCTGTATTTCTCAGGCCTGGGGGCATTCTTCCATCTTGGTGACCTGGTCCTGTCTTGGTCAGACTGCAGTGAGTTCCTTGTCTTCCCAAGAGTCACCATGGAACAGTGATTAAAAGCATGTTCTGTGGAGCCAAACTGCCTGAGTTTGAAGCCTGGCTCGGCCACTTACTAGCAGCATGGTCTTAAGCAAGTTACTTAAACTCTCTGTGCCTCAGTTTTCTCATCTATATTATTATGACTATAATAAGTGTACCTACTTCTTAGGGCTATTGTGGAAACTAAATGGAGTTAATATCCATAAAGTATTTAGAACACTGTCTGATATACAGTAAACACCGTTATAAGTGTTAGCTATTAATGTCATTATTTCAATGTATCTGAGATCCTCTTGAATTCAGTGTTGATGGCCCTTGCCAGCCGCTTCACATGCCTGTGATGTTTGCTGACATTTTCTAGTCCTGGTTTCTCTTCATAGTAAACCTTTCTTCTGCCTTCCCAGGCCCTATCAAAAAGAAAAGTTTGGGGGACAGGCAATATTATCAGGCAGTCTTTTGACCCCCATTTGGCCAAATAAGAATGGGCCTTGGGCTTGGAACACTTCCTTACCAAGAGATAAAGAGCCCACAAAACCTCTGCTTGAGTGAATATCTTTCCCTGTTGCCAGCTCAATGTATGCTCCTTTGTACCACTTAAGCATGTGTGTCATATGGCACCTGGCCAACCCCACTGCTGTATCTGTCCAATGAGGGGAGGGGACAGGGCCCTTTACTAAGGTACAAGAGAGGTGTGCAAAGGCACACCCTGAGTGTGCCCTGAGTCAGCTGTGGAGAGAGACCCAGTGGCCATGGGGGACCAACACCCACTACTGAAGCTGATCTTGCTGTCTATTCTCTATGTAAGTAGTGTACTGTTTCATTCAGTACTTGACTGCATTGTATTTTCCTTAGTGACTCCAATACCAAGATGCAGTGGGAAGAAGTGTTTAGAATCCTCACCTGAGACTGGTAACCAGTACACAGTGTTCTGCTCAACAAAAACAAAACAAAACAAAAAATTCTACTCAGGGGAACTCCCTGGTGATCTAGTGGTTAAGTCTCTGTGCTTTCACTGCCGAGGGTGCGGGTTCAATCCCTAGTCAGGGAACTAAGATCTCACAAGCCAGGGCGGCCAAAAAAAAATTTCCACTCAGGAAGTCCATTTGCAAGAATGACAGGTAAGCCTGGGAGGCTCTAGTGTCATGAATTCCTGGCTTCAGTTCTAGCTCAAGCCAGTAGGAACTAAGTCACCCTGACTCGGCCACTGACTCCTCACAAGGTGTCTTCCCAGCATGAGAAAACCAAATGAGCAAGGGTATGAATGCATGTCTCAAGGCCTGAACAAATGTTAACTCAAAAAACAAGCAAAGAGCCTCACACCCATGTCCTTTCTGAGAATGTTTGGTAATGAGGCTTTTCTGCAGAGTTGTTGAGAGTCCCCTGTCTGGTATCTTGAATCCAGCCAGAGTCCTAGTAGGATTGACACTCACAAGTGCAGTAGGAGGAGGGGAATTTTGCTGTATTTTTTTGGTGGGTAGTTCAGGGTAATGAATTAATATTTGTTGAGTGAGCATCCACCTCTACTACACTACTGTGTGAGGTCCTATAACAAGTATAAAACAGACAATGAGTTGTTAAACATAAGATAATGGAGCATAAGACAAAGCTCTTGGCATAGAGAGTCTTCCAGTAGGGCTAGAACCTGTCTAACAGTGCTATATCTACAGGAGAATAATAAATGCATTAAGGGGGACTTTGGAAGAACAAAAGAGCTTCAACAGAAAATTGGGGAAGCCTCCATAGAAGAAGTGACATTTGAGCAGGGCCTTGAAGAATGGCCAGGGTTTAGCATGCAGAGATGGGAATGGGAGTGAGAGGAAAGAAGGCATTGACATGCTATGGCATTTCCATACCATGTTATGGAAAAACAAGAACCTGTTGGCCAACCCAATAGCTTGAATAAACTACAGAGGTGAAAATGAGTGAAGGGCATTTGTGTAGGAAACCCAGAGTTGGTATGAAAGGAATGGGGAGAGTTAGGCTGAAAAGATGGCTTTGACGAGACTTGATAGTACTTAAATGCTGGACTAAGTTAGATTTGGGGTTTTAGACATTGGATACAACTGAAGGATTAAGAGAGAGGGCAGGCCTGGATGAGAGTTACACTTTAAAAAGTTAACCTGCTGAGGGAGACCTTCAAGATGGCAGAGGAGTAAGACATGGAGACCACCTTCCTCCCCACAAATACATCAAAAATACATCTACATGTGGAACAACTCCTACAGAACACCTACTGAACGCTGGCAGAAGACCTCAGACTTGCCAAAAGACAAGAAAATCACCACGTCCCTGGGTAGAGCAAAAGAAAAAAGAAAAAACAAAGACAAAAGAATAGGGATGGGACCCGCACCTCTGGGAGGGAGCTGTGAAGGAGGAAAAGTTTCCACACACTAGGAAGACGCTTCACTGGCGGAGATGGGGGGTGGGTAGGGGGGAAACTTCGGAGCCACGGAGGAGAGCACAGCAATAGGGGTGCAGAGGGCAAAGCGGAGAGATTCCCACAGAGAGGATCAGTGCTGACCAGCACTCACCAGCCTGAGAGGCTTGTCTGCTCACCCGCCAGGGGGGGGGGTGGGTTGGGGGCTGGGATCTGAGACTTGGGCTTCGGAGGTCAGATCCCAGGGAGAGGACTGGGGTTGGCTGTGTGAACACAGCCTGAAGGGGGCTAGTGTGCCACAGCTAGCTGGGAGGGAGTATGGGAAAAGGTCTGGACCTGCCTAAGAGGTAAGGGACCATTGTTTCAGGGTGTGCAAGGAGAGGGGATTCCTTCCCTCTGTGCCCACAGAAGGCAGAGCAGAACCTAAGCAAGCTCCAGAGACGGGGGCGAGCTGCGGCTATCAGCTGAGACCCCAGAGACAGGCATGAAATGCTCAGGCTGCTGCTGCAGCCACCAAGAAGCCTGTGTGCAAGCACAGGTCACTATCCACACCAATGCCCTAGAAGCCTGCTCAGCCGGCCACTGCCAGGGTCCCGAGGTCCAGGGACAACTTCCCCGGGAGAACACATGGCACGCCTCAGGCTGTTGCAATGTCACGCTGGCCTCTGCTGCTGCAGGCTCACCCCGCATTCAAATTATGACTACCATACCCATTACTCTCCCTGGCCTGAGAGAGCAACAGAGCCCTAATCAGCAGCTGCTTTAACCCCATCCTGTCTGGGCAGGGGACAGATGCCTGAGGGCACCTACACAGAGAGGCAGGGCCAAAACCAAAGCTGAACCCCAGGAGCCGAGGAAACAAAGAAGAGAAAGGGAAATTTCTCTGTGCAGCCTCAGGAGCAGTGGATTAAATCCCCAAAATCAACCTGATGAACCCGGCATCTGTGGAATACCTGAATAGACAACAAATGTTCCCAAAACTGAGGCAGTGGACTTTGGGAGCAACTGCAGATTTGGGGTTTGCTATCTGTGACTGATTTTTTTCTGATTTTTATGTTTCTCTTAGTTTAGTTTTTAGTGCTTGTTATCAGTGATGGATTTGTTTATTGGTTTGGTTGCTCTCTTCCGTTTTTATTTTATTTTTTCTTTATTTTTATTTTATTATTATTTTTATTTTATTAATTAAAATTTTTTTAAATTTAATTTTATTTTATTTTCTTCCTTTTCTTTAGAGCTGTGTGGCTAACAGGGTTTTAGTGCTCCAGCCAGGTGTCAGGCCTGAGCATCCGAGGTGGGAGAGCCGAGTCCAGGACATTGGACCACCAGAGACCTCCCGGCCGCATGTAATATTAATCAGCAAGAGCTCTCCCAGAGATCTCCGTCTCAACACTAAGATCCAGGTCCACCCAATGGCCAGCAAGTTCCAGTGCTGGACGCCGAATGCCAAACAACTAGCAAGACAAGAACACAACCCCACGCATTAGCAGAGAGGCTGCCTAAAATCAAAATAAGGTCACAGACACCCCAAAACACAGCACCGGAGAAGTTCCTGCCCACCAGAAAGACAAGATTCAGTCCCAACCACCAGAACACCGGCACCTGTCCCCTCCATCAGGAAGCCTACACAAGCCACTGAACCAACCTCACCCACTAGGGGCAGACACAAAAACAACGGGAACTACGAACCTGCAGCTTGTGAAAAGGAGACGCCAAACACAGTAAATTAAACAAAATGAGAAGACAGAGAAATATGCAGCAGATGAAGGAACAAGGTAAAAACTCACCAGGCCAAACAAATGAAGAGGAAATAGGCAGTCTACCTGAAAAAGAATTCAGAACAATGATACTAGAGATGATCCAAAATCTTGGAAATAGAATGGAGAAAATATAAGGAACGTTTAACAAGGACCTAGAAGAACTAAAGAGCAAACAAACAATGATGAACAACACAATAAATGAAATTTAAAATTCTCTAGAAGGAATCAATAGGGGAATAACTGAGGCAGAAAAACGGATAAGTGACCTGGAAGATAAAATAGTGGAAATAACTACCACAGAGCAAAATAAAGAAAAAAGAATGAAAAGACTTGAGGATAGTCTCAGAGACCTCTGGGACAACATTAAACACACCAACATTTGAATTATAGGGGTCCCAGAAGAAGAAGAGAAAAAGAAAGGGACTGAGAAAATATTTGAAGAGATTATAGTTGAAAACTTCCGTAACATGGGAAAGGAAATAGTTAATCAAGTTCAGGAAGCACAGAGAGTCCCATACAGGATAAATCCAAGGAGAAACATGCCAAGACACATATTAATCAAACTATCAAAAATTAAATACAAAGAGAAAATATTAAAAGCAGCAAGGGAAAAACAACAAATAACACACAAGGGAATCCCCATAAGGTTAACAGCTGATCTTTCAGCAGAAACTCTGCAAGCCAGAAGGGAGTGGCAGGACATATTTAAAGTGATCAGGGCTTCCCTGGTGGCGCAGTGGTTAAGAATCCGCCTGCCAATGCAGGGGACATGGGTCCGAGCCCTGGTCCGGGAGGATCCCACATGCCACAGAGCAACGAAGCCCGTGCGCCACAACTGCTGAGCCTGCGCTCTGGAGCCCGTGAGCCACAACTACTGAAGCCTGCATGCCACAACTGCTGAAGCCCGCGGGACTAGAGCCCGTGCTCCGCAACGGGAGAGGTCACCGCAATGAGAAGCCCGCGCACTGCAATGAGGAGTGGCCCCCACTCGCCGCAACTAGAGGGAGCCCATGAGCAGCAATGAAGACCCAACGCAGCCAAAAATAAATTAATTAATTTTAAAAAAAGAATTAAAGTGATCAAAAGGAAAAACATACAATCAAGATTACTCTACCCAGCAAGGATCTCATTCAGATTCGAGGAGAAATTAAAACCTTTACAGACAAGCAAAAGCTAAGAGAATACAGCACCACCAAACCAGCTTTACAACAAATGCTAATGGAACTTCTCTAGGCAGGAAACAAAAGAGAAGGAAAAGCCCTAAAAAAACAAACCCAAAACAATTAAGAAAATGGTAATAGGAACATACATATCGATAATTACCTTAAATGTAAATGGATTAAATATTCCAACCAAAATACATAGACTGGCTGAATGGATACAAAAACAAGACCCATATATACGCTGTCTACAAGAGACCCACTTCAGACCTAGGGACACATACAGACTGAAAGCGAGGGGATGGAAAAAGATATTCCATGCAAATGGAAATCAAAAGAAAACTGGAGTAGCAATTCTCATATCAGACAAAATGTATTTTATAATACAGACTAGTACAAGAGACAAAGAAGGACACTACATAATGATCAAGGGATCAATCCAAGAAGAAGATATAACAATTGTAAATATTTATGCACCCAACATAGGAGCACCTCAATACATAAGGCAAATGCTAACAGCCATAAAAGGGGAAATCAACAGTAACACAATCATAGTAGGGGACTTTAACACCCCACTTTCACCAATGGACAGATCATCCAAAATGAAAATAAATAAGGAAACACAAGCTTTAAATGATACATTAAACAAGATGGACTTAACTGATATTTATAGGACATTCCATCCAAAAACAACAGAATACACTTTCATCTCAAGTGCTCATGGAACATTCTCCAGGATAGATCATATCTTGGGTCACAAATCAAGTCTTGGTAAATTTAAGAAAATTGAAATCATATCAAGTATCTTTTCCAACCACAACGCTATGAGATTAGATATCCATTACAGGAAATATTGTGTAAAAAGTACAAAAACATGGAGGCTAAACAATACACTACTTAATAACCAAGAGATCACTGAAGAAATCAAAGGGGACATCAAAAAATATCTAGAAACAAGTGACAATGAAAACATGACGACCCAAAACCTATGGGATGCAGCAAAAGCAGTTCTAAGAGGGAAGTTTATAGCAATACAATCCTACCTCAAGAAACAAGAAAAATCTCAAATAAACAACCTAACCTTACATCTAAAGCAATTAGAGAAAGAAGAACAAAAAACCCCCAAAGTTAGCAGAAGGAAAGAAATCATAAAGATCAGATCAGAAATAAATGAAAAAGAAATGAAGAAAACAATAGCAAAGATCAATAAAACTAAAAGCTGGTTCTTTGAGAAGATAAACAAAATTGAGAAAACCTTAGCCAGACTCATTAAGAAAAAAAGGGAGAAGACTCAAATCAATAAAATTAGAAATGAAAAAGGAGAAGTAACAACTGACACTGCAGAAATACAAACGATCATGAGAGATTACTACAAGCAACTATATGCCAATAAAATGGACAACCTGGAAGAAATGGACAAATTCTTAGAAAAGCACAATCTTCCAAGACTGAACCAGGAAGAAATAGAAAATATAAACAGACCAATCACAAGCACTGAAATTGAGACTGTGATTAAAAATCTTCCAACAAACAAAAGCCCAGGACCAGATGGCTTCACAGGCGAATTCTATCAAACATTTAGAGAAGAGCTAACACCTTTCCTCCTCAAACTCTTCCAAAATATAGCATAGGGAGGAACACTCCCAAACTCATTCTACGAGGTCACCATCACCCTGACACCAAAACCAAACAAAGATGTCACAAAGAAAGAAAACTACAGGGCAATAGCACTGATGAACATAGATGCAAAAATCCTCAACAAAATACTAGCAAACAGAATCCAACAGCACATTAAAAGGATCATACACCATGATCAAGTGGGGTTTATCCCAGGAATGCAAGGACTCTTCAATATACGCAAAGCAAGCAATGTGATACACCATATTAACAAATTGAAGGGGAAAAACCATATGATCATCTCAATAGATGCAGAAAAAGCTTTTGACAAAATTCAACACCCATTTATGATAAAAAACCTCCAGAAAGTAGGCATAGAGGGAACTTACCTCAACATAATAAAGGCCATATATGACAAACCCACAGCCAACATCATTCTCAATGGTGAAAAACTGAAACCATTTCCTCTAAGATCAGGAACAAGATAAGGTTGTCCACTCTCACCACTATTATTCAACATTGTTTTGGAAGTTTTAGCCACAGCAATCAGAGAAGAAAAAGAAATAAAAGGAATCCAAATCAGAAAAGAAGAAATAAAGCTGTCACTGTTTGCAGATGACATGATACTATACATACAGAATCCTAAAGATGCTACCAGAAAACTACTAGAGCTAATCAATGAATCTGGTAAAGTAGCAGGATACAAAATTAATACACAGAAATCTCTTGCATTCCTATACACTAATGATGAAAAATCTGAAAGAGAAATTAAGGAAACACTCCCATCTACCATTGCAACAAAAAGAATAAAATACCTAGGAATAAACCTACCTAAGGAGACAAAAGACCTGTATGCAGGAAACTAAGACACTGATGAAAGAAATTAAAGACGATACAAACAGATGGAGAGATATACCATGTTCTTGGATTGGAAGAATCAACACTGTGAAAATGACTACACTACACAAGGCAAACCTCAGATTCAATGCAATCCCTATCAAACTACCACTGGCATTTTTCACAGAACTAGAACAAAAAATTTCACAGTTTGTATGGAAACACAAAAGACTCTGAATAGACAAAGCAACCTTGAGAAAGATAAACGGAGCTGGAGGAATCAGGCTCCCTGACTTCAGACTATATTACAAAGCTACTGTAATCAAGACAGTAAGGTACTGGCACAAAAACAGAAATATAGATCAAGGGAACAGGATAGAAAGCCCAGAGATAAGCCCAAGCACATATGGTCTCCTTATCTTTGATAAAGGAGGCAAGAATATATAATGGAGAAAAGACAGCCTCTTTAATAAGTGGTGCTTGGAAAACTGGACAGCTACATGTAAAAGAATGAAATTAGAACACTTCCAAATGCCATACACAAAAATAAACTCAAAATGGCTTAAAGACCTAAATGTAAGGCCAGACACTATCAAACTCTTAGAGGAACACATAGGCAGAACACTCTATGACATAAATCACAGCAAGATCCTTTTTGACCCACCTCTTAGAGAAATGGAAATAAAAACAAAAATAAACAAATGGGACGTAATGAAACTTGAAAGCTTTTGCACAGCAAAGGAAACCATAAACAAGACAAAAAGACAACCTTCAGAATGGGAGAAAATATTTGCAAATGAAGCAACTGACAAAGGATTAATCCCCAAAATATACCAGCAGCTTATGCAGCTCAATATCAAAAAACAAACAACCCAATCCAAAAATGGGCAGAAACAGACATTTCTCCAAAGAAGATATACAGATTGCCAACAAACACATGAAAGGATGCTCAACATCGTTAATCATTAGAGAAATGCAAATCAAAACTACAATGAGGTATCACCTCACACCAGTCAGAATGGCCATCATCAAAAAATCTACCAACAATAAATGCTGGAGAGGGTGTGGAGAAAAGGAAACCCTCTTGCATTGTTGGTGGGAATGTAAATTAATACAGCCACTATGGAGAACAGTATGGAGCTTCCTTAAAAAACTAAAAATAGAACTACCCAATGACCCAGCAATCCCAGTACTGGGCATATACCCTGAGAAAACCATAATTCAAAAAGGGTCATGTACCACAATATTCGTTGCAGCACTATTTACAATAGCCAGGACATGCAAGCAACCTAAGTGTCCATCGACAGGTGAATGGATAAAGAAGATGTGGCACATATATACAATGGAATATTACTCAGCCATAAAAAGAAATGAAATTGAGTTATTTGTAGTGAGGTGGATGAACCTAGAGTCTGTCATACAGAGTGAAGTAAGTCAGAAAGAGAAAAACAAATACCGTATGCTAACACATATATATGGAATCTAAAAACAAAAAATGGTTCTGATGAACCTAGGGGCAGGACGGGGATAAAGAAGCAGACCTACTGGAGAATGGACTTGAGGACACGGGGAGGAGGAAGGGTAAGCTGCGGACAAAGTGAGAGTGTGGCGTGGACATACATACACTCCCAAATGTAAAATAGATAGCTAGTGGGAAGTAGCCGCATAGCACAGGGAGATCAGCTCGGTGCTTTGTGACCATCTAGAGGGGTGGGATACAGAGGGTGGAAGAGAGGTGCAAGAGGGAGGGGATATGGGGATATATGTATACATATAGCTGATTAACTTTGTTATAAAGCAGAAACTAACACAACATTTAAAGCAATTATACTCCAATAAAGATGTTAAAAAAAAAGTTAACCTGCTGACATATAGACCAATGGAATAGAATAGAGTGCAGAAATAAACTTTCACGTTTATGGTCAATTGATTGTCAATAAGGATGCCAAGACAAGTCAATGGGGAAAGTAAAGTATGCTCAACAAATGGTGTTGAGAAAACTGCATATCTGCATGCAAAAGAATGATGTTGGACTCATATATTATCCTATAAACAAAAATTAACTCAAGATGGATCAAAGACCTAACATAAGTGTTACAACTATAAAATTCTTAGAAGAAAATATAGGGGGAAAGCTTCATGACACTGGATTTGGCAATTATTTTTGGATATGACATCAAAATCACAGGCAACAAAAGAAAAAATAGATTAATTGGACTAAATTTTTCTTTAAAACTTTGTGCATCAAAGGACACTATTAGCAGAGTAAAAAGGCAACCCACAGAATGAAAGAAAATCTTTGCAAATCATATATCTGCTTAGGGAATAATATCCATAGTATATACAAACTCCTACAGCTCAACAACAAAAAAAACCCAAACAGCCCAACTAAAAAGTGGGCAAGTGACTTTAATAGACATTTCTCTAAAAAGGATTTGCAAATCATATATCTGATTAGGGAATAATATCCATAGTATATACAAACTCCTACAGCTCAACAACAACAAAAACCCAAACAGCCCAATTAAAAAGTAGGCAAGGAACTTTAATAGACATTTCCCTAAAAAGGATATACAGATTGTCAATAAGCACATGAAAAGATGCTCCATATCACTAATCAGGTTAATACAAATCAAAACAACAATGAGATACCACTTCTACCCATTAGGATGGCTATTATTAAAAAAAAAAAAGACATGAAGAGCGGTCCCCGCACCGTGATGAAGAGTGGCCCCCGCTTGCCGCAACTGGAGAAAGCCCTCGCACGAACCGAAGACCCAACACAGCCAAAAATAAATAAATAAATAAATAAAGTAGCTATAAAACGCAGCTTCCTTTAAAAAAAAAAAAAAGACAAACAGAAAATAACAAGTGTTAGCCAAGGATGTGGAGAAATCAGAACCCTTGTGCATTGCTAGTGGGAATATAAAGCGATGCAGATGTTGTGGAAAACATTATGGCTATTTCTCAAAAAAAAAAGTTAAGTGTAGAATTACCATATGACCCAGTAATCCCACTTATGGGTATCTACACAAAAGAATTGAAAGCAGGGACTCAAACAGATATTTGTACACCATTGTTCATAACAACATTATTCACAAGAGCCAAAAGGTAGAAACAATCCAAATGTCCATCAGTGGATGAATAGGTAACCAAAATGTGGTATATATACACAGTAGAATATTCTTCAGCATTAAAAACAAATGAACCTTGAGAATATTATAAGTTGAATAAGCCAGACACAAAAGGATGAATACTATATGATTCCACTTATACGAAGTACATAGAATAGTCAAATTCATAGAGACAGAAAGTTGAAAGGTGGCTTCCAGGTTTGGGTAGGGGGTAGAGATGAGAAATTATTGTCTAAGGGGTACATAGTTGCAGTTTGAGAAGATGAAAAAGTTCTGGAGATGGATGGTGATGATGGTTGTATAACAATGTGAATGTACTTAATGCCACTGAACACCACACTTAAAAAGAGTTAAAATGGCAAATTTTATGTTATGTATATCTTACCACATTTAAAAAAAAAAAGTTAAGCTGGCAATAGTGTGGAAAGAAAATTGAGACAAGAAGTTCTGCCAGGAGGAAATGGCCAGGCTCCAGATTTGACACAATGAAACCTGGACCACAACCATCCCAATGCAGAGAGGAGCCCCCTGGGCCTTTCTCAATTTGCAAACACTTGGAGGTTGGCATTTAGACATGAACTATTTGTTCTCTGCTATCTAGTGAAGAAATAGTCTAAAGTCAACACATGATTACTTGTGCTTCCTGGACTGTATCTATTTTTGATTGAAACAACTGACTCAAAATTCTAAGTGTTATCATTGCAGTAGCAAAGGTTTTTAAACAACTCTATTGAGGTATAATTTACATGCTACAAAATTCACCTCTTTTAAGTGTACTTCTTCTTTTCAAATCAATACACCACTTATTTATTTTCTTGTCTAATTGCCCTGGCTAAAACATCTGCTACCATGCAGAATGGAAGTGGCAAGAGCAAACATCTTGTCTTGCTCCTGCTTAGGGAGAAAACTTCCAGTCTTTCACCATTAATATGATGTTAGCTATGCATTTTTCATTGATATCTTTTATCAGTTTGAGGAAGATTCCTTCTATTCCTAGTGTGTTGAGTGGTTTTACCATGAAAGGGTGTTAGCTATTGTCAATTTTTATCTACATCTATGGAGATAATCGTGTGGTTTGGGGCCTTTGTTCTGTTAATATATTGTGTTACACTGATTGATTGACTGATTTTTTGTTTGTTAAATCACAACCTTGCATTTCTGGGATAAATTCCACTTGGTCATGGCATGTAATCCTTCTTACACATTGCTGGATTTGGTTTGTTAGTATTTTGTTTCAGAGGTTTTTGTGTGTCTGTATTTATAAATGATAATTGGTCTGGAGTTTTCTTGCCTGGTTTTGGTATCATAAAATAAGTTGGGATGTATACCATACTCTTCTATTTTTTGGAAGTTTGTGAGGTGTTAATTCTGTAAATGTTTGGTAGAATTCACCAGAGAAGCCATCTGGTCCTGGGCTTTACTTTGTGAGAAGCTTTTTGAAAATTACTGATTCAATATCCTTACTTTTTATTGGTACATTCACATTTTCTATTTCTTCTTGAGAAAGTTTCAGAAGTTTGTGTCTTTCTAAGAATTTGTCTATTTTATATTGGTTATCTAATTTGTTGGCATACAATTGTTCAAGTATTCCTTTATAACCCTCCTTATTTCTGTAAGGTCAGTAGTAAAGTCCCCTCTTTCATTCCTGATTCAATAATTTGAGTTTGCTCTCTTTTTTTCTACCTAAAGTTTTATCAGTTTTGTTGATCATTTCAACAAAGTAACTTCTAGTTTTGTTGATTTTCTGTGGTGTTTTTCTAATCTCTATTTAATTTATTTCCTCATTAATATTATTTCCTTTCTCCTGCTCGCTTTGGGTTTTTGTGTGCTCTTCTTTTTTTCTAGTTTCTTAAAGTGGAAGATTAGGTTGTTGGTTTGACATTTCTCTAGGGACTTCTTCTGCGACCCATGTGTTATTTGGAAGTGTGTAATTTTATCTTCAAACATTTGGGGATTTTCCAGCTACCTCTGTTATTGGTTTCTAGTTTAAATCCACTGTAGTCAGAAAGCATACTTTGTATGATTTGTATTCTTCCAATTATGTTACAGTGTGTCTGTGGCACAGTATGTAGTCTATCTTGGTGAATGTTCCATGTGAGCTTGAGAAGAAAGTGTATTCTGCTGCTGTTGGATGAAGTATTCTGTAAGTGTCAGTTAGATTCAGTTGATTGATGGTGCCTTTCATTTCAACCATATCCTTACTGATTTTCTTGTGGCTGGACCTGTCAATTATTGATACAGGAATGTTGCAGTTGATGACGTATTTAAGATCATTTAAAAATCAAAATGGAGTAACTATAGTCATAGTTCAGGCATCCGAAATGGAGCCAGGTGGCCATTGTGGATGCGGTTTCAGACACAGTCCTGTATCACTAAGAACTTGAATTTTCTGAACTGTACCAAATTCAAGGACACCACCAGCCATTTTCAAAACAATACCTGCTAGCAAATGTCATCTGTGATTACAGATAGTTATACTTTTTCCTTTCTAATTTGGATGCCTTTTATTTCTTTTTCTTGCCTAATTGCTCTGGCTAGAATTTTCAGAACAATGTTGAATAGCAGTGGCAAAAGCAGACATCCTTGTCTTGTTCCTGATTGTAGGTGGAAAGCTTTTAGTATTTCACCTTGGAATATGATATTAGCTATGGTTTTTTCAAAAATGCCCTTTATTTATTTTTTTAATAAATTTATTTATTTTATGTATTTTTTATTTTTGGCTGCATTGGGTCTTTGTTGTTGTGCATGGGCTTTCTCTAGTTGCGGTGAGCAGTGGCTACTCTTCATTGTGGTGCGCGGGCTTCTCATTGTGGTTGCTTCTCTTGTTGTGGAGTACAGGCTCTAGGTGCACAGGTTTCAGTAGTTGTGGCTCACAGGTTCTAGAGCGCAGGCTCAGTAGTTGTGGCACATGGGCTTAGTTGCTCTGTGGCATGTGGGATCTTCCCGGACCAGGGCTCGAACCCGTGTCCCCTGCATTGGCAGGCAGATTCTTAACCACTGTGCCACCAGGGAAGCCCCAAATGCCCTTTATTATGTTAAGGAAATTTCCTTCTATTCCTAGTTTACTGATGATTTTTTATCATAAGAGGGTGTTGGGTTATGTCAAATGCTTTTTCTGCATCCACTGAGATTATCATGTGTTTTTTTCCTTTATTCTGTGAACACATTTTTGACTGGAGACATATTATGGCCACAGGCCTTAGTTTCTGCAAAAATCCCCTGGTCAATGATGTGTTAATATGGCATATTACATTGATTGATTTTCATATGTTGAACCACCCTAACATCCCTGGAGTAAATCGTGCTTAGTCATGGTGTATAACCCTTTTAATATGCTGCTGGATTTGATTTGCTACTATTTTGTTGAGGATTTTTTCATCTATATTCATAAAAGATAATCATCTGTAATTTTCCTTTCTTGGACTTCCTTTGTGTGGGATTGGTATCAGAGTGAATTAGGAAGTGTTACCTCATAGAGTGAGTTAGGAAGTGTTACCTCCTCTTCTATTTTTTAAACAGTTGGAGAAGGATTGGTGTTAATTCTTTAAATGTTTGGTAGAAGTCACCAATGAAGCCATCTGGTCCTGGACTTTTCTTTTCTTTGGTTTTGGGGTTTTTTTGCTTTTGCTTTTTTTTTCTTGTTTTTAATATCCATATCCATATATATATATATTTTTACAAACCCTTGTGTCAAGGGCTGACCTTCAATAGATACTGGTGAGGGAGCTGCTCTGCTACATTTGAAACCCTGATCCAGAAGAGGTCATCTACTAATGGTTTAGCACCAGGTTCCCCACAAACAGTGCAATTGTGTGATGGGTGAGGGGGCAGCTGCCTTTCTGGCTGCATCCTGTTTCCCAGGACAAAGGGCTCTCCACACTGGACACCTGATGGGCCAAATGGGGACAGTGGGGGCCAGCTGTCTGAGGCCAACCAAGGCTCTGGACTTTTCTTTGATGGAAGTTTTTGACTACTGATTCAATCACTTTACTTGTTACATACCTGTTCAGATTTTTAATTTCTTCTTTAAATAGTTTTGGTAATTTTTGTGTCTCTAGGAATTTGTTTGTTTCATCTAGGTTACCTAATTTTTTGCTGTACAGTTTTTCATAGTATACTCTTATAATACTTTTTATTTCTGTAAGGTCAGTAATGATGTCCTCACTTTCATTTCTGATTTTAGTTATTTTCATCTTCTCTCCCTTTTTTCTTAAAGTCTAGCTACAGGTTTGTCAACTTTGTTGATATTTTCAATGAATCAATTTTTAGTTTAGTTGATTTCTTTACTGTTTTTCTATTCTCTATTTTATTTATCTCTGCTCTAATCGTTATTATTTCCTTCCTTCTACTAGTTTTGGATTTAGCTTGCTTTTCCTTTTCTAGTTTCTTAAGGTGTGAAGTTAGGTTATTAATTTGAGATCTTTATTTTTTACTGTAGTCATTTACAGGTATTAATTTTCCTCTGAGCACTGCTTTTGCTGCATCCCATTAGGGTTGATATGCTATGTTTTTATTCTCATTCAGTTCAAAGTATTTTTCAATTTCTCATTATTTCTTCTTTGACCAATTGGTTGTTTAATTTCCACATATTTGTGAATTTTTTGGTTTTCCTTGTTATTAATTTTTTGTTTCATTTCATTGTGGTTGCAAAAGATACCTTGTATGATTTTAATCTTTTAAAAATCTATTAAGACTTGTTTTGTGACCTAGCATGCTGCCTATCCTAGAAAATGTTCCCTGTAAACTTTAGAAGAACATGTACTCTGTTGTTGGTGGTGGGCTGTTCTATATATGTCTGTTAGTTTTAGTTGCTTGATAGTGTTATTCAGTCTTCTATTTCCTGGCTGAACTTCTGTCTAGTTGTTCCATCCGTTATTGAAAGTGAGGTATTGAAGTCTCAAACTATTATTTCTCCTTTCAAAAAATGTCTATTTCTCCTATCAATGCTCTCAATTTTTAAAATATATTTTTGGGTCCTGTTTTCGAGTGTGAATATGTTTATAATTTTCGTATTATCTTGATTGATTGAAATTTTATCAATATGTAATACCTTTCTTTTTCTCTTGCAACAAATTTTGACTTAAAGTCTATTTTGTCTGATATTAATATAGCCATCTCATACCTTTTGGTTACTATTAGCAAGGGATGTTGTTTTCTATCCTTTCACTTTACCCCATATGTAGGTTTGGTTTTTTTAAATCTAAATCAAGTCTCCTTAAATAAGGAACTTGGGATTAACATACACACACTACTATATATAAAATAGATAACCAACAAGGACCTACTGTATAACACAGGGAACTATACTCAATATTCTGTAATAACTTATATGGGTAAAGAATTTGAAAAAGAATGAATATATGTATATGTATAACTGAATCACTTTGCTACACACCTGAAACTAACCCAACATTGTAAATCAACTATACTCCAATAAAATTTTTAAAAAATAAATAAATTGAGGGAGTTCACTGGTGGCCTAGTGGTTAGGATTTCAGGCTTTCACTGGCAGGACCCAGGTTCAATCCCTGGTTGAGGAACTGAGATCCCTACCAGCCACGTGGCGTGGGAAAGAAAGAAAGGGAGAGAGGGAGGGAGGGAGGGAGGGAGGGAGGGAAGGAGGAAGGAAGGAAGGAAGAAAATTGAGTGTCCTGTAGACAGTATATTGTTAGGTCATGTTCTTGGGTTTTTAAAAAATACATTCTGCCAATGTCTGCCTTTTAATTGGATAGCCTAATCCATTTATTTCTAAAGTAATTACTGATGAGGAAAGACTTTCTTCTGTCATTTTACTACTTGTTTTCTATATAATATTTTTGTTCCTCAGTTCATTTATTACTGCTTTCGTTTGTATTTCACTGATTTTTTTCTCCTAGGGTACTGTTTTGATTACTTCCTCATTTCCTTTTCTGTATATTTTAAAGTTGTTTTCCTAGTGGTTATCTTGGGAAGTGCAATTAACATCCTAAATTTGTAACAATATAGTTTGAATTGATAACAACTTAGCTTCAATAGCATATTAAACTCTGCATCTATATAGCTCCATTCCATCCCACTTTGTTGTTATTGTCACCATTTACATCTTTAAACATTGTGTGCCCATTCACACAGACTTATATTTATTTCTTATGCATTTGTCTTTTAAATCATATGGTAAAACTAAGAGGAGTTCCAAACCAAAGATACAATCATACTGGCTTTTGTGTGTGTGTGTGTGTGTGTGTGTGTGTGTGTGTGTGTGTATTTTTGCCACACCACGCAGCTTGTGGGATCCTAGTTCACTGACCAGGGATTGAACCTGGGCCCTCAGCAGTGAAAGCACAGGGTTCCAACCACTGGACAACCAGGGAACTCCCCAGACTTTTATATTTACCTAGGTAGTTACCTGTACTGGTATTCTTCATGTGGCTTTTTTTTTTTTTTTTGGCTGCATTGGGCCTTCATTGCTGCACGCAGGCTTTCTCTAGTTGTGGTGAGTGGGGGTTACTCTTCACTGCAGTATGCAGGCTTCTCATAGTGGTGGCTTCTCTTGTTGTGGAACATGGGCTCTAGACATGTGGACTCAGTAATTGCGGCATGCAGGCCCTAGAGCGTGTGGACTTCAGTAATTGTGGTGCATGGGCTTAGTTGCTCCACGGCATGTGGGATCTTCTCGGACCAGGGATTGAACTGTGTCCCCTGCACTGGCAGGCAGATTCTTAACCATTGCACCACCAGGGAAGTCCCTCTTCATATGGCTTTAAGTTACTGCCTAGGGCCCTTTCATGACATCCTGAAAGACTCTCTTTCAGTATTTTTTGTAGGGCAGGTCTACTAGCAACAAACTTCTTCAGCTTTTGTTTACCAGGGAATCTCTTAATTTCTCTTTGGATACTTTTGCCAGATATAGTGTTATCGGTTTTTTTTCTTTCAACATTTTAAATATGTCATCCCACTGCATTATGACCCCCATATTTTTTATGAGAAATTGGCTCTTAACCTTATTGAGCATCCCTTTTACATGACATGTCACTTATCTCTTGCTGTTTTGTTGATTTTCTCTGTGTTCTTCAACATTTTGATTATAATGTTTCAGTGTGGATCTCTCTGAGTCTATCTTACTTGGGCAAACTCTCCCCAGGATTTTTTCTTGTGTTTTGTGGGCTGCAGTCATTTACTCATTTAGTGACTTTTCCACTTTTTTATTTTATTTATTATTATTATTATTTATTTTTTGCAAAGACTGTATTCCTAATCATCTGTGGTCACTGGAGTCTCCATTCCATTATCTCAGCAGTCAGCCAGCAACATTGAAGAGACTTCTTTAGATGCATGGAGCTTTAAAAAAATCTCTTGGTCTTTGCAGACTGACTCTGAGCTAGGACACAACTTCAACATTTAGCCAAGCTACTTATACTCTACCTTAGCTCTCACCTCCTGCTACATGGAGTCCAAAGTTCAGTCAGATATAAAAGCCTGTTGTCCTCTCAGGTCTTTTCTAAGCATGTGTCCAATCCTGGGCATGTGTGTGGCCCTCCAGATTCACTGGTATATGCAGGAGCCCTTCAAAGCCCTTACTCTCCTATGTATCTTCTCTCAGGGTTTAAGTCTGAATGCTGCTTGCCCCTTGCATTGTCCTTTGCCTCAGGTAGCTGTGAGGAGGATGTGCTTTTAAGTGCTTTTGACAGGTGCCACCCAGGAGTCACTCCAGCCCTGAAAAATCTCCAAGGGAGGTGAAACAAAAGGAAGACTTTAAGCTGATCCCTCAGGGAAACACCAGATAGGTAAAAATACACAACCACTATTCTTTAAGAACAACACTTGTACTACCCCATCTGGTACCAGAAATCCACAGCAGTAAGGCCACTGTCTCCACAACCACTTCCAAGCTGGGGCATGGGGGATGGTAGGTGAGTAAACAAAAATGCCACAATGATCTCTTACCAAAATTTAGCAGCCTCTTTTCCCATTAATCACTCCTATGGTTGTTGTAAGTTTTTTAGTTCCAAATGAGTTGATTTGGATCATTTTTGTCAGCTTAATCATTGCTTCTGTGGAGGGATTGCTTCTGTGGAGGGATGAATCCTTGGAGCTCCCTTCTCTGTTTCAATGATGTTACTCTCTCTAGCATTAAAAAAATTCTTTTAGTTTTCATCTCTGTTGTGACATTACATATCTGGTCTTGCTGTTGTGCAGTTTTTCCATTAGAGCCTTTATCATCATAACTTTATTTTATTTTATTTTATTGGCCATGCCGCGTGGCTTGTGAGATCTTTGTTCCCTGACCAGGGATTGAACCCAGGCCCCAGCAGTGAAAGTGCCAAATCCTAACCACAGGACCACCAGGGAATTCCTTATCATAACTTTTAATCATACTTCTTTTTTGATAATAGCTTTATTGAGATCTAATTTATATACCATACAATTCACACATTTAAAGTGTACAACTCAATGGTTTCTAGTAAGTTCACAGAGTTGTGCAACTATCACTCAAAATCAACTTTAGAACGTTGTTATAAACACAAAAAGAAATCTTGTACCCTTTAGCTGTCACTCTCCCACAACCCCACTCCCCTCCCCAGCCCTAGGCAACCACTAATCTGCTTTATGTCTCTATAGATTTGCCAATTCTGGAGATTTCATAAAAATGGAATAATATAATATGTGGTCTTTTGTGACTGGCTTCTTTAACTTAGCATAATGTTTTCAAAGTTCATCCAGGTTGTAGCATGTATCAACAATTAATCTCTTTTTATGGCTGAGTAATATTCCATTGTATGGATATACCATATTTGTCCATTTATCAGTTGATGGACATTTGGGTTGTTTCCACTGTGGGCTAGTGAGAATATTGCTGCCATGAATATTCATGTACAAGTTTTTGTGTTGACACGTGTCTTTATTATACTTAAAAGTGGAATGGCTGAGTCAAATATTAATTCTATGTTTAACTTTTTGAGGAACTGCCAGAATGTTTTCCAAAGTGGCTACATCATTTTACATTCCCACCAGCAGTGCATGTAACTTCTGATTTCTGCATATCCTTGCCAACACTTGTTTCTATCTGACTTTGATAATGGCTATCCTAGGCAGTGTGAATTGATATTTCATTGTGATTTTTATTTGCATTTCCCTGAAGGATAATGATGTTGAGCATCTTTTCATGTACTTATGGGACATTTCTATACCTTCTTTGGAGATATGTCTATTCAGATCCTTTACCCATTGCCTTTATTTTTGAAATATGGTTTTGCTGGATATAGAATTCTGGCTGACATATTTTTTCTCCTGCCACTTTAAATACATCATACCACCACCTTCTGGCCTCCATTGTTGCTGATGAGAAGTCACTGCGATTCACTTATATGTGATGTGGTTCCCTTGTACCTGATGAGTCATTTTTCTCTTGTGGCTTTCAGGATTTTTTCTTTGACTTTTAACAGTTTAAATATGATATGTTTAGGTATAGAGTTCTCTGTGTTTATCCTACAGGGAATTCATTAATGTTATTGTATGTGTAGATTAATGTTTTTCATCAAATTTGGGATAGTTTTAGCCATTAGTTCTGAAACATTTTTTCTGCCCCGTTCTTTCTTCCCCTTCTGGCCAACTTCCAGAGTCCTGAAGAAGTTGGTGGGGTTTTTCATTTGTTTGTTTTTGTTTTTGTTTTTCTGCAATTTTGTCAGTTTTATCGTCGCTTTTTGAGGAATGGATTTGTTGAGCTTCTCACTAACCTATTTTGGAAGTCCCACCTCTACAGTAGCTCATTTTAATACCTAATACTTCCATGTCAAGTGGAAGGCAAACAGCTGAAAACAGAAGGCAAGTGGTCCTGAGAAATAGCTGCTTGTTAAAACATTTTAAAGGATACTTGAATTGAATTGCCCATTGAAGAAAACCTATCTTCAAACAAACCAGAGTGGTTAGTAATATTTATTAATACTTGTGTGATTTGGTAATTATTCACCAGCTGAACTAGTGTAATCAGCTTACTAAAAGTTCTATAGCTCTAAGTAGTTAATCATGTTGACTAGAAATAACACTTCACACAACAAAGTTGAATTGACATATTTTCTTCCTCCAGCAGATGGTGACATTTTATAGATTATGGATAAATTGTCCAGAAGGACCAGCAAGCTATGTGACTAAAATAGACTTGTATCTATTTCATTTCTTCTTTATCTACATCTTGAATTCATTTACAAAAAAGCATTCATCAAGAAGCTACATCTATCAAAGTAGTCTAAGAACAATAAAAAATCATGACTAATATATACAGTAAATATTTCAACTTCTTCAGTGCTGAGTTACATAGCGTTTTTAATCAGCTATTTTCTCATTTGGCATCAGGGCACATCAGCCTGCCTATATACAAAAATAGAACAGCAAGGACAGAATGTTCAAGTGGGTAAATTTGTCTTTAAATAATGTCCACCTCTGACTTACCTTTGTTTCTTTCTTCCATGGAGGGCCCTCATTCCTCTCTATCTCCCAAATTAGTTCTTTAGAATCAATTCTCCCTTCCTTTAAACTCAACACATTAATGTTTACTTCCCTAGTTTCTAACCTATAGTATAGAATCTAA
Source organism: Balaenoptera ricei (assembly GCF_028023285.1). Lineage (NCBI taxonomy): Eukaryota > Metazoa > Chordata > Mammalia > Artiodactyla > Balaenopteridae > Balaenoptera > Balaenoptera ricei. The sequence continues at coordinate 42,682,769 of NC_082660.1, forward strand.
TTAAAATTCATTCTTAGGTGTATGTAATTAGTTGTCTCAGCTTAATGTGCTAACTATACCGAGGATATTAAATACACTAGTTCAAACCAAACATCAATTGAACATATATTTCAAGTTTTCTTGTGGAGCTCAAGAGTCCATCTAGTAAGGGAAACAAACTCAAACAGTAGGTAAGAGGTATTTTAATGCACGTGTGCACAAGATTCCATGGGAACCCAGAACGTGAATCGTTAATTCTGTTGAAGGAACTTTATATGTGAGTTTCAAACCTCAGTGCCATATCATAGACTGAGATGGGCAAAGGGCATTTCAGGCAGAGGGAACAACTTGAGCTCGGACTTAGAAGCATCAAACTACTCGGCATTTTTGCTAAACCCAGAACAGTCTGGCTCGAATACACAGCATAAAACACAGTGTGCCAACAGAACTGGAATGGTGGATGGGAGAGGAAGAGGAAGGAAATGGGGAAAAGTGAGACTGTAGAGGTAGGTTGGTACCAGACTGTGAAACCCTTAGAAGGCATGCTAAAGAGTAATGACAGCTCTATGAAAAACCTTATGAGGTGTGCTAAGGATTGTGGACTTGATCTTGTGAGCCTCAGAGAGCTGTATTTTAAAAGCAGTGAGGGATGGAAGCAGAGAGACCAATTGAAAGGTGACAAATCGCACAAAGCCTGAGAGGAATAACACAGTGTGGATTGATGAGTGGTGACATCTTGCAGGAAAAAGTGTCAATGATGAAGGCAAGTGTAAGAGACATTAACATGGTAGACTTCTGGGCTGAGGCGAATGGCTGGATGTGGTGCCTGAGAAAAGGGGAGGCATGCACAAAGATGACTGTGAGGTTTCTAATTCCGCCATCTTGGTGTCTAATGATAGCATTATTCAAAACAGGAAATTCATGAAGAATAGCAGATTCGTAGAGGGCTGCAGAGGATTTGGTTGGGGACATAATGAATTTGAGATGCTTGCAGGCATCCGGGTGGTGGTGCTGAGACAGAAGTGGAAATATGAGTCTCATTGGAGTTCAAGAGAGAAACCTGGAAATGGCATTTGAGTGAACACTGTAAACTTGCTGGGAGAGGCCATGGTAATGGAGTCTCAGGTGGTTGAGTGCAATGAGAAGAGGGGTCCAAGGATGAGATTCCCAGTATTTTAGGTTAGGTGGAGACTATGAAGGAGATTAAGAAGGAGGAGCTTGAGAGGTAGCAAGGAATACAGTCGTGTTTGAAGAGGAAAGATGGTAACTAACCCTCTTCTCACAGTGTAACCTCCATATTTGTGGGAGATGGAGTGGTATACAGTGATATCCTAACAATATTTCTAGAATAATCCCTGCTTCACTTTGGCCAGAGTTTGGAAGACTGTCCATGCCAGAAAGTCAACATCTTAAGAATGTGAAGTGAGAGTATTATGAAAGATGCCGTGACCTACACTGTGTACTTAATTAATTTTTCTTTTCTGATGAGAAAAAAATTAACAAACTTAACTAAGTTCCATTAAAATCTATGTTTTCCTCCTCACAAGATAAATTATACATATTACAACAAGGAAGGAAAATGTGCAAAATTGGAAAACTTCCTGTGAGAAGACACTCTTAGCCCAGAAAATACATTTATTTGCTGATTTAAGTTTCTATCAGAACATACAGAGGGACCTGGGAAACGAGTTGTAATTGTTTTTGAACAGGAATCCACCCTTTCTGCCTTTGTCGATGTCAGAGGGTGTGGTGGATGCTGTCCAGATTCTCCTTCAGGAATAAAGAAAATGTTCCCCAGCTGCTGGGAGTGGTGCCCACAGAGAGCCCTCAGCTGCCAGCCTCTTCAGAGATTGCCTTGGCTGAAGAGAGCTGCCTCACCCAAAGTCACAGCCTTCTGTGGATCAGCCTGAAACTAATAACTGAATGACACGGGGCCTGTCCCCTCAACTTGGGACAACTCTCAGTAGCCATTCCATCTTCAAAGGTCACCATGTGGTACACCAAAAGAGTCGTTGGGTTCCTATTGTAAGCCAGCTTCTCCCTCTTTCCAATCCTGCGTCCTTCCATTCCCTTCAATAGACGTTGATGCCTCTGATAAATCTCCTGCATGCTAATCTCTATCTCAGAGTCTGCTTCAACAGAAGACTCAACCTATAACAGGGGTGAACTCATAGATTATAGACATGGGTTGCAGGCAAACCGTAGGCCCACCTTTTCATCCATTTGAGCTTGGTCATTGGAAGAATGCAGGGCTAGAAATATCTGGATTTCTTAATTTTATTTTTAAATTAACCTACAGTAAAACTCACCCTTTGGGGCATACAGTTTTATGAGTTTTGACAAATGCACCAAGTCATGTAACCACAACCACAGGCAAGATACAGAATAGTTATAATTACCACCACGCCCCAAACTCCCTCATTCTGTCACTTTATAATCAGTTCCTCTACTCTGTCCTTAATCCCTGACAACCACTAATCTCTTCTATCAATATACTTATGCATATTCCAGAATGCAATATAAATGGAATCATACAGAATGTAGACTTTTGAGCCTGGTTTCTTTCACACAGAATAATGCATTTGAGATTCATCCATGTTGTGTATTATCAATAGTGTGTTCTTTTTTATTGTTGAGTAGTATTTCATTGTATAGATCACCACAGTTTGTTTCTCCATTCACCAACTGAAGGACATTTAGGTTGTTTCCAATTTTTAGCAACTATTAAAAAAACTGCTGTATTCACGTAGAGGATTTGGTTTGAACATCAGTTTTCATTTCTTTTGGGTAAATATGTTGCCATGGAATTGATGGGTCATGTAGTAAGTGTATTTTTAACTTTATAAGAAACTGCCAAACTGTTTTTCCAAAGTGTTTGAACCACTTTTACACTCCTGCCAGCAATGTGTTAGAGTTCTAATTGTGCTACAACCTTGCCAGCTGCTGTTATTGCCAGGTTTTTTCAAGCCATTATAATAGGCGTTCAGTGGTATCTCATTGTGGTTTTAATTTGCATTTTACTATTGATGTTGAGCATCTTTTCTTACAGGAAATGCAGTGGAATATCTTCCTTGGTGCAGTGTCTGTTCAAATCTTTTGTGCATTTTCATATTGGGCTTTTTGTTTCCTTATTGTTGAATTTTGAGAGTTCTTTGTATATTCTAGTTATGTCTTTTGTCAGACATGTTATTTATAAATATTTTCTCCCAATATATAGCTTTTAGTTTTACCCTCTTAACAGCATCTTTTGTTGAGCAAAAATTTTTACTTTTCATGAAGTCCAACTTATCAAATTTTAATTTTATAGATGGTGCTTTTGGTGTCATATCTAAGAATTCTTGTGCCCAGGGTGCAAAGATTTTTTTCTATGTTTTCTTCTAAAAGTTTTACATCTTACATTTAGGTCTATGATTGATTTTGAGTGAATTTTTGTAAAAACTGTGAGGTATGTGTTGAGGTTCATTTATTACATATGGATGCCCAATTGTTCCAGTACCATTTTTTAAAAAGTTTTATTGAAGTATAGTCGAGTTACAATGTTGTGTTAATCTCTTCTGTACAGCAAAGTGACTCAGTTATATATATATATTTCTTTTTCATATTTTTTTCATATTCCTTTCCATTACGGTTTGTCAAAGGATATTGAATATAGTTCCCTGTGCTATACAGTAGGACCTTGTTTTTTATTCATCCTATGTATAATAGTTTGTCTCTGATAATCCCAAACTCCCAATCCTTCTCTCCCCTACCAGCCCTCCCCCTTGGCAACCACAAGTCTATTCTCTATATTTGTGAGTCTGTTTTTGTTTTGTAGATATATTGTTTTGCATCATTTTAGATTCCACATATAAGTGATATCATATGGTATTTGTCTTTCTCTTTCTGACTTACTTCTCTTAGTATGGTAATCTCTAGGTCCATCCATGTTGCTGCAAATGACATTATTTCATTCTTTTTATGTCTGAGTAATATTCCATTGTATATATATACCACATCTTCTTTATCCATTCATCTGTCGATGGACATTTAGGTTGTTTCCATATCTTGGCTATTGTAAATAGTGCTGCTATGAACATAGGGTTGCACGTATCTTTTCGAATTATAGTTTTGCCTAGGTATATGCCCAGGAGTGGGATTGTAGGATCATATGGTAACTCTATTTTTAGTTTTTTGAGGAACCTCCATACTGTTTTCCATAGTGGATGCACCAATTTACATTCCCACCAACAGTATAGGAGGGTTCCCTTTTCTCCACACCCTCTGCAACATTTATTATTTGTAGGCTTTTTAATGATGGCCATTCTGACTTGTGTGAGGTGGTACCTCATTACAGTTTTGATTTGCATTTCTCCAATAATTAGCGATGTTGAGCATCTTTTCATGTGCCTATTGGCCATCTGTATGTCTTCTTTGGAAAAATGTCTATTTAGGTCTTCTGCCCATCTTTTGATTGGGTTGTTTGGTTTTTTATTATTGAGTTGTATGAGCTGATTGTATATTTTGGAAATTAAGCTCTTGTCGGTTGCATTGTTTCCAAATATTTTCTCCCATTTCGTAGGTTGTCTTTTCATTTTGTTTATGGTTTCCTTTACTGTGCAAAAGCGTGTAAGTTTGATTAGGTCCCATTTGTTTATTTTTGTTTTATTTCTAGTGCCTTGGGAGACTGACCTAAGAAAACATTGGTACGATTTATGTCAGAGAATATTTTACCTATGATCTCTTCTAGGAGTTTTATGGTGTCATATCTTATGTTTAAGTCTTTAAGCCATTTTGAGTTTATTTTTGTGCATGGTGTGAGGGTGTGTTCTAACTTCATTGATTTATATGCAGCTGTCCAACCTTCCCAGCACCACTTGCTGAAGAGACTTTTTCCCATTTTATATTCTTGCCTCCTTTGTCAAAGATTAATTGATTGTATGTGTATGGGTATTTTCCTGGGCTCTTTATTCTGTTCCATTGATCCATATGTTTTTGTGCCAATACTACACTGTTTTGATTACTGTAGCTTTGTAGTATTGTCTGAAGTCTGGGAGGGTTATGCCTCCTGCTTTGTTCTTTTTCCTCAAGATTGCTTTGGCAATTCTGGGTCTTTTATGGTTTCATGTAAATTTTATGATTCTCTGGCTTTGCCAACCAGAAATTCTACCTGGAAATTTTTAAATGTTCTATTAACTAATTCTTGAGAGGAAGGGAAATTAAAAAATGAAATAATAGAATTAATTTTAAAATAATGCTAATAAAAACACTACATATCAGAAATTATTGGATATAATTTTTTAAATGATTGGATGAAACGCCATACCCTTAAACAATATCAATAAATAACAACAAATGAATAATATCCATACTAATAACATGAAAAAATGAAAACATGAAAATGTATGAATTAAATTCCCAACTCGGGGACTTACCTGGCGGTCCAGTGGTTAAGACTCCACACTTCCAGTGCAGAGGGTGCGGGTCCAATCCCTGGTCACAGAACTAAGATCCCACATGCCGTGTGGCCAAAAAAAAAAAAAAAAAAGAATATATATACATATATATATACACACATATATAAATTCCCAACTCAAAACACTAGAAAAAGAGCAACAAAGTAAACAAAGTAAAAGCACAGGGAGGAAAGAATAAAGATAAAAGCAGAAATTAATGAGATTAAAAAATAGAAAAACTATATTTTTACATCTAATTAGTAAATCAAAAGCCTGTTTTTCTTGAATAAATTAGTAAAATAGACAAACCACTATTGTACTAATAGTTCCAGTTTAATGTTAAATATTTGTGGAGATAATGGGTATCCTTACCTTGTTCCTGATCTTAACAGAAATTTCTCTAATGTTCCAAGAAAAAAAAAAGGGTGGCAGACATATACAAAGTTAGAAATGACATGAGGGAAATAATCATTGAAATAGAAGAAATTTGTTTTAATCATGAGGACTTTCATAGACCTCTATGCAAATAAATTTGAAAACAGATGAAATAGATAAGTTTTTAGGAAAATACAGTTGCTAAAATTGACCCCTTTAGAGAGACAAAGCTTAAACATATCAATTTCTTTAAAGTTATAAAAGAACTCTTCCACAAAAAAGCAGTTGGCCCAGATGGTTTCACAGGAGAATTTTGCCAAACATCCATAGACAAGATTGTTCAAATAGAACATAAATTATTCCATAGCATGGAAAATGAAGAACCTTTACTTTATTTTAATGAAGCAAGTATAATCTTGATACCTAAACCTTATAAAGACAGCATAAAAAATCACAAATTAAATTACTTTTACGAATATTGGTGCAAAAACACTAAATAAAAAATAAGCAAACATGATCCAACATGACATTAGTAAGTAATACTCCATGTCTAACAGGGATTTAATCCTGAAATGAAAGGTTGGTTCAATATTATGAAATGCATTAATATAACATATTAACACATCTGAGAAGAAAAATTATTCGATTATCTCCACTGATGTGAAAAAAGCCTTTGACAGAATTTAACTTTATTTCCTAATTTTAAAAACACTCAAGAAAATAGAAATATATGGATACTTCCTTTACATACTTCCCAGCATCTTAGGAATTTCTGTTAAGATCAGGAACAAGGTAAGGATACCCATTATCTCCACAACTATTTAACACTAAAGTGAAGGAATTAGCCAATAGAATTAGACAAGAGAAATTAATTAGAGGCATAAGAGTTTGAAAAACAGAAATAAAGCTATTTCTATTTGCAGATGACATGATAGTAAACCTGGAGGCCCCTACAGAGTCAATAATAAAAACTGACTCAAACAATGAAAGAATTCAGTAAGTTAGCAGGATATAAAATTAACATAAAGGAATCAGCTGCTTCATGTACACAATAACCTGTTAGCAAATGTAATCTTAGAGAAAAATCCATTTACAATAGCAACAAAGAAGATAAAATACCTGAGAATAAGTTGAACAAGGAATATGCTAATCTATACAATGAAAACCTTAAAACACTCCTGAATGACACAAAAGTAGTCTTGAGCAAATGGAAAGACATTCCTTTATCTTGGATAGGACAAGTCAATATCATAAAGACAATTCTCCTCCCTAAGTTATTTTAAAAATTTACCACACTCTCAATAAAAATACCAATAAGTTTTATTCTGGACCTAGACAAGTTGACCCTAAAATTTATATGGAAAAACAAATTTGTGAGAATAGCAAAATGGTCTAAGTTTTTTGAACTGGCCAGGTTCTTTTCTGCTACTCCATTGCCACCTCATTTAATTGGGTTCTTCTCCATCTTCAGATCTCAGCTCGAGTGTCCCTTCTGGGAAGCCTTTACTACACACACACACATACACACACAGTCTAAGGCAGGCATTTTTGTTATACACTCTCACAGAACTGTGTTCCTCTCCTTCATAGCACTTGGATCAATTTGGAGTTATTTACACACTGGGGGATTTATTTGGTTAAAGCTGGTCTCCTCTCCTAGGCTGGAAAGACCAAGAGAGGAGAGACAGGGGCTGTTTTCATCACCATCTATCTCCTCAGCCCAGCACAACCCCAGGTACATGATTGCATTTGGTAAATATTTTTGAATAAATATCAAGACATGAAAAAAATACAAAGGAAAGTTCCAGCCAATTTTGAGGAAGTTTGGTCTCCAGTCCAGGGTTTTTAAAGGATTAAAGATGTGATTTTAGCACTTCTGTTGAAAATGTTTGAAACCTCATGAAAAAGAGAAAAGGTAGCAGAATAAATGAATCAAAAGGAATCATTTTTTTTCTTTTTCCCACCTCAACCACTGGCCTCATTTTTCCTCGGCCAGGCCTGCAGATTCTGCTTTCCCAGGCTCTCTCCATCCTTTCCTTTCCTACTGCCATCTACTTCAAATCCTCCTCCCCTTCCCTCCCAGTACGTCTTCTTGCCTCCATCTCAATCCACTGGACTCCAGCAAGACTATTTTTGGAAAGTCATTTCTGCTAATATTACTTACTCCCTCAATAAAAATAGTCAGTGGTTTGCTTTCAAAGACCAAATGCAAAAGCGCTTCCTGCAGCAGTCACCTATATGCTTGACACCATGATAAGCTCTGGCATTCAACACCCCTAACCACACAATTTACAAGCTTTAATGATTTGAGTCTTTATCCAAAGGCCCATTGGAAGCCATGACAGGCTCCAAGCCCAGGAGTGACAGGACTGGAATAAATCACTGATTCAAAATCAGAGGAGAGGGGACTTCCCTGGCGGCCCAGTGGTTAAGCCTGCCTTGGTGATGGATTGGATTGAAGAAGGTGGGGCTGAGAAAGAGGGAGGTGCCAAGACCAACTCCTACATTTCTGACTGCATAATAAAATAGATGGTTTTCCAATTCACATATTAAACTTGAGATGACCAAGAGGGATTGTCAAGTAGGCAACTAGATTTCTAGGTCTGGAGCTCCAAGGAGGAATCTGGGCCAGAAATGTCGATCTGGGGTTATTGAAGAAACCAGAGAAGAAAAAGGGCCTAGGGCTGAGCCTGAAGGAATTCTAAACATTCTAACATTGAATGACCAGGCAGAGGAGGGTGAGCTTCTCACAACAACGACAGTAACATAATACTTGAATCTTACTCCATGTCATGCACTGGGGTTCTATTTATATCTAGCTAGCTAGCTATCTGTATTATAAGATTTAATTCTTACAATAACCCTACAGGGTAGGTACTATTAGGGTCACTGTTTTACAGAGCCCGGTCTCCCAAGCACTGTGCTGTGAAGGTGCAGCTATGAAACGGGAGGAGAGCTGAGCAAAGGGCATGTTGCCAAAGTTGAAAGAAGAGAGTTTGTAGGCGGGAGCTGTCAACAGTGTAAATGCTACTGCAAGGTCAAATAGGCGACACATTGAAAATGTCCTCTGGATTCACTAACACAGAAGCTGTTAATAAGCTTAGAAAGAGCTATTTAGGTAGCAATATGGGGTCGGAATCCAGACTGGACTGTGCTGAGAATGAGTAGGAGATGACAGCAGGGAGGGAACAAGTATAGACAACTCCACGGAGAAGCTGGGCTGTGAGGAGCGGGCAGAGAAACTGGTGACAGCAGGACGAGGGTGTGGCGAGGATACGGGCAGGAGGATGAGAGTGCAGGCTGGAATCCAGCCAGGCTCTGCATCCAGCTGTCAACTTGGGCCTGGGGCTGTGGCCTGAAGGCAGGGGTGCATTTTTCACTGTGGTCAGTCCTCCTTTCTGCAATTCCTCTGTGTGGAGGGGGCACCTTCTGATCCCCATAAAGGTGTTGAATGTGTTAGAGCAGCTGTGCTACATGAAGCTGTGAATCAATGGGACTTTAAAAAGAAAAAGAGAGACATTTAACTATGTTGAATTCTCACATTGGTGAGAATAATCTGGTTGAGAGAGTGTGGTTGAATTAACAGGAGGGAGAAGTGTTGATTGATGGGCCTACTCTATTATACCAGAAAGAAGAAAAAAGGGGTGGCAGGTTCACTAACTTAGGTGTGATAGAAGTCACTTTGTAGAAAACAACTTTATGGGTTTGTTAATTGACTGTTGGGGTGACAGACAAGTGACCTTGATGATTCCTAGTGTTTCTCTACTCTTAGGGCTGTACAGTTAATCTGGGGTCTTAGGATCACTGGGTTTCGGTTCACATCGTTGCCCCTGAGATGTCGCCATCACTGACTCTGTGACCCTTCTGCTGCCTCCCAGCTGTGCCTGGGACCCAGGAAGGTTTGGGACAGTGCCTCTGATCATCTCTGTCAAGATGAACCATGCAGCCACTCCTCCTTGAGTACTGCTCTTCCCTGATGTGTGGCCAGGAAGAAGAGCTCAGGTACTCTCTGCTCTGGGGGCATAGACTTTTCTCTCTCCCTTCCCCCACCCCCAGCCTAGGAGAGGGGCCCGTGGAGCGCTGCTCTTTCCTCTGCTTCTCCAAGATATTTTATCTAAGCCCTCACACCTTCTCTGTATCAGCTAGTTTTTGCTGTGTAACAACCCCCTAAAACTTAGTACCTTAAAATCCACAGCTGTTATTTCTCACAACTCTGTGGGTCAGCTTGGTGATTCTCCTGGTTTGGGTCAACTTGAATGGGGCTGGACAGTGTCACATCTTTTCAAAGCATGCTTCTCAGACCAGCAGTACCCAGGAGCTTATTAGAAATGTAGACTCTCTAGCCCCACCCTAGGCCTAATGAATCAGTTTTGGCATTTTGGCAAGATCCCCAGGTGGTTTATGTATAAAGTTTGAGAAGCACTGATCTAAGATAACCTCCCTCACCTGTCGGGTGGTTGGCATGCTGGTTGGTCTGGGGGCCTCAGCTGGGATGGCTTACTCTCTGATCCATGCAGCTACCCAGGCTTCTTCACACGGTGATCTCAGGGTTCCCAAGAGTGGCAAGAGGGCAACCCCCAAAGTGGAAGCATTTTTCAAGCCTCTGCTTGTTTCATGTTTGCTACTGTCCCATTGGCCAATGCAAGTCACAAGGCCATCCTAGAGTCAGTGTGGGAAGGCACTACCAAAGGACATGGAGAGAGGAGGGGAAAACTTTGTGGTTATTTTAGAAACCTATCTACCACACTCTCCAGTACTGGAGTTCAGGCTTTTGGAAAGAAACACCAACGACCTTCTGCATTCTGCCCAGCCACATCCCTCCCTACAGGTGAGCACAGAGTCACTTACTTGCTTAAAAAAGGAGAGAAGGGAAAAGTGAAAACATAAGGAAGGAAAAAGTTATAGATTAATATTGGAAAATAATATCCTTGCAAAGGAGAAGATGGGTACAGAAGTAAGTGGATATATGGATCTGATAGTGGACAAGTGAGATTCTCCAACCATTTCATTTTCTCTATGAAGTAAGAGGTAAGGTCACCTGTTGAGAATGGGGAGGGGGGTGGAGGGCAAAGAGGGATAACAGAGTAGACCTCTCCTCAGAGAAGAGGTTTGAAATAGTCACAATTGAACTTGAGACTGGGAACTGACATGAAAAGCACAGGACTGGGACTTCCCTGGTGGTGCAGTGGTTAAGAATCTGCCTGCAAATGCAGGGGACGTGGGTTTGATCCCTGGTCTAGGAAGATCCCACATGCTGCGGATCCACTAAGGCCATGTGCCACAACTACTGAGCCTGTGCTCTAGAGCCTGAGAGCCACAACTACTGAGCCTGCGTGCCACAACTACTGAAGCCCACATGCCAAGAGCCCGTGCTCCACAACAAAGAGAAGCCACCGCAATGAGAAGCCCTCGCACCGCAACGAAGAGTAGCCCCCCCCCTTGCCACAACTAGAGAAAGCCCCCGCTCACCGCAACTAGAGAAAGCCCCCGCGCAGCAATGAAGACCCAATGAGGCCAAAAATAAATAAATAAATAAATTAATTAATTAATTAATTAAAAAAAGAAAGAAAAGCACAGGATTTCAGGGACCATTTAGGTTGATGCTTATGACTTTATCTTGATGCCAATCTGTCCTTTGGGGAAACTTTTTGCAACAGTGTTGGCAGGCACAGAGAAAGCCAAAAGCAGGGTTTGGGGGATGTTGCTAAATGAGTAATAAAAAGACAGAGGGTCAGGGAGCTCAGGTTATTGGTAGGAGCGTTACTAAAAATAAAGGTCTGGAGCATGGGGGAGACCTTCAAGATGGTGGAGGAGTAAGACGTGGAGATCACCTTCCTCCCCACAAATACATCAGCAATACATCTACATGTGGAACAACTCCTACAAAACACCTACTGAACGCTGGCAGAAGACCTCAGACCTCCCAAAAGGCAAGAAACTCCCCCACGTACCTGGGTAGGGTAAAAGAAAAAAGAAAAAACAGAGACAAAGAATAGGGATGGGACCTGCACCAGTGGGAGGGAACTGAGAAGGAGGAAAGGTTTCCACACACTAGGAAGCCCCTTCGCGGGCAGAGACTGCGGGTGGCGGAGGGGGGAGGCTTCGGAGCCATGGAGGAGGGCGCAGCCACAGGGGTGCGGAGGGCAAAGCGGAGAGACTCCCGCACAGAGGCTCGGCGCCCACCAGCACTCACCAGCCCGAGAGGCTTGTCTGCTCACCCGCCGGGATGGGTCGGGGCTGGGAGCTGAGGCTCGGATTTCGGAGGTCAGATCCGAGGGAGAGGACTGGGGTTGGCTGCATGAACACAGCCTGAAGGGGTTAGTGCACCACAGCTAGCCAGGAGGGAGTCCGGGAAAAAGTCGGCAGCTGCCGAAGAGGCAAGAGACTTTTTCTTGCCTCTTTGTTTCCTGGTGCGCGAGGAGAGGGGGTTAAGAGCGCTGCTTAAAGGAGCTCCAGAGACGGGCGCGAGCCTCGGCTATCAGCGCGGACCCCAGAGACGGGCATGGGACGCTAAGGCTGCTGCTGCCGCCACCAATAAGCCTGTGTGCGAGCACAGGTCACTCTCCACACCTCCACTCCCGGGAGCCTGTGCAGCCCGCCACTGCCAGGATCCCGTGATCCAGGGACAACTTCCCTGGGAGAACGCACGGCACGCCTCAGGCTGCTGCAACGTCATGTCAGCCTCTGCCGCCCCAAGCTTGCCCCGCATCCGTACCCCTCCCTCCCCCCGGCCTGAGTGAGCCAGAGCCCCCAAATCAGCTGCTCCATTAACCCCGTCCTGTCTGAGCGAAGAACAGATGCCCTCAGGCGGCCTACATGCAGAGGCAGGGCCAAATGCAAAGCTGAACCCCAGGGGCTGTGCGAACAAAGAAGAGAAAGGGAAATTTCTCCCAGCAGCCTCAGGAGCAGTGGATTAAATCTCCACAATCAACATGATGTACCCTGCATCTGTGGAATACCTGAATAGACAATGAATCATCCCAACATTGAGGCAGTGGAGTTTGGGAGCAACTGTAGACTTGGGGTTTGCTGTATGCAACTGACTAGTTTCTGGCTTTATGTTTATCTCGGTTTAGTATTTAGAGTTTATTATCATTGGTAGATTTGTTTATTGATTTGGTGGATCTCTTCCTTATTTTTTATGTATAGATATATATATATATATTTTTCCTTCTTCTCTTTTTGTGAGGGTGTATGTATATGCTTCTTTGTGTGATTTTGTCTATATGACATTGGTTTTACCATTTGTCCTAGGGTTCTGTCTGTCCGTTTTTTGGGGGTTTTTTTTTAAGTATACTTTTTAGCACTTGTTATCACTGGTGGATTTGTTTTTTGGTTTGGTTGTTCTCTTCTTTCTTTCATTCTTTTTTCTTTTTAATTTTTTTATTTTTAATAATTTTTTAAATTTTTTATTTTAATAACTATTACTTTTTATTTTCTTTCTTTCCTTCTTTCTTTCTTCCTTCTTTCCTTCCTTCCTTTCTTTCTCCCTCCCTTTTCTTCTGAGCCGTGTGGATGACAGGGTCTTGGTGCTCCATCCAGGTGTCAGGCCTGTGCCTCTGAAGTGGGAGAGCAGAATTCAGGACACTGGTCCACCAGAGACCTCCCAGCTCCACATAATATCAAACAGTGAAAGCTTTCCAAGAGATCTCCATCTCAACGCTAAGACCCAGCTCCACTCAACAGCCAGCAAGCTACAGTGCTGGACACCCTATGCCAAACAACTAGCAAGACAGGAACACAAGACAGGAACACAACCCCACCCATTAGCAGAGAGGCTGCCTAAAATCATAATAAGATCACAGACACCCCAAAACACACCACCAGACATGGTCCTGCCCACCAGAAAGACAAGATCCAGACTCACCAACCAGAACACAGGCACTAGTCCCCTCCACCAGGAACCCTACACAACCCACTGAACCAACTTTAGCCACTGGGGACAGACACCAAGAACAATGGGAACTACGAGTCTGCAGCCTGCAAAAAGGAGACCCCAAACACAGTAAGTTAAGCAAAATGAGAAGACAGAGAAACACACAGCAGATGAAGGAGCAAAGTAAAAACCCACCAGACCAAACAAATGAAGAGGAAATAGGCAGTCTACCTGAGAAAGAATTCAGAGTAATGATAGTAAAGATGATCCAAAATCTTGGAAATAGAATGGAGAAAATACAAGAAACGTTTAACAAGGACCTAGAAGAACTAAAGAGCAAACAAACAATGATGAACAGCACAATAAATGAAATTACAAATTCTCTAGAGGGAATCAATAGTAGAATAACTGAGGCAGAAGAACGGATAAGTGACCTGGAAGATAAAATAGTGGAAATAACTACTGCAGAGCAGAATAAAGAAAAAACAATGAAAAGAATTGAGGACACTCACAGAGACCTCTGGGACAACATTAAACAAACCAACATTCAAATTATAGGGGTCCCACAGAAGAAGAGAAAAAGAAAGGGACTGAGAAAATATTTGAAGAGATTATAGTTGAAAACTTCCCTAATATGGGAAAGGAAATAGTTAATAAAGTCCAGGAAGCGCAGAGAGTCCCATACAGGATAAATCCAAGGAGAAACATGTGACGACACATACTAATCAAACTATCAAGAATTAAATACAAAGAAAAAATATTAAAAGCAGCAAGGGAAAAACAACAAATAACATACAAGGGAATCCCCATAAAGTTAACAGCTGATCTTTCAGCAGAAACTCTGCAAGCCAGAAGGGTGTGGCAGGACATATTTAAAGTTATCAAAGGGAAAAACCTACAACCAAGATTACTCTACCCAGCAAGGATCTCATTCAGATTCGATGGAGAAATTAAAACGTTTACAGACAAGCAAAAGCTAAGAGAATTCAGCACCACCAAACCAGCTTTACAACAAATGCTAAAGGAACTTCTCTAGTCAGGAAACAGAAGAGAAGGAAAGGACCTACAATAACAAACCCAAAACAATTAAGAAAATGGTAATAGGAACATACATATCGATAATTACCTTAAATGTAAATGGATTAAAAGCTCCAACCAAAAGATATAGACTGGCTGAATGGATACAAAAACAAGACCCATATATATGCTGTCTACAAGAGACCCACTTCAGACCTAGGGACACATACAGACTGAAAGTGAGGGGATGGAAAAAGATATTCGATGCAAATGGAAATCAAAAGAAAGCTGGAGTAGCAATTCTCATATCAGACAAAATAGACCTTAACATAAAGACTAGTACAAGAGACAAAGAAGGACAGTACATAATGATCAAGGGATCAATGCATGAAAAAGATATAACAATTGTAAATATTTATGCATCCAACATAGGAGCACCTCGATACATAAGGCAAATACTAACAGCCATAAAAGGGGAAATCAACAGTAACACAATCATAGTAGGGGACTTTAACACCCCACTTTCACCAATGGACAGATCATCCAAAATGAAAATAAATAAGGAAACACAAGCTTTAAATGATACATTAAAGAAGATGGACTTAATTGATATTTATAGGACATTCCATCCAAAAACAACAGAATACACTTTCATCTCAAGTGCTCATGGAACATTCTCCAGGATAGATCATATCTTGGGTCACAAATCAAGCCTTGGTAAATTTAAGAAAATTGAAATCATATCAAGTATCTTTTCCGACCACAACGCTATGAGACTAGATATCGATTACAGGAAAAATTCTGTAAAAAATACAAACACATGGAGGCTAAACAATACACTACTTAATAACCAAGAGATCACTGAAGAAATCAAAGGGGACATCAAAAAATATCTAGAAACAAATAACAATGAAAACACGATCACCCAAAACCTACAGGGTGCAGCAAAAGCATTTCTAAGAGGGAAGTGTACAGCAATACAATCCTATCTGAAGAAACAAGAAACATCTCAAATAAACAACCTAACCTTACACCTAAAGCAATTAGAGAAAGAAGAACCAAAAAAACCCAAAGTTAGCAGAAGGAAAGAAATCATAAAGATCAGATCAGAAATAAATGAAAAAGAAATGAAGAAAACAATAGCAAAGATCAATAAAACTAAAAGCTGGTTCTTTGAGAAGATAAACAAAATTGAGAAAACATTAGCCAGACTCATTAAGAAAAAAAGGGAGAAGACTCAAATCAATAAAATTAGAAAAGAAAAAGGAGAAGTAACAACTGACACTGCAGAAATACAAAGGCTCATGAGAGATTACTACAAGCAACTATATGCCAATAAAATGGACAACCTGGAAGAAATGGACAAATTCTTAGAAAAGCACAATCTTCCAAGACTGAACCAGGAAGAAAGAGAAAATATAAACAGACCAATCACAAGCACTGAAATTGAGACTGTGATTAAAAATCTTCCAACAAACAAAAGCCCAGGACCAGATGGCTTCTCGGGAAAATTCTATCAAACATTTAGAGAAGAGCTAACACCTATCCTTCTCAAACTCTTCCAAAATATAGCATAGGGAAGAACACTCCCAAACTCATTCTACAAGGTCACCATCACCCTGACACCAAAACCAAAGAAAGATGTCACAAAGAAAGATAACTACAGGCCAAAATCTCTGATGAACATAGCTGCAAAAATCCTCAACAAAATACTAGCAAACAGAATCCAACAGCACATTAAAAGGATCATACACCATGATCAAGTGGGATTTATTCCAGGAATGCAAGGATTCTTCAATATACGCAAAGCAAGCAATGTGATACACCATATTAACAAATCGAAGGAGAAAAACCATATGATCATCTCAATAGATGCAGAAAAAGCTTTTGACAAAATTCAACACCCAATTATGATAAAAACCCTCCAGAAAGTAGGCATAGAGGGAACTTACCTCAACATAATAAAGGCCATATATGACAAACCCACAGCCAACATCATTCTCAATGGTGAAAAACTGAAACCATTTCCTCTAAGATCAGGAACAAGACAAGGTTGTCCACTCTCACCACTATTATTCAACATTGTTTTGGAAGTTTTAGCCACAGCAATCAGAGAAGAAAAATAAATAAAAGGAATCCAAATTGGAAAAGAAGTAAAGCTGTCACTGTTTGCAGATGACATGATACTATATGTACAGAATCCTAAAGACACTACCAGAAAACTACTAGAGCTAATCAATGAATCTGGTAAAGTAGCAGGATACAAAATTAATGCACAGAAATCTCTTGCATTCCTATACACTAATGTTGAAAAATCTGAAAGAGAAATTAAGGAAACACTCCCATTTACCATTGCAACAAAAAGAATAAAATACCTAGGAATAAACCTACCTAAGGAGACAAAAGACCTGTATGCAGAAAAATATAAGACACTAATTAAAGAAATTAAAGATTAAACAAACAGATGGAGAGATATACCATGTTCTTGGATTGGAAGAATCAACATTCTGAAAATGACTCTACTACCCAAAGCAATCCACAGATTCAATGCAATCCCTATCAAACTACCACTGGCATTTTTCACAGAACTAGAACAAAAAAATTCACAATTTGTATGGAAACACAAAAGGTGCCGAATAGCCAAAGCAACCTTGAGAAAGAAAAACGGAGCTGGAGGAATCAGGCTCCCTGACTTCAGACTATACTACAAAGCTATAGTAATAAAGACAGTATGGTACTGGCACAAAAACAGAAATATAGATCAATGGAACAGGATAGAAAGCCCAGAGATAAACCCACACATATATGGTCACCTTAGTTTTGATAAAGGAGGCAAGAATATACAATGGAGAAGAGACAGCCTCTTCAGCAAGTGGTGCTGGGAAAACTGGACAGCTACATGTAGAAGAATGAAATTAGAACCCTCCCTAACACCATACAAAAAATAAACTCCAAATGGATTAAAGACCTAAATGTAAGGCCAGACACTATAAAACTCTTGGAGGAAAACATAGGCAGAAAACTCTATGACATAAATCACAGCAAGATCCTTTTTGACCCACCTCCTAGAGAAATGGAAATAAAAATAAAAATATACAAATAGGACCTAATGAAACTTAACAGCTTTTGCACAGCAAAGGAAACCA
Organism: Balaenoptera ricei; assembly: GCF_028023285.1. Classification (NCBI taxonomy): domain Eukaryota; kingdom Metazoa; phylum Chordata; class Mammalia; order Artiodactyla; family Balaenopteridae; genus Balaenoptera; species Balaenoptera ricei. The sequence continues at coordinate 42,700,594 of NC_082660.1, forward strand.
TAAACAAGATGAAAAGATAACCCTCAGAATGGTAGAAAATATTTGCAAATGAAGCAACTGACAAAGGTTTAATCTCCAAAATTTACAAGCAGCTCATGCAGCTCAATATCAAAAAGCAAACAACCCAATCCGAAAATGGGCAGAAGACCTAATTAGACATTTCTCCAAAGAAGATATACAGACTGCCAACAAACACATGAAAGAATGCTCAACATCACTAATCATTAGAGAAATGCACATCAAAAGTACAATGCGATACCATCTCACACTGGTCAGAATGGCCAGCATCAAAAAAATCTACAAACAATAAATGCTGGAGAGGGTGTGGAGAAAAGGGAACCCTCATACACTGTTGGTGGGAATGTAAATTGATACAGCTACTATGGAGAACAGTATGGAGGTTCCTTAAATAACTAAAAATAGAAGTACCATATGACCCAGCAATCCCACTACTGGGCATATACCCAGAGAAAACCATAATTCAAAAAGATTCATGTACCACAATGTTCATTGCAGCTCTACTTACAACAGCCAGGACACGGAAGCAATCTAAGTGTCCATCAACAGATGAATGGATAAAGAAGATGTGGCACATATATACAATGGAATATTACTCAGCCATAAAAAGAAACGAAATTGAGTTATTTGTAGTGAGCTGGATGGACCTAGAGTCTGTCATACAGAGTGGAGGAAGTCAGAAAGAGAAAAACAAATACCATATGCTAACACATATATATGGAAAGTAAAAAAAAAAAAAAAGGTCATGAAGAACCTAGGGGCAAGACGGGAATAAAGACACAGACCTACTAGAGAATGAACTTGAGTTTACGGGGAGGGGGAAGTGTAAGTTGGGACGAAGTGAGAGAGTGGCATGGACATATATATACTACCAAATGTAAAATAGATAGCTCGTGGGAAGCAGTTGCATAGCACAGGGAGATCAGCTCGGTGTTTTGTGACCAGCTAGAAGGGTGGGATAGAGAGGGTGGGAGGGAGACACAACAGGGAGGAGATATGGTGATTTATGTATATGTATAGCTGATTCACTTTGTTATAAAGCAGAAACTAACATACCATTGAAAGGAATTATACTCCAATAAAGATGTTTAAAAAACCCCCACAGGGCTTCCCTGGTGGCGCAGTGGTTGAGAGTCTGCCTGCCAATGCAGGGGACACGGGTTCGAGCCCTGGTCTGGGAAGATCCCACATGCCGCGGAGCAACTGGGCCCATGAGCCACAATTACTGAGCCTGCGCGTCTGGAACCTGTGCTCCGCAACGAGAGGCCGCGATAGTGAGAGGCCCGCGCACCGCGATGAAGAGTGGCCCCTGCTTGCCACAACTACAGAAAGCCCTCGCACAGAGATGAAGACCCAACACAGCCATAAATTAATTAATTAATTAATTTAAAAAAACCCACAAAACTAAAAATAGAACTCCCATACAACCCAGCAATCCCCCTACTGGGCATATAGCCTGAGAAAACCATAATTCAAAAAGATTCATGTACCACAATGTTCATTGCAGCTCTATTTACAACAACCAGGACATGGAAGCAACCTAAGTGTCCGTCGACAGATGAATTGCTAAAGAAGATGTGGCACATATATACAATGGAATATTACTCAGCCATAAAAGGAAACACAATTGAGTTATTTGTAGTGAGGTGGATGGACCTAGAGACTGTCATACAGAGTGAAGTAAGTCAGAAAGAGAAAAATAAATACTGTATGCTAACACATATATATGGAATGTAAAAAATAAAAAGGTTCTGATGAACCTAGGGTCAGGACAGGAATAAAGATGCAGATGTAGAGAATGGACTTGAGGACACGGGGAGGGGGAAGGGTAAGCTGGGACAAAGTGAGAGTGGCATGGACATATATACACTACCAAATGTAAAATAGATAGCTAGTGGGAAGCAGCCGCATAGCACAGGGAGATCAGCTTGGTGCTTTGTGACCACCTAGAGGGGTGGGATAGGGAGGGTGGGAGGGAGACGCAAGAGGGAGGAGATATGGGGATATATGTATATGTATAGCTGATTCACTTTGTTATAAAGCAGAAACTAACACACCATTGTAAAGCAATTATACTCTAGTAAAGGTGTTAAGAAAAAAATAATGGTCTGGGGGCTTCCCTGGTGGTGCAGTGGTTAAGAATCCGCCTGTCAGTGCAGGGGACACGGGTTCAATCCCTGGTCCAGGATATCCCACATGCCGCAGAGCAACTAAGTCCGTGTGCCACAACTACTGAGCCTGCACTCTAAAGCCTGGGAGCCACAACTACTGAAGCCTGTGCGCCCTATAGCCCATGTGCCACAACTACTGAACCCACGTGCCGCAACTACTGAAGCCCACATGCTCTAGGGCCCACCTGCTGCAAGTACTGAGCTGCATGCTGCAACTACTGAAGCCCGCGCACCTAGAGCCCATGCTCTGCAGCAAGAGAAGCCACCACAATAAGCCTGTGCACCACAGCGAAGAGTAGCCCCTGCTCACTGCAATTAGAGAAAAGCCTGTGCACAGCAAAGAAAACCCAACGCAGCCAAAAAAATTAATTGATTAATAAAATAAAAATAATGGTCTGGGGTCTCTTAGCTGAATATGAAAAATTGAGAAGGAAGTGGGGGTAGTGGTCAATGAGGCTGGAAAATAGAGGATTTGAACCAGTGGCTGAAAGGAGAGGGAATTGTGGACAAAAAGCAGGATGCCAGAGCTAGTGATTTCAGAGGTGGAGTCGTTGCTGTGATGAAAAAGACTAGAGGAGAAGATCTTTGGAGATATTTTCACTTTTCCAGTTTGAACACCTTCCCCTGGTGGAGATGAGTACATTTGCTTTCTATCCTCATTAACCTCACAACACCTTCCCCAAGGGGGTGTTCATTATCCTCCTTTTAGTTCTCTTTTGGATTTCAGGCACTCTAAGCTTAATCTGCCTCTTGGACTTCCTGTCACTTTTTCATCCATCCTTGAGTACATGTTCCTCCTTATGGGTCCTTTTATTTTTTTTTAACTTTTTATTTTATATTGGAGTATAGCCGATTAACAATGTGTGATAGTTTCAGGTGCACAGCAAAGGGACTCAGCCATACATACACATGTATCCATTCTCCTTATGGGTCCTTGTAAACACTGAGCTCCTGAGAAATTCCACTATCCTACCACTTTGATTCTGTAAATGTCTTTTGCTCATGTGTGTCATAATAGGCTAGGTTATTCTGTGCTAACAAAGGACCCCAAAATCTCAGGCTGGAAGGTATGGAGGCACTAAAACTTATCCGCATTTTACAAATGAGTAAACTGATATTCAGTGTGTCTGTAAAACGTGCATGGCCCTCAGCGGGCAAAACCCTAGGAAGACAACACTTAAATTTCCGCAAAGGCTACACCTTAACAATTAAATGCTCTGCGTGAACGCAGTTGTGCTTCCAATTCCTCTGGACCACGATGCACTATGCAATCTGCATCTTTATGCTAGTGGAGAAGTGCTCCCATCCAGAACTCAGTAACACCCACCCCGGGGCTGACGGGGGCGCTGGATGTAGATACTGACCAGGGGCCCCATTCTAAATAGTGTGGAGGCGAGTCTGCTTACGACAGAGATGGCCAAGCAGGGGACATAAAACAGGAGAGACAGTGGAGTTCTCCGGGTGGGGTCCACCTCCTGTCACTGGGTACATTCTGTACACACGAGCCCCTCCCTTGCCTGCACTCAATTCATGAAGACTTGACTTCATCACGGAGGGGTTGGGGAAAGGTGGGGTCTGGCTCCGTGCGCCCCAGCCGGCGTCCCCCACCCCGCGGCAACCCCTCCCAGATCTGGCAGAGCCCTGGACGAACCCCGGCGGGTAGAGAGGCGGGGAGAGGCTGCGGGGTGGAAGGCGGGGCGGGTCGCTGCCTAGCCGGCCAATAGGCGGCTCTCTAGCGCGGAGCCTGGAGAGGGCAGGGTATTCGCCACTAGCACCACCGCCTCCAGAGTTTCCCTTGTGGATGCACAGCCCCGGTGACTCCGCTCCTCCCGGCGCAGAGGGGCCCCAAGAGGCCGGAGGAGCGCACTCGGGACGGGATTTCCGAGGAAAGGGAGAGGAAGGGCGCCCCACCCGCTCTGGAGGGGTTCCGTGAACGATGAAGGGCCGGCGGCGGCGGCGGCGCCGAGAGTACTGCAAGTTCGCGCTGCTGTTGGTGCTGTACACGCTGGTGCTGCTGCTCGTCCCCTCTGTCCTGGACGGCGGCCGCGAAGGGGACAAGGGCGCTGGGCACTGCCCGGGCCTGCAGCGCAGCCTGGGAGTGTGGAGCCTGGAGGCGGCGGCGGCGGGCGAGCGCGAGCAGGGCGCGGAGGCGCGGCCCGCCGCGGAGGAGGACGCGGGCCGGTCCCCCAGGTCCCGGGGCAACCTCAACGGCGCCGTCGGGGAGGCGGCGTCTCGCGAAAAGCAGCACATCTATGTGCACGCCACCTGGCGCACGGGCTCGTCGTTCCTGGGCGAGCTCTTTAACCAGCACCCGGACGTTTTCTACTTGTACGAGCCCATGTGGCATCTGTGGCAGGCGCTGTATCCGGGCGACGCCGAGAGCTTGCAGGGCGCGCTGCGCGACATGCTGCGCTCGCTCTTCCGCTGCGACTTCTCGGTGCTGCAGCTGTACGCGCCGCCGGGGGATTCCGCCGCGCGCGCCCCGGACGCGGCCAATCTCACCACGGCCGCCCTCTTTCGCTGGCGGACCAACAAGGTCATCTGTTCGCCGCCGCTGTGCCCCGGCGCGCCCCGGGCCCGCGCCGAGGTCGGCCTCGTCGAGGACACCGCCTGCGAGCGCAGCTGCCCACCCGTGGCTCTCCGCGCCCTGGAGGCCGAGTGCCGCAAGTATCCGGTGGTGGTCATCAAGGACGTGCGCCTCCTCGACCTGGGCGTGCTGGTGCCCCTGCTGCGCGACCCCGGCCTCAACCTGAAGGTGGTGCAGCTTTTCCGCGACCCGCGGGCCGTGCACAACTCGCGCCTCAAGTCTCGGCAGGGGCTGCTGCGCGAGAGCATCCAAGTGCTGCGCACCCGCCAGAGGGGCGACCGCTTCCACCGCGTGCTGCTGGCGCACGGCATGGGCGCTCGACCCGGGGGCCCGTCCCGCGCACTGCCAGCCGCCCCGCGCGCCGACTTCTTCCTGACCGGGGCGCTCGAGGTGATCTGCGAAGCCTGGCTGCGCGACCTGCTGTTCGCGCGCGGCGCGCCAGCCTGGCTACGGCGCCGCTACCTGAGGCTGCGCTACGAGGACCTGGTGCGGCAGCCGCGCGCCCAGCTGCGCCGCCTGCAGCGCTTCGCCGGGTTGCGCGCGCTCGCCGCGCTCGACGCCTTCGCGCTCAACATGACGCGCGGCGCGGCCTACGGCGCGGACCGGCCCTTCCACCTGTCGGCGCGCGATGCCCGCGAGGCCGTGCACGCCTGGCGCGAGCGCCTGAGCCGAGAGCAGGTGCGTCAGGTGGAGACCGCATGCGCCCCAGCCATGCGCCTGCTGGCTTACCCTCGCAGCTGGGAAGACGGCAACGCCGAGCCGGCCGAGGACGAGGAGACCCCGCCGGAGACGGAGGCCGACGGCGCCACGTAGCCCCGCTCCCGCGCCCCCGGGACGGATCCGGGTAAGGTGGCCCCCGGCAGGGTAGGGTCAGGAAAGGGTCTTGGGGAGCTTGGATCAGCCTTCAGGGGGAGGGGAGGGATGCCGTCTCAGATCTCACCCGATGAAAATAGATCTGAGCGGTAGGGGAAGTCCAGCTGGGAGCATTTGGGAGAGTCATTGGGATCTCTAGCATAGCCCCCTGCCTTCTCAGAGGAAGACCCAGAGAAGCGAGAGGTTAATTATGGCTAAGGCGGAACGCAGGTTTCCGCACTACGTTTCCCCTATGAAGTAAAAGGTAGGATCGTCTGTGGAGAATGAGGAATGGGGGAAGGAGAGGGAAGAGGGATATCACGGGTCTGAGCAGAGTAGAGAAGGTTTGAAAGTCACAATGAAACTTGAGACTGGGAATTGACATGAAAAGTACAGGATTTCGGGGACCATATGAGGTCCATGATTATGATTTTATCTTGATGCCACTAGGTCCTGTGGGGAAACCTTTTGCAACAGTGTTTGCAGGCACAGGGAAAACCAAAAGCAAAATTTGGGGGAAAGTTATTTACTCTTATCCTACCTACCCCTAATCTGTTTCATATTTCTTTGCCTCTGCCTCTCTGACGTGCAGACTCCGAGGCTTTCTTTCGGATTTACCAAACATACAGTCATAGGCCTCTCTTGCAACAGCTTTTGCACATGTGTGTGCCTCAGGCTCTGGTATACTGGCGTGGAATGGACTTTGATTTCCCCTGGCTCGAGGGGTGGCTCCCTCCACCTCCCACCCCCGGCCCCAGTGGCTGGCGCTCCCAGGATATTTGACCATATTCCGTTCACATCAGGTCACAAAAGCTGCCTGGTCTGCTTCCTCTAGGGCGGACAGAACCTCAGGGCTGGGCTTCCCTCACTCTGCCCCATCCGCTTGAGAGATGGAACCTTGGATTGGCAGTAGCAGCTTTGGCTGTGACTGCTGAAGGAGCTTTGTGAATAGACATTCCCTTTCCGCCCCCCCCCCCCCATTTTTTTTCTTTCTCTGTAAAGCATATATCCTAAGATATCCTAAGATGCCAAAATGGGGCTTAAATGATCTCAAAATGTGTTCAGTGTCTGGGTCAGTCTATGGCCTGTTCGTTGGGATGAGGGAAGTTTGTTCTACGTGATGTTGACCTCAGGAGTCTAGTTAGTGGCATGGGAATGCGATTTCCCAAACTTTGTGTGAGCTGGAAGAGTGCAGCTCTCTGCACTGTGCAGTCCAGAGGAGGAAAAGCAGTGCTGGGTGGGCGGAAATGACTTAAGTTTCCATTCATTAGTTTATAGTGTAATTCAGTATTCCTCTGAGATGAAGCTCTGAGGACAAAGTCGAAGACGTTAATGAAGATGGATTTTGTTGTTGTGAATAGAGCCAGGGTTTCAGAGTGATTTCGGAAGCTGATTTTTCTCCTAGTGATCAAGTGGTTTTCTTAGTCAGTTTCTGTAATTGCTGAGGAAGTCTGTGCTCTTTCCTGATTTCCAGAGTGAAGGTAAAAGGCACAGGGTGACTTGTCACATTTTAACAAAAACATCCTTTCATCTGCTAATCCTGTATTTACAGATGTAACATAATGGGTCTCCAACCCTCCTTCACCGGTCTGAGGGAACGCCTCTCAAGGACAAATGGCTGCAGCATTTTATGGTTTTAAGAACTGACAATCTCCCAGAAACTTTGACTCTTTTTTTTTTTTTTCATTTTTACTAACATTTGGCACTGACTGGGGTGAGGTAAGAAAATGAATAGAGAGGAGGGTTAGAGGACACAGTCTTCATCCAATAGGAGGTTAGAGTCTGTGCACGTGACAGTGACTATGGGGCCAGACATCGGTGCTGCTGTTTGGAAGAGCCGATGGGGCTTCCTTTGCAGGGCTGCAGGGACATCTGGGAACAAGCTTTAGGCTCTTTCAAACTCTGGTGACTGAGCTCTTCCTCCCACATTTCTGCTGGAATTATCGGGCACTTACCATGTCACCACCAACCAGTGGATTTATCAAAATGCTTGTATTCCTGGTTCCGAGAAAGATAATGTTACCAACCAACTGATGAGTTTTCAAAAGTCTGTCACACTCCACTCTAGGAATGGGAAGGGGGTGGATCCTCAGGTGCCATGCATTGAGTTAGGCATTGTGGATATATCATTACTGTGACTGTCGATGAAAATAATCAATAAACAATCTATAATAAGAATAGAAAAGAGTTTTATCTGAGCCAAACTGAAGACTATAGCCCCGAAGACAGGAAGACAGTCAGATGACTGTGAGCAGCTGCTCCAGAGAAGCTTGGTTTTCAGACCAGTTTTACATCTTGTCAGAACAAAGAACACTAAGCAACTCAGGGATCCGTTCCTTCAAGGTTTCCAAAAACAAACAAAACAGATCAGCACGTACACCGCGAGCCAGTATGTCCTCAGCACCTGGAGAGTGAGTCTTATCATCGAAGGAGTACCAGCATTGGCATCCCAGGAAGGAAGGCATTTAATCTTTATTTTTAACACAGACATTCTTTACTTGTGGTCAATGCGCCCTTTTCTTTAATAAGTAAAGTAGAAGTACCATGTACGTTTGATAGGCTACAAACAGGCTGTTTTAGCTGGCATCACATTCGGGTTAAATCATGTATAAGCCAGAATGACTTCCCCGTACCTCCATATGTGAACATTTCTTTCATCATGACATATTATCAGTTTTACAGATGAGAAATCAGAGACTCAGAGAAGTCAGGTACCTTGCCCAAAGTCACACCTGGGCTGCTGGGCTGCTGGGCTGCTGAACTGAGTGTCATGCAGCACTGGTATTAGACCCCAGAGCTCAGAATCTCTCCATTATAACACACCCTCACCTGCCCCCCCCCCTTTACCATCCCCTGGCACCCTTTTGGCACCGCAGCCAGGCTTAGTGGCTAGTCTAGGGTGAGAACGACACTTAGCTTTATTACTAACACTGAACAAACCAATAAAATATCCCTGAGCGCTGCCAACAGCACCTACACGGGAGAGCCCCTGACTCTATAGCCGTCCTCCTCATGGCTGTCCTTCGCTTGGGGCACCTGAGCACCCTTGGGGCACCCTTGGCTCAGCAGTGAAGAGGGACTGCACGTGAATTAACCTGAGGGACTTCTGGATGCTCCAGACCTGACAGCCAGGATTTGGCAGGGAGGGAGTCAGTGCGCTTTTTTTCAGGGCTGGGTGGGGACCGCAGCACCAAACCAAGTCACCAAGGACCCAGGCCCTTTCCGTCTTTTCCATCTTCTTGGCTTTCGTTCACCAACTTATCTTCCCACTGTCACAAGATGGTAGCCTCAGCAAGAAGCATCACTTCCTCACCCAACCACACAGGGCTGTGAAAATGCAGAAAGGAAGGAAGGTGGGGGCTTCCCTGGTGGCGCAGTGGTTGAGAATCTGCCTGCCAATGCAGGGGACACGGGTTCGAGCCCTGGCCTGGGAAGATCCCACATGCCACGGAGCAAATGGGCCCGTGAGCCACAACTACTGAGCCTGCGCGTCTGGAGCCTGTGCTCCGCAACAAGAGAGGCCGCGACAGTGAGAGGCCCGCGCACCGCGATGAAGAGTGGTCCCCGCTTGCAGCAACTAGAGAAAGCCCTCGCACAGTAACGAAGACCCAACACACCAAAAAATAAATAAATAAATAAATAAATATTTTAAAAAAAGAAAAAAAAGGAAGGAAGGTGGTTACTAAGGGGTAGCGTTTTCCCTCATGTATCTGTCTTTCCTCCAATCTGGTTATAAAACCATCCCCAGAACCCCCTACCCCACTCGACTTCCTTTTATGTCTCACTGGCTAGAACTGGGTCATGTGTTCTGCTGTAGCCCAGTAATTGGTGAAAGGGAAGGGGGTTGTCATGATTAGCTTAGACCAGTGGGTTCTCAGCCCTGGCTGAACATTACATTCACCTGAGGAGCTTTTTTTTTTTTTTTTTAATGTCAATATTAAAAAAACTCCATCCTCAGAGATTCTGATTTAATTGGTCTGGGGTGGGATCCAGTTATATAATTACTGTATAATCCCCCAGGGGATTGTATAGTGCAGCCAAAGTTGAGAGCCACCTACTTGGACCAGTCATGCTTCATCCCCTGGGCTGAGCCCTTGCCACTGGAACAAGATGAGGATGCGGACTAAAGTTGATGAGCAGCGAACTGTCTGCCACAGTCATTTATGTAAAAGAACTTGGAGCTGTGAAATACCAAGCAGCTGTAGGGTGTTAATATGGAAACGTCTTGGAAACGTCTTAAATTATTCACGGCTCCATTTATCACGCTCTCACATTCCTTCAAATGCTTTGTTGTCTGTATCTCCTTATCTATAATCCATCATGGTGCACTATCCACTACCATTCCGAACAGACTCATGTGCTGTCCTATCCTTTTCAGCATGTATCCGTTTGACCTCTGCCCTTGGTAGGACCCAAGATTTCGTTTCATTAGGCATTTAAGACATCTTGGTCTTTGTTCTTCACGAGATAGATGGACCCTTTGAATGAAATTAGGAAAGGAGGTAAGCACACTGTAACCGAAACCCCAACAATCAGAAAGCGTTCTTTCTAAGGAAATCATCCAAACAAAAAGAAATGAGCAGCCATCACCAAATCCCTAACAAAGCATTTTGAAAGTCATTCCATTTTAGTAAAGCCAAATGGCTTATGTATAAAAATTACTGAAAGGGAAATCTCTTGCTTAAACAGCAGTCGGTACTGCTAAAGAACAGGCATTTGTTAAACATTGTTCCTACCTAGAATTTCTCATTCAACAAAATTTGTTCAAATTCCTAATTGTAGTAAAAGAATGAAACTAGAACACTCCCTAACACCATGCACAAAAATAAACTCAAAATGGATTAAAGACCTAAATGTAAGGCCAGACACTATAAAACTCTTAGAGGAAAATGTAAGCAGAACACTCTATGACATAAATCACAGCAAGATCCTTTTTGACCCACCTCCTAGAGAAATGGAAATAAAAACAAAAATAAACAAATTGGACCTAATGAAACTTCAAAGCTTTTGCACAGCAAAGGAAACCATAAACAAGACGAAAAGACAACCCTCAGAATGGGAGAAAATATTTGCAAATGAAGCAACTGACAAAGGATTAATCTTCAAAATTTACAAGCAGCTTATGCAGCTCAATATCAAAAAAACAAACAACCCAATCCAAAAATGGGCAGAAGACCTAAATAGACATTTCTCCAAAGAAGATATACAGATTGCCAACAAACACATGAAAGGATGCTCAACATCACTAATCATTAGAGAAACGCAAATCAAAACTACAATGAGGTATCATCTCACACCAGTCAGAATGGCCATCATCAAAAAATCTACAAACAATAAATGCTGGAGAGGGTGTGGAGAAAAGGGAACCCTTTTGCACTTTTGGTGGGAATGTAAATTGATACAGCCACTATGGAGAACAGTATGGAGGTTCCTTAAAAAACTAAAAATAGAACTACCATACGACCCAGCAATCCCACTACTGGGCATATACCCTGAGAAAACCATAATTCAAAAAGAGTCATGGACCACAATGTTCATTGCAGCTGTATTTACAATAGTCAGCACATGGAAGCAACCTAAGTGTCCATCAACAGATGAATGGATAAAGAAGATGTGGCACATATATACAATGGAATATTACTCAGCCATATAAAGAAACGAAATTGTGTTATTTGTAGCGAGGTGGATGGACGTAGGGACTCATACAGAGTGAAGTAAGTCAGAAAGGGAAAAACAAATACCGTATGCTAACACATATATATGGAATCTAAAAAAATGGTTCTGAAGAACCTAGGGGCAAGACAGGAATAAAGACACAGTTGTAGAGAATGGACTTGAGGACACGGGGAGGGGGAAGGGTAAGCTGGGACGAAGTGAGAGAGTGGCATGGACATATACACACTACCAAATGTAAAATAGATAGCTAGTGGGAAGCAGCCGCATAGCACAGGGAGATCAGCTCGGTGCTTTGTGACCACCTAGAGGGGTGGGATAGGGAGGGTGGGAGGGAGGGAGACGCAAGAGGGAGGAGATATGGGGATGTATGTATATGTATAGTTGATTCACTTTGTTATAAAGCAGAAACTAACACACCATTGTAAAGCAATTATACTCGAATAAAGATGTTAAAAAAAAATTCCTAATTGTAAATCAATGTAGGTATTGTGTTCAAGCCAGAGGGCTAGAAGTTAGGATGGTGTGTGTGTGTGTGTGTGTGTGTGTGTGTGTGTGTACATATAGACAGGTATTTGAGTGGCAGGGATGCAGTAAGGTGCGAGCAATTTTTAAAAACACACCCACATCCAAATTCTTATTGCCCCCTTGTGAGGTTAGTGCTGCCTTTGACCAAGACATTCTTGGAGCTCCCCCTTGGGGCTGCCTTCCCAGGCAGGACCCCCTCAGTTGATGGTGGATTTAGTGTTTAGGAAAAATCAAGGCTCATCAAATGTGGCGAGTGAAGCAGGGGAGGAGGCTGGTCCTGCGAACTGAGGTGTGGCCATAGAGTAGTAGCAGAGTCATTCCTTGGCTCATATGAAATCAGTTTTTATATTAGGGTACAGGAACCCAGGCATCAGAGCCTGGCTTTCCTGGTTACTACATGATTGACCTTGGCAAGTCCCTAAACCATTTTGGCTTTAGTGTTCTTACCAATAAGAAGACTAGGTTGATTTAAGAGGATTTACAAATTTTCTTGGCACTAAGTGGGGGTGTGTGTGACATTTATTGAGTGCCTATTTTGTGTACTGTGTTACTAGCTTACTGCATGTTGTCCGAGTTAGTCCTCATCTTAGCTTTATGAGGTACATAGTATCCCCATCGTATGGATGGTGAAACAAGCTCAGCGAAGTTGGGTAATTGCTAAGGATAACACAGCCAGAGGATTAAAATCAGGTGCTCTCTATTTTGAAACTAGTGTTAAAAATTTTTTAGGAATAATATAAGCACATGGCGAAAAAAGAGTTCAACAGTTTAGGAGGATATAAAATACCTGCCAGGCTCACTTCATAGAAGTAACCACTACGTTTCTTGTGATATATGTCTAGAAATATTTCATGGAAATTCAAACAGAAGTATGTAGGCTTTTTGTACTTAAATCTTTTTATTTTTAATTCCTTAAAATTTTAAAATCGAGATCTGACATAACATTATATTAGTTTCAGGCATACAACGTAATGGTTCACTCTTTGTATATATTGCAGAAGATCTCCACAGTTAGTCTAGTGACTATCCATCACCACACAAAGTTATGTAGTTTTTTTTCTTATGATGAGAAATTTTAAGATCCACTTTCTTAATAACTTTAAAATATATGGGAATTCCCTGGCAGTCCAGTGGTTAGGACTCCATGCTCTCACTGCTGAGGGCCCGGGTTTGATCCCTGGTTGAGGAACTGAGATCCCACAAGCCATGCGGCACGGCCAAAAAAATAAATAAATAATACACACACACACACACACACACACACACACACACACACACACACACACACATGGCATTATTAACTGTAGCCGCCATGCTGTACATTACATCTCCCTGACGTATTTATTTTATAACTGGGAGTTTATACCTTTTGACCCCTTCACCCATTTCAACCCCACACCCAGTGCCTCTGGCAACCACCAGTCTGTTCTTTGCATCTGCGAGTTCATGGGTTTTGGGGTGGGGGGCGGAGGGCTAGATTCCACATATAAGTGACATCATACAGTATTTGTCTTTCTCTTTCTGACTTATTTCACTTAGCATAATGTCCTCAAGGTCCATCCATGTTGTCACAAGTGGTGATATTTCATTCTTTTTTTATGGCTGAATAATAGTCCCTTGTACATGTATATACCACATTTGCTTTATCCATTCATCCACTGATGAACACATAGGGCATTTCCATATCTTGGCTATTGTAACTAATGCTGCAGTGACCATGGGAGTACAGATATCTTTTTGAGTTAGTGTTTTCATTTCCTTTGGATAAATACCCAGCAGTGGGATTGCTAGATCATATGATGGTTCTGTGTTTAACTTTTTGAGGCACTTCCATCCCATCTTCCATAGTGGCTGCACCAATTCACATTCCCACAATTCTTGGGTGACAGGGAGGGGCACTTTGTTGTACTGGATTTCTGCTATCATCTACTTAAAGTCCAGAAACATGATGGCAAAGATGAGGTTATCAAAACCGTGCCTTTGAAGAAGATGGTGGAGAGAATTCGAATTCGCAAGTCCCAGATTCTAAATGATGAGGTAATCACTATCTTGGATAAGTACTTGAAGTTGTGTTGTGGAGAGAACATGGCCGTGGGGCACGTTCACCGCTCTCAGCCACCCATCTACCAGTCCCTGGCCAGCAGCTGAGGGCATGTATATCACCTGTTTTTTTAAAAAATAAATAAATAAATTTATTTATTTTTGGCTAAGTTGGGTCTTTGTCGCTGCGCGCGGGCTTTCTCTAGTTGCGGCGAGCGGGGGTCTACTCTTCGTTGCGGTGCGCAGGCTTCTTGTTGCGGTGGCTTCTCTTGTTGCGGAGCACGGGCTCTAGGCGCACGGGCTTCAGTAGTTGTGGCACACGGGCTTCAGTAGTTGTGGCTCGTGGGCTCGAGAGCGCAGACTCAGTAGTTGTGGTGCACGGGCTTCGTTGCTCCACGTCATGTGGGATCTTCCCAGACCAGGGCTCGAACCCGTGTCCCCTGCATTGGCAGGCAGATTCTTAACCACTGCGCCACCAGGGAAGCCCTATCACCTGTTTTTGAAGAGTCCCAGTACTGACTACATTTAATAACTATAAGGGCATATTTTTCGTTCTATAAATTGTTTAGTGAGAATTTTAGGGACTATTTTTCAGTATCTTTGTGCCAGTTAAAGTGGGATGCTTTTTTTTTTTTTTTGGCTGCACGGCTTGCGGGATCTTAATTCCCCCACCGAGGATCGAACCTGGGCCCCCTGCAGTGGAAGCGCAGAGTCCTAACCACTGGACCACCGGGGATTTCCCTAAAGCGGCATGCTTTTCAATCTAAAAAGCTTAATTTTATAAAATTGACTTACTTTTCTAGACTAAAATTGTATATGCTTTTGGTAATTGGAAACTCTGAGAATATTGGCTGCTGACTGTTGCCATTGTGTTCTTACAAAATTATTTTCCATTTTTTATGGAATGTTCCCACAGCTAGCTATGTCATAAGGTACTGCTCAGTTCATCCATTTATCCTTTGGCAAAGGGTCAGTAATGTTTAGAGAAAGATTTGTGGACTTAAACAAGAAACTTAATGCCAGCGAATTGATTTAAAATCCTTTACCGATTAGCATTAAACTTAATAATTAAGTATTTAGCTTTTGTTTAGGGATTTTTCTGATGGTCTTTTGTGAAGAATCTTTTCTAAGTAATTCTTCCCTTCCCTTTTTTATGTCAGTGTTTCAGAAAATAGTTTACTCGAGTCCTCTGCTTTCTCTAAATCCAGTTGTGACGAAATCTAATTTGTGAGGTATGATTTAAAGGTTACAGAGATAAAACTAATGAAACCTAAAAAGACGAAAAGTTCCTATATCGTCTTCTTTTCAGTGACTGTCTAGTATTTCATTGTAGGAATGTATTGTAACATATTTAACCAGTTCCTAGTCCCAACACTTCATTGCTGCATTTTTAATAGCATCTTTTGCATACATGTAAGTACGTCTGTAAGAAAAATTTCTGTAGTAGGGTGACGGTATAGAGCAAAATGTATACAGGCTTTTTTACATTTTGAGAGGTTAAGTTGTTCAACGTTGCACCAACATCTGCCCCCACCAGCTGTTTCTTGGAGTGTCTGCTTCCTAGACTTTCAACAACAAGCATTTTATCTATTTTTTTTTTCAACATGGCTAGTGTGATAGGTGGAAAACCCTTTCTCCCAGCGCCCTGGCCCTCTCTGACCCTACAGTTCATCTCAGGCGGTGAATAAATGCCTCCCAACTCAGGTTGTGATAACCAGATGCCGAGATGAAATTCATTCCTTAGTCCTTCTTCGACGCACCTGGGTTTGCAAAGTGTCCCTTCTGTGGTTCTTTTGAAGGACTGGACACATCTTGAAATCAAAGTGGTCATCCCTTTATAAAACCACACTTACACAGGACATCAGGTTGTAGCAAGCTTCTTATTAAGCTGAACTTCTCCTGCTACTGCTGCAGGGGATTGTACCTAGTGACTTGAACTTCAGCTATTTCGGGACACTATCAGTGGGGAACTGAGGCTGATTTTAAATGAGGTTGAACTCTATACAGTTTCTCTCTACTCCTGAGAGCCTTCTTTATTGGGGGGGGGCGGGGGTGGAGGGCAGAAGTGCCCATTTGCAGTTGTTGAGGCAGGATTCAGAGGATTTTCAAAGAGGCTTTTGTAGTCTGGGCAGGGATTTGTTTCCCATGAATACAAATGTGATATAAATAATTGGGAGTGATGCTTTTAAAAAACATTTATAAGCAGCTGGCTTAAAATTCCTCAGTATGCCTTTTCTCAGCCTGCTCTCTGTCTAAGCAGCACAGAAAAGACTGAAACTGAAAAAAGCTAAACGGGCCTTGCTTTTGTGTGTCCAGTCGAACAAGGTGACGAATAAATGAACCTCTGTCTCTGTGAGGTCTCCTGGCCCCTCATCCTCTCACTTCGTAATGGAACCCGAGGAACTTGCTCTATTGAAAGAACCATTTCTGCTCAGGTGCAGTATAAAATAAGAACAGTAGGGACTAAGAAACAGCTCTGGCCCAAGTTCAAGAACACAGGGAAGTGGAGAACTATTGGGGAGTTGAACAGGAAGCAGTTTCAGTCGGAGCAAAGTTGCTGAGCTCAGTGATGTCTTCATGGGAATGGGAAGCCTTCAGCCCTGCTCCAGCCCACAGGCACCAAGCCAGAGGCCGTCAGTCCGCTGGATGCTGAGAAGACATTGGAACGGCAGCTGGCAGTGAATGTTTTGAAATCTGGGGGGTTAAGGGGTGGTGGAAGACGACCACCACGTTTGACTTCAATGATGACCGCAGTGAACAAATTTCTCCTCCCCTGAAATGGATGCAGCAGGGGGCTTGGCTGTAGAGTCACATTCTAAAAATAGCCACTGAGGTAGACTCGTGTTTTTCACTCGTGGAATGGAAGCCCTTTCTTTTAAGTGTTACCTTCAGGCAGAGGTGTTAGAAGGAGCCCCGAAGGCACAGGGAGAGTTGTGAGAATCCAGGGCAGTCTCTGGGCCCTGCCAGCAAGAAGCCTCAAATCTGGCCTGAAATCCAAACGCTTAGAGGGCCAGCTTGGACAGATTAATCTTGTGTGATTAAGATGGTTTGGTCACAGTAACCAGCAGGCTGGAAACAGAAACCAGCCTAACTGAAAGGCTGAAGTAGAACATTACAGAAGCGTTTGTAAGCTATGGGGAGCGGGTGGGGACTCGAGACTCTGAGTTCCTTTGTAAAGATGATGAACTGGGGAAAGTTATGAACAGCACAACTGGAGGCTGGCTGAAGCAGTCCTGACATACATACAGATCAAGTGAACATCAAGGAAAAAATGTCCCAGGGCTTTGAGGGTCACTTTCCCCATGACTGAGACCAGACATTACCAAAAAGGACTCATTACTGCCTCGGAGAGCTTATGGGAACAGTAAGCCAAAAATACTAAAACCAAGATAATGTTTTAAAAATAGAACTTCCTTTCAAACAGCCTAGAGCTGGCGTATGTTAAATATACAGATTTTAGAAGCAATAAAATAGATGCTGTCTCTTCCTGTAATAAAGGATATCGCCAACAGGGATGTGAGAAGGGAAAACAATACATTTTTCAGGTTCTGCAAACAACAACAAAGTTAAACTTTGTTGTCTTTCTGTGCACTCCCCTCCCCCACCCCATCCCCCCAGCTGGGAATTGCCAAGGGGACTATTTTACAAAAAGGAGAGGGTTGGCTAAAAATAAACACACAGCCCTACCGAAGACCAACAAAACTCCCAGCATTATCGAATGCCTTTTAGATTCATTTTTATTTCTCAGCAGTCAAAAGGAAGGAGAAATCATTCTGAGCTCAGGAAAAATCCATGTCCTGCTCCTAAGTATGGCAATCTCTGGCAATCCTACAGGCCCAGGAGAAGACTGGTGTACGGCTCGCCAGTGTCCTGTGAGAACGTGAACCTGCTCTTGGCCATGGGGCCATTTCATCCCTGCCAGACTGTGCACAGCGCTAGGAAAGGGTGGCACAGACACAGTGCCTCGCTCCGCAGGGAGAGAGAACCAGAAGTGATGGGCTAGACTTGGGGTGACACACAAACTCTGTACCCTGACTAGCCATCCTAACCTGTGAATCCTGAAGCTGATCGGGAGTGGCCCTAGTGCCCCCCACTCCATTTGGCCCCCTGTAGAGGCCAAAGGGCTGCCTGAAGGGTAGGTCCAAGCTTCCCAACCCTGTGCCCTCACTAACCCCTGCCAACCCTACTTGGTAGATGGCAAACATCTGCAAGTGGGCGGTCAAATATATATTACAAAATACTGATTCCGTTCCTTTATTTGAGTTGGGAACGACTTTTCTCACAAAAGCAAGTAGGTACACCAATTAAAATTGTATCTTGGAGCAGCTCAATGAAAGGAAAAAACAAAAGTCAACTAGCCAAACTCACGTCTTTCCAAGTTTTATTAACACTGGTTTGGAGCGCATTCCTTTGGTTCTGAAGTGAGCTCAAAAATTTAGGAAATTTTTAGCTGGGGCTGGGTATGATAAAATTGGAAACGTGTTATTATTTTATTCTCTTCTATTGGGGAAATGTAATGGCCATTCCGTTTTTACACTGGCTGACTCTGGGTCTTGACTAATGAGTCCCATGGAATGAGGTTTTATTCTGAATTCCGGAGCAGAGAAGTGAGTCCTCTTCTCCCACTGGGGGCAGGGAGGGATGGGGATGCAGTTCAACTCTAGACATGGGCTGCCCAGGGTCAGGCAAGTGGCTTTTCCCCGAGTTTCTCCCTTTACTCCCCAGGCAAGAGTTTTGTTAGTGGGTTTTTTTTAAAAGATTACTTTGAATGTGGACCATTTTTAAAGTCTTTATTGAATTTGTGACAGTATTGCTTCTGTTTTATGTTTTCGTTTTTGAGTGGCAAGGCATGTGGGATCTTAGCTCCCGGACCAGGGATCGAACCCACACCCCCTGCATTGGAAGGCGAAGTCTTAACCACTGGACGGCCAGGGAAGTCCCTTATTTTTCTTTTAAACTCAGTCTCTGTTTTCACCTAAAGGGAGAGTTGTTTCATGTATTAAATAGGACTGAAACTAGTATTGACTAATGCAAAGATACTGGTGCCCCCTGCCACTGCTACTTAATTTTTCAGATTGAAAGTCTGGAAACGATTTATAACATGTATGCTGCTTCAAGTACATTTCTAGGCTATTTGGGGGGTGTGGTTGTATTAGCAAACTCCATGTTTCCTGTTCCATTTTGCTTTAGAGTCACAGGGAGGGAACGCTTGCACTTTGACATTTCTGGTATTTCAAGTATTATTTTAACATTATCCCTAGGCAGCTTCCTTAAAAAAAAAAAAAGACAACTTAATGGCTCCATTGTCACAAACTTTGTCAGTTATTTCCGTTTTCCTTGGCACTGCATTTCACTAATTTGAGGTGAAAACAGGAAGGTGAAGAAAGCTTAACCAAGGTTAACATAAACTTAGATGATAACATCACTCACAGGGGGCAGTTCCAGAGTAGGATATTGGGAGATGACCCCCCCCCCCCCACCAAAACACATCGCCCTTGAAAAGGAGGCTAATGCCTGTCCTCGGCCCATTTGTTCTGCAGCGGGTCCGGGAGGAAGGCTGTTACAATAGGCTGGAAAGTAATTCCCCCGTGATAACAGGACCCGCTGAATACCCGGAAACCTCAGCTCCCGCAGCCAGAGTGCCAGGTCCCTGCACCAACTTTTAGCATCTGTGAAGTGGCTTCTGGTGGGGAACCTGGGGCGCCTCACCTGGCACAAGTGTGTGGGCAGGGACAGGTGAAACCAAGAAAACTGGAAGGAAAGAGGGGCTAGTAGAAATCTACAAGTGCAATTCAAGGAGGGGAGGGAGGTGCCCATGCCGGTTCGCAGAGCCACCGGGGACGCCCAGGGATCGGTATCTGACTTGAAATGGGCCAGGAAGGCCACTGAAAGAGGCAAGTTCATTTGGCCGAATCTTCTGTTCTCAACCTTGAAAGCCGGCAGGAAGTTGATTCTTCCTCCTCCCCCATCCCAGCTTCAGACGTTGAAAAAAGTTTGATTAAAATGCTAAGAGTGTGTCTTCCTGGGTTATTCCGCCCGGGGAGCCTCAGCCAAGCCAACTGCAGGCAATCACAGCCTGGAATGACGTTTCCCTTTGATGGCAGAGAGGCTATTAGTAGGTCAACCAGCTGCAGTTAGGGCCCGGCTGGTCATTTAAGTACTCAGGGGAACTGTAGCAAAGGAGATAAAATACACCCAACTCATGGGAGTATGACTTTGAATCTTTAAGTAAACAATCCATTTTTTAAAAGTGCAAGTGAATTTGTGAATTAATTTGAGTATTAATTAAGCCATTAAGGAATGACTTCACACTTCAATGCCACATATTAAAAAAAAAACTTTTATACAGGCTTCACAAAACAATATACAGAAATCTCTGTAATTCTGGAAATTAATTGCACCAAGACAGTTTTTAAAATTATCTATTCTCTATTATCATACAGGATAGGTCTTTAAATAGTTTTGACTTCGGAATGACCAGAAGGGTCTACACCATTTCAGGTGGTTCAGGCAGTAGTAAACATTCTCCCCAGACGCTGGACAAGCGGAAATCATTTTAACCAAGAAGTTTAGTAGCTTAAAATTTACTTCTACATTGTTAAACATCTAGCAGTTGTAAAAAGGGCAAAGCTGGCTACTTGGTAACTGTAGCTGGCTGATAACCTGAGCATTCAGTTTTAAACTATGCACGCAAACTTGAATACTTCATTGCTCCAAACGAATCAGGCCCCATAGTATTAAGAAGAGTGGGGTCTGGAGTTAATTAAATTCTTAATCCTATATCTAAGGAGCTTGAGAATTTGGGGGATCATCACACTAAGAATTCATGGACATGTTAATATTTTAAACACAACCAAAAGTAATTAAAAATGGGAGGAAATTAACTGACAGTTTTTGTAGGGTCTACTTGGAGGTGAAGTCAAAACTGGAAGGTATTTGAGCATCCCTGCCCTGGTGCGGTGACATTCAGGAACTGAGACCAAACCAGAAGAACGGGAATCCATTTCTGATGTGAAGAAAGGGCCTTGTGGGGTTGCTGCCTGGGCCCAGCCTGGCTTAGCAGGACTTCAGAATTGTTCTTCAAATACCCCAGAGGCAGTAATAGATCTTTGAGGGCACCTGTTTCTCCTCTCCTCCCACCTTGTACTGCTGGGTGATTTGATAAAAAAAAAAATGTGGACTTATGAAAAGCAGCTTTTCAGGTCGATTTTAAAATTTTTTTTAAAGAAGGTTTTTAATAAAAGGACTTAAAGGGTGCTTATGGGTCCAGAGGTTGGGCTGATAGTATCTCCATAAACATCTGTCAGGACATGGGATATGATCAGGCAACATTTAGCACTTGGTTAGTTATTGACAGAAAGCCACCCTGAGTTACTGCCAAGTTGTTCTCAAGTCTTTAAAATGACCCAAATGGAGAGCTGAATGCATTGTACAAAGAAAGAGTGACAGAGGAAAACTTTTTATTTTGAAATAACTATAGACTCATGGGAGGTTGCAAAAATAGTACAGAGAGGTCCAGTGTACCCTTCACCCAGCTTTTCCCAAAGGTAACGTGTTACACATCTTACACATAGATCAATATCAACACCATGAAATTGACATTGGTACAATCTACAGGCCTTATTCAGTATTTAACAGTTTTTACGTGCACTCATTTTGTGTGTATGTGTGTGCATAGATCTGTGTGATTTTATCACATATATGTAAACATCACCACAATCAAGATACAGAACTGTTCCATCAGCAAAAAGAAACTCTCTTGTGCTATCCCTTTATAGTCACATACCCTACTACCTCATCCCGCCCCTTTCCCTGGCAAACACTAATCTGTACCCCATCTCTGTAACTGTGTTATTTCAAGATTGTTATACAAATGGAATCATACAATATATAACCTTTTGAGATTGTCTGTTTTCATTGAGCGTAATTCTCTGGATATCCATCCAGGTTGTTGCATGTATCAATAATTCATTCCTTTTCATTGCTGAGTAGTTTTCCATGGTATGGATGTACCACAATTTGTTTAACCATTAACCCATTAGAAGGGCATTTGGACTGTTTCCAGTTTTGGACTATTACAAATAAAGCTGCAATGAATATTTGGGTATAGGTTTTTGTGTGGATGTAAAGTTTCATTCCTCTGAGATGAATGCCCAGGAGTGGAATTGCTGGTTTGTGTGGTATATGTATGTTTAGTTTTATAAGAAACTACCAAACTGTTTTTCAGGGTGGCTGTACCATTTTACATTCCCACCAGCAATGTATGGGAGAGAAATTTCGGTGCAGCCTTGCCAGCATTTGGTATTGTTGCTATGTTGTATCTTAGCTGTTCTAATAGGTATGAAGTGGTATGTTATTGTAGTCTTCATTTGCATTTTCCTAGTGGCTAGTGATGTTGAACATCTTTTTGTGTGCTTATTTGCCATCCATATCTCCTCTTTGGTGAAATGTTGGTTCAGGTGTTTTGCCCATTTACTAACTGGATTGTTTTTTACTCTTGAATTTTGAGAGTGATTGGTATATTCTAGATAAAAGCCCTTTGTCAGACATGTGGTTGCAGATATTTTCTCTCAGACTGTATCTTGTCTTTTCATCCTCTTAACAAGATCTTTTGCAGAGCAGAAGTTTTAAAATTTTGATGAAATCCAATTTATCATTTTTTCTTTTGTAGGTTGTGCATTTGATGTCATGTCTAAGAACTGCCTGTCCCTCACCAGTATCACACTGTTGTGATTAATGTCGTTAGATGTAGCTTAATATTGAATAGAGTGACTATTCCTACTTTATTCTTTTCCAGAAAGGTTTTAGCTATTCTAGTTTTTTTGCCTTTCCACATAAATTTTAGAATAAGCTTCTCTGTATGTATAAAAGGCATTGATAGAATTTGGTAGGAATATTGTTAAAACTATAAATCAATTTGGGGAAAAATGACATCTTTACTTGAGTCTTCCAATCCATGAACATAGTTATATCTCTCTATTGATTTAGACTGTTTGATTTCTTTTATTGGTGTTTTGTAGTTTTTGGCATACAGGTCCTTTATTGTTTTGTTAGATTTATACCTAAGTATTTACTTTGAGCAATTATAAATAGCATGAGTTTTTAAATTTGGTTTCAAGATGTTCATTTCTAGTATATATAGTTGATTTTTTAATATTGATCTTGTAGCCTGCAAATCTGCTGAATTCACTTATTAGTTCTAGGAGTTTGTTTTGTATTCCTTGGGATTTTCTATGTACATAATCATATAATCACAAATAAGGACTGTTTTCTTTCTTTCTTTCCAATCAATATGGCTTTTCTTTTTCTTGCCTTATTTCGTTGGCTAGAACTTCTAGCACTGTGTTGAATAAGAATGGTAAATGCAGACACCTTTGTGTTCTTCCTGATCTTAAGGGGGAAGTATTCAGTCTTTCACCATAAATAATGAGGTTAGATGTTGGTTTACGTAGATTTTTTTTTAACATCTTTATTGGAGTATAATTGCTTTACAATGGTGTGTTAGTTTCTGCTATATAACAAAGTGAATCAGCTATACATATACATATACATATACATATACATATATCCCCATATCTCCTTCCTCTTGCGTCTCCCTCCCACCCTCCCTATCCCACCCCTCTAAGTGGTCACAAAGCACCCAGCTGATCTCCCTGTGCTATGCGACTGCTTCCCACTAGCTATCTATTTTACATTTGGTAGTATATATAAGTCCATGCCACTCTCTCACTTCGTCCCAGCTTACCCTTCCCCCTCCCTGTGTCCTCAAGTCCATTCTCTACGTCTGTGTCTTTATTCCTGTCCTGCCCCTGGGTTCTTCAGAACCATTTTTTTTTCTTTTTAGATTCCATATGTACGTGTTAGCATACAGTATTTTGTTTTTCTCTTTCTGACTTACTTCACTCTGTACAGACTCTAGGTCCATCCACCTCACTACAAATAACTCAAATTTCATTTCTTTTTATGGCTGAGTAATATTCCATTGTATATATGTGCCACATCTTTATCCATTCATCTGGTTTATGTAGATTTTTTAAATTGAGGAAGTTGTCCTCTATCCCTAGTTTGCTGAGAATTTTTATCATGAATGGGTGTTAAATTTTGTCAATTTGCTAAATTTTGTCAGTTTCTTGAGGTAGGTGCTTAGATTACTGATTTGAGACCATTCCTCTTTTCTAATGTAAGCATCTAATACTATAAATTTCCCTCTCAGTACTCCTTTGGCTGTGTGTCACAAATTTTGGTGTGTTGCATTTTCATTTTCATTTAATATATTGTTGTTGTCTAACTTCCCATGGATTATTTAGAAGTATGTTCTTTAATTTCCAAGAGGCTGGAGAATTTCCTCCTATCTTTTTGTTATAGATTTCTAGTTTGATTCTATCAGGGTTAGAGAATGCATTCTGTATTATTATTTCAATTCCTTTAAATTTGTTCAGGTTTGTTTTATGAACCAGGATATGGTTTATGTTGGGAATGTTCCACGCATGCTTAAAAAGAATGTGTTTCTACTGTTATTAGGTGGAATGGTGTATAAATGTCAGTTCAAACGTTTGGTTGATGGTGTTGTTTAGTTCTCTATCGTTGATTTTCTGTCTAGTAATTCTATCAACTTTTGAGAAAGAGGTATTGAAGTTTCTAACTAAATGTGGACATGTCTATTTCTCCTTTCTATTCTTTTAGTTTTTGCTTAAAGGAATTTTAAGTTCTGTTGTTTGCTATACACATACACATTTAGGATTGCTATTGTCTTCTTGGTGGGTTGAACATTTTACTATTATGTACTGTCCTTCATTGTCCCTGGTAATTTTCTTTGCTCCAAAGTCTATTTTATCTGATATTAATATAACCACTCTTGCTTTCTTTTGATTAATATTTGTATGGTTATCTTTTTCATCCTTTTACTTTCAACCTACCTATATCATATCTGAAATGAATTTTATATGTTTTATATGAGCATATAGATGGGTCATGTTTTCAAAACCATTCTGCTGGTCTTTTTTGTGTACTGTATTTGTGTTTTTTGACCATTTATATTTAATTATTGATATTATAGGGCTTAAGTTTGCCATTTTAAAAACTTGATTTCAGTTTCTCCCTCTATTTTTTGTTCCTATTTCCCTTTTTGTGCCTTCCTATGCATTACTTGAATGTTTATTAGAATTTTATTTTTATTTATTTGCAGTGTTTTTAAGTATATATCTTTGTATGCTTGTTTTACTGGCTTCTTTTCTTATTGAAATATAGTTGATTTACAACATTGTGTTAGTTTCAGGTGTACAGCACAGTGATTCAGATACATATATATATATATGTATGTTAATCCCAACCTCCTAATTTAGTCCTCCCCAACCCCTTTCCCCTTTGGTAACCGTAAGTTTGTTTTCTATGTCTGTGGGTCTATTTCTGTTTTGTAAAAAAGTTCATTTGTATTTTTTTTTTTTTAGATTCCACATATAAGTGATATCATATGATAATTGTCTTTCTCTGTCTGGTTTACTTCACTTAGTATGATAATCTCTATGTCCATCCATGTTTCTGCAAATGGCATAAGTTCATTCTTTTTTATGGCTGAGCAATATTGCATGTATGTATGTGTATATATATATATATATATATATATATATATACATATATATATATATGTATATATATATATACCACATCTTCTTTATCCATTCATCTGTTGATGGACATTTAGGTTGCTTCTATGTCTTGGCTATTGTAAATAGTGCTTCAGTAAACATTGGGGTGCATGAATCTTTTTGAATTATAATTTTCTCCAGATATATGCCCAGGAGTGGGATTGCAGGATCATATGGTAACTCTATTTTTAGTTTTCTAAGGAACCTCCATACTGTTCTCCATAGTGGCTGTACCAATTTACATTCCCACCAACAGGGTAGGAGGGTTCTTTTTCTCCACACCCTCTCCAGCATTTATTATTTGTAGACTTGTTTTTTTTAACAGCTAATTCATTTAATGTAACACTATTTTTTAAATTAATTTTTATTGGAGTATAGTTGCTTTACAATGTTGTGTTAGTTTCTACTGTACCTCAAAGTAAATCAGCTATACGTATACATATATCCCCTCTTTTTTTGGATTTCCTTCCCATTTAGGTCACCACAGAGCATTGCGTAGAGTTTCCTGAACTATACAGTAGGTTCTAATTAGTTACCTATTTTATACATAGTATCAGTAGTGTATATATGTCAATCCCAATCTCCCAATTCATCCTATCCCCCCTTTCCGCCCTTGCTGTCCATGCGTTTGTTCTCTACATCTGTGTCTCTATTTCTGCTTTGCATATAAGATCTTCTATACCATTTTTCTAGATTGCACATATGTGTTAATATACAATATTTGTCTTTCTCTTTCTGACTTACTTCACTCTGTATGACTGTCTCTAGGTCCATCCATGTCTCTAGAAATGGCCCAATTTCATTCCTTTTTATGGCTGAGTAATATTCCATTGTATATATGTACCACATCTTCTTTATGCATTCCTCTGTCGATGGACATTTAGGTTGCTTCCATGTCCTGGCTATTGTAAATAGTGCTACAATGAACATTGGGGTGCATGTGTCTTTTTGAATTATGGTTTTCTCTGGGTATATGCCCAGTAGTGGAATTGCTGTGTCTTATGGTAGTTCTATTTTTAGTTTTTAAAGGAACCTCCCTACTGTTCCACGTAGTGGCTGTACCAATTTACATTCCTACCAACAGGGTAGGAGGGTTCCTTTTCCTCCACACCCTCTCCAGCATTTATTATTTGTAGACTTTTTGATGATGGCCATTCTGACCAGAGTGAGGTGATACCTCATTGTAGTTTTGATTTGCATTTCTCTAATAATTAGCAATGTTGAACATTTTTTCATGTGCCTGTTGGCCACTGTATGTCTTCTTTGGAGAAATGTCTATTTAGATCTTCAGCCCCTTTTTTGATTGGGTTGTGTTTTTTTTGATATTGAGCTGTATGAGCTGTTTGTATATTTTGGAAATTAATCCCTTGTTGGTTGCATCATTAGCAAATATTTTCTCCCATTCTGTTGGTTGTCTTTTCGTTTTGTTTATGGTTTTTTTTGCTGCACAAAAAAGTGGCTTCTTTAGGTTACACATATGTAACTAATCACAACCTACTGGTCTCAACGTTTTACTACCACCTCAAGTGAAGTGTAGAAACTTTATGTCCATTTAGGTTCCATTATCCTGTGCCCTTTATGATTCTCTTATAATATTTTCTCTCTGTATATTGAGAACTACATCATACAATGTTATAATTTTTGCCTCAACTGTCAAACATAATTTTTTAAACTCAAGAGAATAGTCTATTAAATTTACTTGTATTTTATCCTTTCTGTTCTTTCTTCATTCATGATGTTTCAAGTTTCCTTCTTTTATCCTTTCCTTTCTGCTGGAAGAACTTCCTTTAGCAGTTCTTTTACAGCAGTTCTATTGGCAATAAATTCTCTTAGTTTCCTTCATCTAAGAATATCTTTATTTCACATTCATTCCTGAAGGATATTATCATGGAATATAGAAGTCTGAGTTGACAGTTTTCTTTCAGCTCTTGAAAAATGTCATGCCACTTCCTTCTGGCCTCCATGGTTTCAGATATGAAATCCACTGACATTCAAATCATTGTTTCCATAAGTAATGCATCATTTCTCTCTAGTTGCTTTCAAGATTTTTTCTTTGTCCTTACTTTCCCGAAATTTGATTATGCTGTATCTTGGTGTAGATTTCTTTGGGGTTTTGTTGGGGTTCACCCAACCTCTTGAATCTGTAGGTCTTTTGCCAAATGTGGGACATTTTTAGCCGTATTTATTCAAGTACTTTTTCAGCCTCAGTCGCTTTTCCCTCTCTTTCTGGAACTCTGATTTTTAAACAAATGAACACTAGATCATTTACTGTAGTACCACAGGTCCCTGATGCCCTTGTTCATCTTTTTTCACTCTACTTTCTCTCTTTTGTTCAGATTGGGTAATTTCTATAGTTATATTTTCAGACTCACTAATTCTTTACTCTGTCATCTGTATTCTGCAATTTGGCCCATCCAGCGAGCTTTTAAAATTTTGGTTATTGTATTTTACAGTTCTAAATTTTCCATTTGGTTCCTCTTTCGTTTTTGTATTATATTTCTTTGCCAGGAATTTTTTTTTTTCGCTTCAAGTGTGTAACTGCTAATTGAAGTATTTTTATGATGGTAGCTTAAAATCCTTCTTGGATAATTTCAGTATTTGTGTTGTTTCAGTGTTGGCATCTGTCAGGTGTCTTCTCTCATTCAAGTCAAAATCTCCCTGGTTCTTGGTTTGACAAGTGATTTTTTTTATTGTATCCTGAACATTTGGCATACATTTGAACATATATTATGAATCTCTGAATTTTATTTATTCTAGCAGGCCTCCACTGACACTGTGCTGGTAGAAGAAGGGGTACATCACCTGGTTATTGCCAGGTGGGGGTGGTAGTCCAGAAGCCCTGGCTTCCCACTAGGCCTCTGCTGACAGGAGGGGGGATTTTTTTTTTGAGGTGCTTGGGTTCTTTCTAGGCTGACCCTTTCCCTGCCCTTTGGCTAGAGATAACAGGCTTTTCATGGGACTTTTATGGTCTATGGCCATTGGTATTTCTGGCCTGCTGGATTCTTCAGCATCCATCCTAGGATATTGAGGAGGCAAAAAGAAAACCCAGGCAACTCACGCCTGTGTTGTTCCTCAACCCCCAAGGTCCCTAGTCAGTCCAGCTTGTTCTCCCTATCCTTCAGAGTCTTATCTTCATTTTATAAATATATTATATTTGGAAATTTTAGTTACACTTTTTGGGAGGAATAAGGAGAAATGCATCTATTCTACCTTACCTGGAACCACAGTCAGCCTGTCTGGAAATTGGTTTTTATTAAACTAAATTCAACTGAAATTTGACATGCTAGCTCTTTCTTTATGTAAATAACCAGTACTAACAGAATGCTAAAGGTCATGAGACAGGCCTCAAGGCACTTATGAAATCAGTTCTTGCCTAATGCTTAATGTGAATCTTTATTGCACATTTTTAATCATCTTGAAAGTGCTCCTTACCCAAACTCTGCTGCATCAGTAGTTCTATCAAGTTTCACTACATTAGAAAATGATGTCAAATTTGGCACATATCCAGGATCAGAGGAAGGATCACAAGAAAGCCAGAAACTGGTGGCAGAACTAGCATGAACATCGTCAGTTCACCCTTTGCCGCTCCCATAAAGTGATGCAGCAATGTGTTTTAATGGAAGATGGAAAAAGCCCAGATCCCACAGAGGTAGGAAGCTGGACTCGTTGCTTATATACAGCCTCAGTTTTACAGAACAGCTGATCGTTGTTGGCATGATTTATTTCGCACGTATGAACCAGTACACAAGTGAAAGGTGGATGGTTACATGGTCGGTGCC
Organism: Balaenoptera ricei; assembly: GCF_028023285.1. Classification (NCBI taxonomy): domain Eukaryota; kingdom Metazoa; phylum Chordata; class Mammalia; order Artiodactyla; family Balaenopteridae; genus Balaenoptera; species Balaenoptera ricei. The sequence goes on from NC_082660.1 coordinate 42,729,887, forward strand.
TAAAGGTACAGCTTCAGTCCCAGCCCTTACCCCACTCTACCCAGCAGGTCTCAGAAAGTTCTCAACAGGCGCCCCACAGCAGCAGCTGCAGAAAGCACAGTCACACTAAGAGAGGTGCCCCCATCTTTTCCCCGTCTTTATCCTCACCAAACACCTCTTGGGTCACGAGCAGAAATGATAGATACTGATTCTGTATGGGTTTACAGCATTGGATAATGCAGCTTAGGTAGGGAAGATTATAGGTTTCATATTTAAGAGGCCTTATATCGTCAAGGTTCAACAGGCTTTCCGTGGATTTCTGTGTTCTGAAGTTCAAACATCCTTTGTTCCTTCCCTTCCAGGTCAGTCACCACGAACCAGGGCACTCAGCACATTGTCCCAGCATTGGGGAAGCCACGCTGTGGAGGCAGTCTATCACACTGTCAGAGACTGGAGCTTGACTTGGTACCAACTGCTGTGCTATTCTGCGGAGCAGGAATATCATGAGCTGTTAAATAATGACTGACACATTGGTTGAAATGAAGTTTCCAGTAAGGAAGTGACAGTGCAATGTGGATAATTATGGCAATAAAATAGGAAGAGCTTTAGTTCCCAGCCTGACCCTGCCTCTGCTGGAGCCATGTCAACAAGGCGTTCTCAGAACAAAGAAGAGACGTGATTTGGTACCATTTCCCATCAGCAGGTGTCTGGACAAAACATCAATGTGAATAAGGGTCAAGTGCAGTCCTGTGTATCTTGATTAAATTACTTAATATTAAATAAAAGGTCTGGGTGGTATTTTTTAAAATCTGACTCATCCAGCTCTAATTTCAAATAGCTCCCCTCACCCCGACCCTTGAATGGATTTTTAAAAAGTAATTTCTCTCCCTGGGGTGGGAGAACCCTAATGAACTGAAAGAAATTTTTGCTTTTAAATTGTTCTACCTGATGTTTTTGTAAATTATATTATTAAATGACTCTGGAGTCACTGTTAATGACAAGATTTGTTTTTGCTTTGTTATGATGTAGTTCAATTGCATGGTTTAGGGAAAAGCTAGTCTACATACAAAAGAAAACAAAGACTATGAAGGAAACTATAGCGAGCTCAAGAATCTTAGCAACTAGCCAACACTCAAAGCCTGTTAAAGATGATTGCAGGCCGGGAGAAGTCACAGGCAGAGACCAGGTTTAAAGTGTTTCTTTTAATCCTAAGGCACATTTTTAACATCTAAAAAAAATCTGTTGCTGTGATTTTTAGATCTAATTTTAAAACTAAAAATTTTCAAGCATCTAAATTAGGGGTCAGCAAAAAACTTTTCTGTAAAGACCCTGATAGTAAATAGCTCAGGCTTTATGAGCAGCTAGTTGTTCACTGCTGTTACAACTCCTCAGCTCTGCGTGAAAGCAGTCACAGACAGTATGCAAATGAGTGAGTGGAGTGTGTGCCAATAAAACTTTATTTACAAAAACAAGTAGTAGGCTGGATTTGGTCCAGGGGCTGCCGTAATTTGTCAATCTCTGTTCTAAATGAAGTTGGCGAGGAACAGCTTCCCCCCAGAACAGAACCTCTCTGTGAGGGAAAGAAACAGACTAAGAACAGGATCATACTGCATTCTTCTACTAACGGACAATAGTTTTAAAAATACAAAACAAGATGAGCTCACCCAGTTAATCTTTTTATTTTGAGTTTTGTTAAAAAAAAAAAAAGCTTTGAGAAAAATGTGTTAAATATCAGTAAAGGGCAGGAAAACATGTAGCTAGCTTTATAATATCAATCTAAACATATACACAAAGGCAAACATTAAGTAAAATGCTAGGGAAAGGGAGCACTTTGGGGGCCTAACTCCAGTTTTTCTTATTGCACATAAAGGTTGCTGATAACTCCAAGTCTTCACTTTTTCACAGTTAGACATACTTTAATATTATTTTATATAACATGTTTATATAACATCCTATGTTAATTTTATAAAGCCACCAGTTTGCTACTGTTGAATGGAAGTAAAAGACAAAAATTTCCCCAATTACAGTATGTAAGCTCTCTATAAAAAAAATTCCCCAGAAGGTCACATCAGCCCATATTAAATTCATCCTATTCTATTTAAAAAACTGCTTTTCAGCTATTAAATGAATCTTGGTGGCCTTCACATTTAATCATTTTAATGGACATAGTAAAACTTCCTAAGTAAGAAGTACCAGATGTATTTTATGTAAAAAATAAAAAACCTAGGAGGTGACCCTACCATGAAGTCATACTTCGGAATGAGTGATTTCAGTGACAAATTCCAAATCCATAGACTTAACACCCACACGACTGAAAATCATCCCACTGCTTCTCCAAAGCCCACAGCTGGAATAATCACAACTAAAGTCAACCCCCAAATGTCCATGCAGCTAGATACTCACCCAGTAACACTGGGATCTTAACTTTTTTGAAGTGCTTTAGACAGCAGATGTAGTTCTTCATGCTGTTTCCAAGTCCTTTTCCACCTGAGTTCCCCCAACACATACAGGCCCAGATAATTTTCCACTGGCCAAGAGGTGAGCTGACCATGACATGTGGCAGTTCTATGGACCCATTTGGAAAGGTGGCCATCAGGATGAGAAGGTAACCTCTCCCTCCCTCTCCCGAGCACTCTCATGTCTGCTACACACCTTTACAAAGGGCAGCAGAACAGGCAGCCCTTCCTTCTCATCTTTTCCCAGGCTCATGTGGCAGAAAACTGGCTGCCTGTGTGCGCCATGTGGGCCATGGTTAGACTATACCCTGCTTACAAAAATAAAACTGACATCAAAAACTTTGGTTTTGCTCTTTACAATTTCTGCTAGCACTGGTTGACAAGATGGGTTTGTTAATTTATAGAAACTCTGCTTATGAAACTTGGAACTGGAAAAAAATGGTTTCTTTCTAGGTCTCGTTTTGAAAGGATTGTCAAAGAGCCTACTTGCTTTTCCTCGTTAGACACTAGCATTGGTTTCCAGAATATTTCTCTGTAGATTGTTCTTATTAGGTTTTAGAACGAGGGAAGGTCTTTTGAGGTATCCACATGGTGAAAGCAGCATTCAGGTGGGTCGTTTCTAAACTCTAACTCTTGGCCACTAGATGCCCTCAATTTACTGTATCAGAACGCAGCAATTGACACTGGTGAGCCAGATTCTCACTTAAAAAAAACAACAGAAGGGATCAGAATTCAATGATACCAGTCTACTGTATTTGACAGACTAGCTCCTACACTAATTCACCTACAGAAGCAACATCAAAAAGCAGGCACCAAACCTGTCAAGTGTCCCATTTCTGAAGTGGAATAAGGAGTCATATACTTACTGAATCAGAAAGCTGACTTTCCAGATGCTCTCAGTCCAGATTGCATTTTACAGCAGATGGCAAAATCAGCTTTCTGATCTACCTCTTAGAACTCGCAATGGGTACCAAGGTAGGTTTCCAAGCGGATGATTTTCCCCTTTGATGAGTTGCTTGTTTGCCCTGCCAGCAACCTCTCCTGAGCGCATCAGCGGTGTTTCTACATTTAGCAATCATTTTGTTCACATTAAATAGCTGACATGATAACGTTAACTTCCACTCTGGACATAGAAAGGGAGAGCTATGATGGGGGGTGGGGGGGTGTGCGTGAAACAGACTTCTGTTTTGGAAAGAACCATTACTTCTTTGCCCGAGACTGAAATGTTCGCGGATAGCTGAGATAACATTTTTTCAGGTTTTCTAAAGAGATTTAGAACCATGAAGGACATTTTCAGGTCTAGAGAACACGGCCTGAAGAGCTCCTTGCTGTTTGCTTGATGAAACATTTGATGTCGCAGTGTGATTTTGGGCTGCAGGGCATCAATGCTTCATCTGGTCACTCTGACTCCTGATGGTCAGAGGCCATTTAATCACATATGCCCTTCCTATACCTGTTTCCTAGGAAGAAATACAAAATTTCTTTAAATTCCAAATTTCCTTCTTTACTTCAGTTCTCCTTGTAGTCCCCAAAAAGAGTATGAAAAGGAATTGCAGGCGCTTTTGTCTTTCCTGTGTCGGTGCTATACAAAAGTTTGCATCTCCTTAATTACCTGCTACCGACACCACCGCCACGTGACAGCAAAGTGATCACAACTTTCCACTTAATATGGGGCCTCTGCTCAGGCAATAAATGGGCCCATCCTTATCCTGAGGAGTCCAGCGTGGATGCAGGCATGGGGACAAGCAAAGTGTGAAGAGAAAGAAAGTTCACTTGACTGCAATGGGGACTGTTAATATAATCTCAGGTTAAACTGCAAAGATACCATCTCAGAAAGCTTCACATTTGATTAGTCTGCAGCTCAGTTAAGACAAAACCCCTTTTTTCCCACAGATGGGGGCAAAGATGACAGGTTTTTAATCCCCCCCGCCAAACATACACTCAAGTCGCCCATCTCTCCTTCTCACGCTCTAAGGTTTTCAAAAGTGACATTTTAGGTTGTACTTTAAGAGGTACATTCTTGACTTCTGCAAAGATTAGCATGAAACTCACAGCTGCCCGGTCTGATCAACTGATCAACAACTGTTTGCTCCACATGACTAACAACTAAAATAAAATGTTCTTTGCTAGGCCATTCTTTAAGGTTCCAAATAGGGTCCACTGCCAGTTCTAGACTAGAGGCTCTCAACCCTAGCTGTGCATTAGAATCCTTGAGGCTCCAGAACAAAGCATGGCAGCCAGGGCCCACCCCAAACCTACTGTATCTGAATCTCTGAGGGTAGGGCCCTGGCATCAATATTTTAAAAAACTGGCCAGGTAATCCTAATGTGCAGCCAGGGTTGAGAACCTGTGCTCTAGAGCATTCGACTACTGAACTGTCATCCCCGCAACCCAGAACAAACATGTTTATAAGATGACTTGGGATTACTCTCTCAGGGGAACTTTCTTTAGCTGGATGCACCATTACTTAGCAGTTTCGATCTGATTTCTGCCAGACTGGCAACAGATACTCAGCCTTGAGTGAGGTGGTTTCAGGCCTTCGTGGCACCCTGCTTTTTTGCCACTCAGCACAGGCATGATGCTTCTGAGAGGTGGAAGCATGTTGATGAGCGGACTCACTTCCCATGACCCCTGGTAAGGTCAGGATTCATCTCCACATCTTGCAAACAAAAATTAGGACCACGGGTCAGTGACTTACTCTGATCCACTGAATAAAAAATCCAACCACATAACTACAAACCTAGCTCACTTTTGGTCTTAGCAAATCTCCATTTACTTATATTTAAGTAGGTTAGAATAAAATGTTTGCAGTGAAGAGGACAAAGCCCATGGATGACCATAAAATCAAAATGGACTTTAGTGTAGATACGAAGGAAAGAGGGGAATAAAAATGATTCAATTATATTATATTGAACCATATGAAATTGCCATATCTATTTTTTTTTTAATGGTTGAATGTCAGCAATTTCATATGGCTCAACCTAATAATAAAATTTTCCTGGTTTGCACAAATTATCAATTCAAAAACAAAGTATCAAGTAATGTCTTATTTAAAGATTAACCATTAAAAATGCGAGTCAAGAAGATTCAATGACTGACTTCATTATGGGTGTCCTAGACTGAACTGGGCCGCTATTTTGTCTGCCATAATAAGAAAAATGGCCACATTTTATGAAAGCATTTTTTAGAAACTGGGTTTTCAAATATACTAGCACTGAAGCATAGAGACACGGGGAGAATCTCAAACTTGGTTTCCAAGAGTTCTCTCAGTATTTCACCTACTGCAGGTGCGGGCAGGTGGAGCGGCTCATCCACAAAGAAACCAAACTAAAAACCTAAATTTGAAACCACGCTTACACATGAAGCTGGTGCAAGCCTCCCCAGATACCAAGAAAATGGCCCTTCTCTACATGGCATTCAATGTCAAGACATCTGGATTCCTAATCTGTCTATAGTAGACAGAACCTTCCATCAAGTTGAATAATGCTGAACTTTTCATTGACTTGCCTCTGATTCCCCATGTGGCCACTGAAATCTCATGTATTTATTAGCTCAAAGTTTGGAATTCTACTCAGTCATTAGAATACTATCTTGTACTTTCTTTGCAGTTAGTTTTGTTTGCAGTGAGATTTCTTCCCTCTGAATACTAGCCTGTTCCCTCTTAGGCTTCTTACTGCCTTCTCTTCCCTAGACAAAATTGCACCCCACAAACTGTGGTCTTATTTCTAAACCCACAATAGAATCCAGTCCTATAAATCGTTTTCCAGGCAGTCAGCTCATATGGGAGCCTTCAAGAACTGACTGATTTTTGCAGTGATATCACCATCAGTTTCTAAACAGTTTCTCCTGTCCTCAGATTAATTAAAAACAACAGTATAACACTATTTTGCCTTTGGTTTCAAACATTTCAGTAACTTCTTCTTTATGGAGATTTCCAGAGAAGGAATTGGAATTCGTTCCCCCATGTTGAAATGTTCATGGACAGATTTTCCAATCTTCAGTCTAGAGGAAACACAGGTAGCCAAAAAGGGCAGGAATTCCTGATGGGAGGGTGCAGTCACGCAGCCTAGCTGCGGGAGCCTCCACTCAAATTGCTTTTTCATGTTTTCTGTCCCGTTTAACACCAGCCTCTCACAATCCTTGGAGGTCCAATCTCAATTGCCTTCCTTCACGGTCTTTTTCTAGCCTGTTCCCCCCTTGCTATTCCTACAACCAGCTAGACCTGCATCGCTGTGTCTGGATACGAAGCCTCTCCTGGGAAGAACCCCCAGGAGTTCGTCAACCTGCCACACCTTGTTCAGATCTGCAGGTGAATGAATGAAGAGAGCATTAAAGCATGCTATTAGTTTGTTTGTTTAACTCTGAACAGCGCACTACTATGTGAAAAAAGTGGGAATAGGTCTGCATCTGTCTTGATTTAGAGACACTTCAGCCCCACCAGCTGCGTCTTGGGTTAAAATTTAAATGTGAAGATATCTTCAGACCCCAATAAAATAGAAGTGTTAGTTCCATTCAGTCAAGGCCCCACCTCAAGCTCGCAGCCATCCTCACCCCGCCAGTGGGCCTACCCCGTCACTCAGGGCTCGGGGCGGGGAGTCACGCGTTATCCTCCAGGGGAAACACCAGGCGGGTGCCCCGGCTGGAAACCTTCTGGTCTCCCATTCCCAGGTCTCGTTCCAGCACCTCCTCGGAGCTGCCCTTCGTTCTCCGACTGACCTCGACGCTCGTGGGGGCCGTGTGGGAGCCTGAGGAGCCGTTCGCAGTCACTGTGCTGTCCCCGTAGGTCAAGGTGAGGTCGCCCTCGGTCAGGATGAAATCAGAGTCTTCCTCTCTCAGCGGCTCTTGGTTCTGAAAAGTGCAACAAACACCACGAACATCAACGACAAATGGAAGACCACTGTTTTCCCGGGCTGAAGCCCACCCCAACCTCAGCTCCTCATCTGAAAAGAGGGATCATAAAACTTGCCTGCCTTGAGCCTCTAGCATGATAACTGGATGTAAACTGTAGAGTGCTAGTCAATGTAAGGCTGGTGCTGAACCAGCACTTCAAACACCAGAAAGCAGTTCTGATTTTAAATGCCTGACAGCTTGGGGACAAAAAGTGACAAAAGGGAAGAAAGGGAGATCAGCTCCAATTTTCGGCTTCCCAACCCACAAAGGTAGGAAGGAGTAAGGTCCTTGGGCAAACCTACAAATAGGTTTCAGGTCCTCTCTTCTTTGGGAAGGTCTTCTGGGGGTGGAGGTGGCCTCCTGCTCTGTACAGACCACCCTAAACCCACCTGGTTTACAGCTGAACTACTCTTTGTCCTAGTCAGCAATTCAGGGAAGAGGATAAGCCATAATTAGGGTTTCCTTCCTGTCCCCACAGAAACACCCTGATGGGAAGGAAGCCCTCAGGTGGATGAAGCGAGGGACAGAGAGGGAGGGGACGTTTTCTCAAGCATCTATTATACGCCTGCCAGGAACGTCACAGAAGCTCTCATTTGATCCTCACCCCTTCCCTATGAAGGGCACAAACACTCAGGTCACAGAGAAGAAAACCTGAGAGAACCCATGGAATTTGCCCGTGGCTGTCCAGCTGCTTGGAAGCAGAGTTAGGATTTATGCTGTCCCTAGACTGGTTCTACCCACATAAAAGATGTGAAAAATCACCCCGTCGGGAAGAGGACTGGTGGGGCATCTCATGCTAGGCAGTGGTGGTAGCAGAACAGACAAGGCTGAGCAAAGCAGGCTACGTGGCAGCCACTTGAAACTACGAGAATATGGGGAGAGTGTCACGAAGCAGCGTGAGGTCAGGCACAACCTTTCATCCTCCGATGGTTTAACAAGCAAAGCAAGGGGCGGTACACTCCCCGCGCCCCCGCTGCACGGCCGTCAAACATGGGGAACTTCTTCCTTGAATGGCAAACATATGCTTCCAAGCCGCTCCGCGTAAACGGTTCTTTCTCTCCTATTTCCCATCTACCTTCAAAGTGCATTTGCGGTCCTTCGGCCTCTACACGACAGGGTCTCCTTGGTGTGGGATGCTGAGCCTGCCTCCCTGACAGCCACGTGGCCCCCACTCGGTCTCGCTGCCCGAGGCTGGGGTAGATTTTCCCGGGTCCGGGCCGGGGATCCCCCAGCTACGTGAGAAACCACAGAACAGCAGTGATCTCCTCCTCTTCCTGGCACCCTTCCTTGCGCTGCTGACCTCTTAGGAGGTGCTAGATGAACGCCTGTTAAATGCACCGACCCAGGCAGGACCCGTGGGTTCTGCCTACCTTGCCTCTCCTATCCTGGCCCATCTCTGGGCACGTAAGGGTGACAAGCACATGCTTGTTTTCTGCATTGTTTCTCAGTGACATCGGCTTCTCCACTCTCCACAGTGTGACTCCACTTAACCAGGGCTCCGGCTTTTTTAACAGGCAAGCACGCAAGTCCTCTTGATTGCTGCCTCCAACCCTCACCGGAATGAGGCAGGGAGCAAATGTACAGTTCAGTAAACATCCTCGACTCGGGCAGAGCATAATTCTAAAGCTCACTCCAAACTCCCCAATTTCCTCCTCCCCATTAGTAGTTCTGAAAGTCCTGAAACTCCATCTGCTCCATGATGGTTTTCTTAACAACAGATGACATCATGTTCCCTGTTTTAGCACGTTCCATTTCTCCCGTGCATACATGTGCTAAGTAATGTTTTTGTTCATCTCTGTCAAAATCTCTCTCCCAGGGCTCCTTAGCTCCCAATGTTCAGGAGAAGGCTCTCCTGGCACGTATTTTGCTGTTTCGAGGTTTGGAGCCACACGGGGACAGAGAGGAATACAGAACAACTGCATGTGCGGGGAATTCTGCAAATGGAGCCAAGCCCCACTCTGACCCCTCGCAGTGGGAAGCAGGGCCAAAATTCACTGACAGGAGAAAACAAGACTGGATATTGTCCCGTTCCATGATGAAACTCACAAGCCCAGACAAACAGTACCCCAGGAAAGGTCACTCAGAAACAAGGACGTAGTAAAACCCAGTGGAGAGGGATTTCCAGATGGAAGATTAAGGAATGTTCTATGCTGACAACAAAACTATCCCACACCCTCGAATTCCAGATGACAGGATTGACAAAAGTTTTGTTCAGCTGAAGGTTTGTGTAATTACATAACTAGCTGTCCAGTGAGGGCTGCTATGGAAATGGAGTGAAATAACCCTGCAAACACCTGCAAGCAAGACTGTCGTGGGAATGTGTGCATTTAAATATCCACAGATCATTTTCATTAAGTGGAAGAACACTGTTTTCTAGGCGGTTTTCAAACCTAAATTTTGTTTAGAGTTAGTGGAAATGACGAATAACGAACAATCAGAAAGCGTTCTTTCTAAGGAAATCATCCAAACAAAAAGAAATGAGCAGCCATCACCAAATCCCTAACAAAGCATTTTGAAAGTCATTCCATTTTAGTAAAGCCAAATGGCTTATGTATAAAAATTACTGAAAAGGAAATCTCTTGCTTAAACAGCAGTTATACTCCAATAAAGATGTTTAAAAAAAAAAGTGTGTCAAACAGCCCAGAGAACGGCTCATCTGATGCCCTCACGCGGCACTAGACTCCACATGGAGCCCCCTCCATTCTCTCACCTCTGGCTTCCTCAGTTAAACTTCCAAAGACTCTCTGCTCTCACTCTCTCAGCAGCAGGCCTCTCTGTGTCTGGAGGAGGCTGGGACCCCAGTCAGGACCCCAGCCCAAGGCAGTAGCGGCAGAATGGAGGGTGGTTCTTAAGTTTCACTAGGTCCCATTTGTTTATTTTTGTTTTGATTTCCATTACTCTAGGAGGTGGATCAAAAAAGATCTTGCTGTGATTTATGTCAAAGAGTGTTCTTCCTATGTTTTCCTCTAAGAGTTGGATAGTGTCTGGCCTTACATTTAGGTCTTTAATCCATTTTGAGTTTATTTTTGTGCATGGTGTTAGGGAGTGTTCTAGCTTCATTCTTTTACTACAATTAGGAATTTGAACAAATTTTGTTGAATGAGGGGAGCACTTTCAATTTAAGTCCCTGGAAGTATATTGAGTTTATGCTGAGTTCAAAGTAGGCCAGACACCCCTAACTGATGTGTGAGGAATAGCTGGTAAGCTTCCGATTAGGTAAGGTTTTTATAAAGTTTTCATAGTGGGTTAGTTACTTTACTATTACAGAGGCATGAAAAGTGACCCTTGTAAAACCTAAGTAAGAAGGAAGGCTTTAGAAATTGGTTAAAAGAGACTAGAGCTAGAAGGCAAAGAAACACGTAAGCCCAGTGAAACAAACTCAAACAGTGTAATCAGTTGGAGCTTCTTTAGTGGGAGAAGTGAGGATGCCAAGTCACTACCCTTTGTTTCTGATGATAAAACACATCCAAATGGCCCACACTGTCACTTTACACAGAGGTCCAAACTGAGCAAACTATTCAGCATTCAAAAAAAGACAGATTTATTAAATAAAATGGGATGGGAAATTATAAAACTAACTTTTTAATCTATTGGTCTGTATCCTTCCAACATAAAAGGAAAGGTAATTAGCATTATTACCTAGGCTCATATTCCACTAAAAACTCACCATAAGCATTAAAAATCACTTTACAAAACCGGGAGCAGTTCTAAGGAAATGGTGTTCTTGGCATCTGACCCATTTTTTGTAATTTAAAAACAGTTTATCAGAGGTGGCACGGGAATTCCATTTGTATATGGGGAGGGGCTGGGGAGGCTGGAAGCCTCAACTGTCTTTAAGAGAAGGAGACATTGATGCTGTTCTCTGTCACGTTTGGTGTAATTCAAAGCAAAGGCCATAGCAGAACTGCAGTGTTACCATGGCAACCCGGCCATGCTGTACTTACGTCATACACCTGGGGACTGGTGAGACATCGAGCGAGCAAGCCACACCAGGCTGGGAGAGTGGTGGTTAATGGGGGGCCACTGTGTGTGAGGATGGGCTTCAAGTAACTTTAAAAAGAGAATTAAGGAAAAGTGCCTGCAAAGAAAACACACACCCAACAAAATGTGTTTAGAAATCCCAAAGAGTAAATCATCTGGCATTCTACCCTCAAAAAGCCTCTTTTCCCCCATTTTACCAGTACAATACAGAAGTACCTGTAGTCTGCAACAGTCTGAATCCAAGATTAAACTATGCCCCATCAGCCTTAAATGTTAACTGTTAACTTTCAGGTTGGCGGTTCCTCATTTTCAGTTAGAAAGAATATCTGATTAATTAGAACACCCTTCTGCCTTCTTTGTTATGCTGAATGAGAATTTTGGTTTTGATCAGCCTTCCAGCTTTTGACACACAACCAGCTCATGTTTTGGAAACAGGAAATCATGTAGCTGGAGTGGAGATGTTACAGCCCCTGGGTCCCCTCTCCCCAGAGGTCACATGGTGGAAATGTTCGAGGCAGACAGGACCTGAGAGGACTCAGCAAAAGGCAAAACGGTTTCACGAAGGTCACTCAGACCTCAATCTCCCACCTTCCCATACAGGACTATTCTTCCCTCTAGCCGCTGCCTCTCTCCCAGACTCTCCAACACAGTTCCTCCACCTCGACACTAGTGGCATTGTGGGCCAGATCACCCTTTGTCGTAGGGGGCTGTCCTGCATTGTAGGATGTCTAGCAGCATCTCTGGCCTCTACCCACTAGAGCACCCCCAACCCTTCCCTCAGGTGTGACAACAAATATGTCTCCTGACATGGCCCAGTGTCCCCTGAGAAGCAAACTTGCCCTCAACTGAGCCCCCCGTTCTAACATGAAGGTCAACTGTTCTGTGGAGACCGGCTCAGGGTTTGCCAATCTACAGATATTTGTGCTGCCAAATGTGCAGCCCTGTGTCACATTACGATGGAGCTGGGACCGTTTCTGATACCCAGAGCCGAAGCAATGTGGAAAAGGTGGAGACCTACAGGGCCACCTCAAATGCAGGAATGGCCAAGAGACTTTAAAGGCAGGTGAGAAGGAGTCACAGCTGTCTGTACCCAAGCGGATGACTGCTCCGAGCACCATCACTTCCTGTCTTCATTCAGAGCAGCATGAGAGAGAAAAGGCTTCTCTACAGGAGGAGATGGAAGGGTGACCCCTGGGTAAAATTCTGACTGGGAATTACTCATCAAAGGAGGATGTGTGGGCTCTGCTGGGACTCTATAAGCAGAACAAGCCCCCTCTGACTGCTGTCCTCATTCCTAGAAACAGCCCCTACAGGCCTATCAGTTTTCTTGTGTCTTCAGCTCAGAAGCTGACAGCAGCTGCATTTGCAGAATGACTAATACAAAAGAGTTCTGGGGAACCCAGAGGCTACCTTTCAGTACCCTGTCTTGGGCAGTTCAAAGACAAGCTTGCTCTTCCCAAATACAGAAGGCCCTCTAACAACTTCTTTAAAAGAGAAAAAATATTTACAGATAGATTTTAAATATTCAGATTGTTGGAAGGGCAAAAATGAAATATCAAGCCTCCCTCCCACCCAGTCTTTCTGGTAATTTACCATTACAACTTTATAGAATACAGTTTTTTTCGCCTATTTCCTGATTTATGAACTGTAGTCAGCTTTTAGCTCCCTCTTATGAAGGATGGTAAATTTAATTCATTGACATTCCTGCCTCTTTTCAATTTTTTTCCTTTCTAATTTTTATTTATAATTAATTTTGTACTGTAGATATATAACAATTGCATTCTGTAACTAATAAGCAAATATCTGCTTTGTCTATGGATTGAGCCTAATGTTAAAGACCAATAAGCAGCACTTGTAATAATGTAATTTATGAATATTATTCACTGTAACCAAGCAGAGTGGTTGGAATACTATTAAAGGAAATGTAATACAATGTCATTTAAACTTTGTTAGAAGACAACATTTGAGTATCCTGCAAAAAAAAAAGATCTTCTTTTAATTTCTTTTTGATCTTGTTCACTTCTTCTGGGTTATAACAAATCACTGTCCCCTTAGTTGGATTTTGTTTTGTTTAATCCTTATGTTATTTTCCCCCCTTCTTATAGTCTGCATGGTGCTAAACTTTCTGAATTCTTGCATGTCTGAAAGCCACCCTCCTTTTTTTTGCTCATTTTTGATTAACAGTTTGGGTATAGAATTCTAAGCTCAGAAAAATTTTTTTCATCCTAGGACTTTCATTTTGTTGATGGTTTCCTTTGCTTTGCAGAAATTTTTTAGTTTGATGTAAAAAATTTTACACGTGTTTGTTTTTGCTCTTGTTGCCTGCGCTTTTGGTGTCAAACACAACAACAACAAGAACAAATCAGTGCCAAGACCAATATCAAGGAGCTTTTCCCCTTTGTTTTCATCTAGGAGTTTTATGGTTTCAGGTCTTACATTTAAGTTTTTAATCCATTTTGAGTTGATTTTTATGAGTGGTATAAGATGAGGTCCAGTTTCATTCTTTTGCATGTGGCTGTCCAGTTTTCCCAACACCATTTATTAAAGAGACTGCCCTTTCCCCATTGTGTTCCCTTGGCATGTTGGTCTTGACTCTATATGCAAGGGTTTATTTCTGGACTTTGTATTCTGTTCCTTTGATCTGTGTGTCTGTTTTTATGCCAATGCCATACTTTTTTGATTACTGTACCTTTGTAATATAATTTGAAATCAGGAAGTGTGATGCCTCCAGCTTTGTTCTTGTTCCTCAAGATGGCTTTAGCTATTTAGGTTCTTTCGTGGTTCCATACAAATTTTAGGATGGTTTTTCTTTTTCTGTGAAAAATACCATCAGAGTTTTGATAGAGATTGTACTGAACCTGTAGGTCGCTTTGGGCAGTGTGGACATTTTAACAATATTAATTCTTCCAATCCATGAATACAGGTATCTTTCCGTTTACTTGTGTCTTCTTCAATTTCTTTTGTCAATGTTCTTTAATTTTCAGCATATAGATCTTCACTCCTTGGTTAAATTTATTCCTAAGTATTTTATTGTTTTTGACGCTACTGTAATGGAATTGTTTTCTTAATTTCTTTTTTGGATAGTTCATTGTTAGTATATAGAAATGCAACTGATTTTTGTATGCTGATATTATCTCCTGTAACTTTAGTGATTTAGTTTAAAAGCTTCAAACAATTTCTTGGTAGAATCTTCAGGGTTTTCTATATGTGAGATCATGTCATCTGCAGAGACAATTTTACTTCTACCTTTCTGATTTGTATGCCTTTTATTTATTTTTCTTGCCTAACTGCTCTGGTTAGGATTTCCAGTACTGTGTTGAATAGACATGGCAAGAGTGCACACCCTTGCCTTGCTCCAGATCTGACAGGAAAAGCTTTCAGCTTTTCACCACTGAGTATCATGTTAGCTGTGGGTTTGTCATATGTGGCCTTTATTATGTTGAGGTACATTCCATCTATACCTAATTTGTTGAGAGTTTTATCATAAAAGAATGCTGGATTTTGTCAAATGCTTTTTCTGCATCTATTGAGATGATCACATGATTTTTATTTTGTTAATCTGGTGTTCACATTGATTATGTGGCATCCCCCAGGGATAAATCCCACTTGATTATGATGTCTGATCCTTTTAATGTGCTATAGAATTCAGTTTTTTAGTATTCTGTTGAAGATTTTTACATCTATGTTCACCAGGGATACTGGCCTGTAATTTTCTTTTCTTGTAGTGTCCTTGGTGGGCTTTAACATCAGGGCCATGCTGGCCTCAAAAAATGAATTTGGGAGTATTCCCCCATCTTCAATTTTTTGGAAGAGTTTGAGAAGGGTTAATTCTTTCTTTCTTTTTTTTTTTTTTGGCTGCACCGCGCGGCTTGTGGGATCTTAGTTCCCCCACCAGGGATTGAACTTGGGCCCTCGGCAGTGAGAGCCTGGAGTCCTAACTACTGGACCTCCAGGGAATTCCCGGATTAATTCTTCTTTAAATGGTTGGTAGAATTCACCAGTGAAGCCATATAGTCCTGGGCTTTTCTTTGCTGTGAGGTTTTTAATTACTGATTCAATGTCCTTACTTGTATTGGTCTGTTCAGATTTTCTATTTCTTCATGATCCAGTCTTGGTAAGTTGCATGTTTCTAGGAATTTATCCATTTCTTTTAGGTTATACGATTTTTGGTGAATAATTGTTCACAGTAGTCTCTTATGAGCCTATATATTTCTGTGGTATTAGTTGTAATGTCTCCTCTTTCATTTCTGATGTTATTTATTTGAGTCTTCTCTTTTTCTTAGTCTAACTAAACGCTTACCAATTTTGTTCATCTTTTCAAAAAACCAACTCTTAGTTTCGTTGATCTTTTCTATTGTTTTCTGAGTCTCTATTTTATTTATTTCTTCTCTGGCCTTTGTTATTTCCTTCCTTCTACTAATTTTGGGCTTTGTTTGTTCTTTTCTTTTTCTAGTTCCTTGAGGAGTAAAGTTAGGTTGTTTGAGATCTTTCTTTTTTCTTAATGTATCACTTAATGTATCACTTATCACTATGAACTTCCCTCTCAAAACTGCTTTTGTTGCATCCCATAAGTTTTCGTGTGTTGTGTTTCCATTTTCATTAGTCTCAAGATAATTTTTAAATTTCTCTTCTGATTTCTCCATTGACCCATTGATTGTTTAGGAGTGTGTTGTTTAATGTCCACATATTTGTGAACTTTCCAGTTTTTCTCCTGTTACTGATTTCTAGTTTCATACTATTGTGGTCAGAAAAGATACTTGGTATGATTTCAATTTTCATAAATTTGCTAAGATTTGTTTTGTGACCCAACATATGATCTATCTTGGAGAATGTTCCATGTGCACTTGAGAAGAATGTATATTCTGTTGTTGGATGGAATGTTCTGTATATGCCTAAATGTCATTTAGTCTAAAATGTAGTTCAAGCCCAATGTTTCCTTATTCATTTACTGTCCAAATGATCTATCACTTTAGCATTTTGTCACTCTCCTGTGAACTCTCTCCAATTTTCTCTACATCCTTTCCAAGCCCAGTGAGTAACATGCATTCTGAATTACAATGTAGACAAAATTCATATGACTTAAAAAAATCCCTGGGGGTTCTATTTTAGTTAATAGCAAACAAGGTAATTTGAACCATTTTTTCCACTGAGGCTAACTAGAAAAGCTGGGAAAATAAAACACAACATTTTCTGCTTAATGGCATCAGAAAGCTACCATGGCAGTGAAGAGGGCCAGAGTCTGGAAAAGGAAATCCAAGAGGTGAGCCCTGCACACGGTGAGCCACGTTTTCCCTAAAAGCACCTGAGAAGCTAAGCAGAGCATCTGGCAGACTCACAAAAACAGAGTGAATCTGACAAAAACTGGAGTCCAGGGTCTTCTGAGGAAGTCTACATAAATACTCTAGGCTCTAGGTTGGAACCCTAGAAGAAAGGGCACACAGAAAACAGACTAACCCTCACAGGAGCTGAAGCCCAGATTCATATCACCTTTATTCCCGATTGGATTAAAGTGATCTGGAATTGCTAATTCCCCTAACCTTGCCACTGACCAGATGTAAGGTAAATCATCTCTGAAAGATGAAAGATGATAACCTCATCTAGAGCATCTCAAATTATCTCTATACTTTTTCATTGCTCATGTCTGTCACTTATTTAAAAAAAACAAACAAACACAGATGTACAGAAGGTAAACAATAAAGCTCCTAGAAGATATCATAGGAAATTGGCTTTATGACTTTGGAGTAGACAAAGATTTCTAAAACAGAACACAAACAATAATAGCCAGAACAGATAAGCTCAAGAAATTGGATTGGACCTTTTGTTCATCAAAAGATTCTATCTAAAAGTGAAAAGGCAAGTCACAAGTAGAGAAGATATTTTTTATCACATATAACTAGCAAAATACTCATATCTAGAATACATAGGAACTCTTAAAATCGGTAATAAAAAGGCCAATGACTCAAGAGAAAAATGGGCAAGAGACTTGAACAGGCACTTCACAAAGGAACACACCAAAGGGCCAGTAAATATATGGTAAGGTGCTCAACCTAATTAGTCACTAGGTAAATGCAAATTAAAACCACAAAGGAGTATAACCTATAAAAATATTGAATCACTGTGTTGTACACCTGAAACTAATATAATATGTAAATCAACTATACTTCCATTTTAAAAAACCACAATGAAATACCACTATAAATCCACTAGAAAGGCTAAAATTAACAAGACTGGCAATACCAACCGTCAGTGAGGATGTGGAGCAAATGGAACTCTCATACGCTAGAGGTAAGTATGAAAAGTGGTGCCACCATTTTATAAAACTGTTTGACACCATCTTCTAAAGTTGAACCGTTGCATGTCCTATGACTCAGCAATTTCACTCCTGGGTGTATTCCCAACAAAAATGTATGTAAACATGCACCAAAAGACATGTATAAGAATGTTCATAGCGGTATTTTTCATCGTAGCTCCAAATTAGAAACAATCTACGTGTTCATCAACGGGATGATAAATAAATTATGATATATTCATACAATGAAATACTATGCAGCAATGAAAATAGATGAACTAGAGCTACAACATGGATGAATCACACAAATAATGTCAAGCCAAACAAACCAGATACTAAAATATATACACTCTATAATCACATTTATACAAAGTTCAGAAACAGGTAATATTATTAAGTGTTGCTAGAAGTCAGGAGAGTGGTTACGTTTGGGGAGGAGAAAGGGGCAGTAATTGGGTTATGGCATGTGGGGAACTGGTAATTTTGTGTTTCGTGACCTGTTTGGTATTGAGCGTACTTATTTTGCAATAACTTGCTGAGCACTTATGATTTATGTACTTTCCTATACGTATTCTTTATGTCAATAAAAAAATTTTAAACACTTTCAAAGTCTCCAAAGACCATATATAAGCTACCTACCAATTTGACCGCTATGTCAACTAAAGAAACCATGAAAGCGTAACTTTTTGGTTTTTAATTTTTCACCTGGGGCCAAGTGAATCTACTAGAACAGAGTCTGCCTTGCATGTGGTCCAGTTAAGGCCAGGATCAGACTTGGCCAGACTCGGTTCAGCCAATAGGAATCATCCTCTCCACATGGATTAACTGGCCAACCTCCTCTTCCCTTCCTGACCACAGCATGGTTCAAGTGGAATTTTAACTAATTCACCTCCACAGGCATATTTCCCTTGGACACAAAGCTCTGAAGAGCCACGTGAGTCTACCAGGCTGTGGACTGGCTACCCTAATGATGTGCAAACATTCCTCTTGGCCAGAGAGATGCTCATTATGACTGCCTGTGGTTGAATGATCATTGCATGTGTCCCAAGAGAGGACTGACTACACCTGTAGCAGCAAGCACACATCTTTCCTTGCTCATCAGAAGTCATTCACTGACAACTCAACAAGAGGATTTCATCATTGATGTTTCACAAACACAGGGAATCCTCTTAAAAGGATACTTGTGGTCAAAGCTGTACCACAGCCTGAATAGCCATGCACTCTCCTGCTTTGTCCGGTTTCCTCTGGCAGTATCTGGACCATCCTAGGAACAAACAAGAAGAAAGATACTTAGTTGCAGAAAAGGGATTGAAATAGGGGGAAAAGCTTCCCTTTTAACCATAACCTTTAGAGATTTTGAGCTCAAACATCCTGTATCACCAAAATTTCAAAGATTTATTGGGAGGTAATATTTTAAAAGAAATCAAATAAATCCAAAAGGCAGACAAATCAATCCCCAAAGAAACAGGCTTGGTTATGTCTGAGGGTAGACCAACTCAATGTAGTACAAAATTTCTTTTGGCATTTTTACTGTAATTTTCCTCAGAGTGCCTTTTAGCAGGTTAATTACCCTGAAGTAGTCTAGATCCTAACAGGCCAAAATTGATTTATAGAGACGATTAAAGAAAGCGTCTGTAAAACCAACTTTCCAGGTCCCCCACAGCTGGCCTGGGGAAATCACGCTTGGTTGAGTTTCCTGACAAACCAGCCAAGGGCTCTTTGTGGTCCTTACCCAGGCACCTGCATTGTGTTCCAGGCAGTTAGGAACTTGCCCTCCCAGCTTTAGGAAGGCGGGGGCGGGGGGTGGTGGGCAGGGGAAAGGGAGCCAGAATCAGCATGTCTGTTATTTTCTCTGCCCTCAAGTAGTACGTTCCTTTACTACTCCTGTCATGCCTTTCCAACTCAAACATCCCCATCATTTCATTTTCAAAGTAACTGGCACAATCATTCATTTGTGGTTTAGGAAATCTGTTCTGTGCAAGTAGGATAAGCAGCACAATTAATATTAAAAAGTGGACTGATGGCAGCAGTCTGAGGGCCCTGCTGGGGTTCTACGTTGCTGGAGGACAAGCTCTGAAAGTACAGGCTGCTTGTGAAGCGCAGCCATTTTTATCAGCCTCCTCTTGAATGTTCTAGGGAGAGGCAGCTCTACAAGTAAGGGGCAATCAAGAGCAACCAAATAGAAGTTGAGTCAACGATTACAAGTATGTAGTTCCAGATCTCAGTGGGTGTAAATTCTACCTGTAGTAGAGATGCCAAGAAGGAGTCAGAAGTCTCTGAGAAGGTAAGATACAGACAAGCATAGGGAGGGAAGTTAGCAAGCACTATTTAAATTCCTAATATTTCCAACGGCAAAGATGACTTTTAAAAACAGAGTCCCCCACGGTATTTGAGGAATGTTTAGTGACATATATGCAAATGGCTTAGTTAAATGGGCCCTTCTGTGGATGAGGAAATAAAAAGGAGAGACCCCAGAGACCAACTTTATTCCCCATTTTAATAAATCACGTAGGGAAAAGGGGGCACAGAAATGTCTCTATTTGCAGATAACAATCATTCCTTCGGGTAATTAATTGCCAGCCCAATGACAACTCTAGGGAGATTTCGAAATGCCACACGACTGAGTGGAGAAGTGGTAGATGACTTTTTTGAGAGATGACCGTTTCACGAAAAAAATTAGAGGCTTCTTTATAAAGTGATAGGCTCTAAGCTCTTGGTTCTAAGTGTCTGTAGAATTTTACTAAAGAAAAAACTAGCAAGATGATAAACATCTTCTGGAAGGACGCTATAAACCATTGGGCATAAGACAAGTTCCCCAAAGTCACTTTTGTCTGCTCTTCCACTAAAATAACAATAAAAATGGCAAACCCCTAATTCTGTCATCCTAACCTCTGCATTATCAAATCACAGTGCATTCTCATCACCTGCAACACTTAAGTTCTTGCCATCTCACCTTAAGGAAGCTACAGGAGACTGACCTATATAAGCCCCAAGAGGGACAATGAAAATGAGTAAAGCAAGGGAAAGGCTTTTTTTTGAAGGCAAATTAAGAAAAGGTCTTCTCAGGCTACAAAGAGATATGCCTGCAGTCCACAAATAAGATAAAGCGACCTTGGAAATGTAAGATACTAAGAGCCAACCCTGAAAGGTTACAAATTCAGGGCAAATAAAAAGTGCAACTCTGTAACGGGGATGTTAAATAACTTCTTATTCTAAGAGATGGGGCCAGAAGCATGATTACGTACAGGAAGAACTTGGATAAATCCACATATAGAGGCTTTGGGGAAATCGGGGAGGGTCTGTGGAACAGGACTGATTTTTTTAAGCTGACCCGGAAGACAACCAACAACTGCTTCCTAGCGTGATTTGGGCGGCTACCATGCACAAGCCGGCCAGCCCTTCCTGCGGGCTCCAAGCAGGGGTCGGTGTGGGTGCAGGTGATCCTACGATAGGTGGGCCGCCTGCCTGGGCTGCCCAGAGAAAAAGTGGGGACTTGGCTCTCCCACCACGTCCTCCTCAAAACCTCCATCCCCACCAGGACGGTTCACACCCCCATGTCTTTAGTTCAGGCTGCTTCTAGAAATCAGAACACCCTTGCATACTCTCACCTTCTCCCACCCACAACACCTACCTGGCTGATCCGTATTCATCTTTCAAGGCTGTGCACAAGGTTGGCATCTCTGAGAAATGTTTCAAAGGCAATGGAGTGCTCCAAGAAGCGTACGTGTAACCATCACAGGCTTTCTCAACAGACTATCTGGGTCCAAGTCCTAGCTCTACTCCTGACTGTGCCTTTGCCCTGCTGTGTGACTCTGGGCAAGTTTAAATTGAGACATAATTGACATATAACATTGCATATGTTTAAGGTGTACACCAGTGTTGGTTTGATATGTTTATATATTGCAGTTTGATTACCACCGTAGGTTAGCTAATGCCTCTATCCTGTCACATAGTTACCATTTCTATTTTGTGGTGAGCACAATTAAGATCTAGTCTCTTAGCAACTTGATAGTTTATAATATAGTATTGTTGACTACATTCACTATGCTGTACATTAGCTCTCCAGGACTTGTTTATCTACTAGTTGCAAGTTTGTACCCTTAAACATCTCCCCAAATCTCCCGCTCCCCCATCCCCCAGCCCCTGGTAACCACCATTCTGCTCTCTGTCCTTATGAGTTACACAAGGGATTTTAAAACATTTTCCTGAAATTGTTAGTAGAGAAGCCCCTTCAGGAAAATAAATACCACTAGCTCTGCTTATCACCAATTTTTGAGCATCAAACAATGAATGGCTATTTCTCCTGCATTCATTAAGCACCTACTGTGTGCCAGGTACCATGCTGGGTGCTGGAAACACAAAGAGGAATGAGACCCAGCACCTGCCACTTGAGGAGCATATTTCCAGAGGGGGGAGACAGACAGACAGATACATATGGGGTGAAGAAAAAGAAAGCAGGTTAAAGACCTGGGGAGTGGCAAAAGGTCCTATTTTGAAATAATTTTTCTAGAACTAATGAATAATGATTTCTGGGTAGAGTTATATTTCATTCCGTTCTTATTGTTAAGAGATGGATTTTTTATGTTAAGGTCATTACAATAATGAGAACAGCTTATTTTTTTTTCAGAGATAGAGCAGAATACTGGGGAGCAGGGGCAGTTTTAAAATCCCTTGTGTAACTCATAAGGACAGAGAGCAGAATGGTGGTTACCAGGGGCTGGGGGATGGGGGAGGGGGAGATTTGGGGAGATGTTAACGTTACATGGCAAAAGGGGCTTTGTGGGTGGACTTAAGGTTTTCCAGGTAGGCCCAGTATAATCACATGGGCCCCTGAGAAGTGGACAAGGGGGGCAAGAGAGTCAGAGAGATGCAGTGGGAGAAGAGACAGGAGAGATTCTGAGCATGAAGTTTTCATAGTTGGAAGTGGAGGGGGCCAAGAGCCAGGAAACGCGGGTGCTTCTAGCACCTGAGCTTGACTCCCGGCCAATGGCCAGCAAGGAAACAGGACCTCAGTCCTACAAGCACATGGAAGGGAATTCTACCAACAACCTGAAGGAGCCTGGAAGTGGCTTCTCTCCCAGAGCCCAACCCCACTGACACCTTGATTTTGGCCTTAAGAGACCTAAAAGAGAGAAACCAATAGAGCCCACCAGACTTCTGACCTACAGAACTGTTAAGACTGTGTTGTTTTAAGCCACTGAGTTTGTGGCAATTTGTTACAGCAACGATATGAAACTATGCAGAGCAAAAGAGTACATAATTGATGCAACCCGATTTGGGTCTTTCTCATGTCCCTGGGATGATGGGGCCAAGATTTCTCAGAAGGGGGTAACACAGGGTTTAAAAACAGGGAATTGGGCTTCCCTGGTGGCGCAGTGGTTGAGAATCTGCCTGCCAATGCAGGGCACACGGGTTCGAGCCCTGGTCTGGGAAGATCCCACATGCCGCGGAGCAACTAGGCCCGTGAGCCACAAATGCTGAGCCTGCGCGTCTGGAGCCTGTGCTCCGCAAGAAGAGAGGCCGCGATAGTGAGAGGCCTGCGCACCGCGATGAGGAGTGGCCCCCGCTTGCCGCAACTAGAGAAAGCCCATGCACAGCAACGAAGACCCAACACAGCCATAAATAAATAAATAAAATAAAATAAATAAAAATTTAAAAAACAAAAACAAAAACAAAAAAAAAAAACAGGGAATTAAGAGCTCCACACTGCCTCCACTAGGGCTTCTCAAATTGTAAAGTGCACACAACCCTCCTGGGCACCCTGTTAAAGTGAACGTTCTGATTCTGTGGGTTCAGGTGGGGCCTGAGAGTCTGCATTTCTAACGAGCTCTCTGGTGATGCCCAGGCTGCTGTCCATGGGGACACTTGGAACAGCAGAGGGAGGTTCACGGTCCCTCTTGGAGAAGCAGACAAGGCCCTCCACCGTCTCGCCTCTGCTACTCTCCACCCTTATCCTTCATCACATTGTCACCAAGCCCTTAAGGACAGAGATTCATCTGTTGTGTTTGCAAATGTATTCCCAGAGCCTGCAAGAATGTCTGAAATATAACAGATGCTCCATAAATACTTGTCAAATGAATGAATAAATTAATGTTAATTTTGAACTTCTAAGACAAAAAAAAAAAAAAACAGAATAGCAGAAAGGGAAATCAGGGGCTAAGGGAGGCAATCAGAAAAACAAAAAAGTGTGGTGGGGAAGGCAGTCAGAGAGTAGTAATCTGAGGAAAGGCACTTCAGCAACTGTTTGAAGTTAAAGATTTAAAGGACTGGATGTCAGATTTTAGCCTGCAAGGAAACTGGGGGAGGACCAAGGAACAAACAAATCCAACTTGCCCAGAAAGGTATATGTGAATGCAACTATAAACAGCTGAGTTTCTGCAGTTTTCAGGTACACACACACAGACACACACACACACACACACACACCACAAGCACAGTGGTTTCCCTTCCCCCACATTCCACTAATATCCTGCTTGTGACCTTGTCCTGCTGAGATGGCAGAGGTGGGATACATTCAGATTCATGTTCCTAGCTACTCCAAAGCGGCCTCATCAATGAGCACGCTTCTGTAAACTTGGGGAAGGAAGTGAATGATGTGTCTGTGTGTCCGGCCAACATAAATCTCAGCTGCATCTGGCATGAAAAATCCCCCCTTGAATGGGTTGGGAGGCCACCCCCAGGCCCAGGCAGCTTGCCTCCAGCTGGGCTTGTTTTTGTTTTGGTTGCAAAGTCACCAAGACCTCCGCAGAAACAAAGCAGCTGAGTTTTTTGTTTTGTTTTGTTCTAATGAGTCAAACTTGCCAGGGACATGAAGCTGAAGTCTATCCACAATATTCTTATGCTTCCCTCACATAGAGCCAAAAGTTCTGGCCAACAGCTCCCTTCCTTCGCCCACATGAGCTAATATTCTGTGGCTCTGTAGCCATGACTCTGCTTATAACCTTGGGCTTCTAGGAGTGGTGAGGAAAATCGTGCTCCTTATAAATTGTGCTTTCCCATCAAATATCACTTTGTTTGTTTTTAGCAAGATGGGGAACAAACATCTGGACTTCCCCCACCTCTGATTTCAGTTTCATGACAACATTGAGCATGTGACCTGGATCCATTTCAGGGGAAGCTGCAAGGAACCCAGGGTTTCACCCAAAACTGAGAAGCCCATTTAGTTCTCTGTTTTACTGGTTTCTCATGACCACTGAGTGCTCCCAGCCCTGTTGTTAATGGCTTACTGGATCAAGAAGTCAGGCCAGGAGGACTTGGAGAAATGAGGCCCTTTCTGCATGAGGGCATGAGTCATTTTTCAGAAGGTGTCCTGAAGAACTGAACTTGAAGTTCGCCTTTTTTTTCTCCAGTCTGACAGCAATCTTGAAAGACTTTCAAAATGCCAACAGAACTGCCTTTGAGGGCCCTCTGCAAGACTGCGTATAAGGTTTGGAAGGAGGGAGGTTAAAGGGAAGGTGTGACACAGCTCCTGACCAGGGCCGGCCAAAGGGGCGCCACTGGGAGTGCAACGGAAGTGGCTGCCACCCGCCTGGTCAAAATTGGCCCAAAGGGCGGTTTCCAATGTTCACCCTGCCTGAGGCTGGGGGCGCTACCTTAGCTATCACAGCAAAATGGCCGGGGGGGGGGGCAGTGTTGAGCAACTTGGAACTGTCAAGACGAAATTGCCCCAAACCCTCTATATCCACCTGGCAGTGATCTGTTTTTCTTACAAAATTAACTTGTCTAGCCACAGGTCTATGGAGGATGTGTATCCTACCAGAGCCATTATTTTCCCTTCGGTGAAATGAGGATGTCCATCATGAATTTCACCCAGCTTTCCTCAGATCCCAGTATGGGGGAACCCAAACTGTCAGACTCTAAATTGGCTGCCAGGTGCACAGATCCTGAACCCCTGTTTTCTAAAGTCCTTAATCAAAGCTCGAGTCAAATAGCAACTTTTCAAAAAGAGCTTCTCATTGAAACCACGTTCCCAACTGGCACAATGGCCAATTCTAATATAGTCGCAAAGGTCTTCTGGAGCACCATTAAAGTGGGCACCAAATCTCCAAGTGAAGCTCACTGAAAGCTCTTCCCAAAATGCCCAGAACTTTCAGAGGTCATGGCTTTGTGTCCCTTAAGGGGCATCAACCCAAGAATGGCTCATCAGGCTGTGACCACCCTCACAGAAAGCTGTGGTGGCACCCCTGGGCCCCACACGGCACCACATTTTGCGAGATGTGTTAAATCTGATTTGGTAGCTGGAGTCATTTAGAAGATCCTAGGGACAGAAGACCTAAATAGACATTTCTCCAAAGAAGATATACAGATTGCCAACAGACACATGAAAGAATGCTCAACATCATTAATCACTAGAGAAATGCAAATCAAAACTACAATGAGATATCATCCCACACCGGTCAGAATGGCCATCATCAAAAAATCTAGAAACAATAAATGCTGGAGAGGGTGTGGAGAAAAGGGAACCCTCTTGCACTGTTGGTGGGAATGTAAATTGATACAGCCACTATGGAGAACAGTATGGAGGTTCCTTAAAAAACTAAAAATAGAACTACCATACGACCCAGCAATCCCACTACTGGGCATATACCCTGAGAAAACCATAATTCAAAAAGAGTCATGTACCAAAATGTTCATTGCAGATCTATTTACAATAGCCAGGACATGGAAGCAACCTAAGTGTCCATCATCGGATGAATGGATAAAGAAGATGTGGCACATATATACAATGGAATATTACTCAGCCATAAAAAGAAATGAAATGGAGGTATTTGTAGTGAGGTGGATGGAGTTAGAGTCTGTCATACAGAGTGAAGTTAAGTCAGAAAGAGAAAAACAAATACAGTATGCTAACACATATATATGGAATCTAAGGGGGAAAAAAAAGGCCATGAAGAACCTAGTGGCAAGACGGGAATAAAGACACAGACCTACTAGAGAATGGACTTGAGGATATGGGGAGGGGGTAGGGTAAGATGTGACAAATTGAGAGAGTGGCATGGACCTATATACACTACCAAACATAAAATAGATAGCTAGTGGGAAGCAGCTGCATAGCACAGGGAGATCAGCTCGGTGCTTTGTGACCACCTAGAGGGGTGGGAGGGAGGGAGATGCAAGAGGGAAGAGACATGGGGACATATGTATATGTATAACTGATTCACTTTGTTATAAAGGAGAAACTGACACACCATTGTAAAGCAGTTATACTCCAATAAAGATGTTTAAAAAAAAAAAAAAAGAAGATCCTAGGGAATCTAAGACATGCAGACTGGATTTGGGATTAAGTGCAATGATGAGTGTGATGCAAAGCTGACTGAAAGAAAAAGAAACACTCGACATGGCTTTGTGGACAACACATGCACGCGGTCAGTGAAGCTTCCCATGCCCTGTGCTGCTCTCGCTCCCCCATCTTCCCATCAAATACCGATCAGGCCCCCCATGGACCAGGCACTGTGCTCAGCACTGGGTATTCTATGCTGGACAAAATAGTTCTTCACTCCCAAGGCCAAATAATAACATTTTGGAAACAAATCTCTGCTCCTATCGTGACTTTCCCTTCCCCCACCTCGCCTGCCCAGGAAATGCTGGCCTGGGGAAGGAGCAAAACCTGGAGGCAGAATGAGCCCACCAGCCCCACAACAGGGCTGATACAGCAGCTTTAGAACATGGCTGCCGCTTCGCTTATGCTCCTCCCATCCAGAGGTGATGGTCTCTATCTCCTCCCGCTGAATCTGGGCTGGCCCTAGCAACTTGTTGTAACCAAGAGAAAGTCACGGAAGTGATGCTGTGTGACTCCCAAGGTTAGGCCAGAAAGGGCCACATAGTCTCCACCCTGCTTGCTGGGACACGGGCTTTTGGAAGCCTGAGCCATCACATAAGAATCCTGAGGCCATGGAGAAGCCATCACAGGCATTCTAGTCACCGGTCCTAGTCTGAGTCCTCCCAGCCCAGGCGCCAGACATATGAGCGAATGAGCCTCTGGATGATTCCAGCTCCCAGCTGTTGAGTTACCCCCAGGTTTCTTCATGGAGCAAAGGCAAGCTGTCCCGACTATGCCCTTTCCAAACCTAGAGAATGCATGTGGATACGAAATTGTTGTTCCCTTTCCTTCCTATGTTTGGGGCAGTGCATTATGCTGCAAGAGTGACCAGAGCAGATGGCAAAACCAAGGACCAGCACGCGCCTCTTCCCCCACCACCCCCACCCCCGCCCCACCCCGGTCTCCATCAGGATTCTCTGTGGCAGCAGGAACTCTTCCCTGCTGTCACACGAGATGCGGCCATAGCGCTCTTGCCCTCACCTGCTTCTACAGCTTCCACTCCAGGCTGTCACTGCCACCACGATCCTGCCCAAACCTTAACCGTTAGCCTTGCTGTGACCTTCATCACCTATGGGGCTGAGGGCTGCTGCTCTGCTACTGCCGCGCCGTCAGCCGGCGTCCCTCCTCTCTTGCTCAGATTCCCTGGGCTGGAGAGTTGATCACATCCCTCTCCTTCCCAGAACCAGTTACCGTGAGCCAATCACCAATGTATCCATATATCCATTCTTGGAAGGTAGAGGGTCAGCTTAAACACACTTTTGGGCCCCTTAATATGTTGTTTAAGAACAGGGACTTTGGAGTCAAATCCTGCCTCCATCATTTTCTAATTCTCTGACCTTAGATGACTCACTTCAACTCTCAAACTTCAGCTTCTAATCTGTAAACTGGGGATAACAGTTCCTACTTCATAAGGTTGTTGTCAAGACCACAATGAGGGAATCCACATAAACTGCTTGGCGTGTAGTAAGCGTTCAATAAATTTTAGCTATTTTTAATAACACCTCCCTGGGAAGAAGCATCTCTTGTGACTTACCCCTTGTAAGACTTGGAAGCTGTCATTGTTGGGTGGTGGGTCTTGATCTGGATCAACACCAACTCTATAAGTCATCAGAGAGAAAGACAAGGAGAAAAACAGAGATTATTAGCTTGGACCATAGTGGCCAGGCTGGCTGAAAGTAGCCAAGAGGCTGACCATCTTGCCGAGGTGGAAGGAGTGGTTAGCTAAAAGAAGGGGAAGGCTGTCATGCAAAAGTCGTGCGAAAGAGGTCATACACCACATCAGATCCCAGGGGTAGGCCGGGCAATCAACCTGTGTACTGACACCTTAAGCAAGACCTCTGGGGAACGGCAGCAGCGGGCAAACTGTCCGCCTGCCTTCCTGCACCAGATGGTCCCAGGTAGCAAAAGGTGGGTCCTGCCGCCCCAGGCCTCTTCCTCTCTGCTGCTTCCTTACTCCCCTCTGACCTGCTTTTATTTCCTAACCTTTTGTTATGGAATTTTTCATATATCCAGGTAAGTTTTGAAAGAATTTATAGTGAACACCTGTATACCCCTCACCTAGATTCTACCATTAACATTTTGCTGTATTTTCTTTATTACATACCTAGCCCTCTCTCTATCATCCACCTTATTTTTTGGATGAATTCAAATAAAGTCGAAGACATCTGTACACTTCCCCTAAATATTTCAGCATGCATATCATTAACTTTCTATCCTGGTGGCCCCGCATCCTCCTGCAGCACAGATGACCTGAGAACTCACACGTTTGAGATCAGCAACTGAAGACACAAAGAAAAAGCAAGGTGGCACAATCCACTTATAACGAATTCCATGAAAGCACTAGGGTAAGCTGACTTGGCTTAGCAACATACCAACTGTTGCCCTATGTATCTGTTAATTCTTTATCCTTGAACCTTCCTCATTCTAAGGCAGAGAACTGTGGCACTGATGACATGGATAACATGGGGCAGTGGAGGAGGAGACAAAGATGCCAGGAAAATTCTCTACTTTCCTTGTTCCCTCCGATACTGCAAAGAGTGGCTGGTATCATAAAAGCCAAATAGAAAACACAGCTTTCAGCAGGTCTGATTTGAGCTTGAAGAGAGGTGCTGAATGGCCTTGACCACGTGTGTTATTTGCTGTCTGGCACCAGGGCGTTGACTCCGATGAGCAGACAGTGGATGTGCAAAGCCCCACGTGTGCCTTATTTTTCCTCCTCTCCCTCCCGCTTCTCCACCTGTGATGCCCAGGATATATCCTGAGAAAAGAGACTAACGGAAAGGAGGAATAGAAGACAACACAGACATACTGGCAGCCTCTACTCTGTTTTACTCCAGGCTTGCCGAGCACTAAGCCAAGGTGCATGCCCCCTGGATGGGGGTGAGGAGATACAGAAGGAAAGGGAACAGTCACCCCATATTTTGCTGAAGGCAAAGTTTAAAAACCACAAGATGAATTCATGCATTCAGCAAATATTAACTGAATGCCTACCAAGCCAGGCCCTGTTCTGAGCACTTTGTTAAAATCTATAGTGTACCTGGCACCAGATTTCCTCCCCACAGGCCTGAGGTTTGATGGAATCTTTGTAGTGAATTAGATTGACTTTGCTGTGTCTAGAGGTCAATTTCTGGCAGGGGTTTCTGAGGCCTGGAGGCTTGACCTCACAGCTGGACATTATCCAGGGACTTCTGAGCAACAAAACTCACATAGATTTTTTTTGGAAATGAAATATTCTGGGGCCCCAGGACTACCCACAGAGGTCACACGAGAGCCTCAGTGCTCCCAAAGTGTCTAACGTACTGAAGTGGTAGAGGAGAGGTCACACTGAATTCCTAGCTGTTGGTCTTTAACTCTCACCTGTTTTGAGAGTCTCTAATGTACGTTCCATAGAGAAATGTCCTCTATATGGTGTCAGATCTGTAAGACCAACAGCTAGGAATCCAACGTTAGGTCTTGTTCTGTGGATTCTACAGCCGCATGGAGCCACTCGTGGCAGACTAATTTGCATAGATGAGCTCCCCAGTAAAGCCTCAGAGAGAGGGGCAGAGCACTGGTTACCAGTCTGTCTCCCAGACAGCCTACCGGAATGCCTGGTGACACGACAGCCTTCTGCCTAACCACAGAGAGGCTACTGTGGGGCAGAAGCAACGAGACGATGTGATCTGAAGGGCACGGCGGGCAGGATGGCGAAGAGCACAGCAGTTCATACCTGCCACGGACAGTCTCTTCTTTCTCTACTGTGAATTTTGAAACAGGTGTATTGCCTTTGTAAGTGGCTTCCACGCAGTAAAGATAAAACAAATGGATTTTATCAGCCTAGGTGAAATAGGAACCCTAAGGGTAAGAGAAAAGGCTTAAGTGTGCCTTTTCCTACAATGAAGAAAATAAAGCCAAACATAATAAAAGCTTCCAAATGAAGTCTAGCCCCCTCTATTCTTTCAACTAACCTCTGCTAGGAGAAAAAAAAATTGTTTAACAAGAATTAAAATAAATTCTGTTTAACAAGAACTGTTTATAAAGACTAGGTTTTGACTATTTTCATTCAAGTCCTGGAAACATAAGAGGAATTCATCTATTATCCTGGGCCCACATGGCCAGGCCAGAATTCAAACAACGGAGTATGAAACATTGGAACAACCTGATAAACTCACAAAATCAGGGCCACCCTAACCTCATCCCAAACTGGTTCGACATTTTGCTTGGGGGAACTTGAGAGTGATTCTAGATGCACATCATCCAACAGAACTTTCCGCAGTGATGTCAGTATTCTAGATCTGCGCTGTCCAATGTGGCCACTGTGCACTTGAAATGTAGTTAAAATGACTGAGGAACTGCATTTTAAGTTTTATTTCATTTTAATTAATTTAAATTTAAACAGCCACATGTGTCTAGTGGCTACCAAATTGCACAGTGCAGATTCTAGAAAGTACTAATTCCAGCCATGTCTCTCTAGCATCACTTTTTTCTCTGCCAAAAATGACAACTATCTGCTCCCTTCTGCCTTCTCAGTGATAATACCCAAGATTCCTGCTGGGATCCTGCAGAGACGCAACTCTGTAGTCCCACAGATATTAAGTAAAAATTTGCTTGAACTGATTACTTAGACAATGGAGAGATTTCTCACTTCCTCGGTATAGAAAATAAGATTGAAAACCCGCTGAAAGCTCTTCTATACAGATAATTGTCATAAACATGAAAGGAATGACAGGATTAGAAAATCACCACTTGCCCCTCACAGTGTAATAATTGTTTTGAGAATTGTCATAAACATGAAAGGAATGACAGGATTAGAAAATCACCACTTGCCCCCTCACAGTGTAATAATTGTTTTGAGACAATTTTACCAGTGGGTAAAAGGTTGTTGGGAATCTGACTATTCATATGATGTTAAAGGATCACTCTACAGGTAACTTTTTAGTTACAAAGGGAAAACAGTGCTTTTATGGAGAGACCTGGCGTCTAAAGTGATCAAACTTAACATCACTAATAAAAGGAGAGCCTGACAACATGCACCACCTGATATGATGCAACAAGAAAGCATAACATCACTTTTACATTATTTTTGCCCCCCCCAAAAATGATTATCTATCTCTACTCAAGAGGAAAACAAATTTAAAAAATCTACTTTGTAGGGCATTATGCAAGACAATTATCCTGAAAATCCTGACTCCTTAAAAAAAAAAAAACCCTCAATGTCATAAGAGACAAAAAGGAGGAGGGGAGGATTGTTCTAGATTAAAAAAGACTAAAGAGGTGACAACCAGGTCAGTCAGAGCACACAGTGGCAAGGAGCAGGAGGAGGGGCATGGAGCCACCATGGGCCTGAATTTAAAAAAAAAAAAAAAAAAAGATGACAACCAAAGGAAACTTTGATTGGATCCTGGATCCTGTGTGTGTGTATAAAATTCATGTTACTTTCTCAGGTGTGATAAATATACTGTGATTATGTAGAAGACTAGATTCCTAGGGGATACATGCTGAAGTATTTAGGGGTAGAAAGTCATGATGTCTATAACGTACTCTGAGGTACTCAGAAATGGTTGAGAGAGAGAGAGAGAAAATGACCCAAAAATGTATGACAAAATGTTAACAATTGGCGCATCCAGGTTAGAACTTGGATATTCATTGCTCTATTCTTTCAGCTTTTTTTACAGATTTAAAATTTTTCACAACTTAAAAACAATATTTAATTATATCTTTGGTGAAAATGTTTCACAAATACGTGAGTACAATTTCCTGTCTCTATAATTTAATCTAATTTACTAATAATGATGATTTGGGAGCCTCATATTACTCCAGGGTCTGAAAAATCACAAATTGTAAAGATTCATGGACATAGGGTGCTATAATAGGTAAATAGGTAGATACAGAGTCTAGTAATTACACGGGTTTTTTAATCCCAGATAAATCTTAGAATATTCTGTTGAGGTTTTCCTCCTAAAAGTGAAGGGCAAGGAGAAAAACGCTAGTTAACTGAAACATATGGTTAACTAAATTCCAACCAAGACAGCCATCCTCAGATCCGGTTGTGCACATCCCCTGGAAACCTGCAGTTCTGAGCACAGGCCTACCCAGAGCCCCCGTTCTTTGCTTTTCCCTCCCTCTGCCATGGCAGTTCTGATCCTTGCTGCAGCCACTTGCTACCAACTACCTGCCTGAGATGCAGCCCAACTCCTGGCCCACTCAGAGCCTCCAAAGACCTCTGGGGCCCTCCCACAGGTGGAGTAACTTGGGAGGGCCCCTTGGAGGGTCTCGGAGGTCCCTGCTACTGACATAAGTGCTGAACAGGAGAAAGTAAACCTGCTTCCCAGCTTGCTACCGGGTTTTAAATGCCAAAAGAAAACAGACCAGGGAACTTGCGACACAGACGGTGTTCTGCGATTTCTTTCCCCATTCAAGGCTGTTTACTTCAGGACAATTGAATGATTACTTTTCTGGCAGGGTTGAGGGCCTCTTGGACCAATCCCCAAGGATGATAATGGACCCCTACGAAGGGCCTCACCCTTGGGGCAGGGCGTGTGGTGGTGTGCTGGGCAGCAAGAAAGACCAGGTACAGTATTTTAAGTACAGTGCTTCCGAAGACTTAGGGTTCGTTAACTTTCTGAAATTCCTGGTTTCAGGAAACTGTCCACAATATATATTTCCCTCCTGACCTGTTATAACGCTTTTGATCTAGGCCACTATATAAATCTAAAACTTCTGTGCTGTTTTATTACATCATATTTTAGCACTCCCCTGATACATCAGGGTTGAGCTCATCTAAGCACATACAACAGTCTTTTCTTCCAGAATGAATTGAATTATCCTTACTTTCATTAAGAATAAGACAAATGTGGTAATCCCATACCAAATGAGAAAATAAAGCTATCACACTGATGTGCTCATTCTGGAATGAATACAAAAAATGAATCATTTCCCTTTTGATATAGTATGTACATTCTGATCAACCACCATATAAAATGCCATGAAATCTCAGAAATTTTAGAAGCTAGATTTAATCAACAGGTTTTTATTTTTTAACTGGAATGGCTGAGGTCCTAAATAATTTGGGGAATATGAGACACACACGTTCATATAAAACCTTGAACAACAAACAGTTCAGAATCTGAATTCTCTCATGTCCCAAGTGTAATAACTTGCACTTTGCCTGAGGGACCTTCCTTCTTGAAGGTTGGATATTTCAAAGGAAAGGATTTCCCCTGCTACTTAACTGGTAGTTACAGTCAGGTCTCTGAAAATGAATTTGTGTGTGTGTGTGTGTGTGTGTGTGTGTGTGTATTTTAAACAGTAGAAAAAAGTGTGAATCCAGGGAACTTAAATGCTTCAATTAATTGTATGCATGTCATTACAGTTTACATTGGGGCCTGGCAATAGCCCAAGATTCATGCCCCATGACAGGTACTGCTGCTTTTACCACTGTCCTCAGAGAGTAAAACACTTTCACAACGAGAAGAACAGAGTTCAAGCCTGTTTTGTGTTTGATTTATCTACCAGCACCCAGAATCAGATCAGGAAGAAAGCATGCCAGTTAAAGATACGGAAAGGAAAGAAGAAACACTAAAGTCTTTACTCTGATAGCCCAAAATCACCACCCTTAGGCATAATCAAATCATAAACTTGGATGGACACTGAGAAACAAATTGCATTAGAAGAGTCTTTCATTATCTTCTGATTTAAAGAAAAATCTGCTTTTTGTATCTTCTGATTCACCATGATAAGGTACAAGTACACAAATTCATACTTAAAAAGTAAAACAGCACTGGTGCTTAATTAAAATGGTATAAACCATACCCCAGTCATGGCTGAAATACAAAATTCGAGTTCTCTTTATGAGTTAAAAGCCTTGTTTACTAGATCACAAGCAGAATTTGGTGGGGAAAGCGTCTGTGGCCCTGAAAATGGGCTGCTTTTAACACTGAGCTCAGCTGTACACGGAGAGACTCGCCAACTCCAGCTTTGGTGCCACACACTGTCCAAAATGGGGCGAGGGGGGACAGACTCTCAGGAACACCAACACATCAATCAGCCCAGAGGAGGGTAGAATAATGATTAACCGGACCTCCTGCCCCTTTTCGAAAAGGGGCAGACGGTTGGCGCACACGGGGAAGGAAGAAAGAGACAAACAGCATGAAGAGAAACATCTCAGGTTAGAAAGAGGAGAAAAGCCAGGCCCAGTTAATTTGTTTCTGAGGATGCCCTGTGTCACCTGAAGTACTGCCAGCGGTGTTCGTTCTGGTCCTCTTCGGAGGGCTCCTCGACGCCAACTCTGGGCAGCAGAAGAAGGGAACGTGAGTGTGACGGGGACAACAGGGGAACCAGGAGCTCCGGGCACATGACCTGGACCACGTCCATCAAAGAATAAAATCCGCACCCCCCTCTTAAACTGTCCCCCTGTTCTCTAAAACCCAGAGAGGCTGCTAAAGTTACATCAAAAGCAACAATGTTAGCAGCCAGGTCAAATGAGGATTGATTAGGAATGAAGACAAGCCTCTCAAAATATAACGTAATGAAATCAGAGTAATAAATGCAACTCATAGAAAATGACTTCATACAATGTTTCAGGAATTCATCTGTTTCATAAAGCAAGACACATCCACACAAAAACTAGAAAACCGAAAGTTGTTATTAAACATATATTTGAAGTGTTTACACGCAGTTTTACACATATTTGACAGAAAGAACACTGTATCACTGAAAACAGCAACAACAGAAGATAAAATGGCCTTTTTTTCTAGACAAGTAATCACACTGTCCATGGGTTGAACCCGAAGGTCAGGAACCCAACTTCTGCTATTCTCTTTACCTTATGGCTTCAAGAGTTGACACGGTCTATTTCCACCTCCCTTAATAATTGCTGGGTTATTCAGACTACATTTGAATTACACCATCATACTAAGAGCAGGGTTTCACAACCTCAGCACTACTGACTGACATTTTGGGCCCTGGCCTCTACCTGCAATATACCACCAGTAGCACCCCCCTCCAGCTGGAGCAACCAAAAATGTCTCCAGACATTGCCAAATGTCCCGAGAGGGCAAAACTGCCCATAGCTGAGAACCTCTACTCTAAGTCCTGCATTCTCAGTGGGGGGTGATATAGACCACAGGGGCATGAAAATCGGTTCTTATGGGAGAAAAAATTGTTTTAGATATTACAGTGGTTTGTAGCCCTCTAAAGCACCATAGTACATAAACAGATATATAGCTCTGTGGTATTAAAATTTCAGTGGAAGAGGTAGATAAAAAGAACATTTTTAAAGGCTCTTATTTAGAGGGGCAATGATGGAAAAAAAAGGTTGAGAAACACTGTGCTAGACAATGCCCAAATACTCATGCTACTAATATGCCCTGAAATAAGCAAGTGAGAACACGATGCTTCTTAAGGTGGTACTTTTAATTAGGTATATGTTCAGAATGTGACTTAAACCAGACTATAGTATTGAAAAGTTATAACAAATTCCAGAAAAGCAAGCTGGATTCCATTAATGTAAGATTCACTAGTAATAATAATAGTAATAGCAGCAGTATTAAAGTTATGATTAGCAATGATAATGTTATAGCTAAAATACACTAAATGCTTTCCATGTGCTAGATGGTACATTTAATGGCAGAATTCTTTACCATGTTTATCTCGTATCACATTTTATCTTCACACTGTTGTCATCCCCATTTACCCAGACAGGAAACTGAGAGCAAGAGAGGTTAAATAAGTTGCCCAAGGTCACAAAGGTAGAAAATGATGGAACCAAGATTGCAACTGAAGCTGTTAGATCCTGGAGCCCTAGCTCTACACCTTACAGGATATTGCCTTTGACTACAAGGTGGCATCTTTAAATTCTTTTAAAATATCCAGTAACAAATGCTATTACATAAAGATCTCAGGGCTTCTCCCTGCCTTTATTCCTTAATTTATCTTATAAAGAGCTTTATCTTAAACTCTCAGTGTGACAGGATTATACCTAGCAGAGTGACCTTACTTGTCCTTGAGTGACTGTATTGCTGCACTCTGGGGTATGAAGGTTATCCTGTTCATTTGGCTGCCTGGGTGTATGCCATTAACCCCCCACAATCACCACCACTTCATTGGTGTGTCACTTGAAGCTGGGCCTCCCAAGAGGACAGCCACCATGCCACCGAAATGTGCTCAGGACATAGATGAGGCTATCTGATGAATCTGCGCATCTGATGGTTTTTTCAAGTTGCCAAAATTACAACCTTTGTGAATAACAACAACTTGCTCAAGAGACTAAGAAAAATAGTATGTAGTTTGTATATTACCAAAAAGCCATTTGAAGTTTGTATATTACCAGAAAGCAATTTGAGCATTTTGCCATTATGTTTTAAAATAGCAATCACATGCTCAACATCACTAATTATTAGAGAAATGCAAATCAAAACTACAATGAGGTATTACCTCACACCAGTCAGAATGGCCATCATTAAAAAGTCTACAAATAATAAATGCTGGAGAGGGTGTGGAGAAAAGGGAACCCTCCTCCACTGTTGATGGGAGTGTAAATTGGTGCAGCCACTATGGAGAACAGTATGGAGGTTCCTTAAAAAACTAAAAATAGAATTACTGTATGATCTAGCAATCCCACTCCTGGGCATATATCTGGAGAAAACTATAATTCGAAAAGATACATGCGGGAGTTTCCTGGTGGCCCCCGTGGTTAGGATTCCGGGCTTTCACTGCTGTGACCCGGATTCAATCCCTGGTTGGGAAACTGAGATCCCACAAGCCATGTGGTGTGGCCAAAAGACAAAACAAAAAAAGATACATGCACCCCAATGTTCATTGCAGCACTATTTACAATAGCCAAGACATGGAAGCAACCTAAATGTCCATCAACAGAGGAATGGATAAAGAAGATATGATATACGTGTACACACACACACACACATACATACACACACACACACACACACACACACACACACACACACACACACACACACGATGGAATATTATTCAGCCACGAAAAAGAATGAAATAATGCCATTTGCAGCAACATGGATGGTGAACCACTTTGTTGTACTCCTGAAACTAACACAACATTGTAATAAATTAACTATATTTCAATTTTTTAAATGGTTAAAAAAAAAAACAAAAACAAAATAGCAATCACAAAATTCCAATTTAAAAAGACAAGTTGGATTTCTGGAAAGCAGTGACCTGGCTTTGGATTTGTGGTTACATTCATTTTATATTATACACAGACTAGAAATTAGCCATGGTTAAAAGTCATAGCTAACTCCTAATTATTTATGGAGGAACTCCAAGTCCTACTCTGGGCTTCTGACTTCTGGGCAGCCACTTAGCAGCTGATCAGGACCTCTGTCAGCAACCTGGAGAAGTAAGAAACAACTAGGTACTGATCTTACTGAGGTCACCGGATGTCAAAACACCACACTGAACTTCAGGGGGTTTCCGAATCATTTTAGAATAAGAACCCGGTCCACATAAATGATTCGTGGCCATTAAGTTACACCACAAGCACAAGCCACAAAAACCAGTCTCATTACCTTATTTCTGAGGGAATTTCTTTTGATGTAATGTCCATAAATGTCAGTTTCTACCTCTAACATATCACTATTTATACACATCTGAAAAAAACGCAATGAACTGACACCATATGTATTTTTCACCAATGGCACACTTTGCTTCATTACACTATCTGGGTAGAGTTGGACAGAAAGAAGGAACTAATAAAGATAGAAGCAGATTGAAATTGAAAACAGAGAAACAATACAGAAAATCAATGAAATAAAAAGCTAGTTCTTTGAAAAGATCATTAAAATTGACAAACCTCTAGCAAGACTGAAAGAAAAAAAAAAAGAGAGAAGATGCAAATTACCAATACTGTGTCATGAATGAAACATGGTATCACTACAGATCTCACAGACATAAAAACAATAATAAGGTTATGCTATGACCAACATAAACATGACAATTAGATGAAAATGACCAATTTCACAAACTGCCACAACTCACCAATATGAGCTATAGCTGTTAAAGAAATTGGCTTCATAATTTATATAATAAAACTCCTGGAAAAGAAGACTCCAGGACCAGTCGGTTTCACTGGAGGATTCCATAAAACCTTCAGGAAGAACTAACACCAATTCTAAACAACCTCTTCCAGAAAACAGAAGAGTA
Source organism: Balaenoptera ricei (assembly GCF_028023285.1). NCBI lineage: Eukaryota > Metazoa > Chordata > Mammalia > Artiodactyla > Balaenopteridae > Balaenoptera > Balaenoptera ricei. Next base: position 42,768,960 of record NC_082660.1, read on the forward strand.
GGAAACATGTCCCAACTCATTTTGAGAGGCCAGATTACCCTGATACCAAATCAAAGGCAGTATGAAAAAAGAACACTACAGACCAGTATCCCAAATCCTTAACAACATATTAGTTAACAGAATTCAGCAATATGTAAAACATTTATGTATACACCACAACCAAGTGGGGTTTAACAAGCAAGGGTGGTTCGATATTTGAAAATTACTCAATGTAACCTATCATATTAACAGGCTAAACAAGAAAAATCATATGATCATATCAATTGATACACAAAAGCATTTGATAAAATTCAACATCTGTTCATGATAAAACTCTCAGAAAACTAGCAATAGATGGGAACTTCCTCAACTTGATGATGAACATCTACAAAAACCCTACAGCTAACATCACACTTACTGGCGAAAGACTGAATGCTTTCCCCTTAAGATCGGGAACAAAGCAAGGATGTCTGCTCACATCACTCTTATTTAACACAGTACTGATGGTCCTAGCCAGAGCAATAAGTTAAGAGAAGGAAATAGCACACTGGTTGGAAAGGAAAAAATGAAACTGTCTCTATTTGCAAATGATCTGATGGTCTACATAGAAAGTCCGAAAGAATTTATAAAAACAAACAAAACAAACTCTCCTAGAACTAATAAGTGAAATTGGCAAGGTGTCAGGATACAAGGTCAACCTACAAAAACCAGCCGTATTTCTATATCCTGGCAATGAACACACAGAACCTGAAAATGAAGATAGAATAACATTTAAAATAGCTCAAAACGAAGAAGAAATACTCAAGACGTAACTCTAACACACACAGGCATTCTATGCTGAAAACTATAAAATACTGCTAAAAGAAATCAAAGAAGACGTAAATAAATGGAGAAACGTGCCGTGTTCATGGATTGGAAGACTGAATAAGGTAAAGATGTCGATTCTCCCCAAATTGATATACAGGTTTAACACAATTCCTATGAAAATCCCAGCACAAGTTTTTTTTTAAAATGTAGACAAGCTTATTCTAAAATGTATATAGAAAGGAATTAGAAGAGCTATGACAATTTTGAAAAAGAATAAAGTGGGAGGACCCACTCTGCCTGATGCTCAAGCTTATTATATAACCATAGTTATCAAAAGTGTGGTACTGGTGGAGGTACAGACACATAAATCAACACAGCAGAATAGAAACAGACCCGAATGCTTACAGCCAACCGATTTCTGGCAAAGGAGAAAAAGTAATTCAATGGAGTAAGGACCGTCTCTCTTACAAATTGTGCTGGAACAACTGGATAGCCATAGTCAAATAAAATAAAATAAAACCTCAACCTAAACCTCATGTCTAATATAAAACTTAACTTAAGATGGATCACAGATTTAAATGTAAAGCATAAAACTAAAAAACTTTTAGAAGATAACATAGAAGAAAATCTTTGGGACCTAGGGCTTGATGAAGAGTCCTTAGACATAACACCAAAACCATGATGTTAAAAATAAATAAATAAATAAATAAGTTGCATTTCATTAAAATTAAAAGTTCTGCTCTATGACAGACTGTTAAAAGGGTTAAAAGACAAGCTACACACTAGGAGAAAACATTTGCAAACCACATATCTGATAACAGACTAGTATCTAGAACAAATAAAGAATTGACAAAACTCAATTAAAAAAACAAATAATCCAATTAGAAAATGGACAAAAACCTTGAACAGATATTTCACCATTGCTTATTTGAATGGCAAATAAGCACATGAAGAGATATTCAACATCATCAGCCATGAGAAATGCAAATTAAGACAATGCGGTATCCCCACATGCCTATTAGAACAACTGAAATAAAAAAGTGTCAACACCAAATGCCGGCAAGGATATGGGAGAAACTGGATCCCTCATACACAGTCATTTCCTGACCTCTCACCATGTGCTAGCTGTTATGTTCTAAGTGCTATCTATATATCCCATTAATATTTTCACAACAATCCAATTATTATATGTGTACATATACAGCTTGCACGCATCAGGGAAAGTAGCCCACGCTTCCGGCTCTGGGTAGGACTACTTCAACGGCCCATTTTTTGAAAAGGGTTATGAGAAGTGCAAAATGTCACAAGTCAACTGTCTACTCTCAGTGGAAAGTTATTTGGTCCTGTATGTGTTGGGGGGGGCGGTCAGAAAAGAACTTATGAAACAGCCTGAAAAACAAACACGATTTAACCAGGCTCTGAGCATCCAGGGCACCTACTGGGTAACCAGATAAATAGGAGCAGGAAGTAATCTCAGAGAGGTCACCAAATGCAAAGATTCTCAACTCTGTGCAGGGTAAACCTCCTTTCTTGCTCTTATTCTGCTACACAGAACAAAGATGATACCATCTTATGTCTCAAGTTTAAAGCCAAAACTCTGTACATTTTCTTCTTCAGATTTCTACTTCCACAGATGAATTATTTTCCTTAATATGACTCTTGAGATTCACGCCAGAAAACTGAAATTTTAATCATCCTGAATTTTACAACATGAAAACGGTCCCTAACACAGCAAGCCTTTGGGGCAGTATAGCACAGTAGCTAAGAGTGTGCCTGGGTTCAAATCCCAGCTTGCCCACTTAAAGCTTTGTGACCTTGGGCAAGTTACTGCTCTATGCCTCAGTTTCCTCAGCTCTAAAATGAAAATAATAGTAGTAGCTCCCTTATAGGAATGCTATGAGGATTATCTTAATGTACGTGTTGGCATCTCAACCGACACCTGCAGCACAAATGTTAGCTACTGTAAGACTCTTACTGATAAGCCCACCCAGGTTGTGCAGACCCACTCAGATCTGAGGCTGAGACCCACTAACCCAGAAATGGTGCAGCCGGCAGTGGCCACGCCCAGGAATCCCTGCCTCCCATCAATATAAAAGTTCCAGAAGAGGGAGACTATTCTCTCAAATCCCAGTTTCCTCCCTGACCCCAAGGATGACTGCAAGATCCTTGTCAGTTTCTCCCTCCTCCAAGCTAGGTGTACTCCGCAGTTGTCAGCACTGAGCAAACTAACAGCCAGCAGAGAAAGGAAAAAAAACATTGCCATCTTGTGGCTTTTCAGAGAATTCTTCACACCTATGCGCCACCCAAGTCTTCTCATTCCCAGCATGTTCACCCTTTGCAGATCTGAAACTGAGGCAAGTGGCAAGAGCACTTTCGATGACGCAGAGGGCACACTTAGAGCTGCAGGGACCTGGAGAAAAGGTGACAGCACGCTTTTATTTAACGTGAAGGAATACGGAGGCCGAAAGACATGAGGAGCTTGTCTTAAACCAGGGCCAGAGTTAGGCTGTGGGTCTCCTGACCCCTGTTCCAATGTCCTCTTTACTGTAAGTTGCTGGAGCTCACAAGCACAGTTTGCAATTCAAATGCTCTTAAAAAAAAATCAAACTTGGGTCAATGACCCTCCATCCTGACACAGCTACAAAACCACAGGCCGGGGATGTCCATGAGGCTGCAAAAAATGAGGGTTATGCAGGAAATGTCACCTCTTCTGTGCACTAAAGCAAGAAGAGACGCAGCATACAGTTTCCTCCTAAAACAAAACTCTAATGGCCTCCCTTTATTTCCAGCTGATGAGCTTATTTTTCAAGGCCTTAGGTTTGATTTCAGAGGAATGTGAAATGCCAGACATTGCCAGCAGCTATGTCTATTCTCTCTCCTGCAGCTTTAAGACTTTTTGAATTCTTGCCCTAATGTCGCGGCACTAGCAAGGTCCAGGTGTTTCTAATTCCTTGTGTTTTTGTACCCAAAAACAGTTTAATGATTTTTTTTTTCTCGTGGAAAATTTAATACTCTGAATTTTTATTTATTGTTTTTTAATTTTTAATCCTTCTCCAAACAAAACAAGAAACTATAAAAGTCTTCCATGCACTAAGCTGTATGTAGCACACCCTGCATGGGAATAGTGACATAGTTAGACACAAAACTGGCCTTGGTTTCAAACCGACCTTATATTAAGCCATGACAACATGGGCGTCGTGCCTCCACCAATGATCCAGACGGTGAAGAAGACAATGAGGAGGGTGGTCGTGAACATCATCTGGCGAGCGTAGGATGCCGTGTCTCGGATGGCCAGTGCAAATGCCATCGCTCCCCTGAGGCCTGCAGGGACCAAAGAGGAAGCTCTCCTGTCATAAGGATAAATAACAGTGTGTCCCCAAATCCACTGCTGCCACTTGGGGCTAATAAATTGTATCTGCTTATGCTTCAGGAGTCGAGTTGTTTTATACAGAAAAGAACTTTAAAGGAATAGGATTTCCTCCAATTTGAAGTTTTCTTTTGCAAAATGCCCAAATGCAATGAGAAAAACAATGTACCGCTTTGTATAGCACATTTTAGAATAATAACACTCTTTTATTACTGAAATAATTCTCCTGCTAATAACATGAACCAAAAAGAAATATAAATAAGAAATAATCATACAAGCTCTCTAAGTCTGTGAACCAAGCACTACCCAAGCACTATACAGTCATTATAAACTTAAGAAGCAGGCTAGGTATGAGTATGTGAAATGCACAAAACAGCCCAGCACTTCCTTAGCAAAGCCAGGCAGAGAAGTAACAGTATAACCTGATCTATATCAGGAGTTGGTGACGTTTTCTGTAAAGTGTCAGATACTATTTTAGGCTTTGTGGGCCAAGAGGAAAAACCAAGGATGTTATGTAGGTACTTACATAAAAGAGAGAAAACAAATTTCCACAAAATTTTATTGACAAAAACCAATAGTATAACAAGTACTATAAGTATAATATATAAGTACCATGTTATAAAACTATAATAGTAAGTAATAATAATAATAATGAGTTCAATTTATTGTAATCCAGGTCTACTAGTGAAAAGAATGGAATTCTTCTAGGGGTGGGAGATTTCAGTTAATTGGGTTTCAAAGTTAGTGTCCCCTATCATCAAATAGGTTGCAAATATTCATCTGTAAAAGCCATTCTTAGCCCGTGGGGTAGATGAAAACAGGCAGCAACCAAATTTGCTGACTCCTGATCTACAGCCACATTTTTATGTTCTAGAGCTTCTCTTTCTAAGCTCTTTTGTTCCTTCCCCATGCCATGCTCCTAATTTGTTCTACAGTAAAGACTTAATCCATGGTCTTTAATAGCTATCTAGTATAAATTCCTATTCACCATGGGTAAGACTGTGTGTATATTATGAGAATGAAAAATTAATAGTATATTTATTCACATATTTTCCCACCTTTTCCAATAATTTCACAATTTCATTAACCTGAGAACTTCACAACAATTCACTAAAGAAGAGTGATTCAGTAAAATGTACATTAAAAAATAGAGCAAAGTTGATGTTCTCTATTAATCTGTCCTAGTCAAATACTGACACACATCTAGACCACCCTACAGCCAGCTACGACACCACTTAATATTTAAACCCTTAAATGGATGTTGTCTCAAAGAAGAAAACTTGAGGGCCAGAGAGAGACAACGTGTGCTCCATTTTTCATTAGGTAAACACTGTAAGCAATATGAAGGTGAAACCTCAGGTATTTCTTTCACAGCCTTGAAGAATGAGTTCCTTTTGAAAGCCAGATTTCTCCCCGCAGAAAACAATTTTGATAGGAGATATCTTTAAACAGCTCTGTGTACTTCTCAGTCTTTTAGCACAGAAGATAATGAACACACTTAAAGGTTTATCTAGGTGACTGAGCTATCTCCAATTCATCTTTCTCTTTTCCACTGGCATTTTTCTAATATGTATGGACGATCTGGTCTGTCATTGCCCTCCTCAGAAACCTCTAATGTTTCCCAGCTGCTCTTGGATAAAAGCCCAGCTCTTTGGCATGGCATTGGAGCTTCTCTGTGGTCTAGACTCCAGCAATGATTCTCGAAGTGTGGTCCTCAAACCAGCTGCAGCAGCAGCAGCCGAGAAGATGTTAGAGATGCAAATTCTCGGGGCTCACCCCGTACCCTCAGAATCACACTCTGGTGGTGGGGCCCAGCAATCTGCTTTTAACCGGCCCAACAGGTGAGTCAGATGCAACCTGAAGGCTTGCGCCAGTTTACATGCAATTTCCCTTTCCAACCTCATCCTCGTTCTGCATTATCCCATGTGTCTCACATTTAAACCAGACTGCTACCCTTCCCTGAAAAAGCCACACACAAGCAATGCTTTCCTGCCCTTCCAACCTGCCACCTCCTGAAATGCCACTGCATCGAAGCCCAGTTCGAAGGCTACTCCTTGGCGAAGATGGCCCTGGGCCCTGCTTTTCTTTTGTGCAACTCACCAGCCTCTCTTGGGAGAAACTTAGCTCTTTGTGGACTGTGAGCTCCTGGAAGGAGGTGGGTTTCTGTATCCTCCACAACCTTGAAGCGTGACTTATATAACGAGGATGCTCAACAAACGTGTGTCAGAGTGAAAGGAAATCATTAGGGCGGGCTGTGTACTTAAGTGCAGATGCAAGCAAGGACTAGACAAAGCAACTGCTTTGCTGAGCAGTGCCTGCTGGTGTGATTTCAGTATGACTCTCTGAGGCCTCCAAGAAGTACTGCGTGGCAGTAAAGGGCTGCTACTCACTTTGCCTCTTGTACAGCCCCTCCCCCTTCCCGGACAGAGGCACCTTTAAGGGTCACGGTGGCCTTTTGCCTATCTCCTCCCTCTGCTCTACAGAGATGCTCTTACTTGGGTCTCGTCTATAAAGTCGGATGCTTTCCACTCTCACTGCACCATCTACCTCATGCCAATTGCTCTCTCCTTTCTTTATCTCCACATACTTCTTTATTGTCCTTTGTCCCCTCAGTGGCTTCTCCACTCTTCTCAGCTTTATAGTGAAGAGGAAGCATTTGGGAGACAGTGTAAGTCAAGCAGGACTATCACAGCTGTTACCTTCCAGTTTGGGGTTCATCTGGCTAATGTGAGTATATTTTATTTCTTTTACTCCATAGAAAGTTAATAAAACTCATTTTATTTACATTTTTTTTTTACCTGAAAACATCATCATGTGTTGAAAATTCCAGCCAATCTTGTGCCTTCTGCCCAAGTTGAGGAAGAAGGAGAGCGGGTAGATGTGTGCAGCTCTGCCCAGGAAGATGGCAACCTGGCCGCCAGGTGGAGGTTAAGGGCCCAACAGGTTTCCAGGATGGCACTTTCACACAACCTGTGACTGAGCAGAGAATTTTAGGAATGCCATGACACCTTGCTGTGATCAGGAGAGTTGCACAGAGAAGGCAGGCTGTCTCATTTCCCGCCAAACAAGGCTCAGCAGTAAGTGGGATTCCACTGGCCAATTTTCCCAACCTCCTGGCTCACAGAGACAATTTTTGGCCTGTTAAACACACTGTTGTACTTCTTGATTTGATTAAACTGATACGGACCAAGTCTCCGACCTACCTAAAAATGAGTCCAGAAATAAGCTAAGGTGCCGTGGCTGGGGTGGGGAGTTAAGAGAAGCAAAGAGCGTGCTAGACTCTATTGGAAGAAAAAAAATCACAAGAAGAAAAAATTACTAACCCCTGAGTCAAACTATAAAGAGAAAGCTTGCTGAGTGAGCTCGTAAGCTTTGGTTGGAAGTAAACATCAGGGGTTTGTATGACCAGGAAGATCCTACAAATAAGAGGTGGGGAAACTTACAGTATTCCTACCATGATGACATATTCATATTCCTCACAAGGATCAGCCTGGGGAGATTTCTCTGCCTAAGTGGCTAACATATCTTTGGGGAGGTAAGAGATGGAAAAGGAGGAGTGTGGAAGAGGAACTCTTACTGTGCAAACCAAAGAATTCAGGGAAACCAGTCATTCGTCACTTGCTGAGTTTAGAACAGAGCCCAGCAGAGAGATGCCCACTGCCCTGGTCATAGGAGGAAACCACTGTGGGAGCCAGAGGAACAGGGAGCTTCCGTTTCGACCAGCTGCCGGAGCTGCAGCTGTTTCGGACAGAAGCGAGGGCGGGACTATCTTCTGCCTTCTCTAGGATAAAATACTAACTACTTTTCTTCTTTTATCGCTCTCTTTTTTTTCCCTTTTTGCTACTGTTTTGTCTTCTTTTTAACAGAAGGAAAGAGGTCGTGCTTATAACATTCTATCCCAGGAGCCACGCATAAGTCCGCAAGTGGAAGCGGCCTTCAGGATTCACAGAGGCCCCGGCTCCCCCTTGAACAAGGCCCCTGCGCTGTGAACAAGGCAGCACTATCACTATCTCTCACAGGATGCCGTGCTAAGAATACAAATCAAAATGACATGCCAGGTCTTTCTTAAGAATAAAAACACTGATCCGCTGGATCTTTAGCTCTTGGTCTGTTGAGTGTGTAAATCTAAGAAATGAGCCCCAGTTGAAGCAGATAATACTCTCACTGGCAGGATTCTGGCGTGGCATTAGGCCACTGCCGCTCTCTAGCTGCTTGGTGAGTAGCATTTATACCTGCACAATAAATGAGAAGCCCAGAAGAGAAAAATACTCCTTTTTGGGGGGCCAGCATCCCAAGATCTAAGGATACCCATGAGACCTCAGAAAAGGCAAAAGGGAATAACCAGCAACAGTGGACTCCTGCTCAGAATTTGGAACACCAGGCTGAGCTGAACTGCTATAGTTCCAAGGCCCAGAAGAGTTCACTTTAACGAAAACAATAGGATCTGAGGCCAACTGAGCAAAGCCCTCAGCTGTCCACGCACTGCTGGGCATTCGTATCTCTCCTCACTTGAGAGGAGCCAACCCCCAAAACTGTGTCTCTCTTCCAAAAACTGCTCTCACGATGGGACTAAATCAAAGAACCCAGTATTTCTCCATTTTATCTTCCCTTCCTCTCCATTTCTTTTTTTTTGGGGGGGTTAAAGAAAAGAGTCACCATACGGAAGCTTGGGTGAAAGCGTGCACACTGCCTGCAGGCTGCCCTGGGCGGCGAGAGGAAGGGCTGCTTGCAGCCACGTGCAGCTGAGAGCAAGAGACACAGAACCTTCAGGTCTTCCAAACGGGGAACCTCCTGGATTGGAATTCACGTGGCAATGAGAAAAAAACAATTTGGGGGACTGATACGGGTTGCCGATTGTTAGCTCTGCTAGGAAGGGCGCTTTAAGAAACAAACTACCGCCTGCCAATCACCAGTGTAACAGAAAGGCCACCTTACACAGAAAATGCAGAAAGGGCAACCCTAGAATCAACACTGGTCCTTGAAATCAAATACACTTAGCTTCATATCTACCACTTAAGCCTTCTTTTTCTCATCATAAAAACACCATGAACCTGTGCTGGCTTCGTCACCTCCCCACCAAACCAGAAATTATTGTTGTTACAGCTTCCGCAGCAGTGGTCGTCTTTCCGTGTAGAAAATGGGGGAACCAAAAAAAGGATACAAAAGCTCCAATGATGAAAACGGGGCTGAAAACGTGCTTCTGGAAGGTAAACAGCGCCAGGCCCATGTAGGAGAAGATGAAGTTCTCTGCCAGGAAGTGTAACACCTCAAAGAGCTGCACGAAAAGGGAAAAGGAAGCCGTAAACCCTGTGGGTCCCCTCCCTTGTATTCGCAAGTCACTTGTGGGGACACAGGCCTCTCCCTCACCTGCTTCGTTCGACTTCTTGATTCCACCGACAGATTGTTGTAGGTGTAATGAGCTTGTGTGATTCCACAGAAAAGGACAGCTACAACGCCTGGCAAAAGAGTTAAAAAAAAATCAATGGAGGGAAAAAAAGCAGCAGAAAAAAATCCTCCCTGAAACAAAAAGTTAAGGTAGGCAAGCCCAGCATATCCAATTTCCTGAAAGTTTTTGAAAATTTCCTATTATTGAAAGCTCCCTCTGCCCACACTTCTCATATCAACCTTTGCTTCTCCCAACCCTGCCCTCCTTCAAAGCCAAGACCCCTGATTTCCCCCTTGTTCCAGTTTTAAGAGCATTCTCTCCCCTCTTCTAAACTCCTACTGAATTGGCCATCTCTATGTGGCATTTAGCATTCACTCCCTCAAAGAGACGGTGAAGTGTGCGCCCATCACACACTTTTGTCATATTCCTCTCTGTTCACTGAATGAATGAATTTAATTTCAAACCAATGCTTTATATTTTTGCATGGTCCAAGGCTTCAGACAAAATGGATCCAAGGTACTAGTCCAATTATCCTGGCCCTGATAATCTAGATTTCTGGTTAACGGTGACTATTTTGTTGTGTAAGACAATTAACACACCTGGGACTTTGCCTATATATTTACAGATGATTGTCAAGTTTTAAAGGAAGTGAGGCATATAAAGATATGCTGCGATATTTTGAAAAGACGATAAAAAGGACTTCCGAAGTACCTGGATTATGTATAGTAACTGTACTTGAGTTTTCTAATAGAAAAATCCAATGATTTATTTTTTTTAATGAGGGAATGTGAGGAACTAAAACCACATGATCACTCACACTAATAATCTATGAAACGGGCACCATAAAAACATAGTATTGAAAAGCAATGATTAAACAGACCAGAAACAAAACAAGGAAAAATCGTGCTCACACTCATCTGAGTAGAAGCAAAATTACCTTTAAAAGGATCTGTATTTTGCTTGTTATTGCTGATACGGGTTTGTAAAATAACGAAGTGATACTGTTTGTAAAATAACGAAGCAATCCAGGGGAGGATACAAAAAAGGTGTTAATATATTCAGTAACTTTTGCAGCTAAGTATCTACTTATAGTTAGAATGAGTACTCAAAGATGTAACTAAGTTTGAAACAATAAAGCTTATCCTTTAAAAAATATGTAGCTCTGGGAAACTAAATTATTCATAAGGCAGAACACCAGCCTTGCTCAGCAGTCCTCCATATGGACACTCCGTGAGTGGTTTATCAACTCTGGGCAGCAGCTACTTAAGAATTCTTCGCTCCCCTCAAGCTCCCACAGCCTCCGCCACAGTGAGGGGAAGGGTGGCCAAGGGCAGAGGAAACCCACCGGTAAACCCACAGGCTTCTGCCAAGAGGAAGGTGCTCCACGACATCAGGAAGAAGAGGGCCGTCTCCAGCAGGGGGAAGCAGTGCAGCTTGGTAAACTTGGTCACGTCAGCCCCTGTCAAGGAACTGTCTCCAGCAACAAGCATCAGGGTCACCGAGAACCACACTCTCTTAGCGCAGGACCCCTCCCTAAGGGCTACCCTTTCCCTTCAGCTCTTCCTTTGGGGCCCCAGAGCTGCTGCTTGGTTTTTAAAGTAAAGAAAATGAAGCTTCCCAGTAGAATAGAGGTTTCCAAGGGCTGGTAGAGGGCAGGATATAGGGATCATATTGTTTAACGGGCACACACTTTCTGTTGGGGATGACGAAGAAGGTTCGGGAAATAGCGGGGATGGTTACACAACATTGTGGATGCACCTAAGGCCGCTGAATTGTACACTTAAAATGGTTAAAATGGCAAATTTTATGTTTATGTATATTTTACCAAAATTTTAAAAAAATAATAATGTAACATAACAAAAACCAACGAATCGTACACTTCAAATGGGTGAATTGTATGGTATGTGAATTTCATCTCAATAAAGCTGTTTTTTAAAATTAAGCTTTCTACAGAAACTGGAAATGGGCTTTCTGTGCTCCTTGCAATGGCCACATTTCTGAGAGGCACAGTCAAGGCCTGAGGTGTGACTGGCAGGTTAGCTCTGGCAGTGCTGGGAGTGCCTCAGGCAGGCCTGGGAAGATGAGGTGTGGCAACTCTGACCTCTGTGGGCCACTGAGGCCTGAGTCCACAGCAGGTGCCTAATGCATGCATGAGGGAGCGAGGGAGGGAGGAAGGCACAATGCCAGGGGCAACTACAAAGTGCTGGTGTCACCTTTTGGGATCGGCAATTCCCCTCCTAACAGTGCCATTCCATGGCAGGCCAGCTTAGAACCATCTCGTGAGTGGTTTCAATGAGCAGTATAAATCCCCAGCACATCAAAGGGCCCTGATGAAGAAAGCAGTCTAAATCTGTACAGTCCAATACGGTAGCCGCTAGCCACATGTGGCTACTTGACACTTAAAATGTGGCTAGTCTGAATTAAGATGTGCTGTAAGAGCAAAATACACACCATATTTCCAAGATTTAGTACAAAAGTTGAATGAATAAAATCTCATTAATAATTTGTATAAGTTTTGTTAATAATTTGTGTATCAACTCCAGGCTGAAATGATGGGGCTCCCATTACAGCTGTATTGGACACTAGTGATCTAAATGCCATTGAAAGAAGATATGATGAAGGACTGAGCACACCTGTGGAAGTCTTGCCTGCTCATTCTGCACTTTGCTTTTATGTTGGTTGGTTGGTTGGTTGGTTTTTAAGTCAATATTGTGCAGTCCTTGGCTTAAGGAAGGCCACCTTGTTGTAATTCCCCCAGATAGTCCCTGGCTAGTTACGGCCACGTTAGCCCCATATGGCCTGGAACAGTGGACAACAGCAGTCAGGCTGGGGCTAAAGTACTTCACAGCCTGCTTCCTCCCAGCCTCCTGAGAGGTGGTCCCTGATTCCCAGCCTCCTCCTGGCTCTTCCACTCTTTCCGCCCCACCCCATCCCCCCAAAAAAACTGACGCTTCCCCCAAGCTCCTATCTCCAACAGGTTTATAGGAAGGACAGAAAACACAAAGGTGAGGACAGAGCTAAGCCAAGAGCTACACTCTCACACATTTTCTCAAACTCTTAGCTAGGCCATCGACTGTCATGTTTCACCAAAGGGTGACATTTCAGGAGCCCCCAGCCCCCCGTGGAACAATTAATTTAAGATTCATTTCTGAAAGGAAGAACTGAGAACTTTCTTTTCCCAAGTGCAATGCCACATAGTCATACTTAGGCAGGGGCAGAAACTACAAAAAGGATATTAGAGCAGTCACAACACCAGTCACAGCTCCCATGGTAAAAGAGCCACTAAATATACCTAGAAAAATGCCAACTGACTTAAAAAAGGCAGCAGCATCAAAGGCGTGAGTGTTCAGCCCCGCTGGCTGGTAGGCAACAATAGACCTGGAGTTTAAAGAGAGAGTTAAAAAACACTAAGCTGGTTTTACACCATGGTACTTACAAATATCGACAAACATAGGTATCTACACTCTGCAGAGGACTCCCCATGGTGCATTCGTTTAATTTAATCTTCAGTCACCACGTTATGATGGTATCGGCATTCCAATCGCTGCCGACTGGACAAAGCGACATAACTTTATCAACTAAGTTGATAAACCTCATTTAGAAAAGCACCCAATTCAAAATTTAACACTTTTAAGATGGGCCTCTGATTTTAGCCCAGAGCATTCAGGAAGCCAGAGTCTCTCTTCCCAGGCAGAAATATTGTTACTTACGAGGACAGTACAATGGCAACAGCATCATTTAGGACACTTTCTCCAAACAGAAGTGCATAAAGGTCCACATCTGCATGCAATTCATTAAATATCGCCAGTACAGTCACTAAAACATGGGCCAAAAGCATACACATTAGTTGCGGTTTCTGACTTTAAGCCATTGATAACAAATTCATAGAAGCAATTCTTATCTTTGGTGGGACAGGGTGGTTTGGGAGACAGTAAGGGAGTCAAAGATGGGTCGTCTGTCTATGGCAGAAATGAAAATGGCAATCTTCCTAATCTTAATGATATGATGCTTGATTCTAATGACACTGTGCTCTCCACTGTAATCCCGTCACACTTTGAAAACACTTCTATTACAGAACTTAAAAAATAATCACAATTAATGTGACTTGGCTCTACTGGTGGGTTGAAATCTCTTTGAAGGCAGAAACCCTATTTTATTTTTTATCTTATTGAAGTATAGTTGATTTACAAAGTTATGTTAGTTTCAGATTACAGCAAAGTGATTCAGATATATATATATATATATATATATATATATATATATATCTGAATACACACACACACACATACACATTCTTTTTCGTATTCTTTTCCATTATGGTTTATCACAGGATATTGAATATAGTTCCCTGTGCTATACAGTAGGACCCTGTTGTTTATCCATTCTATTGATACATATAACAGTCTGCATCTGCTAATCCAAAACTCCCACTCCATCCCTCGACCACCCTCCTCTCCTTTGGCAACCACAAGTCTGTTCTCTATGTCTGTGAGTCTCTTTCTGTTTCATAGATACGTTCGTTCGCGTCATATTTTAGATTCCACATATAAGTGATATCATATGGTATTTGTCTTTCTCTTTCTGACTCACTTCACTTAGTATGGTAGTCTCTAGGTCCATCCATGTTGCTGCAAAGAAACCCTATTTTATTGATCACTGTGCTCCAGCATAGGGTCGGGGCACAGTGAAGGTTTAATAAAGGATTATGAAATAATGGAAGTCTTCACTTATAAAAGAGTATACATAATTACACTTCTCACAGTTTTCACATTTCATAAACATTTAAAAATCAGCTATTTTTGATTAGGAACCAAGATGGCGAAGTAGAAGGACGTGCTCTCACTCCCTCTTGCGAGAACACCGGAATCACAACTGGCTGCTGGACAATCATCCACAGAAAGACACTGGAACTCACCAAAAAAGATACCCCACATCCAAAGACAAAGGAGAAGCCACAATGAGATGGTAGGAGGGGTGCAATCACAATAAAATCAAATCCCATAACTGCTGGGTGGGTGACTCACAAACTGGAGAACACTTATACCACAGAAGTCCACCCACTAGAGTGAAGGTTCTAAGCCCCACATCAGGCTTCCCAACCTGGGGGTCTGGCAACGGGAGGAGGAATTCATAGAGAATCAGACTTTGAATGCTAGCGGGATTTGATTGCAGGACTTTGGCAGGATTGGGGGAAACAGAGACTGCACTCTTGGAGGGCACACACAAAGTAGTGTGTGCATCGGGACCCAGGGGAAGGAGCAGTGACCCCAGGGGAGACTGAACCAGACCCACCTGCTAGTGTTGGAGGTCTCCTGCAGAGGCGGGGGGTGTCTGTGGCTCACTGTGAGGACAAGGACACTGGCAGCAGAAGTTTTGGGAAGTACTCCTTAGAGTGAGCCCTCCCAGAGTCTGCCATTAGCCCCACCAAAGAGCCCAGATAGGCTCCAGTGTTGGCTCGCCTCAGGCAAAACAACCAACAGGGAGGGAACCCAGCCCCACCCATCAGCAGACAAGCAGATTAAAGTTTTACTGAGCTCTGCGCACCAGAGCAACAGCCAGCTCTACCCACCACCAGTCCCTCCCATCAGGAAACTTGCACAAGCCTCTTAGATAGCCTTATCCACCAGAGGGCAGACAGCATAAGCAAGAAGAACTACAATCCTGCAGCCTGTGGAACAAAAACCACATTTACAGAAAGACAGACAAGATGAAAAGGCAGAGGGCTATGTACCAGATGAAGGAACAAGATAAAACCCCAGAAAAACAACTAAATGAAGTGGAGATAGGCAATCTTCCAGTAAAAGAATTCAGAATAATGGTAGTGAAGATGATCTAGGGCCTCGGAAAAACAATGGAGGCAAAGATCGAGAAGATGCAAGAAATGTTTAACAAAGACCTAGAATAATTAAAGAACAAACACTTAGAAGAATCAAAGAACAAACAAACAGACTTGAACAATACAATAATTGAAATGAAAAATACACTAGAAGGAATCAATAGCAGAATAACTGAGGCAGAAGAACGGATAAGTGACCTGGAAGACAGAATGGTGGAATTCACTGCTGCGGAACAGACTAAAGAAAAAAGAATGAAAAGAGATGAAGACAGCCTAAGAGACCTCTGGGACAACATTAAATGCAGCAAAATTCGCACGATAGGGGTCCCAGAAGGAGAAGAGAGAGAGAAAGGACCCGAGAAAATATTTGAAGAGATTATAGTCGAAAACTTCCCTAACATGGGAAAGGAAATAGTCACCCAAGTCCAGGAAGCGCAGAGAGTCCCAGGCAGGATAAACCCAAGAAGAAACACGCCGAGACACACAGTAATCAAACTGACAAAAATTAAAGACAAAGAAAAACCACTGAAAGCAGCAAGGGAAAAACGACAAATAACATACAAGGGAACGCCCATAAGGTTAACAGCTGATTTCTCAGCAGAAACTCTACAAGCCAGAAGGGAGTGGCATGATATACTTAAAGTGATGAAAGGGAAGAACCTACAACCAAGATTACTCTACCCGGCAAGGACCTCATTCAGCTTCGATGGAGAAATCAAAAGCTTTACAGACAAGCAAAAGCTAAGAGAATTCAGCACCACCAAACCAGCTCTACAACAAATGCTAAAGGAACTTCTCTAAGTGGGAAACACAAGAGAACAAAAGGACCTACAAAAACAAACCCAAAACAATTAAGAAAATGGTAATAGGAACATACATATCGATAATTACCTTAAACGTGAATGGATTAAATGCTCCAACCAAAGGACACAGGCTTGCTAAATGGATACAAAAATAAGACCCCTATACATGCTGTCTACAAGGGACCCACTTCAGACCTAGGGACACATACAGACTGAAAGTGAGGGGATGGAAAAAGATATTCCATGTAAATGGAAATCAAAAGAAAGCTGGAGTAGCAATACTCATATCAGATAAAATAGACTTTAAAATAAAGAATGTTACAAGAGACAAGGAAGGACACTACATAATGATCAAAGGATCAATCCAAGAAGAAGATATACAATTATAAATATATATGCACCCAACATAGGAGCACCTCAATACATAAGGTAACTGCTAACAGCTATAAAAGAGGAAATCGACAGTAACACAATAATAGTGGGGGACTTTAACACCTCACTTACACCAATGGACAGATCATCCAAAATGAAAATAAATAAGGAAACAGAAGCTTTAAATGACATAACAGACCAGATAGATTTAATTGATAAAAACTGCAGATTACACTTTCTTCTCAAGTGTGCACGGAACATTCTCCAGGATAAATCACATCTTGAGTCACAAATCAAGCCACAGTAAATTTAAGAAAATTGAAATCATATCAAGCATCTTTTCTGACCACAACACTATGAGATTAGAAATGAATTACAGGGAAAAAAACGTAAAAAACACAAACACATGGAGGCTAAACAATACGTTACTAAATAACCAAGAGATCACTGAAGAAATCAAAGAGGAAATCAAAAAATACCTGGAGACAAATGACAATGAAAACACGACAATCCAAAACCTATGGGATACAGCAAAAGCAGTTCTAAGAGGGAAGTTTATAGCTATACAAGCCTATCTCAAGAAACAAGAAAAATCTCAAATAAACAATCTAACCTTACACCTACAGGAACTAGAGAAAGAAGAACAAACAAAACCCAAAGTTAGTAGAAGGAAAGAAATCATAAAGATCAGAGCAGAAATAAATGAAATAGAAACAAAGAAAACAATAGCAAAGATCAATAAAACTAAAAGCTGGTTCTTTGAGAAGATAAACAAAACTGATAAACCATTAGTCAGACTCATCAAGAAAAAGAGGGAGAGGACTCAAATCAATAAAATTAGAAATGAAAAAGGAGAAGTTACAACAGACACGGCAGAAATACAAAGCATCCTAAGAGACTACTACAAGCAACTCTATGCCAATAAAATGGACAACCTGGAAGAAATGGACAAATTCTTAGAAAGGTATAACCTTCCAAGACTGAACCAGGAAGAAATAGAAAATATGAAGAGACCAATCACAAGTAATGAAATTGAAACTGTGATTAAAAATGTTCCAAAAAACAAAAGTCCAGGACTGGATGGTTTCACAGGTGAATTCTATCAAACATTTAGAGAAGAGTTAACACCCATCCTTCTCAAACTCTTCCAAAAAATTGCAGAGGAAGGAACACTCCCAAACTCATTCTATGAGGCCACCTTCACCCTGATACCAAAACCAGACAAAGATGTCACAAAGAAAGAAAACTACAGACCAATATCACTGATGAATATAGATGCAAAAAGTCTCAACAAAATACTAGCAAACAGAATCCAACAACACATTAAAACGATCATACACCATGATCAAGTGGGATTTATCCCAGGGATGCAAGGATTCTTCAATATACGCAAATCAATCAATGTGATACACCATATTAACAAATTGAAGAATAAAAACCATATGATCATCTCAATAGATGCAGAAAAAGCTTTTGACAAAATTCAACACCCATTTATGTATGATAAAAACTCTCCAGAAAGTGGGTATAGAGGGAACCTACCTCAACATAATAAAGGCCATATATGACAAACCCACAGCAAACATCATTCTCAATGGTGAAAAACTGAAACATTACCTCTAAGATCAGGGACAAGACAAGGATGCCCACTCTCGCCACTATTATTCAACATAGTTTTGGAAGTCCTAGCCACGGCAATCAGAGAAGAAAAAGAAATAAAAGGAATACAAATTGGAAAAGAAGAAGTAAAACTGTCACTGTTTGCAGATGACATGATACTGTACATAGAGAATCCTAAAGATGCCACCAGAAAACTACTAGAGCTAATCAATCAATTTGGTAAAGCTGCAGGATACAAAATTAATGCACAGAAATCTCTTGCATTCCCATACACTAATGATGAAAAATCTGAAAGAGAAATTAAAGAAACACTCCCCTCTACCACTGCAACAAAAAGAATAAAATACCTAGGAATAAACCTACCTAGGGAGACAAAAGACCTGTATGCAGAAAACTGTAAGACACTGATGAAAGAAATTAAAGATGATACCAACAGATGGAAAGGTATACCATGTTCTTGGATTGGAAGAATCAATATTGTGAAAATGACTAAACTACCCAAAGCAATCTACAGATTAAATGCAATCCCTATCAAATTACCAATGGCATTTTTTTACGGAACTAGAACAAAAAAATCTTAAAATTTGTATGGAAACACAGAAGACCCCGAATAGCCAAAGCAGTCTTGAGGGAAAAAAAGGGAGCTGGAGGAATCAGACTCCCTGATTTCAGACTATACTACAAAGCTACAGTAATCAAGACACTATGGTACTGACAGAAAAACAGAAACATAGATCAATGGAACAAGATAGAAAGCCCAGAGATAAACCTACGCACCTAATGTCAACTAATCTATGACAAAGGAGGCAAGGATATACAATGGAGAAAAGACAGTCTCTTCAATAAGTGGTGCTGGGAAAACTGGACAGCTACGTGTAAAAGAATGAAATCAGAACACTCCCTAAGACCATACACAAAAATAAACTCAAAATGGATTAGAGACCTAAATGTAAGACCAGACACTATAAAACTCTTAGAGGAAAACATAGGAAGAACACTCTTTGACATAAATCACAGCAAGATCTCTTTTGACCCACCTCCTAGAGAAATGGAAATAAAAACAAAAGTAAACAAATGGGACCTAATGAATCTTAAAAGCTTTTGCACAGCAAAGGAAACCATAAACAAGCTGAAAAGACAACCCTCAGAATGGGAGAAAATATTTGCAGACGAATCAACGGACAAAGGATTAATCTCCAAAATACATAAACAGCTCATGCAGCTCAATATGAAAACAACAAACAACCCAATTCAAAAATGGACAGAAGACCTAAATAGACATTTCTCCAAAGAAGACATACAGATGGTCAAGAAGCACATGAAAAGCTGCTCAACATCACTAATCATTAGAGAAATGCAAATCAAAACTACAATGAGGTATCACCTCACCCCAGTTAAAATGGGCATCATCAGAAAATCTACAAACAACAAATGCTGGAGAGGGTGTGGAGAAAAGGGAACCCTCTTGCACTGTTGGTGGGAATGTAAGTTGATACAGCCACTATGGAGAACAGTATGGAGGTTCCTTAAAAACGTAAAAATAGAATTACCGTATGATCCAGCAATCCCACTATTGGGCATGTACCCAGAGAAAACCATAATTCAAAAAGACACATGCACCCCAATGTTCATTGCAGCACTACTTACAATAGCCAGGTCATGGAAGCAACCTAAATGCCCATCGACAGACAAATGGATAAAGAAGATGTGGTATATATGTACAATGGAATATTACTCAGCCATAAAAAGGAACGAAATTGGGTCATTTGCAGAGACGTGGATGGATCTAGAGACTGTCATACAGAGTGAAGTAAGTCAGAAAGAGAAAAACAAATATCGTATATTAATGCATATATGTGGAACCTAGAAAATGGTACAGATGAACTGGTTTGCAGGACAGAAATTGAGACACAGATGTAGAGAACAAATGTATGGACACAAAGGGGGGAAAGCGGCAGGGGGGTGGGGATGGTGGTGTGATGAATTGGGCAATTGGGATTGACATGTATACACTGATGTGTATAAAATTGATGACTAATAAGGACCTGCTGTATAAAAAAAATTAAATTAAATTAAAAATTTTTTTAAAAAATCAGCTATTTTCCAGACCAGCAGCTCTCATACTTTTGATCTCAGGACTCCTTTAAACCCTTAGAAAATTTTGAGGCTCCAAAGAGCTTTAGTTTTGTGGGCTATAGGTATCAATATTTACTGTATTGAATAAAACAAAAAATTCAATATTTATTCATTTAAATTACTAGTAAAACCATTATATGTTGACATATTTTTAATGAAAAATATATTTTCCAAAAAAAAATAGTGAGAAGAGAGCCACTGTTTTACATTTTCAGATCTCTTTAACATCTGAAGTAATGGAAGATAGATGGTTCTCATATCTGTTTCTGCTTTCGATCAACAGAGAGTCAGTATCACACATTATACAGTCCCTGGAAAACTCCAGTCAATGGTACACTTGTGAAAGAACGTAAGTTAAAAAGACAAATGATGTACTACTATTATTATTAAATCAGTTTTGACTTTATGGACCCACCTGAAAGGGCTTTGGAGTTTCTCAACTTCAGTTCTACTGATATTCGG
Source organism: Balaenoptera ricei (assembly GCF_028023285.1). Taxonomy (NCBI): domain Eukaryota; kingdom Metazoa; phylum Chordata; class Mammalia; order Artiodactyla; family Balaenopteridae; genus Balaenoptera; species Balaenoptera ricei. Next base: position 42,789,728 of record NC_082660.1, read on the forward strand.
GGCCATATAACTCTGTCGTGGGGGCTGTCCTGTGCATCGTAAGACAGTTTAGCAGCATCCCTGACCTCTACCCACAAGATACCAGTAGCACTGCACATTCTCCCCTGCCAAGTTGTGACAACCAAAAATGTCTCCAGACATTGCCAAATGTCTGCTGGGCGGGGGGGTGGGGGGAGGGGTGTGGCGCAGAATCACCCCCGGTTGAGAACCACTGCTCTAAATGTATACATGCAGGCGGGGTTCTCTTTCAACACTCACACCCAACTACCTTCTGCTTTGTTAGTTTCTGCCATAAGGACCTGAAAAACTAAACTCACTTCTTCAGCTTCCCTTGTGGCGAGTGCCACTTTTGCTGCCTGGAAGAGGGTGGAGACTGGACGCAGTGCAGTCATCTTGCCTCCATGGGGCAACTAAGGTGTGTCTGAAACCCAAGGGTAATGCCCTAGAAAGACTGAGTGTCTGGATGCCTGATTGTAGTGGCAGCCATGGCACCAGCTCGGAGCCGTTAGCCAAGATAAATAGCTCTCTGTTTAAGCTAGTATTAGCCAGATTTTTCTGTTATTTGCAGCCAAACGCATTACTAACTGATACTATTAGAAAACAAAACCAAACAAATATTTAGCACTATTATAAGCCAACCACTCTTGTAACCATCATCCAGTTCAAGAAATGGAACTTTGCCAGCCCCCACAGAAGCCCCCCACAATATGTACCATCCCAATCTCAAGCCCCTTCCTTCACTCAAAAGTAACCAGTAACCTGATTTATAGGAATCATTTCCTTGCATTTCCTTATAGTTTGACCACCAATGTATATTCCTTGACACTATCATTCGGGGTTTACCCATTTTCAAATTGATTGTTTTAATACTTTACATCTCTTTTTCTCCACGGGTTCCCCCTCCATTCCTTTCTGTCAGCTCTCTTTTCATAACGTTCTATTGTGTAGTCCTCTCATTTCTGAATTTTCCAATCCTGATGTATACAGTTCTTGTATAACTTCTATCATTTTCTTAACTTCCTTTAGCTTCTGTTGGAATGTTAATAAAGTTTCATCTGCTTTGGGACCCTCTTCTTCTGGTATGACTTCATTGTCTGTAACTTTATTATTCATAGGGGTTATCCCCATTTTTTCTTATATTTACATGAAGTTCAACCTCAATCCGTTTCTGCTGCCCATATTAAGTGAGGTGGGTAGAGGGTAGAAGGCCCAGAAGAGCTTTTCCAGTTTCATGGCTCTAGGGCTCCCTCTTCTGGTTTTACATTGAAGTATTAAAAATACGGCCCAGAGGCGTAGCCACCCGGAGGTGTAGCCAATACTCAGATCTACTTCCTCTGGCCTTCTCCACCATTACTATCTGAGCTTTCTTTCTCCTTTAATGCCCCATCAATCAAGGTCTGTGGTCCTAGCAGGTCATTTTTAGGGAGTGGCTCTGTCCTTGCAGAGAGATCTTCTACAAGGGATTTCCTGAGAGGTCTGAGGGCCCAGGTCACTCCAGCAGCCTCACACCTCCTCCAGTCTCCTTGCCCTCACCCACAAATTAGAGCCTGAAAAGCCTCCTCCCAGTATTAACTGCTGTTATCCAATACGACCATAAAATTCTTTACTCCCAGTGGGGATCCCTCCTTTTGAGTGTGAATACTTGTGGGAAATTTCTAGGTTCCCTGACAATCAAAATGACCAGCAGCCCCCTCTTTCCTTTGCTTCCTCCAGCGCAGCTGCTGTTCTTATCCCTAAGTCTCACTGCTACCGGTAGTTTGACCCCACCAGTTGATAACTGGGGATTCATGGAGATACTCTGTTGCTAGTTGAGTCTGTGTTTTCTTTTTTGCTGTCTTGCTTTCTCTATTTTTGTTAGGGATTAAGGGAGATTCTGAAACTACTTCCCATCACGCCTTTCTTTTCAAAAAGTTTAACTCATTTACTGAGAGTAAACAAAAAATAATTTGGATTTGAAAAATGTCAACTATATCATGAGGCTGCTCCAGATAATCGTAAATCTAGGCAATAAAACCACTACTCTAAGCTTTCAGATGCTAACCAGACATCAACAGGGGGCATCACCAGCAGGCATACTTCCTAAAGGACAGACATGTCATCTGTATAAAACAAGACGCAAACAAGGTCACTCTCTTTCTTCCACCCTTGAAAACAGTTTATCAAGTTACACAATAGGAAAAATCTTTAGGGATTAGACTAAAAAAAGTTCCTGTTTTCTCGATTATTTATTACATGAACGATATGTGTGGCTCCTTACATAAAACCTGTGACGGTTAATTTTACTCGTCAACTTGACTGGACCATGGGGTGCCCAGATATTCGATTAAACATTATTCTGGATGTGTCTGTGAGGTTCTGGATGAGATTCACATTTGAATCAGTAGACTGAGTAAAGCAGATGGCCCCCCTCAATGAGGGTGGGACTCATGTGGTCTGTTGAAGGTTTCACTAGAACAAAAAGGCAGAGTAAGGGAGAATTCACTTTCTCTGCCTGTCTTTGGACCCAGACTGGAACTACAGCATTGGCTCTCCTGGTTCTCAAGCCTTTGCACTGCAGATCTTGAGACTTCTTAGCCTCCATAATCACATGAGCCAATTCCTTACAATCAAGCAGTCAATCAATATGTCCCTTTCCCTCTCCCCCTCACACACACATATGTCTCCTATTTATTCTGTTTCTTTGAAGAAACCTGACTAATACAAAACCTCTACTCTTTGTTTATCATTATGTGACACAAGAATTGTCTTGTTTTGAACCCAATGCTGAAGAAAAATTAACAATGATAATAATAACAATTATTAAGGTCTTACCGGGAAGCAGGCACTATGCTAAACATTTTACAATCTCATTTAGTCCTCATAAAAACCCTAGGAAGGTAGTAGTATCATATCTCCCAATTTAGAGATGAGAAAACAGGCCGTGTGTGGTGGGCTGCTTTCTGCTGCGGTAACAAACTTCCCAAAATCTCAGTGGTCAAACGCGAGAGAAATTTTATCTATTACTCATACAGTACGTCCACTGGGGGTTTGCACCAGAGGCCTCTATTCACATCAGTCAGTCAGTCACTCAGGGACTCAGGACTGGCGGAGGCTAATCTCAACGAACAGAGCACGGGGCTGGCAGCCCAGGACACCTGGGTCCCAGGACTTTATCAGCGAGGGTTCTGGCAGGAAACAGATGAGTAATTTGAGGAATGTTTATAAAGGCATTATTTATAGAAGTGTGTAGAGAGCACGGGAGAGGGGGAGGGCAGTACCTGTGGCTGAAAACAGGGAGCTTTTATACCATCCCTAGGCTCAAAGGGTCCAGGGAAGGAGTGGTTGCCAGAACCAGGAGCTGTGTGGAGAGGGTCACCCAACAGGAGCCGTGACCTTTGTTCAAGGGACACAGCCAGCCCACAGGGACCCTGCATGTCCAGCCTCCTCCCAGTCTCCCACTGGTGCTCCCCCTGTGGACAAATCCAATGGGAAAGTAGAAGGCAAAGGAACCTTTGCAATCTTCCATACCAGTCAGCCTCCCAGTGCCAAGAAGAGAGTGGGGAAGGGTGGTGTGGAAATGTGGAGGGGCAAACAGAAGCCGTCCAATAGTGCACAGCAAAGTCCAAAGACAGAGTAAAGCGAAGCCTTGAGTACATGATTTTCAAAAGCTCCTTTAACTTTTTTTTTTTTTTTTTTTTTTTTTTAAGAAATTCACGTTCTTTTATTTATTTATTTATGACTGTGTTGACTCTTCGTTTCTGTGTGAGGGCTTTCCCTAGTTGCGGCAAGTGGGGACCACTCTTCATCGCGGTGCGCGGGCCTCTCACCATCGCGGCCTCTCTTGTTGTGGAGCACAGGCTCCAGACGCGCAGGCTCAGCAATTGTGGCTCACGGGCCCAGTTGCTCCGCGGCATGTGGGATCCTCCCAGACCAGGACTCGAACCCGTGTCCCCTGCATTGGCAGGCAGATTCTCAACCACTGCGCCACCAGGGAAGCCCTCCTTTAACTTTTAAACACTATTTTCCTAAAATACGACTGTACCAGTAGTAAAAAATAATAATAATGTGTAGTTAACTCATTTATTTATGACAATAAACACTAGCTCTGCATAAATAATAATTAACACTTTGTACTGGTCTGAATTTGGCTGTTCTGAATTTCAATTTCTCATTCTCCCTGCCCATCACCTTAAAAAGCAAGGCAGGAAGTCGGCCATGTCCCTCCTGGGCAAGCCTGTGCCCAACCAAGATGAGGACTACGGGTGCGGACAACCAGAAGGTGATGCGGGGGTGGGGGTAGGAAGGGGATGACAGACTGGGTGAGTGGCTCCCCCCACAGCTGGACCCTTGCAATCAGAGAGAACAAGGTCACAACAGCTGTTTCCAACTGGACATGGACTGAGAAATTACAATTCACTGACTGAAGACTACTGGTACAGGTATCTAAAAAGCGGTGGGAAAAATGAAACAATAGTGGAAAGAGAAAGAAGGAAAAATCAAGAACCTGACTTTGTTCCTTCAACTAACTTTCTCTGAACACTCCACCTGTGTACTAAGGAGTACTTAGCACTTGCGAACGCTCAGCACAAAGCGGCAAGTAATGTTATGTAGAAAATAGACCTGACTCAGGAGCTGTGGGAGCTACTGACTGAAGCAGTAAAGGAAGAATAACCAGGCAGGTGGCAGATTTGACCTCAGTCTCGAAGACTAAGCAAAAGACTGACCAGCCTGGGTGGTGCAACTAGAGAATTACTCTCTGACAGCACAGATCGCAGCTTTTGAAACCTGTGAGTGGGTCTGATTGACTCGAGGGGTGTAAAAGTGACAGGATTACAGTGAGAGGAATCACTGCATAATGGTTCACAGGAAGGAAGGGCGCTCATTTTCTCTGGTAGCTGCTTACGAATGTAGCAGTACTACAGGTTGGAAACTTATATTTTCTTTCCTGAATTGTGGATCCATTTAAGTAACAGTCCACAAAGATGGCACGTGGCACCCATGACACACAACCACGGAACGGAGAGGGCTCCTGGTCACAGAGCAGCCTATGGCACACCACGCACAGGCTGCCCCCATCAACAGGAAGACCAAACACAAGAGCCAAGTACAGTGAAATCAGGGACAAGGACTCTTACTCTTTCATCCCAATACCAGAATTTCTGTTTGATGCACCAGGCACAAGAAGTCAATTTGGTCTTATGGTTCCCCTCTAACTCTGCACTTAAAGTTTTTATTTCTTTTATGGCCCAAGTTCTCAAACAACAGATTTTTAGGAAGCTGGTAAAACACTTTTAATTTACAAAAACATTCTACATTTCAGAAAGACTTCCATTAAAAAGCAGTTAAAGTTAATGTCCTGATGTTTAATAAGTTTAAAGTTTCAATTTTCTAGAACTTTCATTTCTATAAAACCCTTACTGTGCCAATCTTCACAGGACAAATAAAAATGGTGTGTCATGGTAATGCCTTCCATTATTTATTTTCTACCACAGCATGGACACATTAAAGTGAAGTAAACAATTACAAAGATAATCTGGAAAAATAAGCCTTTCTATCCAATTAAATGAAGCGACACTAATGGCTCAGAAAACAGTATCAGTAATCTTTATGTTACACTAACTTCCCTTTGCTTATTGGTGGTACTAGTAAGATGTTAGTAATAAAGTTATAGATGAGTATAGTTAGTAATATATTTTCAGAGACACTAAACACCTTTCTTAAACTTATATAGAATTATTTCTCAACAGACACACATTTGGAGATGTCACAGACATTGTAGTGTTAGAATAATAAAGCTACTTTTCACAGTGCTTAGGTTAAGTGGTAACCTGTTATTAAACACACACATACACACACACACACACACACACACACACACACACACACACACACACACACGTAAAACAGAGAAATCTCTGCCTGAGTCAGAAGATGTTGATAGAGACCAACATAATCAGCAGATGATATGCTCAACACTTTACATGCATTATCTCATTTAATCTTCACAATAGCCCTTCACAATAGGAAACAGGTACCATTATTCCTACTTCATAAATGAGGAAACTGATGCTCAGGAGATAAAGTGTGCCCAGGCCACCCGGTTAGTGACTGGCAGGGCTAGAACTCAAACCACCACCTGCAACTCCACATCCCACATTCTTTTCACAAACAAGGGTGCTTCAACCAGCCAAGTCTTCAGTATCAATTTACTTAGAGTGTTTGTAAGAAAACAGGGGGGTGAGAGGGACTTCCCTGGTGGCCCAGTGGTTAGGACTTCACGCTTCCACTGCAGGGGGCATGGGTTCGATCCCTGGTCAGGGAACTAAGATCCCACATGCCTCGTGGTGCGGCCAAAAAAAAAAAGAAAAAAAAATTAAAAAAAAAATGGGGGGGGTGAGAGAGATCAACGGTTTTTAATCATCAAGAGTTTTCAGAGCCACACAACTGTCTAGAGCTGTGCTATCCAATGCGGTAGCCATTAGCCACATGTAGCCATTTAAACTTAAATTACTGGGCATAAAATTCAAAACTCAGTTCTTCGGTTGCACTATCACACATTTCAAGTGCTCAACAGCCACACGTAGCTACTGGCTACCATAAAGGATTGGGAAGACTATAGAATATTTCTATCACCACAGAAAGGTCTATTGGGTAGCGCTGATCTAGAGGACCCCCCAAGAGGCATGGTGAAGTGGAGGTGGGGCATGGTGGGAATCTGCATATCTTAGAGATCATTACTGCCCAGAATGTTAGAGGACATCATAGACAATGAAAAGGCCTTTCCATCTGTACTGTAAGAACAAGATCAGCTTTCTCCATAAATTCTTTCCCTGCAATGGCACTCTCAGTGGTTAACACTAGAGGAAAGAATAGCCATAACTACTTTATGTGAACCGATTCAATTATGGGTTCCAACTTGGAGAGGAGAGCTTGTTTGTTTGTTTGTTTTGAGCTGCAGGGGAGGAAGGGTATATAATAATTCCACTTTTAAGAACTGGTTCAACTAACACTTGAAAAATACAAGGTAAGAGATTTATGAATAGGAACCACATCACAGTGTGCAGGAACATTGCACAAAAGGACTTTACAAATTAAATTACATTCACTACAGGTACTGGTGTGCATTTCTACTAAGCAAAGGTATTATTTAAACCAAATGATAGGTTTCCTAAAAGAATGCAAAAGCACAACACTGAGAAAAAAGACAGTCTAAGTGTAAAAATTATGACTAAATTAGACATTCTAAAATGAAAGACAAAAAGAGAAATACAGGTGGAAGCAACCCAAGTGCTTGTTGGCAGATGGATGGATAAACAAGATGCGGTACATTCATACAATGGAATATTATTCAGGTTTAAAAGGAAGGAAATTCTGACACATGTTACAACATAGATGAATCTTGAGGACATTATGCTAATGAAATAAGCCAGACACAAAAAGACAACTTCTGATGATTCCACTTATATGAGGTATCTACAGTAGTCAAACTCATAGAGACAGAAAGTAGAATGGTGGTTGCCCAGGACTGGGGGGTGGGGTGGGGGGAGAGTGGGGAGATGTTGCTTAATGCGTATAGAGTTTCAGTTTCGCAAGATGAAAAAATTCTGGAGATTGGTTGCACAACAATGTGAATATACTCAACACTGCTGAACTACACACCTGAAGATGATTAAGATGGTAAATTTTATGTTGTTGGTTTTTTTTTACAATAAGAAGAAGAAGAAGAAAAGGGAAATGCAGGCCCTTCTTAGAAAAGCCATCTAAGTCTGTTAGACCACCTACTGGTCTCTTCCTCCACTGTTCCATGTTAACACTACAGTCTCCTTACTGTAATGAAAGTTAATGATTGCTCTGAACTTTTTAAGATTTAAATAATAAAACATCATAATGGTAAGGCCAAATATGCAAATACCTGGGTCAGTAGCAGAGATAACTGCTCCAAAAAAGAGACAATCCGTGTAGTAAAATTTATCCGAGAGCTGCCCCACAATCTTCATGAGCTTCACCACACCATACATGAGATTTCTGTAAGAAGGGAAGGTAAACTATGTCAGAAGGAAAAAAAAAAAAAGAAAAGAAAACCCACCTAATTGAGTAACCTGGCAAATGAGCAAGCAGAGGAGTACTAGAATACTGCACTTCCAGAGAGGTTTGTGAAAACGTCGGGCAGCTGCTGTGGTTGGACACTTACCAGGAACATGTGCAAATAAGACTTTGGCACCAAGTAATGGTCTGCAGTTAATGTCATCTTGCTGAAATATCTGAACACTCCATTTTAAAAAACTGTGCTTATTTACAACTATAAAGTATGATCCTCAATTAGCAACAGTTAGGGCATTTTAAGCAAATGGGTAGTAGGGAAGAAAGGAAGAGAAAGAACCCTGCAAAATGGGTAATGAATTGCTACAAAACTCCCAGGATTCTAAGACAATGCATTTAAAGTCATGTAAATGAGTAGACTGGATGAAGCTGGAGAGAAAAAAAATGGGTTGGCCACAAAGATCCAACTGGTCAACCTTCTCTGCCAATAATTATTTCAAAGAAGGGAAGAGAGGCAAAACTCTTTGAACATCCCATTAAAATATCAGCGTACCCATTGACATATCTGGCTTCTCACTCTTTGCATGGGTTAGGCAGGCCAGCAGCAGCCCTCCTTATACTGTGCAGAATGTGATATGGCCCAAGAAGGAGCACCAAGTTAATATTTCAACTTGGCCAGAGCACATTTCCTACAGGACAGCTGACAAATTGGGAGGAGTGAAGAGTGTTAAAAGGCCTAGTACATGTTATTAAGGATGTGTGTGTGTGTGTGTGTGTGTGTGTGTGTGTGTGTTGGTAGCAGCTGTAGGGATTAGGGGAATAAAAACAACCACAGAATAAAGAGAAATTAAGAAAATCCCATTTACAACAGCATCGAAAAGAATAAAATGCCAAAAATAAATAGCCACAGAATAGACTCATTGTACCCTACAGCCAACCCCCAATAATAAGATTCTTAAAGGTCAAGACCATATCATTGCTCATCTTTGTACCTTAGGTGTCTAGAACAGTAGATTGACGAAGCTAGAAATTCAAGAACTATTTGCAGAATTGAATCCTTTTGAGAATAAATAGCTATAACTTAGTGTTTGCCTACTGTGTGCCAGACATTGACACTGTTCCAGACACTTAAACAGCTATATTTCAATTCACAGGAATTCTATGATACAGAGTTGATTTGCTCTTTGTTGCTTATCAAAGGCTTCTTTCACCTACCCTTTAAATATTTCTTGAAACTAGACCTTCCTCTCCATTTCCTTCTATCATAAGCTTAGATCTGAGCAATAGACTTCTCCGTGGTAGCGTTTTCCCTATAGTCACCAATACCAGTTATCTAACCTGTCACTCTTCAATGGCTTGTCCCTCTTAAAGGACAAAGTCCAAGCCCCTCCTGTTTTGGTGGCATAAAATCCTCCTGCTTTTATCTCCAGCTTTCCAGCTAATTTCTTTAAATTAACTAAAGTTCACATTTCATTCAGATTTCCTTAGTTTTTTACCTAATATCCCTTTTCTGTTCCAGGATTCCATCCAGGATACCACATTACATTTAGTCATCATATCTCTTTTGTCTCCTCTTGGCTGTGACAGTTTCTCAGACTTTGCTTGTTTTTGATGACCTTGGCAGTTGGGGAGGAGTACTGGTCAGGTATTTTGCAGAATGTGGGACTTGTCTGATTTTTTTTTCTCATGATTAGACTGAGGTAATGTGATTTTGGGAGGAAGACACAGTGGTAAGTGCCATTCTCATCACAGATATCAAAGGTACAGTGTATCAACATGATTTACCAATTTTGGTGTTAATCTTGATCATCTGGCTGAGGTAGTGTTTGCCAGGTTTCTCCTCTGTAAAGCTACTCTTTCTTCTTCCTTTGCATGCTGTACTCTTTGGAAGGAAGTCACTATGCACAGCCCACAATCAAAGGGGGGAAGGCTCAAGCTTCATCTCCTTGAGGGGGACTGTATCTGCATAAATTATTTGGAATTCTTCTGCACAGATATGTCACTTCTCCCCCATTTATTTATTCATCCAATCATTTATTTATATCAGTATAGACTCAAATATATTTGTTTTATACTGTGGGTGATGATCCAAAACAATGTTATTTCTTATGTTGTTATTTAGCCATTAGAGAGGGGGGGTTTTCAGGTTGGCTCTGTGTCCCTTTGACATGCTCCATATCCTTTTTGTTTGTTTTGAGCACTTCCTTACTCTCTGACACTATAAGATGCTCCATTGTCATTTTGCATATTTGTTGCCCCAGCCCTAGAATCAGCCATTTCTGCAAGGGGCCCTGGTTCTTTTCATTGAAGAATGCTATTAGAAACTAAGATCTGGGGACTAGGTTTTATTTTATTTCAATGTTAATGAATCTTAATTTCAATTTAAATAGCCACATGTGGCTCACAGCTACCACACTGGACAACGTAACTCTAGATCTTAATTACAATCATCATAAACATCAAAATACTGGACTCTGGCCGTTGACAGGTGCTGGGGGGGCGGGGGAAATGGGGAGGTGCTGCTCAAAGGGTACAAACTTCCAGTAACAAGATTAATAAGTTTGGGGATCTAATGTACAACACAGTGATTATAGCTAATGATACTGTACCACATACTTGAATGTTGCTAACATGTTCTCACCACAAAAAAAGAAATGGTAACCATGTGACCGGATGAAGGTGGTAGCTAATACTATGGTGGTAATCATTTTGCAATTTATAAATGTGTCAAATCAACACACTGTATACCCTACACTTACACAATGTTATGTGTCAATTATATCTCAATAAAGCTGGGGAAAATATTGGATTCTGTGGACCCATGTGGATCTCATCTCTTTGGAAGTGTGGTAATTTGGTTATATGACAAAGAGTCACTTACCCGATAATGAAGCAGGAAACGGCAGTCCCCAAGAACGCATAGGCCAGAATAGACCCAAGGTTTCTGAAAAAGTGTCTCTGAATAAAACAAAAAAGCAGGAATCACATTGTGAATTTTGACAGTGGACATCAGAAACACTACAAGTCTCTAGAAAGTGAAACTTTACTTACTGCTTCCATTACGTCAATTAACAACTGAAGTTACTCCTGAATAATGCTATTTAGCCTTAGAAAATCATGGTTTTAAGATCTCCTTTGTCCTACCAATCAGTGAGCAAGCAAGCAAGGCCTTAGTAAATTTCAGAAAAAACTACTCTGGCTGATTATATTAAATTACATTTTGTGTGTGTGTGTGTGTGTGTGTGTGTGTGTGTGTGTGTGAGTATGTGTGTGTAAGTAGACCAATCATTTTCACAGATTTAACCCAAACTATTTTACCCTAGTGATTCAACTAGTCACTTCCAGTTCTGGTGGTACCTTAGAAGAACATTGCAGATGTAAGTTTGAAACTAATAAGCTATGAAAGTGCTAAGGAGCTTTCTGGTTAACTCAGCATCAGAGGCGTCTTCTGATATTCATCTGAATTAATCTTTGGAGCCTGGGAAAGAGGGAAAATAGAGATAGGTGTGGAGAAACAAGAAACAGGTAGTTCATCTAAGATGGGCAAATTTATAAGTATGTACACACACACACACACACACACACACACACACACACATGAATTTACTTCTCATAAATCATTGGGCCTGTGGATATTCTGATGGGGAAAATCCCTGTTCTTGGGACCCTGAGACATGATCCTTACTTCTCAAGGCATAAAGCTGTTCACACTGGACAATCATAACTATTTAACAAAAACAGACAAACAAAATCCCCTAAACACCCTAATTAAACAGGAACCAGGAACACTTTATCTAGAAATTTTAAAAGGCAGGAGTGCCCCAGCATGTGAGCCAAGCACCATCAGGGAAAGAGAGGGCACAGAAGAAGCACTCAGCCTGGATCAAGCAGCCATCACGAAGTCTGATCAGACAAAGGGCTGCAGGCGACCACTGGCCTGCATTCCAGACAGAGGACCTAAGACCTTGGCTTCAGCCTTCCCCAATGCCTGCCCCTCTCTGAGGCTGTGAAGAAGGCATCAAAGAATCCCTAGTGCCCCTAAACCACCTGCTCAGAACAGAATCCTTCAAGGGCTTCCCACACTGACAGTCATCAAATGAAGGTACCGCCTGTACATATTATAGACACATTAGGTTTGCCTCCTAAATCAGTCATTGTCCTCAGCCTTTTTTTAATGCTAATGCATTTATATGCCACTGTTTTGAAAAAAAAAATTAGACTTCAAAAAAAAAAACCAACAACTGTGACCTACTTGCCTTTAAAAGCTCCACCAAGTGCTTAAACCAGGGAGGGAGTGCATCAAGGACAAGACATGAGACCAATGAAACCCATGCGAAGTATCCAGGAGCAAAATTTTAATCCTAGATGTGCTTTCCCTTGCCACTCGGCTTTCTTTTGGGTAATCATTCCTATGGTTGGTTTGAATATATTAAGTAAATTTGTATTTATGATATTAGCCAAAGCAGAAAATTAGAAATGTAAATCTACCACCAAAAATGCATTCATGATATATTCTAAAATCACACACACACACACACACACACACACACACACAAATTACCCATCCCATTCGTATCTGTTGATATGAACTGGAATTTTATTGCACCTTGAAAAGGTATAACATGCCACTTATTTGTATATTATTACACCTAGTATTTCATCATATACTTCAGAGTTTACAAAGTACTTTCGCATATTAGCTCATCCAATTCTCACAACAACCTCATCGTGAAGGTGTTTTTTGGACCATTTTATATGAGAGACAACTAAGGCTCAAAAGTGTGATGTGAGCTGCCTGAAGTCACATGTCTACCAAACCGCAGCACCAGAACTGGAAAGCAGGTCTTCTGACCCCAAGGCATTGCACTCTCACCGCACAAGATGCCCTTCTTGATTCCCACCACATCCTTTTAGGGAAGAAGGACGGGAGGTGTCTAGTGGAATCCTGTATCTTTCATCATCTTCTTATTTGGCCTTAACAGTTCACAGTCACGTGTGGTTCACATGGCCATGACTGGTTCAGTCTCTCCCTTCTTTTCCCTTTCCATTATAGAATGGCAAAAAGAAACAAAAGGAGATGACATGCCCTGGTAAAGCCTTTGAGAATATAAACCTAAAACAGATCAGGATGAGAAGGTTTGTATTCAATGAAAATCCACCTGGCATCCCAATTCCTAGTTGTACCATTCTAAGCCTTACATTCCTACTCCTTGGGAAACCTTATCATTGCCCATTCCCCTGACAAATTTGAACATGGTGTGTGTGTGTATGTGTGTGTGTATTGGGGGAAATTCACAAAACATGAAAGCTTCTATAGGTGAATTCTTTCCCTGCCAATGCCCTCTAAGCAAACTGAGTGGTAGCACAAAATCAAAGCTAAGGCCATGGTACATTTTTCAAGTTAGAAAAAAGAAGGTCCATGTCTGAATGACAACTACATGTACATAGGTCAAAGGGTATGAATCTGTTTACATACCAGAGGTTAAATGGTGAAACACTTACTACACATTTAATTGGGAACATTTAATCAGAGATGGCAACCACATAAGTACCAACTATTTAGGTGCCTGATTAAAAAGGAAAGAGACTAAACTAAGAGCTAATAATAACCTTTAAGACTAGCATTTCAAAAACAACTTAAATTGGTTAACTGGCAAAGCCTGTTATTTGTTTTTCTTCTGAGAAAATGAAGCTGACAAAGGGAAGGCTCTGCAAACACTAAGGTTTTTTTTTAGCCATTAGAGTGGCTTTCACAACCAATGGTTTGGTTTCATTTTAAAGCAACTATGACATTGATTATACATTAAGATTACTTATTTAAAATACCAAATTATTCATCACCCATTTGATCTTAAGAGCAGCTCCCAAACTCTTTATTTAGATAAAGAATAACATTATTTATGCCTGTAAGATCATCTACCATTTGTTACATGTCAATAGCTGACATATAGATTCAGATTACTTTGGCAACCTCATAAATAAGTCAGAAAAAGGATACTTTTTTGGTACAGAAAACCTATATCTGGAAAGAATGCAACACAGAGGAACAACCCTAGGTCCTCCAGTCAGACAGACAGGCATAACCTTGACTCAGTCCTGCACCACCTACATAACCTCAAACGTCACTTAATCGTTCTCAATTTGGCTTCATCATCAGTAAAATGCAGGACATTCTCTACATGTCTGTGACTGTCCAGATGTGCGTTGGGCTGGTGTGCAGAAACACAGCCTCCTGCTCCTCAAGCATCCATTGTGGAGAGGGGACTTAAGTTCCATCCCTCCTCCCTTGAAGGTGATGCAGTAAGAAGGGGCCATGTGATCTCTGAAGGGGGAGATTGGCTTGACCCTGACTTGTAGCCTTGACTCTCTTACGAAAAGTGGGGGAGTGCTCTTGCTCCTATGGCCTCCATGCTATGAGCAAAAGAGGCAGCCTTTGGCAGGCCCAGCAATTTCTAGGATCTCTCCATTTCAGCCTCCCTATCTGTGACTGTGACCGACTTGGTGGCTAAAGGGCATCTGTCTTCAATTCATGAGGTCGGCAGTAAGGAGTCCCATTACCAAGGGCTAAACTATATCATCCAAGATGCGTCACCAGGGACTTTGGGTCATAATTGATCATTCAGTTGCCAGTTAGCTCCTTGTGTCTGTTTATAAATGAGTTGGAAACCTGGGGGAGAGGGGTGTGAGGTTATCTACCACCCTCACATTCTTAGAGTTTCTGTGATGATCAGAAATAATGTATGTAAAAACCGAAATAAAGGATATATGCAAAGTTCTTTATATCATATGCTCCATAAATAACTATATTTGTGTGGGTTGTGAAGAGTTTAAAAACCTTCTGAAAACTGAAGAGTTGCTTTGACAGAAGAACCAGCCTGATGGGCAGGTACCCTCTCATAAAATGAGTTGGGACTGTTCCCTCCTCTATGTTCTGAAAGATTTTGTGTAGGACTCATTATTTCTTCCTTAAATGCTAGATAGAATTCACCAGTGAAGCCATCTGGGCTTATATAAAGGTTTTTAACTATGAACTCTGTTTATTTCATTAATATAGGGCTGTTGAAGTTTTCCATCTCTTCTTGGGTCAGTTTTGGTAATTTGTGCCTTTCGAGAAATTTGTCTATTTCACCTGGGTTGTCAAATTTATTGGTACAAAGTTGTTCATATTATTCTCTTATTGTCCTTTTAATGTATGAAGGGTCTATACTGATGTCCCCTCTCTCATTCCTGATATAGGTAATTTGTTTCTTTCCTCTTTTTTTTACCTTGATTGATCTATCTAGAGGTTTATCAACTTTGAAGGCATTCTCTACGTCCTAAGGATGTTACTGAGTTTTATTGGCAGCCAAGATCTCTCTTCTCGAGGCTCACTGAAAAGGTTTCCTTTAGTCCCCTTTCAGAAAGACAGCTGAAACAAGGTCCTTGGCTGTTATCTGAAGTAGGCTTTTTTGGAGGCTAAATTTTCACAGAATAGTCCCACAATGGGGAGGAAGGGAGCCACTCACAGTATTTATAAAGGTATTTGGTATTTTAAATATCTAGGGGCTTAGGCCCAACCTTGCTGCTGAACACAATGACCCTCCCTCAATAATGATAGATTTTTTTTAAACTTTTTACTTTGGAGTAATTATAGATTTACAGAAGCTGCAAAAATAGTGCAGAGAGGTCCCATGGTACCTTCACACATTTTCCTCCACTGGTTATATCTCACATAATTGTAGTGCAATATCAAAACCAGGAAACTGACATTGGTACAATGTGTGTGCATAGTTCTATGTCATTTTATCACATGTGTAGATTCTTGTAACCACCACTGCAATCAAGATGCAGAACTGTTCCACTGCCATGAAGATTTCCCTCATGCTACCCACTTTATAGTCACAGCCACCCCCTCCCCTTCTCATCCCCACCATCCCTAACCCCTGGCAACCAATAATTTGTTCTCCATCCCTATAATTTTGTCATTTCTAGAATGCTATATAAATGAAACCATATAGTATGTGACCTTTTGAGACTGGATTTTTTTCACTCAGCATAATGCCTTTGAGATCCATCCAGGCTGTTTTGTGTATCAATAGTTTGTTCCATTTTATTGCTGAGTAGTATCCATGGTATGGATGCTTGTTTAACCATTCACCTATTGTAGGACATTTTGTTTGTTTCCAGTTTGGGGCTATTACAAATAAAGTTGTTATGAACAACCATGTACAGTTTTTTGTATAAACAGAAGTTTTCATTTCTCTGGGATAAATCCTCAGAAATAAAATCGCTGGGTCATATGGTAATTTCAACTTTAGTTTTATAAGAAACTGCAAACATGTTTTCCAGAGTGGCCATACCATTTTACATTCCCACCAGCAATGGATGAGAGTTCCAGACTTTAAAACAGAAATGAGTCACTGATGATGAGTCAACTGTAGTCTCTTGAGTGGGTACAGAACACAGTAATAAGCAATCTGAGAGAAGGAAAAAAACTAGAATATTGTGCAGGAAAATTAAAGCAGAGATTCCCATGCTTTAAGAAATACTGGCAAAAATTCCTTACCTTCTTTAAACTATATCCAGCATGGAAAATAATTGGAGGCAGCAGAATGTTGAAAAAGACCTCTGGATCAAATGTTACCTAAACGTTTAAAAAGAAAAAAAGCCAATTTTTTGTTGAATACCAATTGGTGCCATAATATTTGCTTAATATTTTAAGCCACTGACTAATGTTTGAATATTTAAAACAAATGACATCAATGTGAAAAAATCACAGACTCAGCACAGTAGAGAAGCCACAGCTCCCATGAGCACTGGCCTGTTCTTCTCCACACGGCACTTCTGCCTTCTACTCTTGGTGTGTTGTTGAATATGTATTAAGACACAACAATTCAGTGCAATTTTGAGAACTCACAGAAAGCTTCTGGTCAATGTTCTTCAACAAGAAATGAAAACATCTTGATTTTTATCAAACCTTTATAAAGGTTCAACTACAATAAAAGATGCAGTCATGATTCTTTATTAATTTCCTGTATCCTACCACATAATGATTTATAGACATAATCTTACTGAATTTAAGTCTCTTTTGAGTGACCAGCCATTTGTGATACGTAATGTGGACTAGATCAAAGTCTCCAGTGGTGCTAGTGATTTCCTGAATATCAACATAAGTTCATCAACTCTAAGGGGACTAAAACTACCTGTAGGCAATCAGGGAAATCACTCTGAAACTATCAACAAAGCCCTATCACATCCAGAAAAGAATTAAACATTCTACAAAGCCTCCTAACCTTTTTAAAGGTTTGTTCACGTTGGTAGATTAACTGGCTCTTATTTCAATTAATTATTTGAAATCTCCATTCTAATTATTAAATGTAAATAGTCATTAGTGTGGTATTACACTGGGTATCTTTCTCAGTTGCATTTAATTTCACAAATGTTTATGGAAATCCCATGCATTCTTATGAAGGGTTGAGAGCCAAGAGTTCACTAGGACTCGTCCTTAGGGACAGAGAGGAGATGGGCATGTTGAACGCTCCAGGTTGAGAATAATTTTCTTTAAGGATTATGGCAGATCCTGAGAACAATAATAATTTAATTTTTGGAGCACAGGCTACACTCTTTGACTGCAAGCCTTCACATATTAAAGGGGTCTCCCACAACTTGGATCCCCAGACTTTATATGGAAGCCCTCCTGCTGATAAGCCCGGGTGTATAAGGTACTAGAATGTATGTGGATAAATACAGATCTTGTGCTTATTCTGGAAATCACCCAAGTGAAGTGAAGAGATATATAATCCCTTTTCCTGTGGAGTATTTTAGCTACCCCCAACATTAAATGAAAAACAACATGTGTACTCAAATTCTAAGACAACAAGAGATTTTTCCTCTGAAGAGTCATTAAGCCTTTGGCATCAATCACCAATGAGAGTGGGAAACTCAATAAATGTTTGTAGAATATGGTAAAATAACCACGAATAAGTAAGAATAACACTTCTGAACACTGATTATTAACAAGCTAAAAGAAAAATAAGAAACCGATCTTAATTTAAGAAAGAAACAATCTCATCCCTAAACCATAACGAGAGTAAGAGACATAATCAAAAAGAGATGGGAGTTGGAGAGAGGAGCTGAGTGGGATGTACGAACCCACTGCACCATTGGTGGCCCACATCAGTCTGACAAAGTTAAAAGGCCCAAGTTCAAATCTGGTTCCTTCTCCTCATCACAGTCCAAAAGCTTCCTAGCCAAACTGACAGCCAGGAATGTTACTGATGTTCCAGGAGTGTGAAAAGATTTCTGTTCACAAAGTTGAGACAGAATCGGAAAATCAAAAACCACGTCAGGACCAAAGTGGCTGAGTGGCCCGAGCTCACCTTCCTCAGCATGTCGTTCTGCTCTACACTGTTGACCTTGCCAGGGCTGATTTCTCCTTTCAGGGTGTATTCGAAGAACTTCCCACTGACATTCACTAATAAGGTGCTGAAGGCCCTGTCTTCCTGAGTGCAGCTGAGTGACTTGTCGTGACCACTGGTGGCAGTGGTGCCGTACCTCAGGATCACCCCGACGATGAGCCCTGAAACACAGTGGAAGAAAACATCAGGCCTGTGGAAGGACACAGAGAGCGTGGGAACAATGGCAACGACTAAGAAACTCTGAAGTAATCTTAGAGACCAGGTAGATGATGTGTATTTTAGGGACAACTACACAGTCCTTCAAAAGGGTTAAGAATCCATCTATTCTGGCTTGAGTCCCTCAGCCACCGAGAGGACAAGGTAGGACAGTACCTTTCGGGATTATGACAGTACTCCGAGTACTCTGAACCACTGAGCATGTCTCATTTCTCAGGTTTTTGCTGGAGGAAGATGGGGTGATAAGAGGCAAAGTTTTTTTCTGCCTAGCACAGCGCAAAGCAGAACCACTGAGCTCTTTGATTTGCACCAGCAGCATCCCTCAGGCCATCCGCCAGCGAGGACAAGGCCTCGGGAATTTCTAGTTGTTACAAATGCAATTTGTTTTGCCACACACTAGAGGAAGGGAAAAAAAGAAAAGAAATGCTTTTGCTGAGGTCATTTCAAGTATTGGGTATCATGGAGAAAATAATTACATCCCTTAGGGAGCTAAACAGCACAGTGCCAATTTTCGCAGTCATGATTCAGGGACTGGACAGCTGGCTTCTTGGGGCTATGCCATTGACACAGCTAGCATAATTAGCTGCAAGTCTTTCCGTCTCATTCTGTTCTTAGCAGGGTTTTCCCTTTAGGAGGAAAAAACCAGCAAAATTGGGTGTAAGCATTTAATTCCATGAGTTATGAAGAAATGTTGCTCCCCTGGTCCTGGACATGAGTCACATGCCCAAGTAAAAGTGAGTGAAATGTGGAAAAAAAAGAAAACATAAATAACCACCAGACACTTTCCACAATTCTCTCTTAGGTGGAAAACTTCAGACTTCTCTCTATATTCAGTTCTTTGCTAGCAATATTAAGAGAGAGAATGGTAAAATGCTCCCCCGTCTCATTTTGCCATTAATGGAGAAAGTTATATGAGAAAAAGAAAGAAAATGTTTATTATATCCTATGTATAATGTTCTACAATGTCTCTTATCACCAAGACATATGAGAACTCACAAGACATTGTTGAAGAACAAATGATATATAAAATCCAGAAAGATATAGTTTTTTAAGCCAAACTCTGTGCTCTGTGTCTGTATTGCTTTATTATTGTTGTGGTGGTTGTTGTTGTTAAAGACCTGTACTAACATACTTGAACTTTGTTGACTTTTGTGAAAAAATAAAGTTGTAAAATTTTACTACAAATTAAAAATGAGGTTCTTGATAATCTCAATTTGAGAGCTTGGTCTCTGCCCTCTGGAAGGTACACACATGGTTTACATTTGGCAGCCAATCAAATAGACTGGGGTCCTGAGCAGCCTCTTTTTCTGGCTTGGCTGTGCCAACTCTCAGGGAAATTTGTCATACGAGGTGCCCATAAGGGGCCTTTGTCATCCTCACCTTCGTTGTGTCAACCTGTACAACAAAGGTCCTTTACTCTCTTAGACTATTTTGGGGAGTAAACTTTCTAGATCTTGTGAAGGCTGCATCCTTTGCACTCTCTTGTGGGGACGCCTCTAGCGTGTTATTGATTTGTGTCACTATTATCATATATCTCATCAAGGGCCAGACGATGGATCCTTTAAATTGGGGAAACGTCGAAATTGGTGAATTTTTAGAGTGCTCTCATAAACAGCCATTTTATTGGTACCTATGAAAAAACAAATTAGAAGGTGGTTAAAAAAAAATAGCTAACCTAAGAACTCCCTCAGTTTAAAACAAAACAAAACAAAAAAACCAGTTTGGGAAGCCTCATTTGTGGTCTCAACCTACCCTCAATGGGTCTTACAGATGCTAACGAACAGGAGATTAATTGTTAGTTAGGTTGATTAACAGGAAGATAAGAACCTGAGAGAAAGTCTATAGATTTCTTTCCAAAAAGGTGAAAATTTTAAAGGGACTCGTCCCAAAAGGATAAAAATCTTTAGATGGTTATTAAGAAATGGGATAAATAAAACAGATGTTAATGGGATTAAAACAAAAGGTTTTGATACAACACTACCTAAGGTTGGATGGGCCAAAGGGACCCCCTATGGTCCCCAACATTAAAGGGCCCCAAACAAGTCCACTCCGTTTACCCCAGTTAAATATATATATGCTTTTTACCCAACTGTAACCCAATTTTTACCCAATGTGTAACCAGGCCTCTTGACAAAATTAATGATGGCTAAACATCTTGAGATAGTAGGTCATACATTTAACTCTATATAGAATTAACTGTAATAGTGCAACTCTAGATGTGGGAAGAAGCAACAAGGGAAAACATCCCCTGGATCATAACAGACTAGTAAAACAGAAGATCCAGAGAATTTTAGGTTATTAACAGGGCCTAATCCAAAATTTAGCACACTGAGTGGCCTATCAACACAATCCTCATCTGACCTAGGAATGAGCCTTCTTAGCACCTTGGGACAAATTGGTCAAGAAATGCTTCCCAAACCTTGGTCTAATTTACGACCAAGAGGAGGCGCTGTGGAAAAAAAAATGTTGCCTGCCATTCCAGTAAACAAAGAATATTGCCGGCCATCAGCTGCCAATGTAACCACACCTCCCAACCCAAGGTGTGCCCTGGGGAGAATTCAGATGGAGAAAAACATGATATGCACATAGATAGTTAAAATGCATATCAAAGGAATAATTTCAATGAGCCAGACTCTTGCATCTTCGCAGACATAGAAAAGTGCTAAATTCATTAACTTGACAGGGCTGGTTTTTGTGATTAGCGGTAATCTTTTGATGTTCGACTACACATTTGGGTTTTTTTTCCTGCAAAAACTCCTATATATCCTGGCTCCTCCCTTACCTCTTTGGAACAGATCCTCCGAGCTATCTGAGAGGCTGTTTCCTGGGCTGTATAGTACTCAGTAAGGTCCCTGAATAAAACACGGTTTTCTTCAGTTAACAGTGTCTTCATCAGGAAACCAAAATAAGTCATTTACAAAAGGCTATCCTTTCTCCCAAATCAATAGCTGCTTTACATAATTCACTGTTTCTTTTCTGTACTAGCCTCATTATTTGCAGAGCTAACTAAAAAAATAAACCACAATAGCACAGGGTCTTCACAATGACAACTATTCTAACAATAGAGGAGTTGTGATACTGTGATTTATAATAAGAAATATATATTTGGTCTTTGTCCCAGTTTCCTGGTACAGAGCTCCTAAAACCCCCGGAATCTCTGAAGTGCTAAGTGTCTTTTTGTATGCTAATGAGATGACTGGTGGCTGGGGGTTCCTGGATTAGCCTCAGAATGAGGGCTGGTTGCCAGGGGAACCAACCGGGTGATTAGAGAGTTGGAACTTTTTAAATTATTTATTTATTTATTTAGGCTGCGCAGGGTCTTCATTGTGGCATGTGGGATCTTTTTAGTTGCGGCATGAGGACTTCCTAGTTGCGGCATGCAGACTCTTAGTTGTGGCATGCGAACTCTTAGTTGCAGCATGTATGCGGGATCTAGTTCCCCAACCAGGGATCGAACCTGAGCCCCCTGCACTGGGAGCACGGAGTCTTACCCACTGGATGACCAGGGAAGTCCCGAGAGTTGGAACTTTTAATTCCACCCCACCCCCTGACCTCCATGCAGGGAAGAGGAGCTAGAGGTTAAGTGGATCACTAATGGCCAATGATTTAATTAATCATACCTATGTAATGAAGCCTCAATAAAAATCCCCAAAGTACACAGGTTCAGAGAGGTTCTGGGTTGGTGCACACGTGGAGCACCAGAGAGGGTAGCTCACCTGAAGAGGGCATGGAAGCTCCATGTCCCTTTCCACATACCTTACCTTATACATCTCTTCCATCTGGCGGTTCCTGAGTTATATCCTTTGATAATAAACCAGTAATATAGTAAGTAAATGGGCTTCCTGAGTTCTTTGAGCTATTTTAGCAAATGATCAAAGCTAAGGAGGGGAACATGAGAACCTCTGATTTATAGCCAGTTGGTCAGAAGTTCAGGTGATAACCTGGACTTGTGACTAACCTCTGAAGTGAGAGGGGCAGGGGTCTTAATGAGGCCTGTGGGATCTGATGCTATTTCCAAGTAGATAGTGTCAGAGTTGAGTTAAATTGTGGGATACTCAGTCGGTATCCACTAGAGAGCTGGAGAATTGCTTTGGTGTGAGAAAACTCCCACACGTGTGGTCAAAGAAATGTCCAGTGAGAGTACTGAGAGCAGAAGGGAAACAGGAGATTTTTCCTTACAGGAGGCTTTTATTTGCAGACAAATTCCTCAACTACAGGAAATACCCTCGCAGTCTCTCTCCGTAATCATCACCATCATACCTAGAACCATTATTAGATGACGAACATTAAAAATAATAATACATACTTATAAAATCTTTCCCTCCCTACCCGGGTCCAATGTGCCCATGCTAAAGATGTGATGGAGACAGTGAAGGTGATGTTGCTGCCCCCTTGTGTTACAATATGGCAACAAAGCCCCCTCACAGCAAAGATACAGGTTAAAACGTCCTGATTGATAGTTTTGACCAAAAATATACCAAGCAACAGGATTTGCTGCTAATTCAAGGTAGAGTTTGAGTAGCTCCTCAGACATTTAGATTCATATTTATTACCACTGTAGCCCATGGCACAAAAGGACAGTCATTGCTATATTAAGTTCACGTGTGGCATCTTCCACTTCAAGAAAAAATAAGACATTAGGACTGCAGAGGGGTATTTTAGTGAGAATATGACAAAGACTTGGAAAAAACATGAATGGCACATTTTCATCTTCTAGATGTGGAAGACATCCTCTGACAGGGAACTATAAAGAGGTCATAACTACAAGGAATTAGAATTTGACATTAGGTATTTTTCAAAGCTCAGAAACTTCAGTATTCCCCAAAAAATGATGGAGAGCAATAGAGGCATTAAGGACTTACTTGATCAACATCATAGTGTTCCAGATTACAAAGAGCAATCATCTACTGTGTGTGGGCCAGAAAAATATCACATGTCAGCTGATGAAAAGAGACTCACTGATTTCACAGGTATATGACTAATGCTAGGAAAGAATTCAGTTTTGAACTTTTACAGAAAGCAAATATACATGAAATTCCTTTGACATCTGATGTGGCTTAAAGCAACATGGTGAACTCCAAAGGTGCAAAACTTCAAGACTTTTTCAGTAGAAAAAACTCAAGACTGTTTCAACTTTTGAGTATGAAAAAACTCCTGTATTTGCATATTGTGCTGATGGTATACAACTGCCAACTTTTCTAATGTTTAAAAGAAACACATAGGGCTTCCCTGGTGGTGCAGCGGTTGAGAATCTGCCTGCCAATGCAGGGGACACGGGTTTGAGCCCTGGTCTGGGAAGATCCCACATGCCGCGGAGCAACTAGGCCCGTGAGCCACAATTGCTGAGCCTGCGCGTCTGGAGCCTGTGCTCCGCAACAAGAGAGGCCGCGATAGTGAGAGGCCCGCGCACCGCGATGAAGAGTGGCCCCCGCTTGCCACAACTAGAGGAAGCCCTCGCACAGAAACAAAGACCCAACACAGCCAAAAATAAATAAATAAATTTAAAAAAAAAAAGAAACACATAACCAAAAAAAGAACCCTATATACAATTTATGCATGTGCCCATTGGTGGTATGAGGAAGGAACTTAATTATGGACAAAGCATGGTTCAAAAATGCTATGAGGCCATTAAAGGAACTAGCCCCCACTAGTCTGGTGCCAGTTTTTGTGACTCAGGTTGTTGGGAAGACAGTTGAACAAATCGACACTCAGCTGTAATTCTAGACAGCTATCCACCTGCTGCAATATTTAAATGTCTCTATTAATAAGCCTTTGTTAAGGAGTTGGGAACAGGTGCATGGATGTACTATTCTCTAACGAGACTCCACCTTCCCTTATATGAGCTACTGGGAGCAGATGATCATCAGTCCGGTTTGGCCACCGCTATGGGGATTTTTACAGCACTGCGGGAGTTGTTCTGAGTTCTAAAGTTTCATCTGAAATTCTGAGAAAAGAAAGCGTCCCATTCCACATCCCATTACACAGTGTTGGAAGAGAGTGATAACTATTTCTAATTGAGCGAATAAAGAGAATGCAATGGATGCCAGCAGTGACAATGATTTTTCAGGTTTGGGGGTCATTTAAGCGACTCTGGTTTTAAGAATGTATGTTACAGCCTTTTCAATATCCTCTTCTACTTGTTCTATTACTTATTATGCAGCTGTGCTATTCATTGATATATTCGTTTCAAGGAGAATTCATTTAAAATATTTTTGTTACTTGTTTTGAATATGTAATGAAATACTTTTTAAAAACAATTTTATTGAGGTACAATTTACATACCATAAAATTCCCCGTTTTAAGTGTACAATTCAATGATTTTATTATATTCGCAGAGTTGTGCAATTATCACAATCTAATTTGGAACATTTCCTTTTGCAGTCACTCTCTGTTTCCCACTCCCAGCCCCAGGCAACTGATCTATTTTCTGTCTCTATAGATTTGCCTTTTCTGGACATTTCATATAAATGGAATCATACAATATGTACTCTTTTGTGTCTGGCTTCTTTGTCTTAGCATACTGTTTTCAAGGCTCACCCAGTGTGGAAGAAAGGTATTAGTACTTCATTACTTTTTATTGTTGAATAGTATTCCATTGTATGGATATACCATATTTTGTTTATCCATTCACCAGTTGATGAGCATGTGCATTGGTTCCACTTTTCTGCTATTATGAATAATGAACATTTGCATACAAGTCTGTATGGACATATGTTTTCATTTCTCTAGAGTTGAAACCTAGGAGCAGAACTGCTGTGTCATATGGTAAATCTATGTTTACTACTTTAAGAACTGTCCAACTGTTTTCCATTTGGGAAACTGTATACCATTTTATACAATTTATATCCCCACCAGCAAAGTATGAGAGTTACAGTTTGTTTACATGCTCTACAACACTTGTTATTGTCTCTTGATTGTATCTATTTTAGAGAGTGTTAAGTGATATCTCACTGTAGTTTTAATTTGCATTTCCCTAATGCCTAATGATGTCAAGCATACTTTTATGTGCTTATGAATCATTTGTATATCTTCTTTGGTGAAATGTCCATTAATTCAAATCTTTTGCCATGTTTAAATTGGACTGTCTTATTGAATTGTAAGAGATCTTGATGTATTCTGATACAAGTTCCTTATTGAATATATGATTTGAAAATATTTTCTTCCAGTCTGTGGCTTGTTTTTTCTTTTCTTTCTTTTTTTAAACTTCCTTGATGCTGTCTTCTTAAATTTTTTCTTACTTTTTAAATTGTCTTAACAATAAAATGGACTTTTTCCTTTTTCCTTTGGGAAAAAGTCTTTGAATTTTTAGATTTTATTTTTTATTGAGGTAACGTTGGTTAATAACATCATATAAAAGTTCCATGGGCACAACATTATATTTCTACTTCTGTATACACTACGGCATAGATTCATTTAAGCACCACCACGATCAGGATACCAAACAGTTCTATCACTTCCAAGAAAACTCCCTTGTACTATATCCCTTGACAGTTACACCTTCACCCTATCTATAATGCCAGGAACCACTGATTTGTTACCTATTACTAGAGTTTTGTCTTTTCAAGGTTAAAAAGAGTCATATAGTATGTGACCTTTTGAGACTGGCTTCCCTTGCTCAGCCGAACACCTTTGAGATTCACCCAAATATAAATTAACACTTCATTCCTTTTTACTGTTGAGTAGTATTCCATTGTGAGAATACACTACCGTTTGTTTATCCACTCACCTGTTGAGGGACATCTCAACAGGTTTGTTTTCAGCTTTTGGCTATCACAAATAAGGCTGCTATGAACATCCATAAAACAGGGTTTTATGTGAACATGTTTTCAATTCTCTAGGGCAAGTACCCAGAGTGGGACTGCTCAGTCATTGGGCAAGTGTATGTTTAAATTTATAAGAATTGGTCAAGTCATTTCCCAGAGTTACTATACCATTTTGCAACAATCTACCCACCGCCAAGCAATGTATGAGAGTTCTAGTTGCTTCGAATCTGATAACTCCTGACAATACAACAGAAAATCTGTGAATTGCCAATCAGCCACCCAATGTTATTCTGATAAACGTTGACTTTAAAGAAATAAACTGAGTCTGTAGCCCTTCAAGACAAATGTTCTGTCTTGCTTCCATCAGTATATGAGGTACTAAAATAGTGAAAATCAGGCCCATCAGCCAAGAGTTCAACCTCCAATCCAATGTTCCTCTTCTTCAACAGCTAAAATTCCAAAGATTTGATTAAAACCAACATGGAACAAGTTTATGTGAGTCAAAAAACACCATCATTTCTAAGTAGTTTCCCCAAATATGGAATGTCACAGTTAAGAATAAGAGGAAGAAAATGACTTTAGGTCTTAGATATCTACTTGGGAAAATAAGATATGGAAAAATCATTATATTGTCCCATGAAGTTCTTGGGACACCAGGAACATCTTCTCATCATTGCTGTGCTGCACAGCATTTCTCTATGGGTGACCAGATACCACATACCTTCTGACAGTCTTTACAAAATGGAGATGCCCATTCTAGTATATAATGGAAGAGTGGGAGAGTCTTTCATTGAAAACTAGGAACCAAGGAGGCAGACTTGCACTCGATGACTGAACTTTTTTTTAATAGATCTTTATTGGATTATAATTGCTTCACAATACTGTCTTAGTTTCTGTTGTACAACAAAGTGAATCAGCCATATGCATATATATATCCCCACATCCTCTCCCTCTTGAGCCTCCCTCCCACCCTCCCTATCCCACCCCTCTAGGTCATCGCAAAGCACTGAGCTGATCTCCCTGTGCTATACTGCTGCTTCCCACTAGCTAACTATTTTACATTTGGTAGTGTATATATGTCGATGCTATTCTCACTTGGCCCCAGCTTCTCCCTCCCCGCCCCCGTGTCCTCAAGTCCATTCTCTATGTCTACCTCTTTATTCCTGCCTGCCACTAGGTTCATCAGTACCATTTTTTTTTTAGATTCCATATATATGTGTTAGCATACGGTATTTGTTTTTCTCTTTCTGATTTACTTCACTCTGTATGACAGACTCTAGATCCATCCACCTCACTACAAATAACTCAAGTTCGTTTCTTTTTATGGCTCAGTAATATTCCATTGTATATACGTGCCACATCTTCTTTATCCATTCATCTGGATGACTGAACTTTTAACTAGAGTCCAGTATGGTACCCAAGTATAAACTGATTACGCTTGCCTCATTCTAGGAGGGGCCTCTGCTGGCTCAACACCTCCAGGGCCTGGAGAGATTATTTCTGTCTAATCCAGGGCTACAGTCTCAGGAGGCCATTGTTGCCACACACCCAAACCGCACTCTCCAAGCTCTATCCACCTGGCTCCTTTTTCTCCCAATTGGTTCCAAATTTTGATAACAGAGAGAGTATCACTAATTTAACCCCTCAAATCCCAAGCAATATGGATGACCACTCAAATTCTTAAACATATTTTCTTTAAAATGCTTTCAAAATAAAATTCACAGATTTTGAGAAGATAATGAGAGGCTAGCAGATTCCTGGATAACGTCTAAGGACCTTAAGTCAGGTATTTGAATATTTGATTCTGCCTCATACTCTGACATTTCCCAAAATCAAGGACAGTGTACTTGTGGCTGAATCATCACTCAACACATTTTAATTAAAACACACTAATCAAGTTCCAAGTCAACTGCCAAAGGACTACAAATGTTACTACAGGAGATTATCACACATTTTCCTGACCCGTTTGCCACTCTTTAAAGGTCCAGGACAAGACTTTCAGCTAAACATCAGCTACCTTTTGAAATAAATTAATCAATCTTTCCTCTGAGCCTCTGCCTGGAACTCTCTTCCCACTCTCTGCTCCCTAACCATCTTCACTGGGTTAACTTCTACTCGTCCTTCAAGTCACAATGTAGATATCACTTCTTCCAGGCAGGGAAGCCCTTCCTGATACCTCAGGACTGGTTGGATTCTCCACAATCAGGGCTGCCCTCACAGACTTCAACATGAAAGAGGCTCCCTGGAATTGTTCAGGGCACAATGTACACAACCATATGTGGCAACCCATCTCATCATGCATTTCCGGAACAGTCTCCGATAGTGACTACGTTATCAGAACAATGATTGCACTGCACTGTGACTGCCATTTAAGTGCCTGTCCCTCATCCCCAGGGCTAATTTTCCTGAAGGCAACGCTCAATGAGTACTCACCACCCATCCCTGCATCTGACTACCACAACCACTCAGTAAATGACAATAGACTATGGAGACATTAGCCAGTAGCCATGTGTTAACAAGGAATTACCCCATTTGAGTTATAAGAAAAGAGCCTTAGTTCTGACGCCTAAGGAAGCAACTACATATTTTCAGCCTCTTACCTGCCATTAAAATCAAGGATGCCCACCTTTATCAGCCTTTATAATTTGGCCCAAATTAATGAATAAAATTCAAGTACTCTCATAGGTTAAAAAACTTCCAATAATTTTGAGGCATATTACAGAATCTACTTCCTAGAAGCCCTGAATTTAAACAACACTGCAAATAAACAAATGCACTAATCACAGTTATCTTAGAGAGCCATGAAACTGGAACACACGATAGTAACTACATTTGCTGCTCTAGTTACTCCAATTACTAAGGGATGGTTGAGTCTTAAACTGAAATACATGCAAATATATAGATATACACAACTGAAAAGGGCGGGTTTGGAGAACACATGGTAAAATAAACAAACAAAACAGAGCTTGTGTGTACTTACCTCAATTTTTGATGGTATATTTAAAAAAAAAACTATTTAAGAATTCACCTGAATTCAAAGACTATCAACCAAAATAAACTATCTGCAATGGACTGACTGTGTCCTCTCAAACTCAAACTCAAACTCTCAAATATATGCTGAAGCCCTAACCCCCAAAGTGACTGTATTTGGAGATCAGGCTTTTAGGAGGTAATTAAGGTTAGAGGAGGTCATATGGGCGGGGTCTTAATCCAATAGAATTAGTGGCCTTATAAGAAGAGGAAGAGAGATCTCTCTCTCTGTGCACACGCACAGAGGAAAAGCCAAGTGAGCACACAGTGAAAAGGTGGCTTATCCAACAAGCCAGGAAGAAAGGCCTCACCAGAACCCAACCCTGGTGGCACCCAGATCTCAGACTTCCAGCCTGTGAGAAAATAAATTTCTACTGTTTAAGCCACATAGTCTGTGGTATTTTGTTATGGTAGCCCATACAGACTAGTATACTATCTTTTTGAGAAACTGTAGGTGGCTTCTCTGGACCATCAGCAATACCTCTACAGCTAACTCACATCCCACCTCCCAACCAGGAAACATTTCTTTTACAGATGAGAAGTTAAGCTCTCACTGCTGTAATACAGGGTCCCTAAACCCTACTCCAGAAATGTCTTTTGCTTATTTGTTTTGCTTTTCCCATACCACCATCATGAGTTTTCTTAATCTTCCAAAGGAGACTTACACCATGTTGACCTCCTGACATGAAGTCCCACTTTTGTAGAAAGTATTATCCTACGGCACTAACCAAGAAATTACCACACCTCTGTTTTCCCTGATCAAACCTGATAGGGCCAGACCCACGTTTAATTTTCATTAATGCTTTTAAAACATCACACACTTGGGAAGATCCTGAAAATGTTTAGAAATTTAGTCATAGTCACACAATACATAATTTTTTACTTAGGTGACCAATACAACAATTCAGAAAAGGGGGAGAGGACTTCCCTGGTGGCGCAGTGGTTAAGAATCCGCCTGCCAATGCAGGGGACACGGGTTCGATCCCTGGTCCAGGAAGATCCCACATGCCGCAGAGCAACTAAGCCCGTGCGCCACAACTACTGAGCCTGCGCTCTAGAGTCCACGAGCCACAACTACTGAAGCCCGCATGCTCTAGGGCCCACGTGCTGTAACTACTGAGCCCGTGAGCTGCAACTACTGAAGCCCGTGCACCTAGAGCCCATGTTCCGCAACAAGAGAAGCCACCGCAATGAGAAGCCCGCGCACCGCAACGAAGAGTAGCCCCTGCCCGCCACAACTAGAGAAAGCCTGCGCACAGCAACAAAGACCCAATGAAGCTAAAAATAAATAAAGAAAAGGCGGGGGGGGGGAATAAAGGTTTAAGTTCAAATTGATTAATTACAGATACTAGTAAGATAACTATAAGAAGACTATAGGGCATCCTTTAAAAAATTTTTATTATGAATTATATCAGATGCCTAAAAGTAGAGGTATAGTATATATAAGGGATAAAGAATAATACAATTGGGAAAGAATATACAAGGGGGTTCAAAGGTACAGGTAGTTTTCTGTTTCATAAGCTGGACCGTAAACACAGGTGTTTATTCCATTTTTTATCTGTACATAAGTTATATATAGTATTTCAAATATTTACTATATTTCACAAGAATTTATTAGGACAAGAATGGTCTGCGAGTCATCTACATGGCTTTCACTCAGCTTAATCAACAGTGCATTACCAAGACAGCTAAGAACCCTTCGTACCCTTCCCAATCAATCCCCCCACTTCCTCCCACTCCACTGTCTGGAAACCACTAACCTCAATCTGGTGTTTATTATGCCCTTAGAGTTTAAATTACAGATATATATATTGTTTAATTTTGCATGTCTTTGAATTATGTATGGTATGAGTTATCCTGGAACTTGCTTTTTTTCACCCCTCAATATGCTTGTAAGCGTCATCCATATTGACATGTGGCTCTGGTTCATGTGGTCTCGCTGCTATGTAGTATTTCAGCATATGGGTACATTTTCCTTCTGCCTCTCTGTGCCCCTTCCTGGATAATGCTTCAGATACATTGTCTGGTTCACCAGTTCTCTCTTCAGTTCTTTACCCTCTCCATTGGGTTTGTAGTTTCAATGACGATTTTCAATTTCTTGAAATTCTATTTGGTTCTTTACCAAATACACCTGACCTTCTGTGTGTTAACAGAACCTGGACTAAGAGTTGAAAACAGTATCTACAATCCTCAGCTCTGCACCCTGTGGCTGCTGCTCACTTATTCCAATCTACGCCATGGAATGGATAACAACACATTATTATAAAAGGCCTACATGTCTCCTCCAAAGGGTAATGGCTAGATAAAGTCTGACCCCCTCACAAAGTCGGGAACACGGTCATCACTCAATAAATGTTTGATGAAAGAATGAGATCATGGAAATCAAAAACTATAATTTGACTACAAATAATATTAACAGATTATACACATAGGGAAGCATCAGTTCCCTAAATTATGAAGATAATGCCTTTTTCCCCTTGCAATTTATGTCTGGGTTTTGGCAGGCAATGAAACAGTATCTGGAAAGATTAGATTTTTGTATTTTTGTTGCAATTTCTTGAGTCATGAAATTGGTGTCTGGGAAGTATCAAAGTCAACACTAATGACACAACAAGAAACACTTCACACCATATACCCAGCAAAATCCTTTATGTGTTTATGTGAGCAGAATAAAATGTAATTACTCACTGGGTTTAATTCAGTCCAGCTGAAAACTATACATTATTTAACAGCCTACTTGATAAAATTATTTTTAAAAAAAACACAGAGTAGAGAAGAAAATCTGATTTTCTATCCGATTTTCTCTGACAGAAAATCTGTTGTTCATCCTTCTAAGAGTTGGTACCAAACAGATATACTCTGCATTCCAAGAGGGGAGGGCTCTGGGCTGGGTGCTGAGGAGACTTTGAGCTGGCTGGGACACAGCACCTCCCCCCCTCAGCCCCCCACCAGCACCCCCCCCCCACACACACACACACCAGCCCACCCTGGGGACCACATAATTAAAAATGAATTCAGAGGCATAAAAAGGCGGCACAGTGAGGAACAGAATGAATAATTCTTTCAGGTGAAAAAAATAGTTCAGGAAAACTTCACAGAAAAGGTGACTTCTCAGTTGGGCCTTTCAAGATGAGTCAGACTTATTTTGATGAAAGAAGAGGGGGGTGTGAACTATATTTCAGAGAAAGCCCTCAGCATGAGGTGGGAAAGTGAACACTGACTAGAGCAGCAAGGCTGGGGAGAAGGGGGAAGGTGGAGACTGAGCATCAAGGAGTGAGGAAGACGGTGAGCCATCTCCTTAAGCCAAGCTCACAAGACAAGACTTTAGCCCACAGGGCCACAGAGACTTCTGGGCGAAGAAGGGGCATGATCGGGCCTGACTTTTGGAAGATACCTTAGTAGCAATACAGAGAATTAACTGCTGGAGAGAGAGGCTACAAGAACAAGAACTTCGTCAGGCTTTCCTAAAAACATCTGCCTCTCAGGGGAAAAAGATCAAAATCATGCCTCCAATTAAGAAGATCCCTACATCATCCCATCGGCCTCTACCTCTTTCTTTTGTTCAAGTGCTGGTTATCATTCGGGTTCACACAAATAGGACCCAGAATGCTCTGAAAAGTTACCCACCCAAACCTACAGATTAAGACAGACTTAGGAGTTACAGAGACAAACCAACCAAATGTAGTTGTAGGGACCTTATTTGCATCTTAAATCAAACTGCAAAAAAAAAAGAGTCAATTGGGGAAATGTGAACTCACCGGATATTTGGCCAATATTATGAAATTACTGTTATTTTTGAAGGGTGATAATGTATTGTGGCTATGTTGTTTAAAGATTCCTTATCTTTTGGAGATGAATGCAAAAATATTTACAAACAAAATTTGGAATTTTGTGTCAGTGACGTGGGGAGGGGTAGCCGTGGGGGATACAGATGAAACATGATTGACTATGAGCTGGTAATTAACAACGCTGGGTAATGGGGACATGGGGTTTGGTTTATTATACTTCTCTGTATGTGTGTGTTTTGCATACCACCAAGCAACTCTCCAATACCAGCTGGGTTTCCTATAATTCAACTCAATTCTGACACTATCTACCTAGAGATAGTATCAGATCCCACAGGTTAAGGGCTCAGTCCCACGATACTCCCCCAACCCCACTTCAGGTGCCAATCACAAGTCCAGGTTATTCACCTGTGCTTCTGACCAACTGGCTATAGATCAGTGGCCTCCACAACACCCTCTCTGGGTTGGATTAATTTGCTAGAGAGACTCACAGAACTCAGAGGAACATTTTACTTACTAAGTTACTGGCTTATCATAAAAGGATATAACTCAGAAATAGCCAGACGGAAGGGATGCTTAGGGCAAGGTATGTGGGAAGGGCTGCAGAGCTTCCATGCCCTCTCTGAGCACGACACCCTCCCAGCACCTCCACATGTTCACCAAACCAGAAGCTCTACAACCTTGTCCTTTTGGGTTTTTAATGGAAGCTTCATTATATAGGCATGATTGACTAAATCATTGGCCATTGGTGACTGAACTCAATCTCCAGCCCCACTCCGCCTCCTCAGAAGTCAGGGGGGTGGGAATGAAAGTCCCACCCCTATAATCACTAGTTGGTTTCCTTGGCAACCAGCGCCCACCCTAAGGTGCTTTCCAAAAGTCACCTCATTAACATAAACTGAGGTGTGGTTGAAAGGGGCTTGTTATGAATATCAAGATGCCATTCTAGCTCTTATTACTTAGGAAATTCCAAGGCTTTTAGGCTCGGTGCCAGAAACCAAATATATATTTCTTATTATAAATCACACTATCATAATTTTTTGTTATATTGTGGTTTACTGTCTTGACATTTACGTGTTTGAAATTTTCCATAATAAAAACTGAAAAAAGTCATCCACCCAACTTGAAGCTTTAAAGCAATGACTCTAGCAACTATAGTTCTAAGACAGTCTTCTCCCCCATGCTCCAGAACCTTATCCAAATTTCTGCTCCACATCTCCCTAACACCTCTAACTCAATAGGTCCGAGAGGTAATTCTCACTCCTCCCTGTAAACATCGCTTCTCGCCCCCATTCCTTGTCCCTGTGAGACTAGATACCTTCAAGTCATCCTCACCTCATTCATTCACAAGGCAGTCATCTAGTTCTGCACAAGTAGCAACAATTCTTCTCACATAAACTTTTTTTTTTGACAACCTCCTCGCCTCCCTGCACCCATCTCATGCTCCTCAGCAGTCCACCTCAAAACCACTGCAAGGATGGCAATTCTAAAATAAACATCTCTGCCAAGCTTTGAGCCTTCTGATGGCTCCTTGCCATCTATAGGACAAAAGTCTCCACTTCTGAGCGAAGCACACTCTGTTGATTTCTTTGTGTTTATCAGGTCCTGAGGTTTTCCTGATACCATCTTAGTGAATCCAGTTCTCACAAAGGACATGAAACCCATTTTAGAGTTCATTATCTGACTAGTGAGTGGCACAGCCAGTTCACCTCTGACAGCCACAGTCACAACGAGGGATCTCCTGAGGCGGGGTGGCCAGGCAGCCCTTACCAGAAAGCCAGTGTCACCATTCAGCCAGCAACCCCCCAGTTCTATATTCATGCCATGGCCCCCCCGACTGCCCCCACGAGAGATGGGACCCAAGGCTCATATATTCACAGCCGCTGGCTGACTAGATAGGCCAAATGTGGCCACAAAACAGAATTTTGCTCTGTGTGACTAAATGATCTATTTAAGGTGCAAACTCAAACCCAATCAACTGTCCTCCTCCTTAATATCAGAGTGACAGCTCCTAAGCAAAGGAATCCAGATATTAACCATAAAAGGAGGAGAAATTAAGCCACGAAAAAGGATATACTTTCTGGTAAGAATAACAAATAGATGTATGAATCACCTTTATAAAAAGCACTCAAAATAGGTTAGCAAAATTCAAGTGGAGAGTGTTTGGAGAATATGCCAGCCACTGGAGAGCAGAGCCCAAGATGTCTTTTTCCAATACCATCCACTATGTTGTCTATTTCTTCTTTCCATGTGCCTCTCAGTCACTCAGCCCCAAACTATAGCTTTTTTTTTTTTGCAGAGAGATGAAAAATGTCTCCCTAGCCTCAAAGCATTGATACTAAGTAACACTGAACAGAATGAAGTGAAATCTACGATTGGTGACAATAATCAATTTAATGACAACACACACAATTGGTACCTCTCCGGATTATACATTCAACAAATATTCATTGAGTAGCTTACCACATGCCAGGCACTGGGAGTACAGCATTCAACAAGAGTGACAAAAATCCTGCCCTCATAGGGCTTACAGTCTACTGGGGGAAAGAATGTTTTAAAAACAAGGTAAATAAGTTAAATAGTACATTGTAAGTACTAGGGAGGAAATAAAGGAGGGAAGGAGCACAGGTGGTGTTGTGGGTGGTCCTGGGGTAAGACAGTGATGCAATATTACAGAGCAAAGAAGAGGTGATAAACCATCCTAAATACAGCAGGTTATCTGCTCTTCTCCTTGCCATTATATTCTCCACCAGTTATGTTTGTCCATGTTTTTAAAAACAAAATGCCCGTATCTTAATTACTGAAACTAACAAAAAAAAAAACAGTGTTCATCTCATCATTTGACAAACACATATTGAGAACCCACTCTATGTATAAGACTGAAAAGCACTAAAGGGGACAGACCAGAAATAGTACACGATGACTCCTGCCCTCTGAGAGTCCATAATCCAATTGAAGGCAAATTGCAGAAAAGAAAAAAAGCACTGGAGAGAGAATGCATCTATCATCCTTCTAGTTATATTCCAGCAGTGGACGCTCATGGTTCTCAGAAAAATCATGAAGCAGTCAAATGCTGTGCGGGCAGGGAGGTCTCCTCACTGTCTATCAGGGTGTAGATGGCAGCCTAGTGTAACAGAAAGGAAAGGCCTGCTACAAAATACACCGTGAAGAATAAGTCAATGGAATATGATGATTAAGAAGATATGACTGAGGCAAAAGGACAAAAGAGAAATAAAAGAAAACACCAAGGCTTTGAGCTTAGGTGGCTGGTAAGATGTGGATACCATTTATAGAAACGAGAATGTTCAGTGGGAAAGCTGGTATTAAAAAATGAAAGGTGCCCATCCTTCTCAAACGCTTCCAAAAAACTGTGGAGGAAGGAACACTCCCAAACTCATTCTATGAGGCCACCATCACCCTGATACCAAAACCAGACAAAGATACTACAAAAAAAGAAAATTACAGACCAATATCACTGATGAATACAGATGCAAAAAGCCTCAACAAAATACTAGCAAACAGAATCCAACAACACATTAAAACGATCATACACCATGATCAAGTGGGATTTATCCCAGGGATGTAAGGATTTTTCAAAATATGCAAATCAATCAATTTGATACACCATATTAACAAACTGAAGGATAAAAACCATATGATCATCTCAATAGATACAGAAAAAGCTTTTGACAAAATTCAACACCCATTTATGATAAAAACTCTCCAGAAAGTGGGCATAGAGGGAACCTACCTCAACATAATAAAGGCCATATATGACAAACCCACAGCAAACATCATTCTCAATGGTGAAAAACTGAAAACATTTCCTCTAAGATCAGGGACAAAACAAGGATGCCCACTCTCGCCACTATTATTCAACATAGTTTTGGAAGTCCTAGCCATGGCAATCAGAGAAGAAAAAGAAATAAAAGGAATACAAATTGGAAAAGAAGAAGTAAAACCGTCACTGTTTGCAGATGACATGATACTGTACATAGAGAATCCTAAAGATGCCACCAGAAAACTCCTAGAGCTAATCAATGAATTTGGTAAAGTTGCAGGATACAAAATTAATGCACAGAAATCTCTTGCATTCCTATACACTAATGATGAAAAATCTGAAAGAGAAATTAAAGAAATATTCCCCTTTACCACTGCAACAATAAGAATAAAATACCTAGGAATAAACCTACCTAGGGAGACAAAAGACCTGTATGCAGAAAACTATAAGACACTGATGAAAGAAATTAAAGATGATACCAACAGATGGAGAGGTATACCATGTTCTTGGATTGGAAGAATTAATATTGTGAAAATGACTATACTACCCAAAGCAATCTACAGATTCAAAGCAATCCCTATCAAATTACCAATGGCATTTTTTTATGGAACTAGAACAAAAAATCTTAAAATTTGTATGGAGACACAAAAGACCCCGAATAGCCAAAGCAGTCTTGAGGGAAAAAAACAGAGCTGGAGGAATCAGACTCCCTGACTTCAGACTATACTACAAAGCTACAGTAATCAAGACAATATGGTACTGGCACAAAAACAGAAACATAGATCAATGGAACAAGATAGAAAGCCTAGAGATAAATCCATGCACCTGTGGTCAACTAATGTATGACAAAGGAGGCAAGGATATACAATGGAGAAAAGACAGTCTCTTCAATAAGTGGTGCTGCGAAAACTGGACAGCTACATGTAAAAGAATGAAATTAGAACACTCCCTAACACCATACACAAAAATAAACGCAAAATGAATTACAGACCTAAATGTAAGACCAGACACTATAAAACTCTTAGAGGAAAACATCGGAAGAACATTCTTTGACATAAATCACAGCAAGATCTTTTTTGATCCACCTCCTAGAGTAATGGAAATAAAAACAAAAATAAACAAATGGGACCTAATGAAACTTCAAAGCTTTTGCACAGCAAAGGAAACCATAAACAAGACGAAAAGACAACCCTCAGAATGGGAGAAAATATTTGCAAACGAATCAACAGACAAAGGATTAATCTCCAAAATATATAAACAGCTCATGCAGTTCAATATTAAAAAAACAAACAACCCAATCCAAAAATGGGCAGAAGACCTAAATAGACATTTCTCCAAAGAAGACATACAGATGGTCAAGAAGCATATGAAAAGCTGCTCAACATCACTAATTATTAGAGAAATGCAACTCAAAACTACAGTGAGGTATCACCTTACACCAGGTAGAATGGGCATCATCAGAAAATCTACAAACAACAAATGCTGGAGAGGGTGTGGAGAAAAGGGAACCCTCTTGCACTGTTGATGGGAATGTAAATTGATACAGCCACTATGGAGAACAGTATGGAGTTTCCTTAAAAAACTAAAAATAGAATTACCGTATGATCCAGCAATCCCACTACTGGGCATATACCCAGAGAAAACCATAATTCAAAAAGACACATGCACCCCAATGTTCACTGCAGCACTATTTACAATAGCCAGGTCATGGAAGCAACCTAAATGCCCATCGACAGACGAATGGATAAAGAAGAAGTGGTACATATATACAATGGAATATTACTCAGCCATAAAAAGGAACGAAATTGGGTCATTTGTTGAGACGTGGATGGACCTAGAGACTGTCATACAGAGTGAAGTAAGTCAGAAAGAGAAAAACAAATATCGTATATTAATGCATATATGTGGAGCCTAGAAAAATGGTACAGGTGAACCGGTTTGCAGGGCAGAAATTGAGACACAGATGCAGAGAACAAACGTATGGACACCAAGGGGGGAAAGCGAGGGCAGGGTGGTGGTGGTGGGATGAATTGGAAGATTGGGATTGACATGTATACACTGATGTGTATAAAATTGATGACTAATAAGGACCTGCTGTATAAAAAAATAAATTAAATAAAATTCAAAAATTAAAAAAAAAATGGAAGGTGCCAACTCTGTCATCACATACACTGATTTCAGAGCATGGCACATTCAGGGGGTAATGGCCCAAATGAGGAGAGCATTTGCTTCCAAGGAAGAGAATGGGATACACTTCTGTCCAGCAACAAAGGGAGGCCTATTTTTCAGCTGTCTTCTCTTGGAACTTTTGAATTTTGTACTATGATATGTATTACCTTATGAAAAATTAATTTTAAAGAGTGGTGAGTGGGACTCCCCTGGTGGCACAGTGGTTAAGAATCCTCCTGCCAATGCAGGGGACATGGGTTCGAGCCCTGGTCTGGGAAGATCCCACACGCCGCGGAGCAACTAAGCCCATGCGCCACAACTACTGAGCCTGCGCTCTAGAGTCCACGAGCCACAACTACTGAGCCCGTGTGCTGCAACTACTGAAGCCCGTGTGCCTAGAGCCCGTGCTCCGCAACAAAGAGAAGCCGCCTAGAGCCCGTGCTCCGCAACAAAGAGAAGCCACCGCAATGAGAAGCCCACGCACCGCAACGAAGAGTAGCCCCCGCTCACCACAACTAGAGAAAGCCTGTGCACAGCAACGAAGACCCAATGTAGCCAAAAATAAAAAAAAATTTTTAAAAAGTGGTGAGTTTCAGGACTGTATTGTAGGAATTACATTTTTTCCTGATTTATTATTATTATATAAATCGGTTTTCCTATATGTATGTGTAAAGTAATACACATACATATACATACACACATTTTTAAAAGACAGCAATATAAAATCGTAAAAAACAGAAAGCAAAATCCTATGTACTCCACCTTCCAAAATAACCTCTGTTAACATGTGGACTGAATACAAAGACTTGTAAGGCAGATATGCAAAAATGACATCTGAAGCCACAGATCAGAGAATGAAAGAAAGTTATCAGAACAAGGACTGGCCCTTGGGCACCTCCACATTTAGGCAAACAGAGTGAAAGGAGGGACAACTGGGCAGACAGAAGATCCTCCTCTGTGACGGGAAGAACCTCATTCAAAAATACTACTGAAAGCATCATGAATGTACCTGGACTAGGGGAGCAGAAGTGAGGGCCCCCACAGATGTAAAGGTAAGAGAATGAAGGCTTTCCTGAGAGTTAGCCCACAACTGCCATACATCGGATGTGACTAGCAAATTGTGGGAGTAAACCAGATTAGCTGTTCATGTGCCCTGAAGAGCCTGGGAATCCCCAAACCACAAGGTGACCTAATCTGAGATTCACTGGAGGGAAATCCAGTCCATCATGTGGTATCTAGTATGGAAAAATAACATGGGAAAAAAAGAAGAAAAGCAAACCTCCAAAAGTCAGATGGTGAGACCATCCATGCAACCAGTGGCTGATGGAAAGGATACAGTGCCTGCACTGGACTGGCAGTGGGGTCAGGGCGTAGGCGACAAGTCTATCCCTAGCAAGGAGATGGGTTCATTAGCCTTTTCTAGTCTGTATATAAACATAGCATAATGCCTCTGTTCTTATTCTGTCCTAAACAACCTTCCGACGACAACCGAGGGTCCCCTGCTGCTGGTCTACGCAGAGAAAACGCTCCGCTCTGCCTGAATGTACATTCTGCTATGCTGGACAGTGAACTCCCTTACCATAAATTAATAAACTGGCACTCTGGTTTAGGTACAGGCTCTCTGAGCCTGACCAACATAAGCCTGGCCCTGAGAGACAGAGTCACTCAGGCTGCTGATGATTGCAGCTTTTGAGCAGGCAACGTCCTTATCTAGAGTCTGGACCAAGGTACACGCTACCCGTGTGACTTCTTGCAGCCTGCCAGCCTTCTCCTAGCAACATCTGTGCCACAGGCCTTAACATCAAACTGCAAAAGCGTCTATTCTCCCAGTTCTATTTCGCAGCTCACTCCTCTCATGACAATGACAGCTGTGTTCTCCATGTCTGTTTTAAGGGTGATTAGATAACACCAATATTTTCTGCTAACCCTGTCACTTTATACAGGGGTAAAAGTCACTGTTAAAAGCCATCAGAAGACAGCTTGGCATAAAGCAATCGCAAAAATCTCAAATATACAGACTCTTCACCCTTCATTACTGAATTAACTGTCCTACTCGGACATGGCTGACTGAGCAGCTCACACAGAAGAAAGGGAACCCCTTACGGCTTAGTGTACACAGAGCAAGCAGGCTGTATTCCCCGCCCAAGTGCCATTCTCTCCTTTCTGCCTCCAAGACAACCATCGCTCATGTTAGTTTATGTCCGGTCCAAGGTTTACTAAATATCCATAAATACATAATATTCTTCTGCTTCTTTTAACTTACATAAATAGTATCATATAGAATTAGGAAACAGGTTCAGCTGCTGGAGCAAAGACCCAAATAATAGCGGCTTAATTGAGACAAGAGTTTATTTTTCTCTCACATAAGAGTCAGAGTATCAATATTTCTGGGATAAAATAGTGGCTCCCCAGTGTTACTGCTCTACCATCCACAGGGTGTTGCCCTCACCATCAGGCCCACATTTCAGGGAGAGAGAACTGAGACCAGGACAAGGAAAGGCTCTCCCTTTCTCTTTATGGGGACAGCCTCTAAATTGCACACACTACTTCCACTCACACCCTCACACCCCGCTGGCCAGGACCTGGTCACATGGTCACATCTGGCTGTAAGAGAGGTAAGAAAAGAAAGTCTTCTTTCTGGGAAGCCATTTCTCCTTCTAAAATTCCATGTATATGGAAGAAATAGAAAGCAGATACTTGGGGACAAGTAGCATTCTCTACCATAGTTACTGGATGGATTCTGCTGCATCTCCCTTTTTTCGCTCAAATATGACGTTTCTTTGATGTTTTTGAGAGTTACCCATGTTCGAAACATATAAGTTCATGCACATTCACTGCTGTTCAGTTGTATGTCGTGCACCTTATAAGGGCTCATGTGACAGATCTGCTTTACAATTTAGAAACTATGAATCCTAAATTAGGATTTATGAATACACCACATTTATTAAACTTTTCCCCTATTGTTAAGCACCTGGGTCTTTTAAACACTTAAATTACAGTGTTTGGATCACATCAGGGGAAATGTTAAGTCAGTTAAATGCTAAACTATATGGAGTATAGTACTTGAGTATGTACTCAAGTACACTCTGATTGCTTCTAAAGCCTTTAAGGTACCCTATAGCAAGCTAATTAAAATAGAAACCGATAACATTAACTACACTGTACGTAAGAGGAGGAATTAAACGTATGGTCTTCCTTGACTTTCTGTTGCTGTAGTCAAGCATTACATGGTTTCTGGGTTTCTTGACAACTGAAACAAAAAGGAAACTTGTGTTCTGTTTGATTCACATCATCTGATAAAAGGAAATAAACCAGTTAAGTAAAACAGATGTTTGTTTAATCCTAATTCTAAAACAAATCTGTCACAAGAGCCCTCATCCAAGGCTCAAATAGCATGAAAGGATAATGTCTTTCACAACCAGTTATACAAAAAAATGCACAAGGTTTCTCCAGGAGAATGTTTCCTTGGTTGACCCTTAACAGAAGACTTAACATTAAAATTTTTTCCGCAGAGGGTCAGGGTAGTGCCCCAGGTTCAACATGAGATTCCTGCCTGGAGGGGGACATCCATGAGGACCTGACCACTCAGGAAAGGCCAATTCTCCCCCAGAGCCTGGTGGCTTCCCTGTGGTTTGGTACTTTTGGAGATCATACTATTAGTGACGCTGGTATAATTTTTTAGGGGATTTTCTCTCTCCTGTAATTTACTCAAGGTTTCAAACCATTTTGGAGAAGTGAAAGGATACTGGTTATTTCTGTGTGTTTTTTTCATGACTGTAAAACACCCAAATATAGTATCTTCCTTTTCATTTTTACTCATATTAAGTAGTTACTTTTTCTAAACCAGTTACAATACACTACCCCAACGTTGTTTGCTTCTCCTTATTACTCTAATTTGCCCCAAACAGAAAAGGTACATTTTAGTATGTTAAAACAGTTTCAAATCAATTAGTGCAGGATAAGAAATACTTACTGAATACCCACTTTGTACTAAGGATTTTACTTAACAACATTCTCTCTTAATTTTCACCATAACTTTATGAAGTAGGGATCATTAACACTACTTTACAGTTAAGAAAACTAGATCTTCAAGAGTAAATAATTTGCCTAAGGTCACAAAGCTGGTCTGGTCACAAAAACTATAGAACTAGGATTTAAACTCATATACTTCAATTCCAAAGCCAGAATTCTTTCTGCTATTTCCTGATGCCTCCCAGATGACAAATGAATTGTAGGAAAAATTTTGCTCAACTTTATAAATAATATATTACCTATTTTATTGAACCCCTAAACCTCCCCTCAACACAGGCTACTCTCTATAATCTGGCCATAATGACTGGCCCCCCCAATCTTATTTCCTACTATGCTCTACACGGATCTCTTCCCTCAATCTGACCTGACAGGTTTCATCATTGCCTCCGCATTTACAGACCACACATTCATTCAGCAAATATTTTTTGAGCTTCTACTATGTCCTATGCACTGTTCTAGTCTTTGGGGACACATATCAGTGAACAAAACAAAGAGAAAGTCCTGCTCTCATGGAACGTTACTTCTAGTAGAGGGAGAAACACAAGAAACAAACTTAGTAAATTACATAAGTAAAGAACATGGTAAGTGCTATGGCAAAAAATAAAGCAGAGAAAGGGTTAAAGAGAGTAGTGTGGGGTGGAAGATTGCAATTTTAGAAAGAACCAAGAGAAACTCCAGAAGAGAAAAACATCATCTTAGAATTTTTGTTTCATTTTCAAGTTCAACAGCAGATTAGACACAGTGGCAGAGAGAACTGGCAAACTGGAAGATAAATGTGTTGAAAGAGATTCATTCATCAAGCAAATTAATATTTTTTGAACATCTACCATATATCAGACATTGTGCTAGATGCAATTACTCCACCTTTATACCTTCACAAACTTTCTTTTCACCTGGATTACATTCCCAGGTTAAACCTCAACTTTCTAAAGTCTACTCAAGTTTCTTGTTCATGTT
Source organism: Balaenoptera ricei (assembly GCF_028023285.1). Lineage (NCBI taxonomy): Eukaryota > Metazoa > Chordata > Mammalia > Artiodactyla > Balaenopteridae > Balaenoptera > Balaenoptera ricei. The sequence goes on from NC_082660.1 coordinate 42,833,877, forward strand.
GATATTTTATTTCTCTAAACAATTACTCTACCTATCATTTTAAAATAATAAATATTTGGGAATTCCCTGGCGGTCCAGTGGGTAGGACTCCGTGCTTCCACTGCAGGGGGTGTGGGTTCGATCCCTGGTCAGGAAACTAATATCCCGCAAGCTGCACGACACAGCTAAAACAAAAAAAATTTATTTGTATCACAGATCAGACCAGTTCTTAAATTATTCCATATCCCTAACTAGACTGTAAACTCATTAAGGATTAGTTCTACGGATAAGATTTCTTTTACATCTCCCACATGGAACAGCACAGTACATACAGTAGGCATTCAATAAACACTTGACTGTCCAATCACTACTATTTAGCTAGTTAACCTTGGCCATATTGCCTGAACCCTCCTGGGCCTCAATTTTCCCTCCTGGCAGCCAAGGTTAAGTGAGCTCTATTTGCAAAGCCAGAACTGACAGGCAGCTCTGCTTAAGCAAGGTTAAGTAGGTGAATTTTGGCCTCAACCTGACTGAGTTCAAATCTCTGCTTCTCAATTACTTCTCAATTGATGGTTTTGGGTAAACTACTTATCATACCTTGGCTTCCTCATTTGTAAAGTAGATGTGTTAATAACAGTACCTGCCTCATAATGTTGAGGTAATATTTGTAACCAAGGACACTGTCTGTGACTGGAAAGTGTAAGAATTGCGCTCAGAATACACTCATATCAAGGAAACAACACCAGAAGCTCTAAGTGTGGACAATAAAGAACCAGTGGGATCAAATGTCTAAAAGTATTGAGCGCCTGTAAACTGTCCTATCAGAATAATTAACTATAAATGCCTCCTGCCATCTACTTTCTTCTCATCCTCTAATCAAATCTACTTGTCATCAAAAAGTCAATTAAGGGACTTCCCTGGTGGTCCAGTGGTAAAGAATCTGCCTTCCAATGCAGGGGATGTGGGTTTGGCCTTGGTCAGGGAACTAAGACCCCACATGCCATGGGGCAACTAGGACCGTGAGCCACAACTACTGAGCTCACGCACCTCAACGAGAGAGCCCGCCCGTTCTGGAGCCTGCGCGCCACAGCTAGAGAGAAGCCTGCACGCCACAAGGAAGAGCCCGCGTGCCTCAACAACCTGACACAGGCAAAAAAAAAAAAGTCAATTAAGATAAAATTCCTTGTAATGTCTGAAACATTTATATTAACATATTTCCATACATATTTCCATACAAATACAAATATGATTTTTAGAAATTTCATGTAATGTCTGAAACATTTATATTAACATATTTCCATACATATTTCCATACAAATACAAATATAAGATTTTTAGAAATTTCATGTAATGTCTGAAACATTTATATTAACATGTTTCCATACAAATAACCCAATGAAAGTTTAGTATTAGTTGTTTTGTTTGTTTTTTTATACTGCAGGTTCTTATTAGGCATCAGTTTTATACACATCAGTGTATACATGTCAATCCCAATCGCCCAATTCAGCACACCATTACATGAAATTTCTAAAAATCTTATATTTGTACTTGTATGGAAATATGTATGGAAATATGTTAATATAAATGTTTCAGACATTACATGAAATTTCTAAAAATCTTATATATTCGGGTATAATGTTATAAGTAATAATCCTAGTTATTACTTTAAAATGTATATCTCAGAAATAACTAATTTTCTTGTCAACTGCATTATTATGAACTGTCATCAAATCTTTAACCGTGGTCATTTTTAAGTATTTTGTCATTTACAGACAGTTCTGGGTGTACTCTGATGATTTTGCAAATATGTTCCTATAAAAGGGTTTCATCTTCAAGAAATACATGGAAAAGACTCTGACAAGTACAGGTTTCTGGTAGCGGACTGTACTGCTGAACTGAATGAATAAGCATTTTCAGAACTCTAATGAAAAACTGATGAACTCATAAAAGTGCTAACAAAAGATCAAGATGAAAAAAAAAAATTAATTACATGGGACTGAGTGAACTGATGAGGATGAGTATAATTTTTGTGACTTTCTGTCTGAATTTAAAAAAAAAAAAAAATTCCACAAGGACTCAGAGGCAAAGAATATACAAATCAATTTTCACTGCAAAGTAAAGGAGCTGTTACAGTGGAGGATTACTGGACTGAATGTCAATACTATGACATAGTATGAGTGTGTTTCATGTTTGGTAATTGCAATCATTGTTGCTTTTGTTGTGGTCATCCATGTACAATGCTTGGTGTCAGTCGATTTATCTCTTGTAAAAATAAAATACAGTGTGTGTGTGTGAAAAAAAAAAAAAAAAAAAGATAAAATTCCTTAATATTATCTTTAAATTACTGTCATTACAACTGCCTAATTTTCTAAAGTTTAATTGTATATTCTATCAGCTACATCGTGGACTAAATCTATCTGGAGGATGGCTGGGGATTAACCACAGTATATATTATTTCTAGGTTCTCATTTTTGTCAAAGTATGAACTTCAAAGAGTTAAAAACAAGATTCTCATTAAAATGCATAGTGAACAAATGTCAAAAATATTTAACTGCTTAATTAGGGAACAGGCATAACGGTAAAAAGCTGGTTTCAAGGAGGAAAGGAAAGATCAGTATATTCAGCCAATGGAAGAAAGAATGCAGAAAAAATGATGGCTAAATTAGATTTTAAAATACTGATTTCTATGGTCTGAATGTGTGTGTTCCTCTCCTTTGCTCCCACAATTCATATGTTGAAATCCTAACCCCCAAAGGTGATATAGTAGATGAGGGTTTTGGAAGGTGCTTAACTCGTAAGGGTAGAACCCTCATGAATCAGATTAGTGTTTTCTAGAAGAGGTTCCAGAGAGATCCTTGCCACCGTGTGACTTGACTGAACAGCTTCTTCTCTATAATGGCTCAAGTGCAGTTAGCTCCTGGAAATGGCTGCAATATTGTTAATAACTGTACTGTGGTTCATTGAGCCTAAAATTAAAATATGAGTCCATTAATATAAGTTGTGGATCTAATCAAATTTCTGTGAGGGTACCATCATCCCTGGTTAGTTAAGAATGATAAATGCCACATATGGTCTAGTTTTCAGTCTTGAGAAGTCTTTACATATACATTACTTAATATTATTCCTGGCAAAAGCCCCCCAAGGTAGGCAGTGCACGTATTAGCCTTATTTTGTAAATCAAGATGCTGGAATCTACAAATCGTTAAGTGGTCTGCTCAAGTACAGGTGGGTATTGAAGAGTGAAGCAATGACTCAGACCCAAGACTTCTGACTCCTAAGCCAGTGCTCATATGCATAGAACTGGATGCACGATACATCTCCAAGTGGCTAACTGGCTACGTGAACATTTGCAGGGCCTTAAAGGGCTCTGCCTTCCAGTAACTTCTGGTAACATATGCTTATTTTTAGAGTACTTAAGCTCATAACAAATGGAAATCAGTCAAGAAACGACTCCCTGTTGCCTGCATTACTCAGCCACTAGATGCTGAAAGCCCTGAGATGACTAAGGCAGGATCCTACTCAGTAAGACAAGAAGCCTAGCACAGAGCAGGAGCTCGGCAGTACAGGCAAGTGCTAAGGAAGCACAGAGGAGGGCAAGTAAATACCTTTCCCAAACCTGCTCTCAAACTCCCCACTGACTCACCCTGAAAAACACTTGAAATATTGAACTGTAAGAGATCTAAGCCTATTGTGAAGGCACTAATTCTTCTCATTCAAAATACTCAGCAGCAGGAAATTGGAGGTCTAACTGATTTACACCCAAACAGGAAGGGATGACTCTGATATCAACAGGCAAATAATTCCCAAATGACTTTCAAACCCTATTTGAAGCTGTTCTGATCATGCTTTAGTTTTTCTTAATTTTTTTCTTTTTTTCTTTTTTCTTTTCTTTTTTCTGTTTCTCATTCCAGTTCCTTGCTGTTTGGGAAAGGGGGGACCACCCCGTCCTGAAGTCAGTTGGCTTCCAGATAAAGCCAGAAGTCTGACCAAAAAGATATGGGCTGCCCAGGACAAAAACAAAACAAAAACCCTAGGTCTGTATTCCCTACACTGTACATTTCATCCGTGTGGCTCATTTATTTTGCAACTGGAAATCTGTACCTCTTAATCTCCCTCACCTATTTCTCTTCTCCCCTCACCCTCATACATACACCACATCTTCTCTATCCATCAATAATTATACAATATCTCCATAGGGTGACAGATGGTAACTAGACTTAACCTGGTGATCATTTCAAAATGTACAAAAATATCAAATCGCTACACTGTATAACAAGAACTAATATAGTGGTGTAGGTCAATTACACTTCAAAAACAAACAAACTCATAGAGAAAGAGATCAGATTTGTGGTTACCAGAGGAGGGCGGGGTCGGGGGGGAGGAGGAGGAACTGGATGAAAGTAGTCAAAAGGTACAAATTTCCAGGTATAAGATAAATAAGTACCAGGGATATAATGTACAACATGATAAATGTAATTAACACTGCTGTATGTTATATATGAACGTTATTAAGAGAGTAAATCCCAAGAGTTCTCATTACAAGGAAAAAAAAGTTTTTCTATTTCTTCAATTTTGTATCTGTATGAGATGACAAATGTTCACTAATCATTTCATGATGTATATAAGTCAAATCATTATGCTGTACTCCTTAAACTTATATAGCGTTGTGTATCAATTTTCTCTCAATAAAACTGGAAGAAAAAAAAGAGCTTAAAGCAACAAAAAAAGAGAATAAACTTTAAAGACACTTAATGTAGATGTAATATTTAACTCTTTATGTAATTATAAAATAAACAAATGATAACTTAAAAAAACCTAGTCCTGGTTCTCCATCCTGGACATTGGTCACATGAGTTATGCCAAAGCAGTCACTAGAATAACCTAATTGCATTTTCCCCCAAAATAATGAAATAATTAGGAAGGGGGTGTCACATTCTTGAGCATTGCAGACAGGAGCTATGTCATAAAAAGCAAAGTTGCAGCTACAGTCTATATTCCTGGAAAATACTCCAAAGGTGCTCCAAGTAATATAAAATGGTCATATATAGTATAGACATTAATTATACAAAGGGTCAAGTGACTAGAAATCCCACTTAGTACCACAAAAATTGCCCTAATATTTCTCTTGTTAATTTATATCATGTTTGTGTAATAAAGTGTTAAAGTCACTGAGAAAAAAATACTGTTCAAGGAAGTCTAAGCAGTCCTCTTCTTAAATATCCTAATAAATACTGACGTAGGGTCATCCAAAATCTTCATTCTCCTTAGAAACACACTTTAATATATACCCAACTGATTAAAATGACTTAAAGTAAAAACACAAATCTAGTTAAAAGATTAATGAATACAGTAAGAAAAAGAACAGAAAAAAATCCATAATCGAAAAAAAGAAAAAGTTATCTGAGGAAAACCATAGAAAATAAGCTTAAAATTCTGTGCTTTTTGCTGACAAGAGCAAAGTGAAAACACAAGAATAAACATGAGTTTCGTTTTCTACCCTAAGGGTTAATAAATTTTTTTATTGTTGTTGTTATAGTTACTAACTTTTTTTATTTTTTAGATTCCACATATAAGTGATATCATACAGTATTTGTCTTTCTGTGTATGACTTATTTCACTAAGCATTATACCCTCCAAGTCCACACATGTTGCTGCTAATGTCAGTGTTGATGGACACCTAGGTTGCTTCCATATCTTGGCTATTGTAAATAATGCTGCCATGAACGTTGGGGTGCATGTATCTTTTTAAATTAGTGTTTTCGTTTTCTTCAGATATATACCCAGGAATGGAACTGCTGGATCATATGGTAGTTCTAGTTTTCGTTTCTTTTTTTTTAACTTTTTATTTTATATTGGAGTATAGCCGATTAACAATGTTGTGATAGTTTCAGGTGCACAGTAAAGCAACTCAGCCATGGATACTAAGGGTTGATTAAATTTAAAAAATTATTTTGTTGGTCCTGTGCTCTAAGAAGAATCCGTCTCAGGGTCTTTGTGGAAATTGAGGGGAAGAGGACCACTAAGGTCAACAATAGCCTTAATAACATTTTTCTCCAAAACGCAAAGGTATCCCATATATAAGTAGCCCTCAGAGAAAACTAAAGACATGATGTCAGTTTGATTCTATAAGGACAGCTCTGGGGGTGGAACACTGGAGGGCAAAATACTATGGTCCAACCTTTCATTTCCTGGTGTTTTAGGCTGAAATTATTTTTTAAACAATTAATAAGTAATATAATATTTTCCTTAAGAACATTCTCAAATTCTAAAATTTTCAGCCAGGCTTCTGACACAAGCAGGATGAATGACCAACATGACTAAGATCATTACTGAGGACCTCAATAGCTGTTTATTTAAAAGCTCTATAAGCTACAGTTTCCAAGTGTATCTTCTTGCCTGCTAAAGAAAGCTTCTAAAATCACAAACAAGATTTCCTCAGAAAGCAACTCTGGTTCAAGCACTTGATTCAAGCACAAAAGCTTGGTACCACTGAGGGGCACCGCATCACCTCCACATCCTATCCTTTCCCAGTCCTGCCAACCCTGCTTCTTAAGTACTCACTCTTCCTGCTCAATCATAGCGAGTTAGCAGTTCAACTTACCAACATTACTTTGGTTCAGTCTCCTGCCTGGACTTTCCACAATAATTTCTTAACTTTCCTCTCTGCTTCTAACCTGGTTCCCTAATCATCCATTCTCCAACCACCACCAGACTAACTTCTCTGAATCACAAATAAGGCTAGTCACGCCATAGCCCTGCTTAAAATTCTTCAGTGACTTCATCGCCCATGGAAAAGAAATCCAAGTTCAAGGCCCACAAAGACCTGGCATCTGCCACCTCTCCAGTTTCACTTTCTACCACCGTCTGCCCCTCACACATAAACACTCGTCCTATTCAACACCTCAGAGACGGACTTCCCTGGCTGTCCAGTGGTTAAGACTCTGCACTTCCAATGCAGGGGACGCAGGTTTGATCCCTGGTCGGGGAACTAAGATCCCACATGCCACGCAGCGTGGCTAAAAAATAAAATAAAATAAAAAACAAAAACAAAAAAAACACCTCAGAGTGCCCCTCACTCACCTTGCTATCACCCTGGCAATGATGTCCTCCTAGACCTTCCTCACAGCATTGGCAGAGAGGAGAAAAGGAAAAAACAAAGAGAGAGAGAAAAAAAGGAAGACAAGAAAAATAGAGAAGAAGGGAATCTCAGCTAAGGGGGCCTCTCATCCAAATAAACCCTGGGGATCTCTGAGATGATGTATCAAAGCAAAACCATCTACACATACAGACTGCCAAGACTATATCCTGAATTCCCAGAGCAAAATCTCTCCAAAAAGTGATAAAGCATCATATGAGTGGATGTTAAAGATGAAGTCTCCTGATACACGAAAACCCAAACTTAGGAACAAACAGATTGAAGAAAGGACTTCAAATCGCATTCCCACAAGATGATTAGCTCTGGTCCAAATACATATGATGATATTAATAGTGTTTTTAAAATATATTTCCTGTGTTGATTATCTTACTGATCCTATTTGAAGATATAATTTGATTTAACTTTGAGTTGATCTTACAAAATTCTAGTAAATATTTTTATTCTTAAATGAGTTTAATATAACAGCCTGCTTAGGTTCAAGTGCTCCAACAGATAATGTTCTTTTCACTTCTAAAATTAAATTACTCAATGAGAACTGCCAGAAAGAGACTTTATTAATAATTCTCCAGAATGATAGAGAACACACAAGATATGTTTCCATTTTACCACTCTAATCAGCTAGCAGAAGAGTGGAATTTTCAAAGATGCAAATAGTTCACCTAGGTCATGTTACCCTGGATAGAAATCAGAGCTGCGAGAGAATAGGAGACTGAGGGAAAAGAGCACATCCCTCAGCCTCTGGTTTCTCTGGCTTACAAAGCTAGAGCAAATGGTCCTCTTTCTTTAAATTCATCCATTAAGCTTCCAAGAAATAAGTAAGTTAGTTTTGAAATTCAGTTTCCTGTGAAGTCATCTTCAGATGCTTCACAGTTTTAAATTATTATAAGTATCACAACACAGCTTGGATTCCAAAGTGAAGGGCCAGGATTGAGATAAGACTATGGAGACTCTCAGTCAGCCAGTATTGGAGCCATCATGGGCCTTGCCTTTACGGACCTTGTGGTCTAGTGCGGGTAGGGAGGAGTAGCCAATAAAAAAGTAAATCAAGAGAAGAGATGATTATGTATTGTGCTAAGTGCAGTCAGTGAAAGCAGTTGGTGACATGCACCAACAAGGGGCATTTTTTTTTTCCATTTTGCTTCCTACATTCTCAATGAACATATAACTTCATGGTTTGGACTATTAGTTGCACAAACACTAGAACAAATATGGATTTTCTATTCTAGTCTAAGGGTTGATAAACCAAAAATCTATTTTGATGATCCTGTGCTCTATGAAAGATTGCCTCTGGTTTTTTAGTTAATCTAGCTAATAAGAGTTGTTTGCAGAAAATGGAACATAAGAGAGAGTAATAGAGGTTTTTCATGTACAAGTAAACTGTTTCCTCCCCAAATCTTAGTTACCTGAATTATTCTAAGATTATTTGTAAAAACTAAAGTTCAGTGAGGCAAGAAAAGAGTTTTATCAACCCCACTTATGACATTTAATTTAAGCATTTCACACAAAGAATTGGAGTATTAAAGAAAGTAACCAAAAAAGAGACAGATGCTGATCACAAAGTCTTTTCACAGGCACATATACCAATAAAACCATGAAAAATAGCATTAAATAAGTGATCTGAGCGCTCCAAAACTTTATATACAAAGTTATTCCTTTGTGTCTGTGGGTCATTGTAACAATGAGACTGCAATTTACTAGATGCCATTCACAAGTTCTGCTGTGGGCTCAAAGCAGAGGTATGGGGGGGTACCTCCAGAAGATTCTTCCACAGTAAGCAGTAACCTTCTGTCATTTCAGGCCACCACACAGAAATAACTGTCACTCACAGCTTCAGTCACAGAGTGGGACGTATCATGCTTCATTCGGTACAAAATAGGACAATGAAAATACCAATAACTTGATCAATACTGTGGACAAAAAAATGTGGCCTGCCATTCCAGTAAACAAAGAATGTTGCCTGCCGTTCAGGTACCCAAATGTTGCCGGCCACCCTGAGGGGAATTCAGGATGGGGGAAAAACAGGATACTGGCCCTAAATAGTTAAGACACATATCAAAGGAATAATTTGATATTATCAATAAGCATAGACTCCGGCATCTTTCCACACATAGAAAAGCACACTAAAACCATTAACTTGAGATGTCTGCTTTTTGTGATCAGCAGTAATCTTTTGATGTTTGACTACATGGTTTTTTTGGTTGGTTTGTTTGGGCTTTTTTGGTTGGTTTGTTTGGGTTTTTTTGGTTTTTGTTTTTTTAGCAAAAACTCCTATATATATATATCCTGGCTCCTCCCTTACCTCTTTGGATCAGTTCTTCAGAGAGCCTGTGAGAGGCTGTCTCCCAGTAAGGTCTCGAAATAAAACATAACTCTCAACTCTTAGGTTCTGTGGGGTTTTTTTTCAGTTGACAATATATTTCAGCAACCCCTGGTCAGCTAGCAGTGAGAGGAAGCTGAAGTGCTGTGATAAAACATCAGGCTGCTTGCAATGTCGACCTAGAAACCAAATCACTGCTTTGTAGCAAAGAATAAAAATCATGATACAAAAGCCACATTCAATCTACCCACCTAGCAAAAGAAAGATGAATAAAATACATAAATCACTACCACACGTAACTGGAGGACTTGATATGAGAAGTAATATATTACATTGGGTTAGCCAAAAAGTTCGTTCAGGTTTTTGGTAGCATCTTACAGAAAAACCCAAACGAACTTTTTGGCCAACCCAATAAAATAATATAATGTGGTATTATAAGGCTCATCTTGGAAAAGGAACAATTTGCTTTCTTTGGTGTGACTAAAGGGCCTGGGTTGGGCAGTCCATGTATTAACAATGAGATTTCTCACAAGAAAAGGCAAAAAACCTCAACAGAGCAATGTTTGATGCCCTGAGCCAGCCCCAACTGCACACCCATTGCTCAGACCTTGCCTGGGTTTCCTCCCAAAGCAAACTCACTCACTCTCCTATGAAGAGGTGAAGCAGGAGACTGCAGAAGCATCACAGCCATGAGCCCTGCAAAAGATGCCAAGAGGAACTTTGAGGAAAGGGGCTGCCTCAATAGCAGAGGGTGGCAACAGATGTGAAGTGAGGCCCTACAACTGTAGCATAAGCCTTCCCTTGGCTTGTACAGGGGTACAAGCCAAGGGGTAGGTGCTCTCCTCACCCATGTAAGGAATCCGTGCTCCCCAGAAAGTGCCCAATGACATAACTCTATACAGCTGTAACCTGCATGACCGTTCTGACTCAGTCATCAACGATGAACTTAAAAACAACAACTACTAATTCCATTCTTTTGCTATGATGAAGAATGCAGAAGAGAAGCTAGAGGAATTGGAATGGTTCAAAGCAGGGATTCTGGAGTCAGACTGCCCGGGTTCAAATCTCAGCTTAAGGGACTTCCCTGGTGGTCCAGTGGTTAAGAATCTGCCTTCCAATGCAGGGGACGTGGGTTCAATCCCTGGTCAGGGAACTGGAATCCCACATGCCTTGGGGCAACTAAGTCTATGCGCTGTTAACTACTGAGCCCATGAGCCACAACTAGAGAGAGAAGCCCGTGCACCACAACAAAAGATCCCGCATGCTGCAAAGAAGATCCTCTGTGCCGCAACTAAGACCCGATGCAGCCAAATAAATAAATAAATAAATATTTTAAAAAAAATCTCAGCTTCACCGTTTACTAAGCTGGATGGCCTCAGCCAAGTTACTTTACTTCTTTTTGCCTCAATTTTCTCATCAGTAAATGGTAAATGGTATTGTGTTGTTATGAGGAATTGAGTTCATATTTATAAAGTGCCCAGAATCGTACTTGGCACATATCGAGAGCACTGTTTATTAAATTTTTAAAAAGTAAAATAAAATAAAATAATGAAATAAAATATACATGTTTACACAGCTAAGAAGAACCCCTGACCCCATTCAGACCTCTCATCAGAGCTGTAGTTGGAGTTCTGTTCTCCCTTCTGCCCCAGACCACTTAACAGAACTGCTAACGGGAGTCTCAGTACCCATGATGGGTACAGATATTCACTATTCTCACCATCTCGTTGCTATAACCCTGATTCAGGTCCTCCTCATCCCCAACACAACCACTCTAAAGGCATCTCCCCAGCTCGTGTCACTAACCTCTCATTCCCAGGCAGCAGTGCAGTCGCAGTGATGGGTTCAAGCTTGCAATCAGACTCCCAAGACCCAAACAGGTTTTCAGTTAATACAACATTTACTTCGCTTTAGAGTAGTATACGGACAGGAAATACATCAGGGACAGCAGCTTCATCTCCATGGGAAGCCCAGAAGCCACCCCAGTACACAGTTCTTCTGTCCCCTCACCCACACCGGTGGTGAATGACTGCCACAGTGGGAGCCAAGACGTTTGGGGGTCTTGTTGAGACACCACAGCCCCTTTTCCCATCAGTCTTTTATACCATCCTCTGCAGGACAAAGGTCCACACTCCAACTGACACCTCCCCAAGCCAGGTGCAGCTCCATACAACAACCGAGGCAGACACAATATCCCCCAATTATCTTAACTCGACTGTTTCCAAAGACACAGAGTATGGGAGACCAAGATCATTCTTAAGGCAGGTCTAAATCAACCCAAACCTTTGCTTACAAATGCCAACCCATCTTTTAACAGAACAGAGCCTCAAAACTCCAAAAGGGCAAATGAGGTCCACAGTCTGTTTCCTGAATCCTATGTTTCCTGTGTTATGCCCTACAGTGATCCCCACATGCCCTAACCTCAGCCACACAGCCTGACCTGGCTTTCGGTGCACCATAGACAGTTGTGTTCCATTCAGTGTCAACTCCTTGGGTGCAGAACCTTTTCTTTATTTCCTCTTCCCAGTACCTGGCACCGCAGCATAGTCTCTTAAACCTGAAAAACTCAGCAAAACATTATTAAGCAACTAATAAAGCTAGGTCATCCAAAGAAGACATACAGATGGCCAAGAGGCACATGCAAAGCTGCTCAACATCACTAATTATTAGAGAAATGCAAATCAAAACTACAATGAAGTATCACCTCATACCGGTTAGAATGGGCATCATCAAGAAACCTACAAGCAACAAATGTGGGAGAGGGTGTGGAGAAAAGGGAACCCTCTTGCACTGTTGGTGGGAATGTAAATTGATACAGCCACTATCTGTATCAACTGGAGAACAGTATGGAGGTTCCTTAAAAAACTAAAAATAGAACTACCATATGACCCAGCAGTCCCACTACTGGGCATATATCCAGAGAAAACCATAATTCAAAAAGAGTCACGTACCAAAATGTTCATTGCAGCTCTATTTACAGTAGCCAGGACATGGAAGCAACCTAAGTGTCCATCAGCAGAGGAATGGATAAAGAAGATGTGGTACATATATACAATGGAATATTACTCAGCCATAAAAAGGAGCGAAATTGGGTCATTTGTAGAGATGTGGATGGACCTAGAGACTGTCATACAGAGTGAAGTAAGTCAGAAAGAGAAAAACAAATATCGTATATTAACACATATTTGTGTAATCTAGAAAAATGGTACAGATGAACCAGTTTGCAAGGCAGAAATAGAGACACAGATGTAGAGAACAAATGTATGGACACCAAGGAGGGAAAGCAAGGGCAGGGTGGTGGTGGTGGGATGAATTGGAAGATTGGGATTGACATTTATATACCAATATGTATAAAATAGATAACTAATAAGAACCTGCTGTATAAAATAAAACTCAAATAAATAAATAAATAAATAAAATAAAGCTGGGTCACAATTATTCTGCTACAGTGAAGGAATGCTACGTCATTTTAAAAGTCTCAGTGTCTGGATGACAGTGAGGACACACATGAAATGTTAAAGACCGAAAGCCTAATCCAAACCACTCTCTCGATTTTTCTATTTCTCTTGCTGGAAGAAGCAGCTCCAGAGGGATCATAAAGCTAATTTCTTAATAACCTCCTCCACATAGCACTCCCATAGCAGTCCTTGTGAGAAGGGTCTGTGTCCCTGTACAATAAATAGCCACAAATACTTGGGTAGTCAACATACGACTTAATTTTGTGAAAATCATGGTTGGGCTTACTTGGGTCTCTTTATGGAAAGATCGAAATCTGTAATTAATAAACAATACCAAAACAAACACGAAGAACTAATCAATATAAATGAGGGATGTCCCAAAGTTTGACTCAGGCAAAAATCAGCTTCAGTCTTCAGAAGTAACTGAACGTCTCCCTCAATGGCATTTTGGGTATTCCTTAACTGTTAGTGATCAACGACCATGCGATAGCAAGATATAGAATGTCATCACATGTGACCAGCATATCAACATGAGTAATATAAACAAGGCATGCCTTTTGTATTTATTATAAAGTCTATTTGTAATTTGTAGTACAGATTGCCTTATGTGTTTTACATGTAGAAATTCTACCAGTCTCTTGAGTGATATATTCATCTTTACTATTGTAAAAATAAATGTTGATAAATGACTAGGAGAGCTGTTGATTTTATATACAAAACATTTAACTTATTAATAATGCATTAAGATGGACACAAAAAGTACAAACCTTAAAGGGAAAAACTGACAAACTGGACTTTATCAAAATCTAAAACTTCTACTCTTCAAAAGACACTGCTAAGGAAATGAAAAAACAAGCCACAGACAGGGAGAAAATACTGCAAACCCCTTATCTGATAAAGAATTTGTACCCAAAAAATATAAAAGCACAACTCAAGAAGACCAAAAGAAAAAAGCAGATTAAAAATGGGCCAAAAAATATGAACAGAGCACAACAAGGTATACAGATGGCAAATAAGCACAAGAAAAGAAGTTCCACATCATTGATCATTAGGGAGATGCAAATTAAAACAACAATAAGATACCACTTCACACTAGAATGGCTAAAATTAAAAATTCCTAAATAAGAAAAATTGGTAAGGCTGTGGAGCAATCTTCCACACTGCTGCTGGGAATGCAAAATGTTCAGTCCCTTTGAAAAAGGTTGCCAGGTTTTTCTAAAGTTAAACACACACTTACCATACAACCCAGAAATCTCACTCTTGGGTGTTTATCCAACAGAAATGAAAACACATGCCCACACAAAGACGTGTAGGCAAATGTTCAGAGCAGCTTTATTTATAATACCCAGAACTGAAAACAACCCAAATGTTCAACGAATGGTAAATGTGCAAGTAAACCATGATGCATCCATGCAATGGAATACTGCTCAGTAATAACAAAGAAACAGACTACTGATACACACAACAACATGGATGAATTGCAAAAGTATTTTGCTAAGTAAAAGAAGCTAGACACAAAAGGGTACCTAATATATGACTTCATTCACTTGAAGTTTTAGAAAAGGCTAAACTATAGGGACAGAAAACAGACCAGTAGTTGCCGAGGGCTGGGGTAGGATGAGGGCATGCTCTGCAAAGATGCACAAGGACTTTCTGGGGGGACAGATGTTCTATATCTTGATTTTGGTGGTGGTCACACAAGTGTATGTGTATGGGAAGACTCACCAAACTGTATACATAAGAAGAATGAATCTTATTGTATGAAAGTATATCTCAATAAACCTGACTTTTAAAAAGGAATATATTAAGAAATAAACAGGTAAACAGTGAAGGTTGAATGAACAGTACAATCACTAAATAACTTAAGGAAAAACAATATATCTGGTTAAGTAAAAAAATATCTAAAAGTTTAAGTAACAACACAAGATACAATAATAGACATTAGGTTATAATTCTAATCTTTGTAGAATTGTTTGGTACCATTAACATCACGAAACAAACTTCTAGAGTTGCATTTAATTTCTAGTTATCTCTTTGGTATCACACAAATACGACCTAATGAACTCCCCCATGCAATCTAGCAGCTGAGAGTGCTGAGAAATTACACTCTGTAATGTCAAACTTTGAAAACATGACAACTGACATTTTTAATAAAATTGCAATAATAATGCATCCCTGAATAAAATATAGATTCAGTAAACTCAGAGATTCATTCTAAGTTGGTGATACTTTGGTTTGGTCTTGGCCAAATACGAATTTTCAACACTTGCCATTCAACAATTAGCCAAAATACTTATTCAGTGCTATCTCTAATACAAGTGATCAATCTGTTAACTTTCAGGATGCCAAGTTTTTGGTTCATGACAAGCCAGCCTCCACCAAACCAATATCAAAATACACCCTGGGTTTTGCCTTCTCTGCCTTCAAGCACTTATGCTAACATCTACACTAGAAACCCTAAGCCATTTTCAGTACTTTGATTTTTTTACATTAATTTTCAAGATACTTCATTTCAAGGCAGAAAGATAGTAAAAAGCATTTGGCAATTTTCAGGAAATATCCTGGGCTGTGAAAATGAGAGTAAAGAAAATGAAAAATAATGTGGCTAAGCAAATTTAAACGAAAAATATTCCAGAACAACAATACAGTTTAAAGATATAATGGACAAGAAGACCTCATTTATAATATTAACAAAAATATAAAATATCTAGGTTTAAGGTTAACAAGAAAGGTGCAAAACTTAAGAGGAAAACTCAAAAATACTCCTGAAGAACACAAGAGTCTTGAAAAATAGAAAGGCATGGGAGGTCCTTGAATAGGAAGAATCAACACTGTAAAAATTATTCTTCCCACACTGATTCATAAATTCAATGCTATCCCAATAAAAATACCAATAGGCATTTGGGTAGGAACTAGAGAATTCTAGAGTCATATGCAAAACTAAACAGACAAGAACCAGGAAAACTCAAGGGGAAAAATGAGTAATGAGGGACATTAGCCCTAACAGATTTTAAAATATTCTAAGGGCCAAAACCATTGGAACTATTTAATACTGGTACAGTAATAATATTGCTGGCATTAATCCATGAATAGAATCATACCAATGGACCAGAAAAGAAATTTAGGATATGATAGAGAAGGCATCTCAAATCAGCAGGGTCGATATGAACTTTTTAGTAACTGGTGATGGGACAACTAAGTAGATATTTGGGGAGCATCTTTCTAATGATGAAGTCCAGACATCTTAAGAGTAAAAACTGAAAACTTTGACTACTTGATAGCAAAAACAACAACCTTCTAAGAGGAGGAAAACACATAATCAAGGTTTAAAAAAAAGATAAACTGAAAAAAATATTTGCAACCCATCACAGATAAAGGGGCTCATCTCCCTAATATATAAAAAGGTCCTACATGGAAGCAACCTAAGTGTCCATTGACAGATGAATGGATAAAGAAGATGTGGCACATATGTACAATGGAATATTACTCAGCCATAAAAAGAAATGAAATTGAGTTATTTGTAGTGAGGTGGATGGACCTAGAGTCTGTCATACAGAGTGAAGTAAGTCAGAAAGAGAAAAACAAATATGGTATGCTAACACATATACATGGAATCTAAAAAAAAAAAGGTCTGAAGAACCTAGGGGCAGGACAGGAATAAAGACACAGACATAGAGAATGGACTTGAGGACATGGGGAGTCAGAAGGGTAAGCTGGGACGAAGTGAGAGAATGGCATGGACATATATACACTACCAAATGTAAAATAGCTAGCTAGTGGGAAGCAGCCGCATAGCACAGGGAGATCAGCTCCGTGCTTTGTGACCACCTAGAGGGGCAGGATAGGGAGGGTGGGAGGGAGACGCGAGAGGGAGGAGATATGGGGTTATATGTATATGTATAGATGATTCAGTTTGTTATAAAGCAGAAACTAACACACCATTATAAAGCAATTATACTCCAATAAAGACGTGAAACAAAAAAGTCCTAGAATCAAGAAACAGTCAAGTCCATAGGAAAAAATAGGTAAATAATATAAATAGGCAATTTACAAGAAAAAAATATAAATGGCTCTTAACCTTTTGAAAAGATATTCATCATTATTTATAAGAGAAATGCAAATTAAATGACACTGAGATACCATTCTTATCTCTCAAATTGACAAAAATCCAAAAGTTTGACAACACATTCTTTTGGCAAGACTGGGAAAATGGGCACTTTCATTGCTGGTAAGAGTGAAAAATAGTACAACTTCTAATGAAAAGAATCTGGCAATATCACCCAAAATTGAAAATGTATTTACCTTTTGAGCCAGCAATCTTACTCCTAGGAATCTATCCCACAGATACAACCACACATGTACAAGATGTTCAAGGTTATCCAGTGCAGTATTGCTTGGTTACAGTAAGACTGGAAACCATCCTAGCGTCCACCACCAAAGGACTAAATTCTGGTACATCCACACAATAGAATACCTTGCAGCTATAAAAGCAAAGAATGGGGAAGACTTCTTTGTTTTAATATGGCAACATCTCTAGGATAATTTAAATGAAAAACACAAGATGCACTACAGGACACATGGTATATACTACCTTTTACAGAGGAAGGGTGGAAATTAGAACATATATTTGTTATTTGCTTATATTTATGTGAAGAAATACAGGAAAGACAAAAGTGGTTACTACAATGTCAAGGAGAAATGAATACAGTGGGATGCGGCATACATTTTCTGTTTTTTTTAACATCTTTATTGGAGCGTAACTGCTTTACAATGTTGTATTGGTTTCTGCTGTATAACAAAGTGAATCAGCTATACATATACATATATCCCCATATCTCCTCCTTCTTGCATCTCCCTCCCAGCTTCCTTATCCCACCCCTCTAGGTGGTCACTAAGCACCAAGCTGATCTCCCTGTGCTATGTGGCTGCTTCCCACTAGCTATTTATTTTACATTTGGTAGTGTATATAAGTCCATGCCACTCTCTCACTTCGTCCCAGTTTACCCTTCCCCCTCCCCGTGTCCTCAAGCCCATTCTCTAAGTCTGCGTCTTTATTCTTGTCCTGCCCCTAGGTTTATCAGAACCAACTTTTTTTTTTTTTTAGATTCCATATATACGTGCTAGCATATGGTATTTGTTTTTCTATTTCTGACTTACTTCACTCTGTATGACAGACTCTAGGTCCTTGCACCTCACTACAAATAACTCAGTTTCATTTCCTTTTATGGCTGAGTAATATTCCATTGTATATATGTGCCACATCTTTATCCTTTCATCTGTCGATGGACACTTAGGTTGCTTCCATGTCCTGGCTATTGTAAATAGAGCTGCAATGAACATTGTGGTACATGACTCTTTTTGAATTATGGTTTTCTCAGGGTATATGCCCAGTAGTGGGATTGCTGGGTCATATGGTAGTTCTATTTTTAGTTTTTTAAGGAACTTCCACACTGTTCTCCATAGCGGCTGTTATCAATTTACATTCCCACCAACAGTGCAAGAGGGTTCCCTTTTCTCCACGCCCTCTCCAGCATTTACTGTTTGTAGATTTTTTGATGATGGCCATTCTGACCAGTGTGAGGTGATACCTCATTGTAGTTTTGATTTCATTTCTCTAATGATTAGTGATGTTCAGCATCCTTTTATGTGTTTGTTGGCAATCTGTATATCTTCCTTGCAGAAATGTCTATTTAGGTCTTCTGCCCATTTTTGGATTGGGTTGCTTGTTTTTTGCTATTGAGCTGCTTGTATATTTTGGAGATTAATCCTTTGTCAGTTGCTTCATTTGCAAATATCTTTTCCGATTCTGAGGGTTGTCTTTTCGTCTTGTTTATGGATTCCTTTGCTATGCAAAAGCTTTTAAGTTTCACTAGGTCCCATTTGTTTATTTTTGTTTTTATTTCCATCTCTCTAGGAGGTGGGTCAAAAAGGGTCTTGCTGTGATTTATGTCATAGAGTGTTCTGCCTATGTTTTCCTCTAAGAGTTTTATAGTGTCTGCCCTTACATTTAGGCCTTAATCCATTTTGAGTTTATTTTTGTGTATGGCATTAGGAAGTGTTCTAATTTCATTCTTTTACATGTAGCTGTCCAGTTCTCCCAGCACCACTTACTGAAGAGGCTGCCATTTCTCCCTTGTATATTCTTGCCTCCATTAGCAAAGATAAGGTGACCATATGTGCGTGGGTTTATCTCTGGGCGCTCTATCCTGTTCCATTGACCTATATTTCTGTTTTGTGCCAGTACCATACTGTCTTGATTACTGCAGCTTTGTAGTATAGTCTGAA
Source organism: Balaenoptera ricei (assembly GCF_028023285.1). Lineage (NCBI taxonomy): Eukaryota > Metazoa > Chordata > Mammalia > Artiodactyla > Balaenopteridae > Balaenoptera > Balaenoptera ricei. The sequence continues at coordinate 42,853,072 of NC_082660.1, forward strand.
GTCAGGGAGCCTGATTCCTCCAGCTCCGTTTTTCTTTCTCAAGATTGCTTTGGCTATTTGGGGTCCTTTGTGTTTCCATACAAATTGTGAATTTTTTTGTTCTAGTTCTGTGAAAAATGCCACTGAATCTGTAGATAGCTTTGGGTAGTACAGTCATTTTCACAATGTTGATTCTTCCAATCCAAGAACACGGTATATCTCTCGATCTGTTTGTATCATCTTTAATTTCTTTCATCAGTGTCTTATAGTTTTCCACGTACAGGTCTTTTGTCTCCTTAGGTAGGTTTATTCCTAAGTATTTTATTCTTTTTGTTGCAGTGGTAAATGGGAGTATTTCCTTAATTTCTCTTTCAGATTTTATATCATTAGTGTATAGAAATGCAAGAGATTTTTCTGCATTAATTTTGTATCCTGCTACTTTACCAAATTCATTGATTAGTTGTAATAGTTTTCTGGTAGCATCTTTAGGATTCTCTATGTATAGTATCATGTCATCTGCAAACAGTGACAGTTTTACTTCTTTTCCGATTTGGATTCCTTTTATTTATTTTCTTCTCTGATTGCTGTGGCTAAAACTTCCAAAAGTATGTTGAGTAATAGCTGGGAAAGTGGGCAACCTTGTCTTGTTCCTGATCTTAGAGAAAATGGTTTCAGTTTTTCACCATTGAGAACGATGTTAGCTGTGGGTTTGTCATATATGGTCTTTATTATGTTGACGTAGGTTCCCTCTGTGCCTATTTTCTGGAGAGTTTTTATCATAAATGGGTGTTGAATTTTGTCAAAAGCTTTTTCTGCATCTACTGAGATTATCATATGGTTTTTATCCTTCAATTTGTTAATACGGTGTATCACATTGATTGATTTGCGTATATTGAAGAATCCTTGCATTCCTGGGATAAACCCACTTGATCATGGTGTATGATCCTTTTAATGTGCTGTTGGATTCTGTTTGCTAGTATTTTGTTGAGGATTTTTGCATCTATGTTCATCAGTGATATTGGCCTGTAGTTTTCTTTCTTTGCGACATCTTTGTCTGGTTTTGGTATCAGGGTGATGGTGGCCTCGTAGAATGAGTTTGGGAGTGTTCCTCCCTCTGCTATATTTTGAAAGAGTTTGAGAAGGATAGGTGTTAGCTCTTCTCTAAATGTTTGATAGAATTTTCCCGAGAAGCCATCTGGTCCTGGGCTTTTGTTTGTTGGAAGATTTTTAATCACAGTCTCAATTTCAGTGCTTGTGATTGGTCTGTTTATATTTTCTATTTCTTCCTAGTTCTGTCTCGGAAGGTTGTGCTTTTCTAAGAATTTGTCCATTTCTTCCAGGTTGTCCATTTTATTGGCATATAGTTGCTTGTAGTAATCTCTCATGATCGTTTGTATTTCTACAGTGTCAGTGGTTACTTCTCCTTTTTCATTTCTAATTCTGTTGATTTGAGTCTTCTCCCTTTTTTTCTTGATGAGTCTGGCTAATGGTTTATCAATTTTGTTTATCTTTTCCAAGAACCAGCTTTTAGTTTTATTGATATTTGCTATTGTTTCCTTCATTTCTTTTTCATTTATTTCTGATCTGATCTTTAAGATTTCTTTCCTTCTCCTAACCTCAGGGTTATTTTTGTTCTTCTTTCTCTAATTGTTTTAGGTATAAGGTTAGGTATCTGTTCCCTGCCCAGACAGGAGGGGGTTAAAACAGTGGCTGATTAGGGGGCTCTTGCTCATTCAGGCCTGGGGGAGGGAGGGGTATTGTAGTCATAATTGGAATGCGGGGCGAGCCTGCAGTGGCAGAGACCAGCGTGACGTTGCAACAGCCTGAGGCATGCCATGTATTCTCCCAGGGAAGTTGTCCCTGGATCACGGGACCCCAGCAGTGGCGGGCTGCACAGGCTCCCAGTAGGGGAGGTGTGGATAGTGACCTGTGCTTGCACACAGGCTTCTTGGTGGCTGCAGCAGCAGCCGTAGCGTCTCATGCCTGTCTCTGGGGTCCGTGCTGATAGCCGCAGCTCGCGCCCATCTCTGGAGCTCACTTAGGTGGTGCTCTGAATCCCCTCTCCTCACGCACCCTGAAACAATGGTCTCTTGCCTCTTAGGAAGGTCCAGACTTTTTCCCAGACTCCCTCCCGGCTAGCTGTGGCGCACGAGCCCCCTTCAGGCTGTGTTCACGCAGCCAACCCCAGTCCTCTCCCTGGGATCTGGCCTCCGAAGCCCGAGCCTCAGCTCCCAGCCCCCACCCATCCCTGCGGGTGAGCAGACAAGCCTCTCAGGCTGGTGAGTGCTGGTCAGCACCAATCCTTTGTGCAGGAATGTCTCCACTTTGTCCTCTGCACCCCTGTTGCTGCACTCTCCTTCTTGGCTCTGAAGCTTCCACCTGCCCATCCCCCATCTCCACCAGTGAAGGGGCTTCCTAGTCTGTGGAAACTTTTCCTCTTTCACAGCTCCCTCCCAGAGGTGCAGGTCCCATCCCTATTCTTTTGTCTCTGTTTTTCTTTTTTCTTTTGCCCTACCCAGGTACATGGGAATTTTCTTGCCTTTTGGGAAGTCTGCGGTCTTCCACCAGCATTCAGCAGCTGTTCTGTAGGAGTTGTTCCACATGTAGATTTATTTTTCATGTATTTGTGGGGAGGAAGGTGATCTCCACGTCTTACTCCTCCGCCATCTTGAAGGTCCCACTGGGGCATACATTTTCAATGTGTCTCCTTTAAATTTCTTTTCTATTTGGACATGTAAATGTATTACCTATTCAAAAATTTTTAGATATTTGCAAAAGAGACTCAAGAAGGGCAAAAAATAATAACAATAAAATTATTAAGAGCTACATACACTTGTTATAAACTATATAGACTATTTAAATTACTAAATTTCTTTTGTTGTTGTTGAGTCCAACTTCAATTACTTTTTGGTCAGAGAACATTCTTTATGATTTCAATCTTTTAAAATTTAATAAGACTTGTTTTATGGCCAAGCATATGATCTATTCTGTAGAACGTTCCATGTCTTCTTAAAAAGGATGTGTATTTTACTGTTGCTGGGTAAACTGTTTTATAAATGCCAGTTAGGTCAAGTAGGTTGATGGTGTTGTTTAAATCTTCTGTAACCTTGCTAACTTTTTATGCAGGTGCTCTTTCAATTATTGAGAGAAAGGTATAGAAGTCCCTACCCATTATTGTTGAATTGCATCTCTCTTTTCAAGTCTGTCAATTTTTGCTTCATGTGTTTTGGAGCTGTTTTTAGGTATGTACACATTCATAATTTTTATATCTTCCTGATGGCATTATGAAGTGTCCCTCTTTATCTACAATAATATTTCTTACCTTAAAGTCTATCTTATCTGATAACATAGCTACTCCAGTGCTTTTATGATTAGCGTTAGCTGGCATGTATTTTTCCATCCTTTTACTTTCAACCTCTGCATGCATGTGCGTGTGTGTGTGAATCTAAAGCATAGCTCTCAGCAGGGAGCAATTTTGTCCCCCAAGTGACATCTGGCAATAGCTGGAGAAATTTATGTTTATCACAACTGCATGGCTACTACTGACATGTAATGGATAAAGACCAGGGATGCTACTAAATACCCTACAATGCACAGGATAGCCCCCATAACCAAGAATTATCCAGTCCAAAACTTCAGTGGTACAAGGCTGATAAACCTCATCTAAAGTATGTCTTTTAGACAGCATAGAGTTGAATCTCAGTTTTTTTTCCTAGTGTGACAATGTCTGCCTTTTGATTGCAGTGTTTAGTCTAGTCACATTTAATAGTTGGACTTATGACTGCCACATTTGCTATTTATTTTCTATGTTTCATGCCATTTTGGTTCTTTCTTACTTTCTCACTGCTTTCTTGTGTGCATGCACATGCTTTCTCTGTCTGTCTCTCTCTCTATATATATATATAATTTGTGCGTATGTGGAATTTCAATTCCTTTTTTTTACTATATTTTTGAATTATTTTTTATTTCCATAGTGGGTGTTCCAGGGATTACAATAGTCATCTTGATCGCAATCTACTTCAGTGTGATGCTAATTTAATTCCAATAAAATATTGAAACTTTGATTGTAGCTCCATTTCCATGTGATTCTCTACGGAAACGTAATGAAAACATTCCATTTTTAAAACAAATTGTGATGGGCAATGAAAAGTGGATACTGTACGATAATGTGGAACAGAAGAGATCATGTGGCAAACGAAATGAACCACCACCAACCACACCAAACGCCGGTCTTCATCCAAAGAAGGTAAGGTGTATATGGTGGGATTGGAAGGGAGTCCTCTATTATGAGTTCCTTCCGGAAAACAAGATGATTAATTCTACAAGTACTGCTCCCATTTAGACCAACTGAAAGCAGCACTCGACAAAAAGCATCCGGAATTAGTCAAAAGAAAACGTATAATCTTCCATCAGGATAACGCAAGACCGCATGTTTCTTTGATGACCAGACAAAAACTGTTACAGCTTAGCTGGGAAGTCCTGATTCATCTGCCGTATTCACCAGACATTGTACCTTCAGATTTCCATTTATTATTTACAAAATTCTTTACAAAATTCTCTTAATGGGAAAAATTTCATTTCCCTGGAAGACTGTAAAAGGCACCTGGAACAGTTCTTTGCTCAAAAAGATAAAAAGTTTTGGGAAGATGGAATTATGAAGTTGCCTGAAAAATGGCAGAAGGTAGTGGAACAAAATGGTGAATACATTGTTCAATAAAGTTCTTGGTGAAAATGAAAAATGTCTTTTATTTTTACTTTACAACCGAAGGAACTTTTTGGCCAGCCCAGTATTTTCTGTTTCTATACATTTGCCTTTTCTAAACATTTCATGTAAATGGAATCACACAGTAGGCAACCTTTGTGCATGACTTCTTCCATTTAGCATAATGTTGAGGTTCATTCATGTTTTAGCATGAATCACTACTTCATTCTTTTTAATCTCTAAATAGTATAAACAGTCCTGCATGGTAGTGGGAACTGCAAAAATGACTATGCAAGCTGAAAGCAAGAAAAGCAATCTTAATAATCAATGGGGAAAATATAATTGTTCAATGATCTTTAAAAAATGTCATCAAAACATTAAAGACTCTTACTCTTGGCTATAAATGTAAAGAGAAATGAAAAGATAGTAAAACTTATATTTATTTAGTACCCTGTAATTTAAAACACCAAAAATATTAAGAATTAAAGGGTTTTTTCTTGGGACTTCCCTGGTGGTCCAGTGGGTAAGACTCCACGCTCCCAATGCAGGGGGCCCGGGTTCGATCCCTGGTCGGGAAACTAGATCCCACATGCATGTCGCAACTAAGAGTCCGCATGCCGCAACTAAGGGTCCGCATGCCGCAACTAAGACCTGGTGTAGCCAAAATAAATAAATAAATATTTTTTAAAAGGGGTTATTTCTTTGTAGAAAACTTATCAAAAGTAGTCTGAACAGTGCTTGCTTGCTTTCTCTCACTGTATAACTTATTGTACAACACAGAGGGATACAGAGCAAGCGTCTTCTCTATGCCTTGGTGAACTGTCACACTCCTTTCTAGGTTAGGATCAGCTTTCACATTATAACCTTAGCACTCTCCATGTCTTGAAATCTCTCCAACAGCCCCTTCAATATGAAGTTTTTTTGCTGGCATCACTTCTTCTGGATCATCATGCTTTTCATCACAACCACTTTGCTCATTTACATCAGTAAGTTCTTCACTAAGTTCACCTGGCTGTATATTTAGAGTTTCTCGAATGGTGGCAGTGTCGACATTTCTGCTATCAGCCCGTTCTTCTATTATTCCATTTATGTTTGATACAAATTTCTCTTCCAGTGTCGTCATTTTTCATTTCTCTGCTGCACTTTCATCTTTGTTGGCCAATTCCCTCTTTCAGCTACCCATTTTTGTAAAATGTCACATGGATTTATCACTGGGAGACAAGGAGGCAACCCAACTGCATGCTTTGCTGTCTGTGTGTGAAACTGAATAACAGGTGGGCAGTGAGCATGGACAGACTTTGAAAGACTGGTCACTCATCTTGATGTCCATTTGTTATTTATGTAATACAAAGAGCTAGCAGGAAAGTCTGAACTTTGTGCAGTTACTCACAGTTAATATACTATGGTACCAGAAATTTGAACTGTGTTGTTAGGGGACTGATGTTATTTAACTAAACCATGGTAACTGAAATTCATACATATCAGACTGATGCAAAGTGAGGACTACCTATGTTTTGGGTGGGTAGGACTTCTACCTTGCTTCTAACCAAAAGAATATGGCAAAGGTGATGGGATATCATTCCTGCAATTACGTTACATTATATGAAAAAGGTGAAATGATTTTTCAGATAAAATTCAAGTCCTTAATCTTCCTTGTTACGAAGTCTACTTTATTTGAAATTAACATAGCTACTTCAGCTTTCTTTTGTTTAGCATTTGCATGGTGTATCTTTATCCTTCCTTTTACTTTGAATCTATGTCTTTATATTTAAAGTGGGTTTCAGGACTTCCCTAGTGGTCCAGTGGGTAAGACTCCAAGCTCTCAATGCAGGGGAAGCCTGGGTTTGATCCCTAGTCGGGGAACTAGATCCTGCATGCATGCAGCAACTAAGGAGTTCACATGCTGCAACTAAAAAAAGATCCCGCATGCCACAACAAAGATCCTGAGTGCCGCAACTAAGACCCTGTGCAGCCAAAATTAATTAATTAATTAATTAATTAATTAACTAATTAAAGTGGGTTTCTTGTAACATGCATACATGTTATGTCTTTTTTTTTAAATCCAATCTGACAATCTCTTTTAGACCATTCACATTTTCACATTTAAAGTGATTACTGATATGGTGGGGTTAAAATCTATCTTGTTAGCTGTTTTTTATTTGTTCCGTTTGTTCTTCATTTTTTTCCCTGTCTTTCTGCTTTCTCTAGGTCTTATTTAGTATTTTTTATGATTCCATTTTATCAGTTCTATTGCTGTTTACTTAATGCTTGTTAGCTTGGTAGTGGGGAGGTGGGAGATGGGGGCAGTCTCTTCTGTTCCGGTCAATCATCAATATTAGATAGGTACTGTGGCCCCGGGTCTTGGGGTTGTGGCCTCCATAAGCATGTGATCCTCTTCCAAGCAAAATTCTGTGCCCAGAATTACGGTATTCCTTTCCTTCCCTAAGAGTAGAGCTCCTCTGTTTTTCCTGTTCTCCTTTCCCAGCTGCAGTGGGTTTCCACCAGTTTTTGTTCCCCTTCTTCCTGAAGATTAAGACTTTTGTTCCTTTGGGAGATGAGGAGACATGTCTGGGCAGAGTTTGGCAGTGGCTGTTGTTCTGCTATCCTAGCCAGCACATGGGAGACACTTTCTCAGGAGTCTCCCTGATCTTCCCTGTGAGCACCTGGTGGGGATCCTGAAGGAAAAGTCTGCAAGACAGAACCTTCTATACCTATGGCCCGCAACCTTTAGTAATTCATTAACAATTTAATCTTATTGGCTTATATGACATTGGCAGTGTCTATCCCAGGTAAGCAAATGCTCATGTGCTATTTCTCCCTGCAGTGGCACCTGCATCTCTCCTGATTTGGGGTTAGGTGTAAGCCCGGAAACCTTAGTTTTGCATTGGGTTCAAGAAAAGTCATTAATTTGCAATTTGTCCCTCTTTTTTCTTGTTGTAAGGATGGGAACTCTACAGTCCACATCTCTGAGCTGAAACCAGAAGGCTGTTGATTAGTTTTTCAAGTGTAGTTATATCTTATATGCAGCCTTTTCCCACAAAGTCTAGATATTTAAAATATTAAAAGACTGTGTCAAGCAAAGTATAATGTACTAACAATTTGCTGAACATTTTGTTAATCCAGCAAACAGACTGGATATTCTTATAGTGTTAATATCTAATCAAGGATTCTGATCAGTTTGAAATAACTGATATTCTTGCCTGGGTTGCAATAATTTCCATTAAAAAAAGAACTTATTGGGAATTCCCTGGTAGTTCAGTGGTTAGGACTTGGCACTTTCACTGCCGTGGCCCAGGTTCAATCCCTGGTCAGGGAACTAAGATCCTGCAAGCCGCGTGGCACGGCCAAATAAAAAATAAAAATAAAATAAAAATAAAAAGGGTCCTCCCGTCTCTCCTCATATCTACCACCACTTCCTCTCCCTAAATAATATATAATAACTCAATCAAACAGCATCAGTAGATAAGCTTAAAAAATAGCTGATGTGGGGTTTGTTAATGCATAAACTTAACATTTCAAATGTGAACAACTGTTTATCATAATTACCTCATCTCATCCTTTAAGCAGATATTATCATAGCAAATGTAGCTTGTGCCTCAACACCTAGCTTCCTTTCCCCCAGACTGCTGATAGGAATACTGGCTCTTTTGACCCTGACCATGCAGCTTTCCTCCTCCCTTCTGGACCATATCTAGGTATTGGACATACTGCAAATCAGAATGGGCATTCGATTTGAGGAAGGACCTTCACACCAGTCCTGGGCTGATGTGCCCTCAGATCCACTTTCTGCCCTTTGCTGCTCTGCTATGTGTTGCAGGGGATGGGAAAAGAGGGGGGACTCCTGTAAACTACTTTTCCAGGCCCCCTTGCAAGTGGCTTCTAGTTAAATTAATCCAATGGGTGGCACTGATAAGAGACTAGAGGGTGAGAGGAAAGAAGTCAGGGTATCTCAGGCGACCTCACTCCCGGGCTCTGGTAGCACCACCTTCTCCCTATGCCCACCCCAGGGGTGACAGTGGCTTCCTGCTGTTCCTTATCTCTAGGTCGCTTCAATGCACGCTGGTTGGCTTCTCAGCTCTTCCAATGCCTTGGTTCACAGTTGTCTCCTACTGTACTACTTGCCTCTTTTTTCCTGAGTGGACTGGGATTGCGACTTCATCTGCCACATCAGAGCTTCACTCTTTACCAGATTTCCCCACAATGAATAAAAATCACTACTGTAAAGAAAAAAAAAATGTTGCCTGCCATTCCAGTTCTGCAAGGATCAAGCCATTAGCCACTGCAGTCGCCCACCAGTTCATACATATTCTAGCTCCTCCATTACCTCTTAGGAGCAGTTCCTCAGAACTATCTGAGAGGCTGTCTCTCAGGCTAAGGTCCCCGAATAAAACTTAACTCACAACTTTCACGTCGTGCATTTTTCTTTCAGGCGACACTACGGTATCACCATCTTGTCTGTGTCTCTCTCCAGTGCCATCATAAACACTCTGCACAACACCGCCATTGAAAAGAGACAACTCTCTCATTCATGTCACTGAAGAGAATCACTCTGGCCCATTCATAGCCTACTCTGTTAATGAATGCAATTGTTTCCTTCCCCAGTTCTCTCAACAGCAAAAATGTACAGTAGCCAACAGATTCCTAGACTAGAATAAGATCATCCACGGTAGGCTTGTTTTAAATGTGTGTCCATGTGTATATAAAAATGCATAACTGCATAAAAACACAGACACACACATGAAGTCCACAGTTCAAGAAAAATAAAACAAAAAGAGTCTGTATGGGGGTTACAATGGCAAAAAAAAAAAAGACCAAAACTCCTTCATGGAATTAAGGCTTCCACTTCCAGACAAGAAAGAGAAAGAGGGACTGGAATTATCTTCATGCCTGAAACAAAAACAAACATAAATACATGAAATAATGGTTTTCAAGACACTGGACATGAGGCAATGAAGAAGAGTGAACCCTGAGAGATGGGGGGAAATGAGGTAAGCCCTTGATTGCTCCAGCTTACTGCCTTAAGAGCGTTTCCAAGCCACAAAATAGGGAGGGAAAACAGAGACAAAGTCTAGCCAACTCCTGAAACTGACAAAGCTGGGATTCTGGATACAAAAGCAGCTAAAGTTCCTAGGACTGAGCACCAGAAAGGAGACCTAAACAGAGAAAGAATCCTGGAGATCCACAAGGGGTCTCTACCTCAGGTATTCAGAAGAGATCAACATATGCATATGAGGAGAAAGAATAACCTGAAAGGATTATGGATACAGGGTTTCTTTGAGGGGGGAGTGATAAAAATGCCCTAAAATTGTGGTGAATAATTGATAGATCTACATAGGAAATCATTAAGAATATAGAAGATTTGAACTAAAACAATTTTGTAAAAGAATAAAATTGGAGGACTCACACTACCCAATTTTAAGATGCACTACAAAGCTGCAGCAAGCAAGACAGTATGGAACTGGCACAAAGCTAGACACAGATATCAGTGGAACACAGGAGAAAGTCCAGAAAAACATCCATACAGATATGGGCAATTGAGGGAATTCCCTGGCGGTCCAGTGGTTAGAACTCTGCACTTTCACTACCAAGGGCCCGGGTTCAATCCCTGGTCGGGGAACTAAGATCCTGCAAGCTGCGTGGCGTGGCCAAAAAAAAAATATATATATATATATATGTGTGTGTGTGTGTATATATATATGTATTTCATATTACATATCCAACAAAAAACTTGATTCCAGAATATATAAAAAACTCTCAAAATTCAAAGAAAACAATACAATTAGAAAATGGGCAAAAGACTTGAACAGTCACTTGACCAAAAAGAATACGTGAATGGCAAATAAGCAGATGAAAAGATGTTCAGCATCAGGGAAATGCAAATTAAAACCACGATGAGATACTACTACACATTTATTAGAATGGCTAAAATTAAAAATACTAACAATACTAAGTGCTGAAGAGACTGTGGAGCAACTGGAACGCTTACACATTGCTAGTTGGAATGTACAGCTACTCTAGAAAACAGTTTGGCAGTTTCCTTATAAAGTTAAACATATGCTTACCCTATGACCCATCAATCCCACTCCTGGGTATTTACCATAGAAAAATGGAAACTTACATTCACACAAAAACCTGTATGCTAATATTTATAGTAGCTCTATTCATAATCACAAAAAAACTGGAAACAACCTAAATGTCCCTCAACTTGCAAACAAATAAACTATGGTATATCCATAAAATGGAAGCAATAAAAATGAACTAATTATAGACACATGCAACAACATGGATAAATCTCAAAGGTCTTATGCTGAGTAAAAAAGCTAATCCCAAAAGGTTACATACTGAAAGATTCCATTTATGTTGACATTTGAAAAGACAAAACAACAGTGATGGAGAACAGATCAGTGGTTGGCAGAGTAGGGTGGTAACATGGGTTTTTTAGGGTGAAGGAACTAATATTCACCTCAATTGTGGTGATGGTTACACAGATCTATATATATTGTAAAATTCATAAAACTGTATGCCAAAAGTCAATATTACTTATGATAATTTTTAAAATAAAATTAATAAATCTAAAAAAGTAATGATTTTAAAAATAAAAGTGGGACTTCCCTGGCGGTCCAGTGATTAAGACTCCGTGCTTCCAGTGCAAGGGGCAAGGGTTTGATTCTTGTTCGGGAAACTAAGATCCTGCATGCCACGAGGCGCAGCCAAAAAAAAAAAAAAAGTGTCTTGAAACCAAAGAACCCTCAGGAACACAAAAAGCTAACAGTCAACTGATAACACAGGGAAAGGTTAACATAATAGGCCTGATGTTGCTATTTCTAGGAGGCCCTGCTTGTATGATTGATCCGTGCAATAGCTCCTGGGAACTTGGCCAGGATAAAATATCCCCTATGCTACTAATTGATAAGGTTGTTTTATGTGCCTGGAATGCTGAATATGGCCATACCAGTCTTGCTAGATAGTTTCTGCAAATGTAATTCATAGAGAACACCTGCTTTCTTCTGGGAATCAGAAATTTCAGTAACAGTACCTAATCAGTCCCCAATTAAAAGAAAAAAAACTCCGAGTCTTGAGCAAGCTTCCCTAGGCAGAAACACTGTGCAGGCACTGCTGTATTTAATTGCTGGAGGAAGCAGCTTGTTCTGTGAAACCCCACCCCTTTGGAAGCCCACATCTAGACTCTTCCAGACTCCACCCATTATGTCTTTTTCCCTTGCTGATCCTGCTGTGTATCCTTTCACTGTAACAAACCATAGCTGTGACTACAAATGTCTCTAAATCCCATGAGTCTTTCTAGCAAATCACCAAATGTGTGGGTGATAGTCAAATGCCCAAAACAGTTCCAAAATATAAGTGGTACTTTAAATCTTAACCCTTTCCTCAAACCCTTTTTTTGGATCTGTACTGCCTACTCTTTAGCCTCTCCTAGAATCCCAAGAAGTGCCATATCCATTGTAGTCTTGAACATCTGCATTAGGCCCTTGAAAGAGCCTCATATGTGACACCCGAGTTCCAAGTGGAACTCAGAGCCTGGTGTAAATGTTACAATTAGGTTCAGCAGCAAACAACAAAGACCCATTTCTCTCTCACTTACAAGGAGTCCAAAAGTATGTAGTCCAAGCCTGGCATGGCAGCTCTATGCTATCAGAGACCTCAGCTCCATCTAACTGTATTGCCAGAAATGCCTTCCATTCCCAAGGTTACCTCTTGATCCAAAATGGCTGCTGGAGATCTAGCCATAACATCCACATTCAAGATGACAGAAGGCATGGCAGAAGAAGGGCATGCTCCCTTCCTTTTAAGGATACTTTGCACTAATCCCACACAACACTTCTTCTAGTCTTTAAGCCAGAACTTGGTCATATGACCATACCTAACTGCAAGAGAGGTAAGGAAATGCAGTGCTTTCATTGCACAGAAATATGCTGAGCTAAAAATCAGGGTTCCATTAGAAAGATGAAAGGGAGAATGGATATTGGGAGGTAACTGGAGTCTCTGCTACACCTAGTTAGTTCTACACTCAACACAAAGTAATCTGTGAATCAACTGTTTTAATACCCTAAGATAATTTGAGGTCAGTGTGTCTTTACCTAAAATGTGTTACAGAGGTAGATATGGAGAAGAGTGATAAGAAAAGATTTGTTGAGTATAAACCTAAACTGCTACTTCTTTCTTCTGCCTGCTCAAATATACTGTTGAGCCCCTCAGGAGGAAATGAACACATTCCTAGAAAGACACAAACTATCAAAACTGACTCAAAAAGAAATAGAAAATCTGAATAGATCTATAACAAGGAGATTGAATCAATAATCAAAAACCTCCCAAATAAGAAAAGCTCAGAACCACATGGCTTCACTGTTGAATTCTACCAAACATTTAAAGAAAAACTAACACTAATCCTTTTCAAACTTCCCAAAAGTTGAAAAAGAGTGAACATTTCCTGACTCTAGGAGGCCAGCATTACCCTGATACCAAAGCCAGACAAACACATGACAAGAACAGAAAACTACAGACATAGATGCAAAAATCCTCAACAAAATACTAGCAAACAGAATTCAGCAGCATATTAAAAGAATTATACACCATGACCCAATGTAATTTATCCCAGGAATGCAAAGGTGGCTCAATATATTAAAGTCAATCAATGTAATATACCACATTAATAGAATGAAGGGAAAAACCCACATCATCACCTCAATTCATGCAGAAAAAGCATTTGACAAATCTAACACCTTTTCATTATAAAACACCCAATAATCTAGAAATAAAAAGGAATTTTCAATATGATAAAGGTCATATGTGAAAAACAACACATCTAACATCATACTCAATGATGAAAGACTGAAACCTTTTCCCCTAAAATCAAGAACAAGACAAAGATGCCTGCTTTCACCACTTCTATTCAACGTAGTACTGGATGTTCTGACTAGAGCAATTAGGCGAGAAAGGGAAATAAAAGGCATCCAAACTGGAAAGGAAGAAGTAAAACTATCTCCACTGGCAGATGACATGATCTTACACACATAAAACCCTAAAGAATACACACACACACACACACACACACACACACACACACACACTGTTAGAGATAACAAACAAATTCAACAAAGCTGCAGGATATAAAATCAATACCAAAAACAAAAAATCAGTCATACTTCTATATATTAGTAATGAACAATCCAAAAAGGAAATTAAGAAAACAGCACCATATACAAAAATTAACTAAAAACAGATCAAAGATCTAAATTTAAAAGCTAAAACAGGGAATTCCCTGGCTGTCCAGTGGTTAGGGCTCGGCGCTTTCACTGCCAGGGCCGGGTTTGATCCCTGGTCGGTGAACTAAGATCTTGTAAGCCGCGTGGTGTGGCCAAATAAATAAATAAATAAATAAAAGCTATAAACTATAAAACTCTTGGAAGAAAATATAGGAGGAAAGCTTCATGGCATTGGATTTTACAATGAATACGATACCAAAAGCACAAGGAACAAAAGAAAAAATAGATAAACTGAACTTCATCAAAATTAAAACTTTTGCACATCAAAGGACACTATCATAGAGTGAAAAGGCAACCCAATGGATAGGAGAAAATATTTGCAAATCATATATCTGATAAGAGAATAATATCCAGAATATGTAGAGAACTACAACTCAACAACAAAATATAACCAAATTTTTAAAATAGACAGAGGCTTGAATGAACATTTCTCCAAAGAAGACATACAAATGGCCAACGAGCACATGAAAAGATGCTCAACATCATTAGTCCTTAGGGAAGCATCAATCAAACCCATAATAAACTACCACTTCACAACTACTAGGGTGACTATTAAAAAAAAACAGAAAATAAGTAGGAAAGGATGTGGCGATATTGGAACCCTTGTGCGTTGTGGTGGGAATGTAAAATACTGCAGCCACTTTGGAAAACAGTTCAGTGGTTCCTCAAAAATTTAAACACAGACTTACCCTACAACCCAGGAATTCCACTTCTAGGTATATACTCAAAAGAATTGAAAATAGAAACTCAAACAGACACTTGTACGCAAATGTTCATAGCAGTATTATACCACCAATAGCCAAAAGGTGGAAACAACCCAAGTGTCCCTGAACTGATGGATGGATACACAAAATGTAGCATATATATACAATGGGATACTATTCAGCCACAGAAAGGAATGAAGTTCATGTACCTGCTACAACATGGATGAACCTTGAAAATATTATTTTAAGTGAAACAGATCAAATATTGTATGAATACACTTATATGAAATCTCTAGAACAGGCAAATTCATAGAGACAGAAAGTAGATTAAAGGTTATCAGGGGCTAGGGTGAGGGAGGAATGGGGCATTATTACTTAATGAGTACAAGGTTTCTATCTGGGGTGATGAAAAAATTTTGGAAATAGTGGTGATGGTCACACAATTTTATAAATGTTATTAATGCTAGTGAATTATACAGTTAAAATAATTTAAATGACATTTTATGTTTGTTATATATATTTCACCACAATAAAAAAAGAAAGAAAAACCCACCATGTGGCTTATTAGCTAAATATACAATTTTCTGCAAACACATACTCACCTATCCCTTCATTCTCCTTTCTTAAACAGTTCGCTGGGATTCAAGCAGATGTTTTCACAAACAAAGGTTTCCTTCTCAGAAGCTTCACTCTCAGTGTGAATCCGGGGCACAACAACTTGAAGGAAGGACCTTTAATGCTAAGCAGTATTACAGCATCTCATTTTTTGTTAGACAAAGTAGAATCCATTAAACAAATATTCCCATAGCACCTACTATGGGTTAGGCACTGTTCTAGGGGCAGAGACAGAGCAAACAAAAGAGACATTCCTGCCTGCACCAGGCTTCTTTCTCATGTATTGTGTTTTGGAAAATCTTTCCAGGAGACTATGATATGCCTGTGACAACTAGCACAGTAAGAGCAGAGAGACCCGAGCGCTTGACAGACCCAGTTCTACCCGCTTCCCCACCTCTGTGATAGCGATGTCTAGAGATGAGAAAACTTTTAAGCAACTGCTCCCACCTGAGAAGGGCTAGTGCAGCCACTCTGATCATCGCTTGACTACATTCCTCCATAACACTGGGAGCCTTCTGTCATACTGTCTTAGTTCGGGCTGCTATAACAAAGTACCATAGGCTGTGCAGCCTATAAACCAGAGAAATTTATTTCTCCCAGTTCTGG
This sequence comes from Balaenoptera ricei, assembly GCF_028023285.1. Taxonomy (NCBI): domain Eukaryota; kingdom Metazoa; phylum Chordata; class Mammalia; order Artiodactyla; family Balaenopteridae; genus Balaenoptera; species Balaenoptera ricei. Next base: position 42,868,959 of record NC_082660.1, read on the forward strand.
AGGCTGAAGTCCAAGATCAGGGTACCAGTATGTTCGGGTTCTGGTGAGAGTCCTCTTCTGGGTTGTACACTGACGACTTCTTGTTGTATCCTCACATGGTGGAGAGTTCTCTGGGGCCTCTTTTTAAGGGCACTAATCCCATTCATGAGGGCTCCACCTTCATGACCTAATTATTTCCCAAAGGCCAAATGTCCCAATACCATCATCACCCCGGGAGTTAGGACTTCAACATATGATTTTTGAGAGGCCACAAATGTTCAGTCCATAACACATATCAATGGAGTAACACCTGGAATGTGGCCTTTGGGGTACAAATGAGCAGGTATCTTGGCTTTACTTGGATTCAAGGGCCCCAGACAGATCTAGCATAGGAAAATTGATTCTTCCAAACTGGCCAGCCTCACCCCTTGCCGCTGTACACTGGAGTTTGGAGACAAAGCCCCAGCTAATAATAAAGGATCACTTTGCTTTGTTTTATACTCTGGGCATGGATTTCCCTCAAAGATCTCCTGGAACCAGGTAATCAGGGCACGATTCAGGTTCTGCTCTATCCTGACTAAACACATCCTCAACCTATTGATCTCATCCTTTAATAGATCCCCATTTACCAATCTCAAACATGTGACTCTAAACAAATGAGGTACTAAGCCTAACTTTCAATTTCTTCATCTCGCAGAATGGGGCCAATAATACAGTCTTCACACATTTGATGTGAAGGTTAAATGGCTTAAAGTACGCAAAATACTTAATATGGTGCTTGACTATTATAGCAGGTGCTCAATAAACAGTTGCTATTTCTTTCCTGCATTTATTTAATTACAAGCAACATAGTGAATGTATTTAAAGGGTGAAAACTTAAATATTCTATAGCAGTGAGTTTCAAACTTCAGTATTTAAAAGAAAAATACCTTGGTAGTGTATTGAATCACAGATTTTTGGGCCCCACTGAGATATTCTCAGTCAGTCTGGGGCCAGACATGCTATTTTTAACAAGCTCCCAGGTAATGCTGATAGGTCTATTGAAACAACTTCATAAACTCAAGATGAATGCCCTCTTCAAATTGGATCACTTAAAATACAAAATTTAGTTTATCAACAGCTGACAACAACAAGAAATATGCATGCAAATCCTACTACTTCTCTTTTCTGGATTATGTATTACAAAGTACTCATCAAATACTTCATCAGAGATTGGCTAGCTGCTTTCCAAACCTGTCCCTCTTACTCCAATTAGACGATATTTCCCTGCCTCCCTTCCAGTTAGATGTGGCCTCATGACCAAATTCTGTCCAACAGAAGCAGCAAAGCAATGTGCAACACTTCCAGGCTTAGTGTGTAAGGCTTCCCCATATGAGCTTCTTTTTCTTGCCTCATTCGTTGGCTGGAGGGAGAGGATTCCAAAGCCCCAAGGGATGGGGAAGCCACAAGATGGAAGACACCTGGTCCCTGAATCACCACATGGAGAGCCACCTGCCAGACCCTTGCACTGGCCCATTACATAGGTAAAAAATGAACTCTTCTCTGGTTAGGCCACAGAAATTTGGGGTTGGTCTATTATAACAGCTAGCATTACCCTAATACAAATATCCACAATGATTAAGAGAGGGAGCATGATTTAACCAAAAGAGAAAAGTCTCCTAACATATACTCTCTTCTAAGTGGAACAGAGGCAGTTTTTCAAAAGACAAGTGAACCTAAAAATCAAACCAAAAAACTGAAATGAAAAAGAAGTTACTGATTCTTAAGTCATGTAAGCCTAACATCATCTCATGCAACCTAAAGTTAGTGTTACACAATGTCAGAAAGAGTTTAATGAGAGTAACAGATGGGTTGTAGACAGCCTCACCTGTACAACATTTTAAACAGGACAGTTAACAAAGTTACCAGCTAAGAAGTTACAGGGAGGTTAACATCTCCCCCAATCTTCTATTGTAATGAAAATTTCAAAACATAAAAAAAGTTGAAAGAATATAAAGCACACCTTTTCATCCACCACCTAGATTTAACAATTGCTAGTATTTTGCCATATTTTTTCCTCTATGTATGTGGTGAATTTTTTTCGACTGAACTCTTTGAAAGTTGCATACATTAGGACTCATACACTTCACCCCTAAATACTTCAGCCTACATCTCCAAATAAGTACATTCTCCTATATAGATAACCTCAGTTATCACACCTAAGAAAATAACAGTAATTTCCTAATATCATCTAATACCAAGTCCACATTCAAATATCCCCAACTGTCCCCAACACATTTTTTTTTAAAGATTTTTTTAATGTGCACTTTTTTTTTAAGTCTTTATTGAATTTGTTACAATATTGCTTCTGTTTTATGTTTTGGGTTTTTTTTTTTTTTTTTTTTTTGGCCACAAGGCATGTGGGATCCTAGCTCCCCGACCAGGGATCAAACCCGCACCCCCTGCATTGGAAGGCAAAGTCTCAACCACTGGACCGCCAGGGAAGTCCCAGCCCAACACATTTTTATAGCTCATTTTCATAAACCAGGAGCCAATCAACTGTCCTGTGCTACATTTGGTTATGTCTCTTTGGTCTCCATTAACTCAGAACACTGTCTTAGTCTGCTCAGGCTGCTAGAACAAAATACCATAGACTGGGTGGTTTAAACAGCATTTATTTCTCACAGTTCTGGAGGCTGGGAAGTCCAAGATCAAGGTGCTGGCAGATTCGGTGTCTGGTTAGGATGCTCTTCCTGGCTTGTGGGTTGCTGCCTTCTTGCTGTATCCTCACATGGTAGAAGAGAGAGGGCACTGATCCCATCATGGAGACTCCACCCTCATGACCCCATCTAAACCTCATCTCCTCCCAAAGGCCCCACTTTCAAAGACCATCACGTTGGGGATTGGGACTTCAACATATGAATCTTGAGAGGACACAGTTCAGTCACTTATCTTGCCTTTCTGTTTCCCTTGACATAGACTTTTTGAAGAAACCAAGACCAACTGTCTTGTAGACTGTCCCATATTTTGGATATGCCCGTTTTCACACAGTATTTTATAACTTATTTCTCTATCCCCTATATTTCCTATAAACTGGAATATGTGCCTAAACCTCGATTAGATTCACATGAAACATTTTGAGGACGAATACTACATAGGTAAAGCTGTATGCTTCCTCTTGCAACACATCAGGAGGCACATAATACCAGATAGTTCCACAAGGACCAAGGATAAATTTGATGACTTGAGTATAAGATGGTGACTGCCAGACCTCTCCACTGTAAAGGTACCTTCTTTCCTTTGTGATAGGTAAGCAATCTGTGGGGTGATACTCAGCACCACGCAAGTACCGTGTTCCCCAACAACCCCTCACCTATGGCTCTGGAATTCACTGAAAATCCTTGTTTAAATCAACTGTCCTTGGGGGCTGTGAAATGGTGATTTCTAATTACATCATTCCAAAAAGGTTCTAAGAAATGCTTTCAGGAAATGTCATTTTTCTAATTTTAAGACACATTTTACTTCCATTTCTAACTTTTAAATAACTAATGTTACCGAACCACACAACTTATAATCTATTTCTAATGCATTTTTGCTACAAAAAAAGGTGTTTGCTTTATTTTTTTAATTTTTATTTTATACTGGAGTATAGTTGATTAACAATGTTGTGTTAGTTTCGGGTGTACAGCAAAGTGATTCAGTTATACATATACATGTATCTATTCTTTGTTTGCTTTATTTTTAAACGTTTCAATTGCAAAAGTAATGTGTCAGTGTTATAGAAATTTCAGGCCATTCAGAAGAGTACAAAAGGAAAAGTAACATCTCCCCTCTCTCCCTCTCAACAACAGGTCCCACTGTCAAAGGATAACCACTGCTAAGTTTGTGCATCCTTCCCGAGCACACATATCATATATAAATGTATATGCATCATGTTTATGTATATACATCATATGACTTTCAAAAAATAAATGAGATACTATACACACTGCTCTGTGCCTTGTTTTTTCCCACAACACTATGTGTGGGCAGCTGCCCTAAAAGGACATCTCAAAACACCTCTTTTTCCCAGCTGCATAGTATTCCTTAGTGGGAATGTGCTGTAGTTTAACCAGTTCCTTCTTAATGAGTATTGCAACTTGTTTCTGCTGCAACAAATATTGCCATCTATATAACGTAACATACTAGTGCATGTATTTCTGAAAAATAAAGTCCAAGAATGGAGACTGCTGGATCAAAGAGTAGAATAGCTACCCTGTAAATTGTTTTCTAAGTATTAACAAATAGCCCACCAAAAATTACGATTCTCATCACTCCCACTAACTGTATCCTAATGCATTTTAAAATTACAGCAGGTCTCTGCTCAAGTAGCAATGCTGGCCAAAGAATCACAAATCTAAATTGAAAATGAGAACTAATATTTACCAAGTAAGTACCAGACACTGCACTTGACCTTTACAATATCACAATAATACAAAAATTCTGTGAGGTGAGTGGCACTGTCTCCATTTTTGAAAAGAGGAATCTAAGGCTCAGAGAGCTTGCCCAATGTTACACAGCTTTATAAGTAACAGGGCCAACATTTGAACCCAGGGGATCTGGTACCAAACAGAGACTATACAGAGCTTCCCCCAACTAGGGTCAAAGTGAAGGGCTCTTAAAAATAAATAAATAAATAAGGGCTCCGGATTAACCAGGAAGAGGGTGGTTCTGAAATGTTTGCTCACAGGCTCAAATGTTAATTTCATGCTACTGCAAAAAGCCCTATTTCCTCTTTCAGATTTTGGCTTTGAACCCACCCTCAGCCTGTGCTTAGGAATCCAGCTTCAACAAAACAACAATGAGCCCACGGTCCACAGAACCTGGAGGGGCTGACCAACATGTACTTGGAAAGTTGGCGGGCGTGGAGGAGGGGGAAGCCAGAAGCAGGTGGTGGGCTAGCATGGCAAAGTTAGATATTCTGGCCCCTTTTATCAGTGTCACAAAAACATTATGGGGGAAGTGGAACCACTGTACACACGAGAGAGAACCACAATTAACTGACACAGTCTATTTATGACACCTTTCCCTGCCTCAAACACTCGCTGTTTCTGCTGCACAGACATGCGGGGCTCGGTAAGTTCAGGATGGCACTTAATCACGTACCGAGCCAGACAGCTGGGAGCTCCCTGCCCTGACAAAACAGGTTAGACTGGTGCCAGGCAAGCACCTTACCCACTGCCCTGCAGCTCCCATCGCAGGGTCTGGGGGGCTGCCTTCAACGTCCCTGGAGAGTCTAGTCTTTGGTCACCTTCCCTTGTAGCTGCCTGGACCAGTGGCCAAGGAGGAGGAGTGCTTCTAACTGTCCCTTGGAGAGTAGGGGAATTCCTTTCAATTTAAATGCTAAGCATTCACAGCGTGTCTCTTATTGTCCTTAGGTCCTTTGGGATCTATCTGTACACACCGCTCCTAAAGTAACATCAACTCTTTTGGGGGGATAGTGGGATAAAAGGAGCGAGGAAGAGGAGGGAAAATCTCCTCCCCTTTCCCTGTTTTGTCTCCCTTCCAAACAGAGGGTTCCAAAAGTTTCATGGGTACAGTCAACAACTGAAAGATCACAGAAAATTGATAACAATGTGATTTGAATAGGGAGAAGCGGGCATCAAACTGGATGATTTGAGGAGCATCTTAAAATGCCACAACAATGCCACAGAACGGAGGCATGGACATGCTATTAGGTGATTGCACTTCCAAAGTTAAAAAGAAAGCACAAAAGGGTCTAACGTGATGTCTCCCTCCCACCCCTACGTCCCACCCACCTAGTTGCTCCCCAACAAGGAAACCAATGGTACTAGTCTATTGCATGGCCTTCCAGAGATATTTTACAACTACACCAGCAAATACATATATTATCACATTTTAATATATTACTATATATTAATACATTGTGTCATATATATGTATATATCACAACTTATTTTAAATATTAAAGCCTTCCCTCTCAAAGTACCACTTAAATATTTTTAAAGTGGCAGGAATTAGATTTTTTTAAATTTCAAAGTAAGGAGTTGAAATTCACAGCTGAACTCTTTTCACTCATGAAAACTTACCAACATTTAAAAGTTAAATTGGTTACCTCCATAAATTAAGTTGGGCACCCAGCACACAGCAGATACTTAACAAATGTTTCCTTAGATCTTTTTGTCCTTTATTACTCAGAGGCAACAGGACAGTTACTCATTTCCTCTATTGATATCGAGAAATGAAATCTGATTTCTTACTATTAAGAAAGAGGGGTCCTGAAATCTGTACTGCATTCACATAAGTATTCGAAGATTTTCATACCGAGTTTTAATCAGAACCCCTATCCCAATAGTCTAAGTATATATTGGCTAGTTAGCTTATCAAATGACATTAGAATTCAGATTTGGGGGCGGGGGGCACTTGAAACAGAAGACTAAATATCCCTGAGAAAAAGAGAAATATTTTCTCTCAATTATAGGCTACCCACATCAAAATATTAATATTTGGCAGAACCTAGGACATCTCACTCTGACAAACAAATTTCTTAATGCATTTCAAAGTAAGATTAAAAAACCCAAAGACACAGAACAAAATTACAGAGAATGCTATGGGAGGATGTGGCGTTTTCTGAGCACCATCAATTAAACCAGATTTCCGCAAGACAAAATGAAACAGTACACTGGTAGCACAATCCCAATGACTAAAAGATTGAGATGAGTTTAAAAAGTACATATCCACAAAGGAAAATTCCACTGTTGTTTTCAAGCCTTAAGATAAAGGTGACTGAGCTGCTAAGAACATGGAGTACTCCTCAGAAAATCCATTTTTAAATCCCATTTCCATGCACTTGAGCATGTATTTATGAGCCTGTCAAATCTACCTTCTAAAAGTATTTCACACTGTACTTTAATGAATTGGATCTAAGGGCTATAAAATAAAAATATTTTCATGGCTATCTATATACATATAAAGGCAATGTCCATTTGCGCTATGGCAGAGTCAATCGCCTGAAATGACAACATGCTTCAACTCCCCACTCTGCTACCTGCTCAGGAAACCTTCGAGCTTACCTGCAGCCTGGGCATGCATCAGTCATCACCGACTGACACAAACCACAAAGCTAAAGAATGGCCAGACTTGTGTTCACACCTATAATTTGCAATAACCAAACTCAGTTTTAGATCTGGTCCTGTTTCAATTCAAGACCTGTTTAGGCCACTCCTTCTTTAAAACTAGAGGGCTCCCCGACAGCTCTTCATACCCTTGGTGGCCATGAGCCTGGGCTGTCAACAATCAAGAACCGTGAGAAGCAAGGCCCAGGGCCAAGGGTAATTGTCACATTAAAGATTAAGGTGTCTGCTTTCCATTCTCTATCAGGGAACCCTGAATGGAAATTGAGTGGAGAGATCCCTCCAGTATAAGTGATGAAGTCAAATGTTCCCTACTGGGAACAGTCGTGAAGTGGGCTCATCTATTTCACATGAGGATGCCAACGCGGGCCTTCACTCCACTGAGTTAAATTCAAAAAGAGAATACTTGGTTCCAGTTTGGAGTCATGTCATGGTGGGCGGGGGTGGGGGCGGAAGGGGGGGGGCATGGCGGGGGAAGAGGGATGATTCAGATTGTGGCTGACATCCATGTTGTAATGTAAGATTTGTGCTGACCACTGTGCATGTAAAACACCGTGTGCCATTAAATCCAGAAAAGGATGGTGGCATTAGCCCACCTCTCACAACAAAAGAAGGCTGACTCCAGAATTAAAACCACTACTTTTCCTCTTCATACACCCCTAAATGTACCTTCGAAGTCGCGTCCTTCTTACACTCTAAGGAATAGGAAAGCTCCTCTTAGCTTAGAGAAGGCAAGTAACCGGGTGTAACTTCCCACCTGGACATAAGGGTGGGAGGCGTGCCCATCTCCCCGATTAGGCCCGCCATGGCGGTGCACCAGTCTAAGTCCTGGACCACGCTCACCTTTCACAGTGCTTCAAGCTTCGACTTTATTCACAAGAGATCCGGGAACACAGATGTCAGAAGTGGGCGCCCACCCAGGTTGACCATGGACGCGGCGGCATCCACCAAGCCCCATCAGCCGCTACCCAAGCCGAGGAACGCTCAGCCCTCGCCCCACCCTCACGGTGGCCTGCTTCCTGGGGCGGTGCGGTCCCTGGGAGGTCACCCACCTCCCGCCACCGCACACACCCTGTGGAGCTGAACTGGGGCGGGGGACGGGGGCGCGAGAGGGGGCGAAGCTGAGACAGAACCGACCGGACGGAACCAGGCCACCCCGGTGCCTTTCATTTTCCCGGTTCCCCTTGAAGAAACGTCGAAATGGGGTGGAATTCTTTTTCATGGTAATAGGGAGCCCGAAAATGCAGACAGTTGACCTTGGGAACCAAGACCGTCGCAGCGGGAAACGGAAAAGAAACGAAACACGTCGGCAAGTGAAGGGGGAGCACAAGGCGGCGGGGGGGGGGGCGGTGGGGAGCGCAGCAGCCCGGGCGGCCGAGGGGAGTCGGGGACGGTGGGCGCGGGTGCGGGGTGCTCACCGTAGATCATGGCCAGCCCGGTCTCGTGCAGGAAGCGCACCCGGCGGTGCTTGAAGAGCCAGATGGTGAGGATGGTGAGCGTGAGCAGCAGGATGAAGGTGAGCAGGCTCACGCTGTCCTGCCGGTGGCTCTCCTCCGCCTCCTTCTCCGTGGCGAGCTCCTCCATGGCGCTGCTGTCCTCGGCCGCCGCCCCAGAGGAGGAGGCCGAGGCCGCCGCGCGCAGCCCCCGACCCAGCAGCAGCGGGAGCAGCGGCAGCAGCAGCAGCCGCGGTGGCAGCGCCCGAACCACCCGCTCCGGGCCGAGGCGTGCCGCGTCAGCAGGCTCCATGGCCCCAGCGCCGCCCGCGCGCCTCCTGCGCGCTGGGACCGGCAGCCCGCGCCGTCGGCGGCTTCCCGTGGCGCCCCCGACCTGCCCGAGCGGCCGCTGCAGCCGCAGCTCCTCCTCCCGCTCGCGCCGGGGCCGGGGCCGCGCCGGGAGCCGCGCTGGGGGAGGGGCGCGCGCAGTGCGCAGGATCCCCAAGCACCGCCCCCCGCCCGCGCACCTGTCCGGCCCCCGGCCGTGCCGCGCGCCCGCCGCGCCGCCTCCCCAGCGGGGTCGCCTGTCGCCCTGCAGCCTGCGGGCGGGGCCGCCGGCCGCTTGCCTTCTGAGCTCCTCGCCCGGTCCCGGCGTACCTGGCCAGGCCGTCTGGGCTCGCGGGGCCACTTCCTGGGCACTCGCCGCCGCGCTTCGTAAACGGGACGCCAGAGGTCGCCCGTGCCTGGCAGGAGCATCCTCTTGGATGTGCGGTCTCGAGTCCTGTGTCTGGGACCACTCGAAATATTTGATCTCCGGCCAGTGTGTAGCCGCCCTGGGCCCAGTAAAGTGGGGACTCTGGAGGAGCCGAGGAGCCTCGAAGCCACGTTACCCCCTACACCTCTCTTCCCACGTCTCTCAGAGTGCCTTCCAGCATTCCGGGCTTCCCAGAATCCGCCAGGCTTCATTCAAACCTCGGCTCTAGCCTGACCCAAAGTGAGGAACGATAAGGAGTTGAAATGAGGGAAGAGCGTTAAAATAGCACCTTTACCACTTGGCAAGTAGACTGACTTCTTATTCTGGACTGTGTAACTAACTCTCAGGGGGAAGCGGGTTGAACCAGAAGGAACTGGACACTTGCCATTCCAGGTAGATGAGCAGCAGGTGGTTGGGGAGGGGCAGTTACCCTAGTGGCCCTTTTATGTTGACCTGCTGGTAGCCCAGGGAGTTTTGGATGATTCTTAAGACTGGGCCCAGGTCTGGAAAAAAAATCGTAAAGTGGACTCTAAATGATAAAGCCTCTTGGAACAAATCCTCAGGAAGAAGAATTTTCAATCTACCTTGTTCCTCTGGTCAAGGAAGAAAAGAGAGATTGAGTTAATTAATCACTGAATTCCCAGCGCCTAGCACTGTGCTCATGAGCGTTTATTGAACCACTCTGAAATCCGTACCAACTGTCCAAGTTTTGTCTCCCAGAGGAGTCTGCATTTTTAAGAGGATTCATTGAAGAGGGCAATGCTTAACTAAAAGGAGTAGTAATAGGGTAGAGATGGTATTAGGTAGGAAAGATATGTGGAGCACTGCAGACTTCCTGGTTCCCCTCTAGGTGAGCACGCTTCCCAGGCTGCCCAGTACCTTCTGTGCAGCAGGGGAATCTCTTCATCTAGATTTTAGCTAGCATCTCTCCCTGTTCCTCCAGACTGTCACACAGCCCCTACAAAATCCATATACCTTGAAGTTCCATGCAGGTTCCCAATGAAACTGCAAACACTCAAAATGTGGATAGTCACAGAGAAAGTTAACCAATGGGAAAACTTGATCTAAGTTCTGGAGACTCACTAAAAGCCATGTTTGCTGAAAATCTAATTTCTGGAGAGTCACTGAAAGCCATGTTCACTGAGCATAATATTTAATATCACAGCCTCTTGGATTCACAAAAGTCAAGGGAAAAGCTTCTCTCTATAGGTAACACTGAGGACAACTCAAGAGCTACTTTAAAAGTACAGATTTCTTAGTACTTATGGCAGATCGTGTTTTCCAAAAGCGCCAGAAACCGTGTTTCCAATCCCACATGTTCTTCCAGAACTTTGCCACTCCCGCATTAAGAGGTGGCATCTATGTTCAACCCCCTTGAACCTCGGTAGACCCTTACGACTGCCTCAAAGAATAGAATGTGGTAACTTGTAAAGCTACGTCAGAAAAGGCAATCGGGTTCCTGCCTGGCTCACTCTTTAACGCTCTTGCTCTCCACTCACTTTGGAGCCCTGAGCTTCCATGTAAGAAATCTAGACCATAATGAGATATCACCTCACACCTGTCAGAATGGCTATTATCAAAAAGACAAGAGATAATAAATGCTGGTGAGGATGTGGAGAAAAGGGAACCCTTGTGCACTGTTGGTGGGAATGTAAATTGGTGCTGCTACTATGAAAAACAGTACTGAGGGTCCTCAAAAAACTAAAAATAGGACTATCATATGATCCAGCAATCCCACTCCTGGGTATATATCCAAAGAAATTGAAATCAGGATCTCATCGAGATATCTGTGCTCCCATGTTCATTGCAGCATTACTCACAATAGCCAAGATATGGAAACAACTTAGGTGTCTGTCAACAGATGAATGGATAAAGAAGATGTGATATATGCATACACCATGGAATATTACTCAGCCATGAGAAAGAAGGAAATCCTGCCATTTGCAACAACATGGATGGACCTTGAGGGTGTTATGCTAACTGAAATAAGTCAGAGAAAAACAAATACTGTATGATCTTACTTATATGTAGAATCTAAAAAAACCAAATTGATAGAAACAGAGAGTAGAGTGGTGGTTACCAGGGTCTGGGGGGTGGAAGAGATGGAGAGATGTTGGTCAAAGAGTACATACTTCCAGTTATAAGATGAACAAGTTCTGGGAATCTAATGTACAGCATGGTGATTATAGATAATAATACTGTACTATATACTTGAAAGTTGCTAAAAGAGTAGAGCTTAAATGTTCTCACCACAAAAAATGAAATGGTAATTATGTGACAGGATGGAGGCATTAGCTAATGCTATGGTGGTAATCATATTGCAATATATATGTGTATCAAATCAACATGTTGTATTCCTTAAACTTACACAATGTTATATGTCAATCATACCTCAGTAAAGCTGGAAAAAAAAGAAACCTATCTATCTTGAAGGTTCCATGCTGGAGAAACCATGGAGAGACCACATAGCAGTAGAGACAGACACCACAGAAGCCAAACTTTTTGAATGTTCCCAGACCAAATGCCACACACATGAATGAGTGAGCCTTCAGATATTTCATTCCCAGATACCATTTTACTGTAAACATATGAGAGACCGCCCCCCCCAAGGAAGAACCACCTAGCTGAGCCTAATCAATACCTGAATCTATGAGATAATAATAACATAATTTATGTTATTTTAAGCTACTAAGTTTGAGGGTGATTTCTCCCATAGCAATAGATAACCAGAAGAGTATTTATAGTATAAAGTGGTTGCCTCAGGTAGAGTATGAAAAGATTAGTCCCAGCTATTCACAAATATACACCAAAGAAAACACTCCATGATCTATATATATTTATATATGAAAACTAATGTATATGATACAAAGGTTCTGATTCCAGTTAACACAGAATAATCACACTCAACCCATTCTCTCCCACTGAATGCAGCTATAAAACCTGAACAGAATGCATGGAGCAGCTATTTGAGGACTCTAAAAAATACATTGTACCAGGTGATTTGAGGAAAAACACCCGAATTTGAAGTAAAACAAATGGCAGCGAGTTTACAATTTTTTTCCCTCCGGTAGCCACTGGACTGGACTCAAGGCAGCCCAAAACCCAGTAGGGGGCATTGACATGGACAGAAAGCATAACAGGACGAGCAAGAAATAGATCTCCTAATGTTCAGAGACAATAGGGAAGTACCATTTTGTCTTTTCTCCAATCTCTCACACCCTAGCCAACAGGCAACCCCCCTATGACCGCTGAGTCAACCATGACAATGGAGGGAGCAGTGCTCTCAAGTGCCTAAAATGACAAGGGAGGGGAGATCTTTCCTCTGATTGGAGTAGCTATGGTCCCAAGCCAGTGGGGCAACCCCCTATTTATATATATTTTTCTCTCTCTGCCCGCCTACTACTTGGCCCCAGACATGGGTGAAGTTGCAGGAAGTGCACGGCAGAGAGGAGTAAATAAAGACTCAGATTTCTTGCCAAAGAATTGAAAAGGGGAACTCCAAGGAGTAGCAAAGTAACAGGGAGATTATGCAGAGGGAGATGCTTAGGAAAACAACCCTATCACATTGTTTTATGAGCTCCTAGATTCACCCCAACCTGCATGTGGATCTGGTCTTACATAGCATACCAAAGACTGTGGTAACTGAACTAAGAAGCAGATCACCACCCAGATCCTAGACTAGCCACTGGTTAAAACACATGTGGGACAGATCTAAATAGCACTGTAAAACTTTTGAAAACTGAATTGACTTTGGAGCCATGATCCACAAAAGGCAGGTCAGAACTTATGATCTGGACCCAACCAAGTTGACTACAAGCTAAAACAAAAATATGAATATTCCTCCATGGGATTAAAACAAGATATAAAGCCCCATAACATAATATTTAAAATGTCCAGACTACAGCCCAAAATTATTTAGCACATGAAGAACCGTAAGAATCTCAACTATTGATTGCCTATTGAAAAGGCAATCAATAGACACCAGTGCTGAGATGACACATGACATAGCTGTTGGAATTATCTAAAAAAGACTTTAAAGCAGCTATTATAAAAATGCTCCAACAATCGCTTCTCCACTTTTTGGCTAAGATCAAGTGTAAAAATGCTCCAACAATTTAAAGCAAACAGTCTTGAAATGAATATAAAGACAGAAAGTCTCAGCAAAGGAGTAAACAATAAAGGAAGAACCAAACTGAAATGTTATAACTGAAAAATATAATAATTGAAATTTTAAAGGTGACTAAATGGGCTCAGTAGCAGAATGAAGATGAGTCAGTAAATTTGAAGACAGATCAATAGAAATTATCCAACTTGAACAACAGAGAGGAAAAATTGAGAAATAAATTAATATAGCCACAAAGACCTATAGGATAATAACAAAAGGTCTAACATTCACGTGTATGGAGTCCCAGGACAGGAGAAAGAGTGTGATACAGAAAAAAAAAATATGTGAGCATATAATAACTAAAAACATTCCAAAGTTAGCAAAAGAAATAAACCTGCAGATTCAAGAACCCCAGCAAAGTCCAAACAGGGCAAACTCAAAAGAATCAATGTCCACACGTATTATATTCAAACTGTTGAAAAGAAAGGCAAAGAAAATACATTGAAAGCAGAAAAATAACAAATTACATTTAGAATAATGACAATTCAAATGACTATGGATTTCTCATCAGAAACCAAGGTGCTCATAAGGAAGTGCACAACATTTTTAAAGTGCCGAAAGAACTGTCAACCCCAAATAATATATCCAGCAAAAATAGCTTTCAGGAATAACAGTGAAATAAAAACATTCTCCAAAGAAGGAAAACTGAGAAAATCCATTGACAGCAGACCTGCTATAAAAGGATGGCTAAGAGAAGTTCTTCTCTTTAAAATAGGCTTTTTGAAAACAAAAATTATAACATGATCTAATGGGATTTTCAATATATGTAGATGTAATACACAAACAACCATAACATAAAGGGGTAGGGGGATAAAGGGACCTATATGTTAGTATGGTTTCTATATTCCACTTGAATTGGTAAAATATTGATTCTAGGTAGATTGTAAAAACTTAAGTATGTATGTTGTATTCCCTAGAATATACAAAGAGATAAGAATTTTAATAACACAATATATGAATTAAATGGAATACTAAAACGTGTTCAAAGGAACCCAAAAATAGGCAGGAAAGGGGAAATGGAGGAACAAAAACCAGAGAGAACAAAAGAAAACAAATAATAAAATGGTAGACATAAATCCAAACATATCAATAACTACATTAAAGGTAAATGGTCTATACAAATCAATTAAGAGAGAATGTCGGGCTTCCCTGGTGGTGCAGTGGTTGAGAGTCTGTCTGCCAACGCAGGGGACACGGGCTCGAGCCCTGGTCTGGGAGGATCCCACATGCCGCGGAGCGGCTGGGCCCGTGGGCCACAGCTACTGAGCCTGCGCGTCTGGAGCCTGTGCTCCGCAACAAGAGAGGCCACAACAGTGAGAGGCCCGCGCACCGCAATGAAGAGTGGCCCCCGCTTGCCGCAACTAGAGAAAGCCCTCGCACAGAAACGAAGACCCAACACAGCAAAAAATAAATAATAAATAAAAATCAAAAAAAAAAAAGGAAAACCATTAAAAAAAAAAAAAAAAGAGAGAATGCCATAATGGATAAAAACAAGACCCCAAAATAAGTGCCTAGAAATTCACTTCAAGTGCAGAAGCCAGCGAAGAGCAAGACAGCGGCGGCCTTGGAGTGGAATCGGGCCCGAGGAAGGGCCATTGGTTTCTCACACCCAAGAAGGCAAGCATGGTGCAGCAGCAAAAGCTTGAGAAAAACCTAGCGGTCAGGATCCGGAAGAACATCAAACGTGATGTGATGAAAGCCAGCACCGGGCTGCCCGAGAACCTGGCACTGTTGAAGACCCCCACCAAGAAGGCAGCAGCCTTCTCCTCCACCAAGACACGTTCCTAAGGATGCTGCCCCAGTAGAGGCCATCACCGCAGCCCCCTCCTCTGTGCTCAGACCTACGCAGGTAACTCCATACGGAGAAGGGGGCTTGCTCTGCAGAGCCTTGGGTTGCGCCTTGAACTTTAGTGGGGGCCTGGCCTGTGAGCAAGTGATCAGCAGGTCCGAAGTACACTAGTTGGCTTCCCAGAGTGCTGAGGACGCCACACAGGCCAAGGCCAGGAGGATGCCTTCAGCCACTTCCTGTGTCCACCCTCCCCCTCCCCACATCCTTTCTCCACTGGTTTAACCCAGGGCAATAAACCTGACTTTGTCATTCAAAACAGAAAGGAAGAAGTTCACTTCAAATATCCTGACATAGGTAGGTTTAAAGTAAAAGGATGGAAACATATATACCATGTAAACATGAATAACAGAAAGCTGGAGTGACTTTATTAATATCAGACTTAGACTTCCCAGCAAAGAAAATGACTAGGAACGAAGAGGGACATTACATAACAATAACTGATCTATCCACCAAGAAGACATTACAGTCTGCACTAGTTTTCTATGGCTGTGTAACAAATTACCCACAAACTGAGTGACTTAAAACAATGCACATCTGTTATCTGACAGTTTTTGTAGGTCAGAAATCAGGGCACAGCTTAACTAGGTTCTCTGCTTCAGGTGCCTGCAATCTAGGTATCAGCTAAGGATGCAGTCTCATCATAAGCTTGACTGGGGGAAAAATCCCCTTCCAAACTCATCCAGGTTTGGGGCAGAATTCATTTCCCTGCAGCAGTATAAGTAACTAAGGGCCCTAGATTTTTCTTGGCTGTCCTTTGGAAGCCACCCTCAGATATGAGAGGTCACCTGCAGTTCCTAGAGGCTGGCTGAAGCTCCTTGCCATGTGGGTTTCCTCAACATGGCTGCTTACTTCATCAATCCAACAAAGATAATCTCTCACTCCAGTTTGCTAAGATGGAGTCTTACATAATGTGAAATAATTATGGGAGCGACATTTCATCATCTTTGCCATATAACATGACAATCAAGAGGGTGACATCCCATAACCTTTGCCATATTCTACCCATTAGAAGCAAGTCCCTGGTCCTGCCCCTGCTCAATGGGAGGGTATTACAAAGGCATGAACATCAAGAGGTTAGTTCATTTGGACACACCTTCTTAGGGACTGCCTACCACACAGTTCTAGCTATGTGTGTGCATCAAATACCAGAGCTTTAAAACACACGAGGCAAAAGACGACAGAACTGAAAGGAGAAGTAAACATGTCCACAATTAGAGTTGGAGATTTCAATACTCCTCTCTCTGTAATAGATAGAACTAATAGACAGAAAATCTGCAAGGATATAGAAGATCTGAACAACACAATCAACCAACTGGATGTAATTGACATTTATGGAACACTCCACCCAACAACAGCAGAATACACATTGTCTTTAAGTGCACATGGAACAAAAGTCTGCAATCAGTTTCACTGGGCTAAATTCACTGGGCTAAATTCAGCAAGGCTGGTTCCTTTTGGAGGCTCAAGGGGAAAATCCATTTCCTTGCCTCTTCCAGCTAATGGAGCTGCATTACCTGCCTCATGGTCCTTTCCTCCATCTTCAAAATCAGCAGTGTAGCGTCTTACTTCCATTGCCACATCTCCTACTTCCTCCTTTGACTTTCTTGCCTCCCTTTTTAAAGGACTCTTGTGAGTACATTTGGGGCCCATTCAGACAATCCAGGTAATCTCCCCATCTCTAGATCTTTAACTTGATCACGTTTACAGGGTCTCTTTTGCCAGTAGGGTAATATATCCACAGGTTCTGGAAATTAGGACATAGATATAGGAGGCCATAATTCAGCATACCACATACACTTGTTGAATAAATTGAACTCGTAGTAAAAAACATTCCAAAGAAGAATTCTACAGGCCCAGGTGGTTTCACTGGTAAATTTCACTGAAAATTTTTAAGAAGAAATAACACCAATACTACACAATCCCTCAGAGAAAATATGAGAGAAATGAACACTTCTCATTTTATGAGGCCAACATTACCCTGATACCAAAACCGACAGACAGTTCAAGAAAAGAAAGCTGCAGAACACTATCTCTCATGAACTTAGACATAAAACTCCCCAACAAAGTATTAGCAAATTGAATCTAACAAAAAAAAGAAGTATACATCATAACCAAGTGGTGTTTTTCCTGAGATTGCAAGGCTGGTTTAACATGAGACAATTAATCAATGAAATCTACCATATTAACTATCTAAAGAAAAACCACATGATCATATTGGTGCAGAGAAAGTATTTGACAAAATTGTTGACTTGTCCATTCATGATAACAACAACTTTCAGCAAAACAGGAATAAAAGGGAACTGCCTCAACTTGATAAAGACCATGTATAAAAACAAAAACAAAAAACAAACAAAAAACCACTACAGCTAACATCATTCTTAAGGTTAAAGACTGAATTATTTCCCCCTAAGATGAGGAAAGAGGCAGGAAGGTCCACTATCACCACTCCTATTCAACAGTGGAGTGAAGCTCTTGGTCAGTGCAATAAGGCAGAAGAAAATTACAAAAGGCATACAGATATTGCAAAAATCACAATATATAAATTTAAATCGAATACTGAGGAAACAGAGGAACAAAAAACCCAGAAGAAACAAAATGAAAAGGAAGGGGGATAAAAGGAGTTCTCAAAGGATATTAGAAAATTTCTCTTATTCACAGATGGACATCATCGTCTACTTAGAAGATCCCAAGGAATCCATAAAATCCTAGAACTATTGCTATGTACTAGCCATGTGCAATTTGAGGTAACAATTTTTAAAATATATCATTCACAATAGTAGAAAATAAAAGAAAATACTTAGATATAAATTTAACAAAACATGTTCAGGATCTATATGCTGAAAACTACAAAACGCTGATGAAAGAAATGAAAGAAGGCTTCAATAAATGGAGAGACATACCATGTTTATTTATCAGAAACCTAGCAAAGATGTTAATTCCCTCCAAACTGATGTACAGATTTAATGCAATTCCAGCCAACGTCTCTGAAGAAATTTTTGTAAATATAGACAAGGAAAATCTAAAATTAATAGGAACATCAAAGTACCTAGAATAGCCAAAACAAATTTTTAAAAGAAGAATAAAACTGGAGACCCCATACTACCCAATTTAAGACTTATTATAAAGCTACTATATTAAGTAATAAGGCATAAAGCAATCAAGGCAAGGTATTATTGGCGAAAGAATAGATATGTAGATCAATGGAATAGAATAGAGTCCAGACGTAGGTCTACACACAAATATGGTGAATTGATTTTTGACAAAAGTACATAAGCAATTCAATGGAGAAAGTACATTCTTTTCAACAAATGGTTTGAAATAATTGGATATTCATATGCCCAAAAAAATGAACTCAATTTAAAAATGGGCAAAAGACTTTGACACTTAACAAAAGAGGATATGTGGAGGACAAATAATGACATGAAAAGATGTTTAACATCTGTAGCCATTAGAGAAATGAAAATTAATGCCATGATTACTACCTATTAGAACGGCTTAAGTAAAAAATGCTGACAATACCAAATAAAGGTGAGAAAGCAAAGTACCTAGAACTCTTGTACACTGCAGGTGGAAATGCAAACTGGTATAACCACTCTGGAAAATAGTTTGGCAGTTCCTTATAAAATTAATATATATTTACCCATAAAAGCAAGCAATCCCACTCCTAGGTATATATCCAAGAGGAATGAAACTTATGTTCTTAAAAAAACCTATATATATATATAGTTAATCACCACTTTATTTGTAATACCCCCCAAACTGGAAACAACCCATATGTCCTTCAATGCGTGAATAAACTCTAGTACGTCACACAATGGAATACTACTCAACAATAAAAAGGACTAAACAGTTGATATACCTAATAACTTGAATGAATCTCAGAGGCATTATGATGAGTGGCAGTCTCAAAGGTTGCATACTATATGAATCTATTTTTATGACATTCTCTTTTTTTCCCAGCTTTATTGAGATATAATCAACACATAACATTGTAAGTTGAAGTGTACAATGTGTTGATTTGATACATTTATAAATTACAAAATGATTATCACCATAGTGTTAGCTACCACCTCCAACCCTTCACGTAGTTTTTAGGACATTCTTGAAAAGACAAAACCATAGTTACGGAGAACAGATCAGTAGTTGCCAGGAGTTAGTAGGAGAGGAAGAGTGTAATTATAAACAGATAGCACAAGGGAGGTTTTTGGGGTGACAGAATTGCTCTGTATCCTGATTGTTGTAGTGGTTATATGAATCTGTACACATGTTAAATTCATACAAGTGTATATTAAAAAATACATTTTACTGTGTGTTGATCTAAATAATTCCTCCACATCATGTGTTAACAAACCCTTTTGTTACCCTTGGACATTCTCCAATTTTATATTGGTTTAAGGAGGTCGTTAAGGCTTCAAGAAGGCCCCTAAACATTTCATAATATAAGTCAAACCTTTATGCTGTACACTTGAAACTCAGTGATGTATGTCAATTAGATCTCAATGAAACTGGAAACAAATAAAAAGTAAAATAAAAACCATGATTTGGAAAAAAAAAAAGTCCCCTAGAGATATGTCCTAAGTTCAGTTACCCTGAAATGTGGCAGGATGTGGCAGGAAAGGAAAGCTGAACCCTTAAGTCCAGGCACATCCATAGGGTACTATGAAGTCTAAGGGTATAAATCTTAGCATCATGGTGAGGGACCTGTTTTCTAGAACTGGAAATCAAGTGTCCAAAATTAACTCTCTGATAGGTTTTCACAGATAAGCTGGAGAGTTACTAATTTACTGAGGCTTTAATTAAAAAGAAAAAACCACTTTGAATATTTTCAACTAAGGACCCCAATCTGGTAGAGGATGGTAACTTCAGGCTGAGCATGAGATTCCTGGAGCACCACCCTGTTTCCTCACCACCAACCAATCAGGAGAAAGTCACACACCCTGCAGCCCTCACCCCAAATTTTGCCTATAAAAGCTTCTCCCTGAAAACCATCAGGGAGTTTGGGGGTTTTTGAGCATGAGTCACCCATTCTCCTTGCTTGGCCCTGCAATAAATCTTTCACTGCTCCAAACTCCGACCTTTTGGTTTGTTTGGCCTCGCTGTGCATCAGACACACAAACTTGCACTCAATAACATTACCACAGGGGACTTCCCTGGTGGTCCGGTGGTAAAGAATCTGCCTTACAATGCAGGGGATGTGGGTTTGATCCCTGATCAGGGAACTAAGATACCACATGCCATGGGACAGCTAAGCCTGAGCCACAACTATTGAGCTCGCACACCTCAACTAGAGAGCCTACATGCTGCAAACTACAGAGCCCACACATTCTGGAACCCGCATGCCACAACTACAGAGCCCATGCACCCTGGAGCCTCCGCACCACAACTAGAGAGAGAAAGCCCGCACTCCACAACTAGAGAGAAGCCCACGTGCCACAGTGAAGAGCCCGCGTGCCTCAATGAAAGATCCCGCGTGCCTCAAGGAAGATCCTGCATGCCGCAACTAAGTCCGACGCAGCCAAAAGTAAATTAAAAACTAAATACTAAATTTTAAAAATAAAACAGAATAAAATAAATTACCACAGTAAAATCTAGCCTATACTGACTAATACATTTGTGATTTGTCCCCTGCCCTCCTCTCTAGATTCATCTCTAGCTGTGGCCCCTACTCTCTCACTCTTCCCTAAGAGCATCAAGAAAGCTTAATGCCTCTGGGCTGCTGCATATGCTCCTCTGTCTGCCTTATAATCATTTTGATCTGACACCTGCTGCCAGTAGTTGAAAGCCCAGTTCAGATGCTACCTATTCCAGGAAGCCTCCTTAATCTGGGTTAGGTCTGTTTCCTATATTTTCCCCTAATACCTTGTGGTTAATTGTAATATGACCCTTCCCGTGTTGTATCACATTATCTAATTATCTGTTGATATCCCACTTTACATTAAGCTCTTTAGAGGCAGAAATTGAGTCTTTTTGTTGTTGTTGTTGTATTTTTTATTGTTGCTTTTTATATTTATCTCTAGCTAAATAATGCATTGAGCACAATGCCTGGTACATAGTAGATGTTCAAAAACATTTGCTGAATAAATGATTAAACATATATAAATAGAGCAGAGGATATTTTAAAAAAATGTTTAGCTATATACATATAATACAATTAAACTGGAAGTCATTTTGTGAGTTCTATATTTTTCCAAGGTACCTCATGTGGCTTTTTGATCATCTACTTTATTTAGAATTCATATCTTTTTAGTTATCACTTGTTTTTGTCTAATATATTTTCTGCCCTCTTCTTACTTTCATTGATCTATTTCTATGGAATCCACTTACTTGATCTGTGTCAGTAAATATGTATAGTTAAAATTCAGTGCAGTCTTGGAAAACTGAAAGGATTTAAATATATTTTATGTATTTAATGCTATAATACCCTTGTAACATATTCCAAATTAAAGTTACTTTTAAATATAAAAGAAAAGGTTTGGGGTTTTTTTTTTCAGCTATTTTATCATCCCCAAATCACAGTGCTCCATTTTATCTTCTATTTCCAAAGGCCGAAAATCCCTCTCAATTCAAATTCAGTCTCAGTTCAGATTCTCTTGAAAAAAGGCAAAGTCATTTCTAGACACTCATAGTTTTATGTTTCTTATTAAACACACTGAAATTCCTCTAAATGTGAATCATTTAAGCAAAGCCTTGGGAAACCTCCAGATTCGTTTTAATTATCTTAAAGTAATCTGAAGATAGTTAAGCAAATGCTGGAGAGAATGCCCTTATTATCAAGACGTTTTAAAATTTTTAAAAAGAGCCTATTATGAGCTAAAGATACTCCTCAAAGCTTTTATTAACAGTTCAAGTTTGTCCCTTCTATCTGCCTGCTCCTGTCTCACTACATTAAGCAAAATGTTGGTATTGCATTTTTTAAGCTCCTTTTAGCATCCTCCAAATTTGGGCTTCCACCCAGGGATGGCTGCAGCTAAGGTCGAATAGCCCCTGGGGAACTTCTGTGGATGTGTTGACTATCACAAGTATAAACAGATGATCCTGTGGATGTGTTGACTACCACAAGTATAAATAGATTATCCTTTTCATAATGCAAGATGGGCAAGAAGACACAGGGAAGACCCAGGTACCATTACCTGCATGCCTGCATGAAACCACACAGACTACATGTTTATGATTCGGTAGCCATATTAGAAAAGTGCTGCCTCAGACTCTAGTCAGAGGTTAGCCACAGTATACCTTAGGAGTCCCCTCCACAGACGTCATCCTTCTTCCCATGGTGGCTGTAAACTTTTGCCTCTGACATGTACAGGAAAACTCATCAGTTAAAAGGAACTCATCAGGTTTATTAGAAATACTTCTGCTATAAGTAGCAGAAAACCTGTCTCCCAATGGCTAAAGCAAATAGGAGTTTATCTTACTCATATAACAGGAATTCTCTCTGTAGGAAGCTGCTAGTACAGGTTCAGTGCCTCAAGGATATAAGGACCGCATCTTCACACAGCCCAGCCTTTATGATTGAGAGACAAATACTGCAGCTAAAACCGAGTCCCCCCTAAAACTGAGTTCCCCTGCCAATTTTATGATTAACTTCTCTATCCAAAACTTTATTCCCTTTCTTGTCCCGTCCCTGTTCCCCTTAGGATTGAGGAGTATCAAAGAAAAAGGGGGATTGAAACTGAGCAGGACCCTTCAGGGCCTTTCCGGGAACAAAAGCCCCTCTGTATCCCCTATTTCTTGTTTGTAGGAAAAAGGCTTTAGTCTCCTAGGTCTTCCCCAAGTTCCAAAGAGCAGACTTAAGCAGTTACTAATTAAGGAAATGAGGGAATGCAGAAACAAAGAAAAAGCAGTTTAAAAAGAAAAGTAATGATAATTTAAACAATAGTCAGCAATAAAACAAAGTCCTAGTTCCTCCTCAAGGAATATACATAACAATCTGACACACATCTTTGAGTTGCTCTGCAGGAACTAAGACCTCCTACCCAGGTGGAGGATTATGACTACGTGCTGAGCACAAGCACGTAGACCCCAGACTGATTGGAACCAGAAGGTTGATAATTGGCATTCCTGAAACATCACCCTGTTACCTCACCACCAACCAATCAGAAGAAAGTCCACAAGCTGCAACCCTCACCCCAAATGTTGCCTTTAAAACCCCTTCCCTGAAAGCCATCAGGGAGTTCAGGCCTTTTGAGCATGAGCTGCCTGTTCTCCTTGCTTGGTACCCTGCAATAAATGCTTGTACTTTCCTTCACCTCAACCTGGTGTCAGTAAATTGGCTGTGCTGTACAGCAGGCAAGTGGACCCAAGTTCAGTTTGGTAAAACAGCTCCAACCATAGGGTCTAGGTTCAGAGCAGGAAGATGGGGGAAGGGCCCCTGCAGCCTCTCTCCTTTTGTCAAGAAGGCAAAAGATTTTCTAGACCTATCTCTCTGAGTCCCAGCATACTTCAGCTTGGGTCTCATCACCCGGAGCTTAAGTTACCACCTCTGGCTGCAAGAGAGGCTGACAAAACAAGGAGCGGGATTGTCACAATTGGCTTAGTGCAGTTGTGAGGCTGCTGCTTCATAGAAAATCAAGGATCCATTCATTAGCTACAAAGAGGATACTTACACCAAGGTCTCGGGACTTGTACCAATGTCTGCCTCAGCAAGACTGTTCAGGAATATTATACCCAATTAAAAGGCCTTTGTTTAGAATGTGGCATGGAGTGTGGCAGGTACCGTACCTGCTAAAAGGATGCTCCTTTCGTGTTCAGCTATGAGAAAGAAACAAAGTACTGACACATGCTACAAGATGCATGAACTTTGAAAACATGCTAAGTAAAGGAAGCCAGACACAAAAAGTCACATACTGTATGATTCCATTCATATGAAATATCCAGAATAGGTAAATCCATAGAGACTGAATGCAGGTTGGTGGTTACCAGGGGTGGGGGAGAAGGGGGAATGACAACAACTGCTTAATGGGTTCAGGTTCCACTGAGGTGATGAAAATGTTTTGGAACTAGAGAGATGATGTTTGCACAACACTGTGAATGCGCTAAATGCCACTGAATTGTTCACTTTAAATGGTTAATTTTATGTTTTGTGAATTTCACTCAATAAAAAAGGGGATTCTGTTGCCTTCTACTGAAAAAATGAAGACCAGCTTTATGCAAATAATCTTTGTATAACATTTATTCTTCAGCTCCTACAAACTCATTTTAGCAGTAGTAGTTTCAATAAGAGCCACTGATTTGCAACCGAGGCAGAGATAACTAGTCAGCCTCCAATATCCCCTTCTTCTATCCTTTGCTCCTTAGTAACGGAAACCTAGTCAATGTGCCCAGCAAAAAAGCAAAAACAGAAAGCTATAATTTCCCAGCTTCCCTTGCAGCAAGGTATGGCTATGGGACTAAGTTCTGTTCAGTGAAATGTGAATGGAAGCATTGGGTGGGTCTCCCAGGTAGGATCCTTAACAGTGTATGACCATTTGTCCTACCTTTTTTTTTTTCTGTCTTCCAGCCTGCAAAACAGACTTGATGGCTGAAGCATCACCTGCCAACTTGGACCGTGAAGTGACCTTGAAGATGGAAGCTGTGCTCTGAGTATGGTAGGGGAAAAAGAGAAGAGACTGAAGATATTATACCATTCGTGGACAGCCTACTTCCAGATTTCCTTTACCTGAGAGAAATGGGAGAGAAAGTTCTATCCTATTATTTGTTAGGGGGAAGGGGTTGTTGTTTACAAGCAAACTTAATTGTAAATGATACAGCAGCATAACCTCCTTCAGACAATCCTTCATTCTCTAATTCATTTACGATCATACAGCCCAGGGCTTCCCTGGTGGCTCAGTGGTTAAGAATCCGCCTGCCAATGCAGGGGACATGGGTTCAAGCCCTGGTCCAGGAAGATCCCACATGCCGTGGAGCAACTAAGCCTGTGCACCACAACTACTGAGCCTGCGCTCTAGAGCCCACGAGCCACAACTACTGAGCCCACGCACCACAACTACTGAAACCTGGGCGCATAGAGCCTGTGCTCCGCAACAAGAGAAGCCACTGCCATGAGAAGCCCACGCACCGCAAAGAAGAGTAACCCAACTAGAGAAAGCCCATGCGCAGCAATGAAGACCCAATGCAGCCAAAAATTAAATAAATAAGTAAATAAATTTATTAAAGAAAAAATAAGATCATACAGCCCAGAGCATGAGTAACATACTCCACTCCAAGGTAAGAATGGACCTGCCTACAGGGCTATACCCTGTTCCATAACAGGCACTGCTGCCACTTACCTGGTCTGTCTGATAAGAACACTAAGTGTACATTTCTATCAATATACCTCAGAGGTCACAGGTTGGCCAAACCCATTCCGTAAGTACATTTTGTTTGGCCATCACATTTGTTTATTTTATTATTAATACTGTTATTATTTTTTTATTATTTTTGAATTATACTTGAATATGATAAGGGGGCATGTGCTCTCCAGTTTCCCATAATCCCCTCACTGTATTTTCTCAAGCTGAGTGCTTCACGTCTATACAGAACCTACTGGGCTCCTGAAGGCATTAATGAGAACTATCCCTGGAAATGATTCATTCAACTTGGTGCTCAAGAAATAAAGGAAGTGGTGAGAATTAGTCAAGAATGTCTCAGCTTGAAATGATTCACTAACAATGAACTGAAGTCTGAATGTATTGATAGCAGACAATACAAAATATACCCCATGGCTCCAATGTTAATTTCAAATTTCTCTCCATGAAGAGAAAGCCTTAGGATGTGATTAGAGGAGCATTTCTGTCTTAGTCCTGTTGAACTTCAATCCCACCAGTGTCAGAGATTGTTTTCTTGTATCTGGACTTCAAAGATTTTCAGTCTGTCTTTATCAACTGCAGGCAGTTCACATATCAACTACGTGTCCAGACTGCTAACTACTGCTGAATAGTTGCTGCTGAATAGATCGCTCAACTCTGGAATGTAAGTTGGTCCTACTTGAATGTAAGTTCTTTGAGGCCAGAAATCATGTCTGCTTTCCTCACTGCAGTCTCCCCAGCACCTAGCACACAGGGCCCGGTGCATAGCAGTCACCTAGGGCTTCGTGTATGGTTTTGCAGGTTGTTTCCTAGAGTGTGTGCCAAGAGGATAGCACATTAGCCAGGACTAAAATCCAGCCCTCCCTGCTCACCAAACCTGCACCCTGGTGGGGCTGCTTCCAATTGGGAAAATGAGGGTTTTCCTAACTTGCACAAAGGTCCTCTGGGCTCCCCAAGCTAAGTGAGAAGAGCTACACCTGCCCAGAAAGTGAGCATTTTTGTAATTCACACAGAGGTTTCTTGTGGAGTGGCAGCAGCTCTGGTGGCTCTCAAAAATAATTTTGATATGCTAAGGGAAATAAGTCAGAGAAAGACAAGTACTGTATGATATCATTTATGTATGGAATCTAAAAAATAAAGCAAACTAGTGAATATAACAGAAAAGAAGCAGACTCACAGACACAGAGAACAAACTAGTGGTTACCAGTGGGGGGGGGGGCAATATAAGGGTGGGGGAGTGGGAGGTACAAACTATTGGGTGTAAGATAGGCTCAAGGATGTATTGTATAACACGGGGAATATAGCCAATATTTTGTAATAACTGTAACTGGAACGTAACCTTTAAAATTGTATTAAAAACTTAAATTTTTAAAAAAATAAAATAAAATACAAATAACTTTTAAATAAATAAATGCCCTCCTTCTATGAGCACTTTGTAATTCTGGCCACAGCCCCAGCTGGCCCCAGGAAGGGCAGCATGGGGCTTCCCATTGTTGTGTTTCTGCTCATTCCTATGTGTTTCACTTAGTGTTGGAACAATTTTTAGACTGCATTATGTGGATCTACCATTGATAAATTTGTGAGATGAAAAAGAAAACTACTGAAAAGCTATGTCCCAAGGGAACTTTCTGGGGTGATAACAATATTCTATATCTTGAATGTAGTTTGGGTTACACAGGTGTATGCTTTTTTCAAAACTCATGAAATGGTCCACTTAAGATGCATGCATTTTAATGTATGTAGTTGTTATCTCAAAGGAAAAAATTAACCACAAACAATATTAAACTCCAGTTAACTTTATGCATACTTAAGTACTTAAGAGGAGATGTACTGATATATGCAATGCATCAAAAATAAGATTGATGGATGATGAAGAGATAGATAATGTGATAAATCAAATATAATGAAATATTAATTATAGAATGTAGATGGAGAGTATATGAGTGTTCACTGTAAAATTCTTTCAAATTTTCTGTGCTTGAAATTTTTCATAATAAAATATTGGGGAGAAAAAAGCTATGCCCCACAGTAGCAGATTGGATTATTGTACCCACTCTTTACTCTGTCCCCTTATTAACATTATATCACCACACCCTTTGCTATGTGACTTTGCAGGGACTCCCAGTAAAGTAGGTAGAGTAGATTTCCTTGCCCTATGGGCTTCATCCTTGGTCATGTGACTTACTTTGGCCAATGAGACAATAGCAAACACAGCATGAGCAGAGGCTCTAAATGTGTTTACTTGGCTTAGCCTGGCATCTTGTGCCTCTACCATCACCATGAAAAGAACATGACCCATGTCGCTGCTGTTATCAGATCTGAACTTGAGCTGCAGCCTGAGGCAGAACTGCCCAAACTAACCCTGAGGCCCATGAGTGAGAAATAAATGCTTGTGTAAGACACTGAACTTTAGGATTGTTTGTTACACAGCATTATCACAGCAGAAACCTAATTACCCATTAGATCCATTCTGTCACAGAGGTTAAATGTTTCCATTGGAGAAGTGGTTGTCCTTATCAAAATTCAGTGTCCTAATTTAGTGTCTGTGAGACCTATGGCTATACTGTCCTGGTGAGAGGCTGTGGTGGGGGAGGATTAAGGCTGACTTTGAAGTGTTCTGACCAGGACTAAGGCTAGGGCAGGTGCTTCTAACCAAGGCAAAGGACACACCTAGACCAAGAGGGTAAATCAGGCCATATTCCCTCAGAATATGCTATATTGTCTCTTTGGTTACATTTTTGAGACAAACTTACATTTTCAGTGAAACAAGTGTAACCACTCTTTGAAACTGGGTTGTGGAGCTAGTTGGAGTCAGAAGAGACCTTAAGGAAGATCTGTATTTACCTAATTGTACAGATGAGAAAACTGAGGGATAAATGCAACTGACCTATGCCTGCACAGGTAATTGGTGGCAAAGCAAGAATGAGAACCCAGGTCTCACTGTGTGATCCAGGTCCCAGAATGGCCTGGAAAAGCATTCAGCTAAATGATAGATTCTGCTTAAGAAAACCATAGATTCTTGCTGAAAACTCAACTGCTGTTTCTTTGCTCACCACTTGAGCCTGATTTGATATTTTAATCCTTTCATTGAAGGGGGCAAGAGCTTCCTTCCTAACAACATTTATTACACACACACTCACCAAGGCAACAAGGATTGGATTCCGAGTGACTGTGCTTGGTGGGGGGCGATCAGAAAGACACAGCTGACCAGATTGAAGTTTGAATTTTCTTACACCCTTGCTACTCAAAGTGTGGTCCGAGGAACGGCAGCATTGGATCCCGCTATAGAATCTTGGGCTCTATCCCAGACCTGAATCAGAATGTGCATTTCAACAGGAATCCCAGAGGATTCAAATGCATATTAAAGTTTGAGAACCACTGCTCTGTAACCTTCTGTGGTGGTTTTAAAACATGGCCCCAAATTATTTGACTTTCCTCCCATTGAGAGTTGGGGAGTTGCTATGGTCTGAATGTTTGTGTCCTCCCCCCAAAGCTCGTATGTTGAAATCCTAATGCCCCAAAATGCTATTAGGATGTGGGAGGTGGGGGCTTTGGGAGGTGCTTAGGAGGTGGGGGCTTTGGGAGATGCTTAAGTCATGAGGGTGGAGCCTTCATGAATGGAATTAGTGCCTTACAGAAGAGACCCCAGAGAGCTCCCTCACCCCTTCCACCACATGAGGATACTACAGAAGGTGCCAGCTATGAACCAGAAAGCTGGCCCTTACCAGAATGTGACTATGCTGGTGCCTTGATCTTGGACTTCCCAGTCTCCAGAACTGTGAGAAATAAAATTTTCTTTTGTTTATAAGAAAACCCAATCTGTGATATTTTGTTATAACAGCCTGAATGGACTAAGATAGGAGGGATCTATGCCCCTCCCATTGATGCTGGGTGAGCCAGTGACTGCTTTAACCAATAGAGTATGGCACAAGTGATGCTGTGTTACTTCCGAGGCTAAGTCATGGTCTACCTTATTCATGGTAATATTCTCTCTTAGACCCCTGAGCAGCCATGTAAGAAGTCCCTATCTTGAGGCCCCAGTGCTAGAGAGGCCACATGTAGATGCTCTAGTTAACAGTCCCAGCTGAGCCCAGCCTCTGAAGAACCATTTCTGTCAAGGTATCAGGCACATGAGTAGATCTATCTTAGACCCTCCAGCCCATCTGCTTGCTGCACATCATAGAATGATTGCTGTCAATACCACGTGGAAGAGAAGAATCACCACAATAAACCATAAGAAATGATTGTTGGGTTGGTTTTTTTTTTGGCCGCACCATGTGGCATGCAGGATCTTAGTTCCCTGAACCTGTGTGCCCTGCAGTGGAAGTGCAGAGTCTTAACCACTGGACTGCCAGGGAAGTCCAAGAAATGATTGTTGTTTTAAGGCAGAAAGTCTTGGGGTACTTTATTATTCCACAACAGACAGCACAGTCCTCAAGCTTAGCTACACTCCGAACATCCCCCCCTTGAGAATGAATGGATTGGTCAGGGGTACAGCCTGGGCATTGGGATTTTTAAAACCTCCCCAGGTAATTCCATTCCTCAACCAAGCTTGAGAATCCCTACTCTTTAAGGTATTATTGTATTATCTTAGATCACTTAACCTTTCTGCACTTAAGTCTCTTGGATTTCATCAACTGAAAATGAGCATCACCACTTTTACACTGGGTGATTCTAGCTGTCTGCCTGCCCCCTTGCCAGGCAGCTACCTAATCAGCTATTTTTCTTTAAGCACATGTGTAGTTTCTCAGTAATCCATGAGGGCCTAATAAATTTTGGTGTTGAGACAGGCATTATAGATTGGCTGACTCAAACTCTTTTTTCTCCTTGCCTACCTCTGCTATCAAGGCTATAAAAACTAAAAACTCCATTTCCCAATCTCCATTACAGTTAAGCCCTGTGACAAGTACAGATGATTCCTAGTTTCTCTTCTTCCTCTTCCTCCTTTTTCCTGATGGAATACAGATATGATGGTTAGAGGTACAGCAGTCATTTGCAGCCACAAGTCAAGGGACATGAGGATGGAGGCCTGCATATTAAGGATACCAGGGCAGAAATCTGAGGATTGCTTCTTGCTAATCCTACCAGATGGTTTTATCAGTCTGGGCTGGCTACTATTTATATGATGTTGTAGCCACATTTGACTGTTTAAATTTTAATTAATTAAAAGTCAATAAAATTAAATGTTCAGTCCCTCAATCACACGACAAATTTCAAATCCTCAATAGCTACATGGAGCTAGTGGCTAATGTATTGAACAGCCAGAATTTTAGAACATTTTCATCATCAAGAAAGCTCTACTTGACAGTGCTGACCTAAAGCATCCCTAACGGATACAGTGTGTTTTGAAGGGAGCTCAGAAAAGGAAAGAGTGGTTTTAAAATCATCTTCCAAAGGCGAAATCATGTGCGCTTCCCTACAAAGGCTAGGTTTGTTTCTGACTAAAACTGAAGCTACAGGGTTTTATTTGGTCCCTCTTTTTGCCAAAAACAGTGAGAATAAAATCATGCTATCCTCCCAAACCAATAATGTTCCATGATCTCTCAAAGCCAGGAGGAAAAAAATGTTTCTGCAATGATTTGAAGCAATAGGCAGAAATGGAAACAGGGAAATGCTGAAGAGATGCAAGTAAAAAACAGAAAAGAATGAGCCAGAACAAAATAGAGATGATCTCTATTCTGTTTTCTAATAGCCATCCTTGAACGGCGTATAATGGGCTTTCAGACCCACTGGATTTCAGGTGAAACCAGGTAATGGAAGAGGATTTTTATAGCCTAGCGGCCTCAGAGGGGTTTCTACATAATAGGCAGAAGGCTGACACAATTAACTGCTGTAGCTTTGCATTGTTATGGGTGTCATCTAAAAGTTTTTTTCTTATTACAATATTGTAAAAATAAATAAATAAAGTCAAGAACAAAACAGAAAATCTCATATCCAAGTTATATTTGTTTGAATCTTTCCTTCTTTCAGTTTTGATTAAATTGACTGAGATAAACTACCTCTTCTACCATCTGTGCATTAAAGTCAATGTCTATTCTCCAGGTGGGACAAAGCCAGGTTTACAATCAAATGCAGGCACACAGGTTCACATTCATCATCACTTCTTCATGTGCAGCCTTCTACTTGCTTATGCATGGGTGTTTGTCCACCTCACCTGTTAGGATGGCTATTAACAATAATACAAAAAGATATACATGAGCAAGCATGCGACTATGTCTTCTGCCCAAGTTTCCTCCTTCCCCATATTCAGCCATACAGATCATAGAACTGTTATTAAAGTACTTCTCTCAACCCTTCATTTCACCAAATAGTGAAATATCTGGGGTCAATCATATATAAGCACTATAATTTATAGCAGGCATTATAGCTTAATGGAATCAACTTCAGGAATTAAAGTCTTTTCTCTAAATATGGAGTATGTTGAAGGTAAGTGTCCATATATCAAGGAAAAGTGACATTGATGAAAACTGCCAGAAGCTAACAACTGGAAAAGAAAGCTATAAACAATTGGTTTCCCTATATCTAATAATCACTAATTATTTTTTCATTGACTTAGGAAACATTTAATGAATTCCTCCTGTGTACAAAGCTCTGCAATCAAGTTAGTGAATTCACCAAGTCAGAGCCCTGCCGTCAAAGACCTTATCATTCTTTTTTTTTTTTTTTCAGGGTGAGGCTTTTTTTTTTTTAACATCTTTATTGGAGTATAATTGCTTTACAATGGTGTGTTAGTTTCTGCTTTATAACAAAGTGAATCAGTTATACATATACGTATGTCCCCATATCCCCTCCCTCTTGCATCTCCCTCCCACCCTCCCTATCCCACCCCTCTAGGTGGTCACAAAGCACCGAGCTGATCTCCCTGTGCTATGTGGCTGCTTCCCACTAGCTATCTATTTTACGTTTGGTAGTGTATATATGTCCATGCCACTCTCTCACTTTGTCCCAGCTTACCCTTCCCCCTCCCCATATCCTCAAGTCCATTCTCTAGTAAGGACCTTATCATTCTTTACAAGTCAAGGCTCTTCTGCTCCAGCCACAGATGTAGGCTTTTCATAGAGCTAATGGCAAGGCTGGAATATCACACTCAGAAAATGAGCAGAGACCAAGGTAAGCAAGGGAGCCAGAACAGACCAAACTGTGCCCCCAAACCATTCCAACAGAAGCACCCCTGCTGCTTCCTGTGACTCCTGGAGGCTGGAGTGTAGACTGTGACCCTGGGGTCCTGGCATCTCAGTGGCACACTGCCCTGGAGATTGGGCGTCGCTGTTGCCATTGCCACCACCATGGGACACATTCCTCACTGTTGCTAATTCTTCATCTCTCCCGCTTTCGATACAAAGTACCAGGTGGATGTGTTTCATTGGCTCAGCCTAGATCATGTGCCAGCCCCCTAGCTGCAAGGAAGGCAGGTAAAGCAAGCACCAGCTTTTCGAGCTCTGGTCCGGGAAGATCCCACGTGCCACAGAGCAACTAAGCCCGTGCGCCACAACTACTGAGCCTGTGCTCTAGAGCCCGCGAGCCACAACTACTGAAGCCCTGAGCCTAGAACTACTGAGCCTGCACCTAGAGCCCGTGCTCCCCAACAAAGAGAAGCCACCGCCATGAGAAGCCCGCGCACCGCAACGAAGAGTAGCCCCCGCTCGCCGTAACTAGAGAAAGCCTGTGCGAAGCAACGAAGACCCAACACAGCTAAAAATAAATAAATAAATTTATGAAAAAAAATTTATAGGATGAGCAGCAGAGGTAGGGGGTTCAGATATTGGGCAACATAACAATGAAAAATACGTTAAATGAGCTACATATAAAGTACAATGGGCATTCAAATGAAAGATAAGATCACTTCTAGCTGGTGCAATCAGAGAAAACTTTCTCCAAAAGATG
This sequence comes from Balaenoptera ricei, assembly GCF_028023285.1. Classification (NCBI taxonomy): domain Eukaryota; kingdom Metazoa; phylum Chordata; class Mammalia; order Artiodactyla; family Balaenopteridae; genus Balaenoptera; species Balaenoptera ricei. The sequence goes on from NC_082660.1 coordinate 42,902,421, forward strand.
ATTTTTAAGGTGAATTTTATAGGATGGTATGATTTGGACTTGGGAAGATGTGGAGAAGAGCATTACAAGTGAGGCGGCAGTGTGAGAAAATAAATACACAGAGTTGGGAAAATGTGGAGGCAGGAAATGACAGAATTTTATTCCAACAAGCATTTATTAAACATATGATGTGTGCCAGGCACTCTGTTTAGCACTGGAGACTAAGACGTGAAAGGCACACTCTTTGCCCTTAGGTGTTCACAGTCTAGTGGGCAGAGACCACATCAAACTAAAAGACTTCTGTACAGCAAAAGAAACCATCAACAAAGTGAAAAGGCAACTTATGGAGTGGGATAAAATATTTTCAAACTATCTATCTGATAAGGAGTTAATATCCAAAATGTATAAAGAACTCCAACTCAACAGCAAAATAACAAATAATCCAATTTTAAAATGGGCAAAGGACTTAAATAGACATTTCTCTGAAAAAAGACATACAAAATAGCCAACAGGTATATGAAAAGATGCTCAAAATCACTAATTATTGGGGAAATGCAAATCAAAATAATAAGGAGATATCACTTTATACCTGTTAGGATGGTTATTAACAACAGCAATAAAAAGATAAGTATTGGCAAGGATGTGGAGAAACTGGAACATTTGTACCCTGTTGGTGCGAATGTAAAATGGTGCAGCCACTATGGAAAATGGTGTGGAGGTTCCTCAAAAAATTAAAAATAGAACTACCATATGATCCAGCTATCCCACTTCTGGGTATTTATCGAGAAGAATTGAAATCAGGATCTCAGAGGTATATCTGCATTCCCACATTCATTGCAGCATTAGCCAAGATGTGAAAACAACCTAAATGTCCATCAACAGATGAATGGATAAAGAGAATGTAATACAAACATACAATGTAATATTATTCAGCCTTAGAAAGGAATTAAAGCCTGCCATATGTGACAACATGGATGAACCTGAACATTATGCTAAGTGAAAAAAAGCCAATAACAGAAGGACGAATACTGCACGATACCACTTACATGCGGTATCTAAAATAGTCAAACATATAGAAACAGAGAGTAGAATGGTGGTTGCCAGGGGCCGGGGGAAGGGAGAAATGGGGAGTTGCTGTTCAGTGGGTATAAAGTTTCAATCATGTAAGCTGATTAAGTTATAGAGATCTGTTTTACAACATAGTGCCTATGGTTAAAATTACTGTATCATAGACTTAAAATTGTGTTAAGAATGTAGATCTCATGTTAAATGTTCTTACCACACACAAAAAATTTTTAATACACCAGGATAAGTGCACCATACAGGGGAAGAATCACAGACCAGGGTCACTTAACCAGCTTCAAGGGAATTAGGGAAGGCTTCCCCAAGGTGGTGGGCTCGATGTGAAAGACAAGTCAGAATTAGCCAGGTGAAGAAGTAGCAGGTGTGGGTGTACTGAGGTTTGAAGGAATTCCTAGTAGAAGGAATAGCATTGTATTAGTTTGCTAGGGCTCCCATAATAGAATACCACAAACTGGATGGTTTAACAACAGACATTTATTATCTCACAGTTCTGGAGGCTGGAAGTCCAAGATCAAGGTGTCGGCAGAGCTGGCTTCTCCCGAGGCCTCTCTCCTTGGCTCTCAGGTGGCTGCCTACGCACTGCATCCTCACATGGTCAACGCCCACTTATATGACCTCATTTTACATCAGTTGCCTCTTTAAAGGCTCTATCTCCAAATAAGTCACATTCTGAGGTCCTGAGGACTTTAACATATGAGTTTGGAGAGGGGACACAATTTGCAGCCCATGACAGGTGTTCACAAAGTCATGGAGGTGAAAGAATGCATTGTATGCTTGGGCAATTGCAGGAAATTGGTATAGCCTGTGACTGAGTGGTGAATGATGAGGCACAACTGAGAAGTTTGGGTTTTACACGAAGGTGATGGGAAAATGTTGGGGAGCATCATGATTGGGTCGTATTTTTGAAAGACCACTGATTGTGGTGGGACCAAAACCAGAAGCCAGGAAATGAGTTGTATCAGTTAGCTTTTTAAAATTTTTTTATTTGTTGCTGTGGCAGGAACTTAAGTCCAAACTTAATAGCTTAAAAAAAACCCCATATTTATTTATCTCACTATTTTGTGCTTAGGCAATTTGGGCTGGGCTCAGATGGGAAGTTCTGCTGATCTGGGCCAAGCTTGGCTGAACCTGGTTGGGCTCATGCATTTGCTGTGAGTGGCTGGGTCAGCTGAGGGCTGGCTGGTCCAGGATAGCTGAGATGGGATGGCTCATCTCTGTTCCACATGGTCTCCCAGCCTCCAGCAGGCTATTCTGGGTTTGCACACATGGCAGTAGTGGTAGGGGTTCCCAGAGCAAGAGTGGAAGCACACAAGGTTCCATTAGCCTCTCACTTGAAATTCACACAATATTGCTTCAACTGCAAAGCAAGTGTCAGGGCCAGCCCAGAGCCAAGGACTGGAGAAAGAGATTCCATCTCTTGATGGAAGGAGCTGCAATTATTTGTGGCCATTTCTGCAATCCACTACAACAGCTGGGAGGTAACTTTTTGTAATTCAGAAGGAAATAAATGATAAGAACCAAACCAAATTAATGACAGTGAGGATGGATGAGAGACTGACTTGGGAGAAGTGACAAGACTTGGTGATTGAATGGGTCCCCTGGCTCTGACTTGAGCAGTGAAGAGATTGGTGACATCATTTGGAAGACGAGTGCGAAGAGATGGGCTGATGGTCAGTTTTCCCAGATCATATCATTAAATGCATTCAGATTAACCTCTGTTACAGTTCTCAACTCTTGCCCTTGCATGCACAGTCTTTATAGTTTGCTGTAACCATGGAACAGTGTTACCTGCTCATGAATGAGATAAGAGTGTTAGTGGAAAGGATGGATACCTCTGGGTAGCAGTTTTCTGTTCCTCCAGCAAGAGAGAACTTTTACTGTGTTAAGCTGTAGAGAAATACTAGAGGATATGTTTTCCCTGTTTCAGGGCTTGCATCTAGGACTTTGCACATGCTGTTCCCTTTCCTTGAAATGCCTTACCACTCATTTCTTTGCCTGTCCCTTGTGTCTGCTTTTTTCTCATCTACCAAGTTTCAGTTTACATGTCATCCTCACAAAGAGACCTTTTCTGACGACCCTATCTAAATGCACACTACTCTTGCCAGTTACTTTCTATTACAGTGCCCTGTTTAATACTTTCTCAGCAAATTTCACAGTCTATTGCCATCTTGGTTTGGCTTATTTATGCGTTTTGTGTCTCCCATTACTCTAAAATGCAAGATCTGAGATCAACAATATCGTTTTATTCACCCCACACAGAGCCTGGCACATTCTAGGTGCTCAATACCTATTTGTTGAATGAAAACAGACTATTATCTCTATGGCTAGAGTTCTTCTTTTTGAATTTGCTTTAATATGAGTTTAGAAACACACATTGAAAAGTAGAAGGAAGCTTTTGATATTGAAGATGTGATTAAACACTGGAGTGATTTACTAATATAGTATATATTGGGTTGGCCAAAAAGTTCGTTCAAGTTTTCCTGTAATCGTATGGAAAAACCCGAACGAACTTTTTGGCCAACCCAATATTTACTGAGTGTTTACTATGTCCTTTGTATGCATTAAGTCATTTAGTTTTCATTACAAGACTGAGATAGTGAGATAGGTGCTATCATTATGCCCACTTTACGAAAGTATTAAAATTCATGGTAGAGCCCACACTTAAAGCCAGGCCTGTGCTCTTAACCACTGTGCCATAGTTTCTTTAAAATAATTCTGCTAGTTCCTTTAAAAGGCCTTGTTTTCTACCTGTCTAGTATAAGTCTGCTTAGAGACGGGCTAAATAAATATTCCATCAAGTTCCTTCCCAGGCCTATGAATCAGTAAATAAATGTACAGCCATCTGAAATGAATGTTAACATTAGTTCCTGTTTCTTTATATGGATAGCCTATTTGAGCTGAGCAGTGAAAATCAAAGCTCCAAGAATCTGACTACACTATCAAACCAAATGTTTGAATAAGTTAAAGCAGTGTTTTAGAAATATGCTATATCCGCTAAGACACCAAAAGCACAAGCAGCAAAAGCAAAAATAAATAAGTGGGATTACATCAAACTAAAAAGCTTCTGCACAGCAAAAGAAACAATCAACAAAGTGAAAAGGCAACTTAAGGAATAGAAGAAAATATTTACAAGTCATGTATCTGATAAGGGATTAATATCCAAATTATACAAAGAACTCATACAACTCAATAACAAAAGAAACAAACAATCCAATTAAAAGATAGGCAGAGGACCTAAATACACATTTTTCCAAAGAAGACATACAAGTGGCCAAGAGGTACATGAAGATGCTCAGCATCACAAATCATCAAGGAAATGCACATCAAAACTACAGTGAGGGGCTTCCCTGGTGGTGCAGTGGTTAAGAATCCACCTGCCAATGCAGGGGACATGGGTTCGAGCCCTGGTCTGGGAAGATCCCACATGCCGCGGAGCAACTAAGCCCGTGCACCATAGCTACTGAGCCTGCGCTCTAGAGCCCACGAGCCACAACTACTGAGCCCACGTACCACAACAAATAAAGCCCATGTGCCTAGAGCCCATGCTCCACAACAAGAGAAGCCACCACAATGAGAAGCCCGTGCACTGCAATGAAGAGTAGCCCCCACTCGCCGCAACTAGAGAAAGCCTGTGCACAGCAATGAAGACCCAAGGCAACCAAAAATAATAAACAAATAAAATTAATTAACTAATTAATTTTAAAAAACTACAGTGAGATATCACCTCACACCTGTTAGAATGGTTATTACCAAAAAAATAAGAGATAACAAGTGTTGGTGAGGATGCAGAGAAAAGGGAACTTTGTGCACTGTTGGTGGGAATGTAAATTGGTGTAGCCACTGTGAAAAACAGTATGGAGGTTCCTCAAAAAAATTAAAAATAGAACTACCATATGATCAAGCAATTCCACTTCTGTGTGTATATCCAAAGGAAATGAAATCAGGATCTTGTCGTGATATCTGCACTCCAGTGTTCAATGCAGCATTATTCACAATAGCCAAGATATGGAAAAATCTAAGTGTCTGTGAATGGATAAATGGATAAAGAAGATGTTATCTATCTATCTATCTACACAATGGAATATTATTCAGCCATGAAAAGGAAGGAAATCCTGCCATTTGCAACAATATGGATGGACCTTGAGGGCATTATGCTATGCTAAACAAGTCAGGTAGAGAAAGACAAATACTGTGTGATCTCACTTACATGTGGAATCTAAAAAAGCCGAACTCATAGAAACAGAGAGTAGAATGATGGTTACCAGGGGCTGTGGGTGGGGAAAATGGGGAGATATTGGTCAAAGAGTACAAACTTCCAGTTAGAAAATGAATAAGTTCTAAGATCTAACGTACAGCGTGGTGACTATAGTTAACAATACTATATATATGTGAATGTTGCTAAGAGAGTAGAAAAAAAAAGGTAACTGTGAGATGATGGAGATGTTAACTAACCATATTGTGGTAACCAGTTCACCATATATGCATGTATCAAATCATCACGCTGTATCCCTTAAACATACACAACATTAAATGTCAATTATATCTCAATAAAACTGAAAGAAAAAGATTCCTAATCAAGGTGCTATCATGCAATCCAATTATTAAAAAAGGAATATGCTACAAACTATCAGCAGATAAGCTGATCTTCTTAGTTCTCCTATAGGTCCAACCCTTTAATGAAAAAAATTAAAATGCTTATTCCTTTTGAAAAACAAAACTTGTCAGATGATCCTGTATCCACTATCTATTGTGGTGTAACAAACCATCCCAAAACTTAGTGGCTTAAAATAATTATTTATTCAACATGGATAAACCTCGTGGATATTATGCTAAGTGAAATAAGCTAGTCACAAAAAGACAAATACTGTATGATTCCACTCACCTGACGTACCTAAAGTAGTCAGATTCATAGAAACAAAAAACAGAATGGGGATTGACAGGGGCTGGGAGGAAGGAGGACAGCGGAGTTGTTCAATGGGTACAGAGTGTCAGTTTTCAAAATGAAAAAGTTCTGGAGGTTGGTTGCACAGCAATGTGAATACACTTAACACTACTGAACTGTACACTTTAAGATGGTAAATTACATGTTTGTGTTTATAATCACAATTAAAAATAAAAAGATAATTATTATAATTATTGCTTATTATCTCTCACAATTCTGTGGGATGGCTGGAATTCAGCTGGGTGGTTCTTTGGCTGGTCTTGGGATCTCTTATGCAGTTGTGTTCAGTTGGGATCTCTAAGGGTGGCTGGGGCTGGAACCTCTAAGATGACCTCTCAGGCTCCAGGACCTCTCCCCACATGGCCTCTAATCATTCAGCAATCTAGCCTGGACTACTTTATGGCATGGCAGCTGGACTCCAAGAGGAAGAAAGCAGAAGCTGTCATTCTCTCTTAAGGCCTGGGCTCAGAAATCCCATAATAACACTTTCACCATATGCCATTGGTCAAAGCAAGTCACAAGACCAGTCAAGATTCAAGGTGTGGAATACTAACAGCCATAAAAGGGGAAATCGACAGCAACACAATCATGGTAGGGGACTTTAACACCCCACTTACACCAATGGACAGATCATCCAAAATGAAAATAAATAAGGAAACACAGGCTTTGAATGATACATTAAACAAGATGGACTTAATTGATATTTATAGGACATTCCACCCCAAAACAACAGAATACACATTTTTCTCAAGTGCTCATGGAACATTCTCCAGGATAGATCATATCTTGGGTCACAAATCAAGCCTTGGTAAATTTAAGAAAATTGAAATCATATCAAGTATCTTTTCCGACCACAACGCTATGAGACTAGATATCAATTACAGGAAAAGATCTGTAAAAAATACAAACACATGGAGGCTACACAATACATTACTTAATAACGAAGTGATTACTGAAGAAATCAAAGGGGAAATCAAAAAATACCTAGAAACAAATGACAATGGAGATACGACGACCCAAAACCTATGGGACGCAGCAAAAGCAGTGCTAAGAGGGAAGTTTATAGCAACACAAGCCTACCTCAAGAAACAGGAAACATCTCGAATAAACAACCTAACCTTGCACCTAAAGCAATTAGAGAAAGAAGAACAAAAAAACCCCAAAGCCAGCAGAAGGAAAGAAATTATAAAGATCAGGTCAGAAATAAATGAAAAAGAAATGAAGGAAACAATAGCAAAAATCAATGAAACTAAAAGCTGGTTCTTTGAGAAGATAAACAAAATTGATAAACCATTAGCCAGACTCATCAAGAGAAAAAGGGAGAAGACTCAGATCAATAGAATTAGAAATGAAAAAGGAGAAGTAACCACTGACACTGCAGAAATACAAACGATCATGAGAGATTACTACAAGCAACTCTATGCCAATAAAATGGACAACCTGGAAGAAATGGACAGATTCTTAGAAATGCACAACCTGCCGAGACTGAACCAGGAAGAAATAGAAAATATGAACAGACCAATCACAAGCACTGAAATTGAAACTGTGATTAAAAACCTTCCAACAAACAAAAGCCCAGGACCAGATGGCTTCACAGGTGAATTCTATCAAACATTTAGAGAAGAGCTAACACCTATCCTTCTCAAACTCTTCCAAAATATTGCAGAGGGAGGAACACTCCCAAACTCATTCTACGAGGCCACCATCACCCTGATACCAAAACCAGACAAAGATGTCACAAAGAAAGAAAACTACAGGCCAATATCACTGATGAATATAGATGCAAAAATCCTCACCAAAATACTAGCAAACAGAATCCAACAGCACATTAAAAGGATCATACACCATGATCAAGTGGGGTTTATCCCAGGAATGCAAGGATTCTTCAATATACACAAATCAATCAATGTGATACACCATAATAACAAATTGAAGGAGAAAAACCATATGATCATCTCAATAGATGCAGAGAAAGCTTTCGACAAAGTTCAACATCCATTTATGATAAAAGCCCTGCAGAAAGTAGGCATAGAGGGAACTTTCCTCAACATAATAAAGGCCATATATGACAAACCCACAGCCAACATCGTTCTCAATGGTGAAAAACTGAAACCATTTCCACTAAGATCAGGAACAAGACAAGGTTGCCCACTCTCACCACTATTATTCAACATAGTTTTGGAAGTGTTAGCCACAGCAATCAGAGAAGACAAAGATATAAAAGGAATCCAAATCGGAAAAGAAGAAGTAAAGCTGTCACTATTTGCAGATGACATGATACTATACATAGAGAATCCTAAAGATGCTACCAGAAAACTACTAGAGCTAATCAATGAATTTGGTAAAGTAGCAGGATACAAAATTAATGCACAGAAATCTCTTGCATTTCTATATACTAATGACGAAAAATCTGAAAGTGAAATTAAGAAAACACTCCCGTTTACCATTGCAACAAAAAGAATAAAATATCTAGGAATAAACCTACCTAAGGAGACAAAAGACCTGTATGCAGAAAATTATAAGACACTGATGAAAGAAATTAAAGATGATACAAATAGATGGAGAGATATACCATGTTCCTGGATTGGAAGAATCAACATTGTGAAAATGACTCTACTACCCAAAGCAATCTACAGATTCAATGCAATCCCTATCAAACTACCACTGGCATTTTTCACAGAACTAGAACAAAAAATTTCACAATTTGTATGGAAACACAAAAGACCCCGAATAGCCAAAGCAAACTTGAGAACGAAAAATGGAGCTGGGGGAATCAGGCTCCCTGACTTCAGACTATATTACAAAGCTTCAGTAATCAAGACAGTTTGGTACTGGCACAAAAACAGAAATATAGATCCATGGAACAGGATAGAAAGCCCAGAGATAAACCCACACACATATGGTCACCTTATCTTTGATAAAGGAGGCAAGCATGTACAGTGGAGAAAAGACAGCCTCTTCAATAAGTGGTGCTGGGAAAATTGGACAGGTACATGTAAAAGTATGAAATTAGAACACTCCCTGACACCATGCACAAAAATAAACTCAAAATGGATTAAAGACCTAAGTTTAAGACCAGCCACTATCAAACTCTTAGAGGAAAACATAGGCAGAACACTCTATGACATACATCACAGCAAGATTCTTTTTGACCCAGCTCCCAGAGAAATGGAAATAAGAACACAAATAAACAAATGGGACCTAATGAAACTTAAAAGCTTTTGCACAGCAAAGGAAACCATAAACAAGACCAAAAGACAACCATCAGAATGGGAGAAAATATTTGCAAATGAAGCAACTGACAAAGGATTAATCTCCAAGATTTACAAGCAGCTCATGCAGCTCAATAACAAAAAAACGAACAACCCAATCCAAAAATGGGCAGAAGACCTAAATAGACATTTCTCCAAAGAAGATATACAGATGGCCTACAGACACATGAAAGAATGCTCAACATCATTAATCATTAGAGAAATGCAAATCAAAACTACAATGAGATATTATCTCACACCGGTCAGAATGGCCATCATCAAAAAATCTAGAAACAATAAATGCTGGAGAGGGTGTGGAGGAAAGGGAACACTCTTGCACTGTTGGTGGGAATGTAAATTGATACAGCCACTATGGAGAACAGTATGGAGGTTCCTTAAAAAACTACAAATAGAACTACCATATGACCCAGCAATCCCAATACTGGGCATATACCCTGAGAAAACCATAGGTCAAAAAGAGTCATGTACCAAAATGTTCATTGCAGCTCTATTTACAATAGCCAGGACATGGAAGCAACCTAAATGTCCATCGACAGATGAATGGATAAAGAAGATGTGGCACATATATACAATGGAATATTACTCAGCCATAAAAAGAAATGAAATGGAGGTATTTGTAATGAGGTGGATGGGGTTAGAGTCTGTCATATAGAGTGAAGTAAGTCAGAAAGAGAAAAACAAATACAGTATGCTAACACATATATACGGAATCTAAGGGAAAAAAAAAAAAGGCCATGAAGAACCTAGTGGCAAGACGGGAATAAAGACACAGACCTACTAGAGAATGGACTTGAGGATATGGGGAGGGGGTGGGGTGAGATGTGACAGGGTAAGAGAGTGTCATGGACATATATACACTACCAAATGTAAAATAGATAACTAGTGGGAAGCAGCCGCATAGCACAGGGAGATCAGCTCGGTGCTTTGTGACCACCTAGAGGGGTGGGATGGGGAGGGTGGGAGGGAGGGAGATGCAAGAGGGAAGAGAAATGGGAACATATTGTATATGTATAACTGATTCACTTTGTTATAAAGCAGAAGCTAACACACCATTGTAAGGCAATTATACTTCAATAAAGATGTTTAAAAAAAAAAAAAAGATTCAAGGTGTGGGAAGACAGAGTCCAGCACTTGATGGGAGGAATGGCAAAAAATTTGTGGCCATCTTGAATATACCACAGGGCCCAACCATCAGATTGTCTGGGTCCTGGTGTATTTTTTTAATTAATTTTTATTGGAGTATAGTTGATTTACAATGTTGTGTCAGTTTCTGCTGTACAGCAAAGTGAATCAGTTATACATATACATATATCTATTCTTTTTCAGATTCTTTTCCCATACAGGCCATTACAGAGTACTGAGTAGCGTTCCCTGTGCTATACAGTAGGTTCCTATTAGTATATATATATAGTAGTGTGTGTATGTCAATCCCAATCTCCCAATTTATCCCTCCCCCCCCCACTTGGTAACCATACGTTTGTTTTCTGCATCTGTGACTCTATTTCTGTTTTGCAAATAAGTTCATTTGTACCAGTTTTTAGATTCCAAATATAAGCGATATCATATGGTATTTGTCTCTCTGTGTCTGACTTACTTCACTCAGTATGAGATTCTCTGGGTCCTTGAATGAGTGATTATTTCACTGTAGGAGAACATCCCTTATTTTTGTGGAGGACATAGCCTCCGTTCCAAATAATCAAGAATATTGACAGAGGGCTCCACTTCCAACATTCTGAAGCCAGGTGTGGGCATAGAAGCATAAGAGAAGGATGCATGGGGACCATTTAAGCAAGAGCAACATTATTAGTCCCTGAATCCTAATGCCAGGTCAAGCTTCAGTGCTGATGTCTGCTCAACATCTCAAACGGAGATACTTAAATCCAAGTGCTATTTGGGTCTGAGAGAATTGCCTCTATCACATCACAGTGGGGCTTTAACTATCAAAATCATCACTGTATTAACTTGAAGACTTTTGGCTGCAAGTGGAAGAAAATTCAGCTCAAACTAGTTTAGCATCATCATAGTAATAACAGTAATGATAATGCTTATGTAACTGTGCTAGACACGGAGATGCACCCCCCCAGGTCTCCCTTAAGAGAGCTGTGATAGCCTCCAGTTGTCAGTTCCTTCCAGGGTTGCCTCAAGTGCAAAGGGCCACCTCCCTCAAGGTCACACCCTTCTGAGCCCATATCCAATGACAGAGCAAGGCAGAGGATCAAAAGCCCACCTTGAGGCTTGAACTCTGACAGGAAATACTTGCTCTGGAGATCCCTGCTGAATTGGCTGAGGTTTTGTCAGACCTGCCTCAACGCTGCCCCATCCTGCTTCCTCCTCCTTTCACAGGTGTTGACCCCTTATAAACCTCTCGCTCCCCAAATTGCATCTCAGTGTCTGCTTTTGGAGACCCCGGCCTGCAACAGTGGTCTGACCAGTGGTAAATTTGGCTTCAGGCATGGCCATACACAGGAATGCAGAGGCTCAAAGATGTACTCAGGCCCTGTTTTCTATCTCTCAGTACAGCTCTGCTCATGTCCGTACGTTAGCTCATTCAGAAAAGGTAACCTCATGGCTGGAAGGTGGCAGCAAGGAACTTCTGGGGTAGCCTTCCAATTTCACAGCCAGCAAAAGGAAGCAGGCATCTTTATTTATCCCAGCATTCCCAGAAGTCCTGAAGTTCACTCTAACTAGGTCTAGCTGGGTCAAATGCCCCATGTCTGAACCAATCACTATGGCTGGGAGAAGGCGATGCTGATTGGTTTAGGTCCAGGACACATGCTTCACACTGAGTCAGGGTGGGAGAGGAATAATTTGCCACATGGAAGCCATGGGAAGTGGCAGAGATTGGGTAAAAGGATACTCACACATCCCCCACAATCACTCCTTGAGACACTCTTAATCTTATTCAGATTAAAACTTGGTAAAAATCTAAACTTTGATCAAGATAAAGGATATCAGTAAAACGGAGTCTAGATTGAGACTGGGAATATCTCAATTGAATGTTATTCAGCAAAAGCATTTCTAGAGTGCCTATCACGTGTGGAGCATAATACAAGGTATTGTTAGAAGATAGTCCCTACCCTCAAGGTACTTAAAATTTAATCATATATTTACTCAGTCAATGACAAGAGGTACTTGCAGAATGGTATCAACACCTTTAAGGGAAGAGTAGACTTTCTAGGAATCTCACACATGTGGAATGGAGCAGGAAAACCAAGAAATCTGCTGATTGGCTGGAGCAGCCGTTTCAAAACCCACATATGTGACTATGGTGATGTGAAGTGCAGGCTTTCCTGAAGAGCCTATCCATTGTTACTTTTGCCTACAGTTTTAATAGTCATGGTAAACTCCTTCTCCTGCTCAGTTTAGAAGTCACAGATTATGAAAGGGAGGAGGAGTGGACAGTGTGATCCTAGAGACAGTAAGAAGGGATGACTAACAGGCTAAGAGAGAGAGGAGACAGAATGTGTGGCTGAACCACACTGACTCCATTTTGTCAGCTCCATCTTGGGCCTGCACTCCTACCCCCTCCCCTTTGCACATGACTGAGCTTTAGCTCAAGCCAGATAAGTTCCTTATCAGCTTTTACCCTTGCCTTCAGCTGATATAAAAACTGGAAGAGTGCCTTTTGCTGACGTGGATGCTTAATGGTCATGAGCACCCTCAGGCAGGAAAACCCCTCAGTTCCCATCAATGTAGGCGGTGCTTCTCACTTGGTAGTCAGATTTTATTTTTAGCTTTGGCCCCTTTAAATTCCCCTGTACCCCTTTCATCGGTGTGGAGTGTAGCTTCGAATGCCTCTGGATCGTAGTCGTCCCCCCAGTCCTGCCTGTATGTAAGTTACTCACAATAAACTTCATAATTGCACTTTATGGAACAGCCTGCTTCGCTTTTTAGTCTCGAAGTTCCTTCTCAGTTTGGACAATATTATTCAATATCTCTGCCTCCCAACACAGAACCATCTGTGGAAGCTGTAAGAAACTGCAACTAAGTAGAATAAATAAGCTATACATAGAAAAATGTCTCAAAGAAATATTTTTAAAAGAGACCAGAAGGAAATACATCTAAATGTTTCTAAGTCTAAATGAGTAATTTTCTTTCTACTTTTTTCTATTTTTGAAATTTTCTATAATAAAGATGTAATATTTTTATACGAGGGGAAAAGCAAATGTTATTTTAAAACCCCAGCTGGTAGAACTATAAAAGCACACTGAGGTGAGCCATCGGGCAAACAGTCCTACACATCTTGGTAGCCATGGCACCATGGGACACAAAGGAAAGATCAAATTATACGTAATATACACTTTGAAAGAAGGCAGATAATTCTACAATCTATTTTAAGAAGTGTTCCACTGGGAATTCCCTGGCAGTCCAGTGGTTAGGATTCCACACTTCCACTGCAAGGGGCACTGGTTCGATCCCTGGTCAGGGAACTAAGATTCCGCAAGTTGCGCGGCACAGCCAAAAAAAAAAGTGTTCTATTAAGACTGTTCAATTTTAGAGAAAAAAATTTGGCACTAAAAGTGGTAAATTGAGTTATATGGAAATTTCCCTTATGCAGAACAACGCTTGCCCCAGAAAGCTCATTTACTTGAGTAAACAAGGCATCACTGGAGCACATGGGAGGACCATGGTGAAAACTCCACCCTCATTAGATATCTTCCACCTTGACCTTGAGAGTGGGCATCAGCATGGAGGTGGGGCTAAAGTATACAAAGGACTCCAGGAAGCACTGGAGCATCGTGGAGTTGTGCCAGGACAGGGTTGGAGATGCTTGCATGCAACGACTGCAGCCAAACCCAAGTTAAGCAGACCTTCATTTCTGAGCTGTCACCCTCTACCCCCAACACATATACACTCTCACATTCTCTTTTTTAAAAAATATTTTATTTTTATTTATCTATTTGGCTGCACCAGGTCCCAGTTGCGGCACACGGGACCCTCTAGCTGCAGCATGCGGGATCCAGCTCCCAGCCCAGGGATCAAACCTGGACCCCACTCCCCACCCCACACAGGAGCGTAGAGCCCCAGCCACGGGACCACCAGGGAAATCCCTCACTCTCACATTCTCAATCCTCATGATACCTCATGGTAGTTCTGACTTGCATTTCTCTAATAATTAGTGATGTTGAGCAGCTTTTCATGTGCTACTTGGCTATCTGTATGTCTTCTTTGGAGAAATGTCTATTTAGGTCTTCTGCCCATTTTTGGATTGGGTCGTCTGTTTCTTTATTATTGAACTGCATGAGCTGTTTATATATTTTGGAGATTAAGCCTTTCTCGGTTGATTCGTTTGCAAATATTTTCTCCATTCTGAGGGTTGTCTTTTCATCTTGTTTGTAGTTTCCTTTGCTTTGCAAAAGCTTTTGCGTTTCATTAGGTCGCATTTGTTTATTTTTGTTTTTATTTCCATTACTCTAGGAGGTGGATCAAAAAAGATCTTGCTGTGATTTATGTCAAAGGGTGTTCTTCCTATGTTTTCCTCTAAGGGTTTTATAGTGTCCAATCTTACATTTAGGTCTCTAATCCATTATGAGTTTATTTTTGTGTATGCTGTTAGGGAGTGTTCTAATTTCATACTTTTACATGTAGCTGTCCAGTTTTCCCAGCACCACTTATTGAAGAGACTGTCTTTTCTCCATTGTATATCCTTGCCTCCTTTGTCATAGATTAGTTGACCATAGGCGCGTGGGTTTATCTCTGGGCTTTCTATCCTGCTCCATTGAGCTATATTTCTGTTTTTGTGCCAGTACCATAGTGTCTTGATTACTGTAGCTTTGTAGTATAGTCTGAAGTCAGGGAGTCTGATTCCTCCAGCTCCGTTTTTTTCCCTCAAGACTGCTTTGGCTATTCGGGGTCTTTTGTGTCTCCATACAGATTTTAAGATTTTTTGTTCTAGCTCTGTAAAAAATGCCATTGGTAACTTGATAGGGGTTGCATTGAATCTGTTGATTGCTTTGAGTAGTATAGTCATTTTCATAATATTGATTCTTCCAATCCAAGAACATGGTATACCTCTCCATCTGTTTGTATCATCTTTAATTTCTTTCATCAGTGTCTTATAGTTTTCTGCATACAGGTCTTTTGTCTCCCTAGGTAGGTTTATTCCTAGGTATTTTATTCTTTTTGTTGCAGTGGTAAATGGGAGTGTTTCCTTAATTTCTCTTTCAGATTTTTCATCATTAGCATATAGGAATGCAAGAGATTTCTGTGCATTAATTTTGTATCCTGCAACTTTACCAAATTCATTGATTAGCTCTAGTGGTTTTCTGGTGGCACCTTTAGGATTCTCTATGTATAGTATCATGTCATCTGCAAACAGTGACAGTTTTACTTCTTCTTTTCCAATTTGTATTCCTTTTATTTCTTTTTCTTCTCAGATCGCCATGGCTAGCACTTCCAAAACTATGTTGAATAATAGTGGCGAGAGTGGACAACCTTGTCTTGCTCCTGATCTTAGAGGAAATGCTTTCAGTTTTTCACCATTGACAATGATGTTTGCTGTGGGCTTGTCATATATGGCCTTTATTATGTTGAGGTAGGTTCCCTCTATGCCCACTTTGGAGAATTTTTATCATAAGTGCGTGTTGAATTTTGTCAAATGCTTTTTCTGCATCTATTGAGATGATCATATGGTTTTTTTCTTCAATTTGTTAATATGGTGTATCACACTGATTTGCGTATATTGTAGAATCCTTGCATCCTTGGGATAAATCCCATTTGATCATGGTGTATGATGCTTTTAATGTGTTGTCGGATTCTGTTTGCTAGCATTTTCTTGAGGCTTTTTGCACCTATATTCATCAGTGATATTGGTCTGTAATTTTCTTTTGTTGTAGTATCTTTGTCTGGTTTTGGTATCAGGGTGATGGTGGCATCATAGAATGAGTTTGGGAGTGTTCCTTCCTCTGCAATTTTTTGGAAGATTTTGAGAAGGATGGGTGTTAGCTCTTTTCTAAATGTTTGATAGAATTCACCTGTGAAGTCATCTGGTCCTGGACTTTTGTCTGTTGGAAGATTTTTAATCCCAATTTCCATTTCATTACTTGTGATTGGTCTGTTCATATTTTCTATTTCTTCCTGGTTCAGTCTTGGAAGGTTATACCTTTCTAAGAATTTGTCCACTTCTTCCAGGTTGTCCATTTTATTGGCATAGAGTTGCTTGTGGTAGTCTCTTAGGATGCTTTGTATTTCTGCGGTGTCCGTTGTAACTCCTCCTTTTTCATTTCTAATTTTCTTGATTTGAGTCCTCTCCCTCTTTTCCTTGATGAGTCTGGCTAATGGTTTATCAATTTTGTTTATCTTCTCAAAGAACCAGCTTTTAGTTTTATTGATCTTAGCTATTATTTTCTTTGTTTCTATTTCATTTATTTCTGCTCTGATCTTTATGATATCTTTCCTTCTACTAACTTTGGGTTTTGTTTGTTCTTCTTTCTATAGTTACATTAGGTGTAAGGTTAGATTGTTTATTTGAGATTTTTCTTTTTTCTTGAGGTAGGCTTGTATTGCTATAAACTTCCCTCTTAGAACTGCTTTTGCTGTATCCCATAGGTTTTGGATCATCATGTTTTCATTGTCATTTGTCTCTAGGTATTTTTTGATTTCCTCTTTGATTTCTTCAGTGATCTCTTGGTTATTTACTAACATATTGTTTAGTCTCCATATGTTTGTGTTTTTTACATTTTTTTCCCTGTAACTGCCATCTAGTCTCATAGCGTTTTGGTCAGAAAAATGTTTGAAATGATTTCACTTTTCTTAAATTTACTGAGGCTTGATTTGTGACCCAAGATGTGATCTATCCTGGAGAACGTTCCATGCGCACTTGAGAAGAAAGTGTAATCTGCTGTTTTTGGATGGAATGTCCTGTAAATATCAATTAAATCTATCTGGTCTATTGTGTCATTTAAAGCTTGTGTTTCCTTATTAATTTTCTGTTTGGATGATATGTCTATTGGTATAAGTGAGAGGTTAAAATCCACCACTATTACTGTGTTACTGTCGATTTCCTCTTTTATAGCTGTTAGCATTTGCCTTATGTACTGAGGTGCTCCCATGTTGGGTGCATATATATTTATAATTGTTATATCTTCTTCTTGGATTGATCCCTTGATCATTATGTAGTGTCCTTCCTTGTCTCTTGTAACATTCTTTGTTTTAAAGTCTATTTTATCTGATATGAGTATTGCTACTCCAGCTTTCTTTTGATTTCCATTTGCATGGAATATCTTTGTCCATCCCCTCACTTTCAGTCTGTATGTGTCCCTAGGTCTGAAGTGGGTCCCTTGTAGACAGCATATATATGGGTCTTGTTTTTGTATCCTTTCAGCCAGCCTGTGTCTTTTGGTGGGAGCATTTAATCCATTTACATTTAAGGTAATTATCGATATGTATGTTCCTATTCCCATTTTCTTAATTGTTATGGGTTTGTTTTTGCAGGTCCTTTTGTTCTCTTGTGTTTCCCACTTAGAGAAGTTCCTTTAGCATTTGTTGTAGAGCTGGTTTGGTGGTGCTGAATTCTCTTAGCTTTTGCTTGTCTGTAAAGCTTTTGATTTCTCCATCGAATCTGAATGAGATCCTTGCCGGGTAGAGTAATCTTGATTGTAGGTTCTTCCCTTTCATCACTTTAAATATATCATGCCACTCCCTTCTGGCTTGTAGAGTTTCTGCTGAGAAATCAGTTGTTAACCTTATGAGGGTTCCCTTGTATGTTATTTGTTGTTTTTCCCTTGTTGCTTTCAATAACTTTTCTTTGTCTTTAATTTTTGTCAGTTTGATTGCTATGTGTCTCGGCGTGTTTCTCCTTGGGTTTGTCCTGCCTGGGACTCTCTGCGCTTCCTGGTCTTGGGTGGCTATTTCCTTTCCCATGTTAGGGAAGTTTTCGACTATAATCTCTTCAAATATTTTCTCGGGTCCTTTCTCTCTCTCTTCTCCTTCTGGGACCCCTATCATGAGAATTTTGCTGCATTTAATGTTGTCCCAGAGGTCTCTTAGGCTGTCTTCATCTCTTTTCATTCTTTTTTCTTTATTCTGTTCTGCAGCAGTGAATTCCACCATTCTGTCTTCCAGGTCACTTATCCGTTCTTCTGCCTCAGTTATTCTGCTATTGATTCCTTCTAGTGTAGTTTTCATTTCAATTATTGTATTGTTCAACTCTGTTTGTTTGTTCTTTGATTCTTCTAAGTGTTTGTTCTTTAATTATTCTAGGTCTTTGTTAAACATTTCTTGCATCTTCTCGATCTTTGTCTCCATCCTTTTTCCAAGGTCCTGGATCATCTTCACTATCATTATTCTGAACTCTTTTTCTGGAAGGTTGCCTATCTCCACTTCATTTAGTTGTTTTTCTGGGGTTTTATCTTGTTCCTTCATCTGGTACATAGCCTTCTGCATTTTCATCTTGTCTTTCTGTGAATGTGGTTTTTGTTCCACAGGCTGCAGGATTGTAGTTCTTCTTGCTTCTGCTGACTGCCCTCTGGTGGATGAGGCTATCTAGGACGCTTGGAAAGAGTATTCTTATCAGTGATCTAAAAATAGTGGTTGAGCCAATGCTTGCTCAATAAGCTTGCTGATTACATTAAAATGTTTGCATTGTTAACACCTTAGGAGAAAAGAGGGGACTAGGAACACATCCAAAGGGAAGTGCATTTAAGGAAATACTTGATGTAGCACAATAAGGCCTTTGTGCCATAACAGAGTCCTATCTTCATAACAAGCAGAAATATATTGTTAACAGAAACAAGTGAAAAAGCCCACATCTGCTACATTTGGCTTTGGTCAGACCCTTTGATTTAAACAGTACTTAAATTCTTTTATTTGAGGGAGATGAATGTAAGTCATTTAACCATAACACATAGCATTGTTAGGCATTAATTATGTGCCAGACACTGTGCTTTACATGTATTCTCTCATTTTCAAATATGTTTTGGTGTGAAATACACAAAAGATATGTAAGTTATAGTCACATTTTACCAAATGGTTAAAAAGTAAACTGTGACCTATGAAGTGCTCTGTAATGACCTATATGGAAGTGGAGTCTAGAAGAGAGTGGATATATGTATATGTATGGCTGATTCACTTTGCTGTACAGCAGAAACTAACACACCATTGTAAAGCAATTATCCTCCAATAAAGATGCTAAAAAAAAATCACATAAATGAAACTTAAAATTGTGATGACTTCTTTCAGCTACCCAAGTTAATTCTTTAATAACTGTTCTGACCCCTATATTTTGTTCAGAAAAAATTCAATCTAATTTAAATAAATAATAGTACCTACAAAAAAAAGGTAATTAAAAAAATAAAAAGTAAAAAAATAAAAGGTAAACTGTATCCACACAAAAACTTGCACACAGATGTTTTTAGAAGTTTCATGTATAATTGCTAAAACTTGGAAGCAACCAAGATGTCTTTCAGTAGGTGATGAGTGAATAAATGAACTGTGATACACCCAGACAATAGGATATTATTCAGTGATAAAAAGAAATGAGCTGTCAAGCCTGCATGGAGGAACCTTAAATGTCTATTGCTAATGGAAAGAATCCAGTCTGAAAAGGCTGCATACGGTTTGATTTCAATTCAATGACATTCTGGAAAAGGCAAGACTGTGGAGACAGAAAAACATCAGTGGTTGCCAAGGATTACAGGGGAGGGAGGGAGGAATAGGTTGAGTACAGAGGATTTTTAGGGCAGCAAAACTATTTTGTATAATACTATGATAGTGGATGCATGTCATTATACATCTGTCTAAACCCATAGAATGTACAAGACCAAGAATGAACCCTAATATAATCTGCAGGCTTTGGGTGATTATGAAACATCAGTGTAGGTTCACTGATTGTAACAAATGTACAATCTAATGGGGGATGTTGATAGTGAAGGGGGCTGTGCATGTGTAGGATTAGGGGGTATACGGAAATGCTCTGCATTTCTGCTCAATTTTGCTGTGAATCTAAGACTGCTCTCATAATAAAGTCTATTAAAGTTTTTTAAAAAGTAAATGTCTGTATTTACTAAGCAGGTCAGGAAACAGAACATTATAGTCACCCTTTAAAAGCCACCCCTGCCATTGATCCCTACTTCCTCCCCTTCCATCCCCCACCAGAGGTAACCACTACCCTGACTTTTATGCTAATCATTTCTTTTCTTTTTTTTTTTGGCTGTACTGCGGCATGCAGAATCTTAGTTCCTCAACCAGGAATCGAACCCGTGCCCCCCTGCAGTGGAAATGCAGAGTCCTAACCACTGCACCTCCAGGGAATTCCTTATGTTAATCATTTCTTGCTTTTCTTCATGGTTTTACGACTTAAGTATACAACCCTAAAAATATAGTGTGCTTTTGTTTTTTAAATATATGTGGATAAATGAAGTCATATTGTATATAATATCCTGTGAATTGTTTTTTTAATGCTCAACAATATGTGAGATTCATCCATGTTGTTATGTATAGAAATAGTTTGTCCATTTATTTAAATTAATTTATTTATTTTTGGCTGTGTTCGGTCTTCATTGCTGCACGCAGGCTCTCTCTAGTTGCGGCGAGCGGGGGCTATTCTTTGTTGCAGTGTGCGGGCTTCTCATTGCGGTGGCTTCTCGTTGCAGAGCACGGGCTCTAGGCATGCAGGCCTCAGCAGTTGTGGCTCATGGGCTCTAGAGAGCAGGCTCAGTAGTTGTGGCGCACGGGCTTAGTTGCTCCGTGGCATGTGGGAATCCTCCCGGACCAGGGATCGAACCTGTGTCCCCTGCATTGGCAGGCGGATTCTCAAACACTGCGCCACGAGGGAAGCCCAGTTTGTCCATTTTTATTGCTGTATAGTAGTCCATTTTATGACTGTGCCATAATTTTTACACATTTTACTGTTCATGAGCATTAGTGCTGCGATGAACATTTTTGTATATATAATTGTAGTACACATTCACATGCCTTTCTGTTGGAAGTATACCTAGGAGTAGAACTGCTATGTTAACATACCTGTGTTGCTTCAATATCATTAAATAATGCCAGGTTGCAGTTCTAGGTAAGATGCAATAAGCATACTCTGCCTGTCTCACCCACTGAATGCAGCTATAAAGCCTGGAGCAGTTACTTTCAGGACTCTGAAAAGAAAATGAGAGTAGGCACATTAGGGAAAAGACTAGAACTCAAAGTATCACTGAACTGATGGTGAGTTTACCTCTTTTTTACCTCCCTCTGGCATCCCCTGGCAGCCCGAACTCATGAGTGCTGACAGAGAGAGCCCCAAAAGAACTCCTCTAGTTCAGGCTTGAAGAATGGGAAAGGAGTCTTCTAAAACTCAAATAAAGTATGGAAATCTCCAGTTATGTTTTTCTTTTCTTTTCTTTTCTTTTCTTTTCTTTTCTTTTCTTTCTCCTAAACCAAGTCTGAAAGTAATCTTATGGTGGCAATAGTAATGTTTCTGCATTCCACTTAAAATATATTGATTCTAAGCAATGCAGGGGAGAGTGGGCATTCTTACCTTGTTCCTGATCTCAGGAAAAAGCATTAAGACTTTTACCATTAGGTGTGATGTGAGCTATAGGGTTTCGTGTGTGTGTGTGTGTGTGTGTGTGTGCATGCCCTTTATCAGATTATGGAAGGTTCTTATACTTCCAGTTTGCTGAGAGTTTGTTTGTTTGTATTTTTCATGAACATATGTTGAATTTTGTCAAATTCTTTTCTGCATAAATTGATGTGATCATATGATTTGTCTTCTTTTAATATGATGTAATTCATTGATCGATTTTGAATATTGACTCAGCCTTGCATTCCCAGGATAAATTTCATGTGGTTATGGCAAATTTTTCATCATGTTATGTACAAATAGGGATAGTACAGAAAATCCTAGTCAATGCAATAGGCAAGACAAATATAGAGGAAGATATGGATTGGAAAGAAGGAGAAAAAGATACTTCCTATTTATAGACAACATGATAGTTGTCTGTGTAGAAAATCCCAAAGAATCCACAAAATGACTTAAAACTAATAAGTGAATTTAGCAGGGTCACTGAATACAAGGCTGACACACAAAGATCAATTCTATTTTTTATATTAGTAATAGACAATTGCAGTAGAAGTTAAAAACAGTACCATTCATCATTCACCATAATTAAGTGGGATTTATCCCTGAGATGCAAGGATTATTCAACATACACAAATGAATAATATGACACTATATTAATAAAATGAAAGATAAAAATATATATGATCATCTCAATAGGTGCAGAAAAAGCATTTGACAAAGTGCAACATCCTCTCATGATTAAAAAAAAAAACACTCAAGGAATTGCCTATAGATGGAACACACCTCATCACAATGAAGGCCACATATGACAAACCCACAGACAACATCATACTTAATGATGAAAGCTTGAAAGCTTTTCCTCTTAGATCAGGAATAAGACAAGGATGCCCACTCTCACCACTCCTATTCAGTATAACACTGGAAGTCCTAGTCAGAGCAATCAGGCAAGAAAAAGAAATAAAAGGCATACAAATTGGACAGGAAGAAGTAAAATTGTCCTTGTTTGCAGATGACATAATCTTTATATAGAAAATCCTAAAGACTTCACAAAAAAAACCTGCTAGAACTAATCAACAAATTCAGTAAAATTGCAGGATACAAAATCAACATACAGAAAACAGTTGTGTTTCTTACACTAACAACAAAACATCTGAAAAGGAAAGAAAGAAAACTATCCCATTCACAGGAGCATCAAAAACACTAAAATACTTAGGAATAAATCTAACCAAGGAGGTAAAAGATACGTACATTAAAAACTACACGACTTTGATGAGAGAAATTGAAGAAGACATGAACAAATCCATGTTCATGGATCAGAAGAATTAATATTGTTAAAATGTCCATACTACCGAAAGTCACCTATAGATTCAATGCAACCCCTATCAAAATTCCAATGGCATTTTTCATAGAAATAGAAAAAAATCCTAAAATTTGTATGGAGACACACACACACAAACCAAATAGCCAAAGCAACACTGAGAAAGAAGAACAAAGCTGGAGGTATCACACGTCTTGATTTCAAACTATACTACAAAGCTATAGTAAACAAAACATTATGGTTCTGGTATGAAAATAGACACATAGACAAATGGAACAGAATCAAGAGCCCAGCAATAAACCTACAAATATGTAGTCAACTAATATTTGACAAGAGGACCAAAAATACTCAATGAGGAAAGGATAGTCTCTTCAAGAAATGGTACTGGGAAAACTGGATAACCACAGGCAGAAGAATGAAATTGGACCCCTATCTTATACCACTCACAAAAATTAACTCAAAATGGATTAAAGAATTAAATTTAAGACCTAAAACCATAAAACTCCTAGAGGAAAAAATAGGGGAAAATCTCCTCAGCATTGGTCTCAGCAGTGATTTCCTGGATATGACAGCAAAAGCTCAAGCAACAAAAGCAAAAATTAACAAATGGGACTACATCACACTAAACAGCTTCTGCACAGAAAAAGAAACTATCAAAAAACTGAAAAGGCAACCTATGAAATGGGACAGAATATTTGCAAATTATATATCTGATAAGGAGTTAATACCCAAAGTACATAAAGAACACATACAACTCAACAGCAAAAAAGCCCCCTAAAAACCCAATTAAAAAATGGACAGAGGAACTAAACAGACAGTTTTCCAAATAAAGTATACAAATGGCCAACAGATACATGAAAAGATGCTTAACATCACTAATCACCAGGGAAATGCAAATCAAAACTACACTGAGATATCACCTCACACCAGTTAGAATGGCTATCATCAAAAAAGACAAGTGATACCAAGTTTTGGTGAGGGTGTGGAGAAAAGGGAATCCTAGTAAACTGTTGGTGGAAATGTAAATTGGTACAGTCACTATGGAAAACAGTATGGAGGTTCCTCAGAATTAAAAATAGAACTACCATATGATACAGCAATTCCATTCTGGCTATCTATCTAAAGAAAATGAAAACACTAATTTGAAAAGACATGTGCACACCTATGTTTATTTGCAGCATTATTCACAGTTGTCAAGATATGGAAACAACCTAAGTATCCATCAACAGATGAATGGATAAAGAAGACGTGGTGTATATATATATATATATATATATATATATATATATATATATATATATATATATACACACAATGGAATACTATTCAGCCATAAGAAAGAAGGAAGTCCTGCCATTTGCAACAATACAGATATACAGATGGACCTTCAGGACATTATGTTAAGTGAAATAAATCAGAGAAAGACAAATATTATCTGGAATCTAAAAATGTCAAACTCAGAGAAACAGAGAGTAGAATGGTTGTTACCAGGGGTGGGGGGAGAGGGAAATGGGGAGATATTGGTCAAAGGCTACAAACTTCCAGTTATAAGATGCACAAGTTCTGGAGCTCTAATGTACAGCATGGTGATCATAGCTAATAAAACTGTATCATATACTTGAAAGTTGCTAAGAGAGTAGATCTTAAATGTTCTCACCACAAAAAAGAAATGGTAATTATGTGACGGGATAGAGGTGGTAGCTAATGCTATGGTGGTAATCACTTTGCAATTTATAAACGTATCAAATCAACACATTGCACACCTTAAAGTTACACAGTATTATGTGCCAATTGTATCTCAATAAAGCTGGGGGGAAAGTACTGTTCACAGTGTCTCCAAAAATGAAATACTTCAGTATAAATCTGACAAAACATGTACAGAGGGACTTCCCTGGTGGTGCAGTGGTTAAGAATCTGCCTTCCAATGCAGGGGACACGAGCTCGAGCCCTGGTCCGGGAAGATCCCACATGCCGCAGAGCAACTAAGCCCGTGTGCCACAACTACTGAGCTTGCTCTCTAGAGCCCATGAGGCACAACTACTGAGCCCACATGCCACAACTACTGAAGCCCGCACACCTAGAGCCCGTGCCCCACAAGAAGAGAAGCCACCGCAATGAGAAGCCCGCACACAGCAATAAAGAGTAGCCCTCGCTTGCGGCAACTAGAGAAAGCCCCCATGCAGCAACAAAGAACCAACGCAGCCAAAAATAAATAAATTTATTTAGAAAAAAACAAAACATGTACAGAATGTGCATGCTGGATGGCTCTATTGCAAAGCAGGAGAGGACAGTGATGGAGATGGAATGTGAGCAAAGGGCAGCCTCTGCCAAACCATCTGCTCCACCAGAGGGAAGCATTTCCCCTAGTATACCTCATGGATAGTACTCTGATGCTTATCCCTGCTTTTGCTTACCTAGTCTTCACTTCGGTACACTTCCTCAGAACATGTTTAGTCTTGATTGCTAATGTATCTATTGGCACAACATTGCTGCATAACAAATTACCCCAAAACTCAGTGGCTTAAAAACAGTAAGCACGTACTTAGCTCAGAACTGTGGCTCAGCAAATGTAGACTGGACCCAGATTGTGTGTGGTGGGGGAGGGGGAGGGGGTCCTCTGTTTTTCGCTGGGATCACTCTACTCTCTGGGGATAGATTAGCTGCCAGCTTATCTCAGATAGCCTCGGCTGGTACTGGGGTGACTTGACTCTGCCTCATATGTATTTCATCCTCCAGCAGGCCAGCCTGGGCATGTTCTCAGAGGAACAAGAGCAGAAGCAGATACATGCAAGTGCTTTTTAATGCCTCTGCATGCCTCACATCTGCTAACGTGCCATTGGCCAAAGCAAGTCACATAGCTAAACTTGGAATCAAGGGGTACAGAAATATACTCAGTCTCTGCAATGAGAGTAGCCTCAAAGGTACTTGTCAAAGGGTATGGATACTGGGAGGAGTTATTAATTGGGGCCATTAATGCAATTAATCTACTAAAACCATGGTGTCAGACTCTCATATTTGGTCCCCACCCTGGTCTCAATCCATTTGTGACCTCTGTCATCATTCTTAGACATCGTTTTTACATTATCATTGCTCCTTCTAACAAATTCCTCCAGGATTAGCTCTAGAGCTGGTCTAAGACCCCCAGAGATGTCTGGGTCACTGACTTTCATTACATTCTCACAGCTCTGAGCTCTGAAAAGCAGTTGGCCCAGGCTGGGTTGGTCTAGCTGAGATGAGAGCAAGAAATAAAGGCTGTGTACATGTCTGAGTATTCTGATCTGAACTATACTCTGTCACCATATTGCTGAGCTTCCAGAAGCTTGGATGTGAGGTTACTTCTCTCAGACTTACTATGTACAGCTGTGTGTCCACCGGTAAGGTCCTTTTGGGGATCTGGAACTAAACACCTCCCTCTGTCATTGAAAATACTACTGATTTCTAGCTGTGTATCTGACTATGTTAACTTCTTTTTGTGTTCTTTAGTTCAGTCAGCAACTGCATGTTCTCTCTTTCCATCTGAACCAAATTGTTGACTTTCCTCAATGCTATGAATACATGATTCCTAAAGTGGTCTAAAACACTATGGTTGTCTTCTTCCCATGCCAGTTGACCCTCAACTACTGACCCTGCCTTCAGTAAATACTTAATGTTGGTGAGTCCTGTGTTTCAAGCTGAGCACCCAAAGTATATACCAAAGAGCCACATTAGGAGTTGGATGGTGGGATGGGGCTCCAAGCTCAATCCATGAAGTGAAAGCTGAGTGGAGATTAAAGCTAGGTCAACCTTGGCTTAAAAGAGAGAGATACCATGACTAAGCAGGGAATGCATGAGATTCCCAGTTTGGGGCCCAGTCACAGACAAAGTTGATAGGAGATAACATGGAGGTAAAGTTCAGGAGTGCGGATAATGTTGCATGTTGTGTTCTCTAAGAAGCAGACTCTGAGACAGAGTTTAGCATACAGAATATTTATTAAAGAGTGTCCTTGCAAATGTGAATGAAAAATGTTGCCTGCCATGTCAGTAAACAAAGGATGTTGCAGCCATCAAGCCACTACAGCTGCCCACCTCCATGGTGCGCCCTAAGGGAACTCAGGATGGAGACAAAAGGGTTGGGCTGCCCACTGCCAAGCTCTCAGCCACTACAGCCACCCCAGAGGGTGCACCCTAAGGGGACTCAGGATGGGAAAGCACAGGATACTGGCCCTGGATGGCTAGGGTACATATCAAAGGAACGATTTCAGTGAGCCCAGACTCTTGCATCTTCTCATACATAGAAAAGCACCA
Source organism: Balaenoptera ricei (assembly GCF_028023285.1). NCBI lineage: Eukaryota > Metazoa > Chordata > Mammalia > Artiodactyla > Balaenopteridae > Balaenoptera > Balaenoptera ricei. Next base: position 42,929,810 of record NC_082660.1, read on the forward strand.
CATTCCTTAACCTGAGATGTCTGGTTTTCTTTAATCAACAGTAATCTTTTGAAGTTCTGACTACCTGTTCTTTGTTGCAGAAACTCCTATATGCCCTGGCTCCTCCCTTACCTCTTTGGGGCAGTTCCTCAGAGCTATCTGAGAGGCTGCGTCCCAGGCTATAGTGTTCAGTTTTGTCCGCCAAATAAAACATAGTTCTCAACTTTTAGGTTGTGAATTTTTTCAGTCGACACAAACAACACCTGGAAAAAAAAGGGAAGGGAGAAGAACTGGGCAGAGAGACAAGTCAAGCTGCAATATAGGCCCAAGAACCTCAACCAACCCTATGGACCATGATGGAGATAAAATGGTCCCTCAGAGTTGTCCTGGGCTGGGCCAAAATGGCCAGGCCATCTACTCCTGCATCCATCAGTCATTGGATGCGAGCACTGAGCAAAGCTGTCTACCCACAACACACTTAGCAACTGGGCCGACAAGCTCTTCCCTCTTCCTCCTTTTAGAGGTGTAAGTCACTGATCCTGGAAATTTGCCTAAGTCAATCTTAAACACAGGGCCCCTGAGCTCAGTATCTGACGGCAATTCTACCGTGTTCTTTTCATTCATCTCTGAGGTTACAGTTCATTTTTTTCGTCATTTTTGTCCAGTCTAATGTATTGCTTAAAAATCATGATATAATCCTTCAGAGATAAATATATAAAGCTTAACACATTGTGGCAATTTAAAAACATGCTGTATTAGTCAGAGTTCTCTAGAGAAACAGAACCAATAGGATATATATGTTAGGGAACGTTGACCAAAACCACCCACCTTGGCTCGATGATAACCACTTGCATGAGTTGTCTCACAACAGGAGGTCCTGATGAGAAACATGGTGCTAACTGAAAACCAACCGGAGAATTTGGGAGGGGCCAAAAAGAGGGAGGAAATGCCAGCCCATAATATTGTCCTACCATCCTCCCAGAATCCTTCTTGCTGGAATCCATCTTGGCTGAGAGGTGCTCACACCACCAGGCAGGACCCTGAGTCAGACCAAATGTGGGCACGAGCAAGATGATTGGCCAGAGACAACCGGAAAGCTCACGTCGTCACCATAAAACCTGAGACTGTGAGCCAGGTGGCAGAGCAGTCCTCCTGGGTTCCCTTACCCTCCTGCTCTCCGCCCAGGCGCACCCTCGCAATAAAGTCTTTTGCTTTGTCAGCACGTGTGTCTCCTCGGACAATTCATTTCTGAGTGTGAGACAACAGCCCACTCTCAGGCCCTGGAAGGGCCTATGCGCTATGTGTGTGTGTGTGTGTGTGTATGAAGAGATTTATTATAAGGAATTGGCTCACACAATTCTGAAGGCTGAGAAGTCCCACGATCTACTCTCTGCAAGCTGGAGACCCAGGAAAGCTGGAGGTGTAATTCAGTCCAACTCCAAAAGCCTGAGAACCAGGAGCACCAACGGTGGAGAAGGTTAATACCCAGCTCAAACAGTCAGTCAGGAAGGACCGAATTCTTCCTTCCTCCATCCTTTCGTTCTATTCAGGCACTCAACAGATTGGATGGTGCTCATCCACTGTGGGGAGGGCAAACCACTTTGCTGAGTTCACCCATTCAAATGCTAACTTCATATGGAAGCATCCTCATAGACACACTCAGAAATAATGTTTAGGCAAATATCTGGGCACCCCATGATCCAGTCAAGTTGACACATAAAATTAACCATCACACACGTCCACAAATTCTTTGATTCTCCTTCCATCAAGACGTATGGCCTCTGTCTCCTTTCTTTGAACTGGGGTGGGCTTGTGATTGACTTGTAATCAATAGAATGAGACAAATGTGATGCTGTATGTTTGTGAAGCCAGGTCAGAAAAGGCAATGCAGCTTCTACCTTGTTCCCTGGGACACTAACCTTAAAGCCCTGACTCACCATGTAAAAGGTCCGACTACCCTGAGGCCACCATGCTGTGTGGCAGCCCAGCCCACATGGAAAGAACACAGGGTAGAGTTCTGTCAACATCTCCAGCCTAGGTCCCAGCCAACAGCCAGCATCAATAGGCAGACACGAGAATGGAGATGCCTTCCTATGACTCCAGCCCCCAGACTTTGAGTTACCCCAGCCCAGTCTTCCCAGCTGAGGCCGCAGACATGGTGGAGCAGAGATAAATGGCTCCCACTGTGCTCCGTCAGAATTCCTGACCCACAAAATTAGTGGGCAGAATAAAATGATTATTGTAAGCCATTAAGTTTGGGGGTAATTTGTTATCGAGCAATTGGATACAACATGGGATACAAAGCTTCTTGTGATAAATTCTCGGGTCTGTCCCTGCACTCTTACAGAATAGGCTCTCATGCATCTTTTGGCTCTGCAGAGCCTGGAAATGACCTAGAGAAACTCTCCCTTTTGGAGAACTAGAAAGGAGAATTTCTGGATTAAAAGCATCATTTTTAGGAGTTCACTATGTGCTTTTTGCTTCAAGAGGCAAGTATATGACAACTGAATCCAGGTCATCCTAAAAAGTCCAAGAGTGAAGATGACTCAGAGAAGGGGGACATCAGTCTTCCACCACACAGGCTTAGTTCCTGATCCTAAATGAATGTTTTACAATTTAATCTGGTTGCCATTCGGCTCGTGTTTATTTTTACATCGACTAAACATAAAATACAGGTTGGTCCAGTTGTGTTAGTCATAAAATATATCAAGCAATCTTAGTTAAATAGTTTTAAAGCTAAGATTTTTCTCTCTGTATAAGATAATCTCTTTTAGTTAATGTTTCCAGACACCCTCAAATGAGCAGTGCATATCAGTGTCTGAAAAATCCAAATGAAAGAAGTTCTTTTATCTTCATAGCAGCTCACATGATTTATCTTGCTAACAAGCAGAAGTGAGGAATTCCACTTGAGGTTTTAATTAGAATGTAAGGACTCATTGAATAGAAGGAATTGAAAACCGCCACCTCCAACGGGTCAGAATGCAGCCAATGTAACAAGCAAGGCCTCTTGAAATTTAAGAGCCAAGTTTTCCTGGTGTTCAATATGGTTGACAGTCTATGGGCTGGACGAATGAAAATATCTACCTCATTACCCAGAATGTCACCCCAACTACTGTAATCAGGTACTTTAGGGAAATTGTTGAAATCATTTGCCAGAAACATCCCTCAAGTTTTTCAACTAATCTCTGAAAAGCTTTGTGGAACAGCCAATTTCACACTCAGGTCAACTGTATTCTTTTAAACCCTTGAAGTCATCAAGTTTTACTAAACATCAAACCTGTGTATTGCAAATAATTTCTTTTCCTGCTTGCTGACATTGGAAATATTCTCAAGAACACTGTGGCAAGATGAGCTGAAGGAAGAAAAGCCTCGAAGAGATATTCCCTCTCACTCAGCCAGTGGGCAGTATTTGCTCCTGAGGTCACAAGGCTGAAAAAAATGAAAAGACAAAATATGCATTGAAGGCTTAGAGGTGGCAGGAACTGTCATTATCAGAGAGAAAACTAAAGCCAAGAGAGATAAGTAACCTGCCAGAGATCATGTAATCAGGAAGGGCCAGGGCCAAACTTTGAACACAAGCACCTTTAATTAAGAAGCAATACTGCTTCTTGGAGCAGAGCTTATGAATAAAAAAAAGGGGGGGGGGCAGAAAGAGTAGAAAACAGAAGCATGCAGAAGACTAGTGTGGATGAAAAAATGTCGCCTGCCATTATCAGGAATGATTTCAATGAGCCCAGACTCTTGCATCTTCCCATACATAGAAAAGCGCTAAATTCCCTAACTTGAGACGTTTGTTTTTTCTTTAATTAACAGTAATCTTTTGATGTTCCGACTACCTGGCTTTTGTTGCAAAATCTCCTGGCTCCTCCATTACCTCTTTGGAGCAGCTCCTCAGAGTGACCTGAGAGCCTGTGTCCCAGGCTGAGGTCCTCTGTAAGTCCCCCGAATAACACATAACTCGCAACTTTTCGGTTGCGCATTGTTTTTCAGTGACACCGGGGTTACCACCCATCACATCTGAGGAAAAACAGCAAACAAGTAGATCATGAGCTGGTTGCTTTGCCTCTTTCTCTTCCATTTCTTCCACCTGTTTCCATCCACCAATTCTAGCATTTGTCCTACGCCTCCTTGTTAAGCCATTCACTCCCTGCTTCTCTAGTTGTGTAGCCCAAGCACTTCCTTTGTTTTCTTTTAAGAAGATGATATTACTTTTTTTCTCTTTTTTTGGCCATGCCACACGGCACGTGGGATCTTAGTTCCCCGGCCAGGGATCGAACCCGCGTCCCCTGCATCCCTGCATTGGAAGTGCGGAGTCAACCACTGGACCACCAGGGAAGTCCTGCCCACCCACTTACTTTTAACACAGAGACCCAACCCACACCATACTAGTTGTTAGGAAGACGTGACAAGGTAAGGGATTTCCATACTAGAACTGTGTAAATTGCAAAGTGCCATTTAAATGTGAGGTATTATTTTTTATACTAAATTGATGTCATATCCTGTCCTACCACCCAGCCTGGAATGGCCTATCACTCCTTAAGGGAGTTCCAGAAGAGATGGAACCTTATTTACCATCTTAATATTTTTAAGTGTACAGTTCAGTCGTGTTGTGCAACCAACCTCTAGGACTTTTTCATCTCACAAAACCAAAGTCCTATACCCATTAAACAACACCTCCCCATTTCCCCTCCCCTCAGCCCCTGGTGGCCACCATTCTACCTTCTGTCTCTATGAATCTGATTCCTCTAGATACGTCAGATAAGTGAAATCATACAGTATTTGTCTTTTTGTGACTGACCTATCTCACTTAGCATAATGTCCTCAAGATTCATCTGTGTTATAACATGTATTGGAATTTCCTTTTTTGAAGGCTAAATAATACTCCACTGTCTGTATATAGTGGAGATGCATATATGCATCTGTATATATGCATTTTGTTTATCAGTTCATTCGTTGGTGGACATTTAGGTTGCTTCTACTTATTCTTACAGCTTTTAAAAATCAGTGCTTGTGCAAAAAGGACCTGCTTCCTACTCTGCACTGTCATCTGTGTGTCAGAGGCTGACCCACTGCCTGCTCTTTCTCCTATGCCCTCCCTCCTGTGCCTCCCTTCCTTTCTTAGCCTTGCATACATACCTGCTCCCTATCAATCAACCAGGGTTCTGGGCCTTTCATTTGATTTATTTATTTAAAAAATTTTTATTGATATAATTGACATATAACATTGTGTAAATTTCAGGTGACACCGTGTTGATTTGATACATTTATATATTACAATATGATTACCACTGTAGCATTAGTGAACACCTCTATCATGTCACGTAATTATTTCTTTTTTGTGGTGGGAACAATTAAGATTTAGTCTCTTAAAAGGAAACTCTGGTATACTAGGAATGGTGGGAATGTAAATTGGTGCAGCCACTATAGAAAACAGTATGGAAGTTCCTTAAAAAACTAAAAATAGAACTACCATATGATCCAGTAATTCCACTCCTGGGTATATATCCAAAGAAAATGAAAACACGAATTCAAAAAGATACAATATGATCTAGCAGTTGCACTTCTGGGTATTTTTCCAAAGAAAACAAAAACACTAACTTAAAAAGATACATGTATAAAATAGATAAAAAACAATGTCCTACAGTATAGCACAGGGAACTATACTCAATATCCTGTGATAAACCATAATGGAAAAGAATATGAAAAAGAATATATATATACATATATAAACAACTGAATCACTTTGCTGTATACCAGAAACTAACACAACATTGTAAATCAGCTATACTTCAATAAAAATTAAGATACATGCACCCCTAAAAAAAAGATACATGCACCCCAATGTTCATAGCAACACTATTTGCAATAGCCAAGATATGGAAGCAACCCAAGTGTCCATCAACAGATGAATGGATAAAGAAGATGTGGGGTGTGTGTGTGTGTGTGTGTGTGTGTGTGTGTGTGTGTATGCAATGGAATACTACTCAGCCATAAAAAAGAATGAAATTTTGCCATTTGCAACAACGTGGATGGACCTGGAGGGTATTATGCTTAGTGAAATAAGTCAGACAAAGACAAATACTGTATGTTATCATTTATATGATGAAATAAAAAACAAACGAATGTATATAACAAAACAGAAACAGACTCACAGTTATAGAGAACAAACTGGTGGTTGCCAGTGGGGAGAGGGAAGGGGGAGGGGCAAAATAGGGGTAGGGGATTAAGAGACACAAGCTAGTATGTATAGAATAAGTAAGCTACAAGGATACATTGTACAGCACAGGGAATACAGCCAATATTTTATAATAACTTTAAATGGAGTATAATCTATAAAAATTTTGATCACTATGTTGTACATTTGAAACTAATATTGTAAATCAACTATACCTCAATTTTAAAAATTAAATTTTTTAAAAAATTTCTAAAAATCTAGTGTCTTAGCAACTTTGGAGTTTATAATACAGTATTGTTGACTATAATCACGATGCTGTGTGGGCCTTTCATTTTAGACACCAGACTCTAACCCTGGGCTTCTGGAAGACTCTGTCACTCGTTCCTTTTCTGCTGAGAAACACATCATACCCTCTTCCAGCTCCCCACAGCTGCTGGTTCCTAAGGCCAAAGGCTCAGCTAGGGCTTTTCCAGGTCAGTGAATTCTCCTGATGTGGCCCCCTGCTGCCACCTGCTGGCTATAGTCATCAATGCTTCTATGAACCTATTTCCTATTCAAGGTTAGCCCTTCCCACCTCATCGTCCATCATGGGATAAAACCTCCAACTACTTAAATTTTTTCTCTTCAGCATTTTCACCCTACCTGCTTTTAAAAGAAAGACCCTCTAGCGAATCTACACACCCTTTTATCGGCCTTGTCCAAATATAGAGAAAAAAAATCTCTCTGTATTTGGTCACTTCATTTTGCAAAAGGACACAGAAAATTCACAAAATGTATATCAGCTCCCCTTATCTCCCTGGAAGCAGTTATATTATAATCAAATAAGTTGAATTATGGGTAAATCTATAAAATATCAAGTATCAAGTTTTCTTTGAAACTCATAAAATGTTTCAAAAATCTTTTGAAAACATTTCCAAATAAAACAAGATTGTTTATTGTTAACACAGGCATAAAAATGAAACTTATAGAATTACAAGAATTACTTTACAGAGTCTTGGATCATTTGGAAATAAGACAAGCCAAGAATGGAGAGTAGATCTTCTATTTATGGATGAAACTAATTTGTGAATGGGCAAAACTGAAAACACATAATGGTCCAAGCCCCAGGTTTTGGGGGTAAGCGATTAAAATTGTGTTACTGACTATATCTTTATACATTATAAAATGTTTATTTCCCCCTGGCTTCCTACCTTACCTTCCCACTTTGCATTGGACTTATTGTCTCCAGCCCATGTACTTGATAGGCATCCATCCTGCTACAACATCCTGTCATGACAGGTGTGGTCAGTGGCACCGGATATGTATTTTTAAGGGTGGTGTAAGGGTTGAGGTGAGAGGTGGGTGTCACAGTTGATGGTAGAGTCCAAGTAATGTGCTGGGGATTCAGCCTTGGGAAATACAGTGGCTTTCCTGTGGTTAGGGAGAAGGAATTAGATTGAAGTTTAAGGGATACGAAAGGAAGGAGCCAGATTTCAGTTAGTGGTGGCTTCAGAATTTGCTTTGATAAGAAGGGGTTAGAGTGGCAATCTGTAGTGAAGGAGGGTCTTCTAGAGATCCATCTTAGAGCTGAATTTGTCTAACAATTTACATAAAATTGAGAAAATGTTGCTCATCATTCAAAAATGGGAGGAGCTGATAAGGCTTTAGGGGGGCTTCAATTCTTCCATTGGTCACTGCATTCTGCTGCATTGTACTGTTGACTGAAGAAAAATGTACAACCTAAAAGTTGCGAGTTATGTATTATTTGGGGATCTTACTGAGGACTATAGCCTGGGAAACAGCCTCTCAGATAGCTCTGAGGAACCGCTCCAAAGAGGTAAGGGATGAGTCAGGATATATAGGAGTTTTTGCTGAAAAAAAAATGTAGTCAAACATCAAAAGGTTACTGCTAATCACAAAAAAAACAGACATCTCAAATTAATGATTTTTTTAAGTTCTTTACATATTTATTTATTTAATATTCACAAAAACCTTCAGAGGGAAGTACCATCACTATTTCCATTTTTCAGATAAGGAAACAATCACAGAAACTGAAAAACTTGTCTAATGTCACATAGCTAATAAACCTTGAAGTTGGGGTTTAAACTCAGGTACATTGGTTCCAGGCTTCTTTAATGCAGGTATTTTCAAAGTTTATAATATGCTAATGTTTATTGTGATTTTCCAAAAGAGGCAGAGAGCACACTACATTTTCTAAACTTTTTGAATAATGAAACTCATTTAATGATTTTCTCAAATTAATGATTTTAATGCTTTTCTATGTATGAGAAGATGCAAGAGTCTGGGCTCCTTGAAATCATTCCTTTGATATGCATCTTAACTATCTAGGGCCAGTATCCTGTTTTTCTCCATCATGAAGTCCCCTCAGGGTACACTGTCGGGACAGAGGAAGAAGGGCAGCTACAGTGGCTGTTTGCAGGCAACATTTGTTGTTTACTAGAATGGCAGACAACATTTTTTGTCCGCACTGCTCTGGTAGGAAGTAAAGGTGAGAAATTGGACTCAGTTCCAAGCAAGGGGTCAGTCAAACATCCCTGTGTGGAGACTTCTCTTCTAGCTAGGTTGAGCTAAAGAAATAAATTAAAATTACATAAAACTTGTGTTGTCTGAAGCTTTAGCTCTCTGCTGGGACTCTGGAGCTACACCAGGATTGTGAGTGGGGAGTCAAGCTGTGGATGTTGCCCTGAAAGGTGAGAAAAGAAGGCCTTTAGTAAGTGTTATCATGAAAGTGCCGTCATGGATTTGATACTTTCAGGTGGAGGGGCCAGGTGGATCAGCCCATGCATCACCAGGTGGACTTGCTCTTGACACAGGAGTCTGTTGATGCTACCAGGGGAAGACATGTGCTAGTAGCTGAAATCGGTGTGAAACATCTCAAGAAATACTGTCAATGGAAGCAACCTAAGTGTCCACTGACAGATGAATGGATAAAGAAGATATGGTACATATCTACAATGGAATACTACTCAGCCATCAAAAGGAATGAGATAATGCCATTTGCAGCAACATGGATGGACCCAGAGATTATCATACTAAGTGAAGTAAGGCAGACAGAAAAAGAAATATCATATGATATCGCTTATATGTGGAATCTAAACAAATGATACAAATGAACTTATTTACAAAACAGAAATAGACTCACAGAGAAAACAAACTTATGGTTACCAAAGGGAAAGGAGAGTGTGGGGAGGGATAAATTAGGAGTTTGGGATTAACATATATACACTACTAAGTATAAAATAGATAACCAACAAGGACCTATTGTATATCACAGGGAACTATACTCAATATCTTGTAATAATCTATAAAGGAAAGGAATCTGAAAAAGTATATATATATACACATATATATATATATACACACACATATATATATGGTATGTATATATCACTGAATCCCTTTGCTGTACACCTGAAACTAACACAATATTGTAAACCAACTATACTTCAATTAAAAAAAACAAAAAGAAAATAAAAAAGAAGACTGTCAAATCCTAATACAATAAGAACAATTATTGATCAAATTCAATACCACAAAAAAATGTTAATCCCTGCCTGGTCAATGACTTAGTGATTCTGAGCACTTATTATGTACTCTGCTCTAGTGTATATTGTTTCATTTAATCCTCACAACGATCCTATGAAATCTGTAGCATACCATCCTATTATCATCATCATCAGGAAAATGAAGCTTAGGAAATTAACTTGCCTGTGGTCACAAGGTTCCTGGGATTCAAACTCCTGCAGTCTAACTTCAAAGCTCATGCTCTTAAACAGTCATGTTTTGCCTTCTGAGACCCTCATGTTTAGTTATAAAACTGTAAAGGTGCTTTAAAAGTTCATTACAATACATGTGCACCTCACTTTAGAATAAGCATTTATGGTGACATCATTGGTTACCTACCCAGCATCTACCCCTTATCCTGCTTCTTTTTTTTTTATAAATTAATTAATTTATTTATTTTTTGGCTGCGTTGGGTCTTCGTTGCTGTGCGCGGGCTTTCTCTAGTTGCGGCGAGTTGGGGCTACTCTTTGTTGCAGTGTGCGGGCTTCTCATTGCGGTGGCTTCTCTTTGTTGCGGAGCACAGGCTCTAAGCACGCAGGCTACAGTAGTTGTGGCACACGGGCTTAGTTGCTCCGCGGCATGTGGGATCTTCCCGGACCGGGGCTCGAACCCGTGTCTCCTGCATTGGCAGGCGGATTCTTAACCACTGCGCCACCAGGGAAGTCCCTATCCTGCTTCTTGAAGGAACCCAATTTTATTTAAGTATCTGCCTCTTTTTGTTCGGCCTATGTAATTTGGGTGAAGGTAGCTCAACTTTAAGGGTGGGTCCTGAGCAGTCTAGGCCAGCTGTGCTAATTCCTTTGCCCTTGCCAGGGATGCAAAAATCCTAGTCTTAAATCAATCAATCCAGCATTTCCCCTGGAAAATGTTATTGCTCCAGACGTGGGCTTGTGACCCAAACTGGTCCAAAAGCTGTCAAGTAGAGAACATTTATTATTTGGTTTGATTAAAGACTCTCTCTCTCTCTCTCCCTCTCTCTCTCTCCCCAACCTCTGTCCCTCCCAATCTCTCTGTCTCCGTCTCTTACACACACACATATACAGCTGTCAAAATGACGTTCCACCTCACATCACCCATCCCAAGAAAGAACTGAAAAACCAAACCTATACCAACCCTTCCAACTGAAAGCTTTGCAGCAGTTACACTTAAAGAAAATTTCAACCTGGGACAAGACCAAAGTCCCATGCCCTTCTCTTCTCCTTGCCCTATGACAACTCCAATCCTGCTTTGGCTCAGGTCATTGCCTAACTTTGCAGTGCTCCCTGATGTGCATCAGCTGTATAAAGCCTTTATCCTCTATTTGAGTCATTTTTTTCATTGACACTATCCAGCTGTCCCAACAAAATGTATTAAAGATTCCATTCAGCAGTATTCCAAAGAAGGGGCAGGTAGGAGCTGTCCACCCAGTTGCTGGAGTGAGGAGGGAATTTTATCATTTTATCCCTGACATTGTTTACAATCAATGATGCCTGATGATGATAAAAATCAAGTTGATTTAGTCAGTCTTGTTATTGTTTTAAATTCTCTATAACAACGAACCCTTTATTGTTTACACCTGAGGTGAGCCATTCCCACTGTCCCACCTCCCCGGCTTGCTACCCCAGAGCTGATCTTTTTTCTCCTACTGTTTCAAGATAGCACTTTTATTATATGTCAATTTCCATTTCTGAAATTTCTCTTCTATTCCATTTGTCCATCTATTCATATGCTAGTTCCACTTTTAAGTTTTTATAAAGTGTTTTATTATCTGATCATTCTGGTCCCCCATCATTGTTCCCTTTTTTTTCAGATTTTTTTCTGGCTATTTTTTTTTCCATGTGAATTTCAGGATCAGCTTGTTTAGTTCCAATCCTCAACTTCTTTACAGTTTGTTTTTTTTTTTTTCTCGAGGGTTTCTCTTTAGCTGATAATTGAGACTTGTGGCTTCTGGTTTTAACTATATTTTAATCAAGTTTGAAGTAGAATATTTGAAGTTTACAGTCATTCATTGAACATTACAAGGTCATCTGCCAATTTGGGGGGAAATTTCTCACTCTATTATGATTTTAAAATTATTAAGATTTTTTAAAAAATTATTAGTTCTTTGAATAGGTAAAAAACTCTGTTGGTACAAAATTCAAAAGGAACAAAATGGTTTATGGTGAAAAGTCTCCTCCCCACTGCTGTCTCCAAGACACCCAGTTTTCCTCTCCTGAGACAATCTGTGTTGCCAGCTTTTTTCAGATAGTCTAGGCCTATACAAGCAAATATATGGATTTTTCTTTATTCTCTTTTCATGTAAATGGTAGCATGCTTTATGCCCTGTTCTGCACCATGCCTTTTCCATGTAACAATATTTTTGAGGAAATCATTCCAAATTAGTACATAAAAAGCTTACTCCCCCTTCCCATGGACACAGTATTTCGTTGAATAAATGTACCACAAAGTACCACTATTGCTGTTCATATAAGTTGTTTAAAGATCTATTGCTATTATATACTGTATGATTCCATTTGTATGAAATTCTAATTACTGCAAACTAATCCATGTTGACAGCAAGCAGATCAGTGGTTGCCTGGGGATTGGAGGTAGGGGGTTGTGACATCTGTCAAAATTCATTGAACTGTGCACTTTAGATGGGTGCAGTTTATTTTACTTAAATTACACCCCATTAAAATTGCTTTTAACAAGAAAAATTAAAAAGAAAAAGAAAACCATCAAAAACTCAATTTAAAATAAAAGAACAAAAAATTCAAAAAGAAGAAAACTTGCTTTCAATGAATCTATTGCTATTACAAGCAATGCTATAATAAATAACTTTTCCATATGTGTCCATTCCCTCTATCTCCACCTGTTTTCTCAATTATTAATTATGACTTCACAGCATCTCATTTTGTTTCCTTTTGAAAAGAATGTTTTTGATAAAAAATCCAGAAAAGATACTCATTTGTTTATTTGGTCGTTCATTTGTTTTTTCTTGTCTGTCTGTCTCTGCTCACTCCCTGCCCCCAGGAAAGAACAGGACCTTTGTCTCATTCACCATCTTATACCCAGAGCACAGAATGGTGCCTAGCACAGAGAAGGTGTTCAATAAAATCTCTGTTGAAAGAAAGAGCATTAAAATGTATATTTTCAGGCTTTACTCCTAGGGATTGAGTCAGTACGTCTGTGATCAGTTCTGGGAAACTGTATTTTTAATATGCTCCCCCAGGTAATTCTGATCATCAAACAGGTTTAGAACAATGCTTTAATTCAGCCCAACCCAACTTCTCACCCAGGTTAACTTCCTCCTTCCTGCATACCACACCCCTTCTTAAAACATTGCAGTGCTGTGGTAGATTGCTTTCAAAGATTGCCACAGCAATCCCATCCATCCTGAATGCCTTTTGCAATGTGATTTTTTTCACCTCTTCCTATCAAGAGGTGGAGCCTATTTCTCTCCCCTTGAATCTTGTCTGGTTTCAAGACTTGCTTTGGCAATGCAATATGATGGAAATGATGCTGTGCCAGTTCAAGGCCTAGGTCTTAAATGGTCTTGCAGCCTCCATTTTTTCTCTTTTGGAAACTATATGGAGGAGAACTGAGGCACGCAGCCAAAAGCCTCCACCAAGGTCCCAGTGGGACTGGGCAGGAACAGACTTCAAAAGCTACTCTGGGGGGCTTTGGAAACAAGAGCAGCAGGGAACTGACCCCACTTTCCAGTTCTTGCTGGACACATCCTAAGCAGTGGTTTAGAGCAAGCTCAGAGCCATCCTGCCAGGGTTCAAAGCCCACCTCAGCCACTTACTGTGTAACCTTAGGCAAGTTATTCCCTGTGTTTCATTTTCCTCATCTGCAAAATGGGGATAATAAAAGTCTCTTCTCATAGTCTTTAGGAGAGTTAAATGATTTAATAACTTGGAATTGTGTTTGGCACATTAAGAGTTCAATAAATAGTAGTTCTTATTATTTCTATACCTAGTTTCAAAATTATTATTTTACCTAGGTTTTTGCACACAGGACTGGTGTGCCCTTTGACCAGAGTAAGCCTCAGGATTCTTGAAAGTCTGGGAGGTGGAGTGGGGAGATTTATGGGGAAAGATATTGGATTGCCTGCTTAAAAGGACAGAAGAAAGTTCAAGAGAACAACTGGAAAAATTTTTAAAGATGTGATTTTTTTTTTTGGATGGACCTAGAGAGTGTCGTACAGAGTGAATAAAAGTCAGAAAGAGAAAGACAAATATCGTACATTAATGCATATATGTGGAATCTAGAAAAATGGTATAGATGATCTTATTTGCAAAGCAGAAATAGAGATACAGAGGTAGAGAACAAACGTATGGATACCAAGGGGGAAAGGGGGGGCGGTAGGAGGAATTGGGAGATTGGGATTGACACATATTGATGCTATGTATAAAATAGACAACTAATGAGAACATACTGTAGAGCACAGGGAACTCTACTTAATGCACTGTGGTGACCTAAATGGAAAGGAAATCCAAAAAAGAGGAGATATATGTATATGTATAGCTGATTCATTTTGCTGTACAGTAGAAACTAAGACAACATTGTAAAGCAACTATACTCCAATAAAAATTAATTAAAAAACAAAAACAAAATTAAAAAAGATGTGATTTTTTTAAACTTAATTTGGTGAAGCAGGTTATACCTATAATACGTGCCCATTTTGATTTGGAAACTACAAATAATAAAATAGTAATCACTACATTCCTACCATCCACAGACAACCAATTAATATTTTAACATAGTTCCTTGCACATTTTTCAACGCCCATATAAATTTTACATTGATTTTTTCATATCAATATGCAATTTGTGTTCAATTTTTCACCATATCATATATAAGTATTTTCACACACGTTTAAAAAATTTTGTCAACAAAATTTTAAATGCCTACATAATAGTCCATAAAATGGTTGTGTGCATATTCCCAATGAGCTCAAGTTAATGAATATTTAGTGCATCCATTTTCAATTATTATCAAAAATATCACAATAAAAATATTTGTTCATAGTTTTTTATCCCCATTTCTGGTCATTTCCTCAATTCAGATTCCTAGAAATGAAGTTATTGGATCAAAGGAACAGACATTTTAAAAGCTCTTCTTATATATTGCCAATTTGCTTTCCAGAAAAGTGATACCTATTTGCCCCACTCCATACTCTTGACAAGCCTTTGCTAATTTAACATTGTTTTAATCTTCATATTTTCATTACTTGTGAAATTAAAATGTTTTCAATATTTAATAGTTCATTGCATTTCCTGGATTGTGCCCATGTAATTGCTGCTCATGTTAATCAAATGCCACCTATATGAAAATATTAAAGAAATGAGAATGGGAATTTGGGAAAGAAAATGAGGGTGCTGTGATCCTGGGAGTTGGAAGACACACTCTGATTTGCCCCAGGTAAACTTTTTCCACATTCTCTCTTCCCCCAACACCTTGGACTTTGTATCTGGCTGGATAGCAAGTGAAATTTGTGTCAAGCACGAGGCAAAGCCAGACCTGACAGATTCTATTGGTAAAGATATAATAACAAACCCTTTTAGATTCAGACAGTTTACTAATCACAAAGACAGCGAAAGGAGGAAGGGCAGTCAAAGATACGGGCTCCCATGGCCCTGGAGCAGGGCAGCACTAAAACAAAAAGGGCCAAATAATTGCAACACAGATAATAGGACACCCTATTGCTGAGGAGCCCATTCTAGACTGCCATCGATTGTTTTCATCGCTTGCAGCTGTGCCCTAAGGGAGCAAGGCAGAAAGCCTCTTACCCATCAGAACCCAGGAGAAGGTAAGAAACTATGTTATCCCAAATGGAAGGGTGTCCTTCTTTCTCATGGCTGAGTGATAGTCTATATATATACACACCACATCTTCTTTATCCATTCAATCATTGATGGGCACTTAGGTTGTTTCCACAACTTGGTTGGACCTTGAGGACATGATGCTAAACGATATGAGGAAGACAAATATTGTATGGTATCACCTACATGTGGAATCTAAAAAAGCTGAATTCATAAAAACAGAGTAAAATGGTAGTTACCAGGGGGTGAAGGTGGGAGATAGGAGAGATGTTGTTTAAGGGTACAAACTTGCAATGAGTAGTAACTAAGTCCTAGAGATCTAATGCACAGTATAGTGAATATACACAACAATATTGTATCATAATCATCATACTTGCTAAGAGACTAGAATTTAATTATTCCAACCACTAAAAAGAAATAATTAAGTAATGTGATAGAAATGTTAATTATCACTACAATGGCAAGCATATTATAATGCATAAGTGTATCAAATTAGCATATTGATTTGATAAATTTACAGAATATTATATGTCGAATATATTTCCATAAAAAAAGAAAGAAACTATTGTATGACAGCTTCCTAGGCTGATATCTCCCAGGGAAGACAGGGAGGTGAGTGGGAAAATGGCTTCAAAGCAGCACTTCACAAGCCTCCCATGCTCTCCCATGTTCCAGAAGGATCAGAGGCATTCTGTCAAGACTTAGATCCAGCTGTGGTACAAGCCTTGACTCCCTAGCCTATGTGGATACACACAAGTTACCAGGGCACCATGGCGGAGCCACTCCTTTACAGTGTGCGGGTAAGGAGTCCTGGAATTCTGTCTAGACCTTTTTTCAACTTAGCAGAGTTTTGAGAAAAGTTCATTAGTTTCAAACAGGCCACTGTCTTCACTACAACAGGAAGATCAATGAAAAACTTGCACCTATAGCGATTATTTTATTGCCAGAGAGATCCTAAATGTTGTGGGTCAGCAGCTGCTGAAACTGGTTAACGCTATACCCTCCTCAGATCCTTCTGTGTCTTTAAAAATTTTTTTTTCATTGGAATATAGTTGATTTACAATGTTGTGTTAGTTTCAGGTGTACAGCAAAGTGATTCCTTATACATATATATACACATATATACATATATGTATATATATACATATATAATCTTTTTTTTACATTCTCTTCCATTATAGGTTATTATAAATTATTGAGTAGAGTTTCCTGTGCTATACAGTAGGTCCTTGTTGGTTATCTATTTTATATATAGTAGTGTGGCTATGTTAATCCCAAACTCCTAATTTATCCTTCCCTCCACTTTGGTAGCCATAAGTTTGTATTCTATATCTGTGAGTCTGTTTATGTTTTGTAAATAAGTTCATTTTGTATCATTTTTTTAGATTCAACATATAAGCGATATATGATATTTGTCTTTGCCTGGCTTACTTCACTTAGTATGATAATCTCTAGGTCCATATGTGTTACTGCAAATAGCATTATTTCACTCTTTTTTCTGGCTGAGTGATATTCCATTTCAGATTCTTTTCCCTTATATGTTATTACAAGATACTGAATATAGTTCCATCTGCTATACAGTAGGACCTTGTTGTTTATCTGTTTTATATATAGTAGTGTGTATCTGTTACTCCCAAACTCCTAATTTATCTCTTCCCCCCACCCCCACTATCTCCTTTGGTAACCATAAGATTGTTTTCTATGTCTGCTTCTGTGTCTTTGAGTCATAATTGGCCCAGAAAGCAGGTGCATGGAGCCACACCAAGATTACTGCATCATATTCGTTGGTCTCACAAAGGCCTCTGATATTCTCAGTAACGTTCCTGAGTCTTAGTGTGCATTGTCTTGAAGGGGGATGGCACATATAAAGTAGCATGGCTAATGTGCTAACTGAAATATTTCCATTACAAACGGAGTGAAACAGGACTTCAGAAGTTGAAATAAAATCCTTATTCGGTGTTTTTGTTTGTTTGGTTGGTTGGTTTTTGTTTTTTGAGGTTTTTTTTTTTTGTTTGTCTGTTTTGTTTTGTTTGCAGCCCTGTTTCTTCTGAACTAAAAGCCAGTGTTAAAATATGTTTCTGGTCCTTTGGGACACTCTTTAAACCCAGCAGGCCAGTCTAAAAGATCCCGTGACTCCTCTGTTGATAACTGTGTTCCAAACTTCTCACACAGGAAGATATTGCATTCTGATCACAAGCCTAAACAAAACCAAATCATCATTCCACGTGATTGCAGAAAGGAAACCCACACATACAGCCTGTATTACTTTGCTACGGCTGCTGTAACAAAATACCACAGACGGGGGGCTTAAACAACAGAAATTTATTGTCTCACAATTCTAGAGGCTGGAAGTCTCAGATCAGGGTGTCTGTAGGATTGGTTCCTTGTAAGGGAAGGATCTCTCCAGGCCTCTCTTCTTGGCTTGTAGGTGGCTGTCTTCTCCCTGTGTTTCTTCACGTGGTCTTCCCTCTGTGCATGTCTATGTCCAAATTTCCCCTTCTTATTAGGACACAAGTCATATTGGATTAGGACCCACCCTAATGACCTCACTTTAACTGGATTACCTCTATAAAGACCCTATCTTCAAATAAGGTCACATTCTGAGGTACTGCGGGTTAGCACTTCAACATACGAGTTTTGAGGGAATACAGTTCAACCCATAACATAGCCTAAGATTTTCCTGCTTGTTCTGACGCTCAGAGCCATTGCTCAGTTTGGCTAATTTGGCAGTACACTCTTAGACTAAGAGATTAGAAGAACGAATCATGAAGTAACATTTTTTACAACTCTGAAACCCAAAGAAGGGAACCAACAAGCCTTCAAACTCCAGACCAAAATTCTTGAGGGGAATGCTAATGCCAAAGTGCAAATCTTATGATTTAGCTGTAGATTATTGGAAAATAGTGGCAATCATATTGCCTAGGAGTAGAAAAATTAAACAGAATGTGGAAACAAGCAAGATAATTGCGTGGCCTTTTTTTAAAATATAAATTTGTTTTATTTTTGGCTGCATTGGGTCTTCGTTGCCGCGCGCGGGCTTTCTGCTTTCTCTAGTTGCAGCGAGCAGGGGCTACTCTTCGTTGCAGTGCGCAGGCTTCTCACTGTGGTGGCTTCTGTTGTTGCGGAGCACGGGCTCTAGGCGCGCGGACTTCAGTAGTTGTGGCATGTGGGCTCAGTAGTTGTGGCACGCTGGCTCTAGAGCGCAGGCTCAGTAGTTGTGGTGCACAGTTGCTCCGCGGCATGTGGGATCTTCCCAGACCAGGGCTCGAACCCGTGTCCCCTGCATTGGCAGGCGGATTCTTAACCACTGCGCCACCAGGGTCTTTTAATGCTGTTCTATAACACTTCCAACAAGCCTGACTAAGGTTCAGCTGACTCTCTAAGGGAATGTTACTTGCTTGACATACAATTTATTATTGGTTAGTACTCAGATATTTTATAAGTCTGTGAAGTTAGAGATTAACTTATAGAAAACTGGTCCAGCGTGATGATTTTCTTTTCTGCTCATTAGAAAAGATCTCAAGCTTATGGTTTTATTGCCCCTTAGGACATTAACCAGTTTTGTATCCACGGTAGCAATCTTATTTCAACATTCCTTTTTCTTCACTGACTATATAAAGCCCCACTTCTCATATCTTCTTTGAATCAACTTGTTGACATTTTGGCTTCCTCACTAATGAATTAAATCAATAATCTGATACTGGCTCATTGTCAATTTGTCTAGGAATTATGTTTTTAATATTTTGAAAATTATACCTTGGTAGTACCCTTTTCAAGCAAAGGTTATCAACTAGGAGGCAGTAGGGTAAGTAACTACAAAATAGAATGTTGTCATTGTTAAAATTAAAAGTTGGACAAGAGATGTAGGAACTGAGTTTATTTCTGCCAGCAGGGTAGCATGATACGACAGGCTTGATAAGAACTTACACTGTCTCAACAGGAAGTGTAAGCATCAGTTTTCTAAACAGTTTGAGAAAAAGAAAAATTTGCAATCATACTAATTTAAAATTAAAATACCAGGCCAACGTATAAATTTCAAGGTTCTAACTTATCTTTCTAACTGGAAAGTTTTAAAAAAGAGTTTGACCAAATTTGCACTTCTGGTCATCTGAATGTCTGGTTACCTAGTTGTCTCTGTGGATTGTTAACCGGTCAGTAAATTTGCTTTAGAAATTTTGTTCTTTGCATATCTGACTCCAGTAGCTCATTTTTTTATTGGTTTTCATCAGCCTGCACCTATGGGTTTCTCCATTCCCGTTGAGGTTTTTCATAAATTGTGGCAGATCTGCAACATTGCCAGGAAAATATGGTCTTCCTAGTCCTTTGTCTGTATCATGTGCCGTCATGTATACATTCTGAAGCCAATTAGTATATGAAAAATATGTAGTATGTGTAAATTTAGATCCTGACTACCCAAGAAGTAATATCCCTAATACTTTTGGACAAATGGCTTATAGTACAGCAAACGGAATGGAAACTTTAGGGCCCTCCATTTGCATGGGTCCTGTATGTACCCCAAGAGGGGCCCTAGCAATTTTGTATTCATAATTTGTATTATTTTTCTTAGAAAGGGCCCAACCTAAATTGTATAAACTGCAAACCCTACAAATCCTGGGTTTCTCTCTTAGAGTGAACTTGCTGATTAGATGCTATTCTTAGCACCATGAGAATTAGTGAATGAATGAAAGAAGTGCTAAAGAGATGTTTTCCTCCCTAATTCGTGCAGCTGGGTGTTTGTGGTGGGGAGGTGAGGAGGTGGGAATTGTACAAAACCCAGCAAAGAAGCTCTCAGGGAAGATTTTATCTAGAATGAGCCCTGACTTTTTTTTACTTTTGTCAGGAACCGGGGAAGAGGGGGAAGGGCGAGTAGGAAAGAAATCCTACTCATAAAGGTCTCAGGGACTTTCAGGTCTGCTTAGGTGTTGGCCATCTATATGATATTAACCACTTCCTCATGTAAGATGTAGGAAATGTTATTAAATATCCTTTTACTAAAACTTTTGTCTTGTGGCATCAGTTTTCTTGCCCAAATCTTTCTTACTGACTATTTTGGAATTGTATACTATACAACTGTTGATGAGAAGCAATTTTGTGAGTTGGGATCTTCTCGATGTCAGATTGAGAGCTTATTTTTTTTAATCTACATGCATAGAGGAAACTAGGAAATAAAGTCTCTAACCTAGCTTGGGTGAAATGGGAAGTAGCTCTTTTATTAATAAAATCCCAAAGGTAAAAACAAATTTTATGAACTAGCACACTCTGATTAACTCTGAGGTTTTAGTTTTATCACAGTTTGTCCCTTTCCTGAAAAGTATTGAAATGAGTGTTTGGAAAATGGAAATTCCACTAGAAAAAGATTTTTTTAGTCTGGAAACTATTTTTTAAAGTAGTTTCCATTGGAACTGCTTTGCTGTAAAAGTTACTGGAATGACTTTTATTTTATGCTGCTAAAACCATTCACTTCTGAGACTCCTTTCTTGACTTTTCCACCCTCCCCATCCCCATTTGAGTTAAAAGTCTGTTTCCTCTGTTGTTCCTTTTCTGTACTAACTTCCAAATATTTTTTGCTTGGCTTACATTAAGAATTTTACCAACAACAGGGAACAAGATACCCTATGCTAAGAGCAGTCGGAAAAATATACAGTCTTTATAACCTGATTACACACAATTTTTATGCTTTTAAAAAATCATTAGAACTGGTTGATAAGAGGGTGAAAGAAAATCGGTAAGAACTACCTAAAAGTTAAAGTATGAGAAGAGATGTTGGTTCAAAAATCTATTAAAAGAAAAAAGTTATCTGCTTGTGCAATTTTTTTCAACCTCCCAATTCTCTTCTTCAGTACATATGTAATACTATTGACAGAACCGACTCCCGCTATGGTAGCCAGCCTCTGAGATGACACCCCAAAGATCTATGCCTTCCAGTATTCATGCATTTGTTTAGTTCCCTTCCTGAGGGAGTCAGGGCCAGCCCTGTGTGATTAATAGAATCTGGAGGAAGTGATGTGTGATTTCTGAAGTTACATCATAAGAGGCCTTGCAGCTTCTGCCTTGGTCTCATGGAACATTTATTCTTGGAGCCTTCAGTATGGTGTATGAAATATGACTAACTTAAGGCTACCTTGCTAGAGAGATCACATGGAGAGGCTCTGAGATTTCATGTAGAATGATTCAGCCATTTGAGTCATCCTGGCTGAGGCTTTGGATGCCGCATGAAACCAGAGCTGAGCTGTCCCCACTGAGCCCTGCTTAAATTGCAGATTCATGAGGAAGATAAATAATCATTGTTTTAAGCCATTAAGTTTGTTACGCAGAAACGGATCATGGAAACACTCCTCTCCTCCCTTCTCCTTCACTTGCAAAGTGTTTCCTTAGGTGAGTGCAGAGTGAACAAGCCTGTGTCAGGTCAACTCAAGAAAAGGGACTTTTCCAGCCGCTGTTGCTGGGGTACTTGGCTTATTCATGCTGTGAAGATATATGTTGTCAGGACTGTCTTCTGAGAGGTAACAATGTCACTTCTGTGGTCAAGAAACACAGGGGACCCAGACCATGTCTGGAGCCTGTGGCCAGGTGCAAACCCACAACCCAACTTTTTAATACAGATGAACATCTATCTGTTTGGCTGATCATGAAGGGCAGCTTTCTATAGAAAAGAAGTCACAAGAGTATAAGTAGGAGGAGGAATATAAACAGAAGGAGCGACCGATTTCTGTCTGGACTCTGCGGAGTTAGGGCTGCCAGCACATGTGCCCTTTCCAGGACCTGCTTCCCACTTGTGTTTGCAATATAGAACTCATCCTTGTGGCTGCAGCAATTAGACCAGGGGTGCACAGTTGACAGGTGGGTAACCATTCTATTGATTGGCCAGCAGTTTATCTGGTTCTCTCCCTTGAGAATCTGAACTAAGATATAAAGAAACTGTAGTATGCACTTGGACAGAAAGGCCATGAGGAATCAGGGTGGGATGACTGTCTCAGCCATGTGTATATGCCTTTGGTCAGGGGTGATGGTGGGATGCGATTTAACAGAAAGGGGATTTTATCGTCACTTTTGTTTAAGGGTCCCTGAAAAGATCACTGTTGGATATAGATTTTGTTTTAGGTTTAAGTCTCTCATTAATGAATACTTCAAAACTACGAGAGTTTTAGGGATTGTTTCTCTAAAATTAGTTTTGTTGTTTGTTCATTAAGAGGAACAACATCACTGTGGGACAGAGCTCCATAGGCATCAGAAGGCCTAAGCAGGTACTTCTTTACTTCTTTCTTTCAGATGAATCAGAAAGGAACAAATTTAGGAAGAGGGAGCACTGGACAGCACAGGCTCTGGATTTTTTTTTAATTTTTATTTATTTATTTATTTTATTTATTTATGACTGTGTTGGGTCTTCGTTTCTGTACGAGGGCTTTCTCCAGTTGCGGCAAGCGGGGGCCACTCTTCATCGCGGTGCGCGGGCCTCTCATCATCGCAGCCTCTCTTGTTGCGGAGCACAGGCTCCAGTCGTGCAGGCTCAGCAGTTGTGGCTCACGGGCCTAGTCGCTCCGCGGCATGTGGGATCTTCCCAGACCAGGGCTCGAACCCGTGTCCCCTGCATTGGCAGGCAGATTCTCAACCACTGTGCCACCAGGGAAGCCTCAGGCTCTGGATTTTTTTATAGAACCTGTCTAACCACTCTCATTGTGACCACAAGTTAGTCCCTTCACTGCTGTGGACCTCTGTTTCCTCCACTGTACTACGCAGCAATGGATCACAATTTTAACCTTCTATGAATATAAAACATCTAAGGGTCTTATCCAAAACATCCTCACATAGACTTTTCATCTCACTCTGAGGAAGAAAAAGTGTGCACCCGGTGAAGACTCTGTTGCTTAAGATCTGGAACTTCAATTTACAGTCATTTCTAATACTTGAGCACATGCACTTTTCTTCCTGATTGTGCAATAAAAGGCAGGAAGTGAAAAAGGGAACACTCTTAATGCTCGAGTTAAGTCAGAGGCTCATTTAGGACATACACTAGATGTGAATAAGTGTGGGAAGCAGAAAGATAACCAAATTTGAGCCTAAACTAATCTGCATTTGATGTCCGACCAAATGCCAAAATGCTGTGCTCAGAGAATTAAACCAACAACTTACCTTTTCTATTACACAAGCAATACATGTGTATTGTAGTAACATTCAACCCAAGTATAGCAAATGCTAATATTTAGTATATATTTTTTAAAATATCTTCAGACAAACCCTATACCATTTGCTGAGAACAGATCTGATAGTTTATATGGCAACGCTTGTGTCGTCCACCAGGCTATAAACTCCTGAGGAGAACCCCTTTACCATTACTCTTCCCCCCACCCCACCACCTCCGCCCCACTTTAGTCACTTTCTTTGGGAAAGAATAGGGAAAAGTTGTAAATGTTTCCTTCACTAGTGTGCAAGCATTCATTCGACAAATGTTTTATTGAGCAACTAGTGTGGAGTTGAGCAAGGCTTGGGGGATTAAATAAAAGAAAAACACAGGGCTTTTGGTCTCAAGAAATTCACAGTTCCAATAAGGAGACGATACAAAAATAATTATTTTTCTAAGTTCTTCTTCAATTTTAGAGTCATTCGTGGAAATTCTAAGAAAGCACATAAGAGAGGGCAAGGAGGATCGGGAAGGTCTTTGGGGAAATTTCCCGAGGAGGTGACACTGGCCAGACGTCGGGCAAGGAGGGTCGGGGAATGGGTGACGAAGAGTGAGGCATGCGAATTTCATGGCCCGTCCTGCGTCAGCAGGAATTCTTGTTCCCTCACCAATTGCACCACAAAACTGAAGTCTAATGTTCAACTACGGAGCCCTCCCGCGTCTAGAACCTGGAAACTGAGAACCTAAGGCCAGAAGACCTGGCTGCCGAGGCTGCACTCCCGGCAGCGGGACAACCTCTCCGAGTCCTAGGAGGGGCGGGGCAGGGTTGGGGGCGGGGTCGGCTGTGAGTGCATCTGGGCCGACCGGGCCCGCCCCTGGGGGCTGGCGCAGGAGCCGGGCGCGGAATGGCTGTGTGCGTAAGTCGGCCTCTCTTCATAGGCCGCACAGGGCTGCTCGCGGGACTTGGATTGGCTCCCCGGGCGCTGAGCGGTCATTGGTTGCGGTGGGTCGTCAAGGCGATTGAGAGGAAAAAGAGAAGGGGTTTGGGGCCTGGCCGGAGAACCGAGGCTGAGGGCGGTTGGGCGGTTCCGTGGGGCGGTGTCCGGAGAGCTGCGGGGCCCGGGCCCCAGGGGTTCACGCCACAACTCCAGAAGGTGTCTGAGCCAGCGCGCCGGCGAGGGGTAGCGGCTAGTGGGACCCCGCGGGCCGGGACCATGGGCTGCTTCTTCTCCAAGAGGCGGAAGGCTGAGAAGGAGTCGCAGCCGGAGGGCGAGGAGGAGCGGCCGAAGCAGTACAGCTGGGACCAGCGCGAGAAGGTAACCAAAGTCCCGTAGCGGCTGGTCTCAGCCTTCCCGAGCCGCTCGGCAAGGGTCCCCAGCGGCCGGGCAGCGCTCAGGGGGCGGACCCAGCAGCTGCCGCTCTTGCGCGCTCGCTCTCTCCCGCGAGTAGTTGAAGTCGGAGTGAATGACTTTTGGGGGAGCCGTGAAATTCAGCGTCAGAGAGGGCTCCACGGAGGGCGATGCAGCGCTGGAAGGGGCCCTAGAGCTCATTGTCCAGGCAGATGGACCCTTCGGGCTTGCCCTCCTCTGTGCATCTTGCCCTCCGGTCCAAGGATGGACTCCAGGGAAGGAAGGAGAACCCGGAATGCCCCGAATCTCACATCTCGTTTCACTCGCAGCGCCGAGCGGGGTTTTGTCCAGTCCTCGAGTTACACATGGGACTGATCTCACCTCTTTCGCGGCTTGTGTTCTTTCTGTGGTTGTTTTCTCTTTTGTCTGCCTTAGCCAGTAAATCTCTTTGGTGCCTCCTGATATATTCCACTGCTGAATTTTCTCAATGACGAAGTGGACCGTTTGACATACAGCTTTGTATGACCTCCTCTTCCACTTACCCGAAAGGAATAATGAAAATGGAATCAGCCTTGGAATGTGTGTTAAGACCGTAAGGTGAAAATAACCAGCATAAGCCAGGCAATATTTTACTGTTGCTTTCATGAATGAAAATGCCCTTATTTTTGCTTTTCTATGTAGCCAGAAACGAAAAAGCTTTGAACACGTCCACTAGTCTTACACAAAGCGCACTTAGTCATAAATTTCATAATGCTTCCTCTTTCTACATAGTTCTCCATTTGTGTTTAATAAAATACTTTGATAGATCCATCAATTATTTTTCTCATCCAAACGAAAAGAAAGACTTTTAAATGAGTGTTATGAACAGTTAACTCCTTGCTTAATAAACATACCTGTATCCATGACTACTTTATAGTAAATGTCTTACTAATGTTTTGATTTCATAGACCATCCCACATGATTTCCAGTCCCCAGCAGAATGTATTCACATAAACGCGGATCTCCAAGTGTCAGATTTTAAAAATTGGACGCTTTTTACAGACTTCTCAGCCCCATCTTTCTGCCCCTGTTTCACAGGGTTGCATGGTCTGTTTATTAATTCTCTTTTATCCATACTTGATAGCAGCATTTTATAATGTAAGAGTGGAAAATACTATATTTTCTGTCTGAAAACAACCCCTTTAAAAAATCTTCTGGACTATTAGAGAAAGAATTACCAGCTTACATTTTGAGACAGTGGAGATACCACATTTCCCAACATTGCTTTTTCTTTTGGGAATTTTTTCTTTTTCTTCTGGAATTACTAAGAATTCACTCTAGGGTACCTCTAATTTATGATAGCCTGCTAAATTTTATGTGATTTTAAAGATTTTTTTCTAGCTCCTTACCTCTCATGAGGTCAGTATGGGTAGTGTGCAAATGTTCTGTATTAGTCCAGTGATACTTTTACTGAGTTTAGCATGGTCTTGCTTGCTCCTAGAAGATTTTAATTGTACCTTAAAAGGAATGGGATGCAAATGCAGCCCAGAGAACATAAATGAGATACGTTGGATGTATATTAACAGAATGGTTTGTATTAAAAGTTTAGGTCTCTATAATGTGATCATGGACTATAACATAAACAATTTTAAAGTTATATCAGACAATTACCATTCAACTTGTAAGACTTAGCTGTAAAAAGAAAGTGCAAAAAAAAAAAGTGCACTGCCTGAAAAGTTTCCTTGCAACTTGGAAAAGTGGTGTTTAGATTTTTCCTTAGGTTGTGTAATCAGAGTATCTTTATTGAGAGGCACCCTCTGGGTTTTGGGTTTTGACTTGTGTAATTGGGTCAGTCTTAGGGGACCGAAGCTAGAAGAAATTGTCTCAATTAGAAAGAATGTTTGGGGACTCAGTGTTGTCATGACAACTGGTATACTGTAATCAACAGCGTAAGAAGCTCATTTTCTATTGCTGACTTGGAAAAAAAAAGTTTATTGTACAATTACTACATTGACATGATGAGAAATATTTTTGGATTGTAAGATCTGTGTTTAAATCATTTGGAAGGAAATGCTTTTATCCTTGTTATCTGTATGCTGCCTCCCATAGCTAGGCAAATTATTCAATATATATGTTCTCAAACACCAAGGGAAACTCAAAATTATAAGAATTATTTTCCCTGCCCTTGAAGAGCTGACTGGCTTTTTTGAGTTAAAACAGGAAATATTTAAGTATCAAGGGAAGATGAGTAGTACAGAAAAGTAGCTTTCATTTTCTAGTTATTCATACCAATACTCTTTCTAGACAATAGAAATGATGGCATAGGTATGAAAATTGTGATTTTGAGTATGGACAACACATCTTGTGTCCATTCAGGTTCCTCAGTTATAAAATCAAACCTGGTAAAAATTTCTCTACTGTTTAATAAGGTAAAGGCCTGTCCTGAGAAAGAGGGTTAGATAGTACTGGTCACCTCTGAGGATAGAACTTGGGCCAGAGATTGGGCAGGACAGAACCAGTCTTAGTATAAGGCAGATCATAATTCCCAGAGTTGTTCTTCAGTGGAAAGGGTGGCTTTGTGAAGAACTGATCTCCATGTTGGTCAAAACATTCAGGCACAGGTTGGATGGAGACCTACTAGAAAGAAGTGTCTGCATTGAGTAGGGGGCTAGATGCTGTTTTTAGCCTTTTAAGTACGTGAGGTATTCTAGTTATCCATTGTTGCATACCAAACCACCCCAAAACTTAATGGCATAGAATAATGGCAAGTACTTATTTTGTTCACAACTCTGCAATTTGTGTAGGGCTTAGCCGGGTTGGCTCTTTGCTTTATCTGGCATCAGCTGCAGCAGCTTGACTGGGGGTTGGAGGATCTGCTTTCAATATGACTTAATCACAGAGCTGGCTGGCAAGTTGATGCTGGCTTTTGGCTGGAAGCTCAGCTGGGGCTAAGGGCCAGAGGCCTCTTCCTGTAGCCTGGGCTTCCCCACGGCGTGATGGCTAGGTTCCCAGGGCAAGTGTCCTAAGAGAGACTGGCAGAAGCTGCATGGCTTTTTCTAACTAGGCTCTTAAGTGATGTAGCATTACTTCTGCTATGTTTTGTTGGTTGAGGCAATCACAGATGTCCACCTGCGTCCAAGGGGAGGGGACCTCTTGATGGGAGAAGTGTCAAACTTGTCGACATGTTTTAAATCCTTTACATAAAGTTTTTGCTGCTTAAAGGAAGTAACTAGTTCTTTGTTTATTCATTTTAAAATAGCTTTATTAAGATAAATTCATATGCCATACAGTTTACTAATTTAAAGTGTACAATTCAATAGTTTCAGCAAGTCCACAGGGCTATGTTACTATCACTATGATCTAATTTTAGAACATTTTTGTCCCTCACAGAAGAAACCCAGGTCCATAAGTAGTTACTCCTCACTCCTCCTAGCCCCTAGAAACTACAGTTTTACTTTCTATCTCTATAGATTTGCTTATTTAGGACATTTGTCAGTGGAATCATACAATATGTGGTCTTTTGTTACTTTCACTTAGCATGTTTTTGAGATTCATCCATATTATAGCATATATCAGTAGTTTATTCCTTTTTATTGCTGAATGACATTAACAGAGTAGATATTTTATTTCATTTTATTTATAAATCAATTTTATTTATTTTACTGTCCGTTTTGTTTATCCATTCATTAGTTGATGGACATTCGGCTTTTCATTGTTTCCACTTTTTGGCCATTACAAATAATGCTGCTATGAATATTTGTGTACAAGCTTTTTTTTTTTTTTTTTTAAACATTTTTATTGAAGTATAATTGCCTTACAATGGTGTGTTAGTTTCTGCTTTATAACAAAGTGAATCAGTTATACATATACAATATGTTCCCATTTCTCTTCCCTCTTGCATCTCCCTCCCTCCCACCCTCCCCATCCCACCCCTCTAGGTGGTCACAAAGCACCGAGCTGATCTCCCTGTGCTATGCGGCTGCTTCCCACTAGCTATCTATTTTACATTTGGTAGTGTATATATGTCCATGACACTCTCTTACCCTGTCACATCTCACCCCACCCCCTCCCCATATCCTCAAGTCCATTCTCTAGTAGGTCTGTGTCTTTATTCCCGTCTTGCCACTAGGTTCTTCATGGCCTTTTTTTTTTTTTTCCTTAGATTCCGTATATATGTGTTAGCATACTGTATTTGTTTTTCTCTTTCTGACTTACTTCACTCTGTATGACAGACTCTAACTCCATCCACCTCATTACAAATACCTCCATTTCATTTCTTTTTATGGCTGAGTAATATTCCATTGTATATATGTGCCACATCTTCTTTATCCATTCATCTGTCGATGGACACTTAGGTTGCTTCCATGTCCTGGCTATTGTAAATAGAGCTGCAATGAACATTTTGGTACATGGCTCTTTTTGACCTATGGTTTTCTCAGGGTATATGCCCAGTAGTGGGATTGCTGGGTCGTATGGTAGTTCTATTTGTAGTTTTTAAAGGAACCTCCATACTGTTCTCCATAGTGGCTGTATCAATTTACATTCCCACCAACAGTGCAAGAGTGTTCCCTTTCCTCCACACCCTCTCCAGCATTTATTGTTTCTAGATTTTTTGATGATGGCCATTCTGACCAGTGTGAGATGATACCTCATTGTAGTTTTGATTTGCATTTCTCTAATGATTAATGATGTTGAGCATTCTTTCATGTGTCTGTAGGCCATCTGTATATCTTCTTTGGAGAAATGTCTATTTAAGTCTTCTGCCCATTTTTGGATTGGGTTGTTCGTTTTTTTGTTATTGAGCTGCATGAGCTGCTTGTAAATCTTGGAGATTAATCCTTTGTCAGTTGCTTCATTTGCAAATATTTTCTCCCATTCTGATGGTTGTCTTTTGGTCTTGTTTATGGTTTCCTTTGCTGTGCAAAAGCTTTTAAGTTTCATTAGGTCCCATTTGTTTATTTGTGTTCTTATTTCCATTTCTCTGGGAGCTGGGTCAAAAAGAATCTTGCTGTGATGTATGTCATAGAGTGTTCTGCCTATGTTTTCCTCTAAGAGTTTGATAGTGTCTGCCCTTACACTTAGGTCTTTAATCCATTTTGAGTTTATTTTTGTGCATGGTGTCAGGGAGTGTTCTAATTTCATACTTTTACATGTAGCTGTCCAATTTTCCCAGCACCACTTATTGAAGAGGCTGTCTTTTCTCCACTGTATATGCTTGCCTCCTTTATCAAAGATAAGGTGACC
The DNA here is from genome assembly GCF_028023285.1 of Balaenoptera ricei. Taxonomy (NCBI): domain Eukaryota; kingdom Metazoa; phylum Chordata; class Mammalia; order Artiodactyla; family Balaenopteridae; genus Balaenoptera; species Balaenoptera ricei. The sequence goes on from NC_082660.1 coordinate 42,960,005, forward strand.
ATATGTGTGTGGGTTTATCTCTGGGCTTTCTATCCTGTTCCATTGATCTATATTTCTGTTTTTGTGCCAGTACCAAACTGTCTTGATTACTGAAGCTTTGTAATATAGTCTGAAGTCAGGGAGCCTGATTCCCCCAGCTCCATTTTTCGTTCTCAAGATTGCTTTGGCTATTCGGGGTCTTTTGTGTTTCCATACAAATTGTGAAATTTTTTGTTCTAGTTCTGTGAAAAATGGCAGTGGTAGTTTGATAGGGATTGCATTGAATCTGTAGATTGCTTTGGGTAGTAGAGTCATTTTCACAATGTTGATTCTTCCAATCCAGGAACATGGTATATCTCTCCATCTATTTGTATCATCTTTAATTTCTTTCATCAGTGTCTTATAATTTTCTGCATACAGGTCTTGTGTCTCCTTAGGTAGGTTTATTCCTAGATATTTTATTCTTTTTGTTACAATGGTAAACGGGAGTGTTTTCTTAATTTCACTTTCAGATTTTTCGTCATTAGTGTATAGAAATGCAAGAGATTTCTGTGCATTAATTTTGTATCCTGCTACTTTACCAAATTCATTGATTAGCTCTAGGAGTTTTCTGGTAGCATCTTTAGGATTCTCTATGTATAGTATCATGTCATCTGCAAATAGTGACAGCTTTACTTCTTCTTTTCCGATTTGGATTCCTTTTATTTCTTTGTCTTCTCTGATTGCTGTGGCTAACACTTCCAAAACTATGTTGAATAATAGTTGTGAGAGTGGGCAACCTTGTCTTGTTCCTGATCTTAGTGGAAATGGTTTCAGTTTTTCACCATTGAGGACGATGTTGGCTGTGGGTTTGTCATATATGGCCTTTATTATGTTGAGGAAAGTTCCCTCTATGCCTACTTTCTGCAGGGCTTTTATCGTAAATGGGTGTTGAATTTTGTCGAAAGCTTTCTTTACATCTATTGAGATGATCATATGGTTTTTCTCCTTCAATTTGTTAATATGGTGTATCACATTGATTGATTTGCGTATATTGAAGAATCCTTGCATTCCTGGGATAAATCCCACTTGATCATGGTGTATGATCCTTTTAATGTGCTGTTGGATTCTGTTTGCTAGTAGTTTGTTGAGGATTTTTGCATCTATGTTCATCAGTGATATTGGCCTGTGGTTTTCTTTCTTTGTGACATCTTTGTCTGGTTTTGGTATCAGGGTGATGGTGGCCTTGTAGAATGAGTTTGGGAGTGTTCCTCCTTCTGCAATATTTTGGAAGAGTTTGAGAAGGATAGGTGTTAGCTCTTCTCTAAATGTTTGATAGAATTCACCTGTGAAGCCATCTGGTCCTGGGCTTTTGTTTGTTGGAAGGTTTTTAATCACAGTTTCAATTTCAGTGCTTGTGATTGGTCTGTTCATATTTTCTATTTCTTCCTGGTTCAGTCTCGGCAGGTTGTGCATTTCTAAGAATCTGTCCATTTCTTCCAGGTTGTCCATTTTATTGGCATAGAGTTGCTTGTAGTAATCTCTCATGATCGTTTGTATTTCTGCAGTGTCAGTGGTTACTTCTCCTTTTTCATTTCTAATTCTATTGATCTGAGTCTTCTCCCTTTTTCTCTTGATGAGTCTGGCTAATGGTTTATCAATTTTGTTTATCTTCTCAAAGAACCAGCTTTTAGTTTTATTGATTTTTGCTATTGTTTCCTTCATTTCTTTTTCATTTATTTCTGACCTGATCTTTATAATTTCTTTCCTTCTGCTGGCTTTGGGGTTTTTTTGTTCTTCTTTCTCTAATTGCTTCAGGTGCAAGGTTAGGTTGTTTATTCGAGATGTTTCCTGTTTCTTGAGGTAGGCTTGTATTGCTATAAACTTCCCTCTTAGCACTGCTTTTGCTGTGTCCCATAGGTTTTGGGTCGTCGTATCTCCATTGTCATTTGTTTCTAGGTATTTTTTGATTTCCCCTTTGATTTCTTCAGTGATCACTTCGTTATTAAGTAGTGTATTGTGTAGCCTCCATGTGTTTGTATTTTTTACAGATCTTTTCCTGTAATTGATATCTAGTCTCATAGCGTTGTGGTCAGAAAAGATACTTGATACGATTTCAATTTTCTTAAATTTACCAAGGCTTGATTTGTGACCCAAGATATGATCTATCCTGGAGAATGTTCCATGAGCACTTGAGAAAAATGTGTATTCTGTTGTTTTTGGGTGGAATGTCCTATAAATATCAATTAAGTCCATCTTGTTTAATGTATCATTTAAAGCTTGTGTTTCCTTATTTATTTTCATTTTGGATGATCTGTCCATTGGTGAAAGTGGGGTGTTAAAGTCCCCTACTATGAATGTGTTGCTGTCGATTTCCCCTTTTATGGCTGTTAGTATTTGCCTTATGTATTGAGGTGCTCCTATGTTGGGTGCATAAATATTTACAATTGTTATACCTTCTTCTTGGATCGATCCCTTGATCATTATATAGTGTCCTTCTTTGTCTCTTGTAATAGTCTTTATTTTAAAGTCTATTTTGTCTGATATGAGAATTGCTACTCCAGCTTTCTTTTGATTTCCATTTGCATGGAATATCTTTTTCCATCCCCTCACTTTCAGTCTGTATGTGTCTCTAGGTCTGAAGTGGGTCTCTTGTAGACAGCATATATATGGGTCTTGTTTTTGTATCCATTCAGCCAGCCTGTGTCTTTTGGTGGGAGCATTTAATCCATTTACATTTAAGGTAATTATCAATATGTATGTTCCTATTCCCATTTTCTTAAATGTTTTGGGTTTGTTATTGTAGGTGTTTTCCTTCTCTTGTGTTTCTTGCCTAGAGAAGTTCCTTTAGCATTTGTTGTAAAGCTGGTTTGGTGTTGCTGAACTCTCTCAGCTTTTGCTTGTCTGTAAAGGTTTTAATTTCTCCATCACATCTGAATGAGATCCTTGCTGGGTAGAGTAATCTTGGTTGTAGGTTTTTCTCCTTCATCACTTTAAGTATATCCTGCCACTCCCTTCTGGCTTGCAGAGTTTCTGCTGAAAGATCAGATGTTAACCTTATGGGGATTCCCTTGTGTGTTATTTGTTTTTTTTCCCTTGCTGCCTTTAATATGTTTTCCTTATATTTAATTTTTGACAGTTTGATTAATATGTGTCTTGGCGTGTTTCTCCTTGGGTTTATCCTGTATGGGACTCTCTGTGCTTCCAGGACTTGATTAACTATTTCCTTTCCCATATTAGGGAAGTTTTCAACTATAATCTCTTCAAATATTTTCTCAGTCCCTTTCTTTTTCTCTTCTTCTTCTGGGACCCCTATAATTCGAATGTTGGTGCGTTTAATGTTGTCCCAGAGGTCTCTGAGACTGTCCTCAGTTCTTTTCATTCTTTTTTCTTTATCCTGCTCTGCAGTAATTATTTCCACCATTTTATCTTCCAGGTCACTTATCCTTTCTTCTGCCTCAGTTATTCTGCTATTGATCCCATCTAGAGTATTTTTAATTTCATTTATTGTGTTTTTCATCATTGCTTGGTTCCTCTTTAGTTCTTCTATGTCCTTGTTAAATGTTTCTTGCATTTTGTCTATTCTATTTCCAAGATTTTGGATCATCCTTACTATCATTATTCTGAATTCTTTTTCAGGTAGACTACCTATTTCCTCTTCATTTGTTAAGTCTAGTGTGTTTTGACCCTGCTCCTTCATCTGCTGTGTGTTTTTCTGTCATCTCATTTTGCTTATCTTACTGTGTTTGGGGTCTCCTTATCACAGGTTGTAGGTTCGTAGTTCCCGTTGTTTTTGGTATCTGTCCCCAGTGGCTAAGGTTGGTTCAGTGGGTTGTGTAGGCTTCCTGGTGGAGGGAACTAGTGCCTGAGCTCTGGTGGATGAGGCTGGATCTTGTCTTTCTGGTGGGCACGTCCACGTCTGGTGGTGTATTTTGGGGTGTCTGTGGCCTTATTATGATTTTAGGCAGCCTCTCTGCTAATGGATGGGGCTGTGTTCCTGTCTTGCTAGTTGTTTGGCATAGGGTGTTCAGCCCTGTAGCTTGCTGGTCATTGAGTGATGCTGGGTCTTGATGTTGAGATGGAGATCTCTGAGAGATTTTTGCCGTTTGGTATTACGTGGAGCTGGGAGGTCTCTTGTGGACCATTGTCCTGAAGTTGGCTCTCCCACCTCCGAGGTACGGCCCTGATGCCTGGCTGAAGCACCAAGAGACTTTCGTCCACACGGCTCAGAGTAAAAGGGAGAAAAAATAGAAAGAAAGAAAGAAAGAAAGAAAGAAAGAAAGAAAGAGGCTATAATATAGTGAAGTAAAATAAAGCTATTATAAAGCAAAGCTATACAGACAAAATCTCCCCCAGAAGCATATACATATATACTCACAAAAAAAAGGAAAAGGGGAAAAATTAATATATCCTGCTCCCAAAGTCCACCTCCTGAATTTGGGATGATTCGTTGTCTATTCAGGTATTCAACAGATGCAGGCACATCAAGTTGTTTGTGGAGTTTTAATCCGCTGCTTCTGAGGCTGCTGGGAGAGATATCCCCTCCTCGTCTCTGTTCGCACAGCTCCTGGGGATCAGCTTTGGATTTGGACCCGCCTCTGCGTGTAGGTCGCCTGAGGGCGTCTGTTCCCCGCCCAGACAGGACGGGGTTAAAGGAGCAGCTGCTTCGGGGACTCTGGCTCACCCAGGCCGCGGGGAGGGAGGGGTACAGAGGAGGCGGGGCGAGCCTGTGGCGTCAGAGGCCGGCGTGACGTTGCACCAGCCTGAGGTGCGCAGTGCGTTCTCCCGGGGAAGTTGTCCCCGGATCACGGGACGCTGGCAGTGGCGGGCTGCACGGGCTCCCGGGAGGGGCGGTGTGGAGAGTGACCTGTGCTCGCACACAGGCTTTTTGGAGGCGGCAGCAGCAGCCCCAGCGTCTCACGCCCGTCTCTGGGGTCCGCGCTGATCGCCGCGGCTCGCACCCATCTCTGGAGTTCGTTTAGGCGGCGCTCTGAATCCCCTCTCCTTGCGCGCCGCGACACAAAGAGGCAAGAAAAAGTCTCTTGCCTCTTCGGCAGCTGCAGACCTTTTCCCGGTCTCCCTCCCAGCCAGCTGTGGTGCGCCAACCCCTTCAGGCTGTGTTCACGCTGCCAGCCCCAGTCCTCTCCCTGCGATCCGACCGAAGCCGAGCCTCCGCTCCCAGCCCCGCCCGCCCCGGCGGGGGAGCAGACAAGCCTCTCGGGCTGGTGAGCGCTGCTCGGCGCCGAGCCTCTGTGCGGGAATCTCTCCGTTTTTCCCTCTGCGCCCCTGTTGCTGTGGGATCTGCGCTGTTAGCCGCGGCTCGCGCCCGTCTCTGAAGTTCGTTTAGGCGGCGCTCTGAATCCCCTCTCCTCGCGCACCAGGAAACAGGGAAGAAAAAGTCTCTTGCCTCTTCGGCAGCTGCAGACTTTTTCCCGGACTCCCTCCCGGCTAGCTGTGGTGCACTAACCCCTTCAGGCTGTGTTCACGCCGCCAACCCCAGTCCTCTCCCTGCGATCCGACCGAAGCCCGAGCCTCAGCTCCCAGCCCCGCCCGACCCGGCGGCTGAGCAGACAAGCCTCTCGGGCTGGTGAGTGCTGGTCAGCGCCGAGCCTCCGTGCGGGAAGTGCGGGAATCTCTCCGCTTTGCCCTCCGCACCTCTGTGGCTGCGCTCTCCTCCGTGGCTCCAAAGCTTCCCCCCTCTGCCACCCGCAGTCTCTGCCCACGAAGGGGCTCCTAGTGCGTGGACACCTTTCCTCCTTCACAGCTCCCTCCCACTGGTGCAGGTGCCGTCCCTATTCTTTTGTCTCTGTTATTTCTTTTTTCTTTTTTTTGCCCTACCCAAGTACGGGGGGAGTTTCTTGCCTTTTGGGAGGTCTGACGTTTTCTGCCGGCGTTCAGTGGGTGTTCTGTAGGAGCAGTTCCACGTGTAGATGTATTTCTACTGTATCTGTGGGAAGGAAGGTGATCTCCGCGTCTTACTCTTCCGCCATCTTCTCTCCTCTCCTGTGTACAAGCTTTTGTGTAGACATATGTTTTAATTTCTTTTCGATATATACTTAGGAATGGAATTCCTGGGTCATATAGTAACTCTATGGTTAACTTTGTGAGAATCTGCCAAACTGTTTTTCAGAGTGTCTGCACCATTTACATTTTCACCAGCAGTGTATGGGGGTTCCAATTTCTTCACTCATATAAAGTGGGAAAAGGGGAAAAGCGCCTGGAGTGGAAAGTGTATGGGACTGGGGTTTTAATTTGCATTCTGCCCTGTACTGTATCTCACTGGCAAGTCATTTAGCTTTTCCAGCCCTCAATTTCCTAAGATCCCTTCCAGTTCTTTAATTCTTTGAGCATCTTAGGAGAAGAGGTAAGCATCGTTAGAAGCATTCAGGCAAATCTGAATGAACAGAGAGAATGTGACAGGATGTACAATTAGATTAAAAATCAATTAGATGATATGAAAAATCCTTTCTAATCCTAAAATTTCATAATTCTATTTTGTGGTTATATATTTAGCAACATGGTGTGTTATATAAGTATAGTACTTCACCTTCTCTTGTCATCAGTGTATATAAGTTCAAGGTACTGGTATTTGTTATTTTCACTCATGAAATTACCTTTCAGCTACATAACTATGTTGCCTTGAAAGTGACTTAACAATGTGTAAGTTTTAAATAATTTATTTTAATTGAAGTGTAATTTACATAACGTAAAATTTACCCTTTTAAAGTGTACAGTTCTGTGAGTTTTGACAGACAAATACAGTCATGTAACTATCACCATAATCAAGATATAGAACAGTACCATAATTCCCCCCAAATTTCCTCGTGCTCCTTTGTAGTCAACTCTGCCTCCAGCCTCTGATCTGTTTTTTATCCCTATAGTTTTATCTTTTTGAGAATGTCTTATAAATGGAATCATGTAGTAGGTAACCTTTTGAGTCTGGCTTCTTTCACTTAGCATGACACATTTAAGATTCATCCATGTTGTTGCATGTATCAGGAGTTCCATTTTATGGATTTACCACATTTGTTTATCCATTCACCAGTTGAAGGACATTTAGGTTGTTTACAAATTCTGATAATTATGAATAAAACTACCATAAACATTTGCATACAGGTTTTTGAATAAACATAAGCTTTCATTTCACTTGAGTGAATACCTAGGAGTAGGATTTCTGAGTCATATGGAAATTGTATATTAAACTTTATAAGAAACTGCCAAACCCTTTTCCAAAGCAGCTGTGCTATTTGCATTCCCGTCAGTAATGTATGAGAAATCCAGTTTCTCTGCATCCTCACCAGCACTTGGTATGGTCAGTTTTTAAAAAATTTTTAGCCATTCAAATAGGAGTGTAGTGGTATTGCATTGTGGCTTAATTTGCATTTCCCTAATGACTAATTATTTGTGGAGCATTTTTCCATGTACTTATTTGCCATCTGTATATTTTCTTTGGTGAAGTGTTTATTAAAACCTTTTGCCCATTTTTTTTACTGGGTTATTTGTTTTCTTATTATTGAGTTTTGAGAGTTTTTTATATATCCTGGATACAAGTCCCTTGTCATGTGTGTCTTGCAAATACTTTTTTCCCAAATAATGACTTGCCTTCTCTTAATAGTGTCTTTTTTTTTTTAAAGATTCACATTTTATTTATTGTTTTTTTGCTACGCAGCGTGCGGGATCTTACTTCCCCAACCAGGGATCGAACCCACACCCCCTGCAGTGGAAACTCGGAGTCTTAACCACTGGACCACCAGGGAAGTCCCTTAATAGTGTCTTTTGAAGAACAAAAGTTTTCAAAATTTAGATAAAAGCCCAATTTTCAGTTTTTTCTTTTATGGATCATGTTTTTGGTTTCACATCTAGGAAATCTTTGCCTAACCAAGGTTACAAACGTTTTCTCTTCTGTTTTCTTCTAGAAGTTTTAGAGTTTTTGGTTTTATATTTAGGTTCTATGATCCATTTTGAGTTAATTGTTAAATATGATACAAGGTATGGGAGATTCTTTATTTTTTTACATATAGATGTCTAATTGTTCCAGCACCATTTGTTGAAAAGATTATCCTTTCTCTATTGAATTGCCTTTGCACCTTTGTCAATATATACATAAGTCTGTTTTTAAATTCTATTCTGTTCCATTGATTTATTCACCTAGTAAACATTGGTTTCTGTTTGAATATGGTTGAATACGAAGAAGCAGCCAAGAGAATGTACTTAGGAGCCAGACTGCCTAGGTCTGAGACTCAGCTCAAGTATTTACTGTGTGACCTTGGGTAAGTTATTTAGCCTCTGGGTGCCTCAATTTTCTCATCTGTAAAATAGAGATAATTATAGTATACAACCCTCATAGGGGTTTTTATGAGGATTGAGTGAATGATTATAAAGCACTTAGAATGGTGCCTGGTGCCTATATAGTGCTCCTTATACTCCTGAGTCTTATTTTGAACTTCTACCCAGACCAGATTTCCATTAAAACTAACAAATGCCATTATTTCATCTCAGATTATCACTATGGAAGTTTAACTGTGGAGGTGAATTTTAATGAAAAATTTGCATAACTTCTCAGTGAAAGAATAAGATGTTCACTTTTGTTTTCTGTTAGGAAAATAATACTTACCTTAGTTTTTTAGCTATATCAGGTGAATTCCAACTCCTGAAATGTTTCTTTGATTTTTGAGAGTATATCCACTACCTTTCAAGCATTGTAGTTAGAAATATGACCTAAACTAAGCTCACTTCATAAGTGATTCTTGTGAAAAAGTAGTTAAAAAACTTCACCTTTCATGTTTGTGATTTTGGTCACTTTGAGAACTAGTAACTTTTGCAAAATTATTATGGTACTAAGCTTCAAGTTTTTTATTATCACGTTTTGTTTTGAAGAGCTTTCAGGAATTGTTGAGAAAGTAAGTACAGCAACGTAAATCCTAAGTTTCTCCTTTGTAGATCATAATGATAGTCCAAATAATTTTATACTCTAGAACTCTTTAGCTATAGGATTAATTTCACCCAGTGAACTACGAGAACTGAGGTGTCTAGATAAAATATGTAGAGTAGTAAATCACATTTAACTCCTCAGCATTGGCAGCAGTTATGGACTGATTGTTTGTGGTTCCCCACCACACCCCCTCAGCCGCCTCCAAATTCATATGTTGAAACCGTAACTCCCAGTGTGGTTCTGTTTGGAGATGGGGCCTGTAAGGAAGTAATTAAGGTTAAATGAGGTCATGACGATGGGGCCTTGATCTGATAGGATTAGTGTCCTTATATGAAGAGGCATCAGAAAGCTTGCCATGCACCCACCCAGGAAAGACCATGTGAGGATAATTCAAGAAGGCAACCATCTGCAGGATAAGAAGAGAGGTCTCACCAGAAGCCAACCACAATGGCACCTTGATTTTGTACTTCCCAGCCTCTAGAACTGTGAGAAATAAATTTCTGTTGTTTCAGCTACCCAGTCTGTATTATTTTGTTATGGCAGCCAGTCTTGGTCTGCTCAGGCCATTGTAACAAGATACCATAGACTGGGTGGCTTAAACAACAGAAATTTATTTCTCACAGTTCTGGAGGCTCGGAAGTCCAAGATCAAGGTACCAACAGATCCAGTGTCTGGTGTCAGAGATAAATACAGCTGGACATTAGTTAAAGCAGTGAAAACAGATTTTGTTCAGTAACTACTGACGGGGGAAGGAGCTGAGCTCCATTCTGATTTGTGCAGAGGTGACTTAAGCCATTGAAGGAAGAATGAGGGAACGGGGAGAGCAGGGACTCAGTAGAGTCAGAGAAGTGAAAAATTACAAAGTTGGTCCGTGTAAATAAGATTAGGCCAGCCGTGTTAGCTGGCAGTTTTAGAAGTTAGGATCTTATCCTCCCACAGAGACTGGTAAACAGAGGCCCTATCCTTCCTAATAATTACATTTCATAGGAATGGATCTCAGGTCCTTGAGAAGGACACTTCTCATTAGTAAGAGATACAGTCACAATTGTAAGCCCTTTTTAGTAAATGCTTTAAGAAAGGGAGGTCAGTGGCCTATCATCAGATGTTGGCTAGAACAAATAGTAAAATTTCCTGTGGAGTTGAGCTTCCTCAGGCAGGCATTTTAATGGGGACCTGGGGTCATTCTAGGGACAAAGCCTTGTGCTAGTAGAAGCCATGCTAGAGTTTGGTCAAGTCTGTTAGTGCAGGGATTTGGACAGACTTGCAGTGTGCCAAGAGTTCTGCAGTTCTTACTGGGGAAAGCCTGCTTCCTGCTTGTAGTCAGCCGCCTTCTTGCTATGTGCTCACGTGGCCTTTCCTCGGTGCCTGCCTGCATGGAGGGAGAGAGAGATCTCTTCTTATAAGGACACTAATCCCATCGTGAGGGCCCCTCCCTCACGACCTCATCTAAATCTAATTACCTCCAAATACCATCACATTGGGGGGTTAGAGCTTCAACATATGAATTTTGAGAGGACACAAACATTCAGTCCATAACACAGCCCAAGCAGACTAAGACAGCAGCCCAGTAATTTTAAAGTTAAGAATAGATTTTCTTTCTGCATTTGCAACAAGTCTCAACTACAACTACTAATATAGTACTAATTATAATATATTATAATTAATATAGTTGAAATTTCTGTTTAATACTGTACATTTATAATATATATCATTTCCCATGCCAAAAAATTAGCTGAATTCCTTTTAGTAAGAAGTATTAACTTTTATTTTTTCTCTTTATCCAAACAGTGGTTTGTTTCCTATTTAATTCTGAGATAAATATGCTTGCAAACTTTTGAACTTGCTGTCTGTGTCTTAGGCAAAGATAATTTGGCCAGAATCTTGAAGCCCAAATCAATTCTCCAGGAAAATACACACAAAATTTTACATAAAAGTTTTAAGGAGTTTCTGGTACAGTGAGAGAAACCATAAACTGAAGCTTGAAGACTCCCCTTGCTCATTGAGTTTGAGGCCTTGGTAGAGACAGGCCAACTCCTGGACTCCTTTTCAAAAAAACCTATTGGTGGCACTCTAGATCATCTCACTCCCACTGTGGGAGGTAGACTGGTGCTGAGAAGACAAGCTGAAGAAGACCAGAGAACGTTTTTTATCCTCCTTAAGGCCTAAAGCAGAACCAACTTAAACCCCTCTTGCATGTTCCTGACTAGATCAAGATCCCATTAGCCTACTCCATGACCACATTCCCATCCCCTTCCACTGGCTCTACCAAGTAGAAGGCAGCCTCAGCCTCCTTTTACTGCAGGTAGGGGCAGAAGAGTATGTAAAGTGGAGAGACCCAGGACTGACATTAAAAGGAGTGCCTCTGCCTGGCTTTGTGTATAATTATCTTCCTACTCAGAAGTTGGCCAACTTGAACAGTGACCTAAGTGAATGTCCCTAAAAATACATTTCAGAGTCTGTCTTCTTTGGGGATGAAGTAGAGAGATGGGGTGTGGAGAAGTGTATGATCATCAATCTCAGTTACCCTTCATATTTGTTTATTTAAGAGATACCTGGAGACCACCTACTTCTGGTTATACTCTGAGGTAATGAAGGTTAAGTAGTTAAAATGGATTCAATAATTATGTGTGCAGGGCCTCTGTGGTGCCAGGCACTTTTCTAAGTCTGGGGAAAACGGGTGAACAAAACAGATAATCCCTTCACTCATGTAGTTTATGTTCTAATGGAGGGCAGCAGGGAGACTGACAATAAATACAGTTCATATATAGTGTGTTAAAAAGAAGCTAAGTGCTTTGGAGAAAAATACAGATGGGTAAAGAGGTAATATTATTGGAGGAGGTGTTTCTGTTTTAAATAGATTGGTTACAGGATTCAAGCCCAAAGTTTTAGATACATAAGGGGATGTAGATTGGTATTTAATGTAATGTAGGTACTCAGAAAAAGGAGAGTAGGCTTCTGGTTGAGGGAACTGGAAAGCGTCACAAGAAAAGTGTGACAGGTGGGCAAGTAGAAGAACTAGGAGAGAGCCTTCTGGGCAAAGGAGAATCAGAGGGCATAGACAAGTTACAGCAAGTGCGTCAGATCTACTGAAGAAAAAAGTTCCCATAGGAGGGTGATAGGAGTTAGGACTAAAATGTGAGTTGATATCACATAGTAGTTAGTGACTTACGCTGAAAGGTTTTCTAATAATGAACCATTTTTACACAACCTGAGACAAATCCAACTTGGTTGTGGTGCTTTCTCGTCTTACAGGATTGATTTAATTGACAATTTTTTAAAAACATCTATAGGCATGAGTGAAATGGACCTAAAATTTTCTTTTGTTATATCTTTGTTTTTCTTATTTCTTGCTGGACAGACTAGTAGCATGAATTAGGACTGTTGCTTCTTTTTCTATTGTCTTTAAAGGTTTGCATAAAACTGGGATGAATAAAACTAGAATCTGCTTATAAAACCATCAGGGCCTGGTGTTTTCTTTGTGGGAACACTTTAGCCACTGCTTCTATTTCTTTAGTAGTAATAGCTTTTTATTTAAGCTTTTAACTTCTCAAATTCGCTGTGGTAAGTTATTTTTTAAGAGATGCATTCATTTCATGGACAAAATGTTTTTTAAATTGTTGGTATATAGTTGTTGTTATTCTCTTTTTAACTTCTACTTTATTTATAATTATACGCCCCTTTCATTCATACTGTTTTTGTTCTTATTCTCTTGATCATCCATGCCAGAAGTTTGCCTAATTTTTGGTTTTGTTTTTTTGTTTGTTTGTTTGTTTGTTTTGGCCATGCTGCGCAGCTAGCGGGATCTTAGTTCCCCGACCAGGGATTGAACGCATGCCCCCTGCAATGGAACCGTGGAGCCCTAACCACTGGACCACCAGGGAATTCCCATTTTTTAGTTTCCCCCCCCCAAAAAAAAACCTATTTGGGGCTTTGCTGATGTTTTCTATTGTATATTTGAGTTCTAAATCATTAATCTCTCCATTATTTTTATCTTTTTTCCTTCTACTACAGAAAGTAGGTTTATTCTACTATTTATTGTCTAATTTCTTAAGATGGACATTTAACTCATTAATTTGAGAGTTTTTATTGTAGCTATTTAAGCACCATTTTTGCTGCATTCCATAGCTGGTGTTTTAACATTTAATCCTAAGTATTTTTAGGTTTTGATTATGATTTCTTTAATCCTTGAGTTATTTAGCAGTGTGTTTTTTAAATTTTCAAATAGGCAAAGATTTTTTAAAGTATCTTTTGTTATTAACTTCTAATTTAATTGCATCTTGGTCGCATATAATAGCCTGTAAGTTATCTATTATTTAAAATTTGTTGAGGCTTTCTTTATGATCTAGTACTAGTACATGATTTTTTAAAAAATCCTTCAATGTGTGCTTGAGAAAAAATGTGAGTATACTCTACTAGTTGGGTGCAGAACTCAAACTTATTCGTTGTGTGGTTTGGATCTCCTAGATCCTTGTTGATTTTTTTTTTTTTTGGTTCATTTGACCAATCAGTACTTGAGAAGCAGCATTAGAAGACACTCCTTAGATTTTAATTTGCCAGTTCTGAGGATCTGGAGAGGTCCTGAACCACTGTCAAAGTTCATCCCCACCCATTTTTCTCAGCTCTTCACCAGCACAGGGTTTCTGCCCTGCCCTGAATTTGCTCCCAGGGAAATCTGGACCAGAGGTCTGAGTCCTAGCAGGTGTAGGGGAAGCATTGTTGTCTCAAGATTTGGGAAGGGGAGAAGCAAGAGAAGAAATCTGAGTTTCCTTTTCTGTTTTCTGTTCCCACACCCACCACAGGGGTGTCTCATAGTTTCCCCTTTTCTTGGTGTTTTTCTTACTTGGTCCATTTGAGATTGATCTTGGATAACTGGGAGCCAGCAACTATGCTAGTTCAGTATCTTGATAGAGACCAAACTGGAACACTGTACCTTTATATATGTGTGTCACCTGTAAAATCCTAGAAATGGAAGAGCTTGAACACCTCTTCCCACATTAAACCTGTGCTGCCTCTTATATTTTCTTTTTCTTTTCTTTTTTTTTTGGTGTGTGGCACTACCAACATCCAATCACATAAACCAGAGCAGTGTTTCTTCAAACCTGTGGGTGGGATAATAGAAAATATTTGGGGTTTAACACAAATTAAGGGTAAGTATTATTTTGTGAAACTTTTCTTTCATTGGTATGTGTACATGTACAAATACTCATAAGTACATGTACTGGGCTGTGCTGGAGAATGTACTAATGTGAATTGTAGTCAAAAAGGTTGAAAAATACTGGACTAGAGAACTAGGAATCATTTTTGACCCATCCTTCTGCCTTACCTCCTACAGCCATTGAATTACTAAATCGGCTGATTCTCCTTCCTCAGTATTTCTCAAATTCATTCCATCTTCCTCTTCCCTGCTAACCACTGCTCTAGTTCCAGCCCTTTCTGGATGACTGCAGCCACCTCTCCGATCCACACGCCACTTGTCCTTATTCTTACCAGAATAATCTTCCTAAAATGTAAATTTTGCTTATTTAAATCATTCTGTGGTACCCCTTTGTCCACGGAGAACTTCCAAGCTTCATAATATGGCCCCTGCCTACCTCTCCAGCTTCATTTGCTCCCATTGCAGTATCACTGGTAACGCCAGACCATGTTCACTTTTCCTCACACTCCCTGAAGAGTTTTCTTTTGTTTCATTCTTTCACTTTTGCCTGATATGGGAAGGGAGGATCCTTTACTCCTACCCCTTTTACCTGGTGAACTTCAGCTTATTCATTCTCACTTTGCACAGGAAGTCTTACACCCCTACCTCCCCTGAGCTTTGTGTCCCTCCTCTGTATTTCCAGAATATTCTGAGCATCTCTCATTACACAGCCAGGTTGTTTTAAAATCATTTGTTTAGGTTAGTGTTCACTTCTTTTATGGAAAGAGTTGGTCATATTCATTTTGGTGCTTAAAACAATGTCTGGCTCCTATTGGGTGTTCAAATGGCCGAATGGTTGAATGAAGATCTAGAAAGTTAAAGTGCCTTTTTCATTCATGTTGCTCATAGGTGACAAAATTGAGACTAGAAAACAGGTGCCTCTTTTATTGCCTCATGCTACAGACCAATACTACTTCTAGTACATTGTGTAAAACTGATGAGTACAACATTTATTGTGTAATACTGAATAAGTCACTTTAAGCTAATTTGCTAATGATTAAGATGATTAAATTATCCTTTGTAAATAATCAAGTTTTTGTGTACCGTACCTATGGGAGCCTGTTTCTGGTACATGAATAGTTTTGTATGAAATTTAATATTCACGAAGAGGTTAAGACAGTGCAAGTAGATTTAAAAGTAATTTAGAAAAATCAAAATGGTCTTTTAATGACTATATTTTGAGAGGTCAGCTAAAATTTTAAAAATAATGAGACAGATTCCAGGCACACTGTTTAAAAGATTCTGTGAGCTTTAGTTTAAAACGCCTAAAGATGGAAATGGTAAAATTTGGAAAATTTACATTGTAGGAGTAGCTCAGTAAATGTTTCAATCAAATTTGTAGATGCAAATTCTGACATATAGTGATTCTTGGGCCTTCAGGTGCTTCCATTTTCTGTAGCATACTGCAGAAATCAGTCAGGGTTTAGAAACTAAGACCCAGGCATCAATTTATGGAAAGATAGAGAAACATATTCCAATCTGGCTGTATTTCCAAGTTCAGAAGTTTTAAAGATGCAGAAGTTTTTTAAAAGTGAAGCATCAGAAAAAGAAAAGGCTCAAAGCTGAAATATTCCTTAATATCATCCAGTATGCTGTGTGTATGTATGAGAATTTCCCCAATTGTTTCCAAAAAGTACTTTTACAGTTGAGATGTTAAAACAGGATCCAACAATGTCCACACATCATTTGGTTGGTATGTCCTGAGTCTTTCTTTATCTATAACAGTTTCCTCTCCCTTTCTTCCCCCCATGCCTTTTATGTATTTATTAAAAAAAAAGTTTTTTGTCCTGCTCATTTTCTTATTATGTCGCAAAGTCAGTAAGAGTTGGAACATATTATTTTAGCAATAAAAATCGTTCCTGACTCCCAATAGACAATTAATGTTTGCTGAATAATGTCAATAATACTCAAGGTCTGTGTTTGTTCCTGCAGGTTGATCCAAAAGACTACATGTTCAGTGGACTGAAGGATGAAACAGTAGGTCGCTTACCTGGGAAAGTGGCAGGACAACAGTTTCTCATTCAAGACTGTGAGAACTGTAACATCTATATTTTTGATCACTCTGCTACAGTTACTATTGATGACTGTACTAACTGTGTCATTTTTCTGGGACCGGTGAAAGGCAGTGTGTTTTTCCGGAATTGCAGAGATTGCAAGAGCGCACTAGCCTGCCAACAGTTTCGTGTGAGGGATTGTAGAAAGCTGGAAGTCTTTTTGTGCTGTGCCACTCAGCCCATTATTGAGTCTTCCACGAATATCAAGTTTGGCTGTTTTCAGTGGTACTACCCTGAATTAGCTTTCCAGTTCAAAGATGCAGGGCTCAGTATCTTCAATAATACCTGGAGTAACATTCATGACTTTACACCTGTGTCAGGAGAACTCAATTGGAGCCTTCTTCCAGAAGATGCTGTCATTCAGGACCATGTTCCTCTACCTACCACCGAAGAGCTCAAAGCTGTCCGCCTTTCCACAGAAGCCAGTAGAAGTATCGTTCCAGTGTCCCGGGGTCAGAGACAGAAGAACAGTGATGAGTCATGCTTAGTGGTATTATTTGCTGGTGATTATACTATCGCAAATGCCAGGAAACTAATTGATGAGGTAAGGAGAAGAGAGAGAAGAGAAACAGACATACACCTGCATAGAAACACACCACTTTCTGGAGAGCGTCCATTCTTTTCAAATTGGCTATTAGAAATACAGGCAATCCTTAAATTATAGTCCTCTGCTCCCTACGGATTTATCTGTAAGCTAGTTGCTTAGGCCTCAAATACTTTCCCAAAGAAACTTTTTAAAAACAATTCAATTCAGGAAGCATCTGTTAAGCACTCATTATGTGCAGGTTACTCTGTCACCATCTTTCATTGATTATAGGATGCACCTTTGTTTTCCACAGTTTTGCTTCTCTGAAATGCATCTTACAATTGATGGCAGTTTAGAGCTGATGAAATATATGCTGGGAGTGGAGATAAATAGACAAAATTCTCTGCCCTCAAAGAACTTCCATTCTTTATCATAACTGATTTCCATGGGAGCTCACAAAAGTAGTACTGCAAAGTAAAGGATGACCTTTTATAATTATTTAGTGGGGAAATTTATTTGGAGTTTTTAACTGTTTAAGGTATGGGAAAGGCATTTAGGCATACAACTTTTGGAGCCCGTTTTGACTGAGAGCAACCTCCACATTACTTTCCTTTGCCCTATTGCCATGAAGAGGAAGTTGGTGTGAAACAATGAGGTGGCAGCTGAGATTGTGGACTCATGAGCAGGGGCTTTTAGTGCTTTCAGGAGTAGAGAAGGGTTCTTTGGGTAGCAGCTTTCACTTGAAAAATAAATGGGGATGTGGAGGTTAGGGGCTCCAGAAGCAGCAGTTCCTCCAGTGGGGAGGCAGCAGTAGGATGTATTGATTAGCCATTAATCAGGCTTTCTTCAGAAAGAGTCTGTTTGAATTTAAAAATCAAACTTCCAGAAATGTAGAGGTGAATGGAAAACTCTTTTTGAATGGATTTTTTTTTTAAGTTGTAACACTTCTGTCAAAAGGAATGGTTTTAGAAAAAAAAAAAACTAGAAAAATGACCACCTCTCTGTAGCTTATACATTCTACAATGTAGAAAACCCATGTCTGAAATCCACAAAGTATATCTGAGGTCCAGTTTTCAAAACAACAGAAGCCAAGTATAATCTTAAGACTTTGATATTTTCTTTCTTGATTATGCCAATCTGATAAAAATGTGCTATGGATCTGGTGAGATATAGAGAAAGTGCTCTGGCCTTTGAGCTATCTAATCACATGTTAATCCAACATCTGAGAGGTAAACATTTTCATTATACTGTATGGTGATTTTCTTAAAAATCTACATACAGTCTTCAAGAGAGGTAATTATTCAGGTTAAACTCCTTTTTGGTAGATAATGAGGAGAGGTCATAAAGAATGTACAGTACGTTTAAAGAAAAAAACCATCAAAACAAACACTGTCATTCTTCATGAGTCATCAGATGTTCTTAACCTTTTAACTTTTGATATCTGTTGTATGAAATGGCACTGTTGTGTGCACTTTTCGCAATATGACCAGGAAGAGTGATGTTCTTTAGATGTCCTTCTGGATTACAAAATAACTTAAATAAAAATCCAACAATAACAGTAACAAAAATGATGACAATAATAATAATAGCTGACAGTTAATATAGTGTTTATTATACGTCAGGTGACTGTTGTACAGTATTTAAGTGAATTAACTCACTTAATTCAGGAGTAACCTATGAAATAGGTGCCATTGTTCCTCTTTATACAGATAAGAAAAATGAGCCACAGAGAAGGTAAGTAACTTGCAAAAGGTCACTTGCTGGTAAGTAGCAGAGCCATGATTTAAATCCAGGCAGTTTGGCTTTGTAGGCCATAGTCTTAACCCTTAAGCATGATGCTATTATGCTGCCTCAGTGGTAAAGGAAAGTTGATAAATGCCTGGTGGAGCTGGAATGTGACCGTAAGTGTGTGGAGGCAAGGCAGATACTACCCTCCAGCCTAGAAGGAAAAATCCTGGGACTTTTTGGCTAGAGTTATCCTAACTAATTCTGAAATCACAGAATTAAGAGAACAAAAAGAAGAAAACGCTAAGTACATGTGAAGAGGGTATCACAACGTGCTGAAAGACCAGTAACTTACATATCAAGAGAGCGATTACATATTTTTTAAAAAATGAAGCTCGAGTTCCCTGGAAAATATGTGTAGAAGCTAGTTAGTGCTGAGACGGAAAAAAATGAAACTTGAGTCTTTTCTCGTATCATAACACAAATGTCTTAGAACGGCTTAGACTGGAACTGTGATTGCTAACTCTGGTTTTGTTAAACCTAGGAGTAGCACAGAATTTTGTTTCATAGTGTTTTCATAAATTAAACATATCATAATGATTTTTTAAGGTAGGAAGTGTAAAACTTGAGAGAGTAGGAAGTCCAGAAAAACTGGGTAAACCAGAAAGCACATTCCATAGGAGTCAAGAGAAGTTACTGGGCCTCGGTTTTCTTACCTAAAAATCAGATTTCTTGCTGCCTCTTAACTATATCACAGATAAGCACAGGATAAATTAAAGTAAAAGTAGTTTGAATTGTTTGGAAGTATTGTATAATTTAAGTTGGGTAGTTACCTCTATTTTCAAGTCTTTAAAAGTAGAAGAATTTTCATGAAAAAGAGTCTCTTCACATGTCTGCAGTGAAATATCAAAATAAATATACTAGTTTCATAGTTCATTGTTTTTAGGTAACAGTGTTTTGAATTAATCATCTTACTTTTGACAGTTTATGTGTCTGACTATAAAATGAGAGGTATTGAGCAGTCTAGAGAATTAGAAACAGATGTGGGATTGTTTCTGATAATTTAAGTAACTTTGCAGTCATTATCTGGCAGTGATGTTTATGTAATTTTCTGCTACTTTTGTATGGATGTTTCTCTTTTTCTGAGGCAGCATTGAGGGCTCTGGAAAAGGATTTGAGTTTGAATCCAATTTGATGAAATGGTATGGAATAACGTAGCCATAGAATGAAATACTATCAACCATTAAAACTGATTTTATAGTAGAATAGTTGGAAAATGTTCACAACCGAATAAGTGAAAATTTGTAGAATATTACGTATCTGATTTTTTTTTAAAGTAGATAAGTCTGGAGAGTTATATATACTAAAATGTTGACAGTTGTGGTTCTTTTTAGGAAGTGGATTAAGAGCAGGGTTTTCTTTTCTTGTTCGTAGCTCTATGGATTTTACATAAAACATGCATTATTTCTGTAATGGGGGGAAAATTAAAACCGGAAGGGTAAAAGGAAGTATACCGGGACTTCCCTGGTGGTCCAGTGGTTAGGACTCCGTGCTTCCACTGCAGGGGGCACGGGTTCCATCCCTGGTCGGGGGAACTAAGACTAAGATCCCACAAGCCACGCAGCGTGGCCAAAAAAAAAAAAAAAGGAAGTATACCTATATAGCAGTGGCATCTTTGAGTGGTAGCACTTTGGTTGATATTTCTTTGTTTCTGTTTTTTATTTTTTAAATGTTTAAAAAAAATGTTCCGTATTGAGCCTATTTGTTACTTTTATAATTAAAAACTCAATAGGCTTTAATTGGTTGAATCGCTTTGCATTTTTAAAAACTTCTTTCATAATTATTAAAAAAATTAATGTGTACTCATTGTAGAGAACTGTAGAAATAAAGAAGAGTAGAAATAAGTTTAAATATCATCCATAATGTGCTGTACCTTGAATTGTCTTTGTAGGAATAATTTTTAATTTATTTAGTCCGTAATCAGTTTAATTGGGTTCAAGTCACAGCTCTGTCCCTTAAGAGTTGTGTGGCCATGGGCAGATTTCTTAACCACTCTGTGCTTTAGTTTCTCATCTGTAAAATGAGAGTAATAATAGTACCTGCCTCGTGAGAGGGTTAAACGTGTTTTACCTGTAGAACACATAAAACTGCCTGGCACATAGTAAGTACTCCATAAGTGTATTCTAGCGTTATTGTGCTATACTATATAAATTTGAATCATGCTTTTTAAAATTAACAGTATTATATAAGCTTTCCCCCTTTTATTATTTGTTATATTTAACAAACTATGGTATTTTATCTTGTGAATGTACCATACTTTACTTAACCATCCTCCTCTCACTGGACAGTGTCACCAAACTAAAGCTTCTGTTAGTTTCAGTCAACAAAATTTTTTTAATAAAGTTTAAAATTTTGAGGGCTAATTTACATTTATTTGACCCTTAATTGTAACAGTAGGCAGTACTAATTCTTTTTTTTTTTTTTTTAACATCTTTATTGGAGTGGCAGTACTAATTCTTAATCGGAACCACCCATCTGGAAGAAAGAATCTTGTGTATGTGAAAACTTGTTTATAGCAAACACCCTGAATTAATTACAGTTATAACTAAAACAAAAATCAGAGCACTGTGTTGTATTTTATACAGAAAAATTATAGAATAGGAAAATATTGTTTTAGTCTCAGGTCATTTAAAAATGTAAATGAAATTTTATTTCCCACAGCTGGTTGGTAAAGGCTTTTTCCTGGTTCAGACAAAGGAGGTGTCAATGAAAGCTGAAGATGCTCAAAGGGTTTTTCGGGAAAAAGCACCTGACTTCCTTCCTCTTCTGAACAAAGGTACCTTCTGGATGATTGGTATACTTTTGTGGTTTTTCCCTTGACCTGTTGATTTGATTTACTCTTGCCTTTAGTATTTCTCTTACATTGTCTTCTCTTTGTCATTTGTTTTATGTTTTTCCTATTACTATTCAGAAATGTCAAAATTTCACATCATTCGAAAAGCCATATGTAATTACCTAGAAATTAGGCAGTAGGTTTCTTTTTCCCTGTTCTATCATCTTCGTTCTTGAAAGTCACATTTTATTATTATGTATTTTATTATTTTAAATTATTATTTTATTATTATTATTGTACTATAGTGAGTGACCATTTCCTTCTCCCTGCCCAGAGTTACAAAGCACTTGATAAGGATTCTTTCTGCCTTCAGTGTGCTTTGACCATACTGGAAAAGGAATAAGAAATATAAATAAAACAGTATACTATTCTGTGTATTTAACACGATCTGATTAAGTTGTCAGATACCGGAAATATGTCTACAAACAGAGGAACTAGAGTTCCTGTGCCCTCCTGAAGTGTTGCTATTTGCCTCTATGTATTCTAGAAGACAGAGTACCGTTCATCTATTAGGGCAGGGACATTGTTTGCTCTAGGCTCATCAGGCCTTTCTTGACCGGCCTGAGCAAATATATATGGTAATAGGTAATGCTGATTGGATATACCCTAGAAAGAGGGCACATCTGCATTTACATGCTCTTTATATATAAATAAGTTGTAATAAACTGCAAAAACCTGTATGAAAATATTGGAGGATTGTTAGGATAACTTTAATAACTAATGCTGGGTGCGATTTGGCCCTTAAGTATTAATGCAGTATTTCATATACTTTAGTGGTTACTCTAGTAGTACCAAGGACTGGCTCCAACCAGTGCATGAATCTATCCCAGATCATATATAGGAAATTATGACCCGGCTCCTTTGATGCAGCCATTTTGATATGGGAAAATTTGATGGAACCTTGGAAACAAATCTTTAAACTCTCAGCAGCTTTCAGAAATTGAATTAAGTAATAAGTGTGTGTAATAGACATCCTAAAGTGTGAGGATTAGGGATGAAGTGAGCATATGAGTAGGCCTAAATTAATGATTTATATACTTGTGTAATGTTAGTGAAGCGGTTTCACAGAATTGCTCCAACCCAGCCATAATATGTGTTTAAGTCACATAACATTCCACATGGAAGAAATAAAATGTTCTGTTCCTGCAAAAAGTAGAACCAAAACCAATGGACAGATGTTATAGGAATTTCAGCAAATAAATATCATATAAACAGCTTTTAAAACCAGAGATGTCCATAGGAAGTGGTCAAAGACTAATGAAGTCATGTCAAAAGGTCACAGGAGCCAGCTTGAAGGAGTCTCAAGAAGTTTCCACTGGCCAAATTTGGGACAATTTGAGCATCAAAAACAATAATGAAGGGAATTGATTAAACAACAATAGAAATCCATGCATCCATAGTGATAATAAAAAAGAGGGGAGAGGAAATTGGCACTGAACTATGGACCAGCGTGCCCAGTCTGCTTGGAATCAACCTAACTATATGGTCTACACGGATATCATGAATGACTGCTAGACAGTCCCATGATCTAGAAGCTTCCTATCCTCTATTAAAAGAGGCACTCTTCCATTAGCTTGAAATGACCCTTTCTCCAGGACCCCAAATTGGCTCACAGTAATAATCAGTTTCTCACCTAAGTAGTCACAAATCTTCTGTTTAAAATTTGTTTTTATAATCTGAGAAATATCTCCATAAAACTCATCAGCCCATGCTTTTTATCTAATTTGAAAAATCAACAGTATTTAATGTATTCAGTTAATAAATGTGTATTAAGCACCAAAAACAGGGGGGTGGGGGGGAGAGGGAATAAGGAAAGCTCTTCTGCTCTTTATAGAATACTCTGAGCTAATAAACGTAGAAGGAATGATAGACTTCAGAAATCACCATTTTCTAAACCCCGATGTAATAATTAATTCAGACAAAGGTTATCAGTGGATGCTAAAACTATTGGGGTAAAAGTTGATAAAAAGTAGGATACTTATACATTCTAATTCAAATGGGAAGTGTACCTTTAGAGCAGAGATTTGATGATCATCACACTAACCCAGTGATCAAACTTAGCATCACTGATGGCAGGGCAGCCTGACATTGTATTTCTCCTAATGCGATGCAATGAGAAATACACATCATCATCTATGAAGTATTCTTGCCAAAAATATTTTACCTGAATCTAATCGAGCCAAGACTTAATTTCTGGTTTATAGGAAAGAAAGGAAATCTGGAGACATGTTAAATGACACCATGAGGAAACTGAAACAAATTAAAAATAGAAGACATTTTACAAGATAACTGGCTAGGACTCTTCAGACAATGTCCTGGAAAACAGAAACAATGGGGGACTGTTCTGGATTAAAAGAAACCTAACAATTAAATGCAAGGAATGAACCTTAATTGGATTTTGGATTAGGGTGGGGTGAACGATAAAGCTGTAAAAGTCATTTTGGGGACAACTGGGGAAGTTTGAGGATGATATTTTGGAATTATTGTTGTATCCTTAAGTATGATAGTGGTACTGTGGTTACATAGGAGATGCATGCTGAAGTGTTACGATGTCTGCTATTTTCAAATGGCTCAGCAAAACAAAAAAGTGTGTGTGTTTGTGCATGTCTGTGTGTGCATGTGTGTGTATGTGTATAGTGTGTGGCAAAGCAAACGTGGCCAAATGTTAACATTTGATGGGTGTAAGTGAAGAGCAAATGGATGTTTGTTATTCTTTCAACTTTTCTATAATGTTTGGAATTTTTCAGAAGAAAAGTTGGGGAAAAATTTTAAGTTGCCCAATAGTGCATTGATTGATGTGGAATAATGAGCAGGCTGTCTGTGGAGATATTCCGGCAGGTGTTGGATGGATTGGGTCCTTATGTAAAAGTGGCCATCAGTCACTCTGAGGAGAGTTTCTCAGCCTCAGCACTGTTGACATTTTAGATAATTCTTTGCTGTGGTGGGCTGTCCTGTACATTATAGGATGTTTAGCAGCATCTCTGGCCTCTACTGACTAGGTACCAATAGCACACTGCCCCAATTATGGCAACCAAAAGTGTTTCCAGACATTGCGAAATGCCCCATGGGGGACAAAATTGCTCCCAGTTGCAAACCACTGTTCTTAGCAGGGGGATGGACTTATTCTTTTGAAAATTCACTTTTATTTCAAATAGTTTATACTTTAGAGTCTGTAAGTTTTCCTCTTCAGTTAAAGTAGTCATAATTATTTCCTTTCAATTAATGAAGCTATTTGACAGCCTAATGAGAGAATTCATTGTGTTTTTCATCTTGAGAATCTTCCAAATCTGACTGATTCTCAGAACCGTCTGGGGTGCTGTTAAAGATTTAAATTTCCACCTCCCACCCAAGAAAGACTGATTCAAATATCTCTGAGATATTCCCTTGGAATCTGCATTTTAAAAAGTTCCCCAGGGCTTCCCTGGTGGCGCAGTGGTTGGGAGTCCGCCTGCCAATGCAGGGGACACGGGTTCGAGCCCTGGTCTGGGAGGATCCCACATGCCGCGGAGCGACTGGGCCCGTGAGCCACAATTGCTGAGCCTGCGCGTCTGGAGCCTGTGCTCCGCAACAGGAGAGGCCGCGTTAGTGAGAGGCCTGCGCACCGCGATGAAGAGTGGCCCCCAGTTGCCGCAACTGGAGAGAGCCCTCGCACAGAGACGAAGACCCAACACAGCCATAAATAAATAAATAAATAAATAAATAATTTTAAAAAAAATCAAAAAAAAAAAGGAAATAAAAAACAGCAGACCAAAAAAGTACTATAGAGCATATTTCCTTATAAAAAAAAAGAAAAAAAAAAAAGTTCCCCAGATGGTTCTGATGATTAGTCAGATTTGGGTTCCTTTGTTTTAGAGGGTCATTCATTCATTTATTCAACAAACATAGATGAGATCTGAGAAGTAGTAAAGGAGGAATCAGATTATATAGGGCCTTGTAGGCCACTGTAGAGACTGTGGCTTCTAGTTTGAGTGAGATGAGAATCTACTAGACATTTTTGTTTTAAAATAAACTCTTTATATTGGAATAATTTTAGATTTTCAGAAAAATTGCAAAGGTAGTACAGAGAGTTTTGAAACTCACCTTCCTCTTATGTTAACATAAGCATCATACATTTGTTGAAACTAAGAAATTTACATGGGTAAAATACTATTTACTCAAACTATAAACTTTATTCAAATTTCACTGGGTTTTTTTCACTTATGTCCTTTTTCTGTTCCAGAATTCAGTCCAAGATCCCACATTGCATTTAGTCATTATGTCTCCTTAATCTCTTCTAATCTGTGACAGTTCCTTAGTCTTTCCTTGTTTTTCATAACCTTGAAATATTCGAGCAGTATTGGTAAGTTATTTTGTAGAATGTCCCTCAGTTTGAGTTTGTCTGGTGTTTTCTCTGGTTAGACTGGGGTTATGGGTTTTGGAGAAGAGGTGAAGTGCCCTTCTCA
The DNA here is from genome assembly GCF_028023285.1 of Balaenoptera ricei. NCBI lineage: Eukaryota > Metazoa > Chordata > Mammalia > Artiodactyla > Balaenopteridae > Balaenoptera > Balaenoptera ricei. The sequence goes on from NC_082660.1 coordinate 42,985,729, forward strand.
TCACGTCACATCACATCACATCATAGGGCACATGATAGCAACATGACTTAATGCTGGTCATGTTGACCTTAGTGACTTGGTTCAGGTGGTATCTGCCAGGTTTCTTGTACACTGTAAAGTTCCTTTTTTCCCCTTTCTATACTCTTTGGAAGTTCTTTCTATGATCTTTGGAAGTTGAGTCACTAAGACCAGTCTACACTCAAGGAGAGGGAATTAAGCTCCACCTCCTAGAGAGGGGAGTATCTATATACATTATTTGGAATTCTGTAAGAAAGATTTGTCCCTTCTCTCCCATTTATTTATTCAGTCATTTATGTCTATCAGTAGGGACTCGTAGATACGTATTTTATTCTTTGGGTTATAGTCCAATACTATCAAATTGTTCCAGTTTTAGCCTTTGGGAGCTCTTTTAGGTTAGTTCCTCTGTCTCTTTGACATGCCTTTTATTTCTTTTTCTTGCATTATTATGTTGGCTAGGACTTCCACTATTATGCTGTGTAGAATAGTGAGAAGAGGACATCCTTGCCCTGTTTCTGATCTCAGGGTGAAAGTGTTCAGTCTCACCATTAAGAATGATGGTAGTTGTAGATTTTTCATACATATCTTTTATTAGACTGAGGGAGTTTCATTCTATTCATGGTTTGTTGAGGGTTTTTTTGGCTGTGTCAGTTCTTAGTTGCAGCACGTGGGATCTTTTCATTGCGGTGCACGGGCTCTTCATTGCAGCGCACGGGCTTCTCTCTAGTTGTGGCGTGTGGGCTCCAGAGCATGCAGGCTCAGTAGTTGCGGCATGCAGGCTCTCTAGTTGTGGCACTCAGGCTCAGTAGTTGTGGCACTCGGGCTTAGTTGCCCCGCAGCATGTGGGATCTTAGTTCCCCGACCAGGGGTTGAACCCGCATCCCTTGCATTGAAAGGTGGATTCTTAACCACTGGACCACCAGGGAAGTCCCTGTTGAGTTTTTATCACACATGATGTTGAATTTTGTTGAATGCTTTTTCTGTATTTATTGAGATGATCATGTTTTTTTATTATTGAGTCATTTAATCTGGTGAGTGACTTTTGTTAATTTTGAATGTTGAACCAACCTTGTATTCCTGAGATGCACCCCATTGATCATGATGTTTTATCCCTTTAATATATTGCTGGATTCAATTTGCTAATATTTTATTGTAGATTTTTACATCTTTGTCCATGAAGCGTATTGGTTTGTGGTTTTCTTTTCTTGTAGTATCTTTCTCTGGCTTTGATATTAGTGTAATGCTGGCCTCAAAATGAGTTGAGAAGTATCCTTCTTCTTCTGTGATCTTGGAGAGATTATAGAGAATTAGTATCATTTCTTCCTTAAATGTCTGGTAGAATTTGCCAGTGAAACCCATCTGGGCCTGAAGACTTGGGGGGAAGATTTTTAGCCATACATTTTATTTATTTATTACATAGAGAGCTCTTCAAGATATATTTGTCTTCTTGGGTGAATTTTGATAGTTTTTGTCTTTTGGGGAATTGTTTCATTTCATCTGAGTTATCAAATTTATAGGTGTAGAGTTTATAGTATTTCATTATTATTAATGTATGTAGGATCAGTAGTGATGTCCTTCTTATACTCCTGTTGGTGACTTGAGGCCTCTCCCTCTCCCATTGGCCTCGATAGAGGTTTATCACTTTATTGATAATTTCAAAGAAGCAGCTTTTTGTTTTATTGATTTTCTCTATTGTTTTTCTCTTTTCAGTTTCATTGGTTTCTGCTCTAATATTTATTTCCTTCCTTTCATTTGCTTTAGGTTTAATTTGCTCTTCTTTCTCTAGTTTCTTAAGGTTTAAGTTTGGGTTACTGATTTCTTCTTTTCTAATAGAGTGATTCTCGTTACTCACAGTAGGTCTGTTCTATAAAGTTGCTGTGAACACTGAATCAGTGAGTACTGAATTGCTACTCCTAGGAGAAATGCAGGGCTAGGTTCCTACAAGTCTCTGGTCACAACATTTCTTTCAACCAATCAGTATAACCTTGTTGTATGTGTGTTTCTGCTTAAAGACACCTCATTTAGTATATGTTTTTGATTCATTAACATTGAACTCACAGCCAGCAGCACTGTAACTTGTGCCTGAATGAAGCTTATCTAACAGACATTTTCTTTGTAAGGCACATCACAGGTTTCCTAAGCTTAGGAACATTAGACTGTACTTGAGCACTACATTTGAAGGCCATTTTAAACACTGATATTACCAACAAAAAGTATAAAAATGTGGCACTAGATGGACTGTGAAAAGGCCACTTGTTTACAGAATGAATGCTGAAACAAGAAGGCAGAGCATCAGTTTGTTCAAATTTACCTGGAAACATGCATGTCAGGCAGCTCATATTTTTTGCCACTTTGTGTGTGTCCATGAATGACCATGAAAAGACAAGTATTGATTTTGAGTAAAATATTTTACCTATTTGGTAAAATAAATTTTACCAAGTAAGCAATTAGCAAATAAGGAACCCACAAATAATGAGGATTGACTGTGTATGTATTTTGTGTTAGAAATTTTCCTTTAAGTGCTGCTTTAGCTGCATTCTGCCAATTTTGATATGATGTATTTTCATTTAATTCAGGGTTTGGCAAAGTATGGCCTACTGTACATTTTTTAAATGAAGTTTTATCAGAGCATAGCCACACTCATTCTTTTATTTATTATGTTTTGCTGCTATTGCACTGTAACAGCAGAGATGATTAGTTGTGACAGACATTGTATGGCTCACTAAGCCTAAAATATTTCCCATCTGGCCCTTTACAGAAAAAGTGTGCTGACCCCTGATGTAGTAGTTTCCCTTGAGACTTTTCACTTGATCCATGGATAATTTAGAAGTATAATGTTTAATTTCCAAACATTTGGGAGATTGTCCAGATGTGTTTCTATTACTGATTTCTAGATTAATGCTGTTATGGTCTGAAAACACACATTGTATTATTTCTATTTTCTTTAATAAGTTAAGGCTTGTTTTCTGGAACAGAATATAGTCTATCTTGGTGAATAATCTATGTGCAGGTGAGAAGAATATATAATCTGCTTTTGTTTGCTGAAATGTTCTATAAATGTCCACTAGGTCGGTTTGGTTGATAGCGCTATTCAGGTCATCTATATCCTTACTGATTTTCTGCCTACTTGCTCTATGAATTAAAGAGAGGAGTGTCAAAGTCCTCAACTGTAACTGTAGATTCGTCTATTTCTTTTTTCAGACTCTATCAGATTTTGCCTTGTGAATTTTGAAACTCTGTCGTTAGGTGCATACACATCTAAGATTATGTCTTCTTGAAGAATCCTTTATTATTATGTAATGTCCCTCTTTGTCTCTGATAATCTTCCTTGTTCTGAAATCTGCTTTGTCTGAAATACAGCTACTCCAGCTTTTGTTTGGTTGTTCGTGTTTCATCATAAAGCTTTATCCCTTTTCTTTTAACTTATCAAAGTCTGTGTATCTAAAGTGAATTTTTTGTAGACAGCATATAGTTGGTTCTTGCTTTTCAATCCAATTTGACAGTCTCTGTCTTTTTTTTTTTTTTTTGGCTGCCTTGGGTCTTCGTTGCTGCCCCCGAGCTTTCTCTAGTTGCAGTGAGCAGGGGCTACTCTTCGTTGCGGTGCACGGGCTTCTCATTGCAGTGGCTTCTCTTGTTGCCGAGCATGGGCTCTAGGCACGCGGGCTTCAGTAGTTGTGGCTCGCAGGCTCAGTAGTTGTGGCTTGTGGGCTCTAGAGCGCAGGCTCAGTAGTTGTGGCGCACGGGCTTAGTTGCTCCACGGCACGTGGGATCTTCCCGGACCAGGGCTCGAACCCGTATCCCCTGCATTGGTAGGCGGATTCTTAACCACTGCACCACCAGGGAAGTCTGTCTTTAACTGGTGTGTTTGCACCATTCATATTGAAAGGGATTGATATCGTTGGATCAATATCTACAATCTTGCTAGCTGCTTTCTGTTCCATTTGTTCTTTGTTTTTTGTTTCCTCTTTTTCTGTTTAATTGGGTATTTTTTAATGATTCCATTTTACCTCCCCTAGTGACTTATTATTTATACCTCTTTTCCTAAATCTTATTTAATGGTCACCTTTGATTTTACAGTATACATATTTAAATAATTTGAGTCCACCTTATAATAATATTATACCACATCACCTGTAGTATATAAGGACCTAAGAACATCATATTCTCAAATCTTCCTTCCCATCCTTGTGTCACTGTTATATATTTTACTATTACATATGCTGTAAACACCTAATGCATTGTTCACATTATTACTTTAAACTGTCAGTTATTTTTAGAACAATTAAAAATAAGAAAAATATAGACATATTACTGGAGGTTTTAGAGCATATGAATGCCATGGTCCCTTTAAAATGTAGCTTTTATCATTCTGGTTACTCTAAGGGGAGAAACAGAGAGACCAGCTGGGAGGCTGTTGCTGTAACCTAATTGAGATGTGACAGTGACTTGTTCCAAGGTCATGTTAAATAACACAGAAGAGTTCATTAGATAGGATATCCAGAAATCTTTTTTGTTTACTTCGAAGTCTCACAACTTTTTCATGACAGTTCAAATATTTAGATTTAAAGCTACTGCAAGCTATTTGATAAGACAGTCACATTAAAACAGTAAAAACATGACCAGTGATCTTGTTGACCTCATAATTCAGTTTGAAATAGTCACTTGAAGTAATCACTTTGAAGTAATTGTAGTCCTCATTATTAGATAGAGAGACAAATAGAACTGCTTAAAAAGCACATTGTTGGTGGTGTAGTTTTTTTAAAATTTAGGGTCCACACATGTTAATCAAAACTGCTGCACTTGTCCACCTTTTCTGTTGATGTTTCTTTGTTGGCAAATTAAGTCACTTATTGGAAGTTCTTCATATCCTATTCAAAGGATAGCAACCAAGTTACATACTTGGGTAATTCTACCAAAATTGTATTTCTGAATTCTAGATTATATTGTCTTTGTAGAATACAGGAACTTTCAGTAATAAATGTCTGACTTTAAAAGATATATCTACTGTATTTCTTTTAGTGATCCTGAATAAAAGCATATTCCATTCTACCTTAATTCAAACTTTCTACTCTCTGCAAAACTGGAAACCCTACATTATCAAATTTTTCTTTTTAGTTCAATATTTTTTCGGTTTGAAATGCTTTTTAAACTCTTTTTTGCAAATTTCCAAATGTACTGTTTCTACTCAGAAGTAGCTTCCAATGACCCCATGTGTACCCATCCCCCAGTTTTATCAACCTTTTGCCATACTTTAAAAAATAATCTATATATTCTCCTTTTTGCTGAAATATTTTAATCAAATTTTGATGTCTTGTCATTTCATCCCTAAATATTTCAGTATGTATCTTAAACAAAGTGAAATTAAAAATGAATGTTTTCTAATAACAGTTTTATTAAGATATATTTTATATACCATAAGATTTATACCATAACAATTTGACAGCTACACAAATGTTTTCTTAAGTGGGGTGTATTATCACGTCTAACATGATTAACAATGTCTTAATATCATCAACTAATTAGTCCATGTTCAAATTTCCCTAATTGTCTAAAAACATTCTTTATGTATTTTTACAGTTAATTTGATCCAGATCTAAAACTGGCGCACTCACTCACTGTATGTGGTTGTTTTGTATCTTATATCGCTCTTAACCAGAAACAGGTGTTCCCCCTCCCCTGTTTGTTTCGTGCCTTCGTCTTGTAAAAGAAATGTGGTCAGTTGTCCTGTAGTACGCATGGGTTTGTTTAATTTGTTCCTCTATAGTTCTTGTAGATTAGAAGTTAAATCAAAGCCTTGTTTACACTCAGGTTTAGTTTTTTGGGGGGAATATTTCACAGGTGGTACTATTTCCTATAATGAGAAGGCACATAATATTTGATTGTTGTACTTCTAGTGATGCCAATATTGTTAGGCTCAGGTGGTGACAGTCTTTTTATTGTAGAGTTTCCTGTGAGTCTTCCCTATGGGATGCTAAAGCCATTGATGATTGTTGCCTGATCCAGTTATTTTATTAGGAGTTTCAAAATGATCATTTTCTAATTGTGTCATTACCTCTGCATTTATTAATGGATGTTAACAGAACTTCTCCTCGTATGCTGAGCTGTTTGGCTAACTTGAAATATGCTTCATATCAGAAAAGCAGAGTAAATAAAGGAGAAATAATTAAGCATCGATTTTCAGAGTAAAAAGTCGGTGCCCGAGCAACCTATAGTGGTGTCCAGTGAATTTTGTTTGTTTGTGTCTTTTCTGAATATCATTATGAGCTCATGACTTTATATATTCAGTATGTTTTGATAAATTGCAGGCATTATTCCTTCTGATCTCACCATGTCTCATCTTTGGTCATTAGGAGCCTCTTCAAGCTGGCTCCTGTATCCTTTTGATAAAACCCTATTGGCCTTTGATAGCCTCATTGCTTTTTGGCTCAACATGATATTTGAGGTTGATCTTACCCATTTCTTGCCCCAGACATAGAATCATCCATTTTTCTGAGAAAATATTCCCCAGTTACCTTCTTTTCTTTACTCAGTACCCATCTTGATCTATATACTGTGATACTGCAAAACTCATACTTAAACTCGTTCTCTGTATCTGATTGTACAGTTGACTGTGATATATCCTGCCTTTTCTATATTTGTTGTCTGTATTAAATCACAAGCCTTTTCTCTCCTTCTTGTGCCTTGTTCTGTGGCACATGACTACATTCACCTTAGTATTTCATTCCTTAATACTTCATTTTTCTCTCTTGCTCCGTATTGTTTAATAGATTTATATCTTTTTTTCAATTTTTGAATTTTATTTTATTTATTTTTTTATACAGCAGGTTCTTATCAGTCATCAGTTTTATACAGATCAGTGTATACATGTCAATACCAATCGCCCAATTCATCACACCAGCACCACCACCCCCCCGCCGCTTTCCCCCCTTGGTGTCCATATGTTTCTTCTCCACATCTGTGTCTCAATTTTTGCCCTGCAAACTGGTTCATCTGTACCATTTTTCTATGTTCCATATATATGCGTTAATATACGATATTTGTTTTTCTCTTTCTGACTTACTTCACTCTGTATGACAGTCTATAGATCCATCCATGTCTCAACAAATGACTCAATTTCGTTCCTTTTTATGGCTGAGTAATATTCCATTGTATATATGTACCACATCTTCTTTATCCATTCATCTGTCGATGGGCATTTAGGTTGCTTCCATGACCTGGCTATTGTAAGTAGTGCTGCAATGAACATTGGGGTGCATGTGTCTTTTTGAATTATGGTTTTCTCTGGGTATATGCCCAGTAGTGGGATTGCTGGATCATATGGTAATTCTATTTTTAGTTTTTTAAGGAACCTCCATACTGTTCTACATAGTGGCTGTATCAATTTACATTCCCACCAACAGTGCAAGAGGGTTCCCTTTTCTCCACACCCTCTCCAGCATTTGTTGTTTGTAGATTTTCTGATGATGCCCATTCTACCTGGTGTGAGGTGGTACCTCATTGTAGTTTTGATTTGCATTTCTCTAATAATTAGTGATGTTGAGCAGCTTTTCATGTGCTTCTTGGCCATCTGTATGTCTTCTTTGGAGAACTGTCTATACAGGTCTTCTGCCCATTTTTGGATTGGGTTGTTTGTTTTTTGATATTGAGCTGCATGAGCTGTTTATATATTTTGGAGATTAATCCTTTGTCCGTTGATTCGTTTGCAAATATTTTCTCCCATTCTGAGGGTTGTCTTTTCGTCTTGTTTATGGTTTCCTTTGCTGTGCAAAAGCTTTGAAGTTTCATTAGGTCCCATTTGTTTATTTTTGTTTTTATTTCCATTACTCTAGGAGGTGGGTCAAAAAAGATCTTGCTGTGATTTATGTCAAAGAGTGTTCTTCCTATGTTTTCCTCTAAGAGTTTTATAGTGTCTGGTCTTACATTTAGGTCTCTAATCCATTTTGAGTTTATTTTTGTGTATGGTGTTAGGGAGTGTTCTAATTTCATTCTTCTACATGTAGCTGTCCAGTTTTCCCAGCACCACTTACTGAAGAGACTGTCTTTTCTCCATTGTATATCCTTGCCTCCTTTGACATAGATTAGTTGACCATAGGTGTGTGGGTTTGTCTCTGGGCTTTCTATCTTGTTCAATTGATCTATGTTTCTGTTTCTGTGCCAGTACCATATTGTCTTGATTACTGTAGCTTTGTAGTATAGTCTGAAGTCAGGGAGTCTGATTCCTCCAGCTCCATTTTTTCCCTCAAGACTGCTTTGGCTATTTGGGGTCTTTTGTGTCTCCATACAAATTTTAAGATTTTTTGTTCTAGTTCCTAAAAAAATTCCATTGATAATTTGATAGGGATTGCATTGAATCTGTAGATTGCTTTGAGTAGTATAGTCATTTTCACAATATTGATTCTTCCAATCCAAGAACATGGTATATCTCTCCATCTGTTGGTATCATATTTAATTTCTTTCATCAGTGTCTTATAGTTTTCTGCATACAGGTCTTTTGTCTCCCTAGGTAGGTTTATTCCTAGATATTTTATTCTTTTTGTTGCAGTGGTAAATGGGAATGTTTCCTTAATTTCTCTCAGATTTTTCATCATTAGTGTATAGGAATGTGAGAGATTTCTGTGCATTAATTTTGTATCCTGCTACTTTACCAAATTCATTGATTAGCTCTAGTACTTTTCTGGTGGCATCTTTAGGATTCTCTATGTATAGTATCATGTCATCTGCAAACAGTGAAAGTTTTATTTCTTCTTTTCCAATTTGTGTTCCTTTTATTTCTTTTTCTTCTCTGATTGCCGTGGCTAGGACTTCCAAAACTATGTTGAATAATAGTGGTGAGAGTGGGCAACCTTGTCTTGTTCCTGATCTTAGAGGAAATGCTTTCAGTTTTTCACCATTGACAATGATGTTTGCTGTGGGTTTGTCGTATATGGCCTTTATTGTGTTGAGGTAGGTTCCCTGTATGCCCACTTTCTGGAGAGTTTTTTTCATAAATGGGTGTTGAATTTTGTCAAAAGGTTTTTCTGTATCTATTGAGATGATCATATGGTTTTTACTCTTCAGTTTGTTAATATGGTGTATCACATTGATTGATTTGCATATATTGCGTATATTGAAGAATCCTTGCATCCCTGGGATAAATCCCACTTGATCATGGTGTATGATCCTTTTCATGTGTTGTTGGATTCTGTTTGCTAGTATTTTGTTGAGAATTTTTGCATCTATATTCATCAGTGATATTGGTCTGTGATTTTTTCCTTTTTAGTATCTTTGTCTGGTTTTGGTATCAGGGTGATGGTGGCCTCATAGAATGAGTTTCGGAGTGTTCCTTCCTCCTCAATTTTTTGGAAGAGTTTGAGAAGGATGGGTGTTAGCTCTTCTCTAAATGTTTGATAGAATTTACCTGTGAAGCCGTCTGGTCCTGGACTTTTGTTTGTTGGAAGATTTTTAATCCCAGTTTCAACTTCATTACTTGTGATTGGTCTGGTCATATTTTCTATTTCTTCCTGGTTCAGTCTTGGAAGGTTATACCTTTCTAAGAATGTGTCCATGTCTTCCAGGTTGTCCATTTTATTGGCATAGAGTTGCTTGTAGTAGTCTCTTAGGATGCTTTGTATTTCTGCAGTGTCTGTTGTAACTTCCTGTTTTTCATTTGTAATTTTTATTGATTTGAGTCCTCTCCCTCTTTTTCTTCATGAGTCTGGCTAATGGTTTATCAGTTTTGTTTATCTTCTCAAAGAACCAGCTTTTAGTTTTATTGATCTTTGCTATTGTTTTCTTTGTTTCTATTTCATTTATTTCTGCTCTGATCTTTATGATTTCTTTCCTTCTGCTAACTTTGGGTTTTGTTTGTTCTTCTTTCTCTAGTTCCTTTAGGTGTAAGGTTAGATTGTTTATTTGAGATTTTTCTTGTTTCTTGAGGTAGGCTTGTATTGCTATAAACTTCCCTCTTAGAGCTGCTTTTGCTGCATCCCATAGGTTTTGGATCGTCGTGTTTTCATTGTCATTTATCTCTAGGTATTTTTTGATTTCCTCTTTGATTTCTTCAGTGATCTCTTGGTTATTTAGTAATGTATTGTTTAGCCTCCATGTGTTTGTGTTTTTTACTTTTTTTCCCTGTAATTCATTTCTAATCTCATAGCGTTGTGGTCAGAAAAGATGCTTGATATGATTTCAGTTTTCTTAAATTTACTGAGGCTTGATTTGTGACCCAAGATGTGATCTATCCTGGAGAATGTTCCATGCGCACCTGAGAAGAAAGTGTAATCTGCTGTTTTTGGATGGAATGTCCTACAAATATCAATTAAATCTATCTGGTCTATTGTTTCATTTAAAGCTTCTGTTTCCTTATTTATTTTCATTTTGGATGATCTGTCCGTTGGTGTAAGTGAGGTGTTAAAGTCCCCCACTATTATTGTGTTACTGTTGATTTCCTCTTTTACAGCTGTTAGCAGTTGCTTTAGGTGTTGAGGTGCTCCCATGTTGGGTGCATATATATTTATAATTGTTATATCTTCTTCTTGGAGTAATCCCTTGATCATTATGTAGTGCCCTTCCTTGTCTCTTGTAACATTCTTTGTTTTAAAGTATATTTTATCTGATATGAGTATTGCTACTTCCGCTTTCTTTTGATTTCCATTTGCATGGAATATCTTTTTCCATCCCCTCACTTTCAGTCTGTATGTGTCCCTAGGGCTGAAGTGGGTCCCTTGTAGACAGCATATATATGGGTCTTGTTTTTGTATCCATTCAGCAAGCCTGTGTCTTTTGGTTGGAGCATTTAATCCATTCATGTTTAAGGTAATTATCGATATGTATGTTCCTATGACTGTTTTCTTAGTTGTTTTGGGTTTGTTTTTGTAGGTCCTTTTCTTCTCTTGTGTTTCCCACTTAAAGAAGTTCCTTTAGCATTTGTTGTAGGGTGGGTTTGGTGGTGCTGAATTCTCTTAGCTTTTGCTTGTCTGTAAAGCTTTTGATTTCTCCATCGAATCTGAATGAGATCCTTGCTGGGTAGAGTAATCTTGGTTGTAGGTTCTTCTCTTTCATCACTTTAAGTATATCATGTCACTCCCTTCTGGCTTGTAGAGTTTCTGCTGAGAAATCAGCTGTTAACCTTATGGGAGTTCTCTTATATGTTATTTGTCGTTTTTCCCTTGCTGCTTTCAATAATTTTTCTTTGTCTTTAGTTTTTTTTTTTTTAATTTTTTAATTTATTATTTATTTATTATTTTTATTTTTGGCTGTGTTGGGTCTTCGTTTCTGTGCGAGGGCTTTCTCCAGCTGCGGCGAGTGGGGGCCACTCCTCATCGCGGTGCACGGGCCTCTCACTATCGCAGCCTCTCTTGTTGCGGAGCAGAGGCTCCAGACGCTCAGGCTCAGTAGTTGTGGCTCACGGGCCCAGTTGCTCCGCGGCATGTGGGATCTTCCCAGACCAGGGCTCGAACCCGTGTCCCCTGCATTGGCAGGCAGATTCTCAACCACTGTGCCACCAGGGAAGCCCTGTCTTTAATTTTTGCCACTTTGATTACTATGTGTCTTGGCGTATTTCTCCTTGGGTTTATCCTGCCTGGGACTCTCTGTGCTTCCTGGACTTGGGTGGCTTTTTCCTTTTCCATGTTAGGGAAGTTTTCGACTATAATCTCTTCAAATATTTTCTCGGGTCCTTTCTCTCTCTCTTCTCCTTCTGGGGCCCCCTATAATGCGAATGTTGTTGCGTTTCATGTTGTCCCAGAGGTCTTTTAAGGTGTCTTCATTTGTTTTCATTCTTTTTTCTTTATTCTGTTCTGCGGCAGTGAGTTCAACCATTCTGTCTTCCAGGTCACTTATCCGTTCTTCTGCCTCAGTTTTTCTGCTATTGATTCCTTCTAGTGTAGTTTTCTTTTCAGTTATTGTATTGTTCATCTGTGTTTGTTTGTTCTTTAATTCTTCTAGGTCTTTGTTAATCATTTCTTGCATCTTCTAAATCTTTGCCTCCATTCTTTTTCCGAGGTCCTGTATCATCTTCATTATCGTTATTCTGAATTCTTTTTCTGGAAGGTTGCCTATCTCCACTTCATTTAGCTGTTTTTCTGGGGTTTTATTGTGTTCCTTCATCTGGTACATAGCTCTCAGCCTTTTCTCCTTGTCTATCTTTCTGTGAATGTTGTTTTCGTTCCACAGGCTGCAGGATTCTGGATTTATGTCTTTTGTAAGAAATTTGTAATTTCCTGGAGGTCAGGACTTCTCCATTACTGAAGGAGATAAAAAGCAAATCTATTAGGAATATAGTGATAGTGGAAAAAATTTTAATTGAATTGAAAGGCTTGTTTTGTTTGGTTCACTTACAGCCATGTTTGCCAACAGTTTGACACCAGTAGTTCCAATTCTACATTTAAATCCAAGCCAAACTGAATCACGAATCTTTGTACCAGTATTTAAAGTACAGGTGGTTTAAAAGTAATCAAATTAAGTATGGGAAAGGAGGCACAAATATTCTATTCGGAGAATTAAAAAATAAAAACTTGGTCGTTGGTTCTAGAATATAATATTATGGGACATTCAAGAAAAATACTTTCAGATGGTCATTACTTTTGGTGCCTGGCCTCAATTCCTACTTGGCTAAGCTTCATTATTGGTGGCCCAGAACTTGGCTGGTAAGTAGGAGAGTTGGAAGCAAGACTAGCTGCCTAGCAAAATGATTTGAATAGCTTCTGATCTTATTTGTCATTTTATCAACTATTTTTTGTAGTTTGTATGGTTTTCGTAGAAGTATGAAAACCAGAAAAGCCAGGCTATTTACAACACTTAAAAGTATGACACTAGTCCTATAATGGCACTGAAGCTACTTGTCATGTGATGAGACTCTATGTTAATTTGTTTTATGATTAGAGTAGGAGGTAGCTGAAGTGACGTGTCCCATCTGTCTATTCCCTTCTTTCTTTTCTCTTACCCCCAAAGAAGAGGCTGAAGATTCTTCAGGGAAGAATAAAAAGATTAATTTGAGAATAGATTTATATTCATGTTAAGACAACACTTCTTGGGTTTGCTTATAGGTCCTGTTATTGCCTTGGAGTTCAATGGAGATGGCGCCGTAGAAGGATGTCAACTTATTGTCAACGAGATATTCAGTGGGACCAAGGTACAAGATTTTATTGACTATATTTCATTCAGACCTTTCCTTTCCTTTCCTTTTCCTTAAAATTAAATAGTATTTTCAGCACATCATGATTTTTAGAATTTATGGTAAATAATTGGGAGCTAAGCTTTGGTTTTTCCTTGCCAAACTAAAATTTTAATAGCTTAAAAATTTACAAAGTAAGTATCTACTTATTAAAAACCTTCAATAATACATGTTTCTAAAGTAAAATATCTCACCAAATGTCTCTTCAAGTTCTTCCTTTTTTAAAAGTAGTGATATGTTGAAAATGTTATATTTCTAAGATTGTATACTTTCGATGGACAATCCTATTGACCAGTGTTCATTTTCATTTGCTTCAGTAATACTTGATCAAAACTTGAACTTGAGCTATATCTAGAAATCACTACATGTAGGTATTTTCTAGATATGGTTGATGAGGTTGCTGTATCTGAGAATTTCAAACTTAAACAACTTAATATAGCTTAAAAACCAAACATATAAGAGGACTAAATGAGTATATATATAACTGGGTTTCTTTGATAAATATCTGAGAGGAAATTTTTGATTTTGTAGTCTGATTTGGCTTATGGTCCCTTGAATTTGCATAATTTAAAGTACTTTGTTTTTTGTCTCATTTTATCATCACAGCAGTACTAAGGGAGAGGGCAAATCAGATTGAATAGAAAAGGAAGCAGAGAGAAAATGGTTATATGATTTGGAGTTTTTAGATCTGAATGAGTTAAAGATTATCTAATCCAACTTTCTCATTTTACACATGTGGAAACTGAGCCCAGAGAGGTTTATTAAATTGTCAGCATCATACAGCTAGTTTATGATAAAGCTAAATTGAACCCAGGTCTCCTCTAATTTCTGGCTGACATTTATAAAAGCTGTTTTTGAAGGGTTCTATTGAGTACTGCTTTGTTGATGTTTGGAAAATAGTTAATTTAAAATTAGTAATATATCTTTAGCAGTTTTGAAAAAGATAATCTCAAGTTTTGCTTCTCAGCCTATTGAGATTCTTATTTAGAAAATAGAAGAAATTAAGAGTTCTTTAAATAAATCTCTTTGTTCGTAGCTTTCATAATATTGACTGTTACATATTTTAAAAACTGAAATTCCAAGTGTAATAAAATACAACTGAAGTATTATGAAAGCAAAGATCTTAATTATATCATAAGTGCTTTTAAAAGAGCTCAATTGCATCATAGCTTTTGAAACTATATTTCATGAATTCTACAGAAAATCCGCAAATATTATAAATGATGTACTTGAATTTCTTTTAAATAGCAAGCCTGTGACTGTTCTGTGGAGAACATGGGCTTTGGAATTTGGGGATTACTAGCATGTATTTTTTGTCTCTTTTATGTTTAACATAGATGTTTGTATCAGAAAGCAAGGATGCGGCATCTGGAGATGTAGACAGCTTCTACAACTTTGCTGATATACAAATGGGAAAATGAAGTGCGATGTGGAACCAAGGACTTGATTTTAAGCCCTTTTCAATTTGTGTATTAGCAATGGTTTTTTTACTGATGCTAAAATTGTTAGTCATTTTTAAAATAAATTGTTGAATACTGCATCATTTAGTTGAGGTTCAAAAAGAGTTCACTTTAAATTAAGTAGTTTTAATCAGCTTAAAAACCATTTAACCCTGTTCAGTGAGCTTGTAGGTTTTGTTTCTCTGCATATGATACTGTTATTAGAAAATAGAAGTGGCTAACAGTTCATGATTTTAGTCCTAATTAAACGTCCTTTCAAATCTCTAATTTACACTTTCCTCAGTACTCCATGATATTTGAGAATATATTCCATTGCTTATTTTCTTTTTTAATTTAGAAGGATTCATTACTAGCGGATCAGTTAGAATGAACCTATGCGCATTTTTTTCATGTATATACATCCAGTTAAATATTTGCTTCCTAGTTGCATAATATGGCAAATGAAATTTTGTATACAGAGTTGACATAATACTTTGTAAATTAAGTTTTTTAAATTAATAGGTGTTTGATAACCAGTTTTGCAAGTAACTCTACTAACTGATGTTGGTATAGCTGTTTAAAGACTACTTTGTGAGTAGTATGATTATTTGAATAAATTCCACATTGTTTAGTTTTTGAATACAACTGCTAGATGACTCTTCTGCTTCCTGGTAGGAAAAGGTATATGCAACACTGAAACTATAGAAGCCCAATCACCAGCAGTTCAAAAAGGTGATCACTGTTTTATCAGCTCTTATGAGCTATTAGAATTAAAACAAAACCTTGCAACATTTAGGTAAGAAATACTTAAGCATAGTGATAAGCTATGCAGATTATTAAAAAGCTAGATAAATTTGATTTTCATTAGATATGCCACTTCTATCAATCAATGTTCAAGTATGATAAAATTATTTTGGTTGCTTTAAAGCATTATTTTCCAGATCAACCTGACCGTAATAATTTACCAGGGGGCAGGGGAGAGCTACTTGTTTAAAAATCCACATTCTTGGACCAATCCTTAGGCAAATCAATTCAGTGCCCAGGGGAAACTCTGTTTTAAGGGGTTTGTTGTAACATAAGGTAATCAGAAGATCTTGATAGGTTGATCTTGTGAGAAGGGACTGAACCTGCCATCTACACCACACAGAGCAGCTAATCAGAAGTTAGCTTTCATAGGTCTATTTTTAAAAGGAACCTTGAATTTAATTATGTTTTGATAAAACTAAGGCTGAAAATAATCACTTGTAAAAATTCCTCTTATGATTGTTACTAACAATGTATTTTTGTGTTTAAACTGAAAGTATTTTTGTCGATATTTTCAGATTCATTTACAACTATTGCATTGAATTGTGTGTCGATGTTCAGAAATAATACATTAAAAGACTTTTCACTTTAAATTAATAAGTAATATTGACCACCTACCCTGTGCCTCACCTTGTATTAGCATTGTATCATTTCAGTCTTTCTACAGGAGCATTCTATTCTACATAACCTATCCTTTAAATCAAAATGAATTCATAGGGCTTCCCTGGTGGCACAGTGGTTGAGAATCTGCCTGCTAATGCAGGGGACACGGGTTCGAGCCCTGGTCTGGGAAGATCCCACATGCCACGGAGCGGCTGGACCCGTGAGCCACAACTACTGAGCCTGCGCGTCTGGAGCCTGTGCCCCGCAACGGGAGGGGCCGCGATAGTGAAAAGGCCCGCGCACCGCAATGAAGAGCGGTCCCCGCACCGCGATGAAGAGTGGCCCCCGCTTGCCGCAACTAGAGAAAGCCCTCGCACGAACCGAAGACCCAAACACAAACAAAAATAAATAAATAAATAATAAAGTAGCTAAAAAAAAAAAAAAAAAAAAAAAAAAAAAAAAAAAAAAAAAAAAAAATGAATTCATAAGATGCAAATAAAAATCGGTGATAGGTTTAATATAATTTTTATCATAATTTACAAATGAGCTTTGCCAAGTAGTAGTCAGAGGACATTAATTTTTCTCATAGGTAAGCTAGATTAAACATATTCTTTCTGATCATAATTACATTATTAAATCCCATTATTCACAGTTTAAAAAATCACAATACTTTGTTTTTCAAAAATATAATACAATGTTATATAACGCTGTAAATTGAGTTCTTTATTTTACCTATGGTATTTTAGCAAAAACTCAGGAATATTACATATAAGGGAGATGTTAATTTAAAAATTTCCACTAAATTTAGTATCTATTAACCAAAGCCTAAAATTTTATACTCTTCTGTTAGATAAGAGCTTTTACCCAAGTTTAATTTGTCTTTCAGGACAGTTCTTTGCTTCTGAATGTTTGAAAAGATTTTTTAAAAATAAGTAGTGCTACGGTTGTTGTTTCTATCATTCTAAACCTTGATTGTAATTAGAGTATTCTACATTTCATTTCTGAATAGCTTTTGAATTCATGAAAAAGTATTAGCAATGAAAACTTAGTAATTTTATTAAGTTATACATGTTTAGACATTATATTAGCTTATTTCTCTTGTGTTAATAGTACTGCTGTTTTTGCTTCTGTATATTTATATCTAGCTTTTGTATGTAATTTATCTAGTGTTTATAAAATGTGATTTGTAATAAATATTGTTAAAATGAAAAAGAATTAACACTAATTTTTGAAGAGCACTTCTATAACATATATTTACTCATACATGTACCAAAATATGATCATGACACACATTTTTTAATGATAAAAGTAAAATACAACGGTCTAACCTGTCTTATGTTAATGAGAAATGAACTGTATGCCATGTTGTGTGTACAAAGCACTCTGGAGAAATGCAAAGGAAGTAGAAAACCTGTTTTAATCTAAGGAATTTCCAATATCACGCTCCCTTTGTTAAAAGATACGTTTTGTTATGATTGAATACTTACTAAGATTAGGCATCATTTTCTTCCATATTTAAGAAAATAGTGAATTGTTTGTGATATACTTTCAGGTTTATACAAATGGACCTTATTTTTGAATTGCTACCAAATTTATCAGCCTTCGTACCCAATTTCTCCCTCTCCCAGCCCATAAATCAGAGAAACTGCAGATTGGTTAGTTTTAAAAATAACATTTATTATCATTATTTCTATGTATAAAGCTTCTACATGTATATTTAGAGCATTTGGGGGAAGAAAACAGAACTGTGCAAGATAGTAGCAAAAATTACTTCCTACTTATTGGATAATTCTTGCTGTGCTGAGTTTAAATTTTTTCTCATTTTTTTTTCATTTTATATTTGTGTGAGTTATGATTTTATCTTTTTTTTAAAACATCTTTATTGGAGTATAATTGCTTTACAATGGTGTGTTAGTTTCTGCTTTATAACAAAGTGAATCAGTTATACATATACATCTATCCCCATATCTCCTCCCTCTTGCGTCTCCCTCCCACCCTCCCTATCCCGCCCCTCTAGGTGGTCACAAAGCACTGTGTTTTTCTCATTTAAAAGGGACATATTTAGGGACTTCGCTGGTGATCCAGTGGTTAAGAGTCCGTGCTCCCAATGCCGGGGCCACGGGTTGGATCCCTGGTCAGGGAACTAAGATCCTGCATGCCGCATGGTGCGGCCAAAAAAATAAATAAATAATAAAAGGGACATATTTAACTCTGTTTTCCATAGGAAGAGAAGATACTGTAATTAAGGTATGATTACTCCTTCAAAATCCATTCTAGAAAATATTTTATCCTTTAAAAGTGTAACACTAAAAAAAGCCACATTTCATTTGAATTTTAGTAATGAAAACTTTTTTTGTGAAAATGGAGTCATTCACTGTTCACTTGGTTTCCTTTTTTGATCGAGTGTTTGAAGAGGGTGGCAATCGGTCCTACTCAGCTGGGGAGGCAGTAAACCTTTATACTACTTCATCTCTCTCCTTTGACATTTGTGACATTTTGGCTTTTAGTGGCAAACTCGAGCAAGATGTTCAGAAGCAGCGTTTTTTTTTTTCCTTTTCTAGTGTTTTGGTGCTTTCCTGGTCAGGGCAGGTTCTTACCTATAAATAGATGTTGAGGGAGCAGGTGCACAGGTAGCAGGGAGCCCCCAGCATCCTTCTCTCGGCTCTGATCCTCCCTCTGGGGCCTGCCTTCCCCATTTCAGTTTAATCTGTTCACTAGTAATTGGACTAATGAAAAGTAACTTGCAAGTGGCGTGACAAGTAATTAACTGATGTTTGTAAAGTGCCTTGAAATGGTGCTTTATGGATGTTAAGTATTACTGTGCTGAGCAAAGTAGTATGGTGATCTTTTAAAGTAGTTCAGTTGCGAAGCCATACACCCACCTACAAATAGGCAACTGAATAAGAGAAAACACATATAAGAGGCTGATAAGACTTAAGTGCTGTTCTCTTATTGATTGATGTACTTTCATTTATCAATTGTAGGTCAGTTTGTTAGGCTCATTAATAGAACCTTTTATACTATTTCACCCTAACTTATAAACTGAGCATATATTAAGTGATTTTAAAATTTATCCCAGGACTTCCCTGGCGGTCCAGTGGTTAAGACTCCGTGCTTCCACTGCAGGGGGCACGGGTTTGATCCCTGGTCGAGGAACTAAGATCCTGCATGCCGTGTGGTGTGGCCAAAAAAAAAAAAAATTATCTCATTAGAGTCATCTAGTTTTAGGACTGTGAAGCGTATGGACATTTTCAATCCCTCATTTTACAGATGATAAATTTGAGGGTCAGAAAATTTAGATGGCCTGGCCAACTCAAACCATAATCACCGAACTACGGGGTAGACCTCTTGACTTTTTCCCTGCGATCACCCAGAGAATAAGGCTCAGCTCATCAGGCTCCTTCTTTACGAAGCCTTTTCTAACTCTCACAAAGGCGCAGCCCCTCTTTGGTGCTCACACAGTACTCTCTATAGATTTCCTGTAACACTTTATTCTATTTCTTTATCCATTCCTCCCTTGCTACTCAAAGTGTGGCCTGTAGACCATCAGCATCAGCATCACCTAGAGTTTGTTAGAATATCAGGCCCCATTCCAGATCTGTTGAATAAGCCTGTCAACTGGAGAAAAATGTACAGCCTAAAAGTTGCAAGTCATATTTTATTCAGACTCTAATCCAAAAAGATATATGCACCCCTATGTTCATAGCAGCACTATTCGCAATAGCCAAGACATGGAAACAACCTAAATGTCCATCGACGGATGGATAAAGAAAATGTGGTACATATATACAATGGAATACTACTCAGATATAAAAAAGAATGAAATAATGCCATTTGCAGCAACATGGTGGACCTGGAGGGCATTATGCAAAGTGAAATAAGTCAGACGGAGAAAGACAAATACCATATGATATCACTTACATGTGGAATCTAAAATGTGACACAAATGAACCTCTCTGTGAAACAGAACAGACTCACGGACATAGAGAACAGACTTGTGGTTGTCAAGGGGAGGGGATTGGGGGAGGGATGGAGCGGGAGGTTGGGGTTGGCAGATGTAAGCTTTTATATATAGAATGGATCAACAACAAGATCCTACTGTACATCACAGAGACCTATATTCGGTATCCTATGAAAAACCATAATGGAAAAGAATATTTAAAAAAAAGAACATATATATATATATATATATGTTTTATTCAGGGACCTTACTGAGAACTATAGCCTGGAAGACAGCCTCTCAGATAGCTCTGAGGAACTGCCCCAAAGAGGTAAGGGAGGAGCCAGGATATATAGGAGTTTTTGCTGAGAAAACAAACATGTAGTCGAACATCAAAAGATTACCGCTAATCACAAAAAGCAGACATCCTAAGTTAATGGTTTTAGTCCTTTTCTATGTATGGGAAGATCCAAGAGTCTGGGCTCATAGAAATCATTCCTTAGATATGCATCTCAACTATCTAGGGCCTGTATCCTGTTTTTCTCCATCCTGAATTCCCCCAGGGCGAACCATGGGGCAGGGGACAGCTGCAGTGGTTGCTGGCTTGATGGTGGACAACATCGTTTACTGAAATGGCAGGCAACATTTTCTGTCTGCAAGCTTCTACCTTTTAACAAGGTGTGCAGGGGATTCATATATACATTAAAGTTGGAGAAGCTCTGTCCTAGACTGTTAGTTCCCCAAGCACTAAAATCAAGGCTTAGAAACCTTTGTATTCATAGAGAGTAGCTTAGGGTCCAGTAATGTGATCTATATTTAATAAATATTTTTGACTGAATGACATAATCCAGTGCTTCATTCTACTCTATCAGATTTTAGTCTTTTCTGTAATTCCTCTCTTCATGTACTCTCCTTGATTGGCTTTGGAATAAAAACATTCTACAATATTTACTTTTTCCCCCCGTTTTGTGTTGAAATAGTAAACAGGGTCTCTGCCCACTGAGGCTCCTGGGGAGCTTTAAGAACATCAGTGGTATGCATTGGAAACAGAGAAGAGCACAGCAGTTTCTGACTTAAATTTTCTTCTGATGTGTTTTCGTATTCAAGTTTGTTTTATTCAATGAGGAAATGTGTTGCATAAGCCAGAGTGGTGCTTTGTTGATGCTGGGGCTGAGTTAAAGTAAAACAGCAGTCAGCTACTTGCTTTGGGCTTGTGGGGAAAGTTAGTCATTTAGTCCCTCTCAGATGTTATCCTCCCTCTTTATCTCTTGACATCTTCCCACTTGGAGAGTTTAGGGATGAGCTTGGCCATCATCATCAATAGAACATGTGCAGGATTGTCCAGGGAAGTGGGGGAGGAGACTAGTAACCCTGAGTCTCCTTTCTCCTAAAGACCAGCATTATCATAGCAGGTAAGTGGTAGAGCTGGGGTTTAAATGGCTGTCTGTTAACCACTATTCCAGAGAGAGGGGCATATCAAAATTACTTGTGGGTATTTTTCAAAATACATATGGCCCTTCAGGCAGTTAGAAAGCCTGAACAAGGGGGCTGTACAAAGCACAGGTGGGGGAAGAAGATCAAAGATGGGCAGAGAAACAACATTCGAATAGCAAAAAACAAAGATCTCTATGTACTGTGGACAAAAAATGTTGCCTGCCATTCTAGTAAATAACAGTGTTGCCTGCCATTAAGCCATCAGGAACTGCAGCACCCCCCCCCAAGTGGTGTACCCTCATGGGAATTCAGATGGAGAAAAACAGGATACTGGCCCTAGATAGTTAAGATGCATATCAAAGGAATAATTTCGATGAGCCCAGACTCTTGCATCCTCCGATACATAGAAGAGCACTAAAATCATTCACTGGAGATGTCTTTTTTGTGTGTGATTAGCAATAATCTTTTGATGTTCGACTACATTTTTTTTTTTGCAAAACTCCTATATATCCTGACCCTCCCTTACCTCTTCAGGACAGTTCCTTAGAGCTATCTGAGAGGCCGTCTCCTGGGCTATAGTCCTCTCTCAGTAAAGTCCCCAAATAAAACATAAGTCACAACATTTAGGTTGTGGGCTTTTCTTCAGTGGGCAGTACTGATAAGGAGTAATGTTACTTGTAGGTTACAAAACCAAGGTCTACAACAGTGTACCCCCTGTGCTACCTTATGTGTAAGAAAAGGGGAGATAATAAGTACATGTATATATATGTTTAATTTTGCATAAAGGACCACTGAAAGGACAAATAAACCAATAAAAGTTGCCCATAGGAGGCAAGAGAAACCAAGCGGGATGGGGTCAGAAGTGGGAATGAGACTCCTAAATGTATACCTTTTTACAGCTTTGATTTTTGAACTTTGTAAATATATTATCTGTTTTTAGATCCAAGTTGGGGGTAAAGAAGCAGAAAGAAGGTGCTTAGAGAGTAAAAGAGAAAAAGAATAAGAACAAATAGAAAAAATCATGGGAATACTTTTTCCAAAGAATAGTTGGTGATTTTTTTTACTTGGGATGGAATTCAGGGAAAGCAAAAAAAGTTAATACCCAGAGATGGCTAGAAAGAGACAACCTTTGGCTTGATACCTTAGACCAGACCTGGATCCTGATAGAAAAGATGTTTCCTCAGTGACCAAGAGAGTTGAGGAAGAATCCAACTTGATGAAGGGATAGGAACTGAATAACTATCAAGTCAGTGGCACATCTTCTGTTGCTATTCATGTGTATTACAACCGCCTTTATACTGTGAGTGTCAGTGCCACTTATATTTCAGAAGAGTGCCTCTAAATCTTCTCGTCAAGATCCATAGGTTGTTGTTATTTTTGTTTGTTTGTTTTTTGGGGGGTGTTGTTGTTGTTGTTGTTTGTTTTTTTGGCCACACCACGTGGCTTGTGGGATCTTAGTTCCCCGACCTCGGCCCTTGGCAGTGAAAGTGCAGAGTCCTAACCACTGGACCACCAGGGAATTCCCTGTTTGTTTGTTTTTTAATCACACTTTGTTCCCTATAGCATTTTTCACTGATAATCATTGCCTTGTTCTTTAAAATTTCTCCCACCTTGTTTCCTGTGATAATGAATGCAGTTATCCACCATCCACGAATTCACTGAGCACTGCTTTTTGGGCCAGGCACTGTGCTAGATTCAGTTTTTCCCACTTCTTTGAGACAGTCTCTTTGGTTAGCTCTTCATTTCTTTTTTTTTTTTCTCTCTGCTCTTCCTTTTCCCTCTTCCACCTCAGCTGTTATCATGGTACAAGGGTCAGTCGTGAATCCTCTGCTTTGATCTCTGTGTCCTTTCCTTTAGGTCCATGAACCTTTCTCACAGCTTCAACCAGCACCGCTAAGGACAGCCATTTATCTGGCTGCTGTTGCTCAATCTTCAACTCTACCAAATATCTTCACTCGAGTAGTTAAATTTTAATTGTTCTCCTGGTCTCACCGTGTAGTACACTGAACTCATCACATTCCTCCTTCCCAAATGGTCTCCCTGTCCTGGCATCCTTGTTTCCATTGATGACACGAAATTATCTCAGTTATACCACTGACATTTTGGGGTCATCTTAGAATGTTCTTCCCCAACCCACCCCACCCCTTGCTAGGCAGCTCTTAACTAGCCCTGTTGTTGAAATGTTTCTCTTCTCCATCCTCTCCTTTGCATGCCCATACTTATCAACCTAATGTAGGCACATGGTTGCTACATCGGCCTCCTCACTAGGACCCCTACTTAAGATCTCTGCTCACTTCCTCCCATGCATCCCATACACTGCAGGGTTTTGCCCTGCATAGTAGTTAACAGCGTAGCCTCTGGGGGTGGTTTTGTTATCATTAATCTCGAATCATCTTGTGCGATGATTGTCAACATCGCACAGTTGACAAAGCTAGATTGTCAACTTCTGGAGTAATCCAAATGATGAACACCTTCGTTTTCAAGTCTGGGACCACTTTCTTTTTTTAAATGATATCTGATTTTTTAAATAAATTTATTTTATTTATTTATTTTTGGCTGTGTTGGGTCTTTGTTGCTGCACGCGGGCTTTCTCTAGTTGTGGTGAGCAGGGGCTACCCTTCACTGCGGTGCACGGGCTTCTCATTGCGATGGCTTCTCTTGTTGCGGAGCACGGGCTCTAGGCGCGCAGGCTTCAGTAGTTGCAGCACGCGGGCTCAGTAGTTGTGGCTCGCAGGCTCTAGCGCGCAGGCTCAGTAGTTGTGGCGCATGGTCTTAGTCGCTCCGTGGCATGTGGGATCTTCCCGGACCAGGGATTGAACCCTTGTCGCCTGCATTGGCAGGTGGAATCTTAACCACTGTGCCACCAGGGAAGCCACTTTCTTAAAGAACAAAAACAACATCAAAAACGGAGTGGCAGGGAGTGGGGGAGGGAAGGCTTGGGAGTTTGGGATTAGCAGATGCAAACTATTATATATAGAATGGATAAACAACAAGGTCCTACTGTATAGCACAAGGAACTGTATTCAATATCCTGTAATAAACCATAATGGAAAGGAGTATCAAAAAGAATATATATATGTATAACAAACGCTTTGCTGTATGGCAGAAATGAACACAACATTATAATTCAACTATACTTCAATAACATAAATTTTAAAAAAACTGAGTGGCAACACATGCCAGGTACTTTCACAAAATTAACTTTGGCATAGCCCACAGCAGCTATCACAGTTACTTGTTTGAAGAACTCAGTCCTCCACTTTAGCCGTTTGATCTCCTGACTGGTGATAGTCATGATCAATGAAAACTGGTCTTTGCTTATGTTCCTCTCCATGCCTGGAATCCTTTGATCACTCTTCCACTTTTCCCGCCCCCTTACCCCAAAGCTTCAAATTCTGCCCTTCCTTCTGGACTGGCCTGATTTCCATCTCCTCCAATAAGCCACTGACCCTTGATCGTTTGAACTAGTCATGTCAGAGTTGCAAAGAACAACAGGTATGGGTTTGAGAAACGTCAGACCTGGGTTTGACTTACATTCCACTACATACTACCTGTGTAGATCTCTGTAAGTTATGTCTTTAGTTTTGTGCTCTGTAAAATGAGAATTATGACTGCTTTGTAGTTATTTTGAGTATTCAGTGAAATAAAGTAAGTAAAAATTCTAGCCTCAGTGTTAGGTCTTCACCTTAATCACACAAAACTCTGAAGTATTACTTTTCTTGTGTCTTATTTTTCTAAAATGACACAAAACTCACTGTGGACAGCCACCAAGACTTCTGTACCTGCCCCCTGTTGGCCTCAGGCAGCCAAATACTGCCTAAGGCAAATGAATACTGGTTGGATGAATACAAATATAAACATGTGTAGGGGGCTCTAGTAGTCTAATGCCACTCAATTAGTAACTGACTGAACAACTATGAGTATTGAACTTATATGAGCTGAGATGATGGGTCATATGTAACAAAGTCTTGAGGTAGGCAGCTAGGCAGCCCAACAACTCCGAAATGTCTTTAAGGTCGTAGGTTCTTTCTATATTCCTGTTCTGCCCTCCTAAACATGTAACTTTTTCTTTATGCCAGTAACGTGGCTTTCAGACCTCTAGGTATGGTGACTGCATTCTAGGTAGAAAGAATGGAGAAGGTGAATGGCAAAAGGCCGGCTAAGTCTGTACCTTTCCATTGGGAAAACAGTAACTTTCCCAGAAGTCTCATTCAGTAGACTTCAACTTATATCTCATTTGCCAGAGCTGGATCACATGGCCATCCTACCTTCTAGGGAGTCTGAGGAGGTGAGTATTCTTACTGGGCATATTGTCACCCTGAAAAATTGAGGTTCTGACAGTAACATGAAAAGAACGGATATTGGGTAAACAACTCTCAGTATTTGCCACATGAAGCTTATAATCCGTGTAGTTTAGAATATACCATAAACAGATGGGAGGGGAAAAGTTTAAGAACATTTCTCCAAATAACCCAAAAGTTTCTTCAGAGGGATAAAGAATGAGATGAGATCATTTGGGTAAGGTCTCTCAGAGAAGTAAAAAACCTCCAAGAAATTTCTGAAGAACTTCAGGAACCAAATTATTGCTGTTGTGACTCAGACAAACAAAAACAACAACTGGTTCATGTATCCCATCAGACATGCAGGACTTATGGATGGCCTTAAATAGAGCATAGAAGGCCTGGAACAGTTTTCATGGCTTTCCATCCCAAAGATCCTGGTGCTTATATCTTCAGAAAGCCAGATACAGAGACTTCTGAGAACTCACTTAGATGATGGTTTCCAAGAGGAACCACTCTCGCCTAAGCCACACATGGTGCAGTTTACTTCTAATATGGAAAATGATGGTTAGTCTCTAAAGC
Organism: Balaenoptera ricei; assembly: GCF_028023285.1. Lineage (NCBI taxonomy): Eukaryota > Metazoa > Chordata > Mammalia > Artiodactyla > Balaenopteridae > Balaenoptera > Balaenoptera ricei. Next base: position 43,011,982 of record NC_082660.1, read on the forward strand.
TGAGCATTCTCTGGAATCGGACAGTTCACCCCTTTTGAAATTTCCGATTTAGAAAAATCCAATCTAAGGAGAGAAGACAAAGTTCAGGGGAAATTAATTTTTGTCTTAAGTACATATAGATTCTGGATTTAAAAGTAAAGATAGTGATTGTGTCATTCAGGATTCCACCAGAGAAACAGAACCAAGGAATTGGCTTAGGTGATCGTGGGGGCTGGCTAGGTAAGTCCAAAATCTGCAGTCTGTAGAGGGGAGTGTCAGGACGAGCAGGCTGGAGCTCTCAGGCACAAGCTGATGCTGCTGTCCGTAGGTGGGAATCCTTCAGGGAAGCCCCAGTTCTGCTCTTAAGGCCTTCAACTGATTGAATCAGGCCCACCCAGATTATCTTGGATAATCTTCCTTACTTAAAGTCAGGAAGACTTGAATCATATCTACAAAACACCTTCACAGCCCCACCTCAATTAGTGTTTGAATGAATAGCTGGGAACTATAGCCTAGCCCTGTAACACTAATGGTGTTGGTTGGTGTTTCATTTTGTTTTTAAATTCCATCAGAACATTTTGTTCTTTGTGAAAATAAATCACAAGCCTGGACAGACTTCTAAGAAGAGAAAGAGCCAATATTATCAATCTGTGGCATCAGCATGAATACATATTTGGTCTATAAAGGTCATTAACCATCTGGTAAAAGGAAGCTTCACTGATTATAATTCATCCATTGGGTGTATGCTATTACCTGATTCCACTAAACTCTTTTCAGTTTATTGGTAAGAAAATTAGTCTTCCAACTCAATTGCCGTTAACACCTAAAAAGGAAGAAGTATTTCAAGGAATAGGTGTGTATTTCTTCATTTGTAAATCATTTCTTTCTTTTTTTTTTTCCTTTTTGGTTTCACTGCTTGGCTTGCGGGATCTTAGTTCCCTGACCAGGGATTGAACCTGGGCCCCGGCAGTGAAAGCACTGAGGAGTCCTAACCACTGGCCCGCCGGGAATTCCCATCATGCCACAAATGTTTAATGAATACTGGGCTAGGTTAGTTGGCAATTTCTACTCTCCCTTGGAATAAAAATGATGGATGCTTTAAATAATGAAACCTACACAAGAGTAAAAAGCATTTTGTATGAAGCATGTCTACTGTCTATTAATGATGTGGGGAAAGTTATTTTCTCTCTGAGCCTCAGTTTGTTTACCTGTTAAGTGGGAATAATGATTACTATCTGGAGGGTTTGGGGAAGGATTAGATGAGAAAATATACGTTAAAACACTTGGAACACAGTAGATTCTCCACACACTGATTTTCTGTCTCCTTCCATGAATATAGCCTTCACAAATGAACTCTTGTGAATTAAAAGTTCTCTCCAACTTTTTTTTTTGCAGATTGTTTCTACTTGATAGCATTATTTTGGATATCAATATATAGCAAAGAATCAAGTGAGGTTACCAGGGCTCGTGAATTTATCACACTGACTATACTCTCACTGTAGTTTCCTTTGTATTTACTTATGTGCATATGAAGACCATTTTTACATGTTTTCATTTCAACCATGAGTGCAGATAAAATTCTCCAGGTGTTTACAATTGCTTTTTTGTTTGAAAAATCAGCAATTTTCCAAATTTTATCTGAAAATATTCCTGTGAGTCATAGTCATGAAGTTCTGAACAAAGGTTAGGTGTTACCAGATTTCACAAGTTTGAAATAATTTTTGGCCGAGGAAAAGGGAGCATATCTTGTATTCTTTTCCTTATCAGTCTCTCTCATGTGGCTCGGCAGATGCACGGGTTGTTTTATTATTAATTGTTAATTACACAAATAATACCATTTTATTTTCCCTGAAAAAAATGGAGATAAATCTAAAAATGCTCTTTGATCCCTACTCCCCATTGGTAACTACCATTCTCAATTTGGTCTGTATTCTTCCAGACCATTTGTCTATGGATTTACATATATAGTACAGTACACAGACAGATAAAATTATATGGAAAGTAGCTGTTTTACTTGTCTAAGGAAAATAGGGCCTATTATTGATTTTTATCATGTGAAACTGGTGTGATGAGTAAGAGAGAGATTGGAGAGAAAAGAGAAGGATGGAAGGTCTTGCCAAGAGTGATAATTTACTTCTCTATATTTCTTTGGCCTTTTCACTTTTGGTCCCCTGAGCCCATTGCTGGCAAGTTACACCACCATAGTGTCTGCACAATAGCACAGGTGGTCTAGAGATCTTGCATCCAGTTTCATCAAGGAGTGGCTCAACAAAGACAGATATACAGTCCCCTAGGCCTTCTGAAAGTCTCTCTCCACTGAAGTCCAAGCATTAGCAGTTCTAATTTACAAATTAAAAAAGAAAGAAAGAAAGAAAAGTCGTTTTGGCTTTAAAGTGCAAGCTGAAGTCATCATGATGGCAAATTCTTCGTGTTTTCCAACTGAAACAGAAATCTCTTTCTTAATCATTTCATTAATTTTTTTTTAAAATTTTTGTCTGCGTTGGGTCTTTGTTGCTGTGCGCGGGCTTTCTCTAGTTCTGGTGCGCCGGCTTCTCATTGCTGTGGCTTCTCTTGTTGCAGAGCACAGGCTCTAGGCACGTGGGCTTCAGTAGGTGCAGCGCGTGGGCTCAGTAGTTGCAGCGCGTGTGCTCACGGGCTCTAGAGCGCAGGCTCAGTAGTTGTGGCACAAGGGCTTAGTTGCTCCGTGGCATGTGGGATCTTCCAGGATCAGGGCTCGAACCCGTGTCCCCTGCATTGGCAGGCGGATTCTTAACCACTGTGCCACCAGGGAAGCCCTCACTAATTTCTTTTAAGTGATGAGGTAGCTTCAAGTTCCAGACAAGATGGCATAGGCTCATTTCTCCTTGCTCCTCCCTGCTAAGTACAACTAAAATCCCCGGAAATAATACAAAAGTCCATCATAAAGAGACTCTGGTACTGGAAAGAGGAATGTGGGCTGGCCAGAGACCTCAGGACTTGAGAAAACATGGAGGTGAGCTCCCTGGTTTTTCAACGTTCCAGACTGGGTGCTGGGGAAGCCTGTAACCTAGGATCTCCAATCAGAGCAGACCAAAACAAACAAACAAAAAACAGCAAAGCCAAAAAAAACCCCCAAAAACCTGTTCTTTCTGGCCAAAGCACCTGGAAAGGAGAGAAACCCAGTCCAGCAGAGAGAAACCTTTTTGACAACACCTGCCCTACAGCAGCCTATGGTGTCAGCAGTGACTGAATAGGGACATTCGACTTAGGTGCCCCATTCAGTAGCTGCAGGCAGCTAGGGGAAACACTCTCCTACGCTTTCCCCTCCCTCTCCCTCGAAGAGCACAAGCCAAGATTGAGTGTGAGTCCCAGTGGCACCAGGCAGCCTGGGAAGCACCACACACCCCCTCCCCCCATGGAGAGCAAGCTGGAGCCACAGTGGCACTGGTCGGGAGTGGGGGTGGGGTTGGTGGCGGTGCTGTGCCCTGCTGGAGCCATCAGCAGATAACCAGCAAGGAATCCACGCTGCTGTGGCTCACCCAGCAGCACCAGGTAGCCAGGGTTAGCACTTTCAGCCCCAGCAGGCCTGGCATCTCCCAGCCCCCCTCCCGTCAACCTGGTGACATGGGATGGCCCAGGGAGGCACAGGATCTCCTGACCCCCATCAAGTGGCAGGTGACTGGGGAGGCACTTTCCTCTCCCACCAGTGGTGTTGGCTGAGAATGCATGGGGGAGTTTGGACATCTGCCACTCCTTTCCCACCCGGCATAAGGAAAGGATCCAGAGAGATGCTCCCCCTACCTGGTGTTGCCATGTCAGTAGAGACAGAGGGGTTCAGACTTTTACCCTTGTCAGCCAGTGGCAGCTAGTGCCCTCATTCTCTCAATTAGAGAGTGAAGAGAGGATCTCAGAGAGGAGGGAGCTGGAGAAAGGGATTCTTTAAATCTGTATAGGAAGTCCTAGAAAGACACCTGACTGACCACAAGGTAAAACTGACTAAATCAACATGCCTGAAGGTCTGAGAACTGAACTACAGTGTGCAATGCCACCTCCGTTTTCAAGGTGGCTTCAAATAGCACACAAAGGAGACCGGAAGGGTTCTAAAAACAAAATTGTCATTGGAACCACAGCCCACAAAAGTAGGCTAGGACTTGTGCACTAAACCTAAATAGTGTTACTGCCTGCTAAAATAGAAGATTTAAGTAGTATCCAGAGTCTCCTAACATCCAAAATGTCCAGGAGATAATGGAAAAACACTCATCATACCCAGATCTAGTAAAATCACAACTTTACTGGGAAAAGACAATTAACAGATATATCACTGAGATGAATCAGATGTTGGATTTATCTTAAACGAACTTTAGAGCAGCTGTCATAAAAAATGCTTCAATGAGCAATTACAAATTCTCTTGAAACAAATAGAGAGGGAATTCCCTGGTAGTCCAGTGGTTAGGACTCTGTGCTTTCACTGCCGAGGGCTCGGGTACAATCCCTGGTCGGGGAACTAATCCCATAAGCCACGTGGCAAGGCCAAAAAAAAGAAAAAAGAAACAAATGGAGAAATACATAAAATTTCAGCAAAGAAACAGAAGTTTCGGGACTTCCCTGGTGGCACAGCAGTTAAGAATCCACCTGTCAGTGCAGGGGACATGGGTTCGATCCCTGGTCTGGGAAGATCCCACATGCCGTGGAGCAACTAAGCCCGTGCACCACAACTACTGAGCCTGTGAGCCACAACTACTGAGTCCGCATGCCACAACTACTGAAGCCCACACGCCTAGAGCCCATGCTCCACAGAAAGAGAAGCCACCGCAGTGAGAAGCCCGTGCGCCACAATGAAGAGCAGCCCCTGCTTGCTGCAACTAGAGAAAGCCCATGTGCAGCAACGAAGACCCAACGCAGCCAAAAATAAATAAATAAATTTATTTTAAAAAAAAGAAACAGAAGTTTCAAAAAAAGAACCAAACAGAAAGTATAGAAGTGAAAAATATAATAATCAAAATAAAAAACTCATTGGATGGGTTCAATAGTATGGGTTCAATAGTCATGAAGATGACAGGATAGACTCAGTGATTGAGGACAGAACAATAGAATTTCTCCAATCTGAACAAAAGAGAGAAAATAGATGAAGGGGGGAAAAAACCTCAGTCTCAGGGACCTGTTGGACAATAACAACAAAAGTGCTAATATTCATAAAACTGAAGTCACTGAAGGAGAAGTAAAAGTGAATTCAAAGAAATAATAGGTGAAAATGACCCAAATTTGGTGAAAGACAAAACCTGCAAATTCAGAAAGCTCAGTGAAACTCAGACAGGAAAACTAAAAAATATCCACACCAAGACACATCATAAATAACTTCTGAAAACTAAAGATAAAGAAAAAAAGCTTGAAAGCAGCTAGGGATAAAAGAAAATGCATTACCTGTATAATAACACTGATTCAGATGATAGTGAATTTCTCATCTGAAATTATAAAGGCTAGAAGGAAGTGATACATTTTTCAAATGATGAAAGAAAAGAATAGTCAAATCTGGGAATTCCCTGGTGGTCCAGTGGTTAAGACTCCGCACTTTCACTGCTGAGGGCATGGGTTCAATCCCTGGTCAGGGAACTAAGATCCTGCAAGCCATGTGGCACAGCCAAAAAAAAAAAAAAAAAGTCAAATCTGAATTCCATGATCAGCAAAAATATCCTTCAGGAATAAAGGGGAAATAAAGACATTCCTAGACAATAGAAAACTTATAAATTTTTTACTAGCAGAATTACCATTAATGAATGGCTAAAGGAAACTCTCCAAACAGAATGGAAATGATAACAGAAGGAAGCTTGGAACTTCAGAAAGGAAGGGAAACAACTAAATGTGTAAAAATAAGGATAAATATAACAGACTATCCTTTTCCTCATGAGTTTTTTCAATCATGACGGATTCTTGAAACAAAAATTATAACACCATCTGATGTTGGGTTTAATGTATGTAGAGGAAATAGATAAGAAAATTGCATTTAAAAAGTGAGAGGGTAAAGGGACATAAATGAAAATAAGATTTCTACACTTTACTAGAAGTGGTAAAATGTTGATGACAGTACATTGTGATATTACATATGTGTATTTTAATACCTAGAGCAAACATTAAGAAAACTATAAAGGGAATTCCCTGGTGGTCCAGTGGTTAGGCCTCCGTGCTTCCACTGCCGGGGCCCTGGATTTGGTCCCTGATCAGGGAACTAAGATCCCACATGCCACACAGCACCTCCAAAAAAAAAAAAGAGAGAAAGAAAAAGAAAACCATACAAAGTGATATACTCAAAAATACAATGTAGGGACTTCCCTGGTGGCGCAGTGGTTTAGAATCCGCCTGCCAATGCAGGGGACACGGGTTCAAGCCCTGGTCCAGGAAGATCCCACATGCCGTGGAGCAAGCAAGCCCGTGTGCCACAACTACTGAGCCTGCGCTCGAGAGCCTACAAGCCACAACTACTGAGCCCTCATGCCACAACTACTGAAGCCCACGCACCTAGAGCCCGTGCTCCGCAACAAGAGAAGCCACTGCAAGGAGAAGCCCACACACCGCAAGGAAGAGTAGCCCCTGCTCCCCACAACTAGAGAAAGCCCACGTGCAGCAATGAAGACCCGATGCAGCCAAAAATAAATAAATAAATTTATAAAAAAAATACAATGTAAATCAAAATGGAATTCTAAAAAGTATTCAAGTAACCTACAATAAGGCAAGAAAAGGAAAACAGGAATGAGAAAGAGAGGGAATAAACAGAAAGCAAATAATAAAACATTAGACTTTAGCCCTAAGGTATCAATAACTATGTTAAAGGTAAATAGTATAGGTACATGAATTAAAATACAGAGATTCAGGGACTTCCCTGGTGGTGCAGTGGTTAAGAATCCACCTGCCAATGCAGGGGACACAGGTTCGATCCCTGGTCCGGGAAGATGCCACATGCCACAGAGCAACTAAGCCCATGTGCCACAACTACTGAGCCTGCGCCCTAGAGCCTGCGAGCCACAACTACTGAGCCCATGTGCCACAACTACTGAAGCCTGTGAGCCTAGAGCCTGTGCTCTGAAACAAGAGAAGCCACCGCAGTGAGAAGCCCACACACTGCAAGGAAGAGTAGCCCCCACTCGACACAACTAGAGAAAGCCTGTGCACAGCAATGAAGACCCAGCGCAGCCAAAAATAAATAAATAAATAAATAAATTTTAGAAAAGAGAATAAAATAGGGAGATTCACAGAACGGCTTTTAAAAGTACCCCACCTATATGTTGTCTACAAGAAACTCACTTCAAATATAACATAGGTAGATAGAAAGTAAAATGATGGAAAAAGATATACTATTCAAACATTAATTTGTAAAAGCAGGAGTGGCTATATTAACATCAGATAAAGTAGACTTCAGAGCAAACAAAATTACGAGGGACAAAGAGGAATATTACAGAGTGATAAAAGAGCCAATCCACCAAGAATACGTAGCAATCCTAAATGTGTGTGCACCAAACAACAGAGCTTCAAAACACATGAAGCAAAATCTAACAGAACTGAAAGGAGAAACAGACAAATCCATAATTATAGTTGGAAACTTCAATACCCACTCTCAGCAACAGAACTACTAGACATAAGATCAGCAAGATTATACAGCTCAACAACACCATAAAACAACAGGACCTAATTTATAGGACACTCCACCCAACATCATAACTCACATTCTTTTCAAATACCAATGAATATTCACCAAGATAGCTCATATTCTGAGTCATAAAACAAACTTCAACAAATGTAAAAGAACTGAAATCATACCGAGTATGTTCTCAGACCATAATGGAATCAAACTAGAAATCAATAACAAAGTCAACAGGAAAATCTCCAAATACTTGGAAACTGAATAACACATTTCTCATTAATCCATAGGTCAAAAGGAAATCTCAAGGGAAATTTTTAAAAATACACTGAACTAAATGAAAATGAAAATACAGCATATCAAAATTTGTGGAATGTAGCTAAAGTAGTGCTGGCATGGGAATTTAGAACTAAATGCTTACATTAGAAAAGAAGAAAGACCTCAGATCAATCATGTAAGCTCCCATCTCAGGAGACTAGGAAAAGAAGAACAAAATAAAATGAACTCAAAGAAAGCAAGCAGAAGGAAGGAAATAACAAAGATAAGAGCAGAAATCAATGAAATTGAAAAAAGGAAAACAATAGAGAAAATCAATTAAACAAAAAGCAGTTTCTCTGAAAAGATCAATTAACTTGATAAACCTATAGCACTGATTGACTAAGATAAAGAGAGGAGACATAAATCACTAATATCACAAATGAGCCAGGGGATCTTTCTACAGATCCTGAAGCCAATTGAAAGGAAAATAAAGTTCTCAACCTGGTAACCAAATTCTTTGGAAGGAAGATGCTATGGAAATGTCTGTCTATAGCAAATATATAGTCAATCCCTGACCAAAATGTTCATTAAAAATGTCACTGTTTTTTTCTTTTCTTTCTTTTTTTTTTTTTTTGGCTGCACTGTGCAGCTTGCAGGATCTCAGTTCCCCAACCAGGGATTGAACTCGGGCCACAGCAATGAAAGCCTGGAATCCTAACCATTCGGCCACGAGGGAACTCCCAAAAATGTCACTATTTGGAAAAGAAACTTGCAAATTATTGTATTTCTTTGACATTAGGGTCCCCCCTGCAAAAAAAAAAAACTACCATATGATTCAGCAATCCCATTTCTGGGTATATATCCAAAGGAACTGAAATCAGGATCTCAAAGAGCTATCTGCACTCCCATGTTCAATGCAGCATTATTCACAAGAACCAAGGTATGGAAGCAACCTAAGTGTCTGTCAACAGATGAATAATGGATCAAGTAAATGTGATATATATATATATATATATATATATATATATATATATATATATATAAACCACATATACAAGAATATCATCCAGCCTTAAAAAAAAGAATGAAAGGGGCTTCCCTGGTGGCGCAGTGGTTGAGAAGCTGCCTGCTAGCGCAGGGGACACGGGTTCGAGCCCTGGTCTGGGAGGATCCCGCATGCCACGGAGCTACTAGGCCCGTGAGCCACAGCTACTGAGCCTGCGCGTCTGGAGCCTGTGCTCCGCGACAGGAGAGGCCACAATAGTGAGAGGCCCGCGCACCACGATGAAGAGTGGCCCCCGCTTGCTGCAACTAGAGAAAGCCCTAGCACAGAAACGAAGACCCAACATAGCAATCAATCAATCAGTCAATAAATCTTAAAAAAAAAAAAAAGAACGAAATCCTGTTATTTGTGACAACATTGATGAATCTGGAGGGCATTATGCTAAGTAAAATAAGCCAGACAGAGAAAGACAAATACTGCATGGAATCACTTATATGTGAAATCTAAAAAAAAAAAAAAAAAAAAAAAGTCAAACTCATAGAAACAAAGTAGAATAGTGGTTGCCAGGGGCTGAGGGGTAGGGGAAACGGAGAGAGGTTGGTAAAAGGGTACAAACTTCCAGGGAATTCCCTGGCGGTCCGGTGGTTAGGACTCCATGCTTCCACTGCAGGGGGCACGGGTTCAATCCCAGGTTGGGGAACTAAGATCCTGCATGCCAAGTGGCCAAAAACAAACAAAAAAAAGGGTACAAACTTCCATCTGTCAGATGAAGAAGGTCTGAGGATCTAATGTATGACATAGTGAGTATAGTTGATAACACTGTATTGTATAATTGAAATTGCTAAGTAGAACTTAAATGTTCTCACCAAAGAAAAAGAAGGGGAGAGTAAATGTGTGAGGTGATGGATGTGTTTTTTTAAAAAAGGAATACTATGGGGACTTCCCTGGTGGTCCAGTGGTTAGGACTCCGTGCTTCCACTGCAGGGGGCACAGGTTCAATCCCTGGTCAGGGAACTAAGATCCTGCATGCCGTGCGGTGTGAAAATAATTAAATAAATTTTTAAAAAAACGGAATACTATGAAAAACCCTATGTGTAAAAATTTGACAACTTAGATAAAATGGAACGTTTCCTTGAGAACCACACACTATCAAAACTCAAACAATATGGAATTTATAATCTGAATAGTCCAATAACTACTAAAGGAATTAGATTTGTAATTTAAAAGGTCTTGGGAAAAAAAGTTCCAGGTCCACATGGTTTCACTGGAAAATTCTACCAACATTTAAAGAGTTAACACCAATTTTACACAATCTTTTCCAGAATACCAAAGAGGAGGCAACATTTCTGTGTCGGGGTCCCCAAGACCATCCCCAGGCTCAATGATTCAACTAGGACCTCAGCATATAGTCAGACTCAAGGCTATTATTTATTACAATGACAGAATACAGAGCAAAATCAGCAAAGGAAAAAGGCACATGGGGGAAGTCCAGAGAAAACCAGGCACAAGCTTCCAAGGGTTCTCTCCCAGTGGAGTCACACAGGATGTACTTATGTCCTCCAGCAAAGAGTTGTGACAACACATGTGAAATGTTGTCTATCACGGAAGCTCATTAGAAGCTTAGTTCCCAGGGCATTTATTGAGGGTCAGTCATGTAGGCACTCTCTGCTTAGCACTTACCAAAATTCCAGACTCCCAGAAGAAAAGCAGATGATCAACATAAACCATATTGTTTGTACAGTTTAGGCACAGTGAGATACTCTTATCAGTCCTGGGAATGGGAGGAACTCACCCCAAATCCAAGTTTCCAGATGCCATCCAAGAACCAACCTTGCAAACAGGCCTTTCAAAGGATAACAGTCAGGACTGCTATGTTAACTCTTCTACACAGCTTGGAAATCAGGAGACTTGAATTTTAGTCCCAGTATAAATCACATTTGTACAAACAGTTTAGGCATAGTGAGTCACTCTTATCAGTTCTGGGGATGGTGGAAACCCTCCTAAAATCCCAGTTCCCAGAGGCCTGCCAAGGGCCTGCTATGTTAACTCTTTTCTGCACAACTTCTTAACTCATATTATGAGGCCAGTATTCACCTAATATCAAAACCAGACAAACATGGCATGAAAAAAAACTCTCAAAACTTCTTTCAGGGACTTTGACACAAAAATCTGCAATCAAATATTAGTGATATAGAATCCAGAAAGGTATTAAAACAATTATACCATGGCCAAGTGGGGCTTATTCCAGCTATGCAAGGTTAGTTCAAAAATCAATATTCAATCAATGCAAACTACCATATCCACAGGCTAAAGAAGAAAAATCATATGTTCATATCAATTGATGCAGAAAAAGCATTTGACAAAATTCAGCATTCATTCATGATAAGAACTCTCAGCAAATTAGGAATAGAAGGGAACTTGCTCAACTTGATAAACAGCATCTACAAAAACAAGCAAATAAACAAACACACCGCAGCTAACAGTTTTCTTAATGGCAAATTTCCCCCTAAGATAGGGAACAAGGGAAGGATGTCCACTCTTATTCAACATAGTACTGAAAGTTCTAGTCTGCACAATAAGGCAAGAAAAGGAAATAAAAGGCATACTGATTGGAAAGGAAGAAATAGAACTGTCCATACTCATGGACAACATGATTGTCTATGTAGAATATCCCAAAGAATCTACCAAAAAGATTCCTAGAACTAGTAAGTGGGTTCAACAAAGTCAAAGAATACAAGATCAACATCCAAAATTAATTGCATTTCTATATACTAATAATGAGCAATGAATAAAGAAGCTGAAATTTTAAACACAATATTATTTACAATCACGCCAAAGAAAATGAAATACGATATACACTTAACAAAACATGTACACGATCTGCATGCTGAAAATTCCAAAATGCTGATGAAAGAAGTCAAAGAAGATTTAAATAAATCGAGAGACACACATATCGTGTTTATGGATAGAAGACTCAATATAGTATAGATGTCGATTCTCCCCAAATTGATCTATAGGTTCAACACAATTCCTATCAAAATCCCAGCAAGGTTCTTGTAGATATAGACAGGCTCACTCCAAAATTTATATAGAAAGGCAAATGACCTTGAATGGCTAAATCAATTTTGAAGAATAATAAAGAAATATATAGCTACAGTAATCAAGACTGTTTGGTATTCACAGAGGGATAGACACATAGAACAATAAAACAGAATAGAGAGCGGAGAAATAGCCCCACACAAATAGCCTAACACAAATATGCCCACCTGATTTTGCCAAAGGTGCAAAAGCAATTCAGTGGAGGAAAAAATAGTTATTTTAACAAATTGTGTTTGAGCCATCAGACATTCATAGGCAAAAATATGAACCTCGACCTTAACTTCACATTTTATACAAAAATTAATTGAAAATGAAGCACGGCCTTATATGTAAAATATAAAACTATAATACTTTTAGAAGGAAATACAAGAGAAAATTTGTGGGACCTAGGGCTAGGTGAAATTTTTCTCAGACATGACACCAAATCATGATACATAAATGCAAACATTGATAAGTTGGACTTCATCAAAATTAAAACTTTTGGCCTTCAGAATCTCTTAAGAGGATGAAAAGACCAGCTACAGACTGGGAAAAATGTTTGCAGACCACATATCTGACAGAGAACTTGTATCTAGAATATATAAAGAATTCTCAAAATGTAATGGGCAAAAGACATGAACAGACATTTCACCAAAGAGGATATACAAATGGCAAATAAGCATATGAAAAGATGTTTAACGTCATCAGCTATTGGGGAAGTGCAATTTAAAACAAAGAGGTATCACTACACACCTATTAGAATGACTAAAATAAAAATATAGTGACAACACCAAATGCAGGCAAAGATGTAGAGAAACTGGATCTTTCCTACATTGCTGGTGGGAATGTAAAATGGTACAGACAATCTGGAAGTTTTGGCAGTTTCTTATAACACTAAATTTATACCATTCGACCCAGCAATTGCACTCTTGGGCATTTGTCACAGAGAAGTGAAAACTAATGTTTACACAAAAAACTCTACATGAATATTCATTGCAGTTTTATTCTTAATAGGCAAAAATTGGAAACAACCCAAATGTCCGTCCATGGGTAAAGAGTTAAACTGTAGTACATCCATAGCAATACTACTACTCAGTAATAAAAAGGAATGAACTATTGATACATGCAACAACTTGGGTGGATCGCAAGGAAATTATGCTGAGTGAAGAAAAGACAGTTTCAAAAGGTATGATTCCATTTACATGTGATAAAATTGCACAGTACTATATACACAGACACAGAAACAAGTGCATGTAAAACTGGTGGAATCGGAATAAGGCCTGTGGATTGTACCGATGTCAATATCTTGGTTATGTAAGATATTACCATTGGGGGAAATTGGGTGACGATTACATGAGACTGTTCTGTAATATTTTTTTTTACAGATCCTGTGAATCTATAATTATTTCAAAATAAGTATAATAAAATGAGGTAAGTCTGAAGGACCATGAATATTTTAGAATTCACACATTTGCATATTATGAAATAGAGCTTACCTTTTTGTTTAGTCTAGAAATGTAAATGAAAATGACAATTATGAGTTCATGGTAAAGGGTTTGTTGCTTAAACATTTGTATGAGTCAGTATTCCACCAGAGAAGCAGACCAATAGCCATAGACACACACACACACACACACACACACTCTCTTATTCATTCATTAATTAGAAGATATTGGCTTACAGATGTGGGGCAGGCTAAGTAAATCCAAAATCTGTAGGGCACGCAGTCAGAAAGGAATGATCAGGCCCACTCAGATTATCCAGGATAATCTCCCTTACTTTATGTCAACTGATCAGGAGCTTTAATTACATGAAAATACCTTCACAGCAACACCTTGGTTAGTGTTTGATTGAATAAATGGGGGCTGTAGCCTAACCAAGTTGACTCATCAAAAAGCCACACATCATAAACCACTTGTGCTTGCAACTGAATAAATTTATTCTGTTAATAGCCACTTTGGCTTGATTATTATAGGTAATTCAAGTGCAAACGACTTAAATCAATAGTGGCCGACAACGAGTTGTATACATGAGGGTCCACTTATACAACTTTAGAGTTGAAAGGGGCCATGAAAAGCTTAGGTAGTATTTCAACACGGCCCAGGAACCTCCCCGTCGTCGGCGTCTCCGGCCCTTAGAGGCGCTGAGGCTCCTCCCGACAGCAGCGCGCCCAGCAGGAGCAGAGAGGAACCCACCTGGAGCCCGGCGCCGCGGGTGCGGGAGTACTAAGTGGGCGGAGCCTCGAGGCGCGCGGCGGTAGCGACGGCGCCCAGCCCGCCAGAAGAGCGCGCGGCGGGCGGACGGCGGGGAGCCAGTCGGGTAGGGCGAGCGCGGACAGCGGTTGGCTGCGGGGTGTGTGTGTGTGTGTGTGTGTGTGTGTGTGTGTGTGTGTGAGTGGAGCGCGGGGTGTGGGGGGACGGGGGGAGGAAGGAAGGGGAAGAGGCGGAGCGTGGGAGCGCACAGTGTCAGGAATACAATAGTGCTCCGCGCCGCTTCAGCCGCCGCCGCCGCCGCCTCAGCCGCTGCAGCCGCCGCCGCCCAACCGCCTGCCCAGCGCTGAGGCCTGACGGGCCGGGCGGGCGAGGGCCGAGGGCGGGAGCTGAGGCACTGGGGGCGGCCCCGGCGGATCCCGTGGCGGGGCGGGGGGCGGGGGGCGGGGGTGGGGAGGAGATTAGGGGGCAGGTGCGAGGGAGGGGAGAGAAGAAAGCGAGCGGTTCGGGGGGTGGTTACCACCCGTACCCGACTCGCCAGGCACGTTGCCGGGCCCGAGTGTGGAGCCGGGAAGGAGCGGCGACCGAGCTGCGCGAAGGTAGGCGCCGCTGAGGCTGGACGCGGGGCGAGCGGGCTAGGGGGCGTCGCGTTGGGTGGGCAGCGGGAGTGGCGGCCTCGGGGAGTGGAAACGGGCGCCGCGGAGCGCAACGTCCCGGCCCAGCCTCGCCGCGCTGCGGGTCGCTCCGGCTCCTCACCGCGGTGGCCTCCGGCGTCCCCAGCGCCTTGGGGCCGAGAGCGTGTGTGGGCTGCGGTGAAGTGCCCGGTGGTCCCTCGGCTGGCCGGCGCAGCGCCGGGTGGCCGGCGCGGGGGCGGGGGTGGTCGGGGCGGCTGGCCGGGCTCGGCTGCGGCTGCACTCTGGCAGGAATTGAGCGCCATAACTGTTGAGGCCGTTCCCTCCGGTGCCCCATCCTGGCGCCCCCTCCCTCCCGGTCCACTGCCTGCTCTCGGGGCTCCCGGGGTCAGACCCGCGGCGGGAGGACCTGCTCTGCCGGCCGCCTGGGGCCGGATGCTCCGGGGAGCGGGGGCGCGCCCTGAGTGTTTCGATGTTGGGGGGGCGGGAAGAACCGAGTCCCGGAGACTGGGGGCCGGGCGGTGCGGGCGGCGGCGAGGTCCCTGGTGAGCCCGGGCGCCCCGCGGGCTGGCGAACTTTCCCTCCCCCTCGCGTCATTGTTCCGGCGCTCCGGGTCCGGATCCGCGGTGAGCGCCGGGCGGTCCGGGGGCGGGGGTGGCGAAAACGGGAGGGCTTTGCCAGTCTTACGGGAAATATTTCCCATCGCTGGGCACGGCAAAGTTAACTTTTCTCCAGCGATCGAGTTGGTTTTATTCCCTCCGCCGTGGGGCAATCGATTAAAAAAAAAAAAAAAAGAAAAGATAGCCTCCCTCCAATCTTTTTCTCTTGCATTTCAGAGCCACTGCTTCGGTGAAGTCTGGCTTTAAATTGCACCGGGCAACCTGCGTTTATTATTTGTGAGGAGGAAAGGGGGGCGGGATTTCGAGTGTGTGACCGTAATGGTGGTATGTGAAGGCATGTTTAAAAGTTGGTATCATTGTGTAGCCCTGGGACATATGCAGCTCCTAAGCATTTGGCAAGAAACTTGTTTGGCCGCTTCTCTGGATTTCTGAGTTGCAAGGAAATCCATGGTCTCAGATGTTCGAGAGATTGTTTTTAATGTGAGATCCGTTGATCTGTGAAGCTGAGGATGAGATCCCCGTGTCCCCCCCCCCGCGTCCCCCCACCCCCCTGCCGTCTGATTGTGTAAGAAATCAAAACCGTGTTGATGGTGATTCCAGTGGCCTGGAGGGAAAGGCGACCTCATTCCCTGATAAAGATAACTGTCTGCTTCTCTCAAAACTGGCAAAGTAATGGAAAATAATTTAGGTAAAGACTGGTTGCACAACATCTTGGCTTAGTTTAAGCAACCCAGAATCCACTTTCCCAGAGTAGTTCTCTTAAATACCTTCCCTGCAGCCATTTCTTGTCAGCCTGGGGGTGAAGGCGGGGTGTGAGAAAGGAGTCGGCCTGAACAAAGCATCGAGTTTTTATTTAATTTAATACTTTCATAACATCTGTAAACAATGGGAATGTGGATCCCAGGCCTCTGTACCTTTTGAATAGTGTAGTTCTCATGCTTTTATAGTATCATGTGATTACTCTCTGGATAAGTGAAAATGTGTTGTTGGTTTTTTTTTTTTTCTCTTTTGTTTAGCCTAGGAGTATTCTACCTCTATAACATATAATTTTCTTTTTCGTTTAAAGTGAGCTCTGAATTTAAATACTTGAACTGTAAAAGGATAATGATTCTCTCCAAGGGTGAGAGAATTACATGAGATCTCAGTGTTGGCTACCATCATTGAAACCTTTTCTTCAGCTATGCTCTTCTCTACAGTTTTGTTTGCTAGAGAAGTGCTCTTAACCCAGTATTGGTGCCTTGACAGAGTTTCTTGCATTATTCATCCAGTCAGTTCTGGAATACTCAGGGGTCCTGGTCGGGTTCTAGAACCCACACTTTCGTTCTCCCACTTTTCTGAGTCGTGTTGCTGTGCCTTGGCAGTGTGGTAAATGCCTTCTCACCTGTAGGAGTTGGTGAATCTTGTTCACAGGTAGGGGAAAGTGAAGAAGGGCCTCCCACTCCTTCCTGAAGTGTTTGTGATCGTCTGGCCTCCGGGAGTGACTTAGAAGCAGCCTTAGGGGTGACCGGGACCCACCTTCTGGCCTGTAGAGAGTTCCCAGGAGCAAGACAGGTGATGGTGCAGGGCTCTCATCATAGTTGAAATGTATGAGTTAGCGAAGGTTAAAATATTTAAGAACAAAGGATGTTGAAGCCTGTAGGTTGAGTATGATCTTCTCCTTTGGTAATGCTTGTCTTTTCCCTCCTTTGTGTTCCACTGACCCTAACAACCCATTTCTGCCCTAAGCTACACAAAAGCATTTCTTCTTTTTGCACGCTACTTTGAGGTCTGGCTGGAACTAAGCAAGTATTTTGGGGGAGGCAGAAGGCATTGGGTGTTTTTGAAGACATGGCATTACAAAGGGCTCTAGTAAGCCTTGATCAGGGATACAGAGGTTGAATATTATCATAGGACATAATGTACCTACCTCCTCATAGAGCTTACACAAAACAGGAGCTGAGGAAGGTAGAGATCATATGCTGGTTTACATTAAGAAAATCTCTCATCAGGGGATAACTTACTATGACCTTTACTTATCTCACCTTATAAGTGAGGGGTGAGTATTGGGTGACACCCATGTGGCACTTTCCTGAAATGGCTAATATGGGGACACTTGAATGGTTTACAAGTTTCTACCTGTTGTTCCACTTACAGTGACTAGGAAAGCTGAAGCATTCTGGTTTGTGGGGTTGGGAAGGTCTAGGATGAGTAGGTAGAAGTGATGAACGAATAAAAGGGTGCTAGCAAGTGGTCATTACAGACCAAGTAACTACTAGCTTTGAGTTTTCTGTTTTCTGGAATCTTTGTGACTCCCCCATGGTTACTTTTGCCTCCTTCCTGTAGATCTCTCCATAGACAACAGCAGCAAAGCTCTTACCATCAGAACTGCCTCTGTGCTTCTCTTGCAGGGGACAGTGAGCAAGAAGTGTCCTGGGGAGAATTTGCCTGACCCTATAGCTGAGCTTGGGAAAAGGAAAGGAAGAACTCAAAGGGTAGCTGACTGCAGAAAGTAGGGGGCCTGGTGTGGGGAAGTAGTACTGGGGCATTGTCCAATGGGAGATACCTATATGTTCATTAGTGCTCTTCAAGCAGTAAATAATTTAATCTCTGTCGCAACCCAGAAGCCTTGGCTGAGCCCTGTTACCTAAGGGGCTTTTTGTTGGCTGATAGGCAAGGAAACCCGAGTCTGGAGTGTGTTTTTTGGAACAACTGACAAGAGAATATGGTACCAGCATGGCCAGTACCACTAGACCTTGTGTGTTGGAGTCTCCTGGGAAATTTGTTTTTTAGAGTTTCAAAACTTCTTATTTTGATACAATTACACAAAAAAGTTGCAAGAATAGTACAAAAAACTTTATTCCTTTCACTCAAGATTACCATTTACTAACAATTTGTTCCCATTTGCTTTATCATTTGCTCTTTTTGTTTCTTTTTGTGAACAGTTTGAGAGCAACCATTGAGAAATTGGTATTTGTCAAAGGCATCTGCAAGAGGGTGGCTCAGGTGCAGCTGTGGGGTGCAGCAGAACATTGGTGAGTGAAATCTACCTAAAGCTGCAAAGCACACATTTGTAAATCACATGGAATCTCTGGTGCTAGATATAGAAATCATTATCAATTGTAAAAGTGGTTAAGGTAAACCCCCCTTTTGTCATCATTTTTGTCAAGTTTGTTCTTAGCTCTGCCAAACTTTAATAGTTATGAAAATCCATTCCACCACTCCCCCAACTTTGCACCTATAATATATTCTCCAACATTTTCATTTAATTTATTTAGCAAACATATATTTGCTAGGGGTATAAGAGGTGAAAGATATTCATCCCCTTGAGAGCTCAGCATCCAGTGGAAAGGTAGTAAGGAAATCTATCACCTCAATCAAGGGGAAGAGTATTCTGCTAAAGGGGTTTACAGGGGTAATTGGAACAGCAAGCTAGTTAAGGATTTGAAGAGTTAGATACCTGGGAGTCATTTGCGAAGTATGTGAATGTGGAGATCCATCTTTTCTGAGGCTTGCTGATCTTAGATGACAAGGTTCATGAGTTAGGGAAGCCTTTGGTGTCATATCCAACACAGGCTGTGGGGTCATGCCAACTTGCATTTTAATCCACCACTTGATTTTGGCCAGTTACTTAACTTCACCGTGCCTCAGTTTCTTCATCTGCCAAACCACACCTCCGAGATAATAATTAATTGAGGTAATAATTGCTCTGTAAACATTCATTTCGTCTTCCCTTCGAAAAATACAGTATGGGGGAAATAGCATGAAAGGTACTAGGTATTAAGGTGAAATCCAAGGAGGTGTTTCTATTTTTCTGCAAATAAATATCTAATTACTAATTGTACTGGGTTGTGGTGGAGATTGCTATGAGATAATAGCAATAACAGCAGCGATGATTTGTTAACCATTTCTTGTGTGCTAAGCACTGTGTTAAGTGCTTATCACAGGGTATCCTTCTGAGGCTCAAAGAGGTGAAGCAAAGGTAACGTGCCTAAGGTCACACAGCAAGTAAGAGGTAGAATGCTTCTGAGAGGGAGATCAGCAAGGTGCCCTGGAGCCTGAAGGATGAGCAGGAAAAAACAAGGTAAAAGTCAGAAAGAAGGGATTGCTAGGCAGAGGGAACAACAGGTGTTGTAAGGGCACTGAGGTGGGAGAGAGATGTAGAAAGGATCCACAGAGGTTTGGCTAGGACCTGGGGAAAGAGATGAGATAGGCAGGGGAAAATTGACAGGGCCTTATGGGACCTCATTAAGGAGCTTGTGTTTTATTCCAAGGGCTGGGGGAGGCTGCTGGAAGGTGTTTTTCAGTGTGTGTGTGTATTTAATCCAGAAGGGCATCTAGTGAGGCCTAAACAAAAGTGGCTTAAGAGAGTCATTTCCCTTTCAGTGTCCCACTTTGTGATCCAATAGAGGCAGTGTTTCTGGTCCAAATGTGTAGATCTTTTTTTTTTTTTTTTTTTTTTTGGCTGTGTCGGGTCTTAGTTGCGGCACACAGGCTTCGTTGAGGCAGGCGGGATCCTTTGTTGCGGCACGCGGGCTCCTTTCTAGTTGCAGCGTGTGGGTTTTCTCTCTCTAGTAGTGGTTTGCGGGCTCCAGAGCACGTGGGCTCTGTACTTTGAGGCACACGGACTCTCTAGTTGTGGCTCACGGTCCTAGTTGTCCCACGGCATGTGGGATCTTAGTTCCCTGACCAGGGATCGAACCCATGTCCCCTGCATTGGAAGGCGGATTCTTTACCACTGGACCACCAGGGAAGTCCCACGTGTAGATCTTAATTTTTACTGCCCACCATTAACATGGCTAAAAAGAGTTGCTGTGATGCTGGAAGAAGCTGGTCCTGTAGAATGCTTCTAGAAGGAGGTTTAATTGGGCTCTTATATCTGATGCTTTTTAGGCTGCATTAAGGGAGCTCTTTCAGCTTTCACCCAGCCCTGTCAAATGGGGAAAAAAGTAGAATTGAAGGAAAAAGTAATTCCTGGAAACCTGAGTTGTTGTTCATGTTAGAAATGGAACTGTTGAATATATAAGACTTTGGTTTAAATATATCATGATAAAGATGCTTCAGTGACTAAATGGAAATTTTTTGTGGAGTGTGTGTGTGTGTGTTTGGTGTGTGCCATCCGTGACGGCAGACAGTGCATTTGTGAGAATCTGGGAAGACTGATGATTTTTTTCAATACTTATATATTTATTTATTCTCATCCAGGTACTGCAGGTTTTTCTGTTTGAAACTATTTCTTATGTGCAGAGTAAACTTCATAGGGAAAATCAGTGTTCTTTTCCCCTTTCCATATGTAGTGGACCACAAACATATTTACTTTGAAGTAGCCTATGTCAATTAGCTTTTCCTTTTTTTTTTTTTTTTGGCAGGGAGGGTAGTTAGCTGGCAGCTGGATGATCTAGGATGGCCTCGCTCACACATTTGGTAGTTGGCAGGCTGGTTGGTTGGTCTAGGAGGGCCTAAGCTGGGATGGCTCATCCCCACTCCAAGTGGTCTCTCATCCAGCTGGCTAGTCAGGACTTGTTAACATCGTGGTCCCAAAGGCACAAAGAGTAGCAAGCGAGAGCAAGCACCAGTGCACAAGCACTTCTCAAGTGTCTGCTTGTGTCACATTTGATATTGTCCCATCAGCCAAACCACAGAAGTTCTTCCGTGGCCAAGCCCAGAGTCGTTGTGGGAGGGGACCCTCCAGGGTGTGGACATAAGGAGATGTGAGAAAATTGGGGACCGTTACCACAGTAATGCATAATAATTATTAATGAATATAACCGCTTTTCCTTTGATAAATCATTTTAAATGCTCATTTATAAATGTAGTGTATTCTTTTTTTTTAATTTTTATTTATTATTTATTTATTATGTTTATTTTTGGTTGTGTTGGGTCTTCGTTTCTGTGTGAGGGCTTTCTCCAGTTGCGGCGAGTGGGGGCCACTCTTCATCGCGGTGCGCGGGCCTGTCACTATCGCGGCCTCTCTTGTTGCGGAGCAGAGGCTCCAGACGCTCAGGCTCAGTAGTTGTGGCTCACGGGCCCAGTTGCTCCGCGGCATGTGGGATCTTCCCAGACCAGGGCTCGAACCCGTGTCCCCTGCATTGGCAGGCAGATTCTCAACCACTGCGCCACCAGAGAAGCCCTGTAGTGTATTCTTGAGACTAAGTAATATGATCATGCCACGTCTCTTCTATCAAGTGTGGAGCTGAGTGATGGTTTTTCTAGGAGGAAGCCAAAGGGAGACAGTGTGGCTCTAGATGTAGATACTCTCATGAATGGCTTGTCTGCTCACTAATCTTGTGTGGCTATTATCAAAGGAGCCCCTGGGTTTCCTCAACCTCCCGTTCAAGCTTTATCACAAAAACTGTAGTGTACTAGACTGCACTAGGTTTTGTAGTCGAGCAAAAAGACGGTTAATTGGGAATCCATCACCACCTGAAAGATGAGAGAAACATTTGCATCCTTTCTTCATAACCTTTACATGATTTATAGTTTTACCTAAGAGAAGAAATCCTTATTTGGGCATTATAATAAGGACAAAGGATTCTCTGTAGATATGTTTTATTTGGTCAAGATTTTAAAATCTCCCTGTGGTTGCAGTGAAGAATCCACCATTGTGCTGTAGAGTGGCCAGTGACTAGTAATTTGGGGAGTCAGCCTTTGGCCTTTGTTTGTGAAGATTTTAGAAGTAACACCTTTTACACACCTGAAATAGGCTTTACAACCAGCTTGCGGCCTAAAATACATTACATGAAAATGCAACTGGACCCTAGGAAGCATGTGTGGGAAAATGAGTAGAAGGCTCACTTTGTACATCTTAGAGCTGTACATTTCTCTAGAAAATTGCCTGGTGATAGAATCTCAGCTTCCTTTTTTTCCTCTTAGGATAAAAATGAAAAATCCCTGACATTTTAAAAGTCAGTGACTTGCACCGGTCAGAATGGCTATCATCAAAAAATCTACAAACAATAAGTGCTGGAGAGGGTGTGGAGAAAAGGGAACCCTCTTGCACTGTTGGTGGGAATGTAAATGGATACAGCCACTATGGAGAACAGTATGCAGGTTCCTTAAAAAACTAAAAATAGAACTACCATATGATCCAGCAATCCCACTACTGGGCATATACCCAGAGAAAACCATAATTCAAAAAGACACATGCACCCCAATGTTCATTGCAGCACTATTTACAATTGCCAGGACATGGAAGCAACCTAAGTGTCCATCGACAGATGAAAGGATAAAGAAGATGTGGCACATATATACAATGGAATATTACTCAGCCATAAAAAGAAACGAAATGGAGTTATTTATAGTGAGGTGGATGGACCTAGAGTCTGTCATACAGAGTGAAGTAAGTCAGAAAGAGAAAAACAAATACCGTATGCTAACACATATATATGGACTCTAAAAAGAAAAAGAAAAGGTTCTGAAGAACCTAGGGGCAGGACAGGAATAAAGATGCAGATGTAGAGAATGGACTTGAGGATATGGAGAGGGGATAGGGTAAGCTGGGACGAAGTGAGAGAGTGGCATGGACATATATACACTACCAAGTGTAAAATAACTAGTGGGAAACAGCCACACAGCACAGGGAGATCAGCTCGGTGCTTTGTGACCACCTAGAGGGGTGGGATAGGGAGGGTAGGAGGGAGACGCAAGAGGGAGGAGATATGGGGATATATGTATATGTATAGCTGATTCACTTTGTTATAAAGCAGAAACTAACACACCACTGTAAAGCAATTATACTCCAATAAAGATGTTAAAAAAAGAAAAAGTGACTTGGAAATAGCCATCAAAATTATAAGTGCACATATCATTTGAACCAGCAAACACTTCCAGGAATGAATTCAACAAATGTTTGCATATTACTCGGAGTATTGCTTATAATAGCAAAAGAGTGGTTATAGCCTAAGGATCAATCAAGGCTTGATTATACAGTAGGATATTACATTGATATTGCATGATCTTCAAGATGTACAAAATGGAAAAAAAGCAAGAAATAGAACAATGTGTATTGTATACTACCATTTGTATAAAATAGTGCGGCAATAATATGTAAATTTTTGCTTACATAAACATAAAATATTTCTGGAAGGATATTCAAGACACTGATAGCTTTGGGGCATACATGGCCAGGGTAGAGGGTAGGAGGGAGACTTTTCACTGCATAAACTTTTATATATACTTTTGGAATTTTAAGCCACATTGAATATATTACCCTATTTTAAAAATTAAGTACATTTATCTAAAAAGAGATGGTATATGGTTATGGTGATGTGAACTTCCATGAACTCCTACTCAAGTTGACCTGGTCAGAACTATCCATGTTAAAAAAATATATCCAGCCAGTTTTGTTTCCTAGAAATGCCTCAGAATAGTGTACTTCTGAATTTTTAATTATAGCCCTACCTTTTTCAGAATGTCATATGAATGGAATCATACAGTATGTAGCCTTTTTTGGTCTTGCTTCTTTTACTTGATTCATCTATGTTATGTGAAATAATAGCCTTTACCTTTTTATCGCTGAATTGTATTCCATTGTATGGAATACAACAGTTCATTCACCTGTTTGAGGACAACTTGGTTGCTTCCAGCTTCTTGGCTATTATGAATAAAGCTGAATAAATATTTTGTGTGGACATAAGTTTTCAGTTGATTTGGGTAGATATGTAGGAGTGGGATTGCTGAGGTTTTATAAGAAACTGCCAAACTGTCTTCCAAAGTGGTTCTACCATTTTGCATTCCTACCAGCCATGAAAATGAGGAGTGTATGTCAAGGTTCATCTTCCTGCGTATGGATGTCCAGTAGTTCCAGAACCATTTGTTGAAAAGACTGTCCTTTCTCCATTGAATTGCTTTTGTACCTCTGTCAAAATGTGGTTATGCTTGGGTGGGTCTATTTCTGAGATCTCTGTTCTGTTGAATTGATTTTTGTGTGTATCATTTTGCCATTACCACACTGTCTTGACTATTATAGCTTCATAGGATTCTTGAAGTCAGGTAATATGAGTACTGTTATTTTTTCTTCTTTATCAGAGTTGTAGTGGTGAGAGAGGACATCCTTCATTTGTTCCAGTCTTAGAAAGCATTCCATCTCTCACCATCAAGTATGATGCTAGCTGTAGGGTTTTTTTTTTAAAATATATACCCTCTTGTGCTGAAAAGAGTTAACATAGCAGGCCTGAGGCTGCTATCTTTAGAAGGCCTGCTAGCAAGACTGGCCCTTGGCTGGTGTCTGGGAAATTGGCTTTTCAAACATTTTGAAAATAAAACATTATATTCTACCTTCATTTATTCCTTTTCCAATGCTCTTCATTTCTTTATGCTAATCCAGCTTCCCATCTTATTCATAATCTTTCTGCCTGAAGAATTTTCCTTTAACATTAACGTTTATGCCAGATCTGCTGTCAGTAAATTCTGTTTTTGTTTGTATGAGAAAGTCTTTTTTTTCCTCACTTTTAAAGGATATTTTCATGGAGTATGGAATTTTGAGTTGACAGTTTTTTCCCTCTCTCAGCATACTCCTCCACTGTTGCCTTGCTCGCATGGTTTCTGTTAAGTCTGCTGTAATTCTTATCTTTGTTCCTCCATAGCTAATTTGTCTTTTTTCCTCTGGCTTCCTTCAGTCTCTTTGTCTTTGCCTAGGTGTGGCTTTTTAGTTTTTTTCATATTTATGCTGCTTGGTATTCTCTGAGCTTCTAGTGTCTGTGGTTTGTTGCCTGTCACTAATTTGGAAAGTTCTCAGCCATTATTTCTTCAAATAATTCTTGTGCCCCATTCTCTCTTTTTTTCTTCCTTCTGGGGTTCCAATTACAAACATATTATACTGTTTGTTATTGTCCCACAGTTCTTGAATGCTGTGTTCTATTTTTTCTCCCTTTTGTCTCTTTTTGTTTTATTTTTATTGACCTGATCAACAAACTTGATCTTTATGTTCACTGATTCTTTCCTTGTTTGTGTCAGTTCTACTGTTGAGCATGGTGGTTTTTTACTGAGCATTTCCATTTGATTCTTTATCACAGTTAACATCTCTTTTCTGAAATTATCCATCTGCTCTTGCATATTGTCTACCTTTTCCATTAGAGTCTTTAACACAGTAATCATAATTCTTTTAGATTTCATTTCTGATAGTCCCAACCTCTGTGTCATACTGAATCTGGATCTGATGATTGTTTTGGCATTTGGAATATTTCCTGCCTTTTATTATACCTCATAAATATGTTAAAAACTGAACATGGGTAGGAGAAGAACACAGGTTTCCTTCTGCTAGGCCTTTAGTGTGGGGATTTTAATTAATCTAGTCAGCAGTCAGCCATGTTTGTTTTTGCTATGGGCACCAGAGATTTCTGATTCCTCTAGTGATACCTTCTTTTTGACTCCTGCTTGGCTTTGGGTTTTTCCTTTGTGCTGTTTCCCAAGAACTGTCTCTTACAGCTCTCCCAGTTGTATTTCACTGTTACTAACCACATAGCTGGTTTGCCAGGTGGTGGTTGCTGGGGGAGGGGGAGTTCTCTGATGATTTGATTAAGCCTCAAACTTAGGCAGGTACTGGAACTTGGGTCTTGAGTGTGTCCTTCACAAGATTTCCTGCCCCTTCTCCAGGGGTGGAGCTTCTTTTTCTTTTTCCTCTGTTCCTTCGCCCAGCTGCAGTGAGTATCCACCAGTGTCCTCAAGCCATAGATTTTAAGTCCCCCCGCAAATTAAGCCTTTTGTTCTGTACTAGAGATAAAGGAAAGGGGTCTGGGTGGATTTCACAGTGAGTGCTATTTTCCTCAGCCAAACAGCACCTTCATGGAAGCTTTCTCTGACATATTTCCTTATCTTCCCTGTAGGAGCCTTGTGGGATTCCTTTTGGTAAAACTTGGAAGAGGATGGGAAACCCCTCCCTCACCATGTGGAGCCCAAGAGCTTCATACTCTCATGACATTCCATACTCTGGCCTCCAGTAATTTGTCAGAATCTCTAGTTTAATCTTCCTACCAGCTTACATGTTCAGATCCTGTGTCTACCTGCAGGCACCGGTCTCTTCAGATAGTGGGTTGGTGGTTTGCCCTATGACTTCACTTCTCTGATAGGTCCAAGAAGAGTCATTGATTTCCAGTCAATATAGCTTCTTTCTTGTTGTAAAGGTGGAAATGATGGCCTCCCAATACTTTACATGACCAAGCTGAAACCTAAGTCCTCAAATAACTCTTAATCTACACAGATGTCTAATGTGCAGCCCATAGAAACTTAGTACAGGTTAGTTTTTTCCCCTTATTTTTCTTTTTTTCAAACCCTTGAATTTTATAGTTTTATGGCTAGGGAGCCAGAAATAATTGATTCTATCTTGGGTTCTGCCTATTTTAGGCTTTAAAAACCTCTGTACCACTGGTAGTATGTTATATGTTTGTCTTCCTGTCTTCTAAAATTCTATGTATGCCTGTGGTAATTATTGAGCATGTTGTTAGCACTCAATAATAATTTGCCTCATTCAAAATTAGAGCATGATTTATCCTTTCTAGATCATAGGGTTTGTTAGTGACCATGTGTTTGTTGCTTTTATTCTCCACATTTCCAGGTGCAATTCAGTTCAGCTGATAGTTGTTGAGTGCCCACTGTGCTATGAGTGAGGCACTAAGTGTTAAGTAGAATACAAGCCTGACCTGGTAAATGGAGTAACCAAGGGGTTCCTGAAGGCAATGGAAGCCCCATGGATGGAAGTATATTGCAACTTGGGAAACATCTCCATTTCAATCTAGAAGGATTTCTTAAATTCTTTTTAAATTTTTATTTTTAATTATACTAGTGATACATGAATGCATTCTAGTAAAAACTGAAAAGTTGTAGAAAGAGCCATGGTTGTCCATGACATCCTTATGACACTCTCATTCCATCACGTTCTCCTTCCCAAAGTTAATTTTGATTACTTACTTTTGTTTTACTGTGCAAATTGCTATATCAAATGTATCATCTAATAAGTTTACTGAAATACTTAAAATTTTTTTTTAATTTTTTGGCCGTGCCACACAGCATGTGGGATCTTAGTTCCCCGACCAGGGATTGAATCCGTGCCCCCTGCTGTGGAAGCGCAGGGTCTTAACGACTGAACTGCCAGGGAAGTCCCGTGAAATATTTTTATATTTAAGGGAATAAGCACCCAAATTCATTTAACTTTTAAGGAATGTTTATTAGGGGTAACTGTCATCATTCAGGTTGGATGTGTGGCCTAATAATGATTCTTTGCTTCACATTATAATGTAACTCTTCTAGTTTTTAAACCTGAAAACTAGTGTTGGTGATAGAACTGTAAAAGTCTATTTTGGGTAAATGAGAAATACAGAAATTCGTACTGACTGAAAAGATGATGACCTGTTGCCTTTTTCTTTAATTATCATAGTATAATTGACTTTTTTGGGGGTGTGTATATAGTTCAGTGGATTTTGACACACGTGTAGATCAGTGTAACCACTACCACAGTCAAGGTACAAAACAGTTCCACCACCCCAGGAAACTGCTTTGTGCTACCTCTTTCAGTCATACTATGTTCCCACCCCAACTGCTGGCAGCCACTGATCTGTGCTCTATCACACTATAGTTTTGTCACTTTGGTGTCACATAAATGGAGTCAGACTATATGTAATCTTTTGAGTCTTTTTTTCACTCAGCATAATGCTTTTGAGATTCATCCAAGTTGTGTGTATCAAATAGTTTGTCCCTTTTTATTACAAAGTAGTAGTCTATTATATGAAACCACATTTTGGTTGTTTCCAGTTTTGGGTGATTAAAAGTAGAGCTGCTATAAAAATTCATGTGCAAGTGTTTGTGTGCACATAAATTTGCATTTCTCTAGGGTAAATACCTGAGAGTGAGATTGCTAGAATTACACTGCCATTCATGGTAAAACTAGTTATCTAGAGTTTGAATGCTAGAAATGGATAGAGTAACAAAGACCCACGTTGTTTAAATCTTGCTTTTGCTTCTTACTAGCTATGCAACCTTGAGTGAGTTTAACCTCTTTGTGCCACAGTTTCCATATTTGTAAAATGAAGTTAACAATAACAACCACTGGGATTATTGTGTGGGATTAATGGCATATTTTTAAAATTTATTTATGTTTGTCTGCGTTGGGTCTTCGTTGCTGCATGCGGGCTTTCTCTAGTTGTGTCAAGCGAGGGCTACTCTTCATTGGGGTGTGCAGACTTCTTACTGTGGTGGCTTCTCTTGTTGCGGAGCATGGGCTCTAGGCGTGTGAGCTTCAGTAGTCGCAGCACGTGGGCTCAGTAGTTGGGGCACGCGGGCTCTAGAGCGCAGGCTCAGTAGTTGTGGCGCATGGACTTAGTTGCTCTGCGGCATGTGGGATCTTCCCGGACCAGGGATCGAACCCGTGTCCCCTGAATTGGCAGGTGGATTCTTAACCACTGCACCACCAAGGAAGTCCCAAATTGATGGCATATTAAGAATAAAATGCTGATAGGGACTTCCCTGGTGGTCCAGTGGTTAAGACTCCACGCTCCCAAAGCAGGGGGCCTGGGTTTGATCCCTGGTCAGGGAACTAGATTCCGCGTGCCACAACTAAGAGCCTGCATGCCGCAACTGAAAACAGACCCCGCATGCTGCAACTAAAAAAAGACCCCGCATGCCGCAACTAAAGATCCTGCATGCTGCAACGAAGATCCTGCATGCCGCAACGAAGATCCTGCGTGCCGCAACTAAGACCTGGCACAGCCAAATAAATAAATATTAAAAAAAAAAAGAATAAAATGCTGATCAATGTCTGGCATACTAAATATATTATTATTATTATCTCATGTTTAATAAAACCTTTTCTTGTCAGAGACATTCGCCTTTAGTCAATTAAAATGGAGAAATTAAGTAATCCATAGGAGGGAGCTTCAAGATGGCAGAAGAGTAAGATGTGGAGATCACCTTCCTCCCCACAAATACATCAGAAATACATCTACGTGGGGAACAACTCCTACAGAACACCTACTGAACGCTGGCAGAAGACCTCACACCTCCCCAAAGGCAAGAAACTCCCCACGTACCTGGGTAGGGCAAAAGAAAAAAGAAAAAACAGAGATAAAAGAATAGGGATGGGACCTGCACCACTGGGAGAGAGCTGTGAAGGAGGAAAGGTTTCCACACACTAGGAAGCCCCTTCATGGGCGGAGACTGCAGGTGGCGGGCGGGGGGGGAGAAGCTTCAGAGCCACGGAGGAGAGGGCAGCAACAGGGGTGCGGAGGGCAAAGCGGAGAGATTCCCGCACAGAGGATCAGTGCTGACCAGCACTCACCAGCCTGAGAGGCTTGTCTGCTCACCTCCCAGGACGGGCAGGGGCTGGGAGCCTGAGGCTCTGGCTTTGGAGGTCGGATCCCAGGGAGAGGACTGGGGTTGGCTGCGTGAACACAGCCTGAAGGGGTCTAGTGTGCCACAGCTAGCCGGGAGGGAGTCGGGAAAAAGTCTCGACCTGCCTAAGAGGCAAGAGACCATTGTTTCAGGGTGTGCGAGGAGAGGGGATTCAGAGCACTGCCTAAACGAGCTCCAGAGAAGGGCGCGAGCTGCGGCTATCAGCGTGGACCCCAGAGACGGGCATGAGATGCTAAGGCTGCTGCTGCAGCCACCAAGAAGCCTGTGAGCAAGCACAGGTCACTATCCACACCTCCCCTCCCGGGAGCCTGTGCAGCCCGCCACTGCCAGGGTCCCATGATCCAGGGACAACTTCCCCGGGAGAACACACTGCGTGCCTCAGGCTGGTGCAACGTCACGCTGGCCTCTGCCGCCGCAGGCTCGCCCCGAATTCCATACCCCTCCCCTCCCTCCCCCCAGCCTGAGTGAGCCAGAGCCCCCGAATCAGCTGCTCCTTTAACCCCGTCCTGTCTGAGCAAAGAACACACGCCCCCAGGCGACCTACACGCAGAGGTGGGTCCAAATCCAAAGCTGAACCCCAGGAGCTGTGCGAACAAAGAGGAGAAAGGGAAATCTCTCCCAGCAGCCTCAGGAGCAGCGAATTAAATCTCCATAAACAACGTGATGTATCCCACATCTGTGGAATACCTGAATAGACAACAAATCATCCCAAATTGAGGACTTGGACTTTGGGAGCAACGATATATATATATTTTTCCCTTTTTTCTCTTTTTATGAGTGTGGATGTGTATGCTTCTGTGTGTGATTTTGTCTGTATAGTTTTGCTTTTACCATTTGTCCTGGGGTTCTGTGTGTCCGTTTTTATTTTTTGTTTGTTTTTTTAAGTATAGTTTTTAGCATTTGTTATCGTTGGTTGATTTGTTTTTTGGTTTGGTTGCTCTCTTCTATCTTTCTTTATTTATTACTTAAATTTTTTTTAATAATTATTTTTATTTTAATAACTTATTTTATTTTATTTTACTTTATTTTATTTTATTTTATCTTCTTCTTTCTTTCTCTCTTTTTTTCCTCCCTTTTATTCTGAGCCATATGGATAACAAGCTCTTGGTGCTCCAGCCAGGCGTCAGGGCTGTGCCTCTGAGGTGTGAGAGCCAAGTTCAGGACACTGGTCCACAGGAGATCTCCCAACTCCATGTAATATCAAACGGCGAAAATCTCCCAGAGATCTCCATCTCAATGCCAAGACCCAGCTCCACTCAACAACCAGCAAGCTACAGTGCTGGACACCCTATGCCAAACAACTAGCAAGACAGGAACACAGCCCCATCCATTAGCAGACAGGCTGCCTAAAATCATAATAAGGCCACAGACACCCCAAAACACACCACCAGACGTGGACCTGCCCACCAGAAAGACAAGGTCCAGCCTCATTCACCAGAACACAGGCACTAGTCCCCTTCACCAGGAAGCCTACACAACTCACTGAACCAACCTTAGCCACTGGGGCCAGACACTAAAAACAAAGGGAAATACGAACTGTAGCCTGTGAAAACGAGACTCCAAACACAGTAAGTTAATCAAAATGAGAAGACAGAGAAACACACAGCAGATGAAGGAGCAAGGTAAAAACCCACCAGACCAAACAAATGAAGAGGAAATAGGCATTCTACCTGAAAAAGAATTCAGAGTAATGATAGTAAAGTTGATCCAAAATCTTGGAAATAGAATGGAGAAAATACAAGAAACGTTTAACAAGGACCTAGAAGAACTAAAGAGCAAACAAACAGTGATGAACAACACAATAAATGAAATTTAAAATTCTCTAGAAGGGATCAATAGCAGAATAACTGAGGCAGAAGAACGGATGAGTGACCTGGAAGATAAAATAGTGGAAATAACTACTGCAGAGCAGAATAAAGAAAAAAGAATGAAAACAATTGAGGACAGTCTCAGAGACCTCTGGGACAACATTAAATGCACCAACATTCGAATTATAGGGGTCCCAGAAGAAGAAGAGAAAAAGAAAGGGACTGAGAAAATATTTGAAGAGATTATAGTTGAAAACTTCCCTAATATGGGAAAAGAAACAGTCAAGTCCAGGAAGCACAGAGAGTCCCATACGGGATAAATCCAAGGAAAACACGCCAAGACACATATTACTCAAACTATCAAAAATTAAATATAAAGAAAACATATTAAAAGCAGCAAGGGAAAAACAACAAATAACACACAAGGGAATCCCCATAAGGTTAACAGCTGATCTTTCAGCAGAAACTCTGCAAGCCAGAAGGGAGTGGCAGGACATATTTAAAGTGATGAAGGAGAAAAACCTACAACCAAGTTTACTCTACCCAGCAAGGATCTCATTCAGAGTTGACGGAGAAATTAAAACCTTTACAGACAAGCAAAAGCTAAGAGAATTCAGCACTACCAAACCAGCTTTACAACAAATGCTAAAGGAACTTCTCTAGGCAGGAAACACAAAAGAAGGAAAAGGCCTACAATAACAAACCCAAAACAATTAAGAAAATGGTAGTAGGAACATACATATCGATAATTATCTTAAATGTAAATGGATTAAATGCTCCAACCAAGAGACATAGACTGGCTGAATGGATACAAGAACAAGACCCGTATATATGCTGTCTACAAGAGACCCACCTCAGACCTAGGGACACATACAGACTGAAAGTGAGGGGATGGAAAAAGATATTCCATGCAAATGGAAATCAAAAGAAAGCTGGAGTAGCAATTCTCATATCAGACAAAATAGACTTTTCAACAAAGACTATTACAAGAGACAAAGAAGGACACTACATAATGATCAAGGGATCAATCCAAGAAGAAGATATAACAATTGTAAATATTTATGCACCCAACATAGGAGCACCTCACTACATAAGGCAAATACTAACAGCCATAGAAGGGGAAGTGGACAGTAACACAATCATAGTAGGGGACTTTAACACCCCACTTTCACCAATGGACAGATCATCCAGAATGAAAATAAATAAGGAAACACAAGCTTTAAATGATACATTAAACAGGATGGACTTAATTGATATTTGTAGGACATTCCATCCAAAAACAACAGAATACACATTCTTCTCAAGTGCTCATGGAACATTCTCCAGGATAGATCATATCTTGGGTCACAAATCAAGCCTTGGTAAATTTAAGAAAATTGAAATCATATCAAGTGTCCTTTCCGACCACAATGCTATGAGACTAGATATCAATTACAGGAAAAAATCTGTAAAAAATACAAACACATGGAGGCTAAACAATACACTACTTAATAACCAAGAGATCACTGAAGAAATCAAAGAGGAAATCAAAAAATTCCAGAAACAAATGATAATGAAAACACGACGACCCAAAACCTATGGAATGCAGCAAAAGCAGTTCTAAGAGGGAAGTTTATAGCAATACAAGCCTACCTTAAGAAACAAGGAACATCTCAAATAAACAACCTAAGCTTACACCTAAAGCAATTAGAGAAAGACGAACAAAAAAGCCCCAAAGTTAGCAGAAGGAAAGAAATCATAAAGATCAGATCAGAAATAAATGAAAAAGAAATTAAGGAAACGATAGCAAAGATCAATAAAACTAAAAGCTGGTTCTTTGAGAAGATAAAGAAAATGGATAAACCATTAGCCAGACTCATCCAGAAAAAAAGGGAGAAGACTCAAATCAGTAGAATTAGAAATGAAAAAGGAGAAGTAACAACTGACCCTTCAGAAATACATGGGATCCTGAGAGATTACTACAGGCAACTATATGGCAATAAAATGGACAACCTGGAAGAAATGGACAAATTCTTAGAAATGCACAACCTTCTGAGACTGAACCAGGAAGAAATAGAAAATATGAACAGACCAATCACAAGCACTGAAATTGAAACTGTGATTAAAAATCTTCCAACAAACAAAAGCCCAGGACCAGATGGCTTCACAGGCGAATTCTGTCAAACATTTAGAGAAGAGCTAACACCTATCCTTCTCAAACTCTTCCAAAATATAGCAGAGGGAGGAACACTCTCAAACTCATTCTACGAGGCCACCATCACCCTGATACCAAAACCAGACAAAGATGTCACAAAGAAAGAAAACTACAGGCCAGTATCACTGATGACCATAGATGCAAAAATCCTGAACAAAATACTAGCAAACAGAATCCAACAGCACATTAAAAGGATCATACATCATCATCAAGTGGGGTTTATCCCAGGAATGCAAGGATTCTTCAATATACGCAAATCAATCAATGTGATACACCATATTAACAAATTGAAGGAGAAAAATCATATGATCATCTCAATAGATGCAGAGAAAGCTTTTGACAAAATTCAACACCCATTTATGATAAAAACCCTCCAGAAAGTAGGCATAGAGGGAACTTGCCTCAACATAATAAAGGCCATTTATGACAAACCCACAGCCAACATCGTCTTCAGTGGTGAAAAACTGAGACCATTTCCACTAAGATCAGGAACAAGACAAGTTTGCCCACTCTCACCACTATTATTCAACATAGTTTTGGAAGTGTTAGCCACAGCAATCAGAGAAGACAAAGAAATAAAAGGAATCCAAATCGGAAAAGAAGAAGTAAAGCTGTCACTGTTTGTAGATGACATGATACTATACATAGAGAATCCTAAAGATGCTACCAGAAAACTACTGGAGCTAATCAATGAATTTGGTAAAGTAGCAGGATACAAAATTAATGCACAGATCTCTTGCATTCCTATACATTAATGTTGAAAAATCTGAAAGTGAAATTAAGAAAACACTCCCATTTACCATTGCAACAAAAAGAATAAATTATCTAGGAATAAACCTACCTAAGGAGCCACAAGACCTGTATGCAGAAAATTATAAGACACTGATGAAAGAAATTAAAGATGATACAAATATATGGAGAGATATACCATGTTCTTGGATTGGAAGAATCAACATTGTGAAAATGACTCTACTACCCAAAGCAATCTACAGATTCAGTGCAATCCCTATCAAACTACCACTGGCATTTTTCACAGAACTAGAACAAAAAATTTCAGAATTTGTATGGAAACACAAAAGACCCCAAATAGCCCAGGCAATCTTGAGAAAGAAAAACGGAGCTGGAGGAATCAGGCTCCCTGACTTCAGACTATACTACAAAGCCACAGTAATCAAGACAGTATGGTACTGGCACAAAAACAGAAATATAGATCAATGGAACAGGATAGAAAGTCCAGAGGTAAACCCATGCACATATGGTCATCTTATCTTTGATAAAGGAGGCAAGAATATACAGTGGAGAAAAGCCCACCTCTTCAATAAGTGGTGCTGGGAAAACTGGACAGGTACATGTAAAAGAATGAAATTAGAACACTCTCTAACACCATACACAAAAATAAACTCAAAATGGATTAAAGACCTAAATGTAGGGCCAAACACTATCAAACTCTTAGAGCAAAACATAGGCAGAACACTCTACGACACAAATCACAGCAAGATCCTTTCTGACCCACCTCCTAGAGAAATGGAAATAAAAACAAAAATAAACAAATGGGACCTAATGAAACTTCAAAGCTTTTGCACAGCAAAGGAAACCGTAACAGGATGAGAAGACAACCCTCAGAATGGGAGAAAATATTTGCAAATGAAGCAACTGACAAAGGATTAATCTCCAAAATTTACAAGCAGCTCATGCAGCTCAATATCAAAAAAACAAACAACCCAATCCAAAAATGGGCAGAACACCTAAGTAGAAATTTCTCCAAAGAAGATATACAGATTGCCAACAAACACATGAAAGAATGCTTAACATCATTAATCATTAGAGAAATGCAAATCAAAACTGCAATGAGATATCATCTCACACCAGTCAGAATGGCCATCATCAAAAAATCTAGAAACAATAAATGCTGGAGAGGGTGTGGAGAAAAGGGAACCCTCTTGCACTGTTGGTGGGAATGTAAATGGATACATCCACTATGGAGAACAGTATGGAGGTTCCTTAAAAGACTAAAAATAGAACTACCGTACGACCCAGCAGTCCCATTACTGGGCACATACCCTGAGAAAACCGTAATTCAAAAAGAGTCATGTACCACAATGTTCATTGCAGCTCTATTTACAGTAGCCAGGACATGGAAGCAACCTAAGTGTCCATCGACAGATGAATGGATAAAGAAGATGTGGCACATATATACAATGGAATATTACTCAGCCATAAAAAGAAACAAAATTGAGTTATAGTGAGGTGGATGGACCTAGAGTGTCATACAGAGTGAAGTAAATCAGAAAGACAAAAACAAATACCATATGCTAACACATATATATGGAATCTAAAAAAAAAAAAAGTCACGAAGAACCTAGGGGCAAGATGGGAATAAAGACTCAGACCTACTAGAGAATGGGCTTGAGGATACGGGGAGGGGGCAGGGTAAGATGGGACAAAGTGAGAGAGTGGCATGGATGTATATACACTATGAAACGTAAAATATATAGCTTGTGGGAAGCAGCCGCATAGCAAAGGGAGATCAGCTCGGTGCTTTGTGACCACCTAGAGGGGTGGGATAGGGAGGGTGGGAGGAAGGGAGATGCAAGAGGGAAGAAGAGATATGGGGACATATGTATATGTATAACTGATTCACTTTGTTATAAAGCAGAAACTGGCACAGCATTGGAAAGCAATTATACTCCAATAAAGATGTTTAAAAAAATAAAATAAAATGATGTCATGGAGATAAGTAATTTAAAAAATAATAATAATAATCCATAGATGTGGTGTGTTTGGTAGGCAAGCCTTCAAACATGGTGTCCATGGGCGAAATTTTAAAAATTGTCCTCAGTTGTCCTTAGGAACATTTAGAGGTATGGGTGTCCTATATAATATCCAAAGATTGGATCAGATGGCCCCTTTTGATGGTTTTACTTGTCCTCCCAACATTAAAGACTCGAGTTCAGCAAAAATTTAGTGCATTGCTATACTTCATAAAGAAGCTGCAAAAAGTAGCTCAGAATCAACTAACACTCGAGTGGTTGCTATATACCAGGCCCATGTGTAGGCACTCCTCAAGTGTATAAACCTGAGTACCTCCCCACAAAATAAGTAATTTGGATAATCACTAAATGCTATTTTTATACTTTTTTAAAAAGCTAACTGTTGAGGACACTGATGAGGCATGATTTCTTGGAACCCCCATGATATGAACCATCTATAATTTCTCAGATCCTAAAAGAAAACACATCTTTTTACAGGAAACCTCCCCAGTTTTGAGGCGCACATTGAGGAGAGAATTGACAAAAACAGCATGCCCACTCAGATATCTCCCTAGAATACTATGTCATTAGAAAATGCAGTGGAGGTCCCTTTCTTGCATAACTGCTGCATGCTATGGTCTGGCTCAGTCTGAGCAAGCACCATGGGCAGAGGAGATGTGTTTTCACTTGGAGAGCTTTTCCCTATCCTATGATGTATGCACAAAGGGCCACCCATTCACCTACTAGACAGTGGATAAAGCCCTGTATGTGTAAAGAGGAACCTAAATATCCTTTCTTTTCCTGTCTATTAGTTACAGTTGTTTTGTAATGTTTTCACATGACACAATCCATCAACTGAGGACAGTTCTTCACCTGGGATTTCAGGGCAACTAGGTGGAACAGAAGTCTTAAGCACACAGACTGGGAAGTCATCTCTGAACTGTTTCCTCACTGGCTCCCCTCCCCCAATACCACCAATAATCCAACACTCAAGTTTACCTGGAGCCTTTCTTCACAGCTGGATCATCCTGTCCTCTTCTTCCTGCCAATCAATCCTGCCTGGGCCAATTCCAAATTCTTGGAAATTCTAGCTTAGGAGATTCTCCATTTCCCCAAAACCCACTCACTTGGATGTTATCCTCTGCGCCATATTCTCTCATTTTAAGTCCTGTCTTTTTTTATTCACTTTGGCACCTAATGCCATACTTCCTTACTCTGTGACCTATTTCGTATACACATGACCTGAAGCTTTACAACTAAACTGCCCCTCCCGTAGTGATAGTAGAGCTTCAGATTCTCTACGTTCTGTCTCTCACAAATACCTGAAACAGAATTGTTGCCTGCTGGTTTTTTATTTTTTATTGAAGTATAGTTGATTTACAATTTTGTGTTAGTTTTAGGTGCACAGCAAAGTGATTCAGATACATATGTGTGTGTGTGTGTGTGTGTGTGTGTATTCTTTTTCAGATTATTTTCCCTTATAGGTTATTACAAAATATTGAGTGTAGTTCCCTGAGCTATACAGTAGGTCCTTGTTGG
This sequence comes from Balaenoptera ricei, assembly GCF_028023285.1. Classification (NCBI taxonomy): domain Eukaryota; kingdom Metazoa; phylum Chordata; class Mammalia; order Artiodactyla; family Balaenopteridae; genus Balaenoptera; species Balaenoptera ricei. The sequence goes on from NC_082660.1 coordinate 43,049,978, forward strand.
TTATCTGTTTGCTGCCTGCTGTTTAATTAACAAACCAAACATCACTTCTCATTTTGTGTTTAAAAAAATTACACATAATGTGTTCTAATGGCCACATAAATCCTGTGGAAAGCAGTAGTTTGGAAAAGAAATGTACATTTTGCAGACTGTCAAAAGAAAACTGGTGTTTTCCTATGCTGCCACTGTGACTGTACAGTCTGCCTGGGCAGAGCATGGCTCTGTAGTTTAGATTACAGTCAAAACTGCAGGCAGCTTTTCCCTAGCTGCATCATGATTTCTAGCCTCATCCATGATTCCTTGCCCACTTATAATGTTAAAGAGCACTAGGATTTTTTCTTTTCAAATACAAACAAAACTTTGTAAACAGTTGTATCCTACTTGTCTCACATGAAACTCGAATCTTATACAGGAGAGAGGGGGGTGTGTTTGTGTGTGTTATGAGCCTAAATTTAGCTCTCTCTAGGATAACCAATTCAATCCGGGGTAAACATTTTTTTATACTTCTAAATAAACCTACCTGTAAAAGCTCCAATTATGCCCTTTAGCCCCTTGAGGAGAATCCACGTAGGCACTTGCCTTTAGGGAAACCATCTCTAGGCTGATTTCTTGCCATGATCTCTGTGCCACTCCAGGTCAAACTCAACTTCCTTCCAAACTGCTGTTCATAAAGATGCAGGCTCTTAAAGGCCTCTTCCCTATACCACCATACCCACTCCTGCCACTAAGCCACCATGTACTCCTGGCTGCTCACTGCATAGTAGGTATGCCTGTACTCCTGAGAGCCTAGCAGGTAAAGTCCCCCACGCCCAAGCATAACCTTTCCCACCATCCTTACCACTTATGTCTTAAATCCTCTTCTCTACCCACTCCACCCAAGTGTGCATTCACTAGAGTCTAAACATACCATGAGTCATCCTGCCACTTTGTACTGCCTCTGCCTGAAGTTCTCCACGTTCTTCTGTGTTTGTTCTATCTGCATGTTTCTCAGGATCCACTCAAAAGCTCATTTTTTTCACCTGAGTGGTTCCTTCCATCTCTCAAGGCCCACAGGACTATGTGCTCAACACTCATTTTCCCAAATGGAATGGTGTGATAAGAGTGCTAAATGGCCACCAAGTCTTTTCATTTCTGTATATACACCACTTTACAGTGTGACTTTGCAGCTCCTCCCATCAGGAGGAGTCTATTTCTCTACTCCTTGAATCTGAGCTGTTCTTGTAATTTGCTTTGGCCAATAAATGCAGCATGAGTAACTCTGGGTAACTTCTGAGCCTAGGTCTCAAGAAGTCTTGTAGCTTTCCTCTCCTCCCTGAGAACCCTGAAGCAACCATGTGAAGAAGCCCCAGCTAGTCTGCTGGAGGAAGAGAGATGATATGGAGAGGCCAGTCAACAGCCAACCATCAGACATGTGAGTGAGGCCATCTTAAATACTCAACCCTAGTCGTATTGCCAGATGACTAACTTCATGAGGAACTCTCGGAAAGACTAGCAGAAGAACCACTCAGCTGATTCTAGCCCAAACTGCTGACCCACAGAATTATGAGCAAATAAAATGGTTGTTATTTTAAGTCACTAAATTTTGGGGTGATTTGTTATGCAGCAATAAATAACTGAAAGAGCAGGTTTTGTACTGCTGTATTCCTGGCATCTAGAGGGCATGTTCATGGCAGTTTATCAGAGATTGCTGTGGATCACTGTCATCAAGGTGTCACTCCTCTTTACTTAGTAGACAACCAAGCTTCCTAATCCTCATGTCTCTCCCTGGCTCTCAAACAGTTCAAAGCTTGGGCTCAACACTGTCTTCCAGGATGACACCTTGCAGTTCTTCTTCACTCCACTGGACCAACATCCATTCATTTGCTCCCTTCACAGCCCTATGACAGGTCATATCTTTCAGCTGCATGCTGCATCCCTCACTAATTACTTCGTTCGCTAACCCTGAGGGGCCAACCCATGGACTGCCTCAATGCCATAAAGCTGTTCTCAACTTCCCAGGCTTCCACCATCACTCTGAACCCTCACGACCTGATTCACATGTGCTTACAATTAGGAGAGACCTAAGAGATTGTCTAGGACAACCCCTTCCAGTTATGAATGAGGAAAGAAAGTCCCAGATAAGAAATAATAATAATGGGCTTCCCTGGTGGCGCAGTGGTTGAGAATCTGCCTGCTAATGCAGGGGACACGGGTTCGAGCCCTGGTCTGGGAAGATCCCACATGCCGCGGAGCAACTGGGCCCGTGAGCCACAACTGCTGAGCCTGCGCGTCTGGAGCCTGTGCCCCGCAACGGGAGGGGCCGCGATAGTGAGAGGCCCGCGCACCACAATGAAGAGTGGCCCCCGCTTGCCGCAACTAGAGAAAGCCCTTGCACGAAACAAAGACCCAACACAGCTAAAAATAAATAAATAAATAAATAGAGTAGCTATTAATTTAAAAAAAAACCAAAAAAAAACACCAAGATTATTGGGCTTCACCCTCAGAGTCTCTGACTCTGTAGATCTGGGGTGGGGACAATACTTTAAAAAAAAAAAGAAATAATAATAAATGGCTTATTCAAGGTCACATGATGGCAGTATCAATACCAGAACCCACATGTCATGCAGATTATTACCTAGTAGATTGCTTATTTGTGCTTGGTTTGTGTGTGTGCAACTGTGCCCTGCAGTTTAGGCTGTGGAAGTTCTTTGGAGAGAGGCATCATATCTTTTACTTTTCCTGCCTTTTCACACTCTCCTGCTATCTGCAAAGACTGACCAGTAACTACTGGACACGTCAGTAGTCAATAAATGCTTGTTGATTAATTGACATTTAAAAGGAAATTATGCTTGGAACTGTTCTGTATCTTGTTTTTGGTGGTAATTACAACCATAGGTATTTGTCAGAACTTGAACTGTACATTAAAAAGGGTAAATTATACTGTGTATAAATTTTTAAATTAAGGTATAATTCAAAGCAATTATGGCAAAGAGATCTATTTATTTGATAAATGCGGCTAAATGTATAGGTAACGTATTACTGTGAGAAAAGAAATTTGGCCCTTTGAAAATAAATTTGTACATAATAGGCACTCAGTAATGTTAGTTTCCTTCCTTCTTGCGCACAAATGCTTCATGATTACCTGTCAAGACTGCTAAAGAAAGCATTCCTGCCCTAGGAGATGACTGGATCTCAGATGACTTCTAAGATCCTATGATTGCTTTGAAAGGTAAATAAATGACTATTTTGAAACACATGTGTAAAGTAAAATATAGAAGTGCTACTACACTATTCCAAAGGTGGGCCCCCTAGAACCTTAATTTTACTTCCAAAGACTTAGACTCAGGTATAAAACTATTAACCCTCTGTTAATAGAAATTATTTTAAAACTTAAAAAATAATACAAAAGGACGACCAAATGTCCTTTCGTTGTCATTCTGGAGCATTGACTGAGGGGCCCACCCAAGGATTATTTAGTTCTCTAGGGGATTACATCTTTGTTTGGCTTATTATTCACTAATGATTAGGGTCCAGACTTTTTGAAGTGACATGTTAACTTAAAGATTTTTGTCTGGTAGAGATGAAAAAAATTTCTGTTTGGCAGAAGAAATAATCCCAAAGACTATGGATTAACTGTCCTATAGTGCATTAACCACTTTTCTATCTAATTTAGCTATCTTATTCTAGCATTTTTACTTTCAGTATCTGTATATACTGAATCTCTCAAATATTCTTTGAATCAGCCTTACATAATGCTGGGTCCCTCACTAATAAATTAGTCTTTGACATGTGTTCATTCTGTATTTGTATGTGAGTCATGTTCTTAATTTTGAAAATTATATTGTAATTATATATATTATATTATACCCCGAACATCCTACAACATTGTCTGTGGACCATGCCCCATCCTTTACAAAGTCCCTGATATCTACTACTGACTGCTGGTTTTAATGCTGTAAGAGCACCTTGAAATACCTTTGTGATCATGCTGGTACCTGAAGAGGTCTTCTCAGGAAAAAAACTGGATACCTCTGCAGGTGCTCAAGAAAACTGCAGAAAGACTTTCTGGAACTACTCTCACAAAATGAGAAACTGATGTCTTTCCTATCATGTTACTGTTCTATCTATAAACCGAGAGGATGACATTAAGAACCTTTGTTTTAGAGATCCAGAACAAATAGACTCACACTGGGCCCTTCTTTCCTGTCAAACACTATTCCTATAATCCGCTTTTGCTAGTAATAGCCATAAAATAACTATATTGGAGCAATAAAAATTGATAAACTACCAGCTGCCTCAAAAATCTAATAGCTTTGGCAAAATATACTGCAGCTTGTTGTGATAGAGCCTCCTTTTCCCTAACAGGTTTTATTTTAACACTTGCCTTTTCACACTACTGAATAGTATAATCAAATTAACAAATTCAGCAAATGCTCAGTGAGTTCCAGGCACTAGACACTGCTCAGCCCTGACTACCCTCACCCCCTTCCCCAAGCAGGCTCAACTAGTACTCAGTATCAATCATTGGTTTGCAGTTGTCCAGGATGAAAATGGAGAATAGAGCCCAAATGGAGGGTTGCAATCTGCCCTGTCAGCACCCAAAAGATTGAAAATGGAGTCAAGCAAAAGAATGGATCTCTTTCACATTAATAAAATTTAATGATCTACAACACCACTGAGTATTAAATGCATACAGATTTGAAACATCCTGAGAAACAGGAAGGGTGGGTTAAAACGTGGTTCACAAACAAACTGGTATTTATAAATATTCTGAATCAGCTTGACAACTTTATTGAAAGAGGTATGAAACAAATATCTTCCAATAAACACCCAAACTCAGAAATAATCGAAATATGGTGCCCATTCATACAAAGACCAAAGTGCCAAGTTTCCATGCAGCGTAGGGAATCCTCTGCATAGGAAGTCTGAACCAAAATTCTAAAACACCAAGGAGGAGGGGGTGAAGTGGGTTGAGGATATAGAACAGGAGTAGGAGTAATTTTTTCATCCTACTTTTCCCCTGGTGATTATTAAAACAAAATTCTGTAATATTTCACAATAAAATGTTTTTGAAAAAATAATCCGTTTGGGCCAGCTTCTGCCTTGGGATGTAGGGAGCTGGAAGTAGTGTTGCTCTTACCCTTACAATTAGCCAAACTAAGTTAAAATTCATGACTTTTATTGAGCCCATCAGAGGAGTATTTTACTCAAGTATTTGTTGAGAGGAGTATTTGTTCAAGTATTTTGCTTTAATTTAAATTTGGTAGTTTTCTTGCTGTGGTGTTTTGAGAGTTTTGTTTTTTGTTTTGTTTTGTTTTGTTTGGCTGCACTGTGCAGCATGTGGGATCTTAGTTCCCCGACCAGGGATTGAACCCACACCCCCTGCATTGGAAGCACGGAGGCTTAACCACTGGACTGCCGGGGAAGTCCGAGAGTTTTTTCGTTTTTTTTTTAATATTCTGAATAAAAATCCTTTGTTGGTTATGTGATTTATCAGTAAATATTTTCTCTACATCTGTGGCTTGGTTTTTTATTCTCTTAATGGTGTCATTCACCAAGCAAGATTTTAATTTTGATGAAGTCCAATTTATCATTTTTTAAAAGGACTCATGTCTAAGAACTCTTATATTAACCCTAATCATGAAGATTTTCTCCTATGTTTTCTTCTAAAAGTTTTCTAGTTATATGTTTTACATTTAGATATGTGCCTCTATCAAGTTAATCTTTGTACATGATGTGAAGTTTAGGTGGAGATCTGTTTTTTACATATGAATGTCTAATTGTTCCCACACCGTTCGTTCAAAAGACTATCCTTCCTCCTTTAAATTGCTTTTGCACCTGTTTCAAAAATCAGTTGCCTATATTTATGTAGGTCAGTATCTTAACTCTCTCTTTTGTTCCATTGTTCTGTTTTTATCACTTCATCAATACCACTGTCTTGATTACTGTAGCTTTATATTATGCCTTAAAATCAGTGTGTTTCTCCAACTTTATTCTTCTTTTTAAAATTTGTTTTAGCTATTCTAGATCTTTTGCTGTTCTTTATAAATTTTAGACTCATCTTGTCTATATTTACAAAAAATCCTACTGGCATTTTTGTTTGAATTAGGTTAAATCTAATGATGAATCTGATGACTTTGGGGAGAAATGACATCTTTAATATGCTGAATCTTCCACCACATGAATATAGTATATTTCTCCATTTCTTTAGATTTTCTTTGATTTTTTCATGGAAGCATCTATGTTTTGTAGTGTTCAGCATAGAGATCCTGTACATGTTTTGTTAGATATATACCTGAATGTTTCATTTCTTTGGAGCTGTTGTAAATGATATATTTTTTTAAAGATTCAGTTTCTAGTTGTTTATTGCCACCATATAGAAATATGATTGATTTTTGTATTGACCTTATATCCTGCTTCCTTGCTAAGCTGTTAGTTATAGGACTTAAAAAAATAGATTCCTCTGATATATTCTAAGCAAACAATCATGCTGTTTAGGAGTAGGGATACTTTCATTTCTTTCTTTCAATCTGTATACCTTTTATATATTTTTTGTCCCTTTTTGCACAGGCTAAGACTTCTAGTATGATGTTTAATAGAAGTGATGGGAGAGCACAGCTTTTTCTTATTTCACCTTTAAGTTCTTTATCAAGTTGAGGAAGTTCCCTTCTATTCCTAGTATGCTGAGAGTTTCTATTATGAATGCATTTTGAATTTTGACAAATGGTTTTGTCTTCATCAACTGATATTATCATTTGGTTTTTCTTTTTTAGACTTAATATGTTGATTACATTGATTGATTTTCAAATATTGAACCTGCTTTTCATTCCTGGGAGAAACCCCACTTGGTTGTAGGGTTTTATATATTGCTGTAAGATTTGCTAATATTTTGTTGAGGGTATTTGCTTTTATATTCATGAGGGATATTGGTCTATAGTTTTCTTTTTCGTATTATGTTTGTCTGGGTTTGGTGTCAGGGCTTCATAAAATGAGTTGGGAAAGATTCTATCCTCTCTTATTTTCTGGACGAGATCTTGCAGAATTGGTGTTATCTTTTCTTTTTTTTATTTTTATTTTTTTACTTTATATTTAATAATTTATTCAATACTCATATCAATCCTATAAGTACAGTACTATTATTTTCCCCTTTTGAACCAATAATGAAACATTCTGAAGCACAGAAATGTTAACAGTTTCCCAAGAGCACAGAACTGGTAAGTGGCTGAGCAGAGATTAAAATTCAGGAAGTCTGACTGTAGTCCCTGTGCCATAACCCCTTGCCTATAAAATGGTGTTATCTTTTCTTTAAATGTTTGTTGGAATTTGCCAGTGAAACCATCTGGGCCTGGGCATTTCTTTTAAAAAAGACTTTTAGCTGTGAATTTAATTTCCTTAATAGATGGGTCATTATTCAGGTTACCTGTTTCATCTTCAATGAGTTTTAGTAGTTTGTGGTTTTCGAGCAGTCTGTCCATTTCATTTAAGTTGTCTAACTTATGTGTGTAGAGTTATTCATGGTAGTATCCCCTTATTATCTTTTTATGTCTGCGGGGTCTATAGTGATAATCTCCTCTTTCATTCCTCATATTGGTAATTTGCTCTTTTTTTTCCTTCTCAGTTTTGCTAGAGGTTTATCAATTTTATTGATCTTTTCAAAGGACCAGCTTTTGTTTTCATTTATTTTTCTCTGTTGTTTTTCTGTTTTCAGCTTCATTGATTTCTGCTTTATCTTATTTCCTTTTTCTGCTTGCTTTGGGTTTATTTTGCTCTTTTTCTAGGTTCCTAAGGGGGAAGCGTAGATTACAGTTGACCCTTGAACAGCAGGGGTATGAACTGTGCAGGACCACTTATATGTGGATTATTTTCAATAGTAAATACTACAGTACTACACTATCCACATGGTTGGTTGAATCCACAGATGTTAAACTGCCAATACAGAGGAACTGAGGTTATGGAGGAACCACGGATAGGGAGGGCTGACAATAAGTTAGATATGGATTTTTGACTGTGCAGAGGTTTGGCACCCCTGACCCCTGATTGTTCAAGGGTCACCTGTATTTATATGAGAGATTTTTTTCCCTAAAATATCATTTACTGCTATGAGTTTCCCTCTAAGCCCACAAATTGAGTTATGTTGTATTTTCATTTTTCTTTAATTAAAAATATTTTCTAATTTCCCTTAAAAGTTTATCTTTGATTAATGGGTTATTTAGATATATGATATCCAATAGCCAAGTGTTTGGAGCTTTTCCTCTTATCTCTCTGTTGTCGATTTCTATTTTATTTCCTTTATGGTCAAGGAACATATTCTATATGATTTCAGCTCTTTTATATTTGAGGTTTGTTTTGTGACCCAGGAGGTGATCTATCTTGTTGAAAGAATATATATTCTGCAATTGTTGGATAGAGTGTTCTGTACATATAAGCTAATTCCACTTGGTTGATAACAGTGTTCAGTTCTTACATATTCTTGCTGATTTTCTGTCTGCTAGTTCTATATATTAATTAGAGAGGAATGTTGAAGTCTCCAACTGTAATTGTGGATTTTTCTACTTCTAATTTTAGATCTGACAGTTTTTGCTTCACATATTTTGAAGCACTGTTGTTACGTGTTTACACATTTAGGATTGTTAAGTCTTTGGGGTGAATTAAATAACCCTTTTAGCATTATGACATGTCTCTTTATATCCCACTTTATCCTTTCTTTTTAGTTTAATAGACATTTATTCTATTATTATGTATAGTTGAACAAGCTCTACACAAGAAATTATATGGTTTAAGATTTTTTTTTTTGAGTGAGAAGAAATTTGGGTCTCAAAACGTTTTTCAAGCCTGCTACATGTTTTCTGGAAATCATTAAGTGGACCTTTCAAGACCCTTGAAGAAAATACGAGAAAAATTGGTTCAAGAAAACCAGCAATTAGATTTCAGAATTAACCTACCTGTTAAGATAGCAAACCAAGAATTGGAAAGGATTGGGGCAATTCCTCTTCCATAGTTCCTATACACTCAAATCCACCCTGGGAAACAGAAGCCTAGTCTATGGGAAGACATGATGCAAGCAGAATGTGGTGGTATGCCCAGCCACAACTGGTGGCCTGGCAAGTTTGTGGAATGGTGAGGCTCTTGAGGGTAGTTTGAGCAGGGATGAGAAAAATAACTGTAGACAACACATAAAATTGAAAACCAATTGAACTTGTATTGACACCAACTACATGACTTTTCTCAGTATCCTTATGGGAATGGATAAAGTGGCTTGACCCAAAATAACACTGATTAGACTTAGCAGTGTTACTTTTAAATAAAACCAACCCTGCTTTCCCCTCTATGGTGGCTTAGAGAGTTCATAATGGTCACAAACTAATATTACAGATAAAACATTTAAAATTTTGATCCAAGCTTTTTCTATCCTCCCACACTTGAAAGGTATCTGATGGACACCAATTTCCCAATCCTAGAATTACTAGCTTACAAACCTTAGGGCTAATTAACTCCCTTCTCATTTGCCTAATGTTCAATTTCCATCAGTTTCAGTATACACCAGTGTAAATACCATGACTATTTTGCATGAAGTTCAGTGTTCTACAGATCCCAGTCCTGGGATTAAACCAGTAGCTCCCATCTTTTATGTGAACATCAGTGGTACCATGGAGGCCAAGGCAGTTTAATTTAGGTTAACCAGGATGTTTTCATTTGTAAGAAAACCCTCTTGCAACAGGTTTATTCAATTCTCTTAAAAATGGTGACACTTCTTTACTTTTTGCCTTTCGGAAGCAGCTGTTACATAAATGGAATAGTAGATTAAGTCTAAAAATGTGGGCCCTAGTCAACTTTCATTGTTCTTCTGCATATGATCATGATAAAGGATCAGGACTTCCTTCACATTTCCAAGGAAAATCCAATTTAAAAAGTTTGTCCTTGCCAAACTCCATAAAACAGCCACTTTAGAGTAAACCAGCAGAGCATTGCATCACCCCAGTAAAGCTGTAGGTTTCATCACATGCATCAACAAATCTACATGGCTAGTTTCTGCACTCCTCTTTTCCAGAATTTATTTTACACCTATTGTACCAAACAGCATTTTAAACACGGACATATCAACTCCCTAATAAAGCAAAAACAAAGGCATTTCCCTTATTAGAAACAAGATACACCATCACTTAAAGTCTTCACACATTATTGCACTTTAATTTTCATAATTTGACAATGCATTCAATGAAATAATCTGGAGACAACTAGTTTTAACAGACAAATTAAAAAACACCTTTAAGCGGACATGAATGTCCTAAGTTGTTTATTAGGTAAGAATTTTACAAGCATTGCTTATATTAGCGGTAATGGGGGAGCTGGAGAGTATTGCGCCTTCTCCAAGCTGCACGACGAGAACCACCAATAGTGTGGTGGGACTTGTGGCCCTTTCCAAGGCCGCGGCTCTTTCTGCCTGCAGATGTCAGCCCCCACATCTCCCTGTGCTTGTGGACTGGTTTGGTGATCCACTGGGTGACAGGGTTTCTTCTGATAGCATTATGAAATGGATCAATGATGATAACCTCAAACAATTTGTAAGTAGAATCTTCACCAACCCAGTAAGAATTCAGGACCCTTAGGGCCCCACAGTGACGTCCAGTTCACTTCTTGGCAACAGAATGAAGGCTTCGAGCAAACTTGAGCTGGTTGACACCATGATGGAGAGGCTTGCTGTAGGTGGCACCCTTAGGAACTGGGCATTTGCGGGCACCACAGCACACACGAATCCGATATATGACATAACCTTGCTTGGCCTTGTAGCCCAGCCTGTGTACCTTGTCAGGCTGGGTGGGGCAAGGGGCCCTCTGCAGTGCAGAGAGCTGGCGGTACTGCCAGCAGTGCACCCTGAGCAGAAAGCAAATTATGTGGGACTGCTTCTTCCTCCATAGCTCCTGGATGTACTAGCAAGTGCCCATCTCGGCTCACCTGATGGCTGCCGCCAGATTGAAAGGCCCACTTTATCCTTGTAATTTTCTTTGCTCTGAATTCTTTCTTTTGATCAGCATTTGCATCATATCTTTTTTCATCTTTTACTTTTCATCTACCTATATCATTATATTTTAAATGATTTTCTTATAGCCTTTGTGGTAGGATCATGTTTTTTAAATCTGTTCTGACAGTCTCTGTCTTTTAATTGTATGTTTAGACCATTCCACTTAATGTAGTTATTGATATGCTTGGTTTAAACCTACCATTTTATTATTTCTTTTCTTTGTGTTATACCTCTGTTATTATTTCCTCTCTTTTCCACTTTCCTGCCTTTTGGGTTATTTGAACATTTTTTAGTGCTCCATTTTAATTAATCTACTGTGATTTTTGAGTTTATCTCTTTGCATATCTTTTTTGGTTACTCTAGGGATTATAATATACATATTTAGCCTTGCACAGTCTACTTAGAATCAATACTTTACCACTTCAAGAGTAATGCAGAAACCTTACACCCTGTAGGTCCCTTTACCCTCTCCCCTTTATGTTATAGTTGTCTTATATGTTACATCTACACATACTGAAAATCCCTTCACACATTCTTAATTGTTTTTGCTATCAGCTGCCAAACATATTTTAAGTAATTCAAGAGAAGAACAATCTGTTATATCTACCCAAATTTTACAATTTATATTGCTGTTCCTTCATTCCTAATGTGCTAAATTTCTTTCTGCTATAATTTCCCAACTGGCTGAAGAACTTCCTCTAGCAGTTCTTTTAGAGCAGATTGCTGGCTATAAATTGTCATTCCTGAAAGATATTTTTGCTGGATATAGAATTATGTGTTGACAGTTCGTTTTTCCCCACACTTCAAACATGTTGTGCCATTTCCTTATGACCTCCATGGTTTCTGATAAAAGAAATCCACTGTAATTCGAATTGCTATACCCCTATAAGGTAATGTATTTTTCCTCTGGCTGCTTTCAAGATTTTTTTCTTTGTATTATGTTCAGCAGTTTGATTTGGATATGTCTGGAAACGGGTTTCTTTGGGTTTATTCTGTTTGGGGTTTTTCACTGCTCAGGCTATTCAAAGTCTCATAAGTAGGCTCTGGATCCAGAAGAGATTGGAATAATAATGACAAAAAACTTCTTTTGAAAGTATCTTTGCTTTGTAGGGACCTGCACACAGTAGAAATAGAAATATTTTCTGTATATCCCAGACAGAATTTTTTTTTATAAACATCTTTATTGGAGTAGAATTGCTTTACAATGGTGTGTTAGTTTCTGCTTTATAACAAAGTGAATCAGTTATACATATACATATGTTCCCATATCTCTTCCCTCTTGCATCTCCCTCCCTCCCACCCTCCCTATCCCACCCCTCTAGGTGGTCACAAAGCACCGAGCTGATCTCCCTGTGCTATGCGGCTGCTTCCCACTAGCTATCTATTTTACATTTGGTAGTGTATATATGTCTATGCACTCTCTCACCCTGTCACATCTTACCCCTCCCCCTCCGCATATCCTCAAGTCCATTCTCTAGTAGGTCTGTGTCTTTATTCCCGTCTTGCCACTAGGTACTTCATGACCTTTATTTTCCCTTAGATTCCATATATATGTGTTAGCATATGGTATTTGTTTTTCTCTTTCTGACTTACTTCACTCTGTATGACAGACTCTAACTCCATCCACCTCACTACAAATACCTCCATTTCATTTCTTTTTATGGCTGATAATATTCCATTGTATATATGTGCCACATCTTCTTTATCCATTCATCTGATGATGGACACTTAGGTTGCTTCCATGTCCTGGCTATTGTAAATAGAGCTGCAATGAACATTTTGGTACATGACTCTTTTTGAGTTATGGTTTTCTCAGGGTATATGCCTAGTAGTGGGATTGCTGGGTCGTATGGTAGTTCTATTTGTAGTTTTTTAAGGAACCTCCATACTGTTCTCCATAGTGGCTGTATGAATTTACATTCCCACCAACAGTGCAAGAGGGTTCCCTTTTCTCCAAACCCTCTCCAGCATTTATTGTTTGTAGATTTTTTGATGATGGCCATTCTGACCGGTGTGAGATGATATCTCATTGTAGCTTTGATTTGCATTTCTCTAATGATTAATGATGTTGTGGTGAAAAACTGAAACCATTTCCACTAAGATCCACTAGATTTCCACTAAGAATGGTTCAGCATTCTTTAATGTGTCTGTTGGCAATCTGTATATCTTCTTTGGAGAAATGTCTATTTAGGTCTTCTGCCCATTTTTGGATTGGGTTCTTTGTTTTTTTGTTATTGAGCTGCATGAGCTGCTTGTAAATCTTGGAGATTAATCCTTTGTCAGTTGCTTCATTTGCAAATATTTTCTCCCATTCTGAGGGTTGTCTTTTCGTCTTGTTTATGGTTTCCTTTGCTGTGCAAAAGCTTTTAAGTTTCATTAGGTCCCATTTGTTTATTTGTGTTTTTATTTCCATTTCTCTAGGAGCTGGGTCAGAAAGGATCTTGCTGTGATTTGTGTCACAGAGTGTTCTGCCTATGTTTTCCTCTAAGAGTTTGATAGTGTCTGGCCTTACACTTAAGTCTTTAATCCATTTTGAGTTTATTTTTTTGTGTGGTGTCAGGGAGTGTTCTAATTTCATACTTTTACATGTACCTGTCCAATTTTCCCAGCACCACTTATTGAAGAGGCTGTCTTTTCTCCACTGTATACGCTTGCCTCCTTTATCAAAGGTAAGGTGACCATATGTGCGTGGGTTTATCTCTGGGCTTTCTATCCTGTTCCATGGATCTATATTTCTGTTTTTGTGCCAGTACCAAACTGTCTTGATTACTGTAGCTTTGTAGTATAGTCTGAAGTCAGGGAGCCTGATTCCTCCAGCTCCATTTTTCATTCTCAAGATTGCTTTGGCTATTCGGGGTCTTTTGTGTTTCCATACAAATTCTGAAATTTCTTGTTCTAGTTCTGTGAAAAATGCTAGTGGTAATTTGATAGAGATTGCATTGAATCTGTAGATTGCTTTGGGTAGTACAGAATTTTCACAATGTTGATTCTTCCAATCCAAGAACATGGTATATCTCTCCATCTTTTTGTATCATCTTTAATTTCTTTCATCAGTGTCTTATAATTTTCTGCATACAGGTCTTTTGTCTCCTTAGGTAGGTTTATTCCTAGATATTTTATTCTTTTTGTTGCAATGGTAAACGGGAGTGTTTTCTTAATTTCACTTTCAGATTTTTCATCATTAGTGTATAGAAATGCAAGAGATTTCTGTGCATTAATTTTGTATCCTTCTACTTTACCAAATTCATTGATTAGCTCTAGTAGTTTTCTGGTAGCATCTTTAGGATTCTCTATGCATAGTATCATGTCATCTGCAAACAGTGACAGCTTTACTTCTTCTTTTCCGATTTGGATTCCTTTTGTTTCTTTTTCTTCTCTGATTGCTGTGGCTAACACTTCCAAAACTATGTTGAATAATAGTGGTGAGAGTGGGCAACCTTGTCTTGTTCCTGATCTTAGTGGAAATGGTTTCAGTTTTTCACCATTGAGGACAATGTTGGCTGTGGGTTTGTCATATATGGCCTTTATTATGTTGAGGAAAGTTCCCTCTATGCCTACTTTCTGCAGGGCTTTTATCATAAATGGGTGTTGAATTTTGTCAAAAGCTTTCTCTGCATCTATTGAGATGATCATATGGTTTTTCTCCTTCAATTTGTTAATATGATGTATCACATTGATTGATTTGCGTATATTGAAGAATCCTTGCATTCCTGGAATAAACCCCACTTGATCATGGTGTATGATCCTTTTAATGTGCTGTTGGATTCTGTTTGCTAGTATTTTGTTGAGGATTTTTGCATCTCTGTTCATCAGTGATATTGGCCTGTAGTTTTCTTTCTTTGTGACATCTTTGTCTGGTTTTGGTATCAGGGTGATGGTGGCCTCGTAGAATGAGTTTGGGAGTGTTCCTCCCTCTGCAATATTTTGGAAGAGTTTGAGAAGGATAGGTGTTAGCGCTTCTCTAAATGTTTGATAGAATTCACCTGTGAAGCCATCTGGTCCTGGGCTTTTGTTTGTTGGAAGGTTTTTAATCACAGTTTCAATTTCAGTGCTTGTGATTGGTCTGTTCATATTTTCTATTTCTTCCTGGTTCAGTCTCGGCAGGTTGTGCATTTCTAAGAATCTGTCCATTTCTTCCAGGTTGTCCATTTTATTGGCATAGAGTTGCTTGTAGTAATCTCTCATGATCGTTTGTATTTCTGCAGTGTCAGTGGTTACTTCTCCTTTTTCATTTCTAATTCTATTGATTTGAGTCTTCTCCCTTTTTCTCTTGATGAGTCTGGCTAATGGTTTATCAATTTTGTTTATCTTCTCAAAGAACCAGCTTTTAGTTTTATTGATCTTTGCTATTGTCTCCTTCATTTCTTTTTCATTTATTTCTGATCTGATCTTTATGATTCCTTTCCTTCTGCTAGCTTTGGGGTTTTTTTGTTCTTCTTTCTCTAATTGCTTCAGGTGCAAGGTTAGGTTGTTTATTCGAGATGTTTCCTGTTTTTTGAGGTAGGCTTGTATTGCTATAAACTTCCCTCTTAGAACTGCTTTTGCTGCATCCCATAGGTTTTGGGTCGTCGTATCTCCATTGTCATTTGTTTCTAGGTATTTTTTGATTTCCCCTTTGATTTCTTCAGTGATCACTTCGTTATTAAGTAGCGTATTGTGTAGCCTCCATGTGTTTGTATTTTTTACCGATCTTTTCCTGTAATTGGTATCTAGTCTCATAGCATTGTGGTCGGAAAAGGTACTTGATACGATTTCAATTTTCTTAAATTTACCAAGGCTTGATTTGTGACCCAAGATATGATCTATCCTGGAGAATGTTCCATGAGCACTTGAGAAAAATGTGTATTCTGTTGTTTTTGGGTGGAATGTCCTATAAATATCAATTAAGTCCATCTTGTTTAATGTATCATTTAAAGCTTGTGTTTCCTTATTTATTTTCATTTTGGATGATCTGTCCATTGGTGAAAGTGGGGTGTTAAAGTCCCCTACTATGATTGTGTTACTGTCGATTTCCCCTTTTATGGCTGTTAGTATTTGCCTTATGTATTGAGGTGCTCCTATGTTGGGTGCATAAATATTTACAATTGTTATACCTTCCTCTTGGATCGATCCCTTGATCATTATATAGTGTCCTTCTTTGTCTCTTGTAATAGTCTTTATTTTAAAGTCTATTTTGTCTGATATGAGAATTGCTACTCCAGCTTTCTTTTGATTTCCATTTGCATGGAATATCTTTTTCCATCCCCTCACTTTCAGTCTGTATGTGTCTCTAGGTCTGAAGTGGGTCTCTTGTAGACAGCATATATATGGGTCTTGTTTTTGTATCCATTCAGCCAGTCTGTGTCTTTTGGTGGGAGCATTTAATCCATTTACATTTAAGGTAATTATCAATATGTATGTTCCTATTCCCATTTTCTTAAATGTTTTGGGTTTGTTATTGTAGTTGTTTTCCTTCTCTTGTGTTTCTTGCCTAGAGAAGTTCCTTTAGCATTTGTTGTAAAGCTGGTTTGGTGGTGCTGAACTCTCTCAGCTCTTGGTTGTCTGTAGAGGTTTTAATTTCTCCATCAAATCTGAATGAGATCCTTGCTGGGTAGAGTAATCTTGGTTGTAGGTTTTTCTCCTTCATCACTTTAAGTATATCCTGCCACTCCCTTCTGGCTTGCAGAGTTTCTGCTGAAAGATCAGCTGTTAACCTTATGGGGATTCCCTTGTGTGTTATTTGTTGTTTTTCCCTTGCTGCTTTTAATATGTTTTCTTTATATTTAATTTTTGATAGTTTGATTAATATGTGTCTTGGCGTGTTTCTCCTTGGATTTATCCTGTATGGGACTCTCTGTGCTTCCAGGACTTGATTAACTATTTCCTTTCCCATATTAGGGAAGTTTTCAACTATAATCTCTTCAAATATTTTCTCAGTCCCTTTCTTTTTCTCTTCTTCTTCTGGGACCCCTATAATTCGAATGTTGGTGCGTTTAATGTTGTCCCAGAGGTCTCTGAGACTGTCCTCGGTTCTTTTCATTCTTTTTTCTTTATTCTGCTCTGCAGTAGTTATTTCCACCATTTTATCTTCCAGGTCACTTATCCGTTCTTCTGCCTCAGTTATTCTGCTATTGATCCCGTCTAGAGTATTTTTAATTTCATTTATTGTGTTTTTCATCGTTGCTTGGTTCCTCTTTAGTTCTTCTACGTCCTTGTTAAATGTTTCTTGCATTTTGTCTATTCTGTTTCCAAGATTTTGGATAATCCTTACTATCATTATTGTGAATTCTTTTTCAGGTAGACTACCTATTTCCTCTTCATTTGTTAGGTCTGGTGTGTTTTGACCCTGCTCCTTCACCTGCTGTGTGTTTTTCTGTCTTCTCATTTTGCTTATCTTACTGTGTTTGGGGTCTCCTTTTCACAGGCTGCAGGTTCGTAGTTCCTGTTGTTTTTGGTATCTGTCCCCAGTGGCTAAGGTTGGTTCAGTGGGTTGTGTAGGCTTCCTGATGGAGGGGACTAGTGCCTGTGTTCTGGTGGATGAGGTTGGATCTTGTCTTTCTGGTGGGCACGTCCACGTCTGGTGCTGTGTTTTGGGGTGTCTGTGGCCTTATTATGATTTTAGGCAGCCTCTCTGCTAATGGATGGGGCTGTGTTCCTGTCTTGCTAGTTGTTTGGCATAGGGTGTCCAGCACTGTAGCTTGCTGGTCGTTGAGTGAAGCTGGGTCTTGATGTTGAGATGGAGATCTCTGAGAGATTTTTGCCATGTGGTATTACGTGGAGCTGGGAGGTCTCTTGTGGACCAGTGTCCTGAAGTTGGCTCTCCCACCTCAGAGGCACAGCCCTGATGCCTGGGTGGAGCACCAAGAGCCTTTCATCCACACGATGTCTTGCCAGGTGTTCAAGTTGCCCTGGGCCTGCGGAGCCAAGTGAAGTACCACAGTTCAAGCTTTGAAAAGGCAGCGTTGTCAGGGCATTGGGTATCAGGTCCTGGTTAGAGGCAACTCCCACGACATCTCAGACAGCTCAGACAGCTCACTGGCACAAGGTGGCCATCCCTGGTTTCACGTCAACATAATCTCAGGCACAAACCTCCTTGTTTTTCCATTTTGTCTTTAAGTTACTTGCTGGAACAACCGGCCGGTGGTCCCCAGGACTGTCGCGGCTTCGGCCGCCAGGGCCCCTCCAGAGCCGGCAGCCTTAGTGAGGCCGCCCTCCCCTCGGGCTCCAGGGCACTTCAGTGACGGCGGAGGGAAGAGACCCCGAGCCGGGAGTTCCAGCTCTGCGGAAATGCGGGCTCCGTTCTGGGCGAGGAGGTGGGGCCGCCTCCCAGACAGAATTTAACATCAGTAAATTATAGTTGTAACTCCTGCTCCCTTTCAGTGATGTGGAAGATTGTTGCAAATGGACTAGAATGGAGAGAATTGAACTCCAGAGAGAATGAGTGAGTTTTGTAGTTTTACACACCTAGTAAGTTGCAGGTCTGTAAGTTAGTGTTCAAGTTCTGTTTACACTGCTATAATATGTTCCTATGCACTTATAGAATTTGTCCCTCCTCCTAAACTGAAACTTCAGCATAAGTTTATGATGAGATGCTCGTTTGAAATGTCTACTTTTTTTAAAAATCAGGGAAAGTCTGAAATTTTAAATTCCTTCAGGGAGGCATCAAGTCTTGGTTCGAGCAGGGATTGGTACACTATAGCCTGCCTGCTAAATCTGTCTCACTACCTGTTTTTGTGCAGCCTATAAACTAGAAATGGATTTTTCTGTTTTTAAATGGTTGGAAAAATCAAAAGAAGAATAATATTTGATGACATGTGAAAATTGTATGAAATTAAAATTTCAGTGTCTGTAAGTGAAGTTTTTTAAATATTTATTTACTTATTTATTTATTTGGCTGCGTCGGGTCTTAGTTGAGGCACGTGGGATCTTTCATTGTGGCACATGGGCTCTTCATTGAGGCACGCGGGCTCTTCGTTGCAGCGCACGGGCTCTAGACCACACGGGCTCAGCTGCTGTGGCACGGGGGCTTAGTTGCCCCACAGCATGTGGGATCTTAGTTCTGTGGCCAGGGATCAAACCCTAGTCCCTTGCATTGGAAGGCAGATTCTTAACCACTGGACCATCAGGGAAGTCCCTATAAGTGAAGTTTTATTGGAACACAGCCATGTCCATTTATTTACATAAATAAATGTCAGTGGTTTCTCTTATGCTGTAATGGCAGAGTTGAGTAGTTAAGACAGAGGCTGAATGGCCTGCAAAGCAAAAAATATATACTGTCTAGCCCTTTACAGAAAACGTTTGCTAACTCCTTGTTTAGAATAATGTCCAGTGAATTGAGTTAGGATGTCACTGATCTGAACTGTGTGAAAAGGGTAGCTAGAATTCAAACTTTGCTCTTTGAATAAGTGTCTTAGGTGTAAGAAAAGTAGAAGATAAGAATTATTAACTGATTACAGTACTAGTCTATTGACATGTATTAAATGTTTTCAGTTCTGCAGCAATATTCTGTTCTTTTAAAATTAGCCCTTCAGGAAATCCTGCTATTTGCAACAACATGGACAAACTGGGAGGGCATTATGCTCAGTGAAATAAGCCAGACAGAGAAAGACAAATACTGCATGGTATCACTTATATGTGGAATCAAAAAAAAAAAAAAAGGTCAAACTCATAGAAACAGAGAGTAGAATGGTGGTTGCTAGGGGCGAAGAGGCAGGAGAAATGGGGAGAGGTTGGTAAAAGGGTACAAACTTTAAGTTATAAGATGAATAAGTTCTGGGAATGTAATGTACAGCATGGTCACTATAATTATCAATACTGTATTTTATACTTGAAAGTTGCTAAGAGAGTAGATCTTAAATGTTCTCACCACAAAAAGGAAAAAAGGTAACTCTGTGAAGTGATGGATGTGTAAACTTGGTGGGAATCCTTTCACAATATATAGGTATATCAAATCAAATCATCACATTGTACACTTTAAATATATTATAATTTTATTTGTTCATTATACCTCAATAAAGCTGAGGGGAAAATTAAATAAATAAAGGGCAAAACATAAAATAAAATTAGTCTTTCAGATCAGGAGAAATTGATTAGAAGAAAAGCCAGAACTGTTTCTACCTGGTTGAAGAAGATTGTCAGTTGGAGGCACTTGAGGCCCAAGTGTGAGGGGCTTAGGGAGGTTTTCTTGGCTGGACGAGATAAAGGTCATTATTTAAACTTTGTTTTCCTGCTTCTCTGTTGGGCTTTTTACAGGTCTAATTACCTAGTTGACTTTCTGTAGGCTTCTTTTGTGAGTCTTTTTCTCTATGACTAGTGAGAGGAAATGGCTGATCACTTTTAAATGAAGAGGAAAGCCCAACTCATACCAGGAACCATTGCCCCTCACCCCTACCGCTATAGGTGGACCTTTCCTCTGGGCTTGTTGACCTACCTTTCCAGCTGGCATCAGAAGTCCATTGAGATGTCTGCGGCCTGTTTCTCCTAACCTCTTCCCTCCATCTCAAGGACCAAATGAGCCACATCTGTACTATGCATGAATTTAAGGATTTTTTTTTAGGCCCAAGTTAACTTCTGTTACACATTGAAATTTAAGCTTCTCAAGTGGGTTGCCTATCATAGAGTTCCTGGCAACAACAAATTTTAAATGCACAATACACATTAATTTTTAGGGTAAAAATATTATTATCTTGATTTGTAAACTTACCTTTTAGGTGACAGGAAAACAAATCTCTCTTTGTGCTATGCCTGCATATGTATTTTCTATACATATGTGTTCTATAATTATATATTCTCTCTTGGATCTATTACTACCATGAAATATAGCTGTTCTGAATGTACTGGGCCACACCATTCTGGCGGTGAAAGCAGGGTCTGGGTAACAGTCCCTCAGACTTTTGCCAGCTCTATTATAGTTCTCCAGCTTCCAGGGAAGTCTTCAAACATACCCAGTTTACCCTGGAGGTACCTGCTGTGTTTTCCTGAATAGGTATTCTAGAGCTCCAAGTGTCGTCTCCCTCCTCTCCTCTTTGCTCTTAGCACCTTCGGTGACCTCTGGGGCAGGGTCCTTGCTGGGCTGCTAGTGCTTTCAGCCCCTGGAGGCTGCTCTCCTGTGTTTGCACAGCCCCCAGTGCTGCAAATACCACTGACATGCCTGACTCTGTCCATGTGGGTGACTCACTCGTACACTTCCCAGTTAAGGGTACTGGTGTCTGTGCTATGGCCCTTGACTCTCTCATCCTCCTGCTGCAGCTGGATCTTCTGGGGCTGTGGGGGCTGCATGTCAGCTTGTTTAGGTTTCTGTGGAAAGCCCATCTCTTACTGGATTCTGAACCAAGTCCTTGAAAGCTGAACTTTTAGATTAACCTGAGTAACACACTTCACACCATTATCTGAATCATTCCTCTCTCATACCTTGGGGTATTGCCACTAGATCAGTTGATGAGCTACCATCTTCTCTTGGGACTCCCTTCTTTACTAGGGAATTCCTTGGTCCCTCAAGAACCTAGATTCCTGGTAAGATAGGCTGCTCCTAGGTACACCTGACAGGTGAGAATCCAACTGGTGTGTTAATCACCTTCTGCTCAAGTTAGGCCCCTCTGTGAGTTTATGTGTATGTATTGATAATATATGCCCTATGGTGCATATCCTTGAGGAGATTTTAAAGCTGTGCAGCTGCTATAGGAAGCCCAGAGCTTAATTTCTGCCTTCACCTAAACTCTTGCACTCATCTGAGATGTTAGCATTAGTTTGGTCTTCTCACTGCCCAAACATTCTGCCGTGTACCACCTTGTGCCCACTTCAGGCCTAAGTGGTTGACCTAACTACCCAATGTTGCTATTTCATAGAAGTTGACTCTCATTCTTCCCAAACCTTCATCTACTTTTTTTTTTTTAATATATAAGCTGTCTTTTTTTTTTTTTAATTAATTAATTGATTTTTATTTTATTTTTGGCTGTGTTAGGTCTTCGTTTCTGTGCGAGGGCTTTCTCCAGTTGCGGCAAGTGGGGGCCACTCTTCATCGCGATGCGCGGGCCTCTCACTATCGTGGCCTCTCCTGTTGCGGAGCACAGGCTCCAGACGCGCAGGCTCAGTAGTTGTGGCTCACGGGCCTAGTTGCTCCGCGGCATGTGGGATCTTCCCAGACCAGGGCTCGAACCCGTGTCCCCTGCATTGGCAGGCAGACTCTCAACCACTGCGCCACCAGGGAAGCCCCCTTCATCTACTTTTGTATCCTATTCCAAGGATTGTTATCCTCCTTCTTCTAGTTTCTTGAGGCAGGAGCTTTGATTACTGGCTTGAGACTCTTCTTTCCTAATGTAAGTATTTAGTACTGTAAATTTCCCTCCCAGCACTGCTTTAAGCTGTGCCCCACACATTTTGATATGTTGTATGTATTTTCATTTTCATTCAGTTCAGTGTACTTTAAAATTTTCCCTTGAGATTTCCTCTTTGGCCCATGGCTTATTTAGAAGTATGTTATTTAGTTTCCAAGTGTTTATAGAGATTTTCCTGTTGTCTTTCTGCTACTGATTTCTGCTTTGATTCCATTGTGGTCAGAGAATGCACTCCATATGACTTCAGTCCTACTAAATTTGTTTAAGCTTGTTTCATGGCCCAAGATATGGTCTGTCTTGGTATATTTTCTGTGGGTGCTTGAAAAAAATGTAATCTGCTGTTGTTGGATGCAGTGTTCTACAGGTGTCAGTTAAATCGTATTGGTTGATTGTGTTTGTTGAGTTCTTCTATCAATATGTCCTTGCTGATTTTCTGTCTACTGGTTCTATCAATTGTTGAGAGAAGAATGTTGAAATCTCCAACTATGACTGTGGATTTATCTATTTCTCCTTTCAGATCAGTTTTTGTTTCACATATTTTGCAGCTCCGTTGTTTTAGTGCATACACATTTAGGATTGCTATGTCTTGGTAGATTGACCCTTCTATCATTATTTAATGTTCTTCTCCATCTGGTGATTATCTTTTTATTGATATTAATATAGCCACCCTGCTTTCTTTTGAGTAATATTTATATTTTATATCCTTCTCCATTTTTTTCCACTTTCAACCCACTTATATCGTTATATTTGAAGTGGGTTGTGGCAGACAACATATAGATGGATCATGTTTTTTAACCCACTCTGCCAGTCTCTCTGTGTCTTTTAATTGGTTTATTTAGACCATTTATTTTTGCTGGTCATTCAGAGAGCAATAAAATGTCTATCCATAGAATATGTTTTCTAGATTCATGTCTGGCTTCTTCATGAGTGACTCTTTAAATACATGATATAATGAAAAGCTCACTAGGTGAAGAGCCAGATGTCTTGGGGAATAGGCCTTCCTTTGCCATACAGCAGTTCTGTGACCTTGGACAAATGATACTACACAGTTCCATCTAAAAATGCTCACTGAGTTTCTGTTGAGCACCAAGTACTGGGTTACGTACTAGAAACACAAAGATAAGACATGACACACTCTTTGCCTTCCCAGAATTTAGAGTCTACTGGGAGACATGTACAAATGATCAGATAGTTACAGGGGATGAATATTATGGTAGAGGTTAGTATGGGCATTTTACCCAGCTTGGTAGTGCGAGGGGAGATTAGGTAAGGCTTCCAAGAGAGGTGATGACTGTGCTGAATTTTAAATGACCAGTAGAGATTGACAAGGTAAAAGGGAGCAGAGGAAGAAAATTTAGAACATTTCTGAGTTTTTGTTTCCTTGTGTTCAAGGAGAGATTGGCAGTCCAATCAAGAAAAAATTCAGCCTCTCACCCCCAGAACACATATTTAATATTGTGTAATCTAGATGTCCTCAGGCCTTGGTATCCTATGGCTCTATTTATACCCAAATTGTATGGTTCTTGGTTCTCTTGGCTCCTGCTGGACTTTCAGGCTCCAGCAAAGTGTTCGTGCTTAGGTCTATAAGTCATCATGGGGTATCTCACATGTCTTCATAAATCAATATCAATTAAAGTCACTCTTCTCCTGTGCAAAGTATTTATACAGTAGATGCTTAGGGTAGGTGGTAGGGAAAGGGGCAAATCATAGGCTTCAAAGGACTATTAAATTTATACTTTATTTGTCACATTTCTAATTCCTGTATTCACCCTAATGGTGTCTTCGTATATAAGTAAATTTTGTAGTATTTGTCTTCCTCTTCCTAAACCAGGTTCATATTTATTAATAAGGATTAAATAGAATTTTCTAAAATAAATTTATTTATTTATTTACTTTTGGCTGTGTTGGGTCTTCGTGGCTGTGCGTGGGCTTTCTCTAGTTACAATGAGTGGGAGCTACTCTTTGTTGCAGTGCGCAGGCTTCTCATTGCAGTGGCTTCTCTTGTTGCGGAGCACGGGCTCTAGGCACGCGGGCTTCAGTAGTTGCGGCACGCGGGCTTCAGTAGTTGTGGCACACGGGCTCAGTAGTTGTAGCTCGTGGGCTCTAGAGCGCAGGCTCTGTAGTTGTGGCGCGTGGGCTTAGTTGCTCCGTGGCATGTGGGATTTTCCCGGACCCAGAATCAAACCCGTGTCCCCTGCATTGGCAGGCGGATTCTTAACCACTGCACCACCAGGGAAGTACCTAAATAAAATTTTTTTGAAGTTCTTTAACCAGCTTAATCATTCTTACTCCCTTTTTGAGAATCCCTTTTCCATTGTCTATCGTTTTTCTGATAATTGGATGAATACATAGTGGTACAGAATACAGGAGCTACTGGGTAACCTCCTCATGGTGTTCACCAGTGGCCATGCCTTTTACAAGAGTGTCTGGCTTGGGAAAACATGGAGAATAATAAAGAGTTGGAAAGCAAGACTTTAGAGTAGCAGGTAAAGGATTATGATTATTGACTCTGCAAAAGAAAAGATTGAGGGTACTCCTTCAGTACTTGGGACATTTTAAACAAAATTTGGTAGCATCCAGTTATGAGTACTAAAAATAATATAAGGACTTTATTGCTATGATGGGTTTAGGAAAAGAAGGAAGTATTTCTAACAACTGTTGAGATGGTTTCCAGGGGGATATAGTAGAATTTCCTAGTTGGGCCTGAGAGAAAAATTTCATAGTCTCCCTTTTAGGGGTTCGGGTAAATGTAGAGGACTTGAGAGGCAGTGGGCAGGATTGGGAAGGGGGCATTCTTACATCATCACCCAGCCTTCCCTTGGAAGTAGCAAGAACTAATGGGAAGGTACGGTTTGGGGAATCAGTCTATGGGTTAAAATCTCAGCTCCCTAATCCCTCACTGAGGCTCTTTTGTATAAATGGATAATATCATGTGATAGGTATGATTACATGAATTAAAGTATGTGAAGCATCTACCACAGCAAAGGGTATACCCTCATGAGTATAGTCCCCCATGCCTTTCTTTATAGTCTGTCCCTAGCTGGGCTCCCCAAACTCACCATTCATCAGTCTCTTATACCACTCTGTAGTCTACATAGTGAATAGTCTAGTCTATTCAGAATTACTTAATTTTTGTCTGTTAGCTTGTTCATTTTATTTTGTTTTAAGCATGTTGTGCCTTTCCATGCTATCATGTGTATTATGCCCTTCACCTTGGAGAATTCACCTTTGTCCAGGGCTGGCCTTCCACTTGGTGGACTCCGAACCCCAATAAGGATGGACCCCTACTTAGGGATTGACTTAAGGTCACCTAGCTCTTGAGATCTGACCTGTATAAACCAAGATGGCAATTTATTGATATATAGTGGAAATTCAACTGATTACATTTTTATATGTAGTCACCTCACACCAGATTGCAAGAGCCAATTGTGCACATCACTGTCAAATTCCATGGCAAGTGACATCATCTTAATAGCTTGAAATTGACCATGGTGAGAGTATCTACATTTCAGAAAACAGTAAACTACAAATCAGAACTTCCCCCCGCCCCCCGAAGAGCCTGTTGTTAAACATTTATCAGCATACCACTGATACTATCTCTCTGTCTCTTTGGGTGAGTTGTGTGGGAAGCCAAACCATCTTCATAAGATTATTACATCATAAATGTGGACTTGGACCTGGGACTTTAGTGATGTGATTCTCATATTTGATGTTATCAGCATGAGACCTCTTCTCAGTCCTTTTCTAGAACTGTGGTGTTTCTGTTCTTCAGCCCCGAGGGGTGGGTACTTGGACATGAGCTCCAACTTCTCTGGGCCATGCTTAGGTGGTAACTTCTGACTGTGTGACGTTCCTTTTTTCCATCCTTTGGACTGATCCAACTTTTATTCTCACAGTCTTTTTCCATCCTAAGTAGAATATAAAATATAATTGTTTGTTTTTACTAAATTTTAGTCATATTTCAATCCTGCTTCCCGGAAATGAAGTCAAACGCACTTTTTTTTGCATCCAGTTCACTCCCAAATTAATTTGTTGGGAATTTTAGGTGTTGATGAGCTTTTGGTCCCCTGTATAGGCAGTATGAGGGTTTGCCCCCATAAGTGTTCAATCACATCCAAATGTGGGTTTTACTAGTCATTTCTCAGAGTAAGCACCTGCATTTTGCAGTTCTGAGTTCTTGAGAGGTCCCATACTGAGAGATCCCATGCTGTTTGGTTGGTCCACATCCTGATAATGTGTCACTTCCAACATGGAGTCTCCACACCCTCTCTGGATAGATTTAGTCACTATCCTTCCATGCTCCTAGGAAATTTGGAGCCTTCTCTTTTTCTGTTACAAAACCTATCACCCTGGGTTCTGGTAATTAGTTTTTCCTCTCCTTATCACTCCACCAGAGCCCTGAGCTCCTCGAAATTACAGGCCTTGCAGTTTTCTGTCCCTGTATCTGCAGTATTGAGCATGGTGTCAGGCCTGTAGTATCTTGCACATAAATTTGGAGTGTGGGTAAATTAATGAATAACATTCTGTGGAATTAAAGGGAATGTGAAAGTTAAGTTAGCCTGTGGGAGTTTTTAATATTAAGCTCCCTAAGTCCAAATTTTACACTGTGAGTTAAGAATCAATTCCTGGACAGCCTTTTTGCCCCCTTTATAATATTTTTCAACTCCAGTAATTGCTAAAGTATGTGAAAGTGCCTTTGGGAAGATTCCCTATACAGGAAGGAGCACGTAAAGGAATGTCACTCTTGGGTCTACAGCTTTGTCCTGGAATTATGTGGGCAAATGAACTAATCCTACTATTTAAAGGATGGTTTCTCCTCTGTGGATAGACAGGGGCTGGCTTCTTTGATGCTGATTCATGAAATTCTGCTTGTTTAAAGTATGCCTGTGTTCTCCCTGCAGTTATTTTGTGGGCTCACTTTACTCACCGCAATTTTGACTTTATGTGTTCCTAGTCACTGCCAATGAAGATTCAGGTTAAGTACCAAGTGTTATAGTTAGGCAGACAAGAATTCAGAGAAAGAGAAGTGTATATGCTAAAGAAGGATAAAGGGGGCACAGGGGGTGGTGTTGGTAGTGAGCAAAGAGAGAAAACCTTAATTATATGTACATATAGCATAAGGGACAGTCTAAAATATAAGTGGAAGTAGAATGTACCTGAAGAAAAAGTGAACAGGTCATAAGTGCACAACTCTATTAATAATCTCAAAGTGAACGCATCCATTTAACCAGTGCCCAGGTCAAGAAAAAGAACATCACCAGCACCTCAGAGGCCCCCTTCCTGTTTCCTGGCAATGACTTACTTACCCCTTCCCTCTACCCTAGAGGTTACCAAGTTACTGCTATCCTGAATTCCATCACTATAGATTAATGCTGTTTTTTCACTTTGCATAGATGGAAAAACTGCATATATCATACAGTTTTTAAAAATCTGTTATATTGTGATGAGCATGTCTCATCTGAACATTCTCACATGTCTTTTGAGGAAAAAATGTGTGCATTTCTGTTGGATATATAACTAAGAGTGAGGTAATAGGGTACGCATATGTTAAGCTTTAGTAGAGGTTGTCAAACAGCTTTCCAAAGCGTTTATACTAATTTACGTTCTTGCCAGCAGTATACAGAAGGTACCATTTGTTCACAACTTTGACAACACTTGTATTGTTAATATTTTGAATTGTAGCCATTCTAATGGATACTAGCGGTATCTCATTGTGGCTTTCTTTCTTTTTTAATTGAGATATAATTTACATACAATAAAATGCAAAGATTTTGTTTTAATTTTTTTTAAACATCTTTATTGAAGTATAATTGCTTTACAATGGTGTGTTAGTTTCTGCTTTATAACAAAGTGAATCAGTTATACATATACATATGTTCCCATATCTCTTCCCTCTTGCATCTCCCTCCCTCCCACCCTCCCTATCCCACCCCTCTAGGTGGTCACAAAGCACCGAGCTGATCTCCCTGTGCTATGCGGCTGCTTCCCACTAGCTATCTATTTTACATTTGGTAGTGTATATATGTCCATGACACTCTCTCACCCTGTCACATCTTACCCCTCCCCCTCCCCATATCCTCAAGTCCACTCTCTAGTAGGTCTGTGTCTTTATTCCCATCTTGCCACTAGGTTCTTCATGACCTTTTTTTTTTTTCCTTAGATTCCATATATATGTGTTAGCATACTGTATTTGTTTTTCTCTTTCTGACTTACTTCACTCTGTATGACAGACTCTAACTCCATCCACCTCATTACAAATACCTCCATTTCATTTCTTTTTATGGCTGAGTAATATTCCATTGTATATATGTGCCACATCTTCTTTATCCATTCATCCGATGATGGACACTTAGGTTGCTTCCATGTCCTGGCTATTGTAAATAGAGCTGCAATGAACATTTTGGTACATGACTCTTTTTGAATTATGGTTTTCTCAGGGTATATGCCCGGTAGTGGGATTGCTGGGTCGTATGGTAGTTCTATTTTTAGTTTTTTAAGGAACCTCCATACTGTTCTCCATAGTGGCTGTATCCATTTACATTCCCACCAACAGTGCAAGAGTGTTCCCTTTTCTCCACACCCTCTCCAGCATTTATTGTTTGTAGATTTTTTGATGATGGCCATTCTGACCGGTGTGAGATGATACCTCACTGTAGTTTTGATTTGCATTTCTCTAATGATTAATGATGTTGAGCATTCTTTCATGTGTCTGTTGGCAATCTGTATATCTTCTTTGGAGAAATGTCTATTTAGGTCTTCTGCCCATTTTTGGATTGGGTTGTTTTTTTGTTATTGAGCTGCATGAGCTGCTTATAAATCTTGGAGATAAATCCTTTGTCAGTTGCTTCATTTGCAAATATTTTCTCCCATTCTGAGGGTTGTCTTTTCGACTGGTTTATGGTTTCCTTTGCTGTGCAAAAGCTTTGAAGTTTCATTAGGTCCCATTTGTTTATTTTTGTTTTTATTTCCATTTCTCTGGGAGCTGGGTCAAAAAGAATCTTGCTGTGATGTATGTCATAGAGTGTTCTGCCTATGTTTTCCTCTAAGAGTTTGATAGTGTCTGGCCTTACACTTAGGTCTTTAATCCATTTTGAGTTTATTTTTGTGTATGGTGTCAGGGAGTGTTCTAATTTCATACTTTTACATGTACCTGTCCAATTTTCCCAGCACCACTTATTGAAGAGGCTGTCTTTTCTCCACTGTATATGCTCGCCTCCTTTATCAAAGGTAAGGTGACCATATGTGCGTGGGTTTATCTCTGGGCTTTCTATCCTGTTCCATTGATCTATATTTCTGTTTTTGTGCCGGTACCAAACTGTCTTGATTACTGTAGCTTTGTAATATAGTCTGAAGTCAGGGAGCCTGATTCCTCCAGCTCCATTTTTCATTCTCAAGATTGCTTTGGCTATTCGGGGTCTTTTGTGTTTCCATACAAATTCTGAAATTTTTTGTTCTAGTTCTGTGAAAAATGCCATTGGTAGTTTGATAGGGATTGCATTGAATCTGTAGATTGCTTTGGGTAGTAGAGTCATTTTCACAATCTTGATTCTTCCAATCCAAGAACATGGTATATCTCTCCATCTATTTGTATCATCTTTAATTTCTCTCATCAGTGTCCTATAATTTTCTGCATACAGGTCTTTTGTCTCCTTAGGTAGGTTTATTCCTAGATATTTTATTCTTTTTGTTGCAATGGTAAACGGGAGTGTTTTCTTAATTTCACTTTCAGATTTTTCATCATTAGTATATAGGAATGCAAGAGATTTCTTTGCATTAATTTTGTATCCTGCAACTTTACCAAATTCATTGATTAGCTCTAGTAGTTTTCTGGTGGCAGTTTTAGGATTCTCTATGTATAGTATCATGTCATCTGCAAACAGTGACAGCTTTACTTCTTCTTTTCCGATTTGGATTCCTTTTGTTTCTTTTTCTTCTCTGATTGCTGTGGCTAACACTTCCAAAACTATGTTGAATAATAGTGGTGAGAGTGGGCAACCTTGTCTTGTTCCTGATCTTAGTGGAAATGGTTTCAGTTTTTCACCATTGAGGACAATGTTGGCTGTGGGTTTGTCATATATGGCCTTTATTATGTTGAGGAAAGTTCCCTCTATGCCTACTTTCTGCAGGGCTTTTATCATAAATGGGTGTTGAATTTTGTCAAAAGCTTTCTCTGCATCTATTGAGATGATCATATGGTTTTTCTCCTTCAGTTTGTTAATATGATGTATCACATTGATTGATTTGCGTATATTGAAGAATCCTTGCATTCCTGGGATAAACCCCACTTGATCATGGTGTATGATCCTTTTAATGTGCTGTTGGATTCTGTTAGCTAGTACTTTGTTGAGGATTTTTGCATCTCTGTTCATCAGTGATATTGGCCTTTAGTTTTCTTTCTTTGTGACATCTTTGTCTGGTTTTGGTATCAGGGTGATGGTGGCCTCGTAGAATGAGTTTGGGAGTGTTCCTCCCTCTGCAGTATTTTGGAAGAGTTTGAGAAGGATAGGTGTTAGCTCTTCTCTAAATGTTTGACAGAATTCGCCTGTGAAGCCATCTGGTCCTGAGCTTTTGTTTGTTGGAAGATTTTTAATCAGAGTTTGAATTTCAGTGCTTGTGATTGGTCTGTTCATATTTTCTGTTTCTTCCTGGTTCAGTCTCGGCAGGTTGTGCATTTCTAAGAATCTGTCCATTTCTTCCAGGTTGTCCATTTTATTGGCATAGAGTTGCTTGTAGTAATCTCTCATGATCGTTTGTATTTCTGCAGTGTCAGTGGTTACTTCTCCTTTTTCATTTCTAATTCTATTGATTTGAGTCTTCTCCCTTTTTCTCTTGATGAGTCTGGCTAATGGTTTATCAATTTTGTTTATCTTCCCAAAGAACCAGCTTTTAGTTTCATTGATTTTTGCTATTGTTTCCTTCATTTCTTTATCATTTATTTCTGATCTGATCTTTATGGTTTCTTTCCTTCTGCTAGCTTTGGGGTTTTTTGTTCTTCTTTCTCTAATTGCTTCAGGTGCAAGGTTAGGTTGTTTATTCGAGATGTTTCCTGTTTCTTGAGGTAGGCTTGTATTGCTATAAACTTCCCTCTTAGAACTGCTTTTGCTGCATCCCATAGGTTTTGGGTCGTCGTGTCTCCATTGTCATTTGTTTCTAGGTATTTTTTGATTTCCCCTTTGATTTCTTCAGTGATCACTTCGTTATTAAGTAGTGTATTGTGGAGCCTCCATGTGTTTGTATTTTTTACAGATCTTTTCCTGTAATTGGTATCTAGTCTCATAGCGTTGTGGTCGGAAAAGATACTTGACACGATTTCAATTTTCTTAAATTTACCAAGGCTTGATTTGTGACCCAAGATATGATCTATCCTGGAGAATGTTCCATGAGCACTTGAGAAAAATGTGTATTCTGTTGTTTTTGGGTGGAATGTCCTATAAATATCAATTAAGTCCATCTTGTTTAATGTATCATTTAAAGCTTGTGTTTCCTTATTTATTTTCATTTTGGATGATCTGTCCATTGGTGAAAGTGGGGTGTTAAAGTCCCCTACTATGAATGTGTTGCTGTCGATTTCCCCTTTTATGGCTGTTAGTATTTGCCTTATGTATTGAGGTGCTCCTATGTTGGGTGCATAAATATTTACAATTGTTATACCTTCCTCTTGGATCGATCCCTTGATCATTATATAGTGTCCTTCTTTGTCTCTTGTAATAGTCTTTATTTTAAAGTCTATTTTGTCTGATATGAGAATTGCTACTCCAGCTTTCTTTTGATTTCCATTTGCATGGAATATCTTTTTCCATCCCCTCACTTTCAGTCTGTATGTGTCTCTAGGTCTGAAGTGGGTCTCTTGTAGACAGCATATATATGGGTCTTGTTTTTGTATCCATTCAGCCAGCCTGTGTCTTTTGGTGGGAGCATTTAATCCATTTACATTCAAGGTAATTATCGATATGTACGTTCCTATTCCCATTTTCTTAAATATTTTGAGTTTGTTATTGTAGTTGTTTTCCTTCTCTTGTGTTTCTTGCCTAGAGAAGTTCCTTTAGCATTTGTTGTAAAGCTGGTTTGGTGGTGCTGAACTCTCTCAGCTTTTGCTTGTCTGTAAAGGTTTTAATTTCTCCATCACATCTGAATGAGATCCTTGCTGGGTAGAGTAATCTTGGTTGTAGGTTTTTCTCCTTCATCACTTTAAGTATATCCTGCCACTCCCTTCTGGCTTGCAGAGTTTCTGCTGAAAGATCAGCTGTTAACCTTATGGGGATTCCCTTGTGTGTTATTTGTTGTTTTTCCCTTGCTGCTTTTAATATGTTTTCTTTATATTTAATTTTTGATAGTTTGATTAATATGTGTCTTGGCGTGTTTCTCCTTGGATTTATCCTGTATGGGACTCTCTGTGCTTCCAGGACTTGATTAACTATTTCCTTTCCCATAGTAGGGAAGTTTTCAACTATAATCTCTTCAAATATTTTCTCAGTTCCTTTCTTTTTCTCTTCTTCTTCTGGGACCCCTATAATTCGAATGTTGGTGCGTTTAATGTTGTCCCAGAGGTCTCTGAGACTGTCCTCAGTTCTTTTCATTCTTTTTTTCTTTATTCTTCTCTGCAGTAGTTATTTCCAGTATTTTATCTTCCAGGTCACTTATCCGTTCTTCTGCCTCAGTTATTCTGCTATTGATCCCGTCTAGAGTATTTTTAATTTAATTTATTGTGTTTTTCATTGTTGCTTGGTTCCTCTTTAGTTCTATGTCCTTGTTAAATGTTTCTTGCATTTTGTCTATTCTATTTCCAAGATTTTGGATCATCTTTTCTATCATTATTCTGAATTCTTTTCCAGGTAGACTGCCTATTTCCTCTTCATTTGTTAGGTCTGGTGTGTTTTGACCCTGCTCCTTCACCTGCTGTATGTTTTTCTGTCTTCTCATTTTGCTTATCTTACTGTGTTTGGGGTCTCCTTTTCACAGGCTGCAGGTTCGTAGTTCCTGTTGTTTTTGGTATCTGTCCCCAGTGGCTAAGGTTGGTTCAGTGGGTTGTGTAGGCTTCCTGATGGAGGGGACTAGTGCCTGTGTTCTGGTGGATGAGGTTGGATCTTGTCTTTCTGGTGGGCACGTCCACGTCTGGTGCTGTGTTTTGGGGTGTCTGTGGCCTTATTATGATTTTAGGCAGCCTCTCTGCTAATGGATGGGGCTGTGTTCCTGTCTTGCTAGTTGTTTGGCATAGGGTGTCCAGCACTGTAGCTTGCTGGTCGTTGAGTGAAGCTGGGTCTTGATGTTGAGATGGAGATCTCTGAGAGATTTTTGCCATGTGGTATTACGTGGAGCTGGGAGGTCTCTTGTGGACCAGTGTCCTGAAGTTGGCTCTCCCACCTCAGAGGCACAGCCCTGATGCCTGGGTGGAGCACCAAGAGCCTTTCATCCACACGGCTCTGAATAAAAGGGAGAAAAAATAGAAAGAAAGAAAGAAAGAAAGAGGGTAAAATAAAATAAAATAAAACTATTATAATAAAAAATAAGAAAAAAATTATTAAGAATAAATTAAGAAAAAAATTTTTTTAATTTTTAAAAATAGATTTATTAATTTTTTATAATAAAAAATAAGAGAAAAATTATTAAGAAAAAAATTTATTAAGAAAAAATTTTTTTAGTTTTTTAAAATAAAAAATATGAAAAAAGTTATTAAAATTTTTTTTAATTTTTAAAAATAGAAAATAAGGAAAAAATTATTAAGAAAACATTTATTAGGAAAAAAAATTTTTTAAGTAAACAAAACAAAACAAAAAACGGACGGACCTAACCCTAGGACTAATGGTGAAAGCAAAGCTATACAGACAAAATCTCACCCAGAAGCTTACACATATACACTCACAAAAAAAGGAAAAGGGGAAAAATTAATATATCCTGCTCCCAAAGTCCACCTCCTGAATTTGGGATGATTCGTTGTCTATTCAGGTATTCAACAGATGCAGGCACATCAAGTTGTTTGTGGAGCTTTAATCCGCTGCTTCTGAGGCTGCTGGGAGAGATTTCCCTTTCTCTTCTTTTTTCTCACAGCTCCCAGGGTTCAGCTTTGGCTTTGGACCCGCCTCTGCATGTAGGTCGCCTGAGGGTGTCTGTTCCCTGCCCAGACAGAACAGGGTTAAAGGAGCAACTGACTAGGGGGCTCTGGCTCACTCAGGCCGGGGTGGGGGAGGGAGGGGTACAGAGGAGGCGGGGCGAGCCTGCAGCGGCAGAGGCGGCGTGATGTTGCAGCAGCCTGAGGCGCACCGTGCGTTCTCCTGGGGAAGTTGTCCCCGGATCACGGGAGCCTGGCCGTGGCGGGCTGCACCGGCTCCCGGGAGAGGCGGTGTGGAGAGTGACCTGTGCTCGCACACAGGCTTCTTGGTGGCGGTAGCAGCAGCCTTAGCGTCTCATGCCCGTCTCTGGGGTCCGCGCTGATAACCGCGGCTCGCGCCCGTCTCTGGGGTCTGCGCTGATAGCCACGGCTCGCGCCCGTCTCTGGAGTTCGTTTAGGCGGCGCTCTGAATCCCCTCTCCTTGCGCGCCGCGAAACAAAGAGGCAAGAAAAAGTCTCTTGCCTCTTTGGCCGCTGCAGACTTTTTCCCGGGCTCCCTCCTGGCTAGCTGTGGTGCGCTAACCCCTTCAACCTGTGTTCACTCCGCCAACCCCAGTCCTCTCCCTGCGATCTGACCGAAGCCCGAGCCTCAGCTCCCAGCCCCCGCCCACCCCAGCAGGTGAGCAGACAAGCCTCTCGGGCTGGTGAGTGCTGCTCGGCGCCAAGCCTCTGTGCGGGAATCTCTCCGCTTTTCCCTCTGCACCCCTGTTGCTGTGGGATCCGCGCTGATAGCCACGGCTCGCGCCCGTCTCTGGAGCTCGTTTAGGTGGCGCTCTGAATCCCCTCTCCTTGCGTGCCGCGAAACAAAGAGGCAAGAAAAAGTCTCTTGCCTCTTCGGCAGCTGCAGACTTTTTCCCGGACTCCCTCCCGGCTAGCACCGAAGCCCGAGCCTCAGCTCCTAGCCCCCCCCCGCCCCGGCGGGTGAGCAGACAAGCCTCTCGGGCTGGTGAGTGCTGCTCGGCGCCGAGCCTCCGTGCGGGAATCTCTCCGCTTTGCCCTCCGCACCCCTGTGGCTGCGCTCTCCTCCGTGGCTCCGAAGCTTCCCCCCTCTGCTACCCGCAGTCTCCGCCCACGAAGGGGCTTCCTAGTGTGTGGAAACGTTTCCTCCTTCACAGCTCCCTCCCACTGGTGCAGGTCACGTCCCTATTCTTTTGTCTCTGTTATTTCTTTTTTCTTTTGCCCTACCCAAGTACGTGGGGATTTTCTTGCCTTTTGGGAGGTCTGACGTCTTCTGCCAGCGTTCAGTGGGTGTTCTTTAGGAGCAGTTCCACGTGTAGATGTATCTCTACTGTATCTGAGGGAAGGAAGGTGATCTCCGCGTCTTACTCTTCCGCCATCTTGCCCAGACCCCCCCAAAATGCAAAGATTTTAAGAGTACAGTTTGAGTCTTTTAAAAATAAATTTATTTATTTATTTATTTATGGCTGTGTTGGGTCTTCGTTGCTGCAAGCGTAGTTGCAGTGAGCGGGGGCCACTCTTCGTTGCAGTGCATGGGCTTCTCATTGTGGTGGCTTCTCTTGTTGCGGAGCATGGATTCTAGGTGCATGGGCTCAGTAGTTGTGGCTCGCAGGCTCTAGAGCGCAGGCTCAGTAGTTTTGGTGCATGGGCTTAGTTGCTCCGTGGCATGTGGGATCTTCGTGGACCAGGGATCAAACCCGTGTCCCCTGCATTGGCAGGGCGATTCTTAACCACTGCGCCACCAGGGAAGTCCTACAGTTTGAGTCTTGACAAATGTATATACTAATGTAACTCACACCCCAGTCAAGGTATAGATGATTTTCTGTCACCCCATAAAGTACCTTTTCATTTGATCCTCTCCAACCAGAGGCAACCATGATTCCAATTTCTGTCACCATAGATTAGTTTTGCCTGCTATTGAACTTTATTTAAATAAAATCATACAGTGTGTAAGCTCGTGTTTGGCTTGTTTTGGGCTTATTTTGTTCAACATAATGTTTTTGAGATTTCATCCATGATGTTGTATGTATCAGTAGTATATCCTGTTTTATTGCTAAGTATTTCATTGTATGAATGTACCAAAATTTGTTTATCTGTTCTCCTTTTGATGGACATTTTGGGTTTTGTTTTTTGAAGTCTTACTGTGGTTTTTTAATTTTTATTTCCCTGATGCCTAATACAATGGAACACCTTTTCATAATTTATTGCCATTTGATATTCTCTTGTGAAGAGCCTCTTCCAGACTGTTGCCATTTTTCTTTTGAGTTGTTTGTCTTATTAATTTATTGGAGTTCATTATGTAGCCTGGATATGAGTCCATTCTGGTCTGAGAGAGTCTTTTCACCCTCTTAAGAGTACCCTTGTTACACATTTATACAGGAATGTTCATAGCAGCTTTATTTTCAATAACCAAAAACTGGAAACAACCCAAATGTCCTTCAGTAGGTGAATGGTTAAACAAACTGTGGTACATCCATATAATGGAATAAAAGAAATGAACATGGAACAACTTGGATGGATCTCAGGAGCATTATGCTGAATGTAAAAAAGTAAGTTTATATACTGAATAATTTCTTTGATATAGCATTCTTAAAATGACAACTTTATTGAGGTATAATTTCCATACCACAGAGTTCACGTTTCAAACATACAATTTAATGCTTTTTAGTAAATTTACCAAGTTATGTAACCATCTCCATAATCCAGTTTTAGAATATTTCCATCACTCCAATAAAATTTTTTGTGCCCATTTGCCATCAGTCAGTTCCCCTCCCCTGAGCCCTAGGCAACCACTAATCTACTTTCTGTCTCTATAGGTTTGCCTTTTGTGGACATTTTGTA
The DNA here is from genome assembly GCF_028023285.1 of Balaenoptera ricei. Lineage (NCBI taxonomy): Eukaryota > Metazoa > Chordata > Mammalia > Artiodactyla > Balaenopteridae > Balaenoptera > Balaenoptera ricei. Next base: position 43,087,190 of record NC_082660.1, read on the forward strand.
TAAAAAGGATCATACACTGTATGCTCTTTTGTGTCTGTCTTCTTTCATGTAGCATAATGTTTTTGAGGTTCATCCATGGATGTGCCATGTATCAGTAATTCATTCCTTTTTATTGTTGAATAGTATTACATTATATGGATATACCACATTATGATTATCTATTCTCTGTGGATAGACATTTGGGGTGTTTCCAGGTTCTCACGAATAATGCTGCTGTGGACATTTACGTACTTGTCCTTGTGTAGGCATATGTTTTTATTTCTCTTGGGTAGATTCCTAGGAGTAGAATTGCTGAGTTGTGTGGTAAATTTATGCTTAACTTCTTAAAGAAACTGCCAAACTCTTTTCCAAGGTGGCTGAACCAAGTTATAGTCCCGCCAATTCGTAGAGAATGTTCCATATTCTCTTGAAAAGCATGTTTATTTTGCTCATCTTGGGAGTGTTTTGTAAATGCCAACTAGGTCAATTTTTTGGTAGTGTTGTGTGAGTTTTCTATATTCTTGCTTGATTTTCTTTCTAGCTGTTCTGTTTTCAAGAATGGGATGTTGAACTCTCTATTAGTGTTGAATTGTCTGTTTCTTCAGTTCTTTGCCTTTAGTTTTCAGCAGTTTGACTATGATGTGTCTGGGTGTGGATTTCTTTGTATTATGTTTGGTATTCTCTCAGCTTCTTGGCAATTTTCATCTGTTTTTTCTTCAAATGTTTTTCGGCATCACACTCTTTTTCGTCTCTGTATTGGATTCCAGTTACACAAATGTTAGATTGTTTATTGTTATCATACAGGTCCTTGACACTTTGGTTCTCCCCCTGAATCTTTTTTCTTTCTGTTATTTAAATTGGCTAGTTTGTTTGTCTATTTTCAGTTTCACTGCCTCCTCCATTCTGCTATTGTGTTCTTTCAGTGAATTTTTTATTTCAGTTATTTTATTTTCCAGTTCTAAAGTTTTAATTTGGTTATCCTTTATATCTTCTCTTTACTTTGCCAATAACTTTCTACTTAAATTTATTTCAAGAGTGTTCAAGTTTGGTGATTGCTCATTTGAGCATTTTTGTAATAGCTGCTTTAACCTACTTGTTAGAGAATTTCAACATTTGTGTCATCTCACTGTTGGCATCTGTTGATTGTCTTTTCCCATGTGAGTTGGCATTTTTGTTTTTTATGTACCGAGCGACTTTGGATTTTATCCTGGACATTTTGACTGTTATGTTATTATGTTATTAGACTCTGGATCTTGTTTCAATCTAATGGAGAATGTTGATAATTTGTGTAGCAGTCAGTTGACCTGGTTAGGTTCATACTGCAAGTTCCAGCTCACCTTCTGTAGTGGGCTGTAGTTCCAATATGAGTTCAGTATTCAGTGCCTTTGCAGTGCTATTCAGATCTGTCCCATGTGTGACGCCCACTGGTCAGGTCTGAGACCTGAGTTTCTCTTTGCTCAGTTCTCAAAGTCTTTGACATGCTAATTAGGATCAAATCCACACATGCCCAGATGGGGGGTTGATCACAGTTGTTCATAAGCAGCTTTATGGGTTTGCTTTCCTGACGTCTTCCCTCCTCATTATTACCATGGTATTTTATGGTTTTCTAGAGCTTTCCTTTTCGGTCCTCCAGTCAGAAACCACCCACTTTCATGATGCACTGCCTCTGGGGCATAAGGGACAGGCAGACAGAGAGAGAAAGAAAGTAAGAAAAAACAGTGGGATTTGGCTTTGCCCTTTTGGAGCTTGCTATAGTTCCACCGAATGGAATGGAATGTTCCTTTCCCTCGAGAGTTTTAACTCCTACAGTCTAGTCTCCCTCTGCCAGTCAGTTTCGTTGCTGTTGCCACAACCTCCACCATGGGATTTTCTGGACATGAGAGAAGGGAGAAACAGGAGAGAAAACCCCAGGGGATTTCCCCCCAGTCCCTCTTGAGTTTTAGTAGTTCCCTTTTCCAAAAGAAGCACCTTGAGCCAGAACATGTGCTCTAAACACAGTGCTCACTTTCACGTTTTGTTGTGTTTTCAGGCCAGAGAATACGGGAGGAAGAAAAGTAGTAAAGTCACCACCAGTTCAGTTGTACTAGGCACCCTGATACTCTTCCCTGATTCATCTGCTGATAATATACTTTAAAGAATTCTCTAATAGCTACCCAAGCATTCTGTACAGATTTTATAGTTGCTTCCGGTGGACACAAAGGTGGATGTGTTGATTCCATCTTACCTGCAACCAGAAGTCTTAACTGATATTTTAAATGATGTTTTGGATTGGCTTCCTCAACTCCCCAACATATTTATATCTCTGAAATAGTTTCAAAGATGCAGCGTTTGGTGTAGTTAAGTGGACAAAAGTTTCTAAGTGTAAGCAGAGGAGCTGCAGTATTGGCAGAATAATGACCTCCTGAAAAACAAAGCCACTTTTCTGAAGGCATACATGGTAATCTCATCCGGAAGCACAGTTCTTTGTCCTCATGCAGCATATCATTGACCTCCTTGTTTTCCTTGGCCCTGCCTCTTTGTCACATTCTCTTACTTCTGTCCTGCTGTTTTTCAGTAACCTTTGCCCCTCAGGACTTCATTCATCAACTCCTTTCTCCTCCTCCTCCCTCCCCTGTTTGTCTCTGGTTTACCCTACACTCTCTCCTTCTGAACATTACATTCTTGCATTTTATCACCAGACTCTGTCTTCCAAGGATAAATACACTGCTCTGTGACGTCTTAGGATGTAAGTGCTTGCACTTGAAGGGTGGAGAAGCTAGGCTGGGGAGGTGGGGGGTGAGTAATCAGCTTTTGCTTATAGATTAGGGCCAGACCGGAGTCCCTGCAAGGCATTGTGGTGGTCTAGCCAGCTGCTCTTCCAGTATATTAAGGCCTTCGCTCTCATCAGTATTTCTGGTGATACTGGGGCCCGGCCATGTGAAGCTCCAGCACAGCCAGGAATATCGGTCTAGAAAGAAGGTAGTATTCAAGCCACACTGACCTCATTAACTTGAGAATATATCAGAGCCTTCTGAGCTGTTTTGTTTTGTTGTTAATTGTGAAATTTAATAGGAAGAAACTATTAAATAACAGTTACTTTTATGCAAGTATTTCCTATTCTTAGTTACGGTGGTACAGAATCACTGCAGGAAGGAAATCCTAAAAGGGCAAAAACACATGGGCAAAGCACAAGTTTTTATGCTGCAGCATGCTTTCAGTATTTTTATGGTGGAAACATAACGTTCCTTAAAAACCACAGTGGGCTTCCCAGGTGTCTCTTCAGATCCATCAGGTTCCAGGCATGCAAAAGCTGCTCAACTCATAACCTTCTGGGCATATATTAACTATGTATAGATAAAATTTGTAGGTATTCAAAAGATATGGTACCTTTTGGAAAGAAAATCCTCAGGTACAGCATGTTGTCTCATTTACTCCCACTGAAATTCATTATCTTCTTGTCTGGGAGCAGGGCAGCAGCAGGGAGCTCCCTGAGTTCTGACCCACTGTTTTTATGACAGACTGGCCCTCCTCACACAAGGACAGGTCAATGATAGTCTTTTCCACTGCTAAGATTTTTATTTTTTCAGGTCAGTGATACTCTTTTCCACTGATAAGATTTTTATTTTTTCTTTTGGCAGTAGCCAAAGCAACTAGTTATAAAGAAAACACACTCATTATTCTTACTCTTTCATTTTGCACAGTAATACTCATTTCAGTGGTATGTTTCTGTGGAGATCTCTTTAGCTATCAGAGCAATTTGACTTTGGTACTGGAAAATCTTAAGTCACAGAAACAGTGATTAAACAGGCAACAATTCTACAAATAATACTGATTTAATTATGTACATAAGGTCAACCAAGGCATGAGAATTAAAGTGAGATTTATTTAAGGCCAGTATACTGTAAACAGCCCCCCCCCATCCCGTGACTATAATAACTTTCAGGCCCATTTAAGTGAATTATTCCTCATTGATTGTGAAATATTCCCAGGTAAAACCATTAAAGGCTGTATTGATTTCGGATTGTTGCATTATTTCTTAAAGCTTGTCTTGGAATAACTGCTGCATTTTCCAGAGTCTATGAGCTCTAAACTGTGAGGTGCTGGCCTAACTTTGATGGAACCTGAGAATTGGAAGGACCTTGGGGATCACCAAATCCAGGTACCTTCCCAGTGCAAGAATCCTCTCCACAGTATTCTGTCAGACAGGCAGTTGTCTGACTCTTTACCACTTTTACCCCCATAGAATGTATATTTTTCCTCCATACATTTTTGATGCTACTCACTCATCTTTCCATGATAGGTCATTCTGTATTCCCAAGCCAAGATCTGCCTTCTAGGGTCTCTCACCATTGTTCCCAGCTCCTCCATTACCACACAGAGGAAATCTCCTTTGTCCAAAATAGTTAAAGCCATCTATTTTCGTACTTCCCCTTTTTCGCATCTGTGATCTTCTCAGACTAAAAAAATTCCTGGTTCTTTCAACAGCTTAATTCAAGGCTTTTTAATGCAGTGGAAAATTCAAAGAATAATATAATGAACACTCATATTCTCCACCAGCCAGAATTATCAACAATTAAGATTTTGTCGGGGCTTCCCTGGTGGCGCAGTGGTAGAGAATCTGCCTGCCAATGCAGGGGACACGGGTTCGAGCCCTGGTCTGGGAAGATCCCACATGCCGCGGAGCAACTGGGCCCGTGAGCCACAACTACTGAGCCTGCGCGTCTGGAGCCTGTGCTCCGCAGCAAGAGAGGCCATGATAGTGAGAGGCCCACGCACCGCGATGAAGAGTGGCCCCCGCTCGCCGCAACTGGAGAAAGCCCTCGCACAGAAACGAAGACCCAACACAGCCATAAAAATAAATAAATAAATAAATAAATAAATAAAGAGATTTTGTCATATTTTTCTTTTTCTTAAATAGAGGAATTAAAACATTACAGAAATGGTTATTTCCCCTTTGATCACCCCTTCTAGTGTCCTCCTCCTCCCTCGCAGTGTCATGCATATATAGGTGTGTATAAACAACATATAGATTTGTTTTAATTTACACAAATGGTGTTATTATGGGTGTGTCTATATGTTTTGTCCATACAGCAAATGTCTTAGATCTTTTCGTATGTTTTGTATTAATCTTTCCATACTATGTATTGTATTAGTCATTATATGTATGACATAAGATATTTTGCCTGTCTGCCATCTGGGCGTATGGTTGGATTGTAGTCCTGCCTCTTCTGAAGTTAGGTGTGGCCATGTGATTTGCTTTGGTCAATGAAATGTCAGCAAAAGTAACGGGTGCACTTCCAAATGGAAGTTTTAATAGCCAGTATGAGATTTACCACATTTAATTCCCCTGGCAGATAGAGATGGGGTCTCTCTGTCAGCCAGGGTCTGAGAATAACTACTTGAACTTTCCTGCCAACTCACTTTTTAAGCATGTAGCATAAGGAATAAATAGACTTTGCTTGTATTAAGCCACTCGGATTTTAGGTTCCTTTTGTTAATTTGCAAACTTAGCCCATCCTGATTTATAAGTAGACCTACATCATTGTTTTTAGTGGCTGCAAAGTATCCCCGAGTGTGAGTAGACCTTATTCTGTGTAGCCATTCTCCTACTGACAGAAGAAGCTTAAGGACTTCCTGAATTTTGCTGTTATAAACAATTCTGTGTTGATAATTGTATAAATTTGTGAGAGTTTCTCCAGGATGTGTATCTAGAAGTAGGATTGTTTGGGTCACAGCGTATGGATATTTTCAGTTTTACAGGATTCTGTCTTTGCCATCTAAAGTGGCTATATCAATTTACATTCTCACCCTTTCAACTGTCATTTGTGTGACATGATTCCCAAACTTTTTACTAATCTTGGTTCCCCTCTCTGGATTCACTTTTGTCAGTCATTGTTTCTCTGTGATACCCAGACTGGAACTTGGTGTCCTGTTGTTGTCCAACTGAGGTAGATGATATATTTCCAAATTTAGCCCAAGCTGAGTAGCTGCATCACCCTGGGGTATTTGCTGGCATAGAAGACTGAACGTCTATCATCCTGTATTTAGGAAACATCCTGTATTTAGGAGTTTTTTAAATTGCAGTGGCTTTACATATGTTCCAGTTAAATTTCATCCTATTTTTGCTTATCATATTAGCTTTTGAATTCTCCCCTTTACTCTTATGTCACCCCTCCTAGGTCAATAATCCTAGGTTCGCCTACATTACTGATCAAAATTTTGATCAGCACAGGGCCAAGGGCATAGCTCTGTGTCCCACCATGAGACACCTTTCAGGTTTACCTGTCTTCAGGATTCTTCATCTTATCAAGCGGAAAATCCTGGTGGCCTTTGTCAGCTGCACCACCTATACTCTACCTATAAAGAATTATCCCAATAAATGAATTGAGTGACTGGAACAGAAAGGAGTCTGGGGTAAGTTGGGTGTGTCATAATTTTAGAGAGCCTATGCTGGCAGTTAGTGACTATCAAGTGCTTACCCAACGAGTGCTTTATTAATTTGATCTAGAATTTAGTTTGGAGTGAGATTTCAAGCTTTTTATTAGTAATGATTATACTCCACCCCTTTGAAAATAAGGGAGATTTTTTTGCCTCTCTCCAGTCTGTTGGGAGGTCTGGTTTCTGTGAGTTTTCATAGATGAAAGGAAGTGATTCTGCTGTCATAGCTGCAAATAGTCTTTTATTCCTGGGGAGAGGAACAAGGTGGTTTTTAGGATTATGAGCAGCCAGGATGCTTGTGCTCTACTCCCCAGTCAGTGTCTTTTCTTCCTGCACCAGAACCAAACCTGTTCATAGTTCTAGAAGTTATAAGGATTCCCTAGACCAGTAGCTCAGGTCATTACAAGTTAGACTTGTTGATGGTCTTTCTCTTGTTCTTTGGGACCAACTACATGTCTAATTCCTGTTACCATTTTTGTATTAGGATTCTTAGTTACATGTGTCAGGATCCCAACTCAGATTAGCCTAAGAAACAAAAAGAAAGTTTACTGGTAAATGAATAGCCCCATGGACTGCTGCCTTTAGGAATGGCTGCATCCTCTCACTCATCACATCCCTGATTCTCCTTCCCTCACCTTTGCTTTCCTCTGAGTTAGTTTCGCTCACTCTCAGGCAGGCTATCTGCAGCAGATGCAGTGCTTCTTTTCCAATACTTCTGTCAGAACCTTTGGATGACTTGTTGATCTAGCCTGGTTCATATGCCTTAGCTCCAGGAGGTGTGTATGTGTTAGGAAGTGGGGCAGAGATTGCCCTCAACCTGACTACATGGACTGAGAGTGAGCCCTCATTCACTCCTCTTTCATACATTTGCTGAGTGCCCACTATATGATAGACACCATATTAGGCTCAGGGGTTATTACACTGAACAACATACTCATATTGACATAACATAATCAATATATATATTGATCAAGATATAACATAATCTGCCTTCTTGAAGTGTATAAGCGTTTAAAAAATGGACTTTAATGTGCTCACAATAATAAAGGAGAAGTTACTGGTGCTGGAAAGCAAATGACAGGGGTTCTGACCTATTCTGGGCCAGGTGAGGGAAGGCTGCCCTAAGGAAGTGTTTTTTGGATTGAAATCTGACATGAGTAGGAGTTAGCTATGTGAAGTAGGTAGGAAGGTTGATGACAAGCAATTGGGGGAGGGAGGTGGAATGTACAGAGCCTTGGAGGTAGAAGGGGGCGTATTCCAGGCACTGAAAGAAGGCCAGTATGGTTAGATCACAGAGACTGAAGGGGCAGAGAGGCACATGTGGGGCTGGAGAAGTAGGTTGGTACCACTTGAGCAATGCCTCATGGCTTGGCAAGAGGTTTGGAAGCCATACAAATAGCCCTAGTCTATGTGGGTAACTCACTTCCTAAAAACTTCCTTAGTCTAGTTAATTAACTAGCCAAGATCACCCACCTGGTTGGGATTTAAATCTAGGAACACCACAATATCTGTCACATGTCCAGACCTGGCTCAGGCATTGCCTCTCCCAGGAAGCAGTCCTTCCTGCCAATGGGAGAGGGTAGGTGTTCCTCCATTCCTACTCCCTTAGTACCCTGCTCAGAGAACTCTCATGGTTTTATTTACCCCATCCAAGCCTGGGCAAGACATGTTGGTGCCCAGCCAGACTAATGATTGGCATCTGTGCAAAAAAGTGTTGTCATAGCAAGCCTGTCTTTGAAAGGTCCCTTGGCTGGCATCTGGAACTTGATTTTCAGGGGGATTCCCACCATCCCCAGAACTGATAAGGGTGGCTCAATGTGCCCGAACTGTTTATATAAACAGTGCAGTTTCTGCTGAACACTTGCTTTCCTTCTTGAGGTCTACAATTTTGATATTGCCAATCAGAGGGTGCCTATGTGACCAACCTCCAATCAAAACCCTGGGCACTGAGTCCCTAATGAGCTTCCCTAGTGGACTACATTTCATGTATGTTGTCACAACTTGCTGCTAGGGAAATTAAGTGTATCCTGTGTAACTCCACTGGGAGAGGACTCTTGGAAGCTTGTGTCTGGTCTCCCCTGTATTTCACCCCAGGTGACTTTACCCTCCACTGATTTTGCTTTGTATTTCTTCACCGTAATAAATCATAGGCGATGAGTGTGGTTATATGCTCAGTTATCTGAATCTTCCTAGTGAATCACAGAACTTGGGGTGGTCTTGGGGACTCCTGACACAGCACCCTTGCAAAACTATTCTTAAGTACTTTTCAACACTTATTTTCAAAGGAGAGAGTGAGCCTGGTGAGGAACTAGGGCAGAGAAAGGGGCTCTCTGGTGGTGGCACTTGACTCTCCTCTACTTTTGTGCAGTCAGCTTTGGTCCCAAACTTGTACTCTCCACTCTACTAAACCTCAGTCTTGCAGAGGCCTGCAAGGGAACCTTTGAGCACTGGGGAGCAGTGTAAAGGCTTTACACTAAGGAGTCATTCATGATCAGATTTGCATTTGGGGAAGAATAAATGCCCAAGAATCATCACGAGAATTTGTGAGGAGAGTTTGCTTCACCAGAATACAACTATCTATACAAAGCCACTATCATAAAAGTAGTGTGGCAATGGACTAGAAATTTGATGTAACAGCCAGGTTTCCCAAATTCCAGCCCAAGTTCCTTCATCAAACCTTTATCGAGTTCTTTGATGAGTTCTGTAAGAGTGAACACGTGAAACTCAGTTCCTTCTCTGCTTTACTTCTGAGACAGGTCATGCAAAAGCAAGCATCATTTATACTGTCTGCAGTGGAACCCTCTGAACTTGTTTTTGGGTGGTTGGGATGCTTTCAACTGTCAAAGTAGGAATGTGGGGTTCTGAATTCAGAACGTGGAAAAAAACAGTAAGTAAATAATGAACTCTTTACCAGTCTCCCTCCTGTGAATTGCTGATATTTCAAATCATTGCATATTAATAGCTTAGGGGTGATTTTGGCACTTTTGAGTTTTACAGTTTTTCAGTTGGTAAAAATATTCCTATTTCCACAATCTGCCACCATTGTTTTGTCTTCCTTTGCATGTCAGGGATGATATTTCCTAAGGGAAAACTTAATTAGACCATGCAATAATCTTCTTGGGGAAATAGAGAAAATTGGTTATTTAAAACACTAGATGAAAGATCTTAGTTTTTTTTAAAAAAAAAAACCTTTGAAAGAGGAAAACATCCTGTACTGAAGGAACAGAGGTGGGATGATGGAGTTCTGCTGTCCCTGTTTTGCATTTCTAACAGTAAACTTGAAAGCACAGGATCTTCTGACCATTGAAGCTGAAATTATGTATTCACTGTTTCCCATGAAATAACATTTACCATTAAAAAGAGATTGCATTTATATTTGTCTTGGGTAAATTTCTATGCAGAAAATTCTAAAATTTTTAATGCAGAAATTCATAAGTTCAAGACCCACACAAGCACACAAAAGCATTACATTGATTACATGTCCGTGTGTTGGCTGATTCCTGAAATGGTGTCTCAGAAGGATTAAAATTGAGCCTCTGTTCTGAGCACATGGGGTTGACTGTGGCTTGGGAGTGTGCCAGTTAGTCGTAGCACCTGCGCCTCCTCACAGGGTCTTGTTGCCGCTGCCCAGGAAGATGGAGGGAAACTGCCTCACCACTCCAGCCACAGATGCAAGGCTAGAAATCCTGCCTATGAGGCTTCTTCTCCTGCTGACTGACAAGAGACCCAGAGACGATAGTCTAGCCAGCTGGCTGCAATGCTGGGGCAGGAAAAGCAGCAAAAGTGAGAATAAAATCAAGTCCCCCCCACTCCCAAGCCCACGCTGATAATAATGATCAGATGCCTTTTTGTCAACAACCTCATCTTGCATTAAACAACATTCAGGAATCCTGGGTGTGATGGCCTATTTGCAGTGTGTAAACGGAACATGGGAAGAGGGTGGTGCTCAGATCTGACCTAGAAATTTGAGATGTAGGTGGAGAGACCTAACACCCCGCTGGGGACTCACAGGCCAATTACCTTGAGTCTGGTAACTGGAATACAACTCCTAAAGGAAACTAGGTGTTTTGAACTAAGAAATAAATGTATGTATAGGCGAGGCTTCATGTATTCTTTCTTTGTTTATTATAAGTCCTCAAAAGTTCATAGGAATTAAGGTTTTCCAGAGTGTGTGAGGGCTTTGGAGACAAAAGAAGAGAAGCAAAGGAAGGAGCCTTTTCTTTATTTTTGTTCGTGAGCAAAATCCTGCAGTATTAGACTGAACCATATGAAATTGCTGATACTCAAACATTTTTACCTACAACAATGGCAATTTCATATGGTTTAACCTAATACATCTAATTTTACCACACAAATGCTTTGAAAATATTCTCAGCTTATTATTTTTTTGGACTTAACTTCATCAGAGGGGGAAGGATCTCATAAATTCTTAGAAAGTCTTTTCTTTATAATAATTTATGACATTAATCCTCACTTATCAAACGTGTTTTTTAGCAGCTCTATGGAAGTATAATTGATATATAAAAACTGCACATTTTCAATGTATGCAGTTTGATGAGTTTGGACTTAATGCATATACCCGTGAAACCATCACTACAATCAAGGTAATAGCCACCTCCAAAAGATTCCTTGTGCCTCATTTTTTTGTGATAAGAACACTTAACATGAGATCTACCCTCTTAAATTTTTAAGTGCACAATATGGTATTATTAATAGACACTGTGTTGTATAGCAGATCTCTAGAACTTAATTCATCTTGCATAATTGAAACTTTACACTCATTGAACAATAATTCCCCCATTTTCCTCTCTTCACAGTCCCTGGCAACTACCATTCTATTGTCTGCTTCTGTGAGCTTGACTATTTTAGATATGTCATATAAGTGGAATCATGCAGTATTTGTCCTTGCTTATTTCACTTAGCATAATGTCCTCCAGGTTCATCCATGTTGTTGCAAATGAAAGGATTCCCTTCTTTTTTAAGGTTAGCATTCCATTGTGTGTATATGACACATTTTCTTTATCCATTCATCTGTCAAATGGACACTTGGGTCGTTTCTATATCTTGACTATTGTGAATAATGCTACAGTGAACATGGGAGTGCCAATATCTCTTTGAGATCCTGACTTCAATTATTTTGGATATATATGGCCAACAGGTGTATATATAAAGGTGCTCAACATCACTAATCATCAGGGAAATGCAAATCAAAACCACAATATCACCTCACACCTGTTAGGATGGCTATTATATGTAAAAGAAGATAAGTGTTGGTGAAGATATGGAGAAACTAGAACTCTTTACTCCCACACTGTTGGTGGGAATGTAAAATGGTGCAGCCACTATGGAAAACAGTATGCAGATTCTTAAAAAATTAAAAATACAGCTACCCTATGATCCAGCAATCTCACTTCTAGATATATATCCAAAAGTAGTGTTTGTTTTTACTTGGATATTCTTGAGAGAGAATCCCAAAGAAAACCAAAACCCCAAGGCCTGCTGTCTTAAATACAGTGGCATTGTGATCAGTGGTCTAGATAGACTGGAGTAGCCTGGAATTTTTAGTCCATTTCTGGCTCAGTACCTGATTCACTGGGCTTTCTTAGGCAGTCATTAGGCCTGACTACAAATCAGTTGCTATTCCAACATTTCATAATTTCATTCTCAAAATGCATGTGGGAGGCTAGCTACTTATTCCCTTGCTCAGAATGTTTTTGGGGCTTTCCTTTTTGGAATTACCTTTAGAGCCATATACTAAGCCACACGAGGAATTGGTTATTCACTTCATTCATTCAATAAGTATTTATTCGAGTTATTTACAATGTTGGGCATTGTATCAGGTACAGAGACAGATGACATGGACATAGAAGGTGGTCCAGGGAAGGAGTGTGAACAGAAGCATGTGTGCAGGAAAGCACCAGGACATGTGAGTGGGGAGCAGTGAGTGACTCAGCTTCCCTAGAGAAGAGACCATGCAAGGAAAATAACACTGGAAACGTGAGCTGTGGCCACATTGCGGAGTGCCTTGGATACTAAGCCTAGGAGTCTGAAATTTGTGCTGTGAGCAGTAGGGAGCCATTGAAGGTTTTGTGCTTTTAGAGTTTTAACCTGCCAGCTGATGACAGTAGAATTGGAATTGTAAATCAGTCTTGCAATTTATTTTCCCAGCTTGTTACTGACTAAAACTGGTTTTACACACCTCAACTGCATGCCCGTTTCAGTGGACTTTGAATAACATTTGATTGTTTCCAAAAGTGAAATGCACTTTCAAAGGAAGAAAAATTGCTTCCATTGACCTTACTCGGAGAAATATGATACACCAAAGGGACAGAAAGCAAATCAAAGTAGAAAATGTCCTAAGTGTTTTGAGGAATTGCATTTGCCTCAGAGGGTCTCTTGGAAGTCAGCCTGTAATTGAATGTGTGAATTCTGGTATATTTGTTTTTTTTTAAATTACTTCATAGTTACATACATCTGTGTAATTAATCTTTTGAGTTGGTAACTGCCCTGTCTTTACTGGAATGCACTGAAGGGTAACAGTGTGCAAATAGAGAATGGGGATTATAACTAAAAAGAATAGGGATTCTAATGGCAATGCTAAGTTCTCTTCAGGTGAGATATTAGCAGTGTGGGACATATTAACTAGTTAACTGGTTAACTGCTGATTGCAGGTGCCACTACCTCTGGTCTGAGGAGGTACCTTATGGCTACTTTGGCATCAGGTAGGATGAGAGACTTGCATATGGAGTGACATTTGTTATTTGCATGGCCGTTATTACAAATTTCTTCTTTGGGGTCAGGTGTTTGACCCCCTCTGTGATCTTGGCATTAGCTAGAGTGCCCTTCTCAGTGGAGCCCAGCAGTAGTGCCTGCTTTGGAGAATTATTCAATGTCTAAAGTGATTCAGTGTAGTAGGACTGTGGTGTGCGATGAAATTTCCATTCTATATTTAATCATTAAAAACTGACTTCTAAATTCTGTCAATTAACTCTTGCTGTACATCTAGCCACTTCAAAAGTTAGTGGCTCAAAATGGTAATTATCTGTTTAGCTCATTATTCTGTGAGTTGGCCATTTGGGCGGTTCAGCTGAGCAGTTCTGTTCTTAGCTGGTCTCCCTTATGTCTGTGGTGAGCTACAGGTCAGCAGGGAGCTCTGCTTCTGAGGTTGGCTGGCTGTCAACTGGGACAATGGTAGAGGGTAGGAGTACTGGGCTATACATCTGTTATCCTGCAGCAGGCTAGCCCAGGCTTGTTTTCGTGATAGCTGGGCAGGTTTCTAAGACTGAATAGAAGCAGCAAGGCCTCTTGAGGCCTAGGCTTAGAACTGGCACAGCATCACCTCTGCTGCATTTGGTTGGCCTACGCAAGTCATAAAGCCAGTCCAGATTCAGGGAATGGGAAGGAGCTTCAAAATCACCTTGAAAGGGCATAGATAAAGAAGAAGGTGGAGAATTGAGACCATTTTTGCTCTCTATCAGACAAATACAGATTACTCTTCTTAAAGGCTTCAGTTACTCCTGTAACATTTAAAACTCATGTGTTCTGTATATTCACATAATTTGTATTCACAGGGTTAAAGACTGATCAAAAACAAATAAGAAAGTATTAAAATCGTTCACAAGTCAGGGCCATGATGATAGTCCTTTTGTGAAGTTGAGTTTTGGGAAGGGACTTGGATGCTCTGATACCTGAATGTGCCTCACATTTTATTTTATTTTTTTAAACATCTTTATTGGAGTATAATTGCTTTACAATGGTGTGTTAGTTTCTGCTTTATAACAAAGTGAATCAGCTATACATATACATATATCCCCATATCTCCTCCCTCTTGCATCTCCCTCCCACCCTCCCTATCCCACCCCTCTATGTAGTCACAAAGCACCGAGCTGATCTCCCTGTGCTATGCGGCTGCTTCCCACTAGCTATTTTACATTTGGTAGTGTATATATGTCCATGCCACTCTCTCACTTCGTCCCAGCTTACCCTTCCCCCTCCCCATGTCCTCACGTCCATTCTCTACGTCTGCATCTTTATTCCTGTCCTGCCCCTAGGTTCTTCAGAACCTTTTTTTTTTTTTTTTAGAGTCCATATATATGTGTTAGCATACGGTATTTGTTTTTCTCTTTCTGACTTACTTCACTCTGTATAACATATTCTAGGTCCATCCACCTCACTATAGATAACTCAATTTCATTTCTTTTTATGGCTGAGTAATATTCCATTGTATATATGTGCCCCATCTTCTTTATCTATTCATCTGTCTATGGACACTTAGGTTGCTTCTATGTCCTGGCTATTGTAAATAGAGCTGCAATGAACATTGTGGTACATGACTCTTTTTGAATTATGGTTTTCTCAGGGTATATGCCCAGTAGTGGGATTGCTGGGTCATAGGGTAGTTCTATTTTTAGTTTTTTAAGGAACCTCCATACTGTTCTCCACAGTGGCTGTATCTATTTACATTCCCACCAACAGTGCAAGAGGGTTCCCTTTTCTCCACACCCTCTCCAGCATTTATTGTTTGTAGATGTTTTGATGATGGCCATTCTGACTGGTGTGAGGTGATACCTCACTGGAGTTTTGATTTGCATTTCTCTAATGATTAGTGATGTTGAGCATTCTTTCATGTGTTTGTTGGCAATCTGTATATCTTCTTTGGAGAAATGTCTATTTAAGTCTTCTGCCCATTTTTGGATTGGGTTGTTTGTTTTTTGGATATTGAGCTACGTGAGCTGCTTGTAAATTTTGGAGATTAATCCTTTGTCAGTTGCTTCATTTGCAAATATTTTCTCCCATTCTGAGGGTTGTCTTTTCGTCTTGTTTATGGTTTCTTTTGCTGTGCAAAAGCTTTGAAGTTTCATTAGGTCCCATTTGTTTATTTTTGTTTTTATTTCCATTTCTCTAGGAGGTGGGTCAAAAAGGATCTTGCTGTGATTTATGTCATAGAGTGTTCTGCCTATGTTTTCCTCTAAGAGTTTGATAGTGCCTGGCCTTACATTTAGGTCTTTAATCCATTTTGAGTTTATTTTTGTGTATGGTGTTAGGGAGTGTTCTAATTTCATTCTTTTACATGTAGCTGTCCAGTTTTCCCAGCACCACTTATTGAAGAGTGCCTCACATTTTAAATCAAAGCCACTAACTGGATCCTTGCTACTAAATGACATGAAGAACATAAATGGAGATTTAAAACGAAGCCGCAGATTCTTTGACACTAGTCTCATCAGGAGGTAGGGCCTATGTCTCCTTCGAGTTAAATCTGGGTGGGCTTGTGACTGCTTCAACCAATAAAGCAGAGTATGTGACTTCTGAGGCTAAGTTATAACATACAGTGCAGCTTCTGCCTTGTTCATTAGAACATTTATGCTGGGAACCCTGTAGCTGCCATGTAAGAAGCCTGACTACCCTGAGACTACTGTGCTAAGAGGCCTTGTGTGGGCACTTCAGAGGTGCTCTCTGCCAAGCCCAGTCATCCCTGTCAAAGGGTCCAGCTGAGTGAAGTGAAGAATCCTCCAGATGATTCCAGCTGTTTTGAGTCTTTGCAGCTGAGATCCCAGACATCATGGAGTAGAAAAACACCATCCGTGCTGTTTGTCACCTGAATTCCCGATTCACAGAATTTGTGAGATGATAAAATGATGGTTGCTTTATGCCACTATATTTTACAGTGGTTACATAGCAATTGATAAACTGGAACAGAATAAATAAATGGGCATGGCTGTATTCCAATAAAACTTTTTTCATGGACACTGAAATAAGAATTTTACAAAATTTTTACATGTCATAAAATCCTTTTGATTTTTTTCAACAATTAAAAAATGTAAAGGCCATTCTTAGCTCATGGGCCATACCAAAAACAAGCAGTGAGCTAGATTTGGCCTACAGGCCATAGTTTGCTGACCCCTGCTCTAAAAGATTTTGTAGTACTTGTAAAATTTAAACCTAAGGGCTTTTGGCCAAGATAGCTCTGATTTCATGCTTCAAACTCATATCTCCTCTCTAAATAAAGTGACAATAGATAAAATAAAAAATTAGAAAGACATATCTGTGATCAAGAAAAGGTAAATCTCTGGACGAGAAACAGATCAAACAGTAAGTGGAGATTGTTAGTCATGGGCCGCTAGTTACTGATGTACTGGCCTCTAGATCCAGAGAAAGGTAGAGATGGCTGGGAATTGTATTTCTATAGACAGTGGAAATCAAAGCACTCAGTGATCGGAGGAAATGATCCCTGGCTGTGCAAAGTCAAGGATTGCTCATGAACAGAGATGGAAAAAGATGTTACTTATATTTGTAGTAGCAGGCAGGAGAGCAGAGAGAGACTCGGGGCCAGATGCAAATATATTATTGGCTTACTGTCTAAATCTGTACTTTTATCCCTATTGGTAGGATGGGATTGAGAATGCTGGGAGAAAGCAGCTCTCAATGGAGAGGGTGAATGAAGAAGGAGGGAAATGAACTTCCTCCAAGGTTAGCTTACTAACTAAAATTTCAAAGTGAGAACAGTTGTCCAAATTAGCACCCAGCAAATAAATTTACTCCCAATGAGAATCATTTTAGAGTGACTTTAAAGTTTATTTTCAAAGAGCTAAAGCAAGAATAACTTGCATTATAAGTTTTTAAAAAATCTAGCCATACCTGGTAGGAACTCATATTCTAGTTGGAGATTTTTAAATATATATCAATGATTACAAAATAGTTTATGTTAGTGATGGTGCTGTACACAGCCCACTCAGAGCATACTGCTGTTGAGATTGTCAAGGGGGTGAGTCAGACAAGGGAGGCTTTTTAGAAGAGGTGACATGTTTGCTAAGCCTTATAAGGATGAGTTTATGTGTTTGCAAAGTGAGGAAGTTAGAAGAGAGCCTTCCAGGCAGAAGGGATAGTATGATTATATAAAGCATAGGGGTGAGATGCAACATGGGTGTGGGAACTACAGAGGTTCAGCATTGTTAGAGCATAAAACTGGAGCATAGTGTGTTTAGGAATAAAGCTGCAGAAGTAGGTATAGCTTGACTGTGGAGGACCTTGTTGGCCTTGATGAGGACCTTGATAAAGATCTAGGAGCAAAGGGAAGCCATTGAAGTCTCAACAATGAAGGGGCATGGTCGAATTTGTGTTTCAGGTAAGTTTCTGGCATTTGGGTGGAGGGTGAATTTGAGGGCAACAAGATCAGGAGCCCCAAGACCAGTTAGGAAGCTGCTGTTGCAGTCTCAGTTTCAGGAGATGGCTAAGTCCCAACCTAGGAAAATGAAGGCTAAAATGGGATGGGACTATTGATTTAGAAGACTATTTCAGACATTAACTTGGCAGGGTTTGATGAGGATGTTCCAGGATGAGAGAAAGGAAAGAGTTAAGAGATTTTTTTCTAGATTTTGTAACTACATAGAGGGTGCCAACTGAGACCCCTAGAAGGGAGGAAGAACCAGTGGAGAAAAGAAGGTAGTGGCCTTAGTGTTGATCTCCTTTCAGGTTGATGTGTTTGGTTGGCGGGGGGGGGGGGGGGGGCGTGGGTAGGGGGGGTGGAGTTAGATTTTTTTTTTTCTTTTTTATCTTTTCCTTTCCTTCTTCCCTCCCCCATCCCTCTTTCTTTCTATTCTGGGAGCCATAGCATGGGTTTAGTGTAGTAGGGCACTTTGGGGAAACACCATCAAAAGATGGTTAGAGGAAGAAAAGGATATTAGGGAGCAATACAGGGAACCCGGGAAAAAAAGCCTTTGGAAACCAAGGCAGCTGTTTCAAGAGGGATAGTGGGAGGGAGGGACTAAGTGATCAGTATGTCAAATGCAGCATACAGGTACTTAGAGATGAGGGTTGGGAAATGTGCACAGACTGGTGACTTTTTCAAGAACTCTGTAGAAGGCAATTGAGGAGTGACTGAGAGCAAGGAAGGGAAAACAGACCATAGACTACATTTTGAGGAGTTTGCAAGAGAAGAGAGAGGAGATTAGGTATTAAATAGAGAAAAATGATGTAAGGTCAAGAGATAATTTGGGAATAAAGGTAGGGAGAGATTGAAATCTGTTAACAGGTAAAAATTTAGTATAAAGGCAGATTTTTTTCTATTCATAGAAAGTTATTCTTTGTTTAGAGCTGTCTAAAAATTAGAATGGATTGCCTTGTTAAATAGTTGCTCCCTGTCACTGGAGTGATCGAATAGAGATTAGATGTTTTCTAGTCAGCTGTGTAGAAAGATATGTTGGTGAGCGTCTTTGGGTGTTTTAGTCTCTGTTCAGTTCTCAACACTTTGCCCAAAGTTGATTTAAGCATTATAAACTAATGAGTTATTCTGTGGACTTGTGTTGCCTGGCAGCTCTCCATAGATTGATCAAATCAATGGGCCAAGTTAACTTATGTGCCTTTGATCTTGAAGGATGAAATTAAACTGCAGATTCTTAGATAAGAAAATATTGAGGCTCGGTGTCCAGGAACGTTTCATCACTATGACAGTCAACCATGGTCTGGGTTCACAGGTATTTTTGACAAGGTAGTCACTTTCCACACACAACAACAGAGCCTTTATTTCAAATTTTTGAGAGGTTTTTTTAAATCTGTCCATCATTTTTGTAAAACACTGTTACTTGGAATAATTAAAATAGCACTGAGATTATAGGAGAAATGGATAGAGAAGAAAAATCTGTTTCCTTTTCTCTCTCTGTGATTCATATTCCTATATGGATGCTTTTAGTTTACATAGAAGTTTGGTTTTTTAGGGCCAAGAGGAGATAATTAGTTTCCATCTATGCTCTCTAGTCCTCATCTTAGATCTTTTAGTGGCCCTTTTGGGTAGCATTTAAAACAATTCAGGGGTAAACTTTGCTGTTTGTCTCAAATGACTACTTATCTGTATCCAAATCTGGCTTCCTGGGGTACTGAAGCATGAACAGCATAAATTACTGAACTCAACTAATTCTCAGAAAGCCACATTTTAGTCAGTACTTTCCAACTTTCTCATTTCTGTTACAGAACTAACAAGTGGTATAACTAATTAATTAGACTTGTATTCCTTTTCAAGTTATACATTTTAAATTCTCTCTGTTAACCTTTTGAAAATGCTAATAAGTAGTAAAACAACAAATCCATACAGGGAAACTAAAACATGCAAGTACTGGAAAAAACAGCTCCCCCGCCCCCAAGAATAAGCACCAGGTGTGGTGAATATTTATCTTTTAAGGAAAAATAGTTGCATCCTTGTTACCAACTGACTTTCCTTCTTATGGCCCACAGATAGGGGAGCAGCCTCCCAGTTACCCCCAGCCCTGTAAGTTTTACCCGTTTCTTAGCCTGTTTGTTTCCTTGCTCTGGGAGAGTGCAGTAAGTGAAAATCTCACAAGTCCACAGGTTGATTCTTTTCCTTTCGCAATTTAATACTTTCCGAACATGTTAAGTACATGAATAAAAATGCCCTTTTAATCATATTCTTACTTTTTAACAGTTAAATTTTTTATTTTGAAATAAAAGATTTTGAGGTAATACGTCTAAATTTAGAGAGGAGTTGCAAAAATAATATAGAGAGCAAATTTCCTGTTCCAAACAAGATGGAGTAGACACATTTCACTGTATTCCAGTTAAATGCAACGATATAGGTAGTTTAAATGTAAATAGATGGAAAAAGACATACCATGCAAATGCCAATCAAAAGAAAGCTGGGGTGGCTATACTAATATCAGATAAATTAGACATCAGAGCAAAGAAAATTACAAAGGACAAAGAGGAGCACTACATAATGATTCAAAGGGTCAATCCACCCAGAAGACAGGGCAATCTTAAATGTGTACGCACCAAACAACAGAGCTTCAAAGAACATGAAGCAAAACTGAACATAATTGAGAAATAGACATAAATCCACAGTTATTGGTGGGAACTTCAATAGCATTATATACTTACTTTTCAAGTGCACATGTAACATTCACCAAGATAGACTATATCCCAGGTCATAAAACAAACCCCAACAAATATAAAAGAATTAAAATCATACAGAGTATATTCTCTGACCATAATGGAATCAAACTAGGAATGAAAAACAGACTACAGGAAAGTCTTCAAACACTTGGACATTAAACAACACACTTCTTATTAATCCATGGGTCAAGGAGGAAGTCTCAGGGAAATAAAAAAATACACTGACCTTAATGAAAATGAAAATACAGCATATCAAAACTTGTAGGTTGTAGCTAAATCAGTACTGAGTGGAAATTTATAGCACTAAATGCTTATATGAAGAATAGATGAAAGGTCGCAAATGAATAATCTAAGCTTCCACCTTGAGAAAATAGAAAAAAGAAGAGCAAAATAAACCCAGAGCAAGCTGGAGGAAGGAAATAATAAAGAAGAGAGAAGTTAATGTAATTGAAAACAAAAACAGTAGAGAAAAACAATGAATCCAAAAGCTGGTTCTTTGAAAAGAGATTCTGACTTAATTGGTGATGGGTGCAGTTTGGGCATTGGGATTTTACAATCTCCCCAGGTGATACCAATGTTTAATGGGAATTGAGAACCTCTGCTGTGGAGGCCAGATAATTTTCTCAGGGTTTAACCGGTGTTGGCGTCTATGGCCCACCCCTTTCATTTCTCCTGAGGAAAATTTGTAGCCGTTTCATTTTCTCTCACTTTTTGTTGCCCTCAAAGTCAGTGCTGATCCTTTCCCTTGTATGTTAACTTCCCTGCCTGACTGCCCTTTTGCCATCAGTATAGCCCTGACCTGAGGTGAACTGTTCCCAACTGCAACCCCCCTCCACTTCACACCCACACCACCTTGATTGATTTGGGATTAACCCCCAAAACCCCCTCTGATTGGTTTGTCACACATCATTGATCACCAGCTTTAGGCTGTGATCACCCAAGCCATAGTAACAGTGTGTCTAGTGCACCTGGTCTTGTGACCCTGGCTCTGAGGGAGCCGAAGGACTTGGTTTTTCCATTCTGGTAGCCAGTGCAGTGCCTGCCCTTTATTAACACAGTATTAACAGCTGATGTACGGTGGATTTGCACTTGCTCAGTAAGTTTGGGGTTGTTTGTTTGTTTGACCTTACATGTGAGACCTGTTATTGTTTCTAAAACCTGGGATAAAGGTATTTTTCTCCTAATAAATTCTGATGATCACTTTAAATCAGGTAGATGTTATTGTAAATGTATTAGGGGTACACGTGCCTAAATTTCAATGTGGAAGCAACTCACAGCAAGAGATAAGACATAATGGAAATCATTATTTTTAAAAAATTGTTTGAGTTTCTATCTGGAGAAAGAATTAAGTATTTCATAGTAAAAGTTATTCTTGTTGATTTACTTTATTCTTAAGAGGTCTTATTTGCAAATGGTATTTTATCTTAAGAGGATTTATGCTTTGTACATATATCTCTTTATTCTTAAGATGCCTACTTATTTATCTGGGTAGTTGAAATTATTGAATATATGTATATAAATCAAAAAGAAAATGTAGGGAATTCCCTGGTGGTCCACTGGTTAGGACTTGATGATTTCACTGCCGTGGCCCGGGTTCAGTCCCTGGTCAGGGAACTAAGATCCCACAAGCCATGCGGCGCAGTCAAAAAAGAAACAAAGAAAGAAAGAAAGGGAACGTACTGCTAATTTTTAAAAAGTTATTAGAACTGGGGCCTTTTTGCTTAAAAGGCATAAAACAGATTTTAATTTAGAAAGGGTCTAGGACCATTAAAATTTGTCAAGATAACGTCACAGAATAGGCCACCCAAGCTGAAACCTTCCAGTGAGGTCTGTATTAGCCAAACAGTGGGCTGAGAGATTGGGAAGGAGGGGGTGGTGTTAGGAAAGTGATAATTCAGTTGTATGCTTCCAATTTTCAGTATTCTTTCTTTCATTAAAAGAAAGGTTTCTTGTGGTTTAGACCAGAGGTTGGCAAGCTATGGCCTGTGAGCCAAATCTAGCCTACCACCTGTTTTTGTATGGCCTGCGAGCTAAGAATGGTTTTTAACATTTTTAAGTGGTTGAAAAATGAAGAATAATATTTCATGACATGTGAAAATATGAAATTTGAATTTTAGTATAATAAAGTTTTATTGGGACAGAGCCGTGATCATTTGTTTATGTACTGTCTGTGGCTGCTTTCATGCTACAATAGCAGATTTGAGTAATTGCCACAGAGACCGTATGGCCCACAAAGCCAAACATGTTTGCTATCTGGTCCTTTACAGAAAAAGTTTGCTGAACCCTGATTTAAACTCCCTTCCCAATGTGGCCTTCCCATGCAAGATGATTTCTACTCAGGAGGTTTGAAATTCCCAAATAATTTGTTAACATTAAAGAGGGTAAGCCTGTTTCCTGGCAACAGGGATAACTGTGGTTGACATAGAAATACTTGACTGAGTGGCAGGAACCTGCCTAGGTAAACTGGTATTTTCTTCTTTTTTCTTTAATGCTTTTTGAGGGCTTTGGGAAAGAGTTGACCTCCAGACTCCTCATCTGGTCACAGGGGACTCATGAGTCACACGATGTGTCTTAATTTTTAAAAACAAGCTTTAAAATGACTGAGATGAAAGCAGTCTTCTTTTAAAAAGTACAGAAAACTTCACCGACTTCAATTTCTGGTATCTCTTCTTTTTTAAAGACAAAGATTTGTGGGGGGTAAGGAGAAGCAGTAAAATATGTAGGATATGTTCTTTTTCTTCTGATTATTTTTTGTTTACTCAATTAAATATTTATGGTTTTAGTTACTGGAGTACTGAAATGTGGTAAAGATAAAAGATATTTGAGGTGAACAGGCTTGAAGGGAAGTTTTGTTTCCACAACACTGAAACAGTGATAGATTGAATTGTTTTGTAGAGAGGGGTGAATTCTGAATTAAAGCATAGGCAGTGGACTCAAATGGTCTCAGTGTGGAGGGGGTTAGTATTGTTTACCCCAGAGCAGAGGTAATCAGCTCAAGAAACACATCTATAGTATTTATGATTTCTGTTTAAGGAATAGTTTGGGAGTTTCTTTGCCCACATGAGCAGGAATTGATCCTTAAGAATAAAAGAAGTGTGCTGCTCTGGTCTGACCAGTGGCCTAACTCAAACGTCTGTCTCTGTTAATGGCCCTGAAGGGTATTTTCCTGAAAGTCTAAGGGAGCTGGACTTTTAGATGCTTCTTTACTTAAGGATTACTTCCAAATACCATCATGGATTTATCCTCCCTGATTTTATCTCAGTCCTTCTTGAACCTGTTTACATTTTCATTCTGTTCCACTTCTTGAGCTGATGAGTTCTCTAAGTTCCCTAAACATTGCTCAAAGTCCTGCTTTCTTTTTGATAAAATTGCCTTTAGGTTACAGGGATTGCCCCTTTGTTACTTTAACTCTATGATTGGGTGAATAAAGTCAACAATTTCCACACTTGATTCTTATCGATTTCTGCTTCATTCTTTTAGAGCAAGATTTCTCAACCTTGGCAGTATTGACATTTTGGGCCAGATAAATCTGTGCATTGCAGGATGTTTAGCAGCCTCCCTGGTCTCTACCCCCAAGATGCCAGTAACGCTGCCCCTTCCCAGTTGCGATAACCAAAAATGTCTCCAGATATTGCCACATTGTCCCTGGGGAACAAAATTGCCTTCAGCTGGGAACCACTGCTTTAGATATTTGTCTTTTCCAAACTGTAAGGTTTTGTGCTTTGGGGACTAACTTTATAAATATGGAGGCTCCTCTATCCAGTTGATTGTATTGTGCTTTTCTGGGTTTTTTCCAGCTCTGGTTGATGTCCATCTTGAACGACAGTGACAACTACTTTTCATAGTTTCAGTTTTTTCCGGTCAGCTGCATCGTTTGTGAGTGGTGTGGGGAACAAATACCTTGAAAACTTAGAAGTTTTTTCTAATTATAAATGTCCTATATGTGTACTGTAAAAATGTGGAGAATGGAAAAAATTAGAAAGAATGTTTTTGTCACTCAGAAAACTTCAGTGTTATTGATGCAACTAGTGTTAGTAAATTGGTTTATGGCCTTCATTATTTTCTATGTATTTTATTTCATAGGTGCAATCTTGCTGTAAGACCAATTTTTATACTGTTTTTCCACTTAACATTTTAACATAAATGTTTCCCTGTGTTCCATGTTTAAATAATTGAATGAAATACCATAATATTAATATACTTTAAGTATTCCTCTTTTGTTTGATAGCTAGGTTTCATCTATTGTTTTTATTAGGGAGTTTTAATGAACATTTTGTTCATAAATCATTTTCTGTGTTTTGGATTATTTTTCAAATATGAATGTTGGAAGTAGAATTCCTGGATCAAAGGGTATGAATATGTATAAAGTAGAGCCTTAGATTATTTTTAAGTTGCTGCATGGCCCCACAGATGGCAGTGAATAGTGGCTCCTTGAACTGACCATGCATTTCAGAAGTATGTCTGGTGGGTGTATAGAAGGAAAGAAAGGGCTGTGTTTGAGTTAATCGCTTTTCCTGCCGCCTGCTCTTCTGTGGGAACATTAATGGGGAGTCAAGTAGCCACCAAACCACAGACTTAGATTCCAGTCCCAAGTAATCCTAGTTGGGTTGACTTCCAGACAGTGCTCCTTTAAGAGGGAGTTTCACCCAAGGAAGGCATTTACTTTATACAGTTGTATTTTGCCTGGCTTACAGTCACTGTTAAGATAAATCAGAATGCTGTTAATCATTTTGGTTGAGATTATAGTAGGAATAAGATCTGAAAACCGCCTTCAAATTACTCTTCTCAAGGGTGCAAGGTAAGGGCTGGTGCACATTTCATTTCTGCCAAAACAAAGGAATACTCATTGTGGGAGGTAAGGAAGAAAATAATGTCATTGTAAAGTCTGCACGCTGAATAGAGGACTAGAAAATAAACAGCTGAATAATATATCCAAATGTAAGGCAATGAGGTACATTGCACTGTACTTATTTTTGGTTTTGCTTAACAAAAAATTTTATTCTAAAGTACTTTTTAAAGTGTACCACCAAATGAAGTTTCACATGTTGTCTTTAGGGGTGCCTGGAAGCAGAACCTGAGACCATATTTGAACATACATGATTTGTTGAGGGAGTGCTCTCAGGAGAAACTTATAAGGGAGCAAGGACAAGAAGGCCGGGAAGAGGAAGAAGCTAAAGTAAGGATATAGTCTTAGGAAAGTCTAGCCTTAGCCTGTTTTGGTTAGGGGCATGGTTGGGGTGGTGTAGAGCTGCTGGCTGCCCCTGGGAGGGAGACAGGGAGAGTATAATCTCCCTGGCAGGACTCCAGCCCTTGGGGAAAGGGACAGCTGTGAGCCATTAGCAACCAACAAGCAGTACCTGGGAGATGGGTATGCTAGCTAGTAAAAGGGATGTGGGTGGGGCATGTTTACCTTGTGCAAGACACTGTGCTGAGACCTGGGGGTAAGAGATGAATGTGACATAGTTCCTGCTTTGAAGATGGTTGTGGTCTTGTGGCAGGGCTGACCATGTAAAGAATATTTACAGTGCAACTGAAGAGCATTTTACATGGACGGAAGCATGTATAGAGACTTGGATAGAAAGCAAAGGAGCGAATAATTGTGAGAGAGGCGTATCTGGGGAACTTCACTGAGGAGATCTAACAAATGGGTCGGACCAGGTTGGGGGAAAATGGGATGGTCCGGGTAAACAGGCAGGGGACTGTAGGCAGAGGGAAGAGCCCTGTCCAAAGGCTGGCAAGTATGAAACAAGATGGTATGTTCATGGAATCACATGAGGCATAGCATGTGCAGGAGGCAGGAAGGCAGCAGCTGATGAGGCCTGACAAATTGGAGCCGGAAGGCTGTGGGCCTCCAAGGCTATGCTCAGGAGTCTTGGGCTTAGAAAGGGCAGCATTCCTGCTGTTAACCCCCCAGCCTGCCTCAGGTCTCAGGGTCAACTTGGAGTGCCCTGAGCTCTGCCCTCTGGTGGCCATGTAGCTCCAAGCACGTCATTTAAACATTCCTGAGCCCCAATTTCCTCTGTAAAATGGTGATAATGATGTTTATAGGACTGTTGTTGTGATTAGAAGTAATAAAGACAGATCTAAAGATTTGCCATCATGGAATTATTCTGCTGATATTTACTGTTCTTTGTCATTTTCCTGTAGTAATTCAAACAGCAGTGCTGTCACAGAAATAAATCAGTGGACTTTAACAGCCCAGACCCAAAAATTTGCTTGCTTTGTTTTCTTTTCTAAAAATTATAAGCAACCCAGTTTCCAGGACTGGTGTTATTGGTGTTAATCTGTTTCCTAGGCTCTTTATTGATAATAAAAGATTTTTTGTTTCCACCTATAGTAAAAAGTGATTGTTACTGTAATAGTTTAAAAAGCACCAGATTTGGGAATTCCCTGGCAGTCTGGTGGTTAGGACTCGGCGCTTTCACTGCTGGGGCCC
Organism: Balaenoptera ricei; assembly: GCF_028023285.1. Taxonomy (NCBI): domain Eukaryota; kingdom Metazoa; phylum Chordata; class Mammalia; order Artiodactyla; family Balaenopteridae; genus Balaenoptera; species Balaenoptera ricei. The sequence goes on from NC_082660.1 coordinate 43,113,921, forward strand.
GTGTTCAATCCCCAGTCGGGGAACTAAGATCCCACAAGCCGTGTGGCGTGGGGGAAAAAAAAGCGCCAGGTTTTACAGATTCTTAAAAATCGGCATCTCCCTCAGTCATGAACAGTTTGGTAGCTCATCTAAAGAAGAGAATATTATAGAAAATGGAGACACTCTTTTAGCCAGAGTTCATAAGACCAGAACTTCAGATGAGGGGAGTATCTAGCTTACAAGAAGTCTTAGGTCTCGTGAAACTTTCAAGAAAGTGAAGAGAGAGGGGCCATACTCAGTTGGCTTTCTTCACTGAGAGTTTTTAGAGAATAAAAGTATTTCTTCTATGGCATATGCTGCCTTCAATCCCAGTACAAGCTATCCATATGGAGGTTATGTTCAGTAGACATAGAATTTTTCTATTGATGTTATTCTTGACTCTACCTAAAAATTTCTCATTGTAAAATGTCACAATATTTTTTAAAGGTTTTTTTTAGCTTTATTGAGATATAATTTACATACTATAAAATTCATCCATTTTAAGTAGACAATTCAGTGGGTTTTAATATATTTACAGAGTTTTGCAACCATCACTACTACCCAATTTTAGAACATTTCTGTCACCCCAAAAAGAAGCTTTGTGCCCATTTGCAGTCAGTATGTGTTCTTACTCCCAACCCTAGGCAACCACTAATCTACTTCCTGTCTCTATAGATAGGCCTGCTCCTACTCTGGACATTTCATATAAATGGAATCATATGATAAGTGATATGGTGTTTATGACTTCTTTCACTGAGCATAATGTTTTTGTTAAGTGGGTTTTTTTTACATGTTTTACATTTGTTTTACACGTTGTAGCACGTATCAGTACTTTGTTCCTGTTTATTGCCGAGTAGTATTCCATGGTCCAGATGTACCACAGATTGTTTAACCATTCACCTGTTGAAAGAAATCTGGGTTGTCCCCAGTTTTTAACTATTATGAACAAAGCTGCTATAAACATTTGTGTATAGGTTTTTGTGTGAACATGTATTTCCATTTCTCTGGGGTAAATGCCCAAGAGTGTAATTGCTGGGTCCTGTGATAGTTACATGTTTAATTTTTAAAGGAATAGCCAAATTGTTTTCTAGAATACCTGTACCATTTACATTCCCACCAGCAGTGTATGAATGATATAGTTTCTTCACATCATCACCATTTGAATTTTCACTGTTTTTTATTTCAGCCATTGTGGTTTTAATTTTCATTTCCCTGATGGCTAATGATATTGAACCTCTTTTCATGTGCTTATTTGCCATTTGTAATGCTTTTTGGTGAAATGTCTGTTCAAATCTTTTGCCCATTTTAAATTGAATCATTTGTTCCTTACTGTTGAGTTTTGAACGTTCTTTACGTATTCTGGATACAAGTCCATTGTTGTAAATGTGGTTTGTAAATATTTTGTCCCATTCTGTAGCTTGTTTCTGTATCTTCTTAACAGACTTCTGCAGAGCAAGTTTTTCATTTTGATGAAAGTGAATTTTTCTTTGATAGATCTTGCTTTTGGTGTCAAATCGAAGAACTCTTTGCTTAACCCTAGGTCCTGAAGATTTCCTCCTTTGTGTTTCTAAAGTTTTTTTACTTTTACATTTAAGTCCATGATCCATTTTAAGTTAACTTCTGTATAAGGCCTGAGACTTAGGTTGAAGTTCTTTTTTTTTTCCTATTGTTCCAGTACCATTTGTTAAAAAGGCCATCTTCCTCCATTTGATTACTTTTCTACCTCTGTCAGAAATCTGTTGGGCATATTCGTGTGGGAGTATATTCATTTTAATACTGCAAAATATATTAGGTTGTGGTAGGCAGAATAATGGGCCCCCTAAGATGGCTATGACCTAATCCCTGGAACTTGTGAACATGGTAGGTTACATGGCAAAGGAGAATTAGGGTTGCTAATCAGCTGACTTTAAAGTAGGGACATTATCCTGGATTATCTGGGTGAGCCTGATGTAATAACAAGGGTTATTAAAAGTGGAAGAGGGAGGCAGAAGAGAAAGGTCAGAGAATGAGGTGTAATGATAGAAGCAGGGTTAGAGAGATGCAGTGTTGTTGGCTTTGAAGATTGAGGAAGCTGGCCAGGATCCAAGGAATGTGAATGGCCTCTAGAAGATGGAAAAGGTAAGGAAATGGATTCTCTCCTAGAGCCTCCAGAAAGGACCACAGCCCTGCCAACATCTTGATTTTAGCTTAGGAATACCTGTATTAGACTTCTAACCCACTGAACTTACTATTAGAGATAATAAATTTGTGTAGTTTTAAGCTACTGAGTTTGTGGTAACTTATTGCTGCAACAATAGAATACTAATAAATGGATATTTCAGAAAAGTTCCCATTGATAATAGGATTCTAAATGTTTGGGCACACCATTTATCTGGAAAGTTTACATATATGGAACATCCCAATGGTATCAGACAAATGAAGTGCTACTCTAGGTAGATTTGTGCATTCAATGGGGAATAATTAGAAAATATATTACTTTTATCTTTAAATTTCTACGTTCATTGTGACTTTAAATTATATTCTTTTTTGATGGGAAGTGTTTTGTGACTTGTTTTTGTTTGCATTTCAGAAGAGTGTTTGAATGTCTTGAGTTTTACACTGGGAACCAAACACAGCCCCCAAAATTTATGTGACGGGAGGTTAACATCCTATTGAAAGAAACATTCTTCATTTTGCAATATATACAGATACTGAATTATTATGTTATAAACTTGAAACTAACATAGTGTTATATGTCAATTATATCGCAATTTAAGAAAAGAAATATTCAGTTGACTTTGATAGTAGGACAAATAGAATTTGATTAATAATTTTGATACTTATGCTAATCCTACTCGTTTTTTTAAATAACAGCTTTATTGAGTTATAATTTACATACCATACAGTTCACCCATTTAAAGTGTACAGTTTCATGATTCTTAATATATTCACTGATATGTGCCAACATCACTACAGAGCACTTTGAATATCTTATCTCATTGCCTTCTGATTTCCATTGTTTTTCATGAGAAGTCAGCTGTTAATCTTATTGGGGTTCCCTTATAAGTGAGAAGTCATTTTTCCCTTGCCGCTTTCAAGATTTTCTCCTTGTCTGGCTTTGAGCAATTTGACCATGATATGCCATCTATTTGTGCAGCTGTTTGCAGACAGTAGTATAGTAGTAGTAGTAGTAGTGGTGGTGGTAGTAGTAGTAGTAGTAGTAGTAGTATAAACTACTTGGAGTTTTTTGAGCTTCCTGGATGTGCAAATTAATGTTTTTCAGTTAAATTGGGAAGTTTGCAGCCACTAAAAAAAATTTTTTTTGCTTTTTTCTCTCTCTCCTTGTGGCACTCCCATTACATATATGTTGGTGCATTTAATGGTACCCCACATTTCTCTCAGGCTTTGTACATTTTTCTTCATCTTTTTTCCTGGTTCATGGTTTTCTTTAGTTCTAGGAACATATTTACATGGCTAATTTGAAGTCTTTGCCTGTTAAATCTGACATCTGGTTGCACTTACAGGCAGTTTCTGTTGCCTGCTTTTTTGCTGGTGTATAGGTCATACTTTCCTGTTTCTTTACACGTCTCGTAACTTTTTGTTAGAAACTGGGCATTTTAGATAATATAACATAGCAACTCATTACTGGTGCCCCACCGCCCCTCAGGGCTCTTTATTGTTATTTGCTTGTGAATTTTTTTAGTAACTGGCTGCATTATTTTATTGAAGCCTATTTACTCTCACCCTTTGCCCTGAAGTGTGAAGTCTTGATGTTGCTTCTTAGCCATGCAGCCTTTGGTATGCCCACAGTCACCCTGGGATTGACTGTGGTTTTGGCAGGGTTCTTTCTGACTCTTTTCCCTGACCATGTCCAGCTGTTAAACTCCACTGATTGCTGTTGTTTTTAATAGTGCCCTGGGGCATATGTTGCTCCCCAGACTGATCCAATCAAATTAGGGCTCCTTTGAAGGGATAGTTCCTGAGATCAGTATTAGAGATTTCTTCTGACCCCAGGATGGTTCCTCCCAGCTATTTCTTTCCTTGGTTCTCTCCAGCATGCTAGCGTAGGCTTGGACTTCTCCACACACTGTTGCAAATGAAGTCAGTTCCATTGGGGGAAGATTTAGAGCCCTCTATTCTATGGCCTACTTCTCCCCCTAGACAAAATCTCTGAGCCACAGCTCTAGTGCAGGGGGTGGGGACAATGATGTGTTTCCCTCTGACTGGTGACCCCAGGTCTCCTAGGTTTGCCTCTCCTAATGTAGAACCCACGAGCTGGGCCCAGGACAATTAGGGCCTCAGTATTCTTGGTGGTATCACACCCCTGGACTTAGCCTCCATACCGGGAATGGGGGCCACCTGGAAGAAGGGAACCCCCATCTCTCAGCCATAGTTGTCTGGAACTTAGCCTCATCAACCAGTAGTAGCTGTGGACCAGATGAGAAACACACATCCTGCTCTTCCCAGGAGAAAGCTTTACAACTGGGAGCTGGAGGAGAGGGAGCTCTGTGTTCTTGGCTGCACTAGTCTGGTGTGATATCTGTGCTGGGAGCGGGGATGGAGGGAGTGGGTCTAGGTCCAAATACCATAGACTCTGACTTTATGTACTGAGTTGTAGTAGATTTTCTTTAATAAGTGCTTCTTCATTTTCTGTATGCCCTTAGGACCATTTCCAGAGATTTTATTTTATTTTTTTAAAGGGAACTTTATTTTTATTTATTTATTTATTTATTTTTGGCTGCATTGCGTCTTCGTTGCTGCACGGGATTTCTTTAGTTGAGGCAAGTGGGGGCTACTCTGTTGCAGTGCATGGGCTTCTCATTGAGGTGGCTTCTCTTGTTGTGGAGCACGGGCTCTAGGCACATGGGCTTCAGTAGTTGTGGCTTGCAGGCTCTAGAGCACAGGCTCAGTAGTTGTGGTGCACGGGCTTAGTTGCTCCGTGGCATGTGGGATCTTCCTGGACCAGGGCTCGAACCCATGTCCCCTGCATTGGCAGGCGGATTCTTAACCACTGTGCCACCAGGGAAGCCCTCCAGAGATTTTAAATGAGTGTTTTTTGTTTATTTTTTGAGTAATTTTCACCAGTTTCACTGGGGAATGGATCCACAAATCTCTTCACATTGTCATGCCAGAAATGGAGCTCTACTAGCTTTTTAGCATACAGTTTTGTTTCTGTTACTCCTGATTGTTCATAGTGGCCTTGTACTTGGATTTCTATCTCCTTGGTAGATTGTGAGTCTCTTGAAGGCAGTAGCCCTGACCTTTATTCCTTGTTGGATCATGTTTGTCCCTAGTAGCATTTTATATACTGTGGCACATAAAAGAATGTTAGTTATTGACTGTATCACTGTCTTTTCTAGTTTATATTTTCAGCACTTCTTTTGTGACTTAAAGTGTCTTACCGTGTTTTCCTTTTTTTCTGCTCTCTAGTGCTGATGTGTTCCCAGAAAGATGGTGCCTCTTTTTTACCTGTCACTGGTCTCTCTTTCTCTCTTTCCCTTTCCCTCTCTTTCTCCCTCTCTCTCTCTCTCTCTCTCTCTCTCTCTCTCACACACACACACACACACAAGGATGCTTAAACCATTGGAAGTTTTAATTAAAAACATTATTTTTCATGATATAGGAGCTTTCTATAGCATTTCTTGGGATAGATAGATATAATTTTAAATTAGGCTAGTTGTTTGTGGGATGGGAACAGGTAGAAAGTGAGAAAGGGGGAGAAAGGGCAGGCAGAAAAGCAATGGGTTGTGCTTTTAAAGATGGGACATGCCTCACTTGTTCTTTCTTCAGCCAGCCATGTCTCATGCCTTTTAACCTTGGCCCTTGACAGCTCTGCCTTTGCAACTGCTTTTTCCTTTCCTGCTCCTCTCTTATTGGGGATCCCTGGCTGATGATGGCCCTGTGGCTGCCCCCCTTTGTTTGGGTGGACAGTGGTCATGTGGCCACATCTGAGGCTCCAGCCAATCCTATACCATTCATTCTCTGCTGCTTGGATTTCCTCCTAAAGCTAATATGTGGCCTCACCCAGTCTTTGACGCACTGTGTATTGGAGACTTTGGTAGTACTCTTCTCCCATCACTCTAGGTCATTTGAGAATATTCTTAACAGAAATCATTTGATTTGTGTGATTTGCCTGCTGCTGCTTCTTGAGCAGTATTGACTGCCCTCTGGGATGGGTATGTATGTGTTGACTATTTTATTCAGTGTTGTTCTCTTTCCCAGGATGCTCCAGGATGAAACGTCATAGAACTCTCAGCAGCAGTGACAGTTCAGACGAGAGTGAGTAGAACCAGCCAACAGCTGGTAACCTCTGTATCTGTAATCCTTGAGGATTTCTTTGACTTGAGGACAAGCTGTTTCATGCTTCTTTCAATGGGTAAAAAATAATGTTTCTAGGAAGGAAAGCTTGGAGTACCATTTTTCTTATTCATTTAAATTTCATTAGACATAGATAAGTTAGGTGAGAGAATTGGTTTTATGTGGCATATAGCATTTTGTTTTTCACTTTTTATTTACCCAGGCAACAAAAGCCACATCTACCAATGATTTAACAGTTCTTTTCTAGAAAGTAAGAAAAGTATGAGAGCATAAATTGTAGGCCCTACAGTTCTATTCGTAGCTCAGGTACTAAGTGTTTGACTGGATGAGTCATCATTTTTAAAAGACAACAACTTTATTAACAGTAGCATTTGGGGAAGTGCTGAAGGATACACAGATTACCTGCTCCACATTCTTAGTTTTCTCAGTTGCTTTTGCAGATACTTTTTCTCCAGATGGAACATGAATTGTGTTATTCCAAGTTATTATGAAATATGATTACACCAAATTGAATCTCCTCAGCGTTAGCATTGTTGAAGCTTTTGCACCCTGGGATGTCATCCATAAATGTCATTAAACTCCATTATGAAACTTTTTTGGTTGCAATTTAACTCTTTTCTTCAGTGGTATGAGGTCACTGTGCTCTTCTCCATCATATATTTCATATTCTTTTGGATGACATTTAGTTATAATAGCAGGTAATAAGTCTCAGTATGTTTTCCTAATTATCTTTTGCAGGTCCTTCCACTTCCTTTACTTCTGGCTCAATGTATAGGAGCAAGTCAAAAATTCCAAATGAACACAAGAAACCTGCTGAGGTGAGATCAGATATTAAATTCTTAAGACTTAAAAAATAGACAGATAGCTACCTTCTGCCTACATATCTACAATACCCAGATCTTGGAGACGTGAGGAGTAAACTACATGCCAATGGATAGGCTTGTTTTCTGATGAACTTTTTTGTTTTTCAAGAAAGATTCTGTTTCCTTTTTCCTTTGGGGAAAACAGTAATCTTCACTGTACTTTCATTTTGGTGATGACACCTAAGTGCCTGGCTTTAGAATATAAATCCTCTCCTAGCCAAGAAGTCAAAGGGAGCCAGATTTGGAGAATTGGGAAGGACCAAAAGAGCCAAAGATCTGGCCTATGATAGGAAAGAGCTAAGTTGGCAGGTGGGAGGCAGTGCAGGAAAGGATAGATGAGGAAGTCGTGGATAGAGAAGGAAAGGACTGGGTTGGAGATCTGGGCTCTGGTAAGTCCTCACAGCCTTCAGAGCACTACCACCAGGCCAGGAAAAATGGGCCAGTCCTTGTGAGGCTAGTCATCTTCTGCCTCAAGGGCAGCAAAGTGCCAGGGTTGCACTTGGATTTGGTAATTGTTTAATGAATCCTACAGACTTTCCTCTTTGATAATTAAATGATGAGAAACTGACCTTGTCTATCTTCACTTCTACTATGAGTAGTCTTCCTTGGCTGCAAAGGAAAAGGGAATGTATTAGTTAACTATTGCTGCATTATATGTTATCACAAAATTATTGGCTTAAAGCAGCACACATTTATTATCTCAGTTTCTGTGGGTCAGGAGTCTGGGCACAGCGTGACTGGGTTCTCTCTGTTCAAGGTCTTTCAAGGCTGCAGTCAGTGTGCTGGCTGGGCTGTGTTCTCATCTGGAAGTTTGACTAGGGAAGAATTTGCTTCCGAGCTCATTCAGATTGTTGGCAGAATTCATCTCCTTCCAGCTGGAGGACTGAGGTCCCTGTGTTTTTAATTGACTTTTGGTAGAGTACCACCCTCCACTCCTAGAGGCTGCTTGTAGTTCTTTGCCATGTGGCCTTCCCCATAGAACTTCTCAAAACACAGCAGCTTACTTTTTCAAAGCCAGCAAGGGGAGAGTCTTTTACTCCAGTCTGCTAAGACTGAGTCTTATATAACATAATCATGAGAATGACATCCCATCACATTTGCCACATAACATAACCTAATCGAGGGAGTGACATCCCATCATGTCTGCCATATTCTGTTGATTAGAAACAAGTCCAGGTTCCACCTGCCCTCATGCAAGTTGGGGGGGGGCATTGCTTTAGGGTGTCAGCCAGAGAGAGCATTTCTCCCTTTCTCAGAGGTCACTTTTCATTTTCACCTTTTGCCAGGGATCTTTCTGGGCACAGTAGAATATCAGTGTGTATTTATATGTGTCTGTGTCATGCAGAAAAACTTAGGGAATAAAACGCAAATAAACAGGAGCAGAACAAATTTCCCACCTATCCAGAGGAGGCTTTGACTACAGAATGGTGAGAAAGAAACCTTGCTACTTTCCCATTTAGGACAGCCAGTCCTCTAACATAAAGTGACTCAAGAGCTTTGGGTCTTAAGGCCTGCTGCCTCCGAGTCAGTGAGAATATCAGTCTTTTGTTGCAAGAGATAGGGGACCTGGGCTACTGGAAGCAAATTTTTTCATTTATATGTCCCATTCTATTATAAAAGAGAGAACCTGATATTGTAGGACAAAACCAGCCTTGGCATTAGAAAAGATTGATTCCATGTGTTGCTTGGCTGGTTTATTTCATCTCTCTGCAATCATTTGTTTTGTCATTATAACATGGACATTATCACGCCTACCTCTCATAGGTACCATTTATTGTAATTTTCTGTGCCAAGAGCTTTTTATTAGATAATCTGATTGTTTCCCAAAATTAAGCAATTGTAAGAACCTCCTTGGATGCTTCCTTCATTTAAAAATTTTATTTAATAACTTATTTATATCAGTATGGACTGACATATATTTATTTTATACTTTGGGTTATAATCCAGTACTACATAATATATTGTATTGCTCAAATTATTCTATATATCAGTGAAATCATCTCTCATTTTTCTCTTTACAATTTCCATTGATTTCTGCTCTTATTTTTATTATTTTCTTCCTTCTTGCTTCAGTTTTATTTTGTACTTTTTCTAGATTCTTGAGGTAGATGCTTAGGCTATTTGAAATTTTTCCTTTTTTCTAGTATATGAATTTTAGTGCTATAAATTTCCCTTTAAATACTGCTTTAGCTGCACTGCATTAATTTTGGTATGTTTATTTTCATTTTCATCCATTTCAATATTTTTATTTTCCTTGAGACTTCCTCATTGATCCATGGATTATTTAGAAGTGTGTTGTTCAGTTTCCAAGCATTTGGAGACTTTTATTGCTATCTTTCTGTTATTGATTTCTAGTTTGAGTTCATTTTTGTCAGAGAACATAGTCTGTATGTTTCAGTTCTTTTACATGTGTCAAGGTTTGTTTTCTGGCCCAAGATATGGTTTATCTTGGTGAATGTTTCATGGGCACTTGAAAAGAATGTGTATTCCACTGTTGTTGGGTCCTATTGGTTGATGGTGTTCTTCTGTATCCTGGCTGATTTTCTGCCTAGTAGTTTTATCAGTTGTTCAGTTAGGGCTGTAGCAGTCTCCAACTGTAATTGTGGATTTGTCTATTTCTCCTCTCAGTTCTATCAAATTTGCGTTGTGTATTTTGAAGCTCTGTTGCTAGGTGCATACATATTTAGGATTGCTATATCTTCTTGGTGAATTTATCATCATGTAATGTCCCTCTTTGTCTTTGGTAATTTTGTTTGCTCTGAAGTCTATACTATCTAATATTAATATCATTTCTGGCTTTCTTTTGATTCCTGTTTACATGGTACATGGTATATTTTTTCCATCCTTTCACTTTTCGTTTATACATATGATTTTTATTTGAAATGAGTTTCTTGCAGATGATATATAGTTGGGTCATTTTTTAATCCACTCTTTCAATCTCTGTCTTTTAATTGGCATATTTAAAACATTTATATTTAATGTAACTTTTACTACTGTTTGGTTTAAGTCTGCCATTTTACTATTCTTCTGTTTGTTTTCTCTGGGTTTTTTGTTCCTCTTTTATTTTCTGTCTTCTTGTGGATTACTTGGAACATTTTTAAAAATTCCATGTTGATTTTTCTTCTTCTTTTTCTTTTTTTTTTTTTTTGGCTGTGCCACACAGCTTACAGGATCTTAGTTCCCCAACCAGGGATTGAACCTGGGCCCTCAGCAGTGAAAGTGCAGAGTCCTAACCACTGGACTGCCAGGGAATTCCCCCATGTTGATTTTTCTATGGTGGTTTTAAGGGTATATTTTTGTGTAGATTTTTAGTGGTTGCTCTTGGGAAGCAACCTTTAAAAGGAAGGGCCTTTAACAAACATGACATCAGTCTCCTGGTCTCTACATTTTACCACTTTGAAGTAAAGGAAGCTTACCACCATTTGGGTTTGTTTATCCACCCCACCCCCGCCTTTATCATATAGTTGTCTTAAATATTTTCTCTACATACATTGAGAACTACAGTAGACAATGTTAGAATATTTGCTTCAACAGTAAAATATTATTATAAAACTCAAGAGGAAAAGGGTAGTCTATTATATTTACCAGTATTTTTTTTTAATAATTCTACAACATTTCTATTTATTGATTGATTGATTGATTGGCTGCATTGGGTCTTCGTTTCTGTGCAAGGGCTTTCTCTAGTTGTGGCAAGCGGGGGCCACTCTTCATCGCGGTGCGCGGGCCTCTCACTATCGCGGCCTCTCTTGTTGCGGAGCACAGGCTCCAGACGCGCAGGCTCAGTAGTTGTGGCTCACGGGCCCAGTTGCTCCGCAGCATGTGGGATCTTCCCAGACCAGGGCTCGAACCCGTGTCCCCTGCACCGGCAGGCAGACTCTCAACCACTGCGCCACCAGGGAAGCCCTTTACCCGTATTTTTATTCTCTTGTTCTTCCTTTATTCCTGATGTTCCAACTTTCCTTTTGTTTATTTCCTTTCTATATGAAGAACTCCCTTTAGCTGTCCTTTTAGGGGAAGTCTGCTGGTGATAAGTTCTCTTAGTTTTCCTTCATTTGAGAATGTCTTGGTTTTACCTGAAGGATATTTTCACTTGATACAGAATTCTGGTTTGACAGAACTTTTCTTTCGGCACTTGAAAAATGTTCTACTTCCTTCTTGCCTCCATGGTTTCTAATTAGAAATCTGCTCCCATTCAAATGGTTGCTCTCCCATAGGTAATCAGTCATTTCTTTTCCAGTTGCCTTCAAGATTTTTCTTTGTCTTTAGTTTTCCAAAGAAAACTTTAGAAATCCATGCCTGGGCATGGATTTCTTTGGGTTTATCCTGTTTGGGCTTTGATCAGCTTCCTGAATCTAAGTTTATATCTTTTGCCAAATTTGGGACATTTTCAACCATTATTTCTTCAGCTATTTTTCAGCTCCACCTTTTTTTCTCTTCTTCTTTTGAGACTTCAATTGCATGAATGCTAGATCTTTTGTTATTTCCCACAGGTCCTTCAGACTCTTCATTTTTTTTAAAATGTATATTCTTTCTGTTCGTTAGATTAATTTCTCTTTTTCCCTGTTCCTTTATTCTGTTAATTCCATTATTCTATTGAGCCTATCCTATGTTTTTATTTCAGTTATTATATTATTCCATTTCAAATTTTCCATTTGGTTATTCCTTGTATCTTCTTATTTCTTTGCTGAAACTTTCGTTTTTTTTTTGTTTCAAAAGTGTTTGTAATTTCTCGTTGAAGCATTTTTATGATGGCTGCTTTAAAATCCTTGTCAGATAATTCCGACATCTGTGTCATCTCAGTGCTGGTATCTATTGATGGTCTCTTATTCCTGGTTCTTAGTATTATGAACGATTTCCTATTGCATCCTGGGCTGGGTTTTTGTTTTGTTTTGGTTTGGTTTGGTTTTTGGTATTATGTTATCAGACACTAAGTCTTATTTAAATCTGTTTTAGCAGGCTTCCATAATAACCAGACCAGTGGGGAAGAGGGACACTGACTTTTTACCACCAGTTACACAATTCCTAGGCTCCCCATCCTAGTTCTGTTATCTCTCTAGGAAGGTAGTTCTGTTATCTCTCTGGGAAGGGGGAAGGGTGTCTCATTACTGCTTGGCAGGGGTGGAAATCCCCACTTTGTTACCTCCACTGATAGCAGGGGGAGTGGTGTGGTAAGGGGTACTGCATTACTGATGGGCAGTGGTGATAGTCCAGGCTCCCTACCCAGTCTCTGCTGATATCACATTGAGGAGGAGGAATGCCTTGTTATTGCTGGGTGGGAGTGGATGTCAAAGCCTCTCAGGTGATGTCCATTGATGCCACAACAATTGTTCTTTTTTAAAAGACATTTTTAACATCTTTTTTGAAATATTCTTACAGCGTACAGTTCATCTACTTAAAGTGTATAATTCAGTGGGTTTTAGTATATTCACAGAGTTGCGTGGGTAACCATTACCACAGTCTAAATTTAGAACATTTTCATCACCCCAGAAAGAAACTCCCTATCCATTAGCAGTTAACTCCCCGGGCCCCTACTCCCAGCCACTGGCAACCACTAATCTAATTTCTGTTTCTACAATTTTGCCTGTTCTGGACATTCCATATAAATGGAATAATACAATATATGGCTATTTGTATCTGGCTTCTTTCATTTAACATAACATTTTCAAAGTTCATCCATGCTGTAGCATGTATCAGTACTTCATTTCTTTTTTATGACTAAATGATACTCCATTGTATGCATATATCACATTTTTAAAATCCATTCATTAGTTGATAGACATTTGGGTTGTCCCATTTCTGTAGTATTATGAGTAATGCTGCTGTGAGCATTCATATACACGTTTTTAGGTGGACATATGTTTTCCAAAACACCTAGATGTAGAATTGCTGAGTCATATAGTAACTCTGTTTAACCATTTGAGGTAATGCCAGACTATCTTCCAAAGGGGTTTCATCAGTTTACACTCCCACCAGCAGTGTACAAGAGTGTTTGAAATTTGTTAGTGCTATGGGTACCAGAGACTTGGAATTCCTCAGGTAACCTTGTTTTTGTCTCGTCTCTTGACTTTTCCCCTTGTGCTTGTCCTCAGAGAGATTCTGTCTTCTGCAGCTCTCCTAGCTGTAAGCCACTGTTACCACTGGAGGCTTTAGTGTGGTGGTAGGGTATGAGGGAGAGGTGGTGTTCTCTACTCTTCTGATTATGTATCAGTCTTTGGAGTGTGTAGTGGTCCTGTGTCTGGGGGTGAGGTTGGGGAGGTGGCCTTCAGGGGTAGAGCATTTTTGCCCCTGCCCACTATTTTCCTGAATGCCTGCAGCAGGTATCCTCTGGTATTCTCAGTCTATGTCCTTGAGGTTTTCTCTCCTGCAGATTAAGGCTTTTTTCTCCGTTGAGTAACACAGGGAAGCTGAGGCTGGGTGCTCTTCCCTTCCCACAGCACTAGTCCAGTGCCCTCACTTGAAATCCTTCCTCTGTAGATGAAGCCTTTTGTTTAATAAGGGAGCCAGGACACTGAGCACCAGCGACCCAGACAGCACCACTGGGGGAGCTTTTTCTCCAGGTTCTCCCCCATCTTCCCTGTGAGTGCCCTCCTGGGTTTCTAGAGAAAAAGCTTACAAGAAGGTGGGAACCCCCTATGACCACAGCCCCCAGAAACTTCATATTCTCATAGTAGTCCCCACTTAGCCCCCAGAGATTCATCAGAATTTCTAGTTTAATGTTCCTGCTGTGGCTTCTGCCCCAAGTAAGGAAATGCTCCTGTCCTGTGTCTCCCTGCAGGCGTGCTTGTCTCTCTTTGAGTTTGACCATTTGTCCTGTGACTCATTTCTCTAATGGCTTCACAAAAAATCGTTAATTTGCTGCCTCTCCTGCCTTTTTCTTCTTGTAAAGATGAGAATTTCTTTTTTCTGACTCTCTACAGGTCCAAGATGAAACCTTATTTTTTAGTCATTGAAATGCAATATAAATGATCTTTTTCACTGGGGCTTAATTGGCTGCATTGATAGACAAATATTTTCTTTGATGTTTAGTGCTTTGGTGAGATTCCTGTGTGTGCCTCCCTGAGTTATCCTCTAGAGAAGTATTTCCTAGGGGTGTGTGAATTCCACATATGGTTCAGGGGCTTTGCTACCTTCTGAAAATTGTATACAGACTTTTAAGGGTATGTTTTTATGTGTATTTTTTTTCTGAGCTGGTAGCCTTCATCTGATTCTCAAAAGGGCTCCTATTCTAAAAGATGTTTTTAAAAAGCTAATTGCCCTAGAAAAAGCTCATAGTACTAGATGACCAATTTGAATATATTAAAAAGTCTTTTATTCTTTCTCAAAAGCCTGCATATTTTCACCTAATATTAGTCTGACTGGTCTATAATATATATCAACCTATCTTAAAAGATTGACTGCATATCTTCTCTAGGCCCAGAGTCTCATTTATTATATCTAAGACTTTCATAGCAACAGAGTGAAAGCTCATATATTTTAACTCAGCGGAGAACACTGCATACTCTCAAATAGAGCCTATTTATATCACTTTACCTGTATTTCTAACAAGCTTGATTATTTGGTTTTCTGACCCACAGCAGATAAAAAGTACTAAGCTTGCAAATGCACACTTAATGCACAAAAAGAGACATTGAGGAATGGGAGAAAAACTTTCAAAGCAAACCTCAGTTGTCATCTCTTGTATGAAAATTGCTCACATCGCCAAGTCAGACTCAATTGTTCCTCCTCCTCCATTACCAGGATGTATATGCCTCTGTTTGATACAGGGTAAGGAGAATAATCAAACCTACCTAAGCAGCCCAAAAGTACATTGCTTTACGGGAATCGATGTTCCAGTTGATGTCAGCCCATTAGCCATCAGAAGTGTCCTATTTATTCTTTATAAGAAACCTAAGAATTATTTTAAACTATCTGAAAAGTATTTCCATGATTTTTAAAGTTTTAAACTTAGAAATTGAATAAGTTTTGCTTCCTTGGAAAAACCAGCGTGGGACACAGTATCTTGACAACACTGGCTACTTTTGTTGATACAAGAACAAGCTTGTATTCTTTGCTAGGTTTTCTCTGCTTTAAGTGGTTGATTCTTTTAGATAACCTGAAAAATCTTTTCTTGCCTTAAGATTGTATAATTCTAAGAAAATCACTTACAGTTAATTCCTTTTGATTAAATAGAGTTACCGTGTTTGCAGCTGTTTTTTAATGCTTTGGGGGTGACATCTGTTTGTCGTCAGTTATGTATAGTTTCAGATTTAGTGACTATGAATCAAAACTGATCAATCTCTCTGCTTCATTATACATGGACCAGACAGTGTTCCCCTTTGTGTCATACAGGAAGCAAATGTTTTGGCTTTTCCTCTAAAAAATGTCACAGAAATGTTCAGACTAGCTGTGCTTATAAGAAACTGCCCACTGAGAGATGTTAATGAGAACAGTAAAAGCCAGAGCTGTCCATGAAGGGCATTTTCATTTTGTGGCTCTGGCAGGTTAAGCATTGATATTCTAATTGGATTCATAGTGAGGCCTCCTTTGTTTCTGCAAGCATCTGAGAGGCCAAGATGTGCATGCACTGTTGGACTTGGCATAGCTTCTGGGCTGTATGTTAGCCTGTGAATCCCCTCTTTGACCATAAATGAGCAGATATCTGGTAAGTACAAAGCATTTTTGTTTCAGGAACTTTTGGGGAAACTACCAGTGCATATAAAATAGGCACACAGTTAAGAACTTGTAAAACTTGTCAACTTCATTACCTAGGTCAGTGTCAACATCCAGATCCCTCATTCACAATCTTTAATTTAGCAACAAATAGCCATGTTTCATTTTGTGAAGTTTCTGCATTACCTCATGACCTATAGAATGTTGGTTAAAGTTCTCGATGGAGCTCTTGCTTGGGAACACTGTCTTTGGGAGTCAAACCATGCACGTTTTAGTTGAGCCCTGAACTCACATCTCCTTTTACCCATCAACAATTACTTTATGGACTAAAGAGGAGAATTCAGCTATATACTTCCTTCTGCTTTTAGAACTAAAGCTGAGACTATGATGATGATAATAAAATAACTGCAACTAGAGTTTATTTAGCAGTTACAGTGAGCCCAATACCATGCTAAGACCTTCACATAAATTCACCTATTTAATCCCTACAACTACCCCTATGAGGTAAGTGTTCTTATCCTTGTTTTACAAATAAGTAAACAAACATGGAGAATTTAGACAGCTTCCCAAACTAGTAAGTGGTGAAACCAGTAGACCAATCCAGGCAGTCTGTCCCTGGACCCATATTCCTCTCTTTAAAGATTTTTTTTTTAACGCTTTTCCTTTTTCTTTTCTTTTCTTTTTTAAATTTATTTATTTTTGGCTGCATTGGGTCTGCGTTGCTTCATGGGCTTTCTCTAGTTGCTGAGAGCGGGGGCTACTCTTCATTGTGGTGTGCGGGCTTCTCATTGTGGTGGCTTCTCCTGTTGCAGAGCATGGGCTCTAGGCACGCGGGCTTCAGTAGTGTGGCACATGGGCTCAGTAGTTGTGGCTCGCGGGCTCTAGAGCACAGGCTCAGTAGTTGTGGTGCACGGGCTTAGTTGCTCCTCGGCATGTGGGATCTTCCAGGACCAGGGCTTGAATCCATGTCCCCTGCATTGGCACGTGAATTCTTAACTACTGCACCACCAGGGAAGTCCTAAAGAATTTTTTTAAAATAAATTTATTTATTTATTTATTATTTTTGGCTGAGTTGGGTCTTTGTTGCTGTGCGCAGCCTTTCTCTAGTTGTGGCGAGCAGGGTAGTTGTGGTGAGCAGGGGCTACTCTTCGTTGTGGTGTGCAGGCTTCTTATTGCAGTGGCTTCTCTTGTTGTGGAGCACAGGCTCTAGGTGTGTGGGCTCAGTAGTTGTGGCTTGCAGGCTCTAGAGCGCAGGCTCAGTAGTTGTGGCGCACGGTCTTAGTTGCTCCGCGGCATGTGGGATCTTCCTGGACCAGGGCTTGAACCCATGTCCCCTGCCTTGGCAGGCGGATTCTTAACCACTGCACCACCAGGGAAGTCCCCTAAAGATTTTTAATTTCATTTTTTACCATATAAAACATTTGCCTGGTTCAGATATCAAACTATGAAACAAAATACATTCAGAAAGATTCAGCTTTTGTCTCTCTTCTCCCTATTTTCTCCCCTTTCCTCCACGCTGTTTTTTTTTTTTTAGTTCTTGGTTTATCCTTTTATTGTTTGTGAAAATATATACAAATATGCATGTATGTGTGTGCCACTATATGTATATAAAACTCATACCTCTACCCAGGATACACTGTAACTATTTTGCTTGCCTGTGTTTATTTTAAAAACCTTTAAAAATGACTTTTCTTACCAGAAGCAGATTCATGAGACCAGTCTGGTAAATATATTTCATATCACTTTGCAGATATCTTCCTGAGTACTGAACTTAAATTCCTATCCCCTCTTCAGCATTTTATGTTCTGCCTCATACTTGAAATGTTTGACTTCTACAGCAAGATAAGGCAGACTCTTGCACTCTGCCTTGAGTAAAAATGCTTCTCTAGAAACCTTGGATCTGACGCTGTTTAATCTGGCTAGCTTGTAAAATTGAAATCAGGCTTACCATGTAAGTCTATTTTTTCTAAAGGTGGAAGGGAAGATTACAATAGTCATTGGATTTAGCCTTCATTTGCTTAAGAAAAATAGGTATGAGTTGATTGGTATTTCTGCAGTCCGAGGTTCCCCAGACTTCACAGAGTGCCTGTTCCCTGGAAGTTTGCTATTTCTGAAGCAATGGACAAGGGCCAGATTTCATTGGCTTCTTTGTCTAGAGTCTTCAAGTTACTCTTCTGTTTGGTAAATGTGTGTATTAGTTTCCTAGGGCTGCTATAACAACCTACCACAAACTGGGTGGCTTAAAACAACAGAAATTTATTTTCTCACAGTTCTAGAGGCCGGAAGTCCAAAATCAGCCAGACTGCATTCCATTCCTTGCCTCTTCCAGGTTCTGATAGCTATCAGCATTTATTGACTTGTGGATTAATGAATCACTCCAGGCTCTGCCTCCATGGTCATAATTCCTTCTCCTCTTCTGTCTCAAATCTCCCTCTGCCTTTCTCTTATAAAGACACTTGTTATTGGATTTAAGCCCCACCTGGATATTCCACGATGATCCGTTCATCTCAGAATCCTTAAATTATTTATATCTGCAAAGATCCCATTTCATATAAGGTAACATTCACAGGTTCCAGAAATTTGGATGTGGACATATCTTCTGCGGGGCCACCATTCAGCCCACTGCAATATGTTTCCAGACTACTTAGGAAACTCTACAAAACAGACTTTCATAAGCAGTTATATCAAGTATGAAGACATGGCTTATGCTGTGTGATTATTGTTAATCCCAAAGCATGATTTTGCAATCAGTTGATTTATTTTGAGAAGTGTATTGTATGGAAAATAATGAAATATTTTAGGAGGTTGAAAAATACTTGGCTCTAGTATTCTTTGCAGAGCTAAGGTAGGATTTCCCACAGGCAGTAGTTGAGCACAATTGTAAATTGCCACCGCGTGTTAACCACTGTCTCATTAAAGGCACTCTGGTAATTTATAGAAATGGATCAGAGTGTTCAGCAAAATGGTGATTCAGTTTCTCCAACTAGCCACCCAGAACACTGAGCCCTGTGCAAAACATGTTAATGGGTATGTCTGTGATCCTCTCTTACCTCCTTATACAAAGCATTATGTAGTAAACCACCAGTTTTTTGTTTCCTATAGACTTAGCTTTCTCCCTGCACAGTACCCAATTAACTTTAATTGGCTAGGATTCTTGGTAGGAAGGTCATTTTGTTGCCACCTCGACACCAGCATGTTTAACGTTGGTTTCCTGCTCAGGTCATATTATTAATTCTAAATCTTCCCTAAATGAAACCAACAGGCATTTGCAGAGTTGTCCTGGCAAAATAGCAAATGGAATGAGTCCTTATGCATTTAAATGACATCATTCGATTATGTGATAGTTCAGTCCTGTACTCTGTGAAATGTCAGTTTAAACAGAACTACACCAACTGAGAATTAATTGCTTTCTTGTACCATGCGCTGTGCTTCAACTTTCATGTTACACATAACTTGGACAGTGTTTCTCTTCAGAGAACCTTGATTAGCATTAAAGGCTAAAATGTTTGCTTGATGGCATCTCTTCCTTTGATAATCCAGAGATGTAGACACATTTACCTTAAACCTGCAAGTGGTTGTTTGATTTTTTTTTTTCAGAATCAGCAATTAGTAGGTGAGGTATATATCAGTGTATGTATGCTTTTATATGAAAGTTTATTCCCTCATTGTTTAGACATTAACTGGGCCTTCATCAGTGAAATCAGTGCCAAGTTAGCTGAAGAACTCATGACATTCTTCTTTCCTGTTCTTGAAAAGGCAGAATCACAAAGCCTAAGTTGCCACAGCAATTTAAGTCATGTTCCTGGGCTTGTGAGTACATTTCTGTGTCTCTCAATCACGCAGGAGCCCGTTCAGTCAGAGGATAACAGTACATCAAACTTTAGATGGGTATTCATTCCCATATTGTCAGTACCTAACTGTGCTTAAGGTGCAGAAAATGGACTATAGGGAATCTCTTTGTCTCTGTAAGTCCAAGTTTTAGCTGTACCCATATCATCATCCCCTACCTCTGGCCTTTGAACTTTCCACATAGCTAGGGATCCTTTGCCAGGGGTAAGGTTAAGGCTCGCACTGGGAGCCTCTTGGCTGCTGCAGTAAACATATCATTCGTGTCCTCCTCACCCCTGTGCACACTGCTGTGCAAAGTGGAACTGTCTATACTTTGTTTCTGTTTTTGTTTTTCTTCCTGGAAAAGTATTTTTTTTTAATTTTATTGAGATATAGTTGATTTACAATGTTAATTTCTGCTGTACAGCAAAGTGACTTTAGTTATACATATATATATTCTTTTTCATATTCTTTTCCATTATGCTTTTTTTTTAACATCTTTATTGGTGTGTAATTGCTTTACAATGGTGTGTTAGTTTCTGCTTTATAACAAAGTAAATCAGCTATATATATACGTATATCCCCATATCTCCTCCCTCTTGCGCCTCCCTCCCACCCTCCCTATCCCACCCCTCTAGGTGGTCACAAAGCACCGAGCTGATCTCCCTGTGCTATGTGGCTGCTTCCCACTAGCTATCTATTTCACATTTGATAGTATATATTAGTCCATGCCACTCTCTCACTTCGTCCCAGCTTACCCTTCCCCCTCCCCATGTCCTCAAGCCCATTCTCTACATCTGCGTCTTTATTCCTGTATTCCCGTCCTGCCCCTCGGTTCTTCAGAACCATTTTTTTTTAGAGTCCATATATATGTGTTAGCATACGATATTTGTTTTTCTCTTTCTGACTTACTTCACTCTGTATGACAGACTCTAGGTCCATCCAGCTCACTACAAATAACTCAATTTTGTTTCTTTTTATGGCTGAGTAATATTCCATTGTATATATGTGCCACATCTTTATCCATTCATCTCTCGATGGACACTTAGGTTGCTGTAACTGCGTATACTTTGCAAGCCTCTGTACAAATAAAGTTGAAAACCTGGATAAGATAGATAACTTACCATGGAAATACAGATTACCAAAATTGACCCCATTGGAGGTAGAAAGCTTAAAGAGATCAATTTCCAAAAAGGTAGAGAAAATTAATAAGGAACTACCCCACAAAAAAGCACCAAGTCCAGATGGTTTCATAGGGACCAGATAGTCCCAATAATTCTCAGATTATTCTAGAGCATTGTAACGCAAGGAAAATGTCCTAATTCCCTCTATGAATCATGCATAACGCTGATACCTAAATCTAAAAGACAAAGACAATACCAAAAAAAAAGGAAAGAAAGAAAACTGCAGATAAATATCACTCATGAGAATGATACAAAAATATTAAATAAAATATTAGAAAACGAATATAATACCATATTAAGAAAATAATATATCATGACCAAATAGATATTCATTCCAGAAATGCAAGTTTCAGTATTAAGAAATCTAATATTATCATATAGCATATTAATATATCTAAGGAGAGAACTATATAATTATTTCCATACATGCTAAAGAAGTCTTTAATAAAATTCAATACTTGGGCATTATAAAACATTCAAGAAAATAGGAACTGTAAGATACTTTCTTAGCATTATAACATAAATATGGCATAGTCTTCAACCTAGTATCTTATTTCATGGGGAAACACTAGAGGCATTTCCACTAATTTCAGTAAGAAGACAGATATGCCCACTATCCCCATTACTATTCCAAATATCAGTAGAGGTATTAGTCAATGCAATTAAACAAGAGAAACCAATTGGAGACATAAGACTAGGTAAAGATGATGCAAAATTCTGTTTGCAGATGATGCGATAGTATATTTAGAAAACCTTAGGAAAGTCAATGATAAAACTAACTCAAGCCATTGGGGGCTTCCCTGGTGGCGCAGTGGTTGAGAGTCTGCCTGCTAATGCAGGGGACACGGGTTCGAGCCCTGGTCTGGGAAGATCCCACATGCCGCGGAGCAACTGGGCCCGTGAGCCACAGCTACTGAGCCTGCGCGTCTGGAGCCAACAGGAGAGGCCGCGATAGTGAAGAGGCCCGCGCACCGCGATGAAGAGTGGCCCCCGCTTGCCGCAACTGGAGAAAGCCCTCGCACAGAAACGAAGACCCAACACGGCCAAAAATAAATATAAAAATAAATAAATAAATAAGACCTGGTGCAACCAAATAAATAAATAAATATTAAAAAAAAAAAAACTAACTCAAGCCATAAAAGAATTCAGGGGGCTTCCCTGGTGGCACAGTGGTTGAGAATCTGCCTGCCAATGCAGGGGACGCGGGTTCGAGCCCTGGTCTGGGAGGATCCCACATGCCGCGGAGCGGCTGGGCCCGTGAGCCACAACTGCTGAGCCTGCGCGTCTGGAGCCTGTGCTCCGCAACAAGAGAGGCCGTGATAGTGAGAGGCCCACGCACAGCGATGAAGAGTGGCCCCCGCTTGCCGTAACTGGAGAAAGCCCTCGCACAGAAACGAAGACCCAACACAGCCAAAAATAAATATAAATAAATAAAGAAATTGACACTTAAAAAAAAAAAGATACATGCTGGAACCATTCTTATATAAATAAAAAAAAAAAGAATTCAGTAAGGTGGCAGAATGTGAAGTCAACATATAAAATCAAAAGCTTTTATAATCAGGTGGAGGATATTAACACTCCTGGGGCATGTTGTAATGCAGGAAGTTAAGGAAATACTCAAAAAAGGGTGGGATGTGTCAAAAGAGCACAGGTGCAAACCAACCTGAAAGAGCTCCCAGTGACCAAAGGTGGAACAATTTGAGCATCAAGATAAATAACAATAATACTGAATTATAGCCCAAAGAATAAAATAGATCCATGAGTCTATAATGATATAAATAAATAATTGAATGAATGAACGAACGAACAAACAATAAATAAATAAGGGAGAAGGGGCAGGTCTTTTTTACAGAGGAACTCCAATTAGTAAATGTAGAACTGAGGGAAATAGAAAATCACCATTAGAATACCACAGTAATAACTGTTACAGGCAAGGTATCTATTCGTGGATGCTAAAATTAGTCCATGACAGTTTGAGGAGAAACAGGATGTTTTTATGATCTCAGAGTATCTCCTCTAAGATATTTATTAATTTCAAAGGAAAATATAGTAACCTAACAGCTGAGAAAACCAGCGAGACACACTGCCTTAACCAACTGATAAAGTTTAACATCAGCACTAATAAGACATTGACATCATACATTCCTGATATAATGGGATAAGAGGGTCACAGCAACCTTTCTATGGCATTTTTGCTCAAAAATGAATAAGCTCAGTGAGAAAACATCAGACAAACCCAGATTGTAGGGACATTCTATAAAATATATGACCAGTACTCTTCAGAAGTGTCGAGGTCTGGAAAGACTGAGAAACTATCACAAATTGGAGGATACTAAGGAGACATGACAGCTGCTGCAATGTGGGATCCTGGATTGAATTCTGGAACAGAAGGACATTAGGGGAAAATTAGTAAAATTTGAATAAGTTTTGTAGATTAATTATAGTATTATAGTAATGTTAATTTCCTGGTTTAGGTAATTGTACTCTGGTTATGTGAGATGTTAACATTAGAGGGAACTATGTGAAGGGTATATGGGAGCTCTGTACTATTTTTGTAACTTCTCTGTAAGGCTAAAATTATGTCTAAGTAAATAATTTTAAAATAAGGTGATAGCTAAATAAACGATTATAAGTTATTTATTTATTTTAAAATTAATTTTTATTGGAGTATGGTTGCTTTACAATGTTGTATTAGCCTCCACTGCACAACAAAATGAATCAGCCATACACATACAGTTATCCCTTCCCTTTTGGACTTACCTCCCATTTAGGTTACCACAGGGCACTAGGTGAGTTCCCTGTGTTATACAGCATTTTCCCATCAGTTGTCCATTTTATACATAGTACCAATAATGTATATGTGTCAATCCCAGTCTCGCAATAAGATCATCTATACCATTTTTCTAGATTCCACATATGTACGTTATTATACGATATTTGCTTTTCTCTTTCTGACTTACTTCACTCTGTATGACACTCTCTAGGTCCATCCACATCTCTACAAATGACCCACTTTCATTCCTTTTTATGGCTGAGTAGTATTCCATTGTATATACGTACCACATCTTCTTTATCCATTCCTCTGGATTATAAGTTATCATAGGATACTTGTTGCTTAATTTGAGAGAGTTAAGGATTGTTTGTTTTACGCAGACTCTTTAAGAGTAACCTGTATTGTTGATTTAAATTCAAGGAGCCCAGGAAAATAATTCAGGAAGTACCCCTTTACTCTTTATTAAATCCAGAACAAGCTGGCTTCCCTGTCAATACTTCAGACTCTTTAC
The DNA here is from genome assembly GCF_028023285.1 of Balaenoptera ricei. Lineage (NCBI taxonomy): Eukaryota > Metazoa > Chordata > Mammalia > Artiodactyla > Balaenopteridae > Balaenoptera > Balaenoptera ricei. The sequence goes on from NC_082660.1 coordinate 43,138,044, forward strand.
AAATAGAAGTTGATCTGGCCATTTACAAAGTTAAGAGACGTCTCTCTTGTTGAAGTGCAGAGTGGGTGGGGATGGTCTTTTTAAAAGGAGAACATTAAATGGTGTTAGTTCCATAGTGATGATCTTCTCAAGGTGTATGCAATGTCTTCCCAGGTATTCCGGAAGGACCTTATCAGTGCGATGAAACTTCCAGACTCTCACCATATTAATCCTGACAGCTATTACCTCTTTGCGGATACATGGAAGGAAGAATGGGAAAAGGGAGTCCAGGTACCAGCCAGTCCAGACACTGTTCCACAGCCTTCCCTCAGGTATTTTCATGCTTGTATCTTTGATTTAGGGGATGAATGCTCTTATGGTTATCTGTGTGCTGCTTGAGGAGAGACTTTGAGTGGCTAATTAAACATTTATAATGCAAAGTCACATACCATGTTCAGCAATTCACTCAGACCAATGGCAGATTATACCAGGCTAGGATAGGTCAGTAGTTGAAGTCAAGCTCATTTATTTAGGGATAATATATGTACCTATTCACAGGATAAAACTGTTTGAAGTCCAGTCTGAAATTATGATAAGGTTTTGGAGACCAAGATTTCCCAGTCTGATGCAATAATCAGTAACATTTATTAATTAGCTTTTGAAGAGAAGCAGAGCATTAATTACATAACCCCATAATAACCCTATTAATATATAACGCCATGACAAGTTGCTTCATTTTAATAGGGGCTTCATAGTGATAGCATCTGTAAACAGAGGGCCAAAACATACAGAGTTTGTAAAATGCATAAACCCAAATGAAAGGGGAAAACTGGAATAATTGGGTTGACCGTAAGCACACAGCCTTCATTTGCAAAGACTTGAGAAGAAAGTTTAAGTAGGAGAGGACTTTTCTGACAGAGGAAGTAGTAAGTTTAGCTCCTCAAGAGTAATGACTGGTTTTGGAAGCCATTTTTTCTTACTGGTCTTTGTGTTCCCAGTGCTTTGCACAAAGGCCAGCATGAAATAAAATGCTTGGTATAAGTTTGAGTGAGTGAGGGAAGGAAGGAAAGGGAAGGAATAGAATCAGATAAAGGGACTGGTGGGACCTGCTGGTTACTATGAGAAATGGTACATCTCATTGTATAGCTATCTATTTCTAGTACATATTAGGTTCTTAAAGGTTAGAGACCACATTCTTGAATTCTCGGCCCCTAGCATCAGGTTCTTAGGTCTTAGTCATATTCCAGAAATGCTTGTCAAATCACTTCTAAAAACCCAAGCCCAGGCTGTCCCACCCACAGAGAGACTGTCTGTGTTCTGTTAAGGAAAACTTCACAGTCTTGCCCAATACACTTACTGACCCTCACTAGTTCATCATCATTGCCAGCATCCTCCTAGAAATCACAACAGCATCATGAATGAACATAGGAGTCAGGCATTTTCATGTCGTTACTGTCAGTATTTTTATATACTGTTGCAGTAACTGGGGAGCCTAGACTTCCACCTTAAACCAGCAGTAATGATGCATCCCTCTCCCTCCCATCTATCGTACTATCAGAGGAGACTTTCACCACTCCTTAGAGGTAATGAAGACACCTGCTTCCCCCACCCCATGGTATCAGTGGAGGCCACATAGGGAGCAGTAGTAAGGTGCTCTTATCAATCCCAGCAAAGGAGGTATCAGTGGAGGCCTAATGGGAAGCCAGAACTCTCAGCCTCACCCAGTAGTAACAAAGAGTCCCTGCCCCAGATGTCAACACAGGCCAAATGGTGAACCAAGACATATACAATCACCTGGCAGTGATGAGGTGATATCCCCAGCAACCTGATCTCCATCCAGAGCAGTGTCAGAGGAAGCCAGTCAAAACAAAAGGTTTAAAGAAGATCCAGAGTCTCATAGCATAATCCCCAAAATGTCCAGTCTCCAGTGAAAAAAATCACTCATATCAAAAACTAGGAAGATCTCAACTTGAACAAAGATAATCAGTAGATGCCAGTACCAAGGTGACAGAGATAATAGAATTGTCTAACAAAGATTTAAAAGCAGCCATCATAAAAATGCTTCAGTGAGCAATTATGAGTACACTTAAAGCAAATGAAACAACAGTATCCCCTCTTTCATACCTGATATTGGCAATTTTTATCTCCTTTTTTACTTGCTATAGGTTGGTCATTTTTACTGACCATTTCACAAAGCCATCTTTTTGTTTCATTATCTTTTCTGTTTTTAATTTATTTCTGCTCTTATCTATTACTTCAATTATTTTAGTTGCTTTGGATTTATTTTGCTCTTCTTCTTCTAGTTTCTTGAATTGGGAGCTTAGCTTATTGATTTGAGATGTTTCTTCTTTACAATATGAGCATTTAGTGTTAAAAATTTCCCTCTCATCACTGCTTTAGCTATGTCCCACAAATTTTGGTGTGTTGTATTTTTATTTCGTTCACTTTAGTGTATTTTTTCCTTTGAGACTTCTTTCACCTTCTTCTTTTTTTCCCTTGGGACTTCTTTTATTTAAAAGTGTGGTTTTTACTTTATTTGGATATTTTCTTATCTCTCTATTACTGATTTCTAGTTTTGATTCCATTGTATTAGAGAACACTCTGTATAATTCCAATTTGTTTCAATTTGTTGAGGTTTATTTTATGACCCAGGATACAGTCTATCATGGTACATGTTCCGTGGGTGCTTGAAAACAATGCCTGTGCTGCTGCTGCTGAGTGGAATACTCTGTAAATGTCAGTTCAATCCTGTTAGTTGATGGTGTTGAGTTCTTCTATATCTGGGTGATTTTCTGTCCTGTCACTTACTGACAGAGGTTGAAGTCTCCAGCTATAATCGGGGAATTGTGTTTTTCTCCTTTCAGTTCAATCAGTTTTTGTTTCAAATATTTTGCAGCCCTGTTGTTTGGTGCACATACATTTACTATTGCTATGTTTTGTTGGTGGATTGATCCTTTCTTCATTATGTAATATTCCTCCCCGTCTCTGGTAATTTTCTTTGCTATGAAGGCTACTTAATCTGATATTAATGTTGTCACTCTTGCTTTCTTTTGAGAAATGTTTGCATTGTATATCTTTCTCCATTATTTTAGTTTTGACCTACTTATATGCTTATATATATATATTTTTTTTTTAATTTATTTATGGCTGTGTTGGGTTTTCGTTTCTGTGCGAGGGCTTTCTCTAGTTGTGGCAAGTGGGGGCCACTCTTCATCGCAGTGCGCGGGCCTCTCACTATCGCGGCCTCTCCTGTTGCGGAGCACAGGCTCCAGACGCGCAGGCTCAGTAGTTGTGACTCACGGGCCCAGCTGCTCCGCGGCATGTGGGATCTTCCCAGACCAGGTCTCGAACCCGTCTCCCCTGCATTAGCAGGCAGATTCTCAACCACTGCGCCACCAGGGAAGCCCCTATGCTTATATTTTAAGTGTGTTTTTGGTAGATAGCATATATTTGGATCATGTTTTTTAATCCATTCTGCCAACCTCTGACTTTTAATGGGTTTAGACCATTTACACTTAATGTAATTATTGATATGTTAGGGCTTAAGTCTGCCATTTTATTTTATTATGTGTGTATGTGTGTGTTCTCTGTTTTTTATTTCTCTCTTTTCTTTTTCCTGCCTTCCTGATGGTTACCTGAACAAATTACCACAACTTACCCAGTGTGAAATAATCATTTGAAGAGCCCCATAACTATTAATGAAATTGAATTTGTAATTAAAAACTCTCCCTAAAAATACCTCCAGGCCCAGATGCTTTCACTGGAACATTCTTCCAAACATTTAAAGAAATAAAAAGTGATGATACTGGAAGAGAAATCTGAATCAAACTACATGTAGTTATAGAATAAATAGTTGACCATGGGAACGTGGATACACTGTTGCAGTTTGAGAGGAACTAGATATGCAGCTAGAGGAACTTAATGAAGGCAAACTTATGGACATAAAGAAAGTGATTGTGATGAAAAGAATGAAGATGCCCCAGAGAAAATGATGCCAGAAAAAAACTGCACATTAATGGAACTCTCAGAAAATTTTTCAACAGTCAAAGCACAAAAGACAAATGTTGGAAACTGATCCAAGTTCATAAAGGAGTATGACAACTTGCCAAGACATAGAAAAGGTGCTTGCTCTGTGTCATAAATTTTGTAATTAAAAGAAGGAGTCAAGCACTGTACTCTTGATAAGTTTTTACAAAGAGATAAAAGAGTTTAAATTCTCAGTGTTTCAAATTATAGTGTATTAAATACATATTGGTTTTACTATTTTTTATTTCCCTATATAGTTATAGCCAACAGTAAGAGAGTAAAATGCTTTGACAAAAATTTTAAAGGTCACTGAACAATCACAGTTTTCCCCATTGATTATTAAGGTTGCTTTTCACAGTTTCAGTTTGCACAGTCATTTTTACAGTACAGTACCACTGTGCAAAGCGAGGACTACCTGCTTTAGTGACAGCAGATCAGTGGTTTTTTTGGAAGTGGCCAGTGGAGCAGGAGGGTACAAGGAAACTTTTAGAGGTAATGGATATATTTATTATCTTGGTTGTAGTTCTGGTTGCACAAATTTATATGTGTGTCGGAACTTGTTAATTTGTACATTTTAAATATATGCAGCTTAATATGTCATTTTTACCTCAATAATGTTAATAAAAGTATCATCCATATATGTAATTATAAATATATATTTAAATATATAAACAATCATCACAAATAAAGGAGTGTATAGATGGTAATAAAATGTGGTAGTGGGCACATGAAGGCACAACAGTATGTGATTAGAAGAGAAAAGGAAGAAAGACAACAAATGTGACTATAAGCTACCCAAGAGCAGAACCCTTACTGTCAAATAGTAGGTTTTCAATATACATTTACTATTGTAAGGAGAATAGGACGAAGGAAGGAAAGAGGAAAGCGGGTGGGTGTTAGGAAAGAAAATTAGCAAACAACCAAAAGATATTATAGTTGACCCTTGAACCACATGAGTTTGAACTGTGCAGGTCCACTTATATGTGGATTTTTTTCAATAGTAAATACTACAGTACTACACAGTCTGGGGGTGGTTGAATCCACAGATCCAGAACCACAGATATGGAGGGCCAACTGTAAATTATATGTGAATTTTTGACTGCATGAAGTGTCAGTGCCCATTACCCCTGTCTTGTTCAAAGATCAACTGTACATTCCTACCAGCATTGTATGAGGATTCCATTTTCTCCGCATCCTAATCAACACTTGTTATTGTCTGTATTTTTTATTGTAGCCATCCTAGTAGGTATGACGTATATCTCATTGTGGTTTTGATTTGCATTTGCTTGATGGCTAATGATGTTGAGCATCTTTTCTTCATGTGCTTATTAGCCAGTTGTATATTCTTTTTGGAAGAGAGCTTTTCTACTTTATTACAAAGAGAAGAAGCCTTTATGTGGTCAGAAAAATACAAGGTTGATCTTTTTTCCCTTCCTGTGAAACACTACTGTTCAAACTGCAAAGTGATTCATCTCAGTTCACCTCTTTATGTTCTATCACATTCACTTTGGAATGGCTGCCTTCGGCTGCTGAAAATCTAACCCTTTAGTGAAAAGGGTAACAAAGTCCCCTGACCAGCAGTTCTAGAACATCCCATTTTTACTTGGTGCTTTGATGCATACCTCCTATATATATCTCTTCTTTGGAGAAATTATTCACATCTTTTGCCCATTAGAAAAATTGGGCTATTTGTCTTTTTATTGTTGAATTGTAAACGTTCTTTACATAGTCTAGATACAGGGGTTTTAAAAAAATATCTATCTATTTATTTATTTATTTGGCTGCACCGGATCTTAGTTGTGGCACGCGGGATTTTCGTTGCCCCGTTCAGGATCTTTAGTTGCGGCATGTGGGATCTTTTAGTTGCGGCATGCAGGCTCTTAGTGGCAGCATATGGGATCTAGTTCCCTGACCAGGGATCGAACCCAGGCCCCCTGCCTTGGGAGTGCAGAGTCTTAACCACTGGACCACCAGGGAGGTCCCTAGATACAGGTTTTTTATCAGATATATGATTTGCAAATCATTTCTCCCTTTCTGTGGGTTGTCTTTTCACTACATTGATGGTGTCCTTTGAGGCACAAAAGTTTTTAATTTTGATGAAATTCAGTTTATCTATTTTTTTTCTTTTGGTTGCTTGTCCTTTTGGTGTCATATCTAAGAAATCATTGCCTAAACCAAGATCGTGAAGTTTTATACCTATGTTTTCTCCTAAGAATTCTGTAGTTTTATAAAACTCTTACATTTGGGTCTTTGATCCATTTAAGTTAATTTTTGTGTATGGCATGAGGTGTTAGGGGTCTAACTTCATTCTTTTGCTTGTGGATATCCATGTGTCCCAGCTCCATCTGTTGAGCAGCTCCTGTTTTGAAAGCAATGGACACTATATTATCCCAACCTTACCCACCTTGGTTCCACCAGGCTGCTATGAAAGAAAACATAGTTCTTGAATCACCAAGAAATCTCAGTTCCATCTTTTTAAATCTCCTTTCACAAATCTACTAAGGTGACTTTTCAAAAGTTTTTCCTACTTTGAACTGAGATGCTAATTTCTCTACTTCATGCTTCACTCTGTCCAAATATGTTACTTTTTCCCACTATATGGGAAAATACCATATATGTTCCTTTTTTATTGGTTAATTTTACAACTTTTTATGTTAGTGTTTCTTTTTTATATCTTTGTTGGGTTTTTTTCATAGATTACAAACTTTGTAGAAGTTAAGGAGGTGCCTGGTAAAAGTTTGGTTATTTACACTATTGAGAGAATACTTAGTTTTTGAAATTAAAAGATGTATAGCTTTATTCTTAAAAGCCACAAATAAAAGTATTTTCTTCTGACATAACTGCCAAATCTAAACAAATGTAAATGTTTCATAGCAAACCCTTGCAACGATTGCTTTCAGATTTAAAATAACGATAGTGTATTACCTTCATATAAAAATAAATGTTCACTAATAATTATTCAATTGTAAAAATTCTTCCTGCCTTCCAAATTTGAAAAATTGTCAGTGTGCATTAAAAGCATGATGACATTCCTTGATTTTGTGATAAATTTTTTTTTAATTTATTTTATTTTTGGCTGCGTTGGGTCTTTGTTACTGCACACGGGTTTTCTCTAGTTGGGGCAATCAGGGGCTACTCTTCGTTGCGGTGTGCAGGCTTCTCATTGTGGTGGCTTCTCTTGTTGCGGAGCATGGGCTCTAGGCGCGTGGGCTTCAGTAGTTGTGGCGCATGAGCTTAGTAGTTGCTCGCGGACTCTAGAGCGCAGACTCAGTAGTTGTGGCACACGGGCTTAGTTGCTCCATGGCACGTGGGATATTCCTGGACCAGGGCTCGAACCCATGTCCCTTGCATTGGCAGGCGGCTTCTTAACCACTGTGCCACCAGGGAAACCTGTGCTAAATATTTTTAATAAAGAATGTTATAGCAGTTCACAATAGCATATGAAAAGTATCAGAATGTAAAAACAAAAATCTTTTAATATATTATTTTGGGTTGACTCCTCCGTGTTAGTTTTAGTAAAATTAAAACCTCATTGGTTAGTTATTTTCTACTGATGGATATCTCTGGAGAAAATATTCTAAAATATAAATCTGTTAGAGAAATTTAGGAATGAATCTAATGTAACAAAATAGTTACTTAAGTGGAAACATACATGAAAATATTGGGAAATAATTTTTTACCATTATATATGTATTAGTCAGGATAGGCCAACTGCTATAACAAACATCTCCGGAAGTCTCAGCAACTTAACACAGTGAAGGTTTTATTTTTTGCACATGTCTCATTCCAGTGTGGGTTTGGGATGTGGGTCATCTCTGCCCGACATAGGCATTCAGGGACTCAGGCTCTTTTTATGAGTGACTCCTCTGTCTGCCAGATCTTTTCCCACTCCCTTTTCCACCCCCAAACTTCTAAATCCAGTCTGCAGGAAAAGAAAAGGCAGCATGGAGGGTTATACAGGTAGATTTGGAGGGGGGCTAGGTTTTGAAGTGGATTATCCACACATATGCCATTAGCCAGAACTCATTCACATGGCCCACCTAACTGCAAAGGATACTGGGGAATGCAGTCTTGCTATGTGCCTAGATGGAAAAAGAAACATGGTTTGGTGAACACATTAGCATTTCTCTGTTACTCCTTGGCAGTGGTATTACGAACTCAAAGCTGCATGAGCACAAGAACCTTACTGATTTCTTTTTTAACATTTTTATTGGAGTATAATTGCTTTACACTGGTGTGTTAGTCTCTGCTGTATAAAAAAATGAATCAGCTATACATATACATATATCCCCATATCCCCCTCCTTCTTGTGTCTCCCTCCCACCCTCCCTATCCCACCCCTCTAGGTGGTCACAAAGCCCCGAGCTGATCTCCCTGTGTGATGCAGCTGCTTCCCACTAGCTATCTGTTTTACATTTAGTAGTGTATATATGTCAATGCCACTCTCTCACTTCATCCCAGCTTACCCTTCTCCCTTCCCATGTCCTCAAGCCCATTCTCTACATCTGCGTCTTTATTCCTGTCCTGCCTCTACGTTCTTCAGAACCATTTTTCTTTTCTTAGATTCCATATATATGTGTTAGCATACGGTATTTGTTTTTCTCTTTCTGACTTACTTCATTCTGCATGACAGACGCTAGGTCCATCCACCTCACTACAAATAACTCAATTTCATTTCCTTTTATGGCTGAATAATATTCCATTGTATATATGTGCCACATCTTCTTTATCCATTCATCTGTCGATGGACACTTAGGTTGCTTCCATGTCCTGGCTATTGTAAATAGTGCTGCAATGAACATTGTGGTACATGACTCTTTTTGAATTATGGTTTTCTCAGGGTATAGGCCCAGTAGTGGGATTGCTGGGTCATATGATAGTTCTATTTTTAGTTTTTTAAGGAACCTCCATACTGTTCTCCATAATGGCTGTATCCATTTACATTCCCACCAACAGTGCAAGAGGGTTCTCTTTTCTCCACACCCTCTCCAGCATTTATTGTTCCTATATTTTTTGATGATGGTCATTCTGACCGGTGTGAGATGATATCTCATTGTAGTTTTGATTTGCATGTCTCTAATGATTAATGATGTTGAGCATTCTTTCATGTGTTTGTTGGCAATCTGTATATGTTCTTTGGAGAAATGTCTATTTAGGTCTTCTGCCCATTTTTGGATTGGGTTGTTTGTTTTTTTGTTATTGAGCTGCATGAGCTGCTTGTAAATTTTGGAGATTAATCCTTTGTCAGTTGCTTCATTTGCAAATATTTTCTCCCATTCTGAGGGTTGCTATTTGTCTTGTTTATGGTTTCCTTTGCTGTGCAAAAGCTTTTATGTTTCATTAGGTCCCATTTGTTTATTTTTGTTTTTATTTCCATTCCTCTAGGAGCTGGGTCAAAAAGGATCTTGCTGTGATGTATGTCATAGAGTGTTCTGCCTATGTTTTCCTCTAAGAGTTTGATAGTGTCTGGCCTTACATTTAGGTCTTTAATCCATTTTGAGTTTATTTTTGTGTATGGTGTTAGGGAGTGTTCTAATTTCATTCTTTTACATGTAGCTGTCCAGATTTCCCAGCACCACTTACTGAAGAGGCTGTCTTTTCTCCATTGTATATTCTTGCCTCCTTTATCAAAGATAAGGTGACTATATGTGCATGGGTTTATCTCTGGGCTTTCTGTCCTGTTCCATTGATCTGTATTTCTGGTTTTGTGCCAGTACCATACTGTCTTGATTAGTGTAGCTTTGTAGTATAGTCTGAAGTCTGGGAGCCTCATTCCTCTAGCTCCGTTTTTCTTTCTCAGGATTGGTTTGGCTGTTCGGGGTCTTTTGTGTTTCCATAAAAAATTGTGAAATTTTTTGTTCTAGTTCAGTGAAAAATGCCATTGGTAGTTTGATAGGGATTGCATTGAATCTGTAGATTGCTTTGGGTGGTATAGTCATTTTCACAATGTTGATTCTTCCAATCCAAGAACATGGTATATCTCTCCATCTGTTTGTATCATCTTTAATTTCTTTCAGCCACGTCTTATAGTTTTCTGCATACAGGTCTCTTGTCTCCTTAGGTAGGTTTATTCCTAGGTATTTTATTCTTTTTGTTGCAGTGGTAAATGGGAGTGTTTCCTTAATTTCTTTCTCAGATTTTTCATCATTAGTGTATAGGAATGCAAGAGATTTCTGTGCATTAATTTTGTATCCTGCAACTTTATCACATTCATTGAATAGCTCTAGTAGTTTTCTGGTAGAGTCTTTAGGATTCTCTATGTATATTATCATGTCATCTGCAAACAGTGACAGCTTTCCTTTTTCTTTTCTGATTTGGATTCCTTTTATTTCTTTTTCTTCCCTGATTGCTGTGGCTGAAACTTCCAAAACTATGTTGAAAAATAGTGGTGAGAGTGGGCACCTTGTCTTGTTCCTGATCTTAGTGGAAATGGTTTCAGTTTTACACCATTGAGAACGATGTTGGCGGTGGGTTTGTCATATATGGCCTTTATTGTGTTGAGGTAAGTTCCCTCTGCCTACTTTCTGCAGGGTTTTTATCATAAATGGGTGTTGAATTTTGTCGAAAGCTTTTTCTGCATCTGTTGAGATGATCATATGGTTTTTATCCTTCGATTTGTTAATATGGTGTATTGCATTGATTGATTTGCATATATTGAAGAATCCTTGCATTCCTGGGATAAACCCCACTTGATCATGGTATATGATCCTTTTAATGTGCTGTTGGATTCTGTTTGCTAGTATTTTGTTGAGGATTTTTGCATCTCTGTTCATTAGTGATATTGGCCTTTAGTTTTCTTTCTTTGTGACATCTTTGTCTGGTTTTGGTATCAGGTTGATGGTGGCCTCGTGTAATGAGTTTGGGAGTGTTCCTGCCTCTGCTATATTTTGGAAGAGTTTGAGAAGGATAGGTGTTAGCTCTTCTCTAAATGTTTGATAGAATTCGCCTGTGAATCCATCTGGTCCTGGGCTTTTGTTTGTTGGAAGATTTTAAATCACAGTTTCAATTTCAGTGCTTGTGATCGGTCTGTTTATATTTTCTCTTTCTTCCTGGTTCAGTCTCAGAGTAACCTTACTGATTATTGATTTATTTATTTATTTTGGTTGCGCCTGGTCTTAGTTGTTGCAGGTGGACTCCTTGGTTGCGGCATGTGGGCTCCTTAGTTGTGACAGGTGGGCTCCTTAGTTGCGGCTTGCAGGCTCCTTTAGTTGCAGGTCACTGGCTCCTTAGTTGTGGCATGTGAACTCTTAGTTGCGGCATGCATGTGGGATCTAGTTTTCTGACCATGAATCGAACCCAGGCCCCTTGCATTGGGAGCTTGGAGTCTTAACTGCTGTGCCACCAGGGAAGTCCCAGAACTTTACTGCTTTTATTCACCACTGTAACCCTGTAGTTGATGCTATGATCTGTACTGCCCAGATTCCCATTTAGTCTTAGGACCTGTCCATATGGTCAGGATAGTCTGACTTCTTACCTGGCAGCTCTGGGCTCCAAGAGTGAGTTTTCTAAGTGATAAGAAGTGGAAGGTGGCTCTCCAGCAGCAGCAATTTCATCATCTCTGCCTCCTATGACTCTTCCTCAGACACTGCTTGACCAGGTGGCTTGAGCAAGACCCCAGTCTGGTTACTGAGTCCAGAGAAACTGTGATTAAACACTGCTTCTCTTTCCCTTTCCTCAGCCCTCAGTGTTAACTTTGTAAGAATATAAAAATATTTCTTTTTACAAATAAGCCAATGGAGATAGCTTATGGTTACTAACATAGTATTTATAGGCTTAAAACAAATGTACTCGTGGTGATTAAATGTAATTACTGTTATAGACTTTACAAAACCATAGTGGTTCTCAGGCAACACAAAGTAGAGAAGGAATTCCGTGTTTTTTAAAAATTATCAAAAAGGAAACTGAGAATCAGCCTAACACTTGTGTCCTCAACTCCTGCTTTTCCTTCCCACCCTACCTCTCATTTTTAGTCCACTTAATAAATGACATTTAAAAAAAATTTTTTATCTACATTAATCAGGAGGAGACAACACTAACTTTACTGCTTACACAAAACTGTCAGATCCAGAATATGAAAATGTTGATATAAGCCAGATAAATTATTTACATATTCTTTTTTTTAAGCATAATTAGCTTCTGTGCCTCATTTTTTGCAATTTATGAAAATCTAGATGTTTAGCTAACTTCTTTTTGGGGGCAAAGGAGGGAATAAGGGTGCCATTCTTTTTGGAAGCTATATAATTTTAAAATAATATGCAAAGTCCAATATTATGGCAAAAAAGACTGTTACTAGCTCATTTTTACTGTTGTGCTTGAACCTGGATAGAATTTTTTTTTCTAAGAAATCAATGTAAATGAAGTTTGATTATCAGATTTACAAGAAATTTAAAACTACCAAAGCTTTGAAAATACTCACAAGCATTAGATTGTATATCAAACATAAAGAGAAAGTAGAGAATGGAAAAGTCTTACTAAAAATCTAGAAACACTAGTCAAGACAACAAAAACCTCATACTCTTCAAAGCCCAAATCCCCTGAATTTTTTATGTGTAAGCATTGAACTTCAGTCTGTTTTCCCTAGGGGATTACTTGACCCTGTAGTTGAGATCAAAGGAATATTGACACTCATTTTAGGTAACAACATTTTGTTACCAAATTTAGCTGAATTCAAAGCATTGTTGAAAATGTGCAGTTTCTTCTACAGTAAATATAAATGCATTTATGTGTGATAATCCCGCAATTATAATAATTATAATTTTGGTTAAAAAAAAAAAAAGAAGTGGAAGGTGCCAGTCTCAAGGCCTGCACTCAGAAAATGTCACAGTATTACTTCCACCATATTTTATTAGAGCAGTTGCAGAGAGCTCCCAGACTGAAGCGGAGGGAAATAGACCCTACCTCTCAACAGAAGGACTATCAAAGGATTTGTGACTGTCTTCAATCCATCACAATAGTAATATTTGTAATGTTTGTATTTGAGTTACTTGTCTTATTGCCTACAGACAGATTAATCAACCAGCTAGAGAAACTTAAATACTAGTAAAACTAAGCACTTGCTTTTTATTTATTACCTAATCCACAAGATTGTCAAAATGCTTCAGAATTTTATTTCCTAATGAACTTACAGAAGTAATTTTGGATGTATATAAATTAATTGACCTGATTCTTGGGTGCTAAAACTGAAAAGGGGTGAAAAAAGATACAACAGAGTAGGTGGAGCAAATCCTTTTAGAGTTTTTGTTCCAGCTTTCAGGTTAGGTTTTCCTCTCTGTTCCATTATCCTTTCTGCTATTCTCTTGTCCCTTAGTTTAGGGTAGTGTAGTGCATATACGTACGTGGTGATTGAGGGGAGGGGTACAGAGAATTCTGAAATGGAGCCAGCTTGCGCTGTAAGTTACAGTTGTTTAAATAAGCCTTTTCATTACCACAAGGAATTTTTTGAAGTAAGTTCAACAAATAAAGATGATGTTAACCCCATTACATGTTTTTTAGTTAGACCGTGGATGATTTTGATGCTCATCAATGATAAACAAGTTTCAGATAGTTTTTGTTTTGTTTCGTTTTGTGTTCATTTGTATATATATTTTTTAAATTTTATTTATTTATTTATTTATTTATTTATGGCTGTGTTGGGTCTTCGTTTCTGTGCGAGGGCTTTCTCTAGCTGTGGCAAGCGGGGGCCGCTCCTCATCGCGGTGCGCGGGCCTCTCACTGTCGCAGCCTCTCTTGTTGCGGAGCACAGGCTCCAGACGCGCAGGCTCAGCAATTGTGGCTCACGGGGCCAGTTGCTCCGCGGCATGTGGGATCCTCCCAGACCAGGGCTCGAACCCGTGTCACCTGCATTGGCAGGCAGATTCTCAACCACTGCGCCACCAGGGAAGCCCCATTTGTATATTTAAATTAGTTTCTTTCACAGTAAGGTTCCAATGGAAGGAAAGCAATGCTTCATGTTTGGTTAAAAGGAAGCATGCATTATAAGTTATATTACACATAAGTGGTTAATGTTATATTTATCATGTATGTGTATATGATTTTTAAATTGTAGATGAATTATTGATTTACTGTAAAAACAAAAATAATCAGAATACAAATATTAACTGTATAATATATATGCTTATACAACATGTACATATGTATGTACAAATAAATGGGAACATTCTGTAACTTGCTTTTCTCACTTAACAATATATTATCATATACTTCTGAGTCATTAGTGATACTGGAAGAGAGGATGGTTAGATATCCAGAGAGGCCTAGTTCTCCTTGGAATGTAAATGTTGGACTAACTGGGTTATGGAGAGCAGAACTTTCTTCACTAAACTCCAGACTCAAATATGTAACTACCAATGCAATGTTTCCGCTTGGGTGTCCAATAGACATCTCAGACTTAAAGTGTCCCAAACTGAACTAGTGATGTTCTTCCCAAACTAGTTCCACCTGTAATTTTCTACATTTAACTAATAGCAGATTCATTCTTCCTGTTCAGTCTTTCAGGCCAAAATTCCTTGAGTCATCTTTGATTCTTTATTGCCTCATACCCCATATTCAGTATCAAAGGAGATCCCCTTGGTTCTACTTTTCAAAATGTATCAGATTTCATATAGTAAGTCAAAGGAAGAATGGCCCCTAATGATAAATGGGAGCACAAGCCTGCCTCCCACTCCACTGCTATATTTCATCATCATGCTTCTCTCACCTCCCCCACTCTCCTTGCCCCACTCTTCACACACCTCCTTTCCCATTCCATTTTAGGCAGCAGCAGTCTACCATTTTGCTTTCAATTATGAGAATCAATAAAGAGCACTTTTATACACACATTTATCTTATTTAAAGTTTAAAGCAGTCTTTTGGTAGCTTTTCCAGTTACTATTGCTGTATAAATTGTTTTTCCAGTTACTGTTGCCCCCAAACTTAGCATCAAGCAACCATGTTTTTATACTTATAGGTTCTGTGGGTCAGGAATTCAGACAGGGCACAGTGGGGATGGCTAGTCTCTGTTCTACTATGTCTAGGGCCTCATCTAGGAAGACTTGAAGTTTGGGGGTGACTCAGCGGCTGGGGGCTGGAATCATCTAAAGGCTTTCACTAACATGTCTGCCACCTGGGCTGGGATGACATAAAGATTGCACATGGCCTCTCCATTTGGTTTGGCTTCCTCATAGCATGACAACCTCAGCATAGGCAGACTCTCTACAGGCCTCAGGCACAGGGGTCCACATGCATGTGTTCCAGCAAAAAGATGAAGCTGTTTTCCCTTTTATGACCCAGCCTTGAAATTCTCATAGCGTCACTTCTGCTGTATTCTATTGGTGGAAACAGTCACATGCCCTTCCTGGTTCAAAAGGAGGGGAAATAGACTTCACCACTTGATGGGGCAGTGGGAGAGTCACATTGTAGAAGAGCGTGTGGAATTTTTAAAATACCATCTGTCACAGAGGTTGTAACTGTCTTTTGTTTCATAAATGAGGCATGGAGTCTTGTGGAGAAGCGGAGTGGCAAGATTAACAAGGGGCATCTTGGGAAACTACTCCTAGAGATATTATTATAAGGGCCTCCTGTTTAGTTAGCTTCTAAGGCACTTATTTCAAGCCTTTAAAAAATCCATGATGTTGTGGTATTTGTGCAATTTCTATGCTATTCACAGATGATTCTGATCCACTCATTAGGAAATGAAGCATAGTCTCTACCTGTTAAATATTTAGATCAACTGAAGACACACTGAAGACTCACTGTGCATAAGACACTGGAAGAGGCTGTAGGTCGGCTTAGAGTGGTTGCAGCTTCTTTTTTTTTTGCCTCCTCAGTGTCACAGGAGTGTTCACATGGGCTAGAAGTAGCTGACCTACCCTGAGGAACAGGTGGATAGGCTTTCTTTCTATGAGGCTAAACAGGTGTGGTTGTGGGTCCTTTCACCAAAATCAGTCATCCAGAAAGTTACTACAACATTCGTTTACACTCAAGCATCCAAATTGAAAACTGCACTTACTACATTACTCTAACAAAATTGCTCATATCTCTAGGCTTGTGAGCTTTTGCTGATTTGTTCAGTGGTCTGGTGACCATTCAAAGAGTGTCCCTCTACCAAGTGTATAGTGGCCAGAGAAGAAAATCACTGAGGGATGATCCTGGGATTTCCTCCAGCTATAGCAATGTTATGTGTACTTGAAGATGTTAAAGCTGCATTTTACAAAACCCCAAAGTAATATTTTTTCATTTATTCTCATAGACCTTCCCTCTATCGTTATAAGAATTTCTCCTTGTGAGTGCGTATTAACCACCTTTTACCCATGCATTTCCTTGCCTTTGGTATTACTGTTTCGGCCTATAATTTTTTTTATTGTCATAGGCTCAGTCCTTAGATTCAGACCTTTAGTTCAAGATACATATGAAAGATGAGTGAGATAACATCATCATCATTGTTATAAATTTTGCATTGAAATATACACACAGAAAGATAACTAATGCATAACTGTATAACTCAGTTTTCATGAATTAAATACACTTGCTTAACTGACACCCAGATCAAGAAATAGAACATTACCAGGACCCCAGAAGCCCTCCTTCTGCTCCTCCCCACTGACTTCCTTCACCATAGGTGACAGTTTTGCCAGTTTTTAACCTTCATACTGAGACTGGATTGTTTTGTTCATCATTATGGTTGTGAGATTCATCCATGCTATTGCATGGAGCATTTCATTAAGTTTCACTTCTGTGTCATATTCCATTGTGTGATATACCACATTTCATTTATCCATTCTGCTTTTGATAGATATTTGGGTTGCTTTCAGTTTTCAGCTATTATAAAAAATGCTAATATGGACATTTTTATACATCTTTTAGGATACATATGTGTACTTTTTTGTTAAGTATATTCCTAGGAGTGGGTTTGCTAGGTCATAAGGTATGCACATGTTCAGCCATAATATCTGCTGCCAAATAGTTTGCCAAAATGATTGTACCAATTCACACTCCCAGCAGCAGTGGTCGATTTGCTCCATTTCCTTACAAGCACTTAGTATCTTCAATTTTTGGTCAGTCTTTTCAAGTTTAGCCATTCTGGCAGGTAATGGTGATTATGATTTCAATTTGCATTTCCGTGTTAACTCATGAGGTCGAGAACCACCATCTGGATAGCCTTATTTGTGAAGTGTCTATTCAGGTTTCTTGCCCAGTTTTTAATTGACTTCTCTGTTGTTTTCTAATTGATTTGTAAAAGTGTATTATACATTGTTGATAAACACGTTTTTCAGTCTCGGAGGTTAATGGCTTTTGTGTCTTATTTAAAATATCTTTGTCTATCCCGAGGTCATAAAGATATTCCCCTTTGTTTTCTTCCAGAAGCTTAATAAATGTATTAGTTTAAATCAAGAACATTTATAGTCTACCTTGTTCCACATAGAATTTGAGGCAATTAAGATGAATAATTAAGCAAAATATTCTTCCTTTTAGAAAAAGATAAATCTTGAAAAAAAATAGATATTCTATAATTACCTCATAAGCCATGCACCAAAAAGTGCAGCATATTTAATCTCATAGTCTCTGGAGAATTCATATGCATGTCTTGTCCTTTTCGGTTGGGTTCATTTCAGTTGGAAGCAGGCCTCTGATAGCAGTTCCCAAATTTTTAGCTTCAATTAATATTTAGAGTTCCACTTTTTTCCTCAAATACTTTGTTGTTGTTGGCTTTTTAAAACTCCATATGGTAGAAAAATTAAAATATGCAAATGTGTGTAGTTATTAACTTTATTCCACATGCATTATTTGGAATCATAAGCATTTGGAAGAATGCTTAGGAGGAAATATTCAATCTAAAATTATAGGGTGGACTATGCCTCTATATATATTTATATGTATTCTTATGAATACATTTATGTTTATGAATCCTTGTACATACATAGTAACCCTAGAAGCTCCAGAGAAACAATTTTCATTATTTTATGATGACACATATATCTATTTCTTTCTCTCTTTTTTATTTTTAATTAATTAATTTCTTTCTTTATTTTTGGCTGCGTTGGGTCTTCATTGCTGCACGTGGGCTTTCTCTAGTTGCAGAGAGCCGGAGCGACTCTTCATTGCGGTGCGCAGGCTTCTCATTGTGGTGGCTTCACTTTGTTGCGGACCACAGGCTCTAGGCACACGGGCTTCAGTAGCTGTGGCACACAGGCTCAGTAGTTGTGGCTCACAGGCTCTAGAGGCAGACTCAGTAGATGCGGCACACGGGCTTAGTTGCTTCACAGCATGTGGGATCTTCCCGGACCAGGGCTTGAACCCGTGTCCCCTGCATTGGCAGGTGGATTCTTAACCACTGCGCCACCAGGGAAGTCCCTTTCTCTCTTTTTTATTATAATTTTTTAACATCTTCATTGGAGTATAATTGCTTTACAGTGGTCTGTTAGTTTCTGCTTTATAACAGAGTGAATCAGCTATACAAATACATATATCCCCATATCCTCTCTCTCTTGCGTCTCCCTCCCACCCTCCCTATCCCATCCCTCCAGATGGTCACAAAGCACCGAGCTGATCTCCCTGTGTTATGCAGCTGCTTCCCACTAGCTATCTGTTTTACATTTGGTAGTGTATATATGTCCATGCCACTCTGTCACTTCGTCCCAGCTTAACCTTCCACCTCCCCATGTCCTCAAGTCCATTCTCTACGTCTGCATCTTTATTCCGGTCCTGCCCCTAGGTTCTTCAGAACTTTTTTTTTTTTTTTTTTAGATTCCATATGTATGTGTTAGCATACAGTATTTGTTTTTCTCTTTCTGACTTACTTCACTCTGTATGACAGACTCTAGGTCCATCCACCTCACTACGAGTAACTCAATTTTGTTTCTTTTTATGGCTGAGTAATAGTCCATTGTATATATGTGCCACATCTTTTTCCATTCATCTCTCGATGGACACTTAGGTTGCTTCCATGTCCTGGCTATTGTAAATAGTGCTGCAATGAACATTTTGGTACATGACTCTTTTTGAATTATGGTTTTCTCAGGGTATATGCCCAGTAGTGGGATTGCTGGGTCGTATGGTAGTTCTATTTTTAGTTTTTTAAGGAACCTCCATACTGTTCTCCATAATGGCTGTATCCATTTACATTCCCACCAACAGTGCAAGAGGGTTCCCTTTTCTCCACACCCACTCCAGCATTTATTGTTTGTAGATTTTTTGATGATGGCCATTCTGACTGGTGTGAGGTGATACCTCACTGGAGTTTTGATTTGCATTTCTCTAATGATTAGTGATGTTGAGCATTCTTTCATGTGTTTGTTGGCAATCTGTATATCTTCTTTGGAGAAATGACTGTTTAGGTCTTCTGCCCATTTTTGGATTGGCTTGTTTTTTTTTTTTGATATTGAGCTGCATGAGCTGCTTGTATATTTTGGAGATTAATCCTTTGTCAGTTGCTTCATTTGCAAATATTTTCTCCCATTCTGAGAGTTGTCTTTTTGTCTTGTTTATGGTTTCCTTTGCTGTGCAGAAGCTTTGAAGTTTCATTAGGTCCCATTTGTTTATTTTTGCTTTTATTTCCATTTCTCTAGGAGGTGGGTCAAAAAGGATCTTGCTGTGATTTGTGTCATAGAGTGTTCTGCCTATGTTTTGCTCTAAGAGTTTGATAGTGTCTGGCCTTACATTTAGGTCTTTAATCCACTTTGAGTTTATTTTTGTGTATGGTGTTAGGGAGTGTTCTAATTTCATTCTTTTACATGTAGCTGTCCAGTTTTCCCAGCACCACTTATTGAAGGGGTTGTCTTTTCTCCACTGTATATTCTTGCCTCCTTTATCAAAGATAAGGTGACCATATGTGCATGGGTTTATCTCTGGGCTTTCTGTCCTGTTCCATTGATCTATATTTCTGTTTTTGTGCCAGTGCCATACTGTCTTGATTACTGTAGCTTTGTAGTATAGTCTGAAGTCTGGAAGCCTGATTCCTCCAGCTCCGTTTTTCTTTCTCAAGATTGCTTTGGCTGTTCGGGGTCTTTTGTGTTTCCATACAAATTGTGAAATTTTTTGTTCTAGTTCTGTGAAAAATGCCATTGGTAGTTTGATAGGGATTGCATTGAATCTGTAGATTGCTTTGGGTGGTATAGTCATTTTCACAATGTTGATTCTTCCAATCCAAGAACATGGTATATCTCTCCATCTGTTTGTATCATCTTTAATTTCTTTCATCCGCGTCTTATAGTTTTCTGCATACAGGTCTTTTGTCTCCCTGGGTAGGTTTATTCCTAGGTATTTTATTCTTTTTGTTGCAGTGGTAAATGGGAGTGTTTCCTTAATTTCTTTCTCAGATTTTTCATCATTAGTGTATAGGAATGCGAGAGATTTCTGTGCATTAATTTTGTATCCTGCAACTTTATCACATTCATTGATTAGTGCTAGTAGTTTTCTGGTAGAGTCTTTAGGATTCTCTGTGTATAGTACCATGTCATCTGCAAACAGTGACAGCTTTCCTTCTTCTTTTCTGATTTGGATTCCTTTTATTTCTTTTTCTTCCCTGATTGCTGTGGCTGAAACTTCCAAAACTATGTTGAAAAATAGTGGTGAGAGTGGGCACCTTGTCTTGTTCCTGATCTTAGTGGAAATGGTTTCAGGTTTTCACCATTGAGAACGATGTTGGCTGTGGGTTTGTCATATATGGCCTTTATTGTGTTGAGGTAAGTTCCCTCTATGCCTACTTTTTGGAGGGTTTTTATCATAAATGGGTGTCAAATTTTGTCGAAAGCTTTTTCTGCATCTGTTGAGATGATCATATGGTTTTTATCCTTCGATTTGTTAATATGGTATATCACATTGATTGATTTGCATATATTGAAGAATCCTTGCATTACTGGGATAAACCCCACTTGATCATGGTATATGATCCTTTTAATGTGCTGTTGGATTCTGTTTGCTAGTATTTTGTTGAGGATTTTTGCATCTCTGTTCATTAGTGATATTGGCCTTTATTTTTCTTTCTTTGTGACATCTTTGTCTGGTTTTGGTATCAGGGTGATGGTGGCCTCGTGTAATGAGTTTGGGAGTGTTCCTGCCTCTGCTATATTTTGGAAGAGTTTGAGAAGGATAGGTGTTAGCTCTTCTCTAAATGTTTGACAGAATTCGCCTGTGACGCCATCTCGTCCTGGGCTTTTGTTTGTTGGAAGATTGTTAATCACAGTTTCAATTTCAGTGCTTGTGATTGGTCTGTTCATATTTTCTCTTTCTTCCTGGTTCAGTCTCAGAAGGTTGTGCTTTTCTAAGAATGTGTCCATTTCTTCTAGGTTGTCCATTTTATTGGCGTATACTTGCTTGTAGTAATCTCTCATGATCCTTTGTATTTCTGCAGTGTCAGTTGCTACTTCTCCTTTTTCATTTCTAATTCTACTGATTTGAGTCCTCTCCCTTTTTTCTTGATGAGTCTGGCTAATGGTTTATCAGTTTTGTTTATCTTCTCAAAGAACCAGCTTTTAGTTTTATTGATCTTAGCTATTGTTTCCTTCATTTCTTTTTCATTTATTTCTGATCTGATCTTTATGATGTCTTTCCTTCTGCTAACTTTGGGGGTTTTTTGTTCTTCTTTCTCTAATTGCTTTAGGTGTAAGGTTAGGTTGTTTATCTGAGATGTTTCTTGTTTCTTGAGGTAGGATTGTATTGCTGTAAACTTCCCTCTTAGCACTGCTTTTGCTGCATTCCATAGGTTTTGGGTTGTCGTGTTTTCATTGTCATTTGTTTCTAGGTATTCTTTGATTACCCCCTTTCTCTCTTTTTTAGATGGCCTACCCTGTTCTTTAAAATTTCCAGGGACTAATAATTCAGATTTCCTCTTGGTTACATTTTCTGATGCTTCATGTAGTATCTAGAACATTCATTGTAGAACGAGTCATTGGTATGAGAAATTTCTGTTTCTTCCCTTGCTTGGTTTCCTTGCCTTGGGCTCTTAAGTGTCAGGAGGGGTTTGGGGAAATAATGGGTTTGCTCAGGCCTGGTAGATAATTTGGTGGAAGAACGGGAATCTTTCATCCCATCGTGTTATCCTGACTCAGACTTATAGTCACTATCATTTATGGTTGGGAAATGCCTTAAGTTTGTATAAATCCATGGCCTCTTGGCTTTAACTCATCTACATAAATAGTAAAAATAATAAGAGATATAAAAATAACACTGGCATTATTGATCATCTGTTTTTTACTATACACTTTACTAAGCACTTTATGTATTTTATTTCATAAAATCATCATAACCCTATAAGTTTGATACTATTATATCATAATTTATGATTATCGTCCTTACTTTTTAGCTAAGAAAACTGAACTTTGTAGAAATTAAGTAATTGCCCAAGATCACCATGCGAGTGAGTGGCAGTAAAAAACAGGTTTGTGTGAGTCTATAGCCTATGCTCTTTACCACCATCCAGTATGGCCTCCATGGCAGAAAATCATGAGTTTAGCTAAAATATATCTTTGGTATGTAATCTGGCTGTGCCTTTGTACAGGTATAACCCCTCCTGCTGGTTCCCCTTCTAAATAAATGTGGTGGCCATGGCACCAAGAACGCACAATGCAACATTTTATTAGAAGGAATGGTAGTAGGGGCCTAGGAGCCAAAAGGGTAAATGAAACATTTTATTAGCAGTCAGAGTATTCACAGCAAATAACAAAGCTGGATTTGTAGAACCATTTGCTTTCTCGAAAGGGATCTGTCATGCCTCTCAGTTGGCAGAGCAGGGGATTTCCCCAGGGTGGGAAGGGAGAACATTCAGCTCCACTGTATGGCCTGAGTGCTGTTGGGCCCATCCAGTCAGTGCCTGGAATCTGTCATTTGTTGATTGTTATCAGTGCCTTTCTTTTGCTTTTCTAGGATTGTAGCTGACAAGGTAAAGGAGGTCCTATTTATCCGACCCCGGAAGTACATCCACTGCTCCAGCCCAGAGACCGCAGAGCCTGGCTACATCAACATCATGGAGCTGGCGGCATCCGTGTGCCGCTATGACCTAGATGACATGGACATCTTCTGGCTCCAGGAACTCAATGAAAACCTCGCAGAAATGGGTAAGTTGTTTCCTCACAAGTAACTTGTTCCTTGACTTGATTTGTGATTTTTTAAAAAAGTTGTCAGGACCATTTTAACTTGCTTTCATTTTGTGGCTTCCTTTCTTTTCTGGGCTCTTCATTTATTTTTCTCTTTAATCTTAATCTTAATGAGGCATTTCCTGAAATGCATAAATATATTGAAGTAGAGCAGTAATATTTAAATCTGACCTTGTCTTTCCTTGTTCATGGTGAATATCACAGATCAGGGACGGCATGTAGGTTTCACGAGGCCGTTTCCCAGTTGTGAGTGTGAGATTGGTCATGGCTGATTGGACTTCTGGTTGAGAAGGATTCTGAGACTGGTTCCTCGTTCGGCCCTGAAAAGTACCATGATCAGTGAGCAGGGCCAAGGGTAGTGACATCTCCACCTGATGGAGAGAAACTGCAACTTCAGCATTAGGCAGCAGCACTGCAACTGACAGGTTGATGTGACCAGGATGCCTTAATGCAGGACTTGTATTTTGCTGCCTGGAAGAAGAATGGCAGGCCTAGGGCAAAACATCCCCAAAGCAGTTCTTAGCTACCTCCAGTGAGTTCTAGAGTTGTCATGCTACTCTCAAAAAATAGAATAAAATGAAGCAAAAACAAGCAAATAAAAAACCTCGTAGTAAACACAGTAGTAATTTTAAAGTAAACGTGTGCCGTACGGTACCATACCGGCAATGCTCGGAAATCCTGGGCTGAAAGGAAACTCACCTTATACTTACACACAGTTCCTTTTGACCTGTCTTCAGCCTAAACAGTGTTTAGGTCCAAGTGGTCCTGTGAAACTGGGTGGTTTTTAACTCTCTGTATGAGATATGGTAAAGGATACATTTGATTTTGTTTTTGTTTGAATCACATTTGTTCATTGTTAGTACAACAAGGATCAGTGGTTTTCCTTTTCTTCCCTTTTTTTTCTTTCTTTCTTTCTTTTGAGGTTGGTATCTGAATGCATGTGAATACAAAATTAAAATTATACTAAATCCAGTTTGGCATGATGGTGATAGTTATTCTGCCAGTAACCAATACTAACTCCTTGCTTTTTAAAACATTTTGTTTTATGTCTTCTCTTGTTCTGCCTTCTAAGAGGAAAGAGAGGGGTCAAAAAAAATTTAGGGTGGGAACCACAAAGAGAAGGGAATAAAAGACTGACAGAAAGGGAAAATGAGAGTATGAGGGCATAATCAAGTGGATCGATGGCTCAATGTACAGTTGCGTTTATGAACCATACAACATCCATATACACTATAGTGACTACAGTGCTGCCTTCAACATGACACTGCCTTATAACCAAGTCCCTTTGGTATTTTGCAGTTAATTCCCTTTGGATGAGTTTTTTTTAAATAAGCTTTCAAAAAATTTTTTGAAATAGTTTTAGCTTTCAAGAAAAGTTGCATTTTTAATACTGTTACCATATACGCCTCACGCAGTTTGTTTCGCCTCATGTTAACATCTCACTTTACCATGATACATTTGTCAAAGCTAAGAAACCAGCACAGGTACAGTACTATTAGCTAAGTTCCAGACTTTATTGGAATTTCACCAGTTTTTCCACTAATGACCTTTTTCTGTTCCAGGATCCCATCCAGGATACCACATTGCATTTAGGCTTGGATGAGTTTTAAAAAGAGGATTGCCTTATCTCCAGCATTCCTTTTGAGTGAATGATATTGTAGTAAGGTTCTAAGAGCTTAAAATAAACTTTCAAAAACAATATTAACTTAAGCATGTTTTTTATTCAGATTAAGGAATTCTAAAAGTTGAGTGCTTACTGCATACCAGTCACTATACTAAGCAATGTATGAACATGATCTCATCTCTGCCTCACAAGAAATCAGTGAGTTTGGTATTATTATCCTTATTTTTATAGATAAGGAAGCTAAGCCCTAAAGAGGGTAAATAACTTGTCAAAGCTTATATAACCAATGTGAGGTCAAATTGGAATTTGAATCCAAGTGCTCTTATAACCAGACACTATACTCCTTCACTCCAGGAAAAAAAAAAGTGTAATTTGTCTTGGCTGGAAAAATTAAACATACTACCTGAGTAGTTTTTGGTTTCATAAGTAGCTACAACATTGAAAAGGTAGTTTATGCGGAATTCCAAAGTTCCTTAGGATCTTATATTGCAGATGAAGTGGTGTATTTGGATAAATTTGTTTTGGATCACTTTGAGAAGTACTCCTGAGTTTATAAGCTGTTAGAATAAATATATGTGTGCTCTCACAAAATCATCAGTCCCCCTAAGAAGAAAAATGTTTAGTTATTACCAATAGCCATCATATGAATCTTTTAGTTGAGTTATTATGTATAGAAGGCTAAGAAGAATTAAAAGTATAGAAGGAAAAGGAATCAAGAGGCAAAAAAGGTAATTTCAGAATTTGCAGTTAGACCTTTATGAATGCTAATGTTTATTTTATATTATAGTTTGTCATTAGAAAATATTATTGGATTTTCTAAAAGTCAGGTTTGAAAAACAAATAACAAATATTTCATATGTATAATCACATATACAGTACCTAGAATTTTCCTTTATGGCTTAATACCTTTTTGTATGAAAATTTCCTTGTTGTAACCATTAGATGTGCTCATTGGAACTAATTTGCTAAGAATGAATTGTTATTTATATCCAAATAGTTATATGATTCTAATTATTTTATTATACTATAAAGTGTTCAATATTACAAAGTCCAATGAAAGTCCTCCCTCAGTGGGAATAAGAGAAAACAGATTCAGGGGAGTTCCCTGGTTGCCTAGTGGTTAGGATTCCGGGCTTTCCAGGTTCAATCCCTGGTCAGGGAACTGAGATCCTACAAGCCGCATGGCACAGCCACAAAAAAAGAGAGAGAGAGAGAGAGAGAGAAAACAGATCTAGGAGGAGACTGGCTAGGATTTGGACAGAAAATTGAAAGGGTCAATATATATAAGTTACAAAGAATATGGTGAAATGTATTTCTCCTTTCATGTGTCAAACACTAATATGTGATGATAGGTAAATTTTAGAATAGCTCTAGTAAAAGATTCTTTAAAATCTGGTAGTTTTAGATCAGGGAAGAGATGGTTTTATCCTTTAGAATCTCCCCACCCCTGCACCGGGCTCACAGTAGGTGATTTGGGAATGACAGCTGACTGATGGGTTGATTGATTGTTTGTATTTCTGTGCAGGTTGTGGGCCAGTTGATGAGAATCTTATGGAAAAGACAGTAGAAGTCCTGGAACGCCATTGCCATGAAAATATGAACCATGCTATTGAGACAGAGGAAGGGCTAGGCATAGAGTATGATGAAGATGTGATCTGTGATGTGTGCCGGTCTCCAGACAGTGAAGAAGGGAATGATATGGTGTTCTGTGATAAGTGTAACATCTGTGTGCATCAGGTTAGTGAGAGTGGAGACCGCCACCTCCCCACGGTCAGCCTTTCTGAAGTTCAGTGATCATCTCCAGCACCCATATCTGGGTAGCAGCTTGCATTTAAGGGTGAAAATAAAGATTTGGCCTGGCTGTTCTCCAGTAATTCCTTTAGAAATAATACTCCTTATGATCCCCAAGGTGACTTATTAACTTTACTCCAGGGGGCTAAACCCAGGTCTTTATTGTGTATCTTCATGCCCATGCCATTGAGATTGCCTTGTTCGATACTTTTACAGTCCCCTGGGGAGTCTCCTTGCTGCCTGCCTGGGAGTCTCTCCTCTGCCTTGGAGTCCCTGTTATATCATCAGGTTACACCCATGGTCAGTAACCTTGGGGAGTTTACACTTCCTACAGCTGGAAGTCGGGACTCCTCATCCTGGCACCCAGAGCTCTCCCCTGTCTCCCAAATATACCACTCCCAGGAAACTAGGTCTACTCCACTTTTAAACATCATAGAATTTTAGGATTGTAAAAAACCGTCCCACTCCTTAATTTTACAGATAATACCAGGAGAGGTGAAGTGACTTTACCCAACCTCTTACAGCTAGTTGTCATTCTTTCTCTACCACACTACTTTTTTTAATTAATAGTAATGATGATGGTGATATCCACATTCTTTTCAGCTCTTTCCCTTTTCTCCCCCACAAGCCCTATGCTCTAGCAAAATAAGGTGACTCAGTGGGGCAGTGATGAATATTCCTGATGCTGTCCTGTCTCCATGTTTCAGCCACACCAATTTAAAATGCCTTCTCCCACCTCCGGCTAACAAAACTTTACATACCTTTCAAGACCTAGTTTGAATCCTTTCTTGAACTCCCTTACCCTAAGTGATTTTTCACTCTTCTGAACCTGTTGTGTGTTTCATTCATTTCATTAATTTATCTAGCAAATAGGTATGCAACACCATCCATGTGCCAGGACTGTGCATGTTTTTGTAGATTGAAGTCCATGCTGCTGTGGAAGTGCATGGGAGGGATGGGGGTCGGGGATAACATCCAGAAGGTGGCATCCAAGCTGAATCTTAATGGCCAAAGGGAAATGCCAGAAAAAAACAGCAGCGTGTGTTCAGGCAGAGAGGAGAACATGTTCAGGTGGGGTAGTGAGAGTAGGCAAAGTATGTTAGAGGCAACTCTGAGCTGTTCAGAACTGTGGAGAGTGGTGGGGTCGAGTAGGGAATGCATGGAGAGTGAGGGTAGAGAGGGATACAAGAGACACATGTGAAGGGCCTTCTCTGACAAACTAAGGAACTTCGGTTTTGTCCTGTCAACCCTGAAGGATATGATTTGTAATTTAGAAGGATCATCCTGACTACAAAATTATTAAAATGATTAGATAACACAGGAGATAGAGAGAAACCAGGACTTAAGACTTTATTTTAGTTCCATGGGCCACCTAACCTAACCCTCTGTATTAAAAGGTACTCAGAATATTCTGTGATCAATTGGGTCTCTTTCTTCCTTTTACTTGTATCCTTTTAGAGTGAATTTTGAAAATTTATCTTCACTCTACCAGTTATTGGCATTTATGTCTCACCTTTAGAGAGAGAGAAAATCTTTACTACTTAAGTACGAACTTAAATATCTGACAGTACAGGTCCACAGTCCCTTCTATGCATTTCCAAAATTTTAAAGCTCTGAAAACTACAAGTTTTTACTTAAGTTTGGCACCAAAACTGATTTGAGGGCAGTAGCAGAACTCACCCCATATGAGGCTATTTGTAGTCTTTATTTCATTTTGTGAAACTACTCATATATTTTGTTAGAGAAATATTAATGTATTTGATTATATGGCACTGCCCTGGTCCCATTAGGGGGTTAGGTAATATGCCATGTCTATACTGTACCACTTTTCTAAGATATGCACAATTCTGAATTTCCTGATGTTTCTTACCCTAGTTTTCAGATAAATGATTGTGGATCTTTAGTAGAATTGAAGGTAATAGTACTGAGGTCATCTGTATATATTTTCTGTATTTGTCCTTCACAGTTGGGACAAAATATTAATGAATTACTTCCAGGTTCTTTAACTAACAAAATGAAATGTAGCATAATAATTCTCCTTAAAGGTATTTTGCTTTGAAAACATATCCAGTAATGACTATAAATGGTGCCCCTTCCTCACGTAGAAAGAAATGACAATAACACCTGACCAGGCCTTGCAGAATATAAGCTGGTATGTATTAAAGCTGGATGTTGATGCCACATAAAGTTTCATATAAAAGAGAATTCTTCCGAAGTGAGTAGGTTCACTTGAATTCTAAAGAGATACTTAGGTTAGAGCTCCCTCTGTTGACTGAAAAGTGACTTAAATGATTTGGAAGATTTGGTTTACTCAACAGAATTGGGGACATGTTGACAATTAAATTCATTAAATATAATTTTTCTTCTTTACTGCCACCATATTATATCAACTGTTTGTTCCTCTGTGACTATAATACACTTATGGTCAGTACTTTAGAAGAGAGGTTTATTTTACATCAGTAGATGTTGGATTTTAACAATTAATTTAAATTTTTTTCATTAAAAAGTGTGAAAATTGGGACCATTCCAAGGCCCTTAATGTATTCCATTTTCTGCTTCTTAGCCCAGGTATTGAACACTCAAACTGAGGCCTAAATTCATTTGCCTGAAGGTACATGCTCATAGTTTTTATACCTGTCATATATATAATGTTTAGCACTAAATTTATTAACCCCTTGAAATTATATGTAAAACATATGTTCGTGCATGTGTGCAGTTTTTTAAAAAAATACAGTCCAACCTTCGTCATTTTGTGGTCTAGAAAAAGTTGAGAGCCACTACAATGAAATACAAGCTTCTATGATCTTATGACCAGGAATAAGTCTACACAAGAGCTCAGTAAATGATTTTCTACCCAATAAAATGGCCAGGTGATAAAGGGTATTCCTAGAACCAGCTTCTGGTTTTTCTTCTGCTGGTCTGAAAGAGGCTCTGTTTTAGGGAGAAAGCTTGCTTTCATTTCCTTGCAGACTTTCTGGATCTCAGAGAAAGAAAAAGCTTTGAAGGTTAGGGACCTTATAAAATGATGCCCTGCTTTTGTGACAGCAGCCTAGTTGGAATCCAGCTTCAGTTGTTGAGTGAAATTTATTTGTTCTACCAAACCACCTACTCAAGCTCAGCGTAGAGAACCTTCCAGATAAATTGATGGTAAAGGACCTACCCCCAGTGACCTTACAGTATCACTGAGGAGATGAAACATAACAGTTAAAGTAGAGAAGAATACATGATGTCGACTAAGTACCTGGAGAGGGAAACGACGTTGAGTGGAGGGTGGGAGTCAGGAAGTGGAGCAGACACAGGGGCTACGGTGATCTGAGAATTGAGGTGAAGAACAGCAGGCTTTTTCTTTGAAGGGCCAGATAGTAAATATTTTAGACTTTGAGGACCACATATAGTCCCTGTTACATATTCTTCTTTCTTTTAACATCCCTTTAAAAATATGGAAACCATTCTTAGCTTGTTGGCCTTACAAAACAGGCCTCAAGAAGTAGGCCCCTGGTTTTAGATGGGGTTGAGGGTGGGAGCAGAAGGGGTTTTTAGAGGGTTTATTGCTGTGCAATGGTATGAAGTCTTTGTTTTAGTAAGAAGAATATGACAGCCAAACAGAAGAAGGATTGAAGGTATGAAGGGAGAGGAAGAGAATTTAGAAATAAATCAATCCAGGCATGACGTGAATGAGGACTTGGACGGAGCAGTTGTGGTGGGGATGGAGAGGAAGGTCAGAGTCTAGTGACCACTCCGTGGGGATTAGTAGCAAGCCCAAGGGACAGTAGATGAAGGAAAGTGGATGATAAGAGTCAAGGAATTTGGATCTGGAAGCTGCGAAGCATGGTGGTGATATGGATAGAGAGAGTTTGCAAAGGGGGCCAGTTGCGGGGGTAACATGATGGTGACTGTTGGAACTGGAATCTGAGCTGTGGGTGAACGTTCTGGGACTTTGACTTTGAAGCTGCGTGAATCAGTCAGTAGTGAAGGTATGCTAGGCCACATGGGGAGCCAGGTGGCCCCCAGCTATAGTCTCTAATGGTGAGAGTAGAGCAGTAAGGGGGGAAGGATGGGCGAAGTTAGAGGTAGTGAAACGGAAATCTAAACTATCTTCCAAACTAATCTCCCTCCTCCCACCTCCAATAGTAATTCATTTATTTATTTGTCCGACTTCATTCTGTAAGGAATTTGAAGTAGCTTCAAGGACTCATTATGGACTATTGTGATTTAGTCTAATATTCTGTTCAATTCAGGATCCATTCATAAGTCCCTTTTTCTTCAACTCAAGCAAGTAACTGCTACAATTTCCTGAGAGTGCTTTTCATGCAGCAGGCACTGTTAGGCTCTTTAACATTAGCTCATTTGCTCCTCAGAAGTTTCATTCTGCTTATTTCTTAACACTTTTTTCTTGATCACAGCAGTGCATGACATGTAGAAGTTGTTCAGTGAGTACATGACTGACTAATTATAATACATAATCATTGAGAAAGCTTTAGAAAACGGAGGCAAAAAAGAAAAAAATATGTAATCCCAAAACTCAGGTAACAGTTGGGCTAACCTTTACGTGTATTTCCTTCTAGTCTTATTCTATCGTCCTTAAAGTTGATTCTCATAGACAGACATGCTGACCTTAAAACAGATGCTAGAAGTTGCTTTTTTTTTTTTTTTTTTTGAGTGTTTTAAAATTACTAAATCCTGGATATGAGCTCGTTTGGCCTTATTTGCCTCTTTCTCCTAAAAGTGGAGGGTACTCTGTGACTGTGTACCGGAGCAGACATTGACCCCGTGAGAAGACGCTAACCATCACCCCCTCTCCTCCTCATGCCTCCAGGCCTGCTACGGCATCCTCAAGGTCCCAGAAGGCAGCTGGCTGTGTCGCTCCTGTGTCCTGGGCATTCATCCACAATGTCTGTTATGTCCAAAGAAAGGTGGAGCCATGAAGACCACCAGGACAGGGACTAAATGGGCTCACGTCAGCTGTGCCCTGTGGATTCCAGAGGTAAGAATTCATCCAGGTCTGTGAGGCCGTTTGCTCTCCCACAACGTTCAGACTGACTCAGGCAGGCTTCATGGAGATGCCTCATGCCTGTCCAGGCTTCTGAGGTGACAATGGTTCCACTTGACCTCCCTCACATCCTTCTTTTGCAAGTGGGCATGTGAGCCCATGCTAATTAATTTATAGGTGGTACTACCAGTGGTACTGGATAAATTTGGATGAGAGGAGAGGGTAGGAGCAGCAGATGTTTTAAAGGTAAAACCTACCTTAAAAATACCAAATCTTAAGTGTAGAGTTTCATAAGTTTTTACACGTGTATGTATCTGTCACCACAACCCAGACCAAGACATCGGACATCCCAGAAGTAGACATAGAGCATCCCAGAAGGATCCCTCACACCCACTTTCCAGTCCTTATCTGGGTCCCTATTACCCAAGGGTAACTACCATTTTGATTTCTATCAGTATAGTTTCGTTTTGTCTAAAAATGGAATCATACAGTATGCACTCTTTTCTGTCTGGCTAGCAGTCTATATTATAGTGTGTGTCAACATTCATGCCTTTCTATTGCTGAGCAGTATTCCATTTTTTAAGAGTTTCTTTATTCAGAATGCCACCCCTCACTATTTAATCTGGTCCTTCAGTTGCTGTTGTTTCCTGAGGGCTTCCAGACATTACTTCTAACTTTTTATGGCTGCCCTTTTTATTTTATTTATTTATTTATTTATTTATTTTTAATTTATTTTATTTATTTTTGGCTGTGTTGGGTCTTTATTGTTGCGCGTGGGCTTTCTCTAGCTGCAGAGAGCGGGGGGCTACTCTTCGTTGCAATGCGTAGGCTTCTCGTTGTGGTGGCTTCTCTTGTTGTGGAGCACGGGCTCTAGGCGCGTGGGCTTCAGTAGTTGTGGCTCGCGGGCTCTAGAGCACAGGCTCAATAGTCGGGGCCCACGGGCTTAGTTGCTCCACGGCATGTGGGATCTTCCCGGACCAGGGCTCGAACCTGAGTCTCCTGCATTGGCAGGCGGATTCTTAACCACTGCACCACCAGGGAAGCCCTATGCCTGCCCTTTTTTAAAAAAAAACAAAATCTGTTTGGACATCTCATTCACATTCTCTCTCCCCAACCCCTATCCAAGCCAGCAAATTTGTTAGCACTTTAACTGCAGAACAAGAGAGACTGCAGAATTCAGTTTATGGGGAGCTGATGATACTGTATCAGAAATTCATTCTCCTTTAAAACTTGCCTGGCTTTATTCTTGTTAACGTCCAATCTGTCTAGCAGTCGAGCTCACAAAGTTAAACTGAAAGTTCTAGGTACATACTATGGTATTCTTATGGATATAGAAGTCAGTTTGTTTTTTTAATTTGAGTAGTGGTTTCTTTTTCTTACTAAGAACATCCAGCTAATAATAGACATGTGAAATGAACTCTGAGGTTTCTGGCCTGAGAGTCACTAATTTCTAGCAGCAAATTCCCCAGCTAATAAAGCAGGCTCTTTCAAAATATTAAAAGTCTGGAACATGACTCAGGAAGAGTTCTTTAAAAGTAAAAGAAGCTTTCTCACCTATTGACATTTTCTTATGGTTTCTAGTACCTGATTTCTAGTACTTTTGGGGCTGTTCTAGATGTCTCTGATCTTTCTCCTGTTGGTTTCTCGATGTGGGTGGAACTTGTACTAGTTTAACTGTCCTTACTCAACAGTCCTTCACTTTTCAAAGTCGTTTCTCTCTTAGAAACTCATGTATGTATTTTTAAAGAAAAGAAAAAGAAAACACTTTTTACCAGAAGTTGCTTGACCCCTTATTTTCACACGGAAAAAAGTTCTGTGTTTTTAAAAAGCGTCTCTTTCAGCACTCTCTCAAAGACTAATTTCACTTTAAAGCTACTTTGACTGAGAGAATAGAGTAAGCTGGTGATAGTTAACGTGATTTTAAAGACTGGTTTTAAAATGTTATCCTCATCTTTTCTACTTATGTGCTGCAATCTCTTCATTACACAGATTGCTGCTACTTTCCAACGATACTATGTCACTGCCGCTGTTTTTCGTCATTCATTATTAAATGAAAAAAACACAAGGCATGTGGCACCATCTCAAACACGCGAGAGGTGCTAGATTTTGTGAATCTTAATTCCTTTCCTTAGTAGCTTTCTTTGGTTCCTAAGTAAAGTGTAGATATCTTTGATTCATTAAGGTGACCATGCCTAGTCTCTACTCCTGCCCTCTCATCCTATATAGGAATCATTTATATTACTGGAAATGATTGAAGCCCTGAGCAGTGACTAGAGATGGGTTTTATTTATTCTAAGTTCCACAGTAACCTTAGGAGACATGGCTCACCTCATTGTTTTGATGTTCTGAGCTTCTTGTAACATCATTTATGGTTTGTGAAAGGTACTTCTGGAATGCCTTGGTGCCTTCTGCCTTATGGTGGTGTTTTATTTGTAGGTCAGCATTGCTTGTCCTGAGAGGATGGAACCAATCACAAAGGTCTCCCATATTCCGCCCAGTCGGTGGGCCTTAGTCTGCAACCTGTGCAAGTTGAAGACAGGGGCTTGTATTCAGGTAAGTCCCAATGAGAAGTGGTGGAGTGGGCTAACACCAAATTGGCCAGACTCACCCTCCCAGTGAGAGCATCCTGCTAATTGAAAGGTTACTCAACAGGCTTCCCACTCACTCCTAGAGCTCTGCTACTGTACAGACCATTTCTGGAACCCCTTTTTTGGATGTTGCCTCTGGACCCTTCAGCTTAGTCTTTTCAATAGCCATAGTGGTGGTTAATTTCCATCCTTCTCTCTCAGATCTGATGAATTAGGTGAGTTCTGAAGCTAGATGACCCTGGGTGGAAACAAGCCATAACTTCTAAACAACCAGGCCCATGTTCTTGTGTGGCTCACCCGTTGTAGATGGATGACTTGGGTTCCAGGATGATTTGACAGATGACCCTGTTGCTGGACTAAGTGCAACTCATTTGACAGGGAAAGATGCATCTGAATGGATAAATTCTGGTTGATAGGTTTGAAAGTCATTCTCATAGGCATATTTGTTGCATATGGTAGTGCAAGTAGAGTTTTCTGAGATATCTGAGGCATAGAAATTCAGCTGCTTGAAGTAGAAGTCGTAGCTGGTGCACCCAAAAGCAACATTGGAGGTGGGGAGGATGGGGCTGGGAGAGGCCAGTCACCGCCAGAAAAGGCAGAAAGGTTGACCCTTCATAATCTAGTTTTCCAGAATGTCATCTCACCTTTTATTCCAAATGTAATAAGGTGGATTTCCTGGTGAGAGGGGAGGAAGGGCTGGCCTTCCACTTCCCAGACCTCTTGCATAGTATACAGTCTGGTTGGAGTTAGGTTTGCATGTTCACCTTCACAGAAAGGGGGCCATATGATGTCATAGCTTAGGGACGGTGGCTCTAGGTGTTTCGTGAGGTTCCTTGCTATCTGGCTCATCTTGCAGATTTCTTGCTCTAGACCTGGGATCAGCCACTCCTCCAAGTAACCCTGGTTCTTTTACTGGGAAATGGTATTTAAAGAATACAATCTGGGGCTTCCCTGGTGGCGCAGTGGTTGAGAATCTGCCTGCCAATGCAGGGGACACGGGTTCGAACCCTGGTCTGGGAAGATCCCACATGCCACGGAGCAACTAGGCCCGTGAGCCACAATTACTGAGCCTGCGCGTCTGGAGCCTGTGCTCCGCAACAAGAGAGGCCGCGATAATGAGAGGCCCCGCGCACCGCGATGAAGAGTGGCCCCCACTTGCCACAACTAGAGAAAGCCCTCGCACAGAAACGAAGACCCAACACAGCCATAAATAAATAAAATAAATAAAATAGTGTTTAAAAAAAAAAAAAAAGAAAAAGAATACAATCTGGACCCCAAAAACACTTTTAGTTTTTAAACTCGTTTTTACATTTGACAGAATCGGATACTTTGTCTTGCTTTTAAAAAAAAAAATTTTTTCCTGCTGATTTTATTTATTTGAACTGTAGCACTTTAGCAATTATAAGTGGGAACATTTTTAAGGAAAACTATTCCCATGGGGTCTACTGCCTTAACAAATTGCCTGTTTATGCTTTCTTTTCTAAGTTCTCTCCTGATTGCGCCCCACATGTGAGCCCCTTGAGGGCCAAGGTTATGTATCATTCTTCCCCTAGCACAAAAGAGTGCCTGCCCCTTGTTAGTGCTCAATTAGTGTTTATTGAATAAATATATCTGTATTTAATTGTATCATAGATTAGTTTGTAATATGCATTCTCCCCACTAAAAAATAAAATATTTCCCATCTTTTCATAATTATCATTTAGTCATTTTATAATAGCACAATGAATTTCTGTCTGTTAATTTACTTATTTTCCTTATTGTGGTACCTGCATTTTCCCCCATTTTTGCTGTTTTAAAGGATGATTTTTTTTACAACAGTTAGTAATTGGCAGCATGACTGTGGTGAGAGAAAAAACGCCCCATATTGCCACATTCTGCCCTCTATTGTAGTTATTTATCTATGAGTCTTAGCTTCCCTAGTAGGCTGCAAGCTCAAACTGTTTCATCCTTAGATCCTCCAAACCCCCGACATGGCCGATGGACAACAAATATTAGATTGATAGATGGATAGTGGATGAACAGATGGATGGAAGAAACATTCTGGAGTGGGTTTTTTTATTGCAGGGCAGTGGTTTTGTTTTTATTACTTAGAGTTTAGATTCTGCATTTTGTAAAGGTCTTTCCAAATTAAGACTCTTAAAAAAATTTTTTTTACTGAGTAAATTAGAGATTTAAGGAAGCTCCAGTGAAGTCTTAGTTTCTCTCAATCTTAACAGATCCAACACCTTTTTATAACAAAGATTTTGTAATGCATCTATACTACCTTTACTTTAGTAATACCTCTACTTAGTAAACTATGAGTTTACTAAATGAAAGTCGTGGCTTAAAATATGGTTGTTAAAATACAGGTATATAATTGCTAATTCTTAGTTTTCTTGCTGAGGTAATAAAAGGAAATACATTAATGATTTTACTTGTTTCAGCATTCCCTATCCAGTTCCTCTGTTGCATGTAGGTTCATGAACCAGCAATAAGTTCTAAGCAAAGGATAATCAGGCTTCAAAGTTCTGACTGTGGTGTTTCCAGCAAGTAGTGTTAAGCAATGAGAAAATTCAGTAACACTTTTCATCACTCTGATGGCTTTGTTCGGGGTGGGCTTCTCTGAATGGCCCAACCTAGAAATGGTTCTTTTTCTGGCCATCTCCGTTTTCTGCATAATGACCCTCCTTGGGAATTTAGCCATCATTATCTTGTCATGCCTTGATGCCAGACTCCACACCCCCATGTATTTCTTTCTGTCTAATCTCTCTTTTTTGGACCTTTGCTATACTACTTCCCCTGTCCCCCAAATGCTAGTCAACATCCAAAGCCACTGGAGAAATATCAGCTACCTAGGATGCATAGCTTAACTTTTCATATTCCTTAGTTTAGGATCCGCTGAATGTGTACTTATTTCAGTAATGGCCTTTGATTGTTATGTAGCTATCTGCCAGCCTCTCCATTACACAGTTATCATGCACTCTTGGCTATGCCAACAACTGGCAGCAGTGGCTTGGGTGACAGGTTTCAGCAACTCTTTGGTGCAAATAGTGTTGACTTTCTTGTTACCTCACTGTGGT
This sequence comes from Balaenoptera ricei, assembly GCF_028023285.1. NCBI lineage: Eukaryota > Metazoa > Chordata > Mammalia > Artiodactyla > Balaenopteridae > Balaenoptera > Balaenoptera ricei. The sequence goes on from NC_082660.1 coordinate 43,175,168, forward strand.
CCATATCAGGTGGAGAATTTCTTCTGTGAGGTACCTGCCATGGTTCAATTATCATGTGTTGATACATGGATCAGTGAAGTGGAGATGTATGCTGCTGTGGTGGTCATAAAAGTCTCTTAAAATTTTGATTATAAGGAATTTCACTTATTCAACAAATATTTGAGTGCCTAATGGCGTGCCAGGCACTGTTCTAGGCACTTCGGATTTATCAGTGGACCAACAAAGAACTTTGCACCATGGAACTTACATTTTGGTTTGGGAGAAATCGGTGATAAGCAATAGATACTAAATATCGCGTTAGAAGGTGGTAAGTGCTATGGAAAGGAAAAACGTGGAGTATGGTAAGAAGATGGGGATTGTGGGGCAGGAGGCATACATTGCAAGTTTAAATAGAGTGGTAAGAGTAGGACTCACCGTAGCTGTGGCATCTGAGCAAAGACTCGAAGGTGAGAGAAGACAATGCAGATATTTGGGGTAAAAATGTTCCAGGCAGAGGGATCAGCCAGTGCAAAGGCCCAGAGATAGGAGTGTGTTTGGCTTGTCCGAGAGATAGGAAAGAGGCCAATGAGAATGGAATGGAGTGTGTGGGAAGAGAAGATCGGAGAGATTACACAGGGACCTGATTGGTTAGGGCAGGGGTTGGCAATTTTTTCTATACAGGGCCAGATAGTAAATATTTTAGGCTTTGGAGGCCATATGGTCTCTGTCACGACTCCTCAGTTCTGCCTTTGTAGCACAAAGGCGGCCATAGACGATACTTAAAGCTTTACTGGAATATAGCCATGCTCATATGCATATTTATGGACTCTAAATTTATTTTATATGTCATAAAATATTGTTTTTCTTTTGATTGTTTTCCACCATTTAAAAAACGTAAAAACCATTTTCAGCTCCCATTCTTAACTCATGGGCCACATAAAAACAGGTATCTGGCTGCATTTTGGTCTGTGGGCCATAGTTTGCAAGCCCATGGTGAAGGGTTTCCAGGGCCCTTATAAGATCTTTTGTTTTGGCACTTCCCTGGTGGTCCAGTGGTTAAGACTCCACGCTTCCAATGCAGAGGGCACTGGTTCGATCCCTGGTCAGAGAACTAAGATCCCAGATGCCACATGGCGTGGCCAAAAGATTTAAAAAAAAAAAAAAAGGTCTTTTGGTTTTACTTAGAGTTTAAAGGGGGAGCCATTAGCAGGTTTTGAGCAGATAAGTAAAATGATTTGATTTATATTTTTAAGGGATCACTCTATGGAATCATGTCTAAGATTTGCTTCAAAATAATCTGGAGGGCAGGGTACTATGGGGGTTAAAGATGAATCAAGATGGGTCATACATTAATAATTATTGAGTCTGTATAATGGGTATATAGGGTTTAATATAGTATTCTCTATGCTATTATGTAGGTTTTTCCATAGTAGAAGGTTAAAAACAAAAATAGGCACTCTGGCTGCTTATTTGGAGCAGACTGTGAGGAGGGAAGGTTAGGAACGAGAAAAGCAATTAGGAGGCTATTACGGTAATCCTTGAGAGACGGCAGTGGTGGCTTTGTCTGGAGTGGTAGCCCTGGAGGTGGTGAAAAGTGATTGGGTTCTGGATGAATATTGAAAGTAGAGCCAAGAGGATTAACTGTGGATCAGGTATGAGGTGTGAGAGAAAGATAGGAGTTGGGGATGCTTCCAGGTTTTGGCCTGAACAGGGAGAAGGGTAAAGTTGCCATAAACTGAATGGAAAAATCTACAAGTAGAAGAGATGTGGGCGGAAAGACCATCATGAGTTCAGTTTTAGACATTTAAGTTTGAGATGTCTACCAGATATCCTAGTGGAAATATTAAACCGACAGTTGTCTATGCGAGTTTGGAGTTTGGGAGGAAGTTTTGGACTGAAGACATAAATTTGGGAGTCATTGTCATGTAGGTATCTTTAGCCTGCACTGGGTAAGATCACTGAGTGAGGGAGTGTAGATAGAGAGGAAAACAGTACCAAGCACTGGGCCTTGCAGCATTCCAGTGTTAAGTAGTCAGGAGAGTAGGGAGAGATAGCAGAGGAGACTGAGAAGTCACCAGGGAGACAGGAGGAAAACCAAGAGAGCATAGTAGCCTAGAAATCAAGGAAAGAAAGCGTTTCAAGGAGAGGGGAAAGATCAGTGATGTAAACATACTGCTGGAGTAAGATGAGGACTACAAATTGACCCCTGAATTTAGCAATGTGATTACTGGTAATCTGGATGAGCAGTTTAGGTGGAGTGATGATGGCAAAAGCTACATTGCCAAGGGTCAGGGCAAAGAAATGGAGTAGGAACAGTCTGGAAAAGTGAGGGAAAGAAGTCCGCTCTTTAAGATGGAAGAAATAACAAGTATGTACAGTCAGCCCTCTGTATCCGCAGGTTCTGCATCTGAAGATTCAACCAATTGCAGACTGAAAATATTTGGAAAAAAATTCCAGAAAGTTCCAAAAAGCAAAATTTGAATTTGCCTTGCACAGGCAACTATTACATAGCATTTGCGTTGTATTAGGTTTTATAAATAATCTAGAGATGATTTAAAGTACGGGAGGATGTGCACGTAGGTTACATGCAAATACTATGCCATTTTATATAAGGGATTTGAGCATCTGTGGGTTTTGGTATCCACAGGAAGTCTGGAGCCAGTCCCCCGAGGATACTGAGAGTCTATTGTATGTATACTTGTTAACATATAGAACATAACAGTATGCATGCAAAGAGAGTGACCCATGGAGAGGAAGAACTGCTGGAGCGAGGTTTTTCAGTAGGTGAGAGAGGGTGGGGTAAAGAGGGTGAGAGAAGGGCAGCTTCAGGTAAGAGCACAGATTGTTCTTCCCCGGTAACAGGCTTGAAGGCAGTGTGTAGGTGCAGTATTAGATAGGTGTGCTGCTGGGAATCTGCAGAGCACTCTTTTTTTTTTTTTTTTTTTTTTTTTTTTTAACAGATTCCTGGTGCCTCCTACTCTGCCATCTTCCCAGAATCCTCGCTCTTATTGTTTTATTTTTTTTTTTATTTTTAAAAATTTATTTATTTTATTTATTTTTTTTTTTTTTGGCTGCGTTGGGTCTTTGTTGCTGCACCTGGGCTGTTCTCTAGTTGTGGCGAGCAAGGGCTACTCTTTGTTGCAGTGCGCGGGCTTCTCATTGCGGTGGCTTCTCTTGTTGTGGAGCACAGGCTCTAGGCCCGTGGGCTCCAGTAATTGTGGCCCATTGGCTCAGTAGTTGTGGCTCGCGGGCTCTAGAGCGCAGGCTCAGTAGTTGTGGCGCACGGGCTTAGTTGCTCCGCGGCATGTGAGATCTTCCTGAACCAGGGCTCGAACCCACGTCCCCTGCATTGGCAGGTGGATTCTTAACCACTGTGCCACCAGGGAAGCCCTATTTATTTATTTATTTAGGCCGCTCCACGTCTTAGTTGCAGCACATGGGATCTTCATTGCGGCATGCGGACTTCTTAATTGTGGCATGTGAACTCTTAGTTGCGGCATGCGGACTTCTTAGTTGCGGCATGTGAACTCTTAGTTGTGGCATGCATGCGAGATCTAGTTCTCCAACCAGGGATCGAACCCGGGCCCCCTGCATTGGGAGCGCGGAGTCTTACCCACTAGACCACCAGGAAGTCCCCAGAGTGCTCTTTTTGATTGTTGTAATTTCCTCAGTGAGATAGGAAACAGGATCATCAGCTGACAGTGAGGATGTGGGTGAAGTCTCAAGGTTTGGGGAGAGAAGAGGTGTGAAATAGTTTTTTGGTTTGGGGAAGTGCACTGTGAGTGCCAGGCTGCATTAAAGATCTTCCCCCCAAGTGAGGGGGGGGTGAACTTCAGGTGACCTTGTGAAGTGTGGCTGTATTTTTCTCCACCTATGTTCTGTCTATACTAATATACTGTATTTGTTTACTGTTTTTGATCCCCATATAGGGAACAAGATTCTAAATTACTAATTGGTTTGAAATTAACTTAGTGGTGGTTTAAAAGGGAAAAAGGGTTTTGGTCTCTTTTTCCACAGGAAAACTAGGTGTCAACCATGGAAAACAAAGCCCACTCTATTAGTATAAGCAGAACATAGGTGGGGGTCAAGTTTTATTAGCATCTTTGTTTTTCAGAGGTTTATTTAAGGGTATTTGTGATTAGTAACACACCTCAGGTATTTTGCTTTATAAACTCTTTATGGAAATTTCTTAACTGTGAATTGTGTTCATTCTTCCTATCTCCCAACAGTGGGGAATACCCAGATCTCTCCTCTTCCTTTGATTTGGGAACATTCATTCGGCAAGGATAGAATCTAACACTGGTGGTTTTGGGGTCTAGACTAGCCAATATCTACAGCCTCCATATCTGGGAGCTAGAACCTTTCTCCTGAGGATGAAGGTTTCTGATAATCGTGGAACAGGTCCTAAAGACTGGGTTCAAAACAGATGCCCCAGGGCTTCCCTGGTGGCGCAGTGGTTGAGAGTCTGCCTGTCAATGCAGGGGACACGGGTTCGAGCCCTGGTCTGGGAAGATCCCACATGCCGCAGCGCAACTAGGCCCGTGAGCCACAATTACTGAGCCTGCGCGTCTGGAGCCTGTGCTCCGCAACAGGAGAGGCCGCGATAGTGAGAGGCCCGCGCACCGCGATGAAGAGTGGCCCCCGCTTGCCGCAACTGGAGAAAGCCCTCGCACAGAAACGGAGACCCAACAGAGCCAAAAATAAATAAATAAATAAATAATTTAAAAAAAAAAAAAAAAAACAGATGCCCCAGACAGCTCTGAATTTTGCTTAAACCCTGGACACAGTCCCTCTGCCGCCTTTCCAGAATTCCTGTAGGGTCCTTATATATCTTATGTTCAAGCCCCATTCAACCTAGATCCAGATGTTTTAGGCCTTCCCTGAGAAAAAAGAAAGAACAGTGGTTAAAAATACAGCCTTTGGAGCCAGATTCCAGGGGTCCAAATCCTGGTTCCATCTCTTGTTTGTTATGTAATCTTGAGGAAGTTACCTGCCAAATCTGTTCCTCAGTTTCCACATCTATAAATGGTGATGATAAAATAGTACCTACTTAATAATGTGGTGAAGAGCTTAACACAGTGCCTAAGAGATACTAAATACTCAGTAAATATTAGTGGTACTAGTATTTGTACTTGTTGTTATTGTTCATATTATTCCCTGGAGTCAGTCTGACTTTGTTGATGGAAAGCCCTAGCATTCATCCAGTCAAACTGAATAGAATCATTAAACATTTGGTGCTGGAGTAGGTGCCCCTTTCGACAGTAGAGGAATGTGGTCATGTCTGGAGTTACATGCAGGTTTAGTGAAGTCAGAATAAATTGGTGGGCCACCATGAGTTTACTGTTTAAGTACATAATGGCTAAATAGGTTTTGTGGGCTGACTTTGAATCATTTATGACATGGTTTCAGTGACCAAGTTTTGAGAAAATTGCTCTGATATCACCCATTTGTCTGTTCACAGATTATTGGGGATTAAGGGCAACCAAATGGGCACTGTCCTGCAGCAGGATTAGAACTGCTGAGGACATATGCACCAGGCCCTTGGTGTTCAACGCAGGTGTCATCTGCTTTTGAGGAGGACACACTATTTTGTTTTGTGGGGGGGTGACAAAATATTTCCTTAAAGAGGCAAGAAACAATTTAATTCCTAAATCAGTCTCTGGTGTTCTTTTTTCAAAGATTTTTATTCCAACCATCCTATCTGATCCAGTTCTCATCCCACAGAAACTCCAACTCCCCTTACAAGTGTGAATATATAAGGGTAGCATTTTCCCTCTAATGAAAGTATTTCAAAAACTCATTTCTCTTCTATAATTTCTGAAGAATAGGTAGAAAATTATTTCTTTTTCCCCCTTTAAAAGTAAATAAACCATAGTGAGATACTACTTCATACCCACTAGGGTGGTAATAATCAAAAAGGCAGACAATAACAATTATTGGCAAGAAGGTGTAGAAATTAGAACTCTTATGCATTGCTGGTGGGAATGCAAAATGCACAGCCACTGTGGAAAACAGTTTGGCAATTCTTCCAAAAGTTAGACATAGAGTTACTGTATGTCTTAGTAATTCCACTTCTAAGTATATACCTACAAGTTAGAGGTCCCCAAGACCACTCTCAGGTTCAATAATTCACTAGAAGGACTCACAGAACTCAAAACACCATTATACTCATGGTCATAGTTTATTACAGTGAAAGAACACAGATTAAAATCAGCAAAGGGAAGAGGCACATAGGGCAGGGTCCAGGAGAGACCAGGCATGGAGCTTCCAGTTTCCTCTCTAAGTGGAATCTTGTGGACAGTGCTTATTTCTTTCAGCATTGGTGTATGATAATATACACAGAGTACTGCCAACCAGCAAAGCCACCCAAGTCTTGGTGTAGAGATTTTATTAGGAGTTGGTCACATAGACGGGGCTGACCACCTGCATGGCTGGCCTTAGTCTCCAGTCCCTCCAGAGGTCAGGCTGATACCACGTGGCTCAGAGCTTCCACCATAAATCACATTGTTAGCATAGACTATCTGACATGGCCCAAGGCCCCCAGGTAAATAAAGACACTCTTATCAGGCAGGACATTCCATGGGTTTAGAGGTTACCTCTTAGGAGCTAGAGGCAAAGGGCCAAGCCTTTCTTCGGCAAGGTTAATCTTTTATTGCACATTACCAAAGAGAAATGAAAACATATGTCCGCACAAAAACTTGTACACAAATATTCATAGCAGCATTATTTCATAATAGCTAAAAAGTAAAAATAGCCCAAATGTCCATCAGCTGAAGAATGGATAAACAAATATGGTATATCCAATATAATGGAATATTATTTGGCCATATTTTAAGAAGAATGAAATTCTGATACATGCTACAACATGGATGAACCTTGAAAACGTGCTACGTGAACGAAGCCAGATATAAACTGTCACATATGATTCCACTTATATGAAATGTCCAGAATAGGCATTTCTATAGAGACACAAAGTAGATTAGTGGTTGCTTGGGGCTGGGATTGGGAACAGGGAGTGGCAAATAGGCATGAGATTTCTTTTTGGGGGTGATAAAAAGGAACTGGAATTATGTAGTAGTGATGGTTGCACAACTCTGTTAATAGGCTAAAAACATTGAAATGTATACTTAAAATTGGTGAGTTTTGTGGTATGTAAATTATATCTCAATAAAGCTGTTCTTTTAAAATGGGCAAAATAAAACCTCCCCTATCACCTTAAGTGATTACAGTAGAAATGAGATATATACAAAAGCATTTTGTTTAATAGAATGTGCCAAATATATGTTTTTGGGAAAAAAAATTAAAAGTTATTTGGTTAGCATTTCTCCTTTACCACCAAGGTATATGGACTTCTAGCTATAAATATCATAGAATGACCTTTTCTTGAAACTAGATGTATTTTATGGCAGAGTTTCCTAAGGACATTCCATTTTTCATCTAAGTACCCAATTCTTATTCGTGTATTGTCTTTTTATTTTGAGTAATTTATATTTATGTCTCTACATTCTATAAATTTGACCTGAGAGAGATGATCTGTTTTTAGCTTCCCATTAGTAGTAGTTTTATGTCACACACTGATGTCCTTGAATAGAAAACAATCCTTTTGCTTTCTCTTCCCATATTGTTGTCAGTTATTAAACAGCAGAAGAGCACTATGCCCAACACTTTTAATCTTTTGCTAAAGAGTGCCTTTTGCTACTTGTGTTTTAAATGACCAGCTAGTTTCTTATTCAAGGGATAACCAAAGGTACCCAGATAAAAGTATAGTTTGGGGCTTTCATCATCCTCATTTTCATGAGGCTTTTCAAACACATAGAATTTTTAAGAATACAATCTTCGATGTAATGTAACAGACTCTTCCAGTTGATCTAAGTTGGGGTGGGCTGTTTTAGGAATACAGTAAGTGGCTAGAGTACCACTTAACTGAAAAGTGGAAGGAGTTGAGGGCAGGGAGCAGTGTAGGTAGAATATCAGGTACTTTACAGGAAGTACAAGCAATAATACATGTGAGGTTGGATAAGATGATCTTTGCATTGTTTTCCATCCCAGGAATTCTTTATCCTGTGAAATTAGATTAAATGGAATCTGCCCCCATTAAAGCTTTGATGGTTGCCAGCATTCTCTTAAGTGTTGAATTTCTCAGTCTATAAGGAGACCTATCAGGTTTTGCATTTTTTTAGTCTTTATTCATATCCAAGGTCATCCTCTGTGTTTAGTTATCAAAAACCCAACATATAGGTAATTGAGCAGTCTGCCCTCCAGATGCAAGCTTCCAAAAGATTTGAGACTTGGCTTTAACCATGGGAATTCCCACTATATCTTTTGAAACAAATCCTCCATTGCTTTCCCTCCTTCCTTTGCATAAAAATATAAACACACACATGCATTTTAAATCTTCGGAAGGAAAACTGTAACATAACCATAACAAATGGTAATTGAGACTAACTGAAGCACAAGAGTCCAGCAATCATGGGCCAGGTTCTCTCTGCCTCCCTGTGAGTCCTCAGTGCATGCCCCATAGTGATACTTAACAAATGTGTTGCATCTATCAATTTCAAGAAGTTAGGTTACTTAGATATTGGAGTTCCTGTGGCCTTTTTTTAGAACCAATAGCTGCTCTGGCAATAATATTGATTTTGTTTTCCTTTCAATTGTTCAAAAGCATTTCTTGAGTACTTCCTTGTTCAATAGTTGATGGCAATGCAAAGATGAATGACACAGCTTCTGTCGTTAAGAGCCATGGCCAGGGCTTCCCTGGTGGCGCAGTGGTTGAGAATCTGCCTGCTAATGCAGGGGACACGGGTTCGAGCCCTGGTCTGGGAAGATCCCACATGCCACGGAGCAACTGGGCCCGTGAGCCACAACTACTGAGCCTGCGCGTCTGGAGCCTGTGCCCCGCAACGGGAGGGGCCGCGATAGTGAAAGGCCCGCGCACCGCGATGAAGAGCGGCCTCCGCACCGCGATGAAGAGTGGCCCCCACTTGCCGCAACTAGAGAAAGCCCTCACGCGAAAACTAAGAGACCCAACACAGCCATAAATAAATAAATAAATAAATAAATAAATAAATAAAGTATTAAAAAAAAAAAAAAAAAGCTAATGGAAAACTGTGCTCCAAGTGATAACAGATACTTCTGATCTTTAAAACATATTTAAAAAAAAAAAAAAAAAAAAAAAGAGCCATGGCCAGGGATTTTACATTTATTATGCTATAGGTACAGTGTGAAAAGGACCGTTGTAGAAGCATATAATAAAGTGATATCGGGGTCACAGAAAAAGTACAGCATGACTCTTTACAGGGGCCAAAGAAGAATTCTCGGAAAAACTTAATGCTTGAGCTAAAATTTAAAGGAGAGTTTGAAAAAACATTTTTTTGCCTCTGTTTTTACTGTTCTCTATAAGAGCAGATTTCCTGGGTTACTTGTAAAGTGTCCATCATGGTCAGTTTAAGACCAACTTTCTCCCTGTCTTTCCTTTGCTTCCTATGAGCTCTCAGTTTAGGCCCAGGCGTATAGGGCTTCCCCTTTCCCCCCACAGACCTGCTGCCTTAACACATCTTTTCTTCCCACAGTGCTCAGTGAAAAGCTGCATCACTGCCTTCCACGTCACCTGCGCCTTCGAGCACAACCTAGAAATGAAGACCATCCTAGATGAGGGGGATGAAGTAAAGTTCAAGTCATACTGCCTCAAGCACAGCCAAAACAGGCAGAAGCTCGGGGAGGCCGAGTACCCCCTACACAGGGCTTCAGAGCAGGGCCAGACCAAAAGCGAGAAGACCAGCGTGCGGGCACAGAAGCTTCGGGAGCTGGAGGAGGAGTTCTATTCCCTGGTCCGTGTGGAAGATGTGGCCACAGAGCTGGGGCTGCCCACACTAGCTGTGGACTTTATCTATAACTACTGGAAACTAAAGCGGAAAAGTAACTTCAATAAGCCATTATTTCCTCCGAAAGAGGATGAAGAAAATGGCCTGGTGCAGCCAAAAGAGGAGAGTATTCACACTCGCATGAGAATGTTTATGCACCTACGGCAAGACCTAGAGAGGGTAAGGTGACCAACTTTGACTAGTGTGTAGGTCTTGGTCTGCACAGAAATGGAGGCCCCACTCCAGTTTTTAAAAGAACACAGCTCATTTACATTTATAGTGTAAGCTTCTGTGTCCTTGCTTATCTTCTGATTTCGTCGTGGCCCCAAACATTGGGCTTAGTTGAAATTCTGGTAGACACATCAGAGAACGGAAGCGTCCTCACTTAGATGCTCTGTGAACCTTAAATTTGAAATAAATTTTCATTTGGTTTACTTTTTATTCACTGTTGAACCTAAATTGGCTCAGCTATATTTTACTGACACACTTATGAGACTACAGGCTGAAGAAAGAATGAATTTTATTTAGGAAAGCACCAGATCAGAGTTTCTTAAACTCGGCACTATTGACATTTGGGGCTGGATAGTTCTTTGTTGTAGGGGACTGTCCTTTGTCATGGGGAACACTGTAAGATGTTTAGCAGCATCCCTGGCTCTACTCACTGGATGCTAGTAGCAAACCCCCACATGCCCAGTTGTGAGAACCAAAAATGTACCCAAGTTACCAAATGCCCTCTGGTGGGTCAAAATATATATATATATATATATATATAATCAGGTATCTACTAAATTAGGTACTGTAGGGGTTCAAAGATAAGTTAGGCCCTGTGTTTACCCTAGAGAATCTTATAATCAAGTATAATTATAGAGGTGGCTTGTTTTTTTCTCTGCTACCAGAATTTGGAGGGGAACTAATAGATTTGGCTCACTTTTTAAAATTTAACTCTCACATATATATAGCACTTACTATGTGGCACCACTGTTCTAAGCATTTTATAACTATTAACTCATATAATCCTAACATGCCTATGAAGAAGGTACAATTATTATCCCTATTTACAGATGAATAAACTGGGGCACAGAAAGGTTGAGTAATTTGTCCAGATGAAGGAGCATGAGAGGGTGAGGATTTCACCCTTGTGGCTATGGAGACTTGGCTGAGCTGCAAGTGTGAGCAAAAAAGCCACTTCCGGTCTTCCCAGCAGACCTTTATCCTGCTGATCCAGCGCTCATTAGAAAACTGTACTGGATCCAGCATTGCCGCCATTTACTCAGGGATCTAAAGGGAAAGCTAAAATGTTAAGTCATCATTCAGTTTTCCCAGCCTGGCTGTGCAGATAAATATCAACCCCATGATACCACAGGGAGAGTAGACTTCAGGAGGTGGCTTTGGAGCATTTTGCTTGTGCTACTGACTGATATGGGAACCATGATCCCACGACTGACCATGCTATGTGACTTCCTGTGGAGTGGCTCTCGTTATACAGCTTTTAGGTTCTGTCTTCTCTCCTCACCTGCCCACCACCCTCCAACCCCACCTGACTTTAGTTGTCTTAATTTTAGCTAAACAATTTCAATTGTCAGGTTTGTGTAACATGACAAAAATCTCTTATTTGCTGGGGGTTGGGCTTTCAGGTCCGAAACCTGTGCTACATGATAACCAGGCGAGAGAAGCTGAAACTGTCACAAATCAAAATACAGGAACAGATCTTCAGTTTGCAAGTCCAGCTTGCTAACCAGGAAGTTGCTGCAGGTAACCTGTATAAATTTTATATCAATTGTTTAACTTAAAAATTTTTTAAATTCATTTCTTCTAGTCCAGCCCTGATATAACATGGCCCGTTTCACTGTTGACTCATGAGGCAAGAAATCCCAGGGTGGGGTTGATGGAGTGGCAGGCCTAGGACAGATAACCTAGGTCCCAGACAGATATTTGAGGCTATTAGTTGGAGCCGTGAAATTATTCTAAAATCATTGGATTCATTTAGAAATCAGTACGATAGGATCTAATCCTAGTTTCCAGAAAACATTTAATTCCAGGGTTACTTAACAATAGTCTGTTATAACAGATCCTTAGCCAGAAGTTAGGAGATCTGGGCTCTTGTCTCTTCATTTATTCACTGATATTTTTTGAGCACCTCCTATGGACTAAGAGCTGAGCTAGAAGACAGAGCAGTCAGCAAGACAGAATTCCTTCAGAGAATTCTGCCCACTTGGTGAGAGAAACAAATGAGCATAATTACAGTGCCCTAAGCATGGGAGCTTGGCTGGAATAATGACAGTCATATTCAGAGACATTTGTAACCTCCCTGTGCCTCATTTAACACAGAGGTCAGTGGCAGAGCCTGGGCAACCAGGGGTCACTGGGCAGGGTGTGCAGAAGCCAGCTTCTGCCAAGGGCCAGCTATAGAGCAAGAGAGGCACCCAGAAATAAGGTGTCAGGTAGGTATCAAAGGCTCGTGGTCAGTTGTGAGTATCACGGGTCACAGCAGAATGGTGTAGCAGGAGACAGCAGGGCTGCTCAGCCACAAGAGCACCACGATGGACAAGACAAGAAGAACCAAAGGACAGCAGGAAGAGCCTCCATGATGCCAAGGAAATTGGCCCCTAGACCATGTGGCTTCTGATTAGTGGGACCCAGCCCCATAACCGCTTGTGGCAGCAACAGGTGGCAGGCCCTGGTAGAGATGGGGGCTGTGAGTGTTCAGTATGGACCCTTAGGGAACAAATGCTGCCCGTTGGGATTTTTTTTTACTTTCTGAGAAATAATAGTTCATTATTAGTGTAAAGAAATGCAACAGATTTCTGTATATTAATCTTGTATCCTGCAGCTTTGCTGGATTTTTTAATTCTAATAGTTTTTGGGTGAAGACTTCAGGGTTTTCTATATAAAGAATTATGTCATCTGCAAACAGTGACAGTTTTATCTCTTCCATTCTAATTTGGATGCTTTTTATTTCTTTTTCTTGTCTTATTGCTGTGGCTAGGACTTCCAGTACTATGTTAAATAGAAGTGGCGAGATTGGGCATCCTTGTCTTGTTCCTGAAATTAGAGGAAAGGCTTTCAGCTTTTCACCATTGAGTATGATGTTGGCTGTGGGTTTGTCATAAATGGTCTTCATTATGTTGAGCTATGTTCCCTCTGTACCAACTTTGATGAGAGTTTTTATCATGAATGGATGTTGAATTTTGTCAAATGCTTTTTCTGCATCTATTGAGATGATCATGTGCTTTCTATCATTCCTTTTGTTAATATGATGTATCACATTGATTAATTTGCAAACGTTGAGCCATCCTTATGTCCCTGGAATAAATCCAACTTTATCATGGTGTATGATCCTTTTTATACATGGTTGGATTCAGTTTGCTAATATTTTGTTGAGGATTTTTGCATCTGTATTCATCAAAGGTATTGGCATGTAATTTTCTTTTTTTGTAGTGTCTTTGGTTTTGGTATCAGGGTAGTGGTGGCCTCGCAGAATGAATTTGGGAGTGTTCCATCCTCTTCGATTATTTGGACTAGTTTGAGAAAGATAGGTCTCAGTTCTTCTTTATATGTTTGGTAGAATTCCCCTGTGAAGCCATCTGGTCCAGGACTTTTGTTTGCTGGGAGTTTTTTTAAATTATAAATTCAATTTCACTACTAGTGATCAGTCTGTTCAAATTGTCTGTTTCTTCTCAATTCAGTCTTGGCAGGTTGTGTGTTTCTTGAAATTTGTCCATTTCTTCTAGGTTGTCCAATTTGTTGGCATGTAACCATTCATAGTATTCTCTTATGATTTTTTTGTATCTCTGTAGTATCTGTTGTTATTTCCTCCCTTTCCTTTCCTATTTTGTTTATTTGGGTCCTTTCTCTTTTCTTCTTGGTGAGTCTGGCTAAAGGTTTATCAATTTTATCTTTTCAAAAAAACAGCTCTTGGTTTCATTGATCTTTTCTATTGGGTTTTTTTAAAATCTCTATTTTATTTATTTCTTCTCTGATCTTTATTCCCTTCCTTCTGCTGACTTTGGGCTTTGTTTGTTCTTTTTCTGATACCTTCAGGTGGTAGGTTAGGTTGTTTACTTGAGATTTTTTCTTGTTTCTTGAGGAAGGCCTGTATCACTCTAAACTTCCCTCTTAGAGCTGCTTTTGTTGCATCCCATAGATTTTGGAAAGTTGTGTTTGCATTTTCATTTGTCTCAAGGTATTTTCTGATCTCCTCTTTGATTTCATCATGGACCCATTGGTTTTTTAGTAGCATGTTGTTTAGTCTCTACGTGTTTATTTTCACATTTTTCTTTCTGTAATTGATTTCTCATTTCATACCATTGTGGTTGGAAAAAATGCTTGATATAATTTCTCTCCTCTTAAATTTGTTAAGACTTGTTTTGTGGCTTAGCATGTGATCTATCCTGGAGAACGTCCCATGTGCACTTGAAAAGAATGTGTATTCTGCTGGTTTTGGATGTAATATCCTGTAGATATCTATTAAGTCCAACTGGTCTATTGTGTCATTTAAGACCACTGTTGCCTATTGACTTTCTACCTGGGTGATCTGTCCATTAATATAAGTGGGGTTAAAGTCTCCTACTATTATTGTATTATTGTCAATTTCTCTCTTTATATCTTTTAGTATTTGCTTTATATAGTTAGTTGCTCCTGTATTGGGTACATATGTGTTAATGAATGTAATACCCTCCTCTTGTATTGCTCCCTTTATCATTATATAACGCCCTTCTTTGTCTTTGTTATAGCCTTTGTTTTAAAGTATGCTTTGTCTGATTATGAGTATTGCTTCCCCCACTTTCTTGTCATGTCCATTTGCATGAAAACGTACTCTGTCATTTAAAATGAATCTTTCTTTTTGATCTTAGGACTTCCTTTGACAAATGCAGTAGAAAATTCATTGTTTTACCCACCACCAAGAATTACCTTAAAGTTAAAAATGCCCAAATCAGCCCTGGAAGACTGCAGAAACAGCTCCACAGAGCCTGAACATGGACCTCTCTCTCCTGACGGCAGCTCCCCTGTTTGCAATATGAGGAGCATGCAGGTGGCTCAGGAATCACTAGAAATGAGAATGAAGTCATACCCAAGGTATCCACTAGAGAGCAAGAATAACTGTTTGCCGGCCAGTCTCAGCCATGCTAGGAGTGAAGCAAAGGATCCCAGTCCTGCTTGGAGAACTCCATCTCCAGAGTTCTATCATGGGCAGTCTCTGGGAAAGCCTCTGGTCCTTCAGGCTGCCCTGCATGGACAGTCTTCCATTGGGAATGGGAAAAGTCAGCCTAACTCCAAGTTTGCCAAATCCAATGGCCTGGAGGGCAGCTGGTCTGGGGATGTCACCCAAAAAGACAGCTCAAGTGAGATGTTCTGTGACCAGGAGCCCATGCTCAGCTCCCACTTGGGCAGTCAGGGCAGCTTTAGAAAATCTACCATGGAACACTTCAGCAGGTCCTTTAAGGAGGCCACCAACAGGTGGGTGAGGACCACAGAGGACCTCCCGTGCTATGTGAAGCCAACCAAGAATATTAACCCCAAGGAGCAGCTCTGGGGCAGGCAGTTTGTCAGGCGGTCTGCAGGGAGAGCTCCATATCAGGAAAATGATGGGTATTGCCCAGATTTGGAGCTGAGTGATTCAGAAGCAGAAAGTGATGGGAATAAAGAGAAAGTTAGGGTAAAGAGAGATAGCTCAGACAGGGAAAATCCTCCCCATGACTCCAGACGGGATTGCCGTGGTAAAAGCAAGACATATCCCCTTTCCCACAGTTCAATGCATAGGTGATTAGGAATTCCAAGAAAAACTCCACCTTTGCCTTTGCCTCATATATTGGGGAAAACCCATACACCAAAAGGATTCTAGTATATGTTAGGAGGAATTGTAGTGAAAAGGATAAAATTTTTCCACAGTAAATTGGCTTGCAGTTTTTGAACCAGTTTCAAGTCCAATTTTCACGAGCACATCATAGAAATTACATATTGTCCAAAAGTTTAGGGGTTTTTTTTGTTTTGTTTTTTTGCCAGAGGCTAGTGAGAAAAGCTGGGACCAGAGTATTTGCTCAGTAAATACTTTGGGGCAGCTTTCCAATTATATTAACACATTGATACACATATGTATTAAGAGTCCTTGCATTGTCCTTGATTTGCAGGAGACCATGATTATCAGACACTAAAACTACTTATCTTTTGAAGCTACAGCATGTGACTTCCAGAGCTCCTGTCTGTAAGAAGTTTCTAACTCCACTGGTACCTGGAAACCCTCTTCAGGGAGAGACCAGGGACCAATATCTCAGATACTGTCAAACTCACTACTCTCTTCCTTTGCTCTGAACAAGGTTGAGTTCCTTTCACAGTATCTTAACTTACCAAGTCAATACACCTAATGCTTATAAGTGTCCAGTGCCTGTTCCTAGACTTGCTTGTTGGGGACGCACTTGTAACTATTTCCACCCAGCTAACAAGCATAAAAGGCTAACTTGTGGATAGTGTTTACAAAAGTACTACTTCCAAGGAAAATGCTCTGATTCTCTCAGTTTAGGCATTTGTGTAGGATCGCAGAGCCTTTCCCAAAGTGAGAACATTTCTGGAGGGTTTGTATCAGGTCAGGGTTTTTGTGTTATTGTTTTCAAATAAGTTTGACTTAAATAAGTTTGGCTGACAGTTTTTGTATACCTGCTTTAATGTTTATAAAATTTTTATTGAGGTATAATTAAGATATAGTAAAATGCAGAGAGGTTAAGTATTCTTACCTGCTTTAATTTTGAAACAGATTTTTATTGTCAAACAGAATTTGAAAGCATGTGTTTAACACATGGATATAATTTAGCTTTGTACCAACTTTGAATCCAAGGCAATTTCCCAAACAAAAGGGCTGGAGCTGTTTTTCAGAAGTTACTCATACTCTGTTCCCAAACTATCAGCCTTTATTAATTTCTGGGAGGAAGAGAATAATTACATTAGTGGGAGATAAAACATACCTGCTTCCTGTTTAAAGAAGAGGAAAATGTTACAGTTTTTAAAGTGTGAAGCCAACTATAATTATCTGCTCTCTTTTCTTCTTAGCCTTAAATTAATATTCTCTTTCTTCTAGTTTGGGAACATGTAGTGAGACTTTTCAGACAAAAGAGGCCATTTTAGATTTTTTAAGTTGCTTCCTGGTGAAACAGCCCAGCTGCAGTAAAGGCAGGGGCCCCTCTTCTCTCCGTCAATATGGGAAACTCAGCAGTTTTCCTCTCCCCCGCTTTTGTTCCTGTAGCCTGTAGCTTTGTTAATGAATTCCTTTGCTTTTATTTCTTCCTCCTTTTCTGAAAACTTCTGTATTTTGCCTCTCCTTTGGCTACACCTTCAAAATGTTTCTTTTGTGCCTGTGTACATGTGTGAACATGCCATAGCATGTGTAATAGGTGTCCTATGCTTTGTTTGAATGGAAAAAGCTATGGATTATCCAAATGAGGAACAGTAGTTTTCCTATTTATGCACTAGGTTTCTGTGCTTTTTCTTTGCATTCTCCTGGTTTGGATATTAATTTGACACCTTCATGGTAAAGAAATTGTAGTGGAGCTATGTCATAAACTCCTTCTGTTAGAGGCCAGTGCAGTAGCCTATGTCCTTTCATGCCTTTCAATTCTGAGTGAGTGGGAAGAAAAGCAAACATTGAAAAAGTGCTTCAGCCAAATTCCATATGTAATGCCATTGGGAGAGTATTGACTAAAATAATTTCAGTCAGGGAAATATAGTTGTAATATTTTTACAGGATTTTCCTAGGTAAATGAAGGAGCCTTCAGTTGTATACATTTCAATTGCCCCAAAATGTATTTGCTACATTTTGCTGTTGTTTGAAGTATTACCTCTTAATCTTCTTTGTTAAATTTTTTTTCGTTTTGTCTTATATAGTCCAGTTTTCAAAGATGAACTTGGTCTTTTTTCAAATGTCACCTTTTTACCGATACTTTTTCATTAAATTATGAAAACTGTTAACTACTGTCGGTGTGGTAATTTTTTATTTTGGCATATGGGTTTTAGAAAAGCTTACATATGTTTCTTTTATATTTAAAAAAAATCTTATTCATTAAGCAAAACAGATGGTAAGGGGAAAGGAAGTAGGAATTGGATGTTTAGAAGCACAAATTTGTGATTCATGTCAATACCAGGGACCAAAGAGAACTCGGAAATTGGACTCTACCTGCAAATCATGATTTCATCAGGCCGATAAGACGGAACCTTAGGACCAACATAAATCACTAGGGGAATGGAGCCTGTCTAAAGTCACAAAGTTCAGAAGGCTTAGATCAGGCCTCACTTAAATATACATTCTTTGCAAAATTCATTCTATTTTGGAGTCATGTGAGAATATTAAGATTATAGGGGTTATGTAGTGTCATGGGGGGATTTTTGAGGGCATTTATAAACATTTTCATTATGTTTGAGAAATGTATTTGCTGAAGGTCATTGGGTAAATCATTAGTGAAGACAGTTAAAAGATAAGGTTGTTTCTCGCCCCCATCTTCTCTTCCCCCTCCTCCCCCTCTTCCCCTGCATTCTCCCTCCACCACCACCACCTCTCTCTCCTTCATAGATAACTGTTCTGATTCAGTAAATTTCTAGGTAAAATGTTGGAGTACTAAAACTACAAATACCACTCTGTTATAGCCAACAAAAGCTTTGGGTGTATTCTAATGTCTATATCTCTAATAAGAGGTGAACCTTTGTTTTCATGTTGAAGAAACTTTTAAATTCATAGAATAAACTAGAGGATGCACAGTCCCGGGGCTTTTTCCCTCCAGGACTTTACAATCCTTAGCATGCTTGCTGACCCTTAAGAATGGAGGAAAAATACATGATAGGATTAAAGCCTTATTCACCACTGAATAACCTTCATGGGATATTTTCAAAAAATGTATCTTATTTATAACAAATGTTTATTAGATTTTCACAACCTTAATTCACCTATTTTCAAGTTTTATGTAAAGCAGCAATTACATACTGATTTTTAAAAATAACTTTAAGTTAATAAATAAAGGCCTACCCTGAGGCTGTCTCTCCTACACATGGAGCTCTGTAATACTCAGTTCATCATTGTTGAAGGAGGCTTCTGTGAATTCAGTTAATTTTACTTCATGGATTGGAACGGATTGCATGACCTGAAACCATGAGGATAGTTGTGTTTGAAATGAGCCGAGATGACGGGGGTGGTCACGCCCCAGATTGGTGCTTCCTGCCCTGTCTAGTCACTGATGAGTTCTTTGACCTGATGCTCCCTAAATACATTAATCATCTTGACAAACTCTCAGAGCATCCATCATTTCTCATCTTGTTAAAGTGGGTTTGGGTGTGAGCATTCCAACCTCACAGCCTGGACACCCCAAGCATTAATTTCTCTTTCCCTGACTACTCCTCCCACCCCACCTTCTTAGTTTCCTTTATTTTTACCGATTGTCAGGTTATAAACAAACTAGAAAGATGGAATTGGGCTGATTAAGCTGTACTTAACTACAGCAAGTATCTGCTCAGCTTCTCCCTGAAGAAAACAACCTGAGAGGGGGTTTACTCATGAGTTCTGTACTGCTCCATTCTTGCCATCCTGGACAGAAGATTGGACTAGTCATCTGACACAAAGGCAAACAGTTTAGAAGCTCACATCCAAAGAGCAAGATAATTCACACAAATCTAGACTGGACAGGCCTCGCGATGGAGCTAGGACCTGGTGAACTTGCCTTCTCCATAGCTAGTCTAACCTGTAACTGAGTGTAGTTGGCTAAATAATGGCCCCCCAAAGATGTCCACATTCTAATCCCTGGAACCTGTGAATATGTTACATTGCATGATAAAAAGGACTTTGCAGATGTGATTAAGGTTAAGGACCTGAGGTATGGAAATGATCCTTGGTTATCCAGGTGAGCCCAACCAGTATAATCACAAGGGTACTTTTAAGAGGGAGGCAGGGGGATCAGCGTCAGTAGCAGTAGGAGTTGTGATAATGGAAGCAAAGAGGTTGGAGTGATGCTAAGAAGGGCCGTGAGCCAAGGAATGCAGGTGACCTCTAAACACTGAAAAAGGCAAGGAAATGAATTCTCCCCTTAAGTCTCCAGAAGGAACCCAGCCCTGTCTACACCATGACTTCTGACCTCCAGAACTATAAGAGAATACATTTGTGTTGTTTTAAGCCACTAAATTTGTGGTAATTTGTTACAGCAGAAATAGGAAGCCAATACGCTAGGCATAGAGCAAGTGTTCCTTATCCTTTCAGGGGCACATTCCTCCTTCCCAAAGGGCCCACCTGGGCTGCAGCTGACCACTCTAGGTTGGTCCTGTGCTTTCTATCTTAGTTGAAACACTTTCTGGAAATGGAAAAATATGTGTTTTTTTCAATCAATAAAATCCTTCCCTATACAAATTAGTTTTCTATTTCCTCCCTCCCACCCACTTTTTCCAAGGTAGCCTTTGGTACGTCTCAGGTAGCCTTGGGTAATCTTCCATGGCCTGCTTGATCCAGTGTGCCTGGATCTGGCACTGCCTAAGGACTTGCCATAGGTTTGGATGTCCCTGTTGTCTGAAAAACTGTCCTCGGGAAGTGGAAATAATTCACTGAGTGTAACTCTGGGGAGTGGGGGAGAGGTGATAGAAGGCAGGTGGGGCTCATTATGAGGAATGATGCTCTAATTATCAGAACCTCCTACAAGGAAATGGGTAGCTTGGAGAGTTAGTTCTTGAAGATCCCAGGGACCTGAGCAGGGCTTGGGGATTAAAGAATGCAACTCTATGCTGCCTATAAGAAACACACTTTTAAGTATAAAGATACAAATAAGTTAAAAGTAAGAGGACGGAAAAAGATACCGTGTTCACACTAACCAAAAGAAAGCTGGAGTGGCTATATTAGTATCACACGAGGGCAAATTCCTCAAGAGGACATAAAAACCCTAAATGTTTATGCACCTAATAACATAACTTCAAAATACACTAAGGAAAAACTAGTAGAACTTCAAGGAGAAACAGACAAACCTGCAATTACAGTTTATGTCTAATTAATAGCACAAGTACATAGAAAATCAGGATATAGAAGATTTGAACAAAACTATCAACCACCTAGATTTAATTGACATTTACCACTCACTCCACCCCACAGCAGCAAAATATACATCTTTTTCAAATGCAAGTGGAACATTCACCAAGTTAGACCATATTCTGGGCCATTAAACAAGTCTTAATAAATTTAAAAGGATTCAAAAACAAAGAACATTCTCTGAGCACAATGGAATAAAATTAGAAATCAGTAACAGAAACACCTCTGGAAAATGTGATTACTGGAAACTAAACACACCTCTAAATAACACATGAGTCCAAGAAGAACTGAAAAAGGAAATAGAAAGTATTTTGAACTGAATGAAAAAGAAAAAATACAATTTGTGGGATGGTGCTAAAGCAGTGCCTTGGGGAAATTCTATAGCACCAAATGCTTATATTAGAAAAGAAGGGTGTCAAATCAGTGGCCTCACCTTCCACCTTAAGAAATTCTAAAAAGAAAAGGATATGAAATCCAAAGTAGAAGAAAGGAAATAATAAAGATCAGAGCTGAAGTCAGTGAACTAGGAAAGAAAATCAATAGAGAAAATCATTGAAACCAAAAGCTGGATCTTTGAGAAGTGATAAACCTCGAGTGAAACTGATCAGAAAAAAAAAGGCAAATTATCAACATTAGAAATGAGAGAAATGACGTTGCTACAGATTCTACAGATATTAAAAGACGAATAAAGGAATATTATGAACAACCTTATGCCAGTAAACTCAACAGCAAAGACAAAATGGATACATTCCCTCAAAGACACAAACCACTAAAGCACATTCAAAAATAAATAGATAACCTGAAAAGCCCTTTATTATTAAGTAAATTGAATTTGCAGTTAAAAACTTTCTTATGAGGAAAACTCCAGGCCCAAATGACTTTGCTGGTAAATTCTAACAAACATTTAAGGAACAAATAATATCAATTCTACACAACTCTTCCCAAAAGATTGAACAGGAGAGAATAGTTCTCAACTCATTCTATGAGGCCAGCATTAACCTAATATAAAAACCAGACACAGACATAAGAAAACTACAGATCGGGAGTTCCCTGGTGGTCCAGTAGTTAGGACTCGGCACTCTCACTGCCATGGCCCCGGGTTCAATCCCTGGTCAGGGAACTAAGATTCCGCAAGCAGTGTTGGCAGCACGGCCCCCCCCCCCAAAAAATACAGGTCAATATCCTTTATTTAAAGCAAATGTGGGCTTCCCTGGTGGCACAGTGGTTAAGAATCCTCCTGCCAATGCAGGAGACACGGGTTCGAGCCCTGGTCCGGGAAGATCCCACATGCTGCGGAGCAACTAAGCCCATGTGCCGCAACTACTGAGCCTGCACTCTAGAGCCCGCGAGCCACAACTACTGAAGCCCATGCACCTAGAGCCCGTGCTCTGCAACAAGAGAAGTCACCACAATGAGAAGCCTGCGCACCACAACAAAGAGTAGCTCCTGCTCGCTGCAACTAGAGAAAGCCTGCACACAGCAACGAAGACCCAACGCAGCCAAAATTAAATAAATAAATAAATTTATAAAAATAAAGTAAATGCAAAAAAGTTCTTAAAACTTTAGCAAATTGAATTCCAACAATATATGAAAAGGATAGTACATCATGACTGTCTTGGTCCACTTGGGCTGCTATAACAAAAAACTGTAGACTGGGTGGCTTAAACAACAGGAATTTATTTCTCACAGTCCGGAAGCTGGAAAGTTTATGATCAAGTTGCTATCAGATCCATGTCTGGTGAGGGCCTACTTCCTGGCTTGTAGACAGCTGCCTTCTCACTGTGTGCTCACATGGCCTTTCCTTGGTGCCTACTCTCATGGAGAGAGAGAGAAATCTTCCTCTTATAAGGGCACTAATCCCATCATGAGGTTCCCACCCTCCTGGCCTAATCTAAACCTAATTATCTTCCAAAGACCCCACCTCCCATTGTGGGCTAGGGCTTCAACATATGAATTTGGGGGCACACAAACATTTCAATCTATAACAATGACCAAGTGAGATTTATTCCAGAAATGCAAGTTTGAGTGAACATTCAAAAAATAATCAGTGTAATTTGCTATATCTCCAACATACATAAAAAGTATTTGACAAACTCCAGTGTTCACTCCTGATAATAATGCTTAGCAAACGAAGAATAGAAGGGAACTTTCTGAACCTGATAAAGGACATCTATGAAAAACCTACAGCTAACATCATACTTAATAGTGAAAGACAATGTTTTCCCCCTAAGATCAGGAATAAGACAAGAGTATCTGAACTCACTACTTCTCTTCAACACTATACTGGAATTTCTAGTCAGTGCAGTAAAGCAAGAAAAAGAAATGAAAGGCATTCTTACTAGAAAAGAAGAAATATTTATTTATTTTCAGATGACATGATTATGTAGAAAATCAGATGGAATCAACAAAAAAAGCTACCAGGACTTCCCTGGTGGCGCAGTGGTTAAGAATCCGCCTGCCAATGCAGGGAACACGGGTTCGAGCCCTGGGCCAGGAAGATCCCACATGCCGCGGAGCAACTAAGCCCGTGCGCCACAACTACTGAGCCTGCGCTCTAGAGCCCACGAGCCACAACTACTGAGCCCACGTGCCACAACTACTGAAGCCCACGTGCCTAGAGCCTGTGCTCCACAACAAGAGAAGCCACCGCAATGAGAAGCCCGCACACCGCAACAAAGAGTAGCCCCTGCTCGCCACAACTAGAGAAAGCCCGCGCACAGCAACAAAGACCCAACGCAGCCAAAAATAAATAAATAAAATAAATAAATTTATTAAAAAAAAAAAAAAGCTACCAGAATTAGTAAGGAAGTCTAGCAAGGCTGCAGGATAAAAGGTCAATTTACAAAAACCTATTATATTTATATACTAGTAAGGAACAATCAGAAGTTGAAATTTTAAAAATATACCATTTATGATAGCACCAAAAATGTGAAATTCTTATGTATAAATCTGACAAAAGATGTGAAAGACCTTTACAACGACATCCATAAAACATTACCAAGAAAAATAGGAGACCTAAATAAATGGAGAAAGACACCATGTTCATGGATCAGGAGGCTCAATGTTATTAAGATTTCAATTATCCCCAAGTTGGTCTATAGATTCAATGCAATTCCAATCAAAATCACACCAGGGTTTTTTGGGGGGGTGAATTAGTAAACTGATTTTAAAATTCATGTGAAAGTGCAAGGGACCTAGGATAGGCAAAACTGCTTAGAACAAAAAGAATGAAGTTAGAGGACTGACACTACCTGATTTCACGACTTATTATAAAGCTACAATAATCAAAACAATGTGGTATTGGAGTAAAGATAGACATATAGCTCAGTGGAACAGAATGAATTCAGAAGTAGACTCATATATGTGGGCAACTGATTTTCAACAAAGGTGCAGAGCAATTTAGTGAAAAGAGGAGTGTCTTCAACAATCCTCTTCCCAAAAAGCATGCTGGAAAAATTGGATACCCATATGTAAAAAGTAAAACAGCTCCTATCAATACCTCACACCATATATAAAATTAATTTCAGAATGGGTCAAAGAGCTAAATCTAAAACTATAAAACTTCTAGACATGAACAAAGAAGAAAACCTTTAGGATCTTGTTTAGGTAAAAACTTCTTAGATATGACACCAAAAGCACCTTCCTTAAAAGAACATACTGGTATATCGGACTTCATCAAAATTAAAACTTCTTTTTGAAAGACACTGTTGCTAGGATGAAAAAAGAAGTCAGACTGGGAGGAAAGGTTTGCAAATCATTTATCTGATAAAGGAGTGGTATCAAGAATGTGTCAAGAATCCTCACAACTTAATAACAAGAAAATAACCTAATTAAAAAATGAGCAAACCATCTCAACAGGCACTTTGGTGAAGACAATGAATGGCAAACGCTCACATGAAAAGATGCTCAACCCCATTAGTCATTAGGGAAATGCAAATTAAAACCACAGTGAGATACTGTTACACCGCTATTAGAATGGCTAAAATTTAAAAGACTCACCATACCACGTGAACTGGAACTCTCATAAGTGGGTGGTGGGAATGTAAAATGGCACGGCCGCTTTGAAAAACAGTTTGGAAGCTTCTTACAAAGTTAAACATACACCTACCATAAGATTCCGCCATTCTGCTCTTAAATATTTACTGGAGAGAAATGAAAGCAAATGTTCATATAAAGATTAGTACACAAATGTTCATAGTAGCTTTGTTTGTGATTGCCGAAACTAGAAACAACTCAAATGTCCAACAACACTTAAATGGATAAACAAGTTGTGGTACTTACATACAGTGAAATACCTCTTAGTAATAAGCAGCCGCATAGCACAGGGAGATCAGTTCTGTGCTTTGTGTCCACCTAGAGGGGTGGGATAGGGAGGGTGGGAGGGAGAAGCAAGAGGGAGGAGATATGGGGATACACGTATACGTATAGCTGATTCACTTTGTTATACAGCAGAAACTAACACATCATTGTAAAGCAATTATACTCCAATAAAGATGTTAAAAAAAATGGAATGAACTACACACAGCAGGATAGATATTTTGATTCTCAAAATAATTATGCTGAGTGAAAGGAGCCAGACAAAACAGAAAACGTACTGTATTATTCCATGTATATAAAACTCTAGAAAATGAAAACTAATCTGGAGTAACAGTGGATCAGTAGTTGCCTGGGAGTTAGGAGCACGGAGGGGCGGGACTGAGAGATAATAAAGGGGCAAGAAGAAACTATTGAGTGATGGATATATTCATTATCTTGATGATGGTGATGGCTTCAGGCATATGTGTATGTGTCAAAACTAACCAAATTTTACTCTTTGTATATGTCAGTTTATTGTATGGCTCTTATACATCAATAAAGCTATTAAAATAAAACCTTAAAAAGACTTCTTCAATTATGTCTGTGTGTCCCTAGGAACTCTGTTTCATTGGCCTGCAATCAGGAGGTTTTATTCAGCTTCTGATGGGTAATGGTTGGGCTTCAGCCATGCTCTAGAGACACAAGATTGCACAAGCACCATCCTTACGGCCCATGGAAGTTCTCATGGGGTCTTCTGAATCTAAATCTGCAACCCTTCTATGCTAAACACCTGCCTCCTTCATATTTTCCTACTATTATGTTCTCTACCTGGCATAATTTCTCTAGGGTCAATTTGAAATTACCGTGGCCACACTGGGGAATTTCTGACATGAACAAGATTGTTCACTTAAGAAGTACCTCAGGGGATTTCCCTGGTGGTCCAGTGGTTAGGACTCGGAGTTTTCACTGCCGTGGCCCGGGTTCAATCCCTGGTCCGGAAACTAAGCTGTGCTGCGCGGCCAGAAAAAAAAAAAAAAAAGGGGTACCTTAGAACAAAAAGGGAAGAAACCCTCATGAGTCATGAGGAGATTGTTTTTATCTAAAAGAGAATTTTTTTTAACATAGGAAACTATATTAGCTTTGTTTCTATACTTCAAGGATTAATGAATGGTAGCTTTAAAATTATTTAGATTGGTAAAATTGTCAGTGGCCTGAGTTATTGTCTAAACCAGCTGTAATCTCAATATCTATATATCTATTTATCTTTCTATTTCTTGTGTCTGTCAAAATGGGGTTTCTGTATCAATACATTCTTCCTTCTTCAAAAAGCAACAAAATTACCCTTTAAAAATTGTAATTTCATGTTTGTCTGAAGCTGGGTCCCTCTTAATTTTTGTCCCTCTCCGTTTTAACCCCCTTAGGAAACTTTTAAAGATTAACTGATGAAAACACATTCAGTTGCATTGTAAAGCAATTATACTCCAATAAAGATGTTAAAAAAATTTTTTAATTAAAAAAAATTCAGTTGTTATGTGTACACTTTTTTTTCTAGTCCAGATAAACTGTCAAAAATGTCTAAAAAAAAGAAAATGTTATTAAATTATGTTTCTTTTTGTAGACACTGAAAAGTGTACTTACATAATAGCCTTTGTTATTCTAGTTATGAGGAAAGAAGAAAAGAGCTTAATTCCAAGATGAAGAAGAGCTTTTGATACAACTTAGTCTTTATTTATTTATTTATTTGGCTGAGCCGGGTCTTAGTTACAGCACATGGGCTCTTAGTTGCGGCATGTGGGATCTAGTTTCCTGACCAGGGATGGAGCTTGGGCCCCCTGCACTGAGAGCACAGAGTCTTAACCACTGGACCATCAGGGAAGTCCCATGACTGAGGGTCTTTAAAAATTAGTTTACCATTTAAAAATAATGTCAGCACAATATTTCGGTTTGTACAAAACCAGGGTTAAATTATTTAACCTTTCTAAATTTCCTACACTGGCTTTATGAGTTAAGTAAGTTACCATTGTTTCCATAACTTCCTGAAAAAATATATATACGAACAATTAAATGAAATGATAATAACTTTTTAAAGAGTTATTATGAAATTTTATGAAATTCTTAAACTGCTACAAATCACAAAGATTTAACATATTAGCTAAAATTGAAATTTCCAGATCCTGACTAATTTTAAGGCCTTAGATAAATGGTTAAGTTAATTAATAAATAATCTTTGGATATCTGGACAGTTTCTAAGTAAGAAACAGATACAAAACACTGGCCACTGGACATAACTCTTTATTCTTATCTCCTAGAATGGCACTGTCCTTATCGTCCATAAATTCAGGAGAAGTGCAGAGAACTAACTGAATTCTAAAACCAAAATTTTTAAAGTTCTCAGAAACCCCTTGAACGTCCATGGCCTAAAGTCTTGCCATGATCCTTGATAGCAGTAAGATCTGTCCCCTCTAGGATCCACAAGTTACCTCCTTCTGAGTTAATAACGAGTTGCCCCATGGATTTGGAAAGTAATCCCAATCCTAGACTCTACCCTATGACATGCTGATATCATTAATTACAGCAGGGAACTCATAAAATACCTCCAGCTTTATCACCAGCAAGTACAGCTGCTTCTTCAAAACACCCACCTAAGCAGCCTCTGCATGATCCCAAACCTGAAGGCTTGGTTTTCTGAAAAGGCATCAGAGAAAAACTGCCCTTGAGCCTCAGTGGAAAAGACCTTTTCAGGTACTGTTAGCAACCGACACAACACTAAAACTCCAAGGTACTGATACTGAAGTTCATGTTTCCCAGCTTATAAGATATACAGACCACCTAGAGGGGTGGGATAGGGAGGGTGGGAGGGAGGGAGACGCAAGAGGGAGGGGATATGGGGATATATGTATACCTATAGCTGATTCACTTTGTTATACAGCAGAAACTAACACACCATTGTAAAGCAATTATACTCCAATAAAGATGTTAAAAAAAAAAAAGATATACATCACTTCATCCTGACTACTGGATGGCCATTCCATTGGAATACTTTAAACAGGATTCTTAGGATCCCTCCAGAAACTGCTGACCGCGGAAGTTGACAGCTTCTGCCCAAGGTTAATTTTCTGATTCTTCAGTGGCCTTTTTCCTTCCTTTTTCCACTCATCTTGCCTGTTATTGTACTTTACACTCCCTAGGAACTGACTCTAAGGCTCAATATGTTCTTCCTTATCTTCATCCTATGACTTTTGACCCTTTATGATCTTCTCCCACTTCAGAAAAAGTAAAATGTTCTGATGGGTTTTTCTCAGACCATAGCTACTGCTCTGAATTTAACTGTTTGCTGACAAAAATTTAATCTTTTTTTCTTTTAAACACTTGAGAAGGTACGTTTCCTTTTATAGGCCCCTTCTGGTTCTTAAGTTTCCCCCACGTCATTAATCCCAAGCTTCAGTCACATAAAAATTGACCTCACATCAACAAAATGCTTCTACTGAGGTTACTACAACCCTATCAGCACAACGTAGCCCGTAAGGAATGAGAACTAATATTAGCTACAAACATTTTTTTTTTTAAATTTGACCGCACCACACAGCTTGCGGGATCTTAGTTCCCCGACCAGGGATCGAACCCGGGCCCCCAGCAGTGGAAGATTGGAATCCTCACCACTGGACCGCAGGGAATTTCCTACAAACATTTGTTCTCTTCAGAGACACTCTTTTTGGGAACTGTTTACCTCCACTCACGTTATCTGCCCTTTTCAAGGGACATATAATTAGCTCATGTAAAATGATACTTATACTCCCAGTAAAGTCTGTGCTCCATTGGGATACCATTTCTGAGGTGGACATCAGACTTACACCAACCTGCCACACACTAACTTATCCAATATATTTGGGGTAATTTTTTTTTTAACTTTATTTGTTTATTTATTTATTTATTTATGGCTGTGTTGGGTCTTCGTTTCTGTGTGAGGGCTTTCTCTAGTTGCGGCAAGCGGGGGCCACTCTTCATCGCGGTGCGCGGGCCTCTCACTATTTGGGGTAATTGTTAGAGACTTTCAGATATTTAAAACTACCTCTCTTCCAGAGGATCAAATTTTCCTGAAAAGAAGAGGGAAGCGCAGCAGAATCTGGACAACTCCCAGAAAGATAACTGGCTCCTCCTGCATTCCCTGTGAGCTGCGGTTCCCACCGTGGTGAAAAGGTGGCCCCAAACCTGTCTCGGACCCTAACAGATGCCCTAAATGACACAACTTCTACTCTAGAAGGCTCCCCCACCCCCAAAAAAGTCTAAATTCTTTAGCCAGGCTGTCACGAGCAATCCGAGGAGCGAGTTAGCTTTAGCAATACCTCTTGCTGCACTTATATAAATACTACAGGTCAAGTAGAACAATTTCTGATGAGGCTAAAAGAAAAAGGCACCTGGCTCTCTACAAGAGACCAGCTGGACCATGGGACATGTTTCCATGGCCTGGGTTGGGTCATCTAGGCCCCTGTGTCCAGAGTCTATTACGAGGACGAATCATCACCTTGTTTCTGGTAACTGCCTGTGGTGCTTTTGGCCGATGGATCCTGTCCAGAGTCGTAAATGCCGCTGTGCAGCCCTTGTCACATCAGAAGATTCAGTACCTCATCCTGCAACAAAAGGAGCAGGAGAGACTTGCCCAAGTCCTCCTGCAGACAATTTTCTCGGTGCCACCTCCAGATCAGCAATATCTCAGCAATGGTGATGATTAGAATATATAAATTCATGTCCTGTGGCCTGACCTCATCTGACCTTGGATGAAAGGGGGGGGAATGAGAAAGAAATGCAGCCCCTGACATCCAGGAGCTGGCCTGGCACTCTCAGCAAGGCCTTGGTGCTCTCCCGATGGACATGACCAATTTCACAGATTCCCAACATCAGACAAGGCCACTCTATGACTGTAATGGATCAAGACAAAAGCTAGACTAATAAGCATTGTCCAAATTCCCCAAATGACTAAACATCACCCTCTCCTAGCTCATATGAATGGGTGCTGCTTCTTTATCAATCACTCCCTTCGCCTCACCTTTCTAGATAAGGATTAAGATACCCAATCATAGACTCACCCCCACTTTCTGACAGCCTCCGATCCGTGGACCCTCCCCCCAAATCTCCTAACACAAGGCCACATCCCGTAATAGAATCTAACACCTTCTTACCGAGACATCGCATGGTGTATATGTTCTCCTTTGTGGCAAGGAATCAATGAACCCAGATTTGTGTGACTGGACGAACAAATTAATGAATGAAGCGGCTTATAATAAAAGATCCAGGACTTACCCTCTAAGAGCTCATAATGTAGCAGGAGAGACAGACAAACCAACGGTTCTCAGTCAGTGTGATGAGTATTGTGATAAAACGTAAAGACAGGATGCTGTACAAGTGACATGTCAGAGCCAGGGGTTTCAGTGAAGGCTTCCTGGTGGAGGGGACACTAGGGTGAATCTTAGGTAGGAGTTAGTCCAGTACAGAGGTAGGGGTTGGATTTAGTGGGAGGAAAAACGTGTCTAGTCAGAGAATAGCAAGTTCAAAGGCAAGAAGCAGAGAGAGTATATAGCTAGACCATGACTGAGGTCAAGAAGGGACTACCAGCAAGTCTTCAGGGCCTTATATGCTTTTGGGTCCATTGAAGGGTGGTAGGATTAGATTGTATTTTATAAAGATTCAATAACACATACTGTGATCAAAGTTAACAAATCATTTACCTCCAGATGTTAAGATGGATACAGCATCACTTTTATTGTATTGCCAAAAAGGCATAAATTGAATTAACCATGAGGAAAAAGCAAATTAAGGAACATTCTGCACTTTGAACTCCAAAAATATCAATGTCATAAAAGAAAAAAAGGCTGGGGAGCTGTCCCAGGTTAAAGGAGACTAAACACAGCTAAACACAATGCTTTACCCTGGATTGGAATTAGGAACGAAATACTTTTTTTTCTTTTGCTAGAAAGAACATTAGTGGGACAACTGATGAAACTCAGCTAGATAATACTGTATGGATGTTAATTGCCTGATCTTGGGAATTCCCTGGCGGTCCAGTGGTTAGGACTCCACGCTTTCACTGCTGCTGTGAGCCTGGGTTCAATCCCTGGTCGGGGAACTAAGATTGCCACAAGCCACGTGGTGTGACCAAAAAAAAAAAAAATCCCTGATTTTTTTTTAAATTTTATTTATTTATTTATTTATGGCTGTGTTGGGTCTTCGTTTCTGTGCGAGGGCTTTCTCTAGTTGCGGCAAGCGGGGGCCACTCTTCATTGCGGTGCGCGGGCCTCTCACTATCGCGGCCTCTCTTGTTGCAGAGCACAGGCTCCAGACGCGCAGGCTCAGTAATTGTGGCTCACGGGCCCAGTTGCTCTGCGGCATGTGGGATCTTCCCAGACCAGGGCTCGAACCCGTGTCCCCTGCATTGGCAGGTGGATTCTCAACCACTGCGCCACCAGGGAAGCCCCCAAATTCCCTGATCTTGATAACTGTACTGTGGTTATATAAGAGAATGTCCTTGTCTTCAGGAAATGCACACCACAGTATTTAAAGGTAAAGGAGCACCATGTCTGTAACTAACTCTCAAACTGTTCAGGAAAAAAAAAAATATATATATATATATATGTAAATGAGAGAAGGATAAAGCAAATGTGGTAAACTGTTAACATTTGGGGAACCTAGATGAAGGGTAGTCATGAATTCTTTATGTTATTCCTGCAACTTTTCTGTAAGACTGAAATTTTTTCAAAATATAGTTACCCCTTCCCTACCAAAAAAAAAAAAAAATGCATGTAGTTGAACAAGCTCTATGCGTCAGCACTGTGGTGGGACCTGGGAAGGAGAGGGTAAATAAGACGCATCCCCTGCTCTACAGGACTCATGGTCTAGCGGGCCATCTTGGCAGCGGATCCAAAGGTGTGAGACAAGACCTCCAAGAAGATGACAACAATTTGGGCAAGAAATGGGGAAGGCCTGAATGAACTAGGGCAGTGCCAACGTAGCTGGAAGGACATTAAAGGGACAATATTTATGATCTGGTGACTAACTGGACTTGAGGTAGGGAACAAGAGAAGTCTAGTGAGGTGTCCGGGCTTCTTACACAGTCCATTGGCCGGACCTTGGTCCCAGTAACCAAGACAGAGTGCTCGGGCAGTTTGTGGAGAGTAATGGGATTGGGTTTGGACAGCTCAGTGGTGCTGTTAAGTAGAGGGTTTGAGCTACAGGACTGTAGTTTAGGGGAAAGATCTGAGCTGAGATATATTTGGGGGAGTCATCAGCATCGAGGAGTTAGAGGAAGCCGCGAGATAAGAAGAAGGCACAAGAGAACTCCAACATCTGGAGATCTCAGTCCCAGTCTTTGCCTCACCCAAGAAAATGTCCTTCAAGTTCTTACTTTTCTACCGATGGTTTGGGCTCTTTGCCAGATTTTTCCCAGCTGGATGTGTGGCTTTCGGAGGCTCTTCACTTTGTAGACTTCCTTCCCACGCGTAAATGGGGACATGGGAGAGTAGTTGTCTTAAGCACCTCCCGGTGTGAAAGCGAAATAACTGAGGCCATAAACACCAGTTATTCTAAGTACTGACCGTAAACTGAACTGAGATTGCTCCAACCCTCTCCTGCCTGCCTAGAGCCTTGTGCCTTTAGGTATTGATTTCTGGTTCTTCCTCCTTAGTGAATTAAAGGAAATTAGAATGCCACAGTGATTGTGATTTGAGTGCGATTTGATAGTGCAGATGGCAAAGAATGGGACACTTGATTGAGAGATATAAATAATGAGGTAACACTGACCTTGGATTCAACACATACAATAAAATGCGTAAATCTCAAATGTGGCCCTGGATGGTTTTTGACAGTACATACACCTGTGCAACTCACGCCTCCATCGGGATACCGAACAGCTCCATCACCCCAGAAAATCCCCTCAACTCCCCTTCACAGTTAATACCTGACTCGAATCCCCCAGGAGCAGCCACTGTTCTGTTTACCTCCCTCCCTTAATTTTATTTTTTAATGTTTTAAACTTGTGGGTTATTTAGAGAGAGTATGGATGGTCAGGTGGCAGAGCCAGGAATGCATTTAGGCTCTCAATGGAGAATGTGAAACAGAGTACACTTTAGGAATATTTATTCCACAGGATTTTTTTTTATTGAGGTATAGTTGATGTACAATATTACATAAGTTTCAGATGTACAGCATAGTGATTCACAATTTTTAAAGGTTATATTCCACTTATAGTTATTATAAAATATTGGCTATATTCCCTGTGCTGTACAATATTTCCCTGTATCTTATTTATTTTATACATAGTAGTTTGTGCCTCTTACTCCACTACCTCTACCTTGCCCTTCCCCCCTTCCCTCTCCCCACTGGTAACCACTAGTTTGTTCTCTATGTCTGTGAGTCTGCTTCGTTGTGTTATAGTCATTAGTGTGTTGTATTTTTAAGATTCCATCTATAAGTGATATCACACAGGATTTGTCTTTCTCTGTCTGACTTATTTCACTAAGCATCAAATAAAGCCTCTCCTCTTGCCCCACCAAAAACATTTTGCGAGAGTTGGCCTCCAGTTGACTCTTCTCCACTAGGAAAATAGGATTTGTTTAACCGCTTGAACTTTCCTTTTGAACCTGTTTGTGTTTAACCGGACCCTCGACCCAATCTCTCAGTGAGGCATTTGGATAACTTTTTTTGGTTAAGTCAGAGATTACCTTTAGCTATCCGTCCAAACTCCAAAGCTTAGGTTCACTGGGCTCCAAGCCTCTGTCCCACCTCCCTGCCCCGGCGGGCTCTGCTGGATTCTTCCTGCCGAGGAGGAGGGAAGGCGTGGAGGGAATCGGTTTCCACCCACAGCCCCGGCCGGGTGACTCTCCACCTCGGGCCCTGCTCTGCCACCTGACCTCCGAGCCCCCTGCAAGTCATCAGGCTGGTGAGTGCCCTGCTCAGGCCGGCCTCCCCGCCCCCTCTCTGGAGAGGGGACATCTGGCGACAGCCAGCCCCATCCCCAAACCCGTGCGGCTGAAAGGAGACCGACCCCCTCTGCCACCCGGGGACCCGCGCCCCGCGCGCACCCCACTCGGCCGGCCGGGGCTGGGGAGGAGGCGGGCGCAACCTTCAGCTTCCCGGGGGCACCCGAGGCCGCGGCCGCGCCGCCAGCCAGTACCGGGCCCCGCGCCCGCACAGGTGGCCCGAGCAGAAAAGGGACATTTGCCAGACACCCCCTCCCCCCGGCTTGCACCACGGAGCGTGGGGTTAAAAGTTGCGATTGCAAAAGTCCCGCGTCTGATCTTGGGCCTTATCTCAGATTGACAGCCGGAAGGCCTTTAGAACCTCTGCCAATTTTTAACAGCCAGTGAGGACTGCAAATGCTACAGCGCTGGCAGGCAGCATTTGAGGACGATTTGAGCTGTGTTTCTTTAAAAAAAAAAAAAAAAAAGCGGTTTATCGAAGGTAATATTAAACCAAAGATTATTTTCCCCTATCATTAATTTGCCCATCCATGTGTGGGACCAGTGACTCCAAATCAGATAATTGTCAAGGAGAAGGGTGAAGATGCAGGCAGTTTTGATCATCATCAGGACGCAGTCTGGGAAAGAGAGAAGGCTCTTGAAAGTTGTCTGTCTTTCCTCTCCCACGTGGGTTTCTTAAGTAAGGATTTTTTCTTTTCTGATAATTTTTCTTTTTCTTCTACCTGTTCGCTGGTCACAGCCTCTGGCCTAAAGTCCCAGAATAGAATGTTCCTGCCTGTGGAGTTCAAGACTCCTTGCCAAACTGGCATGGTGCCTTCCTAGGCAGCAAGAAATAGCTGAGGGGCTGTCATTTCCTACAGTGGTGCCCCAACGATGTCCTTTTCTCCCCCCTTTCCATTGTCTGAATTTGAAAATGGATGTTATAGAGAACAGACTGGTGGTTGCCAAGGGGGAGGGGGCTGGGGGAGGGATGGAGTGGGAGGTTGGGATTAGCAGATGTAAGCTTTTATATATAGAATGGATAAACAACAAGGTCCTACTGTACATCACAGAGAACTATATTCAACATCTTATGAAAAACCATAATGGAAAAGAATATATTAAAAAAAGAATGTATATACATATATATATATGTATAACTGAATCACTTTGCTGTACAGCAGTAATTAACACAACATTGTAAATCAACTATACTTCAATAAAAAAAAAGAATATGGATGTTATTTCTACTTTAGTGTATTATCACTGATGAACTGCATTTCTAAAAATGCAGTTCAGAAAAGTGCAGAGCAGGAAGATTGGCCTTTGGGCCGTCAGAGAAGGCAATCAACACCATGCACGGATGGGAAGGGCAGCAGGAGAAGGACGCCCAGAGGGCCACCAATGAGGGAGTTTCCCACCCCCTGACCCGCCTTGGGGGCTTGGGTGCTGGCATAAAGGCAGCCTTGGCTTATAGAAGCAGCCAGCTCTCTCTGGGGGTCACTAGCGCCAAGGTGTGGATGTTGGAGTGTTGCTTTTTTTCTCTCTCTTTTTAAGAGAAACCTTGAAAAAAAAAAAAAAAAAAAAAGCACCGGTAAGTTGATTGAAGATCTCTTGTGTTATGGCCTATCAGCTCTTTCTTCTTTTTTATCTGTCTCGTCCTGCCACATTGCATATTTTGTTCTGATCTGGGGAAAGTGTGTCCAGCCTTTCCAGTTCTGATTTTATTTATTTATTTATTTATTTATTTATTTATTTTTGGCTGTGTTGGGTCTTCGGTTCGTGCGAGGGCTTTCTCCAGTTGCGGCAAGCGGGGGCCACTCTTCATCGCGGTGCGGGGACCGCTCTTCATCGCGGTGCGCGGGCCTTTCACTATCGCGGCCCCTCCCGTTGCGGGGCACAGGCTCCAGACGCGCAGGCTCAGCAGTTGTGGCTCACGGGCCCAGCCACTCCGTGGCATGTGGGATCTTCCCAGACCAGGGCTCGAACCCGTGTCCCCTGCATTAGCAGGCAGATTCTCAACCACTGCGCCACCAGGGAAGCCCTCCAGTTCTGATTTTAAAAACTCAATCTGTGTTGGGATCTTACCAGCGTCTTAGGTGTTTTGCTGAATTTGCTCCATGCGATGACATTTCACTTTATCTCTGTTGTCTTCAGTAAATCTCCCCCATGACAATGTCTTCCGCTAAGATTGAGTGTGTTTTGCGGGAGAACTGGCGCTGCGGTGAGTCTCCAGTGTGGGAGGAGGCATCCAACTCTCTGCTCTTCGTAGATATTCCTGCAAAAACGGTTTGCCGGTGGGATTCGCTCAGCAAGCAAGTGCAGCAAGTGACCGTGGGTAAGGATGAAGGATGGGCTTGGATCTGCCCAGACAGCCATCTCTTCCCTGGGGAGGGGCGGTCACCGAATGTGTCATTCCTCCGGGACCTTCTTGTTAAAGCGTACTGAATATGCTTGAAAACTGTTGGATTGTCATCCTTTCTGTGTCCCCCACTTTGACCCAGGAGTAAAATCTGAATACTTTCCTCTTCCCCTGCGGGTGCCGGGCAACATTCCCCATTGTGTTTTGGATGGTGAGTCACGGTAGGATCTTTCCTTAATACCTTCAGTTAACAGCCGTGAAAGTTGGAGACCTGGCTTGTGGCACAGCAAAGGTTATCTACCTTGAGTCAGGCCAAGGCCTTAATTTGCAAAAAAAAAATAATAATAATAATAACAACAGATATATGCCCTCTTTGTGCAAAGAGGAGCTTTTGGACTTAGAAAGCATTAACCGGGACTTTCTGTTCACTGTTCAAAATAGGATTCACAAAGGAATTTCGAGTGCATTGGAGTATGATTCTGTTAATGGCCCTGTGATTTCCCATGGAGGGGTTTATCACATTCTATGGCCCAAGGGTATGGGCTTGACTAGAGATAAAGAAGTTTCTTCTTTTCATTCTTGTGTTCGTGGGAAAGAGATACCAGGAATTCCTGTGACCTCAGGATGCTCTCTCTCAACCCAGAACTGGGGACCTTTTTTTTTTTTAGATGAGAGGGAACAGCTTTTAATTCACTCACGGACATGACTGTGGCTAAAGGCAAAATGACTGTGACCCGCTGTGATCAGACTTGGGGGAGGGACCCATCACCTTCCCTAGTCTCTCTTTCCCAGCATGCACACATTAGGGATATATTCCTACCCCTAATCTTCAAAACAAAAACAAAACAAACAAAAAAAAAACCCCAAACCCTGGGAAGGGCTTGTGCTGTCCACAGTAGCTTAAAAGCTAACAGAAGCCTCAGGCCACAGGTTCGGATCCCTGATGAGGATATGACGCTCCTACTAGTGTCTTGCACATTCCCTGGGACACTCCACGGCTCGAATTAACTTCTGCACAGGGCACCAAGCGTCTTGCACTGAATAGATGCTTAGGAAATGTTTTCACAATAAAGTCTGTCAATTTGTTTCCTGTGAGTACTCACCATGGTAATCAATCTCTCCACTTAAAAAAAAAAGTTTCCTTATACGTGGAAAAATGTTAAACCCAGAAAACCTAAAATTTAAATATACAAAATATAGTAGTATAAGGAAGACGTGATTTTTTAAATCACTGCATCTACATTTCTATTATTTTTAATCATGCTTACTTCCAAAAAGGATTTAAGAAACAATTTTCAATTAAATACATACAAACTAGGGTCCCTTTAAAAAGACAAGTCCTCCGCGATGAAGAGTGGCCCCCGCTTGCCACAACTGGGGAAGGCCCTCGCACAGAAACGAAGACCCAACACAGCCAAAAATAAATAAATAAAAATAAAGAATTATTCTAAAAAAAAAAAAAAAAAAAAAAAGACAAGTCCTAATTAAAAAAAAAAAAAAAGATAAGCCCTGTACTTGAGGGAGAGAGAGATGACACAAAACCCAGTTCCTGGAACTAAACACAGTTTGTGTCCCTGCATTTCCTGAAGATCGGGCAAACTGAGCATCGCTTGCTCTGTGACAACTGCCCTGGTTTACACACCACCCCCTTAGGAACCTCTCCTCTGAACTTGCTGTGGCACCTGCCCCAGTGTATGGCGGCTGCTGTGGTTTGACTTCTCTGCTTCTCCCGCTAGACTGGGAGCTTCCAGAGGAGTTGGGTTTCGTTCATCTTTCCATCCATGCTGCCCGGAACAGCACACGGAGTTCATGCTCAACGAATATACTCGGTTATGTAACCGTCACTATTCAACAGAGAGGAGGGAGCACTCCCCTTGCCAAAAGAGCTGCAACCTCTTAGAGATGCCGGGTGGCGTGATGGACACAGTGTGACTACTGGCTGCCCTCTGACTGCTGCTTTTACCTCTGCAGATGCCCCAGTCAGCTCTGTGGCCCTTCGCCAGTCAGGAGGCTACGTCGCCACAGTTGGAACAAAGTTCTGTGCTTTGAACTGGGAAGATCAGTCAGCAGTTGTCTTGGCCACAGTAGATAAAGACAAGAAAAACAATCGATTCAATGATGGGAAGGTGGATCCCGCTGGGAGATACTTTGCCGGTATGGTTTATCTTTAGCACCTACTTACTGAGCTTTGGGGAAGACCAGAATATGACTTACAAAAGCCTCACAGCTGCAGTAGTAAAAGAAGTATTCGTAACAGGTCTTGGGTTCTTCTCTTATTATTACTTAAGTCACTTGTATCAAAAAAAAAAAATCCCATGAGAAAAACTTCATAGATATCCCTTTCAACTGCTGTCTCTAGCAGACTAAAATTTGTATTGTATTTTTGTAGTTTAAATGAGTTTTAAGATAGAGGTTGTGTTGTGGTTACTGTTTAAATTGGAAATAATTTCAAACTTTCAGAAGAAAAAAGTAACAATAGTACAAACAACACCTGTATAGCCTTTACCTAGACTCACCTATTGTCAACATTTTGTTCCAACTGCTCTCTCAATACATAAACATTTTTCTCCAGGATCATTTGGAAGTAAGTTGCATATATCATGTGCCTTTACCTCTAAAATACTTCAGTGTGAATCTCCCAAGAAAAAAATGACGTATTCTTACATGACCATAGTACAGTAATCAACTCAAAGAAGTTTAACATTATGACAATTTTATATGATGTACTATCTATATTTCAGTTTTGTCAATTTGCCAAATAATGTCCTTTATAGCATTCTTTCCCTCCAGTACAGAATCCAGTCTAGGATTATGTACTGCATTTAGTTGTCATTTCTCTTTAAACTTCTTTCATCTGGAATGGAACATAGCCTTTCTTTGTTTTTTATGACATTGCCATTTTTGAAGACTACAATCTCACCCAACTCCCCTCTTTTTTAACAGAACATTCCTCATGTTTTTGCGTTTGTCTAATGTTTCCTTGTGATTAGGTTGATGCTACATATTCATGGCTGGAATCACTGCATAGGTGCTGTTCTGTCCTTCTCGGGGTATCCCATCTGGGTACCATCTGTCCCTCATTGGTGATGTCAGTTTTGATCACCCAGTTGAGGTCTTAGATTTCTCTGCTGCATAGTTAACTATTTTTAAATTGCAATTTATAAGCAGTTTGTGGGGTCTGTTAGTGATCTATTGCTGTGTAACAAATTACCCTGAAATTTAGTGGCTTAAAATAACAAACAGGGCTTCCCTGGTGGCGCAGTGGTTGAGAATCTGCCTGCCAATGCAGGGGACACGGGTTCGAGCCCTGGGCTGGGTAGATCCCACATGCCGCGGAGCAAATGGGCCCGTGAGCCACAGTTACTGAGCCTGCGTGTCTGGAGCCTGTGCTCCGCAACAAGAGAGGCTGCGTTAGTGAGAGGCCCACGCACCGCGATGAGGAGTGGCCCCCGCTTGCCACAACTAGAGAAAGCCCTCGCACAGAAACGAAGACCCAACACAGCCATAAATAAAAATAAAATATAACAAACATATATTATCTCACATAGTTTCTGAAGGTCAAGAACCTGGGTCTGGCTTGGCTGGATGGTTCAAGGCTATGTCCTGAAGTTGCAGTCAAGCTGTTGGCTGGGGCTACAGCCTTGGAGGGAGCTGGAGTCTCTGAAGCGGCCTGGAGGATCTGCTTCAAATCTCACTCACATGGCAGGCAGTTGACAGGAGGCTTCATTTCCTTACTGCGTGGGCCTCTCCATAGGACTGCCCGGGACATGGCTTCCCCCAGAGCCAGTGATGAGAGGCAGAGAGAGAGAGAGAAAGAGAGACAGCCCAAGATGGAAGCTACAGTCCTATTATAACCAATCTCAGAAGTGACATAGCATCACTTCTGCCATGTGCTATTGGTCACAAAATTATGGAGGGGACTAGACAAGGGTGTGAATACTGGGAGGCAGGGATCATTGTGGGTCATCTTAGAGGCTGGCTACAACATGCGGAGATACTTTAAGTCCAAGCAAATATCCTGGTCCTCATCAAAATATCTTCCTTAGGTTTTACATTCCTTGATGATTCTCACTTGAAGCCATCTTTATTATGATGGCTGCAGAATGACTTATATACAGATTTAAATGAATTTTAACTCTAGTTTGAAATTAAATAATGCATTTCACATTTAGTTCTCATTTAGCTCCCATCCTAACAACCCTGTAGTTAGCCAAAGTTGATTCTAAATCCCTGCTGTTTCCACCTCCCCACTCTGCCCCTCACGTCATCAGCCATGCTGTCCTGGCTCCATTCTCTTTCTTTCTTTCTTTCCTTTCTTTCTTTCTTTCTTTCTTTCTTTCTTTCTTCCTTTCTTTCTTCCTTTCTCTTTCTCTCTCCTTCTTTCTTTCACTGCGCTGGGTCTTTGTTGCGGCACGCAGGATCTTTAGTTGCGGCATGCAGGATCTTTTAGTTGCAGCATGTGAACTCTTAGTTGCGGCATGCATGTGGGATCTAGTTCCCTGAGCAGGGATCGAACCCGGGGCCCCTGCATTGGGAGCGTGGAGTCTTAGCCACTGGACCACCAGGGAAGTCCCTCCATTCACTTTCAACATGGAAGGTAAGTAAGATCTGAGCAGGTGGTGTGGATTGTTTCCCATCTTCCTGGACTTTACACAACCACAGATCTAGTCCAGGACAGGTTGAAAGATTAAAGATGAGAATCCATTGGAAGCCCTTCTGCCAGTAATTTCTGCAGGGTGAAGAAATATGATTGGATACTCTACCTCCTGTTGAAGTTGATTTTCTCTCTCCCTTATGGCTAGAAGTTTACAGCTCTGTGGCACTTGGTGAGACAAAATTAAAATGCCCTCAGAGGCCTGAGTTCTTAGCCTGGAGTCCCCAATTCTTAACCTTTGCCCTCTGGAGACCCCTTAAAATTGTAGGCATCAGTGTGCATACATACTGGTCATGTGCATCTGTCAGAAGCACCTGAGAAACTTTTTCTAGAGAGAGTTTATAGCTTTCAGCAGGTGTTGAGAGCTGTCCCTCGCCCAGAAAAGGGTGGGGTCATCTGATAGTCTGGATGGGGGTCTCTTAGTGGTGGGTGGTACCCTGAAGGTGTCCCAACACCCAAGGTCTCACCTGTCTGGGCTCACTACTAGATGATGATAAACCAGGGCTCCAGTTTCTTTCCCACTAAGGAAGAGCCCTTTCTAAGCAGTGGGGGATCCACATTCATGTTCCAGGCATCTCTTTCTGTGAGGCAGATAGTGGGGGAAGGGGGTGGGTGGGGGTGGAATAGAAATAATAGAAACAAGCCCAACTGCCCTATAGCAAAAAAAACAGGGAGGGAGGTCTGGCTTGCTGTTCAGGCTTCCCAGTTTCAGTCCATTTTCCTCTAACTCACCCTTCTTTCAGATGGCGCATGTTATAGTAAATGAGCTTTCCAATTTCTTCATTATGTTAAATTCTGCTCTGTCCTCTGAGATCACACTCAAGTCTAAGTGCATATTCCATGGGCACATGAGAAGAATGTGTATTCTGCTGTTGTTGAATGGAGTGTTCTCTATAAATGTCACTTAGGTCCAGTTTGGTTGATGGGATTCAGTTCTTCTATTTCTTTGCTGA
This sequence comes from Balaenoptera ricei, assembly GCF_028023285.1. NCBI lineage: Eukaryota > Metazoa > Chordata > Mammalia > Artiodactyla > Balaenopteridae > Balaenoptera > Balaenoptera ricei. The sequence goes on from NC_082660.1 coordinate 43,217,258, forward strand.
TTTTCTATCTACTTGGATCTATTACGGAGAAAGGGATGCTGACATCTCCAACCAGAATTATGGATTAGTGTGTTTGTCCTTTCAGTTCTGACTTTTGCCTTGTGTAGTTTGAAGCTCTGTTGTTAAGCACATGCACATTTAGGATTATTATGTCTCCTTAGTCAAGTGACTATTTTCACAGTATGTAGTTACTCCTATTTATCCCTGGTAGTTTTCTTTGCTCTAAGTATATCTTGTCTGATACTAACATAGCCTCTACAGTTTTTTAAAATTAATATTTGCATAGGATAGGTCTTTTCCCATCCTTTTACTTTTAAGCTACATATATCCTTATATTTGAAGTGAGTTTCTTATAGACAGCATATAGTTCTATTTTCAAACAATTTATTCTGACATTATCTTAATTGATGTGTTTAGATTATTTACATTTAATGTAATTACTGATATGCTTTGACTTAGATCCACCATTTTATTATTTGTTTTCTCTTCTTTCCCTCTGTATTTTTTTGTTACTCTGTTTCCCCTTTCCTGCCTTCTTTTAGGTTATTTGAATATTTTTTAGAATTCAATTTTAATTTACTTATTGTGATTTTTCACTATATCTCTCTGTATAGTTTTTTAAGGGTTCCTGAATGGATTTCAAATGTATAGTTAACTTTTCACAGTCTATCTAGAACCAATATTTTACCACTTCAATTGACAATCACCCATTTATGTCATAGTTGTCTTTACATACATAGATTTAAAATCCCATCAGAAAATGTAATTTTTGCTTTTGATCATCAGAAATATTTTAAGGAACTAAAGGGAAGAATAGTCTATTATATTTATTCATATACGTGCTATTTCTATTGCTCTTTCTTCATTCCTGTTGTTCCTTTTGGTATTTTTCCTTTTGCTGTTTCCCTTCTGTCTGAAGAACTTCCTTTAGCAATTCTTTTAGAGCAAGTCTGCTGGCTATAAATTCTCTTAGTTTTACTTCACAGGAGAAGGTCTTTATTTCACCTTCATTCTTTAAGGATATTTTCACTTGATATAAAATTCTAGGTTGACACTTTTTTTTCTTTCAACAAATTAAAAATGTATCACTTTCTTCTGACCTCCACAGTTTCTCATGAATAATCAACAGTCATTGAAATCATTATTCTCCTATATGTTGTATGTATGTCATTTTTCTTTCATTAATCTTAAGGATTTCTATTTAACTTTTTAACTTAAGTTTGGTTGTTTGTTTTTTGGGTTTTTGTTTGTTTGTTCTTTTTTTTTTTTTTTTTTGGCCACGCCACGTGGCATGTGGCATCTTAGTTCCCCGACCAGGGATCGAACCCGTGCCCCCTGCATTGGAAGCATGGAGTCCCATCCACTGGACTGCCAGGGAAGTCCCTATTTAACTTAAGTTTTTAGAAATTTGATTATGATGTGTCTGGGTATAGGTTTCTTTGGGCTTATCCTGTTTGGGGTTTGCTCAGCTTCTCAAATATATAGTTTTATGCTTTTCACCAAACTTGGAGAGTTTTGAGCCATTACTTCTTCAAATATTTTTTGGCCCTGTATTCTTTGTCCTCTTCTCTAGGAATCTAGTGACACATATGTTAGCTCTTTTGTTGTTGTCCCACAGGTCCTTAACACTCTATATTTTTTTCAGTCTTTTTTTCTCTCTGTTGATCAGATTGGATAATTTCTTGATCTAGCATCAGATACACTGACTCTTTCCTCTATCATCTCTATTCTGCTATTGAGTCCATCCAGTGGGTTTTTTATTTCATTGATTTTATTTTTCAGTTCTAAAATTTTCACTTGGGGATTCTCTATATCTTCTCCTCCTTTGCTGCTATTTTGAGTTTTGTTTTAAGACTCTGCAGATCATTCATTTGAGCATTTTTATAAGAGTTGCTTTAGTCTTTGTCAAGTAATTCCAACATCTGTGCCATCTCACTGTCTGCCTCTTGATTCTTCTTCCTATACGACTTGAGATTTTCATGCTTCTTTGTGTTGCCAAGTAACTTTGGATTGTATCCTGGACATTTTGACTATTACCTTATGAGATGCTGGGTCTTGTTTAAATCCTATGGAGAATGTTGATGTATTTGTTTCAGTAAGCAATCTGTATGTTTAGGTTCAGATCACAAGTTCCAACTTACTTTCTATTAGGTGCCATTAGGTGCGCCACTCAGTGGTAAGTCTGAGCCCTAGAAGGAGTTCTATCCATTAGCTCCGTTCTCCAAATCTTTAGCATGCTAATTAGAATCAGATCCATGCGTGTACAAACAGATGAGCCCAGTAGATCACAAACAACTTTATGGGGTTGCATTCCTGAACATCATCCCTCTTTACTATCTTCTAGTACTTTCCAGCTTCCTGTAGCTCCTTTTCACTCCTCCAGTCAGAAACCACCCACTTCTATGGCTGTTCTGCCTCCAGGGCCAAGTGGCAGGAGGGGAGAGAGAGAGAGAGAACATGAAAGCAACGGTGTTTGATCTGCCCTTTTGTCCCTGCAGCTTCACTAAATGGAGAGGAATGTCGCCTTCCCTCACAGTTTTGATTCCTGTAGTTTCCTGTTGCTGACCACGCTCTGCCTTTGCTACCCTCACTGCAGAATTGCCTGGGGGCTGGTGCATGAGAAAATGGAGAAAAAGGAGTAGAAAATAAGCAGGGGGTTTCTTCCTCTCTCTCTCTCAGAGCCGTAGGAGTGTTTTCTGCTCCTTGTGCCAGATCTAGAGGTTTCTCTCGGACCTCTTTCTGCCTGCACCATGGTGCTCACTTCCAAGTTTCAGGCTGGGTTGAGTTCAGGCCAGGACATACTAGAGGATAAAATGGAGAACTCAAGAACTCGCCACCAATTAGGTGATACTTCAAATTCTGTGTTCTTCTCTGAGCCGCCTGATAATTTTGTAGGTACCATGGCTGAGGAAACAGCTCCAGCAGTTCTGGAGCGGCGCCAAGGGTCCCTGTACTCCCTCTTTCCCGACCACCATGTGGAAAAGTACTTTGACCAGGTGGACATCTCCAATGGTTTGGATTGGTCTCTGGACCACAAAATCTTCTATTACATCGATAGCCTGTCCTACTCCGTGGATGCTTTTGACTATGACCTGCAGACAGGAAAGATCTGTATGTACTCTTTCATTATTTTTCTTAATATTGCTGGTATTTTTTTCATATGCATATGACTAGCAGGCTGCCTCGCCCTTAACCCACTTGAAAAGGTCCTTACTTTTCAAACAAAGAACTGCCTAATGTTATGATTCCAATATTGTAATGATTACACAGACGACTATACTGCCGGTCAAGCCATGGCTCTCAGCACAACTAAATATGGTCACAGTTGGCATAATATGGCTAGGTCCTTAATCCTTTTTCTTGCAACCATCACTAGAAAGAGGCTCACTGTAAAACGGATCCTGTCTTACCAGCTGGTGCTTAAAGGCAAATAGTATACAGCAGAATGGGACAAAAGAACAGAAAATTAGAGTTTGGGGTTGATATTTCTTATTTGTACTTTAGTTAACTATAGGCAAGTACTTAAAGACAAATTAACAACCTTTCAAAATGGAAAAGTAAAAAAAGTAGTTGCAGATTGTTCAACTCCACCAACGGGATCTAAATGAGCCATAGTTGGAAACTGGGAGGGAAGGAATTATTGGAAAGAATTTAAAAAGGAGTGCTTGAAACTTGCATGAAAGGTGCCAGACCACAAGAGCAAAACCAATCATAAAAATGACTTGAAAAAAATCATGAGTCTCATGTAGATTTAATCAGAGGCAAAATATTCCAGCACAGATGTTTTGCTTTGAAATATGTAGTGCTCTTTTTCATGACTGTTTTTACCCACTTTACTTACACATGGTTTTAACATTTTTTCCCTTATACCTCAATCTGATTACTGTAATGACCTGGATTTTGTAGTGTAACGTTCCTCCGGATTTTGATGCTTGTTTTTTGTACATTATGATTCCCTTTAAGGCCGTCCAGTTGGTTTCAGAATACCCCTCTTTTCAGAAACAAGCTCTTCTAATATTTAGATAGGGTGATTTTGGAGCATTTAGTTGGGCAGAAACAGAACTCATACACCTTGTTAGTTTTTGTGCGTGAATTGTTGGCAGCTCAAACCTGGGCCCTCGGCTGTGAGAGCATGGAGTCCTAACCACTGGACCGCCAGGGAATTCCCCAAAGTAGGCATTTTTTTGAAAGTAAAACAGCAAAGGTCTGACCACAGACTGAAGTGTGTCTGAGGTGGGCATGCAGGGCTTCAGTTCAGGTCCCTCAAAAAGATCTTTTGTTATTTTATTAAGAATTCTGCTTTCTTTTTTCTCTCCTCCTCTGAAAGCTTAAGTAGCTGTGTCTGTACCCAAACTAAAAGGAGTGAATCCACCCCAAATCCTACAGTACAAATCCTTTGTTGAGGGGTGCCCACTCATGTTTTTGGACATTTTTAGAGTTAGGAATCCTCCTGAATCATCCCACCTGTGGTACCCATTTGCCAGACACTGGATAAGCAGAAGTGATCAGTATTTATAATCAACTTGATTGCTAATTGTTTGGCGCTCAGTATTGAGGGGCCTGTGGTTTTGGGGTGGGTGTGTGTGGTTGGTTTGTCTGTTTGTTTGTTTGTTTTTAACCATAGCCAACCGCAGAAGTGTTTACAAGCTGGAGAAAGAAGAACAAATCCCTGATGGAATGTGTATTGATGTTGAGGGGAAGCTCTGGGTGGCCTGTTACAATGGAGGAAGAGTGATCCGTTTGGATCCTGAGACAGGTAGGCCCACAGCAAAATGAAAAACCCCCTCCATGTCTAGGAAACACCAGACACTAGGGGCCAGAGAAACTTCATCACTAATAAAGTTATATAGAGATATATTCAAAGGTCTCAATTGGATGATTTTGGAAATAAAGGCCAAAGATATAGCCCAAACGTTATAGTAAGAACTCCTTTTCCTGTAGAGGTAAATCTTTTTTGCCCAGAAGAAATTGTCAGGGAAGGTAGGTGAAATACCTGGGCGAAGTCTGACCTCCAAATCGTCTTTGAACTTTCCTATTGCTCCACAAGGGGTCCCGAAAAGTTGTGCGGGTGGAAATTTGCTAGAGCTAGACTTTAAATGAAATATTTGGTGACCTAGGGAAAAGACTCCGAACTGTGAGGTTGCCTGTTGTTAAAACAACCTCATGCTGCTTCGGAGGGAAGGATTACTCTGAAATGTATGTGACCAGTGCCCGGGATGGGATGGACCCCGAGGGTCTACTGCAGCAACCTGAAGCTGGTGGAATTTTCAAGGTGATCTGGCTATTTCTTTTATTTTGAGGGTGAGGTGGGAGATCTTCGGTTAAGTAACTGAGTGATTGGTGCTTTTTCATACTTCCCAAACACAATTGTATTTGGCATTTAAGCTCATCATGCTAGACTTAAAAACATTTTATTGAGATTTTCTAGACCTGAAGTCCAGGACAATGTGTTCAGCCCACTTTGTACAGTGCTTTAAAATATTTTTTTGCTTCAGTGGTATTTGAAATTCTATAAATCAGTAGAATAGGCTTGGAAAACCAGTGTTTGAAACACATTTATAAGATTAGTTGATTGTTTTGATGTTGCAAGAATATTTTCAGGTTCTTAACTTTTTTTGGCAGTGAAATAAACACTGATAAGAGTTATAGATCTCTTGAGCTGAAAAGAAATGTAGAAGTCATCTGGCGCAAACCCCTTTCTTAACAGATGGGAAGAAGATAGAAATAAATTCAGTTTTCAATCCTAGTTGTAAATGGTTGCTAGTTGAATTATTATCTATGTGAATAATTGGGTTGGACCATAAATACCTAATCAAATAGTTCCTTTTTATTATAGGAAACAAAACAAGGATAATAGGTGGCTAAATATATTATTGTGAATCATAAAAATGTTTTTGGAGAATATTTGTGAATTACCTTGTATCAGAGTTTCTCTCTTTTCTTTTTTTAACAGATAACTGGCCTGGGGGTCAAAGGAATTCCTCCCTATCCCTATGCAGGATGAGTGACAGGCCTTCCTTCATAGTGGAGGAGACTTCTTAGAAGACAACTAGAAAATTCTGGTGCTGAAATTTCAGTCTAGTTACAAAAAAAAAAATGAAGCAATGATATTAATAGGATTAAATTTTTAATTACAATTTTTAAAACATAGAGCATTTTTAACAAGGGGTGACAGGTGGTTTTGATAACATACTATAAGGCCTTCTGCAAAAGTGCTATAGAAATATAGAGGTGTTCAACCGTCAACCAGCCTCTTGATTCTTTGCAAATTGCTGGTGGAATTGGGGGAGGGGGAAGGGACCATATTTGTTCTTTACTCTGCATTCCATACTTACTATACCTAAAGCTTTAAAACACTAATAAATAGTAGTCTGGTAATGACTTGCTATGATTACGTTCCTTTTTATTTTCATCATAATCTTATAAAATATGCTGCAGTGCCGACCTACCTTCGTATTACTTTTCCTGTATGTTATTTTACAAACTAAAATATTACTGGAGGATAAGAATCAAACATTTTGGCAAAATCTATGGTTCCGACTGCCACCTAGTAGATGTAATGTATCACTTTGGAAAGAATACTTTAAAAATAGCCTTATTGAGTTTTCATTGACCTACACGTATTTAAAGTGTACAATTTGATAAGTTTGACATATATATACACATTAATGAAACCAACGCCTCAAGTAAGATAATGAATCTATCCACTACCCCAAGACTTTCCCTGTGTCCCTTTGTAATCCTTTCCCTTGGTCCTTCTGTATGCCTGCCCCCATCCCCAGGAAACCACTGATCTGATTTCTGTCACTATAAATTAGCCTTAAAATTGGGTACTGTGATTTCTCCAACTTTGTTTTTTCAAAATTGTTTTAGCTCTTTTAGTTCCTTTGGCCTTCCATATAAATTTTAGAATCAGCTTGACTATATCCACAAAAAAATCCTGGAGCAATTTTAATTGGAATCGCTTTAAATCTGTAGAACAATTTGGAGAGAATTGGCATCTTTACTATTTTGAATCTTCCAACCCATGAACATGGCATGTCTTTCCAATTATTTAAGTCTTCTTTGATTTCTTTCATCAGCATTTTGTAGTTTTCAGCATACAGATTTTTGTTTTGTTTTGTTTTTGTTTTTGGCCGCACCATGCAGCATGTGGGATCTTAGTTCCCCAACCAGGGATCAAACCCCTGCTCCCTGCAGTGGAAAAGTGGAGTCTTATCCACTGGACCACCAGGGAAGTCCCAAGCATACAGATCTTGTACATGTTTTGTTAGGTTTATATCCAAGTATTTCATTTTCTGGAGCTATTGTGTTATTATTATTTAAATTTTTTGTTTCCAGTTGTTCATTTATGGAAGTATGATTGGTGTTTGTATCTGATGACTTTGCTAAACTCACTTATTAGTTCTAAGGGTATCTCTATAACTTCTCTGGGATTCTTTGGCTATATAATCATGTCTTCTGTGAGCAGACAGTTTTATTTTGTCCTTTCCAATATGTATATTTTAATTTCTTTTCCTTACCTTATTGCACTGACTAAGACTGCCGGCATTATGTTGAATAGGAATAGTAAGAGTGGATATCATTGCCTTGTTCCCAATCTTAGGAGAAAAGCATGCAGTCTTTCTTCAGCAAATATGATGTTAGCTGCAGAATTTTTTGTAGATGCCCTTTCTCAGGTTGAGTAAGTTCTCCTCTAGTCTAGTTTGCTGAGAGTTTTTATTAGTAGTAGTAGTAGTATTTTGTTTTTTTATTTTATTTATTTTTTTAATTTATTTTTTATTTACTTTTGGCTGAGTTGGGTCTTCCTTGCTGCACACGGGCTTTCTCTAGTTGCGGCGAGCAGGGGCTACTCTTCGTTGAGGTGCACGGACTTCTCACTGCGGTGGCTTCTCTTGTTGTGGAGCACAGGCTCTAGGCGTGCGGGCTTCAGTTGTTGTGGTGCGTGGGCTCAGTAGTTGTGGCTCGTGGGATCTAGAGCGCAAGCTCAGTAGTTGTGGCACGTGGGCTTAGTTGCTCTGTGGCATGTGGGATCTTCCTGGACCAGGGCTCAAACCCGTGTCCCCTGCATTGGCAGGCGGATTCTTAACCACTGCGCCACCAGGGAAGCCCCGTAGTAGTATTTTGGATGTATTTTATCAATTTTTTTTCTGCATTTGTTGATTCGATCATATGGTTTTTCTTCTTTAGACATTAATATGATAGATTTTTGCATCCCTGGGATAAACCCCACCCTGGGTGGTGGCATATTATTCTTTTTATATATTACTGGATTCAACCTTCTAAAATTTTGTTGAGGATTTTCGCATCTATGTTCATCACGGATATTGGCCTCTAGTTTTCTTTATTTCTACTGTCTTTGCCTGGTGTTGATATCAGGGTAATACTGGCCTCAGAAAATGAGTTAGAAAGTAGTCCCTCCTCTTCTATTCTCTGGAAAAGATAGTGTCTATTTATGGTTATTTATTCTTTAAACATTTAGCAAAACTCACCAGTGAAGCCATTTGGACCTGGAGATTTCTTTTTCAGAAGGTTTTTTAAACTTTCCCTAGTAATTATAGGGCTATTCACATTATCTATTTAATCTTGGTGAGGTTTGGTAGTTTCTGGCTTTCAAGGAACTATTCATTTTCGTATAAATTGTCAAATTTATGCACTTAGAGTTGTTCATAGTATTTCCTTATTTTTTTTTTAATAATGTCTATGAGGTTTGTAGTAACATCCCCCTTTCTCCCTGGTACTGGTTATTTGTGTCTTCTCTATTCTTTGTCAGTCTTGCCAGAGGTTTATCAGTGTACTGATCTTTTAAAAGAACTTATTTTTTATTTCATTGATTTATCCTCTTATCTTCATTATTTTCTTCCTTCTGCTTTATTTTGATTTATGTTGTTCTTTCTCTAGCTTCTTAAATTGGAATCTTAGATTATGAATTTGGGACATTTCTTCTTTCCTAAAATAAGCATTTAATGCTATAATTTTTCCTCTCAGCACTTCTTTTTCTGCAGCTCACAAAGACTGATATGTTGTATTTCCATCTTTGTTAAGTTCAAAATATATTCTAATTTCCTTGGAGTCTTTCTGAGTGTGTTGTTTAATTTCCAAATGATTGGAGAGTTTACTGTTATCTTTTTGGCATTGACTTCAGGTTTAATTCCATTATGGTCAGAGAGCATATTTTCTATACTTTCAAGTCTTTGAAATTTATTAAAGTTTGATTTATGACCCAGGTTATGGTCTATCTTGCTAAGTGTTCTATATGCACTTGAGAAAAATGTGTATTCTGCTGTTACGAGTGGAGTGTTCTACAAATGTCAGATTCAGTTGAAGGTGTTGTTCGATTTTTTTTAAATTTTTTATTTTATTTTATTTTTTTTTGTCAGTGCAACTTTTTTTTTTAATCAGTCATCAATTTTATACACATCACTTTATACATGTCAATCCCAATCGCTCAATTCAGCACACCACCATCCCCACCCCACCGCAGTTTTCCCCCCTTGGTGTCCATACGTTTGTTCTCTACATCTGTATCTCAACTTCTGTCCTGCAACCCTGTTCATCTGTACTATTTTTCTAGGTTCCACATACTTGCGTTAATATACGATATTTGTTTTTCTCTTTCTGACTTACTTCACTCTGTATGACAGTCTCTAGATCCATCCACGTCTCAACAAATGACTCAATTTCGTTCCTTTTTATGGCTGAGTAATATTCCATTGTATATATGTACCACATCTTCTTTATGCATTCGTCTGTTGATGGGCATTTAGGTTGCTTCCATGACCTGGCTATTGTAAATAGTGCTGCAATGAACATTTGGGTGCATGTGTCTTTTTGAATTACGGTTTTCTCTGGGTATATGCCCAGTAGTGGGATTGCTGGGTCATATGGTAATTCTATTTTTAGTTTTTTAAGGAACCGCCATATTGTTCTCCATAATGGCTGTATCAACTTACATTCCCACCAACAGTGCAAGAGGGTTCCCTTTTCTCCACACCCTCTCCAGCATTTGTTGTCTGTAGATTTTCTGATGATGCCCATTCTAACAGGTGTGAGGTGATACCTCATTGTAGTTTTGATTTGCATTTCTCTAATAATTAGTGATGTTGAGCATCTTTTCATGTGCTTCGTGGCCATCTGTATGTCTTCTTTGGAGAAATGTCTATTTAGGTCTTCTGCCCATTTTTGGATTGGGGTGTTCGTTTCTTTAATATTGAGCTGAATGAGCTGTTTATATATTTTGGAGATTAATCCTTTGTCCATTGATTCGTCTGCAAATATTTTCTCCCATTCTGAGGGTTGTCTTTTCGTCTTGTTTATGGTTTCCTTTGCTGTGCAAAAGCTTTGAAGTTTCATTAGGTCCCATTTGTTTATTTTTGTTTTTATTTCCATTACTCTAGGAGGTGGATCAAAAAAGATCTTGCTGTGATTTATACCAAAGAGTGTTCTTCCTATGTTTTCCTCTAAGAGTTTTATAGTGTCCAGTCTTACATTTAGGTCTCTAATCCATTTTGAGTTTATTTTTGTGTATGGTGTTAGGGAGTGTTCTCATTTCATTCTTTTACATGTAGCTGTCCAGTTTTCCCAGCACCACTTATTGAAGAGACTGTCTTTTCTCCATTGTATATCTTTGCCTCCTTTGTCATAGATTAGTTGACCATAGGTGCATGGGTTTATCTCTGGGCTTTCTATCTTGTTCCATTGATCTATGTTTCTGTTTTTGTGCCAGTACCATATTGTCTTGATTACTGTAGCTTTGTAGTAGAGTCTGAAGTCAGGGAGTCTGATTCCTCCAGCTCCGTTTTTTTCCCTCAAGACTACTTTGGCTATTCGGGGTCTTTTGTGTCTCCATACAAATTTTAAGATGATTTGTTCTAGCTCCGTAAAAAATGCCATTGGTAATTTGATAGGGATTGCATTGAATCTGTAGATTGCTTTGGGTAGTATAGTCATTTTCACAATGTTGATTCTTCCAATCCAAGAACATGGTATATCTCTCCATTTGTTGGTATCATCTTTAATTTCTTTCATCAGTGTCTTATAGTTTTCTGCATACAGGTCTTTTGTCTCCCTAGGTAGGTTTATTCCTAGGTATTTTATTCTTTTTGTTGCAATGGTAAATGGGAGTGTTTCCATAATTTCTCTTTCAGATTTTTCATCATTAGTGTATAGGAATGGAAGAGATTTCTGTGCATTAATTTTGTATCCTGCAACTTTACCATATTCATTAATTAGCTCTAGCAGTTTTCTGGTGGCAGTTTTAGGATTCTCTATGTATAGTATCATGTCATCCGCAAACAGTGACAGTTTTACTTCTTCTTTTCCAATTTGTATTCCTTTTATTTCTTTTTCTTCTCTGATTGCTGTGGCTAGGACTTCCAGGACTATGTTGAATAATAGTGGTGAGAGTGGACATCCTTGTCTCATTCCTGATCTTAGAGGAAATGCTTTCAGGTTTTCACCATTGAGAATGATGTTTGCTGTGGGCTTGTCATATATGGCCTTTATTATGTTGAGGTAGGTTCCCTCTATGCCCACGTTCTGGAGAGTTTTTATCATAAATGGGTGTTGAATTTTGTCAAAAGCTTTTTCTGCATCTATTGAGATGATCATATGGTTTTTATTCTTCAATTTGTTAATATGGTGTATCACATTGATTGATTTGCGTATATTGAAGAATCCTTGCATCCCTGGGATAAATCCCACTTGATCGTGGTGTATGATCCTTTTAATGTGTTGTTGGATTCTGTTTGCCAGTATTTTGTTGAGGATTTTTGCATCTATATTCATCAGTGATATTGGTCTGTAATTTTCTTTCTTTGTAGTGTCTTTGTCTGGTTTTGGTATCAGGGTGATGGTGGCCTCATAGAATGAGTTTGGGAGTGTTCCTTCCTCTGCAATTTTTTGGAAGAGTTTGAGAGGGATAGGTGTTAGCTCTTCTCTAAATGCTTGATAGAATTCACCTGTGAAGCCATCTGGTCCTGGACTTTTGTTTGTTGGAAGATTTTTAATCACAGTTTCAATTTCATTACTTGTGATTGGTCTGTTCATATTTTCTATTTCTTCCTGGTTCAGTCTTGGAAGGTTATATCTTCCTAAGAATTTGTCCATTTCTTCCAGGTTGTCCATTTTATTGGCATAAAGTTGCTTGTAGTAGTCTCTTAGGATGCTTTGTATTTCTGTGGTGTCTGTTGTAACTTCTCCTTTTTCATTTCTGATTTTATGGATTTGAGTCCTCTCCCTCTTTTTCTTGATGAGTCTGGCTAATGGCTTATCAATTTTGTTTATCTTCTCAAAGAACCAGCTTTTAGTCTTATTGACCTTTGCTATTGTTTTCTTTGTTTCTATTTCATTTATTTCTTCTCTGATCTTTATGATTTCTTTCCTTCTGCTAACTTTGGGTTTTGTTTGTTCTTCTTTCTCTAGTTTCTTTAGGTGTAAGGTTAGATTGTTTACTTGAGATTTTTCTTGTTTCTTTAGGTAGGCTTGTATAGCTATAAACTTCCCTCTTAGAACTGCTTTTGCTGCATCCCATAGGTTTTGGGTCGTCGTGTTTTCATTGTCATTTGTCTCTCGGTATTTGTTGATTTCCTCTTTGATTTCTTCAGTGATCTCCTGGTTATTTAGTAACGTATTGTTTAGCCTCCATGTGTTTGTGTTTTTTACGTTTTTTCCCCTGTAATTCATTTCTAATCTCATAGCGTTGTGGCCAGAAAAGATGCTTGATATGATTTCAATTTTCTTAAATTTACTGAGGCTTGATTTGTGACCCAAGATGTGATCTATCCTGGAGAATGCTCTGTGCGCACTTGAGAAGAACGTGTAATCTGCTGTTTTTGGATGGAATGTCCTATAAATATCAATTAAATCTATCTGGTCTATTGTGTCATTTAAAGCTTCTGTTTCCTTATTTATTTTCATTTTGGATGATCTGTCCATTGGTGTAAGTGAGGTGTTAAAGTCCCCCACTATTATTGTGTTACTGTCAATTTCCTCTTTTATAGCTGTTAGCAGTTGCCTTATGTATTGAGGTGCTCCTATGTTGGGTACATATATATTTATAATTGTTATATCTTCTTCTTGGATTGATCCCTTGATCATTATGTAGTGTCCTGCCTTGTCTCTTGTAACATTCTTTATTTTAAAGTCTATTTTATCTGATATGAGTATAGCTACTCCAGCTTTCTTTTGATTTCCATTTGCATGGAATATCTTTTTCCATCCCCTCACTTTCAGTCTGTATGTGTCCCTAGGTCTGAAGTGGGTCTCTTGTAGACAGCATATATATGGGTCTTGTTTTTGTATCCATTCAGCAAGCCTGTGTCTTTTGGTGGGAGCATTTAATCCATTTACATTTAAGGTAATTATCGATACGTATGTTCCTATGACCATTTTCTTAATTGTTTTGGGTTTGTTTTTGTAGGTCCTTTTCTCCTCTTGTGTTTCCCACTTAGAGAAGTTCCTTTAGCATTTGTTGTAGAGCTGGTTTGGTGGTGCTGAATTCTCTTAGCTTTTGCTTGTCTGTAAAGCTTTTGATTTCTCCATCAAATCTAAATGAGATCCTTGCCGGGTAGAGTAATCTTGGTTGTAGGTTCTTCCCTTTCATCACTTTAAGTATATCACGCCACTCCCTTCTGGCTTGTAGAGTTTCTGCTGAGAAATCAGCTGTTAACCTTATGGGAGTTCCCTTGTATGTTATTTGTCGTTTTTCCCTTGTTGCTTTCAATAATTTTTCTTTGTCTTTAATTTTTGCCACTTTGATTACTATGTGTCTCGGCGTGTTTCTCCTTGGGTTTATCCTGTGTGGGACTCTCTGCGCTTCCTCGACTTGGGTGGCTATTTCCTTTCCCATGTTAGGGATGTTTTCGACTATAATCTCTTCAAATATTTTCCCTGGTCCTTTCTCTCTCTCTTCTCCTTCTGGGACCCCTATAATGCGAATGTTGTTGCGTTTAATGTTGTCCCAGAGGTCTCTTAGGCTGTCTTCATCTCTTTTCATTCTTTTTTCTTTAGTCTGTTCCGCAGCAGTGAATTCCACCATTCTGTCTTCCAGGTCACTTATCCATTCTTCTGCCTCAGTTATTCTGCTATTGATTCCTTCTAGTGTAGTTTTCATTTCAGTTATTGTATTGGTCATCTCTGTTTGTTTGTTCTTTAATTCTTCTAGGTCTTTGTTAATCATTTCTTGCATCTTCTCAATCTTTGCCTCCGTTCTTATTCCGAGGTCCTGGATCATCTTCACTATCATTATTCTGAATTCTTTTTCTGGAAGGTTGCCTATCTCCACTTCATTTAGTTGTTTTTCTGGGGTTTTTTCTTGTTCCTTCATCTGGTATATAGCCCTCTGCCTTTTCATCTTGTCTATTTTTCTGTAAATGTGGTTTTTGTTCCCCAGGCTGCAGGATTGTAGTTTTTCTTGCTTCTGCTGTCTGCCCCCTGGTGGTTGAGGCTATCTAAGAGGCTTGATGGGAGGCTCTGGTGGTCTATTTTATTTTATTTTGTTTTTATTTTTATTATTTTTTTGGCTGTGCTGGGTCTTTGTTGCAGCTTGCGGGCTCTTCATTGTGGACTTCTCTCTAGTTGTGGCACACGGGCTTCTCTAGTTGTGGTGCGCGGGCTCTAGAGCACATGGGCTCAGTAGCTGTGGTGCACAGGCTTCTCTCTAGTTGTGGCGTGTGGGTTTTAATTGCCCCTCAGCATGTGGGATCTTAGTTCCCCAACCAGGGATTGAAGCCACGTCCGAAGGCGGATTCCCAGCCACTGGACCACCAGGGAAGCCCCCAGGTGTTATTCAGTTTTATATCCTTCTTAAGCGTCTGTCTTCTAGTTCTATTAATGAGAAAGGAGTGTTGAAATCTCCAATTATAATTTTGGATTTGTTTATTTCTCTGTTCAGTTCTGACAGTTTTTGGTTTGTGTATTTTGGAACTCTGTTGTTAGGTACATATAACTTTAGAATTGTTTGTCTTCTTGGTAAACTGACTCTTCTTCAATACGTAAGGTCTCTCTTTGGTAATTTTCTTTGCTCTAAAGTCTACTTTGTCAGGGACTTCCCTGGCGGTCCAGTGGTTAAGACTCCGTGCTCCCAATGCAGGGAGCATGGGTTCGATCCCTGGTCAGGGAATTAAGATACTGCATGCCCAATGGCACTGCCAAAAATGAATAAATAAATAAAGTCTACTTTGTCTGTTTCTTTTAGTTCACGTTTGCATGGTATATCTTTTTCCACCCTTTTACTTTTCAAGTACTACCTATATCATTATATTTGAAGTGAGTTTCTTCTAGGTAGCATATAGCTGGGTCATTTTTTAAATTGAGGTATAGTTGATTTACAATATTGTGTTAGTTTCAGGTGTAAGCTGGGTCATTTTTTTAATCTTCTGACAATCTCATATTTTAATTGGTGTGTTTAAACCATTTAAACTTGGTATAATTTCTGGTATGTTTGCATTTAGTCTGCCATATTATTATTTGCTCTCTCGCTCTCTCTTTTTCCTGTTTATTGTTCTTCTGTTTGCCCTTCCCTGCCTTCTTTTGGGTTATTTGAACTTATTCTTGTACCTATCGTAATTTTGACTATATCTATTTGCATTAATTTTTATGATTACTTTGGGGATTATAAAATACATAGTTAATTCTTCATAGTCTATTTAGAATCAGTATCTTATCACTTTAATGGGAATGTATAAACCTTACCACCATATAGGTCCCTTTACACTTCCTCCTTCATGTATAAGTGTATTGTATACTATATCTATATACACTGAAAATTCATCAATGTTAAATTTTTTGCTTTCAACAATCAAGCATGTTTTATTCTCTTTTTCTTTTTCTTTTTCTTTTTTTTGACCATGCTGCATGGCTTGAGGTGTCACAGTTCCCCAACCAGGGATTGCACCCAGGCCACGGCAGTGAAAGCCTGAAATCCTAACCACTAGGCCACCAGGGAACTCCCAAACATGTTTTAAAGAACTCAAGAGGAGAATAGTCTATTATATTTACCAAGATACTTACCATTTCTGTTGTTCTTCCTTCGTTTCTGATGTTCCAAGTTTCCTTCCTATATCCTTTTTATTGTGTGAAGAACTTCCTTTAGCAATTCATTTAGAGCAGGTATGCTGGCTATGAATTCTCTTAATTTTCCTTCATAGGAGAATGTCTTTATTTCACCTTCACTCCTGAAGGCTATTTTCACTGGGTATGGACTTCATGGTTGGTAGTTCTTTTCTTTCAGCCTTTTAGCAGTTTAAAAATGTTGTGCCATTTCCTTCTGGTTTCCATGGTTTCTGATGAGAAATCTGCAGTTGTTGAAATCATTGTTCCCCTACAGATAATGAGTCATTTTTCTCTCACTGATTTCAAGATTATTCATTTTGTCTTTAGTTTTCAGCAATTTGATTATAATGTGTCTCGATATGGATTTCTTTGGGTTTATCCTGTTTGGGTTTTGCTCAGCCTCTTGAATCTGTAGGCTTATGTCTTTTACCTAACTTGAGAAGTTTGGGGGTCCATTATTTCTTAAAATACTATTTTCTGCCTCACATTCTTCTTTCTCGGACTCCAATTACTTGAATATTAGACTTTTTGTTGTTGTCCCACAGGTTCCTGAAGTACAGTTCCTGAAATTAACAGTTCCTGTTAATTTTTTTCAATATTTTTTCTCTCTTGTTCAGGTTGGATAATTGTTATTGATCTATCTTCAAGTTCACTGGCTTTTTTCTCTGTTATCTCTATTCTGCTGTTGAGTCCATCTGGTGATTTTGTTGTTGTTGTTGTTATTTTATTTTTCAGCTCTAAAATTTCCATTTGGTTAATCTTTATGTCTTTTTTCTATTCCAATACTTTCCATTTTCATATTTGTTTTGAGAATTTTCATGATTGCTCAGTCAATCATTTTTATAATAGCTCTTTAAAGTGCTTGGCAGATAATTCCAACATCTGCATTATCTCATTCTTGGCACCTGTTGATTGTCATTCCCCACTTGAATTGAATATTTCATTGTTCTTTGTATGCTGAGTAATTTTGGATTGTATCCTGGACACTTTGAATATTACATTATGAGACTCTAGGTCTTATTTAAATCCTATGAAGATAATTCAAAAAAAGTCATGTACCACAATGTTCATTGCATCTCCATTTACAATAGCCAGGACATGGAAGCAACCTAAGTTTCCATCGACAGATGAATGGATAAAGAAGATGTGGCACATATATACAATGGAATATTACTCAGCCATAAAAAGAAACGAAACTGAGTTATTTGTAGTGAGGTGGATGGACCTAGAGTCTGTCACACAGAGTGAAGTAAGTCAGAAAGAGAAAAACAAATACTGTATGCTAACACATATATATGGAATCTAAAAAAAGAGAAAAAAAGGTTATGAAGAACCTAGGGGCAGGATGGGAATAAAGACGCAGACCTACTAGAGAGTGGACTTGAGGACACAGGGAGGGGGAAGGGTAAACTGGGACGAAGTGAGAGAGGGGCATGGACATATATACACTACCAAATGTAAAATCGATAGCTAGTGGGAAGCAGCCGCATAGCACAGGGAGATCAGCTCAGTGCTTTGTGACCGCCTGGGGGGGTGGGATGGGGAGGGTTGGAGGGAGGGAGATGCAGGAGGGAGGAGATATGGGAACGTGTGTATATGTGTAGCTGATTCACTTTGTTATAAAGCAGAAACTAACACACCATTGTGAAGCAAGTATACTTCAATAAAGATGTTTAAAAAAAAAAAAAAACGAAATTGAGTTATTTGTAGTGAGGTGGATGGACCTAGAGTCTGTCACACAGAGTGAAGTAAGTCAGAAAGAGAAAAACAAATACTGTATGCTAACACATATATATGGAATCTAAAAAAAGAGAAAAAAAAGGTTATGAAGAACCTAGGGGCAGGATGGGAATAAAGACGCAGACCTACTAGAGAATGGACTTGAGGACACAGGGAGGGGGAAGGGTAAACTGGGACGAAGTGAGAGAGTGGCATGGACATATATACACTACCAAATGTAAAATCGATAGCTAGTGGGAAGCAGCTGCATAGCACAGGGAGATCAGCTCTGTGCTTTGCGACCACCTAGAGGGATGGGATAGGGAGGGTGGGAGGGAGGGAGACACAAGAGGGAAGAGATATGGGGATATATGTATTTGTATAGCTGATTCACTTTGTTATAAAGCAGAAACTAACACACCATTGTAAAGCAATTATACTCCAATAAAGATGTTAAAAATAAATAAATAAATAAATAAATAAATAAATAAATAAATAAATCCTATGAAGAGTGTTGATACATTTGTTTTAGCAGACAATCTGCGTGGTTAGGTTCAGTCCACAAGTTCCATCCTGTCTTCTGTGAGTGTGGTTCCAGTGTCAGTTCCGTTTTCACAGGCTTTTCAGTGTTATTCACGTCTGTCTCATGTGTGTATCCCTCAGTGGTCAATCTGGGACCAGTGAAGAGATCTAGCACTAGCTCAGTTCTCAAAGTCTTTGGTATGTTAATCAGGATCCAGTCCATGCACATGCAGGTCAGGAGCTGGGAAAAGCAACTCCATAAAGTTGTTTATGAATACCTCGGCTCAAACCCGATCTGCAAAGGCCTTTTCATCGGGGATCTCCAGGGAGCATGTGGGTCTGAAGCTTCAGCCAGCCTCTCCCCCCGTCTTCACTGCAGTCCACTGGTTGTCTGATCTCTGCTTGGTCCTTTCCCAACCCCATTTCTCAAGGGAGTTCAGAGAGCAACAGGGCTGGCATGAGGAGACTCCCAGCACTCCAAGAAGGATGTAGAAAGCTTTATTGTAGACCATCAGGAGACCAGGGATGATCTGAAGCACAAAATAGAGCACCTTCCCCTTCCCCCCAATACAGCTGGCTAGCCTCTTAACCCATTCACTTCCAAACAGTGAGAGAGGTGGAATGGCTGAGGAGGTAGGTCATTCAACGTAGGTCAGAGAAGTAGATAGGTGAAATGTCTGAGGAGCTCCAGGGACCAAGGTGGGGTATTCTGAGGACTGTGAGGAAGAAATCTCCTGGAATTTCAGGTGATCCCAAGCCCCCAGAGTGGCTCTCCTGCTCTCTCCAGGACCCCTAGCCCCAGGAACTCAACCTAGTGGGACCCAGGCTCTAGCCCCCTCCCCTGGTGGTGGAAGCCTCCCCCATGACAAACATTAACCCCCTTGCACTGAGTCTTTTCTGGCTAATTGTCCAGATGGCCATCTAGTCAACCAAACGTCTAAAACAACGTCTACTTGGCAGTGAATCAAGACATCTGGTTAACTTACGAACACAGAAGTAAGATCAAATCCCAAATCAGAACACCTTGTCAAACCCCAAAGCAGGTCATCTGGTCAGCTTGACTTTACAAAAGGAAATCTTTCATCATCCCTGAGGGTACCTGCACATTTCTTGCTGGGCATGCCAAGAATGCAACGCCCTAGTCACTCTTTACACAGTTTCAGAGTTGTATTTGTAGCAAGCTCCCTTGAGAAATGAGGTAGCATTTCCTTCCAGACAAAAAGCAGGTTTGTTGCTGCTCATTATAGGAGCAATCAATCCCCCACATTCAGTGTTCCTCTTCTATAACACCACCCACTATGTGCACAGACATGCACCTAGACCCACCTGTATTACCCCTTTGGAGAACCAGTTCAAACAACACACTCTGGCTACTGCTTTTGCTGTGAATAGTAAAGTCCTTTATCTCTGACCCAGGAGTCTCATGTCTTCTGCTTGCATCCATGAAACAGGATAGATTGTTAGCTTGCAAGTAGGGTAAAATCTCAGACCCTTTACATTTCTGGACATTGACCTGCATCCATTAGACACTGAGTCCAACGTCCTCAGGCCAGGCGGTAACAACAGGCTCCTCACACCAGGCACTAGGTCCTGTCTCTCCCCTGCCAGATACCAACTCCCAACCTCTGCTGCCAACTACTACTGCCCTAATTCCCCCTCCAGAGGCTAACAAATAGCTCTAGAACCTACCTCCTACCTTTTGCTTCAGAGACTAGGTTCCAACTTCTCCCTCCAGAGACCAAGTCCTGACCTCTCCTGCCAGAGATTGTCAGGACCTCTGCCTCCCAACCTGTGCCATGATCAACTAGGTTCCCCAATTTCCCCTCTAGAGGCCAAACCTCCAGTACCCCTCGAGATGCTAAGTCCCAATTTCAGCTCCAGAATCTAAGTCCTCATTCTTAGTCATGAAATGAGTCTCCAATTTTCACTGCAGAGGATGTCCCAACTTTCACAAGTGGTCACCAAAGCTGTCTAGCCACCTGACCTCAACCGAGTATTTCATGATACCATTTCTCATGCAGAGGAGAAAGGAATGGGGAGAGACTGGCAAAGGTAGACCCTGGAGTCTTACAGAGAAGGTATACAGCGTCCATTCAGGACTGATCCTAGGAAAACCAGGAACAGTAACAGACCCTGAGCAGGCCCTTTCTACCCTCTGTGGCTGGTTGGTCTGTCGATAATGACCCAGGCGCCTAGAAGCCCCATTTCTTGGGTAGAGGAGGTTGGGGAGCAGTGGAACAACCTCAGGGGCCAACACCAAGGGTACAGAGGCCTTTTAGGAAGGACCCACTGGGAAAAAGAGGTAAAACCAAAAAGCAGCACATGCTCCCGCAGCAGAGTTGGCTAGACACACAGCCTGCACCTGGGCACTTAGTGACCTCATCTCTTATGCAGGGGAGAAAAGAATTCATGAAAATGGCACAAGTCAACCCTGGGGTTCGCCGTGGTGGGTGCAGTGAGTGGCCTTTCAGGAGGGGCAATGCAGGAACTGGATGGATCTGAGGCCCCAAGCAGTGCCCCTCTCTGCATCCAGCTGGTCTTCCAATAACTACCAGGGATCTGTGGCCCAGTTTATCATGTGAGGGAGCAATGGAATCCCATGGAATGACCCCAGGGACCAATGTGAAGCATAAAAAAATCTTTCAGGGGAACCTCCTATGGAACAGGGACTATCTGAAACCTCATCTAAGCTCCACCCTCTTCAGCCAGCTTGTGATCTGACATTGTCACTCTCTGATGCCATGGTCTGGAAGGTTGACTGACTTGCTCAGCTTGACTCTGGAACCTAGATTGACTTGCTCAGCCCCCATGGACCTCCACACAGGGTGCAGAGACCTTTTAGGAGGTCTCCTCCAGACACTTAGCTCTAGGAAAAGCCCAAGGTCAAGCTCCTCACACCTCAGGAGTCTAACTCTTCCACCTCGACCCTGTTGCTTCCCAGCCCCGGTTCTCAGCAGGTGAGGTCAGAAAGAAGTAGGACAGGCTCCCTGGTCCTTTGAAGGCTTCAACAGAGGATAGGCTTGCTGGGCCCTGGGTTCCGACCTCTGCAATCAGTGGGACCAGTGCCAGGAGCCCCTGTGGCCTCTTCAGGGGGACAAGAGGCCTTTTTGAAGAATGTCCTGACATTCAGGGCTGGTTCCTACCTCCAGACCAAACTCCTCCTCCAACTGCAGCAAGTTAACCAGGCTACTGCAACCCAGTGACATCCTGGCCTTGGTTATCAGCTAGGAGAAATCAGATAGCATGTGAAGTGACTTGAGTCCCTGAGGGTCCCTGCAGTGAAGGAAAAAGACTTTCAGGTGGAATTTCAGCAGACCAGGAGCCATCTGAAGCCCAACACTATGCTCCCTCACCTGTAAACAGCTAGCTGTCTAACATAGTCCTGGTTGCCCTCTGACCCCCCTTCTTAACCTGAGGAGGTCAAGGAGGAGAAGGACTAGCACCAGGAGGCCTCTAGGACCTGTCAGGGGGTGCAGAGACTGTGGGGGATGTCTCTGGGGAGTCCATGGAGGCCAACACAGAGGACTCAGAGACTTTTTAGAAGAGGCTTACTGTGGAACTGGGGTGATCCCGATCCCCAGGATGTGCCCCCCCAATCCCAATTGTAGCCAGCTATCTAACCAATCTCAAGTAAAGAACTTCTTGGCCCTCTTTCTCACCCATATCTAACCCTGACCCTGAAATCGAACAACTGAACATTGACCTCACCCTAAACTTAGCCCTAACACTGATTCTGACCATGAACTTGACCCTCACATTAATCATAACCCTAAACCTGGTTCTAAACCTGATTATAAACCCTAACCCTAAAGCTAACCATAAACTAGATCCTAAACATTACCTGATCATGACCCTGACTCTAAGCCTAACCCCTAACCTAATCCTAAATTTGATCTTTACCCTAAACCTATCCCTAACCATGAACCTGACCGTGACTTAAACCTAACCAGAACACTGACCCTCACCCAGAACCTGACCTAACTCGACATCTAACTCTAACCCTGACCCTGATATTAATACTAAACATAACCCTAATTCTGACCCTGACAATGAACTTGACTCATCCTGATAGTGATTCTGAAACTAACCCTGACCCTAATCATGAAATTGTTTCCCTGATCCTGCACCTTACCCTGATACTAAACCTAGCCATATCCCTGACACTAACATTAACCCTAAACCTAACCTTATGCTGACTTTGTAGGAAAATGTGTTATTCTGATCTTGTTTTTACATATACTGTTTATAATAATAAGATTTTCTCTAGCCATAAGAAGTTACTTTTAAGAAAAATGGGTTATTTTGATGTTGTTTTCACTGAGCTTGTCCCCACAAATACTGCTGAGTTTCCTCTAAATTTACCCTAACTTACAGTAAGAAGCTACTTTGGAGGAGAATGTGTGATTCTGGGCACATTTTTACTTATACTGCTTAGATTAATCTAAATTTGCTCTTTCAAGAATTGGTTTCCTTGGCAAAGCGTGTGAGGTTCTGAGCATGTTTTAAAACATACTGCTTCTTTTCATCTAGGTTTGCCCTAACCTGCATTGGGGAATTACTTCTAAGAAGAATGTGTGATTCTAAGCTTGTTTTCACTTATATTGTTTAAATCCATTTAAGTTGCACTAAATCACCACGAGTTATTTTTTAGAATTATGTGTGATTCTGTGCTTATTTATACATATACAGCTCAGTTTCATCTTCATTTACTCTATCCATATCACTTTTGCGAAAAATTTGTGATTCTGAATATGTTTTAAAATAAAGCTCTTGGGAATTCCCCGGTGGTCCAGTGGTTAGGACTCTGCACTTTCACTGCCAAGGGCCTGGTTTCAATCCCTGGTCGGGGAACTAGATACCACAAGCCAGGTGGCGTGGCCATAAATAAATTAATTAATTAAATAAAGCTCTTAGTTTCACCTAGATTTGCTTTAACTTACTGTAAAGGGTTTATTTACAGGAAATATGTGATTCTGAATTATTTGCAGGGACTTCCCTGGTGGCGCAGTGGTTAAGAATCCGCCTGCCAATGCAGGGGACATGGGTTCGAGCCCTGGTCTGGGAAGATCCCACATGCTGCAGAGCAACTAAGCCCGTGCGCCACAACTACTGAGCCTGCGCTCTAGAGCCCGTGAGCCACAACTACTGAGCTCGCGTGCTGCAACTACTGAAGCCCGCATGCCTAGAGCTTGTGCTCCGCAACAAGAGAAGCCACCGCAATGAGAAGCCCACGCAACACAACGAAAAGTAGCCCCCACTCGCCACAACTAGAGGAAGCCCGCGCACAGCAACGAAGACCCAACGCAGCCAAAAAAAAGAGAAAGAAAACAAAACAAACAAAAAAACCCCCACAACATTGTAAATCAACTATACTTCAACAAAATAAATTTAAAAAGAAAAAGAAGTCCAAGGATCAATATCAGACAAATTTTAACATAATATCATTTCAAGTTAAATAAGAAAATAACATGTAATAATATAATAGATGTCTAAAAAGTAATTGCTAAAATTTAAAGCCAAATCCTAATAAATGCATTTTGCAATATAAAAAAGCCACTCCCTATCCACACTGCTCCCCCATCCTCCAAGTCCTGAATCCATAGGGGTTACCCCAGTGTATTACTGTCCCTATTCCCCCAAATTGTGTATGGTCTTACACTACAGACATGCTGAGCAGTTTCCGCAATAATACTAAGATATTATACATTTTATATACTATATGTATTATATATTATCTCCATCTTACAGATCAGGAAACTGAGGCTCAGAAGGAATAAGGAATTTAGCAAAAGTCAAACTATGTTGGTGTGAAATAAAGGAAAATAAATATATTGGTCTCTACCCCCGATTCCTGACACAGAGCTCCTGAAACCCTTGTAAATTCCTATGTGATAAGAGCACTAGCAGCATCCTTTATTTTACTGAGGTGGCTCTGGGTGGGCTCCTGGATGGTCACCAGAAAGACCGAGCCATGATTAGAAACTTGGAGTTTTCAGCCCCAGGCCCCCATCCTCCAGAGAGGGGCGAGGGCTGGAAATGGAGTTCACGATCAATCATGCCTACGTGAGGAAGCCTCCATAAAAATCCCAATAGCATGGACTTCCGGAAGCTTCCAGGTGGGTGAACACATCCACACACCAGGAGGGTGATGCACCCCAACTCCACAGGGACAGAAGCTCCTGCACTAGGGACCCTCCCAGACCTCACCCTAGGTATCTCTTCATCTGGCTGTTCATCTGCATCCTTTATCATGTCCTTTAATAAACTGGTAAATGTAAGTAAGTATTTCCTTGAGTTCTGTGAGTTGCTCTACCAAATTAATCTAGTCTGAAGAGGAGGTCGTGGGAACCTCCAAGTTGCAACCAAATCAGACAGAATTTGTGGGTAACCTGGGGACCTACTACTTGCAAATGGTATCTGAAGTGGGGTGGGGGGCAGTCTTGTGGGGCTGAGCCCTTAACCTGTGGGATCTGATGTGCTCTCCAGGTAGACAGTGTTAGAATTGAGTTCAGTTGTAGGACACCCAGCTGATGTCATAGAGAATTGCTTGCTGTGGGAAAAACCTCCACATGTTTGGTGACCAGAGTGTCAGAAATCCCAACCTCTCCCTTCCCTGTGTCTCCCTGAAGTAAGGGAGACACAGGGAAGGGAGCGGGTGGGATTTTTTTTTTTCCTATACACAAGAGGGAGAACTCGGTGATTTTTTCTAACACAGTTGGTAAGTGGTAGAGCTAAGTACCAAATGCAGGTAGGTCTGAATCTGAAGGGTAACTATTACCTAAGAAAAATCCTATCCCATATCTTCCTGAAGATTCCATATCTTCCTGAAGGGCAGCTCTATTTCTCACAGGGTCCTCCAAAATCTCCAAACACCAATGACACACAGCCCCAAACACTGACCCTCAAAGAATCCAATTAAGGGCTTCCCTGGTGGCGCAGTGGTTGAGAATCTGCCTGCCAATGCAGGGGACACGGGTTCGAGCCCTGGTCTGCGAAGATCCCACATGCCGCGGAGCGACTAGGTCCGTGAGCCACAATTACTGAGCCTGCGCATCTGGAGTCTGTGCTCCGCAACAAGAGAGGCCGCGATAACAAGAGGCCTGCGCACCGCGATGAAGAGTGGCCCCCACTTGCCGCAACTAGAGAAAGCCCTCGCACAGAAACGAAGATCCAACACAGCCATAAATAAATAAATTAATTAATTAAATTTAAAAAAAAAAAGAATCCAATTAAGGAGCCAAAGAAACCCCCATCAGAGTGTCGCTCGTCACTGGCCCACATAAACACACGCAGCACAGCCCCTCTCCCAGTGATCAACAGTCACGTATCCTCAATCAGCAGCCTCGCAGGCCTCAATCACTAATTACCTCAGGACTCACTAATGGAGCCACATTCCCAACATCACTGGCAGCTGATCACTGACCTTCCAAAACTGCCAATGGCCAAATCATAGGGACTATCAGAGTATACAGAACCATCCCTCAGTCCTTGACTGTCAGGGTCAAGATTTTTCTGTAAAGGGTCTGAGATTTTACCCTCTTAGAAGACAGCAAGTTTTAGAGATGCTGACAGAAGACACGAGATTCCTGCGGCAGAGACAAAGGAGTTTACTATTCACGGTGCAGCAAGCAGCATGTACATCATATCAGCACCCCATGTCCTCGAAGTCCCACAGGGGTGACACAGAGGGACCCTGGTGGATGCTGCACACACAGTGGGTTTACATCACAGCCATGAAAAGCTGAATTTGGGGAATCCAGCCTGCTCTTTGTCCCAGAGGGAGACATTACCTCATCCCTCAAGGTTCCTCACTGTCAACACAGCCCTGAGAAACGGCCAAGGTAATAAGTGGTCAGAGCCCATCTGAGACAACCAGGAAGTAGTCTAAGGTCAGGCTATTATACTTCACCCCACACAAAGGAGTTTAGACTGACTTTCGGATGTCTGGTGTCAGCATCAATAATGACAGCATCCAAAAGCAAACCCCATCCCCAGTGGAGAGACGTTCTATGCCCCAGTCTTTCCTCCATATACAAACACATAACCCAAAGGAACACGGTTCTTTCCAGTTCAGAATTTGTTGTTAGACTTGATTGGGAACACCATGACATTGGTTTGGTGAAGTCCAATAGGTGGTAACATCAATCGCTAAACACAGCATAATCTGAGACCATTCAGGTGTTGGGGGAAGCAGATGAATTTGCATCAGTCAGATCTAAACAAGGTCATGCTGGCCCATGTGTTTGTACAGTTATGAGGGAGGTCTGTCTTCAGGAGGTGACATTGATGGCCTCGGACACAGCAGACTAGTTTTGGACCAGCCATATTCTCTTGAGTTTTTCTGTTTTTGTCATCCCAAGGAAGTGATGACACACCTGGTAGCAGGTCAGATTGCCAGCTGTCTGCTTGACTCTGGGAAACCACACGATTGTTTTGCCAGGCTGTAGTGCTCAATCTACGGGACAAAGAACATTAATTGGCTCCCCATCTCACACCTCTCAGGGTCTAAGATGCTCCTTCCCCAAGTACACTCCTTCCATAGCCATGAAATCAGGGTGTCCCATCCCAGTGCCTATAACTTCACTTTTATTCAGTCATCTCCTGTTTGCACACAGACCTTTCATCCAGATGCAGGGTCAGGTGCAAGAGGACAAAAGGCATTTTTATAAAATTTACAGAGATTTTTTTTAATGTCTTCTATCTTGGCCCCTGTGGGCCACTGGAGGGGAATTCGGTAAGCAGTGTCTTCAGTCAAGTGGTCAGTGTTGTTATGATCTACGACCACGTCCATCCAGCAAAAGAATCCAGGTGACTGAATCAGAATGAAGTTCAAATCCCCTAGGCCCCTTTTGGGCTGAGCTGCCACCTCTTTTGTCCTGACCATTACCCAGAAGGTATCCAATAGACGATGATCCCTTTCTGGTGACAGCCACATCCAGTGACCAAACTGACTTACTTAAGTGTGTGGAGCAGGAAGAGGTAGAGAGAGGTAGAGTCTGAAATCCTTTTGAGTCCATTTTTGAGGAGGCTTTCAATGTTCAACAATATAAGATATCTGCTGATGGTAGGCAGCAATGTTGGGTGCACCACTTTCAGACTGCAAAACTCTGCATCAGAAACATAGAGATTTTTACTTTGTACCCAGTCTCTGATGGTGGATGTGTTACCATGTCCAAGGGACAACGGCAGTGATCTGAGCAGCACAGACTCCATCCACTGCTTGATTCTAGTTGGTCTCATCAGAGAACAGGCCCATACTATGGGCGTCTACATCAGTCACCCAGACTGACCTCAACCACTCACCATCCATTACAGATTCCCACAGGCCACCATCATTGTCCTCAGAAATCCCCATTCACTCTCACCAGAGACCCTCTATCAGACAACCTCCTCCATCACCGTCTCTCAAGCCCTAAAATTCAAATCACGTTCCAACTCTATGCCAACTGCTGTTCAGCTGCTTCTGAGAACCACTTCCATTTCCAGTCCCCACCACTAAGATCACCTTTTCTAAGGGCTGCTCTTTTTTTCACAGGTGCAGTGAGGCCACCATTTCTGTCCAGCATGAGAAAGCTAATTTGCTCTAAAGCTGTGATTTTCCAACTTTTTAAAGTATCATAGCCTTTTCAAAAACAGAAAAGGGGAAAAAATAAAAATAAAAAAAATAAAAACAGAAAAGGGGGGTACTACTTGTGGAATTTGGTTTTCCTCGTTAAGCAAAACAAGGGTCAGTAAAGGACAAGACCCTGCCTTTTCTGCCACTAGCCGCCCCGCCCCCAGCTCAAGTAGACCTGCTTACTGGATGATAAATGTGTCAGTCAAAGCAAGACCCTCCCCTCGACTGCCAATAGACCCGTGCTATGCAGGGCCCGTGGCTCAGACATTCTGACTCGTTGGAAAGGCTATCAATCAAGTCCCCACTCCCGCCCCCTGCTCGCAGATGAGCGGCGGGTCCAGAGCCTGCACTCACAGACAGGCTGGCTGGTCAATCAGTCCTCCACCCTCTCGCTCAGCACACCCAGCGCCCCAGGAGCAAGAGCTCTTGATTGGCCATCTGCTGCCTTTTCAGATGGAGAACCCACCCTCTAAAGGTGGCAAAGCTGCTGTGATGAACAGCTGATTAACCCAAGGGCTGTCACTGGCCCACAGATCTGTCACGACTGGCTCCACCTCTTCCCAGACATCTATTGACACGAAGACGGGCGGGCCTGCAAACAGGCTCTGCGCGCATCCCAGCTTCCCTCTGCTGGTCCTTTTAAGGTGTCCGGTTTGGAGCCCAGTCTCCACCAGGGAAGAGAGACCGTGGCGCAGTGTAGGTTTCCCAGACTGTAAGAGCGCAGAGGGAAAGAGTCCCTATGCAGCCGCATTCTGGAAAAACAAAAACCTGGGGGTGGGTCCAAAACACTTATAAAGATTAACTCAACGAGCTGCTTCTTTGGAGTTCTCACGTAGCGCTTAGGTATTGGCTTTCCTTCAGACTGCATGGGAAATTTTACCTGCATGCGTGCATGTCTGATTTTTTCAAAATATATTTAAACTTTCTGTAATTGTGTTTTCTGTAAGATTCTGTAATATGGTAATGGTGGTGCGTAATTCACTTACAACTCTAGTTTGAGTTGAAAAACAAAAGTAGCAAAAATAACCATAACTACAATACTCTTATTGGTTACACAATGTAAAAAATACATAAACTGTAACATCAAAAACCTAAATTGTGAGGAAAAGTGTAAAGTTTAGGAGTGCTATTGAAGTTATCAGCTAAAAATACAGTGTTATAATTTCAAGATAATTTACATGAGCCTCATGGTAACCATAAGGGAAAAACCTGCAGTAATTACACAAAAGAACATGATAAAGAAGTCAAAACATACTGATACCGAAAGAAATCAAAACACACAAAAAAGACAGCAGGATAAGAAATAAGGAACAATGAATCTACAAAACTGCCAGAGAATAATGAAAATGGCAATAGTAAATCCTTATCTATCAATAATTACCTTAAATGTAAATAGATTAAATACTCTAATCAAAAGACATAGATAAAATAGATTAAAAATACAAGACCCAACCATATGCCGCCTGCAAGAGACTCACTTTGGTCTTAAAGACACATATAGACTGAGAGTGAAGGGATGGAAAAAGGTAATTCAAGCAAATGGTCACACACACACACACAAAAAGGCAAGTGTAGCTATATATCAGACAAAATAGACTTTAAATTAAAAATGGTAAATTTTATTAATCGAAAGCCTTTTTCAGGGTCAGATCCCAAATGACCCCTCTGAGCTTGTTTTTTCAGAATGAATCTCCCCCCAAAGAGGCCACATTTGTAGGGCAAGTGGAATTTTCTGGAAAAGGGAGAAAGTGGATTCTAGGTGAGAAAAATAGTGGCACAGAGGTTGTTATGACTTAGAATCTTGGCAGAAGCAGAGGTTGGAAACTGTGCAAAGAATGTTTTTCATTTAGATGGAATTTGTTCAAATACACACACACACACACGCCAAACCTCGGTGTGACACCTGGCCCCAAACCACCATTCCTGCCTCATCTTGATGGGTTTAGGGTTTTTGAAGATTTCCTCCATTTCCCCTTCCTCTCTCCTCTTTCTCCTCTTCCTTTCTCTCTCCTTCTCTCTCTCTCCCCCTCATTAAAATAACAACCTAGTTTATTTTTGTTTAATTGCTGGTAGCATGACCTCAATTACAAGGACAACACAACTAATGCAGTTTGTGTGTGCTGTGGAGGGAAAAAAAACTCAAAAAGAAAAAAAAAACCTAGAGAATGAATAGTAAGGGGGATTGTACTTTTTTTTTGACATCTTTATTGGACTATAATTGCTTTACAATGGTGTGTTAGTTTCTGCTTTATAACAAAGTGAATCAGTTATACATGTACATATGTTCCCATATCTCTTCCCTCTTGCATCTCCCTCCCTCCTACCCTCCCTATCCCACCCCTCTAGGTGGTCACAAAGCACCGAGCTGATCGGGGGATTGTACTTTTAAACGAGGGGAGTCCTCTTTGAGAAGCTGATGTTTAGCAAACACTTGAAGGAGGTGAGGGAGTTGGAAAGGGAATAAAAAGACAAGGCTACAGCATTTCAGGGCCCCAGTTCAGGGCCTCTAATTGACACCTCGTGGCATTTGTTGATGGCTGCTCTGCTCTTTTCCTAAAGTTCAGCTGAGACCCTGGATCCTCATTCTGACCCTGTCAGAGTTCCCCAAACTCTCTCTACCTTTGAGGCAATTGACTCCAAGAATCCTGCAGCTTTTCTGACAACTGCTACCTAAAGTACCTGACTGGCCTAAGTAATTTTTCAAACCTTGCCTACTGGAACCACAACTTTCAATACCACACCCTAAACCTCTCAGTAGTGACTGCCAGGTTTCCAGAACCACCTTCCATACCGAGTCCACAATCTGAACATCCCCAAAACCATAGTTACCACAAGTTCATTTTATAGGGCACTTCCATGGCCACTACATTAATGTTAATGAGGATTCATTCATTCAACCAATATTTACAAACACCTAATCTGTGGCAGGCAGTGTTATAAGTACTCTCAGATTAATCCTCTCAAGATACTTAGGAGGTAGTTAATGTCATTAGCCCGAGTTGATAGAGGAGGAAAATGGGAATATAAGGTCACACATTGGATATGGAGAGGGCTGTGATTTGAACCCAGTCTGGCTCTAGAATCCATGCCCTTAACCCCTGTGACTGTCTTGCAATCATGGGTCTTGTTTCAAAGTTCTCTCTTCAGTTAGACACTTCCCTTAGGTCCTTCTTAAATGTCATCTCAGTGAGGCCTTTTCCATGGCCATTCTAGCTAAAATTTACACACACACACACACACACACACACACATACACAAACACTCACTATACCCTTTCCTGCGCCATT
Source organism: Balaenoptera ricei (assembly GCF_028023285.1). Lineage (NCBI taxonomy): Eukaryota > Metazoa > Chordata > Mammalia > Artiodactyla > Balaenopteridae > Balaenoptera > Balaenoptera ricei. The sequence goes on from NC_082660.1 coordinate 43,248,455, forward strand.
TTTCTCCTTAACATTTATCACTATATTATACATTTTACTTATTTATCTAGCAATTATTACCCCAAATTGTTATTTGTTCTTTACATTTAATATCTGTGTCCTGCACTAGAAGTCAGCTGCAAGAGGGCAAGGATTTTCACCTGTTTTCTTTGCTGTTGTATCCCTTGTCACACAGTAGGCACTTGGTAAATATTTGTGGAATGAATGAATGAACCCTTCCCTTGGGGAATGAAAGAATGAATAAGTGAGTGAATGAACCCTTCCAGTGATGGCTGATTCCAGGCTGCCTTGCTTGGATCCTGGTTGGCCCTGGATTCACCCCTCTGACTCCCATGCTTTTGACCGCAAGTGTATTGGCTCTGTTTACAAATGTTAACATTTAAAATCAGAATTATATCAATTCAGATTAATTTCTATTGAGGAAGTTTGCCCTGGAGTTAATTCTGAGCCAATGTAAATTCTTGTTCAATGCCGTACAGTGGCGAAGTTAACCCAAAGCCAATTTTGTCCATTTTCACTTTTCTGAAATTGTTTTCAGTGGGATGAATCATTTTCGGGTTAATCTTTACAGTGATAATTAGATCCACACATCAATATTCTTATCTGTGTCATATTTCAGCAATAATAGCTTTGTCCCTGATATCTCCTTGCCCTCAGGCTGCTCCTTGAACAGCTCAGGCACATTCTTGCTTCGGGGACTGTACTGGTTGTTCCCTCTGCCAGAAATGCTCTTGCATCTGTAGTTCATCTCTCTCTTTCTTCACATGTTTTTCCTCAAAAAAAAAACAATCGCCTTTCAACAAGGCCTAAGCAGACTACCCTATTCAAATACAATGTTCTCCCATCCTGCACTCCTGATCCCCCTTACTGCTGTTATTTATTTTTTTAGTTATTTTTTTATTGAGATATAATTGATTTACAATGTTTCAGGTATACAGCAAAGTGATTCAGTTATATATATATATATATATATATACGTATGTATACATATATATGTATGTATATATTTCAGATTCTTTTCCATTATAGGTTATTACAAGATATTGAATATAGTTCCCTGTGCTATACAGTAGCTCCTTGTTGTTTATCTATTTTATATATTGTAGTGCATATCTGCTAATCCCAAACTCCTAATTTATCCCTCCCCCGCCTTTATTTTTAATTTAATGCATACTTATCACCTCCCAATACACAAATATAATGTAATTTATTGTCTTGTTTATTGTCTGTCTCCCTCTGCTAGAATAAAACTCCACAAGGGCAGGAAGTTTTGAATCTCTTGTTCCCGGCTGTATCCCCACTGCCTATAATAGTGCCTGGCACCCAGTAGGCACTCAATAAATATTTGTTGAATGAATAGCTCCTGTTCTTCTGAGCTTTATTTGTGGCAAGTTTTCACCAAGTCTAATATTTCAGGATTGCAGTTTGCAGATTCATGTTTGGTTGAGAGCATTGGTTCTGTTTTCCCTTAACACATTTTAAAGTTCACGGTTTTAGCTGTTGTCAGTTTGTTCTGCAGTGATTATGTCTATCAGTGATAGTCATTGTGGATCCAGTAAGATATTTTGTTTTTATTTCCTAGGTAATCCAGGAGAAAAACTGTACGCAATCCCCTTAGACAGTCCAGAATTGTCTGGGATGGGCTTTGCTAAGCTGAGTTTTCAGTCAGCTTCTGGTCAACTTTGTGTAGTGTGTAAAATCTAAACTCCTTCCAACAAGGACCTGCTGTCTAGCACAGGAAACTGTATTCAATATCTTGTCGTAACGTATAATGGAAAAGAATCTGAAAATATATATAACTGAAATATATAAAACTGAATCACTTTGCTGTACACCTGAAACTAACACAACATTGTAAATCAACTATACTTCAATTTTTTAAAAAAATCTAAACTCCTTCTAACCATGGCCCATGGGGCCCTACAGATCTGGCCCATGACCACCTCTATAACCTCATCTCTAACCACTCTTTTGCTGGATGATTCCAGTGATTCTAGTAAGCACAATATTCCAGCCACACTCGCTTTCTGGCAGAATTTATCTCATCTGTTGGTTTCCATGCTTGTTTATCCTCTGTCTCACCCACGGCCTTGAGGTAAAGTCCATGAGGACAGAGATTGTCTTAGTTTGGGTCCTTCCAGAAGCTGACCCTGAGACAAAGATTGAAGTCAAGTAGTTTATCTAGGATGTGATTCCAGGAAGCACCTGTCAGGCAGTGGGGAAGTGAGGAAGTGAGACAAAGAAGGGAGGGCAGCCGATGAAGAGTGTTATTAAACGACTTAGTGCTGTGGGCAACTGGGACTTGTTCCCACTGCGGAGTTCTGGAGGCCAGTGGAGAACACACACCTCGGGGATGTCCCATCTGAGGGGCAAGGGGGCAGGGGTACTTATCTACCAGCTCTCGTCAGTCATTGGCTGAGGGCTGCTGCCAGGAAGTGTTCATTCCCTGGCCCCTCCAGCCTGCCAGGCCTGGAGGCAGAATGGCCTTATGCAGCTTGAGAGGAAGCCCTCCAGCCAAGAGATGCAGACCCTGGCAGGTGGCAGTTGGCCAGCGCACACCGGAGCAGTGAGGGAACTGACAGTGTCTGCCACAGAGACTGTGACTGTCTTGTTCACTGGGCCTTGCACATAGTACGTGCTCTATTAGACTGAAAGATGAAGCTGGTTCGTACCTGTTATTTTGCCAGAGCAAAGCTGGGCCCCATACATCAAGGTTCAAATATCCTTGGGGCCAAACAGTATGGTGAAAACATTGAGTGTGAGGTCTCTGACCACTCACACTGGCCTCCACTCCCACCCTGGGAAATTCCTGAGGACAGGGATCCTGGTATCTGTCATGCCTGGCACTCTGTCAGGGCTTGACACATAGTAGGCACTCAACTCCCACCCCTTCATCCCAATGTGGTCCTTAAAATGTCAGTCAGTCACCAGAATGGCTACAGTGAAAAAGATGGGGAGTGCTGAGTGATGCTGAGGATTCACCACTGGGGAAGTGTAGATTGGAGAATTGGCATGATTTACAAAGCTGATCATATGTCTACTCCCATGATTCAGCAATTCCATTCTTAGGTATATGCCCAAGAGAAATGAGTGCATATATCCATCAAAAGATATATACAAGAATGTTCACAGAAGAATTATTCTTAATAGCCCCAAATAGAAAACTACCCAAATGCCCATCAACAGTGGAATAGATGAAGTGTGGTCTATTCATGGCAATGGAAAAGAATACAGCAGTGAGGATGGGCAAACTACTAGTTACATAAGAACGTGGATCCATCTCACAAACATCATGAGATTGAACGTTGTTAAAAGTCCAGAGAGTGGTTACCGTTGGGGGAGGGGGGTGGACTTGAAGGGAGCTTCTGGCGTTTGTTTCACATTCTCTTTCTTGACCTGGGTGCTGGTCATATGGGTGTGTTTAGTTTGTAAAAATTTAATGAGCTTTGTAAACTTACGGTATGTACACTTTTCTGTATGTACATTTTAATTTAATGGTTTAAGAAGAGGTGGCCAGTGTGGCTGGGGCCCATGAAAGAGAGGAAAGGTTGCTGTCAGAAAGGGGGCAAGGACATGAATTTTAGGATTTGGTCTAAGTGTAGCTTCTTGTTTGACCAGAATGGAGGTTTCTTGAGAGCCTGAGAGCTTGATGAGGAGGCGGGGGGGGGGGGCGGGGGGGGCCGGAGGGGGCGATCAGAAATGCTCTTCCTCAGGGGCTGTAAGCCTGAAGGGCATTGATGGTAGGGAATGGCACCTATACCAGAGGTAACGATACCAATGTGTTGCAGCACATACTGTGCCAATCCCTGCTCTAAGTGAACAGATATACCCAAATACCTGCCCTCGTGGAGCTTACATCCTGGTGAGGGTTAGTGGGGGGACATGTTCTCTGGACCAAGGGTAGCTATGGCTGCAACAGGCTGAGGTTTATTATGGGGTTATTCCCCCCATATACTCAGGTACTTGGTGGCTGGGATAACATGCCCCTTTCACTTCCACAGTCCCTGTAACTGCCGGCTGGAGAGTGGAGAGTGCTCCCTTTACACATTAGTACTCTCTGCTTTGGAGCTGCCCTCGAGCTGGGAGACTGGCTCCACAAGGAAGCATTCAGGGAGTGACACTGCTCACTTCCAGCAAGGTTCACCCGGACATCGCTCCCACCTTAGCCTCATACAAGTGAACTAGGGCTCCTCCTGACTCAGAAGCTAGGGTTAGGGGCATCACCTGTAGTGGTGGGTCCATCAGGCCAGATGTTCTTCCGGTAGCCAGTGACTGGGGGCGCCTGCACTCTCCGACGTCCCAGGTAGGGACATGCACAGAGATGGTAGCAATGAGCATGTGATGTGGGAATCTGAAAGTGTGAGCTGTGGAAGGGGGCCACAGGGGAGAGGGCAGAGATGCCAGGGGCACGAAGGGGAGCCCAGATGCCCATAGTTAACGGGGATCTAGGAGAGACTCCCTGGAAAGAAACAAAGACAGAGCCAGAGCAAGTGTCCAACTCCATCTGCCAGATCCAGAGAGAGCCTGAGAATGAGCCCCTGACGCAAGGAGATGGCCTATTCCCAGAGAAAAAGAACGGGGGATGGGGTGGGCAGTGGAGAGAGACTTCCTGCTCGAAAGAGAGACACAGAAAGAGAGAGAGAGATAAGGGGGCAGGGAGAGAAACAGACACACATGCACACACACAGAGATGTGCATCTTGAGTTAGAGACCACCCAGATTGGGGTAGAGGGGAAGAGAGAGGCATCCAGACTCACCAAGACACAAGACAGAGGCAGAAACCCCCGAGCTGAGAGAAACAGAGAAGGCAGGGAGGGAGACAAACACTCATCCTCAGCAATAGAAAAGCCCTGCTCTGACCCACCACCCTCAACCCCTGGTCACCCTGGCCCTTCTTCCAACATAGGTGGTCCCAGTGTGGTAGCTTTTTTCTAAATACGGCTGCCGTCAATTTCTTCTCATATGCTACACCTTGATCCAGAGAAGGCCTGAGCCACCACAGAAAAAGCCCAGGCTATTCTGCTGGAGAGAGAGGCCACATAGAAGACTCAAGTACCAAACATGGGAATACAGAAGCCATCTTGGACGTCCAGCCCAGTTGAGCCTCCAGATGATTCCAGCCCAAGCCACCCAAGACCCCAAGGACCACCTAGTTGAGCCTGGTCAACCACAGGACCATGAAAGGTAATAGTAAATTGTCGTTTTAAGCCACTGAGTTTTAGGGTGTTTGTCACATGGCAACAGATGATAACCAGAATACCCAGAAAAGGCTTTTCAAGCCTGACATCCCACTCCCACATCCCCCTCACAACAAAAGCAACACCAGCCAGTCACAGTTTCAGTCCCTTTAATTAGGTGCTCTGAAGAGAGGGCAGAATGGCAGACAAGGGGTGGAGAAGGTGGTGCTCTTAAGCCCCTTTCAGTAACCGGTCAGTCCTCATCCTCTGGCAGCTGGATCTTGCTGGGGTCGAAGCAGTTGGAGTCCATGATGGGGAGGCCATTGGCCTCTCGGTATTTTACAAGCCTCTCAGCTTCCCGGCGGGCCCACTCCTGCATCCTGGAGGCAGCAGCGTGGGGGTAGACGTGAGGGAGCCTCAATGGACACCAATCCCCATCTTAGCTCCCCAGGGACAGGATTTCTGGCAGTCTCCTTCAATCTCCACCCCTGCTTCTGCCCCGACCCGTCCCACTCTCTTTGACACCCCATGCACCTGTAGTCAGGCAGATAAGCCACAAAGGTGCTGCCAAGGACCAAGACGATGGAGAAGCCAAAGAAGAAGACGACCCGCATGTTCCAGAGGTCCACAGCAGGGTCCCTGTCATAACCGTGGGAGTCTGGGTTCTATGGCAAAGAGAAGAAGAGGTCAATGAGGGCTTCCTGCTGCTCCACAAAGCCTTATGCTGGCGCTGCATAACCTGGTCTCCAATTTCACCTTGGACCAATCTCCCCTCCCTCCCTAAATTCCTCTCTATTCTTAGGACTTGTCAAGCTCCTTCCCACCACAGGGCCTTTGCACCTGCTGTTCCCGCCGCCTGGAAAGCCTTTCCCCCAGATCTAGTCGTGGCTGGATCTGTCTCCTCATTCAAGCTTTTGGCTTCATCATCACTCCCCTTAGGAGGCACTCCCTAGTCACCTTATCTATTAAGTTGAACTACAGAAAATTGCCATTTTTACAGGTCAAAAATGTCTCAACCTATTAACTCCCTACCCCCAAGTCACTCTCCATCCTCTTACCTTGCTTAACTTTCTAGCATTTACTAGTTTACCAAAGTAGCATATCCTCCAAATCCTCTGATCACATCATCTTATATTATTGATTACATACTCTATATTACTGTTTCCTAACATTTTACATGTTTATTTTCAGTATTCTCCACTACCACGTAAGCTCTGTGAAAGCAAGGGCTTTATCTGATTTCCATACTGCTGAATCCCTAGCACCCTGAACTTAACCTGGCATTACAGCAGGCCCTCAATACATAGTTACAGAATGAATGAATAAATGAATAAGCATCCTATATATCCCAGCCCCTCAACCAGAGATTAGTATTAATGAAGTACCTATTGTATGCCAGGCCTTTTCACAAGCACAAACTGCACAATATCCCAGTGAAGTGGAAAGTGGCAAGAATAATTAACACCTTCTAATGGTGAGTACTTACTAAGTGCCACCTGCTGTTTTGAGCATTTTGACTCATTACACGAGGCAGGTGTACTGTAGTATTTTATTTTTTTAGAAGGTGTCCTAATACTTTCCCCATCTTACATAGAAATTGAGGCACCAAGGGGTTTAGCTACTTGCCCAAGGTCACTGCCTGTATTCCAACTCAGGCATTCTGATTTCAGTCTCTGATATCGGTATAGCGCAGCAGACCTGGCTCCACCACACATTCAGTTATGTGAGCTTGGACAAGTCACTTAACATCTTTATGCTTCAGTTTCCTCATCTGTAGAATGGGTACACTAATACTACCTACCTCGAAATAAGGTTGTTATGAGGATTAAATGAGTTAATGTATGTAAAGTGTTTCAAAGACCTGAGCAAGCACTATATCAGTGTTTAGAATTACTGTTGTTATATTGCTTCAAATGTGTTTTGAGCACTGCCCACTTCAGGGTTGATATCTGTCTGCGAAATAAGGCCAATCTCGCCTCTGGCCCTGAACCCGAAGGTGATCAGGGGACAAAGGAGGAAAACAAGCTAGGCAAAATTCCCAAATCTTCGAGGATTTCGCCAGCTGCGCAATCTTCAGCCGACTAAGAACGTCCTCTACGGCGCCCCATCCGCCGGTCCCCGATTGACCCTTCCGGCGTCCGTTTCCCCTCCCTCTCACCTTCTCATAGAGGTTTTCGTCCTCGGGATCTGGGTCCTCCTGCCAGCGTAAAGTCGGTTCCGGCGGCCGCTTTCCCGCCACAGCAGAGGGGGCGATCACAGCCCTGGAGGAGCTGGATTCCCAGCGAACACGGGCAGCCGGGAGCCCTCGCCTCGCCGCCAACGCCAAAAGGCGGCGGCCGCACAAACCTAACATCCCGGCCGCCATGACAGATCGTTCTGCAGTTTCTCGGGGGCGGGGACGGAAATGTGACTGCGCAGCTGCAGCTGGTCCGAGCGCGAGAATTGTCGCTCCGCCCCCGCCGCACTAAATAGGTCCCGAGTTGAGATTTTGTTTTCAAAAGGGCGAGGCGTCCTCTTTCCCTCCCTCCTGTCATGGCCTCACGGAAGCAACCATCTTCTTATCCTCTCGATCAGGCTATGGCATTTCTGACCGAAAGGCTGTGGAATTTCCTTGAAAATAAAGCGGTAGCACTTGCTTGGATTCCGTTCCCAACCAATCGCACAGAGAGCTCCCTCACCCTCTGGCGAAAAGGGCGGAGCTTCCATTGATCTTTCATCTTAGAAGGAAGCCAAGCTTTCTTAAAAGCGCCTCGCTGGATTGGCCAATTGCTGCTCCTTTTCTCGACTTGTGGGAGTATGCACGGGGAGCGAGGAGGTGGCGTACACTTGCCAATCAGAGCAAGCCGGGGCTGGCCGACTGCGGACGGCGACCAATAGACTGGGCAGGCCAGAGCGCGCTCCCTTAGTAGGTGGATGGTGGTCGAAGCGCCGGCTCCCTTCTTGTCGTCGCCATTTTGTGCTGGTGATCGCGGCCGGCTGGGAGTAGGCGGCAGTGGGTTTCCAGGGGAGGGTAGCGCGCCTCGCGCTTCTCCCCTCCCTCCCTCCTCCGCCCTTCCCCCCCCCTCCTCCGCCCTTCCGCCCCTAGCCTTGGACTTGGTAGCTGTGCGGACCGGCTCCGGCTGAGCTGGGAGAGTTGGAGGAGGTGGCGGCGGGCCGAGGTGATGTCCGAGAGCCCTCCCTTGACAGCCCGGGCCGAGAAGGTGAGCGTCGACGCTGGTCGTGGGGGCGGAGGTAAGGGGCCGGGGTGGGGGAGGGGGTGCGTAGAGGACTGCGGGCGGCGGGTCTGGGCTTCGCGAAGAACCGATCGATGCTTGCACGATCTGAGCCGGGGAGGGGGTGTCTTTTTGTTTTTTGTTTTTCTCCTTTAGAGAGCAGAGGCGCGTGCGCGATTGGGACACTGGATGGGTGCACGCGGGTTGGGGGAAGGGAGGGACGAATGGGAGTGGGCTACTGTGGCTCACTGTGTCTGCGACGCCGAACTTTATCCGTGGGAGGCGGGTGTCTGCGACTTTGCTTTTTATTCATAGAAGTGTGCGCTCTGCTCTCGTGTGTGACTTTGGTACTTACCTACCCATGGGGAAGTGTTTTGTGGCTCTGGTCCTTATTCTTGGGTGGGGGAGGAGGGAGAACGTCGGTATGACTCGGGTCTCTATCCTCGGAGTGTGTCTGTAACCTTGGTCCTTATCCATGGGGAGGGGTCCTTATCCATAGAAAGTCTTCTTACGATTGGCCCTAATCCACTTACTGGGTGGGGGCGGGGAGTGCAAGGAACGTGTGTAAGACTTATTTCCCCTTCTTTTTTTGGGAGGGGTTTCGTATCTGTTACTCTGACGCTCATCCTGTGAAAGGGGGCCTCAGTGTGTGATTATGGCCCGTGTTGATTGTGGGTTCCTGTCTGTGATTTTGGCCCGTAGTTATTCGGGGCTCCAGTCTGTGACTTTGGTCCCTATCTGTTGTGGATAACCAGTGTATGACTCTGGCCCCTTTGCCAGATCTACTGAGGGTTTTGTCTCTGGCTCTCATCCACTGGGGCCCCTGGCTGTGATTCTAACTCTTACCCATCTGGGAGCAGGTAACTCTGGTTCCCTGTGGCTTGAAGAGGAAGAGAAAATTGGTGTGAGTGTATACAAGGAGGAAAGGTGTGGTGGCAACCTAGTGTTGGGCAGGTGCTGTTAACGCCTGACTTTGCCTGATTCTTCTTCAGAGGGTGGGGCCTGAAGATTCTGGGATACTTCGTGGTGACCCCTGGCCCGATCACATGGCTCTCAGGCCTTCCTTCGTTCTCACCGCAGCCCTGAGGGTTGCGGGAAGGGACTGCCCTTCCATCCCAGCAGAGTAACAGTGGTTCAAAACAGGCTCCGAAAGGGCTCCTTATTACCTCTGAATAACTTGGGCCCAGAGCCCTGGGGAGGGAGCCGCCTTGGGGGACCTGGCTGTGCATAAGAGACAGGGCTCAGGGCTGAGCCAGTTGCCCTGTGAGGGCCAAAACTGTGTTGGCCCGGAGCCTAGGGGGGCGGCAGCTGTCTCGTTGCCAAGTTACCCCTTCACCCCCTGAGCCTTTCGTGGTCTCCTGCTGTCTCATAGTGGGCAGCCAGCATCTTCTTGGGAGGATGAAATGGCACCTGAGGGCTCATGGAAGAAGCCTGGTGGGTGCCTGGGACTCCCGTTGTGAAGTCTCGCCTCCGTGCCTAATGTGCCTGATCTCAGACAAGTCATCCAGCACTTAGAGCCCCCCTGGGCAGGTAACTCCGGGCTTGACTTGTCTACCAGTCTCAGATGGCAAAGCCCTGATCACAGAATTGGTGGCACCACCGGGTCTCTCTGCAAGATGCTGTCTGCTGAAGGCCATGCTGTTTCTATGGCGGCCGGCTCTAGCCTCACGTTTGTAGGGAAACGAAGCAGCAGGCCAAATAGGGACTGCCTTCCTGCTCTGGTCCACAGGAGCACTAGGAGTTGGGAAACAGCGTCGCTGGGCTCAGGGACAGCAGAAAGCCTTCACAATAAGCGTTTCTCAAGGAGGCCCTCTCTGCCCCAACTGCCTTGACCCCTTTCTTCCTTCTGCTCTCTCCAGAGTCCCTGCAGGAGGCATCACCCAGGCTGGCAGATCATGGTGGCAGCAGCGGGGGTGGCTGGGAAGTGAAACGGAGCCAGCGGCTGAGGAGGGGCCCCAGCAGCCCCCGCAGGCCCTATCAGGACATGGAGTATGAAAGACGGTGAGTAACCCGCTCCCACCTCTGCCAGGCAACCTAGGCTTGTCCCTGTGTGAGAGTTGATCCAGAGAAGTGCTAGGAGGGGGCTTCTGTGCAGAAGAAAACAACAACAGAAAACAGCACAGCAGATGATTGGTTTCTTTTCAGCAGACATTTACTTGGCACTTGTGAGCCAGGACCTGTGCTAGGCTCTGGGAGTGCATTGGTGAATTGAGATAAATAAGACTGTAGCCTTCTCCTTACTTAGAGTCTCACAAGGGAAACCACACAGTTTACAGGTCATTACAAAACAGCTTGATAGGTGCCATGTTTGGTTGCAGGGTGGGAAGGGATCAAGAGAAAGGGAGGAATGGAGACTGATGCCTAGATTTCCAGTTTGGATGACCCAGATGGGTAATATGGTGCCATTCACCAAGGTGTGACAGCCACTGCAGGAGGAGAGGCAGAGGTGCATGACAGATGGGCAGTGGGTGGGTTGTAAGTGCTGTGGATTCTCAGGAGAGAGGTGTGGGCTGTAGCTTTGGGTTTGAGGGATGGAGAGGAGTGGTGCCTTCAGAGTCAGGAATTTGCCCAGAAAATGTATGGGGCAAGCCAGGTCAGATAGTATTACTCAGCACTGCATTTTTAAGATTTAGGATTCAGGGACAGGGTGGGCTGAAGTTGGTGTGATACTTGTCTTGGAATGGGACACTCTTACACAGTTATTTTTAAATTCTGGTACGAACAAGAAACAGTTGGAACACTTGGTGAAATACAGAGATCCTGGGCCATACCCTTACCATACTGGTGGATCACCTCACTTGATTCTAATGAAGATGATTTATTCCTGACATTTAAAGATTGTATAGGAAAGTAGACCTAATTCTCCCAGAGAGCCTCTATTAAGAGTCAGTAGATTTATGAAAAGTCAGGGAAGAAATAATTTTTTTAATGTCTTACAAAGGGTTTCTGCTACCACCACCTTTTCAAAAATATAGAATTATAATATTTTGTTTTCTGAAAAGTGATGAGCCCAAATTTGAGATGTCATCCTCTAGTGTTATTCAGCCTTGACTTTCTTTCAGAATGTCTTTTGAAAGGCATTCGATTTTGGATGGTATTCACTGGAAGAGCTCTGGTGGCAGTTCCTGAGTTTGAGTAGGTAAGATACTTGCCTCAGACTTTATTACCAAATAAAGCCACTGGCTTTCTTTTGGCTTTTAAAGGACCTCAAGTGCAGAGGTTTGAGTTAATCATACTTTTCCAGTTCAAGGTACATTTCTATCATGGGTTGGTACAAGACCTTCTCTTGCCATATTTATTTTTTCCTTTTTTATTTCCAATCCCCATAGCTGTAGGCAGCTGCTCTGTTGTGTTTGAAACGTATCCTTCTAAAATATGTAGTGTTGTTTCGAGTGTGTGTGTTTTCAATTTACACAGATGGCAGAGTATTACAGTCTTCATTCTGTTTCCTGGACTTTGTATTAATCAGCCCTGCATTTTTAAGGTCTGTCTGTATTGCCATGTGTGTTAGTGCTTTGCTTCTAGTTGGTCCCAAAGACACCGTGGGGTGTGCCTACTGCCTTTTACTTAATGATTCCCTCAAGAGTGGATACCTGTTTTAATTTTGGTGTGCTGAAATTCATCACTTTTTTGTCCTATAACCTGTCCTTTCAGAATCTTCTCTATTCCTATCTCTGGATCACAAAGATTGTTCTCACTCTATAGTTTTACCTTTTGCATTCACATCTTTAAATCCATCTAGAGTCCACTTTTGAATATGTTATACTGTAGGTTCTGGTTTTATTTTCCTCCATATAGTGGGCAGTTTTCCCAGTACAGCCCCGCAGATAGTCCATTCTTTCTTTATTGATTTGCAGTACCTCATCTCATTTTAAGTTTCCTCATGTACTTGGATCTGTCTTGAGTGATCCGATTTGTTTCATTGGTCTATTTGTTATTCTGGTGCAGAACCTTACTGTTTTTCTTACTGTGGCCTTATAGAATGTCTTAATAGCTCCTACTTTGCTCTTATTTTTCAAAGTTGATTTAGTCATTTTGCAGCTTTATATAAAAAACTTATCAAGTCCTTCAAAAAGTTCAAGAATTTTGATTGAGATTGCATTGAATTTATATATTAATTTGGGGAGAATTGTCAGCTTTGTAAGTAGTCATCTCATCCTCTGAAACAGGCCACAAAGATCTATAAAACTCGTTTAAAGGACATAAAAATCTGAATAAACCAAAATACAGGTCTTTGGTATTCCTTTTTTAAAAATTGACGTATAGTTGATGTATAATATTATATAAGTTTCAGGTGTGCAGCATAGTGATACAGTTTTTAAAGATTATATATTCCATTCATAGTTATTATAAAAGACTGACTATATTTCCTGTGTTGTACAATATATCCTTATAGCTTATTTATTTTATACATAGTAGTTTGTACCTCTTAATGCCCTACCCCTATCTTGTCCCGCCCCCCTTCCCTTTCCCCACTGGTAACCACTAGTTCTCTATATCTGTGGATTTGTTTCTGTTTTGTTATATTCATTAGTTTGTTTTAAGTTTTAGATTCCACATGTAAGTGATATACAGAATTTATCTTTCTCTGACTTACTTCATTTAGCATTAATACTCTCCAAGTCCATCCATGTTGTTGCAAATGGCAAAATTTCATTCTTTTTTATGGCTGAGTAATATTCCATTGTGTGGGTGTGGGGGTGTGTGTGTGTACACCACATCTTCTTTAGCCATTTATCTGTTGATGGACACTTAAGTTGCTTCCATATATTGGCAGTTGTAAATAATGCTGCTGTGAACATTGGGGTACATGTATCTTTTTGAATTAGTGTTTACATTTTTTTCAGATATATACCCAGGAGTGGACTGTTTTTAGTTTTTTGAGATACCTCCATACTGTTTTCCACAGTCGCTGCACCAGTTTACATTCCCACCAGCAGTGTACGAGGGTCCCCTTTTCTCCACATCCTCACCAACATTTGTTGTCTGTGTTCTTTTTGATGATAGCCATTCTGACAGGTGTGAGGTGATATCTCATTGTGGTTTTAATTTGCATTTCTCTGATGATTAACGGTGTTGAACATCTTTTCATGTGCCTCTTGGCCATCTGTATGTCTTCTTTGGAAAAATGTCTATTCAGGTCTTCTGTCCATTTTTAAGTTGGGTTTGTTTGTTTCTGTTTGTTTGTTTGATATTGAGTTGTATGAGCTGTTTATATATTTTGGATATTAACCCCTTATTGGTCATATCATTTGCAAATATTTTCTCCCATTCAATCGGTTGTCTTTTGTTTTGTTGATGGTTTTCTTTGCTGTGCAAAAGCTTTTAAGTTTAATCTGGTCGTGTATTGTTTGTTAAAGTAATTCCTAGGTGCTTCAGTAGTTTTTATTCGCATCTTGTTTTTTTATTTTCCAAGCTGGTATTTACTGGGGTAGAGGAAAGCTGTTGGTTTTTGTAAATTATCTTATCTCTGCTGTGTTCCATTGTTATTTCTACTCATTCATTGTTGACTTTGATGGTCCTTCTAAGTAGTTAGCCATGTTGTATACAAACCAATCCTGGCTTTTCTTATTTCTTTTTCCTCACTTATAGCACTGACCAGGACTTTTGATACCATGTTAAATAGTATCCGTGATGCTGATTAAGGTTCATTTTAGTTAAGAATCACAAGTATAGATTCATTTTGGCAGGTTGTAACTGAAAATCCAAAGAATAATGGCTTAAACAATATAGTTTATTTTCTTTCCCATAAAGGACATCTGCAGACAGACAGTCAATCCAGGCCTGATAGGCAGCCCCTTTTGCTTAGCCATCAAGTGTGATGTGTACTGTAGGCTTTTAGAATATAGTCTTTAATAAATCAAGAAAATTCTCTAATTTTAGTTTGCTAAGACTGATCAGAAATGAGTATTGAACTTCATAATTACATGTTTTTTTTCCTCCTTTTGTCCATCAACTTCATAAATTGCATTCAATTGCATCCTTGATATTATTGAGATATACCCTCCTTGATCATGGTATGTATATGTATATTTATAACTTCTCATTTTGAAAAAACTTCAGATTTACAAAAAAAGAAATTGCAAGTACAACAAACTCCCTTAATCCTCTACCCAGAACCACTAATTGTAAACATTTTGCCACATTCACTTTACCTACCTACAAGCCTACTCCTTCCTTCTTCCCCCTTCTCTTTTTTTCTCCCCTCTCCCTTTTCTCCTCCCCTCTCCCTTCCCCTCTTCCTTCTCCCTTCCCTCTACCCCTCCTCCACTTTCTATACGTAACATTTTTTTTCTGACTCATTTGAGTTAGTGGCAGACATGACCGGTAAGTACTACAGCATGTTCGTCCCACTTTCTCTTTCATAGTCACAGGATGCTTATCAATATGAAGAAATTTAACATTGATACAATAACTTTTGTCTTAAAGTCTATATTCAGATGTCATCAGTTCTTCCAAAAATGTCTTTTATAGCTGTTTTTCCCTAATCCAGTGTCCAATCCAAGATCACACACCACATTGAGCTACTTTTGTTTTTTAGTCTCCTTTAATCTGGAATAGTTATTCAGTCTTTGTCTTTTATGCACTTGATGTTTTAAGAGTACATGTCAGTTGTTTTGTAGATGTTTCTCAATTTGTGTTTTTCTAATGTTTACTCATGATTTTTGGAAGAAAAATTATTTAAATAATGTTGTGTATACTTTTAAAACAGTGTTACATTTGATTAGATAAATTGTTTTATTTAGGATATTTGCATCTGTGTCCATCAGTGATGGGGTCCTATAATTTCCTTTTCCGGTATTTATCTGGCATTGAATCAAGGTGGCCTCATGACATGAATTGGGCATCTTTTGCTATTTCTCTCTTTATTGGAGGAACTCATATAAGACTTATCTGTCCCTTGAAAGTTTGGTAAAACTCACCTTTAAAGGGGCCTGGGTTTTTGATTATCATTTTGTCTACTTCTGCCAATTGTGGCATTTTATGTTTTCCAGAAATATACTCATTTTGTGGAGATCCTCTTATATTATGATTCAGTCCAGCTTCCTAGAAATGTATTATGAATGGGGACTACCTTTGGAAGGTATTTAGTCAAAGTGCTCTGTGGCCAATAAAAAGTATCCCTTACTATCCAAATCTTTTCCCTTCCTGAGTTTAGATAGCAAGAGTTCAGTATCCAAATTTGTTTGGTTTAGATGCTGAGTGTCAGTTCAGGATTTCATCTGAACATTTATTCAACTCTATTCAGTTTTTTTTTGTTTTGTTTTTTTTGTTTGTTTTTTTTTTTTTGGCTGTGTTGGGTCTTTGTTGCTATGCGGGGGCTTTCTCTAGTTGTGGCGAGCAGGGGCTACTCTTCGTTGCGGTGCGCGGGATTCTCATTGCCGTGGCTTCTCTTGTTGAGGAGCACCAGCTCTAGGTGTGCGGGCTTCAGTAGTTGTGGCACGTGGGCTTAGTAGTTGTGGCGCATAGGCTTAGTTGCTCTGCGGCATGTGGGATCTTCCTGGACCAGGGCTCGAACCCATGTCCCCTGCATTGGCAGGCAGATTCTTAACCACTGCATCACCAGGGAAGTCCCCAAATCTGTTCAGTTCTTAGATTCTGATAACTAAAGTACAAATATCGAGGGATACCTACATTAAGCAACAATGAAAAACATTGTTCATATCAAAAACCTTAAAAATACTCATATCTCTCATACCAGCCACTTCTTGTCTAGGCATTTATCATTAAGGAAACAATTTGGGTTCTAAGCCAAGCTCACAAGGACAGGGACTTCATTTTGTTCACAGCAGTATCCTCAGCACCTAGAATAGTACCTGACACATAGCAAATGTTACATTACTATTTGTTGAATGAATAAATGAACAATTATGAAAAATTGCAAACCAACTGAAATGTCTGGGAACATTTTATTTTTCCCATTTGTTAATTACCTTTTAGCTTTTGGGGGTTTTTCCAATATTTTATTATGAAATTTCAAGCATACAGCAAAGTTGAAAGAATTTTACAGTGAACACCTCTATATCCATCCACTGGATTCTACCATTAACATTTTACCATATTTGTTTTATCACGTGTTTATTTGTTTATGGTATTTTTTATACTCTAGATATTTAAAATTTTTTATGAAGCCAGATTTATCAGTTTTTTTTTAAATTTTATGACTTCTGGGTTTTGCCTTACTTATAAAGATCTTCCCCATTCTTGAGGTAATCAGTTTTTTCTTACGTTTTCTTTCTAGTATTTTGAAGGTGTCTATTCAGGGACTTGTATTTTTGATCCATCTAGAATTTACTTGGTGTAAGAAATGAGGTAGGTAAACAACTTTATTTTCTTAAAGGTCAACAAACTTTTTCTGTAAAGGACCTGATAGTAAATATTTTTTGGCATCGAAGACCATACAGTCTGTCACAACCAGTCTGCGGAAAGCAGCCACAGACAATATATAAATGAACGGGTATAGCTGTGTTCAAGAAAACTTTATTTAGGTGACTGAATTTGGCCCCCTGGCTGTGGTTTACCAATTCCTGAGCTAGACAGTTATCACAACTAGTATTTATTGACTAATCCATTTTCTCCTTGTTCATTTGAAATGCAACCTTTGGCTGATTCTAAATTTCCATATGTGTGTTTGTATACTATGAACTCTATTTGATTTTACTGATCTGTCCATTTGTGTTTCAATTGCTCCACCTTTATAATATGTTTTAATATTTGGTGGGGTTCCTCTCTCCATCATTAGTCTTTTTTTTTAAACAGAATTTTCCTGACTCTTCTCTAAGTTGTTTCTTGTCCTTCGCTGTTATAAACAATGTTGCATTGAGAATACTGTTTCTGTATATGTGCAAGTGTATTAGTACATTAAATTCCCAGAAGGAGAATTGGGGGTCAGAGAGTATATAGATTTTTAGTTTTGCCAGCTATTGCCAAATTCCCCTCCATGAGGATCGTTCCATTTTCACTCCTACTACCAATATGAGAGTGCCTATTTCCCATACAGCCTTGCCAACAGTTTGTTGTCAAACATTTGGACTTTTGCAGATTTGTTGAGTTAAAAACATTCGATCACAGATCTTCCTTACAGAAGAATTCCAAATAATATATGTAGATACTCCCCACTCTAGGAAGTAGAGCTTAATTTTCCTCCTCTTGAGTGTGGGCTGATCTTAGTGACTCGCTTCTAAAGAATAGAGTGTAAGGGAAAAAGAAACTTTACAGCGGAGAAACCTGGCAGACCCCACCATAACCAGATGATCAAGTTCAGTGTCACCAGTCACGTTGATAGCATGCCCCTGAGATCTGATGTGATCAGAAGGGCACCTCTGTTGTATTCTTCAAAAAACCATAACCTCAAGTCTAATCACAAGAACACATCAGATAAACCCAAGTTGAGGTACATTCTACAAAATACCTGACCAGTATGCTTCAAAATTGTGTCAAGGTCATAAAAAAACAAGGCAAGACTGAGAAACTTTCACAGGCCAGAGGAGACTAAGGGGGCATGATGACTAAATGCAATGTGGTATCTTGGATTAGATCCTGGAACAGAAAGGGGATAGTAGTGGAAAAACTGGTGAAATGCTAATGAAGTCTACAGTTTAGTTAACTTTTTAGTTCTGGCAAATGTACCATGGTTCTCTTCACATTAGGAGAAACTGGGTAAAAGGTATATGAGAATTCTATTATCTTTGAACTTTTCTGTAAATCTAAAATTATCATTTCTTGAAAATAAGTTTGACTTTATCAAATTAGAAACTTTTATACATCAAAGAATGCTATTCAAAAGAATGAAAAGACATCCCACAGAATGGGAGAATGTGTTTGCAAATCATATATCTGATAAGGGATTAACACCCAGGATGTATAAAGAACTCCTACAAGAGCAACAGAAAAACCTAATTCAAAAATGGGCAAAAGACTTGAATAGACATTTCTCCAAAGCAGATGTATAATTGGCCAATAAGCACATGAAAAATACAAAATAACAAGTGTTAATGAGGATGTGGAGAAATTGGAAGCTTTGTGCATTGCTGGTAGGAATGTATAATGGTACGGCTGCTATGGAACACTGTTTGGCAGTTCCTCAAAAAATCTGTTACCATAGGATTCAGCAATTCCACTCCTGGGTGTGTACCCAAAAGAAATGAAAGCAGGGACTCAAACAGATACTTGTACACCAGTGTTCATAGCAGCATTATTCACAATATCCAAAACAACCAGTAGGTGGAAACAACCCAGGTGTCCATCAACAGATGTGGTATATACCATACATACATATATGGCCATAAAAAAATGAAATTCTGATGCATTCTACAACATGAACCTTGAAAACATTCTGCTAAGTGAGATAAGCCAGACACAAAGGGACAAATGTTATATGAGTCCACTTATATGAGGTACCTAGAAGAGGCAAACTCATAGAGACAAAAAGTAGAGTAGAGGTTGCCAGGTGGTGTGGGGAATTATTGTTTAATTAGAGTACAGAGTTTCTGTTTGGGGTGATGAAAAGGTTCTAGAAATAGATAATGGTGATGACTGTACAACATTTTTGAGTGTACTTTGTGCAACTGAGTTGTACACTTTAAAATGGTAAAGTCCTTGGGCTTCCCTGGTGGCGCAGTGGTGAAGAACCCGCCTGCCAATGCAGGGGACACGGGTTCGAGCCCTGGTCCGGGAAGATCCCACATGCCGCAGAGCAACTAAGCCCGTGCACCACAACTACTGAGCCTGCGCTCTAGAGCCCACAAGCCACAACTACTGAAGCCCACGTGCTCTAGAGCCCGCACTCCACTACAAGAGAAGCCCGTGCACCGCAACGAAGAGTAGCCCCCACTCACCACAACTAGAGAAAGCCTGCGTGCAGCAACGAAGACCCAACATAGCCAAAATAGTAAATAAATAAAAATTAAAAAATTTATTTTAAAAAAATGGTAAAGTTCTTGTTATATATATTTTATCACAATAAAAATGATTTAGGAAAAATATACAAAAATAAATTTTAAGTGTTATAAAAATGACCTATCTGGTGTAGTTTTAATTTTCATCTTTCATTATGAGTGAGATAGAGCATCTTTTCAAATATAAACCATCTGTACAGTTGACCCTTGAACAACACAGGTTTGAACTGCATAGGTCCACTGATACACAGATTCTTTTCAATAGTAAATACTACAATGCTACAGGATCCATGGTTGGTTGAATCTGAGCATGTGGGGGAACCACAGATACAGAGGCCTGACTATAAGTTATACTCGGATTTTCAACTGAGCAGAGGGTCGGTGCCCCTAACCCCCGCATTGTTCAAGGGTCAACTGTATTATTTTCTGTGAATTCAGTTCCCTTTTTCTTTTTCCCTTATCTTTTCCCTGTTTATTGTTTGTCTTGACTTGGCTTGTGATGGTTTTTGTTTTTTCCAAGCAGAAATGTTTTATTTTTATGTAGTCAGATTTAATAGTCTTTTCTTCCGTGGCTTCTGGATTTGGGTCATAGTTTTCCCCATTTCAAGATTATCAAAATATCTCGTGTTTTATTCTTCTTTTCCTCTATGGTTTCATTTCTTCCATTTAAATCTTTGACCCATTTCAAATGTATCCTGGCTTATATGTGTGAAGTATAGTCATAAGATCGTGCACATGTCTAGGTATTTAACCTTTTTGAAGCAGTTATACTTGGGATCTTCCTATTTCTAAACAGTGGCTCTCTGAATACAAGCACAGTATTTATTTCTGCATATTAATTTTGAACCCAGCATCTTTACTGATTTATCTTATTATTTATAATCATTTCTCAGTCGATTCTCTTAGGCTTAGGCAGATACATCCTCATATCATCTACAAGTAATGGTAATTTTACCTTCTTTCCAGCTTTTAATCTTTTTTTTCCTTTGTTTAATTGTTTAATAGCGAGTATCTTAGAATAATGTTAATAATGGTGTTGAAAATGGATATTCTAGTATCATTTCTGACCAGGATTGGGATCCTGCTAGTAGTAGTCTATGGTGGTGTCCATTTTTGTCTTGTTTTAAGTAGATATGTATCGGTTGCTTTTAGAATACTTTTAGAGGGGTTTCCTGGTGGTCCAGTGGTTCCTCAGTGCTCTTTAGAGTCATTATTTTATCAAAGAATAATTATTGGGCACCTGCTGAGTATTAGGCACTAAGCTAAGCTTTGGGGAATAGGGCAGTGAACCGAACAGGTGGTTCCCTCATCTCCCAAAACTCAATCTAGTAATTTTTTAAATCATCAAAGAAATGCACATTAAATCAATGTTGAGATAATTATTTTACAGTTATTGCAGTAGGAGAAATTTTAACAAAACAGCTGCCAGAGGCTTCCCTGGTGGCGCAGTGGTTAAGAATCCGCCTGCCAATGCAGGGGACACGGGTTTGAGCCCTGGTCCCGGAAGATCCCACATGCCGCGGAGCAACTAAGCCCATGTGCCACAATTACTGAGCCTGCCCTCTAGAGTCCACGAGCCACGACTACTGAGCCCACGTGCCACAACTACTGAAGCCCGCATGCCTAGAGCCTGTGCTCCGCAACAAGAGAAGCCACCACAATGAGAAGCCTGCGCACCGCAACGAAGAGTAGCCCCAGCTCGCCGCAACCAGAGAAAAGCCCGCACGAAATAAATACATACATACATACATACATACATACATACAATGAGAAGCCCGTGTGCCGGAACAAAGGGTAGCCTCCGCTCACCACAACCAGAGAAAAGCCCGTGAGAAATAAATACATACATGGATACATACAATGAGAAGCCCGCGTACCGAAATGAAGAGTAGCCTCCGCTCACCACAACCGGAGAAAAGCCCGCGCGAAATAAGTACATACATACATACATGCAATGAGAAGCCCGCGTACCACAACAAAGAGTAGCCTCCGCTCCCCGCAACCAGAGAAAAGCCCGCGTGAAATAAATACATACATACATACATACAATGAGAAGCCCGCGTACCTCAACGAAGAGTAGCCTCCACTCGCCGCAACCAGAGAAAAGCCCGCGTGAAATAAATACATACATACATACAATGAGAAGCCCGCGTACCGCGACGAAGAGTAGCCTCCACTCACCGCAACCAGAGAAAAGCCCGCGCGAAATAAATAAATACATACATACATACATACAATGAGAAGCCCGCGTACCGCGACGAAGAGTAGTCTCCGCTCCCCGCAACCAGAGAAAAGCCCGCGCGAAATAAATACATACATACATACATACATACAAACAAACAGCTGCCAGTGCTAGCAAGGTGACCGTGGAACAGAGGGGCAGGGTAGCGCAGTGCACGATGAGGTGGAAGGAAAGAGGTCGGCAGGGACCTCATCCCGCAGGACCCTGCAGACCTTGTAGGACCTTGGTGAGCATTTTGGTGTTTTGTAAGGAGCAATATGGTTGGGCTTGATTGACTTTGCCTTGTGAAACCCTCCCTCACATGTGGGGTATAGAGAGTGAACTAGGGGAGGCCTGGGTGGAGGTGAGGAGGCCAGTCGGGGTTCCACATCTGAGGGCCCAGTGAGGGAATGGAGAGGTGGGGAAGGGAAGGAGAGAAGTGGGTTGGATTTGAGGGAGAGGTGGGAGCCAGCTTGCCCCACGGGGTCAGCGTGTAGGGATCCCTGTCAGGGGGCGGGGCTGAGGGTCTAGAGGGAGGGGGTGGGTGGGGTCACCCTCACCTCTTGCGCCTTTCAGAAAGGACTGCCCTCTCTTCCCTCCCCATCCTTCTTTCCCCAGAGGGGGTCGTGGAGACAGGACTGGCCGTTACGGAGCCAGCGATCGTTCACAGGATGATGGTGGGGAGAACCGCAGCCGGGATCACGACTACCGGGACATGGACTACCGCTCGTATCCCCGCGAGTACGGCAGCCAGGAGGGCAAGCACGACTATGATGACTCGTCCGAGGAGCAGAGTGCAGAGGTGAGGGCAGGGGAGGGCCAGCTCCTGCAGGGCCTCTGTCTGGCTGCAGCACCGTGTGCAGGTAGCTCTCAGCTCCCATGCCTTCAGACTGTGCTCGGTGGCTTTGCCTCACCTGGAGGGTCTGTCCCCACTCCCCTCTCTGAGGGCTCCTCTCCCAAGTTGGGTCTCCCTAACTTCCACGTGCTTGGCTCTATACTTCTGAGGGCCCCTGGCCACCACCTGTCTCCCTTCTTCCCTGTTGTTCAGGGTTCACTGCAAGCCCTATACTGCCTGCTCCCAGCCAGTTTGGGGACCCGGCATCTAGGGTTGGGAGGGCACTTGGATATCACCAAGCAGAGCAGCTCTGGGGGGCTGACCGTGGGCATTCCCAGTGGTGGCAGAGCCTCTAGACAGAAGGGGAAGTCCCCTCAGGCCTCTCCTTTGAGCTCAGAATCTAGCCATTTCCACGTTGGATAGTTAGCCCTGGCCTGAGTTGGGAGGCATGATGCTCACCATCAGGGAGCCCCCATCTGACGGGAAGAATCAGCCTTGCCTTATGGGAACTCCAAGTTGAGGGGGCATCAGGGCCCTGGTCCACACAAGCAGACAGCTCTCCTTTCCAGTGGGAAGCAGAGTGTGGGCTGCTGGCCACCCTCTGGGGGGTCCAGTGGAAAGACCCCTGTGGTGGGCAACCAAGCTTCCTCAAGTGGCAGCTGTGAGCTGTGCCTGGATGTCTCCAGGGCACTGGCTGGGCCCTGGGTGGACCAGGAAGAGTGGAGCGCTGAGTTATCTGGCCTCCGTGAGGGCAGGAGGGGTGTGGACCCAGGCCTGGCTTGCTTAGTCCTGAAAGGATGATTTGAGCAACGCCCAGGAATCCAGTGACCACACCCTGTTAGGAGAGAGCCTGGTGGTGATGGAGGACTGGCCAGGCAGCGGATCAGGGACCGGGGTGGGGCAGCGCCATAGCCCTCACACCTTTGCCAGCCCCTGCTGGCTGGCTCTGGCTGAGGTCTTAAGCTATTCCTAAACCCACGACTTGGTGGCAGGGCCCAGGCTGGGAATCTTAAGCAAGGTGTGGCGTTCCATGGCACAAGGAACAATTGTGCACATGCTAGCTGAGCTGGCGAGGGAGGAGGGGGGAGAAACAGAGCAGGGTTTAGTGTGCCAACCCCAAATGGTCTCTTCCCAAGGAGGTTTTAAGTGGAGTCTGGTCACCTGTCTGTGGGAGTTCCTCTCCCACACCGATACTGCCACCGGCCTCTCCCCACTCCCCACCAAAGCAGCCCCCAAAAGCATCCTGGGGAGAATCTCCAACCCCAGAAGGGTTGCAGTCCAGGGCCTACCCACCTTGCTGCCCCAAGCCTTTAGCCGGAGCCCGCCCACCCCTGGCTTTCAGAGCCTGCCTGCCTCGGAGAGCCAGCGGCCAGCTCCTAGGCCCACCCCAGACTGACTGCCCGTCTGGTGTCTCTCGTCTCATTCTGTTGGCCAGGATTCCTACGAGGCCTCCCCGGGCTCCGAGACTCAGCGTAGGCGGCGGCGGCGGCACAGGCACAGCCCCACCGGCCCACCAGGCTTCCCCCGAGACGGCGACTATCGGGACCAGGACTATCGGACCGAGCAAGGGGAGGAGGAGGAGGAGGAGGAGGAGGAGGAGGAGGAGGAGAAGGCCAGTAACATCGTCATGCTGAGGATGCTGCCACAGGCAGCCACTGAGGATGACGTACGTGCCCCCCGTGTCCCTGGGCAGGTGGCAGAGCAGGAGGCCAGGCTGGGTCTCCTCCAGGGCCCTCAGCTTCTCCCTTACCCCCAACCTCAGCACCTTTCATCCCTTCTCCCCACTAGCTTCTGTCCGCCAGCACTGATCCGTCCCCTGGGTAGGCCCTGTTGTCTCCTAGTCTGGAAGGGAGGAGTGTTGGATAGGCTGACTTGGCCCAGGGGCTGTGGTGGTGGGTGGGGGAGGGAACAGAGCATTCCTTCTGCACATTCCACTGGCCATCCATCCATTCTGCAAATGTCCATCAAAGGCCAGATGCTCACCAGTCCCAGTGCCAGATATTTCTGGTGGCAGAGATGATGCGGAGACCCTGCGGCCTGGGAGGTGGGGAGGTTCCCCGTGGGATTTTCTGAGGTTTTATTCTCATTCCCCGCCCTCCTCCCTCTTTTGCCAGCAGCATCAGATCTCCTCACTGGCACGACCACAGAGCCTTGGGTTCTCCTTTGACTTCATTGCTGCTGCAGCCTTCCCACCCTGTTTTCCTGTGTGACATTCCCTCCCATCCTCCTCCCTTCTCATACAGACTTCCCCTAGAGAGCAGGAAAACCCCAAGTGGGCCACTAGAATAGCCTCCTCACTAGCCTCCCCAGTGCTCCCCCTCCTCCCCACTGCCCGTGAATTCTCTGCTCATCTCGCCTCTGAAACCTGCTGGCTGCCTGTGTTGTCGCAGAGAAAATCCCACCTGTGTGTTTGAGAGCTTTCAGGTCTGGCCCACCTGCACTGTTCAGGGTCAGACGGTA
Organism: Balaenoptera ricei; assembly: GCF_028023285.1. Classification (NCBI taxonomy): domain Eukaryota; kingdom Metazoa; phylum Chordata; class Mammalia; order Artiodactyla; family Balaenopteridae; genus Balaenoptera; species Balaenoptera ricei. The sequence continues at coordinate 43,273,258 of NC_082660.1, forward strand.
ACTGAGTGCTGACATCTGCGGAGGATTTATCACGGGGTGGGCCACATGTCAGGTCTGATTTAATCTGCACAGCCACCCTGTAGGGAAGGTACTCTTTGTATTTTCATTCTGCGGATGAGGAAGCCAGGCCCCCAGCAGTGAAGCAGTTTGCCTCAGGCCCCACAGTCAGTGAGTGGCACAGCAGAGTTGGGGTCTGAACCTGGGCAGCTGAACCCCAGAGCCCACGTTCTAGCTGTTTCCTGAGCTCTCCCTGAGTGTTAGCAGTCCTGATCTGCTCCTCTGTGTCTTTCTTTTTCATCCTTGTATGTGTATGTTTAATTTCCCTTCTGTTGTTGAACCTGATGAGGAAACTGAGGCCCAGAGGCGTTAAGGCTGCTGCCCAAGAATGCCCAGCACAGGCTCCCAGTCGCTTGCGAGAGGCACCACTGGCCTAGAGACTCTGCCTCGCCTGGGCCAAATCCCAAATTTCATCTGCAGCTTCCCTCTGGCTTAGGTCATCCAGGAAGCTTTCCAAATCCCACGGCCATGCCTTTTGGTTTCCACCCCAAGTTACTGCTCCATTTATGGTCTAGCACACATGGCTGGGGTTTGCTCAGACCCCAGTCCTTCCCAGTTTCGTACTTGTGTCATGGGTCTCTCTGGATGCAAGCCGGAGGGCAGTCCCTTTGCAAAGGGCCAGAATTGCTTGCCAGCTTTCCTTGCTCTGTGGCTGCACCAAGCCTGTTGTCAGACCACCCCTGCCCACCATTTCTTGAGCTGCTGGCTCGCTTGCTCTCTTGCTGTTCTCCACCCCTGAGGGTCGTTAATGCTGCCATGCTTCACCTTGCACCACGCCCCTTTTTTCATTTGACTCACTCTGCAAGTCTGGGGCTGAAAGCTGAGACTGGGTACTGGTGTGGGGCTGGGGCTGTGGTCACTTGGGGGAAAGCCCTGAGAGAGGGAGAGGAGACAGTGTGTGCACATCCCCTATGACCCTCTGGGGTCCTGGAGGCCTCCAGCCAGCCTCAGGTACCCAGTAGCCCCCTTGTACTGAGCTTGCTCCAAACCGTATCTCCCCGTACAGATCCGTGGCCAGCTGCAGTCCCACGGCGTCCAAGCACGGGAGGTCCGGCTGATGCGGAACAAATCCTCAGGTGAGCCTTTGTTCTAGTACCCTCCTCTTCCGCTGGCCAGCCTCAGCCTCCGAGTCTCCCTCCTGCCTCTGCCTTTTCCCTCACCCTCCCTACCCTGCCTTCCTGCCACAGCTGGGAATGGGCAGCTTGGGGGTACCCTCTCTTCTTCTCTCCCCCTCATCCCACTCTCCTCACAGCTCCGGCCAGTAGCCTCCTGTGCGAGGCTGTCAGGGAGGGGGTGCAGCTCTGAGATGAGCTGAGTGCTCCCCGGGGGCAGGGCCAGGGCCAGGCTCCGGGGAACCTCCTCTTTGGGACTCTGAGTATCTGAGATGGTAACCCCGTCCCCCCCAGTAGCCTCCCTTCCCTCTCCTTTCTTCTCCTTCCCCTGCCCCTTGCCCCCCCCCCCACGTTTTTCTGGTAACAGCCTCTGACCAGAAAGTAGGTCTGACACGGCCCCACCCATGTGTCCCAAGAGGGGAGGCAGGGGATGGCTCTTGTCCAAGGGTGCATCCCAAGGAGCAGCCAGGATCGCTGGCCTCGCTTGTTCCCTCCCTCCCTCTTGCAGGCTGCTTGGAGCTGGCCTGAGGTTAGTAGGGTGGTGGGGGGTTGTCTCTGCAGGACCTCTGGCCCAGGCTCCCCAAGGCAGGCACAGTGGGGCCTCGTTCTGCCTGGGCTTCTCTCTGCATCTCTCAGTCTCTCTCCTCCCCACGCCTCCATCTCTCCATCTCTCTCTCTCTCTCTTTAATTATACCATTCCATCCTCCTGTGCATCCTAATGGTTATTCTTTTGGAGATCAAGCATGCCCCTCAAGTCCCGCTGTGTCTAAGCCCTCCCTGTGTGTGTACCTCCAAAGAAGGAGCTACTTTCCTGTGGTCTCAAGCCCTGGATCCTTTTCCCAGCCCTGGCCAGGCCTGGAGTCTCTCTTGATAGCATGTAGGTCTTGCTCTGCTGTACCCCAGCCAAGCTGACAGGATTCTGGTCTCCCTGAGGCGGTGTCCCAGGTGCAGCCCTCTCTGTGGCCCTGGACGCTTCTCCCAGGCACCTGCTGATCTTTAAGATCTTTAAGATCTACCTGGACGATCCTGGCCCCCATTCTCCTGCTGTCTTAGAGGACCTGGACTGTAGGTGGCTGTAATCTTCCCAGCTTGGCCCTGAGGTGGCTCCCTGGTGAGGCCAACCTTCCCTGGACTGTGGTGAGGCTGAGGTGACATTGTGTCCCTAACTCCCTCTGGTTCCTGTTGGGCCTAGAGCCTTCCCAGCCTCACCGAGCAGCCTGGCCCAGTTTCTCTTTTGCTCCTTTGATTAAACACCTGTTACAGGACCCCTCCTGGGCTGCCCTGGCCTTGTGCTGGGCCCCACCATTTGGTTATTTATTCTGGCCCATGTGAAGCCAGCAGCCTGCCCATCTGTCCTCCTTCCTTCTCTGGAGACCTCTCCTTGTACCCTTTCCCTCCCAGCTCCTTCTCTCCGTCTCTGTCACCCCAGGCTGTCCGGGCAGGTGTGCCTGAGCCCCATCTCTCTGTCTTTCTTCCCAGCTGGCGTGTGTGTATCCCCTGCCCCCAACCCCTCTCCAGCTCTGTTTTCTTCCCTCCTGCTTCCCTCTTTCCTGCCCCTCCCGACCATCTACCTTGCCTCCCACACCCTGGTCTTTCTTTGCTTCTCTCTCTCCCTTTCTTCCTTTTTCCTCTCCCCACTTCCCTCTCTGCCCCCCAGTCCTCTCCCCTCGGGTCCCGCCCCCGGGAACGCCGTGTGTCCAAAGCTGTTGACTAACCCACTGCGTCTGTATCTGAATGCTGTCTCCAGGTCAGAGCCGGGGCTTCGCCTTCGTCGAGTTTAGTCACTTGCAGGACGCTACACGATGGATGGAAGCCAATCAGGTTGCTTTGCCGCACTTGAACCCCCCCCCCAAACAAATACTACTTTGTAATCGAGCGCTCCCCATCGCCTGATTCTTACGGACACAGTTCCCTGCCCTGTGGCCCTGTGTCCCATCCCCCCACCCCCTCTCTCTCCCCCTTCCTGACCCTCACTATCTCCTCTTCCCATCTCTCGCTACCCACTGGGCTTCCCATCAAGAACCCACACTCACCACTGGCCCTTCCCACTGGCCAGGCACTAGCTCTGCCTCTCTTCCTCTCCTGGCTGAGCTTTCAGAGAAAGGGCTGCCTTGGGGGTGGGGTGGGGGTGGGGTCCTTCCACCTAAGTTCCCACTCCCCGGGGGACCGCCCTGCTCTGGGGTCGGGCAGAGCCAGGACTCTGTTCCACTCTTGGGCACCGCTGGAAGTCCAGCCATTGGGGAACTTAGCTGTTGGCACACTAACTAGCAAGTCCTGTTTTGCCAGCTCTGTCCCTGCACGTGAGTTCGGTCCTTTGATTTCCATGGGACAGGCCAGTACCGCTCTGTTGATCGAAAGTACCAGTCAAGAGTGATGGTTTCATTCACCAGGACTCACTTCGGTCACCCCACCCCTCCCACTGCACCTAGCTCCCACAGGAGTCACCACTTGCCCCACTCCGCTAGGGACAGGCCTGCCCTCTCAGCGAGGAGCCGTGCTGTCTGGAATGGGGGGAGCCTGCTCCCCCAGCCTGGCACGGGCTCCCAACCCAGCAGCTTTGGGACCTTCAGAGACCCAAGGCTTCTGCTCGCCCACCCAGAGCCCAGCTCACTGGTGTGGGGCACTGAAGGAAAGCCTCAGGGGAGGAAGGGGCGATGTGGTGGAAGGGAGGCTCAGCAGGGGCGGCCCTGGGGCCATCTCTGCCGGTCCACAGGCTAGTGCCATGGGCCCAGGACCCAGCCAGCCACGGGAAGACAGCCTCACAGCAGGACCGTCCATCTTTTAAATATGGCTCTTTCTTTTTCCCCTTCTCCAGCACTAGTGCGCGTGCGCTCTCTCTTTCTCTCTTTCTCTCCCCTCCTCTCCCTCCCCTCCCCTCCCCTCCCCTCCCCTCCCCGTCCCCCCTCATCCCAAGTGTAGCCTGTGTAGTGCTGGCCCTGGGTGTGGCCTGGCAGTGTCAGGGCCGAGTGGGGGCTTCCCCCGCTGTCCGGCAAGCTTCGGGCAGCCGAGCACTGTGTGCCTGGTGGCGTGTGTTCACGTGTGCGTGCGCGTGCCCGGAAAGGCAGCAAGCAGCTGCGCCCGAGGGCTGTGGCGCTTTCCCTCCCTCCTTCCCTTCCTTCTTCCCTCGTCAGTTCTCCGACCTCCCTCCGTTCCCTGTCCCTCATCCATCCAGCTGAAGGGCTCGCTCACTCTCTTCTCCTGTGCTGAGACGGTGCGTGGGGCACTGCTGCCCAGGCCTCACTGTGCTCTGCTTTTCCCCGCAGCACTCCCTCAACATCCTGGGCCAGAAGGTGTCCATGCACTACAGCGACCCCAAGCCCAAGATCAATGAGGACTGGCTGTGTAATAAGGTACAGGGGCGGTGGCAACGTCTGTGTCTCCCCGGGGCCTCTGAGTGGCGTGGGTGTGGAGGACTGGCTCAGCTCAAGCAGCGCTGCTCCTTGCCACCCACCCACCAGTTTGTACTGAGCTTTCACTTGGCGCCAGGCTCTGCCCTCATGCGGTACGATCTTGCCTGAAGCCCCAGTAGACTTGAAACAGATGTTTATGTAAGTGACTAGTGACAGTGGAGGCATAATGTGATCTATAAAATGTGGGCTTCAGAACCAGACTAGCTGAAGTTAGACTCCCCCAAATCTACCTTGATTTTCGTCAGGGTATTTAACCTCTCTTTGCCTCACTCTCCCCATCTCTACAATGCAAATACCAATGACCCCGCTCCCCAAAGGTGGTTGGGAGGATTGAAATGTGGTGATGAGAGGGTAACACTTGGAACGACACCTGGCCCGCTGTTAACGATGTTCAGTGTCAGCTCTTGTCCTGAAGGAATGTGTAGGGTGTTCTGAGAGCCTGTGTCAGGTGACCCGACCTCTGACAAAGCCATGTCTGCCTGAGACTGCGGGTACAAGCTGTAGCTCTTTGCAGTCAATATTCCCTAAGAGGAGGCTGAGGCTCAGAGAGATGGAACCTTGAGTGGTGCCTTGCTCCTGATCGTGGGCCATGGATGCCACTGTGAGTTCAGATCTCCCCTGGGGCCAGCCTCACAAGCAGCCTTGGGACTCTACAGCCTCACCTCCTGCCGCCGGCTGGCAGCCATGAGACCTAAGGGGAGACCTGAGAGCTTGCATAGGCCCTCTCCCCAAGAGGAACTCTGCCCAGTAAGGGGAGTGGTTCCTGCTTATTTCAAAACCAAAAAAGTAATATCAGAAGGCGGGTGTCCAACCTCTCTGGAGAGGTAGGGACAGAGTGACGGGAGGACTCCATCCCTCCTGTATTTTCAGATACTCCTTGAAACTAGGGGATTCTCTTCTTTTCTCTCCTTTATCCACCACATCCTGTTGCTCTCCAGTCTTGTCACTTCCATCACAGAAATGCTCCCTCTTGCCATTCCCACTGCTCGGGCCAGTCCTCACCTCCTCCCCCACACAGTCGCCACAGGCCCCTCTCTGGTGTGCTGGCCTCTTGCCTCTTTCTCCCACTCCCTCACTGGTGACATTCCTCAGAACCACTTCTGACCACGCCCCTCCTCCTCTGCTGAAAACCCCCACAGCTCTGAGCTGGAGTGTGACTGCCCTCTGTGATCTAGTGTCACCTTCCCTGTCCAGCCTTTGCTTTTGCCTCTCTCCTCATCCTCCTACACAAAATCTCTTGCTGCCTCCGCCAGCAGTCGCTTCCCAGCAAAACCAAACCAAACTCTTGGACCTCCCAGATCAAACAGCCCTGCTGACTATACGCAGCTGAGTGAGCTGGGCCTCTAGGCCCGCTCCCCTCCCAGAGCCCCTGGGGGGGGGGGACCATTTCCACAGACTCACCTGCTGCCCCTCTGTGCTACATCTGCTCCCCACTGTTAGGCCAGGAGGGCAGAGGCCACGTCCTGCATGGAGCCTGGCACGGGAGCAGTGCTTAGTACCTGAGCATGGATCAGAGATAGAAATGTGGTGAAAGCTGGGGGTCTCCAGAGGCTGCAATACCCCAGGCAAATTTATTTCTCAAGAGCGGCAGGATCCAGCCCAGTCCTCGAGATGAAGGAGGGGTGAGAGTCTGGCAAGAGAGGGGCTGCTGGCTTTGAGGGATAGAAATAACGAAGGTTTCTGAATAGGGAAGTACATTTGGGGAAGAGGAACATACCAAAGGGACTTTGGCGGGGGCATTTCTGGGAGTTGGTACCTCGGAGCAGGCGGCAGTTGGTAACAGAGGTGGGGGAGTTATGGATTCCTGAGTTGAGGGGTTGGCACTGAGGACAAATTTGAGACCATGTAAAGGGAAGATTCACGGGACCGAGGATGACAGCCAGAGCCCCAAAGCCCCCTGCCACCCCTGACCCTGGGACCTTCCTGGGGCGTGGCGGGTTCCCTGGGGGATCTCTGGATCCACGTTTGGAGGGCACAGTGGAAAGCCCCACCCCCTCTGACAGCCTGGCTTGTGCCTCACAGTGTGGCGTCCAGAACTTCAAACGCCGTGAGAAGTGCTTCAAGTGTGGTGTGCCCAAGTCAGGTATGGCCCTCCTACCTCCCTCTTCCCCGGGACGTTGCTGGGAAGGGGGAGAAGGGTGAGGGGCCAGTGCTCTGGGAGGAGGGTGACCAACCTGGGAGCCCCTTCCCCTTTGTCACTGGCCTGTCTTCTGCCGCCCCTGACAGAGGCAGAACAGAAGCTGCCCCTGGGCGCCAGGTTGGATCAGCAGACGCTACCGCTGGGTGGTCGGGAGCTAAGCCAGGGCCTGCTGCCCCTGCCACAGCCCTACCAGGCCCAGGGAGTGCTGGCCTCCCAGGCCCTGTCACAGGGCTCGGAGCCGAGCTCAGAGAACGCCAACGACAGTGAGTCAGTTGTTCCTTCCTTCCTCCCTGCCCTAGGGTGTCTAGGCTGGGCTCTCCAAGGCCAGAGAGATGGTGGTGACCAGGACTTCATCCTCCCAGGGGCCTCTGCCTGGTGGGGGGACAGACATGTAATGTAGGGAGAGCAGAGGAAGAGCATTGCCAAACTCAACTTCGGGGGTGTGTTGAGAAGGTTCTCAGCAGGTGGGCGACTGAGCTGGGACTTGGACTGACAAGCAGAGTTTATCTGAGAGGAAGAGGTGAGGGGAAGCAGCAGGCGCAAGGACACGGAGGCCAGGGGAGAGGGAGCAGTGGGGAGCCACCAGAGGGTAGGGCCGGAGCGGACTAGCAGGGGTGCTCCCTAATGCTGGGCCCCTTTCTGCAGCCATCATTTTGCGCAACCTGAACCCACACAGCACCATGGACTCCATCCTGGGGGCCCTGGCACCCTACGCAGTGCTGTCCTCCTCCAACGTACGCGTCATCAAGGACAAGCAGACCCAACTGAACCGTGGCTTTGCCTTCATCCAGCTCTCCACCATCGTGGTGAGGGCGGCACAGGGGGGGGCCGGGCAGCCAGGATCCCGGCCCCCGGGGCAGGGAGGAGGGACCCTGACCCTAGCCCCCCACCGCGGCCCCAAGCCTGGAAATGGGGCAATGGAGCCGGGGACCTCCCCGGGCCTGACCCTTCTGCCCCTGCCCGCCCCCCTCCCCCAGGAGGCAGCCCAGCTGCTGCAGATCCTGCAGGCCCTGCACCCGCCGCTCACCATCGACGGCAAGACCATCAACGTTGAGTTTGCCAAGGGTTCTAAGAGGTCAGGGCCCCACCTGTGTCCTTTCCCAGCTTGCCCCCCAGCTTGGGGCCTCCTGTCTCACTCCCAGTCTCTGACATCCTCCCCAGGGACATGGCCTCCAACGAAGGCAGTCGCATCAATGCTGCCTCTGTGGCCAGCACTGCCATTGCCGCGGCCCAGTGGGCCATCTCGCAGGTACTCAGAGACTCCCCTCCACCCCAGCATCCCTGTACCTGGGCCGCCTCCACCCTCCCGCTCCCTCTCTGCAAACAGGAGGGCTGGCTTGCTGTTTTGGCTTCCTGTGGCCCCGAAAACCTCTCACAGTGGTCGCCAGTGGGGGCTGTGGGGTCCTCACTGCAGCTCCCTTCCCAGGCACCTCCTCCCAGGCTTTCCTTTTCAGCGCCGTCGCGGCTGCTTTTCTGTTCTGTTTGGTAGTTATATATCATCCTGAATTGTTACAACCTTTCTTGATAAAAGGGAATTTATAAGTGGCTGTAAGAAAATTGGCAGATGAGAATAAAGAAGGGGAGGATGGTATCTTCCTTGGTCTGACACCCAACACATGTATCACGCAACACACGTACCAGTGTCAGCCCTGGGAGCGTTTTGGCACGTGTCTTTGTTCCAGTCTTGTTTTTGTCACCACCCTGCTCTGCTCTGGCCGGGTGGCCCTTGTTTGAGGGCTGCATGCTTTCTGTCAGCAGACACTTGCTTCACCTGTGGGCAGACGTCTCTTAGCCGGTTCCCCTCCCCTCTGTGCCCCCTCCTCTGCTAATGAACCCCTCCCACCTGCCCCTCAGGCCTCCCAGGGTGGGGAGGGTGCCTGGGCCACCCCCGAGGAGCCACCGGTCGACTACAGCTACTACCAACAGGATGAGGGCTATGGCGGCAGCCAGGGCACAGAGTCTTCTCTCTATGCCCATGGCTACCTCAAGGGCACGAAGGGCCCCGGCATCACTGGAACCAAAGGGGACCCAGCCGGAGCAGGTTAGCCTCAGCATCTCTCCCTGAGCCCATGGTGGGGACTGGCAAGCATAGGGTCTTGGGCCCTGCCATTCACGTTCTCCTTTTTCCCTGTCCCCCTTTACAGGTCCCGAGGCCTCCCTGGAGCCTGGGGCAGACTCTGTGTCCCTGCAGGCTTTCTCCCGCACCCAGCCTGGTGCCACCCCTGGCGTCTACCAGCAGTCAGCAGCTGAAGCGAGCGGCAGCCAGGGCACTGCTGCCAACAGCCAGGTGAGGAAAATCAAGGGAGGTCCTGGGGGCCATGGGGGCGTTGGTAGACACTGAGCCCTGTTCCCCTGTCTTGCCCCGTGACTAGTCATACACCATCATGTCACCCGCTGTGCTCAAATCTGAGCTCCAGAGCCCCACCCATCCCAGCTCTTCCCTGCCACCAGCCACGAGTCCCTCTGCCCAGGAGTCCTACAGCCAGTACCGTGAGTAGCCATGGCCTACAGTGAGGGGTGGGGAATTCCTTAACAAAGCAGAGAGGAGTGCGACCCCCTCTTCTCACTCTCCAGCTGTTCCTGACGTCTCCACCTACCAGTACGACGAGACATCTGGCTACTACTATGACCCCCAGACTGGCCTCTACTACGACCCCAACTCTCAGGTGATAGGGCAGTCTGGGGAGTGGGTGGGGTCTGCCGTCCCCTTCTCGAGGTCTTCCCTCACGCTCCTTCTCCCCCACCTCCCCCAGTACTACTACAATGCTCAGAGCCAGCAGTACCTGTACTGGGATGGGGAAAGGCGGACCTATGTTCCTGCCCTGGAGCAGTCAGCTGATGGGCATAAGGAAACAGGGGCGCCCTCAAAGGAGGGCAAAGAGAAGAAGGAAAAGCACAAGACCAAGACGGCCCAACAGGTGAACACTGGGAGTCCAGCAGTCACTGGCTGGCCGTTAGGTGTCTTCTGATGAATGCCATTCTGTCATCTGTTATCCTCCGCTGCCAAGGGAGGGGATGGCGGTGGATGTGCACGTGGGCAGTATTTGTGCTCAGGAGAGACCAGGCTCCCGGTCCAGCTCTGCTCTTTGCTGCGTGACCTTGAGCCAGGGCCGTCTCCCTACCAGGTACATGGTAGGGCTGCCCACCTCCCTGAGGTGGCCAGTGCCATCCATCCAAGTGTGCCCTGTCTGCTTTCCCATCCCCTGGTGGGAACCTTTGTGCTGTTGGTGGCAATGTGGGCTGGTATGGGCACGCCTGAAGCCAGGCTAGCCCTGCCTGTGGAAAGAAACGCGCATGCATGCTCCTTTGGGCCCAGAACCCCACCTGAGGGTGTGTCCATGTCTGTCTGTGTATATATATCCCAGAGAACTTCTCGCGGGCCCATCAGGGGGTGGGCAGGAAGACAACCATCGCAGTGTTCTGTGGTGGTGGGCAGTTGGAGGGAACCTCAGTGTCTTGTCTGTGGAGGAAGAGTATGACAGTCTGGGTGCAACACTTAGAAGCAAGAACTACGTGTTCCTTTGGCAGCCCAGTAAATTCTAAAAATGGTGTTGTGCCTGGGGGTCGGGGTTGGGCAACGACATGGAACGTGGCATAGTATCACACGTATAAATTAAAATTATACACAGAGCAAGCCATTCTATGCATTTTAGAACGATAAAATGAAAACACATGGCAAACCTAATAGCGTGGGTGCCCGTGAGGAGAATGGGGGCACAGCCGGGGAGGGGCTTGCTGAGGAGCACTGATGACAGGATGACAGAGAAATGGGGACTTTCACCTCCGCCTCTCTCACCTTCTGCTTGAGGCTGCAGGGCAGGAAGGGGCAGGCTGCTGCAAGGGCAGAGGTTGGCGTTGGTGACCCCAGCAGTTGGAGGATTCCTAAGAGCCTCACCCCCACCCTCGCCCCTAGATCGCCAAGGACATGGAACGCTGGGCCCGCAGCCTCAACAAGCAAAAAGAAAACTTCAAAAACAGCTTCCAGCCCATCAGTTCCCTACGAGACGATGAAAGGCGGGAGTCGGCCACTGCAGATGCCGGCTACGCCATCCTCGAGAAGAAGGTGTGTGTGGCTGTCCATCCGCGCCCTGCCCCCCGTCTTGTCATCCCTTTGGTCCTTCCGTGGAGTCTCTGAATTTCTGTGTCCCTCCACCCCAGGGAGCACTAGCCGAGAGACAGCACACCAGCATGGACCTCCCAAAACTGGCCAGTGATGACCGCCCAGTGAGTGCCCAGGGCAGAAAGAAGGGCAGGGCTCTGAGCTAGCCAGGCCTGACCTCTCACCCCCACCTTTTTCAGAGCCCGCCGAGGGGGCTGGTGGCAGCCTACAGCGGAGAGAGTGACAGTGAGGAGGAGCAAGAGCGCGGGGGCCCGGAGCGGGAGGAGAAGCTCACTGACTGGCAGAAGCTGGCCTGTCTGCTCTGCCGGCGCCAGTTCCCCAGCAAGGAGGCGCTCATCCGGCACCAGCAGCTCTCCGGGCTCCACAAGGTGACTGAGGGAGGCTTGGCAGGGAACCCTGTCCCGGCCCGGCCCAGCCGCTTCACTCCTTCTCCTGTCCTCCTTGCAGCAAAACCTTGAGATTCACCGGCGAGCCCACCTGTCAGAAAATGAGCTGGAGGCACTTGAGAAGAACGACATGGAGGTGAGGTGTGACCCACTCCTGGGCTCCATCCCTCGGTCCCTTACCAAGCGCTCCATCCGTGCAGGCAGCTGGCGCTCAGGTTCGTCAGCTAGACACGGCCTGGCTGCCATCAGCCACCTCACGTCCTGTCCCTGCAAGGCTTCTTCCCGATTCCCCCATGCTGGCTGCTGGCATTCACAGGACCACAGATCTGTTCGCCAGATCTAGCTCCCTGTGGGGGCCCCCCAGCTGTGCCCATGTTTCCTGCAAATAGCGATCAGCTCCTTCATTCTCACACACACTCTTTCAGCAAATGAAGTACCGGGACCGCGCAGCTGAACGCAGAGAGAAGTATGGCATCCCTGAGCCGCCGGAGCCCAAGAGGAGGAAGTATAGCGGCATGTCTGCGGCCTCTGTGTGAGTGCCCGGGGCCAGGTCGGGGGCCTGGGGCCGGCAGGCCAGTCACTCACACTGTGCCACTGTCTCCTGCAGGGACTTTGAGCAGCCCACGCGGGATGGGCTGGGCAGTGACAACATTGGCAGTCGCATGCTCCAGGCTATGGGCTGGAAAGAGGGCAGTGGCCTGGGCCGCAAAAAACAGGGCATTGTGACTCCCATTGAGGTGAGTCTGCGGGGAATCCCATCCCCATCCTCCAGTACTCTCTGCTGTAGGCCTGGCCCCCGCCCAACCTGACAGAGTCTGCCTCCCTCACACAGGCCCAGACACGGGTGCGGGGCTCTGGCTTGGGTGCCCGAGGCAGCTCCTATGGGGTCACCTCAACCGAGTCATACAAGGAGACGCTGCACAAGACAATGGTGACCCGCTTCAACGAGGCCCAGTGAGCAGCTGCAAGACCTACTTATACTTATGTCGGGTGTCCAGCCTGGAGCGGGGGAGGATGAATTGTTGGGTGGTCAGAGCAGGGGCCCTGCACCTGTCTACCAGCCCAGCTCCGCAGCCAGAGAGGCCCTGACCAAGTCAGACTTAAGAGTTGGTGACTTTTATTGGAAAACTGGGCTGGGTTCATGTCTTTCTTTTTGTAATAAAAGCTGAAAAGTCCGCAGCTTGCATGTCTCTTTCTCTTGTCCCAGAGTGGTTTGTGGCCCACACAGATACAGGGACATAAACACAGATGGACGAGATCTTGGTCACAGCCCCTCACCATTATCGGGTCCAGCAGGTCATACTGTACCAGGAAACCAAGCACCACCAGGGCACCACCAAGCACCACCAGGGCACCACCAGAGGGTCAGGCTTGAAGACCCTCTGGGTCAGAGCCAGGACTAGGAATTCCCCCTCCCCCTTGCCTTGCCACCCCGCAGCTGCACTTGCTGTGTGGCTGCAAGGCTAAACTGTACTTGGGTCTGGGGACAATGCCTGAGGGCATCTCTGAGTGAACAACAATAGGCACTCTGGTGCCAGTGGGCCCTGTGCCCTCAACAGGCTGATGACCCCAGAGGTGTGGAGATAAGAGAATGAGCCTGCCAGTCCCAGGGATGCCCCACCAGTTGGGTCCACCCTCGTCCCCATCCACTCCACGGCTTTTACCGCAGCACCCTATCCCTCCAGTCCCGCTAACCAGTCTACACCCTGTGATTCACAAGTATGCGCGTGCCCTCAGCACAGGTCTGAGTGCAGTGGAACACGAAGCTGGGGCCGCCCTCTCCGGGCCTTGGGGGGCTGGGCCGTGAAACGGGGCCAGGAACTGCCCCTCCCCAAAACATACATGCTTTTAAGACAAGAGGGTGGAGGGGAGGTAATGTAGGAAGAGCAAGTGGTTCAAAGCCCCTCCTCCCTCACTTAGTCTGCATTATGACAGCACCCTACACAAGTTGTAAGGAGAGGGATGAAAAAGAGGGGCCCCCTAGAGGTGGGATGGTGCTGATCTGGGGTAGGGGTACTGCCCAGTGAGAGAGGGACAGGGAGCGGGAGAGGGAGAGGAAATAGGAATAGAAAGAGGCCACGTGAAAGAGCCTCAGTCTCAGGATGGGTGGCCTTCAGTCTGGAGACACCCCCACGTTCCCTTCCCTCTTCCCATTCCCCAGAACGTAGCTCCCAGGAATCCCACAACAAGGAACCCTCATACTTGGCTGGCAATAGTCAATGGTACAGCCACTCTGGAAAACTGGCTGTTTCATGCAAAGATAAACATAAGCTTACCCTATGACCAAGCAATTCCGTTCTTAGATATTTATCCCAAATAAATGCAAACATATATCAACAAAAGGACTTGTTATATGTATTCATAGCAGCTGTATTCAGAATAGCCAAACACTGGGAATAACCCAAACATCCAGCAAGAGGCAAATGGATAAATTATGGTATATTCATACAACAGAATACAACTCGGTAATAAAAAGGAGCAAAACACTGATACAAAAGTCAACACAAATGAATCTAACAAACATGTTGAGTGAAAAAAGACATAAAAGGAGTACATACTGTATGATTTCATTTATATGAAGCTCTCAGACAACACATTTATGGTGATAATAGAGGTGGGAAGGGTGTTCATTCACTGGAAAGGGTTACAAAGTAGCTTTCTAGAATAATGAAATGTTCTGTATCTTGACTGGGGTGCTGGTCACATGGGTGTATAATCAGGTAAACATTCAACAAGCTGTATAATGAAAATCTGGGCATTTTATCATATAAATTATACAAGAAGTTGGAAAAAGACCACCAGAGCAAACCTCAGTAAGAGGAAAGGAAATAATATAGATAGAAGAGCAGAAATAGATGAAGTAGGGAAAGAAAACAACAGATTAATAAAATCAAAAGCAGAAACTTTGAAACAAAAATTAAGAGGAAAGGCAGACCTCTCTCTGGCAAGACTGATCAATTAAAAAAGAAGATGCAAGCAACCCAGAAACAAAATTGCAAAGGGGAATTTACTACAGATGCAACAAAGTATCTCTGAAACTATAGATGAAATGAATACATTCCTTGAAGAATATAAAATGCCGAAACTGTTACATGAAGAAACAGGTTACTTGAATAGAGCAAAAAGTAACAAAGAAGTTGAAATGGTAGTCAAAATCTTCCCTCTTACTGCCAAAAAAAAAAAAAGAACCCAGATGGTTTTTATAGGTGCAATCTACCAAACTCCCAAGGAACAGTCAATTGTTATCTCATAAAAAGTTGTTCTAGATATAAGAAAAAGAACAAAAGATGTCTATTTTATGAGGCTGGCGTAATCTTTTTTAAATTTTAATCAGTTTTTGTTTTTTAATGTATTTATTTTTTATCTATTTTTTTATTTTTGGCTGCGTTGGGTCTTTGTTGCTGCACGTGGGCTTTCTCTGTTGCAGCGAGTGGGGGCTACTCTTTGTTGCGGTGCGCGGGCTTCTCACTGCGGTGTCTTCTCTTGCTGCGGAGCACGGGCTCTAGGCATGCGGGCTTCAGTAATTGCGGCACGCGGGCTCAGTAGTTGTGATATTCCCAGGCAATATGCAGAGCACGAATCTAACCACAAGGAAACGTCAGACAAAGCCAAACTGAGGGACAGTCTACAAAATTCCTGGCTTATAATCTTCAAAAGTGGCAATGTCATGAAGGTCAAGGGAGCACTGAAGAACCGTTCCAGATTGAAGGAGACATCCCATTTGGATGTTCAAATGTTACCTCCTGGCGACCCCCTTTAAAGTTCCAAACTCTGCCCTGCCATACTCCCTATGCCCCTTTCCTTGCATTCCTTTTCTCCATGACATTTCTCAATTTCTAACATACTATAAGTTTTCTTACTTTTCTATAGTCTCCTTCACTAGAATGAAAACATCACGAGGGAAGGGACTTTTGTCTGCCTTGCTCACCACTGTGTCCCCAATGCCTCGAACAGGGTTTGGCACATACCAGACCATGGAAGCATGGATAAATACACACACCACAACTGTTCAAATCATTCTCATCCTCAAGACTCCATTTTTAAAAAAATGGCTAATACATAAAGAGTCCCTAGGGACCTCCCTGGTGGCACAGTGGTTAAGAATCCACCTGCCAATGCAGGGGACATGGGTTCGAGCCCTGGTCCGGGAAGATCCCACATGCGGCAGAGCAACTAAGCCCACGCGCCACAACTACTGAAGCCCGTGGCGCCTAGAGCCCGTGCTCTGCAACAAGAGAAGCCACCGCAATTAGAAGCCTGCGCACTGCAACGAAGAGTAGCCCCTGGAGAAAGCCCGCGCGCAGCAACGAAGACCCAATGCAGCCAAAAATAAATAAATAAACAAATAAATTTATAAAAAAATCAAAATAACGAGTCCCTAAAAATCCACGAGGTACAACAACCCAATAGAAAATGGATAAAGGAAACAGAAAATTCCCAGAAAACAAGAACTGCAAATACCTTTAAATCTATGAAAAGATGCCCAAGTTCACGACTAATAAGAGAAATACACATTATAATTACACCCGATTGGCAAACATCCAAAGGCTTGACAATCTGCTCAGTGAGGCTGTGAACCAGCTGTACTCTCATACGTGGCCGGGGGCAATGCGAATGGTACAACTCTCATCCCCACTTGCCCTTTCTCCCTGCTTTCTTACCTCCACAGGCTTTTGTTCAAGCTGTTCCCTCCGACTGGGATGCCCTTCCCTCTCACTTGGGAAAGTCCAAAGTCCAAATCCTGCCTCAATTACTCCTACTGATCCTTTTGAAGGCAATCAATTCTTCAGAGAAGTCGGCCACACCCACGGCTTCAGTTGCCATCTCTGATGGCCTCCAAATCCATCCGCTGAAACTCAGATCTAGTCCCCAAACTGTTCACTCAAACAACACATACCAGACCGTGGATATCTAACAGGCATCAAAAATGTAACACATCTGGGGACTTCCCTGGTGGCGCAGTGGTTAAGAATCCGCCTGCCAGTGCAGGGGACACGGGTTCGATCCCTGGTCCGGGAAGATCCCACATGCCGCGGAGCAACTAAGCCCGTGCGCCACGACTACTGAGCTTGCGCTCTAGGGCCCGCGAGCCACAACTACTGAAGCCCGTACGCCTAGAGCCCGTGCTCCGCAGCAAGAGAAGCCACTGCAATGAGAAGCCCGTGCACCACAACAAAGAGTAGCCCCCGCTTGCCCAAACTAGAGAAAGCCCATGCGCAGCAATGAAGACCCAACACAGCCAAAAATAAATAAATAAATAAATAAATAAATAGTGTAACATGTCTGAAAACCAACTCCTGATTTTGCCCCATGCCTGCTCCTAACGGAGTATTTCCCCTGTCAATGACAACTCCATCCTTCCAGCAGCTCAGGCTAGAAACCCACGGGTCAGCCAGGACTCCTCTCTATTTTTCATGCGCTGTATCCGATTTCTCAGCAAATCCTGGTGTCTTTACCTTCAAAATCAATTCAAAATAGAACCCCCCCCCCCCACTTCCTCTTTTACCACCTTGGTCTGACCCTCTCTCATCACTACCTGGACTCTTTTTTTTTTTTTTTTTTTTAATTTTTATTTATTTATTTATTTATTTATTTATGGCTGTGTTGGGTCTTCGTTTCTGTGTGAGGGCTTTCTCTAGTTGCGGCAAGTGGGGGCCACTCTTCATCGCAGTGCACGGGCCTCTCAGTATCGCGGCCTCTCTTGTTGCGGAGCACAGGCTCCAGACGCGCAGGCTCAGTAATTGTGGCTCACAGGCCTAGTTGCTCCGCGGCATGTGGGATCTTCCCAGACCAGGGCTCGAACCCGTGTCCCCTGCATTGGCAGGCAGATTCTCAACCACTGCGCCACCAGGGAAGCCCCACTACCTGGACTCTTGCAGTAGCCTTTCCACTGGCTTTTCTGCTTCCTCTCCCCCACCCCCAACCCCCCCCCCCCCCACACACACACAGTTTGTTCTCTCTCCACAGAGAGCAGCCGGATTCTAAAATATAATTTAAATAATGTGACTCCCCTACTTAAAATCCTTTTATGGCTCCCCATGGATCTTAGAATAAAAAGCAAACATCTCAGCCTGGCTTACAATGCCCTGCTTGATATGGCCTCGGATCTCATCTCCCAGTGCTCTCCCTTCCTCACTCCTCTCCAACTACACAGACATCTGTGCTCTTCCCAAACATTTCAAGAACTTCCAGCCTCAAGGCTTTGCCCCTGATGTTCCCTTTGTCTGATGCTTTCCCCTCATGTTACACATGGTTTGCTTCCTCACTTTTCACAGGCTACCTCCTCAGAGAGTCATTCCCTGACTACTTCACATGGGGTATCAGGGGAGGTCTCTCTGAGGTGAGGCAAACAATAAATCAGAAGGAAAAGATCTGATGGAAGAGCGTTCTTAACTATTGCAAGGGCAGTAGTCTCCTTGCTATGTTCTTTGCTATGTTCCCAGTGCCCTGCACTTAGTAGGCATTCAATAAATCTTTTTCAAATGAGCAAATTTGGAGGATTTGAGGACAGGATATGTGATACAGAATTTGGGATAAGGTGATAAAGGCATTTTGTGTTAAATACCTTTGCTGTAACATCACCTTCTCAGGGAGGCCTTCCTTGACCATACTATCTAAAAATGCAACCTGTCCCCAACGGATTTCCCTTTACCTTGTTCTATTTTTCTCCACAGCATTTAGCAGTTATCACATATATACGACATATTTACATATATATTTAATTGTATATTCACATATGAATATAGACTATACACAATGTATTTAATATGACATTTATTATATACAGATGTAACTTTTTTTTTTTTTTTGGCCACAGCACATGGCTTGTGGGATCTTAGTTCCCCGACCAGGGATTGAACCCTGGCCCTTGTCAGTGAAAGCGTGGAGTCCTAACCACTGGACCGCCAGGGAATTCCCTACAGATGTAAATTATTTACATATTGACACTGGCTATCATGTTATGTAAACTATGTAGTATTAACATGTACATTTTATTAGACACAATTTATATTATATTCACATGTATCTAATATAATTTTTATTTATTTGTTACATTTATGGTCTTGTCTCTCGCTAGTCTGTCAGCTCCATGAGGGCAAGGAAGAATCCCTAGCACCTGGCCCACAGCTTGAGCTCCAAAATGTCAAATGAATGAACTCCTTTGGCCACCTGAGCCTCAGCTTTCCCCTCTGTAGGATGGGTGTGCCTTTCCATCTGGAGGTACCCCCATGTTCCGATCCCTTTTCCTACACCTCCCCCTCGCCCCAGAGGGCTGCTCCCGGAACTCCACAGCCCAGGTTTACATTTTCCCATACCCTGGGCGTTCATGCCCACCACGTGCACTAGGCGCCGGCCCGACCGGACTACCACCCCCAGCATGCCTCGCGCGTTTGGGAAGTGCCACAACCCATAGGGGTATCTGGGTCTGACAAGGGCCTTGATGGCGCAGGAGCAAGGGGGCGAGCCCCTCTAGCTAAGCATCTGTGGTACGTCCCAAACAGGGGGCCCTCCAAGGCCCCGCGCTTCCGAGCTCCGCGGAAACTCTGGCTCTTCTTGTACGACGGAGGTGGTTTGCTCTTCCGTTGCCCCGTGGCTTCGGCTCATCTCCAGCAGGAAGGAGAGGCTTCCGCCCGGCACAGGGGGTGAGCTGGAGCACGGTACCCCCAACCCCCTGGACAGCATTTGAGGGAGGGGGCTCAATTTGGGGGATCCCCGAATGGGCATATTTAGAGGCTCTGAGCCCGGTGTGGCATTTAGAGGTGGCTGTTTTTGAGGGGACCCTTAGCAAGTGGCATTTAGGGACTCCGGGGTGGGACTTGGGAGTCTGTTTTAAGGAGCGTCCCTCGGAGGCAGGGTTTATACCCCTTGGAGACCCCTTGGAGACAGGGTTTAGGGGGATGTTTGGGGAGACCCTTAGGGTTCGTGTATGAATACTCTGTCCACGAGGCAGGATTTGGTGTGCTTCCCCAGGGTAAAAGCAAAGTTTGAGGTTCCAGAACTCAAGGCGGAATTTTGGAATTCAGGAAAGGTCCTGGTGACGGTGGGAACGTTTGGGACCGACGTGGCATGTGGACGTATCGAATGGCCTTTGTGACCTCTGGTTCTATTATGATGTCTCACCGCGCTTGGGTATAAAAGGCGGAGAGACTAGACACATCTGGGCCCACAAGTTGTTTTAGGAAGGATGTGGGAGTAACACATCCTAGGTTCTAGGTTCTTCCTGAGGGGACAGTGTGCCACGGGGCCTTCATAGACCATGGATTTATTCGTCATTCGTGAGGAGGTGGGCTGTTGTGGAAGACCATTTTTGCCTTTTTGTAAGTGTCAGCGTATGAATTATTCACGAGGGGGTGGATCAGCGTGCTGAGGGGGTGTGCTGAAAGGGGCGTTCTGCAGTCTGCCGGGCAAATTAGATCTCATTTATTAAGCGTAAAGGTGAGTAGCACCCCGAGTTTTCTGTGGCTTTTCTAGGGGCGTTGTGCATAATTCATGAGGAGCGTAGCTTTTACGGCTTCATCTGCATGATCCGCTGTTAGCTTTCCCTTAGAGGTTTCAGGATTTAAATTTTGCGTCTCAGCGAAGGGACGAGGCCTCGCTCATTGTTCATTCCTTACGGCCCAGTAATCCCAGATTATCAGCAAAGGCTCTAGATTCAAGTCCCATCGATCCTTGCCAGCTGTGTGATCTTTGGCAGATTTTTCTGTGAGCCTGAAAAAATGAGTAAGAGCATAATGATGATCAGATTAGTTTACACTCATTTAGCACTTTATTAGCCCGTTTAATATTCACAACAATTATAGGTGGTAGGTTATTATCGTCCCATTTTATAGATGAGGAAACTGGGACACCGGGAGACTAAGTAATTTGCCTAAGGTTACTCAGTCAGTGAGTCTGAGTCTACAGTCCAGAGTCTGTAGTCTTAATCAAATGTCATAATGTCTGTCTCCCATCCACCCAATTCAATGGTACTACTACTACTGTTAGTCATATAGCACCGCGTGCCAGGCACTGTTCTGAGACCTTTCTACATATTTATTCATTTAAACTTCATCACAAGGTAGGTTACTATTGTTCTCATTTTATGGGTGGGGAAACAGTGGCCCAGAGAAGTGAAGTGTCTGGTCCCAAGTCACACAGCTAGCCATCGGTGGATGGAAATGATTTTTGTGAGGGTTTAAGAACTCTCTAAGGAGGTCACCTTTGAGCTGAGACCTGAACGACAAGAAGGAACCGATTTCCTGCTCTGCATTCCTGAGACCAGTGGCGCAGTGCATGGAAAGGACACACCACAGGAACCACCACATAGTGGGCGATCAGTTAATGTGATCTATTATTATTATTTGACAGAATCGTACTGGGTGCTTATCGTGTGCCTGGGGCTTTGGTATACAGTCCTATCTCTGGTGACCTGGTAGTCTGTCCTACCTATTTAATGGACATTGGTGGCCTTAGCACTCTGTTTTCCAGTGTAATTCTGGAAGGGTGTTTCAAGGCACTATTTTTTAGATAATGTCCGAAGTTGGGGGTTTCTCTAGTGGCTGGGTACACCCTCACCCATAAGTAATTTTATATTAATATAAAATATATTTACAAATCACCTTTAAATTAATATATAGTACTTAAAAAGTTTAACAGTGCCCTGTGCCAGCACTGCTCTGAGCTCATTCCATAGTTCATATTCTCTGGTTTTCACAGTGACACATTTTGCCTTTACGATGTAGATGGGTTCTACTACTATCCCCATTTTACAGTTGTAGAAACTGAGGCACCTGCCAACAGTATGTGGTAAACCTGGATTTGGTTGGACCAAGGCAGCCCTGGTTCACGTGCAGTTAGTTAAGGGTGGGGAGGAGGCAGCTGCACTTCCCTTGGGTTTCCCCTGTGTTTCTGCAGCACCTTTCATTATTCATGAACGGGAAGGGGTGACCAAGTTGCCTCGCCTGGAGTACCATAATCCCTACTTGCTGGAGAGGGCTGTCTTGAGTGTATCTGTGCATGCATCTCATGCATAATTCATGAGTAACTGGGTGGGACCTTTCTTGACCTCTCTGAGTTTCCAGGTTGGGCTGCTGCAGCATCACCATTCATTATTCATGAGCTGGGGGAGTGTGTTTTCCCTGTGTTAGCCCTATTTCCCTGCTTACTGGGTATTAGATGCAGTAATGGGCGGACCTGTCTCTTTTGTTCTTGCCCACCGGGCCTCATGCATTACTCATGATAAGATGTGGCCTCGGTCTCCTTGGCTTCCAGGCTGCTGCAAGGTCATTCATTATTCATGAGCATTGGGGTGTGGCTTCCATGTTTTAACATTGGCTTTCTGGTTGCAGGGTGTTAGTCAACCAGCCACCTGGCCTCGTGCATAATTCACGGTCAGGAAGTGTGGACTTGATGTCCTTTCTTGGTTTCCATGGTAGCCTGGCTGTAACAATGTATTCATTATTCACCTTCCATGGGCGTGCCCTCTATGTCGTTTTACCTGTTTTCCTAGTTACTGCCACAGTAGCCACCAGGTGGAGCTATTCGCCTTCGAAGGAGTCACAGACAGGCAGGGCCCGTCATGTATGATTCATGAACGGGCGCGGCCTGCCTGCATCCGGGTTTCTGGGGGTGGGGCCCAAGGTTTTGTTCCGGCCCTGGGCTCAGCAGCAGCCATCTTGTGTCAGCGGCGGCTGAGGGGAAGGAGGTGGCAGGGACGAGCACAGCCACTACGGCCTGGGGAGGAGAAGGCGGCGACGGCGATCCTAGGCGGCCCAGGCGGCAGGGAGGAGGAGGAGGAGAAGGAGGAGGGTGGCGGCCGGGCTTGGCTTCGGCTCCTAGAGGAGTTGGCGGCGGCGCGACCCGGGGAACCGGCATTGGTAACAAACGGCCTTTCTAAGCGCCGGGGCAGGGGCTTCGGGAAGCATTGGAGGGTCTTGGGCCGGCGCAGGGCCAAGCTGACGTTGGCGCGGGCGGTGATGACTCGGACGCAGAGATCGTTGGAGAGAAGGGGGGGTAGATCTTGGGGCGGGGCCGACATTTCCCATCCGGGACCAGCCCAGTCCCTCGGGCTCCAAAATCTGACCTTAGGGTCAGACCCCCAGAATCTGCTTTTAGAGACTCAGGCCAGCATTCCTAGTCAGTGACCTGATCCCATCCTGAGCCTTGCATCGCAGATCGGAACTTCCCCCAATCAGCGATAGAGACTTACGGGATCGACATTCCTGGTCAAAGCCTCCTACCAGTGTATGTCATTAAAGACCTTCCCCAGAATCTCTCTTCATTCACTCCTAGTTCCTCAGTATTTGCCGTCGCAGCTTTCAAGAGGGGCCAGACCTCAGGGAGGGTCCATTTGGCTTCATTTTAAGTCTTTTCTAGCATCTTCCTTCAGAACCTGCCCCCCCAACACACACACACACACACACACACACACACACTCTCTCTCTCTCTCTCTCTCTCT
This sequence comes from Balaenoptera ricei, assembly GCF_028023285.1. Taxonomy (NCBI): domain Eukaryota; kingdom Metazoa; phylum Chordata; class Mammalia; order Artiodactyla; family Balaenopteridae; genus Balaenoptera; species Balaenoptera ricei. The sequence continues at coordinate 43,295,920 of NC_082660.1, forward strand.
CTCTCTCTCTCTCTCTCTCTCTCTCTCTCTCTCTCTGCCCTCAGAGCTTTCAAGGGGTCTAGACCCTGTGAAAGGCCATTTGCGCTTGGCCTCCATGTCAGAGAGCACTCCCCCACATCTCAGAGGTCTCCCAACCCACCTTGGCCCAGCATCTTCCTTCCAAAACCCCTCCGGGCCAGCATTTCTATTCAGAGGTTTCCACTTAGCGCTCACCTTTAAAGACTCCTTTAATTCCTAGAATCTGCCCTTAGAGACTTCCTTTACTTTAAGAGAATGCACCCTTTTTTATGGTCCCGGTATTCTCTTCAGAGAGTACCTCTTGCAGGCCTCAGCATCTCCCCCATCAGACACTCATAACCCCCAGTATCTTCCCTCAGAGCCTCCCAGGGGACCAGACACCAGGGAGGAACTGTTTGGACATATAATCCTCCATCAGAGATCTCTCTGCCAGCATCTGCCCTTGCAGACCCTGTTGGCTCCTAGCCCCTTCCATCAGAGTCTTGCATCTCAAATCCCACCCTTCACTCAGCCTCTGCCTTCAAAAGCCAACCAGGGTTCCAGCTTCTCTCACAGATCCTTTAACCTCACATCAGGCCTAAGAATCTGCCCTCAGAGCCTTTCAGGATTCCAGCATCTTCAGTCAGGCTTTCAGCTTCGTAGGACCCCAACATCATTGTCAGTTGTCCCTTCCCACAACAGGTCCAATTCTCCATCAGAGTAGGAAACCCCTTTCTCTGCATCTACTCTCCGAGCCTCCATGGGGTCCCACATAATTGGTCATAGAAACCCAACCCCACCTGGGGACCTAGCCAGTATCTGCTTACTGAAGTTTTTAGGGCCAGAACTGTCTGGGCTCAGCCTCCCCTTTCCACTCCTCAGAGCAGCTGCAGTACCTAGCACGTACCAGTCAGAGATCAACACAAGACCTTTGTACTCCATTAGAAATCCCTCCACGACCCCACCCCGGGCCTCAGCATCCACCCTCATAGCCTCCTGGGACTCTGACAGAAATGTCAGAGACACCTTTTCCCTGCAAGTCCCAGTTATTTTTGGTCAAAGATTTCCCTCTGCCACCAGTGGAGACCCCCCAGGGCCCCAGCATCGTCCTGATGGAGAACACCCCCACCCCCAGACCCCAGCGTCTTCCCACAGCCTCCTTGGGCCCATTCCCTGTGCAGCCGCTGGGGCCTCTGGTGCAACTTCCTGGCCCTTTCCTAAAAGCTCCTTTTCCAAGGACCCAGATATGAGTCTTAACAACCTTGCCCAGCACCACCCCTCCTGCCCCCCAGGGCTTCTAACATCCCCTTTCCCATCTCCCTCTGAGCCTCCAAGGGCTCAGACAACCATCTCCTGACTCTTTTATATTCCCAGGGACTTCTCAGTTAATCCCTCTTTGGAGGCTTGACAGGCCCCAGCATCCTGTGCCCTAGCTTCTCTCCATCCTGATAACTTGACCCTGTGTCTACCCTCTCTCAAACCTGCTCCAGGACTCCTACCTCAAACCTTCTTCTCTGGTTTGGGTGGTAGACAATGCTCAGGCTTCAAAATCAGCAGATTGGAGACCTCAGGCAAGTTCTGAAACTCTCTAAGCCTCAGTTCAACTTTGCTGAACAATTGATAGTATATGTGTTCTAATTGGGGCCTGAGCATGTGTTGACAGAGAAAGGTTTCGAATTTATGCTGGGGGTGGAGGATCTTAGCTCCTCTCTGGGGTTTCTGCCCCAGACCCCTTCTGCTTGCCTTGAGACTGGCCTGTTCGAAATCTCTGCGATTGAAATCCACTCTCAGACCATCAACCAAAGCCTGCTTAGACCCTTGCTGCCAGCATTAGGGGTCCAGATGTCAAAGGTCCAGATAGCAGAGATCTCTCTGGTCCTGGATCATCTCTGATTTCGGAAGTGGGAAGATGGTGTGTCCCAAACAACCAAATCAGTGACAAGGCAAGGCGATAACTAAGTAGTGGAGGCCTCTGCAGGTGCCCAGGGAGGAGCTTATGTCCTTAAGTCGCTGAGTTCTGACCACAGACCTTGACTTTTTTAACCTCCCTAGCAGCCCCTTAAGGATATTTCCATTTGCCCCTGCTTTGGGGGAAAGAAAAAGGGGGGCTCAGAGGAAATGAGATACCTATCGCGCGTCAGGAAGTCAGTAAATGGAAAAATATGATTTGCCTTGGTCTCCCTACTAACTCACCAAGCCTCTTCTACCCAAGTTGGTTCTTAGCGTTCCCAGCAGTTCAGCTAAATGACTTGGACCTAGCCAGCCTCCTGCCTCCTGGGTCCCCCTCCCTCAACCCTCATCTCTTAGCCCTGTGGGCTGGGCCCTGAGCTGGGTCCTGACTCTGTTCCCCCAGGAGGCATTGGCAAGCAGTCCAGCACCAGCTGCATGACTCTGGGCAAGTGACTGGAGTTCTCTGAGCCTTTGTTTTCTTATTTGTGACATGGGTATAAGGTTTTCTGGTTCATGGGCATTGTTAGGATTATACAAAGCCCTTTACTCTGAGATTGACAGGCAGTAAGCTCTTGGTAGATGGTAGGGAGCTCCTGTCATCTTGTTTAGTGCTAGCATGTGACAAGCGCCAAGATGGAATCTTAGGTACAGTGGGGGTACTTGGTATGATTGGGTGTCAGAAAAGGCTCAGAGGAGCATTGGGGGTGAGGGGGGGTGATTGGGGGCCCTGTCGTCTCCAGTGTCTGGATCCAGTCACCAACCCCCCCCCCCAATTTCACTTCCACAGCAGCCTGCATTGTTCTGTCTCTGCGACCTAGTCCTCATGAGCTCAGGTTTTTCCATTTGTCTGGCGAGGACACTCGGCCCTGCCTTGCAGGGTCAGGACCATTGAGGGGATGAAACGCCATAACATCAGGAAGCAGCCTGGGCCTCAGGGTCAGCAGATCCCCAGGTGGTTCCAGCTTGGCCACTCTCTTTGTGGGAACCTCGGTCAAGTCACCAAACTTCGCTGAGTGAATTTCTTTTCCTCCAGTATGAGTTGTGAGTGTTACTGATAGTAGTCCAAACCCCACAGGGGTGCCCTGAGGACAGAGTGAGGCACAGATCGTAAAGTGATCTGTGTTTGACATTTGGCCCAGGGAGGACTCCTAATAAATATTCGTTTATCATTATTGTTGACCTGTTTAAGGGACTCCACACGCAGACAAGGCTTGGGAAGTGTGTGTTTTCTCTCTCCCTGCGACCTCTTTTATTGGCCCTGGGTGTTTTCCCCTCCCAGAGCTGGGGGTGGTGGGGAGCGGGTTGGACTTTGTGAAACTCTGCTCCGTGAGCCCCTCTGGGAACTGAGTTCTCGGCACAGTATCTCCTGCCGTCATGCCACCCTGATGGATGTCCAAGCCGCGTTTCCCTCTCGAACCCCTGTCACTGGGGTTAAGGAGGTTAAGGGAGAGGAGGAGGGCTGCTTGCTATTGCCTACCTGCTCTGTAACAGGCCCTCTGGTCTGTGGTATATCCCGTCACCTCAGCAGCTCCATGGATTAGGTAGGTGGTATTCTCACCCCTGTTTTACAGGCAAGGGAACCGAGCCCATAGGGGTTAAATGATGACTGTCAAGGAGTGGCAGGGTCTGACCTGAAGCTACATCCTTTCTCTGACTTCCCCACAAGTACATTCTTTTCACTCCTTTCCCCCCACAGGATTGGAGTCTCTCCCTCATTATGCTGGGCTGGGGAGAAAGGCGAATGGCCTAATGGTTAGCAGCATGGATTGCAAGCCAGACCACCTGGGTTCAGATCTTAGCTCTGACAGCTGTGTGACCCTGGGCAAGTCACCTCACCTCTCTGTACCTGTCTCCTTTTCTGTAAAATGGGGATATTAGCCCTTACGTCTTCCCTTTCCCCACAATTACCACTAACCAACAGGAACACCCACGTGCCCTAGGCTCACCTCTGATCTCCTTTTTTCCTTCCAGATGTCCGGCTCGCCGCTGTCCAAGAAACGTCGCGTGTCCGGGCCTGATCCAAAGCCGGGTTCTAACTGTTCCCCTGCCCACTCCGTGTTGTCCGAAGTGCCCTCGGTGCCAACCAACGTGAGTGTCTTCTTCCTGGAGACTGGCAGGCGGGGTGGTGGGTGGGAAAGTCTTCTGTATCGCTGTCCCATCTGTCCCTCCCCTCCTCCTGCATGTCTCCCTGAACCCGTTCTTCCCCTCCATCTCTAGGGAATGGCGAAGAACGGCAGTGAAGCAGACATAGATGAGGGACTTTACTCCCGGCAGCTGTAAGTGGGGCCGAGGTTGGACTGTGAGGTGGGAGGGGGCACTGAGTGGATAGGGTCAGAAGGGCCTGGCCCTGACCCGAGACACCCCCTAACCTGGCAGGTATGTGTTGGGCCACGAGGCAATGAAGCGGCTCCAGACGTCCAGCGTACTGGTATCAGGCCTGCGGGGCCTGGGCGTGGAGATTGCTAAGAACATCATCCTTGGTGGGGTCAAGGCCGTCACTCTGCATGACCAGGGCACTGCCCAGTGGGCCGACCTCTCCTCCCAGGTACCTCTTCCCATCGCCCTTCTCTGCCGAGACCCCATCCCCCGGGCTACACAGCCAGTTCATTTCTTTCCTCATTCCCCTTTGCAGTTCTACCTGCGGGAGGAGGACATTGGGAAAAACCGGGCTGAGGTCTCCCAGCCCCACCTGGCTGAGCTCAACAGCTACGTGCCTGTCAGCGCCTATACTGGACCCCTCGTAGAGGACTTCCTCAGTGACTTCCAGGTACCTTGGGCCACCGCCCGACCTCCTGCCCAGTTCTCTCAGAGCCCATCTCTGGTTTATTCATTTGATCAATATTTAATGGGCTAGCCCGGGTGCCAGGTTTCATGCTGAGGCTGCAGCTAGGGGATGCGGGCAGGCTTTAGACGCTGGACCTGCCTCTTCAGGGGGAAGATATGAGCCAGCAGACAGGACAGCATAGTGCATAGACTGGAGCCAAACTGCCTTGGCACAAGTCTCTCATTGTACTAGTGTGACCTTGGGCAGGTCACTGAGTCTCCTGTGCCTGCCTTTTGTCTGTTTGTAGACACGGGAATGGTAGTAATGCCGACTTCATAAAGATTTTGTGAGGGCTAAGCACTTAGAATAGCAGCTGGTTTTTTGTTAAATAAAAACCCTGGGCTGGAAAGAGGAGCTGTGGGAGCTGAGATTGTGCCCTGGGGTGTCCCAGCAAGCCAGGACACTGCTGCCGAACCCTGATGTAGCTGTGGGAGCTCACCCTGATGGAATGGGTGGGCATTCAGGCAGAGAGCAAAGTCCCAAGGATCATGGCTGAGCAGGTGTTGTCTTGAGAATTGGGAGCAAGTGGGTGTGGTAGGAGTGAGCTCAGACTTTGGCTGAGGACGAAGTTTTACTTCTGTGTCTCGCAGGGCATGGCAGGGTTGTAGGCAGGCAGCAGTGGGTGTTGGCAAATGAAGGAGTCAGCTGTTGTCCAAACTCTGTCCTCCCAGCTGCCTCTTTACCTTGCCTGCCATAGTTTAGGGATTCACATTTCCCTTCACTGAGTTTCGCCTGGGCTGAATCTGATACATGGTAGATACTTTGTATTTGTGATAGAGAGCTGAACCAGCAAAGCCATAAGGACTCCCTGAGGCCTCGCACCAGCCTTCCTCCACCATCTCCCCCTTTCCCCTTTCCCCTGGTGCTGGGCCCTCGCCTGAGCTGCCACCTCTCCACAGGTGGTGGTCCTCACCAACACCCCCCTGGAGGACCAGCTGCGGGTGGGTGAGTTCTGTCACAGCCATGGCATCAAGCTGGTGGTGGCAGACACGCGGGGCCTGTTTGGGTGAGTGCCCCCACCCTTTTCCCCTGACCCCTGCCATGCCCAGGAAAAGACCCCCAACCTCTGACTGCCCTCAGCCCCCCTCAGCCCCTTGGGTTTTGGATATTGTGTCTTTACCTCACCCCATGTAGCATGAGTGCCATCTGATTCCCAGCAGTGATGGGCTGAACTTGCTCAGCAAGTACTTGCTGCATCTTGAGGGACACGTGGGGTCCCTGAGCGCATGGGACTCGAGCATCAGCCCTGTTGCTTCCCTCTACAGGCAGCTTTTCTGTGACTTTGGAGAGGAAATGATCCTCACAGATTCCAATGGGGAGCAGCCGCTCAGTGCTATGGTTTCTATGGTCACCAAGGTGAGGAGGGCAGCCTCAGGGGTCCTGGCAGGCAGATGGGCAGCAGGCTTTCCTGTCTGCTCCTGGTACCCTGGGCCTGCCTCTGAGGTACTCCTCCTTTAACCAGGACAACCCCGGTGTGGTTACCTGTCTGGATGAGGCCCGGCATGGCTTTGAGAGTGGCGACTTTGTCTCCTTTTCGGAAGTACAGGGCATGATTGAACTCAACGGAAGTCAGCCCATGGAAATCAAAGTCCTGGGTGAGCTAGGGCCATGGGGAATCAGGGGAGATAGGAGGTGTTTCCCTGGACTCTGCGTGAGGGGAGACACATCCTGGGTGTCTGAGATGAACCAGAGACAGAGTCCCCTGTGGTCCACCCAGAGCTGGGGACATGGGGGAGAAGTGCTGTCTCGTGTTTGAGCTGTTCCTAGAAGAGGCTCCTGGTATCTGCACTGAGGGGGAAAAGATCTCTGGTGTTTGAACAAAGCAGATCAGAGGATCCACTCGTGTCTGACTGGATTCGGACAGGGAGCAGAGACTGTCTTCTAGTGTAGACTTGGGGTCAGGGACACAGGGTCCCATGGGCTCTAAGCTGGGCTAGAGGGTAGATGGTTTGTGAAGTTGGAGTGGAATCGATTACTCCTGATGTCTGGGCTGGGTCAGGGATGGATTTTTCCTCATCTTGTGGGTGTTGTGGGTTTTAGGGAGGGTGGGTAGCCTGACAGTTTCCCTGCCTACCCTAGGTCCTTACACCTTTAGCATCTGTGACACCTCCAGCTTCTCTGATTATATCCGTGGAGGCATCGTCAGCCAGGTCAAAGTACCCAAGAAGATCAGCTTTGTGAGTGTGGGGAGTAGTGGGCTCTGGGGGTGGTGCCAGGCATTTCCAGGTTCTCCATTCTACTCTTCTGGTTCTGATGCTCTGCCCCCGACAGAAATCCTTGCTGGCCTCCCTGGCAGAGCCTGACTTCGTGATGACGGACTTCGCCAAGTTTTCCCGCCCCACCCAGCTGCACATTGGCTTCCAGGCCCTGCACCAGTTCTGTGCTCAGCATGGCCGGCCCCCTCGGCCCCGCAATGAGGTGGGTAGGTGGGTGAGCCAGCCAGGGCAGATGACCTTGGCATCGAAGGCCCACAGTGCCTCTCTGCCTAGCCCCCCTCACCCCCCACAGTGGCCTCACAGGCACGCTCTTGGTTCCTTCTGCCTCACCAGGAGGATGCCACAGAGCTGGTGACCTTGGCCCAGGCTGTGAATGCTCAAGCCCTGCCAGCGGTGCAGCAGGACAGCCTGGATGAGGACCTCATTCGAAAGCTGGCATATGTGGCTGCTGGGGATCTGGCACCCATAAATGCCTTCATCGGGGGTCTAGCTGCCCAGGAGGTCATGAAGGTCAGCACAGATAGAGAAGGACAGGGTTGGGGTGGGCCAGACACCTCCCTGATTCCATCGCTTGTCCATCTGTGTCAGGCCCCAGTTAACCACTCACCACTTCCCCTGTCCTGCCCAATCCCCAGGCTTGCTCCGGGAAGTTTATGCCCGTCATGCAGTGGCTGTACTTTGATGCACTGGAGTGTCTCCCCGAGGACAAAGAGGCTCTCACGGAGGACAAGTGCCTCCCGGTATGTGAGTGGGGCCCTGGGGGAGATGTCATTGGGGGCATTTCTGGTGAGGCCTCTCTCTGACCCTTCTCCCTTTGCATTCCTCAGCGCCAGAACCGTTATGATGGGCAGGTAGCTGTATTTGGCTCATACCTGCAAGAGAAGTTGGGCAAGCAGAAGTACTTCCTGGTGAGTGATCCACTGGGACAGCCACTTTCTTCATCTCCTGTGGCCTCTGGCTACCTCTTACGGGGTCTCCTTCTGCCTCCTGAGGGCGGGTCTTTTGGTTCTTATATTTCTACCGCATGACTTTTGCCATTTTCTTTTATCTTGAGGGAAAGCCTGGTGTGTCCTTCTGTTTCCAACATCTTGTGCCTCCTCTCTCAGATGCCTGGGTTATTTCTCATAGCCCTGGCACTTGAGGATGTGGCACTAGACACACCTCTCCCCTCTCTTGCTGTCTTCAATGGGAGTGAGAGTGAGGAGTGATGAGTGACTTCACACTGACCTGCATCACCCTGACTAGCCTCTGTCTCTCTTCTTGGCTGTCTTCTAGGTGGGCGCAGGGGCCATTGGCTGTGAACTGCTCAAGAACTTTGCCATGATTGGGCTGGGCTGTGGGGAGGGAGGAGAAATTGTCGTCACAGACATGGACACCATTGAGAAGTCAAATCTGAACAGACAGTTTCTGTTCCGGCCCTGGGACGTCACGGTGAGAGCGGTGGGGGTAGGAGGTGGGACTTTGTCATCTTGTTTTTCTCTTTTGTTCTCATTCTTCTTGGAAAAGGGGCTTTACCACCTTTTTCTTTCCTTCAGCTTCTCTCTGTCACTCGTTCAACAAACATTGAGTACCCTTCCATCGAATCTACCGTTTTTTATCTCCTTTTTTTTTTTTTCTTTTTCCTTGACTTCTTATGAGTGCTGGTTGGGACAGTGTGTTGGGGGTCCCAAGTTCAATGATTCACTAGCCCCCTAGGACTCAGCAGTACTCAGCATGTAGTTGTACTCACAGTTAACGATTTCTTCCGGCAAAAGGATGCATAACAAAATCAGCAAAGGGAAGTGGCTCATGGGGCGAAGTCTGGGGGAGACCAGGCACAAGTTTCCAAGACTCCTCTCCCAGTGGAGTCGCACAGGACATGCGTAATTCCCCTAGTAGCGAGTTGCAACAACACGTGAAATGTTGCCAACCAGGGAAGCGCGTTAGAGACACAGTACCCAGGGTTTTTACTGTGGGCTGGTCACATAGGCACCCTCTGCTGGGAATGTCCCCAAATTCCAGACTCCCAGAAGGAGAGCAGGAGTTCAGCATAAACCACAGGGTTTGCATAAGCAGTCTAGGCACAGTGAGCAGCCCTTACCAGGTACTGAATGGCAAGAACCCTCCAGAAATCCAGGTTCCCAGACTCCAGCCGAGGGCCAACCTGGCCAGCAGGCCTCTTTCCTAGGAGAGCACTTGTGCTAGGTTCACTCTTCTCTGCACAGATACAAGCTGGGTTATACGGTGATCTAGTTAGGAAGCCTTCTGTAGGGGACTGTCATTGTTGCCTGGCCAGGATCGATTCCCCTTTTGTTCATTTATTCACCAAGTAGTTATTGAGTAGGTTCTGTTCTAGGTACTTGCAGTACACCAAGGAAACGAAGATTTTAGTGGGCGGGGACAGACAGTAAACAGTAAGCACACAGTACAATAGCGAAGTTTATAGTTAACGTCCATAAGTGCTGTGCAGAGGGAACAACAAAAACAAGATGAAGGAAGTGGGCAGGCCAGGGAGATCGGTTTGCAGTTTTGATTACAGTGGTTAAGAAAGGGCTCATTTCTGCCGACTTGGAGGGCGTGAGGGAGTAGAGTCCCTTCTTCTGGGGAAGAGTGCTCCAGGCCAAGATCCTAAGGTGGGAGGGTAATACGAAATGAGCTAGAGGAAATGGGGGCCGACTCATTTTGCCTTCAGTGGAGGTGGGAGCCAAGGGAGGGTGTTCAGCAGAGGAGGGACGTGACCTGATTTGGACTTTGAAAGGATCCTCCTTGTCTATGTGCTAAGATTCTGTTTTGTTTGGGGGGAATGTTCCCCAGCCCTGGGTGCCGTTAACTGAAAGAACAATGGAAGTTGGGTAGGCAGAAGAACATATGGCTGGCCTATTGTCTCCAGCCTGTCTGTGCACTGCTTCCCTTTTCACTGAGCCCCTGCCATATCCTTCACAGCCCTAGCCATGTGGTACTGTCACGGACTGTCTCCTGCCAAACCAGGGAGCCTCCTGAACTCAGGGCTTGGTTCTTCCCAGCATTAAATAAGCCAGCCTTCAGGAGGACAGCTCTGTGGAGGTTCGCTGGTGCATGCATAAATAACTGAGTTCTGTTCCCCCATTCCTACCCTTGCCCCCCCCAGAAGTTAAAGTCTGACACAGCTGCTGCAGCTGTGCGCCAGATGAATCCGCACATCCGAGTGACAAGCCACCAGAACCGTGTAGGCCCTGACACCGAGCGCATCTATGATGACGATTTCTTCCAAAACTTGGATGGTGTGGCCAACGCCCTGGATAATGTGGATGCCCGTGAGTTTGGAGGCGGGTGAGGAGGTCAAGGGCCAAGTTGCGTGGGTACATGTGTGTGTGTGTGTGTGTGTGTGTGTGTCTCTTGGAGGTGCCTGTCTTCCCGTCTCCTGATGTTCATTTCCTGGCACTCACGTTTTGTCGTGACCCCCCCCACCCCCCAGGCATGTACATGGACCGCCGCTGCGTGTACTACCGTAAGCCACTGCTGGAGTCAGGCACACTGGGCACCAAGGGCAATGTGCAGGTGGTGATCCCCTTCCTGACAGAATCATACAGCTCCAGCCAGGACCCGCCTGAAAAGTCCATCCCCATCTGCACACTGAAGAACTTCCCCAATGCCATCGAGCACACCCTGCAGGTGATCAGCGTGAGGGGAGAGGGCAGGGGGCAGGCACCCGGCCTCGCGGCCACTGGCCCCTGTGCTTTTTCTTTAAACCTTCCTCTCTTACTTTCTATCGTGCAACCTTGGTTTCTAGAATGATTCATTCTTTTTTTTTTTTTTAACTTTTGTTTTGAAAACTTTTCACCGTTTAGACAGATACAGAGAATAGTGTGGGGAACACTCAAATACTCTTAGATTTAACATTTGTTAACGTTTTGCCACATTCTCTTCTTAGATTCATGTGGCTTTTTCTTCTTTGGGTGAAGTATATCGTGGCCATCACAATGCTTCACTCTCTCTGCTTCTTCAAAGGGAGGTTATATTTGCACATAACAGGGTCTCAACCTCAGCACTGGTGACAGTTGGGGCCCGATATCTCTTTGTCATGGGGGCATCCTGAGCACTGTAGGATGTTTAGCAGAATCCCTGGCTTCTACCCACTAGATGCCAATAGCACCCCCTTCCATTTGTGGCAACTAAAAATGTCTTCAGACATTGCTGGATGTCCCCTGGGGGCAAAATCTCTCCCAGGTGAGAACTGCCCCCAGGTAAGAACTGCCGTGTCTAACCAAAACACCACCTTCATGCTGAACAAAGTTAATGGTTATTCTTACTGTCTCTCCTAGTTACTTATTTGTCTCTAATACTCAGTCCGTATACAGGTTTCCCCTGCTGTTGCTCAAAATGGGTTTAACAGCTGGTTTTCCAGGTTGATTTTGTTTGCGTGATGCATATACATACAGAATACAGAACAGTGCACGTATTATCTGGCTGAGTTTTTTACAAAGGGAACATATCTAGGTTGTCCAGCACCTAGGCCTACAGACCAGAACCTAAGGATAACCATTGTGTTATCAGATGATTCTTATTCCAGTCTTTGAGAGCAAACCATTCAGAATGTTTAGTAAAAGTATGAGGGGGTGGGAACAAAATAGGGAGGGGGAAAAAACCAGTTCCCTCTATCACTTTCCCTTCTGCCCCTGCAGTTCCAGACTGGGTGTCTTTGTATTTGTGCACCCACCACAGACTCACTAGGGCATGAGTGACCTTGGACTTAGCCTCTCCATGCCTCTGATGAAATGGAGGTGACAGTAGTATATACTTCATGGGGTTGTAAAGCACTTAGCATTCACTATGTATCTGGTGCTGTTTTAAATAAACTTTAAATATATACATACTTGCAACCCGTGAGGTACATATTACTGTTACAGTATCTGTTTCGGAAAGGAGGGCACAGAGTTAAGTGTTACTGTGTGTCCCTGAAGTCGCAAAGCTAGATACTGCGTAGCAGAGCTGGTTTTGATCTCTAACATCTATATCCTCCAAACCCCCTCACCAATGACAGCACTTACTGTTCTAGGAGTTCTCAGAGGGCAGAGCCTCTGTCCAGTTTGCTGCTGAGTCCTCAGGGCCTGTATAGGATCGTAATTTTAAATATGTAATGTAATTTAAAAATACACATAATTGAATTGTTTCTTTTTTATTGAGGCATGACATACCTCACGTAAGGTACACAGAACTTAATTTTTTTCACGCATTCACTAGTGTAACCGCTGTCCAGATCAAGTTCATTGGTTTTTCAAATTGAGGTGCTGGGGGTGGTGGAGTGGGGAAGGTTGGGAACAGTGGTTGCGGGGCTTACCTTCTCCCAGAGCAGCTTTGTTCATCCTGTTTGATTTGTTCACTGATGGTCTTTCTAATGCCTCCAGAAGCCCATTTTGTCAACCATCGCCCCCTGTAATCTGTTTGTTCTGTCTGCAGTGGGCTAGAGACGAGTTTGAAGGCCTCTTCAAGCAGCCGGCAGAAAACGTCAACCAGTACCTCACGTAAGTAACCAAATGCCCCCTCACCCCACCCCCTGCCCTCCAGCCAGGGCATCCTGTCTGCTTTCCTCACCAGTGTGACACCCAGCACCAGGCACACTTCTCAATGAGTCAGTGACTGCTGGGGCCTCATTCCACTGGGGGTCAGGACTAGCTTTCCGTGGAGAAAGTAGGGTTGCCCTGGAGCCCACTCTTGGGGCCGCTGTGTAATCCTGCCCCTTTGACCCCTCCAATTCCTGATAGAGACCCCAAGTTTGTGGAGCGGACCCTGCGGCTGGCGGGCACCCAACCCCTGGAGGTGCTGGAGGCCGTGCAGCGCAGCCTGGTGCTGCAGCGGCCACAGACCTGGGCCGACTGTGTGGCCTGGGCCTGCCACCACTGGCACACCCAGTACTCTAACAACATCCGGCAGCTGCTGCACAACTTCCCTCCCGACCAGGTAACGCCCACTTGCCAGGTCCATTTGGCGGGATGCGTTTCCTAGAAACAGGAGCCTGCTGTGAGTTCTCCGTCCAGCTGTGGCAGATGCCCCAAGGCATGGGGGTCTCACACGAATGAGTAAACTTGACCTATTTTTGCTGTTCCCTTTCCTTTGAGCAAGAGACTTCATTTCTGTTTCCCTTACCTGTGGTGTGGGCTGACTCACCCACCTCCCAGGACTGTAAGGATCATAGTGGAGAAATTTTGGAGTTAAGAGCTCAGGAATCAGTGGGGGTTCAAATCCCAGCTCCATTTGCACTTGGGCAAGTCACATACCTTCTGTCTGTACTTCAGTTTCCTTATCAGTAGAGATAACAATAATCTACCTCATGAGGGTTTTTGTGAGGATTTATTGGTATTTATTAATATTAACTTAGTACAGTGCCTAGCAATTCATAAGAGTTTGTTAAATGGCTGTGTGGCTTGCACAGAGTGAGTGCCAGGAGTTTTTTTCAGTGAGGCGCCCCTGTTTCATTCAGCCTGGCATCAGCACTTCCATCTACAGGACCCTACAGTCTGGGTTGTTCATGATCGATTCTAGCCCCTTGCGCGTGCCCAGCCAGGAAGAGTGAGTCAGGGCACATCCAGGACCAAGGTGAGAAGTTAGAGTTGTTAGAGAGGCCTCCAATCTCAGGTCCTGCTCCTCAAAATTCTCTCTACTTCCTTAGCTCACAAGCTCGGGAGCTCCATTCTGGTCTGGGCCCAAACGCTGTCCACACCCGCTCACCTTTGATGTCAACAATGTAAGTCTCCTCCTTGGGGCCTCCTAGGGTCAGGTGGAGGGTGCGTGGGTGGGAAGGAGGCCGAGACTCCCCAGGCGAGGGTGGACGTGCTCACCCTTCTGGGCCCTGCCTTCTCCCAGCCTCTGCATCTGGACTACGTGATGGCTGCTGCCAACCTGTTTGCCCAGACCTACGGGCTGACAGGCTCTCAGGACCGAGCTGCCGTGGCAACAGTTCTACAGTCTGTGCAGGTCCCCGAGTTTACCCCCAAGTCCGGCGTCAAGATCCATGTCTCTGACCAGGAGCTACAGAGCGCCAATGCCTCTGTTGGTGAGGATGTTTGGCCAGTCGGCCAGGAGTCACCACCCCAACTTGTCCCCTGCCCAGTCCAGCCTTCTCTGCCCCTGGCACTGCTCTGCAACCCCTGGCCTAAGGCTTCCCCACACCTTCCTTTGAGCCTCCCTTGCTCTGAAATGAGGGTTGGTTGGGTTAAATTCTATCCCTCCTGCCTCCTCCTCCCCACTCTCTGGCCCTCAGGAGAACTAGCTGTTTGTTTCTCTTGCTCTGTGTGTGTTTCCCTTGGAAAGAACAACTTTTCTCTGTTTCTTCTTGATCTGTTTATCTGGAGGGTGTGATTTCCACCAGTGGTCTCGCTCCCTTGGTATCTGCCCCATCTTCCCACCGCCATGTTCCTCTGTGTGCATCTTTGCCATGGTATTGCTCTCCACAGTTTTCCTCATCTCCCTCTCCATATCTCCGCCCCAGTTCCCCACCTCTCTCCATCTCTTTCCCCCAGCTCATGCTGTATATCAGGGGTAAAGGGCCAAACAGTGACTCTTCTAGGCTTGCAGGCCATATAGTGTCTGCAGTTATCACCTCTGCAATTGAAGCACAAAAGCAGCCATACACAACATACAAATGAATGAATGTGGCTGTTTTTATTTTCTCCCATGTCCCCATCTTCCTCCCCAAATATATATCCGTCATGTTCCTCTCTGTGTATTTCCTCCATCTTGTTCCTCATATACATGCACACGTATGTATCTGTGTGTAATATGTATAAAATGTATATAAAACGTATGCAAGGTGTATGTAAAATGTATATAAACATTGTGTGTGTATATATATATATATATATATACACACACACACACACACACACACACACACACACACACATACACACAGTATATAGGGTATATATAAGTTGTATCTATCATGTGTATAAAATTTTTTCTCACCTATCTCATCCTCTGTATATGCCCCTATTCTCCACTCTTCATATATTCTGTCCCCCAATATCTTAACCTCTATATCCACATCTGCATATTTCTCCCAACTTCCCCTCTATATATCTTCCCCTGCCTTTTTCCCCTGTATCCTCTTATGTCTCCCCACTTCTCTCTGCATCATTCTTCCTGAGATCTACAGCTCTCCCATCCTGATCTGTCCATCCCTACTTTCTCCTAATGTCTTCATTTTCAGTTCCTTAGAGTCTCTAGAGATACCTGTCTCTTGATATACCTGCCCCCTGCCCCCTGCCCCCCGTCTTACTCAGGTTTGTACTCTGTTGTCCTGCTCTCTCTCTCCCCATTGCTCCTCCTCTCTCCCAGGATGTCTTTCCTTTTCAAATCCTTTATCTACCTAAACACCTTTTGCCCCACCTGGGCTTCTGTTTCTACCTCAGACCCTGGCCTGGGGTCTAAAGGGTTGACGGTGTCCCTCTCTCCCTGCAGATGACAGTCGTCTGGAGGAGCTCAAGGCCACACTGCCCAGTCCAGAAAAGCTCCCTGGGTTCAAGATGTACCCCATTGACTTCGAGAAGGTGCTGGGTGGGGGCCCTGGGCAGGCAGTGGGGATGGGCTAAGCACAGATGGGCTGGACAGAACAGGTTCTGGGGATCTAGAGGCAGCCCCAGGCCTTTGTGGGATTGGATCACAGGCCTGCCACGTGGCCCTGAACGAGTAGATGTTCCCAGCCATGCCTTTGTGATCTGAGAGCCCAGCAGGTAATTGCAGTGGACGATACTTGTGTCCCCGGAGGCCAGGAATCCTCTTCCTCCTCTGATCCTCTCCTTATTGTCTCCCCACCCTCCTCCCTTAACCTCTCACTCATAAAAGGATGATGACAGCAACTTCCATATGGATTTCATTGTGGCTGCATCCAACCTCCGGGCGGAGAACTATGACATTCCCCCTTCAGACCGGCACAAGGTGAGGGAAATCTAGACTTGACGTTTCACCCCCTCCCAGGCTGCAGTTGCCCACATTCTATCCCTTCTGTAGAATATGAGCTTCTTCTACCCTTAACTTCCTTCCTTGATCCTTTCCTTCCTTACAGAGCAAGCTGATTGCAGGAAAGATCATCCCAGCCATTGCCACGACCACAGCAGCCGTGGTTGGCCTTGTGTGTCTAGAGCTGTACAAGGTGGTGCAGGGGCACCAACAGCTTGACTCCTATAAGAATGGTTTCCTCAATTTGGCCCTGCCTTTCTTTGGCTTCTCTGAACCCCTGGCAGCACCCCATCATCAGGTGAGGGCCTGCATCAGGGGAAGTGGATTTGTGGGTGGGTGTTTCTCTGTAGAGCTGGCTCTAGTTTGCTTCATAGCCTGTCACCAGGAGAGGGTTTCTGTCAGTGTGTACCTGTTCCTTTTGTGTATCCCCTTGTTCATTTATTCACTCATCATATTTTTTTTTTTTTAGTATTTTCTATGTGCTACGTACCGGTCTGATTCTGCTTGTGGAAGCCCTCAGAAAAGATATTTGAATATTAGATTATGATTAATAACTGCACAATAGTAGCACCCAAAATTTATTGGGTGCTTAGTATGCTAAGTGCTTTTGCTTGCTTCTTCATTCACTCAGATATTTACTGAGCACCTACTGCGTGCTAGGTACTCTTACAGGTGCTAAGGTTATATTCTTGAAATAGAGTAACCCAATAAATGATTTTGGAACCCCAGAAAAAGAACAGGATAAGGAGAACTTGAGAGTACCAGGTGGTGAGGGGATGGGTTTGGGATTTTAGATGTGGGATAATCAGGAGTGGCCTTACAGAGAAGATGACATGTGAGTCCAGACTTGGAGGAGGTGAGGAGACAGGCCATGAAGGATTTGCCGGGAAGGCATTCCAGACAGAGGGGCCGGTCTCTGCGAGGGCACTGAGGTAGGAGTGTGCCTGGCATGTTTGAGGAAGAAGTCGTTAGAGCAGAGTGAGTGAGAGGATGAGGGGATAGGAAATGAGGAGAAGAGAATAGGATTCCAGTGACTTAAGACCTTATCTCCATTATCGTAAGGGTTTCAGTCTTTACTCAAGGCAAGACAAAAGCCATGAGAAAGTTTTGGACAGAAGAGGCTTGTGATCTGACTTATAGCATGTCTGCATGAGTGGAGGGGGAGACTGATGGGGCTGCGCCCTCTGGTGGCCCCCATCCCATTGGCCTGCTCCTTGTTCCACAGTACTATAACCAAGAGTGGACGTTGTGGGATCGCTTTGAAGTACAGGGGCTGCAGTCTAATGGTGAGGAGATGACCCTCAAACAGTTCCTTGACTACTTCAAGGTGAGACCCCTTTCTCTCTCTCACCCCACTGGGGGCGGAGTGTGCAGGTGACTGGCTGGCCTGTCCACCCCCGTGACACTGCTGTCCTCCCCCTTCTCCTCCAGACAGAGCATAAGCTGGAGATCACCATGCTGTCCCAGGGCGTGTCTATGCTCTACTCCTTCTTCATGCCAGCCGCCAAGCTCAAGGAACGGTTGGATCAGCCGTGAGTTGGGTAGTGGGGAGCCTCAACTTGCAGCTGTCCCACTCCTGCTCACTGCCCTTCACCTCCTCTGCCCTCAGCTACCTGCCCCTCTTCACTTACTTTTTGCCTCCCTGACCCTCTGCTCCCCCGCCCCCAGGATGACAGAGATCGTAAGCCGTGTGTCGAAGCGAAAGCTGGGCCGCCATGTGCGGGCCCTGGTGCTTGAGCTGTGCTGCAACGACGAGAGCGGTGAGGACGTTGAGGTCCCCTATGTACGATACACCATCCGCTGACCCCTGTCCTCTCCTACAGACTGACCCCAGGCCCCCCTCTCCAGACCCCTTCCAGCACAGGGCTCCCATTTGGCCTCTGTCATTCCCTCCTCGTCCCTCTATCTGAACCCCTCTTGCTGAATCCTAATAAAGCGTTATAAACCCAGATGTGACATAGCTGCTGGTTCCAGGGAAAGAAGGGACTTCCTGGAGCTGTCTGGTTCAGATAGTAACCAGAAGGGCTCAGCCTCACCCCAGTTGCCAGCTTCCTGGGCAGAGAAAATGTGGGAACTGTCATGTCTTCCTCCTGCCCTTCCTGCTTAGGAAGAAATGGAGGCAGTAGTGAAGCTGTGGAGAGCAGGTACCTAGGTCCCTGTGACTTCACTGGAGGTGGGTTCAAATTCACTTTCTCCATCTCTAGCTCCTAACTCCCTGCCATATGGATTTTGAAAGGTAGTTAAGAGTAGTGTTTGAGCAAGTCCTTTAACTTCTCTAACCTTGTCCCCCCTCTGTGAAGGGAAAAGTTATGGCAACCAGTCGGCCAGGGCTTGGTCACTGTGGCTTATGTCCTTGGGGCACATCCCTTCCCGCCTGGACCGAGGCACTCAGACCCTGGACAAGCCTTTAGCATCATGGTTCCCAGTGCTAGGAATGCCTGTGGTGCCCTTAGTTCAACTTCCCTGCTGCAGAGGGGCCTCAACAGCTCTGCTGGACTGAGGAGTGCCAGTGTTTGTGCACAGTTTGCAGTACTGATGAAAATATTTGGCTGAGAACATCTGTAAAGGAAAAGCCTCTTTCCTGTCCCTCGGGCCTGGTCTGCTTGTCCTGAGGCCTCCCACCTGTGAGAAGAGAGCGGCTGTGGGTTGTTGATTGGCTGGAGCAGGCAGTAGGAGGCTCACCACAAGCCCCACCAGGACGGCAGAACTGCCCGCACTGCGTCTTTGGTCTCGGCTGAGCACTTCAGACAGTTGAAAGCACCAATCGGACTGGCCACCTGGTGCCTGAGGAAGCCACTCATACCTCTGTCCTTCACCCAGCCAGACTCCAACTTTTTCCATTTAGAAACAGACCCCCTCATTCCTTCACTCTAACCCAAGTATTGGGAATCACACAAACTGGCCTGACCCTGACCTGTCACCCATCACAGCCTGTTCCCACATCTGCTGCTTCCTGGGCCAGTTCCAGACTCCAGGCACAGCATATGCCCTTGCCCCACCTCCCTCTGGTTACTTTTTTTTTTTTTTTTTTGGCCGCGTTGGGTCTTCGTTGCTGCGTGCGGTCTAGTTGCGGCGAGCGGGGGCTTCTCTTGTTGCGGAGCACAGGCTCCAGGCACGCGGGCTTCAGTAGTTGTGGCACACAGGCTCAATAGTTGTGGCTCACAAGCTCTAGAGCAGGCTCAGTAGTTGTGGCGCACGGGCTTAGTTGCTCCGCGGCATGTGGGATCTTCCTGGACCAGGGCTCGAACCCATGTCCCCTGCGTTGGCAGGTGGATTCTTAACCACTGAGCCACCAGGGAAGTCCTTTTCTGGTTACTTGTTTTTTCTTGGCCTATTCTGTTTGGGTGACCTCATCCTTCTATACTTCCTTTCATTCTCCGCCAGGACATTAGGGACTGAAGTGCTTTATCTCTGGCATCCATTTAGTGGTGATGCTAGCTATCTAGGTCAAGTGGAGAGGTTTTCCCACCACAGGTACTTTTTCCATTATTGCTGCTCTAGAGTACCCCCAAACTCTGCACCTCTGTCCACTGTTTCCACCATTTCCACCTCAGCATCTGAGGCTTGCACACAAACTTGATTTCTCTGCCTCTACTATCCTGGGGCCTTCATGGGTACTCTAGACCTTGTTCACTGTATCCCCCCGCCCCCCACCATTACACCTCCTGACTCCAGACATTGCTGTCCCTTTCTTCACCACCACAGCTCCTGGATCCCCTTGCTACCTAATTTGCATAAGGTTTGAGAACAGCTTCTTCATCAAGAACCCATGTTTTCTGGTTGCATCTTAGTTCCCCACACGTGCCATTTTACTTCTCTATCATTTTCGTCTACCATTATAACACCAGGGCTCAGTGGGCAAGGGTTGGGTCACTGCACTGAGCCCCCTGCACACAGCAGGCACAAAGGACAGAGTGGGACAAGGTTGCTTCCTCTTGTCTCTGCCTAGAACTATTTACCATCAGGCATTCAACAAACATTTGTTGACTGCTTACTGTGTGTCAGGCTCTATTGTAGGTGTTGGAGACAGCAACAGATAAAAAAGATCCCTGTCCTGGGGTGGGTTGTGTGTGTGTGTGTGTGCATGCGCGTGTGCGCATACTTACGTTTTGCTAGGGCAAGACCCAGAATAGACAATAAACACAGTAAGTAAATTGTATGTTAGAAGTTGATCAGTGCAGTTCAGAAGATCTGTAAAGCCAGGTCTGGGGAATGATGGGGGGGTGCAGGTAGGCATTTTTAAATAGGGGAGTCAGGGAAGGCTTCATGAAGAAGGTGACATTGAAACAAGGACTTGGAAAAAGATGAGGCAAGTGGATATCTGGGGAAAGAGCATTCCAGGCAAAGGGAACAGCAAGTGCAAAGTCCGTGAGGCTGGACTGTGCCTGCTTTATTCAGGAACAGCTAGGATACTAGTACGACTGGAGCCGAGTGAGAAGGCTAAGAGATGAGCTCTGGGAAGTGATGGACGCGATCATCTATCACGAGGTGGACTCTTGTCTTTGTCAAATATTTCCACTCCCGACATGCTCCGGTAAATCCTCGTTAATATGAACTGGTGTGACCAAGGGTACCATAAGGGGAAGCCCAGAAGAGGTGGGGAAGCTGGCTTTGGACTGGGGTGCCGTGTAAAGATGTTCCAGATGGCTTGCCGGACGGAGTCTGCTGCCATTTAAACTGGGCTTGGTGATAGTGTAGGAGTTTTGCAGGCAGAGACGGGTGAGGGATTAGGTCGGTTTGTCAGTGCTTGACACACAACAGGCGCCCAATAAATAAAATGAAAACCGGAGAGCCCAGGAGGTGGGGCAGGGGGAACCATGGGCGGGGCTCCGGCGGGCCAGAAGAGGTAGTTGAGAGGTGGCAGTAAAACCCAATTTAGGGTGCAAATCCTCGCGTGAGGCGGAAAAGAGCACCCCTTCCAACCCGAAGTCCCAAGCATGCGTAGTAATGCGCTCGCCCCTGTAAAGGTCCGTCTTTCCCTTCAGCCTAGGCTCCACCCCGTGAGCTTTGCTGATGGGGATGGGAGGGGTTAAAGGCGGGACGAAATTCGATTGAACGATCTTTTGACCAATCACCTTGCGAGACATTCGACCCATTGTAAGAGAACAAAAAGGAGGCCCCGCCCCCTCGACGGTGAAACCAATGAAAACCTGACAGAGGCGTGGCCGGGACAGCGAAATCACGCCTCTCCAACCAGGCCACGCCCTTTATTCTTGCTCTGCCTCTCCCCAGGGAGCAAATCCGATTGGATGGGCGACAAACTCAAAGGGCGGGGCCGCACACATTCACAGTGGGAAAGAGCTCGCGGTCGGGGAGGAGCAGCTGGGCGGGGCTAGACTCTGTCCTATCTAAGGTGGTAGAGGCCAGTGATTCTCCAGGCCGCTTCTCCTAGAAAAGTCATCTTCTCGCGAACCTTTAAAGTCCCTGCCTCCGGAGGCACCTCAAGGGACTAGGACTGACTGCCTTATCTTTTTCCTCCTTCCAAAAGTCCCGTTTGCTATCATGGGGATGTACCAAGTGAGACGGAGTAGGGGGACCGAGTGGTGACCGGCACGCTGGTCACTGGCTGCTGCCCACTTCAGCGTTAGCAAACTTCTAGCAAGATCGGAACTGAGTACTAAACAACCTCTACACTTCCCCCCGGGCGCCATTCCAGGGCCGGCGCCACATTCCCCAGTGGGCGCGCAATGGCCGCGCCCCCTCCCGCTGCGGACGGGTCTTTTGGTACATGCAGTCCGAGGTGAGTCCCCTCCTTCCCACTTCACCCTTTCCAGCGCGTGCGTGCGCATGCGCGGAGCGCGGCGCGCGCAGCGGCTGGGCCGTTGGCTGTTCGGCCCTGGGATCCGCCGCGTCTCCGCGAGCAGTCGGCTCTGAACCGCGAGCCGCCGTGAGCTCTCGGATTCTAGCCGGCGCCAGCGAGCCCAGGGGCATCGCCCGCAGCGGCCAAGCTCATGGCCGGCTAAGCGGGACGCCGCCTCCGCCTCAGCCACCGCCGCCGCCGCCGCCTCCTCCTCCTCAGCCGGCGGCGGCCCGGGCCCAGCAGCCATGGCCGAAGACTACTGGGACGGGCGCCTGCGGCGAACAGGAGGAGAAGGAGGTCGCGCGGCCTCAGCCCGGGCCGCCGCCCCAGGCGCCGCCGCGCCGGCCCCGCGGCGTTGAGGTTGCTCGCGCGCCCCCGCCGGTGAGCGCGTCCACGAGGCATGGGGTGGGGGCTGCCCTTCCTCCTGCAGAACCAACCCAGACCCCGGGCGTTGCCGGGCTGCACTGCTGGCATGTGTCCCCTCCCCCAGCGAGTTTCCCAGAATGCGCCGGGCCGGGGGTCATTTGGGGCCTCCCTGACCTTGGCCCCGCCCTGGGCCTGGTCTGGGAGCTGGGGATGGGAAGTACTTTGGGTGCTAATGGGGAGCAGGGTAATCGAAGGACCAGAGGGTGTGTAAATGGGTGGCAGAGTGGTGAAAGACTCGAGGTTTGCTAACGGGGGCCTGAGCTGTGGAGGGGTCGGAGCATGTAATAAGTCTTACCGCTGTGTAAGGTTTTGAGGCCCAGTGTGTGCTAACGGAGGGGCGGTGCAGGGCGATGGAGGGACCTGAGGATGTATAACAAGGGAGAGGACGTCGGAGGAGTGCTAAGATATGCAAATGGGGTTATAGCTGTAGAAAGGCCCCGTGTGTGTTACTGGGGGGATAAGGTGGTAGAGGTACCAGAAGGTGTGCCAGTAGGATCGGGGTTCTGAGGCCCTGTGTGTGGTAAGGGGGGGGGGGTCAGGATGGTGTTAATATTGTGTATTTGTCCATGACGGACTGCGGGGTGTGAGGGTCCAGAGTGTGCTCATGGAGGACAGGGTAGTGGAAGAACTCCAGTGTTGAGAGGGTACTAATGGGGGTCATAGCTCTCGAGGGTATGTGCATATGGTAATAAAGGTCTGGGTAGTATGAGGCCCAGTATGTGCTAATGGGGGCAGAGTAGTGGAAGACCTGAGCCTGTGCTAATGGGTATCAGAGTTGTGGATATATGTGTATGGGGGTTGGGGGGTTGCTGGTGAGGGAAGTATCTAAGCACTGTAAGAGGTTCAGTGTATTAAGCATCAAGATGGTGTGAGATCAGTGTGTGTGGGTCCATGAGGTCAAGGGATGTGAGACTCTAGGACACCCTAAGAAGGAGCAGGGTAATATATGAAGTTCTAGTGACTACTAATGTGGATTTAGAGGCATGGAGGCGCTTAAATGTGTGCCAATGGGGGGAGAATCAGAGCAGTATGAGGTCTGGAATATACTAATGAGCGTCTGAACATTGTGAAGACAGTGTGTTCTTGGGGGACTGAGGTGCGTTGAGGTTCCAGGAGTGCTAATGGAGGGTAGAGCTGTGGAGGGGATCTTGTGTACAATAAGGAAGATCAGGGCTGTGAAGGGATCCAGTTGTCAACCGACAGGGGTTATAGCTGTGGAGGAGTTGAAACAAAGAGAAATGAAGGACAGGAACGTGTGACGGTCTAGGTGTGCTAAAGTGGATTAGCGCCATGGAGAGCTGAAGTGTGTTAATGGGGTTCTGGGCTGAATGAAGATCTGTGTGCGCTAATGAGGGTCAGGCCATTATAGAACAGCGTGTTTGTGTGTCCCTGGGGACTAGGGCTGAGTACAGGTTCAGGGTGTGGTAATGGGGAGGCACTGTGAGGCCCGGTGTGTGCTAATAGGGGTCAGGGTGAAGTGAAGGTCCAGCCTGTGCTGATGGGATATGGCGGGACAGGGTAGTGGGAGGACCAGAATATGTGTCAGTGATGATCATAGCTGTGGAGGGATCTGAGTGTGGGCAAAACCAGGTCAGGGATCTGCAAGATTCACTTTGTGTTCATGGGATTCAGGGTAGTGTGAAGGTCCAGTGAGTGCTAATGTGGGTTACCCTCTACTGCTGTAGGGGGTCCCAAGTGCATGTTAATAGGGGTCGGAATCATGTTGGGGGAACAGTGAGTGCTGTGGAGAAGATAACAGGCAGCAGCATGTGGTGCTAAGAGTTAACTTAGAGGGGCCAGTGGTGTGCTAACTGAGCTTAGTGCTCTGTTGAGGCTTTGTGTGCTGATGGGGGTTAGAGATAAATAGGGAAATTGCGGTGCCGCTGGCAGTTACAAGGCAGAGAAGCCTTCTAGAGGGTCCAGTGTGTACTGAAGGAAGCAGGACACTGTGAGAGTCCAGTGTGTGCTTATGAGATGTGCCTGAACAGAATGAGGATGGTATGTTCCTGTGGGAGTTAGTAGAGTGTGATGACTGTGTCCTCAGTGGTTGGTGTGATGTGAGGTGGTGAGTATTCTTGGGTGTGGAAGTATTCTGAGGATGGAAGTATCCCCTCAGGGGGTCAAGACGGACATGTGCCCTTTTCTGAGTGGGGTTGTGTATCCAGTTTCTTGCTCCTTCAGTATTCTAAAACCTAAAAATCTCAGAAAACTGAAATGATATTTAAAAGTTTTACTGCAGATTAATGTTCAAGTGTCTCTGTTCACAGGGCCCTGTCCAGGGTCCCCCTGCTGGGGGCGTTGCATGATACACAGATTTTGTACCCTATCTTCCTAAAATCCCCCCAAAACTGAACTCTGGAATATGTCCAGCCCTTGGGGTTACCACTTAGAGGTCATGGACCCATGGCTCCTTCGGGTTCCTTCCTCATCCTCCGTTCAGCCCTACTTACAGTCCCCCCAGCTCCCCCATTCCCTGCCACAACAGGCAAAGCGGCTGGGGATCCATGCCATATGGACGTATGGAAAACAGTCTTTGGGGGCTGGCCATGCTTCACCTTCCTCAGCCTCAGGTCCAGTGTTCAGCCTCCTGGGTCAGGATTTTTTTTGTTATTGTTATCTTGGGTTCTTTGGATGGACTTCATCCTCTTTACTGGGTCTTTCTGCTAGGCTGGCCCCTCTACCCCTTCTGGGGGTGATGAGCTCAGGCAGGCAGAAGTGGGGTATGGGGACCGCTAGGGTAAGCACCTGAATTCAAGGTAACAGATGACCCACTTCTCTCTTTCGAATCCAGCCCCAGCCTCATCCTCAACCTCCTGTCTAGCTCCACTTCCCTTGGGCCCAGGGCCATCTTAGGCCCTGCTGTGAGTCCAGATGGTTCCTGGGCCAGGTCTTTCCCCCTCCTTGCTGGCCCAGAGCCCAGGAGGAAGCAGAAGAAGGCCGGCCTAAGCCTTTTGGTGGCCCCGTTCCCTCTAGCAGCCCCATCTTCTTGCTGATACCAGTGTCCCTGGGCCACCTTGTCTGGGGTTGTTCATGAGTAGCAGGGACTCACCCTGCTCACCCTGACAGATGTTGGTCCTAGGCCCTTAGCCCCCTGCTTCATTAATTTCTGCCATAAGCACTTTTTGAGCATCTACTCTGTGTCAGTCACTGTTCCAGGTCCTCAGGATACAGCCGTGACCTAAACAGACATAAATCTACCCTGGCGGAGCTGATCTTCTAGTTATGGTGGTGAGGAGACAGACGGTAAAGAATAAAGAAACCAATAACTAGATGGTGTCATTTCTGAGGAGGTGATAAGTGCTGGGGGGGTAATTGGCAAGGTGAGGGGGCTCAGAATGGTTGCAATTTTAAATAGGGTTATTCATGGTTATCTGTGAAAAAGGTCATATTTGAGCAATGGCCTGAAGGGGATGAGGGAGTGAGCTATTTTGAAATCTAGGGGAAGGGTCTTCTAAGTACCAGGAACAGCCACTGCAAAGGCCCTGAGGTGGGACTTTTGGGTGCGGTTGCAGAACAGCAACTAGCAACGAGGGGGCGGTGAGGCCAGAGAGGTAATGGTGTGAATGGGGGCCTTGTGGGCCACATTAAGGACTGAGACGTTTATTTGGGGTGATAAGGGACATGTGGTACGTTCTCAAGTAGAGGAGAAATGTGACTTGGCTTGTAAAAATCTGGTAAAATCTGGGTTCAACCTGATGGAACCTTTCCAGCAGCTCTCAGGACAGCTGGTAGACTTAGATCCCCTCACAACCCCACCCAGTGGTTGGGTCTGGGCAGGACTCCCCCTCCCTCTCCCTGCACCCCTCACCTGGGTAGCCCAGTGGGGTAGTCCTCTAGCCACCTTGACCATGGCTGCTGGGGGAGGCGGGAGGGTCCTTGTGGTCGCGGGGAGCGTTCCGCCTTGGCAGTTGGGGGTGATGTGGGCTGGTGCCAGTGGAACATGCCGTTCTGTGGGCATGCCCGGGGCCGTGTCAGTGGATCCGGCGTCCTGGGCGAGCCCCCCGCCACACCAATGGCTGGGTCCATCAGTGCTGCTGCACCCGAGAATGCCTGCTGTGGAGCCCTCTGCTCCCACAGTGAGGGTACCCCCATAGAAGCCAACACGCCACCAGTTGGGCCCTTTCCCTCAGCCAGGCACCCAAGCCTCAGTACCCAGGTGGGCTCCTTAGGAGCAGGGTGCCCTGGGGCTGGTCATCGTAGGTGGCAGGCACTGACAAGGGTCTCCATCCATGCCAGGTTTCCAGGAATCCTGAGTGGTCCCAGGACTCCACAGTGGTTGGGTGGGCACTGACACAGGTTCATGTTAGTGCACCTCACTGGGTTGTCATGGGTTTTAGGGGGCCCATGGGTGTCAGGCAGATGCTAATGTGGGACCCATTCGCATCCACATCCCCTGCGCAGGTCGCCATGGATCGGATGAAGAAGATCAAACGGCAGCTGTCAATGACACTCCGAGGGGGCCGAGGTGTAGATAAGACCAATGGTGCCCCTGAACAGATAGGCCTGGATGAGAGTGGTGGTGGCGGCGGCAGTGACCTTGGAGAGGGCCCCACACATGCTGCCTCTGGGGAACCTCGCTCTGGACGGGGCCCACTCAGCTCTGCACCAGGTGGGTCCACTGACCATTCCCACTCCCAGACTGGTCCCAGGGGTGCTGCCTTCCAACCGAGTTCCTCTTAAACTTGCGTTATTTTCATTTCCCTTTCTCCATTTTCTCCCTCATCTCTGCCATCCTCTCTCAACACCCTCTCTCTATTGTCCATCTGTGTCCCTTTCCTTGGCTTTGTGCCCAGGCCTCAGCGGGGAGGAAGGGTGCCCCGCCTGCCACAGCTGCCCCAAGCCTCCCTCTGCCCTTCTCCTGCGCTCTGTGACGGCCCCCTCAGGCCTCCTGGCACCTGCCTGCCCTAGGCCTGCCTTCCCAGGGCATTTGGCTACTTCTGCTGCTGCCTGCCCACTGGCTCTGGGCCAGCCGCAGTTTCAGCTCGCCGCTGACGCGGGGTGCTCCACTAGGTGACTATTGCCCTCCCAGTTCAACCTGTCTTGACCTGTGTGAACCTCCCTGGGCCTTCCCACCCTCTCCCTGAGGGACTCCAGGCTGCTCTGGGGGCCATGTGCATACGTGTGTGATGAGGGAATGTGTTACGGGAGGGTGGGGGGATTTGTCCTGGGGCTTTTGAGCCCACCCGGCCTGCCCTCCCCCTGTCCCCACTACCAGAGATTGTACACGAGGACTTGAAGATGGGGTCTGATGGGGAAAGTGACCAGGCTTCAGCCACGTCCTCGGATGAGGTGCAGTCACCAGTGAGGGTGCGCATGCGCAACCATCCCCCACGCAAGATCTCCACTGAGGTGCTGAACCCCCTGTCCGGGCAGTGGCGGGGCTGGAAAAGAGGGTTGGACCTGGGGTGTTGGAGCTCATGGTCCTGTTTCTCCCCCATCTTGCCTGCTAGGACATCAACAAGCGCCTATCACTACCAGCCGACATCCGGCTGCCCGAGGGCTACCTTGAGAAGCTGACCCTCAATAGCCCCATCTTCGACAAGCCCCTCAGCCGCCGCCTCCGCCGTGTCAGCCTGGTGAGCATCTTCTCTTCCTGTCTCCTCCTCTTCCTCCTCCCAGTCCCTTCCCCTGAGCTTACTTCAGCCTGCCTCCTTTGCCCCACAGTCTGAGATTGGCTTTGGGAAACTGGAGACCTACATCAAGCTGGACAAGCTGGGAGAGGTGAGAGACAGCCAGGAGGCCCATGGTAGGGCTGGGGGTCAGTGGGAACTCCCTGCAGCTTCATAGCTCGTCTCCTGTCACTCTTTCTCACATTCCAGGGTACCTATGCCACCGTCTACAAAGGCAAAAGCAAGCTCACAGACAACCTCGTGGCACTCAAGGAGATCAGACTGGAACACGAAGAGGGGGCACCCTGCACCGCCATCCGAGAAGGTACAGGCCCCATCCCATCTGCCCCAGGCTTCCCGGGCTCTCCCCATGGTGTGCGCGTGCACGCACACACACGCACACACACACCCATAGTGAGGACAGGGACTAGGGGTTCTGGGACTTCCCTCCTGATGTTCTGGGCTTCATGAGAAAGTGCCCATCACCCACATATCCAGATAATAAATCAGGGTAACCAGGAATCTTCCTGTGTGGAGAAGAGGCAGGTGAATTGTAAAGCAGGGTGCTTGCTTTGGTTCTGAGAATATCCCTGAAAGTGCTCACCAGTTTACTTGACACAATAGTTTCTAGTCAGAATTTCACATGGAATGAATCTGAATTGCATAGTAATTGAGTGTGCAAACTCATTTTCACACGAAGCTGCAGGTCTGTGTACTGAGGATTGGATCAAGGGCGCTTTCCAGAAACCAAAAACTGGTTGTGAAAATCTAGTGTC
The DNA here is from genome assembly GCF_028023285.1 of Balaenoptera ricei. Lineage (NCBI taxonomy): Eukaryota > Metazoa > Chordata > Mammalia > Artiodactyla > Balaenopteridae > Balaenoptera > Balaenoptera ricei. Next base: position 43,324,431 of record NC_082660.1, read on the forward strand.
ACATAAGCCTGGGGCTGCAATCCCAGGTTCTTGCTCTGTACTCTTCTCTGAGCCTTAGTTTCCACATCTGGAACTTGGGGACACACCTTCTTCCTGGTATCAGGTGGGTTAGAGCCGGTGGCTGTGAGCCACCACCCCAAGCCACCTGGGCTCGACCCGGTCTGGTCCTCTTCCTTGCCTCTGTTCTGAGGGTGGGCCCTGACTCTTCCCCTGTCCCACCCCCCTGCTTCCTGCAGTGTCCCTGCTCAAGGACCTCAAACACGCCAACATCGTCACGCTACACGACATCATTCACACAGAGAAGTCCCTCACCCTTGTCTTTGAGTACCTGGTAAGGTTGGGTGGCAGTGGGTCCCGGGGGAGGTGGGGAGATGGCCAGGAGCCACAGGATGTGACCCTCTTTCCTCTACCTGCTCTTTTTTCCTCAGGACAAGGACCTGAAGCAGTACCTGGATGACTGTGGGAACGTCATCAACATGCACAACGTGAAAGTGGGTGTGGGGCAGGAAGCAGGGGCACAAGGGGGCCCCCCACTCACCCACTCCATCCCACAAATCTCCCAGAAACAGACTTTTCCCGTTTGGCTTTTTTGCTGGGAGCCCTTGGAGGGCATTGGGACCCTATCCTCTTTTGTGAGACAAGGCTCTGGGCTCAGTGCCTGTCTTTGGGAGGGGGAGCAGTGCCTGCTGGGGGTCAGGCTGCTGGATACTCTTTGACCTCTGCCTGCTGTTCCTGGGTCCCCAGCTGTTCCTGTTCCAGCTGCTCCGTGGCCTGGCCTACTGCCACCGGCAGAAGGTGCTACACCGAGACCTCAAGCCCCAGAACCTGCTCATCAATGAGAGAGGAGAGCTCAAGCTGGCCGACTTTGGTACCCCTGGCCTCTGCCTTCTTCCCAGTGATCCCCCAGCCTTACTCTCCCAGCCTCCCCCTTCCCCACAACCACTTAGTCTCAGTCCCTCCCCTTCAGCCCCTCCAGGCTTTGCTTAGGATGCCCTCAGTCCTAACTGCATTCTCCCCCAGACTGCCCGCAACCTCCTCAATCCCAGCTGCCCCTTCTTTCTCTCCACCTACCAGGCCTGGCCCGGGCCAAGTCAATTCCAACGAAGACCTACTCCAATGAGGTGGTAACACTGTGGTACCGGCCCCCCGACATCCTGCTCGGGTCCACAGACTACTCCACTCAGATTGACATGTGGTGAGGACAGGTCGAAGTGTGGCAGGGGCCATGCGGTGAAGGGGGGTGGCTTGGTCACAACAGCCAACTGGCCAACTACCTCCGTATTCACTGTGCCCTCCCTGCCCAGGGGTGTGGGCTGCATCTTCTATGAGATGGCCACAGGCCGGCCCCTCTTCCCGGGCTCCACGGTGGAGGAACAGCTGCACTTCATCTTCCGCATCTTGGGTGAGGAGGCATGAGCCCTAGGAGCTGTGGGGACATGCAGGGAGGCCCTGTGAGATGGTTAGGATAACTCCGCTTCCCCGCCAGGAACCCCAACTGAGGAGACATGGCCGGGCATCCTGTCCAATGAAGAGTTCAAGACATACAACTACCCCAAGTACCGAGCTGAGGCCCTTCTGAGCCATGCACCCCGGTGAGGCTGGTGGGTGGGTGGGTGTTAGGGACCAGAGTACCCAAACTGAGTTTAAAACAGGTCCCCTTGTCCTTGTGGTAGACTTGACAGCGACGGGGCTGACCTCCTCACCAAGCTGCTGCAGGTGAGACCATCTTCCTGGGCCAGCCTTGGGGCCTAGCGGATTCCAGGTGTGGGGAAACAGGGAGCTACAGGGGCAGGGTCTGGGGCGGGGAGGAAGAGAAGCCTACTTGTTTAAAGTGTCAATACTCCCCCATCCCAACACACACACTCAGTTTGAAGGTCGCAATCGGATCTCCGCAGAAGATGCCATGAAACATCCATTCTTCCTCAGTCTGGGGGAACGGATCCACAAACTTCCTGACAGTGAGTGGAGCTGGGGAATGGACCGGCTGGTGGGGGGCTTCGGGGAAGAGGACTGCTGCAGATAGCTGGGCAGGTTGTGTTGGGCTCTGGCTCTGCCACCTCGGGTGGGGTGGGGTGGGGGGTATGCCCTTGTTCACGTGTGTGATGTGTTGTTTATTACAGAAGAGTTTTTTAGTTTTCAGTTCCTTTTACCTTTCATGGAAATTTTCAAACGTACATAAAAACCGATGGAACATCACTTTACCTTTTAAAAAAAAGTAAATGGGTGCTTCCCTGTTGGCGCAGTGGTTGAGAGTCTGCCTGCCAGTGCAGGGGACACGGGTTCGAGCCCTGGTCTGGGAAGATCCCACATGCCGCGGAGCAACTAGGCCCGTGAGCCACAATTACTGAGCCTGCGCGTCTGGAGCCTGTGCTCCGCAACGGGAGAGGCCGCGATAGTGGGAGGCCCGCGCACCGCGATGAAGAGTGGCCCCCACTTGCCGCGGCTGGAGAGAGCCCTCACACAGAAACGAAGACCCAACACAGCCATTAATAAATAAATAAATAAAAATTTAAAAAAAAAAAAAGTAAATGTTGTGAAATAGATACTGAGAAATGACAGATCATAAGCATATAGCACAATGAATTTTTACAAACTAAACACCCGTGTAACCGGCATACAGGTCGAGAAATAGGATGTGAGAAGCTCCCCTAAAGTGCCCTCTTTTCTCCTTCAGTTATTCCTGGCATCCCCTCTTAGAGTTGCCACTAGTTTGACTTCTAAAGCATAGATACGCTTTCCCTGTCCTTGTACCCTACAGAAATGGAGTCACATGGCGTGTTCTGTTATGTCTGACTTTTTAAAACTTTTTAATATGGACATTTTAAAGTTAGATATATTTATATATTAGACCAAATAATATGGTGAGTCCCCAGGTACTCCAACAAGTGATCAACTCATGGCCAGTCTGGTTTTATCTATAATCACTCTGATTATTTTGAATCAAGTCCCAGATACATCATTCATCTATAAACAATTTCAGCATGTATCTCTGAAATATTTTCTTAAGCATAACAATAATACCATTATCACGCTAAAATTTGATTGGATTAATCTCAATCAAATCCCAAACACCATCCGTTGTCTAGACTTTACAGGTGGTAATCGCAATATCACTGTCGCACTTGACAAAGTTAATGATTTCTTGGTGTCATGTAATAGTCTGTATTCCATTTTCCCTGGTTGTAGCTGGTTTGTGTGTGGGATTATTTGACGGATGAAAGTCAAGGCTCGCAAAGAAAAGGCAACTTTTTCTAATTTCCCTGATGGGGCCACATGGGAGGTGGTCCTAGGTGGCCTCATGGGTCATGCTCCACTCCTGTCTCTCCTCCACCCACAGCTACTTCCATATTTGCACTAAAGGAGATCCAGCTACAAAAGGAGGCCAGCATTCGGTCTTCGTCAATGCCTGACTCAGGTAAGGGTACGTGTGGCCCTCACCCTCTTCCCTGCCCCGTCCACCTACCTGCTTGCTCACCAACAGCCATCTGCTCTGCTTTCCCCTGCAGGCAGGCCAGCTTTCCGAGTGGTGGACACCGAGTTCTAAGCCACAGACCGAGGCCCCAGCAGGCAGCAGCTGGAGGGATGCCATACCCCTCACAGGGCAGCCCCCAACTGCATCATCCTCCCTGCTTGCTGCCTGCCTACCTGCCTGACTCATGCTCGCCTGCCCACATGTCCCTTGCTGCCTGTCTGAACATCCGACCATTGGCCTGTCGGCCCACCCATTGGCCTGTCTGCTGGGTGCTAACAAAGTTCTCATCGCTCCTTCGCCTGGTCTGTCTGTCTGTCTGTCTGTGTGTGTCTCTCTCTTTCTGTCTCGGTAGTTGCCAGCGGACAGCATGGCCATGCCAGCCTCCCACACTGAGGCCAGGCCTATACCCCTCCCCATTATACCCCCCCCCCATCCCCCCGCCGCAGGACCACTACCCCACGGCAAGCCAGGGGTCTGGAGCTAGCCCAGGCTGGGGATCTCCACTCAGACAAGACACGGTGATGCCTTGGGTCTGAGGCTCCCCTGTCTGCTTTCCTGCCTGCCCCACCTGCCTCATGTTGTGTGGGCCTTTTTCTTTTTGTTTGTTTCATTCATTGTTGTTTTTTAATTATTTTAAATGAGGTTTTCATTTTTTAAATGCAATATCTCTGTCTACAGGCTGGCTGGGCCCCACCCACTGTGTGGCCCTCCCACAGTATTTTGTGCAATGAAGCCCCGCTCCCAGCCTTTCCATGGCAGGGACACAACCCCTATCCAAAAGCCTGACCATCACCAGACCCTGGGGTCAGCTAAGGGAAAGCATGCCTCAACCACTCGCCTTCCGACCCCCACCTGCCATCCCCAGCTGCAGGGGGACTTGGGGACTACTGGAGACTCTCTGGGAGATGGATGAGGTGGGGGGCCCCCACTCTTTCCCTCCTGCAGTCCCATAGCAGGGGCCTCCTTCTCAGGGTCTCCCTAGCCCAGCCCTCCTGCCTCCGTCCCACTCGGTGCTGTTGAGTAGGGGCCCTGCCAGGAACTGACCAACTCAGCGAGGAGCCATAGTGTGTATATGTGCACAGGCAGGGACAGAGGGGCACATGGGGGGGGGGGGTGCCCAGGCGTTACCCCCTAACCCCTGGGGAAGATGAGGCAGGGCAGGGACAGTCTCTGGGGTCAGTCTCCAGATGGGTGGTTACCTCCCCTTCACTCTAAACCCTGGGGCCCTCAAATGGGGTGGGAGGGCAGGGGCCTTCCTAGGGGGGTTTGGGAGGGGTGGGTTCCTGAATGCACCATAATCGCTGTATGAAATATTAAAAAGTCTAAAGTGAAAAACCTGATTGTAAATCCCTGTGGGGGTGGGCTCAACCCACGGTGAGTACTGGGACCTTGGAGAATTCATACCTGGTCCCCATCGTCTAGAAGAGCACTGGGAGTGGGCCAGAGACGCTTCAGGACTATGAAAAAGGCATCTGAGGGGTTGCACACAACGGTGGAACATCGAGTTGAAGCAGGCAGGGCAGGCTGTATAGAGCATAGGCTAAGGATCAAGCGGAGAGAGGAGTTAGATTTACCTGAGAATATGCGGAAGCCAGATAGAGGGTAGACTGGTGGGTGTAGAGAGGCTGTTTGTTTGAAAGACACTTGGAAGGCCCAGTAAAACGAGTTGGGGAGGTGAGGCAGAGAGGCCCAGTATGACCAAGACATGTCTGGCTGGGAGCATGAGAAAGGCCAGTTGGAGAGGGAATATGAGAGGAGGGTAGATTTTGAACCACTGAGTAGATAGAGGAATCCTTTTAATACATGGATCAAATTCAGGAGTAGGGCCATTGATGGAATTGGATGTTTGGATTACTGGTGTCTAGGAAGTAATGGAAACCACGGACATGTATGAGATTACCCTGGGAAGGATGCAGTGGTTTGTGAGAGGCTAGAGGTCAAGAGACACAGCCTGGGACTTGGTCTCAAGTCGAGGCTTCGATTTCCTCTGTCCTGGAAGTTCTAGCCCCTGTCCACCATCTTGGGCAAAGCCTAGGATAGACTTCCAGGCAGAAGAGGTGGGGTGGGCAGGGCCAGGCAAATGCTACAGGAGATGCAAGCTTAAGTGACTGGTTACTGAAGTCTAGCGGTGGCAGTGGCCGATGGACCTCTACTGTGTCCCTGTAAGCACCTTGGTGATAGCTTGCGGCCTTATAGTTCCATGATGGCTGCCATGTCCCCAAAGACGGGAAAGCAAGCAGGGAAAACATCACCCTCCCTACCTGACCGCTTCCTTGTAACAGGGCTGAAACTTCCACAAGTTCCTCAGCAGACTTCTTATGCCATCCTTTGGCTAGAATCAGTTGACATGGCCACCTCTGGCAGCAAGGGAGGTGGGGAAAACGAAGACCTTGCAAAAGGGGACAAGATTGCCAGGCCGGACTAGAATTCACCCAACTGCTCTGGGAAGTGGTAGGGTCCTTGGTGTGGGCAGATGTTGGTTTCTGGAAAATGGAGAGATCGAGTTTAGGCCTAGGGAGGGAGGCCTCTTGTTGGATTGTAGGAAGGACGGGCTACCAATTAAATGGGGAGGGGGAGTTTGCAGAGGGGCAATAAGAGGCAATTCAGAGAATCTGCCAAGCTTCAGCTGGGCCTGAAGAGCAGCTATCTGCCATGTGCCAGACTGAACTCGAATGCCACTTTGGGGATCCCCAGGTGAAAGGGCTGCTCCCTTTCCTCCCTCAAAGTTTGCACAACTGAGTTGTGACCCCCTCACCTGTGCCAGGTCTGAGCTGGAGGCTGGAATCACAGTAATATACAATCCCTGCCCTGCAGAAGTTAACCGAAAACAGGTAAATCATAAGATCATGTGTATGGGTGGTAGTGGGGTTTGAAATTGTGCAGGGAAAGGGTATTCTGGACCTGTGTGTGCCTGGGCCTAGAGGTGTGGAAAGGCAAGGTGTGTTTTTGCCTGTGGGTATGGGTGGTGATAGTGAAGGAAATCACTGAAACAGACCCAGAATCGTGAGCCTGTCTTGGGGAGTTTGTGATATGGTCAAGTGGGGACAGCCAATAGGCAGGTAGATGTAGAGAGCCAAAGGGGGAAATTTTAGTTATCACCAACATGTAGGGCTGGGAGCCCTAGCAGAGAAAAGGCTGGCGTAGTCTAGTGCACTGGTTCTCAGCAGGAGATAATCTCCCCCACCCCCAGAGGACGTCTGGCAGCGTCTGGAGACACTTTTGGTTGTGCCAACTGGTGGATGCTAGCGGGTAGAGGCCAGGGATGCAGCTAAACATCCTACAATGCTTCCTACAACAGAGAAATGTCAATAGTGCCTAAGTTGAAAAAACCCTGGCGTAGTGGACTGGTTCTCAAACTTCTGGTCTCAGGATCCCTTTATATTCTTAAGAATTGAGGACATCCAAAGAGCTTTTGCTTATGTCATGCAGCCTCTGGAAAATTCCACTGCACATGCAAGAGAGAATGACCATGAAAAAGTATTGTTGTGAATAGTTTTGACTTTGTGAACCCCCTGAAAGGGTTTCCTGAACCGGTAGAAAGCCTAGGACCACAGTTTGAGAATCTCTGGCCTGGTGGTTTAAGGTGCCAACTCTGGAACTGGAATTCCTGAGTTCGAACCACAGCTCCACTACTTACTAGGTGGGGCAAAGTGAATTAACGTTTCTGGTGCTCAGCATCCCCACTGTTGCCCATAGGCAATCTGCTGCCTAAGACTACTATTTACGTGCAATAAAACACCTAAACAGGGCCAACTATTATTAGTACTGCAACTCCAACAAATATACCTGGCCTGGGGCTGACTTGCCTTCAACACGTTTATCAAGAGAATAAATCCAGTTCACGCAGGGAGGAGGCCCGAAGGGCTGGGTGGCGCCCTGTAAGCGGTGACCTCTTTTGCATTAGGTTTTGATGGAGGAGAAGGGAAGGGTAGTGCAATGAAAGAAGGGTATTCTGGTCAGGCTAGCAAAAACGCCGCTCCCAGGATAGGGGCCCGCGGTCCCCAGCAGAGCATGGGCCCGAGAAGACCTGGAACCTTTGCGTTCCCCTGAGCGCTCCCCAATACATGTCCTCGTCCACGCCGGGGACCTCTACCTGCACCTTCCACAGAACCGTCTGCCCCGACTCAACATGGCGTTAGAATCCCACAAGACACCTTTTGTCTTTAGTTTCCAACTGGAGGCTTTACCCCGCCTATTCGTCACAGAGATCACCGCCCAAGGTCCGATGCCCGCCTAGCCCCTCGACGCGTCCGAGCGAGGGGTCCCTTTTCAAAATGGCAGTAGACCCCCGGCTGTTTGGGGGGCTCTGTTTCCGTTTCCGGGACCAGAAGCCGGAAGTAGCAGTTGAGGGGCCTCTTCCTATCCCCAGCTGCGGTGACTGTGAGAGGAGGGCGCAAGGCCATGGCGGCGGTCGCAGAGAGTCCGGCGGCTGCGGCTGCGGCCGAGGACCGAGAGCCACAGCGTGAAGCGGTGCCGGGCCTGGAGAGCCAGCGGCGCCAGATCGAGAACGGCGAGAATGGGCGAGGGCCTCCGCTGCGGGCGGGCGAAAGCTGGTGAGGCGGAGCTGCGAACGGAGCCTCGGCTTGGGGGGACGATGGGGGCGTTGGGGACGGTGGGGGACGGGGCGGCGAAGGTCCGCAGGAGAGGTGCCTTGGGGCGGGGGAGTGGCCTGTGAGACTGAGGACAGGAGAGGCGGGGAAGTGCCTTGTTTGGGAAAGAGGCGGGGCCTGGCCTGTGTGGCCCAGAGGCGGGGCCGGGCCTGTGTGGTGGAGCCTGCGGCCTGAGAACCGGAGGCGGTTTGTTCTGGAGAGGCAGGGGGGGGGGGCGGATCTTTTTTGTTTTCAAACATCTTCATTGGAGTATAATTGCTTTCAATGGTGTGTTAGTTTCTGCTTTATAACAAAGTGAATCGGCTATACGTATACATATATCCCCATATGTCCTCCCTCTTGCGTCTCCCTCCCACCCACCCTATCCCACCGCTCTAGGTGGTCACAAAGCACAGAGCTGATGTCCCTGTGCTATGCGGCTGCTTCCCACTAGCTACCTATTTTACGTTTGGTAGTGTATATATGTCCATGCCACTCTCTCACTTCGTCCCAGCTTACCCGTCCATTCTCTAGTAGGTCTGCGTCTTTATTCCCATCTTGCCCCTAGGTTCTTCATGACCATCTTTTTGTTTGTTTGCTTTTTAGATTCCATATATATGTGTTAGCATACAGTATTTGTTTTTCTCTTTCCGACTTACTTCACTCTGTATGACAGACTCGAGGTCCATCCACCTCACTACAAATAACTCAGTTTCATTTCTTTTTATGGCTGAGTAATATTCCACTGTATATATGTGCCACTTCTTCTTTATCCATTCATCTGTCTATGGACACTTAGGTTGCTTCCATGTCCTGGCTATTGTAAGTAGAGCTGCAGTGAACATTGGGGTGCATGTGCTTTTTTGAATTATGGCTTTCTCTGGGTATATGCCCAGTAGTGGGATTGCTGGGTTGTATGGTAGTTCTATTTTTAGTTTTTGGTTTTGTTTTTTATTTATTTTTGGCTGTGTTGGGTCTTCCTTTCTGTGCGAGGGCTTTCTCTAGTTGCTGCAAGCGGGGGCCACTCTTCATCGCGGTGCGCAGGCCTCTCACTATCGCGGCCTCTCTTGTTGCGGAGCACAGGCTCCAGACGCGCAGGCTCAGTAGTTGTGGCTCACGGGCCCAGTTGCTCCGCGGCATGTGGGATCTTCCCAGACCAGGGCTCGAACCCGTGTTCCCTGCATTGGCAGGCAGATTCTCAACCGCTGCGCCACCAGGGAAGCCCTATTTTTAGTTTTTTAAGGAACCTCCATACTGTTCTCCATAGTGGCTATATCAATTTACATTCAGGGGGCCGGGTCTTGAGAAGAAAGGGCCACGGCGGCGGGGTCAGGCTCGCGTGGTGGAACCAAGAACCTGGGAAGGAGGCTGTCTCAGCAACAGAGCGGGACAGCATGGTCTGCGCGACGTAACGTAGCATTTGGAGGCGGCCCGCGGTGCTCCGCTGCGCCTGACAACGGAGGCGAGGCGGGTGACGTCAGGCGTAAGAGCGAAATCGGAGCCGAAAGGCTGTGGGGGCGGGGGTAGTCGGAGCCTGCGTGATGGAGGGAGCTGGAGCCTGGGAACGAGGCTTGTGACGTAGGCCGAGGGGCGTGTCCTGGGGCCGAGGAAAGACTGCAGAGGGGAGGTGGTGCCTTGTGAAGCAGAAAATGGCGCCTGCGAATGAGCAAAGTTTGTGACGCGGCGAGGTTTTTGCCTCTGGCCGAGCCCTTCTTCCCAGGACGGGAGAAAGTGCAGGTGATTGGCACGGGAGGGGCCTTCGATGTTACATTTGTTTTCTGTTTTAGTACTGCTTTGTTTTTGTAATCAGGAACAAATAGCTTTTTAAAATGTCAATGCGTATCTTGATAAATCGGCTTGTTTAATTGATTTGCTAACCAGTGCTTGAAATGTACTGTTCCTGGGTTCATTTTATTTCTCGCCGAGTTGCATCTCGTTTTTTAAGTTGTGAAATACGTAAGACCTGTAAAGATTATATGAAACGTTTACGTAGCCCAGGTTGATGGACATTCTATAAAAATAAACGGCCTGTGCTCTTCAAAAATTTCAAGGTCGTGAGAGACAAAGGATGAAGAACTGTTCCAGACTGAAGAAATTAACGGGATTTAACGAGTCATGATAACTAAATGCAAAGTGTGATCCTGGGTTGGATCCCGGAGCAGAAAAAATAAATTATTTAAAAATCAGTTTTTTCTCATAAAATGAATTTTCTCTCTTTTACTGTAAAAGATATGAATGGGGAAATCGGTAAAATTTTACTAAGGTCTGAAGATTAGCTATTAGTACTGCTAATTTCTTGCTTTTGATAACTGTATTGTGAGTATGAAAGAGAATATCTTTGTTTTTAGGAAATACATGCCGAAATATTTAGGGGTAAAGAACCATCGTGTAAGCAAGCTTACTCTGAAATCGCTGAAAGAATGGCATATATAAAAACGTATTTAAAGAAATAATCGAGCAAACGGGTAAAATTTTAAATTTGGAGAATCTGGATGAAGGGCACACGGGAATTCTTTGTATTATTTTTGCGATTTTTCGGAGTCAATTTCAAAGTAAAAAATTTAAAGAATAATAAAAAATTTGTGAATTAACCAACTAGGTTAAGATTCAGACCGTTACCTTAAGAAATCCTTCTGTGCCCCTCCCAGATGAAGGTCCCCCTCCCTGCCACGGGAAGTTATTACCCTGAATTTTTAATTTCGTTAACGTTTCCCCACCATTGTATGCATCCCTAAATAGTATTTGTGGTCTAAGCTTTTATTTTATTGAGGATATATATGAAATCAGACTGGACGTACATGGTGTGCCCTTTGCATCATGTCAGGTGGGTACTCGGTATCCACATGACGTCATTGGTGACGTTAGCCTTGATCACTTGGTGAAGGTATCTGCTGGGTTTCTCCACTGCAGGTACTATTTTCCTCTTTCCGTACACAGTAATTCTTTTTAAAAATAATTTATGTCCATTCTTTCCTCAAAATGTTTTAACAGTCTTCCTATTTTATTCAATGTAAATGCTAAAATTCTTACAATGACTTGCAAGGCTTTAGGATTGCGAGGCTGGTCCCTGGCTCTGATCTTCTCCCATGCTCTTCTGATTTCCCTCCCCCTCACTTTCCCCATCCGGCCATATTGGACTCTTGCTGTTCCTCGAACGCCTCAAGCATGCTCTCTCACCTGAGAGCCTTTAGGAGTGAGGTTTGCTCATTTTACAGAGTTCTTTAATCACAGTACTCGCGAAATATATATTCCTGTTACTGGAGAGACAAGTTGAGATTCCCCACATCGGAAGTATGGAACTGAGCAATTTGTTTTACCATTACGCTATAGCTCTCCAGCAAGGCAAAACCTCAATCCATCCTGAGAATAAACAACAATAACAGGAACATTTTTATAGCCCATTTGGAGGTGTTCAGAAGGGCGGGGGGGGGGGGACTTTGGTTTCTGCCCCATCCTACCTTTACAGCCTTGTGACAATACCCTTTAAAATTATTCCACCAGTACCAGGTTTCCTCTTGGGGTGTTGAAAATGTTTTGGAAGTAGATAGAGGTTGTGGTTGCACAACGCTGAATGTACTAAATGCCATTGAATTGTTCACTTTTTAAATGGTTAATTTTATGTCATGTGAATAAAAAATTATGCTCTGTCAATAAAAAAAATTTATCCCATCGATGTTGGTTCAGTATTGAAGCCAGTTTATCTCTGCTTTTGTGGATAATATCATGCAGCATTTTTCCTTAGCTCCATTTTTTAATGCTTATCTAGAGCAGAGCACCTCAAGATTCTTTAATTTGCTGTCTAATTTATAGGGGTTTGCTGCAGTGGTCAGGAAATTTGTGCTTATAAAGCATTTCAAAGTCATGGACTAACCCCAAGTCATATACCGAATATCCATATTAATATTTGCACCTTCTATCTTTTGTCAGCTGGCAGATCTGGGTGGGGGCATTTAATTAATTTGGCCATCTAAACTGATTTAATTTCTAGGAGAAGCTTAAATTTTAAGAGAAAATTCAAATCTGTGATAGTTTAGCCTCCTCGGCAAATTTTCGAGGATGAACCATCTAAAACAATTAAATCTGGGATAGCTGAAGGAGTCTCTAGGTCTGTGCAGGGTGTGGATAGTTTCCTAACAGAGGTAAGCAAGCATGAGGTTCTCTTTGTTCAGGTTAAGGAAGGTGGGTGGCTGGGTTCAGTGTTGCAGAATCGACTGTGATGTGTGAAGGGGAAGCAACGTCTCACTGGAGCTTAAGAGACTAGCCTAGAAATGTTGAGGGTTTTCTGTCAATGGAGAAGTCTGCACAGCACGGGGAACCGTTACCTTTAATGAAGACCCTAGAACTAAACCGACTGAAATTTTCACACGTTTGGTTGGCGATTGCTGCTATAGCTCTTACACAAGGTAAATATGCTTTGGCCACTGGATCTAATGAAAGACTGAAATAAACAATAGGCCTCTGACAATTCCCCTGTAATTGAGTCGGCACCCCTAGTACCTGTTCAGACTTTTTGTGAACCAAAAAGGGAAAGGGGTTTGTGAGTCTAGCGTCCTGGAGGAGGGATCTTTTGGTAGTAGACAGTTACTGTACTAGTCTTTGTTGCTTGAACATGAGTATGCTTTTTAGCTTGAAAAGTATGCAGTTACTGAAAGATATTTATATTAGTATATCTAATTATATATAATTAACAATAACTAATCTAGGAAGATAAACTTTCTTTTTGGTTTGTCATTTTTAAAAATATCAAGTTTGAAAAATGAAAGCTTTTCTGAAATTTTCAAGTTAATTAAAATTGGGGGAATTTTGGATAAACCTAATGATGCTATTGTCATTCCTTTTATAGGGCAAAGGAGCAGATCTTTGTGGTATCTCCCAGAGATAGTTTAGACAGAAAAGAACATCTTAACAGTGTTGTTATTCTGACTTTGGCCTGAATTTGCGAAAGACAAAGGAAGAATAGTTGTTTTTTAACAAGATATAAATTGAAGTAAAGACAAGAAATATTTATAGTCAACCTCGTAAAACACAGTGATAAACAACAGAGATTATTAGGAGCTTAACTTTTTTTTAAAGCAAGAATTCTTTTTAAAAAATGAGCTAAGGAGATGTCAGAAGGTACCAAGAGTTAACAGTAATTTGGTGACAGAAAAAGGAACTTTCAATCTGGGCATAAATTAATGTAGTCATTTTACAGAAAAGGGCCCAAATTCTAATTTTTCTCCTTTGGTACATTATTCATGTAACAATTTACAGAAAGGATTTATTTATATGCGTGCCTTCTTATTTATGTATGTAGGCTTATACAGATATATAAATAATGAATTTAGAACAAGGTAATAGCCCATTTACCATCTGAATAAGCTAACAACCTTTTAATAAAACAAGTAGGAAACCATCTCTTAGTTTATATCCATATTTCTATTTCTCTGTAATTATTATACCTAGTGTAATGATTAACCAGAATAACCAATATTTTCTCCAGACACAAGATAAATCTAGAGGACAGACAATATTTTTAGTAATTTCTTTCCGTAAGCACATATTTCATATCATTTTAACAAATTTGAGGAAACACAAACAAGTGATTTTAGGAAGATCCATTTTATTTCTGTATACTAGCAACAAGAAATTAGAAAGTTAAAATTTAAAAGATACCATTTACAGTAGCAACCAAAAAAAATTGAAGTGTAGGAGTAAATGTAACAACGTGGGTGCTTTTTCATTAGACAATGACAACTGTCATGACTGCCACCTGAGCTGACAGATTATGAGCCATCCCAATTCAGAGATGTTAAAGTTTTTGTGTCTTTGAATTGAAAAAACATGGTAGTGATACTTTGTGAAAATTTATGTGAAACTTCAGTCTTCTATGACGGCTTTAGAAATCCAGGTTGTAGCCAGGTCTGGAGGTTTTGCTTACCACTCTAAAAAGTGATTTTAGTGTTAATCTTCCTTAAAAATCTGCTTTTAAAAAAACCCATTGAGCTGTGGCTCCTTTTGCTTCGAAGCTCCCATTAACAATAAACTAGCTTTACTGAGTGAATTAATAACCTCATAGACCATCAATGGAGGCAATTAAAACCTTGAAGGGGAGGTGAAGGTGCAAGTGGCAGAGGGTAAGGTCCGTGATGGGGTTTTCTAGATGAGTGATGGGAAGTGTCTGTGGCTTGAGCCACCGGGGTGTGGAGGGTGTGTGTCCCTGGCATGAATGAAATATGGGGTCTGGGGGGGGTCACTGCAACCCCCAAAATAAATAAATGAATAAAAAACAACCCACAGAAAAGTTTGCCTATTTGGGCAACATGTGACTATTCCAGGGTTTTTCTATCTCTCCATCCCCCTACCTTTCTGATCCTTTTTTAAACAAAGAAAAGTTGCCATTTTAAGGAATCCAATTTATAGAGTTAAATCGCTGGAAAACTAATGTTTACGTATTTTTCAGCAGTTTTGTAATTTTTTAAAAAAGTGTTTATTTGAGGCTGTTAAATACTTGGGACAGCCTTTTATGTGTCAAAAATTCCATAGCAGGGACTTCCCTGGCGGTCCAGTGATTAAGACTCCGCACTTCCACTGCAGCGGGCAAGGTTCGATCCCTGGTCTGGGAACTAAGATCCTGTATGCCACGGGTGGGCGCAGCCAAAAAAAGAGAAAAAAAAAAATTCCATAGCAGAGCAGGTTTGTGTTGGGGTTGGAGGGGGGAACGAGGATTATGTGTACATGAACTTTTTTGTCTAAGCCCTGGGATCGGAACAGTAACAGCTAATGTTCATTTAGCACTTATTATATGTCAAGTATTTTGCAGACTTCAGAATTTCTCATGACATTTTACAACGGCAGATTTCAACAGTCCTAAATGTTTATCCTAGTAGTGCATATAAAAGTCTCCTTTAAAAGAGAACAGGTCAAACTGCACTTAAAGGTGGTTCAGGTGGTAAATTTTATATGTTTTTCACCACAGTTTTACACAAAGAGTGAGCTAGTCACCATACACTTAGAAATTTGCTCTAAAGCCAAAATAAATCCTAAATAAAAAATTATTTTAAAGATGGCAGTATACAGTTTTTGAAGGAAAACTTTATGATTCTTTTAGCAGTTGAAATTCTTTTTGATTTCTGAGCGGGTTTTCAGAATTTAACAATCCATTTCTTAGCTGAAGATTTTTGTATCCTTTACAGACACTGCACATTTAACAAATGGCTGAAGTCTTACAACATTAGCTGCAAATAGCAGTTATTTTGAACCTAATTTGACTGTGTTACCCCACAGACTAATACAAGTGAATGATTGTTTATTCCATAATAAAGTCTCCTGTTTTCTGGCACCATGGGTATGGGTATGGGTTTTTGTTTTTTTTTTTTTTGCCCTTATTGAGCACACTTTCTGTTTTTAATCAAGTCTCTTTTAGTATCTTAAGAAGTTAAGCATTCTGTCCGAATCTGGATTTCACTGAATACATTTTGCTTCTAATTTATTTTTATATGATGCTGAAAATTTTTTTAAATGTTGAATTCTGGGAAGAATTTCTTTTTTTAATCGGAAAAATAGTTGGCGTATAGCGCTGTTATTAGTTTCAGGTGTTCATGAAACTTGTCATCTTGACTTGTAAACACGTGTTGATACTTTTAGTCTAATAACCGTGTGAAGTGGTACCACTAACCCCCAGATAGCTGTGTGACACCCCTGTCACCTGTCTGGTCCAGGTTCCTCGTGGAGCGGCACTGGTACAAGCAGTGGGAAGTACACGTGCAGGGAGGAGGCCAGGACCCCAGCACCTTCCCTGGTTGCATCAACAATGCTGAGCTCTTTGAAGGTACCAGGCTTCTGCCTCCCCACATCAGCCTAGCCTGGACTTCTTGTCATCTTTGTCCCAGCAAATGATCACGAGCCCCTTTTCTGTGCTAGGTCATTGGTGAGATGGCCAGAGTGACTCATCACTTTCCTTCCCTGATTGTTCCTCTGCCACCTCCCCCCGCCCTCCTGCAGACCAGGTAAACTGGCGCCTCAAGAAGGGACTGGTGGAAGGTGAGGACTATGTGCTGCTCCCAGCGGCTGCTTGGCATTACCTGGTCAGCTGGTATGGTCTAGGGCATGGCCAGCCTCCCATTGAACGCAAGGTATAGTGGGTGGAGAGGGTGCTGGGGGGCGGCTTTTATAGTGGGGGAGCGTAGGAGGAAGGCCTCATAGGCCCAGGATGGGTCCAGACCTGTGTGTTCACGTATGCTGTATCCATACACCTGGGTCTGCCCTCTCCTCCTCTCCCAGGTCATCAGACGGTATCTTGCTGTGTCCCCTGCATTTGCTCGCCTGTGCGTGCTCCCCTCACAGAGCCTCGCACGTGTGTCTATGCCACGTGTGTTTGTCTGTGTGGATGTTCCTCTGATCTCAGAGGTCGTCGTTCCTGTGTCCGTGTGTGTGTTGGGTGGGTACACCTGTGTGTGCATCCTTCCCGCCTTCCAGGTCGTGGAGCTGTCCAGCATCCAGAAGGTTGAAGTGTATCCAGTAGAACTGCTGCTCATCCAGCACAGTGATATGGACACAGCTCACACCGCTCAATTCAACCGCACAGATTCTATTGGTGAGTCTAAGGGTCGCGGAATAAGTTGGCATTCCCAGCCACGGTCACAGCTCGGTGACCTAAGGAGTCTGATGCCAAGATGGATGGATCCTCCAGGGTTCCAGGAAGACCTTGAATGTGCTCCATCACCCTCCACAGACCTAGTTCTGCGCACCGCTCAAGAGCAGTTTCTGGTGAGCCCCCAGGAAGAGACACGGCTGTGGATCAAGAACGCGGAGGGCTCTTTTGAGAGGTTGTGCAACACACGTGTCACGGTGCTTGACGCCGCTCTCCAGACTGGGCAGGTAAGGGTGGGGAGGGCTTCTTGGCCCACCACCCGTGCTCAGGTTGGGGGAAGTGAGGGCTAGGTGTCCATGGGCCCTCCATGAATGCCTTTCCTGATCTTTACTCCTCTTCCTCCAACCCAGGTGGTCATCATGGAGACCCGAAACAAGGATGGCACTTGGCCCAGCGCACAGCTGCCCGCCATGTGAGCCCTTGGGGTTTCCAGTCCAGAGTGGGATCCCACAGTAGGCAGAACAACTGAGCCCAAGAGCACATTCCACCCACAAGTAGTAGGTCCTCAGCTGATAAGAGTTTCTCATCCGTCCCAGGAGCAGCGCGTCGGAGGAGGATGAGGACTTCCAGGGCCAGCCGGGCATCTGTGGTCTCACCAATCTGGGCAACACGTGCTTCATGAACTCGGCCCTGCAGGTTGAGCCATTAGGTCTAGGTCTGGCACTGCGCAGGGATGGATTTGAGCATTGGAGATTGGGGACAGAGCTAGGGGGGTACTGCAGGGCAAGGGGTCAGGTTGGAAGCTGGGGCCCCACAGTCTGGCTCGACATGCCCACGTTACTTTCTGAAACGTTAATGCCTCTTCCTTCCACTTGCTCCCTGCTTTCCCTTGTCTTCTGTCCTTCGTCACCACATTCTTCCTTCTGAAATACTGCTCTCTTCTCTCCCCTACTCCCCTGCCCCTTCTCTTTCTTTCCCCTTCCTCCTCCCTCCTGTCTCCCTTTCCTCTGTCCCCACCTTGGTTACCTCTCTCTCCTCTTCATGCACCTGGCCCCCGCCTTCTGCAGTGCCTCAGCAATGTGCCACAGCTCACCAACTACTTCCTCAAAAACCGCTACCTGGAGGAGCTCAACTTCTGCAACCCGCTGGGCATGAAGGGGGAGATTGCAGAGGCCTATGCGGACCTGGTGAAGCAGGCGTGGTCCGGCCACCACCGCTCCATCGTGCCCCACGTGTTCAAGGTGTGGCTCAGCCCTGGCCGGCTCCTCTGCGCCCCCATCCCCCAACTCCCTCACGCTCTGACGGCCCTGCCCATCTTCTCAGACCAAGGTCGGCCACTTTGCGTCCCAGTTTCTGGGCTACCAGCAGCATGACTCACAGGAGCTGCTGTCGTTTCTCCTGGATGGGCTGCACGAGGACCTCAATCGTGTTAAGAAGAAGGAATATGTGGAACTGTGCGATGCTGCTGGGAGGCCAGATCAGGTGGGTGCTCCTGGAAGACCCCCATCCCGAGAGCCTCATTAAAGCCACTAGGGCCTCTGCCTCAGGAATTTTCTGGCCTCCCTGGAGTATCCCGCACACCACCATTTTCTTTTAAGCTCCTCTTCCCTGACCTCAGTCCCAACCTTGGCTCCAACGCCACATCTGCCCTCACACCCAACCCAGACTTAACCCCCACCTGGTCTCCTGCCCCAAATAACCCCCGGCCCTGACAGTGAACGCAGTCTCCAGATAGCCCTCGCTGTAACTCTGCCTCTGGACTTTACCGGTGGCCCTAACCTTAACTTGAATCCCATGCGCATCCACCCCACACCATGGTTTTCCCCGGCCCCGGGCAAGCCTCACCACCCACCACGGCACTCAACAGGAGGTTGCTCGGGAGGCCTGGCAGAACCACAGACGGCGGAACGATTCTGTGATTGTGGACACTTTCCATGGCCTCTTCAAGTCCACGGTGGTGTGCCCTGATTGTGGCAACGTGTCTGTGACCTTCGACCCCTTCTGCTACCTCAGTGTCCCACTGCCTGTGACCCACAAGAGGGTCATGGAGGTCTTCTTTGTCTCCATGGACCCCCGCCGCAAGCCAGAGCAGGTATGGGGGGAATGGGGACAGGGGACGTAATGAGGGACATGTAGTCAGAGTTCGTTTGATTACTCTGCCGTACCTCAGGGTTTCCTTCCCTAGCTCACCACACATCCTTCTGCTCTTTTGTGGATACCGTTCCTCCCTCAGCACCGGCTCGTGGTCCCCAAGAGAGGCAAGATCTCGGATCTCTGTGTGGCTCTGGCCAAACACACTGGTGTCTCGCCAGAAAGGGTGAGGCTCTGCAGATAGAAGGAGGGTGGGATTCACGGGCAGGGGGGGCAGAGAGAGGCAGAAGGGCCTGGGGGAGACCTGGCAGACTGACCGGTCCCCTCTCCGCATCCCATTCTCAGATGATGGTGGCCGATGTCTTCAGTCACCGCTTCTATAAGATCTACCAGCTGGAGGAGTCTCTGAGCGGCATCTTGGACCGAGATGATATCTTCATGTGAGTGAGAGGACCAGGGGAGATGAGGGCTTCTCAGCAACCTCCTCCGTTAACCACCTTTCCTCTCCCTTCCTCGGCCTGATTCACAGGGCACCTGCGCGGCTCGGGGCTTCGGCCATGTGTCTTAGTGGGGCAGGGGGCTAGGGGCTGTCAGTGAGTGGGGCGACACATCCTTATACAGGGCGTCCTTGGGTGTTCTCCTCCTTGTTATGTGAGGGAGGCTCCTGTTTCTTTATTTTATTCAGCACTTAACTAGTACCTCGTATGTACCAGATGCTGATCTGCACTCCTTACTCACATTGCAGGCCTCAAAAACCAAGTGATTTTTGAAATGGGGAACACTAAGATGCTTTCTGAGCATAAGAACATTCAGAGCAAGTTTGAAATCTTCGGGTAACTAAAGCAGAAGGTGCTTTATGAGTAGAAAAGTTTTTGTAAACCAAGCAGTTTAGTTTTCCAAAAAGAAAATGGTTTTAGATCCCTGTGTCACAAAAAAATTTTTGTTAACTCCCTCAGTGCTCTGATAACACCGAAGTACTTCATCTAACATCACATAAACAAAGGGCTGTGTAAATCATCCAACAGTTTGTAAAATGCAGAACCCTGGGTGACTCTTTGGACCCTTTTAAAAATATTTTCAGGCTGTGAGTGGTGAGTGGCTGGAGCAACTGGGGTAGAGTCCTCGAATCCCTCCTGGGTGTCCTGATCAGGTGTGACCTGATGTCCATCCCCCACAGATACGAGGTGTCAGGCAGGGCTGCTATTGGCGAGAACTCCAGAGAGGACGTTGTGCTTCCTATCTACCTGCGGGAGCGCACCCCAGCCCGGGACTACAACAATTCTTACTATGGCCTGATGCTCTTTGGGCACCCGCTCCTGGTGTCGGTGCCCCGGGACCGGCTCTCCTGGGACGCCCTGTATCACATCCTGCTGTACCGCCTCTCGTGAGTCTGCCCTTTGGGATCAGGCAGGGAGGTGGGGTCAGAACTCAGACCCGGGCGTCTAGCTGCTTAGTTGCCACCTCCCGTCTGCATCCAGAAGACAGCTCAAACTTAACATGGCCAGAGAGGAACTTGTAGGCTTTTTTCTTTCTCTAAATTTCTGACTTTGCTACCACTTCTCCTAGGTGCTGGGGATACACAGAGGTGAACAAGACAGACAAAATACAGACTTCATCTTGTACTTAATTGTCTCTTCCTTGGAGAGGCTTGGTTGTTTGTGTTTTTACTGATAGATTTTCATCGTGCTTAAAATCCAGAGTCCTTACCAAGGCAAACAACGGTGCGCTATCTGGCTTCACCTCTCTCTCATGTTGCACTTACAAGTGCTCCTCAGAGGCCTTCCCTGATGGAAATTTACAGCTGATCGTGGGCCTGTTTACCAGTGGCTTATCATACTTAAGATCCACGCTCCTTAACTGTGGCGCACAAGATCCTACATTGTCAGGCCGCCTCTTCCCGTGTCCCTCTGGCATCTCCTGAGACCTTCCGGGCTCCTCCTTAAGAACTGTTAGTGTGTGGGTTTACCAGTGGCTTCCCATCATAAGCAAAGTAGGATTCTGGACTCTGTCCTCCCTGCCCTCGGGTCCCTCCTTGAGAGTCTCCTCTGCTCTGTCGGCAGACGCTATGTGACCAGACCCAGCTCGGATGACGAGGATGATGGGGATGAGAAAGGTGAGGAAGAGAAAGGAGAGAGGATCAGCAAGGATGAGGGTCTGTACAAGCAGTCCCATGGCCTGAGGAAGGGTCAGGGGGTCTGGGGTCGGTCTGGCCCACACAGGGTCCACATGGATGTGTATTGCAGCTCAACCCCCTGGGGCTCACACATTTCCACCTCTGACATCCTCTCCTGTCCCAGCAGACCTGGAGGATAAGGACAACCTCCCTAAGCCTGGACATGTGGCTGGGGGCAGCTCCCAAGACCCTGGGCCGGAGCAGGCTGGGCCCAGCTCTGGAGTCGCGGGCGGGAGCCGGGCCCCCGTGGACAACTCCCCTGGACCATCTCACTGGCCCCAGAGAGCACGGCGCAAGCACCTCTTCACCCTGCAGACAGTGAATTCCAATGGGACCAGCGACCGCTCGACCTTCAACGAGGATACCCATGGTGTCTCCTTCAGCTGTGAGCCAGGGTTGGGGAGGCGGGAGGGGGGGTTTCCTTGGCAGCAGGGCCCATGACCACCTCCCCTCGCCCCCAGCCCAGCCGTACATCGCCATCGACTGGGAGCCAGAGATGAAGAAGCGTTACTATGACGAGGTGGAGGCTGAGGTAAGGGAGATCCTGGGGATGGGAGGCACTTTCACCTTGTGCCACACACACCCTCCCCCACCTCCGCCGAGCCGAGCCGTGGCCGCAGAGCTCCCAGGGCCTCGGATTCCTAGCTTCAAAGTCCGTGCTCTTAACCACTCGGCGTGCGTCTTCCACCCCCACTCCTTTTTATCCCCCCCCCAACCCCCGTCCTCATACCTGACTGTCCACTCCCCCGACCTAGGGCTACGTGAAGCATGACTGCGTTGGGTACGTGCTGAAGAAGGCTCCGGTGCGGCTGCAGGAGTGCATCGAGCTCTTCACCACCACTGAGACCCTGGAGAAGGAAAACCCCTGGTGAGGGACCAGAACGGGGCCTCTGGGGGTGCAGTTGGGTGGGACCACCTCCCCCAGTCCGTCACCACTAAATACACCTCCTTCCCCCTCCCCCTCACTCGAAGCCTTCCTGCCACTCTGGCCACCAACACCCCAAGCCTATTCCTACCTCAGAGCCTTTGCCTGGGCTGTTCCTTCTCCCAGGGTCGTTCTTCCTCTTGTTATCTACAGGATTTGACCTCCATTTTGCTCAGGTCTCTGAGCAAATGTCACCTTATCAGAGAGACCTTCTCTTACTCTTCTGTTAAAAGCCACTCCTCCCCCAGCCATCAGCTCCCTCCATTCCCTCTCTCTAGCTCTGTAACGCCACTTGATGTCACATCCTAGATCCCCTTTTGCATCGTTTTTTGTCTTTTCTGTTAGAGTGAACCCCTTAAGGGGGAAGACTTTTAAGTTCACTGTGTGTCTCTTCTCACTGATTATAATGGTGTGGGCTGTGCAGTAGATACTCGTTAGATCCTTGCAGAATAAACAAAACAGAAAAAGAGAACCAAACAAGACAAAACCAGTCTCAAAAATAAGAGCGGCATCTCCATGGAGCAGAAAGGGAATAGAAGTACAAAGTAGTGCCAAAGGACTCAACAGTAGACCATCAGTAAATACCTGGCGAGTGAGTCAGTGAATAAAATAGAAGAGAGAAAACTGGAGTGAGAGAGGCAGGCTCTAAAAGAAGACTAGTGTCTCACAGACCGGAAGCCAAACAAAAACACACGCCAGTTCAAAAGTGTATACAGTGGGGAGTTGGTAAGTACTTGGCAGGATTTTAACGTGTCAAGAGAGCAAACTGGAGTAACAGGCAGGCTAGGAGTAAGAGCAGCATCTCTGGACGAGACGTGGCCCACGAAGGCCGCACGGCACAAGGAGCATGCGGTAGGTGCTCAGAAAGTGTCTGTGTCCCGACTCGGGCTCCATCTCTAGGTACTGCCCCAATTGCAAGCAGCACCAGCTGGCCACCAAGAAGCTGGACCTGTGGATGCTGCCGGAGACGCTCATCATCCACCTGAAGCGCTTTTCCTACACCAAGTTCTCCCGCGAGAAGCTGGATACCCTTGTGGAGTTTCCTATCCGGTCCGGGGCCCAGGGAGGCTGGCTGTGGGGGGAAGGCAGGCAATGGGGAAGGGGGCGCCAGCAGTGTTATCCCTCTCCCCACCCACAGGGACCTGGACTTCTCCAAGTTTGTCATCAAGCCGCAGAACGAGTCGGCCCCAGAGCTGTACAAATATGATCTCATCGCAGTTTCCAACCATTACGGGGGCCTGCGGGATGGACACTGTATGTGCCAGGCCGTGGCAGGGCCGTGTGCCGGGGGGTCAGGATGTCCCCAGTGGGTGTCCCCAGATGTGTGAACGGGTGGCGAGGTCATCAGGGTGGGAGGAGTGAGAGAGCGAACGTGGTCGCCTCTTAGGGGCAGGAGGGTGGGTGAGGACAGCTTCCCCTCTCTTATAGATACGACATTTGCCTGCAACAAGGACAGTGGTCAATGGCACTACTTCGATGACAACAGTGTCTCACCTGTGACTGAGAATCAGATTGAGGTGTGATTTCCATCCTCCCTTCTCCCGACACCCTCCTCCCCGATCCACACTGACTCCTGTCCTCTCCTCGCAGTCCAAGGCAGCCTATGTCCTCTTCTACCAACGCCAGGATGTGGCACGTCGCCTGCAACCCCAGCCCAGCTTATCTGACCCCCCAGCATCCCCAGCCTGTGGTACCCCAGCCAACTTTGAGTTCATGGATATAAACTGAGGGGCCCTGGCCCTGCCACAGGGAAGGAAGCCATGTCTGCTCTCTTCCTTCCTGGCTCCAGCCCTGTCCTCTTACCTGTGTTAGGTGCCCCATGCCAGACGCCACAGGCTTAGTCGTGGCTACTGTTCTCCTGTGCTGCTATATTGCTTTCTCCTGGGGAAGAAGAGGTATGTCTCCTTCCGGCAGTGTGTTCCCTACCTGTGTTTGCCCCTTAGAGCATTAACCCTTCCTTCTATTCTCTATTTATGGTTGTCCCCTTCCCTCTTGTCCTCAACCTGGGGTGAACTGAGGGGGTGGTGGTGGGGTGCACCTGAACACAGAGTGTATTTTCTTATTGAGACTCTGTACTTTCCGCTGTGTACATATAAAAGTGCCAGTGTGTTCCTTGGCAGTGTGGGGTTTCTTCTTTTCACATGATTACCAAGCACCAGTTCTGTGCCTTTGTGCTTACTGAATGCCAGGTGTGTGATGGCTGCTGCTCTGAGTGCACTATCTGTGTGCCAGGTACTATTCTAAGTGCTTCTGAAGCACCATCTGCGCACCAGACACGATTCTCAGCACCAACTGCATGCCCAGTGTTTTCCAAAGCATTTTGGAAATACTGACTCATAATCCTCACAACAGTCTCACACAGGAGTTGTCATCGCCAATTTCAGATGGGGAAACAGATACAGAGGTCAAGTAATTGC
This sequence comes from Balaenoptera ricei, assembly GCF_028023285.1. NCBI lineage: Eukaryota > Metazoa > Chordata > Mammalia > Artiodactyla > Balaenopteridae > Balaenoptera > Balaenoptera ricei. The sequence continues at coordinate 43,348,670 of NC_082660.1, forward strand.
TTGAGTTAGGTCCAGAGGTCAGTACACCTTATCAGTTACACTGGAGTAGTCCCGGAGGGGACGTTTGACCTCCCTGGACCCAGGATGGAAATCTTTGTGGACATGACCTGCACTACAGGTGATGTGGGAAAGGTGTGCCTGGAACAGACAGGCATCCGTGTGGGCAAATGGGTGGTTTCCGGACGTAAAAGATACTAACCAGACCACCTCGCAGGCCCCCAGTAGTGTCCTCTGAGGAGTGGGTACATCTGGCCCAAGCCAGCCAAACTGACAGGACAGATGTGCCGTGTTTGTGTCGCCCCTATGCCTAGCCTCCCGCCATGACGGCAGCTCCCCCACCAGGCAGGGTCCCTTCAGCCTCATGCCACAGAAGAGTGAGGTGGTGCACCTAGCACAGAATGGGTGCAGCATAGTGTGTCTGAGCATAAGATGCCACCTAAGCACTGCACAGCCCCCACCTGAGCCCTCCCATAGGCACCAGCTCTCACCTCTGAGAAACAGGGCTCCTGTGGGGACAACCTTGGGGCAGCGTGGAGTGGACAGATGTGCAGTATCCGGACGTAGACAAGCACCCCAACCCTTCACACTGAGGAAGGGAATCCTGATCAGGACGGCTGAGAGACCATTCCCACGGGAAGGGCCTCCTCATTCCCCTCAGCCTGCTGCCTTTGCACTGGACCTGGCAGGCTCCCCCCGCCCCCACCTCCAGCTTTATCACCCACAAATCTCCGGTCGTGCTGTTGACACAGGCAAGAATCGAGGTAGTTGCTGTGAGCTCAAACTGACTTAAGCGCAAAGCACAGAAATACTAGTCAAAGGCATGACTGGATCCAGGAACTCATAAGCTGTTGTTTAATCCTCACGAAGACTATATGGTTTAAGCACTATTATCCCATTTTGCAGATGAGGAAGCAGGCGTAAAGAGCTGGTTCAAAATAAGACCTCATTAGCTATGAGTAATCAATCAGTCCTGGACAAAAATACACCTACAATGAATTCACTCAAAATAACTTCCCGGGTTTAACCAAAGACGTTTCGAAAAGACAACACGCCTAAGAATCAGGAAAAGTAAGAGGCAACAGACACAGTTACATGGAGACACCTCATACTAGAATCCTCAGACATCAATGTAAAACAGTTATGCTTGCTCTGGCCATGGAAATAGAGATGATTACACATGAACAAGAAATTTAAAACTTTTAAAAATGAAAATGAGTTGAGAAAGAACCAAGCAGAAGTGATAGATCTGAGATAGATAATAACAAAGTTTGAGAAGTCAGTGGATGAGTTTAGCAACACATCAGACATAGCCGAGGAGGGACTCTGTGAATTGGATACAGTTTAAAGTGTACTAAGTAATGCACTTCTAGAAGATTTTAAGATAGACTAATACTACATTTCGATAAATTAAAGGTATAAAAACTAAAGAATAGAAAAGTATAAATTTCAAACAAGAGGAAGGGAAATAGATGAATAATCCAAAAGAAGGCAAGAAGAAAGGAACATGGAACAAGGTGGATGGATAGCACGTATGCAACCACTTGCAAATAGTCTGCTCTGCCCTCTCCAGTTCAAGGGAGGGGACTGGGAATGAGGCTGCTGCTTCCAGACCGCAACTGCCACCGTCCCAGGGAGAAGGTGGGGCGAGGGTGAGGAAGAATGCCACAGAGCTTTCCCACGACTTTGAAGATGTCTTTTTCTTGATTGGGCACTTGCTCTGTTGCTATAAACCTGTGACTGTTTCCAGAGTACTGACACAATTGGTTCTGACAATTCAGCTTGCTTTCTTTTTTCTTTTCTTTTTAAATTTAATTTTATGTTTTCGTTGGGGAACACAAGCTTGGAGCTTCCTAGTCTGCCATTATGCTGATGTCACTCCCTTTGTGTATTATGTGTTTTTTTTTTAATAGGAAATTTATTGATAGAAATCTCATATTTTTTCATTAGATTGCACATCATTTATTACTTGTTTTTTATTTATTTTTTAAAATTAATTTGTTTACTTATTTTAATTTTTTTTGGCTGTGTTGGGTCTTCATTGCTGGGCGCGGGCTTTCTCTAGTTGCGGCAAGAGGGGACTAACTACTCTTCACTGTGGTGCACGGGCTTCTCATTGCAGTGGCTTCTCTCGTTGTGGAGCACGGGCTCTAGGCTCGCGGGCTTCACTAGTTGCAGCAGATGGGCTCAGCCGTTGTGGCTCGTGGGCTCTAGAGCCCAGGCTCAGTAGTTGTGGTGCACGGGCTTAGTTGCTCTGTGGCACGTGGGATCTTCCCGGACCAGGGCTCGAACCCGTGTCCCCTGCATTGGCAGGCGGATTCTTAACCACTGCGCCGCCAGGGAAGTCCCTGAATTAGGTATTTTTAAATGATTCCACTTTATCTCTTTTGTTTGCCTGTTAGCTCTAACTCTTAGTTTTATTTACTGATTGCTTTAGGGTTTATATTTATTATACATCTTTAACTTATCAAAGTCTACCTTCAAGTGATATATACTACTTCACATATAGTATAAGAACTTCACAATAGTGTGCTTCCATTTCCCCCTGCTCAGCCTTTATGCTATTGTTATCATGCATTTTACTTTAACATATGTTATAAATCCCAAAATACATTGTTATTTTTATTTTTTAAAAAAATATTTATTTATTTTTTAATTTATATTTGGTTGCACCGGGTCTTAGTTGCGGCATGCGGGCTCCTTAGTGTGGCATGCGAACTTTTAGTTGCAGCATGCATGTGGGATCTAGTCCCCTGGTCAGGGATCGAACCCGGACCCCCTGCATTGGGAGTGTGGAGTCTTAACCACTGTGCCACCAGGGAAGTCCCTGTTATTTTTATTTAAGCAGTCAATTACTTCAAAGAGATTTAAATAATAAGAAAAGGAATCATATATGTTTACCCACATAGTTGCCATTTCCAGTGCTCTTCATTCCTTTGTGTAGGTCCTGATTTCCATCTGGTATCATTTGCCTTCTTTCTTTAACATTTCTTATAGCGCAGGTCTGCTGGTGATGAATCCTCTGTTTTTGTATGTCTGAAAAAGTCTGTATTTCACCTTATTTTTTGAAAGATATTTTCATGGGTCTAGAATGTTAGGTCAACTTGTTTCTATTTCTTCCAGTACTTTAAAGACATTCCTCCACTATCGTCTTCCTTGCATTGTTTCCTATGAGAAATCTGCTCTCATCCTTCTCTTCGTTCCCCTGTGCATAGTCCTTTTTTCCCTCTGGCTGCTTTGAAGATTTTCTCTTCAGCACTGGTTTTGAAAAAATTGATTATGATATGCCTTGGTGTAGTTTCTTTTTTTTCTTCTTCCAGTTTTATCGAGATATAATTGACATACAGCACTGTGTAAGTTTAAGGTGTACAACATAATGATTTGACTTACATACATTATGAAATGGTTACCACAATGTTTAGTGAATATCCATCATCTCATATAGATACAAAATTAAAGAAATAGAAAAAAAATTTTTTCCCAGTGATGAGAACTCTTAGGATTTACTGTCTTAACAACTTTCATATATAACATACAGCAGTGTTAATTATATGATGTTGTGTATTACATTCCTAGTAGTTACCTTAGAACTGGAAGTTTGTACCTTTTGACTGCCTTCATCCAATTATCTTTCCCACCACCCTCCTGCCTCTGGGAACCACAAATCTGACCTCTTTTTCTATAAGTTTGTCTCTTTGTTTTTGAAGTATAATTGACCTTCAACACTATGTTAGTTCCTAGTACACAGCATAGAGATTCAATTTTTCTATACATTTCAAAATGATCACCAAGATAAGTCTAGTTACTGTCACCATACAAAGATATTACATAATTATTGTCTATATTCCCCACACTGTACATTTCATACCCATGACTCACTTATTTTGTAACTGAAAGTATGTACCTCTTAACCTCCCTCACCTATTTCTCTCCTCCTCACCTCCCCTCCTCCCTGGCAACCACCTGTTTGTTCTGTTTATGTTTAGTTATGTTTGTTCATTTGTTTTGTTTTTTAGATTCCACATATAAGTGAAATCATACAGTATTTGTCTTTGTCTGACTTATTTCACTTAGCATAATGCCCTCCAAGTCCATTCATGTTGTCACAAACGGCAAGATTTCATTCTTTTTTACGGCTGAGTAATATTCCATTGTGTATATATATACACCACATCTTTATCCATTCATCTGTTGATGGGCACTTAGGTTGCTTCCATATCTTGGCTATTGTAAATAATGCTGCAGTGACCATAAGAGTACACATATCTTTTCAAATTAGTGTTTTCATTTTCTTTGGATAAATACCCAGGAGTGGAATTGCTGGATCATATGGTAGTTGTATTTTTAATTTTTTTAGGAATCTCCATACTGTTTTCCATACTAGCTGCACCAACTTATATTCCCACCAACAGTGCACAGAGGTTTCCTTTTCTCCACATCCTCACCAACACTTGTTATTTGTTGTCTTTTTGGTAATAGTCATTCTGACATGTATGAGGTGATATCTCATTGTGATTTTGATTTGCATCCCCCTGATGATTAGTAATGTTGAACATCGTTCATGTATGTGCCTGTTGGCCATGTATGTTTTCTTTGAAAAAATGTCTATTCAGGTCCTCTGCCCATATTTTTAATCAGGTTGTTTGTTTTTTTTTAACGTTGAGTTGTATGAGTTCTTTATATATTTTGGATAGTAACCCCTTACCAGATATATTGTTTGCAAATATCTTCTCCCATTCAGTAGGCAGCTTTTTGTTTTGTTGATGGTTTCTTGCCTTGGTGTCATTTCCTCATGTTTCTTGTGCTTGGGGTTCCTTGAGCTTCTTGGATCTGCAGGTTTCTAGTGTTCATCAGATTTGGAAAAATTTTGGCAAGTGTTTCTTTCTTTCTTTCTGAAGCTCCCCTCTCTCTTCTTCTTTATGGACTCCAATTACTCATATATTAGGCTGCTTGAAGTTGTCTCACAGCTCACTGATGCTCTTTTCTTTTTTTTTTTTTTTTTGATTCTTTTTTTCCTATGTAGTTCATTTTCAATAGTTTCTGTTGCTGTGACTTCAAGTTGACTAGTTATTTTCTTCTTCAATGTCTAATGTGCTGTTAGTCCTATCTGGTGTATTTTTCAACTGGGGCATTGTAGCTGTTCAATTTGGGTCTTCTTTATATCTTCAATGTCTCTACTTAACTTTGAACATATGGCATACAATAATAACAATAACTGTGTTAACGTCCTTTTCTGCTAATTCTAACGTCTGTATCAGTTCTGAATCAGTTTTGATTGATTACACTCCTTATTATGGGTCATGTTTCCCTGAAAAGGCATTTCTGATACTCTTTGGTTGGATCTCAGACATTGTAAATTTTATCTTACTAGTAGCTGGATATTTTTGTATTCCTACAAATCTCCTAGAGCTTTGTTCTTGGATGCATCTAATTTTCTTAGAAATAGTTTCATCCTTTCAAGTCTTGCTTTTATGATGGTAGGCAGTTCCAAAGAAGTGTTTAATCTAGGGTTAATTATTCCCCACCACTGAGGCAAGATCTTCCTGAGTCTTCTATCCAATTACGAGTGTTTCCAGTCTTCCTGGTTGGATCAGCCACTGGAACCACCCTGTGTGAGTGCCAGGCCTTGTTCCCTATAACCCTTTTGAATGGCTCTTTCCCCAGTCTTGGGCAGTTTCCTCACACAGATGCACTGCTTGATATTCTGTTGATTGCTCCAGGAAGACCCTCTGCAGATCACCAGAGTTCTCTCTGCAGCTCTCTCCTCTCTGGTACTCTGTCCTAAGGACTCCAGCTGTTCTGGTCTCCACAGACTCTCAGCTATGTCTCTTCAACTCAAGGGCTCCGCCAGGCTCTGCCTGGGTTGCCCTCCCTGAGCAGTGGCCTGGACAATCCCTCCAGACAGTAAGCTGGGGAATTCACCTCATCTGCTTCCTGTTTCTCAGGGGTCACTGTCCTTCATTTCCATTGTCCATTGTTTTAAAAACTGTTGTTTCACATATTTTGTCTAGTTGTATTGTTGTTTCAGGCAAGAAGGTGAGTCTTGTCTCTGTTGCTTCATCTTGGCTGGAAGCAGAAGTGCTCTCCCACAACTTTGTAAAACTTGCTGTTTAGCTGTTCTTTTTCTCACTTCTTGAGATGAAGGCTTAGTTCATTAATTATTCTAACTTTTTGCCTTGATATGTTTGTACTCCTAGATAATAAAAAACAGAAATATGGATTGTAAAAACCCCATGTAAATAGACTTATTACTTTTGACACTGTTGGATTCTTTAAATTCTTTAAATAAAAAAAGTAACACATTTGTGAAACGCTTACAGTTTTTTTGGTGCCATCATAGATCTCACCTTGAAAAAAGTTTCCTTAACAACTGGAAAAAAATGTATATAAACATGGGTATCTCTATATTTTAAAAACTTACTGTACCTTTAAAAAATTGTACACTCTTTCTGTGTGGAAAGGGGATAGCAGAGAGAGCAATCTGGAAGTTAAAAAAGAAATATGGAAGGTAGAAGAAAGCAAGGAGAAGAGGGAATAGAAAAGTAGGAAAAATTAGTAGCACATGGATGAGGTTTACAGAAATGGCATGTAACCCTCACTGTTTCTAGATCTTCAGTTATAGTTTCCATAGACTGCAATGCATGACTGGTCATGGTCCACTTGCATTCACCAGCCACCCCACTGAGCAGACCACTGCCTGTGTTAGCTACTCTATAAAATGGTAAAAAACAGTATGTAAATACACTGTAGAAGAAGACTTAATTGTGAATATAGTTTTTTGGTATTTTTAAGAATGAACAATGTCTGAAGTCAGGGCTCCAAGGGAGCATCCTCTTTTTTTTCTACTGCCGTGTAAGATCCCTGTCCTATTCTCTGAGCAGCTCTAAAATCTTGTTTCTTTCCATTCTAGAACCTAACAAAATCTTGGATTTGGTTTGCTCTAGCAGTTACAGTCACTGAGGCGCTTTTCTCTCTCTCCTTCCCTCAGTTAATAGGCTTCCTGTGCCCAGTTGGAAATGGGGCAGGTTGGAGAGGACCTTTCCTCTTTCCAAATGGAGACCGTGCTGAAAGCAGCAGATTTTGTGTCCATTTGGTATCACTGCTACCTCTTCCCAAGCTCCTGTCCCTGTCATCAGCTGACCCTTTCTTTCTGTGATGTATGAATAGGGCTATGAGTTTCAGTGAAGGTAAAATATGTGTTTTCAAATAAAATCTGTTTTTGAATCTATCCTGGGGACAAAAATACTTTCATAATTATTAAAAACTGTGTACTGGTCTGTCATAAAAAACAACAATATGTATAGGACTTCAGAAATTACAAAAAAGCTTCCAGATACATTCTCATTTGCCCTCTGTGTAACACCGTGGGACGTGGTATTATCATTGCCATGTTGTAGATGATGGAGCTGCCGCTGAGGCAGGTAGGCATGTTGCCCTTGCCCAAGGTCATATAGCAAATAAGCGGTATCTTTTAGCCAAGTCTTAGCTCTACAGCCCCACTCTTTCTACTACTTTATTCCTTCTAACATGTGCCGAAAAGCATTTTTATTTGTTTAAAGAAAAATAAAGTACTTTCACTCCTCCTAATGAATTTTTTAAAATATTTATTTATTTATTTGGCTGTACCGGGTCTTAGTTGCGGCAGGCGGGATCTTCATTGCAGCATCCTTGTTGCAGCATGCGGGATCCTTAGTTGTGGCATGCGGGATCTAGTTCCCTGACCAGGGATCGAACCACCCAGGCCCCCTGCATTGGGAGCATGGAGTCTTAACCACTGGACCACCAGGGAAGTCCCCTCCTAATGAATTTGAACATGTGTAAGCTTTCTAAAAAATAGAAATGTGTTGGGAATTCCCTGGTGGTCCAGTGGTTAGGACTCCGTGCTTCCACTGCCGGGGCACGGGTTCCATCCCTGGTTGGGGAACTAAAATCCCCGTAAGCCGCATGGCATGGCCAAAAAACAAAAGGAAATGTATTCCTATAATTTGAAAGAATGAGCCATGTTAGTAAGGCCAGCTCTTTAGAGAGCAGTTAATTATTTTAGACCATCTCATTCCCTAGCTTTATCTCTTTGTGCCCTGCCATGGTGGGGTTAATGCCATCCTGGTTAGTGAAGGGCCTGTCCATCATAGGGTGGGCAAGGGAGGATGTCTCAGGTTCAGGGGATTTGCTACTTTTTTAGTGGTTCTGGCATGAGGTTTGAAAGTGAGCAGTTTAAGCATTCCCCCCGCCCCCGCCCCGCCCCGCCCCGCCCCGCCCCGCCCCGCCCCGCCCCGCCAGATTTCAGCTATTTGTGGTAGCTCTTTTTTTTTTTTTTTTTTAATTTATTTATATTTATTTTTGGCTGTGTTGGATCCCCGCCTCCGTGCGAGGGCCTTCTCCAGCTGTGGCGAGCGGGGGCCACTCCTCATCGCCGTGCGCGGGCCTCTCCCGTTGCGGAGCACAGGCTCCAGACGCGCAGGCTCAGCAGCTGCGGCCCACGGGCCTAGTTGCTCCGCGGCACGTGGGATCCTCCCAGACCAGGGCCCGAACCCGTGTTCCCTGCATTGGCAGGCAGATTCTCAACCACTGCGCCACCAGGGAAGCCCTGTGGTAGCTCTTTGTTTTAACCCAGTATCAAAAAAAGAAGAGGGTGGTTATTTTGTTGCTCAAGCAGAGACTGAACATCACCTGCTTTGACTGCTACAGTGTAATTCATCCACGTCTCCATCCCTATCTTTGGCATGTTCTGAGGACTCCCATCGTGGAACCACACAGGGCTGCTTCTCCATTTTTACAGGATACAGAAATACTGGAAGCTTCAAATTGTGCTGTTGTATTCAGGTGAAGTAATTTTATTCACAGGAAAACAAGTTAAAGATTATTTTGTGTTTTTGGAGAATGGAGAGTTTATAATAACCATAATCCAAAGTTTACATCTTTTCTCATGCTAAAACTCAGCAGAAAACTCCAGAAGAAATTGTTTTGTTAGAGATAGGACAGGGAACTGCCCAAGGGAGTTAGACATATCAAGTAGGCTACTTTTATTTATTTATTTATTTATTTTTTTTTTAAAGATTTATTTTTTTATTGATTAATTGATTGATTGATTGATTGCTATGTTGGGTCTTCGTTTCTGTGCGAGGGCTTTCTCTAGTTGTGGCAAGCGGGGGCCACTCTTCATCACGGTGCGCGGGCCTCTCACTATCGCGGCCTCTCCTGCTGCGGAGCACAGGCTCCAGACGTGCAGGCTCAGTAATTGTGGCTCACGGGCCCAGCCGCTCCGCGGCATGTGGGATCTTCCCAGACCAGGGCTCGAACCCGTGTCCCCTGCATTAGCAGGCAGATTCTCAACCACTGCGCCACCAGGGAAGCCCAGGCTACTTTTATTGAATGTATTGAATTAGATGACAAGGAAATGTATTAAGTGCATATATATTACCTGTCACTGACTACATCTGAAGCCCTAAATCTCTTAGCAAAGAGATCTGAGCATGCAGGGAAAGTGAGTGCTGAACCCAAGCTGGTGTGTGTGTGGTGGTGTGTGTTCTGAGGGCTTTTTAAAAATTTTATTTATTTTTCCTTAGTTTTATTGAGATCTAATTTACATAGAACATTGTATTAGTTTTAGGTGTACAACACGATGATTTGATATACATATATATTATGAAATGATCACCACAAGTTAACACCTCTCACCTCACATACTGAGATCTTTTTTATTGAGTTATAATTAACATAAAATATTATATTTCAGGTGTACAACATAGTGATTTGATATTTTATGCATTATGAAATGACCACCACAATAAGTCCAGTTACCACCCATTACCATACAAAGCTGTTACAGTACTGTTGACTATATTCCCTATGTGTACCTTATATACCTGTGAGTTATTTATCTTATAGCTGGAAGTTTGTACCTCTTAATCGTCTTCACCTATTTCATCTGTACCCCCAACCCTTCCTCTGTGGCAACCACCAGTTTGTTTTGAGATCTTTTTGAAGGAAGAATAGATATCTTTAATTTCTTATTGCAATGCTGGGATGTTTCTTATTTTTCCCATGGTATCCTTCTAACACCCCTCCTTATCCCCTCCCCCACTTTTCCTCCAACACTTTCCTAAAGCAGAATTTGTGGAAAACCTATTCTGGTTTATTTATTTATTTATTTAATTTATTTTTGGCTGCGTTGGGTCTTCGTTGCTGCGAGCGGACTTTCTCTAGTTGCCACGAGCGGGGGCTACTCTTGGTTGTGGCTCGTGGGCTCTAGAGTGCAGGCTCGGTAGTTGTGGTGCACGGGCTTAGTTGCTCCGCGGCATGTGGGATCTTCCTGGACCAAGGCTCGAACCCGTGTCCCCTGCATTGGCAGGCGGATTCTTAACCACTGAGTCACCAGGGAAGCCCCCTATTCTGTTTTTAAGTTAGAATTTTATAAGCCAGCCCCTTAGGTGATAGCATTCCCAAAAAATCAGGAGTTATGTGTCTATTTTGGAAGTACAATTTTTAAAACTGCAGCGATCACTTATTAACATCACTGAAAGCATAGAATCAAAAGGTGATATTTGCACTTTTAAAGCATTATTAGATGATAAAATTAGAGATAAAGGAATAATTCACATTCCAGAGCTTGGTAATGTCTTCACAATAGTGCTTTCTGTATGATAGACATCACTCTCCAATGTCAAAGGGGGCCTCCTTCACCAGAAGTTAGCATTTTCTGGGGGTCTCTTCCATGCCATCTTACTCTAGGGACAAGGAGTGCACTTGGGGTCTAGTCAGAAGCCTGGTCCTAACTCCCATCTCAGGCTTTGACCTCGTTTTCTACAGCTGCAACCATAGTATGTTGGGTGAGGCTCTGGATACAGAACTCTTGCAGCTCTGCGTTTCCATGGTTCCAAGAGCACAGAAGAAATAACAGCATAACCTAAATTTTGTTGGAATACGTTGCTTGACTGTGTTTAGCCTGTGTGTGTGTGTGCACACATGCACACACATGTCTGAGTATTCTAGGAATAATATAATTATAGTGGATGAATTCCTGAGCAATGATGAGCAATAATGGGGAACAGTATGGCTGACTGTCTCTATGATAACCTCAATTAACTATGTGTATGCATATTTTACTTATTTTGGTAATTTGTATTTTATTTAATTAATTTATTATTTATTTATTTATTTGGCTGCACTGGGTCTTAGTTGCGGCAGGCGGGATCTTCGTTGCCACATGCGGGATCTTCAGTTGCTGCATGCGGGATCCTTAGTTGCGGCATGCGAACTCCTAGTTGCGGCATACGGCATCTAGTTCCCTGACCAGGGATCGAACCCGGGCCCCTTGCATTGGGAGTGCGGAATCTTAGCCACTGGGCCACCAGGCAAGTCCAGTAATTTGTGTTTTAAAGTATAAATAATTTTATGTTCATGATTGTGCATTTGTGACCATCAGTTACTTGTGATTGCAGCGATTATTGGCCATTATTTCTGCTGTGGAATTGTAAGAGCTGTGGAGGAGGCGGGTAGAGGAGACACAGGGAGAGAGATGACTCATTTTAACCTTTTCTGGAGCAAACAGGTGATCACATCAGAAAAAGATGCTTTTTAGTATTTATTTCCCCTTCCCCCTACCCCCAAACACCTTTATCAGTGATGTATGACTGCCTTTCTGCATTGACTTTGTTCTTCAACCACTGCCTTCAAGCTGGTGCTTCTTTTCAAGTGCCTTGTAGACTTGAGAGCACTTTGCATTTAAGTGAGTCTGAGGCAATCTTTTCAGCAGAGATGCTCAGTTATCATATGCTTCTTGGGGACAACTCTTTGAAGTCCTCATTTGCTAAAGTCTCATCATGAGAATTTAAGGACTGCTACAGAGCATCTTCGTTAGACTTATTAAGCCACATGGCTGAGGGAATTCCCTGGCGGTCCAGTGGTTAGGACTCCGTGCTTCCACTGCCGGGGGCACAGGTTCCATCCCTGGTCGGGGAACAAAATAAAACCAAATTTAAATATATGATATCATTTATATGTGGAATCTAAAAAATGATACAAATGAAATTATTTACAAAACAGAAACAGACTCACAGACATAGAAAACAAACTTATGGTTACCAAAGGGGAAAGGGAGGGAGAGGAGGGATAAATCAGGAGTCTGGGATTAGCAGATACAAACCACTATACATAAAATAGATAAGCAACAAGGATTTACTGTATAGCACAGGGAACTATATTCAATATATTGTAATAACCTATAATGGAAAATAAAAATAATCTGAAAAAATATATATATAACTGAATCACTTTGCCGTATACTAGAAACTAATACAATATTGCAAACCAACTATACTTCAATTTTTAAAAATGCTGCTTTGGGTTTGAATGCCCCATCATACATTTCTTTTCATCAAGAAACCCTAGGCTTTTCCATTTTAAACCTCCCATATTTCCCAAAGCAAGACAACCGGTCTTCATTAGTCTCAAAGGTTAGCAGAGCTTTTCCTCACAGAGAGCTATGGACGCTGAAGGGTTCAAAAGCAATTATAACATATTCAAGACTCTCTTCCTTATGGTTCCAGCAAATATCTCTGCCATCTGTCTGCCTGCTTTTTCTGTCATTGCTGAAATTCTGACACCATGCTCATGGTCAAAGCCACTCCTGTGGCTATTCGAATTTATTTCCTGCTTTTCTCATTCTCTTTCTGTTTTTCATGCTGCTATCAAACTCACCTAGTTATTCACAGTAATTCTCTTAGTGAGAATCAATAAGAGGTTTTGATTCTCAAGACATATAACCTGATTTTTCTGACATATTTTTCCTTGTCCTTGTTACTGTACTTAGACCCAGAGAAGTAACATTTTCTTCTGCATTTGTAAAACTCTCTACTTTTTCCCCCAAAGATATTTCACCACAGTTGACTATTTTAACTGATAACATGTAGCATGTACCATGCACTCCTTTCCTTAGTCCTTGAAAATAATTTTCAGCTTTTGTTCTGCTATATCGTTATTCCCAGATACTTTTTTGGCAGTACAGTGTAGTAACTTGCTACTCTTTTAAAGGCCACAGTAATTTTTTTTCTTTTTCTTTTTTATTTATTTTTTATACAGCAGGTTCTTATTAGTTACCTGTTTTATACATATTAGTGTATATATGTCAATCGCAATCTCCCAATTCATCCCACCACCACCCCCTCCCCCTGCTTTCCCCCCTTGGTGTCCATACGTTTGTTCTCTACATCTGTGTCTCTATTTCTGCCTTGCAAACCGGTTCATCTGTACCATTTTTCTAGATTCCACAAATGTGCATTAATATACAATATTTGTTTTTCTCTTTCTGACTTACTTCACTCTGTATGACAGACTCTAGGTCCATCCACATCTCTACAAATGACCCAATTTCGTTCCTTTTTATGGCTGAGTAATATTCCATTGTATATATGTACCACATCTTCTTTATACATTTGTCTTTCGATGAGGTTGCTTCCATGAGTGGGCTCTTGTAAATAGTGTTGCAAGGGCCACAGTAATTTTAAAAATCCAAAACTTTCTTTTTACCACTTAAAAAATCCTAATGCACCCAACAGGGATTTTGAAATGGCCAGGGAACAGTTCGTGATACACAAAGGATATCTCTGTTTCTTAGCAAAGTGATAGAACATAAACACCTGCAACTCAACAGACTTGTGAGATACTTTCTTAATTGTGAAATAACGTTTAAATTATATTGATTTAGTGTTATTTTTTGCATTCAAAATCTCTGGAAAATTAATAATCCAAGTGTGGTATGAAGGGTACCATTTTATTAATTAGATTAGTGGGCTGCCAGAGCCGAATATTCCCCACTTTACCAGGCACAAGGGCTTCCTGTAGAATTCTACTAGACCAAGACAGGCCTTTCCTCTGAGCAATAGTGATAAAGTTGTCTAAATATGTGAACTGCAGTGTTTTTGTTTTCTTCAAGTAAAAAGTTGAAAGATGTGTTGGAGGATTTTGCGAGCAGACTTTTTGTTTCTTAATGACTATTTTGCCTCACAGAGAGACTGAGTGACTTGGCTGCTCTCAGAGGTGGCAGAGGCCCACTTGGGGGGTTACAGCCCTCATTTGCTGGGCTTGGGGCAAATATTCAATGAATATTGTTTAGTAATGAGTGTTAGTACAGTTGCAACATTTTTATACGTTTTAAGGTTGGCCCTTTGAACATTTGGGTTTCATAGAATATATTAAAATGGTTTAAATCTCTATGGAGGGACTTTCCTGGTGGCACAGTGGTTAAGACTCTGTGCTCCCAACGCAGGGGGCCCGGGTTCGATCCCTGGTCAGGGAACTAGATCCCACATGCATGCCGCAACCAAGAGTTCGCATGCCACAAATAAGGAGCTGGCGAACAGCAACTAAGGAGCCCGCCTGCTGCAACTAAGACCTGGTGCAACCAAATAAATAAATAAATATTAAAATAAAACTCTATGGAGTAAATATCTACCCCTTCCCCCATTTTTGACACTATAGTGAGATATTTTGAATTGCAAAGTCCCATAATGGCCCTCCTTTTTACTTATAACATTGTATAATTATGTAACAATGGGAAAGTGTTCAGAATAAGTCCTTCCTTTTATGTTTTTATGTTGTGTGAACACTATGGAATAAATCGATTTCTGTTGTCATTGCCATAGGTTATTCTTATCACATGTGGTTTTTCCAGTTACTACGCACATAGCATAATTTAAACCATTCAAGCACTGGAGTCAAGAGAACTGGTCTGAGTTCCAGCTTACTAAGCAGGTGGTGCTCAAAACACAGCCATGGGCAAAGGGCCACAGAAGTCCATTCTCTGAAGTTGGTGTGTGATGTGTTAATTTATAGCCTAATTCTCCTGTTGACTTCTCAATTCACTGCATCATAAAGATTTTAGCTGTAGCTAAAAAAGAAAAAAAGAAATCCAGAGACTGATACTTTCCTCATAATTTCCAGAGTTTTAACATGCAGGGTATATATAAAAAGTATATATATTTGGATTTCATATTATATCTGTTCCATATGACACATATAACATGCATATGTGACACATATACATAGAAAACATATTCACATGATAAAACTGTGGTACAGACTTCAGTAATTCATGTACAACCATCACTACTTTTGCCATATCCATATACCAAATGAACGTTATTACCTAATATGTTTTTTTTAATCTTTATTCAAGTATAGTTGATTTACAATGTTGAGTTAGTTTCTCGTGTACAGCAAAGTGATTTAGTTTCATATATATATATATATATATATATATATATATATATTCTTTTCATGTTCTTTTCCATTATGGTTTATTACAGGATATTGAATATACTTCCCTGTGCTATATAGTAGGACCTTGTTGTTTATCTATTTTATATATAGTAGTGTGTATCTGCTAATCCCAAACTCCTAATTTATCCCTCCCCCACCCCTTTTCCCCTTTGGTAACCATAAGTTTGTTTTCTATGTCTGTGAGTCTGTTTCTGTTTTGTAAATAAGTTCGTGTCATATTTTAGATTCCACATATAAGTGATATCATATGATATTTGTCTTTGTCTTACTTACTTCACTTAGTATGATAATCTATAGGTCCATCCATGTTGCTGCCAATGGCATTATTTCATTCTTTTTTATGGCTGAGTAGTGTTCCATTGTATATATGTACCACGTCTTCTTTATCCATTCATCTGTCAAGGGAATTTAAATTGCTTCCATGTCTTCGCTATTGTAAATAGTGCTGCTATGAACATTGGGGTGCATGTATCTTTTGAATTATATGCCCAGGAATGGGATTGCCGGATCACATGGCAACTCTGTTTTTAGTTTTTTGAGGAACCTCCATACTGTTTTCCATAGTGGCTGCACCAATTTACATTCCCACCAACAGTGTAGGAGCCCTAATATGTTTCTTTTTTTTTTTTTTATTAAGATACCATATAATCCACCATTTTATTTATTTATTTTTTATTTATTTATGGCTGTGTTGGGTCTTCGTTTCTGTGCGAGGGCTTTCTCTAGTTGCTGCAAGCGGGGGCCACTCCTCATCGCGGTGCGCGGGCCTCTCACTATCGCGGCCTCTCTTGTTGCGGAGCACAGGCTCCAGACGCGCAGGCTCAGTAATTGTGGCTCATGGGCCCAGTTGCTCCGCGGCATGTGGGATCCTCCCAGACCAGGGCTCGAACCCGCGTCCCCTGCATTGGCAGGCAGATTCTCAACCACTGCACCACCAAGGAAGCCCCCTAATATGTTTCTTTAAATTGATGCACATTTCAAAATTTAAATAAAATGATGCTCAGTCCTAAGTGCAGGGTGCATTTATCACTGGTGGTAATTATGGACACAGCACTAAATAACAGAGAATCACAAGTGAGAGAGATGGCCCCTTCCCCAGGTTCTTTCAGCCTCTGTAGGTACCACAGATAGAAAGTCTCAGTTTGGAACTTTGGACAAAACAAGTACATCTTTTGACAACAGAAGAGTAAGTCTCAGACCCAGAGCCTCCACCGAACAGTAGGATTTAGCTAAAATTCAGTAATGCTACTTTGTTTTCATTGTACTGACCCCAGTATATAAAAGGGGGGGAAAAAAGCAATAACATAGAAAAAAAAGTTTTGTGATCACATTCTCCTTTATTTATTTATTTATTTATTTTATTTTGGACGGGCTGTGTGGCCTGCAGGGTCTTAGTTCCCCGACCAAGTACTGAACCCAGCCCCTGCAGTGAAGGCGCCGAGTCCTAATCACTGGACCACCAGGGAATTCCTAACATTCTCCTTTAAGAACATAAATTGTTAAAGTTAATTTTATTTAAAAAGACATAAGTGAACATGTGAGAATTTACCATGTTAGTACTACTTTAATTTAATCTAAGCAATTCATAATTATTATAGGGATTTTTCAAATAGCCATGCTGGAACTCAGAAAAGAAATAGGAACACCAGGTAAAGAAGCCAGGTCTTTCTAGTATTTTGCTTTTTACTCAAATATTGAGACTATTTTACATAACTAATTATAAGTTGCTATATAACTATGGTTATGGCAATTATAAGTTTGATTAATGTGTAGGATCAAAAACTGCAAATACAATAAGCTTTTGGTTCTCTTGCTAATTCTCCTTCACAAACCCAGATACACATCTGAATATGCAACAGGCACGGATTGGGTGACAGCCTCAGAACAGAGATTGGGAGCAAGAGGGCAGCCAGGCACAAAGGAGAAGCCGTTCCAAACTGGGGGCACGAGCCTGCAGGCAAACAGAGCCCTTCATGCATGCGCGCTGTGAGGAGACTGTGGTCTATATATACAGTCATTGCATGACAGCAACTGCCAGGGCTACCTACTGGTGTTGGTGACATTCCGGAGCGTTCTATTGGTGTTGGTGACATTCCAGAGCGCTCCATGCAGTCTCACTTGTGGGGCATGCATTTTCCATAAGAGTGAGAAACTTCATCTATTTGCCTGCTTTCAGATGGTGTTTAACTCTCTGCTTTAACTTGAAAGGGGAAAAGAATCGCTAACAAAAGTGTAAGAATATATTGTTGTAGTTGTCGATGTTTGCTCCAGCAACTATAGCTTGTGAAAGGGGCCCAACTCCATGGAAGAAAGGGACATTATAAGTCCCAACTCCATGACTGAGACTTTGGGCAGGTTGCCTTACATTTGGGTGTCTCCATTTCCTGACCTATAAGATGGGTACAATAATACATACCCATCTGACTTAGGTTGTTGTTGACCTAATTAATCTCCGAATACCCTTTTCACTGTAAAATGTCTGTGATCTGCGTTCTAAGATTACACAGATGAACTAATTTCCTTTCACTGGGGTATTTTCCTAGGAAAATGGTTATGGTTTCCTGCCTTCCCTTTTGGAATCTCTTAAGTAACACTCCACGTCTAAGCTCCTGGTGGTGATTTCTGACACACGCAGCAGTGAGCGGTAGCTTGCAGTGAGCAGCGTCTGGGAGCGAGACTTTAGTTCTCTGACCGGGAATCGAACCCTGGTTGCCCGGGTGGAAACCAGGAATCTTAACTGCTAGACCACAGGGCCAGCAGCCAGAATCTAAATTCCCAGTCCCTGTCTACCTTGAAAGGAGGGATCTGACAAGGAGACAGAAGGTATAGAGGAAAGTAAAGTGCTTATTAGGAAAGAAGAGTACATGCAGAAAGATGCATGGGCGAACTCAGTGAGAGAGTCCTGAGAGTCGCACCTTTGGGAAGTTTAAATCCTTTATAAGGGGGCAGTCTTCTGGGTCTTTGTCTTCTTCTTGACCAGTCGTATTTCTTTGACTCCATGGCTAATTTGTCTCAGGACCCTCCCCTGGGTGCGAATGCACCCCTCAGTCAAGATGGTGTTGGTGGCATTCCATTGCAAAGGCGTCTGGGAGGGAAAATAGCAAGACTCATTATGGTCTGGCATCCCCTGCCTTTTTGACCCCATGGAGGCTTTCTGCATATGTGTAATGTTTCCCTTGCCCCAAGGATGAGAAGTGTATGACCTCTTGATCTTTTAACAAGGTTTAGTCCCTCTCTGTTCCTGCCATAGAAGTGTCAAATGTCCGGCTATTTGCCCTATTCCTGTTGTTTCTTACATCGAAGTGCAGATCTTGAAATGCAGACAGGAGGCTGGTAGTGAATGTCCGGCCTGGAGCCCATCTATTTGTCATCCCAGGAAGTGTGAACAGGAGGCCAGTTGTAAACTTCTAGCCTGGAGCCCATCTATCTCCTGCCTCAGTGGGCTCACAATGACTAATGTCCTGCCGAGTTCCATAGTCCACACAGGTGGCATCCAGGTGATGTGACTCTGGGAGGTGATGTGGGAAACTGTAAGATAAGGTGACACCGGGAAGATATTTTATCAAAACGCCAAAGTGTGAGAAAGCATATCCTCCTTCACATTTCAACACATTTATGTCACTTGGGTGACAGCTCTTAAGCACCAGTGCACTGGCAGCTGCTAAGCTGGCTTGTCACATGTCCACGGATTCAGCCGGAAAAGAGACAGTGAACCCAAACTCACTCAGGCAGTGTAGTCCTTACAGAGACAGCAAAAGTAAAACCAGCGTGATGTCAGCTCCCATGTCCTTAGTCCCAAAGTTTGACACTGAACCAGAAGGGCCAGATGACAGGCCGTGGGTCGCTCTGTCATTGAAGAACCAACTTTAAACCACAGCCAAGCAATTTTGTAGACTTTACACAGAAGCCTGCAGCTGTACCCTAAGTGTGATCAAGGTGGGAATTCCAGCTGCACCAGAGCCAGGGAGGCAGATGGAAAATTGCCTCTTGGCGGCTCCTCCTCAGGCTGCTTGTCTTGTCATGTCCCAGGGAAAATCCCAGGACATTCTGCCAAGACTCATTTCAGACTTCAGCCAAACCTTGGCCCATGCGGGCTCCATGGAGATGTGCAAGGTCACCGCCATGGCAGAGCCATTCCCCTACACCTGCACTGCCTGACCTTTCATGGATCCAGCTAGCTAAGAATTCTTTTTATTTTATTTTTTCTATTTTTTGGCCGCACTGTGGCGCGGCCTGCGGGATCTTAGTTCTCCGACCAGGTATGGAACCTGTGCCCTTTGCAATGGAAGCGCAGCATCTTAACCATTGGACCACCAGGGAAGTCCCTAAGAATTATTTTTAGAAGCACAGGCCATCCCATCAGATGCCCCATCAGTCATTGTACTGATAGGGGCTTGGACAAAAACCCTTTCTATTTGTTTTGAGTGAAATCAGATGAGAGTGACTGTGGCTACGACTCCCAGTAGAACAATCACACCTGCCTGGAGGACAGACTGCAGCCAGGATCTTGATCCAGAGCCAAGCCAGCCAAATATGTCATTTAATCCAGATGCAGCAAGAGGTGTTGGCAACTGCACACACCCTGACTTAGTGGCCAGCAGGAAGTCCAGGGTGATGGGATTGTCCATCCCCAGTCACGCTAGAGAGTGTAGACTGGTTCATGTGTGGCAGGCAAGTATAGGCTTGATGTCCATGTCAGAAGTGGTACCCTACTGGGCCATAAACTGTAGCAGAAGTGTATCATTTATTACGACAGGAGTAAACCAGTTTTATGTCCCTTATGATAGAAACTCAACCGAATTAAACCGTTCCTACCTCAGCCAGCTCAGCCCCCTGCCACAGCCTGCTCAGGGGGAACTAGATTGTACTAATAGGTTTGTAGCGACCTCAGCAGCAGCATTTTGTTGCCTTGGGGTCCAGGACAAGGTTACCACAGCATTCGGAAATGATAGGACAGGTCAGGGGTCCTGCAGGCAAGAGCCAAGAGAGCCTAATGGTGCCCCCCACCCATGCCAACCCCTGGGTCTAAGGTGTTGCTTTCCCACCAGCCCAGGTTGTCACTCTCCTTTTGTGGTCACGTGATGGGTACTCCCAGTCTCCGAAGCGCCCACATCTTCTAATCTCCCCATGTCTTCCCCACACTGTGGGTCTAGGCTCATCCTAAGATGGCCCAGTGGTTTCCTTCTTTGTATACCTTGTGCCCTCCTAGATCATCTTCCGCCTCCGGACGTGTGCACCCCTCCAGGACCAACTTAGAAATTGTCACCTCATACCTATGATCATCATTAACCCAGAGTGAAGAGAAACACCAAGTTAGTAGCTCCAACCTCCCATCTCTTCTGGGCCACTTGCCAAGTCCCGGGTTCTTGCAGGTCGGTGTGGAAGGGAACAGGCAGAATGAAAAGGACTACTTGGGTGGTTTGGGTCTCTTACAGTCAGTCTGGGCCTCTTTCCCTTCCCCCGAACTTCATAATTAAAACATTTTCTCCAAATGGGAAGTTCTCTTGTGGAGAATTGCCACATCTAGAGCTCATACTGCCTGTTTTTTGGGTTTTTTAAAAAATTTTTTGCCGCGCAGCACGGCTTGCAGGATCTTAGTTCCCTGACCAGGGGAACTGGTCCCTGCAGTGGAAGCAGGGAGTCCTAACCACTGGACCACCAGGAAGTTCCCAATACTGCCTGTTTTAAATGTATGCGCCACTGGAAACTGAGCCCTGCTGGCCCACTTATCTTTTTTTAAAATTAATTTTTATTGGAGGAGAGTTGATTTACAGTGTTGTGTTAGTTTCTGCTGTACAGCAAAGTGAATCAGTTATACATATACATATATCCACTCTTTTTTTTTTGGCTGCGTCAGGTCTTATTTTCGGCACACGGGATCTTTCATTGAGGTGTGCGGGCTCTTCGTTGCAGCGCACGGGCTTCTCTCTAGTTGTGGCACGTGGGCTCCAGAGCAGGCGGGCTCAGTAGTTGTGGCACGCGGGCTCTCTAGTTGTAGTGCACAGGCTCAGTAGTTGTGGCACACGGGCTTAGTTGACCCGCAGCATGTGGGATCGTAGTTCCCTGACCAGGGATCGAACTCACGTTCCCTGCACTGGGAGGTGGATTCTTAAGCACTGGACCACCAGGGAAGTCCCTATCCACTCTTTATTAGATTCTATTCCCATATAGGTCATTACAGAGTATTGAGTAGAGTTCCCTGCACTATACAGTAGGTTCTTATTCGTTATCTATTTTATATATAGTAGTGTGAATATGTCAGTCTCCCAATTTATCTCTACCCCTGCCTTCCCCCTTGGTAACCATAAGTTTCTTTTCTACATCTGTGACTGTATTTCTGTTTTGTAAATAGGTTCATTTGTACCATTTTTAAAGATTCCACATATAAGCGATATCGTATGATATTTGTCTTTGTCTGACTTCACTCATTATGACAGTCTGTAAGTCTATCCATGTCGCTGCAAATGGCATTATTTCATTCTTTTTTATGGCTGAGTAATATTCTATTGTATATATGTAACACATTCTTTTTAAATTAAATGAGTCTTTCTATTTAGACTCATTTATTTTATTTTATTTATATTTTCACTCTTTTTTTAAACATCTTAATTGGAGTATAACTGCTTTACAATGTTGTGTTAATTTCTGCTGTATAACAAAGTGAATCAGCTATACATATACATATATCCTCATATCTCCTCCCTCTTGCACTTCCCTCCCACCCTCCTTATCCCACCCCTCTAGGTGGTCACAAAGCGCCGAGCTGATCTCCCTGTGCGATGTGGCTGCTTCCCACTAGCTATCTGTTCTACATTTGGTAGTGTATATAAGTCAATGCTACTCTCTCACTTCGTCCCAGCTTACCCTTCCCCCTCCCTGGGTCCTCAAGTCCATTCTCTACCTCTGCATCTTTATTCCTGTCCTGCCCCTAGGTTCATGAGAACAATTTTTTTTTTTTAGATTCCATATACATGTGTTAGCATACGCTATTTGTTCTTCTTTTTCTGACTTACTTCACTCTGTATGACAAACTCCAGGTCCATCCACCTCACTACAAATAACTGAATTTCATTTCTTTTTATGGCTGAGTAATATTCCATTGTATATATGTGCCACATCTTCTTTATCCTTTCATCTGTTGATGGACACTTAGGTTACTTCCATGTCCTGGCTATTGTAAATAGTGCTGCAATGGACATTGTGGTACATGCCTCTTTTTGAATTATGGTTTTCTCAGGCTATATGCCCTGTAGTGGGATTGCTTGGTTGTATGGTAGTCCTATTTTTAGTCTTTTAAGGAACCTCCATACTGTTCTCCCTAGTGGCTGTATCAATTTGCATTCCCACCAACAGTGCAAGAGGGTTCCCTTTTCTCCACACCCTCTGCAGCATTTATTGTTTGTAGATTTTTGATGATGGCCATTCTGACCGGTGTGAGGTGATACCTCATTGTAGTTTTGATTTGCATTTCTCTAATGATTAGTGATGTTGAGCATCCTTTCATGTGTTTGTTGGCAATCTTTACATCTTCTTTTGAGAAATGTCTATATAGGTCTTCTGCCCATTTTTGGATTGGGTTGTTTGTTTTTTTGATATTGAGCTGCATGGACTGCTTATATATTTTGGAGATTAATCCTTTGTCAGTTGCTTCATTTGCAAATATTTTCTCCCATTCTGAGGGTTGTCTTTTCTTCTTGCTTATGGTTTCCTTTGCTGTGCAAAAGCTTTGAAGTTTCATTAGGTCCCATTTGTTTATTTTTGTTTTTATTTCCATTTCTCTAGGAGGTGGGTCAGAAAGGATCTTGCTGTGATTTATGTCATAGAGTGTTCTGCCTATGTTTTCCCCTAAGAGTTTTACAGTGTCTGACCTTACATTTAGGTCTTTAATCCATTTTGAGTTTATTTTTGTATACAGTGTTAGGGAGTATTCTAATTTCATTCTTTCACATGTAGCTGTCCAGTTTTCCCAGCACCACTTATTGAAGAGGCTGTCTTTTCTCCATGGTATATTCTTGCCTCCTTTATCAAAGATAAGGTGACCATAGGTGTGTGGGTTTATCTCTGGGTTTCTATCCTGTTCCATTGATCTGTATTTCTGTTTTTGTGCCAGTACCATATTGTCTTGATTACTGTAGCTTTGTAGTATAGTCTGAAGTCAAGGAGCCTGATTTCTCCAGCTCCGTTTTCCCTTCTCAAGACTGCTTTGGCTATTCGGGGTCTTTTGTGTTTCCATACAAATTGTGCAATTTTTTGTTCTAGTTCTGTGAAAAATGCCATTGGTAGTTTGATAGGGATTGCATTGAATCTGTAGATTGCTTTGGGTAGTAGAGTCATTTTCACAGTGTTGATTCTTCCAGTCCAAGAACATGGTATATCTCTCCATCTGTTTGTATCATCTTTAATTTCTTTCATCAGTGTCTTATAGTTTTCTGCATACAGGTCTTTTGTCTCCTTAGGTAGGTTTATTCCTAAGTATTTTATTCCTTTTGTTGCAGTGGTAACTGGGAGTGTTTCCTTAATTTCTCTTTCAGATTTTTCATCATTAGTGTATAGGAATGCAAGTGATTTCTGTGCATTAATTTTGTATCCTGCTACTTTACCAAATTCATTGATTAGCTCTAGTAGTTTTCTGGTAGAGTCTTTAGGGTTCTCTATGTATAGTATCAAGTCATCTGCAAACAGTGACAGTTTTACTTCTTCTTTTCCAGTTTGGATTCCTTTTATTTCTTTTTCTTCTCTGATTGCTGTGGCTAAAACTTCCAAAAGTATGTTGAATAATAGTGGTGAGAGTGGGCAACCTTGTCTTGTTCCTGATCTTAGTGGAAATGGTTTCAGATTTTCATCATTGAGAATGGTGTTGGCTGTGGGTTTGTCATTTAAGGCCTTTATTATGTTGAGGTAGGTTCCCTATATGCCTACTCTCTGGAGAGTTTTTATCATAAATGGGTGTTGAATTTTGTCAAAAGCTTTTTCTGCATCTATTGAGATGATCATATGGTTTTTATCCTTCAGTTTGTTAATATGGTGTATCACATTGATTGATATGTGTATATTGAAGACTCCTTGCATTCCTGGGATAAACCCCACTTGATCATGGTGTATGATCATTTTAATGTGCTGTTGGATTCTGTTTGCTAGTATTTTGTTGAGGATTTTTGCATCTATGTTCATCAATGATATTGGCCGGTAGTTTTCTTTTGTTGTGACATCTTTGTCTGGTTTTGGTATCAGAGGGATGGTGGCCTGGTAGAAAGAGTTTGGGAGTGTTCCTCCCTCTGCTATATTTTGGAAGAGTTTGAGAAGGATAGGTGGTAGCTCTTCTCTAAATATTTGATAGAATTCGCCTGTGAAGCCATCTGGTCCTGGGCTTTTGTTGGTTGGAAGATTTTTAATCACAGTTTCAATTTCAGTGCTTGTGATTGGTCTGTTTATATTTTCTAATTCTTCGTGGTTCAGTCTCAGAAGGTTGTGCTTTTCTATGAATTTGTCCTTTTCTTCCAGGTTCTCCATTTTATTGGCATATAGTTGCTTGTAGTAATCTCTCATGATCCTTTGTATTTCTTCAGTGTCAGTTGTTACTTCTCCTTTTTCATTTCTAATTTTGTTGATTTGAGTCTTCTCCCTTTTTTTCTTGATGAGTTTGGCTAATGTTTTATCAATTTTGTTTATCTTCTCAAAGAACCAGCTTTTAGTTTTATTGATCTTAGCTATTGTTTCCTTCATTTCTTATTCATTTATTTCTGATCTGATCTTCATAATTTTTTTCCTTCTGCTAACTTTCGGGTTTTTTTGGTTCTTCTTTCTCTAATTGCTTTAGGTGGAAGGTTAGGTTTTTTATTTGAGATGTTTCTTGTTTCTTGAGGTAGGATTGTATTGCTATAAACTTCCCTCTTAGAATTGCTTTTGCTGCATCCCATAGGTTTTGGGTCGTCGTGTTTTCATTGTCATTTGTTTCTAGGTATGTTTTGATTTCCCCTTTGATTTCTTCAGTGATCTCTTGGTTATTTACTAGTATTGTTTAGCCTCCATGTGTTTGTATTTTTTACAGATTTTTTCCTGTAATTGATATCTAGTCTCATAGCGTTGTGGTCAGAAAAGATACTTGATACGATTTCAATTTTCTTGAATTTACCACGGCTTGATTTGTGACCCAAGATTTGATCTATCCTGGAGAATGTTCCATGAGCACTTAAGAAGAAAGTGTATTCTGTTGTTTTTGGATGGAATGTCCTATAAATATCAATTAAGTCCATCTTGTTTAACCTGTCATTTTAAGCTTGTGTTTCCTTATTTATTTTCATTTTGGATGATCTGTCCATTGGTGAAAGTGGGGTGTTAAAGTCCCCTACTATGATTGTGTTACTGTCCATTTCCCTTTTTATGACTGTTAGCATTTGCCTTATGTATTGAGGTGCTCCTATGTTGGGTGCATAAATATTTACAATTGTTATATCTTCTTCTTGGATTGATCCCTTGATCATTATGTAGTGTCCTTCTTTGTCTCTTGTAACATTCTTTATTTTAAAGTCTATTTTGTCTGACATAAGAATTGCTACTCCCGCTTTCTTTTGATTTCCATTTGCATGGAATATCTTTTTCCATCCCCTCACTTTCAGTCTGTATGTGTCCCTAGGTCTGAAGTGGGTCTCTTGTAGACAGCATATATACAGATCTTGTATCCATTCAGCCAGTCTATGTCTTTTGGTTGGAGCATTTAATCCATTTACATTTAAGGTAATTATCGATATGTATGTTCCTATTACCATTTTCTTAATTGTTTTGGGTTTGTTATTGTAGGTCTTTTCCTTCTCTTGTGTTTCCTGCCTAGAGAAGTTCCTTTAGCATTTGTTGTAAAGCTGGTTTGGTGGTGCTGAATTCTCTTAGCTTTTGCTTGTCTGTAAAGGTTTTAATTTCTCCATCAAATCTGAATGAGATCCTTGCTGGGTCGAGTAACCTTGGTTGTAGGTTTTTCCCTTTCATCACTTTAAATATGTCCTGCCACTCCCTTCTGGCTTGCAGAGTTTCTGCTGAAAGGTCAGCTGTTAACCTCATGGGGATTCCCTTGTATGTTATATGTTACTTTTCCCTTGCTGCTTTTAATATTTTTCTTTGTATTTAATTTTTGATAGTTTGATTAATATGTGTCAACATGTTTCTCCTTGGATTTATCCTGTATGGGACTCTGTATTTCCAGGGCTTGATCGACTATTTCCTTTCCCATATTAGGGAAGTTTTCAACTATAATCTCTTCAAATATTTTCTCAGTCCCTTTCTTTTTCTCTTCTTCTGGGACCCCTATAATTCAAATGTTGGTGTGTTTAATGTTGTCCCATAGGTCTCTGAGACTGTCCTCAATTATTTTCATTCTTTTTTCTTTACTCTGCTCTGCAGTAGTTTATTTCCATTATTTTATCTTCCAGGTCACTTACCACATGGCTGCTGAATCAACTAGCCCTGAAAATGCATGGCACTGGAGCGTGGGGTCCATACCCACGATTGCTGGCAGTCAGAGAGTGCGAGAGAGGGTCAGGAGCGGCAATGCAGTGTCCTAAGGCGTTTTTATATTCCTTAAGACTTTACTGTTGTCATTTTCTATATTTTATTGAACTTGTTATATATTCAGTACTTTTCAATTCATTGCAGTCATTATTTCTTCTATCGCTCAAACTGTCCAGTTTAGAAGGAGCCAGTTGGAACGCTTTCACATTGGCTTCTGTCTTTTTTCTTTTATTATTGAAATTTTCAAATAGATTTAAAGTAGAAAATAGTAAAAAACACACACACACACAAAAACCGTGCATGGCT
Organism: Balaenoptera ricei; assembly: GCF_028023285.1. Lineage (NCBI taxonomy): Eukaryota > Metazoa > Chordata > Mammalia > Artiodactyla > Balaenopteridae > Balaenoptera > Balaenoptera ricei. Next base: position 43,375,751 of record NC_082660.1, read on the forward strand.
CTATTCCTAAGCTTCAACAATTAATACCATTTTGCCAATTTTGTTTGCTCTTTTCTCCTCACCCACTTTTTTCACTGGGGCATATTAAAGCAATCCCAGCCATCCTGTCCTTGCACAGATAAATACCTCATTCTGTATCCCTAACTCATAGGTACATTATATAAGGAACCACAGGGCCATTATATTTACTTAATAAGATTAACAATAATTCTTTATATTATCTAATACTCAGTCCATATTCAAATTTCCATGATTGTCTTTAAAATGTCTATTTACAGTAGCTTTGTTAAATCTATATCCAAAGGTCATTTATTGCTACTGGATTTTTTTTTTTTTTTTTAAGAGTAGTTCTTTTTTTTTTTTTTTAAACACTTTTTTATTATTTATTTATTTATTTATTTATTTATTTATTTATTTATTGGCTGTGTTGGGTCTTCGTTTCTGTGCGAGGGCTTTCTCTAGTTGTGGCAAGCGGGGGCCACTCTCTTCATCGCGGTGCGCGGGCCTCTCACTATCGCGGCCTCTCTTGTTGCGGAGCACAGGCTCCAGACGCGCAGGCTCAGTAGTTGTGGCTCACGGGCCTAGTTGCTTCGCGGCATGTGGGATCTTCCCAGACCAGGGCTGGAACCCGTGTGCCCTGCATTGGCAGGCAGATTCTCAACCACTGCGCCACCAGGGAAGCCCCCTACTGGATGTTTTTCTCTTGAGTCTCCTTTCCTGTAAATCCACTATACACCCCTACCCCCCAATTTTAAAGACCATTGATTTATTGGAGAAACTAAATCATTTGTCTGATTGACAAATGGATTTAGATGATTGCTTCTTTTTTTTAATAATTTTTTAAAAATATCTTTTATTTTATTATTTATTTATTTTGGCTGTGTTGGGTGTTCGTTGCTGTGGGCGGGCTTTCTCTAGTTGCGGCGAGCGGGGGCTGCTCTTCATTGTGGTGCATGGGCTTCTCATTGAGGTGGCTTCTCTAGTTGCAGAGCACGGGCTCTAGGCACGTGGGCTTCAGTAGTTGTGGCACGCAGGCTCAGTAGTTGTGGCTCGCGGGCTCCAGAGCGCAAGCTCAGTAGTTGTGGCTCACGGGCTTAGCTGCTCCGCGGCATGTAGGATCTTCCTGGACCAGGGCTCGAACCCGCGTCCCCTGCATTGGCAGGCGGACTCTCAACCACTGCGCCACCAGGGAAGTCCTGATGATTGCTTCTTTAAGGTGATTTTTATTGTGTTTTCCCCTCCCCATGTTTCCTGTTCACTGGCATTTAGAGCTAGAGGCTTGAGTAGATTCAGTTTAATTATTTTTTAAGGGAAAGAATCATTTCATGCAGTGTTATGCACTTTCTTTTGCATTTCATCATGTGTGATTTTATCTTTTTAACTGATGCTGGGATTGATTTGTGTTTGCTGGTGATCTCAGCCTGATCCCTCCATTGTAGCATTTCCTACCAGCCTTTCTCCTGTTGATTTTAGCAGCCACTGAAGATAATTTTCTAAATTCATTATTTCAGTAGTGGTTGGAAAGTAGTGGTCTAATTCTAGCAATCAGTCTGCATTCATTAGCTGGGATTATTTTATAAAGGAGACCTTTTCCTTCCAGCTACTATTTTCATCCTGAAATATGTTTCATGAAAAGAAAGTCAGGATTTACAAACAGAAATAGACTCACAGACATAGAAAACAAACTTATGGTTACCAAAGGGGATAGCAGGGTTGGGGGGAGGGAGAGATAAATTAGGAGTTTGGGATTAATGTATGCATACTACTATATATAAAATAGGTAAACAACAAGGACCTACTGTGTAGCACAGGGAACCATACTCAATATCTTATAATAACCTATAATGGAAAAGAATCTGAAAAATTATGTATATAATATATATATATACACATACACATGTGTGTGTAAATGAATCGCTTTGCCATACTCTTGAAACTAACACAATATTGTAAATTAACTATAATTCAGTTAAAAAAAAGAGTTAATGTTAAAAAACAAAAGGATACTTTTTTATCATTTATTAATTTTCAGAGAATTGGTTTCCTAGAGACCTTCATTGTTTAATATCATTAGGAATTCATGGATTTTTATGTATTTAATGTGTATCCATTGTGATTAAAAAATGTTTTTTACTGTAGTTGGTTTACAATATTGTGTTAGTTTCATGTACAGCAAAGCGACTCAGTTACATTTTTTTTTTTCAGATTATTTTCCATTATAGGTTATTACAAGATATTGAATATAGTTCCCTGTGCTATACAGTAAATCCTTGTTACTTATCTATTTTATATATAGTAGTGTGTATCTATTAGTCCCATACTCCTAATTTATCCCTCTTCCCCCCCCCCCTTCCCCCTGTGGTAATTATAAGTTTGTTTTCTATGTCTGTGAGTCTGTTTCTGGGTTTGTTTTTTAAAATTTATTTATTTTTATTTATTTTTGGCTGCATTGGATCTTTGTTGCTGAGTGCAGGCTTTTTCTACTTGCGGCGAGCGGGGGCTACTCTTTGTTGCAGTGTGCGGGCTTCTCATTGCGGTGGCTTGTCTTGTTGTGGAGCACGGGCTCTAGGCGAGCGAGCTTCAGTAGTTGTGGCTCGCGGGCTCTAGAGCACAGGCTCAGTAGTCAGAAACAGGGAAGCCATGTTTCTGTTTTGTAAATAGATTCATTTGTATTATTTTTTAGATTCCACCTACAAGTGATATCATATGATATTTGTCTTTCTCTGTCTGACTTACTTCACTTAGTATGATATTCTCTAGGTCCATCCATGTTGCTGTTGCAGTATTTCATTTTCTGAGCCTGAGTAGTATTCCACTGTATATAAATACCACATCTCTTAAGCCAGTAGTCTGTTGATGGGCACTTGGGTTGCTTCCATGTCTTGGCTATTGTAAATAGTGCTGATATAAGCATTGGGGTGCATATATTTTTTTGAATTAGAGTTTTCATCTTTTCCAGATATATGCCCAGGAGTGGGATTGCTGGATCATAAGGTAGTTCTATTTTTAGTTTTTTAAGGAACCTCTGTACTGTTTTCCATAGTGGCACCAATTTACACTCCCACCAACTGTATAGGAGGGTTCCCTTTTCTCCACACCCTCTCCAGTATTGATTATTTGTAGCACTGTGATTTTTTTTGATGCTCAAATTGTGCCATTTTATTTATTTATTTAAAACATTTTTTAAATTTTAATTTTAATTAATTAATTTATTTATTTGGCTGTTTTGGGTCTTCGTTGCTGCACTCGGGCTTTCTCTAGTTGTGGCTAGTCGGGGGCTACTCTTCGTTGCGGTGCGTGGGCTTCTTATTGCACTGGCTTCTCTTGTTATGGAGCACAGGCTCTAGGCACGTGGGTATCAGTAGTTGTGGCATGTGGGCTCAGCAGTTGTGGCTCGCAGACTCTAGAGAGCAGGCTCAGTAGTCATGGCGCACGGGCTCAGTTGCTCCGTGGCATGTGGGATCTTCCCGGACCAGGGCTCGAACCCGTGTTCCCTGCATTGGCAGGCGGATTCTTAACCACCGTGCCACCAGGGAAGTCCTTTTTATATATTTTTTTAATTAATCTTTTTTGGAGTATAGTTACTTTACAATGTTGTGTTAGTTTCTACTGTACAGCAAAGTGAATCAGCTGTATGTATACATATATCCCCTCTCTTTTGGATTTCCTTCCCATTTAGGTCACCACAGAGTGTTGAGTAGAGTTCCCTGAGCTATACAGTAGGTTCTCATTAGTTACCTATTTTATACATAGTATCAGTAGTGTATATATGTCAATCCCAATCTCCCAGTTCATCCCACCCTCTTGGTGTCCATACATTTGTTCCCTACATCTGTGTCTCTATTTCTGCTTTGCAAATAAGATCATCTATACCATTTTTCTCAATTCCACATATATGTGTTAATATAGGATATTTGTTTTTCTCCTTCAGACTTACTTCACTCTGTATGACAATCTCGAGGTCCATCCACATCTCTACAAATGACCCAATTTGCTCCTTTTTATGGCTGAGTAATATTCCGCTATATATATGTACCACATCTTCTTTATCCATTCTTCTGTTGATGGACATTTAGGTTGCTTCCATATCCTGGCTATTGTAAATAGTGCTGCAATGAACATTGGGGTGCATGTATTTTTTAAATTATGGAAGTTCTCTGGGTATATGCCCAGTAGTGGGATTGCTGGGTCATATGTTAGTTCTATTTTTTAGTTTTTTAAGGAACCTCCAGACTGTTCTCTATAGTGTCCGTATCAATTTACATTCCCACCAACAGGGCAAGAGGGTTTCCTTTTCTCCACACCCTCTCCAGCATTTATTGTTTGTAGATTTTTTTTATGATGGCCATTTTGACTTGTGTGAGATGATATTTCATTGTAGTTTTGATTTGCATTTCTCTAATACTTAGTGATGTTGAGCACCTTTTCATGTGTTTTTTTTTTTTAATTTTATTTATGGCTGTGTTGGGTCTTTGTTTCTGTGTGAGGGCTTTCTCTAGTTGCGGCAAGTGGGGGCCACTCTTCATCGCAGTGCGTGGGCCTCTATCGCAGCCTCTCTTGCTGCGGAGCACAGGCTCCAGATGCGCAGGCTCAGCAGCTGTGGCTCACGGGCCTAGCTACTCCGCGGCATGTGGGATCTTCCCAGACCAGGGCTCGAACCCGTGTCCCCTGCATTGGCAGGCAGATTCTCAACCACTGCGCCACCAGGGAAGCCCTTCATGTGTTTTTTGACCATCTGTATGTCTTCTTTGGAGAAATGTCTGTTTAGGTCTTCTGCCCATTTTTTGATTGGGTTGTTTGTTTGTTTTTTTTGGTATTTAGCTGCATGAGCTGTTTTGTATATTTTGGAGATTAATCCTTTGTACGTTGCTTTGTTTGTGAATATTTTCTCCCATTCTGAGGGTTGTCCTTTTGTCCTATTTATGGTTTCCTTTGCTGGGCAAAAGCTTTTAAGTTTGATTAGGTCCCATTTGTTTATTTTTGTTTTTATTTTCATCACTCTAGGCGGTGGGTCAAAAAAGACCTTGCTGCATTTTACATCAAGCAGTGTTCTGCCTATGTTTTCCTCTAAGAGTTTTACAGTGTCTGGCCTTACATTCAGGTCTTTAATCCATTTTGAGTTTATTTTTGTGTAAGGTGTTAGGGAGTTTTCTAATTTCATTGTTTTACATGTAGCTGTCCAGTTTTCCCAGCACCACTTATTGAAGAGGCTGTCTTTTCTCCATTGTGTATTCTTACCTCCTTTGTCATAGATTAGGTGACCATAGGTGTGTGGGTTTATCTCTGGGCTTTCTATCCTGTTTCATTGATCTATATTTCTGTTTTTGTGCCAATACCATACTGTCTTGATTACTGTAGCTTTGTAGTATGGACTGAAGTCAGCGACCCTGACTCCGCCAGCTCTATTTTTCTTTCTCAAAATTGCTTTGGCTATTCAGGTTTTTTTGTGTTTCCATACAAATTGTAAAATTTTCTGTTCTAGTTCTTTGAAAAATTCCATTGGTAGTTTGATAGAGATTGCATTGAATGTGTAGATTACTATGGGTATGATAGTCATTCTCTCAATATATATTTTTTAACATCTTTATTGGAGTATAATTGCTTTACAATGGTCTGTTAGTTTCTGCTTTATAACAAACTGAATCAGCTATACATATACCTATACCCCCATATCTCCTCCCTCTTGTGTCTCCCTCCCTCCCACCCTCCCTATCCCACCCCTCTAGGTGGTCACAAAACACTGAGCTGATCTCCCTGTGCTATGTGGCTGCTTCCCACTAGCTATCTATTTTACGTTCGGTAGTGTATATATGTCCATGCCACTCTCTTACTTCGTTCCAGCTTACCCTTCCCCCTCCCCGTGTCCTCAAGTCCATTCTCTACATCTGCATGTTTATTCCTGTCCTGACCTTAGGTTCATCAGAACCATTTTCTTTTTTAGCTTCCATGTATATGTGTTAGCATACAGTATTTGTTTTTCTCTTTCTGACTTCAGTCTGTATGTATATGTACCACGTTTTCTTTATCCATTCCTTCGTCGATGGGCATTTAGGTTGCTTCCATGTCCTGGCTACTGTAAATACCACTTATCTTTTATTTTTAGTTTTTTCTTTCATAAGTCCATTTTATTTTTTAATGGCATTCGCCCCTGAAATGTTCAGTGTATGGCCCCCAACCCAGTGACGTTTGCTAAAAGGTGGCACCATTTGGTGGTGACCGGGTGTATTTGGGGAATCCAAAATGTAGCACCACCCATCTAGGAGTCCTTGGATAGCATGTCCCCTCCTGACGTACAGACAGGGGTGGCAGTGCCATGCCCTAAAAACGCACCTACTGCAGTTGGTGCCTGGCCAACCTCATGCGACAGGAGGGAAGGGGCCTGGAGGGTCTATTGTCAAGATGGGCCAGGTCCAGTGCCCTGAATCTCTCCTTGCCACCCAACTGTGTAACTGGCAGTCTCAGCACATTGGCCAGGCTTCTTTGGCTTTGTGTGCTGAAATCACCAGGTCTTGCTCTGGGGCCCAGTCCTGAACTATAGCAGAGTTACTGTACCCTGTGCAGCACTGTGTCCAGGCACCCATGGTCCTTACCTGGGCAGTGTGGGGCTAACCAGCTTGTTGATCCATTGCTGCAAATCCCGAAAGGGTCCCATTCCATGGACATCCACCACATGGGTCACAAACAGGGCTGTGGGTCTTGTGCGATCTGCTGCCATAATGTTTGTTCCCATGGAGGCTGGTCATCCAGTGGCCTTGATACCAGGCTACTGTCCATGAGTCCAGGGCAAGCTCCACAGCCTGCAACTCTGTCCATTGAACGCAGTTCCCCTCTCCATGCACAGGTTTTCTTTTAACTTTTAATTTTGAAATAATAATAAATTCACATGAACTTGCAAAAAAAGTACAAAGGGGTTCCTGCACAAAAAAAAGTACAAAGGGATTGCATGTATCTTTTACCCAGCTTTCCCATAACTATAGTACAATATCAAAATGAGGAAATTGACATTGGTACAATCCACTGACTTATTCATATTTCACAAGCTTTACATGCCGTGTGTGTGTGTGTGTGTGTGTGTGTGTGTGTGTGTGTGTAGTGCTGTGCAGTTCTATCACATGTGTAGATTCATGTAACCACTACACAGACACAGAACAGTTCCATCAGCACAGAGAGCCCTGTTCTGTGCCTTTATAGTCCCCCACCCCCCTCCCTGTCCCCTTGGCAACCACTAATCTTTTCTCCATTTCTATAATTGTGTTATTGCAAGAATGTTACATAAATAGAACCAAACAATATTAAACCTGTTGAGATTGGCTTTTTTCACTCATTACAGTTCCTTTGAGATCCAACTAAGTTGTTTCGTGTGTCAATAGTTTATTCCTTTTATTTATTTATTTATTGTATAATATTTATTTATTTATTTATTTAGGTTGCACCAGGTCTTAGTTGCAGCATGTGGGATCTTTAGTTGCAGCATGCAGGATCTTTAGTGGTGGCATTTGGACTTCTTAGCTGTGGCATGTGAACTTCTCAGTTGTGGAATGAGGACTTCTCAGTTGCGGCATGAGGACTTCTCAGTTGCGGCATGTGAACACTTAGTTGCAGTATGCACGCAGGATCTAGTTCCCAGACCAGGGATGGAACTGGGCCCCCAACATTGGGAGCATGTAGTCTTACCCACTGGACCACCAAGGAAGTCCCAGTTTATTCCTTTTAATTGCTAAGTATATTCCATCATATGGATGTTACCACCATTTGTTTAACCATTCATTCACTGAAGGATATCTTGGATAATTCCAGTTTTAGGTATTATGAATAAAGCTGTTAAGACCGTTTCATATACAGGTTTTGGAGTGAACATAAGTTTTCATTTCTCTGGGATAAATGCCCAGGAATGCAGTGCTGGGTCATATAGTAGTTGCAGGTTTAGTTTTATATTTTTAATTTTTAAAAATAAATTTATTTATTTATCTTTGGCTGCATTGGGTCCTCACTGCTGTGCTCGGGCTTTCTCTAGTTGCAGCGAGCGGGGGCTACTCTTCATTGTGGTGCGTGGGCTTCTCATTGTGGTGGCTTCTCTTGTGGAGCATGGGTTCTAGGCATGTGGGCTTCAGTAGTTGTGACATGCAGGCTCAGTGGTTGTGGCTCTTGGGCTCTAGAGCGCAGGCTCAGTAGTTGTGGTGCATAGGCTTAGTTGCTCCGTGGCATGTGGGATCTTCCCGGCCCAGGGATCGAACCCATGTCCCCTGCATTGGCAGGTGGATTCTAAACCACTGCACCACCAGGGAAGCCCGCATGTTTAGTTTTATAAGAAACTGCCAAACTCAAATTATTTTCCAAAGTAGCTGTACCATTTGAAATTCTCTCCAGCAATGTGTAGGTGATCTCTGCATCCTCTCCAGTGTTTAGTGTTGTAACTATTTTTTATTTTAGCCATTTTGATAGTTGCGTAGGTGTATCTCACTGTGGTTTTCATTTGCATTTCCCTGATGGTTAATGATGTCCAACATCATTATTTGCCATCTGTATATCCTCTTTGGTAAAATGTCTCTTCATGTCTTCTGCCCATTTTCTAATTGGATTTTTTTGGTTTTCACTGTTGAGTTTTGAGTGTTCTTTACATATTTTAGATACAAGTCCTTTGTCAGATATACATCTTGCAATTATTTTCTCCCAGTATGTAGCTTGTGTTTTCATTCTCTTAACAGAGTCCCTCCCAAGGTGAAAAGTTTTAATTTTGATGAAACCCAATTAGTCACATTTCCCTTTTATGGATTGTTTTTGGCATCATGTATAAGAACTCTTTGTCTAGCCTGATGTCCTGAAGATTTTCTCCTATGTTTTCTCTCAAAAGTTTTAAAGTTTTATGTTTTACATTTAAGTCCGTGATCCATTTCGAGTTAATTTTGTGTAAGGTGTGAGGTTCCAGGTTTTTCCCCATTGATATCCACTTGCTCCAGCGCCATTTGTTGACCAGGCTGTCCTTCTCCTGTTGAATTGCTTTCACTTCCTTGACAAAAGTCAATTGGGCGTATTTGTGTGGGTCTCTGTCTGGACTCTCCATTCTGTTCCATTGATCTATTTGCCTCTGCCAGTACCACACTCTCTTGATCCCCGTAGCTCTATAGTAAGCCTTAATATCAGGTGGAGTGGTTCCTCCTGCTTTTTTTCTTTTTCCAAAATTGTTTTAGCTATTTTAGCCTTTGCTTTTCCATATAAATTTTAGAAAAAGCTTATGTATATCGATGACATTTTCATAGTAATTGCATTAACCTATAGATCCGTTTGGGGGGAATTGACATTTCTTACCACGTTGAGTCTTCCAATCCATAACACGATGTATCTTTCCAGTTATTTAGAGCTCCTCTGATTTCCGTCATCAGTATTTTGTAATTTTTAGCATACAGACCCTGTACATGTTTTGTTAACTATATACCTAAGTACTTAATTTTTTTTGGAGCAATTGTATACGGTATTGTGTTTTTACCTTTGATTACAATTAGTATATAGAAATGCCATTTGTGTGTTCATGTGTGTGTTTTCCAATAAAACTTTATTTACAAAAAGATGGGACTTCCCTGGCAGTCCAGTGGTTAAGACTCTGTGCTTCCATTGCAGGGGGCACGGGTTCGATCCCTGGTTGGGGAACTAAGATCCCATATGCCATGCAGCATGGCAAAAAAACCCAAACAATTTTATTTACAAAAAGAGACAGTGGCCCGTATTTGGTCACGGGCCACAGTTTGCCAGCCCCTACTCTAAGATATATTCAGAGTTTCTTCTCAAAGGCAGATTTCCATTACTAGTAAATTAACAAAAAGGGACAATTGTCTTTTACATTTAAAAAACTTTCTAATGTATAAATCTCATTAGTAATATTACTATGTGCCTGTGGCCTACAGGCACATAGGCTAATGCATATCTCCGTGGTTAAGCCATATAAATTTTGAATCCCTTTTATACTGAAAATAATCTCTTTGATTTATTTTTCCCTGGATGAAATATTTAGACAGATCATGCATGTCTTACAGAAATGTAAGTAGCTTCTCTGTCTTTGTTACTGTGATGTTGTGATTTATAATAAGAAATATACATTTGGTCTTTACCCCCCAGTTTCTGGCACAGAGCTCCCAAAACCCTTGTAATTTCTTTGTTTGTTTTTGAAGTTTTTTTTTTTAATTAATTAATTCATTTTTGGCTGCATTGGGTCTTCGTTGCTGCACGCGGGCTTTCTCTAGTTGTGGCGAGCGGGGGCTACTCTTCATTGTGGTGTGTGGGCTTCTCATTGCTGTGGCTTCTCTTGTTGCGGAGCACGGGCTCTAGGTGTGAGGGCTTCAGTAGTTGTGGTGCGCAGGATCAGTAGTTGTGGCTCGCAGGCTCCAGAGAGCAGGCTCAGTAGTTGTGGCGCATGGGCTTAGTTGCTCTGCGGCATGTGGGATCTTCCTGGACCAGGGCTTGAACCCGTGTCCCCTGCATTGGCAGGCGGATTCTTAACCACTGCACCACCAGGGAAGTCCCCTTGTAGTTTCTTAAGTGATAAGAGCACAGGAGAATCTTTTCTTCTAATATTTGGTCTTTCACCCTGGTTCCTGATACGGAGCTCCTAAATCCTTTGGAATTTCTAATGAGGTGGCTCTGGGTGGGCTCCTGGATGGTCACCAGAAAGACCAAACCATGATTAGAAGCTTGGCATTTTCAGCCCCAACCCCCATCCTCCAGAGAGGGGAGAGGGCTGGAAATGGAGTTAATGATCAATCATGCCTACGTGAGGAAGCCTCCATAAAATCCCAATAGCATGGAGTTCTGGGAGCTTCCAGGTGGGCGAAGCATCCACATACCAGGAGGGTGATGCACCCCAACTCCATGGGGATGAAACTCCTGTGCTCAGGACCCTCCCAGACCTCGCCCTGTGTGTCTCTTCATCTGGCTGTTCATCTGTATCCTTTATCATATCGTTTAATAAACTGATAAACGTGAGTGTTTCCCTGAGTTCTGTGAGCCTCTTTAGTGAATCCAAGGGGGAAGAGGTCGTGGGAATCTCCCATGTGTAGCTGAGTCAGACAGAAGTGGTGGGTAACCTGGGGACCTAGTACTTTCGATTGGCATCTGAAGTTGTGAGGGCAGTCTCATGGGACTGAGCCCTTAACCCATGGGATCTGATGTGATCTCCAGGTAGATGTGTGTGTCAGAATTAAGTCATAAGACACCCAGCTGGTGTCACAGAGAATTGCTTGGTGGGGGAAAAACCTCCACACATTTGGTGACCAGAATTATCAGAAGTGGGAATTCCCTGGCGGTCCAGTGGTTAGGACTCTGTGCTTTCACTAACAAGGGCCCGGGTTCAATCTCTGGTCGGGGAGCTAAGATCCTGCAAGCCACACAGACAAAAAAAAAAGAAAGTTATCAGAAGTGGTGTTCTGTATGAAAGTAAAGGAGAAAGGTAGGAGGAGAACTTAGATTTTCCTTAACACAGGTACACATAGCAAGTTTATCAGTCCCGACATTCACCTTCTTGCTCTCTTATTAGGCCACCTCTCGCCTGATCCTTTGGGAGAAAAGGGTTTCCTGGGTCTTTTCTTGTCTGCACTACTTAGTGTTTTGGGGTTGCTGGTTTCTCCATCACCTTGTCTTGGATCTATTATGCAAAAGAAAAGCCAGGGAACTCACCACCATGTCATTCCTTGAGTCTCGAGACACTAGCCAGTCTGCTGTCTTTTCTCCACCTTTCAGAGTCTTCCAGAGTCTTGTTTATATACAATATCCAGGTTTTTAGCTGTACTTAGTGGTAGAAATAGGGAGAAGCATGTCCACTCCATCATCTCCAGGAGCCAGAAATCTGGTTGTTAGAGTTTGTCAAATCCTGTTTTGGGTTTTTTTTTTTTTCCCATCAATTGATATGATCATATAATTTTTCTTGATATGGTGGCTGACATTGGTTGATTTTTGAACATTGAACCAGCCTTTCATACCTGGAATAAATCTCACTTGGTTGTGGTGTATAATTCTTTTTTTTTAAAAATAAATTTATTTATTTTATTTTTGGCTGCATTGGGTCTTCGTTGCTACGCACGGGCTTTTCTCTAGTTGAGGTGAGCGGGGGCTACTGTTCGTTGTGGTGTGCAGGCTTCTCATTGCGGTGGCTTCTCTTGTTGCGGAGCACGGGCTGTAGGCGCACGGGCTTCAGTAGTTGTGGCACGCGGGCTCAGTAGTTGTGGCTCGCGGGCTCAGTAGTTGTGGCTCGCGGGCTCTAGAGAGCAGGCTCAGTAGTTGTGGCACACGGGCTTAGATGCTCTGCAGCATGTGGGATCTTCCTGGACCAGGGCTTGAACCTGTGTCCCCTGCATTGGCAGGTGGATTCTTAACCACTGTGCCACCAGGGAAGCCCCAACTGTGGTGTATAATTCTTTATAAACATTGCAATATTTGATTTGTTAATGTTTTGTTGAATTTCTGTGGATAAGTTCAAGAGAGGTAGCAATCTGTATTTTTCTTTTCCTTGTTGTCCTTTTTTTCTGGTTTTGATAGCAAGGTAAAACTGGCCTCATAAAATGAGTTGGGAAGTGTTCTCTTATCTGGAAGAGATTTTATAAAATTGGTTCTAATTTCTCTTTAAAACATTTGGTAGAACTCTTCAGGGAAAACATCTGGGCCTGGAGATTTCCATTTTGAGGGCTAAAAATAACAAATTCAATCTCTTTGATGGTTATAGGACTATTTAGATGAGTTGGGTAGTTTGTGGTTTTGGAGTATTCAGTGCATTTCTTCTAAGTTGTTGAGTTTATGAGCCTACTGTTGTTCATAGTATTATTATCTTATAATCCTTTTAACAGCTACAGGATCTGTAGAGATAATTCCGTCTTATTCCCGATATTGGTGATTTGTATCATCTCTCTTTTTGTCTTTCTAGAGGTTTTTCAATTTTATCAATCTTTTCAAAGATCTATCTTTTTATTTCATTGATTTTATCATTTTTTTGTTTTCAATTTTATTGATTTTTGCTCTTATTTTTATTATTTCCTTCCTTCTGCTTGCTTTGGATCTATTTTTGCTCTTCTTTTTCTAGTTTCTTGGGGTAGGAACTTTGATTATTGATTTGAGAACTTTCCTCTTTTCTAATGTAAGCATCTAGTGCTGTGACTATCTCTCTCAGCACTGCTTTAGTGCACTGCACATATTTTGATTTGTATTTTCTCTTTTCTTTCAGTTCTATGTATTTGTAAAAATTTCCTTTTGACTTCCATTTTGACCCATAGATGATTGAGAAGCATGTTTTGAAATAAGTGTTTTAGAGGTTTTCCTGTTGTCTCTTTTTATTGATTTCTAGTTTGATTCCATATGGTCAAGACCATATGATATATGTATATGCTATATGCAACAAATTCTTCTAAATTTGTTGAGATTTGTTTTATGGCTCAGGTAATGGTCCATCTTGGTAAATATGTTCCATGGGCACTTGAAAAGAATGTATATTCTGTTATTGTTGGGTTGAATGTTTTATAAGTATCAATTAGATTCTGTTGATCAGTGGTGGTGTTCAGTTCTTCTTTATCATTGCTGAATTTCTCTCCACTAGTTCTATTAATTGCTGAAGTCCTCAATTATAATTGTGGATTTATCTATTTCTCCTTTCAGCCCCATCAGTTTTTGCTTCATGTATCCTGAAGCTATTTTCTTTAGTGCAGACACATTTAGGATTGCTATGTCTTCTTGGTGGACTGATTCTTTTATCATTATGCAAAGTTTCTCTTTGCCTCTAAGTTTATTTGCTCTCAAGTCTACTTTTTAAAAAATGTATGTTTGCATTGCTTATCTTTTTCCTTTCTTTCTTTTTTTCTTTTTTTTTTTCTTTTGGCTATGCTGCATGGCAGGCGGATCTTAGTTCCCTGACCAGGGATCGAACCTGTGCCCCCTGCTGTGGAAGTGCAGAGTCTTAACCACTGGACCACCAGGGAAGTCCCTGAAGTGAATTTCTTGTAGACAGCATATAGTTGGGTTGTGTTTTCTATTCACTCTGCCAATCTCTGGTATATTTGGACCATTTAAACTTAAAGTAATTAATGAGATATGTTTGGGTTTATGTCTCCCATTTTATTATTTGTTTTCTATTTGTTCCCTCTGATTCTTATTCTGTTTCTTTCTTCTTGCCTTCCTTTGGGTACATAAGCATTTTTTAGAATTCCATTTTTATTTATTTACATTATTTTTGAGTATGTCTCTTGTGTGGTTTTCTTAGTGGTTGCTCTAGGTATTACAATGTGCAGGTGTAACTTATCACAGTCTACTGATAGCAATGTTTTACCACTTTGATTGAAGTGGAGAAAACTTATTTCACTTTAGGTCCCTTTATCCTTCTGACTTTTAAAACATAATTGTCCTAAGTGTTTCCTCTATATACACTGAGCTCCATATCAGATGTTATTATTTTTGCTTAAATCATCAAATATGGTTTAAAAAGCTCATGAGGAGAAAGACATTCACTCCATGTTAACCCATTCTGTGGTTCTTTTTTTGATTCATGAATTCTTTGTCTGTTATTATTTTATTTTTGTTTGGAGAACTTCCTTTAGCCCTTCTTGAAGGGTAGATCTACTAGCAACAAATTGTTTTACTTTTCTTTCATCTGAGAATGTCTTTATTTCCTTTTCATTCCTGAAGGATAATTTTGCCCAATATAGAATTCTCAATTGACAGCTTTTTTTCTTTCAGTACTTGAAAAATGTGCCATGTCCTTTAGTCTCTGATTTCAGATGAGAAATTCACTGTTATTCTAATCAGTGTTCTCCTATACATAATGTGTCATTTTCCTCTAGTTGATTTCAAGTTTTTTTCTTTGTTTTCAGTTTTCAAAAAGCTTAATTATGATGTATTGGCATGGCTTTCTTTTGGTTTCTCCTACTGTGGTTTTCTCAGCTTCTTAAATCTGTAGGTTTGTGTCTCTTGCCAAATTTGGGAAGGTTTCAACCATTATTTCTTCAAATACTTTTTCATCACTACTCTCTTTCTCCTCTACTTCTGGCAGTCTAATTATATGAATCTTAGATCTTTGTTATTGCCATATAGGCCCCTGAGACTCTATTCACCTTTTTTTTCTTCAGTGTATTTTCTCTCTGTTGTTCAGATTGGGTAATTTCTATTGTTTATCTTCAAGGTCACTTCTCCTCTGTCAAATTCATCCTGCCATTGATCTTTTCTGCCTGAGTTTTAAATTTTGCTTATATTTTTCAGTTCTATCTTTCCATTTGATTCTTATTTTATATCTTACATTTGGTGAGAATTTCTATTTCTTCATTTGTTTCAAGTTTATTTGTAATTCCTTGTTAAATCATTTTTATAATAACTACTTTAAAATCCTTCTCAGATAGTTCCAATATCTGATTAATCTTGGTATTGGCTTCTATTGATTGTCTTTTCATTCACATTGTGATTTTTCTGGCTTTTGGTATGACCCCTGATTTTTTATTGTATCCCGCACATTTTGTCTATCATGTCAGGAGACTCAGGATCCTATTTAAATCTTCTGTTTTAGCAGTCACTCTGTCTAGGTTTATCATATAGGTCCTGACCTTTTGGGGCTGTGGTTCCAATGATAATTTAGTTTTCAGAGACCTTGCAATGTCATTCTGGTCTGCTTTGTTTGCCTGGTACCACTGGAGCACCACATCAGTCTTTGTTGGTGCCAGGGGTGGATGTTGATTTCCTGGTTCTGTCTGGTGCCCATGGGTGTGGGATGGAAAATGTGGGACTGGGAGGTGGGAGCACTTTTTTTGGTTTCCTAGTGCCTCCTGCCACATCTGTGCTGGTGCTACCCTCAGGGATTCAGGGCCCTTTCCTTGGTCTGCATGCTCCATGCTAAGTTTCAAATGGTTGTTTTGTTTTGTTTTGTTTTGGTGGTTGCATTGCTGCAAGTGTCCCAGCATGCCCTATCAGACTCTAATTTAGCTGATCTGTCCATGAATCAGGTCCAGTTATCAGGAATCTTGATGTGTCAAGAGAAGTGACATGTGCAAAGCCACAGGAGGGGTGGGGTGGTGGTGGTGGTGGTGGGGACTGTGGCCTAGTGGCAACTTCTTTTTCCTACAGGCTCCAGTCTGCATAATTGTCAGTCACTGACACTAGTAGTTCAAAAGCCTCATTAGGTCTGACTGGCCTAAGTGGGATGGCAGTCTGTTGAATTTTTTTAAAAGCACTTCCATCTCTATTAGGTTTTTGTTTAATAAAATGATCAGCCACCCCTCCCCCATCTTGTGTTATTTTAGTGACACCATATGGCTGTGGAAGCCAGGTGGGCTCCTGGTTGTGTCTTATTCTACTGCTACTGTTTTAGTTGTGGCCATTTCTCCACTGGAAACATTCCATAAAATCAAGAGAAGTGTTATGCCTACTTAAAACATCTGTTATTCCAGTACTTTTAGCAGCATCCATTAGAACCATTTGGGTGTATGTCCATCAAGTAAAACATAACACAGTTTGACCAGATATCAACTGTGATGAGGCACCACTGATAACCAGAAAGTGTGTCACAGATCTGATGTTAATCTATTAGGAGAGGGTGGGGCCAATGCCCAGTATAATGGGGGCTCTTTAATCACAAGACTTTGCCAGAAGTTATAAGTTTGGCAAGCAGTCCCCTATTTTGTAAGACACTTCTAAACTTGGTTTCCAGAGGGACTGAGTGTTGTAAATCCACCCACATAAGTCCAAGAAACTTTACTTGGCAAGCAGGACTCTGGATGTTGTTGGAGTTGATCAGCTACCCCTGCTGGTAAAGATGAGATGACACCATAGTCAGGGCTGCTGACACTAAGGCTTTTGACTTGCTAACCAACAGGACATCATCTATATAGTGAAAGCTTTGGACCTCATAAGGTAGAGGTAGTTGCACTAAATCATGACTTATCCACTGGTGACAAATTGTAGGGGGAGGGCAGAGTTTGTCTCATGAGTGCTTTTTACATGTGGCAGTGCCCTGAAAAGAGAAAAAGCATGAACTGCCAGATCCCAGGGGGTTTCCTCATAACCCCTAACTTGGCCTACATTGCCCTTATGTCTTTTCTCCAAAGAGGCATCATGACTTTACCTGCCCCACGTTGGGTGTCAATTTGTCAAGTGGTCAAGCAGTCCCTAAGTGGCAGTGAAGTTGGCTTGTCATATTTCCATAGATTCAGCTGCTAAGGAGACAATGAACCATAAGGATTTATTATTTACATAGACAGTAAAAGCAAGGTCGGTACTGTGTGACACTGAACCAGAGGGGCCAGGTGACAGAAAGCATGCATGGTGGGTCACTCTGTCATTGAGAACCCTTCTCTAACCTACACACAAGCAGTTGTATGACTTACACAGAAGCCTGCAGCTGTACCCTAAGGGGAGGCAGCAAAGCAGAAAATCCCATGCCTTACCCAATCCGGGGGGGACAGATGAGAAATGGCTTTGTGGGAACCTTTGGCAAGATAGCAAGACTTCTGGAAGATAGGGAGGCAGGTGAGGAACATCCTGTAACAGCCCCTCACAAGACTGCCCCGTTCCAGGGGAACATCACAGGGCATTCTTCCAGAACTCGGGTGACTGCAATCAGACCTTGACTACATGACCTATGTGGAGAAAAGCAAGGTGGCCAGGACACCATGTTCGAGCCATTTGCCTACAATTTATACGTGAACATTCAGGCCTTGTAGCTTAGAAACTTACTAGCATTTTATAGGAAATGACTAGTGAATAGAGAATTTTAAGCAGTACCCTTACCTATAAGGTTGTCTCATTCAATCTTGGTTAATATGGTTCAAATAGAAAATATTTTGTTAAAAATATCAGAACAGGGACTTCCCTGGTGGTCCAGTGGTTAGGACTCCATGCCTCCACTGCAGGGGGCCTGGGTTCGATCCCTGGTCAGAGAACTAAGATCCCACATGCCACCAAATATACCAAAACAAAACAAAATGTGACCAAAACCAAAACAAACACACACACACACACACACACACGAAACAAAAGAAGCAAAAAGATTTAAAAAATTAGAACATGAAAATGAATGTTTTCTTATTATTCATGTGCCATTGTTACAACTTTGGAATTCCCCTAATAAAAATGTAGAAGCAAATAGGTAAAATCAGATAAAAGCTAAATAAGGATTTTAGTATTATGATAAGAGGATAAATGTAAGGCAAAGTATTTATGCTTTTGGATAGAATAATCTTATACATTTAAATTCAAAGGTCCTTTGTATTCTGACATTTATCTTGTACAGTTTCTGTGTATTCATAGTCACTTTTTGTAAACCCTTGAATGGTGTAAATAAAACAGCTTTCTGTTGCCAGAGACTTATATTTAAATCAATATTACTATCCAAACATCTAAATTTCTTTTAACACATGGTTACCTGTTTATTTCTTCTATATTCTTCTATGTAGGGTAAATTCAGCTCATCTCCTCAGGTTTTAAATTAAACTGAATTAAAAAAAAACCTTTGTGGGCTTCTGGTGGTGCAGTGGTTGAGAATCTGCCTGCCAATGCAGGGGACACGGGTTCAAGCCCTGGTCTGGGAAGATCCCACATGCCGCGGAGCAACTGGGCCCGTGAGCCACAACTACTGAGCCTGTGCGTCTGGAGCCTGTGCTCCGCAACAAGAGAGGCCGCGATAGTGAGAGGCCTGCGCACCTCAATGAAGAGTGGCCCCCGCTTGCCGCAACTAGAGAAAGCCCTCGCACAGAAACGAAGACCCAACACAGACAAAAATATTAATTAATTAATTAATTAATTTTAAAAAATGACACCTTGCACTTGAAAGAGTTATGAAAATTATATAAAGAAAATAACATATGCAAACTAGTATATATAGAATGGGTAAACAACAAGGTCCTCCTGTATAGCACAGGGAACTATATTCAATATCTTGTGATAAACCATAATGGAAAAGAATACAAAAAAGAATGTGTGTGTGTTTATATATACATATATACACATATATATGTTTAACTGAATCACTTTGTAGTACAGCAGAAATTAACACAGTATTGTAAATCAACTATACTTCAATTAAAAAAAAGAGAAAAAGGGGATTTCCCTGGCTGTCCAGTGGTTAAGACTCCATGTTCCCAATGCAGGGGGCATAGGTTTGATCCCTGGTCAGGGAACTAAGATCCCACATGCCACACGGCTCGGCCAAAAAAAAAAAAAAGAAAGAAACAATAACAATACTTTAACTTAATAAGTTTAAACTTGGTGTGTAATAATATAGGGGACACAATGTTATATGTCAGACATGTTTCAAAAAAATATAGGAAACAGTGAGAGGCAGATGAGAGTGGGCACTTGTTTAGGGTGTGGCCCAACTCAGAGGCAACAGGCAACACTGCACTCCGCCAGCTGTAGGCCCTGGCACCCCACAGCCTCAGCTCTCAGTGCCACTCCAGAGAAGCTGGAACACTCTTAGCATTGAATCTATGAGTTCTTCCTCCTGCTGCCCCAGGAAGATACTTGTTCAAAGCCCTTCCCATAGGTGTCAGCAGGATACAATTTGTGTTTGGAGGACCATCAGATATTCAGACTATGATGTTTGGGACCAAAGCAGTCAAATACTTAAGAGTAAGATAATTTCAGTCGAAAGTGTTTTAGAGAACCATGTAAATGAAAGTTTCAGTTAAGGGGGGGATGGGGGAATCATACCTTTTATATGCATGTGAATGCATATAATGCATGCGAATTAATGCATGCAAATCTCTCATACTGTGATACAAAGCCCAAAATAGAAGAGGGGTCCCCACTCCTGAGACCATCTAAACCTGCAGAATCAGAGTGATTTGGGTCACTTTTTTACTTTCAGCTTTTACTTTCAGCTTTTACAGTAACGCAATGTCATTCAAGTGTCATCTCTAGTCATGACTTCCCCTGATGTTCCAGAAAGGGTTGCTTATTGCCAGTAATTAGAGAAATGTAATAAATGCCTTTACAAATAATTTTGCAAATACATTTAACAATGCCAAGTGTTGGTGAGAATATGGAGCAGTTGGAGTTCTCACACACTGCTGGTGAAAGTACAAATTGGTACAGCAACTATGGAGAACTATTTGGCATTATCTACTAAATTTTAACATATGCATACCCTGTTTCCCAGCTATTCCACTCCTAGGCATCTACCCAGCAGAAATGCATTCATATGCACACCAAAAGTCATGTAGATGAGTGTTTACATCAATGTTCTTTGTTGAAATAAGAACCTGGAAACAACACAAATGTCCGTGATGATACAATGGCTAAATTATGATATATTCACACAATGAAATACTAGACTGTGACTAAAAGAACAAACCATAGGTATATGAAACAACATGGATGAATCTCATAACATGATGTTGAGTGAAAGACGTCAGACACCAAACAGTACATCCAATACGATTCCAATTATTAAAGTTCAAGCACAGACAAAACAAACGTATGGTGTAACAAGTCAGGATAGCAGTTACTTTGAGGAGGCAGGAGGATAGTGCTTGGAAAGGCACAAAGGGAGTTTCTGGGGGTGCTGATAAGGTTCTATTTCTTTTTTTAATTTTTATTTACTTTTAAAAATTTTATTGGAGTATAGTTGATTTACAGTGTTGTGTTTCAGGTGTACAACATAGTGATTCAGTTATACATATACATATATTCATTCTTTTTCAGCTTCTTTTCCCATATAGATTATTACAAAATATTGAGTAGAGTTCCCTGTGCTATACAGTAAGTCCTTGTTGGTTATCTATTTTACATATAGTAGTGTGTGTATGTTAATCCCAAGCTCCTAATTTATCACTCCTTGCCATGTTTCCCCTTTGGTAACCATAAGTTTGGTTTTGAAATTTGTGAGTCTGTTTCTGTTTTATAAATAAGTTCATCTGCATCATTTTAAACAATTAGATTCCATATATGAGTGATATCATGTGATATTTGTCTTTCTCTGACTTCATTTAGTAGGATAATCTCTAGGTCCATCCATGTTGTGTAAATGGCATTATTTCATTCTTTTTTATGGCTGAGTAATATTCCATTGTGTATTTGTACCACATCTTGTTTATCCATTCCTCTGTCGATGGACATTTAGGTTGCTTCCATGTCTTGGCTATTGTAAATACTGCTTCAGTGAACATTGGAGTGCATGTATCTTTTCAAATTATGGTTTTCTCCGGATATGTGCCCAGGAGTGGGATTGCTGGATCATATGGTAGTTCTATTTTTAGTTTTTTAAGGAACCTCCATACTGTTCTCCATAGTGGTTGTACCAATTTCATTCCCACCAACAGTGCAAGAGGGTTTCCTTTTCTCCACACCCTCTCCAGCATTTATTGTTTGTAGATTTTTTGATGATGGCCATTCTGACCGGTGTGAGGTGATATCTCGTTGTAGTTTTGATTTGCAACTCTCTGATAATTAGTGATGTTGAGCATCCTTTCATGTGCTTTTTGGCCATCTGTGTGTCTTCTTTGCAGAGATGTCTATTTAGATCTTCTGCCCATTTTTAGATTGGGCTGTTTGTTTTTTTGACATAGAGCTGCATGAGCTGTTTGTATATTTTGGAGATTAATCCCTTGTTGGTTGCTTCATTTGCAAATATTTTCTCCCATTCTGTGGGTTGTCTTTTCGTTTTGTTTATGGTTTCCCTTGTTGTGCAAAAATTTTAAGTTTAATTAGGTCCAATTTGTTTATTTTTGTTTTTATTTTCATTACTCTAAGAGGTGGATCAAAAAAGATCTTGCTGAGATTTATGTCAAAGAATGTTCTGCCTATGTTTTCCTCTAAGAATTTTATAGTGTCTGGCCTTACCTTTAGGTCTTTGATCCATTTTGAGTTTATTTCTGTGTATGGTTTTAGAGAATGTTCTAATCTCATTGTTTTACATGTAGCTGTCCAGTTTTCCCAGCACCACTTATTGAAGAGACTGTCTTTTCTCCATTGTATATTCTTGCCTCCTTTGTCATAGATTAATTGACCATAGGTGTGTGGGTTTACTTCTGGGCTTTCTATCCTGCTCCATTGATCTATATTTCTGTTTTTGTGCCAGTACCATGCTATTTTGATGACTGTAGCTTTGAAGTATAGTCTGAAGTCAGGGAGCCTGATTCCTCCAGCTCCATTTTTCTTTCTCAGGATACCTTTGGCTACTCGGGGTATATTGTGTTTCCATACAAATTAAAAAAATTTTTTTTCTAGTTCTGTGAAAAATGCCATTGGTAAATTTGATAGGGATTATGTTGAATCTGTAGATTGCTTTGGGTAGTATAGTCATTTTCACAATATTGATTCTTCCAATCCAAGAACAAGGTATATCTTTCCATCAGGGTTCTATTTCTTGACCTGGGTATAATTACATGTGTGTATGTATTCATTTTGGAATAATCCAGTCAGCTATATGCTTAGGATGTGTGCATTTTTTTGATAAAAGCTTCTATGAAAGTTTAAAAAAATCAATTGAAAGAATAAAACATGAATAAAACATCATGTCATGGAAAAATACACTTTATTATTGATAACCTAACCAGACACAAGCTATCACTAATGTTAAATGAAAAAAAAAGTGCACAACCTAAAAGTTGAGAATTATGTTTTATCTAGCAGACTTACTGTGGACTATAGCCTGGGCTACAGCAACTCAGATAGCTCTGAGGCACTGGTCCAAAGAGGTTAATGAGGATCCAGGATATATGAGTGTTTTGCTGAAAAAAAAAATGTAGTTGAACATAAAATGATTACTGCAAATCACAAAAAACAGACATCTCCAGTTAATGATTTTGGTGCTTTTCTATATGTGGGAAGATACAAGAGTCTGGGCTCATTAAAATCATTCCTTAGATATGTATCTCAACTGTCTAGGGCCAGTATCCTGTTTTTCTCCATCCTGAATTCCCCTCAGGGGGCACTGTGTGTGTTTGTCTGCGGGGGGCTGCAGTGGCTGATGGCTTGATGGCCGCAACACCCTTTGTTTACTGAAATGGCAGGCAACATTCTTTGTCCATGCCAATGCTTCTAGGTGCCCTTTTGAATGCTTTTTCTTTGCCTTCAGGCTTTGTCCTCAGTCATCATTTCTTCTCACTCCACACGCTCTGTACTGATGTCACTGTTCCCATGCCTTCAGTTGCCATGTTAACGCAGAGTGCTCTCATGTTGCTATTTCATACTTTTCTCCCTCAAGCTCAAAAGAAGCATTTCAGAAAGGGTTCCTTGGAACATGAGTCCTGCAAGATACTCTGTGGGAAGAAAGCCAGGTCCATGGTCAAATGATTTTGGGAAATGCCTTTGCTCTTAGAAATTCACAATATGCATTAGCGTATTAAAGACTCTGTACCTGTTTAACTTTGTGTAACCAAACGTTCCCCCTAACTTCTTTTACATGGAGTCCCTGCTCTTTCATTTTTCGGTTAACATTTGCTAATGCCCTAGAGAACTATCATTTTTTAGGGCAACTGCTTTGGGAAATGTGGACGTTAACCCATTTATCCAACTATCTGATGGATGTCTCTATTTGGATGTCACACAGATGCAACAAACTCATCTTGCTCAAAACAGATCTCATACTATCCTTCAGTTCTTAGAGGTAATCAGTCATCAGATCCCAGGATTATATTCTTCAAATCTCACTCAACATCCCCAATCCTCACTGTTTCTACTTCAGGCCATTATTACATTTTCTACCTGGACTATTGCAGTAGTCTCCTAAATGTCTTTCTTATCCCATTCTTTCTCTTTCCTTGAATTCATACCTCACACTGCCACCAAACTGATCGTCTGAAAACATACAGTGATTATGTTATTCCCACTAGTTAAAACTGAGGATTATTTCTTCATTTGCTTCAGTGAAAAGCTTGCATTCCTTAGTGGGGCCGGCAGGGTGCTCCGTGACTGGCCCTTGCCCTGCTCTAAACCTCTGGTGCCTTCCTTCTCTTCCTCTGTACCATGTACAGATCACAGAAGGCAACAAATCATTTCCCACCCTCTGCTCCCTCTGCCTAGAATTTCTTTATCATCCTTACAGATTAGTAGAGTCAGAACTGGGTTCCAATTCCCACTTTACACCTTACTAGCTCTGTGACCTTGCACAAGGTACTTTAACACTGTGGGCCTAATTTTCCTCATCTGTAAATTGGGGATCATCATAGGCTCAGTGCTTAGCAAAACAAAACCAAACAAAACCAAAAACCCCAAAATATACTTCATACATTTTATTTTTATTTAAAAAATATATTTTATTTATTTATTTATTTGGCTGTGTCGGGTCTTAGTTTTGGCACGCAGGATCTTCGTTGCTGCATGCAGGATCTTTCATTGCTGCATGCGGGCTCTTGTTGAGGCACACGGGCTTCTCTAGTTGTAGCGTGTGGGCTTCTCTCTAGTTGTGGTGCACGGGCTCCAGAGCACGCGGAATCAGTAGTTGTGGTGCACAGGCTTAAGTTGCCTCGTGGCATGTGGTATCTTAGTTCCCCGACCAGGGATCAAACCCGCGTCCCCTGCATTGGAAGGCAGATTCTTAACCACTGGACCACCAGGGAAGCCCCTACTTCATACATTAAAAAAAAATAAAGCTGTGACAACTTTATGTTTTAAGACCCAAATTTTTTTAGTGGCAATTTTGAAGGATCTTTACTCAAGATTGCCTAGCAAGCTGGTATCATTTTACCTTTAGTAGTTGCTATCTCTTTTTCCTCTCCCAGCTATACTGAGATATAATTGACATAACAGTGTAATAACATCACATAACAATGTGTTATTTGATACATTTATAAATTGCAAAATGATTAGCAACATAGCATTAGCTACTACCACTATTCCATTACATAATTACCATTTCTTTATTTTTGATGAGAACATTTAAGGTGTACTCTCTTAGCAACATTCAAGTATATGATATAGTACCATTAGTGGGATAATGTATCATTAGAATCACCATGCTGTATATTAGATCCCAGAACTTGTTCATCTTATAACTGGAAGTTTGTGCCCTTTGACTAATGTCTCCCCATTTTCCCCACCCCCTGATAACCACAACTCTACTCTCTGCTTCTCTGAGTTCAACTTTTTTAGATTTCACATACAAGTGAGATCATGCAGTATTTGCTCTCTCTCTCTAAGACCCAATGTGTTGCATATAGCCTTTATTTTAACTTTGAATCTAGCATTTAACCAGTAGTTACACACCTCAAGCTAGGCTCACCCATGACACTGCTTCTCCAGCAACCTAACCAGCAGCCCTAAGCCCACTGAGCTTCAATCTTTTCAAGGAGGCCCAGGCCTTACAGGGGACTCTCAGCCTGATGATGCCTTAGAGAAGGTGTGTTATGTCACCATAACACCAGTGGTTGCACTCGAGAAGAGGCCAGTGTGGGTGCCACCATCTTGCTTGAGGGAGGAAGGATGCTGAGTGGTGCACACCAGAGCTGTGGGGACTGTTTTGTTAGTTTAAAGCATCTGTCTACAAACTTCAGTCTTCAGTGAGCACTCTAGAAAATTGTCAGCTTCCCAGATGGAGCCTATGGGGATCAGGATTGTTGTGCAAAGTTTAAGAACATGGTCTGATTTCCTGTCACCTTACTGACATCCTCTCCTCCAACCTGTCTTCCCACTCACTTCCTTCAAGACATGTTGGCCTCCTTGCCACGTGCCCTTAATACCCGGGGGCACCCAGTAATTTCCCACCTCAAGCCTCTGTGTTTGACTTTCCCTCTGCTTGGTACACTCTTCCTCTGGTTGCCCACGTGGCTGGCCGCTCCCTCATGCTCTGCTTAAAGGTCACCTTTGCAGAGAGGCCTTCCTTGACCTTCTTTCTCCAAGTCAGAAAACCACCATCCTGAATTTTAAAAAGATAGCTTTTCGTGTGTGTGTGTGTGTGTGTGTGTGTGTGTGTGTGTGTGTGTGAATTTTTTGCCCTTAATTACTTTCTGTCCACCTATTTGTTTACCTGCTTATTGCTTGTCTTTCCCACTCATATATAAGCTTTATGTGGGTAGGGATTTTTCTCTGTTCTCTTTCACTACTGTATAACCAGCTCCTAGCACACAACAAATAAATAGGTAAAGTACTGGGGGATGGTGTGGAGTTTGTCTTCTCTGGGCATTAGCAGAATCTCGGGGGGTTCAGAATGGGTTACTAGCCTGGAGTTACCTTCCTGCTGCTGAAGACAATCTCAAGTCCTCCCCCACTGTGCCCCCAGTGTATGTCCAGTCTCATGGATGACAAATATCAGTGGGCAAGGACACCAAGATCATGATCCTCACCTCCTGAGACTCTTGTTTCTTCCTCAAGGTATTTATGAGGGTCCTGGGTGATGGTGGTGAATGCTGGTCATTCAGGCAGAGGCCCACCCATTCTGTCCTGGGTAGGCCGTGAGAATGTGCGTTCATGTCTAAGAGCTGAAACTCGCGTCCCTCAGGGTCCAGCATGTGAACCACAGCCAGAACAGGTTGGAGAGACCATAAGCCTGCTGGTCCTGCAGGAGTGAGGAGGGCCGCCTGGGAGGCTGTGGAGGAGAGACGAGGTGGGAAGGATGGTGTCTGAAGGTGAAGGGGGATGTCTGAGGGAAGAGGCCTAAGGATATTTGTGCCCTGATGCCTATGTCCCTACTATTGTTTTCCCTTCCCCTTCAGTGGGCCCCCAGCTGTCTTCCCCACACCTAACTCTCTGTGCCCATGGGTACCACGTCTCTCCCCTCAATGTGCACCATCTGTCTGGGCAGACTGGAGGAGACCACTTCCCACCTTTTGTCCACTAACACCGCATCTACCTGAGCCTGACACATGGACCCGAGGATAGGAGATGAGGGCTTGGAGCCTCATGACAAAGTTATCCAGCAGTGGGTGAGGGGCCAGCGGGACGGGGTCAGAAGAAATGCTTCTGTGTCAGGCTGCCTTGCTCTTCACCTCAGAAGCGGGCCAGATGGCCACGTGGAGGTTCAGACAGGGTCAAGAGTAACAGATGGAGACTAATTTTTACCAGTCAAGGCAAGGGTGGGTCTGAAAGTGGAGTCAGCTGGGAGACTCCCCTTGGTGTGTGGGCACCCAGTCGGTTGAGGGCTGCAAGCTTGGGCTTGGTGATCGGTTTGGGGACTTAACATTGCACCTAGGCCTGGGATTTGGGGTCTTGCTTGGAATAAAGCAGCTTAAGTCCCCAGGCTGGAATTTAGCTAGAGTGAAACGCCTAGCAACAAGCCAGCCCCTTAGCTACAGCAAGGACACTGGCAATGCAGGCCTGGAACCTCTCCCTTGGAATCCTTGGCAAGCAGCACTGAGGCCTAGAGATCATGGTCAGAGACGGAACGCTTAGTGGAGAATGGGTGTCATGGAGACTGGGGCTTGCACCCAGGCCTGGCAGGGTGGGGTGAGGAAGATTAGATTCAGTCACAGAGCATTTGGGGGAGAGGGAGTTCACTCACATTTGGGATGGGCGTGGCTAAAAGGAACCACCTCTCTGGAGGGCTGACAGGAGATGGCTGTGCTCAAGAAGAGGCCTTAGTGTGGGTACCACCAGCTTGCTTGAGGTTTAGGGAGGAAGGATGCTAAACGGTGCACAGCAGAGCTATGAGGACTGCTGTGTTGGTTTAAAGTATCCATCTACAACCTTCAGTCCTCAGTGAGCACTCTAGAAAATTGTCAGCTTCCCAGATGGAGCCTACGGGGATCAGGATTGTTGTGCTAAGTTTAAGAACATGGTTAACTTAAAATCTCAGTGTCAGACTACACTTTTATTTTTTATTTATTAAAATTACTGGACTGAATGTCAATATTATGACATAGTATGAGTGTGTTTCGTGTTTGGTAATTGCAATCATTGTTGCTTTTGTTGTGGTCATCCATTTACAATGCTTGGTGTCAGTTTATTTATCTCTTGTAAAAATAAAATACAGTGTGTGTGTGTGTGTGTGTGTGTGTGTGTGTGTGAAAAAACAACTAGGAAAAAAAATAAATATTAAAACAAAAAAAAGAATAAATTGGATTCTTCATTCCCTCCTGGAAAAAGGGTTGGGAACTAATAATTTTTGAGCGCCCGTTAGCATCCATGGTTTGAGCAACCATGCTGGGAATTTTATATATGTTATTGCATTCATTCTTACGGGACAGGGATAAAAGAAAATATATTGAATTCTAAGAGATTGCAGGTGTTTTCCTCCCCCATTTCTAAAGAGGAAGGCTGCTGCCTTGGTTAAGGAGCTACCTTTGTAGTGCAGGATCCAGGTGTTCCCAAATGAAAAGAAAATCAAGAGATGAAGAGACTCATCTACATCCTTGGCACATTGATATTTTGTGCCAAATAGTTCTTTGTTTTGGAGGCTGACCTATGCACTGTAGGATGTTTAGCAGCATCCCTGGCCCCCACTTGGGAATCACATGTTTAAGGGTTGAGACTTGGAGGTGAGAAAGGAGCTAGACTAGAGAGGTGGTGGAGTGGGCGTTGAGGACAATTTTGGGGGGTAGAAAGAGAAAAAGGAGAAGTTTTTGAGTCACTACTACAGACTGAGGATGAGAGAATCCCCCAAAAGATTTTTTGAGAAGTTATTTATTAAGAGTGAATTTTCCCCTTTATAATTTTCTTGAAAGTTTGGATCAGGATTTGAGTTGCTCTGAATTGTGATTTTTATATGGTTGTTGCTTTCTTTGAATATGATTCTGTGTTGAAACTGGACCACATGGTAGGTGTTCGTGTAGATTTTATATGGTTTACACTCATAACAGTCTTTTAAATTCACACTATCCCCATTTTTATAGATGATGCCCTAATCTCTCTGAAAGGTAAGATTTCACCTTGTACCATTCTTCCTTCCTCTTCCCTTTACCTTCACAGAGAGGACCATGTTTCATTTTCTCAAGATTTTAAAAAGACTAGTATGAAAAAACACCTGTTTTTCCTCTTTTAAAATGGTGTCATAGCTTACATTCAGAGGTAATTTAACATCTAACCCTCATATGATTCAGAAAGGTATGTCTGCAAGTTTCTTATTGTTGCTATAACAAATAACTACAAATTCAGTGGTTTAAAACAATACAAACATTATCTTACAGTTCTGGAGATCCACAGTCAGTCTCAGTGGGCTAAAATCAAAGCGTCAACAAGGCTGCATCCCTTCTGGAGACTCTAAGGGAGAATCCATTTCCCTGCCTTTTCCAGCTTCTAGAGACTGTGCATTCTTGACTCATGACCCTGCATCACTTCAACCTCTGTTTCTTTCATCATATGTACTTTTCTCTTTGACCTGCCTGCCTCCTTCTTAATAAGGACACTTCTGATTACTTTGTGAACCCACCTGAATAATCCAGGACAATCTCTCCATTTCAAGATACTTAATCACATCTGCAAAGTCCCTTCTGCCCTGTAAAAGAGCATATTTACAGGTTCCAGAGACTGGGATGTGGGCATCTTTGGGGTCATTATTCTGCCTTCCCCAGCAAGGGTGTAAGACCTCGCAGTATGTATGGTCTCATTCTGACAACGTGCTTGAATTGTTCCATCTTGACTTGATTTTTTTTTAATATGAAATTCTTAGGCTTAGCTGACATTTAATTTTCCCATTAGAAAAGGGATAAGGATTAATCAAATTATAATAATATTGATGGAGATGCTGATAAGAGTTTTAAATACTAACTCAAGTTCCTCTTTAATTTCATTCCTAGTATCTAATTACTAGGCCCGTCAAGAAGAAGAAAGTTGTGGCTACAGCACATTCAATGGTCTTCCTGAAACATACAGCATGTCTAATAGTTAAATAGGTGGGATAAATCCTCTTTCAACAGATTCAGAAGTATCACCTGCCCAGCACAGTGCCTGACACAGAGTAGTGGTCCATGAATGTTGCTTAAATAATTAAAAGACCGCACAGTCACATCAGGTTTTATTGACGTTGAAATATGTTGGTGAGAGATGATACCAAAAGCTGTTATGTCATTTGTTATATATTTGGACATAATGCAATTTGACCTGCACTGCCTAACTTCTGGTGAAGCTCATGGGTTGGGTACATTAGTGTTACTGTGATTTCATTTCACTTCTTCCTTGTCAATATACTCAAACTAGTTTCTCCGAGGCCTCTTCTCCTTAACTCACTTTTCTGTTGTGCTTGATGAAGTGAATAATCATAGGCTTCAAAACTTGCCTTGAACTTGGAAGTTCAGCCATGGGCTGGAGGGAGATAGTGTACGAGTTAAGAGCGTGGACTTGGCAGTCAGACTGATGATGTATTTAAATGCTACCTCTGCCACTTGCTGAGAAGCTGCAGGCCCATCCTGAGCCTCAGTTTTCTCACCTGAAAGTGATGATAATAGTGCCTGTTGAATCATAGGGTTGTGGAGAGGATTCAAGGAGAGCCATGTGAAATGCAGAGTCAGTGCCTGGCTCACAATGACCACTTAGTAAATAAAAGCTAATATTTGTCAGATTGAATTATTACCTATTAACCAGTAAGACTGTAAGACGGGTGTTCTGTACTTTCCTGTGTCCATGACTATTTTGAGGAGAATTTTGGGGAAAAACCTATCCCTCCTCCTGGAGGAGAGTGGGAGAGCGGATGCTTAATGGTCGGAGGATTTTTTTTGAAGTGATCAAAATATATTGTAACTAGATAGAGGTGGTGGTTGTACAACATTGTGAATGTATTAAGTGCCACTGAATTGTATACTTTAAAATGGTTAAAATGGTGAGTTTAATGGTATGTGTATTTTGCCACAATTAAAAAAAAATCTCAATGTCAGACTACACTTTTATTATTTATTTATTTATTTATTAAAATTTATTTATTTATTTATTTTTGGCTGCATTGGGTCTTCGTTGCTGTGCGCGGGCTTTCTCTAGTTGCAGCGCAGGGGGGCTACTCTTCATTGCTGTGCGTGGGATTCTCACTGTGGTGGCTTCTCTTGTTGTGGAGCACGGGCTCTAGGCATGTGGGCTTCAGTAGTTGTGGCACACAGGCTTGGTAGTTGTGGCTCGCGGGCTCCAGAGTGCAGGCTCAGTAGTTGTGGTGCAGGGGCTTAGTTGCTCTGTGGCATGTGGGATCTTCCCGGACCAGGGCTCAAACCTGTGTCCCCCTTCATTGGCAGGAGGATTCTTAACCACTGCGCCACCAGGGAAGTCCCAGAATGCCACAGACGCTTACTGTTCTTACCCAGTTTTACTAGATTTTCTTTCTTTTTCTTTCTTTCTTTCTTTCTTTCTTTCTTTCTTTCTTTCTTTCTTTCTTTTCTGCACCATGTGTCACGCAGGATCTTAGTTCCCACATTGGAAGCATTGGAAGCACAGATTCTTAACCACTGGACCACCAGGGAAGTCCTAGATTTTCTTGAATAAATAGTTCTTCATTTGCTGTATGCTCTTAGGACAATTTGCAGAGACTTTAACTGGTTGCTTTCTTAAAAAGAAATTTCACCAACTTTATTAGTTTTGTTGGAAGGGGGTCCATGGAACATCTCACTCTACCACCCTGGAACTCTCCATATATATATTTAACTGACCCAGCTTCAGTAATTGAAAGACTACTATTAACTATCAATAATACTGTATTGCATATTTGAAAGTTGCTAAGAGAGTAGATCTTAAAAGTTCTCATCACTAGAAAAAATATCCATGAGTACGTATGATGACAGATGTTAACTAGACTTGTGGCCATCATTTTGTAATATATACAAATATCAAATCATTATATTGTACACCTGAAACTAATATAATGTATGTCAATTATACCTCAATAAAGTTAAAAAGAAAAAGACCATCCTTTTCCCACTGTACTGTACTGTGACTGTGACCTTTGTCATAAATCAGGTGGTGAATTTAAATAAATAAATAAATAAATAAATAAGTAAATAAATATATATATATTTGTTCTGGACTCTCCATTTTGTTCTGTTGGTCTACCTGTTTATCCTCACACCTATGTCACATTGTCTTAGATCCTGGAGCTTTTTAACAAGGCTTGAAATCAGGTAGTGTAAGTCCTCCAACTTTTTCTTCTTTTTCCTCTTCTCCTCCTCATCCCTCAAGACTGGACTTAGCTATGGTGTTTTTACCATGTACAACTTTTAAACATTTTTATGTCATTGAATATATGTCTTTCTCTTTATGGTTTCTAGATTTTGAGTCACTGTTAGGAAACTTTTCGTCAGTCCCAGGTTATAAAGGAGTTCACTGCCTTTCCTTTGTGTATGTGTATGTGTGTGTGGTTTTATTTTATACGTTTAGATCTCTGATCCATATAGGATCTGTCTTAATATACAGTGTGAGGAATGGGTCTAGTTTAATTTTCTTTTCCACTTTGCTATCTTTTGTCCTAATACCACCTATCAACTGTGTTCATCTCTTTTACCACTGATTTGAGATGACAGCTGTACCATAATTTCCCTTGTGCACTTGGGTCTGTTTCTATATTTTCTATTCAATTTCACTAGTCTGTGTGCCAGTACCACATGTTTTAATTATAGAGACTTTATAGTAAAATTTAATATCTGGAAGAGTTTGTCCCTCCTCAAGGTTCCTCTCCCCACCCCTAGATTTGTTGAGATATAATTGACACATAACATTGTATACATTTAAGGTGTACAACGTGATGATTTGATATATGTATATATTGCAAAATTATTACCACCATAAGGTTAGTTAAGAAGTCCATCACCTCACAGAGTTACCTTTTTTTTTTGTGGTGAGAATGTTAAGATCTACCCTCTTATTAACTTTCAAGTGTACAGTACAGTATTGTTAACTATAGTCACCATGCTGCACAGTAGCTCCCCAGAACTTATTCATCTTATAACTGGAAGTTTATAGCCTTTGACCAACATCTCCCCATTTCCTCCCAAGCCCCAGGTAACCATCCTTCTACTCTCTGTTTCTCTGAGTCTGTCTTTTTTAGATTCCACATATAAGGGATATCATACAGTATTTGTCTTTCTCTGACTTATTTCACTTAGCATAATGCCCTCAAGTTCCATCCAAGTTGTCATAAACAGCAAGATTTCCTTCTTTCTCATGGCAAATATATATATATATATTTTTTCCCCTCCCTTTATTCTTTTGTCAGTGAACACTTAGGTTGTTTCCATGTCT
Source organism: Balaenoptera ricei (assembly GCF_028023285.1). Lineage (NCBI taxonomy): Eukaryota > Metazoa > Chordata > Mammalia > Artiodactyla > Balaenopteridae > Balaenoptera > Balaenoptera ricei. Next base: position 43,408,784 of record NC_082660.1, read on the forward strand.
TCACTATTGTGACTAATGCTATGGAGGTTCCTCAAGAAATTAGAAATAGAACTACCATATGATCTAGCAGTCCTGCTTCTGGGCATATATCTGAAAGAAATGAAATCACTATCTTGAAGAGATACCTGCACCCCATGTTCACTGCAGCATTATTCACAATACCCAAGTCATGGTTCCTTTTTTTCAGGGGTTTCCTGGATACTCTTACTTCTATATTCTTTCATATTAACTTTATAATCAATCTGTTTAGCTCCAGGAAGACATATGATATTTTAATTGGGATCATCTTAAATTTAAAATGAACCTAAAGACAGTGAAACCTTTATGATGTTAGTTATTCTTTCCATTTGTATTTCCATTTGTTCAAATCTAGTTGTGTGTTTTTCAGGAGTGTTTTGTAGTTTTCCTATTAAATATATGCCTAGGATTTTATTCTGTTTTGTTTTATTGCTGTTGTTCATTTCACCAAAAAGGATATACAGTTGGAAAACAGCCACAAGAAAATATGATCATTAGCCATTAGTGGAATACAAATTGAAACCAAAATGAGAAACCAGTACACACCTATCAGAATGGCTGAAATAAAATATAGTGATAACACTAAATACTGGCAGTACATAGAAACTGGATCAGTCATATATTGCTAGTGGGAATGTAAAATGGTACAGCCTTTCTGGAAAATAGTTTGGCTGTTTCTTATAAAACTAAACATAATCCAGCAATTTCGTTATTGGGCATTTATTCCAGAGAAATGAAAATTTATGTTCACACAAAAACCTGTACATGAATGTTCACAGAAGTTTTATTCAGAATAGCCCCAAACTGAAAACCACCCAACTATCTTTTGACATTAAGGATGAATGTTTAAGCAAACTCTGGTACATCCATACTTTGGAATATTGCTCAGCAATAAAAAGGAACAAACTACTGATACATACAACAACTTGGATGGATTTCAATGGAATTATGCTGAATGAAAAAAGACAATCTTGGGACTTCCCTGGTGGTCCAGTGGCTAAGACTCTGTGGTTCCAATGCAGGGGACATGGGTTTGATCCCTGGTGAGGGAACTAGATCCCATATGCTGCCACCAAGAGTTTGCATGCTGCAACTGAAGATCCCACACATGGCAACAAAGATCCTGCCTGCAGCAACTAAGACTCAGAGCAGGCAAATAAAAAAATAAATAAATAAATATTAAAAAACAAAAAGAGAAAGAAAAAAGGCAATCTCAAAAAGTCACATACTGTATGATTATATTTATGCAATAAGCTGGAAATAACATAGAGATTAGGCGTTGCCAGGGCTTCAAGTGGTGGGGAAGGTGGGTGTTTATTCTGGCTATAAAGGGGTAGTACGGAGAAGCTTTGTGGGGATGGAACACTTTTCTCTCACTCTCTCTCTCTTTTTAGTATTTATTTACTTACTTATTTATTTATTTATTTTGGCTGTGCTGGGTCTTAGTTGTGGCATGCAGGATCTTCGTTGAAGCATGCGGGATCTTTTGTTGAGGCATGCAGACTCTTAGTTGCCGCATGCATGCGGGATCTAGTTCCCGGACTAGGGATCGAACCCGGGCCCCCTGCAATGGGAGCATGGAGTATTACCCAGTGTACCACCAGGGAAGTCCCGGAACAGTTCTGTATATTGATTATGGTAGTGGTTACATGCAGTAAAATTGAATGGAACTAAACACACACAAATGGGTGCACTTAAAGCTGGTGAAATCTGGATAAGCTCTGTGGATTATACCAATGTCAATTTCCTGGTTTCGATATTGTACTATAGCTATGCAAGATATTAGCACTTGGGGAATCTACTGAAGCATCCACAGGACCTCCCTGTACAATTTTTGTTATCACTTCTTGTGACTCTATCATTATTTTAAAATAAAAAGCTAAAAATTCAAAATAAAGTAATGGATTATAACCTATTGAATAAAATAGGAAACCATGCATCCACACCGATATGGATAAATGAATGAATAAATTGAAATTTTGATGAAGAATGAGATATATACATAGTATCAAACTACCTCCTCGCTCTATACTCATTAATTACAAAAGGAAAACCATAACTTTATAGTAGAGAAACCTGGCAGACACCATCTTTTTTTTTTTTTTTTTCATTTTTTTTTTTAAGGGGATTTCACTGTTTCCCCCCCTGGCTTTTTTTTTTTTTTTTTAAATTATTAGCACCTTTAATTATTATTTATTTTATTTTTTTATTTTTTATTGGCTGTGTTGGGTCTTCGTTTCTGTGCGAGGGCTTTCTCTAGTTGTGGCAAGCGGGGGCCACTCTTCATCGCGGTGCGCGGGCCTCTCACTGTCACGGCCTCTCTTGTTGCGGAGCACAGCCTCCAGACGCGCAGGCTCAGTAATTGTGGCTCACGGGCCTAGTTGCTCCGCGGCATGTGGGATCTTCCCAGACCAGGGCTCGAACCCGTGTCCCCTGCATTAGCAGGCAGATTCTCAACCACTGCACCACCAGGGAAGCCCGGGCAGACACCATCTTAATCAAGGAATCAAAGTGAACATTCTCAGTATTGATAGGGTGAAATGAAAAGGACACAGCGTTGCCTCTGTGATATTCCTATCTAAGGTACAAAATCTGAATCTAACCATGAGGAATCATCAGACAAATCCAAACTGAGAGACATTCTACAAAATAACTGGCCTGTAATCTTTAAACGTATCAAGGCCATGAACGTCAAGGAAAGCCTGTGGAAATTGTTTCAGACTGAAGGAGATTAAAGAGACAGGATAACTAAATGCAATATGTGATTCTGAACTGGATGGACCCTTTTGCCAGAAAGGACATTATTGAGACAAGTGGTAAAACTTGAATGGGGTCTGAGGATTAGATGGTAGTAACATATTCATGGCATGTCCTGATTTTGATGCTGTGTTTTGGTTATATAGGAGAATGTCCTCATTTGTAGGAAATACTCATTAAAGTACCCAGGAATGATGAAGTATCGAGTCAGCAACTTAATCTAAAATGGTCCAGCAAGAAAAGTTCTGTGTACTGTACTTGTAACTTTTCTAAGTTTGAGATTTTTTTCAAAATATTTTTTTTTAATGCTATTCTTGTCTGCTTACATTCTTTTTTTTAATGTATGTATGTATGTATGTATGTATGTATGGCTGTGTTGGGTCTTCGTTTCTGTGCGAGGGCTTTCTCCAGCTGCGGCAAGCGGGGGCCACTCTTCACAGCGGTGCGGGGGCCACTCTTCATCCCGGTGCGCGGGCCTCTCATTGCCAAGCACAGGCTCCAGACGCGCAGGCTCAGCAATTGTGGCTCACGGGCCGAGTTGCTCCGCGGCATGTGGGATCCTCCCAGACCAGGACTCGAACCCGCATCCCCCGCACTGGCAGGCAGATTCTCAACCACTGCGCCACCAGGGAAGCCCAAAATAAAATATTTTTAAAACATCAAGCAAGATTGTCTTGCCAAAAATGCAGGCATTTTTTTAATTAGAAAAATTACCTAGTGGAATCTGTAAGATATAGCTAAATGAAAATAGGAAAAATTGTTGCCTTAAAAACTTACTTAAAAAAAAAAGAAAATTCAAGAAGATGGGGGAAAAAAGAAAGCAGAAGGAATAAATAGATAAAAGCATAGATGACAGTATAAGATTGAAAAAAATGATACACTAAATAAATTTTCTTTTGGATAATAAATATAGATAGACTAGTTTTAACGAATACAGTGAGTAAGAAGTACAAGAGAAATAATGAGAATTGCAAGTGATATTAAAAGAATCATAGGACACTACTTTTTTCAATACCATCCAAATAAACTTGGCAATCTAAATGAAATTTGTGTTTTTAGGAAGATATAAATGGACAAAATTGACTCTGGGATAGAGAGAAAATCGAATACACCATTTACAATAGAACAAATAGAATGCAAATTCAAAGTTAGCCTCCTAAACTGTGCCAGACCCAAAGGAAATCCTAGGGGAATTCTACCAGTGCTCCTTCGACTTTCCCACATCTTAGAAAGAAAAGGGAAAACTTTTCAATTCTTTTCATTTATTTATTTTTAATATTTATTTATTTGGCCGCATCAGGTCTTAGTTGCCACAGGTGGTCTTTTAGTTGCAGCATGCGGGATCTAGTTCCCTGACCAGGGATTGAACTGAGACCTCTCCATTGGGAGTGCAGTCTTAGCCACTGGACCACCAGGGAAGTCCCTCAATTCTTTTTTTTTTTTTAAAACATCTTTATTGGAGTATAATTGCTTTACAATGGTGTGTTAGTTTCTGCTTTATAACAAAGTGAATCAGTTATACATATACATATGTTCCCATATCTCTTCCCTCTTGCATCTCCCTCCCTCCCACCCTCCCTATCCCACCCCTCTAGGTGGTCACAAACCATCGAGCTGATCTCCCTGTGCTATGCGGCTGCTTCCCACTAGCTATCTATTTTACGTTTGGTAGTGTATATATGTCCATGCCACTCTCTCACCCTGTCACATCTAACCCCTCCCCTTCCCCATATCCTCAAGTCCATTCTCTAGTAGGTCTGTGTCTTTATTCCCGTCTTGCCACTAGGTTCTTCATGACCTTTTTTTTTTCCCCTTAGATTCCATATATATGTGTTAGCATACTGTATTTGTTTTTCTCTTTCTAAATTACTTCACTATGTATGACAGACTCTAACTCCATCCACCTCACTACAAATACCTCCATTTCATTTCTTTTTATGGCTGAGTAATATTCCATTGTATATATGTGCCACATCTTCTTTATCCATTCATCCGATGATGGACACTTAGGTTGCTTCCATGTCCTGGCTATTGTAAATAGAGCTGCAATGAACATTTTGGTACATTACTCTTTCTGAATTATGGTTTTCTCAGGATATATGCCCAGTAGTGGGATTGCTGGGTTGTATGGTAGTTCTATTTTTAGTTTTTTAAGGAACCTCCATACTGTTCTCCATAGTGGCTGTATCAATTTACATTCCCACCAACAGTGCAAGAGTGTTCCCTTTTCTCCACACCCTCTCCAGCATTTATTGTTTCTAGATTTTTTGATGATGACCATTCTGACCGGTGTGAGATGATATCTCATTGTAGTTTTGATTTGCATTTCTCTAATGATTAATGATGTTGAGCATTCTTTCATGTGTCTGTTGGCAATCTGTATATCTTCTTTGGAGAAATGTCTATTTAGGTCTTCTGCCCATTTTTGGATTGGGTTGTTTGTTTTTCTGTTATTGGGCTGCATGAGTTGCTTGTAAATCTTGGAGATTAATCCTTTGTCAGTTGCTTCATTTGCAAATATTTTCTCCCATTCTGAGGGTTGTCTTTTCGTCTTGTTTATCGTTTCCTTTGCTGTGCAAAAGCTTTTAAGTTTCATTAGGTCCCATTTGTTTATTTGTGTTTTTATTTCCATTTCTCTAGGAGGTGGGTCAAAAAGGATCTTGCTGTGATTTACGTCATAGAGTGTTCTGCCTATGTTTTCCTCTAAGAGTTTGATAGTGTCTGGCCTTACACTTAGGTCTTTAATCCATTTTGAGTTTATTTTTGTGTATGGTGTCAGGGAGTGTTCTAATTTCCTACTTTTACATGTAGCTGTCCAGTTTTCCCAGCACCACTTATTGAACAGGCTGTCTTTTCTCCACTGTATATGCTTGCCTCCTTTATCAAAGATAAGGTGACCATCTGTGCGTGGGTTTATCTCTGGGCTTTCTATCCTGTTCCATTGAACTATATTGCTGTTTTTGTGCCAGTACAATACTGTCTTGATTACTGTAGCTTTGTAATATAGTCTGAAGTCAGGGAGCCTGATTCCTCCAGCTCCATTTTTCATTCTCAAGATTGCTTTGGCTATTCGGGGTCTTTTGTGTTTCCATACAAATTGTGAAATTTTTTGTTCTAGTTCTGTGAAAAATGCCAGTGGTAGTTTGATAGGGATTGCATTGAATCTGTAGATTGCTTTGGGTAGTAGAGTCATTTTCACAGTGTCGATTCTTCCAGTCCAAGAACATGGTATATCTCTCCATCTATTTGTATCATCTTTGATTTCTTTCATCATTGTCTTATAATTTTCTGCATACAGGTCTTTTGTCTCCTTAGGTAGGTTTATTCCTAGATATTTTATTCTTTTTGTTGCAATGGTAAACGGGAGTGTTTTCTTAATTTCACTTTCAGATTTTTCATCATTAGCGTATAGGAATGCAAGAGATTTCTGTGCATTAATTTTGTATCCTGCTACTTTACCAAATTCATTGATTAGCTCTAGTAGTTTTCTGGTAGCATCTTTAGGATTCTCTATGTATAGTATCATGTCATCTGCAAACAGTGACAGCTTTACTTCTTCTTTTCCGATTTGGATTCCTTTTATTTCTTTTTCTTCTCTGATTGCTGTGGCTAACACTTCCAAAACTATGTTGAATAATAGTGGTGAGAGTGGGCAACCTTGTCTTGTTCCTGATCTTAGTGGAAATGGTTTCAGTTTTTCACCATTGAGGACAATGTTGGCTGTGGGTTTGTCATATATGGCCTTTATTATGTTGAGGAAAGTTCCCTCTATGCCTACTTTCTGCAGGGCTTTTATCATAAATGGGTGTTGAATTTTGTCGAAAGCTTTCTCTGCATCTACTGAGATGATCATATGGTTTTTCTCCTTCAATTTGTTAATATGATGTATCACGTTGACTGATTTGCATGTATTGAAGAATGCTTGCATTCCTGGGATAAACCCCACTTGATCATGGTGTATGATCCTTTTAATGTGCTGTTGGATTCTGTTTGCCAGTATTTTGTTGAGGATTTTTGCATATATGTTCATCAGTGATATTGGCCTGTAGTTTTCTTTCTTTGTGACATCTTTGTCTGGTTTTGGTACCAGAGTGATGGTGGCCTTGTAGAATGCGTTGGGGAGTGTTCCTCCCTCTGCAATATTGTGGAAGAGTTTGAGAAGGATAGGTGTTAGCTCTTCTCTAAATGTTTGATAGAATTCGCCTGTGAAGCCATCTGGTCCTGGGCTTTTGAGATGTTTCCTGTTTCTTGATGTAGGCTTGTATTGCTATAAACTTCCCTCTTAGAACTGCTTTTGCTGCATCCCATAGGTTTTGGGTCGTCTTGTCTCCATTGTCATTTGTTTCTAGGTATTTTTTGATTTCTCCTTTGATTTCTTCAGTGATCACTTCGTTATTAAATAGTGTATTGTGTAGCCTCCATGTGTTTGTATTTTTTACAGATCTTTCCCTGTAATTGATATCCAGTCTCATAGCATTATGGTCGGAAAAGATACTTGATACGATTTCAATTTTCTTAAATTTACCAAGGGTTGATTTGTGACCCAAGATATGATCTATCCTGGAGAATGTTCCATGAGCACTTGAGAAAAATGTGTATTCCTTTGTTTTTGGCTGGAATGTCCTATAAATATCAATTAAGTCCATCTTGTTTAATGTATCATTTAAAGCTTGTGTTTCCTTATTAATTTTCATTTTGGATGATCTGTCCATTGGTGAAAGTGGGGTGTTAAAGTCCCCTACTATGATTGTGTTATTGTCGATTTCCCCTTTTATGGCTGTTAGTATTTGCCTTATGTATTGAGGTGCTCCTATGTTGGGTGCATAAATATTTACAATTGTTATACCTTCTTCTTGGATCGATCCTTTGATCATTATATAGTGTCCTTCTTTGTCTCTTGTGATAGTCTTTATTTTAAGGTCTATTTTGTCTGATATGAGAATTGCTACTCCAGCTTTCTTTTGATTTCCATTTGCATGGAATATCTTTTTCCATCCCCTCACTTTCAGTCTGTATGTGTCCCTAGGTCTGAAGTGGGTCTCTTGTAGACAGCATATATATGGGTCTTGTTTTTGTATCCATTCAGCCAGCCTGTGTCTTTTGGTGGGAGCATTTAATCCATTTACATTTAAGGTAATTATCGATATGTATGTTCCTATTCCCATTTTCTTAAATGTTTTGGGTTTGTTATTGTAGGTCTTTTCCTTCTCTTGTGTTTCTTGCCTAGAGAAGTTCCTTTAGCATTTGTTGTAAAGCTGGTTTGGTGGTGCTGAACTCTCTCAGCTTTTGCTTGTCTGTAAAGCTTTTAATTTCTCCATCGACTCTGAATGAGATCCTTGCTGGGTCGAGTAATCTTGGTTGTAGGTTTTTCTCCTTCATCACTTTAAGTATATCCTGCCACTCCCTTCTGGCTTGCAGAGTTTCTGCTGAAAGATCAGCTGTTAACCTTATGGGGATTCCCTTGTGTGTTATTTGTTGTTTTTCCCTTGCTGCTTTTAATATGTTTTCTTCATATTTAATTTTTGATAGTTTGATTAATATGTGTCTTGGAGTGTTTCTCCTTGGATTTATCCTGTTTGGGAATCTCTGTGCTTCCAGGACTTGATTAACTATTTCCTTTCCCATAGTAGGGAAGTTTTCAACTATAATCTCTTCAAATATTTTCTCAGTCCCCTTCTTTTTCTCTTCTTCTTCTGGGACCCCTATAATTTGAATGTTGGTGCATTTAATGTTGTCCCAGAGGTCTCTGAGACTGTCCTCAGTTCTTTTCATTCTTTTTTCTTTATTCTTCTCTGCAGTAGTTATTTCCACTATTTTATCTTCCAGGTCACATATCCGTTCTTCTGCCTCAGTTATTCTGCTATTGATCCCGTCTAGAGTATTTTAAATTTCATTTATTGTGTCTTTCATCGTTGCTTAGTTCCTCTTTAGTTCTTCTACATCCTTGTTAAATGTTTCTTGCATTTTGTCTATTCTATTTCCAAGATTTTGGATCATCTTTACTATCATTATTCTGAATTCTTTTTCAGGTAGACTGCCTATTTCCTCTTCATTTGTTAGGTCTGGTGTGTTTTGACCCTGCTCCTTCACCTGCTGTGTGTTTTTCTGTCTTCTCATTTTGCTTATCTTACTGTGTTTGGGGTCTCCTTTTCACAGGCTGCAGGTTCGTAGTTCCCGTTGTTTTTGGTATCTGTCCCCAGTGGCTAAGGTTGGTTCAGTGGGTTGTGTAGGCTTCCTGGTGGAGGGGACTAGTGCCTGTGTTCTGGTGGATGAGGTTGGATCTTGTCTTTCTGGTGGGCACGTCAACGTCTGCTGGTGTGTTTTGGGGTGTCTGTGGCTTTATTATGATTTTAGGCAGCCTATCTGCTAATGGATGGGGCTGTGTTCCTGTCTTGCTAGTTGTTTGGCATAGGGTGTCCAGCACTGTAGCTTGCTGGTCGTTGAGTGAAGCTGGGTCTTGATATTGAGATGGAGATCTCTGAGAGATTTTTGCCATTTGGTATTACGTGGAGCTGGGAGGTCCTTTGTGGACCATTGTCCTGAAGTTGGCTCTCCCACCTCAGAGACACAGCCCTGATGCCTGGCTGGAGCACCAAGAGCCTTTCATCCACACAGCTCACAATAAAAGTGAGAAAAAATAGAAAGAAAGAAAGAAAGAAAGAGGATAAAATAAAATAAAGCTATTATAATAAAAAATAAGAAAAAAATTATTAAGAAAAAATTTATTAAGAAAAAAAAATTTTTAATTTTTAAAAATAAATTTATTAATTTTTATAATAAAAAAATTATTAAGTAACAAATTTATTAAGAAAATTTTTTTAATTTTTTAAAATAAAAATATGAAAAAACTTATTAAGAAAAAAATTTTTAATATTTAAAAATAGAAAATAAAGAAAAAATTATTAAGAAAACATTTATTAAGAAAAAAAAATTTTTAAGTACAAAAAGAAAAAACAACAGACGGACCGAACCCTAGGACAAATGGTGAAAGCAAAGCTATATAAAATCTCACCCAGAAGCATACACATATACACTCACAAAAAAAGGAAAAGGGGAAAAATTAATATATCCTGCTCCCAACGTCCACCTCCTGAATTTGGGATGATTTGTTGTCTATTCAGGTATTCCACAGATGCAGGTACATCAAGTTGTTTGTGGAGCTTTAATCCACTACTTCTGAGGCTGCTGGGAGAGATATCCCCTCCTCGTCTCTGTTCGCACAGCTCCCGGGGTTCAGCTTTGGATTTGGACCGGCCTCTGCGTGTAGGTCGCCTGAGGGCATCTGTTCTTCGCTCACACAGGACGGGGTTAAAGGAGCAGCTGATTCGGGGGCTCTGGCTCACTCAGGCCGGGGGGAGGGAGGGGTTCGGATGCGGGACGAGCCTGCGGCGGCAGAGGCCGGCGCGATGTTGCAGCAGCCTGAGGCGCGCCGTGCGTTCTCCCAGCGAAGTTGTCCCTGGATCACAGGAACTTGGCAGTGGTGGGCTGCACAGGCTCCCGGGAGGGGCGGTGTGGAGAGTGACCTGTGCTCGCACACAGGCTTTTTGGAGGCGGCAGCAGCAGCCCCAGCGTCTCACGCCCGTCTCTGGGGTCCGCGCTGATAGCCACGGCTCGCACCCGTCTCTGGAGCTCGTTTAGGCGGCACTCTGAATCCCCTCTCCTTGCGCACCACGAAACAAATAGGCAAGAAAAAGTCTCTTGCCTCTTCGGCAGCTCCAGACTTTTTCCCGAACTCCCTCCCGGCTAGCTGTGGCGCGCTAACCCCTTCAGGCTGTGTTCACGCCGCCAACCCCAGTCCTCTCCCTGGGATCCGACCGAAGCCCGAGCCTCAGCTCCCAGCCCCCGCCCACCCCGGCGGGTGAGCAGACAAGCCTCTTGGGCTGGTGAGTGCTGGTCTGCACGGATCCTCCGTGCGGGAATCTCTCCGCTTTGCCCTCCGCACCCCTGTGGCTGCGCTCAACCCCGTGGCTCCGAAGCTTCCCCCCTCCGCCACCCACAGTCTCCGCCTGCGAAGGGGCTTCCTAGTGTGTGGAAACCTTTCCTCCTTCACACCTCCCTCCCACTGGTGCAGGTCCCGTCCCTATTCTTTTGTCTCTGTTATTTCTTTTTTCTTTTGCTCTACCCAAGTACGTGGGGAGGTTCTTGCCTTTTGGGAGGTCTGACATTTTCTGCCAGTGTTCAGTGGGTGTTCTGTAGGAGCAGTTCCACGTGTAGATGTATTTCTAATGTATCTGTGGGAAGGAAGGTGATCTCCGCGTCTTACTCTTCCGCCACCTTGCCCAGACCCCCCCTCAATTCTTTTTAAATTGAATGTAACACTGATCCAAACTTACCAAAAGTAGAGGAAAAAAAGTGGGAAGGTAACTAACTACAAATTTCATTTATGTATATCAGTTCATAAATCATACCTGAAACAATGTGAAAAATACTGCAGAACAAAAGAATAATCCAGCATAAACAAGTGGGAGTTTTTTTTCTAGGGATGCCAGGAGAGTCAGATGGAAGGAAATCTATTACTGTAAATCATTATACTGATTGATATTAGGAGAAAATTGGATTATCTCCCAGATGTAAAACATATAAGATAAAAAAAACCAATGATCAGGACTTCCCTGGTGGTGCAGTGGTTGAGAATCCACCTGCCAATGCAGGGAACATGGGTTCAAACCCTGGTCCAGGAAGATCCCACATGCCGTGGAGCAACTGAGCCAGTGTGCCACAACTACTGAGCCTGCGCTCTAGAGCCCGTGAGCCACAACTACTGAAGCCCACAAGCCTAGAGCCCGTGCTCCGCAATAAGAGAAGCCACCACAATTAGAAGCCTGCGCGCTGAAACAGAGTAGCCCCGCCCCCGCTCGCCGCAACTAGAGAAAGCCCGAGCAGCAGCGAAGACCCAACGCAGCCAAAGATAAATAAATAAATAAATAAATAAATAAATAAATAAATAAATAAATAAAATAAAATAAAATAAAACTCAGAGGAAAACATAGAGGTTTAAAAAAAAAACCAATGATCATTCCAAATAAAAACTCATAATACACTAAGAATTGTTGGCTATTTCTTTAACTTGATAAAACCAATAATCAGCATCATATTAACGGTGGGACCACAAAAGCTGTTCCATTAAAGTCAGGAAAAAAGATGAAATTGGTCCCTGTCAGGACCTGACATGTCTTAGTTAGCCAATGATGGTTAAGAAATTAGAGACTGAAACTAGAGGAACAAATATTGGAGAGGAAAAAATATATAACTTTTTTGAAAAGATAGGTGCCCTGCACATACCAAAACTCTGTGAAAATGAAGAATGTGAAAAACAATAAATGTAAAAAGCTAAAAGAAAATTTAGAATGATAATTATATAAATTTGGGGACAAGGGGTCTTGCCACGTTATTCTTTATAAAGGAAAAGATGGCCATATCTCAACTAGGAGTACTTATAATATGGCAAAAGAAGCCAAGGAAATAATAAAACTATATCAGTGACCTGACACAATTCCAATCATTCACCCCACATCTCTCTAATCACTCACCCCAGAGACCCCCTTCACTAACCTCACATAGCCTCCATCACGCACCCCATAGACTCCATTACTGACCCCACAGATCTCCATAACTTGGCTTACTGAACCCCAGCCCCCCATCACTAACCCAAGGGGTCATTCCTGGTAAAAGCCAGTATCTAGGTGAGTTCTTGTAACAAAGACCCCTTCTGCTGCTTTTTATCTGTCCCCTTCTCTCAATCCTCACCTATTTGCCACCACTGTGCATCCTCATTAGCAGCTGTGAAGTCAGTTTCCCATGGCCAACAAGGGCGCCTTTGTGACCGCAGGGATTTTGCTCCTGGGGGCTCTTCAGTTGCCGCGGGCACTCAGTGGTGTTCCCCACAGCGTTGTGTTCCCAGCGAGTGGCAGATTGGATCTGTCCCTCTGGCAGAGGAGCTGGCCTCGCTCTGGTGGCCTGTCCTTGTACCCTTGGGATGGGACAGCAGGAAGCGGGTCAGCTTTTAGGAGTTTTGGAACTGCCTCGCAGACTGTAAATTTGGAGCAATCTCTCTTCCTGTTTATATAGTTAAATATAGATATAAAAACATAACATTACATAGATTAAATTAATCACATAGATATTGCATAAAGATGTTTTAGCTATGTGATTTATGTAAGGTGTAAAAATAGTTTTCATGAAAATTGTTGAAACTTGTGCTGGTTATATGACAGGTCACTGTGCTTTTTAATTACCTTTTGTCCATGTTTAAGTTTCTATAATAAAACTTAAAAAAAAATCATTATTTTGGGACTTCCCTGGTGGTGCAGTGGTTAAGAATCCGCCTGCCAATGCAGGGGACACAGGTTCAAGCCGTGGTCTGGGAAGAACCCACATGCCGTGGAGCAACTAAGCCCATGTGTCACAACTACTGAGCCTGCGCTCTAGAGCCCGGGAGCCACAACTACTACTGAAACCCTTGTGCCTAGAGCCCGCTCTCTGCAACAAGAGAAGCCACCACAATGAGAAGCCCGCGCACCGCATTGAAGAGTAGCCCCGCCTGCCCCCCACCCCGCTCACCCCCCCACCCCGCTCACCACAACTAGAGAAAGCCCGCGTGCAGCAACAAAAATCCAATGCAGCCATAAATAAATAAATAAAAATCATTATTTTGAGAACTGTAATGATAATAAACATGCCTCTGCTACCCAAAGCAAGTTCATGTGCTCTATGCACAGTGAGGCCAAACAAACTGAAAAGTTAGAGTTTGGAGCAGAGAAAGATTTATTGCAGGCCAAGCAAGGAGAATGCATGGCTCATGATCAAAAAACCCAAAGTCCCCAGTGGTTTTTGGGGAGAAGTTTTTAAATAGTCAAAATTTGGGGTGAGGGCTGCAGGGTGTGTGACTTTCTTGTGATTGGTTGGTGGTGAGGTAACAGGGTGGTGCTCCGGAGATCTCGTGCTCAGCCTGAAGTTACCATCCTCCACCTGGTTGGGGGCCTTAGTTCCTGAGGAAAAACTCAAAGATATTGTTATGTATATTCCTTGAGCAGGAACCAGGACCCTGCTTTAATCACTGCACTATTGTTTCTTGACTGCTCCTCCTTTGTTTCTGCATTCCCTTCTCTTCCCTAATTAGTAACTGTTTGAATCTGCCCTTTGGAACTCAGGGAAGGTGTAGGAGGCTGAGTGAAGCCTATTTCCTACAAACAAGAAACTGGGGAAACGGAAAGGATTTGTACCCTGGAGGGCCCCACAAGTTCCTGCTCAGTTTCACCTCTTCTCCCTGCTTTTTAAATTGTGCTTTTTAATATGTATTTTTCCCCCTTTTCATCCTTACTTTTAGTCCAACTCCAGGCACACTCCTTAAAGCATTGTGTCCTTTATGTCTAGTGACATATAGAATATATATTTCACCATCAGTTAATGTTTGTAAGTACATAGGGTGAATTGAAACCGCACAGCTCAGATGGGATTTGAACCCAGCCAAAACTCAGATTGGGACTCGAACCCACTGTCTCTTAATTGAAATCACTCACCTGGTCTCAGGACTTAATCAAGCTTAGGTTCTTTATGTCTTGTCAGAGAAAGAATTCAGTGAGAGACAAAGTGATAGGTTAAGAAGTGGATTTACTTAGAGAGATACACATTCCATAGACAGAATGCGGTCCGTCTCAAAAGGCAAGAGCATCCCCAAAATAAGGGGTGGTTAGTTTTTATGGGATGGGTAATTTCATAGACAAATGAGTAGGAGGATTATTCCAACTATTTTGGGGAAGGGGGTGGGGATTTCCAGGATTTGGCCACCACCTACTTTTTGGCCTTGGAACTGTCATGGCGCTGGTAGGTGTGTTATTTAGCATATGCTAATGTATTACAATGAGTGTATAATGAGGCTCAAGGTCTACTGGAAGTTGAATCTTCTGCCATCTTGGACCTAATCGGTTCTAATCAGTTTATGTTGTACCCTCAATGACTATGTCATTCTTTTAAAGGTTGTGCCTTGCCCCCTTCCCTCCTGTTTCAGAATCAGCCACTATATTTCACCATTATGCAACTAAATCCTCTTATGACCACTAAATGTCTTCATCTTAAGACTCAGAAAGATGCCCATATATCTAAATATCTATATCTAGATATAAAAGTTATTCTATATATTTCCATATGTGTATATTCATATATATTTTATTTATAAGAAATACATTTGTGTTACACACACATATATGTATATATATGTGTGTGCATATATATATGTATTTTATATATATATATAAAATTGAAACTGAGCAGAACCCTATGGGGCCCTCCTGGGCACAAAAACCTTTCTGTGTTCCTCATTTTCTCATTTGTAGGAAATAGGCTTTATTCCACCACCTCCCTTACCTTCCCTGAGTGTCAGATTGTTACCAAGGCTCTTGCTCCATAATCATACCCCTGCCCCTCCCTCGAATGGAAACCAATTGCTCTTATCTAAGTTTCAAGAGGAAGCTGCAAAGAGAAAAACAACTGGTTAGAACCAACTAGGCCCAAGATGGCAGATTTGACTTCTAGTAGGCCTTGAGCCTCACTATATGTTCATTGTAACACAATAGCAGGCTAAATGACAAACCCACCAGTGCCATGACAGTTGACAATTGCCATGACAACAATCAGAAAAGCCCATACAAGGACTGAAAAGGAGTATTGCCTCAGTTCCTGTCCAAACCACACCCCTGTTCTCAGATAAGTCACGAATATTCCTCCCTCTTTCCAATTCCCTCCCTTTTACCTCAACCCTCCTATATATATGGTGTCTCCACCCAAATTGGGTTGAGAAGTTGATTTGCAAACTAGGTTTCTGCTTCTCCATTCTTTGGCCATTGAATAAAGCTTGTGCTGTTCCAGTCTCAGCATCAGTTTCGTGATTGGCTGTGCGAATCTGATCGGAAAAAGAATCTCCCTGGCCCAGACAAGGCATCTCGGCTGGGGCTAGGACTCTGGTGCGGGTCTGGTTGACCAGTTCGGTAATGAGATCCCACAGGTTAAGGGCTCAGTCCTGCAAGACTACCCTCTCCACCCTCACTTCAGATGCCAGATTGTCACCTATACTTCTGACCAGTTTCCATGAAGCAGAAATTTGATTAATTCACAGAACTCAGAGAAACATTTTACTTACTACATTACAGGTTTATTATAAAAGAATATAACCTAGGAACAGCCAGATGGAAGAGATGCATAGGGCAAGATGTCTGGGAAGGGGGAGCGGAGCTTCCATGCCCTCTCTAGGTGCACCACTCTCCCCACATCTTCACATGTTCACCAAACTGGAAGCTTTTTATTTCCCCTTCTTACCTGAAGGATAGTTTCACTAGATAAAGAATTTGCACTTGACAACTCTTTTCTCTCAGTACTTTAAAAAATATTATGTCACTAGTGAGAAATCTACTGTCATTTGTTTCAGTCTTTTTCTTTTTTGCATTTAAAAAAATTGAGATATAATTGACATATAACATTGTGTAAGTTTAAGGTGTACAATGTGTTGATTTGATGTGTTTATATACTGCAAAATGATTATCACCATATCATTAGCTAACACCTCTATCCTGTCACAAATTACAGTTTCTTTTTTGTGGTGAGAACAATTAAGATTTGCTCTCTAGGCAACTTTCAAGTATATGATACATTATCACTAGCTATATTCACCATGCTGTGTATTAGATCTCCTTTATTTATCTATTACTTGCAAGTTTGTACCCTTAAACAGTATCTCTGCAATTTCCCCACCCAATCTGCTGTCATTTAAATTGGTGTTCCCCTAGAGATAATGCTTTATTTCTCTCTGGCTGCTAAAAGGGAGCAGATTTTGCCACCCCAAACATGCCTCTTCAGCTTTTTTTTTTTTTTTAATTAATTACTTTAAAATTTATTTTTGGCTGCATTGGGTCTTCGTTGCTGCACGCAGGCTTTTCTCTAGTTGCAGCGAGTCAGGACTACTCTGGTTGTGGTGCGCGGGCTTCTCATTGCAGTGGCTTCTCTTGTTGCGGAGCATGGGCTCTAGGTGCACGGGCTTCCATAGTTGTGGCACATGGGCTCAGGAGTTGTGGCTTGAGGCCTCTAGAGCGCAGGCTCAGTAGTTGTGGTGCACAGGCTTAGTTGCTCTGCAGCATGTGGGATCTTCCCGGACCAGGGCTCGAACCCGTGTCCCCTGCACTGACAGGTGGATTCGTAACCACTGAGCCACCAGGGAAGCCCTGGCATATTATTTTAAGCTGGTTATTTTTAAAAAGACAGCAGCCCTGAGAGAAGCTCTGAAAACTGAGTAGAAGTTACCCTTTTGTAAGAGACCTTTACATTTATAAGGGAAATCTCCATTTGTTAGGTGTCTCCCTTCTGTACCAGGAAGAGAAAGATGATTTTAAATCTCTAGAACTTCTTATCAATGGAGAAGGCAACAACTTAAATCTACATAACAACCTTACCCCTGTTTACTGTGCTTTTCCTGGTCACCTCCCATAACTGACTTCCCTCTCACCCCCTCCAACATTTTCTTCCACCTTTAGCTGGAAGATAGTATTTAAGGTGATGGCTTTGGCCATTTCAGAGAGTTACTCAGTTTTCCTGGGTATCTCCCATGTATACAGGAGGTATACATGTTATTAAACTTTTGTTTGTTTTTCTCCTGTTAATCTGTCTTATGTCAATTTAATTATTAGACCAACCAAAGAACCTAGAGGAAAGAAGGGAAAATTACCCCACCCCTTCACTGTTTTCAAGTTATTTTCATTGCCTTAGTTTTCAAAAGTTTAATTATGATATATATGTATTTTAAATTTTATTTATTTATTTGGCTGCATTGGGTCTTAGTTGTGGCATGTGGTATCTTTCATTGTGGCGAGTGGGCTCCAGAGCATGCAGGCTCAGTAGTTGCAGCGAGTGGGCTCAGTAATTGTGGCACGTGGGCTTAGTTGCCCCACAGCATGTGGGATCTTAGTTCCCCGACCAAGGATCGAACCCGTGACCCCTGCATTGCAAGATGAATTCTTAACCACTGGAACACCAGGGAAGTCCCCCTAATTATGATATATTTTGACATGAATTTCTTTGGGTTCATCATACTGAGATTCCCTCAGCTTCTTGGATCTGTAGGTTTGTGTCTTTTGCCAAATTTGGAACATTTCATTAATTATTCAAATACTCATTTGGTCTCAGGGTCTTTCTTTTATCTTCCTGGGAATTCCATAATATGAATGCTGGGCTTTTTGTTATTGTCTTACAGGTCTATGAGACTCTGTTTAATATTTTCTGTCAATTTTCTCTCTGTTGTTCAGATTGGGTAAGTTCTATTGATCTGTCTTCAAGTTTACTGATTCTACCTTCTGTCACCTCTACTCTACTAGTGAGCCCATCCGGTGAGGTTTTTATTTCTGTCATTGCCCTTTTTGGTTCTATAATATCCATTTGGGGTTTTAAAAAAATAACTTCTTTGCTGAGATTCTTCTCATTTTTCATTTGTTCCAAGAGAATTTGTAGAGTTTGTAATTGATTGTTGAAACGTTTTTATATTGGGTGCTTTACAATCTTGTCAGATAATTTGAACATGTGAGTCATCTCAGTGTTGGCATCCGTTGATTGTCTTTTCTCATTCAAGTTGTTATTTACTTGGTTCTTGATGTGACAAATGATTTTCTGTTGTATTCCAGGCCTTTGTCTATGATGTTAGGAGACTATGGGTCCTATGAAAATCTTTCATTTTAGCAGCCAGTCACCCTGTTTAGGTTTGGCATGAAAGTTTCGGCCTAATTTTGGTGCTGTGGTTCCAATGGCAGTTTAATTTTCTGAGCCTTTGTGGTGTTATTTTTATCTGCTTGGACTATCTGGTGCCTCTGGGGCTCTCACTTGCCTTTGCTGGTGCTGCTTAAGGGTGAGAAGAATTTCTACAGGCCAGACCTCTGGGTGTTCCTCAGTGGCAGAGGGATGTGATGAGCTCCACTGACCAGTGCCTTCTGGCTGCCCAGGTGTCTCTGTGCAGCCAGAAGGGGAATCTCAGGTCAAAGTGGCATCCTGGCTCAGGATGATTGCTGTGGCTAGGTCCCTCTTGCTGGTTCTGCCCCTCTTGCCTGCCTGGTGACTCTGGACAGGGGAGAGGTTTTCCAAGTCTGGTCGACTGGTTGGATCCTTCTTTCTAGTTTCACCCACCAGCATCATGTTTCCTGTTGGGAGAAGGGAATCTCAGGTCTCTTGGGCCTTCAAGGTAAAAGAAGTTTCCAGCCTGGCCTCTTGCTGCGGCTGTATCTCTCCAGCAGTGCCCCCCTGCCTGGTTCTTTCAACTTGACCACCATCAATGGCATATTGCCTAGAATTGTGCCATTTGATATTGGAGACACCAGCCACGTGTGGCTACTGAGCACTTGAAATGAGGTTAATGAGACTGAGAATTGATTTAAAATTTTACTCATTTTAATTAACTAAAAATTTAAAATAGATACTCAAGTGGAAGATCCAGTGCTTCAATAAAATGCAATACAATTTTGGATTAAAAGATCTGAAATGATGTCCTGTCCCCATTGACCACGTATTGAGAGTCACAACCTTTCCCTGGCAAACCTTTCAAATACCTAGCTGCCATCTGAAAGAAAAACTGTTCTAAATGTAATGTTATACATTTTGGTAATATTAGACATTTTTTCTGTTAAAAAAATACTCAATTCAGTTATTGGAAAACTTTTAAAGTATGTTTGAAACAACCTGTGACTATTAATCTACATTTTCTTTTTTTTTTTTTTTTTTTTTTTTTTTTTTTTAAAGAAAGGACATTTTATTTATTTTTATTTATTTATGGCTGTGTTGGGTCTTCGTTTCTGTGCGAGGGCTTTCTCTAGTTGCGGCAAGCGGGGGCCACTCTTCATCGCGGTGCGCGGGCCTCTCAATATCGTGGCCTCTCCCGTTGCGGAGCACAGGCTCCAGACGCGCAGGCTCAGCAATTGTGGCTCACGGGCTTAGTCGCTCCGCGGCATGTGGGATCTTCCCAGACCAGGGCTCGAACCCGTGTCCCCTGCATTGGCAGGCAGATTCTCAACCACTGCGCCACCAGGGAAGCCCCTACATTTTCTTTTTTAAAAAAGATTATTTATTTATTTGGCTGTGCCGGGTTTTAGTTGCAGCATGTGGGACCTAGTTCCCTGATCAGGGATTGAACCCGGGCCCCTTGCATTGGAAGTATGGAGTCTTAACCACTGGACCACCAGGGAAGTCCCTAATCTACATTTTCATCTGTAAATTTTATGAAGTCTACATATAAATCAAGTATTTTGATGAAAATTTAGCATTCAAATTGAGATGTGTTGTAAGTATAAAATACCCATCTGATTTCACAGGCTTACTACAACAAAAAGAATGCCAAATATCTCATTAATAATTTAAAAAATTGATTACATGTTGAAATGATAATGTTTTGGATATGTAGTTTAAATATATTATTAAAGTTAATTTCATTTGTTTCTTTTTCTTTAATGTGTCATCTGTCTGCAGCACCTCATGCGAAGTTTCCTCCTCCTTTTCCACCTGTGTTGGAAATTGAGGCTGATGCTCTGTTTGTTTGTTTGTTTTAGTTTGGTTTTTTGGCCACGCTGAGCGGCTTGCAGGATCTTAGTTCCCTGACCAGGGATTGAACCCGGGACACGGCAGTGAAAGCACCAAGTCCTAAACGCTGGACCACCAGGGTAATCCCCAGGCTGCTGCTCTGTGTCAAAGTGATTTAGATTCTCCAGGCAGGAGTAAGAAGTTTCATTCTTTTTTTTTTTAACACCTTTATTGGAGTATAATTGCTTTACAATGGTGTGTTAGTTTCTGCTTTATAACAAAGTGAATCAGCTATACATATACATACAATTTGGAACAGCAAAGTTATTTCTACATAGTAACAGAGATGTTCACATTTCATTAGTCAGGGAGACTAAAGTCTGCCTCCCACACAGAGCCATTGGCCAGCTGCACCACCTGCCCAAAGCAACCTCAAGCCTTTGCTCCCACCCACTTCCACTTCCCTCACACAGCTGTGTCATCTATCTACACCCCCGCAGGCTATGCACTGCCCCCTCCCTGCACTGGACAATGAGGACCTCACTGATTTACAGACCAGGAAGCCTCATATACCTAGGGAGGCCAGAGCCCCATTCTTACTCAGCCATTGGTTAACTGTGCCTTTTGTCTACAGCCTCTCAGGTGCCACTTTGGCTGCCTTCTTTCACATGGCCGTGGGGGTTACTACCTAGCATCAGTTTACTATAGGCTGAAGAAGCTAAAGCCCAATTTCTGCAGTCATTGGCTAACTATTTTTCTGTAGCAACTCAGGCTAGACCCTGCCTCTCTCACTCTGCACATAGCAACAGGGGCTTCTCCCTAGTAACAGGCTGCTGCTTCATCCCATTGGCCACCGGAAACTAGATCCCACCTTTCGTACACAGCCATTGGCCAGGTGTACCATCTATCTACATCCCCTCAGACTTGGTCTAGACAAGAGAGCTCAAATTGCTGGCTTCCATTAACTCTTCCACCACCACTGCTCATACGGTAGGACCTTGAATTTGGTCATTTGTTATCTGACCAACCATCAACGACTCTCTTGTCAAAATCTAAAATCCAGGCTCCTGTAATAACATTTCTACTACCTTTGGACCAAATTTCAACCCTATCAGTATTGCTCTAGTCTGACCTGTAATCTACAGCTCTGATAATTCTTCCACCATCAATGCCTTTCTCGTATCTTTTAGCATTCAGCCTTTAATTAACTATTCCTCCATCAATGTCTCTCTGATCTGGAGCTTGAACCCAGGCCTGTTAATTTTTCCACCATCAATGCATACTAGGACTGATCTCAAACTCGACATCTGTGAACCTTCCAACATTAATGACCTTGATAAAGTCCATCTGATAAAGACCACAAGGGTCACATCCATAGTTGGACAGAAATGGGGTTTTTTTAAACAAGTTTTTTTAAAATTTATTTATTTATTTATTTTCAGCTGCGTTGGGTCTTCGTTGCTGCATGTGGGCTTTCTCTAGTTGCGGCAAGCAGGGGCTACTCTTCATTGCAGTGCGCGAGCTTCACATTGCAGTAGCTTCTCCTGTTGTGGAGCACGGGCTCTAGGCTCACGGGCTTCAGTAGTTGTAGCACGCGGGCTCAGCAGTTGTGGCTTGCGGGCTCTAGAGGGCAGGCTCGGTAGTTGTGGCACACGGGTTTAGTTGCTCCGTGGCGTGTGGGATCTTCCCGGACCTGGGCTCAAACCCATGTCCCCTGCATTGGTAGGTGGATTCTTAACCACTGCGCCACCAGGGGAGCCCAGAAATGGATTTTAACTTGCTGCAGCAAGGGAGACCACACACCGTAGGAATTGTGGAGGACCTCACTTAGGGTGGCCAACTTGTTTTAGTTTTGCCTGGGACTTTCCTGATTTTAGCACTGAAGTTCCCTTGTTCCAATAAACCCCTCAGTCCTGGGCAAACAGGTATGGTTGATCACCCTAGTCTCACCAAACAAAGGAAGAAATAGAATTATGGTAAG
Source organism: Balaenoptera ricei (assembly GCF_028023285.1). Taxonomy (NCBI): domain Eukaryota; kingdom Metazoa; phylum Chordata; class Mammalia; order Artiodactyla; family Balaenopteridae; genus Balaenoptera; species Balaenoptera ricei. The sequence continues at coordinate 43,431,078 of NC_082660.1, forward strand.
TCCCCTACATACGAACAAGTTCCATTCTGAGAGCGCGTTTGTAAGTCCAGTTTGTTCGTAAGCCCAACAAAGTTAGCCTAGGTACCCAACTAACACAATTGGCTATATAGGACAGTACGGTAATAGCTTTATAATACTTCTCACACAAATAATACATAAAAAACAAACACAAAAAATAAAGAAAACATTTTTAATCTTACAGTACAGTACCTTGAAAAGTACAGTAGTACAGTACAACAGCTGGCATACAGGGGCTGGCATCAAGTGAACAGCAAGAAGAGTTACTGACTGGAGGAGGGAGAGGAGGTGGGAGATGGTAGAGCTGAAGGATCGTCAGCAATGGGAGACGGAGGGCAAACTGCAATTTCACTCACGCCTGACATTCATGGCACAGGTTCTGGTTCCTTGCTGGATTCAGTTCTATCTAGCCTCTTTTTTCGTCATAGATGGCATGGTAGCACTGGATTGCATTCTGAACGGCTGCTGCAACCTTCGTGTACTGTTCTACGTTCGGGTCCTGTGCCTCAAAAACTAACAGTGCCTCCTCAAATAAAGAAAATCCCCTTGCCACTTCCTGCATCGTGAATCTATTCGGTTCTTCAGTAGTACCAACTACAACACCGCTGCTTTTACACTTGCTTCCGGACATCCTGGGCTTGAAATAAAGATACTGTACTACTGTACTGTATACAGTATGGTACTGTAAAGTACATAAAAGCACAACCACTTATAGAGGATGCACACACATGACAATGTACACCAGACATGTGAGCTAATTTACGTGATTGGACATGTGAACGCACGTCAACATCTTCGAAAGTTCGCAACCTGAAGGTTGTATGTAGGGGACTTACTGTACTACAAGATGTTGGGGAAGAGTGGAGTTCAGATAAAATTTAAATGAAGCAGTGTACTGATTAGCCCAAAGCAAAGTAGGTTGGTATGTAAAAGAGTCCATGTCAAGTCTGGACTGTGAGGTGGATCCAGGGTCCTTTTTATTTAGAAACGCTAAATTAAAAAAAGATGTGACATACTGTCTGCTAAGGTTTCCACTACAGATGCAAGAAAAAAGTGTCCTTATGCTTTCTGTTTGTCTGATTGTGGCAACCCAGATTGAATGGGGGAATACAGGGAAAAATTGCAACTGACAAATAACCTTGTGAACAGTAAAAGCCTCCTTTATTTCAAAGAAGAGTTTATAAGAACAGTATTGGAAAATTATTCCCCTACACCCTTGCCTTCTGATTTTACTTTTAAAAGCATAAGGGTTCAGTCTAAGCATGGTGGGGAGGGATAGTTAGGGAGTTTGGGATCGACATGTACACACTGCTATATTTAAAATGGATAACCAACAAGGACCTACTGTATAGCACAGGGAACTCTGCTCAATGTTATGCGGCAGCCTGGATGGGAGGGTAGTTTGAGGGAGAACGGATACGTGTATATGCAAGGCTGAGTCCCTTTGCTGTGCACCTGAAACTGTCACAACATTGTTAGTCGGCTATACTCCAATATAAAATAAAAAGTTAAAAAAATAGATGTGACATGTTTGCTTCAGATACCCCTTATTTGAAGCTCTGAACCTGGGTTGGAAATCGAGTCTGCTTCTCTGTGTCAAAGTGACTTGAATCCTCCAGGCAAGAGTGGGATGTTTTATTCTTACTGACATAATTTCAATTAACAAAGCTTCTGATAGTCTATGATTTTAGAGAACAAGTTTTCTGGGACTAGGGTAAGGCAAGAGAGACACTCACTTCAAAGTGCAAAATTTAAGGGGGCACCAAAAAACTCAGTAATCAAAACAAATAACATTTTAGTGCAATATTTTCAAAAGTCAAAATACAAGAACATTGATGATTGAATCATTAATAGAGAACATGAAGCCAGATCAGAAAAATGCAACATAGGTGTTGGTAGAGTTAAGAAAGGTTCAGGTTTGAGATCAGCTCAGAGAGGCATTGATGATGGAAGTAAACAGGGTCTAGGATTTGAGACGTTGACCAGAAGTCACAACAATAATAAGTTTTGGCAATTTATGTCGAGGTGCGTGTGTTACAATAATATTCTCATATTTGCCATTCTGTCTTTCATCCAGTTCATAAATACTGCTGGGGAGACAGAGAAAATGGGATAATCTGAGAGGCTAACATTCTAGCTCTCCAGATTGTTGAGCTGAGGTCCAGAGAAAGGAAATGAATGTCCTCAGGGTACCCAGCAATCCATACTCAAGCTTAGCCAGGGTCTACCTGCTAGGTTGGAAACACCTTACGCAGGGAAAAGAGCTCTTTACCTCTTGTCAGAGTAGGCTCCCTGCAGGAGGGTATACTAGGACTAGCTTATAAAGACTGTGTATAGGAGTTCAGAGGTGAAGAACACCCAGAATTCTCTTCTCTCCCAAGAGTCAGTAGCAGCTCCTGAATTTCCATATAAGAGAGGCTAACCTGGTTGACAGCAGGTGTTGGGGGCATGTCTTGGAGATGCATTTTCATCGAAAGTGTGCTTAAAATGTTTTCTAAATATTTTTCTATTGATAATTTGCTGAAAAACATTAGTTGTCCAGATCAAAGGCTAGTATTATTATTCTCACCTACTATCATTTCAGTGGGGTAATGGGATTGAGGGGGATTAAAGACCCCTCCATATCTGTTCCACAGTCCGTCAAAAGGAGACTGTACCACCTTGACTCCTCCCCTCTCTTCTACAGTGGTATCGCCCAGGAGGGACTTTTCCCCCCTCTTCCCAGTGGTATCTCCCTTGAAGATCGGGACACATCTCCCCTCCCCCGAGTTGGGGTTTGGCACCTCTGCTTCTGTAAACTTTGCACAAACCTATAGAACTCGGTTCCAAAGACCAGCTTCTCCTGGAAGCTTGTCTTCAGAAAGTTTCTACCCATGAACGACACCCCCCTCCGTCGCCTATGGAACAGCCCACTGTACGGAATGGATGCTATGATGGCGGCCCTCATGGTGGAAAGCCTCGGCGCAGCCATGTTCCTTTCTCGGCACCGCTGCTCATGGACAAAGTCTCTGCAGATCCATAACAGCACCTTGTTCAGAGTGAGTAGACCACAGTCGCACAGCTCTTGTGTGATCGTGTGCGAAATTAACAGCCCCAGAAGGGGCAGGTTCAGAGGTGAGGACAGGAAACGGAAGTGGCCCTCCGAGGCTGTTTAAGTCTTGTTGGCGCGCGGCACTAAAGCGAGTGCACGAGGGTTTGTGGCGTGACAGTCATCAGTGATTTTGAGGTGATGGCTTTGTTGGCTTTTGGGAATGACAGTTTGTGGGGTCAGTTGGTGGGGAATTAAAGAATCTGGTGAATGGGAGTGTATGCGGGTCAGGGAGGGATGGAGGCTTCTGATCAGGATAGTCAGTTCTTTTTTAGATTCCTTGCTGCATTTTGTTGTCAAGTCCTAATAGTGTGTGTGCTTTTAGATTTTTTCCTCAGTCTCCCCAGAGATTTGCTAATTTTATTAGCCTTTCCAAACTACCAACTTTTGGCTTTGTTGATCCTCTCTGATGTACCTTTGTTTTCTCTTTCCCTAATTCCTACTATCTGTGCTATTTTCTCTTTTATCTAACTTCTTAAATTGGTTGTTAATTCATTAATGTTCAGCCTTTCTTTGTTAAAAGGCATTTGAAAACATGAATTTCCCTTTAAGAGTCTCTTTAGTTGCGTTCCACAAAATGTTATATACACCATCTTATTATTGAGCTTTGTGTTTAATTTTTCTTTTTTATTTATTCTTTACATTACTATAATGTTTTGGGAGGGCTGACATTTTAATTAAATTTTTTATCCAGGGGTATGGTATGTCTGTGTGACTATTTTATATTTGTCAATTTTTTTTTACTTTTTAAATTTATAGGTGCAGCTCCTTAAATAATTTATTTTACATATTTTATATTTTTCTTGTTATCATTACTAACGGATTTTTTTTTCCGTTTTCATTTGGTCATTGTTATTATACAGGGAAAAAACTATCTGCTCTTGTAATTTTATCTTGTATCCAGCCCCTTATCAAATTACCCTATGACTTCTGGTAGAGTCTGGGGTAGGTTTTCTATGTATAAAATCATATCACTGGCAAAGAAAGCTACATTTTCATTTCTTTTTTTTTTTAACTTTATTTTAAATTTTATTTATTTATTTATTTATTTATTTATTTATTTATTTATTTATTTATTTTTGGCTGTGTTGGGTCTTTGTTTCTGTGCGAGGGCTTTCTCTAGTTGTGGCAAGTGGGGGCCACTCTCCATCGCGGTGCGCGGGCCTCTCACTATCGTGGCCTCTCTTGTTGCGGGGCACAGGCTCCAGACGCGCAGGCTCAGCAGTTGTGGCTCACGGGCCTAGTTGCTCCGCGGCATGTGGGATCTTCCCAGACCAGGGCTTGAACCCGTGTCCCCTGCACTGGCAGGCAGATTCTCAACCACTGTGCCACCAGGGAAGCCCCATTTTCATTTCTTTGCAATATTTATTCTGATTATTTCGTCTTCTATTGTGTAAGCTAGAGCCAGAAAAAACAATTTTGAGTTGTATCAGACATCCCTATCTTTTTACTAATTTTAATGGCAGTTGCTTCATCATTTTATTTTTTAGCATAGTATTTCAGGGATATGTTTTGTAAATGATTTTTGTGATATTTAAGTGATTTACTTCTTCCCTAATTTTAGTTTGAGTTTTTATTAGTAATGACTGCTGAATTGTGTCAAATGCTTTTTTGGTGTAAGTTAAAAGCAGCATGTTTCCTCCCCCCCCCTCCCAGTTTGTTGATTTAATAAATATTATTAATGTTGAATCATCTTCTGGAAAGAAGAGGCTCAGAGCTTCTCTGCAGAAGAATTTAAGAGGGATTTTTCACCCTAAAATGGTGAAATAATTAAAGTGGACAGAAGAGACCCCTTTCATTAAGATTACCAGGTTTCCAGGTTTTTTGCCTCCACAGTCACTCACCAGGACCCCATGGACAAGTCCTTCCCCTGCCTACCCCATGGGGCTTCAGCACCATTCACTGCCTCACTTCCACCTTCTCCCCAAACCCAGACCTGCCGTGAACCTGGAATTGAGGGAAGAGCTGGTTGGGTAAAGTGTGAAGCACCCCCTGTGGAGCCACCCAAGAGTAACGGACTCTGAGTTCATTAATTTGACTCCAAATATCATGATTGTTTCCACAATCTACCCTCACTAATACTCAGAGTGGGAGTTGCTGAACTTTGTGGGGTGAATGTGGAATGACAGTGATGACATGGATACTATCCTTTTAGGATTTGTTGGTGTCTCTGTGGAGCTGTTGAACTTTCTGCATATTGGAGGCTGCAGGATCTTCCATTTATTCTGACTGCAGCCCACATACAAAGGCCTCTCCAGCTTTGGAAGGTGGGCTGGTATTCGGAGTCAACATGCCAGCTAATGGGAAATCACCCCAGAGGTTTCCTGCCCTGGTTCCAGGACAACCTGGCAGATCATTTGAGGTAAGTAAGAGGAGCCTACTTTTTCCCATTTTTTTATCTTTAAAAAATTTTTTAGACAAAAATTTTTATTTTTTAGACAAATTTTGATTTTGAGATAATTGTAGATTCAAATGCAATGTACTGATGTACTGTTTACCCAGTTTCCCCCATCATAGCATCTTGCAAAACCTTGGTATTGATACAGTATCACAACCAGGATATTGACATACAGAACATTTCCTTTACCACAAGGATCTCTCATGTTGCACTTTAATAGTCACACCCACTTCCCTCCTCCCCCTCTCCCTCCTTAACCCCTGGCAACCAATAATCTGTGCTCCAGTTCTATAATTTTGTTATTTCAAGAGTGTTATATATGTAGAATCATACAGTATGTAACCTTTTGGGACTGGCTTTTTTTACTCAGCATAATTCTCTGGAGATTCATCCAGATTGTTGCATATATGAATAGTTTGTTCCTTTTTATTGCTGAATAGCATTCCATGGTATGGATTTACCACAGTTTGCTTAACCAGTCACTAGTTGAAGAACATCTTGGTTGTTTCCAGTTTTTGGCTGTTATGAATAAGGATGCTGTGATTGTGTAAGATTTTTGTATCGAAGGAATGCACGTGAGTGCAATTGCTGGATTGTATGCTAAGAGCATTAAAACAATTAAGTGACCTAATTTTTAGTAGTTCTAGATTTACAGAATAATTGAGATGGTAGTATTAGTGTGGTACATTTGTTACAATTAACCAATATTGATACATTATTATTAATTATAGTCAACAGTTTACGGTAACGTTCACTCTTTGTGTTACACATTCTATGTGTTTTGACAAATACATAATGACATATATCCACCATTACAGTTCATACAGAACAGTTTCATCTGTGCTTTAGCTATTCATTCATCTTTCCTCTCCCCCTGCCTGAAACTCTGGCAACCACACTTTTTTACTGTCTCTATAGCTTTGCCGTTTCTAAAATGTCATATGGTTGGAATCATACAGTCTGTGGCCTTTTCAGATTGGCTTCTTTCACTCAGCAATTTGCATTCAAGTTTCCTCCATGTCTTTTCATGGCTTGATAGCTCATTTATTTTTATCACTGAATAATATTCCATTGTATGGATGTACCACAGTTTGCTTATCCATTCACCTATTGAAGGACACCTTGGTTGTTTCCAGTGTGGGGTGATTATGAATAAAGCTGCTATAAACATGTATGTACAGGTTATGCTGTAGACATCAGTTTTCCATTCATTTGGGTAAATGACTAGGAGTGCAACTGTGGGTCATATGGTAAGACTTTGTAAGAAACTACCAAACTGTCTTCCACAGTTTTTCATCATTTTCATTCTCACCAGCAATGAATGAACATTCTTGTTGCTTCACATCTTTGCCAGGATTTGGTACTGTCAGTTTTTTGAATTTTAACCATTCTAATAAGTGTGTAGTGGTATCTTATTGTTGTTTTAATTTGAAATTCCATAATGAAAAATGATGTTGGACATGGTTTTACATGCTTATTTCCCATCCGTATATTTTCTTTGGTCAAGTGTCTATTCAGATCTTTTGTCCATTTTGTAATGGGGTTGTTTGTTTCTTATTGTTGATTTTTAAGAGTTCTTTGGATATTTTATTTTATTTTATTATTTAAAAAATTTTTAAAAAATATTTATTAGGGGCTTCCCTGATGGCGCAGTGGTTAGGAATCCGCCTGCCAATGCAGGGGACACGGGTTCGTGCCCCAGTCCGGGAAGATCCCACATGCCGCGAAGCGGCTAGGCCCGTGAGCCACAACTACTGAGCCTGCACGTCTAGAGCCTGTGCTCCACAATGGGAGAGGCCGCGACAGTGAGAGGCCCGCGCACCGTGATGAAGAGTGGCCCCCGCTCGCCGCAACTGGAGAAAGCCCTTGCACAGAAACGAAGACCCAACACAGCCAAAAAAAAGAATTTTTTAAAAAAAATTATTTATTTATTTATTTATTTATTGGCTGTGTTGGGTGGGTCTTAGTTGCGGCAGGCGGGATCTTTTGTTGCAGTGCGTGGGTTCTCCGTTGGGGCGCACGGGCTTCCCTCTAGTTGTGGTGTGTGGGCTCCAGAGTGCATGGGCTCTGTAGTTGTGGCACACTGGCTCCAGAGTGCGTGGGCTCAGTAGTTGCAGCACGTGGGCTTAGTTGCTCTGCAGCATGTGGGATCTTAGTTCCCTGACCAGGGATCAAACTGGTGTGCCCTGAATTGCAAGACAGATTCTTAACCACTGGACCACGAGGGAAGTCCCTCTTTGTATATTTTTAAATACAAGTCATTTTATCAGATATGTGTTGTGCAAGTATTTTCTCCTGTTCTGGGCTTGTCTCTTTATTCTCTTAACAGTGTCTTTCACAGAGCAGAATTTTAAAATTTCAATAAAGTCCAACTTGTCAGTTTTCTTTCATGTAACGTACTTTTGGTGTTATATTTTAAAACACTGCCAAACCCAAAGTCACTTAGATTTTCTCCTGTTATTTGCAGAAGTTTTCTTTCTTTTTTTTTGGCCACGCCGTGCAGCTTGTGGGATTTCAGTTCCCTGACCAAGGATTGAACCTGGGCCATAGTAGTGAAAGTCTGGAATCCTAACCACTAGGCCACCAGGGAACTCCCTATATGCAGAAGTTTTATATTTTTGCATTTTGCCTATAAGTGTAAGATCCATTTAGAGTTAATTTTTGTGAAAGTTGTCAGGACTGTGTCTAGATATTTTCTTTTTGCATATGGATATCAAATTGTTTCAACACCATTTATTGAAAAGGCTGTCCTTTCTCCATTGAATCGCTTTTGTTCCTTTGTCAAAGATCAGTTGTCTATATTTGTGTGGGTCTATTTTCTGGCTCTCTATTTGTTGCATTGATAAATTTGTCTATTTTTACCAATACCATACTTTTATTTATTTATTTATTTTTAAATTGAGGTATAATTGACTTACAATATTATATTAGTTTCAGATATACAACATAGTGATTCGATATTTGTATGTATTGTTAAATGATCACCATGGTAAGTCTAGTTGACATCCATCACCATACATAGTTACAGAATTTTTTTTCTTGTGATGAGAACTTTTAAGATTTACTTTCTTAGCAGCTTTCAGATACGCAATATAATATTATTAACTATAGTCACCATGCCTGTACATTACATCCCCATGACTTATTTACTTTTTAACTGGAAGTTTGTACCTTTTGACTGCCTTCACCCATTTTACCCTCTCCTCTTGCCTCTGGCAACCGCCAATCTGTTCTCTATATCTATGAGTTTGTTTTGTTTTGTTTTAGATTCCACATATAAGTGAGATCATACACTATTTGTCTTTCTCTGTCTGATTTATTTCACTTAGCATAATGCCCTCAAGGTCCATCCAAGTTGTTGTAAACAGCAGGATGTCTTTCTTACTCATGGCTGAATAATATTCCATTGTGTATGTGTGTATATCTATATCTCTATCTATCTCACATTTTCTTTATCCATTCATCCATTGGATGGACACTTAGGTTGCTTCCATATCTTGCCTATTGTAAATAATGCTGCAATGAACATGGGAGTGCACATATCTTTTCAAGTTAGTATTTTCATTTTCTTCAGATAAATACTCAGAAGTGGAATTACTGGATCATATGGTAGTTCTATTTTTAATTTTTTGAGGAACTTCCATACTGTTTTCCATAATGGCTGCACCAATTTGCATTCTTACCAACAGTGCACAAGGGTTCTCTTTTCTCTATGTCCTCACCAACAACTGTTACTTGTCATCCTTTTGATAATAGGCATTCTAACAGGTGTGAGGTGATAGCTCACTGTGGTTTTGATTCGCATTTCACTGATGATTAGTGATGTTGAGCATCTTTTCATGTACCTGTTGGCCATTGCTATGTCTTCTTTGGAGAAATGTCTATTCAGATCCTCTGTCCATTTTTAAATTGGATTGTTTTTTGCTATTGAGCTGTATGAGTTCTTTATATATTTTGGATATTAACACCTTGTCAGATATACAATTTGCAAATATTTTCTCCCATTCAGTAGGTTGCCTTTTCATTTTGTTGATGGTTTCCTTTGCTGTGCAGAAGCATTTTAGTTTGATGTAGTCCCACTTGTTTATTTTTGCTTTTATTGCCTTTGCTTTTGGAGTCAGATCCAAAATAATCATTGCTAAGACTGATGTCAAGGAACTTACTGCCCATGCTTTCTATGAGTTTTATGGTTTCAGGTCTTACATTCAACTCTTTAATTCATTTTGAGTTAATTTTTTATATGGTGTAAGATAGTAATGCAGTTTCATTTTTTGCATGTGGCTGTCCAGTTTTCCCAACGCCATTTTTTGGAGATATTGTCCTTTTCCCATTGTATATTCTTGGATCCTTTGTCATAAATTAATTGACCATATATGCATGGGTTTATTTCTGGGCTCTTTATTCTGTTCTGTTGTTGTTTGTGTCTGTTTTTATGCCAATACCATACTGGGTTTTTTTTCACTAAATTTATTTATTTATTTTTATTTTTATCTTTTTAATTGAAGTATAGTTGATTTAAAATGTTGTATTAGTTTCAGTGTACAGCACAGTGATTCAGTTATATATATATACATAATTTTTTAGATTCTTTTCCCTTATTGGTTATTACAAAATATTGAGTATAGTTCCCTGTGCTATACAGTAGGTCCTTGTTGGTTGGTTATCTATTTTTTTTTAATTGATTTTTTTTTTTTTTAGAGCTCCTGATTTATTTATTTATTTATTTATTTATTTATTTATTTATTTGGCTGTGTTGGGTCTTTGTTTCTATGCGAGGGCTTTCTCTAGTTGTGGCAAGCGGGGGCCACTCTTCATCGCGGTGCACGGGCCTTTCACTGTCGCGGCCTCTCTTGTTGCAGGGCACAGGCTCCAGACGTGCAGGCTCAGTAGTTGTGGCTCACGGGCCTAGTTGCTCCGCGGCATGTGGGATCCTCCCAGACCAGGGCTCGAACCTGTGTCCCCTGCATTGGCAGGCAGACTCTCAACCACTGTGCCACCAGGGAAGCCCCGGTTATCTATTTTATATAGATAGTAGTGTGTATATGTTAATCCCAAACTCCTAATTTATCCCTTTTCCCTTTCCCCTTTGGTAAAGGGGAGGTAACCATAAGTAACCATAAGGTAACCATAAGTTTGTTTTATGTGTCTGTGAGTCTGTTTCTGTTTTGTAAATAAGTTCATTTGTATCTGTCTTTTTTTGTTTTTTGGCTGTGCCACCAGGCTTGCGGGATCTCAGTTCTCCCACCAGGGATTGAACCCAGGCCACAGCAGTGAAAGCGCTGAATCCTAACCACTAGGCCACCAGGGAACTCCCTGTATCTTTTTTTAGATTCCACATATAAGTGATATCATAAGATATTTGTCTTCGTCTGGCTTACTTCACTTAGTATGATAATCTCCAGGTCCATCTATGTTGCTGCAAATGGCATTATCTGATTCTTTTTTATGGATGAGTAATATTCCATTGTATATATATACCACATCTTCTTTATCCATTCTTCTGTCGATGGACATTTAGGTTGCTTCCATGTCTTGGCTATTGTAAATAGTGCTGCAGTGAACATTGGGGTGCATGTAACTTTTTGAGTTATAGTTTTCTCCCATACTGTTTTGATTACTGTAGCTTTGTAATATATAGTTGACCTTTGAACAACACAGGTTTGAACTGTGTGGATCCACTTATATGTGGATTATTTTCAATAGTAAATACTACAGTACTACACGATCTACAGTTGGTTGAATCTGTGGATACAGAGAAACTGGGGATAAGGAGGAACCAAGTATATGGTGGGCCAACTATAAGTTATACGTGGACTTTCAACTGCTCAGAGGGTCAATGCCCCTAATCCTGCATTGTTCAAGGGTTTTAAATCAGATAGTGTAATGCCTCCAGCTTTGTTCTTCTTTCTCAAGATTGCTAGTGTGTTGCAGTATTTAACTTACTGCAAGAAGTGAACTTACTGCAAATAAGTAAACAGCAATTTAACTTACTGCAACTTTTAGTTTTGTTAGGGTTATACTTAAGTGTTTCATACTTCTGAGTAATTATCAATGGTTTCATATTTTTTATTTTGGAGTCCACGTTTTCATTGCTAACATATAGAAAAACACTTGGTTTTTGTGTGTTTTTCTATGCTTTCTATGACCTTTTCATCTGGAAATAGAGACAGTTTAATTTCTTCCTTTTTATTCTGTATGCCTTTCATTTCCATTTCTTGCCTTATTGTAATGGTTAGAACTTCCAGCACTATGTTGAATAAGAGTCGTGCGAATAGACATCCTTGCCTTGCTCTTGTTCTTCAGTCTTTTATCGTGAAGTATAATGTTAGCTGTAGTTTTGTTTTAGATGCTGTTTATCAAATTGAGGGTGTTACTCTGTATTTCTATTTCTATTCTGGTTTTTGCAGGAATGAGTGTTGGATTTCTTCAAGTGCTTTTTCTATATTGATTGATACAATCATGTGATTTTTAAAATCCTGTTAACATGGTGGAGTATATGGATTGATTTTTGAATATTGAACCTGTCTTGCATCCCTGGAATAAACCCTAATTGGTCATGGTATATAATTCCTTGAATATATTAATGAATTATAGTTGCTAATATTTTGTCAAGAAATTTTGCCTCTATATTCATGAGTGATATTGGTGTGTAGTTTTCTTTTTTATACTATATTCATCCAGTTTTGTAATCAGGGAATGTGTTAGTTTCATGTGGTTGCTGCAACAAATTACCACAAACTTGGTGGCTTAAAACAGCAGAAATTTATTCTCTCATAGTTCTAAAGGCCAGAAATCCAAAATAAGCATCACTGGGCGAAAATCAAGGTGTTGACAGGGCTTTACTCCCTGCAGAGGCTCTGGGGGAGAATCTGTTTCTTGCCTCTTCCAGCTTTTGGGGGCTGCAGCTATTCCTTGGATTGTTACTTCATCTCTTCATTCTTCATGGCCAGCATCTTCAAATATCTCTCTACTGTCTTCACATCACTGCCTCTGTGTGCGTCAAATCTTCTTTTGCCTCCCTCTTGTAAGGATACATGTGATCACATTTAGAACCCACCTGGATAATACAAGATACTCTCCTTATCGGAAGATCCTTAATCACATCTGCAAAGACCTTTTTATTTTTGCCATGTAAGGTGATATTCATAGATTCCAAGGATTAGGATGTGGATATCTTTGGGGGGCCCCTTTTCACCTATCCTAGGAAAATACTAGCCTCATAGAATGAGTTTGAAAGAATTACCTCCTCTTCTGTTTCCTGTAAGAGATTATGTAATTGTGTTAATTCTTCGTTAAAAGTTTGGTAAAATTCTCCAGGGAAACCATCTGGCCAGAGATATCTTTTTTTGGGTGAGTTTTATTTTTTATTTTTAAAAACTTTTATTGGAGTATAGTTGATTTAAAATGTTGTGTTAGTTTCTGCTGTACAGCAAAGTGAATCAGTTATACATATACATATATCCATTCTTTTTAGATTCTTTTATGAGTTTTAAATTATGGATAAATTTTCCTTAATAGTACAGGGCTACTTATCTATTTCATATTGGATGACTTGTGGTCGTTTGTGGTTTTTGAAGAATTGGTTCATTTCATCTAAGTTATAAGTGTAGAATTGTTCATAGTAATTTCTCTTTTGATGTCCGCTGGGTCTGTAGTGATATTCTTTGTTTCATTCCTGATATTGGTAATTTGTGTCCTCTCTCTTTTTTTTTTGTCAGTCTTACTAAAAGTTTATCAATTTTATTGATATTTTCAAAGAACCAGCTCTTTGTTTCATTGATTTTTATCTATTGTTTTTCTGTTCAGCTTCATTAATTTCTGTTCTTTTCTATTATTTTCTTCCCTCTCTGTGCTCTGGGTTTATTTTGGTCTTTTTTTCTTTATTTTTAAATTGAAATATAATTGGCATATAACATTATGTAAGTTTAAAGTGACAATGTGTTGCGAGTTCCCTGGTGGCCTAGTGGTTAGGATTCCAGGCTTTCACTGCTGCAGCCTGGGTTCAATCCCTGATGGGGGGGAGCTGAGATCCCGCAAGCTGTCCTGTGCAGCCAAAAAAAAAACAAGTGACAATGTGTTGACTTGATACATTTATATATTGCAATATGATTATCCCTGTAGCATTAGCAAACACCTCAATCACATCACATAATTATCATTTCTTTTTTGTGGCAGTAACAGTTAAGATCTAGTCTCTTAGCAACTTTGTATAATACAGTATTGTTGACTATAATCACTATTCTGTGCATTAGCTCTCTTGGACTTATTTATCTACTAGTTCCAAGTTTGTACTCTTAACTTATCCTCAATATGGTCTTTTTTTCTAGGTTTTTGGTGTGGGACCTTAAATCTTTGATTTGAGACTTTCCTCTTTCAAATGTATGCATTTAGTGCTGTATATTTTCCTCTCAGCAATGCTTTAGATGTGTTCCACAAATTGTAAATATGTATTTTTTTCATTTTCATTCAGTTCATTGTATTTTTTGGATTTCCTTTGAGACTTCCTCTTTGAACCATGGATTATTTAGAAGTGTGTTGTTTCATTTCTAAGTGTATGGAAATTTTCTTGTTATCTTTCTGTTATTGATTTCTAGTTTGATTCCCGTGTAATCAGAAAAAATAACTTGTATAATTTCAATTCTTCTAAAATTGTTGGGGTTTGTTTTACGGCCCAAGATATGCTATATGTTCCATGGACACTTGAAAGGAATGTGTGTTCTGCTGTTGTTGGGTGGTGTGTTCTGTAAGTGTCAGTTAGATCCTGTTGGGTCATTGTGTTGTTGAGAATGCTCATTTTCTGTTTAGCTGTTCTGTAAATTGTTGAGAGAAGGGGTGTTGAAGTTTCCAACTATAATTTGTCTACTTCTCCTTTCAGTTTTATCAGCTTTTGCTTCTGTATTTGCTGCATACACATTTAGAATTGCTTTGTTTTTCTTGATGGATTGACTTTTTTATCATTATATATCTCTCTCTGTGTCTGGTAAATTTTTTTTCTAAATTCTAATTTATCTGATATTAATATAGCTACTCATGCGTCTAGCTTTATTGAGGTATAGTGGACAATACTTCTGCTTTCTTTTAATTAATGTTTGCATGATATATCTTTTTCCATACTTTTTCCTTCAACCTGCCTATATCGCTATATTTGAAGTGACTTTCTTTTAGATACCATACAGTTGAGTCATGTTTTTAATCCTTTCTATGAGTCTCTGTCTTTTACTTGGTGTAGTTAGACCATTCACATTTAATGAAATTAATGATATGTTAGGCCTACATTTACTATTTTTCTTTTCTGTTTGTTCTCTCTGCTTTGTTTTCTGTTTTATTTTTCCCTGTCTTCCTACCAGTTTCTTGAGCATATTTTAGAATTCCATTTTGATTTACGTATAGTGTTTTTGAGTGTATTTCTTTGTATAGCTCATTTAATGGTTGCTCTAGATATTACATTATATACACATAACTTATCATTGTCTATTGCTGTCATCGTTTTGCCAGTTTGAGTGAAATGTAGAAACCTTGCCTCCCTTTAATCCCCTTTGCAGTCTCCTGTTTATCATTGTCTTAAATATCTTGTCTACATACATTTAGAACCAGATCAAACAGTGTTAAAATTTTTTCCTTTAATTGTCAAACGTAATTTAAAAACTCCAGAGGGGAAGGAAAGTCTATTGCACTTACCCACATTTTCATTTACTGTATTCTTTCTTACTTTGTGGTGTTCCAATATTCTATATTTTATCTTTCATTTTCTGTTTAGGGAATTTCCTTTAGCCATTCTTTTAAGGTAAGTCTGCTGGTGACAAATTCTATTAGTTTTCCTTCATCTGAGAATGTCTTTATTTCTCCTTCATTCCTGAAGGATATTTCATTAGGTATAGGATTCTGTGTTGACAGTTCTTTTCTTTCAGCACTTGAAAAATGTTATGCTACCTCCTATGGCATCTGTGGTTTCTGATGTGAAATCTGCTGTCATTCACATTGTTTTGTAAGGTGTTGTTTCTCTCTCATGGCTTTCAGTGCATATATTTTATTTTATTTTTATTTTTTTAAAGATTGATTTATTATTTATTTAATTAATTTATTTATTTTTGACTGTGTCGGGTCTTAGTTGCAGCACGTGGGATCTTCGTTGAGGCAAGTGAGATCTTTTGTTGTGGGGCGCAGGCTCTTCGTTGTGGCGCGTGGGCTTTCTCTAGCTGTGGCGTGTGGGTTTTCTCTTCTCTAGTTGTGGCACACAGGCTCCAGGGTGCGTGGGTTCTGTAGTTGTGGCGCACTGGTTCCAGAACACATGGGCCCTGTAGTTTGTGGCATGCAGGCTCTAGCTGAGATGCACGAGCTCAGTAGTTGTGGCACGTGGGCTTAGTTGCCCCACGGCATGTGGGATCTTAGTTCCCTGACCAGGGATCGAACCCATGTTCCCTGCATTGCAAGGTGGATTCTTTACCACTGGACCACCAGGGAAGTCCCTCAGTACATATATTTTAATCTTTAGTTTTCAGAAGTTTAAGGATGTGTCTTGGTGTGGCTTTCTTTTGTTTTATCCTATTTGTGGTTTGCTCTGTTTCTTGAATCTGTAAATTTATGTCTTTCACCAAATTGGGACGTTTTCAGCCATTATTTCTTCGTGTACTTTTTAAGCCCCATCCTCTTTCTCCTTTCCTTTTTGTGTTCTGATAACATGAATGTTGGTTCTTTTGCTATAGTCCCACAGGTCCCTGAGGCAGTATTTTTCCAGTTAATTTTGTCCGGGTAATTTCTATTCTTCTGTGTTCCATTTCACTGAGTCTTTCCTCTGTCCCCTCTGTTCTGTTGTTGAGGCCATCCATTGAGGTTTTTTTGTGGTTTTTTTTGGTTTGTTTTTTATTTATTTTTTGGCTGTGTTGGGTCTTCGTTGCTGTGCGTGGGCTTTCTCTAGTTGTGGCGAGTGGGGGCTACTCTTCGTTGCTGTGCGAGGGCTTCTCATTGCAATGGCTTCTCTTGCTGCAGAGCACAGGCTCTAGGCACACAGGCTTCAGTAGTTGTGGCATGCAGGCCTCAGTAGTTGTGGCTCGTGGGCTCTAGAGCGCAGGCTCAGTAGTTGTGGTGCATGGGCTTAGGTGCTCCGTGGCATGTGGGATCTTCCCAGACCAGGGCTCGAACCCACATCCCCTGCGTTGGCAGGCGGATTCTTAACCATTGCGCCACCAGGGAAGCCCCCACCCATTGAGTTTTTAATTTTAGTTATTGTGTTTGTTAGGTCTAAAATTTCAATTTGGGTCTTTTTTTAAAAATAATTAATTAATTAATTTTTTTATGGCTGTATTGGGTCTTCGTTTCTGTGCGAGGGCTTTCTCTAGTTGCGGCAAGCGGGGCCACTCTTCATCGCGGTGCGCGGGCCTCTCACTATCGCGGCCTCTCTTGTTGCGGAGCACAGGCTCCAGACGCGCAGGCTCAGCAATTGTGGCTCACGGGCCTAGTCGCTCCGCGGCATGTGGGATCTTCCCAGACCAGGGCTCGAACCCACGTCCCCTGCATTGGCAGGCAGACTCTCAACCACTGCGCCACCAGGGAAGCCCATTTCGGTCTTTTTTATATCTTCTATTTTTTTCCTGAGACATGCTCACTGAAGCGTTTTTGTGATGACTGATTCAAAATCTTTGCTGGATAATTATCTCTGTTATGTCAGTCTTGATACCTATTGATTTTTTTTTCATTCAGTTTGAGATTTTTCTGGTTCTTGATATGAGTGATTGTCAATTGAAACCTAGGCATTTTTGGTATTATGCTATGAGAATCTTGTTCTTATTTAAACCTGTTTTAGCTGGCTTCCTCTGACTTCACTCCAGCTGGGGAAGAGAGGGTGTCACCTCATTAGTGCCAAGTGGCACTATATATATATACACCACATCTTCTTTATCCATTCATCTGTTGATGGATACAGCGTGCTTCTGTGTCTTGACTATTGTAAATAGTGCTGCTATGAACATTAGGGTGCGTGTATTTTTTTGAATTAGAACTTTGTTTTGTATATGGTGTTCAGAGTTTTTAGTCATACTTAGCAGGAGGAATGGGGAAAAGTATATTTACTCTATTTTCCCAGAAGCAGAAATCAGCCTAGTTCTTAAGAGAGAAAAAAAATACAGAGCTCATTTCCAGTTCAGATTAAAATTACAGAACTTTTACTTCTTTGCTATTATACTTACATATGTTTTTTTGGTGGAGGTGTTATAATGACATTAACACAATTACTTTCTTGGTTTATCCTATAATATAAAAAATAATGGCAAATGAAGTAAAACTAATAAGAATGGTTACCTTTTCTAAAAAAAAGAAACATTGGGAGTGTTAGATAAATATTTTTCCACGTCCAGAAACAATTTTCTACATAATTTTAGTGGTTACATAGCACTCCATCCTTTGAGCACTTGCAATGGTGGTAAGTTTTCATTATAATTGACAATTTGATGGTGAAACTCCTTGATTTGTTTCTTTACGTACATCTATGATTATTTGTTAAAGATATTTTTTGGGAAATTGAATTTTTGTGTCACAGGAGAGGGTTCACTAAATTGTAAGGAATTCAGTGGATGACAGTGAAAAATCTTCCTCTTCACACTAAATGGTAATACTGTTTGGAGGCTGATGATTCTGGGCAATGCATGGCAACTTTTTCCTGATCAGTGCTGTACCCCTCTCCAGCTCTTCCTTCCCAGATCTTCCAAAAAAGTTAGAGATGGCCACATCTCCAGCCAGTTTTTATTTGTTCATTTATTTACTTATTAATTTTGTTTTCCTGTGGTTTTTAGGGAGCTTCTAAGTATAAATAGACAAATATTAGGATAAAAGGAAGGGAAATAAAAAGAAGAAAATATCAAAACAAGTTTTAGAATGTAGGCATGTTGGTCAACAATCCTACACAATTAGAAACTTCGAAGTCTAGATTTATCTCTGATATTCTGGGATGACATAACAGAGTTAGAAGTCCAATCAAACACATGAATTTCAATGTCCCCACAGAGAAATCGATAATTCCTCTATAGTAAAGATTTCCTGATACTTGAGAGTTAAGAAATCTTTTGATGGATCTTCATATGGATGATGGAAACAGTATCTTCAATCACAACTTTGTCATAAATGCTATTACAGGACTCCTATGGCTTTTTCTCTTTTTGAAAATATTTTTTTCATTCAGTGTTTAAGTAAGATTAAAACCTATAAGATTTTGCTTACAGTTAATGAGTGATAAGAGAAAGGGTGAACATAAATTATCCTCTGATTGGGTAATTAAAATGCATCTGACCCAAAGTCAAGTTACTCAGTGATATACCAGTTACTTTGTGTGGGCTTAAGAGTTTTTGACCAAAATACTTCTAAACAAAACATGCCATCTGAGAGCATAGGGATACTGGGTACATAAAATACTACATAAGAAAGTTGATGGAAGGTAGTTGTGTCAGACCTTTAGATTCTTTTTTTTAAAATTGAAGTATAGTTGATTTACAATGTTGTGTTAGTTTCTGATGCACAGCAAAGTGATTCAGTTATACATACATACATACATACATACATATATATATATATATATATATATGCTTTTTCATTATCGGTTACTACAAGATATTGAATATAGTTCCCTTTGCTATACAGTAGGACCTTATTTATCTATTTTATATATAAGACCTTTAGATTCTTTAGGCTTCTAACAGTTGGTTGCCATATGCAGGGACTTTGCAACCAGTTCGTCGTTATTTTCTCTCTTGACTTTTCTGAGTTACAGTTTTAACCCACACCCACTAAGCAGGATTAAAGAGACACTTTAAAATAAAGATTAGTTGGAAAACATAAAGCAATCCTACATCCCAGTAGAATTTTAGTTGAATTAAATTGTAAGAGAAGTGCAATGATTATTGCACATATTGTTCTAGTCTCACTACATCTGTTGAATAGAATTTGCATTCCAAGTGTTTTCATCTTCACCATCATTGAGTCCTTAATCTGTCTCTCTTCCTTTTTGAAGTCTTCCCCATGCTTTTCTGATACTCCTTTCTGGCTGGTTCTCTTTTTTTCTGAGTTGCTAGATGGTGCACAATTTGAGGGTTCTGATGATGTTGTTATCAAAGAAGTCTGTGCAGGAGGAGCATTACCAAATAAGAAATTGCTAATCAATGTCCAGATGACGTGGCATGGATAAAGTACCATCCCCAACAGTGTCCAAATGTCTCCCCTGGAAGAGTGCACCATGGATGTAGTTGGTCTTTCTGCCTGTGCAGTAAACTGCAATGCTTTTTCTCAAGGAGCATCCAGAGGGAACTGATTTATAAAGGAAGAACCATCAAGAAGACAGAATTGAATTATTGCAACAATGTTTCTTTCTCTAGCATAAGATTCCCTCTTGAATTCCACTTTTGCCTGTTGTCAGCAACGTTCCATTCATGATGCCCAAAGACATCAAGAGAGCTACCGCTTTTTGCAATTCAGACATAGCTTACTTTTTTTCAGGCCCTTATACAAATATGGCCTTCTTTTTGGGTCATTTTATAGAGAGGAGCTAGCAATATTTGCAGATGTGGACCATGCATCCTGCAAAATCCACGTAACCCGATCATGGGCTGTGTTTCTTCTTAGTACCAAAAGTAGGCAACAACAGTTCATTTTTTGTTGCCTGTGGAATGTCACGTGTGGCTCCTGCTAAGGGTATTCCTAAGAATTTCATCATTTGAGTGGGCCCTTAGATTTTTGTTGGATTTATCAACTAGCTTCTGTTGATCATATGTGTCACTATTGCATTTAAGTCAGTCCTAGCTCAATCTTCAGTTTCCAATATTATGATATCATCAATGTAGTATATTATTATACTTGGGACCTGCATTAAGTCTAAATCCCTTCTAACCAAATTATGACAGTTGAAGTATGACAGCTGGTGAATTCAAATAACATTTTGGCAGTACAGTAAATGTAAATTAGGATCCTTCCCACATGAAAGCAAACTGTAGTTGACTCTTCCTATATTGAGATAGGGAAAAAAGCATTTGCAGGATCAGTCACTGAGAACCAGTCTCCTTTAGCTTCCTGTATTTTTCCACTGTTGAAACCATATCAGGAAGTACTGATGCTGTTAGGTGATACTAATTTATTTAAGCCTTGATGATCTGCTGTTAGTCTCCCTGAGCCATCCGCCTTTTTCATGGGCCACTCAGGGCTATTCTAAGAGAATTTGTTGGACCAGCACTCCAGCTTCTAACATGTCATTAATTAAAATGGTAACTTTTTTTGTCCAACACATTTTCTACACTGCTTCAAAATAACAACTTGTATGAGCTTGGGCAATTATAAAGGTTCTCATTTATCATGTGCAATTAATACTGGCCAAGGGATGAACTTATATTCCTCTTGTTTTACAATACTACGTAGGAGAAGTATTCCCCAGTCAGACATAAATATCCATCTCAGGAATACATTTAGATGAAGGAGATGCACTTCACATAAAGTCTATTCAAATATTCCCATTTTCATGCAGATTTTCACCTTAATTCCATCAACTGTTGCATCCCTATATCCTTTTTTTTTTTTTTTTTTTTTAAGGTTTCTCTATCTATCTATCTATCTATCTATCTATTTATTTATTTATTTATTTATTTTATTTATGGCTGTGTTGGGTCTTCGTTTCCGTGCGAGGGCTTTCTCTAGTTGTGGCAAGCGGGGGGCCACTCTTCATCGCGGTGCGCGGGCCTCTCACTATCGTGGCCTCTCCCGTTGCGGAGCACAGGCTCCAGACGCGCCGGCTCAGCAATTGTGGCTCACGGGCTCAGTTGCTCCACGGCATGTGGGATCTTCCCAGACCAGGGCTCGAACCCATGTGCCCTGCATTAGCAGGCGGATTCTCAACCACAGCACCACCAGGGAAGCCCCCTATATCCTTTTAATCTAACTGTGGCCCCTGTTAGGACTTGACCAACAGATTTTGGAATCACAGTGCATTATTCTTACATGTCAAAGAGTCCCAGGAAACTTTCTTCTCTGCCCTCTGGCCATTTACCCACATATGTGCATATGGCCTTTGGGTACTCAGCTGGGTGTTGAGCCTGGCTGGAGACTAAGATAAACCTTGAGTCCATACTGATAGTAAATGTATGAACAAGGGAGAAAGGAAAGCTCTTCCTTAAGGTCTAATGGCAACTAGTAATGTGGAAAGAATGATGGAGTTAGAAAAATAACCTTTTGCAACCATTCTAGTTAGTAATAATTAAGCCAAGCAAGAATCATTGATGGATGCCAAAGCTATTGGATGAAAGTTTAATGAGGAACAACACATTTACATAGTTTCAAGGTATGTTCCTACACATTGCTCATTAATTACATAGGGAAAATTGGTAACTTTACAATGGAGAAACCTGACGGACACTACCTTAACTAAATGATCAGAAACATAAAAATTTTAATTTGAAGAGTCCTCATAATCTCATCTTCTGGAGATAACCAGTCTTAACAGTTCAGTAAATATCCCTCAGGAATTCTGAAGTTTTTCTGGATATGACTGTCTGATTGATTGTTCCAGAGACATTTGTTGAGACGAGTATCCTTTCCCCACTGAATATTCTTTTTTTTTTTAACATCTTTATTGGAGTGTAATTGCTTTACAATGTTGTGTTAGTTTCTGCTATATAACAAAGTGAATCAGCAATACGTATACATATATCCCCATATCTCCTCCCTCTTGCGTCTCCCTCCCACCCTCCCTATCCCACCCCTCGAGGTGGTCACAAAGCACCGAGCTGATCTCCTTGTGCTATGCGTCTGCTTCCCACTAGCTATCTATTTTACATTTGGTAGTGTATATATGTCCATGCCACTCTCTCACTTTGTCCCAGCTTACCCTTCCCCCTCCCCATGTCCTCAAGTCCATTCTCTGGTAGGTCTGCATCTTTATTCCCGTCTTGCCCCTAGGTTCTTCATGACCTTTTTTTTTTTTTTTTTTTTTAGATTCCATATATATGTGTTAGCATAAAGTATTTGTTTTTCTCTTTCTGACTTACTTCACTCTGTATGACAGACTCTAGGTCGATCCTCCTCACTACAAATAACTCAATTTCGTTTATTTTTATGGCTGAGTAATATTCCATTGTATATATGTGCCACATCTTCTTTATCCATTCATCTGTCCATGGACACTTAGGTTGCTTCCATGTCCTGGCTACTGTAAATAGTGCTGCAATGAACATTGTGGTACATGACTCTTTTTGAATTATGGTTTTCTCAGGGTATATGCCCAGTAGTGGGATTGCTGGGTTGTATGGTAGTCCTATTTTTAGTTTTTTAAGGAACCTCCATACTGTTCTCCATAGTGGCTGTATCAATTTACATTCCCACCAACAGTGCAAGAGGGTTCCCTTTTCTCCACACCCTCTCCAGCATTTATTGTTTGTAGATCTTTTGATGATGGCCATTCTGACTGGTGTGAGGTGATACCTCATTGTAGTTTTGATTTGCATTTCTAATGATCAGTGCTGTTGAGCATCCTTTCATGTGTCTGTTAGGACATCTGTGTGTCTTCTTTGGAGAAATATCTATTTAGGTCTTCTGCCCATTTTTGGATTGGGTTGTTTGTTTTTTTGATATTGAGCTGCATGAGCTGCCTGTATATTTTGGAGATTAATCCTTTGTCAGTTGCTTCGTTTGCAAATATTTTCTCCCATTCTGAGGGTTGTCTTTTCGTCTTGTTTATGGTTTCCTTTGCTGTGCAAAAGCTTTAAAGTTTCATTAGGTCCCATTTGTTTATTTTTGTTTTTATTTCCATTTCTCTAGGAGGTCCCTACTGAATATTCTTGACACCTTTGTCAGACATCAATTGATCATATATGTGTGAATCTATTTCTAAACTCTATTTTGTCTCATGGATATCTTTTTTATAAAATTTATTTATTTATTTTGGCTGCACCAGCTCTTAGTTGCGGAACGCAGGATCTTTGTTCCGGCATGTGGGATCTTTGTTCCGGCATGCAGGATCTTTTTTTTTTTTTTTTTTTTTTTTTTTAGTTGTGACATGTGGACTTAGTTGCAGCATGCATGTGGGATCTAGTTCCCCGACCAGGGATTGAACCTGGGCCCCCTGCATTGGGAGCGTGGAGTCTTACCCACTGGACCACCAGGGAAGTCCCTCTCATGTATATCTTTACAAAAATACTACACTGTTTTGAAAACTGTAGCTTTATAAGTCTTCAAATGAGGTAATGTCAGTCCTCTAACTTTTTTCTTCTTATTCAAAATTGCTCTGACTAGTCTAAGTCTTGTGGTTTTATTTCTATATTAATTTTAGAATCAGCTTGTCCATTTTTAGTTCTTAAATTTCTTTATTGATTGTGATCAGTGTTGCTTGTAATATTTCAATTTTAAGGAACTTACTGAGATTGTTTTCTTTGTGCCCTAGTATATGATCAAGTTTTGTGAATGTTCCATGTACACCTGAGAAAAAGTATATTCTGTATGATCTGGGTATAGTGTTTCTTTCTTTTGTTCTTTCCTTCTCTCTCCCTTCCTTCCTCCCTCCCTCCCTCCCTCCCTTTTTCTCTCTCTTTAAAAGTCTCCCATTAGAGAAAGCTTCTATTTCTTCTTCTATCTCTGTAGTTTTCAGCTTATGTAGGCTTTTGCTGTGTTACTTTGTGCATAGATATTTACAAATATCTTTATTGTTATATCTTCATTGTGAACAGGGCTTGTAACATTACGAAGTATCCTACTTTATCTTGTATAATTGCTTTTGGAATTCTACTCTGTCTGGTATCAGGATTTCAATCCCTGCTTTTATATTGTTTTCATTTGTTAAATCTTTGTCCATCTTTTTAACTTTAGCCTTTTTGAAAGACCATTTTAAGCATGTCTCTTGTATACAGCATTGTGTTGGGTTCTGCTTTACAAGGCAATGTGAAAACCTTTTTTTTTTTTTAATTTTATTTATTTATTTATTTTTTGGCTGTGTTGGGTCTTCGTTTCTGTGCGAGGGCTTTCTCTAGTTGCGGCAAGCGGGGGCCACTCTTCATCGCGGTGCGCGGGCCTCTCACTGTCGTGGCCTCTCTTGTTGCGGAGCACAGGCTCCAGATGCGCAGGCTCAGTAATTGTGGCTCACGGGCCCAGTTGCTCCGCGGCATGTGGGATCTTCCCAGACCAGGGCTCGAACCCGTGTCCCCTGCATTGGCAGGCAGATTCTCAACCACTGAGCCACCAGCGAAGCCCGAAAACCTTTTTCTCTTAATAGAGGAAGTAAGCCCATTCACATTTATTTGTATTTCTGTTTGGTAATATAAATAATACAAATATGTTCTCAGTTCTCTCATTTTATCTTATGATGTAATTACTGTGTGTATTTGTTATATTTACTGTGTTTCTTTTTCTATTGAGTGTTTCCTCTAAACTTTTTTTTGGTAGTTAGGAAGACTTGTATTTTTATGCTGGTGGTTACCTTTGTGTTAATCCTTTTTATAGTACTCTTAGTCAACCCTTTTATCTTTCTTTTTGTTTACATATTTATTTATAAAATTGTATATATTTAAGGTGTACAGCATGATGATTTGATATACATATACATAGTGAAATGATTCCTACAGTTAAGCTAATTAACATATCATCTCCTTACATAGTTACCATTTTTTGTGTGTGATGAGTGCACCTGAAATTTACTCTCTTAGAATATTTCCATTGTTCAATACAGTGTTAAGTATAGTCATCATGCTTGTATATTAGATCTCTAGACTTTATTCATCCTACATAAATGTAATTTTATAATCTTTGACCAACATCTCTCCTCATTTCCCCCATACACTTGGTAACCACCATTCTACTCTTTGCTTCTGAGTTTGACTTTTTAATTTTTTTTTTAGATTCCACATATTAGTGAGATCATACAATATTTGTCTTCCTGTCTGACTTATTTCACTTAGCATAATGTCCTCCAGGTTCATCCATGTTGTTGCAAATGGCAGGATTTCCTTCTTTCTCATGGCTGAATACTACTCCACTCTATATATACCAGACCTTTTTTATCCATTCATCCACTGATGGACACCTAGGTTATTTCCATATATTGGCTATTGCAAATAATGTTGCAATGAATATGGGAGTGCAGATACCTATTCGGGGTAGTGATTTCATTTCCTTTGGATATATACCCAGAAGCAGGACCACTGGATCATACAGTAGTTCTAGTTTTAATTACTTGAGAAATCTTCACATTGTTTTCCATAATGGCTTTACCAATTTACCTTTTTAAAATTAATCTTTTACCATCTAATTTGTCTCTCATCTGTTACCTATACAGCAGTAAATGATCTTATTCAGTTTCCCCCTTTTTCTTTCTCTTCTCCTCCCATATTTTAGTTGTATTTTTTCTACTTTGTCAGGACACTTAATGTTTATACATTATCCTTCAACCCATGACCCCAGCCTTATTTTAGTCTTAGCTTTACCGTTAAATATATGAAATGCTTACTGTCAGTCCTTTTGCCAGAATTTTCCCATTCACTGTTTTTGGTTGAAGCTCATTGTTTAGTATAGTGCTATCCACTAACACTTCCTTCAGTGTTGGGAATGTTCTGTATCTGTGCTGTCCAGTACTGTCCAGTACTGTAACCAGCCACATGTGGCTACTGAGCACTGGAAATGTGCCTAGTGTGACTGAGGAACTGAATTTTTAATTTTATTCCATTTTAATTCATCAAAATTTAAACTCAGATAGCCACATGTGGTTAGTGGCTACCATATTAAACAGTGCAGCTCTAGCAAATTCCTTAGGAAGGGCACACATATTCTGGCCTATTCAAAACTTTTTCTGATGGCCTTGATACTTGAAGGGTATCTTGGCTGGATATAATTTCCTTTATTTGTACTTTCTTTCCTTAAGTTTCTTGAATGTGCTGTTCTACTATTGCCTTGCTTTCTACATTGTTTTTGAGAAATTGATGCCGATCTAATTCTTTTGCCTGGAGGCCCTGAGGAATATTTTTCTTTGCCTTTAAATTCTAATAGTTTTAATTAGGATATATCTCAGAGTTGATTGTTCCAAGTCAATTTTCCTTGGTATCCAGTGGGCCCTTTGATTGTGTTGAGGTTTGTTTTATGATCCAGTATATGGTCTAGCTTGGTGAATATTCCATGTGTACTTGAAGAAACAGTTAATCTCAGTTTTTGAGTGAAATGTTCTACAATTCATTGGATAATTGGTGGTGTTCAGTTTTTCTGTATCCTTGTTGATTTTCACTCATCACTAAAAGAGGTGATGAAAGTTGGCAGCCGTATTTGTGGATTGTCCCATTTCTTCTTTCAGTTTTGCTTCATGTATTTTGAAGCTATATTGTTAGGGCAATCTCCCCCACACCCCTGTTCCCAGGGCTTCCCCATCTTGGTCCTCTAGCTGGACAGTTGGGGCTTTCATCTCCATCCTGGCACTCACTTTCTGCAACTAGGTTTACCCTTGGGGCCAAGTGGTGAGAGGTTAGAAAAAAGGCAATGGGGATCCTTCCCATACTCTTCAGACCACTATTCCTCTGGCCAAAGAAGAGGATTCCTCTCCCTTAGAGTTTGAGGGGCCTGCTGCTGCAAGGTTGCATCTTTGGCACTGGGATTTACTTTGGGGCAGGACTGCATGAGAAAGAAAAGAGGCTTTTTCTCATTTTCTCTGTCCCACAAGATCCCCTCCCACCCCCTTTCAGTCTTCATGTCATATTGGTGTACCTGCTGACTCTGTATTTGATGCCTCTCTCAAGCTCTGTGTTCTCCTAGCCACCCAGTTTATTCTGGTGGCTTCAGCTAGTGCTGAAATGCTACTGTCTCTCAATCCTTCATCTATCCTAGCCTCCTCTCACAGATCCAGCATCATATATGCACCTTCCAGCTGGATGTCTCTATCAGTATGTGACATAAACACTCCAGCTCAGGTCCAAGATCTATCTCAATTTCCCCTTCTGCCAACCCACTGTCTTTCCTGTTTTGCTACTCTCAATATTGTGGCACCAGCCTCAACCCAGCTGTTCATGCTTTTATCCTGGGAGTAATATTCTCTCCCTTTCTCCTACTTGACAGTACTTCTGTATAACTTATAAATCTAACTATATTGTGTGAAGGTCAGAAAATATTCTGATCATATAAAGAGTCAAGTATTTTGGAGATTGATGATCTACAGAAAAAAAAAAAGGTGAAAATCCCTCCACTGTCTGCCCCTGAATATCTCTCTAGCCCTTTATCTCATCACAGCCCAAAGCACTGTTTTCCTGTCATACTGTGCTATTTGTAGTTCTGTAAATCACCATGTGTGTTTCATGTCTTCCTGCCTTTTCTCATACTACTGCCCCATATTCGTGAGGGAGATTATATTCTTGTTTGAGGATTCAAAGCTCTACCTCCCCAGTAACACAAGGTGGAATCTTATTCCATCCCTTGTGAAAGCCCATTGCACCCTGTACACATGTCCAGCATAGCTCCTGTAACATCTCATCACAGGTGTGTGTTCACATACAGTCATACCTCCGAAATATTGGAGGTTTGGTTCCAGACCACTGCAATAAAGAAAATATCTCAATAAAGCGAGACACATGAATTTTTTGGTTTCCCGGTGCATATAAAAGTTACATTGGCATTATACTGTAGTCTATTAAGTGTGTAATAACATTATGTTTAAAAAAACCAATGTACATCCCTTAATTAAAAAATACTTTATTGCTTAAAAATGCCAACCATCATCTGACAATACAGGGTTGCCACAAACCTTCAATTTGTAAAAAACGTGATATCTGTGAAGCACAATAAAGTGAAGCGCAGTAAAACACGGCATGCCTGTGCAAGTCTCCTTATTGGGGTACGAGCTCCTTGAGAGCAGGCACTCTATCTTTGTTTCCCCAGCAATTGGGACAGGTCCAGGCACAGAGTGTTAACTCAGTAGTCAGTGGTCTTTTCTCCATGAATTGAAAAATTAATACACTAGCAGGACTGTTCTGTGTTTTCTTCCCCCAAAGTATAGTATCAAGCAAGACAGGGTCAGGTTTCCAGTGCCAGCTAAAAATTGTCACTTGCTATCTGCCTCTACAAGGATGAAGTCACTAGCCACTGCAGTCGCTGACCTTCAACATACCCTGAAAGGAGTTCAGGGTGGAGATCAGGAATGAGGTACTCTGTGCTCTGGGAAAAACTGGCAGAGCAGGCCTTCAGATAGTTAGATATTTTCAGGAGAAAATTTTCTGAACTCAATTTCTTGCATCTTCTCATATCTAGCAAAGCACTAAAACCATTAACAGAAACATCTGCTCCTTCTGACTAGCAGCAACCTTCTACCAAGATGTGTGCTTAATTGCATGTACCTCCTTCACCAAAATCACATATATACTGACCTCCCCCCTTGCCTCTTCGGAGCAGTTCCTCAGAGCTATCTGAGAGGCTGTCTCCTGAGCTATCGTCTTCATTTTGCCCCAAATAAAACTTAACCCACAACTCTCACGTTGTGCTTTTTTTTTTTCAGTTGACACCAGTGTAGCTTTTTCTAGTCAACTGTCAAAAGTGCTCTATTGAAAGAATTAGTTCCCACACATCTTTTCCATGTGTCCCATTCTGATCATTGCAGATTGTTGTTACAGGGATCTGTGTCATTTGAAGACGTGGCTGTGGATTTTACCCGACAGGAGTGGTACAGACTGGACCCTGCCCAGAGGACCATGCACAAGGATGTGATGCTGGAGAACTACAGCAACCTGGCATCAGTGGGTGAGGATTATTGTCCATGTAACTCCTGGTAGCATGTGTTTCCTTTCTTGGTTGCTGTAACCTGGGCAGCCTTTGTAGAGTTCAGTAATACTTTAGTTCTAGATTCAAGGGGTCACAGATGATTTATCAGTTTGGGGCACCAGGAAGAGTGTGTGTGTTCTCGCTTCCCCCAATGAAAGGTTTCAATGGGCGCCCTTCCTTGTGCAGCTCATGAAGATGCACCTTTCTCCTCCATCAGAGGCCCTAAAGCTCAGACAACTTGGCCCACGTCCTGTGCCATTTCCCATTAACAGGCCTCTGCGTGGCCAAACCAGAGATGATCTTCAAGTTGGAGCGAGGGGAAGAACTGTGGATATTAGAGGAGGAATCCTCAGGCCATGGTTACCCAGGTGAGTGAGCAAGAACTAGGCATATGGAAAATAGGGGAAATAAGAGCTCAGGAATTCAGGTCAAAGGTTAAGTTTGTGCAGTGTTTTTCAGGAATCTCTTTTCACAGGCCCTTGCTCTTTGAAAATGACCGGAGGACAAAGGTCTATATGCTTTAGATACCTAAATCCTACATCCCAATATCCTACTCACACTTAAGTGCTCTCTCCTATTTTATCTCAATCTTTGTAGTCATTTACCACTCTTATCTTTCCCTGCCTGCCTCAGCTTAGGCATTTATTCTTAGCTAGTCTGTCTCTCTTTAGTATTCTCAATTGCCTTCCTTCCTTCCATTGCCTTGGATGCCTTCTGTTGTCAAGCAATCGTTCATACATTCATTTAGTCATCTACCAAATCTTAAATGAGGTCAACTATATGCTGGTCACATTCTAGGTGTGGGGATCCAGTAGTGAATAAAGTAATATCTCTGTTCTCCTGGAGCTTGCAGTCTAATGAGGGAAAGAGACCAGAAACAAACAAGTACATGGTGTTTGGTGGTGAAAAGAAAATCAATTCAAGATAAGAATAGACAGTGATGGGGTTTGTGCTTTTGGGGAATGTGGTCAGAGAAGACTCTTTGGGGAAGTTAACATTAGTGCACCAACATCAGTGAAGTGAGAGAGACAGAGCCATGTGGAATTTTAGTATTCTGAGCAGAGAGAACAGTAAGTGCCAAGCCTAGTCTGAGCAATATATCATAGGAACAGCAAAGATGCTGGTGTGGCTTAAGTGTGGGTGGTGAGAGTGTTAAGAGGTGATATCAGAGAGTTAGCTGGGGGCTAAATTATGTAGAATTTTTATAGGCTTTGTTAAGCATTTTAATTTTACACTGTGACAAGGGAAAACCTATGTTGGGTTTTGAGTGAGAGTGATATGATCTGATTTGTTTTTAAAGGCTCTCTCTCACTGCTGTGTGCCAACAATTCTGTTGGGGGTAATGCCCTCAGTCATGATAATGACCTTCAGCATCAGAAGATTCAAACTTTGGATCAAACTGTTGAATATGGGAAAGCCTTCTACAAGAGAACAGGCTTTGTTGGACATAAAAGAACACGCACAGGAGAGAAAAACTTTGAATGTCATGAATGTGGGAAAACCTACTGCAGGAAATCAAATCTTATTGAACATCTGAGAATACACACAGGCGAGAGACCCTATAAATGTGGTGAATGTGCAAAAACCTTTAGTGCAAGATCATACCTCATTGCTCATCAGAAAACTCACACAGGGGAGAAGCCCTTTGAATGTAATGAATGTGGAAAATCTTTTGGCAGGAAGTCACAACTCATTCTGCATTGGAGAACACACACAGGAGAGAGACCCTATGAATGCACTGAGTGTGGGAAAACCTTTTCTGAGAAGGCAACCCTCATGATTCATCAGAGAACTCACACAGGGGAGAAACCCTATGAATGTGGCGAATGTGGGAAAACATTTCGTGTTAAGATATCCCTTACTCAACACCAGAGAACTCACACAGGGGAGAAACCCTATGAATGTGGTGATTGTGGGAAAAACTTTCGTGCAAAAAAATCCCTAAACCAACATCAAAGAATTCACACAGGCGAGAAACCCTATAAATGTGGTGAATGTGGGAAATGCTTCAGAATGAAGATGACTCTCAATAATCACCAGAGAACTCATACAGGTGAAAAACCCTATCAGTGTAACGAATGTGGGAAATCTTTCAGGGTGCACTCATCTCTCGGAATACATCAGCGAATTCACACAGGAGAGAAACCTTATGAATGTAATAAATGCGGTAATGCCTTCTATGTCAAAGCACGCCTCATTGAACATCAGAGAATGCATTCAGGAGAGAAACCCTATGAATGTAGTGAATGTGGAAAAATCTTCAGTATGAAGAAATCCCTGTGTCAACATCGGAGAACTCACATAGGAGAGAAACTTTATGAATGAAGTGAATGCAGAAATGCCTTCTATGTGCAAGTATGCCTCATTGACAGAGGAGAGAGACCCTTTGAATGTCAAGAATGTGGGAAAGCCTTCTGCCAGAAAGCACTTCTCACAGAACATCAGATAACTCACTTAGGCCAGCCCTTGCCTTGTACTATGGAGAAAGCTTCTCTAAGAAGATTCCCCTCATCATTTGACCAAGCCCTTTGGGCCATCTGATTACTGGTGCACACAGAGTGCACTTGTAACAATTTGGCTCTTACATTGGTGTGAAAATTGTCCTGATCCCCTTAGGGAGTGGCTCACTGTTGTTTTCATTTCATTTGGATTTTCCTAATTAGTGGTGAGGTTAAACATTGGCTTACCTGTTGACTGGCCATTTGTTTTATTTCATCTGTGCAATGACTGTTCATATCCTTTGCTCATTGTTTTCTAATGGGCTGTTTATCTTTTACTTCTTGGTTTAAATGTTGTTTTTCTTGTTTTTTTTTAATATATGAAAATATAAAAATCATTTTTCAGTCATGTGTGTTGCAAATATCTCCCCTCAGACTGTGACTGGTTCTTTAATTTTTTTAACTCTTTTCTTCTGCTGAGGTTTTATGTTTTCATATTATTGGTTTCAAGATGATAATATTCTCCTATACTTTCCTCTAAAGTGAAGGTTTCACTTTCAACATTTAGAATTTTAATCTACCCTAAATTTTTTCTGTGTAATATGAAGTCTACAATATATAATGCTGCATTTCTTTTAAATACTTTACATCAGTGGTATCACACTATTTTAAAACTTATGCAACTTGCTTTTTTTCATGAAATGTTACATTTCCAAGATCTATCCATGTTGATAAATATATTTATTTATCTCTCCATTCCCCTAGTGAAAGACATTTGTATCGTTTTTGTGCTTAGTGTTTAAATCTAGAAGTGGAAATGATGGGTCCAGGGTGTAGATAGTATGCCAGTTATTAATCTATTGTGCTTCAGCTCCGAACCTACCGTTCTATACTGGGCTTTGTGATGCTGGGGCCATGACTCTACAGAACACATTTCTGTCTTGCCAGCTGCTACTCCCTGTTGGGTCTTACCGGTAAGAGATACTAAATATAAATATTGAGCCTGCAGAAGGAAGAAGGGACTTGCTCCTTTTTTCCTTCCGGTTGGCTCCCTGTTCATCTGAGTGTCAGCCCAGCATTGCTTCTTCACTTGGGCAGCAGCAGTTCCTCATGGTAGCAGCAGTTTAATCCAGTTTGCACTTTTCCAGCACTAACAGCTTTAGGGTACCCCACCCCCTCAGAGACCTAGCAGCATCTGGCTGGTGCCACCTCCTTAGAGGTATGAATCCCAGTCACATGAGACCCCGCTTCCAACCTTCTATTTTTAATAATTCCAACTTCTTCCCTTGTTACCCTAGGCCAGCTGCTTTCTGCAGTTGCTACCTCCATGATAATTTTAATGTTCTCTCTTTCTCTTTTAAGTTATGTGGTTAATAACTTCATCACTAGTTAAAAATTCATTTTAAGTTCTCTCTGTTAAAATAATCATTATGGTTTCTGTCTCCTAACTGGGTTCTGACTGATATAGAAGTTTTTCAACTTGACTAAATTTTAAAGTTAAAAAAATTGCACTAATTTACACTCTCATGAGCAGTTTGAGAAAAAGTTTACATTTTCCCACATATTCACCAGGACTTATCTGTTCTTTTTAAATTGTTGCCGATCTGAAAGGTGTAAAATGGCTTTAAGCCCTCCCATCCATGAATATGGTTTGTCTTTTTATTTAACTCACCTTTTTAAATTTTAAATAGTATTGTATGGTTTTCTCTAAGAAATTGTCTTTGAAAGTTAATCTTTTAATAGAAAATTTGCTCATATACATGTATATACATATATATTTAAAAATATTATGATGTATTATGGGGTATATATATATTTATATGTAATATATGTATCTATATATACGTATATAAGTGTGTGTGTATACATGTGTGTGTATGTCTCCCCAGAAAACATTTCTGTTTTATATATTCATTTTATTTTACCCACATATTTACCACTTTGGTTGCTCTTCATTCTTTTCTGCATTTCCTCCAGGATCATTTTCTTCTTTGCCTGAAAAATATCCTTTAGAGTTTTCTTTAGTGGCGGTCTATTAATGATAAACCTCTCAACCTTGTGAATATTTTCTCTTGCACTTTTTTGATAAACAAAAGTGAATCCTTACCTTTAGTACTTGGTAGCACTGTGCCATAGTAAATTGATGCTAAATTAAATACTTTTTTTTGCTTTTATCCCTGAGTGTTCCATAATGATTATGACAACCCAGGATATTTGAATTAATCACCAGATGCCCCCCAATACATCATACACTTGAATATACATATTACACTTTCTTCACTTTGTATATAGCATGCCCTCATCCTCATTTACTAATTATTAAGTTTATCAAGATGATATCTCATCAGTTCTTCCAATCTTCATCTCATCCATTAAAAAAACTAAATTTGATGTTTTAAAATTATTATTATTATGGAAAATGTCAAACATAAATAAAAGTAATCTATAGTGACAGAAAGCAGATGAGTGATTGCCTCTGGGGTAGGAATTAACTCCTAAGAGGTAGGAGGGAACTTCCCAGGGTGATGGAACTATTCTGTATCTTGACTGGAGTGGATGTTAATGGGGATACACAAGGTCATCAAATGAGTAAACTTAAGATTTGTGCATTTTATTGTACGTAAATTATATGTCAATTAAAATTTTAAAACAACAATAAAGAGTTCCCTGTTCCCATATCAGAAGTCAAATGTGGGCTGCTTGGGAGAAAACCAAGAATCTTGACCACTAGATCAGATGAAAGACACTGGCAATGGGAGACTTGGTCCTCCCAAGGCTTTAGAAATGGTTTTGCTCCATGAAAATGACCTTTACTAAGGCCCCATGATGGGTTGTGCTGGCCTTCCATTAGCTACCATCACTTATGTGGTGATCCCTACTGGCCAATACTACTGTGTGTATTTGGCTCCCAATAGCCTGAGCACAGTCTCTCCTAATCCTCCATTAGCTACCATGATGTAGTTCTTACCGCCATCACATGTCTGCACAGTGTCTACTAACACCCACTCCATTAGCTTATAGCAGTTCTTATCACCACCTTTAGTCAAGAGCACAGTGTCTGCTGACCTTCCATTAGCTCACAATAGCTTGTCTTCCCACACTTTTTATTCCAGCAGAGTCTGCTGACCCCCTTTAGCTCATAGCATCTTGTCTCGCAACCCCTTTTAGCTGCCATTACAATTTTTACTGACCTCCATTTACTTACAGCATAGTGTCTTTTCACTCCTTTAGCCTCCAGCTTAGTGACTGATGATCTATTAACTCAGTATCATGTCTTTTGCCCTCTTTTAGACTCAACATGGTGACTGCTGACCTCCCATTAGCTCCCAGCGATGTGTCATCACCTTCCTTTATACCGAATGCAGTGGCTGTTGACCCCATGTTGGCTCTCACCACTTTGTTCATTCCCCATTGGCCACTGTACAGTATATTTAATCCAATGAGTTCTAATCGCAGTGTCTGCTCATCCTACATTAGATCCCCTCACTATGTCTGCTGGTTTTTTATTAGCCATGAGTACAGTGTCTTTGACCCCCATGAACCCACAACACAGCACAGTTGCACCAATATTTATCTGCTGTTCCCCAGTTAGCCACGAATATGGTGACTTTGATCCTCTTGAGCTCCAGCACAATGTCTGCAGAACTCACATGACCTTGTCACTCTATCTTCTGATCCCCCATTTACCAAGTTCCAAGTTTTTTACCTGAGGACCCCTAAATAGCCTCCATCACTATGTCGTCTGACCTTACATTATAGCCTATTAGTGTATCTGCTGACCATACGTTAATGTCTTCTGACTTGTCAGACACCCACACAGAGTATGACCTCCTTGAGGACCCATTACCATATTTTTTGTCCTTACAGTAGCTGAATCCCTGTGTCTGCTGCTGAGTCCCCCTCCCTCTCCTTTAACCACGAGTATTGTGTCTTTGACCCCTTGTGGCCTGAGTAGAGTTTGCTGACCCCACGTTAGCTCCGATCCCAGTGTCTGTTGATCCTCCATTAGGCAGCAGTACTGTTTCTTCAATATGCATGAGGTTCCAGCAATGTATTTGCTGATCCCCAATTAGCCACAAGATCAGAGACTAACCTCCATGAGCTTCTGGCACAGTATCTGCTGATTCCACAGTAGTCTCATCTTGCTGACCACCCATTAGCAATGAGTACAATGTCTTTGACCTTCATAAGTCCCAATCACAGTGTTGCTGACCCTGCATTAACCATCATCACTGTGCCTGTTGATCCCCCATTAGCCACTAATACAGTGTCTGAATACAATGATGCCCCAGTACAGTGCATGCTGACCATACATTAGAGCCCATCACCATGTTTGCTAACCCTATACTGGCCTCAACACTGAGACTACTGACTACCAGCTACTAGTTTAGAGCCTTTGCCTCACGTTTTTCAATCACAGTATCTGCTACTGATCCTATATTAATTAGTGTCATCACTGTGTCTTCTAATCTTGGTCATGGGTAGAGTGTCTTTGATCTTCATAAAAAATCTGACTAGTGTCTGCTGATCCCACATTAGTACTTTATTACCCTGCTGATTACCATTAGCCACCACTAAAGTGATTTTTGTCTCCACCCCAGCATCAGCCCATTCGCTACCCCTATCCCTGTGGATGCAGGTTACTTATCCTCTAATACAATGCATTGACCTCATGAGCCCCAGCATAATGCCTGGGACTCATTAGAGCCTACCCTGCATTAGAGCCCTTCATGGTTTCTGATGATCTTCTATTGGTCGCCAGTACAGTGTCTTTGACTCCCATGAGTCCCCATAACCATATCTGCTGGTGCTGTATTAGCTCCCGTGATTGTTGAATTCCCACTAGTCATTAATATACTATATTTGATCCCTGTGATTACTCCCCACAGTTTCTGATGACCCTCTATTAGGACCAGTCACTGTTCCCTGATTTCTGTAAATTGGTTTGTTGGCTGTTTCAATCGCTATAATTGTTCCTTGGACTCTGGTGGTTCCCCAGCCCTGCAGACTGCTTTTTAATTTTTCCTTTCCCAGCACTTCAGAGACACTTCTTTGATGTTTTTGGCCTGATCCTCTGGATCTAGGCCCTGTTGCTCTCGCTCTTTTGTAGCCCCTCTGACTGTCTTCCAAATACAAGGACTGTTTTGTGGTCTCTTCAGATGTTTGATGATCCCTGTGTTCCTCAGGTCCAGACACTACCCCCTTGTCCCGTTAGCTGTTTCCTGGTTTCTCTGGCTGTGCCCTCAGCTTGAGATTGTTCCCTTATCTGTCTGGCTGTCTCCTAGGTATTTATAGCTGTTGCATGACATTTAGGGATGTTTTCTTCTTCCATTTGCCTGTTCTAGAGTCTCTCTGGTTGTCCTCTAACTACAAGGACTGTTTTCTGGTCCTCTGGCCGTTTGATAATTTCTCTGACTGTTCACATCACTGCCATGACTGTTTCCTGGTCCCTATGGCTGTTTTCTAGTGTCCGGGGATGTTTCCTCAGCCCTGACCTATTGTCTGGAACCACAGACTGTTCCTGCTGCTTCTAGCAGTTCCCCAATACATGGAATAGGTTACTTTACCCTCCCTGATGTTACCTCAATCCTGGGTACGTTCACATGTCTTATTGCTTATTTTCTGGTTTTGCCAACTGTTTCTCAACACCAAGGACTGTTGTATACACTGGATGTGGCCGCAGGCATTAAACAGCAAGTGGGAGTTGCAGGCTCCAGAGGGAGCACCTTCCAGGTAGATCCCTTTAGCTGTGGCTGCTATGGAGAAACAGACCCTACAGAGAGGCTATTTAGTTCAGAGTCCTGGTGTGAGTCACTACATTTCCTCCGATTACCCTTCTAGAAAATCCATTAAGGTGAGTAAAATGAGTTACCCCTTACCCCCACATTCCATGTGTCTGTGTGTGAATCTCTGCTTGGAAAAGAATCTCTGATGGCTGAGAGGAAGTACGAGGGGTTGGCAGTCCTGTGAGGTGTGCAGCATGGGGTCCAGCTCCATGGGTAGCCTGGGGGCTGGCCCTACCCTCACCCGACCCTCATTACTTCTCCCTGAAAAAATGGGTCTCACAGTCCCTACCCAGAATCCTTCTGAGGTCTGTGCTAGGATTGGAGGATGATTTATGGGTGTATTCACCCCTTGGATATTTTTTCCGGTCAAAACACAAAACTCTCATAATAATAACTTCATGTGTAATATTACTAACAGTGACAATTGCTAGACAGGCAATGTAGTGTAATGATGAAGAACATGAACACTGAAGCCAAATCTGTATTCAAATCCGAGGCCTTAATGGTTTCTTAGCTATGACACCAAAAGCACGTACTGTAAAACAAAAAGGAAATAAATTGGGCTTCATCAAAATTAAAAACTTTTGTGTGGTAAACAGTACTGTCAAGAAAGTAAAATGTCAACCCACAGAATGGGAAAAAATATTTGCAAATCATATATCTGATAAGGGATGTGTATCTCAGATATATAAAGGACTTGTATAACCCAATAAAAAAAAATAACCCAACTTAAAAATGGGCAAAGGATCTGAATAGACATTTCTCCAAATGAGATATATGAATGGCCTAAGCACATGAAAAGCTGCACAGCATCATTAGGCATTAGGGAAATGGAAATCAAAACCACAATGAGATAATACTTCACAACCACTAGTAGGCTAGAATAAAAAAGATAGACAATAGCAAGTGTTGACGAGGATGTAGAAAAATTGGACCCATTTTACATTGCTAATGGAATGTAAAGTGGTGCAGCTGTTTTGGAAGAAAGTTTGGAAGTTTCTTAAAATGTTAAACATAGAGTTACCATATGATCTAGGAATTCCACTCCTGGGTATCCACCCAAGAGAAATTAAAACATATATCCATACAAAAACTTACACACAAATGTTCACAGCAGCATTATTCAGAGTAGTCCCAAAGTGGAAACAACCCAAATATCCATCAACTAATGAATGGATGATCAAAATGTGGTATATCCATCCAATAAAATATTCAGTAATAAAAAGGGATGATGTACTGATACATGCTACAAAATGGATGAACTCTGAAAACATGTTACTTGAAAGAAGCCAGTCACAAAAGACCACATATTGTATGATTCCATTTGTATGAAATGTCCAGAATAAGTAAAACTATGGAGACAGAAAGTAGATTAGTGGTTACCTAGGGCTGGGGTTGGGGGAGGTGGGAGAACTGGAGAGTGACTGCTAATGGGCTTCTCTTTGGGATGATGAAAATATTCTAAAATTCTATTGTGATGGTTGCACAACTTTGTGAATATACTAAAATTAATTTAATTGTCATATTAAATGGGTAAATTTTATTGTATGTGGATTGCATCTCAATAAAGTTTTAAGAAATATTATAAAAATAAAAAAGATATTAACTAAGTCAGTATTTGATTCCTTGTAATATTAATTTGATTATTAATTTGATTCCTTGTAATATTTTTTAAAGAAAAACAATTAATTAATTCCCACTTACGACTGAGAAAGAAATCCTGCCTTTTCCTAGCTCTGTGTCCTTGGGGAAATCATATTACTTCTCTATGCCTGTTTCTACATCTGTAAAATGGGGATAAAAATAATGCCTAACTCATACGGGCAGTGTGAATATTAAATGACATTATATATGTAAAGTACTTAAAACAGTGCTAGGCATATAGCTCTCTGTACTAGTTATTATTAGTGATAGTAATGGTAAATATATTTTATAATGTTAGTGATAGATCTTAGTAATGACTATTTACATTATTGCAAATAATGTTTTATTAGGCATGATAATTTATAATATTGGAAATAATGTATAATACTAGTAGTAATTGCATGCCCTCTGGCATCTTTAACTCATGATTTTGACAAACTCAAAGACATTACAAATATTTAATATACTCATTTGTAATGTTTTTCTTATGGTGATGCTCATACACTAATTTCTAGTGTACAAATCCCCCCACTGAAAAATACCAACATTTTCAAAGACTTCTGAGACAGCCACCCCCCAAGTGATAATGTTCCTGCTTCTATTTCCAAGTGAGGTCACATTCTGAAATGGTGGGGGTTATGTATCTTTTTGGAGGACACAATTCAACCCATAACAATTCTCCATTATGCAGTCCTCACTGTGGACAAATCCCCATGTTTATAAATCTCTACTGTTGCCAAGAACAGATGACAAATCCCCAAGCCCTGTGTAAATAATTCCCTTGAAAAGTAACCTCTCTTCATTGTGGCATATCCCCTCTTTCACAAATACCCAGCTGGCAAATACTGTATTAGATTTCTATCGTTGTGTAACAAATTACCACAAACTTAACAGCTTAAAGCAACACCCATTTATGATCTCACAGGTCAGAAGTCCAAGTAAGCTTGACTGGGTTCTCTGCTTAATGGTCTCACAAAACCAAAGTCAAAGTGTTGGCCACACTGGACTCTTCTATGGAGGCTCTTAGGAAGAATCCATTTCAATCTTATTCATGTTATTGGCACAACTTAGTTCCTTGCAGTTGTAGTACTGAGGTTCCCATTTCTTTGTTGGCTGTCAGCCAGTGGTGGTTGCTCTCTGCTTCTAAAGGCCAACTGCATGCCTCACAATGTGGGCCTCTTTGTCTTCAAAGTCAATTAGGACGTGCCAAATGCTTCTCATGCTTCCAATTTCTCCAGCATCCTCTTCTGTCACCAGCAGGAGAAAACTCTGCATTTCTGAAGGGCTAAGGTACTTAACTAGATTAGGCTCACCTGGATAATCTCCCTATTTTAAGGCAAACTGATTAGTAACCTTAATTACATTTGCAATTAATTTGCTACATAATGTAATATAATCATGGAATTATATCTCATCACATTCACAGGTTACACGCACAATCAAGGGGAGATGTTTATATAAGGCCTCCTGCAATCACTTTTGCACTATCTTTGTATTCACAAATATTCCACTGGCATATCTCCATTGACAGTCCCCATTGGCAAATCTTTTTTTTTTTTTTTTTTTTTAAATATTTATTTATTTATTTGGCTGCACAGGGTCTTAGTTATGGCATGCGGGCTCTTCAGTTGCGGCATGTGGGATCTAGTTCCCTGACCAGGGATCGAACCCGGGCCCCCTGCGTTGGGAGCGCAGAGTCTTAACCACTGGACCACCAGGGAAGTCCCGGCAAATCTTCCTTCTCATAAATATCTACTCACTGGAAAATCTTTCATTCCTTAACCTGTTGGGGAAAAAAAAATCACCCCATTCCAAAAAAAACCCCTTAAAATATCTCCACTCATGACCCCTCTTGACAAATCTCCTCACTGAGAAATAAAAACTATTGACATATCACCAGTCTGCCACTGAGAAATCTTATGCATAAACACCCACTGGCATCTTTCTTATTTATAATCCCTGTTGAAAAATCTCTTTTTATAAATAACCTCCATAATACATACTCCATTGTTGTTTGTCCATTGAAAAGTCTTTATAAACACCCACCTGATGGTGTAACCTATTTATAACCTTTGATGACAATTTGCCTTGTTTTTAAACACTTGACTATTGGCATATGTCCTATTGCCCAGCTCATTTAAAAAATATACCCATTATTAATACCCTTGTTGACATATACCCTATTGACGATACCTGTTGTATATCTCTCCATTCTTATACACCTATCAATGTATCCCTAAGTGATAGCTCCACATTTACCAGGATCTATATTCATAAAAACCTCTCCCCCTCAACCAGGTATAACTCTATTGATGATCACTGGTGACAAATCTCTTTATTCTTAAATACTCACCAAAGTCATATCACTCATTGACAACCCAATTTACAAATCTTCTGATGTGCAAATACCTGCCCATTGGAATTTTTTTACATTAAAAATCCCAGTTGAACATAAATTTTCACCTACTGGAGAATATCTCATTGACAGCCTACATTGACATATCTCCCCTTTCTTAAATACTTCTCAATATATCCCACACTGATGAGCACTTAGTAGATACAAGTTCCTTGTTTATAGATACAGGTTCTTTGGCATACTTGTCTCAAACCCAGGTTACAGTATTCATCATTCATAAAAATCACACCAACTGAAATATATCTCTTACTGATGATCTCCATGGACAAATCTCCACATTTATAAATTCCTGCCTGTGACTTCTTCTAGCCAAGATGGAGTCCCAGGGCCTGGATTTACCCTCATGCCAGGAACAAACAGAACAAAAACCAGACAAAGTACATTGAGAAAAAAAAAAAAAGGTTTTCAAGACACTGGATATCAGGCAATGAAGAACAGTGATCCCTGAGGAAAGGGAAACAAATAAAGTGAATCATATGATTTGTCCAACATACTTCCTCGAGAGAGTTTCCAGGGTACTGCACAGAGAGGGGAAATTGAGGAAGAGACTGGTGAATTCCCTGAATTGAGAAGGAACTG
Source organism: Balaenoptera ricei (assembly GCF_028023285.1). NCBI lineage: Eukaryota > Metazoa > Chordata > Mammalia > Artiodactyla > Balaenopteridae > Balaenoptera > Balaenoptera ricei. The sequence goes on from NC_082660.1 coordinate 43,473,184, forward strand.
AGAGTCTAGGGAGAACAAGGCAGCTAGAATTTGTAGGACACACCACCAAAGTGGAGACAACTGCACAGAGAGAAGATCGGGGTGATCTGCCTAGGGTCCTCCTTGAGTATTCAGTTGAGTATCAATCAGCACATGTATGTGAGGAAACTGAGGCCAGGGAGAGAACCATCCGAAAGGATAAGAGGAAATGGTGTCTGATGCTCACACAGGGCTGTGAATAGTGCCTGTTCTCAATAGCTAGACTGGAAAAATAGGGCATTGGGTAGAGAATTCAAGAAGCTATTGCCTCAGTAGCAGGGATTAATTAGCCCTAGGCTGAGAACTGCTCCGGATACACCTAAAAAATTATATTAGCAAGATGTGCAAGGATCAAACTCCTTCCAAGTAACTTAGCTGTGTCCCAGAACAAAACTCCAGATGACTTATAGAAATGCATAAATGCCCAGTACCCAACAAAATAGAATTCACAATGTCTGGCATTCAATCAAATATTACCAGGCATGAAAAGAGTTAAGAAAATAGGAAAAGTAATGAGAATAATCAAGCAATCAACCAACCCAGAAGTGACACAGAGGTTAGTATTAGCAGACAAGGATATTTTAAAAGTTGTTGTAAATGTATTCCACATGCTCAGAAAGTAAGTAGAGACTTCGGAAATATTTTTTTAAATTGATTAATTAATTAATTAATTTATTTATTTATTTTTGGCTGAGTTGGGGCTTTGTTGCTCCGTGCGGGCTTTCTCTAGTTGCGGTGAGCGGGGGCTACTCCTCCTTGCGGTGTGCGGGCTTCTCATTGCGGTGGCTTCTCTTGTTGCAGAGCATGGGCTCTAGGGCGCGCGGGCTTCAGTAGTTGTGGCACGCAGACTCAGTAGTTGTGGTGCACAGGCTTAGTTGCTCCGTGGCATGTGGGATCTTCCCGGACCAGGGCTCAGACCCGTGTCCCCTGCATTGGCAGGCGGATTCTTAACCACTGCGCCACCAGGGAAGCCCGGGAAATATTTTAAAAGACCCAATTACATGATTTCCACTTCTGGGAGAATGGAGCAGATTCTCTCTTTCTGGGAGAAAGTGGAGCAGCACTTTTCCCTATTCCTCCTGCTAAGTACAATAAAAAACTTTGGAAATGATATTTATAAAACAAACATAAGCTGACTCAGAAAAGTGGAGTGAAGGAGGCAAGCTGGCTAAGGACCTCAGGACCCAAAAGAAAAGAGCACATTGGGAGTTCCCTGGTGGCCTAGTGGTTAGGACTTGGTGTTTCACTGTCATGGCCTGGGTTCAATCCCCGGTCAGGGAACTGAAATCCCACAAGCTGTGTGGTGCGGGGCAGGCGGGGGGAAGAAAAGAACATTGGTTCCATGGGTTTTCTTTTTGCCTCATATATCTGACAGTGGTGGAGAACCTGGCAACCTAGAAATGCCGATGGGCCCAGACAAGAAAAAAGACCCTACAAAAGCCAGTTCTGTCCAGTAAAAGAACCAGGGAATGGGCAGCTTAACAATATGGTAAACTTTCAGAAAATAGTTGCTTTACTGCATCCCAAAAGTATAGGAAAAAAATGTGGCCCAACTCCCATCAATGCTAATAAATGCCAAGTGAAGAGCTTATATTTTCACCCTGAACGGACAGTAAAAGTCATGCCAAACCCCTGCCGAGGTGGTGTCAGAAAAAATCGACTATGAAGCCAGGACTTTTGTCCCCACTGGGTGGTAATGAGCCTTCACCTATATGATGTCAGTGGAAACCATACAGGGAGCCTATACTTCCTTTCTCACATATCAGCATCAAGGCACCCCTCCCTTTTCCCCTAGGGTGGTGTCATTGGAGGCCATGTGGAAAACAGTAGGGAGGCACTGCTACCCTTTCCAGCCAGGGAAATAGTGGAGCCCTACTTGGTTGTGGAACTCCCAGTCTTGCCCAGCAGTAGCAAGGAGCCTCCCAACTCTGTTATTAACAGAGGCTGAGTGGGGAAACTAGACTTCTCCCCATAGCTGGCATTAACAAACTGGCACCCTCCACTTCTTTTCCCTGCTGGAGTGGTGTCAGAAAAAGCCAGCTTAGAAAGAAGGTTTAGGGAATTCCCTGGTGGTCCAGTGGTTAGCACTCAGCACTTTTACTGCCGTGGGCCTGGGTTCAATCCCTGGTTGGAGAACTAAGATCCCACAAGCCCCGTGGTGTGGCCATAAATAAGAACCAGGATCTTACAACATAATATCGAAAATGTTCATCTTTCTTTTTTTTTGGCTGTGCAGCTTGTGGGATTTTAGTTCCCTGACCAGGGATTGAACCCAGGCCATGGCAGTGAGAACGTAAAGTCCTAACCACTGGACCCCCAGGGAATTCCATGAAAATGTTCATCTTTCAATTGAAAATCACTTACCACACCAAGAATCAGGAATACATGTGAACACCAAGATGACAGAGATGTTAGAATTATCTGACAAAGATTTTAAAGTAGCCATAATAAAAATGCTTCAATGATCAATTATGAACACACTTGAAACAGATGCCAAAATAGAGTCACAGAAGAGAAATAGAAGGTCTCAGCAAAGATATAGAAGATAGAAATAAAAACCAAATGGAAATTTAGAACTGAAAAATAGAATAACCATAATAAAAAACTCAAAAGATGAGCTCAGTGGAGAAACAGATGAAGGAATCAGTGGGTTGGAAGATAGAAGAACAGAAATTACCCAGTTTGAACAACAGAGAGGAAATAAAATTTTAAAATGAATGGGGGGCTTCCCTGGTGGAGCAGTGGTTAAGACTCCACACTCTCAATGCAGGGGGCCCGGGTTCTATCTCTGGTCAGGGAACTAGATCCCACATGCATGCGCAACCAAGAGTTTGCATGCCACAACTAAGGAGCCCGCATGCCACAACTAAGGAGTCCACCTGCTGCAACTAAAATCTGGTGCAACCAAATAAATAAAGAAACAAATATTTTCAAAAAATGAATGGATCCTCAGGGACTTGTGGGACTATAACAAAATATTTAATAGTCCTGGAGGAGAGGAGAAATAGGGCATGACTGAAGAACTGCTCAAAGAATTAATTGCTGAAGACTTCCTAAATTTGGTAAAAGACAAACCTACAGATTCAAGAAGCTGAGTGTTTATCTGGGAATGTGTTTATTCTTCCTTCATTTTTAAAAGATATTTTTGCTGGATATGAGATTCTTGGTTGGTAGGTTTTTTCTTTCAGTACTTTGGATATGTCATTCCATTGCCTTCTGGCCTCTGTTGTTTTTGAAGAGAAGTCAGTTGTGAATGTTATTGGGGTTCTCTTCTATATGATGAGTCATTTTTCTCTTGCTGCTTTCAAGATTTTCTCTTTGTAGTTGCCCTTCTGCATTTTTTTTCACACACACACTGTATTTTATTTTTACAAGAGATAAATAGCCTGACACCAAGCATTGTACATGGATGACCACAACAAAAGCAACAATGATTGCAATTACCAAACATGAAACACACTCATACTATGTCATAATATTGACATTCAGTCCAGTAATTCTCCACTGTAACAGCTCTTTTACTTTGCAGTGAAAATTGATTTGTATATTCTTTGCCTCTGAGTCCTTGTGGGATTTTTTTTTTAATTCAAACAGAAAGTCACAAAAATTATACTCATCCTCATCAGTTCACTCAGTCCCATGTAATTAATTTTTTTTCATCTTGATCTTTTGTTAGCACTTTTATGAGTTCATCAGTTTTTCATTAGAGTTCTGAAAATGCTTATTCATTCAGTTCAGCAGTACAGTCAGTTACCAGAAACCTGTACTTGTCAGAGTCTTTTCCATGAATTTCTTGAAGATGAAACCCTTTTATAGGAACATATTTGCAAAAGCATCAGAGTACACCCAGAACTGTCTGTAAATGACAAAAAGACTTAAAAATGACCACGGTTAAAGATTTGATGAAAGTTCATAATAATGCAGTTGACAAGAAAATTAGTTATTTCTGAGATATACATTTTAAAGTAATAACTAGGATTATGACTTATAACATTATACCAGAACATATAAGATTTTTAGAAATTTCATGTAATGTCTGAAACATTTATATTAACATATTTCCATACAAATAACCCAATGAAAGTTTAGTATTAGTTGTTTTGTTTGTTTTTTTATACTGCAGGTTCTTATTAGTCATCAATTTTATACACATCAGTGTATGCATGTCAATCCCAATCGCCCAATTCAGCACACCACCATCCCCACCCCACCGCAGTTTTCCCCCCTTGGTGTCCATATGTCTGTTCTCCACATCTGTGTCTCAACTTCTGCCCTGCAAACCGGCTCATCTGTACCATTTTTCTAGGTTCCACATACATGCGTTAATATATGATATTTGTTTTTCTCTTTCTGACTTACTTCACTCTGTATGACAGTCTCTAGATCCATCCACGTCTCAACAAATGACTCAATTTCGTTCCTTTTTATGGCAGAGAAATGTTCCATTGTTTATATGTACCACAACTTCTTTATCCATTCGTCTGTTGATGGGCATTTAGGTTGTTTCCATGACCTGGCTATTGTAAATAGTGCTGCAATGAACATTCAGGTGCATGTGTCTTTTTGAATTACAGTTTTCTCTGGGTATGTGCCCAGTAGTGGGATTGCTGGGTCATATGGTAATTCTATTTTTAGTTTCTTAAGGAACCGCCATATTGTTCTCCATAGTGGCTGTATCAATTTACATTCTTACCAACAGTGCAAGAGGGTTCCCTTTTCTCCACACCCTCTCCAGCATTTGTTGTTTGTAGATTTTCTGATGATGCCCATTCTAACTGGTGTGAGGTGATACCTCATTGTAGTTTTGATTTGCATTTCTCTAATAATTAGTGATGTTGAGCATATTTTCATGTGCTTCGTGGCTGTCTGTATGTCTTCTTTGGAGAAATGTCTATTTAGGTCTTCTGCCCATTTTTGGATTGGGGTGTTTGTTTCTTTAATATTGAGCTGAATGAGCTGTTTATATATTTTGGAGATTAATCCTTTGTCCATTGATTCGTCTGCAAATATTTTCTCCCATTCTGAGGGTTGTCTTTTCGTCTTGTTTATGGTTTCCTTTGCTGTGCAAAAGCTTTGAAGTTTCATTAGGTCCCATTTGTTTATTTTTGTTTTTATTTCCATTACTCTAGGAGGTGGATCAAAAAAGATCTTGCTGTGATTTATGTCAAAGAGTGTTCTTCCTATGTTTTCCTCTAAGAGTTTTATAGTGTCCAGTCTTACATTTAGGTCTCTAATCCATTTTGAGCTTATTTTTGTGTATGGTGTTAGGGAGTATTCTAATTTTATTCTTTTACATGTAGCTGTCCAGTTTTCCCAGCACCACTTATTGAAGAGACAGTCTTTTCTCCATTGTATATCTTTGTCTCCTTTGTCATAGATTAGTTGACCATAGATGCGTGGGTTTATCTCTGGGCTTTCTATCTTGTTCCGTTGATCTATGTTTCTGTTTTTGTGCCAGGACCATATTGTCTTGATTACTGTAGCTTTGCAGTATAGTCTGAAGTCAGGGAGTCTGATTCCTCCAGCTCCGTTTTTTTCCCTCAAGACTGCTTTGGCTATTCGGGGTCTTTTGTGTCTCCATACAAATTTTAAGATGATTTATTCTAGCTCTGTAAAAAATGCCATTGGTAATTTGATAGGGATTGCATTGAATCTGTAGATTGCTTTGGGTAGTATAGTCATTTTCACAATGTTGATTCTTCCAATCCTAGAACATGGTATATCTCTCCATCTGTTGGTATCATCTTTAATTTCTTCCATCAGTGTCTTATAGTTTTCTGCATACAGGTCTTTTGTCTCTCTAGGTAGGTTTATTCCTAGGTATTTTATTCTTTTTGTTGCAATGGTAAATGGGAGTGTTTCCTTAATTTTCCTTTCAGGGTTTTCATCATTAGTGTATAGGAATGCAAGAGATTTCTGTGCATTAATTTTGTATCCTGCAACTTTACCATATTCATTAATTAGCTCTAGCAGTTTTCTGGTGGCAGTTTTAGGATTCTCTATGTATAGTATCATGTCATCTGCAAACAGTGACAGTTTTACTTCTTCTTTTCCAATTTGTATCCCTTTTATTTCTTTTTCTTCTCTGATTGCCGTGGCTAGGACTTCCAGAACTATGTTGAATAATAGTGGCGAGAGTGGACATCCTCATCTCGTTCCTGATCTTAGAGGAAATGTTTTCAGTTTTTCACCGTTGAGAATGATGTTTGCTGTGGGTTTGTCATATATGGCCTTTATTATGTTGAGGTAGGTTCCCTCTATGCCCACTTTCTAGAGAGTTTTTATCATAAATGGGTGTTGAATTTTGTCAAAAGCTTTTTCTGCATCTATTGAGATGATCATATGGTTTTTATACTTCAATTTGTTAATATGGTGTATCACATTGATTGATTTGCATATATTGAAGAATCCTTGCATCCCTGTGATATATCCCACTTGATCGTGGTGTATGATCCTTTTAATGTGTTGTTGGATTCTGTTTGCTAGTATTTTGTTGAGGATTTTTGCATCTATATTCATCAGTGATATTGGTCTGTAATTTTCTTTTTTTGTAGTGTCTTTGTCTGGTTTTGGTATCAGGGTGATGGTGGCCTCATAGAATGAGTTTGGGAGTGTTCCTTCCTCTGCAATTATTTGGAAGAGTTTGAGAAGGATAGGTGTTAGCTCTTCTCTAAAAGTTTGATAGAATTCACCTGTGAAGCCATCTGGTCCTGGACTTTTGTCTGTTGGAAGATTTTTAATCACAGTTTCAATTTCATTACTTGTGATTGGTCTGTTCATATTTTCTATTTCTTCCTGGTTCAGTCTTGGAAGGTTATACCTTTCTAAGAATTTGTCCATTTCTTCCAGGTTGTCCATTTTATTGGCATAGAGTTGCTTGCAGTAGTCTCTTAGGATGCTTTTTATTTCTGCGGCGTCTGTTGTAACTTCTCCTTTTTCATTTCTGGTTTTATTGATTTGAGTCCTCTCCCTCTTTTTCTTGATGAGTCTGGCTAATGGCTTATCAATTTTGTTTATCTTCTCAAAGAACCAGCTTTTAGTCTTATTGACCTTTGCTATTGTTTTCTTTGTTTCTATTTCATTTATTTCTTCTCTGGTCTTTATGATTTCTTTCCTTCTGCTAACTTTGGGTTTTGTTTGTTCTTCTTTCTCTAGTTTCTCTAGGTGTAAGGTTAGATTGTTTACTTGAGATTTTTCTTGTTTCTTTAGGTAGGCTTGTATAGCTATAAACTTCCCTCTTAGAACTGCTTTTGCTGCATCCCATAGGTTTTGGGTCGTCGTGTTTTCATTGTCATTTGTCTCTCGGTATTTGTTGATTTCCTCTTTGATTTCTTCAGTGATCTCTTGGTTATTTAGTAACGTATTGTTTAGCCTCCATGTGTTTGTGTTTTTTACGTTTTTTTCCCTGTAATTCATTTCTAATCTCATAGCGTTGTGGCCAGAAAAGATGCTTGATATGATTTCAATTTTCTTAAATTTACTGAGGCTTGATTTGTGACCCAAGATGTGATCTATCCTGGAGAATGTTCCGTGCGCACTTGAGAAGAAAGTGTAATCTGCTGTTTTTGGGTGGAATGTCCTATAAATATCAATTAAATCTATCTGGTCTATTGTGTCATTTAAAGCTTCTGTTTCCTTATTTATTTTCATTTTGGATGATCTGTCCATTGGTGTAAGTGAGGTGTTAAAGTCCCCCACTATTATTGTGTTACTGTCGATTTCCTCTTTTATAGCTGTTAGCAGTTGCCTTATGTATTGAGGTGCTCCTATGTTGGGTGCATATATATTTATAATTGTTATATCTTCTTCTTGGATTGATCCCTTGATCATTATGTAGTGTCCTTCCTTGTCTCTTGTAACATTCTTTATTTTAAAGTCTATTTATCTGATATGTGTATAGCTACTCCAGCTTTCTTTTGATTTCCATTTGCATGGAATATCTTTTTCCATCCCCTCACTTTCAGTCTGTATGTGTCCCTAGGTCTAAAGTGGGTCTCTTGTAGACAGCATATATATGGGTCTTGTTTTTGTATCCATTCAGCAAGCCTGTGTCTTTTGGTTGGAGTATTTAATCCATTCACGTTTAAGGTAATTATCGATATGTATGTTCCTATGACCATTTTCTTAATTGTTTTGGGTTTGTTTTTGTAGGTCCTTTTCTTCTCTTGTGTTTCCCACTTAGAGAAGTTCCTTTAGCATTTGTTGTAGAGCTGGTTTGGTGGTGCTGAATTCTCTTAGCTTTTGCTTGTCTATAAAGCTTTTGATTTCTCCATCAAATCTAAATGAGATCCTTGCCGGGTAATCTTGGTTGTAGGTTCTTCCCTTTCATCAGTTTAAGTATATCATACCACTCCCTTCTGGCTTGAAGAGTTTCTGCTGAGAAATCAGCTGTTAACCTTATGGGAGTTCCCTTGTATGTTATTTGCCGTTTTTCCCTTGCTGCTTTCAATAATTTTTCTTTGTCTTTAATTTTTGCCACTTTGATTACTATGTGTCTCGGCGTGTTTCTCCTTGGGTTTATCCTGTATGGGACTCTCTGCGCTTCCTGGACTTGGGTGGCTATTTCCTTTCCCATGTTAGGGAAGTTTTCGACTATAATCTCTTCAAATATTTTCTCGGGTCCTTTCTCTCCCTCTTCTCCTTCTGGGACCCCTATAATGTGAATGTTGTTGCATTTAATGTTGTCCCAGAGGTCTCTTAGGCTGTCTTCATTTCTTTTCATTCTTTTTTCTTTATTCTGTTCCGCAGCAGTGAATTCCACCATTCTGTCTTCCAGGTCACTTATCCGTTCTTCTGCCTCAGTTATTCTGCTATTGATTCCTTCTAGTGTAGTTTTCATTTCAGTTATTGTATTGGTCATCTCTGTTTGTTTGTTCTTTAATTCTTCTAGGTCTTTGTTAATCATTTCTTGCATCTTCTCAATCTTTGCCTCCGTTCTTATTCCGAGGTCCTGGATCATCTTCACTATCATTATTCTGAATTCTTTTTCTGGAAGGTTGCCTATCTCCACTTCATTTAGTTGTTTTTCTGGGTTTTTTTCTTGTTCCTTCATGTGGTATGTAGCCCTCTGCCTTTTCATCTTGTCTATCTTTCTGTAAATGTGGTTTTTGTTCCCCAGGCTGCAGGATTGTAGTTTTTCTTGCTTCTGCTGTCTGCCCTCTGGTGGTTGAGGCTATCTAAGAGGCTTGATGGGAGGCTCTGGTGGTGGGTAGAGCTGACTGTTGCTGTGGTGGTCAGAGCTCCATAAAACTTTAATCCACTTGACTGTTGATGGGTGGGGCTGGGTTCCCTCCCTGTTGGTTGTTTTGCCTGAGGCAACCCAACACTGGAGCCTACCTGGGCTCTTTGGTGGGGCTAATGGCAGACTCTGGGAGGGCTCACGCCAATGAGTACTTCCCAGGACCTCCACTGCCAGTGTCCTTGTCCCCACGGTGAAACAGAGCCAGCCCCCACCTCTGCAGGAGACCCTCCAACACCAGCAGGTAGGTCTGGTTCAGTCTCCCCCAGGGTCACTGCTCCTTCCCCCGGGTCCTGATGTGCACACTATTCCATGTGTGCCCTCCAAGAGTGGGGTCTCTGTTTCCCCCAGTCCTGTCAAAGTCCTGCAATCAATTCCCACTAGGCTTCAAACTCTGATTCTCTAGGAATTCCTCCTCCCGTTGCCGGACCCCCAGGTTGGGAAGCCTGATGTGGGGCTCAGAACCTTCACTCCAGCGGGTGGACTTCTGTGGTATAAGTGTTCGCCAGTCTGTGAGTCACCCACCCAGCAGTTATGGGATTTGATTTTATTCTGATTGCACCCCTCCTACCGTCTCACTGTGGCTTCTCCTCTGTCCTTGGACTTGGGGTATCCTCCTTGGTGAAGTCCAGTGTCTTCCTGTCGATGATTGTCCAGCAGCCAGTTGTGATTCTGGTGCTCTCGCAAGAGGGAGTGAGAGCACGTCCTTCTACTCCACCATCTTGGTTAATCCCCACCCTTCTGCATTTTTACTATGATGTGTCTGGGTAATGATCTTTTTGAATTTATCCTGCTTGGAGTTTGTTGAGCTCCTGGATGTGTAGATTAATGTTTTTCAGCAAATTGGGAGAGGCTACAAATGGGTCCTGACAGGAATAGACACACTGAACTGAGCTGTGCATACCTGGAGGGAGATGCAAATGCTCAGAGTACTATAAAACGACCAGAACAGAAGACATTGTACCAATTTGGACCACCAAGTTACATTCTTCAGACCAAGGAACACACTTTACAACTGTATTGGTCTGCTTGGGCTACCATAACAAGATACCACAGACTGGGTGACTTAAACAACAGAAATTTATTTCTTCACAGTCTGGAGACTGAGAGTCCAAGATCAAGCTGCCAGTAGGGTTGGTTTCTGGTGAGACCTCTCTTCCCAATTTATAGATGACCACCTTCTCACTGTGTCCTCACATGGCATTTTCTCTGTGCATGCACACCACTGGTGTTGCTTCCTCTTTTCATAAGGATATTAGTCCTTTTGGATTAGGGCTCTACCCTTATGACCTCATTTAACTTTAATTACCTCCTCGAAGGACCCATCTCCAAATATAACCTCATTGAGGGTTAGGGCTTCCAAATATAAATTTTGAGGGAACACAATTCAGTCCACAATAACAATCTATAGTGTCCAACAATGAGCAAAGAGGTATCCTAGGAGTAGTGCTTTGATAGAGACTTAGAACAGGTAACTGAAATATTTGTTGTCTAAAACTGGGGGAGATAAGGGCATGCAGGGCTGACTTACACGTCTTCACAGTGTGTGCTCACACTCAACATGAGGGTGGCCAAGAGAGGGTCTCCAATAGATAGATTCCTTCACTTTTCAGAAGAATCTGGGGAAGAGGAAGTGGGAGAAGATGCTGGTACGACTATACAGTTTCTCCCCACAACACTTCAATGTTCTTTTATTCCTACCTGATTCAGTGGTCCCAGGACCAGGGCTGCAATTGCAGGGGCCAGAAGCAGGGATGATTCCTAGGCAAGAAACTTTAATTGTACTTTCAAACTTTTGCATCAGAATCCCTAAAGGCATAACGTGATTGATAGACTGTGCCTTCACCCAACTTGGCAAACTTGGGGTTGACAGTGAATACAGCTGTATTACCTAGTGGTTGAGATAGACCACTAGTTCTGTACTTGTGATGATACCCTACATAAATGGGAGTAGACTGAAGGGGAAGCATTTTCTAGACTGGTATTGCTGCTGGCAATCTGGACCAGCACAGTGGCCAAACCTATTGTCCCTTCCAAAGGTGGTAAAATTTGGGTCAAATTCAATGATAAATGGAGAGAAGAAGGAATATAGCTGAGAGTAAAAGAATGAATAAATAGGTTATGCAACAAGGGAAATCCATTACATTGGTGCCCGAAAGGCTCAGAGTCAGAGGTGATATTGCCTCTTAACTCAATTAAACCAAATGCCAGAAAGAACGAAGCCATATGTTGCCAAGACTACTCCTACTTTTGGAACCTGAGAAGGTCAAATAGAAGTCTGCAAACCTGAGTGATATTGTTCTGGGAGATGAATGTGCCAGTATCTTTTGAGTATTTTATTTTGGAAAGAACACTTAACAAGACATCTACTCTCTTGACAAATTTTAAATGTACAGTATATTATGTTGACTATACGTACGGTGTTGTATGCAGATTACATCTACTATCATGTTATGATATGGTGTAACACTGCCATTGTTGCTAAGACTATATTTATATTGATGGTCAAGTATATGGAGAAATTGAGTTAAAGACTTTTCAGGATATAACACTGATGGCAAATGACTAGCTTGAGGAAGAACTGGATTTAGCTAACCATCAGCTAATCTCTATGCTAAATAGTTCCGCACAAGTTTATCATAAGGTATAAATAGATGTAGATCAGAGAGGAAGAGTAATCAAATTGGTATAAAAATGTGAAAATGCATGTAATGGCTTTACAGGATGGATTTGAATTATTGAAACTGAGGGTGAACCCTTGAACTTGCAACTGGTGTCAGAAGTGAGGGCAGTCTTGTGTGGGGACTGTTCCAGCTTCTGCCCAAGATAAGCATACAAACATCAATTGCTTTTCTATATACTAGTAATTAACAATAAGTAATTGAAATGAAAAATGAATACTACACAATAAAGTGGAAATAAGACAACACCAAGTAAAATAGCATCAAAATGTGAAATACTTAGGGAATAATTTGTCAGATGTGAAAGACCTGTACACTGAAAATTACAAAATATTGTTGAGAGAAATTAAATGGAGAGATATACCTTATTTATGGGTCAGAAAACTCAATATTGTTAACATTTCAATTCTCCCCAAATTGATCTATAGATTCAAACCAACCTCGATAAAAATCACAGCACCTTTTTTTGTTGAAATGAACAAACTTATTCTACAATGTATATGGAAATGTAAAGGACCTAGAATAGTCAAAACAACTCTGAAAAAGAAACAACTTTATTGAGGTATAATTTAGGATCCATATTTAAATTGTACAGTTCAATGACCTTTTTGAAAAAAACAAAAGTTTATTCTTAAATGTACAACAGGCTCCAAGACAACACTTCATTCTAGATATGGGTGGCAATAGATGTTATGGCAGGGAACCCAGATGTTTAAACAGGAATGGAATTAAGGATCACCTCAATGACCTTTATTAAATTTACCTAGTTGTGCAACCATCATCACAATCAAGTTCTATAACATTTTAATCACCCCAATAAGATTCCTTGTACTAATTAACAGTTAATGACGATTCCCATTCTCACACCCAGACAACCACTAATCTACAGATCTCTGTAAATTTTACTTTTGCGGACATTTCATATAAATAGGCAAATACAATCCTAGATCTTTTGTGTCTCACTTCTTTCACTTAGCATATTTTTGAAGTTCATCCATAGTTGAACAGTTCATGCTGTAGTATTTATTAGTATTTGTTCTTTTTTATTGCTGAATATACCACATTTTGTTTATCTACTTGCTGGTTGATGGACATTTGGATTGTCTCCACTTTTTGTCTTGTATGAATAATGCTGTTATGAATATTCAAGTGTAAGTGTTTGCATGAAAACATTACATATCTTTTGGGTAGATAATGGGAATGGCAGTACTGGGTCCTCTGGTAAATTTATCATCAACTTTTTAAGAAACTGCCAAACTTCTCCAAAATGGCTATACCATTTTAATGCAGTCACACCAGAAATGTAGGAAAGTTCCTGATTCTCCATATCCTTGCCAACATTTGTTATAATTGTTTTTTTTTAATTTTAGCCATTTTAGTACATATAAAGTGGTATTTCATTGTGGTTTTAATTAGAATTTCTCTATTGACTAATGATGTTGGGCATCTCTTCATGTGCTTATTTGTATATATTTTTTGGTGAAATATCTCTTCAAATCTTCAGCCTAATTTTAAACTGGGTTGCTTGTCCTCTTTTTATTGAGTTGTAAGTGTTCTGTATATATTCTGGATACAAGTCCTTTATCAGGTAAATGATTTACAAGTGTTTTCTCCCTGTCTGTGCTTTGTCTTTTCATTTTCTTAATGGTACCTTTTGAAGTTTAAACCTTTTTCATTTTAATGAAGTCTAATTTATCATTTTTTCTTTATGGATCATGCTCTTGGTGTCCTACTTAAGAATTCCTTGCCTAATACAAGGTCACAGAGATTTTTCTCCTATGTTTTCTGCTAAAACTTTTATAGTTTTAGCTTTTATATTTACATATCTGATCCATTTTTTGGTTAATTTTTAGTATGGTGTGAAGTAAGATTTAAATTCATCTTTTTGCATGTGGATATGTAATTATTCTTGCATCAAATGTTGAAAAGACTTTTCTTTCCCCAATGAATTGCCTTCACACTTTTGTAAAAAATATTTTTACCATAAGTATCAGGGTTTATTCCTAGACTCTCTGTTCTGTTCCATTGATCTATGTCTCTATCCCCATGCCAGTACCATACTGTCATGATTACTGTAGTTTTATAGTTTTGAAATTGGGAGGTTACTGTCCTTCCACTTTGCTTTTTGGCAAATTCCTGTTTGCTAATCTTGGTCTTTTCTATTTCTATATAAATATTAGGATTAGCTTATCAATTTCTGGGGAAGAAAGTCTGCTGGAAATTTGATAAAGTTGTATTGAATTTGTAGATCATGTGATCTTTCTTCTTTACCTTGTATATATAATATGGTAGATTGCGTTGACTGATTTTTGAATGTTGAAGCAGCCTTATATCACTGGAATAAACCCCACTTGGTCATGATGTATAGTCCTTTCATATGTTGCTGGATTCAATTTGCTAATATTTTGTTGAAGATTTTTACATCTATGTTCATGAGGAATGTTGGTCTGTAGTTTTATTTTCTTGTGATGTGTTTGTATGGCTTAAGTATCAGGGTAATACTGGCCTCATAGAGTTGGGGAGTGTTCCTTCCTCCTCTATTTTCTGAAAGATTTTGTGGAGTGTTGATATTATTTCTCCTCAAATGTTTAATGCAATTAAGCAGTTAAACCATCAAGCTTTGGGCATTTTTGTGTGGAAAGATTTAAAGTTACTAATTGCTTACTATTGCTGGTGAGATGTAAAATGGTACAGTCACATGAGAGCCATGCCTGGGTTTCAGATCTGAGATATCAGTCAACTGTCTTGGGAAGATGGTGGGATTGGAGGATAAGGAAATAAAAATTAAATCACACTGAGATATCACTGTACATGCACCATAATGGCTACAGTAAAAATGATGGAAAATACCAAGTGTTGACAAGGATGTGGAGCAAATAGAACTCATATACTGTGCTGGTGGGAGTGTACATTGGCGAAACCACTTTGGAAAACTAGTTTTATAAACTAGCTGAGCATGGACACCATATAGCCTGGCAGTTCAACTCCTAGATATATACCTAACAGAAGTTCATAAATATGTTCACCAATAGATAGGTACTAAAGTATTTATAGTAGCACTATTCCCAATAGCCCCAAGCTGCAAACAACACAAATGTCCATTAACAATAGAATGGATAAATATATTGTAGAGTATTCACAGAATGGAATATAACATGACAATAAGAATGAATTATCCATAACTACATTTAACAATATGGACGAATCTCATATTTATAATGTGAATGAAAGAAGATAGACACTTGAGTATATTACCAACATATGAAATATAATTGTTTGACTCAATTTATATAATAAAATACCAACCAGACAAAGCTATTTAAGTCAGGGTAGTGTTTACCTGGCGGGGTAGGTGGACAGTAAGGCCTGGAAGGGAGCACAGGGAGTTTTTCTGGGGTGCTGGTCATGTTCTGTTTCTTGATCAGTGTTCAGTTTGTGAGAATTCATTGAGCTGTATGCTTATGATATATGCAATTTCTGTATGCATTATACTTTAATAAAAAGGTTTAAAAACAAAATAAAACTACATGCTAGAAAGAAAGCCCCTTTCTTATGAGTATTCCAAAAAACATTTAATTGAAAACAAGAAAGCGTTTATATATCAGTGCTTTAAAAAAAAGCAGTGTTCTCAGAGAAGTCTTCCAGTTATTCAACTATAATAAACTATAATCATATCTTAGGCTAAAAAACTACAATGCAACATGACTTTATCCCATAGCAATCTACACAAAATTACTCTTAATGTGCATGTAGAAAATAAATATATCAAATTAACTAAATTGGAAGAAAAACCACCAAAGTTTTATGTATTGAAATCCAATTTCTTAACCATTGTTTTTCAAACAGAAATCCCAAAGAAAGCAGAAGCTTCAGTGGATGAGACTGGAAGTCCAGAGTGCTGTGGCTCAGTTTCATTGTCTTAGGGGCAGTTACTAAGGGGATAAGAAGTTTATGGTCTGCAGCTTATATAATGATAGCTTTTGGGGTACAGGTTAGAAGGTATGCCTACCATTTTCGAGTGCGAATCACCTGCTGCCACAGCATAGAATTAATGAGGGAACAATTGCCACCTTTAGGTGTGTGTAACATTTAATAACTCTATTCCTGTAACATAGGCTAGAGCTATGCTTAATTTGCCAATGCATAAAGTCAGACTTTAAGTTTAAAAATTGTATTTAATTTTTAAAAAATATACCATGGTGACTTCTCAAAGGGAAGAGAAAGAACGGTTCCTCAGGGCAATATTTTCTGTGTCTTAAATGTCAATGATAACAAAAACTTCTGGCTTCTACTCATAGATCTATTATACATTCCCAAATTGGTTTTTGCCTTGACTTCAGTGCCCTGGAGGTGTTTGAACAATGAATACTCTTCTCCCCACCCTAGAAATTTGAAAAAAAAAATTGGCCAGTATTGAGGACTTTTACATCCCAAGGTATGAAGGACAAATCAGTGCTGAATTTATAAAGTCCTTTATCCAAAAAGTGAAACACAGGAGATTACAAGTCATCTCCTGGGGTCTCTATTTCTACCATTTGCAGGAGATTGAGAGTACCTGTGTGAATCATAAAACCAAACAGGGCTATTGCTCAAATGCTTTATCGAAGTATCTCCCTATGCATATAATTGCTTATCAACTTGTATTCCACCTGACTGAAGGATACTTGACTTTGTTTGCCCTCTGTTCACTTAGGCTGTTTGTAGTCTGTCATATCTACTCCCCCTGTACAATGATTGATGCATCAGGCACTCCTCGTCTCTCCACTATGAGACAGCTGATGCATATCCAGTTGTGATTTCCAGCTGAAGGCATTTTCAGTCACTGGCTTTATAGAGTTTTTCTCCACTATGAGTTTTCTGGTGTTTAATGAGATTTGACCTGTCAGTGAAGGCCTTCTGACATTCTGTACAAGCATAAGGTTTCTTCCCTGTATGAATTATCTGATGCATACTTAGTGTTGCTTTCTGGATGAAAGCTTTCCCACATTTACTGCATTCATAGTGTCTCTCTCCAGTATGAGATTTCTGATGGATAGTGAGGCGTGACTTCCAGGTGAAGGTTTTTCCACAGTCACTGCATTTATAGGGTTTCTCTCTAGTATGGATTTTCTGGTGTGTTATGAGATTTGACCTGTCAGTGAAGGCCTTTCCACATTCAGCACATATATTGGGTTTCTCTCCTGTGTGAATCTTCTGATGCACCCGGAGTTGTGACTTCTTCGTGAAGCATTTTCCACAGTCACTGCATTCATAAGGCTTCTCTCCAGTATGAATTCTATGATGTGCAATGAAGTGTGATTTCTGGATGAAGGCCTTCCCACATTCAGGACAAGCATAGGGTTTCTCTCCTGTATGGATTCTCTGATGCACACTGAGTGTTGATTTCTGGATAAAGGCTTTCCCGCATTCATTGCATTCATAGTGTCTCTCTCCAATATGAGATTTCTGATGTATTTTAAGGCGTGACTTCCATATGAAGGCCTTTCCACAGCCATTGCATTTATAGGGTTTCTCTCCAGTATGAGTTTTCTGGTGTTTAATGAGATTTGACTGATCACTGAAAGCCTTTCCACATTCGGCACACATATACGGTTTCTCTCCAGTATGAGTTTTCTGATGTGTAGTGAGATTTGTCCTATGAGTAAAGACCTTTCCACATTCTGTACATATATAAGGTTTTTCTCCTGTATGAATTCTTTGATGCACATGGAGTTGTGATTTCTTAATGAACGATTTCCCACAGTCACCGCATTCATAAGGTTTTTCTCCAGTATGAATTCTCTGATGTGTATTGAAATGGGATTTCTGGATGAAGGCCTTCCCACATTCAGTGCATACATAAGGTTTCTCTCCTGTGTGAATTCTTTGATGCATCCTGAGTGCTGATTTTCTTGTGAAGGCTTTCCCGCATTCACTGCATGCATAGTGTTTCTCTCCAGTATGAGTTTTCTGATGTATATTGAGGTCAGAATTCTGGGAGAAGCCTCTTCCACATTCACTGCATTCATAAGGTTTTTCTCCTGTATGAATTCTCATATGTCTAAAGAGATATGATCTGTGGAAAAAGGCTTTTCCACATTCACTGCATTTATAGGGTTTCTGCCCAGTATGAATTTTCTGATGTGTAATGAGGTTTGACCTGAGCGTAAAGGCCTTCCCACATTGAGTACATATAAAAGGTTTCTCTCTTGTGTAAACACTTTGAGGTACCTCAGTTTGCGGCTTCTGAGTGAAGACGTTCTCACGCTTGTTGCATTCATGGGATTTTTCTCCAGCATGAATTCTCTGATGCTCAAAAAGATGTGACTTTTGGGTGAACGTCTGTACGTATTGAGTACACACATAAAGTTTCTCTTCAGTATGAATTTTCTGACGGTGGGTGAGAACTTGTTTGTGGCCAAGATATTTTTCACATTGATTAAGTTCACAGGAGTTTGCTCCTGTATTAGCATTCTCATTCTTAGTAAAGGAAGAGCTATGGGCAAAATTGTTACCATTTCTAAAAATCTTATCAAAGTTCTTTGTTGCATTGCTTTTATTATGATTATGTAAATTTAAAGTATGCTTCAAACTCTTTCCAATTGTGTCATAGTTATGGAGTCTTTTAATGGAAGGAACAAGCCTGGTACTCACGTGAATTATTTTTTCAATGTTTTTACATTCATAGCCCCTCTCCTTAATCAATACTTTCACATGACTTAAAGGGTTATTTTGGTTTTCTTGATATCTCTCTAGCCGGTCATTATCTTGCCACAGTTCTTCTAAAATGGAACACAATGAATCTTTTCCTATGGATTGACCAAATTTCTCACAGTGTAATGAAACTTCTCCAGAAATTCTCTGTTGTTGGGTTTGCCCATTATCCTCATCTAAAAAGAAAGAGAAAAAAATGAAAATGACTCCAGAACAATTATCAGAGAATAGAGGGTACATGGAGTTTGGACAGGATGAACAGAGAAATGGAAGAGTCCTTATGACAATAATGAAAATAGTAATAATGTAGTAATATGAAATTCTTCTAGAACACTTACTCTATGCAAA
The DNA here is from genome assembly GCF_028023285.1 of Balaenoptera ricei. Classification (NCBI taxonomy): domain Eukaryota; kingdom Metazoa; phylum Chordata; class Mammalia; order Artiodactyla; family Balaenopteridae; genus Balaenoptera; species Balaenoptera ricei. Next base: position 43,492,162 of record NC_082660.1, read on the forward strand.
ACAATTATATATCACTTATGATGCACCAGGCACTTCCAAGTGCTTTACACAAAGTAGCTCATTTAATCTTCACTAAACCCTAAGAGGTAGCTATCATTATCAATCATGTTTCACAGATGCAAAAACAGAAGCACAGAGAAGTTATGTAACTTGCTGAAGATCAAATAGCTAAATAAATAAGAGATGGAATTTGAACCTGGGAATCCATATCCACTATGTAGGAAGTCAGGACAGTGAGTAGAGTAACCAGAAGAAGAAACTGAAGTCTGTTAAAGGTAAGCCTGCATGGAAGAAATATTTCAGAATGCATGTCCTTATTACATATTAGGTCTAAAACATTAATAATCTCTCTGCTTCCTCTTGCTTTTCCCTCTGAACCATTACGAGCATCTACGTTAAATTTATAGTCCTCAAATACCAATTCCTCTATATCTATAAGAAAAATATATGCTTTCAACAAGTGTCAAATAGGAGAGGGCAAACCATCTATGGTAGAAACTGCAAGCTGTCCACCAAAATCTATTCACCTCTTCTTTTATAGTAATAGAACATAGCTGGGCATTACGTTTACCAGTCTCACTTTGTCCTCACCAGTGGAATATGAGCAGAAATGATATGTACCACTCCTAGGCCAGGCTTTAAGACAGTGGGCAAATCTCCCCCATTCTCCCTTCCCCAGCCCAGAGGACTCAACAATGACCCAACATCAACCACCCAGCTGACAACAATACTCTAGGAGATGGCAGAGCAATAACTTGGAACATGGTCCTTGAATGACCCAACAAGATCAGAGTTGATTTGTTGAATGCACCCATTCACCTGAGAATGCTTATGTAAGAGAGGATACAGTTACATTAAGCTTGTTGCTTTGCTCCTCTGTGCATATTCAAAAGGTATTGTCCTTGATATCGGCTCTAATTTTAGTACACCTCTAGGGAGTTTATATCTGCTATGAATGTATAAAGCAGACACAGTACCACTCATATTGATACTAAATTTGGCACAGTTTTGTGTGATAACAGAGAGAATTAACACATAAAGCCTGAAATTATTAACATTTCATGCAATTATCTTCCCTTTCCAAATATAATCTATGGTCTTTTGAATTCCTCTGATCAGATATTTGAAGGATCCTTCTGAAAGAGAGCAAAATATCCTCCTCTGCCTATCTCCCCAAATTCAATAAATTTAAGTTTACTAAATATTTTCCATGCTTGGTTTCAGAAAACTGAAGAATAAGTGTTACAGTTATCAATTTTTTGTCTTTCAACCCCCAATTCACCCTTCCTTGCCCGCTCTACAAAAATGGATCTGAGTCTTTTTTCCTTTTCTATCTGGCATGATGTTGAACCTTGTCAATACAGGGTGATGGGGAAACACTGGAGGAAGGGGTTTTGCTTCCTGGTTCTAGTGAGCTCACCCAGCAGGCTCCTCCAGCAAGGGCAGCTTGTCTATTACCAGGCTTCAGCAGTGTGGTGGCTTCAGCAGCATCTGGCTCCTGATGCACATGCAGCTTCCGAGGCACCCAGCTTCTGCAGTGCATTGCAGCCAGCAGCACCCAGCACCCAGCAGTTTACCCTGGCACCCCTCTCAGATGGCTTGTAGTGGAATATTTGCAATGAGACACTTCCCTATGATCAGCTTTTTCTGGAACCGCAGAGGGCAGATTTCCAGTAAGTTCAACCAGTGTGGCACGACAGCTGCCTTGCCATGAGCCATGGATATGCCCTCCCTATAAGGTCTGGATTCATCCCTGGGAAGCAGGGGAGGCGCTTCCTTGGGTGTTCCTTCACAGCCTTAGAGATACTCTCCCACACTAATTTGCTATTCCTTTATTCTTTAGAGTTCTCTTTACTTTTACTGGCTAATCCCTTGTTACCTCAATCCCACAATAGCTAATAATTATTTTTTTTTAAATTTATTTATTTATTTTTGGCTGCATTGGGTCTTCGTTGCTGCACGTGGGCTTTCTCTAGTTGCAGCGAGCGGGGGCTACTCTTCGTTGCGATGTGTGGGCTTCTCATTGCAGTGGCACTAATAATTCTTTGTTAAACTTTCCATGTTCAAATTAGTATGTGGTTTCTCTCTCCTGATTAGGCCCCAAGTTATACAATAAGAAACAGGCTCTTTTTTTTCAGTGTAAGAATGGATCTTTTTTAAAATTCTTTTTCATTATGGTTTATCACAGAATACTGAATATAGTTCCCTGTGCTATACAGTTGGACCTTGTTGTTTATCCATTCTATATATAATAGTTTGCATCTGTTAATCCCAAACTCCCAGTCCACCCCTCCCTCACTTGGCAACCACAAGTATGTTCTCTATGTCTGTGAATCTGAGAAATAGGCTCTTAATTCTGGGAGCTTTCTAAAAACTTAGAGGTAAAAAAAAGCCTTAGTTACTACACAGTCTAAAATCCTATGTTTTTCTGGGAGTTCCTGTGGGATGGAGGATGAGAAAAAAGAAAGCCATATATTCTGGAGTAATTAAGAGCCATTTCATGAAATAGTGAAATCTGATCACAAGGTGAAAATGTATCATCTAAATAGATAGAGCACAGAATAAAGAGTCAGATTAGGGGAACACTATCACATATGGCAGACATCAAGAAAACATTAAAAATGCACAACAAAGGAAACAATCAACAAAATGAAAAGGCAACCTATGGAATGGGAGAAGATATTTACAAGTCATATATCTGATAAGGAGTTAATATGCAAAATATATAAGGAACATATACAGCTCAATAGCAAAAAACAAACCGATTAAAAAATGGGCAGAAGAATTGAACAGTTTTCCAAAGAAGACATACAAATGGCAAACAGGTACATGAAAAGGTGCTTGATATCAGTAATCCCCAGGGAAATGCAAGTCAAAACCACAACGAGATATCACCTCACACCTGTTAGAATGGCTTTCATCAAAAAGACAAGAGATAACAAATGCTGATGAGGGTGTGGAGAAAAGGGAACACTTGTGCACTGTTGGTGGGAGTGTAAATTGGTGCTGCTACTATGGAAAACAGTATGGAGTTTCCCCCCAAAATTCAAAAGAGACCTATCGTATGATCCAGCAATTCCACTTCTGGGTATATATCTAAAGGAATTGAAATCAGGATCTCTTAGAGATATCTGCACTCCCATGTTCATTGCAGCATTATTCACAATAGCAAGATATGAAAACATCCCAAGTGTCTGTCCACACTGAATGGATAAAGATGTGGTATATATACACAATGGAATATTATTCAGCCATGAGAAAGAAGGACATTGTGCCATTTGCTACAACTTGTCTGAAAGTTGAGGGCATCATGCTAAGTGAAATAAGTCAGAGAAAGACAAATACTGCATGGTATTATCACTTGTATGTGGAATCTAAGAAAGCCAAACTCAGAGAAACAGAGAGTAGAGTGGTGGTTCCCGGGGACTGGAGGGTGGAGGGAATGGAGAGCTACTGGTCAAAGGGTACAGACTTCCAGTTATAAGATGAACAAGTTCTGGGAATCTAATGTGCAGCATGGTGACTATAGATAATGATACTGTGTCATATACTTGAATGTTGCCTAGAGAGTAGACCTTAAATGTTCTCACCACAAAAAAGAAATGGTAACTATGTGATGGGATGGAGGTGTTGGCTAATGCTATGGTGGTAATCAGTTTGCAATATATAAATTATCAAATCATTTATATATTTGGATTGGAAGAGTTGATAATGTTAAGATGTTAATTCTCTCCAAACTGACTTATAGATTCAATGTAATCACAATCAAAATTCACTTTCATAGAAATTGAAAAATTGACTGTAAAATTCAAATGGATACACAAAGTACTTAGAATAGCCAAAACAATTTGAAAGAGAAGAACAAAGTTGGAGGACTAATATGACATGATTTCAAATTTATTACATAGCTACACTAATCAAGACAGTGTGGGAATGGTGTAAAGATACATGAATAGATCAGTGGAACAGAATGAAGAGTCCAGAAAGAGACCCACATACATATGACAACTGATCTTCAATAAAGGTGCAAAGGCAATTCAATTGAGAGGAGGATAGCTTTTTTTTTTAAAATAAATGATGCTGAAATGATTGGCTAGCCATGTGCAAAAACGAACAAACACAAAACTCTGATCCATACTTTAAATCATATATAAAAATTAATGCAAAATGCATCACAGAACTAAATGTAAGACCTAATTTTTGGGGAGACCTTGGATCAGGTAAAGATTTCTTAGATACAACACCAAAAGCACAATCCATAAAATAAGAAAAAAGATAAGTTAGACTTTGTCAAAATTTTAAATGCCTCGTGAAAGACACTGATAAGCAAATAAAAAAATTCACAAAACACATATCTGATAAATAACTTGTGTCCATAATATATAATGAACTTTCAAAACTCAACAATAAGAAAACAATGTTCCCTATAGAAAACTGGGCAAAAGATCTGTACAAACACTTCACCAAAGAAGATATATAGATGTCAAATATTAGATATTATGGAAATGCCAAATAAAACCACAGTAAGATACAACTATCTTACTATTAGAATGGCTAAAAGTTTTTAAAATGGACAATTCAAAGTGCTGGTGAGAATGAAAATCAACTGGAACTGTCATACATAGCTGGTTAGAATTTAAAATTGTATAACCACTTTGGAAAAGTTTGGCAGTTTCTAATAAAGTTAAACATATACTTACCATACAGCCCAGCAATCTGACTCCTAGGTATTTACCCAAGTGAATGAAATCTTATCATCACACAAAATATGGAAACAAATATATAAACATAGCACCTTTATTCATAAACACCAAAACTGGAAACCATCCAAATATCCTTCAGCTGGTGAATGGATAAACTGTGATACATCCATACTATGGAATACTACTCAGCAATAAAAAAGGAACAAACTATGGAAAACACAACAGTAGGAATGAGTTTTGAATGCTTTATGCTAAGTGAAAGAAGCCAGGCTCAAAAAGCTTCATACTGTATGATTCCATTTATATGACATTCTGGAAAAGGCAAAACTATAGAGACAGAAAAGAGATAAGTATTTTCCAGGTCTGGAAGTGGTGGGAAGAAGTGACAGTAAAGGGACCTGAGGTAATTTTTGTTCTATATCTTGATTGTGGTGGTGGTTACATGACTGTATGCATTTGTCAAAACTCATAGTGTTATTATTATTATTATTATTATTATTATTGCCACACCACGTGGCTTACAGGATTTTTGTTCCCTGACCAGGGATCAAACCCAGGCCCCGGCAGTGAAAGCGCTGGGTCCTAACCACTGGACCGCCAGGGAATTCCCCAAAACTCATAGGACTATTAACATAAATAAACCTCATAGAATCATAAAATATGTTAAAAATGGACTTGAGCATAGGTTATACAAAATATACAGATACACGTTTGAATTGGAAATACATGGCCATGTTGTTTGCCTCTCTGAATGAAGAGTTTGTCACATGCTAAGTCATGGGGAATAATTGTAGGTTTTTTCATAAAGCTAATGTCAAGATAAATAGAACATTTTAGGCAATGAAATTTATCGTTAGCTTTTGAAGTGAACTAATAAAAAGAATGGAATCAGCAAATACAATCAGTAATAGAAAAATTATAATCCAGGCATAAGAAAATATGGAGCTGGTTTTGGGTGATATTACTGGGAACTAAGAAGATGAACTGAGAACTGAAAATGATATTCTCAGAAATGGAAAAGCAGTAGGAACTGTAGAGTGATTAACTTAAAAATGACAGAAAGATTTAAGAAACACTGACAAATGTGAGAAAAGTTGGAAGGTGACAAGGGTTTCTGATACATGAGGTAATGATTCCAATTTCTGATGTAGTGAGGAGCAAGAGAAACATCTCAATGGAACTTTCTGGGTAGCTAAATGTAGTACTAAAGTACCAGGGAAGAACAGACTGGAGACATCAAAAACAGAGTCATCAGAATTTCAGGATGGATGAATCCTTGCATGTATATGAAGAAAATACTGGTGAACAGTAGACAGGGTCCGTAGGGCAACCTCATTTATGGGGATAATGAGGAGAAGGCTGGAAAAGGGGGCAAATAATAAATTGGATGCAAATCAGTACGAAACAGACAGGAAACAAATCAAAACTAGGGGAACATGAGCAAGGTCACTCATAGGAGAGAAACTCAAAGAGACCACAACAGGTCAATAATGAAATGCTCAAACTAGGTATTGGAGAAATAAGAAATAAAAAATGAGATGCCACTTTATACCCATAGTTAGCCCAAAAATGAGAAACTCTGGTAATACTAATTGTTGGCAGAAACTCGAGGAAAGCAAGAACCCTGTGCCCTATTGCTGGGAGAGTAGATTAGTGCAGCCAATTCAAGAAGAATACGGTGGTGCTCAAATTCAATATGAGAATATGCAATGATCAGGCAAACCCTCTCTTCTATATACATCCCTGAGAAATTCTCACACTCTGTAAGAGAACATTTGTGTAGAAATTCATTGTAGAGTTGTTTGTCTTAAATGGGAGTTAACAAAAACCTAGGTTCCACCACTGGGTGTATGGTTCAATAAGATGTGGCGCTAGCACACTGTGGAATACTATGCAGCAATTTGAAGGAATGAAGCCAGATGAGCACTGCAATATGGACAGACCTTAGGGGTGAGTAAAAAAAAGGAACATAATTAAGACATGTAGCACAGGGACTTCCCTGGTGGTCCAGTGGTAAAGAATCTGCCTTCCAATGCAGGGGATGCGGGTTCAATCCCTGGTCGGGGAACTAAGATCCCACATGGCCGTGGGGCAACTAAGCCCACGCACCACAACTACTGAGCCTGTGCACCCTGGACCCCATGTGCCACAACTAGAGAGAGAAAACCCAAACGTCACAACTAGAGAGAAGCCCACGAGCCACAGCTAGAAAGAAGCATGAGCGCTCCAACAAAGAGACCTTGGGCCGTAACAAAACATCCCGCATGCCTCAATGAAGATCCTGTGTGCTGCAACTAAGACCTGACACAGCCAAAAAAATAAGGAAAATAAATAAATTTAAAAAGTGTATAAACAAAGAGTGTTTAACAAAAAAGACATGTAGCACAATATAATTTATATACACTAAAAATACATACTTATAAACCAATACTTCAGGCTTTAAGAGAATATCATACAAATTCAAAGATCAAACACATTAGATCTGTTGCCTGTGGGAGGAGGCATAAGGGATGGATATGAGGAATTGGAATAAAAGGGAAGAAAATTTAAAATACCTAATGTACAAGGAAAGAACCTAAGATAAGGGGGTGGGAGTGAAGTAGGAAGAATAAAAAGTCCCTAGGTAAGACAGGGTGGTATGTATGTGATCCAGGGTACAGAGATTAGAGACAGCTTTCTTGTCAAAAAAGCCAAGCAAAGAAGACAATGGATATTGGCAAGGGTCATACTTGGAGATAGCATTCAGATATTGGAGGGGCTCTGTCAGCTCTCTCCAAGCAACTCCAAACGCTTAGAGCCTTCAAGATAGGATATCTTCAGAGCCTTTCAAAGGTATCAGCCTCTTCTAGAGAAACTGAGATCTATTTCCATGTCCCCCATCTGCCTAGGTCACACTCACTCACCTGAGCAGCTCTGATGTGGGGTTTCCTCCTCCAACGTCCATGGCCCCTCTCCTTGCTCCATCTTGAAGATGACCTCTGGTTTGGGAACTTGGTACCCTGTTAACAGGACATGATACAGGATTGGGTCCAGCTAATTGGGTTTCGGGGCCTTTCAATGACACTTCCATTTGCTCTTCAGGAAAGTAATCCCATTTCACTGGGAGTAGAGTAATAATCACAGACGTGAAAAAGGACTGAAGAATCTCGGGCAAATCAAGGATGACACCATCACACACTTCAGATGTCGCAGAGCACTCAGCAGCTGAGAATGGAAACAGCCTCTCTGAGGCCCCTGGCGGGCACATAGGATGGCTGTGCTTACCCACTGAGCACAGGTGGCTATAGTTCTCCAGTGTCACATCCCGGTACAGGCGCCTCTGAGCAGGGTCCAAGTGCTGCCACTCCTCCCTGCTGAAGTCCACAGTCACATCCTCGAATGACACCTGTAACAACACAGTCCTGTTCAAGGTGACATGGTCAGCACTGGAGTATGGAAGGAAGAGGAATAGGAGGTTGTTTTTAATGACTTTTACCATAATGTATCATGTAGGGTTTTCACCCAGCACCCAGTTTTGCATTTTATTTTGTGAGAGAAAAACACATGGAAGTATCTTGACATTCACTGTGTATTAAATTCATTCATTTATTCATTCAGTCCCTCTTTTTTCAAAAATGAGGATTAAAATAGGCTCTCTTTAAGTCCTCGAGTTAACGTAGGAACTACATACAATACATTTACTGGTTGATTATGTGCCAGGCAATGGCAATATAGAATTGACTAAAATATAAAACAACTTGGACAACCAACGTAAGAAGATACAGAGGGGGAAGGCATTTGGAAGAAATGTACTGGGGTAAAGGCCAAACAATAAAGCCTTTAAAAGATAACATAGAAAAAACCATAGTAGAGATGAATATCTTCATCATCTTGGATTATGAAAATAATTCTCAAACAGGATGCAAAAAACATTAACCATAAAGAAAAAGATTGATGTCTGTCTCCAATGAAGTTTAAAACTTCTATTCATTGAAAAGACAGCATTATAAAAGAAAAAAAAAGAAAAGCCACCAAATAGAAGATATCTGCAACACATTATTGACAAAGGGCTCATATCTAGAGAATGTAAAGAACACTTACAAACCATTTTTTTTTAAAAAGAGAGAGATCACCAGTAGAAAAGTGGGCAAAAGGTCTGAACAGGCATTTTACAAAAGAGGAAATCCAAGGCATTAATAAACACAAAAAGGGCTTAACTTCCTTAGTAACCAGGCAATGCATATTCAAACCATAATGAGTTACCATTACACAACCCCTACAATGTCTTCAATGAAAAACACTGGCAATATCAAGGATGTGGAGAAAAAGGTACCCTTGTACACTGTTGTTGGGAATGTAAATTGGTGCAGCCACTGTGGTAAACAGTTCCTCAAAACATTAAAAACAGAACTACCATATGATTCAGCAATTCCACCCCTGGGTATATATCCAAAGAAAACGAAAATGCTAATTTGAAAAGATACATGCACCCCAATGTTCAAAGCAGCACTATTTACAATAGCCAAGACATGGAAGCAACCTAAATGTCCATCAACAGATGAATGGATAAAGAAGATGTGGTATATATATACAATGGAATACTACTCAGCCATAAAAAGAATGGAATTCTGCCATTTGCAACAACATGGGTGGACTTGGAGGGTATTATGCTAAGTGAAATAAGTCAGATGGACAAAGCCAAATACTATATGATATCACTTATATGTGGAATCTAAAAAATAAAACAAACTAGTGAATATAACAAAAAACAGGAACAGACTCACAGACATAGAGAACAAACTAGTGGTTACCAGTGGGGAGAGGATAAGGGCGAGAGGCGAGGTAGGGGTAGGGGATTAAGAGGTACAAACTACTATGCATAAAATAAATAAGCAACAAGGACATATTGTACAGCACAGGGAATATAGCCAATATTTTATAATAACTATAAATGGAGTATAATCTTTAGAAACTGTGAATCACTATGTTGTACACCTGAAACTTATATAATATTATAAATCAACTATACCTCAATAAAAAATTTTTTTGAAGAATGGCAATATGAAGTGTTGAAGAGAACATGGTGCAATGAAAACTCTCATATGTCTAATGGAGCAGTAAATTGGACGACCATATTGGAAAACCTTTTCGCTTTACCTGGTAATGTTGAAACATGCACACACAAGGACACAGTGATTCCATCCATGGAAATATGCTCAATTGGAATCTGTGGTCATGCGCAACAAGAGGCATGTTCAAGAGTATTTACAGCAGCATTATTCAAAATGTGTGTAATATTTCATGATAAAAAAGTTTAAAATTAACAGTAATTTTAAAAATCAGTGTTCAGCATAACAGTAACAGTATCTACTATCTTTGTGGAAAAATATGAAGGATATTTTCTTAGTTGCTTTTATTTGCATAATCTATAAGCATATACCACCCATCCACCCACCCACCCACCAACTAATCAAGACTGGTTTCTTGGTTAGGGAAATCTGTGGGACTGGGGGAAAGAACCATGTGAATGTATTACCTATTAAAAAATTAAGTTTAAAAGTTACCAATGGGTTCAAGGTGGAATAGATACAATTCTCCCTATTTCTCCTGCTAAGTAGCTAGAAACCCTGGACATTATATATTAAAAAAAAAAGGATAAGAAGACTGTCAGTTGGAGAGAAGGAGGCTAACTGGCTAGGGACCTTGGAACCTGAGGAGTGACACAGCAGTGATTTCCCTGAGTTTCCTTTTCACCCCATATATCTTGGACTGGGTGGTGGAGAAGCTGGCAACCCAGAACGCCAACTGGTGCAGATAAAAACAATCCCAAGAAAGCCTGCTCTCTCTAGCCAAAATACCAGGAAAGGGCCAATGTAGCAAGAGAGAAAAATTTAGATAATTACTGCCCTACTCCAGCCAAGCATCACAGAAAAAAGCTGCAGCTCCCATCCCAATTCTCATCAGCAAAGGCTGAGTGGGGAGCCTAGGTTTTCATCCCTGCCTGGGGATAATGAGGCCCCTCCCACACAGTGTCAATTTAGGCTATGTGGGGATCTTGAACTTCTACCCCCAACACAGTAATGAGGTACCTTTTTGTCTCCCCACCAGGGTGGTGTCAGAGGTGGTCTGGTGGGGAGCATGAAATTCCACCTCCAGCCAGGATCAACAAGGTGCTTGTTCCCTCTGGGGTGTCAAAGGAGGCTAATTAGGGACCTGAACTTCCACCTCCACCTGGCAGTAAGAAGGAGATTCTCCTTTTTTAGCAGAACAGTGTTGGAGGGAGACTGCTAAACACAAGATTTAAATAATATCCAGAGTCCCCAAAATATCCAGGACATAACTGAAAATCAGGCATCATGTGAAGAAGCAAGAAAATCTTAACTGGAATGAGAAAAGACAATCAACTGACACTGACACTGAGATGACACAGATGTTAGAATTATCAAGGATTTTAAAGCAGCCATTATAAAAATGTTTCAGGGATTTCCCTGGTGGCACAGTGGTTAAGACTCCACGCTCCCAATGCAGGGGGCCTGGGTTTGATCTCTGGTCAGGGAACTAGATCTCACATGCATGCCACAACTAAGAGTTCACATGCCACAACTAAGGAGCTGGTGAGTCACAACTAAGGAGCATGTGAGCTGCAACAAAGGAGCTCACATGCTGCAACTAAGACCTGGAGCAACCAAACAAATAAATAAATATTAAAAAAAAAAAGCCTGGCTACACATTAGAGTCGTCAGGGGAACATTTTGTCCCTGTTCTAACAGTACTTTGTTATTATTTTTAAAAAATGCGGGGGCTTCCCTGGTGGCGCAGTGGTTGAGAATCTGCCTACCAATGCAGGGGACACGGGTTCGAGCCCTGGTCTGGGAAGATCCCACATGCCGCGGAGCAACTAAGCCCATGTGCCACAACTACTGAGCTTGCGCATCTGGAGCCTGTGCTCCGCAACAAGAGAGGCCGCGATGGTGAGAGGCCCGCGCACCGCGATGAAGAGTGGCCCCCACTTGCCGCAACTAGAGAAGGCCCTCGCACAGAAACGAAGACCCAACACAGCCATAAATAAATAAATAAATAAATAATTTTAAAAAATGCTTCAATATGCTTCAATGCAAAAATAGAAAGTCTCAGAAAAAAAGATATAAAGAAGAACAGAATGGAAATTTTAGAACTGAAAAATAGAATAACTAAAATTTTAATATCAGTGGAAGAGCTCAATAGCAGAATAGAGAGGACAGAGGAAAGAATTAGAGAACTTGATGATAGAACAATAGAAATGATCCAATCTGAACAACAGAAAGAAAATTGACTGGAAAAAAAATGAGCAGAGCCTCAGGGACCTCTGAGACTATAATAAAAGATCTGGCATTCGTGCCATCAGAGTTCCAGAAAGAGAGGAGAAAGTGTGGGGCTGAAAAGTATTTGAAGAAATTATAGCTGAAAATTTCTCAAATTTGGCAAAAGATATCAACTTAGAGTTTCAAGAAACTGAGCAAACCCCAAAAGGATAAACCAAAGAAATTATACGAAGACACATTATAGTCAAACTTCAGAAAACTAAAGACAAAGAAAAAATCTTGAAATCAGCAAGAGAGAAATGACACCTTACCTATAGGGGAAAAACAATTAAAGTGACAGCAGATTTCTCACCCAAAACCATGGTGGAGAGAAGGAAGTGGCACAACATTTTTCAAGTGCAGAAAGAAAAGAACTGTCAACCCTGAATTCCATATCTGGCAAAATTATCCTTAAGAAATGAAGCGGCCATGGCCATTAAGTACATGAAAAGATGCTTAACATCATTAATTATCTGGGAAATGAAAATCAAAACTACAATGAGATACTACCTCACACTCACTAGGATGGCTAGAATCAAAAAGTCAGATAATAACAAGTGCTGGTGAGGATTTGGAGAAATTGGAAACTTCATACATACACCGCTGGTGGGAATGTAAACTGGTGCAGCTGCTTTAGAAAACAGTCTGGCAGTTCCTCAAATTATTAAACATAGAGTTATCATTTGATCTAGCAATTCCACTCCTAGGTGTATATATATACTTGAGATAAATGAAAATATATATCTGCATAAAAACATGTACACAAATGTTTACAGCAGCATTACTTATAATAGCCAAAAGGTGGAAACAACCCAAATGTACATCAGCTGACAAATGAATAAACAAAATGTGATACACCTGCACAATGGAATATTATTCAGCCACGAAAAGGAAGGAAATACTGATACATGTTACTACATGTACATGCTACACTTCTTCCCTATCTATTTGCCTACCTACATATATACCTGCTGACCTATTATGGACTGGTGACTTCCTACTTTATTCAGTGGGTTATAACCTATTACTATCATTATTTCTTTTGCTACTCAAATTGCCCCAGGTTTGGCCAGAGGGAGCTCCTTAAAAACATTATGCTGAGTGAAAGAAGCCAGACAAAAAGATCACATGTTATGTGATTCCATTCATGTGAAATGTCCAGAATAGTAAAGTCTATAGAGACAGAAAGCATATTAATGTTTGCTTAGGGTTGGAGGAGGCAGGGAGGTGAGGCGGGGCAGAGTGATGGCTTAAGGGTATGGGGTTTCTTTTTGAGGTGATGAAAATGTTCTAAAATTGATTGTAGTGATGGTTGCACATATCCATAAACATACAAAAAACATTGAATTGGACACTTTATTTTAAAAATAAATTTATTTATTTATTTTTATATTTGGCTGCTTTGGGTCTTTGTTGGTGCACGTGGGCTTTCTCTTGTTGTGGAGCATGGGCTCTAGGCACATGGGCTTCAGTGGTTGTAGCACACGGGCTCAGCAGTTGTGGCTTGTGGGCTCCAGAGCGCAGGCTCAGTAGTTGTGGCTCATGTTGCTCGGCGGCACGTGGGATCTTCCTGGACCAGGGCTTGAACCCGTGTCCCCTGCATTGGCAGGCGGATTTTTAACCACTGCGCCACCAGGGAAGTCCCTGAATTGGACACTTTAAATGGGTAAACCATGGTATGTGAATTATATCTAAATAAAGCTGTTACTAAGAAAGAAGAAATGAAGGAGAAATCAAGATATTCTCAGAAGAAGGAGAACTAAGAAAATCTGTTGTCAGCAGACCTACCCTAAAAGAATGGCTTAAAGGAAGTTCTCTAAACAGAAAGGAGATGGTAAAAGAAGTCTTGGAATATCAGGAAAGAAGAAAAATGGAAAGAGAAAAAATATGGGTAAATACAATAGACTTTCCTTTTCCTCTTGAGTTTTCTAAATTATATTTGAAGGTCAAAGTAAAAAGTATAACATTTTTATGATGTGGATCTCCATGTATGTACAGGAAATATTTAAGACAATTGTAATTGGTGAGGGTAAAGGGACTTAAAGGGAGCTAAGTTTTCTACACTTCACTCTAACTGGTAAAATGTCAACACCAGTAGAGACCTATGTGGTGATGGAATAGTTCTGTATCTGGATTATTGTACAGGAATCTACACATGTGTAAAATGGCAGAGAACGACATGCACACCGCAGAAATGTCAATTTCCTGTTTGTGATAATTGTACTCTAGTGATGCAGGATGTAATCATTAGGGGAAACTGGGTAAAGAGTTACATGAGACCTCTCTGTACCATCTTTGCAACTTCCTATAAATTTATAATTATTTCCAAATAAAAAGTTTTAACAAACTACTAAATTATCCTCAGAAAGATCAGAGTAGGGGACACAGCAAAAAAGATCAAGATGCTATTAAAAAGGAGCACTCACAGGAGTTCCCTGGTGGTCCAGTGGTTAGGATTCGGCACTTTCACTGCTGTGGCCAGGGTTCAATCCCTGGTCAGGGAACTGAGACCCCGCAAGCCGTGCAGCACAGCCAAAAAAAAAAAAAAAAGAAAAAAGAAAAAAAAAGGGGGGCCATTCACTTCTTCCTCTCTATCTGCCTACCTATGTACCTACCTACCTATTATAGGGTCTGGTCACTTCCTACTTTATTCAGTAGATGATAATCTATTACTATTATGATTTCTTTTGCTACTCAAATTGTCCCAGATTTGACCAGAGGGAGCTCCTTCAAAGTGGCTCCTGTGTCATTTTGACATGTTCCCATCTTTTGAGTGCTTCATTACTTCCCAGCACAATGAGTTCTTCCAGAATCATTTTGTACTTTCTCTGTTCCAACCCTGGAGTCAGTCATATCTCCAAGAAGCTCTAGTTCCTATTAGTGACAAATGGTAAATCAAGGTGTGCTCATTGTGCCTGGCATATAATTGTCATTTCAGCAGTCAGAGAAAGGAATGTTTTTCCTTATAGGAGAATGCCAACTAATCAATATAGAAGAAATGATGGAATTAGAAAAACACCATTAGGGAAGTAGCACCGTAATTAATTGTTACAGGCAAGAATCATCGCTAGATGCTACAATCAGTGGACAAAAGCATGAGAAATAGTCTCAATGTATACATAGTCTCATTGTATCTCCCCACAACCTAGTTGTTAATTACAAAGAGAAATATAGTAACTTTACAGTACCTGACAGATGCCATCTTAGCCAGGCGATCAAAGTTAACATTATCAATAAAGGACAAATTGGTATTGAATGCTTGCCAACGTGAGGCACTGAGAAGAACACAGCATCATTTCTGTGATATTTGACAAAAATGAAAAACCTGAATCTAATTATGAGGAAGCAGGGAAAAAACCCAAATTGAGGGACATTCTTCCAAATGGTGTCATGAAAGTCAAGGAAAGTGTTTCAGATTAGACGGTAAAGGGACATGACAACTAAACATAATACATGAGCCTGGATTGGATCCTGGATCAGGGGGAAATGCTATAAAGGATGTTATCGTGACAACTGGGAAAACTATTTACAAATTGTATGTTAGTGAAACCGAGCAGGACCCTGTGGGGCTCCTGGGCATGGAAGCCTTTCTGTCCCCTGTTCTTTATTTGTAAGGTTTTTGTCTTTATTTACTTATTTATTTGGCTATGCTGCATGGCTTGTGGGATCTCAGTTCCCCGACCAGGGATTGAACCTGGGCCCTGGCAGTGAAAGCCTGGAATCCTAACCACTGGACCGCCAGGGAACTCCCTGTCCCCCAATTCTTGTTTGTAGGGAATAGATTCCAGCCTCCATGACCTTCCCTGACTTCCAAAGGGCAGATTTGAACAGTTGCTAATCAGGTAAGGGAGGGGATGCAGAGACAAGGGAGGAGCAGCCAAGAAACAATAGTGCAGCCTTGGGGCAGGGTCCTGGTTCCTCCTCAAGGGATACACATAACAGTATCTCTGAGCTCTTCTGAAGAACTAAAACCCCCAACAAATGGAAGGTGTTAGCATTCCTCATTCCAGAGAAGACCACATGAGGCCAGATTAAAGGAACCAGAGAAGCTCATCAAGAGACTACCTGAGGCCAAATTAAAGGAGTGCAGGCCCTGCACACACTCTAATACTTATCAGCAAGCCCGCCCTTGAACCATTGTTATAAAACTCCTCATCAAATCCTCCCGGGTTGGGACACACAGTTTTTTGGGGCAGGAGCCTACTGTGTCCCCATTTGTCTGGCAAAGCAATAAAGCTACTCTTCTCTGCTTCACCCAAAACTCTGTCTCTGAGATTCGATTTGGCACTGGTGCACAGAGGCCGAGTTTTTGGCCTCATTAGGTAATTAGATAATACACATCAAATATTAGATAGTACTAGATCAATGTGCAATTTCTTGATTTTGATAACTGTACTGTGATTATGTAAGAGAATGTCCTTGTTCTTAAGAGATACACATTAAGTATTTAAGGGTAAAGGGGAATTATGTCTGCAAACTACTCTCAAGTGGTTCAGAAAATAAAGTTTTAAATATATCTGTGTGTATACACATACATACATACATATATACATAAATTGGGAAGAGAAAGCAAATGTGGCAAAATGTTAACAGTTAGTGGATTTGGGTGAAGGGCAAAAGAATCAAACGTTTCAAAAGAATTAATGCTTTAAAACTCTTAGTAGAAAATATAGGTAAATATTTGTTTAGGCCTTGGGGTAGGTGAGGATTTCCTAAACAACACAGAAAATGCACTAAGTATCAAAGACAAGATCTAGTGATTCAACTGTGAGGAAATGAGGAACCTTTATTCATTGAAAGACCTTTGTTCTTTGGGGGCCCTTATTAGTGAGTGTTCAGGGGCACAGAGCAGGCATGGAACTCACAGTACCTGCTCCACCACCAGCAGCTCCGGGGGCAGATCCGCAAGCACTGGGCAGTGCCCAGCACTTCTCCATCCACCAGCTCTCCTGAGCACAGCCCCAAGGGTTGCTGAGAGCAGGACCTCCACCTGAGTCTCTAGCAGCATGTCTGACCTACTCCCCTTCACTGCGCAAGGGCACTCACCCAGGGAAAGCCCTGGGGTCAGGCTTGAGGGAAGCTCTCATTCTGCCTGCCCATCCTCCTGATCCTTGCTCTCTTGCCGGTGACCCCAGGACAGACCGGCCGGTGTGTAGGTGACACAGGGGAGGAGCCTCAGGTGGCGGGGAGGAGTGGCTATTTGCCAACCAGTATGGGAAAATTAAAATATTCTATCATTTGGCACTGGTAAACATTTTTTAAAAACTTTCTTTACCATTTTTAAAAATTGAAGCAGGCTTCCCTGGTGGCGCAGTGGTTAAGAATCTTCCTGTCAAAGCAGGGGACACGGGTTCGAGCCCTGATCTGGGAAGATCCCACATGCCGCAGAGCAACTAAGCCCATGCGCCACAACTACTGAGCCTGTGCTCTAGAGCCTGTGAGCCACAACTACTGAGCCCACGTGCTGAGAGCCCGTGCACCACAACAAAGAGTAGCTCCCGCTTGCCGCAACTAGAGAAAGCCCGCGCACAGCAACGAAGACCTAACACAGCCAAAAACAAATAAATAAGTAAATTTAAAAATAAAAATAAAAAATAAAATAAAAATAAAAATTGAAGCACAGTTAATTTACAATGTTGTGTTAGTTTCAGATGTACAGCAAAGTGATTCAGATATTATATATATATATATATATATATATATATATATATATATATATATATATATACTTTTTCAGACATTGTTAAACATTTTAACAACTCTGACAGCCCAAGCTGGTGGACAAAAGACCACCCTCATCTGTCTCTCCCTCCCTGGGAGTCACACAGGGAAAGGGTACAAAGACCATGCCAGGCACAGATGCCCCCTCTGATCCCTTTCCCCACCAAAACAGACACTTTGGACTCCACCCTGGCTGGGCAGGCTTATGTGATGTGATGGAGAGGGATTTTGGAGCTAGTGATTTGGATACAAAGTTGCTAATATAGAACCACCCAGATTCTAGCCTCAGCAGCCACGTACAAAAAGGTTTGGTTTTATGGCCCATTTCTACCATGGAGGATGGCCTGTGTCTCTGCCACGACCAGGACGCTTGCAAGGACTCCCTCATCCTAGGTGAGGATCCCCACTCCAGCTCTTGACGGCTCGCCAGTGAACCACACAGCAATGTCTCAGTCCCAAAACATTCTGCACTCTCACCCCCAGGGAACGCTGTGCTGCCAGGACTGGCCACTCACTGCCCATTCTGTCCCTGGCCATCTGCTCTGTCCCACCCTGCAGCTGGCTTGGGGCTCAGTCCCCAAGGGCTGCTCTCACTCCTGCTCCAGCACACTTCTCCATCACCTCCTGTGATATGACCCTGCCCTTCTAAACCCCATCCCAGCCTAGCAGGAGGGCTCCCAGGGCACTTACTAGGCTGTCTGAAAGTATGCAGTGTAGCTCACTGCGCCCTCGCCTGGGGCTGGGGGTACCCTAGTCTTTCCTGCTCCCATGCTCCTCCCTCTGGCTTTCCCTGCTTACCCTACCTACTCCTGTCCCCTAACTTCTCCCTGCTCCCTCTCCTGGTTCTTCTTCCCTCTGCATGGTCCCCATCTGACTCTTCCTTGGTCCCTCTGTTTACTGTTCCTTCTAAATGTTTCTTGTTATTTCTGACTGTCCCCTGGTCTGTTTCCTGATGCCTCTGTTTATTGCTTCCTCTGATTGTCCCTTGTTCCATTGTTTCATGCCTCCTGTTTCTTCTTCCCTCTGACTGATCCCTGATGTCTCTGACTGTCCCGTGTTCCCTTTGACAGCTATTCCTCTAGCTGATCCTTAGTCTGTGGCACCATTCTGGTTGCGCCCCAGTCCATCTGGCTGCTCCCTGGTCCTGATGAGGCTTTCTCATTCCTTCTAGTTGACACAGACTGACTGCCCTTTGACTCCTCTGACTTCTTTGTAGACCCAATTCTTCCCTGCTCCTTGGGCAGTCCTGGAATGCATTTCTAATATGCTCTCATCTGGTGCTCTGCATCTGGTCCATGGACCACTCTCTGTGAAGTGCTGGTCTACCTGGCTCCTAGCCTAGGCTCTTGATCATCAACATATACTACTTCTGTGTGCTTTGTGCCACAGCTGGGTTCTATACTTTCACCTCTCCATCACTTGCATTACATCTGACCTTTGACTGGCTCCTTTGGCTGTTTCTTGGGCAGGGTGACCAACTGTCCCAGTTTGCCTAGGACTTTCCCTGTTGTAGCAGTGAAGTTCCACATCCCATGAAGCCCCTATTGCCCTATCTCAGGGAACTATGGATGCTCCCCAGACTCTCTCTGGCTTCTGCAACTGTCCCTTAACCCCAGTGCCCACTACATGGGGCCTCTGGCTTCGGGAATGGATACTATGCCTTCCAGCTGTTCTCTAGTCCCTCTAGTTGTTCCCAGGTCAGACAGGCTGCTATCCAAACCAGATATACCTTTGATGTCCACTTTGCTTTTCCCTCTGGCTATTCCCCAACCTCAGCGACTGTTCCTTGTTGCCCCTGGTGCCCTTGGCTACTCCTCATCCTCAGAGGTCCTTTTGTCTCTCCAACTGTCCCATGGGTCTGTCCCCTTCCTGCCCCTCCAACCTGTTCTACAGCCTCAGCAGCTGGTCCCTGCTTCCTCTGGCTGCTGCCTATCCCAGGCTCATCTTTCCCATTTCCCATTTCTGTTCCCCAATATCTCCGCCTTTCCCCATCCCCTCAGATTCTCCTCTGACTCCTGGCACCTCTTGAAGTGGCTTGTCTGGCAGGCTTTTACCCAAGTGGCTTGTCTGGCAGGCTCTTACCCACCAAACCTTTTTGCTTTTTCCTTTTAGCTGAGTCTTCTGTTTCCTTGTCCCTCTGGATGGTCCCTGATCCCTTTGGTTGATATCTGGTTCCTCTATTTCCTGGTCCCTCCTCCCATTTTGAGATCCTTCTAATTGTTCTCATATCCTCTGGCTCTTCCTTGCTCCCCACTATTAACACTTCTCCAGCCCCGACTACTGTTTCTTGGTCTCTCTGCTGCTCCCTGGCCTCTGGCTCTTGTTTCCCATTTCCTCTGTTTGTTCCACTGATTTCCCACCTGTCCCCTGGGCCCCTTGGTTATCCTCTATTTCCAATAAGTGCAACATGGTCCCTCCAGCTGTTCCCTGTGGCTATTCCTCATCCCTCTTTCTCTTACTGACCCCTCTGCCTGTTTTCCAGCTTCAGCCACTATTTCTTAGCCCAACTGGCTGTTCCTCACCGCTGGGGACATTTTTATTGGTTCCTTGGTATCTCTGCCCATTCCCTGCTCTCTGACATCTAATGAAAAAACTAAGAACCTAACAAATAAATACGTGAATAAATAATATTTACCAGGGTCTTGGTCATTTCCATCTCTTCTTGCAAATGGGCAGAGGTCTATGGTTGGGAAGGAAGACATGAGTGGAGAAATGTGCCTTGCAGAGATCAGAATCATTCGTCTAGAAATTCCCACACATTGGCTGGGCAAGAGGCCATGTGCAGAAGGACTGGGGAGGACCACATTGTTGTGGCCCCAACCTGTGGGTCTGTGACTGATATGATGGAGAAGACCCTGGACAAGGACAATTTTCCAAGAGTGGAAGTGCCCTACTGTTAGGCAGCAATTCATTTACCATTCAATGTCCCTATACCTTTGACTCAAAATATAATTTCAGTGACTTGGGCAAAAAGATTTAAGTGTAAGAATTTCATCATAGCAGTTTTTATCACAACAGAAAACCTGGAACACCCTAAATTCACATATAGTGGATTGGTTAAATTAAATATAGTTTATCCAAAGGATATAAAGCTATGCATCATGTGTGTGTGAAGAAAAATATTTACTGCCTAGAAAATTATATTAAACTGCCAAGTTAAAAAGGAGACAACCAAATACTATGATTTCATTTTTAAACTTGAGCTATACAATGTATATGTGTGTGGTATGTATGTACACTCACAGGCCCACATGTATACCCACATACATGCACATACAAAGGGAAAAAAAACTGTAAGGAACTATAGCTAAATGTTAACAATGATTAACTTTGGCTAATGTTGGAATTATAAGTAATGTTTTAGTCTCTTGTATTTGCTTATCTGTATTTTCTAACATTATATTGTGAAATAATGAAATTATGAAATAGTAAACATCAAAATAATTTTTTAAAGTTTAATATTATCCTAATGACCACATGACCCTGAGCCCCTGTGACAACGAGCCTGTCCCCAGAGGTGACAGCATCCACAGGACAGTCGGAAAGAGGGAGCTGTGGGGCAAGGTCTGGCTCCCTCATCATGTTCCTCTGTTTACAGAATCTCAAGGGGAACTTTTAGTGGGAAACTTGGTCTTGGCTATTGTGTGGTGAGGGTGGAAGACACGGTCAGGAGACAAGCTTCCAGTCCACTGATGTCACTCACAATCCCAGAGGCCTGGACAAGTCATGTACCTTCTCAGGCCACTTTACTCATCTTTGAGAGGAGGAGGAAGAAGCAGAAGGGCCCTAGACACTGTGGTCACCCTACTACCCTGCCTTTCTCTAAGTTCCAAAGAAAAGGGATTTTTCTGCCCTAGATCAGGGTAGAGGAGAAATCAGCAAATCCCCAAGGATCAGGGGAAAGCAGGCTCTGGTAGGGATCAGCTGAGTGTGTGCACAGAGCCAGTGAGGACTGAAGGGCCTGTGCTGGGCGTCAGGGGGTAGCGTCTCCCTGGCTGGGGCCGGTGGTCACCCCGACCCAGACCTCGCTTGCAGACACCCTGCAGGGAGCTGCCTCCCCCTCCTCTAGGCTGTGGGGCTGACCCTCCCATCCCACCTTTCCTCCATTGGCTGCATCACATTTTCCACTGAAACAGGAAGGGCTCTGGATGTGGGACACCAGCCACGTGGTGCTCACGCAGCAGGAGGATGGTGACCTGTCTCAGGGACTCCAAGTCTGGAATTTGCCCCTCCTCTGACACACTTGCCCCTGCCCTGAGTCCCTACTGACAGGTCGGGGCCATCTCCTCACTGAATAAACTCCTGCCCCTTGAGCCCTGTCCCTCCTCACCTCACACACACTGCCACGTCCCTCTGCAGCCAGGGCTGGGGACCACTGGGGAGAGCTCCGGTTGGCTGGCATTGTCCCGCTGAGCCTCAACCCTCAGGCTCTCCTGCTGACAACTCCGCTCTTCCCAGTACCCTGAGGCCAGGCGGGTCCGTGGACTCAACCAGAGCTTCTGGGGCTGGAAGGAAGATCCTGCAGCCTTCACTACGGGGTCTGGCCCAGGGGCTCTGCAGAGACTCCAAGAAACCTGGAAAGACAGTGTCCACGTGGTCAGTCATTCAGCATTCACCCCAAAAATGCTTCCTGGGGGCACCAAAGTACAGTTTACAGCACTGGATACTGTGGAAGAGAAAAGTTCAGTAATCAACACCAAGTATTAGCATACAATATGGAAAAAAACTCATGAGATTTGGTGTAAAACGAATGAGAGCTTGAATTCCAGCCCTTCTGCATTCTAGCTGGAATCTGGCAAAGTCACTTTAGTCTGAGTTTCTTCACCTTAACACTGAGGATGAAAACACCCATTTCAGGGCTGTTAGAGTTAAATGACATGATGCTTCAAAAGCACTCCTATTTGGCACCAGGAGCACGCTCCATTGATATTAAATATTGCTGTTATTATAAGGTGCAAGGAATGTTTTATTCGGTACCTCATTTAATTTTCACATTCATCCTATGAACTAGGTATTACTTTTGCTATTATTCCCATTTACCATCAGATAGAACTGTTCATAAATATTAAGAAATTTGCCCCAAGATCTCTTAGATTAGGGGGAAGGACAGGGATTCAAACCCAGGTCTGCCTAGCTCCAAAGTACATTTTCTTAACTACTGTGCCATATGGTATTCTATATGTGGGAGAATCACAATAAACATTATTTCTGTTTCTTGCTGCCTTTAAAGTGCTCTGGCTGAAGGGTGACATGTCACATGTGATAAATCAAGTGTCTGTATAATTCAGTGTACATTCTGGGCAACTTATAGAGCCCGCCCACCCTCTTCTGCCAAAGATGAAAACATAAACACTTTGTCCCCTCTCTCCCAATTCCCATCTGGCCCTGAAAGTCAGCATGTCTGCACAGGCTCCTAAATCGGTAACCTACACTGCTTGACAAAAACTGTGTCCCAAATGGTGCCATCAACTGGTTTCCATAGGTTCCTCAAATAATCACCAACACAGGCAACACAACCCCAATAGAAAATCAACTATTAATCTGCTCAATGCCCCCTGGATCCAAACCTGACCTCCTATAGGACTCCATAACTCACAGCCCATATGTAGAGGCAATGTCTCCCATAAACCCCTCAAATATAGACCTTCCGGTCCATCACATACTAACTCACACAGTCCTGCAATTACCGATGTCTACAGGTCCCAATCAATGACTCCTATAGGGCTCCTAAAACTGTCTCCCAAAGACTTAAAATCCCAGGCTTGCAATCAATCTTTCACCACCTCAGTGTCCCAATCAATAACTCTCATGGACTGACTGATGACTTCAGATACTTTAGATGACTTCAGACCTCCAACTCTTATAAAACCTCAAGAATTTCTACAGAGGTCTCAATCACTTACCAACATATGTCTCTAATTATGTTTCTTCAAGGATTTCCCAAGATTATCACTCACTGACCCAACATGAATAGCATCTATAGGCCCTGGATTATCTAATCCTATTGGACTCTAACTCCGTGATGCACCCCCACAGAAATCCTCCGAATCCTTTGCTCCCAGAGGAACCAAGTCAATCCCAAATCTGGTTTGGTATTGAATTTAAAGAATAAAAAGAAAACTTAAAATGCTTCCCGGCAGAAACAACATGTTATTTACAATGGAAAGGGATCACAATGGCACTAGATTTATTTGCAACAATAGGAGCCATATTAGAAGAAAACATCTACAAATTATTGAAAGGGACTGCAATCCAAGAATTTTAAACCCACTCTAGCTGAATACCATGCTTCCATTAGAGCAAAAGACAATTTTAGACATACAAGCACTTATAACATTATATGCCAATATTAGAATCTCAGGAGAATACTCAAGGGGATAGTCTAACCAACTGTAGTAACAAATAGTCAATAGTAACAGAAGCCTCAAAATTGGAGGAAAGCAATTTTGAGAAATGATTATTGCAATTGATATATAGTTATAACTGAGTAAAGAAAAATGTATGTAATTGGGCATCTGGAACAAATAATATTATTACTATTAATAAGTGGAAAAAAATTTAATACCCTGGGGGAATTTACTGAGTGAAATGAGGAGGAGGAAAATTATGCATCTCTTTTACTAGATCCAAATAATATTACAACATTATTTGGATTTAGAAATAGAGAAAATATAGACAATCACATTTGTAAGGAAGGTGAAGGCAACTACTAGCAGAAATTGATAAAGATAAAACTCCAAACTATAATTCCAAAATAATAAGAAATTAGAGGGGAATTAAGAGAAACATGACCAAACCAGCAAAAGAGAAAGTGAGGAAATATCAACCACATAAAATAAATAGTAAACATAAGATAATAGGAGGCATAAAATCAAATATATTAGAATTCAACTAAATTGAATGAGCTGAATTCTGATGTAAAAGATAAAGACTATGGGATTGGGTTAAAAAAAATACAGTTGCCACACATCTAAAACAAAAAAACAAAGATGTGAAATGAAGCACTGGACAGAAGTACGCCATGTTATTTACTACTCTTTCCATTATGGTCAGCATTAGTTATGCCTTGTTAGGAAATCGTTGCCTACCTCAGGGTCATAAAGATGTTTAATGTTTTCTTCTAAAAGTTTTACTGTTTTATCTTTCACATTTAGATCTATAGTCTTCCCAGGAAGGATTTGGTGTGTGGTATGTGTTAGGGTCAAGATTCATTTCTTCCATATTGGTATCAAGATGATCCAGTACCACTTATTAAAAAGATTACCCTTTTTCCATGTCGCCTTGTGACCATATATCTGGGAGTTCATTCCCAAACTCTGTATTTCCATTGGTCTATTTGTCTATTCTTGGACCAGTACTACACTGTCCTAATTAATGTGCTTCATATTAAGCTTTGATATCTGGTAGAGTAAAAGATTATTAAGTTGGATTGCATTAAAAGTAAGGACCTCTGTTCATGAGAAGACAAAATTAAGAGCATAAAGGCAAATCCCACAGTGGGAGAAGATAATTGCAATACCTGTATCTGACAAACAACTCATATCTCAAATATATTAAGAATTCCTAGAAATCAATAAGAACGATAGAAGAAGAACACAAGGATCAGAAACTTCACAAAGAAGATATCCAAATGGCAAATAAGCATAGGAAAAGATGCTCAAATTCATAAGTTAGCAAGAAAATATAAGCTACAGATACTCCTCCACATCCACCAGAAATGGCTTAAATGAAAAGGATTGAAAATAACCAAGAGCTGGCGAGGTTGTAGAGCAACTGAAACTCATAAATTGTTTTTTAGGAGCATAAAATACTACAAACACTTTGGAAAACTGTTTGGTAGTATTTGTTAAAGCTGAACATATGCTTTATATCCTATGACCCAGCTATTCCATCGAAGCATTTACTCAAGAGAAATGCGAACATATGTTTACCAAAAGACAGGTACGATGATGGTCACAGTGGCTTTATTCAAAACTGAAAAGTATGCAAATGCCCATCAGCATTAGAATGGATAAACAACTTGTCCTTTATTAATACAAGGAATTAATACACAGCAACGAGAATCAACAACTGCTATACACAACATGCACAAATCTCATCTCATGAACATTATATTGGCCAAAGAAGCCAGACCTGAAAGAGCAATGAATCAATACTGTATGATTACATTTCTATAAATTTCAAAAACATGTAAAACTAATCCATACTGTTAAAAGTTAGGATATTGATACCCCTTGGGAGGAAGTTAGTGATTGGAAAGGAACACAGGAGGGCTTCTTGAGTGTTAGGAGTGTTTTATTTCTTGATCTAGGTGGCTGGTTGGGCAGGTTTGTTCAGTCTGTTAAAATATCAACAAGCTAAACATGCATAATGTGTGCACTTTTCTGTATTATAATTCAATAAAGATTTTAAAAATATATAATACACCAGACAAATGCAAGAAAATGAAAGTAGGTCTAGAAATATAATTATTGAGGTGGAAATTAAGGTCCAAGGTGCTCAATAGATTAACAAAAAGGGGGTCTCTTTTAATATAAAATATACAATAAAGAAGTGATAACTTGCATAAACCTTTAGGGTCATTCAACATATACAAATAAAGCCAGCACAAATGCATGGAACAACGTGAAGTCTTAAAAATCATAATTATGGGGACTTCCTCTTCTGGAGATGAAGTAGATATAATTTTATCTATTCTTCCTGCTAAATACAACTGAAAACTCTGGACATTATCTAGAAAACATAGGAAAACTCTGAAAGGTGGAATGAAGAAGGCAGACTGGCTAAGGATCCTGAGACCTAAAAATATGACATGGCAGTGAGTTCTCTGGGTTATCCCTTAGCCTCATATATCCTAGACTAGGTGCTGGAGAAGCTACAACCCAGAAAGGCCAATGGGTACAGACAAAAACTGCCCCAAGAAAGCCTGCTCTCTCTAGTCAAAGGACCAGGAAAGGGGCAGTCTAGCAAGATAGAAAACTTTCAGACAATGATGGCTCTACTCAAGCCAAACACAGAAAACACTGCAGCCCCAGCCCCACGACTAACAGCAAGGCCAAGTGGATCCAAGCCTACACTTCTACCCTTGTCAGACTGTAAGAAGGCACCCCCAGGCCCCAGCCCCCTGCCAGGGTGGTGTCAGAGAAAGCCTAATAGGGTGCTGTATCTTTCTTTCCTTGCTGGGAAATAACAGCTGCCTTCTCTTCCCCTACCTGTTGGTAACAGTGGATACCATGGGAAGCAGTGATGAGGTGCCTACCTCCTCCCAGCCAGGGTGGTATCAGCAGAAGCCTAGTGGGGAGCTGGAACCCCCACCCTCACTGAACAATAACAAGGAGCCCCCTGGCAAAAAAAAAAAAAAAAAGTGCAAGCGAGAACCTGGACTTCCACCCCACCTGTCAGTAACAAATGTCACATGTGATGTGACATTTTCCTTCACCAAACAGAGCTCTGTCAGAGAAAGCCTGATAAAACATAAGAGTCAAATAAATTCTAGAGCCTCATAATATAATACCCAAAATGTCCTGGACATACTAAAAAAAATCAAGTGTCATTAGAGAAATGCAAATCAAAACTACAATGAGATATCACCTCACACCAGTCAGAATGGCCATCATCAAAAAGTCTACAAACAATAAATGCTGAAGAGGGTGTGGAGAAAAGGAACCCTCCTACACTGTTGGTGGGACTGTAAATTGGTACAGCTACTATGGAGAACAGTACGGAGGTTCCTTAAAAAACTAAAAATAGAACTACCATATGACCCAGCAATTCCACTACTGGGCATATACCCTGGGAAAACCATAATTCAAAAAGATACAGGCACCCCAATGTTCATTGCAGCACTATTTACAATAGCCAAGACATGGAAGCAACCTAAATGCCCATGGACAGATGAATCGATAAAGAAGATGTGGTACATATATACAATGGAATATTACTCAGCCATAAAAAAGAATGAAATAATGTCATTTGCAACAACATGGATGGACCTAGAGATTATCATACTAAGTGAAGTAAGTCAGACGGAGAAAGACAAATAACATATGATATCACTTACATGTGGAATCTAAAAATTAATTGAAATGACTCTGTATACAAAACAGAAACAGACTCACAGACATAGAAAACGAACTTATGGTTACGAAAGGGGAAAGGTGGGGGGAGGGATAAATTAGGAGGTTGGGATTAACATATACACACTACTATACATAAAATAGATAATCAACAAGGACCTACTGTATAGCACAGGGAACTCTACTTAATACTCTGTAATAACCTATATGGGAAAAGAATCTGAAAAAGAGTAGACATATGTAAATTATAACTGAATCACTTTGCTGTACAAATGAAATTAACACAACATTGTAAATCAACTATACTCCAATATAAAATTAAAAAATTTTTAAAAAGAAAGAAAAACATCAAAGCTAAGAAAAGGGGAAGAATACATATGAGCTTCACTTGTATTCAGGAAAAAAAAAATCAGGTGTCATACTAAGAACCAGGAAAATCTCAACTTGAATGAGAAAAGACAATGAGGATGGCAGAAGAGTAAGACGTGGAGATCACCCTCCTCCCCACAAATACATCAGAAATACATCTACATGTGGAACAACTCCTACAGAACACCTACTGAACGCTGGCAGAAGACCTCAGACCTCCCAAAAGGCAAGAAACTCCCCACGTACCTGGGTAGGGCAAAAGAAAAAAGAAATAACAGAGACAAAAGAATAGGGACGGGACCTGCACCAGTGGGAGGGAGCTGTGAAGGAGGAAAGGTTTCCACACACTAGGAAGTCACTTCGCGGGTGGGCGGAGACTGCGGGTGGCAGAGGGGGGAGCTTCGGAGCCGCGGAGGAGAGCGCAGCAACGGGGGTGCAAAGGGCAAAGCAGAGAGATCCCCGCACAGAGGACCGGTGCCAACCAGCACTCACCAGCCCGAGAGGCTTGTCTGCTGCCCCGCCGGGGCGGGCGGGGGCTGGGAGCTGAGGCTCGGGCTTCGGAGGTCGGATCCCAGGGAGAGGACTGGGGTTGGTGGTGTGAACACAGCCTGAAGGGGGCTAGTGCGCCACGGCTAGCCGGGAGGGAGTTCAGGAAAAAGTCTGGAGCTGCCGAAGAGGCAAGAGACTTTTTCTTGCCTCTTTGTTTCCTGGTGCTCGAGGAGAGGGGATTCAGAGTGCCTCTTAAAGGAGCTCCAGAGACGGGCGCGAGCTGTGGCTATCAGCACGGACCCCAGAGACGGGCATGAGATGCTAAGGCTGCTGCTGCTGCCACCAAGAAGCCTGTGTGCAAGCACAGGTCACTCTCCACACCTCCCCTCCCGGGAGCCTGTGCAGCCTGCCACTGCCAGGGTCCCGTGATCCAGGGACAACTTCCCCGGGAGAACGCACAGCGCGCTCAGGCTGGTGCAACGTCATGCTGGCCTCTGCCACCGCAGGCTCGCCCCGCCTCCGTACCCCACCCTCCCCCCAGCCTGAGTGAGCCAGAGTCCCCGAATCAGCTGCTCCTTTAACCCTGTCCTGTCTGAGCGAAGAACAGACGCCCTCAGGCGACCTGCACACAGAGGTGGGTCCAAATCCAAAGCTGAACCCCGGGAGCTGTGCAAACAAAGGAGAGAAAGGGAAATTTCTCCCAGCAGCCTCAGAAGCAGCGGATTAAATCTCCACAATCAACTTGATGTACCCTGCATCTGTGGAATACCTGAATAGACAATGAATCATGCCACAATTGAGGCAGTGGACTTTGAGATCTGTAGCCTTGGGGTTTGCTGGCCTATACTACGAAGCTACAGTAATCAAGACAGTATGGTCCTGGCACAAAAACAGAAATATAGATCAATGGAACAGGATAGAAAGCCCAGAGATAAACCCATGCACATATGGTCACCTTATTTTTGATAAAGGAGGCAAGAATATACAATGGAGAAAAGACAGCCTCTTCAATAAGTGGTGCTGGGAAAACTGGATAGCTACATGTAAAAGAATGAAATTTGAACACTCCCTAACACCATACACAAAAATAAACTCAAAATGGATTATAGACCTAAATGTAAGGCCAGACACTATCAAACTCTTAGAGGAAAACATAGGCAGAACACTCTATGACATAAATCACAGCAAGATCCTTTTAGACCCACCTCTTAGAGAAATTGGAAAAAAAACCCAAAAATAAACAAATGGAACCTAATGAAACTTAAAAGCTTTTGCACAGCAAAGGAAACCATAAACAAGACGAAAAGACAATTCTCAGAATGGGAGAAAATATTTGAAAATGAAGCAACTGACAAAGGATTAATCTCGAAAATATACAAGCAGCTCATGCAGCTCAATATCAAAAAAACAAACAACCCAAACCAAAAATGGGCAGAAAACCTAAATAGGCACTTCTCCAAAGAAGATATACAGATTGCAAACAAACACATGAAAGAATGCTCAACATCATTAATCATTAGAGAAATGCAAATCAAAACTACAATGATATCATCTCACACTGGTCAGAATGGCCATCATCAAAAAATCTACAAACAATAAATGCTGGAGAGGGTGTGGAGAAAAGGGAACCCTCTTGCACTGTTGGTGGGAATGTAAATTGATACAGCCACTATGGAGAACAGTATGGAGGCTCCTTAAAAAACTAAAAATAGAACTACCATATGACTGTTGGTGGGAATGTAAATTGATACAGCCACTATGGAGAACAGTATGGAGGTTCCTTAAAAAACTAAAAATAGAACTACCATATGACCCAGCAATCCCACTACTGGGCATATACCCTGAGAAAACCATAATTCAAAAAGAGTCATGTACCACAATGTTCACTGCAGCTCTATTTACAATAGCCAGGACATGGAAGCAACCTAAGTGTCCATCGACAGATGAATGGATAAAGAAGATGTGGCACATATATACAATGGAATATTACTCTGCCATAAAAAGAAACAAAACTGAGTTATTTGTAGTGAGGTGGATGAACCTAGAGTCTGTCATACAGAGTGAAGTAAGTCAGAAAGAGAAAAACAAATACTTTATGCTAACACATATATATGGAATCTAAGAAAGAAAAAATGGTCATGAAGAACCTAGGGGCAAGACGGGAATAAAGACGCAGACCTACTAGAGAATGGACTTGAGGACATGGGGAGGGAGAAGGGTAAGCTGGGACAAAGTAAGAGAGTGGCATGGACATATATACACTACCAAATGTAAAACCGATAGCTAGTGGGAAGCAGCCACATCACACAGGGAGATCAGCTCGGTGCTTTGTGACCACCTAGAGGCGTGGGATAGGGAGGGTGGGAGGGAGGGAGACGCAAGAGGGAAGAGATATGGGGATATATGCGTATGTATAACTGATTCACTTTGTTATAAAGCAGAAACTAACACAGCATTGTAAAGCAATTATACTCCAATAAAGATGTTAAAAATAATAATAAAATTAAAAAAAAAAAAGAAAAGACAATGAACAGATGCCAACATTGAGATAATATAGATGTTGGAATTATCTGACAAGGATTTTAGAGCAGCCATCATAAAAATGCTTCATTGTGCAATTATGAAAAAATACAACACAAATGAGACAATAGAAAATCTCAGCAAAGAAATAGAGGATGTAAAGTAGAACTAAATGGAAATTTTAGAACTAAAAAATATAGTAACTGAAATAAGAAACTCAGTGGATGGACTCAATGACAGAATGGAGAGGACAAAAGAAACAGTGTACTTGAAGACAGAATAGAAACAAACCAATCTGAACAACTACAGAGAGAAAATTAACTGGAAAAAAAATGAAGACAGCTGAGGGACATGTGAGACTATAACAAAAGATTTGACATTCGAATCATTGGTGCCTAAGAGGAGAGGAAAGAGTATGGGGCTGAAAAAGTATTTGAAGAAGTAATGGCTGAAAATATTGCAAATTTGGCAAAAGACATCAACTTACATATTCCAGAAGCTGAATGAAACACAAACAGGATAAAACAACAGCAACAAACAACAATAAAAATCCATGCCAAGACACATCATAGTCAAACTTATGAAAACTAAAGAGAAAGAAAAAATCCTGAAAGCAGCTGGAGAGAAATGATGCATTATCTATAAAAGAAAAACAATTTGAATGATAGCAAATTTCTCATCGGAAACCAGAAGGAAGTGGTACAACATTTTCCAAATGCTGAACTTTCAGCCCAGGATCCTATCTCCACTGAAAATATCCTTCAGGAATGAAGAAGACATCAAGACATCCTCAGATAAAGGAAAACTAAGAGAATTTTTTGCCAGCAGACCTACCATAAAACAATGGCTAAAGGAAGTTCCTTAAACAGAAAGGAAATTCTAAAGGAAGAAAACTTGGGACATCAGTAAGGAAAAAAGGATATGGAAAGAGCAAATACGTAGGTATATACTTTCTTTCTCCTAAGTTTTCTAAATTATGTTTGACAGGTGAAGCAAAAATTATAACACTATCTAATATGGTGCTCAATGCATGTAAAGGAAATATTTAAACACGGGAGGATAAAGGGACATAAGGTAATTAAGGTTCCACGCTTCCCTGGAAGTGGTAAAATGATACCAGTAGATTTTGATAAGTTGTGTTTATATTACATGATACATAGAACATCCAGTTAAAAAGCTATATAAAGTGACCCCCCTGAAAACACTATGAATAAATCAAAATGGAATTCTTTAAAATGTTCAAATACTCCAAAGAAGGGCAGGAAAAAGAAAAGAGAAAAACAAAAATAGAGAGAATAAACAGAAAACACAAAATATGACAGACTTAAACCTTAACATATAATTACATAAAGTATAAATGTAAATATACCAATTGTAAGACAGAGATGGACAGATTAGATTTAAAAAATCATGACCCAACTATATACTGTCTATAAGAAATTTACTATAAATATAATGATATATGTAGGTTGAAAGTAAAAGAATAGAAATGATATATCATGTAAACATTAATTAAAAGGAAGCAGGATTGGATTTATTGGATAGAGTAGGCTTCAGAATAAAGAAAATTACCAGGGACAGATAGGGACATTGCATAATGATAAAAGGGTCAATCTACCAAGAAGATATAGCAATCCACACAGACCTACTAGAGAATGGACTTGAGGATATGGGGAGGGGGAAGGGTAAGATGTGACAAAGTGAGAGAGTGGCACGGACATATATACACTACCAAACGTAAAATAGATAGCTAGTGGGAAGCAACCGCATAGCACAGGGAGATCAACTCTGTGCTTTGTGACCACCTAGAGGGGTGGGATAGGGAGGGTGGGAGGGAGGGAGATGCAAGAGGGAAGAGATATGGGAACATATGTATATGTATAACGGATTCACTTTGTTATAAAGCAGAAACTAACAGACCATTGTAAAGCAATTATACTCCAATAAAGATGTTAAAAAAAATAGATATAGCAATCCTGAATGTATATGCACCAAGCAACTGAATGGCAAAATATGTGAAGAAAAATTTGATAGAACTGAAAGGAGAAATAGACAAATTCACTAGTTGGAAACTTCAATACCCTTCCTTCAACAATTGATAGAACAACTAGACAGAAAATCAGCAAGGTTATAAAAGAAATCAAGAGCACCATCAACCAACAGGATCTAAGCAACATTTATAGAGCATTCTACCCAACAATAGCAGAATACACATTCTTTTCAAGTGCCCATGGAACATATACCATATAGACCATATCCTAGATCATACAACAAACCTCAACAAATGTAAAAGAGTTGATATCATATGTAGTGTGTTCTCTAACCACAATGGAATCAAACTAGTAATTAATAACAAAAAGACAGGAGAATCTCCAAACACTTGGAAACTTAACAACATACTTCTAAATAATCCAAGAATCAAAGAGGAAGTCTCAAGGGAAATTTTAAAAATACATTGAACTGAACAAAAATGAAAATACAACATATCAAAATTTGTGGGATACTGTTATGTTGTGAAAGGCAGTCTTGTGCATGCAGTCTTTCAACTCCCACTTGTCTATATAAGAATGGGCCTTGGGCCTGGAACACTTCCTTACCAAGGATAAAGAGCCCACACAGCCTGTGTTGGGCTTATCGCTTTGTGTGGGAATATATTTCCCTATTTCAGACTCAATGTGTGCTATTTTGTTCTGTTGAAGCTTGTACATCAGTGACCCCTAGGCACAGCCCCAGCTTTCAATTTTTCAGCCTCCATGGGGGAGGGGTGGGAGTCCTTCCTCTGTGGCATGAGAGAGGTGTGAGGAGTATCTTACTTTAGTTTATATTCCTTTGCTAACTAATGAAGTTGAGCATCTTTTCCAATGCTAATTTGCCATTTGGCTGATGGAGGACCTGCTAGCCATGAGGAACTGATGCACACTATTGAAACTGATCTTGC
The DNA here is from genome assembly GCF_028023285.1 of Balaenoptera ricei. Taxonomy (NCBI): domain Eukaryota; kingdom Metazoa; phylum Chordata; class Mammalia; order Artiodactyla; family Balaenopteridae; genus Balaenoptera; species Balaenoptera ricei. The sequence continues at coordinate 43,526,297 of NC_082660.1, forward strand.
TCTGTCTCTTCTCTGTGTGAGTAAAGTGTTGTTCCATCCAGTGCTTGACTGTGTTGTGCTTTCCTTGGTAACACTGATACCAAGATGCCGTGGGCAGAAGTGTTCAGAGTCCTCCCCTGGGATTGATAAGCAGTGTACAAGCTAAAGCAGTGTTGTGAGGAAAATTTATAGCACTAAAGGTATACATTTGAAAGGAGAAAAAGCCTTAAATCAATAATCTAAACTCATTTCAAAACACTAAAAAAGAAGGGCAATGTAAACCCAAAGCCAGCAGAAGAAAGGAAATAATAAAAGTAGAAGCAGAAATCAATGAAATTGAAAACAGGGAAACAATAGAGAAAACCAATGAAACAAAGAGCTGGTTCTCCAAAAAAAGAACAATAAAATAAACAAACCTCTAGTAAGACTGACAAAGGAAAAATCAAAGAAGACATAAATGACTAATCTCAAAAATGAAATAGGGGATATCATTACAGACCCTGCAGACATCAAAAGAATAACTTGAAAAATACAATGAACAACTTTACACACATAAATTTGACAAGTTAGATGAAATGGTCTAATTCCTCAAAAAGTACAAACTACCACAACTCTTCCAATATGAAATAGTTCATTTGAATAGCTTCATAATTGTTAAGGAAATTGAATTTGCAATTAAAAAAACAACCGAAATAGAAGTCTCTAGGCCCAAATGGTTTCAATGGAGATTTCCACAAACTTTTCAAAAAGAATTAACACCAACTCCACACTATCTCACCCAGAAAATAGAAGAGGGAATTCTTCCTAACTCATTCCATAAAACCTGATAGCAAAACTAGACAAAGAGTACAAAAAATACATTATTGATGTGCTAATGTTTTCCTGCTGGGTTTATATGTAGTTTGCACAGCAAATTTTGCACATTTTGTCATCACCTGTATTTGAAAATAGGATGTGTCTTGATGAATTATCTCATTATCTAACCCTACCCCCCAAAAAGTCCAACTGGAGACCTTCATGAACATAGATGCAAAAATTCTAAACAAAATATCAGCAAATATAATTCAACAATATATAAAAAGAATTATACACCATGACCAAGTGGAGTTTATTCCAAGAACACAAGACTAGTTCAATACTTGAAAATCAATGTAATCCACCATATTATCAGCTTAAACAAGAAAAATCATATGATCATATCAATTGATGCAGAAAAAGGTTTTGACAAAATCCAACACCCATTCATGATAAAAACTCTCAGAAAACTTGAAATAGAGGGAAACTTTGTCAACTAGATTTTTAAAAATCTACAAAAAACCCCACAAAACACAAAAACTACAAGAAACATCATACTCAATAGTCAGAGACTGAATGTTTGCCCCCTAAGATCAGGAACAAGGCATGACATCAACTATCACCACTCTTATTCAACACAGTAATAAAAGTTCTATCCAGTGCAATGAGGCAAGAAAACCAAATAAAAGCCATACAGATAGAAAAAGAAGAAATAAAACTGTCCCTATTTGCAGATGATATGATGGTCTACACAGAAAATCCCAAGGAACCTACACAAAAACTTCTAGAAGTAATAAGTGGCTTCAGCAAGGTTACAGTTACAAGAACAACACACAAAAATCAGTTGCATTTTCTTGTAATGGCTTGCAGAATCATAAGGTGTCCCCAGAGTCGGTCTGTCAATGTGTTCTGAAGGAAACCTGGGACACAGCCAAATGCAAGCAAAGTCATCCTCAGACAGAAATATTCCTAAAGAAGAGTGCAAAATAATCACACTGGAACGAAACTACATGAAATCATGGTGAAGTACTAGGAGGATGGTGTTCCGTGTGGGGTATGTTATAATTAAATAATTTTAATTAATTAATTTATTATCTGCCTTCTTTCAAAATCGATTTAAGAAGATTGCTTGTAATCTAAAATAGGGAAAATGGACAGAGTCTATGTTTTTGTTAAAGTTGATGCAGAACTTTCAATGTAAACAGCCATTGTATCTGGTGGATATGACTTTTCCAACAATATAAAGACATACTCTGTCCTGGAAACAAACAAACAAAAAATCAGGTGTATTTTTACACACTGTAAATGAACATAATGAAACAAGTTAAAAATACAATACTTTAGGGACTTCCCTGGCAGTCCAGTGGTTAAGACTCCACACTTCCACTGCAGGGGGCACGGGTTCAATCCCTGGTCTGGGAACTAAGATCCCGCGGCCAAAAAAACAAACCAAAACCAAAACTAAACCAAAACCAAAACCAAAACAAAAAACAATACTTTACATCACTCAGAAAACGAAATATTTAGGTGTAAATGTAACAAAACATGTAGAGGGCTTGCATGCTGAAAACTACAAAACGTTGATGAAAGAAATCAACAAAGATCTAAATAAATGGAGAGAGATACTGTGTTTATGGCTTGGTAGCCTCAACTTAGTAAAAATACCAATTCTCCACAAGTTGATATACAGACTTAATATAATTTCTATCAAAATCTCAGCAAGAATTTTTTGTAGATATAGGCAAAATTATTCTAAAATCTATGTGGAAAGACAATGGATCTAGAATAGCTGAAACAATTCTGACAAAGAATAAAGTGGGAGAAATAAATCTACCTGATTTCAATACTTTTTATTTAACTATGGGAATCAAGACAATGTGGTATAGATGAAGGGATAGGCACATAGATTAACGGAACAGAATAGAGGACCCAGAAACAAGCATAGTCAACTAATTTTTTTACAAAGGTACAAAAACAATGCAACGTCTTTTCAACAAATGGTGCTAGAGTAATAGGACACTCATAAGCAAAAAACAAACAAACAAAAATGAAACAAAAACCAAAAACGAATCTCATTCTTAATATCACATTTTATAAAAAATTAACCCAAAATGGATCATAGATTTATATGTAAAATGTAAAACTATAAAACTGTTGGAAGACAACAGAAGAGAAAATCATCAGGACTTAGGGCTTAGTGAAGAGTTCTTAGATATGACACCAAAAACATAATCTTTTAAAAGAAAAAATAGATAAATTTGACTTCATCAAAATTAAAAATTGTGGCTCTACAAAAGACACTCTTAAGAGGATGAAATGACAAGCTGCAGACTGAGAGAAAATATTCACAAACCCCTTATTTGACAAAAGACTCATATCTATAACATAATAAGAACTCTCAAAATTCAACATTGAAGAAACAAACAACCCAATTAGAAAATGGGCAAAAGACATGAAGAGACAGTTCACCAAAGAGAATATATGGAGGGCAAATAAGCACATGAGAATATGTTCAACATCCACAGACAAGCATATTCTAACATCTATATGGAAAGGCACAGCTCCTAAACCAGTCTTGAAGAAGAATAAAGTGGGAGAATCACTCTAATAGATATTAAAGCTTACTGCATGGGTACAGTAATCAAGACTGTGGTTTTGGCAGAGGGACAGACACAGATCAATGGAACGGAATAGAGGATCCAGAAATAGCCCCACATAAGTATGGCCAACTGATATTTTTACAAAGATGCAAAACAAGTAAGTGGTGCTAGAACAACTGTACATTCAGGGCAAAAAGAACCTCAACCTAAACCTCACTCCTTACACAAAAATTAACTCAAAATGGATCACAGACTTAAATGTAAAATGTAAAACTATAAAAATTTTTAGAAAAAACATAGGAGAAAATCTTCAGGATTTAGGGCTAGACAGAGTGTGGTATGATAAGAAATATATATTTGGTTTTTGTTCCTGGCACAGATCTCTTAAAAGCCCTGAGATTTCTTAAGTGATAGGAGTGATAAGAGCATCTTTTGTTAGTTTGTTATTCCTTACAAGCCCCTTCCAACGATGCCTGAGTTTATGCTGATGAAGGGACTCTTGGTGGGTTCTTAGATAACTTTAGGGTGGGGGCTGGTTGCCAAAGGAACCAATCATTTGGTTATAGGGCTTGATTAGAGGGTTGAAACTTTCAGTCCCACTCCCCCACCACCACCTCCCTCCTAGGGAGGGGAGAGGAGCTGGAGATTGAGTTCAATCACCAATGGCCAATGATTTAATCAATGGGGTCTACATGATGGAACCTCCATATAAACCCCTCCAGAAAAATCCCTAAATGATGAGGTTTGGAGAGCTTCCAGGTTGAACACAGATGTGCTGGGAGGAAGGCATGTCCAGAGAGGGCATGGAAGCTCTGTGCCTCTCCCCCAATACCTTGCCCTGTGTATCTCTTCCATCTGGCTGTTCCTGAGTTGTGTCCTTTACAATAAACTGGTAAACATAGTGTTTTCCTGATCTCTGTGAGCTATTCTAGCAAATTATTGAACCTGAAGAAGAGGCCCTGGGAACCCCCAATTTATAGCCGGTAAATCAGAAGTATGGGTGGCCTGGGACTTGCAGTGACTGGCATCTGAAGTGGGGGCAGTCTTGTGGGATTGAGCCCTTTAACTTATGGGATCTGATGCTAACTCCAGGTAGGTAGTGTCAAAATTGAATTGAATTGTTGGACATTCAGTTGCTGTCAGAGAATCAGAGAATGACAAAGTTTTTAGACTGGACACCAAAAGCATAATCCATAAAAGGAAACACTGATAAACCGGGTCTTGCCAAAAATTTAAAAACTTTTGCTCTGAAAAAGACCAGAGGATGGAAAGGATGAAGAGGATGAAAAGCCAAGCTACTGACTGGGAAAAATACTTGAAGACAACATATCTGACAAAAGACTGGTATCTAGAATATGTAAAGAACTCTCAAAACTCAACAGTAAAATCATCCAAACAATTCAATTAGAAAATAGGCAAAATGCATGAACAAACATTTCACCAGAGGATATACAGATGGCAAATAAGCATATGAAAAGGGGTTCCGTATTATTTATCAGGGAAATGAAAATGAAAACTACAATGAGATATCACTATACATATATCAGAATGGCTAAAATAAAAAATAGTGACAACACAAAATGCTGGTGAGGTTGCAGAAAAACTGGATCTCTCCTACACTGCCGGTGGGAAACGGTTTGGTAGTTTCTTATAAAACTAAGCACGCAATTACCACACGGCCCAGCAATAGTACTCTTGAGCATTTATCCCAGAGACATGAAAGCTTATATTTACACAAAAAATCTGTACATGAATGTTCATAGCAGCTTTACTGGTAATAGCTCAAAACTGGAATCAGTCCAGATGTCCTTCAACAAGCGACTGGTTAAACAAACTGTGGTACATCCACCCCAAGGAGTGCTATTCAACAAGAAAAAGGAATGAACTGTTGATACTCACGCTACTTGGATGGTTTTTAAGAACATGATGCTAAGTGAAAAAAGCCAACCTCAAAAGTTTATACACTGTATGATTTGATTAATATAACAATTTTGAAATGACAAAATTTTAGACATGGAGCACAGGTTAGTGGTTTCCAAGGGTAGTGGAGACAGGAGGGAAATAGGTGTGGTTATAAAAGGGCAACACTAGGGATCCTTGTGATGTTGGAACTGCTCAGTATTTTGACTATGGTGATGGATACACAAACCTACACAGGTGATAAAATTGTATAAAACTTGGTACACGCATATACACATACATGTATGAGTAAAACGGGAAATCTGGATAAGATGGTTGAATTGTATCAAGGTCAAAATTCTGGTTGGCATATTATACTTTAATTTTGTAAAATGTCACCATTGGAGGAAACTGGGCAAAGTGCACAAGGGATCACTTTGTACCATTTTTTACAACTGCATGTGAATCTATATCTCAAAATATATTTTAAGTAAAAAAAATTTTTAAAGGATGTTCAATGTCAATGTTTAAAAAGATGTTCAAAGCTTTTGTACAGTAAAGGAAGCCATCGACAAAACAAAAAGATAACCTACTGAATGGGAGAAAATATTTGCAAATGAGGTGACCGATAAGGTATTAATATCCAACATATATAAACAGCTCGTACAACTCAACATCAAAAAAACAAAAAAAACAATTAAAAAATGAGCAGAAGAACTGAATAAACATTTTTCCAAAGAAGAAATGCAGATGGCCAACAGGCACATGAAAAGATGCTCAGCATCACTAATCATCAGGGAAATGCAAATCAAAACCACAATGAGATATCACCTCACACCTGTCAGAAGAGCTATTATCAAAAAGTCTACAAATAACAAATGTTGGCAAGTTTGTGGAGAAAAAGGAACCCTTGTACACTGTTGGTGGGAATGTAAACTGGTGTAGCCACTGTGGAAAATGGTACAGAGGTTTCTCAGAAAACTAAAAATAGAACTACCATATGACCCAGCAATTCCACTCCTGGATATATATCTGAAAAAAACAAAAACACTAATTCGAAAAGATACATAAACCCCAATGTTCATAGCAGCACTATTCACAGTAGCCAAAACATGGAAACCACCTGTGTCCATCAACAGATGAATAGATAAAGAAGATGTGATATATATATATATAATGGAATACTACTCAGCCATAAAAAATAATGAAATTTTGCCATTGCAGCAACATGGATGAACTTGGAGGGCATTATGCTAAGTGAAATAAGTCAGACAGAGAAAGATAAATACTGTATGATATTGCTTATATGTGGAATCTAAAATATACAACGAACTAATGAATAAAACAAAAAAGCAGTGGACTCACAGATATAGAGAACAAACTAGTGGTTACCAGTGTGGGGAAGAGGGGCAATATAGGGGTCTGAGAGTGGGAGGTACAAACTATTGGGTGTAAGATAGGCTCAAAGGTGTATTGTACAACACGGGGAATATAGCCAATATTTTGTAATAACTGTAAGTGGAAAGTAAACTTTTAAAAGTGTATAAAAATAAAAAAAATTTTAAAAAGATGTTCAATGTCATTAGCCATTAAGGAAATGCAAATTAAGACAATGATGATATAATCACTGCACACCTATTAAAACAGCTAAAAATGTTTTAAATAGCGACAATACCAAATTCTGGAGAAAATGCAGAGAAATGATCTCTCATGTGTTGTCAGTGGGAATGTAAAGTGGTACAGACACTCTGGAAAACAGTTTGGCAGTTTCTTTAAAAAAGTGACCCAGCAATTGCACTTCTGGGCATTCATTCTAGAGAAATGAAATCTTACATGTACACAAAAATATGTACAATTGTTCATAGCAATTTTATTTGTAATAGCCTCAAACTGGGGACAACCAAAATGTCCCTCAGTAGATGAATAGTTAAACAAACTGTAGTACATCTATAATATGGAATAATACTCAGCAATAAAAAGAAATGAACTATCATTACAACGATAGTTGTAAGGATGGTTTTCAAGGACATTATGCTGAGTGAAAAAAAAAATCTCAAAGGCCACATACTGCATGGTTCCATTTATATAACATTCTCAAAATAACAAAATTATAGAGATGGAAGACAGATTATTGGTGGCCAAAGGTTAGGGATGATGGTGGGGGTGAAAAGTATAAAAAGGGTAATAGCTCTGTATCTTGATTGTGGTGGTTATTACACGAATCTACACACATGGCAAAATGACAAGGAATTAGGCACACACATTGTACCAATGTTAAATTTTTATACTGTATTATGATTTTATAAGATGTAACTATTGGGGGGAACTGGGTAAAGGGTACATGGGATTTCTCTGTCTTATGTTTGCAACTTCGTATGAATCTATAATTATTTCATAAAAAAGAGTTTTTAAAAATCACAATTACCCTGGGAGATTTTATTATAATATAATGGGTCAAGTAGACCAAAAAAGAAGTAAAGAGGATTTGAAAAATATAATCAATGCTAGATTTAATTCTGTCCAATTAGTATACTCTTCTTTTAAACTCATGGCACAGTTAAAAAAAACTTTTTAAATTGTGTAACTTGGACTCAAAGAAAAAAAATTGATATTTCTTAAAAATTAGAGTTTTGGCAGGCTATATTGACAACAATCCTACAAAAATCAGAAATATAGAATCAAAATTGCTAAGAGACTATGTCTTAAACATCCTCACCACAGAAAAGAAATGATAATTATGTGACAGGATGGAGGTGTTAGCTAAAGCTACTGTGGTAATCATGTCGTAATTTATAAATTTATAAACATACCAAATCAAAACACTGTATACCTTAAACTTACACAATGTTATATGACAATTATATTTCAATAAAAAAGAAATATAGAATAAAAAGATAACCAAATGACCAAAACTAGTTTGCAATTAAGAACTAGTCTCTACAGATACAAACTACTACACATAAAATAGATAATAAGAATTTACTGTATAGCACAGGGAACTATATACAATATCTTGTAATAACCTATAATGGAAAATAATCTGAAAAAATATATATATAACTGAATCACTTTGCTGTACACCTGAAACTAACACAACATTGTAAATCAACTATACTTCAATTAAAAAAAAGAAAGAAAGAAATATTCTCTAAGTAGAGTGATGATTACTAGGGGCTGGGGGGTGGGGGAAATGGGGAGATGTTGGTCAAAGGGTACAAACTTCCAGTTATAAGATGAACAAGTTCTGAAAATCTAAGGTACAACATGGTGATTTTTGCTAATGATACTGTATCATATGCTCGAATATTGTCTAGAGAGTAGATCTTAAATGTTCTTATCACACACACACACAAAGTGGTAATTATGTGACATGATGGAAGTGTTAGCTAACACTATGGTGATAATCATTTTGCAATATACAAATGTATCAAATCAACACACTGTACACCTTAAACTTATACAATGTTATATGTCAAGTATGTCTCAATAAAGCTGGGGGAAAAAGAAATATTCTCTAAACATGGCAGGATTGGGACTTCCCTGGCGGTCCAGTGGTTAAGACTCCACGTTTCCATTGTAGGGGGCGTGGGTTCGATCCCTGGTCAGTGAACTAAGATCTCACATGCCACATGGTGCAGCCAATAAATAATTAAACAAACAAACAAACAAACATGGCAGAATTGAAGATAAATTCAATAATAAAATTATAAACTTCATACCTACTTTTGAGACATGGCTAAAGTTATATTTAAGGGATATTTTAGCCTAAAATGTTTTTAATATTTAAAAAGAAAAGCCAAAGATAAATGAATTAAGTGCTAAACTTAAGAAATTAGAAAAAGAAAATAAAATATTCATGAGAAACCTGATAAAGGTAAAAGAGAAGGAAATATACATGTACACACACACACACTTACATATCACACATATATTCACACAATTTTAGGAATGAAAAAGGAACTACTACCACAGATGTGGAAATGACCAGAATAATTTAAGCATTATATGTGGCTCTATGAAAATATAAAATCCCTAGCAAACATAAACCACCAAAATTAAACCCCCCAAAAGAAGAAATCTGTAAAGACCAGTAATCAGAGAAAATAAAATAATTAAAATTTACCATTTTAAAAGGCACCAGTTCTAAGTGTGTTTATAGCTGAACTTTAAAAAGAAGATAATTTCTATGCCATTTTAACATATAAAAAGATAGAGGGCTTCCCTGGTGGCGCAGTGGTTGAGAATCTGCCTGCTAATGCAGGGGACACGGGTTCGAGCCCTGGTCTGGGAAGATCCCACATGCCGCGGAGCGACTAAGCCCGTGAGCCACAACTACTGAGCCTGCGCGTCTGGAGCCTGTGCTCCGCAACAAGAGAGGCCACGATAGTGAGAGGCCCGTGCATCTCGATGAAGAGTGGCCCCCGCTTGCCACAATTAGAGAAAGCCCTCGCACAGAAACGAAGACCCAACACAGCCATAAAAATAAATAAATAAATAAATATTAAAAAAAAAAAGATAGAAATCTCCTGAATTCCTTTTAAAAACTGCCATAACCTTAATACCAACACATGTTAAATATAGTACAAAAAAAGAAAAAAGAAAAGAAAACTATAAGCAGTTTTCTTATAGTGGCAAAAATTTTAAATAAAATATTACTAATTCAAATCCAAATGTATCTTATAAGAAAAATTCCCCTTGACCAAACAGAATTCTTCCAGGAAGGCAAAGATGCGGCCACATTACACGTCAATGTAATTCATTACAACAACCAATTAAAGAGAATAATACCATAAGGCTGTTAATATCAAAAAGCACCTGACACAATTCAGGAGCTATCCCTAATAAAAATACAAATTAAAATAGGAACATTAAAGAACTGTGTAAATATTACAACAACTACCCCCAAAATCACCAGAAAACATTATGCTAAAAAAAATGCCCAGATAAAAAGACTTAATATCATTAAAATGGCAATATTCCCCTAAATGTTGTACAGGTTCAACACAATCTCTATCAAAATCCCAGTGGCATTTTTGCAGAGGGTAACGAGCTGATCCTAAAATTCAGATAGAAATGCAAGGAACCTTCACTAACCTATTCACTATTCAGTGAATAGCCAAAATACTGAATAAGAACATAGTTGGAGGACACACGTTTCTCTATTTCAAAACTTGCTACAAAGCTACATAAATCAACACAGTATGGTACTGGCATAAAGGAGGCATATAGATGAATGAAATAGAATTGAGAGTTCAGAAATAAGCCTTTACACTCATGGTCAGTTGATTTTAGATAAGGGTTTCAGTACAATTCAATGGGGAAAGGAACATCTATGACATCAAAAGCACAAGCAACTGGGATGAAGTGAGAGAGTGTCATGGACATATATACACTACCAAATGTAAAATCGATAGCTAGTGGGAAGCAGCCAAATAGCATAGGGAGACCAGCTTGGTGCTTTGTGTCCACCTAGAGGGGTGGGATAGGGAGGATGGGAGGGAGACGTAAGAGGGAGGGGATATGGGGATATATGTATATGTATAGCTGATTCACTTTGTTATACAGCAGAAACTAACACAATAATGTAAAGCAATTATACTCCAATAAAGATGTTTTTAAAAAAGCACAATCAACAATAACAAAAATAGATAAATTAAACTTCATAAAAATTAAAAACTTTTGTGCTACAAGGTCACCACCAAGAAAGTGAAAAGACACCCATAAAATGGGAGAAAATATATGCAAATCACATATCTGACCAGGGACTTGTATCCAGAATATATAAAGGATGCTTACAACTCAATGATACAAAGACAAATAATCCAATTAAAAAATAGGCAAAGAATTTGAACCGACATTTCTCCAGAGAAGACATACAAATGGTCAATTAAACACATTGTCTTAGTGTGTTCAGGCTGCTGTAATGAACTACGATAAACTGGGTGGCTTAAACAGCAAACATTTATTTCTTACAGTTCTGGAGGCTGGGAAATCCAAGCTCAAACGTCAGCAGGTTGGGTGTCTGGTGAGAACCTGCCTCCCAATTCATAGATGGTTATCTTCTTGTTGTGTCCTCACATGGCAAAAGGTGGAAGGGGGCTCTCTGAGGTCTCTTTTATAAGGGTACTAATCCCATTCATGAGGGCTCCACCCTCATGACCTAATCACCTCCCAAAGGCCTCACCTCCTTATACCATCACACTGAGGTTTAGGATTTCAACATAGAATGGGAGGGGCACATAAACATTTAGTCCATTGCAAACGTGAAAAGTTGCTCAACATTCATTAGGGAAATAGAAATCAAAACCACAGTGAGATACCACTTCACACCCACTAAGATGGCTAGAATAAAAAAAAAGACTTGTTAAGTGTTGATGAGGATATGATACATTGGAACCTTCATATATTGCTGTGGGATGTAAAATGGTGCAGGTTTTTTGAAAAACAGTTTGGCAGTTCTTCAAAGGTACCATACGATCTAGCAATTCCACTTCTGAGAGAAATGAAAACATACGTCTACACAAAAACTTGTACACAAATGTTCACATCAACATTATTCATAGTAGCCAGAAAGTGAAAACAGCCCAAATGTCCATCAGCTGATGAATGGATAAACAAACTGTGGTATATCCATACAAAGGAATATTATTCAGTAATAAAGAATGAAGTACTGATACATGCTATAGCATGGATGAATCTTAAAAACATGCTAAGTGAAAGAAGATAGTCACCAAAGATCATATATTGTTTGATTCCATGTGTATGAAAGGTCTAGAATAGGCAAATTTATAGAAACAGAAAGTAAATTAGTGGCTGTCTGCAGCTTGAGGTATGGGGTGGGAATGAGGAATGAGGACGATGTTTCCTTTTGGGGTGATGAAATGTTCTAAAATTGGATTATGATGGTGGTTTGCACAACTCCTTGAATATACTAACAACCATTGAATTGTAAGCTTTAAATGGTGAAGTTTATGGTAGCTGAATTATATCAATAAAGCTGTTAGGAAAAAAAAAGATCATGTAGCTAATAAGTGGCCATGCAGGATTTCAAACCCCGTATCTGGAAAGGTGAAGGTATTCAACAAATGTTTGTTGAATGAATGAATGAATACCCTTCACTTTCAAATTAGCAACAAGATAGGGATACTCTCTATCAAGTATCACTCAACATTGTTCTGAAAGCTCTAGCTAATGCAATAGGAGAAGATGAAGTAATCAGAATAAATATTTGAAAGGAAGAGAGAGTATCATCGTTAATTGGATGTGACATGATATTATATCTAGGAAAACTAAGAGACCATAAAAGGCAACTGGAATTCACATGAGAATGTGATAGCTGGATTGGATAAGAAATAAAATACAAAAAAGAAATAAAAATTAAAAAATTTATATATTTTTTTCTATGGAAATAGAGAAATGTGCTATTCACTGTGATGATATCAAATTTAAAATATCTAAGAATGAACTTTTCAAAAAAGGTTCTGAATCTATAAGAAGAAAATTTAAAAATATAGTTTTAATGGTTGCTTTTGAAGTGAAATAAAATGGTTTTAACATTCATATAGAAGAATAAATGCTAAAAAAGATTAAAGAAAACAACCAAAAAAAAAAAAAAAAGGAACAGTGAGGGGATTAGCACTATTCAATATTAAAAGTATTTCTAAAGTCAAAACAATTTTTTGAAAGGGAGTATATACATATATCAGAAGAAAAAATAGAGTTCAGAAATAGAACGATATACATTTGGGAATTTATGTGACAAAAGTGGCATTTAACTGAGTTAGAAAAGGGTGTTTATTTAATGATTGGTGCTGGCAAATTTTCTATCCAAATGGAAAATAGAAACTTTGATCTCATCTCACACCACACACCAGAATTTTCCAGTTGGATTACAATTTAACTTTAAAACAATAAAAATTTAAATTTAAGGCATGTATTTATTTAAGCACAAAGCAGGAAGAACCCACTAGGCAAGACACGATATTCAGAACTCGTTAAGGAAAAATTACCTAATCAGATAATTATTTTTTCTAATTATATGTGAATACACCTTTCAAAAATCAAGATAAAAGAGAGATAAAGGGAAAAAATTACAATAAATGACAGAAGGTTAATATCCACAAATTAGTAAGACAAACTACATAAAGAAAAAAAAGAGCAAAGGATATGAAAATGTTTAAAAATACATTTCAAAGGCCAATAAATATGAGAAGATATTCAGCCACCAGTTGTCAGGAAAATGCACATCAAGGTAAGCTACATACTGTTGTGTTTGGCCCTCAGAATGGCAGAAATTAAAAAGTGCAGCAACATTCAGTGTGGGAGATGATTTTGGAATGAGCCCTTTTATATGTTGCTGGTGGGAGTTGCAATTTTACAAAAGTTTTGGACTTAAATTTCAGTACATACCATCCACTTCAAGGAACATCCATTCCTGCACCTAATAATCACTCAGATGACAGTCTCTGGCTATAATTTAGAAATCAATAACAAAAATTACAACTTTTTGGGAAATCAAAATCTCATAACTGAATAACTAAGGGATCAGAGAGAAAACCACAACAAAAATTAGAAAACATTATTAATAAACTATGGTGGAAATGTTACATATCAACACTTGTGACATGGAGCTAAAGTGTTCTTAGAGAAAAATTCATGAACTTAATGCTTATACTGTAAAAGAAAATGATTGAATATTAATGAGATAAGCATTCAATTTAGGAATTTAAGAATAAGAATAAAAGAAAAAACCCAAAGAAAAGAAAGAATGAAATCAAGGGCAGAAACTAATGACACAGAAAACAAAGATACAGGAGGACCAAGAAGGTCAAAGGTAGGTTTTTGAAACAATCCCATCTCAATCCTAAGACCACCTATCACTGACCCCATGAAGCAGGATATCTGATTCCACAGGCCCCTCTATCACTATCACTAGTCCCAAAGAAACGTTATCATTCATCCCACAGAGCTCCATCACTCACACCACAGAAACCTTGACCATCCACCCAATAAACCCCATCATATACCTCATAGACTCTGCAACACTAATCCCGCGGCCCTCATCACTCACCTCAAAAATTCTCCATCACTCACTCACTCATTCACTCTCCATTACTCACTCCACAAGCTCTCCATCATTCACTCCACAGACCACCCATTACTCTCCTCAAAGACCCTCATCACTTACCGCACTGAACTCCCATCATTCATCTCACAGACCCCTCCATCACTTACCCCACTAACCCCCTATGACACCCCACAGAACCCCCATCATTCGCCCCACAGGAACTCCAGCACTAGCCCCAAAGAGCACACATCACACCTCCGAGACTGTATCACTCACACCACAGTCCCCATTCCTCACTGCACTTACGCCTGACCACTCACCCCACAAACCTCCATCGCTTATCCCACAGACTCAGTCACTTACCCCACATCCATCAGTGGCCTCCGAGGGTCCTCATCACTCACCCCACAGACTCCTCATCGCTCACCTCACCGATGCCCCCTGCTCACCCTATAGACCCTGCATCACTATGACCCCACAGACCCCCCAATACTCACCCCACAGACTACCTATTACTTTCCCTACTGCCCCCACCATTCACCCACAAACCCCTGTCACTCTACGCACCTCCTCATAAGTGACTCCAGAGACGCTCCATCACTCACCCCACAGAGTACCATCACTGAGCCCAAAAGCCATGTCGTAACACCCCCATAATTATGTCAACGTTCTACTGGCCCTAAATCGCCGCCTCTGTTAAACTCAGTCCTGGAACCAGAAGTATTGAAACTGCCTCAGTGGGACTCCCACGTTTCTGGACTTCGCACTGCACATGCTCAGTGTCGGCGCGGAAGCGGCCGTTAGCCCCCAATTACACTGGGTGCACTCACGAGGTGTCAGTGCGTGGGCGTGTCTGTGTGTGTCGGAGGAGAGGCGGGCTTTCCGATTTTCTTTAGTGACTTTGTCAGGCCACTAACATGGCTGTCCCCTTGGGAGTGTCTCTCCGGGAGTCGCCATCTTGGGAGGGTGGGCATCTCTGCTGCGCCGGAGCCGGCGGTCCCCCGCCCGACCTTCCCCGGTGGGGTTTCCCGGGAGCCGATCGGGCCCAGCAGATCCGCCTGCGGATCCCGGACTCCTCCCTCCTGCGCCGCATGCTCCACCATTACCCCGAGGCGCGGGCCTGGCGCCTTCCCTTCTCTGCGCTCGGGGCCCCGCCCTCAGGCCGTATCCCCGGGGAGTCGCGGCATCTTCGCGCGTTGCAACCCCCCTTGCCCCTCTCCCCCATCCTAGCCAGAAAGACACCTCCAAGGCACCGGCCCAGACACTGGCCGGCCCCCGCCCCAGCCGCCGCTCCACTTCTCGGGGTGCGGAACGGCCCCCGATCGGCGCAGGCGGCTCGCGGCGGCAGGGCCCGGGGCGCCGCTACGTGCCCACCTGACGGCGCCTCTGTCCACCCGTCGGCTGGGGGCATCGCCCGGCTCTGGCTGTCACCGACCCTGGGCAGTTGCCACGGGGGGAATAGTACGTGTCAGATTTAGGCCAGGAAGCGGAAGTCGCCCGCAGCGAGAGTTTAACCACTCTGGGCGCAGGGAGCTGAGGTGATTGAGCGCCAGAAACCAAGCATCTGTGCAGGGAGCCATTGAGCTGGGCGGGGGGGCCGGGGGGGGGCTTGTGACATCAGTGGTGGGGCACGTCATCCAATTTTTTAAAAACTCGAGTAATCAGCCTTCCCAGTTTCCTTATAGAAGCATGAAGTTTAAACTTCTTTTCTAAAGATCCAAGTTTTGATTTGTTGCATTTTCATTAGTGTTCACTTTCAAGTGCTAATTTGTAATTTTCCCCCGTTTGACCCAAGAATTATTTAGAAGTCCAGTGCAGTCGAACATGCAAAAATTCTCCGAGACTCAAATGTCAAGGGAATGGTGACTTTATTCAGGCTGCTGCGACAAGAACAGCCCTGCGCAGTGTCTCCTGGAGCATGGAGAGTTTTATATGGGATAGGAATTTTATAGAAGGAAATCAAAGCAGCCAAGTGCCAGCTGCAAGTTTGGTGGGCTTTGGTCCGCAGGTGGAATGCTGCTGAAGGGAGCTGTTTTTGATTTGGCCCATCTCATTCTTTAGTATCCTGTTCTCATACTTAATGATTAAAGAAGGAACTTAGAGGGAGTGCAGAAAATTCTACAGTTCCTAACACCATTTTTCATTTCCTCAAACACAAAGTTAATCTCGATGTTAGTGATTTCTAACTTAATTGCACTGTGATCTGAGAATGTTGTCTGAATGATGTGGAGTTGAAATTTGTTGAAATTTGCCTTAAGGTTCAAGTACAGGCCCAGTTTTCAAAAATGTTTCATCTCTTGATTGAAAAAACCATATATTTTCCAGTAGTTGGGTTTAGTGTATATGTTATTGGTTCAAGCTTGTTAGTTGGGCTGTTTAAAATGTGTATGTTGTTCCTCTTTGCTATACACTTGAAACTAACACAACACTGTAAATCAACTATACTCCAATAAAAAATTTTTTTAAATGTGTATATCATTCCTGATGATTTTCTTCTGCTTGCTCCCTGAGTTACTGAGAGAGATTTCCCACTGTATTGATAAATCAGGGTTTCATTTCACCAGTCAATTTTTGCTTCCTATATTTTTAAGTTTTATTATTAAATACAAGTAAGACTATTGTGTTGCTGAATAGATACAGCCAAATAACTTCCCCAAAAGATTTTTAACATTTCCTACTCCCACTAGCAAAATATGAGTCCATCAAGGCAAATCTTCTCTAGCACTGAATGTTGATGCTCTAATTTTTGCCAATCAGAGGGCTAATTTAACTGCTTTAATTTGCATTTTCTTGACCACTTGTACAACTGAAGATCTTTTTCTGTTTGTTGACCATTTAGATTTTCTCTTCTGCAAATCTTCATATCCTTTGTCCAATTTTCTTTGGAGTGATTTGTCTTTTTCTTATCAATTTGTAGGAGCTCTTTGTACACTAGGGATATTATTAAGTCTTTGTTAGTTAGTGGCATTGCAATATTTTCCCCCTAACTCTTTTTGCCCTTTGCATTTGTAGTTGTCCTTTGATCTGTAATTAGAAAAATGTATTCTTTCATCAAAAATAAGTTTTCTTTTCTGGCTTCTGTATTTCCTATCTTGTATGGTCCCCCTTCCCCATTCCAGGTAGTCCTAAAAAGATAGTCTTAACATTTATTTCATTTTTATTGTTTTAAATTTTTCTACTTTAACCTTTAATCTAGTTGAAATTTACTCTGGTATATGGTATGAGATCAAGGTCAAGCTTCACTGTTGCTGCATCAAATAAAAACAAATCTAGAATTAGATAGGGAGAGACTAATTAGAAAGAAAGACTATTGCAATAGGGAGAAGATTCCCATCTCAGAAATCTGCAAGCATCTCAAAACCAAACAGAAAAAGGCTTTTTTTTAGATAGGGTAAGGAGGAGGCAAGCCAAGATAAGCAGAATCTGTGCAGGAGAAGCTGCACAAGCAGGGGAATGACCCGTGGGGTCTGACAGGAAAGTGCCCACTGTGGTCAGCTGATTCCCAGGACAAGCTGAGAAGAGGGGCACATTCCACATTTTTTGTGCTTGCTCAGGCTTGGGGGCAAGCAGAGTTCAAGAACCTGTAGGAAGGAGAGAAGCTTGGCTAAATTTTGGCTAACAAGCATTTTGTTGAGATTAATCAATGTTTATAAGGAAAAGAATGAGAATTTGGGGGGTCTGTGTCTGGCCATGTCACAGGTAAACAAGGGGCGTCTGTGAGTCCAAAGTCGTATAGGGAAGGGAGGTTCTTTGCAGTAAGCAAAGAGTAACACACAAGAACACAAAAGAGTAAGGGAGGATTTCCCTGGTGGAGCAGTGGTTAAGAGTCTGCCTGACAATGCAGGGGACACAGGTTCAATCCCTGGTCCAGGAAGATCCCACACATGCCATGGAGCAACTAAGCCCGTGCGCCACAACTACCGAGCCTGTTCTCTAGAGCCCGCGAGCTACAACTACTGAGCCCGAGTGCCACAACTACTGAAGCCCATGTGCCTAGAGCCCGTGCTCCGCAACAAGAGGAGCCACCACAATGAGAAGCTCGCGCACCACAACGAAGAGTAGCCCCCACTTGCCGCAACTAGAGAAAGCCCTCACACAGCAACGAAGACCCAACGCAGCCAAAACTAAATAAATTCAAAAAAAAAGAGTAAGGGAATTTCTTAACCTTCACTATTTACCAGAATCACAGGATTCAGGTAAAATCCAACATTATCAGCTGGCACGGTTTATGGAAGTTACTGCCCTATAGGCACTGAATTAAATGTCACTTCTGTCATATAAGGTCACAAATATATTTAGCTTGATCTGAACTCTGTGTCTCTATATATGATTTCAAAGGATTTTTGTTCTTGCAGATCTATTTTTCTAGGAACTCTGAAGTTCCTAGAATCATTTAATGAAGTTTCAAAATGAATGCTACGCACCCCCACAAAACCCTCCACAAAACAAAACTATTGTTATTCTGATTGGAATTGTATTATTGGGTAACCCGAACGAACTTTTTGGCCAGCCCAATATATTAATAGTTTGGAGAGAGTTAATGCTCTTTATTATAATAAGCCTTTGTATCTAGGGATTTGATCTGTCTCTGATTATGTCTTGTATTATATGCTTCAATGATATTTCATAGTTTTCTTCTTATAAAAGTCCATCATCTTTTTTGGTTAAATTGATTCTTAGATATTTATAATATTTTTATTGTTATTGTTCAGACTTATTTTTGCTAATCCTGTCTGCTAACTGCTAGTATAGTAAGGAAAGACCTATTTTTAAAATTTTATCTTATATTCAGCTCCTTATCAAAACTCCCTACCAATGCTGGTAGCTTCTTAGTATAGTCTCTTAGGTTTTCTAATTGTATAATCATATTAGATTTAGATAATATTCTCTTTTATCTGCTATTTGATGTCATTAGTTCTTTTTCCACTGAATTAGCTATCCAATATGGTAGCCACTAAACTTACATGGCTATTTAAATTTAAATTTATTAAAGCTACATAAAATTTAAAATTCAGTTTCTTAGTCACCTAGCCACATTTCACGTGCTCAGTGGCAGCATATGGTTAGTTGCTACTGTATTAGGCAGCTCTCTCTATATAGAACACGTCATCATTGTGGAAAGTTGTATCAGACAATGCTGAGATAGAACCTTCAAAATAATATTGAGTAATAGATGTGATAGAGAGCATCCCTATGGTGTTGTCACTTTTAATGGAAGTCATTTTATCCATTTTACCATTTAGTATAAAGTTTTCTGGCAATTTTTGGAAAATGGTTTTGTCAATTTTAAGTCATTTCCTTCTATTTCTATTTTGAGTTTTTATTATTAATATAATGGCTAATGAATTGTATCACATACTTTTTTATATCAATTAACAGTGTTACATGGCTTTTCTAAAGTGTTGGTGTAATGAAGTATATCGATTGATTTACAAATATTAAACCATACTAGCATTCCTGGATCATCTTAATGGTTATGGTGTATTTTTTTTCCCAAGACATATCTGGATTTATTTGATATGCAGATATTTTATTTAGAAAAGTTTAGCCATATTCATGAAATACTGTCTCTAGTTACCTTCTTTTTCGAGCAATATATTTCAGTTTTGGTATTAACATTATTCTCTTTTAAAAAATAAATTGGGAAACTTCCATCTTTCTCTACGAACTGGACTCTATAGACCCATTTAGTCCTGATTTATTTTGGAAAGTGTTTCTTAATTTTCAACTGGTTAAGGTGTTATGGTAATATTTAATTTATTTCTGTTTTTGTTGGCTCTTATCAGAGAATGTGATCTGCCAAAGCCCTACTTTTAAAACATATATCAATCATTTCTCTGAGGCAAAGTTAAACAATTAAATGTTTTTTTAATGTTGCAAGGACATAGGAGTAGAGTGTCTGCTTGTAAGATACAAATTTCTTTTTATGTCTTTTAAATGTAGTTTATTGATTATAATTTTCATATCTTTCTTACCTTTAATTATTTTTGTTAGCTTGATCTATCATATTCTGAACGAGGTATAACCTCCCACTATAAATTATGAATTTAAAGTTTATAAATTATGGATTCTTAACCATGGTGGTTAAGAATCCGTCTTGCAACGCAGAGGACGCCGGTTCGATCCCTCGTCGGGTAGCTAAAATCCCACATGCCGCGGGGCAACTAAGCCCGCGCACTGTAACTACTGAGCCGATGCAGCCAAAAAATAAACAAAATAAATAAAATTTTGTTCCTTTTCTATGAATTTTTTCTGGTGTTATTGGTGTTTGTATAAATGTTTATACATATTATATCTTCATCTAATGTATACTTTATTATTACATAATGTCTCTTTTTAAAAATCTGTTGAATGCTTTTGGCCTTGGAGTTTAACCTGATAATTATATCATCTGGCCTCCTTTATTCTGCTTGCATTTACCTGATGTATCTTTACATAGTGTTTAATTTTGCCTCTTTATTTCAAATGTACAATTA
Source organism: Balaenoptera ricei (assembly GCF_028023285.1). Classification (NCBI taxonomy): domain Eukaryota; kingdom Metazoa; phylum Chordata; class Mammalia; order Artiodactyla; family Balaenopteridae; genus Balaenoptera; species Balaenoptera ricei. The sequence goes on from NC_082660.1 coordinate 43,547,113, forward strand.
GGAAACAATGCATAACTCTTGTTTTTAAACCCTATTTCACAGTCTTGTATAGGAGAACCCAATCGATTTCATTTGTTAATGATATGCTCAATTTTGTGTCTTCAATCAGACTGTTTCCCTTTTCTACTTTGTTGTTGATACTCCTTTTCAATTTCCTTACATTTGCCATCTCTGTCAAGTTTCTGTTCATTCTTCTTCCTCTCCTAGTAATTTGGAAGTTCAACTCTGCTTATCAATTCTGCTGGTGATTATCCTTCTATTACTTATAAACATGATTCAAATTTTCTCTATTGGTCCATGACACACACACACACACACACACACACACACACACACACACACACAGATGTGTTACTTTCATTTACTCCTAATTTCTTAGGAGAATGTACCATTTACTCACCCAAAATTTCTATTCTTTTCTAAGATGATTTTTAAAAAATTAGAATGGATGCTGGGAACCCGGTGGCAGCTGAGCAGTTTTTAAATCTCTCTTCATGCCAACATGCAAACAGCAACCAGATAGCAGCATCAAAACCCACAGATAACATTCACAACAAAACTAGGGGACACAGTATCCCCAGCATGGTAGATTTTCTGCAGGTATGACTGCCAACAATATTTCCATCCCTGTTAGTGCTTACCACTCCTCCCATTGAGATATGGAATATATTTTTTCATTCTTTGTGTCTGGGCTGGCCTTATGTTCTGTTTCAGCAATAAAATGCAGTAGAAATGACATTCTGGGGCTTCTGAGCATAGGCATTAAGAGGCCTTGAACTTCTGCTTTAGTGAGAGGGGAACCTAGACACCCTGTAAAAAAGTCCTATCTTTCTGAAGACCAAGGCTCTGAGACACCATTTTAAAAAAGAGTCCATGTGCATAAGAACTGAGGCCCCAACTGAAAACTAGCACCAAGGTCCCAATCATGTGTTGAAAGCATCTTGGATCCTCCAACCCCATTCTAGCTGCCTCAGACATCATATGGGGAAGAAATGGAGCCATCCTCACTGAGCCCTGCCCAAGTTTTTAACTGATAGAATCGTGAGCAATAAAATGGTTATTATTTTAAGCCACTAAGTTTTGGTGCAGTTTAGTTCCACAGCAATAAATAGCCAAAATATCCATGAATTTCAAAATATGTGTGGGTGAGGACAGGTCACCAGTAGCCACAAGAACTGCATGGTATAGTTACCTGTGTAGGAAAAAGCAGAGAGAATTAAGGGGCATTTGACAGGCCTGAGAAAAGGAGAATGCCAAAACAGTCAACAGGGATGGTATGCCAACTTGAATTCAGTAGCTGAAACTGAGAGGCGTTTTACCCTATCCAGTAACAAGTGAACGTAAGGGGTCTGCAGTAAAGTCTGAGGGGGCTGGAGCAGCCTAATTCCTGTGAACTCTTAAGACTGACTGTGCTTGGGGGTTCCCAAGACCACCCTCAAGTTCAATGATTCGCCAAAAGAACACAGAGAACTTAGCAGAGTGGTTATACTCATTGTTATAGTTTATTACAACAAAAGGATAGAGATTTAAATCAGCAATGGAAAAGAGCACATGGGGCAGAGTCCAGGAGGGACCAGGAACAAGCTTCCAATTCTCCTCTCCCGGAGGAGTCATCTAGCCAGTGCTTAATTCTCCCAACAAGATGTGGAGTAACACACAGAAATATTGCCAACCAGGGAAGCTCACCTGAGTCTTGGTGTCAGAGTTTTTATTTGGAGTCAATCACATGGGTAGAGCTGACCTTAGTTACTCGGTCCCTCCAAAGTTCGAGCTGATTCTGGATGGCCCAAGACCTCCACCATAAATTACAGTTTTAGAGTAAACTCTATGGCATGGCTCATGGACTCAGGTAAACAAAGATATTCTTAACAGGCGGGCTATGTCAAGGGCTTAGAGGTTGTCTACCAGGAGCTGGGCAAAGGCCAAACCTTTCTTTGAGACATGCAAGGTTTGGACAACCCAGACCTGCTGAGTTAATCCTTTATTGTACATTGATCCACTAGGGCTCTCTTCCAGGATAAGGATCTACACTGAGGAGAAACTTCTGAAGGTGAAATCAAAATTGAACAGGTTAGGACAATGGAGAGTAAGTGTATTCATTTCCTATGGCTGCTGTAACAAATTGCCTCAAACTTGGTGGTTTAAAACAACAGTAACTTATTCTCTCACAGTTCTGAAGGTAAGTAGTCTGAAATCAGCATCACGACCAAAATCAAGGTTTCAGCAAGGTCCTGCTCTATCCACAGGTTGCCGGCATTCCTCACCTCTTCTGAGCCTTCACCAGCAGTGCCTTCAGCATCTATATTTCAACCAGCAGTTTGTTTTAGGCAATCGAGACTTTTTCTGTCATGTTCCTTAACATTCTTCCAGCCTCTACATATTATTCAACTACACTATTCCAAAGCCACTTCCACATTTTTAGGTATTTGTTACAGCAACACCCCTCTTCTGTTACCAAACTCTGCATTCGTTTCCTATTGCTGCTGGAACAAGTTACCACAAACTTAGTGGCTTAAAACAACAGAAATTTATTCTCTCACAGTTTGGGCAGCCAGAATTTCCAAATCAGTATCACTGGGCCAAGACCAAGGCGTTGGCAGGGTCATGCTCCCTCTGGAAGCTTTAAGGGAGAATCCATTCCTTTCCTCTTCCAGCTTCTGGTGGCTGCTGGCATTCCTTGGCTTATGGCCCCATCACTCCAATCTCTGCCTCCATGGTCATATCTCCTTCTTTTCAAATTGTGTAATCTCCCTTTGCCTCCCTTATAAGATACTTGTCATAGGGCCCGCCTGGAGAATACAGGATAATTTCATCTCAAAATCCTTAATCACATCTGCAAAGTCCTTTTTTTTTTTTTTGCCATATGGTAACATTCACAGGTTTCAGGGATTAGGACATGGATTTCTTTTAGGGAGCCATTATTCGGTCTACCTCAATAAGGAAAGAGAATGTCCAGGTAAAAGTAGGGGAATAGAGTCAAGAAATCTCAGAAACAAGTTGCCATAATCTTCAGCACTATGCAAAAACAACAGAAGAGGGAGCTCTGACATTTGAGAAGTTACCCTGAACCCCACCTCCTTCCAAAAGTTCAGGAAAACTAATTTCTTATAAAGAAGAGCAACAAAAATGTACAGAAGGCAAATCCCATACAATGTTGCTATAAGGATAAAAGAATAAGCGGTAGAATATCAACCTTAGAGACAATGAAAGCATGATTGAAACTCACGCTTACAGAACACATCAAAGCTATAGCCAGTTTTTTTTTTTTTTTTTTTTGCCTCACCTCTTGTGAGCCCCAACCAGGGATTGAACCCAGGCCCTCGGCAGTGAGAGTGCAGAGCCCAAACCATTGGACTGCCAGGGAATTCCTGAGCCAGCTATTTTTTTTAAAATTTTATTTATTTTTGGCTGCGTTGGGTCTTCATTGCTCTGTGCAGGCTTTCTCTAGTTGAGGCAAACAGGGGTTACTCTTCGTTGCAGTACGCGGGCTTCTCATTGTGGTGGCTTCTCTTGTTGCCGAGCACAGGTTCTAGGTACGTGGGCTCAGTAGTTGCAGCGCGCGGGCTCTAGAGTGCAGGCTCCGTAGTTGTGGCACACGGGCTTAGTTGCTCCACGGCATGTGGGATCTTCCCAGACCAGGGATCGAACCCGTGTCCCCTGCATTGGCAGCCGTATTCTTAACCACTGCACCACCAGGGAAGTCGGAGCCAGCTATTTTGAACAAGCTAAAAGACATTAAGAAAATGGTGCAAGGCAATAAAAGAATAACATAAATAAGTACTAGAAAAATTCAGAAATAACATGATGGATCTCAGGAAATATTTGGAGAAAAAAGAAAAAGTCATTTCAGAATAGAAGATTAAACTATAGGGAACATGAAGCAAATAAACATAACACATGATGGCTTAAGGGAAATAGAAGGCAAAAAGGAGGAAAATGTTTCTTAAGAAAGAAAGAAAGAAAGAAAGGAAAGAAAAAGATTTGAGAACAAGTGACAAATATTGAAGGTAGAAAAAGAAGATCCAATTCATATACCATTAGAAGTCCCTGAAAAAGAAAACCAGACCAAGCGAACAAAACAAATACGAAAAACTATAGTTCTGGAAAACTTCCTAGAATAATTTTTAAAAAGTTAAAACTGCATACTAAGAGAGAACACCAGACTTCCTTCTGCTTCTGGCCAAGATGGAATAACAGGGACCAGATTTACCATCCCATCTGAAACAACTAAAATAATGAGAAAAAGTGTATGAAACAATGGTCTTCAAGATATTGGACATCTGGCAATGAAGAACAGTGATCCTTGAGAAAGGGGAAACAAATGAAGTGAGCTCTACAAACGCCTCAGCCTGGATAGAGTTTCCAGTCATAACACTGACAGGGGGAATTCAGGCAGAGCCCAGTACTCTTCCTGAGTTAAGGAGATGGACCTGGGAGTTCAAGGAGACCAAGGAAGCTAGAGTTCACAAGTCAGCTCGCTGGAGAGAAGAGAGCTACATAGAGATGAAAAGAGCTACAGAGATCTGCAGAGGGTCCCGCTTGAGTTTTTGACTAAGTACTCCTCAGCTCATGGATATGAGGAAACTACACAAGGCTGGGTAAAGAACCACCAGAAAGGATTAGCGAGAATAATCCTTGGAGTTCACAGAGGACTGGGAATAGTTCCTGATCTCACCAGATAGAGTGGAAAACCTCATAATTCACAGAGAATCAAGTAGAGTACTTAGAAGGTCAGTAGTGGGGACAAAATTCGCCCTAGACTAGATGTTGCTCTGGCCCTGCCTAATAAAGCTTAAAAGCAAGACCTGAAAAAATCCAACTATTCCCAGATAAATTAACTGTGACCCAGAATAAACCTTAACAATATTTATAAGAAATACAAAAATATCCAGCCCCAAGCAAGGTAAAATTCACAGTGTCTTTCATCGAGTAAAAAATAACCAGGCATGGGGAATTCCCTGGTGGTCCAGTGGTTAGGGCTCCGCACTCCCACTGCAAGGGGCACAGGTTCGATCCCTGGTTTGGGAGCTAAGATCCCGCATGCCGCATGGCCAAAAGTAAATAAATAAATAAATAAATACAAATTATTTTAAAAAATAACAAGGCATGCAGTGAACCAGGCAAACATAGGACACATGATTTGGAGAAAAATAAATCAAATTGACACAGAAATGACACAGATTATGAATCAGTAGTGAAGAACATTAAAACAGTCATTATAACTCTATTCCAATGTTCAAAATCCTAGATTATGCATATTAAGCAGAGACATGGAAGTTTTTTTTCTTTTTTTAATCATGGTCTGGTGGGATTTATTCTAAGAATGCAAGGTCAGTTACACATCCAAAGTCCAATTAATATAATATAATTCACCATATTAACAGAATAAAGAATGAAAACCATGATCATATCAAAAGATATATTAAAAAAGACTTTACAAAATCACACATTTATGATATAAAAACACCCAGTAAACTAAAAATGATGAAAGCTCACTCAACTTGCTAATGGGCATCCACAGAAAAATCTATCCATAATGTGATACTAAATGGTGAATGCTTTCCTCCTCAAGCTGGTAAGGAGGCAGGAATGCTCATTCTTACTGCTTTTATGGAAGGTTTTTTTAAAGGTCCAAATAAAACTTACGGAGATGAAAAACTACAGTATCTGAAATGAAAAATGAATGGCTAGAATTAACATCAGATTAGACATTGCAGAAGAAAAAAAGATTAGTGAATCTGAAGGCATAGTGATAGAAACTATCCAAACTGAAATGTAGAAGGAAAAAAGACTGAAAAATGAACAGAGTATCAGCTGTGGGATAAAATCAAGCTGCCTAATATATACATAGTTGGTGTCTCTGGGGGGTGGGAGGTACAGACAAAATTATTTGAAAGAGTATACCGTGTACCTGAGAATATCCACCCAGAACGACCACCACCAAGTCATATTCTCGTAAATTATTTGACTTTAAAGATAAAGATCTTTGGAGCATCTAGACAAAAAGAGCAAGTGACTTATGAGGGTAAGAAGATTAAATAGTCATCAGACTTTGATAGCAACCCTTTATGCCAGAAAAAAGTGGAGTAACGTTTAAGATAGAACAAGGAAAGAAAATGTGAGCCAAGGGGCTTCCCTGGGGGCACAGTGGTTAAGAATCTGCCTGCCAATGCAGGGGACACGGGTTCAAGCCCTAGTCCAGGAGGATCCCACATGCAGTGGAGCAACTCAGCTCGTGCACCACAACTACCGAGCCTGTGCTCTAGAACCCGTGAGCCACAACTACTGAGCCCGTGAGCCACAACTACTGAGCCTGCATGCCACAACTACTGAAGCTCGCGCACCTAGAGCCCATGCTCTGCAACAAGAGAAGCCACCGCAACGAGAAGCCCACGCACCGCAACAAAGAGTAGCCGCGGCTTGCCACAACTAGAGAAAGCCTGCATGCAGCAACGAACACCCAATGCAGCCAAAAATTAATTAATTAAATAAATAAATTTTTAAAAAAAAAGAAAATGTGAGCCAAGAATTTTTACCAAGAAAAACTGTCTTTCAACCATAAAGGACATGGACAAAATGTTATCGACATGCGAGAACTCAAGGAATATTGTCCTCATATGTTCTTCCCAAGAAATCTATTAAAGAACAAACTTCAGAAAACCAAAATGATTAGAGTCTTTGACCTAAGGACCGGTGGTAAACACTGAACTAAGAATTAAGAGCAAATAAGGGACCTCCCTGGTGGCCCAGTGGTAAAGAATCTGCCTTGCAATACTGGGGATTGGGGAACTAAGATCCCATATGCCATGGGGCAACTAAGCCCGTATGCCACAACTGCTGAGCTCGAGTGCCTCAACAAGAGAGCCCGTGTGCCGAAAACTACTGAGCCCGTGTGCCCTGGAGCCCACGTGCCACACACCACAACTAGACAGAGAAAAAACCCGCATGCCACAACTAGAGAGAAGCCTGCATGCTGCAAGAGCCCGTGCACCGCAAGGAAAGATCCCACGTCCGCAACGAAGAAAAACACAGCCAAATAAATAAATATTAAAAAAAAAAAGAATTAAGACCAAGTAACAGTTCAAAGGGAGAGTTTAGAATGGAATGGCTGGACTTCCTTGGTGGCGCAGTGGTTGGGAAGCCGCCTGCCAATGCAGGGGACACGGGTTCAATCCCTGGTCCAGGAAGATCCCACCTGCTGCAGAGCAACTAAGCCCATGCTCCACAACTACTGAGCCTGCACTCTGGATCCCGCGAGCCACAACTACTGAGCCCATGTGCCACAACTACTGAAGCCGGTGCGCCTAGAGCCCATGCTCTGCAACAAGAGAAGCCACTGCAATGAGAAGCCCGCGCACCGCAACGAAGAGTAGTCCCTGCTCGCCACGACTAGAGAAAGCCCGTGTGCAGCAACAAAGACCCAATTCAGCCAAAAATAAATAAATTAATTAATTTTAAAAAAAGAATGTAATGGCTCAGGTAATGTAGATATAGTACAACCATGAAAATATTGGGAGAGAATAGTGAGAATATATTCATGTTTTTAAACTATTCTTGGGGGGAAAGGGGGTGGGATGAACGGGGAGATTGGGATTGACAAGTACACTACATATAAAATAGGTAATTAATGAGAACCTACTGTATAGCACAGGAAACTCTACTCAATGCTCTGTGGTGACCTAAATGGAAGGAAATCCAAAAAAGAAGGGATATATGTATATGTATAGCTGATTCACTTTGCTGTACAGTAGAAACTAACACAACATTGTAAAGCAACTATACTCCAATAAAATTTTTTTTAATTAAATAAACTATTCTTGGTAATTATATCAGTGGTAGTGGTATTAGTCTTGTTATTCTGAGACTGAATAACGCCTGTGTGCCCAGAGAGGGGTTAACATCACAGGCTTGAGACTGCTCTCCCTCCAAAGACCTGCTCACAAGGTTTGCCCTTAGCTGGAGTCTGGGAACTTGGATTTCAGGAAAGTTTCCACTATTCCCTAACTGAAAAGTGTGGCCCACTATGCCTAGACTGTTTGTACAAACAGTGTGGTTTATGTCAAACATCTACTTTCCTTCTGGGGATCTGGAATTTTCGTACATACTCAGCTGAGGGTGCCTGGTGACTAAGTCCCAGTAAAGATCTTGGGCTGTGAGTCTCTAATTGGCTTCTCTGGGCAGAACCATCACGCACACACGTATTGCTTGTTTTTGTTGCTGAGGGAAGAGCAAGATCTGTGTGACCCCTTGTGGGAGAGAGACAGCATAAGGAAACCTGTGCATGGCATCTTCCTGTGTCTTTTTCCTTTGCTGATTCTACCACATATCTATTTGCTGTTGTAAACCTTAGCTGCAAATACAACTATATCCCCAGTCCTATGAGTTCTTGCAGCGAATCATCGGATGTGGTGGCAGTAGTGGGACTCAATTAGAACAACACTGACTCACTGAAATATGGCTACAGCATTACTTAGGAAGGAGAAAGAAAAAGGGATGGGGGGGGTGACAAAATCCTGGTGACTGGATGGCTATGGGGTTACCTGCAGCAACTGAGCTGCCATCTCTTGTGAGAGGCAAATTCCCTCTGGAATTTGAAGAATGATAAATCCAGCCATAGGAGTTGGCTTGCTCCATCCCCTGGCTGTTCTTGGCTACGCTGGCTAAAAGGAGGAAAAAGAGCAGCTCAGCTGATGGCTTTGGTTTTTGTTCTCTCCTCCAAGCGGGAGGAGAAAGGGCCCTAATATTCTCCCCAAATGAGCTTTGTATAAGCTAAAGACAATAAAAATCAGTTTGTAGTTGCTGTCTCCTCCAGGTAGGAGGGGAAGTGTCCCCAAATTCCTGAAGGCGGGCCTTGGGCGTACCAAAAATGTTAAAAGTTTGTGTTGCTCTCTCTTCCAAGTGGAAGGAAAATAGCTAAATCAGGTCCCAGGGCTGGAGCAAGGCTTTAGATAAACCAGGAGAAAAAAAATAACCGAGTGAAATAAACAATAAAAAGCTACTCTAGTTTTTCTTCAGCTTAGCAGCTGCCTCAGCTCCGCTGCAGCCCCTCCTTAAGTTGCAGCCTGGCTCTCTAGGCAGCTGTAATGTTAACCACATAAATGCTGATTTTACAGTTTGAAGGAAAAAGGGGATTTTTGTGTGTGTGTGGTCTGATCATTTCCTTTTCCCACTTTTTAAAAAACTGAGGTATAGTTGATTTACAGTATTATATTAGTTTCAGGGGTACAACATAGTGATTCAAAATTTTTATAGGGCTTCCCTGGTGGCGCAGTGGTTGAGAGTCTGCCTGCCAATGCAGGGGACACGGGTTCGAGCCCTGGTCTGGGAAGATCCCACATGCCGCGGAGCAACTAGGCCCGTGAGCCACAATTACTGAGCCTGCGCGTCTGGAGCCTGTGCTCTGCAACAGGAGAGGCCGCGATAGTGAGAGGCCCGCGCACCGCGATGAAGAGTGGCCCCCGCTTGCCGCAACTGGAGAAAGCCCTCGCACAGAAACGAAGACTCAACACAGCCATAAATAAATAAATAAATAAAATTAAAAATAAATTTTTTATAGATTATTCTCCATTTAAAGTTATTATAAGATATTGGCTATATTTCCTGTGTTGTACAATATATCCTTGTAGCTTATTTATTTTATACATAGTAATTTGTGCCTCTTAATCCCCTACCCCTATCTTGCCCCTCCTCCCTTCCTTCTTCCCACTGGTAATCACGAGTTTCTTCTTCATATCTGTGAGTCTGCTTCTTTTTTGTTCTATTGACGTTTGTTTTATTCTTTAGATTCCACATATAAGTGATAATATATAGCATTTGTCTTTTTTTGTCTGACTTATTTCACTAAGCATAATACATTCCAGGTTCAAGAGGGGAATTTTTAAAAGACTTTGTATTTATGGCTATCGCATCCAGACATATGATAAAAGTTAATATAAAATGTTATATGCTTCATTTCATCAGTGCTAGACAGATCATCCTGACAGGGAAAGCTGCAAAGGAAAAACAAAAAGTGTTAGTGGATCATAGTTCCCTTGCTTTTTGTGATTGCAATTTAAACTATTTGACTATTGAAAAGAGAACAAGACCCCGTAATGAATGATTTTTACCTATTGGAGCCTCTGGGAAAAGGGAGACAACATGAAAATAGATGCAATCTCCAGATGGAAATGTACTTTTGGAGATTTGAAATCCAGCTTTTAGTTTGCTAGTGTACTCTTGTGGAAATGAACTGTCTGGCCTGTAGAGGCCGCTGGTTTTCCAGCCCAGTATGCATATTTTTGAGTGAGTCTAGACTCTAAAACTGACAAGATAAAAAAGGCTTTTAGAAATAATAGGAATGAATCTATATATAAAACAGAAACAGACCCACAGACATAGAAAACAAACTTATGGTTACCAAAGGGGAAAAGGGGTGGGGGAGGGATAAATTAGGAGTTTGGGATTAGCAGATACACACTACTATATATAAAATAGATAAACAACAAGGACCTACTGTATAGCACAGGGAACTATATTCAATAAATTGTAATAATCTATAATGGAAAATAATCTGAGAAATATGTATACGTATAACTGAATCGCTTTGCTGTACACCTGAAACTAACACAATATTGTAAATCAACTATACTTCAAGTTTTAAAAAGGGCTTTTAAGACTCACAGATATAGAGAACAAATTAGTGGTTACCAGTGGGGAGAGGGAAGGGGGGAGGGGCAGTACAGAGGTAGGGGAATAAGAGATAAAAACTATTAGGTGTAAATTAGCTACAAGGATATATTGTACAACACAGGGAATATAGCCAATATTTTATAATAACTATAAATGGAGTATAACCTTTAAAAATTGTCAATCGCTATACTGTACAACTGTAACATATAATACTGTACATCTACTATACTTCAATTTAAAATTTAAAAAAAGATAATGATGTTCATCCTAACCACTTCTACTAAAAAAAAAGGTGTGTGGGGGGGTGCTTTTAAGAAAGACTTGTTTGCCACTTAGATTGAGAACACAGTTGTCTGGCCCTTCCTCATCTCGGTTTTGCTGCTACTGAAGAAAAGCCGCTGGCTTCTATAAAGTCCTGGATTCACAGATCCTAATTCCCCAGGCCTGACTCTAAGCTGAAACCTGAAACTGTCTTCTGCAGCTGTTTCAGCCTCACTGTGAGCTGTGCTGAACTGAAAGCGCATCTCGAAGAACAGAACTCAGATTCTGGAATGGTTGTCTATTTCAGACAGCCTCCGTGGGTGTCTATCTACTAAAATATCATGGATGCTGAGTGAATATGATATTTGATCATCATACAAATGCTGACGGGAAAGGGCTTGTTCTCTGAAACTGAGCTGCCCATGGGCTCCATATCTCTGGTACAGAGAATAATTGTGGGACTAACTTGTGGTTACTGTTGAAAGCTGCAAGGACAGCACAGGGAGTGTGACCCCTCCCCCCAACTCCCCACAGATGGGACTCGCGCCCCCGCTTGGCGATGTCTCACTGCTGTTGAGTTGCTGTATTCCACTTTCCGAAAGATTTGCAGTTTGTACCAATGAACTGATAGCCTGACTCTACTTCCTTCATCTGTCTCTTGCTACACACACTTTAGAAGGCGTTTGATTATTAAATGCAGCTGTTCCCAACAAGGGATTGTTTTTTATCTAGGTTACTCACTGGGGAAATGTTTAAGGTTAAAGGAGTGGGAGGTTATGTGAACCCATTTTGAAAAACAATGGAAAGTTAAGGATTCTTCCTGAGGGATTCCTGAAAGTGATGTGTCTTTCTGGTTAAATTGTATAAAAATGTTTCCCTGGGGAAATGGGTTTTCTTCTTGCATAGAACCCTTCCAGACAAAAGGTCTGGAGGAGAGTGAGTGGGAAATGTCAGATTATGATTACTGAATGAGACACACTGATGTCACAACTGTGGAGAAATATAGAAAAAGCCTGGGAGTAGAGAGGGCGTTAATGAGCTTTGTTTTTCTGAACTGCTCCTGGAAGCTTTCCCTTCTTCCTGAAGAAAGATGCCCCATGGTGTTTCCTTTCCAAGCTGCTGTGAGCACTTTGAATGCAGACTGTCTGCTGAGTCTCCTCTTCACACCTGACAGAGCTCAGACTATGGGACGGCAGGGGTGGCCCCAGCTCCTGCACTTTACCCGCAGGGCACCTCCAGCTGTAGTCCACAAGAGGGATGAACAGGATAGGCCAAATGATGGAAGCCGGCTGCCTTCAGGCAGTCCCTCTAACCAAGGACTAAACTGGGTTATCTGGATTGGACTGGGCGAGAGACTCCAAGTTGGGAGTCCACACTGGGGACCCTGTTAGCTCATTCTGTCTTACTAATGTCTGTCCTGAGACCAAGACCTCAAATGAATTATTCAAATTGGACAGGGAGTTCTAGATGGAAGGTCCCTGGGTGGGAGGCCCCATTGGGACCCCGGGGAGCTGCACTGCCTCCCTGATGTATATCCTGTTCGGAGTGACCTAACAATTGTGAGCTCTTTGTTTCCAGGGGTGTGACGTGTGCCCTCTGGGAGTGCAGTTCCTGCATGAGAGCCCTGAATATCCCTACACAACCTCAGCCTGGAAAACTTTCAGGTCAGCTTCAGCTTATTGAGCACAGGGTGCTGTGCCTGAATCATTGCCACGAGCCAGGCCAGAAAAAGTTCATATAGAAATTTAAGGACTTCCCTGGTGGCGCAGTGGTTAAGAATCTGCCTGCCAATGCAGGGGACATGGGTTTGATCCCTGGTCCGGGAAGATCCCACATGCCGCGGAGCAACTAAGCCCCGTGCGCCACAACTACTGAGCCTGCGCTCTAGAGCCACGAGCCACAACTACTAAGCCCGTGCGCCGCAACTGCTGAAGCCCGCACGCTCTAAGGCCCACATGCTGCAACTACTGAAGCTCGCGCGCCTAGAGCCCTTGCTCTGCAACAAGAGAAGCCACCGCAATGAGAAGCCCATGCACTGCAACGAAGAGTAGCCCCTGCTCGCCACAACTAGAGAAAGCCCGTGCGCAGCAACGAAGACCCAACGCAGCCCCCCCCCCCAAAAAAAAAAGAGAGAAAGAGATTTAGGAAGCCACTTGGCTTTCTAAGATAGATCTTTTTGGTTAATGGGATTTATTTTAACTGGTGAAATCTAAGACCTCTAGAAGGTATCACTGAGGCTATACCACAGGTTGGCCTTATGCTGCTGCATGCGGTCCTACTGATAATTTTGCTGTACAGTTGTCTTGGTCAAGGGCCAAAGGGTGCACTAGCCAGAAAGGAGTTAACAGAGCAGGCCTGAGACCGCTATCCTTTGAAAGGCCTGCTTGCAAAGTTGGCCCTTGGCTGGGAACTTGCATTTGGGGAGCATTCCCACTGTTCCTGAATTGATAAGGATGGCTCACTTGCCCAGTCTGTTATGCAAACAGCATGGTTTACATCATCTGCTTTCCTTCTAAGAGGCTGGCATTTTGATGCATGCTAGGTAGAGAGTGCCTAGCGACAGCCTCCAGTAAAAACCTTGGGCACTGAATCTCTAATGGCCTCCTGGGCAGAAACAACACACATGTGTGGCTGTGTTTTTGTTGCTAGGGAACAGCGAGCTCTATACGACCCACAGAGGGAGGGAGACAGCATAAGGAAGCCTGCGCATGGCATCCTTCAGACTCTGCCTGTGTCTTTTCCCCTTGCCCATTTATTCTGTCACATATCCTTTTGCTGTAATAAAACTTAACTGTGAATACAATTATATGCTCAACCCTGTCAGTCCTTTTAGCAAGTCATCAAATGTGAGGTGACCCTGGGAACCCCTAACACAGTGGGATAGAGTACATGAATAACTATGAGATATTCTAGTTCTATCATCCTCTTTATCTTTGAGAACCTATATTTTTGGTGTGGAAGAAAGGAGAGACAGATACAATAGAAGAGCTTAAGTAAAAACAAACAAAAAACAACCAAGAAACCAACCTATATTCCTGAATTTAAATTGCAAATATCAGTATGATCTCACAAGATGGTTTATTTTTAAAAAAATGTGTGTGTGTGTGTGTGTGTGTGTGTGTGTGTGTGTATGTGTGTGTGCCCTTTCTAGCATCTGTCTGCTGAAGAGGCCTAGAAACAGTGACCAACTCAGTAGTAATGAGCAACCCTGGCACCCAGATTGTGGCCTTGAAACAACATTTCTCATGAAAAGAAACCAGCATTTCTTGGAGAAATAGCTGGGACTGGAAATGTAGAAGATGACCCTGGAATCTTGTCATCATAACAGATGGTGAGGAAGTGTTCAAGGCCTACTAGGGTCACGGTCAAAGGACCCGGGAGCCAGCTTCAGGAGTCTCCCACTGGCCACAGACGAGACAATTTGAGCTTCGAGAAGATAATAATTGCAGTTTGACCGAAACCCATCTAATCTGTTTAAATTAGTGAATTCAGAATGATCTTTTTTTTTCTTCACATCTTTATTGGAGTATAAATGCTTTACAATGGTGTTAGTTTCTGCTGTATAACAAAGTGAATCAGCTATACATATACATGTATCACCATATCCCCTCCCTCTTGAGCCTCCCCCCCACCCTCCCTATCCCACCCCTCTAGGTGGTCACAAAGCACCGAGCTGATCTCCCTGTGCTATGTGGCTGCTTCCCACTAGCCATCCATTTTACATTTGGTAGTGCATATATGTCAGTGATGCTCTCTCACTTCATCCCAGCTTCCCCTTCCCCGCCCCTCGTGCCCTCAAGTCCGTTCTCTAGGTCTGCGTCTTTATTCCTGCCCTGCCACTAGTTTCATCAGAACCACTTTTTAAAATTTCATATATATGTGTTAGCATACGGTATTTGTTTTTCTCTTTCTGACTTACTTCACTCTGTATGACAGATTCTAGGTCCATCCACCTCACTACAAATAACTTAATTTCATTCCTTTTTATGGCTGAGTAATATTCCATTGTATACATGTGCCACGTCTTTTTTTTAAATTTAATTTTATTTTTATACATCAGGTTCTTATTCGTTATCTATTTTATACATATTAGTGTATATATGTCAATCCCAATCTCCCAATTCATCACACCACCACCCCTACCCCGCCACTTTCCCCCCTTGGTGTCCATACGTTTGTTCTCTACATCTGTGTCTCTATGTCTGCCTTGCAAACTGGTTCATCTGTACCATTTTTCTAGATTCCACATACATGTGTTAATATACGATATTTGTTTTTCTCTTTCTGACTTACTTCACTCTGTATGACAGTCTCTAGGTCCATCCACGTCTCTACAAATGACCCAATTTCATTCCTTTTTATGGCTGAGTAATATTCCATTGTATATATGTGCCACATCTTCTTTATCCATTCCTCTGTTGATGGACATTTAGGTTGCTTCCTTGTCCTGGCTATTGTAAATAGTGCTGCAATGAACATTGGGGTGCATGTGTCTTTTTGAATTATGGTTTTCTCAGGGTATATGCCCAGCAGTGGGATTGCTGGGTCATATGGTAGTTCTATTTTTTGTTTTTTAAGGAACCTCCATACTGTTCTCCATAGTGGCTGTATCAATTTACATTCCCACCAACAGTGCAGGAGGGTTCCCTTTTCTCCACACCCTCTCCAGCATTTATTGTTTGTAGACTTTTTGTTGATGGCCATTCTGACTCATGTGAGGTGAAACCTCATTGTAGTTTTGATTTGCATTTCTCTAATGATTAGTGATGTTGAGCATCCTTTCATGTGTTTGTTGCCCATCTGTATGTCTTATTTGGAGAAATGTCTATTTAGGTTTTCTGCCCATTTTTGGATTGGGTTGTTTGTTTTTGTGATGTTGAACTGCATGAGCTGCTTGTATATTTTGGAGATTAATTCTTTGTCTCACCTCCTAGAATAAGGGAAAGAAAAACAAAAATAAACAAATGGGACAGAATGATCTTTAATAAAGTAGTAACCTTTCGAGGATGATAGGGAACCAAGTCATTTTCTTGAAAACTGGTAAATAAAAGGAAAAGAATAAAGCATTTGTCCTGCCTTTCCTATATGAACTGTAGCATCAGTAACCAAATGACAGGTGAGTGAAAGCATCTCTATAAAATGTATTGCAACTAATAAATGAAAAAGAATTGTTATAATTTGAATATCACCATTTTGCAACCACCATTGAATGGATCTAGGCTTTGAGCATCTCAGCTGCTAACATCACAAAAAGAATGACAATCAGACATTATGTGCCCCCGATGAGAGGACACGCCGCTACCTGAAGTCTTGCTAAAGAGATCAAACTCGAACCAGTCTGGCCTCCACATTCAACTGTCAGTTTGCAGGAAACAGAATACAGAGAAATATGCTGAACTGCATGTGAAATAACAGAAAAAAATATATATTGGTCTCTGTCCCCAGTTTCTGGCACAGAGTTCCAAAAACCCTTGTAATTTCCTATGTGATAAGAGCGCTAGGATCATCTTATGTTCTAATATTTGGTCTTTGACCCTGGTTCCTGACACAGAGCTCCTAAATCCTTTGGAATTTCCTCGGTGACAGCAGTATCTTTTGTTCTAATAAGGTGACTCTAAGTAGGCTCCCGGATGGGAGCTGGTCACCAGAAAGACCAAGTCATGATTAGAAGCTTGGAATTTTCAGCCCTACCCTGCATTCCCCAGAGAGGGGAAAGGGACTGGAAATGGAGTTAATGATTAATCATGCCTATGTTATGAAGCCTCCATAAAAATCCCAAAAGTACGGGGTTCAGAGAGCTTCCAGGCTGGTGAACGTGTGTAGGTGCTGGGAGAGGGCAGGGAAGCGCCCCTTGACACATACCTTGCCCTACACATCTCTTCCATCTGGCTGTTCATCTGTATCTTTTATCATATCCTTTTAAAATAAACTGGTAAGCAGTGAGTAAACTGGTTTCCTGTGAGCTGCTCTAGCAAATTAATCGAATCCGAGGAGGGGGTCATTGGAACCTCCAATCCATAGCTGGTTGGTCAGAGGCACAGCAGCTTGGACATGCGACTGGCATCTGAAGTCTCCTGGGACTGAGCCCTTAACCTGTGGGATCTGACACTATCTCCAGGTAGATAGTGTCAGAATTGAGTTAAATTATAGGACATCTGGCTGGTGTTGCAGAGAATTGCTTGGTGTGGGAAAAAAACCCCACATATCTGGGGTCAGAAGTGTGAGTGTGGCAGTAGTGTGAGAGTACAGGAGACATATGTAGGAGGAGTAATGTAGGTTTTCTATACACCGCACCACATGTGTGCAACTACTCAAATCTAGACTGTGGAAAATCCAGACTTGAGTGAGAAACTTGAGAGTAAAAGAGATGTTAAAAACCTAACAATTTGGGACTTCCCTGGTGGTCCAGTGGGTGTGACTCCATGCTCCCAATGCAGGGGGTCCGGGTTTGATCCCTGGTCGGGGAACTAGATCCCACATGCATGCCACAACTAAGAAGCCCACATGCCGCAACTAAGACCCGGCGCGGCCAAAATAAATAAATATTTTTAAAAACCTAACAATTTTTTTAACGGGCAAGACTAAACTACAATATTTAGGATGTGCACTTGTGTGATATAATGATAAAGAAATGCAAGAAAGTAATTGTTATAAAGTCAGGGTAATGGTTGGTGGGTTGAAATTGGTTGGGGCTTCTGGGATGAGTGACAAAGTTCTTGAATTCAGTAGCAGTTACAAGGGTGTTTGCCTTGTAACCCATTAAGCTATACTTTTGTGTCATATGGCCTTCTGTATCTATATTTTATTTTACTTTAAAAAATATGCAAGCCCTGGGCTTTTTATTGGTTTTTCCCTTATAGTAGAGAATATTTATCCTAAATGCCCAGTCATCTTCCATTTTATGCTTATGTTGCAAAAGTCATTGCTTGATACTGTTTTCCTCCTATTCTGAGATTTCTAGTCTAAGGTTAGAGAATTTTGTTGAATATTTTCCTCAAGTCCAGAACATTGATGGTAAATTCTCTGTACTCTTTGTCTAAAAATATCTTTGATTTACCGAGAAGAATTTTCATACTTATCTTTAAGGTAAGGTAAGTGAAAATGAAATAACTTCTTTCTATTCTCACACATAAAAAGAGGAAGAACTGGAATTGCAATTTATTAATTTTACTCAGAATTTCATGCTATTTCCAGAATTGCATACTGACTAAAATGTAGAGTCGATATTCACTGAGTTTTGCATATTTTATCTAGAGTAAATTTAATAAATTTCAATTCTAGGCCTAGATCAAGTGCCCCCACAATATAGTTGCCCAGTAAATCAAAAAATGCTTAAAAATTTAATTGTGGTAAAATACACACAACATTTACCATCTTAACCATTTGTAAATGTACAGTTCAGTAGTGTTAAGTATTTTCACATCATTGTGCAGCCAATCTCCAGAACTTTTTCATCTTGCAAAACTAAAACTCTGTACCCATTAAACACCAATGCCTCAACTCCCCCCCACAACCAACCCCTGGCAACCACCTTTCTACTGTCTGTCTCTATGAATTTGACTACTCTAGGTATCTCATATAAGTGGAATCACACAGTATTTTTCTTTTTGACTGGATTATTTCACTTAGCATAATGTCCTCAAGTTTCATCCCAGTAAAATTTTGTAAAATCCTGGTAATTTGGAAAGTATCAAACATACACAAAATAAGAGAGAATGGCATAATGAGCACCTATGAACTGTTACACAGCTCTAACAATTATCATCAATTTGCCATTTTTGTTTCATATATTCTGTGAACTCTTTTTTGTTAGAGTTTTTCCCCCAACATTTTATTATGAAAAATTTCAAACATCCAGAAAAGTTCAAAGAAGTGTACAATGAATACCCATGAACCTACTGTCTAGATCCTACAATTGACATTTTGCTATATTTACTTTTCAGTAGCTTGCTTTATCTGTATAACATTTTGTTATATTAGTTAACATCTCTCCATCCCTCTATCCACCAATCCATCTTTTTCTTTTGAGAGTGGATGGGAATTTAATACTTGTAAACATTACAAATTGTAGATGTAAGCTGTAAAGGACCCCGCATCATTGGGAATGGGAGAAGAGACCCGAGTCAGATGTCTCAGCAGACAGCGGCAGCAGCAAACACACACTGAAGGCACACCCGGGAATGCCAAGTGCTATGGGAGTTGGCTCATTTCATCCTCGGGGCAGCCCCAATAGGTAGGTGTGTTATGTCATCTTACACATGGGGAGATAGACCCAGAGACATCAGCACAGCGAGGAGCTCACACAGTGGCCAACTGGCAGAGCCACGATTCGAACCCAAGCCCTGCTGTGTGCACTGATCCCCTGGGCCCAGCTCTATTCTGCTCACAGGGTCCTGTGAGGGTGAGGCTCACAGTCGCTGCCCTGGGTTGAGCACCAGAACCACCTGGAGAGCCTGGTAAGAGACCCCACCCTCTGCTCAGGATGGAGGCACCCCAAGCTCTGAGAGGACAACAGGAAGGCGGCAGGATGAGCAGGTGGAAGGAGCCAAGAAGCCAGGTCATGGGGCCTCCAAGCCACAAGTCCTGAACTTTGCATCCCCACGCCCAGGTGTGGCCTTCAGACCCACACCTGCCAGCGTCAGACATCACCAGATGGCAGGTTTTGATGGTGACATGGGAGAGTGCCTGTGCACCCCCAGGCACAGCCTCACTGAGCCACCCTTCCTGAGCCTGGTCGGTGGGCTGCTCCTGATAGGGTCCACGGTGGGGTGAGTGGAGGGGGAGGCCTGCCCCGCAGACCCCAGCTCTCTGCTCCCTCTCCTCCAGGAGCCTCCCATCCCCGAGGGCTGGGTGGAACCTGCAGCTGTGCTCCCATCACAGCACTGTCCTGTCGCCTTGATCATCTCTCTCACTAGTCCACAAGCTTCGCTGGGGCTCAGGGCACATCTTACTCCTCTTTGCAGTCCTAGTGTTAGGGCTCAACATGTCTCTCTTAACCAGGGCACAACCTGAAACTCCTGCGCTCCAGCCCAGCCAGAATCCAGAGAACCACTAGGTGGCAAAGCTGGTGGTCCAACAGGTGCTCTGACCGTCCTTGCTGGCACCACATCTACCTGCCCCAGGTAGACCTGGATTCTGCCAAAGGTCCTGCTCAGTCAGGGGGATGCAGGGTGTATAAATGAGGTGGGTCATTCACAACCTGGGACAAGGAAGGCACAGGCTCATTTTCATCCACTCTGAAGCTGCTCCCGAAGATCTATCTGGAAGGAGCGTGAAGAAATAGCACCCTTGCAGAATGCCAGCTGGCCTCTTGATGCGTCTGCTCTGAAGGGGCCACACTTGCAGGTGGGTCGAGATGCACTTTCTTTAAAAAGGATTCATCACTCCTCCTTTGTTGGGCTTCGTCTGGGATCTGCTGGAAGCCTGGGAAAGCTGCCGAAGTTTGGGGGTGGGGAATGCTCCAGAACTCATCTGCTTTCACCACCTCAATTTTGGCCGAGGAGACCAAGGAGACCAAAGAGAAGGGACAGGCCCAAAGTCTGAGGCAGTAAAAGGCAGAGCCCGGCACTACTCACCCACCTGCCCCAGCTGCCCACTTTTCAGAGCAACACATGGACTCTGGATCGTGCCAGTGGTTACACTGGCCTTCACGCCGGTTAGGGAGTACAGATCTAATACTACCTTTTGGTACCCACAGGGAAGACTGTTGGGGAATGAGATGGACCGTGACCATCACCACCACCCCAGAAGCCTGCCCTTGGCACATGGCATCAGGGCCAGGGACAAACAAACCACAGGCGCACTTAGTTTCTCAAATTTGTTGAAGGCTGAGTGGGGTATACATTTGGGGAGATGCCCCAAACTTGGCTTTGAAGGCTCTAGCTCTCAGCTGCTTGCTCCTTCTGAGGTCCAAGCCCCAGGCCCATCCATCTTCTCTATTGAGGCACTGCAACGTGAGTTGCAGACACCAATACACCTTGCCCTTGCTTAAGTATTTTTAAGGAAAATCCCAGGCATTATTATTTCACCCATAAATACTTTAGTATATATCTTTAATAGATAAATATTATTTGCTTTAGCATAACCACAAAACCATTATGACACCTAACAAAGTTAGTAATTCCTTGACACCATCTGCTATCCAGTCCATGGTTAAATTCTGTGGGGTGAATGCTGAATGACTGACCACGTGGACCCTGTCCTTCCAGGTTTCTCAGAGTCTCTGTGGAGCCCCTGGGCCAGACCCTGTAGTGAAGCCTGCAGGATCTTCCTTCTGGCCCCAGAAGCTCTGGTTGAGTCCACAAGCCTGCCTGGCCTCAGGCTCCTGGGAAGAACGGAGCTGTCAGCAAGAGAGCCTGGGGACTGAAGCCCAGCAGGAAGATGCCAGACAACTGGAGGTCTCCCCAGTGGTCCCCAGCCCTGGCTGCAGAGGGATATGGCAGCGTGTGTGAGGTGAGGAGGGAGAGGTCTCCAGGGGCAGGAATTCAGTGAGGAGATGGCCCTAACCTGTCACCAGGGCCTCAGGGCAGGGGCAGATGGGTCACAGAAGCAGCAGATTCCGGAATCACTGCCCCTGAGACAGATCACCATCCTCCTGCTGCGTGAGCACCATGTGGCTGGTGTCACATGACATGGACAGAAATGAACAAGTTCCTGTGATTTATCACTTCTTCATCGATTTATTATTGCCTTTCTTTTTTTTTTGAATTTTAGGATTTTTCTAAGATTCTGTATAGCAAAATGGCAAAAATAACAATAAAATTTAGGATCAGGGAAAATATGGAGAGGGTAGAATATCAACACCAGGACAAGTTCAAACTGTAAATTTGTCTTTGATCTAACTAGAAGACTTAGCAAAAAATGAAATTAAATCAGCTACAGATTTACAGAAATTAGTTATATGTTATATCAAAGTTACACTTGCGTTTAGTAAAACTTTCTACAAGGCCGGTTACCAGGAAAAAAAAGAAAAGCATTTCCTTGACTCCTCTGCCCTTTTCCAGCTCCTCAAAGGGGAGACTACTTTGAATTCATTTATTGATTCTTTTGCATTACCTCCCCATCTCTAAATTACACACCTATATTGCTAGTTCTTTCTCTTACAGGCATTATCTTTTGTCTTTCCACCATGGAAGATAAGGATCTAGCCATCTTTCATGCATTTCACTTCCCAAGTTCCACACTCCTAAATTGGTTGTGTCATTTGTTTAGATCTATGGTCAGTATTTATTATTTCGACTATTAAACTATTCACAGCTGAGCCATGTTGTAGTTTGATTATTTTTATTTCCTGATCATCTTTTGGTTTTTCCTACAGCTAATAATTGTCTGGCTTAGTGTTCTGTATGCTTACCAGTGATTGAACTCAGAATCCTTTCCAGCTGTGTAAATTTTATCAGCATATTCCACATATTATGTGATAATAATAACAGCAAAAACTTATGTAACCAGCACTGCTCTGGGTACTCCACACATACCCCACAATCACCTGATGAGAAAGGTAACCTGAGTTTCCCCATTTTGATACTTGGGGAGACTGAAGCACAGAAAATTTAAGTAAAGTCACCTATATAGGTAAAACCTACAGTCTCCCTCATGTGTGTCCCCTTTACTCTCACGCAGCACACTTCACCCTTCAGATTCATTTGGCACTTAGTTCTACCACTTACCGACTGTGTTAGAAAAACCACCCAGTCGTCCCTCTTCTGTGAAGGGAAAAACCCCGTCCTCTTCCTCCCACGTGTCTCCTTTATTCTCACACAGAACACTTCACTTCTGACACCTCTGGTCACCAAATGTGTGGAGGTTTTCCCCCCGCAAAACAATCCTCTGTGACACCAGCTGGGTGTCCTACAATTTAACCCAATTCTAATACTATCTACCTGAAGGTAGTGTCGGATCCCACAGGTTAAGGGCTCAGTCCCACAAGACTGCCCCCCACCCCCTGCCCCACTTTAGATGCCAGTCAAAATCCCCATGTTGTCACATGTGCTTCTGACCCATCGGCTATAAATCACAGATTCCCATAACCACCTCCTTGAGTTCGATTAATTTGCTAGAGTGACTCACAGAACTCAGAAAAACAGTTTACTTACTGTTTACTAATTGATTATAAAAGGATACAAATGAACATCTAGATGGAAGAGATGTGTAGGACAAGGTATGTGGGAAGGGCACAGAGCTTTCATGCCCTCTCAGGGCCCATCACTCTCCCCAAATCTCCATGTGTTCAACAACCAAGAAGCTCTCTGAACCCCATACTATTGGGATTTTATGGCAGCTTTATCACATAGACATGATTGATCATTAATTCCATTTCCAGCCCTTCTCTTTTCTCATGAGAATGGGGGGTTAGGGCTGAAAATTCCAAGCTTTTAATCATGGTTTGGTCTTTCTGGTGACCAGTCCCCATCCAGGAGCCCACCTAGAGTCACCTCATTAGAACAAAAGACCTTCCTATCACCCAGGAAATTACAAGGGTTTCAGGAGCCCTGTGCCAGGAACCGGGGTCAGAGACCAACACATATTTTCTGTTATCTCACATCACCCCAAAGCACAGGCAAGTAAGTGGTGGCAGTGAGATTCAAATCCAGATCGTCTGGCTAGAGTCCATTCTTTCAAATAATAAAAGTAGGTTATTCATTCCATCTGTTTGAAGAAATCTCTCCTACAGCTTTCTGACCTGCTCCAATCAGGAATGACTCTCCTACACTTGACCACCTACTCCAATCCTAGAATCCATGCCAGAGGTCACTGCCATGGATCAGTTTACTGGATATCCCTCCAGACTATTTTCTATGCATTTACATATACATTGTACATAGAAAAATATATAGTTTAGTTGTGCTTTTCCTTTTATAGGAATATTCTTATTTTTCTGCAAATTGCTTTTCCATTAAAAATGTAGCTTGAAATAAATATGGCTTACAGAGATCTCCAATTGATATGATATGGAAACCTCTCTAAGCCATATTTATCTCAAGCTATCAGTGAATTTATAGTTCACTTCTCATTTTTCACTGGAACACTCAGCAAATTCCCTGGTACATAATTCTATGGGTACACATGTGGATATTTTATTAGGAGAATGAATCTCTGGGAATAGAATTCCTAGGACAAAGGGGCAGTATTAATTTTAATAAAACTTCCAAATTATCCTCCAAAAAACCAGAACCAGTTTATGTTTATGAGTGGATGACCCTGCCAATTACACACTCTGTCTTCATTGTTGGATACTATCGACCTTTAGATCAAGCAAAACCAAAAGTTATATTTGTTTAAATTTGCATGTCTCTAAATACTATTGCATCTCTCTAAGGTTGAGCATAAATTTCCTAAGCTTATTGGACATTTGTGTGTCTTTTTCTGTAAACTGCCTATTCATATAACTTACCCATTTTTCTATTGGGTTTTCAAAAAATTTTTCCTATTGATTGGTTGGAATTCTTTATTCTGGATATTAATCTTCATTATTCTTTGGTTGCTTATCTTTCAGTGTTATTTATGATCTTTTATTGTGCAGGAATTTTAAACTTAAGTGTAGTAATATTTGTCAATATTCCCTTTATGGTATATGTATTTTATATCTAAGATCTGAGATTATTTAATAATGTTCTATATTATCTTCTAACATTTTTATAGTCAGCACTTTAGTCTTTCTGGAATCTATTTTTATTTCCACATGGAAGAATATTAATTTAAAATTTGCATAAATGGTTTGTTTTAGTGTATAGTTCAGTGGGTTTTAACATATATATCGATTCATGTAACCACCACAGAAATCGGTATACAGAACAGTTTCAAGACCCAAAAAACTCCCTCATGCTGTTCCTTTATAATCAAACCTCCCCCTCATCCCAACCGCTGGCAACCACTGATCTGTTCTCTGTCCCTATAGTTATGTTTTTACCAAAATGCCATATAAATGGAATCACCAGGAAAATTTGCTCAGGTTATAGCATGTAATCTTTGAGTCTGGCTTCTTTCACTCAGTGTAATACTTGGAGAATCATTCATGTTGATACACGTATCAATGGTCCATTCTTTTTTATTGCTGAGTAGCAATACTCAGCATAGTTTGTATATTCCCTTGTATGAATGTATCACAGTTTGTTTATACATTCACTCATTGAAGGACATTTGGGCTGTTTCCAGTTTGGGGCAATTATGAATAGAACTGCTATAAACATTCGTGGACAGGTTTTGCTGTGCACATAAGTTTTCCTTCCTCTATGGCAGAGGCCAGCAAACTACAGCCCATGATCCAAAACCCACCAACTGCCTGTTTTTGTAAATAAAGTTTTATTCAAACCAGCCACACTCGTTTGTTCATGCATTGGTTGATTTCCTGCTATAATGGCTGAGTTGGGTAGTTGCGACAGAGACTGTGTGGTATAGAAAGTCTAGAATATTTACTGCCTGGCCCTTTCCAGGAAAAGTTTACTGACCCCTGGAGTTCATAAATTATTTTTGGGGGTCGCTTTACCCAGTTCTTCCCTCTAGGGAGGGAGGGAGGCCCCACCCTCCTGGGACCACAGCTCCACCTACTGGAGAGGAAGGTTCCCCTCCCTTAGTTTTGGCTCTTCAGAGGTCTTTGGCCACTGCTGATGCCACCGTGAAAGTGCTTAGGGGCCTGGACACAGGAGACCAGAGAAAATAAAATAAAAATAAAAATAGTGGGGGATTTCCACACTCTCTGAGCATTACGCTCAAGCCAACACTAAGGGACTTCTCCTGCCTCTCTCTCTGCTGTGCAGTGCTCACTTCCGGTTTCAACCTGCATTTAATTCAGGCTGGAGAATACTGGAAGAAGAAAAATGGTAAACTCACCACCACTTCAGTGGTACCTCAGATTCTGGTCTTCTCCCCAGTCCTCCTGCCTCTCTTTTCAGAGCCCTCAAATAGCTGGTCCATGCATTTTGTCCACTTTTTATAGCTGAGCTAAATCTGTGAAGTCTGTCTTCTCCGCAGTTGTGCAGCCACTGATGTCTCTGCTCAGATTTTTTTTTTTATAATTAAGACTGGTTTTCTAGGGGTCACCCCCCCCCATGTCTGTACAGCTCAGTATTCAGCAAAAGATTGATCAGAGGTTGTGCAAAAACATGTCAAGCCATGTTTGACTTGCTTTGCTGCCAGAGCGTACATTCAAACATCAGGCCTTTTACAAGTCTGCCCTGGCTTTTATTTCCCTCTGGGCTTGCTCGTGTCTCCTCCGTGCATACACAGGCTCAGTAACCTAGAGATAAGTGGATAGGGTTGGGGTCTTTTCTGATATCTGCTGCACAGGTGCAAAGGCTCCAGTCTGCCTAAGATAGTTTGTCAAGCCCCCTGTAGATGTCTCATCACCCAGATGTTGCTAAATTCCCAGCAGACCAGTCCATTACTTGCCCCAGACAGGCTGTAAGGTCCTACTAATGGCTCTGCTGGCCCCCTAGGTTTGCTTGCTGCTGAGATAGCCACTTAAACTGACCATGCTCCAAATCCTGTTAGCCATCTCCAGCAGCTGCAATGAAGCTTGCTGTTTTCCTGGGCTGCCCTGCCCTGGTTGAACTACTGCGCCAACAGTGCCAGAGGAGGGAGCCACAATGGAAAAAACCACCCAAACTGCACTGTGTTGAGCAGTTTTGATGCATAAAACAATTTACAGAATGCGTTCGGTAGAATTCTAGAGTACTGAAATGGTTGTTTTGACCATTTTTTCCCCCAGCTTTTAGAGTTGCTTTTGGGGGAGAAGATTTGTCAACCTCCTTACTCCATCCTGACAGAAGCAAAAGTCTGCCTTAAGTTTTATATAAGCAAAAATAATAGAAGAAAGCAGGCTACCTACCACCAGCCCAAAACCTCCCTGGGGCAGGGATGCTTGTCTCTTCACAGACATCCTCAAACCATCTGCTAAAAGACTCCACACTTTCCCATCAACCACACATTCATTCTGAATCAACTATGCCCCACCGTTAGCTTCCTCTGTAGTTCAGAACTGAATTCCCATGACCTTTAACCTCTAGAAATCCAGTCACCTCCCCAAATTGGGATGTGCAGGGCAACAGTGAACTGTATAACCAGACCCAGTGTGCTTACAAAACAAACAAACAAACAACCTTCTTCCATTTTTTCTTTTTTTAGAAATTTATTTATTTATTTATTTTAGGCTGCTTTGGGTCTTCATTGCTGCAAGCGAGCTTTCTCCAGTTGCGGCGAGTGTGGGCTACTCTTCCCTGCGGTGCGCGGGCTTCTCATTGCGGTGGCTTCTCTTGTTGTGGAGCACAGGCTCTAGGCGTGTGGGCTTCAGTAGTTGTGGCACGTGGGCTCAGTAGTTGTGGCTTGCAGGCTCTAGAGCGCAGGCTCAGTAGTTGTGGCGCACGGGCTTAGTTGCTCTGCAGCATGTGGGATCTTCCCGGACCAGGGCTCGAACCTGTGTCCCGCGCATTGGCAGGCGGATTCTTAACCACCGCGCCACCAGGGAAGTCCCCCATTTTTTTATTTTCAAGCTTTCCATTTCATATTAAGTGTCTCCGCTCTCAATTGGACATAGCTGTATTTTGTTCGTCTATCCAATCTGAGATTCTCTATCATTATTAGGTGAGTTTAATCTTTTATATGCAGTGCCATTCTTTGGCCTTATTTCTAGACCAGTGACTCTCAACAGGGGGCAATTTTGCTTCCCCCAACACCACCAAGGGCCATTCGGCAAATGTCTGGCAATACTTTTTGGTTTTTACAATGAGAGAGTGATGGCGCTATTGGCATCTAATGGGTGAGGAGGCCAGGGATTCTGCTAAACACCTACAACGCACAGTATGGTCCCCCACAGCAGAGAAGCTGTTCTAGATGTTTGGGGGTGTCGGGGAGGGGGAAATTCTCCCCCTATACCTCTTGAGTTTTTGTGGCTGGACTAATAATAAAATGGACATAAGACAGATTAACAGGAGAAAAAGAAACAACTTTTAATTCACGTACTCAGAGGTCTTATAGAAATAGGACCTAAGAAGTGGCTGAAATAGGCAGCTTTTACACTTTTTAGACAAATAAACAAATTTCTCTGAGGAATTTCTGGGATGAATTGACAAGACAAAGAAACTTAGGTTTGGGGTGCTTAATTAGTAAGGAATCTAAATAGAGTCTGGTCTTGGGGTAGTAAACTAAAGAAGTAACGAGGTTTGTTTGTATAGATTTCTTGGCCCAAATTCCCTGTCTCTGGTGATAAGGGGGTTCTTCTACCTCCAGATGCAGGGAATGTACCTTTCACATGGGAGATTTATTTCCTGCTTTCAGGGAAACAAAAAGAAGGGTCAGAGTATCCCTCTTGCATCAGCCATTTCTCAAGTAACTTTGATTCAGAGTAATCAGTATGCCATTGAGGCATATCTTGGGGCAGCTTGCCCTTGGCCCCAACAGGGGTTACACATTCTATTTCTCAATAACTAAATCCTAGGGATGTAATCATTGACATTGTTGGGCTGTGAATCACTGACTCACTATACACCCAGTAAATAACCACCAAAAAATGTTCCATCTGCTGATTTCCAAAGGCTCCTAATCACTGCATCACATGCTTAGCAATACCAGAAACTGCTGTTGATTAACAAATACTGATCCAGAATTGCCTCCATCTATGTCCCACAGGAAACCCACTTGCTTGACCCTCAAACCCCTTAATTACTGACAAGGAATCACTAAGAGGCGTGAATTTCATAAGACTAAGGCCCCACACAGACCATAGAGAGCATAAGTCACCTTGCAGTCACTAGGCATATAGGCCCTAACCATTGACACCCAGAGCATCCACAACCCAGACACCACCCCCTAATCACTACCTTGCAGACAACCACAATCACTGACTTCCGTAGGCCTCCCAATCATTCACCTACACATTTCCCTCAATCAGCAACGCTCACAGGCCCTCAGTTGCTTTAAGAGAACTCCATGTTCCTACCCCTTACAGACCCCCCAACCCCTGACATCAACAGATCCCAAATCATCGACCCAGTAGGCACCTAAAACCTGATATCCAAGGACTCCTACCTCTGACCTGACAGACAGCAAATAGCTGCATAGATTCTTGCACAGTGAAGTCTAAAGTACATTAATCATTGACCACCCCCTACATATTCCCATCACTGATTCCTCCCCAGAATATTAATCACCAAAGAAGATATACAGATGGCAAATACACATATGAAAAGATGCTCAACATCATAGGGAATTACAAATTAAAGCAACAGTGGGATACCATTACATACCTATCAGGAAGGCTAACATGCAAAATACTGACAATATCAAATGCTGGTGCGGATATGGAGCAACAGGAACTCTCATTTGCTGGTGGGAATGCAAAATGGTACAGCCACATTGGAAGATTTTGGCAGTTTCTTGCAAACCTAAATATAGTGCTACCATATGGCCCAGGAATTGTGCTCTTAGGTATTAATATTAACCCAAATGAGCTGAAAACTTATGTCCACACTGAAACTTAGACAGGGATGTTTACAATAACTTTATTCATAATTGCTGAAAACTGGAAGCAACCAAGATGTCCTTCAAAAGGTGAATGGATAAATAAACTATGGTACATCCACACAATAGAATATCATTCAGCAATAAAAGGAAATGAGCTATCAAGCCATGAAAAGACACGGAGGAACCTTAAATGCATATTGCTTAGTGGAAGAAGCCAGTCTGAAAAGGCTACATACTGTATGATTACAACTATATGACATTCTGGAAAAGGCAAAACAACAAAGACATGTACACCCGTGTTCAGAGCAGCACTATTCACAATAGCTACGCAGTAGAACCAATCCACATGTCCACTGATGGATGAATGGATCAACAAAATGTGCAAAGACAAATACTGCCTGATTCCACTTTTATGAGGTATCTTAACTAGTCAAATTCATAGAAACAGAAAGTAGAAATGTGGTTAACCAGAGGCTGGGGGAGGGGGAAATAGGAAGTTGCTGTTTAATGGGTACAGAGTTTCAAATTTGCAAGATGGAAAAGTTCTTGACAGTTGTTGTGCAACAATGTGAATGTACTTGACACTACTGAGCTGTACACTTAAAATGGTTAAGATGGTAAATTTTATGTTTTTTTATCACAATAAAAAATGTTAAGAATTATAGAGATAGTAAAAAGATCTGTGGTTGCCAGAGTTTCATGTGGTGGCGGAAGGACGAATAGGTGGAGCACAGGGGATTTTTAGGGCTGTGAAACTATTCTGTATGACACTGTAATGCTGGATACATCATCATACATTTGTCCAAATCCATAGAACTTCACAAAACAAAGGGTAAACCCTAAAGTAAACCAGGTAACTTTAGTTAATAATGTATCAGCCTTAGCTCATGAATCGTAACAAATGTAACACGCTAATGCAAGATGTTAATAACAGGGGTGATGAAATTAAATTGATACTTTAAAGGCAGGACAAGAAAACTTAAACATCAAATTCCCTCTGTGTGTTGTTTGGGCCTCCTCCCTCCCTCCCTAATGTGCAGTGTACATCTGCGTTACACATTAACCAGAACACCTAAAAGATGGGAGTGCCTGCTTGACCGCAAAGATCCATTTTTTTCCCCTTTCTTCTGAAGCTAGCAATGTAACTTCTTAAAAGAATAGCATTCTTTCCCGACTCTATAAGGGGTCATGGTGACTTGCTGCTCGCTTTGTACTTGCTTACCTGGACTATGTAACCTTGGTGAACTTTATGTAAAATATTAATATCTCATTTTGATGTACAATCCTTTGTCTCAAAAATGTGTATGACTATGCCTTCAACTTCTAACAGGCAGAAGAGTCCTCAGAGCTTTCTGAGAATCTGCTTCCCGGGTTTTAATCTTCAGCTTGGCTTGAATAAAATTCCCACTTTTTTCTTTTATTTATTTATTTATTTATTTATTTATTTATGGCTGTGTTGGGTCTTCGTTTCTGTGCGAGGGCTTTCTCTAGTTGTGGCGAGCGGGGGCCACTCCTCATAGCGGTGCGCGGGCCCCTCACTGTCGCGGCCTCTCTTGTTGCGGAGCACAGGCTCCAGACGCGCAGGCTCAGTAATTGTGGCTCACGGGCCCAGTTGCTCCGCGGCATGTGGGATCTTCCCAGACCAGGGCTCGAACCCGTGTCCCCTGCATTGGCAGGCAGACTCTCAACCACTGCGCCACCAGGGAAGCCCCTTTTTTCTTTTTAACTTAGCTGTTAATTGAATTTTTGTCGACAGGGGAAACCGTGAGCCACGGAGAGACAGGGTATATGGGAACTCTGTATGATGTGATCAATTTTCTACAAACGTAAAACTGCAAAAAAAAAGTTTATTAATTAAAAGATTAATGCAAATGGTGTTGGTCATACAGTTAGTTGGACTCTTTCTGTTTTGTGAAGCGTGTGTTTTCAAGATCCATCCATACTACCTAGTCTTTCACAGTGTTTGTCCACTAGTGTCAGACACTCAGGCTGCCTCCAAACAAATAGAGGTCCTCATCTATATTCACTGTGAGGACAAGATTTGCTCAGGGATATTTGCCTAGGATTCAGATTTCTAAGTCATAGGATTAACTTATACTTAAATAAGGAGTGCCACATGGCACTCAAAGGGCTGCTGTCACCCACTGGGCATGGAGTTCCTCTGTCCTCTCTCATGCCTGCCAAAACTTGGCATGACCTAGCTCTCCAGTGTATGATAATCTCGTGGGTATAAATAATATATCAGCGTTGTTTTAACTTGCATTTCTGTAAATATTAGTAAGTTCAAATATCTCTTCATATGTTTCTTATCATCTCGCTTGTGAACTGCCTATCATGTTCCTTGCCTATTTTGCTATTGGAGTTCCCTTATTGAATTTTCCCCCTCTTTACCATTTCAAAGGTTTGCACTAAATATCCTTGGGAATATATCTTAATTTGCTTCTTTTGATATTTCTAATGATAAAAATTAATATCCAATCATTGCAAACAATTAAAATACAGGAAAGACCATTTACATAAAGCAACCTCCCAGACTCTATCACTGTTGATGTTATTTGCACATATCTTCCCAGCCTACAGTTTTGCCAAAACACCCAATATTTTCCAAAAATGTCTAGTATTATGCATTATTTTTTTTAAGTCTTTACTGGAGTAAAATTGCTTTACAATATTGTGTTAGTTTCTGCTGTACAATAAAGTGAATCAGCTATTATGCATTATCTTCAAACCTTCTTTCAAACATGTTTATTATTTTATTAATAAATAAGTAAATATTTTTATTATAGAGATTTTCAATCCAATATAAAAGAAAAATACTAGTAAAATGGCCATGATGTTTCTATCACCCAGCTTCAACAATTATCAACACACAACTAAATTTGTTTTGTCTGTAATTCAACTCCCCCAATGGAATATTCAAAAGTAAGTCCCAGACACTGTATCATTTTATAGATAGATACTATATTATGTGTCTTTAAAGCATAAAAACTCTCTTTTAATAACATAACCACAATACCATTATTGTGGTTAAATATTTTAAAATTTACCAAAGTCCCTTAATATTATCAATGTTCAAATTTCTCTGATTGTCTCATAAGTCTCTATTTACAACTGGATTATTCAAATGAGAATCCTACGTAGTCTCCGTAGCATTTGGTTGATATGACTCTTAAGTATCTTTCCATCAATATCACTTCCCCTCCCTCTTTTTTATTCTTATATTTTACTTGTCAAAGCATCCTTGTCACTTGTCCTAGAATTTCACATTGTGGATTTAGCTCACTGTATCTCCATTGTGTCCTACAATATATACCTCTATCCTCTGAATTTCCTGTAAACAGGTATTAGAGGTTTGATCAGATTCCAGTGTGATATTTTGATAAGAATATTTTATCGGAGATGCTGTGCATTTTTAACTGCATCTGTTCATACACACATGATATTGCATTGTATCTCTTTTTGTGATGCTAATATTGGCCAGTGGCCTTGGGTATTGGAACGTTTTTGTTTTGTTTTCCTTATCAATATATTGTACATACCTTTCAATGTCAGAATCTACCAGCTTATCTAGTCAGTCTGTAAGGAAGACATACTGGAGTTCTCTTCTGGGTACTCATACAGTACAAACTGCCAGTACAGTTGTGGTTTGTAACAAGAGGCTGCACATTTTTGCATTGTTCCCTGCCACCCATAAGTTTCACAGTTATATTAATGAACTTTCTCAAATCTCTAAGATGCAAGTTATCTATATGTTCAAGAATGAACTGTCTGAAATTTATTTTGGAAAGATCTTATTATGCCTTTTAGACATCTAAGAATAAATATTCAACTGCAATGTTTTGTCTTTAGTTTATTGTTTGGTTCCAAAGTAGTTGGACATTTACTCTGACATCCCAAATGCTTGACAAGCCAGCCTTCTTCTACAAAAAAAGACAAAGAAAAGGAAGCAAAGAAGATTGTATGCTGATTATATTCATGAGAATATTTTTAAAACATATTTTAAAAATCACTTGTGGGCTTCCCTGGTGGCGCAGTGGTTAGGAATCTGCCTTCCAATGCAGGCGACACGGGTTCGAGCCCTGGTCCGGGAAGATCCCACATGCCGCGGAGCAACTGGGCCCGTGAGCCACAACTACTGAGCCTGCGCGTCTGGAGTCTGTGCCCCGCAACAAGAGAGGCCGCGACAGTGAAAGGCCCACGCACCGCGATGAAGAGTGGCCCCCGCTTGCCACAACTAGAGAAAGCCCTCGCACAGAACCGAAGACACAACACAGCCATAAAATAAATTAATTAATTAATTTAAAAAAAAAGAATTACTCAATATCAGGACTTCCCTGGTGGTGCAGTCGTTAAGAATCCACCTGCCAATGCAGGGTTCTATCCCTGGTCCAGGAAGATCCCACATGCTGTGGAGCAACTAAGCCCGTGTGCCACAACTACTGAGCCTGTGTTCTAGGGCCTGTGAGCCACAACTACTGAGCTCGCGTGCTGCAACTACTGAAGCCTGCGTGCCTACAGCCCGTGCTCCACAACAAAAGAAGCCACCTCAATGGCACTGCAACGAAGAGTAGCCCCCGCTCGCTGCAACTAGAGAAAGCCCGCGCACAGCAATGAAGACCCAATGCAGCCAAAAAAAAAAAAAATTACTCAATATTACTAAAAACTATAGGTATAAAATTTAATGAAAATATTATTCGCAATAGACCCCTAAGTATGGAAAACCCTGTATATACAGTTCTGTTTAAGTAAGTTATGTTATAGCAACATACTCTAATACTGTTTAGCTAAAAGGAACAATATATTTATTTTTTCAAAATTCCTCAAATTTTTATTGAGTGACTACCATAAGTGTTGACTGTACAGGAGTAAAACAACAAACAAACAAAACAAAGACCCTGCCCTCTGGGCCTTACATCCTAGTAGCTAGATGAGGTTAATGTTGCTGTAAAAGCAGCAAAATATTTAAATAACAGTATCAAGGACACTGAAGCTGAGAAAAAAAGGAATGGGCTGAAAACATAAATCTTGTGATGGCTGGTATAGAGATGCCAATTAAAACATGGAAGCTGATGACGTCACCTCATTCTCACACTGAAATTCTCAAAGCTAGTCTGAACACAAGAGGCCATAATCTTTTTTTCTTTTTTTTTTGGCCACACCACGTGACATGTGAGATCTTAGTTCCCCAACCAGGCATTAAACCGGCACCCCCTGCAGTGGAAGCGAGGAGTCTTAACCACTGGACCACCAGGAAATTCCCAAGAGACCATAATCTTGTGGTTCCCCTATGAGATGTCCTGATACACTGTCTTAAGATGTCGGAGTAGAAGGATGTGAGCTCACCCCTTCTTACGAAAACACCAAAATCACAGCTAACTGCTGAACAACCATTGACAAAAAAACGCTGGAAACTACCAAAAAAGATACCTGACATCCGTAGACAAAGAAGCCACAACGAGACAGTAGGAGGGTACAGTCAAATCCCATACCCAACGGGTGGGCTACCCAAAAACTGGAAAATAATTATACCACAGAAGTGCTCCCACAGGAGTGAAAGTCCTGAGCCCCACATCAGGCTTCCCAGCCTGGGGGTCCAGCAAAGGGAAGAGGAGCGTCCAGAGAATCTGGCTTTGAAGGCCAGCGGGGTTTGATTGCAGGAACTCCACAGGACTGGGGGAAACAGAAACTCCTATGAGATGTCCCAGCAAAAGGCCCTCTCCTCATGCCAGCTGCTCTCACATGCAGGACTTGGGTACTTCCTCCAAGGCCAAGGCCATGAGGATGGTACTCTCCAGAGCACCTTGGGACAGTACACGTCATTGACACAGGGCACACTTCCAGGACACATATGTTAAATAGTGCAGTAGAAAATGTAGAACCTGAAAAAAGAGTTGCATCATGACAACACAATATACTAAAATAGATATGCACATGCGAAGGGAATGTGAATAAGAAAAATACTTTTAGGATATTTCTATCCTGCCAGTCAGGGTCCTGGCAGAGCACAGATGGCACCCTCAAACTGGGTACTTCAAGAGGACTAAGAAAATGGCAAAAGTGTGGGCAGGGGTAGAAAAGCCACAGAAGGTGTATAGTACCATGGGTCTGAAAACCTGGATCCCTCAAGCACTAGCCAATAGCTTAGAGTGGGGAGGGGAGAGAGACAGATTGAACCAAGGGCTGCCTGCCAGGAACTCGGAATGTGAACACATGAAACACAGGTGACTTCACAGGGACCTGATGTCCCCAGACAGCAAGTGCATGTGGGGATCTCAGGTGTCACTTGCTCCCCAGCCAGACCCAGACTAGCCCAGTCCCTCCCAATGGCCTCTGCAGTGCATCTTCCAGCCTTGCCCCCTCTTCCCACGGGCTGCCCACCCCAGGCTCATCCCATAGCCCTGAGCATCCGCTGCCACTTAATCGAACTCCAAACCTGGTCAAGTCAGAGAAGGGCCGACCACGACACACAGGAAGGCAGTTTCCAGAATCCTCTGGTCCAGATATTTAAATATCTACACACACACACACAATCTCTTCAGTTCCATCCCTATATGTACCCTCTCTCTCGGTCTATTTCCCTGTTGTCAGTCTGCAAAGTCTGGTGATTTTTATCAGGGTAATGAGAATACAGATGCCTTTTAAAAATGCTATATGCTGTTCTGTTTACTCTGACTATTTATAATCAATAGACATCAATTTATGAATGAACAGAAAAAGTTATACAGCCATTCACATTTTTAAAAAAATGTTTCAAAAGTCCTGCCAATAAAAATTACTTAAAATTGTTCTATTTAATTTCTGGAGTCATTTGGTCACCAAAGGTTCTGCAATTACGTATTTATCTTCAGTTTTTATATTAAAACCTTGTAAGAAGCCTCTATTGAATGGATCCCAAATGATACGTAACTAATTCCTTAGTTATGTAGCTCATGAGGAGAATTGAGATGAGGGTGTAACATGGGAGTTAAAACCCTGGATTCTGGGTCAGGGTAACAGAGGTTTAAAAACCAATTTCATTGTCTAATAGCCTCTATAGCCTTGGAAAAGCTACCTAATCCTAGTTTCCTCATTTCTCAAATAGAAGTAATAATACCTACCTGATGTGGTTGTCATAAGGACTGAGTAGGATAGTAATAGTAGCAGGTGAACATGCATTGAAGGGCTGTCTGAGTGAGGCAATGGGGTGAGGGCTTGATAAGGATTACCTCATTTAATCCTCACAACGACCATGCAGTGGGCATTATTATTGTGCCCATATTACAAGTGAGAAAATGGAATTAGAGTGGTCAATGTCCTTATTCAAAGTTACACAAGTAAGTGATCGAATCGAAATTAATCCACAGTGACAGATGAATAAAGAAGATGTGGCACATATATACAATGGAATATTACTCAGCCATAAAAAAGAATGAAATAATGCCATTTGCAGAGACGTGGATGGACCTAGAGATTATCATACTAAGTGAAGTAAGTCAAACAGAGGAAGACAAATATCATATGATATAGCTTATATGTGGAATCTGAAAAAAAAAGATACAAATGAACTTATTTACAAAACAGAAACAGACCCACAGACATAGAAAACAAACTAATGGTTACCAAAGGGGAAAGGGGGGGAGGGATAAATTAGGAGTTTGGGATTAACACATAAACACTACTATATATAAAATAGAAAATCAACAAGGATCTACTGTATAGCACAGGGAACTATACTCAATATTTTGTAATAACCTATAAGGGAAAAGAATCTGAAAAAGAATGTGTGTATATATATATATATATATAACTGAATCACTTTGCTGTACACTCAAAACTAACACGACATTGTAAATCAACTACACTTCAATAAAAAAAATTAATCCACAGGCAGTCTGTCTCCAGAGCCACATGTTCTTAACAATGTGCTTCCAGAAGGCCCATAAAACACACATAAGCTGGCATGAGGCGAATGCTTAATAAGTGGTCATTGTTATTAAGATGAGTAATACGACAATTAGATATAGTCGACTTAGTTCATATACAGTGGCTATTCTTTTTGTTTCGAAACACTGTATGAAAGAAAAATTGTGACTCTTTTGACTCTATGACTAGACATGCTTATTCTCCAAGATGACACAGTTGAAAACGATATGCCAGTGCTTCATCTTCCCATTACATTACTGCAAGATTCCTCATCCTGCCTACGAAAGAATGGGGAATTCATAGACTTGCACTGTCTTATACAGTAGCCACTAGTCACAGGAATTGAGAAGTGTAAAATACATGCGGGATTTCAATAATTTTAGTATGAAAAAAGAATGTACAATATCTCATTAATAACTTCCAATTGTTTACGTGTTGAAATGATATAATTTAGGATATATTGGGTTAAATGAAATGTATTCTTAAAATTAATTTCACTCGTTTCTTTTTACTTTTTATAAAGTGGCTACAAGAAAATTTATTTATGTGGCTTGCAAAATCTTTCTACTGAAGAGTGCTGGTCCTGGCAGAGCCTGGCAATGAGGCCTGAAGCAGGTTAGACATAATCATGGTTTATAAAATTCTAAATCCAGTTATAAAACCAAATATCAAAATATGATTATTATATAAATTTATTATATAGTATATTGATAACTGTATGAACCATAAACCCTACATTATATTAAAAATGATAAGAAACAGGGATGGGAAAGGACATAACAATGATCAGATGTATGTTAGATTCCTTCTGTTAAACAGATGGGCCTCAAAAATGCCATTTCAATCTTAACTTTAACAATTAGAGAAATGCCATGTGTTCTAGGTTCTGAGATACATGTTTCACATCCTAATAATATTCTGGATCAGAATTTGGCATGCAGTGGATAGGGTGGGGACAGAGGTCCTGGTGGGGCTGGGACATTGGAACTGAGTGTCAGGTCAACCTGGGACAGAGGGCAAAAATATCAGCCAAAGAAAGTTGGGGGGAGGAGAAAAAATGACCGCTGTTGACTCTTGACCACTCGGTCCCCTCCTCCCAGCCACCTGTCTAGCAGTTGAAGTCAGGGATCGAATTTGTTACAGGAAGTGTTAGCGCCGGAGACGCAGTCCCTCCCTTCCAGCTCCTCCGGCACTGCCAGGTCCTGACTCATGCCTCCATTTATTCCAGTCACAGTGACAAGTTGGAAGAGAAGGACGTGTCAGGTGCAGAGAACACAGGAGGAGAGGATCTGACTAGGGAGAAGGGGAGTGAGGGCAATCGAATAGGAATGGCTTCTGTTTCTCACCGCCACTCCCCCAGTTTATTTTGCGGCTGCTTCCGCCCCATCCCCCAGGAAGCGCAGGACCAGGAGGCAAGTGTGCTTTGGGGAAAAAGGCGACTATTCCAGAAGCTCAGTCAGGAGCTCTGGCTCAGCCCCACTGCAGCCAGAGCTGTAGGTCCCGGGCACAGCACGAGACCCCTCTTTGCCTGACCCAGTGGTTTAGAAGGGTGAGACTGAGCACCCCTTCATATTTGGACAGGAGATGCTAAGTTTGTCTTCCTGCACCAGCGTGGGGAGCATTGAGTCAGGACTGAATTCGAATTCCTCACCTGCCATCCTAGGCCTGATATACTCAAATGGAATTTACTTTTAGGGGCTATAGCCTGGGCAGTGCCAGAAAATGACTATAATGTGTATTGTACACTTTGAAAATTCAATGTATATTTTAAAACCTTGCTTGTCAGTTTGCTGATATTTTAACATACTGGTGGCCATTTAATGTATACTGTATTGTATTCCACAAAGATGTATAGTTGGCTCTCCGTATCTGTGGGTTCTCCCAAAGATTGAAAATACTCAAGGGACTTCCCTGGCGGTCCAGTGGTTAGGACTCCGCGCTTCCACTGCAGAAGGCACGGGTTTGATCCCTGGTCAGGGAACGAACATCCTGCATGCTGTGGGGTGTGGCCATATATATATATATATATATATATATATATATATATATATATATATATGGCAAAATATTCCAGAAAGTTCCAAAAAGCAAAACTTGAATTTGCCACTCTAGCAACTATTTACATAGCATTTACATCGTATTAGGTATTATAAGTAATATCTAGACATGATTTAAAGTATGCGGGAGAATATGTGTAGGTTACATGCAAACACTAAGCAATTTTATACAAGGGACTTGAGCATCTGAGGATTTTGGTATCCATGGAGGTCCTGGAACCAATCCCCTGAAGTTATCCAAGGATGACTGTATTAAACCCCCATGTGTACTCGGCACGTTATTGGTGTGTCTTTTTACTTCAATCCCATCTATTACAGAAAGGCCTCTGTTAACACATACAGGCGCTCTGCACTGCCCATCAGGTCTCAGGGCCCAGGGCCCAGGGGCATGGATTGCTGAGCACCATCAGCGAGGCGAGGAGGAATTGGGCAATGGAAAGCTGCCCCCTTTGATACATATACGGATGGGGAAGAAGTTAGTGGGAAACCCTAAATCAGGGCCAAAATGTGAGTGCTTCCAAAGCCAGGCATGGATAAATTTCTTCAATTCATTAGATTAATTGAGAAATTCTTAAATATTTTGAGCAGAGAAATGTTAACAGGAGACTATTTCAAGAAGCCTGCAAAGTAAGATTTGGGGTTTGGGGTGTGTAGGAGGTGGGGATCTTAAGGTAGGGCTACCTGGGCACAGGGGAAGGGGAGCAGAAAACGGCGGTTGCAGAGACGGGTAGGGGTAGATCCAAGGACCTGGGGGACAGCTGACAAGGCATCACTGAGGAGCCCTCTGCCCAACTCAAGCCCTGCCCAGGCTCCCCCTCCTGCCCAGCCACAGAGCCGGATGCAGCTTGCTTCCTTTATTTGTAAAAAGAGAAGGCTTCCTTTTCTTTTTGTATGAATTCATACATACTCTACAAATGTGAAAGATCTGGAAAAGCATTACCGTACCTGTAGAAAACCATTATTCATATTTGGGGGGGAGTTTTGGTTGTCATCCCCTTTCTGTGTATAGTTAACATTTTAACACGGTGATTCATGTGCATCTTGCATTTTTCACTTTACTATTATATGAAAATCATTTTTTCCATGATGTTACATGGTCCTGATAAACAACAGTTTTAAAGGTTTCATAATATTTTGAAAAGAGACTGTCCACCCTTGGTTTCCTTAATTTATTATTCCCCAACTGTGATTTCAAATGTTTCCCTTTTTACAAATAACGCTTGGATAAATATCTACACACACACACACACCTCTATCTATTTATCTATAAATGCATCATCTATATAACAAAAGAAGATAAACATAGAGAAGATGGAAGAGAAGATGGACGGGGTGTGGGGGAGGGAGGAGGGGAAGAGGAAGAGAGGAGGGTTATTCCTTCACGTTAAGAACCCTGGTCCGGGGGAGCGGAGGCCGCAGTGCGCACGACAGCCACCAGGGCAGCGGCTGCGGATCGGGGCGGAGCGGCCAGGAACCTGAAAGGGGAAGCCAGCCCCCCATACTGCGGAGAACAAGGCGGGCGCTTTGCCGCAGTAGCACTTGGCCTTGGCCTTGGCCTTGGGCGGTCTCTGGCGCCCCCTGCCGTTCGCGTTGTGAGCCTGCAAAGGGCTGCTGCTGTTGGTTCTCTTCCCCTTCGCCGCTGCCTCCTCCATTTTGCTTCTGCACAGATTTTCTTTCATCCATCCCTCCCCTGTCCCTCAGCAGTCGTCCGCTTTTTAGGGCTCTCAACCCGAGGAGCCCCTTGCGGAACTAGCTGCTGCCTTTAGCCCCAACGGGATGAGCAGGCCGACATGGGGCCCCGGCGGGCTGAGACCGCTGGCGACGGGGCCCAGGCCCCTCCCAGCGCGGGAGAGGATTAATCTTGAGCGGTGGCCGCTTGCCCCCAGGGCTCGGGGCCCCTCCTTGCGGTTCCCGGTCTGTCGCTCTCTGTGGTCCCAGGAGGAGGTGCTACCAAGGACCGAACCGGGGTGCAATGGGGACTGCACAGCCCTGGCCCCCACAGTCCCCTCCTGCGGGCGGAGGAAGTGGGACACAAGGGTCAGGGGCCTGGGGTCTCTGGGGTGGAGACCTGCCATTCTCAAAGACAAAGTAGAGCTGGACAGTAGTTAAAGTGGTAAAAACAGATTTTATTCAGGACTATTGCAAGAGGGGAAAAGAGACCTCAATATAGAACCAGGTTGAATTCTGAGTACAGAATGGACAAGTGAGAAGTTATCGCCAGGAGCAGTGGGGCGGGAGGGGGCGGGGCGGAGTGTATCGGTGGGTGGAAAATTACTAAGAGGGAATGTCAGGGGTAAGGTGGGATTCTAGCTAAATCCATCTAACAGGATGCTTGCTGAGGGCAGCGAGGGATCAGACATCACCTGGGGGATGGTGGAGGATGACGAACCGGATCAGCTATCCAGGGTGATCAGATATGGAGAATGGGGAATTCTGGCTAAATTGACTTAGCAGGATTCTTGCTAAAATTGGACAATGCAGAGAGGAACACAGAAGCCCAAAAGTCGAGGGCTAGTTGAAAAGTTCAGGGGCGCCTGAACAGAGTTTGGTCAAGGGGAGAATCTTTGTCACAACTCTGTAGCCCAGAACCCTGGAAATGCCCAATGGTGGCACTTCAAGACAGCAGGACAACTGTTCAGGAGCCAGTGGAGGGGCTTGTGGAGGACAGAGGCTGCCACCTCCCCACGCCCTTTGCAGGTCTCTACAGCTCGAGCTGCCAGGAATCAACACTCCCCTCCTTTACGATTCAGAATAACCTCAAATCCAAACTGGGCCCCTGGCCTGAGGGCCTTCTCTTGATCCAGCCCCTAGGCTGAGTCAATCCACGTGGGGCCAGGAGGGACCTCAGCGACCCTCCACAAACCCAGTCTCTAGTCGTCCCAAGTGGGATTCAATGAGCATCCCATCTCGCCCAGAATCCCCACTTACATGGCTCTGTGTGCCTCTTGTGCTTGGACCAGGCTATCGCTCCTGCACTTCCAGACCAGGGACCAGATGGTCTGACCCAAGCCAGCTAGGAATGGTCTCCAAGCAGGGGATGACTCCCAGCAGCCAGACATGAAGGTTGATTCCAGAACCCACCCAGCTGCTACCCCAGGGACCCCACAGACCTCCCAAGCAGAGCCAGTTCAACAGGAGGAAGAGGTGGGGAGGAGAGCTGCAAACACTAGAGGCCAGTGATTCCCGTCTGGATACTGATTCATTCACACAGCTTAGATAGCAGAGTTTAGACACGTGACCAGACCTCACAAAGCACACGTTTTCCCATTTATCCTTCTATCCACACATTCACCAAATATATGGAGAGCTCCCAGGCAGTTGGGATACAAAGAGGAATAAGAAGGAAGTCAGAGGACGAAGGAGGAAGATGACATTACAGCCAAGTGCAGTCAGGAAGCATGAACAGCGGAAGCTGGGAAGAACTGGTCAGGAGGGGGCCAGAAAATGTTACTCCCCGGAAGTCACCTTAGAACCAAGCTGTGAATGGTGAGCAGAGATTTGCCAAGTTAAACAAAGAGGGGCGGGGTTCTCTTGGTAAAGGAAGCAGGTGCTTAGTGGCCCTAGGTCCCAGCTCACACAGCCCAAATCTGCCCCAGAGCAGATGAGGTAGGTGAGGCGGACAGTCGCCAGAGCATGGAGGACAACGCGAGGGGTAAAGGAAGTGTGTCAGGCTTGTGTTGGGGCAGTGTGGAGGGGACATCTCAGGGGAACAAGATTGGAAGTGAGCTTTTGGGACTGGTGCTGGGACCTGAACTCAGTACCCTGAGAAACAGACATAGATGATCTTTCTGCCTTTATTTATTATTTTATTTTATTTTATTTTTTGGCCACGCCGCGTGGCTTGCGGGGATCTTATTTCCCCAACCAGGGATTGAACCCGCGCCCTTGGCAGTGAAAGCGCAGAGTCCTAACCACGGGACCGCGAGGGAATTCCCTCTTTCTGCCTTTAGAGGACAGGTTTTCGCCAAGTTTTCCCCCCTCACTGCAACCCAATGACAATTTGTGAATATTTCAATGCTCCGGGAATCTGAGGATGGATGAGTCATTGGTTAGGGTTTCTGCAAAGGTATTTGACCCCAGCCATGTGTGAAGCAAGTTGCTATTCTTTCTTGAATGACTTCTTCCTGCAGAAGAATTTGGTAACCACCCACAGTTCCGCCTGTTGGTTTGGGAGTC
Source organism: Balaenoptera ricei (assembly GCF_028023285.1). Taxonomy (NCBI): domain Eukaryota; kingdom Metazoa; phylum Chordata; class Mammalia; order Artiodactyla; family Balaenopteridae; genus Balaenoptera; species Balaenoptera ricei. The sequence goes on from NC_082660.1 coordinate 43,590,633, forward strand.
TCATCTGGTCATTGACCCACAGTCTCTCCAGCTTCCCAGTACTGCCATGTGGAGAGTGTCTTCCTGGCTTTTCCTCCGTCCCAAGTCCCAGCCAGGACCTGGGTAACCGTGGTATGTGGATAGAGCAGGCCAAGGGCAGGCAGCAGGTTGGCCTCTCTAATTTCTGCTTTTCCTCAGAACCTGAAGGTCTTCTTGGTAATGAGGTGGAGCCCAGCCTTCTTGAAAGTGCTTCTGTTCCTTGCCTGTGTTTAACCGATGTCAAAAGTGACAGCAAGGTGTAGGGGGAGGAAGGGCAAAAGTGACAGCAAGGTGTAGGGGGAGGAAGGGGCAGGGACCGACAGGCTTTCTCGAGCTCCCTCCCGCCCTTTGACCACAACATTAGCAACCGTGCCTGTCACTTGTTGGTGCCCTTTGTCACCATTGGTGTGTTCGAATAAAGTTTGAAATGCTGTAACTTTATCTATAAAGACAAATAAAACGAAACAAAAGTCTGGAAGCAAAGAGAACAGTTTAGGAAGTAGAAATCGTAATCCAGGTGAGAGGGGATGAAGACTTAAGGCAAGAGGTGTGGGGAGGCAGGTACACGCATCCCCTGTAAGCTTCTTGTGAACTTGAAATTAGGCTAGAGAAAAGCAGCCAGCGTGGTGCCCAGCATACAGTAGGTGTCAAATAAGTGCTGGGTTGCCACCTTTTCCCTCCCTGGGGTAAACTCTGTCGGAAAGCAGGCCCATGGGTGCTCTCTGTGGGTGTAGGCCAGGAGGAAGGCCTTGTCCTGGCTCCTGATACTACAGCAAGTTTCCAGAGGGATGCCATGCCCTTCTCAGCTCTGGAGAGGGCTTCTGGAGGCGAGGGAGCACGGGAGGTGACCAAGTGAGCCAGACCGACACACCCTTCTGCCATTCAAGGGCTCCCTCCAAGGGTGAGGGTTGCTGTGGGAGCCTCTGCCTGTTCTCTGAGAGGTTCTCAAGACCCTCACCCTCCTGCCCCAGTGGCCCCTCACCCTACCTTGGCAGCCTCCCAACTACCTCCTCTTCCCAGAAAAAGTCTCACTCTGGCATGAGGTTTTACAACACAGGGAGTGAAGTGGATGTCGGGAAACAGGAGGCAGTGACTGCCGTATCTCCCAGCTCAAGCTTTGCCCTCCCAACCTGACCGTGCTCTTTCACACAACAACGCAAACTTGAGCTACCCAGGGGGCCTAAGGAGTGCTCATCCCTTCACTTAGGCCAGAAGGAGGGAAGGAAGGAGGATGGATGCATGGATGGGAGGAAGGAAGGGATAGAGAAGGAGAAAGAATGGGGTCTAGAGACAAAGTATGGAAGGAAGGGAGGAGGGGGAGAGAGAGAGAAGAGGGTAAAGAAGAAGGAGGAGGGGACTTCCCTGGTGGTCCAGTGGCTAGGACTCTGCGCCCCCAATGCAGGGGGCATGGATTCGATCCCTGGTCAGGGAACTAGATCCCACTTGCCGCAACTAAGGGTTTGCATGCCGCAGCTAAAGATCCTGCACGCAGCAACAAAGATCCCACATACTGCAACTAAGACCCAACACAGCCAAATAAATAAATGAATAAATAAATAAATAGAAACTGCCACCCAGACCCCTGTCTCTAAAAAAGAAAAAGAAAAAAAAGGAGGAGGAGGAGAGAAAAGAGGGAGGGAGGAAAGGAGAGATGCGGAAGATTGAAGAATGAATGAGGTCTAGAGACAAAGTATGGAAGGAATGAAGAAAGAGGAGGAGAGAGAGAGAGAAGGAGGGGGAGAGAGAGGGAAAGAGAAAGACAGAGGGAGAGGAGGAACCAGAGAAGGAGGAGGGAAGCAAAGAGAGGGGAGATCTTTCAGAAGGCAGCCAGAGGAGATGGAGGCTGAGGGGGGTTCTTAGGTCTCTGGCCCAGCTCTTCCTCTGGATTCACCCACGATGCCTCAGTAACCTCAGCATCTCTCTTTTTAAAAATTGTTTATTTTCTATTGAAGTATAGTTGATGTACAATATTATATAAGTTACAAGTGTACAATATAGTGATTCATAATTTTTATACTCCATTTATAGTTATTATAAGATAGTGGCCACATTCCCCATGTTGTACAATATACTCTTGTAGTTTATTTTATACCTAATGGTTGGTACCGCTTAATCCTCTACCCCTATCTTGTCCTTCCCCTCTTCCTTCTCCCCACTGATAATCACTAGTTTGTTCTCTATATCTGTGTCTGCTTCTCTTTTATTATCTTCACTAGCTTCCTGTATTTTTAAAATTCTACATATAAGTGATATCACACAGTGTTTGTCTTTCTCTGTCTGACTTATTTCACTTAGCATAATGCCTTCCAAGTCCATCCATGTTGCTGCAAATGGCAAAATTTTGTTCTTTTTTATGGCTGAGTAGTATTCCATTGTATATATGTACCCCACCTTCTTTATCCATTCCTCTGTTGATGGGCATTTAGGTTGTTTCCATATCTTGGCTATTGTAGATAATGCTGCTATGAACACTGGGGTGCATGTTCCTTTCTAATTAGTGTTTTTGGTTTTTTCGGATATATACCCAGGAGTGGAATTAACCTCAGCATCTCTTCAGTGGACTGTAAGCGCAGGGAGTACCAGAGATTGTCTGAGACCCGCCATAATCCCCCCCCCCCAACACTTTCCAGTCTAGGGCACCTTCCACTCCAAAATTATGGCTTACAATGCAAGAGGGGGTGTTCGAGGGTGAGGGTCCATATCCCAGAGATATTTCTTTAGCATCATGTACTGAGTGTCTACTGCATGCCAGCCCCCTGTGACTTGTTCCGAAGCACACACCAGGAAAAAGAGCAGCTCTCTCCTCGAGGAACTGGAGGTCCAGTAGATCTGTCCTCCTGCTGAAGGAGTCTGAAGGAGTCAGCATCTTGTGCCGAAGGCAAACATGGCCGCATCTGAGGAGAACATGGGTGAGAAGTGCATGGGAAGAGGCAGGTCTTGTCTGGGGGAGGTGGGGGATTAAGGCCCCCAAGTCAGCACCCGCCCACTTGGAGAGCCCACTCCCAGAAGCCAGGTGTCTCTGTCAGGAGGAGGAATGTGCCCATAGGTTGGTTGCTTCCTTCTCCTATGGTCCAGCAGATTGTACCAGGTTGATAGGGGAGGAAATCCTGCCTAACTGGAAGCTTCTGGCGCTGCTATGCCCAGAGTTCAGAGCCCAGTGTGGCTTGGAGAAGACCCAGGTCTGACACCTCCCCCCCTTCCAGGAGGGCTTCCATTGTAACTGGCTCTGGACCTTCCTGACCCCCTTGAGAGCGACCACGGCCCCCACAGCCCGAGGCCAAGCTGGTACTTGGGACCCCTCCCCAGCTCTCACTAGGGAAGCTGGTTCAGTGTAGCAACATGAGCTGCTGCATCCCGGGCCTCTCTCCTTGGTTCTTCCTTACTCCAATCAAAAAGAAAGGTCCCGGGCTTGCCTGGTGGCGCAGTTGTTAAGAATCCGCCTGCCAATGCAGGGGACACGGGTTCGAGCCCTGGTCCGGGAAGATCCAACATGCCGCGGAGCAACTAAGCCCACGCACCGCAACTACTGAGCCTGTGCTCTAGAGCCCACGAGCCACAGCTACTGAGCCCACACACCACAACTACTGAAGCCCGCGCGCCTAGAGCCCGTGCTCCGCAGCAAGAGAAGCCACCACAGTGAGAAGCCCGCGCATTGCAATGAAGAATAGTCCCCACTCACCACAACTAGAGGAAGCCCGCGGGCAGCAACGAAGACCCAACGCAGCCAAAAATAAATAAATAAGTTCCTTAATTTAAATAAATAAATAAATAAAAAGAAAGGTCCCCCCTTCCTACTGTACAGCACAGGGAACTATAATCAATATCCTGTGATGAACCATAATGGAAAAGAATGTGGAAAAGAAAATATGTATATGTATAACTGAGTCACTTTGCTCTACAGTAGAAATTAATACAGCATTGTAAATCAGCTATACTTAAATAAAATGTTTTAAAAAAGAAAACAAAAGAAAGTACACCCCCCCCCCCACATACTCCACATATATTCCCTGACCCACTGGCCAACAGAGAGGGCTGAGTGTCACATTGGTCTAATTCTCATTCTAGGTGTTCTCTTCATGGCCTAGCCCAGGGCCAGACTAGGACGTGAACACTGATGAGGCAGTAAAGAGCAGGAGCTAGGGACTTCCCTGGTGGAGCAGTGGTTGAGAGTCTGCCTACCAATGCAGGGGACACGGGTTCAAGCCCTGGTCTGGGAGGATTCCACATGCCGTGGAGCAACTAAGCCCATGAGCCACAGCTACTGAGCCTGCGCGTCTGGAGCCTGTGCTCCACACGGGAGAGGCCGCAACAGTGAGAGGCCCGCGCACCGCGTTGAAGAGTGGTCCCCGCTCGCCACAACTGGAGAAAGCCCTCGCACAGAAACAAAGACCCAACACAGCCATAAATAAATAAATAAATAAATACTTAAAAAAAGAAAAATGCACTTTAAAAAAAAAAAAGAGCAGGAGCTAATCACTTTCATCTGGAAAGATTTTCCTGTTTTTTCCATTTTTTCCCTTTAGCTCTATAACCATAGAAGGGGGATTACTAGGCCCAAGGGCATAACCCTCCTTAAGGTTTCTTATTCACCTGTCAAGCAAATGTTCCTTTCTTTCCAAGTGAGTTGTTTTCTACTTCCAACCTGCATTCTACTCCATCTTCAGTGCTGAGTATCATTATTTCTCATTAATGCTACTTCAATATTTGAAAATGATTTTTTCTGATTGTGTTCATTTTAATTTCTTTGCTCCCAAGTAAGGTGAACATTTTCCCATAGCTTTTAAAAAATTAATTAATTAAGTTACTTATTTATTTTTGGCTGCACTGGGTCTTCGTTGCTGCGCGCGGGCTTTATCTAGTTGCGGTGCGCGGGCTTCTCATTGCGGTGGCTTCTCCTGTTGCAGGGCACGGGCTCTAGGTGCACGGGCTTCAGTAGTTGTAGCTTGTGGGCTTTAGAGCGCAGGCTCAGTAGTTGTGGCGCACGGGTTTAGTTGCTCCGCAGCACGTGGGATCTTCCCGGACCAGGGCTCGAACCTGAGTCCCCTGCATTGGCAGGCGGATTCTTAACCACTGCTCCAACCGGGAAGCCCTTCCCATAGCTTTAAGTCACCTTAATACTTGTTTGTTCAGGCCCTTTGCCACTTTATCTTTGGAGTATCTACTGGGTTTTTTTTTTTTTTAAGTTCTGTTCAATTCAGTTTTAATGAGTTTCTACTTGGTATCATGCAGGAATTGTGTGGGGCCCCAACAGTACGGAGATGAAGCTAACACATGCCTTACCCTTCAGATGACACTCTTCATGGGAAAGCAGGGCTCCTAACGAGATCATTTCTATACTATAGTAAGACAGGGGTTTGCATCAGGCACGGGGAAGGGGAGCATTTTCCCCTGAAAGGAAATACCAAGTACTGAAGGAATAAGAATGAACCAAAAGAAGAAAACACGGAGGAATTCACAGGCGGAAAGAACCACAGGGATAAAGGCCCAGGGGCAGGAACCAATAGTAGGTGGTGAAGAGCCCGAAAAGCAGATGCTTAAGGCTGAGGTGGGAGAGCAAGAGGGCTTGAAAGATGGGGCAGTTGGGGCTAGGAGGGGTCAGAGTATGAATAGCCTTGAACTCCACTTGAAGAAGTTTGGACAACTTTTCGGAGATGAGGAAGAGCTAGTGAATGGCTTTTAGCGGGAGAATGACATGGGAATATTTGTCTTCAGATTTGATTCCTCCCGGCTGCAGTGTTTACAGTGAATAGGACAGAGATCCAAAATAGAAGAGTGTATGAGTTTGCTAGGGCTGCTGTAACAAAATAACACAAACTGGGTGGCTTATCAACAGAAATTTATTGTCTCAGAGGCTAGAAGTCTAAGATCAAAGTATCAGCAGGGTTGGTTCCTTCTGAGCGCTGTGAGGGAGAATTTGTTCCATGCCTCTTGCCCAGCTTCTAGTAGTTTGCTGGCAATCTTTGGCGTTCCTTAGTTTGTAGAAGCATGACCCTGATCTCTGGCTTTATCCTCACATGGTGTTCTCCCTGTGTACATGTCTCTGTGTTCAAATCTCCCCTTCTTATAAGGATACCTTTTTATAAGGACATGATATTGGATTAGAGCCCACCTTAATGACCTCATTTAAACTTGATTACCTCTGTAAAGACCCTACCTCCAAATAAGATCACATCCTGAGGTACTGGGGCTTAGGACTTCAACATACAAATTTTGCAAGGACACAATTTAGCCCATAACAAAAGGGGAGAATAGATTAGGAGCCTAGGACTTGAACTGTGGAAGGACAGACAAAATAGAGGGGCTAGGACAGAATTCATTTGTGGATGTAAAACCCACAAGTCTTGCTGTTTCATGAAATGTAGGGGAAGGAGAGTTCAATTTCCAGGTTTGGAGTACTTCCATTTCAGGGTTATTTGGGTATTAGTACCAGAGGAGGAGGATGGGGAAGGGGAGTAGAGAAGATTGGACTGTAAGGTGACAAGATCATGCTAGATACATTAAGCTTGAAAGATCTGTGGGACGTTCCCATCAGTCAAGCAGAAGAGAGATCAGAGCTGGAGACATACATTTGGTAGTGAGAAGCATGTAGGTGGAAGTTTAAAGTAATGAGCAAGGAAGTGATTGCCCAAGGAAAGCAGAGGAAAGATAGAGGGTCAAGAACAGAAGGCTAGGGAACACCATGTATAAGGGTATAAGGACGGTGCTTAGTATGAGAAGTTCATTAAAAAATTCCAAGGAGGGTTTGGGGAGAGATAAATTAGGAGTTTGGGATTAACATATACAAACTACCATATATTAAATAGGTAAACAATAAGGACCTACTGTATAGCACAGGCAAGTATACTCAATATCTTGTAATAACCTACAATGGAAAAGAATCTGAAAAAGTATATATACATGTACATATATATATACATATATATAACTGAATCACTTTGCTGTACACTTGAAACTAACACAACATTGTAAATTAACTATACTTCAATTTAAAAATTTTTTAAAAAGAAACAACATTACCAGCAAAGATAATAATAATAATAATAATTCCAAGGAGGAGCTACCTTCCATGGGAATATTAGATCCATGAGAAAAGGGACTCTGTCAGATTTGCTCACTGCTATCTACTCAACTACCTAGAACAATGTCTGGTACAGAGTAGCTGTCCAATAATTATTTGATGAATAAAACGTTGAATGAGCAACTCAGAGAGGTGTAAGAAAAATCAAGAGTTCAGTGTCCCAGGAGCCCTGGGAGTGATTCTATCACCCCTACCATGCCTCACTTCAAAAATATCATTCTTATACGTTATTGACCCCAGTGACTTTCAAAAATGAGCTGTTTGTAAAAGGTTTCTAAACTTGATTTGTAACATCATAAAAAACTTCTACAAAAAAATATTTGTGCATGGTGTTAAAATAGATGTTGTAAATAAACTAGATATTGTCTTTCAAATGCTAAGTCTTACATGTTAACCCACAAGAATGATCAGAGTAATAAAACTATTATATACCGTTTGGAACACAGATGTTTACAGCAACTTTATTTGTAACAACCCAAACGTCTCGGTGAATGAATAAACAAACTGTGCCAGACAACAGAACACTAATCAGCAGTACAAAGGAATTCATACTGATGCACACAATGACATTGGTGAATCTCAAAATAATAGAGTTGCATGAAAGAAGTTATGCAAGAAAGAGTACATATCGTATGATTCCATTTATATAAAATTCTAGAAAACGCAAGCTAATCTGTGGTGACAGAAAGCAGGTCAGTGGTTGCCTGGGGGATTGTGGGAACAGAGAGGAGCAGAAAGGAGTGATTAAAAAGGGGGCAAGAAGAAAATTTGGGGGCAAAGGATATGTTCACACTCTTGACTGTGGTGATGGTTTCACAGATGTATACAACAAACTTAGCAAATAGTACACTCTAATATGTGCAATTTATTGTATGTCAAGTATATCTCAATAAAGATGTTTTAAAGAAAACCCCAAATAATCCGGTTTTAAAATGGACAAAGGACTTTAATAGATATTTCTCCAAAGAAGACACACAAATGGCCACCATATATATATATATATATATATATATAGTACCTGAAAATGTGCTCAACATCACTAATCATCAGGGAAATGCAAATCAAAACCACACTGAGATATCACCTCACACCTGTCAGGATGACTATTATCAAACAAAACAAAAGAAAACAAGTACTAGCAAGGATGTGGAGAAATTGAAACCCTTGTACACTGTTGATGGGAGTGTAGAATGGTGCATCCACTAGGGAAAACAGTATGGAGGTTTCTCAAAATACTAAAAATAGCAACTACCATATTATCCAGCAATCCCACTTCTGGGTATATATCCAAAAGAATGGAAATCAGGATCTCAAAGAGATATCTGCACTCTCATAGTCACTGCTGCATTATTCACAGTACTGAAGACATGGAAACAACCCAAACACTCATGACAGATGAATGGATAAAGAGAATGTGGTATATGCATATAGTGGAATATTATTCAGCCTTAAAAAAGAAGGAAATCCTGCCATTTGCAAGAACATGGATGAACCTAGAGGAATTTATGCTAAGTGAAATAAGCCAGTTGCAGAAGTATAAACACGGCATGGCTCCACTTATATGAGGTATGTAAAGTAGTCAAACTCATAGAAGCAGAGAATAGAATGGTGGTTGCTGGGGGCTGAGAGGAGGGGAAAATGGGGAATTGTTGCTCAATGGATATAAAGTTTCAGTTATGGAAGACGAATAAATTCTAGAGATCTGTACAACACAGTACCAATATATAGTTAAGCATATACACCATATGTAATTAACAATAAGGCACTGTACACTTTAAAATATACTGAGTCTAGATCTCATGTTAAATGTTCCTATCACCAAAAGAAAAAAAAAACCCACAAAAGAACACAAGGAAACTTTTATAGGTGATAGATACGTTTAGTACCTTGCTTGTGGTGATGGCAGCACTGGTGTATGCATATATCCAAACTCATCAAGATGTGTACATTAAATATGTGCATTTTATATATCAATTATCCTTTAATAAAGCTTAAAGAAAATGCGGGTAATTACATGAGACTTCATGAGGTCTTAAAGGACCGGATTTGTATCCGCTGCCTACATGGTGGCCGGCACTTAGTAAGCCCTCAATACACTCCCGTTTATTAACTAGAGGATAAGGACTAACTCAATGTCCCCGCAGCTCCCTGAGGTCCCACAAACCCCGCCCCTGTTGCCGAGGGAACAAGTGCAGAGAAGGCGCCTCCTGGGCTGCGCAGCCAGGCGCGTCCCAGCCTGTCTCTGCGGCTCAAGCAGCACCAACGAGAGGCGCCCATAGTCTCGAAAGGGCAGGGAATCGGGAAGGGCAGGAGACGACCTGGAAAGGACTAAAGAGCCGGCGGAGAAGCCGGAGACCGAAAGGCTGGGAGAGAAGGATGGCAGAGGGGCCGAGAGAGGGGAAGATCCTGGAGAGGGCGACAGGGCGCCCACGGCGGGAGCAGGTTCCGGGCCAGCGTTCTTGGCTGCTCCCAGTCAGATCCCTCTGGGCCCAACAGCCGGCAGTGGCTTGACAGGTTGCAAACTCCTGACCCGGCGCAACGCACCAATCCCTCGAGCGGTCTCCTTGCATATGTAACCTGTCCCCGCCCTCCGCCCTCCGCCAACCCCCAGCAAACTAAGGCGTTCATTGGTTCAGCCTTTAGATCTTTCCCGAACTCTCCAGCTTTGTCTGTAGTTGGCAAAGTGCAAAGCTCATCTCCCTAAAGCCAAGTTCATACCTTCTTAGCGACCAAAGCCAGGGTGACTGAGCGCCTGGTGGGGACCTCAGGTGCTGCAAGAGGAGCATTTACTGTGATCAGAGGCACATCTTACCTTGTCCTTCACACATCTTCGTTCGGGAAAAGCTGAGTGTTGGAGTCCCGGAGGGATGAGGAAAGTGTCTGCTAGCCCCCATCGTTAATGGTTTCTGAGTACTACCACTCTGTGCTAAAGGATACAGGGTTCTTCAAAGAAATGGCTTATTCTATGGCTGGAGCAGGGAAATTACAAGATGTGCTTCGACCATCTTGCGCCAGAAAGTAGTGAATTGCTCAGAGAATAACGGGGACATATCAGAATGATACAGGAGGCAGCTTGAAGGGGCTCTCACTGGGCCAAGTTTGGACAGTTCGAGCCCCGAAATAAATAACGACTTCCAGTTCCGGTCAAGAGGGAGTAGGCCATCCCTCGCAAACCCTCCCTCTTACAACTAAAACCCCCTGTGCACGACACAACAAATCAGCACAGGAAGACTCTGGAAGGTGGAAAGAAGGCAGATAGACGGTCTAGGGACCTCAGGACTTGAGGAATAACACAGCAGTGAATTTCCTCAGCTTCCTTATTGCCGCTCATAAATCCTGGACAAGGGGCTCCAGAAGTCTCCAATCTGGAACTGCCAACGGGCACAGACAAAAAAAAAAAAAAAAGCTACAAAGAAAGTCTGTTTCGCCAAAGGTCGGGGCAAAGGGTGGCTTAACAACAGAAAAACCTTTTAGATAATACCAGCCCTACACCAGCCAAACACCAATGGAAAACTCAACATCCCCCTCAACGCTACCATGTTTCATCAGGAGAGCAGGGAGCTGGTATTCCACCCCACCCCTCAGTGCTGAGCCTCTGCCTCACCCAGCATCCACAGACTAAACAAGTCTAATCAGGATTTCCCATTCCCCTCACCTCTGACGTCAGCAGGGCCCAGAAGGCAAGTGAGCTTACACCCACACACAGACGTAAGGAGATGGTGTCAGTCTGTGTCCCACCCACCTACATGGAGGCCTGTAGGTATTTTGAGGCTCTTTTGTTTGAAATGTGCACATTGAGGATTGTCATGTCTTACTGGTAGATTGATCCTTTTATCATTATGCAATGTCCCTCTTTGTTTCTAGTAAGGTTGTTTTTTGTTTTTGTTTTTGTTTTTTTACTCTGAAGTCTACTTCATCTGATATTAATAGAGCCACTGCTGCCTTTTTAAAGATTAGTATTCAATCTACTTATGCCATTGTATTTGAAGTGAGTTTCTTGTAGATAATATCTGATGTGGTCCTTAATTTATGTCCTTAAGACAATTATATTTTTAAAGTGGGGAGGGTAAAGGAAATAACGTTTCTGCACTTCGGTCAGAGTGGTAAACATTGATACCAATAGATAAGTTACATATCTACTGGTTACCTAGAGCAACCACTAAGAAATCTATACAAAGAGATATACTCAAAGAAATCTATACAAAGCAGTACACTCAAAACACTATAAATAAATGAAGATGGAATCCAAAACATGCTCAAGTAACCCACAGGGAGGTAAGAAAAGAGAATGAGAAACAGAGGAAACAAGCAGGAAATAAATATTAAAATGGCAAACAAACTCTAACATATGAATAGTTACCTCAAATATAAATGGTCTAAATTCATCAATTAAAAGAGATTGGCAGAGTGGATTAAAAAACATGATCCAATAATATGCTAGAAAAAAGAACTCTTAAAACTCAGCATTAAAGAAACAAACAATTTCTTTAGAAAATGGGCAAAGGGCATAAAGAGACATTTTGCTGAACAGGATACACGATGGCAAATAACCACATGAGAAGATATTCAACATTATTAACCATTAAGGAAATGAAAATTAAAACCACAATGAGCTATCACTACACACTCAGAATGGCTAAAATACAAAATCATAATGCCAAATGCTGGCGAGTATGCAGAGAAACTGCATTACTCATACATTGCAAGTGGGAATGTAAAATGGTACAAGCACTCTGAAAAAGTTTGGCAGTTTCATATAAACTAAACATGCAATTGCCAAATGACCCAACAGTTGTACTCTTGGGCATTTATCCCAGACAAATGAAAACTTCTGTTCATACAAAAACCTGTACATGAATGTTCATAGCAGCCTTATTAGTTATAGTGAAAACCTGGAAACAATCCAGATGTCCTTCAACAGGTAAATGGGAAAACAAACTGTGGTATATCCATACTCTAGAATACTATTCAGCAATAAAAAGGGGGCTTCCCTGGTGGCGCAGTGGTTGAGAATCTGCCTGCCAATGCAGGGGACACGGGTTCGAGCCCTGGTCTGGGAAGATCCCACATGCCACAGAGCAACTAGGCCCGTGAGCCACAACTACTGAGCCTGCCCATCTGGAGCCTGTGCTCCGCAACAAGAGAGGCCACGATAGTGAGAGGCCCACGCACCGCGATGAAGAGTGGCTCCCGCTTGCCACAACTAGAGAAAGCCCTCGCACAGAAACGAAGACCCAACACAGCCAAAAATAAAATTTAAAAAAAAAAAAAAAAGGAACAAAATGTTGATACACACAACAACTTGAATGAATCTCCAGGGAATTGTGCTGAGTGAAAAAAGCCAAATCCAAAAGTCATATAGTATATGATTCTATTTATATAGCAGTCTTGAAATAACAAAATGATAGAGATAGAGAACAAATTAATGTCAGGGGTTAGGGTCATGGAGGAAGGGATGGACGGTGAAAGGGTAGTGGGTGTGGTTGTAAGAGGGTAGCAGGAGAGATCCTGTGGATTGTATCAATGTTCATTCCCTGGTTATGATATTGTACTGTCATTTTGGAAGGTGTTACCATTAGGTGAAACTGGATAAAGGGTATATAGGTTCTCTGTGTATTATTTCTTACAATTGCATGTGACTCTACAATGATCTCGAAGTAAAAAAGTTTCATTTTTAAAAATGCACAGCTCACACATGATAGCTGTGTATCTCTGGTTTAGATTATGGCTACAAAGTAGTAATGATCTAATGTAATGACAGAGGGCAGTGAGAATAAGGCAAAGAAGGAGGAAATTTTCCGGAGGCAGAAGAGAAGAACAAGCAAGCACTTGGTGGCGAGAGCCACACTACCTGGGCTAGAATCTTGACTCTGCCACATACTAGATCTACAGCCCTGGCTAAGTTACTCACTTCCTCTGTGCCTCAGTTTCCTCACTGTAAAATGTGGATGAATTAATATGCACAAATCACTTAGAACAGCAACTGACACATAGTTAGCACCCAAAGGTTTATTATTTCTATTCTAGGAAGGATATGCTCAACTTCTGACATTGCTAAAGAAATACTAGGTTGACATCTTAAAATATAATTCCATAAAATCATATCACATGAATATTTAACTCATGAGAATTTCACTATTTATGCTCTGGGGATAACTAACATCTATGTAATCATTTGAATGACTTCAGATTTGCTGGGTTCTTTTTTTTATTACTTCATTCTCCTCCATCTTTATCCTAATTTGTATAATAAAAATAATATAAATTTTTAAAATAAAAATAAATAACAGTAAGATTATAACCCATAGAATAAAATAGGGAATTATGAGTCCATACTGATATAAATGAATACATTGAAAATTTGATGAGGAACAGGATATTTACATGATCTCAAAGTGCCTCTCCATAAATTGCGTGTTAATTACAAGGGGGAAGAGAGTAACTTTACAGTAGAGAAGGCTGGCAGACCCACTTTAATCAAGTGATCATAGTGAATATCATTGGTTACAGGGCAAATTTACATTATGTGCCATCTGATTGGATGCACTCAGGACACAGCATCACTTCTGTGCTATCCCTGACAGATTCATTACCTGAGTCTAATCATGAGAAAACATCAGACAAATCCAAATTGAGGGACATTCTACAAAATAACTGCCCTTCAAAAGGTTATGAAAGATAAAGAAAGACTGAGGAACTATTCCCGATCGCAGAATACTAAAGAGATATGAAAACTAAAGGCTAAACATAATCCCCAATGGGATTCTTTTGCTATAATGAACACTGTTGGGACAATAGGTGAAACCTGAATGGGGTCTTAGGATTAGATGGTAGGGATGTTAATTTCTTGATTTTGTTGGTTGTCCTATGGTTATCTAGGAGATGGTCCTTGTTTGTAGAAAACACTGAAGTATTCGGGGATGATGGTGTATCAGGTTGGCAACATACTTTCAAGCAGTTCAGAAAAAAAATTACTTTTATTGTACTTGGAACTTTTCTGTATGCTTGAGATAGTTTCACATAAAAACTATTAAAACAGGGCAAAATAAAATTATTCATCTAAACACATATGAAATAAAAGCCATATTTTTATGGCAAGACAAGATAAATTTAAACAAAAAAATCTTCTCTGCCCTTTGGCCTCCTCACTTCCCCCACTGTGCATTGTGTATCTGCATTATGCATTGACCAGACCTGCCCCATCGGCAGGAATACCTGCTCAACCATAAAGAGCAATATTCTCCCAGCACCAACAAGACAACTCCTTAAAAGATAACATTCCTTCTTGATCTTGTAAGGGATACATGACCCACCACGATGCTGCTTAGATCTGGATTATGTAAACTGTCAGTAATACGTCATTTGATGTACAACCCTCTGTCTCAAAAAACTTATATAACTGTGCCTTGACTTCTAACTGGCGGAACAGTTCTCAAGGCTTTCTGAGATGCTCTTCCTGGGTTATAACCTCAAATTTGGCTCGAATAAAATTTTCCATTTCTTTCTTAGATCGACTGATTAATTTCTCATCGACACATGCCATCAGAAAGTGAAAAGAAAAGACACAGACCAGGAAAAGATATTTTCTATGCATATAATGGACAAAGGATTAGTATCCAGAATATAAAATATCATTAAGAAAAAAGATGGACAACTACATAGAAAAAAGAGTAAGAAATTTAAGCAGGCAATTGAGAAAAGAGGCAAATAATCATATAAAAGATGCTCAGCCTCATGAATAAAACCTCATAAAGAACCAGAGGTGGTATCATTGTGCTATTAATCCAATACTGGAGATTTTCCAATACTGTGAAACTTATTTAATGAGAAAAGGATTGTTTTCCTTATCGTACATATAAAAATGATTTGTAACTAGTATATTCAATATCATATGAGTAACTGTAGCTAAAGTGTCTGAGAATACAATCCACAGTTTAATCTTCATAGTGATTCAAACCTGTTCAGCAATATTTTTAAATTTATTTATTTATTTATTTATTTATTTAACAGCTTTATTGAGATATAATTGTGCAGACAAAAACTGTTACCTGGCATTCCAGGAAACAACAAATGTTGCCTGCCATCTAGCCATCAGCCACTGCACCCACCACCACCGGGGCGCCTTGAGGGGAATTCAGGATGGAGAAAAACAGGACAGTGGCCCTAGATAGTTAAGATGCATATCTAAGGAATAATTTTAATGAATCTAGATTCTTGCATCTTCCCATACATAGAAAAGCACTAAAATAGTTAACTTGAGATGTCTGTTTCTCTGGTTAATCGTAATCTTTTGGTGTTCGATTACATGTTTTTTTCCCCCTAACAAAAAACTCCTATATATCCTGGCTCCTCCCTTACCTCTTTGGGGCAGTTCCTCTGAGCTATCTGAGAGGCTGCGTCCCAGGCTATAGTCCTCAGTAAGGTCCCTGAATAACACATAACTCACAACTTTCAGGTTGTGCTTTTTTCTTTAGTCAACAACTGGCACATAACATAGTGTTAGGTACCACCTCCATCCTGTCGCATAGTTACCATTTCTGTTTTGTGGTGAGAACATTTAAGATCAACTTTCTAGGCAACATTCAAGTATATGAAACAGTATCGTTAGCTATATTCATCATGCTGTATATTAGAACCCCCAGAACTTGTTCATCTTAAAGCTTGAAGTTTGTGCCCTTTGACCACTACTTCTCCATTTTTCTACCCCCAGCTCTGGATAACCACCACTCTACTCTCTGTTTCTGCGTTTGGCTTTTTTACATTCTACATATAAGTGATATCATTCAGTATTTGTCTTTCTCTGTCTGGCTTATTTCATTTAACATAATGCCCTCAAGGTCCATCCAAGTCATCACAAAAAGTCCTTCTTACTCATGGCTGAATAATATTCCATTGTGTGTGTGCGTGTGTGCGTGTGTGTGTGTGTGTGTGTATCTTCTTTAACCATTCATCTGTTGACAGACACTTAGGCTATTTCCATATCCTGGCTATTGTGAATAATGCTGCATTGAACATGAGAGTTCAGTTATCTCTACAGGATCCTGATTTCCATTCCTTTGGATATATACCCAGAAGTGGGATTGCTGGATCATATGATAGTTTTATTTTTAATTTTTGAGGAAACTCCACACTGTTTTCCATAGTGGCTATACCAATTTGCATTACCACCAATGGTGCACTGGGGTTCCCTTTTCTCCACACCCTCACCAACACTTGTTATCTCTTGCCTTTTTGATG
This sequence comes from Balaenoptera ricei, assembly GCF_028023285.1. Classification (NCBI taxonomy): domain Eukaryota; kingdom Metazoa; phylum Chordata; class Mammalia; order Artiodactyla; family Balaenopteridae; genus Balaenoptera; species Balaenoptera ricei. Next base: position 43,606,966 of record NC_082660.1, read on the forward strand.
ATAGCCATTCTAACAGGTGTGAGGTGATATCTCATTGTGGTTTTGGTTTGCATTTCCCTCATGATTAGTGACGTTGAGCATCTTTTCATGTACCTGTTGGCCATTTGTATGTCTTTGGAAAACTGTCTATTCATTTCCTCTGCCCATTTGGAGGTTTTGCTATTAAGTTCTTTGAGTTTTTAATACATTTTGGATATTAACCTCTTATCATATAAATGATTTGCAAATATCATCTCCCATTCCATAGGTTGCTTTTTCATTCTGTTGATGGTTTCCTTTCTGTGATATAGTCCCACTTATTTATTTTTACCTTTGTTGCTTGTGCTGACATATCCAGGAAATTGCTGCCCAGAACAATGTCAAGGAGCTTTTCCCCCATGTTTTCTTCTAGGAGTTCTATGGTTTCAGGTCTTAAATTAAGTCTTTAATCCATTTTGAGTCCATTTTTTGTGAGTGGTGTATGTTCAGCAATATTGTTTTACCCAACAAATGGATAAAAGAAACACATATTTCAGTTAGCTGTCTTACATTCTGTTGGCTCAAAGCCAGAGACAAAATTTACTTGTACTATTAATCATTTTAAACAACTCTTCTCTTATAAACTTAAGATGAAGGCAATGAAAACCTTTTCCTTCCCTACCAACTTGGAGATTTTGATGTCAAAATAGCATGTATCATGATTTCCAGGTGCTGTGGCTTTTCCCTATTCAAGTAATGTCCTGACAGGGTTCTACTTTTGGTAGTGATTATTTTAATTTCCTGTTCTATGGCATTTTCTTTCTCCGTATCTCACTACTTATAAAACCGCAGATTTTTAAATAAAAAATACATGAAATATTTCCAATACTTCTAGGGTATCTAGTAGTTATTTGGGGAAAAAAATGAAAACTTGAGATCTGTCTTCTCCTTGTACCAAAAAAGAAATTCCATCTGGTTTGAAGCTTTAAATGTTAAAGACAAAAAAAAAAAAAAGAAAACTAAAGGAAAGAAAAAGTCTTTGAAAGTGTTAATTTAAAACAAGGCTGAGGCTTCCCTGGTGGCGCAGTGGTTGAGAGTCTGCCTGCCAATGCAGGGGACACGCGTTCGAGCCCTGGTCTGGGAAGATCCCACATGCCGCGGAGCAACTAGGCCCGTGAGCCACAGCTACTGAGTCTGCGCGTCTGGAGCCCGTGCTCCCCAATAACAGAGGCCACAACAGTGAGAGGCCCGCGCACCGTGATGAGGAGTGGCCCCCGCTCGCTGCAACTGGAGAAAGCCCTGGCACGGGAACGAGGACCCAACACAGACAAAAATAGATAAATTAATTAATTAAAAAACAACAACAACAAAAAAACAAGGCTGAATATTTTTATAATTGACAAATCAGATGTCATGAAAGAAAAAATATTGATAAATTAAGCCTCCTAAAAATATAATTGTTTGTGTGTGCTTCTGGACATCTTGCTATTCTTATATCAACGCCATTTTTTTTAACAAAAAATGAGATCAGTGAATGCTTATTGCTCTGCAACTTATTTTTATTCACTAGGCAATAAAATAAAGGCATCTTTCCAAATCAGTGCCTTTGTTTTAATGAATGTGTAAGTATCTCATTATATGGAAATCTATAATGTATTCTCTTTTGTATGCTTCTCTTTTGTTAATATCTTAACTAACTAGGTTATAGGAGGAACAAAGAGTAAGCCTATACCAACACTTATAACGCCTAGAGATTCTTATCAAAGGGTTTCAAAGCACTAATCCAATGCTTTCATGACATCCTCTGCTCCAGCAAGTGGCTGGAGATAAGTGATTCTGAAAAGAAAACTGCTGAGTCATGGAGCATAATTTTTTTACACCACCCACAGGTGGATATGAAGTTTAATATTTTTAAAAAGTAATTAAGATTCTGAAGACTATAAAGTTATAGATGTTGAAAATTACATAGTTTTGCTTTTCAGAGTGATGATAAAATGCACCATGCTAGTAGTTAACTTTTAAACGGGGAGGGAGAAGGGTAAGCTGGGACGAAGTGAGAGAGTGGCATGGACGTATATACACTACCAAATGTAAAATAGACAGCTAGTGGGAAGCAGCCTCATAGCACAGGGAGATCAGCTCGGTGCTTTGTGACCACCTAGAGGGGTGGGATAGGGAGGGTGGGAGGGAGACGCAAGAGGGAGGATATATTGGGATATATGTATATGATTCACTTTGTTGTAAAGCAGAAACTAACACACCATTGTAAAGCAATTATACTCCAATAAAGATGTTAAAAAATAAATAAATAAACTTAACACAGCAATACATCTCAGGTGTTGCTAACAAAAAGGAGAGGAAAAATGAGATTTCTAATTTCATGATCTAAATATTGTATCTTCCAAGCAGTTTCCAAATTGTATACAAAATCAAATGTATACTTAGTTGTTTTCTTTGGTTCTCAGAAAAAGTTTTCCCTACCTTCTCCTTGGCTTTTTTCCTTCCAGAAAGTTCCCTGGATGGAATTTTGCACATAGCCCAGCAGAGGGCTCTGTGTTCTGAGCCACAATCAGGCATACATAGAAGACACTGCAGACACCAGTTAGGGAATCAGGAATGAGGGCTCCTACCTCCCACACACCACCCTCGGGACTATCAGCTTCCAGTTACAGCTGTTCAGGGAACAACAGATGGTGTCTGCACTTCCTTATTTAACCAAGGAGGCAGAAGAAATAGTTTCTAAGAATAACTAGCGGCTTGGAAAAGTATCCCTATTATGTGAATTGCCATGCAAGTGTTTTATATTGCAGCTTTTATTCCCCTAAGATTCCTATTTTAATTTAAAAATGTATTTGAAAGATATACAGACGTATAACATAAATGCTCAGGAAAAATACATTAAAAAGAAATACGTCAATGTGGTAAACAATGGTTATTAACGAAGAGATTATGGCTGATTTTGCTACATTCTTTTTTTTCCCGGATTTTACAGTTTGTGCAGTTCTTTTGTTTTGAATGCTCCATTCTCAAAAAGGGAAAATATAGAAGAATGAAAAAGCAAGAGACAGGAAGTAAATGCTTATCAAAAAGATTCAAAACATTTGGAGCAACTTTGGGAATTCCCTGGTGGGCCAGTGGTTAGGACTCAGCACTTTCACTGCAGGGGCCTAGGTTCAGTCCCTGGTTGGGGAACTAAGATCCCACCATGCAGCCAAAAAAACAAAACAAAAAAAACCACAAAACAAAACAAAACCATTTGGAGCAACTTTAAGCAATCTTTATTGAAAGAGTTTTTAGAACAGTATAAAATGGTGTACATGAAAATGATTCATTTAGCCTTTATCTAATTGGTCATTTTTATCCTTTCAGCAAAAAAAAAGTGGAAGAATCCACTTATTTGAAGAAGGAATGGATCTCTTTTCCAGAAACAAAGTTTAAAAACTGCTGTTGTTTTTATCTCGATTTCAAGGAGGTGGGAAAACCCTGTCTGATGACTTTCTGTCATTAAAGTATATTTTGAATTAAAGGATCATTTACTCCTTTATTCCAAGAATATTTAGATTCCTTTTATGTGCCAAGCACTTTTCACACCCTGAACAGCTCCCCCATCAAACCCACAAAAAATGTTTGCCTCACTAATCTAGATCACAAGCCCTTGTTATCAGGAAACTAGAACTATCTTATCCCCTCTAGGTAGGTCCCCTATCTCCCCAACTCCAACTGTGACTTAGCTAGGCCTCCTTCATTCTTAAGTTCTCCAACTATTCTTTTTTTTTTAATTGAAGTATAGTTGATTTGCAATATTTTATTAGTTTCAGGTGTACAACATAGTGATTCAATATTTTTATAGATTATACTCCATTTAAAGTTATTGTAAAATAATGGCTATATTTCCCTGTGCTGTACAATATATATCTGTTGCTTATTTATTTTATACATAGTAGTTTGTACCTCTTAATCCCCTACCCCTATCTTGTACCTCCCCCCTTCCCTCTCCCCACTGGTAACCACTAGTTTGTTCTCTATATCTGTGAGTTTGTTTCTCTTTTGCTGTATTCATTTGTTTTATTTTTTAGATTTCACTCTCTATTCTTCAGGGAGATCTTCTCCCCGCCACTGCAACTGGCTTCTGCCCTCTGGACATTGGCTTCCTCAGTATTCTTGGATGCGTGCCCTTATCAAACTCCTTGCAGATACCACCAGGTCATTTGCTGAACTGCGGGCACCAGGAAGGAAGGACCAGGAAACACTTGAGCCAAACCTGCTGACATGGAAGTCCCATGTATGTGTAAGTGAACTGTACTTATAGAATAAGTAGGTTTGTAAGCATTCTCTAGTTCCAATATGGGGTCTTTCTTCTCTTTCCCACCATATTTTATTTTACTTTTTAAAAATCAAAGTATAGTTTATTTACAACATGTACATCAGGTGTACAGCAAAATGATTCAGTTATATACATATATATAGATATAGATATAGATATTTCAGATTATTTTCCATTACAGGTTATTACAAGGTATTGAATATAGTTCCCTGTGCTATACAGTAAATCCTTCTTGCTTATCTACTTTATGTATTGTAGTTTACATCCATTAATCCATACCTCCTAACTTATCCCTCCTCCTCCCCCTTTCCCTTTTTGTAACCATAAGTTTGCTTTCTATTTTACATTTTTAAATGTTTATTTTGAAATTATTTCAAACTTAACAGAAAACTTGCAAGAATAGTACAAAGAACTCTTGTATACCCTTCATCCAGATACCTCACTTGTTAACATTTTGTCCCATTTGCTTTATCCTTCTCTCTTTCCACCCCCTCCATTTGTATATATAATATTTTGGCATGATTTCCATTTACCCTTAAATACTGTGGGACTGTAAAGAAAATATTTCCATGTTTCTGCATAGTTAGGGTTTTCTGAGAAAAGAAATTTGGGCTAAAAGACAAGACTTGGAAGCTAAAGGGTGAATAGATAGTAGGAAATCATAGGGAGAAATTTGGCATCCCAAAGGTATGTGTTTACATTTCAAAGTGAGATGAAACCCAGAGCCAGTTGTTTACATTCCAGAGGATTCTGAAAGACTGGGACTATGGTGCAATGGGTTCTCCGTGTCTCTCTCAGAAAGGAAGTGGCTGCGCAGCTGTCCTATTCCTATGTAAGCTCCAACATTCCTAATTTTGGTGCGCCTCCCTTAGAGTCCAACTCCTATGTTGCAGGTCTGTCCATCTGGCTCTGAATGCATTGCCCCAGAAGGGGGAAGGATTGGGGCAAAGGGAAACTGATGTAGTTATTCCTGTAAGTAATAATAACCTGCCTGAAATCTTATATTTACTTTCAATAGAATATGAATAAATACAGATATTAAAATTTTATCAAATACTTCAGAGTGTATATCCTATTAACAAGGGCATTTTCTTACAAAATCACAATTCTATTATTAAATTCAGGAAATTTAACATTGATACAAATATTATCTAATCTTCAGTCCTTATTCAAACTTTGCCAATTTTCCTAATAATGCCTTTTAAAGCAATTTTTTCCTGGTCCAGGATACAATCCAGAATCACATGTTGCCTTAATTGTCAAATTCTTTTTAGTTACACTTAATCTGGAACAATATATTTGTTGCAATATTAGCTTTGATCACATGGGTAAGGTGATGATTGCCAGGTTTCTCTATTATAAAGTTACTGTTTCTCTCTTCCTAATTAATAAGCATCTTGTAGGGAGACACTTTGATGATGAATAAGATATTTTGTAGACTCAAACTCCTCCCCTCCCATTTAGTATTCATTGATTACTCTTACCTAAATCAAGAATGGTTGAAAATGATGATTTTCTAACTCTGTCATTATTTTCCTACATTTAACAATTGCTTTCTAATGTAAGGCACCTGGTATAGATTGAATGTTTGCATACCCCTAAATTCATATGTTGAAAACCTAACACCCAATGTGATTGTATTGGAAGTGGAGCCTTTAGGAGGTGATTAGGTCATGAGGGTGGAGCCCTCATGAATGGAATAAACGAGACCCCGGAGAGCTCCTTCTTCACTTCCACCGAGTGAAGACACAGAGAGAAGTTGGCAGTCTGTAACTCAGAAGAAGGCCTTCACCAGAACCCAACCATGCTGGCACCCATGCTTGGACTTCCAGTCTCCAGAATGGCGAGAGATAAATTTCTGTTATTTTTAAGCCACCCAGTCTGTGGTATTTTGCTTTAGCAGCCCAAACAGACTAAGATAACATATACACACACACACACACACACACACACACACAATATATATATATATATATATATATATATATATATATATATATATATATAATATATGTTATATAATATATATATATATAGTATGGATTCATGGATTCTTATTTTATTTAAATGGTTATAATCTATTATGATGAGCATCTATTTTGATGCTCATATGATCCCATATTTGCTCAAATGATCCCATATTTGGCCCGTGGGAGCCCCTGCAAGCTGGCTTTTGTGTCCTTTTGACATGTCTTCATCATTGTTTGAGCACATCCTTACTTAATTGCACAACAAGATGTTTCAACTTCATTTGTTTCCCCTTCCCCGGGTTCCTTTTAATGGGGAATGAAATTTAGAAATCAAGATTTGTATGCACATTAAAGCTTTTTATTTATAATTTATCAGTTATAATTTACATTTTCCTTTTAACAGTTAATATTGAGTATTTTTGAAGCAAATAATTTTAAATGTAAAAAAAGTTTTCTTTTTCTATTTCATTTAATTTATATTGTGATGGAATATACATAAAATTTTGTACACTTATTTCAATTGCATTTTATTTTTAATCCTTTAGTTCATTACTATCAATACAACCAAAATTTCACAAAATCTTGATTTTAGTATTTTTGCTAAAATGAAGGAAAATTATATGGAAGGTACATGTAATAATTTAAACATTTTATGTGAATTCATATTTTAGTATTCATCCAAATATCAGCTATCCATCAACAGAATACATATGGGCAATGACAATTACATTTCGTCACCTATAATATTTTGCTGAATTTCAGTCATAATAAAACTACAGCTGTTCCAATCTGTAAGAACTGGAAGACATCTCTCTCATACTCACAACAAGAAAAAAGTTGGTCAAACTGAAAATCAATGACTTTTCTTAGATCCATCAGAGAACTGAAGTCACAGGACAAACTTCCACCCCCCAAACTGGAGAGACCCATGAATACAGAGAATTCAAGTCAGTTTACCTGAAGCAGAAGCCACTGGAGCAAATAAATAATTTGTGTTTGGCCAGGGGAGGGCAAAAAGTAACCATTCAGAAATAATTCCAGAATGTTCTCCCATGAATGTTCTCCCATAATGTTAATCCCATAGCAAAGAACTACCCCACAATGGAAAAGTCTTTGCCAGAGCCTTATCCAACTTGGAGGAAGGGAAATTACCCAACTTCAGTCCCCTCCAGGTTTTCTGTCTCAACTAAGGGTTGCGGGTGGGGAGCTGAGAAACACTTGTGTATGTCACAGGCCAGGGGCACCGGGTCACTAAAAGACAGAGACCTAATCATATGATTATAGAATGTTTCTCTTCCTCCCACACCTAACCACCACATAAACAGCATTCCTGTATAATAATAGTGGATTAAGCTGAAAGAACTTCGAGCCTTAGTCTTCATTTAGGAAGAAGTTTCTAGGGAAACCCAAAGACAACAAGAGAGGTAAAACAAGGACACTAGAGGAAATTGAAGACACTGAAACCTGAAGCTACAACAAACTGTAAACACAGCTTACTTCCTAGCCAGATCAGCATAAAACCTCACACTAAAGGTCTGTCTACCTCAGTTCCTGAGAATAATTACTCATTATATCTGTATGGCTTTTAGCAAAAAAATTACAAGGCATGCTAAAAGGCAAGAAGAAACATGGTCTGAAGAGACAAAACATGCAACAGAACTAGACTCAAATATGGCATAGATTTGGAATGATCAGACCACGAATTTAAAATAGCTCTGATAACATGCTAAGGACTCTAATGGAAAAAGTGGACAACATGAAAGGACAGATAGGTAATGTAAGCAGAGAGATAAAAACTGTAGAAGGACTCAAAAGGAAATGTTAGAAATCAAAAACATTGTAATAGAAATGAATTCCTTTGACGCACTGAGCAGTAGACTGGACAGGACCAAGGAAAGAAGCAGTGAGCTTGAAGATATGTCAATAGAAACTTCCCAAACTGAAATGCAAAGAGAAGAAAAAGAGTGAGAAAAACAGAACAGAATATCCAATAACTGTAGGTCGATTATGAAAGATGTAAGATAAATGTAATGGGAATATCAGAAGGAGAATAAAGAAGCTGAAGAAATATTTGAGATAATAATGGCTGAGAATTTCCCAAATTTATTGATATAAACCAAACCACAAATCCAGGAAGTTCAGAGACTACCAAGCAAGATAAATACCCCAAAACATTTATACCTAGGCATATCATCAACCATGCAACCAAGAAGAGAGTGGAGTGAAATATTCAAAATCTCAAAAGAAAAAACCCATTAACCTAGAATTCTGTATCCAATGAAATTGTCCTTCAAAAGTGAAGGAAAAATAAACTTTATCAGGTAAACAAAAACAGAGGGACTTTGTTGCCAGTAGACTTGACTTGCAAGAAATGTCAAAAGAAATTCTTCAGAGAGATGGAAAATTATATAGGTCACAAATTTGGATATATATAAAGAAACGAAGAGCATCAGAGAAAGAATAAATGAAATCAAAAGAAAATATTTTTCTTATTATTATCTAATAGATAACTATACAAAGTGATAATAGCAACAACGTATTAGGTGATTAAAGCATGAATAATAAGTGAAAGGAATGGCAGCAATGCTATAAAGGATGGGAGGGAAAAATTGGAAATACTCTATTATAAGGTACCTGCACTACCTGTGAAGCACTATAGCTTTATTTGAAAGTGGACTTGGACTAGTTGTAAATGTATATTGCAAACTCTAAGGTAACCACTAAAATAAAATTTTAAAAAGATGCATAATTGATATGTGAAGAAAGAGAGAGAATGGAATCATAAAAAATGCCCAACTAAGACCAGAGAAGGCAGAAAAAAGAGGGGAATATTTTTAAAAAAGAAACAAAGAACAAGTGCAACAAATACAAAAATTACAAACATGGTAGGTATTAGTCCAACTACTTCAATAATAATTTTTACGTGAATGGTCTAAATATACCAATTAAAAGAATGTCAGAATGGATGAAAAAAACCAAGACTCCACCATATGTTGTCTAAAAGAAACTCATTTTAAATATAAAGATACATACAGAATAAAAGTAAAGGGTTGGAGAAAGATAAATCAAACTAACACTATTCAAAAGAAAGGTGAAGAAGCTATATTAATTTCCGTCAAAACTGACTTCAGAGCACAAAAAATTATCAGGGACAAAGAGGGACGTTACATAATGATAAAGGAGTCAATTCTGTGAGAAGATATCCTTACTGTGAATGCTCCTAAGAACAGAGCATCAAGATACATGAGGTAAAAACTGATAGAACTGCAAGGAGACATAGACAAATCCACTATTATAGTTGAGACTTTAATACCCTTTTACCAGTAATTGACCCAGCAGGCAGAAAATCAGTAAGGACATAGTTGAACATCATTAATCAACTGGATCCAATTGACATCTATAGACTACTTCATCAAGCTACAGGAGAATATACATTCTTCTCAAGCTCACATAGAACATTCACCAAGATAGACCACGTTCTGAGCCATAAAACACACCTGACCAAATTTAGAAGAACAGAAATCATATAAAGTATACTCTCAGGCTACAGCAGATTAAAATAGAAACCAATAACAGAGATAGCTAGAAAACGACAAAATATTTGCAAATTAAAAAACACATTTCTACATAACACATGGGTCAAAAAAAAGAATTCTCAAGAGAAATTTTAAAATATTTTGAATTAAATGAAAATGAAAAAAACCTTATCAAAATTTATGGGATGCTGTAAAATCAGTGCTTAGAGGGAAATTTATAACATTAAATGCATATATTAGAGAAGAATAAAGATCTAAAATCAATAAACTAAGCCTCCATCTTAAAAAACTAGACAAAGAAAAGCAATATAAACCTAAAGCAAGTAAAAGAAAAAGAATAATAAAAATTAGAGCAGAATTCAATGAGATTGAAAACAGTAAAGCAATAGAGAAAAATGACAAAACCAAAACCTTGTTCTTTGAAAAGATCAATAAAATTGATACATCTCGGGCTTCCCTGGTGGCGCAGTGGTTGAGAATCTGCCTGCTAATGCAGGGGACACGGGTTCAAGCCCTGGTCTGGGAAGATCCCACATGCCGCGGAGCAACTAGGCCCGTGAGCCACAACTACTGAGCCTGCGCGTCTGGAGCCTGTGCTCCGCAACAAGAGAGGCCGCGATAGTGAATGGCCCGCGCACCGCAATGAAGAGTGGCCCCTGCTTGCCGCAACTTGAGAAAGCCCTTGCACAGAAATGAAGACCCGACACAGCCATAAATAAATAAATTAATAAATAAATTAATTAATTAATTTAAAAAATTGATACATCTCTAGCCAGACTAACTAAGAAAAAAAGAAACAAATTACTAATATTAGGAATGAAAGAGGGACCATCACTACCAACTGCATGGACATTAAAAGGGTAATAAAGGAATGTTATGAATCACTCTATGCCCACAAATTTGATAACTTAGATGAAATGGACAAATGCCTTAAAAAACACAATCTACCAAAACTCACACTAAGTGAGATAATCTGAATAGGCTCTTTCTATTAAAGAAATTGAGTCAATAATTAATAACCCTCCAAAACAGAAAGCACCAAGCCCAAATGGTTTCCCTGGCAAATTCCACCAAACATTTAAAGAAGAAATGACATCAATTCTTTATCATCTCTTCAGGAAAATAGAAGCAGAGGGAATACTTCCTAATTCATTCAGCGAGGTCATCATTACCCTAATACCCAAACCAAATAAAAACATTACAATAAAAGAAAACTATAGACCAATGTCTCTCATAAACATACATGCTAATATCCTCAACAAAATATTAGCAAACTGAATCCAGGAAAGAATTATACACCATGACCAAGTAGGATTTATGTCAGGTATGTAAGGCTGGTTCAATATTTGAAAATCAATTAATGTAATTCATCACATCAACAGCCTAAGAGGAAAAATCATATGACCATATTGCTAGATGCAGAAAAAGCATTTGACAAAACCCAACACTCATTCATGATAAAAGCTCTCAGCAAGATAGGAACAGAGGGGTATTTCTTCAACTTGATAAAGAACATCTACAAAAACCTACAGATAACATCATACTTAAGAGTGAGAAACTAGAACTTTCCCATTAAGATCAAGAACAAGGCAAGGATGTCCCCTCTCACTACTCCTTTTCAACTTTGTACTGGAAGTCCTAGCTAATGCAGTAAGGAAAGGAAATAAAAGTTATACTGATTGGGAAAAATGAAATAAACTCTTTGTTCACAGATGATATGATTATCTATGTAGAAAATCCCAAAGAATCAACAAAAAAACCCTGGAACTCATAAGCAGTTAAACAAGGTCACAGAATATAAAATTAACATATAGGGCTTCCCTGGTGGCGCAGTGGTTGAGAATCTGCCTGCTAATGCAGGGGACACGGGTTCGAGCCTTGGTCTGGGAAGATCCCACATGCCGTGGAGCAACTAGGCCCGTGAGCCACAACTACTGAGCCTGCGCGTCTGGAGCCTGTGCTCCGCAACAAGAGAGGCCGCGATAGTGAGAGGCCCGTGCACTGCAATGAAGAGTGGTCCCCGCTTGCCGCAACTAGAGGAAGCCCTCGCACAGAAATGAAGACCCAACACAGCCAAAAAAAATAAATAACTAAATAAATAATAATTAAAGGTGCTAATAATTTTTTTAAAAAATCAACATATAAGAGTCAATTGCTTTTCTATGTACCAGCAATGAACAATTGGTATTTGAAATTAGAAACACAATACCATTTACATTAACATCAAAAAATACTTAGGCATAAACCTAACAATATACGTACGGACAGAATGTATATGAGGAAAACTACAAAACTCTGACGAAAAAATCAAAGAAAATATAAATAGATGAAGAGATATTCTGTGTTCATGGATTGGAAGAATCAATGTTGTTAAGATGTCAATTCTCTGCAACTTGATTTATAGATTCAACACAATCTTAATCAAAATCCCTGCAAGTTATCTTGTGGATATTGACAAACTGATTCTAAAGTTTATATGGAGAGGCAAAAGACCCAGAATAGCCAACACAATACTGAAGAAGAACAAAGTCAAAGACTGACTCCCAAACTTTAAGACTTAATATAAAGTTACATTAATTAAGATAGTGTGGTATCAGTGAAAGCACAGGCAAATTGGTCAATGGAACAGAATAGATAGAAATCCCAGAAATAAACCCATACAAATATAGTCAATTGATCTTTGGAAAAGGAATAAAGGCAATTCAACGGAGAAAGGATAGTCTTTGCAACAAATGGTGCTGGAACAATTGGACATCAATATGAAAAAAAAATCTAGATACAGTCCTTATACCTTTCACAAAAATTAACTCAAAATGGATCTTAGACCTAAGTGTAAAATGCAAAACTATAAAACCTCTAGAAGATAACATGGGAGAAAAATCTAAGTGACCTTCGGCCTAGCAGTGAGTTTTAAAATATAATACCGAAAGCATGATCCATGAAAGAAAAAATGGGGGACTTCCCTGGTAGTCCAGTGGGTAAGACTCCACACTCCCAATGCAGGGCACCCGGGTTTGACCCCTGGTCAGGGAACTAGATCCCACATGCATGCCACAACTAAGAAGCCCACATGCCACAACTAAAGATACCACATGCCGCAACGAAGACCGGGCACAGCCAAAAATAAATAAATAAATAAATAATAAATAAATAAAATATTTAAAAAAGAAAGAAAAAATCGTTGTTGGGCTTCGTTAAAATTTAAAACTTCTGCTCTGCAAAAGACACTGTTAAGAGAATGAAGAGACAAGCCACAGACTCAGAGAAAATATTGGCAAAACACATATCTGATAAAAGACTTGTATCTAAAATATACTAACAACTCTTAAACCTCAACAATAAGAAAACAAGCACCTCAGTTAAAAATGGGCAAAATATCTGAGCAGAATAAAGAACAAAGAAAATACACAGTTGACAAATAAGCATATGAGAAGATACTCAACATCATATGTTATTAGGGAATTGCAAATTAAAACAATAGTGAGATACCACTACATACCTATTAGAATGGCTAAAATCCAGAAACTGACACCATCAAATACTGGTGAGAATGCAGAACAACAGGAATGCTCATTCATTGCTAGTGGGAATGCAAAGTGGTGCCACTTTGGAAGACAGTTTGGCAGTTTCTTACAAAGGTAAACATAGATTTACCATACTACCCAATTGAGTTGAAAACTTATGTCCACACAAAAAAATCCCTGCACGTGGATGTTTTTAGCATCTGTATTCATAACTGCCAAAAACTAAAAGGAATCAAACTGTCTTTCTATAGGTGAATAGGCAAACAAACCATAGTACATTCATATAATAGAATATGATTCAGTGATAAGAAGAACTGAGCCATGAAAAGATATAGATGAATTTTAAACACACATTGCCAAGTGAAAGAAGCCAGTCTGAAAAGCTACATAATGTATGATTCCCAGTATGTGATATTTTGGAAAAGGCAAAACTACTATAGAGACAATAAAAGATCAGTGGTTGCCTAGGGTTCGGGGTAAGGGAGGAAAGGGATAAATAGGTGACACATGAGGATTTTTAGGGTGGTGAAATTATCAAGTATGATGCTATAATGTTAGATACATATCATTATGCATTTGTCAAAACCCATAAAGCTATATAATACAAAGAGTGAACCTAAATGTAAGCTATAACTTTTAGTTATACTTATGTATCAATATTGATTTATTACTTGTAACAAATGTACCACATTAATGCAAGATGTTAGTAATAGGGGAAACTTGTACCAGTGCCAGGAGGGATGTGGAGGCCATGGGTATATGAAACTCCATGCTCAATTATTCTGTAAATTTAAAACTAATTTTTTAAAAGTAAAAAACCTGTAGTTGGTCATTATGAAGTTTATTTGTCAAGATTGGAAGAGACAACATGTTTATTTAAATTTTTAGTTTGATTTATAACTTTTAAATATATATATACATATATGTATATATGTATATATATGTATATGTGTATATATATATATATATATATATATATATATATATATATATATATATATATATACATTCTTGCTTTAGGACCTGCTGGAGGTGGGCTTAGATTGTGTAGATGATCTTTTTGAAGAAAAGCAAGTTTGGAAGACTTGTTCCACCAGATGTCAGAATGTATATAAATTAGGGCAATGTGGTAATAGTGCAGGGATAGGCAAGCAAATAAATGAAGTTGAATGGAAAGCATAGCAGTATGTCCAGTACAGACCCTTGACCTATGATCAAGGTGTTATTACAGAGCAATGGGGAAGGTAGACCTTTTCAATAAGTGGCTCTGGGCCAATTGTGTATCTACATGGAAAAAGGCTGAATTTGGTTCCCTATTTCACACTATCCACTAAGCATCAACTAGCAGGGCATTATAGCTAAATAAGAAAGGCAGAACTATAAATCCTTTAATAGATAAGATACGGGGATAGCTTCATGACTTGGTGGTAAGGAATTTCTTTTTAAACGAAAACTTCAAATCACAAAACTCAAATGAAAAGTGTGATTTATTTTACTCTATTAAATTAAGAAATTTGTTCATCAAATTATACTATAATTAAAATAAAGAGACAAGCCACAGAATGGGAGAAAGTATTTGTAACATAGCTATGAAAGTTCTCTTATCCAGAAGGTGAAAAGAGTTTTTGCAAATCAATATAAAAACGGGCAACCCAACAGGAAAGGGTCTATACAAGCAACTCACAATTGAGGAAATTCAGATGGTATATAAACATATGAAAAAGGGTTCTATTTTACTAGTAGTAGGGAAATTGCCAATTAAAACCACAATAAGATGTTACTACACACCCAACAGATTGTCAAGCATTTTAAAGTGTGATGGAACTGTAATAGGTGCACATTTATAGGAAACAGCTTGGCATTATCTAATGACATTAAGGATATGTACTCTCTATGACACAGAGGTGCAATTACATGTCTGTCTGAGCCATCCCTCAGGATAGGCTGGCTGCAGTTTAACCCATGCCAGTGCAGGGATTTCCCTAAATAGTTCAGTTGGTGTATATATCCTGAACCTCAGTAATCTGACCATTGAAAGCCCATTTTTAACATTCACAAGCTAATAACAAGCACTAATTTTTCAATTGAAAAGACATTTTAAATGTTCATTATACAAATTAGCAAAGCCTCAAGTGTTGATCAGAGATAATATAGATGAACAACCAGAGTGAGGCCTTTCCGAACAAATGCTAGCTCACTGTCCTTGCTGTGGGAATTCTCAGTTAGAACAACTTGTTGTTCTAGGTGTCAATTAAAATCAACCCACCTATGTTGGTCAAAAGGTACATACTTTCAGTTATGAATAAATTCTGAGAATCTAATGAACAACATGGTGACTATGTTCATAATACTGTATTATATACTTGAAACCTCCTAAGAGAGTAAATCTTAAATGTTCTCACTATTAAAAAAAAATGCCAACTCTCTGAGGTGATACATGTGTTAAATAGCTTGGTTGTGGTAATCATTTTGTAATGTATAGGTATATCGAATCATCAGGTTGTATATCTTCAATACATATAATTTTTATTTTGTCCGTTATGCTTCAATAAGCTAGGGGAGAAAAAACCAACCCACCAATGGTAGACACTCTGATGTGGTACCTAGATCCCCCTTCAAGAAAGGACTTGTGGACCCAGCTGCTGGGAGCACTGGGAGTGCAGTCCTCAGCCATCAGTCCCTTCAGAGAGCCTCCTTGCACAAGGCCATGCCCTCCCAGGGTGGTCCCCACCCAGTCATTGACCAATGCGGGATGGGGGTGGGGGCATAAAGGCCTGGCTACCTTCAGCCCAGCTTGGGAAATCTCTGATGGGCCAACCTATCTCCAGAGCTTTCCTGCGTGATCAGCCAAGGCTATCCTAGGGACTGCACATAACAACTCGACGTGTCCCTCTGTCCAGTCTGGCCTCTCCACCTCCTCTCCACATGCACCGATACCAAGAACATTCCAGAATAAACAGTCTGAACACTAAACTCCATCGTGGGGCCTGCTTGTTAGAGAGCCCCACCTGCAATACCACCTTCCTATCTTGCTGCCTATGCTGTCAGGTTTTAAAGGAAATGACAAACATTGCAACTACCAGATCAGATGGATGAGTCTTTGGCTTCAAGGTATATGGTTTCAACAAACTTCTGTATATAACATAGCTAATATTATATAGCTAGAATACACCTCAAGTTGCAAAGCTTCGGCCTACTGTGAAACGTGTGCATTTTGAAGATATAAATGGAAAGAAATCCTTTAACTCAGCTTAGATTTCAACTAGTTTGTACGAATACTAAGGCACTCAGATTCTTGGATTAAACCTGAAAACCTGCCCATTAATTGTAAAAAAAAAAAAAAAAAATAGAAGAAAGAAAGAAAAAGAAAAAAACTGGTGATCTAGAAATGTAAGAATTTTATCTGAATTAAAACTTCATATTGAGGATGAAATGTTTTTTTACCATCTTAGCCTTTTTTGTTTCTTATACTTTAGTGTGACATAAATTTTAAGATTAATCTGAACAGAAACATTTGAACTCAGAGCAAAATATTTGCATCTTTTTACAATCTTGTGTTTGTTTCAGATGTATAGCAAAGTGATTCAGTTATATATATATATACATATATATGTATATATATACACACATATATTCATATATATATTCTTTTTCTGATTCTTTTCCATTATAGGTTATTACAAGATACAGAATATAGTTCCCTGTGCTATACAGTAGGTCCTTATTGTTTATTTTATATATAGTAGTGTGTATCTGTTGATCCCAAACCCTTAATTTATACCTCCCCGCCCTGCATCTTTTTGAAATAGAAATTTTTAGTGCAGTATAAATGACTAAGTCTCTGTTGAAATCTTTCAACAGTGCCACTAGAGGGCCTGCACCTAAGGAAACACTTGGTATAGTAGAGGTTGCTAGGTTTAGCAATTGCTGGTTTTAAGAGCCTTAAAAACTTTAAGATAGAAAATAACTTGCGTGAAGAAAATGAGAAAGAGGGAGACAGAGAGAGAGAGGTAGACAGTGACAACAAAGCATTAGGTGTTGATGGGTTACAGGAAGGATCTTAGATGTCCTAGGGCCTAACAGTGCCAATACTGCTCTTCAGAATTAAGAAGTACCATTTCTCATGGGAACCTGAACTTTTAAAGAAAAAAGGTTAAAAGAAACTCACCCTTCTGTGGCATTCTTAAAAGCTTTGACACCGTTTTTAGCATCAATTAAAATTCTTCTAGTATTACGATGCAAATTACATTGTTTTAGGAGCAAGATTGGGAATAAAGGAGTGGACACAGGTTTAGAGAGCTAGGCTAGGCCCTGCTGGGAAGGGTGGGTCTAGGCCCCCTCATTCTGTCCCTGGCAAGTTCAGCCCCCTCATCCTTAGGACCAGGGAGGGAAGAAAGGGAGTCTGATTCTCTTTACTTGTTCCAACTTCATGTTTACCAGCCTCTGCCTAGACTGTCTCCACCTTTGGGCACCTCACTCTACATTAATGCCCTAAGACATCTCTTTTTCCTTCTGCATTGGAAGAGGCTTCCCATGAGACAGAATGACCTTTAGACTGGAAAATTAGGCATTATCTATAAAATTGTAAAGATTTTCAAGTGAGTGTGCATTTCTGAATGCCAAGAATTGTTATTTTTCAGTGATTTCTCAAGGGAACGCTGATAAGAAGATGTTTTGAATATTTTCCTTCCATGCCCTTTGCTAACATCATCTTTGCTCACATAGTTGTTGAGAACGTGAAACTGAGACAAAAATGTTGTGTAATCTAGAGGAAAAAAATGTTCCCAGATCCTTATCCTTGAACGAGAAATATGGTGTATTTAGCTTCTGGAGTTGCCATAACAAAATACCACAGACTGGGTGGCTTAAACAACAGAAATTTAATTCTCACAGTTCTGGAGGCTGGAAGTCCAAGATCAAGCTGCTCCCAAAGTAAATTTCATTCTGAGACCTCTTCTCTTGATTTGTAGGCGGCTGCCATCTCACTGTGTGCTCATATGACCTCTTCTTTGTGAAGGGGAGGGGAGTGAGAAGAAGAGAGGGAGGAAGGGAAGGAAAGAGGGAGAGAGAAGAGAGAGAGAGGGATAGAGAGAAAGAGAGAGAGGGAGATGGAGAGAGGGAGAGAGAAAGCTCGTGAGCACTTTTTGATGTCTCTTCTTTTAAGGACACTAATCCATCAGATCAGGGCTCCACCCTTATGACCTCACTTAACCGTAATTACTTCCTTAGAGACCACATCTCTAAATACAGCCACACTGGGGGGTTAACCACACATGTGAATTTTGAGGGGACGCAACATTCACTCCATAACATATGGTGAAGATGCCTTCATTCTCTTCCATAAATAATGAGCTGAATGTACTGAATGTACTTGTTCCCCATAAATATATTGGTAAAATCTCTTTAAATATTAAAGCTAAAGATGGAATTCCACAGCATAGTAAAATTTTTTCAGAAGGCTCAGAGAATATTCTCTCTATGCCTGAAGGTATTTATGTTTCCTATAAAATATCTGATTGACAGAAATATTGTGCTGAAGCATATTGTATACCTAGACCATTTCTATATTAAGCATTTAACTGCTAACCTAGAATTAAACCCAGGAATAACAGACAGGCCTTTTCAAGAGGAAGGATGCTGTGTGTAGCAAAACTTCTCCTGCCACTGTGAAAAAAAAAAAAACAAAACCCAAAAGTTTCAGGGAAACAGCAGCTTTTAAAGAGACTTTAGCCAGAGTTATATCATTATTTTGGAAAAAGCACCCAAGGTCTTGGTTTTGGGGATTGTGTGGAGTCATTAAGAAAAGGAGCAGGCACTTCTGCTTCCAGCCAAGATGAAGTAACAGGTAACAGATATAACCTCCCATCTGAAAGAAGCAAAATAAATGAAACAATATAAATGACAGTGGACAATATAAATGAAACAATGGTTTTTTAAGACACTGGATATCAGGCAATGAAGGACAATGATCCCTGAGATATGGAAGATAAACAAGGTGAGACCTTTGATTGCCCCAGCTTACCACCTTGAGAGAGTTTCCATGCCCAGCAAAGTGTCAGAGAATGAGATGAAGCCCAGTAGACTCCTTGAGTTGGGAAGATCTCCTGGTTGTGATAGTGTACTACAGTTTTGCAAGATGTTACCATTGGGGGAAATTTGGAAAAGGGTACATGGACTTCTCTGTATTATTTCCTACAACTGCATGTGAATCTACAATTATGTCAAGATGAAGTTTTAAAAAACTTTAACTTTAAAAATAAGAGAAATAAAGGTGCTTTCAGATATAGAAAAGCTGAAAGAATTAATCACTAGTAGACCTGCAGCATGAGAAATGTTAAAGCATGTCCTTCAGGCAGAAAGCAAATGATAACAGATGGAAATCAGGACCTACCCAAAAAAATGATGAGGGACTTCCCTGGTGGTCCAGTGGTCAAGAGTCCGCCTTCCAATGCAGGGGATGCCGGTTCGATCCCTGGTTGGGGAACTAAGATCCCACATGCCACGGGGCAACTAGGCCCTCATGCCACAACTACTGAGCCCGCGTGCCATAACTAGAGAGAAGTCTGCACGCAGCAATGAAAGATCCCACGTGCCACAACTAAGACCCGACACAGTCAAAAAATAAATAAATAAAATATTTTAAAAACCCCAAAGGAATGATGAACACTGGCCTTGGAAACTACATATGTAAATATATAAGATTTTGTATATTCAAATCTCTTTAAAAGAAAATTGCCTGTTTAAACAAAAATAATAATAATGCATTATGGGGTTTATAACATGTAAAAATATAATGCATGACAACAATAGTATAAATTTCAGGAGGGTAGAAATGGAAGTATACTATTGTAAGGTTCTTATACCATATATGAAGTGGTATATTGTAACTTGAATGTAGACTATGTTAAGTTAAATATGCTTACTATGAAACCTAAAGCAACCACTAAAATAACAGTTATAGCTCATAAGTCCACAAAGGAGATAACATGGAATCATCATAAAAATATCAATCCAAAAGATGGTAGAAAAAGAGATAAAAGGGCACAAAGAGCAGACGGGACAAACAGAAAATGAATAGCAAGATGATAGACTCGAACCTAACCATATCAATAATCACACTGAACATAAATGGTCTAAACATCCAAATTAAAAGGCACAGATTGTCAGATTGGATAAAAAGGCAAGACACTACTATATGCTTCCTACAAGAAACGCTTTAAATATAAAAACAGAAATAGGTTAAAAGTAAAAGTGTGGGAACAGATACACTGTGCTAATACTAGTGAACACTAGTGGAGTGACTATATAAATATCACACAATGTTGATTCCAGAGCAAAGAATATATCACAGAAAAGGTCATTTCATAATGAAAAGTAGCCAATTAATCAAGAGGACATAACAATCCTAAACATTTATGCACCTAATAACAGTGGATCAAGATACATGAAGCAAAAACTGATCGAACTGCAAGAAGAAATAGAGATTTCAATACCCTTCTTTCAAAAGCTGATGGAACAAGTAGGCAGAAAATTAACAGGGATATAGTAGATGTGAACAACACTGTATTATTCTGTTCAGGCTGCCATAACAAAAAAGGCTGGGTGGCTTAAACAACAGAAATTTATTTTCTCACAGCCCTGGGAGCTGGAAGTCCAAGATCAAGGTGTTGGCAGATTTGGTTTCTCCTCAGGCCTCTCTCCTTGGCTGCAGATGGCCACCTACTCACTGTGTCCTGACATGGTCTTTTCTCTGTGTGTGTGTGTGCTGCTGGTGACTCTCCCTCTTCTTAAAAGGACACCAGTCATACTGGATTAAGACCAACCCTTATGACCGGATTGAACTTTAATTACCTCTTTAAAGGCCTTGTCACCAGATATAGTCACTTTGGGGGTTAGGTCTTCAACGTATGATTGTGGGGGAACACAATTCAGTTTATAACAACACTACTAACCAGCTTGACCAGACTGACACTTATAGAACAATCCACCCAATAACAGCAGAATATATTCTTCTCAAGTGCACATGGAACATTTACCAATATAGACCATATTTGGGGCCATAAAACAAGTTTCAATAAATTTATAAAGATTAAAGTCATGCAAAGTATGTACTCTGACCAAAATGAAATTGAATTAGAAACCAATAACAGATGAATCCACTATCATAGTTTGAGTCTTCAACACCTTTCTCTCATAAATGGACAGATGCAGCAGGCAGAAACCAATAACAAAAAGATCCTTGGAAAACCCCCAAGTATTTGGAAACTAAATAACCCATGGATCAAAGAGAAATCAAGAGAAAAAATTTAAAAATTTTAGAATTTGTGGGATGCTGCTAAAGCAGTATTTAGGAGGAAATACCTATATTAGGAAAGAAGATCTCAATTCGATGAGCTTAGCTTCCACATCAAGCAACTAGAAAAAGAGGAGAAAATTAAATCCAAAGTAAGCAGATGGAAGGAATTAATAAAGATCAAAGCAGAACTCAGTGAAACAGAAAACTGAAAAACAATAGAGAAAATCAATGAAATCAAAAGCTGTCTTTTTGAGATCAATAAAATTGATAAACCTCTAGATAGACTGATGAGGAAAAAAAGGCACCACTTACCATAATCAGGAATGAAAGAGGTGACATGACTACAGATTCTACAGACATTAAAAAAGATAATTAGGGAATATTATGAACCACTTTATGGTAATAAATTTGACAACATGGATGAACTGGGCAAATTCCTTGAAAGACACAAATTACCAAGGCTCACTCCAGAAGATAATCTGAGTAGCCTTACAGAAATTGAAATTGTAGTTTAAAATGTTTCTACAGAAAAACAAAAAAACAGAAAACTCCAGGCCGTGGCTTTACTGGTGAATCTACCAAATATTAAGGAGGAAATAATAACAATTCTACACAAACTCTTCCCCAAAATTGGAGAGGTGGCAATACCTCCCAACTCATCCTATGAGGCCAGCATTATCCTCATACCAAAATCAGACAATGACATAACCAGAAAAGAAAACTACAGACCAATATCCCTCAGTAATATAGATACAAAATTTCTAAACAAAATTTTGGCAAATCGAATTCCATAATGTATTAAAATGATAATACATTGTGACCGAGTGGGATTTATCCCAGGAATGCAAAATTGGTTTAACATTTGAAAAGCAATTAATGTGATTCACCACAATTACCACAATGACAAAGTTAAAAAGAAAACCACATGATCATCTAAATAGATGCAGAAAAGCATTTCACAAAATCTGATACTCATTTTGACAAAAACCCCCAGAAAATTAGGATAACAGGGAACTTTATAGGGTATCTGGGAAAAGGAAAGGAAAGGGAAAAAAAGGAGCAGAGCTCCTCAAGGCCATAGCCCTGGCTGGCGAAGCTGGGTACCTGCAGGCCACCAGGATTGCTAAAACATCTGTCAATGCTGGGAATGAGCCTTCTGAAATGAAACAAGCCTTCGTATTGGATTCTTTGAGATGTTTAATCTCTCGTAATCCTGTCAGCGTCCTTGAACTTGGATCATACATCAAGTTCTGCCAAGGGACATAGATCTTTGCTTTGATACTTTATTAATATCAGTGGTGATGATAGTGATAATAGGAATAGCTAACAGTTACTGCACAGCCACTATGCATCAGGCACTGTGTAAAGTTTGATACAGATTAGTTCACAGAATCTTACAACCACCCTATGATGGAAGTATTTAAAAATATATATATTAAAGATAAGGAAACCGACACGGAGAAAGGAAACAATTCGTCCAAGGTCATACAGTTACATAGCAGGACATGGGGATACTCACACACTCTAACTAGACAAAAGGGCAACTCTTAAGACATTCTGGGTAACTTCAGAATTGATTTTCTCATACTACATGATGGTACACAACATGTACATGGGCAGCCCAAAAACTATGAGGCATTTTTATATATACAAAGGACTAAATATAATACACATATAATATCAAGAATGATGTAGCAAAGACCATATGTGGGTCATTTATCCAGAAATAATGAAAATTTATTTGGGGCATATTTGTCTGAAATCTCATTTACAATGGTTTTACA
The DNA here is from genome assembly GCF_028023285.1 of Balaenoptera ricei. NCBI lineage: Eukaryota > Metazoa > Chordata > Mammalia > Artiodactyla > Balaenopteridae > Balaenoptera > Balaenoptera ricei. The sequence goes on from NC_082660.1 coordinate 43,630,358, forward strand.
AATTGAATAAAAACTTATTGAATATGTGTGAAGTAAACCAACAGATATTAAACTTTTTTTTCACCTTTGATGGACCTGTGGGTCAGTGTACATGTGCTTGGAATAAATATGCTAACCTTGAGAAATTTTTTACCAAATGCATTTCTGATCAAAATCAAAAGCAAACATTTCAGAATCACTTCCTTTGGGGAAATTGCTTTTTGTTTGTTTAATTAAAAATTTAAAAATAATTGCTGAACATATTGAATTGCAATCCCTACCAAAGGAGCTACCAGGGAGGGCCAGAGGTGTGTGTCACTGTTCATGGCATTTCAAAGATGGTTCCACAGATCAGTTTGTAGGTTTATATTGATCTCTTTGTTTGACTATTAAATATTTTCATATTCGAGTTTTGCTTTATTTCTAAGAAATAAACATAGCCACCGAAGGATTTCCTCATCAGAGTAAACTTTAATAACAGAATTACAGGACCTGTTATTTGGTTTAATTATTTTTTTCTTTTTTCCCCCAGCTTTATTGAGAAATAGTTGACTTTTTTTTTTTTTAAACTCATCTGGTCCTTGGGTTTGGAAACTGAAAATATACAAAACCGCACGTTTTATGAAAACATGGAAGTATCATATTTAACATATAAGGAACTTTTTAAAAAATTAATTTAAAACAAAAGAACCCTGTCTGTTGGTTTAATGGTATGTTTCTCATCCATTTTGATCACAGGGATAGCAAATTCAAATTATCACCCAATGCATTTTGTAGGACAGACTTTTTAATAAGGAATATTAATGTTACAGGTAGTGTTTCGGTTCACTTGCAAATTTCCCACACTTCTGACCCCTGGGTTGTATATTAAAAATGTCTTCAAGAAATATTCAGAAGTGGAAACTTCCACACTCTGCTTTAGATGGAACACTTACAGTTGCACTGGCACTCATCTAAGAGCAACATTAAAGCTGGTTTGCAGTAAGTCTCAGGCCCGCACCACCTCTCATTGGCTGGGACGGCCCAAAGACCACCTGGGCTCAGAGTGACTCCCTGCAGACCACTGCAGTGGCCTAGAGGAGCCGATAATTGAGGGCGCTGAGCCAGGACTTGGGACTCCCGGCTAAGTCTTGGTTTGTCACTCAGCAAAATGTGTATACGCAGTCCTCTCCCGCAGTCATCTCTCCTGTAATGGGTTGCTGAGCAGGAGGCAGGGTGATGGGGTTTCAGAGGTGGCGTTAACCTGGCGGCCACAGGGGCGAGCCAGGGCAGTGGCCTTGGGAAATGGGAGTGGCAGGTTTCAGAGGGGAGCCTCAGGCACGCAGGATTGCTGGGGTAGATCCAAGATTCCTTAAGGAGGTGCCCCTGGCTTGCACCCTTGTTTAACATTTTTTGTTAACCAAACATTTATTCCTGGGGCTCCCTCACCTCTGTCCAGTAAGGGCAGCCTGAACCTCAATTTGCTCAGCTGTAAAATGGGTAGCCTTACAACAGCAGTCGGTGAACACTTCAGGTTTTGAATGTTTCTCAGAATTTAAAATCAACCCTAACAAAAACCAACAACAAGTTTAAAATCTTTTAAAAGTTTTAGGTGGATAATTTTGAGGGTGATGTCAGAAAACCATAATCAGCTAGTTTGGGTTTTAATTTTTGTTTTAATACATGGTGCTTCTGATGATTTTAATGTGATGATGATGATTAAAAACCCAAATCCCTTTAATGGCCTTCATGGCTTGTCAGGTACCTGTGAGGTATATGGCTGAAGTCGTGTTAGTTGGGATGGGTTTTGAGTGAGTCTATGAGTCTTTGGAGAGGACGGATCACCTTTGAGTGAGCCTCGCCCCCCCCAATCCGCCCCCGCCCCATCCTTCCTCTTCCCCACACAGCACTGTGCAGTGAGCTTACCCTGGGATTTTGCTCATCTTTTTATAAACGTTGTGCAAAGGAGTCAGAAATCTGTGTTCAAATACTGCCTAGAAATTAAAGTTTTTAATCAAATTAAATAATATTTAAATGAATTGAAATTTAAAATACACTCTCCCCAGCCATGAAATTATTGTTTCTCCTGGTGAGCATTTCGGAGCCCCTCACTGAGCTCCAGCTGGAGTTGTTCCTTACCCCACGTGGCGCTAAGGTGGCCGCCAGGGCTCCTGCACTGGGAGACAGGCATGCCCGGTCCAGGGATCCAATTTCAGAATAGAGAATTTGTTTTTTAAATCCTCTAATCAATAAGAATTCATAAGAAATCAAATGTTTAGAATTACGTTTGAAGCCATTTTTTGCCATGCATTTTAAAAATCAAGGTATATTTTACATACAATAAAATATGCCCATTTTCAGTATAGAGTTCAATGAATCTTGACAAATGCATAGAGAACGTCCCAATCAACCTCCAAAATTCCTTCATGCTCATCCCAATCACTCTCCCCCAAGACAACAACTAGTTTGATTTCCTTCACTACAGATTATTTTTCCTGGCTTACAATTTCATACAAATGGAATAATTACAGTATTTCTATTTTGTGTCTGGCTTCTTTCACTCAACCCTGTGTTTATGAACTTCACAGACATATGAAGTAGTTTGTCCCTTTCATTTGCTAAGTAGTATTCCATGATCCCATTGTTGTGTTTCTTTGTCAATTCTTATGTTGCTGGACTCCTGGGATGTTTCCAGTTTTTTTGCTATCGTGAAGAAAGCTAATGTGAACATTTGAGCACAAGTTTTTTGTGTGGACATATTGCGGTAGCATGCTGTGGCTGGCTCACCAGAGCCAATTTTGCAAATCTCTTCTCAACTCTGGTTCTGTGACGTCATATTAGTACACAGTTTGAAATAAGCCATGATGGGAGTATTTACACCATAGTTGGCAATTGCTACAAATTAGAGCTTTCTTTCCCCGGAGAGCTGGTTGGTAAACATTTACCAGTACACCATTGGACATACGTTTTCTTTTTTTTTGGAGTAAATACCTAGGAGTGAGATCGCTGGATTGCATGGTATGTCTGTTTTACTTTATATGAAGCTGCCAAACTGTTTTCAAAGTGGTGTAACATTTTACACTCCCAATAGCAACATATGAAAGTTCCAGTTGCTCCACATTCTCATGAATACGTGGTATTGTCAGTCTTTTTAATTTTAGCAATTGAATGAAGATCTGAATAGAAGAGGGGTGATGGGAAATGGAGGTTATATGGCAGCCAAGTAAGCTGTACATTTGTCTCTCTCCTTATAGACAGAGAAAGACCTCAGTAAATACAAGTTGAAGCATGTTGAGATCCCCTCACATAATGCCCTTTCCCTGATCTTTCCCATTTCATCTCAGAGGAATGCTGAGGCTCCTAATGGGAGAAGGTAATCACTTCAAACACAACAGGCCGCGTTCATACTGTTGGGGAATAATTAAAAATAAAATCTTGTGCCAACCCAGTGAATTCGCTCCACAAAGGTAGAAAAGAATGAAATAGTTTTATTGTCGAATAAGCATTAAACCAGCTCGTGATGTGCATCACAAGCAATTCACTGAAGAGATTTCAGAGAAGGAAAGAAACCTCATCCTTTTATATAGCCAGGCAGATACAACCCATTGCACACAGGTTCTTAAGACAGATGATAACTTGCCCTCAAGAGAACTTGACAGCACCATTTACTACACACAGGTCATCTCAAATTCCCTGGTAATCGGTGTAGCCATCTGCCTTTAGGCAAAGGAAGAATAAAATACATATCTCCTTGACAAGCAGGTGACAACTTGGAGCCAGCCGCCTAGGTCAAATTCCTAGGGTCGTGGAGATAGGGCGCTATCTCCGCTGACGTTTACATTTCAAAGAGATGGCTCCCAGGCCCTCAAGAACAACATTCCTGAGTTGTAAAACTGGCAGGAGGCCTATTTAGCTTTTTTTAAAAGAGTTACATATATCTTGAAGGTACGGAGAAAAAAGTTACAAGTTTTCTGTAGGAAATACTCCAAGAAAAGGGAGGATGGAAAGTCTCTTTCACTTGTGACACCAGGAAAAATTCAACTTTTAAAAACTTTGTGTTTACCCTACAATATTTCCACAACGCTTCCCTGCGTTATGCCCTACTCCAGGTCCACAATTTCCCCTGACCTTCTACTATTAGTCTTTCAAAATCCTTATCAACTCCATTCCTAAAGGAAGCCTCCCCAAACAGCAGGCCGCCACTCCTAGAGCCACAGCCACGGCCACACTAGAGACTCGCTGTTATCAAAGGCTATGACTACAGTCTCTCAGAATTGGAAAACTTTGCAGATATTTGGTCTGATTCTAACCCATTTCAAAGACGGTAAAACTGAGACAGGAAAATCCCAAATGGGTACTTAAGGCGCCGGGTCACTGGAGCAAAAAGGACGCTTAAGGATCCCCCGCCCAAATTCGGGGATCCCTAAAGTCAGCCCCAGGTGACCAAAAAAACCAAACAAACCGAAAAAAACCCTGCTTGATTCCACTACGGCACGATTGGGGTTAAAGCCCACGGAACGCAGGTCTCCTCCCGACTGCGCCTGCGCGAGTCAGGACGTGCGAATTTGCCCTAGACCCTGACGTTTCAGGCAGCCCCTCCTAATGCGGAACACGACCCACATTCCGCCGGTCCTGCCTTGACAGGCGTGACTCTAATCCAATACGAGTGGAGGGCTGAGTCCTCCGGAGCCAATAGCCAAAGTCCAAGGGGCGGTGGAGGCGGACTCTGTAAGGAAACAAGAAGACAGGCCCAAGATGGAGGCGGCGGCGGCTGTAGCGGCGTGACAGGTGAGGGCGGGCCCGGCAGGGTTAGGTTTCTGGAGCGACCGCTGGGCTCGGGTAGGGAGCCGGGACCGAAAGCTCAGCTCCAGGATGGCTGCGCCTGGGCCCCGACGCCCCCCGCCCGGAACCGGAGGAGTGGTTTGACCTGGGGTGAGACCATCGTCGACAACGCGGGGGGGGGGTAGACTGGAATAGGGGTGCAAGGCTGCGGGGGATGGTTTCGCCCGTCGCGTGTGGCAGCGCGCCTGCGCAGAGCTGGAAGGCCCTCGGTGGGCGGGGCCGGGCCGAATGGGGCTTGGGTTGTGGTGCCTTGTCATGTGCAGTCCCTCTTAACCTCCTTAAGGTATCTGATGACCCTTGCTTACCGACAACGGGGAATGCGTGAAGACGTAGCTCACTTCTCGCTTTCCTTATTCTGGATCAATGTCTAGCCCACTAGGAGAATGTTTGAGGATTCCCCCATTCCTCCTCTTTAACCCTCCCCAGCCTCCTTCCATGATCACCAGTAATATGCCTGCGACCCTTTCATTAGCTGTCAGGGAGAATTTTGGCGCGCCCTCCGCCCCACCCGCGCTTTACCCCCGTTTATCTCAACTCAGCCACGTCTGGTGATGCTCCATTACCCTCCTTTCCCCCATGACAGTGTCTGGTGACACCCGTTATCCACTCTTCTTCCCATTACAGTCCCTAGTGACCCCTATTACATCTCCCCTCAGCGTAGTGTCTGCTGAGCCTCTATGAACTCCCCATCACAGTCTGGTGACTCCCATTAGCCACGTAACACAGTATCCGTGAACCTACCATCATTACAGTTCAGGGCTTTGGGATGCCCACAGTGCCCTTACGAACACTGTTTGATGCAATTCCCACTTCCCTCAAACTAAGGGCAGTATCTGATGATCCTCTGTTAGTTCCCCATCACCCTGTCTGTGACTCCCTCCGCACCACAGTATCTGGTAACCCCCTTCGCCATTAGAAAGCCAGGGCAGCCTGTTCATGTCCATTACGTACCTGACAGGCCCCAGTGCAGTGCGTGCTGACTTCCCCGTTAGTCCCTAGCACGGAGACTTACGTGCTCTTGTGCCCTCCGGGACAGTGTGTGTACCTCTCACTATGTCCTACCCCCCACCCCACCCTGCCCTATGCAGAGAATCCGAGACCTTGGCACTTAAGTGTGAGACAAACAACAGGAGCGGCTGAGCAGAGGAGGAACTGGATCCCTTGGGCTGTGTGGAAATTAGGCTACAAGGGGTGACGTGGAGCTGGGAGATTGAATTTTTGCCCCCTGCCACTTTGCTTCCAGACCATCATTATGGGACCTCTGAATTTTCCCTCTGTCTTCTAGGAGCCCCATGGCACCTGCCCAGCCCCACCTTAGCCCGTCTTGACAAAGTCCTAGGCTCCATGGAGCCACCACGGGGCCCCCCTGCCAACGGGGCCGAGCCGTCCCGGGCAGTGGGCACCGTCAAAGTGTACCTGCCCAACAAGCAACGCACGGTGGTGAGTCTGACGGGAGCAAAACTGGCAAGGGGTGGGCGTGGACCCAGTTGTAAATCTTGGATCAGAAAGGTGACAAGGGCTGGGAGAGTCAGCTGGGGACCCCACTGAGCGCTGACTCCTCACACCTACACACACACAGGTGACTGTCCGGGATGGCATGAGTGTCTACGACTCTCTAGACAAGGCCCTCAAGGTGCGGGGTCTCAATCAGGATTGCTGTGTGGTCTACCGGCTCATCAAGGGGTAAGTGTGGCACCGCCACCTCCAACTAGGCACGCAGCCTTCCAGCCCCTCCTCAGAGTCATGCGACTCTCCACTCTGCTGTGCAGTCTCTGTTAGTCTTCCCTTCATTCAGTGAATCCGTGAGTGCATCCAGCTTTTGTCTCATTACTTCATTAGTTTATTGGCCTGTAAGGTCAGCAACTCATTTTCTTCTTGGACCCCAAATCCTCACCGTGCTCCGTCATGTCCTCCCAGAATTCATCTGTTTCATCTTTCACTGTTTTATCAATTTGTCAGCTCTCTCCTTCCCCCATTTCCTTGTTCTCTGTCTGCTGTGTGGGCCTCGCTGACCTTCCCTTTATTCCTCCGTTTTAGAGTTCCTTAACTTTTTTGTATTCAATTCACGCATTGCTTTTTATTTGTTATCTCAGTGCCTCACCAGCTGCTTTGTCGGGGGCTTGCTCAGGACTTCTAAGATTTAGTTGTTTCTTCAGTCTCATTTGCTGCTCGTCTTGTGGCTAAGAGCATGGACTCTTCGCACTGTCCTGCCACTCACAATCCCTTGTGGCTCTGGACAAGTCGTTTCATCCCCCTGAGCCTCAGTTTCCCCATACGTAAAATGGGGGCAAGGATAGTACTAGTTCCTAGAGTTGCTGTACTAAGAATAAAACATGTCATCTATTATTGCATGGATGGCAGGCTTGGAGGGACTTTTGAGGGGTTCCCTTCTTCCCCATGGCCCCTGTCCACCCTCCCACTCACTCCCTTCCATGCCTTCTGCAGGCGAAAGACAGTCACCGCCTGGGACACAGCCATTGCCCCCCTGGATGGCGAGGAGCTCATTGTGGAGGTCCTCGAAGACGTCCCCCTGACCATGCACAATTTTGTGAGTGCAGGGTAGAAAGTGGGGGCAGACCGTGGGTGTGGCGGGAGGGTCCCTGACCAGGCCTCAATCTTCTCTACTCTGTGACAGCAGGTACGGAAGACGTTCTTCAGCCTGGCCTTTTGTGACTTCTGCCTTAAGTTTCTGTTCCATGGCTTCCGCTGCCAAACCTGTGGATACAAGTTCCACCAGCATTGTTCCTCCAAGGTCCCCACAGTCTGTGTCGACATGAGTACCAACCGCCGACAGTGAGCCTGGCCTGGGGTGGGCAGGGGGATGGGGAGGACAGAGGCCCAGCCACAAGGCTCTTACAGACAGCTGACCCACGTTCCCTTGCTTTACACCCTGAATGCCCTCAAGGTTCTACCACAGTGTCCAGGATTTGTCCGGAGGCTCCAGACAGCATGAGGCTCCCTCGAACCGCCCCCTGAATGAGCCACTCACCCCTCAGGGTCCCAGGTAGGGAATGCCTTAGCTGAAGGGCTGCTGTCAGAAGAAAAAGATCTGGAGGCCTCCGTAGAGTACAAGCCATACTGAATTCATTTGTTTACTCCATGAACATTTATTTAGCACCTACAAGTGTGAGTAAGGGCATGGAGCTCTGGGGCCTTGGGTGAGTCCCCTGATCTCTCTGGGCCTTAGTTTTCTCATCTGTAAAGAGCGGATAATGACCACATAGGGTTCTGGTGAGGATTAAATGAGTTGAGACATGTCCAATGCTTAGAACAAGAACTAGTATAGGATAAGTTCTTATTAATTATAATATATATCTATATATATGCATCTAACTACTTAGTTAATTCTTCCAGTATAACCATGCTCAAGCCTTTCCACTTTGAAATACATATTATTTTATCGTAAATTCCCTTTCACTTCTCCTTTATGTTAAGTATTATAATACTATAGTATTTCAATGTTGAAATATATTATTGCTCTAATATATCATGTTCATATGATATGCATTTTATATATCTATATATTTTATAATGTCAATATTTATATGATATATTTATGCTATTGTATTATGTGTTATGTTGATAATATTTTCATATAATGTAGAACATCAAACATTTTTATGTAATATATGAAATAGTAAAGTTAGAGCATTATGTTATTTTTAATTATGGGTATGTGTGAATAAATTATCTATGAATTGCATTTCAGGATAGTGAAGGGACCATTAAGTATTTTTGTAACATTATAATATATTTAGTATATATCATGTATAACAGATGTGTATGTGTAACATATAACATTATTATAATATGTGTAAAGCATTGTAATTTTAATATAGATAACATACTGTATGTTATATAATACATAATATATTTGAATAGTACATATAGTTATACAATATTATATATTGCTTTTCCCCCACTATCTGCATGGCTTGCTGTCCTTCCTTTAAGTCTTCGCTCAAATGTCACTTGCTCAGAGAAGCCTTTCCTGACATCACCAGGGACACTTCCTGTCTCCTTATGTTGCTTTATTTTTTGCTTTATTGCACCTATCACCATTGGACATATTAAATATTCTTTGTTTTTATTTCTCTTTTTTCCTGCTGCAGTCAGCCCCGTGAGGGCAAGAACCTTTATTTGTTTTTTGTTTTTTTTAAATTTAAAATTTTTAGTACAGTTCAAATCAGCATGCGTGTAGAACCTTTATTTGTTTCGTCCACAGTTTTATTTCCACTACCTAGAATGGTATCTGGCACATGGCAGGCACTCAGTCAGCGCTTCTTGAACAAATGCATAATAGTAATGACAGTGGACGTTTACTCTGTGTGAGCTAAACACACACTTAGGACGGGGCGGGGCGTGGGCAGTGGTGGCAGTTCTGCTGGTTCTCTCATTCACTTGACAGTGATTTCACAGCCTTTCCCCTGCCAGCTCCTGCACCCAGCACCGCGACCCCAAGCACTTCCCCTTCCCTGCCCCGGCCAACGCCCCCCTCCAGCGCATCCGCTCCACATCCACCCCCAACGTCCACATGGTCAGCACCACAGCCCCCATGGACTCCGGCCTCATCCAGGTTGGTGTCGAGGCGGGAGGTCACGGGGGAGCACCGGGCAGAGGGGAGGGCCATTCCTGTTGTCTTCCATGTCCTCTCTCTGACGCCCAGCCCTCTGCTTCCAGCTCCCTGCCCAGAGTTTCAACACTGACGGTGAGCCCCCCGCTACCTGCACCCTGAGTCCCCCACCCCACCCCACCCGGCTCCACTCACATCCTCTCCGCAACTGCAGCTGCCGGGAATAGAGGTGGTGGCGATGGAACCCCCCGGGGGAGCCCCAGCCCGGCCAGCGTGTCCTCGGGGAGGAAGTCCCCACATTCCAAGTCCCCGTCAGAGCAGCGGGAGCGGAAGTCCTTGGCCGATGACAAGAAGAAAGTGGTGAGCTCCAGGGGGCACCTTTGGTGGGGGCACCGCAGGCCGAGTGATGAGGGGTGTGGGCAGGCCCCTGAGATGCCGCCCTTGTGGCCCGCAGAAGAATCTGGGGTACCGGGACTCGGGCTATTACTGGGAGGTGCCACCCAGTGAGGTGCAGCTGCTGAAGAGGATCGGGACGGGCTCGTTTGGGACCGTGTTTCGTGGGCGGTGGCACGGCGATGTGGCCGTGAAGGTGCTCAAGGTGGCCCAACCCACAGCTGAGCAGGCCCAGGCCTTCAAGAACGAGATGCAGGTGCTCAGGTGAGATTGCTCGCGCACAGGGATGGGGGCAGGGGCGGTGGGCACCGCCTTGGTGCCTCTCTGGGGAAAGGCCATACTGAAGGCACTTCCTGCACGTCCCCTGTGTATGTGTGGTGTTATAACCATAATGGTAAGTTTCTTCTCTATCAGAGAAGCCCCTTTCCCCTGTGGGAAAAGGGTATGTTTAGAGGACCTCTGGTCACATTGGTGTTTGTGTTTGTGTAAATACTGATATTAATTAATGGCTCTGCCTCCAAAATGTGGGTCTTTTCATTTGCCTGCTGTGAAATGGGTATCACTAATGTTACTGTGGTACTTACATCAATGGCATAATGTGAGTTAACTGCATCGCCAGGCAGCCTGGCGTCCTTCCCTCTCCTCTGCTTGTTCTGCATCATTAGTATATGTTTATTGTGTTGCCTTCTTGTTATTAATTATAACAATACCATACTTTAAAGAACAGTATTAGAACTATAATCAGAACCAGAATTTAATCATTGTTTGATTAATGATTGTGGTTGCTCAGCCTAATATATCATTCATACTATATTAACTCATTTGTGCTAAGAAACCCTGATGCTCCCTTTTTGCCACCCTAGTTCCTACCACTCCTGGGGTTGCCAGGGTGGGCTTTCCCCTCTGACAAGTGGGCACAATTATGTTGCAGAGTTGACGTTATCATAATTCCTTGTGCTGTTTTAATACTCATCCTCATAATGGATGCCACAGTAAGGAAATTTTCAGTCTTTGCTCCTCTCTATGAAATGACAATGATTTGAGCAGGCTGTGAATTTGCGTTGTGTTCGTATTGAAACTATAACCTAACTGCTGTGAAGAATACTAACGTGCTGTGAGCAAAATTGCGGAGCGTTGTTGATGTTCTTTGCGTGTAAGTTACCATTGTAACTGCAGTTAATACTTCTATAAGGAGTGAAAGTTTTCTTCTAAATGAGGGTGACTCCATTCATACAGGACAGAGTTTCTGTCAGGTAACCTAGGTACCCAGTAGCGATAACAGCAAGGACAGTGATATTTTCAGGGTGCTTGCTTGTGTTCAGCTGTTCTAATAAGCACCTTACAGGTTATTTACTCACATAGTCCTCCCAACACCCCTGTCAGGTAGCTCACGGAATTATCACAGTTTTGCAGTTGAGGAAAATGAGGCACAGAGAAGTTAAGTGTCTTCCCTGAGATTGTACAGTGAGTACCCAGGGAAGCCTGGATTGGAACTTAGGATCTAATTTGAGTCCAAATCCCAAGCTCTTTACCTCTAAGCCTCTCATGGTTAACAGGATATAGTCACACATCACTGATATTTTTACCAGGCATTTATCAATATTCTGTTGATATATCACTGATGAAGGTTGGCATTCCACTTTCTCATCTCATCTCAAATGGTCACAGGCTCAGGTCATGATCAGGGTCAGAGGTATGGCAGGTACTGATGATTAAGACAGTCCTGGTCAGCAGGGGGTGAGGGGTAATCCCTCCCTCCTGCTTTTGTTGGGAGACTTGGATGAGGAAGCCCAGGACATAAGCGCCCAGCGTGGAATCATAGCCCAGCAAACACATCTCACAAATTCATTGAATCTGGCCATAGTCTGGCCCTGAGCCTCCTGAAAGCCAGGGTGGGAATGATGGCAGAAGGCAGCAGTGAACAGCGCCATTCCCAGTGCTCAGAAAGTTGCTGTTTACCCTCCCTGCCCTGATACCTCCCGCCCGCCCTGCCTGCAGGAAGACACGTCACGTCAACATCTTGCTGTTCATGGGCTTCATGACCCGGCCGGGATTTGCCATCATCACACAGTGGTGCGAGGGCTCCAGTCTCTACCACCACCTGCACGTGGCCGACACACGCTTCGACATGGTCCAGCTCATTGACGTGGCCCGGCAGACTGCCCAGGGCATGGAGTGAGCGTCCTGGCCCGGGGACTAGGGAGGGGCTGGGGGATCTGGGGGTGGGGAGATGAGGTAGCCCTCAGACCATCTGACACCTGCTTGTACCCCAACAGCTACCTCCATGCCAAGAACATCATCCATCGAGATCTCAAGTCGAACAGTATCTACATGTTCCTCTCTAAGGGCTGGGCTGGGGTGGGGGGCATCAAACAGGATGAGGGCTTAGAGGGATGGCTCTTGTGGGAGGCTTTCTGGGGGCAAACAGGGAGGGGCACACGTGGCATTTCCCTTTGCCAGGTGCCAGAGCTGTGGCTGGGGAGGGGCCTTTAATGGGAGTCTCTTGGTCAGGAGTCAGGGTTTTGGCTGGTGCAGGTGCTAGCGTTCTTCGGGACTCTGGTCAGGGTCTGAGGAGCAGCAGCTGTGGAGGGCGTTAGGGGAGCTCCTGACCAGTGTCACAGGCATGGTGAGTGTGGGTGCCATTAGAGGAGCTTCCTAGTCAGGAGGCACAGGAGGGCCAAGTGTAGGGGGCATTAATTGGAGCTCCCCACCCAAGTCAAGGTTGTGGCTAGTTTGTGTGACATTGCGGGGCTTCTGGTCGGGGTTAGAGGCGTGACTGGTGTGGAGGTGTCAACGAGAGCCTCCCAGTCAGGGCGAGAAGCCCGGCTATTGGGAGTCCCTGTAGTGGCCCTTGACCCTGGCGGACATCTTCCTACACGAGGGGCTCACGGTGAAGATCGGGGACTTTGGCCTGGCCACAGTGAAGACACGGTGGAGTGGAGCCCAGCCTTTGGAGCAGCCCTCGGGCTCTGTGCTATGGATGGTGAGTTGGGCCAGGCTGGACTGGGGGCATATAGGGACATGGGCTGCTGGGGTAGGATGTGGGAGGCCGAGTGGGGCCGGGGATGCCTGCACCCCAAGGTGTGGGTGTCTGGACTGCTCATGCTTCACCCCGTGTGGGTGGCTCTGAGTTACACCCAGTGTGGCTGGTGGGCTCTGGGCCTATGGGCCAGTCATTTGCTGACCTCCACATTCCTCCTGCCCGGTCCGGCCTATTGAAGGCAGCTGAGGTGATCCGTATGCAGGACCCGAACCCCTACAGCTTCCAGTCAGATGTCTACGCCTATGGGGTTGTGCTCTACGAGCTCATGACCGGCTCGCTGCCTTACAGCCACATTGGCAGCCGTGACCAGGTGAGCCCCGTGCCTTACCTGCCATCTCCCAGGCCAAGGGATCCCCTCAGCCTCCAAACCTCAGATCTCCACCTTTGCACGGACCAAGAACACCACACTTCCCCCAGAAACCCCAAGTTTTCTGAGCTGAGGATTCCCAGATTCCTCTGGGTCTTCCATACCCAGAATTCCCTCCTTCACCCACATCTACTCCTCTGGGTCCTCAAAGTCCAGAATCTCCTGAATCCCCTATACCCAGAATCCCCCTAGGCCCCCCAAAGCCCAGAAGCCCTCTGGACCCCTAGACACATACAGTCCTCTGGCCTGGGTACTCAAACTCTCCAAAGTCCCCAAAGACCAGAGTCCCATTTCTCCCAGAAACAATCCCTTTGTACTTCTGGAATCCTCACAGTTACCTACAACCATTCAGGCCTTAGGTATCTGTCAGACTTCAGGGCCCTTGAATCCATAATATTCTAGGCCCCAGACATTTCTCCAGGTTCAAGGCCTGGAATCTCCCAGACCCTCAGAAACCCAGGATCCTCTAGGCTTCAGGTACCAGTAGTCTTTGGGTCTTGAGCACTCACAATCCTACAGACCACGTGGACCCATAGTCCTGTAGGCCCCAGACCTCTACAGAAATACAAGCTACTGAGGGCTGGAATCCTTTAGCTTCCTCCAGACCCAGAACTTCATGTTTCCCCAAGACTCAGTACTTTCTAGGCCCCTAAGCCCCCTAGAAACCTGTGGACCCATAATCATCTGGGCCCCGGACACCTACAGTCCTTGACTTCCCCCAAGCTTAAATCCTTCTGTTCTGTAAGCAGAGAATCCTTCTAAGTCCTCAGAGACCCAGAATCTTTAGATCCACAAGATACCCACAGTCCTCTGGGCCCCAATACCCAGAATACCCCAGTTCTCCTAAAAGGAGCCCTCCAGGTCCCTCAAGACCCAGAATTCCCTGGGCTTCCCAGCCCAGACCCCCAGATCACCCCATTCCTGTCCTCCCTCCCAGATTATCTTTATGGTGGGCCGTGGCTATCTGTCCCCGGACCTCAGCAAAATCTCCAGCAACTGCCCCAAGGCCATGAGGCGCCTGCTGTCTGACTGCCTCAAGTTCCAGCGGGAGGAGCGGCCCCTCTTCCCACAGGTGGGCCGAGGAGGAGGGCTGGACACCCTGGGGAGGGAGCCTCTGAGGAGAAGGACTCTGAGGTGTGAATGTGAACTGTGTTGTGTTCAAGGCTCCGAGGTGTACAATGTGTGTGAGTGTGTGCTTCCCCATTAGGCTGGGGTCTGGGGGTGTCCGGGTGCCCACGCGGCTCTGGACACCCCTCCTCACCCGCCCCTGCCCCCAGATCCTGGCCACGATTGAGCTGCTGCAGCGGTCACTCCCCAAGATTGAGCGGAGTGCCTCCGAACCCTCCTTGCACCGTACCCAGGCTGATGAGTTGCCTGCCTGCCTACTCAGCGCAGCCCGCCTTGTGCCTTAGGCCCCACCCCCAGCTACCAGGGAGTCAATCTCAACCTGCCACGCCAAGGAGCCCTGCCCACCAAGCAATCAATGTTCTGTCTCTGCCCCGTTACTGCCTGAGGATCCCCCATCCCTGCCCTGGGAGATGAGGGGGTGCCCATGTACTTTTCAAGTTCCTCTGGAATTGAGGGACCCTCAAAGACCGAGACCCCTGCCTCCTCCATAATTCGGTTTCCTCTTGGCTTTGGCGATACTTCTAAATTCGGGAGCTCCTCCATCTCCAACGGCTGGGATTTGTGGCAGGGATTCCACTCAGAACCTCTCTGGAATTTGTGCCTGATGTGCCTTCCACTGGATTTTGGGGTCCCCAGCACCCCATGTGGATTTGGGGGGTCCCCTCTGTCTCCCACCATTCAAGGACTCCCCTCTTTCTTCACCAAGAAGCACAGAATTCTGCTGGGCCTTTGCTTGTTTATTTTTCTTCCGGACTCTTCTCATGGGGTTCAGAGCCGCTGAGGGGTGAGGGTGAGTCCAGGCAAGGGCTGGAGGTTGAGGGGAGGTGCGGACCACACAAACAGCGCCACTGCACGCATCACCACAGGCGGCACGATGAACGAGGACCACATATGCCAAGCACGGCACGAGAGGAGGCCACGTCAGTCACAGACACAGACATCACTGCAAAGGTGGGGAAGTGGGGGACCACTGGCCTTCTGTGTGCAAAGGATTCTGGGAGGATGGGTGGAGTTTGCATATTTAAAGACAGCTGTCAGAGGCAGGAAAGTGGGGCAGGGGTCCCTGGGGAATTGAGGGGTCCTAGCAGTGGGAGGAGCTCCCAGTGTGTTGAGTGGGGTTGGTTGGGGTGGGGGGGGGGGTGAAGGGAAATCCTTGGGGAGCTGGGTGGGGGCAGTTGAAGAGGTGGATCTCCAGAGATGTGAGATCCATAGAAAGGGTCTCAAAGGTAGGGGTTTCTTAAGGATTTGGGAAATTTTGATAGGGAACAAGGTGTGCTTGAGAGATCTGGTACCAGGAGTGGGGTTTTCCAGGAATTTCAGGGCTCCGGGAGGGGTTGCCTGGTGTTTGGGAGCTTCCAGAAAGGAAAATGCATTCTGAGGGCACCAGGAGTGGAGGTCTTCAGGGATTTGGAGGTTCTAAAACTGAGAAGTAGGTCTCAGTTTTTGAAAGGACTTGGGAATTATAAACATGAGAACTGGATTTAGGACCAGGAGTGAGGTTTCCCCAGGGACTTGGGCATTCTGAGGAGTGAGAAGAGGGATCTTGGCGATCCAGGAGAGGGCTTCTCAAGGGATGAGCTTCCAGAAGTGAGAATTAGATTCAGGGCCCAGACAGGGGTTGCCCAGGGATTTGGGGGCTCTCAGGGTGGGGTGTCAGTCGGAGAAGAGGCTGGCGAAAGACTTCCTCAGGCTGCGGATGGTCTCAGCTTTCACCTCGTCCTGGCTAAGGCTGGGCCTGGGCGGGGCTGGCTCTGGAAGGTTGAAGGCATTGGTCAGAGACTGGGATTTGCTAGAGAGAAACAAGGTGGAGGCGTGGGAGGAAGGGGGGGAGAGGAAGGGAGGAGGGGGAGAGAAACACAATGTTACCCCAGGCCCGGCCCCAGCCCTGCCCCTCTGGTCCTGGGGCTGTGCCTGTGACCCTCCCACCCCCCAGCACGGGCCTGGACCCTGAGGGAGTCTCAGGACGAATGGAGGAGCCCTGGGCCAGGCTGGGAGGACTTCGATCCAAGGTGAAGAAGCCTGGGATTGATGGGAAGAGTTCTGGGCTGAATCTTCTCTTATAATTCTAGGCTAGATTGGGAGGAGTTTGATATATAGGTGACGATGGGCAGGGAGGTTTCCAGTCTAAGGGTGAGGAGTCCAGAAAAGGGGGGAGCGGTGCTTGGACCAAGGACAGGCTGGAAGGGGCAAATCTAAGGGGGAGCAGTTGGGTGGGGCAGGGAGGACTTCTGAGCTAAGAGAGGAGGTCTGGAATGGACCAGAAGAGGCAGAGAGGATGGTGTGATTTGGGAGGAGACTGAGATGGACCAGAAGGGAGCCTAGACTTTAGGAAAAGCATGAGGACGACTGGGAAGAGTGAAGTGACATAGGAGGACTGTGGATGGGGCCGGGAGGAGTTTGCGGGTTCGGTTGGGGGGGAGTCAGGTTGGGCAGGAGGAGGATGAGTTTGGCAGGGAAGTACTGAAGGAGGGTCAGCAAGGCGCCTGGGGTGGGCCGAGAGGAGCTGGGCTGGGGGGCTTTCCCAGGACCTACTGGGAGGATTCTGCACTTCAAAGGGGGTTTCTCTGGGATGGAGGGCAGGAGCCTCTGTGAACTGGGAGGGGTCTGGCCCAGACTGGAACTGGAGAGAGAGCTGTGTAGGACCTGGGTCTGAGGAGCCTGGGAGCTGGGGCTGCCCTCCAGGTGCAGGAGCGCATTCTGTGAGCAGCAAGGTGAGGGCTGCTGTGGGATCCCCTTACTTGAGCTGGGGGTGTGGGGGTCCCCCGGCAGCGGCGGTGGCAGGTGGCGGCACGTCCTGGCTGGGTTTCTGGGCCAGCTGTGGCTTGGTGGGACGTCCAGCGGGGCCCGAGCCACTGGGTCGAGGCTGCTGCGTGGTGGGTGGCCCAGTGCGGGGCATGGGACCCGCCTGGCTGGCCTGGCGTGTGGGGCCGGCAGGGCCTGGGGGTTTCTGGGGTGGGCCCTGGCGCTGCTGACCACCCGGTGGAGCCCCTGAGGCCTTTGGCGGAGCCTGACCAGAGGCCGATGTCTGACGAGTAGCCTGTGGGGGGCCTGCCTGGCGCTGGGGAGAGGGGGAGGCCGGTGGGCGGGCTGCTGGAGGTGCCCCGGGGCCTCCCGCCACTGGCCGGGATTGGCGGCCTTGACCCTGGGGCAGCGGTGTGGCCTGGGACGCAGGCTGCTGGGGCGCTGATGTGGGACTCGGTAGGCGCTGGGGCAGGGGGCTGCCAGCTGGGGGTCCAAGGCCCGAAAGGTGCTGCTGACCCTGCGGGGTCGGGCGCTGCTGCAACGGGGGTCCCTGGCGTTGGGGGCCTGGGCCCGGCTGTGGAGGGCCGCCTGAGGGACAGAGAGAAAGTGCACACGTGAGAGCGAGCAAGTGAGAGGTGGGGGGCTGCCGGTGGGGTCGGGGCCCAGGAAGCTGGCCCCTCACTTACCCTGTGGCGGGGGTCGTTGCTGAGCTGGGGGCCCCGCGGGCTGCTGGGAGGTCTGGCGGCCCAAGGGCAGGGCCCCTGGGGACGGAGTCTGCGGCAGAGGAGTGGAGCAGGAGAGGTTAAAAATAGTTACCAGCCGGTGGAGCATCAGCCAATCAGAATGACATGGGTTCCCTGTGTGCTGGGTGTTGCCGCATTTGTGGCTGAGCTGAGGGGATGGCAGGTTGTGGGGTGCGGGACTCACTCCCAGGGGAGGGGTCAGGAGGCACTCAGGGAAGTCAGGGTAGTAGCTATTTATCATTTTTTAAAATAGTTGGTAACTGCTGCGACACATGTGCGTCCTGGCGATACCCCTAGCCTGCTGATTATCAGCTCTGTGACACAGTATGACCAAGGGCTGGCCTGCCCGCCACTAGCCTCCAAGGGCCAGAGCCAGGGGCCTGACCTGGCTGTGGGAGCCCCTGCCGGGAGAGGCATCCCGCTGCCGCTGCCGGGGCAGGGCCTGGGTCATCTTGTTGACCACAAGCTCTACGATGAGTTGCTTGTCTTCATCCTGGTGGTCACCGATGAGTGGCATGGAGGAGCCCACCACCTGGGGGAGGAGAAGGGATCCAGTGAGGAGAGAAGCAGGAAGTGCATGGGAGGGTGACGATGACGAAGTGCTTTAAGTTGGGAAAAGGCATGACTGGCGGCTGCTCAGGAAACCAACTTCAGTATGAGAAGCACCGATTATGCAGTGTGGGGAAGGCTTGCCTTTTACGAGATACCTTACAGCTTAGGACAGACTAGCAGGGGTGAGCTAATGAGGGCCTACTGGCCAAATCCGGCCCAGCACCTGTTTCTGTGCAGCCCCAGGCCCCGGAGCTAAGGATGGGTTTTACATTTTTTAATGATTGAAAAAAAATCAAAAGATTTCATGACGTGAAAATTAAATGAAGTTTAAATTTCATTGTCCATAAACCAAGTTTCATGGGAACACAGCCACCCTTACTTTCTTGCCGTATCGTCTGTGGCTGCTCTTGCAGAACTGAGGAGCTGCAGTAGCGACCGTATGGCCCACAAAGCCTAAGATACGCACCGTCTGGCCTCGACAGAAAACGTTTGCCAATCCCTGCTTTATAGTTTGCTCGGTGCTCTGTGTTTTACAAAGAACTTTGTGGTTTACATGGTACTTTACAGTTTACAAAGCTCCTTGCCCTTTACAAAGGACTGTTACATATATGGCGTGTTTAGACTTTGGAAAGTGCTTTGCAAAGGGCACCACTGTTTACACGATGCTTTACCATGTATAAAGCGCTACCGTTTACCATGCACTCTGAATTTTCAAGGTATTTTACAGTTTGCAGATTGCTTTACTGTTTACCGGGGACACTGCTGCTTATAAAGAGCTTTAGAATTTTGAAAGCGCTTTGCTTCAATAATGAGGATTTCCCAGTTTACAGAGCTCCTCTTTAAAATAATTTTATGAAGCACCTTGCTGTTCACTAAGCAGTACCTTCCTAAGGTACTTTACAGTTTACAGAATGCTTTAGTATCAACCACCACTCTCTATAAAGTTCTTTGTAGCTTACGAAGTACTTTGCTGTTGGCCAAGTACAAATTCACAGAACACTTTAAAGATTACTAAGTGCTTGGTCATTCACCAGAATGTCTCAGTTCACAGAGGACGTTACAGCTTAACAAGTGTTTTGCGCTTCACTAAAGATGTCCAAGTTCACAGAGCAGTTTAGAATTTAGTAAGTATTTTGCCATTTGCCAGGGATGTCCCGGTTCACAAGGCACTTTACAGTTTTACATATTGCCATTCGCTGAGGGCTTTCTAGGCCCTGGCGTGCTTCACAGTGTTGCTGCCCTGCACCTGCTCCCCGCTCTGTGCCCCCACCAAATTCTGGGGTGCTCCTACCTCAATGATGTGGTCCCTTCCGTCCTTGCCATGCAGCGCTTCCACTGCGCAGATGTCCAGTCCCCCAAAGATCTCTGAGCACGTGTCCACCCACAGCTTGTACCTGCCAGGACACAAGGCAAGGAAGCCCGTCAGTGCCTGGTCTGGGCGGCCACACTTCTACCCCCCAAGCCCGAGTTCAGGCCGCCCACCTGTCAGACATGGCAATCTGCTCGAGCATCGCAGAGCCGGTGTTGGTCTTCCAGTTTCCTGACACTGACGTCCTCCTGGAGAGTAAGAGGAGACAGGAGAGAGGCTTGGGGGGCCTGGGCTGCACAAGGCAGGGCAGGGGACCCCTACCCAGGCCTTGGTCTCCTTACTCACATGTAGGCCTTGTAGTTCTGCCCAATCTTCTGGACGCGCACATCGTATTTGGCATCAATGAAGGGCTCGGCAGTGGCATATGTCTTGGTCAGTGCCACGACACTCGCGATGTCCTGGAAGTCGTGCTGGTTGTCCACCTTGACCTGTGGGAGTGGGGTGGGGAGCAGGGCCCGGTCAGGAGGGGGCGGCAGTCGGGGTGCCTTAGGGCAAATGACACAGGTGTGGTGAGTGCACAGAAATTTGGTGGACACCCCAAGGCACTCAAGCATGCATTAATTCTGGGTCTCCTGGTTTTCACATGTACACACAGACACCAAATTGGGCGTCTACAACTCTGTGAACACACAAAACCCGAGTTTTAGACTTGTTTACTTTAAATGGTTAAGTTGTATGGTATGTGAATTATATCTCAGTAAAGCTGTGGGAAAATTGTGTGTATATACAGTATATGCATGTGGGCACCCAGACAAAATCAATTGTACACACAATATATAAACATACAGAAGCATGGACACACTCAAACATACAAATTACAAGTCTGCTTTCTACGGACACACAGACAAAATCAGATGGGTGGACAGCATACAGGACCCCAAGACCCTTGAATGTAAAAGATGATGTAGTGTGTGTTCAACACAGAGGCCTGCCTATACACAGACACAGTGCTGGATACACTAACAAAATAACAGGACACACAAAACTGGCTGAACGCATGATAGAAAATTGGGCCACCAAAATGTAAGAATATGAGGAAAAATACAAATAGATAAACGACACAATTATACAGAATTATTGTGTGCACTGAATACACAATATACTTCTAACAGGCGTACCTTCTCGGAGATACTGTGGGTTCAGTTCTGGACCACCGCAATAAAGCGAAGGTCACAATAAAGCAAGTCACACAAACTTTTTGGTTTCCCAGTGCATATAAAAGTTATGCTTATACTGTAATCTGTTAAGTGTGCAATACATCTAAGTGTCTAAGAAAAACAATGTACATACCTTAACTTAAAAAGACTTTATTGCTAAAAGATGCTAACCATCATCTGACAACCCAGGGTTGTCACGAACCTTCAATTTGTAAAAAAAAATGTAGTATCTGTGAAGCGCAATAAAGCGAAGTGCAATAAAACGAGGTATGCCTGTTCTTATATCCGCACGATGCCAGGAACATGCATCATTTACAAGCACGCACATACAAAGCCCACCCGGGGACTTACCTTACCCATCCCAGAGTGTGCGTGCCCCATCTTCACAACCACAGGGTACGTTGTGCTGCTGAGCTGGTAGGGTGGAAAGGGAGAGCATGGTCAGGGAAGAAGGGCTGACAGCCATGGCTGGGGGTGGCGCTGAGGGGAGCCCATCCAGCGGGAGCCACACTGAGAGCGATTTTCCCAGAAGAGGTGGGTCAGAGACAGCCAGCCGGCAGCTGGGGGTCACACAGTACCTCGGCGCCCAGAATTGAACCCAGAGCCCTGCCTGCCTGTCCCTCCCTCCACCACCCCCAAGTCCCAGACTTCCCGCCTCTGCTTTCCTGGGCAGAGGCATGGGATAGGGGTGGGGGACTTTTCCGGAAAAGGGAAAGTTTGTTTTTACAGTGAATGGATGATAGAGAAGTGAGTGTGTGATGCGTGTGCGTGGGGGCGTAGTGGCGAGCATGTAGCAACTGGACCCCTCAGCCAGGCCTTGTGTGTGTCTCCTCCACACACATATACAACCCAGAGACACACAAACCCTCAGAAATCAGATCTACACAGCCAAACCCAGAGCTTCCCACACATGCTGAGACCCACGCGATGGAAAGATCCACCACCAACACCGGTTCCGGAGCCTGCCTTCCTGTGTGGCTGCACAGAGACCCTCACAGCCAGCCAGCCAGCCCAGCAGCACACACTCAACACTTGTAGACACGCAATCAACACTTTTGGGCAGAGACATACACACAGCCCTCCTCCTCTCACCCAAATCCACGTAACAGAGGGACACGCAACACGAAGGTTATCCATGCAACACAGAGACGAACAACCCTCAGAGGCACAGCCACAGAATGCAGAGGCACACACAACTCTGACAGGCACACACAACAGAACTGGGCACGTATTCAACACTGACAGATACACATGCAACGCTCCTAGGCATACGCACAACAAACAGAAGGACCCACACCACATGGACAGGTATACACACTTCTAGGTATTCACACTTCTAGGTATTCACAGAACCACCGAGACCCACAACACAGAGACTCATACTCCTGGGCACACGCAAAGTGTATGCAGGGACGCACACACAAAAAACGTGCCTTGCCATATATACAGATGGAGAGGCATGCACACAACCAGAGACACCCAGAACCTCCTAAGTACATGGACAACACCCCAGGGTGTGTACATGCACACACACTCACATCCAGGCGTGGGGATACCTCGTCTCCCCCAACCCTGGGTGGAGTAGAGGGGACCTAGTTGGCCGACCCCAGCGCCACCATACATGGATGCACATGCAGGGCTTTGCCCTCCCTCCTCTGTGCCGACAGGGGTGACAGGGTAGAGGATGGCATTCCCGGAGGGGCTGCTGGGGCGGTGGCGGTTCCCAGTTCCCGACAGGCACAGGAAGTCCGCAGGGTCAGGGTGACCGATTGACCTTCAGGCCTCACCCTCCCTCTGCACGCCCCCCCACCTTCCTCATTTCCCAAATGACTGGCGTCATGATGGGGCGCTGAGAGGCACTGAGTTGTTACCAGGATGCTCTGATTAGCATTCCAGGGAAACCAGGCTGAAATGGCAGATGACGTAACAGGCACACACGCAGATCACAGAGGTGATAGCACATCCTCAATTCCATTCGCAACCCAGACCTGCTTTACAGGGGCAGGCACAACTCCAGAAGCAGCAGAAAGCATAATGGGCTCAGGACTTCCCTGATGCCACAGTGGTTAGTCATCCACCTGCCAATGCAGGGGACACGGGTTTGAGCCCTGTTCCGGGAAGATCCCACATGCCGCGGAGCAGCTAAGCTCCGTGCGCCACAACTACTGAGCCTGCGCTCTAGAGCCCGTGAGCCACAACTACTGAGCCCACGTGCCACAACTACTGAGCCCGTGTGCCACAACTACTGAGCCTGCGTGCCACAACTACTGAGCCTGCGTGCCACAACTGAAGCCCATGCGCCTAGAGCCCGTGCTCCGCAACAAGAGAAGCTACTGCAATGAGAAGCCCCACGCACCGCAACGAAGAGTAGCCCCCGCTTGCCACAACTAGAGAAAGCCCGCGCGCAGCAGCGAAGACCCAATGCAGCGAAAAATAATAAATAAATAATACAATAAAAAAAAAACCCAACAAAAAAACCATACTGGGCTCAGGTACACTCAAGTACACACACACACCACAGAGGGGCACACACCACCTAAAGGCACACAGGCAACTCTCAGAGGCAGAGACACAGCAGGAAACTGTGTGCAAGCACACACGCACACCGCCCCCCGCCCCGAGGTTTTTAGACTCTTTTCATAAACCTTCCTTGTTTTCTCTGGACCTGAGCCTGAACACAACACTGTGTATATGTGTATGCGTGTGCCCACACATGTGTGCATGCAGGGAGCTCTGAACACTGGGATCCCCTGGCCAACCCTAGGTTTGAATCTTGGCCTCTCCTCTTCCTAAGGCCATGTTCAACCCCAGGCAGGTCACTTAACCCTCTCTGGGCCTCAGTTT
Source organism: Balaenoptera ricei (assembly GCF_028023285.1). Taxonomy (NCBI): domain Eukaryota; kingdom Metazoa; phylum Chordata; class Mammalia; order Artiodactyla; family Balaenopteridae; genus Balaenoptera; species Balaenoptera ricei. The sequence goes on from NC_082660.1 coordinate 43,654,069, forward strand.
CCTGATCTGTATAAAGGGTACAATCAGGCCCAAGCAGTCGGTGTGTGTGGGGACTGCCAGGTGTCTGCTGTGCACACCCAGCTGGACCCCACGCCCCCCACACCCATCCAGCTCGCCAGGTGGCCATACAGCCAGACACCGGTCCATGAAACCCCACCAGTTTCAAAACCTGCACGATAACCCGGGTTCACACAACCCCTCACATGTAGACAGTGGGCAAAACTCTATGCTGACTCAGGTTTCAAAGTCATGATGCTGCAGCGGGACTTCCCCTGCCCTCACTTCTCCCTTCGCCTCCACCACCGACTTAGGCCCACCCCTCATTCACTCTCATTTCCCACTTTCACAGTCAGCTCCTCCAAATTCCTGGTTTACTTCTCTTCCCTCTTATCTGGTCCTGCCCACCCCCCCAACAGAGTCATTTCTTCACTCTCCTTCCTGGGCAGATCACTTGACCCCTTTGTGTATCTCATTTTCCTCACTGGTATAATGAGAACACGAACAGTCTCTAACTCACAGATGTTGTGAGGAACACATTAGTTATTTCGGGCAAAATGCTTAGCACAGTATCTGGCACACAGGAAGCCTCCATCCTCGAAAGGTGTTGGGCACTATTATTATTATCGGTTTAATATCCCTAGATTAGCCAATATTAATTAACAAGGAGGTAATCGGGACTGACTGACAGATAAAGTATTTCCAAAGATTTTAGAGCCGTGTTTGATACATAGTAATAGTAAGCACTTTGTAGTGCTGGTGGTAGTTTCTGTTTTGGTGGTAGTGTTGGTGGTGATGGTTGTGCTAGCCACTCTGAGTTAATCAAGCTTAATTAGCAAGGGGGTGATGGGGATTGGATGAGAGAACTACACAAAGGCTTCAGGGCACAGTACACAGTAAGCGCTCCATAAGTGGCTCCTATCATCACTATCATCATCATTATTATTATTGGCCTGTCCTCCCTGACCTAACCAAGGATGTTAATCGGCCCTCAGAGCCCTTTCCCAGGACGCCAGGGAAGATTCAGGCAGCATCTGGAAGCTGGTGGACAGAGATTGCCTCACGCTGATCCCCACCAGGGGCGTGGGAGGGTTGGTGGGGAAGGGGCAGGGCAGGATGGGAGGGGATCAGTTTTCTACTGACTCACTGGCCTCTTTCACCACCATTCAACTCCCCCCGCCCCAATGCTCATTCATTCACCAGCGACCTCCCCGCTTGCCAGGACTGTGCCCAGCGTGGGTTAAGATCCTGGTGCCAGTTAGCCTAGGTTCAAATCCCAGCCATGCCCTGTGGTCCTGGGAAAGTTCTTCAATTCCTTTATGCCTGTCTGGGAAATGGGAATAATACCGATAACCATCTCAGAGGCTTATCGTAAGCTTTAAGTGAAATAAATTATGCCGAGTGCCGCCCGGTACACAGTTGGTGCTATATAAATGCTGACTATTTGCCTGTGGTTTTTTTTTTTTTTTGAGAAGGGTTAAGACCCAGGCTCTGGCTCCATCCAGGTCACCTGAGTTCCAATCCCAGTTCTGCCACTTATTAACTGTGACCTTGGATAAATCACTTAACCTCTCCGTGCCTCAGTTTCCCCACCTTGTATCCTTCCTCCATTCACCTGCCCTACCTCCCTCCACTGCTTCTACTTGTTTGCTCTCTGCCGCTCACCGCCCCCCCCAAAACAGTAGGTGCACAAGAAATGCTTATTGAAGGAATGAACTAATTTGGGCTTTAGCCATGGGGATTTTCGGGGATGTGGGTGATCGGATAGATTTTTGGAGACTTTAGGGAATTGCACTGGGTGGAATCCTGCCTGTAAGCCCTCCATGAGACCGCCTGGAGGGACTGGTGCCTGACGTGGAGATGGGGGAGGGGGGTGGTCAGGGCGAGGCTCAGGGGGAGGGAGAGGAGGAGGGTGCATCTCCTTTTCGGCAGCCCAGGGCCCGCCCCTTGGCCTCCACGGAGGGTGGGCGGATGAGTAACGCATCCAGGAAGCCTGGAGGCCTGTGGTTTCCTACCAGCTGCCACCCCGCCCCTCGCTTGGATATTTATCCTCCGCTGCTCCAGCCCTGCCGCCATCGCCGAAGACCCAGCGCCCAGAGAGGCTACACCAGAGGTAGGTAGGGGCTTGGGCGGCCCGCAGGGCCTGGAACTGGGCTGGAGCTTTCCTGCCTGATGATACTCGGCTGCTCAGCCTGGCCAGCGGGTACCGGGAGCCTAGGCTGGTCCAGGGGAAGAGGGTGGGGGGCTGGAACTGCTCCCCCAGTCCCGACACTCCAAATTCCTTTGAACCCCTGGCATCCATCCTCAGCTCCCCGAAAGCCATGAGCCCTTAATGTCAGATGCCTCCCAAGCTGCCAGCTCCTCTAAATTCCCTCCCTGTCCCCCAGCAACCCAAACCCCTGATGCTCCCTAAACTCCCCCAGCCTCCCAATCCCCAGCCTCCCAAACCCTAAACTCAAAGCTTCCTCTGAACCCAAATCCCTCAGGCACTCCCACCCCCTTAAGCCCCCAAACTCCCTCAACTCCCTAAATCCCCAACCTCCTCCAAATTCCTCAACTTCCCTCAACTCCCCCACCTCCTCCACCTCTCAATATGCTCAACCCCCAAACTCCCAACCTCCCCGAAAACTCCTCCAGCTCCCCAAAGCCCAAATTCCTCAGCCCCAACTCCTCAACCTTCCGACTTCTTCAACACTCTTAAATTCTCAAACTCCCCAGCCCCCTTATTCCCCAAAGGCTACAGCCCCATAACTCCCCCACTCACCTAGTCCCCTAAATCCCTCAAACTCCACAACTCCTAAACTCCCCTGACTCCCTACCCCCCTAAACTCCCTTGGGCTCTCAAATCCCCAAACTCCCCAACCCGGTGTGTGGGGGGGGGTAGAATGGGGTGGGAGGCCTGCCCAGGTACATGGATCGGCTGAGCTGGGGGCCCTCTGAACCCTCCTCCCCACCCCCACAGAACGCACCATGGCCCCCTTTGCACCCCTGGCCTCTGGCATCCTGTTGCTGCTGTGGCTGACAGTCCCCAGCCGAGCCTGTACCTGCGTCCCACCCCACCCACAGACGGCCTTCTGCAGCTCCGACCTCGGTGAGTGTATCCACCCTGCCCACACACTCTGGGCTTCGGTTTCCCTCTCAGTCCAGTGGGGTTCACGATGGTGCCTACCTCTAGAACAATTCCACTCAGCCCCACACTGACTCTGCTTTAGCCGCTCTGCCATCCTCGCTCTGCCATCCTCACACTTCCGTGATTACTCAAGGCCCAATCCCACCTCAGGGCCTTTGTACTGTCTACTTCCTCTGCCTGGTATACCCATTCCCCCAGGTATCCACATGGGTGGCTGCCTTAAATGTCACCTTCTCAGGGTGGCCTTCCCTGACCACCCTGTTCAAAACTTGAACCCCTGTCCCCTACTACTCCTGATCCCCCTCACCCAGCTCTGAAGTTCCCCATCACACTTAATACCGTCTAACTTCCTATATACTTAATTATTTTGCTTGTGTTTAGTCTCTCTTCCCCTGGCTAGAATGTGAGCTCCACAAGGAACGGATTTCTGTGTTTTGTTCACTGTTATGTCCCTGACACCAAGAACAGTGCCTGGCACAGAGCAGGCGCTGCAAAATATTTGTTGAGTGAACGAACACATGATGAATATGTGAAAGAGGCTTGAAGCAGTGCTTGGCTAAGAGTAGGCACCAACATACAGGTGAAGCAATTAACCAATGTATAAATCGCTAGGGTGCTGTCTGGCATCCAGCAATCCCTATTTAAGTATGTGCTTTGCTAGTATTATTATTGTGATTATTTTTATTGGCTCATGCAGTCCCTTTGACTCGTTTTTTTCCCCTCTTCTCCTGTAGTCATCAGGGCCAAATTTGTGGGGACTGCAGAAGTCAACCTGACCTCCTTATACCAGCGTTACGAGATCAAGATGACCAAGGTATCCCTCCTGCCCCTTCCCCCGGCAGTTCCTAAAATCTTCCTCCCTGTCAAAATAAAAGACTTTGGCCACCGGTTTGGCGAGGAAATTAGCTGTGATATCAGAGTGCTATACGACTTCACGGAAGAATGTGGAGTGGGAGGATTATGTCAGTAAAAGATTCTTCCCCTCATCCATTGACAGATGTTCAAAGGGTTCAATGCCTTGGGGGATGCCTCTGACATCCGGTTCATCTACACCGCCGCCATGGAGAGCGTCTGCGGATACTTCCACAGGTCCCAGAACCGCAGTGAGGAGTTTCTCATAGCTGGTGAGGCCCCGCCCCATCGCCCTGTGCCACGACACCCCTCCGATGCTGCCTGGCAACTGCAAGGGAGGGAGGAGAGGCTCTGTGGGAATGGTCCCAGTTGAAATGGGGACCGCCCCAATTTCAGCCTATCAGAAGGCTGGGGCTTTGCCCAGCGGGGTCTGTGGTCCTGGGAAACCAATCTGGCACCACTCTGTCCCTGGCCCAGCCAATCAGAATCTGCCTGTTGACCCCCCCCCCCCCCGCAGGACAACTGTCGAACGGGAACCTGTACATCACCACCTGCAGTTTCGTGGCTCCTTGGAACAGTCTGAGCTCCGCTCAGCGCCAGGGCTTCACCAAGACCTATGCTACAGGCTGTGAGGAATGCACAGTGAGTGCCTGGACCTTGCCCGCCACCTGGAGAGCAGTCCTTGGGCTCTTCCCCAAACCATGGCTTGTTTTTGGTTCCCTCTGACTATTCCTTGTCCCTATGGCTGCTTCCCAAACCCTAGGGATGTCCCTGATCTCTCCTGCTGTTCCCTCAAATCTGAGACCGTTCCCTTGGACATTCTGCTTGTTCCTGGGAATTCTCTGTTTCCTGGACTTTCTGGCTGCTTCCTGTCCCTCTGACTCCCCCTTGTGACTGCTCGGCCACTCTGACTGTTCCAAGACTGCTCCCTGATGGCCCTGAATGTCCTCTGACCCCAGTGACTATCTCTGAGCCCCACATCTCCTTATGCTTAAGTTCCGTGCCCACCGGTTGTTCCCTGCTACTGCCAGCTGTTCCCTATCCAATGGGACAGGTCCCCAGGAGACCTGCCTGACTGTTCCCCCACCACCATTCCGGGAAGCTGATCCTTTCCCTGGACTGCTGTCACCTCCTCAAGCCCAATGACGGTGCCCCACGATGGGAGGGAGTGTTCTTGAGTCTGTACCCAGGTGGGGTGACAACAGGTCTCCCCAGCAGCTCCAAATTAAAAGCTGAGGAGCAGAAAGTTCTCCTCCGGAGGGGAGGTAGGGGCAGGAGGAGAAGCCCTCAGAGATGTGTCTCCCTCCCCTCCTCCAGGTGTTTCCCTGTTCATCCATCCCCTGCAAACTGCAGAGTGACACTCATTGCTTGTGGACGGACCAGCTCCTCACGGGCTCTGACAAGGGCTTCCAGAGCCGCCACCTTGCCTGCCTGCCCCGGGAGCCAGGGATGTGCACCTGGCAGTCCTTGCGGCCCCGGATGGCCTGAATCCTGCCCCTTCAGCGGAAGCTGAAGCCTGCACAGTGTTCACCCCCATTTCCACTCCCGCCTTTCTTTCTCCAAGACAATGAAATAAAGAACTACCACTCAGCAGGCAGTGTCCCTGTGTAGTGTCTGGGAACAAACCTATGTCAGACGACCTGGTGCGAGCATCCTGCGACCAATGCTGAGGGGGTGAGGGGTGTCAAATGCTTTTTATATTTTACATAAAATTTGAGGTATTGGTAATAATTCTCTACATTGGCATTAGTGCTGGCGCCTGCAACATCAGTAATGGTAATTTAACCTGCCTTATCAACCACGGCTTATTGGATAATCTCTCTACTCAACGCTTAAAAGCATTTTACCAGACTAATTTGTAATTCCTATTTGCATTGAGCTTTCTAGTTCATAAATTATCCCACTGCTGCCAAATCACTACCTCACTGGCAGATTCCGCTATTCACAAATCCCTCCAGTTGACCAGCTCATTGACAAATGCCCTATCAATCAGTAAACGGCTCTCCTCCTTGCCTCGGGTGTGGTCCTGATGTCATTCAGGGAGGATATTTTACCCCATCTGAACCTGTGGGTGTTACTGTCCCCACCCTTAGGTTTTGTACTGTGAGTCTGACTTGAGTGAAAGAGGAGACTCCCAGGGGGCCCAGAGGCCCCCCATCAACATAACCGAGCCAGGGACTCTGGAAGAAAGAGTAGCCCTGGTCTCCCACCCACAGCCTGTGGGAGATTCCTTGGAAGTGTTCGTTTGGAGAAAAGGAGAGATGGGGAGAAGGTGTGATCTGGAAACCCCCAAGCTCTGCCCTTCTCCCCTCTTCCCTATTTCTCCTCCCCTCACTCCTTTGACCAACTCTGACGCAGTGAAGTACATGTAGTGTTCAAAATCAGGACCAACCAGGCACGTTAGCACCGCCCCCCCTTCCCCTACACAGCTGTCCCTTCACCAAAACTGAGGCCTTTAGACTCGAGCCTCACCTTTCTGCTTTATCTTCCCCCATGAAATCTGAGTGAGAGACCCTCCAAACACTCCCTTCCTCAGGCCTTCCTGCTCACACAGCCGGGCCCAGGCCCCTCTGGGCTCTTCCCAGTCCCTGGTGCCTACCCCTTACACTCCAAAGGTCCTGACTGAAGTGGGAACTGGGCTTTCAGATTGGTGCAAACATTCAGTGGAACACTCAAGTGTCCTGTTGACCTGAATCCTCTTTACAGAGATCTTTGTTGAAGGAAAAGACCCCCAAATTCCCTCCCATCAGACTACCTACTGGTGCTACCAATAGGAACCCAGGTCTCCTCCAGGACATTCTGGGTCACCAAGCGTGGCCCCCTGGATCCTCTGTGGTCCCTGTCCTTTTGCACTCCTGGAAGGTTCTGCCAGGGTCTAAGGTATGTCCCAGGGATGTGTGGATTTTGAGCACCCAGTGGCTGCTTGTGCAGATACGTCCAGCAACAATTTCTATGTCAATATCTACATGTTGATATGCCCTGGGAGGATCTGAACCCTGTCCACCGAAAGGGGCAAATGGCAGCTTCCACTGATGGGTACAAGTGTAAGGGAAGGACCTGGGCCCTGGTGGCCTTGTCGCTATTGGCTCAACTGCCTGCAAGAGTCTGGCAGCTCCTGACAGTTCACCATACCCTGTACTCTTACACTGGTCCCTGACGCCAGGGCTTCTTCCCTGAGCGCTCTGCTATTTTAACCCCTGGGAGGAAGGTGAAGGAGAAAGTGGCAGAAGAAGGATGGAGCCTGGTGTGGAGACGGTTCTCCTGTCGACCTGTCCACCTGCAGGTAGTGCCCTGGATCAGGACTCAACGCTTCACGGGGCTGACCGCCAGGCCCAACAGCAGCCCTCTTCACAGAATTTAGAACATACAAGGCCACCTCCCCCAGACCCCGGCAGGAGCTCCTGGCAGGAGATCTGTAGTCTTGGGGTCACTACATCCCTCATCACTCTTCTAGAAAATCCACTACAGTGAGTGAAGTGATTTACCCCTCACCCCCACATTCCATGTGTCTGTGTGTCAATCTCTGCTTGGAAGAGCATCTCTGATGGCTGAGAGAAAGCACGAGGGGGTAGCAGTCCTGTGAGGTGTGCAGCATGGGGTCCAGCTCCATGGGTAGCCTGGGGGCTGGCCCTTCCCTCACCCGAGCCTCAGTACTTCTCCCTGAAAAATGGGTCTCACACTCCCTACCCAGAATCCTTCCGAGGTCTGTGCTAGGGTTGGAGGATGATTTATGGGTGCATTCGTTCATTGGGTATTTTGGGGGGGGGTCAAAACACATGAAACTCTCATAACAATAACTTCCTGTGTAAGATTACTAACAGTGATATTAATTTCTAGACTGGCAGTGTAGTGTAGTGGTTAAGAGCCTAAACACTAGCGCCAGGTCATTTGCAGTCAAATCCTGCCCCTTCCATGTACTAGCTCTGAGACCTTGGGGAAATCACATTACCTCTTTATGCCTCAGTTTCCACATCTGTAAAATTGGTATAAAACAAATGCCTAACTCCTAGGGACAATGTAACTTTACATGTAAAGTGCCTGGAACTGTGTTAGGCACATAGCACTTACAAGTATTGGTTAGTAGTAGTAAGATAAATGTAATTTAATGTATAACTTTAGTAGTGATCATTCTTCTCACTAATGATTATTTACAATATTGAAAATCACATTTAATGTCAGGAATGATAATTTACAATATTGGAAATAATGTATAATATCAGTAGTAATAACTGAATGCACCCTGGAAACCTTAGTTTAACTCGTGATCCTGATAATCTCCCCCACAGATGTTACAAATATTTAATATGCTCATTTGTTTTTTCTTATTACTATGATACTTTTACACTGCTTCCCAATGTGCAAATCACCCCACTTCAAAATACCAACATTTAAAAAGACTTCTGAGGGCAACCCCTCTCCCCAGTGATAACATTCCCCACTATGAAGTCCTCACTGTGGACAAATCACCACATTTATAAATCTCTACTGTTGCCAAAACTACAGGTGACAAATCTCTAAGCCCTTGGTAAATCTTTCCTTTGAAAAGTCCCCTCTCTTCACTGTACAAATACCTCTTTCACAAACACCCCACTAACAAATACCTCTGTTGAGCTACCCTCTTTATTCATAAATATCCCATTGACATATCTCCATTGAAGACCCCCCGCATTGACAAATATCCCCATTCACAAATACCCAGAAGTAATCTATCACCCACTCATGGACCCCAGTGACAAATATCTCTCTTCATAATTACCCGATCCATTGGCACATCTCCTATGACCACTCAGTTGACAAATCTCTCTATTCATAAATACCTTTCTATGACATAATTCTCACTGACAACCTCTACTGACAAATCTTCCCATGTATTCTACTGGCATATCTCCCCATTCAGACATGCCCATCAAAATGCTCTCACTGTCAATCTTCCTATTCAGAAATACCCACCATTGATATCTACCTCATTGATAAGCCGACTTTAAAATTCATAAAACCCCATCCATCCATATAGCCCCTCTTGATTGACTTCCCCCATTGACATTTCCCCATCCTTAGATATCTCTAGTTGGAAAATCTCCCTGCTGGAACAGCTCCCAATATATTACCCTATATGTTGAAACATCTCTCCACACCCCCCAATGACAGATGAAGAGGTAGATTTCTATACGAACAACCCTTCCTTTTTATCAATACTGACACCTACGTCTCACTCTCCAGCCTTGGACACTTCCTATGCCAGTAGTGGTGAAATCTGAGGACCAACCCCAGTTATACTGTAGAGCGCCCACCAAAGGAAATGATTAGGGCACAAGCTCTCTCTGGATGTAGGCGTGAAGGTGGAGTTTAAAAAAGAGATTAGTTGAAAGTCTGCATGAGAAGCTGTGAGAACCCCAGACACGCCCCAAATACCAATCCCCACTCTAATAGAAGGCTAAAGACATGATCTCTTATAAGAGTAAAATAGAGGGTTCAAATGGGCAGGAATGCCCAGGCCGCACCTCCCTGTTGTTGACTATTTATCCACCACTGAGCTTGGGCCTCCTGCTGAACCTCTGTGGAGAGTTACAGCTCTGATGAATGGAGGTGGGGCCACTGGTACCAGAGGCCCAGTCTCAGTGTCCTTTCCCCCCACCACACCATGGGGGCCTCCCCTGACCCCAGGTCCCTGGAAAGTAGTAGTGTTAATTAAATGTTCCCTGAATCGTCTCCTGATTGGGGGTGAGCTGGGCCAGGGAAAAGTCATGCTTCGACTCCCCCCACCCCCACTGTGTCTCCAGGTCCTTGCCATGAGTTCCGACTTCCTGCTGGCCCCTGCTTTGCTCCTGGCTCTGTCCCTGACCACCCTTGGGCTGGCCCTCATACTGTTTATTGTAACTCAGACGTGGGTAAGTCTGGGTAGACCTCAGAGAAGCCTCTGATGCAGGGACTCACAGTGAGGTTCCAGAAGGGTGAATAAAGCCCCTTGAGGTGGTTGAACCTGGATGGTAGTTGCTCTGCAAACCTTTTTTTCCCAAGAGTCTTGGGGACAGGGAAAATCTTGAATGTTTGAACCCCAAGGGGTCCCCTGACACATTACTCCCACCCTTAGTCCTTGTGGCTTAATTCCTGGGTCTTCTCACTGAGACCATGAGGCATTATGAGTTCAAGTAACCAGGGCACCCTGCTCACCTCTTCCCTGTACCCACCTCCCCACCAAAATACAAGCCCCTACCTTGCTCTGACTGAGGGAATAGGGTGGGTCTTTGAGATCCAAAAGCTAATGATGCAATACTAAGACCCAGCCCCTCACCCCATAAATGCTCTTCAGTCCCAGTGTCCCTCTCTCTTTCCCCCCCTCACAGACAATCAACGTCCTGAAAGGGGTCCTGAAACTCTGGGTCATGAAAGTACCCAAATATAAAGAGCAATGTGGTTGTATCTATCTACACACCCACCAAGAACAGTGGTGGTGACATCCATGGGGAGAAGTTTTCTTCTAGGAATTCCTTATCTCAGGTCAGCCAGCCTGTCCCCACCCTGCATGGACTCCTCATCCTCAGACTTCCGGCTCTGTCCCAGCCCTGGAACAAAGTGCCCCTCCCTGGGGCATTCTTCTACCAAATACCCCCAACCTCAGGATACTGTGCTCTTGATTTCAGCCAACCACAGCAAATTCTGTCCCTGACCCATAATGTCCTGGGTCTTTGGGGCTGACCACCTGGGGATCACAATCTGTCCCAGCCAAATGACATCTGGTCACACTTTACTGACCATCAGGACATGGCATCCATCCCCTCTAGGCTCTTTGAGGGATGGGAACCTGCACTGAGTTGTGTAGCCTTGGAAGGGGCTCGGGGAGGAGTATGTCAGGAGGTATCTTGAATATCTACAGGTAAGGATGCCCGGGGCCTTGAGTGTGCCCCTCAGGTATGCCTGCAGCCACAGCTCCAGCTCTGCCCTGTTCTTTCTGCTCCCTGTTCCTGTTTGCTGGGCCCTACTTCCTCTCCTGGTCCCCTGCCCCTGCTCCTTCTCCGTGTTCTATCCCTCCCCCCGCTCCTGCGCCCTCTCCTCGCTCTCTTCTTTCCTCTCTGCTCCCCACTCCTCTTTGTTTCCTCGTTGTTTGCTATTCCCTTTCATGGGTCCCTGGCTCCCCTGCCTATCCTTAGCGTCTGTGGCCCTTCTCTTCCAGGAGCAGAAGCTATGAGGAGAAGCGAGTGGAGGAGTGCCCTGCCCAACCACCCCCAGGTGCCTCCCTGCCACCCCCACAAAGCCACATACCTGAGTCTCAACCTTGCACAGTGTCCGTGGAGGGACCTCTGTTTATCTGAGCACTGGCAAGAAGAACATGAAGCCATGAACTTGGCTGTCTTCCCCGGTGACCTGATATCTGCTATTGAATCTTCCTGTACAACAGCCTCTGGCCTTGGACCCAGACTTCTATTCAGCCACAGTGGGCTGGGGACGCTTCACCTCCTTCAACATCACAAACAAATCTAAGCCCATCAACCTCCCCCCACCACCCCCTCAAGCCTCCCAAAGACCACCAGCTTCTAACTGTGCTAGGGATCTGTCTGGTTTGTGTTGTGTTTCTTGATCTGGGTGCAGAAGACAGGAGTGTGTTCACTTTGTGAAAATTCAATGAGCTGTACTCTTATGATATGTCCCCTTTTCCGAACTTGTTATACCTCAGTGAAATTGGCCCTTCAAAACAAAACCCCATAAGCTACAAGAATATACTGTACAGCACAGAGAATATAGCCAATATTTTATAATAACTGTAAATGGAGTATAATTAATAAAAATTGTGAATCACTATGTTGCACACCTGAAACTAATATAATATTGTAAGTCAACTATACTTCAATAAAAAAATAATAAGTTAAAAAAAAGAAAGGGAAGAAAAGGAAACCCCCGCCCTCTTGACATATCTCCCTCGCTCTTTACTTCAACTGCTCCCTCACTCCTGCTCTCTCTCTTTTCACACAATCCCCACATCCCTGACCCTGTGGATTCTCACCCCAAAGCACCCTCTCTTTCCTCATAGCACAGGGACCATGAATCCTGGGCCCAGAGAGGGGACTGGATCCGGAGAGACCTTGGTGTTGGACTCCACCCGTCACATCATGAACCCTCTGCAAATATTTGCTGAGCCACAAATCACCTGGAGTGCAGGTAGCAAGGGAAGGGAAGTCCTTATGCCCATAGCACCCCACCCTCTAGGTCTGCATGACCAAGTTGATGTAAGTAGATCACCAGGCTAGGGAAGTCGGGGTGAAAAGAAGTCAAACTGTGCTTCACAAGATCTTCCCTGTGCCCCACCCCTGACTGGTGACTATTTAGACACATTGAGATGAGTATCCCTGAGGATTCCTGGTGGTCTCCAAACTGGATGGGAGTAGATGGGGTAGGGGGGCCAGAGTCCTGATGTGTGTCTTCCAGCTTCAAAGTACGGGGTGGCGCAAGACTGCTCCCACAAATCCACGCCTAGCTTTTGCCCCTCCATGCTGCACAGTGGGGTTGGGGACAAAAGAGGAAATAGGGGAGGCAAGCTGGCCTGTGGGAAGTCTAATGCTTCTGCCACCACTCGCCACCATTACCCACCATTAACTTTGTCTTCTTCCTGGCCTCTGAAGTCCTGTTCTTTCTGTCCCTTGACAAAAATAGCCTCTGCACGGCTACAGACAGCCAGGAGGTGCGTCTGCCCTACTAGATATCAGGAATTAATGAGAAAATATAGTTATTAAGACAGTACTGCACTGGAACAGGTAGAGAGAAAGTGACCGATGGAGTAGAACAGAGAGTCCTGAACTTGCCCCACACATATATAGGATTTTAGGATATGACGGAGGTGGCATACCAGATCAGTGGGGAAAAAAGTGTTGCCTATAAGGAAAAAGATGAAACTGGATCCCTACCTATCTCACACTGTATATGAAAATCAATTTCAAGGAACACATATAATAAAGATGTTCGGAAGAGTGCTACTTGATTGCTACATTGAGAACAGCGTAATGTAAGTGAATGGATGTGATGACCACTCTGAGAAGCGTTAAAGAAAACATGTAATAAAGATGTTTGTAAGAATGCTAAAAAGAAACAGAAAAAGTAAATCAACTTCAGATGGATGAAGAACTTAAATGTCAAAAACAAAGCTTGCCACTTTTATCATCTACTAAATTTCCATATGTACATGGATCTAAATCTGGGTTTTTAATTTTTCTTCTTTTAGTCTGTTAGTCTATCTATTCATGTGTCAGCATCATATTGTTTAAATTAGAAAAGCTTCATAAAATGTTTGCTGGCAAATGCATTAAACTCCTTGTAGGCTGGTAGGGCTAGTCCCCTCTCATAGCTCTTCTTTTTCAGGGTTTTCCTGGCTATTCTTGCATGTTTGCTTTTCCATATGAACTCTACTATCAACTTGTCCAGCTCCAGATAACAGCTTATAGGTATATTTTGGGGGATCACATTGTATTTATAAATTAAAAATAGAGACCTAAGAAGGGGAACTGACATCTTTATGATGTTAATTAATCTTATCCACAAATAAGGAATGTCTTTCCAGTTGTGTAAGTCTACCTTTGAGTCTTTCAGGAGTGTTTTAAACTTTTCCTCATATAAGTTTGCACACCCCTTGCTAAATTTATCCTGAAATATTTTATCTTTTTTGTTGTTACCTTAAATGGGGTTTTCTCTTCTATCTGGTTATTTGTGTATATGAAAACTACTGATCTCTGTATGTTGATTTTATATTCTGCTATGTTATTAAGTTATTTTATTGTTTGAAGTTGTTATTGGTTCTCTGCGGGATTTCCAGATATACTATCATATCATCTATTAATAGAGATATTTTTACATCCTCTTTACCCATTCTTGCATCTATAATTGCTTTGCCTAGTCTAACTGCATTGGTCTAATACCTCTAAGTATTGTACAATGTTGAAAAGGAATGGAGACAGTGGGCACCTTGCTTTGTTCCTGACCTTAGTGGAAATGCTTTCAATGTTGTCCTATTAAGTTGATAATAACTTTCGGATTGAGGTATACAAATTTGATTATGTTAAGAAGGCATGAGTTGATTTCTGTTTTTGAATGATTTTATCATAATGGGTGCTGAACTTTGTTAAAGGCTTTTAAAATGTCTATGGAAATGATCATATGACTTTCTCCTCAGATCTGTTAATATGTTGTATTATATTAATACATTACCTATAACAAACCATCCTCGCATTCCAAGAAGGAAACTTACTTACACAGTTATGCTATCTTATTTTCTTAATTTAGTTCTGGATTTGTTTGCTAATATTTTATTTAGGATTTTTGCATTGATATTTATGATTGAAAATGGTCTATGCTTTTCTTTTTGTGTTATCAATGTTATAATTGCTTTAGAAAAATAATGTGGAAGTTTCTCTCCATTTTCTGTTCTTTGTAACAATTTAGGTGGCATTGGGATTAACTGGTCTGTAACAGTTTGGTAGAATTCCCCTGTGAAACCATCTGGGCCTGATGCTTTTTTAGGGGGTAGTTCCTTAATAACTTTATTTCTTTTATGGAAATTGGGCTGTTAAGCTCAAATGGGGTCGATTTTGGTAAACTGTGTTTCCCTAGAAAATTATCCATTTCCTGTAGGTTTAAAATTTTATCTGTGTATGCCTTTTTATATTTTAACTTTTGGAATCATGCTAACATATTACATTTAAATGCATAAAATTAAGTCAGTATAGATGGGAAAAAACCTAAACTTTAATATAAAGGGAAACAAACTATATTTGAAATAACATGAATAATATAACCATGTTGAATGACAAAATGAACTAAACCATGTAACATTTGAATACAGTACTTTGTATATCCTCATCTAAAGACATAAAAAGGGCAAACAAATCTCAAGCTATACCTTACTACAATTGTTTTTCACAGTGGTAAGGGTGTTGAAACTCTAAAAATACTTTCTGTGTATTGTAGGATTGAGCAAATGAGTAAATATATTGATGATGTTGGAAGCTAGGGCTCTCAATGTTAGAGAAGATAAATATAAATATAGAAAGAGGAAAGGCTAGGAGGAACCCTATGTTGTGTTGGATTAGAATTGGAAGTATCGGGGATCCTAGCTCAAAGAGAAGAAACTCCTCCCAATTCCCTGGTCCAACTGATTGCTGATCACGAGGATCCTGTGAGTTTCTGCCCAGAATGAAAAAAACAGTTTTCATCAGATACACCACACTAATACTGGTAGGAATATTTCCCTCCTGCTGTTCCAGTGACTTGCTGATCTGCGCCCTTTCTCCTTCAGTGGAGCCAACCTGCACAGTGAGACAATGTGGTGAGGCACCTCCTGTGGATAAAAGGCATGTAAATCCAGACCCTTCTCCCTCCATTTTCCTGCGTGTGATCTTGAACCAGTCAAGGGCGCCCCTCTCTCCATGGCTTCTGTTCCTCTCAGGCTCACATCCCCCCTTCTCCCAGAGATGCAGGAAGGAGGAAAGTGTGTGAAGTAAACTCTGAAGAAGCCCCAGATGAAGTGACACAGCCAGGAAATTTCAGAGTAACAAAACTCTGGGGGAGTTTCATGACATTGGAAACACAAAGGATCCAATGTGGAAGGCTGATCCAAACTTGGCAAGGAGGATGACAATTTACAAAGCATAGAAATAATGTTGGCTCCCTGTCATCAGGTATGCCATGAAAAGAAGGCAGTCATTGCTCACACTACTGTTCATAAGTTTATTATAAAGAAATAAAACAACTTAATTCTTAAAAAAGAAAAAGAAAGTATCAGGGGAATTCCCTGGCAGTTCAGTGGTTAGGACTTGGCACTTTCACTGCTGGGGGCCCAGGCTTGATCCCTGGTTGGGGAACTAAGATCTCACAAGCCGTATGGTGTAGCCAAAAAAAACCCAAAAAAGTATCAGTATGAACACATTTCATATAATTTCATATATATGTATATATAAAATTTCATATGTATATATTTCATATATATATATAATGAAATTTCCTAAGCTCTGCACAACGAGAGGATCTAGAAGCAAGGACATTCCAGTAGCAAAGAGTACATCTAGCTCCCAGATCCTGGCTTTGAAATACCATTATCCTAGGGTTGGGAAAGAATAAGATATGCCTGGAGGTGATGTTGGCAGAAATGCCAGAGTAAGGGCCTAAAAAAATCCTCTCCTCCATAAAAGCAATGAGAATATTGGTAAAAATTGTCACAATCAACTTTATCAGAACTCTGGTAACTGACCAGAGGTTTACAATAATTCAGGAAGCATTTATTGAAGAAAAAGGCTGAATCTCAGTTTTGTGGCATTTGAACTTTTCCTGTTCCCATTCTCTTCTTCCCACTTCCACAACAGATTTTAAAATCAATACCCTTGCAATTCTGATGAAAACACAGCAGGCTGGCTAGCAGCCAATGGAGGAAGCAGAACAGGGTAGGAGTTCCTCTAAAGCCCCATTCCCAGAAACTATCTTTATTTGACCTGTATGGCACTTCCCCAGAAAACTCCATTCACCAGACTTGTCTATTTGACCTGACTCAGAATTCACCTGGTGTGAACAGTTTTTCTTGGGGGTGCTTTTCAAAAATAATCAGCAGCAATTGTTTAACACAGCAGCTGTTTGAGGCAACGATTACAGTTAAGACAATCAACAAGCTGACCAAAACTTAACAGAAAAATCTGAGTAATAAGACGTTCATAGGAGGCTTTGAAAAGTTCTGACATATTCCTAGGAATCTAGAAAGCCATAAATATGCATAATGCTGTGTGCATGCCTAGGATCTCTGGCTGACCTTGAGGCTCTGCACAGGCAGGAAGTGAAGGCTAAGGCAAAGTTGTAAACAGCCTGCCTAAACATTGAAGGCATGCCCCAACGTGCCCTCAGAGCCCATCAGCAAAGGCTGGGAGACTTACTAGATCCAGGTGTTTAAAGAAATATCTGTCCAATCATTAGTTGACCACTAAGCTAATAAAGCAGAGACTTCAATGACCATATATGGCAAAGAATATAGACTTTACAGAATTAGTTCAGGAAAGTCCCTAAAAAACCCCCCAAAGAACAACAAGAGCAAACCCTGGGGAGGAGGGGGAATCTGATTTCCAGAGTTGCCACGTTATATTATTTAAGATATTCAGTTTTCAACTAAAATTTATAAGACATGCGAAGAAACAATAAAGTATGACCCAAACACAGAAAAATAAAGCAGTCAGTAGACACTGTCCCTGAGGAAGTCCAGATGTTGGAATTAATAGACTATAAATCAACTACTTGGGATATTTTCAAAGAACTAAAGGAAACCATGTCTAAAGAACCAAATGAAAGTATAAGAATGGTGTTCTAACAAATAGAAACTATCAGTAGAGATAAAAATTATAAAATAATAGAAATTCTGGAATTGAAAAACATAATAACTGAAATGAAAAATTTATTACAGGGGCTCAACAGTAGATTTGAGCTGGCAGAGGAAAGAATCAGCAAATTTGAAGATAGGTCGACTGAGATTATCCAATCTGAGGAGCAGAAAGAAAACAATAAACAAAATTACTGGAGCCTCAGAGGCCTGTGAAACACCACAAGCATGTCAACACACACATACTGGGAGTCCTAAAAGGAGAGAGAAAAGAGAAAAGTAAAATAAAGAATATTTGAAGGAATAATGGCTGAAAACCTCCCAAATCTGATGAAAAAGATTAATCTGTACATCAAAGAAGCTCATGAACTTCAAATAGGATAAACTCATAGAGATCTACATCTAGGCGCATCATAAGCAAACCTATAAAAGTGAAAGACAAAGAGAGAATCTTGAAAGTAGTAAGAGAGAAGTGACTTTTCACATACAAAGGATCCTCAGTAGGACTGACAGCTGATTTCTCATCAGAAACCTTGGAGGCCAGAAGGCAGTGGGACAACATATTCAAAGCACTGAAAGAAAAAGACTGTCAACTAAGAATTCTATATCCTTCAAAACTATATTTCAAAAATGAAGGAAAAGTTAAGACATTCACAGATAAGCAAAAACTTAGATAATTTGTCACTAGCACACTTCTCCTACAAGAAATACTAAGAGAGTCCTTCAGGCTGAAATGAAATGACACTAAACAGTAACTCACATTCACATGAAGAAATAAAGAGCACCTGTAAAGGTAACTACATAGATAAATATAAAAGACAGTGTGAATGCATTTTTTATTTGTAATGCTTTTTTCCTCCTATCTGATTTAAAAGATAACTGCATCAAGCAATAATTATACGTCTATATTCATGGGCATATGATGTGTAAAGATGTAATTTGTATGACAATAATAGCACAAAGGCAGAGTGAGGGAATAAAGCTATAAAAAGGCAAAGGTTTTTTTAATACTATTGAAATTAAATTGGTTTTAATTAAAATGAGAGTGGTATAAATTAAAATGTTAATTGTAATCCCCAGGGAAACTACAAAGAAAATAATTTTTTTAAAAAACATGGAAAAAGAAACAAGAAGAGAATTAAAATGGCACACAGGAAAATATCTATTTAACACAAAAGTATGCATTAATGGAGGAATACAGGAACACAAAAGGCATAAGAAATACAGAAAACAAATAGCAAAATTACAAGCATAAATTCTACCTTATCAGTAATTACATTAAATGTAAATTAATTAAACACTCCAATTAAAAGGCAGAGATAGGCAAAATAGATGAAAAACATGACGTAATTATATGCTGTCTATAGGAGACACCCTTTAGATTCAAAGATACAAATAACTTGAAAGTAAATGAATGGAAAAAGATTTACCATGCAAATAGTAACCAAAAGAGAGCTGGAATGGCTATACTAACATCAGATAAAATAGACTTTAAAACAAAAATTGTTACTAGAGATAAAAAAGGACATTTTATACTGATAAAAGGGTCATTCCATCAAGAAGATATAACAATTATCAACATATATGCACCTAACAACAGAGCCCCAAATACATGAAACAAAAAAACAGGCAGAACTGAAGGGAAGAAATAGACAATTCAATAATAATTGTTGGGACTTCCCTGGGGCACAGTGGTTAAGAATATGCCTGCCAATACAGGGGACTCAGGTTCAATCCCTGGTCCAGGAAGATCCCACGTGCCACGGAGCAACTAAGCTCGTGCGCCACAACTACTGAGCCTGTGCTCTAGAGCCCGTGAGCCACAACTACTGAGCCGATGCACTGCAACTACTGAAGCCCGTGTGCCTAGAGCCTGTGTTCTGCAACAAGAGAAGCCACTGCAATGAGAAGCCCACACACCACAATGAAGAGTAGCCCCCACTCGCTGCAACTAGAGAAAGCCCATGCACAGCAACAAAGACCCAATGCAGCCAAAAAATAAAAAAAGCAAAAGAACAATAATTGTTGGAGATTTCAATACTTCACTTTAAATAATGGATAAAACAACTAGACAGAGGATAAACAAGGAAAGAGAAGACCCAAACAACACTATAAACCAACTAGACCTAACAGACATCTATAGAACATTCCATCCTACAACAGCAGCATACATGTTCTTCTCAAGTGTACATAGAACATTCTCTAGGACAGACTATATGTTACACAAAACAAATCTCAATAATGTAAAAGAGCTGAAACATACAAAGTATGTTCTCTGACCACAACTGAATGAAATTAGAAACCAATAACAGAAGGAAATTTGGGAAATTCACAAATATGTGGAAAGTAAACAACACACTCCTAAATAACCAATGGGTCAAAGAAGAACTCACCATGAAAATTAGAAGATACTTTGAGATGAACGAAAATGAAGACAACATACAAAAATTGCTTATAGGGAAATTTTAGCCGTAAACGTCTACATTTAAAAAGAAGAAAGATATCAAATCAATAACCTAATCTTCTTAAGAAACTATACAAAAAACAAAAACAAACACCAGAGCAAGCAGAAAGAAAGAAGTAATAAAGATTAGAGTGGAAATAAATGAAGCTGAGAATAGAAAAACAATAGAGAAAATCAATGAAACCAAAAGTTGGTTCTTTGAGAAGATCAACAAAATAAGCAAACATTTAGACTAAGGTTTTATTTTATTTATTTATTTATTTATTTATTTAAACTAAGATTTTAAAAAAGAGAAAACTAATTACTAAAACCAGGAATGAAAGAGACATAACTACTGACCTTAAAGAAATAAAAAGGATTATAAGAGAACACTATGAACAATTCTATGCCAACAAATTAGAAAACCTAGTTGAAATGGACAAATTTCTAGGAAGACACAAACTCCCAAAACTAATTCAAGAAGAAATGGAAAATCTGAATAGACCTACGATAAGTGAAGAGATTGAATTAGTATTTAAAAAAAAAAAAACTTCCTACAAAGAAATACCCAGGACCAGATGTCTTCACCAGTGAAGTATGCCAAACATTTAAAATAAAATTAACACTAGGGACTTTCCTGGAGGTCCAGTGGTTAAGACTCCACGCTTCCACTGCAGGGGACACGGGTTTGATCCCTGGTCGGGGAATTAAGATCCCACATGCCGCACGGCACAGCAAAAAAATACAAAAATTTAAAAATTTAAATATTAAAAATAAAATAAACACTAATCTTTCATTAACTCTTCCTACAAATAGAAGAGGAGGGAACACTGTCCATTTCATTCTATGAGGCTACTATTACCCTGATACCAAAACCAGACAAAGACATCATTAGAAAACTACAGATCAATATCCCTTATGATTATTGATACCATAATTTTCAACAAAATACTAACTGAATCCCATAGCATATAAAAAGGATTATATGTCAGACCAAGTGGGATCTGGCCCAAGAATGCAAGTGTGGCTCAATTTGCATGAAAATCAATATGGTAATACGCCACATTCATAGAATAAAGGACAAAAAGCCGTATCATATCAAAAAACATAGAAAAAGCATTTGACAGAGTCCAGCGTCCTTCCATGATAAAAACACTTCAACAAATAAAGAATAGAAGGGAACTTCATCAACACTTAGGTAGCAGTTAATAAATGTCAGATGCACTGTTGTAACCACTTTATGTTCATTAAATAATTTAATTCTCACATTAACTCTATAAGGCAGGAACTATTATTACCCATATTTTACAGATGGGAAAACTGAGGCACAGAGCATTTAACTAACATTTCTTATGTTCGGAAGCTAATAAGTTGTGGAGTTAGGATTACAACACAGAAATTCTGACTACAGGGTCCATGTTCTTAACCATAGTCAGCTATACTATCTCTCAGTGAATGTAAAATAATAATAATGATAAACAAACTTGGTTTCCTAAGAACTAATGATTTGATCTTCATCTGTTAGTAAACTTAATTCATAGCACTGTTGACTTATATCAGTGACCATAATTTGTAATACTTGTAAGAATTTTTAATATTAGTACCAATGTTTATTTAAGTTGGTAAAGCTGGGTCAATACTGATATTTAATTGTAATTTAATTCATAACACTGGTGATGATTACTTATATAAGTAAACATAATTTGTAACATTGTAAAAAACTTCTCAAATTAGTTATAAAACTTGATGGCATTGGTAATGGTGATTCAATTTCTTTTTTTTTTTTCCAATTTCTATTTGTAACTAAAACCTGATTCATAACTGTGGTACTCATAACTTATACTAGTAAACATAACTTTAATGTTTGTAATTATTTATGATATCAATTGGATGTTAACCATATTAATAATGATTTCTGTTAGTAACTGTAGGATAGCTCAAAACATAGGTACTCATAATTTATATTAGTAATCTTAATTTGTAACATTGGCAGTAATTTGTAACAGTACTTTACAATGTTTGTACTAATAGTTTAATTTCTTTTAGTAATTATAACTTAATTCACAACATAGGTACTAATCACTTATATTGATGATCTTAATTTGTAACACTGTAATAAATTGTAATCTTAGTTGTAATATTTGATGATATTAGTAATGATAATACAATTTTTATTATTAAGTGTAATATAATTCAAAACAGGGACTTATAATTTATATTAGAGCATAATTTATAATATCGATAATAATTTGTAATAATAGTTATAATCTTCAATGGTACTAGTAATAATTATCAACTTCTATTAGGAACTATAATTTAATTCATAACATTGGTACTCACAATTTTTTATCAATAACAGTAATTTGTAATACTGGATATAATTTGTAATATTAGTGATTATATTTGTGGTAAAAGTAGCCGACAATCCAATTTTCTATTTGTATACAATCTAATTTTTAACACTGCTACTGATAATTTTTATTGGCAATCCTAATTTGAAACACTATTAACATTTCTATCAGGAGGAATATTTGGTAATGTTAGTAACAATGACTTGATTTGTATATGTAACATAATCTGATGTGCATCATTATTTTTTAAGTCTTTATTGAATTTGTTACAATATTGCTTCTGTTTTGTGTTTTGGTATTTTGGCCGTGAGGCATGTGGGATCTTAGAATTATGCAACGCTTCATGAATTTGCGTGTCATCCTTGCGCAGGGGCCATGCTAATCTTCTCTGAATCGTTCCAATTTTAGTATATGTGCTGCCGAAGTAAGCACCATAATCTGAGTCATTACATTAATTCTGTTAATTTACATTAGAAATCAGTTTTTTAATACTGGTGAGAATAGATACTATAACAGGATCAATGATTTAATCACACTTGTAACAACATAAGTAAATTCCTGGTAGTAATAAACCCTATCACGAAGCAACGTCGCCCTCCATGTGCATGTGCCGGCTGCACTCTCTGATAGCATACCACTGGTAATACATCCATTGGCAATACTATTGCAATAGGCATGATGCCTTTCCTTCCAGCTCACTCCCTTTCCCCAGACTCACCATCTCTTTGTGATTGGGGTAGAAGGTCTGATCGATTAGAGGGAATTCCTCTGTCCCCAGTTTCTTGTGCAGTCGAACCATCTGAGCGAACTATGAGAGTCAGGAGAGACGGGTCAGCAAGTCCCTTTACCTGGAGGGAGTCTCCAAGCTGGGACTCCAAGCTTCCAAACTTCCTCCGTTCCCCCAGATCACAGTGGTTTCAAGCTCCCGCATGCATGTATGAGCTGTTCCCTCTGCCAGTAGCACCATTCCTGTCACTTACCACCCAGGGCTTGTCACAGAAGTTGTAGACAGAATGCAAAGAGTTAACGCTGGGGATTCCGGCATACTGCAGCCCAATGACCAAACTGCGGTAGTCTCCATTCCGTGCCATGCTGAAGGCATGCTGGCGGATCAGCACGAAGTCTGGTTTCAGAGACCTGGGGTGGCAAGGGTAGAGTGTAGATGGTCCTCCCAGAAGCTCCCCACCGCCTTTAGAATAAAGGTCAAGTTTTGAAATCTCCACAGCTCCTAGAAACTACACAGTGGTTTCTCACCTCAGCCACATACACAAGCTGTTCCCTCCACCACATGTGCCCTTCCTACCCTTTCCTCATCTGGTGGCCCTCTTAAGCCTTTCCTGCCTGCTCCTCTCCTCACCAAGGTGAGCTTGCAACTTGCCCGCTCAGCTCTCACAGCTCCCGGTCACAATCTCTCAGACTACTTCTGTCCACAAAGGATGCTGCCCAGAATAAATTCCAGCCTCAGAGCCTCTACATGGGCTATTCCCTCTGCCTGAAACGCTTCCTCCCTAGATTTCTACATGCACCACTCCTCCACCTCCTTCAGGTCTTTTCTCAAATGTCTCTCACACTACTGGTCTACCCCCAACCAAACAGCAGACCCTTCCCCAATCCCTTCACCAATCCCTATACCCCTTTGCTGATATTTTTTTCTTAGCACTTTGAATTTTCTTCTTTATTTGTTTATTGTGTGTATCCCACAGTAGAATGTAAGCTTCATGAGAGCAGAGGGATTTTTTGTCTTTTTTGGGGTCTGTTTTGTTCACTGCCAGGACCTCAGCATGTACAACAGCTCCTGGCACACAGTAGATACTCAGTAAATATTTGTTGAATGTAAAATGCTGAGAGCAGCACCTGGCATGCAGTAGATGCTCAAGAAATGTTTGTTGAATCAATATTTGGTTGGCCAAAAAGTTCGTTTGGATTTTTCTGTAAGATGTTATGGAAGAACTCGAATGAACTTTTTGGCCAACCCAATAACTGAGAAGTTTGGCTTGTGGTCTTCTGGGATCCTTGGCTCTTCTCCAGAAGAGAAGCTATCTCCTTACATTCTGTGCCTAAGTTCTTTTTCTAAAAATTGGAATATAATTGGCATGCTATATGTCAATTATTGTATAAGTTTAAGGTGTATAACATGTTGATTTGATACATTTACATATTATAATATGATTGCCATTGTAGCATTAGTTAGTACCTCTACCATGTCACATAATTATTTCCTTTTTCATGGTGGGAATAATTAAGATCTGGTCTTTTAGCAGGTTTGCTGATTATGATACGATATTATTGTCTGTATCCACCGCACTGTGGATTAGATCTCTAGGATTTATTTATCTACCAGTTGCAAGTTTGTACTCTTAAACAACATCTCTCCTATTCTTCCACCCCACCCCCTAGCCTCTGGCAATCACCTTTCTACTCTCTGTCTCTATTAGTTTGGCTCTTTCAGATTCCACATATAAGTGATAGCATACAGTATTTCTCTTTCCCTGTCTGATTTATCTCACTTAGCATAATGTCCTCAAGATCCAACCATGTTGTCACAAATGGCAGGATTTCCTTCTTTCTCATGGCTGAATAACATCCCATGTGTGTGTGTGTGTATCACTTCTTTATCCATTCATCTGTTGATGGATACTTAGGTTGGCTATTGCAACGTGCCTAAGTTCTTGCTCACAGAAGGATGAGAGGGGAGGTGGGGACTCTCCCTCAGCTCTAAGGGAGCCCTTATGCTTCCCCCATAACACCAAGGTAACCTTTTTACACTCACCGCACAACCTTCACCCCATTCCGAAGAACTTCCATGTCCACAGAGAATCCACCATTGGCATGAGCCACGAGGTTGAGATCAGAGAATTCAGCCTGGGAAGGAAAAAAAATCAGGGATTCACTCACATCACACAAAAAAGACCACTCAGTTTGCAGTCTGGACAGTTGACCCCCATGTCCACCTGCCCGAACTAACCTGTTCTACTTTAATGTCAATTTCTCCATGGATCTTTTTCCCTTTGAAGTATTTCGCCCTGAAGAGGAAAAGCAGAGCACATCCGTCAATGCTCCAAATCTCAGGAAGACAAAACCCAGGCTGGTCCTTTGACCCCTTTGCCCCTCCAGTGCCACTAGAGAAACTATAATGTGATTTATAATTGTTGAAATACTTTGAAAAACCTAACAGTTCTTTGTGAACAATGAAGTCTGTTGTAATCCTTGTGGAGGTATGTAAATGTCAAAGGACATTGCAAACTATAAAACAAGTTCTTAAAACACAGAGAGCAGGCATTTCCCAAAGTATGGTCTGCTTGTCACACTGCTATCTGAAAAGCTTTGCAAAACAAGGAGTGCTTTGTAAAGTGTAACATACTTTGAAATTGCATGGAGGTTTGTAAATGGCAAAGAACCTTAGGGGATATATATATACGGAGTGTGCCCAGGTATGCATCAGCGCCTATGTCTGCTTGTGTGGTCTGAAGCATCTCTCTGCTTTCTAGCCCTTTCCCAAGGAAGAACACATTCACCATGTGTAGTTGTGCACTGAGAGGGACACAGCAGCCATGAGTGGGCAGCTGCATTAGAAAAGGAGGAGCAGATTGAGGGGTGCAGGCCGGTGAGGGTTCTATAGAAGCCAGAGTCAGCCATGATGAGGGTGGGGAGGAATGCAGCTGAGGATGAGGGGAAGCCACAGGAGGGGAGAGGCGTAGGAACAGCAGTAGACACATCACGAACTGCTAAGTCACTGTCCCTGGGCCCATTCCCAGATGGGCTTCTCCCCCAGGCCCAGGATTCCTTCCTGACAGGCTTCTCCACAGACAGAAGCTCATCCCCAATCAGGTTTCCCGTAGAAGAAGGCTGAGGGGAGGAGCCACTCCTGGGATTGCCTACATGCACACAATCAGGGTCTCTGATATACACAGCACAACCAGCCCTAGTGATTTCACTGACATACCCCTAAGACCCCAAGCACAGCTATTTTCTCCTCTCTCTCCCTCTTCCCTCCTACCCCCTACTCCATCACTGACACTGTCCCCTCACAGATGTTGGAAGAGAATCTCTTAGACCTGTGCATTTTTCATTTAGAAAATGATGATGATCACATGATATCACTTATATGTGGAATCTAAAAAAATGGTACAAATGAACTTATGTACAAAACAGAAATAGAATCACAGATGTAGAAAACAAACTTATGGTTACCAGGGGGAAAGGGGGGGGAGGGATAAATTGGGAATTTGGGATTGACATATACACGCTACTATATATAAAATAGATAACTAGTAAGGACCTACTGTATAGCACAAGGAACTCTACTCAGCACTCTGTAATGACCTATATGGGACAAGAATCTAAAAAAGAGTGGATATATGTATAACTGATTCACTTTGCTGTACACCTGAAACTAACACAACATTATAAATCAACTATACTCCAATAAAAAATTTAAAAAATAAAAATAAAAAAATTAGATGAATGGAAAAATAAATAAATAAATAAATGCAAATGATGAGTATAGACTATCTCACTTTTTTTTAAAAACTTTTTTGACCATAAATGTAGTGGATACTGTGGTGTTCTGCTCAGATCTCCTCTTCAGGGCCAATGCACCCTGAATATCAGCTGTTGAAAGATCACAGCTGTGTCCCCTTGGGAATTGTCTTCTGTCACAGGGAACTTCCTTGGCCAAGGTTATACTTGCTTCTGGCAGCCCATGGCTGATATCTGGTCTATGAGTGAGTACAAAGGCCAGCCTCTTTGCCTCAGTATAGGCTGACTCTGAAGGACCATCCTAGCTCTAGAGCTCCCCCTTAGGATCAGCT
This sequence comes from Balaenoptera ricei, assembly GCF_028023285.1. Lineage (NCBI taxonomy): Eukaryota > Metazoa > Chordata > Mammalia > Artiodactyla > Balaenopteridae > Balaenoptera > Balaenoptera ricei. Next base: position 43,680,989 of record NC_082660.1, read on the forward strand.
GAGGCCTTGGATGCTACCGCATTGTGGACCCACTTCTCCCTCTGCTCAACCTTGCCCTCCTTACAGGTGCTGATTCCAAAGGCACTCCCCAGTAAGCCTGTGCATGCAATTCTCTGCCTCAAAATCTGTTTTCAGAGACCCCAACCTAAAACAGTGGGCCAGAGAAGTCAAACTACAAAGAAGACTCTACTGCCTTTCTGGAGCTGGGCCACCCAGCAGCCAGCAGGCAATAAGGAAGCATCATTTGTGGGGGTGGACCACAATAGTCCCTGACGTGCTGTAGCAACACAAAGCGCCCTGTGACATGTCTGGGCTGTGGTGCAAGCAGGATGCCACTTGAACCATATGATCTGGCAAACCCTATGATACTGGAGATGTCTGTAGTGAGAAAAGATGCGGTGTGGAGTTGATTCTCCTGAGTGGGAGAATTATAGTGCAGGCCCATGGGGTTTTGAAGCAGCAGGAACTTTAACTGATGGTGGACTGTAATGAGATACTAGTGGAAGGGAATGCACTAGCTGGTGAAATATTCCTGGTACTAGGGAGGTGTGAGGGAAACGGTAAGCAGACTTGGATGACTATTCGCTAAACACCATTGATTAGCTGAAGAAAGATATGACATGCTCAGGGTGAATAATCACCAATTCAAAGCAAAATGTAAAAGGCAGAAGACCTCCTTGGCTGTACTTAAGGAAACCCCAATCTTCTGCAACCAGAGGGCAGACAGAGGAGAAGATCAGACTTAGGACCTAACTGTAAGTGTAGTAGAACTTCAGAGAAGGTTGAATTCTCAGGCCCAGTACATCTCCTATGCCATGCTCAGGGCCCTAAAAGGACAGGAGTGGAGCCCTGAGATTGTGATGGGGATATCTGGAAAGATGCATGAAACACCTTGAACTTACAGAGTCACCTGAACCCACTGGGTCTGCTGGAGTAGCCCATTCCTTGTTAGAATACAGACCTTCCCTGTGCTTGAAAATAATGCAGAGGCCTCGAACGAAGCATGTGTCTTATAAAACAGTTCTTACCCCTTTCAGAATCAACTTCCCTTCCCCTCTTGGCAACCATCAATAACCAGGGTCAAATCCTAGCACAACCTGACTGGAGAGGTTCTAAGCTTGCAAAGGAAGGAACGGAATGATATACAGAAGCTGAAGAATCTGACTAACATGTATCAGCAGGAGCTGGGAAAGCATGCCTGAGACTGGATGCTGAGGACAATGGACCAAGGGAGTGAAGCATGAACTTGGAGCACTCTCCCAGGACACAGAACTTAAAACCACGGCAAGGACTCTAGGAAATGTTGCTGATACAATTTTGGATGACTTGTGGAAGCTTGGAAAAAACAGTGGCCCACACCAAGTGAAGCAGAAATACCAGACTTCCATGGCAGATTGTGGGGGAAAGGATCAAAGGGCTCAGAGAAGCAAATGTATTAGAGGAGATACACTACTTAAGTCTGGAAAACCAACCAGCTGACTATATTCTATGGGAGGGCCCAGAGGATATACCCGACTTACAAAATGATGAATATGTTGGTGAGAGTGGCACCAGCCATGTTGAGAAGCACAGTGGACATAAGGTCATAAGTGAAGTCCTGGCCCAGGTCCTGCTCACAGTGGGTACGTTGGGTCCACAGGTCCACCTAGTGGTCACTTCCCCAGCTCACAAATACATAATTGGAATGGACATATCTGTAGTTTTCAGAACCCCTACATGAGCTCCTTGGCCTGCCGGGGCAGAGCTATGGTAGTGGGGAAGTTCAAATGCATGCCTCAGAAATTATACCCCCCTCCCCTGATCAAAACTGTAAATCAAAGACAATATTGTATCTATCCTAGAGGTGATGGTGGAAATTAGTGCTCCTCTGAAAGAGCTAAAGGACGCAGGGGTGTCAGTCCCATCATATCTCCACTGAATTAACCAGTTTGGGCCCTGGGGAGGCTGGATGGATCCTAAAGAATGTAGACTACTGCGAGCTCAACCAAGTGGTAGCCTTGATTGAAGCTGCTGTACTGGTCATGCTCTCATTGCTGGAGCAAATTAAAGGATCTCAGGTACGGCAGGTGGGCACTGATTTAGTGAATGACTTCTTTTCTATTCTGATCAGAAGAGAGGATCAGAGACATTTCACACTCACATGAGACTGACCACAATATACATTGATGGTCTTGCCATAGGGCTATGTTATCTTTCTCACCCTATGTCATCATATAGTCCAAGAGGACATGGACCATCTGTACATCCCAGAGAATATCACACTGGACTACTATATCGATTACATCATATTGATTGGCCAAGATGAGCAAGAGATGGTTAGCACATTGCCTTGATAAGACACATGCACTCCAGAGGGTGGGAGATAAACCCTGAAAAGACTCAGGGTCCTGCCCATTAGTGCGATTTTTAGGGATTCAGTGGGCCAAGGTATGATGCCAGGACAGCCCCTCCAAATAATCGCGCAGAGCATTGCATCTTGCACCTTCCACCATGAGGAAGGCCTCTTCAGGTTCAGGTGAGAGGTCTCTTTAGGTTCTGGAGGCAGCGTATTCCACACCTGGAAATACTGTTCCGATCCATATTTCAGGTGACACATAAGGCTGCCAGCCCTGAGCAGGTCCAGGCCGTGGTGTGAGCAGTCCTGCCACTCAGGTCATATGATCTGGCAGATCCTACGATACTGGATAGCGGGGAAAATGCAGTGTGCAGCTTACGGGATGCCTGAGTGGGAGGCCTCTGGGGTTCTGGAGCAAGGCCATGCCATCTGCAGCAGAGAATTACACAGTTTTTGAGAAACAAATCCTGGTGCAGTACTGGGCCCCGAGAGAGACAGAATGCTTGACCGTGGGGTACCAAGGGACCACGTATCCTGGTGCCTATTATGAGCTGGGTCCTGCCAGGCCCACCAAGTAATGAAGTCAGATGGGCCCAGGAGCCAGGATCGACCCCAGGCAGGACCATGCAAGCTGCCTGAGCAAGTAACCCGGATGCCCGTGTCATCCACACTGTGTGTGAGTGCCTCCCTCAGCTCACTAAGGGAACACCTTACAACCAGCAGATGAAGGAAGAAAAAGCCTAAGCTGGGTTCACAAATGAGTTGGCTTGGTACGTGGGTGGAAGCCAAAAATGGACAATGACGATGCTATAGCCCCACTCAGAGTGGTCTTGAAAAACAGTGGCAAAGCTCCCAATGGGCAGAGCTTTGGGCTGTGCACCTGGTCATCTATTTTGTGGGGAAAGAGAAGTGACCCAAGATTCGAATACATATTCACTGATGGGCAGTGGTAAATGGCTTGGCTGATTAGACAGAGGCCTTGAATGAACAATATTGGAAGATCAGGAAAAGGAGGTCTGGGACACCGAAATGTGGGTGGATGTACGGGAGTGGAGATGAAACGGAGTGAGGAGTGAAGATATTTGTACTGTGTGTTTACACCCATCAGATAGCATCCACCCTGGAAGTGGCACTAAGCAACCAGGTAGACAGAATGACTCAGCCAAATGATGTCAGCCAGCTTCTAGAATCAGCCAGTGCTGGCAGATGGGCACACGTATGAAGTGGCAAGGGTAACAGAGATAGAGGCAGCATGTGAGGCCTACGGCATTATTGCTGAATGTCCAACCTGCCAGCACCAGAGACCAATATTGAGTCCCTGACACAGCACCATCCCTCAAGAAGACCAACCGGCCACTCCATGGCGAACTGACTACACCGGGATCCTTCCACTCTGGAAAGAGTAATGACTGATTTTGACTGGAATATTCTATATATGGGTTTGTCTTTCCTGACTACAGGACCTTAGCCAGCAACCCTGTCCAAGGGCTTACATAATATTTGATCCACCAGTATGGGATCCCACATAACATTGCATCAAACTGAAGGACACACTTTACAGCAAAGGAGGTGCAAAAGTAAGCCCACGACCATGGAATCAACTGATGACATTATATACCGCGCCACCCAGAAGCTGCTGGCCTGATAGAGTGATAGAACAACCTGGTGTAGCCACAGCTAAGACCTAAGCTTGGAGGTGATACCGTGCAGGAATGGGATACCATCCTCCAAAACACAGGGTACACGCTAAATCTGTTGTTTGTGCTGTGCTCTTTAGAGGTAGAATACACCTGTCTGGAGACTCGGAGGTGAAAGTAGGAGTGGCCCGGCTTACCATCAATCCCAGTGATCCACTTTTGGAATGTGTGCTTCCTGTTCCCTCAGGGTTCTGCAAGGTTAGAGGTCCTGGTTTTCCAAGGGGGAACACTGCTACCAGGGGACACAGCAAGAATCCCATTACCTTCTAAGCTTTGACTGCTACCTGGACGCTTCAGGTTTCTCATGCCAACGGAAAGGAAGACGAGTCACTGTCTTGGCAGGGGCACGTGACCCTAATCATCAGGAGGAGATAGGGTTGCTGTTACACAGTGGGGGCAGGGAGGAATATGTTTGGCCCCCAGGCGATCTGCTTGGGCATCTGTCGGTACTCCTTGCTTAACATTGATGGCAAATGGACGAGTACAGCAGCCACAGCCTGAGGGGATGGGGACCAGGAGCTCAGGGATCCCTCAAGGATGAGGGAATGGATCACTCACCAGGTAAGCCACTGAGACCAAGGGGGGGTGCTAGCCGAGGGTGAGGGGAATCTAGAATGTGAGGGAGAGGAAGGAAACAATGCATCATTTACTTATGCCACATTTATCAACTATGGCAGTGGAGGCTGCAGTTTGTCCAACTAACTGTGCTCTTTCAAGTGTCCCCCAGAAAACAAGATCAATTAGAATCCTGGAGACGCTGTTCCCAGATGGGGTGAACTTACTTCTAAAAAGCAAGTGAATCTGAGCAGCCCAGGGGGTAGGCTGTGCGCTCCACCCAGATCTTCACACTCCTCCTTCTTGTCACATCTGTCCCCCAGCTTCTGGGAACACCTGCTGCTGAAGGCTCACAGTGCTGTCCGTCACTGGGAACTGCCCCCTGAAGCAGGGACTCACCTTCCGCAAGATTATGCCTCCTCCCAGAGGGCAGCCTGCAGCCAGTGACTGACTGATGCAGGACTACAAAAGCCTGGCCACCCCATCTCAACTGGGACAACTCTGAAGGGTCATCCCAGCTCCAGAGCTCCCCAGATGATCGGCTGGGACAACTGTTGTGAAGCATCACAGCTCAGCCTTTCCTTCTGCCAAATCCTGCTTCCCCCACTCCTCCCCTGCAACACGTGTTATTCCCAAGAGCTCTCTCCGATCAATCTGCACACAAATCTCAGAGTCTCAGGGTCTGCTTCCAGGAAAGTCTAAGAAAAGAAGCCACAAGAAGAAATATATAACCCACTATATACATATTTACATAATAACCCATCCTATATATGTAATATATATTATATAAGACATATAATGTTGTACAGAAAATTTAATATAGGATGTCTTATATAACATATTGCATATTATATATTATGTTACAGTATCTAGAATGTGTATAAATATGCATATATTAGAATGAAAGTTTCAGTAAATAATTACCTTTAGTATTTGCAATGGAGTCTGATATTTCCTATTCTATTTTATTCCATTTCATGAAGAAAAACATACACATATATATGTATTATATACTATAAACTCATTATATAACAAATGTATTAGAGAATAGACATAATATATATGGTATACATTATTGATTACATTTCTTGTTGGAGTGACAGTTTCACTAAATAATAATTCCACTTACTATGTGCAATATACTCTGTTACTATTTTTATGTATCAATATGATCATGTATCATAGTTCTACTTTCATTTCATGAAGAGAATGAAATGCTGGTCACAAGCCAAGAGGTGACCCACAGCCGAAAAAACACTGGACTAAATTATCTGTAGAAAGAGGTGACGAGTCTCAACTGTGAGTCTGCAACTTTAAACCACACAGGGCTCAAGACCCAGGAAGGAATGAGAGTGGTGAGGTTTGGTGGGAAAGGCATCAGACTGTGCTTAGGTGTACAATCCATTACAGAGTTTGCACAACTGCTCCTTTATTCCAGGCTGAAATCCCTAAGCTTGCGTGCTTCTGAATGTCTGCAAGTTGGTGATGCAGAGGTCTCTCTTCCTCACACTGAACCTGGTGTACACAGGCTCTCTCCCTTTGCCCATCCCACCCCGCCTACAGCAGACACTAAAGAAATGGTTGCTAGGTTGATTGGAAGAGAAGACTGGAGTGGCTGCTGGGATAAAGGAGGGCTTTCGGGATACAGAAGTGGAAGGGAAGAATTGTTCACAGAATTCAGCAGATGCTCAATAAATGCTCGCTAGACAAGTTCGAAGAAAAAAGTGGAAAACACTGGAGTTGTGATTATGGAAAGGGGAAGGGTCTTGTCAGTAGTCAGTAGATAATTAATAAACGCTTGATGGAACGAGGGAAAAGGCAGCAAAGGACCTGCCTGGAGGGTCGAAGTGAAGAAGGGAAGTCTAAAGGAGGGTGGTTACCGGTATACAGCAGGGGCTTCATTAAGGTTTGTTGACTTCAATGGAGCAAATTTAGCCAGGAAGATGGCATCTGTGTGAGTGGGTGTTAGTGAAGGAATTACAACACGTGTTCAATAAATGCTTTATGGATTGAGGGAGAAGAGAGTGGAGGAGTCTGCTGCAGGGATGGGAATGTCGTTGTTTGAACAGGACACAGTAAAAGAGTGATAAATGCTTTTTGGATTAATTGGGGGAAAAGGGCAGTTGGGAAGATGGCTGCTATGTGGGGGAGGGAACCTAGCCAGAAAACAGTAGGTACACATCATGAGCTTTCGATTGTGTCGTGTGAAAGGCAGGATGGAGATTGTCGAAGGGGGAGTTAGGGCTACAGGAGGGGGAGAAGAGGCACTGAATATGGGGTTCTCAGTAGTATACAGTAAGTGTTCATTAAAAGGTTGTTGGGGCTGAGTGGAGGAGAAAGTATGGAGAATACAGCTGGTGGTTGGGATTAGAAGGAAAGGGAACTGAGGAGGGTTCATCCTAGCATATAGTAGTGCTTAATAAATGCCTCCCATACTCTTACACATGGAAAGTATGCAATAAATATCTGTAGAATGAATAAATAGAGAGAGCTCTGAATAGAGACAAAGGCTTCTGGGTAAGGGTTCCTGGGGAGAGGGGTGACTAACCAGTAAAGAGCTGGTACTCAATAAATTCAGGCTGAAAGAGACCCCTGGAGAGAGAGCTCCTGAGACAAGGGCAGGAACTTCCAAGCTTGGCAAGAGGAAGTTGAGAATGGCTCTTATATAGTAGGTGCTCAGTAAGTGTTTACTGGCTTAAATAGAAAAAAGGCCCTTTGGGGTATAGACTTAAGATTGGGAGAGGGAATCCTAGCGATACTGAAGGGAGTGGGAAAAGGGTAACCCTTCTAAATTTGGTTCTAGATTTACTGAAGGAAAGGACCCTGGGGAGAGGCTTTATGATTGGCACAGGTTATCCTAGGAGTAAAGAAGGGGAATCTGCTTCCTACGCACGACAGGTACTGCATACGTGCTCACTGGGCCCACTGGAAGAAAGGCACTTTGGGGAGGAGGTGTGACTATAGAACACACAGAAGGCACTCCATCAATGCTCACAGGAGCTATTAGAGGAAAAGGCCTTCGGGGGAAGGTGATTTAGAATCGAGCACCCGGCAGACAATGGCTAAATGCTCACTGGATCCATTAAAAGAAAAGGTCTTTGGGGAAGGGGGGTGGCTAGAGATGGGCATATCGTCACTGGATCCATTGGAGGAAAAGTCTTTGGGGGAAGGGGAACGGGGATACAGTAACTTGATTTATGTAAGCTTGATTCTCCATTCTTGGGAGGAAAGGCTTTTATGGAGAAGGCACAGAATCAGGCACACAGTGGGTGCGCCACAAATGCTCCAGGAGTGATTTTTTTTAAAAGGTCTTTGGAAAGAAAGATTGAAACGGTGCACGCAGTAAGTGCAGATATATGATCACTATTAATTGGAGGCAAAGGCCTTTATGGAGAGGGTCTAAGATTGGGTCATGCAGATGGTGATCAATATATACAGACTGAAGCCACTGGAGGAAAAGGTATTGGGAAAAGGGTCTGGGGTGAGGTAAACAGCAAGCACTCAATAAATGCTTGCTGAATACACTGAAGGAAAGAGCCTTTAGAGAAGGCTCACACCTTTAGATCAGGCAGTTGATAAATGCTAAGTGGGTCCACCAAAGGAAAGGTCTTTGAAGAAGTAGCTTGAGAATAGGGGTTAAGGGAGGCACTCAAATGAATGCTTTCTAGATCCGTTGTAGGAAAAGGATTTGGAGCAGAGAGCCTGAAGATGAGCCCCACACAGAAGGCTCAAAAATGCTCATAGAACTCATTTGAGGAAAATATGTTTGAGGAAGGGGCTTGGGGGTGGGGCATACACCAGGCACTTAATAAATGCTTCCTAGATCCTTTGGAGAAATAGGCTCTTAGAGAGGGGGACTGAGTTGGGGCACAAAGAAGGCATTCAATAAAGGCTCACAGGATCCATTAAAGGCAACGCTTTGGGCGAGAATCTGGGATGGGATACATAGCAGGCACTCAATCAATGTTTAGTGAATAGTTTAAAAGGTTTTTGAGGTGAGGGCTGGGGTGGGGGCACATAGCGCACTCTGGATACATGCTCACAAGATCAGAGAAGGCCTTAGGGCAAGGACCGAGGGGGACAAGACACATATCAAGCTCTCAACGAATGTTCACAAAATTCACGTAAGCCAAAGGCCTTGAGGAAGGGCTCCCACTGAGGCACACTCCAGGCACTTGATAAATGCTCACAAGATCCATTAGAGGACAAGACCTTTGGGGCACGGGTTGGGGGTGCAGAGCACATCAGGCTCTTGATTGCTCGCAGGATATACTGAAGTCAAGGCTTTTGGGAAGGAGGCACACAGCAGGCGCCTGATAACTGCTCCCCGTATGGATCTAGAAGGTCTGGGTAGGGGCAAGGAGGAGGCAAGGGCGGGGCACACAGGAAGCGCTCCGCATAATAATTTAAAGGAAAAGGGTTTGGGCGAGGGGGCCAGGCACAGGGCACACAAGCGGCGCTCGATAATTGCTCATGATGGAACGATCTGGGGACCCAGAACCGCGGGGGGAAGTCCGCAGCAGTGGCTTACCAGTCGGTGTGGGGCTCGTCGATTACCAGCAGCACCCTGGCGGCGGCGCCCCCACGGCCTGCGCCCCCAGAGCCGCCGCCCACTTGCTCGCTGAAGGTGGCGGCCGCGGCCGCCGTGGTCTGCTTGACCGCATTGGACAGCGACGAGAAGAAGCCACCGCCCCCCGAGGACCCGGGGCTAGGGGCAGCCGGAGAGGCCACGGGGGCTGCCGATGAGGCCCTCTCAGCAGTGGCGGTCGCAGGACCGGGCGTGGCTCCCGGGCTGGGGGCAGCGGGCGGCGGCGGGGGCGGCTGCGGGCGCTGCAGGTCTGTCATGTACCCATTTGGCAGATTGGCCATGAAGTTGCTGTCCGACAGGCGGCGCCGCAGGTAGTTCATGGCTGCGACGCGGGGCAGGGCGTCCTAGGAGCAGTCTGGTCAGGACCGCGGGGGCGGACCGCGCGGGGCCCAGGAGCACAGCTGTGCTCTCAGGCACGACGCGACTCTTCCGCTGCCCGCTGCAGACTGAGGCAGCGCTGAGTCGCCGCCGCCGCCGCAGCGCGGATGGTCGCGCCCGTGACCCCCTCTTTCGCGCCCCGCGTGGTGCAGTCCGGCTGGGCCGGTGGCGGCGCGGACGCGACCAAGGCGACTGGGAAGGGGAGTTTGCGGAGGAGCGGCGAGTGACGTCAGCGCGCCTTCAGGGCTGGGGTGGCGGTGGCGCGCGCCGGCAGGCGGGGGCGAAGGCACTGTCCGCGGTGCTGAAGGCGTCATTGCGCAAGCGCCACGCCGCATCCTCTCTCCCCTCCCCCGCCTCCGATTGGGGATGCGCAATTTGGGGAGTGGGGGCGGGGTGGGTGTTTGTCCGGAGGGTCCGGGTGGGTGCGTCAGGCAAGCCCCCCACCCCGCCTCATCCTGGTCTTCACACGCACTCGCACTCACACGCAGGACCCTCCGCAGATACTCGGTTTCCAGTGTTGATATTCACCACAGGAGGCATTTGGGGGGATGGGAACACCCGGAGACTCAAAAGTAGTGAAATAACCCCCTCACGGCGAGGGCTGGGGGTCACACGCAGTACTCCGCGAGATCAGTTTCCCACGTCCACATAGGCTCAGCTAGGCAGAGAGATGGATGCGGGGGTGGCGTAGACAGCATCAGACAGGGGGAGGTGGACACTTGTGGGGAGTACATACCCTTGCGCTGGGGGGGTGGGGGCCGGAGGCACACAGGGAATGCCACGTATGTGGAGAAATATAGACACACACACAAGTAAGGAAACATACGGAGGCATGTGCAGAGAGAGAACACACCGATCTAGGTATCTATACAGACACACATAAGCCCAGGGTAACACTCACGGGCATGCATGCATACATGCACGCAAATACGCCTACACACGCACACAGGCACCACTCGGACACACGGAGACCCAGGGAAACTCACATGAGCATGCACACCCAGACAAAACACACCCACAGACAATCATGGACAAACCTAGGTCTCCACACAGGCATTTCCTGAAGCTCTAGCCTTGATGTGTGTTCACCTCCCCACCTCACCCCCCTACACACACACTTGGCCTATAGGTCCCCATCCCTTTGCCCTGGACACAGTCAAAAACCACGATAACCATCTGGCATCGTCAGTGCTCAAGGCCATCTTCCCCTGCACCAAAGAACTTTCCACAGACAGAGGCAGACCCATCCTAGGGTATGCAAACTGTAGGTGCCAAATAGTGTTTGCCACATGAGCAAATGATCCTCGTAGGTTGGGCAGAGGTGGGCTGTGGAAGCTCCCTGTAAGATCCTGGCTACAATGAAAACACAAATCCATTTAAAAATAATCATTTGTTGACTGATTGTACCCAACCCTCACTACAGTACTATGGGGCGGGTAATATGATTTCCATTTTACAGATGGAATCCACGAACTCCAATTCATTCCCAGAGGGTCATGTTCACTTTGTGATCCATACATTTTTTTTTTCTTTTAAGAATGTGCCAGAAAGAGGTGTCAGTGTGGCTGGAACAAAGTGAGTGAGGGAGATTGTGGCAGGAGATGGGGTCAGAGAGGTTAGCAGGGACCAGATGGAGCAGGGCCTTGTGGGCCATCGTGAGCGATAATGGTGGACCAAGTGAGGTGGAAGAAGATATGGCAAGAAGTAGGCAGATTTGGAGTTCCTTGTGCCATCAGGATTTTCAAGTGAATCATCCAGTTATTCATTTGTATATTCTTCATTCATTAAATCTTTGGCCTGTTTAAACAAGGTCGTGGTGTGAGGTCTGGAGCCAGAGAGCCTGGGTTCAAACTGGGCCTCCACTATATTCTTGAGAAAGTGACTTAACAGCCTCTGAAACTTGGCTTCCTCATCTGTAAAAATGATCACCCGACCCAACTCTAGAAGGGTGGGGGTGGGGGAGTGCTGTGACTTCTGCCAGGAATGTCCTTTCCTTCTCTCTCTCAAGGATCGTCTTTGGCCTAGGTCTCCAGGAAGTCCCCTCTTCCCTTAGGCTCTCACAGTCCACTATCTCTGTTCCCTCCTCCATCGCAGCCAGCTTCAGCCCACTTGCAGGCCTCTGCTTTGGCCATTCCTTCCCCCTCTCATGGATGCCCTCTCTGGCATCCCATATCCCAGTGTTCCCCAAATGGGGAACTCTCCAGAAATTGGGTATCTCCCAACATTTTGAAGTATGTGCTCCCCAGTTTTTGCTCAGTAACACAAGCAAACAAGCTCTGCTGGGCCCGTGGTGCCCTCTCTGGGGGATGGGAGCAGCTGCAGGTCTACAGATCTTTCTGGCTCCTCTGGGAGTGAGAAGTTGGGCTCCTTAGGAATCTGTCTCCAGTCTGCCTCTTCCCAGTAGCCCCATTGCCAGGTTCCTAGTACTCATGTCCCCCAGTGTCATTCCCTTTCTCCAGGTGGCTCATTTTCCAGAAATTAATTTTTTGGTAGACTGTTTTGCAGAAGAACGAAGATTCCCCCGACCCCCACCCCAGGAGTGTCTCAACTCCCTGAGGCAGAGGTAAGTCTCCTCTGTACTGGCTTCATCTTCTCCAGCAGGAAGGCACATACAGAAGGGGCTCCAAGAATGTGTTTCTTTGTTGTGCATTGGTGAGCAATGACTCTGAATCACACACACTTGACATATGTTCGTAATCAGTATTGTACCCATGTTTATAACTCACACACACATATTCATGCCACTTTGAGCATGCACACACACCCACATTCCTATAACTTACACACTGTTACATGCACACGGTTGTAACTTCACACGCACTCCACATACACTCAATACATCCTTAATTCCTGCACAGACCCATAGGTCTGCATATCACACATTCACAGAGATATGTGCCTCATAACGCACACATAGAGCCAAATTTCCACTTTCTTATAAACCCATATTTTTCTCATACCCTGGCAGTAGCACCGGAACCCCTCACTTAGGCTCATTCCTTCCAAGATAACCGAATATCCATCGATTTCATCTTCACCCCAATCCATCAATTGACCCATTTTACACAAGGGAAAATCGACCCAGAGAAGTGAGCGCCCTGACAGACTCCAGGTGTCACAGATTTCCCAACGGAAGCCTCCCACACAGAGGTGCCCCTCCACTCACAGGACAAAGTCCTAAACTCTGCTCCTGACATGGTGTTTCAAAAATGTCCAGCCCACTACCTATCTGTGCCTGTTTCCTCCTTGGTAAAATGAGGATAATAATATTGACCTCATATGTTCATTGTGGATTAAATGAATTCATGCTATGGAAAGTCTTAAAACACTACCAGGCACACAGCCTGGGTTTGTTCCCTTCACTGTGGAGACACATATGGCTCTGACTCTTCTTCCCCATCCCCCATGATGTCCAGCGCTATTGTTAGTATACAGTAGGCGTTGGTAAGTGTTGAATAAAATGTTCGAATGAAAGGATCACCCTTTCTAGTCTGTTCCCTTGCTTAGATGTCCTCCCCTTCTACCAGCCCTCCTCCACCCGATGCCCAGACTTAGCTCTAGTATACAGTAGATGCTAATAAGTGTTGAATGAATGAACAAACGCTAAAGGAATGTGTCTGAGTGTCTTGGGGGCTCCTCCTGGCAGATGCTGACTCTAGCTTCTCTTTGCCCCTGTCCCGGCTCAAAGCACCTCGTAGGCACTTCCTCAGCCCGCCCCCCGCCTCGCGGGAGCTATTTGTCGCCGATAATTGCAGCGTTGGAGCTGGGCTGTTGGGAGTGGGTGGGTGCAGGTGTTCGCTCCGTGGGGCGCCAACCCCTGCCAGGCCTCATTGCCGGATGACGCGGAATCCGCCAGCGGAGGGAGCTTTAGGAGCGGGGAGATGGAAAACAAGCACTCCGGCCAATCAGAAAGTGCCTGCCAGGGAGGGTAGCCAATCAGGAAGCCCGTAATTCGTAAATCGGAACTCTGCAGAGGGACGTGCTGGGTGACCCGGGGCACTGCGGAGAAGGGGGGCAGACATCAGGGCTACAGCAGGGACGGACACTCGCCTTCACTCCTGTCACACCGTGGCCACGGTGGAAAATACTGTTTTCCACCACAGGCCACTGCGACTTTGCCTGTGCTGCGCTCTTTGGCCTAGAAGATGCCATGGCCCCACTCCTGGGGAAGAGGCTGGTTTATTGAAGTCTGAGAGGTCAGGGGGTCAGAGTGGAAGAGAGAGATGTTAGAGCTTCTCATCCTCAGGGTTCTTTGCAGGGAGGCACCTGTAGACATGGCCGTTTCTCCTCCACCACCACCTTCTGCCCTTGCAGCACATCGCACAGTGCCGACGGTTTCCCCCAGAAGGTCACATTCTTCTCACCCTGACCTTCGACCATGGTAACGGTGGGCCTGGTGCGTTAGGGGTGGGGGATGAAGGCGAGAAGCTCAGGGAAGGCAAGAATGCATTCAACAAACTCTTATTGAGTGCCTACTGTGTGCCCAACACTATTTTTTTTTAAGCTGTGAGATGTTGGGCAATTTCTTTATCTCCCCTGTACCCCAGTTTTCTTCATCTGAAAAATGGGAATACTAGTAATACCCACCTCACTGGGCTGAGTGAGGATAAATGAGTTGATTCAGGTAAAGTGCTCAGAGTCATGTTGGGTACACAGTAAGTGCTCAATAAATGCTGGTAATTATTTGTTGATATGAGCTACCTTCTCTCACCTCTAAAACCTTTTATTTATTTCCCCATTGCCCACTGGAAAAAACCCAAATGCCTTGCCCTGGCATTCAAGCCTTGTTGTTAGGTGCAAATCCCTGCCCCCAAGTCAATCTCTAGTTCTCACTTCCACTTTATTCAAAGCCCCATGTCCAAAATGGTCTTTGCCTGGGTTATTTGTCCCACTAGGCAAGCTCTCCACTCACTCCCATTCCGATTCTCTCAATCAGTCCTTTCTCCATTCATTCCCTCCCTCTGTCAAGTCCTTCATGCCTCCATTCAACACCCCTAACTCATCTTCTGGACCCACTCTACACCCCACACCCAGAGACCAGATGGCAGGCTTTCCATGAGTTGGGAAGAGGCCACTTAATCTAGTAGTTTGATGCATGTGGAAATAAGGAAGGGGTAAGTGAGTGTTTTAACCCTCTCCAACACCTGGGCCACCCTGGCCACCTGGAAACACTTCGGGCGGCTGATCACCTGTGTCCGGGACTCTGCTCACACAGTTTACATGGTGGGAAAGCCTTCCCCAACCCCCTCCTGCCAGGGGAGGCCCAATCAGCTTCCTGGACCCAGATTGAGGTGGCAGTCCCTTTTCCACACACCAACCATTTCTCAGATGCCTTCTGTCAGGGCCCAGCGGACCTGGATCCCGTGGGGGAATCCATGGGATCTGGGTTCTGTGTGTCTGCAACTGTTTTGCCAAAAAGGCCTTAGAGTGCTTTGGGGCACGGGTGACTGAGGGAATGAGAAAGTGAATGGAGGCATGAGTGACTAAACGAGCAAGTCAAAAGCTTGGGTAACTGAGGGGCCAGAGCACATGGACACAGGAAGGACGGAGTGGATGGGAGAATGGCTGAGTGACTGAATGAGTCACTGAAGGGCACGGAGGCTACTGATTCTCCCCTCAACATCCTCTTTCTCAGCTTCTTCTTTAGTTTCTCCCCTCTTCCTACAGCTGCGAGATGGCACTCGGCCAGACAGGCACCTTGGACCCAGTGGTGGAAGCCCTGGTTGGGGGTGGCCAACTCTCCCACCCTGACTGCTGACATATCAATATCATGACCCCTTCCAAGGCACACTGCCCCCTCACTCACGAGAATTTGGGGAGCGTGGCCTTGCAGAGGCGCTGGCGGGTGCGGATGGGGTTGGGTCCACACGGGGGCATGCACAGCCCCCAGGTACTCCACTCCGACCAGGAGCCTTTCCCTGCCATGAGGGGAAGGGTTCCTGAGTCAGAATTAGAGGTCTTGGTGGGGTGGTGAGAGAGAGGCTGCAGGGACATGCGGTCTGCGGCAGAGAGTCAGAAAGCCCCTGTCCCTGCACCGGCTGCCGCACCCTCACAGCATGGTCTCTGGGGGCACTCACAGAGGCAGCGCTGGATGTTGTAGCAGTGCCGGATATCCTGTTGTTCCCCGCTACATCGCTGTCCGTCAAACTTGCGGCCCTTGCAGAGCCTGGAGCGGGTCTGCTGGCCTGGGATCTCCTGGCAGCTGATGTGTTTTATGCTCCGGCGGATGCAGGTACTCCACTCCCCCCAGAGCTCCCACTCTCCGTTCACTGCAGAGACAGGGGCAGCTGGGCTTGCACCAAAGAAAGGAGCCAGCAAGGGGGTTCAGAGGAAGGAATGGGGGCTGGGAGAGGGGGTGGGAATGATCAGATGTGGGAAAGGGGGATCAGAGTTGGAACCAAGGCATCGGAGCCAGGAATGGAGGAATCAGAGGCAGGAACAAGGCATTAACAGCGGGGACTGGGCAGCAGAGATGGGTGGGGGGCTTAGGCATGGAAATGGTGCATCTTGGGGTACTGACCGGGGCAGTGCACGGCCGTGTTGCAGATGTGGGTCCGGGTGGCATCACCGACACAGAAGGGGCCCCCGTGCTGGGGCACAGGGCGATCACATGTCCGTTGTTCCCGAGTCTGACCCAGGCCGCAGGTCACAGGGCAGGGGCTCACAGCGCCCCATGGCCCCCAGCCACCAGCCACTGTTGGGGAGGACAGGAGTGGGGAGAAAGGGCACCTCAATCTCCCCCCTCAGCCCCTAGACCCTTGAGACAGGCTGCTCCCAAACGAAGAGCTCCATGGTCACATGGTCTCAGATCGCTGTCCCTTGAAATGGCAGAGCATCTGTGCCTAAATCAAGAGCAGAGTGTCAGAGGCCTCATCCCCGAGTACCTGGGCAGGGTGGCAGGCCGGTGCAGGCCCGCTGCTCAGAGGATGACCCTGGGCAGGGATTCCCAGGAGGCTGCGTGGAGGGCTCAGGTGCAGAGCATGTGCGGCTTCGTCTCTCCTCAGATGCCTTGGGTCCACCGTGGCAGGTGCCTGAGCAGGGGCCCCAGGGGCCCCAAGCAGCCCAGGCCCCGTGTGCTGTGATGGGGTGGGGGTGGGGAGATGCCAAGTGTGGTCATGCATGCTGCAGTCCTCCCACCCTGGAAGTTCCCTGCTGTAACCCCCAGACCCACCCTGGGTGCCCACATCATTGCTCTGTGGTTGCCCTCACTCACTGGGGCAGACCTGTTTGGTGTCACAGGCCTCTGACTCCTGTGCCTCTCCTGAGCAGTGGCCCCCACACTTGGGGGTGGGGCGATCACATGCTCGACGACGAATCCGGGTCCCTTTAGAGCAGGTGACAGAGCAAGATGCCCAGGGCCCCCAGTTGGACCAGCCACCCATCTCTGTGGGAGAGAAAAGAGGGGGACAAGATGGAGGTGGTGGTGTCATTCAGGGGTCCAGGCTTCCTCATGTATCCCACATCAGCTAATCCTGTGCCCATTGTTTCTGCCACACCTGGCCCACCACCATTGCTCATCTGGACTATTGCAGTAGCCTTCACAGTGGTCCCTTTGCTTCACTACTCACCACATACAGTCTGTCGTTCTGACAGCGAGAGGGATCTGTCACAACCCAGGTCAGATCATGTTTTTCCGCCATCACTACATCAGTCAGAATAAAAGCCAACATCCTCACTGTGGCCCACAGTGATCAGTCCCCCTCTGACCTCACCTCCCACCACTCTCCTCCAGCCACGCCGGCCTCCTCCTCGACACCTCACAAACATGAAGCACACTCCCACCCTCAGGGCTTCTGCCCTGATAGTTCCCAGTGCCGGGTAACTGACGGTGCTCGCCCGCCTTGCTGCTCCTCCTCACCAGGACAGCACGGCTTGTCCTCACACGCCTGCAGCTGCCACTGGAGGGTCCCAGGCTCCACCTTCTCGGGGCATTGCCCGCCGAAGCCTATGCAGCGCCGGTGCCGCAGCTGGGAGCCCTCCGTGCAGGTCACTGAGCAGGGGGCCCACTCGGACCACGGTGACCATTGTGGGAGCCTGCAGAGAGAAGCACATGTCCCATCCTGGCACGCTCTGACAAGGATGGTGTATGGGACCACAGAGTGTGGGTAGGCACAGACAGGGGTGTGGGATAAATGTATGTGGAATGGAGTGATGAGAGTATCTACCTCTTAGTGATGTTGGGGAGGAGATGGGCACACAACAAATACTTAAATATCATTTACCTTCATGATCAGGAACCTGGAGTTACCCTTTGAAGTCCCCCAAGGACAGTGCCAGGCACGCAGTAAACAAGTGCAAGGACTGGGGGCCCAGAACTGCTGTCAGAAGCCTACCAGGCCACAGCCATGCACGGTAGCGGGCAAACAGGAAGTGCATAATAAATAGGAGCCATCATCCCAATGAGCTCAGAGACCCCATCAGAAATACCCCAGATCCAAGCCCCTGCATGGCATAATGCTAAACAGGTGGGACCTGTTGACAACTAGGGACCCAGAGCTGCCTTCAAAAATCCCCAAGCGCCCCATCCCCATGGTGTATCTGGGATATATATAGTAAAGAGTTAGAAAATACGTCTGACATACAGAGAGGGCTCAGTACACGTAAGCTGGCATCACGATTAGGAGACTAGAGATACCCTCAGAAATCCTCTGGCTACCCCCAACCTCTGCAATGCATCTGGTATGCCGGAAGTGCTCAATGAATATGAAGTGTCATTATAATTAGGGACCTGCAGCTGCCCTCAGAATTGCCCAAACTCTCCCCCTCCAGCAATGTGTCTGTATACAGTAAGTGCTCCGTATGAGCTGTCATCACCATCTGGGGACTTGAGCTACCTTCAGGTATACCTGAGCTGCACCCCACCCACAATGCTTCTGGTATGCAGGAAGCGCTCAATACATGTAAGCCATGGCAGTTCTCAACTCGGGATGATTTTTACCTGTCTGGAGACATTTTAGTTGTTGCAAGTTGCTACTGGCATCTAGTGGGAGGCCAGGGATGCTACAACACGTCCTGCAACGCACAGGTCAGCCCTCACAACAAAGAATTTTCTGGCCCCAAATGTCAACAGAGCTGAGGCTGAGAGACCTGGAGCCATGGTCACGATCAGGGCCTTGGAGCCATGCTTGAGAATCTCAGAGAAGGCCAGAGCCCAAGTTCTGGGTCGCCCCGCAGACAGTCCTTTCTGCCTCCCCTCAAACCCCAGGCTCCCCCTAACCTGCACGCCATACAGAGCTTGCTGCCGGGCTCCTGGAAGGCGTAGTCAGCATTGAGACAGCAGTCTTCCGTGCTGACACCTCCCCCAAGGAGGCCCTTGCACTTGCCCGTGGATTCCTCATACTGGGTGAAGCAGAGTACAGGGTCTGAGCCTGGAACAGGGCGGGGGAGCACGGTCAGGGGTGTGGGGGGGCCCAGGCACCCCTGGGGGCCAGCCGGGCCCCCACCCACTCACCTGTGGCTGGCAGGGTGAGCAGCGGCAGCGGCAGCAGTAGCAGCAGTAACCGGTGGGCCTGCACTCGGGGGGGCATGCTGAGCACTGCACCCCTGCAGCCCCGCCAGAAAGGAGGCCCGGCTTTATGTGGGCTGATCTGCTCCTAGAGTCAGTGGGAAAGAGGAACCAGGAGCAGGAGGAACTAGGAGGGTGAAGGGCAGCGGTGGTGATGGGGGATGGCGGGGAGGGGAGGGTATCGTGCAGGTCTCTTCAGCTCCGACCTCTCCCTTGCAACCTCTGTCCCTGAGCTTCCTCCTCTCCTCTCCCCTCCCTACTTCCTGCCTCACTCTCGGTCCTGTTTTGTTTGTCACTGTGTCCCCAACACCCTAGGCCCCGCCCAGCAGCCCAGTGGCACTCAATCAATGCTCTTTGGACAAATTCTTACTGAGGGGGAAGTGGAGCCTGGAAGTTGGAAGCAAGATTGAACTCCCTCGCTGTGTGACCTTGAGCAAGTCACTTGAACCGCTCTCTGAGCCTCAGTTTCTCCACCTGTAAAATGCACGCCCTCTACCACAATGACAGGGCCAAACTCACAGGGGTGTTGAACAAGGGTGAAGTGAGCATGGCATGCTCAGCGTGTCCCTCCTCGTGGGGTGGAGCGGGCATCGGGGTAATTACTTCATCCTCCATCCTGACTTCACCACCACCCTCCTCTTTCCTAAAAGTGAGGTTCATTGTGGTCAGCAATGTGGAGGGGAGGTCAGCACAAGGGAAGTGAGAAGGGGAAGTGGCAAGAGTATGGGGAGGAGAATTCAGAAGGACTGAACTGGGGATATCCACTGCCCCAGGGGCCAGCTGGGGACAACCTCAGGGCCCGAGGAAGGGGGTGGTTGGCTTGGCCATGTTCCATCAAGTATCTTGGGTAGGTAATACCTGCCACCCCTCCCCACCCCACACACAGCCTACATCATAGGGCGTGTTGCGAAGATTGGGAGTTAAGATTTTTAAAAGTCCTTAGCCCAGTGCCTGGCATACAGCAGGCGCTGTTTGTTAAATACACTGATTCATCATCTACTGAGCAACTATTGGGTGCCAGCCGTTCTGGGCATTGGCTGGAACAGACAACAAGACAGCCCAAAATCCTGGCCCTCAAGGGACTTACGCTCTAAAAGAGGCAGACAATAAATGTCACCTCCCTCACAGAAGCCTTCCTCAGCTTTTTGTAGGGCACCTCTCATTCTCTAGCCCAGTGGCTCTCAAACCTATATGTGCATCAGAATCATCTGGAAGGTTTGTTGAATCCAGATTGCCAGGCCCCACCCCAGTTTCTGATTCTGTAGGTCCGGGGTGGGGCTCAAGAATGTGAATTTCTAACAACGTCCCAGGTGACACTGATCCTGCTGGTCGGGGACCACACTTTAAGATCCATCATTCTAGTTCCTGACCCTTTACTTTTCTTTGTGGATCTCATGTAGAAAAACTATTCTTCGTAACCCTTATCTTAATTAATTAATTCCAATGCAGCCCATTTTCCATGCTCCACAGAGCCTTTTTTGTTTTTTTAAAATAAGTCCTAATGAGTGAAACTCCAGAGCCTGCTTTAAAAACAGGAATCTTTTTAATTAACAAAAAGGAGTCTAAGAATTAGGAAGGCAATGTCTCATTTCCCCTGCATCCAAGGAGGAACACCATTCTGCAAATTAAAACAAGGTTGAAGGATTCGATTTGGCCAGGCATTAAAACAGAACTTTCTCAAGAATACTGGTCTTGCTTTATGGGTGATAAGGTGTGTTGACATTCGTATCCGTTACAGATGTACTGTTTCCTGATTAACACAAGCCTGTCTTTGAAAGTGTGCTTTGAACAAAGGGGTTTTGTTATGCTTCTAGGACTTCAGACATCAGTGCTGTTAGCCTATGAAAACAAACTCCCCAAGAAACCTGTAATTCTGGTTGGCTGCTTTATCTAATCACCTGTTGCCCTGGTAATAATGTTATAATCGATACTTCCTTTGTTCCTAAACTGTATACCTACTCACTGGATTTCCCTGGGAAGGGGATTGTCACCACTTTCATCTTCTGCTACACATTTGGGCAATAAAATGACTGCAGATTTCTTATTTAAACAAAGATTGAGTCTTATCTCATGTAATCACTGCAACACCACCTAATATGATGTATTTGTTTGTCTGTTGTCCTCACTAAAATGCCAGCTCCACAAAGGCAGGGATTTGTGTCTGGTGTGTTAACTGCTGTGTCTGGAGGTCCTGGATGGGCACCAGCAAACAGTAGGTGCTCAATAAACCTCTGCTGAATGAATAAATAAATGCAATAAATAGAGCTTTAGAGATTCTGATAAGCGTGAAGAGGAATAATCTGGATTGGAGGTAAAAATGCGAGCATCACGGCAGGGAGATGTAGTGTCTCAAGTGCCGGGACTGGACCAGACCACCTGGGGAGGGCTTGGCTCGTGAGAAGAGGGAAGGGAAGCCCAGGCAAAGCCCCGGCGAACTCCAGCATTTCACGTTTTGGAGAACTGGGAGAAGCCAGCCCAGGGGCCTGAGGAGGAAGAGGACAGATGGAAGAGGGCCTTCCTCTAGGCCTGGCACATTCCATCCATGGGTTCTCACACACGAATTCAGCCTCATTTTCTCTTTTTCTTTTTTTTACATATTTACACACACACTTCTGAATTTAGCCTCTACTATAGTCTCTTACGAACAAGCTCACATACATACTCAAATGCACAGCCTCTCTCAGCCACTCAGGGAGTTGTTTACTGTCATTGGCCCCCAGTCTTACTATGGTCTCCTTCGGCCAAGACCACAGTTACCCTCACGGGTCAGTTTTGCACATCCACAGAGTCACGCCTTTTGATAGGATGTTTCCACCGTTCACTCGGGCCGTCATTTTCTCACATACACAAATGGTTAGTGATTTTAGCCACCAGTGGTCTCTCTGGAAGTTTCTCGTGCACACACCCACACCCACAATCACTCTTTCTCCCACCTCTTCACACTCGCACCCATTCTGCACACCCAGAGTCACTATGCTAAGAGTTTCACACGCATACACAATCGCACAGAGTCTCAGACACCGTCTTAGTCGCCTAGTCTCACATTTCTTTGCAAGCAGCTTCCAACATGCCCAGTCCTTGCTCTACAGCCTTTAATAAAGTCTCTTGCAGTTTTACACAGACCCACAGTTTCTCAGACACTCTCAGTCACTCGTTTTCTCAGACACTCTCAGTCACCCAATCAGTGTCACGGTCACTTGCCCTCACTCAGCCTCTGACATCCTGTCATCACTAATTCACCAATGTTACTAGGCTCTCAGTAAGTCTCACACACACAGCCTCTCATGGCCCATCTTAGTCGTTTACACCATCATCTGCTGCATCCAGCCAGCGTATCATGTACCCTCAGACACAATTACAGCCTCAGCGGTTTCTCACACACACTGATCGCATGGTCTCTGTGTCTCATTTACTCTGTTTCATTTTCTGTTTTTCACCAGCATGTAGTCTCCGGTTTAGTCTCTCATGAAACGTTTCACACTCTCACACGCTGCTCAGTCATCAGTTTTCTCTCAGGCGGCACTGACTTCCTTCTTTTTTACTCATCGCCTCTCACTCACAGTGAGGTGGTCTCTAGCTCACTTTCACTCACTCAGTCTCACCATCATTTTCTCTTACACTTTCAGAGTCCCTGAACCTGTGGGCTAGACTGGAGTAGTAACTGCAAATCAATCTGCCACTAGGCTGAAGTACACACACACACACACACAAATTACAGCCTCTCACGCTCTTCCAGTCGCGGCCACATTTTCTCAGTCTCTCACACAGTCTTTGCTAGTTTAGTCTCACAGGAACGGTTTTCATACACACAGTTGCGTATTCTGCTATCTTACGTCTCAGGCACCCATCCGGCCTCACAGCCATTTTCTCTCATACCATCGACCTCTCACACATACGCTCCCATTACTTTAGTTGATCCAACAGCCTTGCGTTAACAGTTTCACACACAAGCCATCTCCCAAACACTGAGTCACCTGCTCACTTACAGTGAAGTTCCTTACCTACGCACGGTCCCTGACGATCTCTATGGCACTTTCGTGCTCGTACAGGCTCTCACATGTTGTTTTGGTTACTCAGTCTGTTTTGCTCACCATCAGCCTGTTCAACAGTGACTGATGCGCAGTCCCCACTTCCTTCTCATAAACGTTATTTCACACACACCACCAGTTTCTCGTATAGTACCTTAATCACTCATTCAGTCTTACGGTGGTTTTCTGCCACCCAGCCACGATTTCTCACATAGGCACAATGTCAAGTTTGCAGTTACAACTTCCACTCTCTCAACACATGGCTTCACAAACGAACGTGCGCAATCACAGCTTTCCATAGTTTTCTCTTTTTCACACACCTGGTTACCAATCTACAGTCTCTACCACTGTTTCGGACACACACCACCATGCTCTCTCACCCTCACGATCAATCTCACACCCTCACCGCCTTTCACATAGAGTCACGCCTCGGCACACAGTTACTTCCAATGGCTTTAGGGGGAAAAAAAATGCTAGCAGCCTCCAGCATCACCTTTAAAAATATATATTTACAGGAACAATTCCCCATTCTCTGGGACTCTTAGAAAAAAAGATCCATTTTTGGGGAAGTAAAACAAACAGTGGAGACAGGTGTAGCACCGTCCCCCAAATCACCAACCCCCAGGTTCCCAGACCCAGGCTGGGCCGGTGCTGACGGGAGGTGAACCCAGGAGTCCTTTGAACCCGCCCTTCTCCAGCCTGGAATTCACACAGGACAGGCTTTATGTCTCTCATTCCTCCCTCCCAACTCCAGGGACACTTAAAGGGTCCTTTGTACCCGCCCGCAGGAAATTGGGGGGCTGGGAGGGAGGGAGCTGAAAATACACGTTTGGTATCAAAAATAAACACTTGGGGGAGGCAGGAAGACCCCCTCCCCAAATCCCTTCCTTCCCACCCACCCTATCTCAGATATAGGAACAGATGCCTCCCTCTCCCCTATTGAAAAGCCCTGTTTAAAAATAGATTATACTATCAAAATGGCAGGGGGTGGGGGACAGGGAGACCTGGAGTACTGGTTGGAGGGGCCCCCCAGACGGGGACCACTCCCCAAAAAAAACCCTCCATTGGGAGGAAACAGGCAGGACCCCAGGAGTTTGGCAGACACAGGAATGGCTTCTCAGGGGAAGAAGAAAAAAAGGGGCATTCCTCCCCGGCCCAAAAAGGTGGTTGAAAAAGGACAAGCTGTCTGAGAGAAAGACCGGGGAGGTGGAAATTCCCATTTCCAAGGGTGTGAGCCTTCCTTGGCCAAAACTCCCAAACCGTTAAACAGCACAAATTCTTCCTGGACCCTTGGGGAGGGCCAGGAATAATAAACTACAGCAATCTAGCTCCTCTACCCACACCCCAAAATGGAGACAGGGCTCCCTCAGCTCCCCAAGGGCAGCCTGAGAAATAAATAAAGAAAGGTCCTTCTCAAGCCAGACCCCGACTGTCTCATCTTGGGGAAAAAATGTGGAGATGGGGGAGATGCCCTTGCCAACCCCCCCTCCCCGAAAGAGTTGGGCCAGGCTCCTCCCAGTGGCCTTCAAAAAATAAATAAATAAACCGTCCCCACCACTGCAGTAGGAGACGTGTAAGAGCGGCCACTGGGGGACTGACCAAGAAGAGAGAAGTT
Source organism: Balaenoptera ricei (assembly GCF_028023285.1). Lineage (NCBI taxonomy): Eukaryota > Metazoa > Chordata > Mammalia > Artiodactyla > Balaenopteridae > Balaenoptera > Balaenoptera ricei. The sequence goes on from NC_082660.1 coordinate 43,705,690, forward strand.
GTATGTTTTCTGTGGAAGGGTTACTGAGAGATCCTTTCTCCTAAGAATCCCCACCCAACCACAACCACAGCACGAGTCTGTCAGCTGAACTATGTTTCTCCTTGAGACGGCTGGCTGGAGAGAAGTTCAGGGCATGGATGGAGTGACCCCAGAAAGGGGTGGTGGTGGTGGTGGTGATAGTCATGGCTTCTGGGGCCCTGGGGAGAGCACCACGGGGGTTGAGAGGCCATCCACGCTGATGGAAGGGATGTGCACCTGGGCGCTGCCACTGGACGGAAACTGGGGACAGAAATAGGGAGAGGTCATGGATTGGGACCGTGCTAGGATCTCTCACCCTTTCCAAGATGGGGGGAGCTGATCCTACCTGGAAGGAGAGCTTGGCCGGGCTACGGGGTGCAATGGGACTCAGGGTGCTCCAGAAGTGAATGCTGGGGGGCAGCGAGCTGGGCGTCAGCAGCACCGGGGTCTGTGGGGAAGGGGTGGTCGGGGCGCAAGTGAGCAAGAGAGCAGGTGTGGGAAAACCAAAGGAACTTGGTTCCAGCCCCGCCAGATTTCCCACTCATACTTCCGAGATCACTCCTCAAAAGTGCACAGGCCTGGACCATAACTACTAAGGCCATGCCCGTGACAGCTCTCCAGCTTTACACAGACAACCCCTCCTAACTCTTGAGGGCCCACCCCAGCCTCATTGGGCAAGACCACCTACAAGACCCCACCCACATGTCGCTTTCAAACCTCACCATCCCAGTAGCTCAGGGTCAACTTCCAACTCTTATCCCCCACCTGCATACCTCACAGGAAACCCGCCAAGCAAATCCCAGACCCAAAAGCCCCGCTTAGGTTCCTCAAGCTATGCTCCAACCCAGAAAGAGTTCCTGCAGAAAGCCTCTCGGGCCCCTCAGTCCCTGCCCACAGAACTCCCTAGACCTGCCCTTCTTTTGGGGACCCGACCCCTCGGCATTGCAGGCTTGGTCGCCTGGTAGCAATCAAGCCCCGTCTCTCCGCGCAGCCAACCCCACTCGAAGGCTCCACCCTCCCACTCACTCAGAGGTAACCGCATTGGCCCTCGCGGTCGGTCTAACTCCTCCCACCCCCACTCCGCCCCAATCCCATTCATTCCAGGTGCCAGCCCCGCCCCTTCGAAGGTTCTCACCAATGTGTGCGTAGGTAGCAGGGAAGGCGTCAGCGCTGGGCCTGGCGCCTGCAGACCGGAACCAGTTCCCGATCCCGGAGTCCGTTCGGGTCCCGGCCCACCCAGCAAGCTCGGGCTGAGTGGAAGCTCCAGGTCCCGGGGCTTCCGGCCCTTCTGAGGCTGGGCGATCTCCGTGCTGGAAGTTGTGGAAGCCGCAAGGCCGCCCACCGCCGCAGTTTCCATAACGACCGCGGGCAGCCGGGCTGGCACGCCCTCCGCGGGAGGGGCTTCTGGCTCGGCCTTGGGCTCAGAGGGCTCGGCCTTGACGGCTTCCAGGACAAACCCCGCCTCCCCAGTGGCTGCGGCTTCTAACTCTTCCTTGGGCTCTTCCACTTTGACTTCTGGGGGCAGTGGCCGGCCCAACCCAGGCTCCATATTTGGCTCTTCGGATTTAAGGTTTGGGGCCTCGGGTGGGGTCAGGATGACCTGGGAGAGGAACAAGTGCAGAGGGGGTGCCTAAGGATTGCTGGGGTAGTGAAGCCAATTATTTCCCTTGGAAAGCGGGACCTGGTAGTGGGAGCAGGTCCTCCAATAAGACGTGGGAGTTTGCCAAGGAACTGGGGCTCCTTCTGGAGTAGGTCCTCCTATCTGGGGGCAGGGGAGGGGTGAGACACCTGATAGCTGCCTTTAGGGGCGGGACACCAGGAGATACCGCCCCCATTCACGAAAGCAGTGGTTCTCAGAAATTTGCTTTGTGGACCAGCAGCATACGCCTCATCTGGAAACTTGTTAAAAATGCAAACTCTCAGACCCATCCACAGACCCACATAAACAGACATTCTGGGGGGTGGCCCCCCGAAATCTGTGGCTTAAAAAGCCCTCCAGGTGCTTTCTGATGAGTGCTAAAAGTGTGAGAACCAGTGCATTAAGCAAACACATTCAGGACACCTACTACATGTTGGGTGTACTGCTAATTGTCGTGTACTTAATTTCCTTCTTCCTTCCCAGGCTTTGCATAGCTTTCCTCCCCATCCCTTTCTCCAAGGGGACGTCTGTGTCCCTCCTTCCACTATATCTCCTTTAATAGGACATTTATGTCCCCCCTCCTCCCAGCCCCCCTCCTCATTTGGGAATTGTACATCCCTCCTCTTGCTGACTTTCCGGGTTCTAGTCCTTACCTGCAGAGGCAGGCCGGCCTCCTCAGCCTCCAGGCAGGCCTCCAAGGGGCTTGGACTGGTGCTCCTGCTCCCCGAGGGGGGCACTGCTGCTCCTGCAGGGGCGGTGCTGGGGAGCACTGTGGAAGGCCGAGGATGAGAGGGCGGCTGCGGCTGCGGCTGCAGGGACTGGATGGTGAAGGTGGAATAGAGGCCCGAGCGCATGTAATCGTTCCGGCTGCTGCGCGCCAAGCCACCCGGGCCTGCCACTCCTGCACCCTTGGGTGTGCCTGGCTTCCCAGAGGCAGTGTCCCCGGGGATGGCGTGTACAGCTGTGGTGCCCACATTTGCCACAGTGGAGGTGACAGACACCTCAGGCTGGGGCGGGCAGTCCTCAGTGGAGCACCCCGCGACCTCGGGGTAGGACACAAACTTGTAGACGAACTTCTGGCCACTCACTTTGCGGATGATGTTCTGGGAAGGGGGGAGACAGGATAGAGGGTCTTAGAAGAAAGGGCCAGGGAGGGTGCGGATGGTGAGGGGGTGAAGGGGTGTTGTCTCCTATAGTGCCTTTCTTTCCTCGTGCCCCTCTCCTGTCCTTTTACATATACACCGTCCCACCTCAGTGTCTGCCTCCCCATAGGTTCCCCCTCCCAGCTTCTTTCACATCTCACCCATCTCTCAATTTGGGGTCTCCTCCGTTGTCCTCCAGTTTCTACTGCTCTCCCCCAACCTGATTCCCCTCTCTGTATTCTCCCCCAGCTTCTCCTCCTTTTCTGTCCCCCCCCCCACCCATAATCCTTCCTTTAGTCTAATGCCCTTCTCCCCTCCACGTCTCCTTCCTGTCCATCCCCCTCCAAGTCTCCCTCTGTCACACTCTCTGCATCTCCCTCTGTCCAATTCCCCCACCCCCACCTCAGATACACACAGCCACACCCACAGGCTCCTCTCCACACTGGGGCCCACCTAGGGGAGTAGATCCAGGAGCAGGCTTTCCTCCTGGCTCCAGGAACCAGGAGTGTCTGTGGGCTAACAGGGCCAGGCCCTGGGGCTGGCTGCCAGGACAGTTTTGGAGTCTAGTTTACGCAGTAAGACAGGAAAATGAAGTCACTGATAATAAATATTGGAAGAGACTAAATGAATGTAGAAGAATGTGGTGATGAATTGTTAATAAACATGAATTATTACAGGATTATTTAAAGCTCTTGACACAGACGTGGAATAGGGCAAGGTCATCAGGGAGGACAGGATGGGGAGCCTCATTCTTAATACTGTTGGGGAGGTTTAAGCTGACGCAATTGGAAAATGAAGTCACTGATAGCAACTAACAAGAATTTAAAATACTGGTATAAATATTGGGAGAATCTTAAGGCTGGCTTGGGTGGGTCACAGAGCACGTTTTGGGTATTTCAGGACAGGTCTGGAGGGTCTCAGGGATATTCTGGTGGTCTCAGAGCACAGAGTGAGGCAGCCTCATTATTAATATTGTTTTAGAGGTTTGAGCTAAAGGATTAAAATATAAAAATGGAATAAATGCTATAAATGAGTTAAGGGTGTGAAGCACAGGTCCAGGGCTGTTCTGGGGGACAAGAGGCATCTGGAGGGCACTAGAGCACCCTGGGGACATCTTAAGTGTTGGTCATGTATCTCACAGGGTGGGTTTGTGTTTCTCAGAAAAGGAATGAAAAGGGAGATTCATTAATATTGTTTTGGAAGTTGCAAAGGGGGTTGAAAGGAAGGGGAATTGGATGAAGGCAGTCAAAACGTACACACTTTCAGTTATAAGAAAAATAAGTACTAGGGATGTAATGTACAACATGATAAATATGATCCACACTGCTGTATGTTATATATGAAAGTTGTTAAGAGGGTAAATCCTAAGAGTCCTCATCACAAGATTTTTTTCTTCCTTTTTCTTTTATTTTGTATCTATATGAGATGATGGATGTTCATTAAACTTATCGTGATGAACATTTCTTGCTGTATGTAAGTCAAATCACTATGCTGTCACCTTAAACTTATACAGTGCTGTGTGTCAATTATATCACAATAAAACTGGAACATGAAAAATATTGTTTTGGAAGTTTCAGGTAAAGAAATAAGAAACTGACGGGACTTCCCTGGTGGTCCAGTGGTTAAGACTCCACGCTCCCAATGCAGGGGGCCCGGGTTTGACCCCTGGTCAGGGAATTAGATCCCGCATGCCGCAACTAAGAGCCCGCATGCCACAACTAAAGATCCCACGTGCTGCAACTAAAGATCCCGCATGCAGCAACGAAGATCCTGCATGCCACAACTAAGACCCGGTGCAGGTTTATTAAAAATAAATAAATAAATAAATAAATAAATACTTTTAAAACAAAAGAAATAAGAAACTGAAATAACTGGTATAAATATGGGGGGGTTATCTAGCATTGGTTTGGGAGTCTGAAAGGATAAGATAAGGAAAATGTACAATTTTAGCTATAGGAATAAGATGATAAATTAAAATAATTGATATAAATATTGGAGTGGACCAGTGTTGCTCTGGGAATACAAGAGGATGGGGTGTGGAGCGGGCATTATACATGTTGCTTTGGAGGTCTTAGCTAACGGAATAAGAGATAAAAAGAATTGATAAAAACGTTGAGGGTCCTGGAGAATGAGGTAAGGAAAGGTTAGTATAATGCTGTCATGGAGGCTTTGATTCTAAGAATAAGGATATTCTAGAATTCTTATTCTGGGATAAGAGATTACGAAATAACTGGGGGAGCCCAGGACTGGCCTAGGATGAGGAAGAGTCATTACTAAGAGTTTTCAAAAGTTTTGGCCAGAGGAATAAGGCAAGAAGATGAAATGTCGTGCGGGGCATGGTGGGACAGCAGGACTTTGGGGATCTCAGAGAGAGTGGAGTGAGTAGGGGGTCAGTGTTAATGGTGCTATGAAGGTTTTAGCCAAAGCTAAAATAAAAAAAAAGAAAATAAAACAACTGAGATAAATGCTTAGGGGCCCCCATGTTCGTGTAAGAGTACCAGAGGATGGGGTAAGAAATGGTAAATTTTAATATCGTTTTCAAAGTTAGAGCTCTATCAATTTAGTCAAGAAAATGACATCACTGATTTAAATGTTTGGCACAGGCCAGGGGGTGGGGTTCCTGGCCCTAGTCTCAGACACCTTACCTTATCATAGTAGTACCGCAAGGCCCGGCTGAGCTTGTCATAATTCATGTTGGTCTTATTCTTGCGCAGCCCCCAGAGCCGGGCCACCTCCTCAGCATCCACCAGCTTGAACTCACCGCCATCCCGGGAGGTCCAGGAGATGATGTGGCCATTGCCTTGCTCTCTCAACAGCTGCAGCAGAAACTGCCACAGCGTCACAGAAGGGTCCATTGCTGGGGGAGCGCTCACGCCATCCCAGGGGTACCTGGAGAGCAGAAAGCTCAGAGCTGAGAGGTTGCAGACACAGGAAGGGGAAGAGGTCAGCAGGAGGAGGATTCCTTTCTTGCCATCTTGCCTTCACCTCTGTCCCCAGCTGCCACCACCATTCCCTGAACGCCCTCAGCCTGGCTTTGGATGACTCCTGTAATGCGATGAGACTTCTGGGGATGCTAGGATAGCGTCAATGTCTTCTGCGTGTGGGACAGATGTGAACCTCTGGGGGCCAGAGGGCAGACTGTGACACGCAGAATAATGCCCCTCACCCAAAGATGTCCGCATCCTAATTTCTGGAACCTGTGAGTATATTATGTTACCTGGCAAAAAGAACGTTGCAGGTGAGTTTAAGGTTATGGGCCTTAAGCTAGAGACTATTTGGGTGAGCTCAATCTCATCACATGAACTTTTTTTTGTGGTTACAATATACCCTTGTTGCTTATTTATTTTATACAGATCCTACAACCTCAAGGAATTGAATTCTGCCAGCAACCTAAACGAACAGGAAATGGATCATCCCCTGGAGCTTCTGGAAAGGAATACAGCCCTGCCGACACCTGGATTTTAGCCTGGTGAGACCTGTGCTGGCCTTCGGACCTCCAGAACTCTAAGAGAATAATTTGTGTTTTAAGCAGTTAAAAGTTTGTTATAATTCGTTACAGCACGAATAGAAAACTAGAATAAGGCCCCTCACCTGAACATTTTCATTTGCATCTTCTACCACATCAAATATTAAGTTTTCCAGGAGGTTCCTTCTGCCAGCTCCTCGCAAAGGCTGTTCACTTCATGCTGGGTTCCCTTCCTCTGCCTAGAAGTCTTCTCCATCGTTCAGTTCCCAGCCCCAAGGGCCTTGCCTTTATGAAAATTCCTAACACTGAATGTCTGCTCTCTTCTGTCTCTCTACCCCACGCTCCTCTGACCCATCTCTGTCCCTCTGTGTTCTCCTTCTTGACAACAGCAATAATGAACATTTATTGAGTGCTAAATACATGCCAGGCATTGTACCAATCAGAGGCAATATGGCCTACTGGACAATCAGCCTCTCCAGAGCCAGACCACCAGGGCTGGAATCCTGGTTCTGCTACTTATTAGCAGTGTGACACTGGGCATGTTCTTTAACCTCCTGTGCCTCAATTTTCCCATCTGTAAAATAGGGATAATAGTAATACCACCTAGCTCATAGGGTTATCGTACAGATTAAATATACTATGCCTGGGGTATGATAAGCTCTTATGAAATATTAGTTTCTAATTTGTTCATAATTCCTTATCTGCTATGCCAAAACCTGATCTGAAACAAAATAAGGCCTTTTGTGGTCTTCACTGATCCTCACTTGGTGTGACTGTTCATACATCTTGCTGCAGAAATCTGAATGTGGCTGATTACAGAGCCCACTAAGGGTGTTATGTAACATCTTGTATGTATACCTTGTCACCTTTCTAAAATCTGAAAAATTCAAAATTGTGAAACACATCTGGCCCCAAGGGTTTTAGATAAGGGCATGTAGACCTGGATTGCTATTTCTATAGCTATTGACTCATTTCTCTCTCATCACAACTTTGGGAAATAGGTACTCTTATTATCTCTAATTTACAGATGAGGAAGCAGAGGCACAAAATGTCTAAATGACATGTACAGGCCACACAGCCCTAAGTGGCAGAGCCAGGATTTGGACGCAGGCAGCCAAGTTCCAGGTGTCTGATCTTTTCAACCATTAGACTAAACTGCCCCTTGCACTGACTGCTCCCTCAGCATGTCGAGCAGAGAACAGGACCCTCCTGGCCCCGCCCCCCCCCACCCCATAACTGCTCCCTTTGCTGAGTGTGAATTGGAAATAAACATGAGGTTCCTTTTCCTTAAGGAATGAGCTTTCATCAATCAACTGTTCACCCAGCTGGGACTGTTGGGTTAAGAATAAGACCTTCCAAATCGGAAGGTTTCAAAGAACCTCCCTCTATTATTTATAGCTTGAGTCTTTAATCTGTAATGAAATACAGTCTGATCCTCTTATGTCTGAGCTGTTTCGAAGTTCATTCTGCAGACACAATTTTAGGCAATTATGTAAGTCACAAGGCCACGAAGTGTCCAGATCAGAGTCCCATGATCAGAGACCTTGCTGGGTTTATTTGGAAGGCCTGTTTGTTTCAGAGGCACAAAGAGACCAGTGTGACTCCTGGTGGCGACAACAGGCAATTTTACCAGTTCCTCTTTCAGTAGCCACAGAATCTTTTACTTAAGGTGAAACCTGACGGTTGGCTTCAAGCCTCAGCAGCACATGGGGTTTTGTATTTTGTTTATTATCACGTCTCCCATGTGACCCCTAATAAGAGTTCTAGTCATATGCCTCACTCAGATGTGTTTACTTCTCTTTATTTCGTTCATTTAGCAAGCATTTTTGGAGGGCCTACTGTGGGCCAGGTGCTGGGGATACAGCAGTGAATACAACAGTCAAAAATCCCTGCTCTGGCAGAATTCACATTTTAGTGGGGAAGACAGACAAGAAACAAGATAAACAAGAATATGTCAGATGGTGATAAGAGCTCCGGGGGGGGAAAAAAAAAAATGAAGCAGGGAAGGAGTTCTTATTTTTGAAAGGGTAGTCAGGGGAGGGTAGTCACGAGGTGATATTTGAGGAAAGACCTAAGAGAGGTGAAGGCATCAGGTCTGTGACAACCTGGGGAGCAGCCATCCAGGCAGAGGAAATAGCCAGGGTGAAAGGCCCTGAGGCTGGAGAGCCTGTCAGGTCAGAGGAAGGGAAAGGAGTCTGGCGTGGTCAGAGAGAAGGCAGTGAGGGGAAAGTACCAGAAGATGAGAACAGAGGGGCAGCAGGGGCCAGACTAAGTAAGGCTTTTTCGGGCCCTGGAAGGGCTTTGACATTGACTCTGAGTGAGACAGGAGCCATGAGAAGGCTGTGAATAGAGGGGTGACAGGCTGTGATTTGGATTTTAACAGGATCCCTCTGGCTGTTGTGAGGAGAACCAACTGTACGGGCTGAAGAGGCTACTGCAATAGTCCACGTAAGAGATGGTGGTGGCAGCAGTGGAACTGGCGAGAAGTGGCTGAGTTCTGGATAAAATCTGAAGGCAGAGCGAACAGGATTTGCTGGCAGATAGGATGGGGGTGGGGTGGGGTAAGAGAGGTGCCAAAGGTGATTCTAGGTTTGTGGCCTGATCACCTGAGATGGCAGCACTGCGGGAGAGCAGGTTTTGAGGGGAGATCGGGAGATCAGTTTTGGAGATGGTCAGTCTCAGAGGCCCTGTGAGATACCTATGTGTATGCCAGGAAATAATAATACTGATCTAAAAAATAGGAACCAGTCACAGAGCCCTTACTGTGTACTGCAAACCATTTTAGTCACTTAACTCATTCAATCCTCAAACCAACACTATGCATGGGCATTATTATTACCCTCCCGTTATCCAGATGAGGAAATGGAGGCACAGAGAAGTTAAGTTAACTTGCCTAAGGTCACACAGCTGGAAGTTAGCAGAGCCAGGGTTCAAACCCAGGCAGTTTGGCACTAGGCAGTGATCCTGGCCACCTTGCTCCATCAGCTCTCTATAGAGCAAAACAGAAGGGTAAGATCCTACAGGGGGACAGGGATGCTATTTTACACAGGGTGAGCAGGGAGGGCTTCCCTGAGGAAGTGACATTTAAGCAGAGATCTGAAGGAGGGGAGATAGCAAGCCATGCTGACATCTGTGGGAAGGGTGCTTCAAGCACAGGGAACAGTGTGCACAAAGGCTCTGAGGTGGGCCCAAGCTTGGCATGGGCACCCTGAGTTAATCCAGTTCCCATCTCAGAATATGTATGTGCTGTTCTCCCTGCCAGGAGTGCCCTTCCCCCTTCCCCACACATGATGAACCCTTTATTACACACATCATCAAGTTCTGGTATCTCCCAGGCAGAATTAATTCTTCCTCTGTGTGATCCAATGTGCCGAATAACCTGTCTGCCCTTGCAGATCTGTTCTTCTCTCTGGGTCTCCAGCCTCATACTCCTGTCCTGTTCTAGCTGTGTGACCTTGAGCAAGTTACTCAACCTCTCTGGCTCTGTTTCTGTACCTGTAAAATGGCGGATATGTCACCCTCAAAGTAAAGTATCTGCAAGATACACCTACTCTCAAAGGCTTTTGTGAGGATTAAAGGTCAGTATATGTAAAGGACTTAGAAAAGTTATCTCTGGGACATAGCAGATACTCAAATGTTACGATTGGCTGGCTTGACACTCTACTCCCTCCCCAGCCCCTCCCCCACAATCTTATGTATCAGCATGGCCTCACTATCTGGCTCCCACCAGCTTTCTGACCTTGCCTCCTACCTCTCCCTCCACTCTGCTCCAGCCACTCTGGCCTCCTTCATGGCCCTTGAACATGCCAGGCACAATCCCACCTCAGGGCCTTTGCACCGGCTGTTCCTTCTGCCTGGTACACTCTTTCCCTAGGCATTATGGCTCCCTTCCTGAACTCCTTCAGGCCTTAATTCAAGAAGCACCTTCTAAGTGAGGCCTGCCCTGTGCCTAAGATTTCAACCACCCTGATACTCTATTCCTACCTTCCCTACTTCACTTTTCCTCCTTAGCACTTGTCTAACATACTAACTAATTAGACTTATTTATATAGTCTGCACTCTTAGCAAATGTCTGCTCCACAAAGGCAGGAATTTCTGCCTGTTTTGTTCCCTCCCATATCCCCAGCACCTAGAATGCCTGGTGCTCTGTAGGTGCTCTGTAAGTGTTTGTTGAATGAACAGTCCCGACTAACCAGCCTCTTTTAACTAGCTCTCTTATGCCCTCTTCATCTCCATCTGCCCCCCACCCTGATTTGTCTGATATTATGTTTTTCCCATTCATTCGTGCAATAAATTCTTATCAAGTACTGGATAAGAATTTTAGGTGCTGGAGACCCAGCAGTGAATAAGCAGACAAAAAGAGTCCCTCATGGGACTCCCATTCTAACGGGGAAAGACAATAAATATGACAAACTGGTAAACTATACAGTGTGCCTGACAGTGATAAAGGGGAAAGACACAAATAAAGCAGAGAAGGGGTCTAAGTCTTGCTGGGTGTGCAGGTTCAGATGGTCAGGGACGGGTTGACATTTGAACAGAGCCCTGAAAGGATCCACACAGAGATGGGGGTAGAGCGTTCTGGGCAGAAAAAATAGCCAAGGCAAAGGCCCCAAGGCTGGGTCACACCTGGTGTTTTTGAGGATGAGTTAGGAGGCCAATGTGGCTGGAACAGAGTTTGGGGGGGGGGGGCGGTGCGTAGGAGGTAAGGCCAGAGAAGTTACTTGTTTTATTAACTCACAGGTATTCTTTATTTACATTGGAGGGTATTCTAGTTCTGATTCCCCCATTTAACCAGTGAGGAAAGAGGTGCAGAGAGAAAGTGGTTAAACCACTAAGGTCACATAGCTGCTGGGATCGGGGGTGGATGGGTGCTGAGACAAGGTGTGGAATGGAGACAGCTCTGCAGGCAGAGGGAACAGCAAAAACAAAAGCGTGGAGATGGGAACTAATTTGGTTTTTAAGGAGTGGGGCCTCGCGTGAGGTGAGATGAAACGAGAGAGGAAAGCCTCAAAAATTATCCTATGTTCTGAGGGGCAACCTAACCTGGTACCTACTGATCACCTCTGTGTAAGGTATTTAACCTCCCTATGCCAAACTTCCCTCAGTACCTAGCTCATAGGGTGGATTAAATGAGCTCATTAACATACAGCATTTTGCCTGGTACACAGTAGGTGCTCAATACGTGTTAGCTCCTACTGGCATTATCACTATCACGAATGTATTCATTTACTGGAGGGAGGCAGGATGTCTTAGTGGTTAAGAGTTGTGTATGAGAGGGTGTGTTCTAGGGTAAAAAAGTCCTGGGTTCAACAAGCACACACGCTGATCCACTATTAAGAAGGTGGGAGGGTGGCAGGGAAGGCCACAGACTGATCCACCACAAGGAAAGGAGGGGGGAAATAAAAGCACACAGGCTGACCCTCCTGGAGGGATTACAAAGCACTGGACTCACAGGAGGGTACACTGGAGGGGTGTGAATGCAATCACATGGGTGGCAGGAAGGCCAATGCACAGATCCACTGCAAAGGTGTGTGTGTGTGTGTGTGTGTGTGTAAAGGCTCACCTTATTTACTAGGGGCAAGAAGAGCAGAAAAGCACATTGACTCCTGCACAATAGTGGAGAGGGAGAAAAGCCACCCCACAGACTGATTAAAAGGAGAGGGGGACAAGGCCATGGACTGGGCTACTGAAAATGGGGAGATATAAAGCACTAAACTGACCCACTATTAAAAGGAAGGGAGAAGCCCAAGGACTGGACTGACAGTCTACAAAAAAGGGAGGACAGGGCAATGTGCTGATAAGCAGGAGGACGTGAAAACAAGCATGTAGACTGATCCACTGTAAAATGGTGTGTGTGTGTGTGTGTTTGATAAAGCCATGGACTGATGCATTGGGGGATTGGAGGCAGGAATACAAATTCACAGATTAACTCACTGTTGGGGGGGTGGGTACAACGCTACGGACTGACTCACTACAGAAACAGCAGGGATGAAAAAACAAGGCCACAGACGGGGCCCCTGAAAGTTGAGGACAGGAGAATACAAACACTCAGACGCACCTACTGTCAAGGAGGTGGACATTGCCGGAGACTGGTTCCCTACAAGCGGGGATCTGGGGCAAGACCACGGCCGAGTCTACTGTAAGGTGGGGTGGGAAGAAATACAAACACGCAGACCGACCCATTATAAAACAGGAAGGGAGGTTAAGCCACGGGGCAAAGGGCCAAAGGGAGGGGACAATGGCACAGGTAGGTCCACCAGCCGAGGTGGTGGTGGTGGGGAGTCGAACACCAGCAGGCCATGGGCCAAGCCACATCCCCCCGCGCGGGGGCGGGAAGGATACACAGGGTCACGGACCGGGCCCTCCACCCTCCAGGCCCCGGGCTCACCTGTGTGTAGCGCAGCGGCGGTGTTGGCAGCTCCGGGGGGCGGGGGCTCCATGCGCGGCCCTACCGCCCCCCAGGCCCGGGCTCCGAGGCGGCGGTGGCGGCAGCGGTGGCGGCGGCAGCACCTAGAAGCCGCCCCTGCGTTTCCCCACTGCTCACGTGGGCCCATGAAGGAGGAGCCGAACGTTCCGCTGCTCGCTGATTGGCCAAAGCACCGTGGATCGACGGCGCGGCTTCCAGGGCTGGGGAGGCGGGCCTTGCTCCACAGAGCTATGTTGTGATTGGCCCGAGGGGAACTGGTGGAACGCAGATGGTCACCTGGGTTCCGAGGGGGCGTGCTCGACCCCTCCAGTGCTCCACGCTGATTGGTTCAAGACAGATGGCTAGGTCATGGGCGACAGCAAGGTTCGGGGGACGCCTGCCTCGCACTGATTGGCCTATACGGGATTGATGGAAGACAGCCAGCGTCCGAGGATAGGGGTGGTTAGGCCCTGCTTTCTGCTGATTGGCGGCCGAGGGACTCTTAGCTGCCAGAACCCCTAACGGGGCGGTGCCAAACTCTACGCAGCTCAGCGGAAGCGGGACTTGTATAGAAGTACACAGGCGTAGCAGCCCGCAGGGAGGAGGTCTGGCAAGGGTTCCGCGTAGGCGGGCAGGGTAACTCTGTAGTGATTGGCTAGAAAAGACGAATTTAGAACCGAGCAGCTGCCAGACAAGCGAAGGAGTGTTGAGTGGCGGAAACTAAATGCCTACGAGGGCGGGTCGAGCTGCAGCTGGTAATAAACCGGTGGAACCAGGCTCTGCATCGATTGGCGGAAGCTTGACTCAACCTAGAATAGGGGCTGGACCAGGGAGGGCGGGATCAGCCCTAGGCCCATTGCTGGTAGCTGGAACTATTGATAATTAGAAGCTGGGGCAAGGCCAAGGTTGGGCCTAGACGGGCGTGGGTGTAATTTAAGGTACCTGAGAAACGATTGGGGTGTGGGAGAAGGGTAAACCCTAGGGCCAGGAGCGAAAGGCTGCCTTGGGGAGCAAACCTCCACCCTGAATCGGCCCATTCTCTAAGGTAATTCAAAGACTATTGTACAGGAAAAGAAATGGAAGGGTCAGGTGGGGGCCCAGGTTGTCAAGGCGATGGTATAGAGGGCAAAGCAGAAAGTCAAGTGGCACATTCTGCCAGGGGACAGGCTGAAGGCGGGACTTCAGTGGTTTTTAAAGGTTCCACACAGACTGGATCTCTGGGCCTCCTAGTAACTTTGTGCTTTAGAAATAGGGCACTTTCGCAAACTGCAGGGGTTAAGGGGGGAAAGAAGGGCCATATGACTCAAAGACATTCAGGCTCTTTAATGTCAGGGGAGGTAGGAAGAAGTCAATGGTGAGGCTCCGGGAAATTCTGCAGGCCTTGTAGTTCTCTAAGCCCCTGAAAAAGAGAACAGAAAAGACTGAACGGAGCCTGGGTCCAGGCCCCACCCCAGGCTTGCTCAGAACTCCCTTCCCTCCGAGCCAGCTCGGCTTCAATTTGACTCCAGTTTAGAGGGAAAGATGGTACTTCCCATCTCTGGCTCTCTCTTCCTCAGGTCACCGCCGTAAACATTTGGAGATAGAGTCTGGGAATGGGGTGAGTTGCTCTCACCTCTAGCAACATGTGGATATGGGCCTTGATATTCATGGAGTCCTTGGTGAGGCTGTTGCTGAGCCTGGAGAAAAGAAAAAAGAAAGGGCGAAGTGGGCCCCACTTATGATCATGAGGATGATGCTTCCTCATCATTTCAGGAACTACCTACATCCTGGATGACTTCCACACGGCAGGTGGTAGGACATCCTATTACCTGACCTGCTCCTATGCAGAGATGCCTGGCTGCCATCTGGACGGCACAGATTCAGAGACATTTATTGAACGCCTACTCTATGCCGGGTCGTTTTAGGTACTGGGGAGATAGCAGCAAACACAACAAACAAAAATCTCGGCGTCGTGGAGCTCAAATTCTCATTAAGAGGGACAGTGACGGAATAAAACACGGAGTATGTCAGATGGTTATAAGTACAATGAAAAAAATTAAATGATAAGAGAGGATAAGGAGTGCAGGCATGGGGGCTGTAATTCTAATTAGAGTGCTTAGGGATGGCTTCACTGAGAAGCATTTGAGTAAAGACTTAAAATGAAGAGGCGAATCATGTGAATACACGGAGGATGAGTGTTCCAGACACAAGGGGCAGCAAATGCAGAGGCTCTGAGGTGGGAGTGTACCTGGCATGTCTGAGGCACAGCAAAGAGGCCAGCATGGGTGGAGAAGAATAAGCGAAGGGGGGTTGTAGGAGGTGAGGTCACAGAGGGAAGTGGGGGAGACAGATCATGTAAAAGCTGCCAGGCCATAGTAAGGACTCTGGCTTTTACCCTAAGTGAGATGGGAGCCAGGGGAGGATTGTGATCAGAGAAGGGATGTGAAACAACTAGGGTTTAAGAGGATCCATCTGGCTGCTGTGTGGAGAACTGACTAGGGATAAGGACAGCTAGCGTGGAAGAGGAAGCCCAGTGAGGAGGCTATTGAAATAGTCCAGGTGAGAGATGCAGACTCACACCACAGCGGCAGCAGTTGAGGTGATGAGAAATGATTGGATTTGGGATATATTTTGAAGGTAGAGTCAACAGGATTTACCAAAGGAGGATGCTGGGTGCGAGAGAGAGGACTTAAGGAAGACACCAAGGCCTAAGCAACTGGGAAGCTGGAGTTGCCTGAAACCACTCTGGCTCTGGACTGTTGAGTTATGTGAACTAGTCAATTCCTTATATCTATGCCAACTGGGACCAGTCTCACCCAAAAGAATCCTAATTGATACAAAGGATCAAGGAAGGCCTTTCTGAAGAATGAGCAGGAGTTAAACAGTAGGACGGTCTTTTCCACAAAAAGTCCAAGAGGCAGGAGAGAGCTTTCTGAGGAGCTGTCAGGAGACCAGTGTTAGAAACTAAGCGAATGGTGGAAGGAAAGTGGCACAGGATAAGATCCAAGAGGTAGGAAGGGGCTAGATCATGCAGGGTCTTGATATCATGATAGGAATGTGGATTTTACTGGCTGAGCTATCTGTCAGTGTAGGAGTGTTTTAAGGAAACGAAATACTGTTAAGAAAAGTAGAAGGCAACAACATAGGATGTCAAATTGGGAAAAAATAGTATGAACCCATTTATATATCCCTGTCTCCCAAATTTATATTTTCAATCCAGCCCTCTCTCCCGAACTCCAGCCTTGGGAGTTTTAACTACATCTTCAGAAAATCTATTTCAGTGTTTAACGAGCACCTCACACTTAACAGGTCCTAGACTGAACTCCTGATCTTCCCCTCCAAATCTGCTCCTCCCTTATCTTCTCCATCTCATAAAATGGCAATTCCATCCTCCTAGTTGCTCAGCCAAAAACCTGGACTCCTCTCTTTTTCTCACACCCCACATCCAATCAAGCATTCTATTTAAAATTGCAACTGCTCCCTCAGAGGCAATGTTTCTAATCTCCAATCCTTGTTGTTCTCTGCAACACTGTCAACCTGTGACATACTACATCCTTTACTTATTTGTTTACTGTCTGTCTTCCCTGACTAGAATGTAAGCTGCGTAAGGGCAGAGATTTGGTCTGCTTTGTTTCCCGCTGTATCCTCAGGAACAAAAACAGTATGCGGCACATAGTAGGCACTCAATGTACAAGCTTAGTCTGTGAAAGGTTTCAACGCTTAAAAAAAAAAAGGAGGAGAAAAGTATAAAGTTCACCAAATGCTAGTTGTAACACAAAAGGGATATGTTTAATTTATTGCTACTGATTAATATGTAAGGCAGTGTTAATAGTCATATGGTTATTCGTTTCTTCTATAATCATGTCTGCTTATGGGTATGGATGTGTACTCCTTTCTCTGTAATCAGAAAGAATGTACACAGAGACCTGATCCTCCCACTCCTCAAACAAAGAAACAGACTTGAGAACAGGAAGGACTGATAGGCCATTTTGGTTAAATAAAATAACCTGAAAGAAAGTTACTTTAAAGTGTGTCCGGAATAACCAAGTATTTTAAAGAAGAGAGTGAGCTACACAGACTCAAATCTTCATCTCCTAGAAAGATTCAATTACTACGGAGTCCTACTAATTATCACAAAGTAGTAAGAGATTCACATTTCTCATCACACTAATAGACCAGGTCAATAAATCAAAAATACCAGACAGGGGGCAGGCAATGACAAATACCTCATTTTGGGGAAAGACATCAAGTCTCATAAAATTAAAACCTATTTGAAGGGCTCAGGAATCCTGTGACATAACAAGGAAGGCTTTGTCATAAAAAATTGGACTTGGTCTAAATGGCCACCAAGTTCAGAACTGCATTGGCCTATGAAACCAGGTCCCTCGGCCAAATTATTCACCAACTGGCCTGATCAGTAAGACTTAGAAATCCCAGCGGGTCTGAGGCTCATTTGGGTCTACGGACACTGAAATCCTGAAAAGGTTTGAAAAGAGAAGAATTACTGAAACCTAAGGGAGGCAACTCTGGAAGAAATGAATGTAGGAATAAAGAGAAATATAACCTAGAAGGAATCTTAGATCCGTGGGGTTCACACTTGTGAGATGTTGTTAATCTAAGTGTATTTGCTCAGCATCCCCTCACTCACTCCATCTGAGTGAGGGAATGCTCGCCATTCTCGGCAGTTCCTCCTAACATGGCAGGCACACTGGTTGCCTTGCCAGGAATGCTCTTCCCCAGACAGCCCTATGGCTTGTTCACTCAACCAAGTGACTCAAATGTCACTTCCTCTGGGAGGCCTTCCCTAGCCACATTTCAGACCTCCCGTCCACACTCCCAATTCCCGTTCCCTGCACAGAACCTTAAACTCAACTGGAGCCCATCCTTTATCCCCACATTACCTCCCCATCACCACCAACAGAGATCTGCTTCAATCCCCACTTAAATCTATTTCCAGCATATGCTTTTAAATTCATTCAACAAACAGAGTGCCTACTATATGCTATGTGCTATTCTAGTGACTTGGGATATAGAGAAAATCTCTCCCTTTGCAAAGCTTATATCCTAACGCGAGGAGGCAATGAACACTGTAAAGAAGTAAATTACACAGTAAACATTAGGAGGTCATAAGTGCTAGAGAAAAAAGGAAAAAGTAGAACAAGGGAGGGGAATCAGGAGTGCCAGGGGTTGCAATTTTAAAGTTAGGTTATAGAAAGCCTCATTGAGGAAGTGACATTTAAGCAAGACTTAAATTGAATAAGGAGAAAGGAAGCAATGCAGGTACCTGGGGAAAGAGTGCTGTAGGCAGAGAGAAGAGCCCCTGCAATCACGCTGAGGTGGGATCATTCTGAGGGTGTTTAAAGAAGCCTGGGAAGGTTAGTGTGGTGAGAGCACAGTGAACGAGCAGGAAAATTAGAAGGAGGTGAAGTCAGAGGTAATTTGTTTCATTGTTTCTGATTTATAGGCCGAGACCTCCAGGATCTGGTCAAAACTGTGCTGATGTGTAACAGTTATAGTCCTTCTAGGAGGTAAGCCTTCAAGGAACCCTTCTGTCTTGTTCCCTGCTGCCTCCCCACCACCAAGCACAGAGCCTGGCACACAGCAGATGCCCAATAAATTTTTGTGTGAGTGAACAATAAAAGACCATACATCAGTGCTTATTATGTTCTACACCTGGGGCTAAGCTTTGCATCCCCACTTTCCTCAGCCCTAGCCCTGAGGGGGAGGGGAGATGGGTTCCTAAGTGTCATCCCAGGTAGCCATGGGGAAAGGGGGAAGAAGGGTGTTGCAAATGGTGGTGTTTTTTAGGCACTATCCTCATGCAATGGACTTACTCTGTGAGGAGACTGCTCTTACGATCAATGAACCTGAGAGCTTCTGCCAGTGTCAACTCCAGGAAAAAACCATATCCAAGGGCCACATAGATCCGTGAAGTGTCTGGGCTAAGGAAACAGTGGTTAGAGGAAGCGGGGAAGTCCTTATCCCTGTTTAGCACACCACACAGTTTGAGATTTTTTTTACTCCCCTCTCCCCCGCCTTCCCCAAATTGAAGCTCTGGGTGGGCAGGGATTTTGTCCTATCTTATTTACTGTCACATCTCCAGCACCTAGCAGTGTCTGGTACATAGCAAATACTCAAAAAAAATTTTTGTTGAATGAAGGAAAGGGGAAGCTGAACCCTGTGGGCTCAGAGGGGCGGGTAGACACTCACACCACTGTGTCAACGAAGAAGTTACAGCCCAAATCCACCTGCATATATAACTCCGAGTGATTAGCTTCCTGTGGGGCCAGGGAGAAAGAGGTAGGGATCAGTGGTCAATTTTTAGGTTAGGTGACAGGTTTTGGTCTGGGGTATCTCCTCTCTTCCCCCTCCTTTGCCCACAAAAAGGTGGTACCTAACCCTGGCATCTTTACCTGGAGTCGCTCAATGACATTTCTCAGTTGAAGGTATTTGGCCAGCTGCTCATACACCTTGTCGCGATGGTCCAGCACCTTTCTGATGGGACAAGAGTAAAATGGTGACCAAGAGGAAGTCCTGTCTCTCTTGGAATACCGCATATCATGACCCTCTGAGACTCTCATGTCACCATGCCCTAAAGAGGTGTTTCAGTGCATAAGTCAAGATTTGAACTCTGGGTCAGACTACTTCGGTTTGAATCCGGGCTTTCCATTTTACTAGCTGTGTGACTTTGGCAAGTGAGTAACCTTTTTGGAACTCAATTTCCCCATCTTTAAAATAGGAATAACGAGTATTACCTCACAGAGTCATTAGGAGGATTAAATGAGTTTACTATAAAGCATTTAGAATAGTGCCTGCCAAATAAGAAGCTCTATATATGTGTTAGCTATTATTTATTCGTATTATTACACTCTACTCCCAATGCCTCCCTCCAATCAGGATACCCCATTCTCACCCTAGAAAAAAATCCTCCATCCCTTTTAGGATGCTCATAATCCTAGACCTGAAAACTCTACTTCCTGCTCAGATTAATAATGATAGGAATAATAATTTTTCATACTCATTGAGCCTCTAGTATCCAAGTTAAATCCTTTACAAGGACTGAACACGTTGAAAACTCAAAACCACCACATGAGGAGGGTTGCATTAACTTCCCCATTTCCCAGATGAGAAAACTGAGGCACAGAAACTCGAGGCGAGGTACAACGTGTTCACACGGAAAGCGAAAAGGCCAAGCCAGGATTCGAACCTGAAAACTCGCTCGTAATCCTTAAGTGCCATCTGAGCCCGCGCATGCGCGGACACACCCTCCATTAAGGCCGCCATGTCTTCTCCCCCCCCCCACCGCCGTCGCACCCCGGATATCGCCCCTCCTACCCCCTCGAATGGCGCGCGGGGCCGGGTTCCGAACGCCTCACCCACCAATCAGAAGGCTACGCCCTGACTTCGAACGCCCCGCTCACCACGTGCACCGCTCCAAGCGACCCGCCCCCTATTCTGTCACTCACCTCAGGTCCCGCTGCAGCACGTCAGAGATGAAAGCCTCGTAGCGCAGCACCTTCTCCGCGGTGGCCTCCACCGCCCGCCGTTTAGGGGGCGTCGCCATGATGGGCTCCTGAGGAATGAGGAGGGGGAAGACCATGATAACCACTCAGTTTGCCCTCAAGCACAGTACATCTGCACCCTCTCAACGTTAGGAGTGGGGTCTTCCGGCTCAAGCTGGGGGTTCAGCCTTCTGCCCCTCCCAACTCTGGGACCCGGTCACACAGGGACACCCAAACGCGGCCGTTACCTGAGAGCCGCCGGCAAAAAGAAGGGTTGGTAAGGACCTTAGCTTCCGGGTGGCGCGGGTAAATGACGTACAACGAGGGCGCTGGCCAACCAAATAACCAGGTGGCGTGGGGTGGTCCTGAACGGAAGAAAACGCCTGAGAGAAGAGAAGGGCGGGCCTTTACAAAATCCGATGAGATTAAGGAAGGCTGCAGAGCGTGGGAACCGGGACTAAACGCGGAGCCTATGAGGACTGCGCGTGGTTGGTGGGGGTGGGGTTTAATAGGATTTGGCGGGTTCCAGAGGAGGCGGGACGAACAGGTGGAAGTAGAGAGAGTAAAGCGTTTAGTATTTAAAAGTAAGAGCTTCACAGGGAGATCAGCTCGGTGCTTTGTGACCACCTAGAGGGGTGGGATGGGGGGGAGGGAGACAGACGCAAGAGGAGATCTGGGGATATATGTATACCTATAGCTGACTCACTTTGTTATACAGCAGAAACTAACACACCATTGTAAAGCAATTATACTCCAATAAAGATGTTGAAAATAAATAAATAAATAAACAAACAAATAAATAAATAAACAAACAAATAAATAAATAAGTCCGAGCTTCAGAAGCAGACGGGCTAGAATCGATCATGAATCTGGTCTGTAAAAAGGAAAGTACATCCTTGTATCGCCCTGGATTTTGATTTTTCACACGGGAAGTTTGGGTTTGACTCCCGATAATGGAAATGAATGTGAGCATTAAAAAAACGTTTTTAAAAGGAGACAGTTTTTCTAAAATGCAGCTTTGATGACTCCAGCTCTGTGGCCCACAATCTAACTGGGGTTCAAGCAGAGATTGACAATGCACTATGTCTAATCACGTCATTTAATAGGGGCGTCAATTGGAGGGTCGCTGAAGTCCTCTGCCCAAGATAGGTTATCTTGTAGCTGAAATAGTTCCTATGTTTTTATCTAAATGTGTAAGCTTTTTATTAGTTTATTTCTAAGCGCTCAAACTACCGAATGGATTTATTTCCCATGTTAAATTTTCAAATAATAGCATCTAACCCAGTAACTCCAGGCCTGAGCCTGGAGGAGAACCTGGATGCTGGATCCCCCAAATGATATTCCCACCTGCAGGGCCTAGAGCACCCACCCCTATCAGGGACGTCTCCCCAGATAATTTGCGGGTTTACGTGTCTTTTAAGCAAGCTTTGTTTCAAATACTCAAAACCTGAGCAAGTCAAGCTTTTCTTTGCCCTTAGAACAAGATGATTGCAAAGGAAATATTGTGAGTTAAAAATTTTTTTTGGTAAATCTTCTCATGTTACATATGGTTACGATTACATTTAGTTTGATCAAAACAGACACTAGGTAGTTAGACAAATATTATCGAGTTAATCTATACCATTTTCTTGTGAAAAAAAGGTGTTACATTTATTATCTTTATTTAACATGGAGAGCACAGAGTTCTGATGAGCTGGAGATGGGTTTGTGCAAGTCTATTAACTTACATTCCACAAAAACCATTTTTTTTTCTTTTTAAAAAGGTTTCCAACTTTATTTTTTACATTTCAAACCTACAGAAAAGTGGGCACTGAACACCCATATAGCCTTCACTTAGATTCACCAAATGTTAATATTTGATAGCATTTGCTTTCTCTCGTTTCAGACCACGCAATAATTGTTGACATTGCTGCATAGCATTCTGTCTTTTGGATGGCCTCAGATTTTTGAGCCAGTCTTCTGTTCCTCGATGTTTGGATGTGTCCAGTTCTTTTCATTGTTATAATCCAGGATAAGTTAACAGTCTTTGCTTTCAAAATTTTGTGTGCTACCATGTTTATTTTCTTGTGACAAATTTCTAGGACTGTAATTTATTGATCTAAGGGAGGCTTGTATTTTAAAGCAAGTGTTAAGTGACAATTGTACACCTACTCCCAATAACAAACTTCCTCATCGAAGTTTTACATCGAGGTCAGCACACTGTGGCCCCCAGTTTGCTGACCCTTGTTTTCCTACTGCCTGCAAGCTAAGAATACTATTTACAATTTTTAAAGGCTTGAAAAAAAGTAAAAAGAAGAATACTTTGTGACGTGTGAAAATTATATGAAATTCAAATTTTAGTGTCCAGTAGTAAAGTTTTAAACATAGCCACACTCATTCATTTACTTTGATGAAAGAAATTTTCACACATTGAGGTATGGGGAAGTCATTCTGGCTTATACATGAGTTAACCTGAATTTTATGCTTACTAAAACAAAACAGCCTGTTTGTGGCTTATCAAACTTACACTGTACATCTACTTTAATTATTAAAGAAAAGGGCGCATTGACTAGAAGTAAAGAATATCCATGTTAAAGATAAAGATTAAATGCCTCCCTTCCTGGGATGCCAATGCTGGTACTCCTTCAATGATAAGACTCCCTCCCCCGGCGCTAAGGCCATACTGACTTGCTCTGCACGTTCTGATCTGTTTCTTTTTTTAACTTTGTAGGAATGTATCCCTGACCTGTTTGATGTTCTTTGTTCTGACAAGATACAAAACTCGGCTGAAAACCAAGCTTCTCCGGAGCAGTTCCTCAGAGTTATCTAAGAGGCTGTCTTCTGGGCTATAGTCCTCAGTTTGGCTCAGTTCTTTTCTATTCCTATTCCTATCATAGATTGTTTATTGATTATTTCTGTCGACAACTTATTGTCTGTGGCTGCTTTCATGCTGTGTTAACCAAGAATTCCAAGAACGGAGGCGTGGTTGAAATAAAGAGGCATTTATTTGGGGTTTGTTAGGACTAGTCCAGGAGACACAGACCCAAGAAGCACTTGAATTGTGTTCTGCAGGACTACAAAATGGGGGAATTTTATAAAGGCAAAAAAACACCACAAGGTTACATAAATTGTCAAGAATTAGGATTGCAGCTGGTAAGAAGTGAGTGTACTTGTTAAGCAAGCATTGGCTGGGGTTCAAAATGATTACATAGATGCCAGGGGGGGACTTTGAAACTACAAGGTTGCAACTAGCAGCTGCTAGCAGATATTGTTTTGAAAAGGGCCGCTGGTGTCCTTGAGTTTGATACAGTTCAGAGAAAATTCAAGTTCTAAATGGTGCAGGGATGTGTCTGAGACAAGATCCCCAACAGCTGCCCGACTCCATTTTTTGTATGTCTGAACTGTGATTACTCCATTATAATTTCAATTTGTCATCACTACAATGGCAGAGTTGAGTAGTTGCCAAAGAGACCGTATGGCCTGAAAATTCTAAAGAATTTACTATCTGGCCCGTTACAGAAAAAGTTTGCCAATCCTAGCTCTACACAATCATGTCAGTCACCAATACATAGGTTGGGACTATAATAAGTACATGGGCCTCCCTGGCTTCAGCTTGTGACTTCTTACTGGCTTATGGGTGGGCGTTTTCAGGCTTCTGGGAGATATGAGGCTCTTATATCTCTATTTATATTTTCTCTTCCTCCGGTCCAACCTCCTATCCCCTAACCTCCCCCAGCTCTGACTTAGAGATCTCTGCCTTTGCCTTTACCCAAGAAGAGTAAGAAATAACTGAGGCCCAGATGAGTTATAGCTCATTTGTTCATTCACTACCTACTTTATTTTCCACTGGATATTTGGAACCTGATAAAAATACATCCCATTAAATTGAAAAGTAAAGGTAAGATCACAGAAAATATAAAGCAAG
The DNA here is from genome assembly GCF_028023285.1 of Balaenoptera ricei. NCBI lineage: Eukaryota > Metazoa > Chordata > Mammalia > Artiodactyla > Balaenopteridae > Balaenoptera > Balaenoptera ricei. Next base: position 43,729,746 of record NC_082660.1, read on the forward strand.
TAAAAGATTAACATCAAAGAAGATTGGGAAGTATGTATGAAATTCACATCTGTGCATAGCTGTGAATTTGTCTCTGATCTTCCCACAGCCATAGCAAAAAGGAAATTGGGTTAGTTATGTCGATGAAAATAATCTTTAAACAATCTAAATATAATAGGAATAGAACAGAGTTTTATTTGAGCCAAATTGAGGACTCTAGCCTGGAAGGCAGTCTCTCTCAGATAACTCTGAGGAACTGCTCCGGAGAAGCTTGGTTTTATATCTTGTCAGAAGAAAGAACATCAAACAAGTCAGGGATACTTCCTTCAAAGTTAAAAAAAAAAACAGATCAGCACATACAGAGCGAGTCAGTACAGCTTTGACACCTGTTAAGGGCATCTTAAACATTGGCGTACAACCATTGGCAACCCAGGAAGGGAGGCGTTTAATCCTTAACATGGACATTTTTTACTGCTGGTCAATGCACCCTTTTCCTTAATAATTAAAGCATATGCACAATGTAAGTTTGATAGGCCACAGGCAGTTTTAGTTAGCATAAAATTCAAGTTAACTTATGTATATGCCAGAATGACTTCCCTATACCTCAATATGTGAAAATTTCTTTTTCTTTTTTAACATCTTTATTGGAGTATAATTGCTTTACAATGTTGTGTTAGTTTCTGCTGTATAACAAAGTGAATCAGCTATATGTATACATATATCCCCACATCCCCTCCCTCTTGCGTCTCCCTCCCACCCTCCCTATCCCACCCCTCTAGGTGGTCACAAAGCACCGAGCTGATCTCCCTGTGCTATACAGCTGCTTCCCACTAGCTAGCTGTTTTACATTTGGTAGTGTATATATGTCAATGCTACTCTTTCACTTTGTCCCCGCTTACCCTTCCCCCTCCCCGTGTCCTCAAGTCCATTCTCTACCTCTGCGTCTTTATTCCTGTCCTGCCCCTAGGTTCAACAGAACCATTTTTTAGAGTCCATATATATGTGTTAGCACATGGTATTTGTTTTTCTCTTTCTGACTTAAAACCATAATTCAAAAAGAGACATGTACCATAATGTTCATTGCAGCACTATTTACAATAGCCAGGACGTGGAAGCAAACTAAGTGTCCATCAACAGATGAATGGATAAAGAAGATGTGGCACATATATACAATACAATATTACTCGGCCATAAAAAGAAACAAAATTGAGTTATTTGTAGTGAGGTGGATAGACCTAGAGTCTGTCATACAGAGTGAAGTAAGTCAGAATGTGAAAATTTCTTTCATCAGTTATGTGATTTGTATTGTTTATGAGGGAAAAGCATACCAGTTCATCAGCAGAAGAAAATATTTCATGGCACTCAGCAGGAAACTATAAAATTAGAACTCTCCTTCACTTCCTGCACTAAAATGAATTCCAGATGGATTAAAGATTTAAATGTAAAAATAAAACTATGAGCGTGCTAGAAGGAAAAAAATGGAAGAATCTTTTATTATTCTCTCAGAGTGAAGTCCTTTCTAATCATGACATAAAATTCTCAAGTCATGAGAGAATATATTGATACATTGTGTACATAAAATTAATGTATGCATGATTAACTTAAAAAGCCTTAAAGCCAAATGACAAATGCGAAGAAAAATTTGCAAGAGATACAAGAGATAACAATCAATGGCTAGTTTACTTAATATATAAAGAGTGCTTACAAATCAATATAAAAGGCCAATAATTTAAAAGGAACTAGACAGAGACAATTCATAGATATACAAATCACTTTTATTTATTTATTTATTTATAATTTTATTTATTTATTTATTTATTTGGCTGTGCCAGGTCTTAGTTGCGGCACACGAGATCTTCAATCTTTGTTGCAGCATGCAGGATCTTTAGTTGCAGCATGCAGGATCTTTAATTGTGGCATGCAAACTCTTAGTTGCGGCATGCATGTGGGATCTAGTTCCCTGACCAGAGATTGAACCTGGGGACCCTGCAATTGGGAGCACGGAGCCTTAGCCACTAGACCACCAGGGAAGTCCCACAAATCACTTTTAAATACATGAAAATGTGTTCATCCTAAATCCTAATAGAGAAATGCAAGATAAAGATATGAAATGCTGTTTTTCATCTATCAGGTTGGAAAAGACCAGAAAGATTTGTAATACAGTTGACCCTTGAACAACAGGATTAGGGTTTGATCTGCATGGGTCCAATAAATATATTGGAAAATTTTTTGGAGATTTGTGACAATTTGAAAAAACTTGCAGATGAAACATGTAGCCTAGAAATATTGAAAAAATTAAGAAAAAGGTATATCATGAATGTGTAAAGTATATGTAGATACTAGTCTATCCCTACATAGGCATATGATGAGTGATATAAATATAAGATTTAATAGTGTTAGTTTTCTTACTGTTTTATAACTTTGCTTTCAAAGAATAACATTACCATACAGTATTCCTCTCTCCTCTCTCTCTCTCTCTCTCTCTCAGTTGGAGAAACTGAGTATCAGCCTATAATCACAGGTAACTGTTGGTTTTTTAACAGTAACCCTGTTTCTAAATTGGGAGATTGGGATTGACATATACACACTACTATATATAAAATAGATAACTAATAAGTACCTACTGTATAGCACAGGGAACTCTATTCAATACTCTGTAATGGCCTATATGGGAATAGAATCTAAAAAAGAGTGGATATATGTATATGTATAATTGATTCACTTTGCTGTACAGCAGAAACTAACACAACATTGTAAATCAACTATACTCCAATAAAAATTAATTTAAAATTTTTTAAAAAGTAAAAATAAAAAAGTAACAGTGTTTCTAATATTGTATTATGAATATGACAAATACTGTATGCCATAAAAATTTTATAATGATTCATTTATTAGTGTATAGGCTAGACTACTGTGAAACAATTGTATCAATTATACTAGCCTATCATAAAGCAATCATATTGTGCTTCTTCACTATCAACGCATGAAACATTATAACTATAAATAAATATGAATATCTTTTTCACATTATCTTTTCATTTTTGATGTCTAGTGTTAGTAATACAGATAACATCTACAGTGTTCTGTTTTTAATGTTTGTTTATTTATTTGGCTGCACCGGGTCTTAGTTGTGGCATGCGGGATCTTTAGTTGCAGCATGTGGGATCTAGTTCCCTGACTAGGGATCGAACCCAGGCCCCCTGCATTGGGAACGTGCAGTCTTAGCCACTGGACCACCAGGGAAGTCCCTACAGTGCTTTGTATCATATAAGGCAATATTGATGTAGGTACTGAGAGATGATTCATCTTGTAAACAGATGACTTGAACTTATCAATAAATACAGTACAGTACTATAAATGTATTTTCTCTTTCTTATGACTTTATTAATATCATTTTCTTTTCTCTAGCTTACTTTATTGTAACGATACAGTATATAATACATATAACATACAAAATATGTGTTTATCAACAGTTTACCTTATCAGTAAGGCTTCTGGTCAACAGTAGGCTATTAGTAGGTAAGTTTTAGGGAAGTCAAAAGTTATACGTGGATTCTTATGGGGAGCACCCCAACCCCTGTGTTCTTCAAGGGTCAGCTATATACTGTTGGTGTCACAGCTTAAGTTCTCTGGGAAGTAGATACTGAGATGGAGTTAGAAGTGCAGGTTTATTGGGCAGTAACACCTGTGAAAGAAAAAGGGGGGAAGGAGGATTGGGCAGGATTGGAAGCTGTCAGACCATGATGCCAGCCTGACAAAGTTGCAGCTAGCCCAACGAGGAGCTCCAGAGCAAAGATTACCTGTTAGAGGAGTCCTGCCTCACACTTTGAACCACCTCATTGCTCAGTAATTGGCTGGGGATAGTGGGACCTTGGCGCTAAAGCTGAGGTGAACCGCAGCAGAGCTAACAACTGGAGACTCTCAAGTAACCATACCTCTCAAAGCTGGGCAATGAGTCCTTTCTTGAAGAGGAGTCTGACAAGCTCATCTCCACGTTGGCCACAGTTGACAGCTACGTGGGAAAGCAAATATTGTTACATGCTGTTTGGGAAGTAAACAGAGGAATACATATATATTTGAATTTTTAAAATTTTGTTTATTGTAAAATATACCTAAGATAAAATTGACCATTTAAACTATTTTTAAGTGTACTTCAGTAGCATTAAGTACATTCACACTGTTCTGCAACCATCACCACCATCCGTTTCCAGAACTTTTTCATCTAGAATATCTTTAACTAGTTTAAAGTACACCTAACTCTTTGATCCAGAAATTCCACTTCTAGGAATTTATCCTACAGGTATATTAGCACCATTATGTATTGAAGTACAACCAGAACATGCATGACAGCATCGTGTGTATTAGCAAAATATTAGAAACAACCTAAATGTCCATCAATGGTGGACGGGTCTAATTAAGGTACATCTGTACAAGAGAACATGAACTATTCACCAGAAAGTTATAATCCAGGGCCTGTATGTACCCAACAACATGGCCTCAAAATAATAAAGTTTAAAAATAAAATTCTAAACCTTCTTTTACAATTTCTTGTAAGCCAGACAGACCACCCAGCAAAGATTCTCTTAGTCTTTGTTTCTCTAGAAATGTATTTTGTCTTCATTAAATTTTTGAAATTTTAAGATAATTGTAGGTTCACTAGAATTTGCAGAAATAGCACAGAGAGGTCCTGTGCACTTTCATCCAGTTTCCTGCAATGGTTAAATCTTACATAACTATAGTACAATATTGAACAAAGGAGACTGACAGCAGTATGATGTGTGTATATAGATAGTTCTATGCTGTTTTATTACATGTGCAGATTCAATAACCTCTACAACGATGAGGATACAAAAATATTCTCTCACTGAAATTATCTGCCTCATGCTACCCTTTCATAATCGCACCCCCCCTCTCCCTAATATCTCTTAACTCCTGGCAACCACTAATCTGTTTTCCATTTCTATAATTTTGTCATTTCGAGAATGTTTTATAAATGGAATTATACAGTATGTGCCCTTTTGAGATTTATTTTTTTTCTCTCAGCATAATGCCCTGGAGATCCATCCAAGTTGTTGCAGGTATCAATAGTTCCTTCTTTTTGTTGCCAAGTAGTATTCCATGGTATGGATGTATTACAGGGTGTTTAAACATTCACCTATTGAGGGACACTTAGGTTGTTTCCGATTTTTGTTTTTGTTTTTTTAAATTAATTTTTATTGGAGTATAGTTGCTTTACAATGTTGTATTAGCTTCTACTGCACAGCCATACATATACATATACATATATCCCCTCCCTTTTGGATTTCCCTCCTATTTAGGACACCACAGGGCATTAAGTAGAGTTCCCTGTGCTATACAGTATGTTCCCTTCAGTTGTCTATTTTATCCATATTATCAATAGTATATAAGTGTCAATCCCTATCTCCCAATTCCTCCCTTCCCATCCCTTTCCCCCCTGGTATCCATACATTTGTTCTTTACATCTGTGTCCAATTTTTGGCTATTACCAATAAGGTTGCTATGAACAATTGTGTACAGATTTTTGTGTGGATTTAAGTTTTCATGTCTCTAGGTTAAATGTCCAGGAATGCTATTGTTGAGTTGCATGGTAGTGATGTTCAATTTCTTTAAGAAACTGCCAAACTATTTTCCAGAGTGGCTGTAACATTTTATAGTCCCACCAGCAATGTATGAGTGACCCAGTTTATCTGCATCCTCTCTAGCATTTGGTGTTGTCACTATTTTAAAAATTTTAGCCATTCTAATAGGTGTGTAGTGATATCTCATTGTGGCCTTAGTTTGCATTTCCCGGATAGCTGAAGATGTGGAACATCTTTTCCTGTGCTTGTTTGTCATTCGTATATCCTCTCTGGTGAAATGTCTTTTCACATCCTTTGCTCATTTTCTAATTGGCTTGGTTTTTTTTTTTTAAACTTTTGAGTTTTCAGAGTTCTTTACATACTCTAGATACAAATCCTTTGTCATACATATGGTTTGCAAATATTTTCTCCATCTGTCTTTTTATCCTCTTAATGGGGTCTTCTGCGGAGCAAAAGGTTTTAATTTTTGAAGTCCAAGTTATTGATTATTTTTCTTTTTGGATCATGCTTTTGGTGTTATATCTTCACAAGCCTAGCTCCCAAAGATTTTCTCCTATATTTTATTCTAAAAGTTTTGTAGTGTTATGTTTTACACTTAAGTTTACGATGCTTTAAGAAACAGCTTTATTGAGATATAATTCATATGCAATAAAATCCACACATTTGAAGTGTACAATTCAATGGTTTTTAGTATATTCACAGAGTTGTGCAACATCACCACAATTTAATTTTCAAACATTTTCATCACCTCAAATTGAACTCCTGTGCCCATTCTTCAGTCCACTCCAGCCCTAAGCAACCACAAGTTTATTTCCTGTTTCTGTAGAGATGCATATTCTAGACATTTCATATAAATAGAAACATACAATATGTGAGCTTTTGTATCTGGCTTCTTTCATTTAGCATGATGTTTTCAAGGTTCATTCATTTAACATTTATTTGTATTTTATTGTAACATTTATTTGTATTTTATTCCTTTTTATGTAACATTTATTTGTATTTTATTTGTATTTATTTGTAACATTTATTTTGTATTTTGTTCCTTTTTATGGCTGAATAATATTCCATTGTGTGTATATAACACATTTTCCCCTATTTTGCCAGTAGAGTAAAATGTAAAGTCCTTACCTCCATTTAAGTCCCTTTATCCTCCTCCTTTTATGATATTAAGTATTGCCTCTACGCACATTGAAAACCACATCAAACAATGTTATAATTTTTGCTTCAACCATCAAACATGATTTAGAAAACTCAAGAGAAATCAACTCTATTTTATTTACCCCTGTTTTACTCCTTCAGTTGTTCTGACTTCCATTCTGGTGCTCCAAGATTCCTTTTTTCATTACTTTTCTGTTACAAGGATTTCCTTTAGCCATACTTTCAAAGTAGGTCTGCTGGTGACAAATTCTCTAAGATATTTTCATCTGAGAATGCCTTGATTTCCCTTTTATTCCTAAAGGGTATTTTTGCCGGTTAAAGACTTCTTGGTTGACATTTTTTTTTACTTCATCACTTGAAAAATGTTATGCCAATTCCTTCTGGTCTCCATGTTTTCTGATGAGAGATTCACTGTCATCCAAATTGTTTTCCCACACATATAAAGTATTGTTTCTCTCTCTTTGCTTTCAAGAATTTTTGTGTTTAGTTCTTCAGAAGTTTGACAATGATGTGTCCAGGCATGGGTTTCTTTAGATTTATTCTGTTTAGAGTTTGCTCAGCCTCTTGAATCTGTAGGTGTATATTTTTCACCAAATATGGCAAAATTTCGGGCATTACTTTTTCAAATACTTTTTCAGCCCTGCCCTCTTTTGCCTCTCCTTCCAGGACTTTGATGACACAAATGTTGGAGTTTATGTTCTACTGGTCCCTGAGGCTCTACTCATTGTTTTCAATCTATTTTTTCTCTGATGTTCAGATTAGGTATTTTCTATTGTTCTATTTTTGGGTTCACTGATTCTTTCCTCTGTCCTCTCCATTCTGTTTTTGAACCCATCCATTGAGTTTTTTTTAATTCAGTTATTGTATTTTTCAGTTATAAAATTTCTGTTTGGTTTTTCTCTGTATCTTTTGTTTCTTTGCTTATGCTTAGATTCTCTGTTTTTTCATTTGTTTCAAGTGTGTTCGTAACTGAAGCATTTTTATGATGGCTGCTTTAAAATCCTTGTCAGATAATTCTAACATCTGTATTGTCTTGGTGTTGGCATCTGTTGTTTGTTTTTTTCATTCAACATAGGATTTTCCTCATTCTTGGTATTACGAGTGATTTTCCATTGCATCCTTCACTTGTGGGTATTATGATATGAGACACTGTGCTGACAGCAAAAAGGGAGTATTGCCTCATTACTGCCAGGTAGTGGTCAAAGTCCCAGTTCCCCCCATAGCCTCTGTTGATACCCTGGTGGGGGTACCTCATTATTGCTGGGTAGAGGTGGGAGTTAATACTACCCACTAGGCCTTTGCTGACACTGCCCTGGCTAGGAAGGGGTCAGGGTCTCATTGCTGCTTCCCACGTGGCCTCCACTGACACCAGTGGGTAAGATCTTTGTTACTGCTGGATGTGGAAGTCCAAGGTCCTTACAGAGTGTCTAGGTGTCTGGGGCATCACAAGGGGTGTAGCCTCATTACTGCAGGGCGGGAATGAAAATCTTGGCTTCCCATTCAGCCTTCTCTGAAACTACAATGGCACGAATGGGCAGAGATAGTTTGCCTTCATTTTGAAGCACATATTTGACATAGAGTTATTGCTTGACAGTGTTTTTCTTTCAGCACTTTTAATATTATTCTATTGCCTTCTGCCCTGCATTGTTTCTGATGACATGTCAGCTTTAATTGTATTGTGATTCCTTTTTTGTGTGATTTTTTTTCTTGTCAGTTTCTAGGTTTTCTCGTTGTCTTTCAACAATTTAACTATGGTGTGTTTAGGTGTGGGTCTGTTTGTGTTTTCCCTTCTTGGAGTTTGTTGACCTTGTTGGATGAGTAGGTTAATGCTTTTCATCAAATTTAGGAAGTAAGTGGACATTATTTTTCAAATATTTTTTTCTTCCCTATTCATTCTCTTCTCTTTCTGAGACTCCTATTACAGGTATGTTTGTACATTTGATGTTGTCCTATAGGTCTCTGAGGCTCTCTTCATTTTTCTTCATTCTTTTTTTCCTGTTCTTCAAGTTGGACAACCTCTATTGATCTACAAATTCACTGATTCTTTTTTCTACCAGGTCAAATCTGCTTTTGAGATCCTATAGTGAAATTTTCATTTCAGTTATTGTACTTTTCAACTCCAAAATTTTCATTTGGTACTTTTAAAAATAATTATCTTTCTTCATGGATATTCTTTATTTGATGAGTCACTGCCATCATACTTACCTTTAATTCTCTAAACATAGTTTCTTTTATTTATATTTATAATAGCTGTTTTGAAGTCTTTGTCTACTAAGTGCAACATATGGGCCCCTTCATACACAGCTTCTACTGAATGCTTTTTTCCTGTGTATAGGTCATACTTTTCTGTTTTCTTGCATATTTCATAATTTTTTGTTGTTTTTGGGGGGAGGTGTGAAAACAGGATATTTTAGATAATATATTGTAACAACTCTGGATTCTGATCCCCCCAACCTCTAAGGCAGCAGTCCCCAGCCTTTTTGCCACCAGGGACCGGGTTTCATGGAAGACAATTTTTCCACCAAAGGGGGGGTATGGTTCAGGTGGTAATGCGAGTGATGGGGAGCGATGGGGAACAGCAGATGAAGCTTCTCTCACTCGCCCGCCACTCACCTCCTGCTGTGTGGCCTGGTGCCTAACAGGCTGCGGACCCGGGGGTTGGGGACCCCTGCTCTAAGGGGTGTTTTTGTTTGTTTTGTGACTTGCTTGGACTATTTCTAAAGAGTGTTTTTCCTCAGTGTCTGTCTGCTTTTATTTCTGCTCAGTGTTTAAAAACATTGTTTTTATATATTTAAGCCTGGCCTTGTTAGGGTAGTCCCTGGGTCAGCACAGCTTAGTTGTCAGTCAATGATTGGTCAGAGATTATACTTAGACACCTTGAGGCAGTAAGGCGACTACCCTTTGCTGATGGATCTGTGTGTAGCTTGGGGGAATGCATTAAAAGTGCAGCTATTTTCCAAGTATCTCCTGGCTTTTACTGTCTACATTTACAGTGTTTTATGTTCAACCAGGGTTGAGTACCTTGCTAGGGCTGGCTCCAGTTTTTCCTGAAGATGCATGAAGATTTGCTCATGTGCGCAGTTCTTCTAGATCACTTGGTAATTAGGATCTTATCAAGGCCTGTCTTGTCTGTGTCATTCCCTGGATCTCCCTGTTAAATTTATGACTGACTTGTTGGTTTATTGCTTGCCCCAATCAGTATTGAGGCCTCAGGCTAGCTGTGATGTTGACCTTTCCTGATTGTTAGCCACTGAGATCACTGATGTTTTTGATAATGCCGCTGGGCATGGAATTTTCCTCACTCTGCTCTAAAAAAAGTCAGCCGCCTCCTGCAGCAGAGCTGCTTGTCCTTGGGGACTGTTCTTTCCTAGTGAAACTTCTGTGTCTCAGAGCTGGAGGGGGCAGGAACAGCTCCAGGTTGAAACATTACAGACTCCCATCATTCCTACTGAGATTCAAGTAGATTTTCTCGAATAAGCACTTTTCAATTTGTTGTATAATTTTGGTCAATTTCCAGAGTCTTTAACTGGTTGTTTTTTGACAATTTTGTCCACTTTTGTAGCTGCTTTTTGGGGAAAGAATTTGCCAAGCTCCTCACTTAGCCATTCTAGAAGTCTCTCCATTCCTGAAACTAGATTTTTTGATTGCATCATTTAATAAGTGTTAGTATGCTTAATGAAAATTTGTGCCAGTATAGATTAACAGTTTTGATACGAAAGACTTATGCATGCTGTGACTTAGACTCTTAATCAGTTCCAAAAATGCTTAGTCACCATGCAGAGTCTGCATTTTTATATGTTTATTCATATATATGTGATGCTTGTGACACATGAGAATGAAGAGATATTGCATTATTCCCCAAAATGGGTGACAAAAGTTTGAAGTATCAATAAATGAGTAATATTATTACTCTCCTTATTAATGGTGCCTTTATTTCAGGGACTAGTTTTTTTGTCTTTTTTCCACATGTTAGCTCTGTTTAACATTCTTTTCTCACTTCTAGGGGAAAAATGTGTTTCTCCTTTACTATCCCTCATAGCAGATGAAATATTGCCTCCTTGCCATGGACATTTCAGTTCATACATTGACATGCTCAATCAGATGGTGTTTAAAGTATGTATTAATACTTACATAAAGAAACTAGATATCACTTTAAGCTTCCTCTGCTACTTCTTTCTTGTTTTTAAACTTTTATTGGAGTATAGTTGATTTACAGTGTTGTGTTAGTTTCAGGTGTACAGCAAAGTGAGTCAGTTATACATATACATATATCCACTCTTTTTTAGATTCTTTTCCCATATAGGCCATTACAGAGTACGGAGTAGAGTTCCCTGTGCTATACAATAGGTCCTTATTAGTTATCTATTTTATATATTGTACTACTTATTTCTTAAGCTGTTACCTTAGATTAGGTAATAGGAATAATTTTGTAGTTTTATTTTTCTGTAACCAAGTGGAAGAATGATTGATGTCACATTCTAATATGTTCTGAAAATTTAAAGACTTTAATTTAAAATTGTGGTTTCTAAGATGATTTCATCTAAAATGATTCTCCTAGTATCACAGAGTGAAAACAAGTTCTAAAGAAGGTAAATGTTATTTATTTATTTATTTATTTTGCTGCACCACACAGCTTGTGGGATCTTAGTTCCCAACCAGTGATGAACGCAGGCCCTCAGTAGTGACAGCGAGGAGTCCTAACCATTGGACTGCGAGGGAATTCCCAGTGAATGTCATTCTTGTTATTACAAGTATCTGGTTCAGATTTTTCTTATCCATCTTAAGAATATTTTTAATTCAGAGAAGACTAATTTTAGAATCTTAAGTCTGTTTCCCTTTAAATATTATATAATATTTATTCAACAAGTTTAAGTTCTGAAAATGCCTTGATAGACATAAATTGTAGATAATATCTCAATTTATGGTCTTACAAATGAATTGTAATTTGTTTATTTTTTTGTTATTTTGTCATCTGTAATGGTTATACACAAATACTTCTTTGAGTTATTTTTATTTTTGTTAGTTATGTTTGAAACTAAGCACTGTGAAAAATTATCAATCCACTAAAAATTGCTTTAAAAAAAGTCTGCCAGTACTTCCCTGGTGGCGCAAATGGTTAAGAATCCGCCTGCCAACGCAGGGGACACGGGTTCATTTTTCTTTGTATTTAATTTTTGTCAATTTGATTACTATGTGTCTCTGAATGTTTCTCCTTGGGTTTATCCTGCCTGGGACTCTCTGTGGTTCCTGGACTTGGGTGGCTATTTTCTTTCGCAAGTTAGGTAAGTGTTCTCTTCAAATATTTTCTCGGGTCCTTTCTCTCTCTCTTCTCCTTCTGGGACCCCTATAATGCTAATGTTGTTGCATTTAATGTTGTCTCAGAGGTCTCTTAGGCTGTCTTCATTTCTTTTCATTCTTTTTTCTTTATTCTGTTCTGTGGCTGTGAATTCCACCATTCTGTCTCCCGGGTCACTTATCCATCCTTCTGCCTCAGTTATTCTGCTACTGATTCCTTCTAGTGTATTTTTCATTTCAGTTATTGTATAACCCATCTCTGTTTGTTTGTTCTTTCATTCTTATAGGTCTTTGTTAAACATTTCTTGCATCTTCTCGATCTTTGCCTTCATTCTTTTTCTGAGGTCCTGGATCATCTTCACTATCATTATTCTGAATTTTTTTTCTGGAAGGTTGCCTATCTTCACTTCATTTAGTTGTTTTTCTGAGGTTTTGTCTTGTTCCTTCATCTGGTAGAAAGCCCTCTGCCTTTTGATCTTGTCTATCTTTCTGTGAATGTGGTTTTTGTTCCACAGGCTGCAGGATTGTAGTTCTTCTTGCTTTTGCTGTGTGCCCTCTGGTGGATGAGGCTACCTACGTTGTGTACTTTCTATTGCCATATATTCCTGTTGACTGACAATGTCTGTCATCCTGCCTTTAATAATGCTAAGATTGATATGCAGATTCAGGTAGTATCAACTACGTTTTGAATTAATGCATAATTGTTTACAATATTCTGTAAGTCTTTTAAAGTGACTGTTGTCTATTTTTGGGATGCCTTTTCTCTCCTTTCTTTATTAATTCGTTTTGCGACGTTTGCTTTCTGAAATATTTCAAAGACTCAGAATGAGCTTTTTTCTCTAAAATAGTTTTATTATGGATATTTTCAAACATACTTTAAAGTGAAGAAATGAGTAAAATGACTCCACCTTGTACTTACCACCCAGCTTCAACAAGTATCAACCTTTTGCCAGTATTTGAACTGAGGTTTTTGTTTTTTCTTTTTAACTTTTAATTCGGAATAATTTTAGATTTACAGAAAAGTTGTAAAGATAGTGTGAAGAGTTTTTGTATAACTCTCGCCGAATTTTCCCCATTATTAAGATTTTACATTTCCATGGTTTATTTGTCAAAAACAGAGAAACCACCAGTGATACATTGCTGTTAAGTAAAACTCCAAACTTTTTTTGGATTTCAGCAGTCTTTTCCATTAATGTTCTTTTTCTGATCTAGAATCCAATCTAGGCACCACGTTGCATTTAATTATCATGTTTCTCCAATCTCTTCTAGTCTATGACAGTTTCTCACTCCCTCCTTGTTTTTCATGACCTTGGCAGTCTTGAGGAGTATTGGCCAGGTATTCTATAGAATGTCCCGCAATCTGGATATGTCTGATGTTTTTATCTTGATTAGATTGTAGTATGGATATAGAGAGGGATGACAATAGAACATATTTTTGGCTTGGGGACTCTTTAGACCCTCATTGCCCTGCCTCTTTACATCTTGGGCGGAGACCTAAGTTCTGTCCTCTACAGATGAAGGGGGCCAAGAACTATTTGATTACAGCACCTCCTGGTTAGGGTAAGTTGAAGTAGACCAACATCAGAAATCTCTCCCGAGATTTTGCAAAACCATGACATTCTAGTTCTTTCTAATGCTTTGGGGGTTTCAGTAACAGTTTTTTTTAAAATTTTGGGCTGCGTTGGGTCTTCATTGCTGCACGTGGGCTTTCTCTAGTTGTGGTGAGTGGGGGCTACTCTTTGTTGTGGTGCTCGGGCTTCTCACTGCGGTGGCTTCTCTTGTTGTGAAGCACAGATCTAGGCACGCGGGCTTCACTAGTTGCAGCACGTGGGCTCAGTAGCTGTGGCTCGTGGGCTCTAGAGCGCAGGCTCAGTAGCTGTGGTGCACGGGCTTAGTTGCTCCGCGCAGCATGTGGGATCTTCCCGGACCAGGGATCAAACATGTGTCCCCTGCGTTAGCAGGCAGCTCCTTAACCACTGCGCCACCAGGGAAGTCCCCAATAACATTTTTTTGAGCAAACCAGGTCTCAATTTATAGTGCTCTGTGAAATAGTTATTTACCTTTCTGCTCAGAAAGATAATTATTTATCTTAGCTGGCTCAAAATCAGTCGTGCTTCTCAATACAAATACTTTTGGCTGTGTGCATGTCTTTGGCATGTTTTTCCAACAGAACTTAACATCATCCAATATATAATTTATTTTTAGTTTAATCTCTGCCTTCCACCAGTAGATTGTAAATTCTCCATGTGTGCTGTGATTTGTGATTGTTCACTGATGAATCCTCAGTGCCTCAGTGTAGCAAGTTCTGAATTTAATAAATGAGCCAGTGGAGGTAAAGGCCTGAATGCAGGCAGTGGGGCCTGAAACACAGGTGTTTTGCCAGCAGGAGGAGCTCCAGGACATCGGAATGGAATAGACCATTTCATCTGCTAGTAATTTATGGTGACCAGCAGAGTTCTACCCTAGTGTTTCTCCAATTCAACCATGCACCAGAAACCCCTGAGCATCTTGTTCAGGATAATGCTCATCTTTACATAGGAGGTCTGAGTTGGGGCTCAAGATTCTTCACTTATAACAAGTTCCCAGGTCATGCTGCTAGTCCACACACCACACATGAATTAGCAACATTGTATAACATCTCCTAGTTATGTTAAGGAATCATAACATTCCCAATAATTCCAAAACTTTAAGGTTCTTTTTATAGAAATGTAGTGGTTAGGAGAGTTTAGCCTTTGGAGACAGACAGACCTGCATCCAAATCCTAACTCAGCCACTTTCCCACTGGGCATGTTAATAACCCTGTTTGTCTTAGGTTAATATCATCTTTGTGCCTAAGTTTCCTCAGCTATTAAGTGGGAGGAATAATATGTACTTGGCAGAATTATGAGTTAAATGGACAAATGCAGGTAAAGTTCTCAGGACAATCTCCAGCACACAGTGAGTCCTCAGTAAATGGCACTTAAAAATTAATATGAATATAGTAGAGCACTTTACATTTTAAAAGACTTTCCCATGTGTGGCCTGGTCCACTGCCATGAGATAGCTAATGATTTAGGTCGCATTACTGTTGGTTGATGATTGGTGATAATACAGGACTCCAGGTTCCACTGGATCAAGGAGGAGTGAAGTTGACCTGGCCAGCTATATTCTCAAGCTGGAACTGTTAATCTCTTCCTCATGGGCAGCAAGGCCCAGAGTCCTCTTTTCTTTTTTTACTCCAGTTTTATTGATATATAGTTGACATACAGCACTGTACAAGTTTAAGGTGTACAGCATAATGATTTAACTTACATACATCATGAAATGATTACCACAATAAGTTTTTAAAAATTTTTATTGAATATAGTTGATATACATATATATATTCTTTTTCAGATTCTTTTCCATTATAGGTTATTATAAGATATTGAATATAGTTCCCTGTGCTATACAGTAGGTCCTTGTTGTTTATCTATTTTATATATAGTAGTGTGCATATGTTAATCCCAAACTCCTAATTTATCCCTCCCTCCCTTTCACCTTTGGCAGCCATAAGTTTGTTTTCTATGTCTGTGAGTCTATAAATAAGTTCATTTGTATCATTTTTTTTAGATTCCACATATAAGTAATATCATATGATATTTGTCTTTCCCTTTATGATTTACTTCACTTAGTATGATAATCTCTAGATCCATCCATGTCGCTGCTAATGGCATTATTTCATTCTTTTTTTTATGACTGAGTAGTATTCCATTGTATATATATACCACGTCTTCTTTATCCATTCATCTGTTGATGGACATTTAGGTTGTTTCCATGTCTTGGCTATTGTGAATAGTGCTGCTATGAACATTGGGGTGCGTGTATCTTTTTGTATTATAGTTTTGTCCGGGTATATGCCCAGGAGTGGGATTGCTGGATCATATGGCAACTCCATTTTTAGTTTCTTGAGGAACCTCCATACTGTTTTCCATAGTGGCTGTACCAATTTACACTCCCATCAACAGTGTAGGAGTGTTCCCTTTTCTCCACACCCTCTCTGGCATTTATTATTTGTAGACTTTTTAATGATGGCCATTCTGACTGGTGTGAAGTGATACCTCATTGTAGTTTTGATTTGCATTTCTCTAATAATTAGAGATGTTGCGCATCTTTTCATGTGCTGATTGGCCGTCTGTGTGTCTTCTTTGGAGAAATGTCTATTTAGGTCTTCTGCCCATTTTTTGATTTTGGGGTGGTTTTTTTTTTGTTGTTATTGAGTTCTATGAGGTGTTTGTGTATTTTGGAATTTAAGCCCTTGTCAGTCGCATTGTTTGCAAATATTTTCTCCCAGTCTGTAGGTTCTTTTCACTTTGTTTATGGTTTCATTTACTGTGCAAAAGCTCTTAAGTTTTATTAGGTCCCATTTGTCTACTTTTGCTTTTATTTCCATTACTCTAACAGATGGATCCAAAAACATGTTGCTGTGATTGATTACCACAATAAGCTTAGTGAATATCTATCATTTCATATAGATACAAAATAAAAGAAAAAGAAAAAAGTTTTTCCTTGTGATAAGAACTCAGGATTTACTCTCTTAACAACTTTTTTTTTTTTTAGGCCATGCCACGTGGCTTGTAGGCTCTTAGTTCACCAACCAGTGATTGAACCTGGGCTCTTGGCAGTGAAAGCACAGAGTCCTAACCACTGGACTGCCAGGGAATTCCCAACAATTTTCATATATAACATACAGCATTGTTAATTATCTTAATCCTGTTGTACATTACATCTCTAGTATTTATCATACAACTGGAACTTTGTACCTTTTGACACCTTCATCCAATTCCCTCTCCCCGTGCCCGCCATCCAGAGTCCTCTTTTCTGGTGCTGGGTGAGACATGACTACCCTGAATTCTTATGACAGCAGTGTGTAAATGTGTAAGGAGAGAGGAGGAGCTCAAAATTAGTGTATGTGGAAGCATCCACATTGTGACTGTGAAATGTAAGAAGCCTGTATTCTCTTGGTTCCACTGTCTCAGTAGCCTGCCTGTCTCCTGAAAGAGACACAAGGGGAGAAAATAATGGCTCTGGGTTGATGACAAATTTTTCACAGGTGAGTAGGAATTTCATTCGTTTTCAAAAAGCAGACACCAGGTAGACATTTCTCCTTTGCCTGGCTAGGAGTTTCCTAAAACAGACTGCAGCAATAACTGCCTGGATTCCTGATCATGTTTTGTCAGGTCTCTGGGCTGCTTGTGGGTAGGGGGGACTACACAGAAATGCTCCCATTCAACTCTTCGCCGGGGCTGACACGCCCTCCCCTGGGCATCACATTCTGCTGAGTGCTACAGTGGACACTACAGAATGAGATAAAATGTCTTTGCCTCAAGAGATCCATGTTCTCACTGGGGAAATAATTTTTCAGTTATTGAGTGTTTTGCTCATGCCTACATTGTTCTTGGGACTCTGCTCAGTGTTGGAGAAAGAGAGGAATCAGTTTGGAAGAACTCTAGTATTAGAAATATAAGCTAAGGCATGTGTTAGAGGTGCTATTAGAGTCATGAGACTGGATACGGTTGCTTTGGGAGTGAGTGTGGACACTGAGCCTTAAGGGTAGAAGACCCATCTCAATTTCCTGTGAATGTGGTCTTCATACCACAGGGCTATCACCTCATTCGTCCTCATATGAACATTAAAGGACACGGTATCTCACTAAGACAGAATCTGTGTGATTTTACTGAAATCAGCAGTCTTCAGGTATGTGGCTATGGACTTCCTCTGGGGAGGAGTGGGATCTGTTGGACCTCACTCAGCGTACCTTATACAGAGATGTGATGCTGAAATACTACAGCAATCTGGTGACAATATGCACAAATGGCATCATTCCTTCGCTTAGTCATTTATGAGGCAAGTATTTCTTAAGCACGTATTCTGTTCCAGGATGTGGGCTGGGGACTGGGAAAACACCAGTACATGAGACAAAAATGATCCTTGCCATCATGAGGCTTATTGTCTAATGACTTCCCAACGAAAATGAAGACCTGTACTTTTCACTGACTTTTTATTTCCTCCATGGTTAAAATGCTTGGGATTCCTTAAATATGTATCTAAGCTTGGGCATGAGTTTCAGATCAGGGATCCTCAGTATATTAGAGGCACAGAATGGATATTTGTGTTTGGGATCCTTTTGAAAGACTTTTATATGATTGATGAGAGATTTGGTATGCTCATTTGCTGCTCTCACATTCACACTTGCCTATCTTTAGAATCCTTGAGGGTGAAAATGTTGGCAGCTGTTTCATGGAAGGTCTTATTTTCTATACAGTCATCCCACTTCATGTACTCTTTCCCACGAATGGACATTAACCATGCAAACTCAGCATACAAATCCCAGAGAAAGACCTATTTATCTTCTTTAAATTTAACATTTTAGCAAATTCCCTGGCGGTTCAGTGGTTAGGACTCTGCACTTAATATGGGCTCTTAATTTCTCTCCACTGGGGATTTCTTTCTTTCTTTTTAATTTTTAAAATAAATTTATTTATTTATTTTTGGCTGCATTGGGTCTTCGTTGCTGCGCGTGAGCTTTCTCTAGTGCGGCGAGCGGGGACTACTCTTCGTTGTAGTTCGCTGGTTTCTCATTGCAGTGGCTTGTCATGTTGCCGACCACAGGCTCTAGGCACTCGGGCTTCAGTAGTTGTCGCGCACGGGCTGACTTGCTCTGTGGCATGTGGGATCTTCCCGGACCAGGGATCGAACCCGTGTCCCCTGCATTGGCAGGCAGATTCCTAACAACTGCGCCACCAGGGAAGTCCCTCCACTGGGGATTTCTGATAATAACTTCTTTTTGTCAACATCCGTCTCAATTGTTATAGAATTATTGTTAGCAAATTAACTAAACGTCTACACCTTATCCCTGTAATTGGCAACATGTTCATATAGCCAAGGTTCTCAAAGTATGTCTTTGCTCATGATTGCATTCTTTTCTAATTAAGGGTCTGTATTTTGAATTTGGAAGAAAGCTGTATTGGCTGTACTGACTTTTTTTGTACATTACATCCCCATGACTTATTTATTTTATAAGTAGAAGTTTGTACCTTTTGACCCCCCATGTTGACTTTCTAAACCTTTATTCTGGCGTTTCTTTCTCCACATTTTAAATATTTGTCAAGTTTGTTTCTGAGTGGGAGTTTACTTAAACACCCAGGGTCAACTTTTCAGTGGGAGATGTTTGGGGGAACAGCCATGCAATGACCTGAACTGTCATGGTAAGAGTCACAAGGGACGATTCTTTGTCCTTTACATTAAGAGAATATTGAAAAGGCCCTGAATTAGAAAAGCCGTGTGTGGAAGGCTAAATAATAGCACCCCCAAAGATATCCAGGTCCTAATCCCTGGAGCCTGTGAATGTTACCTTACATGGCAAAAAAGACTTTGCAGATGTGATTAAGCTAAGGATCTTGAGATAGAGAGACTATGCTGGACTATCCAGATGGGCCCTAAATGTAATCACAAGTGTCCTTATACAAGGGAAGCTGAGAGAGTTTTGACTACAGAAGAGAAGGCAATGTGATGAGAGAATCAGGCTTTGAAGATGGAGGAAAGACCCATACTCAAGGAATACAGGTGGCCACTACAAGCTGAAAAAGGTAAGGAAACAGATTCTTTCCTCAGAGCTTCCAGAAAGAACCAGCCCTGCCAACACCTTGACATTAGCCCAGTGAAACTGATTTCAGATTTTGACCTCCAGAACTGTGAGATAAAAAATTTGTGTTGTTTTAAGCCACTAAATTTGTAGTAACTTGTTAAAGAGGTAACAGGAAACTAATATGCAATCTAAGAACTGGGAAAGTCATTTAGGCAAGTGGAATTCACACAGGAGAAAGCAGTATCTCAGGAAAGATACTATAAATATTATTAACTTAGCTCAAAACATGTTTTTTCACTGGGAATTCATACATACATATTTCCATTAATTTGACTCAGATATTGAGTCTTTATAAAATAATTCAGCCTTAAACAATTATCAGAAAATCTCCATATGAAGATAATGAGCATGATAGAGCCTTATTGCAGAAGAGTCACCCTTTCAACTTGAAAAAGAAAATAACTTAAGGCAGGAACCATATACACCCACAGGAAATCATTAAAAAATATAATGTCCACTGTATACATAACAGAAGGGGAGAATTCCAATGAAGGTAATGAATAGAAGAATTTCTTCAGTCATAGCTCATCTCTTCATCAACAGGAGAGAGTGTATTCTGGAGAGAAACCCAATGAATATAATATTTCTTTTGAAATTTCCAACATGAGGGCTAGCCTTACTCAGCACAGGAGAATACATACCAGGGTGAAGATCTATGAATGCAATGATTTTGGGAAAGCCTTCAGGGATCTCCCTTCTCTTAGGAAGCATGTGAAAACTTACACTGGAGAGGGACTTCCCTGGTGGTGCAGTGGTTAAGAATCCACCTGCCAGTGCAGGGGACACGGGTTTGATCCCTGGTCCAGGAAGATCCCACATGCCGCGGAGCAACTAAGCCCGTGTGCCACAACTACTGAGCCTGCGCTCTAGAGTCTGTGAGCCACAACTACTGAAGCCCATGCACCACAACTACTGAAGCCTGCGCGCCTAGAGCCTGTGCTCCGCAACAAGAGAAGCCACTGCAATGAGAAGCCCGCACATCGCAATGAAGAGCAGCCCCCACTAGAGAAAGCCCACGCACAGCAACAAAGACCCAACACAGCCAAAAATAAATTAATTTATTTTAAAAATTTATATAAAAAAAAAACCCCTTACACTGGAGAGAAATCCTTTGGATGAATTCTGTGTGGAAAGACCTTTGGTGTAAGTATATCCATTAAGGCATACATGAGAATTCACAAAAGAGCAAATTGTATGAGTGAAATCAATGTGGGAAAGCCTCCAGCACAAACTCTTACCTTAAACAGCAGAAGAGAATATATAATGAGGAGAAACTCTATGAAAGTTATACTGAAAATGCCTCTAGTTGTTCTACTTCCCTTAGGAGTCACATGAAGATTGCACTGGAGAAAAATCTTATGAGTATAATCAATGTAGAAAAGACTTCAGTCTGAGAGCTCAGGATAATACATACTGGGGAGAAACCTCTATGAATGCAAGTGATGGAAGAAATGTTCACATATTGAGGTATGTGGAAGTCGTTCCAGCTTATACATGATTTAACTTAAATTTATATTAATTATTACAGCCTGTTTTGTGGCCTGTCAAACATACATTGTATATCTGTTTTAACCATTAAAGAAAAGGATGCATTTAAAAATCAAAATGGAGTAACTGTGGTTCAGGAATCCAAAATGAAGCTAAGTGGCCACTGTGGATGTGGTTTCAGACACATTCCTGCATCACTGAGAACTTGAATTTTCTGAACTGTGTCAGACTCAAGGACACCACCAGCCGTTCTCAAAATAATATCCTGCTAGCAGCTGCCAGCTGCAACCTTATGGTCTCAAGGTCTCTTGTAACTATGCAACCATTTCAGACCCCAACAAATCCTTACTTAACAAGCACGCTTAGTTCTTGCTAGCTCCAATCCTAATTCTTAACAAACAACTTACGAAATTTTGTGTTTTTTGCCTTTATAACACCCCCTTCCCCCATTTTGTAGTCCTGTGGAACACAATTCAGTGCTTCTTGAATCTGTGTCTCCCAGGCTATTGTCCTCAGTTTGGCTCAAATGAAACTCTTTTCTATTCCTATTACAGATTGTTTATTGATTCTTTCTGTCCACACAAGTTCTGTGGGAAAGCCTTTGGTGATTATCCTCCCTTTAGGAAACATGTGAGGACTCATGCTGGAGGGAAACTGTGGATGTTTTCACTTACTGTGCATAAAGGAAGTTAAAATGGGAGCGAGACTTTGTAAATGTTATGGATATGTAATTGCCTTTGTCAGTGTCTCATCTTCAGAGTGGACCACTAAAGTCATTAATTTTTGTTCTTTTGCAATGTAAACTTTTAAGACTATAAGTGTCCCTTTAAGTAAGTTCCTTCATTACATCACACAAGTCTTATATAGCATTTGCATTAAGAGTTCATTATAAATATCGTCAAATCTCCATAATGGCAATTTAAGTGATCCATGGATTATTTACGGGTATTTGATGTAATATTAGTATGTGGATATTTCAATAACATTTTTGTTTTGTAACATCGAATTTTGTACAAAGAACACTGCCTTTATTAAATTGATTCTTTGATATTTGTTGGGACTTGTTTTCTGTCATAGCCGAAAGTAGCAAATACTTCTAGCTACTTATTATCCATTCTCCCCTTCTTCTGTGCTTAGGAAACCCTGATTTTTCTTAGCTTAGTAACGTGTACTATAAAATATAATCTATATCCCAGCCATTTCTTTGCAGCCTAAAATCCATAGTCCTGGCCAGTGGGAAGTTGGCATAATCACTGGGTGGTAAAAGAATCTATAAAAAAAAAAGTGGATATATGTATATGTATAACTGATTCACTTTGCTGTACACCTGAAACTAACACAACATTGTAAATGAACTATACTCCAATAAAAAATTTTTTAGAAAATCACTGGGTGGTGCTTCAAAGAAACTCCTGAAAAGGGAAGTGTGTCATCAGGCTTACTCTCTTCACAATTTTCTCTTTGCCTCTTCCCATTGTTCCTGTCAGGAAAGTAGGCACAATGCCTAGGGTTGGAGGAGCCCTTTTATAGCTACAAGGATTATCTTAGTCTGCTCAGGCTGCTATAACAAAATACCATAAACTGGGTGGCTTATAAACAACACATATTTATTTCTCACAGTTCTGGAGGCTAAAAGTCTGAGATCAGGGTGCCAGCACATTGGGTTCTGGTGAGGGCCCTCTTCTGGGTTGCAGACTGTCAACCTCTAGTTGTATACCCACATGGTTGAGAGCGGACCAGAAGAAGCAAACTCTCTTGTGACACTTATAAGGCCACTAATCCCATTCATGAGTGCTCCACCCTATGAACTCATCTAATCCTAGTTACCTCCCAAAGGCCCCACTTCCTAATACCATCACATTGGGAGGTAGGGTTTCAATATACAACTTTTGGGAGGATGCAAATATTTGGTCCATGACAAGGATTAAGACTACAGGCTAAGGATGGAGTTACAAAAAACACATTTTGGCTCCACAATGCCATCTTTGAGTGGTTGCATCAATCCTAGACTGCCTATTTCTGCACTTCTTGTGACATGATAAAAGTAAACTTGCTTTCAGTTTAAGTCACCATTTTGTGTGTCGGATGGTGTCTATCACAGCTGAATAAAACCCTGGAGTAGATTAAAAAAAATTATCCATGTGTGGTTGAAAAAAATGTATATTCTATAATTTTATTACAAATTTTCATATATATGTCTATTAGATTGTGCTTGTTAAATGTGTTTTCAAGTATGATATGTACTATTGAATTTTTATTTCAACCTGTCATTTGCTGCTAGACATATGTTGCAATCTTCTTTTATGATTATGTATTGTTAAATTATCCTTGTAATCTTGATATCTTTTTCTCTTTCCTTTTTCCTGAGGCCGTGTTACTAAGTACAAAGAAGTTTGGACATTTAATTTCTTTCTGGTTAATTGTTCCTTTTATTCTTATGTAGCAATCATCTTTTTGCACTAACAGTGAATTTTCATTCATTCATCTTGCCCTCATGGTGCTTACATTATAGTGCCTGGGGTGGGGTGGGGTGGGGTGGGAGAAGATGGATGATAAACCAGTAAATGCAGTGAAAGAGCATGCAGAGGGAAATAGAGAGTGGGGAGGTTGAGGTTTATATTCTGTAGAGGATGGGCAAGGAAAACCTCCCAGTTAAGGGATTTGAAAAGAGACCAAAGTGAATTGAGAGAGCAAAGTTTCTGAAGCTGGGCGAGGGTGTTCCAGCAATTGCAAGGAGGACAGTGAGCCTGAAGTTGATCAAATAAAGGCAAGGGTGGAAGGAGGTAAAATCAGAGATGTAGCAGGTCCTCATCATATAAGGCCTTATAAGTTGCTGTAAGAACTTTGCCTTTTAACTCTCAATGAGGTGGAGATCCATTAGAGGGTTCTGAGCAGAGATATCAATGATATCACTTATGGTTTTAAAGGATCATTATGGCTATTATGTTTAGAATCAACTGTAGAGGGATGAAGGCAGAAGCAGGAAGACCAGTTAGGAGGCTGTTATGAAATCCAGGTGAGAGATAATAGTAGTTTGGACTAGGGTGGCAGCAGTTGTCAGATTCTGGATATATTTTTAAGATAGAACTGACAATATTTTCTGATGGGTTGGATGTGGTATGTGAGAGAAAAAAAGAAGTAAGAAATGACACAAAAGTAGTAGCTAAGTATTTCTGACATGAGCAAATCAGAATATCATAGTTTCTAGTTCCTCAGGGGGAAAGGCTGTGAGAACAGTAGGCACGGGTGGCAGCGGTGAGGAGAAAGGAGTTTGGTTGTTAACATGTTAAATTAGACATGCCTAGATGGCATCTAAGTGGAGAATGTCTGTGTGCAGTTTTCCATGAGTTTGGATGTAGAGGTAAAGCTATAGATATAAATCTGAATGTCTTGGGCCTATAAATGGTACTCAAAGCCATGAGACTAGATGTTATCACCTAGAGAGTGAGTATAGATAGGAAAGAGACGAGATCTGGGGACTGAGCCCTGGGGTACTTCAACTTTTACAGCTTGGGGAGATGAGGAGTAACATGCAAAGGAGACTGAGAGAGTGGAGAAATAAGAAAATCATATCTAGGAAATTAGTGATTAACGTGTTTCAAGAAGAGACAGATCAACTTTATCAAATACTGATAGGTCAGGTAAGATGAGGAATTAGCGTTGGATTGAAAATTGTGAAGGTCATTGGTGACTTTGTCTAAGTAGTGATAGGGGCAAAATCTTGATTGGAGTGGATTAGAGAGAAAGTGGAAGGACAGGAATTGGAGACAGGAAAGACAGCATTTCTTTTTGCCCTTAATGTCTGTTTTGTCTAGTATCAATATAACTATATCAGCTTTTTTGTTATTGTTTATTTGGTACATCTCCATTCTTTTTTATTGTGGTAAAATATACATAACATAAAATTTGCCATTTTAACCATGTTTACTTTTTCCATTCTTTTACTTTCAATCTTTCTGGGAATTTAGGTTTTTATTGTGCCTTTTGTAAACAGGTGAAAAGTCAGGCTGGATTTAAAATTTTCTAGTCTTTCATACTATTTTGATATAGGTAAAAATATTCACAGACATTTATGTAGTTATGGATGCTTAATAGTTCAAATAGCCTTTAGAAGAATAGACATGAACAACTTACAAGTCAGAGCAGGAAAAATGGAATGATAGAAAATTGAGAACAAAAAAACTTTGGTCTTAAAAAAGAGCTAGAAAGCAAGAAAAATAAACAAACAAAAATAGAAAAAGGGGCTTCCCTGGTGGCACAGTGGTTGAGAATCTGCCTGCCAATGCAGGGGACACGGGTTCGAGCCCTGGTCTGGGAAGATCCCACATGCCGCAGAGCAGCTAGGCCCGTGAGCCACAATTACTGAGCCTGCACGTCTGGAGCCTGTGCTCCGCAACAAGAGAAGCTGCGGTAGTGAGAGGCCCGTGCACCGCGATGAAGAGTGGCCCCCGATGCCACAACTAGAGAAAGCCCTCGCACAGAAACGAAGACCCAACACAGCCATAAATAAATAAATAAATAAATAAATAAATAAAAATTTTTAAAAACCCCAAAAAAACAAAGGGTGAAACTTTAAAAAAAAAAATAGAAAAGGGACTTCCCTGGTGGTGCAGTGGTTAAGAATCCACCTGCCAATGCAGGGGTCACTGGTTTGATCCCTGGTCCGTGAAGATCCCATATGCCATGGAGCAACTAAACCCGTGCACCACAACTACTGAGCCTGTGCTCTAGAGCCCACGAGCCACAACTACTGAGCCCTCACGCCACGGCTACTGAAGCCCGTGCGCCCTAGAGCACAAGCACCGCAACTGCTGAGCCCACGCATTCCAGGGCCCACGTGCTGCAACTACTGAGCCCGCGTGCTGCAACTACTGAAGCCCACATGCCTAGAGCCCGTGCTCCGCAACAAGAGAAGCCACCACAATGAGAAGCCCGTGCACTGCAACGAAGAGTAGCCCCTGCTCGCCACAACAAGAGAAAGCCCGCGTGCAGCAAAGAAGACTGAACGCAACCAAAAATAAAATTTAAAAAAAATATAGAAAAAATAAAACAAATAGAAAGCATGCAATAAGATGGTAGAAATAAATGCAAGTATGTTAATAATCACAATAAATATAATAGAAGAAATTCGCCAGCTAAAAGATTAAATTTTGTCACTGGGATAAAAAATGCAAGTTACCATCTGTTTATAGGAGACATCTAAAACATAAGGACAGAAAAGGTGGAAAGTCAAAGGATGGTGTGGTTATATTAATAGCAGACAATACAGACTTTAAGGCCAAAAATACTAAAAATAAAGAGAATAACTACATAATGATAAAACGTTCAATTCACTAAGAAGTTTCAATTCTAAAATCATATGCATTAATATGTAATAGTCTCTTGTGGTTGCCAAGGGGAAGGTGGTGGGGAAGGGAAGTATTGGGAGTTTGGGATTAACAGATGCAAACTATTATATATAGGATGAATAAACAACAAGGTCCTACTGTATAACACAGGGAACCATATTCAATATCCTGTGATAAACCATAATAGAAAAGAATATGAAAAAGAATATATATATGTATAACCGAGTCACTTTGCTGTACAGCAGAAATTAACACATTGTAAATCAACTGTACTTCAATAAAATTTTTAAAAAATGAAAAAAATAGTCTCAAGACATACAAGACAGAAGTTGATACTACTACTAGGGAAAAAGAAAAGAAATCTACTGTATATCATACATTACTGCTCTCAACTATCGCTTGTACTTGGCTAGGATGTTGGGGGGCAACTCAGACGAGATGTCTCTACTGAGCACCTTCAGCTATCACTCCAGTGCTGAGAGATATTTGACTCTACCACAGAATTTATGTGAATTCAGACATGTTCATCTAATCTCTCTAAGCTATAGTTTTCTTTTCTTTTTTTAAACTTTTAATTTTATTTATTTATTTGTTTATTTCAGTTGCCTCATCTTTTATTATTTATTTATTTATTTAAACATCTTTATTGCAGTATAATTGCTTTACAATGGTGTGTTAGTTTCTGCTTTATAACAAAGTGAATCAGCTATACATATACATATGCTCCCATATGTCCTCCCTCTTGCTTCTCCCTCCCACCCTCCCTATCCCACCCCTCTATGTGGTCACAAAGCACCGAGCTGATTTCCCTGTGCTATGCGGCTGCTTCCCACTAGCTATCTATTTTACATTTGGTAGTATATATTAGTCCATGCCACTCTCTCACTTCGTCCCAGCTTACCCTTCCCCCTCCCCGTGTCCTCAAGTCCATTCTCTACATCTGCGTCATTACATTATTCCTGTCCTGCCCCTAGGTTCTTCATAACCATTTTTTTTTAGGTTCCATATATACGTGTTAGCATACGATACTTGTTTTTCTCTTTCTGACTTACTTCACTCTGTATGACAGACTCTAGGTCCATCCACCTCACTACAAATAACTCAGTTTCATTTCTTTTTATGGCTGAGTAATATTCCATTGTATATATGTGCCACATCTTCTTTATCCATTCATCTGCCAATGGACACTTAGGTTGCTTCCATGTCCTGGCTATTGTAAATAGTGCTGCAATGAACATTGTGGTACAAGACTCTTTTTGAATTATGGTTTTCTCAGGGTATATGCCCAATAGTGGGATTGCTGGGTTATATGGTAGTTCTATTTTTATAAACTTTTAATTTTATACTGGAGTACAGTTGATTAACAATGTTGTGTTAGTTTCAGGTGTACAGAAAAGTGATTCAGTTATAAGCTATAGTTTTCTCATCAGTAAAACGGCAATAAAAATCTTTATCCCTTGGGGATATAGTTGGGAATAAACTATATAGTGCATGTGTTGGAAAGTTTTTTCTGCCCATCACTTCCATAGCTGGTTCTGCCTAGATGAAATGCCAAGGTTCAGTGGGATCTCCCTTCCAAAATCCCATTACCCTTCTAGGCTCTCAGCAGGTCACTGTTATTCTGTGAGGGGCTTATGAGTGCCCTGGGCCATGGAAAACAGAGCTGTCACATGAAGTTTTCATAATATGTGCAACAGAGATGACATATTTATCATAGCAGAATGTGGATGCTATGTTCACTTGTGGCCAATTATGTAGGATGAGGTACTCCAAGTGTTTTCTCTCTTCGTCATTGCCACCCCAATAGTTATGTCCCATAAGCTCTGGGAAAGACTGAACATAATTATGCCCTAATTGGGATCTGGAATGCTCATGCCTAGGTGCTCTGCCTCTTTGTCATTTCCTAACATTTTCTATTCTCATCAGCTGAACATGTAACTGGACCTAGGATCTCTCCCTGTCCAACCTACCCATAATATATCACAGAAAAGCCCTGCTTTGTGGGATGCAGAAATCCCTTCACTTTGACACCTTGTTGGGGGGACTTGTTCTGGAAAGCTCTCACTCTCCTTTCCTGAAGTTGGTAAAAAATTTTTTAAAAGCCCTGTCGAAACTTGTTTATTAGTTTGTTTATCTTTCTAGCTCCCCTGTATTATCCATGAGGACCATGGCCAGCTTCACAGCCACATTCCTTTCCAAGTTGCATTTTCTTTCTCTTTCAGTGACTTTGGGCTTCCTGTTTTTCTTCCCAACCATCTATAATGCAAGAAAGAAGTCAAGGATGGATTTATAATGCATCTGGTAAATCTTAGAATTCATTCGTAATAGGGCAAAACAGGAAACAGTCCAAATATCCATCAGCTGGTGAATGCATAAACAAATTGTGATACATCCGTACAATGGCTAATTACTCAGCAATAAAAAGAAGCAAAAGTGCTGACATACAATACAGATGAGTTTCAAAAGCGTTATGCTGAGTGAAAGAAGCCAGACACAAAAGACCATACTGTGTGACCCCATATATCTAAACTCCATATCACTCTATAACTCCATATGCATGCCTCTGTACTGTATATTTACCTGAAACTCTAGAACAGGCAAATCTAGTCCATGGTGCCATAAAGAAGGTCAGTGGTTACCTCAGGTTGGAGGTGGTGTATAGACCAGAAGTATCATGAGGGAGACTTCTGGGGACTATTCTATATTCTGATTTGAATGAGTTGTCAAAACTCATCAAATTGTGCAGTTAATATGTGAGCACATTATATACCTTACTGTGTATATTGTCTCTCAATAAAAGAAAAGTTTCTTAAAAAACAACAAAACTTAGAACACAGGATTTACCTCAGAATAATACCAACCCCCACCTTTTCCAAGAGGCATAGGTCTGTTTTTCCCAAGCATATTGATGCTTTCACAGATTCTGATTTTCTAACGTTTGCACCCATGAGATCTTCCTCTGTGGTCCTCTCCCTGCCTGAAGTCTCACCTGAAGGCGTTGGGGACTGAGTGATAGCTGCCTGAGTAGAGGGGATGGATCCATTTTGTTTGATGCTGTCTTCCTCACACCTCAACAATGCCTGGACCAGGGTTAGTGCCATAAATATGTGCTGAATGAATGACACTGGAAAGCCTCCTACTGTAACTGAGAGGACATTTCATCTCATGAACTTTTTAAGGTGCATGGTTCCCCACAACTTACTTGGTTTGTGTGCAAGAAAAATCCTCACTCAAGGAGGGAGGGCTGCAATAGGGTGGAACAGTGGGAGCTGTTTGTCAGTCTCTTCCCATGATCTCCATCTCCGTTGTTTCCCAGCAGATCTTTTCCCAAGAGTCAGTATCCAGCGGATTTTACATAGACGTGCATAGAAGTAACTATCTTGCTGGTACAAACAGATCCAAAATAAACATTCCCACAGTATTTCTGATTATTTTCTTTATTGGGGTATAATTTACATACAATAAAATGCTACCATCTTAGGGTATATAGGGTGTTGAGTTTTCACAAATATATAGACCCATGTAACCTCAACCCCTACCAAGATATTTCTATCACTCCAGAAAGTTTCATCATGATCTCTTCCCAGTCAATCCTCCCCACCCAGTAGTAACCATTATTCTGACTTCTATCACAATAGATTAGCTTTGCTTTTCTAAAACTTCAAGTAAATGGAATCATACAGAATGTACTATTTTCTTTGTGGCTTCTTTTACACAGCATATTGCTTTTGAGATTCCTCCATGCTGTTGCACGTATCAGTTTTTTGTTCCTTTTTATTGCTGAATAGTATTTCATTGTATGGACGTACCAGAGGTTGTTAACCTAGTCACCTGTTGTTGGATAGTTTGGAGCTATTATGAATAATGTTGCTATGCACATCCATGAAGGGCAATGAGTTGGTTTCTGAAATGAAAGTCATAACATCCTTCAGGAAATGTCAGTGTTTGGCTGCTCCATAGTTTCGGTTTTAGAAACTATGTGGGTCAGTAACTGGCAATCTGGGAAGACGGATGATTGGAAACCTGCCGGGGATGTGGCACTGGTGTGCCTGTGTTGGGCATTATTGAAGGTTCCTGTGGTCATCACTGTGGATTAGTGATGTGAAGAGCCTGGTCATGCCAGTGATTGGGGGACTTTGAAGTGTCCTCTGGCAGTCCCTGTAGTTCAGCCATGGGTGGCTTCTGCTGGTCAGTGAATGATTGGCAGCCAGAGGAATCAGGGGCATGGTCCCAGGGATTTGGGACCTCACGTGACCAGAGATCAACTTTCCTGAGTTCGTCAATCACTGGAGGACCTGGTGCACACCTGGTTTTCAGTGTCTAAGAAGTGGGTGGGGAGGGTGAGTTTGAGTTTTCATCTCTGTCAGAAGAGGGAGGGCCAGGTAGGTTGCCCTGGATGTGCACTGAAACATGCAGAAGCTCAGTTTATGCACACAAGATGTTGTCCCCCCTCAGCCTGAGCACTTTGAAGACAATGGAAAATAGGAATATTGTTTATTGGGAACCAACCCTGCATGGGGTTCAGAATCGCAGAGTGAGAGGGACTTCCCTGGTGGTCCAGTGGTTAAGACTCCACGCTCCCAATGCAGGGGGCATGGGTTTGATCCCTGGTCGGGGAAGATCCCACATGCCGCATGGCACAGCCAAAAAAAAAAAAAAAAAAAAAAGAATCACAGAGTGACTGAGTATGGGCACTTTGGAGTCAGCTGACCTTGGCTTAAGTATTTCCTGGTCCTTGTACTTGCTAGCAGTGTGATCTTGGGCAACCGACTTCACCTCACTGTGCTTCAGCTGCTTCTACTGTCAAATGGTCCTAATGATAATCATTGTCATGTAGCTGACAAGGTTGCAGTGAAAATTAAATGAGGTACCTGATATTGATCACCAGGGCCTCAGGACAGAGGCAAATTCCAGACTTGGTGTCCCTGAGACAGGTCACCATCTTCCTGCTGCGTGAGCACCACGTGGCTGGTGTCCCACATCCAGAGCCCTTCCTGTTTCAGTGGAAAATGTGATGCAGCCGATGGAGGAAAGGTGGGATGGGAGGGTCAGCCCCACAGCCTAGAGGAGGGGGAGGCAGCTCCCTGCAGGGTGTCTGCGAGCAAGGTCTGGGTGGGGGTGACCACCGGCCCCAGTCAGGGAGACGCTACCCCCTGATGCCCCACACAGGCCCTTCAGTCCTCACTGGCTCTGTGCACATGCTCAGTTGATCCCCACCAGAGCTGCTTTCCCCCCAGCACAATACTGTTAATTAAGCTATAGACCTAATTCAAATTTCACCATTTTTTCCACTAGTGTTCTTTTTGTTTCAAGATCTTCTCCAACCTTTGACTGTTCCTCTGTCTATCCTTGTCTTTAATGACCTTGACACTTTTGAAAAGTACAGTTCAGGTATTTTGTAGAATGTCTCTCAATTTAGGTTTGTCTGTTGTTTTCTCATGATTAGATTTAGGTTTTGCACTTTAGCAAGAATGCCACAGAAATGTCCTCAGTGCACTTCTTGAGGAGGTACGTGATGTCGATGTTAACCTTGATCATTTGGTTAAGGTAATATCTGCTGGTTTCTCCATTGTAAAGTTTCTATTTTTCCCATTGTACTTAATAAATACCTTGGAGAAGATACTTTGAGACTATGCAAATATTCTGTTTCTATTCAATCTTTTGCCCACTAATTTTAGCATCTATCAGTGGATCTTGCCTACAATAATTATTACCGTGGTGTTTGCCCAATAGTGGTTTTGTATTTCCTTCATTCCTTCTACATTTATTAATTGGGATTATTCTCTAAGAAAGAGCTGTCCCTCCCCTCTCACTTATTTATTGTTTTTTTTATTCACTTTTTAATTTAAATCAGTATGGACTCATGGATATTTATTTTATTCTCTGGGTTATCCTCCAATACAGTAGCCCCTTCTTATCCGCAGTTTAGTTTTCCACAGTTTCAGTTACCCATGGTCAAATGTGGTCCAAAAATATTAAATGGAAAATTCCAGAAACCAACAATTTATAAGTTTTAAAACTGTGTGCCATTCTGAGTAGTGTGATTAAATCTCCCGCCACCCCGCTTCGTCCTGCCTGGGGCTGTGAATCATCCCTTCATCCAGTGTATCCCACCCGTTTGTTGCAATATAGCAGTGATTGTGTTCAAGTAACCATTATTTTACTTAATAATGGTCCCAAAGTGCAGGAGTAGTGATGCTGGCAGTTTGGCTATTCTCTACTGTGCCTAATTTATAAATTAAACTTTATCATAGGTATGTGTATGTATAGGGAAAAATAGTATGTATAAGGTTCGGTACAATACGTGGTTTCAGGCATCCACTGGGGATCTTGGAACATATCTCCCATGGATAAGGGGGGAGCTACTGAACTAGCATTATTTATTGTGTTGTTCACATTGTCCCAGCTGTGGCCATTGGGAGCTCCTTCAGGTTGGCTCCTGTATCCTTTTTTTATTATTTAAATAAACTTTTAAAAATCTACAATAGCTTTCGATTTATAGAAAAGTCTCAAAGATAGTTTTCCCTATTGTTAACATCCTACATTGCTATGGTATGTTTGTCACAACTAAGGAACCAACATTGGTACATTACTGTTAACTAAACTACACACTTTATTCGCATTTCTTTGGTTTTAAACTAATGTCTTTTTTCTGTTCCAGGATCTCATCTAGGACACCACATTACATTTATTCATCATGTCTCTTTGGCTTCCCCTAGACTGTGACAGTTTCTCAAACTTTCCTTGTTTGTGATGACCTTGACAGTTTTTAGGAGTACTGGTCAAGTGATTGATAGAACATTCTTCAGTTGGTTTTATCTGACATTTTTCTCATTACCAGACTAGGGTTTGAGATTTTGGGAAGAATACCACAGAAGCGAAGTGCCATTCTCATTACTTCATATCAGGGGTACATGCTATCAACCTGACTTATCCCCAATAATGTTAACCTTGATCACTCCCTTGGCAGATGTTTGCCAGCTTTCTCCACTATAAAGTTACTCCCCACCCCCTTTCTATACTCTACTCTTAGGAAGCAAGTCACTAAGCACACGACCCTCCCCCACCCAGGGATGGGGAGAGGATGTTAACCACCACCTCCTGGAAGGTGAAATATCTACACACATTATTTGAAATTCTCCAAATTATTTGTCTCATCTCTCCCATTTATTAATTTATTCAATCCTGTGTTTATATCAGTATGGACTTATGGATATTCATTTTTATTTCATGGGTTATAATCCAATACTATTATTTATTTTTGTTGCTCAGATTTCTAGCTTTGGCCATTAGGAGCTCCTCTGGGTTGGCTTCTGTATCTTTTTGACATGCCCGGCCTTTTTGGAGTACATTCTTACTTTTTGGCACCACAAGATATTTCAAGTTCATCTTGTAGTTTCCCTGCTCCAGCCCTGGACTCAACCACTTCTCCAAGAAGCCCTAACTCCTTTTATTGGAGAATGGTATTGAGAAACAGGATCTGGGCACTAAATGTGCTCACTGACTAGTCAGAACACTCCAATGTTACCTAATATATTCTTAGAGCCCAATCAAGAGACAGAAATCACACAGGAGTTTGAAGAGAGCATGTTTAATATAAGTAATTAACTATAACAGGGAATTGGAGTAATGGGAGATCGGCTACTAAGAGGTAAAGAGCACTCCAAAGAATAGCAAATGTAGGGAGTAGCCTTTATCCCTAGTGCTGAGATAAAGCACCTGAGAAAGAGGCCACTCCCCATCTCTCCACCCCGGCTTAGAATTTGATCTAATTGGAAAGGGCACGACCATGACCCATTGGATGGCAAAGAAGTTTGCTGAGCAGGTTGGCAGGGCCTGATGGAAGTCTGCCCTCTGGGATGACAGGGGAGGATGTTTATGGGATGTGCCACATGCTTATGGCCGCTGGGTGCTGCTGTCCACCTAGGGATGCATTGCAGAAGCCATGGGTGCTGCAGGAACTTGGTGAGAGCAGCACACCAGAACTAGGAAGAGACGTCTCTTCCTCCTCCAGTGTATTTCTATGCCCTCTACTGATACCTGAAATACTTAGGCTAATTTCTTTCCTTTCCCATCCTCTTCAGTGCCGTTATACTATTCATTTTAAATATAGGTATGTTCATTTGTTAGCTTATATGTCATTTAGGTTTCACCCCACATTGTAGTTAATTTTAATTTTAATTTTTTTGGAGTATGTGAAACAGTATGGTTCCATGAGTCAAAGCTACACAAAAAGGTATATTCAGAGAAGCGTCACTTACCTCCTTGTCCCTACTATCCTATCCCTTTCCCACCCATCCCCTGTAGGTAAGTGAGCTCTTTAGTTTCAAGTGTATCCTCCTGTATTTCTTTTGCAAGTACATGTATGTCTTTTTTTTTTTTTTAATGAATAGCCCAGTTTGCTTTTTTTTTTTTTAAAGAAACTCACGTTCTTTTATTTATTTATTTATTTATTTATGACTGTGTTGAGTCTTCGTTTCTGTGCGAGGGCTTTCTCCAGCTGCGGCAAGTGGGGACCACTCTTCATCGCGGTGCGCGGGCCTCTCACTATCGCGGCCTCTCTTGTTGCGGAGCACAGGCTCCAGACGTGCAGGCTCAGTAGTTGTGGCTCACGGGCTTAGTTGTTCCGCGGCATGTGGGATCTTCCCAGACCAGGGCTCGAACCCGTGTCCCCTGCATTGGCAGGCAGATTCTCAACCACTGCGCCACCAGGGAAGCCCGTATGTCTTCTTATATCCCCTTCTTTCTAGATACTCTTTAAAGCTTCACTTTTTTCATTTAACAGTATGAAATCATTCCATATCCATTCATAATCTTCCTTTTGTTGGATATCTTTAAGGTGGATTTCTAGATGTAGGATTGCTGACTCAAGAGGTAAGAACAAATGTAGTTTAGTTAGATATTACCCAATTCCTCGCCAGAAGGATTGAACCAATTTGTGTTCCCAACAGAAATATACTAGAGTGCTTTTTTCCCCACAGCCTCACCAATATAATATATTGTCACACTTTTAATTTTTACCAGTTTGATAGATGAGAAATGGCATCTCGGTGTTATTTTAGTGTGCATTTTCCTAATTATAAGTAAGTTTAAACTTTAAAAATATATTTGGTACATCTCTTTTTCTTTTTGTGAATTGCCTGTTCATGTCTTCCCATTTTTTAAATTTATTTTTTATTAAAGTATAGTTGATTTACAATGTTGTGTTAATTTCTGCTGTACAGCAGTGATTCAGTTATACATATACATACATTCTTTTTAAAATATTTTTTCCATTGTTTATCCATTCCATATATAATAGCTTGCATATGCTAACCCCAACGTCCTACTCCATCCCTCCCCCACCCTCCATCCCCCTTGGAAACCACAAATCTGTTTTCTATGTCTGTGAGTCTGTTTCTGTTTCATAGATGCATTCGTGTCATGTTTTAGATTTCATATAGAAGTGATATCATATGGTGTTTGTCTTTCTCTTTCTGACTTACCGCACTTAGTATGATAATCTCTAGTTGTATCCATGTTGCTGAAAATGGCATTATTTCATTCTTTTTGATGGCTGAGTAGTATTCCATTGTATATATGTACCACACCTTCTTTATCCATTCATCTGTCAGTGGACATTTAGGTTGTTCCCATATTTTTAAAATGAGGTTTTTAGGCCCATGTTTCTCAGTTTTTAAGAGTTCTTTATATCAGGGATCAGCAAAGTAGAACCCATAGGCCAAATCTGGCCCACCACCAGTTTTTATAAATAAAGTTTTATTGAAACACAGCCACACTCATTTGTTTACATATTGTCTATGCTGCTTTCACACTACACCTGCAGAGTTGATTGAGTCAATTCTTTTCATTCTTGTTTCTTTATTCTGCTCTGCGGTAGTTATTTCCACTATTTTATCTTCCAGGTCACTTATCCGTTCTTCTGCCTCAGTTATTCTGCTATTGATTCCTTCTAGAGAATTTTTAATTTCATTTATTGTGTTGTTCATCATTGTTTCTTTGCGCTTTAATTCTTCTAGGTCCTTGTTAAACGTTTCTTGTATTTTCTCCATTCTATTTCCAAGATTTTGGACCATCTTTACTATCATTACTCTGAATTCTTTTTCAGGTAGACTGCCTATTTCCTCGTCATTTGTTTGGTCTGGTGGGTTTTCACCTTGCTCCTTCATCTGCTGTGTATATCTCTGTCTTCTCATTTTGCTTAACTTACTGTGTTTGGGGTCTCCTTTTCGCAGGCTGCAGGTTCGTAGTTCCTGTTGTTTTTGGTGTCTGCCCCCAATGGCTAAGGTTGGTTCAGTGGGTTGTGTAGGCTTCCTGGTGGAGGGGACTGGTGCCTGTGTTCTGGTGGATGAGGCTGGATCTTGTCTTTCTGGTGGGCAGGACCGCGTCTGGTGGTGTTTTGGGGTGTCTGTGACCTTACTGTGATTTTAGGCAGCCTCTCTGCTAATGGGTGGGGTTGTGTTCCTGCCTTGCTAGTTGTAGGGTGTCCAGCACTGTAGCTTTCTGGTTGTTGAATGGAGCTGGCTCTTAGCTTTGAGATGGAGATCTCTGGGAGAGCTTTCACCGTTTGATATTACGTGGAGCTGGGAGGTCTCTGGTAGACCAATGTCCTGAACTCGGCTCTCCCACCTCAGAGGTACAGGTCTGACACTTGGCTGGAGCACCAAGACCCTGTCAGCCACACAGCTCAGAATTAAAGGGAGAAAGAAAGAAATAAAAAAATAAAATAAAGTTTTTAAAATAAAAAAAATTATTAAAAATTAAAAAAAAAGAAAGAAAGAAAGAAGAGAGCAACCAAACCAAAACACAAATCCACCAATGATATCAAGCACTAAAAACTATACTAAAAAAAAAAACCCAAAAAACGGACAGACAGAACCCTAGGACAAATGGTAAAAGCAAAGCTATACAGACAAAATCACACAAAGGATACACACACACACTCACAAAAAGAGAAAAAGGAAAAATATATATATATCTATATATATATAAAAAAAGGAAGAGAGCAACCAAATCAATAAACATATCTACCAATGATAATAAACTCTAAATACTAAACTAAGATAAACATAAAACCAGAAACAAATTAGATGCAGAAAGCAAACTCCAAGTCTACAGTTGTTCCCAAAGTCCACTGCCTCAATTTTGGGATGATTTGTTGTCTATGCAGGTATTCCAGAGATGCAAGTTGATTGTGAAGATTCAATCTGCTGCTCCTGAGGCTGCTGGGAGAAATTTCCCTTTCTCTTATTTTTTGCACGGCTCCTGGGGTTCGGCTTTGGATTTGGCCCCACGTCTGCGTGTAGGTCGCCTGAGGGTGTCTGTTCTTCGCTCAGACAGGATGGGGTTAAAGTAGCAGCTGATTAGGGGGCTCTGGCTCACTCACGCCAGGGGGAGGGAGGGGTACAGAATGCGGGGCAAACCTGTGGTGGCAGAGGCTGGCGTGACATTGCAACAGCCTGAGGTGCGCCGTGCGTTCTCCCTGGGAAGTTGTCCCTGGATCACGGGACCCTGGCAGTGGTGGGCTGCACAGGCTCCCGGGAGGGGAGGTGTGGATAGTGACCTGTGCTCGCACACAGGCTTCTTGGTGGCGGCAGCAGCAGCCTTAGTGTCTCATGCCTGTCTCTCGTGTCCGCACTGATAGCCGTGGCTCACGCTCGTCTCTGGAGCTCGTTTAGGCGATGCTCTGAATCCCCTCTCCTTGCGCACCCCCAAACAATGGTCCTCCAATACTTCTAGGTAGGTCTCTGGACCTGCTGTGGCACTGTGGGGCCAGCTCAGACTCTGATCTGGCCTTACTCCTGCGTGTACTTGTCTCCAAAGTCCACAGTTGCCCCCAAAGTCCACAGCCTCAATTGTGGGAACACTCGTTTTCTCTTCAGATATTTCACAGATTCAGGTTTTACCAAGCCAATTGCAGGGGTTTAATCCACTGCTCCTGTGGCTGCACGGAGAGATTTCCCTTTCTCTTCTTTGGTCATACAGCCCCTGGAGTTCAGCTTTGGTTTTGGCCCTTCCTCTGCCTGTCAGCCATCCTCAGGCATCTGTTCCTGCCCAACCAAGAGGGGTGAAAGCAGAGGCTGATTAGGGCTCACTTGCTCACTCAGGCCGGGGAGAGGGAGGGATACAGCAGTCACAATTGGGGTGTGTGGGGAGTGCCTGCAGTGGCAGAAGCCAGCAGGAAGTTGCTACAGCCTGAGGTGTGCCGTGCGTTCTCCCAGGGAAGTTGGCCCCAGATCATGGGACCCTTGGCAGTGGTGGGCAGCACAGGCTCCCGGGAAGGTGTGGGCAGTGAACTGCACTTGCTCACAGGACGCTCGGCAGCAGCAGCGGCAGCCGTCGCGCCCGCCTCTGGGATCCTAGGTAGCAGCTGCGGCTCGCATGGGTGATGCCCTGCTGTCTGTGAGTGCATGTAGGTAGAAGCTCCTATGGTGGGATTGCCCCTCTCCTTGAGCACCCTGCAGCAATGGTCTCTTGCCTCTCAGGAAGGCCTAGGCTTTTTCCCAGACCCCCTCAGCTGTGGCGCACTAGCCCCCTCAGGCTGTCTCCACACAGCCAACCCCAGTCCTCTCCCTGGGGTCTGACCTCCGAAGCCTGAGCCTCAGTGCCCAGCCCCCACCTGCCCTGAGCAGACAAGCATCTCAGGCTGGGGAGTGCTGGTCGGCGCCGAGCCTCTGTGCGGGAATCTCTGCGCTTTGCCCTCTGCACCCCTGTTGCTGCGCTCTTCTCCGTGGCTCCGAAGCTTCCCCCCTGTCACCCCCCATCTCCACCAGTGAATGGACTTCCTAGTGTGTGGAAACTTTTCCTCCTTCATGACTCCCTCCCAGAGGTGCAAGTCCTGTCCCTATTCTTTAGTCTCTGTTTTTTTCTTTTTTCTTTTGCCCTACCCAGCTACGTGGAGATTTTCTTGCCCTTTTGGAAGTCTGAGGTCTTCTGCCAGCGTTCAGTAGGTGTTCTGTAGGAGTTGTTCCATGTGTAGATGTATTTTTTAAAATTAATTAATTTATTTATTTATTTTTGGCTGTGTTGGGTCTTTGTTTCTGTGCGAGGGCTTTCTCCAGTTCTGGCAAGTGGGGGCCACTCTTCATCACGGTGCGCAGGCCTCTCACTTTCGCAGCCTCTCTTGTTGCAGAGCACAGGCTCCAGACACGCAGGCTCAGTAGTCGTGGCTCACGGGCCTAGCCGCTCTGCGGCATGTGGGATCTTCCCAGACTAGGGCTCGAACCCGTGCCCCCTGCACTGGCAGGCGGACTCTCAACCACTGTGCCACCAGGGAAGCCCATGTATTTTTGATGTATTTGTGGGGAGGAAGGTGATCTCCATGTCTTACTCCCCTGCCATCTTGAAGGTCCTCCTGGAAGTTTTATTTTT
The DNA here is from genome assembly GCF_028023285.1 of Balaenoptera ricei. Taxonomy (NCBI): domain Eukaryota; kingdom Metazoa; phylum Chordata; class Mammalia; order Artiodactyla; family Balaenopteridae; genus Balaenoptera; species Balaenoptera ricei. Next base: position 43,769,651 of record NC_082660.1, read on the forward strand.
TTTTAATTACAGATTCAATTTCACTTCTAGTGGTCAGTCTGTTCAAACTGTGTTTCTGCTTGACTCTGTCTTGGCAGGATGTATGTTTCTAGAAATTTGTCCATTTCTTCTACGTTGTCCAATTTGTTGGCATATAACTGTTCACAGTATTCTCTTATGATTTTTTTAATCTCTGTGATATCATTATTATCTCTCCTCTTTCATTTCTTATTTTGTTTATTTGGGTCCTCTCTCTTTTCTTCTTTGTGAGCCTGGCTAAACATTTATCAGTTTCATTATCTTTTTTAAAACCCAGCTCTTGGTTTCATTTACCTTTTTGGTTTTTTTATCTCTATTTTATTTATTTCCTCTCTGATCTTTACTATTTCCTTCCTTCTTCTGACTTTGGGCTTTGTTTGTTCTTCTTTTTCTAACTCTTTTATGTGGTAGGCTAGGTTGTTTATTTGAGATTTTTCTTATTTCTTGAGAATGGTCTGTAATGCTATGAACTGATTTTGCTGCATCCCACAGATTTTGGAAAGTTGTGTTTTCATTTTCATTTGTCTTGAGGTATTTTCTGATTTCCTCTTTGATTTCATTGTTGACTTATTTTTTTAATAGCATGTTGTTTAGTCTCCACGTGTTTGTTCTTTTCCCCTTTTTCTTTCTGTAGTTATTTTCTAGCTTTGTGCCTTTGTGGTCGGAAAAGATACTTGAAATAATTTCTATCCTCTTAAATTTGTTGAGGCTTGTTTTGTGACTTAGGATGTGATCTATCCTGGAGAGCATTGCATTTGCACCTGAAAAGAATGTGTATTATGCTTTCTTTGAACGTAGTGCCCTGTAGATATCAATTAAGTCCAACTGGTCTATTGTGTCATTTAGGACCTCTGTTGCTTTATTGATTTTCTGTCTCAGTGATCTGTCCATTGATGTCAGTGGGGCGTTAAAGTCTCCTACTCTTATTGTACTATTGTCAATTTCTTCCTTTATGTCTGTCAGCATTTGCTTTACATATTTAGGTGCTCCTGTATTGGGCACATATATGTTAACGAGTGTAGTATCCTCTTCTTCTATTGTTCACTTTATCATTATATAATGCCCTTCTTTGTCTTTCATTATAGCCTTTGTTTTAAAGTGTATTTTGATACGAGTATTGCTACCCCTGCTTTCTTGTCATCTCCATTTGCACGGAATAACTTTTTCCATCCCCTCACTTTCATTCTGTGTGTGTCTTTCACCCTGAAGTCTCTTGTAGGCAGCATATTGAAGGGTCTTGTTTTTTTATCCAATCAGCCACCCTGTTTTGATTGGAGTATTTAGTCCATTGACATTTAAAGTAATTATTGATAGGTATGTATTTATTACCATTTAATTCCTTGTTTTCTCATTTTTTTGTAGTTCTTTGTTCATTTCTTTTTCTTTTTGTGGTTTGATGATTTTCTTTTGTAGTATGCCTGAGTTCCTTTCTTTTTGGTTTTTATGTATCTATTGTTGATTTTTGATTTGTGGTTACCATGGGATTCATATATGTTGACCCATAATTGTATCTACTTGCTATAAACTGACAATCATTTAAGTTCAAACACATTCTAGAAGGTGTACATTTTTTACTTCCCTCCCCCACATTTTGTGATTTTGATGTTCTATTTTACATCTTCATGCTTATCCTTTTGCTGTTAATTGTAGTTATAATTGCTTTTACAAAATTTTTTTGATTGTTTTTTAATCTATGTACTGGCTTATTTAAGTGATCATCAATCCTTTTATATATTTGCCTTTCCTATTGTGATTTTTCCTTTCCAATAGATTCTTGCTTCTTTTCTTTTTAGACAAAACCCTTCAATATTTCTTTTAGGGAGGTTAATATTGCTGAATTCTTTTAGTTTTTGCTTGTCTGAGAAATTCTTTATCTTTCTTTCTATTCTAAATGGTAATCTTGCTGGGTAGGGTATCCTAGGTTGCAGGTTTTTCCCTTTCAGGACTTTGAATATATCATGCCACTCCCTCTGGCCTGCAAAGTTTCTGAAAAGAAATCAGCTGAGAGCCTTATGGGGGTTCCCTTGTAACTGACTCCATTTTTCTTTGCTGCCTTTAGAATCCTCTCTTTATCTTTAACTTTTCCCATTTTAATTATGATATATCTTGGTGTGAGTCTGTATGGGTTCATCTTGTTTGGGACCCTCTGTGCTTCCTGTACCTAGATATCTGTTTCTTTCTTTAGGTTTCAGAAGTTTTCAACCATAATTTCTTCAAATACATTTCAATTCCCTTTTCTCTCTTTTCTCCTTCTGGAACCCCTATAATGCGGATGTTGGCATGTTCTATATTATCCCATAGATCTCATATGTTGCTTTCGTTTTCTTTTTCATTTGTCTTTCTGTCTGCTGTTCTAATTGGATGATTTCCATTTTTCTATCTTCCAGATCAGTTATGTGTTCTTCTGTATCACCTAGTCTGCTGTTAATTCCTCCTAGTGTATTTGTCATTTCAGTTATTTTATTCTTCAGTTCTGCCTGGTTCTTTTTAATATTTTCTTGTTCCTTGTTAAAATTCTCACTGTGTTCATATATTTGATTCCCTAATTCGGTTAGCATTTTATTGCTAATGCTTTGAAGTCTTTAATAATAATAAATAATTTATGTTTCATTAGTTGTTTTTTCAGGGGTTTTCTCTTGTTCTTTCATCTCAAGAAAATTCCTCTGCCTTCTCATTTTGCTTAACTTCTTCTGTCTCTATGAAATTAGGTGAAATAGTTACCTATACCAATCTTGAAGGAGGGTCCCTGTGTGGGAGCATCACAATACTGTCTTCATGTGCCCAGTGGCTTTGATGGGAGAGCTGGATCTGAAGTGAGCATGAATCACATCTTCCCCAAGAGCGTGCTGGTAGCTATCACATTGGTAGGAGGTGGGGCTGGAAATGGAGGGGCTAGAGCCAGGGCCAGATGTGGGCTAGGGCTTCTCCTCTGCTCAGTGGCCAACACCACCCTATTGGGGGTGGGGGTGGGTCCTAACTTGCTGGAGCATAAGTTCTAAGAGTCTGGTCTGAGCTGGCTCCATTCCCTCTAAGTGTGTGCTCTCCCGTCTCCCAGCACTGGCACCCTTGTCCCAAAGGGGAGCAGTGCTGGAGCAAGAGGAGCTGGAGCAGGTGCTTGGTGTGGGTCAGGGCACAGGCTGTGGCAGTACCAGCACCAGTCAGTGTTCTGGACCATTCCTGCAAGTGCCAACAATGGCTGCCTTCACCTTGTTTAGGTGCCATGCTGGGCCTGAGCCAGCTCTATCCCTCACAACTGCGCACTCCTCTCTGCCATGGTAGCCCTCACCCTAGTGCAGAGCTGCACCATGGAGCAAGTGGGGTCAGAGCAGATGCTTAGCTCAGGCTGGGTCACATGCTGGGTTGGTCATGGGAAACCAGCCAGAGTCCTGGGTAGTTTCAATATGCTTCCCCACCCTTGTTCCGGGGAGTAAGCAAGCATGTGTATGCTCTTCATGAGTGGTGTGTAAGTTTCTTACAGCCCTCCTATTAGTCTCACTGGTTTTCAAACCAGCTCGTTTCTTGTCTTCCCCGTGTCAGACCCCAAGGCTGGGTGCTCAATATGTGGCTTGAACTTCTCACTCCCCAGGGAGGACCTCTGAGCCTGTGCAGTCCCCTTCATCTTCTGTGCCGCCTCCCAGGGGTGCAGGTCTTAACCTGATTGCTTCTCTTCCCTTCCTAGTTGATTCTGTGTGGATCATTTTTACAGCCTTTTTGCCAGTCTCCAGTTTGTTTTCAGTGAGAATTGCTCCACACGTTGATGTATTTTTCATGTGTTTGTGGGTGTAGGTGAGCCCTGCATCCTCTTCCTCTGCCATCTTGATCTCCCCTTCTCTCCTCCCTCCCCCTTTTTCCAATCTCCTCTTCTCCTGAACTTTGAAAAACTTTAAGAATTACAAAAACAGCTTTCAAAAAAACTGTTCTGAAAGCTGCAGGCATGAGATTGCACCTATGATCCTGAGAAAAAGGCATGAAAAACTTGAACAGTCTCTCAACAGTTCCAACCACAAATTTTCAGCAGTTACAGATAAGAAAAATTGCAGCCTGGGACAGACCACAGTCATATGCCCTTCTTGCCCTATATAAACTAATCCTGCTTCAGCTTGGGAAGTCTATTGTTCTTAAGTTTCTAACTGATGCATATCAGCTGAGTAAAATCTTTAAGTACTCTTAGAGTCACAGTTTTTCTCTTGACAGGTTCATTCTGTAATAATAAAGGGGTTAATTCATCAAAAGGACATAACAATCCTGAATGTTTAGGGACCTAATAACAGAACTTCAAAATATGTCAAGAAAAACCTGATAGAACTGCAAGGAGAAATAAATAAATCCACAATTACAGTCCAATATTTCAACACCCATCTCTCAATAATCACTAGAATAAGTAAACAGAAGAGAAAAAGTAAGGATATAGAAGACTTGGATAACACTATCAACCAACTTGCCCTCATTGACATTTATAGAGCATATCAGTAGACTACACTTCCTTTACAAGAGCACTTGTAACCCATTTACCAAGATAGACCATATTCAGGGTCATGAAACCAATCAAATACATTTAAAAGTATTCATATCATACAAAGTATGGCCTGGGACCAGAACTGAATTAAATTAGACATCAAAACCAGAAAGATCCCTGGGAAATCCCCAAATGTTTTGAAACTAAATTACATGCTTGTAAATAATCTGTAGACTAAAGAAGAAATAAAACTTGAAATTAGAAGGTATTTTGACTGAAATGAAAATGAAAGCACAGCATATAAAAATTTGGGGATTCAGCTAAAGAAATATTTAGAGGTAAATTTATAGCACTAAACATTTACATTAGAAATTAAGAATGCTCTTAAAGCAATAATTTTAGCTTCCTTCTTAAGAAACAAAAGCCATAGGAGCAAATTAAATCTAAAGTAATTAGAAGAAGGGAAATAATAAAGATCAGAGCAGAAATCAATGAAATAGAAACCAGAAGATCAATAGAGGAAATCAATGAAACCAGAAGCTAGTTCTTCGAGAAGATCAATAAAATTGTGAAACCTCTAACCAAAATGATCAGGAAAAAAAGAGAGAAGACACTAGTCACTAAGATTAAGAATGACAGAGGTGAAATCACTGCAGATCCTAAAGATGTAAAAAAGGATAAAAGGGAGCACTATTAGAAAAGATGGAGGAGTAAGGACCCCTGGAATTTCACCCTTCCATACAAGCAATGAAAAAACTGGCAAATATTGTCAAAATCAACTTTTTCACAACTCTGGAAATTAACCAAAGTTTTTCAGTTACCTGGGAAGCATTTAGTCAAGAACGTATACTGAATCTCAGTAAGAACAGCAAGTTCTGTGGCATTTTAACTTACCCTACTCCCACCCCCAACTCCCCAGTTCAGTGGCAGACTTGAAAAGACCACATTCCCGGTACTGGTAGGAGCAGAACAGAGTTATTGCTCTTTCTAAGAGCTGCTATAAACGTGGGAGTACAAATATCTCTTTAAGACCCTGCTTTCAATTCTTTTGAATATATATCCAGAAATGGAATTGCTGGATCATATGGTAGTTCTATTTTTAATTTTTTGAGAAACTGTTATACTTTTTTCCATAGTGGCTGTACATTTTACATTCCCACTAACAGTGTGCAAGGGTTCCAATTTTTCCACATCCTTGCCAACACTAGCTATTTTCTGGTTTTTGATAGTAGCTCTGCTAATGAGCATGAAGTGGTATTACATGTAGTTTTTTTTTTTAAACTTTGGGTTTATTTATTTTTTATTTATTTATTTATGGCTGTGTTGGGTCTTCGTTTCTGTGCGAGGGCTTTCTCTAGTTGCGGCAAGCGGGGGCCACGCTTCATCGCGGTGCGTGGGCCTCTCACTATCGCGGCCTCTCTTGTTGCAGGGCACAGGCTCCAGACGCGCAGGCTCAGTAATTGTGGCTCACGGGCCTAGTTGCTCCGCGGCATGTGGGATCTTCCCAGACCAGGGCTCGAACCCGTGTCCCCTGCATTGGCAGGCAGATTCTCAACCACTGCGCCACCAGGGAAGCCCTACATGTAGTTTTGATTTGCATTTCTCTAACAATTAGTGATGTTGAGTGTATTTTCATGTGCCTGTTGTCCATCTGTGTGTCTTCCTTGGAAAATGTCTATTCAGGTCCTCTGCCCACTTTTTTTTTTTGGCCACACTGTGCAGCATACGGGATCTTAGTTCCCTGACCAGGGATCGAACCCGCGGCCCTTGCATTGGAAGCACAAAGTCTTAACCACTGGACTGCCAGGGAAGTCCCATACCCACTTTTTAATTGGGTTGTTTTGTTGTTGAGTTTTAGTTCTCTATATATTCTGGATATTAATCCCTTATCAGATATACGATTTGCAAATATTTTCACCCATTTTGTGTGTTGCCTTTTTCGCTCTATTGATAGTGTCTTTTTAAAAAATTTATTTATTTATTTTTGGCTGCATTGGGTCTTTGTGCTGTGTGTGGGCTTTCTCTAGTTGCGGCGAGCAGGGGCTACTCTTTGTTGCGGTGCACAGGCTTCTCATTGTGGTGGCTTCTCTTGTTGCGGAGCCCGGGCTCTAGGCACGGGCTTCAGTAATTGTGGCACGTGGGCTCAGTAGTTGTGGCTTGCATGCTCTAGAGCACAGGCTCAGTAGTTGTGGCACATGGGCTTAGTTGCTCCGTGGCATGTAGAATCTTCCTGGACCAGGGCTTGAACCCATGTCCCATGCATTGGCAGGTGGATTCTTTTTTTTGTTTTTTTTGTTTTTTGGCAGGTGGATTCTTAACCACTGCGCCACCAAGGAAGCCCTGATAGTGTCTTTTGATGCACAAAAATTTTTAATTTTCATGAAGTTCAATTTGTCAATTTTTTTTTGGTTGTTGTTGTTGCCTATGCTTTTGGTGTCATACCCAAGAAACCATTGCCGAATCTGTTGTAAAGTGTTTGCCCTATGTTCTTAGAGTTTTAGATCTTACATTTAGGTCATGGATCCATTTTGAGTTAATTTTTTTATATGGTGTTAGGTAAGGATCCAACTTTATTCTTTCGCATGTGGATATTCAGTTTTCCGAGCACCATTTGTTGAAATGGCTGTTTTTCCCCCACTGAATGGTCTTGATAGCCTTCTCAAAAATCATTTTATCATATATACAAGGGTTTATTTCTGGATTCTCTGTTCTATTCCATTGGCTTATATGTTTGTCTTTATGCCAGTACCATGTTGTTTTGATTACTGTACCTTTGTAGTAAGACTGAAATCAGGAAATGTGAGTCGTCCAGTTTTGTTCTTCTTTTTCAAGATTGTTTTGGCTATTCAAGGTTCCTTGAGATTCTATATGAATTTTAGGATTTTTTTGTGTGAAAAAAATTTGGGATTTTGATAAGGATTGCATTGAATCTAGATCAGTATTGACATCTTAACTATGTTAAGTTTTCTAATCTATGAACATGGGTTATTTTTCCATTTATTTATGTCTTTATTTTCTTTCAGAAATGTTTTGTAGTTTTCATTGTACAAGTCTTTTAACTTCCCTGGTTAAGTTAATTCCTCAATATTTTTATTCTTTTGATATTATAAATGCAATTGTATTTTAAATTTCCTTTTTGGATTGTTCATTGTTAGTGTATACAAATGCAACTGATTTTTGTGTGTTGACCTTATGTCTTGCTACTTTGCTGAATTTGTGTATTAGTTCTAACAGGGTATTTTTTTTTTTTGGTGTCTCTATGGAATCTAGGGTTTTCTACATATAAGAACATATTATCTGTGAACAGAGATCATTTTACTTCTTCTTTTCCAATTTATATGCCTTTTATTTCTTTTTCTTGCCTAAATGCTCTGGTCAGGACTTCCACTATTATGTTGAATAGAAGCAAAGGTGGGCATCCTTGCCTTGTGTCTGATCTTAGAGGAAGTTTTCAGTCTTTTACCACTGAGTATGGTATTTTCTGTGGGTTTTTCATATATGAATCTTACTATGTTGAGGTAGTTTCCTTCGATTCCTAGTTGTTGAGTTTTTTTTTTATCATGAAAGAGTGTTGAATTTTGTCAAATGCTTTTTCTCCATCAATTGAAATGACCATTTGGCTTTTTGCCCTTTCATTTTGTTAAGTTGGTGTATTACATTGTTCAGTTTTCATGTTGAGCCAACCATGCATTACAGAAATAAATCCCACTTGATCATGTTGTATAATCCTAATATGCTGTTAATTTAGTTTGTTGACGATTTTTTTTATGGCCTTTATTATGTTGAGGAAAGTTCCCTCTATGCCCACTTTCTGGAGAGTTTTTTATCATAAATGGGTGTTGAATTTTGTCAAAAGCTTTTTCTGCATCTATTGAGATGATCATATGGTTTTTATTCTTCAATTTGTTAATATGGTGTATCACATTGATTGATTTGCGTATATTGAAGAATCCTTGCATTCCTGGGATAAATCCCACTTGATCGTGCTGTATGATCCTTTTAATGTGTTGTTAGATTCTGTTTGCCAGTATTTTGTTGAGGATTTTTGCATCTATATTCATCAGTGATATTGGTCTGTAATTTTCTTTTTTTGTAGTATCTTTGTCTGGTTTTGGTATCGGGGTGATGGTGGCCTCATAGAATGAGTTAGGGAGTGTTCCTTCCTCTGCAATTTTTTGGAAGAGTCTGAGAAGGATGGGTGTTAGCTCTTCTCTAAATGTTTGATAGAATTCACCTGTGAAGCCATCTGGTCCTGGACTTTTGTTTGTTGGAAGATTTTTAATCACAGTTTCAATTTCATTACTTGTGATTGGTCTGTTCATATTTTCTGTTTCTTCCTGGTTCAGTCTTGGAAGGTTATACCTTTCTAAGAATTTGTCCATTTCTTCCAGGTTGTCCATTTTATTGGCATAGAGTTGCTTGTAGTAGTCTCTTAGGATGTTTTGTATTTCTGCGGTGTCTGTTGTAACTTCTCCTTTTTCATTTCTGATTTTATTGATTTGAGTCCTCTCCCTCTTTTTCTTGATGAGTCTGGCTAATGGCTTATCAATTTTGTTTATCTTCTCAAAGAACCAGCTTTTAGTTTTATTGATCTTTGCTATTGTTTTCTTTGTTTCTATTTCATTTATTTCCGTTCTGATCTTTATGATTTCTTTCCTTCTGCTAACTTTAGGTTTTGTTTGTTCTTCTTTCTGTAGTTCCTTTAGGTGTAAGGTTAGATTGTTTATTTGAGATTTTTCTTGTTTCTTTAGGTAGGCTTGTATAGCTATAAACTTCCCTCTTAGAACTGCTTTTGCTGCATCCCATAGGTTTTGGATCGTCGTGTGTTCATTGTCATTTGTCTCTAGGTATTTTTTGATTTCCTCTTTGATTTCTTCAGTGATCTCTAGGTTATTTAGTAACGTATTGTTTAGCTTCCATGTGTTTGTGTTTTTTACGTTTTTTTCCCCTGTAATTGATTTCTAATCTCATAGCGTTGTGGTCAGAAAAGATGCTTGATATGATTTCGATTTTCTTAAATTTACTGAGGCTTGATTTGTGACCCAAGATGTGATCTATCCTGGAGAATGTTCTGTGCGCATTTGAGAAGAAAGTGTAATCTGCTGTTTTGGGATGGAATGTCCTATAAATATCAATTAAATCTATCTGGTCTATTGTGCCATTTAAAGCTTCTGTTTCCTTATTTATTTTCATTTTGGATGATCTGTCCATTGGTGTAAGTGAGGTGTTAAAGTCCCCCACTATTATTGTGTTACTGTCGATTTCCTCTTTTATAGCTGTTAGCAGTTGCCTTATGTATTGAGGTGCTCCTATGTTGGGTGCATATATATTTATAATTGTTATATCTTCTTCTTGGATTGATTCCTTGATCATTATGTAGTGTCCTTCCTTGTCTCTTGTAACATTCTTTAGTTTAAAGTCTATTTTATCTGATATGAGTATAGCTACTCCAGCTTTCTTTTGATTTCCATTTGCATGGAATATCTTTTTCCATCCCCTCACTTTCAGTCTGTATGTGTCCCTAGGTCTGAAGTGGGTCTCTTGTAGACAGCATATATATGGGTCTTGTCTTTGTATCCATTCAGCAAACCTGTATCTTTTGGTTGGAGCATTTAATCCATTCACGTTTAAGGTAATTATCGATATGTATGTTCCTATGACCATTTTCTTAATTGTTTTGGGTTTGTTTTTGTAGGTCCTTTTCTTCTCTTGTGTTTCCCACTTAGAGAAGTTCCTTTAGCATTTGTTGTAGAGCTGGTTTGGTGGTGCTGAATTCTCTTAGCTTTTGCTTGTCTCTAAAGCTTTTGATTTCTCCATCAAATCTGAATGAGATCCTTGCCGGGTAGAGTAATCTTGGTTGTAGGTACTTCCCTTTCATCACTTTAAGTATATCATGCCACTCCCTTCTGGCTTGTAGAGTTTCTGCTGAGCAGTCAGCTGTTAACCTTATGGGAGTTCCCTTGTATGTTATTTGTCATTTTTCCCTTGCTGCTTTCAATAATTTTTCTTTGTCTTTAATTTTTGCCAATTTGATTACTATGTGTCTCGGCGTGTTTCTCCTTGGGTTTATCCTGTATGGGACTCGCTGTGCTTCCTGGACTTGGGTGGCTATTTCCTTTCCCATGTTAGGGAAGTTTTCGATTATAATCTCTTCAAATATTTTCTCTGGTGCTTTCTCTCTCTCTTCTCCTTCTGGGACCCCTATAATGCAAATGTTGTTGCATTTAATGTTGTCCCAGAGGGCTCTTAGGCTGTCTTCATTTCTTTTCATTCTTTTTTCTTTAGTCTGTTCCACAGCAGTGAATTCCACCATTCTGTCTTCCAGGTCACTTATCCGTTCTTCTGCCTCAGTTATTCTGCTATTGATTCCTTCTAGTGTAGTTTTCATTTCAGTTATTGTATTGGTCATCTCTGTTTGTTTGTTCTTTAATTCTTCTAGGTCTTTGTTAAACATTTCTTGCATCTTCTCGATCTTTGCCTCCATTCTTATTCCGAGGTCCTGGATCATCTTCACTATCATTATTCTGAATTCTTTCTCTGGAAGGTTTCCTATCTCCACTTCATTTAGTTGTTTTTCTGGGGTTTTATCTTGTTCCTTCATCTGGTATGTAGCCCTCTGCCTTTTGATCTTGTCTATCTTTCTGTGAATGTGGTTTTTGTTCCACAGGCTGCAGGATTATAGTTTTTCTTGCTTCTGCTGTCTGCCCTCTGGTGGTTGAGGCTATCTAAGAGGCTTGATGGGAGGCTCTCGTGGTGGGTAGAGCTATGTTGACGATTTTTGCATCAATGTTCATAAGGGATTTTGGTCTGTGATTGATTTTTTTTTCTTGTAGTGTCTGTCTGGCTTTGGGATCAGCATAAGGCTGGCCTCATAGAATGAGTTAGGGAACATTCCCTACTCTTCAATTTTTTTTTTGAAAAGCTTGAGAAGGAATGATGTTAGTTTTTCTTTAAATGTTTGGTAGAATTCATTGGGAAAGCTATTAGGCCCAGGGATTTCCTTTCTTGGGAGATTTTTGGTTGCTGATTCAATCTTTTTATTAATTATTGGTCGCTTCAGATTTTCTATTTCTTCATGGTTTAGTCTTGGTAGGCTTTGTTTTTCTAGGAATTTGTGCATTTCATTTAGGTTATCCAATTTGTTGGCATACAATTGCTCAGAGTACTCTCTTTTAATTCTTTTTATTTCTGTAGAATTAGTAGTAATGTACTCACTTTCATTTTTGATTTTAATAATTTGGATCCTCTGTTTCTTTCTTAGTCCATCTAGCTAAATGTTTATCAATTTTGTTGATCTTTTCAAGAATCAGCTTTGGGTTTTGTTGCTTTTCTATCACTTTTCTATCCTCTATCTCATTTATCTCTAATCTTTATTATTTCCTTCCTTCTGCTAGCTTTGGGTTTAATTTTTTCCTCTTGTACAGGTTCCTTAAGTTGTAAAGTTAGATGTTGACTTGAGATCTTTCTTGTTTTTTAATATGTTTATAGCTATAAATTATCCCTTAGCATTGCTTTCACAGTGTCATGTAAGCTTTTCTTTTTTTAAATTTTACTTATTTTTGGGCTGTGTTGGGTCTTTGTTGCTGTGCACAGGCTTTCTTTTGTTGTGGCAAGCAGGGGCTACTCTTTGTTGCAGTGTGCAGGCTTCTCATTGTGGTGGCTTCTCTTGTTGCAGGGCAGGGGCTCTAGGCACCAGGCTTCAGTAGTTGCAGCACGCAGGCTCAGTAGTTGTGGTATGCGGGCTCTAGGGTACACGGGCTTCAGTAGTTGTGGTGCGCAGGCTCAGTAGTTGTGGCTCATGGGCTCTAGAGTGCAGACTCAGTAGTTGTGGTGCACGGGCTTAGTTGCTCCATGGCATGTGGGATCTTCCCGGACCGGGGATTGAACCCGTGTCCCCTGCATTGGCAGGCAGATTCTTAACCACTGCACCACTAGGGAAGTCCTCCATAAGCTTTTATATGTTATGTTTTCTTTTTCATTTGTCTCTAAGTATTGCCTAATTTCCCTTGTGATTTATTTATTGATCCATTGGTTGCTTAAAAGTGTGTTGTTCATGGAGGCTACACAATACACTACTTAATAACGAAGTGATCACTGAAGAAAGCAAAGGGGAAATCAAAAAATACCTAGAAACAAATGACAATGGAGATACGACGAACCAAAACCTATGGGATGCAGCAAAAGCAGTGCTAAGAGGGAAGTTTATAGCAATACAAGCCTACCTCAAGAAACAGGAAACATCTCGAATAAACAACCTAACCTTGCACCTAAAGCAATTAGAGAAAGAAGAACAAAAAAACCCCAAAGCCAGCAGAAGGAAAGAAATCATAAAGATTAGGTCAGAAATAAATGAAAAAGAAATGAAGGAAACAATAGCAAAAATCAATGAAACTAAAAGCTGGTTCTTTGAGAAGATAAACAAAATTGATAAACCATTAGCCAGACTCATCAAGAGAAAAAGGGAGAAGACTCAAATCAATAGAATTAGAAATGAAAAAGGAGAAGTAACCACTGACACTGCAGAAATACAAAAGATCATGAGAGATTACTACAAGCAACTCTATGCCAATAAAATGGACAACCTGGAAGAAATGGACAGATTCTTAGAAATGCACAACCTGCCGAGACTGAACCAGGAAGAAATAGAAAATATGAACAGACCAATCACAAGCACTGAAATTGAAACTGTGATTAAAAACCTTCCAACAAAAAAAAGCCCAGGACCAGATGGCTTCACAGGCGAATTCTATCAAACATTTAGAGAAGAGCTAACACCTATCCTTCTCAAACTCTTCCAAAATATTGCAGAGGGAGGAACACTCCCAAACTCATTCTACGAGGCCACCATCACCCTGATACCAAAACCAGACAAAGATGTCACAAAGAAAGAAAACTACAGGTCAATATCACTGATGAACATAGATGCAAAAATCCTCAACAAAATACTAGCAAACAGAATCCAACAGCACATTAAAAGGATCATACACCATGATCAAGTGGGGTTTATCCCAGGAATGCAAGGATTCTTCAACATACGCAAATCAATCAATGTGATACACCATATTAACAAATTGAAGGAGAAAAACCATATGATCATCTCAATAGATGCAGAGAAAGCTTTCGACAAAATTCAACACCCATTTATGATAAAAGCCCTGCAGAAAGTAGGCATAGAGGGAACTTTCCTCAACATAATAAAGGCCATATATGACAAACCCACAGCCAACATTGTCCTCAATGGTGAAAAACTGAAACCATTTCCACTAAGATCAGGAACAAGACAAGGTTGCCCACTCTCACCACTATTATTCAACATAGTTTTGGAAGTGTTAGCCACAGCAATCAGAGAAGACAAAGAAATAAAAGGAATCCAAATCGGAAAAGAAGAAGTAAAGCTGTCACTGTTTGCAGATGACATGATACTATACATAGAGAATCCTAAAGATGCTACCAGAAAACTCCTAGAGCTAATCAATGAATTTGGTAAAGTAGCAGGATACAAAATTAATGCACAGAAATCTCTTGCATTTCTATACACTAATGACGAAAAATCTGAAAGTGAAATTAAGAAAACACTCCCGTTTACCATTGCAACAAAAAGAATAAAATATCTAGGAATAAACCTACCTAAGGAGACAAAAGACCTGTATGCAGAAAATTATAAGACACTGATGAAAGAAATTAAAGATGATACAAATAGATGGAGAGATATACCATGTTCCTGGATTGGAAGAATCAACATTGTGAAAATGACTCTACTACCCAAAGCAATCTACAGATTCAATGCAATCCCTATCAAACTACCACTGGCATTTTTCACAGAACTAGAACAAAAAATTTCACAATTTGTATGGAAACACAAAAGACCCCGAATAGCCAAAGCAAACTTGAGAACGAAAAATGGAGCTGGGGGAATCAGGCTCCCTGACTTCAGACTATACTACAAAGCTTCAGTAATCAAGACAGTTTGGTACTGGCACAAAAACAGAAATATAGATCAATGGAACAGGATAGAAAGCCCAGAGATAAACCCACACACATATGGTCACCTTATCTTTGATAAAGGAGGCAAGCATATACAGTGGAGAAAAGACAGCCTCTTCAATAAGTGGTGCTGGGAAAATTGGACAGGTACATGTAAAAGTATGAAATTAGAACACTCCCTGACACCATGCACAAAAATAAACTCAAAATGGATTAAAGACCTAAGTGTAAGGGCAGACACTATCAAACTCTTAGAGGAAAACATAGGCAGAACACTCTATGAGATACATCACAGCAAGATTCTTTTTGACCCAGCTCCCAGAGAAATGGAAATAAGAACACAAATAAACAAATGGGACCTAATGAAACTTAAAAGCTTTTGCACAGCAAAGGAAACCATAAACAAGACCAAAAGACAACCATCAGAATGGGAGAAAATATTTGCAAATGAAGCAACTGACAAAGGATTAATCTCCAAGATTTACAAGCAGCTCATGCAGCTCAATAACAAAAAAACGAACAACCCAATCCAAAAATGGGCAGAAGACCTAAATAGACATTTCTCCAAAGAAGATATACAGATGGCCTACAGACACATGAAAGAATGCTCAACATCACTAACCATTAGAGAAATGGAAATCAAAACTATAATGAGGTATCATCTCACACCGGTCAGAATGGCCATCATCAAAAACTTTACAAACAATAAATGCTGGAGAGGTTGTGGAGGAAAGGGAACACTCTTGCACTGTTGGTGGGAATGTAAATTGATACAGTATGGAGGTTCCTTTAAAAACTAAAAATAGAACTACCATACGACCCAGCAATCCCACTACTGGGCATATACCCTGAGAAAACCGTAGGTCAAAAAGAGTCATGTACCAAAATGTTCATTGCAGCTCTATTTACAATAGCCAGGACATGGAAGCAACCTAAATGTCCATCGACAGATGAATGGATAAAGAAGATGTGGCACATATATACAATGGAATATTACTCAGCCATAAAAAGAAATGAAATGGAGGTATTTGTAATGAGGTGGATGGAGTTAGAGTCTGTCATACAGAGTGAAGTAAGTCAGAAAGAGAAAAACAAATACAGTATGCTAACACATATATACGGAATCTAAGGAAAAAAAAAAAAGGCCATGAAGAACCTAGTGGCAAGACGGGAATAAAGACACAGACCTACTAGAGAATGGACTTCAGGATATGGGGAGGGGGTGGGGTGCGATGTGACAGGGTGAGAGAGTGTCATGGACATATATACACTACCAAATGTAAAATAGATAGCTAGTGGGAAGCAGCCACATAGCACAGGGAGATCAGCTCGGTGCTTTGTGACCACCTAGAGGGGTGGGATGGGGAGGGTGGGAGGGAGGGAGATGCAAGAGGGAAGAGAAATGGGAACATATTGTATATGTATAACTGATTCACTTTGTTATAAAGCAGAAGCTAACACACCATTGTAAGGCAATTATACTTCAATAAAGATGTTTAAAAAAAAAAGTGTGTTGTTTAGCTTCCACAGATTTCTGAACTTTCCCATTTTCTTTCTGTTATTGATCTCTAATTTCATCCCATTGTTTTATTTATTTTTTAAATATTTTATTTTATTATTATTTTTTATACAGCAGGTTCTTATTAGTTATCTATTTTATACATATTAGTGTATATATGTCGATCCCAATCTCCCAATTCATCCCACCACCACCACCCCCCACCCCACTTTCCTCCCTTGGTGTCCATACGTTTGTTCTCTACATCTGTGTCTCTATTTCTGCCTTGCAAACCAGTTAATCTGTACCATTTTTCTAGATTCCACATATATACATTAATATATGATATTTGTTTTTCTCTTTCTGCCTTACTTCACTCTGAATGACAGTCTCTAGGTCCATCCACGTCTCTACAAATTACCCAATTTCATTCCTTTTTATGGCTGAGTAATATTCCATTGTATATATGTACCACATCTTCTTTATCCATTTGACTGTCGATGGGCATTTAGGTTGCTTCCATGCCCTGGCTATTGTAAATAGTGCTGCAATGAACATTGGGGTGCATGTGTGTTTTTGAATTATAGTTTTCTCTGGGTATATGCCCAGTAGTGGGATTGCTGGGTCATATGGTAGTTCTATTTTTAGTTTTTTAAGGAACCTCCATACTGTTCTCCACAGTGGCTGTATCAACTTACTTTCCCACCAACAGTGCAAGAGTGTTCCCTTTTCTCCACACCCTCTCCAGCATTTGTTGCTTGTAGATTTTCTGATGATGCCCATTCCCACTGTTTTTAGAAAAGATACTCTGTATGATATCTAACTTTTAGAAAATATTGAGGTTTAATCTGTGGCCTAACATGTGGTCTATCCTGGAATATGTCCCATGTACACTTGAGAAGGATGTGTATTCTGCTGTAGTGGGTAGAGTGTTCTGTATATGTCTGTTAGATCGAGTTTGTTTATTGTGTTGTTCATGTCCTCTGTTTCCTTAGTTATCTTTTGTCTGGTTATTGTATTCATTATTGCGAGTAGAGTACTGAAGTCTCCAACTATTATTGTAGAACTATCTATTTCTCCATTCAATTCTGTAAATTTTTGCTTCATATATTTTGATGGTCTGTTATTAGCTGTGTAAATGTTTATAATTGTTATATATTCTCACTGTTTTGAACTTTTTATTAATATATAATGTCCTTCTTTGTCGCTTGTCAAGAGTTTTTGACTTAAAATTTATTAGTCTGATATTAGTATAGCCATCCCTGCTCTCTTTTGGTTATTATGCATGGAATAACCTTTTACATACTTTCACTTTCAACCTATTAGTGTTCGGGGATCTAAAATGAATTTCTTGTAGACCCCATACAGTTGGATCACTTTTTTGAAAAAAATCCTTTCTGCCAATCTCTATCTTTTGATTGGGGAGTTTAATCCATTTACATTAAAACAATTACTGATAAGGAGGGACTTACTTCCATTTTGGCATTTGTTTTCTGTATGTATTTTAGCTTTCTGTCCCTCCTCTCCTGCAACACTGTCTTCTTTTGTATTTAGTTGTTGGGGTTTTTTTTTTTTTTTTGGTAGTGAAATTTTAAAATTCCTTTCTTATTTCCTTTTGTGTATATTTTATAGCAATTTTCTTTGTGGTTACCATGGGGGTTTCATTTAACATCCTAAAGTTATTACACTCTAATTTGAATTTATACCAGCTTGATTTCAGTAACATATACAAATTTCTCCTTTAATAGCCCCATCCCCACCTCTTTCAGTTGTTGATTTCACAAAATTACTTCTTTATACATTGAGTGTTCAAAAACTTAAGCTAATAATTTTTTAAAAATGCATTAGCCTGTCAAATTATGTAGATAACAAAATGTGGAGTTACAAACCAAAGTTATAATAATAGTAGCTTCTAGATTAATAATTGCTTTTTTTAATGTATTAGTCTCTTAAATCATGTAGAAAACAAACAGTGTGGTTATGCACCATTGTTACAATAATGCTGCCTTTTATAATTGCCCATGTATTTACCTTTACTGAGATCTTTATTTTTTCATATGGCTTCAAATTACTCTCTATTGTCCTTTCATTTCAACCTTCAGGACTCCCTTTATCATTTCTTGCAGGGCAGGCCTAGTGGTAATGAACTCTCTCAACTTTAGTTTATCTGGTATTATCTTAATTTCTCCCTCACATCTGAAGGACAGTTTTGCTGGATATAAGATTCTTGGTTGGCAGTTTTTTTTCTCTCATAACATTTTGAATATATCAGCCCACTGCCTTCTGGCCTCCAAAGTTTCTAATGAGAAATCTGGTCATGATCTTACTGTGGATTGCTTTCAAAATTCTTTGTCTTTGCCTTTTGACCACTTATAATGTGTCTTTGTGTAGCTCTCTTTGAGTAAATCTTACTTAGAGTTCGTTGAGCTTCTTGGATGTTTATATTCATATCTTTCATCAAATTAGGGAATTTGGGGCCATTATTTCTTTAAATATTCTCTCTGCCTCTTTCTCTCTTCTCTAGAGTTCCAAAATAGTTACATCAGAGTAACTGTCAGTGCAGTTGTTGTTTAGGTGGGAGTCAGATTTCTGGTACTTCCTACTCCTCCATCTTCTCAGAATCCTCCTCTAGTCAACTGATCTTTGAATAAAGTGCAAAGTCATTTCAACAGAGAAAGGATTGTCTTTTCAATAAATGATTCTGGAGCAACTGAATATACATATTTTAAATACATACTCAAAAACAAAACAGAAACAAAAACCAAGATGAACCTCAACCTACACTTCACACTTTATACAAAAATTAATTCAAACAGATCAGAGACCTATAGAAAAATATAAAATTATAAAACTTCTAGAAGGAAATATATGAGAAAATCTTTGTGACCTTGGGTTAAGCAAAGAGTTTTAGATATTATTCATAAAAGAAAATTAACATGATTCATAAAAGAAAACATTCATATATTGGATGTTATAAAAACCAAAGTTTTAAATTTTATTTTAAGAAATAGTCTTCAGAGAAAGGTTAAATTTAAAGTATCTACTCCTTGCCTGGCTCATGTTCTTCCTTCATCCCACCTGGAGGGCCATTCTAGTGTTTGTCTCTAACGATGTGCTCTTTTGCTCAGAAAGCAGTTAGCATCTAGTGTATCTGGGAGGTCAGAAGAGACCAAAGAAGTAAATCAAGAATCACCAACAACTGTGGTAGGAACACTGGGCTGGGAGTCATTCACACTCCAGCATTGCCTTAACTGTCTAGTAGAGGAGAGAAACCTGCAACCCACACAGTGACACAAAGCAGAATGACAGAGGTGTTGTGAGAAAACTGAAAAAGGAGGAGCAAGGGGTTTGGGGAAGGCTTCCCACTGGGGCAGGCACCTGAGCTTAACCTTGAAAGATAAGCAGAAAGTTGACAGGCAAAAACAGACAAATACAAAACAAACAAGTACAGGCAACTCTCCCCCATCCTTTATAATTCCAAGGCTAAAATAAGAGGAACACCACTCACTATTATAGCTATTTCCACAAGTGCATTCAGAAGAGAAGCAGGTTACTTGGTTGGAAAGGAAGTAGAGGGAACTTCCCAGACAGTGATGCCAAAGCTGAGTCTTGAAGGGTGAGCAGGAATAAGCAAAAGAGAAGGACAAGCCTGAGCAAAGGCCTGGAATGTGGAAGCCCATGCTGGATTGACAAGAGAGTGACTATCCAGAATGT
This sequence comes from Balaenoptera ricei, assembly GCF_028023285.1. NCBI lineage: Eukaryota > Metazoa > Chordata > Mammalia > Artiodactyla > Balaenopteridae > Balaenoptera > Balaenoptera ricei. The sequence goes on from NC_082660.1 coordinate 43,789,321, forward strand.
CCTGAGTGTTTGACACCTGGAGGGCCTGGGAAGAGGATTTGTCTATCACAGGAAAGTGAGGCCCTGTCATAGAGAACTTTGATGGGCACACCATAGAGTGGAGAACTGATTCTGAATACCCTGGGAATCCAGGGAAGATTCCCAAGGAGAATGGTGACATATTTTTTTCATCTGTGGCCCTTTGGGAAGACAACCCTGGAGGCAAAATGGATTAGCCAGCCACATCTCAGAGTTGGGAGTTCATTATAATGTAAAATACAGGAAACCTGAACTAGGGCTGTGGAACTGGGAATGAAAGAAATCAGCAGTAAAGAGACAGGAGATATTGGAGAAGTAGGTCTGAAGTCAGAGGTGAAGAGCAAGACGCTGTCCAAGATTCTTTGAAGGAGCCACAGTGAAAAATAACTCAAAGGGAAGTTAAAACATTAGCTTGGACAAAACAAGTAGTGCTTATAAACATTCACAGCCATAGAGAGGTAGTAATGCTTTCTTTAGAGCTCACAGACTGCTTCTTAGTTCAACTTGAATTTCTCACCTCTTGCCCCAATCCCTAAACTGGATTTGATATAAACTGTAAAGATTTAGCAGGGGATACTGTCTTTAGAGGCAAGGCTCGAACCAGGAAAATAGCTTCTTAACAGCAAAATCTTAACATTTTTGAACTTTCCTTTTCTACATGATGATTAGTTAAATGCAACTCTAGTGTAAATTACAGCATTTATTTGCTTTTATCTTCAAGGAATAATATGGAGCCAGATAAATTGCAGTAATTTGCCACTTTGCAACAACACCAGGCAAGGCACCTGATCATCAATGGCTACTGGACACTCTTGTGTCCAGCCAGTCCCAGCCAGTGTAAGCTGGGCACTGGGCAACCAGTAGTGACCAAGACCAACATTGTCCCTGCCTTCATTTCTAGTTGAGGAAGATGGGTGTGACAAAACAGGTGTGAGGGGTTCAGACAATGCCTCCATTTACTTCTTAATTTCAAGATTAAAATAAAAGAAACATTCTTGCTATATAATTATGTCCATAAATTCATTCAGAAGAGAGGCTGGTCATCCAGATGGAAAGGAAGCAGAGAGAGCTTCCCAGACGGTGTTGCCAAAGCTGAGTCCTGAAAGGTGAGCAGTGTGATTGTAATCTTTCACAATGATAACATTTTTTCTATTTTACTTTTGTTTTACTTTTACTAATATATTTTTCTTTATTTTCATTTTACATCATTTTAATCATGTATTATATAAAAGATTGGAATTTTTACATGTTCATGGTGAATCAAATCATTATGGAATGACCCTTTCAACCCCGATTAATACTTTTTGTCTTAGTATTTTTAGTCTGATATTAATATAATTGACCTTGCTTTATTTTGATTAGCATGTACCTGGCAAATTTTCTTCCATCCTTTTATTTCAAACGTTTCTGTATCCTTATGATTTGCCAGGTTTGGCATAAACAGCATATGGCTAGACTTGTTAATTTTCATCCAAAATGACAATCTCTGACTTTAACTGGAGAGTTTACCCGATTAACAATTTTTTATTACTGATTATGTAATAAAATATAAACTTCAAATATGAACTTATTACTACCTTCTTACATTTTGCTATTTTTCCTGTCTTTCTATAAATCTTTTTCTACTTTCTCGACTTCTAAAAGCTGATTTACTTGTTTTTGATTGTTTTTCTCATTGCCTACCTCATGATTTAAATAGCAGATAGTAAAATGGTACTAATATGAAATTATTCAAAATAATTGGAGATGATAAGGGGATCAATTTTCCTGCCACATACAATAATGCAATGAAGATCACTCTGATGTGTGAAACTGAGGCGCTGGTGTCAGAAGAGACGAGTGTATCCTTTATGGTGCACAGAACAGCATGCACATAGCTGTATGGTTTCCATGTAACCATTTGCTTCAAACCTTGGGCTGTACAGCAGCTCTGTTATTAAGGGTCCGGAGCAAGTGCAAACACAATACTTTCGGGAAGGGGTGGCGCTATGGTCGATAACGGACCGGAAGTCGCTTTGCGAGCTTTTTTACCTCGTCTGCCCTGAAGCGTTCCACCGCGTAGCGCCTTCCGGGCGCTGAGGTATCTTGTGAGGGCTTTGAAGAGAGACTTGCAGGGGTCGGTGTGGGGGTTATTGAAGGGGATTTGGGGGTTGATAACGGGTGTCTTTGGAGTCAGTATGGGGACTTGTTCGAATTTGAGTTGAGCGGTCAGATTGTTATTTTCCGTCTTCTTATATTGTCAACGGAGGCCACAGTTGGGTATGTACTATTTTCGTTTTTGTTAAGTTCTAAGTATTTTCTAATTTCAGTTATTTTTTTTTTTTTTTACCAAGAGTTTAGAAATGCCTTTTCAATTTTCAAAAGTTAAGGCTTTTGTTTCTAACGCAACTTATCTGTGCCCTGTGTGATGCTTATTCATTGGAAAGTGTTTAGACTTCCTTTAAGACTAAGGCCAGGGTCAGTTTTTATTAATATTGCATCTGTAGCTAGAAACTAGTATGTGTTCTCTGGTTGATAATTGTCTTAACCAAAACGTGTGTATTCTTTGTGTGTGCGCTTGCTCTTTTAATCTTTGAGAGTAATGATTTGCGTGTGTGTGCATATGCACGCAAACATTTAAAAACATTTGTATATTTATATATTTTAGTAGGTGTTACTGGGTTCAGGTAGGAGTAGTTTTCAGAATAAAGACTGTCAAATTATTCTAGGTGAGTGAGTCAGGGCAGACAGCGCACAGCGTGGCATGTGCAAGCGGGGGAGGGGGCAGGGCTTGGCATGGCTCAGCATGTGAGAGGTAAGGCAGAACAGAGTATGTGCAGGAAGTGGGGAGGGGTATATGAGGCTGAGAGTCTGGGATGGGGGCAGGGCCTGGCAGTGCATGGGACCCACAGGGTTGGGAGCCTTAAGGCAAGACAGAGTGTGTCCAAGAAGGCAGAGTCATGCATGTGGAGCCTGAAGAGACTAGGGAGACTGGGCAGGACAGACAGGTGGGCGGAGCATGTCTGAGGGGCTGGGCCGGCTGGGCAGAGGAGGCTTGTCTGGGTCCATGGTGTAGGGCAAGCAGGGTAGCAGGTGTGTCCTGGAGGGTGGACAAGGCAGGCTGAGCCCTGCAAGTGTAAGGAGGTGGAGTCTAGCTTTTCTGGGTGGATATGCAGGGCCTTATGCATTAGACTGGGCAAGATGCAGCCAGATGGACTAGCCAAGTGTGTCTGGATAAGGTGGGCAAGCAGGGCCAGGTGGTGCCAGTCATTCCCAGGCAGGCAAGACCTAGCGTATCCAGGCAGGTGCTGTGGGCCCCAGCCACAGTGGCCAGAGGGTGAGGCCAGGAGTGTTGGGGCAGGGTGAGCCCATCCCCACCCACTTAGTGCTGACCCGGAGCCCTCCTCCCATCAGCACAGGAACACTACTTATAATCCCTGGTCTCCGGTGAATCCAGGACACAGGATGGATGGGGGAATGGAGCTGGTGCGAGGGTCTGCCCCTCAGTTCTTGTTTTTTTTTCTTCTTTTTAATTATTAGCACCTTTAATTATTATTTATTTATTTCTTTATTTTTTTTGGCTGTGTTGGGTCTTCGTTTCTGTGCGAGGGCTTCCTCTAGTTGTGGCAAGCGGGGGCCACTCTTCATTGTGGTGCGCAGGCCTCTCACTATCGTGGCCTCTCTTGTTGCGGAGCACAGGCTCCAGACACGCAGGCTCAGTAGTTGTGGCTCACGGGCCTAGTTGGTCCGCGGCATGTGGGATCTTCCCAGACCAGGGCTCGAACCCGTGTCCCCTGCATCAGCAGGCAGATTCTCAACCACTGTGCCACCAGGGAAGCCCCTGCCCCTCAGTTCTTAACTGTGATACTCTCAGAGACTTTGCCATGGTCCCCCTGACAACTGCTCACTCGATCACAGCTGCCTCAACTGCAGAAGTCTGAGCTGTCCCAGAAGTACCAGGTGGTGGCAATGCCATCGGCAGTAAAGGAGGCCATACACTAGCTGTTGTCTAAAAAAGACCTGCCTCAGTACTGAAACTTATACCAGGACTTTTATATACGAGACTCTTGACAATCAAAGCCTGATAAGTGTATGGCAGGGCCCCTGCGTGGAAGGATGAGGACATTGAAGGCAGGGAGGCTCAGCAATGAAGAGAGAGGAGGCACGGAGTGTCCAGAGATCATTTAAGAAACAAATTGGGGAGACCTGTCAGCATTTTCCTAGCCTACAGCCCTGGATGAATGACACTGAGGACTTTCCATTCCTAGATTCTGCACTGAAGAAGCAGGCAATGGATACGAAGAAAAAGAAGAATTTGAAGAAAAAAGTGGAGAGGAAGGTGACAGAAATGGTGGAATGAGGGGCATGGAGGCAGAGGTTGGGGGCAGAATGCAGGGTAGTAGTACAGGGTTAGGGGGCTGACACTGATTCCCCTTCCCCTGCCTTGACCACTCTTGTCCCACAGAAGGAGAAGCAGCAGGAGCGCATGGAGAAGTCAGAAGACCCAGAGCAGTCCGATGCCGAGCACCCAGCCTCACTGCGGCAGTGCCTGGGACCTGGCTGCGTGCACCCCTCCCGGCCAGGCTCCAAGTACTGCTCGGACGACTGTGGCATGAAGCTGGCAGCTGAGTGAGTGCACCTGGAGGTTAAGCAACAGGGCATAGAGTAGGGCATGGAGTAGGGCATGATCTATGCCATCTGTAAGTCCATCTACCCCGCTACCTATGTACCCCTCCACCATTCGTCCACTCACCCACCTATCCATCCACCCTTACATCCACCGACCCACTGAACCAGCCATCCACATTCCATCCACCGACCCACTCATTCACCCTCAACAGTCACTTACCCACCCAGCTGTCTAGCCATCCACCCAACCACCCACCATCCAATCACCCATTCACCAACATTCACTCATCTACCATTCATTATCCTAAACATCCACCATTCGGTCACTCATCCATTTCTTCTTACTTTGATGCCCCCACATACGCATTCCATTTCTTGCTGTCTCCCCTTCCAGCCGCATCCATGCGATCCTGCCCCAGCGCATCCAGGAGTGGCAGCAGAGCCCTTGCATTGCTGAGGAGCATGACAAGAAAACGCTCGAGTGCATCCACCGTGAACAGCAGGACACCCTCACCCGCCTGAAGGAGTTGGAGTGCCATTTCCATGAACTTGAGGCCATCATTCAGCGTGGCAAGCAGCAGGCTGTGTGCGAAGATGAAGAGGTGAGTGGGAATGGGTGGGGTGGAGCAGAAAGGTGCCTGATAGCTTGCCCTGCCGTCCCCACTCTGCACTGCTTTACTGGCCCTACTGTCCTATGCAGAGCAACAAACATGAAAGGAACAGCGTCAACCTGCAAATCTTCTGTGTCTCCTGTGGGAAATCCATCAATACGCAGGTTGCCCTGCGCCACATGGAGCACTGCTTCGCCAAGGTTGGAGCATTGGCTGGGGGCAGATGGGGCAGATGGGGCAAGGGTGTTTTTGGCTGGGTGGGGTCCATGAGGAGGGGGGCAGGTTTTGTGCCCGGGTATTTGTTGTAGAAGAGAATACAACACACATCCATGGCTCTACCCATTTGTGCTTTTCTTCCATCCCCAATAAAAGGGCCAAGATTTGGGCATCAGCCACTGGTGAGGGGGGGACATTGGCTGAGCAGACAGGAGCGTAAGGTCCACAGGGAACAAATGTGTTGTTTGGGGCTTTGTCATGGGAGGGTATGCAGTGTGTGTCTATAGTTCCTCACATTTGTACTCTTTTTTCCCCAGTATGAGCGCAAATCGTCCTTCGGGGCCCTGTACCCCACTTGCGTTGAGGGGTGAGTGTGAGTGCTACCCAGGGTCAAAGGCATGATGTGGACAGGGTCAGGAGCAGGGTGGGCAAGATCAAGGGCAGGATGTGGGTAGGCTCAGAGACAGAGGTGGGCGGATTAGCGGCAGGGTATAGGTGGGGTTGGGGACAAAGGGTGGGCAGGGTTCAGGGTGGGACCACCCTCCTCCTGACCCTTAGTACCTCACTTTCACCTCTCCCCAGAGCCACAAGACTCTTCTGTGATGTTTACGACCCACAGAGTAAGAGCTACTGTAAGCGACTCCAGGTGTTATGCCCTGAGCACTCGAAGGACCCCAAGGTGAGACTTTTCTTTCTCTACCTCATCGCCCTCCATTCCTCCCCTTCTCCCTACCTGACCACCTTCTTCCTCTCGTCCTCCAGTGCTTGATTGCCTCCTATTCCTTCTTCCTTCTGCCTGACTGCCTTCATACCTCCTGACCAATCCCTATGTATCCCCTCCTCCTTTCCTGACCTCCCGTACACCCCCCTCCTCACTGCCCAATCACTTTCTAGTTTTACTTTTCTCTCTGCCTGTTTATTTATTCATAATCTCCTTGCCTGACCCCGCCCCCCAACATTTCTCTCTCCCTCTGCCTGACCAGCCTCCGTTCCTCTGCTCCTCACTGCATAACCATTCCCCATTCTTCCCTTCTCCTTGCTTGCTCATCTCCCTTCTTTTCCCAGCCCCTGCCTGACCACCCCACAATCCCCCCTCCCTCCCTGCATGGTTACCCTCAATTCCTCTCTTCTTACTTTCTGACTTCCTTCCATTCTTATTCTCCCTGCCTCACTTCCCCAATCTCCTTCTCACCGCTTGTCATCTCCTAAATCCCTTCTTCTTCCCTGTTTGATCAGCCCCCATCCCTTTCACCCTCCCAGCCTCATTCCTCACCTCCCCCATGCTTTACCAACCCTCATTCATCTACTTCTCCCTGTCAGACCTCCCCTCCATCCTTCCTCTCCTTCCTGTTTGATCTCTTTCTGTTCTTCTGTCCTTCCTGCCTGATCACCTCCATTCCTACATCCCTGCTTAACTTCTTCCTCCATTCTCCATGATTGATCATCCCCCTTTGGCCCCCTCTTCTTTACCTAATCACTGAATTCCTCTCTTCCCCCCTGCTAGGTCACTCCCCATTCCTCTCCTTCCTGCCTGCCTGCCCTCCATTCCCCTCTTCCTTTCATCCTGCCTGCCTGATCACCCTCCATTTGCCACCCTTCACGTACCTCATCATCTTTCATTCTTCCCCACAGGTACCGGATGGTGAAGTGTGCGGTTGCCCACTAGTGAAAAACGTCTTTGAGCCCACTGGTAATTTCTGTTGCCTCCCCAAACGCCTGTGCAATAGCCACTACTGCTGGGAGAAGCTGAGACGTGCCGAGGTGGACCTAGAGCGCGTGCGCATGGTAGGTTACAAGGCTGAGTGGGGCTGAGGGGCGGGATGGAATCCTAGAAGCCCCTTCTCATGCTTGCCCCCCCACAGTTGTTCAAGCTGGAAGACCTGGTTGAGCAGGAGCACAAGGTGCGCACAGCTATGAAGAATCGGGCAGGGCTGCTGGCCCTGATGCTTCATCAGACAATCCAGCATGACCCGCTCACCACGGACCTACGCTCCAGAGCAGACAGCTGAGCTCTGCTCAGCTGAGGTCCTGTACTCAACGCCCTGTGCAAGGGAGACACTCTACGAATTCCTCACACACCTGTTCCTCTAACCACATCTTTCTCAGGGCATCTCAGAGTTTCTCTGTGCTTCTCTGTTCCCCCATTTAGTCTCCTGTCTCGGTCTACGCCTCCTTGAGGTGGGGTGGTCCTCAAAATCCCCCTGTTTCTGTCCGTTCCTGTATCCCCCATCTCTTTCTTTCCTGAATCTGGGCGGGGCCAGGAGATCTGCCCTGCCCTCATCTCCCATCATCCAGAGTTCTGTTTAAAAACGTTAGAACAAGAGATTTTAATATTCTCTGATGGCCCCTAAGCGGTTCTCTCTGGCCACAAACCCAATTCCGAACCTCCAGTGGTGGTGGGTGACAGTGCAGCTTTACTTGGGGGGTGGGCTACAGTGCACGTTTGGGGGTGCCTGTGATGCCCACTGTGCTCGGTGCATCCTCTTCTGTCAACGGAGATGTGATCTTACGAAGGGAATGCCAGTGACCCTTGTTCTCCTAAGTCCCCCATCCCAGGCCATCAAATATGCAGCTGGCACCTGATTAGTGTACTTTGATCAACTTCTGTATAATTGTTAATGTTCCCCAGGCCAGAAGTGCTGGGAAAATGTTGCAATGGAAGGAATAGGTGAGTGTGGGATAGTCCTCCTTGGTGATTCCACTTTGGGACACTGAGGAGAGTTCAGGGTGTCATGGCAATTGTGTCCCTGCCCCCACCCACCTTGTTCCACCCTTTACCATACCACGAGGTCCCAGCCTTTTCTGTCAGCCTTGGCCCCTGCCAGTCCAGTCCTGGTCTATCTGTCTCCCCCCCATACCTGCCCATCCTGTCCTGTCCTCCTCCTCCCACTACCCTGCTCTGGGTCTGCCCTTTCCAGCTGGCTCTGCCCATTTCAACTACTCTTCCTATTCTTTTTATATTCACTGGCCCCTTAGGGATTTTTTCATTAATTTTCACTATTACATTTTTCCCTGGGGACTCACATATTTCACCTAAATGTTTAAGTATGTTGCTCTAGACTTATACCTCATATTCCACGATAACTAGTAGAGTAGTTCTCTAATGCACTACGTATCTGGTGCAATATCTCCTTTTTTATTACTAGTATTGTATTTTTGTTTCCTTTTCACTTCATCAGATTTTCCAGGAGCTAATCCATATAATTATTAGAAAGGCTTACCTTTCTGTTTTATTTATGCTCCCTAAATCTATATTTATTTATTTAAGCTTCTATTAATTGCCACCTTGATTTTTTTGTTTTGTGTTTCATTTTTCTATGTGTTTGCTTCATTTTGTTCTTTTTCTACCTTCTTGAATCAAATTCCTAATTGATTATTTTTTGGTTTCCCAGTCTCTTTTTAATAGTAAAGGATTTGAGACTATACACTTTTTTCTAAGGGTAGCTGTGTCTCATAAACTCTGGTATGAAAGGTGCAACTTCAGAACTGATTTCTCACTTTGATCCTAGCTATTGAGGAACGTTTCTTAGTTTCTAACTGGTTAAAGTAGTTTGGTTATCTTTTCTTTCTTTTTTTGTAATTATGGTTTTACTGTGATAAGAGAATGTAGCCTGTTGAATCTGAACTTGTAAACATTACTCAAGATTTTCTTTGTGGGCCAGATTACTCAATTGAATTTTGTAAAACTTTCATGGATTTAAGAGAAGAAACTATATTCTCAGTTAGGTACAGATTACTCATTATGACTTTTCAATCTAGTTTGAGGATTAACATTTCTTTACTCTGATTTTTTGTCTACTCCATCTGTTATATTATCAAAAGATAGAATAAATGTTATAATATTTTAAAACAAATTTCTCCTTATAGTTCTGTTTTTGGCAGGTGGGTGGGGAGATCCTAAAGTATATATCTTTGGCCATTTTTCACAATGCCACTATGTGTTTTCTTTGTTTTGCTTGTTGAGTCCTTTTGACCTTGAATTTACTTTGGTAAGTACATCATCGCTGCTGCTTTTATTTTGCTGCCACTAATCTGGTGTATCTTTGCCTAAACCTTTATTTTGCATTTTTCTCTTTGTTTAAGATATACTTCTTTTAACTGCATATAAGTGTATTTTTTGCTCTAATCCCACATTTGTGTCTTGAGATTCAGTCCATTTAAATTTGTATAATGATGATAATCTTATTTTTTTGTATTATATTATCCTTATTATCAATTTTACTATTTCCTAAATATAACTTTCATTCTTTTCTTCTTCCTAACACCTTTATGACATTTGTGTTCATTTTTGTTCCCCCCCCCCATACCTCATTAGTTTGGTAATTTTTATGTTTACTAATTGTCCAATTATATATTTGGTCCTTTCTAACAGGCATGATTTATGTTTTTTCTATTATTTGATCAGAATATAATTAACCTTTCTTGGTAGAGAAAGATACTCTATCCTCCATATTTGCCTCAGCAAGGTGAACAGTATTATTTCCGGATTTTTCTAGAAACATTTAAACTGCCTTTTTGAAGACTGTATTTTTCTTAGGTTAAGTCAATTCTGCTTCAAGAAAACTTACTTAACATTTTTATTCAAAGTCCCCAGTCACTTTATTTATCATAATTTAACTATAGCTATATGAATGTGTACTTGAGGGTGTGTATTTTACCACAACAGTCATAGCTAACCATTGTCTTGCTCTGTTATTTTGAGATCTATCTTCTGATTTAGTATTCATTTATTTAGAATACTTCCTTTAGTGTTTTCCTCAAATAGAGTAAATTGGTGGAATAGTCTTCATATTATTTAATGTCTGAAGCTGTTTATTTCTCCATGGTCTATGGGAAGTAGCTTCTAAGATGGCTCCCAATGATCCTTGCCTCCTGGTATTCATGGCCTTGTGTAATTCCCTCCATTTGAGTAACTTGCTTCTAATCAATAGCATACCTTTAACACTGAGGAGATGCCACCTTCACGATTCGATTACAAGAGATTGTAGCTTCTGTCTTGCTAACAGGCTGTCTCCCTTGTTGGATTTAGTGAACCAACTTGCCATGTTGGGGAGGCCCGTATAGCAGGGAACTGAGGGTGGCCTTTCACCAACAGTCAGTAAGAAACTGAGGCTCTCAGTCCAACAGCCCAAATGAACTGAATCCTGTAAACAACCATATAAGTGAACTTGGAAGCAGATCCTTCCCCAGTTGAGCCTTCAGATGAGGCCCCAAGCCTAGCTGAAACCTTGAATGCAGCCTCAGGAGAGACCCTAAAACAGAGGACCAAGCTAAGCTGTGCCCAGATTCCAGACTCATATAAACTATGAGATAATAAATGTGTGTTTTTTTAGGCCACTAAGTTTATGGGGATGTAGAGCCAGGCAATTAGGGACTGGAGGGTCAGTGGCTTTGTGAGGGACTTCTAGAATGAAAGCCATAACATCCTTCAGGAATGCTCAGTGTTTGGCTGCTCCATAAGTCAGTTTTGGAAACTATGTGGGTCAGTAACTGGCAATCTGGGAAGACGGATGATTGGAAACCTGCTGGGGGTGTGGCACTGGTGTGCCCGTGTTGGGCATTATTCAAGGTTCCTGTGGTCATCATGGATTAATGATATGAGGACCCTGGGCCATGCCACTGACTGGGGGACTTTGAAGTGTCCTCTGGCAGTCCCTGTAGTCCAACCATGGGTGGCTTCTGCTGGTCAGTGAATGATTGGCAGCCAGAGGAATCAGGGGCATGGTCCCAGGGATTTGGGACCTCACGTGACCAGAGATCAACTTTCCTGAGTTCGTCAATCACTGGAGGACCTGGTGCACACCTGGTTTTCAGTGTCTAAGAAGTGGGTGGGGAGGGTGAGTTTGAGTTTTCATCTCTGTCAGAAGAGGGAGGGCCAGGTAGGTTGCCCTGGATGTGCACTGGAATATGCAATCAGTTTATGCACACAAGATGTTGTCTCCCCTCAGCCTGAGCACTTTGAAGACAATGGAAAATAGGAATATTGTTTATTGGGAGTCAACCCCGTATGGGGTTTAGAATCACAGAGTGGCTAAGTGTGGGCACTTTGGAGTCAGCTGACCTTGGCTTAAGTATTTCCTGGTCCTTCTACTTGCTAGTAGTGTGACCTTGGGACAACCAACTTAGCCTCACTGTGCTTCAGCTGCTTCTATTGTCAAATGGTCCTAAGGATAATCATTGTCAGGTAGCTGGCAAGGTTGCAGTGAAAATTAAATTAGGTACCTGATATTGATCACCAGGGCCTCAGGACAGGGGCAGGTGTGTCACAGGAGGAGCAAATTCCAGACTTGGTGTCCCTGAGACAGGTCACCGTCCTCCTGCTGTGTGAGCACCATGGGGCTGCTGTCCCACATCCAGAGCCCTTCCTGTTTCAGTGGAAAATGTGATGCAGCCGATGGAGGAAAGGTGGGATGGGAGGGTCAGCCCCACAGCCTAGAGGAGGGGGAGGCAGCTCCCTGCAGGGTGTCTGCAAGCGAGGTCTGGGTGGGGGTGACCACCGGCCCCAGCCAGGGAGACGCTACCCCTGACGCCCAGCACAGGCCCTTCAGTCCTCACTGGCTCTGTGCACACACTCAGCTGATCCCTACCAGAGCCTGCTTTCCCCTGATCCTTGGGGATTTGCTGAATTCTCCTCTATCCTGATCTAGGGCAGAAAAATCCCTTTTCTTTGGAACTTAGAGAATGGCAGGGTAGTAGGGTGACCACAGTCTCTAGGGCCCTTCTGCTTCTTCCTCCTCCTCTCAAAGATGAGTAAAGTGGCCTGAGAAGGTACATGACTTGTCCAGGCCTCTGGGATTGTGAGTGACATCAGTGGACTGGAAGCTTGTCTCCTGACTGTGTCTTCCACCCTCACCACACAATAGCCAAGACCAAGTTTCCCACTAAAAGTTCCCCTCAAGGGATTTCCCTGGCGGTCCAGTGGTTAACACTCTGAGCTTCCATTGCAGGGGCACAGGTTCAATCCCTTGTCGGGAAACTAAGATCCTGCATGCCGAGCGGTAAGGCTAAAAAAAAAAAAGTTCCCCTTGAGAGTCTGTAAACAGAGGCAGACAATGAAGGAGCCAGACCCTGCCCCACAGCTCCCTCTTTCCTGTGGATGCTGGGGACAGGCTCATTTTCACAGCGGCTCAGGGTCATGTGGTCAGTAAGACAGTATATATGACAAAACTCTATTATTTTAGTTTTGTTTATTATACAAATAGTTATATTTGTAACTATTACAAATATAACTATTTGTATAATAAACAAAACTAAATATAAAGGAAGTTATACACTACGAATAAGTAGAAAGAATAAAATTTAAATGACCTCTGTTATCTCCTAACTAAATTCAATTAACATTTTGATTTTTTTCCTTTCAGATATTTTTTCTGGCTATGAGCTTTGGTGTTTATGTTCATGAGTGTTTAGTTTATTCATACATGCACATTTAGTTTAAATGAAAACTAGAATTGTTTGGTTACCTTCTCTCTTTGCTCTGTATTCTAACTTAAGTATTTTTCCACGTCAGCAAATATTTTTGTATACAATTTTAACAGCTGCATAATACTGAGTCTTTGAATATATCATAATTTTTATAACCAATATACTGTTAGTTAACATTTATGAAGGATAGTTTTGGTTTTGACTATTAACATCACCGCAGTGGAATTCCTGCATTTAAATCTTCATGCACATGCATGATTGATTGTTTTCTAGAAATTGAAATCTTGGGTCAGGGTGCAAGGACAGATATTAAACGACTTAGGAGGGGATAGTTGTACACTTGGTCCCAATGAGAAACCTGCCTTTTCCAAGTGTCACACAATCATATCAGTCACAGATACACAGCTTGTGGCCACAGAAATGTGGTGCCCCCTGGGTCTCCCACAGGGTGCGGCCCCCAGCTGAAGTGTGGGTGTTTCCAGGCTGGTGAATCTGATCTCTGCAACGTACCTGCACATCATCCCCTCTGCAACTTTGACTTCACAGACCCAAGCCCCTTCCCAAGAAAAGCAGGAAATAACCAAGTTTTTAATAACCAAGTTTTTAATTTAATAGATTAATTCATGTATTTGTTTGTTGCACCCATTGCTTTTCCAGTGTTTTTAGGGGGCATTAAAGAATCCCTGTAGTAAAATGTCCAGGTATGACTCTATAAATTTAGGTCAGAGAAGATACAGACAGAATGAACAAAGTCAGCACCAGAATCTATTTGGACTATAGGCATTTGGGCCTGATGGTCCTGCAGAGTAATTAAATTTGAGCTAGAAGTTTGTTTCTTATCTTCCTATCCGATATAGCTGGAAAGGAAATGCAGTCGTTTGTAAGATTTACATTGGCCACAGGGAGAAAATATGACAATTCTTCCAGGGTAAAGGTTTCCTGATAATTGAATTTCAAAAACAAATTTGATCTCATTATGGAGTATGGGTGAGGTAACCTTATACTTTATCATCCAAATCAGGACACTTTAAAATGGGAAGGGGCATCATTAATAATTATGCCGGAACAACAGGTGTAAACTGGACAGAGGGTCAGCCTAATGAAAAAGACGAGTGTCGTCAATAGTAATCTTGTCATAAGTGTAGGATGATAGGGTTTGCCACAGCCATCTTCTAGAACAATGGTTCTCACAGTATGTTCCTTGGACCACCACCAGCAGTATCATTTGAGAGATTGGTAGAAATGCAAATTCTCGGGTCCTACACCAGACTTTTGGTTATGAGGTTTAGCAGTCTGTGTGTTGACAAGCCCTCTAGGTGATTCTGATGCATGCTCAAGTTTGGGAACCGCTGGTTTAGAACCATCTAAAAGAAGCCGAGGGCGTAGGGCCAAAGCAGAACACAGTGGATAGGGTTCTTCATGTGCACACCTCACTGATGATTTCATTTCATACGGGTGCAAACCATCCTACATTTTAACTTTCCTCTGGGGCTTTTGACGCTACTTGGGCCTTAGGTAGGTCAAAGTTAAAAGAATATATTTATATCAAAGCACCATATTGTACACCTTAAGTATATATAATTTTTAATTTGTCAACCATTCCTCAATGAAGCTGCAAAATCTTTTAAATATTTTAAAAAATTGGTAATAGAATATGCCATTTTCAGTCTGGGCTTAAAATTCTGTGCAAAGACTCTGTGGTCAGTTCCTCTTTTAATGTTGTTTTAAAAAATCTCTACTTAAAATATGTTATCCTGAAATATAAAATACAATTGCAATAGGGACTATAATTCTTTCAAGATACAAAAGTTAGTTAATATATCTTCCCTGCATATATAATCCCTCCATGGTGATCCATTAGATCAAGGAAAAAATTCTTACTTTTTCTATGATGGAGTCCAGCATTTGTCCTCAGATTTTAAATTCATTTTGCTTCCCTGAATGTCACATAGACCCTTCTTCTTCTACATAGAGCTATTTGACATCAAATAGTTTTTCTTTTTCACTTCCATACCTTTGCACTTTGTATCACATGCCTTATCATCCAATTTAAGCTTCTCCAACACTGGCGGGTAAACTTACTCCCTCATGGAGAACTTAACCTTTCCTACCTACCTGTATTTGTTTTTCACATTTCGGGGTTGCTACAGGACAAGGGGTGTGTATAATATATTTCTCCCTTCCCAGTTCCCAGCATAACATCTGCTACTCGGTACTCAACTGCCCAGGAAAGGTGTTTCTGGCAGTTCTCGAAATAGCTGGAGGACTTAAGAGGGTTGTTTAGTCCTCATTTTTATCAATACTTTTAAAATTGAAGTATAGTTGATTTACAATGTTGTGTTACTTTCTGCTGTACAGCAAAGTGATTCAGTTATACATATATATACATTCTTTTTAAAAAAATATTCTTTTCCATTATGGTTTATCATAGGATATTGAATATAGGTCTCTGTGCTATACAGTAGGACCTTGTTGTTTATCCATTCTATATATAAAAGCTTACATCTGCTAACCCCAACCTCCCGCTCCATCCCTCCCCAGCCCCCTCCCCCTTGGCAACTACCAGTCTGTTCTCTATGTCCATGATTCTGTTTCTGTTTCATAGATAGGTTCATTTGCGTCATATTTTAGATTCCACATATAAGTGACACCATATGGTATTTGTCTTTTTCTTTCAGACTTACTTCACTTAGTATGATAATCTCTAGTTGCATCCATGTTGCTGCAAATGACATTATTTCATTCTTTTTCATGGCTGAGTAGTGTTCCATTGTATATTTGTACCACATCTTCTTTATCCATTCATCTGTCAATGTAGTTCTCATTTTCAGTAAAGAATAACTTTTACTGCATGAACACAGTGAATTGCAGAAATTTCAACTATATTTCTTTCTCCTATAAAATATTATATAATATTAGGTATTTAGTAGTAGGCATACTATGTTATATACCAGGATTAAAACTCATTAAAAAATTATTAACTAGGAGATGTGGGTTATTCTGGGCTGGGGTGGGAAAAGTACAAGATGAACCTGAACATTTTGTTGCGCCAGAAGGTCAGGATGTGCTCAAGGCATCATGGGACATGTCAAAAGGACATAACATTCCAGCTGCAAGTGACTCCCACTGGCCAAATCTGAGAATATTTTAAAATTCAAAATAAATATAGTAATAAATTATTAGAGAAATGCAAATTAAAACTACAATGAGGGGCTTCCCTGGTGGCACGGTGGTTGAGAATCTGCCTGCTAATGCAGGGGACACGGGTTCAAGCCCTGGTCTGGGAGGATCCCACATGCCGAGGAGCAACTGGGCCCGTGAACCACAACTGCTGAGCCTGCGCGTCTGGAGCCTGTGCTCCGCAACAAGAGAGGCCGCGATAGTGAGAGGCCCGTGCACCGCGATGAAGAGTGGCCCCCACTTGCCGCAGCTAGAGAAAGCCCTCGCGCAGAAACGAAGACCCAACATAGCAATCAATCAATCAATCAGTAAATCTTTAAAAAAAAAAAAAAAACTACAATGAGGTACCATCTCACACTGGTCAGAATGGCCATCATTAAAAAGTCTGCAAATAACAAATGCTGAAGAGGGTGTGGAGAAAAGGGAACCCTCCTACCCTGTTGGTGGGAATGTAAATTGGTACAGCCAGTATGGAGAACAATATGGAGGTTGTTCAAAAAACTAAAAAGAGAGTTGCCATATGATCCAGCAATCCCACTCCTGGGCATATGCCCAGACAAAACTAAAATTCAAAAAGATACATGCACCCCTATGTTCATAGCAGCAGTATTCACAATAGCCAAGACATGGAAACAACCTAAATGTCCATTGACAGATGAATGGATAAAGAAGATGTGGTATGTATATATACAATGGAATACTACTCAGCCATAAAAAAGAATGAAATAATGCCACTTGCAGCAACATGGATGCAACTAGAGATTATCATACTAAGTGAAGTAAGTCAGAAAGAGAAAGACAAAAACCATATGATATCACTTATATCTGGAATCTAAAACATGACACAAATGAACTTACCTACAAAACAGAAACAGACTCACAGACATAGAGAACAGACTTCTTGCTGCCAAGGGAGAGGGTGGGTGGGGGAGGGATGGACTGGGAGTTTGGAATGAGCAGATGCAAACTATTATATATAGAATGGATAAACAACAAGGTCCTACTGTATAGCACAGGGAGCTATATTCAGTATCCTGTGGTAAACCATAGTGGAAAAAACCAAAAATCCTACAGTTAACAAAAATTTAATGGGGAAATATTTAATAAATTACCTTTGGATTTCAGCACAGTAAATAAATAAATAGATTATAAACTGATTGAATGATATAAGAATCTATGTCTGTTCATATATAAATAAACAAATGAAAAATAAACTGGGGAGAAGGGAAACTTTTTTTTAAACATCTTTATTGGAGTATAATTGCTTTACAATGGTGTGCTAGTTTCTGCTTTACAACAAAGTGAATCAGCTACACATATACATATATCCCCATATCTCTTCCCTCTTGCGTCTCCCTCCCTCCAACCCTCCCTATCCCACCCCTCTAGGTGGTCACAGAGCACAGAGCTGATCTCCCTGCATACAGGTCTTTTGTCTCCTTAGGTAGGTTTATTCCTAGATATTTTATTCTTTTGGTTGCAATGGTAAATGGGAGTGTTTTCTTAATTTCACTTTCAGATTTTTCATCATTAGTGTATAGGAATGCAAGAGATTTCTGTGCATTAATTTTGTATCCTGCTCCTTTACCAAATTCATTGATTAGCTCTAGTAGTTTTCTGGTAGCATCTTTAGGATTCTCTACGTATAGTATCATGTCATCTGCAAACAGTGACATCTTTACTTCTTCTTTTCCGATTTGGATTCCTTTTATTTCTTTTTCTTCTCTGATTACTGTGGCTAAAACTTCCAAAACTATGTTGAATAACAGTGGTGAGAGTGGGCAACCTTGTCTCATTCCTGATCTTGGTGGAAATGGTTTCAATTTTTCACCATTGAGAACGATGTTGGCTGTGGGTTTGTCATATATGGCCTTTATTATGTTGAGGTAAGTTCCCTCTATGCCTACTTTCTGGAGGGTTTTTATCATAAATGGGTGTTGAATTTTGTCTCACACCGGTCAGAATGGCCATCATCAAAAAATCTAGAAACAATAAATGCTGGAGAGGGTGTGGAGAAAAGGGAACCCTCTTGCACTGTTGGTGGGAATGTAAATTGATACAGCCACTATGGAGAACAGTATGGAGGGTCCTTAAAAAACTAAAAATAGAACTACCATACGACCCAGCAATCCCACTACTGGGCATATACCCTGAGAAAACCATAATTCAAAAAGAGTCATGTACCACAATGTTCATTGCAGCTCTATTTACAATAGCCAGGACATGGAAGCAACCTAAGTGTCCATCGACAGATGAATGGATAAAGAAGATGTGGCACATATATACAGTGGAATATTACTCAGCCATAAAAAGGAACGAAACTGAGTTATTTGTAGTGAGGTGGATGGACCTAGAGACTGTCATTCAGAGTGAAGTAAGTCAGAAAGAGAAAAACAAATACCGTATGCTCACACATATATATGGAATCTAAAAAAAATAAATAAATGGTCATGAAGAACCTAGGGGCAAGATGGGAATAAAGATGCAGACCTACTAGAGAATGGACTTGAGGATTCGGGGAGGGGGAAGGGTAAGCTGGGACAAAGTGAGAGAGTGGCATGGACATATATACACTACCAAACGTAAAACAGATAGCTAGTGGGAAGCAGCCGTATAGCAGAGGGAGATCAGCTCAGTGCTTTGTGACCACCTAGAGGGGTAGGATAGGGAGGATGGGAGGGAGGGAGACTCAAGAGGGAAGAGATATGGGGACATATGTATATGTATAACTGATTCATTTTGTTATAAAGCAACAACTAACACACCATTGTAAAGCAATTATACTCCAATAAAGATGTTAAAAAATTTTTTTTATTGGAGTATAGTTGATTTACAATGTTGTATTAGTTTCAGGTGTATAGCAAAGTGAATCAGTTATACATATATATATACCCACTCTTTTTTTAGATTCTTTTCCCATATAGGTCATTACAGAGTATTGAGTAGAGTTCCCTGTGCAGTAGGCTCTAATTAGTTATCTATTTTATATATAGTAGCATGTATATGTCAATCCCAATCTCCCAATTTATCCCTCTCCCCTTCCCCCCTGGTAACCATAAGTTTGTTTTCTACATCTATGACTCTATTTCTGTTTTGTAAATAAGTTCATTTGTACCATTTTTTTAGATTCCACATATAAGTGATATCATATGGTATTTGTCTTTCTCTGTCTGACTTACTTCACTCATTATGACAATCTCTAGGTTCATCCATGTTGCTGCAAATGGCATTATTTTGTTCTTTTTTATGGCTGAGTAATATTCCATTGTATATATGTACCACATCTTTATTCATTCCTCTGTCAATGGACATTAAGGTTGCTTCCATGTCCTGGCTATTGTAAATAGTGCTGCAATGAACATTGGGGTGCATGTATGAATTCCCTGGATTAGTGTTAGTATGGTACATGTTTTGCCATCCTTTTACTTTTAACCTATTTTTGTCTTTATATTTAAAGTGGATTTCTTGCACAGAACATATAGTTGTGTCTTGCTTTTTTATCCAATTGAAAAAATCTCTATTTGCCATTTACATATAATATGATTATAGATGTGGTTGTGTTTAAATCTACCATATGGCTATTTGTTTTCTATTTGTTCTATCTGTTCTCTTTTCCCTTTTTCCTTTATTTCTGTCTTATTTTGAATTAAGTATTTTTTATGATTCCATTTTATATTCTTCATTGGGTTTAAGAGCTTTAATACTTTCTCATTTTATTTTAGTTGTCGCTTTAGAGTTTATAGTATTAATATCATTAACTTATTACAGTCTACCTTCAAGTGATATTATAGCACTTTATGTATAATTCAAGAACCTTACAACATACTTCAATGTACCCTCCTAAGTTTTGTGCTATTGTTGTTATATATTTCAATTTGCATATATTATAAATGGCATGATTCATTGGTATTTTAATTTTAAACAGTTGATTATCTTTTAAAGAGATCCAAATAATAAGAAAAGTATTTATAGTTACCCATGTAGTTACCATTTCTGGTGCTCTTCATTCCTTTGTGTAGATGTAGATTTCCATCTGGTATCATTTGCCTTCTTCTTGAAGGACCTCCTTTAACATTTTTTGTAGTGCAGGTCAGCTGATGATGAATTCTTTAAACTTTTGTATGTCTGAAAATGTCTTTATTTTGTCTTCATTAAAAAAATAATTTTGCAGGTAGAGAATTCTAGGTTGCTGGTTTGTTGTTGTTAATTTCAGTAAAGTTCTTGCTCCACTGTTTCCTAGCTCCACTGTTTCCTGGCTTGTTACTGACAAGAAAACTGCTTTCGTCCTTATCTTTGTTCCTGTGCATTTTCTTTTTTTCTCTTGGATCTTCTCTTCACCAGTGGTTTTGAGCAACTTGATTATGATGTGCCTTAAGTAGTTTTCTCATGTTCTTGTGCTTAGGATTTGTTGATTGTTGCATCTTTGGGTATATATTTTTTTATCTTACGTGGAAATATTTCAGCCAATATTTTTTCCAGACACCCACCTCTCTCCTCTCTTCAGGAAGCCCCACCTCCTAATACATTTATGAAATGACAAAATTTTGGAAATGGAGACCAGGTTAGTAGTTGCCAGGGGTTAGGGAAAGGTATAGGAGAGGGGGGTAGGTGTGGTTGTAAACTGCAACACCAAGGATCCCTGTGATAGAAGTGTCCTCTATCTTCATTCAAACCTATAACTGTGATAAAATTGTATGAAACTAAACACACACACACAAATGAATACATGTAAAACTGGGAAAATCAGAATAAGATCGGTGTACTGTATCAATGTCAATATCCTGATTGTGATCATAGTTTTGCAAGATCTTACCACTGGGGGAAACTGGGTGCTATGAACTAAATGTCTGTGTCCCCCACAGATTTCATAGGTTGAAATCCTTACCCCCAAGGTGACAGTAGTAGGAGGTGGGGCCTTTGGGAGGTAATTAGGTCATGAGAGTGGAGCCCTCATGAATGGGTTTAGTGCCCTTATAAGAAAAGACATGAGAACTAGCTCTCACTCTCTGTTCTTCACCATGTGAGGATACAGTGAGAGGATGGCCACCTGCAAACCAAGAAGTGGGTTTTCACCAGACATCAGATCTGCTGGCACTTTGATCTTGGACTTTCCAGCCTCCAGAACTGTGAGAAGTAAATTTCTGTTGTTTAAGCCACCCAGTCTGTGGTATTCTATTATAGCAGCCTGAATGGACTAAGATACTTGGTAAAGGATACACAGGACCTCTCAGTATTATTTGTCATAATTGCATGTGAGTTCACAATTATTTTAATTAAAATTCCAATTTAAAAAGGCATGTATGGGACAATTAGGGACATTTGTTTAATAAGTAGGTAACAAATGATATTAATAAAATATTGTTAATGTTTTAAGCGTGTTAATGGTATTGCAGTTAAACAGAGATACATACTAAAGGAAATAAGGACAAAATATATCATTTCAGTGATTTGCTTTAAAATAATCCAGCAGTAGTAGATAAAACAAGATTAGTCATATGTTCATAACTGTTGATAGTTGTTGTACATGGGCGATGGGTACAAGGGGTTTATTATACTATTTTTTGCATTTCTGAATAGCTTGAATATTATACAGTACACGTGGATAAGTTCTGTAATGCCAAAAATTAAAAGATAATTTTTAAGAAAAAGGGAGGAAATGACCACAGGAAAAAACTGGACTGAAAATGTTATATATGACTAATGCCACTTATAATTTTGACCTAGCTGTTGCTCAAGCAGTGTCAAAAGGCTGACCAAGAAAAATTATTACAGAGTATCACTGAAGTGCATTTAGCCCACGCATTGATACATATAATTTAGTCTTTTCTGTTTGTATGACGTCAGACCATCAGAAAGGTGTGCCCTCAGACAGTTTTGGTTTCTTGTTATAATACATTTGCTGAGATCTGCTTTGACTGTAGGGCTTTGGCTTCCTCTGGAAAAAATGCTCTAGAATAGGGGTAGGCAGCTACACTCATTTGTTTACATATGGACTATGGCTGTTTTCATGCTACAAAAGCCGAGTTGAGTAGTTGTAACAGAGACTATGAGCCACAAAGCCTAAAATATTTACTATTGGGCCCTACAGAAAATATTTGCCAAGGGCTGCTTTAGAAGACAGCCAAAGAAAACACACAGTACTACATGCAAGATGGGGTTGCTATAACAGGGAACTATATTCAATATCCTGTGACAAACCATAATGGAAAAGAATATTAAAAAAAGAATATATATATATATAACTGAATCACTTTTCTGTACAGCAGAAATTAACACAACATTGTAAATCAACTATACTTCAATATAAAAAAGTAAAGGATTTCCCTGGTGGCACAGTGGTTAAGAATGCACCTGCCAATGCAGGGGACATGGGTTTGAGCCCTGGTCCAGGAAGATCCCACATGCCGCGGAGCAACTAAGCCCGTGCGCCACAACTACTGAGCCTGTGCGCTAGAGCCCACGAGCCACAGCTACTGAGCCCGTGCACTGCAACTACTGAGCCCACGTGCTGCAACTACTGAAGCCCGCGTGCCTAGAGCCCATGCTCCGCAGCAAAAGAAGCCACCGCAATGAGAAGACAGTGCACTGCAACAAAGAGTAGCCCCTGCTCGCCACAACTAGAGAAAGCCCGCGCGCAGCAACGAAGACCAAATGCAGCCAAAAATAAACTTTAAATTTTTTTTAAAAAGATGGGGTTGCTATAAATGACATTGTTTCTCTATTATTAGGCTGACTATATGTCCAAGTTGTCACAGCATAATTATGAACAGAGTCCCCTCTATCAATTTATATGAATATCTATCAAAAACCTTTTGAGAGCGAGTGAGCCCCTGGAGTGAGCCCTGCTGGTCTTCAAAGCCAGGTGTATTGAGGGCTTGTCTCTCTAGTACCAGTCTTAAAAGTTGGCGTGTCCCATGTGAGGTACAAACCCTTCACTCCTCAGGGAGAAGCTCCAGGTTTAGAGTTCCCTCGCAGTTATGGGTGGCCTTGCTGAGGGTGCAGTTTATGGCGAGATGGCGTCTCAGCCTTTACTACCTGCTTCCAGGTGGTTTCGCTCTCGTTGCCTGATGAGAAGGGGTCGCTCCACCAGTTTTTAGTTGTTTTTTTTTTCCTGAGGACATTGTTCCATACATAGCTGTAGGCTTGGTGTGTCCGTGGGATGAGGTCAGTTCAGGATCTTCCCCTGCACCTACATCTTGACCAGGAATCTCTGAAAATCTTAAAAGGAACCAGAGCTTCTGAATCAACAAACCTACAGGAGCCAAGAGGAGATACCTGTATGGAGAGCTCCGGAGGCATTTCCATAGGCTCATTGTCAAGTAAATGTTAAAGCCCCCATTCACTGGGAAGCAAAGGAACTCTGTCTGCACTGTGGAGGACAGATGGCTATGGAGAAGTCTGGAGTCAGGAATATTAGCTGCAGGATAACAAGAGGAAGAAGCCTGCATCCCTGCTACCAAGTACCTGACAGTTTAGTGGGAGAAAAAAGAGTGAAAATCATTTCCATACTGGTGTGGAGCTCTGAGTTAGTAGGAGTTGGGGGATTATGTAAGCCTTTGTACAGAAGATGAGTCTAAGGGGGGAGTAAAATGTGAATTGAATATTGAGTGGAAAGTGGTCAAGAATGATTAAGAAAGATCACTAATTGTTTCTTGACTGCTTTGGCAGATTATCAAGTTATCTGAATTTAGTCCTTTGATTTTTTGTGATTAAAGACAGTTTTATGTAAAAAAAAAAAAAAAAAAAAAAAACCTTTTGAAAACCCCATACCGGGAAGTTTCTACCACAGAGGAACTGTCATGCTGTCCTTGTGGACAATTTAATCACCTAACTGCTTGTGTTTCTTTTATTCTGTATCTGCCACAAAGAACACAAATTTGCAGTTTGATTCTAAAATTCATTCAGCATTGCGTGAATAGCTACAGTCTAATTGTGCTCTGTTGTTGACTTTGTCCACTCTGTCTATATTTTCCCTGATCCTAACTTTATAGATTCATATGTGTTCATTTTACTATACTGATTATAAACCTCATAAATCCAATGGTAAATGGAAGCAGCAACTAAACAAATAAAGGAACAAACGACAATGCACCAGAGACTGAGTATTTTCTAGTTCTTTTCTGGGAAGGAGAAGAGATCTATGGTCAGAGCTGGGGAAATGAGGGGTTACAGGTGAGAGGGTACCTTCCAGAGTCTGGAATCAGCAGGGAGCTGCCTCCCCCTCCCCTAGGCTGTAGGGGTGACCCTCCCATCCCACCCTTCCTCCATCAACTGCATCATTTTCCACTGAAACACGCAGGGCTTTGAATGTGGGACACCAGTGACTTGGTGCTCACGCAGCAGAAGGACGGTGATCTGTCTCGGGGCAGCAAGTCCAGAATCTGCTGCTTCTGTGACCCACTTGCCCCTGCCCTGAGGCCCTGGTGACAGGTTAGGGCCATCTCCTCACTGAATTCCTGCCCCTGGAGACCTCTCCCTCCTCACCTCACACATGCTGCCATGTCCCTCTGCAGCCAGGGCTGGGGACCACTGGGGAGAGCTCCAGTTGGCTGGCATCTTCCTGCTGGGCCTCAGCCCCCAGGCTCTCTTGCTGACAACTCTGCTCTTCCCGGGAGCCCGAGGCCAGGTGGGCACCCATGGACTCAACCAGAGCTGCTGAGGCCGGAAGGAAGATTCTGCAGCCTTCACTATAGGGTCTTACCCAGGGGCTCCGCAGAGACTTCAAGAAACCTGGAAAGACAGTGTCCACATGGTCAGTTACTCAACATTCATCCCACAAACACTTCCTGCAGTCACCAAGGAGTGGCTAGCTGTGTTGAATACTGCAGAAGAGAAAAATTCAGAAAAAACTAACTCTAGTTTATAGTCATGGTGGAATATAGGAAAGATGATAAAATTTGGATTAAAATTACTGAAGGTTTGAATCCCAGGTCTCTCACATGTTAGCTGGGAGAATATGAAGAAGTTACGTTCAGATACAGGTTCCAAAACAAGGCAGATATGCCTATCTTAAGAGATAATAAAAACTACATGAGATGATACTTGTAATGGTAAGCATTGAATAAATATTAGCAATTACTGTTATTAAAAGGCACACATCAGGCACCTCATTTAATTTTCACAACTCTGACAATCAGTTCTATTATTATTCTACCCATTTTACAGATAAGAAAATAGAGGTGTAGAGATTTTTAAGTCATGTGTACTAAGATCACAAAACTAAGTGGAAAGACAGGATTCAACCCAGATCTGTTAGTTCCAAAATTCACACTCTCAGCCACTCAGTAATATTGCATCAAATGCCCAAGCCCTGACCTGCTCTAGCCTGTTGATAATTGGTCACTACAGGTCCCAGATCCCTGAGACCACATCACTGTTATCTCTGGCTGGTAGCAGAAGCCATCCATGACTCACTGAACCACATCAAATGCAAGGTGCTACTGAAAAACTAACCAAACATTGACATGGCACAGACTCTTAACATTAATTCAGATTGCAAATTACTTTTCCAAGAGGGTAATTAGCCTGGCTTTCAAAGGCCCCTCAAATAATCCCCAGCAGAGGATCCCAATAACATACCCCCACCAGGAATCCAATCATTGATCTGTCTAGACAGCTAATAACTGATCCTTACAGTACCTGAAATGGACTAAAGGAGAGGCCAGATGCTGACCTTCCAGGCCCCAATTAACTGACTCCACATGGCCACAATTCCTGATACCCATAGGACACCAAATCACTGATTGCAAGTATTTTCAAAATAAGACCTCCCCAAAGTCTCCAGTTGCCAGAGCTCCAAGGCTCTCAGTCAACTCACTGACTATGTCAGCCTTTCAATCATTACCTTGCAGAGATCTTAATCACTGATTTCTACAATCAATGATTCCTACAGAGATGTAATCACTTTCCCCCAAAATGCCCAAGTATTATTTGCTAAGGGCTCCTTCAAATGCACATTCACTGCTGACAAATTAGTAACTCCAGCAGGACTTCCCATCACTGATACCATTAGGCCTGAAATCAGTGGTTCCTAACTCTGCGTGCACATCAGAATCAAACTAGGATCTTCTAAAATCTTCTAAAAATGCTTATGCAAAGTTCCACTCCTGAATGAGTGTAACTTAATATCTGTGGGCCCAGGCATCTGTATTTATAAAAACTGCATAAGTGATTCTGATGCACTGTGAGGAGTGAGAACCACTGTCTTAAATCTGATCCTCCCCCACATGCATCCTCCTAGCATCAGACTTCTCACAACAATGGAAGCCAGAGTCATTTGACATCTACGGACCATGGAGAGAAGAGGACTTCAGTGTAAGGAGACTATATCCCTCCTAAAGATCCTATTTCTCAGCCAGAACCAAAGAAGGACAGTTTTAGACATGAAATAATTTGAAGAGTGTTCCATCAATTTACCATAGTGAAGGAAAACATTCAAGGAAGTATTCTAAATAAAAGAAAATTGAATCAGAAGTGAGATCTCAAAAGAACAAAACAATGCATATGCAAACACACAAGTTCACCTGGTCATCGTGAGAGCTTTGAAAACAACAGGACATGTATGTATGTAAGTGTGTGTACAATCATAACAGAGGAAGAAAATGTGACTGGGAATTTGAAATTTAAAATGCTAAGTACCTTTTAAAGCAGAAACCTAAAGAAAATATAAATGACCTGTAATAAAAATTTTAAATTATCTTTGAAAGGTCCAGAAGTATAACCGTCTTGCTGAAGAAAATTGAAAGGAGAGGGCATGTCTCTATAGGTATAAATAGGGAAAATATAAACTTAATTATGTTTGATAGAAATGGGAAGATATACCTTTAAAGATTTTATAAAAGTTAAAATTCCCTGACTTAAAAGGTGAGTGGGCTGGGGAGAGAGGGGGTGAATGGTCATACCTGCATTAAGTCATCAAAAGTAAGAACAGGAAAAAGAAAGCAGAAAATAATATAAATAGTAAACATAAAATAAGAAACAAGGCATAGAATTAGGTATACTATGGTTATGTGAAATTGAATCAGTTGATTCATTCTGTCGAGAGAGAGATAAGATTGGAATAAAAAAGCAAGCACAATGAGACATAGTTATAAGAAGCATAACTAAAACACAGCAGCAATTTGCAAAATAAAGGGTTGGGCAAAGATATGCCAAGCAAAGTCCAGAAAAAGGAAAGCCAGTTTGGTGATATAATTATCAAAGGGAATTTCAAGGTCAGAAGCATCCAATCGGTATAAACAGGTTATATATAAAGGCAGAGCTAGTAGACTAAGGAACTTAGGAAGAGTGAACTTAGGAACTCTAATTCAAAAAATTAAACCCAACCCCGAATAGCCCAAAACAATCTTGAAAAAGAAGAACAAAGTTGGAGGTCTTACACTTATGGATTTCAAAACTTATTACAAAGTTACAGTAATCAAAACAGTGTGGTACTGGCATAAAGACAGATATATAGACCAATGGAATAGGGAGGCCAGAAATAAATGGGTCATATACGGTCAAATGATTTTTGACAAAGGTGCCAAAAGCATTCAATGTGGGAAAGGTTAGTCTCCTCAATAAATGGTGCTGGGAAAAAAACTGGATATCCA
Source organism: Balaenoptera ricei (assembly GCF_028023285.1). Classification (NCBI taxonomy): domain Eukaryota; kingdom Metazoa; phylum Chordata; class Mammalia; order Artiodactyla; family Balaenopteridae; genus Balaenoptera; species Balaenoptera ricei. The sequence continues at coordinate 43,816,970 of NC_082660.1, forward strand.
TGTGCAAAAGTATTACCTTACACCATATACAAAAATTAATTCAAAATATATCAAAGACCTAAATATAAGACCCAAAATTATTAGAAGAAAACACAGGGGAAAAGCTTCATGACATTTGTATTTGGCAAAGATTTCCTGGATATGACACCAAAACACAGGAAACAAAAGCAAAAATAGACAAATTGGACTACATCAAAATTAAAAACTTCTGTGCATTGAAGGACACAATCAACAGAGTGAAAAGGCAACCTAGGGAATGGAAGAAAATATGTGCAAATCATATATCTGATAAGGGGCTAATATCCAGAATATATAAAGAACTCCTATAACTCAACAACAACAACAAACCCAGATAACCCAATTAAAAAATTGGCAAAGGATTTGAACAGACATTTCTCCAAAGATGATATATGAATGGTCAACAGGCATATGAAAAGATGGTCAACATCAATCATTAGGAAAATACAAGTCAAAAAAAGTGAGATAACACCTCATACCCACTAGGATGTCTACTATTAAAAAAAAAAGAAAATAACAAGTGTTGGCGAGGACGTGGAGAAATCGGAACGCTTGTGCACTGCTGATGGGAATATAAAATGGTGCAGCCACTATGGAAAATAGTACGGCTTTCCTCAAAAAATGAAAAATAGCAATCTCACTTCTGGGTATATATCCAAAAGAATTGAAAGTAGGATCTCAAAGACAAATTTGCACACTCCTGTTCATAGCAGCACTATTCACAATAGTCAAGAGGTGAAAGCAACCCAAGTGTCCATCAGGAGATGAATGGATAAACAAAATGTGGTATATTCATGCAATAGTATATTACTCAGCATTAAAGAGGAAATTCTGACACATGCTACAACATGGATGAAACTTGAAGACATTTGCTAAATGAGATAAGCCAGTCACAAAAAGAAAAGTCCTGGACGATACCACTTACATAAGGTATCTAGAATACTCAAATTCATAGAAACAGAAAGAAGAATGGTGGTTGCCAGGGGCTGGAGGAGGGGGAAATGGGGAGGTGTCGTTTAATGGGTATACAGTTTCCATTTCATAAGGTGAAAAAGTTCTAGAGATTGTTTGCAGAACAATGTGAATATACTTAACACTATTGAACTGTACACTTAGAAATGGTTAAGATGGTAAATTTTATGGTACGTGTTTATTTTTGCCACAACAAAGGTAATTAAAAATAGATAAAGAAATAAAAATCAAACTCAAAATGCACCAACAACACTGAAGTTATACACTTTGTACCAGATGTTATTTCACACAGCAAAAGCTATATTTATAAGAAAATGTACAGTCCTACATGATTCGTTATTAAAATGAGAGAAAACCTCAAAAAAGCTAAGTACTCAACCTGAGTAATTAGAAAAAGAAATTAGAAAAAACTCAAAATATGCTAATAAATCCCCTAATAAAACCTAAATGCGATATATTTGTGTATATTATATGTACATTGAGAGTATAAATAAAGTGAAGAGCTCATCCTTTGAAATGACCAGTTACATGAATAAACTTCCAGCAAATCTGATAAATAGAAAAAAAAATACAATATTAGGAAGGAGGAGATATTACTACTAGAGGAGATATTCCACTAAACATTATTTCTAGAAGAATATTATGTGCAAATCCATAGCAACATTTAAATATGGAGGTGAAACAGGTGCTTCTCCAGCAAAATATAAATTAATGCAAAAAAAGAAAGAGCAAAAGAATCTCTAAGTGACCAGTGTATAGAAGTCAGAAAATTTGTAATGTGTATCATTTTTAAAAAACACCAGCTTTGGGACTTCCCTGGTGGCGCAGTGGTTAAGAACCCACTGTCAATGCAGGGGACACGGGTTTGAGCCCTGGTCTGGGTAGATCCCACATGCCATGGAGCAACTAAGCCTGTGGGCCACAACTACTGAGCCTGTGCTCTAGAGCTCGCGAGCCACAACTACTGAGTCTGCGTGCCACAACTACTGAAGCCTGTGAGACTAGAGCCCATGCTCCACAACAAGAGAAGCCACCGCAATGAGAAGCCCACACACCGCAATGAAGAGTAGCCCCTGCTCGCTGCAGCTAGAGAAAGCCTGCGCACAGCAACGAAGACCCAATGCAGCCAAAACAAAAACAAAAACAAAAAAACCAAAAACCCAGCTTTCTGTACTATTTTTTGCAATGTCCTGTGGATCTATAATTATCTCACAATAAAAAGTTAAATACAGTATGGTGACAGATGGTTACTAGACGTATCATGGTGATAAATTTGTAAGAAATACAAATATTGAACCACTATGCTGTGTACCTGAAACTATTATAATATAGTATGTCAACTATACTTCAATTAAAAAAAGAAAGTTGGGCTTCCCTGGTGGCGCAGTGGTTGAGAATCTGCCTGCCAATGCAGGGGACACGGGTTCGAGCCCTGGTCTGGGAAGATCCCACATGCCGCGGAGCAACTAAGCCCGTGAGCCACAACTACTGAGCCTGCACGTCTGGAGCCTGTGCTCCGCAACAAGAGAGGCCGCGACAGTGAGAGGCTCGCGCACCGCGATGAAGAGTGGGCCCCGCTCGCCGCAACTGGAGAAAGCCCTCGCTCAGAAACGAAGACCCAACATAGCCAAAAATAAATAAATAAATTTATTAAAAAAAAAGTTAAGTACAAAAAAAAGGTACCAGGATGAAATTGACTTAATATGGAGTGCAATCTAACTTTTAAAAAACAGTATTTCTACAGTTTTTAAACAGTTCTAGACCAGGGGATGGCAAACTACAGGCTGCAGGTCAAATCTGGTCCTTGGCCGGTTTTTGTAAATAAAATTTTACTGGAAAACAACCATGTCCGTTCGTTTACATATTGTCTGTGGCTGCATTTGCTACAGCAGCAGAGTTGAGTAGTTGCAAGAGAGACTGCAGGACTGGCAAAGTCTCAAATATTTACTGTTTGGCTCTTTACAGAAAAAGTTTGCTAATCCCTGTTTCAAATAATAATAGCAAGTTGGAAATCTTCCAAATTTATTTTATGGAGCACTGTTACCTTACCTAAAAAATACAGTCTTAATACAAACAGTTATCTGGAGATTATTTCATCTTATAGATGCAAACATCTTTAATAAAATATTAGCAATTTGAGTCCAGTAAGGATCAAAAGAAAAATTTACCCCATGACCAAATTGGGTTTTCTGATAAGACACAGATGGTTAATGCTAGTCCATTTATCGATTTACTTATTACATCAACAAATTAAGAAGAAAAACTATACAACCGTATCAATGGATATAAAAAGGGCATTTGACACAATTCAGCAGTAATTCTTAAAATTTTGTAGGAAACTACAAAAATTCGGCAAAGATCATAGTCTCAAAACCACCAGGAAGTATGAAACTAAAAGGTAAAATGCTGAAGACAATTTCCATTAAAACCAGTAACAACATGGGGTTGTTCCTATCACAACAGTGTTTGAAAGCTCTAGCTAATGCAATTAAATATGAAGATGAAATAAACTGCTTCAATATCAAGAAGGGAGAGAAAATCATTTTTATTTGCAGGTTATATCATTGTATACTCAGAAAACTAGTACAGGGAATTTTGACAAGGTGATGGGGTACAAGATTGAAACAGATGGAGAGGAAAAAAATATCCTATTTCCAATAATGACAACACAAAATACCTAAAAGTGAATGTAACAAGAACGGTGCTGGACTCAAAATAGAAAAACTAATAGTTATTATTCTAGAATATAATATAAAACTTAAGCACATGGAGAGACAGACCATATTCCTGGGCAGGAATATAATAAAATAAAAATATCACTGGTTCAGTATTAACTGTATTGACATAACCAAGTGCCAAGCAGAATTCCAGTTCTTTTCCAGCTTGGTAAAACAATTTCAAACTCTGTATGCAAGTATAAATAGCCAAGAAAATTATGTAAAGGAATACTGAAGGGATGCTTGGACTAGCAGATATTAACATTTACAATAAAACTAATGCAATCAAAACAGGGATAAATAGGCCAGTAAAATAAAAGAAAATGTCCACACTTTGATCTTAATATGTACAGGAATAGATATGACACCAGCGATGTTCAATTGAGGGAGTACAGAAAAGTTCACTATGTAAAAGCCAGGGAAAAGAGGAGGAATGAACAAAGGCTATGGAAATGCAGAGAAGGAATCAAAGTGCCCAAATAACCAGAAAAGATCTCAACCACTAATAGGTGGAAAAGGTAAAACAGAACTAGATATAATTATTCAGCCCTCAGAACAATAAAAAATGAAAAAGAACATCATCCAGTACTGGAGAGGATTTGGGGAAATGGGGGTATTTATATATTGCTGATGGGAATATTTCATACACATTTCCGTATACATAGATGTATGTATTATACATTGTATATATCGATATAATATATACACAATGTATTACAAAATATATGTATAACACTTTTGAGAGGCATTTGGCAATGTCTATTTTAAAAATACACACACTTGTACCTAACAATAAGGTTCAAATACAGCAAAAGCCGACACAAGCAAAGAGAAACGCACAAACCACGATTACACTGCTCTCTACAGAGCAGGTAGGTGAAAAAAAAAAATCAGAGAGGGTATACCAGTTTTGAACAACACAATTAACAATCGGAGAACACATATTCTTTGAAAGCAATAGATGGCACATTTATGGGACTTGGCATAAGGCAAGTCTCCACAGGTTTCAAGGAACGTTCATGACACAAATCACATTATCTAACCTCTGAGAAATGAGGTTAGAAATCAATAACAAAAGGATTAACTGTTTATTGCAAAACAGAAACGCGCTTCAAAGTGACACGTGTGAAATGAAAAAAAATCATAACTGAATTTTAAAATACTTGGAAATGAACAATAATGATAATACGATACAACAAATCTTGTGGGTCTTAGATGGAAATGTATAGCTTTAAGGCTTAAATTAGAAAAAGAAAGGCTGACTAACAATTAGCTGGGCATCCGATGTAAAAGATCCCATCACTGAATCCACAGTAGCCCCATCACCGACCCAGATTCCGCCCCCCACCATCACTCAGCTCAGAGTAGCCAACCCCCTTCAAAATCACCTCTGCGCGACGCTAACTCGCAAACAGCTGAGAACCGCTTCCCTTCCAAGTGCCGACCTCTTAACACCCGGGTGTTTAGTGGAGGGGCGGGGGGTGTCTCATGCGCATGCTCAAAAGCACTTGCGAAGCTCCGTTCCCCAATCAACAGGGCACTTTCACGCAGAGTCCGTGAGAGTTCCCTTACCCTCTGCGGCTTTGCTGGGCTCGGAATATGGCCGCGCCCAAATGTTGCTGCTTCAGGGGGCCGCCATCATGGAAGGGTGTCCGTGCCGTACAGTGGAAGAAGCTGTTGCCTCCTGCCTCACGCAGCAGAACAGTGGGGCCGCCTTGGGAGAAGGTGGACTACGCTTCTTTGGGTAGACTTCCTGGTGCATGGGGGTCTTTGCATTTAGCCTCTGAGGGGCTCCTAGGGACATAGCACGGGTGAGAGGGGAGCCATTACTAATGAAAAGAGTAAGAATAAGAACCCAGAGTGAGTCTGGGAGATACCACTGGAGTTGAGGGGAGAAATATCAGGATGGTACCCTCCCCTGGCCGATACTATGGAGTGTTGAAGAAGGGAGAGTAGGGGCGATACTGTACCCCTCCCCCCCCCCCCAGATATCACGAGGGGAGAGAAGTCGGGGTGGGAGCGTCGGGGTAATCTCAATCAACCCTCACACTAGTCACTCCAACTGAAATAATTGGTATCAACAAAAATTAGTTTATTTATTTTTTGGCCGCACCTCCTGGCTGGTAGGATCTCAGTTCCCCAACCAGGGACTGAACCCTGGTCACCGCAGTGAAAGCCCAGAATCTTAACCAGCAGGCCACCAGGGACACCCCCCACAATTAGTTTTAAATTGATATGGCTAATGGTTGTTTTCTCTGTCTAATGTAATGTGTCAATAAAAACATCTTCTAGAATTATTCATACTTCCTTGTAAAATAACATCTAAGTAATAATTATGCAAGTGCAGCCTTACAACAAATTTCCAATCCTGTCCCACAAGGAGTTTGCTGCCCCTTAGGGCCTCAAATATGGAAATTATGGAGAAGCCATTGCCCCTCTGGGAGATGTCGTGGGGGCAGAGGTGAGAAGAATCCACGATATCCCTTCGATGGATGAACTGCTACACATTCTTCAAAACCCATCTCACATGTCTCCTGTGGGAAGCCCTCTCTGACGGTGGTAGAGGCTCCACGCCAGCTGAAGGTCCTTCTGACGCGCAGGTCCTATTTGAAAGGACCTGGCCCTGAGCTCTGGTGTTCTCTATGTCTTTGTGCCCTCAGACCGGTCACGTCCTTTTTGGGCCCCAGTTCAACATTCTGGACCGTAGAGGGCTGGACTCTGTGATTACCCAATAATAGTGTGAAATTTTTCCATTAAAAAGCTGGGTGTAAAATAAATAAGCTATCACTGCCTTCTATCTACTGACACATGTAAATGGTTGTGGCTGTTTGTCCAGAGGTCCCTGCTCAGTAAATATTGTAAACTATTTTTTACCTACTGAAGGAAGGCATGCAAGACAAGACTGATCAGAGGACTGTGGCTATTACTCCTTGCATCTACCGTAGGGCAAAGAGGTACTCATCATTACATCCTTAGCTGCAGATATGAAAATATTCTGACCTTGCGTTCTTCCTTGTTTTCAACTACATGCCCGTATAAATGTGAGGATTTGAGACTGGCCTGCTCCAGGATGCAGGGCAGTCAGTGGTAGAGTTTAAAAGGAGACTCTGATCTTCCTACTTAAAGTGCAGTCCTCCAGCATTTCCAATTCACATCACTCTGCCCTATCCACCCCTCTTTAGCAGTTATCACCTTTCCACAACGTTTATTGCCTCTCTTCCCCACTAGGATGCCAGGTCCAGGAAGCTAGGGACTTGGGGGCTGTTTTGTTTTACCAAACATCAAGTACCAAGAGCAGTGACTGGTGATCAATAAATATTTGGTGAATGAACAAATAGGGTCTTACATACTTGGAAGTTCTCCATCTCTAGTATTTTCTGCATTACTCTAGAAATCAATTTTATAATTAGTCATGTCATCCAGAGATGCCTGCAGAGTCTTTAGGAGGGAATAATTAATCTTTTAAGAAAATGAATCAGTGCATGTGTTTTGCTGCTCTCTACATGTATGGTAAGATACTAAAAATAAAGCAGTTGATTACTCCACATATGTGAGAAGCAGAAATCACTGCAGTATCAGCACGAACAAAGAAATGAGCAAACAGTAAATGAATAAGATAATTTCTGATAAAAAGGAAGGCTATGAAGAAAACGAAAGCATGCTGAGGAGCTAGAGAGTTGTGGGGTAGATCGGGGAAGAAAAACATCCGAAGAAAGGACATTTGAGCAGGTGCACGAGTGGTGTGATGGAGTGAACCCTGGGGCCAGAGCACTTTTGGCAGGGGCCACAGAAAGTGTCAGTGCCATGGAGCTCCTGCCTCCCTGCTCATCCCACAACTGGGTGGCATCTCTGGGCTGGGGCCAAAGATTTTCTTACCCCATTCAAGAAAGGGACATCACTTTTCTCCATGCAGACTTTCTCTTTTTACATTTAGATGTTTATCTAACAGTTTAATTTTCCCAATTCACTTAAATATTAAGTTAGTTTCAATAATATAATTAGCACTTATGCACCCACCACCCAAAAGACAAGGTATGGCCTTAATAACCTCCATCTATCCATGTGTTCCCCCAATTGATGGCCCTGCCTGCCCTCAGCTGAGGTAGACATCATCCTAAATCCCAAGTTCATCAATTTTTGATTCCTTTTTATATAATTTTATCACAACTATACAAAATCCTAAATAGTTCATGTTCTTTATATTAGTAGCTTTTAATTTTATAAACGCGTGTTATGTTTTATACACTATTTTGGGAATCACAGGGTTTGTTTTTTCCCTTAAATTCATCCTTATTGTTGGGTACTGTTCTAGTTCATCCATTTTGACTCCATCCATTTTTGTTTCCAGGTCTTGCTATTGTGAACAGGATGCCATGCATATCCTAGGTTTCATGTGCAAGTGTTTCTCGTGGATATATTCCTAAGAGTGGACTGGATAGATTGTGAGGTATGTACATATTCGCTGTAGGAGGAAATGCTAACTATTTTCTAAAGTAGTTACACTGATCTATATTCCTTCAACAGGGCAAAAAGATCCTGTAGCTGTACATCCTCTGCAACATTGTACCGTGAGACTTAAATTTTTGCAAATTGAATGGGTGTAAAATGTCATCTCATCATGTCTTGATTTGTATTTCCCTGATCGCTGATGACTTTGAACATCTCTTCATATGTTTATTGGCTCTTTTTTTTTTCTTCTCTGAAATAGTCTAATAGACTTAGTTTTTTAAAAACGTAACCATAGTGCTATTACGACACTCACATTAACAATGATTCCTGGCGCTCTCTTAGACATATATGCATGCCAAACATGCTTCCACTAATTCCATTTCTTCTTTCATTTATTCATTCAACAAACACTCAGACCAGGGCTATAGGGGCAGAAAGAGAATCTGGGATAATCAGAGAGTCCAACCCTCTAAGAAAGTAAAAATTAGTTCAGGGTATAAAAGTCTGCTCTGCCACTCATAAGGCTGGGAGAACAGACACAGATAAAGTCAGATGCAAAATTAACAGAAAATATTATTTCTCCCAAGGATGTCCTGCAGCTGTAATGTAGTAAATAACTCCTACTTTGAGTGACTACTGCTTTTTTACTCACTGAGAAACTGTTCTCTACAATCACAGGCTATCAGAAACTGCTGTTTGAAGTGATATCAGTACAGATAAAACATCCCACTCTTGCTGAAGATTCTAAGTCACTTAGACACCGCAGCTAAGATTTCCAACCCCAGTGCAGAGAGAAGGGGTATCTAGATACAGAATTCTGTATCTACCTTAACTTTACGGTTTCCAAGGAAACAGGATTCTGGGTTCGCTTCATAGTCCACCTACAGCCCCGCTTTGCTTTGAGTTTACCAAAACACTGCTTCATTCACATTTCACCTGAACTTCACCATTCCTCAGCATTCCATAATAACTCTCTTTTTTCCTTTGTTCAGTGAGCCACCCCATGGTTCCTCTGGCGTGTGGTCTCCCTCACTGACTGATAGATTTGTCTGACTACAGATTAATCCCAGATGGTCTTAGGCTAATTGGGATAGGACACCCTTACATTCCAGATTGTTAAACTGAGGCCCAGAGGGGATGTGGCTGGACTGAGAGCATCCAGCAAGTTCACACCTGAGCCCCTCAAAACACCTTCCTCACTTGAGGATTCAGAAAGGCCTTCAGAGGGTTACAGAGCCTTCTACCTCTTTCAGGAGGATTCCCTGGAGGAGATATCTGAACTTGGTTTTGAAAGATAAGTAGGCATTCCCAGGTGAAGGGTAGCATGACTTCTTCCCCTTCTGCCCCTGTAACATCTCCCGGAGGGCACAGGCATCTCCAGAATTTCCATATTGGGGGTGATAAGGGGCAACAAACTCGTTGAAGGGCAGAATCAATCTTGCCTTAAAGCTACATTTGCAAAGTAAGGGCACTATTACTATATAGATTTTATTTTATGAGAAAATAAAAATAAATTTTCCTAAAGATACTTTTATTGACATATTGCATTAGATCAAGGGAAAAAACAAAAATCATTATTGGTAAGAACTTTTACTTTAGCTCGAGTAGCTGGAGTGGGAGATAATGTAGATTATGGGAGCATCCAAACCCCACAGCCAACCCCCACAAGCCCAGCAGAGGGGAATCTAACACTGACTCCTCCCCCCCTTTTTCCCAGGGCTATATCTTAGGAGGGCTTGCAGGTCCCTGATTTCTTCCCTTTCTCCCCTCGCGGTATGTTCCAGGAGAGACCCGCAAGCAGTCCTATTTCTCCTTCTCATCCTGTGGTATCTGCCAGGAGATAACAGCCACGGGCACCTCTGCGTCTTTCCAGAGGCCTCTCAGCTTCTCTAAACATTATTACACAGATCCCAGGATGCCCGCCCAGAGAAACGTCCCCACCCCCGCTCCCCACTACCTGTGAGACAGCGCCAGTGCTCAGCAATGTGAGTTTAGAGGCTTCCTCATCCTCTGTACGGAATGTACACTCCTCCAACATGGCGTACCCCATGAGGAAGCGCAACCTGGGCGCGGCCATGTTCCCCGCCTGACAACGCTGCCTAGGGGCACTGAGGGCAACCAAAACACCGACTCCGTAACATCTCCATGTTGGCTCTGGCTGACTACGGCTTCGAATGTGATTTTGCGCATGTGCAGAACCGCGCCCCTTCGTGCGAAGCCCCAAACCCCGAGAAGGGGCGGTGCTAGGGGTGGTGACCGGAAGCTGCTGCGGTTTTCAGCCGCGGTTTAATAGTTGTTGTCAAGAGGATCCCAGTGCTCTTTGCCGGAGGGATGTGGAGGTGATGGGGACCCGGGGAGGGTGAGTGTTGGGGAATTCTCTGTGGTCAGTGATGGAATCGGTTGTCTGAACGTAGTTGGATGATTCGCTTGTTATTTTTCAGGCTTTCCTCTTTTCTCATATCAACGTTAAGGTCTTAAAGTTCACTCTGAGACCCACAAGGTTTGGTGCATTATGTTCTAAGTGTTTTCTAAGAGTTGATTTTTTTTTTTTTTGCCCATGAATTATTTAGAAGTGCGCTTTCATTTTACAAAAGTTTATCTTTTCACTAGATTTCTAACCTTAGTTTTCTGTGGTTAGAAAAATGTCTACATGAAGCTCATTCCTTGAAATATGAGGGGAGTCATGGCCTAGTCCTTGGTGAATTGTTTTATTAATGTTCCACGTATAATTCGAAAATAATATTTAATTGTTTAGTCGTCAGTTGTGTTACTTGTACTTTTTTTGTCTGCTAGTTCTATTACAGAGAAAGGAGAGATTAAGTCTTCACTGTGATGATGATTTGTTCATTTCTCCTTCCTGCTGCCCATGATCCATTTTGAGTTAAGTTTTGTATGAAGTGTGAGACTTAGATCAGGGTGCATTTATTTGGATGTCCAATTACTCAAGCACCGTTTGTTAAAAAGACTGTAGTTCCTCCACGGACTCGTTCTGTACCTGTGTCAAAAATAAATTTGCCATACTTTTGTGTGGCTATTTCTAGGTTCTCTATTATGTTCCATTTATTTATGTGTCTATCTACTTTTATCATGAATGTGTGTTGAATTTTGTCAATACTGTATGAATTTATATGGTTTTTCTTCTTTGGCTTGTTAATATGGGGGAATGCCCTTATTGATTTTTGAATATTGAATCAGCCTTACATTCCTGGAATAAGCCTCACTTGGTTGTGGTGTATAATTCTTTTTTTATATTGCAGGAATTGATTAGTTAATGCTTTTTTTTTTGAGGATTTTTGTGTCTAAGTTCGTGAGAGATGTTGGTCTATAGTTTTCTTTTTTTGTACTTTCTTTTTCTGGTTTTAGTATTAGGGTAATACTGATCTCAATAAATGAGTTAGAAAGTGTTCTATTTTCTGGAAGAGATTGTGTAGAATTATGTTATTTTTCTTTAAATGTTTGATAGAATTCTCCAGTGAAACCATCTGGGCCTGGAAATTTCCTTTTGGAAGCTTTTGATTATGGCTTCAATTTCTGTAGTAGTCAAATGACTATTCGGGTTATCTATTTAATATCTTTTCAGAGTATCTTCATATTTAATAGTGGGTAAGTTGTGGGAGTCTCTGTTTTGTGAGGAATTGGACTATTTCATCCAAGTTGTTGAATTTATGTGCATAAAGTGGTGTGTGGTATTCCCTTACTTTTCTTTTAATGGCTGCAGGATCTATAGTTATATCTCCTGTTTCATTTCTGATATTGGTAATTTGTGTCTTCTCTCTTTTTACCTTTGTCAGTCTTGCTAGAGGATTACCAATTTTATCGGTCTTTTCAAAGAACCAGCTTTTGTTTTCATTGATTTTTCTCTATTGTTTTTGTTTTCAATTTTATTGTTTTCTGCTCTTATATCTATTACTTCTTTCTTTCTATTTGCTTTGGGTTTTCTTTGCTCTTCTTTTTCTAGTATCTTATGGTGGGAGCTTACCTTACTGATTTAATACCTTAATTCTTTTCTAATATAAACATTTAACATTATAAGTTTCTCTCTCAACACTGCTTTATCTGCATCCTGCAAATTTTGATATGCTGTATTTTGATTTTCATTCATTACTTTTTAATTTCCCTTGAGACTTCCTCTTTGATCCATGGATTATATAGAAATGTGTTGTTTAATTTACAAATGTTTGGAGACTTTCCTGTTACCTTTCTGTTATTGATTTCTAGTTTGATGCTATTATAAACAGGGAACATATGCTGTATGCTTTCAATTTATTAAGGTTTGTTTTATGACCCTGGAGAATGTAGCACAGGTGCTTGAAGAGAATGTGTATTCTATTAGTGTTTGGCTGCAGTAGGATGGGTATACTCAGTTAGGACACCCTTTTCTTGGTCCTTTGATTAAGGGGAGCAGGCTTTTCTTAGAGCTTTTTTTGTCTGTAGCTATTGATGGTTCTGAGTTATAAACTTTTCTAGTGCCCTGTTTGTGATATATGGGAGGGAAAATGAAGCCCGGGGAACTCACCGCTATGTTGTTCCTTAGGCCCTGAGGTCTGTGGACTGTCTGCCTTTCCTTTTTACCTTTCAGAGTCTTTCTATTTGTATTTGCTGTTATGTCATTTTTTCCCTGGTCTCTTCTACATTCATTATTCTTTTCTACCTGTATTTTCCTGTATTAACTTTGTTAATTTACATTTTGCTAGGGAAGCATCTGTTTCACATCAATATTAAAATATGTTGCTATACAGTTATGCATAATATCCCACAATAACTACTTTGAAACACTGCCTCATCTGGGAAAGATTCTCATTCTGTCTCTCTCTCCCTCTCCTTCCCTCTCTCCCTCTCTCTCTCTCTCTCTCTCTGTGTGTGTGTGTGTGTGTATGTTTTTAAACTCTTCTTTATCTCATTTGCTAGGGAGTTATCTGTGACATCGGTCATTTTAAAGGACCAGCTCTTTGTTTTCTTTAAACTCCCATTGTTATATTTATTTGACTTATTTAAGGTTTTTGTTAATTACTATTTTCCTTTTGGGGGGTTGCTTCGTTTTGTTTTTTCCCTACTGCTGACGTTTTAGATTGAATACTTAGCTCTTTTTTGTTTTATTTATTTATTTATTGTATAAAACATTTACTTTGTTGGTCTTTGGGGGCAGTTTGATACATCACCAGTGCATTACAGCTGAGCCATTAATCTTGTAGCTTCCTCACCATTAACTGGTTCATTTTTATGACACTGCTGAGGAATCAGCTGTTTCTGCAGAGGTTCAAGAGAAAGAAAGGCCTTTTAAGAAATGTGCAGGTTCCTTTTGTATATCTACAGAAGCTGTTTCCACTCTATTAACTTTTTCATCATTCACAATGTTTATCTTCTTAAGATTAGTGGTAACTGGTTTTGCTGTATTTTTTAACCTTAAAGTTTTTTGGCTGGCTCTATGGAATACATTCCTGGACTTCTGCCCTCTTAGTTTGTTCTTGGCCATTGTCTTTGATACCCTCGTGCAGCTGCTCAAGCTCCAGGTGATACCATCTGCACCTGTTATATTTATCTTTAATTAAAAATAAAGCCATTTAAATCTATAAATTTCACTCTGTATACAACTTTAGCGTGTTCCATGACTTCTGGTAAAAATTGTTTAGCTACTGTATTGATTTCCGACTTTGATCCTGGGTTATTTAGCAAACTGTTTCTTTTCTTTTAAAACAGATTTATTTATTTAGATATATAAAACAGACTTATTTATATATATTCAATACCTTAAAATTCACCCATTTAAAGTATACAATTCAGTGGTTTTCAGTACATTCACAGAGTTGTTCAGTCATCACCACAATCTAATTTTAGAATATTTTCAACACCCCAGAAAGAAACCTTGCACACATTAGCAGATATTCACCATTCATGCCACCCCACACCCCCAGCCCTAGGCAACTTCTAATCAGTTTTCTGTCCCTCTATATTTGCCTATTTCGCACATTTCATATAAATGGAATCATAAAATATGTGGTCTTTGTGACTGGCTTCTTTCACCTAAGATAATGATTTCAAGGTTCATTCATGTTATAGCATGTATTGGTACTTCTTTTTTTATTGCCAAATAATATTCCATTATATGGACACACCAAATTTTGTTTATCTGTTCATCAGTTGATGGACATTTAAGTGCTTTCGGCTTTTGGGCTACTATGAGTAATACTGCTGTGAATATTTGTATACAAGTTTTGGAGTGGACATGGGTTTTCATTTCTCTTGGTAGATACCTAGGAGTGGAACCGCTGGGTCATATGACAACTCTATGGGTAGCATTTTGAGGAACTGCCAACCTGTTTTTCAGAGTGGCTGCACCATTTTACAATTCTACCAGTAATGTATGAGCTCAAATTCATTCACATCTCACCAATACTTGTTACTGTCTTTTTTTTTGCCATCTTTGTGTATATGAAGTGGTCTCCTAATGAATAGAACATTTTTTATTTTTAAAAATATTTATTTATTTTTTGGCTGTGTCGGGTCTTAGTTGCGGCATGCAGGACCTTTTGTTGTGGCGTGCGGGCTCTTCGTTGCAGTGCGCGGGCTCCAGAGTGCGTGGGCTCTATAGTTGCAGCAGTCGGGTTCTCTAGTTGTGTCGCACGGGCTTAGTTGCCCCGCGGCATGTGGGATCTTAGTTCCCCGACCAGGGATCAAACTGAAGTCCCCTGCATAGCAAGACAGATTCTTAACCACTGGACCACCAGGGAAGTCCCAGAACATTTTTGGTTTTGATTGCATTTCCCTAAGGACTAATGACGTTGAACATCTCATCTTATACTATAATCAGAGAATGTAGTCTGTCGATTCCCAACATTCAGACATCTACCAGATTTTTTGTGTGGTCAGGTTATTTGATAGAATTTTGTAAAAGTTCCATGGGCGTAAGAAAAGAAAGCATATTCTCTTTCTTTGGCACAACATCATCTTTATGTGTTTAAAATTTAATTTGTTCATACCTTTAATTTTATTTTACTCCTTATTTCTTTTACTCTTTTGTTTCCTCTTCATCTCATTTCTTAACTTTTGTTGTCCTAATTAAGTTCCTCTTCATTTTATGTGATATTTACCCTTTCCCAACAAGAATGACTAAATCTGTAGTGCCTGTATTAGTTGATCGTAATAAAATTGTACCTCAATTTGGACACAGAGACACCCTCCCCTCCCTAGTTCCCTCAACAGGAGAAACAGTTTTCACCTCTGGATGTTTTTGAGGTAATTAAAAATTTTAGTCCCAGGCTACTAGTATTTTCCTTATGGCATATCTCTTCTGTTTTAAGAAACTTTACTTAACATTTTTATTCCAAATTACGGTCATGTTTTCAACATCTGTTAAATACAACCATGTTTATTTTGAGCCTCCCACATAAAAGGTACCATGTGGTGTACCATTGAGAATGTGAACTTGGAAGCCAGGTAGACTGAGTTTGATTTAACATCACTAAACCTATGTTTCTGTATGCATAAAATGAGGTAATAATAACTACAGCAACACATAGATGACGTGATTGTTGTGCAAATTAAATGAGGTACCTCCTTCTGTATATTACATGATTCCTTGTAATAACAGTACTTGCTAATATGAATTAAATGTTTACCTGGGCCAGTCTGGTGCTGAGTGCCTTAAAAACATCATCTCATTTAATTTTCACAACCCCTTGAAATAAATAGTTTTGATTTGTTTTGGGAAAAAAATCTGAAGAAACATTTTCGTATTCATATAGCTAAAGGTTGGCAGAGCTAGAAATGAAGCTTTTATTAATTTTAGTCTAAATCTCATGGTCTTGCTCATATTCCATTTTGATGAATAACTCGAATCGGTGTTGATGTGGCTTTGTCTACTCCACAGTATCCAGTGTCGTGAACTATACTTCGGTGTCCTCAGGAAGCGCTTGTGGGGTGAATGTTGAATGCCTGACCAAGTGGACACTGTCTTTCCAGGTTTCTTGGAGTCTCTGTGGAGCCCCTGGGCCAGACCCCATAGTGAAGGCTGCAGGATCTTCCTTCAGGCCCCAGCAGCTCTGGTTGAGTCTACAGGTGCCCACCTGACCTCGGGTTCCTGGGAAGAGTGGAGTTGTCAGCAAGAGAGCCCGGGTGCTTAGGCCCAGGGGGAAGATGCCAGCCAACCAGTGCGCTCCTGGGCCATCCCTGGCCCTGACTACAGGGGGATGTGACAACTCCTGTGAGGTAAGGAAGAAGAAGAGGTGCCCAGGGACTGGAATTCATCCAGAATGAAAGATAATATCTCATTATTTTAATTTGTATGACTTTTTTTTAACCAGGCAACATAATCAGGGGATTTTTATTGGATTTATTTCTCTTATGTGAATTTCTTTTTCCTGTCCATTGCTGATTTATTTATTTTAGCTTATGGATGTTTACAGTTTTTTTTAATATTAAGGTTAATAACCCTTTATCATTCTTATATATTTTTGTGAATATTTTCTGCCACTTTTTAATTTGAAATTAGTTTCTAGTTTTATTTATAAGTGGCAAAAGGTGACAAGTAGTTTTCGAAGTCTTCTTAAAACAGTGGCTCTTCCCTGCTTTGTTTCTCCCAGATTCCAACTCCCTAGAAGCAAGCACTCTTAATCTTTTTAATGGAATTTTTTTTTTCGTTTTGGGCATTATCTATTGACTTTCCACTATGGAAGGTAGAGATTCAGCTTTTCCATGCACCTCCACTCATACACACATTTGCCTCTAGCTATCACTGTTTTGATTAGATCTACTGTCAAGGTTTATTATTGTGACTGTTTATAGTTAAGTCATGTAGTATCCATGCTGTGATTACTATTTCTGCACAACTTTTTCTTTTGCCTGGAATTAACTATTTTTTTCTGGATTAGTCATTTCTTTGCTTTACTATATACATATCAATAATTCAACTCCAAATTCTTTCCAGTTGTTTAAATCTCCACTCTGTATATTCAAACATATTAGGTAATGATCATAGTGACAATAATTATAAACACTCATATAATGTTTACTATATGCCCAGCACTGTTACACACACACTACATATACTAACTCATCTTCCTAACAACCTGGAGAAGTAGGTACCATTGTTATTCCCATTTTATGGAAGGGGAAACTGTGGCATAAACAAAAACTATCTGGCCCAAGTTAACACAGCTAGTAATGGAGTGGGGGCTATCTCAACTCTGGGTATCAATGTCTTCTCTTTGAAGAAATCTCTCCTGGACCTTACTGATTCACTGAAGGCTAGTTTGGTTGCTCTCTCAGCTTCACACACAGCTATGACCTTGGTGTGTTCTGTTCGCCATCCCTCAGGAAATCCTTTTTACCTCTGTCTTGTGTCAGATTCCCTTTCCTGGGAATCCTGTTTCTTCCTTCCTGTTTCCTGGATCCTGTGTCTTCCTCTTTCTTGGTTTACCCCCTAATTTTTTGGGAGCACATCCTCCAGTATATCCTTGAGAATGGATGCATGACAGGTGAACTTTTTGAAGCTTTGCATGTCTGAAAATGTCATGCAAGAATGTATTTATATAATATATATAATTGTATAAATAAACTTATAGAAGTAAAAAAAGTAATAAATACCATGGAAATATATTTATTTGACCCTGACACTAAATTTATCTTTTTGGCTGGGCATAGAATTCTAGGTTGGAAATCATTTTTGTGCAGAATTTTACAAGTCTGTTTCCAGTCTAGTCCTTTTCTACCCATACACACGTTTTCTCTGCTTTTCAAAAAACTATTCTTGTTCAGTTGTTGATCCTCCATATTTTAAATTCTTTGTCCTACTGATTTCCATTTCTTTTTCTTTTGCTCGCCTTTCTAGAAGTTTTTTTTTTAAACTTCATCTCCCAGATTTTCTTCTGTGTCTCTCATTAATGCTGTTCTATATTGTTGGAGGATGGAGGCAATGAAAAGTGCCCATCAAACTGGGAAGGTATCTTGAGACTGAAAAATGAGGCAGGCAGCTCCATATAATCAATGGATCAGTTTATTGTTATAGGGTAACTTACTCACAGGGTGGGATCAGGGGGGCGATGATCCAGAAGTATTTGCAGCTGCATTCTGCACAGCTGAGGGACGATTGGGACAATTTCACAGTTAACCTAGGGTATGGGGGTACGTGCTTGGAAACAAGAAGTGCATTCCTAAGTCAAGATTTATGAATGGGTAACTGGTCTTATGAGCACTGGGAATATGTCAGTGAAGGTCTTCATTATTGTTTATAAATTTATTTTATTTTTATTTATTTTTGTCTGCGTTGGGTCTTTGTTGCTGTACGTGGGTTTTCTCTAGTTGTGGCGAGCGGGGGCTATTCTACGTTGTAGTGCATGGGCTTCTCGTTGCGGAGCATGGGCTCTAGGCATGCAGACTTCAGTAGTTGTGGCACGTGGGCTCGGTAGTTGTGGCTCACGGTCTCTAGAGCACAGTCTCAGTAGCTGTGGCACACGGGCTTAGTTGCTCCGTGGCATGTGGGATCTTCCTGTACCAGTACTTGAACCCCTGTCCCCTGCATTAGTAGGCGGATTCCCAACCACTGCGCCACCAGGGAAGCCCTTCATTATTGTTTAAAGACTACCAGAGCGTAGAGGCCACCAGACCTAATGATCGTGAAACAATATCTATTAACTACAAAGCCCTTGGTGACAGAGAAGAGGCTTACTACACAGTACAGCTCTAGGCAGGGTCACTGGAAGGACAGGAGGAACTGCAGAGGCCCAAGATGGCATCTGTTATGATAACAGCCATACATACGTTTTATTTTAAATAGCTCTGTTTCTTTTCAGGATATTCCCTTATAATAGCATACTATTTTTGTTTTATGGATGTAGCATCTTATCACTCTAAGGATATTAGTAATAGTTTTTTAATCTAATTTTTAAAAAATAATAGACACATGGCTCAAAAATACAAAATTAAAATATATATAAAAATTATAAATATACAAAGCTATATAGTCTAAATTCTCTTACCCATCTTTCTCCTATCTGTTTATCTCTCTTTAATACATATAACCAAGTTAGTTAGTTTTCTCTGCATGAGTTTCTTTATGCAGATAAAAGCAGCTGAGAACATATTCTTATTTTCTCCTTTTAAGTTCACGAAAGGTGTCCCACAAAACAAATAATTATCAATTTTTAGTAATTTTAAGTCTTTTGGTGAGATAGAATATGAATTATAAACAATGCTGCCATGAACATTTTTGTTCATGTCTTGTCATGTACATGTGTCCACCCCTCTCTTGACTATATGCACGGGGTGGAGTTAGTGGGTCGTAGATTCAGCCTATCTTTTAAAAATGTTTTTATTGTGAAATATAACATATATCCAGAAAAGTGTGCAAAACAGACATGTACAGCTCAGTGATTTTTCACTATGTAGGTCTAGAAAATGCCCATAGTCAGCATTCCAGAATCCCCCTACTCCCAAAGATAACTACCCTCCTGACTTTTATGATAATTACTTCCATTGAGAAGAAAATCACAAGACACAGAGTGGAAGAAGAAACAGACAACAGAGGACTTATATCCAGGATGTATAAAGAACAACAAAACAATAAGAAAAAGCAGACTACCCGGTAGTCAGAGGCCTTATTTGAATAGGTGTGTAACAAAGGAAGAAATCCAAATGGTTAATAACACCTGAGATGGTACTCAATCTCTTTAGTCATCAGGGAAATGCAGAAGTTAAACCGCAATGTAATACCACTACACTCCCACCAGAATGGCTAAAATTAAGAAGCCTAACAATGACAAGTGTTAGCAAGGATAGGGGTTCATATCAGTAGTTCATATACTCATTTCAGCACATATAGCTGCTGCTATGTTAGCTAATATCAGCAATTCATATGCTGCTGGTGGGAGTGTAAATTGGCACAATCTCTTTGGAAAACATTTTAGCCTTCTTTATCAAAGCATACATAGACCATATGAGGAAACACTTCTCCTAGGAAAATACCCAAGAGAAATCCTTGGCTAATGTACCGGGACACACATTTAAATGCTCCCTGTAGCATTACTTGTAACAGCAAGAAACTGGAAATAACTTAAATGTCCATCAATAGTAGAATGGATACAGAAATTGAACATAATATTGAGTGAAAGAAGCCAGACACAAAATAATTTGTATTGTTTTAATTTATGTAAATTAAAGCAGAACAAAACCATATTGTACAGGGATGTATGGTTAGGTCGTGAAACTCAAAAGCAAGTGCTTACTATCAGAGGCAGGATAGTGGTTTCCATGATTGATGGGGAGGCTGGGTGGAAGGAGGGAAAGAGGCATGAGGAAGGTTTCTGGGCAAAGAGGTGGCAATGTTCTGTTTCCAGACCAGAGTGGGAATTACGTAGGTATTTGCCTTGAATAATTAGTTAAGCCAAATGTTTATGTTTCATGTATTTTTTGAATGAGTATTATATTTTGTAAAAATCTTTTGAAAAGGAAAAGAATACCTACCCTCCAATTTTGACCGCAGTCTCCCATAAACCCTTTCCAAAGACAGCTACAAAAACATACATACATACACACACAGACACACACACACTCTGCTATAGCCATTTTTAAACTTCCAACACTTTTCTCATTTAAAAATAAATCTTGGTGATCATTAAATGTCAGTAGATGTAATGAGTTGCCTCATTCTTTTTAAAGGCTGAATCTTATTCAATTATATGGATATATCACAATATAACCAGCCCCCCGTTAATAGACATTTAAGATGCTTCCAGTCTTTTGCTATTACAGACAATGCTGCAATGAAAATCCTTATTTCATCCTTATACATATTTCAGTTAACACAGGAGGGACTATGTTTAAAGAGAAATTTCTGCAAATGGAATTCTCAGGACAAACGATATATATGCATTTTCATTTTTGATTGATATAGCAAAATGACCTTCTTTGTGGGTTGTATCAGTTGTATAAGAATGCCTGTTTTCACCATACCCAAGACAGAAGAGTGTCTTGTCATATTTTTCTTTCTGGCCCATATAATAAGTTAAAACATGGTATCTTAGTACAGATCTAATTTGCATTTCTCATGTTATGACTAAGGTCGAATCTATGTAATTGTGTTTAAAGATCCATTTATATTATTTTTCCTGAGCTGATTTTAAACTTCCTTTGCCCGTTTTTCTATTAGGTTTTTGGTATTTACGTATTAATGACAGTAGCTCTTTGTCTTTTATATGGGTCCCAAATATTTTCCCTCAACTTCTCAGTTGTCTTTTAAAGGAAAATATTGACTTTTTCTCCGTGCATTTCACATAATTGTGCTTATCAATCTTTTATGTCCTCCAAGCTTTGTGTCATAAGGAGAAGGCCTTCCCCATTGCTCAGCTATATTTTAAAAAAAATTCCTGCATTTTCTTTTTAGTATTGATACTTTCATGTTTTTAGTTTTGCTTTTACTTCTGTGATTATCTGGATTTTTGGTTGTTGTTGTAAAGCCTTAGCTAGGGATCAATCTTCATTTTCTTCAAGATGCCTACACATTTGTCCCAATACCAGTTATTGAATAACCTATATTTCCCCACTAATATGCAACACTACATTAGGATATATATATATAAAATATTTATATTCTAATACATAACTCTGGGTATATTTATGCACCTTATTCCCTTCTGTTGATCTAATAGTCGTAGTCTTTATGATTCTAATTCCTCTGTATTTATAGTTTATTCTAATACATAGGAGGGCTAAGCCTCTGATTACTCTTCTTTTTCAGAAATTTACTGTTTTCTTGACTGTTTTATTTTCCATACACAATTTATAATCAGCTTACCAAATTTAAAAATAATCCTCTTGTTGTTGTCAGTGAGTTTGCATTAAACTTGTATTTTAAGATAGGACCATTCGTCTCTTTATGATAATTCAGATTTACTACTAAAGTACAGAGTATGTCTGTATTTTTTTCAAGTAATCTTTGCATTTTCCATTAGTGTGATAAAGTTTTCTTCAAGTATATTTTTGACATCAGTGCTTATTTCTGTTATCTAAATGAAAAAATACAATGCAAATGTATATGAATGTACATCATTACAAAATGGAACTAAAATGACAATTATACACACAAGAGATAGTTGGAGAGTGAGTGAAAGGAAAAACAAAGAATCCTGTGGTTCTCTTATTCTTGTTCAGGAGAACGATATCGATATTGATAGACCTTGTTAGAGAAACAAGCGTATACTTATGGTTCTCTTTTCTCCACATCCTCTCCAGTATTCATTGTTTGTGATCTTTTTAATGATGGCCATTCTGACTGGTGTGAGGTGATACCTCATTGTAGTTTTTATTTGCATTTCTCTAATAATTAGCAATGTTGAGCATCTTTTCATGTGCCTATTGGCCATCTGTATGTCTTCTTTGGAGAAATGTCTGTTTGGGTCTTCTGCCTGTTTTTTTGATTGGGTTTTTTTTATTGTTGTTATTGAGTTGTATGAGCTGTTTGTATATTTTAGAAATTAAGCCCTTGTCAGTCACATCATTTGTAAATATTTAAGGGAGACAGATTTCTAATCTCAGTTAAGCATTCATGAGACAGAATGGGGAGTTGGAGGGTCTGTGTCTGGCCTTGTCTGCAGATACAGGCAAAAGGAGAAAGGTCTGCATTTGTTCTTGTCACAGGTAAACAAGGGAGTTGTTTACAGGTCGTATGGGGGTCATGGGAAAGAATGGACAGCCAGACTTATCTAAGTCATGTGGGAAGAATGGTTGTTTGTGGTAGGTCATTTCTCGAAAAGGAACACAAATAGGTAGGAGGGATTTCTTAACTGTCACTGTTTTCAGGACTCAGGTGAAGTTCGACATTGTCAGGGGTTCTCAGTTCTGTTTGAAAACTTGCGTCTAGTCCTAGAGGACCGTGCCCCCGGCCACATGGCATTCTTCTGCCCCACAGAATGGCTGAGTGATGACCAAGGGAAGTGGTTCAGGGAGACATTTGGAGGTGTTGGCAGGTGTTTTGCGTGTGAGATGCAGGAGCTGGGACCCTACCCGCTGCTTCTGACAGACTTCTCAGCAAGATTAAGGGGAATGGTGATAGCATCCTGGTAGTAGGTATTGGAAGACCTGACAGTTAAATTTAAGGCTCTTGCAACAGTTTGGGAGAGATGTGCCAGGGCATTTTCCTTTGTGAGGAAGGCTCCAGGGGGTGGTTCTGAAAGGCAAAGATCATTAATGCCTGTCCCTTTCCTGTACTTCCTGAGGTCTGAGGTGTTTCCTCTTCAGGTTCTGTGTTGTTCCTCATCCTCTACTGACACAAAATCATTATGGCCCATTCTAGTAGCTATAAATTCACCTCCCCCTGCCCAATTGTCTTCTACTAGTTCCCAGACCTTTCATCTGAATGGGTCAGATACAAGAAAGACAAGGACATTTTTATAAACTCACAGAGATCTGTTATGTTGTACACTTTGGCCCATATGGGTCACTGTAGGGAGACATAGTAAGCAATGTACTGAACCAAGTAGTAATTAGCCTTGTGATCTAGGACAGTGTCCATCCAACCAGGGAATCCAGGTAGCTGAACCAGAATTAAATCTCAGTCTCTCAGGCTCCCTCCCTGCTGGCTGGGCTGCCACACAGAGGGTTACCAGCCAGGCTGGTCTGGGGTCGCTAGGTGAAAGAAAGATTATACCCAGGAATGTTCAACGGAGGATCCCAGATTGTCAAAATGTGTCCATATATCCCCTGATCACTAATTACCCAGGGAGCAGCTGAAAGGAACTGATTACTTTCTGGGGAGAGCCATATTCATTGACCCAACTGCTTTACTAGGGTGTATGGACCAGAAGGAGGCAAGGGTGATAGAGTCTGCAATCCTTCTGAGTCCATTTCTGAGGAGGCCATTCCAACACTCGACAATACCAGATGCTGGTGGATGGTGGGGAGCGTGGAAGTCCGTCATACACCTTGACTATCAGCCTATCATTACATGGCTTTTGCAGTAAAAGGTGTACCGTTTTCAGGCTGCAGATAAATAGTCCAGGACGCCGAAAACCTGACACAGATTAATTCTAAGGGCCACAGCGGTGTGGCTGGAGTCAGCTGAGCAGACTGAAACAGCAACACTTCAACCTGAAAGAATGTCAACAATGGTGCAACAGTGCTGACATCCCTGAGAGCAGGCTCTTGAGGTGTGCTGCAGTATGCCAGGAGCAGGCGGGCCCACAGTTCATGCAGTGTGTCCTTCCTCATCCCAGTGGGTCATCTTTTAGAAGGAGTCATGTTTTGGCAGGCAATGGTAGCTTCTGCGTCAGAAAGATATAGTCTTGCATTTTGCGCCGAGTCTGTGATGATGGTTGTGTTGCCATGTCCACGTGATGATGGATGCAGAAAAGCAATAGCAGTAATATAGGCCCTGAAGGCTCCATCAGCAGTGCGGTTCCAGTCAGTGTCATCAGAGACTGGACCCTTACCATGGGCACCTACGTGGGTGACCCAGACGGTTCAATTAGTAACCTTGATTTGTCTCCATGGCCCACGATACCAAAGAAGGCTGTCCAGTCTCCCAGCCCGTAGTCTTCCAAGTGGGAGACTGAACAGCTGGACATTGGCAATAGCTTAAGAGTCAATAGATATCAAAGGGAATATTGGCCAGAGTTACAAGCATAGGCTTGAGTTCTGCCTGCTGAGGGAGTGCTCACATCCATTCTCAGTTCTACTAAGGTTGAACAGCCACAGAGCCTGGTAGAAACCATTAGATTCCAGCTTAGACCAGTCATTAGTGGATCAGGTGTAGGCATTTGAGGGATCTTCTATGAATCGAGTGCCCCATGAAGCCCAGCAGCCTTGCTCCACGGTTGGCAGAGTGGGAAACAGATTTTCCCCCAAAGGGAAAATCTGTCCCATTTTCATGTGAAGCCAGGCCAGCTGTGCTCTTGAATATACTCTTTCCTTTTGACAAGTGAGCCCCTTTTGACAAAGGGCCTTTTGGGCCCTTCCCACCTTGTTAGTCATCGAGTCTGAATTGACCTACCCCCAAAGGGGAGTATCAAGCTGGAGGGTTTGCAAGGCCTCCATGGGTTAGGTGTTCAGTTTCGACAAGGGCCCAGTAGTAAGCTAATAGCTGCTTTTCATAAGGGGTATAGCTAGTAGCTGTGTAAGGAAGACGACAAAGCCGGTACCCTAGGGGGCTTTTCCAAAGGGAGGCTGCCCCCCTTTGCTAGTGGCCCCAGTAGGCAACATCCATCAGTTACACAGACTGGTAGCTCAACAGGGTCATTTAGGCTTCGGGGACCCTGAAGGCAGAGCAGAGAATGTGCCACAGCGTGCCGGACAACATCCTACACTGACCGTTGGTTTGGGCGCCACTCAAAAGACATTGTTTGTGGTTTAGCCAATATAAAGGACCAAATAGAGTGTCCAGGTGAGGCACATATTGTCTCCCATTCCCAAAGAGCCCAGTGTGATGTTGGACTTCCTTTTTGGCATAGGGTTCAAAGAGGTAGAAGTTTTTCTTTGATTGCAAGAGGGATAGAGCATCGTCCATCCACCCAGAGGTCCCAGACACTTTAGTCGAATTTTGTCAGGGTTTACCAGCGACCTCTGAGGGCAAAGGCATAATGATACTATGGGCGGAGCCATTGAAATTAAGGCTTCCGACTGGCTAACCAAGAAGACTTCATCTATATAGTGAAAAGTTTGGACAGCAGAGGGTAGAGCCAGTCTCGCTAAAGCCTGACCCACTCACTGGTGCGAAACGCCAAGGTACTCTCATTACTTCTGGGAGAGCACTGCCAACGTATATGGAAGGCCTTGCCATATGAATGCAGATTGGTCGTGGTCTTTGGTGTCAAGAACTCTGTAGGGGCTGAGATTTTACCCTACTTGTAAGCTAAGAAGTTGGCTTGCCACAGTTTCAAGTATGTTGACAGAGGCCATGAGACTCCTGAGTCAGTGATGGGAGACTTTATTAGTCACAGAAAAATCAGTAGCCAGAGTCAGCGTGGTTGCTTGTTAGGGGGAAAAAAATTAAATCTCTTAGCAACCCAGGAAATCTCTACAAAATAGAAAGAAAATTGTTTTGTTATTGAATAAGCATCAAAGCAGACCACAGTGTGCATCACAAGCAATTAGCTAAAGAGATTGCAAAGACAGAAAGAAATCTCACCCTTTTCTGGGACAGAGCAGATAGAGTCCATTACCTGCTTGTTTTCAAGATAAATGATAACTTATCAAGTCCTCATGCAAGAGAATTTGACAGGACAATTCTGTCTACATTCTTTCATAGTTCATCCTAAATTCACCTGGTAATGGGAGCGGCCATCTGTGCTAGTTAATTGCCCTTATCTAAAGGCAAAATCAAACTTCTCCTGTCTCTATGACAAGCAGGTAGTTCCAGTTTAGAGCCAGGTGCCTAGGCTAAGCTCCCAGGGTGACAGGGAGATAGGGTGCTATCTTCCTTGTTGTCTACATGTCAATGAGGTATCTCCCAGACCCTTAAGAAAAACATTCCTGGGTTATAATGCTGACAAAAGGCCTATTTAACCTTTTAAAAGATTTACATACATATCAAAGGGGCAGAGGGAGGATTTACAAATACCAGGTTTCTCAAGGAAATACTTTAAGAAAAAGGAAGCAGGAAAAGGTCTCCTCTTTTGGCAACAGGGAAAATTCCATTTTTTTTTTATCCTTACAACTTTCCTTTTATAATAACACCACACTTTTCTAATTATCTCACTGCAGTTTCTACCTTTCTGTGGGCGGTTTGCTGCCACCTAAATATCTAGTAAGTCCATACAATAGCTAAGCAAAGCAATTAGGAAAATTACCATAGGGTGAATTTTAAAAGTCAGTGCAATTTACACGTTGGGGAAAAAAACCTTTAAATATGTCTTACCAGTAGTTAAAGCACATTCTTGATTAGCAATGTGCAAAAGCTCTCTGTTCCTCATACGTTACTTTTACAAACTGTTGTATTATTATTATTGCTTGCTCTTTCAAGTGATTAATTGTTTAAGTATTATTTTGTAGTTCCTTATGAAGTCTTACCCAGTCCTAGGCCAAGGAGTAGCTCTCTGGGGGCCTGATAATTTTTGTTTGTTTGTTTTTTGATGTGGACCATTTTTTAAGTCTTTATTGAATTTGTTACAATATTGCTTCTGTTTTATGTTTTGGTTTTTTGGCTGGGAGGCATGTGGGATCTTAGCTCCCTGACCAGGTGTCAAACCTGCACCCCCTGCATTGGAAGGTGAAGTCTTAACCACTGGACCACCAGGGAAGTCCCTAATTAAGATTTTCTGCGGCTGCTTCCCACTAGCTATTGGTTTTACATTTGGTAGTGTATATATGTCCATGCCACTCTCTCATTTCGTCCCAGCTTACCCTTCCCACTCCCTGTGTCCTCAAGTCCATTCTCTACGTCTGCGTCTTTACTCCTGTCCTGCCCCTAGGTTCTTCAGAACCATTTTTGTTTTAGATTCCATATATATGTGTTAGCATACGGTATTTGTTTTTCTTTTTCTGACTTACTTCACTCTATATGACAGACTCTAGGTCTATCCACCTCACTACAAATAACTCAATTTCGTTTCTTTTTATGGTGTAGTAATATTCCACTGTATATATGTGCCACATCTTCTTTATCCATTCATCTGTCTATGGACACTTAGGTTGCTTCCATGTCCTGGCTATTGTAAATAGTGCTGCAATGAACATTGGGGTACATGTGTCCTTTTGAATTATGGTTTTCTCAGGGTATATGCCCAGTACTGGGATTGCTGGGTCATATGGTAGTTCTATTTTTAGTTTTTTAAGGAACCTCCATGCTGTTCTCCATAGTGGCTGTATCAATTTACATTCCCACCAACAGTGCAAGAGGGTTCCCTTTTCTCCACACCCTCTCCAGCATTTATTGTTTGTAGATTTTTTGATGATGGCCATTCTGACTGGTGTGAGGTGATACCTCACTGTAATTTTGATTTGCATTTCTCTAATGATTAGTGATGTTGAGCATTCTTTCATGTGTTTGTTGGCAATCTGTATATCTTCTTTGGAGAAATGTCTATTTAGGTCTTCTGCCCATTTTTGGATTGGGTTGTTGGTTTTTTTGATATTGAGCTACATGAGCTGCTTGTAAATTTTAGAGATTAGTCTTTGTCAGTTGCTTCATTTGTAAATATTTTCTCCCATTCTGAGGGTTGTCTTTTTGTCTTGTTTATGGTTTCCTTTGCTGTGCAAAAGCTTTTAAGTTTCATTAGGTCCTGTTTGTTTATTTTTGTTTTTATTTCCATTTCTCTAGGAGGTGGGTCAAAAAGGATCTTGCTGTGATATATGTCATAGAGTGTTCTGCCTATGTTTTTCTCTAAGAGTTTTATAGTGTCTGCCCTTACATTTAGGTCTTTAATCCATTTTGAGTTTATTCTTGTGTATGGTGTTAGGGAGTGTTCTAATTTCAGCTCGGTGCTTTGTGACCACCTAGAGGGGTGGGATAGGGAGGGTGGGAGGGAGGGAGACACAAGAGGGAAGAAATATGGGGATATATGTATATGTATAGCCGATTCACTTTGTTATAAAGCAGAAACTAACACACCATTGTAAAGCAATTATACTCCAATAAAGATGTTAAAAAAAATAAAAAGGAAGAAAGAAAAGATTCTTTTTCTTATAAGCCCAATGAATTTCTCCCAAGTTCCTGTTGTTCAGTAATTAACATCACACGTACATAATGTAGCCCTGCAGTAATGGTTCCATCTCCCCAAATAGTATTTCCCAGATGCAAAACACAGAGACATCCATGGTCATTTCTAGTGTATTATTATGAGGCACTCTTTGAAGGGTACAGATTGAACTTGCAGTGCTTAATGTAGTTGGTTTTAATTATTTTAAGTCTTGAGGAACAACCCAGCCTATGGGCCGTTGCTTGCATTGGTCCAAATCAATAACAGGCATGCAAATCTCCTTGAATAATAGGCATCTACTTTTGTTTATCCATGCTGGGACTGGAGAGAACTTGCATCCTAAAATTAATACAGTGACATAAGACCTATCTTCTGCAGTTGCTATCTATAAATGCCAAGTTTCTGTTTGTCTATTAATTAGATGCTGTTTTAAACCATTTATTCCTTCTGATATAGTCATAGTCCAGTACCTGTTTGTTCCCGTGAATATGCTGTAATTCTGAACTAGTGATGCTATCCTAGAGTTATTTGATAGCTAACTGCTCCTGGACTGTACAAATGAGTGGCTCTGAGACCTATGTGGTGATTTTTTTGCCCCACCATTAAATTATTCCAAACAGTCCAATTCCAGAATTTTCTCAGTTTCCATTTGACTTGAGTTTCCATGGCTTTTAAACATCTTGCATGATGTGATTCCATTCAGTTTGCCATTGTATTATGTGTTTTTGTAATTATCCCAAAGCACCAAGTTTATTATTCAAAATCTCATTACCAAAAGAGTTAGCTATACCTGTGCCTGTTCCTGTTTCTTCCAGGATTGTACTCCGATAAGCCTTCTTTTGCCCTTGTGTGGTCCCAAACAGGCCCCTTAAACAGATTCCATAGTGGAAGGGCTCAGGGATACAAGTCTAGTTGTGAAGACTGATTTTAGCCTCAGATATATTAAGAGAAACTATCCACCTATAATCCTAGGGGCTATTAAAATAGACTCAGGGTTTTCTAGTAAAATCTGATTCTTAGGTAATTGAAATAACTGTGCTGTGACTAGGACAGTAAGGCAGTCTATGAGAATGGTAATGTTTGCTTGTAGGGGAGGAAAAAATAATTTTCTTTCTACCCTTCTAAGTTCTTGGCTGAGACCCCTTTAATAAAAGATAAATTAATAAGAGAAAACAGGTTTATTAACTTATATACCACATGTATATATGGGAGATACCCAGGGAACAATGAGTCACTCAAAACGGTGGCTTAGAATTCCAGCTTATATAACATCTTCAACAAAGAACAATAAATTTATGGGGAAACGACAGGACAAAGGAAAGCAGTTTTAGGTTTCCAAGGGCAGCATACTGTGGGAACGTAAATATATGGGAGGAGGCTAATGGTAGATAAAGGCTAGTTAATAAAGTTTGTTATGTAGGTGCCATCTCCAGGCTGGTAGGGTCTAAAGTTGCCTCCCGTGATTAACTTTTGTCCTTCCTGGGAGAGAGGAGAGGAGAGACACCTTTGAAAATTTATATCTTTTTAAAAAAATTTTTTATTGGAGTATAGTTGGTTTACAATGTTGTGTTAGTTTCTGCTGTACAGCAAAGTGAATCAGTTATACATATACATATATCCACTCTTTTTTAGATACTTTCCTCATATAGGTCATTACAGAGTACTGAGTAGAGTTCCCTGTGCTATTCATTGATCCTTATTAGTTAGCTATTTTATATATAGTAGTGTGTATATGTCAATCCCAATCTCCCATGAAAATTTATATCTTACTTTTAGGCAAATGGGAGGGCAGGGAGCTTTTCTATTACCTGCTTCTTCTCAACTGCATTCAGCTCAAAATAATCCTTATGCCAAAGTGACATATTCTGCTACCCTTCAACCTCATTTCAGTTGAGCTCAATACCAGTATCAGTCACTGTAGAAAACTCAAGTTTCAAGTCCTTTGTGGGAGCGACAGTCCAATCCTCCTGAGGTACTGGCTTCATAGGGAAAGCATGAATCCAACTGTGTTTTTCTTTTACTTGGGAAGGTCCCTCCCAGTGTGGTGACAGCCTGTCTCTTCCTGGGACTCTTTTATGTAGATGAAATCTCCCTTTTGATAGAGGTGGCAGACTTTTTCCAGGGGGTCTTTCCAGCTTCTTATGACTTTATGTCTCAGGGTTTCTGGGGAAGAGAGAAACCCTTTAAAGAATTGAATATGATTATGGGAAGATTCAGTTAAATTAGGCACAGGACATGGTCTCAGACCAAAATTCATAGGCCTGCTAAACATAAGTTCAAAGAGAGTGATTTCATGCTTGCTGGCAAGGGTTGCTCTAATTTTTAACAAGCTAGTGGTAAAGCTGTAGGCCTTTTTAACGCTAATTGGTTGCTGAATCTTGGCCAATGAGTTTCTTTAGAGTTTGATTCATTTGCTGTACATGTCCACAGGAGTAAGAATGATAGGGTATATGATAGCTTGTAGAAATCTGCAAACATTTTTGTAATTCCTGAACAACAGTGGAAATAAATTGACTTTTTCTGTCTGATTCAACGTGCTCTGGTATCCCCAAAGTGGAAATGACGTTTATTAAGGGAACCTATACCATTGCCTGAGCACTGGCTTTTTTTTTTTTTTTAAAGTATTTGTTTATTTATTTATTTATGGCTGTGTTGGGTCTTCGTTTCTGTGCGAGGGCTTTCTCTAGTTGTGGCAAGCGGGGGCCACTCCTCATCGCGGTGCGCGGGCCTCTCACCGTCACGGCCTCTCCCGTTGCGGAGCACAGGCTCCAGACGCGCGGGCTCAGTAATTGTGTGAGCACTGGCTTTTTGAAGAGAGGAAAACTTCAGGCCATTCTGACATCATACACACCATAAGTAGACAAAACCTCCTACGTTCTGCAAGCATTGCTTCTATGAAATCCAACTGCCAGCAGTTCCTGTTGGATGGGAAGTTGGTTGGGGAAAACTTCTGGTGCTTACCTTGGGAGTGGCCTGTAAAGAATTCTGCTGACAGATAGCACATCTCTTTAATATGTTTTGAATAAGTTCATCTCTTTGGTAGGTGTAGTGAGAGTCTTTAAAATGCCTTTATCAATGGGGAAAAACTGAAACCATTTCCACTAAGATCAGGAACAAGACAAGGTTGCCCACTCTCACCACTGTTATTCAACATAGTTTTGGAAGTTTTAGCCACAGCAATCAGAGAAAACAAAAGAAATAAAAGGAATCCAAATCGGAAAAGAAGAAGTAAAACTGTCACTGTTTGCAGATGACATGATACTGTACATAGAGAATCCTAAAGATGCTACCAGAAAACTGCTAGAGCTAATCAATGAATTTGGTAAAGTAGCACTTCCAGGGGCTGGAATGGGGGAAGGGCTCTCCCGCCTCCATGGCCTCCTTGCCTCCCCAGGGAGAGGGGGAATGAGTCAGCCAGCTGTCGGTGCTAGAAGCTTCAGGATCACGTGCTCGGACAACGGACTTTCTCTAGGAGCCCGTGCGCCCATCCTCAACCAGGAGAAGACGCTCAACCTCCCACATGTCCCATCCACCTGGGTTTCAGAGGATCTTGCCTTCTGACCCGGAGGCAGAGGGATTGAAGGCATCGCCTTCCTCCCCTACTAGAAACACAAGAAGAAGCTGAGAGTTACGTGGCCGGATCAACCCAGGCTCCCAGTGCAGTGTTAGGACTGAGGGCCCCAAGGGGGGAAAGTGGGAGACTCGCCCCTTCCAGCTCATTTGCACCTGCTCCCTCCGCCCTGCTGTGGGTCGGGTTCTCTGCCAGGGTGGCCTACCCCTTGTGTAGCTTTTGTGATTTGATGTTCTGTTTATTTACTAAGTGGGCAGGTTACAGGTGTGGTGCAGGAGTCCTGAGGTTTTGCTGCTGTATACTGTTTTTTTTTTTTTAAGATTTTGGTTTGTCAGGCTCGCTATGTTCATTTCACGCAGCGAGGGTTTTGTCGTGCCCGAGATGGCCACGGCCGGCAGGAGTGGGCTTTATTGTGTGAAGAGTTCAGGGAGGGAGGTGCCAGCCCGGGGTATCGGCCCCCAAAACAAGGGTGACGGTACCTTTCTGAACACTTCACTCACTCGCCTTTTTTTTTTTAACATCTTTATTGGAGTATAATTGCTTTACAATGGTGTGTTTGTTTCTGCTTTATAACAAAGTGAATCAGTTATACATATACATATGTTCCCATATCTCTTCCCTCTTGCATCTCCCTCCCTCCCACCCTCCCTATCCCACCCCTCTAGGTGGTCACAAAGCACCGAGCTGATCTCCCTGTGCTATGCGGCTGCTTCCCACTAGCTATCTATTTTACGTTTGGTAGTGTATATATGTCCATGCCACTCTCTCACTTTGTCCCAGCTTACCCTTCCCCATCCCCGTATCCTCAAGTCCATTCTCTAGTAGGTCTGTGCCTTTATTCCCATCTTGTCCCTAGGTTCTTAAAAAGAAACGAAATTGACTTATTTGTAGTGAGGTGGATGGACCTAGAGTCTGTCATACAGAGTGAAGTAAGTCAGAAAGAGAAAAACAAATACCGTATGCTAACACATATATATGGAAACTCACTCGCCTTTCACTTGGGCCGCCCGACTTCCCCTTCTCACTAGAAAGAGAAGTAATTTTCTAAACGAGAAGCAGGCCAAACACCGAAGGAGCTGGGCTTGCCGGCTGCTTCCCACCCAGCAAGAGCTAGTGTGGTTGGTTTGGGGTTTGCTTTTCACAATTTCTGAGTTAAAACTGCAGGCTGCTTCTGCCTCCCAAATACCGCACGAGGGCACAGGTGCGTGGCGAGCATCCCGAGTGGCTGTAGCCATGTTTTAGCTGCTTGGAGACCTGGATCCAGGTGACCCTGAGACAATTCCAAGTACACTTTAACCCACTAAGTCAGCTAGATAAGACGGTGGATGTCCGGAACAAGTTGCCGATTAAGGTGGTACAAAATCTTGGTCTCCCATCACTGGGGGAGGGGTAGTGTCAAACGCTTCTGCCAGAGAACCCGCCCCTACGAGGTTCTCTTGGGGGCCATCCTCCATCCGCCCTGGCCACCAGCGGGAGAGTGACGAGCAGGGCAGAAGGGGACGGGAGTCGCTGCCCCCACAGCTCAGGAAAGAGGCCATTCCCACCCCTCGCCCCTCCCGCAGCCTTGTCGCAGAGCAGCTACACGGAAGCCTCCAGAAGCCACAGCGGCGCCCTGGATGTCACACCCCTCTGAGGGAACTAGGTCTCGTTTGGATTTGCAGTGTTCGGATGTTCTTTATTTACAAGACCAGGTTTTGCCTTCTGTCAAGGCGGGAAATGCTGTCATTGTCCCTCCCAAAGCCTGGAATAAAGAAAAGAGGCAGTGTCAAAAAAAAAAATCCATAGGAAGAGAAAATACATTCACAGTACTGTACTGTATTTAGTGATACTGTAAGTTTATGTCATCTGTTTACAAGAGGAATCATCCGTCAGTACCTACATCAATATTGTCTTATATGATTCAAAACACTATAGATGTTTTACATATTATTAACACTAGATATCAAAAATGAAAAGGTAATGTGAAAAAGAAATTCATATTTATTTACAGTTATACTGATTCATGCATTGATAATGAAGCAGCAGCAATATGATTGCTTTATGGTAGACTAGTGTAATCGATACGATTGCTTCACAGTAGCTTAGTCTATACACTAACGAATGAATCGTTATAAAATTTTTGTGGCATACAATATTACAGTCATATTCATAATACAGTAATGGAAACTTTGTTACTTAAAAAAAACCTTTACCTCTGATGATAGGCTGATAAGCAGTTTCTCCATTTAGGAGAGAGGCATACTGTACAATAACATAATTCTTTGAGAGCAAAGTCGTAAAACAGTAAGAAAACTAACACACTATTTTATATTAAATATCACTCACCTTATGCCTATGCAAGGATAGGCTGTCCACTGGAATACAAGTCTTGCACACAATGTTCTATACGAAGCATACTTAGGCGATGATAATGGCACAGAAACATCTCATAGAGTTCTTGCCATACAGTTATTAGATTTTCAAATGAAGACAAACACATACACATCGGATACATTGGGTAACTGTACGGCACGATGATTATTTGCTATTCATTAAGTGCAGGTGGATCATCATAAAGGTTTTCATCCTGGTCTTCACGTTGAGTAGGCTGGGGAGGAGGAGGAAAAGGAGGAGTTGGTCTTGCTGTCTCAGGGGCAGCAGAGGTGGAGGAGGTGGAAGGGGGGGGCAGGAGAGGCAGGCACACTCGGTGTAACTTTATGGAAACACATCATGATTTCTGTCTGACTTTTTTGCTTTTTCATGTCTCTGAAAATGTTTCTACACAGTACCAATCCTTCCTCCACCATTTGCATTAGTTTCAGTGCCCGTATCATAGAAGGATCCATGTCGTTAAAGAAGTCAAAAGCAGTCTTGAAGAGTCAGAACCCTTCTGCCAGATTGCCTAATGTCAATTTGTTTTCTGGCCCTGCTTCTTCTACATCTTCTTCCTCCTCATTGTCTGGCACTGGTTGGGAAGCACTCACCTCCATCAAGTCGCCTTCTGTGAATTCCTCTGCTGTAGTGTCTGTTAGCTCTTGAATTTCTCCAAGATCCATATCTTGAAACCCTTCACCCCGTGCCTTTTTTGCCACATCACAATCTCTTTCCTGATTTCCTTGATTGGCTCTGTCGTAAATCCTGTGAAGTCATGCACAACATCTGGACAGTTTCCTCCAGCAGGAGTTTATTGTTTCAGGCTTGATGGCTTTCATGGCTTTTTCTATAACAGCGATGGCATCTTCAGTGGTGTGATCCTTCCAGACTTTCATGATATTCTCTCTACTGGGGTTTTCTTCCATAGCATTGACAATCCTTTCCATAGCATACTGTGTGTAATGAGCCTTAAAGGTCCTTATGACTGCCTGATCTAGAGGCTGAATTAGAGGTGTATTATTTGGGGGCAAGGAAACCACTTTGACGCCTACAGTGTTGAACTCATGAGGTTCTGGGTGGCCAGGGGATATTGTCCAATATCAAAAGAACTTTCAAAGGCAGTCCCTTACTGGCAAGGTACTTCCTGACTTCGGGAACAAAGCATCGATGGGACCAATCCAGAAAAAGAGTTCTGGTTGTCCAGGCCTTCTTGTTGTACCATCAAAAGACTGGCAGCTGGTGTTTATCTTTTCCCTTCAGGGCTCAGGGGTTAGCAGCTTTATAGATAAGGGCAGTCCTGATCATAAACCCGACTGTGTTTGCACAAAACAGAGTTAGCCTATCCCTCCTGCCTTAAATCCTGGTGCTCAC
The DNA here is from genome assembly GCF_028023285.1 of Balaenoptera ricei. Lineage (NCBI taxonomy): Eukaryota > Metazoa > Chordata > Mammalia > Artiodactyla > Balaenopteridae > Balaenoptera > Balaenoptera ricei. Next base: position 43,853,041 of record NC_082660.1, read on the forward strand.
TTCTCTTCCTTACTAATAAATGTCCTTTGTGGCATTTTTTCCACAATAGGGCACTTTGGCCTGCATTAAAAACTTGTTCAGGCAGATACCTCATCTCCTTGATGATTTTCTTAATAGTGTCTGGGAACTCATCTGCCGCCTCTTGGTCAGCAGAAGCTGCTTCTCCTCTTATCTTGACATTTTAAAAGCCAAACCTCTTTCTAAAATTATCAAACCATTCTTTGATGGCATTACATTCTCCAGCTTTAGATCCTTCACCTTCGTTTTGCTTTAGGTTGTTGTAGAAAGACTTTGCTTTTGCTCAAATCATGTTAGAGTCTATAGGTATGCCTTTCTCAGAGCAATCCTGCATCCAAATAAAAGCTGCATTTTCAATACGAGTTGAAAAACATTTCACAAAAAGTGCAAGGTTTTCATGCCTGCTGGCATAGCTGCAGTGATAGCTTCACCAATTTCCTTTTTTTAAAAAAAAATAATAGTCCTTTTGCTGGATTTATTTATCTTGAAATGGTGGGCAACCACACCTGCAGACCTCAACATATAGCACATAGCAAGCAATTCAGCTTTTTCTTGTAATGTCATGACTTTCCTCTGCCTCCTGGGAGCACTTCCAGCATCACTAGTGGCACTTTGTATGGGTCCCACGGTGTTATTCAAGATTTACGGTAGTGCACTAAACACGATGAAAAATACACGAGAACCACGAGAGATGACTTGTTACTGTGATATGCAATTTACTGGAGAGATAAACTGCTCATGCAGAGATGATTAGCGTCACACAGCGTTTTAAGCGGATACTCGCAACACTTGAGCTCATTGCAATCGCAAAAGGAGGTGGCTATGAAATTATTACAGTACGGTATGGACTACAGCTAATTTTATGCAGTTATGATTTATTACTGCATTTTTACATTTGTTTACATTTCTCTTGACTGTGAACGGCGCCATGTGTGGTCTGTAAGTGTGTGCATAAGTTTTGATAAATTTTAACTTTATATAATAGATTTGTGTATATTTTATGGCAGTAAATGACAAAATAGACTAGTATCTACAAATATTTTATGCATTCATGACATACCTAACTTTTTAAAATTTTTTCGATATTTCTAGGCTACATGGTTCATCTGTGAGTTTTTCAAATTGTTGCAAATCCCCAAGGATTTTTCCAATAGATTTTTTGAAAAAAATCCATGTGTAAGTGGACCCGCGGAGCTCAAACCCATGTTTTTCAAGGGTCAGGTGTACATTGAATTGGCCCAAAGGGCCCCCTCAACCCCCGAGGTCACTTAAGTTTCCTTTCCCCACTAATCCATACCTAAACCCCATCAGCTGAATCTGGGTGCTCCCTTACTCCCTCGAGATCAGATAGGATGGTCTCAGGTGCCTGTAACCAACAGAGCTTTAAAAGGCTGAGACTCTCCCTTCCCTGAAGTTCTCCAGCATACTCAGGGGGGTGTATGGCCTCTGGTCCCTCTTGGGAACAGGGAGCCCTCTGTCCCACCCCAATCATTGCTTCAAAGCAGCTGATTTCAGGGTAGAAGGGAAGGGAGGGATGAGGCATGGAGTGAGAGGGCGGTTCCATGCCAGCAGGCAAGTCTTTACGTTTATGTTTAGTTTTGAACAATGCAACGGCTGCTTGGGGCTCAACCAAATGATCTATCTCATGTTTTCAGTATGCCCAGAGCTCTGCATCTGGCAGCAAGGTCCTTGTGACTGATGCCATGTCTTTCAACTTTTAGGATGCCTCAATTCTGCAGCCACAGCCATATTGCTTTCCGTTTGTGCCCATTGGCTAGCTCAGGCATTACTAGTGCAGTAACAACTTTTTCTTTTTAAGATGTCCACTTTAATCCGGGGCACTTGCTGCCCATTTTCATGATAGTGTAGGGGAGGAGGAAAGTTTTTCTCCACCTTCTTAGGGTACCTGGCTGGATCTGAAAATTAAACTGACAGAGACAGATTAACAGGAGAAAAGCATACACATTTATTTGTAAGTTTTACATGAGGTGGGAGCCTTCATAAGGAAATTAAGACCCAAAGAAACAGTTAGACCTGAGGAGTTTTATGCTGGGTTTGATGAAGAGTGGACAGTTGTGGAGGAATATGATAGGGCAGAGAGTATGAGGTAAATGTTGTAAACTGTGGGAAAGTTAGCATGACTTGTTTCTTAGGATCCCTTTGTTTTTGGAGATAAGGATGCTGCTTTCCTCTGGGTGTAGGCAGGGCACCTCTCACATGAGGGTGATCTGTTTCAGGGGAGACGGGTGGGGGAAGGTCAGCATGACCTCCCTACTTCTTCTGTGTTCTCCAACCCCTTCAGCTTAAAATATCCAGTATGCCAGGGTGCCATATGTGGGGGTAGCACATTCTGAACCCCATCTATAATAGCATATCTTAAGTTTTCACTTACTTTTAAGATAAAGGCTAGGGAAGTCTTTCAGGGCAGTGAGGCTGACCTCAAAATTTTATCTAGAATTCTTTGGGTCAGTTTCTCATTTGGCAGTAGGTCATTTTCATCTTCATCAGCATTAAAGATCCAGTATGGGGCAGTAAGAGCCTGGATGCTAGTCACTGCCTCATCTGTGGTTTCCCACAGGAGTTTGTCTCAGGGAAACCTCACCAAGAAGGCTGAATTATAGCAGGCAGGACCTACTGCAAAAAACCTCTGAGACCTTTGGCTGTGGTTTCTCAATAGATCTGAGGTTGGCATGATAGACTGTAGGAGGGGCTGAGCCATAAGACATTCCAGCTGTTTCCATTCTTCCATAACAAGCTTCACATGCCCTCCTGCTCCTCTTTCAACCAACCAGCCAAAGCTGTAACCATGTGCCTGGCTTCTGCCCATACTGGTAACAAGTTTCCCTCCTTTTGCCCTGAGGATAGATGCTCATCTCTGTAACTGTTGTCTGAGAAGTGCTGGGAGCTACCGCTGCCCTCCACTGACTCTTAGTACAGGCATCCCTCGTTTTATTGCACTTTGCTTTGCAGGTACTGTGGTTTTTTTACAAATTGAAGCTTTGTGGCAACCCTATGTTGAGCAAGTCTGTTGGCACCATTTTTTCAACAGCATTTGCTTACTTCATGTCTGTGTGTCACATTTTGGTAATTCTTGCAATATTTCAAACTTTTTCCTTATTATTATATTTGTTACGGTGATCTTTGACCAATGATCTTTTTTTTAAATATTTATTTATTTATGGCTGTGTTGGGTCTTCGTTTCTGTGCGAGGGCTTTCTCTAGTTGCGGCAAGTGGGGGCCACTCTTCATTGCGGTGCGTGGGCCTCTCATTATCGCGGCCTCTCTTGTTGCGGAGCACAGGCTCCAGACGCGCAGGCTCAGTAATTGTGGTTCATGGGCCTAGTTGCTCCGCGGCATGTGGGATCTTCCCAGACCAGGGCTCGAACCCGTGTCCCCTGCATTGGCAGGCAGATTCTCAACCACTGCGCCACCAGGGAAGCCCCTTGACCAGTGATCTTTGATGTTACTATTGTTAATTGTTTTAGGATGCCACAAACTGTTCCCATATAAGACGGCAAACTTAGCTGATAAATGTATGTGTTCAAACTGCTCCACTGACTAGCCGTTCCCTGTCCCTCTCCCTGTCCTCAGTCCCCCCTATTCCCTGAGACATAACAATATTGAAATTAGGCCAATTAATAACCTTACAATTGCCTCTAAGTGTTCAAGTGAAAGGAAGAGTCTCTCACTTTAAATCAAAAGCTAGAAATGATTAAGCTTAGTGAGGAAGGCATGTCAAAAGTTGAGATAGCCCGAAAGCTAGGCCTCTTGCACTAAACAGCCAAGTTGTGAGTACAAAGAAAAAGTTCTTGAAGGAAATTAAAGGTGGTACTCCAGTGAACACACAAATGATAAGAAAGTGAAACCACTTTATTGCTGATATGGAGAAGGGTTTAGTGGTCTGGATAGAAGATCAAACCAGCCACAAGATTCCCTTAAGCCAAAGCCTAATCCAGAGCAAGGCCCTAACTCTCTTCTATTTTATGAAGGCTGAGAGATGTTTGGAAGCTAGAGAAGAAAAGTTTGAAGCTAGCAGAGGTTGGTTTATGAGGGTTAAGGAAACCTTTTCCATAACATGAAAGCACAAGGTGAAGTAGCAAGTGCTGATGTAGAAACTGCAGCAAGTTATCCAGAAGATCTAGCTAAAATAACTAATAAAGGTGGCTACACCAAACAACAGATTTTCAGTGTAGATGAAACAGCTTTATATCGGAAGAAGATGCCATCTAGGACTTTCATAGCTAGAGAGAAGTTAATGCCTGGCTTCGAAGTTTCTAACTTTGAAGGCCAACTTTAGGAGCTAATGCAGCTGATGACTTTAAGAAAAAGCAAATGCTCATTGACCATTCTGAAAATCCTAGGGCCCTTAAGAATTATGCTAAATCTACTCTGCCTGTCCTCTGTAAGTGAAACAACAAAGCCTGGATGACAGCACATCTGTTTACAACATGGTTCACTGAATATTTTAAGTCCACTGTTGAGACCTATTGCTCAGAAAAAAAAAAGATTGCTTTCGAAATATTACTACTCATTGGCAATGTACCTGGTCACCCAAAAGCTCTGATGGAGATTGTACAGCAAGATTAATATTGTTTTCATGCCTGCTAACACAATATCCATCTACAGCCCATGGGTCAAGGAGTAATTTCAACATCAAGTGTTATTATTTAAGAAATATATCTCATAATGCTATAGCTGCCATAGGTAGTGATTCCTCTGATAGATCTGGGCAAAGTCAATTGAAAACCTTCTGGAAAGGATTCACCATTCTAGATGCCATTAAGAATATTCATGATCCATGGGAAGAGATAAAAATATCAACATTAACACAAGTTTGGAAGAAGTTGATTCCAACCTCATGGATGACTTTGAGGGATTCAAGACTTCAGTGAAGGAAGTAACTGCAGATGTGGTGGAAATAGCAAGCGGACTTGAATTCGAAGTAGAGCCTGAAGATGTGACCAAATTCCTGCAATCTCATCATAAAACTTGGTTAGACAAGGAGTAGCTTCTTATGTATGAGCAAAAAAAGTGGTTTCTTGAAATAGAATCTACTCCTGGTGAAGATGCTGTGAATACTGTTGAAATGACAACAAAGGGACTAGGCCATCGGCCCTCAACCTGAGCCTTGTCTCTTATTTAGTTCTGGGGAGCACCTGGCTGACGTGAGTGCTGTAGAGGAGAATGACTTTGAGGGCAGAGCTTTAATCTCAACAATTAAAATCGAGATTGAGACAGAAGCAGTCAGAATTATACTCTCAAGAAAGAATATCTCCTAATACAGAAGTACCTGAAGGCTGGTTGGGGTGGTGAGGCCCAAGGCAGTCTTATCAAGGATGGAGAGTAACTAAACTGTTGCACTGAACTATCCAAGCCAGCAGAGTAGAGTGAATAAAGGAGAAAAAATTGCCTGCCTCAGGTGCAAAAGTTCTCTGGGAATCTCTTATTTTAAAAATCTCTGCTGCTTCCACAACCTGAAGACACAGTGAGGAGGAAGCAGACCTTCACCAGAACCTTCATGCTGGCCCTTTGTTCTTGGACTGCTCAATCTCTATAACTAGAAATGGAATGAAACATGTGCCAAATCCACTGGGTGTCAATTGATTAAGAAGTTAGTTTAGAATCGAGGCACCAGTCCCTCCCACCAGGAAGCTTACACAAGCCTCTTAGACCAGCCTCACCTACCAGGGGGCAGACACCAGAAGCAAGAGGAACTACAATTGTGCAGCCTATGGAACGGAGACCACAAACACAGAAAGTTAGACAAAATGAGACAGCAGAGGAATATGTGCCAGACGAAGGAACAAGATAAAACCCCAGAAAAACAACTAAGTGAAGTGGAGATAGTCAATCTACCTGAAAAATTATTCAGAGTAATGATAGTAAAGATGATCCAAGATCTCGGAAAAAGAATGGAGGCGCAGACCAAGAAGATACAAGAAATGTTTAACAAAGAGCTAGAAGATACAAAGAACAAAGAAATAGAGTTGAACAACACAATAAATGAAATTAAAAATTCTCTAGAAGGAATCAATAGCAGAATAAATGAGGCAGAAGAACGGATAAGTGACCTGGAAGACAGAATGGTGGAAGTCACTGCCTTAGAACAGAATAAAGAAAAAAGAATGAAAAGAAATGAGGATGGTTTAAGAGACCTCTGGGACAACATTAAACACACCAACATTTGCATTATAGGGGACCCAGAAGGAGAAGAAAGAGAGAAAGGGCCTGAGAAAATATTTGAAGAGATAATAGCTGAAAACTTGCCTAACATTTTCTTGGAAACAGTCACCCAAGTCCAGGAAGTGCAGAGAGTCCCATACAGGACAAACCCAACATGCCGAGACACATATTAATCAAATTGACAAAAATTTAAGACAAAGAGAAAATATTAAAAGCAACAAGGGAAAAGCAGCAAATAACATACAAGGGAATCCCCATAATGTTATCAGCTGATTTTTCAGCAGAAACTCTGCAGGCCAGAAGGGAGTGGCATGATATATTTAAAGTGATGGAAGGGGAAAACCTACAACCAAGAATACTCTACCCAGCAAGGCTCTCATTCAGATTTGATGGAGAAATCAAAAGCTTTACAGACAAGCAAAAGCTAAGAGAATTCAGCACCACCAAACCAGCTTTACAACAAATGCTAAAGAAACTTCTCTAGGGAAAAGAAAAGGCCACAACTAGGAACAAGAAAATTATGAATGGGAAAGCTCACCAGTAAAGAAATGACCACAAAGGATTTAGAATATGACATAAACTTAGTTGATAAAGCAGTGGCAGGGTTTGAGAGGATTGACTCGCATTTTGAAGGAAGTTCTACTGTGGTTAAAATGCTATCAAACAGCATTGCATGCTACAGAGAAATCATTCATGAAAGGAAGAGTCAGTCAATGAGGCAAACTTCACTGTTATATTCTACTAGGAAATTGCCACAGTCAGCCCATCCTTCAGCAGCCACCACACTGATCAGTCAGCAGCCACCAACATCAAGGCAAGACCCTCCACCAGCAAAAAGATTATGACTTGTGGAAGGCTCAGATGATGGTTAGCATTTTTTTAGCAATAAAGTATTTTTAAATTAAGATATGTACATTGCTTTTTTAGATATAATGCTGTTGCACACTTAATAGACTATAATATAGTATAAACATAACTTTTATATGCACTGGGAAACCAAAAAATTTGTGTGTCTCACTTTATTGCAATATTTGCTTTATTGTGGTGGTCTGGAATACCCACAGTATCTCTGAGGTATGCCTATCCTAGCTGTTACAATGGGGTGGACTTGAGATTGGCCACAAGATTGGTGAGGAAGCCCCAACCTGGATGAGAGTTAGGACTAACCAGAACACTGTTCAGACAGCTGTCTTTAAACCTACTTTGTGGTACTTGGTGTGCAATAACTTCTCCAGTTCCTCCTCATTGACTGCCAGTAAAGTGGAGGACCATATATTGAACAGTTGACCATACAATTTGGTTGAACATTTTCCATAGACTTCCCTCAGATCTCCTTAATTTGCCTGTCTTAGTTTTCTATCATTGCTGTAACAAATTGCCACAAACTCAGTGGCTTAAAACAACAGAAATTTATTACCTTATAGTTCTGTAGTTCAGAAGTCCAAAATGGCTCTCACTGGGCTAAAGTTAAGATGTTGGCAGGGGTGGGTTCCTTTTTGAAGGCTCAAGAATCTATTTCTTTGCTCTTTCCAGCTTCTAGAGGCCACACATGTTCCTTGATATGGTCCTCTTCATCTTTAAAGCCAGCATTAGTGGGTCAGTTCTTCTCACACTATATCACTCTAACCGTCTCTTCTACCTCACTCCTACACTTTTAAGGACTCTTTACATTGGCCCTAACCTAATAGTCCAAGATAATTTCCTTGTCTCAGGGTCAGTTGATTAGCAACCTTAATTCCATTTGCAACCTAAATTCCCCATTGCCATGTAGTATAACATATCCACAGGTTCCAGGGATTAGGATGTGCACATCTTCGGGGCAGGGAGGTCTGTGAGTCCCTTATTTTTTTTAAAAAATTTTATTTATTTATTTATTTATTTAGTTTGGCTGTGTTGGGTCTTCGTTTCTGTGCGAGGGCTTTCTCTAGTTGCGGCGAGCGGGGGCCACTCTTCATCGCGGTGCGCAGGCCTCTCACTGTCGCGGCCTCTCTTGTTGCGGAGCACAGGCTCCAGACACGCAGGCTCAGTAGTTGTGGCTCACAGGCCTAGTTGCTCTGTGGCATGTGGGATCTTCCCAGACCAGGGCTCGAACCCGTGTCCCCTGCATTGGCAGGCAGATTCTCAACCACTGCGCCACCAGGGAAGCTCTGTGAGTCCCTTATATTTCCTTTTCCAGAAAGCCACATCTCTGTGCACAGCCTATCCTTTGTCTTTTTTTTTTTTTGAGTTTGTTTATTTTTTTATTTTTTATTTTTAGTTTTTATTTTTTTAAGATTTTTAGAAATTTCATGTAATGTCTGAAACATTTATATTAACATATTTCCACACATATTTCCATACAAATACAAATATAAGATTTTTAGAAATTTCATGTAAAGTCTGAAACATTTATATTAACATATTTCCATACAAATAACCCAATGAAAGTTTAGTATTAGTTGTTTTGTTTGTTTGTTTTTTTATACTGCAGGTTCTTATTAGGCATCACTTTTATACACATCAGTATATACATGTCAATCCCAATCGCCCAATTCAGCACACCACCATCCCCACCCCACCGCAGTTTTCCCCCCTTGGTGTCCATATGTCCATTCTCTACATCTGTGTCTCAACTTCTGCCCTGCAAACCGGCTCATCTGTACCATTTTTCTAGGTTCCACATACATGCATTAATATACGATATTTGTTTTTCTCTTTCTGACTTACTTCACTCTGTATGACAGTCTCTAGATCCATCCACGTCTCAACAAATGACTCAATTTCGTTCCTTTTTATGGCTGAGTAATATTCCATTGTATATATGTACCACAACTTCTTTATCCATTCGTCTGTTGATGGGCATTTAGGTTGCTTCCATGACCTGGCTATTGTAAATAGTGCTGCAATGAACATTCGGGTGCATGTGTCTTTTTGAATTACGGTTTTCTCTGGGTATATGCCCAGTAGTGGGATTTCTGGGTCATATGGTAATTCTATTTTTAGTTTCTTAAGGAACCTCCATATTGTTCTCCATAGTGGCTGTATCAATTTACATTCCCACCAACAGTGCAAGAGGGTTCCCTTTTCTCCACACCCTCTCCAGCATTTGTTGTTTGTAGATTTTCTGATGATGCCCATTCTAACAGGAGTGAGGTGATACCTCATTGTAGTTTTGATTTGCATTTCTCTAATAATTAATGATGTTGAGCATCTTTTCATGTGCTTCGTGGCCGTCTGTATGTCTTCTTTGGAGAAATGTCTATTTAGGTCTTCTGCCCATTTTTGGATTGGGGTGTTTGTTTCTTTAATATTGAGCTGAATGAGCTGTTTATATATTTTGGAGATTAATCCTTTGTCCGTTGATTCGTTTGCAAATATTTTCTCCCATTCTGAGGGTTGTCTTTTCATCTTGTTTATGGTTTCCTTTGCTGTGCAAAAGCTTTGAAGTTTCATTAGGTCCCATTTGTTTATTTTTGTTTTTATTTCCATTACTCTAGGAGGTGGATCAAAAAAGATCTTGCTGTGATTTATGTCAAAGAGTGTTCTTCCTATGTTTTCCTCTAAGAGTTTTATAGTGTCCAGTCTCATATTTAGGTCTCTAATCCATTTTGAGTTTTTTTTTTTTAATTTATTTATTTATTTATGGCTGTGTTGGATCTTCGTTTCTGTGCGAGGGCTTTCTCTAGTTGTGGCAAGTGGGGGCCACTCTTCATCGCGGTGCGCGGGCTTCTCACTATCGCGGCCTCTCTTGTTGCAGAGCACAGACTCCAGACGCGCAGGCTCAGTAATTGTGGCTCACGGGCCCAGTTGCTCCGCGGCATGTGGGATCTTCCCAGACCAGGGCTCGAACCTGTGTCCCCTGCATTGGCAGGCAGATTCTCAACCACTGCGCCACCAGGGAAGCCCCTTGAGTTTATTTTTGTGTATGGTGTTAGGGAGTATTCTAATTTCATTCTTTTACATGTAGCTGTCCAGTTTTCCCAGCACCACTTATTGAAGAGACTGTCTTTTCTCCATTGTATATCTTTGCCTCCTTTGTCATAGATTAGTTGACCATAGGTGCGTGGGTTAATCTCTGGGCTTTCTATCTTGTTCCATTGATCTATGTTTCTGTTTTTGTGCCAGTACCATATTGTCTTGATTACTGTAGCTTTGTAGTATAGTCTGAAGTCAGGGAGTCTGATTCCTCCAGCTCCATTTTTATCCCTCAAGACTGCGTTGGCTATTCGGGGTCTTTTGTGTCTCCATACAAATTTTAAGATGATTTGTTCTAGCTCCGTAAAAAATGCCATTGGTAATTTGATAGGGATTGCATTGAATCAGTAGATTGCTTTGGGTAGTATACTCATTTTCACAATGTTGATTCTTCCAGTCCAAGAACATGGTATATCTCTCCATCTGTTGGTATCATCTTTAATTTCTTTCATCAGTGTCTTATAGTTTTCTGCATACAGGTCTTTTGTCTCCCTAGGTAGGTTTATTCCTAGGTATTTTATTCTTTTTGGTGCAATGGTAAATGCGAGTGTTTCCATAATTTCTCTTTCAGATTTTTCATCATTAGTGTATAGGAATGCAAGAGATTTCTGTGCATTAATTTTGTATCCTGCAACGTTACCATATTCATTAATTAGCTCTAGCAGTTTTCTGGTGGCAGTTTTAGGATTCTCTATGTATAGTATCATGTCATCCGCAAACAGTGACAGTTTTACTTCTTCTTTTCCAATTTGTATTCCTTTTATTTCTTTTTCTTCTCTGATTGCCGTGGCTAGGACTTCCAGAACTATGTTGAATAATAGTGGTGAGAGTGGACATCCTTGTCTCGTTCCTGATCTTAGAGGAAATGCTTTCAGTTTTTCACCATTGAGAATGATGTTTGCTGTGGGTTTGTCATATATGGCCTTTATTATGTTGAGGTAGGTTCCCTCTGTGCCCACTTTCTGGAGAGTTTTTATCAGAAATGGGTGTTGAATTTTGTCAAAAGCTTTTTCTGCATCTATTGAGATGATCATATGGTTTTTATTCTTCAATTTGTTAATATGGTGTATCACATTGATTGATTTGCGTATATTGAAGAATCCTTGCATCCCTGGGATAAATCCCACTTGATCGTGGTGTATGATCCTTTTAATGTGTTGTTGGATTCTGTTTGCTAGTATTTTGTTGAGGCTTTTTGCATCTATATTCATCAGTGATATTGGTATGTAATTTTCTTTTTTTGTAGTGTCTTTGTCTGGTTTTGGTATCAGGGTGATGGTGGCCTCATAGAACGAGTTTGGGAGTGTTCCTTCCTCTTCAATTTTTTGGAAGAGTTTGAGAAGGATAGGTGTTAGCTCTTCTCTAAATGTTTGATAGAATTCACCTGTGAAGCCATCTGGTCCTGGGCTTTTGTTTGTTGGAAGATTTTTATTCACAGTTTCAATTTCATTACTTGTGATTGGTCTGTTCATATTTTCTGTTTCTTCCTGGTTCAGTCTTGGAAGGTTATACCTTTCTAAAAATTTGTCCATGTCTTCCAGGTTGTCCATTTTATTGGCATAGAGTTGCTTGTAGTAGTCTCTTAGGATGCTTTGTATTTCTGCGGTGTCTGTTGTAACTTCTCCTTTTTCATTTCTGATTTTATTGATTTGAGTCCTCTCCCTATTTTTCTTGATGAGTCTGGCTAATGGCTTATCAATTTTGTTTATCTTCTCAAAGAACCAGCTTTTAGTTTTATTGATCTTTGCTATTGTTTTCTTTGTTTCTATTTCATTTATTTCTGCTCTGATCTTTATGATTTCTTTCCTTCTGCTAACTTTGGGTTTTGTTTGTTCTTCTTTCTCTAGTTTCTTTAGGTGTAAGGTTAGATTGTTTACTTGAGATTTTTCTTGTTTATTTAAGTAGGCTTGTATAGCTATAAACTTCCCTCTTAGAACTGCTTTCGCTGCATCCCATAGGCTTTGGGTCGTCGTGTTTTCATTGTCATTTGTCTCTAGGTATTTTTTGATTTCCTCTTTGATTTCTTCAGTGATCTCTTGGTTATTTAATAACGTATTGTTTAGCCTCCATGTGTTTGTCTTTTTTACATTTTTTTCCCTGTAATTCATTTCTAATCTCATAGCCTTGTGGTTAGAAAAGATGCTTGATATGATTTCAATTTTCTTAAATTTACTGAGGCTTGATTTGTGACCCAAGATGTGATCTATCCTGGAGAATGTTCCGTGCGCACTTGAGAAGAACGTGTAATCTGCTGTTTTTGGATGGACTGTCCTATAAATATCAATTAAATCTATCTGGTCTATTGTGTCATTTAAAGCTTGTTTTTCCTTATTTATTTTCATTTTGGATGATCTGTCCATTGGTGTAAGTGAGGTGTTAAAGTCACCCACTATGATTGTGTTACTGTCAATTTCCTCTTTTATAGCTGTTAGCAGTTGCCTTATGTATTGAGGTGCTCCTGTGTTGGGTGCATATATATTTATAATTGTTATATCTTCTTCTTGGATTGATCCCTTGACCATTATGTAGTGTCCTTCCTTGTCTCTTGTAACATTCTTTATTTTAAAGTCTATTTTATCTGATATGAATATAGCTACTCCAGCTTTCTTTTGATTTCCATTTGCATGGAATATCTTTTTCCATCCCCTCACTTTCAGTCTGTATGTGTCCCTAGGTCTGAAGTGGGTCTCTTGTAGACAGCATATATACGGGTCTTGTTTTTGTATCCATTCAGCCAGTCTATGTCTTTTGGTTGGGGCATTTAATCCATTCACGTTTAAGGTAATTATCGATATGTATGTTCCTATGACCATTTTCTTAATTGTTTTGGGTTTGTTTTTGTAGGTCCTTTTCTTCTCTTGTGTTTCCCACTTAGAGAAGTTCCTTTAGCATTTGTTGTAGAGCTGGTTTGGTGGTGCTGAATTCTCTTAGCTTTTGCTTGTCTCTAAAGCTTTTGATTTCTCCATCAAATCTAAATGAGATCCTTGCCGGGTAGAGTAATCTTGGTTGTAGGTTCTTCCCTTTCATCACTTCAAGTATATCATGCCACTCCCTTCTGGCCTGCAGAGTTTCTGCTGAGAAATCAGCTGTTAACCTTATGGGAATTCCCTTGTATGTTATTTGTCGTTTTTCCCTTGCTGCTTTCAATAATTTTTCTTTGTCTTTAATTTTTGCCACTTTGATTACTATGTGTCTCGGCGTGTTTCTCCTTGGGTTTATCCTGTATGGGACTCTCTGCGCTTCCTGGACTTGGGTGGCTATTTCCTTTCCCATGTTAGGGAAGTTTTCGACTATAATCTCTTCAAATATTTTCTCTGGTGCTTTCTCTCTCTCTTCTCCTTCTGGGACCCCTATAATGCGAATGTTGTTGCGTTTAATGTTGTCCCAGAGGTCTCTTAGGCTGTCTTCATTTCTTTTCATTCTTTTTTCTTTAGTCTGTTCCGCAGCAGTGAATTCCACCATTCTGTCTTCCAGGTCACTTATCCGTTCTTCTGCCTCAGTTATTCTGCTATTGATTCCTTCTAGTGTAGTTTTCATTTCAGTTATTGTATTGGTCATCTCTGTTTGTTTGTTCTTTAATTCTTCTAGGTCTTTGTTAATCATTTCTTGCATCTTCTCAGTCTTTGCCTCCATTCTTATTCCGAGGTCCTGGATCATCTTCACTATCATTATTCTGAATTCTTTCTCTGGAAGGTTGCCTATCTCCACTTCATTTAGTTGTTTTTCTGGGGTTTTTTCTTGTTCCTTAATCTGGTACATAGCCCTCTTCCTTTTCATCTTGTCTATCTTTCTGTAAATGTGGTTTTTGTTCCCCAGGCTGCAGGATTGTAGTTTTTCTTGCTTCTGCTGTCTGCCCTCTGGTGGTTGAGGCTATCTAAGAGGCTTGATGGGAGGCTCTGGTGGTGGGTAGAGCTCTATCCTTTGTCTTTAATTTTTGTCAGTTTGATTACTATGTGTCTCAGCGTGTTCCTCCTTGGGTTTATCCTGCTGGGACTCTCCTCACTTCCTGGATTCCTCCTTGGGTTTATCCTGCTGGGACTCTCCTCACTTCCTGGACTTGGGTGACTGTTTCCTTTCCCATGTTGGGGAAGTTTTCAGCAATTATCTCTTCAACTATTTTCTCAGGTCCTTTCTCTCTCTCTTCTCCTTCTGGGATCCCTATAATACGAATGTTAGTGCATTTAATGTTGTCCCAGAGGTCTCTTAGACTGTCTTCATTTTCATTCTTTTTTCTTTATTCTGTTCTGAGGCAGTGATTTCCACCATTCTGTCTTCCAGGTCACTTATCCGTTCTTCTGCCTCATTTACTCTGCTATTGATTCCTTCTAGTGTATTTTTCATTTCATTTACTGTATTGTTCATCTCTGTTTGTTTGTTCTTTAGTTCTTCTAGGTCTTTGTTAAACATTTCTTGCATCTTCTTGATCCTTACCTCCATTCTTTTTCCGAGATATTGGATCATCTTCACTGTCATTATTCTGAATTCTTTTTCTGGAAGGTTGCCTATCTCCACTTCCTTTGCCGTTTCATTTTGCCTAATTTTCTGTGATTGTGGATTCCGTTCCACAGGCTGCAGGATTATAGTTCTTCTTGCTTCTGCTGTCTGCCCTCTGGTGGATGAGGCTATCTAAGAGACTTGTGCAAGCTTCCTGCTAGGAGGGACTGGTGATGGGTGGAAGTGGGTCTTGTCCCTCTGGTGGGCAGGGCTGTGCTCAGTAAAACTTTAATCTGTTTGTCTGCTGATGGGTGGGGCTGTGTTCCCAACCTGTTTGTTGTTTGGCCTGAGGCGACCCAGCACTGGAGCCTACAGGCTGTTTGGTGGCCTCCAGGAGGGCTCACGCCAATGGGTACTTCCCAGAACTGCTGCTACCAGTGTCCTTGTCCCTGCAGTGAGCCCCAGCCACCCCTCACCTCCACAGAATACCCTTCAGTACTAACAGGTAGGTCTGGCCCAGTCTCTTACGGGGTCACTGCCTTTTTCCCCTGAGTCCTGGTGTGCACAAGACTTTGTGCGTGCCATCCAAGAGTGGAGTCTCTCTTTCCCCCAGCCCTGTGGAATTCCTACGATCAAACTCCACTAGACTTCACATCTAGATTCTCTGGCTCCTCCTCCTGTTGCCAGACCCCCAGGCTGGGGAGCCTGACGTGGAGCTCAGAACTTTCACTCCTGGGGGATAACTTCTGTGGTATAATTGTTTTCCAGTTTGTGGGTCGCCCACCTGGCAGGGATGAGATTTGTGTTTATCACAGTTGTGCCCCTCCTACCATCTTGCTGTGGCCTCCTCTTTGTCTTTGGGAGTAGGGTATCCTTTTTTGGTAGGTTCCAGCATTTTTTTGTCGATGGTTGTTCAGCAATTAGTTGTGATTTTGGTGTTTTCATAAGAAGGGGGTGAGCTCATGTCCTTCTACTCCGCCATCATTTGGAAGTGACCTGCTGGCTCAGCAGGGTGGTGTGGGACACCAGTCAGCCTGCAGCTCCTACAGCTTCTGTGGCTCCTGCAGGATCCTTGTTGGGCCAAGTGCTTGGTTAGCCCTTGCACTGCCCATCCTAATCATCAAAACTTCCAAGAACTGTGAAAGGTCTGAGATTTTATCCTACTTGCAAGCTAACAAGTTAGCTGGGACAGTTTCATGGATGCTGGTAGAAGACATGAACTCCTGGGTCCGAGACAAAGGACTTGAATACTCACAGCATTAGTGGTAGCCAGAGTGTGAACATTTGCACCACTTCTCTAAGCCTCAATTCCCACAGGGTGATGCAGAGGGCCAGGTGATACCTGCACATGCAGTGGATTCCATTATAGGAGAGGAACCCCAAGTTTATAGATCTTGAACCTTTCATGAAGGGCAGTAAGCCTGCCTGATCCTTGCCTTGAGGAAGAAATATCTTGAGTACAATTTCTAGTATAACCTGCCCTTTGCTCTGGGGAGGGGCACTCTATCTTCTAAGCCTGTTCACTATATAAATATCTTTGAAAAGATGGTTTGGAAAAAAGGCAGTTATGAGTCTGCTTGAAAGATATACAGAAATGTGAGATTTGTGGAGAATTTTCTCCCAATAGTCTCTCAAGTCCCTTTTAATCTGGAACAGATCTAACCAATTCTCCTCCCTCTTGTTTTTCCCCTTACTATTTATTTATTGAAGAAATTGGACCACTTGCCCCGAGCTGTGTTCCACATTTTAGAATTTGATAAGTGTATTCTTGTGGAGTATTTAATAGTTCCCATATCACCATTTTAATGTGAACAGATAAATCTAGAGGCTTGATCAACGCAGATTCAATTTTTAGGCAAAAATACTTCATAGGTGGTATTTTTAAAATTTATTTATTATTTATTTTTTCTTGGCTGTGTTGGGTCTTCGTTTCTGTGCGAGGGCTTTCTCTAGTTGTGGCAAGCGGGGGCCACTCTTCATCGCAGTGCGCGGGCTTCTCACTATCGCAGCCTCTCTTGTTGCGGAGCACAGGCTCCAGACGCGCAGGCTCAGTAGTTGTGGCTCACGGGCCTAGTTGCTCCGCGGCATGTGGGATCTTCCTAGACCAGGGCTCAAACCCGTGTCCCCTGCATTGGCAGGCAGGTTCTCAACCACTGCGCCACCAGGGAAGCCCCCCATAGGTGGTACTGAGTGCTTGCTCGTTCATCCCCCCAGAAGGCACATAATGCCTGGTTGTCTCTCTCTCAGTATGTTCAGGTGTTGTCAACCCAATCCATAGGTTTTAAAGTCCCTTTATTCTTTCACCCAATGGTTTTGGCAGCCGTTGGTGATTCTTGCTTTTATTAGCATTTATTAGCTGGAATACTTCTGAAAGAATAAATTTCCATAATCAACTATTGGTGTGTCCTGAAATGCAGTACTTAGAGGAAGGATAATCATTTTAGTGTAAAACTCAAGTAATGTCTCTTTCCTGATATATAAAACACTTCAGAGAGCAGGAACCGAGCCGAGCAGAGCCAGCCAGTGGCTGCGGCATGGGGGCTGAACATTAATAAAAGTATCCATGGAGAACACTGAAAATTCAGTGGATTCAAAATCCATTAAAACTTCAGAGACAAAGGTCTTACATGGAAGCAAATCAATGAACTCTGGAATATCCTTGGATGATAGTTACAAAATGCATTATCCTGAAATGGGTTTATGTATGATAATTAATAACAAGAACTTTCATAAAAGTACTGGGATGTCATGTCGGTCTGGTACAGATGTAGATGCAGCAAACCTCTGGGAAACCTTCACGAACTTGAAATACGAAGTCAGGAATAAAAATGATCTTACATGTAAAGAAATTTTGGAATTAATGTACAGTGTTTCTAAAGAAGATCATAGCAAAAGGAGCAGTTATATTTGCGTGCTTCTAAGCCATGGTGAGGAAGGAAAAATTTTTGGAACAAATGGACCTGTCGATCTGAAAAAATTAGCAGGTTTCTTCAGAGGGGACTGTTGTAGAAGTCTAACTGGAAAACCCAAACTTTTCATTATTCAGGCCTGCCGAGGCACAGAACTGGACTGTGGTATTGAGACAGACAGTGGTGTTGAGGATGACACGGCCTGTCAGAAAATACTGCTTGAGGCAGACTTCTTGTGTGCATATTCTACAGCACCTGGTTACTATTCCTGGCGAAATTCAAAGGACGGATCCTGGTTCATCCAGTCACTTTGTGCAATGCTGAAACAGTACGCTTACAAGCTTGAGCTTATGCATGCTCTCACTTGGGTGAACCAAAAGCTAGTGATAGAATTCGAGTCCTTTTCCACTGATTCTGCTTTTCACGCAAAGAAACTGATTCCTTGTATTGTGTCTATGCTCACAAAAGAACTGTATTTTTAATCACTAAAGAAATGGATGATTTTTAAAAAAATTTTGTATGCCAAGTGAGGAAACGGTGTAACTGATACTATATTTTCCTCTCTCATTTAAATCTAATCTAATCCCCCAGGTGATACTTGGAAACATGTCACTTTCATAGCAATAAAACTACTATGAAGCTACCTCAGACACAATCAGGTAGTTGAAATTGAATTTAAGAATAAATAAAAATGGATAGTGGTACAGTCATTATGAGAGGATTATAAATTAACAGCTCTCATAATTAGCAAGTTTTAGTGATTATGCTATGCTACAGATTTTCAAGGAATTATGGAAGAAGTTAAACATTGCAGTAATGTATTTCATTGATATGGATATGTTGTTATATCAGAGAATGTGTTATGGTTTTTGTCAAACTATAGAAATGATGATGTGGAATAATGTATCCTAGAAATTGGTGGTCCATGTGCGTGGTCAAAGGCTTGAAGACCTTGATCTTAGAATTAGTATTTGGAGATAAGACAATGGTATTTTTACATCACTTCTCTGAGCACATGGTTTTGTGATGCATGTCTTTGTTGTTAAAAGAAAAAATCATGTTTAGTATTAAAAAAGGAACTAAATGTTTTACTTGAAAATGTGTGAGAAAACTAAGTTGACGCTCTCAAGGTTAAATGCAACATTAATAGAGGGAGACAGAGTTAGGACTCTAAGGTGCTGAAATGCAACTCTTCCCACTAGCTGCTGGGCCTCGCTTTCCCACAGAATACCTGAAGGGCTCTTATGTCAAAACCTCAAACTTTGATCACACTGATAGCAGCGTGAATTGAAGAAACTCTGTAGGAACATACTAAAATACAACTTGCAGAATACACAGTGAGGTGTAAGGAAGAAACAGTAAATCAAGCATCTGGGCACTCCGTAATTAGAAGATAGTTTGAGCTTGAACAGGGACACAGCGCAGCCTATGTGATGAAGGCAGAGCCATAGACTACGGCTTCAGGGAAAGGGATGCTGGCTAATTATCTTCATAGGTACTGGTGTGCGTGGAGGATGCTCCCAAGGCAAGAAGCTCCAAGAAAGTGAACCACATCAAACTTCTGAAATGGAAATTTTCCAAAGATGGTGAGAGTCATAATAAAAATCATAGCACTCTTTTTTTAAAAAATTTTTCAATGATGGCTTTTAACTGGATGTTAAATCAAATTCTTATCTGCCTTTGTGTAGATAGCACATTATATAAAATACACTTAGCACCACTGCCAATGTAACGGATACACTGAATAGCAATTCACCTCTCACTTTACACTGAGGGGGAGAAGGGCTGCAGTTGTCAGCCTGTCAGAAATTAAGTATGTAAATTAATGCTTAAGTGTATGAATTTGAATATGATTTACAAGAGGCTTGGAGTGTCGTTGGGGGAAAATACTGAGGTTTCTCTTTCCCCTTCAAGGTTAACAAGTGCTCAGTGACCTTTACAGACTGCACGCGGGCATGGGTGTGCCCATGTGTGCACTTGGCCACCGAACTTTGGCCGGGAGCTGAAATACTGCCGAAGAGCAAATCCTGGACTCCTTCGGGAACGTCCCTTTCTGCCATCCATGAATGTCAGCCCATAAGAGCAATTTCATTAGCATTTCCTCATTTTCCAATATAAGCAGTGAGTGTGGCCTGATAATATGGGCCCTCATCCATCCTTTGCAGAGTATGGGAAAAATCATAGCACTCTTTGCAGTAAAATTTTTCAGCATGTTAAGTTGTATTCTGTTGACATTTACAATCAAAGGAGAATGATACTGTTATGATCATATACTGTTCTCTGAAATGAAAGGACCATGGCACCCAGGACTTTATCAGTCATCGAGTCTTCCCTCCTTTGGTGCCAGGGAAACTGAAGGCCAGAGAGGAGAAGCAGCACGGCCCCCAGCCAGGGAGGCCTGGCTCCGAGCCTTCTAGCTCAGGAGGTGTTGAGCTATCCCTGCATCGCTGTATCCCGCTGGTTTTCAGTCTGACATTTCCCGTGAGCTTTCTTTTGCTAAAAGAAAGGAACTCACCTTTATAAATGAGAGCTATTTGTTTTGACTACGTCTGTAACTTTTTCTAAGTAAATGAAGCATGTAATGGTATCTTAAGGTGTGTTCCTGTGTGGCAGTTTTATAAAAAAATTTGTTATTATGAATTTTTATTCCCAAATATAAATTTTAACTTAAAAAAATAAAAATAAAACACTTCAGTGGTGATCTGTTACTAAAAGAATTCATACTATTTCATGATCAGACTCCAGCATACTTCCTTGGATTTTTTTTTCTCTTAATTGCCTCCTTGACATATTATATAATCTCTCCTTTTCACAAAGCTGTTCGCTCTTTGCTTAATTACTGTGTATTTTCCTGTCTCCACACCAATCTCTTTGTCTTTTCTGGAAAACATTTTCCCCCACTGATCTCTATCACACTTATTATTTTCAGGATTCAGTTTAAACTGTACCAGCTCTATGGAACCTAAACCTACATCCCCAGTAGAATCGACTGTTTTCTCTTTGGGGCCCACATTGTACCCTGAATGTATTTATAATATGCACTTTTTGTTTTTTGTGTTTTTTGAAACTGAGTTATATTTGAACTACATTGAATTACCCAGATCTTAAATGGTATAGTTTAATGAATTTTGACAAATATGTATACCCATCGCTCAAATTAAAATATAGAACATGTCCATCACCCTTGAAGGTTCCCGCCTAATCAGTCAGTATCCTCCCCCTGAGGCAACCATTGTTAATATTTTTAATCCCTATAGATTAGCCCTGCTGGTCCTTGATTGTCATATAAATAGAATCATACGGTTTGTGTTTGGCTCTGTGTTTGGCTTCTATTTGTAAATTTTTGAGAGTCATCCAGGTTGTTGGTTCTACCAGTAGCTCTTTCTTTTTTATTGCTGAATATTCAATTATATGAATATACTATAATTTGTTTATGCATTTACCTGCTGATGAACATTTGGAATGTTTCTAGGTTTTTTTATCATGATAAAACCTGCTATAAATATTCTTGTGGAATTTTTCTGAGGATATATTGTTGTCATTTCTTTTTAGTATCTACCAAGGAATGGAATTGCCAGATTACAGGCTGGTGTATATTTAACTTTATTAGAAACTGCAAAACCAGGGACTTCCCTGGTGGGGCAGTGGTTAAGAATCCGCCTGCCAATGCAGGGGACACAGGTTCGATCCCTGGTCCAGGAAGATCCCACATGCTGTGGAGCAACTAAGCTCGTGCGCTACAACTACTGAGTCTGCATGCCCTAGGGCCCACGTGCTGCAACTACTGAGCCCGCATGCTTTAGGGCCCACGTGCCACAACCACTGAGCCCGTGCGCTTAGAGCCCGTGCTCCGCAACAAGAGAAGCCACCACAATGAGAAGCCCGGGCACCACAACAAAGAGTAGCCCCTGCTCACCACATCACCACAACTAGAGAAAGCCCGCGCACAGCAGCGAAGACCCAAAACAGCCAAAAAAAAAAAAAAAAAGAAACTGCCAAACAAGTTTCCAAAGTGATAGTTCAGTTTTACATTTCTACCAGCAATTTTTCAGTTTCTTTTTAACTTTAGCTTTGAAAGTGAGTGTATAGTGCTATCTCAGTGTAGTTTAAATTGCATTTCCCTTATAACTAATGATGTTGAACATCTTTTAATATGCTTTATTGGTATGTCTTTTTCATGTGTGTCTGTTCAAATATATTGCCCATTTTAAAAAATTGGGTTACATGTCTTTTGCTTTGTAGGAGTTCTTTATACATTCTTTTTTTAAAATTTTATTTATTTATTTATTTATTTATTTATTTATTTATTTTATGGCTGTGTTGGGTCTTCATTTCTGTGCGAGGGCTCTCTCTAGTTGCGGCGAGCGGGGGCCACTCTTCATCGCGGTGCGCGGGCCTCTCACTATCGTGGCCTCTCTTGTTGCGGAGCACAGGCTCCAGACGCGCAGGCTCAGCAATTGTGGCTCACGGGCCTAGTTGCTCCGTGGCATGTGGGATCTTCCCAGACCAGGGCTCGAACCCGCGTCCCCTGCATTGGCAGGCAGATTCTCAACCACTGCGCCACCAGGGAAGCCCTATACATTCTTAATATGGGTGTTTTGTATACATATTGCAAATATTTTCTCCCAGTCTGTGTCTTGGCTTTTTGTTTTCTTAATGACATCTTTTTAAAATTTTTATTTTATTGAAGTATAGTTGATTTACAATGTTGTGTTCAACATTTCTGCTGTACAGCAAAGTGATTCAGTTATACATATATATATTCTTTTTCACATTCTTTTCCATTATGGCTTATCACAGGATATTGAATATAATTCCCTGTGCTCTACAGTAGGACCTTGTTGTGTATCCATTCTGTATGTAATAGTTTGCATCTGCTAACCCCAAACTCCCAATCCATCCCTCCCCCACTGCCCCTCCCCCTTGGCAACCACAAGTCTGTTCTCTATGTCTATGAGTTAATGACATCTTTTGATGAGCAGAAGTTTTAATTTTGATAAGGTCCCATTTACCAAAATTTTCTTTTGTGGTTGTTGCTTTTTGTACTATGTCAAGAAATCCTTGCTTGTCCCAGCATTGCAAAGATGTTCTCTTATGTTTTCTTCCGGGACATTTTTAGTTTTAGTTTTTATGTTTAGGTCTATAATACAGCTTGAATTAATTTTTTGTTGACTTTTTCTGTCATTTGTTTTCTATTTCATTAATTTTTTTGATCTTTGCTAGTTCTTTTCTTTTACCTTCTTTGGGTTTATTTGGTCTTTTACTTTCTAGCTCCTTGAGGTTAAATTTTAGGTCATTGATTTTAGACTCTTTTCTAATATAAGCATTTAAAGCTATAAATTTCCTTCTAAATTTATCTTTATCTGCTTCATGCAAATTTTGATTTTGTTTTTAGTAAGCAGCCTTCTAAGTTGGCTATCAGTGATCCCTACTTCTCGGTATTCATACCCTTGTGTAATCCACTCCCCTTTGTATGTGGGCTGGACCTAGTGACTTTCTTCTAAGAAACAGAATAAGGTAAAAGTGTTGGGATGTCACTTATGTGATTAGGTTATAAAAGACTGTAACTTCCATCTTGCTGGCACTCTCTCTGGCTCTTCTCGCTTGCTGGCTTTGATGAAACAAGCTACCATGTTGTGAACTTCCCTATGGAGAGATCCACGTGGCAAAGGACTGAGGGCAGCCACTGGCCAACAGTCAATGAGGAACTGAGTCACTCAGTACAACAAACCTCGAGACATGAATCTTATCAACAACCACTTGCCTGAGCTTGGAAGTGGGTCATTCCAAGTCAGTGTTCAAGATGAACATAGCCCTGGCCAACATCTTGATTGCAGCCTTGTGGGAGACCCCGAGTGAGAGGACCTAGCTAAGCCACACCTGGACCCCTGACCCACTGTGAGATAATGGATATTGTTGTAACTCACTAAGTTTTAGGGTAATTTGCTATGCATCAAATAGAAAGCTAACACAGATTTTGGTACTGGGAGTAGGGTGTTGTCATAACATACCTAAAAATGTGGGAATATCTTTCAAACTTGGATGTGGGTGGAGGCTGGAAGGATTTTAACGAGCATATTAGAGAAATCCTAAATTGCCTGAATAGATTATTAATTGAAATTTGGACTATAGGGTGCTGCTGAAGGCTCAAAAGGAAGTGAAGAACATGTTTTGGAAACTGGAGGAGCTTATGTGATAGAAACTTAGCAACACTGTCATCTGCAGTTATGTGGAAAGTAGAGAATTGTGCTTCATGAACTTGGTGATCTATCTAATATTTCCAAGAAAAGTGTTGAAGGCATCTAGTTTCTTCTTGCTGCTTTTAGCAAAATGTGAAAGGAGATAAATTGAGAGAAAGACTGTCAAACACAAAGGATCCAGGACTTGATGGTTTTGAAAATTATTAGCCTCTGCAGATAGCACAAGATTCTAAAGTTAAGAAATAGTTCTGAAACACTATCAGGAAAATATGATCTAGAAATAAAGCAAAAGATGTGACCATACAACCTTTTTTTAAGACCTCAGATCAGAGGACCAGAGCATTCAGCCACACAAAACTCCCCTTGAAGAGATTAAGAGTGCCTCATAGATCTCAATCAAACAAGAGGGCCTCTAGGAAGCTTAAGAGTGTGTACCTCAGCCCTCTCAGCAGGAGTCCAAGATAAAGAATGGCTTATCTCAAAAAGAGATCTGTAGGTGCACTTTTCATCTAAGGAAGTGAACCCAGTGAGATTCACAGACAACTCATAGTAGGAAGCAGACTGAGAAAACTCTTCTGCTACTTTTCCTGAAATGCTACCTTTCAACCTTTCATGGAATAGGAAAGATGGCTCAGAGGGTGGGACCAAAAACACAGAGGGTAGAACCAAAAGCCATGAAGAACTTATCAAGGAACTCCTAAATTTGCCCAGCCAGGTAACACTTATTTTCTTCAGCATGTAAAAATTTTGTAGTTTGTATTCTGTATGTTGACCTCTATTTCTTCTGTTGAGCACTGAGTGGTCATTTTAATCACTGTTTCCCTGTATGTAATATGTCTTTTTTTGTTTGTTTGTTTTCTGGCTGTTTTCTTTTCTTCTTTGGTTTTCATTAGTTTGACTACAGTGTGCATAGGTGTGGTTTTCTGTGGATTTATCCTGCTTGAATCTGTAAATTTATGTCTTTTACCATATTTGGGAAGTTTCTGCCTATTATTTTTTTTATAAATTTATTTATTTACTTATTTATTTTTTATTTTTGGCTGCATTGGGTCTTTGTTGCTGTGTGCGGGCTTTCTCTAGTTGCGGCGAGCGGGGGCTACTCTTCATTGTGGTGCACGGGCTTCTCATTGCAGTGGATTCTTTTGTTGCAGAGCACGGGCTCTAGGCGCGCGGGCTTCAGTAGTTGTGGCATGCGGGCTCAGTAGTTGTGGCTCACGGGCTGTAGAGTGCAGGCTCAGTAATTGTGGCACACGGGCTTAGTTGTTCCACAGCATGTGGGATCTTCCCGGACCGGGGCTCGAACCTGTGTCCCCTGCATTGGCAGGCAGATTCTTAACCACTGCACCACCAGGGAAGTCCGTGCCTATTATTTTTAAAAATATATTTTTCTGTCCCTTTCCCCTCTCCTGTCTCCTTCTGGTTCTCCAGTTACATGTATGTTAGATCTTTTGATATTGTCTTATCCTGGGACTGTATTCTTTTTTTCAAATTTTTTCTCTCTGCTTTTCAGACTGGGCAATTTCTGTTTGTCTGTCTTTACATTCATTAACTCTTTCTGCTGTTAAGCCCATCTAGTGAATTTTTTAGTTCCAGATTATATTTTTCAGCTCTAGACTTTTCACTTGGTTATTTTTTTAAATTGAGGTATGATTGACATATAACATTATATTAGTTTCCGGTGTATAACATGATGATTCAATATTGTATATATTGTGAAATGATCACCACAATAAGTCTAGCTAACGTCCATTACCATACATAATTACAAATGTTTTTCTTGTGTTGAGAACTTTTAAGATTTACTTTCTTAGCAACTTTCAAATATGCAATACAGTATTATTAACTATAATTACCATGCTGTATATTATATCCCCATGGCTTATTTATTTTATAACTGGAAGTTTGTACCTTTTGACCCCTTCACGCATTTCACCCACCACCCACTCCTGCCTCTGGCAACCACCAACTGTTCTCTGTATCTGTGAGCTCTGTTTTTTGTTTTTTGTTTTTCTTAGACTCCACATATAAGTGAGATCATACGGAATTTTCTTTCTCTGTCTGATTTATTTCACTTAGCATAATGCCCTCAAGGTCCATCCATGTTGTTGCAAATGGCAATATTTCCTTCTTTTTTATAGCTGAATAATATTCCATTGTGTGTGTATGTGTGTGTGTGTATATATGTTTGTGTGTGTGTGTGTGTGTGCGTATATACACACAAACACACACACCACGTTTTCTTTATCCATTTTTCCACTTATGGATGCTTAGGTTGATTCTATATCTTGGCTACTGTAAATAATGCTGCAGTGAACGTGGGAGTGCAGATATCTTTTTGGGTTAATGTATTCATTTTCTTTAGATAGATACCCAGAAGTGGAAGTGCTGGGTCATACCTAGTTCTGTTTTTAATTTTTCGAGGAACCTCTATCTTGTTTTCCATAGTGGCTGCACCAATTTACATTTCCACCAGCAGTGCACAAGGGTTCCCTTTTTCCTGTGTTCTCACTAACACTTGTTATTTCTTGTCTTTTTGATGATAGCCACTCTAACAGGTATGAGGTGATATCACATTGTGGTTTTGATTTGCATTTCCCTGATGATTAGTGATATTGAGCACCTTTTCATGTACATGTTGGCCATCTGTATATCTCTTTGGAGAAATGTCTGTTCAGATCCTCTGCCCGTTTTTTAATCAGCTTTTTTTGGGTTTTCTGCTGTTGAGTTGTATGAGTTCTTTATATATTTTGGATATTAACCCCTTATCAGATATATGATTTGCAAATATTTTTTCCCATTCAGTAGGCTGCTGTGTCATTTTGTTGAAGGTTTCATTTGCTGTGCATAAGATGTTTACTTTGGTATATTCCCACTTGTTTATTTTTGTTTTTTGTTGCCTTTGCTTTTGGTGTCAAATCCAAAAATTCATCTCCAAGACTTATGTCAAGGAGCTTACCACCTATGTTTTCATCTAGGAGTTGTATGATTTCTGATCTCATATTCTAGTCTTTAATCCATTTTGAGTTAATTTTTGCAGGTAGTATAAGATAGTGCTCGAGTTTCATTCTTTTGCATGTGGCTGTCCAGTTTTCCCAACACCATATATTGAAGAGACTGTCCTTTCCCCATTTTATATTCTTGGCTCCTTTGTCATAAGTTAATTGACCGTATACGTGTGGGTTGATTTCTGGGCTTTCTGTTCTGTTCTGTTGATCTATATATTTGTTTTTATACCACAGTCGAGTTACTTAATACATTCATCACCTCACAGAGTTGCTTCATTTGAGTATGTGTGTGTGTGTGTGTGTGTGTGTGTGTGTGTGTGTGTGTGTGGTGAGAACACTAAAGTTAATTTTTGTATATGGTGTGAGATGTGGGTCAGGGTTTGTTTTTTTCCTCCAAAACGCATATCCATTTGTTCCAGCACAATTTTTAAAAAAGACTTTTCCTTTCCCCCATTGAATCACTTTGGCACCTTTGTCATAAACCAGTTGTCCATATGTGTGCAGATGTGTTTCTGGATTCTCTATTCTGTTCCATTGATATATGTGTCTGTACTTAGATCAATACCACGCTGTCTGATTATTGTAGCTTTAAAGTAAGTCTTAACATTACATAGTATAAATCCTCCATGCTAATCCTTGCTTTGTGTATTCTAGTTCCTTTGCATAGCCATATAAACTTTTAACATTTCCCTGTCAATTTTTACCAAAAAGTTGACAAATAATTGGCTGAACAAGTAGAAGACAAATGAGTAAAGTGATATAAAATTTCAACAACACTCAATCGAGTTGATTTATATATTATAGAACACTGCACCCACCAGTAGCTGAATATGCATTCCTTTCCAGGGACACATGAAACGTTCTTCTGGATAGAACATATGTTGAAATCATACAGAGTATGTTTTCTGACCACTATGGAATTAAATTAAAATTGGCCAAAAAAAAAAAGGCATCAAGAGAAAATGGCTATATTTTTGAAGACTAAATGAAAGCAGCAGTAGAGGGAGCTATGTAAAGTGGGAAAAAAATGCACATACTTCCTTCTAAAAGTTATAAAACGCAAATTCCCATTAAAATGAGCAACAAAATAGGATCAAGTTCAAATCCTGTACCGAAATATTATTTTTAAAAATGAAAGACTGGGCTTCCCTGGTGGCGCAGTGGTTGAGAATCCGCCTGCCAATGCAGGGGACACGGGTTCGAGCCCTGGTCTGGGAAGATCCCACATGCCACGGAGCGGCTGGGCCCGTGAGCCACAATTGCTGAGCCTGCACATCTGGAGCCTGTGCTCCGCAACAAGAGAGGCCGCGATAGCGAGAGGCCCGCGCACCGCGATGAAGAGTGGCCCCCGCTTGCCACAACTAGAGAAAGCCCTCGCACAGAAACGAAGACCCAACACAGCCATAAATAAATAAATAAATTAATTAATTAAAAAAATGAAAGACTGAGTGTTGTACACAATGAATAGCAGAAATTTCCAATTGGATATTTGTATTCTGTACATTATGTATAAGTAGGTATTTAATAGGCATACCCTATGGGATATTATGGTAAAAATTACTAAAAACAATTTTCTATCTGTCTCTTCCCTATCCCCCCATGCTGACCATGTCACCCTGAACGGGATTGTGTTGTTACAGGTGTCAGTGTCCTTTGAGGACGTGACTGTGGACTTCAGCAGGGAAGAGTGGCAGCAGCTGGATTCTACTCAAAGGCGCCTGTACCAGGACGTGATGCTGGAGAACTATAGCCACCTCCTCTCACTGGGTAAGCAGAGCCACTCTGTGAACCTACAAGGACCTTGTTATGGGTAAAATTGTGTCCCCCCCGCAAAGAAACTATGTTGAAGTCCTAACCCCCACTACTTCTGAATGTGACCTTATTTAGAAATAGGGTCTTTCCAGAAGTAATCAAGCAAAAACAGGGTCATTAGACGGGCCCTAATCCAATATGACTGGCATCCTTATAGAAAAGGGACGTCTAGACACAGAGACACAGAAACACAGAGGGAAGGCAATGTGAAGACATACAAGGAAAAGATGACCATGTGACTGGAGTGATGCATCTATAGGACAAGAAATGCCTGAGGCTAGAGAAGCCAGGAGTGAGGCATGGAACAGTTCCCTCGCTAGCACCTTCAAAATGAGCATGGCCCTGCTTACACCTTGATTTTAGACTTCTGGCCTCCAGAACTTCAAGACAATAAATTTCTGTTGTTCTGAGCCACCCAGTTAGTGGTACTTTGTTACAACAGCCCTAGGAAACTAGCACAGCTTTCTGTACTGGGAAGTGGGGTGCTGCTGTAACAAACCTACAAAAACCATGGAGGTGGCTTTGGAACTGGGCAATGGGTAGAGGCTGGAAAGATTTTCAGGTGCTTGATAGAAAACGTCTAGATTGCCTCAGAGAAACTGTTGGTAGAAATAGGAGTGTTAAAGGTGTTTTTGGTGAGGTCTCAGATGGAAGTGAGGAACATATAATTGGAAACTGGTGGAAAGGTGATTCTTATTATAAAGTGGCAGAGAATTTGGCTGAATTGTGTTCTCTTGGGTAGAAAACAGAAGTCGTGAATGATGAATTTGGATATTTAGCTGAGGAGATTTCTAAGCAAAGTGTTAAAGGCAAGGCTTGGTTTCTGCTTCATACTTACAGTAAAATGCTAGAGGAAAGAGAGAAATTGAAGGAGGAATTGTTAGTAAAAAGGAACTAGAATATGAAGATTTGGAAAATTCTCAGCCTATCCATACTGCAAAATATAAGAAGGTGTACTCTGGAAAGAGCACCAAGGGTGTGACTGGACAACCAGTTGCTAAAAAGATTAGGTATATGATTTGTGGATCCAATCAACCATCTCAGGAGAAACGCTGCCAGCTTGGGCTGAAGAGGATGGAGGCAGGGAAAAAGGCAGGAAGACTGGGGTTCTGGGATTCTACAGACAGGAAACAGGCCAGTAAAGCTATTTGGCTGTGAACACCCTTCAAGAAAAGGGATGAATGACCCCCAAAATGGTTCAGAAGCCAGCAGGGCTGTCACTGCCATCACAGGCCCAGAGGGCACAGACTGGGAAGATGCAGGGCGACTGGCTGTCACCTCTTTGTTTTCAGAAGGTGAGCCACCTAATTGGTTCCAGAGCTAAGAGGGCAGGGCCACCACCCAGGTGTGAGGTTGCCACATCTGATCTGAGGTCACACCTCTTAACATGCTCTCTTGAACTCTCTCTTCAACTGTCCTTTATGGTACTTGTTGACTATCAATTTTGAGCCAGTATTTAGCCTTAGATGGAGTTTACCGCCCACTTTGGGCACATTCTCAAGCAACACGACTCTGGGAGGACCCAGCCTCAGTGCTCCAAGGGCGGCTCCTGGCCTCACACCATCCACAGGCTGGGCCTCCATCATAAGGACTTGGGCCCCTTACGAGCAGCACTGGGAGGCAGGTGTTGTCCCTCCTTTTGTTTATGGAAGAGCCAGACACAAAAACTTACTCTTCAAGACCTTGGAAGGGGTATCTCAACATGCCCCACACCACTGGACCCCTAGAAATTTCACTGCGATAGAAGGCCCCTAAATTTTTTTCCCACCTTCTGACACACAAATGTCTTATCCATAAGTCGAGAGTAGTTGCTCCTCCTTGTTCACTAGGTCTAATGAGCATAGTATCACCCATGTAATCGACCGATGTGATGTCCTGTGGAAGGGAAAGTTGATCAAGATCCCTGCAGACTAAATTATGACATAGGACTGGAGAGTTGATCTGCCTCTGAGGTAGGACAGTGGAGGTGTATAGCTGGCCTTGCTAACGGAGAGAAAACGGCTTCTGCTGGTCTTGACTAACAGGTATTGTTTTTAAAAAAAGCATTTGCCAGATAAATAGCTACATACCCGGTATCAAGGAGTGCGTTCATTTGCTCAAGCAACAAAACCGTATCTGGTACAGCAGCTGCTGTTGGAGTCACTACCAGGTGGAGTTTATGATAATCCACTGTCTTCTGCACAGGCCAAATAGGCACGGTGAATAGGGATGTAGTGCAACCACCACCCTGCATCCTTCAGGGCCTTGATGGTGGCACTAATCTCTGCAGTCCCTCAGGAATGCGGTACTGCTTTTGGTTTACCATTTTCCGAGGTAGAGGCAGTTCTAGTGGCTTCCACTTGGCATTTCCCACCATAAAAGGCCTCACTCCATAGGTCAGGAAACCAATATGGGGATATTGCGAGTTGCTGAGTATGTGTATTCCAGTTATGCATTCCTGGACCAGAGAAGTAACCACAAGATGGGTTTGGGGATCCACTGAGCCCGCTGTGTGTGATGGACCTGAGCAAAAACTCCATTGATCACTTCACTTTTATAAGCCCCTACGCTGTCTGGTGGGCCACAGTGATGTTTTGGGTCTTTTGGAATTAGTGTCAGTTCAGTGCCACGGTCCAGTGATGTCTGGTAAGCCTCACTGTTTTTTTCCCCAATGCACAGGTACTCTGTAAAGGGATATAGGTCCCTTTAGGGAAGGTTGGAAGAAAGGTTAGTAGTATAAATTTTTGGCAGTGTCATGGGTTCCTTCCTTCAGGGACCCGGCCTCCCCTTCATTCAAAAGTGTTCATTCCGGGTGTGTAAACTGGCTCAAGTCTGAGAATTGATTGAGGAGCCAGGACTCTGTGTTTTGATGTTTCAAGTTAGACTTCTGTTCACTTGACCTAGGACTCTTCTCCTTAGACAGATCAAGTAAGAATTTAGTAGATTGCCCACCTATTTCTTTTCTAGGGATGTCAAGATCAACTAGCCAACCCCATAGATCTCTGTGAATTGGACTGTTTCTTTTTGTTTGTTTGTTTGTTTTTTGCAGCGCAGAAAGTTTGGTTTATTTCTAATGTATATTAAAGACATGTATGCATTTTTTCCTATTTGACAGTAGTATGGTATATGAGAAAGAAGTTTAAATCTCCACCCGGCCACTTGTTGAATGAATAACTAAGCCTCTTACTAGCTATGTGATTTTGGAATTTTACCTCTCTGAGCCTCAGTTTCCTTATCTAAAGGGACTAAGAGGAGAGTTATTTTGAAGATGAAATGAATGAATTTATCTAAAGTGCCTAGGGCAGTGTCTGGTACATAATGAATACTCAGTATTCTTTTATTTCCCCTTTCCTTGCTCTTAATTTGTTGATATGTCTGTCTGTGAGCAGGTGAGCCACTCTGTAACAGATGTTACATTTAATGCTAGTCCCCCTATTCTTATATAGTGTTAGAGAGAAGGATAGAGAGGTATAGACATATAACACATAAATATATGAGTATGTAGCATAGTTTCTTAAATATCTGAAAACTGTTCTTTGCGAAATGTTCATATACTGTTTTTGTCCTGCTTTTCTTAGACTGTCCTAACTCTGCTGCCTTGAAAGAAGGTTATCTCTTAAATAATGGAACACTAAGATAAAGGTTTGTTTTGAAAGATGTCTGAAGTCTAATGAGTAGGAGAATGAATTAAAACAGTATTATAAAAATTTCTACTCTTATGTGTGAATCGGACTTTTTTTTTAATTATTTATTTTTAATTTATTTATTTTTGGCTGCGTTGGATCCTCGCTGCTGCACGCAGGCTTTCTCTAGTTGCAGTGAGAGGGGATTCCTCTTCATTGCGGTGCACAGGCTTCCCATTGCGGTGACGTCTCTTGTTGCGCAGCACAGGCTCTAGGCACGCGGGCTTCAATAGTTGTGGCTCGCGGGCTCTAGAGCGCAGGCTCAGTAGTTGTGGTGCACGGGCTTAGTTGTTCCACAGCATGTGGGATCTTCCCGGACCAGGGCTTGAACCCGTGTCCCCTGCATTGGCAGGCGGATTCTTAACCACTGCGCCACCAGGGAAGCCCCCGGACTTTTCTGATTACTGCTTTGACCCTGTGGTAACCGCATCCACCTTGCATTTGACAACTCAGTGACTCCGTTTGGCCCCTGCCACCCCAGGATCCAATTACTCCCATTGCATTTAGGTTGCCCAGTTCACTGGCAGAAGTTCCCACTGAAATTTCTGACCTACAGCAAAGAGCAATCACAGATTACCCGGGGCCCCTTCACAAATTTATTAGTCACAGTCATCATCACAGATATGTCTCTGGACCCTCCCGGCGTGAGCAAACCTTCCACGATAAATCCACTCTAACATTCCAATCTCCCTAAGCCTTTGTATGCCTTCCTCTGTAGTACACCAAAGTAGTCCTGGCATTTCAGCTGCATTTAGTGTGGGCCATGTTTTGGTCCATGTTTCAACCAACCAGCCAAACACACTGCTTCAGCCCTTCCTAACCCCTCAAGTGGCAACATTACATTCAGAATCTGCTTAGTGTACACATGTCAATAATTTTGGCCTGATCCAACTTTATGTTCTTTCTGTTATCCCACACTCTTAATATCCATTTCCACACATATTCCCCAGATTTCTGTCCGTATAAATTGGACAAATCATGCAGTTCTTTTGGAGTATCTCACACCTCCTCATGGGTCACACTGTGTACCTCACCCTTGGGCCTTGATGAGACTTAAGTCTAGTTATAGGTCTGGAAGCAAAGAAGGGTGGTAGGCATAGGTCCTGAGGGGAACCAGCAGTACCTTACAAGGCAAGTCCCTCAGGGGAGCCCAATGCAGGCTCCTCTGGCAGAGGAGGGTTAAACTTCTCAGTTGAGGGTAAAAGGGCTGCTTCTACTGGCAAAGACTCATCTGAATTTAGAAGTTCAGTGTCCTCATATGTCTCCATTCCAGTTTTCAGGATCCCGTTCCTTCCTCATCAATGCTCTCCTTTAACAGCAGACACTCTGTGAGGTTGGGAATTCAATTTGTGTTGTAATTTAGCCACTCACAGGATGAGACTCTGGGTTTGGTTTTCAGCCGTCTCAGCTCTGCAGCTACAGGAGCTAAGGGTTACTTTCAGGACAGACAGAGAAATTTTCAGGTCACTTATGCGATGCATGATCTGGGAAATCAAATCCCTGAGCTCATCCTTTTCTTTCCCCACTTCATCCAGCGCAATTAGGAGCAATCAGGCAATCTTACTATACTTGGAAGTTTGACAAAAATTTCCAAGGTATCAAATACAAGGTTATCCAGAACCTCACTTCTTATAAGCATTTGATTAGGAGTATCCAGTGTTGATATTTTGCATATCTCTATTGCCATGTCACACCAGGGACTATTAGTGCCCTCCTTACTACTGAAATAGAGTCATTAGTGCTTTTGAATCTAATCAGAATAAGGAACCAATTCCAGAAATCCCATAACTAATTCAGAAAACTCATCCTTGAGATTCTATTCCTCTAGAGCCACTCTCAGTACCAAACTCTGTATTATGGTTCTGCAGAGAAATAGAACCAATAGGATATGGGTATATACATATAGAGAGTATACACATATGCGCATGTGCACGTGTGTACATAAATACAGAGTAGGGGGGAGAGATTTATTTTAAGGAACCAGCTCACCCAGTTGTGGGGACTGGCAAGTCTGAAGGGCAGGCCAGCAGGCTGGAAATTCAGGTGAGTTGATGTCGAACTTTTGAGTCTGAAATCCACAGGGCAGGCCACGGACTGCAAACTAGGCAGATTTCTTATGTCGCAGTCCTTGAAGCAGAATTCCTTTTTCCACTACCCGTTCTTTGTTCCCTTTGCTCTCAGCAAGCACCTCAGCTGGTTGTGGTTTTTTACCAAGTGGGATGACCCAAAACTT
Organism: Balaenoptera ricei; assembly: GCF_028023285.1. Lineage (NCBI taxonomy): Eukaryota > Metazoa > Chordata > Mammalia > Artiodactyla > Balaenopteridae > Balaenoptera > Balaenoptera ricei. Next base: position 43,887,451 of record NC_082660.1, read on the forward strand.
TATTCCTGAAGGGTCTGGCCCATTAGTAGTCCTGCCTGAGTTGAATTGTTGTAGTTTTCCATTGACTTTAATCACAGGGCATGATAGTATGCCTTATGGGGTCTCCTGTATTCTAGACATACTCTTCTTTACCTCCATCATGATATAGCAGTCCAATTTCCCCTTGGTAGTCAAGATCAACCACCCCAGCCAGCACAGTAACTCCCTTCTTTTCCTGTTGATTCAGAGGCGTGAAAAGACCAAGATGTCCAGGTGGCAGACTTAACTTCCAGTTCAATGGAATCATTGTTGTGTCTCTCGGTGGAAGTGTTCCTCCCTTTGGAACTAAAACGTGTAGAACAACAGAGCATAAGGTTGCCGGTACAGGAAGCAAAATTTTTGCTAATGGGTCACTAGTGGTAATAGTAAGTGGTGCCACTCCTGGCCTGGGGCTGAGTGGGTGGGGCTACCACCCTGGTGGGCTTGGAGGACAGAGTGTTGTACCAATGAGAATTATTGTGAAGCCTTAAAATCTAATGGGGCGCTTCCCTGGTGGCGCAGTGGTTGAGAGTCTGCCTGCCAATGCAGGGGACACGGGTTCGAGCCCTGGTCTGGGAAGATCCCACATGCCACGGAGCAACTAGGCCCGTGAGCCACAATTACTGAGCCTGCGCGTCTGGAGCCTGTGCTCCGCAACAAGAGAGGCCGCGATAATGAGAGGCCCGTGCACCGTGATGAAGAGTGGCCCCCACTTGCCACAACTAGAGAAAGCCCTCGCACAGAAACGAAGACCCCACACGGCCATAAATAAATAAATAATTTTTAAAAAAATCTAATGGAATTTGCCCTGTAGGTTTCAGACTTGCTTGAGACCTCCCATCCCTTTTTAAATTCTAATTTCTCCCTTTTGGAATGGGAGTATCTATCCTCTGCCCATCCCACCACTGTATTTTGGAAGCAGATAACTCATCTGTTTCCACAGGTTTGCATGGAGAGGAATGTTGTCCCAGAATGACTCATACTCAAGTCTCATCTGTAAGATTTGGATGATTTAGATGATGTGATTTGAGACTTTGAGTTGATGTTTAGATGAGATTTTAGACGTAAGAGTTGATGCTGGGATGATTAAGACTTTGGGGGATACTGGGATGGGGTTAGTGTATTTTGCACATGGGAAGGACATGAATTTTGGGGCATCAGAGGGCCGGCTCTTATGGGTTGAATTGTGTCCCCTCAAAAAAAAGATATGTCGAAATCTTAACCCTCAGTACCTCAGAATGTGCCCTTATTTGCAAGTAGTAATCTTTACAGAGGGGATCAAGTTAAGATGAGGTCATTGGTGTGGGCCCTAATTGAGTGGTATCCTTACAAAAAAGGGAAATTTGGGCACCGAAATAGGCACGCATAGGGGGAAGACAATGAGAAGAGACGCACAGGGAGAAGACAGCCATGGGACTGGAGTAAAATGTGTTTACAAGCCAAGGAATGCTAAAGATTTTTGGCAAGCACAAGTGCTAGAAGATGCAAGGAAGGATTCTCCCCTATATCTGCCAGAGAGAACATGACCCTGCTAACACCTTGATTTCAGATTTCTAGCCTCCAGAAATATGAGACAATACCTTCCTATTGTTTTAAGCCACCCAGTTTTCGGTACTTTGTTAGAGCAGCCCTAGGGAACTAACACAGAACCTCAGAGAGGCCGCTTCCATCCTCAGCTGCTGGGGCATCTGAAGTGTGTGATGGTGTCATCCTTGATTGGTCTGAGATTCTTCAGTCCCTTTGCACCTTTGCACTTATTACTCTTTTCCCAATGAAATGTGGTCACTTTTCCAAAGAACAAATGGAAAGCAATTAGCTGGACCCCATTTTCTATCATTTCCTGTTAACAGGGTGTGAAATTCCCAAGCCAGAGGTCATCTTCAAGTTGGAGCAAGGAGAGGAGCCTTGGACGTTGGAGGAGGAAACCCCACATCAGAGCTGCTCAGGTGAGCGAGTGTGATCCGGACATGGAAATACTTGAGGCTGATACTTTTAAAAGGCTATGATCGCTACCCTTTTTTTTTTAACATCTTTATTGGAGTATAATTGCTTTACAATGGTGTGTTAGTTTCTGCTCTACAACAAAGTGAATCAGCTATACATATACATGTATCCCCATATCTCTTCCCTCTTGCGTCTCCCTCCCTCCCACCCTCCCTATCCCACCCCTCTAGGTGGTCACAAAGCACCGAGCTGATCTCCCTGTGCTACGCAGCTGCTTCCCACTGAAGGTACAAAACTTTAGAAACTTCTTGAAAATAGATAACATTGGCCTCTCTGGTACCAAATTGCTCTCTCCCTTTATTTCCCTTACTGTTATCAACTGTCTTCTTGGCTTGGCTTTCCTCCAGGAGAATTGCTGCAATATGTATAGTCTCGATCATATGACAGGCTTCCTCAGTATGGATCTGGTTTTCTTGGATATTCTCTCCTTCCATCACATTTTTATGCTTTAGTACCGAAACCCCACTCCCAGGGTCTTAGATCCTTATCATATACATTCAGGTTTTAATGGATTTGCCATCTTTGAAGATCAGTTGGTTGCCTCACTCCTGTTCTCCCTGGTGCCCTTTCACCTTCTTCTCCATCTCATTTTCATCTTCTCACTCTAAGATACCAATAAACTGTCATCTACAACCAGCCTCACCTTCTTTTCTCTTTGTAGATGTTGCCTTTAGATTCCTCACTTCTCTCCACCTTCCCTATCTCACGCCTCTCTCCCATCTTCTGACTTTATGATCACTGTCACCTAGCATTTTTTTCTTTTAAAATCAGCCTTATTAAGGTATAATTTACATACCATAAAATGTATCCATTTTAAGAGTACAGTTTGCTGAGTTTTGACAAAGGTACACACTGATATAACCACCACCCCAATCATGACATATTACATTCCATCACACAGAATGCACTTTCATGCCCCTTGAAGTTAATACTCAACACCACTTTGGCCCCAGGCAACCACTGGCATGCTTTTTGTTATTATAGATTAGATTTGTCTTTATTAGGGTTTCATATAAATGGAATCATACTGTATATACCCTTTTGGGTCTGACTTTATTTGTTCAGCATAATGATTTTGCAATTCATTCATGTTATTGAGTGTATCACTAGTTTGTTCCTTTTAAATAATGAATACTATTCCGTGGTATGACTATACTGTAATTTGTTTATCTCTATACCTGTTGATGACAGGTGGTCATTGTTTGGTTATTATGAATAAAGCTGCAGTGAATATTCTGGTATGTCTTTGTGTGAACATATGTTTACATTTCTCTTGGGTAAATACCTAGGAGTGGAGTTGCTGGTATAATATAATCAGTGTTTACTTACCTTTCTTATAATTTCTTATAATTGCCAAACTGTCTTCCAAAGTGGCTGTATTATTTTACATTCCTAACAGCAATACATGAGAATTTCTGTTGCTCCAAATCCTCACCAACACTTGCTATCATCAGTCTCTTTAATCTTTGCTATTATAGTGGATGTGTAATGGTATATCATTATGATTTTAAGTTGCATTCCTCTGATGAGTAATGATGTTAAGTATCTTTTCATGTGTTATTGACCATTTGTACATTTTTTTTGTGAGTTGTCTATTCAGATATCTTTCCCATTTTTTATTGGGTTGTTTGTCTTCTTTTTATTGAGTTTTAAGAGTTGTTTATATTTGCTTGATACAGCTCCTAAGCCAGATATATGTATCACTGATATTTTGTTCCAATCTGTGCCTTGCAATTTTTTAAAATATTTTTTTAACTTTTATTTTATATTGGAGTATAGCCGATTAACAATGCTGTGATAGTTTCAGGTGCACAGCAAAGCGACTCAGCCATACATATACATGTATCCATTCTCCCCCAGCCTCCCCTCCCATCTAGGCTGCCACATAACATTGAGCAGAGTTCCCTGTGCTATACAGTAGGTCCCTGTTGGTTATCCTTTTTAAATATAGCAGCGTATACATGTCAATCCCAAACTCCCTAACTATCCCTTCCCTCCACCCTTCCCCACACTGGTAACCATAAGTTCATTCTCTAAGTCTGTGAGTCCGTTTATGCCTTGCAATTTTATTTTCTTACTGGTGCCTATCAAAAGGCAAATGTTTTAATTTTGATGGAGTCTAATTTATCATCTTTTTCAAACTTTTAGTATTTTTTGTGATCTGTTTAAGAAATCTTTGCCTACTACAAGGTCACAAAGATTTTCTCATATTTTCTTCTATAAGTTTTATTATTTTAGCTTTTTTGGTTTAGGTCTATGATCCATTTTGTGTGTTTAATGTAAGGATTGTTGTTCATTTTTTTCAATATGATATTCAGTTGTTCTAGAACCATTTGTTGAAGAGACTTTTTTCCCACTGAATTTCCTAGGCACATTTATTAAGATCAATTGATTTCATATATGTGTACCTATTTCTGGATTCTCTATTCTGTTCAATTGATCTATATGTCTTTCTGTTTTAAAGTGAAGGTTTTATTATTATTTAGGTATGGTGAGGTCAAGAGATCCAGAGACAACTGCCAGTGAAAATAGTTTGTAACTCACAGTTCTCAAGAGGAGGAGGCATGCCACACCACATAGGGTCACACCAGGGAGCACCAGGGTCAATCAGGAGGTAGAAGTTGTGAGGAGGAAGCATGGGCAAGAGACTTCATTGTGATTTTCATGGAAATAATGGGTGAGCCAGAGTAATCAGGCTGGGGAGGTTTAGAATTAGCTAGTTTGAGTAATTTCAGCGGGCTCTGGGGTGTAGGGACTGTCCTTAGTTGCCTGGTACCCAGCCCTGAGGTGATTTGGGCATGGGGCTAGTGGCTCAACCTGTGAGATCGTGATGAAGGAGATAATTGGTGGATATGGGCTCTGGATTGGTTGGTTTGCATATGAAAGGTATCGTTACAGGGAAGTCATTTACTGCCTCTAGGAAATAACTAGCCCTGGGAGGGGCAGTCTCTCCAGGATCAGTAAGGCATCAGATGCCAGAGCATCAAGAATACAGAAAATAAGAAAATATAGTTAATACACTGTCCTTTTGCCAGACCCATACATAATTACTGTAGCTTTTATAATGAGTCTTGAAGTCAGGTAGGGTAAGTTCTCCAGCTTGGCTTTTTAAAAAAACTACTTTGGCTCTTCTAGGTCATTTGCATTTCCATATAAATTTTATAATCAGTTTGTAATTTTTTTGAAAAAACTTGCTGGGATTTTGGCATTAATTCTGTAGATCAATTTTAGGAGAACTGACATCTTAATAATATTGAGCCTTCTAATCCATGAATATGGCAACTTTCTACATCTATTTAGATCTTTGACTTCTTTCAGCAGTGTTTTATAGCTTTCTGTTGAGAAGTTTTATGTATCCTCCATTAAATTTATCCCTAAGTATTTAATGTTTTTTGATACTATTATAAATGGCATTGTTTTTTTTTTATTTTCAAGATGTTCATTGCTAGTATAAATTGCTAGTGATTTATTTTTGTACGTTGACTTTGTATCCTGAGGCATTTCTAAATCCACCTATTAGTTTTCTTGTAGGTTCCTTGGGGTTTTTCATGTAAGTAATCATCATCACTTTAAGGGCACTTTTACTTCTTCCTTTCCAATCTCATGATTTTTATTTCTTTTCCTTTCCTTATTTCACAGTCTAAGACCTTTAGTTCGATGTTGAATAGAAGTGTTGAGCATGGGCATGCTTGCCTTGTTCTGATATTTGGGGCAAAAAGTTCGTACCATGAAGTATGATGTTAGCTGTAGGTTTTTTGAAGCTGCACTTTATCAGGTTATGTAAGTTCTTTCTAATCCTAGCTTATTGAAGAGGTTTTCTCTTATCATGGTTACATGTTGGATTTTGTCAAGTGCTTTTTCTTCATCTTATTAGAGTGATCATATGATCACTTTTATTTTGTTAATATGTGAATTTATTTATTGATTTTCAAATGTTAAATTGACCTTGCATTTTTGAGATAAATACTAGTTGATTTTGATTTATTACCCTTATTATATTAATGCATTGTTGGATTCTGTTTACTAATTTTTAAAAAAATATTGGCATTTTTCATGAGTGATATTGGTTTGTAGTTTTCTCTTTTTTTGCAATATCTTTGTCAGATTTCGGTATTAGAGTTATGCTGGCCACAAAAAAAAATGAGTTGTGAAGTTTTCCCTTCTCTATTATCTGAAATAGTTTGTGTAAGATTGTTACTTCTTTTTTTACTGTTTCACGGAATTCACCAGTGAAACCATCGGGCCTGGAATTTTCTTGATGAGAAAGTTTTAATAACAAATTCAATTTCTTTAATAGACATAGGGCTATTCAGATTTTCTGTTTCATCTTTTGTCAGACATAGTAAGTTGTATTTTTTAAGGAATTTGTCTATTTCCTTTATGTTGTCTAATTTAATTCTGTCATGGTCCGAGAAAAGAATATATTTAGCTGTTGATGGGTGTTGTGTACTAATATTATATATATATATAATCTCTCTATATATAGATTTAAAGTTGGTTGTGTGTTGTTGAGATCTGTTGCTTTATGGAATTATATTCTACTTGTTCAATTATTTGTAATTATAGGGGATAAAAACTGACGAGGAGATTTTAAAGTTTATATGGATATACAAAGGACCTAGAATAGCCAACACAGTCTTGAGAAAGAAGAAAAAGTATGAAAGATTTACACTACCTAATGTTCAGATTTACTATAAAGCTACAGTAATTCAGACAGTGTAGTATTTATATAAGGACAAACAGATATATAAATGGAACAAAAGAGAGTCCAAAAATAGACCCACACGTATATGGACAACTGAGTTTTGAGAAAGGTGCAAATACAATTCAGTGGGAGAAAGGAACATATTTTGAACAAATTGCACTTGAACAAATGGATATTAGTATCAAATGGAAGGAAAAAACCTTGACCCAAACCTCACACCATATACAAAAATTAACACGAGCCATAGTAGGACTGAATTGTTTCTATTGGACCAACCCATCTATCAGATCAAAACTGTTAATTCTGGAAAATATATTTTAAAAACTACTGAAGACACTGGAGAGTGACCAAAAGAACATTTTTCTAGGTCATCATATATTGAGTAATTTTGGATTGTATCTTGAACATTATCAGTGTTATGTTATAGTAACACTATATTCTGTTACACTGTTCTGTGCTTTTTCATAGTAGGCAATTAACCAGGTTATACTCAAATCGGAGATGCTGTCTCACCTAAGGTGGATAGCAACTCACATCTCTGTTCAGACTTCCTCTAACTTCTGACTTCTCTCCGAAATCTGCTTGCTTTTATTCACTCTACCAATACATGTTTTGTTTTGTTTTTCTAGAGCTTACAGTTACTGTCTGTAGAAGAATTGTTGTTTAGGAGGTTACTTCTCCATACTAGAAGTGGAACTCTTACAGTTGATCCTTGTACATTTACCCTGTATTCTGAGACCTTGCTAATAAATTCACTCATTAATTCTAGTGAGTCTTTTTGTAAATTCCTTAAAATTTTCTGTATCCATTATCATGTCTTTTTATCATTTCCTTTTTAGTCTGCATGCCCTTTATGTTTATTTTATCTTGTTCCCAATCTGAAGGCAAAGGCTTTCAGTCTTTCAGTGTTAAGTATATTAGCTGTGGTTTTCCTTAGATGCCCTTTATTAATTGTGGCAATTTATTTTTATTCCTAGTTTGAAGAGTTTTTAACATGAATGGATATGAGATATTCCAAATGCTTTTTCTGCATTTATTGAGATGAACATTTTATTCTGGTAATGTGATGAATTTCACTGATTTTCAGATGTTAAACTGACCTTGCATTCCCAGGATAAACCTTACTTGATCATGATGTATTATCTTCTTTCATGTATTTCTTGATTCAGTTTGCTAGTATTTGGTAAGGATTTTTATCTCTATGTTTCTGAGAGATATTAACCTTTAGTTTGGGGGGATTTTTTTCGCTTATAACATCTTTGATTTCAGTATCATGTTAATGCTAACCTCATAAAATGAGTTAAAATTCCATGCCTGCTCTGTCTTCTGGAAGAATTTGTGTAAAATTGCTATATTTGCTAAGATTTTTCAATGTTCACTCCTCTGTTTGGTGATTTTGTATAAGATTGCTTTAAATTTTATAATTTTTCCTTAAATATATGATAAAATTTACCAGTGAACTCATCTGGGTCTGAAGTTTTCTTTGTGGGATTATCTTTAATTTCAAATTCAGTTTCTTTAATAGATATAGGGATGTTCACATTTTCTATTTCTTCTTGTTTTGATAATTTTTCTTTCAAGGAGTTTGTGCATTTTATCTAAGTTGTCAATATTTGACATTCAGTTGTTTCATAATATTCCTGTATTATCATTTTAATGTCTGTTGTATCTTCTGTAATGTGCCCTCTTTCTCTGAAATTGATAAAATTTCAATTCAACAGGATTACAAAAATATAAATTTGTATGCACTTAATAACATAGCCTCAAAATATATAAAGAAAATATGGATTATACTAAAAGAAAAGATAAAATATACAACCATAGTTGGAGATTTTGACATACCTATCTCAGTAATTGATTTTTGTCTGTTTACAGACAAAAGAATCTGTAAAGATGTAGAGGATTTGAACACGATAAACCAGTATGACCTAACTGACACACATAGGTCACTGCATCCCACAACTGTAGATTACACATTCTTTTCAAGTGCATGTGGCACACTGACCAAAATAGACCCTATTTTGGGACATAAAGCTAATTGCAACAAATTTCAAAGGATTGAAATCATACATTATATGTTCTCTAGTTACTGTTGAAATAAATCAAAACTCTGAACAGAGAGACAATTAGAACATATCCAAATGTTTAGAAAGTAAGCAGCATATATACACATAGCTCATAAGTCAAAGAAAAATCCACAGTGGAATTAGAAAATATTTTGAGCAGAATGATAATGAAGATGTGACACATCAGAACTTGTGGCATGAAGCTCAAGTACCACCCAGATAGAAATTTATTGCTTTAGATCAAGATGGTAGAGTAGGAAAATCCTGAGCTCATCTCCTCCCACAAACACACTTAAATTACAGCTACACAGAGAACAACTAACTATCTCTGAGAATGACATGAAGACTAGCAGAACAGATTTTCCACAACTAAGGATATAAAGAAAAGGCCACATTGAGATATGTAGGAGGGGCAGAGACACAGTCTATTCAGAACCCACACACCCAGTGTGATGACCCACAAGCAAGAAGGTATCATAACTGCAGAGGTCCCCCTTGAAAAGTGAGGGGTCCAAGCCCCACGTTGCACTCCCCAGCCCAGGATACCTGCACTAGGAAGACAAGTCCCCCAACATCTGGCTTTGAAAACCAGTGGGGCTTACATCTGGGAAAGCTGGAGGGCTGTCAGAAACTAAGACTCCACTCTTGAAGGGCTCACATACAGACTTACTCTCTCTGAGTCCCATTGCAGAGGCAGCAGCTTGAAAGTGCCTGGGTTATACGAGAATGAGATTCACTGACTAATTTTAGAGCATGTTCCAGAGGGGCAGGGATCTAGTGGAACTTTCTCTAGGGACAGAATTGCTAGTGCATTTTTTTTACTCTCCTTCCACCTAGCTGGCCTGGTGCTGGCAGGTACCATTTCTGTCACTCTCCCACTCTCCATTAGCCTCACTAACACCATGCACCCAGTGTTCCTCTAAGGACCCACCCCACTCCACCCAGTGGGCAGCCTCAGCTGGCCCCAGTGCCCCCCCAAAGTGGGTCCTGCTCCAGGGGGCCATTCCACCCTCCAGTATGCTCACAGCAATCATGGCCCAACCACAACAGGTGAGTACATGCAGCCCACACAGAGGATACCCCTGGAGCACCTGGTTCTGGTGACCAGGGGGTATTGTATCACTGGATATTAAGAAGATATTATGATGAACTTTATGCTAACAAATTTGATAACTGAGATGAAATGGATACAGTCCTAGAAAAACACAAGTTATAAGAAATGTCACAAACAGAAAGAGAAAAATTTTAGTAGTCTTTTTATCTATCTATTAAAGAAGTTTAACCTAGAATTTAAAACCTCTCTTCATTGGTGAATTCTTCCTGTCGTTTAAAGAAATAATACCAGTATCGTACAAGTTCCTTTGGAGAACAACAAAAACAAAAAACATTTTCCACCTCATTTGATAGTAAATTGAACTATATTAGAATAAAAAATTACTCTTCTTCCAAAGGTATCATCATGGTCAGAATGGTGGTCACCTCTGGAGGTCAGTAATTGACTGGGAAGGACCACAAGGAAATTTCCTGGGATAATTAAAATATTTTATATTTTCATCTAGGTGGTGGTTACATGGGGTATAATATGAAAAAACTCATGAGTTCTACATTTAAGATCTGCACTTTACTGTATAGAAATTATACCTCAATAAATGAAGAATTTCTTATGCAGATCATCTTATGAGCCTGTGAGATTATTCCTTGGGGATATTTATATAGGAATGGTATTGCTTGATCATTGGAGTATACATGCTGTACACAAGTGTGCCCATTTCACCACATCTATGCCAGTACTTGGCATTATCCAGATTTCTTATTTTGTGGCCAATCTAATGGATGTAAAGTGGTATTGTGGTGTTTTTCCCCCTTTTTAATATCTGTTATCCATTTGGGTTTCCTCTCCTGTGAATTTCTTGTTCCTGTTATTTTATCTTGTCTAACCATATAGTTTTCTTCTATTCTTGACTTGTACCTAATTTGCTCACTTCCTTTTCCATTGAGCCTTTTCCCCCCACTGAGATGCCACTGGCTATGGATGTTGTTTACTGTCTTCTGGATATTTGTTCCCGTAGTAATTAATTCAAAAGATTCTTCCATTCTGAACACTTAAGCTTTTTATTTGTATTCTTATGACTTCCATATTGGCACCACTAGTTGCTATATTATAACTGGGCTTTAGTACCACACTTACCTACATATTAGACAATTCCCACAGAATATTCTACTTTATTCATCCTTACTTAGTATGTGAGGAATTGGCATCATCATTGCCCAAATCAGGAATCTTCAACATTCCAAACTTTGTCAGATTCTGCTGTTTCTTGTTTCTTCCCTCTTAGCTATCTTCTCCTACTAATTACTCTGCAATTCCTTTTTTTTCTTTTTAAAAGAATACTATTTAGATATCCTCTCATCTTAACTCCTAGTATCATCACCTAGAGTAAGTCTGTATTTTCTTATGCTTGGATTACTCTGTTCCTAATGGGATTTGCAGATTCCATTCTTGTTTCTAGTTCATCTTAAATGCCACTGATAGATTTCATTACCTGAGACACTGCATTTATCTTTGCCATTAGCTTTATGAAGTAAAGCTATTAATATTAAATATTAATTTTTTGCAGTCCAAATGATTTTATTTTTATTTTTTAAAATTTATTTTATTGAAGTATAGTTGATTTACAATGTTGTGTTAATTTATGCTGTACAACACAGTGATTCAGTTATACATATATATATTCTTCTTCATATTCTTTTCTGTTATAGTTTATCACAGGATATTGAATATAGTTTCCTGTGTCAATTACTCCATGTTATATAATACATGACCAATAGCTCTTCTCTCAGTGCCACCTACAACATGGCCATTTATTTCCAATTAAAGTTGTATCTGTGCAGTTTCCTTAATTCATGCTTTCCTCAGATTTTCACCTTGTCTTTAATGCCTACCAAATATGAAGTTCGTCTCTGAATCTAGGCTCTTTATTATTTTGTGCTTTGCCTATCTAGGCAATAGACACTTCCGTTTTGTTTCAGGTTATCGTCTATTCCATGAAACTCCCCTTACCTACTCCAAAGTTATTGCTCTTTTCCATTTCCGTTCCCCCATCACTCAGATGCTTCTGCCCCTAGTAATTTTGAAAGTCCCTGAAAATAAGAGCCTGTATCTTATTTTCGTTATCCAAATGCTAAGCACAAAGAAAATACCAATATTAACTAATCAAATTTGTGGGGGACAAGAATATGAGTATTTTGCTCTATTTCAGAAGGGTTTTTAAAAGTTCTACTGAGAGGAATTCAACGTAACATAGATTGTAATTGGAAAGCAAAGACAATGGAATCAAATATTTAAAAGTTTACTGTCTATGCATTGTGTTTCTATTTTTTTTTTTTTTTTAGGGAGGGGGAGAAGGGGGGTCGGGAGGCGGTGAGGTGAGGTGGAAGTGAGAACGAGGAAACCTGTGCTAAAACCTCTTCTAAGAGAAAAAGAAAGAGCGACCACCCCCGCTCCTCGCCGCCGCTGGTGCAAAAGGCGGTAACCAACCACCCAAGCCCACACCTGGCCCGAGCTCCACACCCAGGGCAGGAAGGGGGGTGAGAAGGAGGGCGGAGGAGGCCTGCCCTTTTTGTATTCAATTGCCCGTGCGTCTATGCAAAAAGCCTGGAGCAGGGCTGCACCCGCGGGAGGCACGCACAATGGCTGAAAGCTTTTCTGTTTGGGGATGTGGCTCTACCTGCCCACCCCTTCTGTGTTTCTATTTTTTAAACATTTATTTATTTTGGCTGCTATTAGAAGTCTATTAAAATGATTAGCAAAATGAATAGCACATAGGGTGTCTGCTTCAGAGGTTCAGAAAAAAGTCTCACTAGCAATATGATCAGATTAATTTTCAAAATAAAAGACTCAAACTATTTGATGAAGCATACATACATTTTTAAATAGCACAAAAGAAGATGCTAAGCAGGAATGGAGGAAGAGGATATGAACATGTCCTTTTATTTGGGAATAAACTGGACTTTTGGGAGGCATTTTTTTGAGTGGCAAAGAGAATGCCAGCTTGCATGCACAGCTCTTTCTAGACTGATGACTCTCCATTTATGTACTGTTCATTGAATCTGTGGGATCAGGAAAGGTGTAGAGAAACTTTTTATTGCAGGAGCAAATTTTTTACAATGAATATTGGTGCTGGTGATCTAAATATTGTCCAATACAGCAGGGGGTTAGAAGTTAAGTTCTATTTATGTTAGACATTTTATATACATTTAAGTGTTAAGTAAAGTGAGAAGTGAAGCCACCTCTAAAACCAAGCCTAGGAATCCAGGGCTTAATAACTTCCAAATAAAGTAAAGCCAAATGTATGAGAATAAAATGCAACTTAAGAATAAGAGGAGGGAGAGGCCTTCAAGATGGTGGAGGAGTAAGACGTGGAGATCACTTTCCTCCCCACAAATACATCAGAAATACATCTACATGTGGAACAACTCCTACAGAACACCTACTGAACGCTGGCAGAAGACCTCAGACTTCCCAAAAGATATATATTTTTTTCCTTTTTCCCTTGTGAAAATTCCCTTGCAAGTGTGTATGTGTATGCTTCTTTGTGGGATTTTGGCTGTCTGGCTTTGCTTTTCCATTTGTCCTAGGGTTCTGTCTGTTTTTTTTTTTTACTATAGTTTTTAGCGCTTGTTATCATTGATGGATTTGTTTTTTGGTTTGGTTGCTCTCTTCTTTCTTTTTTTTCTTACTTTTTAATTTTTTTTAATTTTTAATACTTTAAAAAATTTTTTATTTTAATAACTTTATTTTATTTTATTTATTTATTTCTTTCTTTCGTTTTTTCTCCCTTTTCTTCTGAGCCATTTGGCTGACAGGGTCTTGGTGCTCCAGCTGGGTGTCAGTCCTGTGCCTCTGAGGTGGGAGAGCCGAGTTCAGCACACTGGTCCACCAGAGACCTCCCAGCTCCACTCAACGACCAGCAAGCTACAGTGCTGGACACCCTATGCCAAACAACTAGCAAGATAGGAACACAACCCCACCCATTAGCAGAGAGGCTGTCTAAAATCATAATAAGGTCACAGACACCCCAAAACACACCACCGGACAGGGTCCTGCCCACCAGAAAGACAAGATCCAGTCTCATCCACCAGAACACAAGCACCAGTCCCCTCCACCAGGAAGCCTACACAACCCACTGAACCAACCTTAGCCACTGGGGGCAGACACCAAAAACAACGGGAACTATGAACCTGCAGCCTGTGAAAAGGAGACCCCAAACACAGTAAGTTAAACAAAATGAAAAGACAGAGAAACACACAGCAGATGAAGGAGCAAGGTAAAAACCCACCAGACCAAACAAATGACGAGGAAATAGGCAGTCTACCTGAAAAAGAATTCAGAGTAATGATAGTAAAGATGATCCAAAATCTTGGAAATACAATGGAGAAAATATAAGAAACGTTTAACAAGAATCTAGAAGAACTAAAGAGAAAACAAACAATGATGAACAACACAATAAATGAAATTAAAACTTCTCTAGAAGGAATCTATAGCAGAATAACTGAGGCAGAAGAACTGATAAGTGACCTGGAAGATAAAATAGTGGAAATAACTACCGAACAGCAGAATAAAGAAAAAAGAATGAAAAGAATTGAGGACACTCTCAGAGACCTCTGGGACAACATTAAACGCACCAACATTCGAATTATAGGGGTCCCAGAAGAAGAAGAGAAAAAGAAAGGGACTGAGAAAATGTTTGAAGAGGTTATAGTTGAAAACTTCCCAAATACGGGAAAGGAAATACTCAATCAAGTCCAGGAAGCACAGAGAGTCCCATAGAGGATAAATCCAAGGAGAAACATGCCAAGACACATATTAATCAAACTACCAAAAATTAAATACAAAGAAAAAATATTAAAAGCAGCAAGGGAAAAACAAATAACATACAAAGGAATCCCCATAAGGTTAACAGCTGATCTTTCAGCAGAAACTCTGCAAGCCAGAAGCGAGTGTCAGAACATATTTAAAGTGATGAAAGGGAAAAAACTACAACCAAGATTACTGCACCCAGCAAGGATCTCATTCAGATTCGATGGAGAAACTAAAACCTTTACAGACAAGTAAAAGCTAAAAGAATTCACCACCACCAAACCAGCTTTACAACAAATGCTAAAGGAACTTCTCTAGGCAGGAAACACAAGAGAAGGAAAAGACCTACAATAACAAACCCAAAACAATTAAGAAAATGGTAATAGGAACATACATATCGATAACTACCTTAAATGTAAATGGATTAAATGCTCCAACCAAAAGACATAGACTGGCTGAATGGATACAAAAACAAGACCCGTATATATGCTGTCTACAAGAGACCCACTTCAGACCTAGGGACACATACAGACTGAAAGTGAGGGGATGGAAAAAGATATTCCATGCAAATGGAAATCAAAAGAAAGCTGGAGTAGCAATTCTCATATCAGACAAAATAAACTTTAAAATAAAGACTATTACAAGAGACAAAGAAGGACACTACATAATGATCAAGGGATCAATCCAAGAAGAAGATAGAACAATTGTAAATATTTATGCACCCAACATAGGAGCACCTCAGTACAGAAGGCAAATGCTAACAGCCATAAAAGGAGAAATCGGCAGTAACACAATCATAGTAGGGGACTTTAACACCCCACTTTCACCAATGGACAGATCATCCAAAATGAAAATAAATAAGGAAACACAAGCTTTAAATGATACATTAAACAAGATGGACTTAATTGATATTTATAGGACATTCCATCCAAAAACAACAGAATACACTTTCTTCTCAAGTGCTCATGGAACATTCTCCAGGATAGATCATATCCTGGGTCACAAACCAAGCCTTGGTAAATTTAAGAAAATTGAAATCATATCAAGTATCTTTTCTGATCACAATGCTATGAGACTAGATATCAATTACAGGGGGAAAAAATCTGTAAAAATTACAAACACATGGAGGCTAAACAATACACTACTAAATAACCAAGAGATCACTGAAGAAATCAAAGAGGAAATCAAAAAAATACCTAGAAACAAATGACAATGAAAACACGACAACCCAAAACCTATGGAATGCAGCCAAAGCAGTTCTAAGAGGGAAGTTTATAGCAATGCAATCCTACCTCAAGAAACAAAAAACATCTCAAATAAACAACCTAACCTTACACCTAAAGCAATTAGAGAAAGAAGAACAAAAAAACCCCAAAGTTAGCAGACGGAAAGAAATCATAAAGATCAGATCAGAAATAAATGAAAAAGAAATGAAGGAAACAATAGCAAAGATCAATAAAACTAAAAGCTGGTTCTTTGAGAAGATAAACAAAATTGATAAACCGTTAGCCAGACTCCTCAAGAGAAAAAGGGAGAAGACTCAATAGTCTTGAAAAAGGAGAAGTAACAACTGACACTTCAGAAATACAAAGGATCATGAGAGATTACTACAAGCAACTATATGCCAATAAAATGGACAACCTGGAAGAAATGGACAGATTCTTAGAAAAGCACAACCTTCTGAGACTGAAGCAGGAAGAAATAGGAAATGTAAGCAGACCAGTCACAAGCACTGAAATTGAGACTGTGATTAAAAATCTTCCAACAAACAAAAGCCCAGGACCAGATGGCTTCACAGGCGAATTCTATCAAACATTTAGAGAAGAGCTAACACCTATCCTTCTCAAACTCTTCCAAAATATAGCAGAGGGAGGAACACTCCCCAACTCATTCTACGAGGCCACCATCACCCTGATACCAAAACCAGACAAAGATGTCACAAAGAAAGAAAACTACAGGCCAATATCACTGATGAACATACATGCAAATATCCTCAACAAAATACTAGCAAACAGAATCCAACAGCACAGTAAAAGGATCATACACCATGATCAAGTGGGGTTTATCCCAGGAATGCAAGGATTCTTGCATATACGCAAACCAATCAATATGATAAAACATATGAACAAATTGAAGGAGAAAAACCATATGATCATCTCAATAGATGCAGTAAAAGCTTTCGACAAGGGGCTTCCCTGGTGGCGCAGTGGTTAAGAATCCGCCTGCCAAGGCAGGGGACACGGGTTCAAGCCCTGGCCCGGGGAAGATCCCACATGCCGCGGAGCAACTAAGCCCATGCTCCACAACTACTGAGCCTGTGCTCCAGAGTCTGTGAGCCACAACTACTGAAGCCTGTGTGCACCTAGAGCCCGTGCTCCGCAACAAGAGAAGTCACTGCAATGAGAAGCCTGCGCACCGCAATGAAGAGGAGCCCCTGCTCCCCGCAACTAGAGAAAGCCCATGCACAACAACGAAGACTCAACGCAGCCAAAAATAGATAAATAAATAAATTTATAAAAAGAAAAAAAAAAGCATTCGACAAAATTCAACACCCATTTATGATAAAAACTCTCCAGAAAGTAGACATAGAGGGAACTTACCTCAACATAATAAAGGCCATATATGACAAACCCACAGCCAACATCGTTCTCAATGGTGAAAACTGAAACCATTTCCACTAAGATCAGGAACAAGACAAGGTTGCCCACTCTCCCCACTGTTATTCAACATAGTTTTGGAAGTTTTAGCCACAGCAATCAGAGAAGAAAAAGAAATAAAAGGAATCCAAACTGGAAAAGAAGAAGTAAAGCTGTCACTGTTTGCAGATGACATGATACAATACATAGAGCATACTAAAGACTCTACCAGAAAACTACTAGAGCTAATCAATGAATTTGGTAAAGTATCAGGATACAAAATTAATGCACAGAAATCTCTTGCATTCCTATACACTAATGATGAAAATTCTGAAAGAGAAATTAAGGAAACACTCCCATTTACCATTGCAACAAAAAGAATAAAATACTTAGGAATAAACCTACCTAAGGAGACAGAAGACCTGTATGCAGAAAACTATAAGACACTGATGAAAGAAATTAAAGATGATACAAACAGATGGAGAGATATATACCATGTTCTCAGATTGGAAGAATCAACATTGTGAAAATGACTATACTACCCAAAGCAATCAATGCAATCCCTATCAAACTACCAATGGCATTTTTCACAGAACTAGAAGCAAAAATTTCACAATGTGTATGGAAACACAAAAGACCCCAAATAGCCAAAGCAGTCTTGAGAAAGAAAAACGGAGCTGGAGAAATCAGGCTCCCTGACTTCAGACTATACTACAAAGCTACAGTAATCAAGACAGTATGGTACTGGCACAAAAACAGAAATATAGATAAATGGAACAGGATAGAAAGCCCAGAGATAAACCCACGCACATATGGTCAACTTATTTTTGATAAAGGAGGCAAGAATATACAATGGAGAAAAGACAGTCTCTTCAATAAGTGGTGCTGGGAAAACTGGACAGCTACATGTAAAAGAATGAAATTAGAACACTCCCTAACACCATACACAAAAATAAACTGAAAATGGGTTAAGGACCTAAATGTAAGGCCAGACACTATAAAACTCTTAGAGGAAAACATAGGCAGAACAATATGACATAAATCACAGCAAGATCTTTTTTGACCCACCTCCTAGAGAAACGGAAATAAAAACAAAAATAAACAAATGGGACCTAATGAAACTTAAAAGCTTTTGCACAACAAAGGAAACCATAAACAAGACCAAAAGACAACCCTCAGAATGGGAGGAAATATTTGCAAATGAAGCAACTGACAAACGATTAATCTCCAAAATTTACAAGCAGCTCATGCAGCTCAATATCAAAAAAAACAAACAACCCAGCCCAAAAATGGGCAGAAGACCTAAATAGACATTTCTCCAAAGAAGATATACAGATTGCCAACAAACACATGAAAGAATGCTCAACATCATTAATCATTAGAGAAATGCAAATCAAAACTACAATGAGATATCATCTCACACTGGTCAGAGTGGCCATCATCAAAAAATCTAGAAACAATAAATGCTGGAGAGGGTGTAGAGAAAAGGGAACCCTCTTGCACTGTTGGTGGGAATGTAAATTGATACAGCCACTATGGAGAACAGTATGGAGGTTCCTTAAAAAACTAAAAATAGAACTACCATACGACCCAGGAATCCCACTACTGGGCATATACCCTGAGAAAACCATAATTCAAAAAGAGTCATGTACCACAATGTTCATTGAAGGTGTATTTACAATAGCCAGGACATGGAAGCAACCTGAGTGTCCATCGACAGGTGAATGTTTAAAGAAGATGTGGCAGATATATACAATGGAATATTACTCAGCCATAAAAAGAAACGTAATTGAGTTATTTGTAGTGAGGTGGGTGGACCTAGAGTGTGTCATACAGAGTGAAGCAAGTCAGAAAGAGAAAAACAAATACCGTATGCTAACACATATATATGGAATCAAAAAAACAATGGTTCTGACGAACCTAGGGGCAGGACAGGAATAAAGACACAGACGTAGAGAATGGACTTGAGGACACGGGGAGGGGGAAGGGTAAGCTGGGACGAAGTGAGAGAGTGGCATGGACTTATATATACTACCAAATGTAAAATAGATAGCTAGTGGGAAGTATCCGCAAAGCACAGGGAGATCAGCTCGGTGATTTGTGACCACCTAGAGGGGTGGGATAGGGAAGGTGGGAGGGAGATGCAAGAGGGAGGAGATATGGGGATATATGTATATGTATAGCTGATTCACTTTGTTATAAAGCAGAAACAAACACACCCTTGTAAAGCAATTATACTCCAATAAAGATGTTAAAAAATAAAAAAAAAAAGAAGAGGATGAGATTTTTTATGGGACATGTGTTCAGAGTACAGTATCAAAATGACTAACGGGAAAACTGGATTTGATGATTCAGAGCATTCTCAGTATCTAAAAACTCTTGCTGGTGAGATAGTGTGTAATTCTTCATTTTACAATTATTATTGAGATTGGCATATGTCTCATGAACTGTACTTGTGATGGAACAATCTGTGATTCCCACTCTGGGCAAGAATAGTATATTAATTGTGTTAAAGGTAATTCACAGTAGTAAAGAGAGCATTAGATACAGTGACTTAAATACAGAATTTTATTTCTCTCTTATATAAAGTCTCTAATATCACAGGCCATTGGAAAACCTAGTTGCTCCTGCTTATTCATGAATCCAGGTTCCTTCCATTACTCAACTCTGCTGTCTCTTGGATTCTTTGTGGCATCTGCATGTTTGAATCCATGTTGCCGTCAAGTCCAGGTTTTAGTAAGCAAGAGGGTAGAAGAAGGTATAGAGAAAACATGCCTACTGTTTCAATGCTCTGGTTTGAAGGTAGCACCCATTATTTTCTCTCACATTCTGTTTAGAACATTGTCACATGGCCACACCAATTTTCAAAGGAGGTTGAGAAATGTTATATGACTGGGCAGCCATATGCCTGGCTACTACTCTGTTTTTGCAAAAGAATGATGAAACAGATTCTGGTGGGCAGCTTTCAGTCTACCACAGTTGGTTTGTCATCTCTCTGATTTTGTACTTCTTGTTAAATATATATAATTTTTGTTCCAAGAAAACAATAACACCTGGATGGAGAGTTGGAGTATAGACATCCATTTATTGTTTGTATAGGTCAAGATGGCTGTGATCACAATATTTTTCCTATAGGCATGAATAAATTAATTTTTTCAGTTTTTTTGAGATATAATTGACATACATCATGGTATAAATTTAATGTGTACAGCATAATGACTGGACATATATATCGTGAAATGATTGCCACAGTAAGTTTAGTTAACATCCATATCGTATAGATACAAAAAAGAGAAAGAAAAAATTTTTCCTCGTGATGAGAATTTTTAGGATCTACTCTCTTAGCAAATTTAACTGTTTTTTATCACCTTAATTTGATATTGTTGCTCATAAGCAAGAAGCAGTGAGATAAGTGAGGATTTAGAATTGAACGCTAATGAGGACTTAGACTCTGAGTCACCCCTTCAAGCCAAGCTAATGAAGACTTAGACTCTGAGTCACCCCTTCAAGCCTAGGCTCTCCACAGAAATTTCCCCTTAAAACCCTTGTCTGTTTAATCTTCACTTCACCCTTCTTGATATCCCCTACCAAAATAGAGCTAGATTGCTTAGCTGAACTCCAATCTCCAATACTGAATATATATATATATATATATATATATATATATATATATATATATATATATATATATATATAATCATCCTGAACTTCACTTTCCTTATCTACAATGGTGGATAATAATAGAAAATACCTCATAGGGCTTTTGAAAGGATTAAATGAGTTCATATGTATATATTTCTTAGAACAATGCCTGGAACATCGTGTCATATAAGAGCTTGGCACATAATAAGTGCTATATATGTATTTTCTGTCATTGTCATCATCATCATCATCATCAAATTTACTGGTTTCCCTGTGTTCAATTTGGATTAATTTACGTGTACCTTTTAATCTTCTGCTGTCTATTCTTTGTGTCAATTTTACTTTTTCATTCTCTTTTTAGATGGAAAGTTTGGGATTAAGACCTCACAAAAAAGAATTTCTGGAAAAGTTTCATTTCATACTGAAATGGAGGGTGAAGATACAAGAGATGATTCATTGTATTCCATTTTAGAAGAACTGTGGCACGGTGCTGAACAGATAAAAAGCTATCAGGAAAAACAGAACAAACCTCTGAGTCATGCTGCTTTCATCAATAAGAAAATGTTGAATACAGAATGGGATTATGAATATAAAGACAGTGGAAAATTTGTTCATCCAGGCCCAAATCTTATTCCTTCACAGAAAAGATCCCATAAACGTGACTCATTTGGAAAGAGTTTAAAGTATAATTTAGATGTACCTATTCATAATAAAAACAATGCAACAAAGAACTTTGATAAAATTATTGGACACGGTCAAGTTTTCACCCAGAGCTCTTCTTATACTAACCATGAAAATACACATACAGGAGTGAAATTCTGTGACAGCAATCAGTGTGGCAAAGTCTTCAGCCTCAAACAAGCACTCAGTCACAATCTGAAATTTCCTGTTGGGGAGAAAGCAAATATGTGTACTGAACTTGGGAAGATCTTCACCCAGAGGTCACACCTCTTTGCACCTCAGAGAATTCATACTATGGAAAAACCTCATGAACTTAGCAAATGTGTGAATGTTTTTACACAGAAGCCACTACTCAGTATATATTTGAGAGTTCATAGAGATGAAAAACTATATATATGTTCTGAGTGTGGGAAGGCGTTCATCCAAAATTCAGAATTAATTATGCATGAGAAAATTCATACTAGAGAAAAACCCTATAAATGTAGTGAATGTGGAAAATCATTTTTCCAAGTGTCATCTCTACTTAGGCATCAGACAACCCATACTGGAGAAAAACTTTATGAATGCAGTGAATGTGGGAAAGGCTTCTCCCTGAACTCAGCCCTCAATGTACATCAGAAAATTCATACTGGAGAGAGACACCACAAGTGCAGTGAGTGTGGGAAAGCCTTTACCCAAAAATCAACGCTCAGAATGCATCAGAGAATTCATACAGGAGAGAGATCCTACATATGTACTGAATGTGGACAGGCCTTCATCCAAAAGGCACACTTGATTGCACATCAAAGAATTCATACTGGAGAGAAGCCTTATGAATGCAGTGACTGTGCGAAATCTTTCCCTTCTAAGTCACAACTCCAGATGCATAAGCGAATTCACACAGGAGAGAAACCCTATATATGCACTGACTGTGGGAAGGCCTTTACCAACAGGTCAAATCTCAATACTCACCAGAAATCTCATACTGGAGAGAAGTCTTATATATGTGCAGAATGTGGGAAAGCCTTCACAGACAGGTCAAATTTCAATAAACACCAGACAATTCATACTGGAGAGAAACCCTATGTCTGTGCTGATTGTGGGAGGGCCTTCATCCAGAAGTCAGAGTTAATTACACATCAGAGAATCCATACTACAGAGAAGCCTTATAAATGTTCTGACTGTGAGAAATCCTTCTCCAAGAAACCACATCTCAAAGTACATCAGCGAATTCACACAGGAGAGAAACCATATATATGTGCAGAATGTGGGAAAGCTTTCACTGACAGGTCAAATTTCAATAAACACCAGACAATTCATACTGGAGAGAAACCCTATAAATGTAGTGACTGTGGAAAGGGCTTCACTCAGAAATCAGTTCTGAGTATGCATCGCAATATTCATACATGAAAGTAACCCTGTTTCTTGAAAATGAGAAAACCTTATCACAGAAATCAGGTCTAAGTGTGTATTATAAAATTCAACCAAGACCGATCATATATGAATACATTGTATAATAAAAAGAATTCATCAGGCTCTTTCACCTAAGATGAGAAAAATTATTTGGAAGAGACCCTCTAAGAATGCACTGAATGAAGGGGAACTTCCATATTTTCACAGCCTCACAAAATATAATAGAATTCATACTGGGGAAAATGCTGTCAGTTTGAAGCATTAGGAAAAGCCTTCCTGTACAAAGTATTATATAAGGCAAGTTATTACCAAATTCTTTACAGATGGAGTATGCAAAATTATATAAATGACTGTAATGTTTACTGTGTTATATTAAGCAATTTAAAGTGTCAACAAAACAAAAGGTAGGACAACAAAATGATATATTTAATGTGTAGACCTGCTCTCAGTTCTGTAGGGTATTTGTAGCAGAACACATTGCACAATGGGAGGAATAATTGAATTGAAATTTTTTTTGGATTTAATGTAATTGTGTCTATCAAATATGTTTCCTACTGAATATTTTGCTCATGTGAATCCACAGTTTTAAAGTCATTATGGTTTTATATATACACACATCTGCTGATATAATTTTACATGAACACATAAATATAATCCTATCATTCATACTGGTTTCCATGACATCATATTTTTATCTTCCTTCATTGTGGTACAATGCAAAATAGCCACAGATCTCTCCCATCTTTTTTTATGCACCCCCCTTTGTAATATTACTCTGTTGTTTTTCTTATTAAGAGGTAGAGCTGTCTCTCTACTCCTTGACTCTGAGCTTGGCCATGTGACTTGTTTTGGCCAATGTACATTAACAAAGAGATTCAAGAAGATGCTGGGGAAGTGTGTAAAGCCTGCCTCGAGTCTTACCCTCTCTTGCTGCTCTTTGGAATTCCAAGACCTTCGTGTGAAGAAACTCATTACTGAGGGATGAGAAGCCACATGGAACAGAGATGAACCAGGCCAGCTGAAGCCCCTTAGACCAAATGCCAGACATGGGAGTGAGGCCTTCATCAACCTTCAGCCCCAGCCACGCCAGCCCACACCAGAAGAGCCACACCAGTTATCCCAGCCAACCTGGAGAATTATGAGATAAATAAAATGATTATTGTTTTAAGCTACTAAGTTTGGGGTAGTCTGTTGCACAGCAAATGCTAAGTAATACCTAAAAGTGTACGCCTACTGGGGGTATTGTATCAAAACATAAGACGTGACATTAGCTTTGGGCCTGAGCAGCAGGCAGAGACTGGAAAAACAATGAGGAAAACTGTTAAGAAAGGCTGGAAATCATGGCAGTCTGTGTTGTTTAGTAAGGGAAAAAAATAGCAAAACAGTCACCATCCTCTGTGGAAAGATAGAGAATGTACCAAATGAACTTGTGGATCTGGCTAAAGAGATTTCCAACAGAATGTTGGAAGTATCAGTTTGCTTCTTTTAGCTGCATATGATAAGATACAGAAAGAAAAGTATGAACTAAGCAAATAACTGTTCCATTTGCGAGCAGAATTCAGAAGAAATAACAGAAAAGCCAGGACTTGGCTGGGTTGGAAAATAACTGCTTCACATCTCCAGTCTCTCCAGCCACCAAAATATTCTCAAGGTGAAAAAATGGCCCAAGGGTAGAGATCAAATCGTAGATGTGGCTCTAAGACCCTTTGTTAAAATGTGTGAAATATTTAGGTTGGAGTTTGGGAGACTCTCTCAGCTAAGTCAAACAGCTTCTAAAATCTTCACAACATTGTCCCAGTAGCCTGACACACTGCTCACAGTAGGGAGGGTAAAAAGAATTGTTGATGTCGCATTTGGGACATGGAGTAAATACAAACCAGATTCATAGAAACTTGTAACATTTTTAATAGAGCTTTACTAGCAAAACTACCTCCAGGTTGGACTTAAAGGGACTGAAACAGTCCAAAATGAAAAGTGGCCTCTGGACTCCCCTCTCTAACTTCTGTGAACAGGAAGCACGCTGAGAAAGTTACTCAGCTGCAAACATGGGCCATTTCTTATGGGAAAAGAAGGCTGTCTCAGAGAGAAGACCCAAGAACAATGTACTAAAATGGACTGGGAAGCCATTCCCAGGTAGAACTGTGACCTAAGCAAGAAACATTATTTGCCCCTGGGGCAGGGATACCTGACAATATTTGCTCTGTGGGATTTCAGAATTATTATGGAACAGTGACTGATATGTGCCTCTTGTTCTTCCCCTTTTTGAATAGGAGTATCTGTTGCAGTTATCCTGTCCCTATCTCACTATTGTATTTATATTTATGTGTGTGTGTGTGTGTGTGTGTGTGTGTTTGTGTGTTGGGTTGGGGGGGGGTGGTCATATAACTTGTCATTTAACTCACAGGTCTCTGGATCAAGAAACTGAGAAACTGCACCCAAGGAGCCTCAGCCATATCTGAACCTGATGCAGAAGACTTAAGGTCTTAGATTTGAGCCTGTTGCTATAATTTGGGATAAACGTTTAGAGGTCTTGGAATGAAGGTGAACATATTTTGCATGGTATGATAATGTAAATAATTTATGACCAGAAGAGAGACTGTTAGATAGAAAATGCTACAAATTTCCATCCCTATATGTATGCCTGTTTTCAGTCATTATTTTGCTTTGTATTTCAGTTGGGATAATTTCTATTAACCTATCTTCAAGTTGACTGGTTTTTAACCCCTACCCTGGCTCTGTTAGATCTACTGATGAACCCATTGAAGGCATTCTTCATCTCAGTTATGTTTTCTTTTTATTTCTAGTATTTCCATTCTCTCTGCTGAAATTCCCCATCTGTTCATACCTGTTGTTTACATTTTCCACTGCCCTCTTTAACATATTAATTAATCATTGTTATTTTAAATTCCCTGTTTGACAGTTCCAACAGCTGGATCAACTGAGTCTGGATCTGTTGATTGCTTTGTCTCTTGACAGTAGATTGTTTTCTCTTGCTGTTTTGCATGTAATTTTTGGCTGAATGTCCGATGTTGTATGTAGGAGAGTAGAAACTGAGGTAAATATTTATTCCTGGGAGTAGATAATGGCTGCTTTCCTTATAGGTCATTAGCATAGGGGAATTGAGTCCATCTAGTCAGGATTTAGGCTGGGTTTAGGTTTTGTTGCTCTCTTTACCTGCAGTGTGTCAATGACTTCAAATTTCTCTAGTGTTACCTTGTGCTTAGAATAGGCACTGATTTTCCAGATAATTTTTCTCAATATTCCTGAACCACCCTTGCCTTTAGGCGTTTCTTATGTGCCTGCATCTCAGAGAGGCTCCCTCTCTATGCTCTTGCTTCTCCCTTAGTAATAGACTTCTATTATTACCTGGGTCTTGGTGACCTGATGAGTGTGGGGACAGGAGTTGTCCTGGGCCAGCCTCAGTCTTAGGTCTTGGAGGGTGAGGCTTTTTCAGTGATCCTGCCCTCCCCATTAGTATAAAGCCTTCAATGGTCTGGGCCTAGGATGGTTTCCTGCCCTTACCCTGTGAGTGGAAGGTTTTTTCCCTTTTCCTTTCCTCTAGCCACAGTGGATCTTCACCTATGTCCTGTGGGCAACAAGGTTTGCTGCACTTCCCCCAGTGGCTTAAGGCTTTTGTTTTGTAAGGGAATAGGGTCCCATTGGGGCTTTGTGCCATTTCTGTATCAGCAGCTGTCCCCTTGCAGGCCTACACCACTGAGAGAGGCTTTCTCCAGTCCCACCCTATCCCCAGTGTTTCTTGTGAGCACCCAGTGGAGGTCTGTGGAGAAGAACCTGCAAATGGGGGCCAAATACCCCTAGGTCTCCAGCTCTCAGAGGTCCTGTATTCTCACACTATCCCACACTCAGCCTTTAGAAATTTATTTAAAATTCTTGCTGAATTCTTACTGCTGGTGTGGTAGACCCATCTTCCTTCCTGCTCTGCCATAGGTGACCAGTGATAACTTCCTGTCTCCTTTGAGGCATTTGTCTTATATATCAAGCTAGTTGGTTGCTCTATGATGAGTTCAAGAAAAGTTATGATTTTGTAGATTACCTGAATTTTTTCTAATTATAAGAATGGGAGCTCTTTTCAGGTGTCTACATTCTAGCCAGAACCCAGAAGTCTGGATGGTCTCCTTTGGCCACTACCATCAGAATATATGCCACCTTTCAATATGACTTTGCCACTTCACCCAAGAGGTAGAGTCTGTTTCTCCAGCCCTTGAAACTGGATTTGGCCACTTCTTTGGCCAGTAGGACATTAGCAAATATGACACAAGCAGAGGCTTGAGAAGTACTTGCACACTGAGGTTTGCCCACTCCTGCTGCTCTTTGAAATCCTGAGCCCAAGTGTGAAAAAGCCTGGGTTATGCTACTAGAGGATGAGAGACCTTACGGAGCAGTGATGGGGCAGAGATGAGCCATCCCAGTTGAGGTGCCCTAGACCAACCATATTTCATCTGCCAGATGTGTGAATGAAGCCATTCTATCCATCTAGCCATGGTCAAGCCCACTGTAGTCGGCAGCCTCTGAGATGACCTTGAATTATCCCCACCTCTTGGTATCTACAACCTTGTGTAATTCTGTTCCCTTGAGTTTGGGCTGGATTAGTGACTTGGTTCTAGTGAATAGAATGAGGCAGAGGTAATGGGATGTCACATCCAAGATTAGGTTACAGAAAGATGGGGGCTTCCATTTTGGATGCTGTCACTCTCAGAGGGCTTACTCTAGGGGAAGCATGAGGCAGCCCTATGGAGAGACCCACATGAGTGAGTTTGGGAGCATATTCTCCCAGTCTAGCCTTCACATAAGACCATAGCCTCAGCTTACAGCTTGACTGCAACCTTATGAGAGACCTTCAGCCAAAAGCACCCTTCTGAGCCTCACCTGAATTCCTGACCCACAGAAACCACGAGATAATAGATGTTGTTTTAAGCTGCTAAATTTTAGGGTAATTTGTTAGATAGTAATAGATTACAATAGTAATACACTGGCCTAGACTAGAAAAGCTCTGCCATCCACCCCACCCATCCCAGACAACTCACAGAATCGTGGATTAAAATGTTGATTGTTTTAAGCCACTAAGTTTTGGGTGGCTTATTACCGAGAAAAAGCTAACTAATACATTTATTATTTACTGAATTTCCTCCTCCACTATATCCCCAACAGATAACCAGTACTAATTAACTACTATGAACACTTTCATGTTTTAATCTGTGCTCATAATTGTATATAGACATACATATGTTACGTGCTTATAATCAGATAGAAGCTGTATAAGGATTGGTTTCTTCCTTGATTTTCAAATATGGGATCATGTCATACAACTATCTCTGTTTGCTTTATTACTCAACAATAACTCTTTTGAATGATTGCATGATAGTTCGTGGGGTGGATATGCAATAATTTATTCAACCATTTGCATATTAAGATTTATTTATACACCCCCTTTTCAACTTAGGAGCAATGCTGTTCAAAATATTGAGGCAGTTTGCATAGTGGTTGGGTAGATAGGCTCAGGAACCAGTCCAGCTATGGTTTCCATCCTGGCTCTACCAGTTACTAGCTATGTGACCTTGGACAGGTTAGTTAACCTCTCTGTCCTGATTTCTTCAGCTGTAAAGGATGGATGTTCACAGTAGTACCTATCTCATAGATTTGACATGAGATGTATATAAACTTCCTAGGGCTGCTGTAATAAAGTACCACAAACTGAGTGGCTTAAAACAACAGAAATGTATTGTGAGGGCAGAAGTCTGAAATTAAGGTGTCAGCAGGGCCACACTCCCTCTGAAGGCACTAGAGAAGGAATTGTTTTGTGCCTCTCACCTAGTTTTTGGTAGTCTCAGTCATTCCTTGGCTTGTGGATACATCACTCCAGTCACACAGCCATTTTCTTCCCATGCGTCTTCACATCGTGTTCCCTCTGCGAGTCTGTCTGTGTGTCTAATTTTCCCTTTTTTTATAAGAATACCAGTCATATTGGATTAGGCCCACCCTACTGGCCTCATTTTAACTTGATTACTTCTGTAAAGACTCTGTTTTCAAGTAAGGTCACATTCTGAGGTACTGGAGGTTAGGACTGCAACATATCTTTGGGGGGTACACAATTAGTCTTAACAAGAAGTTGATGCACTTATCTGTGTAAAGCACTTAGAACTATGTGTGGGGAGAAGTTCTTGTTGAATACTAGATACACCCCACTTCCTGAGCCTGCCAAGGCCCCCCTACCATTCTCTATGCTTGGGCAGGATTTGAGAGCTTGTCTGTGGTATCTTAGTCTCATCCAACTACCTAAGGAAAATGTTTAGAGTGACAGGGAAAGCAGGCCGAGGACCAAGGCTTGTGCTATCAGCATTTGAGGACCAGGCCAAGAAAGATTCATCTACAGAGGATAATGGGAAGGAGCAGCTGGAGAGGTGAAAACATACCAGGTGAGCAAGGGGCTCACAGAGAATAGAGTGTTTCCAAGGAGTGTTTCAGTGAAGGAACTGTCCAGTCTAGAGGTCAATTCACATGAGGAAAGAAAACCGGTGCTTGGATTTTGTGACAAGGAGGTCATTATTAACTTTGGTGAGTGTTATTTTAGAAGTGAATTTAACTAAGGAAAACAATTGAGCAAATTTGAAGTAGTTTCTGAACTCAGATGGTGTTACTTCACCACAAAACTTTTCCAGTAGAAAAAAAAATTAGGTTATTGGGCTGTATTGTTCTACTGTTGTCTGGGTTATGCTCAGAAATGTGTTTTCAAGAATCCTGTGTGACTCCAGGTTAGAGTCGACCAAAAGTAGAAATTGCATGAGATTCGGGAGGTCAAAGTGAAGGAGCAACCATTACTCCAAAAGTTTGAGATTAGATACAGGGAAGGACAGATGCAGAGATACCCGGAAGGTCTTAATTTTTCCTCACTCTCTTCCACTCTGTATTCAGCCCTTTCTATCTCCCAGCCCTGCTTACCTACAGTGGCCCCAGGCCTGCCACCAGATGCCTGGCTGCAACCCACAAAGGCAACAGCTCTTCATATATTTCTCCATCAGCTCCCCTTTCACAGTCTCACTTAAGCAGCTGGATGTGCCTGGCTTCTCAGATTTTCTTGCAAGCACTGACTTATCCACCCATGCCAGTGTTTCAAAAGGGCTGGTTTAGTCACTTCTCTAATCTTCCAGCTTCCCCTTCCATACCTTTACTTCCCCAGCTACTCCCACAATTGTGCATGACCTAATTCATATAAAAATTCCTTATTCCATAATACTCATAATGAATCCACTTCCCTGATTGAACCCTGATTGTTAAAGTTACACTTTCTTTTCCTGAGAACTTGGTAAACATTGCTCTTCTAAAATTGAGTGGTGCCATTGAGAAGTCTTAGATTAACCTGCTCTCTATTTTTCTTGTATGTTTCTGCCATGTGATTCTTTTTTTATGCTGGAAGTTAAGGATCTTTAGAAGCATATGCCTTAGTCTTGATTTTTGTGAGCTAATTTTAACTGGGTTATAGTGAGCTGTTCCAATCATGAGTCAAGCCTTTTATTTCAGGGAAGTTTTATTTTAACTTTTTTATCTGGTCCATCTCTTCTCTTCTTCAGGGACATCAAGTATGCCAATGTAATGTGTCTTTGTCATCTTCTCCGTCCATTTCTTACCACTCTACATTCGTTTCATATCATTATTCTTTTTGGTTGTTTGTGATTGGCTCTAGCCTCCTGTTCAGAGATAATTCTCCATGAATTCTTAATGTCTAGACATTAACAGCCAGTGTGCTCAGGTTTATTTACATTCCGGAACAGTAAAGATAGAGAATGTCTCCCTCCCTGGAGACATTCCCAGAGAAGATTTACTTACATTCTAGGACAATAAAGGTAATGTCTCTCTTCCTAAGACGAGGATGGGCAATAAATCAATATAACAATATTGTGTTTTCCCCACATTTTAATTATGTCAATTTTCAATCATGTAGAAGTACTGAAAGAACAGTACAATGAACACACATACAACTTTCATCTAGATTCAACAATGTATATGTAAATATTTTCCTGACTAATTGATGGTAAGTTATAGACATTATAGCATTACACTCAAATATTTGAGCATCCATATCCTAAAAATAAGGACATTCTCCCCCATAACTACATCATCATTATCAATCTAATTCTCATATGATATCTAATATGATATATCCAGTCCATTTTCAAATTTCTCTCATTGTCTCCAAGATATATTTTACAACTTTATTGAGGTATAATAACATATAGTAAATAGAACTTGTTTAAAGTGTACAATTTGCTGAGTTTTGACATATGTATGTAACTTTAAAACCACTACAATAAAAATAACATATCCATTACCCCTAAAAGTTTCCTTATGCCCGTTTGTCATCCAACCCTCACTCCCCACACCCTTCCCCCCATCCACAGGCAACCACTGATCTGTTTTTTGTCATTATAAATTAGTTTGAATTTTCTACTATTTTATATAAATGGAATCGTACTGTAGGCATTCTTGTTTTGTTTTGCTTCTTTCATTCAGCATAATTATTCTGTGATTCGTTTTTGTTGTTACATGTATCTATATTAATTACTTTTTACTGCTAAATGGTATTTCATTGTATAGATGTACCAAATTTGTTTATCCATTCATGTGTTGATAGAAATCTGTGTTTCTAGTTTTTGCTATTACAAATAAAACTGATACGAACATTTGAATACAAGTCTTTGTGTGGATGTAGCTTTCATTTCTCTTGTGTGAATACCTAGGATTGAATAGTTTGGTCATATACTGAGTGTATATTTAGCTATTTAAGAAATTTGCAAACTGTTTTCCAAAGTGCTGTACCATTTTACATTTCCACCAGCAGCATATAAGTGTTACATTTGCTTCACATCTTTGCCCTCACTAGGAATGATTATTCCTTTTAATTTTAGCCATTTTTGTGGGAGTGATGTGGTGTCTCACTGTGGTTTTAACTTACACTTTCCTAATAACTAATGCTATAGATCATCTTGTGCTTATTTATAATCTATATATCATCTTGGTTGAGATATCTTTTAAAATATTTTTCCCAGTTGTAAGAGTTCTTTATATATCCTAGATATAAGTCCTTTGTTGGATATATATTTTGCAAACATTTTCTCCCAAGTTTGCCTTTTCATTTGAATAACAGAAGAGCAAAAGTTTTTAATTTTAATAAGTCCAATTCATTTATACTTTCCTTATAGTTCATGCTTTTTGAGTCATGGTTAAGAAATTTTTGCAAAACTCAGGGTCACTAAGACTTTATCCTATGCTTTCTTCTAGACATTTTATAATATTGGTTCTTACATTTAGTCCTGCTATCCATTTTGATTTAATTTTGTATATGGTCTTAGGAAAGGGTTTAGGTTCACTTTGTTTTGCATATGGCTGTCCAATTGTTCCAGAACCATTTGTTTTAAAAAACATTATCCTCCCTCCATTGACTTGCCTTGTCATTTCTGTAAAAAAGTCAGTTGATTGGTTGTATTTCTGGAAGTACTTCAGTTCTATTTTTCCATTTGTCTATCTTACTGCCAGTACCACTATTGGCATTGTTCTAACTTCTGTATTACTCTAGCATTAGTGATTACTGTAGTTTCATAATAAGTCGAAGCCAGATAGTGTTAAGTCCTCCAACTTTTCTTTTCCACAATTGTTTTGGCTATTCTAGGTCTTTTAAATTTCCATATGAATTTTAGAATCAGCTTGTTGGTTACTATAAAAAGCCTGCTTGGGTTTTGATTGGGATTGAATTGAATCTATAGATCTATTTGGAAATAATTGACATTTTAATAATATTGAGTTTTCAGATCCATGAACAGGGTATATATTTCCATTTATTTAGGTCTTCTTTCATTTCTCTCAGAAGTGTTTTATAGTTCTTTAGTATGCAAATTTTACACATTTTGTCAAATTTATCCCTAAGTATTTCATATGTCTATATTATTTTAAATGGTATTAATTATTTTAAAATTTCCAATAGTTATTTGCTAGGATAGAGAAATACAATTGACTTTCACATGTTGATCTTGTGTCCCATAACCTTGCTAAGCTCACTTATTAGTTCTAGTAGCTATTGTTGATCCTGTTAAGCTTTTCTACATAGACAATCATGTCATCTGTGAGAAATGGTAGTTTTGCTTCTTCCTTTCCATTATAGGTGCCTTTTATTTATTGTCTTATTGTACTGGCTACAGTACAATGTTGAAAAGAAGTGATCAGAGTGGATATCTTTGCCTTTTTCTTGATCTTAGGAAGAAAACATTTAGTCTTTCACCTTTGAGTATGATGTTAGCCGTGGGTTTTTCATATATGCTCTTTATCAGGTTGAGGAAGTTACCTCTATTACTAATTTGTTGATAGTTTTTATCAATAGATGTTGGATTTTGTCAAATGTTTTTTCTCCAGCTATTGAGACAATCATATAGCTTTTCTTTTTTAATTTGTTAATCTGTCAAATTACATTGATTATATTGATTTTTGATAGTTAAATAAATCTAGCATTTCTGGAATTAAACCCTTCTTAGTCATGATGTATTATTATTTTTATATATCACTGGACTCAATTTGCTAAAGTTTTTGTTAGGAATTTTTGCATGTATTCTTATTTAGGATGTTGGTTTTTAGTTTTCTTATATTTTCTTTGTCTGCTTTTGGTATCAGGATAATGCTGACTTCATAGAATGAGTTGGGAAGTGGTCCCTCCCCTGGAAGAGTTGGTGTAGAAATGGTGTTATGTCTTCCTTTAATGTTTGGTAGAATTTGCCAGTGAAGCCATCTGGCACTGGTATTCTTTTATAAAAGATGTGGTGTATATATCATGGAATATTATTCATAAGAAAGAAGAAAATCCTGCCATTTGTGACAACATGGATGGACCTTAAGAGCATTATGCTAAGTGCGGAAGTCAGACAGAGAAAGAAAAGTACTGTACGATATCACTTATATGTGGAATCTTAAAAAGCCAAACTCATAGAAACAGAGAACAAAATGGTGTTTACAAGGGACTGGGAGGGGTGAGGCAATGGGGAGATGTTAAAGGGTACAAACTTGCAGTTAGAAGATGAATAAGTTCTGGGGATCTAATGAATGGCATTGTGACTATAGTTAACAATACTGTATTATATACTTGAAAGTTGCCAAGAGACTGGATCTTTAATGTTCTCACCACAAAAAGAAATGATAATTATGTGACATCATAGGGGTATTAGCTAATGCTATGGTGGTAACCATGCTCCAGTATATAAGTGTATCAAATCAACAGGTTGTACACCTTAAACTTACACAATGTTAAATGTCAATTATGTCTCATTTTTTTAAAAAGTTTTTAACTAAAAATTCAATTTAACGGTTATAAGGCTATTCAGGTTATCATTTTCTTCATTGAGCTTTAGCAGTTTGTATTTTTCAAAGAATTTGTCTATTTCACATAAGTTGTCTAATTTAGGAGCAAAATATTGTTCATTGTATTCCTTTTTTATCCTTTTAATAAAATCTGGAGGATCTGAAGTGATGTTCCCTTCTCCCATTCTTGATATTGATAGTTTGTGTCTCATTTTTCTTCTGGGCAGTTTGGCTAGAGATTTATCAATTTTACTGATTTTTCTCAAATATCCAGCTTTTGGTGTGATTGATTTTTCTCTATTGTTTTTCTGTCTTCAATTTTATTTATTTATGTTCCCTTGTTTATTATGTCCTTTCTCTGCTTACTTTGAGTTAAATTTGCTCTTCTTTTTCTAGTTTCTTATGGTTGAAGCTGAGCCACTAATTTGAGACGTTTCTTCTTTTGTAGTATAAAGCTTTAGTGATATAAATAACCCTTTAAGCACTCATTTAGTAGCATCTAATATATACTGATATGTTGTCTTTACATATTCATTCAGTTCAAAATACTTCCTAACTTACCTTGGGATGTCTTCTTTGTCCCATGTGTTATTTAGATGTGTGTTACAGTATCCAGATATTTTAGAATTTTCCACTTTCTGTTATGATTTATAATTTGATTCCATTGTGATCAGAGAATATACTTTGTATGACTTGAATACTTATAAATTAATTGAGGAGACTTCTGTTACGGTACAGAATATGGTCTATCTTGGTAAAAGTTTCATGCACACTTGTAAAGAATGTATTTTGCTCTTGTTATGTGGCATGATCTATAAATATGAATTAAGATTTTTGATAGTATGATTCAAGTCTTCTGTAGCCTTACTGATTTTATGTCCATTCTATCAGTTATTGAGGGAGAGGTATTGAAATCTCCAACTAACATTGTGCTTCTTTCTATTTCTCCTTTCAGTTATACAGTTGATGCTTTATCTATTTTGAAGCTCTGTTATTAGGTATACAGCATTTAGGACTGTTATGTCCACTTGTTGAGTACGCCCTTTTTTCATTATGAAATGACTCTGTCATGGTAAAATTCTTATATTAATAGCCACTTCTTTTTTTCTTTTGATCCGTTTTAGCAAGTATGTATTTTCCCATCACACACACTTATATATAGTCTCCAGCCCTTCCAGAGGCTGAGCTGATACCACATGGCCCAAAACCCCTACCATAAATCCCACTCTTGGTATAGACTACCCAGAATGGTTCCAGGCTCCCAGGTAACAGACATTCTTATCAGGCAGGACACTCCAAGGGCTTAGAGGTTACCTTGTAGGAGCTGGGTCAAGGGGCCAAGCCTTTCTTTGGGCAAGGTTTATCCTTTACTGAACACCGACCTTTTTCTGTTCCAGGATCCAATGCAGTTTATCACATTGCTTTGAGTTGTCATGTTTCCTTAGTCTCCTCCAACCTGTGACAGCTTCTTTGGTCTTTATCTTTCATGATCTTGACACTTTTGAAGATTAGTCTTGTAGACATGATAAGTAGTCTTGTAGAAATGTCCCTCAATTTGCATTTGTCTGATGTTTTATCATGAACAGATTGAGGTTATGGATTTGGGGGATGGATATCACAGAGATTATGTGCCCTTCTCATTGCATTATTTCAGGGGACAGATTATATGAACATGACTTATTACTAAGTGATATTACTAAGTGATATTAACCTTGGTCACTTTGTTATGGTGGTGTCTCCCAAGTTCCTCTGTTGTAAAGTTACTGTTTTTCCTCTTTCCATACTTTTCACTGACTCAAAGTCCTCATACTGAAGGAAAGGGCGATTAAGCTCTACCTTCTGGATGGAGGGGCATCAAAGAGTTTGTAGTCATATGTTAAAACTACCACAAGGGAATTATTTTGAGGTTATGCAAATATCCTGTTTCTCCTTAAAGTTTCATCCATTAATTTTAGCGTTCATCAATGGCTCTTGCCTTCAGCAACTACTACTGTTTTGTTCTAATAGTGATTTTCTTTCCCTCATTGCTTCTACATTTATTAATTGGCATTCCTCTATAAGGAATATTTGTCTTCTCTATTCTTTGTATTATAATCCAATACTACATTATGTATTATGTGGCACAAATTGTTGCAGGTTTGGCCATTGTTAGGTCTTTCAGCTTGGCTCCTGAGTCCCTTTAACATGCCCCCATCATTTTATTGTGGAGGAGGGTACTTCCTTACTTACTGGAACTATAAGACAGTCCAGGCTCATCTTGTAATTTCCCTGATCCAGACCTAGAATCAGCTATTAATTTCTCCAAGGAGATCTGGTTTCTTTTGTTGGAAAGTGGCATTTAGAAATCAAGCTCTTGGCATTATGTATGTTTATTGCTACTGGTGTGTCACTGCTAGGAGTGTCAAAGAGCTGGAAATGCATGTATGTATCCTACCCATGTATACACACATTTATTTTTATTTCTTTAGCTATCTGTATATATTTTAAAAGAAACATGAGTTCATGCTGATATTCCTGACTTGAACCCAGTACTACAGGGTTCCTTTAGCCTTCTCCCGGCCCTTGCTTATTTGCACTTCTTTCTCTTGACAGGAAAGAAAAACAGTTAACTCCATTTCTGTGGGCCAATTTTGGGGTTCCCTATTTTCTATTCAGTTCCACTGATCTGTGTTTCTGGATTTTTGTCATTACCACACTGTCTTGGTAACTGTAGCTCTACAGTGAGTCTTGAAATTGGGTAGTGCAAATCCTCCAATTTTGTTTTTTCATAATTGTTTTGGCTATTCTTGCTCCTCTATTTTACCATAACAATTTTAGAATTAGCTTGTCAAGGGTGGTGGGGTATAGCTCAGGGGTAGAGCATTTGACTGCAGAATTAGCTAAAAAATAACTTTAAAAGGCTTGCTGGGAATTTGATTGGAATTACATTGTATCTATAGATCAAATTGGGGAAGAATTGGCATTTTAATTATATTGGGTCTTACAATCCATGAGCATGGCCTATCTTTCCATTTATTTACATGATATTTTATTTCTTTCGTTGATGTTTTTTAATTTTCAGTATACAGATCCTGTACATATTTTGTTAGATATATACCTAATTTGTTTGTCTTTGTGGTCATATTATGTGTGTTATATTTTTGTTTTTTGTGTTTTTTTAACGTGTGTTATATTTTTAAATTTCAAATTCCATTGTTCATAGCTGGTATGTAGGATATAATTGACTCGTATATTTGACAGTGTATCCTGATATCTTGCTAAACTTGCTAATTCTAGGAGCTTTTTTCTAGACTTTAAATTTTTATCTACATAGACAATAATGTTGTCTGAAAATAGAGTTTTCTTTCTTTCTCTCCAATCTGAATGTCTTTTATTTCCTTTTCTTATCTAAAAGCACTGTCTAGGACTTCCAGCAGAATATTGAATAGGAGTGATCAGAGAAGATATCCTTGCCTTGTTTCTAATCTTAGAATGGGAGCATGCAATTTCTCACCATTCAGTATGATGTAAATTGTAGGGTTTTTGTAGATTCCATTTATTAGGTTAAGGAATTTCCATTCTGTTCCTAATTTGCTTTGAGTTTTTACCATAAATGGTTATTTATCAAATGCTTTCTCTGCATCTACTGAGATGATTATATGGCTTGTCTTATTTAGTCCATTAATATGGTGAATTAAAATGATTTTGAAATGTTGAAACAGCCTTGCACTCCTGGCATGAACCCCTCATTGTTGTGATATGTGAAATACATGTGTGTTTGTATGAACATGTGTATACATATACATATGTGTATATGTATCTCTTTTATAAATTGTATATTTTTTATAAATCTCTTTCATAAATTGTATATTTTTATATCTGTTTATAAATATAAATATATAAAATATATTTATAGATTTATACATATAACTAATACTTTAATGAAGACTTTTGTGTCATGTTCATGAAGGATACTGGTCTTCAGTTTTCTTTTTCTGTCATATCATTTTCTGGTTTTAGTATTTGGGTAATGCTGCCTAATAAAATGAGTTGGGAAGTGTTCCCTCCTCTTTTTCTGAAAGAAGTTATGTTTTCTGAAATGTTGGCAAGGGTATGGAGAAATTGGAACTTTCATGAATTGCTTTTGGGAATATAATATGGTACCACCTCTGTGGAAAATAGTTTGGCAGTTCCTCAATAAGTTAAACGTAGAATTACCAAATGACCCATCAATTCCACTTCTAGGTATATACCCAAAATAGTTGAAAACAAGTGTTCAAACAAAAACTTGTACACGAACATTCATAGAAGCACTATTCACAACAGCCAAAAGGTGGAAACAACCCAAGTGTCCATCAGCTGATGAATGGATAAACAAAACATGGTATATCTGTAAAATGGAATATTATTCAGCCATAAAAAGGAATGAAGCATGGATTCATGCCACAACATGGATAATCTTTGAAAACATTATGCTAAGTGAAAGAAGACAGACACAAAAGGCCACATACTGTATGATTCCATTTAAAGGAAATATCCATAACAGGCATATCTGTAGAAACAGAAAGCGGTAGTGGTTGCCAGTGGTTGTGGGAGAGTGGGATGGTGGGAGAGTGGGATGAGGGGTGATTCTTAATGGGTAGGACCTTTTTTTTTTTAAGAAGTTTTTTTTTTTAATTTATTTTTAATTTATTTATTTTTGGCTGCATTGGGTCTTCGTTGCTGCGCGCGGGCTTTCTCTAGTTGTGGTGAGTGTGGGCTACCCTTCATTGTGGTGGGCGGGCTTCCCATTGTGGTGGCTTCTCTTGTTGCAGAGCACAGGCTCTAGGTGCAGGCTTCAGTAGTTGTGGCTCACGGGCTCTAGAGCGCAGGCTCAGTAGTTGTGGCGCACGGGCTTAGTGGCTCCGCGGCATGTGGGATCTTCCCGGACCAGGGCTCAAACCCGTGTCCCCTGCATTGGCAGGCGGATTCTTAACCACTGAGCCACTGGGGAAGCCTCAGGAGGTTTCTTTTTGAGGTGACAAAAATATTGTGGAACTAGATAGTGGTGATGGTTGCTCGACATTGTGAATATACTAAATGCCAAAAAATTTCTGAGAGAGAGAGAGAGAGAGAGGAAGGGAAGGAGGAAGGAAGGAAGGAAGGGAGGGAGGGAGGGAAGGAGGGAAGGAGGGAGGGAGGGAAGAAGAAAAAGAAAATGTGTGTAGCTTGAGTTAATATACATTCATATACAGTCCTCCCTGGGTAACCATGGGGATTGGTTACAGGACTCCTGTAGGTACAAAAATCTGAGGATGCTCAGGTCCCTTACAGTTGGCCCTCTGTATCTGCCGATGCAGAACCCACAGATATGGAGGGCTGACTGTATTTCCAAGCCTCCAAGTTAGCTAAGAGGGCCTAGAAGAAATAATAACCCAATGAGTACCAATGAGCGTACACAGCAACCAGATCTAGGTTTCTAAATATCATTTTCTAATAAAAGGAACCAGATTTCCTTGAAATAGTTGAACTGGGGCAGGGAAAATACAAAATGAGGTGGAGCAACTTGTAGTTCCAGGAAGTAAGGAAGTGCTCAAAAAAAAAAAAAAAATGCGGGCATACCAAAAGGGCAGCATAGCCAACCTGAGTCTGCTTGCAATGGCCAAAGGTGGAACAATTTGAGACAGAAGATAAATGACCATATTATTAGATTATAACCCATAGAATAAAATAAATATGAGTACAAGTTGATATAAATAAATAATTAAATAAATAGATGGGGGAAAGGGACAACTCTTACTTACAGAATAATTCTAATTAATAAAGGCAAAAGGAATGAGGGGAATATAAAAGCACTATTTTTTTAGAACACCACAGTAAAAAATGTTGCAGACAAGATCCATCCACGGGTGCTAAAATTAGTAGGTGAAAGTTTGATAGGAAACAATGTATTTGCATAGTCTCAAAGTATTTTTCCCAAGATATTTGTTAATTACAAAGGGAAAATAGTAAATTTAGAGTGGAGAAACCTGGCGGACACCACTGGGTTAACCAATCAAGGTTAACATCACCATGGTGGCACAAGAATGTGAACGTAGTTAATGCCACTGAACTGTACGCTTAAAAATGGGTTAATATTGGCTGTACAGCAGAAACTGACACAGCAGTGTAAAGCAACTATACGCCAATAAAAAAATTAAATAAAAAATAAAAGCAGGCAGACTGGCAAAAAAAAATTGGGTTAATATTGGGAATTTCCTCGTGGTCCAGTGGTTAGGACTCTGTGCTTTCACTGCTGAGGGTGCGGGTTCAATCCCCAGTCCAGGAACTAAGATCCCTCAAGCACACAGCACGGCCAAAAAAGTGGGGCATTAACATGGTAAATTTTATGTTACATGTATTTTCCACAATTTTTTAAAAAGTAATCTTACATCTATGACTGAGGAAGAAGGGGGCACTGACAGCCCCAAGATATGATATGTCCTATGAAATACTTGGGACAGACTTTTATACTAAGAAATGATTTATTGTTTATCTGAGATCCAGATTTGTCTATTTTTATTTGCTAACTCTGGAAACCCTACCCAAGAGGCCACATTTTCCATTTGAACCAGAACTTGCTCTGAATGAAGAAAGCTTGCAATAGCGTTCTAAGAAACTCAAAACCCCAAAGAACTCTGGCATGTCCTTTTTCACTTGTATTACTTCCCTGTGTGAGCCAGCTCTTTACACTGAGAATGATATAAAAGGAAAGAAAGATCAGGCAACATAGAATTCCTCTTCCTTTCAGTCCTTCCTTGCTCATCAGTACGCCTAAGGTAGAGAATGTGCATGTATCAAGAAGGGAAATAAAAAGTTGAGTTCATTTTGTGCAGTGTTTCCACTGTTTTCATAAGAGCTAAATAAATACACAAGCTATGAAATCTGAAAAAAAGAGGTTTAACATCACCAGGAAAATAACATACACATTATGTGCCCCCTGATATATAGCCCTGGGAAGGGTATATCACTTCTGTAGTACTCTTGTCAAAAATGTGTAACTTCGACCTAATAATAAGAAAACACAAGACAAACTCAGATTGAGGAACATTCTACAAAATAGCTGATTAGTACTCTTTAAAAGTGTCAAGGTCATGAAAGACAAGAAAAGACTAAGGGACTTCCACAGATTGGAGGAGGCTAAAAAGACATGAAAACTAAATGCCATGTGGTATCTTGGATTGGATTCTGGAACTAAAAAAGGACATTAGTGGGAAAACTGGTGAAATCTGATGAATAAAGTCTGTAGGTCAGTTAATCATACTGTTCTAATGTTAGTTTTTAGTTTTCATAATTATATCATGGTTATGTTAACAGAAGAAATTGGACAAAGGGAATATAAGAACTTTGTGCTATTTTTTCAACTTTTCTGTGTCTAAAACTATTTCAGCATAAATGGCTAAATAAAAGTTGAATGATCATGGTCAAAAACATCTTAGGTGTAGAATTTAGAACTGTTGGTCACATAGTAAGTATATGCTTTATAAGAAACTGTTGAACTGTTTTCCAAGGTAGTTATACCATTTCACGCTTCCACCAGGAATTTATGGGAGTTCCAATTGCTCCACATCTTCACCAGCACTAGGTAGACCAATATGTATTGTGGTAGTCTGCTTCTAGATGGCCCCAACGATAGCCACTTTCTATTCACTCCCTTGTGTGATTCCTTCCCCCTGAGTGAGGCTAGATGTATTGATTCACTTCTAATGAGAACACAGCAAAAGTGATAGGATATCACTTCCAATACGAAAAGACTGTGGCTTCTATGTTGGGCACTCTATCTTGGATAACTTACACTGGCAAAAAAAAAAATTCCATGTTTTGAGCAGCCCTATTGAGAGGCCCACGTGGTGTGGCAGACTGAGGTCCATAGTCCATCAGCCCACAAGGAACTGAGGCCCTCAGTCCAGCAGCCATGTGAATTAGCTTAAAAGTGGATCCTTCAGATGACTGTATCCCAAGGTGACATCCTGACTGCACC
The DNA here is from genome assembly GCF_028023285.1 of Balaenoptera ricei. Lineage (NCBI taxonomy): Eukaryota > Metazoa > Chordata > Mammalia > Artiodactyla > Balaenopteridae > Balaenoptera > Balaenoptera ricei. Next base: position 43,929,788 of record NC_082660.1, read on the forward strand.
CTCTTGAGAGATCTTGAGTCAGACGCACCCAGCTGTGCCACTCCCAGATTCATGGTCCACAGAAACTGTGATATAATAACTATTTGCTGTTTTAAGCCACTAAATTGTGAATAATTTGTTACTCAGCTATAGATAACTCAAACATATTTAAACCACATCGAGTTACTATCCTTTACCTATGACAATGGCAAAAAAAAAAGGTTGATGAGGGAGTGGGGACACAGTCACTCTCATACCGTGATGTTATAAGTGCAAAATAAAAATAGTACACATCTGAGGAGGGGCAATATAGGGGTAGGGGATTAAGAGGTACAAACTATTAGGTATAAAATAAGCTACAAGGATATATTGTACAACACAGGGAATATAGCCAATATTTAATAATAATTATAAATGGAGCATAACCTTTAAAAATGTGAATCACTATATTTTAAAAGAAATTTTTTTAAAGATAGCATTGTTTCCAAAATATTTTCTCCCAGTCCATAGGTTGTCTTTTCATTTTGTTTATGGTTTCCTTTGATGTGCAAAATCTTATAAGTTTGCTTAGGTCCCATTTGTTTATTTTTGCTTTGATTTCTTTTGCCTTGGGAGACTTACCTAAGAAAATATTGCTATGATTTATGTCAGAGAATGTTTTGCCTATTTTCTCTTCTAGGAGTTTTATGGTGTCATGTCTTATATTTAAGTGTTTAAGCCATTTTGAGTTTATTTTTGTATATGGCGTGAGGGAGCGTTCTGACTTCACTGACTTATATGCAGCTGCCCAGCTTTCCCAACACTACTTGCTGAAGAGACTGTTTTTTCTCCACTGTATATTCTTGTCTCCTTTGTCGAAGATTGACTGTAGGTGTGTGGGTTTATTTCTGGGTTCTCTATTATGTTCCATTGATCCATATGTCCTAGCCACAGCAATGAGGCTGTCTTACATATACACAACTTACCAAAAAGCATATTATATAGGTGCAGCCCCAGTTCTTTTGACTTAGATCTACTCAATAGTCTCTATTACTAAAATTGTCAATGCTTGGCATGGGACCACTCTTGTCAAATGCTGCAAAACATTACAATACCATTTGACAACCCCATAGGGGTTATCTTGACCAAAGACAGATCAGTTGGTGGCCCCTGATGGAACTGTATTGGATTTGTGACATAAATGCCTATTGACTATTAACTGCAAATTGCACAGCATCTGTTATCTTGGTAAATTAATGCCTGCCTTCAGAAGAGCCCCTAATATCACCCAGGGTTTCTTTTGCTTCAATAAGTTTCCTTTTCAGAGAAAGAAGTCTTGAGATAATTTGATTCCAGAAGGAGAGAGACTGGACCTTGATTTGAGTCCAAAGACTTTACTCAAGAGGAATTTTGGACTGCCTTTTTCTGTCACCAAGTCTCTTCTTTCCACACTTGGTAAGAGGCCAGAAAAGTGGGTGAAATTCTACATACTATTGTTCAGAGAACAGCAGGAAAACTAGACAAGGTCACTAAGGCTATAGAACTCCTTGCAGGAGAGGTTCATGAAATCAGACAAGCAGTGGTAGAGCATATAGCCACTCTAGATATAATGCTGGCCTCTCAAGATGGAAGAATGTTGTACCTATATTCCAATAGGTTCTCTGGGATCTTTAACATTACTAAAAATATCAGAGAAACAAACAAGCAAATCAATGTAGCTGATATTTTTGCTAGTGCACCAATATCTGCTTCTGCATACTCTTCAGATTAGGAATGGGATCTGCTCTTTTCCTTTACTTGGGTAAACTTGGCTCTTGACTTAGGAGTGTACTACACATTCTTAGTATAATCATTCCCCTAGTATCTGTGTTACAGTGTTTAAATGTGGGACCTCCAGAGTCCTAAACGCTACTGTGCAGCCACTGTCCTTTCTGATGATGCAACACTAAGGTGCTTTTGAAGGAATGTGAAGAATGGACATTTGTCCAACTACAGATTATGTTCTCCAAACCATCTTTAGATCAATGTAACCCAGACAATGGTGAAGATGTGAATTTTCCAGAATAATATTCTATAGCTGACCTCACCTGCCCTTGGCCAAAAGGGGTAGTGAAGAGTAAAAACTTCTCTGGGACAGAAAGAGTGAAAAATCAGCTCAGAGTGAGAAAGAAAAAGGCAGCACTGCATAACAGGTACAGATAAAGACAATTGCTAGTTAACAGGAAATACTATTTCTCCTAAATTCATACAGCAGCTGTAAAATGCCACAAAGACACATTTTTTTCTCTACTACTTTCTTATCAATGATGACCCCCAGATCCACTTTGCTATTCCCATCTATTGCCGGAGATTTCCACCCCTTCCCCTCTGGGTCCCTGCCTCATTCACCTCTGCTTACACACATGGCCCATCACATCAGACTGCCATCTGGGCCCCAGGAAGCAGGAGTCCAAGATCAACCTGAAATGGCAGATCTGACCGCCCATCCCCATCCCACTTAAGGGTGACCTTTGATGGGCCTGAAACCCCAGGAATATTCTCTATCAGCAGGAGGACGAAATGTTTCTTTTGTTTTTTAATTTTATTAAAGTATAGTTGATGTACAATGTCGTGTTAATTTCCGCTATACAGCAAAGTGATTCAGTTATACATATATACATTCTTTTTCATATTCTTTTCCATTATGGTGTATCACAGGATATTGAATATAGTTCCCTGTGCTATACATTAAGACCTTGTTGTTTATCCATTCTCAATGTAATAGTTTGCATCTACTAAGCTTGATTCCACCACAGAGATGGCCTCAGTGAAAAACCACAATAGGGTGAGGGCCACAAATATGGTCATTCATACAGTGGGACCTCTCCTTCTGGAGCAAAAGTGCTATTACATGGACTTTGGCTGTGTCCATTAAGATCATGTCTTTCAGTCTGTCTCTCACCTTGGAAAATGTTGTCACCAGCAGAGGTGTGATTTGGGGGGCAAGTTATTCAACCTTTCTGTGGATTTATGCTTTATATCTCTTGTAAAAAGAATACACACACATGCATGAATGAAGTAATTTAAATCGTTTTAAGATACAGAAAGGCATTGGCAGGCTTTAGTACAGGAAATTTTCACAGATGTCACTGTGCATACTAAATAAGAAATGTGTTCCAGTCTCAATTATTGTAGATTTACATAACGTAGCCCCAGCTGACCTTAGAATCACTTTATTTGGCAACCTCAAGAAAGCAATGCTTGTGTGCCTTTGGAACTGGCTGGATATCTGTTTTGTTTGTTTGACTGATAATTCAATTTACTCACTCTAAAAAAATTAAACTCCACATTGAGCATATCTATACTAAATGTTATGAAATCCTACATCTAGAATCTGACTTCATTAGAACAGTAATAGAAAATATGCTTTTTAAAAAGTTTTATTTTTTGAAAAGGTAGTACATCCACATAGTACAATTTTCAAAAGTTCTGAAAGGATATACAGTTGTCTCCCTCCCAATTCCTTCCCTCCAGCCACCCACTTCCCCTTCCCTTTCCCAGAGGTAATCAGGGTTCCCAGCTTCTCGTATATCTTTCCAGAGATAGTTTATGCATATATACTCAATTATGTATTCACCATTTGTTCTCCTTTTTACTTACAAATGGTAGCATATTATCCTCAGTATCCTGCACCTTGCTTTTCTAATAATGTATATTGGAGGTCATCCCACATCACTACACAAATGGTGTCCAAGTTCTCTTTATCCATTTTTTTTTTTTTTGTCTACCTAAAAGGTTGCTGTGCGAACATTCCAGGATTTCAGGAGCCATGTGGAAAGCTTCCAATCTTTTGTTTTCACAAACAGTGCATCACTGAATACCTCTGTGTGTTCATCATTTTGTACATGCATGAGTATATACATTCCTAGAAGTGGAATTGCTGGCTCAAAAGCCATGTACATTTATGGTTTTGATTGCCTTGGAATCACTCCTCATTGAGTAAGAGTTTTTTCCTGGACTTGTTGTTTGCTGGAAGTTCATGTAAGGGAAGAAATGGGGCCACATTCTAGGCAGATCAGAGTTTTTCTAACTGGAATTACTTTTGCATTTGGTAGGTTTTTCAGATTTGACTTTCCAGAGTCAGTAAATAGGGGCAGCTGTTGGGTTCTTTACAAGAACACTCCCTTCTCTTTCCCCAGCCCCTGCCAACTGCTCCGCTCATGAGTATAGACTACTTTCTGCAAATATGGCTTGTCTGAGCAATTCCTTGTTGAGGCCCCTGCCTGTCTCTCCTGAGACTCCAAATGGGTCTAGGAAACGTCCCACCTGCCCATGCTCTCTGTTACCATTGTTATGTATCTATTTGGTCTTGCACTCCGCCTAAAACTCGGCTAAGAGTCCTTACCAGTGCTATCTCACATCTGCAGCCTTGACCACTCCTCTCTAGCCTTTGAAATCTCCTTGCACTGGTGCTTGATTTCCTCTGCCTCTGGCAGCCCTCTCATCAGGGTTTCAGCGATCTCCTAATTTTGTCAGATACAGAGATTACACGTCCACTTCTTTTTCTCCTAGTAGCTTTTGGGTGAAGACTGAGGTGGAAAGGAAAAAAGGCTGACTTTACTCCCCATATTTAAACCAGAAGTCAGAACATACTTTTAAAATGTTTAAACTGACAAAACTTTCCTTCAGTGAAGATAACTGCACTGTTGACTCTCTAATGTGAAATGAGCTTAGACTTCCGGGTATGGCCTTTCCCATGGGCTTTCTTTCCTGTATGTGTTCTCTGATGTACAATAAGATTTGACTTTTGAGTAAAGGCTTTCCCACATTCTGTACACTTATAGGGTTTCTCTCCAGTATGAGTTCTCTGATGTACAGTGAATGTTGATTTTTCTCTGAAGGCTTTGCCACACTCAGTGCACGCATAGGGTTTCTCTCCTGTGTGTGTTCGCTGATGTATTATGAGCTGTGACTTCTGGCTGAAAGCCTTCCAACATACAGGACATTCATAGGGCTTCTCTCCTGTATGGATTCTCTGATGTATAATGAGCTTCGACTTTTCTCTGAAGGCTTTGCCACATTCATTACATTTATAGGGTTTTTCTTCTGTATGCGTTCTTTGATGTATAATGAGATATGATTTCTGGGAAAATGCTTTTTCACATTCATTGCATTCATAGGGCTTCTCTCCTGTATGACCTCTCTGGTGTAGCATGAGATAGGATTTCTGAGAGAATGCTTTCTCACATTCATTACATTCAAAGGGTTTCTCTCCTGAATGAGTTCTTTGATGTACACCAAGGTTTGACTTTTGGGTGAAGGTTTTCCCACACACATCACATTCATAGGGTTTCTCTCCTGTATGAGTTCGCTGATGCACAATGAGGGTTGACTTCTCGTTGAAAGACTTCCCACATTCCGTACATTTATGAGGTTTCTCTCCCGTATGAGTTCTTTGATGTATAATGAGAGTTGACTTATCACTGAAAGTTTTCTTACACTCATTACATTCATGGGGTTTCTTTCCTGTATGAGTACTATGATGTATAATTAGATCAAGCTTCTGTATGAAAGATTCCCCACATTTGGTGCATTCGTAAGTTTTTTCTCCTGTGTGGGTTTTCTGATGGACAATGAGGTTTGACTTCTGAGTGAAGGCTTTTCCACATTCGTTACATTCATAAGGTTTCTCTCCCGTATGAGTCCTGTAATGTATAATGACAGTTGACTTTTCTCTGAAGGCTTTTCCACATTCTGGACATTCAAAGGGTCGCTCTCCTGTATGAGTTCTCAGGTGTATGATGAGCTGAGATTTTTGGCTAAAGGCTTTGCCACATTCTGTACATCCAAAGGGTTTCTCTCCTGTATGAGTTCTCCAATGTACAATGAGGTGTGACTTCTTGCTGAAGGTTTTCCTACATGCAGTACATTCAAAGGGTTTCTCTCCATTTTTAATTCTCTGATGTAGACTAAGACCTTTCTTTTGCCTGAGGGTCTTCCCACACTCTTTATATCCATAGGGTTTTACTCCAGGAGTTGTTTTCTCATACTCAGTATGGAAGAATAATTTTGCACATTCATTATCATGTTTCTTTCCTGCAGAGCTTCTACTAAATAAGTCTAAATTATCTACCATATTATATCCAAATGACTCATATTTATGGGGCCTTTGTATTGAAGCAACAAGGTTTGTACTCAGATGAAGTATATTTCCAAATTCATTATAGTCAAGGCCACTCTTGGTGGTAATTGTTTTCCTGTCAGGGAATCCAACTTGCATCAGATATTTATCTTGGTCATCCTGATGCTGTCTCTCAAACTGTTCATCAACCTGGCAGGCTTCTTCTAGAAAGAAGTACAATAAACCATCTTTATACTTTCACATTATGGAATGGACCTTCTTTAGAAATGCCCTGCCATATGAAAGCTGATACTGATATCTCATTTTATGAGTTCCTGGAGAGAGAATCACAGCCATCAAATCCTGTTCTTTTACTAAACTCCCACCTGCTAGCCTTTTTGTTACCAAAAACAATCTTACCCTAACATCTCAGTCTTTCTTACCTCTACTTTTACATCACTCTGGGGATCTTATCACCCTTTATTTATCATATGAACTCTTAACTGTTCCTGACTTACACTATTTCCACCTAGACAGAAATACAACACTGTGACTCGTGGACTCAAATCTTACAACAATCCTGAAACCCACATTCTCAGTAAATGAGAGAAATATCTAGAATAATTAGCCTTACAAAAACAAAGAAACCTAAATATCTTTGCCCAATTTGGATTCACCTTTGTATTCATCCAAGTTTGCATTCATAGTTCTTCAACACCACCTTCTGCTTCTGTCTACACTAATTCCACTAAAATCCCATCTATTATTAACTCCAAACCCTTCCTCGTGTTCCATCACCCACATAGCCCAGTCCTCCATATTTTGCTATATTCAGAATCCAGATAACTTTCAAGAAGCAGTTCAGTCTTTTCAAAAAAGCTTAATCTGATCTTCCTCAATGACTTTAACTTTCATTAACTTCTAAAGTAGTCAGTTATCTGTACCACTCATTTAGACAGTTAAAATTGCAAGGCCTTGCCTTTAATATACCATACTTCATCAATTATAAGATGCATATTATTCCACATTTTAAAACCTCTGAATCCAGATTCACCTTACAATCAATGACATGTCATAAATTAATTGGTGGCAAATTTTATTTCTCAGTGGTGTGTCTTAAAACCAATGGTATCCTGGACAGTAAATACTTTTTGCACATACACTAAATTTTTATTTTTTGTAGTTTAGTTTTCTTCTCACCTTTTCCTAAAATTTTATATGAAAAATTTCAAACATACAGAAAAGTTGAAAGAAGAGTACAATAACTACTCATATTACCACTTAAACTTAATAACAACATTTGAGAGTAATACTGAATTTTAAAAGGGATCATGCAGCTGTGGCTTCTCTTCCTGTGACTTCCTTTCTTTCCATAGTAAAGCACTAGTTCTTAACTGAGAGTGAATATCATAATCATAAGAAAAGCTTTTACAAAATACATTTGATGGGACCCAAGCTCCACCAAGGATCTACTGAATCTGGACCTCCTTAGGTGGTTAAGAAGCAACATAGCACATGTGGCTAGGGTCGTAAGTTCTCTAGGCCAGGATCAAATCCTGGATCAGACTTTTACATGTTCTGTGACCTTAGGCATATTAGCTAATCTATTTGCATCTTACTTTCACACCTGGAAAACAGGAATTATAACAGTGCCCACTGAAATGTAATGTTTATGTACAGCACTTCAAATGTTTACTAGAACAACAACTACCACTAATGCAATACAGCTACTACTATTATGATTGAGTCACTACATTACTATAAAAAGAAGTAAGGACTATCTCAGTATATTTAACATGTTCTTGAATTAACTGAAAAAAGAAGGTGTATAAAAATAAGCACAGTAGGCTACCATTTTTCTAAGGAGGAAACAAATATATAAGTATATATTTAAAATAATATAGGCTCATACTATAAAAAACAATGGAAGGATAAATCTTTAAATTTTAATAAATGGTTACCTATGGGGGAAGGAAGAGAGAGAATAGGATGGAGAGGGAAAGAGGCTAGACTTCTTTGAATATACCTTGTTTTCTAGATTTGATTTTATTTTCTAGGTTTGATTTTGGAACCAAGTTAATATTTTGCAAATATTTTATATACTCATAAAGCAAAATTGAAAATAAAAGGATTCCCTAATAGTAATAAATATCCCCTCATCTGTATTTCCTAACAACCATGCTAAAAAGTCTTGATTCTCAATGGCACCAACATGATTACCTCAATTGATTCAACCCGCTATACATATTCAGCGGTCTCAGAATAATACTAACAATATTACCATCAGATGTAAGATTAATAAATTAAAAACATTTAAGTCCAGAATTTGATTTGGAAATATACATTTGAATACGTGATATATCTTTCTCTTAAAAATCTTTTTTTACATAGTTCCTAGCTATGTCAATGAAAAGGCCTAGAAACAATTCCCTAACATCCAAATTGTGGTCACAAAACATTATTTACCACTAAAAAGAACCAAGGCTCCTTGGAGAAATGGCTGATTCCAGGGCAGAGAAAGGAACTATATAATATGAGCCTGGAACATCTTGTAACAACAGAAAGCAAGGAAGCTACCAAAGACTAGGGACCCAACTTGAAGGGGTTTCCACTGGCCAGAGATAGAGCAGTTTGATTTATAATAAGGATAAGGCAATGGATCAAAACATAAAAGTGTTTAAATCTATAAGTCCATAAATGATACTCCAAAAAGACATACTAGGCTTTGAATGATGCTACAAAACCAACTCATTTTGAAAACTGATAAATAAATGGAAAAATACATGTAACTCATATATAACCAAATACAGTTGACCCTTGAACAATGCAGGGGTTAGGGGCACTGACCCTCTGCACAGTCGAAAATCCAACTGTAACTTATAGTTGGCCCTCCATATAGGTAGTTTCTCCTCCTAGTCTGCGGTCCCACATCCGTGGATTTAACCAACTGCAGATCATCTAGCACTGTACCATTACCATTGAAAAATGCATATAAGTGACTTGCACAGTTCAAACCTGTGTTGTTCAAGGGTCAACTGTAATAGATGGAGGGCAATCCCTCTTTATTGAAGTATTCCAACTAATCAACAAAGAAGGAAAGTTCTTTACAGAAAAATGCCAACTTACAAATGTAGAAGGAATGATAGAAAGTGCACCATTTTTCCAACCATCTTAGTAATAACTGATTCAGGCAAGAATCATCAGTGAACGTTAAAACCACCGGGTAAAAATTTTGGAGGAACAGGATATACACACAGTTTGGCAGTTCCACAAAATGTTAACACAAACAGCTATCACATGGTCTAACAACTCCACTCCTATGTATGTTCTCAAAAGAAATGAAAATGTACATTTCAAAACTTCTACATGAATGTTCATAGCAGCATTATCTATAATACCCAAAAAGTGGAAATAACCTAAATGTCCATCAACAGATGAATGGATAAACAAAATGTGGAATATCCATACAATGAAATATCATTCCACCATAAAAAGGGATGACACATGCTACAATATGGACAAACCTTGAAAACATGCCAAGTGAAAGAAACCAGACATAAAATTCCACATTTTATATGGTTCCATTTATATGAAATGTCAAGAATAGGCAGAACTATAGAGATAGAAAGTAGATTAGTGCTGGCCGGGGGATGGGTGTTGGGGAATGGAGAGTGACTGATAAGGGATAGGAGTTTCTTTGGAGGGTGATGATAATGTTCTAGAATTAGACAGTGGTGATGGTTAGATAGTATATTCTGTGAATATACTAAACATCCTGAGTTTTTGAGTTTCACTTCAAAAGAGTGAATTTTATTGTATGTTAATTATATCTTAATGAAGCTATTGTTAAAGAGAGAATCAAGATGCTTTAGGAGAACAAATCTGATAGGAATGTCTAAACTGGATGGAATCAGGTAACCCAATCTGGAATTAGAGCATTAGTGCCTAGGCCTGTGACTCATGTGGGCCTGGCTTCAGATGAGCAGTGGGAGTTAAGAACGATAGAAGTGGCAGGGCGTGGGGCCGGGGGATTGGCATTTACAAGACAACTTTATACAGGGAAATGGAGCTGTGCAGAAACTTATCGGTCAGCACCAACTTAAGGAGAGTGGTCTGGTGGGTGTAGGATAGGGTAGGGGGTGTCAGCCTTAGGTGTTCATGTCCCTGTCCTCCAACAACCATTCCTGAGATATTCCTCAAAGTCCTTTCACAGGTCCTCACCCCTGACTGACAAGCTGGGACCTCCTTTCCCCATAGCCTGAGTCAATCCCACTTACCTGGAAAGCTCCAAATTGGGATTTTTCCTTCTGGCAGGCATGGCTCTTCTACCTCCAATTTGAGGATGAGATCTGGTTTGGTAACCTGCTGCCCTGCTAATGAGAAATGACAGCGATACCTCCTTGGTCTTCAGAGCCTCTGAGAAAAAGGAAGGTGGAGTTTGGGGCAGTACAAGCGATATATCACTTGACACAATGGTCGTCAAACCAATTCACCTGAGTTTTGAGTTCACAAACACCTTGTCAGGAAAGCAAAGGGGGAAAAGGAACTCTGATCCATGGAATTTAATGACAGACTCTTCAATCAGTTCAGAGGCCTTGCAAGTTTCCATACTTGAGAAAGGAAAGGCGTTCTATCGGACAGAATAATCATAAACAGCAAAATTACCTGAGGAAGCCATTCTTACCCACAGAGACCAGGTTGCTGTAGGTTTCCAGCATCACATCTCTGTACAGGTTCCTCTGTGGAGGGTTCAGGTACTGCCACTCCTCCTGGGTGAAATCCACAGCCACATCCTCAAATGTCATGAGTCCCTATAATTGCACATTCTTTTATTCTAATATGCTTACCACTGGGTGATAAGGATGGAATGAATGTAGGGGAACTTCTGACTGGTTCCCAGTTCATGATGATAACTTAATACAGGATGCCTATCAAGTTAGTGACCTACTCTGTGGGAAAAAAAATCACAAGTCATGGTAGAGAAACTATTACATTAAATAACAGAATATTTAAGACAATGTGGTATGAGCACAAGGATAGACGGATAGACATATAGTCCAGTAGAACTAAAAAGATAATCCAAATATGTACGGACACCTGAGTTATGATAAAGTTGAAACTGCAAAACAGTGGGGACAGGATGATATTTTCAAGTAAATGTGGATGGGTTACCAGATATCTATATGGGGACAAAAATGCCATCTAACCCCCTAACTCTCACTATATACAAAAATCTGCTACAGGTAACTTGTAAATCTAATGTGAAAGGTAACACAATGAAGTGTCTGGAAAATAATATACGAAAATGTTTTCATAAGCTTGGGGTAGGGAAAACATTCAAAAACAAGACATGAAAAGCACTACTCATAAAGGAAAAGACATACATGTTACAAGATTAAAAATACAGCAGCAAAGGCAAGCTATAGATGGGGAGATTATCGGCAGCTTTCATAAGTGATAAAGCGTTCTGATCTGGAACATATAAAATAACCCCTACAAATCAAAAGAAACATACCAACAACGCAGAAAAATAGACAAGAGATGTGAATAGATACTTCACTAAAAAGAAAAAATAAACATATGGACATATGTTCTATGAACATAAGAAAATATACCCAACCCTGTTAGCACTCAGGTAAATGAAAATTTAAGCCACATTGAGACACCACTTGGCACCCACCAGAAACATTATAATTATATGACTAAAATGCCATAAGATTGTGTTGAAATGGGAACTCGCACACGCTGTTAGTAGGAATGTTAAAAACTGGTATAACTGCTTGGGAAAACAGTTTGGCATTATTTACTAAAGTTAATGATTTGCAAACACTATGACCCAGAAATTCTACTCTTAGGTGCACACTTTAGAGAAAATCATGCACATGTGCTCTAGAAAACAAGTACAAGGATGTTCACAGAAGCACTATTTCTAATACTAGGTTGTGGGAAAAATCCAAATGTCCCTCAACAATACAATAGGTAAATTGTGGCACAATCTTTCAAAGGAATACTATGTGGTAATGAAAAGGAATGAACTACAGCTGCATATCCAACATAGATGAATGTCACAATTGTACTAATGAGCAAAAGAATCCAGCCCCAAAAGAGCACATACTGCATGATTCTATTTATATACAGTTAGAGAACAGGCAAGCCTAATCCATGATGTCAGAAGTTAGGAGAGTGATTACCTTTGAGGCTGGTATTGATTGAAAGAGGGCATGAAGGGGGATTTAGGTCGTGATTTATGTTATAATCTTCACCTTGACCTGGGGGTGGCTCCACAGTGTGTTCACTTTGTGATAATTCATCAAGCTGTACACTTATAAACTGTACTTCATGTATGTTATAATTAAAGGTACTTTATATCTTTATACTTAAAATTATTTTTGACAAATGCAAAGGCACTTTGATGGAAAATGGGAGTTCCCATTTCAACAAATGGTGTTGGAACAATTGGATATCCATATGCCAAAAAATAGAAATAAAAAAAGAACTTCAATCCATACCTCCAACATATATAAAAATTAACTCAAAATGGATCACAAACCTAAATGTAAAATCTAAACCTATAAAATTTTTAGAAGAAAATATAAGAGAAAATCTTTTTAACCTTAGGTTTGCCAAGTATTTCTTTGATGTGACACCAAAACTCAAAAGATACTGTTAAAAGAATAAAAAGCCATGGAACGGGAGAAAATATTTACAAATCATATACCTGACAAAGAAGTTGTATTGAGAATACATAAGAACTAGAACTCTCAAAATTGAAAAAAAAAAAGGCAAAAGAGACATACTTTACCAAAGATATATAAATGGGAAATAAGCACATACAAAGATGCTCAACATCATTAACCATGAGGAAACTACAAATCAAAACCACAATGAGCTACCACTACATACGTATTAGAATGGGAAAAGAAACTGACAATGCCAAGTGCTGGTGATGTGGAACAACTGGAAGTCTCATTTATCATCGATAGGGATGCAAATGGAACAGTCACTTTGGAACAGTTTTCTAGTTTCTTATGAAGTTAAGCATATACTCCCATAGGACCTGCAATCCCACTCACAGGTATATTTACCCAAGTGGAAAGAAAACTTATGTAAACCCAAAAACCTGTACATGAACATTTATATAGCAGGTATATTTGTAATCACCAAAATACGGAAACAACCCAAATGTTTTTCAACCAGTGAGTGAAAAACAAACTGTAATCTATACAATGTAATACTAAACAATAAAACTGAAAGAACTAATGATACATGCAGCCAACATGGGTGAATCTCAAATGTATTATGCTAAGTGAAAGAAGCCAGACTCAACAAGCTACATACTGTATTATTCCATTTATATAACATGGGAAAGGCAAAACTGTAGAGACCAAAAATATATCAGTGATTACGAGGGGCCAGGGTGCGGCAAGGGGTTGACTACAAAGGGGAAATACAGTTGACCCTTGACAACACAGATTGACAATCTGACAACACAGATTTGAACTACATGGGTCCACTTATATGCAGATTTCTTTCAATAAATATATTGGAAAAATTTTTGGAGATTTGCAACAATTTGAAAAAACTCACAGATGAGTTGCATAGCCTAGAAATATTGAAAATATTAAGAAAAATTTAGGAATGTCATGAAAGCATAAAATATATGTAGATACTATTCTATCCTTACATAGGCATATGGTGATATTTATATAAAATTAATAATGTGTTAGTTTTCCTACTATTTTATAACTTTGCTTTCAAAGAATTTTATTACCGTACAGTATGCTGTTCTCTCTCATAATTGGAGAAACTGCTTATCAGCCTATCATCACAGGTAACTGGGTTTTTAAAAAATGTAACAATGTTCCCAATACTGTATTATGAATATGACTGTAATATTGTATGCCATAAAATTATATAACGATTCATTCATTAGTGTATAGGCTAAGCTACCATGAAGCAATCATATCGACTACACTATGCTACCATAAAGCAATCATATTGCTGCTTCTTCGTTATCAATGTATGAATCATTATAACTGTAAATAAATATGAATTTCTTTTTCACATTATCTTTTCATTGTTGATGTCCTGTTAATAATCTGTATAACATCTACAGTATTTTGTAGCATATAAAACAATATTAATGTAGGTACTGACAGACGTGATTCATCTTGTAAACAGACGACGCAAACTTAAGTATCGACAAATACAGTGCAGTACTGAACATGTATTTTCTCTTCCTTATGATTTTCTTAATGACATTTCCTTTTCTCTAGCTTACTTCATTGTAAGAATACAGTATTTAATACATATAACATATAAAATATGTGTTAATAGACTGTTTATGTTATTGGTAAAGCTTTTGGTCAACACTAGGCTATTAGCAGTTAAATTTTGGCGGAGTCCAAAGTTATACGTAAATTTTCAACTGTGCAGGGAGCTGGAACCACTAACCCCCGAGTTGTCCAAGCGTCAACTGTATTGGGAGGTGATAGAACTGTTCTACATCTTCATTGTGGCAGTGTCAAAACTTGCAGCGTTTGCCAAAAGATGCAGAACTGTACACTGAAGGCCTATTTTACTGTATACAGATTATACCTTAACTTTTTATTAAAAAAATTAAGGATCCTCCAGGTAATTTAGAATAACTTCACCTGTTAAAGGTGAAGTAGTTAAATCCAAATCTCTTCACATATCCCCCCAAAAACTATACAGATCAATATGAAGAACAAATAAAACTATACATAACCTATACCTTCAGTATAACTTATAATAGAAAATAGAGAGTACTATACACATTTCTAATTATCTATAATTGAAAAACAAATACCAAATTCTAGCTCAGCTGGCTTTCAAATTACTGCCACAAACCTTTCTGGAGTGTGAGAAGGGTATGAAGAAAACAGTCAAGAGAACAGAGAGGGGAGCAGAGAACCTAAGAATGAGCTGAAATCAAAGCTTAGAAAGAGAAAATCTACCATAAGTATAAAAACACTGAAAAATGGGCTAGATCAATCACAGCACCAGCTATAAGAAAGGTATATGGGACCCAAGGTGGCAGTCACAAAAAAGCATAGCCTCCAAGGGAGCAGATGATAAAAAGGAATGAGGAAGAACCATGTGGAGATTGGGTTGTAAAGGGGAAAAGCTAGAGGGGGAAATTGGAGGTCATGTGAGACAAAAAATGACCTAAACAAACTAAAACAAGTCAGAGCACACACAAGTGGCACCTCCACAGTGCCAAAAGAAAAGTCTCCATTAAGGGAACTGCAGTTTGCCTCACTGACAAAAGAGGGGGCTCTTGAGCCAAGAATCGTGCAAGTCACCACAACCTCCAACACTGTCCTTAAATAGATGAAAACAGTGTGCATCCATTCAAAGCTTCTTTGAGAACAATAGAAAATGAGAAAATATTTCAGGTGATAAGAAATTCACCCCACAATGGCATTAGCAAAATGACAGAGTAGGCAGCTCCCAGCCCTTAGCTTCTCTCCCACTACCACCCCAAAAATAAAAATTAAAAAACAAGCAGAAAAGTGTCACAACCAACTTTGTCAAAACTCTGGAAAACAAAGGTTTGCAGTAACCACATGGAATCAAGAAAAAGGCAACTTAAAAGACATCAGGAAAACTTCATGGCATCTTTACTTGTCCCTCTCCTAAAGGACAGCAGTCTTGAAGCAGCAGCAGCCAATGTTCCCCATGTGGGACCCCCAACCCCTAATTCTGAAGGAAGCAGAGCAGACCTTATTCACAAATTAGTGTGTGTCTGTTCTAACCTGTCTGGGGCTACCAGAAAGACTGATGTAAGGTGCTCCTCTCTGTTTCACCTAACTCTGAACTCAGGCCAGAAAGCAGTAGGCGTTGCTCTTAAAGGCTGCAAGGCAAACTAACAACCCAGAGGTGCCTGGGGCAAAAGATTACAGTCCAGACAGACAACAGACTGCCTAAGGCCTGAAAGGAAATACTGGGGGAGATTCTTTGGGAAATTAGGACATTCAAAAGCACCCATGTACAAGGGAATGTAGAAAGCCACACATATGCCCAGGATAAGACTCATGCTCACAAGAGACCTTAGAAGACTCTAACTGCTCTAATTCTTCCTAAGCATAGAAAAATGAAAAGCTTCCAAATTTGTACAAGAACTGAGTATAAATTTGACACATAAACTCACTTAAGGTTGTACAAAATAGGAAAATGCAGACTAATCTCATTTATGAACAACAGTGCAAAAAATCCTAAATAAAATACAGTTAACCCTTGAACAACATGGGGGTTAATCTACGTATAACTTATAGTCAGCCCTCCATATCAGTGGCTTTCCACATCTGTGGATTTTAGCACAGACCAAACATGGACTGTGTAGTACTGCAGTATTTACTATTGAAAAACATCCACATATAAGTGGACCCAAACAGTTCAAACCCATGTTGTCCAAGGGTCAACTGTATAAGCAAAAAGAATAGATCCACATTAAGACAATAATACATCATGACCAATTAAAATTTATTCCAGGCATACAATGATAGTTCAATATTAGAAGATTCATTAACATAAATCACCATTAAACAGACCTAAAGAGAAAACTTACATGATTAAGATAATTAATATAAGAAATGCTGATACAAAAATATTGAAACAGAATTCAATACCCAATCCCGATTTAAAAAAAAAAAACAGTAAAGATTAGAATAAATGGTAATTTCCTTAAAATAACCAGATAGGAAGGAAGGGAGGGAGGGAGGGAGGAAGGAAGGAAGGAAGGAAGGAAGGAAGGAAGGAAGGAAGGAAGGAAGGGCAGAAGTATGTTTTGCATAGGGGCTTTAGGGTGGGGGCTTTGGGTCACTCCCAGAGGGGCTGGAGACAGACAGCAGCCACATGGATAATCATGCTTATAAAATGAAGCCCTAATTAAAAACTCTGGGGGACTTCCCAGATGGTCCAATGGCTAAGACTCCGTGCTCCCAAAGCAGGGGACCCAGGTTCGATCCCTGGTCTGGGAACTAGATGCCACATGCCACAACTAAAGATCCTTCAGGCTGCAACTAAAAGATCCTGCATGCGGCAGTGAAGATCCCAAGTGCCACAACTAAGACCCGGCACAGCCAAAATAAATAAATAAATAAATATTTACCAAAAAAAAAAAAAAAACTCTGAACACCAAGGCTCACAAGAGCTTCCCTGGTTGACAGAACTCCATGTGTACTATCACACATCAATGCCAACCACACAAAGTCATGCACCCTGACTCCATGGGGAGAGAAAAATGGAAGCTCCATGTTTGGTACTTTCTAGGGCTCTGCTCTATGTACTTCTTCCCTTGGCAGGTTCCAATCTGTATCCTTTCCCTGTAACAAGCCATAACCATGAGTATAACAGCTTTCAGTGAGTTCTGTGAGTCCCTCCAGTGAATTGTCAAACCTAAGGGTGACCTTGGGGACCCCCAAACTTGTAATTGGTGTCAGAAGTGAGGGTGGTCTCTTATCGGGACAGTTCCCTCTAACTTCAGAGTTGTCCAACTCTTCATAGATAGAATGATAGAAAGTCACAAACATGTAGTTATCCCTAAGTTAATTTATAAATTTAATCTGATCCTAATTTAAAAAACAAGCTTTTTAATGGTACTAAACAAGGTAGTACTAAAGATCATATCAAAAAATAAATGTGCAACAATAGCTAGAAAAAGTCTGGAAAAGAGAAACTGTGAGGAAGGGAGTAGCCCTACCAGATACCAGAACACACTCTGATACAGGCATTCTCTCAAAGCACAGGGTGAAAGACCCACTTTTTAATAAATGGTGCTGGGTCAACTGGAGAGCAATTTGGGAAAGGCTAAATTGGATCCATACCTCATTACATACACAAGTATAAACACCAAATGGATCGGGAGCTAAATGTAAAAAACTGAAACCAAACAAAGTACTAGAAGAAGGCATGGGTGAATGTCCATATAACCTGAATGGAGGGAAAGACTTTCTAACTATGAATAAAAATTCAGATGTAATAAATGATTAATAAATACAACCACAAAAATATAAAAACACTTTGGCAAGTCCAAACACATAAGTCCAAAGACAAATGACAAACCAGGGGGGAAATCTGTTGCAACATATATCACAAGTAAAGATTGCTGTAACATATATCACAGATAAAGATTAATATCCTTAATATATAAAGAACTCTTAAAAATCAAAGGGAAACGAAGAACAAATACATGATAGAAAATTACACAAAAAACATAAGACAATTAACAAGAGGTATAAAAATGGCTCTTATAGATATTTTATTTATTTTTTGGCTGCACTGCGAGCTTGCAGTATCTTAGTTCCCCAACTAGGAGCTGAACCTGGAGCCATGGCAGTGAAAGTGCCGAGTCCTAACCACTGGATCTCCAGGGAACTCCCATAAATGGCTCTTAAATATATGAAATTACATTCAACTTTACTCATAATAATAGTAATGCTAATTAAAACTATACAGAGATATCATTTCTTCCCTAGCAGATTGGAAAAACTTAAAAGCCAGACAATATTCTCTGTTGGTACAGCCATAGAGAAACAGGTACTATCATACATTGTTGGTGGGAATGTTAAACAGTACAACCCTTATGGAAGGGAATTTAGCAATATCTAATAAATTGTGTTTACCCTTTGACCCATCAATGCCACTTGTAGGAATTTACATAGAAGATATACTTGCACAAAAAGGAAACAACTTATGCACAGTATATTTCATTTCAGCATTATTCTTAATTGCAAAATACTGAAACAACCAAAATTCACATGTATATAGGAGAATGGTTGAACAAACTGGTACATCCACTAATAGAATACTATGCAGCTATAAAAATGAACAAGTCACAGAAACAGAACAATCCAAAGTTCATATGAAATCACAAAAGACTCTGAATAGACAAAGCAATCTTTAGAAAGGACAACAAAGCTGGCGGCATCACATGCCCTAATTTCAAACTATATTACAAAGCTGTAGTAATCAAAATAGTATGGTACTTGCATAAAAACAGAACATAGATCAATGGAACAGAACAGAAGGCCCAGAAATAATCCCATGCATAAATGGTCAATTAATTTATGACAAAGGAGCCAAGACTATACAATGGGGAAAAGACAGCCTCTTTAATAAATTCTAAAATAAACTGTGTTGGGAAAACTGGACAGCCACATGCAAAAGAATGAAACTGGAGCACTATCTTATACTACGTGCAAAAATTAACTCAAAATGGATTAAAGACTTGAACATAAGACCCAAAACCATAAAATTCCTAGAATAAAACATAGGTAGTAAGCTCCTTGACACTGGTCTCGGTAATGATTTTTTTGGATATGACACCAAAAGCAAGGCAACGAAAGCAAAACTCAACAAATAGGACTACATAAAAAATAAAGAGCTTCAGTACAGCAAAGGAATCCATCAACAAAATGAAAAGGCAACCTACCAGACAGGAGAAAACACCTGCAAATCATATAACTGAAAAGGGGTTAATATCCAAAATATATAAAGAACTCACACAACTCAGTATCAAAAAAACAAACAACCCAATTAAAAAATAAGCAGAGGACCTGAGTAGACATTTTTCCAAAGAATACATACAGATGGCCAACAGGCACATTAAAAGATGCACTAATCATCAGAGAAATGCAAATCAAAACTACAATGAGCTATCATCTCACACCTGTCAGAATGGCCATTATAAGAGACAAGCAATAGCAAGTGTCAGCAAGGATGTGGAGAAAAGGGAATCCTTGTGCACTGTTAGTGAGAACGTAAATTGGTGCAGCCATTAGGGAAAACAGTATAGAGGTTCTTCAAAAAATTAAAAATAGAATTACCATATGATCCAGCAATTCCACTTCTGGGTATTTATTCAAAAGGAAACAAAAACACTGACTGGAAAAGATATATGCACCTCCATGTTCACTGCAGCATTATTTACAATAGCCAAGACATGGACTCAACCTAAGTGTCCATGGATGGATCAATGTATTAAGAAAATGTGATACATACAAACACACATACACACACACACACACACACACACACACACACACACAATGGAATATTATTCAGTCATAAAAAAGAAGGAAATCTTTACATTTGTGACAACATGGATGGATCTTTAGGGCATTATGCTAAGTGAAATAAGTCAGAGAAAGATAAACACCATATGATCTCACTTATATGTGGAATCTAAAAACAAACAAACAAACAAACAAAAGAACCCTCATAGATACAAAGAACAGATTGGTGGTTGCCAGAGCCAGGTGGTGGGGAGGGGGGTAGACAAAATAGGTAAAGGGGGTCAAAAGGTACAAACTTCCAGTTATAAAATAAATAAGTCCTGGGGATGTAATGCACAGCATGGTGACTACAGTTAATAATACTGTATCGTATATATAAAAGTTGCTAACAAAATAAATCTTAAAAGTTCTCATCATAAGAAAAAAACGTGTAACTGTGTGATGATGGATGTTAACTAGACTTATTGTGGTGATCATTTTGCAATATACACAAATATCAAATCATTGTGTTGTACACCTGAAGCTAATATAATGTCATATGTCAATTATATCTCAATTAAAATAAAATGAATGAGGACAATATTTGTAAACATACATGGAGCAATTTCTAGGTTATATTGCTAAGGGAAAAAAGCAAAGTGCAAAAGACTATAAATAAAGTATACTACCTTTTTGAGTAAGAAGGAAGGGGAAATTTTTAAAATATACCTTTATCTGCTTCTTTTAAAAAGAAACACTATAAGCATAAATCAGAAGCTAACAAGATTGGTTATCTCCAAGGTAGAGTGAGAATAGGGTAGAAGGTACAGGGGAGAGGTGACTCAAATCATATTAACATTTTACATATAAAGAATAAAATTAAATCAACAAAAATGGAAAGAAAGAAAATCTAAAATGGAATACCAACAGAAAAAAATGAACCTAACTGTATACCAAATAAATAACATAAGCACACTAGTTAGGAAAAAAAAAACCAAAAGGAAAAATTAATTCAAGTAACTTCTAAACAGAGTACTTTGATTACATATCCTCAGTACAAAAGGCATGCAAACAAATCATGTACTGTACTCAATAGGTTGATTTTTCACAGATGTGGGTGCAGGAATTCTGATTCTACTTTCTGTATATTGTAAGACTGAGCAAATGAGTCAATATATTGATGCTAGGATCCAGTGCTCTCACTGTTGGTGAAGGCAGATGCAAATATGGAATGAGAGAAGTCTAAGAAGATTCCTGGGATATTGTATGAATTCAAGGTGTGTGTGTGTGTATATACAGACACACACATACATACACAGACATATAAATAGAGACACACACACACAGAGTTCACTGAAAGGGCCTAGAAGTAATGACGCCCAGCAGCAATGAGCACACCCAGCACCCAGATTTTGATTTCTATAAATAATTATTTACTAACAGGAACCAGTGCTCCTTGAAGAAATGGCTGATTCTAGGCCTGGGGTAGGGAAAGTAAAAGATGGAGGCTGGAACATCTTATTATGTCGAAACTAAGGAAGTGCTCAGAAAATTATCAGGATGTGACAAAAGGACACAAAAGCCAGCTTAAAGGGGCTCCCACTGGATAACTCAGGGACAAGTGAGCAGCAAAATAAACAGTGACAGTAATGGATTATAATCCACTGAAAAAAATTAAAATCCATAAAAATAAAAATTCTGTATTACCGATGTAAATAAATAAATAAGAAGAGGAAGCCCCACCTGCTAACACCATCACTTACCTTGGGCATTAGGATACCAACATGTGAATTTTGGGGGCACACAAACATCCAGACCATAGCAAAGGTCAACAAACAAAAATCAATCATATTTCTATATACTGGCAATGAATACTCGCAATTGAAATTTTAAAAACAAAACCATTTACAATGGCTTAAAAAATGAAACATGCCATGTTGTTATGGAGTGAACTGTGTCCCCCCCTAAAATTCTTAAGTTGATGCCCAAACCCCCAATGTGACTGTATTTGGAGATGGGGCCTTTAAGAAGGTAATTAAGGTTAAATGAAGCCATAAGAGTGGGGCCTAATCCAACAGGACTGGTGTCCTTCTAAAAATAGGAAGAAACACCAGAGCTCCTTCTCACTCTGCAGATGCACAAAGGAAAGACTGTGTGAGGACAGTGAAAAGGCAGCCGTCTACAAGGAAGAAAGTTCTCACCAGAAACCAACCCTGATCTGGGACTTCCAGCCTCCAGAACTGTGAGAAAATAAATTTCTGTTGTTTAAGCTAGTCAGTCTGTGGTGTTTTATGGCAGCCTGAGCAGACTAATACACAATGTATATGCTCTGTATGTTGAAAATTACAAAATGTTGATGAAATCAATAAAATATCTAAATAAATGGAGAGACATACTGTGTTCATGGACTGGAAGACACAACATACTAAAGATGTCAATTCTCCCCAAACTGATCTATAGGTTTAACTCAATTCCTATCAAAGTCCTAGCAAGGGGACTTCCCTGATGGCACAGAGGTTAAGACTCCGCCTGCCAATGCAGGGGACACGGGTTCAAGCCCTGGTCCAGGAAGATCTCACATGCCGCGGAGCAATTAAGCCTGTGTGCCACAACTACTGAGCCCACGTGCCACAACTACTGAAGCCAGCACACCCTAGAGCCCGTGCACTGCAACTACTGAGCCCACGTGCTGCAACTACTGAAGCCCACA
Organism: Balaenoptera ricei; assembly: GCF_028023285.1. Classification (NCBI taxonomy): domain Eukaryota; kingdom Metazoa; phylum Chordata; class Mammalia; order Artiodactyla; family Balaenopteridae; genus Balaenoptera; species Balaenoptera ricei. The sequence goes on from NC_082660.1 coordinate 43,952,574, forward strand.
CGCCTAGAGCCTGTGCTCCACAACAAGAGAAGCCACCGCAATGAGAAGCCCACGCACCACAACAGAGAGTAGCCCCTGCTTGCCACAACTAGAGAAAGCCCGTGCAACGAAGACCCAACGCAGCCAAAAAAAAGTAATTAAATTATTCTAAAATTGATATATAATGACAAAGGCAAAGAAACAAGAATAGCCAAAAATTTTTGAAAAAGTAGAATAAAGTTGGAGAAGTCATACTACCTGATTTCAAGACTTACCATAAAGCTGCAGTAATGAAGACAGTGTGGTAATGGCAGAGGGTTAGATACACAGATCAACAGAACAGAAGAGAGTCGAGAAATAGACCCCACAAATATGGCCAACTGATTTTTGACAAACCATAAAATCAATTCAATGGAGAAAAGATGGTCCTTTCAACAAATGGGGTTAGAACAAATAGAAATCCATTTGCAAAATTATGAACCACGACCTAATCCTTACACCTTACATAAAAATTAATGGAAAATGGATCTTAGGTCTAAATGTAAACCTAAAACTGTAAAACTTATAGAATAGGAGAAAATCTTCATGACCTAGGTGATATTGTGATTTATAATAAGAAATATATTTTTGGTCTTAGCTCCCAATTTCTGGCAGAAAGAGCTCCTGAAACCCTTGGAGTTTCTTAAGTGAGGAAAGCAATAAAGGTGTCTTTTGTTATGTTAATGAGATGACTTTGGGACCCCCCACCTAAGGAGGGGGAGCTGGTTGACAGGAGAACCAACCACGTGATTAGAAGGTTGGAACTTTTAGTCCCGCCCCCCAACCTCGGGGAAGGGGAGAGGGGCCGGAAGTTGAATCAAAAGCCAATTGCCAAATAAATAAATAAATAACAACAACGCCAATGAGTTAATCATGCCTATGTAATGAAGTCTCCATAAAAACCCAAAAGGACTGGGTTCAGAGAGCTTCTGAATTGGTAGACACATGGAGGTGCTAGGAGAGTGACACACCTGGACCTAGAGAGGGTATGGAAGCTCCACACTTCTTCCCATATACTTTGCCCTTACACAACTCTTCCATCTGCATGTTCATCTGTATCCTTTACCATATCCTTTAATAAACTGGGGAACGTGTTTCCCTGAGTTCTGTGAGACACTCTAGCAAATTAGTCGAACTCAAAGAGGGGGTCGCTGGAAGCTCCAATCAACAGCTGGTTGGTCAGAAGCACAAGTGATAAGCACTGGGCTTCTGACTGGCATCTTAAGTTGGAAGGTGGGGGCAGTCTTGTGGAACTGAGCTCTTAACCTGTGGGATGGATCTGACACACTCTCCAGGTAGATAGTATCAGAATTAAGTTGTAGAACACCCAGCTGGTGTCACAGAGAATTGCTTGTTCTGAGGGGAAACCTCCACACATTTGGTGACCAGAAGTATCAGAAGTGAAGCGTTCTGTGTGAGAGTAAGATTCACAGGAGTGACACAGTATGAAAGAACTGGGTTTTTCTCTACATAGGAGGTAGAAGACTAGAGGTTTTCCATTTCACCTAGGGTTAGGCAAAGAGTTCTTAGACCTGACACCAAAAGCACAACCCATAAAGGAAATGGTTTATAAATTGGACATTTTCAAAGTTAAAAATTCTTGCTCTGTGAACAACACTATTAAATGAAAAGACAAGCTACACACTTGGAGAAAATATTTACAAACCATGGATCTGACACAGGACTTGTACACAGAATATATAAAGAACTCTCAAAACTCAGTAGTGATTGGGCTTCCCTGGTGGCGCAGAGGTTAAGAATCCGCCTGCCAGGGGGCTTCCCTGGTGGCGCAGTGGTTGAGAATCTGCCTGCCAATGCAGGGGACACGGGTTCGAGCCCTGGTCTGGGAAGATCCCACATGCCGCGGAGCGACTAGGCCCGTGAGCCACAACTACTGAGCCTGCGTGTCTGGAGCCTGTCCTCCGCAACAAGAAAGGCCGCGACAGTGAGAGGCCCGTGCACCGCGATGAAGAGTGGCCCCCGCTTGCCGCAACTAGAGAAAGCCCTCGCACAGAAACGAAGACCCAACACAGCCAAAAATTAATTAATTAATTAAAAAAAAAAAAAGAATCCGCCTGCCAATGCAGGGGACACGGGTTCGAGCCCTGGTCCGGGAAGATCCCACATGCCTCAGAGCAACTAAGCCCGTGTGCCACAACTACTGAGCCTATGCTCTAGAGCCCTCGAGCCACAACTACTGAGCCCACGTGCCACAACTACTAAAGCCCGCACACCTAGAGCCTGTGCTCTGCAACAAGAGAACCACTGCAATGAGAAGCCCGCACACTGCAACAAAGAGTAGCCCCCGCTCACCACAACTAGAGAAAGCCTGCCCACAGCAACGAAGACCCAACACAGCCAAAAATAAATAAATTAAATAATTTTAAAAAAACCTCAATAGTGATAAAACAAACAATCCAATTTAAAAATGGGCAGAAGACCTGATTGGACACTTCACCAAAGAGGATATGTAAAAAGTAAATAAGCATATATAAAGATATTCAACATCATTGGCCATTAGGGCAATGCAAATTAAAGCCATCATGAGATAACACTACACACTAGAATGACTAAAATTAAAAACGCAGTTGACCCTTGGACAACATGGGTTTGAGCTGCATGGGTCCACTTATACGTGGATTTTTTTCAATAAATGCATACTACAGTACTACACGATCTGCAAGTTAGTTGGAAACACACATGCAGAGGGCCTATTGTAGGTAGATTTTCAACTACTGGGGGAGTCAGTGCCCCTAACCCCAGCGTTGTTCAAGTGTCAACTGTACTGACAATACCAAGTGCTGGCAAAAATGTGAAGCAATTGGAATTCTTATACATTACTGGTGGAAATGAAAAATAATTCAACCATCCTAGAAAACAATTTGGCAGATTCCTAAAAAGTTAAGCCATACACTTACCATATGACCCAGCAATCCAATATTTACTCTAGAGAAATGAAAACATATGTTCACACAAAAACCTGTGTATGAATGTTTAAAGTAGCTCTACTCACAACTGCCAAAAACTGAAAATAATTCAAATGTCTTTCAACAGGAGAATGGATAAATAAGCTGTGGTACATCTACATCATGGAATGCCACTCAGCAATAAAAAGGAAAGAACTATGGACACACACAACTTGGCTGAATCTCCAGGGAATCATACTGAGTGAAAAAAAAATCCAATCTCAAAAGGTTACAGACTATGTGATTTGAATTATATCACATTCTTGAAATGACAAAATTCTAGAAATGGAGAACAGATCAGTAATTGCTAGAAGTCTAGGCATAGGGTGAGGGGGGGAAATGGATGGATGTGGCTATAAAAGGGTAACATAAGGGATCCTTGTGGTGATGGAACTGTGTCTTAACCATATCAATGTGAATATCCTGGTTGTGACATTGTGCTATAACTTTGCAAGATGCTACCATTGATGCAAACTGGGCAACGGATACATGAGATCTCTCCGTATTATTTTTACAACTGCATGTCAATCAACTGTTGCAAAAGAAAGTTTAATTTGAAAAAAGGAAAGCTATATACTGTATGATACCATTTATATGACATTCTTGAAGAGATAAAACTCTAGTGACACAGAACAGGTCTGTGGTTGCCTGAGGTTACAGGGAGGGGAGGATATGACTAAAAGGGGTTGCATGAGGCAGTTTTTTGGCGGGATGAAACTATTCTCTATCCCACAGATTAGTTATAACAATCTACATAGGTGTTAACATTTATCGACCTGGACAACAAAATCAATTTTACTGTACACTAATTTTAAAAATAAAAAAAATTTAAGTGAAAGAAAAAAGATGGTGGGCTGTGGGTGCCTACAGGACTTTGTCTCTGGCCAAATGAGAATCAGAAGTCCAACTGAGAAAATTACTTCAGCAAAATCATTTGGAAGACAAACAAATTCCCTAAGATATTTCATTCCCAAATTACATCTAGATATTATGTCTCCAGCTCACTGAAGAATGCTATAAGGAATATCTGCAGGAAACCATAGGCTGCATTTATCATTAGGCTGTGACTGAAGACAATTCCACCATCCACACGAAGATTCAGCAAAGAAACGCCTTGAAAGGCAATTGCAGGAAACCTTTACTTCCCTGAGGGCTTGATGTGTTCTCTCTTTGATGAGTAAAGTGAGCCAGATTACCTCTGGCTGCCAGAGGCGCAAAGAGAAATTTGCAACACAACTAATATTGTACTGCCGTTAACTGTCTGTTGCCCTAAGTCATTTGTCTACATTCTAATCTGGCCTTGCTGCTGTCTCATTTTCCCTGATTCTAATGCTTATTTATAAATAATTTTCTCTTTTATGTCTGAGATTCCTACATCGCTCATCACATTCATGGTAAAATAAAAGAAGGAACAGACAATATCCTTACCTGGGGTTTGGCCATTTCCTGCTCTTCTTGGGAAAAGACAGAGATGTGTGAAGCCTGAGCTAAAAGAGTGGAGAAGTGGAGAGCATATGAGAGACCCCATCAGGCTTCCAGTGCCCAGAATTATCTGCCTAGAAATCCCCTCACATGAAGCTGCTCTGTGGAAGTTTGGGCGACCATGTGGTTTTAACAACCACTTGTGTATTCTTGAGTCTTTTCCTCATGTGAACATCTAACACAAAAGGTTTTCTTCTATATATACTTGTGTACTGACTCAGAAATTGTATTTCTAGGTATTTTCCTTAATGAAATAATGTATCATAATTTCTCTGTAAGTACCTTCATCTCAGCATTGACTTTAACAATGCCAAACTTAAACGATCCTCTATGACCCATGATATGGGATTAATAAGGAAATACAAGGGATTAAATTCTATGTAGCTACTGAAAATAATGTTGTATGGTACTGTACACTTATTATCTGTGTATTTTCTGTACATATATCTAAATTACAAGTTTTTTTAATGTTACAGAATAAATCTTTAAGCTGAATGGCAGTAACTTCTAAATGAAAGAAAAGGCAGGTTATCAAACTTCAGGAACGCATTTTAAAACCATACGTTAAATGTTTAAAAATGCATATCCCTTATACATACTAAAAAGTGTCTAAAGAATGAACATTTAAACAGAGGGGGCTAAAATTAGTTCTTTTTTATTTTCTTCTCTATTTTCTAATCAATCTATAATGCAAATGTGTTACGTGTTAAATGCCAAAAAAAAAACCCCCACTGAACTTTAACACTATTATTCCCAGGCGTTTTAAGCCCGACCCCCGCGCCCCGCCAGACCCCACAACACCAGACCCTGCCCACGCCTCCCAAGCCCCAGGCTCTGCGCGAGGCCCCTAATCAGGTGAGTTCTCTCAGGTGCCTCTTCTTGCTTCTCCTCACCTCACTGGGGACGTCTTGCCCAGGAGCCAGAAGGAAGCCTTCGGGTGCAGATTCACTTCAGCTGGAGCATTCACACAAGGCCCCTACCTCGGGGCTCGGGCAAGGGGAGAGGAACAGAGGGAGAGGCGGGGGCGCCTAACGAGGAGCTTGAGGGGTGCGTATGAACCCTTAGCGCAGGTCACTGTGCTGGAAAATGTGTAAAAGTCAACGTTTAATATGCCCCATTCAACCCCGACTAGCCCCATAACTTTGTCTACCACTGAGCCCACAAACCCTCATTCGCTGACCTCTCGGTCCACCCCACAACCTCCCACAACAGTGACGCCCCAAAACCCGCTTCATTCGTCCCCCAGAACTCCCCATCACTCAGCCCATCACCCCTACCACTCGCCCCCTCAACCTCTCTCTCGACACAGATTTTGTGCTCGCTGCAGAGGAGACCGTTACGAAAACTGGCCCCGAGAAGCACTTCCGCTTTGGGACCAACTCCGGCTCCGCAGCCCAGAGGGCTGTAGCGGCCGGGTGTGCGCACGCTCAGTGGGGGCTTTGAGCCCGCGTACACCAATAGTCAACACGGGGCCCCCTCCCGCCTGCCGGACGCGAATGCGACGGGGCTGCGGCGCAGGCGCAGAGGGGAGATGGCCGCTCCGGTGACGTCACTGCTCTGAAACGATGGCCGCGCCCACTGCGTCTTTTCCCTTCGAGGGTGGCAGTGTAGAACAGGTGCTTACGTTGATCTGCGGAGGCCGTCATTCCTAAGACTCCAAAGATCGGTTTCCTTATGGAGGGAGGGGAAGGGCCCAATTAAGGAGAATGCTAGCAGGCGGGAATTTCATGTCTTGAGCCTGGAGGGCAGTATCGGGTTTGCAGGTGTAATTGAATAGGAAGTCGGGATGCGTGGCAGAATTGCTCAGCATGCACAAAGGCTAGGAGGTAGGGAGAGGTCACTGGCTCCATCCAGTGGCTAAGGCTGGGAGTGTACAGTCTAGCGTTTGAAGGACGGTGTGCAGACAAACACGAAGCTGAAGAATAAATAAATGGCCACCTAGTACACACACGCACCGGGATGAAGGGGATGTGTTAAGTAGTGGCTGACAATGTTGTTGTCTCAGGATGGGCAGGGACGATCTCCTTTTGTCGGGGGTGACAGTTAACGCTGATCAAAAGGAGCCGGCCACACAAATATTTGAAGCAAAGAGCTTCGTGGTGGAGGGCGCGGCTGTTACAAAGGCCCTGAAGTAGGACCTGGTTTGGCACGTTGGAGGAACAGAAACAGTGTCAGTGTGTTGGGAATATAGAAGGTGTGGGCAAGGGAGAAGTGAGTGGGTGCCAGATGCTGTAGGGCCTCCTCTGCCAGGGACAGAGCTCATGTCTCATTCTGACATAATGGGATGCCCTTAAGGGGGATCAGATTTTTAAAACACCAGTCTGAAGCAATCTAGCATTATATATTAACTTTAAAAATACACGTATACTAGGCTCTTGTTTATTGCCTGTCTTGAACCGCTAGGACATGAGCTCCACAGGAATTTGCTTAAGCACCTCCCGTACGCCAGGTAGTGTTCTAGATATTGGGAATACAGCAGGAGAGAAAACAGAACCAACCAAACAAACAAACATGATGGAGACAGCCTGGTTGCAAACTCCCACCTACCAGCCGTGTAATCTAGGTCAGGACTCAACTCCTCTGTGCTAAATTTCCTCATCTATAAAATGGGGGATAATGACAGCACCTACCTCGTTAGGGCTGTGGTGACAAATGAGCTGATAATTGTAAATGGTTTAGAACAATGCCTGGAACACAGCAAGTGCTGTGTAAGTGATGATGATGATTAAAATAAAATTAGATGTGTGTATGTATAAAACTTTTTTTAATAAGAAGAAAAAAATAAAAAGATGACCTGCAGGCTGCTTTGTGAATGACAGATTGCAGAGGGCAAGGGCGAAAACAGGAAGAACAATAAGGAGGCTCCTGCCAACAGGCCCAGCAAGTGATAATGGAGGCTGAGACCTAGCTCAGTATCTCCTGTGTGCCAGGCACTGTGTGAAGCACATGACATGACCTGCCTCAGATAGTCCCCACTTTCTGTGAACAATCCTGTGGTCCCACCCGTCTTGTTAGGTGAGGAAACTGAGTCCCAGAGAGACTAAGTAACTTGCCCAAAGTCACACAGTTTCCCAAGATCGGATCCTTAACTTCTACCCAATAATACTCTTCTTTTGTTTATTCAGTATCCCACAGAACTTCCAGAAAATATCTGAGGGTCCTCATTCCAGAACCATTAAAACTAGGCAAGGAATTTTTTTGGGGGGGGGGGCCCAGGAATATAGATGGAGCTTCCTAGCAGACAAAGCAAAGAGAGAAAGCAGGGAAGTAACTCAGGTCTCTTGCTCTCTTAAGGATCTCTGCCTTCTGGGTACAAAACTTGTCAACTCTCTTAATGCATTAGGAGGTGGAAAATAGGAGGGGCTGGACCTTTAGGGCCCCTGTCAGTCTGGCTTCTTCCATCCTGTAAACATAACTTCTCCGCCACCTTGTACACACATATATATACACACACCCCTGTGTGTAGGGGGAAATCCTATAGGGTTGGTGGGTGTTGGGGTACAGTGATTTCCAGCTCCAAAAATATTCTGAGCCAGTGATACAGCCCTGCAGAAGCTGTCCCAGGGTTCACAGTGCATATCCACAAGCTACGTGAAACCAGATTTTCTGCTGTGGAGCTAGGATGCCCACTCTCTGTCCTGGGCATCCTCTACCATCCGTCCCTACAGGTACAAACTCATTCAGTGGCCTAAGCAGCAGGTAGCTAGGTGAAGGGGTGTGGAAAGCTGACAGGTAGCTGGTCCCACCACAGAATCTGCACGATGTGACACTCCAACCCAAAGGCCACCCCCACCTCGCTGGTGAGTCATTACAACTGCTCTTAAGATACATTTTCTCAAAACTGTGGAAGTGTTGCCAATTGTAAGCAATCATTTTGGACCATAGGTAGCAGGTGAGTTTGGCAGAGCTACAGCATAGGAGCAGCCAGCTCTCTGGTGAGCTTGGAGCTGCCAATCTAGCCCTGCCTCCAAGAGAGGAATCCCCTTCCATCCTCTTGAAGCCATTGGTATTTAGGGTGGTATTGGTATGTGCAGCCAAACTGAATCCTGAACAATACATCAGACTTTTCTGTCCTGGCAGATGTGTCACTAAACAGAGACATGTGGGCCCAGTGGGGGTGGGGGGCGTGAATAAGGGTGAATGAAGGACAAATTGGGAATGAATGGGGGCAAGGAGAGACAAAGGGGGATGGCAGGGAGGTGAATGAGCAGTGGAGTGGAGTGAATGTGGGTAGTGTGGGGCAGAGTGAGGGAATGACTACGCATTCAATTTTGAATCAATTTAAGATTATGGATGAGACTGAGTAAGTGATGGGAAAATGAGGCACCGTCTAAGTGGCAAAAAGTGAAAGAGGGAGTGGACTGTGAGTGAATGGGACGCTGTGAAAGGTGGTGAATGTGAATGGGGTTGATAAAGCATGAGAGTGCAAGTCGATATGAGTACTAAGGATTGAAGTGTAAATGAATGATGGTTTATGGGGCACAGTATGAGTAAGGAGAGGTGAATTTAGGGAGAAAGTAGCAGTGAATGGAAGTCATGTGAGGCACAGAGGGAAGAATGGGGGGCACAAGGGGCAGAATAAGAGGAAACAGAAATGAATACATGGTAGAATGTGAATAAGTGAATCGGGTCAAGTTTGTTTGAGTGGGGATACTACGAGGGAGGAGAGCGACCAGAGGTGAATGAGAGGCAGACTGGGATTAGATGGGGCAGGTAATGCGGGGCAGCGTTCCAGTAATGTGCAGAGATCCCAGTGGGAATCAGCCCAGGTGAATGAGCCAAAGCATGTGCGTGGATGGAGGTAATGTTGGGCAGAGTGAGAGGGGATGGAAGTAAAGAGCAGAAGAAGGTGAGGAATTGGGTATTGTGAGGCAAAGGGAGAGGGGATGAAGGTCACATGGCCCAAGGTGAGTAAAGTGGGGGAAATGGAGCCCGATGTGAGCAAAAAGTGGTAAATCCGAGGCAGAGTGTGACTGAACAAGGGTACCGCGAGGCAGAGTGGGAGCAACTCAACATGAATCGGGAGCAGAACAAGACTGATGAGTGGAAACAGGGGTTACATCGGGAGTGACTTTAAATGAATGAGATAATGGGAGGCAGTGAAGATTGAGAAAGAATGGAGGTGACCAAGTGTAGAGTGAGTATGTGTGGATAACTTGGGCTAGTGTTTGGGAGTAATACAATTTCAGGAAATGCAGGTAATATGGGAGGAGTGCTTGAGAGAATAGAAGTGAAGAAGGGGCAGAAATAGAGTGAATGAGGGAGGGAATGAGGCCCAGAGTCAATGAACAAAGGTGAAGGATGGGCCACGTGAGAGCGTATGGGAGTCATTTGATGCAGTGTCAGGCAGTGAAGGTGAAAGTAGGAAAAGAGAGTCTGGGAGTGAATGGAGGTGAAGAAGGAATAGGATGTGAGAGAGCTTGGGTAAGAGTAAGTAGAGGGTTAGGGAATTGCAGTAACACGAGGCCCAGTGTGAGTGAATATAGGTGGATAAGAGGCAGTGTAAGTGGACGAGGGAATAAAATGTAGAATGAGAACGGGGGTGAAAAAGCAGTAGAGTGAACATGTATATGTAATATGTAATGTGTAATATGTAATGTGGGGCAGAGTCTGATTAAATGGGTGTAACGTGGGGCAGATTCCAGTAAATGAGGGTGGAACAGAGCACACTAAGTGAAGAGAGGTGAAGGAGGTGCTGAGAATGAGTAAATAGAAGTAATGTGGAGCAAAGGGGAGAGCACAGTGGTCATATTTTATAAAGCATGAGGAATCCGAGGTGGTAGTAGGCATGGTGTAGTGACCAGAGCTGACTACTCAGCAGAGTGGGGGAAATGGAGGTGATGAGGGGCAGAATGAGTGGAAATGGAGGTAACCAAGTGGTAGAGCATGATTAATGGGAGTAGAGTGGGACAGTGTTAAGGAACGTAGGGGAATGTGGGCTGAGTGTGAGGTCTACTACCTGGGTCCTGTCTGTCCTTTTTGTGTCCCCAGCCCCTCTCTCCCTGCATCCCTTTCTGATATCTCTGGGTTTCTCCCTGTCCTTGTCTCCTTCCACCTCTGTGTATACATCAGTATCTTTCTTTTTCTTTGTGTCTTTAACAGAGCTAGCACAGGGGAAGATGGTGAGATGCCCAACCCTCTGGCTTCTCTGTTCCAGAATCTGTCACTTAGATCTTCACAGAGCCCAAAATTCCAGCATATCCTTAGTTCTGAGCACTGGAGGGTGAGTCTGAAGCAATGGGTCAGTTAGGAGGGCTTGTGGGTGTCATAATGCAGGCCTGGGACACTATGGTGGTGACCCTGGCCATACTGATGCCTGCCACTGTGGATGCCAAGATCTTCGAACGCTGCGACCTGGCAATGAAGCTGGAGGAGGCGGGCCTCAACGGCTTCAAGGGCTACACCATTGGAGACTGTGAGACTCGTCACCCCAAGTCCCACCCATGCCACGGGCCGCCCACCACACTCAGACCCAGGCCCTTCCCCTTTGCCATTTGTTACCTCCCAGGCTAGGGAATGATCCTCTCAGTCACTCTCTGACTATGATGAGTATTTTAACTAACTCTAGTTTCATCATCATTGCCTTCACAACCATTTACCCTCATCTCTACTAACACCGCCATCACTACCATCAATGTCATCACTGCTGTTATCACCACGAATACCATCACCACCACCATTACTGGTATCTCACCAGAATCACCAACATCAACCCCAAACCAAGATATTCACCCCCAACAACTAAGATGAAAACCATCCCTGCCCCACTCCCTCATCCTACCCTCTCCCCTATTCCCAAGACCCATGCCCATCTGCTACCTCCCCCCTCCCTGCCCCAGGGCTGTGCATGGCGCACTATGAAAGTGGCTTTGACACCTCCTTCGTGGACCACAATCCTGATGGCAGCAGTTCATATGGCATTTTCCAGCTGAACTCCGCCTGGTGGTGTGACAATGGTGTTACACCTACCCAGAACCTCTGTCACATGGAGTGTCATGGTAAGGCAGCATTGAGGACACCTTGAAGCCCTGCCTGGCCCCACTCCCCAACACGCAGAGGGCAAGACTGTCTAAGCCATAGCCTTGAGTAACAAGCAGAAAAATGATAGGGAAAGGAGCAGAGTTGCCTGGGCTGTTACAGACACCAGCCTGTATCCTTACCCAGATTGCACTGAGATGTTGTCTAGGTCAGGAGGACTCAGAGCTCCCAAACCTCACCTAGAATGGAGGCTGCCATTTTCTAGGACTCAGGAAACAATACACTTAGCTCCAAGTGGAATGGAGGGGGAAACTGTCCTGATTTGGGGTTGGGGTTGTCCAGGCCCTGAAGGAAGAAGCAGATATCTGTCTGTAGGAACAGAAACAAGGTACCTCTGTGCAGAAAGGAAAGAATTTTCCAGACAAGAGTGTGGTATTGTTGAGGACAAAATTGAATAGCAGTAGAAGTTGTTCAGGGTTGGCCAAAATGGTGTTTAAGGTTGTCCAAGATAGGCCAAAATGGAGACTGTGGTTATTTGGGACCAGCCCAAGTGGAGGTTGAAGTTGTCCAAGTCCTGCCACAGTGACAGAATAGATCACCCAGGACTTGGCAGCTTGAAGGCTGAGGCTATCCAGGACTAGTCAACATAGTGGTTGAGATCATTAGTCAGAATGGCAGTTAAGGTCATCCTCGTCTAGCCACCATAGCAGTTGATGTCATCTAGGACCAGGCACCATGGTAGCTGAAGTTGAACAGGACTAGCCAACATAGAGACTGAGGTCTCTTGTAACTAGTAAAAATGGGTGTTGATGTTATCCAGGACCTGACAACATAGTGTTTGAAGTTCCCAGGACTGACCAACCTTGCAGTTGAGTGGCTTCCCAGCCAGCCAACAGCCATTGCAGTTGAGATCATTCATAACCATACAAAATGACAGTTGAAGTCATCTGGAACTGGCCAACATGGAGTCTGAGGTTGTCCAGGACCAGCCAACATGGTGGTTGAGGTTACTCATAACCAGCAAACGTGACAGTCAAGATCACTCAGGATCAGTCAATGAGTTAAGGTTGTACAGAACCAGTCAACATGGCAGTTGATGTAATTCATAGCCAGCTAATAAGTGAATCAAGGTCATCTAGAATCAGGCAATATAGTGGTTGAAGTTATTCAGGCCCCAAGAAACCCAGAACCCCTTGTCCCTTCATACACTGTCACCCTGTCTCCAATACACCAGATTACTATATCCCTCTCTTCCTCCTAGAACTGTTCAACCGCCATATTCTGGATGACATCATGTGTGCCAAGCAGATAGTGTCCTCACAAAATGGTATGAATACCTGGTAAGTTTCATGGGGATGGCTTGGACTCTGGGCAGCCGGGATAGTGGCATTGCCACCCCATCAGCCTGTCCACTTCATCCTCCCTCTCTCCCTTCATTTCCCAGGGATTCTTGGAACCAGCACTGTTCTGGCCATGATTTATCTGAATGGCTCAAGGGGTGTCATATGTATGCAAAACCTTACACAACAGAAATTCATTCATGACTCAGCTTCCCAGAGATAGAGATTTCATTTTCCTTTCTGTTCTTTCTTTTGTGGATTTAACAAAGGATGATATCTATAAACAATGCAAGAGACCCCTGATGTCTGACTCTCTTCATTTTTCCAATGCCTGAAGGTACCCCTATTCAATCTCTCCCTCCATATATTCAAAGCTCTAATCAGGGGACACGAGATCACTCAGGGTGGGGGTGGAGGATAATGTAGTGATTAAGAGCATAGGTTCTCCTGGGTTCAGAAACAATCTCTACCACTTACTGTCCCCAAGTTGCCTTGGGTGAGGCACTTAATTTCTTTGTGCCTCAGTTTCCTCATCTGCAAAATGAGGATGATAGTGGTAGTAACTATCTCATGGGTTTCTGAGAGAATTAAATGAATTAATGTTTGTAAAGCACATAAAGCGTTTAGTACACAAGACAATTCTAGGTCTGGAAATAGAAGGGTGGTGTGGGGAGGTATGAAAATTGGCTTCCCTTAAAAAGTATCACTCTCTGTTGAAGTAACTACAGGGTCTTTAATTAAGGTAGATACAGTCTCTTCAGGGGAAAATGGAATTGGTTTCAGCTTACAGAGAAAGCTCAGTGGGAATTAGGATTTTAAAGTATTCACATTCTCCCACATCCTCCCACATTATTACCATTCTAACTCTCAGCCCCCAACTCCTTCTTTCATGATCTGTAACCAAAGTTTCAAATGACAAACTGGAAATTTAGGCCAGGAATTCAATGGCTGCACAAGGTAATAATTATTTTTACAGAATCCCCGGGTTTCAGTCTATGTCTTGAGCAGAGAATTTAGGAATTTGAACTTGCCATTCTTTCTCTTTGTGCCGACCAGCCCCATTGGAAGCAGCCACCCCCGTGAGGAAGCAGTCCCTCACGTCCTTTGTACTCTTTGGTTGGGGTGGATATTCAACTACCCAAAGCCTTGTTTTCAGTGTTGACTTCATCCAGATAAGCACAGATGATCATTAAAGCAGTTATCTGCTACTGCATGCCAAGGAATGCCAGAGCCCCCTTCTTTAATGCCACCTGGATTTCCCCTGCCTTCAGCCCCAACCAGCCTAGATAACCAAATCTCACATTTCCCTGGGGTCCATAAAAGGTACCATCACTCTGGATACCAATTTCTGAATGAGATAGTTATTTATCAAAAGCAGCATAAATAAACTCTGGTGAACTTAAGTGAAAAGCAGATCTCCTAAAAGCCTATCAGGTAGCTCATAGTATTTCTGGGAAGACTGCATGATCTAGCTCAGACAGGGGGAAGGTCCACACAAAGGAGAAGCCAGGAGGATTCCCTGGTGGCGCAGTGGTTGAGAGTCTGCCTGCTAATGCAGGGGACACGGGTTCGCGCCCTGGTCTGGGAAGATCCCACATGCCCGGAGCAACTGGGCCCGTGAGCCACAATTACTGAGCCTGCGCGTCTGGAGCCTGTGCTCCGCAACAAGAGAGGCCGCGATAATGAGAGGCCCGCGCACCGCGATGAAGGGTGGCCCCCGCTTGCCGCAACTGGAGAAAGCCCTCGCACAGAAACGAAGACCCAACACAGCCATAAATAAATAAACAAATAACAAAAGTGATTGTTTAAAAAAAAAAAAAAGAAGAAGAAGAAGAAGCCAAAATCTTGAACGTAGAATAGGTTGGGGCAAGAATATTGGCATTATCAACTGTTGCTACTTCTGAAAACTGGATTTGATGCCCTAGTGTTTCCTTTACATTGTTCCGATTATGCATCCTTTCTAATAATTTACAATATTTATAGTATATTTATCATTGTTATTCCTTTAGTGGTTATCTTTAAATCTCTAATTTTATATCATTTGATAAACTCTTTTTTCTGTAGGTAGCACTTATTCCCCATTATGAGAGATGTCAAAGCAGCTGTTCTTCATAATAGACTGTATTAGGTTTTTTTCTATGAGAGTTTGATATTAAATCTGGAATATTTCCCTTAATATCATTGCCATGGGACTATGTTTATTGAAATCAATTAAATTGGGTTTCTCTTGATACCTGTGCCCAGATTTACCATGAGGTTTGGCTCTCATATATTCAAGGCTTCAAAGGACTGCAGTCTTGAACAACCTCTCTGATGTATAATGGTTATTCACTATACACCCATGATAACAACTACAGAGGCCAAGTATTTTGCACCAGGGTCTTGGCTCTTGCTATTCCTTATGCCTGGAATGTTCTTACCCCCAGTATGGCTGGCTCCTTATTTTTAGAAAGACCTTCCCTGACCACCTTAGCTAAGGCATGATCCTTTCACCTCACCTTTTTCTTTTCCTTTCACATTTTTATGAAGGATTTTCCATTTTCAGTTCTTTTGCAAAGTTTCTCTTTTCTCTGAGTTCTTTAATCCATGATGAACTTTAACTTCTGGAAGGTTTTTCTTATATTCAGGAAAGCCATAGGGTTTCTCACCTATGTGGGTTCTTCGATGTAGAGTGAGTTTTGACTTCTCTCTGAAGGCTCTACTACACTTATCACATTTATAGGTTTTCTCTCATGTGTGAGTTCTTTGATGTATAACAAGATATGATTTCAGGGAGAAAGCTTTCTCACATACATTACACTCATAGGGTTTCTCCCCAGTGTGAACTCTCAGATGAATAATGAGATATGACTACTGGAAGAAAACTTTGTCATATTCTTTGCATTCATAGGATTTCTCAAATTTTTCTCCTGTATGAGCTCTCCGATGTAACATAAGATAGTACTTCAGGGAGAAGACTTCCCCACATACAGTACATCCATAGGTTTTTTTCTACTGTATGAATTCTTTGATGAGCACTGAGATTCAGCTTAAGGGTGAAGGCTCCTCCACAGTCTGAACACACAAAAGGTTTATCTCCTGTATGAGTTCTTTGATGTCTACGTGATTTTGATTTCTCTCTGAAGGATTTGCCACATTCATTACATTCATAGGGTTTCTCTCCTGTGTGTGTTCTCTGATATGTACCTTTTGATTGAAGGTTCTCCCACATTCATTACATTCACAGGATTTCTCTTCTGTGTGAGTTCTCTGACGTATAATGAGGTTTGTCTTTTCTTGGAAGGCTTTGCCACATTCGTTGCATGTATATGGTTTTTCACCTGTGTGCGTTCTCTGATGTATATGCAGTGCTGATTTCTCTCTGAAGGATTTGCCACATTCATTACATTCAAAGGGTTTCTCTCTTTTGTGCGTTGTACTTCTGATGTACACTGAAGCGTGCCTTCTTGTTGAAGGCTTTTCTGTATTCTGTGCATCCGTAGGGTTTTTCTCCTACATGAGTGATCTGATGAGCAATAGGAGTGAATTCTTGCTGAAAGTTTTTCTACACTCAGGAAATTAACAGATTTTCTCTCCAGCTTGAGTTATATTATGCTGAACAAAGAATGGGTTATGCTTATGACCTTTCCCACCCACATTATGGTCATGGGATTTCATTCCATTATTTTTCTTAAGCCTGCCATGAATTAATAATTTTCCACATACATTACATTCATAACATTCTGAGCTGCAAAGCCTCTATTATGACTGAGTAAACCCGAATTATCTTGAAAACTTTTCTGAGTCATATATACAGGGAGTGTGTAATGAAGAAACCACCCCTGTGCTCTGAGGAAGTGGGTTTACAAATCCATTATATTCATGACCTCTCTCCTTAGTCAAATTTTTCTCATTAATGGCTATAGCTTGCCTCAGGTGTCTGTTTTGGTTTTTCTGGTACCTCTCCAGCTGGTCAACTTTCCAGACTTCTAGAAAGAAGAATAATAAACCATACCGTGTGAATACACCTTTTGTCAGAAGCAGACCTTTGTAGGGTTGACTTTTATTTTCTTTTGACTAGATACCAGTCAGAAAGAAATTCGAAGCACATGTCTCTCCTATATGCTGAGCTTAAGGGGAAAAAAGCTCAAATTGCTCTAATAGATATTGGAACAGGAGAGTAACAATAAATATAAGTGACTTTGATTGTTTAAGAAAAGTACCTTAAAATTGAGGAGAGAAAGTGAAAATGGGTTTAGGTAGCCACTGAGTAGGAAAAAATGATTTTTTGAAATGGTATCAGATCTATGATTTGGAGGGAGGGGACTCAAATAGGATGTAAAGAGCCTTTCAGGAAGGCTGAAAACAACTGAGGTGACCAAGAGAAGAAGCAGAAGGACAAGGCTAGATTATAGTCTAGTTCCTCTCCATCTCATTCCAAGATTACCATGAGACAGTAACTCACAAAACTAACAATTTGGAGTTAGAAAAAAAAGTTCATATGCTTTAGGAAGATATTTCTGAGATTTAAGAGATGTCTGGCACTCACTGACACACTGGAGTCTTACCCTCATCGTCTCCCACCTATTCATTTCTTATTTACCTGTACAACTCGAACTTGGGATTTCTCTCTCTATGATCCAAAGTCCTCTCTTCTCCAAAGAGGTAATCATATCTAGTTCAGTAACAGGATACCCTGTAATGGGAAATGATACAAGACTTGGGCACATCTGTGTGGGCTTCAGGGCCTCAAAGTAATTAGGAAGGTACATTTTAATAAGCATAACTTTCACATGAGAGGTGAAAATACAAACACCTTGTTCAGTCTAAGAGCAATTAAGAATCTTTAGTTCCTCAGAAATAGACTCACAGACATAGAAAACAAACTTATGGTTACCAAAGGGGAAAGAGAGGGGGAGGAGGGATAAATTAGGAGTATGGGATTAATAGATACAAACTACCATACATAAAATAGATAAGCAACAAGGACTTACTGTATAACACAGGGAACTATATTCAATATCTTATAATAACCTATAATGGAAAACAATCTCAAAAAGATATATGTATATATATAACTGAATCACTTTGCTATACACCTGAAACAAATACAATATTGTAAATCAACTATACTTCAATAAAAAAAATTTTTTTAAAGAATCTTATGGTTACCAAAGGGGAAAGGGAGTGGGGGAGGGATAAATTAGGAGTTTGGGATTAGCAGATACAAATTACTATATATAAAATAGATAAACAACAAGGACCTACTGTATAGCACAGGGAACTATATTCAATATACTGTAATAAATCATAATGGAGGGACTTCCCTGGTGGTCCAATGTTTAAGACTCCACGCTTCCACTGCAGGGGATGCAGGTTCAATCCCTGGTCAGGGAACTAAGATCCCATATGCCGCGCGGCACGGCCAAAAAATTTAAGAAAAAAAAAATGATGGGAAAGAATATGAAAAAGAATATATATATATATATATATATATATATATATATATATATATATAACTTAATCACTTTGCTGTACACCAGAAACTAACACAACATTGTAAATCAACTATATGTCAATAAAAAAAATAAAAATAAAAATAAGAATCTTTAGTTCCTGGAACTTGAGGTCAAAGTATTACTACACTTCAGAGATGGAAAGTTGTTCTATTGGGTACACTATGAATTACTCAAGGAAGCTGTACTCACCCACAGAGACCAAATGGCTATAGTTCTCTAGCATCACATCTTTGTACAAGGTTCTCTGAGTAGGGTCCAGATGATTCCACTCCTCCTGGGTGAAGTCCACAGACACATCTTCGAATGACACCAATCCCTGTAATTACATACTTCTATTCAATCAGTTTGATAAAAATTAAAATAATATATTTATTTATTTATTTATTTATTTATTTATTTATTTATGCTGCACCAGGTCTTAGTTGCAGCACGCGGGATCTTCGTTGCAGCCTGCGGACTTCTTCGTTGCAGCATGCTGACTTCTTAGTTGCAGCATGAGGACTTCTTAGTTGTGGCATGAGGGCTCTTAATTAAGGCATACAGGATCTAGTTCCCCGACCAGGGATTGAACCCGGGCCCCCTGCATTGGGAGCATGGAGTCTTACCCACTGGCCCACCAGGGAAGTCCCAAAATTAAAATAATATTTTTTAAGAAGGGAATATTCTTAAGAGAAAAGCTACTGTTTAATCATTTCAAAGATGCCTTCTCTGAGATATTTGCAATACCTGTATCTAACAAAGGACTTTTATACTATAGAAACTATAAAGAACACCTACAAATCAGTAAGATAAATATATATTTTTTTTATAAATTCATTTATTTTACTTATTTAGTTTTGGCTGCGTTGGGTCTTCGTTGCTCCATGCGGGCTTTCTCTAGTTGCGGCGAGTGGGGGCTGCTCTTCATTGTGGTGCGCAGGCTTCTCATTGCGGTGGCTTCTCTTGTTGGGGAGCACGGGTTCTAGGAGTGCGGGCTTCAGTAGTTGTGGCACGTGGGCTCAGTAGTTGTGGCTCGAGGGCTCTAGAAGGCAGGCTCAGTAGTTGTGGCGCACGGGCTTAGTTGCTCCACAGCATGTGGGATTTTCCTGGACCAGGGCTCAAACCCGTGTTCCCTGCATTGGCAGGCAGATTCTTAACCACTGTGCCACCAGAGAAGCCCCCAGTAAGATAAATATAAACAATCCTATAGAAAAAGATTTGAACAGACACTTCACAAAAGATGATATATAAATGGCCAATTAACATATTTAAAGGTGCTCAAAATCATTAGTTATCAGGGACATACAAATTTAAACCACAATGAGATACCACTATATACCAACAGAATGGCTAAAATTAAGACCAAAAACCCAATGTTGGTGAGGATGTGAAACAACTGGAACTCTCGTATATGGTGAGAGTACAATGGTACAGCCTCTTTGGAAAACATTGTAACTCAATCTACTATTGAGGAGCATACCCCTAACCTAGGACCCAGCAACCCCACTCCTAGGTAAATATCCAACAGAAATGAACACATATGTTCACCAAGATATAAACAAGAATATTCATGGAAGTATTATTTGTAATAGCCAAAATGGAAACATCCAGCAGCAGTAGAATGGATAAACAATTGTGATATATTTATACAATAGAATCACAGTAATGGAAAGAAAACAAACTACTGATATATAAAATAACAAGAATGAGTCTCAAAAACATCATGATGAATGAAAAAAAGCCAAACCCAAAGAATAATAACGTATGATTCCATTTACATGACATTCAAGAAGAAGCAAAAATGATCTATGATGGTGAAAATCAGATAGTGGTTACCCATGAGTCAGGGGATAGCAATTGAAAGGGGAATGAAGGAGGGGTTATTTACAAGTGCGTGACTTATTTTCAAACATCTGAGGATTTTCTAGTTATCTGTTATAGGCATGTAGTTTAATTCCACTGTGGTCAGAGAATATACACTGTATAACTTCATCCTTTGAAATTTGTTGAGACTTTCTTTATGGACCAACATGGGTTCTTTATTTTTAATAAATTTATTTATTTATTTATTTATTTATTTATTTATTTATGGCTGTGTTCGGTCTTCATTGCTGCACACAGGTTTCTCTGGTTGCGGCGAGTGGGGGCTACTCTTCGTTGCGGTGCGCAGGCTTCTCATTGAGGTGGTTTCTCTTGTTGCGGAGCATGGGCTGTAGGTGTGCAGGCTTCAGTAGTTGTGTGGCTCGCGGGCTCTAGAGCACAGGCTCAGTAGTTGTGGCGCACGGGCTTAGTTGCTCCGTGGCATGTGGGATCTTCGCAGACCAGGGCTCGAACCTGTGTCCCCTGCACTGGCAGGCAGATTCTTAACCACTGCGCCACCAGGGAAGTCCCCAACATGGGTTCTATTTGGATAAACGCTCCTTGTGCACCTGAAAAGACTGAATTCTTCAGTTGTTGGGTGTAGTAATTATATGAAGTTGTGCCAATTATATGAAGTTGGTTAATTGTGATGTTCAACTCTTCTATAACATGTCTGACTTTTTTTCTGTTTATTCTATTACTGAGAGAGGTGTTAAAATCTCTATGTTGTGGATTTGTCCATTTCATCTTGTAATTCTATCAGCTTTCACTTTATATATTTTGAACCTATGTTATTAGGTGATGTAGTATGCAGAATAATGGACCCTCAAAGATGTCCTGTCCTAATCCCCAGAAACTAAATATGATGAGTTGCCATGCACATGAATGTTTTGTTACATGACAAAAGGGACTTTACAGATGTAATTAAGATTATTAATCAGTTGATCCTAATTTAGAGAGATTATCCCAGATTACCCATATGGGCCCAGCGTAATTACATGAGCCCTTAAAAGCAGATACCCAGGGGCAGGAGTGGAAGAGAAAGGCAGAAGGGAAAGTCAGAGATTCAAAGCACAGAAAGAAGTTGCCATGCTATTGTCAGCTTAAAGATGGAGGGGACCATGTGAAAAAGAAGTGAATTATGACAACAAACTGAATGACTTTGGAAGTAGATTCTTCCCTAGAGCCTCCAGAAAGGTACACAGCACTGCCAACACCATAATTTCAACCTTATGAAACCCTAAGAAGAGAACCCAGCTGAACCGCACTTTGCCTGGACTTCTGCCCCATGGAAACTGTGAAGTAATAAATGGGTGTTGCTTTAAGCAGCTAAGTTTGTGGTAATTTGTTACAGCAGCAACAAAAACTAATAATGCAGGTAGATTAAAATTTTAGAATTGTTCTATCTTCTCTTGAATTGACCCTTTTATCATTATGAAATTTCCCTCTTTATCTTTAGCATTACTTCTACCTTACAGTCTACTTTCTTTGTTATTATTATAGCTACAACAGCTTTCTATTAGTGTTTGCATTGCATATATTTTTTCATTTTTTTATGTTCAAACTTTCTGTGCTTCTTCACTCTTTTCTATGTTTCTTGCTTCCATTTGGGATCAGATTAAATAACTTTAATATTTAGTATTTCTAGTAGTATAAGTCTACTGATGATGAATTGCCTTAGCTTTGTAGTAAGCTTTGTAATAAATATTTGTATTTATTTCACTTGCCTTTTTGGACTACTGGTATAGAATTGGGTATAGAATTCTCAGTTGGCAGATTTTTGTTTCCTTTCAGTACTTCAATGATATCATTCCATTTTCCTCTGGTTACCAGAATTTCTCTTGAAAAAACCAGCCATTCATCTTATTGTTTTTCCTTTGTCCTTTTTTCTAAGGACAGCTTCTAAGGTTTTCTTTATAACTTTGGGTTTCATCAGTTTGAGTATGATGAGTTTAGATGTAGTTTTATTTGTGTTTAGTACTTAGGGTTTGGTGTGCTTCCTGAAACTGTGGGCTGATGACTACCATTAGTGTTGGAAAATACTCAATATTTCTACAAATATTACTTCTGTCCCCATTCTCTCTATCCTCTTGTCAAGCAAAAGGCAAGGCCAGGCCAAGGCCTGACATATTCAGCCTGTAAAGAAACAATGAGCCCCTTCTAGATTCAGACTGTTTATTACTTACTTAGACAGCAAACAGAAGGATCAACTAAAGATTACAGCTCCCTAAGACCCTGTTCAGGGCAACACCAAAACAAAGGGGCCTGATGACTGCAACAGGAAGGATAGGACACTCTGTTACTGAGACACCTATAGCCATGCTGCAGCTAAGAAGTTTTATAGCCTGCAGCTCTACCTTAAGGGAGTGAGGCAGAAAACTTCATACCTCAATAGAACCTGCGGCGAGAGAGAAGTGCCCTCCCAGAGGAGATAGGGAGGCAAGTGGGAAATGACCCTATAGGAGCTCCTCGCAAGCCTCTCATGCTCTCATTTTCCAGGAACAATACAGTCATTCTGCCAAGACATAGATTCAGCTCTAGTTCCAGCCTTGTCTGTGTGGCTTATGTGGATACATACAAGGTCACCAGGGCACTGTGGAGGAGCTGTTCCACCATAGCTCTCTTTTATTTATGTCTTTTATACTGTTATACTTTATTCTTTTTTCTCTTTGTGCTACTTTTGTATATTTTCTATTGTCCTGTCTTCTAGTTCACTAATCCTGTTTTCTACTGTGTTCAATCTAAAGTTAAGCCCTGGGCTTCCCTGGTGGCGCAGTGGTTGAGAATCTGCCTGCTAATGCAGGGGACACGGGTTCGTGCCCTGGTCTGGGAAGATCCCACATGCCGCGGAGCGACTAGGCCCGTGAGCCACAACTACTGAGCCTGCGCGTCTGGAGCCTGTGCTCCGCAACAAGAGAGGCCACGATAGTGAGAGGCCCGCGCATCGCGATGAAGAGTGGCCCCCGCTTGCCACAACTAGAGAAAGCCCTCGCACAGAAACGAAGACCCAACACAGCCAAAAATAAATAAATAAAAAAATAAAAAAATAAAAAAACAGCTGGTGCTTTAAAAAAAAATAAAAATAAAAAAAAATAAAGTTAAGCCCTTCCAATGAGTTCTTAATCACTGATATTAGAATTTTGGGTTCTAGCATGTCCATTTGATCCTTTCCTTAGTGATTGTAGTTCTCTGTTAAATTTTTCCATCTTTCTGTCTATTTGTCCATCTTTCCCTCCATATTCTTGAACATATTAATCATAGTTTTCCTCTGGCTGCAGATAGAATCTGGTGAAATCACATCGATCCCGTTGAGACTTGATTTTAGGCTTTGTTGAGGCTGGTCTATTCCACTTATACCTCACTCATAGGGTGTAACCCTTACTACTAAATTGTAGCTCTTAGTCCAAGGGCGTGGCTCTTCTGGGTCTCAACTGAAAGCCTAGAGTGCATGCCAGGGCCTCTCTACCTTGGTGGGGCTTGAACTCCATCCTTTGCTTCTCTAGTACCAAATAGCTACCAAAATCTCCACTCATCTCTTCACTCTCCAAGCTACAGTTTTCTATTGGGTTTCTTGGAATCTTGCCCTGCACACATAGAGCTTAGAGTCAGACAAAGAGGTATTTGTACACAGATATTTTGGCTCTCTCTCTGCAGTTCCTTCCTCTCTGAGATTTTTTGCTTCTTAATCCCAACTGTTTTGGCAAGCTAGTCACTTTCTGAATGGTCTCTATTCCCTCTTATTGTCTTGCACTGCCATTTGGAAAATACCAAAGTTAAAGTAGAACTCCCTGTGCCTCCCTTCTCTCAAGAATTGTAGTTCCTCAAGTCCTGCATGCATTGGTGGGCTTCCAGTACCTTCAGACAAGTTTTGTATGTATTTATCCAGCATTTATAGTTGTTTTAGCAAGAGAGTTAGTTCAATACAAGCAACTACATTATGGCCAAAATTAAAAGATGCCCCACACTTTAACCTCTACTTTTAGATCTTGGTTTTCATATCTCTAAATTCTATTGAATGAGAAAAATTTTACAGTGATCAGCCTGACAAACAAAGCCTAACACAGTCAAGATTCACCCATGCATCTAAACTTGCATTACACAAGTTCTCCAAAAATGTCATGTTTCATTCTATTAAGGACACACATTTTTATTCACACTGTAACATCTGTAAAATCAGGTTGTTTTAGTATTAATGGCAAGAAATGGCTCCATTAGCAGAGGGATTTTTCTTCCTTAGAGGTACATAAAATAATGTTGCACCTTACAATTGATGGTAGCTTAAATTAGATGAAATAAAGTAGCTTCTGTTCCACTGTGTTCTAATTAGTTCTCCAATACAAATAATGCCTTATTCATATCTAATCACAACCCTTTGCTTATATACATATGCTCCCTCACTTTATTCTTCATCTTTTTTTCCCTGTTTGTAACTTCCTGACATTATTTGGGTAGTAGCTACTAAGCAAAACTTTCAAAAGTGACTATTAACTTAATTAAGGTTTCTATTAACTTTTCCACCATTAAGGTCCTTCTGATTTCACCTTGAACCAGGGCTACTGTTATGTTTTCCATATCAATATATCACTGGTAGAGATCTTGAATCCTGGGACTTTCCTAAATGTTCTACCATCAAGGCTCCTCTGGTCTGAACTTTAACTTCAGCCTTTTTAAATTATTCCACTGTCAGTGATCATTTGGTTGAAATTCAGCCTAGGTGTATGTTAACTCTTCCACAATCATTGCCCCTGTAATCTTGAAATCAAACCCAAGTCCTATCAATTATTGTATTACCAATGTGTTTCTGGACCATCAATGGACCCTGGCTTGTCCTTGTCCTCTGATAACAATTCCACCATTAAAACTCCTCTGATATGAGATTTCAGTTATATATTGCTGTGTAACAAATGACCACAAAACTTAGTGACTTAAAACAACAATGTATTATTTTTAAGGATTCTGAGGATTGACTGGGTGATTCCTCTGCTGTTCTCACATGGGCTCACATATTCAGCAGCAGGCAGCCGGAAGGTCCAGGAAGACCTCTCTCTCATGTCTGGGGCCTCACCTGGGATGGCTGTAATTGCTAGAATGGCTGGGCCTCTCTTCTCCACTTGGATTTCCATCCTGGGGTTCTTTACATAATGGAGGAAGAGCTCTATGAGAGTGAAGTCAGAAACTGCAAATCTGAAACTCTTGAGATTTGGGCTATAACAAGCATGACATCACTTCTGCAACATTCTACTAGTCAAAGTATGTAACAAGGTCAGCCCAATGTAAGAATGGGAGAAGCAGCAAAGGATGATGGCCATTTTTAACTTACCACATGTGACAAAGAAACAATGCCCCTGCTAACTTTTCCAATATCAATGCCCATCTGATCTAGATCTTAAATCAAATTAGCTATCAATTCTTCCACCATCAATGCTTCTCTGTTTTTTAGACTCATGAATCTGAGTCTAAGGTTTAGACCTTAGGGATAAGGTCTAAACTGTATCTTTGGTATTGTTAATATTCCCCCTAAAACAACCCCTCTAAAGTATGCAAAGAGTCCAGGTTTCTCTCAACACTTCTACTAGCAATGCTCCTCTTGCCTGAGCATCAAACGTAGATCTTATGCAACCATTTCACAATCAATGACTCTCTGCTATGGATCACAAAACTGTGACTTTGTTAATTCTTTTGTAATCAAAGTATGGGTCTCAAATTATGAGTCTACTTTTCCATCATCAGTATTGATCAAGTGTATTCTTGAATCTGAATATTGAATCTGTTCGGACTTCTGTTAATTCTATCTGAGACTTTGGGATTCCAGGGGCAGAAAGATTGTAAGTGATAGGCAAAGACTGGCCTTGGAAGATCTCAGAGGGGCCAATGGGAGGCTGGAGGATATTTACACTGTGAGTTATAGGCAGAGGTGAACTGTACCCATTTGAGGGGCCAGTGGAAAACTTGGCCAGTGACAATACTAGGCTGAAAGTGACAGGCAAGGATAGACACTGGGAAGACAATGGAAGCCCTGAGGGACAGTTATGCTTGGGCTATAAGTGACAAGCAGGATTTGACTCTGCCCCACTGAAGTGCCAATGGGAGGCTCAGAAGGCAGTGAGAATGTGACACTAGCACTCTGAATGACAGCCTGGGATGGGCTCTGTCACACTGAAAAGCCAATGGGAGGCCTGAAAAGTGGTAACACTGGTGCTGACAGACTAGGGGGTCCTGCCAAAATGAAAGTGTCAACGGGAGTCCTGGAGGGTGCTGACCCTGGGGCTGCAAGTGACAAGTGAGGGTTGGCTTTATTAGCACTGAAGAATCAATGGTAGACCTGAAGGATGGCAGTGCTGGGGTTTGACGGTCAGGTGAGGTGGGCCCTGCCATCACTGAAGGACCAATGGAAATTCTGGAGGAGGTGGACACAAGGGCTGTGACTGACAGGCAGAGGCAGGCTTTATCCTATTGAAGGCCCAATGGGAGGTTGGGGGGGAGGTGACACTGGGTCTAAGTACCAATAAGAGACATGGAGGGTGGTAATGCTGGGCCTGTGAGTGACAGGCCAGGTCAGGTTCTGCTGGCATTGAAGACTCAATGGAAATTGTAATGCTAGGGCTATGAGTGACAGACTGAGGGCATACCCTGACACCATTAAAGGACCAATGGAAAGCCTAGACAGCAGTGACTCCTGGGTTGTGAGTGATGGGCAGGAACAGGCCTTGCCAATATGAAGCCCCAATGTGAGGCAGTGACCCTGGGGCTAGGAGAAGTGGTACCAGCACTGAAGCCAATAGGAGGGCTGCAGGTGGTAATGTTCGGACCAAGAGTGACAGGTAGGGGTAGGCTCTGCCACATTGAAGAGCCACCATCTAAATCCCTTTGCTTTCACCATGAATCTGGACTTCTACAAACTATTCTACCATCACCTGTTTCGTATTCCTAACCATAAATCTGAGACTGTCTTATCTATTTCACCACTAATGGATCTGACATCCCAACTGTACTTCAGTTAACACTTTCACCATCAACACCTTTCTGGTCTAACCTTAAACCCAGGTCTCTGTTAAATATTGTGCCATTAATAGCTTTCTGGTCTCATGTCAATTCCAGCCCTATTCCATCATAAAAGCTCTTTTGGTGTAAATCTTGAATCCAGACTTCTATTAACAATACCACCATCAATACCCCTCTGCTTCTAACCTTGTATCTGGCCCTGTGTTAACTATCCCAACATCAATTTCATTTTGGTCTGGATACCAAATCCCAAGCATCAAACAACTCTTCTATCATCACTGTCCCCCTAAACTGACCTCCAATTTGGGTCTCTGTTAACTCAATTACCATCAATTTCCTTCTTTTTAAGAATTTGTCCTTGGTTCTATTATCTTGTCCTTGATCAATTCCCCTCTGTATTGTAATGAGAATTAATGCCTCATTAAGTCTTCCAGTATCTCTGATATTCTAGACTGACCTCAAAGTCAGCCTCTCTAAACTACTCCACCTAGAACTTGAAACTATCCTAATTAACCCTTTAATAATTAGTGCAATACAAAGCAATAAATACCCTTGGGTCTAGGCTTCAAATCCTGGGCCTCCCGTTAATTCCCTCATCAATGACTCTCCACTTTGAAATTGAGAAAGACCTCTGTCAACTTCTCCACTGTGAATATCCATCTGCTGTGACCTTGAAGCCAGGTCACTTTAAACTACCACCATTAATACCCCTTGAACTTCTGGGGACTTCCCTGGTGGTGCAGTGGTTAAGAATCCGCCTGCCAATGCAGGGGACATGGGTTCGAGCCCTGGTCCGGGAAGATCCCACATGCCACGGAGCAACTAAGCCCGTGTGCCACAACTACTGAGCCTGCACTCTAGAGCCCACGAGCCACAACTACTGAGCCCGTGTGCCACAACTACTGAAGCCCACCGCATCTAGAGCCTGTGCTCCGCAACAAGAGAAGCCACTGCACTGAGAAGCTCGTGCACCGCAACGAAGAGCAGCCCCCACTCACTGCAACTAGAGAAAGCCTGCGCAACAATGAAGACCCAGTGCAGCCAAAAATTAATTAATTAATTAATTTAAAAAAATACCCCTTGAACTTCTGTTAACTATGCCTCCATCAGTGTCCCTCAGCTATAACTTCAAACCCAGAGCCTCTGTTACCTCTTCCAACATGAATGCCCCTCTGGACAGACCTCAAACTCAAGTATTTTTTAACTATTGTACCATCAATGTCTCTGTAGACTGACCTTAATCCCAGGCCCCTGTTAACTCCTCCACCACAAATTACCTTCTGGTCTAGATCTCAAATTCCAGGCCTCTGTTTTATCTACCTCTATCAGTTTTCTTCTGGTCTGACTTCAAACTTTGGTCTGTGAATGCTTTCAACATCAGTGCCCATTTGGTATAGATCTAAAATCATGAACCTCTGTTACAAATTCTATTATCAATGCTCTTCTCAACTCAGGGCCTAGAATTAATGCTTTTACCTTCAAATTCTCTCCGGACTGATACTGAACCTGGATACCTGTTATCTGTTCCACCATCAATGCTCTTCCTCTGACCCACGTGTAACTCATGCGTCTGTTAACTATTCTTCCATTAGTGCCCTTCTAGTCTAACCTTGAATCTGGGTCATTGTTAAATATTTTAATATCCAGCTTTTCAGGTCTGAACTTGAACTCAAGCCTCTCAGGTTTTTCCCCAGCTTTATTGAGGTATAATTGAGAAATAGAAAGTATATATATTTAAGGAATGCACATGATGAGACATATATGTGTGTGTGTGTGTGTGTGAATGAGCACCACAATTAAGTTAATTAACGCATCCATCACCTCACATAGTTACTTTTTTTTTTTTGGTGTGGTAAGAACAGTTAAGATCCACTTTCTTAGCAAATTTCAAGTATACAATGTAGTATTATTAACTATAGTTACTATGCTGTAAATTAGATCCCCAGAACATATTCATCTTATAACTGAAAGTTTGAACCCTTTGACCTACATCTCCCCATTTCCCCTACCCCCAGCCCCTGGCAACCACCATTCTACTCTCTGTTTCTATAAGTTCGATTATTTTATATTCCACGTATAAGTGATACCATACAGTATTTGTCTTTCTCTGTCTGGTTTATTTCCCTAAGCATAATGCCCTTCAGGTTCATCCATGTTGTTGCAAGTGGCAGGATTTCCTTCTTTTTATTGCTATATAGTATTCCTCTGTGTGTGTGTGTGTGTGTGTGCATTTTCTTTATCCATTCATCTGTCAACAGGCACTTAGGTTGTTTCTATACCTTGGCTATTGTGAATAATGCTGCAATGAACATGGGAGTACAGATACTTCTTCGAGGCCCTGATTTCATTGCCTTTGGATATATACCCAGAAGTGAGAATACTGGATCAATTTTTGAGGAATCTCCATGCTTTTCCCCATAGTGGCTCTACCAATTCCCATTCCCACAAACAATGTATAAATGTTTCCCTTTCTCCACACTCTCACCAACACTTGTTATCTCTTGTCATTTTGATATTAAGCCTCTTTTTAGTATTGTACCATCTATGCTGCTCTGAAATGACCTTTAGCTTGGGCATCTTCAAATTATTCCATCAGTAACTCTCTATTCTAGACCTTGAAACTGTGCTTCCATTCACTTTTATACAATCAGTGTCCCTTGATTCTGAACTAGAACCTATGTCTCTGTTAACTATGCCAACATCAAACCAACAGCCTTTCTGGCCTGATCCTAAACTTGGGCCCCTGTTCATTCTTCCTCTATCAATGACGCTGTGATGGTTAATTTTATATATCAATTTGACTGGGCCATGACTGGTTAAACACTATTCTGGGAGTGTCTGAGAGTGTTTCTGGATGAGATTAACATTTGAATTGTAGACAAGTAAAGTAGATTGCCCTCCCTAAAGTGGGTGGGCCCTATCCAATCTATTGAAGGTCTGAATAGAAGAAAAGACTCAGTAAGGGAGAATTCACTCTCTCAGCCTGTCTTTGAGCTGGACATCAGTCTTGTGCACTGGGACTGGAACTTAGACCGTTGGCTCTCCTGGGTTTCCAGCTTTCTGACTGCAGATCTTGGGCCTTGTCAGCATCCATAACTGTGTGAGCCAATTACTTTATAATAAATCTTTTTATGTATGCATGCACGCACACACACACACACACACACACACACACACACAATCAGTTCTGTTTCTCTGAAGAACCCAGATTAATACAACACCTTTGTTCTGCTTTGGCACCTGGGCGCCTGTTAAGTATTTTATCATTAATACCTCCCTGGTTTGACCTAAAATTCAGGCTTCTGTTAAGTATCCCATCATTACTAACCCTCCAGTATAACCTCAACCTGGGCCTCTGTTAATATTTCCACCATCGATGACTTCAATCCCAGCATTCTTCAACTATTCCACCATCATTGCTACTCTGACCCAGGCCTCTGTTATTCATCCACTGACAATTTGCCTTTGCGAACTCAAACACTTGTCTCTGTTAACTCTTCCACCATCTGTTGTTGACTTGAACTTGGGCTTATTTTTACTCTTCCACCACCATTATCCCTCTGCTCTGACTTCCTATCCTGGTCATGATTTTGCTACCAAAGCCCTCTAGTCTAGATTTTGAACCCTTCTGCTAACAGTTCTATCAGCAATGATCCCCTAATCTAGATATCAAATCCTAAGCCTCTATTAATACTTCCCCACTGCGCCCCTCTGCTTTGATTGCAAATTTAGGCCACTCTTAACTCTTCCACTATCAATGGCTCTTTGGTCTAAATCTCAAAGCCTAGGTCTCTGAGCTCTCTTCCACCATCACTGCCTCTCTGCTTTTATTGTCAATTCAGGCACTTGTTAATGGTTCTAACGTTAATGCCCCCCTGGACAGACTGAAAAGTTGGATATTTATTAAATTTTCCACCATTTATGCTGCTATGGTCCAATCTCAGTTCTGGGCCCCTTCAAGTGACTACAGAAGAGTTTGGATACCAGGAGGAGTGACTCATTGGAAGGCATGAAATACATTAATATAACAATCTGCCACAATTGTTAACAATTCCCACATCACTGACCTTCTGATTCAGGTCTCTGTTAACTTTTCCAATATTAATGGCCTGTGATTCTTAAATCTGTGACTTTGTGAATTCTTCTACCATCAATACTCCTCTGGTCTGGATCTTGTTCCTGGACATATGGAACAAATTTCACCATAAAGTTCTATTTGGTTTGACCTCAAATCAAGGCTTGTATTATATTTTCAACCATCAGTGTGTTACCAAACCAAACTTGGGTCTGCTTGCCTACTGTGCAGCACTACTGACATCAGGTTATGGTGAGGAAAGTACAGAATTAACTGCAGATACCAAGCAAGGAGAAGGGGCAGCTCACGCTCAAAAGACCAGAACTTCCCATGGCTTTCAGGGAAAGGTTTTTAAAGCAACATTAGGGTTGGGGATTGCAGGGTGTGTGATCAGCTCATGGACTTTCTTCTGATTGGTTGGTGGTGGTATAGTAATAGGGTGATGTTTCAGGAATCTTAATCATCAAGCTTCTGGTTCCAACCAGTCTGCGGTCTAGTGCTTGTGCTCAGCATGTAATCATCCCTCACCTGAGTAGAGAGTTTTAGTTTCCACCAAACAACTCAAAGATATGTGTCAGATTGTTATGTATATCCCTTGAGGAGGAACTAGGACTCTGTTTTGTCACTGAACTATTGTTTATTGACTGCTTTTCCCTTGTTTCAGCATTCCCTCACTTCCCTAATTAGTAACTGCTTGAGTCTGCTCTTTGGAGCTCAGAGAAGGTCTAGGAGACTAAAGTCTTTTTCTACAAACAAGAAACAGGGGACAAAGAGGGGCTTTTGTAGCCAGGAAGTTCCTGCAGGGTCCTGCTCAGTTTCAATCCCCCCCCCTTTTTGATATTCCTATATCCTGAGGGGAACAGGGACAGAACAAGAAGGGAATAAAATTTTAGATAGAGACGTTAATCATAAACTTGGCGGCGGAACTCTGTTTTAGGGGGACTTGGTTCAAATGCTCCTCTAATCTCATCTTGAACCTGGGCTCCTCTCAATATTTTCACCATCAAAGACCCTCTATTTTAACCTTAAATCCAAATCTCTGTTAATTATTCCAGCAAAAGAGTTCTTTGTAGACATCAAACCCAACTCTCTGTTAACTCATCCACCATTAATGTCCCTGTGAGCTGTTGTTGACCCTAGGCCTCTGTTAACTCTTTCATTATTAATGCTTCTACAAGTAGAACCCATGATCTAAACTAGGACTCTGTTAACTCATGCAAAACAAACTTCATACTTTATGGCAAGACAAGAAAAATTTAAACATAAAAATTCTTCTCTGCCCTTTGACCTCCTCCCTCCCCCCCACTGTGTGTTGTGTATCTGCATTATGCATCGACCAAACCTCCCCCATTGGCAGGAGTACCTGCTCAACCATAAAGAGGAACATTCTCCTAGCATCAGCAAGACAACTCCATAAAAGATAACATTCCTTCTTGATCTTGTAAGGGGTCACATGACCCACCAGGCTGACACTTAGATCTGGATTATGTAAACTGTCAATAATATGTCATTTAATATTTATAGGACATTCCATCCAAAACAACAGAATACACATTTTTCTCAAGGGCTCATGGAACATTCTCCAAGATAGATCATATCTTGGGTCACAAATCAAGCCTTGGTAAATTTAAGAAGATTGAAATCGTATCAGGTATCTTTTCCGACCACAATGCTATGAGACTAGATATCAATTACAGGAAAAGATCTGTAAAAAATACAAACACATGGAGGCTAAACAATACACTACTTAATAACGAAGTGATCACTGAAGAAATCAAAGAGGAAATCAAAAAACACCTAGAAACAAATGACAATGGAGACACGACGACCCAAAACCTATGGGATGCAGTAAAAGCAGTTTTAAGAGGGAAGTATATAGCAATACAATCCTACCTTAAGAAACAGGAAACATCTCAAATAAACAACCTAACCTTGCACCTAAAGGAATTAGAGAAAGAAGAACAAAAAAACCCCAAAGTTAGCAGAAGGAAAGAAATCATAAAGATCAGATCAGAAATAAATGAAAAAGAAATGAAGGAAATGATAGCGAAGATCAATAAAACTAAAAGCTGGTTCTTTGAGTAGATAAACAAAATTGATAAACCATTAGCCAGATTCATCAAGAAAAAAAGGGAGAAGACTCAAATCAATAGAATTAGAAATGAAAAAGGAGAAGTAACCACTGACACTGCAGAAATACAGACGATCATGAGAGATTACTACAAGCAACTCTATGCCAATAAAATGGACAACCTGGAAGAAATGGACAGATTCTTAGAAATGCACAACCTGCCGAGACTGAACCAGGAAGAAATAGAAAATATGAACAGACCAATCACAAGCACTGAAATTGAAACTGTGATTAAAAATCTTCCAACAAACAAAAGTCCAGGACCAGATGACTTCACAGGTGAATTCTATCAAACATTTAGAGAAGAGCTAACACCTATCCTTCTCAAACTCTTCCAAAATACTGCAGAGGGAGGAACACTCCCCAACTCATTCTACGAGGCCACCATCACCCTAATACCAAAACCAGACAAAGATGTCACAAAGAAAGAAAACTACAGACCAATATCACTGATGAACATCGATGCAAAAATCCTCAACAAAATACTAGCAAACAGAATCCAACAGCACATTAAAAGGATCATACACCATGATCAAGTGGGGTTTATTCCAGGAATGCAAGGATTCTTCAATATATGCAAATCAATCAACGTGATACACCATATTAACAAATTGAAGGAGAAAAACCATATGATCATCTCAATAGATGCAGAGAAAGCTTTCGACAAAATTCAACACCCATTTATGATAAAAGCCCTGCAGAAAGTAGGCATAGAGGGAACTTTCCTCAACATAATAAAGGCCATATATGACAAACCCACAGCCAACATCGTCCTCAATGGTGAAAAACTGAAACCATTTCCACTAAGATCAGGAACAAGACAAGGTTGCCCACTCTCACCACTATTATTCAACATAGTTTTGGAAGTGTTAGCCACAGCAATCAGAGAAGAAAAAGAAATAAAAGGAATCCAAATCGGAAAAGAAGAAGTAAAGATGTCACTGTTTGCAGATGACATGATACTATACATAGAGAATCCTAAAAATGCTAGCAGAAAACTACTAGAGCTAATCAATGAATTTGGTAAAGTAGCAGGATACAAAATTAATGCACAGAAATCTCTTGCATTCCTATACACTAATGATGAAAAATCTGAAAGTGAAATTAAGAAAACACTCCCATTTACCACTGCAACAAAAAGAATAAAATATCTAGGAATAAACCTACCTAAGGAGACAAAAGACCTCTATGCAGAAAATTATAAGACACTGATGAAAGAAATTAAAGACGATACAAATAGATGGAGAGATATACCATGTTCTTGGATTGGAAGAATCAACATTGTGAAAATGACTCTACTACCCAAAGCAATCCACAGATTCAATGCAATCCCTATCAAACTACCACTGGCATTTCTCACAGAACTAGAACAAAAAATTTCACAATTTGTATGGAAACACAAAAGACCCCAAATAGCCAAAGCAATCTTGAGAAAGAAAAATGGAGCTGGAGGAATCAGGCTCCCTGACTTCAGACTATACTACAAAGCTACAGTAATCAAGACAGTATGGTACTGGCACGAAAACAGAAACGTAGATCAATGGAACAGGATAGAAAGCCCAGAGATAAACCCACGCACATATGGTCACCTCATCTTTGATAAAGGAGGCAAGCATATACAGTGGAGAAAAGACAGTCTCTTCAATAAGTGGTGCTGGGAAAACTGGACAGGTACATGTAAAAGTATGAAATTAGAACACTCCCTAACACCATACACACAAAAAAACTCAAAATGGATTAAAGACCTAAATGTAAGGCCAGACACTATCAAACTCTTAGAGGAAAACATAGGCAGAACACTGTATGACATAAATCACAGCAAGATCCTTTTTGACCCAGCTCCTAGAGAAATGGAAATAAAAACAAAAATAAACAAATGGAAACTAACAAAACTTAAAAGCTTTTGCACAGCAAAGGAAACCATAAACAAGACCAAAAGACAACCCTCAGAATGGGAGAAAATATTTGCAAATGAAGCAACTGACAAAGGATTAATCTCCAAAATTTACAAGCAGCTCATGCAGCTCAATAACAAAAAAACAAACAACCCAATCCAAAAATGGGCAGAAGACCTAAATAGACATTTCTCCAAAGAAGATATACAGATTGCCAACAAACACATGAAAGACTGCTCAACATCATTAATCATTAGAGAAATGCAAATCAAAACTACAATGAGATATCATCTCACACTGGTCAGAATGGCCATCATCAAAAAATCTAGAAACAATAAATGCTGGAGAGGGTGTGGAGAAAAGGGAACCCTCTTGCACTGTTGGTGGGAATGTAAATTGATACAGCCACTGTGGAGAACAGTATGGAGGTTCCTTATAAAACTAAAAATAGAACTACCATATGACCCAGCAATCCCACTACTGGGCATATACCCTGAGAAAACCATAATTCAAAAAGAGCCGTGTACCAAAATGTTCATTACAGCTCTATTTACAATAACCAGGACATGGAAGCAACCTAAGTGTCCATCATTGGATGAATGGATAAAGAAGATGTGGCACATATATACAATGAAATATTACTCAGCCATAAAAAGAAACGTAATTGAGTTATTTGTAGTGAGGTGGATGGAGTTAGAGTCTGTCATACAGAGTGAAGTAAGTCAGAAAGAGAAAAACAAATACAGTATGCTAACACATATATATGGAGTCTAAGGAAAAAAAACAAAAAAGATCATGAAGAACCTAGTGGCAAGACGGGAATAAAGACACAGACCTACTAGAGAATGGACTTGAGGATATGAGGAGGGGGAAGGGTAAGCTGTGACAAAGTGAGAGAGTGGCATGGACATATATACACTACCAAACGTAAAACAGATAGCTAGTGGGAAGCAGCCACATAGCACAGGGAGATCAGCTCGGTGCTTTGTGACCACCTAGATGGGTGGGATAGGGAGGGTGGGAGGGAGGGAGATGCAAGAGGGAAGAGATATGGGAACATATGTATATGTATAACTTTGTTATAAATCAGAAACTAACACACCATTGTAAAGCAATTATACTCCAATAAAGATGTTAAAAAAATAAAATAAAATAAAATAATATGTCATTTAATGTACAGCTCTCTGTCTCAAAAAACTTACGTAACTGTGCCTTGACTTCTAACCGGTGGAACAGTTCTCAGAGCTTTCTGTGATGCTCTTCCCAGATTATAATCCTAAAATTTAGCTCACATAAAATTTTCCAATCCTTTCTTAGATCAAATGATTATTTTTCAACACTTTTCAATCGTCTATGACTCTCTTGTCTAGATGTCAAATCCTGGGCTACTGTTAACTTTTCCACCAACAGTGTTCCTCTGTATTAGATGTTAAAATTGGACCACTGTTAACCTGCCCACCATTAATGGCCCCCTAGTCTAGGATTCAATTTTTCCTGTCTATTAACTCCTCCACCATCAGTGTTTCTTGGCTATGATCTTAAACCTGGGCCTCTTTTAACTATTTCCCCATCAATGCTCCTCTCTCTTTGATCTAGAACCTAGGCTTCTAATAAGTCATTCACCACCAATGCCCCTCTGGTCTTACCTTGAATATGGATCTTTGTTAAATATTACAACATCCATGTCTTTCAGGTCTGAACTAGAACCCAAGCACTTGTTTACTATTGTCCCGACACAGTCCTTCTGGTCTTACCTTGAACTTGGTCCTGTTGAAACCATTTCACTACCAGTTCCTCCTCTAATCTAGACCTCAATCTTGGACCCACATGTTTCATTTGCTTGCTATGTCTCAGGAGTATCTTAATCATCTTTAGTATTGCTTTTAATGATCCTCTAGCATTCCACACTTTGGAGGTATCACTTCTTTCTCCAATACCCATGGTTGGAGTTTGGGTTATTCCCAGTTTCTTTGTGTTAATAACAAACCTGTGATGAAGACTCCTAAAGTTAAATCTCTGTGAACATACATCTTTATTGCCTTAGGATGAATTTCTAGAACTATAAATAGAATTGCTGGATCAAAGGAGGGCAACAAGTAGTTCATATGAAGAGACAACATTTTTAAACCTTCCAATAGAAAGATGCTTGCCACCCAGGTCTTTCAACACTCTGTCCTTCCCCTTGGGTCCTTTTTAAACAGGAGTAGAAAATGATATAATCCCTAGTGAGATGTTTGTTTATCCTGTGCAGTAAAGACTTAATGCAGCAGGCCTGGGCTTCCCAAACCCTGCATATTCCAAACCTCTTCAGGGCTGGCTCTTAACCAGCTCCTGGGCGATAATCTCTGAGTCCCTGGAATATCTTGCCTGATAAGAGCATCTTTGTGTAACTGAGATCATGGGCCACACCAGATAGTTTACGCTAAAACCTGCTTTATGTTAAATGTACATTTTTGTATGTCTGGGGCTTTGGGCCACACTGTATTGGTTTGACCTCTGGAGGGCTGGAGACTAAATAGTTAAGGTGAGTCACGCAGGTACTCCATGCCTATGTGACTGACCCCCAGTAAAAATCCTGGATACCAAGGCGCCAGTAAACTTCCCTGGTTGGCAATACTTTATACATATTGTTACACATCATTGCTGGAACAATTAAGTGCTGACCATGCAACACCACTGGGAGAGGATAACTGGAAACTAAGGCCTGGTTTCTTCTGAGCTCTGCCCTGTGCACTTTTTTTCCTTTGCTGATTTTAATCTGTGTTCTTTCACCGTAATAAACCATAATCGTGAGTACAACCACTTTCCTGAGTTCTGAGTCCTTCTAGTGAATCATCAAACTGAGAGTACTCCTGGAGACCCCATATTTGGCATCAGAAGTGCCATTCACTAGAATGACCCTGACTCACTGAAACATGGCAAAAGTATTGTTTGGGAAAAGGAAGGATGAGTGGATACGAATTGATGAACCTTTGATGCCTGGATAGCCTCCAAGTCACCCTTGGTATAAAATAGCAGCTGTGAATTTACTAGAGGTAAAAGTTACCAATGGAATTTAGAAATGACAGACCTAACTCCTGAGGAGTTGCCTCACTGGATGTATTAGAGTTCTCCAGAGAAACAGAACCAAAATGAACCAAATATACATATAAACACACACACACACACATATGATTTATTATAAGGAATTGGCTCATGAAATTATAGATGCAGAGAAGTCCCACAATATGCTGTCTGTAAGTGAGAGATCCAGGAGAGTTGGTGGTATAAATCCCAGTCCTAGTCTGAAGGACTGAGAATGAGGAGCACCAATGGTATTAACCCCAGTCCAAAGGCAGGAGTAGACCAATGTCTCAGCTCAGTCAGTGAAAGAGAGCAAATTCTCCCATCTTTCACGTTTTTGCTCTTATCAGGCCCTCAACTGATTGGATGGGTCCACCCACACTGGGGAGGGCGCTCTGATTTACTCAGTCTGCTGATCCAAATACTAATCTCATCTGGAAATACCCTCACAAATACACCCAGAAATAATGTTTAGCCCAATATCTGGGCACCAAATAATTAAGTCAAGTTGTCACATAAAATTACCCATCACACTTGAAATATAAGGATATGCAAAATAACAAGAAACAAGCTAAGTATACAATCTCTTGGTTATTATTATCTGTAACAGCTAAAATGAAAGCAGAGTGTTGAGGTAGATTCTGACACTGTGCCAACCTCAGATTTCAGCTGGTCTGAGCTATAGCTGCTAGCCTCAGAGCCACTACCAAAGGAGAAAAAAATATGCCAGAATACTGGATAGTATCTCTACAACCTCTGGTCACCAAGAAGGTAGTGCAGGTGGCAGGGGAGCAAAAGCAAGAAACTACTGACACCAGGGGGTATAGAGTGAAGGAGCGTTGAGAGTTTAGCTAAGCTACTCCATGGTTTTGCTGCCTCAACATCCATTTGTTTGGCCAAGCAGCCTGCAGGGGCCTTAAAGTGACACTAGCCCACTCACGCAAGCACGTGCACTAGATAACAGCCCACAGAATCACAAGTAAATGTAGGTTCCTGATATGACTTCCTCAACAACCCTTGTGATAAACAGTCTTCCCGCCTCCTAGGAACTTCCCCTTGTGTACCCCTTAGATAAAAGCCCTGTGGAACTTACCAAAACCCCACTCTTTTTGGTTTGAATTGACCAATCCAGCCTTAGCCTGGAAACCCTAAAGCACTCTACCCACCAACCCTAATAAAGGTATGGGCCCAGGTCTTGTCTCTCTCTCCACCTGCACCCTGCCTTGACCTCCCCATATGGCCCATCAAGGTGTGCCTCCTCCAGGATGTGTGAGAAATAAACCTTTTAATTTCAATTTCTTTGTTGAATCTAGGCTCTCCATTCAGCTCCAGAGGCCTCTATTTAACTACTTTTAATATAACAAAGTTATAACAAGGACTTATCTCATTTTGTGGATCAGTATCATCAGCTTCCCTTTATGCATCTTCCAGATGCTAAGAAAATTAGGGTGACTTACAAAAGAATGGGGAACTACAATAGGGAGAGTCAAGGGACTTCTCCAAGCAGGTTGGGCAAGTACCTTTACATACATATTTATATATAAATCTTTAAACAGCTATTAAGAGGGGGCTCGGCTGCCTGGCTGTGTACACCACCCTGTAGTGACCGAGGTGCCAGGGCTAGGGCAGGGTGACCTCAGTCCTACCCCAATGGCGTGACCCTGCCACATGCCCACCCTCACCCCTCAAACTTTATCCAGCCCCGGGGGTGCTGGAGCTTGGAATAGGTAATGGGATGGCTGCCAATGTGTTTTGAGTGCTTACACGTGCCAAACCCTGGGCTTGGTTCAGTGATTTAACTCTGCAATAGCACTGTGGTGGTGCTTCACAACTGTTTTACAGACGCTGAAATTGAGACTCACGGAATGTTTTGTATTGTGAGACGTGGAATAACAGTGGGGCAAAACAAGAGTATAGAGGAAAGCGGTAGGACTTGACCTTCATTAGAAATAGGCTTTAGCAATCTTGAGAAAGAAAAACGGAGCTGGAGGAATCAGGCTCTCCCACTTCAAACTATACTACAAAACTACAGTAATCAAGACAATATGGTACTGGCACAAAAACAGAAATATAGATCAATGGTACAGTATAGAAAGCCCAGAGATAAACCCACACACACATGGTCACCTAATTTACGACAAAGGAGGCAAGAACATACAATGGAGAAAAGACAGCCTCTTCAATAAGTGGTGCTCGGAAAATTGGACAGCTACATGTTAAACAATGAAATTAGAACACTACCTAACACCATACACAAAAATAAACTCAAAATGGATTAAAGACCCAAATGTAAGACTCTACACTATAAAACTCTTAGAGGAAAACATAGGAAAAACACTCTTTGACATAAACCACAGCAAGATCTTTTTTGACCCACCTCCTAGAGTAATGAAAATAAAAACAAAAAAAAACCAGATGGGACCTAATGAAACTTAAAAGCTTTTGCACAGCAAAGGAAACCATAAACAAGATGAAAAGACAACCCTCAGAATGGAAGAAAATATTTGTAAATGAAGAAACAGACTTCATTTAGGATTAATCCTAAATGGATTAATCTCCAAAACATACAAACAGCTCATGAAGCTCAATATTTAAAAAACAGACAACCCAATAAAAAAATGGGTGGAAGACCTAAATAGACATTTCACCAAAGAAGACATACAGATGGCCAAGAGGCACATGAAAAGATGCTCAGCATCACTAATTATTAGAGAAATGCAAATCAAAACTACAATGAGGTATCACCTCACACTGGTCAGAATGGCCATTATCAAAAAAT
The DNA here is from genome assembly GCF_028023285.1 of Balaenoptera ricei. Classification (NCBI taxonomy): domain Eukaryota; kingdom Metazoa; phylum Chordata; class Mammalia; order Artiodactyla; family Balaenopteridae; genus Balaenoptera; species Balaenoptera ricei. Next base: position 43,993,640 of record NC_082660.1, read on the forward strand.
CTACAAACAATAAATTCTGGAGAGGGTGTGGAGAAAAGTGAACCCTCTTGCACTGTTGGTGAGAATGTAAATTGATACAGCCACTATGGAGAACAGTATGGAGGTTCCTTAAAAAACTAAAAATAGAGCTACCATATGACCCAGCAATCCCACTACTGGGCATATACCCTGAGAAAACCATAATTCAACAAGAGTCATGTACCACAAGGTTCACTGCAGCTCTACTTACAATAGCCAGGACATAGAAACAACCTAAATGTCCAATGACAGATGAATGCATAAAGATGTGGTACATATGTACAATAGAATATTACTCAGCCATAAAAAGGAAATTGGGTCGTTTGTAGAGATGTGGATGGACCTAGAGTCTGTCATACAGAGTGAAGTAAGCCAGAAAGAGAAAAACAAATATCATATATTATCGCATATATGTGGAACCTAGAAAAATGGTACAGATGAACCTGTTTGCAGGGCAGGAATAGAGACGTAGACGTAGAGAACGGACATGTGAACACAGAGGGGGAAGGGGAGGGTGGGACGAACGGGGAGATTAAGATCGACATATATACACTACCATGCGTAAAATTGATAGCTAGTGGGAACATGCTACAAAGCACAGGAAGCTCAGCTCGGTGCTCTGTGATGACCTAGATGGGTGGGATGGGGGGGTGGGAGGGAGGTCCAAGAGTGAGGGGAAATAGGTATACATATAGCTGATTCACCTCACTGTACAGCAGAAACTAACACAACATTGTAAAGCAATTATACTCCAATAAAAAAAAGAAAAAAGAAGCTATTTGGACAAATTTAAAAAAAAAGAAAAGAAATAGGCTTGGGGGGAGGGAGAGGGATGGACTGGGAGTTTGGGGTTGGTTGATACAAACTATTACATTTAGAATGGATAAAAAACAAGGTCCTGCTGTATAGCACAGGGAACGATATCCAATCTCTTGGGATTAACCATAATGGAAAAGAATATAGAAAAAGAATGTCTATATGTGTATAACTGAGTCACTTTGCTGTACAGCAGAGATTGGCACAACATTGTAAATCAACTATACTTCAATTTTTAAAAATCAGGAAAAAAAAGAAACAGTTATTAAGAAATGGGATTAATAAAGGGGACATTGATGGGGCCAAAATCAAGGGATTAAAGCAGCTCTATTGGAGACTGGCTGGACCAATGGGGCCCTCTGCTAGTCCCCCAACATTGAAATGCCCTAAACAAACCCACTCTATTCTCCCTAATTAGAGGAATTTAAAAAGCCAGAAGGCAAAGGTAACAAAGGGAAAACTGATCTTGAGTTGCTGGGGGTGATGGTTTGGCAAATTAATCAGGATGAGGATTGATGAAGAAGCCACAAGGCCCCTTGAGTTGATCCTAGGCCTGGGGATCCAAGGCCATATGCACATGTGTGAGTAAAATGGCCAGGGTAGAAAAGAAACTTTCTGGGACTCCTTGACATGGGAGACCAATGCATAGTTATTCCAAAATCTGTTGGTGAAGTCCTAACCGGGGCTACAGTTAGATTGGGAAGACATAGGGATGCAATAGTTGATAAGATTAAGATGAAAGTTTGGATGAAAATTAAAATGTGTGAATGGACTTTATGTGACGTAGTTGCATCTCCCCTACCTGAATGTATTATTGGGATGATGTCTGACTGGGGAACACTTCTCCTATCTAGTATTGTAAAACAGAAGGTGTGTAAGTTTGCCCTCTGGCCAGTATTTTTTTTTTAACATCTTTATTGGAGTATAATTGCTTTACAATGGTGTGTTAGTTTCTGCTTTATAACAAAGTGAATCAGTTATACATATACATATATCCCCATATCTCTTCCCTCTTGCGTCTCCCTCCCTCCCACCCTCCTTATCCCACCTCTCTAGGTGGTCACGAAGCACCGAGCTGATCTCCCTGTGCTATGCGGCTGCTTCCCACTAGCTATCTCTTTTACATTTGGTAGTGTATATATGTCTATGCCACTCTCTCACTTTGTCCCAGCTTATCCTTCCCCCTCCCCATATCCTCAAGTCCGTTCTCTAGTAGGTCTGTGTCTTTATTCCCGTCTTGCTCCTAGGTTCTTCATGACCATTTTTTTTCTTAGATTCCATATATATGTGTTAGCATACAGTATTTGTTTTTCTCTTTCTGACTTACTTCACTCTGTATGACAGACTCTAGGTCCATCCACCTCCCTACAAATAACTCAATTTCATTTCTTTTTATGGCTGAGTAATATTCCATTGTATATATGTGCCACATCTTCTTTATCCATTCATCTGTTGATGGACACTTAGGTTGCTTCCATGTCCTGGCTATTGTAAATAAAGCTGCAGTGAACACTGTGGTACATGACTCCTTGTGAATTATGGTTTTCTCAGGGTATATGCCTAGTAGTGGGATTGCTGGGTCATATGGTAGCTCTATTTTTAGTTTTTTAAGGAACCTCCATACTGTTCTCCATAGTGGCTGTATGAATTTACATTCCCACCAACAGTGCAAGAGGGTTCCCTTTTCTCCACACCCTCTGCAGCATTTATTGTTTGAAGATTTTTTGATGATGAGGCCAGTATTAATTGAACATGTTAAATGGGAACTTACACGCGTTGTTAATTTGAAACCGTATAGAATACCCGGTGGACAAAAAGACATAGACCAGAGCTTATGGGAAAGGTCCATAAGTGCTACTCAGTGGCGATCACTAGGATTTTGGACCAGAAGATTTCCAGGCATGGCAAGCACAGTAGACACAAGCTGAGAAACAATTACCAGCTTGTTATTAGGCATTAATTGAAACTGTCCCTATGACTGAAGGATTTAAAATAATCTTGCAGTATGAAATGCCCATAATGTCTTGGGTAATGTCAGAGAAACACTCCAAGAAGAAAGGCAGTGCCCAAAACAGTTCCATAATAAAATGAAAATGATTTCTATAGGAACATGCTACCAAAGGAATGCAAGAAATCGTATTCACAAGCAGGCAGACTCTTTTTCTTCGGGCTGACTTTGAAATCACGTGAGGAGCTGCCAAAGCCTATTACCACAAAGGTAGTGTCCTATAAACGGCTCTCTATTGAATATCAGAAAGCTACTTAGTTTACAGATGGCAGTTCCAAAGTGGACAGATAACATCCTGTTTGGAAGGCCACCACACTACAACTGACTCATATAGAAAGTCTAATTGAAGAAGTAGAGAACAAATCAATTCAGTGGTCTGAATTGCATGCTATTTTTCTGGCAATTATGGAAGAATTGAACAAAGAAAAGAGCTGCTATGTTTGAGTTTTTACCGACTAATGAGTTGTCACCAATGGCCTGGCTGTATGGTCAGGCAGAGGAGCAACAGAAATTGGACTATTAAAGGGACCCCCATATGGGGCACAGCCCTATGGAAAGCACTAGGGGAATTTAAATGGTGCTGAAAAGTAGAACATGTTGATGCCCATCAGAAGAACCCCTTTACAGGAGCCAAAGGATTTGGCAAGTGGATATCCTGATATGCTGGTTTGAGGTAGCCACCTGGGTCCATGAAATGAATGGACATGGGAAAGATACAGCAATGAAGGGATGAGCTGATCACTGACATCTTCCTCTAGCACCCACTGAGATACAAAACATGAACCAGGACTGTACTGTCAGGCAAAAGAGGCAGAGACTTCAGATGACTATGGGGCAGATTCCCTGGAGGAAGGTTCCACACATAGCTGGCAACTAGTCTATGTCAGACTTCTGCTGGTAGTTCCAGGAAGTTATAAATGGATCTTTTTTTTTCACTGAGATATAATTGACATATAACACTTACGTAAGTTTAAGGTGAACAGTGTGTTGATTTGATACATGTATATAGTGCAATATGATTACCACTGTAGCATTAGCAACCACGTCTATTGCATCACATAAATGAGTCTTATAAATGAGTCTTGACAGGAATGGACACTCTGTACTAGGTTTTACATACTCGGTGATAGATGCAAATACTCAGAATACTATAAAAGGACAGGAATAGAGGCCAGGACCAGATGGCTTCACAGGTGAATTCTATCAAACATTTAGAGAAGAGCTAACACTGATCCTTCTCAAACTCTTCAGAAAAAATTGCAGAGGAAAGAACACTCCCGAATTCATTCTACGAAGCCACCATCACCTTAATACCAAAACCAGAAAAAGATATCACAAAAAAAGAAAATTATAGACCAATATCACTGATGAACATAGATGCAAAAATCCTCAACAAAATACTAGCAAACAGAATCCAACAACATATTAAAAGGATCATACATCATGATCAAGTAGGATTTATCCCAGGGATGCAAGGATTCTTCAATATATGCAAATCAATCAATGTGATACACCATATCAACAAATTAAGGAATAAAAACCATATGATCATCTCAATAGAGGCAGAAAAAGCTTTTGACAAAATTCAACACCCATTTATAATAAAAACTCTCCAGAAAATGGGCTTAGAGGGAACCTACCTCAACATAATAAAGACCATATATGAAAAACCCACAGCAAACATCATGTTCAATGGTGAAAACTGAAAGTATTTCCAGTAAGATCAGGAACAAGACAAAGATGTCCACTCTCGCCACTCTTATTCAACATAGTTTTGGAAGTCCTAGCCATGGCAATCAAGAAGAAAAAGAAGTAAAAGGAAAACAAATTGGAAAAGAAGAAGTAAAACTGTCACTGTTTGCAGATGACATGATACTATACATAGAAAATCCTAAAGATGCCACCAGAAAACTACTAGAACTAATCAATGAATTTGGTAAGGTTGCAGGATACAAAATTAATGCACAGAAATCTCTTGCATTCCTATATACTAATGATGAAAAATCTGAAAGAGAAATTAAGGAAACACTCCCATTTACCATTGCAACAAAAAGAATAAAATACCTAGGAATAAACCTACCTAGGGAGACAAAAGACCTCTATGCAGAAAACTATAAGACACTGATGAAAGAAATTAAAGACGATAAAAACAGATGGAGTGATATATCATGTTCTTGGATTGGAAGAATCAACACTGTGAAAATGACTCTACTACCCAAAGCAATCTACAGATTCAGTTCAATCCTTATCAAGCTACCAATGGCATTTTTCACAGAACTAGAACAGAAAAATTCACAATGTGTATGGAAACACAAAAGACCCTGAATAGCCAAAGCAATCCTGAGAAAGAAAAATGGAGCTGGAGGAATCAGACTCCCAGACTTCAGACTATACTGCAAAGCTACAGTAATCAAGACAATATGGTACTGGCACAAAAACAGAAATATAGATCAATGGAACAGGATAGAAAGCCCAGAGATAAACCCACACACCTGTGGTCAACTAATCTATGACAAAGGAGGCAAGAACATACAATGGAGAAACGACAGCCTCTTCAATAAGTGGTGCTGGGAAAACTGGACAGCTACATGGAAAAGAATGAAATTAGAACACTACCTAACACCATACACAAAAATAAACTCAAAATGAATTAAAGACCTAAATGTAAGACCAGACACTATAAAACTCTTAGAGGAAAACATAGGAAAAACACTCTTTGACATGAACCTCAGCAAGGGACTTCCCTGATGGCACAGTGGTTAAGAATCTGCTTGCCAATGCAGGGGACACGGGTTCGATCCCTGGTCTGGGAAGATCCCACATGCCATGGAGCAATTAAGCCCATGTGCCACAACTACTGAGCCTTCGCTCTACAGCCCGTGAGCCACAACTACTGAGCTCACATGCCACAACTACTGAAGCCCACTCAGCTAGAGCCTGTGCTCCGCAACAAGAGAAGCCACCACAATGAGAAGCCCACGCACCACAACAAAGATCAGCCCCCGCTCGCCGCAACTAGAGAAAGCCCGCACGCAGTAACGAAGACCCAATGCAGCCAAAAATAAATAAATTAAAATAAATAAATTTTTAAAAAAAGAAAAAGTACTCTTCTTTAAAAAAAAAAAAAGCCACAGCAAGATCTTTTCTGACTTTCTGACCCACCTCCTAGAGTAATGAAAATAAAAAGAAAAATAAACAAATGGGACCTAATTAAAATTAAAAGCTTTTGCACAGCAAAGGAAACCATAAACAAGACAAAAAGACAACTCTCAGAATGGGAGAAAATATTTGCCAGTGAAACAGCGGAAAAAGGTTTAATCTCCAAAATATACAAACAGCTCATGGAGCTCAATATGAAAAAAAAACAACCCAATTAAAAAATGGGCAGAAGACCTAAATAGACATTTCACCAAAGAAGACATACAGATGGCCAAGAGGCACATGAAAAGATGCTCAATATCACTAATTATAAGAAAAATGCAAATCAAAACTACAATGAGGTATCACCTCACACCAGTCAGAATGGCCATCATCAAAAAAAATCTACGAACAATAAATGCTGCAGAGGGTGTGGAGAAAAGGGAACCCTCTTGCACTGTTGGTGGGAATGTAAATTCATACAGCCACTATGGAGAGCAGTATGGAGGTTCCTTAAAAATCTAAAAATAGAACTACCATATCACCCAGCAATCCCACTACTGGGCATATACCCTGAGAAAACCATAATTCAAAAAGAGTCATGTACCAAAATGTTTATTGCTACTCTATTTACAATAGCCAGGACATGGAAGCAACCTAAGTGTCCATCAACAGATGAATGGATAAAGAAGATGTGGCACATGCATACAATGGAATATTACTCAGCCATAAAAAGAAACGAAATTGAGTTATTTGTAGTGAGATGTATGGACCTAGAGTCTGTCATAGAGAGTGAAGTAAGTCAGAAAGAGAAAAACAAATACCGTATGCTAACACATATATATGGAATCTAAGGGAAAAAAATGGTCATGAAGAACCTACGGGCAAGACGGGAATAAAGACACAGACCTACTAGAGAATGGACTTGAGGCTATGGAGAGGGGGAAGGGTAAGCTGCGACAAAGTGAGAGAGTGGCATGGACATATATACACTACCAAACGTAAAACAGATAGCTAGTGGGAAGCAGCCGCATAGCACAGGGAGATCAGCTCGGTGCTTTGTGACCAACTAGAGGGGTGGGATAGGGAGGGTGGGAGGGAGGGAGATGCAAGAGGGAAGAGATATGGGAACATATGTATATGTATAACGGATTCACTTTGTTATAAAGCAGAAACTAACACACCATTGTAAAGCAATTATACTCCAATAAAGATGTTAAAAAAAAAAAGAGTCATGTACCACAATGTTCATTGCAGCTCTATTTACAGTAGCCAGGACATGGAAGCAACCTAAGTGTCCATTGACAGATGAATGGATAAAGAAGATGTGGCACATATATACAATGGAATATTACTCAGCTATGAAAAGAAACGAAATTGAGTTATTTGTAGTGAGGTGGATGGACCTAGAGTCTGTCATACAGAGTGAAGTAAGTCAGAAAGAGAAAAACAAATACCGTATGCTAACATATATATATATATATGGAATCTAAAAAAAAAAAAAAGGTTCTGAAGAACCTAGGGGCAGGACAGGAATAAAGACACAGATGTAGATTATGGACTTGAGGACACAGGGAGTGGAAAGGGTAAGCTCGGATGAAGTGAGAGAGTGGCATGGACATATACACACTACCAAACATAAAATAGATAGCTAGTGGGAAGCAGCTGCATAGCACAGGGAGATCAGCTCGGTGCTTTGTGACGACCTAGAGGGGTGGGATAGGGAGGGTGGGAGGGAGACACAAGAGGGAGGAGATATGGGGATGTATGTATATGTATAACTGATTCACTTTGTTATAAAGCAGAAACTAACACACCATTGTAAAGCAATTATACTCCAATAAAGGTGCATTTTTAAAAAAAAGGACTGGAATAGAAGCTACTGTAGCAATTGGGACCACTGAGTTACATTATTTCAAACCATAGAACACACTTTACAGCTCATAGCGTCCAAAAATGAGCAAAGAGATAGCGCCTTAAATGAATATATAATGTTGCATATATAGCTCAGAGTATTCATTTCATAGAGAATTGGAACAGGTAGATGCCTAAAGTGGGGGAGATAAAGGCATGAAGAACTGGCTTACACCCCTTCATGAATGTATGGTCACATTTAACATGATACAGGCCAAGGGAGAGTCCCTGCTAGATAGATTCCTCCATTTTTCTGTGAGGTCTGAGGCAGAGAGGGTAGGGAAGATGCTGTTACCACTACACAATTCTTTCCCTACAACACCTCAACTTTCTTCTTTCTGACCTGATGCAGTGGTCCTGGGACAGGGGCTACAACTGCAGGTGCCAGAAGCAGGGATGATCTCTAAATGAGAAACTGTAACTCTACCTTTAAACCTTGATGCCAGAATTCTGGGAACTCCCTGGCAGTCCAGTGGTTAGGGCTCTGTGCTTCCACTGCAGGGAGCACAGTTTCGATCCCTGGTCGGGGAACTAAGATCCCACCAGAATTCCTAAGGATCTAATGGGATGGGTTGTGCCTTCACCTGTTATATAGATAGGTCAAAGATGGCCTTTCTGTATTGGCCCTTAGGTTGTTTATTTCTTCACTGCAGGCTGAGACCCAATAGCTCAAAACCTGCTGATGCCAACTTAAATTTGTACACATCCAATTATTTTATAAATAGCCCAAACAAGTAGATTTTTCACCATTTAGAGCCTACCTGTTTTGCATACCCAACGAAACCTCACCCTACATCTGCTGGCAATAGATAAGGTAAGCCCGGGCTGTAAAAGACCCATGTTGCTGCTGCCCTTCAGAGCTCTCTGACCCAGACTCCCCACTTTGCTGCTGAATGACATCACCTAGACACAAAAGCTCCCTCTCTTAACCCCTTAGCCCCCAGCAGTTCCTTTGCCCTCCTCCTCGTACAGGCTCCTGCTGTGAGGCACTTCCGCAGCCTGCAAGCCCAGTAACACTCGTGTGTGCTCCTGCCACCTCGTGGTCATATTTTTTTCTTGATAACCCCCAAATACCTCAAACCCCGTAAGTGGAAATAAGGGGAGAACTTCGGGAGATAATTAGGAAATAGATATGGAGGCCACCCAGTCAGCAGGAAAATCAATTAGCAAAAATCCTGGATGGTCTCAAATGGGTGGGATTCAAAATTTGGAATACCACTGCTTCGGTTTGGCGTGGCACTGCTCTGTACTGTATTACACTCTATATTTTGGGGGGTATCCTCCTGTGCTTCAATAGCCTGGCCAAGTGATAGCATCAGTATTTGAGTGAACACATGCCACTGGAACTAATTTTGGGGGGGGCCAGAGGGGCCCAGCTGCATGCGGTAGGAAGTCAGCCTGCCCACCTGGGTATCCATTAGGCAGGTGGTGGACACTGTAAGACCTGTGGGCCTGAACAGAAAAGGGGGAGGGGTGCACACCTCAGGACTGAGGGGTGGATACCCCTGACCCCATAATGGGCTATAATGGGAGGAGCTCCCTGACAATGGCCAGCGATTCAGGGTTACTCTGTGACGAGAGGACATCCTTGTCGCTGGGGACCACTGTGGCAGCTAAACAAGCCTATAAGGCAGAGGCATCAGGCCAAGGTTAGTCCCCTAAGTGCAGTTGGGGGAGGCGCCTTTGCAAACAGCTAGCCTGACTCTGATGCTGTCGCACTTGGATCTGCTGTTACAGGTGGCATCATTCTAGCCCTTCCCTGGAGGGCTATCTGGACCCCAACTCTTGGGCTGAGGTGGCTAAAGCATTACTTAAAGTGACAAAGACAAGGAAGTTATCTTCCTGCCTCTCCCAGGACTCCTAAACAGGGGGCCATCCTGCTGAATGAGAGAGGCAAGCCAGAACTTCCTCTTGGTGGTTTCTCACCAGGCCACAGCCTGGTGAGGAGGTAGGAGCTTACACTCACGGGAAGACCAGATGGAGGGGAGGGCCCTGGAGAAGAGGACTGGTGCCCTCTAGAGGCCCAGGCAGCACGATGCCAGCATGGTCATGGTGAGGAGAATCTACCCCTCCACCCAGGACCACCCACAAAGTAACAGACAGAAGACACAGGAGGGGAAGGTCAAAAAAAAGGGACAGGTTCTCACTTGGGGGAAGCGACACATCCCCCTTCTCCCTGAGGCCCAGTCCTCCATAAGGACAGAGTCCAGGAACCAAATGAAAAAGGGGCTGCCTGGCTGTATAGAATGTATCAGGCAGAGAGCGAGAATTCCACCTAACAGGGTCTGGAATTAAACAATTGGCGGCCACAGAATGGGATGGAAAAATGGGCCCCTGGTAAGGGATCTTGCACAATTAGTGAGGAAGGGAGGAAGGACCCCCGGAGGCAGCTTTGGACCCTAGTTCACATATACCTTGTTGATATGGATTTTTTTTTATGGCTTGGAGGGCCACCCACCCCACATGAGGCCTCATAATCACCTGGGCAGACTGTCAACGGAAAACACCAGCTGAGGCCAAAGATCTCCTCCATCAGCTAGGGATGCTGGAGTGGGCTTATCAGGTAACAGATGGTGTGCAGCAGGATGACTGGGCAAGTGGGAGGAGGGTGAATAGAGTCCTGAGTCCACAGCGTTGCTTCTCAGAGGGGCTCCTGACAAAGGTAAGTCCTCTTTACTGGCAATGATGGTTAACACGAAAACAGTTCAAAAGTCACAGCTGCCCTTGGATTTAATAGAAACTCCTGAAAGACAAACTCAGATCCAAGTGTTTAGGCCACCTGGCCTAAATCAAAATTACTATCGAGAGTGAAGCCTCCCCCCTCCTAAGTCAAACAAACTTACAGCTTGGCCTCTGCTTAAGCGTGAACTCTGAGAAAACAAGACAGGTTATACATTAGTCAGAATTTTCCAGTGAAGCAGAACCAATAGGATGTATATATAAAAAGAGGGTTTTTTTTCATAAGGAATTGGCTCACAGGGTTATCCTGGCAAGTCCCAAGATCTACAGTCCTCAAGCTGGAGCCCTAGGAGAGACCATGGTATAGTTCCAGTCCAAAGATTTGCTGGCTTGAGGTCTAGGAGGAGACAATGTTTCAATTTGAGTCCCAAAGCAGGAAAAAAAAGTACCAGCTCAAGGGAGTCAGGCAGGAGGAAATTCCCTCTTACTTATGAGAGGGTCACCTTTTTGTTCTATTCAGACCTTCAGCTGATTGGATGAGACCCACCAACACTGGGGAGGGCGATCTGCTTTACTCAGCCCACCAATTCAAATGTTAATCTCATCCAGAACCTCACAGACATGCCCAGAATAATGTTTGACCAAATGTCTTGGCACTTGTGACCCAGTCAAGTTGACACATAAACTTAACCATCACAGGTTAAGGGACAAGAGGGTCCCAAATTGGAGGTTCTCTGATAAATCAGTGCAGCAATAGTACTACTTACTAGGGTTAGATTATGAGCTGCGGCAGGCTTCCCTTTCAGAGGCAGCCTCATCTTTAGTACTTGCCTCTGGTCTCCACCAGTGGCCAGGACAGCCGTCACAGAGGGATCCAGCAGTCACAGATATAGGGCCCCGCCTGGAAGAGAATCGCCCTTGTATCACATTAACTGTAGTTTGGGCTCCAGAACACAAACACATTGGCTGGCTCTGTTGGACACAGGTGCTCAAACCTTCCTAATCCCAGGGAGCATTCATGCTTTAAAGGGAACTCCTCCCCCTCCAAGGAGGTGACTGACTTCAGAGGACAATTAATTAAAAGGAAAATTACCCACTTATCTATTAAAATTGGCCCAGATTTGCTAAAAGATGTTTCTTTCCTGGTTGTTCCCTTGGAGACTATCCCTGTTCCCATTACTGGACCGGCTCAGTCAGCAGCTAACTTCATGGAACAAACCCAAGGCTTTTACTCTATTGGTGGGCGCCAACCAGTGGGAACCAGTTACCATTTCGTTATTGGTGTGGGCGGTAAACACGCCATAGTACAGGATATGACAAGGCACTGAGGGCCAGGCTGTCACAACCCTGAGTGAACACCTCACTGAAAGGGGATGGGCAACTGCCTCCCTCCATAAGGTACAAGGCCCCTACCAGTCTGTTAAATTGGGGGGTTACATTCAGAACTGAGGAGGGCAAATTCTTCCTAATCCAATAAAATAAAAGCTCCTAGTGCTCCAACCTCCCACATCAGCAAGGAGGCCCAACATTTGGTAGAAAAGTTTGGATTCTGGTGCCAACACGTTCCTCACATCTACTATTTGCTAGACCCTATCTACGTATTGAGTCACCTGCAAGTCTTGCATTTTGAGTGAGGACCTGAGCTACAACAGGCACTAGATAAACTAAAGGAGGCTATCACTTCAGCTCTCCCACTCGTGCCCCAAGGATAGGACTTACATTTAGAAGTTTCTGCTCCCACCCCAAAATTTGCTTCCTGGGGCCTCTGGACCAAATGGGCAGGCAAACCTCTACCTGGGCTTTTGCTGTAAGGGGCCCCTAGCCTCAGCCCAGATGTATTTGCCACCGGAGAGGCAATTTCTAGCAGCATACAGGGCACTTATGGAAACTGAGGCCCTTTCTGGGGCAGAGCCAGTTATCCCACAGACCGAGATTCCTCGTATGCCCTACGTAATGGAAGAAAAACTCCCCATAAAATCAGACTGGCCTCAGAGGCCCCGTTATTAAAATGGAAATGCTATCTACAGGGTTGAGCTAAACCCAGCCCTACTGGAGTGTCACAAACTCCATGAGGAAATAACCACATACCTGCCACTGAAGCTCATTCGCCCAAACCCCAGAAATGCCTCTACCCCTTGCTCAACGGGGACGGGAGGGAGGATGGTCAGCACCCTCAAAACAAGCAAAGCAACGGTCTTCCTTTACTAATGGAGTGAGCGCAAGGTGTAAGGGACCAGACAATAGAGAGCCACAGCCTGTCACCCCCAAATCCATACGGGGCACAGACCAAAGTGCCCAGTGGGCTGAGCCGCATATAATAGTCCTAGCAATAGAGTATGCCTTTGACAAACATTTTCCCAAGGTTCATATTTTACTGACTCCTGGTTGGTGTTCATGAGCTAACTACTTGGTCAGGACTTTGGCAAAATCAGGGCTGGAAAATACAAGCCGAGACATTTGGGCTAAAGAGGTATGGGGCCGATTGCCACACTGGCTCCCGCTCTGCCCATCTGGGTGCACCATACCTCGGCTCATACCAAACAAGACACAGAGGAAGTGCTCTACGACTCAAAGCCTGATGAACTAACTGAACCACCAAAGCAGCTAGGGCTCTGGAAGGAGGGGGAGATCTCCAGACCTTTGGGAAGAGCCACCCTCCCCTTCTATCAGGGGGCACACGAGATGTCAGGGCTTTGGGGCATCACAGGGTTATGAAAATGGATTGTTAGTAGAGGAGTGGGCTCAGCAGAGAGACAAAACATTAGTGGCTGTACCAGAAGCCAGAAATCCAGACATTGGGCCTACCTCACTGGAGGGACAATTTACAGAGGAGGAGGGCCACATCAGAGACGGCAAATTGATTTCATTGGGCCTCCCCCTGCAGCGGCAGAAACATATATGTTAACACATGGTTAATAGTGGTGGGTGCCCACACAGGCCTTCCACTGATGGCTCTTGTGGGGCCCCAACCTCTGTTAATGTTACTGAAGTGTTAACACCGCAGCCTCACAGCCCTTGGGAGTGCTGCCAGTTATACAAACAGATCAAGGCTCCCACTGCAAAGCAACGCAACAGCGGGCATTACAAAATCACATTGTGTGAGTTTTCACCTGCTCCGTTGTCCTACAGCAGCAGATGTCACAGAAAGGCATAATGGTATTTTAAAACAAGGGCTCCTGAGAGAACCTGGAGGAAGATGGTCCCTCAAGTTCAAAAGTGCAGACCTAAGACATAACTGCACTGTATTAAAATTCACAACAAATGAAATGACCACCTGTAGAGACGCTGTGACCTCTCCTGGTGGACACATCCACACTGGACACAACCCAATTACCAGTTTTCATGGACATGGGAGCCTTGCATGCTGCCCACAGCAAATGAACATCCACCTGGTACTTCCACCTTTTTCCCTTCTCCCTCATAGAAACTCCGGAGCCTAGCAGCCACTTCTCCCTTGAGCCCAACAGTGACCTGCTGTGGACCACCAACTCTGGGACCACATTCAGCATGCTTCTGCTCCTCATCCAGTGTAAGCTGAGGAGACCACTCACCACTATCTGGAGAGAGAGGCGTCCTCATCTGCTGCCCACACACTCCACTAAATCACCATAGATCAATCTTGGACCAGCTCCCGATACCCAGGAGGTGGAACTAATTACCCCTGGACTGGGTAACACCATTTGGACGATACCCAAGGGACAATCAGAACTCCTACTGCTGCCCACAGATGACCTCTGACTTTCACCCCTATTCTGTTGCTGTGCCCCTTCCATACCTGAGAAGTTCCTCCCTTCACCAGTGTCGACTACACACCCATTGATGGATCACCCTCCCCTGGCAAACTACACCCTACTGTTGACAAGGCCTGGAAATAACATGCCACATGCACAACACGGGAGACACACAACATGGGTCAGGATGGAGACCACGGGAAGCACGCTGCTGGCCATTCAGTTTGGTCAGTCCTACTAACATGACCACAGACACCACCACTGAGGCTAGCACTCCTCCTCCTTCCATCTCTACTGCTACCAGCAACACCCATTCTGGCTAAGCCAGGCTCTAAGATACGGCTTGCGACTCACAGGTGCCTTCTAATTCTGTGGGTCAACTCTAGCTTCAAATATGTGGCCAATCATGGGCTGAGCACATAACCAATTGAGTTGACTCAGGTGCTGAGTATGGGGTGGATAACATGCACATTTACTTGGCTAAAACATTATAAGCTCCTATTAACACCACCTGGAATTGCACTAAGCCGCACAACTTGCCTTCACAGGAACACAGAATATAGGCAACAATGGGAGCCTTGGTGGGCCTGTAAGGGAATCCCTGGTAAAGGGCTTTCCCTATTACAAGCTTCCCCTTGTCCAACACTGGACACTGGGTTTGACTCAAAATTGCAGTAGATTTTTACTCAGCAACAGAACCCCTCAAGGACTTACCCTCACCAACCACACTAGCCACAACTCTCCAACGCCACAATCTTTCCAAATATTCCCCTGATACTAACCACTTTAGGATCACTAATTGGTGAGGGGATGGGCAGTAGGAACAGCGTATGTGCAGGACGCCACACAACAATGAAAAGAAACACAGCCAGTCATGTCCTAGGAGTTATCCACACAAATTAAATAAATTGCCCAAGGACTGGAACTCTTGGCTGAATCTCACCACACTTTAGCAGCCATGGTGTTAGATAACAGCATAGCTCTAGATTACCTATTTCTGGGCCCTTATTAACACATCTTGTTGCATGTTGGTTGTCAAAGAAAAACAAATCAGGACTTAGTAAGGAGAAACTTTTTTTCAGAAGGATTATTGGAAGGGAGGGAAAGGGACTATTGTAATGGGGAGGGCTGGTTGCAATAGGGAGAATGCTATGACCTGAAGGTCTACAAGGGTCTCAAAATCAAGCAGAGAAAGGCTTTTCTTTCACAGGGTAAGGAGGAGGCAAGCAGAGAAAAGCAGAATCTTTCGAGGGAAGTTGGACAAGCAAGGGGAAATGGCCAGTGGGGTCTGACAGGAAAGTATCCTGCTGTTGTCAGCCAATTCTCAGGAGAAGCTGAGAAGGGAGGCAAATTTCACTTTTTTGTGTTTGCTCAGGCTTGGGGGCAAGCAGAGTCCAGGAACCTGTAGGAAGGGAGAAGCCTGACTAAAGTTTGGTCAAGACAAAGCAGAGGGTAAGCAACAGGTAATTGTGAACACTTAGTCGGTCCCCCCTTGTTGTTGAAGTCAGACAAAATCTGTCCTTGAGCACTATTAGGGATGGAATGAGTCATTGGGAAGCTGAGTTAGGTCCAAATAGTTTTCAAGGGGGTGCTGGCCTTCACGTTCCTCTTGTTCCTGAAGAACTGACTACTGTATCATCTGTTGATTGTGCTGTTAGGCTGACAGCTGTTGGAAGGCCTTAGCGATTAGGCATTTAACAAGAGAAATACTCAGGAATAAAATAAAATAATAGTTATTAAAGGTTGAATAAGCGAGTAAAACCAAGATTTGAGGGTCAGAGAGAGCAAGTCGAGAAGATTCCTAGACATTGGGCCTGAAGGGTATTCAGATAGTGGAGTGAAGATGACAATGGAAATCTGAAGAATTTTCTGGAATGTCTGGATGTTTTTGGTGATGGCATATCCATCAGAGAGCTTTCAGGGAACACATGCACAGCAATGGCTTCCGATCATTACAAAAGCGCCCCCCTTGAAGGGCCAGGATGGTGTCCAATGCCAGACAATTATGAAGATCCACTCATTGGAGTTCCTGTAGTTCTCTGGCAATGATGTTAGTGGTTTTAGATGTTAGTGGTAAGATCCACAATCATGGTTATTTTCTGTAGCAGAGCATAGAAGATGCAGGTGGTTGGGAGAACTTCTAAGTGGCCCACACTGCAGCAGCTCTAGGCATGCAGGTTGCCCATAGTTGACTTGTTGCAGCAAGTTTTTTAGATTTACTCCCAGTCTCTTAGCCTCTTGTTCTAAGGCTTCTTAAGAACCTGATGAGACAAGAAGCACAGCCTCCTTCTGGGGCTTGGATTCTGCCTAAGCTTGTAGTTGTAACATGTTTTGTAGACCTCTTGCCTCATCTAGTGTCTGGAAAACTTAAATCAGAGGTAATAGAGTAGTTAAGGTGAGAAAAAAAGGCAATCTGGTTAAGCATAGATGGCCCTTTGTGAAGAGTATTGAGGTTGAAGGAGATTCCTTTTGAAGTCTAGGGGGGAAAAGCTAAAGGGACCCTGAGTGATAGCACAAAGGATGCCCTTAAATATGAGATGGCATAGGAATTTAAGGGAAGCTGGAGGCTTCCGAAGAAGAGGGAGAACATAACCAGCATTCTAAAGTAAGGTTGTGAGACTGTACTATGAGTTGAGTGAAGGAACGCTATAGATTCTGGGGTCCTTGCAGGGATGGCAGAATTGTTAAAGGGGAGAACAGCTTGGGTGAAGGGGAAGAGGAGATAATACAAATGAAGGCTCATTACGGAAAGCTGCAGTTGTAATGGGGGGAGTTATGTGGATAGCAAAGATGATGCTGGAGGGGATAGAGAAAAAGGATGATACTGCAAGAAGAACAGTAAAAACGGTGAGATTAGGAAGTATGTAAAAGAAGCCTACAGGGTCTTGTTTGGCATCTTGGGTAGAAGCTGATCACCTCATGATGTCATCTACTTGGTCCGAAGTTCTTAGGAAAGCAGTCTACCTTGTGGCAACATCTGCTTCTGGGGGCTCTCGAGAGACCCTCAGTTTATTTTTTTTCAAGTTTAAAACATGTATTTA
This sequence comes from Balaenoptera ricei, assembly GCF_028023285.1. Lineage (NCBI taxonomy): Eukaryota > Metazoa > Chordata > Mammalia > Artiodactyla > Balaenopteridae > Balaenoptera > Balaenoptera ricei. The sequence continues at coordinate 44,010,985 of NC_082660.1, forward strand.
AAATTCAATTTATAAAATGCTTAATCTGCTGACTCAGGAGCCCACAGTGCGGGGTTGGGTAGGGTGGGCAGCTGCCCATTAGACCAGCAGAGCAGGACTGCAGGGGTGCGGCCCTCCCTCCCATGCCCTTCTGTTCAGATACCCAAGGGGCCCATGTGCACCCCTGGGATCACATGGCCGAACACAGGACCCCAGAGGTTTCCAGAGTCTTTGCCTACCAGGGAGGCTGGGGCCGGCCCTGCCGGCCCATCTCTGAGCAGAGCATCCCCAGATGGGGCAGAGCTGCATATGGCTGGGCTAGACAGGGAGGCCTGGGGCAGTGGGCTCTGGAAGGGGCTGCTGGTAGCAGATAGGGTGTTGCCTCCTGCCTGCAGGTGGGGAGCACCCTGACTGAGTGGGTGGCGAAGGGTTGGTCACCAGGCCCAGACCCCCAGCTCCTTTGGTTATAGGCTGACATCACAGTAGTGGCTCATGGGAAGCGGTTAGCTGGAAGGTCTGAGGCCTGGCTCACAGAGTCAGGGAGGAGCTGGAGGAAGCGGACAGTACCGTGAAGGCAGATAAGGGGGCAGCAGCCTCAGGTTTCTGCCCCCCACTCCCCTGGGGTTTTCCAAGCTAAAGCCTGCAGCTTACTTTTTAAAAAAAAATTTTTTTAAAGAAAAGAAAAGCAATTTATAAAAGAAAAAAATTAAAAATCTCCTTATTGTTAAATATTTTAATATGTATTGCTATATGTATTGAATACAATGTGAAAATAAAAAAAAAGAAAAAGCACTTAAGGAAAGTTACAGACAACTGCCTAAAAACAACAACAAAACCGAAAACACCCACAAACACACACACAAAATCCAAACTGTTTTCCCATCTCCCCTCCCACCTCCCCCCAACACCATAGTTTCCTGTTTTCATTTCTTTCTTTTTAAAATTTTGCCTGCCACCTCTCCATCTGAGAAGCCAGGATATGACTGCTGGGGGGTGGTGACAGGCACACAGCAGGCAGAGCCCCATCTTTGGCCAGAGGGAGGTGAGAGCATCAGTCCCTACTACATCCTTGATCCACAGACACCCATCAGCCAGCCTCCCCTTGGCTCCCACTAGAGAAGGGGAGCAAGAACAGGTGGTCCCGACGGCTGAGCAATCAGCACTTCTGGCCTTCCCACCTGGCCCACCTCTGTACCTTCTCCAACTGAAAAGGATAGTTTCATCTTGGGCCAGAAACCACTATTACATGAGGGATGGACACTATCCATTTAGAATGCAGAAACTTGGTCTTGGCAGTAGAACTGTAAAGACAGCAGCAACCTTCTCCCGTCCTCACTCCTGGAGGTCATTTCCCCTCAGAGCAGCCTGTGGACACCATTCAACATCCTGCGGGTTCTTACTGACTGAAGCTTTGTTCCAGCTCTGCTCATGGACAATTTCCTGCCTTCATGTAGTTTTAAGCCTGTGGACTAATTGCTGACTCAACTGACAGCTGAACTTTCCTCCTAAGGGGAAGATGTAGTGGGCCAAGACTTGCACAAATGTCACACCAAACCACTCCTGAGCGAGGAGGCCGTCTGGCTGGCTGAGGGATATAAGATGCAATGCGATGGAAGAGATCAGAAAGCCCGAGAGGGGCCAGATTGTACACACACAGCTGCTCTAGGCAGGGCCCCCTAAGTCTCTTCCACCTCAAAGAACCAAAGCAAATCTCCAGGCTCCAAGGACAGAGGGGAAACTGCCTTCATTCCAGGCCCTTGCTCTGGAAGAAGGGGTGGAGGATAGCCTAGGCCTATGGGGAACCAGTCTGTCATTACCAATCTTTGCAATGCACAGCTTGTCTCTTCCCAGGTGTATTGAGAACGGTCTGCTCCCAAGGTAGTGATTTCACAAGAGAAATGTGCTGGATAGAGTTACGGAGCTGATGCCATCAACAGAGATGGCACTCCACAGACCCTTGAGAGTTCTAAGCCTTGCTGGAGCAGGAAGATCTACCTACCTTCTGACCACACTCGGCAGAAGGCTCGGAGTCCTGGAGTCAAGACTCTCTCCTGGCTTTCCTTGTGCTGACAGCAAAATACTGAGCAAGGCTCGCAGCCCTTACTCTTTTTTTTTTTTTTTTCTACTTTTTGGCCGCACTGCGTGGCATGTGGGATCTTAGTTCCCCAAACAGGGATCCAACCCGCGCCCCCTGCAGTGGAAGTGCGGAGCCTTAACCACTGGACCACCAGGGAAGTTCCTCACAGCCCTTACTCCTAAAGCCCCAAAGTGCAGCCTCACTCCCTGCCCACTTCTAGAAGTAGTAAGCCTGGCTGGTAGGGAACCACTCCTGAGAGGTTTTGGAAGGGGAAGTCTGTTCACTTTCCCTGTCTCCCAAAATACACTAGAGGTGAGGGGTTGGCACCCTCCCCAGGCTCTCTGATTCTATAGAGCTAGCCCAGTCTTCAGGTAGCGCCCAGATGCTCTGGGACTTAGCTGGGGGGAGGGAGGTATAGGCATGGGGTGCTCATCTGTCCTGGGGGCTGCAGAGCCCTGCCCCTTTTCTGGGCTGCAGTAGGAATACAGAAGCTAAGCTCACCAAAATCCTATTGGTTAATGTTTCTAGTGAATTGCCCAGAAACATTTTTAAGTAGACTACCAAACTACTCTTTCTCAATTAAAAACTCATTAAACTGCTAAAACCCCTCCCATGCACTTTTACTTTTGCAAATCAAATATTGTATAAACAAACAAAAATAGGAAGCAAAGAAACAAAAAGGATATTTTCAGATGGAACTTGCTTTTAAGTGATGAAAACATGCACTTGAGGGTGGGTGGATGGGAGTTCTCATTTGTGTTTTGACATCCCAAATTAATGAGCATGATAAACTGTTACTGCTGGCACTGGCTTCACCCCAAGTGGCCAAGTGGCACTGTCTGACTCTCTGAGTCCTTGGTGGGTCCCCCCCAACCCTCCTCTAACCCCCACCCTTTCCCTTTCCATTGACTTGGGACAGCCCTTCTAGCCATGCCAATCACAGTGGGGGGAGGGACGTCACAGTGCATGGGGTTCAAGGTCACAGTGGGCGGAGCAAAGGGAATCACATTGCAAGTAAGTCAGGTTGTTCCCTCTGCTCAAGTCCAGCTGTCTGCCACGGCAGTGCGACCCACAGCGGACGACCCAAGAAGTGGTGACGGAGGCAGTGGCGGTGGCATCCTTTCCTGCCCGCATGTATCTGTGCTGTTCGAAGCCTTGTAACCCATCAGGACCCAACAGCTGTCTGATCACATTGTTGGGCTGCCTGCTGTCTTCAGGTTGGGAGATCCTGGTTGGCCCGTCGAGGATGGGTTTCTCTTGCTCCTCCTCTGGGCTGGCGCTGCCCGGGATCCACTTCCAGGCCTCCACGTACTCTGCCTCGCGCTGCACTAGGGACTTGACGGGAAGGGCTGGCCTGCTGGTGGAGTTGGGGCTGCTGACCACACCAATGCTGGTGGGCCTCTTGAGGATGCGGCTCTGTGGAGGGGCCCCGTGGGAAGGCTGTCGTCCTGAATCACAATGGGCACTTTGGGAGGAGATTTGGATTTCCCCGCTGTCTGCCGCCTTCCAGCTCTCAGGGACTTCCTCATCTTCCATCTTACTCACCGCTTTCGGAGACCCTCAGTTTAGAGTCTGCAGTTGGGATGGACTTCCATTTAGAGCAGATTTCAATATCTTTTCAGTTGAGAAACACCAATCCAGGGTTTGACCCCCCGGGGTTTGGCAGCAGTGTTAGTGATGTAAAGAGGATGATGCAAGGGCCCTTTTAATAGGGCTCAAGATTAGTTTTCTGGTTGCCTTGAGAGAACTAACTCTCCAGTTTCTAGGTTATATAGTGGTTTGCATAGGAGAAATGGAGGAAAAGCAGCTTCCACCTGTTGAAAGGTGCAGAACAGAAGATATATTGCATGTATTTTTTGTGTATGGTAAAGGAAAATACATGAAAATAATAAGATCACTCACACATATTTATAACACACACCTACACACCTGGATGAGGTTAAATGTATAAAGAAAAGAGTCTGGAAGGATCATCCCCAAACTACATAATACTAGTTATGCCAGGGAAGAAGGCAGAAGTTAGATTACAGAGATATTTCCACTTCCTAATTTTTTTACTTTGCTATATTGTTTACATTCTTTGCCCCACATTGCATTGCCCTCGCAAGGAGAAAAAAATAATAAAGACTAAAAATGGAAGAGCAAAGGAGATGGCCTTGAGTTAGAGCATGACCCCACAAACTGAGATGACAGCAAAGGAGCCATGGAAAACCAGGAAACCACTCACACTCCAAGGCTCTGCCAGAAATTTTTAACTAAAAACAGCCTCTTTGGAACAACTACTGATGATACCACACAGAGCTGAAAACGACTGGCCCTTAGGAAAACTCAACAATAAAATTTCTTAGGCTAAAGGCCCAGAAATTTTGACTTGCTTAGGAGCTGCAGTGATGAACTGATTTCTCTTGATGGAGAGCACAAATCATCTAACTGATCATGTTTGCCCTTTTCACTGTGGCTGCCATGAAGCTCACAGCTAAAATGTTCAGCTCAGTTTATCTGAACTAAGGCCAGATGATCTGTGTCTCTTCACAGCAACTTTACCTGCTTCTTGATCTTCTATTCCCTCTAAATTTCTCTAATTCTTATTTTCAACTAATTGCCCTTTCCCATTTTGCTGTGGGAAAACCAAGTGGGAAACAAACAACCTATCTGAGACTCAATCATTTTCTTTTCCTCTTTGGAAAGCTACTGGGGGTGGGGTGGGTACAGAAGAGTCTTCAGAGACCAAGTTGGGTTAGCCACTCTGCAATGGCTGGATGTGAAATGTGTTGTTTGTTCATTCATTGATAACGTGTTTCTCATCTGACCAGCAATTCCATTTCTATAACTTTGTCCTAAGGTAAGAATCATGGATGTGTGCAGAGATTTAACTGCAGGAACCTTCATCACAGCTTTGCCTTTAAAACCATAATATTGAAAATAACCTAAATGCCCAATCACTGAGAACTGAGAGAATAAGTTATGGAACCTCCAAAGGATGGAAAGGCAGGCAACCATTAAAAGTAACACTATAGACGATTAAGAGGCTAAAGAGACACAGCAACCAAATTTGAAGTATGAACCTTGTCTGGAATCTTAATTTGAACAGACAAAAAATCTTGGAGATAATCATTAAAGTTTGAGCCCCGACTAGATATTTGATATTAAGGAATTTAACCACTAATGATCTGAAGATCTTATTGTTAATTATTTTACCTTGAATAATGGTATGGACCTTTAAGTCCTTATCGTTTACAGATACATAATGGAGTATTTATGGATAAAACAATAAGTCTGGGACTTGTTTCAAATAATAACAGACATGTAAAAATTTATTGAGCTGTACACTTAATATTTGTGCATTTTATTTTATACCTCAATTAAAAACAAATTAAAAAACAATCTGGGAGGAAGAAATGAATGGGTAGTCTAGGTTAGGGGTTGGCAAACTTTTTCTGTAAAGAGCCAGATAGCAAATATTTCAGAATTGTGAAGCCTATGGTTTCTGCAGCAACTACTCAGCTTTGCCATTGCAGGTTGAGAGCAGGCACAGACAATACACAAAACAATTATGCTCCTTGACTGTGTTCCAATAATATTTCATTTATGGGCACTGATTTGAATTTTGTATCATTTTCACATATCACAAAATATTGTTCTTCTTTTGACTTTTTTTCCAACCATTAAAAAAATGTGAAAACCATTCTTAAGCTTATGGCTGTATAAAAGCATGCCAGATTTGGCCCACTGCCTGCAGTTTTCCATCTCCTGGTCTAGATGAAATAAGACTGGCCAAGAGTTGATGATTGATGAGACTGGGTGATGTGCATAATGGGGTTTCATTATACAGTTCTCAATGTTTGAAAACTTCCACAGAAATAAACTAAATTTGGAAATAAACTACTATGGAAATAAAGTTAATGGCATGGAAGGATAGCTGTGAAGTGAAGAAGAGGCAGGCCACAAGATCATGCTCCCAATTGTTTAATAACAAACAAACATCTGTCCCCCAAGATATTACAATAGTTTGCGGCCCTCCAAGGCTCAACTCTACCTGACACAATCTTATTCCTTGGTATTTAATTTCTTTAACTGGATTTTCTTGGGTATCACAGGAGCAGCTCTGACATAGAGTTCATGGAAGATCCATTAAATATATACATGATCGGTGCTACAAAACCATGGGGAATGGATAATAATCATGTATTAACTCACTTAATTATCATCCCAAGCCTCACAGGATAGGCCCTGCTATCATCCTCATTTCCTAGAGAGGATACTGAGGCCTAGACAGGAAAAGTGACTTGTCTGAGATCACACAACCAGTGATTAGAGGGTGAGGTGGTGAGAAAATGAAAAGCAGAGAACTCTTCCCTAGCTGTTGTGGCACCACGGTTTTCAGAGATGCAACCCTCAGTCTGCTTCTGGATGCCCTAAAAAATTAATTCTCCTTCTAAACCACAGAGAACGTTGTTTGGTTTTTAACTCAAGAATAACAAAATGTTAAATTTACATTGTGCTTTACAGTTTAACTTAAAATCTTAATATTCAAAGCCACAATAAGGAAAAGAGAAACCAAAAATTAAGGAGATAGTTGCAAAACACATATCACCAATAAAAGAGTGGTATCCGAATATATGAAAACAATTCCTACAAATCAGTAAGGAAAAGGCAGACAATGCAACATAAAAATGAGCAAAAGATCTGAACAGGCACCTCACAAAACAGGATCTCCAAGTGATCAATACATATATGAAAAGGTAGTCATCAGGGAATATAAATCAAAACCTCAATGTCTGAATCCTCCATTAGAATGTTGAAACCACAAGGGCTGGGATTTTTGTTTATTCATGGATGTATTGTTGATCTCAAAGAGCCACCAATCATGGACCCCAAAGAATCCCAACATGACCCTTCACATTCCCATTCCTGTCTCCATGGACCCTTGTCACTCATCCTATAGACCTCCTATTGTCCACTTCACAGATCCCCCATCACTCACCCAACAGACCCTCCATCACTCACCCCAGACCCCCTTCACTCACTCTATAGACCCCCTTTACTCACCCCCTTGAAATCCCATCATTCACCCTACAGGCAGCATTGCTCACCTCACAGATCCCCCATCGCTCACCCCCATAAACTCCCCATCGCATATCCCACACACCTGATCCTCCAGACTCCCCTATCACTGTTGTTCACATCATTCAGTCCAAAGGACCCCTCATTAGAGCTTCCACATGTCCCCATCACTGACCAGACAGACTCCCATCACTCAGCCAGGCCCCTCACCCTGGCTCTGCTCTCAGGACCCAAAAGCTCCTTCTCAAGCCAGGCTTGGCTCCCCGCTTGCACAAATGGGCTCAACGTCCCTCGAAAATCCCTTCCCCTTCCAGCCCTCCTCGGTGGGTCTGGATGGCGCATTAGCTTATCTTTCGCCCGATCAGAACCAGCCACCGAGCCCAGCTCTGCCAGTAACAAAAATGGCGTCATTCGCTCTGCGCCAGCAACTCGGTCGCCGGCCGGGAAATGGCTAGTGCCTCCCACGGCTTCTGGGTGCTGCCATTCCAGCCAGAAGATATATGCGTTTTGGAGCTCGGGGAGTCCCCGTGATATTTCTGAGGCAGGGTACTCGAAAGCAGTGTGAAGCTCGGAAGCGCCGCGACTGTCCCGGGGTGGGGGAGATTCCAGGCCCGGGGGGGAGATTCCAGGCCCTGAGCAGAGGCACCGCCTGAGCAAAGGCGTGGCGATGCGACTGGTTGGGGTGTTCGGTGGGAACAGGGGGGCGAGGCGGGGAGTGGAAGCACCACCTGAAAGACTGTTCTGTGGAAGCCTCATTTCTAAAGCGTCTGGAGAAAGTGAAGAGTACCTTGACATAATGTTTGTATTCACTTGGGGGCTCAGACCACACTCCCCGCGCACTCCTCCGAGCCTAGCATCACCGCCCTCCCGCCCTCCTATTGCTCCTTCCTCAGGTCAGGGCCCGCCCCCTCCTGTCACTCACAGCCTGGACTTTCTACCCGCGTCATTTAAATTGGGCAGAAGCGACCTTTTGCAGCCCATATCAAAGCTCAGAGAGTTGAGTCAGAGGTTCAAGGTAAAACCTAAGGGGCACTGGTTTTAGAAAACTTAACAAAGGGCTAGATTGCAGTCAGCCCAGAACGGGATTAAATAGTTAACAAAGGCGTAGGTTCTATATCTACAAAATAGAGGATCTCTGATGGTGCAGTATTTAAGAATGTCCTAGGATTCAAGATCTCTACCAAGGTGTATGGATGGAGAAAACTTAACAAAAACCTTGCTTTCAAGGTCAAATTAGGAGGGCCCTGATAGTGGAATGGTGGCCCAGTTCCAAAGTCATTCAGAGAGGCTTTGAAAATGGAAATGTTAACTTAGACCCAAATCTGAAATAGACCAGAGAAGCATTAATAGTGGTATAATTAACAATGGCCCACAACTCACAACCTATACCAAAGGGGCAATGATGGTGGAAGAGTTAACAAAGACCTGACTTCAAGGTCACACGTAATGGGCACTCATGATACAAGCATTAACTGAGGGCTGGGGTTGATGCACATAGGAGAAGAGGCACTAACAATGGAAGAGTTAGCAGATGTTTGATTTTCCATACACACCAAAGGAGCATAGATGGGGAGGATTTAACTGAGACCTGTAGTCAATGTACAGACCCTGGGGAGCAACAATAGGGAAAGAGTTAACAGGCTTGAGAAAATATTCACGCATAAATTGCCCTGATAGTGAAAAAGTGAACAGACCTCCAAGTGCAACACACAGACACAAGGGACTGTTAACTATCTACCCTCAAAAGCCTAGATTCTATATCTAGATAAGAACCCATTAATGGTGGAATAGATAACAGTTGCCTGAGTTCAAGGTAAAATCAGAGATTGATTTAGGTTGGAAAAGTTAACAGAGGCCCAGGTTGGGAGGACATAGATAAGGGATTCTTATGGTGGAATGACTAACAGTGGCTGGGATTTGAGATCACACAGAGGGCATGGATGGTGGAAGAGTTAACAAGGACATAGTTTGAATATTGACCAGATGGGCATCAATGGTGGAATATTTCAAAGACACCTGTATTTGTTTGCTGCTCTAACAAATGACCACAAACTTGTGTTGGCTTAAACCAACACAAGTTTATTACTTTACAGTTCTGGAAGTCAGAAGTCCAAAATGGGTTTCACTGGGCTGAAGTCAAGGGGTTGGCAAGGCTGTACTCCCTCTGGAGGTTCTAGGGAGAATTCATTTCCTTGCCTTTTCCAGCTTCCTTGGCTAATGACCCCTTCTTCCATCTTCAAAGCAAACAATGTAGCATCTTCAACTCTCTCTTTGACTGTGACCTTCTGTTTCCACCATCACATCTCCTTCTCAGACTCTGACCCTCCTCCCTCCCTCCCTCTCTCTTATGAGGAGCCTTGTGATTACATTAGACCCATCTGGATAATCCACAATAATCTTCCCATCTCAAGATTCTTTTTCTTTTTCTTTTTCTTTTTGGCTGCACCGCACAGCATGAGGGATCTCAGTTTCGCAACCGTGCCCCTGGCAGTGGAAGCCAGGAGACTTAACCACTGGACCACCAGGGAAGTCCCAAAATTCTTAAGTTAATCACATCTACCATGTCCCTATTGCCATGTAAGAAACAGATTTACAGATTCCAAGGATTGGGACGTGGATATATTTAGGAGACCATTATTCTGTCTACCATAATGCCCAATTTTGAGGTCAAACCAGAGGCTCAATGGTGGTGGAAAATCTGATTGAGACACAGTGTATTAATAGGGGAAGACAACTGATGGTAGATCAGGTTTGAATTCAAACCAGATGGGCATCAATGAGGGGCTTGAGCTCTTATGTCAGAATTGTTTCAAAGGCCCAGGTTCAAGATCAGAACAAAGGAAATTGATAGAAACCTCAATAGAGACTCTGGACCAAGGTCACAGAAGCACTGATGGTGGACACATTAACAGAGGCCTAGGTTTAAGATCTAAAACATAGGCACACTGATGGTGGAATACTTAGCAGAGCCCTGGGTTTGAGATTAAAACTGAAGGTCACTGATGATTAAAGATTTAACAGATAGATTCATGGTCAGAAAAGAGGGGCATTGGTAGTAAAATCTACAACTGTGATCTGGGTTTAATATACAGATCAGAGAGGGGAACTAATGGTGTTAAGAAACTTGGATTTGATTGACAGATCAGAAGAGGCATTGATGAAGGAAGAAATAAAAATAGAACTCAGGTTTGGGTTTCCTGCCAGACTGAATTGATGATGAGATAGTTACTTAACAGAGACCTAAGTTAGATGTCCCGACAAGTGGCACATTAGTGGCAGAAGTATTAACAGAAGGCTGTGTAGAGAAAAAATTGAACAGAGAACCAGGTGCAAGTCAGACCTGAGAGGAAGAGTTAACAGAGGACCAGGATCAAGGTTCAGATCTGAGGGACATAGATGGTAGAAGTCTGACCCAAGACCCAGATTCAATGTGGACAACAGGGGACACATAATCTTCTGTGTGGTCCTTACTAAAGCCACAATCATGTCTTGACTTCAGTAGTGTTATACAGTAGTGGCTATGGACTGAATTGAGGGCCCCCCCCCCAACATGTTGATGTCCTAATCCCCATGTGACTGTATTGGACATAGGGCCTTTAAGGAGGTGATTAAGGCTGAGGTTATGAGGGTAGAGCCCCGATCTGATAGAACTGGTGTCCTTAGAAAAGAGCCAGAGTCACCAGAGACATCTGTGAGACACCATGTGAGGACACAGAGAGGAGATAGCCATCTGCAAGCCAGGAAGAGAGCTCTCACCAGAAGCCAAATCCTGCCAGAACCTTGATCTTGGACTTTCTGGCCTCCAGAATTGTGAAAAAACAAACTTCTGTTGTTTGAGCCACCCACTCTATGGTATTTTGTTATGACAGCCCAAGCAGAATAATACAAAGCTATGTACATGTTTAAGAGTTGTCTCAATTATGTGGGAAACTAGGTATGACAGGACCCCTGGAAATTAAGAATTTTCATGAAGTTAAGATCAAAGCTCTGGGGGAGACCTTCAAGATGGTGGAGGAGTAAGATGTGGAGATCACCTTCCTCCCCACAAATACATCAGAAATGCATCTACATGTGGAACAACTCCTACAGAACACCTACTGAATGCTGGCAGAAGACCTCAGACCTCCCAAAAGGCAAGAAACTCCCCAAGTACCTGGTAGGGCAAAAGAAAAAAGAAGAAACAGGGACAAAAGAATAGGGACGGGACCTGCATCAGTGGGAGGGAGCTGTGAAGGAGGAAAGGTTTCCACACACTAGGAAGCCCCTTCACGGGCAGAGACTGCAGGTGGCGGAGGGGGGAGCTTTGGAGCCACAGAGGAGAGCGCAGCCACAGGGGTGCGGAGGGCAAAGCGGAGAGATTCCTGCACAGAGGCTCGGCGCCGAGCAGCACTCACCAGCCTGAGAGGCTTGTCTGCTCACCCGCTGGGGCGGGCGGGGGCTGGGAGCTGAGGCTCGGGCTTCGGAGGTCGGGTCCCAGGAAGAGAATTGGGGTTGGTGGCGTGAACACAGCCTGAAGGGGTTAGTGCACCACAGTTAGCCGGGAGGGAGTCCGGGAAAAGGTCTGGAACTGCCAAAGAGGCAAGAGACTTTTTCTTCCCTCTTTGTTTCCTGGTGCACGAGGAGAGGGCATTCAGAGCGTCGCCTAAACGAGCTCCAGAGACGAGCGCGAGCCGCGGCTATCAGTGCGGACCCCAGAGAGGAGTGCGAGCCGCGGTTATCAGTGTGGACCCCAGAGAGGAGTGCGAGCCGCGGTTATCAGCGCGGACCCCAGAGATGGGCATGAGACGCTAAGGCTGCTGCCGCTGCCACCAAGAAGCCTGTGTGCGAGCGCAGGTCACTCTCCACACCGCCCCTCCCGGGAGCCTGTGCAGCCCGCCACTGCCAGGGTCCCGTGATCCAGGGACAACTTCCCCGGGAGAACGCACGGCGCACCTCAGGCTGCTGCAATGTCATGCCAGCCTCTGCCACCGCAGGCTCGCCCCGCATTCATACCCCTCCCTCCCCTGGCCTGAGTGAGCCAGAGCCCCCGAATCAGCTGCTCCTTTAACCCCGTCCTGTCTGAGCAAATTACAGATGCCCTCAGGCGACCTACACGCAGAGGCAGGGCCAATCCAAAGCTGAACCCCAGGGGCTGTGCGAACAAAGAAGAGAAAGGGAAATTTCTCCCAGCAGCCTCAGGAGCAGAGGATTAAATCTCCACAATCAACTTGATGTACCCTGCATCTGTGGAATACCTAAATAGACAACGAATCATCCCAAAATTGAGGCCGTGGACTTCGGGAGCAACTGTAGACTTGGGGTTTGCTTTCTGCATCTAATTTGTTTCTGGTTTTATGTTTATCTTATCTTAGTTTAGTATTTAGCGTTTATTATCATTGGTAGATCTATTTATTAATTTGGTTGCTCGCCTCCTTTTTTTAATATATATATAGATTTTTTTAATTCCTTTTTCTCTTTTTCTGAATGTGTATGTGTATCCTTCTTTGTGTGATTTTGTCTGTATAGCTTTGCTTTTACCATTTGTCCTAGGGTTCTCTCTGAATGTTTTTTTGTCTTGTTTTGTTTTCAGTATAGTTTTTAGCGCTTGTTATTATTGGTGGATCTGTTTATTAGTTTGGTTGCTCCCTTCTTTCTTTCTTTTTTTTAATGACTTTTTAATGTTTTTTATTTTTAATAATTTTTTTAATTTTAATAACTTTATTTTATTTTATTATTTTTTTCTTTATTTATTTCTCCCTTTTCTTCTGAGCCACGTGGCTGACAGGGTCTTGGTGCTCCGGCTGGGTGTCAGGTCTGTGCCTCTGAGGTGGGAGAGCCGAGTTCAGGATATTGGTTCACCAGAGACTTCCCGGCTCCACATAATATCAAACGGCGATAGCTCTCCCAGAGATCACCATCTCAATGCTAAGACCCAGCTCCACTCAACGACCAGCAAGCTACAGTGCTGGACACCCCATCCAAACAACTAGCAAGATAGGAACACAACCCCACCCATTAGCAGAGAGCCTGCCTAAAATCATAATAAGGTCACAGTTACCCCAAAACACAACACTGGACACGGTCCTGCCCACCAGAAAGACAAGATCCAGCCTCATCCACCAGAACACAGGCACCAGTCCCCTCCACCAGGAAGCCTGCACAACCCACTGAACCAACCTTAGCCACTGGGGGCAGACACCAAAAACAACGGGAACTACGAACCTGCAGCCTGTGAAAAGGAGACCCCAAAAACAGTAAGTTAAGCAAAATGAGAAAACAGAGAAACACACAGCAGATGAAGGAGCAAGGTAAAAACCCAACAGACCAAACAAATGACGAGGAAATAAGCAGTCTACCTGAAAAAGAATTCAGAGTAATGATAGTAAAGATGATCCAAAATCTTGGAAATAGAATGGAGAAAATACAAGAAACGTTTAACAAGGACCTAGAAGAACTAAAGAGCAAACAAGCAATGATGAACAACACAGTAAATGAAATTAAAACTTCTCTAGAAGGAATCCATAGCAGAATAACTGAGGCAGAAGAACAGATAAGTGACCTGGAAGATAAAAGAGTGGAAATAACTACCAAACAGCAGAATAAAGAAAAAAGAATGAAAAGAACTGAGGACAGTCTCAGAGACCTCTGGGACAACATTAAACGCACCAACATTCGAATTATAGGGGTCCCAGAAGAAGAAGAGAAAAAGAAAGGGACTGAGAAAATATTTGAAGAGATTATAGTTGAAAACTTCCCTAATATGGGAAAGGAAATAGTCGATCAAGCCCAGGAAGCACAGAGAGTCCCATACAGGATAAATCCAAGGAGAAACATGCTGACACATATTAATCAAACTATCAAAAATTAAATACAAAGAAAAAATATTAAAAGCAGCAAGGGAAAAACAACAAATAACATACAAGGGAATCCTCGTAAGGTTAACAGCTGATCGTTCAGCAGAAACTCTGCAAGCCAGAAGGGAGTGGCAAGACATATTTAACGTGATGAAAAGGAAGAACCTACAGCCAAGATTACTCTACCCAGCAAGGATCTCATTCAGATTCGACAGAGAAATTAAAACCTTTACAGACAAACAAAAGCTAAGAGAATTCAGCACCACCAAACCAGCTTTACAACAAATGCTAAAGGAACTTCTCTAGGCAAGAAAAACAAGAGAAGGAAAAGACCTACAATAACAAACCCAAAACAATTAAGAAAATGGTAATAGGAACACACATATCAATAACTACCTTAAATGTAAATGGATTAAATGCTCCAACCAAAAGACATAGACTGGCTGAATGGATACAAAACAAGAACCATATATATGCTGTGTACAAGAGACCCACTTCAGACCTAGGGACACATACAGACTGAAAGTGAGGGGATGGAAAAAGATATTCCATGCAAATGGAAATCAAAAGAAAGCTGGAGTAGTAATTCTCATATCAGACAAAATAGACTTTAAAATAAAGACTATTACAAGAGACAAAGAAGGACACTACATAATGATCAAGGGATCAATCCAAGAAGAAGATAAAACAATTGTAAATATTTATGCACCCAACATAGGAGCACCTCAATACACAAGGCAAATGCTAACAGCCATAAAAGGGGAAATCAATAGTAACACAATCATAGTAGGGGACTTTAACACCCCACTTTCACCAATGGACAGATCATCCAAAATGAAAATAAATAAAGAAACACAAGCTTTAAATGACACATTACACAAGATGGACTTAATTGATATTTATAGGACATTTCATCCAAAAACAACAGAATACACTTTCTTCTCAAGTGCTCATGGAACATTCTCTGGGATAGATCATATCTTGGGTCAGAAATCAAGCATTGGTAAATTTAAGAAAATTGAAATCATATCAAGTATCTTTTCCAACTGCAACGCTATGAGACTAGATATCAATTACAGGAAAAAATCTGTAAAAAATACAAACACATGGAAGCTAAACAATACACTACTTAATAACCAAGAAATCACTGAAGAAATCAAAGAGGAAATCAAAAAATACCCAGAGGGGCTTCCCTGGTGGCGCAGTGGTTGAGAATCTGCCTGCCAATTCAGGGGACACGGGTTCGAGCCCTGGTCTGGGAAGATCCCACATGCCACGGAGCAACTAGGCCCGTGAGCCACAATTACTGAGCCTGCGCGTCTGGAGCCTGTGCTCTGCAACAAGAGAGGCCACGATAGTGAGAGGCCCGCACACCGCGATGAAGAGTGGCCCCCACTTGCTGCAACTAGAGAAAGCCCTCGCACAGAAACGAAGACCCAACACAAGCCATAAATAAATAAACAAATAAATAAAAATTAAAAAAAAAAGAAAGGTCTTTTAAAAAAAAAAAATACCCAGAAACAAATGACAATGAACACAATGATGACCCAAAACCTATGGGATGCAGCAAAAGCAGTTCTAAGAGGGAAGTTTA
Organism: Balaenoptera ricei; assembly: GCF_028023285.1. NCBI lineage: Eukaryota > Metazoa > Chordata > Mammalia > Artiodactyla > Balaenopteridae > Balaenoptera > Balaenoptera ricei. The sequence goes on from NC_082660.1 coordinate 44,026,532, forward strand.
TAGCAATACAATCCTACCTCAAGAAACAAGAAACATCTCAAATAAACAACCTAACCTTACATCTAAAGCAATTAGAGAAAGAAGAACAAAAAAACCCCAAAGTTAGCAAAAAAAAAAAAAAACCAAAAAAACCCCAGAAGGAAAGAAATCATAAAGATCAGATCAGAAATAAATGAAAAAGAAGTGAAGGAAACAATAGCAAAAATCAAATAAAACCAAACGCTGGTTCTTTGAGAAGATAAAGAAAACTGATAAACCATTAGCCAGACTCATCAAGAAAAAAAGGGAGAAGACTCAAATCAATAGAATTAGAAATGAAAAAGAAGAAGTAACAACTGACACTGCAGAAATACAAAGGATCATGAGAGATTACTACAAGCATCTATATGCCAATAAAATGGACAACCTGGAAGAAATGGACAAATTCTTAGAAAAGCACAACCTTCCAAGACTGAACCAGGAAGAAATAGAAAATATAAACAAATCAATCACCAGCACTGAAATTGAGACTGCGATTAAAAATCTTCCAACAAACAAAAGCCCAGGACCAGATGGCTTCAAAGGCGAATTCTATCAAACATTTAGAGAAGACCTAACACCTATCCTTCTCAAGCTCTTCCAAAATATAGCAGAGGGAGGAACACTCCCAAACTCATTCTACAAGGCCACCATCACCCTGATACCAAAACCAGACAAAGATGTCACAAAGAAAGAAAACTATAGGCCAATATCACTGATGAACATAGATGCAAAAATCCTCAACAAAATACTAGCAAACAGAATCCAACAGCACATTAAAAGGATCATACACCATGATCAAGTGGGGTTTATCCCAGGAACGCAAGGATTCTTCAATATATGCAAATCAATCAATGTGATAAACCATATTAACAAATTGAAGGAGAAAAACCATATGATCATCTCAATAGATGTAGAAAAACCTTTCGACAAAATTCAACACCCATTTATGATAAAAACTCCTCAGAAAGTAGGCATAGAGGAAACTTGCCTCAACATAATAAAGGCCATATATGACAAACCCACAGCCAACATCGTTTTCAATTGTGAAAAATTGAAACCATTTCCTCTAAATCAGGAACAAGACAAGGTTGTCCACACTCACCACTATTATTCAACATAGTTTTGGAAGTTTTAGCCACAGCAGTCAGAGAAGAAAAAGAAAAGAAATCCAAATCAGAAAGAAGAAGGAAAGCTGTCACTGTTTGCAGATGGCATGATACTATACATAGAGAATCCTAAAGATGCTACCAGAAAACTACTAGAGCTAATCAATGAATTTGGTAAAGTAACAGGATACAAAATTAATGCACAGAAATCTAACATTCCTATACACTAATGATGAAAAATCTGAAAGAGAAATTAAGGAAACACTCCCATTTACCATTGCAACAAAAAGAATAAAATACCTAGGAATAAACCTACCTAAGGAGACAAAAGACCTCTATGCAGAAAACTATAAGACACTGATGAAAGAAATTAAAGATGATACAAACAGATGGAGAGATATACCATGTTCTTGGATTAGAAGAATCAACATTGTAAAAATGACTATACTACCCAAAGCAATCTACAGATTCAATGCAATCCCTATCAAACTACCAATGGCATTTTTCACAGAACTAGAACAAAAAATTTCACAATTCGTATGGAAACACAAAAGACCCTGAATAGCCAAAGCAATCTTGAGAAAGAAAAACAGAGCTGGAGGAATCAGACTCCCGGACTTCAGACTATACTACAAGGCTACAGTAATCAAGACAGTATGGTACTGGCTCAAAAAAAGAAATATAGATCAATGGAACAGGACTGAAAGCTCAGAGATAAACCCTCGCACCTATGGTCACCTTATATTTGATAAAGGAGGCAAGAATATACAATGGAGAAAAGAGAGCCTCTTCAATAAGTGGTGCTGGGAAAACTGGACAGCTACATGGAAAAGAATGAAATTAGAACACTCCCTAACACCATACACAAAAATAAACTCAAAATGGTTTAAAGACCTAAATATAAGGCCAGACACGATAAACTCTTAGAGGAAAACATAGGCAGAACACTCTATGACATAAATCACAGCAAGATCCTTTTTGACCCACCTCCTAGAGGAATGGAAATAAAAACAAAAATAAACAAATGGAAACTAATGAAACTTAAAAGCTTTTGCACAGCAAAGGTAATCATAAACAATACGAAAAGGCAACCCTCAGAATGGGAAAAAATATTTGCAAATGAAGCAACTGACAAAGGATTAATCTCCAAAATTTACAAGCAGCTCATGCAGCTCAATATCAAAAAAACAAACAACCCAATCCAAAAATGGGCAGAAGACCTAAATAGACATTTCTCCAAAGAAGATATACAGACTGCCAACAAACACAGGAAAGGATGCTCAACATCACTAATCATTAGAGAAATGCAAATCAAAACTACAATGAGGTATCATCTCACACTGGTCAGAATGGCCATCATCAAAAAATCTAGAAACAATAAATGCTGGAGAGGGTGTGGAGAAAAGGGGACCCTCTTGCACTGTTGGTGGGAATGTAAATTGATACAGCCACTATGGAGAACAGCATGGAGGTTCCTTAAAAAACTAAAAATAGAACTACCATATTACCCAGCAATCCCACTACTGAGCATATACCCTGAGAAAACCATAATTCCAAAAGAGTCATGTACCACAATGTTCATTGCAGTTCTATTTACAGTAGCCAGGACATGGAAGAACCTAAGTGTCCACTGACAGTTGAATGGATAAAGAAGATGTGGCACATATATACAATGGAATATTACTCAGCCATAAAAAGAAACGAAATTGAACTATTTGTAGTGAGGTGGATGGACCTAGAGTCTGTCATACAGAGTGAAGTAAGTCAGAAAGGGAAAAACGATTACCATATGCTAACACATATATATATGTAATCTTAAAAAAAAAACGGTTCTGAAGAACCTAGGGGCAGGACAGGAATAAAGACGCAAACATAGAGAATGGACTTGAGGAGACGGGGAGGGGAAAGGGTAAGCTGGGACGAAGTGAGAGAGTGGCATGGACATATATACACTACCAAATGTAAAATAGATAGCTAGTGGGAAGCAGCCGCATAGCACAGGGAGATCAGCTCGGTGCTTTGTGACCACCTAGAGGGGTGGGATAGGGAGGGTGGGAGGGAGGGAGATGCAAGAGGGAAGATATATGGGGACATATGTATATGTATAACTGATTCACTTTGTTATAAAGCAGAAACTAACACACCATTGTAACACAATTATACTCCAATAAAGATGTTAAAAAAAATCGAAGCTCTTCTCAAGAATTTTTTGACACAGTGAGTAATACCCTTCATGCATATTCCTGGGCCCTAGACCCAGATTTTCTGATCCAGTCGGTAAGGTTGAGGTCCAATAATCTGCATTTATTTTAACTTTTTATTTGGAAATGATTTCAGGCTTACAGAAAATGTTGCAAGAATAGTAATTATATTTTTCCTGAAACATTTGAAAGTAAATGTCCCTAAATACTAGTGTATTTTTCCTAAAAAGCTAGACATTATTTTGTATAACTACAGTATAAAAACAAAGCCAGGAAGTTAACATCATTTCAACACTATTATCTAATCTGCAAATCTTTTTCAAAATGTGCCAATAGTCCCAATAATGCCCTTACTAGCAAAAGAAAACATTTTTTTCTGTTCCCAGATCCAGTCCAGGATAGTGTGTTGCATTTACTTGTCATATCTTTCAGTCATTTTTTTTTCAGTCTTTTTGATATCTAGCCTTTCTTCATCTTTTATGATATAGACATTTTTGTCGAACATAGGCAGGTTGTTTTGTAGACTGTCCCTTGGATTCATTCTTATATCTCTGATTCCAATCCAAGACCTCAGGTTTATTGTAACCTTATCCCTTTCCCATATTTGAAATGCTTTTCTCTGACAATGGAAAACATGACTCTTGTTATCTGTGATATATTTGTTTGCTCAGATCTTCATATAAGGTAGTTTCAGAATTCTTAAACATACCCCTGTTTAAAAACAAATTTACTAACTAAAGTACAACATTTGTGTACAGTTCTTTTTGCTTTCAGCCTATAGTATCTGGTCAAAATAACTATTGTTTCCCAAAGCTACTTAGGTTAGTTATTTTCTCCCCCATGCCCTTCAGTGTGGTTATATTATTCATTTTTAATACAGTTAGGTTCCATTATTTCTGTTTACATCCCATTTGGGGTTCCCCTCTCATCCTAGTTTATTTTAATTTATTTATTTTGCAACCACTTTCTTAATTTCCTTATTTTTTTTCTGGAGTCTGTGAAACGTGACTATTGTTCTAAGACTCAAAGCTCTGCAAAAAGGTATACTCAGAGAAATATTGCTTCCTGCTCCATCCTAGTCCCCATCCCCTCCTTCTTTCCACCACGTTCCCACCCCACTCCCTTTGGATTACAAATTTCCTTCATTACCTCATGTGCAGGCTCAGAGTGAAGTGTTGGGCCCTGGGAGAGGGGTTCCCTGTGAGTCTATGCTCCAGTTCCTTTCTGCAGTAAATGTCTCTAGAGGCCTGATTGCAAATATCCCTGCCTACTTGATTCCCTGGATATGGTGTGTTGAAGGTTGAGAGGATTCATCTGAGCTCTTAGTTATGGGCTTATTCAGCCTAAGGACTGAGGAGTTTCACTATTTTATTTAACTTAGGTTTAATGAAAGGTAAAATTTGTCCTGTATGCCAGTGTGGCCAATATTTAGTTATTATCTCTAGAGTACTTGCTACAATAATAGGAAATAAAAGGCTACAGAAAATTATTTTTCTAAGAAACATGAATTAAAATTCTCCTCTAAATAAAATCTAGTTAATTATGCAAAATTAACTTAAAATTTTTGGTTTTGCAAAAGCAGAAAGGTTATCAATATCAGGAAAGAAAAAAACTTCATTGCAAAACCCTGCAGCATGGGGAGTGGGGAGGGCTGAGCAGATGGGCCCTTTCCAGTTCAGGAGCCTGGTCCAAAGTGGAAAGATGATGCTGAGAGTTCTTCATCCCTCTCTGCCTCCCAGGTGGTTGATGTCACATCTCCAGGGGTGGTTTGCAGTGAGTTGTTTCATTCGAGGCTGGAAGTAGATGACACACTGGTGACCTCAGCAGGGTGTCCAGGTCCTGCTGGGGTCCCAAGATATGACAACAACTAAAAGGCTACGTCACTGCCCTGGTTTGTGATTGTATTAGGGTTTGGACATTGGCTATAGATGCTGCCACAAACACCTTTAGACAAGAGGTAAAGAGGAGAGAGAAACAGAAGAGGGAGAGTGTGAGGGAGGAAGAGAGGAATCTGAGAGGCTGTGAGAGAGAAAGAGTCAGAAAGAGATAAGCAGATAAAAGACAGAGTGTGCAACTTGGTGAGGCAGGGATGGAGGAGGGTCTTCTGCCCAAGGAATGTGCACTCAACTCACAGGCAAAACTGGAGGGGAATCTATGAGAATCTAAGTCAGGGATTGGCCTGGCCTCTACCCTGAAGAAGCCCTTGCCCTTTCATCTGTCCCACTGAGTCCCTACTATTGCCCCTCCAGAATAAATTCACATGTCCAGCGAAACCTATGGAGAACACTCCCAAGGAAAAGGATCAGAATGTGGGCTGATGCCTTCCTCCCACTGGACAGGCCTGGGGAGGGGGTTGGGAGGGACTAAGGGAAGCAGAAAAACTGTCTCTCTGCCCAGGAGCAGCTGGGGTATCCTCAGGGCAGGAGTGAGGGACCCACATCTGACACCCTTGGAACCGGGTTACAGAAAGTGTCTCCTCTCTGTGCTGTCTATGCCCCAGTAGGTGATTTTGTCCAAACCCCTGCCTCCTGGTAGCCAGGTACCAGGACACACCAGCCGCACCAGCAGATTCAAAAGCCTAAGGGGAGAACTGTGTGTCCCAGGTTTCTTGGCAGATGGCCTAAGCTGCTTTGCTTTGCAGCTCTGCAGATTGAAAGGAATGAGGGTACAAGGGCCAATGGGGCCATGGGAACTTCTGGGACAGAGGAAGAACACCTGGTGAATTATTCAGGATTTGATGACCAGCATCTGGATTTTGCTACCCAGAGGCAGTGTGAATCTCAACATCCACCTGGAAGGGATGCTGAGCCTGGGCATCACCGCAACCCTTCAAGGGTACTGGGTTTGGTGATCCAGCTGGCTTCGGCTGCTGTTGTAGGGACCAAGGTTACACAGCCCCATTAACACATCTGTTTCACTGCTGAGAAGCAGTGAAATAAAATTGCCATGCAAATCTCGTGCAAGTCTTCATAGCGACATATATTTTCTTTTCTCCTGGGTGAAAATCTAGAAGTGGAATAGCTGTTAAACCCTCCAACTTTGTTTTTATGGTAAGTGCATTGTTAGATTTTAAAGAAACTACCAAACTGTTTTCCAGATTGGTCGTACCAGTGTATACCAGTCCACAGGGCACAGTAGATACTCCAGACAAAAACCCACACATGTATATAGACAACTGATTTTTTTAAGGTACAGAGGCATTGTGGTGGAGAAAGGATAGCCTTTTCAACAAATGGTGCTGGAGCAATTGGATATTCATTGCAAAAGAATGTACTTGGATCCATACCTTGCAATATATGCAAAAATTAACTCAAAATGGATCATAGACCTACATGTATAACCTAAAAGTATACAACTTCTAGAAGAAATCACAGGAAAAGATTTTGACATTGTTAGGCAAATATTTCTTTGTTTTGACAGCAAAAGCACGATTCATTAAAGAACAAACTGATAAATTAGATTTCACCAAAGCTGAAAAATCCATTCTTTAAAGGACACAGTTAAGATCATTAAAAAACAAGCCACAGGGCTTCCCTGGTGGTGCAGTGGTTAAGAATCCGCCTGCCAGTGCAGGGGACACGGGTTCAAGCCCTGGTCCGGGAGGATCCCACATGCCGCGAAGCAACTAAGCCCATGTGCCACAACTACTGAGCCTGCGCTCTAGAGCCTGTGAGCCACAACTACTGAGCCTGAGTGCCACAACTACTGAAGCCCGAGTGCCTGGAGCCCATGCTCCGCGACAAGAGAAGCCACTGCAATGAGAAGCCCACACCACAATGAAGAGTAGCCCCCCCCCCCCGCTTACTGCAACTAGAGAAAGCCCGTGCACAGCAACGACGACCCGATGCAGCCAAAAATAAATTAATTAATTAAATAAAGTACTCAAGAAATTGTTATAGTTAAAGCAAAACAAAAAACAAAAAACAAGCCACAGTCTAGGGAAAGTCTTTGCAAAAACATGTATCTAAGTATAAAAAAGACTCACAAAACTCATCAATATGAAAATAGCCCAGTAAAAAATGGGCAAAAGATTTGAGCAGAAGATATACAAACGACAAATACATGCAAAGGTGCTCAGCACCATTGTCATTAGGGGAATACAAATTTAAAGCATAAAGACATACCACTACACACTTACTAAAATGGCTAAAATTAAAATGACTGCCCATAGCAGGTGTTGGCATAGATGTGGAAGAGCTGGACTGCCCATACACTGCTGATGGGAATGTAAAATGGTACAACCAATTTGGAAAACAGTTTGGTAGTTTCTTTAAAATCTAACAATGCACCTACCATAAAAACAAAGTTGGAGGGTTTAACAGCTATTCCACTGCTAGGTTTTCACCCAGGAGAAAAGAAAATATATGTCCCTATGAAGACTTGTACAAGATTTGCATGGCAATTTTATTTGTAATAGTCAAAAACGGAAAACAATTTAATGTCCATCAACAGGTGAATGAGGGACTTCCCTGGTGGTGCAGTGGATAAGACTCTGCGCTCCCAATGCAGGGGGCCTGGGTTTGATCCCTGGTCAGGGAACCAGATCCCACATGCATGCTGCAACTAAGAGTTCGCATGCCACAACTAAGGAGCCGGCGAGCCACGACAAAGGAGCCCACCTGCCGCAACTAAGACCCAGCACAACCAAATAAATAAATGTTTTAAAAAACAGGTGACTGAATAAACAAATTGGAGTCCATATAACACAACATGGATAAATCTCAAAATAATTATACTGAGTGAAGGAAGCCAGACAACCGGGGTACGTAGAGTATGTTTCTATTTACATGAAACCTTACAAAATGCAAATTAATCTTCAGTGACAGAGAGCAAATCAGTGCTTGCTTAGGTGTATGCAAGTGGGGATGAGAGAGTGATGAATGTGTTTACTAACTTGATTACGGTGAATATATTTATATATAATATAAACTTATCAAATTGTGTATTTTTAATATGTACAATTTACTGTGTGCCAATTATACCTCAATTAAGCTGTTTTTAAAAAACATCATAAGGGCTTCCCTGGTGGCGCAGTGGTTGGGAATCTGCCTGCTAATGCAGGGGACACAGGTTCGAGCCCTGGTCTGGGAAGATCCCACATGCCGCGGAGCAACTAGGCCCATGAGCCACAATTACTGAGCCTGCGCGTCTGGAGCCTGTGCTCTGCAACAGGAGAGGCCACGATAGTGAGAGGCCCGCGCACCGCGATGAAGAGTGGCCCCCGCTTGCCGCAACTAGAGAAAGCCCTCGCACAGAAACGAAGACCCAACATAGCAATCAATCAATCAATCAATAAATTAAAAAATCTTTAAAATGTTCACCTCCTTACTTTATTAAAAAAAAACATCATAGATGGCAACAATCTGTATGATCAGTCATGCCAGAAATACATGCAAGAAAGTCTAAGATGTTGAGATATAAAACTGGCAGATATATTTTTCTGATCTCATACCCAGCAGCAATGATTTATCTTTAACACCAACTCTCAGATTCTGAGTTCCCCTGCTTCTCTCAAGTGATATAGTTATGGTTTGTGCAAAATTCCATCTTTATGTTATACTTCAATATAAAGTTTACTCTTTTAAAAGAGAAGTGGAAATATACTATAGAGCAAAAGAATCTTCAGCTCAATGAACAATATTCTAGACAATATGGGAAACTCCCACAGCCACATAATGCTGGCCTTTTCATTCATCCATCCTGGAGTCAGAAGGTCCACAGCATCCTGGGTCCTGGTGCAGGCCTTGCCCTCATACAGGGGTCTGTCACCACCACCAGCACAGAGAGTCTCTCCTGTTCCCTTGGTGGAAAAGTGCTGAGCACAGAGACTTCCACCATCCTGGTTTCTCACACTATAGTCTGTAGCCCTGACAGTCGGCAAGTCCCTCCACACAACTGGCCACAGGCTTTCCTGCTTGTAGATGTATTCATCATTTACACGTGCTCTCTGCAGGTGCTGGGGTTTACAATCTCCTCATGGGGTGGAGACTAGCATTGTGGTGAAGGATTAGCCAAACATGGTCTTCATTCCTCCCTCTACTATTTGTTGACTGTCTGACCTTAGGCAAATTCTGGCCTCTTGAATCTACATCTGTGACATCTATATCACATGCTCCTGGGAGCGTTTGGGTTTCTTGTGAACCCAAAACAGAGTAAGCACAGAATACATGCATGGTATTATTATCACCATGTTCATCAGTTAATAATAACAACAGTTAATGTTCGTAGATTACTCACTATGTGCCTAGCCCTATGCTAAGTGCTTTACAAGCACAAGTTACAACAGCCCTGTGAGGGAGGTGCAGTTATTACCTCATTTCACAGAGGAGGAAATGGAAAGTCAGGGAGGTTGAGTGACTTGCCCAAGGTCACTCAGTCATCAGGTGTTGGGGCAGGGAAGTGAACTCAGGTCTGTCTGCCTACAGAGCTCACATCCCTCCCACCAGGCTGCACTGTCTTCCACCCCATTTGGCCTCAAAGAGCTCCAGTCACTCCTTTCCAAACCCAGTGACCCCAGAACTTCAGAACAAGGTATCTGACTTACTCCTTGCAGTAGGCAGAATAATGGCCCCCAAAGATATTAGGTCATAGTCCCTGGACACTGTAAATATTACCTTACTTGGAAAATGGTTCTTTGTAAATATGATTAAGTTAAGGCTGTTGAGATGTGGAGATTATCCTGGATTATCTGGGTGGGTCCTAAATGCAATTACGTGTATCCTCATAAGAGATGCATAAGAGATGCCCAGAGTCCAGGAGAGAGAGGAGGTAAAGGAGTGGGAGGGAGAAGCAGAGAGAAGCAGCCAAGAATTGGAGCCAGACCAGGGGCTGGAGCCAGAATTGGAGTCGAAGCTGCTTTTGCTAAAGCAGCAGCAACTAAAGAAGTTGAAAAGATGCTGGTTATCTTAGGACTACTCACCTCCCTCCTTTCTTTCCTGTATGTGATAGCTCTGTCCATTAGGAAGTTCTTTGCTGGTGGGATTTGGAGAACAAATGTGCAGCTTCCCAGGAAGATAGTGGTGATCACCGGAGCCAACATGGGCATCAGTAAGGAGACGGCCAGAGAGCTCGCTAGCAGAGGAGTATGCATTGCCTGCTGAGATGTACGGAAGTGGGAATCTGCTGCTAGTGAAATCTGAGCTAATACAAAGAACTCCCAGGTGCTGGTGTGGAAACTGGACCTATCCAATACCAAATCCATCTGAGCTTTTGCTGAAAGCCTTCTGGCAGTGCAAAAGCAGCTCCATATTCTGATCAACACTACAGGAATGATGATGTGTCCATATTCCAAGACAACTTACAGCTTTGAAACCCACCTGGGAATCAACTGCCTGGGCCACTTCCTTCTCACTTGCTCTCTCCTGGAGCAGCTGAAGGAGTCTGCTCCTGCACAGATGGTGAACCTGTCATCGGTGGCTCACCATGCTGGCAAGATTCGCTTCCAGGACCTTGAGAGTGAGAAGCGCTATAGCTGGGGTTTTGCATATTGCCACAGCAAGATGGCCAACATACTTTTTACTTGGGAGCTGGCCAAGAGGCTCCAACGGATGGGGGCCACCCTCTGTGCAGGGCACCCAGGCATGGTCCACTCTGAGCTTGTTCAATACTCATTCCTGCTGTGCCTGCTCTGGTAGCTCTTCTCCCTCTTTGTCAAATTGGTGTGGGAGAAGGGAGCACAGACCAGACTGCACTGTGCCATAACCGAGGGCCTGGAGCCCCTGAGTGCCAAGTACTTCAATGACCGCAAGAGGACCTGGGTATCTCCAAGGGCCTGAAGTAACAAAATGGCTGAGTGCCTGTGGAACGTCAGCTGTGAGCTTCTAGAAATCCAGTGGGAGTAGAGCTGGTAGAAGAGCCACAGCCTTATCAGGCCAAGTCCACGCCATAATGAAAGGGGACCAAGGAGAAGGACCATCCTGAAGGATTTTCCTTCTGGTTTACTGCTGTTGCAAAGCCTGCCCTGTTCTGATTCTCCTGACCCTTACGGAAACCTTGGCACACCCAACGCTCTTGTGAAGCTGGCTCACAGCATGAGATGCTCACAACTGCAGAGGATTCTTCTCCAAGAATTTCATGAATAGAGTGCTCTCTTGGGGCAGGAGGACTGGGCAGATCCCAGGTGGGCATGGGGAAGGCAGAAGAGCCTGGGAAACTGGGGGCAGTTTCTTCATCAATACCAGAAATGCCAGCCAACATTTTCAGCTGAGGCGACAGGAGCATCAGGGTTACATATTTCCAGGGACTGTAAGACTCAAACTTTTGACTGATCTCTTTTCTCTTTGGAATACTAGTCGCATCTCTTGAGTCTAGACAACTCAGGAAAATCTTGGCTAACTTTGGCCAACTTTAGTTCCTTCCTCTGAGCATCCTGAAGCCACTGTATGAAGCTGGACCTTCCCATTTTCTTTTTCCAGTTATTTTTTTAAGGTTAAAAAAAATTGCCAGCCTTATTGAGATATAATTGACATATAACACTGTGTAAGTTAGGACCTCCATTTTCAATCATGCAGATTGTTTCTTTTTCTAAAGAGTTCCCTTTACCTCAGTTTTTAGAGAAAATAAAAACTGAACATGGAAGGAAAGAAGGGAGGGAGGGAGGAAGGGAGGGAGGAAGGAAGGAAGGGAAGGAAGGAAGGAAGAAAGGTAGAGAGAGATTTGAAGAGATACACAGAGGAGAAGGCAATGTGAAGATGGAATAGAGAGAGATCTGAGGATGCTGGCCTTCAAGATTGGAGTAATGCCGCCTGAAGCCAAGGAATGATGTGAGCAATCAGAAGCTGAAAGAGGCAAAAAATGGATTCTCCCTAGAACCTGTAGATAGAGTACAGCCCTTCTGACACCCTTAATTTAGGCCAGTGATGCTGATTTCAGGTTTATGACCTCCAGACTGTGAGAAAATAAAGCTCTATTGTTTTATGTCACCAAGTTTGTGGTCACTTGTTACAGCAGCCACAAGAAACTAATACCTGATTTTGCTACCTAAAAGTGGAATGCTGCTGTAACAAATACCTAAAGATATGAAAGTGGCTTTGGAATTGGCTAATGGGTAGAAGCTAGAAGAATGCTGAGAAGCTTGATAGAAATGTCCTAGATTGAATTGAAAAGACTGTCAGTAGAAATAACAACTTTGAAGGTGATTCTGGTGAGATCTCAGAAGGAAGTGAGGAGCATGGAAGAGAAAACCTACATCATCTTAGAGAATACATATATTGTCATAAGCAAAATCGTAGAAATATGAACATTAAAGGTGCTGTTGATAAGGGCTCAGAAGCAAATGAGGAACATGTTATTGGAAACTTAAGGAAAGACAATCCTTGTTACACTGGCAGAAAACTTAGTGAATTGTGTCCTACAGTTGTGTGGAAATCAGAGCTTGTAAGCAATGAACTTGGATATTTAGCTGAGGAGATTTCCAAGCAAAGTGTTGAAGGTGTGGTCTGATTTATTCTTGCTGCATATAGTAAAATGTCAAAGGAATTAGGTAAATTGAGGGGAAAATGGTTAAGCAAAAGGGATCTAGGATTTGATAATTTGGGGAATTCTCAGTCTATCGAGATTGCAAAAGACATTAAATTAAGAGATTCATTCTCAGAAAGGTGTGCTCTGGAGAGAAAGTCAAGAGTGTGGCTGTGTTTGCTAGTACTGCAGAGATTAGATGTGTGACTCGTGAATCTCTTCAACCATCTCAGCCATACCCAGGAATAGAGCTAGGATAATCTAGGAAAGATATGTGGAGGACCATCTGGTCTAATGGTGTGAATCTCTGGACGTACGTGGGAGACCCACACAATTTTTGATGTTATATCTTCAGAAACATGGACAGATTGAACTGAACGAAACAGAGGCAAGAAAAAATGAAGGAAAGACTGCCAGACTCCCAAAATTCTACAGGCATCAAAAAGGCTGATAAAACTACTCAATTACAAACATATGCCACACTTCAAGAGAAAGGAAGAATGACTCTGAGGGCAGAGCTGTAGGCCCATAGGACAGAGCCTCAAGTCACAGAGGATTATTCCCAGACCTTGAAACCCAATGGAATTTTCCCTGCTAGATTTAAAAATTGCTTAGGGCCAATGACTCCTTCTTTCTTCCATTTTCTCCTATTTGAAATGATAATGTCTATAGCTACTATTCTATGCCTGTCCCACCACTGTATTTTAGGAACAGTTAATTTGTTTTCTGGTGTTCAAGTCCAAAGAGGAATTTTGCCCCAGGATGGATCATACCCAGAGTACCACCCATACCTATTTTAGAAGATGAGATTTGGTACTCTTGAGCTGATGATATTTAGATGAGATTTTAGACTTGAGCTGATACTGTGATGGATTGAGAATTTGAGGACTTGGGGATGGAGTGCATGTATTTTGCATGTGGGATGGACATGAATCCTTGGGGACCAGAGAGGAGACTTAATAACAGCCCCCCCCCCAAAGATAGCCACATCCTAATTCCTGGAACCTATGAGTATTACCTTTCAACAACAATAGAAAAGACTTTGCAGATGTGATTAACGATCTTGAGATAGGGAGATTATCCTGGATTATCTGGGTGGGCCCTAAATGTATCATAAGTGTCCTTATCAGGGGAAAGCAGAGGGAGATTTGGCACAGACCGAGGGAAGAAGGCAATATAACCATGGAGGCAGAGATTAGAATGATGCAGCCACAAGCCAAAGAATGCTGGCAGCCACCAGAAGCTGGAAGAGGCAACAAGAAGATTCTTTCCTAGAGCCTCTGAAAGGAGTGCAGCCCTGCTGACTCCTTGATTTCAGCCCAGAGGAACTAATTTCAGACTTCTGGCCTCCAGAACTGTGAGAAATAAAGGTCAGAATATTTCACTGAAACATTCAAAAACATACATACATGGAAGCAACCTAAGTGTCCATCAACAGATGAATGGATAAAGAAGATGTGGCACATATATACAATGGAATATTACTCAGCCATTGACGAAATTGAGTTATCTGTAGTGAGGTGGATGGACCTAGAGCCTGTCATACAGAGTGAAGTAAGTCAGAAAGAGAAAAACAAATACCGTATGCTAACAGATATATATGGAATCTAAAAAATAAAAAAAAATGGTCATGAAGAACCTAGGGGCAGGAAGGGAATAAAGACACAGACCTACTAGAGAATGGACTTGAGGACACGGGGAGGGGGAAGGGTAAGCTGGGACAAAGTGAGAGAGTGGCATGGATTTACATATATTACCAAATGTAAAATAGATAGCTAGTGGGAAGCAGCCGCATAGCACAGGGAGATCAGCTCGGTGCTTTGTGACCAACTAGAGGGGTGGGATAGGGAGGGTGGGAGGGAGACTCAAGAGGGAGGGAATATGGGGATATATGCATACATATAGCTAATTCACTTTGTTATACAGCAGAAATTAGCACAACATTGTAAAGCAATTATACTCCGATAAAGATGTTTAAAAAAACCAAAAAAAAATACATACATACATTTCTATTGTTTTATGCCACAAGGTTTCTGATAATTTGTTACAGCAGCCACATAAAATTATGTGTGATTATAGAAGATTAAGTAAATTATGTTAAAGGTCCTTTGTAATTTCAAGATTCATTCACTCATTCATTCATTCAACCAACCAACAAATATTTGAGGCAATATAGAAGAGTAAGTAAAAGCACAGACTTTGGACTCAATTCAACTTGGGGGTGAACTCCAGTTCTGCTACCTACTGATCCTGTGACCTTGATTGACCAGGTTGCTTAAGTCTCAGCACCTCAGTCTCAGCATCTGCACACAGGGGATGATAACAGTACTTAACTTAAGGAGCAGTTGTGAAAATTAAATGGGATGATGCACATAAATGGCTTTGTGCTTGGCACATGGGTCATTGCCCTGTCCTCCTTGCCCTAAGAAGGAGGAGGAACTTAGATCAGGGCTGCGATGGAAAGCCCAGGGGGTATTGGGGACCTCTTGGGGGCACTACTGGGGACCTATTGGGGGTGGGTATAGGAAAGACTTCCTAGAAAAAAGTGACTTCTGGGCCCCCTGAGGGACACAGCAAGCCCCAATTACATGGGTATTCTTTTTAATACTATTATTGTAAATAATAGTATTAAGGGATAAAGCATGTTTCTGGTTATCGGGTCTTCCAGAAAAAGCACATATCGAAAACGCACATATCGAAAACAGGTTTTTTTTCTTTAAGTTTAAAATTTTTAAGTTATTAGAGAGGTCCTAGGAGGCCCTAGGAAAGACCCCACATCTGAGGAAATCGGAGACTGACGGGAAGGATTTGAGATGGCGACCTGCCTCAGATATACCATTTATTAAAATTAAACAGCAAAAACACACAGCAGAGGGTAGAAAAATGTAAGCTGAAGGCAAAGGTAACATCTGAGCATGCATGCTAATGGGCCTACGGAAGCTGGAGTGGCCAATTCTGGTGGGAAGCAATCTTGCTTCAAGCGGGAAACTCGAAATCTCCGCTGACTTCGAAAAGGCGCGGACTCTGGACTGACAAATCCCACTACTGCCTCACTTGCCCCACCTACTCTCCTGACCTCCGATTGGCCAGATCAAGTTAATTAACTGTTCTGATTAGTTGATTGTTCTTGGGCAGTTGAATTCTGGGATTTCATCTCATTGTCGAGCAATGCTTCACTGCCGCTTCACCTCTGAGGTAAGTTCTCTCTGAGGGCCACCCTAGACAGGGTAAGGGGGGGAGCAAGTAGAAAAACCAAGAGCTCCTGCTGGTAATTAAAGTGGTTGGGTATTTTCTGTACCTGCCAACATCCTCAAGATCGTTAGGACTGAGAGACGACTTAAAGCCTTTTGGGGTGATCCCCGTCAGGCAGACATAAAACTAAAACTATCTTCAGTCTGTGAGACTCCCTAATTGCTCTTCCTGAGGGAAGCAAAACACCCCTCAGCCCCAGAAACCCCCAAATCAGCCAGATGCCCCTACATTTCCTCAACCAGAGATAATAGCCTTTGCCTAAGGGACTCTTTTATCGCCTCCTCTGGGATAAAGAAGCAATGTTCTTAGCCTAAGACCCTCCCCCCCCCCGAGAGACTCCCAATGCCATCAGTTTGGGGTGCGCCAGATTGCTTCATCGAAACTTCCTACCTTCTCAGCCTGAGTAATACGTGGTCCTACAATCTCAGAGATTCCAGCTCTCTTCACTCTAATAATTTTCAAATAACGTAGTAATAGCCGTTTTAAAATCAAGGTATAGGGCTTCCCTGGTGGCGCAGTGGTTGAGAATCTGCCTGCCAATGCAGGGGACACGGGTTCGAGCCCTGGTCTGGGAGGATCCCACATGCCGCGGAGCAAATAGGCCCGTGAGCCACAATTACTGAGCCTGCGCTCCGCAACAAGAGAGGCCGCGATAATGAGAGGCCTGCGCACCGCGATGAAGAGTGGCCCCCGCTTGCCGCAATTAGAGAAAGCCCTCGCACAGAAACGAAGACCCAACACAGCCATAAATAAATAAATAAATAAAATTAAAAATTAAAAAAAATATATGGATTTGCAGAACAGATTTAAAAAAAAAAATCAAGATATAGTTGATTTACAATATTATATTAATTTCAGGCATATAACATAATGATTCAATATTTTAATTGATTATACTCCATTTAAAGTTGTTACAAAATATTGACTATATCCCCTGTGTTGTACAATATATCCTTATTGCTTATTTATTTTATACATAGCAGTTTTTATCTCTTAATCTCCTACCCCTGTTTTTCCCCTCCCCTCTTCCCTCTCCTCACTGGTAACCACTAGTTTGTTCTCTATATCTGTGAGTCTGTTTCTTTTTTGTTATATTCATTTGTTTTATTTTTTTTAATTCTGCATATAAGTGATAACATACAGTGTTTGTCTTCATCTGTCTGACTTATTTCACTAAGTATAGTACACTCCAGGTCCATACATGTTGTTGCAAATGACAAAATTTTATTCTTTTTTATGGCTGAGTAGTATTCCATTGTATATATATACCACAGCTTTATCCATTTTCTGTTGATGGACACTTAGATTGCTTTCCATATCCTGGCTAGTGTAAATAATGCTGCTATGCATATTGGGGTGCATGTGTCTTTTCAAATTAAAGTTTTTGGGGTTTTTTTTTTTGGATATATGCCCAGGAGTGGAATTGCTGGGTCATATTGTAGTCCTATTTTTAGTTTTTTGATGTACCTCCATACTGTTTCCCACAGTGGCTGTACCAATTTACATTCCCACCACCCATGTACAAGGGTACCCTTTTCTCCACATGCTCCCCAATGTTTATTGTTTGTGGTCTTTTTTTTTTTTTTTTAATTTTTATTTATTTATTTATTTATTTTTGGCTGTGTTGGGTCTTCGTTTCTGTGCGAGGGCTTTCTCTAGTTGTGGCAAGCAGGGACCACTCCTCATCACGGTGCACGGGCCTCTCACTATCGCGGCCTCTCCTGCTGCGGAGCACAGGCTCCAGACGCGCAGGCTCAGTAGTTGTGGCTCACGGGCCCAGTTGCCCCGCGGCATGTGGGATCTTCCCAGGCCAGGGCTCGAACCCGTGTCCCCTGCATTGGCAGGCAGACTCTCGACCACTGCGCCACCAGGGAAGCCCCTGTTTGTGGTCTTTTTGATGATAGTCATTCTGGCAGGTGTGAGGCGATATCTCTTTGTGGTTTTGATTTGTATTTCTCCGATGATTAGCGATATTGAGCATCTTTTCATGGGCTTGTTGGCCATCTGTATGTCTTCTTCAGAAAAATGTCTATTCAGTTCTTCTGCCCATTTTTAAATAGGATTGTTTGGGTTTTTTTAATATATTGAGTTGTATAAGCTCTTTATATAATTTGGATATTAACCCATTATCAGTCATATCATTTGCAAATATTTTCTCTCTTTCAGTAGGTTGCCTTTTTGTTTTGTCAGTGGTTTCCTTTGCTGCTCAAAAGCTTTTAAGTTTAACTAGGTCCCATTTTTTTAAATAAATTTATTTAGTTTTTTTTTTAATTTTTTTTAATTTTTGGCTGCTTTGGGTCTTCGTTGCTGCATGTGGGCTTTCTCTAGTTGAGGCGAGCAGGGGCTTTTCATTGCGTTGGCTTCTCTTTGTTGTGGGCCACGGGCTCTAGGTGCGCAGGCTTCAGTAGTTGTGGCACGCGGGCTCAGTAGTTGTGGTCGCGGACTCTAGAGCATGGGCTCAGTAGCTGTGGCACACAGGCTTAGTTACTCCACGGCATGTGGGATCTTCCTGGACCAGGGCTCGAACCCATGTCCCCTGCATTGGCAGGCGGATTCTTAACCACTGCGCCATCAGGGAAGTCCTAGGTCCCATTTTTTAATTTTTGTTTTTGTTTCCTTTGCTGTAGGAGACAGGTCCAAATAAATATTGCTACAATTTATGTCATAGTGTTTTCTTCTATGAGTTTTATGGTTTCTGGTCTTACATTTAGGTCTTTAATCCATTTTGAGTTTATTTTTTTATATGGTGTGAGAAAATGTTCTAATTTCATTCTTTTACATGTAGCTTTCCAATTTTCCTAGCACCACTTATTGAAGAGACTGTCTTTCCCCCTTGTATATTTTTATCTCCTTTGTCATAGATTAATTGACCATATGTGCGTGGGTTTATTTATGGGCTTTCTATTCTGTTCCATTGATCTATGTGTCTGTTTTTGTGCCAGTACCATACTGTTTTGATTACTTTAACTTTGTAGTATAGTCTGAAGATACCTCCAGCTACTAGTTTGGGAGTGTGACACCTCCAGCTTTGTTCTTCTTTCTCAAGAATGTTTTGGCTATTTGGGGTCTTTTGGGTTTCCATACAAAATTTTAAATTATTTGTTCTAAGGACTTCCCTGGTGGTCCAGTGGTTAAGATTTTGTGCTTTCACTGCAGGGGGTGTAGGCTCAATCCCTGGTCAGGGAACTGAGATCCTGCATGTCGTGTGGTGCAGCAAAAATAAATAAATAAATGATTAATTAATTAATTTGTTTGAGTTCTTTGAAAAATGCCATTGGTATTTTGATAGGAATTGCATCAGATCCGTAGATTGCCTTTGGTAGTATGGTCATTTTAACAATATTAATTCTTCCAATACGAGATTCTTTCCATCTGTTTGTGAAGTCTTCAGTTTCTTTCATCAGTGTCTTATAGTTTTCCAAGTACAAGTATTCTACCTGTTTAGTTAGATTTGTTCCTAGGTATTTTATCCTTTCTGATGCAAAGGTAAATGGTATTATTTCCTTAATTTCTCTTTCTTTCATTGTTTTTTTTTTAATTTTTATTTATTTATTTATTTTTGGCTGTGTTGGGTCTTAGTTGCGGCACATGGGATTTTTCGTTGTGGCACGTGGGCTCTTTGTTGCGGCGCACATGCTTCTCCCTAGTTGTGGTGTGCAGGCTCCAGAGCATGTGGGCGCAGTAGTTGCAGTGTGCCAGCTCTCTAGTTGGGGCACATGGGCTCAGTAGTTGTGGCGCACGGGATTCTCTAGTTGTGGCATGCAGGCTCCAGGGCACACGGGCTCAGTAGTTGCAATGTGCGGGCTCTCTAGTTGTGAGCCCATGGGCTCTGTAGTTGTGGAGCGCAGACTCCAGAGCATGTGGGCTCTGTAGTTGCAGCACAAGGCTCTCTTGTTGTGGCACGCAGGCTCAGTAGTTGTGGCACACGGGTTTAGTTGCCCTGCGGTATGTGGGATCTTAGTTCCCTGACCAGGGATCAAACCCACACCCCCTGCATTGGAAGGTGGACACTTAACCACAGGACCACCAGGGAAGTCCCCACTGATAGTTCATTGTTATTGTATAGAAATGCAACAAATTTCTGTATATTGATTTTGTGGCCTTCAACTTAATGAATTCATTGATGAGCTCTAGTAGTTTGTTTGGTGGCATCTTTAGGATTTTCTATGTGTAGTATCATGTCATCTGCAAATAGTGACAGTTTTACTTATTTCTTTCTGATTTGGATTACTTTTATTTCTTTTTCTTATCTTATTGCTGTGGCTAGGACTTCAAATACCGTGTTGAATAAAAGTAGCAAGAGTGGGCATCCTTGTCACATTCCTGATCTTAGAGGAAATGCTTTCAGCTTTTCACTGTTTTTTAAAATTTTTCTTGAGTATAGTTGATTTACAATGTTGTGTTACTTTCTGCTGTACATCGAAGTGTATGTGTATATACATATACATATATCAACTCTGTTTTTAGAGTGTTTTCCCATATAGATCATTACAGAGTATTGAGTAGAGTTCCCTGTGCTATACAGTAGGTCTTTATTAGTTATCTATTTTACATAGAGTAGTGTGTTTATGTCAATCTCAGTCTCCCAATTTATCCCTCCCCACTTTCTCCCTGGTAACCATAAAATTGTTTTTTACATCTGTGACTATTTCTGTTTTGTATATAAATCCCTTTGTACCATTTTTTTAGATTCCACATATAAGCGATATCATACAATATTTGTCCTTCTCTGTCTGACTTACTTCACTCAGTATGACAGTCTCTAGTTCCATCCATGTTGCTGCAAATGTCATATTTTGTTCTTTTTTATGGCTGAGTAATATTCCATTGTATATATGTACCACATCTTCTTTATCCATTCCTCTGTCGATGGACATTTAGGTTGCTTCCATGTCTTGGCTATTGTAAATAGTGCTGCTATGAACATCGGGGTGCGTGTATCTTTTCGAACTATGGTTTTCTCCAGGTATATGCTCAGGAGTGGGATTGCTGGATCATATGGCAACTCTATTTTTAGGTTTTTAAGGAGCCTCCATACTGTTCTCCATAGTAGCTGTACCAATTTACATTCCCACCAACATTCCCTTTTCTCCACACCCTCTCCAGCATTTATTGTTTGTAGATTTTTTGATGATGGCCATTCTGACCTGTGTGAGGTGATACCTCATTGTGGTTTTGATTTGCATTTCTCTAATAATTAATGATGTTGAGCATCTTTTCATGTGCTTTTTGGCCATCTGTATGTCTTCTTTGGAGAAATGTCTAGCTTTTCACTGTTGAGTATGATGTTAGCTATGGGCTTATTATATATGGTCTTTATTATGTTGAGGTATGTTCCCTCTATACCCACTTCGTGGAGAGTTTTTATAATAATTGGATGTTGAATTTTGTTAAAAGCTTTTTCTGCATCAATCTATTGAGATGATCTTATGATTTTTATTTTTCAATTTGTTAATGTGGTGTATCACATGGATTGATTTTCAGATATTGAACCATTCTTGCATCCCTGGGATAAATCCCACTTGGTTATGATGTATGATCCTTTTAATGTATTGTTGGATTCGGTTTGCTAATATTTTGTTGAGCATTTTTGCATCTATAGTAATCACTGATATTGGCCTCTAATTTTCTTTTTTTGTGATATCTTTCTCTAGTTTTGGTATCACGGTGATGCTGGCCTCATAGGATGAGTTCAGAAGTGTTCCTTCCTCTACAATTTTTTGGAATAGTTTGAGAAGGATAGATGTTAATTCTTCTCTAAATGTTTGGTGGAATTCATGTGTGAAGCCATCTGGCCCTGGACTTTTGTCTGTTGGGAGTTTTTAATTACTGATTCAATTTCATTACTGGTATTTGGTCTGTTCATATTTTCTATTTCTTCCTGGTTCCACCTTGGGAGATTGTACATTTCTAGGAATTTGTCTATTTCTTCTAGGTTGTCCATTTTATTGGTGTATAGTTTTTATAGTAATCTCTTATGATCCTTTGTATTTCTGTGGTGTTGGTTGTAACTTCTCCTTTTTCATTTCTGACTTTATTGATTTGGGCCTAGTAATAGCCTTTAAATTCACTCATATTAGTGATCTTCATTTCTTTTCAACAGAGCAAAACCCCACATCCCTCTGCCTGAAAACTGAAACCCTTCAGTCAGAGACACCATATGGTCTCTGGGACTTACCTCCCCTGCTTTGCCTCAAAGCATCCCCCCTCAATAAAACTATACATTCACTTCACTGCTTCCCCAACAAGGGTCTTCATATCTTTCCTTCAGGATAAGCCAAACTCCAGGAAAACGACTAACAACAGTAACCCCCCTCAAAGACTCAATGCTGCTTTGATCATGCCCACAGAAAACATGTCATCCCTAATCAGTCCTTCTCCCAAAGACCTCCAGCCCCCTATTCTCATCTTATTTCCCCACCCCCACGTCCTTACTCAGGGACAGATAAGCCAAGGATGGAGAAAAGTAGAACCTTAATTACAGGTGACTAACTGAGTGTGGCCTTCCCTCAGCACTTTCTCTCCCAACAGAACTTTTGGCCTTGTGGCTGGACAGATCCAGGATGTGTTCCTTCTAGATCAGACCAGTCCCAGCACCATGAACAGAGGCAGCTCCTTTGCAAAAAGCCCCAGGGAATGTAGCCACAAATCAGAGAACTCCAAGGTGGGGTGATCTGGAGGGGGCAGAGCAGTGGACCAGGGGACAGTGTAGGGTGGCTAGATTTCTGAGGAGGGGAGGTCAGAGGCACTGGGAACAAGGAGCAGCATGTCACGAGGACATCCAGAGCTTCCCACCCTCACTCTGTCCTTGCCTAGCATCCCTGGGTACAAGATCAGTGACCTTTACTGGATTGGTTGACTCTCAGTCAATTCCAGAAGGTGAGAGGAGAGGATGCCACCAGCCTTAAGCACCTACTGCATGCCAGGTGAGAACCTAGGCAATGTTACCCATGTTCTGTCAGTTAGCCATGACATCAACCAGGAAGGATTATTATCTCCAGTTTACAGATCTAACTTGGAGGTCCTGCAGCCAAGGAAGAGTTCCTGGCTGAATGTCAGACATGTTTAGCTGAGTCATTGCTAGGATTTATTCTTCTTTCTTTTCTAGGCTTTCAAGGATATTTCCAAATAATTCCCTAAGAAAGAGTGGGCAGATCTGGGTTACTCAGAGAAAATCACCTATGTGTATATGAAGAGAAACTATGACATCATGACTGATCTAGGTAACAGGAAGTTCTGGGTCCAGACAAGGCTGGGAACAAATGACCATCCCTCTTTACATGCCATGGCTTCTTCTTAGGCTGTGGCAGTTGTCCCACATTTGTCCTTTTGTGTGGGAAGAAATCCCAGGGAAGCTTGCAGGCATTCTGCTCTTTTACTGATATGTCCTGTGCAAGGCTGTGGACTGGGAGTGGCCACAGAGATACTCTGTCCTGGATCCTGTGCATTTCTCTCCCACTGGCCCTGGTTCAGAACCCCCCTCCCCCAGCTGATTAGCTTTACTGGTGCTGTGTCCCAGCATTCTACCCTCCTCTCAGGTTGCCTGTTAAGAAACAAATATTTTGCATCATTCTAGGTCTCAAGGCTACCCTACCAACTTTCATGCGTCCTAAAAAACGAGCCACAGGGCTTCCCTGGTGGCGCAGTCGTTGAGAATCTGCCTGCCAATGCAGGGGACACGGGTTCGAGCCCTGGTCTGGGAAGATCCCACATGCCACGGAGCAACTGGGCCCGTGAGCCACAATTACTGAGCCTGCGCGTCTGGAGCCTGTGCTCCGCAACAAGAGAGGCCGCGATGGTGAGAGGCCCGCGCACCGCGATGAAGAGTGGTCCCCACTTGCCGCAACTAGAGAAAGCCCTCGCACAGAAACGAAGACTCAACACAGTCATAAATAAATAAATAAATAAATAAATAAAAGAACGTGAATTTCTAAAAAAAAAAAAAAAAACGAGCCACAAAATCCAACGGGCATGATTCTAAAGGTCGGAACCCCGGGAATCAGCGTAAGTGACAGGAAAGGGTCTCCTGAAGCCTGTCTACTTTGGGGTCTGGATGGGGAAAGATTCTCAGGAGTTTGTTCCCTCAAAAGCATCATGGTTGAGTGAAAAAAGTTGGATGCAGAAGGTTAAGCACAGTCAGAGGCCATTCATATAAAATCCTAAAACATGCAAAACAAGAATATATATATTGTAAGGATAGTAAGTACATGGTAAACGTATAAAAACCTGAATGAGAATAAAACCCATCAAATTCTGGAGTGAAGAACTGGAGAAGGAGGGAGGGCAAGGATCAGTGAGGGCTGCACAGATGGCTTCAGCTGTGACTTGTTCATAATGCCTTGTTATATTTTTAATAAAGAGCTCAGAGTGATCTGAAGTAGTTGTGAGGTAATGTTGAAATGCAGCTAGACTCGGTAGTAGATGCACACATTTCAAATATTATTCTCCATAATTTTCTGTATGCTTGAAACATTTCTTTTTTAAAGGAGCTAGTTCTTGCTAAATACCATTAATGAATCACAGGATGATTAAGAAAAATTTAAAGTGTAAATCTACCCCAAACTTCTAAAATAATAGAGCATAGGTATTGGATAACTATCTTAAGAGAGAAAGTGATTAACACATTATGTAATGACATATGGCTATTTCTCTGTGTTTTACCAAAACCAAATAGTTGTCTCACTCCTAATTGAACCTGATTCTATGTGTTGAGTTTGGGAGAGAGTTTGAGAGAGCAGTCCTCCACACATTGACCTTTCCTACTTGTCAGTGAGCAGAGGCAACGTAGGGTTAAAAAAGTGACAGATTCTAGATATCTTTGTGAATTTCAGCAGTGTATGTACTCACTTAAAAAGGGGATAGGATGCGTTCACTTGCTCTTTTGCTCTGACAGCACAGTTTTAAGAAGACAGGGTCAGAATTTTCAAAGTGTCTCCAATAGACCTTTGACTCTCCGGCTAAACAGGGCAGATTCCACAAGCTCCCAAAATTACTGCGAGAGGACTGAAAACCCAGTGCTTGAGTATCTACAAAGTTTTTGACATTAAAGAGGTGTTCTTATACTGGAAACATTCCAGAACAGCTGGATTAAATCATCCATGGTTCATCATACACTTAACAGTTTCATTGAGGCATACTATAAAATTCACCATTTTAAGTATACAGTGATTTTTGGTTAAAGACCAGTCAATTTAATTCTTTGGGGAAACAAATAAGAAATATGTAATGAATAGGATTAGGCAGTGATGGGGTTTAGTTCACTTTTTATAAACCATCAGAAGGAAAATTATGAATTGATGCTGCAAATAAATGCATAAACTGTTATAATTCAGAGGCTTGTCTCAAAGTAACTCCTTGACAGTGAGTGGACTCATAAACCTCTGCTGCAGAATACCAATACTACAGGAGTCTCTCTGCAGTTTGGGAATATTTACCAACAAAGAAAAATTCTGATTTGTCGCCTTCTTTTAGACGAACCTGCTCAGGAGGCTTCCAACATGCAAGAGAGAAAACACCTGAAGGTGAGTGCCTCCCAAATCCAGAGGACCAGAGACCGTTTATCTCTCCATGGATGTGAATATTGGTAAAAGTGGGAAAATATTGAAAATGGCCTGTGCTAACAAAAGATCAAGATGAAAAAAAATTAATTACATGGGACTGAGTGAACTGATGAGGATGAGTATAATTTTTGTGACTTTCTGTTTGAATTATTAAAAAAAAATCCCACAAGGACTCAGAGGCAAAGAATATACAAATCAGTTTTCACTGCAAAGTAAAGGAGCTGTTACAGTGGAGGATTACTGGACTGAATGTCAATATTATGACATAGTATGAGTGTGTTTCATGTTTGGTAATTGTAATCATTGTTGCTTTTGTTGTGGTCATCCACTTACAATGCTTGGTGTCAGTCTATTTATCTCTTGTAAAAATAAAATACAGTGTGTGTGTGTGTGTGTGTGTGTGTGAAAAAAAAAATGGCCTGGCCCTCACTGCCTCCCTTTCCTGATCTCTTTATCACAATGCCTGATGTAGTATTGAGAGCTTAATAGTAATTAACAACAATTGTGGTAGCTGATACTTCTTTTGTTTTCATAGTGATGCCAGATTTATTTTAGGCAATTCACATGGATTAATTTATTTAGTCCCTAAGAAAACCTCTATGACATTGCTACTATTATTATCCCCAAATAATAATGAGGATATTATTATTACTAAATAATAATAATAAACATGCGGATATTGTGGTACAGAGATGTTAAATAATTTGCTGGAGACCACAGTGGCAGTGGCAGTAGTCTAACCCAAAGCCCCAAACCATTTCCAAATTCGTGAATTTTTCATATGTTTCTGAAGCTCAGGCGTTTCCCCTAGGGCTAAACTCGCAGATGCTGCTGATGCTTCTGTTTAGATGCCCACTCTCACAACAGGAAGTACCAGCTCCCCTCTGCTCAGTCAAAGGGCCCCTTTCACATTGCTTGGGAATCGCCTGGACTGTTGGCCCCTCCCTTCTGTGAGCTCCTTCGGGGACTTGTCTGCACCTGAGGCATCTCTGAAGCCTCAGTCCCAGCCCAGGGGGACCCTTAGAGGGTTCTTGAATAAGTTCTTCCACAATTGCAGATTAAACTCTAGTTTAGAGGGTAAAGGGATCTGGCGGGTGGGTTGCCAGTGTGGACACGGTTGAGGAGAGAACTCAAAGAAGGATCATAAAAGAAAGTATTCATTTTCATTATTACCACGTTTAAACAGCATTTGTAAGCTCAGAAAGTTCTTTCACTTAGCTTGTTTTACAGTCATTGTTCACTGATTCATAAATGAGGGAGCTGGTTACACTGTTATTGCTCACTGTTTCATAAACAAAGGAGCTGAATGAAGGTTAGCTTAAGGTTGTTGGTCAGTGACACACCCTGACACCAGTAGAATTGGTAGAGGAACCACCTCGCTTAATTCCACCTGAAATGTTCTTGCCAGGGTAGGACAGGATGTCACATCTGGCACCACCTTCTTGGCTGCCTACATGAATTTCCACGAACCACTCCTTTCTTCTCCCTTCCCTATATTCATCCCCCCACACCATTTGCCAGCAGTGTTTTGTCCCTTCTGTACATTGTTCCATTTACTCTCCCAGCAGCTGTCTACTAGCTTATATTCGATCCCTTATATTTTATAGAAGCCCCTCCTCACTTTCACAGACCTCGTGAATTGTTAGTGTGCTCTGCTTCCCCAAATCTTCCGTGTACCACACTCCTGCTCACATGGAGACTTCTCTTGGCGAGAGTGTCAGTCTGGAAAGAGTGTGAAGACAAGCGTTCTAGTCCTGGAAACACCCTTCATGTAGACCATTCCTTTTCCTTCTAACTTCCCAGGTTCCTCGTAGTTTAGGTACAGGTAATATAATGATCTCCCAGACTTGTTGAGAACTTTAATTAAGGTACTGCGCACAAAGACACTTTGTAAGCTCTAAAGCACTCGAGAAATGCCATTGATACTCTTTGTATGTGACCTTCACATTAAAAAGGTGATGCCCAAGAAGCCCGAAAAGAAAAAAAATCCTTCGAAGTTAGTACCAGCAACATCAGGCTCAGAGCAGGCTCAGAAACAGCTGCGCTCCCCGGAAAAAGCAGATACCTCTGGTCAGCAGAGTAAGAAAACATCAGGTAAGAGGAAACTCTTTGGGAACAACTCCTCTGGCTTCCCTGGCCATGTTCAAGTGCATGGGCTAGGTGTGGGAGATGGATCCTGGACAGGCCTGGGGCCAGGCTGGGCTGAGGAGCTCACCCAGCTCCAGCTGAAACATTAGAACTGACTTCCAGGGAATTTCCTGGTGGTTCAGTGGTTAGGACTTGGCGCTTTCACTGCCGGGACCCGGGTTCGATCCCTGGTCGGGGAACTAAGATCCCACAAGCCGCATGGCACAGCCAA
The DNA here is from genome assembly GCF_028023285.1 of Balaenoptera ricei. Classification (NCBI taxonomy): domain Eukaryota; kingdom Metazoa; phylum Chordata; class Mammalia; order Artiodactyla; family Balaenopteridae; genus Balaenoptera; species Balaenoptera ricei. Next base: position 44,054,487 of record NC_082660.1, read on the forward strand.
AAATTTAAAAAAAACAAAACAAGACAAAAAAAAAACTGACTTCCAGCGTCACAGACTTGAGTTTCATCGATATGAAAGCTGTGTAACTTGGGGCAAGCCTTCCAAATTCTCTGAGCTCCAGTTCCTAGTCCATAAAACGGAAATAAAGAATCAGAGTTCACAGGTTATTCAAAGGTGTTCAATTCAAGGGACTTCCCTGGCGGCCCAGTGGTTAAGACTCCGCGCTTCCACTGCAGGGGGCACGGTTTCCATCCCTGGTGGAGATCCTGCATGCCACGCACAGAGCAACCAAAAAAAGAAGTGTTCGATTCAGTCTACAAGCCCTGACGCCATGAAAGGTGCTCAGGTCATTATTCCGTCTGTGATAACCTGGGAACATATCTTACTTGGAGTTTTATCCCCACCTTCAGCTCAATGCCTGGCACACAATATGCCCTTAACAAATACATGCTGAATGAAAGAAGGTCGGAATAAATGTTCTGGTGAGTAAAGAGGTTGGGAATCTAAACCTGACAATGGAAGGAGCCAGAAGCTAAAACTCTAACTGGCGTTTGGTGTGTATTGGTGCGGGTTTAGTATCTCAGCCTCTCTGAGCCAGAAGGTGTGGAAAAAAGACTATGTAAAAGGCCTGTGGTCACTTGGGAGGGAGGAGGCATCTCCTTATCTGACAAAACAGGGCCCAACACTCCCTAACCCACCCAACCCCCATTTACCAACTCTTCTCCACCACAGGACCCAAGGGAAGGAAGATTAATGTCTGGACCCACAGACTGCAGGAAAGAAAGAACGTGGTGATCTATGAAGAGATCAGTGACCCCGAGGAAGACGACTAACTCTGTAAGTGACCTTTCAGTCCATCCCCACGTCCCCGCAAAATGCACTGTTCTCTTATGGTACTTGTATCCCATCTTGTTGCTTGTTCCCAAATCATTCCTTTCTCCCTGTCCCTTGGGGTGCAGCTCTGAGGCTAAATGAGGAGGTTTCCCTTGCTTTTTCTACTCCCTGCTCTGTATATCCAGAGATCTTCCCTCCCCAGGATGCTGTGGGCTCCCAAACCCCAGGTCAGCTACTGGCGTGTAGGCCACACCTTCCTCTAGCCTAGAAACTCATAGGACAGATGAGGGAGTCGCTGTAGCCTGTGCAGAAGTTTGGTCTTTAGGAGCAGCGGGAGAAGCGCATAGACCACAAGGCAAGGTGGAATCGGAGTGCACAGGGCTATGTAGGTCAGAGTTAAGTAGTGATTTTTCAGTCAATGGGAGCTCACCGCCACTTACTTGCCTTCCTTTTCCGTGCCTCAGCCTCGGGGATGTGACAAGTGCCCATGATAAGAAGCAGAACCTGGTGGCCTTTCATGAACATGCGCATGGCTGTGAACTCCTAGCCATCAGCTGTATAGCAAGTGAAAGAAAGAGTTCACAACAGTGAAAAGTTAAACATGATTTTTCTTACTATGTGCCAAACGTTGCTAGATATTAGAGTTGCGCTGATGAGCAAGACATATACCTAATGTGTATTTCTCTCTGTGTATCCATGCATCTACCTTAAAAAAACAAGTATTGTCAAGTATTCTTTGTACAAAACGACACTAACCTCCCTCTGTCCAGATGCAACTACTGAGAGCAGTTCTGAGTGTTTGATTCCAGATGTTTTTCTCTGCATTTACACACAAACACACACACACACACACACACACACACACACAGGGTACCACTATGAGCATCTCTGACCTGCTTTTCCCCACTAGCAGCGTGTCCTGGACAAGTCTGTCTCACTCTGTTTCCTGTTCAGTATGTGCTCCATGCTACAAACCTCCATTATTCATTTACCCTGCATCAATCACTGACAATTAATAAACATTTACAAGTTTTTCCCAGTTGTTTGCTCCTCCCGTTCTTGTGCACACAACCCTGTGCACCTGTGTGAGTGTTTCTTTAGGACACGTTCTTAGAAGTGGAATTGCTGTGTCAAAGGGTTCATTCATCCAACACCTAATGGGTTTGCACTGTGTACTAAGGGCCATTCTAGGTGCTGGAGAGATGTCTGGGAACAAGATAAACAACTGTCCCTGCCCATGTGGAGGTGACAGTCTAGTGGGGGATGTTGCTAGTTTTTATTCTGATGGATGCTGTACACCCCAGTCCTGGGGCAGGATTCTGCAGGTGGTTGGACACCTTGGCCTTTGCTCTTTCTAAGATCTTCAGGGTCATGGGGCTGGGACGATCCATTTGGGAGTATGTGGGAGGAGACAGAGATGAAACTGTCAACTGGGGAACATGGAGGAATAGGGAAGGAGAGGTCCATTGTGAGGACCATGGTGGACAGGAATGGAAGAGTCCACTTAGTCATGATTCAGGGGAGCAACAGATGGAAAAGTCCACTGGACAAAGGCATGAAATTGCCCATCTCACAACCAAGGGCTTGGGAGCTGGGATAGGGGTCAAGTGCTGAGAATGGGATAGTCCTGTCCCAAACGAACCGTTGCAGGCCACAGAGCTGGAACAGTCGGCTCTGGGGAAGGGAAGAGAGGAGTCTATTTTAGAACAAACCATTGTGTGTGTTGGGGGACATTAAGGCTACCAACGGAGATCCAAGGTGACTTACATGGGACATCAAACACCAGCCCCAGATGGAGGCAGTGTTGCACCATTTTGACCATCCACTGCCCATCACCTCAGCCTCCTGGCTCTCATCCAGCCTTGGAAGGTCTCCACTCTCCTGCTGAGGCCTCCGTCTCCCCTACCTCCGCCTTCATCCCACCACTGGACCCATCCCCTCACCCCAACAGATTTGAATCAAAGGCGGGAGGAACCGTAAGCCAGCAGATAATGGGCTCCTGGAGAAGGGCAAGAATCAAGTCTCTCCTTGGACTCTGGTCACTGTGACTCAGGTTGGAGCCATGGTTGCTGGGCCAGAATTGGGTCTACCCCCTCCCACAAACACTCTATGATAGCTGCAGGGTCGCAGGTTGCTGTCCACACAGCAGCCCTGGGGCCGGGCCTGGGTCTGGGTCTCCTAAAGACCTCAGGGATGGGGGACCCTGCCCGAGAGGACCTTGCTCTGGGAGACTGAGAAGATCCTCAGAGAATCACCACTCTGTGGAGCTCTAGACCTGGGAGTTGGCATCGACTGTGACAGACGGGTGGGAAAGGAGGCGTGGCCAGGGGTATGGACAGATGTGGACACCCACATAAACCCTCCCTGACCACCATGTTCTGAGGCACAGCCTTCCTCACAGGGGTGACCCTCCCCGCAGAGCCAGCTCCTGGGGGCTGCATGGTGAGGGCATTCCAGTTTACCTGAGTCCCCACCTACTCCTCCAAGAATAATAATGTCTTGCCACTCAGGATCATACCTTTGCATAAGATGGGTCCCAGGCCCAGGAGTCTGCATCCCAGGCCAGGAACAACATCTGCAGGAATGAGGGAGGTGTGGTCCACTGGGGTCTCCCCCTCTCAGCCCACCTTCCATAATAACCATAGAAAGTACAATTAATAATCATCTTATGTTTGCAAAGTGCCTGGGCTGATGCTAAGCATCTCGTATGGATTCTCCTGTTTATCTCCACAACCAACCTCTGAGCACAGACACTATCATCATTATGATACTATAGATGTTACATATAGCTAGAGAGAGAGATTGTAATGAGAGATGGAGACACAGACAGACGTCCAGCTTCTTGCCAGAGTTCCTACAGCTGGCATGTGCAGGAAGAGCTGAGTTTGGAACTCACCGTGACTTCAGAGACACTAAGGAAGATAGGTATGTATTTGGGGGGTGGAGAGGCTTGAATGAGCTCTGAGTTCTGCCCCAAATCTCAGGGTGAAGAAGGTGGAGTCATTTTTCCAAGACAAGGAACCCTAGAGGTGGAGCGTGTCCAGAGGGAGAGGCAGGTTTGGTGGTAGTGAGGGCAGGGGAGGACAGAGATACACAGGGTGGGTGGAAGAGGGGCTGGCAGAGAGGCAAGGGAGACCCAGGGCCAAGTGTGGGTTATCACAGCCTTCGGCGGGAGAGGGTGCCAGGAAGGAGGGCATGAGGGGTCAGCTGGCTGGGGTCAGAGGTTCCCCAGAACTGTGAGGACACCCTGCCTGGTGCTGCAGGGAGAGGTGGGTGCTGCCCAGGTCAGTGAGGTCATTCTACCTGTGCCTCAGAGGAAACAAATTCTATTTTACCCCAGTACTGTTCTTCTTTACTCAAATTTAATATTCTGCTAATAGACATTGCATACCTTATTCTCTGTGCAAATACGGAAGAGGACATCCAAAAGAGATACAGAAGGATTTGATTTTTCTTTCTCCCAAGGAAGATGGGATCCACGAGCTGGATTCCTCAGCGCAGGAGACGGGTACAGGGAAGGATGGCTTGAAAACACTCTGGGGTCATGACAGGGAGCATTTTCCCTTAGGTTCCCTAGGTAGATACAGCTCCTTCATTCCTCCCTTCCTTCCTCCCTCCCCTTTTCCCTTCCTCTCCTCCTCCCCCCCCTCCTCCTCCCCCTCCTCCTCCTCCTCCTCCATGTGACAGATCCAAATTTTGAGATGCAGGGAGACTATGGTTTTGCCCAACCCTAGAAGTCAGCCTGTATGTGGCCCCCAAGTACACCCCCAATCAGCCTCCTCCCCACATCAAGCCTGGGGCCCAGTGTGGACACACGTGCTCTTATGATGAGGGTCCAAAATGACTTTTTTAATTAAATTTCCAGTCTCTGTTTTGTTTCTCTTTCAATAATTTTTAAAACTGGTTCTAAAGCAAAATCCTGGGAATTCCCTGACGGTCCAGTGGTTAGGACTCTGCGCTTTCACTGCTGAGGGCCCAGGTTCAATCCCTGGTTGGGGAACTAAGATCCCACAAGCCGCACAGCGCAGCCAAACAAAAAATCCTATTCATAGTAGAGAACTGGGAAAATGCAAGGACATGTGAGAGAGAACAGTACATCCATCACAAGAAAACAGTTCTGAGCTTTATTCACCAAGACCCACAGTAAAGAACACATTTTACAAGTGACTCTAAAACAAATGCTTCACAGAACAATACTGACCCTTAATATGTGATACTCTCCAATATTTTCTATTCTGTTTTATGATGTGCTATGTTATTTCATTCTAATTCATTTAAAATGTGCAATTCTGGGCTTCCTTGGTGGCGCAGTGGTTAAGAATCCGCCTGCCAATGCAGGGGACACGGGTTCGAGCCCTGGTCCGGGAAGATCCCACATGCCTCGGAGCAACTAAGCCCGTGCACCACAACTACTGAGCCTGCGCTCTAGAGCCCGCAAGCCAAACTACTGAGCCTGCGCACCACAACTACTGAAGCCTGTGCAACTAGAGCCCGTGCTCTGCAACAAGAGAAGCCACCACAGTGAGAAGCCCGCGCACCACAATGAAGAGTAGCCCCTGCTCGCCGCAACTAGAGAAAGCCTGTGCACAGCAACGAAGACCCAACACAGCCAAAAATAAATAAATAAGTAAATAAAATGTGCAATTCTATTCAGGATCCATAAAATATTTTCTTGACCATGAGTCACAACCTTTGGAAAGTCTTTCTCCAGGGTCCCAGTGTGTGTCCACCAGGTGACTTGCTGCTCCGGGTCCTGCAGGGAAGGTTCAAGGAAGCCTCATGATGTCCCTCTAATCCAGGGTCCCCTGAAAGGTGCTGACCTGGAGGCTTCCTGCTCCCCTGGCACAGGTCTGACCGGGGGAGGGGTGTATGGAGGGGTAGGCCATCCCAGATGTCTGGGAAAAACACTCCTATGTCTCTTTTTTACTCTCACAGTACTACCACACCCACAACACTTCTGGGACGTGTGGGGGTTTTCCCCATACCAAAGCAATTCTCTGTGTCATCAGCTGGGTGTCCTACAATTCAATTCAATCCTGACACTAATGGGAGTTAGCACAGACCCAACAGGTTAAGAGCTCAGTCCCACAAGACTGCCCCTTCCAGCTCAGATGCCAACTGATAGTCCCAGGTTGTCACCTGTACTTCTGACCAACCAGCTACACATCAGAGGTTCCCATGACCCCCTTCTCGAATTCAGTCATTTGCTAGAATAGCTCACAGAACTCAGGGAAACACTTACTTACATTTACTGGTTTATTATATAATAAAGGACATGATAAAGGATACAGATGAACAGCCAGGTGAAGAAATACCTGGGGCGAGGTCCGGAAGGGTTCGGGGCACAACAGCTTCTGTCCCTGTGGCATTGGGGTGCCCAGTCTCCCAGCATGGATGTGTTCACCAACCTGGAAGCTCCTGGAACTCCATGCTATTGGGATTTTATGGAGGCTTCCTCACATAGGCATGATCAATTATTAACTCCATTTCCAGCCCTTTCCCTTCTCTGGAGGATGGGGGCCTGGGCTGAAAATTCCAAGCTTGAAATCATAGCTTGGTCTTTCTGGTGACCAGGAGCCCACCCAGAGTCGCCTCATGAGGACAAAAGGTGCTGCTAGTGCTCTTATCACATAGGAAATTATGTGGGTTTTAGGGGCTCTGTGCCAGGAACCAGGGGCAGAGACCAATATATATTTTTTCTGTTATTTCAAAGCAGGCATCATCCTTTTGGTGGGGAGGGATACCAGCTCAGAGTAGATTGGGTTATAAAGAAATGACAGGGCTTCCCTGTTGGCGCAATGGTTGAGAATCTGCCTGCCAATGCAGGGGATACGGGTTCGAGCCCTGGTCCAGGAAGATCCCACATGCCGCGGAGCAACTGGGCCTGTGAGCCACAACTACTGAGCCTGCGCGTCTGGAGCCTGTGCTCTGCAACGGGAGGGGCCGCGATAGTGAGAGGCCCGCGCACCGCGATGAAGAGTGGCCCCCGCTTGCCGCAACCAGAGAAAGCCCTCGCACAGAAACGAAGACCCAACACAACCAAAAATAAATAAATAAATAAAACTTAAAAAAAAAAAAGAAAAGAAATGACAGACAATCAGAGTTTATTTCTCACTCATGCTGCCTGCCCACCGCAGGTAGACTGGGGCTCTTCTCCACATTATCAACACCCTCATGCTAGGTCCCAGGGACACAGAGAAGCCACGTGGGTGGCCCGGCAGAGACAAGAGAGTGGCTAAGCATGAACTGTCTCATCAAATGGTCAAGTCTGACCCTCAAAGGGGTGAGAGAGTGCGGTCCTCTGGGAGCAGAGAGAGCTAGGATATTTGTGAACATTCTAAAGTCAGCCACAAGGAGGGTGTGACATCATAAAAGAGTGTGGTGTGGGAGAACTGCCTAACCCAGTGGTTCTCAATGGGGGAGAGCGGGTGTGGATCTTGTCCCCTAGGGGACATTCGACAATGTCTGGAAACAGTTTTGGTTGTCATAACTTGATGGGGGGAAGGTTACTGGCATCTAGTGGGTAGAGGTCAAGGATGCTGCTAAACATCTTACAATGCAGAGGACAGTGTCGTCCCCCACCCCAAGAAAAATTATCCAGCCCCAAATGTCAATGGTGCCAAGGTTGAAACCCCTGGCTAAAGGAATGCTATTTAAACGGAAAGATTTCAGGCATTAGACAGAGGCGATCTCTCAGCGAGGGTAGGCAAGAACGAGAATGGTACAGTTTTTCTCAGTCAGTCAATTTATCACAAGGCACTTATTAGGCCTTGACTGTGTACAGAACTCTGTGGGAAAGGCTGACAAGGTAAGAGACGGGTTCCTGTCGTCATCTTAAGGGAGAAAGTTGATGGTGAATGTGTCCTCTTGTTCCCACTGCTCTGAGGGCCATCTCAGCTTAATGTCAAGGGTGTCTGCTTATGGATCTGTTTCTCAGCTCTCTTTTCTGTCCCGCAGTCAATCTGTTGATCCTTGTGCCAGCACCGCCCTATGTCAGGGACCGTAGCCCCACAATATTACTGGCTGTTCAGAAGGCAAGTCCTTCCTCTTTGTCCTTCTTTAGGTCCTTTGCACATACAGGTACATTTTAGAATCTGCCGGTCAAGTTCCAGGATTGAAAAAAAGGGTCCCTGTTGGGATTCTGACTGGAATTTCACTGAATTTTTCGATCAACTTGGGGGTTAATGACATCTTTACGCCATTGAGTCTTCCTACCTAAGAACCTGGGTTTTGTCTCCATTTTTAAGAACTTTCTTAAGTCTTCCATAAAGTTTTATAATTTATTGCATCCACAGTTCGCACATTTTTTGTTAGATTTATTTTCTGTCATTGTCTCTATTCAGAGAAGTGGCCAGACCCCACTCTCCAGTTCACAACTGAAGGAACTGTAAAAGAGGACAGATTTATTCTTCCATTAGAGACAGAGGGCTTGGGGTGCGCTGCTGGGGGCAGATGCCATTTGCACTGAAAGTCAGCCGACCAACCACACTGTAGAAGAAATTCTATGGGAACCACAGTAATCATATTTCTGCTTTCAATGCAACACTAGACTTTAGAAATCTGGAAGGTACTGGGTGGGGGACAGAGGCAGAAAGGAGACTGAGAGACAATGAGAAAACTACACTGGCTTCATAATATTACTTTGGATTTAGTCCAGTTCACTTTATTTTGTTGACTTAATAAATTAAGATTTATTCTCCCTTAGGGAGACACATGGTCTTGTAGGAACACAGTTTTTGAGCCCATGACATAGGCCAATGATGCTTTGGACAAAATTTTATGTGTTTTACAGTTTTATCTGAATATTATATTCATAAAATGCATGGATCAAGGTATCACCCGTTCAGACTCTTCATAAGTGGGTGGGACATCTGAGTATCCTGTTGGCTTTGGGGTGATTAGCCATGGAACAAACAGGCTGGAAGCAGTCCCCTCTCTACAAATGTGTTTCTCTCTTTCATTATTACTGTGGAGGCGAAGGTACCTCAGGCTCTAATTTGCTTCTTTCTCAGCATTCCCCACACCTATCCTCGGGGCCCTTCCCAGGTAGCAGGTAGGGATTTCACTGTCATTAGAAGTCATTAAAGTGCCGTCCACCCCGTGTAAGGGTGTCGAGGACCCAACTAGCCCTGTAGTTCTGGGGGTAGTTCTTGCTCTTTCTATCCGTTTACCCTCCACCTACAGTTTCTCTGGATATACTCTTAACCTTCTTAGTTATTTCTGCCCGCTCCTTTTGGCTTCTGGTTCTCTTCACCCTTGTAAATCTTATCTGAACTGCTTTCTCTTTTTAGGAATTCTTCACAATTTCTGGTTCCTGGATGGCACCTTTCTTCTTTTCCAGTACTTTAAGAAATTTTTCCATCATTTCAGTGGAGCAGTGGGGAGGTAGACAAGTTTGCTTGAACAGCCATCTTCAGATAGTCTTTAAGGGTGTTTTTTAAAGTTCCTAGAGCAAAAGTGGGTTTCGTTTTATTACATTGTGTTCAGAGAATGTCCCTTGTATTCTTCTACATTTTGCCAGGAGTGGTGCTGGTGGTGGTGGAATTTATCAAGATTGTATTTATGGCCTATTATGGGTATTATACAGAAGGTTGGGCAGATTTTTCACTTTCTTTAATGAGCAATTCTTGGAGTTTCATCTTAGAGACGAAAGTGATTGATACCAGCCAATCTGTGAGGTGTGGGAGGGGAGTCTACAAATGAACCTTTAAATTAACTTAACCTGATTATTCTAAGGCCCACTCCTGCTGTTTCTCCCTTTTGATTCTAAGTTTGGAGTTTTTCAGAGGCTTGGTTACAAAGCACAGCTCTTGCCTCTGGTGATTTGAGTTGCGATATCATCTCCTCAGATTTCTCTACAAGTCTGATCCCACCTTCTTTCTATCTCCCAGGAGTGCCTCAGTATTTCTGGTGCCCACAAGCACCGTTTCCTGTTTTCCTGGACTGTTAAGAATTTATCCTTAAAAACACTTTTCCTCCCAAATCAATGGGATGTTGGATGGGATGTGAGGTGGGCATATGAGCTGTGTCTGTCACCTTGCTCCAATTGTCTCTTTTTAGGTGTGTTGTGTCACTATATGAATGTAATTTTTCTCCATTTTATTTTCTAAATGGTTATTATTATTATTATTATTATTATCACCTATAACAAGAAACATTTGATTTGCTCAGGATCCTGTGGGTCAGCTATTTGGGCTGGGCCAGGTGGTTTTTCTGCTGGTCTTGCCTGGGATCACTGATATAACTACAGTCAGCTGGCAGGTGGGTTGAGGCCTCAGCTAGGATGAGTCCTTGCTTCTTGTGGTCTTATCCTCCAACAGGCCAGCCTGGGCTTCTTCACGTAGCAGGCTTAGGTCCTCTGAGACCTGCTGCTTCCCCAGGCTCTGCTCTGCAGGTTCCCTTGCACCAAGTTTGGTGCAGGACTCAATCTGTTTTATTCTCCAAAAAAAATTCATTTCACAAGGCAATGGTTACAGAAGGATACTTTATTGAAGATTTCATAGGGAAGACTGGTAGAAGTGAAGGAAGTATATATTTTACAAAGCTAAGCAGTTCACTGCAAAAATCACCTGAACTTCCTTTTTGTCCAAAAATATCACCCTTAGTTATTCTACAACTGGGTTCTTCTATTGCTTTCCTCTATCCCCAATCCTCAAAATGTCCATTTTCTTATTGGGACAATTTTACTCTCTCCAGACCTGGGTCCTCCACACTCAACACTTAACACTGTCTTAAATGCTCTTGTTTTAGCTCAGGTTCCCAAGGAAACAGCCTTTGGGCCATATAGGACATCTCCAGACAGACTATACATAGAAACCCTGCTTGGAACAGTGCGTGAGAGGGAGGAAGAAAGGAGAATTTAACTGCCTGGCTCACTCCCAGTTTCTTTTCTTATAGATCAAAATGTACCCCATAGCCATTAACTCCCCCACACTTGCATCATCTGGCCACTTGGGCAGCTGTTTGGGAAGCCAGATCTCACACTTTGAGGTGTAGTGTTTCATACAATCCAAAAGTGGTGGGAGGAGCCAAAAGTGGTGGGAGGGGCCAGAAAGTCCAGGCGTGCTGCTCATTTGCTTGGCTTTACAATGGCATTTAAGGGTGAGAGCTAAATACTCCCAGGCAAGTCCTAAATTCACCTGGCAGTTGGAGTAAGCCATCTGTGCTAGCTAATTGCCTGTATCCGAAGGAAAGATTAAAACTCCTGTCTCTAAGACTAGCAGGTGCTTACAGCCTGGAGCCGGGCGCCTAGGCTAAACTCTCAGGCGACTGGGAGCCAGGGCGCTTATCTCCCTCAACATCCACATTTCAAAGAGATGGCTCCAAGGCTTTTAAGAAAAACATTCCTGGCTTATGGGCTGGCAAGAGGCTTATTTAGCTTTTAAAAATATGTACATACATATCAAAGGGGAAGAGGAAGTATTCACAAATACTAGGTTTCTCAAGGAAATGCTTGATGAAAAATGAAGGGGAAGTGTCTTTCCCTTTTGACAACAGGGAAAATTCAATTTTGTGTTTATTTACCCTAACAATTTCCCCCTTTGGTTATTCTTTTATAGTTACACTAGTATTCTTTAATTATCTCCATTGCCATTTCTGCCTTTCTCTGGATAGTTTACAGTGCCTAAATATCCAGTAAGTCCACAGCAAGACACAAAGTAAAGCAATCATCAGAAATACAATAGAATGAATTTTAAAGTTTAAGATAATACTCACCTTTGGAGAAAAAAAAACCTTAAATATGTCATACAAATGATGAATGGTTAATGCAGATTCTTTATTGAGCAAATGCGCAAAAATTCTCCTTCATCATACATTAATTGTACTGCTGTGCTGTCTTTAATGCTTGTGCTTTCTCTGTCTTAAACCTTCCGAGACTCTGCGTGCCTGAGACTGTTTTTATTCCGCCCAATATAAAAGTTCCTTTCTTTCAACACTTTGGAGTTACTACACCACTGTCTCCTTGCCTCCACGGTGGTGTCTGAGAGATCTGATGTCAGTTTAATTATTCTTCCTTTGTAAGTAAGCTACTCTTTCTCTCTGAAAGTTTTAAAAACAATTTTTGCTTATCTTTCATAATTTTACATTTCACTGTGTCTAGGGGTATGTAGAGGGGGGATAGGGGTGGGGCTGTTATTTGTTAGAATTGCCTAGCCCAGTGGGTGGAGGGAGTGCTAGGGAAGGAATGGTTAGTTACCAGTAAGCCTGACTGCACTTATTCTATGAGCTTTCCAACCCCACTATGCCTTGATGTGACCATGCCACTTTGGACTGGCACTGGACCAGCCCAGCCACTTTTCTGCTCTGTGGTGTTTAAAGGACAGGTAATGAGCCTTCTAGAAAATATGAGGAGAAAAAGGGATGCAATTAGAAAGCTCCATCTCAGCTTATCCTCCGTCTGTGGCCTCTGGCCTTTTCCCACAAACCATCAAGAGTTTTGCTGCTGGGAGCTGTTCTGAAATCCAACCACCTTCTCACCTCTTCAAGGTCACACAGCTGGTAAGTTGCGTGCGAAGCCAGAATTTGAACCCATAAGTTCTGGCTTCAGAGTTTGCACTCTAAAAGGCTAATGCTCTTAATTATTCTATAATTCAACCATTAATTAGCATCTCTATCCATCCCTTAAACAACACAAGAACTTCTCTTTTCTTTCTTGTCCCTCCCCTCATCTTCCATGCTTATATTACCTGAAATTGTAGTTCAAGATTGTAATTTTTTACTTTTCTTATTTTTATTTTTTTTTTATTTGTTATTTTTTGGCTGCGTTGGGTCTTCATTGCTGCACGCGGGCTTTCTCTAGTTGCGGCGAGTGGGGGCTACTCTTCGTTGCCGTGCACGGGCTTCTCATTGCCGTGGCTTCTCTTGTTGCAGAGCACGGACTCTAGGCGTGTGGGCTTCAGTAGTTGTGGCACACGGGCTTAGTTACTCCGAGGCATGTGGAATCTTCCTGGACCAGGGATCAAAGCCGTGTCCTCTGCACTGGCAGGTGGATTCTTAACCACTGCGCCACCAGGGAAGTCCCAAGATAGTAATTTTTAAAATTTACAATCAAACTTATTTAGATTTTTCAATAAATTTTATTGTTTTCCCCGTCAGCATTGCTTTACTGGAACCCCCTCCTTCCTCCTAAATCCATTTTTTTTCTTCTTGCTGGATCACATACCTTAATCATACTTTCAGAAAGGGTATGTGTATGATGAACTTTCTGAAATATTTTTGCTCTCGTCTGGATTATTTTGGCTGAATCTAGAAATCTAGGTTCAAAGTTATTTCTCATCAGCTCTTTGAAGAACTTTTCCATTATATTCTCTCCCTTTTCTCCCTGGAAACTTTCAGGATTTTCCCTTTATCTTCTGGGTTTTTATCTTTAACCTAAAAATTTTATTTCGTGTGTGTATGTGTATGTGTGTGTGTGTTTGAGTCATGCTCAGAATTTAGTGTCTCTTTTCAGTTTGAAGATTCATTTCTCTCTTCAGCTTAGAAAATTCTAGAACATTATTTCTTCATGTATTGCCTTCTCTCCAGTCTTTCTATTCTCTATGTCTGGAACTCCTATTAGATGAATGTTGAAACTTCTGGCATCTATTCTCCATTTCCCTTATTTTTTTTCCTTTCATACATTCTACTTCTTAATCCATTTGTGCTATACTGTGAAGTAATGCCATTACCCGAACACATTTTTTTCATTGGTTTGCTCCAATTTCTCTTACTGATTTGTAAAAGCTTTGTTATATATTAACGATAGTTGCTTTTAATTTGTTGCATATTGTAGGAGAATAGAATATGCCACCCTAAAATATGCCTCTCTGGCATAAAGATTACTTTAAGCTGATTATTTTGAGAAACAGCGGACACTGGAGAAGTTCTAGAAGGAGAGAAGTTACTCTTTTGTAAGGGAAATTTACATTTATAAAGGAAATCTCCATTTGTAAGACTGTCACCTTCTCTGTGCTAGGAAGAGAAGGATGACTGTAATCACAAGAAACTCTTATCCATGAAGAAAGCACTGACTTAAATCTGCATAACAAATCTTATCCTTGTTTACCATACTTGACCTGGTCATTTTCCCATACCTTGCCTCTCAACCGGAAGCCCCAAACCCCCTTTTCCTTTGTTTTAAGCCAAGTTGCTATGTGAATCCAAGCTCTAGCCATCGCTTTGAGTTACTCATCCCTGAGTCTCTCCCATCTGTATACGATTTACACATATTAATAAACTTCCACTTGTTTTTATCTTATTAATGTCTTTTGTTACAGAGCCCCAACTAAGAACCTAGAATGGTAGAAGGAAAAGATCTTTTTCCTCCCCTACAACGTTTCAACATGTTCCTGCAGATTTGCTTTTCAGATGGTTGTCTATGGTGTCTTTTGACTTAGGTAACACTTTAATTTTTACATCTTAAATATGTCAGATTTGTTGCTCTTACCCTTGGTGTAATGACAAGAAATGCCATGCCACCTCAAGATTTATCATATTTTCCTAAATTTTCTTCTAGTTCTTTATGACTTCAAATTTTCACATTTAAATCTCTAATTTTTCTTGAATTTATTATTTTATGTGGTAAAAGTAAGAATTTAATCTTTATTTTTTCCAAATGGATGGACATTTGTCAAACTATCATTTACTATACAATCTGTCTTTTGCCCACTGTTTGGAAATGCATGTTAAAGTTTTGTATATAGGTCAGCTTATTTTATCATCTTTCTATTTTGTTTCACTAATTGTTTCTCTGTGTATTAAGTTTTCTCTTGCTGTTATAACAAATTACCACATACTTAGTGGCTTAAAACAACACAAATTTATTATCTTATACCTCTGTAGGTCAGAAATTCAAAATGAGTCTCACTGGGCTAAAATCAAGGTGTTCCCAGGGCTGTGTTCCTTTCTGGAGGCTCCAGAAAAGAAACCATTTTCTGGCTTTTTCCAGCTTCTAGAGGCTGCTCACATTCCTTGACTCATGGCCCCCTTTCCACCACCCATGAAGCCAACACATAACATCTCTCTGACCCTGCTTCTGTCATCACATCTCTTTCTCTGACTCCTGCTTCCATCTTCCACTTATAAAGTCCCTTGTGATTACCTTAGACCCACCCAGATAATCCAGGATAATCTATTTTAAAAGTTTAGCAACCTTAATTCCCCCTGCAATTTTAATTCCCCTTTACATATAACAACATATTCACAGGTTCTGGGGATAAGGATATGGACACCTCTGTAGGAAGAGGTACTATTCCAGGCCCCTTACTGATTTTTAAGTACATCTCAGCATTTGTTAAGGCAAGAACCCTACTATTCTTTTGCAAAAAAATCTTAGTTATAAACTAAATAAATCCTGGTGATGTAATGTACAGCATGGTGACTATAGTTAATAATACTATATTGTATATTTGAAAGTTGCTAAGAGAATTGATCTTTTTTTTTAAATAAATTTTATTTGTTTATTTATTTTTGGCTGTGTTGGGTCTTTATTGCTGCGCGTGGGGCTTAAGAGAACTGATCTTAAAAGTTCTCATCACAAGAAAAAAAATGTGTAACTATGTGTGGTAATGGATGTTAACTTGACTTATTGTGGTGATCATTTCACAGTATATACCAACATTGAATCATTATGTTGTACACCTGAAACTAATATAATGTTATATGTCAATTATATCACAATTAAAAAAAAATTCAGGCTTGTACATCTGAGTATTTTCTCAAAAGAATAAATAAAAATGTTTCATAATTGTCTAAACTTCAAATAATTCATAAAAACTAAAAATAATTCTTGGTTGTTCCCATATATTTATTCTTCTGCCACTTGGTTTTCCACTGGCAAACTTTAGAATCAATATGGTATAATCCAAAAAAACCCAGTCATAATCCAAAGAAAATCCCACCTGGATTTTGTTTAGAAATTGCATTAAGTAGAAAATTGCAGTACATAGAAATTGTATAAAATAGATATCAGAAATGACATCTGGGGACTTCCCTGGTGGCGCAGTGGTTAAGAATCTGCCTGCCAATGCTGGGGACACGGGTTCGAGCCCTAGTCCGGGAGGATCCCACATGCAGTGGAGTAACTAAGCTCGTGCATCATAACTACTGAGCCTGAGCTCTAGAGCCCGCAAGCCACAACTACTGAGCCCATGTGCCACAACTACTGAAGCCCGCATGCCTAGAGCCCGTGCTCTGCAACAAGAGAAGCCACTGCAATGAGAAGCCCACACACCGCAACGAAGAGTAACCCCCACTCACCGCAACTAGAGAAAGCCCGCACATCAACGAAGACCCAATGCAGCCAAAAATAAATTAATTAATTAATTAACTAAAAAAAAAAAGAAATGATATCTGTACAATATTGAATCTCCTCATCCAGGAATAGAATATTTCTGCAAATTTATTCCTATTTTCTTTTCTATTCTTGAGTCCAGTTTTATAGTGTTTTTACTACAGTCATGCATATTTCTGATTCAGTTTATTCTTAGTGAGTTTTTTTTTTACCATTTTATTGTTGTTGTAAATGGAATATTTTCCCCCGTTATAATTTCTATCTGATTATTGCCAAGAGGTAGGAATACAAGTTGATTTTTGGATATTTATTTTGTGTCCATGCCAACTTACTGAATTCTTTTTCTAATTCTAATACTTCTGTTGATTTTCTTGGACCTCCTAAGTAGATAATCTCATCATCTGAAAAAAATATTATATTTACCATCATTTCAAAATACTTACCCCTCTTATTGCACTGGGCATCATGTCCAGATCAATATTGACGAATATTTATTAATAGTGGGAATAGTGGGCAATGAACACATGAGGACTGAGATTTAAAACATAATACCATTTACAATTGCTGCAAAGAAAATGAAATACTTAGGTATAAATCTAATAAAACATGTATAGAACTTGTATGCTGAAAACTACAAAACATTGAGGAAAAGAACCAGAGAAGACTCAACATAGCAAAGGTGTCAGTTTTCCACACTTTGATATACAGACTTAATGCAATTCTTATCAAAATTCCAGCAATATAGTAGCTATAGACAAGATTATTCTAAAGTTTATATGGAAAGGCAAAGGAACTAGAATAACTAAAAACAATTTTGAAAAAGAATAAAGTGGAAGGAATCACCCTACCAAATTTCAAGGAATCAGAACTGTGATGTTGGGGAGAAAATAGACACATAGATCAATGGAACAAAATAGAAAACCCAGAAATAGTTGCACACTGATTTTTTTACAAGATTACAAAAGTAATTCAGTGGAAGAAGGATTATCTTCTTAAGAAATGGTGCTGGAGCAACTGGATATCCATAGGCTCTCCAAAAAGAACATTGACCTAAACCTCATACCTAATATAAAAGTTAATTCAAATGGATCATAGATTTAAATGTAAAACATAAAAATTTAAAACTTAAGTATGATGAAGAGTTCTTAAACATGACACAAAAAGCACAACCCATTAAAAAAAAAAAGATAAATTAGACTTCATCAAAATTTAAGTTTCACTCTGCAAGAGACCCTGTTGAGAGGATGATCTCTTTGGGTGGTGTTCAATATGAAGATTTACATTTTTAAGGCCAGGCACTGAATTTCAAGTTAGCATTTATTATTAAAAAGCAAGCTTGTTGGGCTTCCCTTGTGGCACAGTGGCTAAGAATCCACCTGCCAATGCAGGGGACACGGGTTCGAGCCCTGGTCCGGGAAGATCCCACATGCTGCAGAGCAACTAAGCCCATGAACCACAACTGCTGAGCCTGCGCCCTAGAGCCCGCGAGCCACAACTACTGAGTCCCCGCACCTAGAGCCCATGCTCCACAACGAGAAGCCACCGCAGTGAGAAGCCCACGCACCGCAACAAAGAGTAGCCCCCACTCGCCACAACTAGAGGAAGCCCGTGCACAGCAATGAAGACCCAATGCAGTCAAAAAATAAATAAATTTTAAAAATAAATAAATTTTTTTTTAAAAAAGCAAGCTTGTTGTGCTTAACTTTAGTGGCAGTAAGGAAGGAACAGTGAAACAAGGAGTATACAGAAGTAATCAACTCTAGCCAACTGCCCCATTTCTAAATATGGAGAGGAGAAAAAAGATTATATAACTGTAGTGGCTTATATATGCATAAAAATTATCTGAGAAGACAAATGAATGTCTCTTAAACACTTGAAAACTTCTTTCATAAAGAAACACATGTGAATTTGAACAGCAATACCATTTTCACCTATTGGGGGGCAAAATTCCATGTTTCATAACTTAGGCTGTTGGCAAGGCTGTGGTATAATTGGCTGATGGGAGAGCAAAATGGCCACCCTGGCTCCTCCTTGGACCTGTTATGCTTGCTCCTACCTCAGGCCCTCTGCACTTGCTGCTGCCTCTGTCTGGAACTTTGTCTAAATAACCATGGGACTTGCTCCTTCTAGCCAATCGAGGACCCAGCTTCTTGTCCTTTCCTCAGTGAGGTCTCCCTGACTGCCCCCACCCCCCGCCACCGCCCCCGGCATCACAGTCATCACCCATTTTCCTCATAGTGCTTATCTTTATCAGGAATGATTATCTGTTTTCCTCTCTCCTACTAGATCAGAGATCAGCAATTTTTTCCTGAAAAGGGCCAGATAATAAATAGGTTGGGCTTTGTGAGCCCTATGGTCTCTGTTGCAACTCCTCAGTTCTGCTGCTGTAGCACTAAAGAATCATCAACAATGTGTAAATGAATGAGCGTGACTGTGTTTTAATAAAACTTTATTTGCAGACACTGAAATTTAATTTCATATTAATTTTCAAGGGTCACAAATTATTCTTCTTTTTATTTTTTTTCAATCATTTAGAAATGTGCAAACCATTCTTAGCTTGGGGGACATACAAGAAGGCAGTGGGCTGAATTTTGCCTGCAGGCAATAGTTTGCCCTTTCTTGTGTTAGAACATCACCTTCAGGGGTTATTGTCTGCTTGATACATTGCTATATCCCCAGCACCTAGAGCAGTGCCTGGCAGCCAGTAGGCTCTCAAGAGGTATTTCCTGAGTGAGCAAGTGAACAGATCTATGAGTTGGGTAGCGAGCTACTGAACTGTGGAGATATGGGTGAACAGATGAGAGCTGGCAGTCCTACTCTTGGGGCCTCAATTTACCCCTGTGTGAACCTAGGAAAGGTCCCCCAAGAAGTCCTAGAAAGAGATCAAAAAACTGAAGCCAGAGTTGCAATTCAGCATCTTTATTCTTCCCCTTTAGCTCGAGGGTGATCCTGACAAACAGCTTCTGCCAGGAGGAGGCAGAAAAGACTGGGTTGGGCAGGGGCTCCCCAAGGACCTGGCCTCCCCCTCCTCCCGTGGGGCTGGAGTTGGGGTTAGGGCCATGATCCAAGCTCGGCATCCCCTGGGGAGGAAGGGAGAGGACCACTCTTCAGCCTCTGTAGCCCCCTACCTCCAACAGCCATGTTGATGGGAAACAGCCACGTTGATGGGAACCAGCCACCTCCACACTCCAGGCAGGAGGGACCCGGGAGAGCAGCCCCATCTTACTCCACGTGCACAGGCACATGCACACGGGGGCCCAGGTGGAGCAGGGCTTGGTCAGTGTCCAGATACATGGCTCTGGCCTGTGGCCCAGTTGGCAAACATGAAACCTAGACTGATCGCCATGAAGAGGACCCCCAGGATACCAAAACACAGAGCCTGTGGATGTGAGGGAGAAAAGATGGAGCTGGTTGGGTACCTACACCCAAGCTCCTCCAAAGGATGTTCCTCAAGCCCTCCACCCCCTCCAGAGAGTGCCCCGTTCATTCATGACCCTCCTTTCCTGCTCCCTCTCCTTCCTTAAAACCAGTGCCTTCCTGTGAATCCTCCTTCCATCTTCCTAGAACCCTTCAGGGAGTACTCTCCCACATCCTCCTTGAAAACGTTCCAACCCTCTTCTGAGAGTGCTCCTTCCATCTGTCTGAAGAATGCTTCCTCTAAGCCAGCCCCCTTTTGAGTGCTTCCTGTCTTCTTAGACCCTTCTTGTGCTCTGTCTGCTCAGGCCCTTCCTATGACAGTCTCCTTCATTCTTCCAGACCATCTGCCCCCCTCCCCGCCAAGCCTCCTCTTGAAAATGTTCCTTCAACTTCTAGCCATCCTGGAGTGCTCCCTCCTCAGAATGCTCCCTCTTTCCCCAGCCCTCCCCTGGAATGCTCACCTGGATCTTGGGCCAGGAGTAGAGGGGCTCCACCTCAGAGGGTACAATGCGGAGGTAGAAGACGCTGGGAAGGATGAAAATGAGGCTGGGGGCTGAGGTGGACCCTGAAGGACAAGCAGGAGGGACAGAATCAATGTAAGTTTGGGGTACAAGGCCCATATTAGGTGGGGTCTGGGACTGGGGTTGGGGGTACTGACCGATAACCCCAAAGATATCCCGGATAGTTGGCACGCAGATGACGAGGACATTGACCAAGACAAGGAGGATCAGGGCTATGGCCACATGGCGTGGCCAGCTGAAGGCCTTGCTTGGGAAGAGCAGCTGCTGCAGAGCCCGGCGGATCTGTGACCAGAGTAGGGTAGGACACAGGTCAGGGCTCAAGCACTACCTCCCCTTCCATGTAGTCATCTGTCTTTAACACCGCCCTCAGTCTGAGATCCCTGATTTCCCCTCCACCTGACTGTCTCTCCACCCTGTCTGACCATCCTTCTATGTTTCCACCTTCTGAATGAGCATCCTGCCTCCCTTCTGTCTGACAACCCATGACTCTTCCTTCTGTCTGATCATCCATCTATTCCTCCACTCACTGTCTGAAATCTTGTCCTCCTCCTCTATCCAACTATCTCTGCCTCCTCCTGTCTGACCACCCACTTGTGCTTTCACCCTGAGATCCCTGTCCCTCTCTCTCCATCTGACAACCTCCATATCTCCCCCCTCTGTCTAGTCATCCCACCTCTCCGTCTGAGAGCCTTGTCCCTCCTACACCTCACTACTCCTGCCTCCACCCTTTTTCTGGCCATCCCTATTTCTCCATCCTGAATGTCTATCTGTGCCTCTTCCCTGTCTGACCATTCCTGCCTCCCTCTTCTGTCTAGCCAGACATCTGTGCCTCCTCCCTCCAACTGACTGCCCCTGTCCTCCTGATTCTTTCTGCTCTGCCATCTATGTCCACCTTGTGTCTGACCGTCTATTTTTGCCCTCTCTGTCCATTTGACAACTCTGCCTTCCCTGTCTGTCCGTCCCAACCTCCTCTATCCATCCATCCATCCACTCCCATCTCTACTGTCCATCCAAACATTCCTGTCTATGCCCCCTACCCATCCATCCATGTCCCTCTGCTCCATGGGCCCACCCTCGCCCCCAACGCACAGGGAACAGCACAACTGGCACAGTGAGAGTCACCGCAAGCAGCACGGCTAGGCGCACACAGAGGATGAGCAGATCCTGCTGGCTGTACATGTGCAGCATCTCAGCCTCCACGCTGCCTGGGACATGGAACATGGGATACGGGATGTGACTGGAGCACCAGGACCAGTGTCCCAGAAACATATACGTGTGCACACGCGCACACACACACACACACACACACACACACAGACGGTGACAAAATCTCCATGTGTGATGCGTAAAGTCCCTTTTGAAACTGATAGGTCTGAGGGCATGGAGGGAAAGTGCTCAGGTTCCTGCCCAGCAGTCTGCCCAGTCCCCACCCCAGCTCCCTACCCAACCCTGGCCCCAGCCCCACTCACTGTAGAAGGTCAGGTAGCCAAAGGTCGCTGTGAGTGCATACATGCAGAACATGGCCCCAATGGACACATTGGCCACGGCCTGCATTCTGCGCTTGGAGGGCCTGAGGTATAGAGGTCATAGAACTGTCATGCCCAGACCCCTGGACTTGGTCCAGGCCCCTCAAAACCAGCCCCCATCCTCCAGAGTCCCCTCCTCCCAGAGCTGATGTTCAGCTAGTACACACTGGGATGCCCATCTCTGCCTCCCTTGTACTAGCCACGCCTCCCTTCTCTGTCCATCCATCTTACCCCATATGACCATCTTGGCCTATCTCTCCGCCCATCTCTGCCTCTCTCTTCCATTAGACTGTCACAGCCTCTCCATTCTGATCATCCATGCTGTCCCTCTGACTGATCATCCATACATCCCCCTATCATATCATCCCTGCCCTCCCTTTGTCCATCCATATCCCTCTCCATCTGACCATCCCCATCTCCGCATCCCATCCACGTATGCCACCCCTCCATCTCATCTTCTCAGCCTCCCCACTTGTCCATTCATACTTGTACTGGATGTTAAAAGAGTAGAATACTTAAAAGTCCCAATTACTAACAGTCACTGCCCTGCGTTTCCCAAGGCCTCCTGGCCACCTCAAACACCTCCCTTGGCACAATCTAGCCACAATCAAGCTACAGCACAAGGACTGTTGTAGGGCTTATCAGACATTATGACTATCACCCCACCTGCTGCCCCATCACGCATGCCCACTTGCCTGCCCACTCACCGGCAGAGTTCTGTGTAGATGGGCAGCACCTCAGGGTGGCAGACAAAAGCAAAAGCCATAATGGGCACTGTGTAGAACATCTGGGGGAGTGGCCCAAGTACAAGAGATTAGAGTCTGCAGGGTTCAATCCTCTCCTCCCCATCCCCCCAGCCCCACCACTGCCCTCCATATCAGACACATGGAAGCCCCCAGTGTCTGATACCTGGCTCCACTCTGAGCAGAGTGCACTGTGTGACAGAACCAGAGGACCTGAGTGCGGTGCAAGGCATAGACATATGCCTGCACACCAACCTGTGAGTCAGCTGTGAACATCTGGGCCTCACAGCTTGTGTTGAGGCTTGGGGGGCTCTTCCTTTCCACTGCTGTCTCATTGTGGCCTATAGCACAGCCAAGCTGGAACTTCTTATAGATGACCTGGGGGAGGGAGGGTGTGGAAGTGAGGTCATGGGGAAGGCTATGTCCCAATGCCCCAAACTCCCTCCACACTTTTTCATGTCCTTCTCCCTCAGACTCACCGAAATGAGGAAAAATAGCATACAGGTCAGAGAGAGACCACTGGTATACCCCAGGTAGCCTGCAAGGGGCAATATATGGAGCCTCAGAAATCAAGGGATTCCCCCAGAGCAAATATCAACCCCCCAGGCTGGCCTTCAAGGCCCCCTCACCCCAATTTTGCCACACTTTGCACAAACTTCTACTTCTACCTGGACCACCCCCCCCCCACACACACACACTTAGCAAACTCTTATTCATCTGTTAAAACCCCACACCAAACAAGCTCTCCTCTGGTATTCCATAGCCCTTGAAAGTGGAGATTCTTTGAATCTGGCTCCCCTTCTCTAATTCCACCATCCAATGACCAACGCAGGAAGCCTCTTACCCAAGTGTCTCATGAGGGCCAGTGGCAGGATGATTAACACACTGACAATGATGATGAGGAGGTTTCCCTTCAAGAACCAGTCCCTAAGGAGACAGGTAAACATAGTGACTAGCTGCCTATCAAAGAAAACTGTCAGGCAGACGCTCATAGAAGACAGCTGGACAGAGAGGTTTCTGCATGCAGTCAGGAGAGATGGGCTGACCCTTCAGCTATGAGAAGTCATCCAGGTGGTTACAGAGACAAATGGCACAAAATGATTGACGGAAACAGCCAGACGGATTATCGGACTGTCAGTCACACACAGTCAGAGGGATATAGCTGGAAACACACACACAGCTGGACAAAAGTGTGCCATCAGACCTCAGATGGACATACAAGCAGATGAGCAAACAATACCCCACATCAGCCAGACTCACATAGTCCAACACAAGGTACCAGACACAGAGAGAGTCATGACCCTG
Source organism: Balaenoptera ricei (assembly GCF_028023285.1). Taxonomy (NCBI): domain Eukaryota; kingdom Metazoa; phylum Chordata; class Mammalia; order Artiodactyla; family Balaenopteridae; genus Balaenoptera; species Balaenoptera ricei. Next base: position 44,078,104 of record NC_082660.1, read on the forward strand.
GTATGTCTGATAGGTAGAACACCAGTCTGATGATCTGGTAGGCAGGCAACAATGCAGAGTCAGACAAAAAGTCAGAAACACACATATGTGGTTGTTTGAACAACTCAAGGTTTGTTGAGCACCTGAAAGTGGCTGGGCCGATTTGGCCACACAGTCAAAGATGGAAATAGAGACAGAATCAGCCAGCTGACCACTCAATTGGAACCAAGCTCAAAGAAAGAGCAGGATCTGTACAGAGATTGGAGGGAGGTGCCCAGGCAAGATAGTCTGTTAATACAGAATTGGCTGAACAACTGCTCATTTATTCAAAAGAATTTTATTAAGTGCTTACTATGCTCCAGGTATTCACACATTCTCTTTCTACCTTAGACACACAGTTACACAGACCTAAACTAACAAAGCACCATTGGTCATATATACAGTGGGAGCTAATTATAATAGTTAGACACACCTAGTCACGTAGACTGTCAGCTACCTGGATGGTTTCAGGATCAAACCAAAGATCTAACAGGATACACAGAATCAGCTATCATATACAAACAATTGAAAAGATTCAGCCAGCAGATGGATACAGAATTAAACACACAGTCAGCTGGATACATACTCAGAACAACAGGCAAACATACATGGCTAGAACCATAATACAGAAGGCATATACAGTTGTAGTTGAGGATCACACACAAACAGCCAGAAAGAATTTGCCAGAACGATGGTCACCAAGTTAAACACAGAAAGTTAAACACAAATCACATATACTTAGCTGGCACCACGGTACACTGCACACACACGTGCACATACTCTCTTGGAGTCAGTGACCATACACTTATAGCTAGACAGATTCAGTCAGCCTAATGGACCCAGAATCAAACAGAATCCACTGGACAGAGAAAGTCAGAGTAAGCAAATGTCAAACACACATGGTTGGAGCCACAGTATACAGGACACAGCTGTAGTCAGCTAGCATACAGATGGCCAGAGAACCTGCCAGTATAAGAGTCACAGAATCAAACCCACGGACAGAGTTTAGGTCAACTGGATAGGTACAGCCACACGGTCAACATCAGAGTACACTGCACACAGAGTCAGCCAGAACAGTCACAAAAATCAACACATGGTCTTATTGGACTCCTACAGCCAGAGCAAGAGTCACACATACTACTGGCATCACAACACACAGGAATCGCAGTCTGAACAAACTGGCCTGCCCAAATGTCTCAAAATGGAAGACCTGGGGGTCAGCTGGACACACAGTTGAAGCTAGTAGCCAGACCTCACGGGCAGAATCAGTGGTCTGTGGGCCAGAGCCAAGGGGTGTTGCACACTCACCCCTCAGGGTCCATGTCCAGGAAAGTGCCGATAACCAGGGGGAGTTCGGATTTGATGATGAACAGGTAACTGGACATGGCTGGTGCAGGTGGGGGGAGGTGTAAGCAGAAGGATCCCTCTCATCTCCCTCCCACCCCAGCCTGGGGAAGCCCACCTCAGCCCACCCTCTTCCCACAAGCTGACCCCCACCTCCCAGAGTCCTCACCCCCAACATTGTGCAGACAGATGACCGCGGCCACCACTACCTTCCCCACAGGCCCCAGCGCCCTCTGTCCCAGCTGTTCATAGGCTCGGATGCCTGGAGGGGAGGGGACCAGAAAGGAACAGGTTGTGGGTCGAGGAGGCCAGGCCAGGGGTGAGTTGGAGGCCAGAGAGTCTGGGAGCTGGGGAGCTGGGGCTTGGGCTAATTGGGCCTCATTGCTGGGAGCTGGAGGTGAGGGCTAAGCAGTTGGGGTTGGACTCTGGTAGGTGGATCTGTGACCAGGGAGAAGGTTGGGGGCCGGATGTGGGTAGTTGGGGTCTTGGGGCAGGATATGGACTGAGGCATGGCAGGAGTGAAGTCTGAGAGCTGGGGGCTGAGGACCGGCAGTCTCAGGGTTGCGGGGCTGGCTTCCATGGATACGTGTGCTGGAGACTGAGGGGTGGGGGCTAGAAGTGGAGTGGAGTGGTCTGGGGTAGGGGGTCTGGTTTGATGGCCAGACTGAGGGCTGAGGGTTGCGGATTGGGAGCTGGGAATCTGGGAGCCCAGATGAGGTCTGAGGGCCAGGGTGCCCTCTGAGGTCTGGAGCCCAGAGAGCTGAGCGTGGTGTCTGGGGTCCTGGATCCAGGATCTGGGGTCCAAGGTCTAGGCTGAGCTCTGGGTCTCACCTACAACACCAGCACAGGTCAGCAGGAGATGGATGGAGTACGAAGACAGAAGAGCGATGCAGAGCAGCAGGGCCCTGTGGCAGATGGCACTGCTTGGACTTGGCCCCCAGGCCTCCCGCCTGCCCACCACACCCCTCCCCCACCCCAGACTGCCTAGGACTCACAAGAAGAAGAGGACCCCTGTGTGGGCCATGGCATAGGCCAGCCCCAGGATGCCGCTGCCCATGATGGCGTTGCTGAGGTTGAACACTGACATTCCAAACGATGTCTTCCCCTCGAACTGCGGGTAAGGGGCAAGGCCCGGGCACACATGGGGAGGGGGACCAGGGAAGGAGACCAGTGCCGGGGCCTGGGAAAGACTAGGGAAGAAGTGACTGGGGCAGAGGAGAAGCCCAGGAAGGGCCATCAGAGGAAGGAAAAAGATTTGAAGACGAGGAGAGCTGGGAAGGGAAAGGCTAGGTGAGATTTTAGAGGGGAGCAGCTGGAAGTGGAGAGGAACAGGGAAGGGTGGGGCAGCGACCAGAGGCAAAACAGCTGAAGGGAATAACCGGGAAGAGGGAGCAGTAGGGGAGGGGCTGAGCTGGGCAAGGTGCAGCTGGGACAGATCCTGTGGGGTCACTCACATCCATGAACTGGGCTGGCTTCCTCCCAGGAGAAGGACTATGGCTGGGCAGGAAGCCCTCGTGCTCCTGCCTGTAGCTAGAATAGGCAGGGAAATTGAGGCTGATGAGAAGGTAATTCTGATCCCTGACCTCAACCCCTTGGGTCCCCGACTCACTCCACAGCACCCCCAGGGAGGGCTCCGTTCATCTTTGGATCCTGCAGTTCCATCCTGTGGGCAGAGAAATGGGGTGGGGGGCTCAGAGATGGAGCAGGGGGACTTACAAAGTGGGGAGAACTAGATGAAGGGGGTCGGGGGGGTCCGATAGCGACGGACAGAGAGATATAGAAACAGAGACACAAAGATGAGGTGAGGGGAACAGGAACAGAGGGATTAGAGAGACAGGGAGATAAGTGGAGATAATTGGAGACAAGAGGGAGAGGCCGACAAAGAAAGAGATGAGAGAGAGAGAGAGGGACTCAGGGGAGAGACGCCAACAGTTACTCACTGAGACATGGAGAAAAAGAGGGCAGCAAGAGATAGAGGGGTAGAGACAGAGACAGAAAGAGAGAGATACCGACCCCTCAGCAGATGAGATGGCCATTTGGAGCTGGGATAGCCTCTCCTCCCAGACCCCAGACTCACTCTCTCTTGCTGTCTGTCTCTTCCCTTCCCCGGTCCCCCGCGCACCCCCCTCTTCCCTCCACCCTCACCGCGTGGTCATGCCTCTCACTCCTTACAGGGACACGTGTCCGCCTGACTGCCCCACCCCTCCTAACGCCCCCTACCCCCCTCCTCCCCGCCTGGGCCGCCAGCCTGAGCCCAGAGCTGATGCAACCTGTTGGAGGGGCTGAGGATGGGAGGCGGGCTCAGCGACCCCAGCCCCCCACCCCCTGGACGCGGCAAACTGCTCTCTGCCACAACTCTGAATATTCTCACTAGAGGCCAAAAGCAATTCTCCAAACTGAACCCCCCTCCAGGGATAGAAGTGACCCAGGGACCCTCATTTAATCCCCCTTCTAGGGACTAGAGAGGTATTTTCTGGGACCCTTGTCAAGTCTTAAACACTCCTATTCCAGTAGAAGTCACTTTAGAGACACTTCCAGATTTGAGATCCTTTCTGGGCTTGGGGTGTCTCAGGAACATGGCCAAGCCCTAATTTCCCCTCCTGAAGAGAAGCTGTCTCTGAGACAATCATCAAAAGCCCCCTCCCAGGGCCTGATGTGTTTCCTGGGGTGGGGTGTCTCTGCAATCCCCACGCAAGCCTGGAGCTTCCCTCTTCTGGATGGAGTGTCTCTGAAGAAGCCCCCAGCCCTGAACTCACTTCCTGGGAATGCCGTATCTCAGAAACCCCCATTCAAGGTCCCCATCATGACTAAAACTCCCTCCAGGAAACCCCCTACCCAAGCCCTGAATCCCCTTCCTGGGTCAGGGAAGGCTCTCAAGGAGCCCCATCGTCAGCCATGAGCACCCTCTGGAGCCTCCCACCCACTCCTGAATTCATTTCCTGGGATCAGGGTACCAAAAGGATTCCCCCTCCCATTCAATTCTGTACTAGTGCTAAAAATGCCTCCAGGGAACCCCTGAGCCCTCTCCCAGGACCCCCATTCGTGCCTCGGGGACTCAGGAGCCCCCCTCGATGGCCAGCACCCCCTCCTCACCTCCCTGCTCCTCTCAGCTCTTGAAGCGGCAGCAACTCAGAACTAGGGCTCTGGGACCCCGCCGGGCGGCAGGGCTCCCGCTCAGCCAGACCCTGCCTTCGCCTGCCCTCTGACCAATCAACTCCGCCGGGCTTGCTCGGCGGCTAATCAGCACTGCCCGGGCCCCATCTGGCAGGCGGATTTTTTTTCCTGTAAAGTTTTAACTTTAATTCAGTTTCCCTCTTCTGGTTCTGGGCAGGGGGAAGTCGTGGCGGGGGTGTGCCTCCCTTCATCTGAACCCACATGGAGGGAAACAGAGGTTTCGGGGGAGGTGAGGGAGATGGGCTGAAAGATCAAGGGAGTAGATCCACTCCTAGAGAGAGGGACAGACAGACAGAACTGACTCAGGGGTCAGACATACAGTGGGATGGGATGGATGGCAGGAGGAGAGACAGAGATAGGAAGAGAAACAATCCCAAATAGAGACAGGCAGGCAGAAGAAACAGCACAAGGACAGACAACAGGAGGGGACAGAAAGACAGAGTGTGAGGGAGTGGTAGACAGGCAGAGGGGCAGTCAGCGAAGAAAGAGACTCAGAAACGGTGGGCAAGGAGAGACTCTCGCAAGCTCCTGGATGAATGCAGATGGACAGGTGGACACCGCCAGACACATCCCCAAACAGAGGTTAGGAACAGACACACTGGTTCAAAGGGACAGAGCAAGTGGCTGAGGCAGAGAGACACACGGAGGGGCAGGTGGCAACAGGCAGAGAAAGTCAGATTCAGGCAGAGGAGCAGACAGACCTGGGGACAGCAGTGGGACAGGTGCAGGGAGAGGCACGGCCAGGCCACCAGAGGCTGACCTCAGACAGACAGCCCAGCCGAGAGAGGACCCTAGATCTTGGGGGGGGGTCCCCAGAGGGAGGCAGGGAGGGCACTTGTAGTTGGGCGGGGAGTGTGGATACACACTGTCTGCAAACTAGGCACACCCTGAAGTCCTGGACCCCAGCCTAGGCACTGGGTGGAGCCTGTCCACACCCTAACGGAGGAGCCCCACTGTCTGTCTGCCTGTCTCTCTTAAATAGGGGTCTGTCAGTTGACTCCATTCGGGCATGTGACAGGCATGTCTGCGTCTCCTGCAGGAAGTCAGGCGGGGTGGACATGGCGTCCAGGCCCAACTCAACTGGGCTGTTTGAGGCCCAGGTGGACAAGAGGCCTCTGTCCCGGCCCCTCCACCCACCTGCCCGCCCCCCACAGGGAGCACAGAATTCCCGGAAAGGCCAGGGGCTGGCTGGGACTTCAAAGCTAGCCTGGAGGCTCCCACCCCACTCGCAGTGGGAGGAGGGTGGGATGGGGCGTTCACTTCCGCACAGCAGGAGAGAGACTCCCGCACGCTCAGAGATCGCAGCCCCATCCAGGGGCTTAGAGATGGAGGCGGGCTCGCCATCACCCACAGAGGTACAAACTCGCATGCAGACTCCCAGCCACACACAGAGAATACAGGCTGACCAATACGAACACGCGCAGACGGCACACGGAGAGCCCAGGCCATGGGACAGCCACGTATAGCCACACAGGGTGACTTAGTCTTATAAGTATCATCACCCACTGAGCCGCACACAGAGATCACAGACGGATGCAAGGATAGGCTCACACTGCTTTACAGCCACTACAGACTCACAGACATCATCACCCACGGACTCACAGCCACACCAAAGAGAACCAACAGGCAAATCACACACAGACTCACAGCCACACACAGAGCCAGAGCACACAGACAAATATGATTCCACAGAGCCGACAACATCATACACAGGCCCAGCATCTCCCACACACACGATTCCAGGTTCAGATGGCCCTGGAGGCCAACATCCAGGTTCAGCCTCTATCATGATACCTCTGTGCATGTGAATTTGTGTATGAACTTGTGACCACATACAGCTCTGGTCACAGAGAGAGAGGCACCCGCAGGCAGACACGATTGTACAGACAGAGAAGCCGCAGTTACAGACACATGCACAACTGCATTCAAGCAGACAGGTGCACACAGCCGTGTATACACAGCTATTCACACAAATCAAGTCAGGGAAGACATGCACAGGGAAAGCATATATAGGCGCACAAACTGGAAAAACAGGGATGCAGAGAGTACACTTACTATCATTACAAAGACGAAATGCAGAAAATACACCTAAAGCTGCATGAAGAGGAAACAAGGGAACATACACTGCCACCAAAAGAAATGCCCTTAGGGAGCACACACCTATAGCCACTCACCAAGGAGAGATGCAAACATGGTGCCAGAGAAGAAAGACACACAGACATCGGAGACACACACACAGAGGAGAGACAGATTAACACACTTCTCACCCACGAGCATTACAAAGGAGACACATAAGCACCCAGGGAACACACACACACAGCCCCATGTAGATGAATTGTGCAAGCAGATGGGACCAACACACAGTTGTCAAAAAGGAAACACACGAGTTGGATAGGCAGCGACAGACATAAGACACAACCAGGCAAGTAACATAGTAAGACACACGTGGAACTCACATACGTGTGTTTGTTGCTGGGAACATGTACAGGTAGCTGAGATACCCTCAGGGTATTCATACACAGGCGCGCGGGCGCAAGCCGACGGGAGCACACACACACACACGCACACGCACACACACCACTCCCCCGTCTATCCCGGCCTACTCCGTGATCTCTCATCTCTCTCCTCTTCCCCCCTGAGAGCCATTAAACATCTGTGCTCCAGGCCAGCCAGGGAAAGAGACACCTGTCAGCAGAGGCCTTGGCCCACATGACTAAGGGGCGGGGGGACGGGGACTGGCTAGGCAGGTGTCTAGATTTCAAGAAAAGTTTGAAGTGTCCCATCCAAAGAACTAGTGAAACTTCAACAAAAAACAGATGCCCTCACCCACCACCTCCCAGCAGCAGCTTCCTCTGATCATTGTCTTCCCCTCCAAGGGCCAGCCCTGCCCTCCCGCGTTGCCCAGCACAAGGCCACCTGGGCACACAGCTGGAGGTCAATGAATGCTACTTATCAAGTGTCATATTATCATCATTATTTTTATTTCTGCCGAGTGAACTCTTCTAGGGGAGGGGCAAACCTTCATCCAGCTCTGCACCCCATAGCTCAGCTAAGTTTCAGGGCATTGGAAATAGCAGGTGTTCCACATATGCTGGTAGGAGGAAAAACAAAGGGAAAGTGAAATCTGGCTGCAGAGGCAGCCTGCTTTAGAAGGAACAGATGTCTTTAAGCTTGACCGAGGCCTTGAGGCCGTGCCAGGGATAAGAACGCTTTGTTCGTTCATCAAAGTAGGGCCCTTTCTCAGGGTCATTTAAGGCTTTTGTTGGTTCATTAAAGCAGACCCTCGTGGGACATTTGGGATTCCTATCGAATCTATTAAAAGTCAGTTTAGGATCTTGTCAGTTCTTCTAAGCAGACCTCTGCTTTTCATTAAAACACTACTCAGCAGTCTTCAGGGGAGGGAGCCACGGAGCAAAGCAGTTAACAGCGCGAGCTTTCCCTGCTCTGCCACTTAGGAGCTGTGCGGCCAGGAGCAAGTTTCGAAACCTCACTGTTTCAGCTTCCCGCAGGGCTTACTACTGCCTAACTCAGGGCCATGGGGAAGATTGAATGAATGAATACAGGTAAAGCACTAAGAACAATGCTTGACATACAGTAATCGCTCAATAACATCTTTGTGAAAGGAATTAATGAACTCTTCTCTGCCAGTGAAGGCATCCCCCCACTGAGCTGGGTTTGGATTCTAATCTCTCCTTTCATGCAGGCTCCCCACGGATAACTCTTCCGTCCCTCAAAGCAGCCCCTGGACTGCAAGGCTTTTTGAGTCACTGTCTGGTCCCCTGCGCCTGGACCACCCCCGTCTTTCCTTCACGTGGTAAGATGCCCTCCGGCACAGGGCCGGCCTGGCAGCTCCCCTCTCCTTGACCTTTTCAGGAGGCTGAGGGGAGGACACCTTTACACTCAGTGGGGTGCTGGGTGGGAGCTGCAGGCGGACACCCCACTTCGGGAAGAGCCTGGGGAGTTCAGAGCCTGGCTCCTGTCCCCCAATCCCCCCCAGCCCTGCTGGAGGAAGCAAGTTTCTTTGCAAAAAATTAAACATCCTCTTTGTGAGAGGCAAGAAAACAGGAAGCGTCCCACAGGGTGAACATGGGCCCCCAATGCCTGGCACCCCCTCCTCTCTGTGGGGCAGCGCCTGGTGGCTTGAACCCTTGCTTCCTCACACTTGCTCACCCCTGCAGGGAAGCCATGTTCCCACCGCCCCCCACAATGCCCTTGAACTCCGCTGACAAGCTCTGGCTTCCTCCCTGGCTCTCCAGGGTCTCTGCGCGGCTGTCTACACCTCCTCCCAGGGCCCCACATAAATGCAGAGCACACCACTACGGAAAGAGTGAAGGAACAAAGCAACAAAAGGGTGAATTCAGCAAACATCTATTGAACACCACCTGTGTGCCGGGCCCTACTCTAGGCGCCAGGGAGGCAGCAGTGAACAAAACAACAGAAACCCCTGCCTAGCGAAGCTCACATTTCTAAGGAATGATGAATCTATCGTTCAGTTGTTTGAATACTCGCCAAGCTCATTCCCACTTCAGGGTCTTTGCACTTGGTGTTCCCTCTGCCTGGAATGCTCTTCCTCCAAACATTCCTAGGGTGTGCCCCCCTTCAGGTCTCAGCTCAAATGTCACCTCGTCAGAAAGCCTTCCCTGACCACACTGTCTAAAATAGCAATTCAACGCCTGTTACTCTCCAATCCTTTCACCCTCCTTTATTATCCTTCATAGCTTTTATCACCACCTGACATAACATATTTATATACTTAATAGTATATTTACATTTAGTACTTTAGTAAGTAGATATATATAGATACTAGCAGATTTATATATATATATATATCAGCATATACATTTATATCAGATATGTATATTTTATACATAAACTATACAAAAAGCATAAATATATATTATATATTTCCACATAATGACATATTTATATTTATTATATTTATTTGCTAATATATAATTTACATACTAGTAAATATTAGACATCACTATATATTTCTATATCATCACATATGCAGTAAATGACATATGTTTACACATCTAATATATATATTCTCCTTTGTCTCCTTTTCCTCATCTGTAAACTGGGGAAAACACAGCTATTATTAAAAATGAAATTATGTAAACTTATAATTAACTAAATTAGATTTTAAAAGGTGATAAATACTCAAAACTCATCACTTCTTAATTATTATTTTACTACATTTCATTATTTCTATGCTCCTGAGATCATTCATCCCTAGTTTAATTGTACTGTAGAAATAATACACAATGGTGCACTAGTGCATCTCTTCCAGACTCTGTGTTCCGTGACTACACCTTGGTAAGTTGAAATCTGACAAGATGATAGTATGTAAACCATGGAAACTGGCAAATGTTAGAAATCAGGGCTTCCTCTCCCTCTCCACCTAAAGAGCTGATTGTTAACCATTTACCAGCACACCACTGAGAGCACTCAGAAGAGTGCCTGGCACATGGTAAACGCTATAATAAATGTTTCCATTACTATATTTGCTTGTGCACTGGGTCGAGATGCAGTCTTTTTTTCTAGGTCCGAGTTAAAAGTGTTTGAAGAACACAGAATTACAGACAGTGTGCGGAACTACACCTATTTAATCCTGCCAATGACTCTCTGTGGAGTCTGTACTACTTGTTACCCCCATTTTACAGAAGAAGAAACCGCAGTTCTGAGACGGTAACAGTCAGAAGGCGCTATCAATTAGCAGAAGTGGGATTTGAAATTGCAGCCGAGCAGCTTCTGCGCGCTCGCGCACTTAATTAACGCACTCTCCTTCCTCTCAAATTCGCTACGCCAGAGGTAATTGCACTTCGCGGCGCGCGAAAAATAAATACGTGCCGCCGTGTGCGTTGTATCTTGGGAAATGTAGTCCACAGGCTCAAGGAATACTATTGTACAAGAAGGGAGGGGCGGAGAGTACGTCGATTTTCGCCTTGTAACAAAAGAACAAAGTCAGTTCTCGTGCCTCGCGACGTTTCGGCCATGCCTTGCGCGACTTCGGCGGCTTTACTCGCGCCCGTTGCATGCTGGGAACGGCAGTTCGCCCGACCGGCTACGTCGGCGCGAGATGCCGGAACTCACGTGGTACGATCAGGTCGGGTCCCCGCTTCGCGCGAGTCACCGCGTCCCACGATGACAGGCTTTCCACGCTCCGGTCGCCCTTAGGCATGCGCGACAGACATTCGGATCAACTAAGAATACAAACTGAAGCCCTACGACTTCTCACCGGTTTGCGCTCTCGCCGAGGCTCGGGCTGCTTGAGGACCGGCCTCCTTCGTTCCGCTTCTCCCCACTCCGAAAGTTTAAGGTAGGCCCTGGGGCGCGGAGGACTTGGGTCCCGGCCAAGACGGTTGAGGCATGCCTGCGCTGTCCCGCCGGTGAGGGAAGGAGGCAAGTTCGCCCTCGGCGCTGCAGCTGCGTAGTCCGGGCAGCTGGCACCAGGTAGGCTCCAGACCCAAGGTTTGTCTGGAGAAGGGGCCCACTCATGCGGGATGGTCTGGAGGTGGGCGGGGGGCGCAGAGGTCCAGATACCGGCGGAGCCGGTCTTGTGGTCCCAGTGGGGACTTGGGCTTTCAGGTAATGATGAGGAGGGACCGGCGGTGTAGCCAGAGGGCTGTTAATGGGTGGGTGTGGAGGTTTGGTGGGCTGCGTGGGTGTAATAGAGGTCTGGTGGGAGTGTTATTGGGGAATCAGTGAGGGCTAAAAGGCGTGTTTTAGTCGATGTGTTCAAGGGGGCCAGTGGGATGTGTTCGTTAATTAATGAGGGGATGGTAGAGTGGGCAACTAGAAGATAATGGGAGGCAGGTAGGAGTGTGATCCTTGAGGGACTGATGGAGGTATGATATTCAACGGGTTAATAAAGAGTGGTGGGGCATAGTGATTGAAAGGATAATGGTGCGGCTGTGGAGGGAATAATAGAGGCCGGTAAAAGTCATGATCAAGGAACTAATGGGAGTAGTGATCAAAGAAGAGAGAATGAGAGGCTGAAGGGGTGTTGTAATCAAAAGATTTTAGTGGGTGATGATGGTATGATCATTGAAGAATTAATAGGAGCAGAGTGAGCAAAGAGGGGGTAATAGTAAGCTGTTGGGTGTGATCATCAAGTGATTGTTGGGTGGGGAGAAAGGTGGGCAGTGAGGGGAGACTGTGGAACTGATGTATGATTATCAGGGATTAACATGAATGTGTGGTAGGGAAGGGTTACAGGGGGGCTAGTGGTGTGATCTATGAAGGATCAGTTGGAGGGCCAGGTTAATGGGGACTGATAAATCATAGTAATTGAGAGCTCGATGGGGGACTAATAGGCCATGATTCTCCAGGCATTAATGGGGGGGTGGTGATAAAGATGTAGTAATAAAGGAATTATTGGGGGCCTAATCTCTTCAGGGGAGAGAGATGAAGGAGGTGGGGAGTGCAGTGAGGTAGTATGAGGATAATGGGGTGAAAGCAAGGGATTAATGGGGGGCTAGTAGGGCTGTATGACTCTAGGGGCAATGAGGAGAGCTGGGAAGACAGTGAGATGTTATTGGGGATAAGGTGGGCAGAGAAGGGTTGATAGTGGGGTTTAATATGTGGTGTGTGAGTGGGAGGTGGACAGGGTCAGTAATAGGTCATCTATGAGATAAGGGTTGGGTTTGTGGGCTCTTTGGGGGAGATCTGTGGGGTTAGTGATGGAGCCTGAGAGCTCAGTGGCGGGGTCCTTCAGGCTCAGTGAGGTCATTGGGGTTAGTGACTGGGCTCCAGCCTTCCCACCTGTTGAGTGAGCTGTCACACGGGTCAGATGAGCCCGGTTTAGTTTTTGTGGTTCTCGCTGCCCTGCAGAGGTAGGTGATGGCCCACTTACTGATATAGGGCGGCGTCAGCTTGCTGTTGGCAGGTCCCTGGGCAAACAGTGTGTGAGATGGGACGGACGTCAAAGGACAAGCGGGATGTCTACTACCGCCTAGCCAAGGAGAATGGCTGGCGTGCCCGCAGTGCCTTCAAGCTGCTACAACTTGACGAGGAATTCCAACTCTTCCAAGGTCCCCACTTGGCGGGCGAGTCACTGGGGGATGGCGTGGGCGAAGGGAATAGACAAGTGGGCTAGGTCTACAGAGCTCCCTGTGGTAGGTGGGCTGACTTGGAGGGTCTATGGGGCAGGGGCCAGGCAGGAAGATGGGCAGGTACGCGAAAGGAGCTGGGCATCTAGGCAGCAGACAGATACGAGTGCTGCCCAGGGGAAAGGGGTGAACTTTGCAGGGTCCCAGGTTGGAGAGGTGGGTGCAGCTGACCACTACACCTTCCTGTGTGTGCTCAGGTGTGACGCGGGCAGTTGACCTGTGTGCGGCCCCGGGCAGCTGGAGCCAGGTGCTGAGCCAGAAGATTGGGTGAGTGTGGAGTCCCAGATGGGAGGGTGGGAGGGCAGGTTAGATGGAGGGTGGACCAGGAGTGATAACTGGGCTGACATGGACCGTGTTGTCCACAGGGGCCAGGGGTCCGGCCACGTCGTGGCCGTGGATCTTCAGGCTATGGCTCCACTACCAGGTGTGTTACAGATCCAGGGGGATATCACCCAGGTGAGAGCATGGCTTGGGGTGTTGGGGTGTATCCTTGGCAAAGGCCCCCCAACCTGGGGGCTACGGCAAGTGGAAGAGAGAAAGAGAAAGACAAACAGACTGAGAAAGACAGACAGAGATAGAGTAACCGAGAGAACCCAAGAGAGTGTAACAGCAGAGAAACAGAGCCAGCCTGTCGTCATCACAGAGAGACAGCAAAAAATGATCCCAGAGATGGAGCCTGGTCTTAGGCAAAGCCTGAGAATTTGGCTGACCCAGGGGCTGCGGGCCAGGGCCAAGGGCAGGTGGGGTTAGAGGGCTGTGGAGGGGGTGCCTTGGGGCCACTCATCCTCCCTCTCTTCCATAGCTGTCCACTGCCAAGGAGATCATCCAGCACTTTGAGGGCTGCCCCGCCGACCTAGTGGTGTGCGACGGGGCTCCTGATGGTAAACAGCAGGGATTGGGGGGCCAGGCGGGGGCCCTATGTGTGTCCTTCTCTGTATGTCCCGCCTCTGTTGGCTTCTTTTACTGCCTCTCCTCTCCACTGTCAGCTGTTCCTACGTCTAGCAACTTCTCCCTACTTCTGTTTCCTATTCTCTGCCTCTGTCTTCTCCCTCCCCATACTCTACCATTTGGGTTTTGTCCACCCTTTCATCTTCTTATTGCTCACCTCTCTGCAACTGTCCAATTCCATCTTAGTGTTCACTCTTTTTCTTTTTTTTTTCAGTCAGTTAGCCATCCATCCATTCAGCACATTTACTGAGCACCTGTTTTGTGTCAGGCACTGTTGTACATGTTGGGAAAATATTTGTGAATAAAATTCTACTAATCTCTGACCTTATAGAGCTGGTGTTCTAGTGGGAGAAGACAGAAGAGAAACAAGGGATTGAGCTATGTAGCCTGTCAAAAGGTGATAGGTACCATGGGGATGTCAATGAAAAGGAGAGGGAAGAGGGGAGTACCTGTAGGAATTTTAAATAAAGCTTGGAAGGCCTCATTGGCTTTAGCACAAAAACCTAAAGGAGTCATGGGAATGGGCCAGGGGCACGTCTGGAGGAAGAACAATCCAGGTAAAGGAATTGGCCTATGCAAAGGCCCTGAGGTAGGAGGGTGCTTGGCATGTGTGAGGAATAGCGAGATCAGTGTGGCTGGATTGGAGTGAGTGAGCAGGAGAGTTGTAGGAGGTGAGAACAGATCCTTGTGTGGATCTTTCTGGGCCACAGTGGTGACTTTGGCTTCTTCACTGAGATGAGAGCGTGGGGAAAACCATGAGAGGGTTGTGAGCAGAGGAGGGCCGTGCCTGACTTGGGTTGTGACAGGATCCCTCTGGCTGCTGTGAGCAGTGTGAGGGGTGAGACCTGGGGAGGGGAGGCCGCTGCAGTCGTCCAGGTGGAGTTGAGAAGATTTGCTAATGGCTTAAATGTGGGTGTGAGGAGAGAGTGGTGGGTGGGTGTGTGTCAAAGGTAACTCGAAGGTTTTTGGCTTGAACAACTGGAAGGATCAGATGAGATGGGAAAGATGATGGGAGGAGCAGGTTTGGGCAGGGAGATCGGGAGTTTGTTTTTGGATGTATTGAGTCTGAGATGTTCATTCTGATCTGAGTCTGGAGTTAAGAGGAACAGTCTGGACTGGAGATAGAAATGATGATAACAGTATTCACGCCTGAGGTTGTTTTGAGAATGAAAATGAGTGCCTAAGGGTTAGGAGCTCAGAGTACGCATCTAGTTGGCAGATAGTATTTGCATGCAGAACCTTAGCAGTAAGAGAGCCTAGGAAATGTTTTTAGCGCTCTAACCTCTGGGAGGTTAGAATGGGAGCATAGCTAGACTGGATGGCCCCCTAACACTATTCTCTTGCTGCAGTAACCGGCCTCCATGATGTTGATGAGTATATGCAGGCCCAGCTCCTCCTAGCCGTGAGTAACCCTGGCTGCCCCTGCCTCGGTTTGGCCCCCTCCTGGCTGTCTCCACCTCACCCTTAGCCATCTGTCCTGCCTATAGGCTCTGAACATTGCTACACATGTCTTGAAGCCAGGGGGCTGCTTTGTGGCCAAGGTAAGGCTCGGGGAACCTGGTAGGGGGTAGAGAGGGGTCTCCAAAGGTCATCTTCATGCCTCCATCTCTGCCTCCCCACCCTGCAGATCTTCCGAGGCCGGGATGTGACACTGATCTACAGTCAGCTGCGTGTCTTCTTCTCCACCGTGCTCTGTGCCAAGCCCAAGAGCAGCCGGAACTCCAGCATTGGTCAGTGGGGTGGAGGGGCCAGGCTGGGGGGTGCGCATCTCAGGGACCCATCCGCACAGGGTGGTGGTGGCAGTCGCCCCTCACTCTACCTTATCCCCACAGAGGCCTTTGCTGTCTGTAAGGGTTATGACCCCCCTGAGGGCTTCCTGCCGGACCTGACCAAACCCCTGCTGGACCACTCTTACGGTGAGAGCCAGAGCCCTGGGCCCCATCCCTGGGGAGAGTCTGTCCACCAATGGAATTTATGTTCCAGGAGGGCCCTCAGCCCCACCCCCTGGTGGAAACTCTGCCCCTTAGGGGAATTCTGTCCCAAAAGGATCCTCAGCCCCACCCTCTGGAAATTCCACCCCTGTATGGATATTTTGTTCCAGGAGGATCTTTAGCCCAGTGGCCTAGTGGTAACTCTTGGACCTGGTGAAAATTCTGTCTTGGGAGGATCCTGCGTCCTACCCCAAGGGAGACTCCACTTGCTTGCGGAGATTCTAGACTAAGAAGACTCAGTCACGCCCCAGGTGGAAACCCCACCCCTGTGTGGGAATTTCATCCTGTGAGGGCCTTCAGACTGGCCCCTAGAGGGAAAAAGCACAGAGCGGCTCTTGTGGCAGGCACACTTGAGTGAGACAAAGTCCAGACAGTATATGGCAGGTGGGCATAAGTGCAATCGGAGAAAAGTGGGTTGCGGGGGGTGGTGTGTTTTAGAACAGGTGATCATGGAGGGCTTCCCTGAGGAAGTGATCTGAACCAAATGAAGGATTTCTGATAAAGGAGGGCAAGAGTAGCTGGTGGATACGTTGGGGAGGCCTCGGTACCCATCCTGGGTGCAGCCTGAGTCACGACTGGTCCCAGACACCCCAGCCCTGTCCTGCCTCATCTCTCCCTGCTTGTCAGATCCAGATTTCAACCAATTAGATGGTCCCACCCGCATCATTGTACCATTTGTGACCTGTGGGGACCTGAGCGCCTATGATTCGGACCGCAGTTACCCACTGGATGTAAGCGCCCAGCCAACTGTGGGTGGATGGGGGGTGCTGTCCTAGGTTCCCAGGTCCTCACCACCCCCTGCCGACATGTGTCCCTGCAGCTAGAGGACGGCTCAGAATACAAGTATACTCCGCCCACGCAGCCCCCCATCTCACCACCGTACCAGGAGGCCTGCACCTTGAAGAAGAAGGGGCGGCTGGCCAAGGAGGTCCGCCCCCAGGACTGCCCCATCAGCACAGTGGACACGTTGCCCCAGTCCCTGGCCGCCCCACAGTGCCACACCCTGCTGGCCTCTGAGGTCTGGAAACATGGGCCCAGAGCCCTTAATGCCCTTTCTCTGTGCCCACAGTGACCCCCTCCTCGTGTGCCTCCTTCTGCCCCAAATCACATGGTTTCTGGGACAAACTTCTCTTCCCTGCCTCCCAATAGCTATAAAAATCAATGGGTAAAACCAAGTACAGTGAACGGAAAAGCTTAGCCAAGTATCTGAGTCCCTTCTTTTTTTCTTGGGTAGGTGGAAGACAGTGAAATGAACCGTTCGCCTTAAGATGTTAAGGTAAATTTGCCTTTTTGTCTAAGAATTTGAGTAAATGGCACCTTTAAGAAAAAACTGAGTAAAATTTCACCTTTGAAACTTTTACATCAACTGGTAAGATTTCAGTCAGCAAACCTTTACTAAAACACCTGATCTTATGTGCCAGGAACTGCTTTAAGGATTTTACATATTGAGGCACTCGGTAAACATTTATTGAGCACATGCTGTGTGCTGGGCATTGTTCTAGGTTTGAAGATAGAGGGGGAACAACACAGGCAAATATCCTGGCCCTCAGAGCTTCTAGTTTGGGAAAGAGGTGATAAGCAATAACACAGTCTAAATGCAGGAGTTTCCACCCACACATACACAAACTATTTATCTTGATCTCTCTCTATATGTATACACACACACACACACACACACACACACACACACACACACATAAAATGTAAAAGTAATATGGGGTATGAAGAAATTTTTAAAGCAGGGTAAAGAGATCAAGAATTCTAGGGGATGGCAGTTTGCAGTTTTTAAAAAGGTTATCATGGAAGGTCTCACTGAGGTAATGTTTGAGCAGAGACCTGAAGAAGATGAAGGAGGGAATCGTGTGTTTATCTAGGGGAAGAGCATTCCAGGGAGAGGAAATAGCAAATACAAAGGCCCTGAGGTGGAACCTTGCCTGGTATGTGAGGGGAGCAGTGAGGAGCCAGTTTGCCTGGAACAGTCTGGGCTAAACCTATCAGTGCTGGAGGGCTTCTCATCCTCAGGATACCACATCAGAGGACATCCCTGTCTGGCAGTGGCTTTGCAGGTTATTCAGACCAAGTCTTCCATTAAAATAAGAAGTAAAAAAGACATCTTTTAAAAAATGAAATGGCAAATCACAATGGGAAGAGATATTTATAATCCCTATATATAGTATCCTTGATATTTAAAAAACTGCTATAAGTCAGTAAGGAAAAGAAAATATGAGAATGGCCAGTAAGCACATGAAAAGCTGCTCATCAGGGAAATGCAGGCTAGAATTAAAAAGATTGACAATACTAAGCGTCTGGAAGGATGTGCAGCAATTGGAACTCTTGAAGACGCCCATGGCAGCATATAATGGTGTAGCCACTGGAAAATTGTGAGGCATTATCTGCTAAAGCTGCATGTGTGCCAGTTCCACTCCTAAGAAGTGAGTACTAGAATGTTCCTAGCCAGCACTATTTGTAGTACCCCCAGACTAGATACAGCCCAAATATCCATCAGCTGTAGAATGGATCGTTAAATCCTGGTTTATTCGCAGTGGAGAGCTACACAACAAAGAGAATGAACGTTATATGTTTTATGCATTTTTCTGTGTGTTATGGTTCACAATGAAAGTAAAGGGGAAAACTTCAAAAAAATGTTAGTAGCTGAGCAAACAGTGATTATAGTAGAAGACAGTGGGGAAACATTTTGGTTTAAAACTTCCTTTTACTTTGACCTTTAGTTAGCTGGCAATCTGATAAGGACTCGGAAGCTGTTTGCTGTCAGGAAAACCAGAACTTGAGTTGATGAACTTGTTTTCAAATATCTCATCAACCGGTCCTGAACATACAAGCTCCGAGTGGGAACCTGCAGCAACCACCAGGAACACAGCGAGGAAAGAAGCATCACGGAATGTCCGTCTGCACTGCAGAGGGGATTCTTGACTGGGGTCTTGCCTCTTCTCTAAATCTTTCCAGCCGTGTCCTGATTATGTCCAGAATTTACCCTGAGAGCGGGGGTTCTTAACCTGGGTAGAAGTCAGGGTTATGTATGGATTTGATGGAGGGAAACATTACATCTTTATTTTCACTAATATAAGTGAAATTTTAGCTATACTCCCGGATCTGAATGCTGGCATCAAATCACAATAGTAAAAGCAGTGCCTGCAACTTCCACCAATACAAATCACAGTTACTTTTTTATGTTATGTTACAGTCGTTGCAGGCATCTTAAAATATTGTTCACATTGGTCACTACTTTGAATAAGATCTTAAAATTTGATGAATTAATAAAAAAAAGTTCATATAGCATCCCAATGTTGTTTCATTTTAACATGGTAACTATTTTTCTAGTTTTATTGAAATATAATTGATATAATGTATAAGTTGGAAGTGTACAACATAATGATTTGATATATGTGTATATTGCAAGATGACTACCGTGGGTTTAATTAACATCTGTCACCTCACATAGTTACAGTTTTTTTTTCTTGTGATGGGAAGTTTTAAGATTTGCTCTCTTAGCAACTTTCAAGTATACAATATAATATTGATAAGTATAGTCACTATGCTGTATATTACATCCCCAGGACTTATTTATAACTAGAAGTGTTGTACCTTTTGACCACCTTCACCCATTTTTAGATTCCACATATAAGTGAGATCACACAGTATTTGTGTTTCTCTGACTAATTTCATTTAGCATAATACCCTCAAGGTCTGTCCACGTAGTCACAAATGGCGCGTTTCCTTTTTTTATGGCTGAATAATATTCTATCATATGCATATACCACATTTTCTTTATTCATTCATCTGTCAACAGATCCCTAGGTTGTTTCCACATCTTCGCTATTGTGGATAATACTGCAATGAACATTGGGGTGCAGATAGCTCTTTGAGGCAGTGATTCCATCTCCTTTGGATATATACCCAGAAGTATATATTTGGGATACGGGGAATACTGGATCATATGGTAGTTCTATTTAATTTTTTGAGGAACCTCCATGATGTTTATTTAGTTTCCATAATCCTGTGTATTTGAGTGTATGTGTGTGTGTGTGTGTGTGTGTGTGTATGCACATGCACACGCATGCTTTCAAAAATACTCTGTGAAGGGGTCCACAGACTTGATCAGATCAGATGCCAAAGGGTTCCCCAGACAAATTTTTTTTTTTTAGCTGTGCTGCGTGGCTTGTGGGATCTCAGTTCCCTGATCAGGGATTGAACCCAGACCACGGCAGTGAAAGCCCAGAATCCTAACCACTAGGCCACCAGGGAACTCCCCAGAACAAATTTTTTACGTTAAGAACCCCTCTCTTAAAGGAATATCAGAAAGTCTGCCATGACTGCAGTCCTGAATTTCTATATTTTAGCAAACAGGAGCTGACAAACACCAGCTACATGGGCAGACCCGGTTTCCGCAGCTTACTCGCTTATCTTTAGAAAATCACTGTTCTTTGTCCACACACCATCCATTGACCTCAGGACTACTGACATCCCAGTCTGTGACCCCAGGTGTTTCTGTACCTGACTTTGAGACCCTGGGAGTGTCCATACTGAGTCTAGCCCCAGGGGGCCCACACCACAGCTTGTTAACCCAGGAGTCTTATCACCCACGTCAGTATGACCACAGGAATGTCCACACCCCAGTCTGTGTGACTCCAGGAATGTAAAACAGAAGTATCCACACAAAAGGTGGTGTGTCCACACCCATCACCATGTAAATTCAGCAGTGTCCACACTACAGTCAGTGACGCCCCAGGAGTGTGGACAGCCCAGTTTGTATAATCCCAGGAGTATCCTCGTCTCAATTCCCAGGAGCATAAACACACCAGCCTTTGGGACCCTGTGGGCATACTCACCTCGGGCTGTGTGTCCCTGGTGTCCACCCCCATCTGTGTAACGTCAGAAGTATACACCGAAAGTCTCTGACAGAGCAGTGTCTAATTCCCAGTCTGTGCAAACCAGTGGAGTCCACACCCCCAAGTGTGTGGCCGAGGAGGGGCCCACCCGGCCTAGGCCTGCTGTCTGAGCTCGGGAGTGCCCACTCTCCACCTGTGCGGCCCTAGTCTTGCGACTCCAGGAGTGTCCACGCCCCTCAGTGTGACCCCAGAATTTTCCACGCCAAAGTCAGTTTGTAACCAGAGGTACATCCGTCCCAGCCCGTGTGTCCCCAGTGGGGTACTTACTTTAGTCTGAGTGACTCCTGGAGTGTTTCCACCCCAGTCTGTGATGACAGGAATGTTTATTCTCCAGCCTTTGTGACCCCAGGCTTTCCGCAACACAGCCTGTGTTACCCCCAAAGTGTACACGCCCTGGTCAGATGACTGCAGGTTTGTCAATTGCTAAGACTGTGTAACAACAATGGGTGTCCATTCCCCTATCGCTGTAACCCCCAGGGTTACCACACCTCAGTCATTGTCACCCCCCAAGGGTGTCTGCAGTGTAGTCTGTGTCACCACAGGAGGGTATACACTCCAGTCTGTGTGACACCTGGAGTAATCAAAATATAGTCTGTGTGACCCCATAAGCGTGCATATCCCAAAGCTTCTGACCGCAGTGTTGTAAAAACTCCAGTCTATTTGACCACAGGGGTGCCCACTGCAAAGTATGTCAGTCAGCAGCAGTGCCCACGTCCCAGTCTGGGTGACCTCACCAATGTCATATGTCAGGTTTTGTCACCATAGAAATGTCCACCCCCTCTGTCTGACCCCAGGAGTCTCCAGACGCCAATGTGTGTCCTGAGGGAAGCACACCCCTGGTCTGTGTTGCGAAAGCATTGTTTGTTTACACCCCAGTCTGTCACTCTTGCCTTTCCACCTGCCAGTCAGTGTCCCCTAGGAGTGATCATTCCTCAGCGCTTGAAACACCAGGAGTGTCCACACCCCAGTGTATGTAACCCCAGGAGCACCCACAGTCAGCCTGTGTTTCTCCAGAAGGGTCTACACAATAGTCTGCATGACCCCAGGATGATCAGCTTTCTGTGTGACCACAGGAGTGGCCACCACCCAGTCCACGTGTCCCTAGGACGGTACACCCTTGGCTGTGTGATCAGTGAAGTCTCTATGCTCTGGGTTCTGTGACCACCAGGGTGTCACTCCCCAGCCTGCAACTCCAGAGCTTTCTACCCTGTGTGGGAGCGAGGAGTGTCCCCACCTCAGTCTCTGTGGCCCCACAGGCTCATTTACTACGTCATCCCTGTCACCCTAGGAGTAGCTGAACTCCGGTCTGCGTGATGCCACAAGCGTCCACATCCCAAACAAGGTGAGCAGAGGGGTGTCTACACTTGAGTGCGTGTGACCACAAACATGTCCTCCCCTTGTCTTTGTGACCCCAGATGAGTCCGGTGGGTTTTACCCTGGCTGTGTCCACATCCCAATGTTTGACTACAGAAATGTCCACAGCCCAGCCTTTGTGACCCCCAGGAGTGTCCACCCCACAGTCAGAGTCCAGAAGTGGCAACGGCTTAGTCTGGGTGACTTTGGGAGGTTCCACAGCACAGTCTGAGTGGCACCGTGAGTGTGCTCATCTCAAACTGTGTGATCACAGAGGTGTCCACACTCCAGTCTCCGTGGCCCAGGAATGTCCACACCTAAGTTCCTGTGACAGAAGCAATGTCCAATCTCGAGTGTATGTGACCCAGTATTGTCCAGACCCCACAGTTGCTGGCACAGCGTGTCTGTACCCAGTGCCTGTGGCCTCAGGAGGGTGTGCTCCCATCAGGGTGACCACAGGAGTATGAAAGTCCCATGCCTGTGACTGCTGGTGGGTCTACACACCAGTCTGGGTGACCCAGGGGAGGATACCCCCCATCTGTGTGACCAAAGGAGTCTCCACGCTCCAGTGTCTGTGACCCATTCAGTGTGACTAGAGGAATGCCCACAGCAAATTCGGTGTGATCACACCACTGTCCACCCCCATCTGCCTGTCCTGAGAGGCATCTCTGCTGCGGTTGGTGTGATCCCAGCAGAGGGCACACGGCAAGCAGCATGACTACAGAGGTCTCCTTCTGGATAAACACAGGCTGACTGGGGGTCCTCCTGGTGTTCCATACACTGGGGCATGGACACGCCTGCCTGTGATACTCCAGCAGTGTCCACGCCACAGTCCTTTGACTACAGTGGCTCCCCAGTGTATGTGTCCTCAGTCATGTCGTTGTCCCAGCCTGTGGTCCACACCCCAAAGTTTGTGACTCTGATGGTGCCCGAAGTTGAGCCTGTGTGAGAAGGTACCAGATCATAGTCCATGTGACTCCAGGAGTGTCCACCCACCAATCTGTAGGAATCTAGGAGAACACATCCCAGCCCATGAGACTTCAGGAGTGGCCACGCCCCATCCTGCGTGACCACACACCAGGCTGTGTGACCCCCTAGAGCCTCCACACCCGAGTGTGTGACCCCAGGAGGTCCACATCCCAATCAGTGTGACCCCAGGATTGCTTACACCCAAATCTAGTGACCTCATGAATGTCTACACCGTCATCTGTTTGATCCCAGGAGTGGCCACACCCCAGGCTATGTGACCCTGGGAGGATCCATACACCAGTCAGTGTGACCCCAGGAGGGGTTACATCTAGAGAAAGAGTAATCCAGACAAAGGGGGAAAGCCTGTGCAAAGGCCCTGAGGCAGGAGCATACCTGGCACATTTGAGGTAGAGTGAGGAGACCAGTGGAGCGGGAGTAGAGTGAGCGAGGCGCGAGTGGCAGGAGGTGAGGTCGGAGAGGTTACGGGGCCTGGTTCTGTAGGGCCTCTCTGGCCACGGGGAGGACTTTGGCTTTTTTTCTGAGAGAGATCTCAGAGCAGGGGTCTGAGCAGAGCCGTGGGCTGACTTGGGTTGTAAAAGGACCCTCTGGCTGCTGTGAGGACAGACTGGAGTCCTTAAGTCAGACCAGAGATCAGGCTGAGCCATGGAGGGCAGGGGCCCCAGGAGCCAGGACCATAAGCACTTGACAGGCCTCCCCAGGGGGCTGTACATTCTCTCTGGGGCATATGGTAGCCCTCCTCCTGTTCCCCAGAAACACAGGATATATTGGGGAGAAGTCATGGGGATTGAATGAAGATGACCTCACTGTGGGACCTCAGGCCAGCCTTGCCTTTCCCTGGGCCCTGGGTTTCCGCCTTTGGCAGATGAGTATAATAATTCTTGCCCTGCCAATCTCTCCAGCATCTCTACTCACCTATTCTCTCCAACCACACTAGCCTCCTTGATGTTCCTCAAACACACCAAAGCATTATTCCCACTTCAGGGCCTATGCGCCTGCTGTTTCCCCTCTGCTTGAACACTCGTCCCAAGATATGTACATCGTTCACAGTTTCATGGCTTCCCCCTTCGTTTTCTTTTCTCTGCTTAAAGATCATCTCCTTAGGAAGCCTTCCCTGACTATCCAAAATAGCACCTCTGTATCCCTGCATCCTGCTTTGTTTTTCTTCATAGCACTTAGTACATCCTAATAGTATATTATATATCTACTTGTTGAGTCAGCCAGGGCCCTGCAGTGGGGGTGGAGGGACACAAAGCACACACAGGTGGAATTTCGAAGAGACCTGAATGAAGGGACCATTACGGAGGTGCAGAGAGTTCAGGAAACCAGTAAGGTTGCTGAGCTACCCAGGGACTGGCATCAGAGGGGTGCTGCCACCATTCCTAGGCCTGAAGGGGCAGGAAAGGGAACAGTGTTCCCGAAACCCAGGAGAAGCTGGAACCCAGCCCCAGCCAGTGAACACCTGGCTTTCTCTGTCCTTGTGTTGTCCAGTCACCTACCGGGGTCTCTCATTGGCCAACCCAGCTGGAAGCCAGGTGGGGCAGAGCATGGCTGATGAAGTCCACACGGGGACACAGGGCAGGACGGGGAAGGAGGGAGAATGGATTGCCGGGGGTGAGGGGACAAGTAGAATATCCAACATGTTAGTTTAGTGTTTTCCATTGCCTATTGAATAATACTGAGCATGGGAGGTCCCTGAAGACAGGTGTTTGTGCCTGTTGTGTTCTCTTCTGTGTTTTTAGTACCTAGAGCAGTGCATGGCACACTTAATAAATACTTGCTGAAAGTATAAATGAATCAAAATAATAGATATAAATGTATAATGCAAAAGTGAAAGGATGAGCCACAGGCTGGGAGAAAATATTTTCAAAATGCATTACCTGACAAAGGACCAGTATCCAGAATATATAAAGAATTCCCACAATTCAATAATAAGAAAACCAACAACCCAATTAAAAAATGGGCAAGAGATTTGAACAGATACTGCACCAAAGAGGAAATACAGATGGCAAATAAACATGTGAGGTCTTTAGAAGGTACGAGACAGCTCTTGGCATGGGTGCCAGGCATGAATGCAATGTGGCTTTTGATGGCTTCTGGTGGACAGTTGTGTACCAAAGGGATGAGAACCGCTGCTGGGGTCTTAAAGCACAAGCTTAATGCTGTATCCATGGGCAAACAGGCACTATGCAGGAAGTTAAGCACTATGTAGGCACTAAGCTGAAAGTTGAAGGGGTGGACTTGAATCCTTGACCTGTCCGGGCCAACTTTTTGATCCTGGGTACACGTTTTTTATCCATGGATGGCTTGCTTGGGGTGCAAATTTTGGAGATCTTTTATATAAAGGTGTCAAGAGAGGTACTGGCTACAACGCAGGGAGCAAGAAGTTTTAAGCAAAGGCAAATGTGTTACCCTGAAGATGTCAAGGTCAGTCAGTCTCTGGTATATATGGGCGTTTATGACAGCAGTCATGCATCTTAACAGTTGACAGGCAGCTGGATGGATGCTCATGGGTTAGGAGAGGAAACAACTTTCAATTTTTTTAAAGCCTATTTTATTTATTGGCCATGCTGCACAGCATGTAGGATCTTAGTTCCCCCACCAGGGATTGAACCCGTGCTCCCTGCAGTGGAAGCGCAGAGCCCTAACCACTGGACCACCAGGGAATTCTCCAACTTTGAATTTTAAAAAAAAAGAAACATGTGACAAGACGCTCAACATCATTAATCATTAGAGAAATGCAAATTAAAACCACAATGAGATATCATTATACACTTATTAGAATGGTGAAACTTAAAAAGACTGACCATACTAAGTGTTGACGAGGCTGAAACTCTCCTATGGTGCTGGTAGGGATGTTAAATGGTTAAGTTACTTTGGAAAACAGTTTGGCAGTTTCTTATAAAGTGAAGCATACACCTACCACACAACCCAGCAATCCCACTCATAGGTATTTATCCAAGAAAATGAAAACTTATGTTTATACAAAAACCTATACACAAATATCCGTAACAGCTTTGTTTGCAATCACCCCAACCTGGAAACAACCCACGTGTCTTTCAACTGCTGGCAAATAAATAAAGAAACTGATACATCCTCACTTACTACTCAGCAATGAAAAGCAAACTACTGATGCATCCAACATAGATGACCCTCAGATGCACTAGGAGCCTGAATAACAAGACTACATACTGTCCGATTCCACCTATATGGCGTTCTGGAAAAAAGCAAAACTGGGGGGATAGCACACAGATCAGTGGTTGCCAGGGAGGGGTTAGGGGTGGAGGGAGGGGCTGACTTCAGCGTGGCCACACAAAGAACTATTTTGAAGTGAGAGAACTTCTCTCCTACTAGTGGCAGTTAACCAACTAGTTTCGTTTGTCAAGCCTCAGAGAACTGTATGCTACAAAGGAGACATTTTACTGTATGTAAAATATACCTCAGTAAATATGACTTTTTTTTAAGTGCAGTACTTTGCAAGCAGTAAGGAATTCTATGGCTACAGGACGGGCTGTGATCGTGCCTGTTGTTACTCCTCCTCTCCATCTGGTTTCTGCACAGACACGTCTCAGGAACGCATCTGAGGAAAAGGAGGAGCCGTAGCCATCCTGCCACAGCTCAAGGTAGCGCTTTGTTTGTTGACTGTTAGGACCTGAATTGTGTCCCCCTACAGATTCATGTGTTGAAGGCCTAACGCTCAATGTGACTGTTTTTGAAGATGGGGGCTTTAAGGAGGTCATAATTAAATGAGGAATGAGGTCATAGGAGTTGGTCCTAATCCAATAGGACTGGGGGGAGTCTTATAAGAAGAGGAAGAGACACCAGCGAGCTCTTTCCATGCATACGTGCACAAAGGAAAGGCCATGTGAGGGCACAGTGAGAAGGTGGCCATCTGCAAGCCAGGAAGAGATGCCTCACCAGAAACCAACTCGAATGGCACCTTGATCTTGGACTTCCAGCCTCCAGAACTTTGAGGAAATGTGTCTGTTGTTTAAGCCACCCAGTCAGTGGTATTTTGTTATGGCAGCCCTAATACATTGAGCAAACGAATACTTTGCCTCTCAGTTTCAGATCTGACTCCAGGAGACTCATTTCGGCCATGTCTGAGGACAGCGGGCATTCAAGTGAAAGAACGAAAATTCAGCACGGTCTCCCTGTCTAGTTGAACGGGGCTCTGAAGCTCAGAGAGGGGATGTGTAGCCAGAGAAACGCAGGGTGAAATCCACAGCACTCCCACAGATCGGATTCTGGGGGCTGTATCCACAGGACCTCCTCAGCCACACTGCAAGATGAGTAAGAATTGTTGGGGGTAATAAAAAAATTTTTTTAAAAAGAATTGTTTGGGGAGTTTTCAGAACCGCCCTAAGCCTCCTTCTAAAGCCCCACCCAAACCTGGTTCACGCCAGGCTGTTCTCCCACATAACACGTATGCAGTTCAGAGGCACTGGTGCCGTGGTTTGGGAGAGTAGCTGTAATGGTGTCGTCTCAGGCTTGGTGGCAGCCCAAGGTTAGGGACAAATGTCTGAATCTCTCTAGGTGGCAGGGGCTGGGGAAAGCTGGGGTGGATCATAGATCACAGACCGCATCTCACAAGAAGGTTCTGCCAGACGCAGGAGCTGAAAGCAATTACCAGCCAGGCAGAGTTGGTGATTGAAAGCTTCCAAGGGTGATTGGGTGTGCACACCCACATGGAGGTGTGTGTGCACAGTGTGCATTCCAGCATGTGTGAAATTATTTGCATGCGTGCCTGGTGTGCTTATGTCTGTGTGTGCACATTTACAGTGTTCACACGTGCACACATATGTGGTACATGCATGTGCATTCAGGCTTTGCTGGTTTGGGTGCAGGTGTGTACGTGCATTACACAGGTGCGAGTGTGCACCTGTGGAGATGCTAGGGTGCAGATGAGCCCAGCAGGGACACGGGGGCCTGTACCCTGATCAGGGTGCTTGTGAATAGCAATAGTGTATACACACCGGGATGTGCTTATGCAGGAGATTTCGTGTTCAAACCCCTATTACCATGGGCACAAGCCTGAGTGTTTGTGTCTGTGTGTGTATGGGCGTACCCTAGGGTGCACATGCGTGGCTGTGTGTAAGTGCACAGGTACAGAGGAGCCCATTGGCCCAGGCTTGTGTGTGTAGTGTCTGTGCTTGTATACCCCGGGTGCCGGTGCATTTGCCAGTGTGATTGACCAGGTGCACACATGGGGCTGGGCCTGGGTGTCAGTAAGCACGTACCGCTGAGAGCCTGGGCCTGGGCATGTGTGTAGGCATGGCTGGAGTTATTTCCATCGGCCTGGGCCTGGCCGTCTGTGCTCATGTCCCCTGGGGGGGTTCGTGAAGGCACATCTGTGTTTGTATGGACTCACAAGTGCCCAGGAGCCTGGACTGTGATGTCTGTGCATGCGTACCCCGGGCACCCATAAATGTGTGTGTACACAGGTGCATATTGGTCCATGGGCCCTGTATAAATGTGCCTGTGTGTGTGTGGATGGGTGCAGGTGTGCCCACAGTCCTGGGCCTCACTGTCTGTGCATGTACAACTCTGGGGGCCCATGCACATGTGTGTGCATGGTTTCATGTGTGGACATGGGCCTGGGTAAGGGCATGTGTATACGTGTATCCCTAGGGGCCCATGCATGGCATGTGCTCAGGTGTTCAGATGTGCCCATGAGCTTGGATCTTGGTGTCTGTGCACATGTCTCCTTGGGGGCACACTTATGGCATCTGTGTGGGGGACGGGCGTGCTGCTTCCCTTCCACCTACACCCGGCTGGGGATTGTAAGAGAAACCAAGAAATGTGCTTTCTCTAGGAATCCAGGTTTTGGCAGAGGCCGGGGAGTGGAATTCAGGACCGTTTTGCTTTTCTCCAACCTTGTTACTTGGGACAAAGCTAGAGCTGGGAAACCGCCCCTTCCTTCATTCAGCCGAGTTGAGCACAGTGGTGGGCTCTGGCACCCTGGAGACGATGTGACCAAACTCCAGACTCCAGGAAAGATGAGCAATGCTTATAAGCCTCCATGATACAAAGCAGAAGTGCCAGCAAGCTGCTCAGATCAGGGAGCGGAGACTCAGGTAAGGCTTCCTAGAGGGTGGGGTAGGAAGGTGCAGGGAAGAGGGCCCAGGGCAAGGGAGGGCCTGGACATGCAGGGACAGGAAAAGGGAGACAGAAGTCAAGGCAAAGGCCTTGACTCAGAAGGCCAAGGCCTAGGAGCAGGAAGGCAGTGTTCACTCGGTCAGGAAGCCGCATCTGGCTCTCTCATCGCTTGTAGGAGACCCAGAGGCCAGGCCTGGGAGGGGCCTAGAGATGGATTAAGGTTGTTAGGTGGGGGAGTTGTTGATCTGTCCCTGGAATGGGCAGCTTACACTTAGGAAGCTGTTTAGGGTTCCCAGGGCCACTGGGGCCCAGGTAAGCCACCATCCTTCCCAGGCCTCAGTATTCTTTGCTGTCAAATGGCTTGCCTGCTTGCAGCCCAGGCCCAGGGAAGCATTTAGCCTGAAAGAGTAGCCCACAGACAGTGAGCGGGCAGAACAGCGGCTCCCCAGCATTGGGCCCCTGTCCTGCTCCTCTGCTACCTTTGAGTCTTCACACCCTTCCTCATGGGGCAAGGCTCGGAAATGGGCTGAGGGAGCCATGCCCGCTGGCCTGTCGGCAGTGGGGAGGCCAGGCCTGGCGGGCCAGCCACCCTGGGCTAGGAGGGGGCAGCTCCACCGCCAGCCCCAGTCCCCCACCAACTTGCCCAGACAGAGAGGGGGAGGCACAGGGACCCCCAAGCCTCCTCCTGGCTCTGGCTGGGCAGGGGGACTGCTGCTCCTGAATTCCAAGGCTGGCCCAAGTGTACAGCAGGTTTGCAGAGAGCAGAGAGGTCTCCCTTCTAGTCTCAGCACCCTAGCCCTTCACCCCAAAAAAGCCCCTCAGGTGTAGTGTCAGGGCCCCCACCTCAACCCCAAGCTGATCGCTTTCTTCTAGATCCTTTTAGTAAGGGGGTCACTACTACTGACTGTATAATATTGGGGCAGCAGGCCACCGTGCACAGCTGGGCAGGCTGTGCCCTGACCAGGGACACCCGGCCAAGGAGGCAAGTGGGGACAGAGATGCGGCCTGGGCTCCTCTTGCATCCCTGGGTCCTGACCTGGGGCCATGTCCGTCAGGAGGAAGGGGCGTCATTTCCTGAAGTTCACAAACGTCCTAGGTGAGCTAGTGGCGCCCCTCAGCGTCCAGGTCTCAAAAGCAAAGAAGTGAGGAGATAGATGAGTCAGAAAGCGGATATAACCACAGGGGCTGGGCATGCCTCAACCCAGGAAGGCCTCTGAGCTGCAAAAAGTCTCAGCCAATGTCTAGTTCAGTGCTATACATTGTCAGGAAACACTGGGGGAGGCTTTTAAATGGGCAGAACTATTCCCAGGTGTCGTTTCAATGGAACGCTGGTGTGTCTAGGGGAAATTTATGGTTTATCTGATCCACAGGGGCAGCACCCTTGTCTCTGGCTGGGCCATTTTGAAACTCTATAGAAACAGTAGTTAACATGCACAGAACTGAGAAGTCCCATTGTTAAGCATGCAAGTGAATTTTGTCCTGTCAAGATACAACTGCTTTCTACCCTGTAGAAAGGATGACTCCAAATACCCTAGGGCATCAATTGGCAAATTCATCTATATATATCTATTCTGCGGATTCTCCTTTGAGCTGATTGTAACGTCTTAGCAGTTCTCATTACTAAAAGCCCTAAGTAAAATCTTTGACGTGTGTTCACTTTATATGTGTATGAGTCGTGACATTACCATTTTGGAACTTTTTCTTTAACCGCATCTGCCAGGTCATAGTACAGATAAGGTACAGAGGTGAGAGGGGAAGGGTCTTGCGTGAAGGGAGCCTCAGGGGCTGGGGTGGGGAGACAGCTGAATCCAGGCCATCCTGGGCTCTGCCCTGCTCCTGGAGGGGGAGGGGCTGTGCTTTGCACAGGGTGTGGAGAAGGGGGGCTGTAACACCCCCCAACCCTGAGGATGTGGAATGACACTCTGGGGTGAGGGCCCCCCCTGTTGGTTCCCACCTTCAGTGCTGTGCCCTGATTCAGATCTAAGGCACAGCCAGCTCCCCATCCCCGTCCTGGACAGTGCCAGTTGTGTTGGGCTTATTCAGGACACACAGGTGCTGAAATGCCCCCTTGCCATCCTGGGCTGCTGGGCTGGTGACACCAGTGGGAAGGGCTTTATTCTCAGGCAGGTTGTTTCAACAGCTGAGTCTCAGCTGCCTTATCGATGAAATGCAGGTAATTATGGTTCCTGCCTTACAGTGGTGCGGAGCAGATTAACCGAGATAATGAATGAGAAGCTCTTTAAATAGTCCAGCACAGAGCAAGGACTAAATAAATGTCAGCTGCCAGTCATTAGGTCTGTTTGCAGAACTTCCAATGGCAAACATCTTAGAAAGGATGCTTGGGACCCCTTCCAGATGCTGGCCTAGCAGGGCCCAGCTTCTCCATCCTGGGCTAAGACACCTAGCAAGTGCTCCCTGGGTGATAGATCAGTGAGTCAGATCCCTGGCCAGCGAGGATGTGTCTGGCTCACTCTCTCTGGAACCCCTGTGGCTACCACCCAGGGGATCCTGGGGCCCAGAGGACAAAGCGGGGAGGAGCACAAGGAAAGATGAATTCCCATCAGGTGACTGTGGGGCTCCCTGGGGGAAGTCACCTCTTGGGGCCTTGGTTTCTCCATCTGCACAATGGGCACGTTGGAGTTGGGAATTGGCTGCTGAGAACCTTTGCAGCCACCTCTTAGGGAGGAACAGATGGTCTCCAAGAGCATAACAGCTGGAAACTGAAGCTCCCCCCCACCCCAGGCCCTGCTTTCAGAGATAAAGCACTGCAGACCAGAAGGGGAAAGGCACGCCCTTCCACAATAAGGAAGCTGCTCAGCAGGCTGAGAGGCAGAGTCGGCCAAGAGCCCAAGTGCCCAGGTGCGCAAGGCTAATGTAGAGGAGATTTTGGTCCTTAGGTCACTCCTGAGGCCTGCCTGGGGAACTTGCAGGGGCTGAGGGATGGACTCAGTAAACCTCATCTCTCTCAGCCACCAGAAATTCTGCCTCTCGTGACAGGTATTTTATACTAAAATGTCAATGTCTTCCAGAAGCGGTGAACATGTTTGTGGCAGAGGCTATCTGAAGAAGGTAAAGCCTCACTGGAAACGATTTAATCTAATGGTGGAATTTAGGGCAGTGTAACAATAGGAAGGAGAGGTCTCTGGGGAGACTTCCAAGTACACAGTGAATCTAGAGGCCCCAAGGCAGCCCAGGAGGAAAGGGAAATCTCTTTCCTATCTTAGGTCTCCATGCAAGGCAGATGGCCCTCCCAGGCACTTCTGTTCCCTTCCTCTGAGGGCTCTGTCTGTCCAGCTGTCAACCTGTCACTTCAGTTCTGCTCCAAAGCTGTTGAGTAGATGTGTATTCATCAAGCATCAATTTCTAACACTGAGGAAGGAGCTTCCTAAAGAGGGAGGTCTGTTCTTCTGGATGATTACAGGTAAGTTCTGTGTGGGAGGGTCAGACGGGAGGCTCCAGGAAGCAGATAGGGCAGGTCAAAACATTAGAACAGTCATCACCCGCTTTTCCACCCACCCACTCACCCATCACCCAACCACTCACCTAGCCTTGCACCCATTCATCCACCCATCAGTGACCCACCTACCCACCTGTTCATTCATCCACTCATCCATCCACCCATCCATCCACTCACACACCTACCCAACCATACACCCCCAACCCACATAACTGGAGACCGTTATGGATCCAGCCCATACCATGCATTGGGAGCACAGAGATGAATCATGTCCACCCCCTGCTTTTAAGCAGCCCCCGGTCTAGCTGGAGAGACATCCACGGGCATACCTCACTGCATGATTCTGTGATCAACTCTGTGGAAACCCCAAGAGAGAGGAGAAGGAAGGGCATTCCTGGAAGTGGGCACAGCATGGGTAAATTTTGGGAGGTGTAAGAGAGATGAGTATGGTTGAAGAATCAGGTGGATGAAGGGCCGAGGCAGAAGTTGACACTGGAAAGAGGGGGAGGGACCTTTCATTCCTGACCCTGGGAAGCCAGGGGTGACATTTGAGCAAAAGAGCCAGCACCCAGAGAGTGTAGCCAGAGACCTTTGGGTGGCCAGCCCACTCTTGCTCCAGGCCCCAAGGAGCCATGTGTGTCAAATCCAGCCTGCAATTCAAAGAAACAAAAAGACTCCAAATCTCAGAAATGATGCCTTTGTGGGAACTGTCTCTGAGATGGACGGACAGGTGGACGACGGATGGATGCATAGACGACTGGTTGGTGTGCAGATGCAATCGTGAACTCTGGTTCATGCCACGTGCTCTGGGGACATGTGTGAGGGACCCAGCATGGTTGGGGGCATTAGGCATGTGCATCCCAACGTACCCGGCTCTGCAGAGCTGGGGGGCTTGCAGGATGCACGGCCGTATCTCCAAGGGAAGAGGAGGGAGGGGAGCGCTGGGCAGCTGTGCTGGTGAGCATCTCTAACCAGGAAGTGGAGGCCACTCCTAGCTGGGGCTCTAAGAATTTCCTCGACGGAAGCAGCTTCTGAAATCTCCTGAGTGTAGCTGAATTTTTATCTAAGAAACCATCCGAGGCCCCTTGTCAGGAGCATTGGGCTCTGTTGGCTCTGTGGGACGGCGTTGTCTTTCACAGGGACCAAGAGCCAGGAGGACAGTGGAGGATGTGCCATAGGGATGACACCCCTGGCAGGGGATGGGGCTCGGTGTCTGAACAAACCCCCGTGCTGCAGCCTTCCAGGTGTCAGGCCCAGTTAGGAAAAGCCCACAGCTTTAACAGCTCGACATGAGGTCGGTGCAGTCAGATCTTGGGGCACCAGAGGGACCCAGGGTAAGGGACAGTGTACCAGGGGGCCCTGGGGAGCCAGGAGCTATGGAGAGGCCCAAGCAGGCTCTGGAAGGAACAGGAGCAGCAGCCTGCAGGTGGGGTGGGGCAGGAAGCTGAGGGCAATAGGACTGACTGCAGGGTGAGCGTCAGTGCCCCCCCAGATCCAGAGAGTCTTCTTGGCAGCCCCATTCCAAGCGTGCTCCAGGCAGGCAGAGGCCAGCAGCACCTCCCCTCCTTCACCCACACTAGTCAGCTGCTTGACGGAGTCCTGTAGTCAGCCCTCCCTGGACATCCCCTGGAAGCCCAGCCCAGCGCAGCCCAGCACAGGCACTGGGGGCCCCAGACAGAACAGATGTGCAGGCCCTGCCTAGTGGGGAGACAGGAGCTTCTGTGTGACAAGGCTTATGAAGGGAGGGTCAGCCCAGGGTGTGGGAGTGCCAGAGACAGGAGGCGGGAAAGGTTTCCCCCACCTCGCAGGTGATACCAAGCTGGATCTTGAAGGGAAATCAGGAGAGCTCAAGGGTGAGAAGCAGAGGAAGGGCATTCCAGGCAGAGGGCATGGCATGGGCAAAGGCAGGGAGGTATGAGAAGGGAAGCAGAGAGATGGGAATAAGGCATGCTCCTGGTGACAGGGTCTGTGAGGGACCAGGCTCTGCGACCCAGAGCAGCTGGACCAGGGAAGATGAAACCCTTTGGGTCGGCCACCATGGTTTCCAGTTCCCACCCAGCTACCAACTCTGGGGGGGACTTTGAGGAAGTCACTTAATCTGTCTAGACCTCACTTTTTCCATCTATTTAATGACATTACTGATGCTCTAGGCACAAAGCCATTTAATTAAGAGCCTGTGGACCAGAGGTTTCAAGGAGCCCTTGAATTTTCAGCGAACTCTGTAAGTGCTGTCAAAGCCCTCCAGCCAAAGACCCCCAGGAATATGCCTGTGCTTGAACAAGTTGGGTTGACTGCTCGTTGCAGCAAGAGAAAGCTCACACTGTGGGGA
Organism: Balaenoptera ricei; assembly: GCF_028023285.1. Lineage (NCBI taxonomy): Eukaryota > Metazoa > Chordata > Mammalia > Artiodactyla > Balaenopteridae > Balaenoptera > Balaenoptera ricei. Next base: position 44,112,825 of record NC_082660.1, read on the forward strand.
ACCGTGGGGTGTCTTAGTAAGAGGGTGCTAGAGAGGATTTCTTCTAGGATTTGGGCTGGTGTTAGGTGATTCGGGGGAGGGTTTAAGGAAGCAGGGCTTTGCTCTGGATTGGAAGTGGAGTGATTCTGTGATTGCGTATCAGTAAATCTTATCTAGAAAGAGGGAAGATTAAAGTGAGGCTAAAGTTGTAATTGGTAAAGAAGCAGCATATTAGCCAGGTTAGGGGACCACTTGGTCATTTTTGTGGCTCGGACAATCCTCACGCTCTGTCTGTGTTCTGATGTGATTATGGAGTGGTCTTGTTTTTGTCTTGATCTATGGCAGCTGCAGAGTGGCCTTGTCTGAGGCTGATGTGCTATAAAACTGTTCACATTCAACGGGAGGACACCAAGTTCTGTTTGTGAGTGGGACGCCAGCTCCTGGATATGGGGCCTGCTTTTCTCTTTCTCAGTGTGCTCCTAAGGAGAGGGCTTTAATCAGATTTTCTGGGAGATCTGGGATCTCACAAAGAAACAAATGCTTAATTTCTAAAATCGTCTAGCGCCCAGACAGGCTTTGAATCGCCTGTCCAAGATGGCCCCTCATGTGGCTTATCACATGTGACCTCAGTTGCTGCCTCTGGGAAATGAGCGGCTCTTATAGCAGCATCAGGTTTGTGGGGGAGGGTGCAGCCACCCGCAGAGGCTCCGACAATGTTGGTGAAATTAAATCACTCTGTTAAAATCAGTCTCTGTGAAATTAAATCCCTCAATCTTAAAACCAACATGGACCATTGAATGGCAGCAAGAAAGACTGTTTGGTTTCTCTTGTGAATAGCAGCTTTTCTTCTTCGTGCTTTTAAAAATGTCCTTTTTACAACTCCAATGCCGGGGAATATGACATCTAACAAAAATGCATACGTGTTTCTCTTTTGCCCCAGCAATCCCACTTCCAGCAATTGGCCCTAAAGATACACCTCCGACAATGTGAAAATACATATGCACAAGGTATTCACTGCAGCATGATTGATAATTGCAAAATATTGGCAACAATGTCAGTTCCTATACATAGACAGTGGCCGAATAAACGGTGGTACAGTCACACGAGGGAGTCCTATGCAGCTGTAAAAAGATCGAGGAAGAAAGCTATGGGTGGATGAGGAGTGATTTCCAGGACATACTGTTAAGTGGAAAAAAGCCAAGTGCATAAAAGGGTATGCAACCCTTCGTGTAATAAACAAGATGATATAAGAAAACATATGTATATTTGCTTACCTTTACAAAAAAGAAACATACGAAGGCTAAACCAGCACATATTGAGATTGGTTGCCTAGAGGGCTGGGTGAGGGCCAGCTAGAAGAAATGGGACAGAGAAGTGACACTTCTTTTTGTCACAACAAAATACTTGTTGATAAAAGTTCTGACTTTTGAAACCATGTTAATGTTTCACGTACTTAAAAAAATAAATGAAGTTAACAAGGATGGGGTAAAATCCTAAAATGGAATACAGACAGAAACAAAAGAACCTTAATCATATTTCAAACACAGCTTCACTGAAGGCAACCAGGAAGAACTAACCCAAGTAACTTTTTTTTTAATATCTTGAACCATCCTTTTCAAGGTTAAAGAACCCAGAACATGCCATCGTTTTCACAGCTGTACTAAAACACATTTCCCAGGTGGTTGATGCTTTAGAATGTATATGTGTATTCTCCTTTGTTTCTGATAGTATCTGAAAGAATCACTTATTTTGTACTGGATCCCATTTATACAGTTCAAGGGTAAAGTTGATATGAAAAAATTAACTTACTATAAAGGAAAACTCTCTGAGTGAAGTTCATCCAGTGCTTTTGAAGAACCCTTAAGACTGCAAAGGACTGAAGTGCCTAATAAAATTGTGTCTCTATTCTTTGCTCCAGTTAGTTTTAATTATTTTGCTTTGTTTGAAAGTTAATATTGCTGGAATGAAATTTGGCCTAAAAGGAAACAAGGAAGAATCAGTTAAGAAGACACGGGTATTATTCTGACTGTAGATGGTAGCAGCAGGCTTCCATGACCATAAACTTGGGAAGAATTTTGGGGAATTACAAAATGAGCGTTCAGTGGGACATCATATTTTGATCATCTGGGCAGAAGAGTGGGAGTTTCTTCAGAGAGTTGTGGTCGTCTTAGTACCTTGTAGTGAATTTGGTATAAAGCCGGGATCCTAGGCACAGGCCTGGGGATGTGATGGTCCATCGGTGTCAGCTCAGGGCTCTTGGTGGAGGCTTCGTCCTTTCCCATGTTTGTTGTATTACACTGGCAAGGAGTTGTTTTAACTAGTCTTCTGCCCTTTTCAGTATATTTCTATTTGTAAATTTTATTCAGGGGTGATTTCATAGCACAGGTTTGGAAATATCCACTTTCACTTTGGTTTTCAGTGATTTCGCTGTCCTTGCCCCATTGCATGTTCGAGGACTTATCCCCGAACTGGCAGCACACCCTTTTCCTGTGTGTTTCATCATAACTGTGATTAAGGGCTAGTCCTCAGCACTCAGACATTTTACATTCAAATGCCAGTTTAGGATTCCACATTTTCAAGTATACACTTGCAGTCAGCCATGAGAACGACGTCAGTTTTCCATTCTACACTGAGAGCTCAGCAGAATTTGCCATTTGGTCATTTCCTGTAGCACAAGCCATTGTGCCAATCTGGGTGTGAAAAAGGCATGTGCTCCAAATCCTTTTCTTAGGACAAAGCCGCAGAGGCATATCACCGACTAGATTCTCCTGTTACAGCTCTTAATCCAGTGAACGCTGTGTCGGGCTCACCTTCCACGGGTCGGGTTGGAGCCCACCTGTGGCTTGTCGGTGGGACTGCATTTAGAGCTGTTGCTGAGGGCTCATTTCCATGGACTGTAAGACAAAAAGATAAGGAAAGAGGTACATTTTCTACTCCCTTCTTACCCATCTTTGATCTTTGTAAATCCCAAGGTGTTTTTACATTCTTCAGTGCTGCTTTTAGAGCCGCTTTCGTTGTTGTTGTTGTTTAATACTATATTCCCACTGCAGCCAGTTAAGGACATGTAAATAAGTGATGGAGAAGCAAAACGAAATTCCAGACCAAGCTTTTCCATTTACCATGAAATTGGTTAAAAAAACAAAATGATGCTGATTTCTCACATACCATCTGGGCCACATCACTCCAAGGAGACTGTCTGTGTCCCTCCCAGCATGTCTCTTTCGCGTGGGACACCCACATTCCCACACACCTTCCGAGTCATCCTGTTGCTGTCTTAACATTTGTCCCATGGTCTTCCCACCTTTTCTTTAACATGGTCAGTTCACATAAGGTTGTGTTATGTTGTCATTTATCTTCAGTCTTCTTACTTTCTAGGAACTTCCTGTAGAAAAGCCCTCCAAACAAAACAAACCTTAATTGACTAAATAAAGATAATGCATGCTCAACTTAGGATAAGCACTACGGCAAAGCATATGAAATCTACCAAGCTTGCAAGACCAGTTGAAGCTGACTCAGAAACCCTAACACACAGCTGATTGCCAGCGGGCTTCTTGTTGCCCTGGTTAGAGTCAAGCATCTGCTTCTTCACCGGCGCCCAACACATGTGCTGGGCTCGCAGGTGATTGAGATGCACAGAGGAGGGCGCTATAGAACGGGCTAGCTGACCCGGCTCCTCTTCACGGGACTGGTAACTCAGACCTGAGCGTGGCCCTGGCTTTTGGCACAGAGCAGAGAAAGGAATGAGTTGAACCTAATCTTGCAAAGCAAGTTCGCTGTTTTATCAATAGTTTGTTGTAGATTTCAGGGATGACGGATTCTGATGCACTCGTTTTATAATGTTTTGGTCACACCAGCTCTTGATGCCTTCCTCTAAATGAATTGTAGACGGAGGCATTTAGCTTCTTTCTTGGCCTGTTTTTTGTTGTTGTTGTTTGTTTGTTTGTTGTTTTTTATCACAAGCCGATTGCCAGCATAATGGAGAGGAAACCAGATTGGATATGGACTCTTTTTTATGCCTCTTCCAGTGTCATGTTTATATATCCAAATGGACGTTATCCTCTCAGATTATTATCTGGCACTAATTTATAACTGTTACATTATCAGAGACGGTAGCAATATATCAGTGCCCGGGATACATCACAGGCCTGTATAGATGTATGTCTACACCTAAGGGTAAATGAATTTACTTATCAGGTTTTACACATCAGTCTCTAATAGAGATTTTAAAAACCCAACGAATTGGCCTATATCTGAGTATACAAGTATCATTTCTCCATGCATTATTATATGCCTTCCCTCTAATTAATGACTGAGTTGGTGGAAAATGGCTGTTTTATTCGTGGTTTTTTTGTTGTTGTTGTTCTCAACTTTAAAAGTAATCTACCTCTTAAAATTTGTAGTTTAATACTTGTTTGGTGAATTTGTGCCACTTTAACCCTTTCACTATCATTCCCATTTTGTTACATTTCTGTTATGGGGACTTTATGTTGAAATATTGTATAAAGCGTTTGTAGCAGTTTAAAAATAAAATATTTAAAATTATTTAAATTGTTTTGGACGCTTCAATTGTGTTATACATGATTTACATTTTACCTTTTGTTTGAGTTGTTAATCTGGAGAGTGTTCTTGTATTGAAGTTTGCTGTTCGTAATTTTATTGTTTCTTGTTGGAGAGTGATATAAAAGACTATTCTGATGAAAACATTAAAATTTACAAATTGACATACAAAAGGGGTTGTCCGTTGATTTTAACCAATGTAGCCTTGAGAGAGAGAGAGAGAGGTTAATTATAGACAGACAAGTTAAGAGTGGTGTTTGCTATTTTTCCCCTTCCAGCATGAAATAAATCATTTGAGCTTGTCAGATGTACAGAAAGTTTTCTTATGCTGTTGCTAGCAAGCACTTAATGACAGGGGGGAATTCAAATGATGCATTTTATATCATTGCAACCAATAAAAAACTTTCTAAAAGCTGTGAAAAAAAAATCCTACCAGGGATTGAACCCGTGCCCCCTGCAGTGGAAGCACAGAGTCCTAACCACTGGACCGCCAGGGAAGTCCCAAACTGAAGTAACTTTTGAACAAGGTATCCATCAGGCTACAGACAAAATGGACTGTAACAAATACCTCTAGTTGGTAGACTTCTCTTCCACAGTGAATCAGGTTAGTGAATCTGAAACTACTGAATGTGTACTTTAGGACTGAGCAAATAAGTAAAATTCTTGTGGCTAATGAGAATCAGGTTTCTCACTGTTGGAGAAGGGAGTTACAAACAGAAAGGGAAACAGAGAAAGGCTCGGATGAACACTCTGGTGTTGGATTGGTATTGTACAGTAGATGTCAGTAGGAACTCATGGATTTTAATGTATAAGTAGAAAGATAGATGTGTGTATGGATTTACATACATATGTGTATATGGATTCACAACATATACGCATCCATATTATATCCTAACTCTGTCCACGGAGAGGGCCCAGAATCAGCAACACTACAGAAGCAATGAGCACTTCTAGTGCCCAGATCTTGGTGCCCTAAGTGCCATTATCCACTCAAAGAAAACGAAGCTTCTTTGGAGAAATGTCTGAGTCCAGGGCCAGGACTGGGAAAGTACAAGATGAGCCTGAAACATCTTGATGTGATCTAAAGGAAAGATGTGCTTTAAAAAATGATGGAGACATGCCAAAAGGACACAGGAGCCAGCTCGAAGAGACTCCCACTGGCCAAAACTAGAACAATTTGAGCATTAAAATAAATAATCACAGTTCTTTTAAACAAATGGCGTTGGGAAAACTGGATATCCACATGCAAAAGAATGAAGTTGGGTCATATCATATACAAAAATTAACTCACAATGGATCAAACATATAAATGGTAGACCTAAAACTATAAAACTCTTGGAAGAAAACAGAGGGAAAGCTTCATGACATTGGATTTAGTAATGATTTCTTGGATATGACACCAAAAGCACAGGCAACAAAAGAAAAAAATAGGTAAGTCGGCTATGTCAAAATTAAGAACTTCTGTGTATCAAAGGACACAATCAACAGAGTGAAAAGGCAATCCATGGAATGGGAAAGAATATTTACAAATCATATATCTGATAAGGGGCTAATATCCAGAACATACAAAGAACCCCTACAACTCAACAACAACAACAACCATTTTCAAATGAGCAAAGGACTTGAATAGACATTTCTCCAAAGAATATATATAAATGAGGCCAATAACCACATGAAAAGATTATAAACATCACTAATCATTAGGGAAATACAAGTCAAAACCACAGTGAGGGGCTTCCCTGGTGGCGCAGTGGTTAAGAATCCGCCTGCCAAGGCAGGGGACACGGGTTCGAGCCCTGGTCCGGGAAGATCCCACATGTCGCGGAGCAACGAAGCCCGTGCGCCACAGCTACTGAGCCCGCGTGCCACAACCACTGAAGCCCTTGTGCCTAGAGCCGGTGCTCTGCAACAAGAGAAGCTACCGCAACGAGAAGCCCATGCACTGCAACAAAGAGTAGCCCCCGCTCGCCGCAATTAAAGAAAGCCCATGCGCAGCAAAGACCCAATGCAGCCAAAACTAAAATAAACAAATAAATTTATAATTAAAAAAAAACAAACCACAGTGAGATACCACCTCATACCCATTAGGGTGACTACTGTAAAAATAAATAAATAAATAAAATAACAAAAAATAACAAGGGTTGGTTAGGATAACCTTGTTGGAACTCCTGTGCACTGTTGGTTGGAATGTGAAATGCTGCAGTCATTGCAGAAAACAATATGGTGGTTCCTCAGAAAACTAAGAATAGAATTACCATATGATACAGCAATTCCATTTCTGGACATATAATCAAAAGAATTGAAAGCAGGGTCTCAGAGAGGCATCTGTACACCTGTGTTCATAGTAGCATTATTCATAATAGCCAAAAGGTGGAAGCAACCCAAGTGTTCACCAATGGATGAATGGATAAGCAAAATGTAGCATATACATATAATGGAATATTATTCAGTCTTTAAAAAGAAGGAGATTCTGACACATGCTACAATATGGATGAACCTTGAGGACATTATGCTAAGTGAAATAAGCCAGTCACAAAAGGGCGAATACTGTATGATTCCATTTACATGAGGTACTTAGAGTAGCCAAATTCATAGAAACAGAAAGTAAAATGGTGGTTGCCAGGGGTTGGGGGACGAGGGAAGGGGAATTGATGTTTAACAGGTATGGAGTTTAAGTTTGGAAAGAGGAAAAAAGTTCTGGAGATGGATGGTGGTGTTGATTGCACAACAATGTGAATATATTTAATGCCACTGAATTGTGCACTTAAAAATGGTTAAGATGGACTTCCCTGGTGGTGCAGGGGTTAAGAATCTGCCTGCCAACGCAGGGGACATGGGTTCGAGCCCTGGTCCGGGAAGATTCCACATGCTGAGGAGCAACTAAGCCCGTGTGCCACAACTACTGAGCCTGTGCTCTAGAGCCCACGAGCCACAACTACTGAGCCCGCATGCCACAACTACTGAAGCCCGTGCGCCTAGAGCCCATGCTCCACAACAAGAGAAGCCACCGCAATGAGAAGCCCGTGCACCGCAACAAACAGTAGCCCCCAATCGCCGCAAAAAAAGAAAGCCCGTGCGCAGTAACGAAGACCCAATGTAGCCAAAAATAAATAAATAAATAAATGTATTTCTTTTTAAATGGTTAAGATGCTAAACTTTATGTTATGTGTATTTTATCACAGTTTAAAAAATTATGTTCAGTGAAAGAAACAAGACACAAAAGATTTGTGACTGTATGATTTCATTTATATGAAATGTCCAGAATAAGCAAATCCAGAATTAGATTAGTGGTTGCCTAGGGCTGTCAGGGACAGATAGGGAGTGAATGCTAACAGTCACAGGGTTTCTTTTTGGGGTGATCAAAATATCCTAAAATTAGATTGTGGTGATTTTTGCACAAGCCTATAAATACACTAACTACCATTGCCTTGCACAACTAACTTGGGTGAATTTTATGGTACGTAAATTATATCTCAATTAAGCTACTTTTATAACTACATAAAGAGAGTAACTGGGACTTCCCTGGTGGCGCAGTGGTTAAGAATCCACCTGCCAATACAGGGGACACGGGTTCGAGCCCTGGTCCGGGAAGATCCCACATACCATGGAGCAGCTAAGCCCGTGCGCCACAACTACTGAAGCCCCCGCACCTAGAGCCCGTGCTCCACAACAAGAGAAGCCACGCAATGAAGACTAGCCCCCGCTCGCCGCAACTAGAGAAAGCCCACGCACACCAACGAAGACCCAACGCAGCCAAAAATAAATTAATTAATAAATTAATTTTAAAAAGATAGTAACTGATTTTAACCTGTAAATTTTGAGTCCCACACTGATACAAATAAACAAATGAATAAATAAATACATGGGGAAGAAGAGAAAGCTCTTTCTCACAGTAGAATCCCAGCTATACATGTAAAAGAAAATCATCATATGGCCACCATCATAGTAGTAATTGCTTCAGGCAAGAATCACCAATGGATGCTAAACTGGTGAGTGGAAGTTTGACGAAAAATAGGAAAGATACATAATCTCAAAGTATGTCCCTACAAGATACTTATTAATTACAAAGGGGAAAGAGTACATTTCCGTGGAGAAACCTGGAAAACACCACCTTAATCGAATGATCAAAGCTAATACCAACAATTTGGAATTAACCAATGCTTTGTGCTTCCGGATACACTGAGGAGAACACAGCGTCACTTCTGTGGAATTCCTGCCCAAAATGCATAATCCAAATCTAATCTTGAGGAAACATCAGATAAACCCAAATTTAAGGACATTCTTCCAAAGCACTGACCTGTGCTCTTTGAAAACATCAAGATCGTGAAAGTTAATGGAAGATGGAGACATTGTTCCAGATTGAAAGAGACCAAAAAGACCTGATAAAGGAATGCAGCTCGTGACCTAGGATTTCCTTTTCCTAGGAAATAAAAGGACAGTATTGGCACACCCACTAGGATGGCTAGAATCAAAGAGTCAGATAACAAAGTGTTTGTGAAGACGTGGAGAAATTGGAACCCTCAAACTCTGCTGGTAGGAACGTAAGAAAATGTCCTTGTTCTTAGAAATTTTATACTGAAGTATTTAATTGAAAGGGCATCACACCTGCAACTACGATCAAATACTTTAGAAAAAATTATAGATAGATAGATAGACAGATAGATAGATAGATAGAGATATACTGAGAGAAAAAGAGAGACAAAATGAGAGAGAGAAAACATTCTGAGGCTTGGCAATTTTTTTTTTTTTGTCAATCTAATAAGCAAAGAATGGGATCTCTTTGTCTTAATTTTCATCTTTAATTACAGGGAGGCCATTTAAAATGTCCTAGAAACTATAACCCAGAATGACTACAAAGGCTATAAAGTCTGACAGATATTTATTGAGTGCCCACTCTCTACTAAGCTCCAGCGGTAAAAATATGAAACATCACACCTAGTAGATATGAAATCATATCTGTTGTTTTAATTTTGCATTTCCCTGATAAAGAGATTGAGTTATCTTTTCATATATTATACATATTGGCCATTTCAAGTGACTTCTGCCGTGAATTACCTATTCATGTCTACTGTCCATTTTCTAGTGTATTGTTTGTCCTTTTCTTATTGATTTGTAGATGCCCTTTATATGTCCTAGAATCTAGAGACTAGTTCTTTGTCACACACATCAAAAGACTAGATGGAAACAATCAAGTCTGTGAAGCTCAGGGTACGCATAGTGAGGATCTTCCAGTTTTAAATGCCAGGTCTTGCAACCAAAGGAAATATTTCTTGCTCGTGCTGTGGGTCATTGTTGACTCGATTTGAGTATGTTTGAAAACTGAGGAAAAAATTAGAATGAAGTCTAAGTCATAAAATTTATGGCCTGTATTCTGCTGTTAAGGAAAGGAATTAATATTTGTGCATCTGGCCTATGTAATTATCCATTACAGTTGACCACTGAACAACTGGGGGGGGGGGTTTCAATCCGTTTATAATTCATAGCCGGCCTTCCATACCCACAGTTCCTCCACATCCCAGGAATCAACCAAACAAGGACTGTGTGGTACCGTAGTATTTACTATTGAAAAATATCCACCTATCAGTGGATTGTGCAGTTCAAACCTGCGTTGTTCAAGAGTCAACTGTTAAATATTTTTCATTTGTAATATATGCATATTCATTTATGAGTTAAAACTCCATTTAACTTCATGTTAACATTTTTTTAAAGAGAGGAGACATGCATTTCTCTTCAATTGCCATTGGTATTTCCAAGCAAAGAACTGCTAATCCCACTCTTTTGTTTAACAGAAAGGGACACTGAAGCCCGGGGAGTGGGCATGGCTTGCCCAGCTCCATACAGGCAGGCATTAATCTGATTAGAACCTGTTTTCCTTAGCTCCTCAGGTCAGGGTGGGGTCCAGCTTGACCTTGGCTTCCTTCTCCCTTCCACTTGATAGCTAAGTAAGTATGCAGTCCGTGCCCAATAAATGCTCCTTTGGAAAAAGGCCCTTCATCAGCCTAGGGACAGAGCGGAGTGTCCAGACACTGCAGGGTAGGGTAGGCAGACAGCAAGTGCTGCATAAATCCTCAGAGTTGGTGCAGATAGGGCCCAATACAAACCATTGTTGGGGACGCTGTAAGTGCTTTATAAATGCTCCCAGTCGGTGCTCCGTACTAGCCTCCGGAAGGAGTCCCTAAGGGAAAGCACAGGCGCCTAATTCTTGCTCCTAGGTGACAGTCAGTACTGGTGTTTCTGGCCGGTCCCTGGTGCTGGAGAGGGTTGGAAATTCCCATAGTTCCTTCACAGTATGGGAAAGGAGAGACCTCGGTTTATTTTCCCATCTGTGAAAAGGGGGCACAACAGTGACACGAAGACGTGCGCGGGTGGGCAGTTTCGGGGGCGAGGCCGATGGCTGGGGAAACGGACTTTCTCTCCTCCCTCCCCCATCTTTCCCATCTCGGCTTCCAAGGATTAGGAATTTGGCGTTTGGACAGTTTGTTCTTGGACGGCCAGAAGACCTCCCGACGCGACCCTTCAGGGACTGGCACATCAAGAGGTCGGAAAGGTGCGGGATCCAACGTTCCACGCGCCGACGTCCTCCCGCGCCCGGCTCCCCTCAACCTCCCGCTCCTCCTTCCCTCAATCCTCCCGCTCCCCTCCTCCTCCGTCCCCGCCCCGCTCCTGTCCTCTTATTGGCCGAGCGGGCCGGCCGGGCCTCCCCGGGATTTAAAGGGCCCGCTCTCCGCGCCGCCCTGGGAGCCGCAGCTGGTCCCGGCCTTGCGGCCTGCGGGGGAGGCTGCCCGGAGGAGGCGGCGACGGTGGCGGCGGCTGTACGTCCCCGGCCCCCTGGACCGCAGCTTTCTTACTGCCAGGTAGGTCGCCGGTAGTGCACGTGCGGCTCTCCCGCTCGCATCCTGAGCCGGCCTCCCCTTGCGGGTCTGCAGCGCGTGTGCTAGGGCCCCCTCTCCATCACCTTTCCAACTCTCCCTTCTGCTGTGTCCCTTACCACCACCTCCACCTCCCTGCAGCCCCCGGGCCTGGGCAGGGCTTTGTTGGCGGCCGGGAGAGGCCGGGTGGGGGTGGGATGGGGCGCGCGGGGGATACAGGACACCCCCCACATCCGTTCAAGGAGAGATGCACACGGCCCCCAAGTGTCACAGGATCTCCCTCTCTGCCCTCCACACTGAGTGACTCTACCTCGGAAACCAGGGAGCCCCCCAATTTGATATACGGGCCTAGAATGTACACCATTCAATCACTATCGGACCCGGACTGTTCCCAGCATACAAGAAACACAGGTCCTTCATTCACCGCAGGTCATGGGCTGTGTGTGTGCACCCAGAACACCCCCCCACACACAGCTGGCGGCTCAATCTGATGTACCTGACACTCACACCCTCCCCCAGCCCCCCAGTACCCTGTCTCTACAAGGGTTGGACAGCCCCAGACTGAAATCTGAGTGCTCAAGTCCATCTCTTGAGCATCGTCTGCCCCGTGGACATCCCAGCTAAGCTCCTTCTATGTCCCCCCTTTGGCAGGTCTATCCATCTGTCCATCCATCCGTGGGGGTCCACAATGGCCACCTTCAGCCGCCAGGAATTTTTCCAGCAGCTGCTGCAGGGCTGTCTCCTGCCTACTGCCCAGCAGGGCCTTGACCAGATCTGGCTGCTCCTTGCCATCTGCCTCGTCTGCCGCCTCCTGTGGAGGCTTGGTAAGTGCCTGCCACACCATGGGCCCCCACGCCAGGCCAAATCACACCTACCACGTTCATCCATACCAAGCCCCACTTTATCCTGACACATCTTGCTAAGCCAAGCCAGGCTCATACACGTCCAGCCTACCACAGCCCACCAGGCTAAGCGCCATTCTACCACACCACGTCCTACTAACCCAGCCACCCCATGCTACACCACACCAAGCCACATCCTGCCATGCCAAGCCACATCCTGCCATGCCAAGCCATACCTTTCCGTATCCCTGGGTTCTGGGACTGTTGAAAGCTGAGGTTCTTGGATATTGGGATCCTGAAATGCCTACATCCCAAGGTTATAAGATTCTGAAATGCTGATGTCACAGGGTTATGGAAAGTACCGTGTATCTCAAAGTGCCGTGTTATAGAGTTTGGGGATTCTGACAAGTTGAAATTCTCACATTCCAGGCTTCCAAAATGCTGGCATTCTGGATTTCTGGAATCAAGGCATGATAAAGTCTCTGGATTCTAGGATTCTGGAATGTTTCCACAAATCGTGGCAAGCCTATATCCAAACAACAAGATCCCAAGTACCCGAGATTCCTATGGGATGCTGAGAATTTTGGAAATCTGAGATTCAGAAGTTCTACGCTTTCTTTTTTCTTGTTCTTTAATTTTAAATGGATGTTTTATTTTTTCCCCAGGTTTATCATTTTGAAAAGTTTCAAAGTTACTGAAAAGCTAAGTTGAAAGAATAGTACAATGAACACCCATATATGCATCACCCGATTCTCCAACTGTCAACATCTTGCCACATTAGCTCGCCCTATCTACCTATCTATCTACCTATCTACCTATCTATCCGTCCGTCCATCTGCCTATCTCTCTATCTATCATCTTCCTGAATCACTTGAATAACCTGCTGACACTTCATCCCAAATCCTCTTGCGTGTGTCCCCCAAGAACAAAGACATCTTCCCCCCACAGCCATAGTCTCAACCATCACCCCTCAGGAAATTTAATCTTGATGCCATAATATTATTCAATATAAGTTATTCAAATTTCCTCCAGGGTTCCCAAAGTGACCTTTATAGATGTCTCTTTTCTTTAAACCCAAGCCCTGCCACCTCCCCAGCTCCCCAACACCTGCTTTGGGCCCCCTGCAATCCCACCACGTTCCAACCTCTAAGCCTTTCCCTGAGCTACGTCCTCTGCCCAGGCTGCCCTTCTACCAGCCCTGCTCTAATTCCCTTTCTTGTTCTCTCTCTCTTTCTCTCACCCAAAGGGTTGCCATCCTACCTGAAGCATGCAAGCACCGTGGCAGGCGGGTTCTTCAGCCTCTACCACTTCTTCCAGCTGCACATGGTTTGGGTCGTGCTGCTCAGCCTCCTGTGCTACCTCGTGCTGTTCCTCTGCCGACATTCCTCCCATCGCGGCGTCTTCCTCTCCGTCACCATCCTCATCTACCTACTCATGGGGTATGGGTGTATGTCCTCATCCCCACGCTGTCAGCAGAAGGGCGGGGGTATCCCCAGGCCGCCCCTCCTGAGGCTGTCCAGGACAGGGAGGACGTGGGGTGTTTCTGGAGGGGGTGGAAATCTGGGAGACTTGTTCTTTCTGAAGGCTACACAGAACAGGCTGGACTTGAGCTCCCCCTGGAGGAGGGAGCCCTGGAGAACTATTCCTCCATGAGGTTGTGCAGGGCAGGGAAGGGTATACCCTCTCTGCACCTTGGTTTCCCCCCTTTGTGGTATCTGAGGCCAGGGGAGTCATAGGGCCAAGACCACCACCTTTTTCCTCAGTGAGATGCACATGGTGGACACCGTGACATGGCACAAGATGAGAGGTAGGCAGCCCTGGCCCTCTCCCCTGCCCCAGCCCTCCAGCCCCACTCCACATCTCCTAACTCCCCCCACCCTGTCTTTCCTTCCCCACTTTTCTCCCTCATCTGCCTAGCCCACTGGACACGCAGCCCTTAGATTCCCCTTACATCTGTGTTTCTCTCTACCATGTCTCTTCCCCATCTGTCTGTCCCATCTCATGTCCATGCCTGACTCTCTTGAGTCAGGACATCTGCCAGTCCTGGGCCTACCTGCTCACCTGCCTGTCTGGCCCCATGCCCACCTCTCCACACTTGCTCTTCTTTCTTACCGCCTCTCACCTGGTGTTCCCCATCCCCCCATGCTGACCTGCTCTCTGCTCATCCACTTGACCATGGGCACCACACCTAGGGGCCCAGATGATTGTGGCCATGAAGGCGGTGTCTCTGGGCTTCGACCTGGACCGGGGTGAGGTGGGTGCAGTGCCCTCGCCCGTGGAGTTCATGGGCTACCTCTACTTCGTGGGCACCATCGTCTTTGGGCCCTGGATATCCTTCCACAGCTACCTACAGGCCGTCCAAGGCCGCCCGCTGGTGAGGTCCTGGGTGGACAGGTGGGCAGGGACCATGGGAAGCCACCATGGGGCAGTGTTCATGGAGCCTTGATCCCCACAGAGCCGCCGATGGCTGCAGAAGGTGGCCCGGAGTCTGGCGCTGGCCCTGCTGTGCCTTGTGCTGTCCACCTGTGTGGGCCCCTACCTCTTCCCGTACTTCATCCCCCTTGATGGTGACCGCCTCCTTCGCAAGTGAGCACAGCCTTCGAGGCCTCTGCCCAGCAGTGAGGGGGTTGGGGAGGGACCTGGGGTCTCCCCAGCTCTTGAGTTGTCTCTTAATGCTTCTGTCTGTCTTCTGTTACTACAGCAAGAAACGCAAAGCCAGGTAAATGAGGGCAGGTGCTGAGGGCGAGTGGGGCTGAATGGGGGTGGGTGCACAGTCTGTGACTGATCGGTTCTGTGAGTCTGAGACTGTCTGACCATCCACCCGGTGACTAGACAGAGACTGAGTGTCTGTGGCTGTGGTTTGACCAAGATTGGCCGTATGACTCCGTGTACAATGGATACTCCGTCACATACTGTGCCTGGCTGTCTGTCTGTTCTGCTATTTCACCACCAGAAGCAAGTTATGTGACTGCAATGGGGAGCCACAAGTATGTGTTGGTTGGTGACACTGACCTGTCTGTGACTCTAGCTAGGGGTTTGTATAGGTTGTTTACCTATCAGCCAGGGACTCCTGTGTGGGACTGGAGTTCTGGCTGTCTGGCTGGGCGGTTGCCCACAATGGGAGTATGTGGCTGTCACTGGATAGGATAAATCTGGCTTGTCTGTAACCCTGGCTGGGAATGGGTCTGACTGTCGCGTGTCGTGCGCATGTCTGTGATGGATTCTGCCTGTGGGTCTGCCTTCTCTGGCTCCTTGGTATTGTCTAGCTGAGGGGCAGAACCGACCATCCACCCCTGGTGTGACTAGGATTTCATCCAGCTATTTTACTGTATGACCTTCTCCCCTACTTATTGGCCGCTGATTGTGTCTGATGCTGAATGAGGCTCTGAAGGGTGGAATGACTTGCCCAGTGTCACCCAACTAAGCAGCCAGGCACTAATCCCAGGCCTGAATCCAGAACCTATGCTTTTTCCAGTGTAAGATGCTGCCTGTCTTTGACCGTGTCTGATTGTACAACTGACAGGATGACTGAGTGCAGAATTGTGTGTGCATGCATAACAGGGTGCTTGATGGTCTCTGTGCCTAACTAAAGGACTTCCGGGTACCTTATGGTCACCGAATCAGGTCAGAGAGCTTGGAGTCTGATAGTATGTGTGTCTGGCCATGTGGCTGTGAGGTCAGCCTCTAACAGTCCCTGGGTCTGGATGTCTGGCCACGTGAAGCTGCAGGACCGTGTCATATTATAGGGCAGCTCACACATCCATTTGAGCTACCTGAAACTAACTGATGGTGTACGGATGGATAGATGTGTGTGACTATCACAGCGCACCTCTTTTGCTGCCATATTTGTCTGTCTTGTTGATGAACAACTCAGGCCAGCCTCCAGGGCCTCTCTGACTCTCTTTCCTTTCTTCTCTGCTGCCTTCCTGACCCCTAGGGGCACCATGGTAAGGTGAGTCCACAGAGAGGGGCCAGGGATGCTGGCACATGGTGGGGTGTCATGCTGGGGCCTGGGCGTGATGCCTCTCTCTCCCTGGCTCCTTTCCCGCAGGTGGCTGCGAGCCTATGAGAGTGCTGTCTCCTTCCACTTCAGCAACTATTTTGTGGGCTTTCTGTCCGAGGCCACGGCCACGTTGGCGGGGGCTGGCTTCACCGAGGAGAAGGATCACCTGGAATGGTGGGGAGGGCTGGGGAGCCCCATCTCCCACAGGGTGCTGCCTAGAGGAGCTGCAGGGAGGAGGGGGGTGTTCCCGGGGGAGGGAACAGCCAAGAACAAAAGTGTAGCCGTCAGGTGGGTTGAAATCCCAAATGAGTTTGCGTGTCTCTTTTGCCCATAGGGACCTGACGGTCTCTAAGCCACTGAACGTGGAGCTGCCCCGGTCCATGGTGGAAGTTGTCACAAGCTGGAACCTGCCCATGTCTTATTGGCTAAATAACTGTGAGTCACCAAGTCACCACTCCAAGAGAGTTGGCAGTCCTCAACCCACACCCCTTTCACACATTCATACAACAAGCTGAAGATAGTAGGGACCAAAAAAATCTCCCAAATCCCTGCCCTTGTGGAGTTGACATTTTTGTGGGGGTAGCAGTATAATAATAAAAATAAAATACACAATAGTTCAGGTAGTGATAAGTGCTATGGTAAAAAAATAAATAAAGCAGGTAAAGATGATCTGGGAGTGTTAGGAGTGTGTGAGTAGGGGTAGATGCAATTTTAAATACATCATCCAGAGCAAGTCTCACTGAGGAGCTAACATTTGAGCAAAGACCGGAAGAAGGTGAGAGAGCAATCAATGCAAACATGTAGGGGAGGAATTTAACACATGGAAGGAACAGCAAGTGCAAAGGCCCTGAGGCAGGCGCATACCTGGCACATGTGAAAAACAGTGAGGAGACCAGTGTGGTGGGATCAGAGTAAGCGAGGGGACCGGTGGCAGGAGGTGAGGTTGGAGAGGTTACAGGGCCTGGTTCTGTAGGGCCTTTCTGGTCACAGGGAGGACTTTGGCTTTTTCTCTGAGAGAGATCTCAGAGCATGGGTCTGAGCAGAGGAGGTCCATGGGCTGACTTAGGTTGTACCAGGACCCTCTGGCTACTGTGAGGACAGACGGGGAGTGGGGGAGGGCAGAGTGGAAATGGGGAGGAGAGGTCAGATTCTGGATAAACTCTTAAGACAGAACTGACAGGATTTGCTGAGTTTGGTTATGGGCGTCAGGGGGCGGGGGGCAGATCAAGGGTGATAGTGAGGCTTTTGTCCTGAGGAACTGGAAGGGTGTAGTTGACACTGGCTGCACTTGGGAAAGACTATAAGGAGGAGCAGGTTGGGAGGGAAGATCAGGAGCTAACTTTTAGACAATGTGAAGTTGGAGGCCGTTATAAAGAGACTTCATCCTGGGGGCCCCAAGAGGTTGTGGGTATCCTCACCCTGCCCTATGGCCCTCCAGGAAGGGCAGGGGGGAATCTCAGGAGACTCTTGCCCCACATCTCCCCCCTGCAGATGTTTTCAAGAATGCTCTCCGCCTGGGGACCTTCTCAGCTGTGCTGGTCACCTATGCAGCCAGCGCCCTCCTGCACGTGAGCAGGGCAGAGCGGGACCAGGGTGGTAGCTGGATGGGGGTGGTAGGGCCTCCTCGTCACTCACCTCATTGCCCCCCACCCCCACCCCAGGGCTTCAGCTTCCACCTGGCTGCGGTGCTGCTGTCCCTGGCGTTTATCACTTACGTGGAGCACGGTGAGGGCGGAACCCAGCCCAGTAGATGGGATGGAAGGTTGGTGGTGGGCTGGAACCATGGTCCCCTGAGGCTAACCTGACGCCCTTACCTCTCCCCTGCCCCGCATCTGCCCTAGTCCTCCGAAAGCGCCTGGCTCGGATCCTCAGTGCCTGCATCTTGTCGAAACGGTGCCCACCAGACTGTTCACACCAGCATCGCTTGGTGAGGGTTCAGCCTAGGCAGCCTTGTGTCCAACTCTCCCCCTCAAAAATGACTTCTGTCTCCATCTTTTATCTGTCTCAGGGTGCCCAGCTTCCTCTTCCAGTGCCCGAACCACCCCCATAACCTCACCTCTATTCACTGGCATCCATTTATCTAACGAACATTTATCAAGCAACTGCTATATACCCACCTAGCGTTTATTTTCCCCAGTGAACATCTGTTGAGCACCTGCTGGTATCAGGCACTGTTCTAGGTGCTGGAGACACAGTGGTGAACAAAACAGACCAAAGTCCCAGCCCTCTGGGACAAACATTTTAACAGGGGAGACAGTAAATAAAAAATAAGTCAAGTATAATAGTTTGTTAGATTGTGATTAGTGCCAAGGAGAAAATACATAAGAGAAAGAGAAAGGGAAGTATCAGGGGCTGAGTGGTTTCAAGTTTAAATGGGGAGGTGACTTTTGAGTTCTTTAACTGAAGGAGGTGAGGGAGGGAAGCATTCCAGGCAAAGGGAACAACCAGAGTAAAGGCCCTGAGATGGGAGAGGCCCTGGAATATTTGAGCAACAGCGAGGAGGCCGGTATGGCTTGAGCAGAGTGAGTGAGAGGGGGACAGGTGGGCCCTGTAGGTCACAGTGGGGATTTGCTTTCATTTCAGTCTTTTTTTTTTCTCATTCTTTTTGCAACAAGAAGTATGGAGAATTTCAGATTTGCCTCCCACCCGACAACCAATGTTTATCACCGTAAACCCCCAGCTCAAAGCCCCATCCACCATTCTTCCTCCTCTGCCTGAATACTCACATCTCCCCCAACCTGGACGCTCTCATGCTAACAGTACCCTCATCCTTGGATACCCCTTGAGCTCCCATAGGAGGATCAGAACCATCTCTTTCCTACCCTGGGGGTGGGTGCCCTGGACATCCTCATTCCTGTGCCTTGTGCGTTTCCCTGTGTGCCCCTGCCCAAGTGGGGCTGGGGGATGGTGATTAGGTCCAGCTGCCAAGCATATCCATCTGTTCCCCACAGGGCCTGGGGGTGCGAGCCTTAAACCTGCTCTTTGGGGCCCTGGCCATCTTCCACCTGGCCTACCTGGGCTCCCTGTTCGATGTTGATGTGGACGACACCACAGAGGAGCAGGTGAGGTGGGGCCCTGGGCTGGGGGTTACCCAGGGATGTGCTACCTGTTCATGGGAACCATGAGGACAAAGGTGGGGAGGCCAAGGCATGGGAACCTTGTGTCATCTGTCTCCAGCTTGTGTAGCCACTGCTCCACCGTCCTTCTGTCCCATTGTCCCTCTGGTTGATTCATACTGTTGGGTCTTTTACTTGGGTGAAGTGTGCAAAATACATTTATTTTACTTATAAGATTTATTTTCTAGAGATGGCGTGCAAAATCCAGGTTTCACTTTTTTAAAAGTTAATTATTTCATCATATTTTTATTTAGGTAGAATTCGCAAGATTTCTTTATTTAATTTGTTAAAAAAAATAGTGTTACTTACATTGATTGTGCAAATCCTGGATTCTACTTAAAAAGTGTATGTTAAAATGTATATACTAGTTTTATGCAGGTGGAGTGTGCACATTCCAGGTTTTACTCCTTTTTAAATGAAAAACAATTTCAAAATAATGTTTATTCATATGGCACTAGCAGGATCCCGGTTTAGCTTCTCTTTTAGTTCATTTTTTTTCTTTTTTTTTTTTTGGCCATGCCGGGTGGCTTTCAGGATCTTAGTTCCCTGACCAGGGATTGAACCCTGGCCCCCGCAGTGAAAGCACCGAGTCCTAACCACTGCATGGCCAGGGAATACCCTGAATTAACTATTTAAAGTTTTAATAAAAATAAAACAAAAATTTTGTTTAAAAAGAAGCAAAACCCAGATTTTGCACATTCAACCTGAATAAAAAATTTAAAATTGTTTTTAATGACAAAATATAAAATAATATAAAGTTTTATTTTCAATTAAAAATTTAACTAAGGGAATTCCCTGGCTGTGCAGTGGTTAGGACTCGGCGCTTTCACTGCGGGGGCCAGGGTTCAATCCCTGGTCGGGGAACTAAGATCCCTCAAGCCACGTGGCATGACCAAAAAAAAAGTTAATGCATATCACGTGGTTGAAAAACCAAACAGTATTCAAGATATTCAGGGGAAAGTCTTATTCCTGCCGTCTTACCCCCACCCTCTTACAGGTAACCACTTTTATTCATTTTATTAAACTATCCTTCTAAAATTGAAGCATAATAAGCAGATATAAAAATATATTTTAATTCCCTCCCCCCTGCTTTTTACCCTAAAGGTAACACATGAATGACACTGTGCTGCATGTTGCTTTTTTCACATAATTCCTGAAAACCTTCCACATGAAGACATAGAGTGTCCTCGTTCATTTTTTCCATTGTGACACAATGTAGTTTGTCCCTTATTGGTGGACACCCAGGTGATTCCCACTCTTTTCCTATGGTAAGTGGTGCTGCAGCAAGTAATACCCTCACATCCATGTGGATTCACATAGGTGCAGACAGAGCTGTAGGATCTAGTCTTGACAGCAATGGAGAAGTTACCTTTTTGCCCTCCCACCAGCAGTGTGTGATCGTGCTTGATGCCCCGACAACAGAGTGCCTCTCAGACCTCATGGATATGTTTGCCAGTTTGAGTGGAGGAAGATGATGAGTGAGGCTGAGTATCTTTTCGTATATTTAAGAGCCATTTGGGTTTTTTTTTTCCTTTACTGAAAATGGCCTACTCACCTCCTTTGCTAATTTTTGTCTTTTTAAAAAATCAATTTCTAGGAGCTCTTTATATATAAGGGAAAGTACAGGTCAGAGAGTGGGACTGCCTTGTCTTGTTTTTTAAATTTTTGAAAGAGAAGAAAACACAAAAGAAAAAAACTAAATCTGCTTACCTTTCATATGTACCCAATCTCTTCTCTGGGGCCTCACTCAGGGTTGCAGTGGAGTCACAGAAACGTCCTTGAGCAAAGGATAGGTTTTCCTGAGACCTTCTTTGTTCTTGCTGAGTGGGACCGACCATCACCGCTTTCTCTCCCACAGGGCTACGGCATGGCATACACTGTCCACAAATGGTCAGAGCTCAGCTGGGCCAGTCACTGGGTCACTTTTGGATGCTGGATCTTCTACCGTCTCATAGGCTGAGGCACATCTGTGGACCCTCACAACTCTCTCAAGACCCCTTCTCAGGGTGCCAGCTCTGATGGGGGATGAGGGAAGGCCCTCTCTCTAATTATTGACCCTCTCTCCATCCTTGACCCCCCCAACACCCATACACACACACACACACACACACACACACACACACACACACACACATTTCCATGCCTGTCAATCCCCACCCCACCACAAGGCGGGAAGGGAGTGGTCCCTGCTGGGGCCTAGGGGCGGGGGATGCTTGGGGAAGCAGAGAGGGGGAGATCCAGGGCCTCCCCGCCTTCCTTGTCCCTTTTTATATACAGTTTGTTATTATCAAATAAAAGTAGGAAGTATACAAAAGGCTCACTCTTCACTGCTCAGTGGGGAATAGAAGTGAGTTAGGAAGGGGGCACAGCATGGATAAAGGTTTGGACGCTAGAAACCATGAAGAGGGAGGTTGTGATTGGTTCATGGTTAATTTATTATCATTCATGATTGGATGATGAGCCTGAGGATAGCACTGCTTGATTTGAGTGGGGCCAGGACAGATTGGATACTTGGATGTAGGGGAGGCCTGATACTAATTGGCTGGAAAAACTGAGGGATCCCCATTCGGTTTGGTTGCTCTGACTGGGACAGAGGAGGGAAAGACTGATGAAGAGTTGATGCTTATTGGTCCTTAGAACTGAGGGGTGTGGGTTCTAATTGGATAGGAGGCCTGGGTTGGATCTGGATACTGACTTAGTCTGGGTGCCCACTGGGTTACAGTTATGGAGTTCTGATTGGTTCTTTAGAGTTGGCAGGGGGAGATTGAGGGTCTCCATGCCAATTGGCCAACAAGGCTGAAGGGCCTGGGTTTTGATTGGTTCTTCTGACTTGAAGTCGGGAGAGGTGAAGATGGCCTGAGGGAGAGGCAGAGGCAGCGTGTAGGATTTGATCTGCCTGTTGTATTAACAGCTTCCTTGCCCTTTCGGGGATTAGGATTGAAGGTTGGTCTGAGAAAAAGATTTCGTTGCTCTGCCTTTGAAAATGAGGGCAAAGGTGAGAGGACACAACGCAATGCTGATTCAACAGCACAGAAACACCCGATTTCCGATGTGATTGATAAGGGGATAGGAAATTGAAGCCGCGACTCGCTGCAGGTTGGCTTCCACCGAAAACGCCCACCAACCTTGGCCCTCCCAGCCTCTTCCACGCCTGACTGGGTCTCAACCAACAGCGAAAATGGTACCAACGCGTGAGGGCGGGGTCGGCGGCACAGAGAATTGCTATTGGTTGGGAGCGGCACTGGCCTCCTTCCCACCCCCTCCATTGGCCAGTTCCGTAAGGCGGAACCTGTGAGGGGTTGGGTTTGAACCAGGGATATTTCGGAGCCAGCGAGCGATCCTAGAGAGACCCCGGAGCCGCTGGGAGAGGCTGGTGCAGCCGCGCTGCTGGGTGAGTGCCCTCCGCCTGGCCTGCCACTCCATCCCTTAGTTCTCAATTGCTAAACGGCCAGCCCTCGGCGCGCCTGCGCGAGACCCTACCCTCCCCCCCGCGCCGTCCCACCACCCCCGCCACCCCCACGCGCCTGCGCAGGACCCCCGGCTACCGCGCGGTCGTCCGGACGACAGAAGATCCGCCTTCTCATTGGGCAGCTGAACTAGAGGATTCTAGTTCTGATTGGTGGTCTCTGTATTTGACCCTCCTTTTTCTCTTTAGCGCCCCGCGCAAGGCTCCTCTTTGTTGCAGGTTAGCCGCAGGCTGCGCAATTTCGGGACGGGTCGGGCAGTCCCACACACTGAACCTGAGGGTCGTCGTTCTGATTAGTCTTCTCTCTTCTGTCCTGCAGTTTCCAGGACTACGGGGAGGGTAACAGCTTTCCGTTGCATGATGCAAGACAGTGACCCCTGCAAATGGGACCTTACCTGGTCGTTGTGTCTCCCCCAGCCGACTGTGACCCCTGAGGGCGGGGATCAGGTGGCTCCCCCACCAAAGCGTGACCAATGAGGGCTGGGACCTAGTCTGATTCTTGTGTCTGCCCACCAGACTGTGACCAATGAGGGCAGAGACTAGGCCTGGTTCCTATCTTCCCCAGCAAACTGACCAATGAGGGCTGGGACCTGTTCTAGTTCCTGTGTCTACCGCATCCTATGGCTCCCGGAGGGCTGGAACAAGCTTTCAGTCTTTCTGTGGCCTTATAGTCATGTTTTTTAAAACAGTAAATAATTAGATTATTTTAATCGTGTCTGTATTAATTGGTTAATTGAGTCCATTTACATTTCTTGTCATAATAAACTATTTGGATTTGATTTTATGATCTTATTATGTGCTTTCTGTTTGTTCAGGTTTTTCCTTTCCTTTTATTCTCCTTTCTACATATCCACACACCTCCATCAGCCTACAAAGACATGACCACCAATGCCAGCCCCGTGCACCCATACTGGCCCCGGCACCTGAGGCTGGACAACTTTGTGCCTAATGACTGCCCCACCTGGCATCTCCTGGCTGGCCTCTTCTCCATCTCTGGGGTCTTAGTTGTGACCACATGGCTGTTGTCAGGTCATGCTGCGGTCATCCCACTGGGGACTTGGCGGAGACTGTCCCTGTGCTGGTTTGCAGTATGTGGGTTCATTCACTTGGTGATTGAGGGCTGGTTCAGCCTCTACCACGAGGACCTTCTCGGAGACCAAGCCATCTTGTCTCAACTCTGTGAG
Organism: Balaenoptera ricei; assembly: GCF_028023285.1. Classification (NCBI taxonomy): domain Eukaryota; kingdom Metazoa; phylum Chordata; class Mammalia; order Artiodactyla; family Balaenopteridae; genus Balaenoptera; species Balaenoptera ricei. The sequence continues at coordinate 44,136,841 of NC_082660.1, forward strand.
TCCTGAGTTCTTCAGTGTGCTGTGGAAGGGAATTTCCTGGGCAGGGATTGGCTTAGATGTTTACCCACCCGCCAACTCTTTTCCATTCATTTTAAATAAAATTTTTAAATTTATTTAACTTTTTGTTGCATATATATTCACATGGATCCAAAACTAAACAATTTAAAGAGGTATGCAGTGAAAATCTGCCTTCTATCCACCAGGTTTCCCCAAATAATTGCATATGTTTCTTTTCAGGGTTTTACACATAAATTACACACATAAGCCTCAGTTTGCTCAATTGTAAAAGAGGGATAATAAGTCATATCCAAATATATGTAAGACACTTAGAACAGTGTTTGGCAGATAGTAGATGCCATATAACTTTATTATCATCATCATCATCATCATTTTTATTTTTTCTTTTGTGTAAATGGTAACATGCTATGTACACTTCTGAACTTTGCTTTTTTTAAATGAGGACACTTACAGAACTATTTGACTTTTCCAGTATTGATAGCATTTTCCACCAATATTTTGCTGTTACAAACAATACTCCTTTTTGGCCTCAAGAATTAATCTGCCAGAACATTCTTCTGCAAGTCTCCATGTGGAGATCTGCTTTCATTTCTCTTGGGTAAATATGGAGGAGTGGAATGGCTGGGTCACATGGTAGATGTGTGTTTACCTTTATGAAAAACTGCCAAACTTTTCAAGAATGGCTGCACCAAAAAAAAAAAAAAAATGGCTGCACCATTTTATATTCCCACCGGCAGTATATGAGAGTTCTAGCTTCCCACATCCTCACTGACACTTGGTATGGTCAGGTGTTTCTTAAATTTTAGTCCTTCCAGTGGATGTGAGTGATATCTCATTATGGTTTTAATTTGCTTTTCCTTAATGACTAACAAAAGTTTGAGTAGCTTTCATGTGTTTACTGACCATTTGGAAATCCTCTTTTGTGAAAAACCTATTCCAGTCTCCTATTTTTACATTGGGTGATCTGTCTTTTTCTTGATTCTCTGCTCACTCTTTCATTTACTCATCTGTTCACCTTCTCTCTCTCTCTCTCGCTGTCACTCACTCATTGGCTACGTCCCTCACTCCATCATTTACACCTGCCTCATTTTATTCCACAAACATTTATTGAATACCAGACAATCACAGCAACACTTATTGTTCTGTGTCAGGTTTGCACACATTATCTTGTATACATATATTAACCCTAGAATCCAAACAACTACCCCATTTCACAGATGAGGAAACTGAGGCATGGGGAAGTTGGTCTGAGTTCCTTTTCCTGCTGATATTCTTCATGTATGTCTCTTGTCTTCTTCAGGGAAAGAGTATGCCAAGGGAGACAGCCGATACATCCTGTAAGTGTTTGCCTCTGTCAAGGGAGACCTGTGTTTTGGAGGGGTGGTGAGTCAGGGACCACTAATGGGGTGCCTTGTGGGGAGAGCACAGTGATGCCAGTGCCCCCCAATCCTTTCTCTTGCAGGAATGATACCTTCATGATATGCATGGAGACCGTCACAGCTTGCTTGTGGGGACCACTCAGCCTATGGGTGGTGATCGCCTTTCTCCGCCAGCAGCCCCTCCGCTTTGTCCTACAGCTTGTGGTCTCTGTGGGTGAGGAGAGGGCCCACACTGGGTGCTTGAGGGCTTGATGGGGGATCCACAGACATGGGGGCATCCCTGCGGGTGGGACCTCTCAGTGTGCCCATCCAGGGCTGAGTCAGACTGAATGACAAACTCCCTGAGGTTCTGGAACAGCCACGCCCCTCTTGGCCTGCATTCTCAAGCGAGGTGGGTTCATTTCTCCTCCCACTCCATCACAAAGTCTCCCATGAAGGTTACGGTTACATGAGGTGGCCCATGATGGTGGGAAGCCCCCGGATCCTCCAGGATCAAGATTCTGAGTTTCCTTCATCTGAGATTCAGTCCTCTTATGTTCTTACTTTGTTAACTTTCTGGAAATGTGAGTTCTCTTTAGTCCTGGAATCCTGAGCTGTCTTGAATGAAAGAATTTTGAGCTTCCTTAAATTCTAGAGATATGAACTCTCCTGAGTTCAGAAAGTCTCAGCTTCTGATTTCTGGAAATCTCACTTTTCTGTTTTCTCAAATCCTCAGCCGTATGATTGCAGAACTCTTATGTCTCTGAATTTGGGAATCCTGAGCTCTAATGACTTGGAAAATGGCTTGGAATTGTTCCCCCTCCTTACAGGATTTCCTTCTTCCCTTTCTATCTCCCACAGGTCAGATATACGGGGATGTGCTATATTTCCTGACAGAGCACCGTGAGGGATTCCAGCATGGGGAGCTGGGCCACCCGCTCTACTTCTGGTTTTACTTTGTCTTCTTGAACGCCCTGTGGCTGGTGCTGCCCGGAATCCTCGTGCTTGATTCTATAAAGCAACTTGCTCGTGCCCAGAGCACGCTGGACGCCAAAGCCACAAAAGCCAAGGGCAAGCAGAACTAATGAGTGATGAACTGGGCTTGAACACTGGCTATTGAGGAACTCTCCACCTGCCAGAAGATTCCAATTCTTGCTCTCACAGGTTGGAAGGACAAATCGAATTGATCTGTCAAACTCAGGCTGATGGGTGGACAGGGGGAAGAAAGGAGCTGTGTGGAGCTACAAAGGTACAAGAGAACCTTGGAAGTCTGTGATGGGGACAATTTTTTTAAATCAGGAAATAAAGATCTTGACCCTATACTGAGAGATCTTTAATGACTAACCCCAGAGATGCCCCATGACTGACCCCATAGACCCCTCCAGCACTCATTCCACAGACCACCATTCTCTCAGCCATAGACTGCCATCATCATCATGTAGACCTCAAATCTATGACCTCACAAATCCCCATCACTGACCCCACAGATTCCTCTGATGGCTGATTAGATCCATGAATCACACCTGTCAGCTCTTTTAAGGCGTGGTCATCCACCCACACCCTTGGCGTTTTCTCCGGAACACACCTCTCTTTTTGCAATATGGACAGGCTGAGAATTTTCCAAATCCAAGTTCTTCAGTTTACTCAACCTCTTGTCTCCTGATCAGGTACCCCACAACTACCCCATCACTAACTCCATAGACCCCTCATTACTCACTCCAAAGACCCCCATCACTACCCTAACGATCCCATCACTCACACCACATACTCCATCATTAACAACTAAGATACCCATCACTCTCCCCACAGCCTTTCATTTGCTCCATAGACAGACCATCATTCACCTCACAGACCCCATCACTCGCCCCAACAGACCTCCCATCACGTACAACGCCAAGACTCACCTCATAGACTCCCTATCATGTGTCACACAAACCCTCTCACTCTCCCCACAAACCCCCTATCATTTACCCCATAGGCCTCTTATCACTCACCATACAGATCCCCTATCACCACCCTATAAACTCCCCATAACTCACCCTGCAGAATCCATCACTTACCTTACATACCCCATCACTCACCCTATAGATCCCCAATTACCCCACAGATCTTCCATCACTTACCTCATATCCTATCACTCAACCCCACAGACCACCTATCATGTACCCACAGATACTCTTCACCCTACAGATCCCCATCACTCATCCTGCACTCTCTGTCATTAACCTCATAGACCTTCAGTCATAAAACAAATGGGTACTTGAGGAATTTTGAGGAGATGACAAAGAATGAATAATAAAACTGCAGATACCTGGAGACTGGCTCAGGTAACCTGCGCAGAGCAGGACTTCAGTTTAAATCCTGGTTCCGCTCGAGCCTACAGTGTAGCTTTTGAGAAATGCCTCACTGTTAAGGCCAAAGCTGTGCTTCACTTTCTCACCTCAGATCCATCACTTACCTCATGGCTTACTTAAGGCATGCTGGCCTCTGTGCTCTTCCTCAGACACACCAGGCACAGCCCCACCTTCCGTCCATTGCACTGTCTGCTCTCTGTGCCACTTACTATCCCTTTGGTCTAGAGCATGTTTTCCCCTTTCATTCAGTGCTTTCATCTGTAAAATGATGATAATAATAGTACCTATCTCATAGGGGTTTTATGCAGATTAAAGGAATTAATATATTTAGACTATCTGGCATACACTTTGTTGAATGGAACAATGAACAAATGAAAGAGAAAGTTCTCCCCAGCACTATGGCAAGGACCTCCTTTTTGAATTCCTTGCTTCCAGTATCTTTCCTTCCAGGGCTCTCTCCACAACCAAGACAGGGACATCTGATCACATCATACCCCCATCTAAGACCTGTGCTCCAGGGCCCGCAGGATAAAACTCCAAGCTCTAGGCTAATGTTTTGCTCATTCCACCCTATGGTAATTTTAATGAGAAATAGACTTTCAAACTCCCTGTTGCCATCAGAAAATCCAGCAGTGCCACAGAAGTGTTTTAGAATTGCTGACTTCTCTAAAAAGGTAACGTTAAAGGTAGCATCCATACAATACTGCAGCAACAGCTGGAGTCCAGGTAACTTACAGGACTCCTTTGTGAGAAATTACATCTGTTAAGGGCAGCCTGTACTTTGTCCAAACCATATAGATGTTATACAGTAAAGTGAGGAGAATGCCTTTTTGCGTTTTGTGGCACATAAAGTTTCTCAAAGGAGTCTAAGCTATGTCCAGTATTCAGCTGATATTTGGTGGACACACACCATTCATTTAATAACAGCACCGATCTCAACGTGTTGTAAGGATTCAATAAAAACAAAGGCAAACTTTAAAAAGCTAGGACCTCCAGAGAGCATACAAATGGCTTTTTTGGGTAAATTACTTATTGAAGTATAACATGCGGGCAGAAACTGCAAAAATCATAAATGTACAGCTCCATGAATTTTCACAACGTGTAAACTATTTTTTAAAAGATTCTGGAAAAAGAATTATTCTTTGGTTCAGCGGATTCATTCTAAGTGAGGAGCACAGGCGTTTGAAATAGATGACATCATCTCTAAGCAGAGACGCGAGGCGACTTGGGGCGGGATGTGGAGCCTTGACGTCGTCGCGCAGCAGCTTCCTTTCCCCGCCCAGTTTTCTCGCCCGAATAAGTCGTCACTTTAACACGCACCTAGGTGAACCCGGAAGCAAACTGCCCAAACAACCAAACCAAGGACAAGGGCGGGGCGGGCCCTCAATAGGCGCCTGCACACTGGCTAAAGTGAGGCAAAATGCCCGGCTTTGGGGGGCGGGGCTCCTGGCAACAGCACACTGTGCGCACGCGCAGAGGCGACCTCCACCCTGTGCCAGGTGGGGGGGTGGGTAGGGTCCCGTGGCGGCCTCTGCGCCTGCGCCCGGGCGCAAGGTGGGGCCGCAGGCGCCCGCATTCTGGGGTGTGCGCAAGGGTAGGGGGCAACGGTCAGCTGTCACCCGGAGGCGGGTGGTGGAGGGATGGCGACGGCCTCTGGATCCTTGGACTTGGCCGGCTCCGGAGCGCCCCCGCCTGGTGGGGGAGCCCAAGCGGCAGCTGAGGAGGAAGAGCGAGAGGTGGTGCGGGTCCGAGTCAAGGTGAGGCTGGCGGCCAGTCGTCCAGCCCGCCCAGAGCTCCCTGGGGAAGGGAAGGCGGTGGCTGTCTTAGGCTGGAGGGCGGGACCTGAGAATTGGGGTGTTACGTGAGGGGCGAGGCTTGAGGGCAGAGTGATGGTGGCGTGAGTGGAGGGTGGGGGAGAGGCTGGACCTGGGAATGCGAGGGCAGGGCATGGGGCGTGAGGACTGCAAATGGAAAGGTAGAGGCCTCTGGAATGGATGGGTGGAGATTGTGGGTAGAGAGGAGGGGCTATAGGGCTGGAGGAGGGGCCTTAATAGTTGAGTGGGGCCTTGAGAAATGAGGGAGACTGTTGCTGTCTGAAAAGGAGCCGCTGACATCAGTCAACATATGTGTTGAGAGTGCACTTTTGTGCAAGTCCCCACCCTGGATGAGCGGACATACTCGTCGGGGAGACAAACAGCTCAATAAATGAGATGCTTCAGACACTGGTAAATGTCATGGGGAAATGACGAAAAAGGTTCTGAACTAGGGAGTTACTTTAGCCAAGGTCGTACAGGGAAATTCCCAGAGAGGTACTGAAGGAGCAGAGACCCAAATAAAAAAGAGTCAGGCATGTGCATGTCAGGGGGGAAGAGTGTTCTAGACAGAGGGAACAGCAAGGGCAAAGGCTGGGAGGTGGGGATGAGCTTGGCATGTTCCCTTAGGTTCCCATGTTGCTGGAGCCCAGAGAGCGAGGGGAAGAGTGGTAGGAGGTGAATCGGAGAGGGAAGAGAGGGGCAGATTGTGAAGGGCCTTTGGCGTGTACTCTTGAGTAAGAAAGCTGTTGCAGTGGTTCCAGCAGGCAGTCGGTGATGGTGGCTCAGACTAGGGTGGTGGCACTGGTGGTGATGAGAAGAGGGTAGATTCTGGTGAGAAGTGAACAGATCACTTCAATGTAATAGAGGAAGCTCAAAGGTAGAGGTTTGGGAGTTCAGAAAAGAGAAGATGCCTGAGCTGTGAGTGAGCCAACTGAAGAAAGTGGGAAGGACGTACCAGACTGGGGGATCTGCATAAGCAAAGGCCTGGAGCCTGAATGTGTTCAGAGTAACTTCCAGGAGTTTGGTAGTACCAGAGTGTAAAGTTCAAAAAAGCTGACTGGAGAGAGGCTGGCTGGGGTCCTATAGGTCCACCTGTTGGGGATCCTGGGGTTCCCTTTGAAGAGATTTAAGCAGGGGAGTGTTGTAGATAGATGCGCTAGATTGGTGGCAGCGTGGAGGACTGGTTTAGTGAGGGCCAGACTGGACATGGTGATCCAGGCAACCATCATTGAGGGGATGTAGAAGAAGGATTGGGTGCCTGGACTATTGCAGTAGCCCCCCTCACTGGAACACTCCTTTCTCCTTTGTCCCCCACATACTGTTCATAGAGCAGCCAGAAGGATCCTGTTAAATCCTGAGTCAGACCACATCCCTCCTCTGCTCAGAACCCTCCCAAGCCTCCCCCACCCTCCACTCAGAGCAAAAACAACAGTTCTCCCCATGGCTCAGAACTCCCGCCTTGATCTGGTCCCTGCCACTCACTCCATGTCAGCATGGTGATGTGACCCCTGATGGCCTACCCCTGTCTTCTCTCCGCAGAAATGTGAGAGCTTCTTGCCACCTGAGTTTCGCTCTTTTGCTGTGGACCCCCAGATCACCTCACTCGATGTGTTACAGCACATCCTCATCCGAGCCTTTGACTTGAACGGGTGAGTAACGGGATGCTGGGGAAAACCAGTGGGCCACCCACCTCGACAGCGGTTGTTTGGCATTTTTACTGTTGTTGTTTGGTAAAGGGGGAGGTTGTTTTATTATTATTATTACTATTATTACTATTATTATTATTTATTATTAGTATTAAAATAATCCCACAGTGAACAAACAGCCACATACATATCTTGGAATATTTGGGGAAATCTAGTCATAGGAGTAATATTGCTGAGTTAAACGGTGTATGCTTTTTTAAAATTTCAACAGATGTTTCCAAAATGTTCTCCAGGTAGGTATTACCAATTTACAGTCTCACCAGCAGCACATAAAATTCCTATTTCCCTCACACCCTCACAAACACTGGCTACTAGAAAACATTGGAAAATTTGCCAACCTGATAGATGAAAAGTAGTGTCTCTTGGGGGCAGGTGTGATGGTTATTTTGTTGTCGTTGTTATTTTGGACGAATGCACATGGTAACAAACTCAAAGAATATAAAAGTGATGGGTATTTAGGATGTTTCCATGGTTACAATGGTTATCACACAACATACTTCTTTGCATAGTTGCACAGGTGTATCTGAAGAACAAATTCTTAGTTGTTATTTGACTTTTTGTGCATAAACATTTTTTGTTCTGAAAAATAACATACAGATTGCTTTTTTTTTTATGCACAAGGCTGCTTTCTTCCCACTTCTATCCCTCAGCTACTCTGTTACCCTCCCTAGAGGGGACCACATTACCAGTTTCCAGTGTGCTCTCCAGATACAAGCAGGTGTGTATCTGCTTCTGTTTGTGAAACAAAATAGAAATAAACGATCTGACCTCAGGCTGCCTGAAATCCTTGGCACAGTGCCCAGCACACAGTAGGAAGTTGTTTTCAAAACCATCTATCCTCCTCGGCTTCTTTTGGAAACTGTCCCAGAGGCCTCCAGGGCACTGGGGCACTGAAAGCTGCCATGTCTCCTCTGTCCAGGAAGAAGAATTTTGGTATCAGCTACCTGGGCCGGGATCGGCTGGGGCAGGAAGCTTATCTCTCACTCCTGTCTGACTGGGACCTCAGCACGGCCTTCACCACCGCTTCCAAACCTTACCTGCAGCTGCGTGTAGATATTCGGCCCACTGAGGATAGTGAGTACCTGGTGCCTCGCGGGCACTGCTCTGGGATGCCCCCCTTTCCCCGTGGATGACTCCACTCCTCACAATGCACTCCCTCACAGTGGGCTAGGGAGCAAGGAATCCTGGGTCCAAATCCTGGCTTGGCCACTGGCCCTCAATTTCTTTATCTGTAAAGCAGAGATAATGGTATCTTAGGGCCATGATGACGATTAAACAGGGAAATTCATGTAAAATGCCTGGAAAGGTGCATAGCTGCATAGTGAATGCTCAGAAAGTATTAGCTCTAATAACAATAATGATCACATTTATTATAGCATATAATATAGTAATATATAATTGTATACTGCAATATAATAATAGAGCTACAGTATTATATGTTTCAGTTATAATAATATTGTAAATATAACAATGCTGATTGTAGTCATGGTAATTGTATTTATTCATTCACTCACCCTGCACTCATATTCATTTGTTTGTTCCTTTTATCTCTCAGCCACTTCCAGTCTTCTCATATTTGTTCCCCTAGTCTTACCTGTACTGGTCCCTGGGAGCCCACAGATAAATTAAGACATGGTCCCCAAAATTTGATTATGGAGCATACATTAGAAAATAATAGTGTGTCAGTGTTAAAGTTCCTGGGTATGGTAACTGTATCATGGTTATTGAAGGAAAATATCCTTGTTCTCGGGAAAAACACAGTTAAGTATTAAGGGGTAAAGCATCATGATATCTGCAAATAATTCAGCAAAAAAATAAATGTATATATATGGAGAGAGCAAGATGAAGCAAATGTGGCAAAAATGTGAACAGTTGGGGGAGCTAGATGAAGGACATATGGATGGTCAATGTATTCATCTTTTAACTTTGTCATAGATTTGAAATTTTTTTAAAATAAAAAGTTGTGGAGTGGAAGACACGGTTCCCAGCTTCGGGGAATTCACAGTGCCTATTTGGGGTGACTGAGGCATTTTATTTTACTTTATTTATTTATTTTTAATATTTATTTACTTATTTGGTTGTGCCAGGTCTTAGTTGCGGCTTGCTGGCTCCTTAGTTGCGGCATGCATGTGGGATCTAGTTCCCTGACCAGGAATCGAACCCGGGTCCCCTGCATTGGGGGCACAGTCTTAACTACTGTGCCACCAGGGAAGTCCCGAGGCATTTTATTGATGTCATAATAACATATAAATAGCTAACATGTGTCGAACACTTGGGGCCATTCTGCACACATAATGTTTATTCATTGGATTGTCAAAACAATCCTACAGGGTAGGGACAATCGTTATCCCCATGTTATAAATGGGGAAACTGAGGCTCATAGAGGGGACAGGACTTGTTCTATTCTTACCGTTGTCTTATTTCCCAAGCTCCTGCAAATACACGAGTTTGTTTCTGAATTCCTGATCCCCTTACACTGATCTCTTTGTTCAACCCTAAGCCAATTCTATGTTGTTTTAATCATGTAGCTTTATGATATGTTTTAATGTTTTCCTTTTAAAATTTTTTGTTGAATATTCTCATGCACTTACTGTTCTTTTTTTTAAAATTATGTTATTTATTTATTTATGGCTGCGTTGGGTCTTGGTCGCTGTGCACGGGCTTTCTCTGGTTGCGGCAAGTGGGGGCTACTCTTCATTGTGGTGCATGGGCTTCTCATTGTGGTGGCTTCTCTTGTTGCAGAGCATGGGCTCTAGGGTGCGTGGGCTTCAGTAGTTGTGGCACGCAGGCTCAGTAGTTGTAGCGCACGGGCTTAGTTGCTCCGCAGCATGTGGAATCTTCCCGGACCAGGGCACGAACCCCATGTCCCCTGCACTGGCAGGTGGATTCTTAACCACTGCACCACCAGGGAAGTCCCACTGTTCTTTTCATTTAATAGAATTAGCTTATCATTTCATTAAAATCCTGATGGGAATTTGATTGGAGCTGCTTTTTTTTTGGGGGGGGGGGGCTATGCCACGCAGCTTGCAGGATCTTAGTTCCCTGACCAGGAATGGAACCCAGTGAACCTGGGCCCATGGCAGTGAAAGTGCCAAGTCCTAACCACTGGACCGCCAGAGAATTCCCTGGAGTTGCACTTTTTAATGAAACTGTTTTTTTTTTTTTTTAGCCACACCACGTGGCTTGTGGGATCTTAGTTCCCCGACCAGGGATTGAACCCAGGCCCTCCACAGTGAAAGCACAGAGTTCTAACCACCGGACCGCCAGGGAATTCCCTAATGAAACTAATCTTTAATTATCCAGTAAATACATTCTCCTTATTATAAATAATGCTGAAGTCTCCTGGAACCACTGTGCCTAATCTTTTTATTTATTTATTTATTTTATTTTTGGCTGCATTGGGTCTTCGTTGCTGCACGCGGGCTTTTCTCTGGTTGCGACGAGCAGGGGCTACTCTTCGTTGCAGTGCGCGGGCTTCTCGTGGTGGCTTCTCTTGTTGGGAGCACGGGCTTCAGTAGTTATGGCACACGGGCTCAGTAGTTGTGGCTCGCGAGCTCTAGAGTGCAGACTCAGTAGTTGTGGCTCACGGGCTTAGTTGCTTCGTGGCATGTGGGATCTTCCTGGACCAGGGCTCAAACCTGTGTCTCCTGCATTGGCAGGCGGATTCTTAACCACTGCACCACCAGGGAAGCCCCCACTGTGCCTAATCTTGTTCCCCTACCCTTTGCCCTGCAGGAGCTACTTTGATCAGTTTGATGTGTAACCTTACAGGTCCTTTATTTATTCACACACACATACACACAGACAAATTAGTCTACATATAGAGATACGTAAGTATATTCATATTTGTATATGTACACAGATGGTATGTGTTTAACATTAATGGTATCATGCTATACATTAATAGGTAAGTAAGTGTCCAATCGATGGAGCTGTTACAAATATTATTAATGGAGTTCTTGGGATCGTGTTCATGACTGTGAAAGCAACAGGCATGTTGTGACCACTTAGATGGCCCAGTCCCTCTTTCAGGGAAGAAGTCAGTTTCTGTCACCTCTACAGTTGGAAGATTACCAAGCCTAGACCATCAACCAATCTGTGCATTTGTGATATGAATCCTCTTTCTGTCATATGTATTGCAGATATTTTTTTCCAAGCTTATCTTTTTGTTTTATGGCTTTGTTTATGGTGCTTTCTTAGTCCTATCAAAAACTAAAATTCGTATGCAGTCTTATACATATATCTGTCTTTTTCTTTATGATTTCTGAATTTCTCCTTACTTTGGAACATCCTCCCCATCCACAAGCTTATACAAATATTCTCCTACATTTTCTTCTAATATGCTTATTATTTTCTTTTCTACATATAAATCTCTGTCAGCATTGTGATTAGTAGACCTAGCTTTAAAAAAAAAAATTCCAGACAAATAGGTATGTCAGCATCATTTATTAAATAACCACCTTTTCTACACTGATTTGAAATGCCACTTTGGTCATGTACTGAGTTCCCATATGTCCTTGGATTTATTTCTGGTCTTTCTATATTGAATTCCACCAGTTGGCTCTGTTTGTCTCATGCTATGCTAACACCATATTTTTATCACAGTGGTTTTGTGATACATTTTAAATAAGGCAAGCATTGCCTTCCTCCCACTACTCTTTTTTTTTTGGCTCTCCTTTTTCTTAACTATTCTTAAATGTGAATTCTTTCATATGAACCTTAAAATAATTTTATCCAGTTCCAGGAAAAAACCCATTACATCACTGATTGGCATTGCACAATATATATAATTTAGGATTTGGGAGGTTTGACAATTTTATAATAAGGAGGTGCAGTACGTCTAGTACATATTGTGTAATACTGCAAGAAGGGCCTGGGGCAGCACCCCATAATGAAACTTGCATGTTTCTTCAGGGAAGTGTGTGCGTATTCACACTTAGTGGGTTACATAAAGACTAGATATAGGGCTTCCCTGATGGCACAGTGGTTAAGAATCTGCCTGCCAATGCAGGGGACACGGGTTCGAGCCCTGGTTCGGGAAGATCCCACATGCCACGGAGCAACTAAGCCCGTGCACCACAACTACTGAGCCTGCACTCTAAAGCCCGCGAGCCACAACTACTGAAGCCCACGTGCCACAACTACTGAGCCCGTGCGCCACAGCTACTAAAGCCTGCGCACCTAGAGCCCGTGCTCTGCAACAAGAGAAGCCACAGCAGTGAGAGGCCCGCGCACCGCACCAAAGAGTAGCCCCCGCTCACCACAGCTAGAGATAGCCCACGCACAGCAACGAAGACCCAACGCAGCCAAAAATAAATAAATAAATAAAGTAAATTAATTTATTTTAAAAAAAAGACTACATATAGTCACACGTCAGTTCGGATCCGGTTTTGCCACTAGATGAGTTTGGGCTTGTAGAAATCCTTTGTCCATTTTATTAACAGGTTCTTTCTTTCTTTTAAAAGTCAATATAGAATATCTCTCTTTTCCTGTCATGTTTTTGGTCTTTTATTTTTTTTTTAACCCACTGAGTTGTACACTTTATTTATTTATTTATTTTTTAATTTGGTTGCACCAGGTCTTAGTTGCGGCTCACGGGCTCCTTAGTTGCAGCATGTGAACTCTTAGTTGCAGCTTGCATGTGGGATCTAGTTTCCTGACCAGGGATCAAACCGGGGCCCCCTGCATTGGGAGCGCCGAGTCTTATCCACTGCGCCACCAGGGAAGTCCCATGTTTTTGGTCTTGAGCGGTGCTTTTTCTGACATTCACATGGCTGCTCTTGCTTTCTGCTTGTGTTTGCCAGGTATACCTTCATGTTTCTTCAATTTTTAACCTTTCTTTGTCGCCTAGTTTTAGTATGTCTCTCACAAAATCTCCATAGCTGGATTTATGCTTTTTTACACAACTGACAGTGAAATCTTTTGACCTCTTTTCCCCTCCAGTCTCCCCCACCCTCCCTAGCCCTTGAAATGGAAGCTTTGGAAGACTTCTCATTCTCATTCTCCTCCTGCTCCCTAACCCTTAACTTCTGGGCTTTGCTCAGACAGTAATTTTGTTTCTTTTTCAATTCCAGGCTATCATTATCTTTTCTTTAGAGTCAGTCGCTTATGTTTCAGGAATCCTAACGTAACAATGTCACAAACTCCCAGTCACAGTCTCTTTGTCATTTTATGTTTAACTGTATATATTAAAAACTTGTGGCCTGTCACCATTTACCCTCCCTTTTGCCTTCCCCCACCCACCTTGAGCCCTTGTAGTCATTCAGTAGTCATTTCTTAGAGAACTTCTTTGTTCTCCTCCAGTAAGGTGCATGGGTTAGTTGTATGCTAATGATCAGAAACTTCAGTCGTGGTGCATACGTACTGGGTTGGCTGGATGTGGGACCCTTGGATCTCAGGCCTCTCTTGTCAGTACTCCGTCGGTGCTGCAAGCCACTGTCTTGCTTCCAGAGTTGTGGAACAGAAGCCCATCGGCAATCTGACCTTCTTTCAGTTGTAAGCAGCCTGTTCTTCGTCTTTGGAAGCTGGCAAGAGTTTGTCTTCATTCTTAGAATGTGGGCATTTCGCCAGCAGGTGAATAGAGTTGGGGGAGCCCGTGGTCTGTGCTGTTCGTTGATGCATCCTATCTGAGACCTGCCGAGCCACTTCTTCATCTCAGGGACAGTTTCCTTCATATCTGGGTAATTCTGTCTCCACCTGACCCCTTTGCTCCTCCTGCATTTCCTAGGGTTTGCATGTCAGGTCTCCTGGACTTGTCCTCCAAGTCTCTCTGCTTTCCTCTCAAATCATCAAGCTTTAGCTCTGTGCCTTGACAGGGGCTCCTCTCTTTGGTCTTTCAGACCATTGGTGTGACCTTCTTCATTTTACCTGTTGAGTAGTGCGACCTTCTTCATTTTATGTGTTTTCATGTTTTAGAAAGCCCACTCTGGCAGCTGTTGGGAGAGGGTGCAGAGGGGCAAAGGGGAGGCAGGGACTGGTTGGGAGGCAGTTTCAGGTGAGAGGCGTGGTGTGAGCTGAGAGAAGAGGTGGAATTGAAGTGTGTTCTGCATGCAGAAGCTATGGAGCTTGGCGACGGTTTGGCCCTGGGAGTTGAGAGAGTAGGAGGCGGCAAGGACATCTGTCAGGTGTGGGACTTAAGCAACTGAACAGGTAGAGACGCTGTTCACTCACATGAGGAGCAGAGGAGGAGGTTATGTCTAGAGTGGATCTTGGGCTCCCCTTTTGGACCCCTTAGGTTTGCAGTGCCCCATGGGACACCTAAGGAGAGGCAGTGACATCCACTTGTGGCCCAGGGTTTGCTTCCCCCTCAGCTCTGTGGGAGAAAGTACAGTGGACTTCATGGAAATGTTGCTTAGGGGCAGCATTTGCCTGCAAATGACAATGGCTTGACCAAATCCCAGTTGATTTGTTTCGTATAATAGAGTTTGAAAGCCCCTGGTCTTTGCTGTTGTCAGCTTAGCAGCTCTGTGGTGCCAGGGCCGATATCTCTCAAGTCTCTCGAACTTACTCAGGTGGCCACTGCTGCTTCAGCCACATGACATTTGAGGTGGGAAGAAAGGATGCAAGGGGGAGTAAAGAAGAGAGAGAAGGGACAGACTTCTGCTGATGTTCCAAGGGCCAGAATTGGATAATATCAAGCATAGCATTGTTTCTTCTGTCTAACATGCATGGCATACCTGTTCCACAAATACTTTTGCTAAAATTCATCTGGGCCCTGGAGTAAGGTAAATGAGATTCACATCCCAGCCCTCCCGTTTCCTTGGCCACTTACTAACTGTTCCAACCTGTTTGTCATGGTCTGCAAAATGAGAATGATAATGGTAGTCTATATCAATTGTGGGAGGAGGGCTAGCAGGAATATAAGATTAAGAGTTTGGGCTCTTGAGCTTTGGGCCTGGCCTTCAAATTTCGGCTCTTTCACCCACTTGCCGGGGGGCCTTGGGCAACTTCTAGTCCTGACTTGTGCATGTTTCCACATAGAGTGGCGATAATAACAGTGCCTAACTTAGAGGATGGATGTGAATATTAAATGAGTTAATATCTGCAAAGGGCTCAGAACGCTTCCTGGCACTTAGCCGTATGGAAGTGTTGTCTACTGTTCTTATTGTTTATATTGACGTTAAGCCCTGTCACAGTGCCTGGCACATAGTAAGTGCTTGACAAATATTACTTTATATCATTAAAATACTACTATTAGAGTCTGCCCAGCCATTCTGTGAGACAGTTTCCACAAGAAGATTATTCATGGTTTTATCTTTTACGTGATTGGGATGACATGGGAAGGGAGAGGGGAGTGGCTCATTGCCCTGTGGGTGGCCTGGCTTTGGAGGGAGAGGAACCCGGCCCTGAGGTCTGGGGTTCTCATCCGCATTCTCATACGGCGTCATTCTGTGTGCCCAGGCCCGCTGCTGGAAGACTGGGACATAATCAGCCCCAAGGATGTCATTGGCTCCGACGTGCTGCTGGCTGAGAAGCGGTCATCGCTGACGACAGCTGCCCTGCCCTTCACACAGTCCATCCTCTCTCAGGTGCTTTCAGGGAGCCCCGGGGCCCAGCTGTGATTGGAGGGCAGGGCATCCCTGGCACCCCCGATTCCGAGCATGCCAGTGGGCACCTGCCCCTGGCCTGCCCAGCTGAGCAGTGGCCTCCCTCCCTCCTTCCTTCACAGGTGGGCCGCACCTTGTCCAAGGTCCAGCAGGTGCTGAGCTGGTCATATGGGGAAGACGTCAGGCCCTTCAAGCCTCCCCTGAGCGATGCGGAGTTTCACACATACCTGAACCACGAGGGCCAGCTCTCCCGCCCCGAGGAGTTGCGCCTGCGGATCTACCATGGTGGCGTTGAGCCCTCCCTGCGAAAGGTGAGCCTTCTTGGTCACTCATTGGATCCATCACAGCAGTCATGAATAGCTCAAGAGACACATGCAGTGGGCCACACTCTCGGGGGATGGCGTGGAAGTATTCCAGCACAGCAGGCTTACCTTCAGGAGGGGCTAGGAGCCAGAGGCAGGAAGGCAGGCTTTTCCAAAGGAGGGCAGAGGCCCAGGGTGGCTGGGTGGTGATGGAGCCACACGAGGGTGTGGCAGCTCATCTGTAGACCCTCAGCCTCATCCCTTTCATCCCTGGCCAGGTGGTGTGGAGGTACCTTCTGAACGTGTACCCAGACGGGCTGACAGGCCGCGAGCGGATGGACTACATGAAACGCAAGAGCCGCGAGTATGAGCAGCTCAAGAGCGAGTGGGCCCAGCGAGCGAGCCCCGAGGACCTGGAGTTCATCCGCAGCACGGTCCTCAAGGACGTGCTGCGTACCGACCGGGCCCACCCCTACTTCGCGGGGCCCGAGGACGGCCCACACCTGCGGGCTCTGCACGACCTGCTCACCACTTACGCCGTTACCCACCCACAGGTGTCCTACTGCCAGGGCATGAGCGACCTGGCCTCGCCCATCCTTGCCGTCATGGACCACGAGGGCCATGCCTTCGTCTGCTTTTGTGGCATCATGAAGCGCCTGGCTGCGAACTTCCACCCTGATGGCCGCGCCATGGCCACCAAGTTCGCTCACCTCAAGCTGCTGCTGCGACACGCCGACCCTGACTTCTACCAGTACTTGCAGGAAGCTGGTGCTGACGACCTCTTCTTCTGTTACCGCTGGCTGCTGCTCGAGCTCAAGCGCGAGTTCGCCTTTGATGACGCTCTCCGCATGCTGGAGGTCACCTGGAGCTCGCTGCCCCCCGACCCTCCCGAGCATGAGGTAGAGCTCGTGGGCCCCCCCAGCCTGGTGGCGGACACTGGCTTTGGGGGCCACAGGGGACGGCCCGTGCGGCAGAGGCACATGCTGAGGCCCGCCGGTGGAGGAGGTGGTGCTTTTGAAGATGCTGTTGACCACTTGGCCGCCACCAGCCAGGGGCCTGGTGGCGGGGGGCGTCTCCTGAGACAGGCCAGTCTGGATGACCTCCAGCAACTCAGGGATAACACAGGCCCCAGGAGGGACCTCCTGGTCCAGCTGCCCCACCCAGCTGCCCTCATCAGCTCCAAGTCTCTCTCTGAGCCCTTGCTGAACTCCTCAGACCCACTGCTTTCCTCCTCTTCCCACCCTGATTCCCCATCGTCTTCATCTCCATCATCCACCCAGGACGCCTCTCCCACTGGTGACGTGACTGCAGGATCCCCCTTGATGCCAGAGGTGGGCTCCCCACAAGACCCTGGGAAGTCCCTGCCACCCCCACCCCCACTGGGCCTGCCCCCGCCCCAGGAGTTCGGCCGAGGGAACCCATTCATGCTCTTCCTGTGCCTCGCCATCCTGCTGGAGCACCGCGACCACATCATGCGCAACGGGCTGGATTACAACGAGCTGGCCATGCACTTTGACCGCCTCGTGCGAAAACACCACCTGGGGCGCGTCCTACGCCGGGCCAAGGCTCTCTTCGCTGATTACCTGCAGTCAGAGGTGTGGGACTCAGAGGAGGGGGCCGAGGCCACAGCCCCATCTTGATCAGACTCCCTCCAGCCCACTATCAGCCCCACCAGATATCCGTTCTTTGCCAAGAGGGCCTACACATGAGACCCCACCTCCCTGCCTGCCAGCCCTAGACATGGGGGAGCATAGTGCCCTCTCTCCCCAGGTCTGAGAGTATGGGGCTCTGCTTCAGTACTGCCCCACGGCAGCCACGGCCTCTTTTTTCTGTTTTTGTTGTTTTGTTTTTAACAACTGTACTTTGCACACATGAAGGTCACTGTGGTCTGTGTGTTTCTCCGCCTTCTCCCTGGTTTTTGTTGTACATGGAGTCCCCAGGGCCTGTTTACCTGCTGGAGCTGAAATACTTCCCCTTTCAGGTGAAGGGCGGCTCCTGCTTCCCCAGTGGCAGGAGAATGGATGCTGAGAAATCAGTTCTAGAAGGTGAGCCCAGGTCGAGGACTGCTTGAGGAGGCCTGAGGCTGTTTTGTGGTACATCTGTCTGCCTGTAAGGGTCTGGATGATGTCTGTGAATGTATGTTTTTAGGACAGGCCCATGAGTGAGGGATGGGAGAGAGAGTTCCTGATTCAGAAAGGGCAAGATTCATTACAAAGACTGAATTACAAAGTATGGGCTACTTAGAAACACTGGGCCAGCTACCTCTAGCATTCCACACGTCACCATTTCTAGGATCCAGACCCTTCTCTGTGAGTCTTATGCACTAATGCTAGTGGTCCTGGGCAGGGGTCTAAGGTTCCTATTCTTGTCACTTGCTTTGGGGACAGCTTAAGGGACTGTGGCCTTGCCATGCCTCAGGCTGTCAGCACTAAACTGGGTTTCCAGCTCATGGATACCTCTCTTAACCATTTCAACAATAGGAGCCATTTATTTGCCTTCTCCGTCCCACTACTGTGGACAAACAAATCAAGCAGTGATAAAGCTCAGGCCGTAAAAGGAGTCACCGACCTATGTGGAGGATAATGATCCAAAAAAGTTCATTTTTCCCACTTACCTTCTCAGAAGGCAGATGCTCTCACAGGCCGAGTGCTGTCCCTCCACAGAAGACATGGCAGATGATGGATGACGTAACCTATTAGATATTTTTGTCTATTACCTGCCTGCCTCCACTAGAATGTAAGCCCCAGGAGGTCGTGGCCTCACTGTGCCAGGTTCTGGCCGGAAGTTGCTGCTCTAGGCAATACTGACAGGTGAGGGGCATGAGGGCAGCTATCCTCTCGTCTGTCTCTCCCAAAACAATGTCATATAAAGCTGGAGTTAACTCTTAAAAGGCTCCCATCACCCCCCAGTATTGGACAGGAGGCTGACCACTCCTCAGATGAGGGCTCAGTCACCGGAGGCAGGACAAGACCATTCTGTGCCTAGGGTCTCCAAGACTGTGGGTCTAACAAGTGTGGATAAGGGGCTCAGGCACCCTGGCCCCAGGGGCCATCCAAGATATGGGAGAATCTGGCCCTCTGAGGACCTGAAATGTCCCCTTTGTCAGTAACCAGCTGACACCCTCTGGGTGCATTCTGTGATTTATGAGCTTAGATATTTGAGAAGTCAGACAAGTCAATTCTGTGTATGGCAGCTTGGGACCTCTGAAGGCCAGAGGAGTCCTTTCTGTGAACAGGAGGCTCAGATAAGCCACTAATTCCCTTGCCCAAAAACTACTCTGGAGAAACTACAGAGGGAAACATGAGTTCCAGAAACTAACACAGCTATGAAGACCTATGAGGAGGTGGAAGGTTATCTTTAACTGACCTGTGTTTTGAGTGGTGGATGGCTGGAGGCAGCAAATACAGGACAGGTTAGAGGTTTAAGTTCTGGCTGGTGCCTCTCCCCCATGTTGAGTTGCCTGCCCCCTCACTGCAGAAATCATCCAAACCACTGGTACAGGTGTCTGGCGGGGCGGGGCTAGTATCAGGGTATCAAGCACCCTGCTGAGGGGAGGAAATGAGCAGCCAGAGGAGTGATTACTCCCCCACTGTCCCCCTCCAGACACCAGGGCTAGTGGTAACACCTGGGAGATGACCCCCCTCTTAGAGTTTAAAGATGAAACCTACCAGCAGAATTGTTGGGTGGTGTGATCATAGATGGGAGTGAGAGCTCTGCGTGTGTGGTGCCTGGGACTCTCCACCCTCTGGCTCATCTCCCCTCACACCCCTTTACCCCTTGGACTCCAGGTGATTAACCAGGGTCAAGTCTGGCCTTCAGCCTTCCCTCAGCACAGTTACCAGCCAGAACAGCTGCTCACGTCAGGGGAATATGAGCTCACTGCCAAAAGAACAAGACACCCGGGCAGTATAACGACCTCCAGTGAAAACTAAACTGGATG
Source organism: Balaenoptera ricei (assembly GCF_028023285.1). Classification (NCBI taxonomy): domain Eukaryota; kingdom Metazoa; phylum Chordata; class Mammalia; order Artiodactyla; family Balaenopteridae; genus Balaenoptera; species Balaenoptera ricei. The sequence continues at coordinate 44,156,879 of NC_082660.1, forward strand.
TATTAGTTGTCTATTGCTGTATAACAAATCACCCCCAAACTTAGCTTAAAACAACAAATATTTATTTTCTCAGTTTCTGAGGGTCAAGAGTCTGGGAGCAGCTTAGCCATGTGGTTTTGGCTCAGGGTCTCTTCTGAGGTTTCAGTCAAGTTGTCAGCCAGGACTGCAGTCAGCTGAAGGCATGACTTCGCTGAGCGACCCACCGCTAACATGGCCCACTCACAGAGCTGTTGGTAGGAGGCTTCAGTTTTTCACCACATGAGCCTCTCCGTGGGGCTCCAAACAACACGTGGTCCCAGCAAGCAGGCAAGAGACCGTGACCAAGACAGAACTGCAATGTCTATTATAACTTAACCTCAGAAATGGCATACCATCACTTTTGTTGTATTTTCTTGGTCACATAGGCCAACCCTAGTAAAACATGGAGGGGAGCCATGCAGGATGTGAACATCAGGAGGCAGGGATCATTGGGGGCTATATCAGACTGGCTACCACACTGGGTGTCATACAGTATCTGAAGCAGAAGTACTGGGACATACAGATGAAGACTTTTAAATAAGTATAATAAGAGAGAAAATACAAAACAGGAACAAGAAATAGAAAAAGGACTCAAAATAAGGTATGAGTATGATGGTAGAAAAAAAGAAACAAAAATACTGTAAATGCAGAAGATGAAATGAGATGTCAGAAGTTATAATAGTAAGTACAAAAAATATTTAGAACACCACCCTCAATGGATTTTGTTTTTTAAAAAAAAGTCCAACTGTACACACACACCCACCCACCCACAGGGGATGTTGAAAATGAAAGGATGAAGAAAATATATAGCAGACTAATCAAAGCCCAAAGAAAGCTGGGGGCTTCCCTGGTGGCGCAGTGGTTGAGAATCTGCCTGCCAATGCAAGGGACACGGGTTCGAGCCCTGGTCTGGGAAGATCCCACATGCCACAGAGCGACTGGGCCCGTGAGTCACGATTACTGAGCCTGCGCGTCTGGAGCCTGTGCTCCGCAACAAGAGAGGCCGCGACAGTGAGAGGCCCGCGCACCGCGATGAAGAGTGGCCCCCGCTCGCCGCAACTAGAGAAAGCCCTCGCACAGAAACGAAGACCCAACACAGCCATAAATAAATAAATAAATAAAATTAAAAAAAAAAAAAAAAAAAGAAAGCTGGGAGAGACATCCTAATAGCTAACAAAATGAAATTTCAGATAGCAGAACACAAAGAAGGACATATACTCCTTAACAGAATATATGTCTACCATAAACACATACACTCCTAAGGAGACCTGAACAATACATTTTTAAGCTTGATGTATAATTTCATATATATGACACACGTTCCTATATAACCCTCCACTTAACAAATGGAGACGACTCCTTTTATGCTTACACTTAATTACCAAAAAATAGACCCTGTTAGGGCACAAAGAAAGCCTCAATGAATTCAAAAGTATAGCTATTAACCATGTTCTCTGACCACAATGCAATAAAATTAGCAATAATGAAAAGCAATAAAAAAAAAAAGGCCCCAGGAGTTCCCTGGTGGCCTACTAGTTAGGATTCTGGGCTTTCACTACCATGGTCTGGGATCAATCCCTGGTTGGGGAACCGATATCCCACACAGCACGGCCAAAAAAAAAAAAAAGGTCCCCATTTTTGGAAACTAGCATTACTAAATAACCCCTGGGTAAAGGAAGAAATAAAGGAACTTTAGAAATACTTAGAACTAAACAGTAAAAGCACTACATGCAAAATTTCTGGGACACAGCGAAATCAGTTATTAAAAGAAAATGCATAGCTTTAAGTACATTTATCAGGAGAGAAGAAAGGTTGAAAAATAAATGGCCTAAGCATTCAAATCAAGAAGTTGGGAAAACAGCAGAGGAACAAACCCATGACTCCATGAGTCATGAAGGAAATATCGTTAAGGAAGGAAATAAGTGCCAAAGAGAATTTTTAAAGTAATGATAAAGAATAGCAAAATGAAAAGCTGGTTCTTTGAAAATATTAATGATAGGCCTCTGCCAAGACTGCTTTAAAAGAATGCAAAATACAGCACAGAAAAAGGGAAATTATAGACACAAAAAGGCTCAATATTGGAAGCTAATACATTCAAAAACCTTGATGAAAGGCTTAAGTTTCTGAAAAAATTAAAATGTGCTCAAACTGATGCAAAAAGAAATTGAGAAATATAATAAGTTTTAAGAAAATTTGAAATGATAGTTAAAGACACTCCATCTCATTGTAACAAAAAGCTTCAGGCCCAGACCCAGATGGTTTTGCAGATGTAGTTCATCAAACTTCCAAGGAACTGCTAATTCCCAAATATACAAATCTTTCCAGAAAATAGGAAAAAAGCAAAAGCTGCCCAACTCATTTTTTGAGGCTAGTATAGTCTTGATTCTAAACCCAGATAAGGAAGATACAAGACAATAAAGTTATAGACCCATTTCACTGATGAATATAGATGCAAAAATTCTAATAAAATACTAGCTACCCGAGTTCAACAGTGTTAGTTTAAAAAAAAATTACAAGTAGGGCTTATCCCAGGAATTCAAACATAATCCAAATTAGAAAATTAATGAGTGAACTACCACATTAATAAGGAGAAATCATATGATAGTCACAAAGCAGAAAAAAATATTTGATAAAATTCAGCACTTGTTTATGATATTAAAAAAATAACTCAGCAAACAAAATAAGAGTAGAAGAGAACATCTTTGACTTGATAAAGGTTATGTGGCAAAAACAGCAAAAATGCCCAATAGAAAAAAACAAAAACAAATTTTTTTTAAAGAAAACAAAAACAACAAACAAAATGCCTAATAGAGAAAATTTAAACACATTTTCCCTCTAAGATCAGGAATAAGGCAAAGATGTTCCCTCTCAATATTGCTACTTAATATACAGCTGGCCAATGCTGTAAGGAAAGAAAAAGAAATGAGATGTAAGTTTTGGAAGAAATTGATAAAAACCCATTTGTAAATGATATGTCTGACTACCTTAAGGAACTAACAATGACCAGAAAAACTGTTAGGACCACTAAGAGAGTTCGGCAAGGGTTCCAGATCAACCTATAAAAACCATTTCTCTACAATAAGAAAATAAAGTATCTAGGAAAGAATTTAACCAATACAAAAGACTTCTATAAGAAAAGAATTGGGGGCTTCCCTGGTGGTGCAGTGGTTAAGAATCCGCCTGCCAACATGGGACACAGGTTCGAGCCCTGGTCTGGGAAGATCCCACATGCTGCGGAGCAACTAAGCCCGTGCACCACAACTACTGAGCCTGCACTCTAGAGCCCGTGAGCCACAACTACTGAAGCCCGCATGCCACAACTACTGAAGCCTGCGCATCTAGAGCCTGTGCTCTGCAACGAGAAGCCGCCACAGTGAGAAGCCCTCACACCGCAACGAAGGGTAGCCCCCACTCGCCGCAACTAGAGAAAGCCGGCACGCAGCAACGAAGACCCAACGCCGCCAATAAATAAATAAATAAATAAATAAAATCTATTTTAAAAAAATTTTAACTCTAATAACAAATACTGTAGGTGATCTGGATAAAAGGAGACATCTCATGCTCTTTGCTGGGAAGATTTCGTGATGTATTAGCTACGTATTGGTAACAAGTTACATCCAGGCTTAAAACAATAATCATTATCTCAGTTTCAGAGGGTCAGAATTCTGGGAGTGGCTTAGCTGGGTGGCCCTGAACCTGAGTCTCTCATGAGATTGCAGTCAGGATGTGGAAGGGGGCTGCAGTCATCTGAAGGCTTCACTCCACTTCCAAGAAGGCCCACTCACATAGCTGTTAGCAGGAGGCTTCAGTTCCTCCATAGGGCTGCTGCATGAAGTACCAGGTACCGTCCCACAGAGAAAGCAGTCTGTGTGAAAGCAGGAAACCGAAGTGCCTTTTATGACCTAGTTTTGGAAGTGACGTGCTCATTCTGTGCATTACAAGTGAGTCAGAAGTCCAGCCTACCCTCAAGGGCAAGGGAACTAGGCTCCAACTCTTGAAGGGGGCATTATCAAAGAGTTTGTGAACATATCTTAAAACCTCCACAGGTAATATTATTAAGATATTATTTTGCCCCAAATCTATTAATTCAATGCAATCCCAACAAAACTCCCATTAGTTTTTTTTTTTTTTTCCATTAGTTTTTTTGTTTGTTTTTGTTTGTTTGTTTTTTGTTTTGGCCACACTGCACAGCTTGTGGGATCTTAGTTCCCCGACCAGGGATCGAACCCGGGCCCCAGGAATGAAAGCACAGAGTATTAACCACTGGACCGCCAGGGAATTCCCACAGATGGAATAAAAACATAATGCTGGTTGAAAAAAAGAGTAAAAAAACCCAAAAACAAATGACACTACCATTTAAATTAAAAGCATACCAAGGGACTTCCCTGGTGGTCCAATGGGTAAGACTCTGCGCTCCCAATGCAGAGGGCCTGGATTCGATCCCTGGTCGGGGAACTAGATCCTGCATGCATGCTGCAACTAAAGAGTTCGCATGCCCCAACCAAGAAGTCTGCATGCTGCAACTAAGATCCTGTATGCCACAACTAAGACCCGGCGCAGCCTAAATAAATACTTTTTAAAAAAAGCATACACAAAAACGCACATTTTATATGAAATCACACCAAGAGATACACATTAAACCCAGTAAAATAGTTAACTGTGGGAGGAAGAGAATGATAGTTGGGCGCAGGAATAAAAGAATAAATAAAATGAGAGGCTTTGCATAGAACAACCATGACGATGTGTCATGAACTGTGAAATATGATCAGAGCTCAGACACTTTGAGAGGTAAATAAGTACCTCTAATTTTTGCATGGGGGCTCAGATTATCAGAGGGCTAAGACTAGCACGTATGTGGACAATGTGAAATCTCTTCACGTCCATCCTGGGCATAGAAGTCTGGATATGGCAAAAGCCAGACAAGTCCATTTTGTGGATGCATACCATACTGTACTCCAAAAGTTAAATCTAGTCTGTGTTTGGGGTGCTGACCCTTAGCAGGCTGGACAAGTCCATTCTATGGATGACATATTTAGAGTCTCTGAGGGCAAACTAACCCATTCTTCCTTGATGGGGAGTTCAGAAACGAAAAGTCTGTTAAATCCATTCATTGTAAAGGTAGCTCAGACACTCAGAAGGCTGAACAAGAACAAACTGTGGGGAGTGGGCTCAGACACTCTTTGCTTTGGATAAGTCCATTATGTATTGTGAAAGTCCTTTCTGTGGATCAAGGGTTCAGCAACTCTGAGTGACAGCAAATAATCGTTCTGTTGGATTGGGATTTACTCCTTCTGAAGATTGAAGCATCCTCTTCTGTAGAAGGCACCTCAGGCGGTCCACTGATAGGGAATTCGAGAAACTGGCTTCAGGAGGCTGTCAGATAAGGATGAGGGCTGAAGTTATAAATGAGAAGGAACGATGCCAGGGAAAAGGGTCCCATAACAGGTGGCTAGATGTTGGGCACAGAGAAGGAAACGTAGGGGTCAGGGTCAGGGACTAAGAAACAAAGGGTCTGATGTTAAGGACTGTGAAGGGCGATGACGTCAGGGACAGTGGGGAGATAAAACATCGAGGCCTCGAGAGGTATGAGGTTAGAGGACTAGAAGGTGAAAGAGGTTATCAGAGGACGGTAATTATGTCCTCAGGGACCTAGAGGAAGACGTCAAAACCAATGGGGGAGACGACGTCAAGGATGGTGAGGGTGATGTCCGGGACGGAAATGGGTGTTACAGCGAAAAGGCTCGTGCGTGTAAGGGATGAAGACGGCTGGGGCCTGTGGAGAGACGCTGATGTCCGGGGGCACAAACTACACAAACCTCGCCTCCATTCCCGGAAGCGTGCTGAGCGCATCGATCCCTTTGCATTGCCGTCCCTTCCTGCCACCCCGCCCCTTCCTCCCACCCCGCCCCCTCACTGGCCTCAGCCAATGAGCGCGCACGCCGGCACGCGTGGCGGACGATCCGTGACGTGACGCTACGTACGCTTTATCAGGAGTCTTCCCGCGCGGCGCCCTTCCCAGTCTCTCGGCTTCTTGGCGGTAGCTGTCTCTTCGGCCTTTTACTTAAATTCCAGGTAAGCAGCGTGTGTTTTGCGGAGCGACCGCTCCTCGCCCCACTGACGTGTGCCACGCCGGGCGAGAGCGAGGTGCGCGAGTGGGGAGAGTACCGGCTTCTGACACGTAGGCTTGGGCTTCTTCGGGGCGGGTGGGTCCCGTGCTCGGAGGTGACACTTTTTGGTTGGTGCGAGGCTGGCGCGCTACATCCGAGTGCGAGGAAAGCCGGGAGGGGCTGGCGGCGTGGCTGGTGGCGGTGACCGCGCGACAGCGGAGACCTGGGTGGGGGTGGGGGTTTTCGTACGTTACCGCCGCCATCTTGTTTTGCGGGTGAGGAGGGAGCGCAAGGGTGTTCTGGGCATGCGCGGCCGCACAAAATGACGGGCGCGGTGGCGGGGGATGTTGTGGGCATGCGCGAAGGCGGCCCCCAAATGGCTTCCTCGCTGAGTTCGCCCCGTAGGTTCCCGCCTGTTTGGCCTTTCTGTGTTTCTCCGTAGTTACTCCTTATTTTGTTTCTTTTGTCTCTTCTGTGTTCTCTTCTCTCTTTGTCTTTTCTCATTTCTCCAATCTCTTTCTCTCGTCTACACTGCGTCTTCCACTCTTCTCCATATTCTTCCCACAGGACTTGAATTTACCGCCATGTCCTCTGAAGAAGGGAAGCTCTTCGTGGGAGGGCTCAACTTCAACACTGATGAGCAGGCTCTGGAAGACCACTTCAGCAGCTTCGGACCTATTTCTGAGGGTGAGACATGGGCCAGACACGTGATGGGGGCGGCGTGTGGAGGAAAGTCTGGGGCCCATGCGTTTCAGGAAACAGGAAAAAAGGGTCAGGACCCCAGGCCTTTACATTAATGCTCTCCTGCTTTTGTCCCTAGGTCTAAGACTGAGAACTCGATAACTTTCCATTGAGGATTGGTGGGAGGAGGGTCCAACACGCTTTGCCACTTGTCCTCTTAACTCTCTCCCCTCTCCCTTTTCCAGTGGTTGTTGTCAAGGACCGGGAGACTCAGCGATCCCGGGGTTTTGGCTTCATCACCTTCACCAATCCAGAGCATGCCTCAGATGCCATGAGAGCCATGAATGGAGAGGTGAGGCCGCCTACCTGCATAGGGGCCCTGCTCCCATCTGTCACTTCGACCATTCTTTCTGTTTTTCCCTCTGTGTCTGCTAGGGGCAGCGCGGCCACCAAGCTCCGCAGTGCCCACTCACAGGAGCGTGACTGCCTTCTGTTCTAGGGGGTGGAGGGCAGCGGCAGACAGAGCCGGGCTGCCTGGGAGGCGACGACTGGTCCTGCATGAGGCCGAGAAGCCACCTGTGGATGGTTGACCTGCTCTGGGCTTAGGTAGTAGAGTCTGCAGACCTGTGGGCCTGGCCCGGAGAGGACCTCGTGAGTCTTCTGGGATGGACTCTGAAGCCTCAAACCAAGAGAGGTGTCTATCTAGCCCTAATAGTCGGGCAGCTTAGAGGAGTGGGGAGGAGAACTCAACCTGAGTTCAGTCAAGATGTAAGTAGTAGCAGGGGGAACACGGTGGATTCAGGTCATTTTGTGGGATTCTGTAGCTCCTGATAAAGCCATTCTGGTCAAAGGAGCTTGTTCTGGAATGTGGCACCCAGAAGCTGGTGCCCAGCAGGAATTTCTGGGCTCTTTTGCCCACCTGCACAGCCCGCTCTTACCTCATCCTTGCTCTGTTTGACCACCAACCCATCCATCCTCCTTGTGTCTCCCCACACCTAGTCTCTGGACGGTCGTCAGATCCGTGTAGACCACGCGGGCAAGTCGGCCCGGGGAACAAGAGGGGGTGCCTTTGGGGCCTATGGGCGTGGTCGCAGCTACTCTAGAGGTAAGTGCAGTGGTAAGTTTGATCATGGGATATGGAGGAGAGTTGCCTGCTGGACAATTGCCATTTGAATATTTTTTATCTGCTGTAGGTGGTGGGGACCAGGGCTATGGAAGTGGCAGGTATGACAGCCGACCTGGAGGATATGGATATGGATATGGAAGGTCCAGAGACTATGGCGGCAGGTGGGTAGCCAAGGGGTTGGGGTACTCTGGTGGTGCTCTTCCCTCTCCCCAAGATCTCAGCTCAGCTGCCTGAGTATTCATACATTTCTTACTGTGGTGCTACTAGTGTTTGCTTTTACAAATTATAATGAAACTACAAAATAAGTGTGAAACAATAATTTGGGTTAAATATAACAACAAGTTATTAGGTCATATAATTGCAATGTACAGTAGACGGTGACACATGTTTATTGTACTGTTTTGATTAATTGTGTGTACTAATGTTTAATATGGTTTAAAATGCTATACTTAAATTATACATGATGGGATTATTTGATGTTTACTTCGTATTCATGTTTAATATATCTCATTTTACACGTTAAAGTTTATATTATAGTACATAAAAAATGTGACAGGATTTGTAAGTATACGTGGTTTTTAGTATTATCAGAAGGTGTATATAAGATGTTCCTGTGATACTACTCTGTATGTTTTTTCCCAGAAGCCAGGGTGGTTATGACCGCTACTCAGGAGGAAATTACAGGGATAATTATGACAACTGAGATGAGGCATGCACACCTAATGTAGGTGAGGCTTCTGTGTTGCCACCGAGCAGACTTCTGTGTACCAGTCCTGTCCCTCTCATTTTTCTCCTGCCTATGCATACCTCAGCAAGCCCACCTGACACCATTCCTAGGCCTTGCTCTCAGGTGCCTGTTAAAGGCTAGTCTGCTTTGGCGCGGGGTGGGGGTGGGGTGTCAAACCTGTTTTGTCTGTAATCATCTACTCCTATTGAGCATGAAAGAGGTGGAGGGGTGTCCCTGTTGTCTAGCCTTTCAGCATCCTCATCAACCCTGGGAAGTGAGCATGTTAGCCTATTCCCAACATCACAATTCTCCCCCTTCTTACTGTTCTCAGATACACAAGGAATAAAACTTCTTCTGATCCAGGACCATCCCTCCAAATGGCTGTATTTATAAAGATTTTTGGAGCTGCACTGAAACATCTGTTTTAGTTACATCAATTTTTTTTTTTGAGTAGAGCTCCCAAGGTAGCTTGTTAAAGACCTTTCAGAAAGTTCCATGTGTTTTTTTAAATTTTTCTCCCATTTAAAGACAAATTCTGAGACGTTTGTGGAGTCTGGATATTTTTTCCTTTTTTACCAGTTTTTTAGTTCGGGCTCTCAGGAATGTTGGTTCTGGCAAAAAATGTTTGGCCAGACTGATTTTTTTAAATAATGTGCATCTAGGAACATTTTAAACACCTGTACACAATGTTTAATCATGATTAGGAAGCAATTTCTGACTGTAACTATAAGAAATGAAGAACATGATTACTTAGAGGTGTTTTTTACTCCAGATCTCTGCCTTGATTATATAGAAGTTTCTTAAAAATATTTGTGTGTCATTTTTTTTTAATACTGGAAGAAAAAAATATTCTGTTGTGTTTCATGTAGCGTTTAGGATGTCTTTCACCGAGTTGATTAAAAAGATGAAATCTGAAAACAAATCGATATTGATAGTGCTTTTTCCTTACTCAAATTAAGGTATAGAGGCTTATTACAAATTAAAAATAGAAGAAGATCAAGAGGGAGACTGAGAAAAAGATTTAGTTAGGGGGTGGGCAGGGACTGCCAAAAGGGTAGAGACCTTGAGTTCGAAGTTTGGTTGAGTTTGGGATTGGTTTTGATATACATAAGGCTTGTGGGAAGGGTGGGGAGTCCAGGTGAAATCCCCTCATGGCTGGAATTGGGTTTCCTGAGATGGTCTCTTGGTCCCGTTGTGATCATCTCGGTGTCACCTTTGGAATGACTGCTTGGGTTTGAATCTCCCTGTCTTCTCTGAGCATCAGGTAGGTGCCCTCCTCACAAGATTGTCCTGAGAATGTAGGCTAAATCCTGCCATAAAGAGTGGTGCCAGCTCCTGAAATACTGGGGGTGGGGGCAGGTACAGTAAACTCACCTTGGTGTGAGAGACACAGGAGAATCCTGGTTTGAAAACAGGGTTCTAGGAGCACAGCCTCTGGGTTCTGATTCCTGGATTCAAATCCAGGCTCTGCTGCTTTCCACTTATTTGACCTTCAGTGAGTCATTTAACCTCATGTCTCTCAGCCTCATGGACAATTTACATTTTCTGTTGGGGGGGGTGTCAAGTGCATTTAATAAGCATGTTTATAGCTGTTAAAAACAGTTAGCAAAGGCATCAGCCCTAATAGGCGTTCAGTCTTCCATGGTGGTGTGTGAGGGTCTGAAGTGGTAAAGTGGTAGTTCCTCAGTTTTAACTCCCTTTAGTCATGGTTCTGGTGCCTGCATTGGAGCCCCATGGGCTCTAACCCTCTTTAGAGTTTCTGATCAGCTATGTCCTTTGCCTCTAACTGGCAGATGCTGAGCCAAGTACCACCAGATTGTAAGTTTCAGGACATCCTAAACTGCCTTATTCACTCATTCATGGGGCAGGTGTTAATGGACTGAATGTGTACTTTTCCCAATGTGATGGTATTAGGAGGTGAGGCCTTTGTGGGGGGTGATTAGAGTTAGATGAGGTCATGAGGGCTCCACCCTCATGATGGGATTAGTGCCCTTATAATAGTCACTAAGAAAGCTTGCTTCAATCTCCTGCTCTCCACCGTGTGAGGATACAATGAGAAGTTGGCAGTCTGCAATCTAGAAAGCTCTCCCCCAGGAGAGCTTGGCCATGTTGGCACCCTGATCTAGGACTCCAGCCTCGAGAAGTATGGGAAATTTCTGTTTATAAACCACCCAGTATATGGTGCTGTTAAACGGCAACCAGAGCTGACAGGTTACATGGGTCCCTGTATTGTGAGAGTTCCAGTATTGATGGCCTGTCTCCTGTGCCTCCCAGCTAGTTGGGACAGGCCCCAGGACCATTCCTCCCATCCAGTCATGAATTTGTTTTGCCAGGTGGATGGAGACTTGGGAACTTCAGAGACCTGCCTGGCCCGCTGATCCAGGCCCAGGTAAAGGGACGTTGTGGCTACTCCTTACTGGTTGAGTACTCAGTCTAAGGCATTCTGTGCTGGGCCTCCAGGGAATTAAGGCTGTGGGATCTGGCAGGAGGATTACTGTTACTCCCTAGGGTGGGGGGCACCTCTGCATCCTACCTCTCAGGAAGTAAAATGTCCGTCTCGCAATGTGGCCTGAGACAGGATCCCATAATCACTAAGTTCCTGCAACAAAATGATCCCCTAAGTGACATCAACAAAAACCATAAATGTCCTTTCAGAAGTTGCTGTGTAGTAATCCAGTCTTGGGAGGCCCAGTGTCTTGTTTACTTGCTCTAAGGAAAGGGGCCTAGAAGACACAGTTTTCTTTGGCACATACTCAGCAATACAATTTCTGGACTTGAGATTCAAAACCCTTATTAAAAGCTTTATTAGTCCTCTTCACTTTGACCAGAATCTCACTAGTGTGCATGTTTCCCAAGAACCCACTGAGACCAGAAACACATTCAAAGGTGCTTTGAGAACCTGTGTCCCAAAGCTTGTGAAGACCAGACCCCTGGCCTACAAGTATTTGTATTTTCAATCCCTGGATCTTGCCTACCCCCCACCAAACTTGACACAAACATCTCACAGACACCTCCACCCCCTACCCATTTTGAGGTCCAAAATGAATCCCAAGCCCTGCCCCTCTCACCACATGTGGCGGAAGTCACAGACCCTGCTTCCTAGCTTAGTTTTTTTATCTGCCTCAGGTTCAACATGTGCAAAATGGGAATAATAGTGCCACCTCACAGAGCGGTACTGGAGGTGACGTTTAGAACAAGGTAGGTCTGTGATGCTACCCCCACACCTTGCCCTACATTCTGGTTTTGGGGATGTAAACTTTCAAAAAGCTTTTTAAAATAAGTTGCTGTAAATACTTTAGGTATGTAAGAAAGCATATCGGATAACAGTGGGCAGTGTTCCTTCCACTCCTGCTTTTGGAGACAAAGCATGCCACAGTTCCTGCCTAGCTGCATTCCTCTTCCACCTCTCACCCCTCTCCAGGCTAGCATGATCCCTTATAATTCGAAGTGCACAGAGATCTGCGAAACTAAAAGTCGTTTTATTTCAAATTCAGTGACAAGGCCTGAAGCTTTTCATAATCTCTTTTTCCCACTTAGTGTGAGTATGTATGCAGTATACTGCAGAAGTATTAGTGTTAGGTTATGGAGAACTGCCCTAGAGTCTATGGGACATGGGTTTTAACATAACCAGTGAAGGCACAAAGAAACCTAAGCCTTCTAAATTGTTGAAAACAATCTGTGGCATTGTTCTGTGTAAACATTTCTAATATGCTGTTGTAAATTCAATTTTAAGCTTCCTTCAAGTAAAATTCAGAAAGTTTTCTTTACTCTGTCTACTTAATAGTCGTTCAAGCACAGAACTTGTGGTCTCCATTTTAAACTTTGACTGCAATCCTTAGTAAGAAGTACATTTTTTTAAATTGGGATACGGTCTACGCATTTGTCTTATTTAAGTGGAAGAAAGGTTTAATGAATTAAATGTGCAAAATGCCCTGATGTTTTCTAGTTTGTTATATTTTAACAACAGTTGGCTCCAAACCACTCAAATGCTTATGGAGCCTGCAGTTTAGAAAATGCAGTGTGTTTATAATTGTTGAACCTGGGTGATAAGTACATGGAAGTACATTAAATCAATACTATTGTAAGTTTGAGATTTTCCATAATAAAAAGTTAAAAGAAAACTGTTAGGGGTGTGGTTTGTTAGACCTTTGCGTTGGCATGGGAAGTGGATGGCATGGTCAGCTGTTTTTGGCTGGCTTGCCCCTGTTCCCCAAAGCCTTCTCCATTGTTACAGGCATTTCTATTCCAAGGGCCTCAAGAAACCCTGCAATGCTAGCTTGTATTTCTTGACATCTGACAATATTTTCCAGATGCTGGTCCTAGGGAATTCCCTGGTGGTCCAGTGGTTGGGACTCTGCACTTCCACTTCAGAGGTCACGGGTTCGATCCCTGGTCGGGGAACTAAGATCCTGCATGCCATGCTGCGTGGCCAAAAAAACAAACAAAACCAGATACAGGTCCTAGAACCCCTTCCTGTCTCTCCTCACCAATCACAGCCCTCAGGACCCCTCTGGCTTCTCCAGGCAGATGGACCATTCCTTTGCCCAGCAACAGAGGTCCTGCCTGCCTTCCTTCAAAACCCAGGACCTCTTAGAAACCTTTCTCCTTAAGGGTAAAATGGGGATCATACCCATTGAATGAGTCAAGACATGGGAAACACCTAGAACAGTGTCTGGTAGTTACGTGTAGTCAATAAATGTTAGCAAGCATTTGTTACGTGTGCCAGATAATAATAGTAGGAACACAGCAACAGATAACAACAAATTTCTTTGCTTAGGAATCACATATTGGGGTCTACGGATGATAAAGTCATAAATTGGTACGTGATGTAATGATAGAAAGTGACAAGTGTTAAGGAGAATAAAGCAGAGGGAATGAAGAGTGTTGGGGTCTTACACAAGGTGGTTTAGGGAAGGCGACTCAGAGGAGGTGACCTTACAACAGAGACTTGAAATTAGAGGGAGAATGGTAGGGGAATGGTTCCGCCACGGTACTCTGGCTGTCTAGCACGTCTCATAGGCCACGTAGGCAAGCTGACCTAAGTATTGGCAGAACGCCCTGTGATCCTCGGAACACAGAGCACGAGAGGCTACAAGGCCATTTCTCATTAACATCCTCTCTACCGAGGAGGCTGCCATGAGACGGTTTCTCATCTCCCGAGGTTCTGGTGAGGTATGAGGCTTTCTGTTCCTTCTCTCCCTCAATTTAAGGTTATAGAACTGCTTAACATGTACTAGCTTCTTGGCCACACAGTATCCTACCATCTGCGCTGCAGTCATCTGGCCCCTTTTTGTTTCTGTGTTACCTTGCACGAGGGACATGAACTGGCATCTGTGGCCCTTCTTGCTTCTGCTATCTATGTAAGTAGCAAACATCTGAATCGAACCAGGGTATGTTTCTTTACCAGCCAAATATCTCAGCCTTGCCTTTCCTTGACATCTGGAAGAGGAGAATTAGAGGCAGAAGAAAAAGCAAGTAAGTGCAAAGGCCCTGAGTTGGGAGCTTGCTTGGTGTGTGTGAGGAACAGCAAGAAGGTCAGTGCAGCCAGAGTAGAGTGAGCGAGGGGACTAGTGGCAGGAGGTGAGGTCGGAGAGGTGACTGGGCCTGGTTCTGTAGGGCCTCTCTGGCCACGGGGAGGACTTTGGCTTTTTCTCTGAGAGAGATGGAGCAGGGGTCTGAGCAGAGGAGGGCCATGGGCTGACTTGGGTTGTAACAGGACCCTCTGGCAACTGTGAGGACAGACTTGGGGAGGGGGCAAGGGCGGAAGCAGTGAGGAGGCCACCACAGTAGTCCAGGCCAGCAGTGGTGGTGGCAGCAGTGGATGTGGAGAGGCGAGGTTGGATTCTGGATACGTTCTGAAGGTAGAACCGACAGGATTTGCTGACAGATCAAAAACAAAGGGGGTGGGATGAGAGAAAGAAATTGTTATGAATCCACACTGGAGAACCTCACACAAAGTAACTTGGGAATTGGTGTTAAATAGTGTAGTGGTAAAAAAAAAAAAAGTAGTGTAGTGGTTAAGAGCAAGGATTCTGGAGCCAGGTGGCCTGGGTGTAAATCCAACACCATTGCTTACTGGCTGTGCAGCCTTGGGCAGGTTACTTCATCTTTTTGTCTTCATTTCCTGATCTGTGACATGGGATAATAATAGTACCAACTTCATAGGGTTGTGAGTATTAAAGAAGGTTTTCTATGTAAAATATTTCGAAAAGTGTTTGGCACAAAGTGCTTGTTACCAGTAATATTAGCGTAGGATGAGTAGAAGTGTTTGTTTGCAGGCACAGAAGAGAGTGTTCCAGATCTCAGGAACAATTTGTGCAGTTTGAAAAGGATGTGCAAGAAAGCCAGTGTAACTGGAACATAACCAGATAGAGTAAGAGCAACAGGGGATGAAGTTGGAGAGGAGGCCTAAAGAGGTCGGCTTCTCACAGCAACTGGAAGCTGTTGTAGATTTCAGGGCCGATCTACCAGTGCACGAGGTCAGAAGAGAGACAGGAGTGGAAATTGACTTGGGACTTGATGCAGGGATGGGGGGTGGGTGGGGGGACATACAGAGAGGTGAGAGAGGGATAGGGTACTGTTGTCAACACTCCTGGCTAGTTACCAGGGGGTGGTGGTTTCTGGTATCCAGGATAAGAAACAGTCCAGTTCTACTTCCTGCCTGGGTCCAAATGCTAGTTTTAATATTTTCTATGTCTGTGGCCATGGGCAGTAAACCCCTCCAGGGTTCACTTTCCTCATCTTCAAAGTGGGGCTAAATGTTGCACCTACCTCATTAGGGCTGTTGTGACAGTTCTATAAGATGGATATTGTAAGAGCTTGGTAAATGCAGGCGGTCACCAAAACCAGGTGAAACGTACCCCCAAGAAAGCAAGGATGGCTTAATATTTAAAAAGCAACCAGATGTAGGTCAGTGTATTAACAGAAAAAAATGAGACGAATCAAGGGCTGTGCCCATGTAGCTATATCACCTGAGACTGAGGTACCAAACCCAGGGTCCAGTCTTGCTCAGGCCCTCAGTCTGGCCCTGAATCACTCACTGGGTAAATGGAATTGAGATGTTAAGAGTAGAGTGGGGCTTCCCTGGTGGCGCAGTGGTTAAGAATCCGCCTGCCAATGCAGGGGACACGGGTTTGAGCCCTGGTCTGGGAAGATCCCACATGCCGCGGAGCAACTAAGCCCGTGTGCCACAACTGCTGAGCCTGTGCTCTAGAGCCCGTGAGCCACAACTACTGAGCCTGTGTCCCACAACTACTGAAGCCCACGCACCTAGAGCCTGTGCTTCGCAACAAGGGAAGCCACTGCAATGAGAAGTCCACGCACCGCAGCGAAAAGTAGCCCCTGCTCCCTGCAACTAGAGAAAGCCCCGTGCAGCAACAAAGACCCAATGCAGCCAAAAATAAATTAAAAAAAAAAAAAAGAGAGTGACTCCAGTTCTAGCCCTGTGGAGTGATTTCTCTTCTGAATCAGTCACTTCCTGGCCTCACTGGCCTTATCCACACATCCATTGTCCAAAGCTTTGTGTATTTGGCTCCTTTTCATTCAGGTTCCAGCTTAAATTTTTGTTTTATTAAAAAAATTTTTATTTTATTGAAGTGTAGTTGATTTACAGTGTTGTGACCAGCTTAAATTTATCTCTCATCCCTGCCCCCTTCGCCCACTGCTCAGCAATGCTAACCAAACTACTATTTTAATGATAGCACCAATTTAAAAAAGTGATCACTTATCTTTCTAGCTAAAATGGCAGTTCCATTAGAGTGGGGACCTTTTGTCTGAGTTACTGCTGTTTTTCCAGTGCCTGACACCTAATAGGGGCTTGATAAATATTTGTCGGAAAGCTGGCTTGCTATTGCATCTTGCTGGAGGCTGCTCAAATGGTCTGTGAGGCTTTTCCCAAGTGTAGGAATCTGGTTTCTGACTCAGACCATGGAGAGTTGTCACCATTAAGACTTTGGGGATTGTGAGAACTTTGGCTTCAGAGGCAAACGTTTTCTTATCAGGAAATGGTCAGATTTAAATTATGATCTTATGTCCCAACCCCCACTTGTCCAATTTGGGAAGAAACCTCAGGGATGAGATAAGTGATTAAGGACTCAGGGTCTACACGCCAGTTACACCTCAGCTCCATGTGTCCTCCCATTTTGCTCTCTGGCCTTGATTCTCAGCACACCCTTGTCACCCCAAGCCACCTAAGCTTTCCCTCAAATCGTGCTCCTTTTAGTTCCTGAGGATGAGGCCCAACTTCAGGTTTCATTTCAGCCTGTGTTAGTAATGAAAAGCAGACACAGCCAGTGGGGTCCAATGCTCACCTTTGCAGTTATAAACTCTGGAGGCCAAATAGGCAGGAGGCACATGAAGAAAGGAGTCCAAAAAAGCCATGGCCCCTGCCTGTTTCTGCCATCACTTAAGTTACTATTGTGATGTGGCATTATCTTCAAACAGCTCTGGCTTACCTGTCTTTTCTGTCCAAACGTGTTTTTGTTTGTTCATTCAGCTAGGACCCTCAACCATCACTCTTTGACAGTAAAATAACCCCAGACTCTGTTAGAGTGGGTGGGACTTGTGGTCCCCCATGGACTTGAGCTTTTTTAGATGTCGTGATTGTAACCAAGGTCACTCACAACCTCCAGGAGTTGCTTCTGGTGACTTGATACCCCCAGGCCTGAGACCCTTCTTTCCCCACCCACTGACCTGCCATTCATGTACATAAATTCTGCCCCTTTCTCTCCAGGCTCCGAACAAACTGAAAGTGCCTTCTGTTATCAGCTTGTTGTTCAAAACCCATTTTTAATCCAGTAAGAGTGTGTAAATGTTTAAAAACAAAAATTGAAAAAATGCAGAGCGCATAAATGCAAGAGGTGGCTGTGGTCGTTCTCATCCACATTATTCTGCACCAGATTTACCTCTGGCAGATGGATCTGTTATCGGGAAAAGTTTTTAAAACAACTAACAGTAGTCAGCATTTAGTGGATATCTTCTCTGTTCCAGATGCTTGTCTAAGCTTTAAAAATATTAACTAATTTAGTCCTCACACTAAGTCTATGAGTCAGTTTTTTTTCAGATGAGGAGGCTGAGTCACAAAGGGGTTAAGTGACCTGCCCAAGACCACATAGTTGTCAGAGCCTGTGGCAGTGACCAGGTTATACTGCCTTCTGAAAAGTACTGTACTACTTCCTGGAATGACAGCAAATGTTCTCGCAACAGGTGTCATTCTGAACACTTTCTCTGCATTAATAGCTAATTCATATTTATAACAACCCTGTCATTAGTATCTTATATATAGTATCTTATATATAGACTTATAGGAATGAGGTTTTTAAAATAATTTTTGAAATTTTAACATGAATATTGTAAAAACAACAAGAACAAAAAATCAATTCTGGCAGTGAGACAGTAGATCTCCTTTGTATCGCTGACTCTCCTGTGATTTCTTCCCACCACGTTTCTTTGTTTTGTTTGTTTGTTTTTTGGCTGCACCGGGTCTTAGTTGCGGCACGCGGGATCTTTTAGTTGTGGCATGTGGGCTCTTAGTTGTAGCATGCGGGATCTAGTTCCCTGACCAGGGATCGAACCCGGGCCCTCTGCATTGGGAGTGTGGAGTCTTAACCACTGGACCACCAGGGAAGTCCCCCCACCACGTTTCTTTGGAAGCTGAATGGTGGGGTGAAGGGGTGGGGTTCTGTCCTGGGAGGGTCACGGTGAATGGGAAAGGCATTGATTGTATCATCCTTTATGGCAAAAAAAAAAAAAAAAAAAAAGAACTTGGAAATACAGTTGTTCATTGGTGTCTGTGGCCGATGGGTTTTAGGACCTGCCATGGATACCAAAATCCACAGATGCTCAAATCCCATAATTGGTCCTCCATATCCACGGTTATGCATATGCGGATTCAACCAACCACAGATGGTGTAATACTGTAATATTTATTGAAAAAGATCTGTGTGTAAGTGGACCCGCAGAGTTCAAACCTGTGTTGTTCAAGGGCCAGCTATAAACCCAATGCTGGTCACAAATAGGGGTCCAGTTCAACAAAATGTCACCCTTGAACTTCCTGGGCTTCAGGTTTCCTCATCTGTAAAATGGGGATAGTAATGGACCCACAACATTCAGTTATTAGGATTAAGTGGATAATACATGTAAATCACCTTAAACAGTATCCAGCACATTGTCCAATAAATGTTAGTGGTTACACGTTTGCAAAGTTTATTTAGCAATCATGAAACAAAAGGGTGTTCAATATCCTGAAAAGACCACCCATAGCTTAGTTACATGGACAAGGGAGGTTGCTGCATCAGTACAGTACAGTGTAGTCTATTTTTGTTAGAATACAAAGGGCAATACGTTTTTGGCTGTGTCTCATTTAAGGTTGCTTTAAAAAATACTGTTCAGGTTACTGTATTATAAAAATAGTGTGGGGACTTCCCTGGTGGTGCAGTGGTTAAGAATCCGCCTGCCAATGCAGGGGACACGGGTTTGAGCCCTGGTCCGGGAAGATCCGACATGCTGCGGAGCGACTAAGCCCGTGTGCCACAACTACTGTGCCTGCGCTCTAGAGCCCGCGAGCCACAACTACTGAGCCCACGTGCCACAGCTGCTGCAGCCCACATGCCTAGAGCCTGTGCTCTGCAACAAAGAGAAGCCACCGCAATGAGAAGCCCGCACACCACAGCAAAGAGTAGCCCCGCTCGCGGCAACTAGAGAAAAGCCCACTCACGGCAACGAAGACCCAACGCAGCCAAAAAAATAAATAAATAAATTTATTTTAAAAATAAATTTTCAAAAATAGTGTGAAAATAACACTATTTTTATAACACATACAATAATCTGAACAATAATGAGAATTGTGTCAAAGTCAAGATCCGACAGGAAGCTACTAAACATTGTGTTCCAACTTTGTACATTGTCTATCCTGATCACCTTAAGATGAATAGAGATGCAGCTTCTTGTTGGAGTTGAAATAAGGATGATTTCAGATAGCCTCCTGGGATCCAAACCCCAAAGCTTGTTGTACCTATTTATATCTTCTGCCTTCAGAGACTCACGCCCAGACCAAGCTCCTTGGGAGTATCCAAGCCGCCCACCCCAACACAGACACACAGAAAGGGCTCTTCTTACTCTGGGCGTGTCTGAAGGCCCATCAGTCACCTAGGAACTGGAGAATTTTCTGGGGGCCTCTGCATGTGTGATTATTTTTTATTCTGCACTTCAAATCTTGCTTGGCCAAGATTGTGCTGCTAAAAAGCAGCTTATACCGCTCTTTCAAAAAAAGTCCTTTCGTTTCTTTTTTTTTTGTTTTTGAAAGTCATATTTCTGATTTTCAGTGAGTGATTCGCATACTCGCCCCTGTCCCTGTGGTCCCTGGACATTGTTCTTGTGTACACAAAAAAATGCCATTAGGGACTGAGGCTGGAGAGAACTTAAAAGGGCGGAGCCTCCATCCTTGTGCCAGAAGCTACTGTCCCTTAATGCGCCTGCGTGGTTCTCCCACGCTCTGGGGAGGATTCCTATCGATTTGTTCTGCGCTCGGCAGTTCTTCCTGGCAGCAGGCGGCCATCTTGCTGGAGCTTGAGAGAGACAGGAGAGAAGGGTGATACTGGTTTCAGGGCCGCCCCGGGAGCCTCAAGAGCGGGAGGCAGCCCCGGAGGTGGTCCCTGATCCCGGGTCCTGCTCTTGGACCCGAGAAGGGAAGGCGGGGGCGGTGGGGGCAAGATGGGTGGAGAATGCCAACAAGGATTGCTAGGCGGCGGGAGGAGGGGCGTTGCTATGGTGACCGGGGAGGGGCGGGGCCAGGTCTGCTGTGAATCATCCGGGCGCTGCCCGGGAAGGGCAGGACTGGGGTGGTGACCATGCTAACAGCCGGGTGGGATTTCGTGACATCCTGGACTGGAGGGAGTCGGTGTCTATGGCAACGATCGCCTGGCGGAAGGGGCGGATCTAGATCGCTTCACTTGAGACGCTGACATTCCAGGCCCTTGTCCTGCAGGCTCCCGCGGGCGGACGCGCCGGAAGAGGAGGCCGGGGAATGGCCGCGGTGTGGCAGCAGGTCTTAGCAGTAGACGCGAGGTGAGGCATGGGGTCGAAGCTCGCGGGAGCGGAAGTTACTGTGGTGCATGCGTAGTGGCGATAAGTGAGGCTGGGCGGAGAACTTGCCTTACGCGGCTGAGTGGGCTTGCTGGAGGTGAGCATGCGCAGTAGCAGGGTGTGGGGCTTGCTCATAGGGAATGACTGGCAAGCGAGGGTCGTTAAACAGCATGCTAGGATAATGCAGTCACATGTGGGCATGCGCAGAGTCTGTGGTATTGGAGCCTTTGTTGGGGGTGGGTGATAGAGCCCATGCTGGTGACATCCTGTTCCCCACTTTTGCCCCCGGACTTCTCTTACCATCACTTCCCCAGTCTGACCCAATCGCCATACTGACCCCCACCATTGCCCCGCAGTAACCCCTGTCACCATGTCAGATTGGCCCCTATTATTGCCTACACTGACTCAGTCACCCCATACCAATTCCAGCAGAACTGCAGACTGCCTCCATTGTGCCCACACTGCCCTCATTGCCATGCCCATTATTACTGTGGACACACCCTTATCACAACACCAGAGAGACCCCCATCACCACTGCTGATCACTTGCCATCCTGACCTATCACTGCCACACACTTCATTCTCCTTCCCTATCCCCTGAGCTGATTGATTCCCTCTGTCCTGTGCCTGCTGCCCGCCTTGCCTCCTGCCATCGCAGGTACAATGCGTACCGCACACCAACGTTTCCACAGTTTCGGACACAATATATCCGACGGCGCAGCCAGCTACTGCGGGAGAATGCCAAGGCTGGGCACCCTCCAGCACTGCGTCGGCAGTACCTGAGGCTGCGTGGGCAGCTGCTGGGCCAGCGCTACGGGCCCCTCTCTGAGCCAGGAAGTGCTCGTGCCTATAGCAACAGCATCGTCCGCAGCAGCCGCACTACCCTTGACCGCATGGAGGTGAGCTCCTCCCCACGCCACCTGCCTCCATATATATTCACTCAACAGACTTGTCGAGCACCTGCTATGTTCCAGGCACTCTTCCTGGCTCTTAGGATGAGCAGAGGGCAAAAAGAGATAATGTATGAGATAAATCAACAGACAATAAGATAAATAGGTTGATAAACAGGCAATAAACAAGATAAGTAGGTCAATAAACGTAGCAAACCAGGTAAACAAGTGAATAACTACCATGGCTTGTAGTGAGGAGTGCTAACATGGAAAAATAAAGCTGACTTTGGGAATGAAACAGGACAGGTGTTGGGGACAGAGAGAAGCTATTTTTAATGGGGATGCTCAGGGAAGGCGTCTCTGAGGAGGTGACAATTGAGCTGAGACTTGAATGAGGCAAGAGACAAAGCTGAGTGGTTTTCTGGGGGAAAAGTGTTCATTCTTTGTTCAAAGAGCATTTGTTAAGTATTTGCTGAGAGGGGCAAGGGTGAGACCAGGGGAACTAGTGCAGAGGCCACCGCAGTAGTCCAGGTGACAGTGGTGGCAGTGGAAGGGGTGAGAAGGGGTCTGGTTCCAGCATGCGGGATCTCAGTTGCCCGACCAGGGATCGAACCTGCACCCTCTGCAGTGGAAGTGCAGAGTCTTAACCACTGGGCCACCAGGGAAGTCCCATGGTTCTGGGTATATTTTGAAGACTCTAGATCTCATAGGTCCTTGAGGGCTGTTTGCAAGGTGTGCCTACCCTGACCCTCTGCAGTGGAAGCGCAGAGTCTTAACCACTGGATCACCAGGGAAGTCCCGTGGTTCTGGGTATATTTTGAAAACTCTAAATCCCATAGGTTCTTGAGGGCTGTTTGCAAGGTGTGCCTACCCTGACCCTCTGTTTGCAGGACTTCGAGGATGACCCTCGGGCCCTGGGGGCCCGTGGGCACCGCCGCTCCGTCAGCCGAGGCTCCTACCAGCTGCAGGCACAAATGAACCGTGCCGTCTATGAGGACAGGTATGCACCAGGGGCAGCTGAAGGTTTGTGAGGAGGAGAGGAGCCACGGGGCAATGGCAGGCCAAACGCTAGTACCTCCCTCCTCTCACCCCTCACTCCTGTTGGGACCTAGGCCCCCCGGCAGCGTGGTGCCCACGTCAGCGGCAGAAGCAAGTCGAGCCATGGCCGGGGACACATCGCTGAGCGAGAACTACGCCTTTGCGGGCATGTACCATGTTTTTGACCAGCACGTGGATGAGGCAGGTGAGCCAGTGGATGGTGGGTCCCGTCACCACGCATTTGCCCAAACAACTGGGTGACAACCACCCAGTGCATCCTTTTTTGGAATGCAGAGTCTCAGGCCCACCTCTGAGGGAGGAATTGCTATTCATCACACCTTTCGCAAAACCTAAAAGCCCTCTGCAAAGTGATCTGCAAAGTCTTGGTTACTTTGTCTACCATAAAGGGGCTCAGCAGCTTAAAAGAGCACTTTGCAGAAGGCTTCTGGGGTCATGAGTCGCTTGAACGAGCTTAAAACCTTTGCTGCGGAGAAATCCCCTTGCAAAGGGCAGAGTGGGTTTTGCAAACTGCCAAGACCTTGGTAACTGTAAAGCGCTTACTGAGATGTAGAAGGCTTTTCGCATTGCAGAAGTCATTTGCAATCCATAAAGTACCTGCCAAGATTTAGGGAGCTTTGGGCAGAGGGCCTTTTGGGGTTCCAGCTCTCTTTCTCAGCCAAGGAAAGGCCCGTTGCTGAGGCCACTGTGCCTGGTGCAGTGGGTCCCGGCCCTTGGCTCACACGTCAGAACCTTCTGTAAATGAAAGCATTCGGTGAGCGTGCTGGCTCTCACAAATGGCTCCTTGGCCTTGCAGTCCCCAGGGTGCGCTTCGCCAATGACGACCGGCACCGCCTGGCCTGCTGCTCGCTTGATGGCAGCATTTCGCTGTGCCAGCTGGTGCCCGCCCCGCCCACCGTGCTCCGAGTGCTGCGGGGCCACACCCGTGGGGTTTCCGACTTCGCCTGGTCCCTCTCCAACGACATCCTCGTGTCCACCTCGCTTGATGCCACCATGCGCATCTGGGCCTCTGAGGACGGCCGCTGCATCCGGGAGATCCCTGACCCCGACAGCGCCGAACTGCTCTGCTGCACCTTCCAGCCGGTCAACAACAACCTCACTGTGGTCAGGCTCCAGAGCACCCCCTTGCCGAGGGCGGGATGCCGGGCCAGGAGGGCTGTCGCAGGGAGTCGGGATAAGGGGGTCCCCTCTAGTCCATCGCCTCCATCCTCCTCTGGCCAGACTCAGAGGGAAACGGGGCAGAACCGGGGACGTGGTTCTTGGTCTGGGATGGCCTCACTGTGGTAGACTCCGGGGATGGGGGACGGTCTGGGGGTAGGGTCACGGTCCCATCAGGAGTAGTCCTACCGTTTTCCAAATGCAGGGGCTGCTGGTTGGGGAGCAGGATTACTAGTCGGAAACCTTGTTTCATCTCAGTGGCAGCGTCACGGTGGTCCGACCCGGATAGAGAGTCAGAGGGCAGGGGAAGGAAATGAAAAGTCTGGCCTGGTCCTGAGCGGGGAGTAGGGGGAGCTGGCCCAGTGAGCCCGTGCTCTGGGATCCTTTCAGCTGTAGCAGCAGCCGCCGCCCTAGTATAGTCAAGGCTCCAGGAAGGACCAGGCAGGCCCCTTTAGTTCTGGGAGCAGCTGTCTCTTCTGGTCAGATTGCAAGAGGGACTGGCTGGGGAGGATTACCGGCCTGAGTCACCTTCCAGTCTGCCGGCCCACCCTCACTGTGATGAGAGTCCAGTAGGGATCAGCCAGTCCCATCGACAGCAGCCCCGCTGTGGTCAGATTCAAGGAGGGACTGGCTGGGAGCAGGGTGATGGTGTGCGGGTCTCACCCACAGGTGGGGAATGCCAAGCACAACGTGCACGTCATGAACATCTCCACGGGCAAGAAAGTGAAGGGTGGCTCCAGCAAGCTGACAGGCCGTGTCCTCGCTCTGTCCTTTGATGCCCCTGGCCGGCTGCTCTGGGCGGGTGATGACCGTGGCAGTGTTTTCTCCTTCCTCTTCGACATGGCCACAGGTAGGCAGACCCTAGGCCTGCATCCGGCTGCTCACACTCTCACCCTTCTGGTGCATAGCCCCAGCCCTCACCGCTGCCTCCCCTCCCTCTGCTGCCACAGGGAAGCTGACCAAAGCCAAGCGTCTGGTGGTGCACGAGGGCAGCCCCGTGACCAGCATCTCCGCCCGCTCCTGGGTCAGCCGCGAGGCCCGGGACCCCTCGCTGCTCATCAATGCTTGCCTCAACAAGCTGCTGCTCTACAGGTGGGTCTCCTCTCTGGGCCGCCTGGAGGTGGGGGGCCTGCCGCCTCTGTCAGACTGGTACGAGAGCCCTGTCTCCCCAGCAGACTAAGCCATGGAGCTTAACTTCATTGAGGGGGGAGGTCCGGTCTCCTAATAATAGTAATAATATGATAATGGTGACATCAATAGGAGCAGTAATGCAATAGGAGCAGTAATAGTAATAGCAGTAGCTACCATGTGTGTAGCAGTTGCTGGGCCAGGCCCTGTTCAAAGTACCTTATACATATCCCCTCATTTAATCCTCACAGCAACCCTGTGAGGTGGGTGCTGTAATCATGTCCATTTTACAGATGAGCAAACTGAGCCATAAAATAGACTAGAGTCCCCGTAGAGCAGTGGCCTGCTTTCCCTTCCTTCCTTTCTTTTTTTGTTTTTGTTTTTTTTTTGAAGCTGGGAGTTTTACTATCCCCACTCACTTATGTCTGTCATCTAAATGCAGTTCTCAGCCTGGGCTGCACGCTGGAATGCTTTTCTCACCAAACTGCCTGTGGAAATGCCCCAGGCTCCCTGCAGTAGCTCGGGTTCATTCCTTTGAATGGCCATGTGGTATTCCACGGTGCAGGGGTGCTGTAGTTTGGTCAGTCATTCCCTCTCTTTGTGCCCGTCCTAAATCAGGATCTCTTAGGGACCCTTAGGAAAAGACACTAGTGAATTAAACAACAGAGGCTCCCCATTTGTATCAACAGATACAGTTTCCAAACTGTCACTAACTCTTACACCAGCCCGTGCTTTATAGGTTTATGCAGTCGTCTCAAAACTGGATTTCATGAACCTTGAAAAGACCTCAGGTGCAGGGGTGGGGACACAGACTGGCCCACCGTTCGTCCCCCTCTGGGGCTGAGGCTGCCCCCTGACCCACTCTCTTCCTCCTCTCAGGGTGGTGGACAACGAGGGGACCCTGCAGCTGAAGAGAAGCTTCCCCATTGAGCAGAGCTCGCACCCCGTGCGCAGCATTTTCTGCCCCCTCATGTCCTTCCGCCAGGGGGCCTGTGTGGGTGAGTCCCAGGGGGTCGGGGTGTCTGGATGGCCAGGGAGGGGCAGGGACCAGGGCTGGTGCTGATCTGGCTCAGCTATCACGACATCCTAATGCCCTGACTTCCTGGGCCTCGAGAACTCTCCCGCCCCAGCAACCTCACACTTTGAACACAGACCCCCAAACAGCCCAGAAACCTCACAGCCTAAGACACAGACCCCTCCCCGCCGCCAACAAAGAGCTCAGAGAACTCACACTCTGGACGCAGAGCCAAAACAGCTAGGTGACCTTGCATCTAGGGATGGTCCACCCCAGAGCCCCCAGCCCCGCGACCTCACACCTTGGACATAAATCCCTCAACACCTCAGACGCCTCAGAGACTTCACACGCAGGGCACCCCGCTGCCTCCTGCAGCACCTCCTGATGGTCTTCTCTCATCTGGGCAGTGACGGGTAGCGAGGACATGTGCGTGCATTTCTTTGACGTGGAGCGGGCAGCCAAGGCCGCCGTCAACAAGCTGCAGGGCCACAGCGCGCCCGTGCTGGATGTCAGCTTCAACTGCGATGAGAGCCTGCTGGCTTCCAGCGACGCTAGCGGCATGGTCATCGTCTGGAGGCGGGAGCAGAAGTAGGAGACTTCCAGCCTTGCCCCTGTCCACTTTCCCACCCGCCTCTGGCCCCAGGCTTGTGTTTGTAAATAAAGTTCCTGTGGTTGTGCCGATGGCTGGTTCCCAGGTCTTCTGGGGGTGGGATGGGGGAGAGGGCAGCTCTAGGACCCAAGATGGGATGGGGTTCACCTCCTCATTCATGCCTTCATGCATTGATTCATTGATGGATTCATTCAGCAACCGTTTATGAACGTCTGCCATGTCAGAGGCACCACTTCAAGTGTTTTATACAGTCACGCTTTGGACAGACATTGTGGAGCACCTACTGTGCGCCGGGACCTGTTCTAGGCACTGAGGGTACAAGCTGTGACTTAAACGGACAGGAATGGCTGCCCTCCTGGGGCTTACATTCTAGTGGAGGCAGGCAGATAATAGACAAAAATATCTAATAGGTCAGCTAAAGCTGAGTGCTGTGAGGAGAAAGGGCAGGGGATAGAGTGCAGGAGTGAGGGGAGGGTTAGGCTCTTTTTGGTGTCATGATCAGGGAAGATGTTTCTGACAGTGTGAAATTTATTTTTCTTTAATTTTTATTTTATATTGGAGTATTACATTAGGTCCTTGTTGATTGTCTTTTTTATGTATAGAAGTGTGTATATGTTAATCCCAAACTCCTAATTTATCCCTCCCTCCCCTCCTTCCCCTTTGGTAACCATATGCTTGTTTTCTAAGTCTGTGAGTCTGTTTCTGTTTTGTAAATAAGTTCATTTGTATCATTGTTTTAGATTCCTCATATAAGTGATATCATATGATATTTGTCTGTCTGACTTACTTCACTTAGTATGGTAATCTCTAGGTCCATCCATGTTGCTGCAAATGGCATTATTTCATTCTTTTTTTATGGCTGAGTAATATTCCATTGTATATATGTGCCACATCCTCTTTATCCATTCATCTGTCAGTGGACATTTAAGTTGCTTCCGTGTCTTGGCTATTGTAAATAGTGCTGCAGTGAACATTGGGGGTGCATGTATCTTTTCAAATTATGGTTTTTTCTCTGGATATATGCCCAGGAATGGGATTGCTGGATCATATGGGGTTTTTTTTTGTTTTTTGGGGTTTTTTTAACATCTTTATCAGAGTATAATTGCTTTACAATGGTGTGTTAGTTTCTGCTTTATAACAAAGTGAATCAGCTATACATATACATATATCCCCATATCCCCTCCCTCTTGAACCTCCCTCCCACCCTCCCTATCCCACCCCTCTAGGTCATCATAAAGCATCAAGCTGATCTCCCTGTGCTATGTGGCTGCTTCCCACTAGCTATCTCTTTTACATTTGGTAGTGTGTATATGTCAGTGCTACTCTCTCACTTCATCCCAGCTTACCCTTCCCCCTCCCCGTGTCCTCAAGTCCATTCTCTAGTTCTGCATCTTTATTCCTGTCCTGCCCCTAGGTTCATCAGAACAACTTTTTTTTTAGATTCCATATGTATGTGTTAGCATACGGTATTTATTTTTCTTTTTCTGACTTACTTCACTCTGTACGACAGACTCTAGGTCCATCCACTTCACTACAGATAATTCAGTTTCGTTTCTTTTTATGGCTGAAAATATTCCATTGTATATATGTGCCACATCTTTATCTATTCATCTGTCGATGGACACTTAGGTTGCTTCCATGTCCTGGCGATTCTAAATAGTGCTGCAATGAACACTGTGGTACATGACTCTTTTTGAATTATGGTTTTCTCAGGGTATATGCCCAGTAGTGGGATTGCTGAGTCGTATGGTAGTTCTATTTTTAGTTTTTTAAGGAACCTCCATAACTGTTCTCCATAGTGGCTGTATCAATTTACATTCCCACCAACAGTGCAAGAGGGTTCCCTTTTCTCCACACCCTCTCCAGCATTTATTGTTTGTAGATTTTTTGATGATGGCCATTCTGACTGGTGTGAGGTAATACCTCATTGTAGTTTTGATTTGCATTTCTCTAATAATTAGCAATGATCAGCATCTTTTCATGTGCTTTTTTGCCATCTGTATGTCTTCCTTGGAGAAATGCCTATTTAGATCTTCTGCCCATTTTTTGATTGGGTTGTTTGTTCATTCGTTCGTTTGTTTTGGCCGCACCACATGGTGTGCGGGATCTCAGTTCCCTGACCAGGGATTGAACCCATGCCCCCTGCAGTGGAAGCATGGAGTCTTAACTGCTGGACCACCAGGGAAGCTCCAAGGGTTGTTTGTTTTTTGATATTGAGCTGTGTGAGCTGTTTGTATATTTTGCAGATGAATCCTTTGTCCGTCGCATCATTTGCAAATATTTTCTCCCATTCTGTGGGTTGTCTTTTTGTTTTGTTTATGGTTTCCTTTGCTGTGCCAAAGCTTTTAAGTTTAATTAGGTCCCATTTGTTTATTTTTGTTTTTATTTTCATTACTCTAGGAGGTGAAACCAAAAAGATATTGCTGCGATTTATGTCAAAGAGTGTTCTGCACATGTTTTCCTCTAAGAGTTTTATAGTATCCGGTCTCACATTTAGGTCCTTAATCCGTTTTGAGTTTATTTTTGTGTATGGTGTTAAAGAATGTTCTAATTTCATTCTTTTACAGGTAGCTGTCCAGTTTTCCCAGCACCACTTATTGAAGAGACTCTCTTTTCTCCATTGTATATTCTTGCCTCCTTTGTTGTAGATTAATTGATCATAGGTGCGTGGGTTTATTTCTGGGCTTTCTGTCTTGTTCCATTGATCTGTATTTCTGTTTTTGTGCCAGTACCATACTGTTTTGATTACTGTAGCTTTGTAGTGTAGACTGAAGTCAGGGAGCCTAATTCCTCCAGCTCCGTTTTTCTTTCTCAAGATTTCTTTGGCTATTTGCGGTCTCTGACAGTGTGAAATTTAAACGAAGACCTGAATGAAGTGAGAGAGCCATAGTGTGTGAGGGAGAAGAATATCATAGGTAGAGAAAAGGCAGTTCAGAGGCACCAAGGCTGGAGTGTGCCAGGAGGACCATTGTAGAGGCCAGTGTGGCTAGATTAAGGTTTGGTAAGAGATGAGGTTGGACAGGCCCAATCCTGGAGGGCTTTGGGGGCCACAGTGAGGACTTGAGCGTTTTTGCTGAGTGAGGCGTGAGTCACCAGAACATTTTGAGCAGAGTAGGGACATGATCTCACTTGGCTGTGAGAGGATCCTTGTGGGCACTGTGAAGAGAACAGACTGGGATGGGGGAGCTTGAGCAGGGGGATCAGTCAGGAGACCCTGCAGTAGTTGAGGTGAGCAGTGATGGGGACTTGCACCAGGGTGGTGGCAGCGGAGGGGCTGAGGTAGGGAATGTTGGCTTCTACCACAGGGGTTTCATCCTATTAGTCTGCAGGACTCCGCTGGCTCCTCAGGGAGGCTGAGGCTCCCAGGCTCCCCCAACCCCCGGGCCAGCCGCACCCTGGGCCCCACACCTGTCGGTGCGTTGGTTGTTTTCCGCAAGCAGGGAGCAGAGGTGTTGAGAGCGCCAAGGCGGTGCAGAGCAACTATGGACCCTGAGGCTGAGGTAGTGGCTCCTGTTGTGGGAGGAAAGGGATAGGGGATCTCTCTCCACCCCAGAGAAACTCCAGACCACCCCTAGCTCCTCCCATGCCCACCCAGGGCCCAAATTCAAGGCCTGGAACAGCTCAGGGAACACAGAGTAATGTTCAGTATTTGAGAGGAGCCCTGAGTGAGGACAGAAAGCTTGGGGTGTAGACAGGGAGATAGATAACCCAAATCCCTTGTCAATGACCTGAATCACCAGGAAATGTCAAAGTTCCAGGGTATCAAAGAGCCTCTTGCTCCAACTGCTCCCTTCCCTCCAGCTCCATAGGCTGCCGCATCCAGATGTATCAATGGGAAGTGTAGCTACCGTCTTGAGACCTCAGGGTCAGTCCACAGAGTCACAGAGACCCTGACCTGACCCAACATTGTTGAGCTGCTGAACTAACACCAGCAGTCTTGTTGAGGGAGGAAAATAACCTCTTGTTCATTCAAGCCACTGTTATTGGACAGTGCGGTTACTTGTAGCCAGAAGCACTTCTATCTGGTACTTCCATCTGACAGACCTTAAGGTAAATGGTGATGAGATGGTGGTGATAGTCCAGAGAGCTGGACTGTTCACAGACTCAGTGATTTGCTAGGAGGATTCTCAGTCTCCTCATATGGTTGTATACATGGCTATGATTTTTACACCAAAAAGATACAGAGCACAGTCAGCAAAGGGAAATGGCGCATGGGGTGAGGTCCAGGGGAAACAGGCACAAGCCTCCAAGGGTCATCTTCCAGTGAAGCCTCACAGGACACCCTTAATTCCCTCAGTTGTGACAACACATGTGAAACACTATGAACCAGGGAAGCTTGTTAGAGACTCTGCCCATGGTTTCTATTGGGGGTTGGTCATGTAAGCACCCTCTGCCTGGCACATACCCAACTCCCAGACTCCCTGAAGGAAAGCAGGTGTTTAGCATAAACCACGGTGCTTGGACGAACAGTTCAGGCACAGTGGGTCACTCTTATCAATTAGAGAGTGGTGGGAATCTTCCTGGAATCTAAATTTCCAGATGCCAGCCAAGGGCCCCCCTTGAAGCAGGCCTTTCCAAAGACAGCAATTCAGGCCTGCCGTTAACTCTTTTCTACACAGTATGGAGCACCAAAAAGATGCTTGGTTTCCACTAAGGTTAGCAGATCACAAGATAATTTGGGGGAGCCTCATTTTTCTCTAATACTTTCTTCTTTTCTTCACATTTTTCATGTCTTCATTGCATCTGGATTCAAGATGGCTGATCACAGATGTTGTTATACATGATTTGGGGGACTTCCTCCTTGTGAAATTTTGAGGTAACAGAGTTGACCTTCTGCTTTAAATTCATCATCATGATTTTCTTGACTTACAACCTAAGGGGAAATAAATAAAGAGCAAATAATAAAAAAATAAACTTACTGGTCAGACTTGGACCTCTGTTAACTTGTCCGTCATCACTGTGCCTCTGATTTAACATCAGATCTGGAACTCTTAACCACTCCACCATCAATACCCCTTTGGTCTTATCTAGAACTGAAATTCTGCTGACTATTCTTTGGTCCAACCTTGAATGCGGGCCTCTAGTTAATATCCCACTATCACTGGCTTTCTGCTCTGACTGGGCCTTTTAAAATTTATTTATTTATTTAATTTAATTTTATTTATTTTTGGCTGTGTTGGGTCTTCGTTGCTGCATGTGGGCTCTCTCTAGTTGCGGTGAGTGGGGGCTACTCTTGTTGCGGAGCACGGGCTCTAAGCACGCCTGCTTCAGTAATTGTGGCTTGCGGGCGCTAGAGCGCAGGCTCAGTAGTTGTGACACATGGGCTCAGTTGCTCCACAGCATGTGGGATCTTCCCGGACCAGGGCTCGAACCCGTGTCCCCTGCATTGGCAGGCGGATTCTTAACCACTGCACCACCAGGGAAGTCCCAGCTGGGCCTTTTTGAACTCTAGAATCATCAAGACATTTCTGGCCTGACCTCAAATTCGGGCTCTGTTAGCTTTTACTCCTTCAAGACCCCCTTTGATCTGAAGTTTCACATGGGTATCTCTTAACTAATCCAACATGATAGGCTTCTCATTCAACCAAAACCCAGAGCTTTTTCAGTTATTCCACTGCTGATGCCCTTCTGCCCTGACCTCTATAAACTGTTCCACCATCATCAGCCCTCTGGTCTGACTGGGAGTGGAGACTTCTGTTAACTATTCTAAGATCAAGGCCCTCCGATCTGATTTTTATTTTAACAGCTTTATTGGAGTATAATTGCTTTACAGTGGTGTGTTAGTTTCTGCTTTATAACAAAGTGAATCAGCTCTACATATACATATATCCCCATATCTCCTCCCTCTTGCATCTCCCTCCCACCCTCCCTATCCCACCCCTCTAGGTGGTCACAAAGCACTGAGCTGATCTCCCTGTGCTATGCGGCTGCTTCCCACTAGCTAGCTATTTTACATTTGGTAGTATACATAAGTCCATGCCACTCTCTCACTTTGTCCCAGCTTACCCTTCCCCCTCCCTGTGTCCTCAAGTCCATTCTCTACGTCTGCGTCTTTATTCCTGTCCTGCCCCTAGGTTCTTCAGAACCTTTTTTTTTTTTTTAAGATTCCATATATATGTGTTAGCATATGGTATTTCTTTTTCTCTTTCTGACTTACTTCACTCTGTATGACAGACTCTAAGTCCATCCACCTCACTGCAAATAACTCAGTTTTGTTTCTTTTTATGGCTGAGTAATATTCCATTGTATATATGTGCCACATCTTCTTTATCCATTCATCTGTCAGTGGACACTTAGGTTGCTTCCATGTCCTGGCTCTTGTAAATAGAGCTGCAGTGAACATTGTGGTACATGACTCTTGTTGAATTATGGTTTTCTCAGGTTATATGCCCAGTAGTGGGATTGCTGGGTCGTATGGTAGTTCTATTTGTAGTTTATTAAGGAACCTCCATACTGTTCTCCATAGTGGCTGTATCAATTTACATTCCCACCAACAGTGCAAGAGGGTTCCCTTTTCTCCACACCCACACCCTCTCCAGCATTTGTTGTATGTAGATTTTTTTTTAAATCTTAAATTTTATTAAAAAAGTAGAGAACAGTAGTATGTTTATTTAATAATTATTTTGGACTTATTCTTATCTTTTTTTTTTAACATCTTCATTGGAGTATAATTGCTTTACAATTGTGTGTTAGTTTCTGCTTTATAACAAAGTGAATCAGTTATACATATACATATGTTCCCATATCTCTTCCCTCTTGCGTCTCCCTCCCTCCCACCCTCCCTATCCCACCCCTCTAGGTGGTCACAAACCACCGAGCTGATCTCCCTGTGCTATGCGGCTGCTTCCCACTAGCTATCTATTTTATGTTTGGTAGTGTATATATGTCCATGCCACTCTCTCACTTCGTCACAGCTTACCCTTCCCCCTCCCCATATCCTCAAGTCCATTCTCTAGTAGGTCTGTGTCTTTATTCCTGTCTTACCCCTAGGTTCTTCATAACCTTTTTTTTTTCTTAGATTCCATATATATGTGTTAGCATACTGTATTTGTTTTTCTCTTTCTGACTTACTTCACTCTGTATGACAGACTCTAGGTCCATCCACCTCACTACAAATAACTCAATTTTGTTTCTTTTTATGGCTGAGTAATATTCCATTGTATATATGTGCCACATCTTCTTTATCCATTCATCTGTCAGTGGACACTTAGGTTGCTTCCATGTCCTGGCTCTTGTAAATAGAGCTGCAGTGAACATTGTGGTACATGACTCTTGTTGAATTATGGTTTTCTCAGGTTATATGCCTAGTAGTGGGATTGCTGGGTCGTATGGTAGTTCTATTTGTAGTTTATTAAGGAACCTCCATACTGTTCTCCATAGTGGCTGTATCAATTTACATTCCCACCAACAGTGCAAGAGGGTCCCCTTTTCTCCACACCCTCTCCAGCATTTATTGTTTGTAAAGTTTTTGATGATGGCCATTCTGACCGGTGTGAGATGATACCTCATTATAGTTTTGATTTGCATTTCTCTAATGGTTAGTGATGTTGAGCATTCTTTCATGTGTTTGTTGGCAATCTGTACATCTTCTTTGGAGAAATGTCTATTTAGGTCTTCTGCCCATTTTTGGATTGGGTTTTTTTTTCCCCCCTCTGGGTTGTTTGTTTTTTTGATATTGAGCTACGTGAGCTGCTTGTAAATTTTGGAGATTAATCCTTTGTCAGTTGCTTCATTTGCAAATATTTTCTCCCATTCTGAGGGTTGTCTTTTCATCTTGTTTATGGTTTCCTTTGCTGTGCAAAAGCTTTTAAGTTTCATTAGGTAGGTCCCATTTGTTTATTTTTGTTTTTATTTCCATTTCTCTAGGGGGTGGATCAAAAAGGATCTTGCTGTGATTTATGCCATAGAGTGTTCTACCTATGTTTTCCTCTAAGAGTTTTATAGTGTCTGGCCTTACATTTAGGTCTTTAATCCATTTTGAGTTTATTTTTGTGTATGGTGTTAGGGAGTGTTCTAATTTCATTCTTTTCCATGTAGCTGTCCAGTTTTCCCAGCACCACTTATTGAAGAGGCTTTCTTTTCTGCATTGTATATTCTTGCCTCCTTTATCAAAGATAAGGTGACCATATGTGCGTGGGTTTATCTCTGGGCTTTCTATCCTGTTCCATTGATCTGTATTTCTGTTTTTGTGCCAGTACCATAGTGTCTTGATTACTGTAGCTTTGTAGTATAGTCTGAAGTCAGGGAGCCTCCGATCTGATTTTGAACTATTCCAAGATGCCAGTCTCTCTGGTTTGACCTCCTCTATTAATAATTCCACCATCAGTGCCCTTCTGGTCTGCCATAAAAACAAGGTCTCTGTTAAGTATCCTCCCGTCACTGCTCCTTTGGCATGACCTTGAACCCAGGCCTTCAGTTCATATTCTAATTGAAAGGCCCCTCTAGTCTCAAATCAAACCCAGACCTCTTATTAATTCTTCATCCAAGACTCCTACACTGTTGTACCTAGGCTTCTTTTTAACTATTCAACCTTCAATCCTTTCTGATCTGACTTTGAACCCAGGCCATTTTAACTCTTAAGCCACAGTGCTCCATTGGTCTGACCTCAGACCTAGTCCACTATTAACTGCTGCAACATCAATGTCCTGCTGGTCTATTCTCAAACCAGGGTCTCTTTTATTGTCATTCCACCTTCAATGTCATCCTGCTTCCTTATCAAAGCTCTTCCACTATCCTTGCTCTCCCATCTGTCTGATGTTTACTCTTCCAAATTCAATGATCTACTGGTCTAATTATCCAACACAGCCATTTAAATCCCTCCACTCCAGGCCTATCCTCAAACCTCTGTTAAATATACCACCATTAACTCCCCCGTGATTTGGCCTCAAACCTGATCCTCTGATAACTGTTCTGTTACCAGTAGCCTGTGAGTCTGTCATTGAACTTGTACAGTTATTTCTTCCAACATCAGTGCTCCTGGAATCTGAACTCAAACCCCGGGCTCTGTTAACTATTCTAGAATCTGTTCCTCTCTTGACCTAGCTCAAACCCAGATATTTATTCAATTGTCTCCATCTCTGTTTCTCTGGTTTGACCCTAAACCAGGGCCTCTGTTAACTCTTAATGCCCCTCTAGTCTGAGTTCAATCATTTGCTAAGTATTCTAACACCAACATCTCTCTGTCTAGATAATCAAACAGAACGATTGTTAACTAATTAAAAAAATCCCGGCCCCTCTTACATAACCCCAAATTTGGGTCTCTTTATTCCACCATCAGTGATTTTCTCGTCTGTTATTGAACCCTGTGTGTAAACTCTTCTACCATCAATGCTCCCCTTATCTGACTTTGAACCACAGTCCCTGTTAATTCTTCCACTGTCAGTTCCCCTCTGGCAGTGTTGCCTTCCACTGGGGCCTCTGATAAGGCAGCACTGTTATTGCCCCTCTGGCCTGACCTTAAACAAGGTTAGTAATTTCACCATCAGTACTCTTTTAGAGCACGGACCCTAGCATGTAACTAGTCCATTATCCATGCCCTATCTTCTGACCTTGAACTTGGACCATTGTTAAGTCTTTCACCATCTGTGCCCCTTTGGTTAAGACTTCAAACCTGGGCTTATGGAAAATACTCTGGCATTAATGGCCTTCTTGTCTGAATTCAAATGTAGGGGATGAAAACTACTTAACTTATAAGGACTTCAAAGTGGTCACTACTGGTGAAATACAGATTACAGTCAGATATAATGGGGTGGGAGATTGCAATGTGGACCAAACTGTTCACAGAGATAAATGTAGATTCTAGTGGAGTCACAGGCTGGAACACAGACACTCCCATGATCCATACCTGACTCTGTGTGAGCCAAGGAGTCTCCACGACCTAGTCTGCATGACCACATGTGTCCAAACTCCAGTCTGTATGACCCCCAAAGTGTCTACACCCCAATCTGTGTGACTGCAGGAGGTCCCTACCCTAGTACATATGTATGCAAGAGTGTCCACATTCTAGTCTTTTTGACATGAGGCATGTCAACACCCTAGTCTGTATGACTCCAGAAGTGTTCATACCACAGTCTGTGTTACACCAGGAGTGTCTATACCCAGTCTGTTTGACCTGTTTTCAAAGTGCTCTGCACATGACTCATGGGACTCCACATCCCTGTCTGTTACCCTAAGTGTTCAGACACTTGTCTTATGACCATAGGAGTGTTCACACTCCATTCACAAGGGAGAGAAGAAATGAATAGATATTCTTTCATTTCTGCTGCGGATAATTAGATAAATGTAGATTCAACTAAGTTTTTTTTTAAAAAAACTTAATGATAATCAAGTTGAATTAAAGACAGGAAAGAGAACTTTCAAATCACTTGAAAAAGAATGAAAAATGATTCCATAACAAAAGGTAGACCACTAAGGAAATACCAAGAAGGCATTAAAAATACCGAAAACGGGCTTCCCTGGTGGCGCAGTGGTTGAGAATCTGCCTGCTAATGCAGGGGACACGGGTTCGAGCCCTGGTCTGGGAAGATCCCACATGCCGCGGAGCAACTAGGCCCGTGAGCCACAACTACTGAGCCTGCGAGTCTGGAGCCTGTGCTCCGCAACGGGAGAGGCCGCGACAGGGAGAGGCCGCGACAGTGAGAGGCCCGCGCACCGCGATGAGGAGTGGCCCCCGCTTGCCGCAAGTAGAGGAAGCCCTCGCACAGAAACGAAGACCCAACACAGCCAAAATAAATAAATAAATAAATAATAATTAAAGGTGCTAATAATTTTAAAAAAAAGACTTTAGCTCATATCAATTTCATTCAAAAATCTCCCACTAAATTTAAAAAAAAAATACCGAAAACATAAAACAACACAGAATTTCACTTTCTGACAATAAACATTAATGGATTAAAGTCCATACATTAAGTGACAAGGGCATGCAGGTTGAGTAAAAATTCAAAAATCAACCAAATAATGTCTAAATCAAAATGATTCAGGAAGATTGCTTTAAACAATGAGTAAAACTGTATGAGAAAAGTAAAGACAGAGAAAACAGTAGTTGCAATATAAATTCAAGATAAAATTAAGGAAAAAAGCATTAAGCAGTTAAAAAGGACCCTTTTTATTGATCCAGGGCATGATCAACATTGAAAATATAACAGTCATGAATTTCTATAGTCCATATAACAGAGACCAGACCTTTAGCTAAAGAAATAGAAGACAGCCAATTGAATCCTTGCCAACTTATCCATATGGTTGGATCAAGTTGAGCAGTCTTCACACCAGACATTAAAAATATGAAATAGGCTTATAAATTAGGTTTAGTGGAAAATGCAGCAAAATAGAGGAAGTGGTCTACTTGTTTTCCTATCCTGGACTCAAAAGAGGGATACTCTCATGGCCTTGGGTGTTCTCTCTTGCAGTGAATATGAGTGGCCACAGGTACAATGTTTAACGTACCTATTAGATCTTGACAACCCTAGGTCCGTGTTTTTTAAAAAAATTGTTTTTTAGGGAATTCCCTGGCGGTCCAGTGGTTAGGACTCCACGCTTCCACTGCAGGGGGCACGGGTTCATCCCTGGTCAGGGAACTAAGATCCCGCATGCCGTGCAGCACAGCTGAAAAATTTTTTTAAAAATTTAAATTGAGGTATACTTGACGTACTATATTATATTAGTTTCAGGTGTAAATATAATAAAATATAATGATTTGATATTTGTATAAATTGTGAAATGATCACCACAATAGGTCTTGTTAACATTCATCACCATATATAGTTACAGTTTTTTTTTCTTGTGATGAGAACTTTTAAGATTTGCTTTCAGGGGACTTCCCTGGTGGTCCAGTGGCTAAGACTCTGCACTCCCAATGCAGGGGACCTGGGTTTGATCCCTGGTCAGGGAACTAGATCCAACATGCTGCAACTAAGACCTGGCACAGCCAAATAAATAAATAAATATTTTTAAAGAAAGATTTACTTTCAAATATGCAATACAGAATTATTAACAGTATTACTATAATATTACAGTATTATTATAGTTGTCACGCTGTACATTAAATCCCCATGACTTATTTATTTTATAACTGGAAGTTTGTACCTTTTGACTCCCTTCACCCATTTCACACTCCCCCCACCATACCTCTGGCAACCACCAATCTGCTCTCTGCATCTATGAGCGTCCACCTCCCACAAGGTCCATTTTCAGGTGCTTATTCAAAAGAAGAAGTCACTGATGGTCAAATTCTACCTCACAGCCTCGTCTGACTAAAAAAGATGTGCACTGCTCTATTACTGAACCACAAGAAACCCTCAAGTTATAAAAACAAAAAACAGGGACTTCCCTGGTGGCGCAGTGGTCTGCTCATCAGAGCGCCCCCTGTTGGGAGGAAATGCTGGGCTTCGCGTCTCAGCCTCGCTGGGTCACCAGATGTGGGCTGGCCCGGGCAGGGCTTGACCTCAGGGAGGTGGCTCTCAGCAGCGGAGGCCCACCCTGCCAAGCTGACAGCTGCAGCCAGTGCTTCCTTGAAAGAGGGTCTGGGTGGTGCACATCCACATCTACCACTGCCAGGAGAGGCCTGAGGAGAGGGGCTGGGAAAGAAATGGCTGGCCACTGGGTGAGCAACTGGGGACCGAGTTTTTTAATCCATGGTCCTGAGCCAGTCACCTCGCCACTCTGTGCCTCAGTTTCCTCCAGACCCAGTTGAGAGTTGGGGAGTCAGTTCATTCATTCTTCTGACATATATTGCCTGAGCCTCTACAGTGTGCCAGGCACAGTGCCAGGATTTAACAGGGAACAAAACAGGTAAAACCTCTGCCCTCAGGAAACCAGCATTCCCAGCGACCCCTAAAATCCATCCAGTGGTGCAGCCTCAGAGCAGAGGTCACCTCTGGCCTTGCTTTTGATGATTGTGACACACAGTGCCGTGGCCTCAATGCATATTTGGACAGATGACTGGCTGACTCGGAAGCTGAGGAAATGATCAGTGGGATCCATGTGATAACAGCAAGGAGGGAGCCACTGTGGCTTCTTGAGCAGGACAGCAAAGAGATAAGTGTGAGTTTTAGAAGGGCTATTCCAGCAGCAGTCAATAACAAAAGTGCAGGAAGAAGAAAATTTTACTTCATGTCACCCTGCTCCTTGCAGAGGGTCAAATAAAGAAAAATAGATAGCCGAGGCCAGGCCACACTGCCTGCCCAGCTGTGTGTTAAATGTTTTCGGCTTTTTGTAACCAAGTTATTGCCCATCAATGGCAGCAATGATTGGGGATTTGCCTTTATGATCTGACCACAGGGTGTCTGGTTTGTTAGTCTGTACCTTTTGCAGCTAGCCCCTTCAGGGCCTCTCTCCTCCATGTGGCCCTCACAGGATAGCCTGGACTTCTTTATATATTGGCTGGGCTCCAGTTGAGGGAGGGGAAAAAGAGAGAGAGAGAGAGCACCAGCAAGTGAGAGAGAGTGCACCTAAGACAGAAGCTGCAGTCTTTTTATAAACTAACCTGAGGTGATGTTCCATCATTTCTGCCTTATTCTATTTGTTAGAAGTGACTCTGTAAATCCAGGCCACACTCCAGGGGAAGAGATGACACAAGGGCATGAGCACCAGGAGGCGGGGGTCATTGGGGACCATCTTAGAGGCTGCCTCTAAGGTGTGTGGGGCTTCCCTGGTGGCGAAGTGGTTAGGAATCTGACTGCCAGTGCAGGGGACACGGGTTTGATCCCTGATCCGGAAAGATCCCACCTGCCGAGGAGCAACTAAGCCCGTGCGCCACAACTACTGAGCCTGCGCTCTAGAGCCCTCGAGCCACAACTACTGAGCCCGCGTGCCACAATTACTGAAGCCCGTGTGCCTAGAGCCCGTGCTCCGCAACAAGAGAAGCCACCGCAGTGAGAAGCCCGCGCACCGCAACGAAGAGTAGCCCCCGCTCGCCGCAACTAGAGAAAGCCTGCGCGCAGCAATGAACACCCAACCCAGCCAAAAATAAATAAATAAACAAACAAATAAATAAATATAAATTTTAAAAATAAAATAAATTTAAAAAATAAGGTGTGTGGGACCACAGACAAATATTTTTTGCAAGGCCTCTGTCTATATGAATAATTTGAATAAAAATGTACTAAAATCATGGATCCATATGAAGTATTATGATTTATTGATGAAGATTTAGAAAAAAGTATAGAGAAGAGGTATTTATGTATTCGTTTATTGTCCAGTCAATACACCTGAATAATCCTTGTGTGTCCAGGCTCCATCTCTTCCTCTTAGGTCCAGGAACCATCTCCTTATGTTCTTTATTGTCAAATATGCCTAAAAAGGAAAAACAACCATTTTTCACCTCCCATGTAGGGAAAAACCAAGTTTTCCACCTCCTTTTGTGTTTCTCTTTCCAATGTGTCTCCTTTACTACTCACACAGAACACTCACAACACCTCTGACACCAGATGTGTGGGGTTTTTTCCCCACACCAAGCAATTCTCTGTGACATCAGCTGGGTGTCCTACAATTGAACTCAGTTCTAACACTGTCTACCTGGAGAGCACATCAGATCTCACAGGTTAAGGGCTCAGGCCCACAAGACTGCCCCTCACCCCACTTCAGATGCCAGCTGCAAGTAGTAGGTCCCCAGGTTACCCACAAATTCTGTCTGATTTGGTTGAAACTTGGAGGTTCCCACAACCTCCTCTTCAGGTTAATTTGCTAGAGCAACTCACAGAACTCAGGGAAATACTTACATTTACCAGTTTATTAAAGGACATGATAAAGGATGCAGATGAACAGCCAGATGAAGAGATACATAGGGTGAAGTCTGGGAGGGTCCCTAGTGCAGGAGCTTCTGTCCCTGTGGAGTTGGGGTGCATCACCCTCCTGGTGTGTGGATGTGTTCACTCACCCAGAAGCTCCTGGAGCTCCATGCTATTGGGATTTTATGGAGGCTTCCTCACGTAGGCATGATTGATCGTTAACTACATTTCCAACCCTCTCCCCTCTCTGGAGGATGGGGAAAACTCCAAGTTTCTAATCATGGCTTGGTCTTTCTGGTGACCATCCAGGAGCCCACCCAGAGCCACCTCAGTAAAATAAAGGATGCTGCTATTGCTCTTATCACGTATGAATTTACAAGGGTTTCAGGAGCTCTGTGTCAGGAATCGGGGCAGAAACAATATATATTTTCTATTATCTCACAGTGCCATTCCTGGCTAATTTCATCTTCCACCACAAGAAGGTAGCAACGCCATTATTACTCACAATGCCATGGCTCTTTAGAACCTGTTTGTACTGGAAAAATATAGATCTCTTGCCTCCGCAGTTCCCTAATACCATTTATTTAATGCTGGTTACATCTTACTTGGGACATTGCATCATCCGTTGGCCTGCCCATAAATACTGGCTTCCAGTGACTCCTCGTACAGAAGTTACTGTGTTTTGTTGATAGGAACCACAAAAGCAAGCCTTACACAGAGGATGTGGGGAAATGTGAATAATACTTCATTTTCTGGTCATGTTAAATTTTCTGTTTGGAATTTTATAGCATAAAGGTAGAACAAGATAACTTCTAACCACGTCTTCTCCTGAACTCTTTGAACAATAATCAGTGCATCCTAGAATGAGATCTATTGCAAGCTTGACCGCGCCCCTGCCTTCCACTCACCACCACCAGGGGGGAGGAAAGAAAGGTGCCCATGGCAGAAGTCCCAATTGTACAAAGAATGTCCATTCTTCATCTGGCATGGCTTGAGACCGACCTGGGGAGCATGATGTCACCACATTGATGAGCCAAGAGACCCCATTGGAGTTGTGGAGCAATGGTCTTGAAAGTCCCTGCAGGAAGGGGACATGGCCCAGAGGACTGCTTGACACCTGGTGCAGAGCTTGTGGAGGGAATGACGGCCCTGGGTGCCATACAAGGTAAAGGCACCTGCCACCACCTCTTCACCTTTAGGTGCCCTAGACTGGAGGTAGTCCCACTGTTGGAATAGTCATGGTGAGAGCTGATACACATGCAACTCAAGCCCAACGGCTGGCACTGAATGTTCAGGCCTAGAGCCTTGAACTTGGCCTATAAAAAACATGAGTGAGAGTCAGTCGAAATCAGGCTGTCACCACCATTCTGATGCCCCAGTCTCATAAGATCTTATGAAAGAAATGCCACACCAGTCAGCAGGAGCGATCTACTTGCCAGCCCCACGCCCCAGCCCAGAAGTGGCCACAGAGCTCTGGGACAGCCCTATAGGTATAAGTACCAGAGCTCATCAGGGCATCTGTCTGACCCTATACATAGGGTAAAGGGTAAGAGAGAGCACCTTCAAAAAGGAAAAATAAGGATCAGGGCCCATGTGGGTCCTGGTCCAGACCAGGACCTCACTCAAATGGTACTTCTGCCCCGGCCAGTCCCAGCCACCAGACAGGGTTTTAAGCCACCTTGAGGAAGCCACTCCAAAGCATGGGGGCCCCTGCATCTCAGGGCCCGGAGCAGGGACCCTACCTGCACTGCCTGTGGCTTATGTACAAGATATACTAGGTTCCATATCATCTTTCATCAGAAAATTATTAAAGAAAGCTTGTAATATGTTAATGTGGTGGGTTTAAAATATGTCCATGAATTCTTCGACACTCTTCCATTCCAGAGATGGTGCTTAATTCCCCTCCCCTTGAGAGTATGCTAGACTTAGTATAGTCTAAGTATAGTATAGTGAGTATGCTCACTTCTAATGAATGGAATTTGGTGAAATGTACAGTATGTAATTTCCTAGACTGGCTCATAAAAGGCACTGGAGCTTCCTGCCTGTTCTCTCTCTTGGATCACCTGTCTGTGGGAAACCAGATGCCATGTTGTGAGGCTGTATCAAGCGGCCATATGGAGGGGTCCATGTGATTAGGAACTGAGGCTTCCTGCCAACAGCCTTGTAAGTAAGCTTGGAAGCAGACCTTTCTGTCCAAATGAGACTTCAGATGAGACCACAGCCCCAACTACCATCCTGATCGCAAACTTGTGAGAGAACTGGAGCCAGAACTATCCAGCTAAGGCACTCCTGGACTCCTGCCCCTCTGAAAATGTTCGAGATAATAAATGTTTGTGGTTTTAAGCCACTACGTTTTGGGGATAATTTGTTACACAGCAAAAGATAGCTAGTACAAATACTATTGGTTAAATTTGTTCAATAGAACTTTATAAATTCAGTTCAAGGGTGGGGTGAAGTGGAGAAAACAGAGGGGGGATATATTTAGCTTTCCAAAATGGAAAGATCTTCATGTTTAAGTTTGTCAGCAGCTACCATTTGTATATTAGAAGTTGTGCTAATTACAGATGTGTGTCATTTTAAAAGCCCCCAAAAGAGCTACTGAATAATTCTTATTAACCATGAGTTACTGGATATATTTTAAAATATGAAACTGATTCTAAAACTATAATTAAAACTTGCAAAGAATTTATACTTGTTTTCCTTCCAGGTAGTCTGGATAAGTGTTTGTCTATGTTTTTGTGCAGAGTTTGCTTTCCACTGACACACTTAATTAAAGACTCAGCAGAGGGGCTTCCCTGGTGGCGCAGTGGTTGAGAAT
Organism: Balaenoptera ricei; assembly: GCF_028023285.1. Classification (NCBI taxonomy): domain Eukaryota; kingdom Metazoa; phylum Chordata; class Mammalia; order Artiodactyla; family Balaenopteridae; genus Balaenoptera; species Balaenoptera ricei. Next base: position 44,201,016 of record NC_082660.1, read on the forward strand.
CTGCCTGCTAATGCAGGGAACACGGGTTCGAGCCCTGGTCTGGGAGGATCCCACATGCCGCGGAGCGGCTGGGCCCGTGAGCCACAATTACTGAGCCTGCGTGTCTGGAGCCTGTGCTCCGCAACAAGAGAGGCCGCGATAGTGAGAGGCCCGCGCACAGCGATGAAGAGTGGCCCCCACTTGCCACAACTAGTGAAAGCCCTCGCACAGAAACGAAGACCCAACATAGCCATAAATTAAAAATAAATAAATAAATAAAAACTAGTTGCTTTAAAAAAAAAAAAAAAAAAAAAAAAAAAAAGACTCAGCAGAGCTCTCACACAGCATGACAGAGATGGTGGCGCCATGGGATGTCAGGAACCAGGGTTTCTGAGTCAGTGATTGGAGGAGAAGCCACCTGCCCATTAGAAATACCCATTTTAGACTTTACTACTTCCTGGAATCACCTCCCAGGGCTAAGATGAGGCAAACAAAGTGTCTAGAGTGTAAAATTTAAGGAGACATGTCAACTGATGAATGGATAAACAAAATGTGGTCTATCCCTATGATGGACTAGTATTCAGCCATGAAAAGGAATGAAGTACTGATACCTGCTACAACGTGGATGAATTTCAAAAACATCACTTGATATGGGGAACCAGAGGTTACCAGGGGACCCCAAGAGCAGCTGGAAAATGAAGACAACATGGAGAAGGCAAAGCTGAGGAATGCCGGGATTCTGAGTCTTGTTGGTATTATCTGAGCCCCTGGATCCAGCCTTGTCCAAAGTCAAACTACACCTGAACTTCCCAGTTGTATGCTGTGGGTCAGGAATTCAGACAGAGCACATCAGTGACGATGGCTTATCTCTGCTCCTCCTTGTCTGGGGCCTCAGCTGCGAGACTTGAAGGCCAGGGGCTGGATCGTCTGAAGGCTCCCTCACTCACACGCATGGCAGTTGATGCTGGTTGCAGCCTGGGCCTCTCCATGTGATTGGTTTGGGCTTCCTCACAGCATGGTGGCTGGCTTCCAAGGCCAAGCCCTGTGAGAGAGAGGCAGGTGGAAGTTGTATCACCTTTCATGACCAGTTTTGGAAGTTACATAGTGTCACTTCCCCCATCTCCTATTCATTGAGGCAGTCACAGGGTCCTGCCCAAGTTCAGAGGGAGAAGAAAAAAGGTTCTGCTTCTTGATGGATAGCAACAAGGTTCTGGAAAGGCATATGGGGCCAGAAATATTGCTGTGACCATTTTTGGAAATTATAATCTACCACTAACTGAATAAGACACTGGGCAAGTTGCTTCACCTCACTAGGCCTCAGTTTCCTCATCAATTAAATGGGGATAATAATAGTGTCTATGGTGGAAGGAGAGAATCACATGAGATAATGCATATAAAGTACATAGCTTAGTGCCTGCAATATGGCAAGTGCTCAGGGAAAATTAGAAATTATTGTCGGAATTCCCTGGCGGTCAAGTGGTTAGGACTCCGCGCTTCCACTGCAGGGGGCATGGGTTCAATCCCTGGTCAAGGAACTAAGATCCTACATGCTGCATAGTGTGGCAAAAAAAATTATTGTCAGTAATCATTAGCATTGATCAATGAGGCATCTTGACCCAAAACAAGGTGTTGTGGGTTGAATTGTATCCGCCCCCCAAAATATATTCAAGTCTTAACCCCTGGTACCTGTGAATGTGACCTTATTTGGAAATTAGATCTTTGCAGGTGTAATTAAGATGTAAGTTAACGGACTTCCCCAGTGGCACAGTGGTTAAGAATCCGCCTGCCAATGCAGGGGACACGGGTTTGAGCCCAGGTCTGGGAAGATCCCACATGTTGCAGAGCAACTAAGCCCGTGTGCCACAACTACTGAGCCTGCGCCCGCCAGCCACAATTACTGAGGCCCGTGTGCCCAAAGCCCATGTGCCTAGAGCCTGTGCTCCGCAACAAGAGAAACCACCGCAATGAGAAGCCCGCTCACCGCAACGACGAGTAGCCCCCGCTCGCCCCAACTAGAGAAAGCCCGTGTGCAGCAATGAAGACCCAACGCAGCTGAAAATAAATAAATTAATTTTTTTTTAAAAATGTAAGTTAAGATGAGGTCATACTAGATTAAGGTAGATCCTGATTCCAATCACTGGTTCCTGATGAGAAGAGGCACAGAGATACATACACAGGGAGAATGCCATGTGACGATGGAGGCAGGAATTAGAGTGATGTGTCTGCAAGCTATGGACCACCAAGGATTGCTGGCAACCCACCAGAAGCTGGAAGAGGCAAGAAAGGACCCTCCTCTGGAGCCTTCAGAGGGAACATGGCCCTGCCACCAGCACCTTGATTTCAGACTTGTAACTTCCAGAGCCATCAAAAATTTGGGGTTTTTTTGTTGTTGTTGTTTTTTGCCACGCCGCGCAGCGCCCTTTGTGGGATCTTAGTTCCCCGACCAGGGATTGAACCTGGGCCCTCCAGCAGTGAAGGCACGGAGTCCTAACCACTGGACCACCAGGGAATTCCCAAAATGTCTGTTGTTTTAAGCTCCCCCTGCCAAAAGACTCAGCGGACACTGGCACCCTACTCTTTTCCTGGCACTGGGAATACAGTGATGACTAAGGTAAGGACTCTGCCTCCGAGGGGCTGGCAGCAATACAAGCAGTAAAGCAATGAATGGAGGGGCTCTGAGAATGATGGCATGCTACTATGGACAAGAGGCTCTGTGTCGGGGGTCCCTAAGTTTGATGATTTACTCTGAAGCCTCACAGGACTCTGTGTAGTCGTATTCACGGCTATGATTTATTACAGTGAAAGGACACAAAGCACAGTCAGCATAGGGAAAAGGCACACAGGGTGAAGTGGGGAGGGAACCAGGAACAAGCTTCTAAGACTCGCCTCCTGGTGGAGTCCCACAGGACACGCTTAATTCCTCCAGCAATGAACGGTGACAACGCATCTGAAATGCTGTCTACAGGGAAACTCACCGGGGTTAGAGTACAAGATTTTTCTCAGGGGCCAGTCACGTAGGCACCCTCTGGTTAACATGTACCAAAATGCCAGACCCCCAGAAGGAAAGCAGGTGTTCAGCATAAGCCACAGGGTTTGTACAACCATTTAGGCACAGTCAGCCACTTGTCATTTAGAAAGTGCTGGGAACTCTCCCCAAAACTGAGTTCCCAGATGTCAGCTGTATTAGTCAGCTGCCATACAAGTTACTGCAGACTGGGTGGCTTAAACTGCAGAAATTTATTTTCTCACAGTTCTGGAAGGTAGAAGTCCAAGATCAAGGTGCCACCAGGGTTGGTTTCTAGTGAGGACTCTCTTCCTGGCTTGTAGACAACCGCCTTCTCGCTATGTCCTCACATGGCCTTTCCTCTGTGCGTGCACCGAGAGAGCGAGATCTCTAGGGTCTCTTCCTCTTCATCTAAAGATACCAGCCCTATTGGATCAGGACCCTGCACTTATGACCTCATTTAATCTTGATTACCTCCTTAAAGGCCCCATTTCCAAATACATTCACTTTGGAGGTAGGGCTTCAACATATGAATCTGGGGTGGAGACACAATTAAGTCTGTTACACTAACCAAGGGCCAACTTTGCAAGCAGGCCTTTCTAAGGACAGCAGTCTCAGGCCTCCTATGTTAACTCTTTCCAGCACAGGCTCCAAACCCAATTCCAGAAGCCTTGAAATGGCTGACAGTCACATTGTTCCCTGGGAGGAAGGGGGCTCCATTTGGTGCTTGTGGTCCAGGTTACAATGGTCCCTTCCCTGTGTGTTGAGAACCTTCTTGCTACCTTGGCCACAGCTGACAAAACCAGAAGTGGATGTGTGAGCAGAAGGCATCCCTACAGGTTAAAGGACAGAGTGTGTCTTTTTTTTTTTTTAAATAGATATGCTTGTTGCTTATCTATTTTTTAAATTAATTAATTAATTATTTTTTGGCTGTGTTGGGTCTTCGTTGCTGTGCGCAGGCTTTCTCTAGTTGCAGCGAGCGGGGGCTACTCTTCGTTGCGGTGCGCAGGCTTCTCATTGCGGTGGCTTCTCTTGTTGCGGAGCACTGGCTCTAGGTGCATGGGCTTCAGTAGTTGTGGCGCGCAGGCTCAGTAGTTGTGGTGCACGGGCTTAGTTGCTCCGCGGCATGTGAGATCTTCCTGGACCAGGGCTCAAACCCGTGTCCCCTGCGTTGGCAGGCGGATTCTTAACCACTGCACCACCAGGGAAGTCCCCAGAGTGTGTCTTTTATTTGGCGGGGAGTCATTGAAGGGTTTTAAGCAACACAACAGCTAACACTGCTGATTGAGAGAAGCTTCATTTCTCACAAGTAGCTGAAACATGAATTTCCTACATGTGCAATTAACTATGAAATGGCTCAGGGCAAGTTGAGAACCTCTGACTGTCTTTACTAGACCCCTACGAGTAAAACATAATTCCATGTACATACAAAATGCAGCACCACACGAATTTGTGTCAGTCTTTACTAGAAAAAGAAAAGCTGAACATGGATTGAACTGCTACTTCCTTAACAGTAAGTAGGTGTCATGGATTTGGGAAATGACTCATAAGTGTTGACATGACTCAGGATTGTATGAAACTAGGCCATGTAAAACTTTATTAAGTCCATTTCACACAAGCTGTATGTATACAAGTTATATAAACGGAATATATGCTAAGAGTGTATTCAAAGTTAGCTCTGAATTAAGGGCACTGTGCTTATAAAAGGCATAATTCCACTAATCAAATTTTATTTTTACTTTATATTAGGGTACATTAGAAACTTACACAGAAGTCTAGAGAACAGCAAAATGAGCATTCTGCACCATCACCCAGCTGCAACCTTTATAAACTATGGCCAACCTTATTTCATCTATATTCCACCCACTATGTACCTTTCAGATTATTTTGAAGCAAATCTCAGATATCATATTATTTTATCTAGAATATGTCAGTATGTGTGTCTGAAAGATAAGGACTCTTTAGAAAATCTAACCTCAGTACCATTTCCTCATCTAAAAAAAATTTAAAAATCCTAAATAGTGTCAAACATCCATTCAGCCTTCATATTACCCTGATTTTTTGTATATATTCAGGATGACTTCATATGGATGCTTCACACCCCCATAATTAGGCACATACTGTTGGTTGTGTCTCTTTTTGTGATGTCATCAGTCATTGATGGGCGATGCCTGGATCTATTTATTCACAAGGGGGTGACAAAATGGAATGTTCTGATTCTCTCATTCCTTCTTCATTTATTAGCCCAAACACATCTATAAAGGGAACTTCCCCTTGCCAATTCTTTGCCTTGTATAAGAAAACCAGGATAAATGCTTGATTCTTTCCCTGTATTTACCAGTTTCCAGTATAAAGAGTTGTTTCCCAGGACTTCCCTGGCGGTCCACTGGTTGAGACTCCGCCCTTCCACTTCAAGGGGTGTGGGTTTGATCCATCCCCGCATGCGTGAGCGGTGCGGCCAATAAAATAAATTTTTTTAAAAAAAGAGTTGTTTCCCAAGGTGACCAATAAGCTATTTTTATTTGTATCATCATGAATTTGTGGATTTTAAACAGGTTTAGGGACTTCTCTGGAGGTTCAGTTATTGAGACTCCAGGCTCCCACTGCAGGGGGCGCGGTTAGATCCCTGGTCCTATCCTGGTCTGGGAACTAAGATCCCGCCAGCCGCCAGGTGCGCCCTCCAAAAAAAAAAAATAAACAAACAGGTTTATATTTCATGTATTTCAATCCATTACAATTACAACCTTGTTGACGCTCAAATCGTCCCATCTACAAATCAGTGGGATCATCTTCAATTTGTCTTCTGAATCAATCACTCATGACTTCTGGTTTTTCTGTTCCAACAAAGCTTTCCTTTCTGGTATTGTAGCCTCATTTTGTTTGCCCACATGGCTTGAGGTTTTGTTAAATTTTCCTCTTGATGGCAATGTTGCTCCAGAAATGCCAAGATGCCCTCAATCCCTCACCTCATCTGCATCTACACTGTTTCTTCGCCCGCCTTTCACGTCTGAAAAAAACGCCTCCGAGCCAGATGGCTGCTGGAAAGGAAGTTGCTTGCTGCAGGGTTTGCGGGAAACCTGCTCACTGCCGCAGAACTTGCCTTTCTTTCTCCTTTGAATATGAAATAAATCTGAGGTCTAAACTGCAAAGTCTCATCAGACATCACTTCTAGAATTCCGTTTCTACTCGATCTAGGCTTTGTAAATCCGCACTAGTTAACCCCACATTAGATCCCCGCAATTTTCCCAAGTTGTCAAGAAATGCTGGAGGCTAAAGGCCTGGAGGAGGGCGTCCCTAGCCACCAAGCCCTGAGGTCCCGGGCCTCACACACCCGCCAGGCTCTGGGTGTCCTCCTCTGTTTGTGGACCCAGACGGGAGGCCGGTAGTTCTCAAAGCGATGATGCAGCCGCATACTGCGGACGTGTTAGAAATGTAAATCCTCGGACCCCACCCCAGACCCACTGAAGGGGAAAACTGGGGATGAGGCCCTGCAGCCTAGGTTTTAACAAGCCCTCCAGCAGATTCTGTGAACCAGTGCACTAGGCCAGGTGTGCTAAGTGGGAAATAACTATTTGGGGCAAGTCCTCAAAAGCCCGGTCAGAGGGTCCCCATCAATTGATCGGTGTGCACCATACAATGGTCACACAGAGGACGCGCGCATGCGCTCTAGGGGAGGGATACAGTTTGGTCTTGTGGTTTTATCACTTATATTGGAACGGGAGCCCTTTCCCACCCCATTAAATAGCCTTCCTTTGCTTCCTATTTCTTTTACTTTCATTCCAGAAATGATGTTTTCTTTTATCATTAGAAAGGTCATCCACGCTGCTTGCAAGTTTTTCAGAAAAGAAGGAACTACGTTGTAGTAGAAATAAGTGACAAACATAAACCCAACATCTTAGGAATAGTTTCTCATTTCTGTACTTTACATGTTTATATATTTCTAAATTTCAGTGTTTGTATTTACATAAATATATTTTTCTAAAATTGGGTTCGCTTGTACATATTATTATATTTTGGATCATACTTTTTCACTTCTGTATGTATTGTTATATAATATGCAGTTTTCCAGTAATGATAACTTCTGAATGCGTATTTTACAATCTTAAAATTAAAATGTAATACTTGATTATAGTGAAAATTTTTAAATATAGAAACATAAAATAAATATTTCAAATCTCAACCTAACTTTCTAGAAATATATCCAACATTACCAGCTTGATTTGCATAATTTCAGACTATATCTATTTGTATACAATCATTCAATTACATCTAATATATATGAGCATGGATACAAATGCCCAGGGTTCATCAGGCCAATCCATATAATATTCATCTTGTAAGATACATCTAATTGTATATGTAAACATATTTATAAACAACACATTACACATTTTTATACAATTAAGATCATATCACATATAGTGTTTCGTGCTCTCAATTCATCATTTACCCTCATGTTATAACAATGTCCCATATAGTTATTCTCAAAGTGCCTGCTATTTCTTTATTTTTTTATAGATTAAAAAAAAAACCTAGCGTTTATCCTAATTGGAATGTCAACACATTCATTTACAAAGTTTAGAAAAATTAGAAATTATAAATGAGAAATCATTTACTTTTAACCCTCGTATAAAATCACACATTTAAAAGTTCTAGGTGCATTCATTTTCTGCATGAATAATATTTATATTTCACATAAAAATGGAATGATTTTCTACAGTTTTATATAATATTTCTCCAATCCTCATATTATGATCATTACTCACAAGTTTGTATTCCAAAAATTATCCAAAAAGTAAAGGCCTAACTAAACAGGCTAATCCTATTCCTCAGACCTAATTACTTTTATATTTAATTAGCAGTATAATTTAATTTAATTAGTAGTTTAACTTCTAATTTTAATCTACCCATATATAGCTATAAATATTTTTACAACAAAATGTCAATGTATATGTACATTTGTTTTACTTCTTGGATTGATTTAGGAGTTTTTATTCTTTTTTTTTTCCTCAGTGGCTTGGAAGTTATATTTTCTATTCCTACCAATGACTAGAGTTAATTAGTATCTCTATTGTCTGCTTTTTAAAAGTCCGAGGAATCACTTTAACCAAAACAGATTCATCAGCATCACTGGACACTCTTCTTCCTCCCATCTCTCCTGTTAATATTTTTGGTAATTTAATGCCTAGCTTGCTATCAAAACTTATCAGAAGTGTAAAGTATATAATTACTGTTATCTTTTTTGATAGTCAATGTTTGTTTATCTATACCAGCATTCTATACCAATTTCTTTGCTCACTTTTGACCCTTGCATCCCACTACTTCGTTGTGTTATATTCCTGTTAGCTGGAGTACATTCTTTGGTACATTTTTCACCTCAGGTCTGTGGGCATTGATCATCGCATCCTTATTTGTCCAGTCATAACTGTATTTTGTCCTATTCGTTAACTGAGTAGTGGTATAAATCTAGGTTTAAAGCTATTTTTCAAGCTACTACTCCAATCAGTCATATAACAAATATTTATTGAGTGTCCACTAGGTGTCAGGTACTGTTCTAGAGACTGCATACATGAGAGGAAAAACAATGAACAAACAGCTCTTATCTTCACCATTCAAGTGAATGAGAAATGAGATATCACTCTGATCCTATTCTCACAAATTTAATCTGTCCTTTTTTCTTTTACCTTTTTAGGATTTTCTTTTGATTTTTACATTTTTGAAGTTTCACGGCTATCTATGAAGCCTGGAGAAAGCCTCATGCTACATGAACTATAAATGGCAGGACTACTGTAGCAGATGGTGGAAGAAGTGGATGTGCTGGAGTGGATAGATGATGTGAAGCTGGAAAACCCCCAGAAAAACCCACAGGATGACTACATCCCCTGGGAGGGCCAGGGGCTCCTCCATTTACCAAAGTGATAAGGAATGCTGTGGTGAGGGGGCCTCAGCTTCACTGGAAGGATGGGTGGGGACGCTCCTCTGTCAGCCATTGCCAGTGGGAGCCAGTCAGGGAAGGAGGTGGATGAGGCGAGGGGTGGGGAAGAGGTGGGGTGAACAAGAAGGGCCTTGGGATCAGCCTGGGGTGATCCACCCATCCTTCAAGTTGTCCAACATGAAGGTCCATAACGGGTTCAAGATCAACAGAAACATCTACTCTTCTTCTTGCTCAAAAATAAAATTGTGTTGATTACAAAACTTACAACACACAAATAAAAGGGAAGTAAATGGAAAAATATACAGAAATAAAATCCAAAGGGTTATCTTTAATACATAAAGAATTCTTACAAACAAAAAAAAAATTCAAATTTTTTAAATGGGTAAAGGATGAAAAATTATTATTTTTTAAACACCACAAGTGGTCAGAATACACATGAAAGGGCTTCCCTGGTGGCGCGGTGGTTAAGAATCCACCTGCCAATGCAGGGGACGAGGGTTCGAGCCCTGGTCCGGGAAGATCCCACATGCCGCCGAGCAACTGGGCCTGTGAGCCACAACTACTGAGCCCGTGTGCCACAACTACTGAAGCCCGCGCACCTAGAGCCCGTGCTCTGCAACAAGAGAAGCCACGGCAATGAGAAGCCTGTGCACCACAACGAAGAGTAGCCCCTGCCCGCCGCAACTAGAGAAAGCCCGAGCACAGCCATGAGGACCCAACGCAGCCAAAAATAAACAAATAAATAAATTTACATATTAAGAAAAATACACATGGAAATATATTCAACAGCTGCCTGATAATCAAAGAAGTGTTATTTCTCTGTGATGCCTTCTTTGATTCCCACCCCCTCAAGTGATAATTTCCTTGCTCTGTGCTCTCACAGCGCTGTCAGTGACCTATGTCTTATACAGTGTAGGATATGTCTAAACCTCCGGCTCTCTGACTGATCTGCGTACTCTTCAGAGCAAGGGTTGTGTCTTTTATTTTGTTTTATTTATCATAACACAGAATGGACTTTTATCCTTTTATTGTACAGTTCTAGGAATTTTACCACATATTCACGTGAGCACCACAGCAATCAGGATACAAAACATTTCCATCGCCCCAACTATCCCTTTCTAGATACACCCCACCCCCACCTCAACCCTCTGTAAACCACTGATCTCTTCCCATCACTAGAGTTTTGGTTTTTCAAGAATGTCATATAGATGTAATCATAAAGTATGTAATCTTTTCAGACAGGTTTCTTTCATTCAACATAATGATGTTGAGATTTCTTCGAGTTGTGCTGTGTATGAGTAACATTGAAGTAATATTCCATTATATGGATGCACCATAGTTTGTTTATCCATTTATATATTCATGGATATTTGGATTGTTTCCAGCTTTGGGAAATTATGCTCAGAGTTGCTATAAGCATTCATGTACAAGTGTTTGTGTGAATATAAGTCTTAATTTTTCTAGGGTATACTCAGAAGTGAAATTGCTGGGTCACGAGGTAAGTGTATATTTAACTTTATAAGAAACTGCGATCAATTTCCAGAGTGGCTGTGACATTTTGCTTTCCCACCAGCAATGTATGAGTGATCCAGTTTCTCCATATTCTTGCCAGCATTTGGTGTGGTCAATATTATTTATTTTAGTCATTCATTAGAACGTGTGTATCTCAACATGGTGGGTATCTGCATTTCCTTAATTGTAATGAGGTTGAACATCTTTTTATGTGTTTACATTCCACCTTATATCTTCTTCCATGACATATCTATTCAGATCTTCTCCCCATTTTAAAAACTGGGCTTGTTTTCTTATTGTTGAGCTTTAAGAATCCTTTACATACTCTGGATACAAGTTCTTTGTCTGATGTGATGTGCAAATACTTTCTCCTAATCTGTAGCTTCATTCTTTTAACAGTGTCTTTCAAAGATCAAAAGTTTTTAATTTTGGTGAGGTCGAATTTAATCATTTTTCTGTTATGGATCGTGTGTTTGGTGTCATGTTTAAGAACTCTTCCCCTAATTCCTAGTTTAAAAGTTTTTTCCTTTTTTTTTTTTTTTTTTTTTGCTGCGCTGAGCGGCATGCAGGATCTTAGTTCCCCGAGCAGGAATTGATCGAACCTGCGCCCCCTGCAGTGGAAGCACAGAGTCCTAACCACTGGACCGCCAGGGAAGTCCCCCAAAGTTTTCTTTTAAAAGTTTGATAGTTTTATGTTTGACATATAGCTCTATGATCTACTTTTGTTAATTTTTGTCTAAAGTTTGAGGTTTCCATTGCGACTCATTTTTTGCACATGGATTACTAATTTTTCCAATGCCACTTTTTAAAAAGACTATCGTGCTTCCATTGAATTTCTTTTGCAACTGGGTCAAAAAATCAAAGGTCAGTATTTGCGTGAGTCTACTTCTGAACTTTTGCTCCATTGATCTATGTGTCTGTTCCTTTGCCAATACCATACTGTCTTGAATACTGTAGTATTACCGAAATTCTTAAAATTGAGTAGGGTGATTCCTCCAACATTATTCTTCCTTTTCAAAATCCTTTTAGCTACTCTAATTCCTTTGTCCTTCCATATAAATTTTAGAATCACTTTGTCTAAATCTACAGAAACTCCTGCTGGGATTTTGATTGGTATTGCATTAAGTACTTTGATCAGCTTGGGGGAGCTGACATCTTTCCTGCATTGAGTCTTCCAGTCACTGAACACATTTATTGCGCTCTTGCTGATTTCTTTCATCAACATGTAGTTTACAGCATACAGTTCCTGTATGTGTTTTGTTAGGTTTATAGCTCTTTCATTTTTGTTGGAACTGTTGTACATTTTGGGGGAGTTTCCAATTGTACATTTCTAGTTTATAGAAGTGTGATTGATGTTTGTTTGTTGACCTCGTATACTCTGACCATGCTTCGCTTAATTATGAGTTCCAGGTGTTTTTTGTTTTGTTTTGTTTTTGTAGATTCCTTGAGATTTTCTACATAGGCAATCTTTTTTTTTAATTAAAAGAAATTTTTATTGAAGTATAGTTGATGTACAATATTATACAAGTTACAGGTGTACAATATAGTGATTACAATTTTTAAAGTTTACACTCCAATTATAGTTATTATAAAATATTGGCTATATTCCCTGTGTTGTGCAAATAAGCTACAATCCTTGTAGCTTATTTTATACATAATAATTTGTACCTCTTAATCCCCTAGCCCTTTATTGCCCTTCCCCCATTCCCTCTCCTCACTGGTAACCATTAGTTTGTTCTCTATATCTGCATAGAAAATCTTGTTGTCTGTGAATAAGGACAGATTAATTTCTTCCTTTTCAATCTGTATGCCCTTTCCCTTTTTCTTGCCTAATTGCACTCGTGAAGACTGCCAGTACTATGTCCAGTAGAAGTGGTAAGAGCGAACATCCTTGCCTTCTTCCCAATCTTAGGGTGAAAGCAATCAGTCTTTCACCAGTATGATGTTAGTTGTAGATTTTTTTTTGTGAATGCCCTTATCAGGTTTAAGAAGTTCACTACCATTCCAGTTTGTTGACTTTTTATCATGAAAGGGTGTTGGATTTTGTCAAATGCCTTTTCTGCATCTATTGAGATGATCATGTGGTTTTCTTTGTCCTTTATGTTCTTTTTTTTTTTTTTTGGCTGCGCTGGGTCTTAGTTGCAGCTCACGGGATCTTCATTGCAGCATGTAGGATCTTTTCAGTTGCAGCATGCGGGATCTTTAGTTGTGGCATGCGGACTCAGTTACAGCATGTGGGATCTAGTTTCCTGACCAGGGATCGAACCTGGGCCTCCTGCATTGGGAGTACGGAGTCTTAGCCACTGGACCACCAGGGAAGTCCCAATACACAATTCTTAAAATGATTTATATAATACCCAGTTGAGCCACAAGGGTAATTTCTTTAACTTCATTGGGCCTTGCAAAGTAGGAGTATTTCCTGTTAGCAGTGGAACTGAATGCCAAATGTCCTATGAGAGTCCAGGCCACCACCCATGTGAGCCTTGGTGTGAAGTTACTGGAAGCTTCAGCCCCATCTGGAAGCCCCAGCCAGCCTAATGGTTTGCCTCTGAAGTGAAGGTCTTTGTTTTCCCAAGAAGTTCCTGAATGGTCCATGGTTTCCTCTGATCTGAATGAGAACTTAGAGGGAAGTGAGAGAGCACCTAGCAGTCTCTTCTTTATGCTCCAACTCAGCATCATACTCAAGATCAGATAGGGACTTCCCTGGCGGTCCAGTGGTTAAGAATCCACACTTCCAATGCAGGGTGTGTGGGTTCGATCCCTGGTCGGGGAACTAAGATCCCACATGCCAAAAAAAAAAAAAATCAGATAATTTGAAGAAAAATTAATTTGTGCAAAGCATAATCAAGGATAGTTTAGTTAAATTATAGGCTTTATTTCTGCACACTTTGTTGACAAACATAAAATTCATAATTAATGTAAGTGACACCCAGAGGCCTCTAAGTATTTAATGGTTAGAAATCAAATCTATTTGTGGTAGATTGTGGAAATGGCCCTAATTCTCCACTCTTCCCTGTTTCCATGTCCTTGTGCAATGTAACTTCACAGCTCCTCCCATCAAGAAGTGGAGTTTATTTCTTCACCCCTTGAATCTAAGCTGCCTTAGGACTTGCTCTGGCCCATAGGACAGTAGCAAATGTGATGAAAGCAGAGACTTGAGGTATGCTTACATATGCTGCTCTTGGGAACCCTAAGCCTAGGGTTAGGGTTAGGGTTAGGGTTAGGGTTAAGGGTTAGGGTTAGGGTTAGGGTTAGAGGTTAAGGTTAGGGTTAGTGTTAGGGTTAGGGTTAGGGGTTAGGGTTAGGGTTAGGGTTAGGGACGTGAGCCAGGGCAATGGAGGCCTGTCGTATGCCTTCCGGCCTGCCAACTGCCAGATATGTGAGTGAGGCCGTCTTGTACCCTCCAGCACCAACTGAGCTGGCCTACCTACACCAGAAGAACCACCCAGGTGACCCACAGAATCATGAGAATTAATTTAATGTTTATTGTTTTAAGTCCTAAGTTTTTTGGCTTTGTCGTATGCAGCAAAAGCCAACTAATACGCAATTCTTTTTTTTAAAAAATGTTTATTTATTTATTTTTTTTTGGCTGCGTTGGGTCTTCGTTGCTGCACGCGGGCAATTGTGGCGAGCGGGGGCTACTCTTCATTGCGTTGCACGGGCTTCTCACTTGCAGTGACTTTTCTTGTTGTGGAGCACGGGCTCTAGGGTGCAGGCTCAGTAGTTGTGGCTCGTGGGCTCTAGAGCGCAGGCTCAGTAGTTGTGGTGCACGGGCTTAGTTGTTCCGCAGCATGTGGGGTCTTCCCGGACCAGGGATCAAACCTATGTCTCCTGCATTGGCAGGCGGTTTCTTAACCACTGCACCACCAGGGAAGTCCCAATACGCAATTCTTAAAGTGATTTATATAATACCAACATAAAGATGGAAAAGGATATTTTTAACTAAGCCCTTGTTATTGCAGGAGTGGGGAGTGACTAAAAGTGAGCTTGAGGGAAATTTTGGAAGTGATGAAAAAATTCTGAAACTGGATTGTGATGATGGTTGCATGATTCTATCAATTTATTAAAAATCATTGAATTGGGCTTCCTTGGTGACACAGTGGTTAAGAATCCGCCTGCCATCGCAGGGGACACAGGTTCGATCCCTGGTCCAGGAAGATCCCACATGCCGCGGAGCAACTAAGCCCGTGCACCACAACTACTGAGCCTACGCGCCACAACTACTGAAGCCCATGCACCTAGAGCCAGTGCTCCGCAACAAGAGAAGCCACCACAATGAGAAGCCTGTGCACGACAAGGAAGAGTACCCCCACTCACCGCAACTAGAGAAAGCCCGTGCACAGCAATGAAGACCCAACACAGCCAAAAATAATTTTTTAAAAAAATCATTGAATTGTACACTTACAATGGGTGAATTTTATGATATGTGTATTATACCTTGATGAAGCTATAAAACATGTGCCCAGACCCAGGAGAGATGAACAGGCTTTATCTTGCCCCAGCAGTCACAGCAACAACCAACCACAGTGTGTGCCTGGAAGATAAGCCAGATGAGGAACCAGGGCTAAGGAGATGCTGCTGCCACCACCGTTCTCTTGACCAAAGACTGCTGACTACCTCAAGGACCTGCTATTAGAATTGTGAGAAGCTTTTCTAGCGTTCTTTGACACAAAAGATTTCATTTTCTTGGCTTGCAATCAGACTTGTCCAGTCTTCCACAAATAGACCATAATTTCTGTGCTATCTCCCTGTTTCCCCCCAAATCATCACAAATAACTAGTGAGGTGCAGCTGCAGCAATTTCTTAACCAAGAAGGGATCACAGGTGCTATTGGGCCTTAATACCATCAAACAGACCTTTTGTTTGCCTCTGGGAAGAAATTCCCATTTCCCTCAAAAGATCTTCCAAAGTTTTACCACTAACCCCAAGCTTATTTCCTTCTTTCTTCCAGCAGATGTCCCATCCTACATGATCTGGAAAAATGGAATTCTCCTTACCTTTCTTCTCTCCTTCCTGCTCAGTCATTGCCATCTTCACCCCCATTCTTGCTTCCTTCTCTGGGTCTCTGGAGCCCCAGAGGATGATGTGGCTATATTCTGCGATTATGTCCTTTCTTCTTTTTTTTTAAATTTTTAAAGTTTTTAAATAAATTATTTTAAACTTTTATTTTATTTTATTTAAAATTATTTATTTATTTATTTATTTTTGGCTGCGTTGGGTCTTCGTTGCTGGGCGCGGGCTCTCTCTAGTTGCGGCGAGCAGGGGCTACTCTTTGTTGCAGTGCGCAGGCTTCTCATTGAGGTAGTTTCTCTTGTTGTGGAGCACGGGCTCTAGAGCGCAGGCTCAGTAGTTGTGGCGCACGTGCTTAGTTGCTCTGCAGCATGTGGGATCTTCCCCGACCAGGGCTCGAACCCATGTTCCCTGCATTGGCAGGCAGATTCTTAACCACTGCACCACCAGGGAAGCCCCGGGAATTAATCGTTTTTAAAAGTATACATACTTTGTTTTTCAGAGCAGTTGTAGGTTCACAGCAAAATTGAGCAGAAAGTTCCCACGTACCTCCTGCCCCCCCACACACAGCCTCCCCAACTATCAACATCCCCCACCAGAGTGGTGCGTTTGTTACAATTGATGAAGCTACACTGACATGCCATTATCACCCAAAGTCCATAGTTTACATTAGAGTTCACTCTTTTTTTAAAAAAAATTTATTGGCGTATAGTTGATTTACAGTGTTGTGTTAGTTTCAGGTTTACAGCAAAGTGAATCAGTTATACATATACATATATCCCCTCTTTTTACATTCTTTTTCCCATATAGGTTATTACAGAATACTGAGTAGAGTTCCCTCAGCTATACTGTAGGTCCTTATTAGTTATCTATTTTATATATAGTAGTGTGTATCTGGTAATCCCAATCTCCTAATTAGGGTTCACTCTTGGTGTTACACATTCTATGGGTTTGGACAAATGTTTAATGACTTGTATCCACCATTACAGTATCATACAGAGTATCTTCACTGCCCTAAAAATCCTCTGTGTTCTTACCTATTCATCCCTCCCTCTGTCCTAACCCCTGGCAACCACTGACCTTCTTACTGTCGCCATAGTTTTGCCTTTTCCAGAATGTCATATAGTTGGAATCAAACAGTATGGAGCCTTTTCAGATTGGATTCTTTCACATAGTAATGTGTGTTTAAGGTTCCTCGTGTCTTTTCATGGCTTGATAGCTCTTTTCCTTTTACCACTGAATAATGTTCCATTGTCTGGATGTATCACAGTTTACTTATTCACCCAGTGAAGGACGTTTTGGTTGCTTCCAAGTTTTGGCAATTATGAATAAAGCTGCTGTAAACATCCACGTGCAGGTTTTTGTGTGGACATAAGTTTTCAGCTCCTTTGGGTAAATACCAAGGAGCGCAATTGCTGGATTGTATGGTAAAAGTATGTTTACTTTTTTAAGAAACTGCCCAACTGTCTTTCAAAGTGGCTGTACCATTTTGCATTTCCACTAGCAATGAATGAGAGTTCCTGTTGATCCACATCCTCACCAGCATTTGGTGTTGTCAGTGTTCTGGATTTTGGCCATTCTAATAGGTCTGTAGTGGTATCTTATTGTCGTTTTAACTTGCATTTCCCTGATGATATATGGTGTGGAGCATCTTTTCATATGCTTATTTGCCATCTGTATATTTTCTTGGGTGAGGTGTCTGTTCAGGTCTTTGGCCCATTTTTTTAAAAAATAAATTTATTTATTTATTTTTGGCTGCCTTGGGTCTTCGTTGTTGTGTGCAGGCTTTCCCTAGTTGCGGCAAGCAGGGGCTACTCTTCGTTGCAGTGCGCGGGCTTCTCATTGTGGTGACTTCTCTTGTTTGTTGCAGAGCACGGGCTCTAGGCGTTCGGGCTTCAGTAGTTGTGGCTCGCGGGCTCTAGAGCGCAGGCTCAGTAGTTGTGGTGCAGGGGCTTGGTTGCTCCACGGCATGTGGGATCTTCTCAGACCAGGGATAGAACCCATGCCCCCTGCATTGGCAGGTGGATTCTTAGCCACTGTGCCACCAGGGAAGACCCTGGTCCATTTTTTGATCAGGTTGTTCGTTTCCTTTTTAAAAAAAATGTTTATTATTTTTTAATTGAGATATAATTGACATATACCTCTGTATTAGTTTTAGGTGTGCAACATAATGATTTGATATATGTATATATTGTGAAATGATTACCACATGGTCATCTTTTTTTTTTGTCTGCTGCACTCCCACCTCTTTGCCTTAGATCCGAGGGGTAGAGATGGCTTCTCCTATTCCAGGCAACCCTTCTCCTGGGCTCTGACCCCCATTGCCTCCTACCTCCTCAGCGATCTTTCTCTCAGCAATCCTCTCTCTTGTGTTCCTACTAGACTTTTACCTTCTGCAAATAAAATGGCTCCCATGAAACCTGAAGCACTGTATATATTTTTAAGGTTAATTGATTTAATTGTATTTATTTATTTATTTATTGGCCACACCGTGTGGCTTGCAGGATCTTAGTTCCCTGACCAGGGATTGAACCCAGGCCCTTGGCAGTGAAAGCACGGAGTCCTAACCACTGGACCACCAGGGAATTCCCTTTTTACATTAAAAAAAAATTTTTACTGGAATATAGTTGACTTACAATGTTGTGTTAGTTTCTGCTGTACAGCACCTTCTTACATTTATTATTTATATTTTTTTTACATTTAATTTGTATGTCTTTCACATTTCTTGCCTATAATTGTCACCAGCCTATATACACTAACCTGGGCATTTTAGAACAACTATGGACAGTAGGTACACAATATCTATAAATCCTAAGAATTTTATAACAACAGATGAAAAGGGGATTTTTCTCCCTTTCTCTTGTAATTTGGTGCTCGAGTTGCATTATTGAAGCAATGTGCTCAAATTGCTTTTATTTTCCTTAATTAAAGGCACAATATTATCTATTCTTATCTGCAAAGGAAAAAAAGATACATTACAGAAGGAAAAGTAAAACAAAAAAGTGATATTCCTTTTCCTTTCAGGATGACAAAAGGAACATACAGAATAAATTCCAGGGACTTCCCTGGAGGTCCAGTGGTTAAGACTTCGCACTTCCAATGCAGGGGGTGCAGGTTCAATCCCTGGTCGGGGAACTAAGATCTCACATGCCGAGGGGCAACTAAGCCCATGCCGCAGCTACTGAGCCCGTGCACTGCAACTAAGACCCGACCCAGCCAAATAAATAAATATTTTTTAAAAAAGAATAAATTCCACTCCCTCCGGCTCATCCAGCTGCCCTCAGGCTGCCCAGTGAATGATGAGAGGAGAGCTATTTGGCTTTGGGCTGAAGTTAGTGTGTGCTTCAAGCAGAGGCAAACCTCTGATGCTTGCAGGAATGAAATCACAAACTATTAGACCAGGAAACTCTGAATCACAGTCTGACAGACAGATTGCTCTAAACATTTTTAAGGAAGCAATAAATTCTCTATCACACACATATAATATGCCTTTCTCCATCTTTTGGCCTGCTCTAATCCAGGCACTGTGGAGGGAACACAGGAATATGAGGCACGCACTATTCTTGTCCTCGGACTGCCATCAGCCTCAGAGCACAGCTCAGCCCAGCCCCGTGCTGCCCCAAAATGGAACCAGCAGAGCCGGCGTGGCTGAGCAAGGACTGGGTGAAGTCCAGAGGGAAGGCAATGCGTGACCGTGACCAAGGAGGGCAGGTTCTACGGAAGACTCGGGCTTGAGAAGGTGAGAGCAGGGAGAAGGGGACAAGTGGCATGCAAAATGCCCCGGAATTACTGACAAATAATACATCACTTGTAATAATACCTACTTGTAGATAATACATCACTCACAGGTAAGAGTGCATTTAGCCTATCCATCCGCATCTGACTGTGAAGGTATCAGGCTTGATTCCCCAGTTCATAATTTATATTCATGTGATTGTTCTCATATTTAGATCGAGAAACTAATTTGGATGAACCAAATTTTATTTGCCTCCTCGCCAATGACATCAGTTGATCTTCCTGCCTCAGCTGCCCTCCATCCACCCCACCCTCTCCTCTAGCTCAGAGGACACTGCATTACCAATCATTGTTTTCTGGATTGTCTCTTCAACTAGCAGTGAAACCACAAGGGCGGGACTCATTCATTTCTGTACCCTGTCCCCCACCCCAGAGGGCTCAGCACTGGGCTTATTGTGGATTATGGGAGACTATGCGGTTTTGTGGAAACCTGGGGAGTGGACCGTTCACGCATTCATTTATTCACTCATCCCACAGCTATTTCTTGAACATCTCCTACATGCTTGAAACTGTAAAATCAAACCACAGGTCTCTTGGCCACTTACGGATTACAGAGGAGGGATGATGGGGGTGAGTCCAGGGGCCACGGGAGCCCACAGGAGAGGCACAGAACCTGAGCTTGGGGTGTCAGGGAAGGAGTCCTGTGGAAAGAGATGCCTCAGCTAAAATCCGAAGGATGAATAGGAGTTTGATAGATGAATGAGGGGAGGGGCTAGGGGAGCTGGGGACCGAATTTTAGAAGACACCGCTCAGCTTTATTTGTGCTGGTTGTGTGGCCTTGAACAAACTGGTCACCTAAATTCTCTGAATTTCAGTTTCCTCATTAGTAAAATGCAGACAAAAGTAGCTACCTTGTGGACTGGTTGTGAGGGTTAAAGGAGAGAATGTATGTAAAGCATCTGGCAGAACACCTTGAACAGTAGATATTCAAGAGACGTTTCAGGGAGCAGAGATGCCTGAGTAATTCATCAGGTCAACCCCCTGTATTAAAGCAAGGACAGAGCTGTTGTCTGGGGGCAAGGATTCAGTTTGAGATCCAATTCACTTTGGCTCTGCAAACTCGAGTCAACTAAGGGTGAACCAAGAAGGCGTCAAGAGTTCAGCTATCAATGACAACAGACCAAACCAGTAGGTGGTTACGACAGTTGCAGGCCATCAGACGCCAAATAATTTGTATTGCAAATGATGTATTAGGCCAGAAAGGAAATTGATCCTGAAAGTTCCAATTCATGGCTGCAGGGACACACTCAAGAAATCTCTACCCTGAGGCCGGGGCAGCTGATGGTGCTCTGGTTGGTTTAGTTATCACCTTCCATCATTGGCAGCAGCTTCATGTTCTAATAAAAGGGCAGATTTGGTGTTTAGGGTCCTAAATTTCCCTGTGTGGAAGTGAGCAGATCAGATTTACTCAAGCAGGGAAATGCTCAGTTCTGTGTCCAAAATAGAATCAAGTTATTGAGACTGAGAAATCCCTCATTTTTGCTGAGTTAGCCGAGTTTGGGAAACATAATTAACTGGATTTTAAAAGACACAATGCTGTAATGATGTCTTTAGAAAGAGATAGTGGTTGCTAGGGGCTGGCGGGGAGGGGGAGGGGGCATTGGGAAAAATGGGGAGATGTTGATCAAAGGGTACAAACATCCAGTTATGAGATGAATAAGTTCTAGAGATCTAATGTACAGTGTGGTGACTATAGTAACAATACTGTATTGTACACTTGAAATTTGCTAAGAGAGTAGATTTTAAGTGTTCTCACCACACACACACACACACACAAACAGAGTAACTCTGTGAGGTGATGAGTGTATTAACTAACTTGATTGTGGTATAAAAACAGACACATAGACCAATGGAACAGAACAGAGAGCCCAGAAATAAACCCATGCATATATGGTCAATTAATTCATGACAAAGGAGCCAAGGATATGCAATGGGGAAAAGACAGTCTCTTCAATAGTGTTGGGAAAACTGGACTGCCACATGTAAAAGATGAAACTAGACCAATATCTAACACCACACACAAAAATTAACTCAAATGGATTGAAGACTTGAATGTAAGACCTGAAACCATAAAACTCCTAGAAGAAAACAAAGATAGTAAGTCCTTGATATCAGTCTTGGAGATGATTTTTTGGATCTGACTCCAAAAGCAAAAATAAACAGGTGGGACTACATCAAACTAAAAAGCTTCTGCACAGTAAAGGAAACCATCAACAAAATGAAAAATCAACCTATGGAATGGGAGAAAATATTTGCAAATTATATATCCAATAAAGGGTTAATATCCAAATATATAAAGAATTCATACAACTCCATAGCAAAATTCCAAATAATCCAATTAAAAAATGGGCAGAGGATCTGAATAGAAACTTTTCTTTCTTTTTTTAAATTGATTTTATTTTTATTTATTTTTGGCTGCATTGGGTCTTTGTTGCTGTGCGCAGGCTTTCTCTAGTTGTGGTGAGCAGGGGCTACTCCTCACTGTAGTGCACGGGCTTCTCATTGCGGTGGCTTCTCTTGTTGCGGAGCATGGGCTCCAGGCATGCAGGCCTCAGTAGTTGTGGTGCGCGGGCCCAGTAGTTGTGGCTCACAGCCTCCAGAGAACAGGCTCAGTTGTGGTGCACGGGCTTAGCTGCTCTGCGGCATGTGGGATCTTCCCAGACCAGGGTTCAAACCCGTGTCCCCTGCATTGGCCGGCGGATTCTTAACCACTGCGCCACCAGGGAAGCCCAATAGACATTTTTCTAAAGAAGACATACAGATGGCCAACAGGTACATGAAAAGATGCTCAACATCACTAATCATCAGGGAAATGCAAATCAAAACCACAATGAGATACCACCTCACTCACATCTGTCAGAATGGCTATCATCAAAAAGACAAGAGAGGGACTTCCCTGGTAGTCCAGCGGTTAAGACTCTGTGCTTCCACTGCAGGGGGCAGGGGTTCGACCCCTGGTCAGGGAACTAAGCTCCCGCATGCTGCATGGCCAGCCAAAAATAAATAAAGAAAAAATTAAAGAAAAAAAAAACGAGAAGAAAGAACACGTGTTGGTGAGGATGTGGAGAAAAGGGAACCCTTGTGCACTGTTGGTGGGAATGTAAATTGGTGCAGCCACTATGGAAAATAGTATGGAGGTTTCTCAAAAATTAAAAATAGAACTACCATGTGATCCAGCAATTCCACTTTTGGGTATTTATCCAAAAAAAACGAAAACACTGATTTGAAAAGATATGTGCGCCCCTATGTTCACTGCAGCATTATTTGCAATAGCCAAGACATGGAAACAATCTAGGTGTCCATCTATGGATGAATGGATAAAGAAGATGTGGTATATATACACAATGGAATATTACTCAGCCATAAAAAAGAATGAAATTTTGCCATTTGCAACAACATGGATGGACCTTAAGGATATTATGCTAAGTGAAAAAAGTCAGACAGAGAAAGACAAATATTGTATGATTTCCCTTATATGTGGAATCTGAAAAACAAAACGAACAAACAAATCAAACCAAACTAAACTCACAGATACAGAGAACAGATTGGTGGTTGCCAGAGGGACTGGGGGTTGGGAAGGTGGATGAAGGAGGTCAAGAGGTATAAACTTCCAGTTATCAAATAAATAAGTCATGGGGATGTAATGTACAGAATGGTGACTAAAATCAATAATATTGTATTGCATATTTGAAAGTTGCTAGAAGTAAAATCTTAAATCTTAAAAGTTCTCATCACAAGAAAAAAATTTTGTAATTTTATATGGGGACAGATGGTAACTACACTTATTGTGGTGATCATTTAGCAGTGTATACAAATAACCAATCATTATGTTGTACACCTGAAAATAATATAATGTTATATGTCAATTATGCCTCAATAAAAATGTTTGTTGAGTAAATGAATTTTGATTAGGCAGATCTAATACATTCTATAAATTTTACAGGTGTTCCTCTCCTGCCTAAGATCGAATCCCAAACTCTTGTGTGATAACCTCACTGAATTATTTTAAAAGAATAACTGGCTCTCGAGGGTGGGGTGTTGCCTACCAAATTACTTTGATCAGTCCACATAATTAGGCTTTTCCCCTTGAGGCCCCTGACCAATCTATGGTTTTAACGATCCACACAAGCACGCGTGCACTTGTCTGTGTGAGTGTTCATATAAAGTATATACACACGTGTTTGTCTGAAGAAGGGCCATATAAAGGTCACATAGCTGTCAGAAGCCTTTTCAGCTCATTAGCTGAGTTTCTGGAGGTTTCTCAGCCTTGTGGTTCAGCTTTCCCTCTGCCAAGTGGGGATGTGTTTCAGTTTCCTATTTCAATGAAGGTTTAGAAGGATTGCTGTGATACCACTTTCCTGAATGAAAAATGTCACTTGACCACAGGGAATAACTTTGAGGAAACTAAAGGCTGGAAGTTGAGAGCTAATATCTCAAGGCAGTATTGTTAGCATGTAAGCCTTTATGTTGATCAAAAACAAACCTATTCAAAGCTTAATCAAAATATGAAATAGAGGGGACTTCCCTGGTGGCACAGTGGTTAAGAATCCACCTGCCAATGCAGAGGACATGGGTTCGATCCCTGGTTCGGGAAGATTCCACGTGCCACAGAGCAACTAAGCCCGTGCACCACAACTACTGAGCCTGCGCCCTAGAGCCCCTGATCCGCAACAAGAGAAGCCACCGCAATGAGAAGCCCGCGCACCGCAACGAAGAGTAGCCCCCGCTCAAGAAAGCCCGCGCGTAGCAATGAAGGCCCAATGCAGCCAAAAAATTTAAAAATAAATAAAATAAAAAGTGACATAAATATATATATAAACCTTGCAGTGACACTTCTTTGGTTGAAGGCTCATAATTGCTTTAAAAAAAACTTTTTCTTTTTTGAATTTCCAGTAGTTATTACCACAATTTCAAAGACAGCAAAGGCTACGGACTCTGAATCTGGGGAAAGAGTATTGAAGTGGACAAGTGTTGAGTGTCATAATGGGGCTCCCAGCCATGGGGCTGAAGTGTCTTCTCTGCCTCCGTGTGGGAGTTCCCTGGCCTACGGACAAGAATTGGTCCTTCGCGCAGACATAGAGAGTGGATTTGAGGACACGGGAAGGGGGAAGGGTAAGCTGGGACGAAGTGAGAGAGTGGCATGGACATATATACACTACCAAATGTAAAATAGATAGCTAGTGGGGAGCAGCCGCATAGCACAGGGAGATCAGCTCGGTGCTTTGTGGCCACTTAGAGGGGTGGGATAGGGAGGGTGGGAGGGAGGCTCAAGAGGGAGAGGATATGGGGATATATGCATACATACAGCTGATTCACTTTGTTGTACAGCAGAAATTAACACAACATTGTAAAGCAATTATACTCCAATAAAGATATTTTTAAAAAAAAAGGATTGGTCATTTGGCTGCCCAAAAAACGTTTGCCCTTTAGGAATATGTTCAGGTTCACTCAGCCCTAGGCAGGGAGAGAAGAATGCTGCGTCAGCTTAGTTACTGTTGCAAAGCAAAAGGCTGCAAAACTTAGTGACTTTGAATTACAACAGTGTATTTGCTCACAATCCTGTAGGTAGGCAATTTGAGCTGGGATCAGCTGGTGGTTCCACTCTTGGATTTCTCTCTGCTCAATCATGTGGCTACAGTCAACTGAAGGATCGTCTGGGCTGGAAGTTCCAATGGCCTTGCTCACATGTCTGGCAGTTGGTGCCACTGTCAGTGGGGGTGCTTTGGTTCTCTTTCACACTACCTCTCATCCTCCAGACCAGCTTCCTTGCGTGGAGGGCTCAGGGCAGCACTGTACTAGGGCCCAGGCAGAGGCTGCAAGGTCTCTTGAGGCCTAGGCTCTAGATTTCACATAATGGGAGTTCTGTTGCATTCTGTTGGCCAAAGCAAGTCACAAGGTCAGCCCAGATTCAAGTGGTGAGGAAATAGACTCCACCTCTGGATGGCGAGCTGCAAAGTCACCTTGCCAGGGGACTTGACTACAGACAGGGGAGGAATGTTTGTGGCCATCTGTATTAATCTGCTCGGGCTATCCTAATGGAGTACCACGGACTATTTGGCTTAAACAACAGAAATGTATTTTTTCAGTTGAGGTTGGAAGTCCAAGATTAAGATGTTGGTAGGTTTGGTTCCTGAGGCCTCTCTCCTTGGTTTAAAGATGGCTGCCTCCTCACTGTGTCCTCATGCGGACTTTACTCTGTGGGCATGCATCTCTGGTGTCTCTTCCTCTTCTTATAAAAACACCAGTTCTATTGGATTAGGGTCCATCCTTATGACCTCATTTAACCTTAATTACCTCCTTAAAGGCCCCATCTCCAGATACAGTCACACTAGGGGTTAGGACTTCAATATGTGAATTTTGGAGGGACACAATTGGGTCCATAACATCATCTTTGCAAACAATCTACCCAATGCATTTAGTTATAAACCAATTATAAGATATTTTACTCCATTTACTTGTTTTGATTTCAGTACAAAGTTTATTTCTTTTGGGAGAATAAATCTTTGGGATGAGGATCAGAAGCTGTCTAGCCACTAACTGCACTGTAGCCTGGCATCTACTTTTACCCTTTGTGAAATCCAAACCACTAGGACCTTCAGGGATATCACAAGCAGGTATTCAGAGCTTTGGGGAGGGAGGAGAGATTCTGTTTGGTAACTGGCGTCACTCATTGCCGAATGCCCGGCACTGCTATAATTATTTTATAATCAAAATTTTACATAAGGAGTTCATCTGTCTTTGATAAGACTGTTACTAATTATCAGGGAAAAAAAGCTTTGAAAGGATGAATATATTTCTCTTTTTTTTTTTAAATTTTATTTATTTATTTATTTATTTTTGGCTGCGTTGGGTCTCCGCCGCTGCACACGGGCGTTCCCCAGCTGCGGCGAGCGGGGGCCACTCTCCGTTGCGGTGCACGGGCTTCTCATTGCGGTGGCTACTCTTGTTGTGGAGCACGGGCTCTAGTCGCGCGGGCTTCAGTAGTTGTGACATGTGGGCTCAGTAGTTGTGGCTCGCAGGCTCTAGAGCGTAGGCTCAGTAGTTGTGGCACACGGGCTCAGCCGCTCCGCGGCCTGTGGGATCCTCCCGGACCAGGGCTCGAACCCGTGTCCCCCACACCGACACGCGGACTCCCAACCACTGCGCCACCAAGGAAGCCCTATTTCTCTTTTTTTAATCCCTGCTCCCCAGAATATCCTGGGCCTGCATCTTGCTGCCCCATTCCATTGTGTAGCTTCCCCCCACCCCCAGCTGCCTAAATACTCTTAAACATTGACAAAATACCTTTCAGTTATAAATCAAAGAAAATCAAAAAGTTTCATTTCTTTAAAAGATTTTGTGGGGGGCTTCCCTGGTGGCGCAGTGGTTAGTAATCCACCTGTCAATGCCGGGGACGTGTATTCGAGCCCTGGTCCGGGAAGATCCCACATGCTGTAGAGCAACTAAGCCCGAGCACCACAACTACTGAGCCTGCGCTCTAGAGCCTGCAAGTCACAACTACTGAAGCCCGCAAGCAGCAATGAAGACCCAACGCAGCCAAAAATAAATAAATAAATAAAATTAAAAAAAAGATTTTGTGGGAACTTCCCTGGCGGCCCAGTAGTTAAGACTCTGCGCTTCCACTGCAGGGGGGTACAGGTTCGATCCCTGGTCGGGGAACTAAGATCCCGAATGACGTGCACAGTGGCCAAAAAAAAAAAAAAATTTTACTTTGATTTCAAAAGACCGTTGTTGGCAACAAAGAAGTTTTTACTTTATTTTTTTTTTTTTAAGATTTATTTTTGGCTGCATCGGGTCTTAGTTGTGGCATGCGGGCTCTTCATGGTGGTGCGCGGGCTTCTTTCTAGTTGTGGCGTGAGGATTTTCTCTTCTCTAGTTGTGGCGCGCAGGCTCCAGGGCACGTGGGCTCTGTAGTTTGCAGCACGCGGGCTGTCGTCCAGGCGCTCGAGCTCAGTAGTTGTGGCGCGCGGGCTTAGTTGCCCCACGGCATGTGGGATCTTAGTTCCCTGACCAGGGATGGAACCTGCGTCCCCTGCACTGTAAGGCGGATTCTTTACCACTGGACCACCAGGGAAGTCCCTCAAAGAAGTTTTTAAAGCTTCCTGTCCAACTTGCAGCACTCACACAAGGTATGCTAACACTATGCATATGTATATCTTTATCACCCAATTTTCTGAAAGCTCTAGTGATTATAAGATTATAGACACACACAGTGGGTTCTCCCATAATTGCCAAACTTAGCAGATTAAAAAAACCCAAAACTCTTTTTCTCTTCAAGTTGCCTGTAATCAAGGTATAAACAAGTTGATGATGATGAAATCTGTATAATTTAAAGGGCTCCAGACATACAGTGCAAGCTATATTTTTGGAGGTTTTTTTAAAAAAGCATTTTATTTTATTCAGATAGGCTCATCCTTTTATTCATAAGCTAAAGATCTTCTTCTGTTCCCCTCTGTCTTCTTTCATTGTATCACTTCGGGGTATATTTCTGTAATAGAGACTATATAGCTTATTGCATGTTGGGTTATACCATACTATAACCATTAGGGCAAGATCCCAAACAAAAACAATTCACCCCTCTCTATCTATGGCCCCTGAGTGGAGATACTAAATTGAAGTATGTATGTTACAAATCCAGCCACCATCAGAAAGAAACATTCAGTAATGACCAAGGGCCCACACTTTAACCAACCCTTTTATTTGTTCTACCCAGCACCCCAAGTGCCCATATACACACTTAAAATAACAATCTTCCTAGGATCAGAGCTGATACAAAGGCCAGCTTGTGTTTTCAGCAGTGAAGGCAGTGCTGGGCATAGACTTGGAGTTTCCAAGCGAATTAAGGGAAATTTGTCCTATTTGGTGAAAGCAGGGGACTCAGGGATCAGTCTTCCTAAAATTGGGGGCACTGTGTTAAATTATCAGCAGTCCCCTCCAGGGAATTCCCCGGCGGTCCAATGGTTAGGACTCCACACTTTCACTGCTGATGGCCCGGGTTCAATCCCTGGTCGGGCACTAAGATCCCACAAGTGCCGCAGCACGGCAAAAAAATAAAATAAAAAGAAAACCAGAAAACAGTCCCCTCCCTTTCAGCATGTGACTGACTCAGGGCAGTGAACAGGGGCCCCACTGCTCCATCTATATCATCTATATCTCTATCCCTATGAATCATGTATTTACTCATATTTATATTTTTTTATAATGCATGTAATCTATATTTATATTTTAATTTACATATATAATGTAAAAGTTGCAGACTTTAAAATCGGTAACTGGCTATATCGCCTATGATGTATATTAAATAACACATGTCAATCATAGCAATCCTGTCCCATCTGAGCAGGCCTAATGCTCCAAAACCATCACTTTGCACATTGAATACTGGGTAAAATGTTTATTCTCTTAAACACGTTTTGTCAAAGGCCTCGCCAGTTAGGGCTTTTAACTGCTGTAAGCTTTGTACCTGTTTTGTCAGTAAAATTAATAATTTTAATACATCGTATTTGAAGACCACAAGATGTTCACTCTGCAATTTACGGTCTTAGGAGAGCCAGACACCCCACCGTGCCCGTCCTACTGCAGCAGGATTTAATTTTATTAAAGTAACTTCTGAGGGGCTTCCCTGGTGGCACAGTGGTTAAGAATCCGCCTGCCAATGCAGGGGATACGGGAAGATCCCACATACGACAGAGCAACTAAGCCCGTGAGCCACAACTACTGAGCCCGTGAGCCACAACTACTGAGCCGGTGAGCCACAACTACTGAGCCCGTGAGCCACAACTACTGAGCCAGTGCACCTAGAGACCATGCTCCACAATAAGAGAAGCCACCGCAATGAGAAGCCCATGCACTGCAACAAAGAGTAGCTCACTGCAACTAGAGAAAGCCTGCACGCGGCAACAAAGACCCAATGCAGCCGAAAATAAATAAATAAAATAAATTTATTAAAAAATTTAAAAAAATAAAAATTTTTCATTAAAAAAAATAAGGTAACTTTTGAGAGTTTTCCTAAAACCCTAACTCAAAGAACGCTTTTTATTTTGAGTAAACTATAGAGTAAATGAACGAAGAACCACTGGGCACAGGCATGAAAACCCTAGTGGGTGAGTTACAGAGTTTACGACTGTAACGCCCAGGGCACCAGGCGCCACGCCCTGATGTGTTATCTTAGTAAACCCCAGCAGTAAACTCCACCTTCTGCCCCTCCTACACTTGAACAATCTGAACCTCTGAGACTGTATTCAAACCCACCACCCGAAATCCCCAAAGTCCGGCTTAAGTGGCCTGGCACACTGGTCTGGCATCTACTGCGCATGCCTCGAACCCATGACCAATGGGAGCCCGGAGCAAGGGAGCGGAGGCGGGACTATGTTATTCTCCGAACTCGCGTAGCTTCAAAGAACAGCGAGGACGAGAACTCGGTCATCGACCAATCAGAGGCCACGGCGGTCCCCTGCTCTCCCCGCCTGTGAGCCAATTGCCGGCTCCGGTGCGTCGCGAGCTGCTTCGAAATTAAGGAATCAAGGGGGTGGTGAAAGTGGTTAAGATGGCAGATGTGAGAAGGCTGAGGGCGAGACCAGAGAGTGAGGCTCGCCCGAAGCGGGCGGGAATCAGGAGGACAGGATGGGGATCTTGGGACAAGCAGGATTGCGACACTCCCCTCTCCATTAGGGAATGAGGCAGCCGTCGTATCCCTCCCCCACAAACAAAATGATATGTTGCAAGATGGCCACCCCCTCCTCAGTGGTATGATCCTTAGCGACAGCTCCATTTTGCGTTCCTCCCCACGCCCGCAGTGGTCCATTCCAGACTGCAGCGTTAACGCTCTTGGGCTCACACAGTCAAGGGAGTGGGCGGCCCTTGGGACCCACTGACCGGAAAGTTGAAACTCTTAGAGTCACACACACTCGGGTGTGTATCCTTCTGGTGTCACAGACTGGGAAGTAGACACTTGGGGTCACAGATCGGGGTAGGAGGTAGGGAGTACACATTTAGGGAAAGCTGGTGGTGACTTTGAGGTTGTGGGCAGTGTAGGGACCAGGAGGGGACCTTTAGCACCCCGGCTGGTCCGAGGTTAGCAGCACAAACCTAGAAGGGAAGGAGAGAGCTGGCTGGCACAGTGTTTTCCCGTGCAGGTGGGAGGAGTAGGGCAGGAGACATGTGGTGGGTTGGACCTCCGAGGTTGGCAGGGAGGTCTCCAGGAACATGTCACGGCCCTGGAAGAGTCTAGCTGTGCCCACACAATGGATCTCTGAGATGGACTTTGCAGCAAGGAAAAGTAGAGAAAGGGCAGTGGAAAGGTGGCCATGTTTGGTCTCTGACCATCCACCAATGGTGGTGGGACCTGAACGTCTGATGCAGGAGGGTGAGGAGAGGATTGGTGCAGGAGTGGGGAGAATGCTAGGCTGAGGGAAGGGTAGTTAATTCATCCAAGTTACTCAGCTATTCCATGAAAACAAACAACAATGCAAGATTATAACATGTTAAGCTCTGCCCTCATCACATGAATTATCTCATTTAATCTTCCCAATAGTCACTACTATTATTATCTCCACTTTATGGGTGAGAGAACTGAGGCACTGAGGGGTTACCAGACTTTAAACAGCTGGTAAGTGCCAGAGCCAGAGCAAGGCTGTAGGGCTCCAGAATCTGGTTCTATCCACTGAGCAATTCTTATCTCTACAGTCGTCTCTGCTTTTCTGTGCACACCCTGTCCTCACTCCATCCTGACCAGGACTAGAAATCAGCCCCTCTCCTGAGGGGCCCTAAAGCACCCATTTGCCCGTAGCATCAGTGAACAGTGTAGACATCTCTGTGGGAGGGGCTGGCCCCTGCACACTCTGAGCTGTTTTTCTTCCCTCTTTCCCCATGCAGGGAGGTGAAGAGAGGACAGGGGAGCCCAGTGGGAAGAGGGCAGTAAATCACAGCATAGATATCTAGACCGTACAATGATTATTCAACAAATATTGATTGAGCTTTTGCATGCAGGGTCTTATGCTAGGTGGTGGGGATATGGCAATGAACAAGACAGACGAGGGTCCAGTTCCTGCCTGCCCTGGGAGTGTGTTTGGGGAATTCCTGGTAGGCAGACTTTGGTTATCACAATGATGGGGGTGCTTTGGCGTTGAATAGGCAGGGGCCTGAGATGCTGGGGGACAGCTCCACACCACCAAGACTCGTAACATCCATGATTGTCATTCCTGGATGGTAAAAAGAGGCCTCCCAAAATGTTTCTTATGAAAAGGAAGCATTGGGTCCAAGGGTTGGGAACTGCTGTTTCCTTAGACCTGTCCCCAGGAAGCACCCCTCAGTCAGGGGTAGGGAGGACCACGAAGGGCAGGAAGGAAAGGGGAGGAGAAGGATGGCATTGCAAAGGAAATTTTGCCACCTTGGCCTCAGTTTGGCCTTTGAGGACAGCGGTAGTGAAACAGGAGGGAAAGGGGCAGGACACAACTTTTAAAAGAATGGCATAGCCATAGGACATGACAAAACTGACTAGAACCGACTAGGTCCAAGATGGTGGAAGATTCAACTTCCAGTAGACCTTGAGCCTCATTATACGCTCATTGTAATACGTTAGCATACACTAAATGACACACCCATCAGCGCCATGACAGTTCCAAAGCCAACCATAAAAGGTTAAAAATGGGTGGTGGCCCAATTCCTGGAAATCCCCGCCCCTTCCCCCAAACAGTTGGAATAATCCTCCCACTCATTAGCCTATGAAATTACCCAGCCCATAAAAACTAACCACGCTGTATTTCGGGGCCTCTCGCCTTCTGAGATGGCCCACACTCTGTCTGTGGAGTGCTTCTCCTAAGGCCATTCCTGCCTTTTGAGACGGACCGCATTCTGTCTATGGAACGTGTTTCTCTCTAAATAAATCCGCTTCTTACCTATCACTTTGTCTCTCACTGAATTCTTTCTGTAAGGAGACATCAAGAACCTGAGCTTCATTAAGTTCTGAGACCAGGTGTGTGATCTCAATTAAAAGACAGTGGGTTCAAGTCCCAATCTGGGTTTTGGCTGGGTTTGAGTCCCAGCCTGTGGGTTCAAGTCCCAATCTCAGTTGTGCGTGATTTCAGCAGGACCCTGCCCATTCCCATATCTCCTCCGTGGGTTCAGTCGCGTGGCAGTGACTGGGGTGTAGAAGACGCTCCCATGTCTTATAACCGACAATGTCTTATTACCTACTCAGGACTTGAGGCATGGCAGTCAGAATCTTGTAAGCAATATCCCCTCAAAATAAAGCAAAATAAGCACAAGATGTAAACAGGAAATGACTCTTTGTCTGGTGATCCCTGGGGGTTGGCAAAGAGAGGTGATGGGGGAGCATCAGGTGGGTGTAAGTTATTAGGCATATCCTGGTTCTTGGGGGTTCCTGGGTATTCACTGGATTACTAAGAGGTACGTTAAAACTTCTGCTCCCCTCTGTGGTGGGCTGATTTGTAAGTATTCAATCCACTCTCCTGCTGAGAACAACCGGAAAAGCTAGATTAGGGTTTTTGTTCTCTTTTAATCTATTTGAAGGCCCAGGAGAGCAAATTACCTTTGAGGTCATCACCTCACCAAATACTATCATCCAGTACAGAAAAGCAAGAGTTGATGGGAACAAATAAAAGTAAAATAAACCAGCTCCAAATTATTAGTGCAGGTCACCAGAGCAATTCAATAATCTGAATAAGATGAAAAATGATTGTAAAATGATGAATAAATCACTGTTTTCCAGGGTGGGGAAACTCATTCTATTAGGGACTAAAATAATAAAAATCTACTTTAGGTTTTTCATTTGGAGAAAAATATAAGTTTTAAACCTGTCTGCTCCTTAGAAGTAAGAACAGGAAATATACAACTTTTAAATGTTAATTTACAAAATAACCAGCAAATGTAGCAGATGTTTAAAGCCCCCTGATGTAGACTTAAAGGAGACAGATCTAGGAGCGGAGAAAGAAGGAGAACTAAAGACAGAAAAGGAGCAAAAGAATTTTATCTCAGGCCCCATGTGGCATTTAACAGTTTAGGAACCATTTCTCACATAACTGGCCTCAGCTCCACCACTCACAAGCTGTGTGACCTCGGGCAAGTTAGCTAAGCTTCTCTGGGCCTCAGCTTCCCTATCAGTAAAATGTAGATAGCTGGAGTGCTTACCTCAGGGGGTCGTCTGTGCCCATGAAATGAGTACATAAGTGTGAGGCACTTAGAAAAAGATCAGAAAACACTAAATCAAATTAGACATTAATCCCTCATTCATTCCTTCAAGAAACATTTATTGAGTGTCTAGTTTGTGCCAGCTACTGGAGAGATGCCTGGCACACAGTGAGAGTTCAATGAACAGTGTCAACATGAATGAATGCAGTGGCTTCCTAAGGAAAAAGCAGGACCTTGCCCTAATGAACAGGCTGGAAGGGGCTCCAGGCCGGGAGGTATGAAATCACCCGGTAAGTTGGGAGCACCATTCGCTGAGTTGTGAGCAGAGAAAGGAGGAAGGGAGGTTGGAATTGCCACACCAGAAGGGGCCTTGAGCCTAGGCTTAGGAGAGAAGCTTGGCACCTGCAGGTGTGGGAGCCATACAGGTTTCCAGGTAGGACTGTGGGTCCTGCCTTGAGATGTGCTGTTTCCCTTCAGGTACCTGGGAGTGCCAGGCACACCCCAGACGTGCTCAGCTCCCCCAAGCTGCTGTATGTGTACCTGAGAACTTCGCGTCTCCAAACAGGCAACAGGCCCAGGGAGGAGTGGGGACTGAGCTGGCATTCACTTGGGGAAACAGTCTGTCAAAGTTAGAGCTACGCAAACCCTGCTATGCCCCAATTCCCCTCCTGAGAGTGTGCCTGCCTACGTGGACCAGGAGATGCGTACAGGAGGGAACACAGTAGCCTTGCTGCCAACCACAAAAGCCAGAAACAGCTCAGATGTCTGTTAACAGGAGAATATGAATAAACAAATTGTACAGTAACACAACAGAATACTATATAGCAGTAACAGGCAAATACGAATCTTAGTAACAGAGCAGGCGCGGAGCATCCTGATGAAAAGTGCACACTCTGTACCCAACCCGCTTGGCATGCAATCTGGGCTCTACCACTTGCTAGCTAGGAGCTACTGGGGAAATCATTTAACCACTCTGTGCCTCAGTTTCCCTCCATCAAATGGACACGGTAAAAATCGTGTGTGTCCCCCGGGCTGATATGAGGATTTCAATGAGTCAATATTTAAATGAGTCAATATTTCAGAACAGTGCCTGGCACACACGTTCAGTGCTAATGAATGCTTGTTAGATAAAAATAGAATGTTGAGTTGGGGGGGAAGGACAAGTCTCCAAATATTACATACTTTCAAAAGTTCAAAGGCAACAGCAACTAAACAAAATGTTGTTTAGGCATTTATATATGCTATAAAATCCGTTTCTTACAAAAAGGGGATGATAAACAGCAAGTAATTTGGGAGCTGCAGGGAGGCAGGGGTAGGGATGGGGAAGTTGAGCTGGGTGCGAGCAAGTTGTTGGGGTCTCAGGAGAGGGGTGGGATCCCAGGCGCTCACTGTGTAATTAAAGGAAAAGCTTTAGCGCAGCAACCCTTCAGCGCTAGGGGCCTTGGACCTCGGGCCCCAGACTAACTAGATGCTTTGGGAAGGAAGGAGGCCGCCCAGCCCATGACTGCTCCCCGCCACACTGCAGAAATGCTGCAGTGGCCTAGCTCTTGCTGCCAGCCAACCAGGGGGAGGAGGGCCCGAGCTAGTTA
Source organism: Balaenoptera ricei (assembly GCF_028023285.1). Taxonomy (NCBI): domain Eukaryota; kingdom Metazoa; phylum Chordata; class Mammalia; order Artiodactyla; family Balaenopteridae; genus Balaenoptera; species Balaenoptera ricei. Next base: position 44,235,988 of record NC_082660.1, read on the forward strand.
GAGGGAGATGGGCCCCAGAGAGTAAGAAAAAAGGAGGAAGACATGAGCTGGTCCAAAACATGGGTCTAACCAGTCAAATGGAGGAGGGCCCCAGTCTAGGGGAGGAGGAGGAGGCCAGGCCCACCGAGGGGCCCCTGGAGGACTTGTTTCCCTTGTGGTTTTTTGCACTTCCTGTTCCCCTGCTCACTGCGAAAGTTCCTCTTCTTACCCTGCACTCAGAGCCTAGCCGGAGAGGACAAGGGCAGGAGGCACCATGAGTGGGGGCCCTTCGGGAGGCAGGCCTGGGGGCCGTGGAGGACCAGGGGTTCAGCAGAACATACCCTCCACCCTCCTCCAGGACCATGAGAACCAGCGACTCTTTGAGATGCTCGGACGGAAATGCTGGGTGAGCTGGGGATCTCCTGGCCCTCCCTGCCTCCCTTTCCTCTTCTTCCTCTCCTCCTCCTCTTCCGCCTCTTCATCTTCCCCATCCTCCTCTCTTTCTCTTTCTTGCCCTTGTCCTCTTCCTCTCCATCATCTCTCCTAGAATCCACTTACCCCCATTCACCAATCCCAGGAAGATCTCGATGACCATTCAGTTTCCCTCTGGCTGCGGCTCTTCCTTCAGAGCCATGACAGCCATGGGCAAGGAAGGACCAGGTCTGGTTCCCAGACCCTCTGGCTGCCCCTGACCAGATTCCACTGAGTCTTGCTCTCCCCTCCCAGACGCTGGCCACCGCGGTTGTTCAGCTGTACCTGGCGCTGCCCCGTGGAGCCGAGCACTGGACCAAGGAACATTGTGGGGCTGTGTGCTTCGTGAAGGATAACCCCCAGAAGTCTTACTTCATACGCCTTTACGGCCTTCAGGTGACCCCCGCCTCCCACTGGACAGACAACCCAGTTTTCAACCCACAAACCCAGAGCTGTGTCCATAGCCCTGAGCCCTCAGGCAGATCAATGAACCCCTGAGCCCCAGAACCAAAGACTTCATCCAAATGTCAACCTCTGGCTTGTCTTTCTAAGTCTGCGATGACTGGCCCCAGAGTCTTCATGTCAAGATCTATAACCCCAATATTAGTATACCTCCTAAGTCTAATCTGTTCCACAAACTCGAAAAAGATGACTACTGTATTTTTACCTGAACCTCCAATCTGTTTGAAACTCAACATTTTGGGTCTCAGAAATCGCCCATCAAAACTCCTGAACTCCAGAATTTTGCCTAGCTCCTAAGTCATAAATCTGTTCCACAAATCCTCAACCTAAACTCTCTAAGCATAAACCCCAAATTCATCCTTCTAAACCCTAAAGGTAGATCCAGTAGGACCACATCAAGATCCCAGGGCCATAAAATATTGACCAAACCCCTAAGCTGTAACTCTGCTCTACAAACCTCAAATTGCACAGACGTTGGCTGAACTCCCCGCCAAAATAACCTCCCAAGTCTACATGTCTGAACCTCAAATCTCAACCCCAACTCCCAATACTGGAGCCCTACCTGCCCAAATGAAGGCCCCCATAAAAGGGGGGACTTGGGATGATTCTATGAATGGGCTTAGTTTCCTAGGACTAGAGTCCAAAATCCTCAAATTCAAGCCCCCAAGTTCCACATCTAGGGCCCTGGACCCCAAGTCCAAATCTCTCACTGAAGTGTCTGATTCCCATACTGTACCTCAACCCTCCACATCTGACACCTAGACCCCCAACTCTCCGATGCAGAGCTGGAAATCTCCAAATCAGATCCCGGGCTCCCAAGTTTGTATACCATGTTCCCTGTCCAGAAAACAGAGGCCTGCCACCCAGGGCACGCCTCAGTGCCAGTGTGTTCCCCACTTCTCCAGGCTGGCCGGCTGCTCTGGGAACAGGAGCTGTACTCACAGCTGGTCTACTCCACTCCCACCCCCTTTTTCCACACCTTCGCTGGAGATGTAAGTGACCACCTAATCCCTGGGCCTCAGTTGGGGTGCAGGGAGGAGATGGGAAAGGTGTGGGGGACCTGGAAAGCCACTGACCCCCGACGCACGTGCAGGACTGCCAAGCGGGGCTGAACTTTGCAGACGAGGGTGAGGCCCAGGCCTTCCGGACCCTGGTGCAGGAGAAGATACAAAAACGAAATCAGAGGCAAGGTGGAGGTGAGGAGGCCTTGGGGGAGGAAAAGGGGTTGAGCAGAAGTGAGTGCAAGAGTGGGGAGCTGGAAAAGCCCCTCTCATGGTTCTGGTTCCCAGTCCACCTGTCTCTCCACAGACAGGCGCCAGCTCCCCCCTCCACCAGTACCAGCCAATGAAGGTGAGTCCTCTAGTGCAAGGAGGAGTAAGAAGGGGCTAGCCCAGGAACCTGTGGCAGGGTTGCGATAGCTCTCTACCCATTCCGTCTTCCCAGAGAGAAGAGGAGGGCTCCCACCCCTGCCCCCACACCCAGGTGGAGACCAAGGGGGTGAGTGCTGTTCTTCCCTGTGTCTCTACGTGGGCAGGTGGGTGGGGGGGGGGTGAATGGATATACAGATGGGGAGTGGGTGGATGGATGAGTAGGTGGGTGGGTGCAGCGATAAGTGGGTGAATGTGTGGGTGGATGGATTGGTGGTGGAAAGATGGTTGAACGGGGGCATGAATTGATGGAAGGATGAAAATATAGATAGATGTATAAGTGGGTGTAGAGATGTATAGGTGAGTGGGTATGTGGATAAATGGATGAATAGATGGATGGATGATTGAGTAAATTAGTTAATGAGTGAGTGATTGAATGAATTCGGCAGTGAATAAGTGAATAAGTGACATAACATTTCAATCGGTGAAGAAAGCAACTATTGAATGAGTGAACGAATAATTTAACAAATTAGTCGATGAGCCAGTGAATAAATGAGTCAGTACTTAAGTGATAAGCATGAGTAAATAAATAAATAAATGAATCAGTGAATGTATGGATGGTTTGTGGCACCCACCCACCCACTTCTCCATAAACCCTATCTGGACCCCTCACCCACTCCCTCCATGACCATCAAACACACAGTTTCCCTCAACCATCTTCCTGTCTCTTGCTCCTATGCTCTGGTTGGTAGGTAAGTTTGTCAGTGGCCCAGTCACCCACTTTTCCCCACAGGCCCAGCAGCTGGCTCACTGTCCCTGGGGCTGGTGACAGTGGACATCCAGAACCCAGACATCACGAATTCACGATACCGTGGGCTCCCTGCACCTGGGCCTGGTCCAGGTGATAAGAAACGCTCAGGGAAGAAAAAGATCAGCAAGGCTGATATTGGGGCACCCAGTGGATTCAAGTGAGAACCTCTCCCCAGTGGGCCCAGGGATCCTGGGGGTGGGGGAGCAGATGAGCAGGTGGATAGGAGGAGAGTTGAGTGGATGGAAGGATGGGAAAATGGATGGGTGGGTGGGTGAGTAGGTAGATGAGTGGATGGGTAGGTGGGTGGGTTCAAAGCCGGGACTAGGGAGAGGCACCAAAGGCACCAAGGTTGCAAACTTTTACAGAGGCAGTCACTCTCCGGGTCATGCAACTACAATTCATGACTCAGAGAGTGAGTGCCTCCTGAAATTTTGCTCCCTAGGCACCTCACTCACCTCAATCTAGTCCCACCCTAGTCCCACCCTGGGTGGGCTGGTGGGTGAGTGGATGGGTGGGTAGATGGATAGTTGGATGAATGAATGAATGGGTGGGTTGGAGAATGAATAGGTGATGGGTAAATGGGAAGTGGGTAGGTAGATGGATGGGTGAGTGGATGAGTATGTGGTCTGATGGGTATATAGGCTGATTTGTTCACAGACAAGGTGGATGGGGATGGATAAGTGGCCAGATATGCAGATGAATGGACAGTTCAATGGGTAAATGGACAGAAGTGTGTGGTTGAATGGGTAGTCAAGTGAGTGAATGGATGGAAAGATGGGCACATGGGTAGATGGATGGGTGGATGGACAAGTGTGGGTTAGGACAGATTGGTGGACAAATGGGTAAATAGATGTGTGTGGACAGATGAGTGGGGAGACAAATGTATATAGATCAATGGTCCGACAGGTGAATGTGAATGGCTACGTGGGCAAATAGATGGGTGGATGGATGGTGGAAAGAGGGCTGGGCGGACAGATGGGTACCACAAACTATGGACCCCTTCTAGTTCCATAACTACTGCTCTCACTCATTCATTCACTTAAGACTCATTCATTAATTCTGGCCCCTCAGAGTCCCTCTGGGCAGGAGAGGGCAAGAGGGCTTCACTAGGAAGAGAGGGAAGGAAGGGCCGTGGGGCTTCACTGGGGTCTCCTCACCTCCCCCAGACATGTCAGCCACGTGGGGTGGGACCCCCAGAATGGATTTGACGTGAGTAACTCCAAAGTCCCCTGGACCCCACTCAACTCCCACCTACCTTTCCATAGTCCACTGCTCCAGACCTACCCCCAGACCCCACCCTTCCCACACCCCTCTTAGATCCCTCTCTGGGGTGGACCCCATGATAATCTGTGCCCCTTCCCTCCCCACCTTATTCCCCTACCCCTGCCCTGGCCTTTTTCCTCCTGGACAGGTGAACAACCTGGACCCAGATCTGCGGAGCCTGTTCTCCAGGGCGGGAATCAGTGAGGCCCAGCTCACTGATGCAGAGACCTCCAAATTTATCTATGACTTCATTGAGAACCAGGGCGGGCTGGAGGCTGTGCGGAAGGAGATGAGGCGCCAGGGTGAGCCCCCCTCTTTCTGGACACCCCCTTCTTCTCCAACCCTGGTAGCTGATCTCTAAGAGATACACTGCAGGCACTCAGTCCTCATGGAAACCCCTATACCGCTTGAATTGGGAGTTGGTCGGTTAGGGTACCCATTTTACAAATGAGCAAAACTGAGGCTCTGAAGAAAACTATAATAATAGCTCTGTGTTATCTTTCCCCCTCAGAGCCGCTTCCACCGCCCCCACCGCCATCCCGAGGAGGGAACCAGCCCCCCCGGCCCCCAGCTGTGGGGAGTAACAAGGGTCGCCCTGGCCCACTACCCCCTGTACCTTCGGGAGGTGCTCCTCCCCCGCCAACTCCCCGGGGGCCCCCACCCCCGGGCCGAGGGGGCCCTCCGCCACCACCCCCTCCAGCCACTGGACGCTCTGTACCACCGCCCCCTCCCCCCCCTGGAGCTGGGGGGCCGCCCCTGCCTCCGCCACCACCGCCACCACCGCCACCACCCAGCTCTGGGGACGGACCAATCGCTCCCCCACCCCCTCCTTCTCTGGGGCTTGTGGGGGGCCTGGCCCCTGGTGGGGGTCGGGGGGCGCTTTTGGATCAAATCCGGCAGGGAATTCAGCTGAACAAGGTGAGGGCCGGCGTGATGGAGGATTGGGGGACTGGGACTCTGGGGTGTGCTGCACAAGTCAGGATATTAGGGGGCCAGGGCCGAGACTGATGGGGGTCCCAGGATTTGGGGGTTGAGTGATAGGGTTGGGAGGTTGGTGGGGAGGCTGGAGTGTGTGGGAGGAGAAAGGATGATGAGGGGCGGGGAGAAGCGCTCCTCTCACAGGCCCTGAGCCCTGTGTGCTGGACCCTGCTTGCTGCAGACCCCTGGGGCCCCAGAGAGCTCAGCGCTGCAACCGCCACCTCAGAGCTCCGAGGGGCTGGTGGGGGCCCTGATGCACGTGATGCAGAAGAGAAGCAGAGCGATCCACTCCTCGGGTGAGAGCCCCCCCTCCCCTGCGAGCCTGCCACTCGGAGCCCGTCCTGCCGGGACCCCGACCCTGGTTCCCAGCTAGTGTCAGCCTAAAAACACCCCTAACAGCCACCATCAATAGTGACATTAGCCCCATCTGTTGATGAAAGCATGAACATGAATCTTTAATCACTCTTTTTCTACAATGTTAACTGTCATTATGTAACAGTAATATGATTAACTCTATCTTTGACAATAATATTAACATTAATCCCATATGTTCAATAGTATTAACATTAGCCCGCTATGTGATGATAATATTATAAAGAACCCCATCTTTGATCATCATATTGACTCTAACTCCATGTGTCAACAGATTAACCTTAACACATTATGTGATAATATTACAACTAACCCAATCTTTTACAATAACGTTGACATTAATCCCTTAATGTGTCAACAATATTGTCATTTATGACAATTATATGAGCATAATATTAACCTCATCCTATTATGTGACAATAATATAATTAACTCCAACTTTGACAATAATACTAACATCAACCCCAGAGTCTGTTCACAAGATAAACATGAATCCATTACATGACACTATCATAACGAACCTCATCTTTGACCATGACATCATCATTAACCCCATTCCATGTCAACAATGTTAACCTTAACCCATTATGAAACAATAATATTGTAATTTCCTCCACCTTTGCTAATATTTAAATCCACCCCATTAAGTGATAAGTCTGTTAAAATTAACCCTTTGTGTGACAGTAATATCCCAACTAACCACACATTTTTGACAATAATATTAACCTCGACTCCAACTAGAACCCAGACCCCAGCTATAGTCCCTAACTTGCCCCTAAATCTCCCTCCTTTGAGGGGGCCCCTTCTTCATCCAACACACAGGCCCCAGATCTAATTTCCAAGCACGAGATCTCAGTCCCCCAGGGCCCTGAGTCCCAACCTCCCAGGCCCTAGTAACCCCCCTCCCCAGGGCTTTTGAACCCTCCTGCCCATCCTGAGTTCCACTCTTTCTCTCTCCCTCTAGACGAAGGGGAGGACCAGGCCGGCGATGACGATGAGGATGATGAATGGGACGACTGAGTCACCCCCCCCCCACTGTTCTGTGCTCACTCCCCTGGCAGCCCTGCTCGCCACCCTCCACTCTCAGCTTCCAGGCCCCTAAGTCCCATTTCTTCCCCACCCACCCCTTCAATGCTGTTATCTCTGACTGCCCCCCGCCCGACACTCACCCTAGCAATAGCAGGGGACCTTTTTATACACAATTTCTCAGTTCTCCTCACTCACTCAAGGATTTTTAAACAAAAATAAAATAACTGTCTTTTTGTTTCTTTAAATCTTAGTTCCTTTATATTCCAAATGTGGGAATTTGGGGTCCTTTTTCCTCCGAAGTCCCTTTTATTCCCATTTCATTTATTTAACCTTATAGGTATACATTCATTCATTCATTTGTTCCCTTGGTCATTTAGCCTGTACTTCTTTGTTTCCTTCTGCCCTTCTTTCTTTCCACAGATATTTATTGCCAGGCACTACTTTAGGGGCTAGGGATAAAGCAGTGGGAAAAAAAACAACAAAAATTCTTGGTCTTGTGAGGTCAACATTCTAGGGCAGAAGACACACAAGAAACAAGGAATTAAATCGAAACAAAAGATAGTTATAGGACTTCCCTGGTGGCGCAGTGGTTAAGAATCCGCCTGCCAATGCAGGGGACACGGGTTCGAGCCCTGGTCCGGGAAGATCCCACATGCCGCGGAGCAACTAAGCCCGCGCGCCACAACTACTGGGCCTGTACTCTAGAGCCCACGAGCCACAACTACTGAGCCCACATGCCACAACTACCGAAGCCCACGCACCTAGAGCCCGTGCTCCTCAACAAGAGAAGCCACCACAATGAGAAGTCTGCGCACTGCAACGAAGAGTAGCCCCCACTCGCCACAACTAGAGAAAGCCTGCGTGCAGCAACAAAGACCCAACACAGCCAAAAAATAAATTTAATTAATTAATTAATTTTAAATAAAGATAGTTATAGATCATGATAAGTGCTATGATGTGCTGAGGGGAAGTGACATTAAGATGGAATGTTCAGGGAAAGCCACTTGGAGGAGGTGACCGTTATTCTGGATCTAAAGAGAGAGGAATCAACCATGTGAATATTTGGGGAGAAGGGCATTCCAGGCAGAGGGAACAGCCAGTGCAAAGGCCCTGAGGTGGGAAAAAGCTTGGTGTGAGGCTGAGTGTGGTGAATGAGTGAGAGAGTTATTTGTTCATTCACGTACTTATTTTTTTTTAAAAAAACGTTCAATCAACACAATATTAGATCAAGAGAGTACTCGATGGTCAGACTTCCCCACTCTCCATGCACACAGCTCACACACTAGGATCCTGATGGGCAGGATCTCCCTCTTAATTTTAAAATTTGGTTCTGCCCAGTTCCCAGTGCAAACCAAGTCCCGGCCAATGGCAATGGAAGAAGCAAAGACTTAATAATCAGATAGATCTGCTCTAGAATCCGGGCAAGATGCCTCACCTCTGAGCCTCAGTTTCCTCATCTATACAATGGGGGCAACAATATGTAACCTTTTCCAACTGGGATCCCACTGGGTCACCCTCCTCCTCTAGAACTTTCTCTCCAGGAAAAAAAAAAAAGGCACAACTCAAAACTGTCCGTGGTGTTTAAAGCTGTTTCCAAAGGAGTAATTAGAAACTCTTGCACATCAAAGCCTAGAATAGAGGTGCCTACTCCTTCCCATTTCTGAAACCTGGTGGATTCAAGATCTCAGGTTTCCTACCTTTAGAGGAAGAAGAAAGGGGGGAGGAAGATAAAGGTGAGGGGAAATTCAAAGAGGGCAGACTTCTTCCATCTGCAAAACCAATGGAAGAATTTCTGAACCATCCAAGGGCAGCTTGAGGGGTTAGGGGAGGGCGGAGGTGTGGGGAGTGGGAGCTGGCTTTGCCCCTTAAGAATTCTCCCGGAGCCGTGGAAGCTGGAGAAGGGGGGAGTCTCAGGTTCCCTTTAATTCTTTCATTATTCTTCATCCCCTACTCCACTCCCCACCCAACCCTGGTCGGTTCCCGTGGCGAGCACTGAGTCTAGGAAGGGCCTAACATATCACTTCTCCCCCACCTCCCCCGTGCCAAACCCAGAGTTCTGTAACCCCTTGGGCAGGCTTTGTCCTGGCAAAGACCTTACATCACACAACCTCTGAATCTCCAGGAGCACAGGCTAGAGCAAGCGCAGACCTGTGGTAAAAGAGTTGACTGTGGGCGAGTTGCTTGACCTCCCTGGGCCTCAGTTTCCTCAGTCTTTAAAATGAAGATTAAAATGAAGATAAAAATTAAAGTAGATGGTGTCTGCAAGGTTCCTGGCTCCCTGTAGGCATCTATAAGCATCAGATGCTGCTACTGCTGTTGTTACTATTGTTATTACTGGGTGTCCCTGATCCTGAGTCACCATTGATTACAAAATGCGTCGTTATTCTATGTATCTCTAAGAAAGACGAAAAAGTACTGCCAATTAAATTATGACCCATCAGTGCTTGTGAGACACAGCCTGATTTCAGAGATGTTAAAAAATTAAATGCTTCTGGAGCCCTGGCTGGGGATGTTGTTCCTTAACCTGCATTCTGGCTCCACATGTATGTTCGCTTGTGAAACTCATGACATGGGTCACCCATGGTCTATGTGCTTTTCTGTATGTGTGGTACAGTCCATATGAGGTTTACATTAAAAGCAGGTCAAACTTGTGCAGCTTGGAATGGATAAAACCTTGTATTAGCCTCACACTGAGATGCAGTATACACAGTTAGGCACTAAATTAATTCTGAATGAACAGACGAGTGGCTGGGAGTAGGACACAGTAATAACAGGGTAGCCTCTTACTTTGAGGTCTCTTGAAAAGGTGCTAGTCCAGAAAGATTCATTTTCTTTTTTTTTAATAAATTCGTTTATCGTATTTATTTTATTTTTGGCTGGGTTGGGTCTTCGTTGCTGTGCGCAGGCTTTCTCTAGTTGCGGCGAGCAGGGGCTACTCTTCGTTGCGGTGCGCAGGCTTCTCATTGCAGTGGCTTCTCTTGTTGCGGACAGGCTCTAGGCACGCGGGCTTCAGTAGTTGTGGCACGTGGGCTCAGTAGTTGTGGCTCGCGGGCTCCGGAGTGCAGGCTCAGTAGTTGTGGTGCACGGGCTTAGTTGCTCGGCGGCATGTGGGATCTTCCCGGACCAGGGCTCGAACCTGTGTCCTCTGCATCGGCACGCGGATTCTTAACCACTGCGCCACCAGGGAAGCCCCAGAAAGATTCATTTTCTAGATGAGCAGGAGATGCCCACCCAAGGTCATTCATCCGAGGTTTTACAGATGCAGAAACTGCCTAAGGTCACACACTTTAGTAAACGGTGGAGCTGGGATTGGACCCAGGTACTTAGGCTCTAGAATCCCAGCCTTTACCCACTACACTGTACTGTTTGGGGAAGACCAAGGGATGCTTCCCAACACCCATAAACCTCTACATTTTCCCCCAGATTCAGGCAGAAAGAGGTCATGCCTTAAACCACTTTGGTGGGTTGGACAAGCCTCCTGGACTCCTGGGATTGGGAGGGTCCTGCCTGCCGGGGGAGACTGGGGCCATGTGAGGACCAGCATCGAACTCTGTTCTAGAAGGAATAAGGGAGGGAAAGGGAATCTGTGGTGGGACTTCACTGTTAACTGTTCCACTCATGAAGCAGGGACTGATGGAACCTCAGCCTGACCAGCCATTTCTCCAACCGGCGCACAGCTGGCCTGGCAGGCACAGAATAACCGTGTGGTTAACTGTAGAACCGTGTGGTTGACTATATATCTCATGGACTGACAGGGAGAGGGGCAATCTGAGGAAATGACAGTACAGTTTCCTGACACTGTGAGCTACTGAAAATCGAACTGACTTACAGCCTGCCTGGGACAGGCTGGGGCTGGTGACCTGATGGTGCAAAAGATGGGCAGCCTCCTGAGGGACTTACAGGCTGGCTGACTGATGATCCACGCTGTTGCTGCCTGCCTCGGTGGCGGGATGTTGCAAATGGCTGACTTGCTAGGAATCACACCCAGCCTGAGGGGCTGTCTGGATGTTACACTGTCTGGCGATGTGTAAAGGAGATCTACCCTGAGGGAATTTCAGGCTGACTGATGGACAGATCTGTGGCCGCCTGATAGGCAACTGTATCTGGTGATTGACTGTCTATCCTGACCAAATCACAGCATGCTTGACAGACCATGTGGTCAGTCGGATGCTGAGAATGGCTACCTGGCTGACTGATATGAGGGGCAGACTGAACGAGGCACAGACCAGCTGACCCACTGAAAGATCAGTATAGCTGCCTGACCCCATGGCTGTCCATGGATAGAATCACAGCCGCCCCAAGAGGGCCCTGGGGTCAGAGGCTGCTGACTGACCGACCAATGGGGGGCATGCCTTGCCTGAGAAATGACAGATTGCTGACGACTGACAGGTGGCTTTAGCTGCTGTGACTACGTGCTCTGAGGGAATAAAGTGCCTGATCATGGTGTGAATGAGGAGGAACCTGAGGGAATTACAGAGTGACCAACTGACAGTGGAGAGCGTGACTGCCAGGGCTACATTAGATGCTGACAATGACAGCCTGTCCTGACATAATCACAGCCAGCCCGACGGCCCGGCTGGTTGCTGTGGCTTCCTGGGCGGTGGTGAGATGATTCTCCCCAGGGGATTCGAAGCTACTCCCAGAGCCAGGGTAGATAGAGAGCCCGGTTGCTGGACCGACTGTAGGTGCGATGAAGGGACAGTCTAAGGGAATGACAGGCTGCCTGACGAGCAGCGAGCAGCGTAGCTGTTGTCAGCGCCGTGTGTCTGCCTTGAGGGCCTCGCAGCTGGCCCGAGGGCACGAATGGATGCTGCTATTGACAGACTGGCAGCGTGAATGGGGGCCGGAGGTCTGATGAGACAGTGGTCGTGGTGATTGTCTGATTTGAGTCGGGTGACTGCCTGAGCAAGCTGTATGTGGAGGTAATCCACCTGGGGAGTCACGGCCTGCTTGGGGTTAAAATGTGGTGACGGACTGACGGCGGTAATTGGGGGTCTGACAGGACGGAGAATCCCCCCGTGCAGCTGGCTGACAACGTGATTGGCTGACAGCGTGACAGACAGACCGGCTTACGGGCAGGGCCTCCAGCAACCTCAGCTGCCGCCGCCGCCGCCCAGACGCACTCTGGGAAAGCGCCGGCGAGCACCCGCCTTCGGGACCGAGACGGGTGGCGGGGAGGGGTCCGGTCACGGCTAGCCGGTTGGTCCGCGCGGGCGTTGCTCGAGGCGCGGCGCGGCCAATAGGCTGCGCGTTCTCGGCCACGCCCGCGCGAGCTCTCTTCTCGCGAGGCCGGTTAGGCCCGAATGTCGTTAGCCGTGGGGAAAGATGGCGGAAAATTTAAAAGGTGAAGCAGTGGCGGCAGCGACGCGGGCCTGCTGGCCGGGCCGGGTGGGCTGGAGGGGTGGCGTCGCTGGCTCGGGGCCCCGGCGTCCGAGGCCACGGGGTCGGGAGCCGGAAGCTCGGCGCCGAAAGGCTGGAGCTCGAGGCGCGCGGGCCTGGCGCGCGGGGCTGGGCGGGGCTGAGGGGAGGGGGCGCGTGCCTCGGGACGCGGCGGGCACGGGGCTAAGTGGGGACACGGGAGGGGCGCGCGCGCCGCAGGTCGCGACCGGACGGCGCGCGCACGCGCGGGGGTTTGGGAGGCCGCGCCCGCGCGCGGGAAAATTGGCCGCCGGTGACCGTTACCCTGTTGGTGTCCACGCGAGACGCCGGAAGGGGAGGGGAGGGAAGGGGACGGACCTCCTTTTCGGAGTTAGGGGACGGGGACTCTTCTGGGGGAGGGTATTTCCTCGCAGCGTGGTGGGGGAGGGGTTTGCGGCAGAGAGGGCTCGCCCAGGAAGAGGGGAAGTGGGCTTCCCTAATGGGAGAGCTGGACTCCCCCCATGCGCGGGGAAGGAGGGGTGACTCAGTGTGTTGGGGAAGGTGGGCCCCTCTGGGTGAGGGAAGCTGCGGGGAGGATGGGTTCCACAAGTGTGAGGGGGAGCTCTGAGGGTAGGAGAGTCCATCTGTGGTCAGTGCGGAGACAGCAGCTGATGTGAGTTGGGACCACGTTAGCGGGGCTTCAAAAGCAAGTTAAGGGTTTGAAAGGGAGAGGCATCACAGGGAAAGGAAGGCGTGGGTACAGGCCTAGTCTCCACTAGGCCTGCCTAAGTGGAGGGGGGGAAATGCACACGTAATAATTTTGCAAAACTCTTGTACATTTGTAGGTTGACATCTAGAGTATTTCATCATGAGTTTAAATGTTTGGTTTTTGTAATGGAAGGTAGAAAATATTAAACATTTTTAAAAGATGAAACAGGATGAGGACTGACTGACTATATTTGGAATAAGGGTTTTGTGAAATGATTTGATAAAATGGCTTCTAAAGCACAGTAGTTAAGAATATGCCTTGAACCAAAAGAAGCCTTTTTAAATAAAAAAATGTGTGTCCTGAAAACTTTTGGTAGCCCCCCAAAACATTCCAGGTATATTTAAAATAATTACTGTAACTAACCTATATTGTTCTGTCTGTTCTTGAATTCAGAGCACACCACTTTGGGCCAGCTTTACCCTTCACAGAAATGTGGATGAGACAGAGAAAATCAAAATGCAGCGTGAAAAAATATACCTTGTGGGTTTAAAGCACCTACACTAATCATTTGGGGAAGCTTCCTGTAATCTAATACCACTCCACAATCTCTTATTCATAATTCTGAAATCCAAAAAGCCCTGAAAACTTAAATTTGGTATCATTCAGTGGTAAAACTAGGCTATATGGAGGGACTGTTCAGTGCCACTATCTTGCAGCTTTATTTCTCCTATTTTTGTGAAAATTAAGACTTTTGCTACAGAACTATTAATGTATTTGATTATGGCTTGATGTCCCTGACCACAGTAGGGGTGTGTTAGGGAATGTATGGGATATACCTAGAACTGCACTTGTAAAATCCAAAAAAGAAATTTGGATTCCAAAACATCTGGCCCCAGGAGCTTCAGATAAAGGATTATGGACCAGTCTTTCTAGTTACGCCTTTGTTTGGTGCCCTGGAGGTTTTAATCCCATCCCTACCCACACCCCTTGGGGAAATGCACCCTACTGAGATGGAGGGGGTTGTTCTCTTTCTTTTGCAAAGTGGGGAGAAGGATGATTAGGTCCTGAACTTCAGGCAGGTTTGCAGGCAGTTTAAGGAATGGTATAGAGGGAGCTGGAAGCTCTGGGAATAGATTCCTTTAGGACAATCCATGCAGCAGATCCCACTTGGAAGTCTTCTGCCCCAGGGAAAGCCTTGGACAGTGAGCATTGGGGTAGATGGGAGTGGCACGTTTTTGTTGTAGAGGGGTCTTAGCATTGGGAAGGCCTGTGGATTAAATTTCACTGACTCTGAGGTAGTCCTTTGGAAGTCCCAGGGAGGATTTGGGGTCCTCTTTGACCCCTGGCCTTGCCAGGATGCACAGCAATAGTTCCTTCTGGCCCCCTTTGTTCTAGGCTGCAGTGTGTGTTGCAAGTCTTCTTGGAATCAGCTACAGGACCTGTGCCGCCTGGCCAAACTCTCCTGCCCTGCCCTTGGCATCTCCAAGAGGAATCTCTATGACTTTGAAGTCGAGTACCTGTGCGATTACAAAAAGATCCGCGTGAGTCTGGGGTGACCATGGCCGGGGCAGGGGTGACTCAAGGAAGCTGGCTTCCTGCCCCCTTACCCCCAATTACCCACATCTGTTTCCAAAAGCAATTTTCTCTGATCTTAAAAAAATAGGATTAGTAGGCCCTCTTATCATCTCCATTTTACAGGTGGGAAAACTAAGTGGCTTTCTGAGAGGGGCAGGAGCCAGAATGAATCCCCAGATAAATCTCTCCTCCCACCTCCCTAGGAATACAAACCAATTGCAAAGATTGAGATGTTGAGCCCAGGAGTGGAGATAATGACAGCTAATGGTTTTGAGCACTTTCGTGCCAGGCACTTCCTTTCAGAAACTCATTTAATCCCGCCAACAACGTTGTAAAATGGGAACTGTTGTTGTTGCCAGAGGAGGTAATGGCAGGATAGTTAAGAGAGCAGCCTGGAGCCAGCATGCTTGGGTTCAGATTCTGGCTCTGTAACCCCGAGATACTTACCCAAATTCTCTGTACTTAATTTTCCTCATCTATAAAATGGGTATAATTAGTAGTATCTACCTCATATAGAGTTGTGAGGGTTAGATTAGTTAATAATACATGTAAGGGGCTTCCCTGGTGGCGCAGTGGTTGAGAATCTGCCTGCCAATGCAGGGGACACGGGTTCAAGCCCTGGTCCGGGAAGATCCCACATGCCACGGAGCAACTAGGCCCGTGAGCTACAATTACTGAGCCTGCGCGTCTGGAGCCTGTTCTCCGCAACAAGAGAGGCCGCGATAGTGAGAAGCCCGCGCACCGCGACGAAGAGTAGCCCCCGCTTGCCGCAACTAGAGAAAGCCCTCGCACAGAAACGAAGACCCAACACAGCCAAAAATAAATAAATAAATAAATAAATATTTTTTTAAAAAATAATAATAATACATGTAAGTTGCTTAGAACAGTACCTGCTACATAATGAATGCTAGAAAAATCTCAGCTTTTTTTTTTCTTATTTACAGATGAAGAAACAGGCCCAGCGAGGTTAAATAACTGCCTAAGTTTACACTGCTAGGGATCAGCAGATTCAGGATTTGTCTAGTTGTAGAATCTGTGTAGTTAAACTCTGTCCTATAGCTGCCGCTCAGCAAGAAAAGATCCCTCTGGCTGCTGTGTGGAGAACAGACTGTAGGGGCAAGGGTGGAAGCAGGGGGACAGGTGAGGCTGCTGCTGCACTCCAGGTGAGCAATGACGGTGGTGACAGTGACAGAGGTTTGAAGTGTAGGATTCTGGATGTAGCTTGAAGGCGGGGCTGACAGGATTTCCTGAGAGTGGATGTGGGGAGTGTGAGAAAAAGGAGTCAAGAATGACTTCGAGAGCTGGGTTGAACAGCTAGCAGGAGGGAATATGTTTGGGAGATTAAATTAAAAGTTGGGATTTAGACAGATAGTAAGCGGGAGCAAGGGATTTGAACCCAGTGAGCCTCACGCTAGAGCCCATGCTTTTTAACCACTGCACAGAGTCATTCCAGGAAACGGGGGGAACAGTTTGGGTGTTGTCCACAGGCGTTGGGATGGAAGTCTCACGAGGGCTGGCCCAAGGGTCTCATCTGTCACTTACAGTGACCCCATCCCTCCCCACCCCACCCCCAGGAACAGGAGTATTACCTGGTAAAATGGCGTGGGTACCCAGACTCAGAGAGCACCTGGGAGCCACGGCAGAATCTCAAGTGTGTGCGCATTCTCAAGCAGTTTCACAAGGACTTGGAAAGGGAGCTGCTCCGGCGGCACCACCGGTCAAAGCCACCCCGGCACCTGGACCCAAGCCTGGCCAACTACCTGGTGCAGAAGGCCAAGCAGAGGCGGGCGCTCCGGCGCTGGGAGCAGGAGCTCAACGCCAAGCGCAGCCACCTGGGACGCATCACCGTGGAGAACGAGGTGGACCTGGACGGCCCCCCGCGGGCCTTCGTGTACATCAACGAGTACCGTGTCGGTGAGGGCATCACCCTCAACCAGGTGGCCGTGGGCTGCGAGTGCCAAGACTGTTTGTGGGCACCTGCTGGAGGCTGTTGCCCTGGGGCGTCGCTGCACAAGTTTGCCTACAATGACCAGGGCCAGGTGCGCCTGCGAGCCGGGCTGCCCATCTACGAGTGCAACTCCCGCTGCCGCTGTGGCTATGACTGCCCCAACCGCGTGGTACAGAAGGGCATCCGCTATGACCTCTGCATCTTCCGCACAGATGATGGACGCGGCTGGGGTGTCCGCACGCTGGAGAAGATCCGCAAGAACAGCTTCGTCATGGAGTACGTGGGAGAGGTAGGGAGACGGGGCTGGGCGGGTGTGCGCAGCTCTCCCCACGTGTGTTCCCACCGTGCGCGCCCAGCTCTCCCCACTGTGTGCCTGCAGCTTCCCTGCTTTCCCTGTGGGAAAAGTGTTGAGGGGGTGAACCTGAGTGTGAGGGGGACATCCTGGCAGGGGCGAGTATTCCAAGCTGGTAAAGGCACGTTGAAATACCTCCAGACTGGGTTGACTTCATAAGGGTACCTAGCAAAGAGGAAAGCGGGAACTGAAATCCAGGCAGCGTTCCTTTTAACAGGCCGTGTGGTCTGCACAGGATTGCGTCACCTGAAAAGGCACTTCCTCTTCTCATTTCACGAGGGTCCAGCTTATCACCAAGCAGTATCTACCCGGAAGGAGCACCTTTTACTAATCTGCACAAAAGGAACACAGTCTGGAGTAGGATGTAGACATGCCTTGGGGAGGTTGGCTACCTCCTCCTTTAGCCGCGCAGGACACTGGGGAAAGGCGGGCTGTGTCCAGCAGGCTAGCCGCTGGACCAGACAAGCCCCACATCTTAATGGCTTTGCACGCTATAAGTCCGTTTGCTCCTCCAGTGTGGGCATTTAGGTCATATCCTTCCACACGACGGCGTGGCCACCTAGGTTCTTTCCCTCTTGTGCCTTTGCCATGCCTTAGAGTTGCCTCTGATCCTCAGCATTGCCTGGCAAGTGGGCTGGGGGGGTGCAGAAGGGGAGATTTCTAAGGGGCCAGGCCCAGACGCAGTGCACATCATGTCTGCCCGCACGTACTGGCTGGAACCGAGTCACTGGCCTTACCACAGTGCAAAGCAGCTGTCAAGTGTGATTCAGCCATATGCCCAAGTGGAAAACAAAAAGGGATTTGGGTGAATAACTAGCAAGTATCTGCAACAGCAAGTGTCATCTTCTAAGGTGGGACGTGGTGGGCATTTGGAGTGGGGCAGTTCTTTGTTACGTAGGACCATCTCATGCATTGGGGAACATTTAACATCCCTGGACCTTGACCATTTAAATCCATGAGTGTGCCTTGTCACGATGACAACCCCAAACACCTCCGTATTTCTGTGGGTCTCTTAGGGGTGTGACATGGCTGGGAAGTGACAGAATTGGCCTAAGGGACGCACACCTGAGGATGTGCACAGTGTAGTGATAACACTGATGAAGAGGAGAGGCTCCTGCTCTGAGGAACTATAAAGTAGAGAGGGTCATAGCCCCTGGGGCTGGGGGCGGGGCAGAGGCCGTCTAGAAGCAAAGCAGTCCACACTGCAGAGGACCCTGACAGTCTGGACAAGGAGATGTCCACACCCCAGATAAGCCCGGTGGTCGGGTGGAGGAAACGTCCACATGTTGAAGGACCTGACAGTCTAGAGGAAGGAGGAGGTGGCCACAGCCCAGAGGGTTCCTGACAGTCTAGAGAAGGGGGGTCCTGACAATCTGTAGGAAGAGGTGTCCACGTCCCAGAGTGACCTGAGGAAGAGAGCAGGCTCTCCAAAGGACCCTGGCGGTCTGACTTAGGAAGTGTCCACACCCACACTGCCCTGACACTCAGGAAAATGAAGTGTCCTCACTCCAGAGGGATAGTGACAGTCTGAAGGAGCTCAGGTCTACACCTAAGAGACTCTGACAGCCTGGAGGAAGTGTCCACACCCTCAGTGCCCTGACACTCTGGTGGAGATGTCCAGACCTTAGAGGGACAGTGACAGTGTGGAAGAGATGTCACACCCCCAAGCTATGTTAGCAGTGCAGGGGATGAGGTGGCCACACCCACAGGAGTCAGCAGTCCTAGAGGAAGTCCAGAGCAGGGGGTATCCCTAGCTTCACTGCACTGACAGTCTTTGGAGGAGCTGTCAACAGCACAGGAGAATCCTGACAGGCGAGGAGGAGGAAGAGTCTTCAGCTCACTGGCACCCCAAGGTCCCCTGGGCCCAATACTTTCCCACCATTCTTCCTTAGTGTCCTTACTCCTCCACGCTGTAAATGTGGCGGTTTCTGGGGACCCTGCGGTGCTGTCCTACTGGGTGTTATGTAATCAAGGGCATATCCCCGACCCGTTCACCACACTGTCCTCCTCCAATCTGGACCCCCATTCACTCTCCACCTCTGCACTGACAGTCCCTCCACGTGAGCTGCCCTTCCACGTTCTGTCAGAACATCCCCACCCTCACCCAGCAGAGAACACAGCCTGTTTCATCAATTCTGAAACATGCACTTTCTTCATATTTTAACAACTCTGAAATGAAAGTGAGTCTTGCTTTAGTTTAATTAAATGATGGCATATCATCATTTAATTAGCAGCAGTTTTTCCTTTCTTGGGAAAGGGTGCACAAAATCAGGGAGCCTGTTAGATTTTGACAAGCTACAGTACTCATAACCACTCCTAACAAAAAAACAAACAGAAACCCCTCTCACATCTCTGATCTTGTTGGATTTTGACAACAGCCCCTATCAGGTTGGGATGATTGTCATTGTCATCTCCATTCGACAGATGAGAAAACTGAGGCCCAGAGAGGTATAGTAAAGTGCTCAGAGTCACCAAGCTAGTAAAGTGGGTAAAAAAGGCCCAAATGTCTAAAATTGGTATGCTGCCAAACCTGGTGGAGTGTTTTTTGGATTTGGGAGGGGGGTTTGGCTGAGGAAACGGGGGCAGGGAGAGAACATTCAGGATCCCATATCCGGGGCGGGGCAGAGCAGCAACTGGACTCCGAGTCTTCTGGTTCCCATTCCCATCAAAAGCCTTTCCCAGCTGCCAGCTTCTAGCCCATCTGTCTTCCCCAGTCACTCCGGAGAACTGCTGGGGAGCAGGGACATGGACTGATTTGTTCTCAAGTTTTCAGGGTGGACTACCCCTTACAGAGTGGGACTGAAAAGAAGACAGAGAGAAGGAACCGTTTGTGCCCTGCAGGGTTTGCAGTGTGACTCACTCCTGGGGAGACTGGGGGAGCAGGTAGGGGCAGAACAGGCAGGAAGATGGAGACTGGGGAGGAGGTGGGCATTCCCTCTGGTTGGGGAGGGGCCCAAAGGGAAAAGCTGGCCCAGACACCACCCAGTATGCTCATGAGCCCAGGAGAGGCTGTCCTTTGATCCCAGGCTTCTGAAGGCAGCGGTGGGTGGGGATTGGGAGCTTCAGGAAGGCTGCACAGAGAAGTGACATCTTTTGGAGCTGATGTCACAAGGAAGAGTATGTGTTCTCTGGGAGGTGGAGGGAGACTGACCTTGACGTACTTTTCCTCAAAATGCTTCTGTGGCTCCTGTTTTGTCCCTCAGGAGAGTCCCCACTTTTCAATCTGGTCAAAGCCCTTGTGTGATCTGCAGTTTGCTTTAGATGGTGTATCTCTTTTCCACTGCCCCTCGAACTCTAAGCACTGTGGGTGTCTGAGTCCATCTGTATTACCAGATTGTGACCCACAAGGGCCAGACTGGGCCTGGTCTCTGTGACTTCCCCACCAAATTGACCCCTGAGGGCCAGGACCAAGCCTGGTTCCTGTGTCTCCCCCACCCAACTGTAACCCCTGAGTACTGGGACCAGGCACAGGGTAGGCCTCATGAAAATCCACTGAATGAATGAGTGAAAAAACAAACAAAAATTGGGGGTATGGGGGAGCCAGGTTCCTCAAGGAACGGAGCTGGAGTATGGGGCAGTGAGCAGTGTGGCCTGAGGGATAGGCCTTGGTCTTCTAAGGGGGTTTTTGATCGGCATTCAGCACGGAGCAGAGGCTGGAGGTGATGGTGGAGGAGGCAGGGAGGAGGCTAGAGAAAACGGAGGCTGGTCAAGACCGGAAGTAGGAAGAGCAAGGTCACTGGCTGGCGTGAGGATGAGCAAGGAAGGAGGCCCGGGTGGGTCTCGGGCTTACGCCCAGTGTGGCAGGAGGGTGGTGGTGGGCAGTGGGTCTCTGATGAAGGGAGAAGGAATAAGGGGTGTGGCGAGAAGAGAGTGCCTGAGTTGCCTATAGGACCACTGCTGGACAGAGGTCAGGTCTCCGAGCTAGAAAGCAGGATACAAATAACGGGCATCTGCTGCGTGTCCGCTGTGTACTGTGCTGGCACTTGTGTCTGAGGGCCGGGCAGAAACCCGGGAGTGGAGAACGAGGCCGGCCCTGTTCTAGGGGCACCCAGGCTGAGGAGGGGGCAATCTTGGCTACCGTGGGACCTCTCCCAGAGGCATGGGCCCAGAAGAGGGGACGTGAGGGATGGAGAGGAGGGATGGGGTGTGGCAGGGGCTGGGGTGAGGAATCCATCACCAGCACTTGGGAGGCAAGGACAGGCTGGGCTAGGATAATGGTCCAGTTACTAGGACAGATGGGAACCCATCTGGGGAGGAGGAGATGCCTACTGCTGTCTTAAATACCAGTGGTTGGCAGTGCGCGGTGTCAGGGCTGAGCGAGGTGTTCTGCTCTGTGCTCTGGTCCCCTTTCTTTCCTCTTCCATCTCTGAGTTTTTGGCCTTGGTCTCTTTTTTGTGATCTCAGACTCCTTGGGGTCTTGGGCCTTTTTTCTGGACCTGGATCTTTTGCATTAAGATTCTGTCTGTGTTTCTAACTCTCTGCCTCTAGCTCTCTCTTCTGAGTCCCTTTCTCATTCATTCAGTCTCCCTTTTCCCAGGCCTCTCTCTTCAGCTTACACTCTGTGTTCCTTTTGCTGTCTGCACCACCCTGCACTGGCTCGGTTCTCTAGTGCTGGGTCCTGCAGTGCCTCAGGCTCTCTCGCCCTGGATCAGTCAGCCTCTCTCACCCCCACTCTCCCCACCCCTCTCTGTTGAGCACTGGGTCTTTTTCTTCCTCGCCCTTGATCTGGGTCCCCTCACTATGTCCTACTATGGGTCTCTCACTATGGGGACCTCTGTCTGTCACTCCTGGACCTTGTGGCCACCCTCCGCCTCCCGTTGAGACTCCCTGTGCCCTCCAGAGGCCTGAGAAGGGCTGACACACCCTGTGTGTCCACGCCGTCCAGCCCCGCTGAGCCAGCCGCAGGGTGCGAGTGCCTCCTTACTCCCTTGTTCTCCTCCAGGGGGGCCACGCTAGGGGGTCGGGAGCTGTGCTGGCTTTCCTGAACCTTCTTGGCCAACCTCCCCTCCCCCGTGGCCTTCTCCTCAGATCATTACCTCAGAGGAGGCAGAGCGGCGGGGCCAGATCTACGACCGCCAGGGCGCCACCTACCTCTTCGACCTGGACTACGTGGAGGATGTGTACACCGTGGACGCCGCCTATTACGGCAACATCTCCCATTTTGTCAACCACAGTGTGGGTACCCCGCAGGCGGGCGGGGGGTCGGGAGGAGCAGGCTGGGGCCCCTCCTCACCCTCCCACTGTTCTTTTTTGCCCAGTGTGACCCCAACCTCCAGGTGTACAACGTCTTCATAGACAACCTTGATGAGCGGCTGCCCCGCATCGCTTTCTTTGCCACAAGAACCATCCGGGCAGGCGAGGAGCTTACCTTCGATTACAACATGCAAGGTGGGGGTGGCAGGGGACCGCGGGCAGGGACACACGATGACGTGGGGCACAAGGACCCCTCCCCAAGGAGCTTTAAGATGCTCTTACTCCCAGTCTCATATCTGGACTCCTGGACCCCTGCCTACCCTTTGGGGGTCCCTTCATTCCCAGCCACTGGACCCCAATTCTGAGACCCTCAAACCACCTTCTCCCAGGGCTCCTGGGGGAGGATATTTGGCTCAAGAGTTATGACACTCCTCCTGACTCCAATCTTGTCTGAATTTCCCCAGTCCCCCAACCCTCCCCGCTCCTAACCCCCTTTGGCCTTCCTCATTCTAAGCCTCTGGACACCCTTGTGGCCTCCAACCAGTCCCCTTCTTGACCAACTAGCCACCTCTGAGACACTCGAGGGGGGATCTTTGGCAGGAGAGTTCAGATGCCCCTCTGGATGCCCAGGTGACCCTCCATTCCTGACCCCTGCCTGACACAACCCTCTTGGTTGCCCCTGACAACTCCCTGACCCCCCCCAAGAACCCCCAATCCCTGGCCATCTTCCTAATACCTGAACACCCCTCTAGTGCTAAGCCCTGGCCCTTGCCTGAAACCACCAACCCATGACCCATTCCTGACCCAGATCTCAGACCTGCTCCCAGCCCCTAAGATCCCTGGGTCCCGTGGTAAAAAGGGCAGTGGGACAACTTCATCTAGGCCTTCTATCTAACAAGTACCCCCCCACCCCCGGCTGTGACTCCACAGTGGACCCCGTGGACATGGAGAGCACCCGCATGGACTCCAACTTTGGCCTGGCCGGGCTCCCCGGCTCCCCCAAGAAGCGGGTCCGTATTGAATGCAAGTGTGGGACTGAATCCTGCCGCAAATACCTCTTCTAGCCCTTTGAAGTCTGAGGCCAGACTGACCATGGGGGCCTAAATATGCCTACCCCACCCACCCACTGCTGCCCTCCTGTCGAGGAACGACTGCCAGGGCCTCCTGCCTGCCTCCGCCTGCCCCCACCTGCCCCATGCTCGGGGCTGCGGGGCCATGGGGAGGACAGACTCCAGGAGTCCCCTCTCCCTGTCCCAGCCCCATCCGTGGGTTGCACTTACCCCTGCCCACCTTCGGAATTGATTTTTCAGCACCAGGACTTTCTGCAGTTGGGATTCATTGCCTAGCAAGGAGGTCCAAGGGCTGAGCCCCAGTGCAGACCCAGAATAGAAAGACGTTTGTTTTTGCACCTGCTTCTGCCTGGAGCTTGAAGGGTCTGCTGCAGGCCCTCTCCCCACTGCCCCAAGGGTGTGGGGAAGCAGCCCCAGGACAGGCTGATACCACAGCCCAGGGTTCCCAGCCCACTCGTCTCCCCTACCACAGAAACGTGCTAGTGAAAGAAAGGGGGTCTCCAAGGCTGGGGTCTGAAGCTGGTTCCTGCTCATGCTTGCATGCTCCTAGTGTTGGCCTAAGAGCCGTAGGGTCTCTCTTTAAGGGCTATGCGTCTGAGACGTGGACATCCACATGCCACTGGAAGGACAGTGGATGCCCATGGCCCGCTGGCCAGTGAAAGGCAGTCCAGACTTTCCCAGCCCTTAAGGTGGGCTGGGACTGAGCTCTGCCTTTGGGAGTACATAGAAGGTGCCCAGGGCTCTCAGGAGCTCAAAGGGTGCTGGGAGCTCTAACCTGGGGTGCAACGACTGCTGGGAGTACCCAGAGCTGGAACTGAGACCTGGCTAGGCTGTAGATAGCACTTAGGACAAAATGTGCATTGATGGGGTGCTGATGAGGTGCCAGGCACTGGGCAGAGCACCTGGTCCACGTGGATTGTCTCAGGGAAGCCTTGGAAACTATGGAGGTGGATCCCAGGAACGGGCCCATGTGGCCGAAGGCAAAGCACAGGCCAAGAATGGGGGTGGGGATGGCTTACCCACGAGGGTGTGGTGAGGCGAAGGGAGCCTCTGCTGCCTCCCAGCCCTGGCCCTTTGTGCTCACCTTGGGTCCAATGGTCTCAAAAGTTACCTGCCCATAAATGTACAAAAGGCAAAGGCTCTGATGGCTGCCTCGCCCCTTGCTTCCCCTGTGAGGTCTTCTCTAAGAAGCCTTCCCTGACTACCTATGTGTAGAGTGTCCCTACGTGAGACTGTGCCCTGCCACCAGATGCCACATCTGTGTGTCCGTTTGTATGTCCGTCTGTGTGTCCGTGCTCCCCACCCCAGACTGACCTTCAGGCATGGACTGAATCTGATTCTCCTCTTGTATATCCCTCAGCCCTACCCAGCCTGGGATGGGCATCAATAAAACAAATTATTGACTGAACAAACCAAGGTGTGGGGATTGAAGACCTTGTGTAGGTGGGGGTTGGGGACATGAGAGGCTGGGAGCCGGGGGGCACCCAGGAACGCGGTCCTCCAACCTCAGCCATTTGACTAACACTCCCCACAGTGCACCACTTGCACCGTCGTCTACATAACATCCTAACCTAAAATAAGCTTGCTTTATACTTAAATTTTATAATGCACTGAAAAGCAAACTAAATCCATTGCTGTTTAAATGGACAAACCATGATCACTGGCCATAAACAAAACCCAGAGAAATAAATACAGTGGCGATACAGAAATATGACACAATTCTAGCTGGATCCTCCCTGCTCTTCAAAGTTTTGAGCCCAAAGCCTGCCTACTACATTCAAAGAGAGAAGTTGGTGTGTGCTGGGGGAAGGTTTTTCTGCAAATATTTATTGAGCACCTATATGTGCCAGGGTATAAAGCAGATCACAACGAGATGGTGTTTCAA
The DNA here is from genome assembly GCF_028023285.1 of Balaenoptera ricei. NCBI lineage: Eukaryota > Metazoa > Chordata > Mammalia > Artiodactyla > Balaenopteridae > Balaenoptera > Balaenoptera ricei. The sequence goes on from NC_082660.1 coordinate 44,260,810, forward strand.
GTATATGTCCTTGTTTTTATCATCCCTCAACCTGAACGTGAGCCAGTGCCCTTTGGTTTTGCTCAGAGACCGCACATGCTGTGACACAGATACCCAAATATTTCAAAGACCTCACACACAGGTGACAGAATCCTCAACAGCTCAGAGACCTCAGGGCAACTAGGGCATGGGCCTCCAAACAGCTCATAGACCTTATACCCTGGATATTGACCCCAAACCTCAGGGACCTCACACCCTGGGACATACATCTCCCTACAGCCCAGCGATCTCATACCTGGACACAAACCCCACATCACTGAGGCTGCACTGAAGCCAGGGGACACAGACTTCCAAAGAACTCTGAGACCTCAGATGCTGCCTCATGCCCTGCATCGGATTCATGGGATAGAGATGCACAAACATCTCAAATACCTCACAATCTGGAATACTGCTCCCCAAGCTATTTGGAGCCTTCACACCCTGATCATCGAGTCCCAAACTGCCCAGAGGCCTCACAGCCTCAGATAACCCTCCCCAAAACAGCTGAGATGTGACACCCCGGACATGGACTGCCCAAACACCCGAGAGACTTCATACTCTGAACACAGATCCCTAAGTTATTCCAAAACCTCATACCTTAGACATGGACCCCCCAGTTGCTGAGACACCCTGGAACACAGAGCACTAAACACCCCAGAGGCCTTGCTCCCTAGAACACAGTGCCGCAAACAACTCAGACTCAAGTCTCGGACACATACCCCAAAGAGCTTAGAGATCTCAGAGCCCAGAAACAGACGCAGTTCAGAGAATTCCGACCCTGGGAAACAGATCTATACATGGCTCAGAGACCTCACACCTTCTGACACAGACCCCTAAACAGTTCAGAGTCAGGGCATCCTAGGAAAGACTACCAAGCATTTCAGAGACCTCACACTTTGCAACCCACATACCCAAAGAGTTCAGAGACCTGAAAATCTGACTACAGGCCCCCACAAAGCTCAGAGACTTCACAGCTGGGGATAAAGACCCACCAACTTCTTGGAGAACTTACAAACTTGGGTAAAGATGGAGAAACGGTTCAGAGACCTCAAACCCTCTTCTCAGACCACCAGACAGCTCAGAGACCTCACAACATGAACATGATGCTAGACAGCACCAAAATCACATCCGCTGGGACACGGGACCTAAACCAGCTCAGCAACCTCGCACTCTCGACAGATTCCTGTTCAGAGATGTCACGTACTGAACACAGATTTCCCCCAAATAGCTCAGAGCCTTCAAACACTGAGGCAGATCCCCAAACAGCTCAAAGGCCTCACATTCTACTTCACAGAAGAGCTCAGAGATCTGAAAATCTGGACATGGATCCTTTATACAGCTTCTAGACTTCAGGTCCTGTGATACAGACCCCAGATAACTCTGAGGTCACACGTCCTGGACACAGACCCCAAACAGCTTAGAAACCTCACATCCTAGGCTAACATCCCCAGCAATAAACACAGACCTCCAAATTACTGAGAAATAGCACACCTTGGACTCAGACCTCAAAACCACTCAGGGAACTTGCACTTTGTACCCGTATCCAGAAAGATTTCAGATACCTGACCTTTATGGACACAGATCACCAAACAGCCCAGAAACCTCACAAACCTGGGCAAAGTCTGCCACAAATGGCAGAGAGACCTCATAACTGGGACACAGACCCACAACAGCTTGGGGACCTTGCATCATGGAGGCACAAAAACGGCTCAGACACAGCATATCCTGGCTACGTGTGCCCACACACAAGCACCTCACATTCTGGGACAGAAACCCCCAAAGAGTTCATTAACCTCATAACCTGGAAAGTAGACCCACAAACAGGCCAGAGACCTCACATGTCAGACATACAACACCAAAATGCTCAGAGTTAACAAACCTTACACCTAGGAGACAGACCCCTACACAGCTCAGAAACATAACAACCTGGACACGGACCCCCAAACACCCAAGAGACATCATAAACTGGTGACAGAACCCCAAACTGCTCAGAGACCTCAAACCCTGGAAACAGACCCCCTAGTAAGTCAGAGGCCTCACATCCTGGGACAGAGACTCCCCCAACAGGAGCTACCTCACCCTTGGAAACATACCCCAACGGTTAGGGACCTCAATATCAAGGGATACAGAGATCAGAGATCTCACACTCTGGGACACAGAGGTCTGAAACAGTAGAAAGACCTCAGCAGAAAGACCTCAAACTCTGGAAGCAGATCCTGAAACTGCCCCGAAAAATCACACCCAAAGACAAAACCCCCAACATCAGAGAGAGCTCACTCCCTGGGACATGGGCTCAAAACGGATCAGAGGGGTGACACCCAAACAGTTCAGCCACCTCACCCCTGAAAAGAGAGACTTCTAAGGAGTTCAGAGACATCATCCTCTGCACAGAGACCACCACAGAGTTGAGAGATTTCACACACCGAATAAAGACCTCCAAATAGCTCAGAAAACTCACTAACCGGCACCCACCCGCCCCATGCCCCCATTAAAAGCTCAGAGAACTTGACCCTGGAACAAACCTCTAATGAGTCGGATAGCTCACACCCTGGGACTGAGGCCTCCTGAAAAGAAGACTTCACATCTGAAAATATGTCCCAAACAGGTCAAGGAACTCTCCAACCAAAAGAGCTCAGGGACCACAGACTCTAGGACAGTCACCCAAACAGCTCAGTGAACTCACCCCTGGAATGTAGACCAGAAGAAGCTCAGAACCCCCAAATCCAGGATTCAGAAATCCTTCTGAGACTTAGGATATAGACCCTAAAGTATAATTCAAAGAAAATATGCTGGATGCAGAACATTGAATAACTCAAGAGACCTCAAATCGTGAGACATACACACCCAAACAGATCAGGAAACTCACGCCCTGGGACACACACACACACACAAACAGCTCAGAGAATTCAAATTCTAGGAAATCATGCCCCGAAAGAACAGACCTCACATCCTGTGACATACTCACAAAAAGATCAAAAACCACACAGGCTGAGATATACACTCACAAACGTTTCAGAGAAACAGCATCCAGGGACATATAACCACAAACAGATCACAGACCTCAATCCCTGCAACATTTGTACATAAAAATACAGACACGTCGCATGCCGGGATACATGCCAACAAACAGATCAGAGCATTCATATCCTGGGAACTACACCAAAGAATGGACGGACCGGGGACTCACACCCACAAAGAGACTAGAGACTCAAATCCTGGGACACAAACCCAAAACACCTCTGAGACCTCACATGCTGGGACAAAGAAAGACAGGTCAAAACCGTGTGACCTGGGACACAGAGTCCCAAACAGGTGAGACACCACACACTGTTGACGGACATACAAAAACAGACCCTCGGGGCTTCCCTGGTGGTGCAGTGTTTAAGAATCTGCCTGCTAGTGCAGGGGACACAGGTTCAAGCCCTGGTCCAGGAAGATCCCACATGCCGCGGAGCAACTAAGCCCATGTGCCACAACTACTGAGCCCGTGCTCTAGAGCCCGCAAGCCAAAACTACTGAAGCCTGCGCGCCTACAGCCCGTGCTCTGCACCCAACAACAGAAGCCACTGCAATGAGAAGCCCATGCACTGCAACAAAGAGTAGTCCCCACTCGCCGCAACGAGAGAAAGCCCACGCACAGCAACGAAGACCCAATGCAGCCAAAAATAAATAAATAAAATAAATTTAAAAAAAAAAAACAAAAAAAAAAAAACAGACCCTCACATCCTGAGACACACCACCACTAGGGATCAGGTATCTCACGTCTTGAAGTACACCCACAAACAAATGTGACAGCCGGGGACAGGGACCCCCACATAGATCAGAGACTTCACACCCTTGGACATACACCCACAGACAGGTAGTAGACCTTGCAAGCTGGAAATACACACAGAACTAGATGAAAGACCTCTCATCCTGGGACACAGACCCTAAAAGAGGTCAGAGAACTTATGTCTTGGGACATATGCCCACAATCACAACAGAGACCTCAGACCCTAAGACACAAAACATCAGACAGAGAGCATACACCACGGAACGTACACCCACAAAGGGATCAGATACTGCCCACCCTGGGACATACATCAAAAAAGACCAAAGAGAGGCACATTCCAGGAAATATACTTTAAAATCCTGGGAAACAGCAAAATGTACACGCAAAGTGGAGAGAGACACACATTCTGGAATACTCACCCACAAAGAGATTAGAGACCTCAAACACTGGGACATTCGCCCACAAGCAGATCAGAGGTCACACAACCTGGGACACATACCAACAAACAGTTTGGGATTTCACATCCTGGAACAAACAGCAAGAAACAAATCAGAGACCTCAAAAGCTTGACAATACACATGAAGATATCAGGGCTATCACATACTGGGACATATAGCGACAAAATGTTCACAGACCTCACATGCTGGGAAATACACACAGAAACAGATCAGAGGGAATCCCCTGGCAGTCCAGTGGTTAGGACTCGGCACTTTCACTGCCAGGGCCCAGGTTCGATCCCCGGTTGGGGAACTAAGATCCCGCAAGCTGCGTAGCGTGGCCAAAAAAATAAAAATAAAAATAAAACAAAGAAAGAAAGAAAGAAACAGATCAGAAACCTCACATACTAGGACACACACCCTCAAATAGATCACAGACATGAAATCCTGCAAAACACCCATAAACCATTTACAAACCTTGCATCCTGGAACATACAACAAATCAGAGACCTCACATCCGGTGACTACACACAAAGAGAATACAGATAACACATCCTCAGACAGACACCCAGAAGCATATCAGTGACCTGAGGTTCTGGGAAGACAACGGCAAACAGATCAGAGACCTCACATCAGCAAAATAAACACACAAAGTGGAGAGAGACACACATTCTGGAATACTCATCCACAAACAGCTCCCCCCAAAAATCACATATTGGGAAATACACCCACAAACACCTCAGAGACTTCACATCCTTGGACATTCACCAACAGATCAGACACATCAAAACCTACAAATCGCACGTGGAAATCAGTCCTCATATATAGGGGAATAGACCCACAAATAGATCAGAGGGCTCAAGTCCTGGGATGTACATTGACAAAAAGATTAGAGACCTCACAGCCTAGATACAAAACAAACAAAGACTTCAAAGCCTGCAACATCCATCCACAATCAAGTTAGATACTCCATGAGCTGAAAAATACACCCAGAAAATACACCAGATGGCAGACGGGACATCTTGTGGCATAGCCCACAAACAGGTCAGAGGATCCAAGCATTGTAACTTCAAATCTCTCTCTCTGACCTCACATCATCTGCCATCACATCACCTTTTGTGACTTTACTTATGTCGCCACATAGCCCTCCCTGTCTCGACATACACAGTCACTTGGTCTTCTCTGATCCTGAAGGTTCTGCCTCTCTCATATAAAGATTATACTGTGACTATACTGGACCCTCCTAAGTAATCCAGGATAACTGCCCCAATCTCAGGATGCTTACTAATACATATCTGCCAAGTCCCCTTTTCCAGGTAAGACAACACATTAACAAGTTCCAGGAATGGGGTGAGGACATATTTGATGATCCATTACTTGAGCAAACAGAATATGCATGCACAAACAAAAGAAACCTCACATCCTGGGACATACATCCATGAAGTGCTCAAAAAATTCACATCTGGAGCCACTCACCTCCAAAGAAATCAGAGACCTTCCGCCCAGGAACATACATGCAAAAGAGGAGAGAGCCGCACATTCTGGAACGTTCACCAAATAATGCTTAGAGTCCTCACACTTTGAGAATTAAACTCACAAAGGCATAAGAGAATGCACTCTCTGGGACACACACCCCCGACGAGAAGAGGGACCCGACATGCTGGGATATACACCCACAAAGAGATCAAGGATCCACATTCTAGGACCCCCAAATAGACTAGACCTCTGACTCTGGGACATACACACACAAAGATCAGAAAAAAAGCCCACATTCTCTGACATATACACACAAACAGATCAGGGATCTCACAAACTGGGACATATAACCCCAAATAGAACAGACCTCATATACCCTTTTACAAACACACCCACGGAGATGATACACTCACATGTGACATACACGCACAAACAGATCAAAGACCCGATCTGAGAAATACAACCCAAACCACACCAGAGACCTCCAATCCTGCAACATGAACTGACAAACAGGTTACAGACCTCACATGCTGGTAATGCACCCAGATAAATACAGACACCGGAAATCTTGGGGCACACAGACTCAAGGAGATCGGAGAACTCAGATCCTGGGATACACACCCACAAACAGAGATCCTCCCAGAAACAAGTGCACGGAAATAAACCCAGAAGCACATCGGAGAGCTGTCAACATGGGACATGCACCCACAAACAGATCAGAGGCCCACATCCTGAAATATGCACCCAGAACGAGCTTAGAAATCTCACATCCTGGAATATATCTATCTCTACCTCTATTGATCTATCTATCTATATCTATATCAATACTGATATACATAGACTTTAATAGGTAAGAATTTCACTTCACAGTATATATGCCAACAAACAAGTAAAAAGTGCTTAAAATATCCCCATAAGACATCAGACATCTTACAACCTGGAATAAATACCCACAAACAGCTCAGAGACCTCACACTCTGGGATGTACATTCACAAAACATCAGAGACCTCACATCCTGTGACATGCATTGAGAAACAGATCAGATAACTCACCTCCTGGGAAAACACCCTCAGACACATCAGAGACCTCATGTCCTTGTTCATTCCCCAGTGAAAAGATCAGACACTTCAGGGACTTCCCTGGTGGCGCAGTGGTTAAGAATCCGCCTGCCAGTGCAGGGGACACAGGTTCGAGCCCTGGTCCAGGAAGATCCCACATGCCACAGAGCAACTAAGCCCGTTCATCACAACTACTGAGCCTGCGCTCTAGAGCCCGCGAGCCACAACTACTGAAGCCCGCGCACCTAGAGCCCGTGCTCCGCAACAAGAGAAACCACCGCAATGAGAAGCCCACGCACCACAACAAAGAGTAGCCCCTGCTCACCACAACGAGCGAAAGGCCGTGCACAGCAACGAAGACCCAGCACAGCCAAAAAAAAACAAAAGGATCAGATACTTCACACTATCAGACAAGTACCCACAAACAGATGAGGGAATTCCCATCATGGCATATACACCTGGCTTCACTCACCAGCAAACATACCAGAGACCTCACACCATGAGAATGAGACAAACAAACAGATCAGGAAGCCTCATATCATGGGACATAGACCTAGAAACAGATCTGGGGTTTCAAGCAAAGGGAAATGTACCCACAAAGAGCTCAGAATCCTTACACCCTGAGCATGCACACCTCAACAGTTCAGAGAACTCACATCCTGGGACCTGTACACAAACTCAGATCAGAGACCTTCTCTCCTAGGACATATGTCCCAAAACAGCTGGGCCCACAAATTCTGGGACACACAACATCAAAGAGATCAGAGACCTCACACCCTGGTTCAAACACCCACACACAAATCAGAGACCTCCCAACCAGCAGACACAAACCAACAGATGGTGGAGTTCACATCCTGGAATGTGCACTGACAACCAGATAGAGACATCACAACCTGGGACATTGTGTTCGTCTCCTTCCTTCCTCCCTCCTTTCCTCCCTCCCTTCCTCCCTTCCCTCTTTCTTTCTTTCCCTCTTTCTCTCTCTCTCTCTCCCCTCCCTTCCTTCCCTTCCTTCCTTTCTTCTTTCTGAAAAGAAGGCCACATTTATTCCATTTCTTTTTTTTTTTTAATTTTTTTTTGGCTGCACTATGAGGCTTGTGGGATCTTAGTTCCCCGACAGGGATTGAACCCGGGCCCTCAACAGTGAAAGCGTGGAGTCCTAACCACTGGACCATCAGGGAATTCCCTATTCCATTTCTTGAAGGTGCAGGCCTTTTATCTCCTCAGGACTTGGTGCTGTAAAAAATCACCACAACCTTATTGTCATAAAACAACACAAATATGTTATCTTACATTTCTGCAGATCAGAAGACTGGCAAGGAGTCTTGCAAGGTAAAAGTCAAGGTGTCAGCAGAGCTGGCCTCCTTCTGGAGTTCCTAAGGGAGAATCCAGTTCCTACAGGCCGCCTGCATTCCCGAGCTCATGGCCCCTTCCTCCGTCTTCAAAGTCAGCAGTGTTTCATCTTCAAATGTCTCTCTCTTTGTATTCATCTATGTCTATCTCCATCTCTCTTTGATCTCTGCTTATGTCATCACGTCACCTTTTCTGACTCCACTTCTGTCACTACATTGTGTTCTCTGACTCTTGCCTTCATGCTTCCCTCATATAAGGACACTTGTGATTACACTGGGCCTACCCAGGTAATCTGGGATAACCTCCTCATCTCAGGATGCTTAACTTAATCATACCTGCAAAGTCCCCTTTTCCGTGTAAATTAACATAATCATAGTTTCCAGGGATTAGGAAGTGGACCTCTTGGTGGGGGGCTGTTATTCAGACACCAAAGACATACATGCACATACAGCTCACAGACCTCACGTTCTGAGTCATACACTTCCAAATAGATGAGACACCTCCCACCCTGTCATATTCCTCCAAAAAGAACAGAGAGACACACATTTTGGAACACATACCCCAAAATGCTCAGAGTCCTCAATCACTTGGAATTAAACTCACCATCTGGGACATACACACACAAATTGCAGAGAGAAACACACTCTTAGACATAAACCCACAAACAGCAGCAAACTGAACAGACCTCACACCTTGGATAAACCCACACAAAGAGATCAGGAACTCACATACTGTGATAAACACTCACAAACAGATCAGAGACCTCACAACCTGAGACAGATACCCACAAACAAATCAGAGATCTCAAATCCTGCAATATATACCCACCATCAAGTCAGAGACCTCATATGCTAGGAAAAAAAAGAACCAGAAACCAACCATAGACCTGAGATCTTACAACATACACCCATTAAAAGGTCAGAGAGCTTGTATTTTGGGACATCCTCCCAAACAGGTCAGAGGTTTCAAAACAAGGGAGATGACCCACCGAGAGCTCAGTAACCTCACAGCCTGGACATAAACACCTTCAGATCAGATAAGTATATAGATATAGACATAGATATAGATATATAGACACAGATTCACACATATATCAGCAAACAAACCAGAAATCTCATAAGCTTGGAAGTATCCTCCCAAATTTCAGAGATCTGACAACCTGGAAAATGCACACCCCAAGAGCTCAGAGAACTCATATCCTTGGGATGAATGTTCATAAAGAGTTCAGAGACCGGACACTTCCTAGGACAAGCCAAAAGCGAATGGACTAGAGAACTCAGATCCTGGGAGAACACCCTCAGACAGGTTGGAGACTTCACACTCTGGTTCACTGGCCAGTGAACACATCAGACATTTCACACCATCAGATGCTACCCACAAACAGATCAGGGCATTCACATCCTGGGAATAGACCAATAAAGGGATTACAGACCTCACCAGCCGGACATGCAGCCACAAACAGATCAGAGACCTCAAACAAATAGCTCAGAGGCCTCACACCATGTGATATACACCATCAAACAGATCAGGGAGCTGAAATCCTGGGATATGCATCCACACACAGATTAGAGACCTCACAACCTGCACATGAAGTCACAAAAAGACCACAGACTTCAAACTCTGCAACGCATACCCACAAATAGATCAGAAACCTCAAGCCCTGGGTCATATATAACAAACAGATCAGAAAGTTCACATCCTGGGATATATTCCACAATGTTGAGGTCATAGGTACCTGAGACCCACAAATGGATCAGAGACCTCAAGTCCTGCAACCCACAATCACAATCAAGTCAGAGATCTTTCAGGGTAGGAAAACACCAGAAACAGATCAGAGACCTCACATACTGGAATGTGCTCCCCAAATCAGCTCAGACACCTCACATCCTAGGACACGCACACACAAAAAATGTGTGGAGACCTCACATTCTGAGACATATCCCCACAAACAGCTACAAGACCACAAGTTCTGGGACACACACCCTCAAACATTCAAAGACCTCTCAACATGGTTCATACACCCGCACACAGATCAGAGACCTCCCACCATCAGACACACACTCACAAACAGATCATGGAGTTCACATCCTGGCATGTGCACCGACAACCAGATAGAGACATCACAACCCGGCACACTGTTCATTTCCTATCGCTGTTGTAACAAGTCACAATCTTAGTGTCATAAAACAACACCAATTCATTACCTTACATTTCCATAGGTCAGAAGCCAAAAAATGGGTTGTGGGCAGAGCTTCATTGCTCCTGGAGGCTCTCGGGGAGAATCTGTTTCCTTGCCTTTTCCAGTAGCTGAAGCTGCCTGCATCTCTTAGCTCGTGGCCCCTTCCTCCAACTTTAAAGCCAGCAGCGTTTCATCTTCAAATCTCTCTCTCTGATCTCTACTTCTGTCATCACATCTGCTTCTCTGACTGACCGCTCTGTCTCTCTCCTATAAGCACCCTTGTGATGGCACTGTGCTCACCTGGAAAATTCAGGATAATCTCCTCCATCTCAAGATGATTACTTAATCACATCTACAAAGGACTTTTTAACTTGTTCCAGAGATTAGGACATGGACAGCTTTCAGGGACCTTTATTCCACCAACCCCAGATATACTTCCACAAGCAATTAAAAACACCCCATCCTGAGATGTATGCGCATAAGTAGCTCAAAGACCTCACATTCCATGCCATACAATTCCAAGGAGGTCAGACACCTCCCAACCTTGGCCATACATCCAAAAAAGGAGTGAGGCACACGTTCTGTGTCACCTACCCACAAACAGGGTAGGGACCTCATAAACTGGTACATATAACCACAAATAGAAGACATCTCACATCCTTGACAAACACACACAAAGAGATCAGAAACAAATACTGAGATAGAAAGGCGAAAACAGAACAGACACCTCATCTGAGAAATGCACCCACACACAGAAGAGAGACCTTGCATCCCAAGACATACACCCACAAACAGATCAGAGATCTCAAGTCCTGCAACACACACCCACAATCAAAGAATAGACCTCACATTCTAGGAAAAACACCTCGAGGCTGACTGTATACCTGACATTTTCACAGAACACCCACAAAGAGTTCCGAGGGTTCGTGTCTTGGGACACAGACCCACAGAAAGATCAGAGACCTCAAGCCATGTGAAATACAGCCGTAATGAGCTTCAAACCTCACACCTGGATATACACCCCGAAACAGATCAGAGACCGCTCATTCTGGTATGTATATATGCATATACATATGTATTTATATATATGTATATGTATATATGTGTATCTATATACGTATATACATACATCACCAAATGAATCAGAAATCTCCTATTTCAGAAATACCTGTGAAACATCCAAGACCTACCAACCTAGACATAACTCAAAGACATCTCAGAGACCTCAAATACATACACACAAAATCAGTGCAGACAGACTTAGAGAACAAACTTATGGTTACCAGGGGGGAAGGGTGGGGGGGTGGGATAGTTAGTGAGTGTGGGACTGACATGTACACACTGCTATATTTAAAATGGATAACCAACAAGGACCTACTGTATAGCACAGGGAACTCTGCTCAGTATTATGGAACAACCTAAATGGGAAAAGAATTTGGAAAAGAATAGGTACATATATATGTATAACTGAATCACTTTGCTATACATCTGAAACTAACACAACACTGTTCATCAACTATACTCCAATATAAAAGAAAAAGTTAAAAAAAAGTCAGTGCAGAGACCTCATATCCTGGGACATGCACTCACAAACAGAGCAGAGCCTGCATGTCCTGGGACGTACACCCACAAAAATCTCAGAGCCCACAATTTTAGGGGGACATACACTCTCAAACAGGTCAGAGACCTCTCGCCCTGGTTCACACACCCACACACAGATCAGAGACCCCCACCATCAGACACACACTCACAAACACTGTGGAGTTCACATCCTCGGACAGCCAGATAGAGACACTGCAACCCGGGACACCGTATTCGTTTCTTATTGCTGTTCTAACAAATCACCACAATCTTAGTATCATGAAAAAACACAAATTTACTTATTATATTACATTTGTGTAGGTCAGAAACCCAAAAATGGGTCTTACAGTCCTAAAGTCAGGTGCAAACACAGCTGTCTTTCTTCTGGAGACTCTAGAGAGAATCCATTTCCTTGCCTTTTCCAGTTTCCAGAGCTGCCTGCATTCTTGGTCCCTAGCTCCTTCCTACACCTGCAAAGCCATAATCACTTCATCTTCAAATCTCACTGATCTCTGACTCTGCTCCCATCACCATATCTCCTCCCCGATTAGGGCTCCCTGGTCACATGCCCTTTGCTGGGACCCATTATTTGCCCAACTACAGACATATATGCACAAACAATTAGAAATGTCACATCCTAGAATATACTCCCATCAACAGCTCAAGGACTTCACAAGCTGGGACACATACCCACCAACATCTCCATCATGAGATCACTGTATCTGACCTGGCCTGTGTCATTACTTTGCGTTCCTGACAATAACCATCCTGTCCCCCTCATTTCATTGGATTACATTGGACCCACCTAGAAAATCTAAGAAAATCTCCCCATCTCAATATACTTAACTTAATCACATCTGCAAAGTACCTTTTAACATGTAAGGTCACATCTTCACAGTTTCCAAGGATGAGAACATGAGACAAGGATTACGACATCTTTAGGAGGCCTTAAGTCAGCAGAGCAGAGACATACACACACAATTAGAGACCTCACATCACAAAACACACACCTCCAAAAAGCTCGAAAAGCTAAAATCCTGGGGCATACACCAGAAATAGCTCACATCCCTCATCTGGAGTCACGCATCTAGAAAGTAATCAGAGACCTTCTACCCTCAGACATATATCTAAAGAGAGCAGAGAGATGTACATTGTGGGACATATACCCACAAACAGGTCTGGGACATCACAAATTGGGACACACACCCACAAACAGACAGACCTCACACCCTTGATTAACACGTAAAAGAGACCCGAAAAAGAAACTTCACATACTGTGATACACACACAAATGGATCAAAGACCTCATCTGAGAAATACAACCAAAAATGGCTCAGAGACCTCAAACCCAGCAATAAGAACCTACAACACGTTAGAGAGCTCATATAAAGTAATGAGCTCATATAAGTAATTAAAGATACTTGACATCTTGGGGCATATACCGATAAGGAGATGAGAGAGCTCAAATCCTAGGGCACATACCTGCAAACAGATCAGAGACCTCAACCCTGAGACATACATCCAAAAAGAGCTTGGGGGCTTCCCTGGTGGCGCAGTGGTTGAGAATCTGCCTGCCAATGCAGGGGACACGGGTTCGAGCCCTCATCTGGGAAGATCCCACATGCCGTGGAGCAACTAGGCCTGTGAGCCACAGTTGCTGAGCCTGCACGTCTGGAGCCTGTGCTCCGCAACAAGAGAGGCCGCGATAGTGAGAGGCCCGCGCACCGTGATGAAGAGTGGCCCCCACTTGCCGCAACTAGAGAAGGCCCTCGCACAGAGACGAAGACCCAACACAGCCATAAATAAATAAATAAATAAAAACTTTTCCTTTAAAAAAAAAAAGAGCTTGGAAACCTCATACCTTGGTTATACACACTTTAACACATAATAAACCTCTCATCGTGTTATATGTTTGAGCATATAAATCAGAAATCTCATACGCTTGCAAATAACACCAAAAGCATCAGAGATCTAACACCCTGGGGTATACAACCTCCAACAGCTCAGGGAACTCACGCCTGGGATGTACATCCACAAAGGGCTCTGAGACCTCACGTCCTAGGACCTGTATTCAGAAACAGATCAGAGAACTCACATCCTGGGAAAACATCCTCAAACACATCAGAGTCCTTCTAACCTGGTTCATTTACCAGAAAACAGATCTGAATCTTCACACCATTAGACATATACCACACCGCCCCCTCCTGACACACACACAAAGATCAGACAGTTCACATCCTGGGATACACCTCAACAAACAGATTAGAGACCTCACAACCTGGACATGTAACCACAAAGAGACCACAGACCTCAAACCCTGCAATCTATGCCTTCAAAAAGATGAGAGATCTCACACTCTGAGAAATATACCAACAGAACAGGGGACGTCACGGGATATACTCCAGAACACATCAGAGACCGTATACAACCAGACACCCACAACTAGATCAGAGATCTCAAATCCTGCAACGTACACTCACACAAGCACGTCAGAGACCAGACATGCTATGAAAAAGAGCCATAAATAGATCACAGAACGAATATCTTGTGACATATATCTGCAAAGAGATCAGAGAGCTCATAGACAAGGACAGGTACTCACAAGAGATCAGAGGATTCGGGCCAAGGGACGTACACTCACAGTGAGCTCTTTGAAACCTCACAACCTGGATATTCATAACTAAACAGATTAGAGACCTCATATTCTGGTAGATGTACCACCAAGGAAAGCAGAAAGTTCACTATCATCAGAAATACCTCCAAAACACACCAGAGACCTAATAACCTGGAATGCAAACCACAGACATCTTAAAGACCTCATATACTATGGGAGTTCCCCAGCAGTCCAGTGGTTAGGTCTCAGTGCTTTCACTGCCATGGACCTGGGTTCAATCCCTGGTCTAGGGAACTAAGATCCCACAAGCCACAAGGCCAAAAAAAGACCTCATATACTGGACATACACCCTGAATCAGCTCAGAGACCTCACATCCTAGGACACATACAGATTGGAGACCTCACATTCTGAGACATAAACCAACAAACAGCTCAGAGACCACAAATTTGGGGACACACACCCTCATACCATCAGACGCACATTCACAGATGATGGAGTTATCATCCTGGGATGTGCACTTACAACCAGATAGAGACATCACAACCCGGGACACTATGCTCATTTCCTATCACTGCTGTAACAAATTACTACAATCTTAGTGTCGTAAAACAACACTAATTTATTATCTTACATTTCTATAGGTCAGAGACCCAAAATTGAGTCTTACAGAGATAAAATCAAGTTGTTGGCAGAGCTACCTTCCTCCAGGAGGCTCCAAGAGAGAATGCACTTCCTTGCATTTTCCAGTTTTAGAGGCTGTCTGCAGTCTTTGGCTCATGGCCCCTTCCTCCATCTTCAAAGCCAGCAGTGTTTCATCTTCAAATGTCTCTCTGATCCTTTTGCTTTCTGCTTCAGGTGTCATATCTCCTTCTCTGACTTTGCTTCCAACATGACATCACCTTCTTTGACAGCTTGCATTGTCACAGTGTTATTTCTGACTCTCACCATCCTGCCTCCCACACATAAGGACCTTAGTGATTACACTGGGCCCACCTGGATAATCCAGGATAAACTCCCAGCATTAAGGTGATTAACGTAACTGCATCTGCAAAGTCCCTTCTGCCAGAAAGTTAACATAGTCACAGGCTCCAGGGATTGAGACATGGATATCGCTGAGGGCCAGTCTTCAGCTGAACAGAGACATACGTGCATAGACACATATCCTGGGATACACACATCCACAAACTAATCAGGGAGCTCACACCTGAAATATACACCCACAAACAGATCAGGGACCTAAAAACCTGGAAAATATAGCCATAAAGAAATTACAGGGACTTCCCTGGTGGTGCAGTGGTTAAGAATCCGCCTGCCAATGCAGGGGACACGGGTTCGAGCCCTGGTCCGGGAAGATCCCACGTGCCGTGGAACAACTAAGCCCGTGCACCGCAACTACTGAGCCTGCGCTCTAGAGCCCATGTGCTGCAACTACTGAGCCCACGCGCTAGAGCCCGTGCTCTGCAACAAGAGAAGCCACCGCAATGAGAAGCCCACATACCACAACGAAGAGTAGTCCCTGCTCGCCGCAACTAGAGAAAGCCCATGTGCAGCAACGAAGACCCAACGCAGCAAAAAATAAAAAAAAAAATCACAGACCTCAAATCCTGTAACATCAGCCTACAAACAGTTCAGAGACCTCACGTGTGGGGTAGTACACCCAGAAATAGATTAGCATTCTCACACCAGCACATATACTGACAAACATGTGAGAGTCCTCAAAGCCTGGTACATACACTCATAAAGAGTTCAGATATATCACTTGCTGGAATTCACTTCTAAACAGATCAGAAACCTCACAATATATACCCACAAACCCGTCACGACCCTCCCTCCCTGGGACATACACACACAAAGAGCTCAGACACCTCACTCTGGGACATTTACCACCAAGCAGATGAGAGACTTCAAGTCCTGGAATATAAAACAAACAGATCAGAGCACCTACATCCCCGACAAAATTCGTGAGCAAACATCACATACTGAAACATAGGAATGAACAGAGAAGGGACTTCATACCATGAAACACAACCACAGAGAGGTCACAAACCTTACACTCTCTGGACGTACACACCCTAAGAGATCTAAGACTTCATATTCTATGGTATGTACCCAAAAACAAATCAGAATTCTCAAATCTTGGGAAATAATCCTCCTAGCAGATCAGAGAACTCACAGCGTGGGATGTACACCCATTAAAAAGTAGAGAAACACACAAATGATCAGAGACCTTAAATCCTGGGAATTAGGCCCACAATGAGATCTGAGACCTTACATCCTGGGATATGTACCCTAAAACAGATTAGAAATCTCACCCCTGGACAAACATACACAAACAGATCAGAGACTTCACATCCTGGGACAAATGCCGACAAACAGCTGGGGTTCTTACATCCTGGGACATAAATGCACAATCAGATCAGGCCTTACACCCTTGACAAACACACGCAAACAGATCAGAGACCCCCATTCTGTGATGTACACCCACAAAGAGATTAGGAACCTCACAACCTGAGACATACATACATAATATACCAGAGAACTCAAATCCTGCAGTATCCACCAAAAACAGATTAGAGACCCCACATACTGGGAAAAACATTCAGAAACGAAGCAGAGTCCTCTCAAATTGGAATATATCACTCAAAAGAGAGGAGAGAGCTCATATCCTGGGAATACACCTACAAATAAATTAGGGGCCTCACATCACAGGACATACACCCGTACACAGGTGAGAGACCTTACCTCTCTCATTGGGGAAATACATTGAGGAATAGATGAGAACCTCACATCAAGGGATATACACCCCCAAAAAGATAAGAGACATCACATCATGGGACATATACTTGCGAACAAGTTGGCAATGTCAACTCTAGGAATTAAATCCATAAATCAGAAACCTTACACCCAAGGACTCACAACCACAAATAGGTCAAAGACGACATTTTTTTACACACACCCATGTAAGAGACCTCACATATAGGAACATACAATGACAAACAGTCACAGACCTCACATCCTGGAACATACAATGACAAAAAAGGTCATAACCCTCAAAAGGTCATAAACCAGTAAATAATCCCCCAAACCGATCAGAGACCTCACACCATGGGACCTATACCCAAAAAGACCTCATAAGCCTCACACACTGAGACATAACCCACAAACAGAAAGAAACCTTACAACCAGGTTCATTCAACCCACAAACATATCAGAGGACTTACATTTTTGACATACACCCATGAACGATACCTCACATACTGGTAATTACAGTGACAAGAAGATCACAGATCTCAGATCCTGGGACCAATATGCACAAACAGATCAGTGACCTCTCACTCTGGGACAGACACCCACAAACATATCAGAGCTCTCCCATTCTGGTGAATATACCCACAAATAGATCAGGACCTCACAACTGAGACCTATACACACAAAGAGATTGGAGACCTCACATCCTGGGATATTGCAGAAACAATCCAGATACCTAAAATTCCAAGACATAAAGCCACAAACACAACACAGACATCACACCTGGGAATTATAACCATAAGAGATGAAAGACTTCAAACTCTTGATACGGCTATGAAAAGATCAGAGACCTTACATACAGAGACTTATTTGGACAAACAGATCAGGGACTTCTTACTGTGGGACACACACCCAGAAACAGATCAGAGTCCTCATGCTCTTGGAAATACACCCACCAACAGACCTTGACATACACAAAGGAAGACAGACCTACATACTAGTGTACAGCAACAAAACAGATCAGAGACCTTACATTCTAGGAAATATACCACCCAACAGACCAGAGACCTCACACCTTGGGATATATACCAACAAAGAGCTCAGAGACTTTTCACCATGGGATACACATGCCCAAAGAGGTCAGACACCTACATCATAGGCCATACAGCCACAAACATACTTGAGAACTCACATTATGCAAACCCCCCCAAAAAAACACAGGTCAGAGACCTCATTCCCTGGGACATATGAACACAAAAGTATCAGAGAGCTCATATCCTTGACATATACCCATGAAGAGAGACGTCACATACTGAGACATATACAGGGACAGAGAGATCTGAGACCTCATTCTGGGACACATACCCAGAAATAGATGACAGATTTCACATTGTGGGACATACACCCACAAAGAGTTCAAGGAACTTACATATGGGGAACTATACCCACAAACATTTTAGAGACCTCACACCCACACCCACAAACACAGCAGAGACCTCACACTCTGCGACATACACCCTCAGATAGAATAGTCCTCACATCCTGCAACACACACTTAACAAACAGATCAGAGTACTTATACCCCCAGAAAACCACAACCAAAAAAGCTCAGAAATATAACAACCAGGGAAATATATCCACAAAGAGCTCAGAGACCTCATATCTTGGGACATATACCACAAAGAGATCAGAGAGCTCACACACAGGCACATACACCCACAAAGAGATCAGAGCTCTAACATCCAAGGGCATAAACCCCAAAAACAGATCAGAGACTTCATACATTTGACATACACCCAAGAAGAGAGATCTCACATCCTGTGACATACAATGACAAACAGATCAGAGACCTCATACCCTGAGATATATACCCACAAGCAGATCAGAAACCTTATACCATTGGACATATACCCACAACAGAGCAAAAACCTCACGCCCTGGACATATACACCCAAATAGATCAGAGAACTCACACCCTGGAATATACACCCACAACCAAATCAGAAATCTCTCATCCTGGGAAACAAACACCCAAACAGATCAGAGAGACATCATAACCTGAGACACACACTCAAAGAGCTCAGATACCTCACACCCTGGTATATATACCCATGAACAGAGACGTCATATACTGCAACATTCAGTCACAGTCATGTCCGGGATCCCACACATTTGGGACATACATCCACAAACAGCACAGGAACCTTACAACACAGATAAATCGTTTAGAGAGCTGAAGCCCTAGGACACAGATTCCCCCTGCCCTCAAAATCAGTAATATCAATATCTGGACACAGACCCTCAAACACCACAGAAACTTCATATCCAGGAACTCAGTGGCCCAAACAGCTCTGACACCCAGTGCCCTGGAAGCAGACTCTAGTCACCTTGGTGATATCTCTTTCTAGGACATAAAAATCCATATACCTCAAAGAAGAAACAAAACCTGTACACAGTCCTTCAAAGAGTTCAAGGCTGTGAAACCTGAGACACAGACTCCCAAACACCTCAATGCCCTCATATCCAGAACAGACTGCTAGAGGGCTCAGAGACTTCAAATCCTGGACCCAAGTACAAAGTATTTTAGAGACGTCATACCCTGGGATTAAGGATCCCAAATAGTTATGGTCACATTCTAGACATGAACAGAAAAACAGCCCAGAACTCCCTTAATTTTGGACCTAGATCCTCAAATAGTTCAGAGATCTAAAACACAGAGAGAGAACCCAAAGAGATCAGAGACCTAAAAATGTGAAACACTGAATGCTTAAAACATGCAGATATGGATACAGGTTACAAAAAACTCAGGAAACTAGAACCCTGAACAGAGACTCAAAGAGCTCAGAAACACCACAAATTACCCCAAATTTTAGCAGCTTAAAACAATGGTAAACATTAATTATCTCACACAGTTTTGGGGAGTCAGGAACTCAGAGCAGCTTAGCTGCATCATTCTGGCTTTGGTCTCTTGGGCTGCAGTCATCTGAAGGCTGGAGTGGGGACAGAGGCTCCACTTCCATTTTGGATCACTCACATGGCTGGTGAGTTAGTGCTGGCTTTTGGCTGAGGTGCCTCAGTTCTGTGGTACAGGTGTCTCCCCAAGGGGCTGCTTGAGTGTCCTCACAACATGGTGGCTGGCTTCCACTAGAGCAAGAGATCCAAGAAAGAGCAAGGCAGAAGCCAAAATGCCTTTTAAACTTCCCTCTAAGTAAACAATGCTTTGCTGCACCCACAAATTGGTAAGTTTTATTATCATTTTCATTTCATGCAAACTATTTTTAAAATTTCTCTTCAGGCTTCTTTGACTCACTGAGCCTCTGCACCCTCCCCCTCAGACCCTGCCTCTTGCATAAATGCACAAACCTGTCTCTCTTATAACCAGACTTACAGTTTTCACAAAAGGAACATTTTGTTCCTCACTGTATACCCTTGCC
Organism: Balaenoptera ricei; assembly: GCF_028023285.1. Lineage (NCBI taxonomy): Eukaryota > Metazoa > Chordata > Mammalia > Artiodactyla > Balaenopteridae > Balaenoptera > Balaenoptera ricei. Next base: position 44,281,482 of record NC_082660.1, read on the forward strand.
TCATGGTATACAGCCTATTATGTCTGTTCTCAAGAGAACAGCTGAAGTAAAATTGTGCATTTCGTAGAGATGGAGACACAATTCTGGAGAGTGTCTACTCTTTCTTGAACCCAACATATATTTTTAGTAAATGATATGTGCACGTTACTCCTACATTCCAACTGAGACAATCTCAGACCCACACTGGCCCCTGGCCAGAGATGGCACTTACCTGGATTGCATCCTTCCCCTGACCCCTGAATTCTGCTTTCAGAAGTCAGGGGATTGTAGGTGCGTGGATTGTACATTGTCCTATTGACTCAGAGAAGTCTTGTAAAACCTCAGCAAATTAAGGTTTAGAAAGATGATCCAAAAAATTAGACTCTCCTACCATCCAACCAGGACTTGGGGGTTCCAGACTCTGAAATAGGGTCTACCAGGCTCCAAAACCCATGTGTACTGGGTGTGAACTGGTAGTACTAGGTGTGAACAAGGCCTGAGGGTAGATGGACCCCAACATCCATATGAGCAATGTCCATCCCGAGAGACAGGGGTCTCCACTCTGGAGCTGGTGTCAGGAGACACAACAAATACCTCCCTATAATACGATCTCCACAAAGCGTGTCAAAGGAGACCCTGTGACCTCCAGAACAAAGGGCAAGACAGGTTCTGAAGGAATCCGACCACCTATACTTCATGATCCAGACGAGGAAGCTGGGCTTGCTATGAATCCATGTGAAGGAGTTCACAACCAATCACGTGACCCCCACCTCTCACTGCCTTTCTGAAATGGCCAGGGATGGTGGGGGTGCCACAAACACCTCATGTCTGGATTTTGGTACATGATGAGGTCACTCATTCCTGACACAGCACCCTAGAAAGCTCAGAGCTTTCAAACATTGGGGCAGAGACCCAGAGACAGACCAGAGACTTCCCATTCTGAGACACAGATCCAAACATCTCTCAGAGAACACAAACCTCAGAAAAAGACCCCTAACTGCTCAAACACGTCACACCCTAGCCCCCAGGGAATATGTAGCAATATCTAGGGACAGTTTTGGTTGTCAAGGCTGGGAGGGCAGAGGTGCTATTGGCATCTAGTGAGTGGAGATCAGGGGTGATGCTTGTCAGTGCTCTTTAGCCAAAGACCCCCACCCCCAGGAACATACCTGTAGTTAAACAAGTTGGGCTTATTACTCATCGCAGTGAAGAAGAACGTGGGGAACCATGGGACATCTTGGTAAGAGGGTGTTCGAAAGAACGGATCACAGAATCTGGGCTTCAGTTGAGTGGTTTGGGGGAGGGTCTAAGGAAGTGGTGGCTCACTCTAGATTGGAGGCTGTCAGAAAGTGAGGGAAACTTTGATTGGGTATCTCAGTAAACCTTTAAATCTATGGGGAGGGCAGACTAGAGTAAGGATAAAGCTGAAATTGATAGAGGAGTAGCAGTCACTCATTTTAACCAAAAGAGGGGAATATTTGGTATCTTGTGGGTGGCACAGCGAACTTGTTTTTGTCTGTGCTTAGATAACATTATAAAGTGGCTTTGCTTTGTCTCATTTTAGCATGGTCTCAGAATAACCTTGTCTGAGGTTAGTATTCTGTGAGATTGTTTATGTCTAATAAGAGAATAACATAGCCTAGCTGTGAGTGCCAGGATAGCTTCTGAATGTTGGGGGCTGCTCCCTCCCTCTCTCCCTCCTTTCCTTTCTTTCTCATGCTAAACATCTGTTATGGGTTGAATTGTGTCCCCTCAAAATTCACATGTCGAAGTCCTAATCCCTAGGACCTCAGAATGTGACCTTATTTGGAAATAGGGTCATTGCAGATGTAAGACGAGGTCATACCGGAGTGGGGTGAGCCCCTAATGCAGTATGACTGGTGTCTTTATAAAAAGGGAAATTTGGGCACAGAGACACACACAGGGAGAATGTCATGTGAAGATTAAGGCAGAGATCGGGGTGATGCAGCAAAATCCAAGGAACATCAGATTGCCAGCAAACCACCAGAAGCTAGGAGAAAGGCATGGAACAGATTCTCAGCCCTCAGAAGGAACCAACGTGACTGACACCTTGATCTCGGACTTCCAGCCTTCAGAACTGTGAGAAAATAAATTTCTGTTGTTTGAGATACCTAGTTTGCGGTACTATTTTTTACAGCAGCCCTAGCAAATGAATACAACATCCTACAATGCCCTCCGTAAAGAATTTTCCAATCCAAAATGTCAGTAGTGCGTGGTGATCATTTTGTAATGTATAGAAATATCAAATCGTTATGCTGTACACCTGGAACTAACATAGTGTTGTAGGTCAATTATACTTCAATTTAAAAATGTATTATTTATCCACTTATTCTTTTTTTTCAGTGTATTCGTCTTTTTTTTTTTAAGTTTAACGATTGTTTTAATTCTGCTATGAATAACAGAAATCTATCCACACTGGCTTAAAACACAGAGGGTTTTTCTTATTCTTTCACACATTTTATTTCGTTTTTTAATTTAATTTTTTATTTTATATTGGAGTACAGTTGATTTACAATGTTGTGTTCGTTTCAGGTGTACAGCAAAGTGATTCAGTTATACATATACATATATCCATTCTTTTTCCAATTCTTTTCCCATATAGGTTATTACAGAATACTGAGAAGAGTTCCCTGTGCTATACATATCCACTTATTCTTGATTTGGGGAAAATTCATCTAGAATACCATAATCCAAACATTCATGGTCTGAGTTTTCACTTACATAATAAATTTCAGCAATATCCAAAAAAAACCCCAAAAACTGTCAATAGTGCGGAGGTTGAGGAACCCTGCCTTAGATACAGAACCCGAAAGTACTTACTAACCTCAGAATCTCTGATAAAGACCAATAAAAAGTAACTGAGAGTACACACAGCTTTGGACATAGACCCCCAAAGTGCTCAAAGACCTCACACCCTGAATACAGAAGCCTAAACAGCTCAGAGAGGACATGCCCTCAAGAGACCCCTAACAAGTCAAAGACAACATTCTCTGGGGCAGAAACCACCAAGAAGATGAAAAACCTAGCATCTAGAAACAGACACCAAATGCTCAGAGATATCATAGCATGGGACGCAGACCCCAAGAGAGCTCTGGGTCTCAAGAGCTCAGATATTTCACACCTTGGACACACACCAAATAGGTGAACAACACCTCATGAACAATAGTATCATTAATTTCCTGCTTTTAAAATTGTATTATGGTTATGTGAGTTCTTTACATTAGGGGAAGCTGAGCAAAGGGTATACAAGAACTCTGCACTATTTTTGCAATTTTTCTCTAAGTCTAAAATGATTTTAAAATAAATTTTTAAAGGAAAAAAAGATCAAAGAACACAAATGGGAATTTATAAAACTTAAATACATCGTTCCACAAGCTCAGAAAACAATATTAAGCCCTTTTAGTAGTCAGAGAAATGCCAAAAAACAAAAATGAAATTCAACTTTAAGGGAAAAAAAAAACCCGGCATACCCAAGGACAAAGACCCTCAAAGAGCTTAGAGACTTCACACCCTGGCACAGAGATCCACAAACGTCTGGAAGACCTAAACCCCTGTGACGCAGACCCCCAAAACAGCTGAGAGAAATTTCACAGTCTGCTCATAGATGTCATGCCCTGAACTGAGATTCCAAAAAATGAGATTTCACATTCTGGACACAGTCCTTCAAACTGCACACAGCATATAATAACCACCTTATGAGCTGACTGACTTGAGAACCACTCTCCTCCTACTCACACTCAGCCAAACACCTCCCCTGCCTGATGCTTAAAATCCCATCATTAAAAAGTTTACTCCTTTGACTTAAGACTTGCTTCCCTTCAAAATTCTCCTTTAATTGCCACACACCCCTCTATCCTAGAGCATGAAATCACGCATTGCTCTCTAGTCATTTATGGCCCAACCCCTCACCCTACTCCTACACACACACCACCACCACACACCCCCAGTCAGGCCTGGTCCAGAGTGGGCAGGAAACCTCCAAGTCATCCTCTCCGCGGGGAGGAGGGGATGGCTTGAAGGAGGATCATGAGGTCGCCTTGAACCTTCGCTGCAGGACTCAGACCTACAGAGGCAGCCTGATACAACGATGTCAGGAACCCTGGAGAAGAATTTTTCTCAGTGCTGTTGTGAATGGTGAATGGATCCTCTCATCAATATAATGGGACGTAATAAGCATTGTTTTAAAAAGAGAAAGAACAGGTAGAAGAGAATAGAAAAGATTACCCGACACATTCTGTGCCAGCCAATAATGCCAGCTTCTTTTAAAGGTGCGCAAACTGAAGTTCCTAGATAGGATTCGAACCTACAGTCTCCAGTAGCCAAAGCCCTGCCTCAGCAACCCCGAACTCCAACCCGGGAACCACAGCGCCTGCGCCGAACCAGCAGCCAATGGCAGCCCGGAGCCCGAGGACCCAGCTTGCAGCCTATACGTGATTCCGGAAAACCTCGGTACCCTGGAAGAGCTTGGGTAAGCAATCTAGCGGCGGCCAATCAGACCCTCAGAGCAGGATTTGATCCCGCCCTACTCATCCAGGAGCCAATCACCGCTCCGCGCCCTTCCACCCACTCCACACCCCCGCTGTTGATTAGAATCGGTAGAGCCAACCCAGGCGGGACCAGACGGCGGCTTCCAGATAGGTGGGGGCTCTATGCCGAGGGTGGAGTTCCCCCCACCCCAGCCCCCGGGGCCAAGGCCAGTCAGGGCATCGCCATTCTCTCCGTCTGGGGTAGGGGCCGATCCACGCGTGGGATCTTTCGTGTCCCCAGACATACAGTGGTTTCTTCCAAAATACACGACCCCCCACCCCCGTGGTACCTCCCACAGCAGACTGTTCCATCTTCGCATCGCGCAATAGTGTATCCCGGAGCTGCAAAATCTCATGCTTAACTCTTCATTCCCAACCCTCACGCTCTTCGTGTGTGCGATCTAAGAAGGGCTGTTTCATGTCAATGTCCTAAGGGTCATTCAAACTTGGGTTCACGCCAAAACAACTAGACTGTCTCTCTCTTTCATATCTTCCTCCCCCGGCCCATGTTCCATCCCCGTCTCCCTCTTACATATCCCTCGATAGACCGTTCCAGCCCCATAATCTGATGATCTTGTTGAGAGCCATGCCAAGGGATCCGACCCCTTGCTGCAGAGCAGTGGCCCGTGAAAAGGCATTCGTTCCCCTGATGCCACTGATGGAAGTGTGGATTTGTGTGCCAGTATCTATCAAAATAAAAAAATGGCACCCCCTTCCCACTAGAACGGCAGTACCTGCAGGGTGTATATGGATTTCTAGTTCCCCTGTGTCTCCGCAGCACCTAAAACTGTGCCCTGTACACAGTAGGTGCTCAAAGGGGGGTTGTTGAATAAGTGACTCCTTTGACCCGGCAGTTCCACTTCTAAGTATGTGTTCTAAGGAAATACACATGCACAGGTCTGTGTGCACAAGAATGGGAGGAGCACACAACTTGCAGGGAAGGGTGATTCATCTTATACCATGGAGTACGGGCTGGCTGTGAGACAGAATAAGACCCCAACACTGGAAACATACCCCAAATCGCTCAGGGATGTCACATCATTGGACACAGAGCACAAAAGAGCTTGGAGAACTCACACGATGAGGCATAGATAACCAGTTAGTTCATAGATCTTATCCTCCAGTCACAGACTCCTACAAACATCTCAGAGACTTCACTCCCTGGGACACCAAAACACCTCAGGGACCCTCCACACTGGGACACGAACCCCAAATAGTTCACATACCTCATACCATGGACACAGACCCCAAAACAACTCAGACACCTTGCCACCTGAGATTTACATTAAAAATCTGGACAGGACTTCCCTGGTGGCGCAGTGGTTTAAGAATCCATCTGCCAATGCAGGGGACACGGGTTCGATCCCTGGTCTGGGAAGATCCCACATGCCGCGGAGCAACTAAGCCCCCGAGCCACAACTACTGAGCCCACGTGCCACAACTACTGAAGCCCACGTGCCTAGAGCCCGTGCTCCACAACAATAGAAGCCACCGCAATAAGAAGCCTGTGCACCGCAACAAAGAGTAGCCCCACTCGCTGCAACTAGAGAAAGCCCACGTGCAGCAGTAAAGACCCAACACAGCCAAAAATAAATAAATAATAAATAAATAAATTTTAAAAAAATCTGGACAAAGACCTCACGTTCTTGACATACACCACAAAACAATGCAGAGGCCTGGACACAAACAGAATGAGGGTGCCACACATGTACCTGCAGGAAGGACTGTCTAAAGGACATAATGTTAATGGGCGAGCAAGTGGGAAAAAAATGCTCAAAAACATAAGATGAGCACCGGCCCTGCGAAGTGTTCTGAGACCTCACACCCAAACAGCTCAGACAGCTGTGACACAAACTTTGTGCCCCAAATCATAATCACTTCAGTGATCCCACTCCCTGTGGTATTGACCCCAAACATCTCAGAAAGGTGACATCCTGCACATAAGTTCCTAAGCAACTCAGGAACCTCACACCCTGGGACAAGACACAGAACCAAAAATAGTACAGCGACCTGAGACTCTGGAAACAGATCTCTAAACAGCTAATGAGACTTTATACTCAGGAACACAGACATCCAAACACTCAGAGACCCCACACCCTGGAAGAAAGTTTCCAAAACAGTGCAGAGACTTAATACCTTCTAACAAAGGCCCCTAAACATCTCAGATACCCCAAAACCCTGAGACACAAAGTTCACAACAACGTAAAGACCTCATACCTTGGACGCAGACCTGGAAACATTTCAGAGACCTTACAACTTGGCACACAAGTTAGATAAATAAATAGATCAAAGATTTCAGACCCTAGAAACAAACCCCAGATAGCCTATGAGACTTTGTACTTAAGAACTCAGACACTCAAAAAACACAGACACCTCACACCTGAGAAAAGGGACATTGATACAACTCAGTGACCTCACTGCCTGGACACAGACCCTAATAGATCAGACATATCACTCTCTGCAACCGAGACCACCAAAAAGATCAGAAACCTCATGCCTGGAAACAAAACCCAAATTACTCAAAAACGCGACATCATGGAACTCAGGATGCACATGAGCTTGGACAACTTGCACACGAAGATCGAGAATCCCAAACCACTCACAGATCTCCAGACACAGGTGCCCAGAACCTGATAGACTTTATACACTAGACACAGGCCTCTAAAACATTTCCGAGCTCACACACTCTGGGAAAGAGACCCACCGAGAGAATAGAGATGCCCTACCTCGCGTGACACATCCCCATAAATAATTTTGGAAACTGACCCCAAATAGGGCAGGGACATCACAATCAAGAAAGTAATCCCTACTCTCCTACACTGTTGGTGGGAATGTAAATTGGTGCAGCCACCATGGAAAACAGTATGGAGGTTCCTCCAAAAACTAAAAGTAGAGTTGCCATATGATCCAGCAATCCCATTCCTGGGCATATATATGGATAAAGCTCTAATTCGAAAAGATACACGCACCCTGTGTTCATAGCAGCACTATTTACAATAGCCAAGACATAGAAACAACCTAAATGTCCACTGACACGTGAATGGATAAAGAAGATGTGGAGGGAGACGCAAGAGGGAGGAGATATGAGGATATATGTATATGTATAGCTGATTCACTTTGTTATAAAGCAGAAACTAACACACCATTGTAAAGCAATTATACTTCAATAAAGATGCTAAAAAAAATATGTGGTATATATATACACAATGGAATACTACTCAGCCATAAAAAAGAATGAAATAATGCCATTTGCAGCAACATAGATGGACCTAGAGATTATCATACTAAGTGAAGTAAGTCAGAAAGAGAAAGACAAATACCATATGATATCACTTATATGTGGAATCTAAAACTTATCTACGAAACAGAAACATACTCACAGACACAGAGAACAGACTTGTGGTTGCCAAGGTGGCGGTGGGGGAGGGATGGATTGGGAGTTTGGGATTAGCAGATGCAAACTATTATATAGAGAATGGATAAACAACAAGGTCCTACTGTACAGCACAGGGAACTATATTCAATATCCTGTGATAAACCATAATTGAAAAGAATATGAAAAAGAATATATATATATATAAAACTGAATCACTTTGCTGTACAGCAGAAATTAACACTGTGAATAAACTATACTTTAATAAAATAAATTATTTTTTTAAAAAAAGGAAGTAATCCCTAATAGGACAGAGAAACGACGCCCCGAGACTGACATCTCTGAAAGGAAAAGAAATCTCACATCCCAAACGAGCTCAGAATCCAAAGACCTTGGACACCTCACACCCTGGAACACAAAGGCTGAAACAGCTCTGGGGACTCACACCTTGGACACAGACCCCAAACAGCTCAGAGACCTCACACGTCAGGACACAGACCCTGAAACACCTTAAAGGCATCACACCATGGCATGACACACTCAACAAAAATACCTCAGAAACCCCAGGCTCTGGAAATATACCAGAAATACATACAAGACCTCATTCTTGTAATTGAGACCCACACAAACATCAAAGACCTCACACATGGAAACATCTGCCAAATGGCTCAAAGATTTCACATGATGGGATTTAGATCCATAAGAGTTATGAGGTCTCATATCCTTGACAGAGACGTCCACAAAGTTCAGAAACCTTAAACTCTGAACCCACATCCCCCCAAAGCCCAAATCCTCACATGCATGGGGAAAAATACATCCCAACAGCTCATAAAACTTACACTGAGACAAAAAGAAATACAAACACCTCAGCAATCTCATTCTGTGGTACTAGACTCCCAGACCACAAAGACCTCACACACTTGGACACAGGACATAAAACAATTCCAAGTCCTTGTACGCTGATTCCCAAGAAGCTCAGATATTTCATAGGCTGGGACAATGACTCAGAAACACTGCAGGGAACTCACACCCCGAGACACATTGTCCCAAGGAGCTCAGAGATCTCACACTCTGGGCATAGCAGAAAACAATTCTGAGGCCTTAAGCTTTGGACCTGGACCACTCTTTCCACCCCCTACTCCCACCCAACCTCACAGACCTCGCGAGTTCACAGAAAATCCAGAACAGAGATCTCACATCTTGTCACACAGAATACTAGTACCTCAGAGACCTTCAGACCTGAACACATACCACAGAAAGGTTTGACAACTCTTACCCTAGGATACACAACCCCTCAAGGGCTCAAACAATTCACTCTGGGGCATAGATGGAAAGTACCTCAGCGATCTCATCTCCTTGAGATTCAGCTAACCAAAACAGCTCAGAGGACATGACACAAAACCCCAAACAGCTCAGAGATCTCACACTCTGGAACCCCAATCCATGAACAGACAGTGATCCCACACAGGCACACAGATGGCTAAATAGACCCCATCCCTTGGAAACAGAACAGAGGTCAGAGACATCACACCCTTGACAGTGACTGTCAATAGGAACAGACTCTTCATGCCTGGAAACATCCCAAATGGTTCAGAATTCCCATCATGTGACACAGAACCCCAAAAAACACAGAGACTTCATAGCCTGGACATAGATCCCCAAATATTAGAAAGTTCACATCCTGGGACCCAGACCCCAAACAGCTCAGAGAACTCACACCCTTGGACACAGGCCACAAAACAATTCAGAGACCTCAGGCCATGAACACAGATGCCCATGAGTTCACAGACCTCATGTGTTGGGACCAGGATCCAAAATTTCCCAGAGATTTCACACTATGGGGTACATGCCCCCTAGAGAGTCCTTGCGGCCTAGACATAGTCACCAGTCACCCAAAGTGTTCAGACATCTCACACCTTGGACACAGACCACAAAAAAACCCACAACAAACAAACAAACAAACCTATTCAGAAACCTCCTACCTTGGTAACAGATTTCGAACAGGCTCCTAAATAGCTCACAAACTTCATGGAAACCAATTGGCAAAGAAAGCTCCAACTTGAGACACAAACCTGATCAAATTCTAACAGACCACTTATTAGTCAGAGGCATCACACCCTTACACAGAAACCACCAAAACTGTGAGAGACCTCACACTTTGGAACATACCCCAAGTGACACAGGGATTTCATGGCATGGTACACAGACCCAAAGGAGCTCAGACAACTCATACCCTTCAGACAGTTCAGATCCCCAAACAGCTAAAAGACCTCATTTCTTGGACCCTGACTAAAAAATAATTCATAATCATCATACCATTAACACACAACCCAGAGAAACTCAGAGACCTCATGTGTTGGGACACAGATATGGAACCACTTCCAAGACAGCACACTGTGGAACACACCCAGGGACGCAGTAATTCAAGCAGCTCAGAGAGCTCATGTCTTGGGACAGAGTCCCCCACCCCAATGACTCAGTGGCCTCACGCTATTGGACAAAGTCCTACACATACTGTAGTTCAAAGACCTCAAACTCTTAAGAAAAAATGCATAAAATTTCAGATATCTCATATTCTGGACACACATTCCAAAAGAGTTCAGATACAACATACCATAAGGCACAGAGTATCAGCCTTGGAATTAAGATTTTCCAAAAGGAACAGAAACATCATGCCTAAAAGCATACCCCAAATGGTTCAGGAAACTCACACTATGCAAGACAGATGCCAAAGGAGTTCTGAGAATTTACATTCTAAGATCTGGACACCAAAATAGCTCAAAGACCTCACACCCGAGTATACAAATTACAAACACCTTAGAGCTGTCATTCCTTGGGATTCTGGCTCATAAATGGCTTAGAGACTTCAGTCACTAGAAACAGTACTTTAATAACATCACACCCTGGGACTGATACCCCCAAATGGAAAAGAGACTTAACACCTGGAAATATACCCCAAACAACTTAGGGAACTCATGTCATGGGACACAGAAACCAAAGTTTCTCAGAGACCTCACCCACTGGACAGACACACACACATAGTTCAGAGTTCTCAAATTCTTTGCCACAGGTGCCCAAATAGTTGAAATAAATCCTAATTCAGATAGAAACTCCAAAAGAGCTGAGAGATCACATATTCTGGAAAATGATCTTCACACAGTATAAGGATCTTCCACCTAGAACCATGATACCCAGGACCGCAATACCCAACTATAATCTGAAGAGTGTGGGGAGGAGCGGGGGTGGGAATCTCTGGGGACTTTTTTTTCTTTTTTCTCTCCTGGCTTTCCCTCAGTGGTAGCCCCAGTCCAGAACCATATGGCAGTAGTGTAGGCAGCTAAATCTCCAAGAGAAATGACATCATTCTGGCCAGAGGACCAGGAAAACAGGCCCCTGAAAACTGGAGAATGCAGAGGGCAATTCCATAGAAGAGAGAGCTAGAGAAAGGAATCCCCTAATTCTGTGCATAAACTGACACAAGTCTCAAGCTTGCTCCTGAGCTGTACATGCATGAGTAGACCCAAACAGGATAGCAAAGCTTTGAAAATGGAACTGATATCAGAACTACTGTCCACAAAAGGCGAGACAAAACTTGTGGTTTGAACCCAAACAAGGGGATTGTCTGGTAAAAGAAATAAATCATTATTTTAAGGAACTTAAGAAGACCTAGGGGGCTTCCCTGGTGGCGCAGTGGTTGAGAATCCGCCTGCCAATGCAGGGGACACGGGTTCGAGCCCTGGTCTGGGAAGATCCCACATGCCACGGAGCAACTAAGCCCGTGTGCCACAACTACTGAGCCTGCGCGTCTGGAGCCTGTGCTCCGCAACAGGAGAGGCCGCGATAGCAAGAGGCCCGCGCACCGCGATGAAGAGTGGCCCCCGCTTGCCACAACTGGAGAAAGCCCTCGCACAGAAACGAAGACCCAACACAGCCATAAATAAAATAAATTAAAAAAAATTAAAAAAAAAAAAAAAAAAAAAAGAAGACCTAGGGACTTCTCTCGTGGTCCAGTGGTTAAGAATCCACCTTCCAATGCAGGGGACACGGGTTCGATCCCTGGTCGGGGAACTAAGATCCCACATGCGGCGGGGCAACTAAGCCCACATGCCAAAACTACTGAGCCCGCGTGCCACAACTAAGACCGAATGCAGCCAAATAAATAATTTTTTTTTTAAAAGTGACTTCCCTGGTGGCACATTGGTTAAGAATTCGCCTGCCAAGGCAGGGGTCATGGGTTCGATCCCTGGTCTGGGAAGATCCCACATGCCACGGAGCAACTAAGCCCGTGCACCACAACTACTGAGTCCGCGCACCTAGAGCCCATGCTCCGCAACAAGAGAAACCACTGCAATGGGAAGATAGAAGAGTAGCCCCCACTTGCTGCAACTAGAGAAAGCCCGTGCGCAACAACGAAGACCCAATGCAGCCAAAAATAAATAATAAAATAAATTAATTTTTAAAAAAGATTATGAAAAACCTTTATCAGATAAGATGTTTTTGTCTGCAAGTAACAGAAACCAACTTGAACCAGCTTGACCAATAAGAGACTAGATCAGTTCACAAAAGAGCAAGTGGGCTTTGGGCTCACTTAATGCTGACCTAGAGGCCCCAGATTCCTCTTACCTCTCTCCCCTGAAATATCCCAAGGCTGACAGGACTTCTTGGTGTCCATAATTACTAACACTTGCAAAGTACCTACTACCTCGAGTGCAGGAAAGGGAGGAGGGGGCTCCAGAGTGGCTAAATTGCCCGAGGTCATCCTGCCAGGGGGTGGCAGAGCTGCGATCCCAGCCCAGGCCATCCAACGCTAGAAGCCAGGCTCTTAACCACTGTCAGTCCACACTGACCTGTGCTGGTGGGGCACCCCGGTCCAGAGACCTGCCTTCCTGAGTGAGTGAGTGGGGGCTGGCGGCCCAAGTTTCCCGGTCTGGTGAGGGGCTGCGTCTCTCAGGCACAAGCCAGCCCTCAGCCTGTCCATTACACATGACTGTGGAGCTGCGCTGGGATATTGTCAGGCTGCCTATTTCCTTATCTTGCTTCTGCCTGGCTGGGCTAATCTGAGCCTCTGCAACCTGCCTATTGCTCTACGGTACAGTCTGCTACCCTCAACTCCTTGGTCTTCCCACGTTAAAATTGTTCATTCTCATCTCCAAGAGCTTTACACGTGCCACTGGCACATTCTGTCTCCCGGTCTTCTGCTCCGTTAACTCCTTATCCTTCAGATTTCGACTGATATGTCACCTACCCAAGGACTCCTTCCTGGCATCCCCAACTGTGGAAGGTTAACTAATAGCCCTACAAAGTTATCCACCTCCTAATCCCTGGAACCTGTGAATGTTCACTTATACGGAAAAAAAAAAAAAAAGACTTTGCAGATGTGATTAAGTGAAGGATCTGGACACAGGGAGATTATCTTGATTATCTGGTGGGCTCTAAATGTAACCACAAGTGTCGTTATAAGAGGGAGGCTGAGGGAGATTTGACATAGACAGAAGAGGAGAAGATGCACACACAGAGGAGGTGGCAGTGTGACCATGGAGGCAGAGATTGGAGTGATGGGGCCACAAACCAAGGAATGCCAGCAGCCACCGAAAGCTAAAAGAAGCAACAAATAGATTCTCCCCTAGAGTCTCTGGAGGGAGCGCAGCCCTGCCCATACCTTGCCTTAGGACTTCTGGCCTCCAGAGCTATGAGTGAATACATTTTTATGTTTAAGCCACCATGTTTGTGGTACCTTGTTACAACAGCCCTAGGACACCAGTATACCCTCTTTGGCTCTGTTGGTTGCCCCCCTTTAGAACACTCCTGATGAGGAATATTAATGCTTAGCTGCAGACTCATCCAGCAGATTCTGAGCTCCAGGAGAACAGAAGCGGGTCTGCCAAGTTCCCTGTTGTATCCCCAGCACCCGGCACCAGTGCACCCAATAAATACTGAAAAGGGAAGAAAGGAAGGAAGGGAGGGAGGGGGTAGGCCATCCACAAAAGTTCTGGTTTTACTGAGAGGGAAGCTGTGGGGACAAAGCCTCAAGATCAGAAGAACAGCTTTGACTGAGCCCTGCTCGCAGGTGGCAGTGAAACAGTGGACAGAGGGAGGCTGGAAGGGCCACCAGAGAATCTGCCCTTCCCCCAAGGACTCTGAGGCAGGAGCAGGGACACTGAGTGGGCATCAGCTTCAAAGCTTCAGCTGCAATCACTGGCAGTTCCTAACTCCCCCATCCCTGCCTCCAAGGGCCTCCCAAGGTCCCAGGAATGCAGACCTCATCTTTCTCTTCTGTCTTTCTTGAACCCACTTAGCCTCAGCAGTAAAGTCCAGCAGACTTTAGGGCTGTAAAGTCCAGCAGCGGCCATCCTGTCTAAACTCCTCACTGAACAAATGGGGAAACTGAGGGACAGAGAGGGCCAGGGACCTTTCAAGGTCACTTAGTGTGACATCAGTAACAGAACTGAAGCTGGAAGCTGAAAACTGGACCCAGATGTGAGCCCCTGCTCTTCCCCAGGAGTCCCTTGTACACACTCAGAATGACCTTTTCAAGGACAACCAAAATGACCTTGATCCCAGAAGGACGAGAGATCCTTGCCCCTGCCAGGTGGAAGGAGACACGAGCCAAGTAGCCTCTGGACCTTCCCCACTGAAGGAGTCAGTGGACCTTCGCTGTCATGTAGTGAATTCCACAGCCCAGCCCCCATGTCCAGGTCAAGTCTACAGGGCCACCAACACATGGTGTGTCCTTTGAAACTTTTGACCTCAACTCCCTCTGGTACAGAAGAGAAACCAAGGTCCAGAGAGGGCAAGGGACAAAACAAGCCACACAGCAACTCCAATGCAGAACTAGGGCTAGAACTCGACTCACCTTGCCTCCCACTCTGTGGTTCTATGGTAGATGCTTCCCACTGCCTCCCCTACTGTCCTTACCCCATTCCCTCCCTCTCTACTACCTCGTTCCCACTCTTTTCAGATGGTAGATGGAGACCCCCTGTCCTTAAAGAGGATAAGTTCCTCCCCCAGACCAAGTGAATAGATTATGATTCATCTAAATCAGTCATAGTTATTTTGCCTCCTTTGGAGAGTTATAAATTGGGGGAGGGGGACATTTGATGCTGTTTTGGCCAATGAGATATGAAGGATAATCTATAGGGAGGGCTGTCCATCTCAAATAAAAAGACAATGCATCATTAAGAGAAAGCCTTTGTCCTGATCCCTTTTTCCTGCATTGGATACAGATGTCAAGGGCTGGAAGTGCAGCAGCCATCTTGGGGCCACAAGGCAATAAGCATGAAGACAAAAGTCAGCATGCTAAAAGACGGTCAAGATGAAAGAGGGAAGGAAAAATTTGACCCTGCTTACAATATCATTGAGCCTGGGACTGCCCACCTCAAATTTTCTGGTAATGGGAGGAAATAAACCCCTCTCACTTGAAGGCACTCTAATAGGGTTTTCTGTTACTTGCAGGGAGAAGAATGCTTTACTGAGAAAGACCCTTTTCATATAATCTCTTAACTACCCTTTGAGATGGCCAGGCTAGGTTCTAGCATGTCCTTTTTATGGACAAGGAAACTGAGCTACAGAGCCTATGTGGTTTAAATGTCTGGATCTGGTGGAAAGGCAGGCATTTTCTTTTCTTTTTCTTTTTTCTTTTTTGGCCGTGCCACACTGCTTGCAGGATCTGAGTTCCCCAACCAGGGACTGAACCCGTGCCCTTGGCAGCGAAAGCACAGAGTCCTAACCACTGGATAGCCGGGGAATTCAGGCAGGAATTTTCTTTGGGGTAGAAATAACACTCTTTAAACAAGCACTGTCCCAGCACACTGTGTGGGCCTGTGTCATAGGAACATCAAATGGCCCTGAAGGTGGCATGGTTTGGGAAACCCTGGCTGCTGCCCCACTAGCCCCAGGGGCTTTGTCCCGGAAGAAGCACTGGGGCCAGCACTGGGGGGAAGGAGCATGGTAGGTCTCGGTTACAACAACAGAAAGTGCCTTCATTCTAAGGAGAAGAAGAAATCCACTGTTGGAGACATTTAGTGAAATCAAAGCTGTCTTTAATCCATCTATAGAAAGTTGTGGCTGAATTCTACCAACTCTAGATGTACCCCAAAACCCATTATTAAAGCCAAACCAAGCTTCGGAGCACCACCACTTCATTCACCTCTGGGTCTCTGAAGAACAGGGTCCCATGTCCAGGGCCCCCCCACCCCCGGCAATGGAGCCAGTGTCCAGCTTGGAGGTGCAAATGCCCTCCCAGCCCCTCACCCTGGCCAGAGCTCTGCCTGCTGTAAAGGAAGGACAAGCAGCTCCTAGAAGCCAGTAGGCCCTCCCAGAAGAAGCCTCCCCTGTCCATGGGCTCCTCAGCTTGCAGAGCCCATTTCCACAGAGGATTCGATCCACACAACACTGTGTATGTGTTCAGGAATTAATTCTCTTGCAGTAACAAACCAACACCACAATGTCAATGGTTTCACACAATAATAAACATCACAGACTACTGTGAGTGTTCCTGGTTGATAGGTGGACTTCCATGTGGTGGCTGAGAACCCCGGGGTCCTGGTACACTGTGGCTTCACTCTCTGCTGGGGCTCTAGACCTCCAAAAGATGGACAAATGCAAATGGAGAAAACACCACTGTTTGTTAAGGACACACGTCATTTTAGCTCAAGTTCCATTCAGCAGGACTGGTCATATGACCCCATCCCGGTGCAAGTGGGGGTGGGAAATGTAATTTCTGGCTGGGCAGCTGCTTTGCAACAGCTCAACATTAGGGAAGATGAAGTATGACTTTTGGAGACAGCCAACTGTCACTGTGATACCCTGTCAGATGGGTATTACCCCCAGGAATCTCAGGCTGGTGCAAGCAAGTGACTTGTTCAAGGTCACACAGTCAGATCCATGATTACAAACTTGGTGTCCACTCTCCCAGATCCTTGCCCCATGCCACTGGGCCAGCCAGTTCACTGCTTTGAATTTTAGGAAATGTCTTAGGCCTGGTGCTTTATTTTACAAAGTAGTTTTTTTTTTTTTTAATGTGGACCATTCTTAAAGTCTTTATTGAATTTGTTACAATGTTGCTTCTGTTTTATGTTTTGGGCCATGAGGCATGTGGGATCTTAGTTCCCTGACCAGGGATTGAACCCGCAACCCCCTGGATTGGAAGGCGAAGTCTTAACCACTGGACCGCCAGGGAAGTCCCTACAAAGCAGTTTTAACTTGAGAACTTCACTTCACCCTCAAAATGTCTTGGCAAAGGAGGTGGGAAATAAGTGATCCCCATTTCACAGATAAAGAAACAGTAAGATAGGGGACTTCCCTAGTGGCACAGTGGTTAAGAATCCGCCTTCCAATGCAGGGGACACAGGTTCGAGCCCTGGTCTGGGAAGATCCCACATACTGCGGAGCAACTAAGCCCATGTGCCACAACTACTGAGCCTGCACTCTATAGCCCACGAGCCACAACTACTGAGCCCACGTGCCACAACTACTGAAGCCCACATGCTCTACAGCCCATGCTCCGCAACAAGAGAAGCCACTGCAATGAGAAGCCCATGCACCGCAACGAAGAGTAGCCCCAGCTCGCTGCAACTAGAGAAAGCCTGCGCGCAGCAACGAAGACCCAACACAGCCCCCCCCCAAAAAAAAGTATATGTGTACATTCAAAATTCCTAAATACAGTAGATTTCAGTGTCCTTGCTCTCCTAATCTCAGTGGAGGTGTAAGACTATACAATGAAATTAAAAAAAGAAAAAGAAAGAAACAGTAAGATAAACTCTGAAGATAAGTGAGAAGCCCAGGTCACAGGCACTACAGACCTTCCAAGCAATAGATTATAGATGTTTCCCTTCCTCGGGCATCCCCAATGTGGACAAAAAGAGGCAGTCTGTGGGTCTTACGTGGTGATTAAAAGTGAAGCACACATTGTAGAGCCTGTCATGCGTGTGGCTTACGTGTGTTAAAGGATAAACTGAGGCACGTTTAAATTTTCAGGAGTTTATTTGAGCAAACATTGAAATTGGGCAGTGCTTTGGAAGTGGTTAGGAGTGCTCCACGACAGGAGCTCCAGGCAAGGCTTTTATAGGGCAGATGTAGAAGCAAAGCGAGATTATTTGATTGGCTAGAGATGAAGAGGGTGTTTATTTGGGAAAACCCAGTTGGCTGTTTGTGATTGGTTTTTCTTAAATTTCGATTTCTTGGATACAAGTGCATTGACTCTGGCTCATGTTGGCTGCAAGGCATCAGAGCCGCCTCAATCTAATGGGCTCCTTGTTTAACTACTTGAACAGGTGGTATTTGAACTTTCCCTTCTTCATCAGTGGTCCCCGAATGCACACCTTCAGCATCATTCTCTCCCCAGTCTGGACTCCAGGAGAGTCCTCTCCCTATTCTGTGACACCATGAGTGTGCACACTACTGTGTGTGAGGCCAGAGGTGTCCCCACCCCAGTGTGTGACCCCAGGGGTATCCAAACGCCAATCTGTGTGACCACGGTTGTGTCCAAATATCATTATGTGTGACCCCAGGAGTGCCCACCCCCCAAGCTGTGTCACACTAGCAGTATCCACACCCCAGTCCCAGTGATCATGAGTGTTCAAACCCCCATATGAGTGACCCCAGGAGTGTTGACTCCCCAATGTGTGTAACTCCACGAATGTCCATTCCCCAATATGTGTGACCCCCATGAGAGTCCAAACACCCATGTGTGTGACCCCAGAGCCACCCACACCACAGCCTGTCACCTCAGCAGTGTCTGCTCCCCAGTCTATACCGAGGAGTGTCCATCAACTACTCTGTGTGACCGCAGCAGTGTCCACACCTCAGTCTCTAGCCCCAGGGGTGCCGACTCATCATTTCTTTGACCACAAGAATGTCCACATCCCTTTCACTGAGATTATAGTGGTGTCTACAACACAGCCTATGTGACTGTAGGACTGTCCCCACGTCAGTCACTATGACCCCAGGAGCATCCCGTCCTCTGTGGAACACCATGGATATTCATACCCCAGTCTGTGCAACACAAGGAGTGTCCAGTCCACAACATGTGTGATTTCAGGAGTCTCCACTTCCCAGTGTGTTTAACTTCCAGAGTGTCCCAAACTCCCTCTGTGTGACCCTGGGAATGTTTACTCTCCAGCATGTGTGACCCTTGGAGTGTTCACGCCTCTGAGTGACCTCACATCTGTCTACACTCCAGCCTGAGTGACTCCAGGAGTGTCCAAACCCCCATCTTTGTGGCCCCACATCTGTCCACACCCACTCTATGTGACCTCACTGCTGCCCACACCTCAGGCTGTCTGACCCCAGAAAAACACATCCCAGTCTGAGTGACCCAAGAGGTTCTATTCTACAATCTGTGTCCATGCCCCAGGCTAACTGAGCCCTGGGGTGTCCACTCCCCAGTATGTGTGACCCTACGAATATCCACTAACCACTCTGGGTGACTCAGGAGTATCCACCCCCTACTGTGTGTGAGCCCAGAAGTGTCCACATACAGATCTGTTTGACGCCAGGACCATCCACACCCTAGTTTGTTTGATTGTAACCGTGTTGACAACACTAACCAATCTGACCCCAGAAGCGTCTACACTCCACTCTGTGTGATCCCAAGAGTGTGCCGTGTCCAGTGTGTGTGACTCCAGGAGTGTCCACGCCCCAATGTGTGTGACTTCTGGAAAGCCCGACCCCCATTGTCCACTGTGTATTCTGCCTCATGTGGACGTCACACTCCTGTCTATATGGCCCCAGGAGTGTTCACACCCAACGCTGTGTGACTCCAGGATTATCCACACCCCTGTCTCTGTGACCCCAAGGGTGTCCACAGACCAGTCTGTGTGGCCCTAGGATTGTCCACACAGCAACCACCCAATGGTATGTTCTGAGACGGTACTAGATTCCTCAGCGCTGCCATTCCTGCACACCCTCTGTGGGTGTGACCTGGGGGGTTGCTGCTCAGGCCTGATTCAGGGGATCCCTCTGTCCCTAGCTCCCTCCAACACCATAAAGTGGTCTCTTCTATCCTTATTTCCCCTCACGCTCTCCAGGGGACCATTCGGTTTCCATATCCCCCTCCCCAGCCACACGGACGCGTGCACACCCACATCCCCAAATAGACAGCCCCAGCCTCAGCCCCTGCAGGTCTTGTAGAGAGCAAAGGCCAAAGCAGCCAGCCTCCTGCTGCAGACCCTGCCCCACAGAAAGCAGTGGAGAAGAAGCCAGTAAAGGCACCACTGATGAGAGTGAAACCTTCCAGGACCTTGTGAAACATCTAAAATTGGACACCCTCCTCCCCAACTAGAATGTCAGCTCCACATGGGCAGGGACATTTGTCTGTCTTGTTCTCTGATGTCTCCCCAGCACCTAGAACAGTGCTTGGTACACAGACCTCGCTCATTAGGTGTCTATTGAACGAATGAACCCTTTGACCTAGCAACCTCACTTCTAACTCGGAAATGTACACACATGCACAGAACTGTGTGGGCAAGGCTGGTAGGAGCAAACAACTGGGAGAACCTTGTAAATGTCCATTTCTAGCCAATGACTGTTGCAGAGTGAAATGAATGGTGGGGGTTTACAATGTACCACAGAGCCCCTGCCCGATGTGATGCAGAATGAGTGGGACCTGTGTGTGCCTCTGGGGTAGGGGTGCCTTCCACAGGACATGCTGTTGACAAGGAAAAGTAGTGGGTGGGAGATGGTTATGGTGACACTGCATGCTCGTGTGTGTGTCTGTGTGTGTGTGCATGTGTGCGGGCCTGTGTTTGGAAGGAAACACCAGAAACTGACAGCAGTGGTCATTTTTGGAGAGTGGAATGGGGATCACCTGTGTAGTCCATATACTTCATGTGTTGTTGGAACCTTTTATACAAACCTATATTCACATATTATTTGTGTAACTCTTCATAAAGGAAAATCTTATGCAAAAAACAATATGCATAGCACAGAGCATTTGTGTGTCTGTCTGAGTGGGTATCTGGGGTGTGTCTAGGTACAAGAATCTGAAACTCACATGCCCCAGGGGCTGGACAGGTCATCCTCAAAAGAGAGGGCGCTCAGCTCAAGGTAAGGCGAACAGCAATGGGGTTGATGAATGTTCCCTCTCAGCAGTGAAGGGTGAGGGTGGGGTTGAGAGAGGGGTGGGGACGGGGAGGACTCCAGGGCTCACACCCCAAAAGGATTCAGAAACATTGCACCCTGGGACAGAGAACACTTAATAGCTTCGCCATCTTGGCTTGGTAACAGACCCATTATAAGTTAGAGTGGTTATACTCTAACTCGGGCTGTTCCTAACTTCATACCCTGGACACAGACTCCCAAACAGATCAAAGATCTCACATTCTGGAGACACACTCTAAATAGATCAGAGGCCTCACACCCTAGCATAAAGGTCCCCCCCAAAACTTTGGGATGGGTGGTTTTTCTATATTACAAAGTAATCCCTTATTATGGACTGAATGTTTGCGTCCCCCCCCCAAATCCATGCCTTGAAGCCCTAACCCCCAATGTGACGGTACTAGGGGCCTTTGGGAGGTAATTAGGGTTAGATGAGGTCATGAGGGTGAAGTCCTGGTGATGGCATTAGTGCCCTTATAAGAAGACACCAGAAAGTTTGCTCTTTTTCTATGCCATGTGAGGACATGGCAAGAAGGTGGCCATCTGCAAGCCAGGAAGAGAGATGTCACCAGAACCCAACCATGCTGGCACTCCGATCTTGGACTTCTGGCCTCCAGAATGGTAAGAAAATAAATTTCTGTTGTTTTGGCCACCCTGTCTATAGTGCTATATTATGGCGGCCTGAGCTGGCTAAGACACACCTTAAGCTTTTACTTTCGAGGCCCTGAGTTTTATGTCAGAGTCCTTATACTTGCCCCGTCTACCTCGGTCACCACCAGCAGTCCCCAGCCCGTGGCCCTCCCATTCCTGCCCCTTGATCTCCAGGCGCTGAGCCAGAGGGTTGTCCGGAGGCCGGGGGCAAGGAAGCCTACCATGCCGCGCCATCTGCCCTCCAGGCTGCCAGCCAGGATGTGGAGCAGGATTTCGGAGAAGCAGGTGAACAGGGTGGCCCATGGGGGTCTGGGGCACGGGTATTGGCACCGAGGCTGGGTATTCCCAGCCGGGCCTGGTAACCTGCTTCCCTTTCACGTGGGCTATCCCGGTGTGCTTTCGTCCATTTTCCCGTCCTCTCTTCCTTCCTCTTTCAAAGACAAGCAGAGGGCAGCAGAGGGACACGGAAAGCCCCTGCTCTAACACCCAGTCTGCCGTCAGCACGGCCGCCAGGAGTGGGCTGCTGCTGCACTCGGCTCCCGGCTCCCTCGGGGCGGTTCCCGGGAGCCAGTTCAGCCAGGGCCATCCGGATGGGGTGGGGTGAGGCGGGGAGGGGCCAGGAAACAGCGCTGACCTTGAGGTTTGCTAGAAGAATTCCAGGGGTCCCTGGCTCCCTGAAGGAGACCTTGAAGAGGACTGTGTTGAAAGATAGAAGCCTTCCCTGTGGAGGAGGCAGGAGGGAGAGAATCATATTTTGGATACTCTAGTGTATATATATTTACATATATAATACACGTATATACATATACGGTTGTTGTGAGAAATAAAATGGATTATATTTTGTGTAGTGCTTAGAACAAGGTTTGGCACACCGTAAGCTTAAGTGATTACTATGTCTTGCTTGTGGAAAGGGAATGCTGCCTGCCATTCCAGTAAACAATGAATGTTGCCTGCCCTCAAGCCATCAGCCACGGTACCCCCAGCGGTGCGCCCTGGGGGAATTTAGGACAGAGAAAAACTGGATACTGGCCCTAGAGAGTTAACATGCATATCTGAGAAATGATTTCAATGAGCCCAGACTCTTGCATCTTCTCATACATAAAGCACTAAAATCATTAACTTGGAATGTCTGCTTTTTGTGATTAGCAGTAATCTTTTGATGTTTGACTACATGGTTGTTTTGGGGGTTTTTTTCAGCAAAAACTCTTATATATCCAGGCTCGTCCCTTACCTCTTTGGGGCAGTTCCTGAGAGCTATCTGCGAGGCTGTCTTCTGGGCTACAGTCCTCAGTCCTCAATAAGGTCCTGAGATAAAGCATAACTCGCAACTTTTAGGTTGTGCATTTTTCTTCAGTCATCTTTTTCAAAACCAGCCTCCAGAACCTCACCTTGAAAACCCTGCATGATCTGGCCCTGCCTTCCCCTCCTCCTCCTGCCTCACTCTTGGATTCTAAGCCACATGGGCCTTCTTCCAGTTCCTTAAGAGAGCCAGCTTTGCTTATCCTTGAATTTGCAAGGATGGAGCTCTGCATCTGCAAAGCAGAATCCGGGGAGTGAATGTGAGCTAGCAGGGCATTGAATAATGGGAGGAGTAGGTTGAGCTGATTTCCAAAAACTGATCAAAGTTGGGGGATGTGGCTAAAGCAGTGCTTAGGGGAAATCTGTAGCTCTAAATGCCTATAGATCAGAAAAGTTGAAAATCAAGTACCTAAGATTTCATATCAGGAATCTGGAAAAGTAACAGCAAATTGAACCTGAGAAAGTGGAAGGAAGGAAATTATAAAGATAAGAGCAGAAACTGGTAAATTGGAAAACAAACATACAACAGAGAAAATCAATAAAGTCAAAAAGTGGTTCTTTGAACAGATTAATAACCTATTAGTAATTTCTGTTTTTTCCTCTTAATAAATTAAGAGAAAAAATACAGAATACCAATATCAGGACTGAAAAGGGAGTGCTATTACGAATCCTACAGACATTAAAAGGTTAATAAGACTTTTTTAAACATATGACTTTATTTTCAATGAAGCCCAAACGTCAGTCATTTTCTCATTCTACTGCTTCTGTGTTCATATGGATCCTCTATATCCATGAGGACAGCAGAACTCAGGAATTTTGCTAATGCCTCCTTCACTCATGAAAATAGAAAAGCACAGTACTTTTTTAAAGCTGGGGCTCAAGTGAAATCAATTGTTTAAAATGTAATGGTTTGAAATGGAATTGAACACAGTAGAATAGAACAGGATAAAATAGCATAGGGTGGAATGGTATAGCATGGTGGAATGGAATAGAATAGAATAGAAGTCAGATTTGTGCCAGGCACTGGGCCTAATTATTGTAGTAGATATTCATTAACTGAACAAATATGATTGAACATCTGCTAGTTGTTTGGGATTCAGTGGGGAACAAAACAGAAATCTCTACTCTTACAAAGCTGATATTCTAATCAGGGAGACAGATATTAGCATGTGCAAAAGGCTTTGAGGCTCACACTGGTCAGAATGGCCATCATCAAAAAATCCACAAACAATAAATGATGGAGAGGATGTGGAGAAAAGGGAACCCTCCTACACTGCTGGTGGGAATGTAAATTGGTACAGCTACTATGGAGAACAGTATGGAGGTTCCTTAAAAAACTAAAAATAGAGCTACCATATGACCTAGCAATCCCACTCTTGGACATATTCCTGGAGAAAACCATAATTCAAAAAGAGACATGCACCCCAATGTTCACTGCAGCACTATTTACAATAGCCAGGACATGGAAGCAACCTAAACGTCCATCAACAGATGAATGGATAAAGAAGTGTGGTACACGTATACAATGGAATATTACTCAGCCATAAAATGGAACGAAATTGTGCCATTTGCAGAGACATGGATGGACCTAGAGACTGTCATACAGAGTGAAGTAAGTCACAAAGAGAAAAACAAATATCATATAATATCGTTTATATGTGGAATCTAGAAAAATGGTACAGCTGAACTTACTTGCAAAGCAGAAATAGAGACACAGATGTAGAGAACAAACGTATGGATACCAAGGGGGAAAGGGAGGGTGGAATGAACTGGGAGATTGGGATTGACATATATACACTACTATGTATAAAATAGATAACTAATGAGAACCTACTGTATAGCACAGCAAACTCTATTCAGTGCTCTGTGGTGACCTAAATGGGAAGGAAATCCAAAAAAGAAGGGATATATGTGTACATATAGCTGATTGACTTTGCTGTACAGCAGAAACTAATACAACATTGTAAAGCAACTATACTCCAATAAAAATTAATTTAAAAAAAGGGGCCTGAGGGCTAAAGGTACAAGGATGGCCCTTATGAGGAACAGGCAAAAGGACAATGTGGCTTGGAGTTCAAGAGCAATGGATGAGGCCATAGAGATTGGGGGTCGTGGTAGAGAGTCTGGAATTTTAACAAGATGACCACGACATCATCATCATCATCATCATCACTGTTAACCCTTACAGCACTTGCTATGTCAGGCATTGTCCTAAGCCCCCTCCTTTTTTTTTGGTCACCCCCCTCACAACCCCCCCCACCAGCCTGTGGAATCTTAGTTCCCCGACCAGGGATCGAACCTGGGTCCCTGGAAGTGAAAGCGCTGAATCCTAACCACTGGACCACCAGGGAATTTCCCCCAACTCTTTTTTTTTAATTGTTCACAACAGTCCTATAAAACACATATAAAATCATGCCCACTTTCCAGAAGGGGAAACCAAGGCACAGAGAGTAAAATGTCAGTCTGGCTCCAGAATCTTTTATTTTAACCACTATACTCTGCAATTTATGGTGCACAGGCATCTTATAATCCTGTAGCAGATGAAATGTAAATATACAAATTACTAAAGAATGCGAATCAAGAGAAAGATCTGGTGGGAGGTGTGCTGAAGGCAGGAATAAGGGGTGGGGCGGTGTGCCCTCCCACTGGGTGTCAAGGTTGATCTGTAGGCACACATGCCCAGAAACATTTATTGCATCTGAGATGCTCCCTTCTTGTCCTGTGCTCTGTTATCTTAACTGTAGAGTGAGAAAGGAGGGGACTGGGTTAAATTGGCCAATAAAGGGCTTGTACTCATGGGGTTGGGCCTCCTCTGTGTCTTATCATTTCTTACAAAAGAGATCAATTCCAGCTCAGGGAAAACAAGGGAGAGTTTGGTTTTGGTCTCCACTCCCCTATCTTCACCTCTATCCCTCTGGAAGGAGGAAAAGAACAAGAAAACAGTGGAGAGTGGTCGTGGCAGACACATGGACTCTTGTGAATCCACACATGAGCAATAAGTACTGAAGACTCCTCCCAGGACTTTCCCCTTGAAACGGGGGTAGAAGGAAGTATAGTCACCGAGGAGGTGAGAGGAGGCGGGGAGAAGGAAACACAGGAAACACGGGTGTGACCAGTGGTAGTGTGGTCTCTTCTCTTTTTTTTTCTTTTTTTAGTCATGGAGGGACAACAGTCAGGCCCCTTCCCTGTGTCTTATCCATAAACTTGACCACATTGTGATGATAGTAAAGAGCATCAAAGACACCTCTATGTTTTACTCTCAGATCCTGGGCATGGAGGTGATGACTTTCAAGGCAATCACTTCCCCAAATGCCAAATTGCAGGTGGGGTAAAACTTGATTATACTATTTTAAAAAGTAACTTAGGGCTTCCCTGGTGGCGCAGTGGTTGAGAATCTGCCTGCCAATGCAGGGGACACGGGTTCGAGCCCTGGCCCGGGAAGATCCCACATGCCGCGGAGCAACTGGGCCCGTGAGCCACAACTACTGAGCCTGCGCGTCTGGAGCCTGTGCCCCGCAACAAGAGAGGCCACGATAGTGAGAGGCCCGCGCACAGCGATGAAGAGTGGCCCCCACTCGCCGCAACTAGAGAAAGCCCTCGCACAGAAACGAAGACCCAACACAGCCAAAAATAAATAAATAAATTTATTTTTTTAAAAAAGTAACTTAAAACTCCAAAACACACACACACACACACACACACACACACACACACACACACAAGATCTGTGAGAAAAATTTAAAGGTTCAATGGAGAAGATTCCCAACTCTGAATAGTAGGACTTTCAGAGAGAGAATGGAGAAAAAGGAAGGGAAGAAATTACCATAGAATAATGCAAGAGAACTTTCCAGTCTTTATATGGAAAGGGTTAACTGAGTATCCGGCACACTGACACCTAGATATGTTCCTATGAAATTACAGAACATCAAAATAAAAACAAATCTCCTAGAAGCTTTCAGAGAGGTTAAAAAGAAAAGTAGTTCAACTACAAAGGAAAAGGAAATAGGCAGATTTCAGATTTCCCAAGAGTCAGAGACCAGAAGACAATTGAAGAACAACTTCAAGATTCTGAGGGAAAACATTTCAACCTAGAATTCTGTGACCAAACTATTAATCAAGGTGAGTGTAGAAGGAAACATTCTTAGACATAAAAAGACGCAGAAACTTTGCCTACTTGCTTTGAAAATTACTTGAGAATATGCTATATCAAAATGAGTGATTAATCCAGGAATAAGAAAGATATCAAAGTCAGGACACTGTGGATCCCAAGAGGAAGATCCAGAAAGCTACCTAGAAAACAATCAGTCCAGTTTGGATCAGGAGAAGGGAAGGTCTCAAGAAAAAGAGCTTCAAGGTAAAAAGGAGGTTTCCAGAGACTGACTACAATCCTTGAGAATTTGGAACAACTTCAAAAGTGGGAGATGCACAGACACTGAATGTGTCTTAAATTGAAAGGGCCCATGGAATGGCAAACAGGGTAAAAAATGTAAAACTAACACGGAATGCTATGCATAAAAACAGAATTATGCAATATCAGACTGGATATATACATAGCAAGATGGACAGCTCTTAAAAAGATCATGCTGAATGAAAAATGAAGAAGCCAAATCAGGTCTATAGCATGGTACCATTTATCACATACACACATAAAAAAATACACCTTTTACAATAACTTATGAAAAACCGAAGGATGAACATCAAACACATTAAAATCATTGCCCAGGGTGGAAACAGGAATGAAGAATGGAGATAAAAAGATTAAACATACAAATAAAACTAGAGAAGGGTCTTGCGTGGCCCAATAATGATAGTGAGGCATATGAAGCCTCAACCCCCGTTATTTGGACACACTTGAGTGAAATTTCAGTACATCTAGGATCAAGAAAAGTCCTAAGAGCTGCAGTAGTGGAGGGTGGATGCATCATCTATCAAAGGAATGAAAAACAGATTAACATCAGACTTCTTATCAGCAATACCAGACTCAGGAAGACAACGAAGCCACATATTTAAAAGGCTGTGAGGGGACTTCCCTGGTGGTCCAGCAGTTAAGACTCTGTGCTCCCAATGCAGAGGGCCTGGGTTTGATCCCTGGTCAGGGAACTAGATCCCACATGCATGCCGCAACTAAGAGCCTGCATGCCACAACTGAAAAAAAAGATCCTGCACGCTGCAGCTAAGACCTGGCACAGCCAAATAAATAAATATTTTTTTAAAAAATAAAAAAACAGGGACTTCCCTAGTGGCGCAGTGGTTAAGAATCCGCCTACCAATGCAGGCAACATGGGTTCGATCCCTGGTCCGGGAAGATCCCACGTGCCGCGGAGCAACTAAGCCCGTGCACCACAACTACTGAGCCTGCACTCTAGAGCCCGTGAGCCACAACTACTGAGCCCGAGTGCTGCAACTACTGAAGCCTGCGTGCTGCAACTACTGTGTGTGCCTAGAGCCTGCGCACCGCATAGAAGAGTAGCCCCCGCTCACCACAATTAGAGAAAGCCCCAGCACAGCAATGAAGACCCAAAATAAATAAATAAAATAAATACATTTATTTAAAAAGTAAAAAATTAAAAAACTTTTAAAATAAAAAATAAAAGGCTGCAGGAAAATAACCTACAACCTCAAATTCTATACTCAGCCGAACTATCATTCAAGTGAAATAAAGTCATTTTCTGATAGAATGGATGTAGTATCCATCATGGTGAGATGAAAGGAACATAAAAATGATTTTTTTTAAAAATGGCAGAAGTTGAGAGGCTCAGGAGAGGGAGGCAGGATGAAGAGGATAGTCGGGCCAATGAGATACTATGTTCGTCCATCAAAACATAAAGACGAAAGTGGGTTATTTTAAAATTGTAAAGGAACCAAAAGAGGAGCTAAAACCAATGACAGAATTCTGTTGGGAGGGGTAGTAATGTGGATGAGCTAAATTCTCATTTATCTTAGCGGGAAAAGGATAGAAAATGTCTGAAGTTGCCAAATCAAGACATAGTGGCACATCAGTTAGGGATTGTTTGGAGGCACGTGGGAGAAAATTTAACTACCAGTGGGTTAAATAAAATAGAGTTTTCTTTTTCTCTCATTCAACAATCAGTCCAGAGGTAGGCAGGCAGGGCTCAGGCAGTGGCTGGAAGGAGGAAGTGAGTGGGCAAAAAGCATCAGCTTAGTGGGGTGGGGAGGTTCCCAGAAGCACTGCTCACAGCCTCTACTGACATCTCATTGTCTGGTCTTACATGGTCACCCAGCAAGGAATGCTGGGAAATGCAGGTTTTTAAAGCTGGGTGTACAATAAACCCCACTGAAACTTGGGTTGTGTTTAAAAGAAAAGGGGAGAAATGTATATTAAGTAGACAGATTGCAGTCTCTGCCATGGGTAGTATAAACATATTATTTGGTGGTATGGAAATAATTTCCAGAAGAAACACATACACACGTTGAAAGCAGTTGCCTCTAGGGAATGAGACAAGCGTGGGACAATGGGCTGCTGTTTTTCATCAAAAACCTTGTTCTACTTTTTATTTTTTAACCTTGTTGAGGTAGGTAGGGGGCTTTGCCTCACACTCATCTTGGAGGTTTAGTTCCAGGTTGTTTTCTCTCCCCAAATAGGGAGACCGGAAAGCATTGTGTTTTGGAGACCAGAAATTTAACCTCCACGAGGCGGGAAAGGAATTTGAACCCAAAGCCGCTCACCCAGTTCCTGGCTCCCTGGATATATGCTTGATCACAGCCTTTGGAGGAAATGGTCCAGCACCTTGCGGTGAGTCAGACTTCCATCCTCTTTTGAGAAAGCTGCTGCAGATGCAGTGAAAACAGAAGCATGATTCAAACTTCAGACATAACAGGTTTCATCACATCCAGATAAGATCTATGCACAATTGTTTATTCACTATTTTTATTGACATCATTTTTCCCTGTAAACAAATGTATTTTTTTTTTTAATAAACTTATTTTATTTATTTAGTTTTGGCTGTGTTGGGTCTTCGTTGCAGCGCGTGGGCTTCTCATTGCGGTGGCTTCTCTTGTTGCAGAGCACGGGCTCTAGGTATGCGGGCTTCAGTAGTTGCAGCATGCGGGCTCAGTAGTTGTGGCTCGCGGACTCTAGAGCACAGGCTCAGTAGTTGTGGCACACAGGCTTAGTGGGATCTTCCCAGACCAGGGATCGAACCCATGTCCCCTGCACTGGCAGGCGGATTCTCAACCACTGCGACACCAGGGAAGCCCACAAATGTATTTTAAAAGAAAACTTTACGTCACCCTTGTGAAAAAAATTATACCTAAACTCTATTTATATAAATACATTTATGTAAAAAGACAATGTTCAACCAAGTAAATGAAAACCCATTATATCTTGGCATAAAGGGGAGGTAACTGTAAAAACAAACAGCTATAAAAGCATCACAATGTCATTAGATTATAGCCACTTCCATTGCCCCCACTCTCTGGGCCTGACAAATTTAGATTTGGCAAGTGGTTAAGGACTTCACATCCACCAGAGACTTTCTTCTTTGTATAATCAGAGGATTGAAAGAGGATTGAAGAGGGAATAATTTCTGGCTCCTGTTATTTAATTTAGTGTCCTTGTAATACTTAAAATGATTTCATTTGAAGGGGTCATTGGTTCTCCTTTTGGGGAACACAGATTGAGGTATTAAATACACTTCATGCAAATTGACCTGGACTCCTTTGGAAAATATCAGTGAAAAAGTCTGGTTTGGAAGGAAAGTGGGTAAAGCATCGGGATTAAGGGTACGGACTTTGGCCCAGACTTGCCTGGGTTTGAATTCTGACTCTGCCACTAACTAGATAACACTAGGTACATTATCATCCCCATTTGACAGATGAGGAAACTGAGGTACAGAGCAGTTAGGTACTCTGCTTGAGGTCATACAGCTAGTAAGTAGCTGGAGCAGGGTGAGGGAGGGGAGAATGGTAGGAGATGAAGTGAGAAAGATACAGGGGTCTTCTAGGCCACTGTAAAGAATGAAATTTGGTCCCACACATGGACTGTGACGAATGACTTTTGTTCTCTCCTCCCATTTCAGGCTTGTGATGTCCCCATTGAGGAGGGTCCAGTCCCCAGAATGGGGGCAAAAGGGGGCAAAAGTATGTCCACCTACTTCCAAGACCCTGACGGAAACCTGATTGAGGTGTCCAACTACATCTCCTTGTGATGGAGGCTAGCTCTCTGCCATCTTGTCCCCTGCTATGTCGCCCTCTCCCTTCCTTCCTGCAAACCCTCGCCCAGGCCCAGGAACCTCTAAGGACTGAGGACTTAGGCACTTCACACATCCTGCTGGAGGATCTGAGGCAGGTTTGGGACCAACATGTCTGAGTGTCCTCCATCCAAGCTGCCCCAATAAATTAATAACTTTCAATTAATATGAGCTCTTCATTAATTACTGTTTCAGCTTTATGTATGGGTGTTTGTCTAGGACTTGAGGTCTCTGAGCTGTTTGGGGGTCAGTGACCAGGGTACGACATCGCTGAGGACCAAATTTAGGGTCATCGCCTTCGGATTCAAGGCCCCTGACAGATTTCTCCTTGTCAGTGAGCCCATCCTTTTTCATCCTTTTTGATTCACCTCACTCCTTCCAAGTGCTGCCTGCTGTTTCCTCCACCACACTGGCTTGACTGAACCCCAAGATCTCTGTGATTACCATGGGGCCTTCACAGCCCAGATGATACTACCTTGTCCTGGAGCGCCTTACCTGGTCTCATCCCCAGGGAATGTGGCACTTTCTACCTTTGGATCTGGTACGTTCAGACTCATCTCAACTGAGGCTCAGCTCCTGACAGAGTAGACAGATGGGACAAGAACAAATTTCCTCTGTTTCTGTCCCCTTCCCCCACCATTCACTCAGTCAGTCAACCAATAAACATACATTGAGCACCTACTGCGTGCTTGGCCCTGTTCCAGGCATTGGAGACACAGTGTTGAACAGAAGAGATAAGCACATCTATGTTCGTGGAGCTGCCATTCTAGTGGGAGAGACAGAAAAGAAATAATATTAAGTAAGGAAAATGTCAAGTGTGTTAGAGGATAAGTGCTTTGGAGAAAAAGAAAATATGGAAAAGTGGTGACACAGATAAAAATCACTGGGGCAGTTTCCAATGTGTAATGGGATGGTCAGGGGAAACCTCACTAAGGAGACATTTGAGCACAGACCTGAAGAGATGAGGGAGGGAGCCGCGCCAATAGCTGGAGGAAGAGCCTACCAGGCAGAGAGTACAGCCAGTACAAAGGCCCTGAGGCATGAAGGGGCCTGGCGTGTGTGTGAGGAACAGCGAGGAGGAGGAGGCCGTGCCGTGGAGCAGAGTGAGTGAGGGGGAACCGCAGGAGGTGAGGTGGGAGAGGTGGAGGCACAGATCGTGTGAGGCCTCACGGGCCATGCAGAGGACTCTGGCTTTTACCACGAATGACAGGGGAGCCGCAGGAGGGTCTTGAGCAGAGGAGGGCCATGATCTGACTTAGGATTTAACAGGCTTCCTCTGGCTGCTGCGAGGAAAATATAGACTGCAGGGTTGAGGGTGGAAGCCGGGGGACCCTGAGGAGGAGGCCACTGCAGTGGTCTAGGTGAGCGATACTGGTGCTGGCAGGGGAGGTGATAAAAAAAAATGGTTAGATTCTGGAGATACTCTGAAGACGGAGACTGGATGAGTTCACCAAGAGAGAAAATGTCAACTAGAGAAGAGGCCCAGGGACATTTAGAGTTCGGAATCAAGAGGAGGAACCAGCAAATGAGGTAGGAAAAGAGGAAAGGGGAGAGTACGGTCCCCGAGCAAGTAAGAGATGGATGAAGGAGTACATATGAGGATCTCCCGGAGGTGAGGGAGCCCCTAGTCCTGTGGGCTCTGGTCTCTAAACAGTCTCCAGGTGGTAGTTCAGCCATGCCCTATGAGTAAACTCCCAGGGAGCCCCCAAAATGTTGGGAATAGAGGATGGTTAAGGATATGAGTTTCAGCACACGAAAGGCTTTGCCAAAAGCTGTAGCAGGTTTCTTGCCTATTTTTACAAAACAGCTTGCCTTGGACCCAGATGTTATATGCCTAGAGATAGATGATTTATGGAAGGAAGGAAGGAAAGAATGGAAGGGAGGAAAGAAGGAAGGAAGGGCAGCAAATGGGTGGATAAATGAATAGGTAGGTGGATGGATGGATGGATAGATGGTTGGGTAGGTGGATGGATGGATAGACTGGTATCCCCTGCCCCAGGAAAAAACTCTTCCACGTGTGTGTGAACAGAGAGAGGCATATGAGTTTGTAAGTTACAGGTTTGCTGTAATAAGAAAAAGACTGAAAACAACCCAGATGTCCATCAGCAGATGAATGGTTAACCAAACTATAGTATATCGATTCCATGGACTATTACTTGGCAATAAAAGGGAAGGAACTTATGAGGCCATCATTACTTCCTACCAAAACCAAAGACATAATTAGAAAAGACAATTATAGACCAATATCTCTTTTGAATATAGATGCAAAAATCTTCAACAAAATATTAGTAAATAGAATTCAGTAACATATAAAAGGATTATACACCATGACCAAGTAGGATTTAGACAAGAATAGTCCAAATGCCATGGGCTTGGACCAAGCTCTGGAGCCCCAGAAGATGCCAGGAGGGAGGGAACCAGTCAGGGAAGGCTTCCGGGAAGAGAGAGGAAGAAAGGCCGTTGGGGCTGAGTCTCAAATGGAGGCCTGATGGAAAGGATGCTTGGCCCAAACACCCACCCCCACCCCTGCCCCCGCCCTCGTCGGTGTCCCCCAAAGCCTGGCCTGGCCCTGCCGATTCCCTTATCTGCCCACTCCCAGCTGCCTCCCTGCTGGCTGAACTGCCGCCACAGGCTTCTGGGCCTATGCCCCCTCCACAGGGATGGGGGAGGGAATGGGGTGAGGCCTGGCCTCAGAGCCACAGGGCTTTGGCCCTTGATGGAGGCAGAGCCCTGAGGCCCCCACTCCCCACCCTTTACTTCCCTTCCTGAGCCCTTTCTCTGCTCCAGTTATGAAGAAATGGACTGTAGGTCCAGCAGCCAAACCCTTGTCTGAGACATGCCTCCAGCCTGCCCTTCCCAAGGGGGGGCAGCTTTCCCTACCTCATCCCAACATTGCAACTGCTATTTCTAGTAATAGTAACAATGAGGAGAGTTACCACTACAGAGCTCACCATTTATGGCGTGCGGGCAGGCTCTGTGTTGAGTGGCCTTTCAACAACATTTGAGGTGGATTCTATGATTATACCCATTTTCCAGGCAAAGAAACTAAGGCTCAGAGGGTGGCCTCCCCAGGAATCATGCAGCAAATCAGTCAGAGCTGAGACAAGAACCCAGGGCCTTAGACGAACATTATTTCTCTGCACCTACTCCCAGTCTAGAAGATGGGGGCAATTATATGCACTTATACCACAAGGACCTGGTGAGAATAGGATAAAATTATGCATGGAGACCATTTAGCACAGTGCCTGAGGTGGCAGGGCAAAATAATGCTGCTGTTGTTATTATATTAATGCTAGGAAAAGTATTAGTATCAGAATTATTATTATTATTACCATTAGAGTTGTCGATAGAATTTAAATGAATAATAATTATTAGTTCTAGAATTAGTATTAATATTCATAAAGTACTCGTGTTAGATTACAGTTAGTATTATTATTACTGTCACTATTAAAATTAGCATTAGTGCTCATATCAATATTAGAACATTAGTAATTAGAATTAGTACTGGTATTGGTGTCAGCATATTATTAGCATTAGTACTAGAATTAGTAGTAGTGCTGATAAAAAAGGGCCAAATACTATCCTTCGTATACAGTAGGTACCCAATGAATAAATAAGAATACTTAATATTTATTGAGATTTCAGAATCAAATGAGTTAAAATCACTTAATGGATTAAATCTCATTTAGTCACCCTAATCACCCTATGGAGTAGCCGCTATTATTACCCCATCTCTTCAGATGAGGAACTGAGGTCCAGAGAGGACGGTAACTCACCCAAGGCCACACGCCAGTCGGTGATAAGGGCAGCCTATAAATGAGGGTGGGCTGGCTCCAGAGTGGATGTCCTGAAACCATCGCCACTTGAGTCAGAGGAGTCTTTGTCCTTGTTCTTACTGACGAGGGCTTGGCACAGAGTGGGGCACAGAGCAGGAGCTCGATAAATGGCCTTGCTCTCTTTCCTCCTCAAATCTCCCATTTTGCATATGAGGACACTGCGGCCCAGAGAGGTGAGATGAGGATGGTAAACTCCCTCTGGGGTGGGCCAGTGAGTGAGCAGACCCTACTGACCCAGGGCTCCAGCCTTGCCCTCTGCCCTTGGTGGGTCTCAGTCTCCTCATCTACAGAACGGGTGGTCAGGGGAGCTCCCTGTCCCATGGAGTCCCAGGGCCATTGACTGGTTAGTCTTACCCACTGTCCTACAGGGACCCAAGTTGGACACCTACTGCATACATGTGTGTTCAATGATTTTACATGGGGAAAGTGCCCAGAACAGGCCAGGCACAGGTCTGTGCCAGCAACGAGACACTGGTCCTTGTCACCGTTGTTACTATTTGGGGGAGGTAGGACAGGGCAAGAAGGTGGGGACTGAGGCGCAGGGCCCAGTGACTCTCTGGAGGTCCCTCTCAGCAAGTTGAGGGCAGAGCCACAGGCCACATGGGTCCACATCAATCCACACCCCCTCCCACCCCACCCTGGCACCACCTGCCCAGGGCATACCCCAGGCTGCTGCCTGGAGTCTCATGGACTTCCTCTCAGACTCTCTGTTTCTGAATCTCTGTCTCTGTCCCCCTCTCTACATCATCTTTTTCTCCCTTCTCAGATTCTCCACCTGTATCCTTGGCCTCTGTCACTTTCAGGCTTTATCTTTCCCCTTCTGTCCATCTCTACCTGTCTCCCACTCTCTTTGCCCCTCTTTCTATCTGTCCTTAACTGTCTCCGGCTCTCTCTGTGCATCTCTCACCCCTCTCTGTCTCTCATTCCTTTCTGTGCCCTCTGTCTCCTCCCAGCTCTAGATCTCTTTCTCTCTGTTTATCTGCATCTCCCCATTCCCATCTCTCTGTCTCTCTGCCTCTCTCCCTTCTCTATCCCTTCAATCCTCCTTCCCTTCCCCCACCCTATCCTACTCAAGGGCCCACAGAGGAACCAGCCCCAAGTCCCACCTGTTTCCCGCCTCCAAAGCCGCATGGCGGGCAAGAAGTTGAGGGCAAGGAGTTGAGGCCGCTGTCCCTGGGTGTCCCCCACCGAGCCCCGCCCCCCATCCCAAGACAGCCTGTTACCACCGCGGAGCCAACAGCCACACTGGCCTCCATCTGATAAGACTTATCTGCTGCCCCAGGGCAGGCCGGAGCTGGCGTAAGCCCCAAGTGGGGCGCTGAGTGAATGTGCCTCTGCCTCCCTCCAGTCCTGGCCTGGTCCCCAGGGTGGGCCTGGGTCCTGAAGATGTCCCACGGACATCTTGATTCAAATTCCCACCAAACCTCTTTGAGCCTCATTCTTGTCACCTGCAAAATGGGTACAGTCACATACCTCCTCTCCCTTTGGCCAGGAGGACACATACATAAGGGCCCAGCCCACACCTGGCTAAGCACACAGTAGGGGCTTTACAAACACTCACTGAAAAGCCCAGAGGGGTCATGAAACCACATCTGCTATTTTCATTTTATCTTGGCTTCAGCCCATTTTGTTTGGCTGGACACTGAAATCCACAGAAGCCCAAGTCAAACAGGGTCCAAGAATCCATGGGGTGGGCAGGTGGGGTGGAGGAAGGCCCCCACTGCCCAAGAGGTGCCCCACAGGAGGGGGGCCCGCCCCCTCCCCTGGCCCGCCCCACCCACTGGGGCACCAGCCACTCCCTGGGGAGGAGGGAGGAGGGAGAGGGGAGGGAGGGAGGGAAGGAGGAAGGGAGCCTCAAAGGCCAAGGCCAGCCAGGACACCCCCTGGGATCACACTGAGCTCGCCACATCCCCAAAGCAGCTGAACCCTCCGCACCAACCAGCCCAGGTCAGTCTCAGCCCTTCAAGAGCCCCCAGCAAGGCAAAGCCCGGGCCTGCTGCCCCTTACTTCAAGGCTATTCCCCCAGCTTGCTCTAGGCTCCCCAACCCACCACTGGTCCCCAAAGTGTCTACCACCCCTGAATCCCCTGACAGCTCCTCCAGACCACCTCTGTCTTTCCAACCCCCATCTCTACCCCAAATCTACTCCCCAAACCCCACCTCTCTCTGCCCTGACTCCCATCCACTCCTTCCAAGATATCTATGCTCCCCTGATCCCTTAACTCTGCCCACCATACCCCACCTCTGCCCCCTGAAACATGCTTTCATCCTGCCAAATCCTACCTCTGCCCCAAATCTGACTTTCACTCGCCCAAACTTGTCTCTGTCTCTGAATTCTCCACAAAGGCTCACTCTTGTCCCCCCCATACCTATTTCTGCTCCCCAAGCCCTTGTCTACTCCACAACATCCTTGTCTCTGCCCCCAATCCTCTCTCTGACCCCCCAAACCTGTCTCTGGCCTGCCAAACCCTAGCTCCATGCTCTTACCACCATCTCCACCTCTCAAACCCCATATTTGTTCCCTGTGACTTCTCTCTGATGCCCTAAAACCATCTCTGCCCCAACCCTTTGTCACTCCAAACACCAAGTCTACCCCCCCAAAATCTGTTCTGTCACATGAATCCTCACGTCTGCCTTCCCTAAACCCCATCTTAGCCCCCAAATATTTTTGTGTCTCCCCAGGTGTCCTCTCTGGCCCCAAATCTTTCTGTTCTCCAATTCTATCTCTGTTCTCAAACTCCTCCTGTGCTTCCATAAGCCATCTCTAATTATCAGACACATTTCTGCCTGCCTGTCCAAACTCCACCTCCGCTCCAGCAAAACCCCTGGACCCTCAGACTTTTCCATGACTCTTGGAATCCACCCCGACCCCTAAACTACATCTCCAACTTCTCAACTTTCTCTCTCTCAAACTTTGCCTCTGATCCCCAACCCTGTCTCTGCTTTCCCAACTTATTTCTGATCCCAAAATGGGACCTTTCAAGCAGACCTTTCTCTGCTCCACAAACCCATATCTGCTTACCCCAAACTCCATAGCTGTTCTCCGAACGTCTGACTCCTCAACCCCGTACCTAATCCTCAAACTCCACCTCAAACTCTCCCAAGAGTCATCTGCCCCCATATCCCAGCTCTGCTCCCTTCAGTCCCGAGGGACCCTCCCTTGAGGGCTGGGATAGGGACGTTACCTGGGGTGAGGGGCTGGGCGGAGGGAGAGTTGAGGATGCCGGCCTGCTGCCTGCTGCCCGTTGGGGCAGCACTTACTCTAGTGGGGCAGCTGATAAGGAGCTTTCATATCCCCCAGCCTCGAGATAAACTTTATCTCTGTCCGGAGAGTGATAACTAGGGGTGGGGGGGGGGCTGGGCCCCTGCCATGGGAGGGGTGGGCAGTCCTGGACCTGTCAAGGTACAAGGTGCAGGGACGGGGGGCAGTGGGGCTGGAGGGAGATTGGGGGTGGTGGTGAGGTGAGAATGAGGGGATAAAGGAAGAGTGGTGATAGAGACAAAAAGAGCAAGAGACAAACAGAGACAGAGAGAAGGGAGGAAAAAACAAAGAGAGATGGAGAGAGAAAAGAAGCAAAAGACAGAGACATGAAGAGAAAGAAGAAAAACAGAGACTCAAAGAAAGAGTAAGAGAGACAGAGAGACAAGAAAGAGGGGGAGACCCAGGAACAGAAAAGGAGAGCGAGACAGGAACTCAGAGAGAGATACAGATAGAATCATGGTGAGACAGAGAGGAAAGAGATGGATGAGGAGATGAGGAGGCAAGACACTCTCCCTAGGGAGAAACAGCAGGTGCCCTGGGCCCTAGAGGAGGTTGGTGGTGGGCACACTGACAGGCCCATCTCTAGCCCAGCACGACCCCTAACCCCGGGCCCAACTCTTAGCCTGTCTATACAATGGGTCACATAAGCGGGGGAAGATGGTCTTCTCTATATTCGTCACTCCACCCTACAGACAGGGAGACCAAGGCCTTCAGATTCACTGGGCAAGTCAGGGGCAGGGGTAGGTTTCTTGGCTCTTCATCTGGGGCTGTGTGCAGGAGGGTGTGTTCATGGGTACGGGAATAGTCAGACAGACATGGAAATAAGGCCAGAGGACCCAGAGACAGAAACTAAGGAAGAGACAAACAAGCAGAAAGAAACAGAGTGGGAGAGATGTACAGACATTCAGAGAGATGAATGGAGAGGGAAAAAGAGAAACAGAAAAAGATTCAGAGAGCAAAGAAAGAGAGAGAGAAACAAAGAGATAAAAAGAGAGATAAAGAAGGAGAGAGACAATCAGACAGAGACATGGGAGGACAGAGAAAGGGAGGGGGAAAACATTAGACATTTATAAAAGCACAGAAAGAGAGAGCAAGATGTATCATGGGAGCATAGAAAAATGGGAGGGAAATACAGAGAGCCAGACTTGAGAAGAAACAGGGTCAGGGAAAAAGAGACACAGGGAGACAGAGATACACACAGGGAAGGACAGAGGCAAAGGGGCAGAGAGACCAAGCTGCCTTCTCCTAAGTCCTAGCTCGAGCCCTGTCACCACCTCCTAACCGGCAGATAGGGAAACTGAGGCCTGAGGATGGTAGGGACTGAAGGAACTTGAAAGCAGAACTATGGCAGACCTCCCCAGGGGACAGGGTATGGGTAGAGGGAACACCTCCCACCTGTCCCCCTCCTCAGAGGAAGCCAGTGGCCTTGGGGTGATTTCAAAAGTTGGGCGGGGATGGCAGAGATAAGCAGTGGGGGTACTGACCCCCCCATGGAGCAGGGAGGAACTGAGGGGCCCTCCGTCTGCAGACCCAACGGAGGTGGGGGAGGGGAGAGTCAAGCCGGAAACCATGGGGTTTCTGAGAAAGTCAGAAGGCAAGATGCAACAGATAGGGATGAAGTTGGGGAGCACAGGAGGGTGAACCCCAAGGTCCAGGGGGGTGACCAAGGAGTTCAAGGGACTCTGGTTCCACACCCCAGCCCACCCCACCTCGATTCTTTTAGAGGCGGAGGGGAGAAAGTGTGGGGGCAGAGGGAGAAGAGGAAGTGGAGGAGGAGGAGGAGAGGAGAAAATGAGGAGAGGGAGAAAGAGATGAGCAGAAGGGGAGGGAGAGGAGAAGGATGAAGACAAAAGATGGGAGGGGAGGGAAAGGGAAGAGAAGGAGGAGTGGAGCCGATATAGAAAGGGAAGGGGGAGATGGCTGAGCAAAGGGGAGGTGGAGAAGGAGGAGGAGGAGGAAGAGATGAAGGGAGAGAAGGGGACCAGGGCGAAGAGGAGGAGGGGGAGAGGAAGAGGGGAAGAAGAGAGAAGAGGGAGGGAGGCAGGAGTAGAAAGAGAAGGAAGAAGGGGAAGAGGAGAAGAAAGAAGGGCAGCTGAGAGGAGGGAGGAGGAAGAGACGGGGGAGGGAGGAGGGCGAGGAGAAGAAAGGGAAGGGGAGGAAGAGGAGGGTGTGGAAGAAGGAGAGGAGGAGAGGAAAGATAAATGAGGAAGAAGGGGAAAGGAGCAGGATGGGGAGTGAGAGGATGGAGTGGAAGATAAGGGAGAGATGAGGGAGGGGAGAGAGGAAGAGGAGGGGGAGAGGAGGCAAGAGGAGGGTACTAGGGAGATGAAAAGGGGGGATAAGAGGATTGAGGGGATGGAGTGGGAAGAGGGAGAAAGGAGGGAAGAAGGGGTGGAGAGGGGAGAGGAGGGCTTCTGTGTCTGAAGACCCCTCCTGTGCTCACAGGTCAAACCCCAGAGGCCCCATGGAGTTCCCTGGCCTCGGGGCCCTGGGGACCTCCGAGCCCCTGTCCCAGTTTATGGATCCTGCCTTGGTGTCCTCACCACCAGAATCGGGGGTCTTCTTCCCCTCTGGGCCTGAGGCCTTGGATACAGCAGCCTCCTCCACCGCCCCCAGCACCGCCACGGCTGCAGCTGCTGCACTGGCCTACTACAGGGATGCTGAGGCCTACAGACACTCCCCAGGTACCTAACTTCTTTGGGTAGCTGTCTTGGCACTGGTTCCGTGATATTGGGGTTGCCATGGAGACCCTTAGCTAAGGCAGAATCCTACTAAGAAGTCATCCTGAAAATGGCCGGAAGCCTTCACGTGGCTGTGCTGACCCCTAGTTAAGTCCAGACCTGGGAATGCCAATGCTCCCCAGCCTGCCATCTTGGGATAGCCATACTGGGAAGCAATGTTGGAAGTAGGTGGTGGCCCGAGTTGCCAACTGATCTATGGGCTCCAAATCCCAACAAGTCATCCTCAAAGCCCACCTGGAAATGGCTGGAGGTTATTTCAGTTGCCAGAGTGACCAGTGGGGCTCAGGACCCAGGAGTCACCCAATGGCCAGTAGCTATTCTGGTCACCTGTAGAAAGGTTGGAAACTTGGCCACCATGTTGGGGCTCTTGGGCATCATTAGACCCTGAAAGCAAGATGACTTTAGACTGATTGCTCCTCTTCTTTCCTCCTCCTTTTCCATACCCCCCAATAGTCTTTCAGGTGTATCCACTGCTCAACTGCATGGAAGGCATCCCAGGGAACTCACCATATGCTGGCTGGGCCTATGGCAAGACCGGGCTCTACCCTGCCTCGACTGCGTGCCCCACCCGCGAGGACTCCCCTCCCCAGGCCCCAGAAGATCTGGATGGGAAAGGCGGCGGTAGCTTCCTGGAGACCTTAAAGACAGAGCGGCTGAGTCCAGACCTCTTGACACTGGGGCCTGCACTGCCTTCATCAATTCCGGTCCCCAGCAGTGCCTATGGGGGCCCTGACTTTTCCAGTACCTTCTTTTCTCCCACTGGGAGCCCCCTCAATCCAGCAGCCTATTCCTCCCCCAAGCTTCGTGGAACTCTGCCCCTAACCCCCTGTGGTGAGGTTCTCAAAAAGGGACTGGGAGGTGGGGGTTGGGGGCGGGCGGGGGTGTCCAGGGCGAAGCTGGACTGAGCCTGGCTCCCTCTTCCCCTCCGTCTACCCCACCAGAGGCCAGAGAGTGTGTGAACTGCGGAGCAACGGCCACCCCGCTGTGGCGGCGGGACAGGACGGGCCACTACCTGTGCAACGCCTGTGGCCTCTATCACAAGATGAATGGGCAGAACAGGCCCCTCATCCGGCCCAAGAAGCGCCTGGTAAGACCCAGGCCTGCCTCCACCGCTGTGCTCACCCTGTGCAGGGATCCCAGTCCGCATGCTCTACAAGAACCCACATCCCCCACCCCTTCCCCATCCACACAGGAAGCCAGCTTTTGTACGGGGCCGCCTATCCTCAACCTATCCTCACGGTCTGCAAGCAGGAACCCCATCCTCTCCCTGCACTGCAGTTTTCATCCTCGGCTTCACACTGGGATCACCTTGGGGCACTTCGAAACCACTAGGGCCTGGGGCCCTCCCCACATGTGCTGGTTTAATTGGTCTGGGATGCCGCCTGGGCATCAGGACCGTTTCTAACCCCCAAGTGATTCCAGTGGATGGCCAAAGTTGGGTACTACTGGTGTATTCCCCCATATAGTACCCAAAACCCCTACCCCGGCCAGGAAGTCCTGTCCTCACCCACACAGAACCCCCAGCCCTCGCCCTGTCGGAAACCCTGCCTTAACCTGACCCTCACCTCTTTCAGTCCTCCACCCACCAGTGTGCTCATCCTCACATTCTCTCTCCCCCAGATTGTCAGCAAACGGGCAGGTACCCAGTGCACCAACTGCCAGACAACCACCACCACACTGTGGCGGAGAAATGCCAGTGGCGACCCTGTGTGCAATGCCTGCGGCCTCTACTACAAGCTACACCAGGTGCCCCGGGGCCCCTCGGAGCCTCCCTCCTCTCCTCCCGCTTCCCTTCCTTCTCCGTTTGTTATTCTCTCTCTTCCTCCATCCCCCCTCCACCTTCCCCACCCCTCCCTCCTCCACTCCTTCATCGCCTTTCTTCCTCCTGCTCCCTCCTCCTTCCTCCTCCCTTGGCCATCAGCTAACTTCCACTCCCCCGTCCTAGACCAGGGGCAGCTCCGATTAGCCTGAAAGGCTTTCCCAAGCTCAGGGCCTCACAACCTCGGGATTCTTGAGAATGATACCTGTGCCACACCAGGGGCGCACTCCCTAGTCCTTGAACCAATTCCCTATTCTTAAGAAGTGGGGTGGAGAGAGCATCCCTGGAGGAGACATAGAGGCAAGATGTGCAGTTGGGAAACACCCATGGCCTCCCTCTTGGCAGGTGAACCGACCACTGACCAT
This sequence comes from Balaenoptera ricei, assembly GCF_028023285.1. Taxonomy (NCBI): domain Eukaryota; kingdom Metazoa; phylum Chordata; class Mammalia; order Artiodactyla; family Balaenopteridae; genus Balaenoptera; species Balaenoptera ricei. Next base: position 44,324,658 of record NC_082660.1, read on the forward strand.
GCGGAAGGATGGTATCCAGACTCGAAACCGCAAGGCATCTGGAAAAGGAAAAAAGAAACGGGGATCGAGTCTAGGAGGTACAGGAGCAGCTGAAGGGCCAGCTGGCAGCTTCATGGTGGTGGCTGGGGGCAGCAGTAGTGGGAATTGTGGGGAGGTGGCCTCAGGCTTGACATTGGGCCCGCCTGGTACTGCCCACCTCTACCAAGGCCTGGGCCCCGTGGTGCTGTCAGGGCCTGTTAGCCACCTCATGCCTTTCCCAGGGCCCCTGTTGGGCTCACCCACAGGCTCCTTCCCCACAGGTCCCATGCCTCCCACCACCACCACCACTGTGGTGGCCCCACTCAGCTCATGAGGGCACAGAGCATGGCCTCAGGGCAGGGGTTGGTGTCCCTCCCCTCTTGTAGCCAGATGTCTGTCCAACCCAACCCTCTGGGCCCCAGACAAGCCTTGGCGTGGACGTTCAAAGCTTTTGTAAAATAAAACCACCAGAGTCCTGAAATTGAATGTGTGAGTCTGTGTGGGACTAAATAAAGAACAGTGGTGGGGGGTTGTGTATCAGTGTCCATGATTCTTTGGTGACAGTGTGTGGCTGCCGTGTGTGACCATGTGAGATGGCACGCGACGCTTCACGATTGTAACAGAATATGTGACACCGCGTGTGACAGCGTCCAGGTTGTATGAGACAGCACGTGCAGCCACACGTCATGGTGAGAGCCGGTGTGCAGCGGGCAGTGGGGATGAGGCTGTATGAGACGATGTGCGTGACTCCAGACGCCTGCAAGAGGCTGGGCACGGGTGACTGTGTGAGCGGATGTGGAGGTGTGCCCGCGACAGCGTGTGCTGAGGAAACACGTGGGGTTGTGCACCACTCGGGGTGACCTTTGAGACAGCATGACAGCATATGCACTGGGCACAGAAGTGGATCCATACACATTTTGGAACGTTGAACAAGAACTACTGTGTGACAGTGTGTGAGGCATAACAGTGTGACCATGAGGGTCTGCGTGTCAGGATGTCTCTGTGGGTCTGGTGATGACAGTATTTCTGTGCAAGTCTGTGTGTGTGTGAGCATATTGTGTGGCGTGGGCCATGTCAGTGTCTCTAAGTGGCTGACAATGGGAGCAGCCCTGCGTACACTTATTTATGGAAGTGTCAACATGTATAGTTTCAGTCGGTGTAAGCTAGGGACCCTCTTCCAAGGGACATTAGACATGCTGAGGACAGGAAAGGGAGGAAGGGGTGGGGCAGGAATGGTAGCTGTCAAGAAGGTCAGAAGGCCAGTATGGGACCATGAGGTTGTCCATAGGCCTTCCTGTCACTCATCTCTTATCTCTTTCAGCCCAGCTCAGCCTGCAGCCCTGTGGGAAATGGTAGAGAACGAGAGGGGTAGATTAGGAGGACAAAATAGCCTCTGGGGGTGATATTTAGACCCTGGAGGTCGGGGAGCTCCCCACAGTACCATCTCCCTCCCCAACGCACCTATTCACCTGGGTGAACTGCTCCCCCCAGGGTGGAATCTGTACTTCCATTTAACAAACCCTTACACAGAAACAGTCACCCAGTCAGGTGACATCCTAAGCCAGACAGGTTAAGTGGCTCGCCCGAGGCCACACAGCTGATGGCACAGGGTTAGCCGGGCTCCGTGGCTCAGGTTTCCCAACGGCTCCTAACAGCAAGCAGCGCCTTTAATTGAGTGCTCACTGTGAGTCGGCAATGGCTGAGAGGCTTCAGTTGCTTTAGTTCATGAATACCTGAAAAAAAAAAAAAGACTGAGGGAAGTACACTCATGCTCCTTTTACTAATGAAAAACTGAGGCTCAGAACTTGCCCTGATCACGCTGAGTTTAAGGAGTGGACTTTAGATGGGCGACCCTCCCCCACCAAAGTGAGCCTTGCTCACACTTAACTGGGCTGCTTCTCTTTGCAGCTTCTCCCCCCTGAAGCCCCAGAGGTGGGGACTGTGGGCCCGCACATCCTGAACACAGTATGGGTGAGAAGCTGTCCTCAACAGAACAGCACCCTTTCAGCAAGTCACCACACTAGCCCACTCGAGAATCACAGTAGTCCACGCTCCTTACAGGAGCGTGCCCTGGCCCTGTAAAAGCCTCCTGCCTGGCTGCCCCACGGAACCCCAGCCCTCTTACCCTGGAGGAGCCCCTGTCTTCGTCTTGAACAGAAACCCCTCTCACGGCACTTCCCTGGTGGTCCAGTGGCTAAGACTTCACGCTATCAGTGCAGGGGGCCCGGGTTCGATCTCTGGTCAGGGAACTAGATCCCACATGCATGCTGCAACTAAGAGTTCGCATACCACAACTAAAGAGCCTGCATGCCGCAACTAAGGAGCCCACCTGCCACAACTAAGACCCGGCGCAACCAAATAAAATAAATACATAAATAAATATTTAAAAAAAAGAAACCCCTCTCAGAACCTGTGTGGAAATGTGCCTGGCCCCGCCTTGTTCAGGAACCCCAGTCCTCACTCCCTATAAGAACGGCTGCCCTAGCCTGGTACAGGAATCTGGTTCTGGAACTCTAAGGGAACCCTTTCTCTAATTATCAACAGGAAACCCATCCTGAGTCCGGACAGGAACACCAGCCCTCACCTTGCACAGGAGTAACCCCAGTCCTCCCATATGGCACAGGAACCTCTGCCTTACTCTGGTTAGGAATCTCTGAGCTCACACTGTAAGGAAGTTCCTGTACCACCCCTAACAGAAATGCCTGTCCTGACCCTTTCCCCAAGCCTCAATCTCTTTATAGGAATCCTGTCTTGACCTTGGACAGGACGCCTCTGTCCTCACACTGTACTGGAGCCGTGCCCTCCAGGTAGCATTTTTAAAATACTTCGCTCACAAGAAAATCTAGTGAGTATAGAAAATCTAGACTGAGTGTAGAAGCCCTTGCCTCCACGGTTGACAACGACTCCCTCCCGACGTCACTCTGCACAACAATCCTGATCTCGTGACCCACCCCGTAGAGTACGCAGGAACCCATGGTCTAACTCTCAACATGAACCTCAGTCTTGAACTTACACAGAAAACCCTTTCCTGACCCTGTGTCAGGGACGCCTGTCCTGATCCTCTACTTTAAGCCCATATCTCATCCGATACAGGCACCTATGGCCTCACCTGGCACAGGACTCCCTTCCCAGACACTGTACAGGGCTTCTCATCCTCATCCTGTGTTAGCTCCATGGCCCTGACCCTCTACAGGAAGCCTTGAATACAACTGTACTGGAACTTCTGACCAGACTCTCTGCAGAAAACCTTTTCTTGACTCTCAACAGAAATCCTTAACTTGACTCATTTATAGGAAACTCTGACCTGATCCTTTATAGCAACTCCTAACCTTCCCCTCTGGAAATACTCTCCTGACCCTGCACAGGAAGCCCTGTGACTCTCTATGACAGCCCCTGCCCTGGGCTTGTCCCAGAAGCCCCACACTCGCCCTGCATAGGAGCTACCGTCCTGAGCCAACAGTAGAAACACTAATCTGAATCTCTGAAGGTGACAGTGTCCTACCTCTGCACAGGACCTCTGTCCTGACCCTGCGTGGGACCACCCTCTGAGTCCCATCAGGAACTTGTGTCCTGAGCTGGTACAGAAAACCCCACTCTCACCCTCAACAGGAACCTCTGACTTGAGAGACATCCAAGAAATGAACCAGCATAAAAACACCTGTACTGCATAGAAACCTCTGCTCTGACCTTGTTAAACAATCCAGAATCTGAATCACCATGATCACCTGTCCCGAGCCTGTACAAGAACCCCAGGCCTAACCCCTAATAGGATCACCTGATCTGCGTCTCTGGGAACCTAGCTCTGATCCCATGCAGAAATACCTGGCCTGAGTATGTTGTGATCCTCTGGCCTGACCCTCTACAGAAAACCACCCTTCTGGCCTCTAAAGGAACAGCTAATCTTAATCTGCACGAGAAAAAAATGCCTTCACATTCTTCCCTCTCACTCTACAATGTCTCCAACCTTCATATGTTTCTACAAACCTGCCTTACCAGATAATAGAATCATTCTCCTGACCCCAGACAAGAGACACTAACTTGACCCTATAGAGAAACCCCTACACCTACACAAGAACCCCTGTGCTGATACTTTAAAGAGAATTCTCTATAGCAGTGCTGTCCTAAAGAAATACAATTTGAGTCACATGTGTAATTTAAAATTTTCATGTAGCTGCATTAAAAAGCAAAAAAACCCCACAAAAAACAAGTGAAGTTAATTTTAATGATATATTTTACTTTACCCAATATAGTTAAATACAGTTGACCCTTTAACAACGAGAGGGTGGTTATGGGTGCTGACACCCCTAGGCAGTAGAAAAATCCGTGTATAACTTTATAGTCATCCCTGCATATCCTCGGTTCCTCCATATCTGCAGTTTCACATCTGTGGATTCAACCAACCTCAGGTCATGTAGTACTGTAGTATTTATTAAAAAAAAGCTGCATATAAGTGGACCCACTCAATTCAAACCCGTGTTGTTCAAGGATCAATAGTATTTCATTTCAATATGCAATCAATATAAAAGTTATTGACATATTTAATTTTTTATACTAATTTTTTTGGAAATCCAGTGTGTATTCTACACTTACAGCACACCTCAAGTTGGACTAGTCACATTTCAAGAGCTCAGCAGCCCCACGTGGCTAGTGGCTACCACATTGGACAGCATAGCTCTGTGAAGTCTATAGACTCCTGTAGCAGGCACTGCTATAGGCTCTTCAAACCTGTCCCTTTTCTTCCTAAGCTCACACACTTTTCCAACTTCCCTTACAGTTAGATGTGGACATGTGACAGAGCTCTGACCCATGGAGTGTGGGCATGACATATCACACTTCCAGGCCTGGCCCATAAAAGTCTCTCACACAATCCCCCACTTTCTCTTTCCCCATCTACCAGCTGAATAGTGGGAACTCCAAGGGCTCAGAGGAGAGCAGAACTGCAAAATGGAAGTTGCCTGGGTCCATGAATGACCAGTAATAAATATTCACAGTGGATTTTGTATGAGTAAGAAACATGTATTGGGGCTTCCCTGGTGGCGCAGTGGTTAAGAATCCGCCTGCCAACGCAGGGGACATGGGTTCGAGCCCTGGTCCGGGAAGATCCCACATGCTGCGAAGCAACTAAGCCCATGTGCCACAACTACTGAGCCTGCGCTCTAGAGCCTGTGAGCCACAACTACTGAGCCTGAGTGCCACAACTACTGAAGCCCGCGCGCCTAGAGCCCGTGCTCCACAACAAGAGAAACCACTGCAATGAGAAGCCCGCGCACCACAACGAAGAGTAGCCCCTGCTTGACACAACTAGAGAAAGCCTGTGCGCAGCAATGAAGACCCAATGCAGCCAAAAATAAAATAAATTTATAAAAAAAAAAAAAGAAACGTATTTGTGAAGCCCGAGATTCTGGGTTTTACAGCAGCTAACATAATTTACCCCAATTAATAACAATCTCTTGACTGAATCTGGACATGAACACCTAATCCTAATATCTATATGAACACAGCTCTGAACCTGTACAGAAACACCTGTGCTGACCCTGAATTGGGCTGCCTAATCTCTTCATAGGAACCTGTCATGATGCAGTCTAAGGAGCCCCATCCTGAATTTGTATGGGAACCCCTAGTCTGGAGCTCCCTAGAAACAACTGATCTGCCCTGTATAGAAACCCCTGCTTAGTTCAGTAGAGGAACAACACTATAGAAACTATAGGAATCCCTATCCTCACTCTGTCCAGGAACATTTGCTTGACCCAGTACAAGAACACCAGAAATGACCTGACCCTGTCCATGAATCCCTGTCCTCACACCTCACACAAAAGGAATACTTCTCCTCAGGAAACATGTAACCTCTGCACTCAACCTGTAAAAGAATCCCAGCCAGATAAAGGAAACCAAAGACTGACACCCTACAGCAGGGATCAGCAAACTATGGCCTTCAGGCCAAAGCTAGACTGCAGCCTGTTTTTACATTTTTTAAGGGAAAGAAAGAAAATAAAGGAGACAAAGGGGAAGGAAAGGGAGGGGAGGGAAGGGGAGGGAGAGAAGAAGGAAAAGAAAGAAAGGAAAACAAAGAAAGAAAGGGAGGGAGGAGGGGAGGGGAGGGGAGGGAGAAAGAAAATGTCACAGCAGCAGTACGTGGCTTGCAAAGCCTAAAATATTCATTATCTGGCCCTTTATAGAAAAAGTTTGCCAACCTCAGCTCTACAGGAACCTCTCTTCTGACTATACAGAAAAAATAGGCCTTGGCCTTTACAAGACTTCCTACTCTTTTACTTTGCAGGCATCACAACCTCAGAACGTTCCTCAGTGTGTATCATTGTATATATGTTTTCTTTGGTGTATTTGGAGGTTTAAAAGTCTTAGGGCTGTGACCCTCTTCCACTGGGACAAAAAGACACGTTCAGGTAGAAAAAGAGTGGAAGGGAAGAGAAGGCTGGAACTGGGGTTTGCAAGAGGGTAAGAGGGCCCGGCTACTGGGCGGCGGGGCTGTCAATCTGTTAGTTAGTCAGCGATGCTGAACCCCAGACCGCTTATCTCTCCCGCCCCAGCCTACAGCCCGGTAGGAAATGGTGAAGAATGAGAGAGGGAGATTAGGAGGACAAACCGGCCTCCTACGGGGCTGACATTTAGGCATTTAGACACGGTGTGGGGGGAGTTGGGGGGTGGTGCACAGTGGCAACTCCCCCTACCCCCTAGGCACACACTTTCTATTACAGCTTGGGAGCAGAGGTGACCCAGTGGAGGGGGCCGACAGGGAGAGCCGCCACCCAAAGAAAAACTCCCCTCCTGAGGTCCATTCTGGCTCCGGCACTATAATTACCACAATTTTCCAGATGAAGAAACTGAAGCCCAGAGATGCTCAGTAACTTGCTCAAGGTCACATGGCTAAGTCGCATAACCTCAGTTTCCTTATCTTCAAAGCAGCCTTAAGGAACTACCTCATAGAACTGTGGCCTGCGACAATGCCTGTCACATAATACTTGCTATCATCACAGTTATTTGCCTCTACTAAGACTCCTTCCGCTCCACCATTCATTTTCGCGGCAGAATATTAATAGCCAACAATTGGTGAGTGCTTCCTATGTACCACCTTGGTGAATATGAACTCAGAAAATCCTCACATTTATTAACATCACCACTCCCATTTTGGCCGCCACCAGCCTTGTCCAGTTTCCACCGTGCTCCAGGCCCACCAGCCCGCCCTCACTACGTCATCACGGCGCGCAACGCGGGAAGCCACTGGGACGAGAGAAGACGCCCCTTCCTAACGGCCTTGCTTGCTTGCTTGCACTCTTGAGTTAATCGCACGGTACAGTTGGCGCCGGTCCGGAGGGCTCCTAAGGTAACTGGACAGGGACGGAGGGACGGCGGCCAAGGCCGCCAGGACGACAGCGGCGGTGGTTGGGGGAGGGGCGAGTTTGACCCCGAGTGCATCGTCCAGCCGCTGGCGCGCGCTTCATACGGGCGCAGCACGGCCCGTGTCGCCAGCTCTCACGCAGACCCGCAGTTTGTGAGTTCGCGGGAGGTGTGGCCCGCACGAGGGGCGCGGCCTTGCGGCAAGATCCCCAATGTGGGAGGGATTGGGGCGGGCTGTAGAGAGCCCCTGCCCAACGGAAAAGAGGGGACTCAGGGAATTTTGAGGCGTAAGCCAGGGGCGGAGTTTGAGAAAGGGGCTGCGCCCGCGTCGACAGCGGGGGCGAGAAGGGGGAGGGGCTAGCGGGAGGTGGCTCGGAACTGGCTGAAGGGGCTTGGTGAAGCGTTAGGGATTGGGCCTGGGTAGGGGGTGGGGCCTGGTGGAAGGAAAGGGGCAGTCCCCTGAGGAGCTGGGCTTGTTGAAACGTTAGGGGCGGGATCTAGCCAAGTGGAAGGTGCCGGTCGGGCCAGTAAGGGGTGGAGTTAAGTGGATCGTTAAGGGTGGAGTCGGGGCCCTGGCTGGGTCTGGCTGAGTGAAAAAGTGGGTGATTATCCCGGGAGATTGGCTGGAATGGGCAGGTTTGCGAAGGGGTGGGGTCTGGGCGAGGCTTTGAGGAATGAAAGGGTCTGGGAATGGGGCTTGATAGGGCGGAAGGGGCGGTGATTAGCTGGAAAGGGCAGGCTCTAGAACGGACTGAGCCAGGGGGTTAATTGTTCTGTGAAAGGGCAAGACTTTGAAAGGAGAATGAATAGTGTCAAAGGGGTGGAGCCTAGTGGAATGGGCGGGACCAGGTAGAATGGACACCCTGCTGGAGGGAGAGAGCCTTAAGAGGCAGAGTTTAGAAGGTGGTGGGGAATAGATAGCAAAGGGATAGAGACTAGCGTAGGGGGCGGGGCCTGGGAAGGGCTGGGATGTAGGGTTTTCATGGCGTTGGGCCCCTTCGGAGTCACCTCCACCCCACCCCGCAGAAACGCGTCAGGGGTGAAGTCTCCCCAGCCATGACCTCCACCGGCCAGGATTCCACCACAACCAGACAGCGAAGGAGTAGGCACAATCCCCATTCCCCCCCCCACGACTCCAGCGTCACCTCGGTGAGGCCCCAGACCTCGGTGAGGCCCCAGACCTGCCCTAATGAGGGGGAGGGGGAGCAGCGGGCCGTGCGTGCGTTGGACTCTGACCCTTCTCTCTGTTTGGCAGAAGCGAGGTGTTAAAAAGGGTGCCGTACTCCGCTCCAGCCCCAATCTAGCGGAGGTAAAGAAGAAAGGCAGAATGAAGAAGCTTAGCCAAGCAGCCGAGCAAGACCTAGTCGTGGGGCTGCAAGGGCTGGTGAGAGGGGCCTGGCCGCAATTTAACCTCCTGTGACAATCAAAACCCTGAGCTTCTCCATCCTGGACAGTGTGGGATGTTCCCTCTGACTCAGGCCCTCAATGCATCAGTCTCTCCCATTTTTTTTCCTTGCAGGATCTGAACCGGGAGGCCAGGACACCGTCTGGCACTGGCTTGGTGTTCGATGAGCAACTAAATGAATTCCACTGCCTCTGGGATGACAGGTGAGGCTGGCTCCTCCAGGCCATACCCAAGCCATACAAAGACATACACTTAGAGCCCATTAGAAGAACGAATCCTGTCTTACTCTAGCCTAGAGACTGGAAGCAGATGACTTAGAGAGATGGGGCTCAGGCTTGAATGGGTTGTTTTCATTTAGCCAACAAACATTTATTGAGTGCCTTCTGTGTGCCGGAGATGGTGATACAAATGTGTCAGACAAGACAGACAGGGAGCTGACAGGGGAGTAGGAGAGCAGGTCACTAAACCGCCATCAGCAGTGTGAGGTGTTTAATGAAGGAGGACCTAAGACCAGAGCTTTCAAGAGTGTTTAATAGAGAACGCTAGACTAGCATCCAGGGTTCCCAGAAGGATTCCTTGAAGAAGGGATGTTTGTGCTGAAATGGAAGAATTACACTTCCCATTCAGTCACACATTACAATCCATCAGCAAATTCTTTTGGCTCTATGTTCAAAATGTATTCAGTATCTGACCTCTCCTCACCGCCTCCACTGCCACCACCATCATCACTCACCTAGACTTGCAGAGGCCTCCCTGTTTCCACCCTCACCCCTGCTGCCTGTTCTTTACACAACAGCCTAAAAAAATATGTACGAGATGATGTTCTCTCTCTTAAAGTCCTTCAAGGGCAGGGTGTTGCCCTGAAGGTAAAGTTCAAATTCTTCATCCTGGCCTCTAAGGTTCCATGTGATCTGGCTCCATGTCACCATGATGACCTCGTCAGCCAATCCTCCCCCTCATTCGCTTCGCTTCACTTCACACACACTGATCCCCTTGCTGTTCTTCCAACATACCAGGCACTCTCTCATCTCACGCCTTTACCCTGGCCAATCCCTTTTCCAGAGACTCATTTCCACCTTCTCGTCTCCTAGTTAATATTCACATCTCAAGGAGACCCTCGGAGAGGGCTTTGCCTAGCCACTCCCCTTCCCCCACACCTGAGCGGCAAGATATTCCTAGCCCATGCCATTGTTTGTCCATTATTATACATATGTGTTTACTAGTTTAGTATCTATCTCCCCTATCCCAGTGGAAGACTCAGGATGGCAAAAGACTTCATTATTGAATACATATCTACCGTCTCCTGAGGCGCTAGGGACAGGCAGTACACAAAACAAACAAAACTCCTGCCTTCGTGGAGATTACATTTTAGAGGAGGGAGACAGATAGTAAACAAGCAAAAATCGAGTGATAAAGTGTATTAGAAAGAGAAGTGCTGTGGAGAAGCGGGAGGGAGAGTAGCAGAAAGTGCAGTGGAGGGGACTCTTCAGTTTTAAATACGATGAGCAAGGAAGGCCTTACTACCTGAGCAGGGATCTGAAGGAGGTGAGGGAGTGAGCTATGGAGACATCTGGGAGAAGATTGTCCTGGGCAGGAAGAAGAGCTAGCGGAAACGTACTTGGTTTGATTGAGGAACAGGGAGGAGCCTAGTGTAGGAGAAGCAGAGTGAGTGAGGGGGAGAGCAGTAGGAGATAGGGGTCAAAGAGGGGATGGGGCAGGTCGTGAAGGGCCTTCTGGGGCATGGGGAGGACTTTGGCTTTTACCCTGAGTGAGCTGGGAGCCAGGAGAATTTTTTGAGTAGAGGAGGGACATGACCTGATTTGAGTTTTAACCAGTGTCTGGGCTGCTGTGCAGAGAAGGGACTGTTGGGGGAGCAAGGGCAGAAGCTGGGAGGCCAGCTGAGTGCAATAGCCCAGGCGAGAGGTAATGGTAGCAGCAGTGGGGGTGATAGGAGAGGGCCAGGCTCTGCATATATCATGAGAACGGAAACCAGCAGGCGCCAGGGATGACTCCAAAGTTTCATGCGTCAGCAGCTGTGGAAGGGCAGATGGGGAAGATGTGCAGAAGCAGATGTGGTGCTCACCAGTGTCATATGTATCTGTATCTATATCTGTATTTGTATCTCTGTCAACCCAGCTTCCCTGAAGGCCCTGAGCGGCTCCATGCCATCAAGGAGCAGCTGATCCAGGAGGGCCTCCTGGATCGCTGTGTGTCCTTTCAGGTGAGTCCCCCAGCCGACATCCTGGGCAGAGGGCAGCAGCTGGTGGGACAGCCAGAGCCTTAGCCCTTTATTCCTCATGTCTCCCCAGGCCCGATTCGCCGAAAAGGAGGAGCTGATGTTGGTTCACAGGTGAAGGCTTGGGAGCCTGGTAGGGATGGGGAGGAGGCTGCCCTGGGCCAACCAGGGCAGGCCAGATGCTTTGGGAAGGAATGTCATGGGCTCCGTGGTCTTGGGCAAGTCACTGAGCCTCTCTGAATCTCAGTGTCATCGCCTGTAACTTGGGGGCTAGTAAACATGAGCTCCTCAGGAGGGCTTGATGTGTGTCGGGTGCTTAGAATGGTGCCTGACATATCATGAGTCCCTGATGAGCTCTTTTTGTTATTATAATCTGATGTGTAAACAGATGATGGATATGTGGACAGAGTGATCAGGGGGTTCCCCCAGGGGGCTGAAGGAACCCAGAGTAAGAGGCCTGATGTGGTATGGCTCAAGGAAAGTTAGTGTGGCAGAGGGGGTATCTGAGCTGAGCTTTAAGAGCAGAAAAAGAATGAGTCCCATGAAGCAGAAGGCTGAGGAAAGGGAGATGCAGACAGCTGGAACTGTCTGGCCAAAGACCTGGAGGCAGGATTTGATGTGGCCAGAGCAGAGGGCAAGGGTTGTTACTGGAAATGAGGCAGGCTGGGGAAGAAGCAGGGAAGGTATCCTACATCCCAGCTATTCCCCAGATTGACAATTGAGGAGGCCTGACTTGTCCAGGGGTTTGGTGCATGGAGGACTCAGCTGGGAAGGGGATAGGGCCCTGGTTCAGGGCCAGGGAGGGAGGCGGGCCCCTGAATCCCATCCCCCATCTATATACCCAGTCTAGAATACATTGATCTGATGGAGACGACCCAGTACATGAATGAGGGGGAACTCCGTGTCCTAGCAGATACCTATGACTCAGTTTATCTGCATCCGGTATGGATGAGAACTGTGAGGGCAGAGGGTGGTGGCAATCCCGGGGTCCCCCATCCCCACATCCACCCCACCTTGGAGGGGGGCAGCTGAGTGGACAGGGCTGCTGTCTCCCTCACTCCCTCTCTGGCTCCCCACTGTCTCTCCAGAACTCATACACCTGTGCCTGCCTGGCCTCAGGCTCCGTCCTCAGGCTGGTGGATGCAGTCCTGGGGGCTGAGATCCGGAATGGTATGGCGATAATCAGGTAGGACCCACTAGCATAAGGCTTTTTTACATTACAAAAAAATTCCTTTCTCAAATGTAAAAGGTAATGGTGTGGGAAGTATATTCACATGGTTCAAGAATCAAATGTTAAAAAAGGTTAGGGGTCAGGTACAAGTAAAAGTCCTCCCCACCCCCGTCTCCAGACACCTGCTTCCTCTCTGGAGGCAGTCGCTGTCACCAACGACTCTTGTGTCCTCCCAGAAATAGTCTGTGCCATTCATGGAATAAATACCATACTTTGTTGATTCTAAGATGTATATTTTTTTCATATTTGAAACATCTTGAAATCTGGATGCATCTTATAAACAATGGTGACTCAGAATTCCTTTGGCAGCATTTTCTGCTTTGTTATTGGCATGTAAAATCACAGTACATCTTCTCATCGTTGGCATCCCAGAAGTGATGAAATGCAGAAGACGTAGCTTTTCTCCTACCTCCCCTTTTTTAGCCACAAATTATGGTAGCACTCGACACACTCCCTGTATCATGCATTTTTCACTTATATATCTTGGAAAGCTTTTCTCTTAACAGTGTATAGCCTAGACCCATGTAGAACGCCATTATACAAATGCACAGTAAGTTAACCTGCCTGCTACCATTGGGCATTTTGGTTCTCTCCAATCATTTGCTGTTTCCAAAAAATGCTGCAGCAAATATCATCCATTTATAAACATGTTATTTCACCCTTTTTGTTATATAGGTTGTGGCCTAAGTCCCTAGGAGCAGAAGGACTTGGTATGAGGGTGTATGCATTGATAATTTTAATGAGCATTATCAAATTTCCTTCAGAGAGAGAAGAGTAGACTGGGGGTGAGGGTCTGAGGGACCCAATTACTCAGTTCCTGGCAGATGTGCAGGCATCAGCACTGGGGGAGTTGGTGGTCCAGGATTAGAGAGCAGGGAAGTGTCCATCTCTGAAGAGGAGGACCCCTCACCACCATTAATCTGTGGCCTTCCCTGCCCTTCCCAGGCCTCCTGGACACCACGCCCAGCACAGTCTTATGGACGGGTATTGCATGTTCAACCACGTGGCTGTGGCTGCCCGCTATGCTCAACAGAAGCATGACATTCAGAGGTCAGCAGCAAGCAGCAGCGTGGGTGTAATGAGGGTGGCGCAGGGTTGGGTATCTTGGTCTAGGCACTTCCCCCAGATGCTCCTTGATCTGCTTACATAGTGCCCCCCTCTCTCCCACTCACAGGGTCCTTATCGTGGATTGGGATGTGCACCATGGTCAAGGAACACAGTTCACCTTTGACCAAGACCCCAGGTATGCCCGGAGTACCACCCTAGATGCTAGACTCCCAGCCACCCGCCATCTTTACAGGCCCAGCCAGAAGGGGCCCAGGAGGGAAGGGGAAGCATTCACATTTGTTGGGCCTGCCCTGGCAACAGGTTCGGTACTGCCCTCTGCGTGTCTGCTGTCTCTTAATTTCATTCTGAGGCAGGGACTGTTGGGTTCCCCATTTTACAGATCAGGGAACTGAGGCTTACAGGTTAAGAGGTCATAGAGAGAAGAAGTTGAAGAGATGAGATTTGAGCCCACAAATGTTTGGAGATCTCGTTCACCAATTTATCCTGGAGCTGGAGTGAACCTCAAATTACTACTTTATGTTTTCTGATTATGACAATACTGCAAATTTTATTTCTTTAAAGAATTAAAGGGAGTTAGTTCCCTGGTGTCCTAGTGGTTAGGATTCCGGGCTTTAACTGTCTCTGCCGGGGTTCAATCCCTGGTCGGGGAACTGCGATCCCGTAAGCCACATGGCATGGCCAAAAAACAAACAAAAAAATTAAATATCGAAATGTCTAAAGCAGTGAGTCTCCTGTAATTCCTATCACCTCAAAAGTAACTGTTGATAGTTACAGAATTTTTCCTGTAGATGTATGAATATTCATCATTATCATTATTATTATTAACATACTACCACTACATTTTCTTCAACAACTTGCTTTTTGCATTTAACAGCATGGTGTGGACACCTCCATGTTAGTGCCTCTGAAAAGCATCTCGTTCTTTGTAAGAGCTGTACAGTGTTCCATTGTATGGCTATACCTTTGGTCATTTAACCCCAGGATGTTTATAGGTCTTCCCAGTCTTTGCTATACAGATAATTCTACAGTGAATAGTCTGGTAAATATATAATTTTATACTCCTCTGAGTATATCTGTAGGATGAATTTCCAGTTCGTCAGAGGGTCACTGTGCTTGAAAGTCTAGAATCTAGTGCCAGACTTCCCTCCAGAAAGAGAACCACCTTACCCTTCCTGCAGAAAGTGATTGAGCCCATCCTTGTCAGTAGGGGACACTACTAAATAGTTGTTGTTTTATCCAGCCTTTTATTGAATTGACTGCATAAATTCCACTTTTTCCCATGGTTCCTGAGCTCCTGTGGCCCATTATCTAGTCTAGGTTGGTTGTTCTCCAGACATTGCTTTATTATTTTCCACCATTCAGTGTTGCTGACAGATGTCTAGATGTCAGTCTGATTTTCATTCCTTTCCAATATATTTTCCTCTCTGGAAGGTTTTAGGTTCTTCTCATTATCCCTGGCGTTCTGAATTTTCACCCTGCCCCTCATTCTGCTTACCAGTGGTAGATATTTTACATCTGAAGACTCATGCCTTTCTTAAATCCTCAGAAGTTTTCTTCTATTAGATTGTTGATGATTTCTTCTACTGTGTCCTCTCTGGTCTCTCTGTTAGTCAGATGTTAGACTTCCTGGGTTGATCCTCTGTGTCTCTTATTTTTTATCTCATGTCTTCTGTCTCTTTTTTCCTTTTGCTCAGTGTCCTGGGAGATTTCCTCAACTTTACCTTGCATTCCTTCTTTTAAGCTTCAAGAGCACTTTCTTCCTCTCTGTGTTTATGCTCTACTAAGCTTTAGTTTAGTTGTTTTCCTTGTCTTCATAATCGTATTTTAAGGGCTATCCAATTTGTCTCCAGCCAGGACCCTCCTGATGGAGTTAAGAGATTGAGAGATGGGGAGCTGGGAGACTGAAGGTCATGGATAGATTTTTTTTTTCATTTATACATTTTTATTCATAAAGAAGAATGCATTGAATATATTCACAATTCTTCATATCTATGCATATAGTCATACATCCACAAAATAACACAGCTATTGCCTGCAATGCACTTTTAAAACAAAAAGAATGATTAATGATATTAAGGAATTCTTGTTATTATGCCTAAGAAAATTAACAAGAATTCATTTAGTAAACTAAAGCTTAGTAGTTAAAAGGAACAAGTAAATTTAGTGAGTTGGTTATTCAGTGAATTGGCTATTCAGAATTGATTTTGTGAGCATTGACCTGGATCTGTGCTTGACTTCTCAAGAAGGGAAACCTCAGATTGTCTTGGGTGACTTCCCAACCTGTTCAGCATGGGAGAGGGCCTGCTGGGGCCCCAGACTACTTTCCAGAGATTTGTTGAAGTCTCTAATTGTCTGACATCCTTTCTCCCACTCTCTGTCTTCCTGGGTTGATACTTGTTTAAAATTCCTTTACTATCTTTTGACTAGGATTGTAGGAGAATGAGGAGGTAAACCTGTGCTATCAGTCCACCATTCTTTTACTGGAAGTCAGTTGAACTTATTTTTAAATCTCCTTCTATTTGCTTTATAAACTTAATTTCCTTGGGTGTTAGTTCTTCTGTTTGTTGACTTTGGTGGCTCTCTTGTGGGGTGGACTTTCTTCAAATCTTTTCTTTATTCCTATCTTTCCCGATGATAATATTTATGTTCTACTGTACGTTTATCTGTTAGAGTCAAAAGTAAAACAGTCATCCCCCATCTACTCAAGACCAGAGCTTTCACATGGTCTTTATCCCCCCAATTCCAAAAATCCTTGTATACCAATTGCATTTAATTTCACAACTATATTATCAACATTTATTAAAATGTGACTGTTAAGTTTGTCTAGATTTATTGCTTACCGCTGTTTCTTGCATTTCCCTAAAAAAGGAAAAAAGTGCTGCCTTAAGTCCTTTCTGGAACAAGGCAGGGGGTGGATGAACAGATGGATGGAAGGATGGATGAGAGATATTCATTTTGATCACCTCAGTCAGAATCAAGCCCTCCTACTTGGCTTACTATCAGAACATATACCACTGTGTCTTTTCAGTATCTGTTCTGTGTCAGCCCCCCTCACTGCTCTGAGTGCTCAGTTTCTCACCTAGAAAATAGAAGAAATAGTAGAGGTAGCCTGTAAGGTATTGGAGACAAGGAATTGCCCCCTCACTGGCCTCATGGAGCCCCAGCCAGCATCCCCACTCCAGCTCCACATACAGAACCAAGTCCCACCCCTCCTAACCTCTAGGCCCTGAGTCTCCCCACTTCCTTCAGGGAAAATACTAAGCTCCCTAGCCTCGCCTGGCGTTCTTTTCAGCCTTAGCTGGCTCCCGCCAACTAAGGCCAACTAAGAGCCTCATGCCTCTGTGGGCCTCCAGTGTCACAGGGTTTGTCCTGCTGTCACTATCTTGGTCACAGGGGCTGGTGGGTGGGCAGGCATGATCTAGAGTCCCCCACGGGGTCAGGAGCCCTAGGAGGTGGGATAGACTTGATAGCTCTCAGGGTCTCAGAGCTAGAACTGGGTGGGCACTGAGAGGGGCAGCAGTGTTTGCTGAGGGAGCAATTTCAGTAAGAGAGCAAATGAATGAGTGAGTGAGGTAATGGATAAATAAATGGAAGAATTAATGGATGAGAGGATGAATAAGCTGGCAACTGAATGGAAGAATGAATGAATGTATGAATTAAAGAATTCATGGGGAAATTACTGAGAGAATGAGTGAATGGTTGAGTCAACTGTGGTAGCTGTGGGTTGGGGGTTTCTGGGGGGACCGACTCCTCAACCCTCACCTCTTTTTTTTCTCTGTCTCTAGCGTCCTCTATTTCTCCATCCACCGCTACGAGCAGGGTCGGTTCTGGCCCCACCTTACAGCCTCCAACTGGTCCACCACAGGTTTTGGCCAAGGCCAGGGATACACCATCAATGTGCCTTGGAACCAGGTCAGTATCTGCCCACCCTTTGCCCCCAAAATGAGGCCCAGCCCTGCCCTTCAGGGCAGATGGCAGGACGTCGCCATCATGCCTCCCTGTCTGCAGGTGGGGATGCGAGATGCCGACTACATCGCCGCTTTCCTGCACGTCCTGCTGCCAGTTTCCCTTGAGGTCCTGTGGGTCTGGGGTGTGTTGGGGCAGAGGCGATGTTGAGGGAAGGGCCGTGAGGGCAGGTGGCCTCATGTAGTTCCTACCCCCTTCAGTTCCAGCCCCAGCTGGTCCTGGTAGCTGCTGGATTTGATGCCCTCCAAGGGGACCCCAAGGTAAGGCAGGTGCACTGGGATGGCAGGAGGGCAGAAGGGGGCCGCACGGAGCAGGGCTGACCCTCCACGTCCCTCCAGGGCGAGATGGCCGCCACTCCGGCAGGGTTCGCCCAGCTAACCCACCTGCTCATGGGTCTGGCAGGAGGCAAGCTGATCCTCTCACTGGAGGTGAGTGACTCACTTCGTCTCTCAGCCCATGGATCCTGGAAGACGTAAGAACAACTTTCAGTCCTGTCCCAGCATTTCCACTTACTAGCTGGACAACCTCTCCTAAGTCACTCAGCTTCCCTGTGCCTCTGCTTTCCTTATGTAAAATGGGCATTATAATAGTAGTAATCACCCCATGATACTGTCCAGCACATGAAATGAAGTCAGCCTTCAAATGCCCTGTTGCTTGACAACACCCTACTCTTCTCTGGTAACATCTGGTTCTTTCCTGCCCTCCCTCATGTGAACTCCTTCTCCCAGGGTGGCTACAACCTCCGCTCCCTGGCTGAGGGCGTCAGCGCCTCTCTCCACACCCTTCTGGGAGACCGTTGCCCCATGCTGGAGTTCCCTGGCACCCCTTGCCCGAGGTGAGCCCAGGTGGAGGAGGGGAGAAGTAGGCCCCTCATTGCCCACTCAGGGGCCAGTTGGTCACATTTTCCCCTCCCTTGCCCTCCAGTGCCCAGGTGTCGATCTCCTGTGTTCTAGAAGCCCTTGAGCCCTTCTGGAAGGTCTTTGTGAGATCAGGTAGTTGGCAGGGAGTGCGCTGGGTGGGGGGTTGGGCAGGGAATGAGCTGTGGGAGGAGACTCTTCCAGACCCCACTCTGACTTTCCTCGCTGCCTTGGTGGGGGAGGGTCAGGCCCTCTCTCTCACTGGGCCCTGGTTTCAGGCCTCCCACCCCTTTTTAGGTTTGGGTAAACTGAGTGCCAGAGTATTAAGGGGATCCAGGGTGGGGGAGTAGGACTAGGGTGAATGTGGCCTCCCCATGCAGCTGAGACCCTGGAGGAGGAGGACACTGTGGAGGGGGACAATGTGGAGGAGAAGGAGGAGGAGGGACCGTGGCAGCCCCCTGAGCTCCCAATCCTGACGTGGCCGGTGCTGCAGGCTCGCACAGGGCTGGTCTATGACCAACAGATGATGGATCACTACAACTTGTGGGACAAGTATGCAGTCAGAGAGATGGGCTAAGTGGGAGGAGGGGAGGGACCCCCCACTTCAAGTACACTAAGCCCTGCCTCCGATTCCCCCACACCTAGCCACCACCCCGAGACGCCTCAGCGCATCCAGCGTATCATGCACCGCCTGGAGGAGCTGGGTCTTGCCGGGCGCTGTCTCGCCCTGCCCGCACGTCCAGCCACGGACGCTGAGCTGCTCGCCTGCCACAGGTCAGACCCCTGTGGCCGGTGTGGGATGGGGCCTCAGAGCACGCAAGCCACCCTGGGGGCTGGAGCCTGGGCTTGCCTCTGTTACGTGGAGCTGCTGCGAGACACAGGAGAGGACGTGGAGGGGACAGAGTTACCTGGCTGTCCCCTTGAGTGCCCCCTCTGTGCCTCCAGTGCTGAGCACGTGGATCGTCTGCGGGCCACGGAGAAGATGAAAATCCGGGAGCTGCACCGCGAGGGCGCCAACTATGACTCCATCTACATCTGCCCCAGCACCTTCACCTGTGCACAGCTGGCTGCTGGCGCCGCCTGCCGCCTGGTGGAGGCTGTGCTGGCGGGAGAGGTGCCTGCACTTTGGGGAGGGGACCTTGGGCTCCAGGAGAGGAAGTCCTGGGGGTGGGGGGTGGGGAAAGAGGCGGCTCTGAGAGGTGGGCCAGGCCTGAGGAAAGGGGGCATGCAATGGGAGGAGATCCTAGCTCACTAGAGGCCTGGCTCCTGGGGAAGTGCACCCAGCAGGATGGGGGCTACAGGGTTGGGGGCCCCTAGCAGCTGGTGGAATAGTAGAGGGACAGGAGAGATGGAAGAGGAGAGGAAAGGGAAGGGAAGGCGGGGAGGGTGGGTGGTCTAATCTTTGTTCCCTGCCCCTCCGCCAGGTTTTGAATGGCATTGCTGTGGTGCGTCCCCCCGGCCACCATGCAGAGCGGGATGCCGCTTGCGGTTTCTGCTTTTTCAACTCTGTGGCTGTGGCTGCTCGCCATGCCCAGGCCGTCAGTGGGCGTGCGCTGCGGTGAGGGCTCCCTGCCCCCACCGCCTGGTGCTTATGCAGCAGGCCCCGTAGTGCAGCCCCCATAGTTACCCCGAACCACCCAAGGGTCCAATTGCCCAGCACTTCCAGGAAAGGACCAAGGATCTAGCCTCTCAGTGCTTACCCAGATAGGATCCCCAGATTGCGGCACCCAGGTGCTTATAAAACAGAATCCAGGGTCCCCTTCCCCAGAATTTCTGGCCCCTGATGACTATCCCAACAGAACCCAGGGTCTGGCCTCTGGTGCTTCCTTCAAAAGACCCACGATCTAGCCCCTGGCACTTACCCACACAAGGCCCGGGATCTGGCCCTGAGCACTCGCTCGGGCCCACAGTGAAGCCCTTAGGACTCTGATAGGACCCACAAGCCTGCCACCCAGTGCTTTCCCCAGGGACCCAGGGTCCGCCCATCCGCAATAAATGCCCCTGCATACAGACTCCAGGGGTCTAGTCCCTGCCCTCCCCCAGGGGGCAAGTGTCCCGGGGTAACTGAGAAGCTGTCCCCTCCCTCCTCAGGATCCTGATCGTGGACTGGGACGTCCATCATGGTAATGGAACTCAGCACATATTTGAGGAGGACCCCAGGTGAGGGGCTGGGGCAGGGGGTGGGGTGTGGTCAGGGAGGTGGGCGGGCCATGCCTCATGGGTGCCTCGCTAACCAGGCACATCCCTCCTTCCCACCGTGTTCCTGCAGCGTGCTGTACGTTTCTCTGCACCGCTATGATCATGGCACCTTCTTTCCTATGGGGGACGAGGGTGCCAGCAGCCAGATAGGTCAGGCTGCAGGCACGGGCTTCACCGTCAATGTGGCCTGGAATGGGCCCCGCTTGGGTGACGCCGACTACCTGGTTGCCTGGCATCGTCTGGTGCTTCCCATTGCCTATGAGGTACGATTTAGGATGCACGTGGCAAGACTGTGTGGGTGGCAGCAGGCGTGCATGTGTCCGACATCTCAGTGACTGATCCTGTGAGAGGACCTGCGGGTGGCTGCTGTGATGGCTTTGGGGGAGGGGATGTGACTCTGTGATGGCCTTTGGGTATGTTTGTGCAGTGGCTGCATGTGACTGCCTTCTGTGTGTAACTGTGAGGACTTGGGAGTGTGCGGAGATGGTCTTGCCTGGGGATGTGCCTGGCTGTGTACCTGTCCTGTGTGTACACCATCACTAGTGCCTATCTGTGTGTGATGGTAGCCCCATGTGACTGCCATCTCTGTGGAACTGCACGTGCCAGGTGGGGAGGGGTTCGAGCACGTGTGAAACTCTGCGCAGGGAGCTATTGGTCACTACCGCTGCTCTGTGTGATGTGTGTGATATTGTGAGTCACTGCACATTGCTCTCTCTGTGACAGCCAGTGTGTGACTTTCTGCATGTGGAAGGCTGTGTGTGACAGTCATCTCTCTCTCCTATGGCCTATATACATTCCCCTGACTCTGTGTGAGTGGCTGTAGGTAACTGCTTCCTCCGTGTGTAAACTGTGTGTATGTGTGGCAAATCATGTGTACATGACTAACTCTGAGGGTGCATGAACGTGAGCGCCATCTCTGTGACCTCTGTGCAGACATGCGTGTTCAGATGTGTATGTGTGTCTGGGCACAGTTGGCTGTGACTATCTCTGTGTGTGTGCAACTCTGTGAAATAGTGTGTGTGACCATGTGCAAGCGACCACCTCCTGTGGGTGCAACAGCACATGTGACTATTGTGACTGTGGTGGTGGCATGTGTATGATTGTGTTTGTGCAGGGGTAGCTGTGGATTACTGTTCCCTCTGAGAAACTGTGTGTGCGTGCGTGACTAGTACCATGTATAGTCTGGTCTGTGTGAGACTGTCTGATTGTGTGTGGGTGTATGTGACTGTATGTGACCATCTTCTGTGTGTGGCACTTGTGTTGTCATCTTCTGTGATGGAAACGTGTGCACCTCTCTTTGGCACCGTGTGTATAAAACCCTGTGTTGTGCCCATGTGTCCCATGTTTGACCCAGGGAGGGGAGTGTGTGCCTCTTGGTCTCACCCTTGGGTGTGTATGTGAGGACATATCTCTCCGTCTCATGTCACCATCTCTTGACATGAGTCTCCACACCTCACAACTCTGCTTCATGACCCTGTCCGTCTGTTTCTCACATCTCCATATCTCTGTATCTCGGGTCTCTAAATCTGTGTCTGATGTGTCCACATCTCTGAATCTCTCTTGTGTCTCCATGTCCTCCCCTCCCTATTTTCAGGGCTCTGGTCTTGTGTCTCCCGGGCTCCAGGTCCCATGTCTCCATCTCTCTGACTTGCATTGCCATGTCTTCATTTGTCCTTGTCTGTGTCTCTGGGTCTCCCTGAACTGCTGCCTCCCCACGCCCCCACCCTCATGCTCACGTGTCTCTTCTCTGCCTGCCTCAGTTTAACCCGGAACTGGTGCTGGTCTCAGCTGGCTTCGATGCTGCCCGGGGGGACCCACTGGGCAGCTGCCAGGTGTCGCCTGAGGGCTATGCCCACCTCACCCACCTGCTGATGGGCCTGGCCAATGGCCGCATTATCCTTATCCTAGAGGTAGCTGTCTCGGTCCCTCTTCCTGCGGTGGGAGGGTGGTCGGGAAGACTTGGGTGTCCCCACCTGGGGTTGTGGGCACACACTGGGCATTAGTAATAACACCAGCATTAGCAACTTTAATTGAGCACTCACTATGTGCAAGACACTCTTCTTGGCACTTTACGTGCATTATTAATGCATTTACTTAACAAAGCAGCCTTGTGAGGTAAGGTCTACTGACCTCATCATTTTCCTCTCTCAAGATCAGGGAAACTGAGGTACAGAGAGCTATGGTGACTAGCCGGAGGTCACACATTTAATAATGGCAGAGCCAGGCCTTGAACCCAGGCAGCCTGGCTCCAGAGTCTTTGCTTTTTACCTCTACTTGAACTCCCTGCAACAAAATCCTGAGACAAAGGAAATTCACTGACCTTTTGTAAAGTACTCAGTGCCCCCGCCCCCTGTGCCTCAGTTTCCTTGTCTGTAAGATGTAGCTGGCTAATCGTGGAGGGGTGCCTGGCACATGGTAAGCCCTGTATAAGAGCTGTGGCTTCTTATGGTTATGCATTGTTCGTACATTAGTTTAACCCACTCAGCAACTTTCTGTGCTGTTATTTGTACTCCTTCACAGATGAGGACAGTAAGTCACAGAGAGATTAACTGGCTGGTAAGATGTCCCACCGTGTGCCCAGGCCTGCCTGTGGTGGAGCAGGGTGGTGGACTCTCTCCTCAGGTAGCCCAGGTTCCAACCTCAGTGCTGCCTCTTACCAGCTGTTAAGACCTCAGACAAGTCATCTAACCACTCTGAGCCACGGTTTCTTTATCTGGAAAAAGAGCAGAGACTGGGGTTCCTATAGAGTGTGAGAAAAGGGGGTTCCCATACCAGGTCAGGATAGAGATTCACGTAGAGAGAGAGACCAGTTGTTCCTGTACCAGGGCAGGGCAGGGCCTTCTGTGTGGGTGGGGCCAGGGGTTCCCATACTGTGAAGGCAGGTTCCTGCACCGATTCAGCACATGTGGTTGTGAGGATTCCGTGCTTAGAATAGGGTCTAGCACACAGCAAGCACTTAATGAACGTCAGCGCTTACTAATGTTGCCATCAGTACTGTCATTCTTGTGGTTATTATTATCTTGCACTTTACGTCACAATTTTATCCCCCTCAACGACCACCTCACACAGTGGGTGCTGTCCATCTGACAGATGTGGGTTCTACTTGTCCCCAGTACCTACCCTCCAGACTTGCAGGACCCCAAGGGGAGATTGGGAGGCAGGACATCTCGTCTCCCAAATTCCCTGAGGACCCCCCCGTCATACCTTTCCCTCCTCTTTTCCTTAACAAAGGGTGGTTATAACCTGACATCCATCTCGGAGTCCATGGCCGCCTGCACCCACTCCCTCCTTGGGGACCCGCCACCCCTGCTGACCCTGCTGCGGCCCCCACTGTCAGGGGCCCTGGCCTCAATCACCGAGACCATCCAAGTCCATCGCAGATACTGGTGCAGCTTGCGGGTCACAAGTGAGTGGGTAAGGGGAACTGCGGGCAGTGGGGGCTCAGGGGAGGGCAGGGTTTAGAGGCGGGAGAAGGGATAGCACCCACACTCAAGGATCTCCCTTCCATGGTTCCAGAGGTCAAAGATAAAGAGGGACCCTCCAGTTCTAAGTTGATCACCAAGAAGGCACCCCAGCCGGCCAATCCTGGGTCAGCCAAGGGGATGACCATGCCAGAAGGGAACATTCTGGAGGCAGGCACGGGGAAGGCCACCTCAGCAACATCTGTGAAAGAGTCCACTCCACGCCAGACTACGTCAGAGACAGCTGTGATGGAGCTCACTCAGGACCAGTCATCAGAGACAGCCATGGGAGGAGCTGCTGGGCTGAACCAGGCCACCTCAGAGGCAGCCACAGGGGATGCCACGCTGGACCAGACCACCTCGGAGGAGGCTGTGGGGGGAGCTGAGCTGATCCAAAGCCCTCCAGCCTCATGCGCTGACAGTCAGACTCCTCCTGCGTCACCCATGCAAGGAGCCACAACCCAGATATCCCCCAGTAAGCTGACTGGAAATCTCAGGACCTTGGAACTAGACAAGGCACAGGTAAGACCCACCACACCCAGGTAGGGGGGAAGAAGGGACAAGAATCAGGCCTCCTGGATACATCTCTTATCTCTGTGTGTATAGGAACCCCCAGAAGAGGAGGAGCTACTAGGAGAGGCAGCTGGAGGTCAGGACATGAATGAGTCAGTACTGATGCAGATCACTGGAGACCATGCTGACACTGACCAAGTGAGCTCTGGGAGAGGCTAGAACAGTGGCTTCCTTCTCATGCCCATTTGTGCCTCCCCGTAGGAGCATGCGCTATAGGAACATATAATGGGGAGGTGGAGTCCCTACCTTACTCAGTTTTACCCACCCCCAGGCCATGTTTTATGCTGTAACACCACTGCCCTGGTGTCCCCATTTGGTGGCAGTATGCCCCGTACCTGAAGCAGGCCTGGATGTGACCCAACCTTGTCAGGACTGTGGAGCACTCCAGGAGAACTGGGTGTGTCTGTCTTGCTACCAGGTATGCAGCCGAGGAAAGGGATAGGGTGGAGGTTGGCCCAGGAGCAAACCACAGGTGGGTGCTGATTCCCCACCCAATGCTCGCTCCCCAACCTCAGGTCTACTGCAGTCGTTACATCAACGCCCATATGCTCCAACACCATGAAGGCTTGGGACACCCGCTGGTACTCAGCTACGCCGACCTGTCTACCTGGTGTTACCACTGTCAAGCCTACGTTCACCACGAGGTGGGCCCTGGGCAGACCCTCTAACGTGTGCACACTCACTCACACCCCCCCCGCCCCCCCCCCACACACACCTTTTGTGATTGCATAAGGGGCGAATGGAGACCCTTCTGCATGTGGGATAGGCCAAGAGACAGGGCGGTTGAGGGCTGGAGTGGGGGCAGCCTCCTGGCTGAGGTAGAGGGGTGCTCACTCTTACCTCCCCTCTCTTGCCTCCTCCTCAGGCTCTCCTAGCTGTGAAGAACATCGCCCACCAGAACAAGTTTGGGGAGAACGTGCCCCACTCACACTAAATCCCAGAGTGTGCTCCTCTTCTTCACCTTCTGAGACCCAAGATAGACCAACCTTAGTTCATTCCAAGCTATACCTTTGATGAGGGGTAGCCTCACTCCATCCCATCCTGAAGACCCTTTACAACTCGCCCAGGGTGCTGATTTAAGTGTATATATTTGTAAGAGGACTGTGATGATCAATTATAGATCTCCCACTGCCTGCTCAAGGGACTCCATCTACTCTGCCCCAGAAGGCAAGGGGAGCAGCTCAGTGACCCCAAGAGGGGGCTGATATAAAGATGATACTTTGGAGGGAAGGGGGATCAACTGGCAGGTATGGCGGGGTTGCATATGTAATAAAGTACAAGCTATTACAAAACTTGGAGAAAGCTTTTAATCTTGAGTGGGTAAAGAAGCCCACCCTCCTGGCCAACAGGGCTGATGAGTAATGAAGGAATGAGGGTGTGGGTCTTTATCAGGTCAACCCCCTGCTCATCCAAAAACTAACTGGAAATAGAGCAAGCAGCTGGACTGGCTCCATAAGAGATTAAATGGTGGGAATCTGTGAGAAAATGAGCTCCTGCCTTAGAAATAGGAGCCTCACAGCCAGTCCCAGCTACACCCTGGCTGGGAAGGCAAGAAAACTATCATGAAGTGTCTTCATTAGGCCTCAGTCTCCCCATCTGTCTTTGTCTTGATTGGGGGGTGGGGGGGTGTCCAGGTTTAACATACTTGGATTTGGTGGTCACGGGTAGCTTCCTGGGGGAAGGAGTGTCTACCACTGACCAAGGGTGGGGAATTGTGGGATAATTTTAGGGTTTTATTTCTCCCATATAATGAGAATTGCTTCGGCAACTCAAAGGAGTCTGGGCTGAGGTTTCCTGGGCTTTTCTTCATGGCCACCCTGTGACCCCAAGATGGCCAACAGAGCCCCACCCAATCAAGAAGAGGAGAATGGGAAAGGGGAAGGGTCAGCTCAGTCATCCTCTTTGAAGGAGCATTGTGGTTGCCCCCGCCCCACAACACCTGCTTACATTTCATTGGTCAGAATTGTGTCACATGACTGCCATAGCTGCAAGGGAGTCTAAGAAATGTTGTAGCTTGGAACACATCCACCTCAAATCAGGTTCTTTCTGCCTTTGCAAAATAACCCCTCCTCTGCAACTCTCTCCCTCCAGGACCGGACGCAACTCTCTCCCATGCTACCAAAAAGCCCACTTGAGGCAGCACAAGCTCCAGGGCCTCAGGCCCTCACAAAACATTTGGCAAAGTCTGGACATTCAGGTCAAAAATCTGACACACCCCCCACGCAGTAAAAACACGAAATCACGTCCCAGATGGGGATAAGGTAAGGAAGAGGTGCAGCGGGATGCACGGGGCACACAGCGGGGGTCAGCGCTCACAGCGTACCCCAAGCAGACCTCCTTTGCGCACACTCGCCTGGCGGGCAGTGACCCAGCACTCACCCCGGGGGCGGGGGACAGGGGTGAGCCAGCGGAGGGGCCCGAGGGCAGCTGGCTGCGCATGCGCACTCCCTCCCCACCCCATCCCCCCCCTCGCCCCATACCCCCGCCCCATACCCCCCGTTGGGACCAGCGTCTCCTCCCCTGTCAGTCCTGTCAGAGCAGCGGAGGGTTCGGGTACCTGCGCCACCAGCCTTCCTGGGACACAGGTGAGGTGAGCCGGGCCGCCCAGGCCCCACGGCACCGACCTGGGAGGTCCTTCCACTTAGGGCTGTGGGGGTATGGCCGAGGTCGGGTGTCGGGGACCCTCCCCTGTCTCCTCCCATCCTCAGGGGCCAGCAACCCCAGGCCGCCTTTGTGAGGACGGGCCTGGGTGAGGGTGTGGGCGCCGAGCGGGGAGTCGGGAGCTGAGCGGGGAGGTCCAGGCCGAGCACGGGGTCACGGCTTCGGGGTGAAACTGGGGGTCCCCCCTCCCAGCCCCATGCTGGCCAGCCGCCCGGGCTTAGGGGACACGTGTACGGGGCCCGGGCCAGCCCGGAAAGGGGTAGGACTGCGCTTGGGGTGGGCGCCCCCCGCTCCGCTCAGGTCAGGGAGGTGACACAAAGGAATGGGTACGGGCATGGGGGAGGGGCCCCCGACAGTGCCCCACTGGCACTTGGCACTGCGGTACTTCCGTACTCCCGTGTCGCCCTGCGATGGGCTGTGTGACCTCGGGCCAGTCACCGCGGCTCTCTTCCCCGAGCCTCACGGTTCCTTGTTGACGAAGCGGCAGTGGCAGCGTCTGCCTAGCGCCCCGCCAGGTGTCGGGAGGTCGGCCGGCGCTCCGCTGCCAGTGTCGGGTGCTCTCAGTGTCAGCCCCAGCGACCCCCCCGCCCAGAGCGAGGGCCCCCTCACCTGGCCCTGCCTCGGGTGATGGCACCCACCTCTCCAGTCGCCTGGACTCCCTCCCCTTCTTCCCAGTCCCTCAGCAAATCCTGTCAGGCCTGCCTTCGGAACATCTCTGAATCCCGCCCGGCTCGTCCAGATCCCCCACTGCTGGCCCGCACTACTGCCCTGGCCTCCTCGCTGCCCCCCTCCCCTCAGCTCTGTCCTCTGCTTACATCTCCACATCATGGCCCCCTTCTTCCTGGGCGAGCGCATTCCACACTCTTTTCAGGGATCTTCTCTGGGCTGAGGGCCCCACAGCTGGATCCCCACCTGGGACCTAGCCCCCCAACCCTGACCCCCGGATCCCAAACTCCACAGAACCCCCCCTCCACCCCCACCCCCTGTGGATCCCTCAAACCCACCACCTGCCCCCCAGCTGCCACTGTCCCAGGGCTTCCTGGGACACTCGGGGCCGCAGCCATTATGATGCATTTCCTGAGGCCACACACCGAACCAAGACCAGGATGTGTATTGAATGGGTTAATGGTGACTTAGTATTAATAGCGAACGCTAATTGAGTACCTGCTGTGTGCCCATCCTCTTCTAACTACATGGTAATTTACTTGCTTATCTTGTTTATTGTCTCTTTCTCACTTTCAGAATCTAACCCTCCCAAGGGCAGGGACTTTATTTTGTTCTCAGCCATATCCCCGCCCCCCACCCCACCCCCCATCCCCGCACCCATCACAATGCCTGGCGCACAGGAAGGTCCTCGAATTAATGAATGAAAATTAAATTATAATAGAAATACCTAACATTAACCAAGCACCTTCTGCCTGCTTATCACCACCTATTGCTGAAACATATTTTACTGATTTATCTTTGTTGTCTGTCTTCCTGACTAGAATGTCACGTTCATGAGGGTCGGGGGTTTCTTAATCTGTTTTTTCCCCACCTCTTTGTCCTTGCCCCACAGTAGGTTCTCAACAGCTGTATGTTGAATAAGTAATAAAGACTAAATTCCAATGACAATGGCTAACAGACCTCATCATTTGCTTACCTATTTGGTTTATTGTCTCCATCTTTTAAAACGTAAACTCCTGGGGGCAGGAATGTTGCTCGGCACAAACTATGACTAGCAGTGTGCCAGGCTGGGGTCCAATGGTGAGACAATCCGAAACCAAAACCGAGGAACGAAATCCCTGCCCTCCCTCCGGAATGCGGAGGGACGGCTAATGGGCAGGGGGTGTCTTTTCCGCGTGACTGGAAATGTTCTAAAATTAGACTATGGTGATGGTCACACAACTCCGTGAATGTACTAAAAAACATTGAATTGTACACTTTAGCTAGGTTAACTTTATGGTATATAAATTAATTAAGCTGTTTTAAAAATCTCACAGCGTTTACGTTGTAAAAGGGAGTGAGAGAGAATAAACAACATAAATAATGTATATAGTATATTAGGTGAT
The DNA here is from genome assembly GCF_028023285.1 of Balaenoptera ricei. Taxonomy (NCBI): domain Eukaryota; kingdom Metazoa; phylum Chordata; class Mammalia; order Artiodactyla; family Balaenopteridae; genus Balaenoptera; species Balaenoptera ricei. Next base: position 44,353,737 of record NC_082660.1, read on the forward strand.
TAGCACACACCAGGCACTCAATAAATGTTGATTCGATGACACCCGGCTGTCCCCTTGCCCCTAAATGGTCTCACCTAACCTCCCAACCCCCCACCCCCATTGTCTTTCTTCTCTTTCCACCTGCAGGGCCTGCTGTCCACATCTCTTCCCTGAGCTGCCCACTTGGGGCCATGGCGCTGCCAACAAAGCCTAGTATGATTGATCTGGGCCTGGGCACCTGGAGCCCTAGCTCCCAGGAGCAGAGCCACAGGGCTCGGGCACCCTCCAGGGGTGTTGGCAAGCAGCTGCCTGAGTACAAGGCCGTGGTAGTGGGCGCGAGTGGCGTGGGAAAGAGCGCGCTGACCATCCAGCTGAACCACCAGCGCTTCGTGGAAGACCACGACCCCACCATCCAGGATTCCTACTGGAAGGAGATGGCCCTGGATCACGGAGGCTGCATTCTGAATGTGCTGGACACGGCAGGGCAGGCCACTCATCGGGCCCTGCGTGACCAGTGTGTGGCGATCGGGGATGGTGTGCTGGGTGTCTTCGCCCTCGATGACCCCTCGTCTCTAGCCCAGCTGCAGCAGATGCGGGCCACCTGGGGCCCACACCACACCCAGCCCCTCGTCCTTGTGGGCAACAAGTGTGACCTTGTGACCACCACCGGAGATGCTCGTGCTGCTGCTGCAGCCCTCGCAAAGAGCTGGGGGGCCCCTTTTGTGGAGACCTCAGCCAAGACACGCCAAGGTGTGGAGGAGGCCTTTTCCCTGCTCATCCATGAGATCCAAAGAGTCCGGGAGGCCATGGCAAAGGAGGCCATGGCAGGGCCAGGTGGGGATAAAGGCCGGCACCAGAAGGCCATGTGCCGCTGTGGCTGCTCCGTGGCCTGAAGTTCTTGGTCTAGAAAAGTGGACCCTCCCCCAGACCAGGGTGGTGGTTCCTTCACTTGAGACCCGCCTGCCCCCCCCCCCCCCGACCCCAGCAACTAGCTGTGTGGGACACTGTCGGTGTACTGGGGATAGATGGACCCTTCTCCTGGGGAGGTTTTCTTTTGGTGATGGGCTTTTTGGCAATGTGGGGCCGTAGCGTTGGTTATATGTCATGTCAAGTTGAGAGATTGTGTGGAAAATTAAAGTGTGCTTAGGTTTCAAAGCTGCCTCCATGCCAAGTGTTATGTGGGTGGGAATGAGACTGGGGAGAATGTTACTTGAATTGTGAGAATTATTTCATTCAAGAAATGTGGGGGAGACCCCTGTGTACCAGGTCCTGCTTTGGGTACAAAAGATATAGAGGCAAGCAAGACACTAAAAATCCCTGCCCTTGTAGATATAACATAAGGCTATGTATTAAAGGCAGGCAAAGGAATAGAGTGACAGGGGGGTCAAGGAAAGCCTTACTGAGTAGGTGACATTTGGGCAAAAACTTGTGGATAACTAGGGGCAGAGGGAATAGCCAGTGCACAGGCCATGACCACAAACCAGTTACCACACCAACTCCCAATACCTTCAGGGCTGGGCTAAGAGTACAGATAGAGTGGCTTCTATACTGTATAACTAAACATTACATATCAAACTAACAAAATACATCCTATCCTCCTACCTTGACTAATACACCTTCTCAAAGCCCAGAGAGTTCCATGCCAGGAGGTGATGGTGTTGGGAGGGCTGACCCCTGGCCGGCAGCCCACTCCGTTTCTCTTCCTGCTGGTAGCCCCTCCCCATATCTGGAGGCAGGCGCTCTTGTGTGCAAGTGGTCGTGCCAGCACCGCCCAAGCTCTACTCACATGCCTCACAAACAGCCACCCCTTGACCACCACTTGGTCCTCAGGAGGATGGACCCCCAGAAGATGCTGCTGAAAGTGGCTTCAAAGCCTTCTGGGCTCCCCATTCCCAAGCAACGCCTAGAAATGGCACAGAATCTGGGTGGGCACTGCCATTGTCCATATGGGTATCTCCCCAGCGAGGAGAGGCAAGAGACTGAGGCAGGGGTTGTCTCAAAAGTGCAGGATGGAGGGCAGGGGCCCCTTTTCCCTCGGCAGAGGGCAGCCGTCCCCACCCAGTCCACCGGCCCCCTAGGCACTGCCACTCAAACAAGCACATAGCTGCTTCAGATCATATTTATTGTGGGGTCAGGGGTGGGGATCTTGGGGTTCCAGGGCAGCAACTGTGGCTGTCGGGAGCTGTCGGGGTGTCAGGGGCGGAGTGGTTCTGGGCCGCCAGAGTACGCACAGGATCCAGGCGGTGCTCAGGGCAGGAGGCGGCGCGCTGGGGCCTGGGGTGCGGGAGTCTCCAGACGCTTTACGCGCAGCAGGGCCCCCAGCACGCCCTCAGGGGGGACCTCAGGGCCCAGGTCCTGGTCAGCGGCTCGGCGGAGGCGACGCGGGGCAGCCACAGCTTCGGGGTCTGCGCTTCCCGCGAGGATCCGCCCCAACAAATACCTGCAGGTGAGCAGAGCGGAATGCAGTGAGGACGTGTCCGTGCGTCAACGCCCCGGCCCTAGGACCTGGACAGCGCCGCTACCCCTGACCGCCTGGGGACCTGGCAGCCTCCTCCCACCCAGGCATCCCACTGCTTCCGGGAGACAGATGTCTCCGCCTCCCATCCCTGAAACTATAGTTTCCCCGCCTCCCATTCGGACGAAGGAAGCCGGCCAGGCATCTCTGCCTCCACACCCTAGGTCCAGGACTAGAAAACTCCCTCCCAGGGTTCCAAGGCCTAGGTGTTCGCACCTCCACCCCGTGAAGCAGGCCCCCGCCGCTCCTCGCCCTCCTCCTCCCGGGATGTAGGCGCCCGCCCCCGCCCCGACCACCCCTTGTTGGGGGGACCTCAGCAGCTCCGGATCCAGGTCCGGCGTCTCGTCGCCGGCGTCCTCGGCATCTGGGCCCGTGGGGCCGTCGTCGTAGACTGGGGGCCGGGGTCTGAGTCCCGCGGCGGGGGCAGGGGCGGGAACAAGCTGGGCTGCGAGGGCGGCGGGGTCCAGGCGGGCGCGGAGCAGGGCTCGGGCGAGCTGCGCGGCTGGCGCGTCGGGGTCGTCCTCCAGGCCCAGCGCCGGGTCGTTGGTGCGGGGTGCGCCCCAGACGCGCAGCAGCTGCGCCAGGACGCGCGCTTGCTGATCCTCAGCCTCCTGCGCCTCGGCCCGCGCCCGCTCCTGCCGTTCGGCCTCCAGCAGGTGCGCCAGCGCCCGCGCCAGCTCCTGCACAGCCCCCGCCGCCTCTCCTCGAGTCGCTGCCCGCCGGAAGCGGCGGGGAGCGCTGGCCTCAGCCTTGGGCGGAGAGGCTGCGCCCAGGCTGCGGGGCTCCTGCGGGAAGACAGGTGGGGAGCGAGAGGTCGTCAGCGTCCGTCAGGCCAGGGACCCCCAACCCGGGGGACTCCGTGGATCTCAAATATCCCTAGACGCCAACATGCCAACAAAGGCGCCGTGGCCCCTCAAATATGAGTAGACACCCCTAAGGTCAATGGAGACCCCCAAATATCTCTGGACACTCTTAGGACCACCAAAGACCCCTAGATTCACCACCCCTAACGATTTCCTAGTGACTCAGAACTTGCCCCAGGGCTGCTGAAGACCAGGGTTTTTTTGTTTGTTTGTTTGTTTGTTTGTTTTATAGGAGTAGCGATGGTAGATATGACAGCTATGGATTTTTCTATATGAATGTTGTGGACAACAGGAACCTGTATTTGCATTTTATAGATTCCTATTTTTTTTTTTAATTTATTTTATTTTTTTGGCTGCGTTGGGTCTTCATTGCTACACACAGGCTCTCTTTAGTTGCGGCGAGTGGGGGCTACTCTTTGTTGCGGTGCGCAGGCTTCTCATTGCAGTGGCTTCTCTTGTTGCGGAGCACGGGCTTTAGGCACACGGGCTCAGTAGTTGTGGCTCGCGGGCTCTAGAACATAGGCTCAGTAATTGCGGCACACGGGCTCAGTAATTGTGGCACACGGGCTCAGTAGCTCCGTGGCATGTGGGATCTTCCCAGACCAGGGATCGAACCCAGGTCCCCTGTGTTGGCAGGCAGATTCTTAACCACTGCGCCACCCAGGGAAGTCCCATATAGATTCCTGTTGTCCACTTGTTTTACCCAAAAGGTAGCAGACTGTTCTGCACCTTGCTTTTTGGAATCTATATCTAGATCAGTACCTTAAGAGCATCCTTTCTCTCTCTCTTCCTTCCTTTCTTCTGTATTGATTCTCTTTTGTATGGATGTATAATAGTTTACTTAACCAGCCCAATTGATTAACATTTAGGGTGCTTCCAATCTTTTGCTATTCTCATAAATAATGTTGGGATGAATAACCATGTTCATATATCATTTGGCATGTGTGCAAGTCTATCTGTAAAATAAATTACCCAATGACTAATTTTCAGTTCAGGCAGTTTTGAAACAACTTCAATAAGTTTAAAGAAATAAAAGACTATCAAAAGTATGAGAGAGGAACTGACCATTAAAATGACCATGAAGATTTGAAAAAGAAACATCTAGAACATCTAGAAAAATACTTTTAATGAAATCAAAAATTAAACGGGCAAGTTAAACCGCAGATTCGATTGCAGCGGAAGGAATAGGATTGAACAGAGCTTGGAAACAGATCCACACACGTTGACACTTGCTACGACAGAGGGGACACTGCAGAGCAGTGGGGACAGGACCAACTCCTTCAATAAATTGTGCAGGAACAACAAGTGATCCAAATTTGGGAACAATGGAAAGGAAAAGACAAATAAATTTAACTACATTCAAATTAAGAATTTCTTTTTATCCCAAGACACCCTAAAAAGAATGAAAAGTGAAACCAGAGTGGGAGAAGATGCTTGTAGCACAAACAGTCAATAAAGGATTAATGTCCAATAAACAGAATGCCTAAAAAGCAGTAGGAGAAAAGCAAACTAATATAAAAATAGGCAAAATTGATGATCAAGTATTTCACAAAAGTGGAACCAAAAACAGTTACTAGGGCTTCCCTGGTGGCGCAGTGGTTGAGAATCTGCCTGCCAATGCAGGGGACACGGGTTCAAGCCCTGGTCTGGGAAGATCCCACATGCCGCGGAGCAACTGGGCCCGTGAGCCACAACTACTGAGCCTGCGCGTCTGGAGCCTGTGCCCCGCAACAAGAGAGGCCACGATAGTGAGAGTCCCGCGCACCGCGATGAAGAGTGGCCCCCGCTCGCCGCAACAAGAGAAAGCCCTCGCACAGAAACGAAGACCCAACACAGCCAAAAACAAATTAATTAATTAATTAAAAAAAAAACAGTTACTAAAACAAATGAAAAATAGCGAACCTCATTAGTAATCAGGAAAAATGCAAATTAAAACACCAGTGAGATACACTATGCAGAATACGTCTAAAAGATTGCCAAAATTAAAGTCTGATAATGTCCAATGTTGACACGGATGTAGAAAAAATGGAAGCTCTTATACATTGCTGCTGGGAACTCAATTGTTAAGATAACTTTGAGGAACAATTTGGCAATGTCTTAAAAGATGCACATATCCTATGCCCCACTCCTGGGGTGTTACACCCCAGAGTAGCTTTTGCACATATACTGCTGGACACAAGTGCATGAAGAACTACAGCAGCACTGTTTGTAATAACATAAAAGTGAAGGGAGGAAAAATAAGAAAGAAAAGCTGGAAACAACCCAAATATTGTTGCTGACGTATTGAGAATGTATCTATAAACCATGATATACTCATGGGGTAAAATATTATGCAGCAATAAAAATAAATGAATTATAGCCACATACTTCAATGCGATGAATCTCACAACCAGTGTAGAGGGAAAAAAAAAAAAAAAGCAAGTTACAGAATTCCACTGCAGACTGCCTGCGACTACCAGACACCCTGATGACTTCCTAGTGACCCCTAGTGACTACCAGGAGCCACACACCCAGTATGATTCCATTTCTGTGAGGAAAAACTAGACAAGATATTGTTTAGCGATACATATGTGATAAGCTGCAAACAAAAGTAAGGGATCAATTAACAGAAAATACAGGATAATTATGGAGGAGAGGGGCTGCCTTAGGGAGAGGCACCCAGGGGCTTCCAACGATTGGTCATGCTCGATTTCTTAAGCTGAGTAATGGGTACACAAGAGGGTTATCATTATTTCTTACATTGTATATACATATGTTTAAATGTATTATGTCATATATAAAAAATATTTAATTAAGAAAAAAACCATCCTTGACACAGCCTTGAACTCTTCATGAAGAGGATGTGCTCCAAGTGCCCTTGATGCCCACCACCCCTCAGACACCCCGGGGAATCACACACATCAATCATGGCCTCACACACACTCATTTGGACTGACAGGCCTTGAGATGTCACATATGCAACTCAACACTGCCACATCCACACGCAAGGAACTGCACATGTTCATGCACACCGATGCTCATGCGGTTACAATCGCCAAGCCATCCAGATGCAAGAACAAGCACCACCCTTAAAGACATAACGCAGCACAGAAAGAGACATCATGGCTCCTCTCCCCACAATGACACAGCTCCACAAAGAAGCAGGGAGGAACAGCCTCGTGAACACACATACAAAATCCTAGTCACTCAGTTCGACAGAACCAAAATGGGATGTGCACTCAGGGATGCAAAGACCACTCTCTCCCAAACAAAAACAAGATCACACAGACACACAGAAAGACACGCCCATAAGTCACGCCATTACCACAGAATTCACAAGCACACAGTGTCACTGAGAAAAGTCACACGCAGAAGCATCACACATTGCACACCCGGACCCACGCTGGCACCTTTGTATGGACGCTCGGAAGCGCTTACATGAAAAGACACACACAGGGAGAGCACACCCTCACGTCCCTATCATCACATCATGCGCACACAAACTGATGCCCGCACCCCCTGCCTTAAAGCGCGCTAGTCCCATGGACAGCGCCACAGGCGGCGGGCGGGGCGAGCCCGGGCGGACCGGCAGAGTGCAGCGGCCCGACTAGCCCTGGACACTGCCACCCGCACGCCCAAGAGACCAACCCCGGCATGGCCTGGGTGCAGACTGGCGGCTGGACCCCGGGCCACCCTGGCCGATCTCTCCGCACGTCCCGGGAGCAGGACCAGCGAGAATGAGGAGCCAGAGGCCGGGCACCGACCCTCGCCGGTAGCATCCTCCACCCCACCCCCACCCCGCGCCCGACCCGGGTCGCACCTTTACCGGCCTTGCGCAGAGCGCGGGGGGCGGCTCGAGTAAGCCCAAAAGCAGCAGCACCAAAAGGCCGACGCCCCCGGCCCGCGGCCCGCGGAGCAGCGGCGACCCCGCCATGCTGCCCCAGCGAGCCGGGCTCCGGACGGGCGGACTGGCTGGCAAGTGCGCAGCGCCTGGGCTAGCGGACACGGATGCTGTGCTCTGCGGCTGCGCACGCCGGGGAACCCTGCCCACCCCCTCCCGCCACTCTACGCAGGCGCAGCCTAGGAGCCCCCGCAGCCCCTCCATCCCGCCCGTTGCCATGGAGATGCCCAAGGGGCAAGGTGGCGAGCTGGAGACTGCGATGGCTGTTGCCATGGCGGTCGGAGGGCAGTTGCCAGGGCAACAGACCTTGCCGTCGCCTCAGCAGACAGGCAGGAAAAATTGACGCAGTGGAGGGGAATGAGGGTCTGGTGTCCGCCTCTCCCTCCTTGGGGAGGAGATATATGACTTTGTTCATTGGATAAACAGTTACGGATGCCCTATGGACCAGGGCCTTTACAGGGTGATGGGTTCATTCCAGGTGATGTGACCATACATATAGGTCAGTTCACCATTCTAATGTGCAGCCCCTTACCTGCATAACGGGGTTACTGGTAACTGCTTCCCAGAGTGGCTTTGAAGGTTTAATAAGAATGACATTCAGCAGGAGCTCAATAAAAGTTCCTTTCTATCCTCTCCTTGTCTGTTTGCCAGTATCTTCATCTCTCCATGGCTTTGTGTTTCTCTTTCTGACCCTATGTGTCCATAGCCCTCTCTGTCTTCCCCTCCCATCTGTCTCTCCCTGCCTCTGATTCTTTCTCCCTTCATCTCCACAACACTCCTCCCGTCTCTGTCTTTATTTTGTTGTCTGTATCTACTTGTTTTACCATAGATATATAGATAGATACATTGATAGATTTTACTCATATATCGCTCCAAAAGGATTTCAAGCATCAAACGGATTCAAAGGATTTCTTTGCATTCCGTCATCAAAGGAAACAAAACTTTGGTAAAATTTGTGTATCCATAGGGGGAAAAATGTTAGGAAGGGCATGTCAGTGGTATGGAAGGGCATGTCACTGGGGGCAGGGAGAGATAACTGATGGTTTGTCACGTTCTCCTTTACACTTTTCTCAGTTGTCTGGAAAAAAAAGGTTCAATGAATAGGTATTACTATTATAGTCAGATAAAAAATAAAGATATTTTCATTTTGGTTGGAATTAAAACAAAGTATGGTAACATGACATAAATCAAAAGTGAGGAAAAGAAAGATCCATTTATGTTGTGAATATATCTAATCCATTTATTCTAACTGCCTCTGTCTCCTCAGTATTACACCCAACTTTAAAGTGAAAATCTTTATACACATCCCCTTTGGACCTGAAGAGTATATACCCAGGGATGATGTAATGGACATGCAATTAAGATGACTCCCATGATCCTTGCCTTCTGATGTTCACATCCTTGGGTAATCCCCTCCCTTTGTGTGTGTGTGTGTGTGTGTGTGTGTGTGTGTGTGTGTGTCCAAAGGTGACCAGATGTACATGATTACATGTAGATACTTATGTTAAAAATGAGGTTGAAATGATTAACTTGTGAGGCAACTCCCACTCCCTTGCTGGCTTTGATGAAACAAGTGGCCACTTTGGGGAACCTCACATGGAAAGAAATAGAGGGTGGCCTTTAAGAGCCTAGGGTGGCCTCCAGCTGACTGCCAGCAAGAAATTGAAGCCTTCAGTCCTATGACTTCAAGGAACTGAATTCTGCCAACAACCTGAGTGAGCTTGGAAACAGATCCTTCCCCAGTCAAGCATCAGATGAGATTGCAGCCCTGGTAAACACCTTCATTTCAATCTTGTGAGACCCTAAGCAGAGAACCAAGTTAAGCCACACCCTGACTCCTGACCCACAGAAACTGTGAGTTAATGTTTTTTCAAGTTAAGATGCTTATGGTAATATTGTTACACAGCAATAGAAAACTAGTATAAATGGGATAATAAGACTTCTATAGAGGGACTTCCCTGGCGGTCCAGTGGTTAAGACTTCATGCTTCCAATCCAGGGGGCACAGGTTCGATCCCTGGTTGGGGAACTAAGATCCCACACGCTGCACAGTGTGGCCAAAAAAAAATAAAAGAAGACTTCTACAGAGAAAATGTTAAACTTCACTAATAGTTATAAAAGATGATCTGAATAGATGAAGACACATTTCATGCTCTTGGATGAGACTATTTCATATTATAAATATTTCAATTATATCCAAATTAATATATGATTTCAATATAATCTTAATTTAAATCCCAGCTGAATATTTTAAAGAACATCGATAAAACATTTCAAAATGTATATAAAGAGTCCACACAAAGCTTATACATGAATGTTCAAAGCAGCATTTTTCATAATAGCCCCCAAATAGAAACAACTCAAATGTCTACTAACTGATGAATGGATAGACAAAATGAGGTACATCCATACAATGGAATATTACTTGTCCATAAAAAGAAATGAAGTACTGATACATGCTACAATATGGATGAAACTTGAAAATATGCTAAGTGAAAAAAGCCAGACACAAAAAGCCACATATTGCATGATTCCATTTATGTGAAATGCCCAGAATAGGCAAATCCATGCAGATAGAAAGTTAATTAGTGGTTGACAGGGGGTGAGGGGAGAAGAGAACGGAATGGCAGTGGGTGCGGGGGGCAGTTACCGCAAATAAGTACAGGGTGTCTTTTTGAGGTGATGAAAATGTTTTGGTGTTAGATAGTGGTGATGGCTGAATATACTAAAAACCATTGAATTGTACACTTTTATTATTTTTTTAGGGCAATATATGACTTATCTTCATTTCAGGTAAAGATATCTTTATCTAACAATTAACAATGTTCTTTTATTCAAAAGTACCTTTAAAATACCATTTAGTCCCAACAACAATTTCTTGAGATGGAATTGTTCTCTTTACAGATGAAGACATTAATGCTCTGAGAGAATATATTGAATTGTACACTTTAAAATGATGAACTTTATGGTACGTGAATTATATCTCAATAAATAAATATCTATATAAAAGAATAAAGGTCTGTGAAGGGCTACATTAATTCTGAAAAAGAGAAGTAAAGAAGGTAGACTTTACTTACCAGGTATTAGGATGTGTTCTAAGGCCAGAAAGGTAGATGGTGCTTGGAAAACTGGAAGAAAATAAGCTGGAGCCCTACCTCACACCCTATACAAACAGTAACTCCAGACGGGTTAAAGACCTTCATGTAAAAGGAAACACTATAAATTAATAGAAAAAAATAGCCTATGTGACCTTGATATGGGGAGGGACTTCCTGAACAAAACTTCAAAAGCACAAACCACAAGGAAGAATGTTAATGACAGTATACACATCAAAATTTACAATTTCTGGGGGATTTCCTGGTGGTCCAGTGGTTAGGACTCCCTGCTTCCACTGCAGGGGGCATGAGTTCAATCCCTGGTCGGTGAACTAAGATCCCACAAGCCACACGGCACGGCCAAAAAAAAAAAAAAAAAACACCAAAATTTACAATTTCTCTTTAATGAAAGACCCTATACACAAAGTTAACAGACATAACAGCAAATATCTACTTGCTATGGCTGAAATCACCAGAGGTTAAACATCTGGAATATAAAGGTGCTTTGGGAAATCAGCAAGAAAAAGACAGGAACCCCAAAGAAAAATGGACAAAGGATAGGAACAGACAGATCACAAAAGAGGAAACCCATGGGGTTATCAGGCATATGAAGACATGTTCAATTTTACTAATGATTAGAGAAGTGCAAATTTTAGAAAAAACAGTGAAATATTACTTTACACCCATCATATTTGCAAAAATTAGAAAACCAAATCACACGAAGTGCTGGCAGTCATGTGGGGATGATACAAGAACCTTCATGTACTGTTGGTGAGAGTCTGGGCTTGAGCAGCCATTCTGGACAGTTGTCTGGCAGTACTCAACCAAATTTAGCCTCTACACCAGACTTGTCAAGTACCCAGCGGTAAGAGGGTCTACCACGCATAGTGAAGCGGGGCCGGGAAAATTCCCCCTGAGAAAGGGTATCTATGCTGAGAACTAAAGGTCCAGGAGGAGTTACCCAGGAAGTTGGGTATAAGGGAAAAGCATTTCAGGCAGAGGGAACTGCACAAGAAAAGGATCTAAGGTGAGAAGCAGCATGGCACATTCATGGCACATAAAGTAAGGCCAGTGAGCCTGAAGCACAGCAGGGACATGTTCTGATTTGATGTATTTTGAAGCCTTCTGGAAGAGTGTAGCAAATTGGTCTAATGAGCACACACATCTGTTGATACCTCCCTTCCTTCCCCAAATTCCCCCAAAGCAACCCCAAAAATACCCTGAAAAGAAAATCTTCAGTGGTGCCTTTCCTTCTTTCCTTCTTTCTCTGTTTCATTCATTCTTTCTTTAATTTATATTTTATATTGAACTATAGTTGATTTACAATGCTGTGTTAGTTTCAGGTGTACAGCAAAGTGATTCATATATATATATATATATATATATATATATATATATATATATTCTTTTTCCAATTCTTTTCCCATCTAGGTTATTACAGAATATTGAGCAGAGTTCCCTGTGCTATTATAGAATATTGAGCGGAGTTCCCTGTGCTATACAGTAGGTTCTTCTCGGTTACCTATTTAAAATTTAAAATATAGTAGTGTGTATATGTCAATCCCAAACTCCCAATTTATCCCTCCCCTCCCTCAACCTTTCCCCTTTGGTAACCATAAGTTTGTTTTCTAAGTCTGTGAGTCTATTTCTGTTTTGAAAATAAGTTCATTTGTATCATTTTTTATAGATTCCACATATAAGCAATATCATATGATATTTGTCTTTCTCTGTCTGACTTACTTCACTTGTATAATAATCTCCAGGTCCATCCATGTTGCCAGTGGTGCTTTTCAAGGGAGCCATCAGGGGACCGAATATTCTCTAGGAGACTGCAGATGGAGTCAAGCCATGTGGAAAAAAGAGCTAAGGGAACCACAATCCAAATACAAGGGGCAAGGATGGACTTTTGCAGAAGTCCATCCTGAGTGGAAGCAGACTGTGTGGCTTCAGGCTGGAGCACTTAATTGCCAGTATGAGCTCCTCCAGAGCTCTGTCATTCTAATTCCTTTATTTTAAAAAAAAATATGTATTTATTCATTTAGGCTGTGCCGGGTAAATAGGTTGCAGCATGCATGCAGGATGTAGTTCCCTGACCAGGGATCAGACCCAGGGCCCCTGCATTGGAAGCATGGAGTCTTACCCACTGCGCCACCAGGGAAGTCCCTCTAATTCCTTTAAATAGCCTGTATTCACTGTAACTCCCAAATTCACATCTCTAGCCTGGGCCTCTCCAGATTCAAAATCCAACTGCCTCCTCAACATTTCCACTTTGGTGTTTCATAGGCAACTCACTGCTAACTTTCCCAAAATCGAACTACTGAGTTACTGCCTCCAAGGCCTGCCCTTCCACGACAAAGACAAAAACAAAACAAACAAAACTCTATTCCTCTCTCAGTCTCCCTCATCTCTGTAAATGGTCCATCATTCACCCAGCTTCTCAGGTCAAAAACCATAAAGCATCCTTTTTTTTTACACTTTTATTGGAGTATAGTTGATTTACAGTGTTGTGTTAGTTTCAAGTGTACAGCAAAGTGAATCAGTATATATATATATTATATATAGTAATGTGTATATGTTAATCCCAATCTCCTAATTTATCACCTCCCCCCGTGTTTCCCCTTTGGTAACCATAAGTTTGATTTTGAGATCTGTGAGTCGGTTTCTGTTTTGTAAAACGTTCATTTGTATCATTTTTTAATTAGATTCCACATATAAGTGATATCATATGATATTTGTCTTTGACTTACTTCACTTAGTATGATAATCTCTAGGCGCATCCATGTCGCTGCAAATGGCATTATTTCATTCTTTTAAAAACCATAAAGCATCCTTGATGCCTCTCTTTTTCTCACCCCCACATCTAGTCTCTGAGGAAGTCCTTTTGGCTCCACCTTCAAAATCGATCCATAATCCAACCCCTTCTCATCCCCTCCACTGCCAGCACTGTCATCAGTCATTTGGACCCTTGCAGTAGCTCCCTCACTAGTCTCCCTGCTTCTTTCCTTGCCTGCTTACAGTTTCTTTTCCTCATAGCAGCCAGAGGTATCCTACTCTAACTCAAGAAATTTCTCTTATGTACTCAGAATTCCCTCCTGGCTCCCATCAGAATAAAAGCAAAAGTCCATGGTCCCACATAAAGCCTATGGTCCACAAGGCTCTGTGAGATCTAGTCCTTGTTACCTCTCTGACCTCCCATCCTACCACTGTCCCCCTCACTCTCTCTGCACCTGCACTGGTCTCCTTTCTGCTCTTCATACATGCTGAGTGTGCTCACAACTTCAGGCTCTTTGCTATTTGCTGTTCTCTTTGCATGTGCCTTGTTCCCTCATTTCATCCTGGTCTGTTTAGATATCGCCCCTTCAGAGAGGCCTTCCTTGATATTTCTACCTCAAGTTTCCTGTCTCTAGAGTCTGCTTTATTTTACACTGTACCACTTAAAACTTCCCTTCATCATATTACCTCTATAATGCTTATATACTGTCTCCCCAACTACAGTGTAAGTTTCACGGGGACAGGTCTTCAATCTCTTCACCATTGCATCCCCACACCTGGAATATAGTAAGAGTTCAATAAGTATGTATAAAGCATTGAGTTAACTAATTTAAGAATAACCAATAAGACAAAACGTAAGGACTAAGAACAAATGGAACAGGAAAAAAATGAGAGGAAACAAAAGTAATCAAAGGAGTATGGAAACTTCTTAAATACTGATGATACTACACTCGCAAAATAAGAATGGGCCATGTGTGGGGGCAAGGGGCGTTGGAAAATCTTCGTATCTTTCTCTCAATTTTTCTGCGAACCTAAAGCTGCTCTAAAAAAGTATAGTCTTGGACTTCTCTGGTGGCACAGTGGTTAAGAATCCTCCTGCCAATGCAGGGGACACGGGTTCGAGCCCTGGTCCAGGAAGATCCCACATCCTGCGGAGCAACTAAGCCCTTGCACCACAGCTGAGCCTGCGCTCTACAGCCCGCAAGCCACAACTACTGAGCCTGCGTACCACAACTACTGAAGCCCGCGTGCCTTGAGCCCGTGCTCCGCAACAAGAGAAGCCACTGCAATGAGAAGCCCGCGCACTGTAACAAAGAGTAGCCCCCGCTCGCCGCAACTACAGAAAAGCCCACACGCAGCAACGAAGACCCAACGCAGCCAAAAAAAAAAAGTATAGTCTTGGGACTTCCCTGGTGGTCCAGTGGCTAAGACTCTGCGCTCCCAATGTAGGGGGCCTAGGTTCAATCTCTGGTCAGGGAACTAGATCCACACGCCGCAACTAAGAGTCTGCATGCTGCAAGGAAGATCCCGCACACAGCAACCAAGATCCGTGCCACAACTAAGACCTGGCACAGCCAAATAAATAAATAAATATTTTAAAAAATTAAAAAGTATAGTCTTTTTTTTCCTTTGCTGCACCACAGGGCTTGCGGGATTTTAATTTCCCGACCAGGGTTTGAACCTGGGCCCTGGCAGTGAAAGAGCCAAGTCCCAACCACTGGACCACCAGGGAATTCCCAAAAGTATAGTCTTTAAAAAGAAAAAAAGAGGCTGCTATGAAAAGAGCAATCAGCAGACACAGGGCTGAATAAATAGAATGGCCATAACTGAAAACAGAATTAGTAATTCGAAAAATAATTTTGAAAAAGTCTTTCAAGTATGAGGATCCAAAAAGACCAAGAGATAGACAATGGAAAAGGGAAGTTAAGGGCTATGAAATATTGATGTTGAAAATTCAACATGCATCCTCTTTTCCTCAGTGCATTTGCAAATGCTATACTTACTTATTTAGAATCAGCTGCTCCCTTGAGCACCTTGCATAAATATCAGCCTTGTCCTCCAGACATTACTCTCTAACATTACACCCTGTTCATTCCCTTTATTGCATTTATTGCAACCTGTATTCATGTATTTGTGGGTTGTCTACCTCCTTCCCCCATTAGAATGAAAGTTCTATAAATAAGAGCAGAGGAAATTCCTTGGCCGTCCAGTGGTTAGGATTCGGCACTCTCACTGCTGTGGCCCGGGTTCAACCCCTGGTTAGGGAAATAAGATCCCAAAAGCCATGCAGCTCAGCTACAAATAAATAAATAAATAAATAAATAAATAAATAAATAAATAGCGGGGATGTCATCTGTAATGTTCATGGCTGCATCCCCCTGTCACTATGTCCAACATAAAGTATGCATGTTGTATTTGATTAATTAATTGATTGATTGATCCTGGGGAAATTTAGAACTCCAAAGGTAAAGAAGAAGCTTCAAAAGATGTGAAATAGACCACATAAAATATTACAGGAGTATCGGAGCTTTCTCGGTCAGCACAGTACTCTAACAAAATGGTGCAATATCTTAAAAGCTATGAGAGGCAATTTTTAAGCTAAAACTCTTTACTCAGTCAACCTAGTATTCAAGTATGAGGGCAAAATAAGGATCTTTTAGGATATCTACAATTTTGATTATTATGTACAAACCATCTCTGAAAGAACTGCAAAAGCATGAACTGAAAGAAAAAAATCAGAAACAATGACAAGAAACTTCCCAATTTGGTGAAAAACAGGAATCTATACATCTAAGAGCTCAACAAAAACCAAGTAGGATAAACTAAAGGAGATCCATATCTATATGCATAGTAGTCAAATTGTTGAAAGCTAAGGACAGAGAACATCTTGAAAGCAACATGAGAAAAATGACTCATCATGTACAAGGGTATCACAAGAAGATTAACATCTGACTTCTCAACAGAAACCCCAGAGACCAGGAGGCAGGGAGGTGACATATTCAAAGTGCTTAAAGAGGGAATTCCCTGGTGATCCAGTGGTTAGGACTCTGTGCTTTCACTGCCAAGGCCCCGGGTCCAATCCCTGGAATGACTGTCAACCACAAATTCTACATCCAGAAAAGATATCCTTTAAAAATAAAGGAGTAGATTTATGTTATGTGTATTTTACTACAAGTAAAAAAAAATTTTTTTTAATAAATTTATTTATTTATATATTTTGGCTGCGTTGGGTTTTCATTGCTGGGCGTGGGCTTTCTCTAGTTGTGGCGAGCGGGGGCTACTCTTCGTTGTGGTGCACAGGCTTCTTATTGCAATGGCTTCTTTTGTTGCGGAGCGCACATCCTTGCCAGGCCAGTCTGGGTCCGCAGCCCTGGGCAGGGGAAAAGGTTGAGAAGCTGAAACTTCATGGTGCAAAAATCAACCAAAAATATTTTAAAAATTAAATAGTTTCTTTAAAAAAGAAAGAAGAAAAGGAAAGATAACTAGAACCCCTTTCCTGAAGGTGGTTGGAGCCACTCATCCTGGATGGAAAAGGGGTTACCAATCCCATCAGACAGCCAATCCATCCACACACCCCAAGACCCAGCAGAGAATGCTCCAAAGAACCTAACGTCATACTTAATGGTGAAAGACTGAAAGCTTTTCCCCCAAGGATCAGGATTAAGACAAAGATGTTCGCTCTACCACTTCTATTTAACATTGTGCTGAAGGTGCTAGCCAGGGCAATTAGGCAAGAAAGGGAGATAAAAGGCATTCATATTGGAAAGGCGGAAGTGAAGTCATTTCTGTTTGCAAATGACATGATCTTGTACATGGATAATCTTAAAGAATCCACAAGAAAACCATTAGACCTAATAAATGAGACCAGCAAGGTTTCAGGATACAAGGTCAATATTACAAAATTCAATTGTATTTCCATACACTGGCAATGAACAATCCAAAAATGAAATTAAGAAAACAATTCCAGGGCTTCCCTGGCGGCGCAGTGGTTGAGAGCCTGCCTGCTAATGCAGGGGACTGGGGTTCGAGCCCTGGTCTGGGAAGATCCCACATGCCGCGGAGCAACTGGGCCCGTGAGCCACAACTACTGAGCCTGCGTGTCTGGAGCCTGTGCTCTGCAACAGTAGAGGCCGCGATAGTGAGGGGCCCGCGCACCGCGATGAAGAGTGGCCCCCGCTCGCCACAACTAGAGAAAGCCCTCGCACAGAAACAAAGACCCAACACAGCCAAAAAAATTAAAAATAAATAAATTAATTAATTAATTTTTTAAAAAAAGAAAACAATTCCAGGACTTCCCTGGTGGTCCAGTGGTTAAGGCTCCGCGCTTCCACTGCAGGGGGCATGGGTTCCATCCGTGGTCGGGGAACTAAGATGCCACACGCCACGTGGTGTGGCCAAAACACAACAACAATACAATAGCATCAAAAAGAATAAAAATGGGCTTCCCTGGTGGCGTGGTGGTTGAGAATCTGCCTGCCAATGCAGGGGACACGGGTTTGATCCCTGGTCCGGGAAGATCCCACATGCCACGGAGCAACTAAGCCCGTGCGCCACAACTACTGAGCCTGTGCTCTAGAGCCTGTGCTCCACAACGAGAGAAGCCACCGCAATGAGAAGCCCGCGCACTGCAATGAAAAGTAGCCCCCTCTTGCCGCAACTAGAGAAAGCCTGCGTGCAGCAACGAAGACCCAACACAGCCAAAAATAAATAAATAAAAATTTTAAAAAAAGAATAAAACACTGAAAAATAAGTGCAAGATTCATACACTGAAAACTATAAAACCACCTAACACGATCTCAAATCCAATAACTTTTTTTTTTTAAACGCAGTAGTGCACACATCTGTAACCCCTCGTGCCTTCAGCTAATTGAGTTACACCTCCTTGCCAGTGTCTGGGAGTAAGTACACAGTGAATTGAATATAGACCTTTCTGCCTTGGATTTCTTTGTTTTCCTAGGAAAAAGGTTCCCTGGGACTTTGGTTACCTGATCAGATATGCTTTGTTATTTGGTAAAGTTGTTTCCTACCTTTCTACCACTGCTCCTATGGTCTGTCCACTTGTATAGTATGAGTGCTATATTTAGTTACATACATGAGTGTTATTTTGCAACAAGTGGCAAAGTCTATAGGGAGAGAATGAGCATATCTGTGATACTCTATTCTCCAGCTGGCCCTGGGGGCTGAAGAAGTCAAAAAGTCTTCTCAGACCAGCGTCCTTTGGACAAACCTGCTCTGGATCACATCATGTGGAAGCAGGGCCTTGAAGAGCTATTTGTATACCTCTGTTCATAGCAGCATTATTCACAATAGCTAAAACGTGGAAGCAACCCAAGCATCCAATGGTGGATGAATAGATAAGCAAAATGTGGTATATACATAAGATAGAATATTAGTCAGCTTTAAAAAGGAAGGAAATTCTGACACATGCTACAACATGGATGAACCTTGTGGTTGTTATGCAAAGTGCAATAAGCCAGTCACAAAAAGACAAATACCGTATGATTCCACTTACACGAAGTAGTCAAATTCATAGAGACAGAAAGTAGAATGGTGGGTGCCAGGAGCTGGGGGGAGGAGAGAATGGGGAGTTATTGTTTAAGGAGTACAGAATTTCAGTTTCACAAGATGGAAAGAGTTAGGAAGATAGAGGGTGGTGATAGTTGAACAACATTATGAATGTATTTAATACCACCGAACTGTGCACTTAAAAATGGTTGAGGTAAATTTAACGTTATGTATACTTCACCACTAAAAAAAAAAAAAAAAATTGGAAAAAGAAAACCTTACGTGAACTTTCCTCAGTCTTGTCTTTGTGTCCCTGAAAATTGCTTTGTTTAGTTTCATCTGCCCAGAATCAGGAGGGTTTTTATTCCTGGCCCAATATCAGTGATGATTGGCCTTTGGCCAAAATCTGGAGACACCAAGTCACACAAGCACCACCCTTCTGGAACACTGCAGTCCTCGGGAGAACTTCTCAGTCTAAAACTGTGCCCCTTGCAGGCCAAGCACTTGCTTCCTTCATGTTTTCTCACTGTAATGTCAACACATTACCTCTCTAAGTGGCAATTTTCACCAGGGAAATTTTGGAATTGAAATAACCACTTTAAGAAACTTTTGCCATGAACAAGATTGTCCATTTGAGAGATTCCTTAGAACAAAAAGGGCAGAAAAACCACATGAAGAGCTTGTTTGTTTTATTTTTTTTTAAATATTTATTTATTTATTTGGCTGCACCAGGTCTTAGTTGCGGTACTCAGGATCTTTGTTGAGGCCTGCAGGATCTTTAGTTGCGGCATGTGGGATCTAGTTCCCTGACCAGGGATGGAACCCCGGCCCCCTGCATTGGGAGCGCGGAGTCTTAACCGCTGGACCGCCAGGGGAGTCCCGAGCTTGCTTGTTTTATCTGTCTCAAGGAGAGAGATCATTTTGTTTAACATAGGAGACACCCTCCTCTTCATTTCTGTATTTGGGGATTAAGAAGTGCTATGCCTTGATAAAACTGTCAAGGGCCTGAATTATTGTTTAAATCAGCTGTAATAACTCTCTTTTGAGTATGTTTATGTCAAATCGAATTTTCCTGCAGCCAAAATTCTTCCCTTCTCCTTTCATAGGGAAATGTAACTAGCCTTTTACAGTGATAATCTCATATTCATCTGAAGCCACTACAAAACCCTTATCAAAACGGACAACAAATGAAGGAATTTCTATATAGCTTTCCATTACTTGTGTAAACAAAGAATGTTGCCTACCATTCCAATTCTACAGGGATCAAGTCATTAGCCGTTGCAATCACTCACCTACAAGTATACCCTGAAAGGAATTCAGGGGAAAACATTCTATGTTTTGGATATATGGGCCCCTAGATGGTTAAGATGCATATCTAAAGAAGAATTTCAATGACCCCAGATTCTTGCATCTTCCCATATATAGATAAGCACTAAAATCCTTAACTGAGATATGGTGTGTGTGTGTGTGTGTGTGTGTGTGATTAGCAGTAATCTTTTACCAAGATGCATGCTTGACTACATGTATTTCCCAGCCAAAAAAAGTATACATTTACTAGTTCCTCCCCTACCTCTTTGAAACAGTTCCCAGTTCTCGGAAACACTGAATAAAACTCAACTCACAGCTCTTATGTTGTGTGTTTTTTCTCCAATTGACACTTGAGATCATCATCAGAAGAGTGGAGGTTAACAAAAATGCTTCATGATAATAGCCACAATAGCAGTGATAAATTGGCCTTGACACTGAACCAACATTGATGGGGTAACTTTAAGGGTCTTGTTGAGACGGTTCCCTTGCATGTCACACCTCATAACAATCATGACAAAGACTGAAAAGGTAGGGTGTGGATAGAAACCAATAGCTCGAGGCCCTTTTGAACACCTCCAAAGGGCTATGAGCAAGTTCTGGCTGTGGTTTATTTTCCAGGTGAACTGAGTTTTTCCTACTGGCCAGAGAGTTATCACCGTAAAGGTAGGGAAACTGCTTGCCTTCGTATTCCCGACTCAACTTACCTCTCCAGTAGCAGGGACAGGCATTGCACTTATTTAAAGAACTCTGTTATTTAAAAACTCTGTAAAGTTTTAACTTCCTCAGAAACTCTACAGCCATTATCACCTATAATCTTCAGAAAAAGTAGAGAGACCTAATGGAATTTGGAAAGTAAAATCAACAAACTTCTAACCCTAACCCTCAAACTTCCAGGGACTAAAGTATTGCCATTAGCCTTGATGGCAATAAGCTCTAACCCCTCTGGGGACCACCTATAGTTAGCTACTTCTGCGTTAATAACAGACTACCCTAAGTGTTTTGTAATTGAACCTCAAATCCTAGATTCTACTCTCTTACAGGCCAATGTGACTTCATACTACTAGAGACGCGTGTGATGCCTCCAGATGGTTACATAATAGGTTCAAGCTGCATTTCCAAAAAAGTCTGCATGATCAAACGGAAAACTGCCCTTGAGCCTCAGTGGAAAAGACCTTATTAATAGGCTTCAAACTGAGGATTCTTAGGAATTCTCCAGAAGCTGATGACTGCAGACTTGGACGGCTTCTGCTCAAGGTGACAGAACAAGATTAATTTTCTGATTCTTCAGCACCTTTTTTTTCTTTTTACTTCACTATTAATCTTGACTATTACTGTACCTTGACACCTTCTAGTAACCAAGTAAAATATCTCTCACCCTGTTACTTTTGACCTGCTATGGATTCCCTCTGTCACTTACGGAAAAAACGAAACTAGCTTGTGTGTTTTCTCAGACTACAGCTACTATGAATTTGATTGCTGGATCTCTCTCTCTCTCTCTCTCATGCAGACTCACACGCCTACCCGAAACCGGCAAAAATGTAATAGCTCTTCTTTTAAATACCTCAGAAGGTAGCTTTCTTTCTATAGGTCCTCTCACATTTCCCTTAAAAAAATAATCCCAGACCTTGATCTTGTAAAAATTGGCTGTTGGCCTCAGATTGTAATGCTTCTGCTGAAGTCATTACAACCCTATCAGCAAGACCCAGCCCATCAGGAATGGGAGCTAACAGTTGGGGCAGTTTGTTCTCTTCAGACACACTCTAGCCTGTTTTGCTGCTACTGTTTAACTCCACTCAAGAAACCCACTCTAGAGGACTTCCTTGGTGGTGCAATGGTTAAGAATTCGCCTTCCAATGCAGGGGACACGGGTTCGAGCCCTGGTCCGGGAAGATCTCACATGTCGAGGAGCAACTAAGCCCGTGCGCCACAACTGCTGAGCCTGCACTCCAGAGCCTGCGAGCCACAACTACCGAAGCCTGTGTGCCACAACTACTGAAGCCTGTGCACCTAGAGCCCGTGCTCCGCAACAAGAGAAGCCACCGCAATGAGAAGCCCACGCACTGCAACAAAAAGTAGACCCCGCTCGCCGCAAATAGAGAAAGCCTGCACACAGCAACGAAGACCCAACACAGCCAAAAATAAATAAATAAAAATAAATAAATTTATTTAAAAAAATAGTTCACACCATCCATGAAAACCTTCAAGTAACACCCATAATTAGGATGGATAATGTGTTGTCCCAGAAATTATGTTGCAAGTGACCTCTGAAACTCTATACACCATAAATAAGACTATAAATCCCAGCTTTGCCGCTTTCAGGCAGTATAACCATGGGCAAGCTGCTTTACCTTTTCGTGCTTTCAGTTTCCTCATATGTATAATGAGCGTAAGGAAAGGAAGGTTCCTCTGTCACCTCCGAAGCGATCACTGGCATATCCTTCCTCTTCTACAGGCTTGCAGGTAATCTGATGACACTGCAGATCCCCTGGAGATGGCCCCGATCGGTCAGTTCCAGAGGTTGGCCCTAAATGAGCTCCTTGAGATGGTTGCCAGGTCCCAACATCAGAGCGTAGATCTCTAAAGGTGTATCCCTGGGGAAGGCAGCCCTCCCACCCCCCTGGAGGACCTGGGATGGTAGGGGTGGAGCTATCAAGGCTGTCCTGCCCAGCCAGGTCCCGTTCTCCAACTGCCACTAAGAGAACAGAGGAAATGAGAACACTCAGACCGGCAACTCCCAGACTTAGAGTAAGGTATGCACCCAACTCTTCTGTCTTACTTTCTCTCTCTCTCCCACTTCTCTTTTTCTTTCTCTGCCCCTCAGTTTCTCTTTTTTTCTTTGCTATCTCTGTCTCTCCCAATATCTGTCTCTATCTCCTCACTTTCATTCCCCCTTTTCCCTGTCTTTTTTTTTTATGTGTACTGCTTTTTCTCTTGGTATCTCTTTCTCTGCATCTCCATTTCTCCTTTGATGTCTCTGTAAACTGGCTATCTGTCTCTCTCCCTATCTTTTCTGTCTGTCTGTCTGTCTTTGATTTCCCCTTGTCTCTCTCCCCAGCCTCTCAGGGTCTCTGCCTGAGGAAGTGGACAAAGGGATTTCCCCACTCCACTGTCAGGGCTGGAACCTGTTGCTCTTCTCTGATTCTGTCCACCTCTCTACCCCTCCTCATCCACCAAATATCTTCCCTTCCCCACCGCATGCAGACAGGTGGATGGCAAACCCCAGGACTCAGGGAGGGTGAGAGCCACCAGCCAGAGAAATCAAAGCAGAGAAATGAGGAAGAAGAGCTGAGAGACAGATCAAGACATAGAGGCAGAGTTGGGGCTCAGGCGGGGAGGGAGACAGGAAGGAAGAAACTGAGGGAGAGCCACTGAAATCCTTATTAGAAACAGATGGGATTAAGTTGGAAAAGAGAGAGAGAGAGAGAGAGAGAGAGAGAGAATGCAGTTTGGGCATGTCTCTGACTCTCTGAGGCCCCTGAGCTAGAGGGTAAGTGGGCAGGCAGCCTGAGGAGGCCTGGCCTGACAACCCTTGTCGGTTCAGCCCCTCAAACCAGCTCAGAACTCTGCACCGCCACCTCGCCTTCTCTCCCGCCTTGGCCTCCACTTGACGCTGAGGGTCTTCCCACCTGCATTACTGACCCTCAAACAGTTTCTTCTTGCTCCTCTTACTGTCTCTGCCCTTTCTCCTCGTCTCTGTCTCTTTTCCTTTATTTCTTGTATGTCTCTCAGCCTCTATCTCTGTCTTTCTACGTGTCCATTAGTGTCTCTATGTCCCTCTATTCCTATTTCTCTCGCCATCTGTTTGTCTCACTCTTGCCTTCTCCGTCTCCTGCCTTTTCTGGGTCTCTGCAATCCCCCCCACCCCCGGTAGAAACCATCCGGGGTCTGACCCCGCATTCCCTTCTTTTGGGAAGAGCAGCAGGCCCGCGGTCAGGTCAGGGGGCGGGGCCTGAGGACTCGCCCTGGCCCCAGCTCCCCCCAACTCCGGAGACCTGCACGACACCGGACGCCCCAGCCCCACCTAGGAGCCGGGTGACGCCGCGGCAGCTAGGCTCCCATGAAGCCCCACCACCACTCGATGCCGCTCTACAACTCTCAGCCGAAGCCCAGTCCTCCGCTACTAAACCCAGTACTGGTCCCGCCCGGCCCAGCCAGCAGCCCCAGGAGCCAGAGCACAAGGCCCTGAACTTCACCATGAACCGTTCCACGGCCCCACGGCTCCAACAGCTTTCCAGACCGGGAGACCACGAGCGGGCTCCCAAAGGCGGGAGGAGGGCGGGGCGCCCGGGCGTTTGAGGTTCCCCAAGGGGCGGGACCTTAAGGAGCAGGACAGGGCGGGGTCTGAAGGCGGGAAGAGGTAGGGTGTAGAGGCTGCTGAGGGCAAGAAACCTGCAGATCTAGGGGGCCTGTCGGGGCGGAACCCATTTGGAAGGGGCCAGGGAGACACAGTAGGGACAGGGCCTCGGAAGAGTCCAAGTCGATATATAAAGACAGGGCCTGCAGGAGGCTTAGAGGGCACGGCTGAAAGATAGGGAGGGGGTGGACCTGGGGGCGGGGCCTGGAGACATAAGGGTCTGTGGACATCACAGCAGCCTGAGGCGGGCGGAACCTGAGGGCTCAAGGAAGGAAAAGGCTCAGAAGAGCTAGCGGGCCTGTGTTTGACAGGAGCAGGGTGGGATCTGGAAACACAGCGGGGATGGGGCCTGGAGGTGAGGAAGGGTGCGGCCTAGGTGTACCGAATGGGCGGGACCAAAGGAAGTGGCCTGGAAATACAAGGGTTGCAGCCTGGGATACCCAGGGTCTGACTGGCATCCCGGTCCTACCCAGGCAGGTGTGTTGCTGCTGCTGGCGTGGCCATGGAATCGGCAAGTTCGAGGCCAGGGCCCTGCTGCGGCACTGAGAGAGCTGTGTGCACAGGGCCGGCTACCCGCGCCTGCCACTGAGTCCATCAAGCAGTGTTGCAGTTCTACTACCTCCGAGGACCACTAGGACCTCGTTGGGGCCTTGGGAGGCCTGAGAACTCAGCATCTGCACCCCCAGGGAGCGAGTTTGTATAAGAGAGAGGGCATTTCCACCTCTTCGCAATGGCTTGCATAAAAGGGACAGTTGGTGTGTCTCCCATGAGGCCATCTGCACCCCAGTGGAGGCGTCTGCCCCACACATGTAGGTGTTTGCATGCAAGAGACAGTGTTTGGAGCCGATGTCCATCCGAGAAAATCTCTTTCCCATAACCCCCACTCCACCCCCAAAACGAAAACTCATCCGGTACCCTTAAATACTGACAACACTGAGCACCGCAGAGCAGAAATCTCTCTGTAGTGCAGAAGAGAAGATTAAGGGTACCTTCTTCAAGGAAGCTGGGTCTCCCCGACCCCTACTTCCACCCCAGGTCCCTGGTGAGGCCACATGGAGGGGGAATTATCTTCACAAACGGGGTGACTGGTATCCAGAAAGACAGAGTTCACTGTGAGGTCAGATTTCCCAGTCTTTGCAATGGGGACATGGGGGAGAGGGGTCAGAGGTGCCCCATGTGGAACCACCCCCTCCACCCCAGCAATCCTGTGCTCACTCATTTCTTTCCCAAGCCTGTTCCTCTTCTGTCTGCTTGTGAGTCAACACTTGGCCCCCTTATTCATGCACTATTCACATCTTGATTCATTCCCCCTCCTACACATTCATCCCACAAACCTTTACTAGAGCCCACTCTCTGTGGGACTCCAAATCCTAGGGCTCCCAAGTCCCTGAAGAGGGCTCTACCCCTTGTCCTAGTGAGCAGCTCCAATGGGTGGCTCAAGGAGTACATACATAGGCATTTCAAAACTGGCTTTAAATACTGATCAGGGCGCCATGCAAAGGGATTGGGGTGAGAGCTTGTTACATATGAGTGGGGGCTGGGGTGCCTGAGAGAGAAGGGACCCATCCATCAGGGCAGCTGGGGTACCCCACCCCCAACCTGGGATAAGGGAACAGAGTAGAGGCCCTCTCTGGAAGGTCCCAGGGCCAACTGGGAGCCAGCCCTCCCTTCGAGGTAGATCATCGCGGGGGGAACCGAGGAGGAGCTCCCACGGTGGCGATGACAGGCGGTCACTTCCTCAGTGGTACTGCTGATAGCTGGGGTAGCCTGGGGCCGGGGTACCCTCCTTAGGGGGCAGCTGGCTGGGGTCCTCCAGGAATGGGGGTGCTGGAGTGGGGAGAATTGGATAAAGATGAGCGGAGGAGGCAAGGCAGAGCATTTCCCACCTCTCCCTGGCCAGCTTCACCAGGAACTCACCATTGCGGAACTGCTGGGCGGTGTAGCGAGTGAGGAGGATGCCAACACCCTCGATGAGGGCCAACAGAATGCCTCCCATCATTGCCGAGCCCACCATGGCCAATGGGCCACCTGGAGGAATGAGGAGGCACGGGGAGAGAGGTGAGAGCAGGCAGAACAGGGTGGAAGGGGCTGGGGCCTGGGGATGGGGCACTCACTGCGGGCAGCCAGCACAGCCCCGGTCAATGCTCCGCTGGTGATGGAGTTCCAGGGATCTTCCTTGCCCCGCAGCCGCACCAGACCGCAGTCGATGGTGGAGAACAGGCCCCCCCACACTGCGAAGCTACCTGTTGGGGGATCACGGCCTAATTAGTGTTTGTGGGGAATCCCCAGAATATACGGCTCAGGGTCCAGGGACTCCCAAGGCCTGAACGCTCTGGCAAAGAACGGGGAGAAAAACCCAGAGGCAAGGGCAGATGGCAAACTCCTAGGGGATAGCCCCCATCTGTCTCTGTGGTAGCTCCTTCAATCTGTCTGTAATTGCCATCGCACTCCCTTCACCTTCATGGGGGGCTGACAAGTGTTTACGGGCAGATTTATCTGCTTCTATGTGGCTTTTTTCTTGGCCCTGCCATGCACTCATTCCTCTCAGTTCTCTGACCAGGGATTGAACCCGGGTGACGGCAATGAAAGCCCGGAATCCTAACCACCAGGCCACCAGGGAACTCCCTTCTATATGGCTTTTAACAGAGCAACTTTGATCTTCGTAACTACCACACAGAATTGGAATTCTGACCTTGGTTTCAGGGAGAAGGAAAGGGGTTAGCAAAGCCAGTTAACGATACAATAGTTAAAATGTTTACTCAAGTCTAACTGTGTGCCAGGACCTGATCTACGCACTGCATGTTACTTGACTTCTGAAAATTTATATTAGTTAATACTACCAAAGCGCTTAACAGAGCAACCAGCACTTAGTAAGTACTACCTAAGTTACATAAATTACAAAACTTACTGTTTTGTCATCCCCATGTTGCAGATGAGGTTCAGAGAGGTTAAGCCACTAGCCCAAGGTCACACATCAGGGAAGAGCCAGGGCCTGGATTTAAACTCCAGAACTCACCCATATGAAATTGTTGGGAAACGTCACTCCCCCAGGAAGTCCCAGGCAGAGTTGAGACTAGAATCTGGACCCCCAACTTGCAGTCTAGACTCAAAGGAGCAACCGCCTCAACTCTGTTATCACATCTGTCTCCCCAAACCTCTCACCTCCAATCTGAGGGGCTCGGATCCTCACAGCGTTGACACTGCCTCTCATTCGGTGCCGAATTCCCTGGAGGAAAGTGGGGAGGAAGGGAATCAGAGCCCGGTTGAGGCCACTGGCAGACAAGGTTTCTAGCTTTTAAGAGAGGGATGGGGGCAGGAAACCTGTAGGGGTATCAGAGGTAGAGATGTGGGGAAGTGGCCAAGAACTAGGGGGCTGGGGAGCACCCCAATATAGGTGCTCTCAGAGCTGGGATGAGAAATCATTCATTCATTCATTACTTAGCATCTATGTGCCAGGCACCATGCTGTATGCAGGGATACAGCAGTAAACAAGGTAGACCTGGCCCCTACCCTCTCAGAGCTCACATTATAGTGGGGGAGACAGATCCTAAATAAGGGTACAGATAAGATAGCTTCAGACAGCAATAAGAACCCTAGAGGAAATAGGATAAAGAGCTGTAACAGTGGCTGAAGGGTCAGGAAAGACCTCTTTAAGGAGGGGGGCATTTATGCTGAGACCCTGAGGATGAGAGGGAGAAACCTGGACAAAGATCCAGGAAAGAGAGCTCCAGGAGATGAGGGGAGGGACAGGGCTAGACAGAGAAATTGCAGAGACCTTGACAAATGCATGGCATTTAAAGTCATGACATTTGATGAGGTCTCCCAGGAAGGGGAGGGGGGGTTCTCAGAGATAGAGAGAGAGAGAGAGAGAGAGGGAATCGATTACGTTAAATTAAAAGTATTTTCTCAGCTTTAAGGCTGTCCTCCTCCTGCCAGTTAAACTCCTGTCACTTCCCTCTATCCAGGCTTCCAACCCAGAATCTGCCTCTAGGTAAAATCTGACTGGCTTTGCACACACACATTTAGGTTTTGGTGATGACCCTTTTGACATCACAGCATTTCCACAGAGGAGCTCCAGTTGGGTGGGGGGGTGAGGGGCAGAGGTCATGTTTGCAGTTCCTCCAAACTTCCAGATCCTGGAGCCAGGCCTGGCATATACTAGGTGAGCAGGCACCAGAATGAATAAGTGCATGTGACTGGCAGCTCCAAGCAGTTTTCAAAACAGTATCCCATGTGGACAGGGCAGGACCCCCGCACCACCCAGGGAAGGCCAGGACTCACGACAGGGGCATTGCGGAAGCCCTTAATGGCCTGGAAGACTCCACCGCCGATAACACCCATAGTGAAGGCACCACCGCAATCATCCACAATTCGCCATGGGCTGCAAGCGGGAAGGGGAGGATGGGGTTAATGTCAGCCCTCCCTCTTGCCATGTCACGAGGACTCTTTCCAACTGGGAGAAACTTAAGTCATCCAAATGGGAAGCAGAATTTCAGATAATAGATTATTTTCCCCCTCATTTAAGCAAGAAATAGTGCGAAGGGGGGAAAATATTAGTCTTCGCCCTGTCCGCCCCTCCCCTTCGCAGCCAACCAAGGAATCAACCGCTTTACTACTACCAATTATTAAATGAATTGATAACAAGCAAAGAGTTGGCAAGTTTAAATAAGCGCTACAGAAGTGTTAAGCTAGCACTGTTACTAAAGCAGAACGGGCTCGCACCCCCTTTTCCCACAGTGAGCACGTCCAACCAAGCCACGCCCTCTCTCTCTTTTTTTTTTTATAACCCGCACAACTGGGAAAAACCAAGCGCAGACCGTGGGGATGATCCAGCACCGCTCAACACCGCACCACCCCCTCGGCTGGAATGGATTCGACCAGCGTGTCTTTTCGTTAACAAAGAGAGACTGGGAGGTACGAAGACAAGGGAAACGTGGGAGTGGTTCGTCCTTGCACCGCATCTTCTCCTTTAGGCACACAGTTGTGGCCCCTCTTAACGGAGCCCGAGTAGGAGGAAGCAAGTGGAGGGGAGCAGAAGGAGACAACAAACGTCTAAGAGTCTCCCGAGTCTGGGACGTGGCGCTGTGTGGCCGGTGCCTCCCCCGCCCGCCTCCCACCGCTGGCCGTGGCGCCCTAGCAACAGTCCCGAGGCCTGCGCCCCTCGCCGTACCAAGGCTCCCGAGCGTACTCCTCCATGGCGCCGGCGTCCGGCCGCGCAGTCTGGCTAAACCCCGGCCGGGCCACACCCCCACCGGTAACACACACAGGCGCCCGAGCTTTCTGCCTACTTCAGGGCAACGATTGGGTCGTTTCGCCAGAAGTCAGACGAAGGCGCACTCTCATTGGCCAGCTCGGTTTGTGTCATCTGTTCGCCGCAGTCTCAGCGTAGCCCAGTTTCCTCCAGGCTCGGAGAGAGAGGACCTCGTTCTGGGCATTGGGAGAAGAGAATCGTGTAGTCCTGGCAATCATAGAAGCGACGAGAGAGAGAGAGACGGCCAGTCTATCAGCTTTCCACTACCCGCGTGACGGTATTGGTAATGTCGGGGTGGGCGCATTTTTTGGAGCTGGAGGAGGTGTTGCACTCTGCTCCCCCATCCCAGCGCTTTGGTTCCTTCCACCCGGTAGTGTTCGGGGGAAGTTGGGTGAGCCCATTTCTGGGACGAGGGGCAGCCGCGTTTGGCCCCTCTGGCAATGGGCGGAGCCTGGGCCTGGGAGAGGAACCCGGTCCTGGAGCACCCGGCCCGGGAGAGGAGGGTTGGTGAGAGTTTTGGTGATATTGCCATTTATCCCTTCCACCTTTTAGAGTAGGGTCTGTCGCCCAGCTCCTAGTGTAGGTGGGTAGGTGGGGGTCCAGATGAGTACTTGCTGGGGGGAGGCGCTTGGTTACAAGATCCAGATTCAGTCCTCATCTGAGCTGTTTTTTGGTCTGTCTGTTCTTCCCTAGGTCTGTCTGCTATCCGCTATGCCGCTGCCCGTTGCGCTGCAGACCCGCTTGGCCAAGAGAGGCATTCTCAAACATCTGGAGCCCGGTGAGAGAGCTAAGAGCAGATAGGCCTACCATGTGCCAGGCTTGACAGGCACTTTGTTGTTGATACTGCCACTTGATACCTAGCGTGGACCTACTTCGCACCAAGCAGTGGGGTGGCAGGCATTTCACTGTTAACAATGCGTATTCCTGACACCCATTCCTACCGTATGAGGAGGCGGGTGGGGACGGGAAATAGACATTTCATCCATAATAATACTGACAGCTGACGTGTATTTTTGGGTCTTCTATATCCCAAGTTTAATCCACCCATCAGTCCCTGGAAGTGGTTACAAAGTATCTAATAGTAAGGATAGTAACAGTTGACAGAAGCTGAAATCTACCGCAGCCTCCTGTGGGCCAAGCACAGTGGCAGGATGCTAATACTTTGTTCTTTACCATACTAGTAGATAACGTTATTTTAGACCTACTGTGGACCCAGGCACTGTGCTGGTGATATATACCTTATTGTTCAACGTATCAATAGCTGACATGTATTTTGGGTCTTCTTAAGTGTCTGTCATACACATTATGATGAACAGTATATAAAATAATGATAGGATCTATCATTTAGGCCTACTGTGCTGCTGTTGCTAGTATTTCTACCTTATTGTAAATAATAGTAAAAGCTGGCATCTAGTTTGGGCTAAGGTGTTCCAGGTACTGGAAAACTCATCTTATTTTCACTTTATTGATAAGTGACATCTATTACAAGCCTGTTGTGTGCCAAGCATAGATCTTTGGTTAATAATACTGATAATGATCATTGATATGATATTTACTTTAAGGCTGTTGGTACCAGGCCCTGTGCTGATTGTGTATATCTTACTAACAATACTGATGATTATAGCTGACATCTATTTTGGGCCTATTGTGTGACAGGCACTCTGCTGTTGCTGACATATACATTTCATTGTTAGCTATATCCATAGGTGAAATCTGTGATAGACCTACGGAGGTCCAGGTACTCATACACCTTTTTTATTCTGTTGATAGTAACTGACAACAGTTGTAGGCCTCGGGAACTGAATAGATTCAGAGAAGCGTTCGGATAAATCCCGTGCTATCCAAACTTGCTACTCAATATACCGGAGTCAGAAACCTCGTATTTGCCAAGCTTGGGAGCTGAACAGATTTGGACATATTTTTAGATAAACCCCTTGTTGAAACTAATTTTATCCAAATAGATTTGGATAGTATGGTGTCACATACTATCTGAACTCAGGAACTGAATAAATATGGATACATGTTTTTTAATGAATCCCTGTCTAAAGTCTGAAACCAGATAAGTTCAGGTAACAGTATGTCATATCTGAACCCAGAAACAGAACAGATTTGGGTAAATGTTTTGGTAAATCCTGATACTCAGATACTTGGATTTGGAATGTGAGCAATATTTTTTAGGGCACTTGAGACCTGGCACACACACGTGGTCCACGTGAATGTGAGTGTGTCTCCCCAGGCCCTGACTGCAGGATGGGGATCCCTCTGGTCCTTACTGCTGTCCTCCTTCCCTCCTTGTCCTGCCAGAACCGGAGGAAGAGATCATTGCCGAGGACTATGACGATGACCCTGTGGACTATGAGGCTACCCGGTTGGAGGGCCTGCCGCCAAGCTGGTACAAGGTGTTTGACCCTTCCTGGTGAGTCTGGGGATGTGGGGGGGGGGCGGGCTGGGGGTAAATGGGGGCCACAAGGGAAGAGATCTGGGGGCCCTCCCTGTAGGGTCCTGGCATGGGGCAGGTACAGGCAGAGATTGGGGAGACAAGAGTTGTGGCTACAAGGAGAGGATATCCGTGCTGACATTCCTTCCCTCCCTCCCTCCCACTGCCCTGCAGCGGGCTCCCTTACTACTGGAATGCGGACACAGACCTCGTGTCCTGGCTGTCCCCACATGATCCCAACTCCGTTGTTTCCAAATCTGCCAAGAAGCTCAGGAGCAGTAATGCAGGTGAGTTGGCAGATACAAGGGTGCCTCGAGTGTTCGAGCAGTTCTCCGAGAGGGGTCAGGTAAAAGACCGAGGCAGGTAAGACCAGGCAGGCCCAGCCCCAGGCAAAGGAGGCTGTTGAAGGCAGAGGCTGCTGGGTCCTGAGGTGGGAGCAGGAAGGTCACAAGGCTTTCGTGTCCCCAGATACTGAGGAGAAGTTGGACCGGAGCCATGAGAAATCGGACCGGGGCCACGAGAAATCGGACCGAGGTCACGAGAAGTCAGAACGCAGCCATGAGAAGTCAGAACGCAGCCATGAGAAGTCTGACAGAGACCGGGAGCGTGGTTATGACAAGGTGGACAGAGAGCGAGAGCGGGACAGGGATCGGGACCGGGACCGCGGGTATGACAAGGTGGACCGGGAAGAGGGCAAAGAACGGCGCCACCATCGCCGGGAGGAGCTGGCTCCCTACCCCAAGAGCAAGAAGGGTAAGCTGGGGTGAGGCAAGGGGGGCACCAGGGGTGCACAGTGTAAGGAAGCCCTCGCTTGGCTTCACGCGAGTGCCTGAGCCTGGGGCCTGGAAGCCTCGGGCTCCATTTCTTCCCGGGATGGGAGAGCTCGGTGATCCGGGACTCCTTGTGCCCCCGTCGAAGACCCCACTCTGCCACCTACTTCCGCAGTGGCAAGTCGGAAGGATGAAGAATTAGACCCCATGGACCCCAGCTCGTACTCAGATGCACCCCGGTAATTGACCACCCCTCAAGAGCCCTTCCTTTTTCCTCTTGACTCACTGCACCGCTGACCGTTCCTTTCTTCCTGTCTCCTTTCCCCCTTTGTCAGTTGTGGGTGGGAGGTGCCTGCCACAGTACACATATTATACATTCCCGCTCCCACCCCTTGTCACCCCCAGAGGCACGTGGTCAACAGGACTCCCCAAGCGGAATGAGGCCAAGACGGGTGCAGACACGACAGCAGCCGGGCCCCTCTTCCAGCAGCGCCCTTACCCATCCCCGGGGGCTGTGCTCCGGGCCAATGCCGAGGCCTCCCGAACCAAGCAGCAGGACTGAACCTTCCCCACCCCCACCCACTCTGGGGCTTTTAATAAAAGCTTTTCGGTGGATCATGCCCATGAGACCTGAGTGCTTCCTTCTCTCACACTTTTGAGACTTCCCAACCCAAGCCAGCAAGATGCAAAACACGTTTTATTTACAAAAACTCACCTAAGAAATAATACTGTAGGGGTAGTAGGGACATGGGGGTGGCAGGGGCTGGAGGCTGAGGTGGTTGGGTCCTGTCTGGGCCAGAGTTTAGTCATGTCAGCCCTGTGTGGGAGAGGGGGTGTGGGGACAGGGGGTTCGGTGTCTACCCCCCCCCCCCAAATACTGATCAGAGCATTTGGTCCTGGCTGGACCAGGGCAAGAAGGGAGAGCGAGGCCAGGCCAGCGTCTTCAATCCCAGCGGCTAGGAACCCTTCACCTTGGTGAGCAACCTGTGGTGGGAACGGGGAGGAAAGAAAAACACAGAAAGCTGGGGTGGGCTGGCAGGTGGACGTCCTGAGCAAGCGAGGATGACTAGTGAGGCTGGTAGTCCCCAGGGTTAGTAACAGAGCCCACGTGGAGAGAGCGGGTCCCCTGGGTCAGAAAGCTACACGTGGACTAAATAAATACAATATCTTTATTTGGCATTGGGTATCCTGACATTTGTTCATTACAGTTCCTTAAAAACAAACCAAAAAATCAGAACAAATTAATCAAAAATAAAGATCCAACGGCCCTATGTACATATAGCAAAGACAGCCCAGGCATCACACTCACACACACACACACACACACACACACACACACACACATATATACACCCTGGTGGGAGACAGTTAAGGGGTCTTTGGGGAGTGCAGGGGGCAGGTTCCACATTTCAGCAATTTAAAGACACCCCTCCCCATGAAGTAAGGGTGCCTCGTACAGCCAGTTGGGTATCACGAGTGTGGCTGGCAGCTTTATTTTTCCTCTCAGGATATCTTAGAAAATAACCCTGCATCCAGCAACTGACGGTGTCTTAGATTCCATGAGATTAGGCCACTTCAAGGACCTCCCTTCTCCATTTTTCCCACACCCTGGATCATTCATCTGATTACACCACAAACCCCCAAATCACAAACAAATGGCCCCTACTGCACCCTCCCCCTGAATGGGCTGATGCAAAAATCTCAGCTGTCGCCCCCCTTCCTCTCTCCCTGGGTGCTCACAAGAGGCCCATTTTCAAGTCCCTGTGTTAGGGAAGCTGCCCCAAGGCCACAAAAAGAGCTACTAATACGATCCAGTGTGGTTGTCAGGGAGGAGAGAAGGCCTCAAGCTATCAGAATCGGAAACCCACACGTAGGCATCAGTCATTACTAAAGAGCTGTAGGATTTTTGTCCAATTTGTCCCTACAAAGGTGGAGGGATTGCTGGGAGGGACTCTCCCAGGCATGAGAGACAGGACGCCTCTGGCTGAGGGAGGCAGACAAAAAAAGCCTTGAATGACAACACCCCCAACCTGGTCCCCGAAGGGGTTAGACTGAGACAGAGGAGGCAGCCCTAAAAACCCCTGGCTACAAGGAAGGGTTCACGTGATGCCCTGCCCTCGTCCCACAAGCTTCCGGAAGTCTCGACAACCTGGAAGAAAAGACCCAACCCCAGGGGAGCCAGGCCCCAGTGGCAACTTGGGTCCTGCAGATGCCCAACACCCTCCAACCAGTGTCCCTCCCTGTCTCCCCCCACCGCCACCGCCAGCCCTCACTTCACCAGCACTGACTTTGGCAGAAAGGGCTCCGTGCTGACGTCTCCACGGTGGGAAGACAGCTGCGATGGCGGCGGCTGCCCTGGAGGCTGCTGACGAGTGCAGGGCCCAGAGGTGGAGGCAGAGGCGGAAGCTATGGCTTTGGCTGCACCTCGGGGCAGGCTGTAGAGGTAGACGGCACCGATGACCAGCCCTGCGCCAAGGGCAAACAAAGGGTCCACGTGGAAGCCAAAGAGGCGGATGGAGGCAACAGTGGACAGCACAATGGACAAGGAGGTGGCAAAGCCCTTGAGGATATTGTCGGCATACTTGACGACAACAGCCACCAGTAGCCCGCCGAAGGCCTGGTTGAGCACCACGCCCCAGACAGCAGGCGTGTACCCGAAAAAGAAGCCGCGGTGGGCTACAGCAGTGCCCTCGGCCCACCAGAGCCCCACCAGGCCCAGGGCTGTGCCGAAGAGGCCCAGCTGCAGGTTGCGCAGCCACACGGAGCCTGAGCTGCCCTTGAGGATCTTCTCGAAGTAGACACCTGCAAAGCCCGAGGACAGACAGGACGCCACGACAGCTGCTAGGCCCGCCCCAGGGTTCTGATCCAGTGGCCGCGGGCCCCCACCGCCGGCTTGCTGTGCCTGGACAATGGCGACTCCGGTGAAGAGGAGCAGCAGGGAGGCCCACTGCAGCCGGGAAAGGCTGCGGTTCAGCATAAGCACGGAGAACAGTGCCGTGGTCAGGATCTTCAGCTGGTACGTCACCTGCGAGTGGTATGTGGAAGACACTGAGGGCTGCTCCCGACCCCCAACATGTACATGTGGGGGACGGCACCCACTGTGGGCCCCCAGGCACAATGGAGGGACAGGGTGGGGTAGATAACCATAAAAACAGCAAAAATATCCAGCCACTGGCCGCTGACTGAGATGCGGCTAAATAGCTCTGAGGTGCCTCCCAGAAAGTACACAGGAGGATGGCTGTGCAAGGATGTCCTGGGCCACACCCAAGTCCACATCCCAACCCCATGTCCTAGCTGTGTGATGAGGGACAAAGCACTTGCCCTGTCTGAGCCCTGACATACCATCTGTAAATACAACTGATGTATGTGAAGCACCTCACACAGCAGGTAATGAATGAATGGTAAACATCCTGATGAGGGAGGTCTTGATAAGGATGTGTTGATACAAATGAATCAGCCATGAAATGACGTCAGTAAACATTTACATAGAGCTTACTGTGTGCTAGGTGTGGGTCTAAGCACTTCACATGCATTCATTTAATCCTCACATATGAAGTGTGTTATTGTAATGTCCAATTTAAAGATGAGATGGAGAGGTTACGTGACTTGCCCAATATCACACAGCTGGAAAGTAGCAGAGCTGGGATTTGAACCCAGGCAGCCTGGCCCCAGAATCCAGGCTCTTTAACCATCTTAAAGGTTGCCTGTAAATAGCCTAAAGCTTATCCATCACCAACCAAGGGCTCTTCCCAGATATTACTTCTTTTAATAATCTCAGTGAGTAGCTACTATTACCATTTCCATTCCCAGTTCTCACAGATGAGGAAGCCGAGGTTGAGGAAGATCCAAGGACATTCTGGAGGAAACACAGCCCCTGCTCTCTGCAGCCCTCCCTCCCCAACATC
Organism: Balaenoptera ricei; assembly: GCF_028023285.1. Classification (NCBI taxonomy): domain Eukaryota; kingdom Metazoa; phylum Chordata; class Mammalia; order Artiodactyla; family Balaenopteridae; genus Balaenoptera; species Balaenoptera ricei. Next base: position 44,390,370 of record NC_082660.1, read on the forward strand.
CTATATCCCCCACCCCAGCCAGTTCCTGGGCTTGGGGCTCACCTGGAAAGTGGCAGCTGGCAGGTTGGAGATGGCAACATACTGGAGGTTATTCTGCAAGGTGTAGATGAGAGAGGGCACTGCGAGCTTGAGTGTGTCCACATACTGCACCAGGACAGCCTCGTGGAGGAAAAGAACCAGGTGCTTCACGTTACCTAGGTGGAGGGAGGAGATCCCTGTTTAGCACTGACTTCCAAAGATGGGGATCCTCTAAAGGACAGGACTGCGCCTGGTCCTGTGTCTCCCCACCACACTTCGACTCCCTGAGGGCTAGAATGAGGTCTGCGCTCTCGGTTTCTCTACTGTACAACCATGTCTCCAGCAAGCCTTTCGGATACTCAGTCTGAGAATCACAGACCACATTTCACTCATCTTAGAGCCCACCTCTCTGGCACAAAGCCCCAGGGCAAGCACTCAGTACAGTTTGTGCAATGAAATAATCAGCACTAACTAGGAGCTTGTGAAGTAGAAGCTCTAGGAGTGTGGGTGGAAGGCTGTTTACCAAGCAGAGGGAAAGTTTTAGACTCAGCTTTTATTTTTTTATTTTATTTTTTTTTAAAGATTTTTTTGATGTGGACCATTTTTAAAGTCTTTATTGAATTTGTTACAATATTGCTTCTGTTTTACGTTTTGGTGTTTTGGCCGCGAGGCATGTGGGATCTTAGCTCCCTGACCAGGGATCGAACGAACCCACACCCCCTGCATTGGAAGGCGAAGTCTTAACTACTGGACTGCCAGGGAAGTCCCTTAGACTCAACTTTTAGACTTATCCTAGTTCCTTCCTAGCCTGAGAGCTGCCTGAGGGCAGGGGCCATCTTCCACTTGGCCGCCTCCTTCTGTCAGCCCCACACACACCAAGCATTTGCCCCTGTCACATGGAAGAATGCAGGCTTGACTCTAAAGCAGAAAGTCTGGCTGGGACCTGCTCCAATCAATACATGAGAATACTTTCCTATATAATAAGACCTTTGCAAATCTCACCCCACTTTTTTGCAGTTCATCTTTTAAGACTCATCTGAGTGTCCCTCCTCAGGGAAAACCCCACAACCACTGCACAAGGTTACTGCAGGAACTCCTGCTGATGCTCATTCACAAAACCCTGCCCTTGCCCTTCATGGCATTAATCCCAGAAGTAATTATCAATCTCTAACCCTTTACCCAAATTCCCTGGACCCAGGGGTTTGGGTGTTCAAAAATGTCCAGGTGTTAGAAAGGTAACACGGCATATATGCTATATATTTCACATAACACACATCACGTATATGGGGCTGCACACCGTAATCAAGCACATTCATATTTCTGCAGTGACTCGTGGACACATTCACAACAAATGAGAAAACTAAAAAAATAAAACGGGGGGGTTGCTGAAATTGTAGATAAGAGATGAAAGCTGTGATTAACCTGTAGCTATTTGTTTCTCCCCATCTAAAATATCAGCCCCCTGAGGGCAAGATGCACGTCTGCATCGCTAACATGTCCACCTCCACAGCCAGAACACGGCCTGCCACACAGTGTTCACTCGAACCGTCTCAGAATCAATCTAGAACAGAGCAGATGAGTTCCTAAACTGCTGCCTCCCAGAGCCCTGGAGCTAATGAGTGGGTGAGAATGTTTTCTTCACTGTAAATACCTAGGGCAGAGCCGCATGCGAGGCCTTTATAGAGAAATGACTGGGCAACATTTTAAAGAAGAAGGCCTTTGGGGGAGGTGTTTAAATTAGTAAATAAATTCAACTTATAGGAAATATAGAGGACAGAAGAACATGGTAAATGAGACCACTGGGAGGCACTCAGTAAAATCCAGGCTACCCAAAGTCTACAAGACAAACAACCTTATGTCTTCGAGAAATTAACTGCAGAGAGAAAAAAAAAAAACAGTTGGAGGGGAACCTAGAGGCTAGCCGACCTAGAAGACACCAACCAATTACAAAGCACTGACTTTATATAAACCTGATTCAAACAGAATTTTTAAAACTTTTATGACATTTGAGAAATCATTACGAATTTGAACACTGACTGGATATTTGATTATTTTATTAACTTAAAAAATTATTGTTAATTTTTTGATGTATGATTTCTAGCAGTCATGACTGATTGAAGTCATTATTTTAAATGTACCGAAATATTTACTCAAGATAATAAGAGGGAATTTACTTCAAAATCATACTCCATGTGGGACATACTTCAATATAACAAGGTGCAGGAGTAGGTAAACAGACGCATAGATTGGTAGTGAGTGGATAATCACTGATGCTGTTTAATGGCAGAGTGGCCATGAGTTGATCATTGTTGAATCTCGGTGATGGGACATGGATATTTTACCATTTTATTATTTTCTCTGATTTTGTGTTTGAAATTCTCCATAATGAAAAGTTAGAGAGAAATCAATAAATCATCATGTAAGGGTCACCTGCTACCTTATGGGCACAGACTGTCTCACTCCTTCAGTGTTTACTGGCCAGCTCCTGGGGAGTTAGGGGTATAAACATGTGGATGCAGCTACTCATAGCTGGAGGTACAAGGCGGCCAAGCCGCACTTACACAGTCCCCAGGCATTTTCATAGACAACCAACCAAACCCTCCACGTGGGTGTGGGTATGTACACAGACACACAGACACACACACACACACGCTCACATACACACACTGCCACCCACCGACTGCAATGCAGCCCCCCTCCCTGCAGCCCCCCTCCCTGGCTCATACCCCTCTTCTGTGCGAAGAGCAGCAGCAGGCAAGTGAGACCTTTGAGCACTTCAGCCATGACCACAGCAGTGGTGGCAAAGAAGCGGTCCCCAGGCAATGTGCGGGCATAGCGGATGCTGAGGATGAGGGAGGCATTCTGGACCACCAGCACAGCTAGGGATATGTATTTGAGGCGCCGGTGAGCTGTGGGGAATGGAAGGAGTAAGGGGGAAGAAGGGGTCAAAAGCTGCTGTGGCATAACCACACTACCACCCTCCCCTCTCCCTTCTCGACCAGGATCCTCCTAGCCACCGCTACTTCCTCCTTCTGCCTGCCTATCCTGACCCAACGTGAGTCTGATCCCTGCCAGCTTCCACTGCCTCAGCCACAGGCAGGAAGAGCCAGAAAGGGAGAAGTGGGCCTCTCCCTGTCCAGCCCATACCTGGAATCCTTGCTGAGGTGTCAGGAAATGGGTGGGGCAGGTCCTGGACACCCACCTCAGCCCTCTCTCTCCCTCCCCTGAGTGAGAAGCAACCCTGCCCTGGACAGAATACCAACTGCATCCTCGACATTTATTGAGTGCTTACTGTGTGCCTATCACTGGGATAAGGGATTTATATGGATCACCTCAACAGACCCCTACATGGCTCTGACCTCTGAAGGAACTATCAGTGTTCCCATTTTATGGATGAACAACCAAAGATTTATATGAAATGATGGTTCTATTTAGTGAAGGGTTGTCTCATGTGAAAAATGATACCCTAATACAAGGAATGAGACCACTGTATAAGGCATGTCCATCCCCTAAGGAACTTTCTCTCATCTAAATTATTCCATTCCCTTACACTCAGAATGGTCTCTCCAACCCCTCCCGCCTATGATGACTGATTCCTCCCTAACCCCAGAATGGTCTAACAAATATAAGAAATGATTCCCTCACTGTCCAAAGGATTGAACCCCATGTAGTAAATGGTTACTCCACTAAGAATGGTCTGGGTCCCTTAACGATATAAGGAAATATTTCCCTATACACCAATCATCCTCCCACCACCGCATACCCCCACCTCCAGCCAAGGAATTATCCCTTGTCCTGCTCACACTCACAATGAACTCTCCCCGTTATAAGGAATGGCCTGGCGCCCTCAGAACGTCCTTTCTCCGCCATATAAGGAAGGCCCCTCCCACTGCAACATACAATGAACTATCTCCATCAGGAAGGGACCCCCAGAACGGTCTTCTCCCCATATAATGGACATCCCTATTCTCAAAATATTCTAAGTCACATAAGGAAGAACCCGCCCCACCCTAACTCACAATACCCCTGTCCCTTTACAAGGAAGAAACCACTACCCTCAGAACAGCCCCTCCCTTCTATAAGGAAGAACTCTCCCGCTCTCAGAATGGTCTCTCCCTTGTATAAGGACGGACCCCCACGCACACTCAGAATGGTCTTAGTGGTCTTAGCCTCCCCAAAAGGAAATACCCGCCTCCAACTCAGAATGGTCTCTACTCCCCATTTGCAGAAGGGACCTCCCCATCACCCTCAGAATGGTCTCTTCCCCGCCCCCAAAACACACGTCCTCCTCCCACCCGCCACTGCCACACATAGGTTGGTCCGTACGGGATGCTCCCTCTCGCCTCAGTGAGGAACCTTTCTGACCCCCCAGCGATCCCGCCCCCCGGCCCGCCGCCGACTGCTCAGCCACAGCCTGTCTCACCCGCAGTCGCGGTCCCAGGCTCCAACGCCCCTGCGGAGACCGCCCCTGGCCCGGCCGACGCGGGGGAACCGCCGGACCCCACCGCTGCCATGTTGGCATCTGCCTGGCCCGTCCCCTCGGCAACAGTAGGCCACTTCCGTGTCCGTTACTTCCGCTTCCGGGACCCCGGGGGGTGGGGATGGGGCGAGCGAGAAGCTGCTCAGAGCAGTGGCTCTCCTCGTTCGCTCCTGAACGCTACTTTAAGAGCGGCCTCAGGATTTCCAGATTCCGTCAGGATCCGGAGACCGGGCACGCAGCCGGCTCAGTCTCCCGCCGTCTTCACAGAGCCTCTTTAGCCCACTCCCGTTACTAAACCCGCCCTTTGATCTCGCTTTCCATATCGCCCGCCCATCCTGTCTCCTCGTCTCTTTGGTTCCGCTGTCCGTCTCCTAATTGCCACCTTCTGATGGCACCGCCCTTTCTGCATCAAAACTCCTGGGTCCTTCCGGGTTGGACTGAAGTTCTTTTCCCTTCTGTCGGCGAGGCCAACCCCCGCCCCCTGGAGAGACAGCGGGCATCTGGGAGGGAAGTGAGACTTTGAGGGAGCAGGGCAGGTGAGGGTCAGGCAGGTAAGCGAGCAGATAAAGGCAGGGCAGTTGAGGATATACTAATGAAATGGCACAGGAGAGTTTAGACTGAGAAGGGAGGACAAGTGAGTCACCATTAAGAATGGAAAAGTGATGGGGCTTCCCTGGTGGCGCAGTGGTTGAGAGTCCGCCTGCTGGTGCGGGGGACGCGGGTTCGAGCCCTGGTCTGGGAGGATCCCACATGCCGCGGAGCAACTGGGCCCGTGAGCCACAACTACTGAGCCTGCGCGTCTGGAGCCTGTGCTCCGCAGCGGGAGAGGCCACGATAGTGAGAGGCCCGCGCACCGCGATGAAGAGTGGCCCCCGCTTGCCGCGGCTGGAGAGAGCCCTCGCACAGAGGCGAAGACCCAGCACAGCCAAAAATAAATAAATAAAAATAAATTTTAAAAAAATACCTTGGCTAGTTTAAAAAAAAATGAATGGAAAAGTGAGAAGGGGGTAGGTAAGCCAGCAGGTGAGAGGTTTACAGGTTAGTTTTTTGTTTTTGTTTTTTGCCACGCTGCCTGGCTTGCATGATCTTGGCTCCCCGACCAGGGACTGAACCCGGGCCACCGCAGTGAAACCGCCTAGTCCTAACCACTGGACCGCCAGGAAATTCCCTAGGTTAGCTGTTGAAAGCAGGGCAAGAGAAGGTACAGCTGAGGTCGGGACAAGTGAAACTATGATAGACTAGGGCAGGGCAGGTAAGTCAAGAGTTGAGGAAGTTGAAGTGAGCGGGATGAACAGGTAAGAAGACAAGGAAGAGGTGAAAAGGTAGGGGCGAAACAGGTGACTCCACCTTGGACGTTATTAGAAAACAAGGAAGGGCTAGGAAGATTCCTGTCAACGCTCAACCCCCACCCTGCCCTCACCAAGCCCCAGAAAGGGCTTTTCTTCTCCCATGGGGAAGGTATTTCCTCCCCTGGGGTTGGGGGAAAGGAGTTTTTTCTGCCTCTGAGCTGGCCATCTTTGATTTGGGAGTGTGTCCCAGACATCTTCAATGTCTACGGTATCTCCAAAGCAGCCTTTCTGCACATACGGGGTGCTACATAAGAGCTGAGGGGAAAATCAAGTTTTTCTTTCACCTTAAATGAACCCATAAAAGATCTTCAGGATGGCACCACAAGACTGAGGCTTCCCGTGGACAGAGAGGTCCAATCCATCTCCCTCTTGGCTCAGCATTCAGTAGATGCTCCACGAATGCCTCACCACATCTACAAATGGCCAGTCGCTTCTGATTCTATTACGTTTATTAAATAGTGGGTTTCCACACATGGCTTTTTAAATAATCCAGGCGGGGGAGAAGGAAGAGGAAGATACAGTTGGAGCTCTCCTTCCCCAATACATAAGTATTTACATTTCAGCAACTGGACAACCCTGGCTCAGAAGGAGGCAGCAAGAATCCAAAAAAGGTGGAGGGTGGGGCTCTAGGAGAACAAACAACAAGACTTATTTCCCCCACCCCATCCCCCCAAAAACCATCCACCCCATTCTAGTGGACTCTAGTAGTGTCCATCTCCCATCCCCTCCCAAATCATGAAAGTGGGGTTTCTCCTCACCAGAATAAGAGCACTTGGGATAACAGAGTAGGGTCCCCTCACACACACACACAAAAGCCCTGGGACAACAATAGGGCTTACCTCCCCCAGAATAAAGAACCCTGGGCTGAGGTAGGCAAGCAGCTTGACTGAATATGGGACCCTAGGCTAGGGGAAAGGGTCCCTTTGCTAAAATAAGAGCCGCTGGGGTATTTGGAAGGAAAGCACCCTTGCCCAAGTCAGAGCATTTAAACTAAGTTTGTGTGGTGGTAGCAGGAGGTGCCAGTGTAGGGGTTACTGCTCATCAGAATAAGAGCCCTGCAGGCTCAGAATGTAAGTAATTTCAACCAAATAAACACCCTTAGCAAAACAAGAAGCAAAGAAGGACCCCCTCCAGAATAAGAGAGCGTACGTTCTGGGAGGAAGGCTCCTTAGCAGGATTGGGATGGGGACTAGGTAAACTTGGCTTATGTCTTCTGACCCCTGATCCCCAATCTCTGACCCTAGTAACACTGGATTTTTAATGACCTGTAAAACCAGATCAACAGATGTCCATCTATCCCTGTGGTGTGGCCATGGGATGGCTATTCCAACTAATGGGGGCCCTGGCCAGGACTAGGGCAGTAGGGACCAGGCCAAAGGGGTGGAACTCCCTTTGGGAGTGTTGAGGGATGCATCCTCGGCTGGTGTCTGCATCCAGGGGTCCAGCAGGATCTCCTCCAGTGTGGGTCGGGCAGAGGGTTTGGGGGCCAGGCACCGGCGGATTAGGGCACAACAGTCTGCAGATCAGAAGCACACAGGAGATTAGCAGTGAGTTGGGGGCACCAATCCCTGGGAGGGATGAAGTTTGGTGGGCTAGGGCGGGTGGGGCCTCACCTGGGGAGACGTGGGCAGGGAAGTGGAGCTCAGCCTCCAGAATCTCCTGGTCTCTCTCAAAGGGAATGTCCCCACATACCATGTCATAGAGGAGGATACCCAGTGACCAGACAGTGGCTGGGAGTGCGTGGTACTGGTGACGAGAGATCCACTCTGGGGGGCTGTACACCCTTGTCCCTGCACACAAGCCACAGGTTAGACCATTCTCTGATAATGCCCTTCTCCCATCCCACCCCGCCCAGGAAGTATGGTTGCTTCACTAGAATTAAGAGAATTCACTGTATGAGCAGGGTCCCCTCACCAGAATAGAAGCTCAATGGAATAAAAGCACTTAAAAGGTACAGTAGGACCTCCTTACCAGAAAAAGAAGACTCAGGATAATAGCAGGATCCCCTCATCAGAATAAGAGCCCAGAACAAGATCAGGGCACTGTCAGAAGATGGACTTATTAGAGGGCAAGGCTTGAAAGCCCCTAATATTAAAATTCAAGAACCTTATAAAGGTGTACTATAGATCAAGGGTTATAGGATACCCCAGCACTGGAGATCAAATGTCAAGAGGCCAAAAAGATAAAAGGTGAAAACTCCCCCCACAGAGATTTAGGGAAGCCTTACCATCAAAGTCAGTGTAGGGTTCATCATGAAGCAGGGCGCCAGAACCAAAATCAATGAGTTTGGCACAGCCCCGGCGGAGGTCCATCAGGATGTTCTCATCCTTGATGTCACGATGGACAACTCCACGGGCATGGCAGTGCCGAACAGCTGCCACTACCTGGGCAAAGAGACAGCGGCTTCGGCCTTCACCCAACGGGCCCTGCTCTGTGATGTAGTCAAAGAGATCCTGGGCAGGCAGAGGCCGCTCAAGGACCAGCATGAAGCCCTCTGGTGTCTCGAACCAGTCAAGCAGGCGGATCACACCAGGGTGTCCACCACCTGCACCCACCTTCCATAGCAGCGCCACTTCCAGTGGGCATGTGACTGAGTCTGACTGGGGTGGGGGGGAAGCAGGGAGAGAAAAGAGAATACAGACGTCAGGCTAGCAGCTTTGAGGCTGACTTCTCGCCTGAACTTAAATCATAGCTCCTCAGCCTCCTGACTGTGTGGCCTTGAGCAACCCACTTCCTTCCCTGGGCCTCAGTTCTCTCATCTTAAGGGCTTAAACTCACATAGCCATTGGGAAGGTGATTCAAGCTTAAGGCTATGGGGTGGGGAGGGATAAATTGGGAGACTGGGATTGACATGTTAACACTACTATATATAAAATAGATAACTAATAAGGACCTACTGTATAGCACATGGAACTCTACCCAATACTCTGTAATGACCTATATTGGGAAAGAATCTAAAAAAAGTAAAAGTGTATATATGTATATTTATAACTGATTCACTTTGCTGTACAGCAGAAACTAACACAACATTGTGAATCAACTATATTCCAATAAAAATTAATTTAAAAAAAGCCAAAGCCTTTGCACGTCTGGCATGTAATAGGAGCTCAGTTCATTTTTTTTGTTTTTTGGCTGTGCCGCTTGCAGGATCCTATTTCCCCAACCAGGGACTGAACCTGGGCCACAGCAGCGAAAGTGCCGAATCTCAACCACTGGACCACCAGGGAATTCCCTCAGGAAATGTTTGAGGAATAAATGAAGGTGGTTCTTAACAAAAGGCCTTCAACAGAAGCAACTGATAAACACTATTATGTAGTAATTTATCTGTTTTGTCCACTGACATCTGTAAAGAGACTAGAATAGTACCTTACACACAGTGTTGCTTGATAAATGTTTGTTAAATAGATAAAAGCACTTTATAGCATAGAATCTGACACAGTTAGCACTCAATAAATACTATTATTGTGTGATGGTTTGTCTGCTTTGTTCACTGCCATAGCTCAAACACTAGAACAACGCTTGGTAACAGAGCAGAGCTCAATACATAGTTGTTAAATAGGTGAAAGCAATTAGTAGAAAAGGACTAGCACAAAAAGAGCTCTCAATAAATGTAGTATTTTGCCAAGTGCCTAGAATTGTACCTGGCACGTTCTAGGTGCTAATATACAGTTGTTAAATAGCTAAAAGTGATTAACTGCAAAGGAACTGGCACAAAGTGAGAACTCAATAGTGTCATTACGTGATATTTTGTCACTGTCACCAAGCATCTAGAACCGTGTTGAATGAAAGTACTTAGTGGAACTTGGAACACAGCAAGCTTTTATGATGAAGCAAAGTCTGAGGCATACAGTCGGTGCTCAATAAAAGGCACACATGTTACTGGTCACAAAACCCGCCCCACTCTCGAAGCCCTGCGCGGGCACACGGATTGCCAGAAGCAGCCTTCCTGCCTGAGCTGGGGCCCTCTGCCGGCCAGTGCGCTGACTTGCACAGCCGCAGACAGGTTTTCTCACGGTGATGAAAATTCCGCTACTGCGCAGGCGCACCTTCTCCCTCCGGGACCCACAGCCTGCTCAGGCGCAGTTTCCCCAGAGCCCGCCAGGGGGCGCTCCCGCCCCTACAACTTGCCCAGACCCGCCCTGTTGTCCGTTAGCGCTCTAACGGCAGAAGAGAAGCAGCCACCGTCACCATGGCAACCAATGACCTCTGCCCCTCTTTCCTCACCAGCATGCCCTGCGGGCAGCCCCTGAGGCAATGTTTGGAGGCGAGAAAGGAGGGTGGGAGGGGAGAATCCAGGGCTCTAGGGGAACTGGGGTGAGTCAGAACTGTATGGAGGTGTGGATATCACCACAGGGGAGTAAACATGGGCTGGTAGGAGTGTTCTTCTCACCGTTACAGGGCCCAAGGAGTCATACAAACCATAGAAAGGCGAAATCCATCATCAGAGATGGCGTCGCCAGGTCAAAAAGGACTCCAAGGATACTCACCCAGGGGGACCAGCCCAGCACGCGATTCCGGGGGATCACTTTGATGGCCACCTGAAGAAGCGGGCTGAGGTGAGGGGACCAGCAGATGACCCTCAGACCTCTCCCAGTCTGGACCCTCACCCTAGTCTTTCTGGTCCCAACCCACCACTCCACACCACAACCCCAAATGAGCTGGAGCTTCTCCCCTGCCCTCCAAGTCTCCAAAACCAAGTACATCTCTCCCACCATCTTTGGCCCTGGGCTCTTCCTTCTCAAGGCTTCAGGACCCCTCACTCCACGTGACGAGTTCTGAATTTCCTAACACCCCAAGCCCTCGATCTTCCCATCCAGCCCCAGGACACCCCAACCCTGTAGGGGGGGGTCCTGGTCCTCACGGCTCCACCCTGGACACCTGCCTCCAAAATCCCAAAAATCTCAACTCTAGGTCCCCACCTTCCCACATATATACCACCTCTCCTGGATCGCAAGGTCTAGAGTCCTCACGACCCCCCACTCCCCAGTCTCACTCCCTGGACTTCCAGAATCCTTGCCCTGAAACACCCCCTTCCCCCACATACCCACCTGGACCGCCACACACACACACACACACACACACAGGCACGCGCGCGCACTCAGACACCCTCAGCAACCCGGATCCCGGCCCTCATGACCCTACCACTCGCACACTGTAGGCTCATTCCCTGCTCAATTAGCATCCCAGCCCCAGGGCTCCCGCCGCCGCCACACACACACCTGGCCCTCCCAAGACCCTCGTGGTGGGTACCTGGAGTCGGTCTGTGACGCGATGTCCTGCGAAGACGGTGCCAAAACCCCCCTTACCCAGGAGGGGGCCGAGTCGGTACTCGGCCTCGAACGCTTCCCGATCCTTGCCTCCTACGCAGGCGGAGGCGAGGAAGTCAGGGTGGCGGCGTGCTGAGGCCGGCCGCGACCCTCTCCCCCTCCCCCCGCGCCGCCCTCAACCACTTCAGCCCGCCCGGCCTGGTAGCGCGGTAGGGGAGCCTCTCTCACCTGGCGGCGGCGTGGGGGTCATGGGGGCCACCGGGAGCCCCTGCAGAGGCTTAGTCAACATGGAGGAGGAGCTGCGCAGATTGAGCCCGCTGAGCCCGCAAGGCGTGGACGCCCGGGGCAGCGAGGCCGGGGAACCAGGACTGGGGGGCGCCAGGGTGGAAGGTAAGGAAACTGGTGGCCCAGAAGAGCCGGCAAACAGCGCAACGTTAAGATTAGCCGCGCGCGCCAGCCCCGACGCTACTGAGACAGGGCACGAGCCTCCCGAGAGAGTCGCCCCGGGCGACGGCCCCGCCCACTTGGCTTTGATCAATCCGGACGCAGCACCTGCTGTACCCCAGCCAATCGGAGCCAGCTCTTATATGCATGCCACCCTCAACGTTTCAAGTACCCCCTTATGCAAATACATGCCCGGATCTTCCGCGGGGGCGGGGTCTGCATGCAAATGAGGGGGCGCGTGCGAAGAGGAAACTGGTTTTGGGAATCCCTTTTGCAGCAAGCGCGTTTGTTTTGGTTGTTGCGCGGAGTTGTTTTTATATATGTGTCTGTATGTGTATATATAAACTTAAAAAAAAACTGCACCGCCTCCTTTCCCAGGAAGTTGGTTGGCCGCCGCTGCCTCGAGATTAGCGCGGAGATAACGCCAGGCCTTCTAAGGGTTCTAAGAATCCTGGCCTGTGGTTATCCAGGACCCTGTCTCCGGAAGGGTGCTCCTCAAACCAGGACCAGAGCCCTCTAGGCGCCCGGCGGCCTCCGCCCGAAAACTGAAGCCGGGGATCCTGGAAGAACCTGTTCAGCCGTCAGGGAGGGCTAACCTCCCTGACAACCACCTCAGGGGAAGCGCTGGTCCAAGGCACAGTTCCCACGCCCGGAGGCCACGGCCTGTGGGGTGTTTGTGGAACCCTTAACGTAGACAGACCTGGCTAGACCCAGCCATGAACCCAGTCAGCAGGTCTAGAATCTGGAATGGCGGGGGGGGGGGGTTCTTGGGGGTGGGAGCAAGCCAGAGTGGTGGTGGCTTGGGGTGTGCTTCTGGATGAGAGAGACAGGGGCTACGAGGGCTCGGGGAGGTGGTAAAATACCCTCAGTCACAAATTTGGGAAAAATAGGCCTCATGCTGCAAGCAGACAGACATGCACTCCAAAGACACACACACAGAAGCACCATGTGAGAAATACACAAACACATACGGCCAGACACATTCACATGAACTTGTCCTAGACACACATGTACATCTGTACTGTCACACACAGGCTGAAATCTACTGTCAGGCAGGCATGCTGCCAGAAAATTATGTCCCAGAATGACACCAGAGATGCACTGTTACAGAAAGGCACTCCAGATAGATTCACACAGACCTACACTGCCATGTGACAAGGACACAGAAATGTCCTGTCAGACATACCGCCAGAACTTGTCACAAAGATACTGGCACCATCAGACATGCAGTGTCACAGAAAGACTTGTACTGTCCCAGAAATGAGACCCAGAGTCTGTCACAGGAAGACACACAGATGCTCAAGACACACATGCACTGCTCCAAAGGCAGACATACACTTATGTGATAGAGCCACAGATAGGCAGTGTCACAAAAACAGACATGGATTGACCCAGTCACAGACACACACACACACACACACACACACACACACACACACACACACCAGCAGACATGTAGTGTTGTCACTGAAACTGTCCAGAAATAGCTACCCAGAATCTGTCACAGGAATACAAACGGACATCCACTCTATCAGAAAGAAACCACAGAGGCACTGTCACAGACAGACCCACACAGACATGCACTTGTCTCAGAAACAGACACAAACTGTCAGAGATAGAGTCCCACACTCAGTCACCATCTGACACACCTGGAAACAAGCCCTTGTCACACACACAACTAGAGAAAGACACTGTGAGATGCACATAGAGACTTGGACTCACCACAGTCTCACACACACACACACAAACACCCATAAAGCAAATACACACATGTACTCTCCCTTATTCATCCAACATTTATTAGGGGTCTACTGTAAGCCTGCAAGGCCCTAGAGGGGGTGCAGATATTAAGAGATACACAGATAAGTCAGGCATCATAGCCCTTGCCCAGGAAGTTGATAGTACAGTTACTGGGAAAGGAATAAAGACATATTTGTAGATAGAGGTGAGAATGTGGACGGGGTCACACAGGACTTCTCAGGAGACCCTCTACCCATCTTGAAAGACAAGGTTGGAGGCTTGGGACAGAGGAAGGGCAAATTCCAGGCAGAGGCCAAGGAAAACTGGACAGAGCGGCAAGATGAAGTAGGCAGGGGCCAAATGGTGCAGAAACTTCAACATTAGGATAATAAATAATACCTGCTAACATTTGAGCTCTCAGAATGTGGCAGGCACTGCGCCATCATACATTATGTTGACCATATACACTCCTCTCTCAATGCTCACAACCAGAGAGAGCATGAGGTAGTAGACATTAATCACCCCTGTCCTACACATGGGACACTTGAAACTCAGAGAGCCTGTGATTTGACCAAGGCCACATAGTTAGAAAAAGCCGAGGTTTCAAACCAACTCTCCAACACATGTGCTTAACCAGTGGATTCCACAGAGACACCCTGCAGACAGCCACACCCTCACCTGCAGAACTGGACACACATCCTTCCACAAGGGCCCCATTATTGAGGGACATCAAAGACAACTGACAAAACCTGAGGGCCAGCCATCCTTCTCTGCCTTGGCTTTACCTAGTCTAGGAAGGGCAAGGACAGAAGTGTCAAGAGAACTGGGGAATATGAACAAAAAAAGGTTTAGCTATTCCTCGGTTTCTAAAACCAAGTGTGGGGGGGTCCCCTCTGGTCACTTCCACTAAACTCATGTTGCTATGAAGCAACCGTTGTGGCTGACCAAAGCATTTCCTAATCAAACAATCACAAGGAAAGAGCAAACATATTGGGGCGAGAGGCAGGCAGAGAAGTTGGAAGTTCAGTCCCTGCCTTTAAGCTCACAGTTCTCTGCTCCCATCACACCCCAGGAAATAGAGTGGGCAGGCTACATCCTGTGCCAATACTGAGGCAAGGGCGATGGGCAAAGACAGAGCTTTCTTGGTGGTAACAGGTCCAAAAGCTGGTTTAGTAACCAGTGAATCAAATACGAACAAACTCTGGGCCCCCACAAAGACCCCAATGGAGAGCATACAGCCCTTAGAGGTCAAGCCAAGGTCTGGGCCATCACCACCTCTGATGAGAGGCTCACCCACCCCCTGTCCCACACAGAACAGAGGCGCTCAGGGGAAACTGACATTTGGTTTTATTGTGCCAAGGACATTACAGATGGCGGATCTTGCTGACACCTGCAGGGCATGGGTGCCCCATCTGCCAAGGCTGCTCCCACCCCCCACACTCAAATCCTGGGCGGCGGCCATGATCCTCAAAGGTGCCCCCCACCCCAAGATTCCAAAAAGACTGGTGGTGGTGGTGGAAGCATAAGGAATGCAGCAAGGTCAGAGTCTCATTGTCCAAAGCCCCCTTGACACCTGCCCCCCCTGCCCTCCCACCCAACCCTGGCTCACACTAGACCCTGCCCACCTCCACAGAGCTGGAGGCCAGGGACATCAATCACATCTTCGTGCCCCGTGGCCTGCCTGCCCCGAAACCAGAGAGATGCCACTTTCATAGAGCCAGTGCTGTTGTCTACATCACTTTTTGATTGGTTGATTTTATAAGATAAAAGTACATTTTAATAAAGAAAAAGTTCAACATTGAAGGCTCAGACATTCTTGGGGTACTGGGAAGGGGATTTTCCCACTTCTTCCTCCCACCTCCCCGGCATCATTTGTGGTGGGGTGACAAGTTTCTGATCTTGGAAGGAATCGGGGACAGGGAGACTTTCCTCTGTCTGAATGTCTCTCCTCAGGGGCTGCCTGGCTGCCAGTTGGTTTGTCTCTGTGTGCCTCTCGCCTACCTTCAGCACCCTTGCCCGAGTCCCCTGTGGAATGCAGGGATGGTGCTGTGCAGGGGGCAACAGGGCACGTCGGCTGGCGAAGAGACAGGTGATGATGGTGGTGGCAGCGATGAGAGGGCGCGCAGGGGTGGGCTAGCCAGAGGGAAGTGGGGAGGAGTGAAAGTAGGGGAGAGAGGGAAGAAGGAAGAAGGCAAGAGGGAAGAAAGCCAAAGAAGGTGGGGTGGCACCAGAGGGCAGGAGTGTGGGGGTTGGGAGATGGTCTCCAGTCTCTGGGTCTCCATCAACTCTTGTCTGGGGGTGGGTCTCTGTGCACTTTGTTTTTCTTCATACTGTCTAGGTATTCCTGTTGGGACACTGCCAGCACCGACGCTAGGATCTCATCATCATCCCAGTCGTTCAGGCCTGCTGGGCAAGAGGAAGGGAAAAAGGATGACAGAGCACTTTAAAGCCTGCCTTCTCCTTGCCCTTTGCTGATCCCTGGCTCTGGAGAGATCCCATTCAGGCCCCCATCATTCTTTTCTCTAAGGAGAAGACTCCTCTGGGCCTACAAAACTCCACTCAGATCTGCCTCTGGGACAGACCCTTGGACCTGAAAAATTCTCTTTTCCTGGGGAGATGGCCAGAGGCCCAAGAAGCCCCCTTTGCAGGACTAGCTGGTTCTTCCATCTCTCCCCAACTCCCAGCTGGCCCCTGGACCCTAGACAGAGGAGGCTTACCAAAGGCAGAGGGGGACATCTGCTGAATGAGGGCCCGGCATTCCAGAGCAGGGTAGAGGGACACG
Source organism: Balaenoptera ricei (assembly GCF_028023285.1). NCBI lineage: Eukaryota > Metazoa > Chordata > Mammalia > Artiodactyla > Balaenopteridae > Balaenoptera > Balaenoptera ricei. The sequence continues at coordinate 44,406,450 of NC_082660.1, forward strand.
AGGGGAGAAGTAGCCCGGTCGGCCCCTGTTGAGAACTGGCTGCTTGTACCTGGGGCAGATGGACAGTCAGAGGCAGGGCTCAGGACCTAGGCAGGACCTCCTGACCCCTGCATGCTCCCTATCAGCAAGTCACTGACCTGGTGCACAGGGTGAAGGAGGTTTGGCAAGAGCTAAGACAGTGCCTGGGGAAGGGGGCTTGATGCCCAGCTCGGCATGCAGCTCAGGGTGCTCGGGTGACGAGGCTGAACTCCGCTGCCTTGGGGACCGGCTGGTCCACTCCTCCAGACCACTGGAGGCTGCTGCTGTGGCAGAGCTGCACGTGGCGCTGGCTTTCCGGGGCTGCAGTGAGGAAGGAGGAGGAGGTAAGGACCAATACCAGTCGCAACCCTCCTCTGCCCCATCCCCAAAGGGCTCGCTCCCTCCCAGGATCCTGGCTATGATATAGCTTCTACATAGGCCACCACCATTCCTGGTCACACAATGGACCACAGGATGAAGGTGAGCTCTTTTAAAGCCCCTCTCACACCCTTATAGCCAATCTGACAGGAAACCTGTTACCTCCACCTTCAAAATAGATCCAGAATCTATCCCCTTCTCACCCCCTCCCTTGCCAGCACTGTCGTCAGTCACCAGAACTGCTATAGTAGCCTTCTCCTTGTTGGTCACCCTTGCCCCCTAGACTCCGTTCTACACTCAGCAGTCAGGAGGATCCTGTTAAATCCTAAGTCAGATCCCACTCCTTCTCTGCTCACAACCCTCTCATGGCTTCTGCCTCGTTCAGAAAAAAAGCCAAAGTTCTCACCACAGCCCACAAGCCCCTTCCGATCTGGCCCCACCGCCTTCTGACTCCATCTACTACTACATTCTGTTCTGCTACAATGGCCTCCAGGCTGCTTCTGAATCACACCAGGTGTGCACTTACTTCAGGGCCTTTGCTCTAGCTGGCCCTCTGCCTTCCCTGGCATAGGCACTTAATCCCCTCACCTCTGCAAGCTTTTGCTCAAATCTCACCTGCTCTGAGGCCAACCCCGACCATGTTATTTAATACTGTGAACTCCCAGCCCCACTCAGTCCTACTCATCCCCTTTATCCTGCTCTACATCTTTCATCCACACCACCTCTCAATTAATTTATTCATTATGTTTATTTTGTTCCACTCTGCATAAATGTAAGTACCACAAGGACAGGGATCTGGGACTGCCCGGCTCACCAATGTACCCCTATACACTGAGAACAGTGCCTGGCATAGACCTGCAATAAATATTTCTTCAACGAATTACTCAGCTCTTGCCAATGTCTATTAATCACTCTAAACTCCTTGTGATTCCTCAGATGCCTGGCTCCACTGTCATGCCCCACTCCCTGCCCTAGAAGTTCAACCTTTCTGTGTGGAGACTGACCAGAGCCCTCACCTTCACTGGTCTCCCAGCCAGGGTCAAGGGTCCCACTGATGCATGTGTTTCCCTTAACAGACAGAATCACTGAGGGTGGAGCGGGCCAGACCTGATTTTACATCCTCAGCACAGAGCCTGCCACACAAGAACATCAGCAAAAGCCTGTCCCTCTGAAACTATCCATGAACCCTGCATGTCACCACCAGTGGCTGCCCTCCCTCACTCCTTAAAAGAGCTAGTTCTGCACAGGCGTTGAGAGTTCTAAGGCACAATGCCAAGACTAAGGCCAAGATGAGGTACAGACGGGGCTGGGAGCTTCCTTCTCTCCCAGATGCCAAAATTGCTTAGTTTTTTTCTGCCTGTTTGTGGGCAGAATGTGGGAATTAACAGGTTCTTAGCCAGGATAGTGACAGACCCCAGGACCCACCTGGCTGGGGCCACGGACTTGGCGAGCCTGTTTCTCCTGATCCCTCAGCCACTGCAGGTAGGACTCCCGAGCCACCTGCTCCTCAATGGCCTCATTTGTGGCCTCCCAGTCTGTGGCCCGCTTCTTGTCTTCCAGCATCTGCTGTTCAATCCACGACTCCTCCGATGTTTTTATGGCATTCTTCATCAGGGACTGCTCTGCAAACTGCAAGGAGTGGGGGAGGAACAGTGATGTGGGCTGACACTCTGAACTCTGGCCAAGAGCCAGAACTGGCTCAGGGAGGTGGGCCCACAGGCCCAGAAGAGAGGAGGCACAAAGGCAGGTACTCTTACTAAGCAACCCCCTGGGCAGGCTGCCTATTCATCAGGGACTGGGGGAAGGCAGGCTTGGGTTGTGGGACATGTCATTCCAAACTCCTATACTCAGAAGCTCTGCTCCCAACCCTAAGACACCTCAACTGAAGTACTAAGTCTGGGGCAGTCGGGTGCTCTCCAGCCAGGGCTAGAATCTAAAGAAGCCTTACCCAGTGACGACTCCGTTGTTGAGGCCCCCCTCACCTATGCCCAGATGGGACAAGGAGAAAAGATCACCCGAGAAGCGAGCTCTGTGTACACAGGGTAGAGGGAGTACTGGGGCATTTAACTGGACAAGACAACAGTGTCAGCATGGTGTGGGGTGCTGTGAGTTGTGGAACACTGTGTGAGAGTGTTCTTTGTCAGGCTGTGAGACATAACAGATCTTTAAAAACGGAATAATGAAAAGTATCAGTGCATATCCCAGGGAATAAATGTGAAGTATCGTTCAGTGAAACTTATTTTAATGCACATATACACACCACACACCAATGTGTGCGTGCGCTAAGTAATGATGTAAAATGTAATTTTTTACCCATGGATAACAGTCCAAAAAGAAGGTAAAACTCTGTTAGAATAAGCCAATTAAAAAATGGGCAAAAAAATCTAAACACACAACTACGAAGAAGATATACAGATGGCAAATAAGCACGTGAAAAGATGCTCAACACCATTTGTCATTAGGAACTGCAAATTAAAAATGACAAGGTACCCATCAGTTAAAGATATCAGTAAGAACTACAGCTTCATGTAGATACAGTTGGTTACATGTAGAAATATTTCTAGATATGTGTATACACACAGGTTAGTATATACACATATACTTCCTTGCTTTGTCAGCTGAAAGGGCCTAGAAACAAGGATACCCCAATAGCAAGGAGCAAACTCAGCACCCAGATGCTGGTTTCTAATAACATTCTCCAATAAAAGGAACTAGGACTCCTTGGAGAAATGGCTGGTTCTAGGAATGGGGCAGGAAATATACAAGGTGAGCCTGGAGCACCTTGTAGTGCCAGAAAGTAAGTATTCAAAACAAAATAAAACAGGGACTTCCCTGGTGGCGCAGTGGTTAAGAATCGCCTGCCAATGCAGGGGACACGGGTTCAAGCCCTGGTCTGGGAAGATCCCACATGCCGCTGAGCAACTAAGCCCGTGCGCCACAACTACTGAGCCTGTGAGCCACAACTACTGAGCTCGCGTGCCACAACTACTGAAGCCCGTGTACCTAGAGCCCGTGCTCCACAACAAGAGAAGCCACTGCAATGAGAAGCCCGTGCACTGCAACGAAGAGGAGCCCCCGCTCGCCACAACTAGAGAAAGCCCACGCACAGCAACGAAGACCCAACACAGCCAAAAATAAATAAATTTTAAATAAATAAATAAATAAAACAAAAACGAACAAACCAAGAAACACCCCCCGCTCCCAAAACACACCACCACAATGATGGGGTTATGTCAGAGACGCAGGAACCAACAAAAAGAGCTCCCAATAGCCAAAATTGGAACAATTTGAGCATCAAAATAAAAATAGTATTGGATTATAACCCAAAATGTAAAAGTATTAAAGATATACCCATCAGTCCACAATGATATAAATGACTGAATAAATTAGCAATGGAGGATAAGAGACAAATCTCCCTTGCAGAAGAATTCCAAATAATTTATGTAGATACTCTGCTCTCAAGGGGATGGAGTATAATCCCCCCCCCCTTTTTTTTTGGGCTGTGCTGTGCGGCTTGTGGGATCTTAGTTCCCCAACGAGGGATTGAAGCCGGGCCCTCGGCAGTTAAAGCACAGAGTCCTAACCAATGGACTGCCAGGAAATTCCCTAACCCCACTTCTTAAGTGTGGGCTGTAAATGACTTCCTTCCAAACAGTACAGCATGGAAAAGGGGGTGGTGTGGGGGAAGAGTAATTTTCACAGTGGAGAAAACTTGATAAACATTACTTCTGCCAGATGATCAAGGTCGACATCAACAGTTATAAATCACGTTCACAGTATACACTGTTGATATGATGTGATGAGAACGGCACTTTACCACTGTGATCCTCCTCCCTGAAACCCACAGCCCCAGTCTAATCATGAGAAAAACATCAGACAAATTCCAAAAGAGAAACATCCTACAATATAGCTGACCAGTACTCCTCAAAACTGTCAAGGTCACCAAAAACATGAAAGTGTGAGAAACCATCACAGACAAGGGAGCCTAAGGAGATATTACGACTTTAGTTAATAATGATGTGTGAATATTGGTTCATATATTGTAACAAATGTATCACAGTCATCTGATATGTGAATAATAGCAAAAATGTGCGCAAGGGGGAGGAGGGTATATGGGAACTCTGTACTATCTTCTCAATTTTTCTGTAAATCTAAAACTATTCTAAGCAAGTCTACTAAAAAAAAAACTTAGGGCACTCACATTTTTAACAAAAGGAAAAAGAAAAGATACACGTGATCAAACCACAGAAAGTCACGGATGAATCTTAAGTGTACAGTGTTACTTGAAAGAAGCCATTGAAAAAACTACATACTGTATGATTCCAATTATATGACATTCTAGAAAAGGCAAAACTATAGAGTCTGTAAACAGATCAAAAACAAGGAAATTCAGAGAAACTGTCACAGAAATATGGTCTTTAGTTAATATATCAATATTGGTTCATTAAGTGTGACAAATACACTATGCTAATACGTTAATCATAGGGGGTATATGGGAATTCTATAATCACAATAATTACATAAATCTAAAACTGTTCTGAGATTAAAAATTTAAAAAACAAAACCAAAAAACCTTTATGTTAGAGGGTGTGCTGCTGTTAGGGTGTGTTTCCTAAAATGAGGCAGGAGCACTTTTTATTTGTAGGAAGTGAAACCTGAATAGAAGATACCAAAATCCCCAGCAGACAACTGTTTATGAGACAGAGAATCAGAATCTGTCAGTGTGTGCTGAGAAAATGTACTGCCACCTTCTGAGCACCTACTAGGCACCAGGCCCAGTGTTAGGCACTTTCTGTATCGGCCAAGCTGCCAGTCAAATTACTTGTACAATCTGCCTTAGGTCCCAAGCCAGTAAGTGGTGGGGCCAGGCCTACACTCCAAGTCTCTGTGACCATAGCTGTCTGTACCTGCTGAGGTTCGGAGGAGGATCCATGTGGGTGCCAAGACACCCAGACCAAGCCCTGGCTCACAGTTCCCAAGTGTGACTCCATATCCCAAAATGCCAACCCTTAACAGGCACAAAAGATGGGTAAGCCAGCTCAGACAGGCAAACCAAGACCACAGAATGAGCCCTGAGAGATCACCTTGGGTAGAGGTGAGACCTTACGGGCGACTCAGAGAGGGGACAGGATATTTTTGTGGGCTAGGGGCAAAACTGAAACTCCAACAGAGATTTCTGGTCTCTATATCCAGCATCCATTCTGGGCACGGGGACCTGCTTACCCCCGGTTTGAATGATGGCAGGCCCAGTCCCACGCCAATGGTGGCCTTGTTAGGATTCACCACTGAATTGTAGTGGATATTCCGATGGTAGCTGACACGGATGGGTTCATCCTCATTTTGATGGATCCCGTGGAATGTGTTGATGGGTTCTGCAGAGAAAGAGAAGGAGGGAGCATCCACAAAGGGCTGGGTGGGGCAGGCTCGGACCAGGCGTGATCAGTCGCTCACCAACACCACAGAAGTACCTGTGCTGTATTGGTACACCTCCACGGGCCGGTTGTACATCTCTGCCATGGCCTGCATCTCAATGTGGTTGCCATGGCAGTTGTTTTTCCGCTTCCGGTTGATGTAGGTGGTAAAGTCCTCTGTGACATAGTTAGAGAAGTAGTCGGCATTCTTCATCTGCAGAACAGATCAGAGGAGCAAGCTCTATGTGGAGAAGAGATCCTCCCACTCTGCCCCCGCCCCAAGGTCTCTGCAAGGTCTCACCAGATAGTCCATGCAGTGCTTTCGCACAACCTCATGCATGTCCTGGTCTCCATACACCTGGTCAGCTGTGGGGACAGAAGGAGAGGCTGGGGTCAGAGCTGCCACCAAAGAAGAGTTCTGAGTCACAGAACATCCTTGCAGGTGGAGGGCTGGGGGCCAGGGAAATGCCCTTTCCTACCCTAAGGCATGGAGAGTTCTTGGCCTTGCGGGCTGGAATAGGGTCATGAAAAAAGAGGCAGGCAGGGACAGTCTTTAAGAACAAGAGTACAGGTAAGAGGGACACAACCACAGGCCTCTTGGGCAGATGACTTTGTCAACAAACATTTTAAATCCCTAAGTGGCCTTAAGTACCATCAATTCCACATACACCCCCTTCACTTTTCACATGAGGAAACGGAGGCTCGGGGAGTTTGTGGCTTGACCAAGGTCACATAGAAGTCAAGTCTGTGACAGATTCAATTCTAGAATTCAGTTTCCTGACTCTCAGGAGTCAGTATGGCCTTTATAAGGTTAAAAAAAAAAAAAAAAGGAAAGGAAAGGAAAAGAAAAACAACTGGGCTCTAAGCCCAATTCTGCTAGGTACTAGTGAGCAAAATGACCAGAGGCAAATGACCCAAGTGTTCTGACCTTCATATGCCTCACGTGTAAAATGGGATGGAGCTGGATGACTTCCTGGCAGGCCTCTCGTGGGATTAATGAGATAATAGGTGTGAAGTGACTAGCACTGGGTTTGGGACAGAGCAGTCACTCAGAGCCCCCTTTCCTGTAGTGGGGCCTGAACGTGCAGTACTGTGAAGGTGATAGAGGTGCGTAAAATCCTGCCCCTATCTGCAAGAAGCATGTAGTCTATAAGAGAGATAAGACACATATGCACCTAACTTAAGCTTAATTCAGAAAAGGCAGCCTGTGGCCCAAATGGTCCAGGCATTATAGGGTTTTGGTCACAATAAGAACTAGGCTCCCTCTGCCTCACTTAAGGATGTTCACACATGCTGTTCCCTTTTTAAGACATCATTTCCATCCTCCTTGTCTGCCTACTTGTCAAACAGCAATGTATTCTTAAAACAGGTCCCCACCCTCCAGAGCACCTCTATCACCAGATTTATCAAAGGTGCGTACAGGGCTTCCCTGGTGGCGCAGTGGTTGAGAATCTGCCTGCCAATGCAGGGGACACGGGTTCGAGCCCTGGTCTGGGAAGATCCCACATGCCGCGGAGCAACTGGGCCCGTGAGCCACAACTACTGAGCCTGCGCGTCTGGAGCCTGTGCTCCGCAACAAGAGAGGCCGCGATAGTGAGAGGCCCGCGCATCGCGATGAAGAGTGGCCCCCGCTTGCCACAACTAGAGAAAGCCCTCTCACAGAGACAAAGACCCAACACAGCCAATAAATAAATAAATAAAATTTTAAAAAAAGGTGCGTACAGACTTCATCTGCCTGATCACACTGGGTTCCCACTGAGGGCAGAGGGCAGTTCACATCCAAGTCCACCCCCAGCTCAGAGCCTGATGCAGTGCAAGAAGTTGGCAACAGTTTGCTGAGTGGATGGGAAGGCTGGGGGAGCCGGGGAGCCTTCTCCCTGAGAAATTAAAGTGGGCTTGACGATGAGGCACGCCTTATGTCCACTGGCTAAGACGAAGAGGGAATTTCCCTTTGTCTCCCCGGAGGACCGTTGCTCTGACGGGATCTCCCTGGGGCACTGGGGCAGGGGCAGGGGCAGGTCCCGCAGGGAACACTGCAGAGTTCTTCCATGACAGCCAGTCTACCTCTGTGAAGAATCGCCAGAAGAACGCCTTCGCTGCCCTCCCCTTCCTTCCCTGGAGGGTTATGTGAGATACGGAGAAAAAGGCCACTCTGAGATAGAAAACGGGACCCATGCCTGTCTCACGTCCTCCTGGAGGTGCAGAGACCTGAGAGGGATGGGGAGTGGGGGCTGTGAAGGCGGGAAGGGGTAGCCCCTTCACCGATGTAAACAAGGATGTGGGTTCTGCGGCCACACTCTCCCCCGCCCCACCCCCCAGCGGCACTTCCAGCAAGTCACATGCCCTGTGCACAGGCTGGGGGCCCCCTGCCGCTGCCTTTCTTAGAAGCCAGGACCACAGAACCCACTGTGGCTGCCGGAGCTGCCCGTGGAGCTATTTCTGTAGAATAAACTTGGGGTGCCAAAGAGGCAGTGCTGTCAGCAGCTGCAGTAAACAGGAACTGAGATAGGAATGAAGGGGTTAAAAAATAGGGGTTGGTCTGTCAGGCTCAGGGAGGTGGCTGAGATGTTCCTAGGGAAGGGTCAACAGGCGTTTCCAGGCCTGGGAGGTAGATCTACCCGACCTAGATGCCAGATGCAAGACGTTGCGGGAAAGAGGGGAGGCTGTGGACAGGGAAGGGAGCTGGGGGAGAACCTTCCCACGAGGGTCCCCCCATTGCCCTGTCACTGACTCCTTTGCCTGACAGAAAGGCTCTTCTGCCTCCTAGCTATGTGGCACTGGAAAAGGCCTTTAACCACTCTGGGCTGCAATGTCCTTATCCATAAAGTGGGGGAGAGTAACTCCTCTTCCTCTCATGGGGCGTTGTTAAGACTACAGGGGATGGTCTTGCGAACACCTAAAGCATACTAGGTGTTCAAGAGACAGGGCTCCGTTTGTCATAAGGAGGACGATGACTCCTTCAGATAGCTAGCCGCCCACAAGTCAGCTAGAATGTCACCGGAACCACTTATTAAGCCCTTCCTCATTTCTGTTGCACTTCATCAGCCAGAGGAAAGCCCCAAACTCGAAGTCTAGGTTGTCCCTTCTCATGAAGGCAGAACTGGTTCTCTACCTTTGCTGAATCCAGAGGTCCACAAGCCTACATTCTGTGCCTGTAGTTCAAATCTTCTTTAGCAACCAAATAGGCCTCACAAAATGGGTTCCTTACGTATGGGCAAAGTATGACCTTCTCTACTTATCTATAAAATGTAAAATATCACCTTCTCTACGGTACGTGTATTTAATCACAGCTTTTGGGAGGGGGGGAACCCACCTCACTGGTTATAAGATGTACCCTAGTTTGGGGATCATCAGCGTGGAAGAAAATGTGCATCTCTGAACCAAGGAAACAGAGCAACAGTACCTTGACAATGAGGGAGAGTAGGAGGATCTTTTGAATGACATAAGGCAGGAAAAACACCCAGTGCAGGGCTAAGAACACAGAAATCCTCACTCAGGAGACGCTTGTCTGATTTTGCCAGCCCTACCTCTGTCCTGCAGAAAGCCCTCCTCCTCCCGAGAAGGTGGCACATGGAACCAGGGGCTGAGTTGGATTTCCCTGTGGGGTCCAAGGTGGAGGGAAAGGGCCCAATGGTCCTGCAGAGGTAGGGGAATTCACAGCACTTGTTTTGATAGAAACCGAAACTCCTCCTCTTGCTGACACTGCACTTGTGGGCAATCTGCACCTGCTCTCCCCTCCCAGAGTCCAGCTGGAAGGGGGTCCCCACTACCTCACCTCTGTCCCCAACCTAAATAGGGCTCAGAAATCCTCAGTACAATACTACAGTTGGTTCCACCAAGGCCTTTTCACATTCTAACTCATTCCATTCTTACCCCAAAAAACCCTACTTTACACAGGACAGATACTGAGGTACAGAAATGTGGCATAGTTGGCCCAAGGTCACACATGTGGGAGGTTGAAGGAGAGGCCAGGCTTTCAAGGAGTAACTGGTAACTTCAAGCACTGATGCCCCAGGTGACATTACCACCACTCCCAATCCAGCTATCACCTTAGCCACCTGACTCCCTAGGCCAGGTCTGATCCTGACTGCCTCAGTTTCCCCACCAGCACAAGCAGGAATCAGCTGGAACGCAGGAAAGGCCTTAGAGTGGGCAGAGATTACAGATATCAGGGGCTGTACCCCTCACTAGGGCCACAGAGGTCAGCATGAACTTCCCCCCCCCCACACCTTACTTCTGTCCTTTCTCTGAGCATACAGAGACACCAGCATAGAAATGCATATGTGCATGCACACAGCCAGCAGATCCTGCCAAAGATGTTCCCTGAGGCCAAATACCCACACAACAAGCCTCACAACTGCAGAGAACTATCGCATCCAACAAGTAGATGCCCTTGCCACCAACCAGGAAAGACTGAAGGCTGGACAAGATACGAGGCTGTACAAACTGAGGACCCCTCCACACCTCCTTCCTAACCTTTGCCAGGGGGCCTGATGGGAGGGGGGAATAGCCAATGGCTCTAACAGACTTGTCTCAACCTCCCTCCCCTGCTGCCTGGGGGAAGGTCCCCCAAAATGTAGTCACTATTTGTTGAGGAATTATGTGGAAGAGCAAGACAGGAGAGCCTGGACTCTCTAAAGAGCTTAAGGGGAACTTCCTTGGAGGTCCAATGGTAAGACTCCATGCTGCCACTGCAGGGGGTATGGGTTCAATCCCTGGTCGGGGAACTAAGATCCCACATACTGCATGGTGCAGGCAAAAAAAATAGTAACAAAAATTTTTTAAAAATAAATAAAGAGTTTAAGTACAAGGCCCTACAATTTGTTTTAGAGGCACCTGGGGATTACCTCCCTACCAGGCTGCTGCCTGCCTGCCTGCCTACCTGCCTGCTGGAAGAGCCACAGTGAGCTCCACTGAGGACAGAAAAGGAAGCTTGGTGTGTGCAGGGAAATCTAAAAACAAACCACACAAATGTGTGTACAAAGCAGTAGGGGGAAACAGGACCTGCTTTATTCCCTGCTTCTCTCCTGGCCCAGTGGGAACCCTGGCCCCACTGAGGAGATGAACCCAAAAAAAGGCCTCACCTGCCTGTCAAGCAGCTGTGGTGCATACCTGGCCTGTGGCCCCAGCTACCCCAACTGGCACACCCTCAGCGGGGGAGACAGCAGAACTCAGCCCTCTCAATAGCCTGGTCTCTGAGATGCCTGCTCCTCTACTCAAGAATGCCCACTGCAGGACTTCCCTGGTGGTCCAGTGGTTAAGAATCCGCCTTCCAATGCAAGGGATGTGGGTTCGATCCCTGGTCGGGGAACTAAGATCCCACATGCCGCAGGGCAGCCTGCATGCCACAACTAGAGAGCCTGCGCGCCGCAACGAAAGATCCCGTGCGCTGCAACTAAGACCCGACGCAGCCATAAATAAATAGACAGATAGATAGATAAATAAAATGCCCATTGCAAAGATGGGAACACTGAAGGAGGCAGGGCAGAGAGAGGTCAACAGAAGCTGGTGTACATGGTGGCCCATGGGATTCTTCTCCTCTTGGCTTGGTTCAACCTCAAACACCAATGTTCTGATACTGGCTGTGTGACCTAGAAAATAAGGCCCTGACTATCTCTTAAGGCCTATTTCCCTTTTATAGAAGAGTCAAAATTGATCTAAGATCCATTCCTCCAATGCTGATAGTCCATGTTCCAAGGCCAAAAGGTCCAGAGCAGTGGGCCTCGCTAATGTTTCTGGGCCCCATCACTGTAACATGCACAGTCCCAGCTATATCCCCATGGCCCACGCAGACACACGCACATGTGGCTGCCACTCTGCCCATAGAGGCCGAGGCCAAGGCCAAGACCAGGGCCAGGGCCAGAGGTTTTTGCTGAGTCAAAGCCATACAGAGAGAGGGAGGGAAGAGAGATGCAGACTCACGTTTCCAGGAGGAGGTTATCTGAGCACAGCAGGGGCAGGGTGGACCACAGGATACCTCTGGGACCCAGGCTGCCAATTCCACTCCACCCAAGCCTGTGCCAATGCTCACCAGTTCCCAACAGGTGGTGGTGGAAAAGAGAACTGGGCACAAGCAGTGGATATTGGTTCACACTGGGGACACCCAGACCTCAGAGGTAAAACAGAGGGTAGAAACCCACCTGCCTCAGGATTCCTAAGAGTAGAGGACCACAGGATCCTAGTTGGAAGAAGTAAGACCCAGAGAGGTCAAGGAAAAAAGCCAAGGTCACCCAGCCAGTTGACAGCTAAGCTAAGAAGCTAGGGCTTCCCTAAGGTCATAGAAAGAATGTGTCCTTTGGACACCTCTCGGTTCCCATGCAGTTCTGCCACTAATGACCCTGAGCATGTCACTTCCCTTTCCTGAGCCTCAATCTTCTCACCTGTCTCATGGGATAATGATCACAATTTTGCAGGTGAACCTGAAGCACCCTGAGGAATGCCTAGCAATCAGTCGGGGTCAAGGAACGACAGAGTGGTCTCTATTTTGGTCCCCCCTCCAACTCCAGCCCTCAGTTACGTGGTCCTTCTACTATTCAATATGTGGCGGCCTGTAGCCCTTCTCACCAGAGTCTAGGGTAACTACCACCTGTCCCTGTCCCAAGCTAGGCTGGAAGCAGAGGGGCAGCAGCAGAAAGCTTGAAGATAAAGTCCCCTTCCCAGGCACATGTCCTGTGCACTCTGCCCCAGGGAAACCTCCAGGTCAGGCCTAGAGGCCCGGGGGTCATGTACTTCTCAGGGAGAGGCCGTGGGGCTTCTGAGGTTTTACGAAGAAAACCCAAGGGCAGCCCAGTCAGAGGAAATGTGTAGCCATAGTGCTGATAGGGAAAGGCCTTCAACCTGTCATGGTCAGCTCTTCCTGTAAGCTTAGGCCCCTTACTGGAAGGCCCCAATGAGGGGGAAGGGTCAGAAGGTGTTTGGGGGGAACAGCTAGATGGACACACACTTAAATTTTGTTCTTGACATGGGTTACTGCCAAGCCAGGTCCTCACCAGGCCCAAGGTCTGCCTCAAAGACCACCCAAGACCCAGATGCCCAGCTGCATTCTCTGACCCTCACTCCACCAGCAGCCTTGCTTACCCCACATTCAACCTAAGGTCTCGGCACAGGCCTAACACCTAATGGGCCCCCACCTCTTCTTTCTTTGCCTTCCTTTGGTCCAAGATGCCCCCAAACCTAGCTCTTTCTCTAGGAAACATCCCAGGGAAAACATGGACTTGAGCCACAGGGATAGGAAGGTTGGAGTTTTCCCAGCCCAGCAGATTCCATTGCCTGAACCTCTTCTGCTTGGTAGAATAGGGAGGCAACCACTCACCCCACCTAACTTTCTTTCACCCACTCAAACATTTGTGGCTCTGAGGCACCACTAATAATAGCATTCAAGCTTTATCAATGCTATTGTTCCATGAGAGTCTACCAAGTCAGGCACTAAAGGGATTTACTAAAGCAATCTCATTTAACCATTATAACACGACATCTTTTAGCCTCATGGTACACAGGTACCTGAGATACAGAAAACAGGCTCAGGGAAAAAAAGAGGTGCTTGCCCAGGGGCACACCACCAATCAGGGGTAGAGCCAGAAGTGGAGCCTGAGTCAGTCCAGCCCACCAACAGACATGAAGGGTCTGCACAGATTAAGAGAATAGCAGACCCAGAAGGGATTCAATGAGCCCTTCAGAATCAACACCATTCACAGATGGGAAAATGGAAGTTATGAGTCAGGGGGAGAGCTAGAAGAAAGGGCTTCTGACTCCCAGCTCAAAGCCCCTATTGGAGGGCACTTTTCCTTGGGAGATATCAGAGCTCCAAAGGGAGGATCAGATCACACTCCCAGCTTCCCTTGGACACCAGCACAGGACCTCACAATTGCTCGTTGAGTCAGAGATTCAGAGCCAGAGAAGCTTCAAAGATCTAGCTCAGACTGGATAGTAGATGGTATTAAGGAATTATTTTGTTACGTATGATAATGGCATTTTTGTTATGCTGAAAGAGAAAAAGAGGGCCCTTATCTGTCAGAGAAACATACAGAAATATTTACGAATGAGATGATCCATGATGGGGTTTTGCTTTAAAAATACTCCTTTCAGAAGAGTAAAAAAGAGTGGGTGGGGTAGTGATGAAACAAGGCTGGCAATATGTTAACGATTATTTTGAAGATGAATGATGGGTACATGAGGGTTCACTATTCTTCTTTCGTGTAAGTTTAAAAAAAGTTCTATGATTCCAGGGTGACAGCTGTGTGCTGCAGTTAAGAGGCCTCAGACTAACCTACCCCAGACTCCGACTCCCGACTGTTCTATGTACTCTCTGACCCTAGGTAAGTCATTCCCTATTTCTGAGATACTTTTCTCATCTAACAACTGGAAGCAATAGTCCTACACTTACCTAGCTTGGAGGAGAATTAAAAGGGTTTCCTGTAGTGTCTGACAGAGCAATCTGTCCCTAAGTAATGTTATTTTCTTTATCACTATTATTGCTGTTATTACTCTCATACCACCATACTGCCTCATGACTGAGGGCTAGAGGCCAGATACTAACTTGAGGCTGGGGCCTGGAGTCCCTAAAAGACCAGCTAACTCTGCCCCCAACCCTGTCACACGGGTTACTCCTGACAACTGGGACACAGCTCAGGGGCAGCCCTAGGCCCTTGAAGGCTGAGGCAGAGACTCACCTACAGCCCGGAAGAGACAGGCGCCGTCCTCCTTCATCTGCTTGATGATGAAGCCCTTCTTGTCTCGCAGGGCCTTTTCAAACCAGTGCTCCTGCTGGAGGGAAGAGGTGGGGGTCAGCAACAGGAAAGGCCTGTACCCTCGCCCCAGGGCCCTGCCCCTGAGCTCGCAAGGGGCCCAGATGATTGGCTGAGAGGACAATGGGCAGGGTCCAGTTCTCTGCCCTGCTTGACAACTCTGTGCATGTGCATGTGAAGCAGGAGGAGACCCTTTCTTTCAGGGAATCAGTCACTGTGTGAGCGGAAGACTTGCTCCCAGAGGGGTCTCAGCTGTCCTGAGAGCAGAAGCCCCATCTGTATTCTGACCACTGCTGACCACGCTGGGAATCCAGTGCTGGGCCTTCCCCTAGGCAGCCAGAGGCCCAGACCCAGCAAGTGCCTGGGGGGAGAACCTGGCTCTACCTCAAGGAGTTTCACCTGGGGACCCTCTAGTCACTTAGGGTAGGGGAGATGTTTAGGAGGGAGTGACTGGCGGGAGTCCAGTTCCTGAGCTCCACATACAGCTAGGGAATTCCAAGATATACTGTATAAGGCAAAACATATGCAAAGTATGACCTCACTTGTGATAGAACACATTTAACATATATATATGCATATGTATACAAACACACATGCACACAAAGTTGGGAAGACTTTACACAACAAAATATTATCCCTAAATGTTGGTATTACAGGTGATTTTACTTCACCACCTCCTTTATAAGAGGTATACAACACCTTACCCAAAATTCCAAACTTCTAAAAGCTTTTAAAACCAAGTCTTTATCTAACTCATTTAGCATCACAATCCGACCTGAGTTGACAAGAACCCATTTATTCCACTTAGAGGCGAATATTCAAACATTTCTATGCAGAAACATTCAGGTGTTTGACTATGAGGTGCAGCTATAGACCCCACGGGAGGTGTTACATAATACACAGTACACATACCAGGTGACTTTCCTAAGTTCTGAAATTTTTCTGAATTCCAAAGTACAGCTGGCCCTAAAGGTGTGGGGTTAAGTGAATCTGTGCAAGTGTGTATTTTCAGATGTTTTTAAAAAAAATAATGGAGAGGGACTTCCCTGGTGATCCAGCAGTTGAGATTCCACGCTTCCACTGCAGGGGGCATGGGTTCAATCCCTGGTCAGGGAACTAAGATCCCGCATGCCGCCTGGCGTGGCCAAATACGAATGAATGAATGAATGAATGAATGAATAAATAAATAAATAAATAAAGGAGAGATGAACAGGCGGAACATATAGGATGTTTAGGGCAGTGAAACTATGCTACATACTGTAACGGTGGTTACATCATTATACATTTATCCAAACCCATAGAGTGTACAACACTAAGAGCAAACCCTAATGTAAACTATGGGCTTTGGGTGATTATGATGTGTCCATGTAGGTCCAATGATTGTAACAAATGTACCACTTTGGTGGGGGACACTGATTATGGGGGAGGCCCTGAATGTGCGGGGGGGCAAGGGGTGTATGGGAACTCCCTGTACCCCCTGCTCAATTTTGCTGTGAACCTAAAACTGCTCTAAAAAATAAATCTATTAAAAAATAATGTCCAAGTGTCACTTAAAACATGTTTTCCATCTCAAAACAAAACAAACCAGAAGCAGGAGATCTTTCCCAGCCTCCTCGCGCCATCTGCTGGCCACCAGAAGAAGCCAGCCTGAGCCCGCATCAGGCCTAGGGACCAGAAATCCCAAGGCTGCTCCTTGGGGACACGACCCAGCCTAGGGATTTACAGGATCTGGGCTAATGCCAATCAGACAGAGAAGGTCACCTCTCTGCAGGCCATTTTTAGCCAGCTCAGGTGAGAGAAATTCTTGGCAAAGTAGGAAGCACAAGGTTTAGAGGCTAAAAAGCTCTGGGTTCCAACCCCAGCTCTGTCACTCACTTGTTGCATGAGTTCAGGTAAGCTACCTGAACTCTCCAAGCCTCAGCCTATCAAACGGGGGATATGTGATCTGCCCGACAGCTGTCAAGAGGTTCAGAGGAGCTTCAGGACTTGAAAAGGCTTTCTAAACAACAAACCATGCACTGGTGAGGTGGTCATCAGTAACAAAAGAAGGGGCAAGACTAGCACAGACAGAGATGACGTACAACTGAGAGGCCCTCAGAAAGTCCCAGGTGAGTGGCTACACAGCAGGGGATGAAGAGAGGGTGACAAGGGAACAGCCAGTAGCCCCACCATCAGGGCCCACACACCAGGAAGGTGTGGCTGGCTTTCCAGAGATGACAAAGGCACCTGGAAGCTCTTAATGGGCTTCCACAGCACAAACTCTTGTTTGTGTACAACATTCCAGCAGTCCAGGTGTCCCTCCTGCCCTGAGGCTGTCACACTGGACTGGCCTACTCCAGCCAGTTCCCCTATCCCTGACCTGCAGGGTCAGCCATCTCCCAGCACCATGGCGCCTGCCCTAGCCAGGAGTCTTCAGCAGGGAAGCTGCAACTATGACTACAACCCCAGACTGGACAGAAGTAGTTCTAAAAAAGCAGGGCACACAGCAACCTCCTGCCCTCAAGTATGGGGGGAAAAGAGATCGAGAGGGGACAGGGGATCAAAGAGGACGAGAGTGGCTCCTACTTATTCATCCAACAAAGGTTCACCAGGCAGCTACTAAGTCAGACCCTGGGCTGGCAATGAGGACAGAAAAATGAATCAAATTTGGTCTCAACCTCGATAAATTCATAAACTGCTAGAGGGGTGGGGAAACAGGCAATGTCCACACTGAAGTGTGAGCAAGGGCTTTGAAAGAGGTGAACACAGGGGTGCTGTGAAACAGAGGAAGGGACCTGGCCAGTCATTAAGGCTGGCACTTGAGAGGAGGTGCCACCTGAGTAAAGGAGTAAAACACCAAGACCTCCAGAAACGCTTGTTAATTGGATAAGAGATCACTTCTGTCACTCCAGGGATGCCAGAGGCCCAGCAATGAGTTCAGCAGAGCTAAAGTCCTGGATAGGACTAGGCAAGTAAGCAGGGCAGGGCCAAGAAAAAAGATGAATTCATATTAGCCGAATGCCTGCCCATGCCAGGTGCCAGATGCAAAAGGTGACCTCATTTAACTGTCCTTACCACAGCTCAGGTGGCAGGAAGCATTATCTTCATTTTACAAAGGCAGAAAGGAACTGGGGTTTGGGCACCAGCAAAGCCTAGTGTAAAGGCAACAAGAGAAGCCTCATGAGTCACAGCATGGAGATGTACCTGGCAGCCCATTTGGGAAAATCCTGATTTGTCCTTAAAGATTAAGAACGCCTGAGCATTCCCCTTGCACAAGCAAGGCTTCGGTACTGGGGCAGCCAGACTGGCATCTGGGCCTGGATCTGGAGGCCAGACCACTAGCCACCCACTGCCTTTGGCACCAGCAGCCTTTAAAGCAGGCTCTGGCTGAAACCCCTTCTCTCTCTCCCTCTGCGGGGAGAAAACAGGGAGGTCATGGTCCTGGGCTCCAAAAAGAGCTTAGAGTCCCAAGAGCTCAGAGCACAGTCTTTTCCTCTCCCCAGCTGGACAGGAGCCTCCAAGGAAGGCGCCAACTTGAGAGTCGTTTAGGAAAATGGCCCAGGAAGGAAGGGATGGCGGGAGTGAAAGGTGGGAGCTGGCCCAGCCATAAGCTACATCAATGTCCAGGCCTAAGAAAGTCAAATCCAGACCCTGGGACTTCCCTGGCGGTCCAGTGATTAAGATTCTGTGCTTCCACTGCAGGGTTCGATCCCTGGTTGGGGAAGTAAGATCCCACATGCCATGCAGCACAGTCAAAACATTAAATAAAAAATAAATAAATAAAATAAAATAAAAATACAAAAAGTCCAGACCCTGAATCTTCCAAGCCCACTGCTGAACCTGTGGGTGACTCCCTCCACATCTCTGAGCCTCCACAAAGGGGCTGGGCAAAGCTCTCTGACATCAGGGGATCCAAGGTGCAAGACTGCAACCTACTGGTCCAAAGGCACAACAGAAGTTGAAGCAGGCTGTGGGACCCAACTGACTTAGGTTTCAATCCAACTCCACTAATTATTAGCCATGTGATGAACTGCTCTGAGCCACAGTTTTCCAATCTGTGAAATGGGATAACAAGCCTCCCAATAATAGGGATACTGGGAAGACTCAAATATTATAGGACTTCGCCCAGTATGAGAGCACTTAATGAGCTCCCTTCCTTGCCCTGGAAGGGAAACAAGAACACCCCTGTAGTAGGCTGAATAATGACCACCCAAAGACATCAGGCCCTAATCCCTGGAACCTGTAAATGTTACAGGAAGAGGATCTTTGCAAATGTGGTTAAGAATCTTGCGATGGGGAGATTATCTTGGAGTATC
Source organism: Balaenoptera ricei (assembly GCF_028023285.1). NCBI lineage: Eukaryota > Metazoa > Chordata > Mammalia > Artiodactyla > Balaenopteridae > Balaenoptera > Balaenoptera ricei. Next base: position 44,425,296 of record NC_082660.1, read on the forward strand.
AGGGTAGGACCTAAATGCAATCACGAGTGTCCTTAGAACAGCAGAGGAAGACCTAATACGGACAGAAGAGGAGACCACCCATACACAGAGGAGAAGCAGGCAGAGATCAGAGTGATGTGGTCAAAAACCAAGGAATGGGAGCAGCCACCAGAAGCTGGAAGAGGACTGGATTCTCCCATAGAGCCTGTGGAGTGAGTGTGGCCCTGCCAACACCTTGATTTGGGCCCAGTGAAACTGATTTCGGACTTCTGGCCTCCAGAGCTGTGAGAGAATAAATTTCTGTTGTTTTAAACCACCCAGTTTGTGGTAATTTGTCACAGCAACCACAGGAAACAAATACAACCTCCTTGTAGCACTCCCTTGTGTGAGCTGTGAGGCAACGTGGCAATGCTCACATCCCACAGGATCCACCCTGTTTGCATCCCCCCAGGGAAAGGGTTAGAATTAAGGCTGCAGGGGCCTGGAATCCCCCCTCCCAGCCTGGGAAGCTGCTGACTCTGTCTATTGATGAATGAGTTGCCACTGAAACGGGGAGGAGGCAGGGGGAGATGGCAGCAGCAGTGGCAGCTCATGGACAGATGTCTTCCCAGAACCCACGGCCAAGAGGCTTTTAGTATTCTGGGCTACACAGCTCTGTCCCAGCAAGCCTGGTGCCAAGACCACCCCTCTCTCCCCCAAAATACCCAGGAACACTGGCTCTGCTCCACGGGCTAAACATAGGCAACCCATCCAATGAGAAACAGACAGACACACTGCTAAGGACTAACACAAGCTCCCCAGGGCAGAGGAATCGGAAAAGAGCAAAAGGCTCCAAACCTACTGCCAGGCCACTGGGGTGGGGGGTGGGGGGGGATTAAAAAACGAAGATTCTATTATTCTGCAACAAAAAGAAAGAATAAAAAACGAAGATTCTATTATTCTGCAACAAAAAGAAAAGTCCTGATGCATGCTACAACATGGATGAAGCTTGAAAACATTATGCTAAGTGAAAGAACGAAGTCACAAAGGACTGCATGTTGTATGATTCCATTTATATGAAATATCCAGAAAAGACAAATCAATCAAGACAAAAAGTAGATTAGGGCTTCCCTGGTGGTGCAGTGGTTGAGAATCTGCCTGCTAATGCAGGGGACACGGGTTCGAGCCCTGGTCTGGGAAGATCTCACATGCCACGGAGCAACTAGGCCCGTGAGCCACAACTACTGAGCCTGCGCATCTGGAGCTTGTGCTCCGCAACAGGAGAGGCCGCGATAGTGAGAGGCCTGCGCACCGCGATGAAGGGTGGCCCCCGCTTGCCACAACTAGAGAAAGCCCTTGCACAGAAACGAAGACCCAACACAGCCAAAAATAAATAAATAAATAAATAAATAAAATAAAAAATAAAGGAATTCCTTAAAAAAAAAAAAAAGTAGATTAGTGGTTGTCAGAGGCCGAGAGGGGATGAGGGGATGGGGGATGATGATGATGCAGGGTTTCTTTCTGAGGTGAAAAAAATGTTCTAAAATTGACTGATTGTGGTGATGGATTTACAACTCTGTGAATACACTAAAAGTCACTGAATTGTACACTTTGAACTGGTGAACTGCATGATGTGTGAATTATATCTCAAGAAAGCTGTTAAAAACACACACACAGGGGGCTTCCCTGGTGGCGCAGTGGTTAAGAATCTGCCTGCCAACGCAGGGGACACAGGTTCGAGCCCTGGTCCGGGAAGATCCCACATGCCGCGGAGCAACTAAGCCCACGCGCCACAACTACTGAGCCTGCGCTCTAGAACCCGCGAGCCACAACTACTGAGCCTGCGTGCCACAACTACTGAAGCCTGCATGCCTAGAGCCCGTGCTCCGCAACAAGAGAAGCCACTGCAATGAGAAGCCCGTGCACCGCAACGAAGAGTACTCCCGCTCACTGCAACTAGAGAAAGCCCGCACGCAGCAACAAAGACCCAACGCAGCCAAAAATAAATAAATAAATAAATAAAATTTAAAAAAAAAACACACACACACAGGTACTTCCCTGGCGGTCCAGTGGTTAAGACTCCACGCTTACACTGCAGGGGGTGCAGGTTCAACCCCTGGTCAGGGAACTAAGATCCCATATCCCGAGCGGTGAAGCCAAAAAGTAAAAACAACAACAACAAAAGAAAACAAAAAACACACACACAAAGGCCTACAGCACTGGCTGGGGAGAGGGAAGCTGGTAACTGCTTGAAACTTCATAGCATACTCCCAAAAGCTAAGGGGCCCCACTCAAAACTTTCACAATGGATGGGGGGAGTAGGGAGCAGAGAATTAAAGAGATTACAACTAGCTTCAGAGCAATGAGTACAACCTCCCTCCTCACCACTACCCATTTTATGGATGGAGAAACTGAGGCCCAGAAAAAGGAACTGCCAGAAGATACAGGACTCAAACCCAGACCACCCAGACCACCCAGGCAGAGACCACTTCCTGCTATACCACTATGCCTCCTCACCAGAGGAATCAGCAGGTTCCTAGAAGCCAAATGAAGGGTCTTTGCCAACAAAGATCAGTTGTTGCAAAGGCTCCTAGGAAGAACCCAGATGATCCTGGGGAAACTTCAAGAGAAGAATCAGCCAAGGTCCAAGGTGGGCCAGGTCAGGTATTCAGACACTCAGTAACCTTGGGCATGGGTGGACTTTTGGCAGCTAAGCAGGAGATCCTGGGATTTGAACTCAGGCCTGCCAGCTCCAAAGCTTAAACTTTTTCTACACACAACCCTACCTCCAAACCATCCAAGAGGTCTCCCAACAGGCAACCCCCGAGTTTATTCACCACAGCAGAGCTGGCCACAAAAATCACTGTCTGCCAACCCTGAGCCTCACACTGACCAGGCCACTTGTCCTGACCACCAAGCTTGGATGGTTGAGAGGGAACACAGGGGCAGGGGAGACAGGAGAGGAACCCAGTTCTGCCTCGAAAGACACCTACCGTTCCCTGTCACCTCCAGGCCCAAAGGGCTTTGGTGTGAGCTCCCTAAAATCCCAAAGCTAAACAATACCTAACCAGCTCCTTACCTGACCAAAGAGAAAACTGTGGCCCAGAGAGCACAGGCAGAACTATTCTGGTTCATCCAGAAAAGCCTCATCAGAGCCAGGGTGGGAACCCAGGCATCCTGGCTTCAGTGCCAGGTCCACCTTCTCCCACCACTTCAGCACACGGGCCCCCTTCACAAAATGCCCTGTGGGGTCCTCAAGCTCAGGATGCTCTCAAGCCATTCTTTTCATAGGGGAGACTCTCGGCAAGGCAGCCATACCTGGGAAAGGAAACCCCTGACGACACCACCTTCCTAGCACTGGGACCCCCAGGGTGTCAAAAGGGCTCCTAAAAGCAGTAGATACAGTAACAGCATCAGGACAGACAAGAAGTCTGAGTAGTCACAAGGACCGGATTCACCATCTGGGCTCCCTCTCAACAACTCCCCTCTTTCCCAAGGATCTAACTGGCCTCTGGGTTACAAATGCCCCCAGTGACGGTTCAGGACCAAGCCTAGGGCAGCAGGAAGAATCTCCCCTCTTTTCATCCCCAAGTTCAACCAGGTGAAGCAAAAAGAAGCATCTTCTTCCTCCCTTTGTCCCAAGAAGTGGGAGGACAGGAAGCCTCTCCTCCGTCATTGGGAAGGGAAAGTATCATGCAACCACAGAGCTTTACTTCCATGTTCTTATGGGAACAATTACAAGGGAGGGACCCCTAGCCCAGGAGATGCAAAGGGGATGTAAGGAGGTGTCTTTCTAGTCACCATGGCAGCACATGACTTTCTCTCTGTTCCTGGGACTCATTTCTGTGGAGAAGGAAAGGCACACTTTACTGCAACCAGGGAGAAGAAACAACTCCTGGTCCTCACCCTGGCAGATGATTTATCCTGCCTGGAGAAGTAGTAATGCATGGAAAGGGAACAAGGACGGGGGCTCAAAACCAGGCCCTGGCCCCCATGAAGTACAAAAAGATTTACCTGAACCAAGAGGGAGAGGAATGTGGGTGGAGAATTTCCTGCAGTGGGGATGTCCCAAACCCCTTCCCTGTCTCTGGGAAGAAAAAAGCTTATTGAAACCAATTCAGAAAGCTCAGAATATTTCCCTGATCCAGGAAATTAGAAGCATAGCTGGGTCAGGGAGAGACTCAACACATCTCCTAGTTCTTGAGGGTAGGCCTCAGTCCTCACATCCCCAGTACCTGACAACTTTCTCACAGAAAGTAAGGAGAACTTCCTAGCCTGAGCAGGCTCAGGTAGGGAGTTCTTATGACTGTGAAAAGCATCCAGGTCCTTCTGTCCAATGGGGGAGGCCTCAGGCCACATTGGGGAGGACTTCCCATCCCTCTCCCTGGTGAGAAAGGATTGCCTGGTTGGGGGGGAAGGGAGGGGAGGAGGAGGCTCATACCCAAGGGGGGAGCTCAAGCCCCTCCCTAAGGTGAAGGATCTCTTGTCCCAGAGGGGAAGCTCAGGCCCCTGCGAGGAGGCTCAGACTCTTTCCCCCAGAATCCCACCTTACCCATGTCCCCAAGAGCAATGAGCAGCCCGCAGGACTTAGTTCAAAGTGGAAGGGGGGCTTAGGCTCAAGTCCCCAAGGCATGAAATCTTATGCCCCCAAAAGGCCTCTAAGACTGGGGTACACGTATGCTGAGAGAAAGTTCAAACTCATGAGGGGAGATGCGGAACCCTATTCCCCAGGGACTCTACCCATGCCCCACGGGAAGGGTCTCAGGGCTCAAATCTGCAGGGGAGACCTCCTGTTCCTGAGAAGTACCTTAAGTTGCTTGAGGGGGAAGCTTGGACCTCACCTCTAGAGACACACTGGTCACTGAGGTATGTATGCATCTCTTGTCCTTGAGGGAAAGCTCAAGAGTCCTTGGCACAGTGAGTCTCAGATGGCCAAAGAGAATACTCAGACCACTCCCTGAGGAGAAAAGTCCCCTAAAGACCTCTGTGGAGGGGTATCAGTTTCCTGAAGAGGCTTCAGATCCAGTCTCTGAAAGCCCCAGTCCATAAGCAGGGGGAATCCTAGGTTCCAGTATCCGAAACAGTGAGTCCCATTTTCTTGAAGAAAGGTTCAGGCCTGGTGCTGGGGGGCGGGAGTGTCTAGACCTTAAAAAAAGCTTAAGCTCCTAGAGAGAAATTCAGACTCTTGCCTCCAAAGAGGTCTCAGACCTCTTAGAAAAAGCACAGGCCCTTGTCACTTAGAAGGGGATGAATCTCATGTACCCTAGGAGACTTTCTGGTCCCAGGGTGTTGGTTTTGATCCTTGTTCCCATAGGGAAGGGGATCTTAGGGGGGTATGTATGTGTGTGTGTCAGGCCCTTGACTTCCAGAAGAGGGAGTCTCAGACCCCACTGCTGCATGGTCCTGTGCTGTATCCCCCTGAGAAAAAGAAGGGGGTTGTCCTATATAGAGCGTCTCAGACCCCTGAAACGGTTTTGGTATCTTGGGGACACTCATATCTCTGAGATCTCCACCTTACTTGTATTCCCTGGAGAAGAAGTCTTAGACTCTTATCCCAGAGAAAAAGAAATCTCAAGTCACTGAACACAGACCAAGGTCCTTTGGAGAGTCATGAGACTCCCCTCTCAGGAGGCATTCCATCTTGCCTGTCTCTCCTGGGGAGTCCCTACCTATTGGCCCCACACGATGAGGTCCCTGGGCCCAGAATGACAACTACGGGCGCTAGAAGACACCACAGACCCCGCTTTTAAGTCCTCCATCTTATCTGGGGCCTCTAACCCCAAGTCCTTGGCGGGGGAAAGAGGATCTCTCACACCCCCACTACCAGAGAAAAGAGTGCCAGGCTCAGAGAGAAGACAAAGGCCCCTTGGAGCGATCTCAAATAGCCTTCCTTGGGTCCCTACCCAGTCTGGGCATCCCGTCCACCACACCCAGTCACCCGTCACCCCCCCCCATACCTGCTCGACGGTGGCGGGGTCCATGGCCTCGATGCGCGCTGCAGCCGCTTCATACTCATCCTCACTGTTGTAACCTGCGCCGACTTCCTCACGCTCAGGACTTGCCCCGCCAACCGCGCCAACCCCAGGGGCTTGACGCCGCCGCTTGCTGTGACCCGGCCCAGAGCAGCAGCCGCCCACGCCCACGGCACTGCCCACGCCCACCACCACGCCCGCCGCGCCCACGCCCACGCCCGTTGCCGTGGCACCCAACGCGTCACCGGGACCGCCGCCGGGACCGCCGGGGCCCCCGCAAGGAGGAGGAGAGGCCTGCTGTGGCCGGGGGCCTGCCACGGCGCCAGGCGGCACGGCCAGCGCCCAGCGATGGAGGGCACCCGGTGGCCCCGGGAGCGGGCCCTGAGGCGGTGGCGAGGCTCGAGGACGGGCGCCAACGACGCCCGAGTCACGGTCGCGATCGCCGCCGCCCACACCCGTGCCGCCGCCGCCCACGCCTACACCCCCGCCGCGGCGAGGCGCCGGGGGCATTGGCCCGGGCGGCGGCGGCTCGTTGGTGGGGTCGGCGTCGGGAGGCGGCGGTTTCTTTTTGGGGAGAATAGTCATGGCGGCACCGCCGAGTACCCCCCACCAAACTCGGCGCGGGGCACGCCGGGAGAGGACCCGGATAAGGGGGGCTACAGTGGTGCGCGAAGCACGACGGGATCGCCGGGACCCGGATAAAGAGATCGAGGCACTGGTTCTCGATCCGTCGGCGGCGCGCGGGTCACGCGGCCGGTGAACCTGGATGTGAAGTCCAAGATGAAGGCACCGCGGCGAGCTTGTCGTAGCCTTCTTTCCAAGTCCAGCAAGTTTATTACTACGCTCGTTCCGGCCTTCGGCTTCAAAGGAAACAGAACCAAAACAAGCACCTCTTCGCCCCGCCCCCTCGCAGGTTCTTGAACTACCGGGTGGGGCCCGGGGCGTTGCGCAGGCGCGCCGGGGCACAGCCCCGCCTCTCGCTCGGAAGTACGTGGGCAAAATCTTCGCCGCCGCCACAATAATTGAGGGCACCAACCAATCGAAGCGGTTGCGTGGGTCCTCGATGATGCCCACGAGCCAATCAGAAGCGAACGATCGCCCTCCCCTGCCCTCTGTCTCAGATTTCAGTCAAAGTCGGCACCCTTGTTCCTTGCCTTTCCTCTCGGTCCCGTTGTGCTGTTGTCTCCCCGAAGCTCTGACTCGCAGGCGAGGGCACTGCAACAGGACAGCGTGGCCTGCCCCGCGCACGACAGTTTTTAAATCGCCTCCCTTCCGGGCTTCCAACTTGGCCCCAGTCAGCCGGACTGACTGGAAAATATCAACACTCCCAGAGCTTAGCTAGCCCCTGAAGCGTCACTTCCGTTTCCACCCACCAGAAATCCGCATCCAGTAGAGAGGCGGGCACGGCTTCACCCTGGCAACAGGCCGGGTTCTGCGGTGATTGGTTAAGACATGCCACCACTCAAGTCGAACGGGCCAACCTTGGGACAGACGTGCACCATTGGGACAGTGGGTGTTTGGGAAGCAGACACGCCCACTCTGGCACCGGCGCACTATTGCCCTCGCGTTGACCTCCCCGCCCCTGTGGCTAGCGCGCAGGCGCGGCACAGCCTTTCCCCCCCCCCCCCAACAACTCCCCCCAACTGTGTTTACCTGAATCGAGCAAAGTTTATAAACCAGCTCTGTCAGCAACCAGCGTCTCGCAATAAGGTTGGTAAAATTTCTGCTACTGAACGGATGGAGAGCTATAAGCTAATCCTACCTGTGCCCCTCCTGAGTGATCTCTGGCAAGTCATTTAACAGCCACCCCATCCTCAATTTCTACTTCTCTGTAAAATGGCAATGATAATCCCAATTTAAGGATCAGAGGTTAATGCTTGCAAAGGGTCTGGTGCTGTGCCTGGCATCTAGTAAGTGCTCAGTAAATTAGTCTGCACTGCAGTGCAGTGGAAAGAATCCCAGGCTTTGGAGTCAGGAAGACCTCAGTCCCAGGCACGGTGGACCATTACCAACTGTATGACCTTGAGGAGGTCACTGTGTCTCAAATTTGAGGTTACCCATGTGTAAAACGGGATAATGCCTGCCCAGCCTACCTCAGGGAGTAGTTATGGAGTTGAGATGAGCTCATGAACCAAGAAGTTGTTGTGAGAGGTGAGGGCTCCCTGCCAGTCTTAGAAGCCAAGCCATATACAGGCCATCAGAAAGCTCTTCTGAGTGCCACCTAACCTTCTCCCTTCAGATGCCAACCCTAGCTGAAGTTCTTCCCTGTAGGGTGTTAGTAATAAACAGACTATGGTGGTGTTTTCTGCTCATGAGACTTAATGGGAGGAGAAGACTCACGTTTACTGGGCTTATTGTGTTTAGGACACTGTGCCAAATGCCTGTGCACATTATCACATTGAATCTTCTCAGGACCATCTTACTTGATACATGTATCCCACTCCCTACTCAATATTTGTCCAGCACTACACACCTAAAACTGAACTTATGATAATAATTGTAGTTAACCTTCACCAAGTACTTACTATGTGCCTGTCACTGTGTGCTCAACAGCTTTGATGTTCCCTTTGACAGTGAATGAATGGCACCCCCTACAGCCTTTGCCCAAGGCAGAAACCTGGGAGTCAACCCTGACTGCTCCCTCTTCCTCAACTTCCACGTACCTGTCAATCCTAAATCTTGCCAATCCTATCTCTGAAATCTCTTGACTTTCCAACTCTTACTGCCACGATCCCGTCTAAGCCACTGTCACCTGCCAACTCGGCAACTGCAAAAGCCTCCTCACTGTTCTTCCTCCCTCCAGGACTGGTTCTCTATAACCCACTCCCCACAGCCAGAATAATCCTTCTGAAACACAAAACTCGTGATGACTTTCCTGTTTATAAGCCTTCAGAGGTCCCCATCCATCATCCTTAGGATGAAGTCCACATGTGTATCATAGCTTCAAAGGCCTTTTGTGATTTGGCCTACCTCTACATCCTCACCCTCATCACAGTCTCACACTCTCCTCATCAGCTGTGCGGAACCACTTCAGTTTCCCAAGGCCCTGAGCTGGCGCTCTAACCTCCAGGTCATTGCACATGCTGTTCCCTCTGCCTAAAACATTTTCACTCTTTTGTCTTTTGCCTGGCTAACTTTGACTCATTGTTCGGCCAGGTTAGGTTCTCTTGCCATCTATATGCTTCTGTAATCCACTAATCTTGGTTCTACTACACTATATTATAATTGCTTAATTGCCTTCCATGCTCACCTCTGTAGGTCAGAGATGATGTCTACTTTGCCCATTTTTGTACCCCTAGGGCTAGCACATGATATGCAGTTAATAAATATTTGGTGAATGAATGAATGATTATTTCACAGATTAGCAAATTGAGGCAAGAGAAGATAAGTGATTCTCTTACCCAGGGACTGGAATCCAGGTCAACCTGAATCCAAGGTCTGTCTTCTCTGTGCTCCACAGAGCTCAGTTACACTAGTCTAGTATATCCAGTAGTCCAGAAGAGAGAATACAGGTAGGGGACATCCACAAGGAAGGGGAATTCGCCAAACTGAGAGATGCTTTTCATCAGGGTTCAGTTCAGAGCCGTTTGCTGTCAGGAAGCCTGGGTTCAAGTCTCCTCTAACCAAGTGTGTGCTGCTTTGGGTCTCAGTTTCCCCATCTGTGAGTGAGGGGGCTAGAGCAGATTATGTCCATGGGGCACGTCTCAGGACCTCCTAGCCTACCTCACTGGCTGCAGATTCACCTCTTCGAGCACCCTCTTTCATTTCTCCTAGATCCCCATCTTCCACAACACACCAGCAACCATCGACCTCCCATACCTTTTCCCATAACAGCCCTTCTACTAGTTAAAAGGAATTGAAATTGGAGTATTTTCAACCCCTCCAGCCCAACCCAGCCCCAAACCCACAGAGCCAGGAGGTGCTCATCCTCATCTCTCCTCTCAGGTTTTATTGACTGATGGAAACTACATCTTTGTCAGCCACCAGCTCCACAGGGACAGTGCTGGGGACAGGGAACCTGAGATGATACCAGATTTCAGCCTGAGAGCAGACAGAGAGTTCTGGAAGGTGACCGAAGAGGGAGAAGAGAGAGGGATATGTGAACAGGCATTGTCGGGGAGGAGGAGGAGATCAAGAAGTTCCTCCTGCCTCCTACAACTCCCAGAGCTCAGGAACAACCCAGGCTTCAGCCCCTGCCACTTCTGGACTCCTGCCCAAGAACATGGAATCAGCCCATGATCTCCAAACACAGCCCAGCTCTTGCCAGCTGCCAGGCTTTTATCTCAGCCAGTCCAGACTCCAGCCCAACCCAGGAAGGAAGCAAGCCAGAGAAGAGAGAAGGAGGAGTAGTTAGAGGTGGCCCCTATGATTAGGGCAGATGTAAATACTGCAGCAAACTGGGCAGAGGCTTTGCATAATGTCACGGCAGCAGCTGCTATTGCTAGAGTTTGCTGGGGGCCCAGTGGAGGATGGGGTTGCGGGGACCCGTTTCCAGCAGCCAGGGAAGGGGGGTGGTGTTTGTGCTATCTGTGTGTGTTGGGAAAGGCAGCCTGACCCCTGAACCAAGGTCACTGCTGAGGCCACAGCCCATGAAGCCTGTGGTTGCATTCCAAGCTTTGGAATTTGAGAGTTGTTGGGCCCGGTGGAGGGTGGGGACTTCTTCTAGAGGCCAGATCAGAAGTGAGGGTTCTCTTCTCTGAACCCCCAAACGTCCACAGCTCAGCCAGAGAGAAGAGGAAGTTTCACCTCTTCTTCTTGGGCCAGAACTCCTGAGGGGAGGAGCATGCAGGAGGCCCGCTTGGGTAGAGGGGCCAGTCCCAGTGTGCTGGGGCAAGGAGGCTGGGGGCCTGAGGAAGTCCAGTGCTTCAGCTCCCACAAGGAAAACTGTCTGGGGTAGGGGAAGTTTCCCTTTCCCTGGCTATTTCCCCACCAGGTGGGCCATTCCATGGAACTCCATTGCATAGTTCTCAGTGGGGGGCAGAAGGGGTCTCCAGGCTGCCCTTCTCTGCATCCCCAAAATATGGCTTTGGAAGGGAGCCTCCAAGAATTGGGAGAGCGCTCTGGATGGGCAGGCCCGTCCCTCAGAGGGAAGAGATCTTGACAGTCTCGGGAAGGAGGCAAGGGGTACCCAGGCTGGAGTTCCTGAGGGTGCTGCTGGCCCCACTGCCACCACCGCCAGGGGAGGAAGGTTGGCTCTCATCTGGGGTGTTGGCAGGAGGGGTGGGGATACTGATGATGGCAGCCACGAAGTCCCGGCTGTCGCAGTTCAAGTCAAGGCTGTCATGGGGCTTGGCATTGAGGCTTGAGCGGCTGTGGATAAGGGTGGGAAGATGGAAGGTTCTTAAAAAGTCATCTTAATACTTGCCACGACAATCATGACATTTATTGAGTGCCTACTGGGTCCCTGGCACTGTGCTAAATGCTTCCCCTGCACCCTCAATTATGGTGGTGCAGAGTGAGGGCTCTGGAGTCAAATAGTCCTGATCCCACTTCAACCACACTAAACCTCTGTTCTCTCATCTGTAGCATGGGAATAACAATGTTTTCTACCTCACAGAGATGTTGTGGAGATTAAATAAGATAATAAATGATACAAAGTGCTCAGAGTAGTGTCTGCAACATAATGAGCACACACATAAAAGTGTTATCTATTGTGGTTACTCCTCGCAGTGCCAGAGTCCTCACAACAGTCTACTGTAAGATCTACACAATCTGGTCCCTGTTCCTTTCTGATTTTACCTCCTACCACTCTCCCTCTCACTCACTCCACTCTACTCACAGAAGCTTCCTGGCTGTGTCTCTAACATGCAGACCCATTCCTGCCTCAGGGCCTTTGCACAGGCTGTTTGCTCTGCCTGGAAAGCTCTCCCTCTAGGTATCCACATGGCTCATTCCCTCTCCTCCGTCAGATCTCAGCTCAGATGTCACCTCAGCAAGACCTTCCCTGACCACACTGTTAAAACTGCATCACACCCTGTTCTACACTCTCTATCCCCCATCCCTGATTTATTTTTCTCCTTGGCACTTAACACACTGCATCATCTGTGTATTTGTTTTTTAACTGTCTCATCTCACTAGAATAGAAGTTCCATAAGCTCAGGATTTCTGTCTGTTCTATTCACTGCCAAAATTGAACTAAACTCCTAAACTAAAGTGAATTCCAAAATGCCCCAAATTGTGCCTAGCATACAGTAGATGCTCAATAAATGTTTATTGAAAGTACAAATGAAAAATGAGGAGTTCCAGACAAGATAAGCCCAAGCTTCCAGCATGGAGGAGTTTGGGTTTGAGCTTGACTTGCTAGGAGGCCTGGAGTCATGAAATCTCAGACCCCTTGGTCCAAGCTCTGAGCTTCCCCGGGAGAGGGGTTGCACAGCAGGTCAGCGTGCTTACCTCTGAGGGGCAGGGCTCCTCCGCAGCCCTGCCAGCGTGTCCAGCTCCTGCATGCTGCCACGGTTGACCGAGGCAGTGGAGTTGGCAAGGCGGATGGCACGGCGCTTGGCTCTGCGGGGGCAGCAAGAGGATAGCAGGCTGCCAGGCCCCACTGGCTGGGAGGACACGGAGGTGCTGCGGCTGGTGCGGCCACCCAGCGAGACAGCGCCCAGGGCCTCACTGAAGGTTAGCTCATCCGTGAACTCATGGCACTGTGGGCAGAAGGGAGGCATGGTCACAGGGCACCACAAGGAAGCTGACCTCACCCCCAGGCCTTTGCTTAGGCCATTCCTTCCTTTCTGTAAGTCGCTCTCTCTTCCCTTCCCTTGCCCACCCTTCAAGGCTCAGCTCTACTGGGGCCTCTTCCAGGAAGCCCTGTGTGATTTCCACAATTAGTAGTGAGCCTCCCATCCCAGGAGGGAGCTGGCTTGGTGGCAAAGGGACCCCCTTCATTCTGCCACACCACCTCTCATTAGGCCTCACCGTTGTCTTCTCTAGACAATGCAGCAAGTGGTGATGTTGCTGCTCAAAGGCAGAACGGTTCCTGACACACAGCGCCTGTTCTTCCCCACTGCTGCTGTCCTGGAGCGGATAGAGCAGAGGGATGAGGTCAGCACCTTCCTCCTCCCATCACTGCTCACCTCCCACCCCAATCCAGGCCCCTATCCACCTCAAGACCCCCGTTCTGCTTGTACTGCAGGAAGGCGTTGGTGGTACCACTCTTTGCCAACCGGATCCTTGCCAAGCGCACCTTCTGCAGAGAGAGGAGGAGATAGAATGTCAGGTGGGCAAACATAAGAGTAGACCGGCTTGGGGTGTGGGGAATAGGAGGTACTCAGATGGAAGGTGCAATTACCTGCTGTGCTCGGCGCTTGTCAGCACGCTGGTTCTGGTGGTAGATGCGGCTAAAGTTGGACACAATGACTGGCACAGGCAGAGCAATGACCAAGACGCCACTGAGTGAGCAGATGGATCCGAAAATCTTGCCAGCAATGGTGCTGGGCACCATGTCTCCGTAGCTGGGGCCGGGGGAGGTAAGCCAAGGTCAAGAAAAATACCCACCCACCCCTCAGTCCCCCACTGCATCCCATCCAACTTGACTCACTCTGCAACCCTGGCCAGGCACTCAAACTCTCTGGTCTCAGTTTCTTGCTCTGCAAAAATTGGGGAATGACCTCTCTGGCCACCAGTGGGGGTCAAATGAGGAATGGGCCCTCAGCCCCTACTGTCTGCTGCCCCCATCCAAGCCGTGCACCGGGCATCTGAGTCAGCTGGAAATCTATTAATACCAAGCATAGGGGGGAAGGAGGAAGTCACAGGCAGTAAATATAGCCTCCCGGAGAGAGAGTCCCACCACCACAAGCCAGCTAAGGGGCTCTGAGTCCTGGGAGCAGTGCTCTGTTGGTTTTGCTTGTGTCTGTCTTACCTTCTCTAGGTAGCACCCCGTCTTATTCCCCCAGGGGAAGCCTTGAAACTGTCCTCATATTAAAAAATAGGGGGGGAGCCTTGAAACTCCTCCCTCCCTTTCTCCATACCACTCCCCCTCCCATGGAGATGGAGCAGAGCCAATCTTACCAACTTGTTTGGTTGGGGGTGGGGGGAGTGAAGCTCAGCAAGGTTCCATAACTGATTTGCTCAAAATCACACAGCATACTCTTGTTCTAACCACAGGACCAATCAGATCCCCTCCACAGAAACGCAGCCTCTGCAGTCTTCAGCCTCTAGGCCTTTGCCCCCAACCCCCTCCCCCAGGATGCCTCTTCCTTATTTCTTTACTTTGACTCATTTGAAAGTCTCTCCAACTTGGCCATTTCTGGCTCTGTGATGTGTCATCTCTGACTGTGTCCTCAACTATGAGACATCCTCCCAGGGTTGTTGTGAGGACTGAATAGGATAAAAAGACATCAAAATACCCAGTTCCAACCTGTTCTCAGTGCTCAGTATTTGTCAATACAATCCTGAAACTCCAACCAGAGTTAATTTCTACTTCTTAGAAAACTTAAATCAATTTTTCTGTTCTACTACTGAGGTACTGAGTAATCCCAATGTATCCGTTCAACAGGTACTGAGCAGCAACTGCATACCTAATCCCAGTGATAGGAATTTAGAAAAGGACCACAGTATCTGCCCTAGACAATGTCTTTAAGAACAACATGAGTTTGGTGATTTCATTTGATGCATTTATCCCATTTCCTCTCAAGGACTGGCAGTAAAAAAAAAAAATGATGCTGAAAATATCTTGTTCTGGGGAAACATCAAGGAATCACCGAGCCACAGAGGTAGTGCCCCACACAGCAGATGAATCTAAAGGGTTGAGAGACATGGGTCCTCAAGATGGAAAAAGGGGTGATAGAAAGCGAATATCTATTTATCCTGTACCAGAAACATTCAGATAACTTTCATAACCATGATGTCACTGAATCCCCTCTGGATGTTGAAGGGATCATCATTTCTCATTTTGCAGAGGGGAAAACTAGCCCAGAGAAAACAAGGTCAACAGAAAGAGTGCAGCTAAGACCATCGTTGAACCCAAGTCTCCTGACCTGAAAATTAAGGCATTGTCAGAGCTGGGAGGGACTTGGAGATTAATCCAACTCCCTCACTTTTTACAGATGACCAAATTGAAGTTCAAATAGAGAGAGAGAGATCATTTATCTAACCTTTTTAATTTTACAGAAAAGGTGAGTGTAATTGACTGATCGGGCAGCTCCCTACACAGGGTCTGCACTCACCCAAGTGTGGTCATGGTGACAATGGTATACCAGAAGGCCGCGGGGATGCTAGTAAAGTTGGTCTTGTTTGTGCCCTTCTCGGCATAAAACATAACAGTGGCGAAGATGATGATGGCCATGGTAAGGGAAAAGAGGAGAAAGCCCAGCTCAGAGGCACAGCTCTTGAGTGTGTAGCCCAGAATCCGCAAGCCCTGTGAGTGCCTGGAGAACTTGAAGATACGGAATACCCGGAACACCCGCAGGGTGACAAAGGCGCCCGAGACATCCTCATTCTTGGGCACAAGGAGCCCGATGTAGTAGGGCAGGATGGCCACCACGTCGATGAGGCTCATTACACTCCGCAGGAAGCGGCAACGGCTAGGGGCCGCGAACAGCCGCAGAAGGTATTCACCTGTGAATATGAGTACACAGGCCGTGTCCATGCAGAAAAAGGCCAGCGGGAAGCGCTCGCCGCAGGGCTGCTCCCTCGGGGGCCGCCGTGCAGGGCCGCGGCACGGAATGGTCTCAACCACGTTGGCGATGACCGACACGGCGATGAAAAAGCCGGTAACGTAGTAGAAAACGAGGGCCGCGGTGCTCGTGTGTGGGTTCTCGAAGGCCCGCCAGAGCCGCTGCCGCAGGGAACTGCCAGCCGGCAGGGATGGGCCGTCCCCGGCCTGCTCGGCCTCCTCGTCCTCCGCCAGGCGCTCAGCGTTCTCCTTCTTGCGGTCCCGGTACTCTTCGAGGCAGCAGTCGCCCACGAGCTCAGGCACCAGGCCATAGAAGGCCAGCTCTTCGTCAAAGGCCTGGATGCACTCCTGCCGTGGGCAGTGCAGTCGGCCCGTGCGGTAGAAGTTGAGCACGTGCCGGAACATGTCTGGGTCGCGATCAAAGAAGTACTCGCCTGAGTCGGCGTCATAGAAGAATTCCTTTTCAGAACTGCCCAGCAGAGTGTCTGGGTAGCGGTCCAGCGTGTTCTTCCAGGTCTCAAAGCGCCGTCCGCTCACGTTCACCACCAGAACCTCATCCCCTCGAGATGCCTTCACCCCCGGCGCGGGGGGCAGGGGCTGCTGGGCCAGGGGCAGCCAGCCCACCGCGGCCGCCCGTGCAAAAGGCAGCCATGTGGCCACGCCTGCTGCCATCCTGCCGCGCCCCAGGCCCACGGAGACTTGGGGGGGGGTGGCCTTTAGGAGAATGTGGCTGTCTCCAGGATGGTGGAGGCTTGGAGAGGCCCTGGGCCACTCGCACAAGGAAACTGGGGGTGTCTAGAGAGGCCAAGAGGAACCAGGAGGAGGAACTAGAGAGATGGGCAAGGGCTTGGGGGACATGTAGAGGGTCTTAGAGGGACCAGGGCGATGTCTTGAGGGAGTGAGAAGGGGCTAGGGGACATGGAGAGGAGCAGAAGAGGGGCGTCTAGAGGTGCCAAAAAGGATCTGAGGGAGTGTTTAGAGAGACTGAGATGATTCCAGAGGGGTCAGCACTGCCTGAGAGGTATCTGGGGGTGTCTAGGATGAAGCAAGAAACACTGGGAAGTTGTCCACACTCTCAAGAGTTCTGAGGGAAGGAAGAAGGGACTGGAACCGCTTAGTGGGGTTGGAGAGGGGATCGGGGCATCCGGAGGGGGTAGAAGTGGAACCAGAGGTGTTTGCAAGAGGCTGAGAGTGTCTGGAGGGGGATTCTGAAGGAACTGAGAGAGGTGAGGAGGGTTGTCCAAACTCTCAAGACTTCTGGGGAGAAGATAAGGGGGTTGGAGCCCCTTTGTCGATCTAGGAAAGGGGTTGGTGCATCTAAGGGGTGGCTACAGAGCCAGGAGTTTGTAAAGAGGCCGAGAGGTGTCTTGGGAGTGCCTAGAGCTGCCAAGAATAGCCTGGGGGTGGGGTGTCCACACTCTACCGGAGTTCTGGGGAAGGAAGGAGAGGTGAGGCCCCCTAGCGGGGCTGGAGAAGGGGGTGGGGTATCTAAAGGGTTAGATATGGGGCCAGGTTATTTTTCAGAGGCTGAGAGGTGTCTGGTAGAGAAGGGTATCCAGGGGGGCTGAGAAAGCCTGGTCCACCCTCTCAAGAGTTCAGGGGGTAGGGAAGGGACCTGGAGAACCCCTCAGGGCTGGGACTCAACTGGAAGGAAGTTGGGCACAGCCCCAGAGCACCCAGAGAATCAAAAAAGACTAAGATAAGAGGAAGATGGGGTCCCCCTCAAAATGGGTTGGAGAGCAGGGTGGGGTGTTGAAAGGGTGTGTCTGCAGGGAGGGGGGGCTCCTGGGCCTTACAGGAGCCCAGGAAGGCCGGGATCAGGCTGCGTCCCACCGTTGGGGGCTGGTCTGGGGAAACCACACCCCGAGGGGCTGGTGGTATGTGCTGGGCAGCGGCAGAAGCAGCAGCGGCAGCAGGACGAGAGGAGGAAGAGGAGAAGCAGCCACAGCCAGGCCTGGGAGAGGAGAAGGCAGCACAGGCAGGAGGAGGGGGCTGGGTCCCTGGAAGGAGGCTCTGGAAGGACAAGGTCCAGTAGGACGCTTGGGGACTGTCCCAGGATGGGCTAGGGCCTGGGGGCTGGACCAGGGAAGGACAAGGACAGCACTGTTGGTGGCCCCCTCCCCCTCCCCATAGGGCCGTCCTCACCTGTGTCCCCGCTGCAGCAGCGGCAACAGCGGTGGGGCTGAGGGTACCAAACACCGGAGCTCCTGCCCCACTCTGCAGAGCTGCCCAAGTTCTCCACCTCCTCTGGCTCTCTCTCCCCGCCCCTCTGAGCTTGCCGGGAGATGGAGAGAGAGGCAGGGAGGGGCCTCGTGGCTCCCAGAGCCCCCTCCCCTAGGACTGCCTGAGAGGGACCCTGGGGAGACTCCGCCTCCTACAAAGCTGGTTGGGCCTCAGTCGCGTCATCTGGAAAATGGGGGTGGCAGGGAGCTTTGCCAATTCTCCCCACCTCCTTCCTGGACTCCCCCCTCTTCCTGCCCAGATCCTACCCCCTCTGCCCCCAGGGGCCCCCACCCCCACCCGTCTGAATCAGCAGCACTTAGCAGATCCGATCGATGGGGAGGCGTCTGTTAATGGCCCCAGAGCGGGGAGTGCCACGGGGAATGATGCAGCGCTGTGTCCCCTCCCTGCCCCCTAGGCTGGAGAAGGGGGGGTGCGGGAAAACTGGTGGGGGGTGTTTCTCTAGAGGCCAGGCCCCCAAAGCTGCTCCCCAGTGGTGCTAGAGGGGTTAGAGTTCTGCTCTAACCAAGATTGCTGCCGTGGGACTGGAGCACTGTCCTGTTTGCGGATGTGAAACGTCAGGGGGCGGGGGTGGGTAAGGGGAGTACAGATGGGGACAAGCCAGGTCCCACCTCCACAGCAGGTTCTCCCCCAGGCAGGCCCCACTCTGAGGTGCAGTCTCCGTCATCTGTCCACATCCAGGAGCCTCAAATCATGCCTCCTCCGCTAGAGGGCTCTGCTCCTGGGTAGCAAGAGCACTGGGTACCAAGTGCCTCAGGCACGGGTGGGTTCAAGCCCCAGCTGTGCCACTGACTTATGTCCTTGAGCAAGTGACTTGCATTGTTTTTTTCTTTGTCGGATGCAGAGTTAGCCCAGCTTGATAGTGTCGTTAGGAGCAGTAAGTGGAGTGATGTGAAAGGGGCAGGGCACACAGAGGATGCCTTACCTTTAGCAGTTAAAGGTGTGTGGAAATGGGGGAGCAGTAATGCAGGGCCAATTTTTGCCTTTCAATGGATTTATCCATCCATGTAATCCCCCATTTGCTCATCACACTCCTGATTTGTCCATTTGTCCATCCCTCCTCCCACCCACCACCCACTTATCCATCCATTCTCCCCCTCACACAGCCAATTACTCTGTCCTTCCCTCTACCCACCCATCTGTCCATTTAGTCATTAATCCACCTACCTATTCACTCATCCATTTGTATATTCACCCCATCTACCCCTACCCATATGGATCCCCCACCACCCAACTATCTGTCCATCTACCCATTGTTCTATCATCTATTCACCTACTCTTTACTCTTCCCATTAGCTCATCCATCTATCTGCCCACTCATCCATCCACACATTCCCCTAGCCATCCATCTGTCCATTTATACCCCCACCTATCCATCCTCTACCTATCCACCTAGCAATCCATTTGTCCATTTATTCATCCAATCACCTATCCATCCATTTATTTCCCAACCTATCCATCATCAATCCATGCAACCTTCTACTTATTTATCCATCAGTCCATCCAACCACTTATCCATCCTCCCATCTATCTACTCATCCATACCCACACCCCACACACATCCACCCACATACATATCTGCAGATATTTCTGCTCCATTCAGTTTGAGAGGCTGGTCAACAGTAACTGGAGACAGGCTGGGTGAGGGTGGGGGACGAGAGTAAAGTTGCAGCCAGAGACCACCCTCCCCGTTCCAATGGTATAACCTCCCCACCCCCAGCACACCCCTCATGGTTGGAAAGAATCAGAGCAGACAGTCAGTGGGTGGGCCAGTCTGGCCAGATGGTATTTTGGCTGCACAGCTTTTACACACACACACACATGTTGCTAGAATGCTGAACATGGACCGTGCCCCACCCAGCATCCCCAATCCCAAATGCAGAGTAGCCAGGCTTCCAGACATAAATTAAAAAATAAAATAAAATAAAAAAAGAGTTGGTCTCTGGGAGGGAGAGCTCATGCAGAGATGAAGGCAAAGGCCCCTGGGAGCCAGGGCCAAGAAGGAGGAGAATCCCTGCCCCTCCCCTCAGGATTCCCCACTCCCCAGGGGCCTCGGCCCTAAGACAGGGTCACTAACACCAACCATCAGGCCTCCAACCCCTTTAATGTCCAGTCTCCCAACCTATCTGATTTTGGCGCTGGCCCCCATTTTCCCACCACAGCCCAAGGGAATGGGGGGTGGGGAAGGGAGGGAGTGGGTGCAGCCTGCAGGTCTTTAGCTGGCTTCTCCCGGTTCTAGGTCTGGGTCGGGGGACCCCACGCACTCCTTGCTGAGCCGCACAATCTCCTGGGACAGAACTTCCATGTCCTAAGAAACAAATGAGCCATCAGGAGTCAGAGAAGGTGGCAGGCGATGGCACCCACAGCAAGCCTGGGTGTCATCCTTCTCATCCCATCAATGCCCAGCTATGTCTAGCCTGAGACAGGAAGGTATCTGGAGCAGCTCCCAGAGCTCCCAGCAGTGGGCTGGGCTCGGAAAAGGTGTGTGTGGTGTGTGTGAGGGGGTGAGGAGTGCCTGGAGCTAGGGATATGGACATGGGAGTGGATCATCTGCCCTGTGTGGTTAGGCTGGAGGACATGACCCCTACCCCTGCCACCTTCTTGTCTCTAGATGGTGAGCTTGCTTCTCAGAGGCAGGGGCCGGACTTGCATCCTTTCTGACTTCCCCCAGAGATGGGGAAATACTTGGGTGGCAGGATAGGTGAGTGGACACGTGGGTGGATGCATGGGAGATCCATGGTAGGCAAATCGGTGGAATAATGAACTGTTCAGAGGACAGATGGAGGACAACAGGTAGGCAAGCAGGTCGCTGGGCGGGTGGGTTAAAGGTAAGACAAGGGGTGACTGATGAGTAGGTAAGAGAGAGTGATACATCAGGAAATGGGTGCAGGGGACTTCCCTGGTGGTCCAGTGGTTAAGACTCCACGCTCCCAATGCATGGGGCCCGGGTTCGATCCCTGGTCAGGGAACTAGATCCTGCATACTGCAACTAAAGATCCCACGTGCCGCAAAGACCTGGCGCAGCCAAATATTAAAAAAAAAAAAAAAAAAAGGAGATGGGCGCAAAGGCATGGGCAGATGATTAGACGGGTAGCAGGGCAGATGGGCAAATAGTAGGTGGGTTGATGGGAGAGTGGCTGAATGTGTGTATGAATGGATGAGTGGGTGGGTGCAAGGACAGAGGGAAGAGTGAAAGACTAAACTGATAATGAGTAGGTTGACTGGAGGATGGGCAGATGAGGGGGAAGGAGTGCTTGGTGAATGGGGTGTGTGGAGAGGGGACTGACAGATGACCCAGGGGCTATGTGGCTGGAGAGACAAAGGGGTAGGCTGGTAGGCTACACTTGCCTTGTGCAAGTGCATATTCTTGGTGAGCTGTTCCTCCAGCATGTTCTGTAACTTCTTGTTCATCTCCCGAAGGTTCTCGTCGCCTGGCTTCACTAGGTCTCTCAGGACGCTGCCCAGCCCGCTACGGTCTGTGTGGCCTGCTGCCACAGACACATCTGCAAGGGCCCAGGCTGAGAATCACCCCCTTGGTCGAGCCGAAGGAGAGACAGAGACAGAGCAGGAAAGAGGGAAACAGAGAGTGGGGGAGAAAAATGGGGGGAGAAGCCATCTAATGGAGGGAGCAGAGGCTTTGCCATGTGAGACCTGGCTTCACTTACTAGCTGTGCGGCCCTGAGAAATGGGGTTAGGAACTAACTCATGGAGCTGGAAAAACACATATGACTGTATGCAAAGCACAGAGCACACAGTCAGCTCTCAGCATGCGTCAACTGGTATTATTCTGATTAATAAGGAAAAAACAGGGAGAGGAGAAGATTTGAAAGAAGGGAACAAAAGAAATAAAAATGGGGGGATGGAGGAAGGAAGAGGAGAAAGGAGGAGAGGGGAGGAAGAGCGGAGAGAAGGACCCTAAAAGGGATATGCATCCAGAGAATGAAAATTTCCAGAGGTGGAACCATTTAGACAGGCAGTAGGAACAGTGAGACAAGATGAAGGGGGGATGGGGCAGAAAGAAGAGAAGGGAGAGAAAGCAGAGGAAGAGACACAGGGAGGAGAAAGGACAATGGGAATGACAGAGAGACACTAGAGAAAGGAGAGTGGAGAGACGACAGAGGCTCAGACAGGAGGGAGGAGCCGAGACAAGAGATGGAATACAGAGGAAGACACACAGATCCTGGCCTGCCTGGCTCTTCCCTCTGGCACCTGTGGTCTCGGCAGTAAATTTGGTGAGTTCCGTAAGGAGAGGAGAGAAGCCGCAGCTCTGGACAGTGGGGAAGAAGGGGGTAGGTGAGGGGCTGGATGAGGGGTGAGGGCTGGGGAGGGGGCACTGACCAATCCGGCTGTCCATGACATAGGTCTCGATGATGGCGCTCTTCCGGCAGAGATCCTCTGCCATGGACGCGCTGCTCACCTCCAGGTGCTTCACCTGCAGGGTGGCCCAGCCCACCTCAGGCCCTCAACTGCGCATGTTCACCCATGAGGAGGGGCCTGGCCAGATATCGCCCCACCCCCACCCCCCACTCCTGCCACCCCGGCCTCCTCTCCAAGGGCAGGCCAAGAGGGGACGAGCAGGCAGACAGCACCTTCTCCTCCAGCATCCATTTCTCCTGCTGCGTCTCTGCCAGGCGCTGAAAGAGCTCAGCCACTTCCTCATCTGACAGCTCTGCTGGCCGCGGGGGCTGGGCCTGAGGGCTGCTGGATAAGGACTGCGGGGAAGAAGGGAGAGAGGCCAGCCCAGGCTCAGTGCCAACACCCCAGATAGGATCAGGGGCTGAGAAGGAGAACCAAGCCGGGGTGGGCTTTGCAACTGGGGCTGCAGACAAACTGCAGACAAGTCTCGGCACCCTCAGAGACTCTGGATCTCCCTTTGCCTTTTAAAGGGGGAGACAGGAACCACCACACCATAGCCTTATTGAGACCATGAAGGGAGAGCCTATAACAAATGAGCTCTCACTTCCAGCTGACAGGAAAACTAGGGGAGAGAGAAACGAGCTGAATGATACCACTAGGAAGCCAGCAGGAAAATCCCAAAGGTGGGACACTTTCTTCAGATCAACTGGGCTGGTCTCTTCTACAGGTTGATGTCATGAAAAAAAGGGATCACACTATATTCAAGAGACTTAAGGGACATAAAGCAACCAGATGCTGCAAATGTGCTCTGAAATTGAATGCTGGTTTTCATAAAACCAGCAATAAAGCACATTTTGGGACCAACTAGAGAAATCTGACTAAGGTCAAAGTATTCAAAAAGATGAAAATTTACCAAATTGGGAGGGTAGAGATCAATAGGTTACTTATAATCTTATTTAGGTTTAAAAAAAAGAGAGAGAGAGGTCTAGAAGGGTATGAACTAAGGATTTATAGTGGTGATCTCTGGATGGTGAAGATGTGATTGCTTTGGATTTTTTAAAAAAATCTTTGCTTGTGTTTTTTAAACTTTTCTACAATGTATACATACTACTTACAGAATGATAAGAAGGTTATTTCCAAATAAAAGTGTCTGGCACGGAAGCTGACACAGACAACAATAATAATAAGTGATAATTATGAGTTGGAAAAAAGGATCTCCCTCATGGATAATGCACCTACTATGAGCCACTTATTTTATAGCACCAGGAAAGGTGGAATTAGCCCACAGATGATGAAACAGAGGGTCAGAGAGAATAATTTGTCCATCCCCCATTTAGCAATCTGAATCCAAGTTGGTGAGCTTGAGGAAAAGTTGACAAGGAAATGTGTGTGCTGGGCCCAGAGTAGGAGATGGCTGCAGGGGAGGGAAAAAGGAGGGCGCAGAATTTGGGTAGAAGCTGGGGCTGTGGGCTCTTCCCTGCCCCTTACCCTGGCTGGAACGGTCGAGCTCTCCTTCTCCCGCAAGATCTCGCGGTAGCTGAAGGAGGAGATGCTACTGCTGTCCCCAGTCTGGGTCCGGCTTGGTGAATTCATCTCTGATAGAACCAGCTCCTCAAGCCCTGGGCAGAGAGGGAAGAGAAATCTGAGCCCCAATCCCCCAGGGTCCCAGGGTACCGACTGGCAAGAAGAGGCAGAAATAGATTTGACAGAGATGGAGAGAGGCGAAGAGACACTCAGGCATGGGTAACAGTGGAAGCAGACAGTAGGGTAGGGAAAGGCAGAAATAGAAAAAGGAGCTGCCTCTCTAGGCAAACACACACCAGAAGTGAAACAAAGGTGAAGATGGGGAGAAAGATGATGATGTGGACACACATGGGCATAAAGTGGCGAATGCACTCAGACTCAGGGTAAAGACAGCTGGAGAGGGCAGAGGGGCACCCCTATGTGCAGAGAGAAGACCCCAGAGAGACAGCAAGCCAGAGCTGATGATAGAGGCAAACAGAGACCCTGGCTAAGGACACTAGTCAGAGCAGAGGCAGAGAGAAAAGATGGCGGCAGACTCGTAGCCAGGCACCTAAATCTGAATTTCACCTAATGGACGGATAGAATGTACGGCACACAATTTGAATCTGTTTGTTGATCTGTATACCAATCTGTAACAGAACAGAAATAAAAGTCCTCCCTTATAAAGAGAGGTAACTTCAGGAGACTGAGTGCCTCAGCGAGACATTGATTTGGTGAGAGATACACCTGTTTTTGCCATGTCACTTGAAACACAGCCACTAAGCTTGTGTCTCTGTTCTTGCAGCTGCTTCTGGGTGTCAGGGATGGGGGCTGACACCACAAGCCAAGGATCTCCAGCAAGAGCAGGACGGCTGTGGAGGGACAGGGAGCACGTTTTCTCTCGCTTGTGATATGGGAGATCCACCAGAGCCATCACTGCATCTTATTTATTTAAACATATTTATAGGCCATTTCTTTCTAAAAAAAGTCCAAGGCAACTCAAATTTTTCTGTTGTGTCTTCTGCCTTAAGTGGCAAAAATAACATGGATTTTAGCTGCATAATGATCACACGGTAGTGTTGTTGCCTGATTGTAAGTCTGTCTCCCTAGCTCAACAGGGAGCTCCTAAGGGACTGAGACTTGGTGGGGGGACCTCCTACCAGGGACCCTGGATGTGAGCGTGAAGGCTCAGTCCGTATTTATAGAATGAGAGGATGGATACAAGAGACAGAGACTCTGGGTGAGGTGTGGGAGTGTATGAGGGATAGTGGGGAGACAAACAGAGACACAGACGAGAGAGAGAAGAGAGACAGAGATAAAGGAACAGAGAGAAGAAAAAGGCAGGAGGAGAAAAGGAGAGAACTAGAAAGAGAAAGCTGGGCGAGAAAGGCAGATACAGAGATGACATGAGGAGGCAGAGAGAGACAGAAACAGAGAAGAGACACAGCAAAAAGGAGAGAGAGACACACAGAGAGATAATGCAGAGAGAGACAGAAGAAGGAGGGACTTCCCTGGTGGTGCAGTGGTTAAGAATCTGCCTGCTGGGCTTCCCTGGTGGCGCAGTGCTTGAGAATCTGCCTGCCAATGCAGGGGACACGGGTTCGAGCCCTGGTCTGGGAAGATCCCACATGCCGTGGAGCAACTAGGCCCGTGAGCCACAATTACTGAGCCTGCGCGTCTGGAGCCCGTGCTCCGCAGCGAGAGGCCGCGATAATGAGAGGCCCGCGCACCGCGACGAAGAGTGGCCCCCACTTGCCGCAACTAGAGAAAGCCCTCGCACAGAAATGAAGACCCAACACAGCCATAAATAAATAAATAAACAAACAAACAAACAAACAAACAAACCCAAAAGTAAAAAAAAAAAAAAAAGGAATCCGCCTGCCAACGCAGGGGACACGGGTTCAAGCCCTGGTCCGGGAAGATTCCACATGCCGCAGAGCAACTAAGCCCGTGTGCCACAACTACTGAGCCCACGTGCCACAACTACTGAAGCCCACGTGCCTAGAGCCCATGCTCCGCAACAAGAGAAGCCACTGCAATGAGAAGCCCATGGACCACAACAAAGAGTAGCCGCTGCTCGCCACAACTAGAGAAAGCCCACGCGCAGCAACGAAGACCCAACGCTGCCAAAAATAAATAAATAAATAAATATATTAAAAAAAAGAAAGAAAGAAAGAAACAGAGGTGGGACAGACGCAGAGAAAGGGTAAAAGACAAAGTGAAGACACAGGAGAGCCCTGCAGAGTGAAGTACAGGAAGCAGCCCCAGCCTTCAGACCCAAGCTCTGCCTCCCCACCCCTCAGCCTCCCCTGCTGTCTGGGCCCCTCACCTGAGCGGCTCTTGCTATTGGTGAGGATGTCCTGCAACCGCTCCTGCAGTTTATCCGCCCGTTTCCGCTCCAGGTGCAGCTGCCGTTTGAGGTCCTTGAGCTGTGGAGAACGGCGGAAAGACAGGGGCTGAGGCCCGGTGGGTCCACAGGTGGGGGTGGCTGCAGGGCAGGAGTGGGCCTTGCTTGGACACCTCTCCCCCTCGTACCGCAGCACTGCCCTTCTTCTCCAGGATTCGCTGCCCATCCACCGTGTCCTTCACCTCCTGTGGGATTAAAGCACAGCTGGTGGGTGCCAGAATGGCTGGCTGCATGCAGTGTGCTCCCTCCCTGCCCCATTACCGCATGCTGAGGCCCGGGGTGTGTCGAGGGACCAGGAGGGACCAGTGGGTGACCTGCTTCAGGCTGCTGATGGTCTTCAGGTGGCAGTCCCGCTCCTCCTGGGCCTGTTGGAGCTGATCCCGCACACCCTGCAGCTCCTCTTCCTTGCTCTGCAAAGCAGAGGGCAGCTCAGGCCGCAGCTTGGGAAACCTCAGTCCTCCCACCAGAGAGGAATGCCATCATGCAATGGGCACCTTCAGCTCGCCCGCGTGCTGCTCCCGACACTGCTTGAGGGCTTCCTCTTGTTCCTGCTGCTGCTGCTGCAGAGATTCCTACAAGACAAGTCCCAGGTCTGGCCACGGCCCCCCAGAGGACGTCACACCCCCCAGAGGACATCACACCCAGTGAGTGGTGTGAGGGATTGCAGCAGGGCCCCTGCGTATGCAGAGAAGAAACAGAGTGTCACGTCGAGGGCTGCGCCATTCACATCGAAGACCAACATCTGCATTTACATCTTACTTTATTTAATAAAACATAACGTAGCACTTACTGCACACCAGGAATGTTGTAGGGATTTTATATATATTAACTCACTTTATATAACCCTCCCATAACACCTAGACAGCCGGTATTATTGTTATCCCTTTTTTTACGGATGTCGAAAACGGGCCACAGAGAAGTAAGTAACTTGCCCAAGGCAAGTTATTTACTTGTCCTGTCTGGGCTAGAAAGCAGCCCAGACAGGATTCAAACCCAGGCAAACAACTGGCTCCAGCATGTGTGCTCTTCACTGCTATGTGACACTGCCTCTTGTGTATTACCATGAGTTTTCCAGAAAATGGTAGTAAAAGTTCTGGTTGCATCAAAATTAGAATTATTATATTATAATAATTTTCCGACAGAAGTACAATTTCAGAAGGAAGAAGTGCCTTTTCAAATTTGCACATCTGACATTCTGCCCTACTGATTGATGGCCATGGCCTGATCCCCTCCAGAGGGCTGCTGTTGAGCCAGGGGGCGCTGTGGGGATGCCCAAGTCCAGAGCCTCAGAAAGTTCCAGGGCCTGACCACTTCCAGTCCCCTGCTTTGACATGCGTACCCCCCAACCAGCCTCTGCACCAACTCACCTCAGCCTCCTTCAAGCGCCGTTCAAACCAGCCCTTGGCCCCATCCATGGAGTGTACCTGAGCTTGAAGTTCTTCCACCGTCTGCTGGAGAGTCTCCAGCTCCCGCGTTCGGGCCTGCAAGAGGGCAGACCAGCAAGGGCCAGGTGGAGGAGCGGGCGCCTCACCGACGCCATCCCCTGGCCCATCAGCAATGCTACGCTCCCCAGGTTTTAGAGGCAGAAGGGCGTCATCATCTTCCCACCCACCTTCTCCTCGCGGATCTGCCCACGCAGCTCCTCCTCCTGCCGCTTCTTGTCTTCATGTAGCTCACGGAGCTCACGCTCATAGCGGGCGCGCACCCCCAGCACCTCCTTCTCGTGCCGTAGTCGGACTGCTCCCAGCTCCTCCTTGTGCTGGGACTTCTCCTGCAGCGTCTCCATGGCTAGCTCATCCAGCATGGCCTTCCGCTTCTCAGCACTCTGGCACCCAGGAGAGGAGGGCAGGAGGATGTCAGTCAACCTCCTCCCCCGACACCAAACAAGGCCCAAGGAACAAGCCAAAGTCCACCTCCTCCCCATCCCGATTGAAGGGCTAAGTCACTCACCCATCCTCATGGAACTGGTCACTTTCTGTCCCCTCCCATTCCCGTGGGCTTGCCCACATCACCTGTCCCCCTGCAGACTGGGCCTCCCCCTGTGGTGCTGCCCACCTTACGAGCCTCCTGTAGTTCCTGGGTCAATTGCTCCTTCTCCTGCCCGAGTTCCTGAAGTTGTTCCAGCAGCCGACTATTGGCTCGCAATGACTCCTAATGTGGGGACAAAAAGGGTGAGTTTGATAAAGAGCCCCCAGGAGGTGCTGCTCACCCAGGACATTTCTGGTGGAACATCTCCCTTAACCCTGGTAAAGTGGGTGATGTTCTGTTTCTAGATGAGAAACATGGCAGAGGCTGCTAGCTGCTCCCCAGCATTCATTCTCCCGCTATTATTCCGGCTTTTACTGTGGAATCAGAATGGCTATCCTAACTAACTGAAGAGGCTCAGTCTCAAGTGAAATGACTTGGTCTAGGACACACAGGTGCTAATAAGTTCGGGAGTCAGACTGGAACCCAGGCCCACCTGACTCCATGGTCTTCCCACAGCACCTCATGGGAAACTCCACTGAGCCAGGACTAGGGAACTAGGAGGAGACAGGTCAAAGCCAGAGGTGTCACCTGGAGCTGGGAGTTGAGGTCATCTTTCTGTCCCATGAGGTCCTCATACTCAGTCTGCCGCTGCTGCAACTCAGCTGTCAGCCCAGCAGTCTGTTCCCGGAGCATATTCAGTTCTTGGGTCTTTGCTGTTTGGATCTGGAGAGAGTGGTGGTGATGGAAAGTGGAGTGAAAGGGGCCCCAGGGGCCAGTCACGGGGTGTTCCAGGGAGACAGGGAGAGAGGTGAAAGGAGAGCCAGGAGTAGAGAGAGAGTATTTCAAAGAGAAAAGCAGTGAGAGAAAGAGATCAACAGGGGATTGGTAAGTGTGGTATATTCATACAATGAAATAGTACACAGAGAAAGTAGAATAGATCAGTGCTACATATGGATAAACCTCACAGATATAACGCTTCAGGAAAGAAGCCAGACATAGATTGGGTGTCTGATTCCATTTACATGAAGTTGAAGAGCAAGCAAAACTAATCTATGTTGCTAAAGGTCAGAGGAGTGGTTACTTCTGGGGAAGTATTGATTGAGAAGGGGTAAAAGGGACCTTCTGGGGTGCTGAAAATGCTCTATATCTTCATCTGGGTGGTGGCTACATGGAGACAGATAAACATACAGACAGGGATAATTCACCGAGTGTACACTTAAGATTAGTACACTTCTTGCACTTTACTGGAGAGAAACTAGAATGCAAAAAAAGCAGGGATGGATGACCAGAGAGAAGAGGGGTGGAAGCGAACAGAAAGGAGAAGCTGAGAATGAAACAGAAACAGAGGCAGGAGAACAGCATGAGGTCCAGACAACAGTTGCCCCAATGTGGATCAAAAGCAGAGGGAGCTGGGGAGCTGGGGAGGGATCGGCGCAGGCTCCCACGTGTCCTGTACCTGCTCCAGGGCAGCCAGGCTAGTCCTCAAGGCATTGTTCTCAGCCAAAAGTCCTTCCACTTGTTCCTGCGCATCCGCACTCTGGATGGACACCTGGCCCCACCCCCACAACGAGTGAGAGTGGGTCCAGAACAGGAGGACAGGACCTACCCGCAGCCAAGAAAGAAAGGACACACATACACACACCCACGAGAACGACGACCAGGGGAAGCAGGACCCTGGGGTCTTGCCTGCCTGTATAATACCCACTGAGGCTGCCCCCACCCTCACCCCCACCTCCCTGAGCCCGCTCAGTACAATGTACCTGATCTTGTAGGGCTCGCAGAGCTGCTGCATGCTCCAGGAGCTCCCCCTGCCGCTGATCTCTCAGCTCTGCCAAGCTCTGTGGGGACCACGTCAGGGGAGCCCATTCCAGACCTCAGCCTCCCCTGGGGTACATATGACCACACAGACTCCCTCTTTGACCACCTGGCAGCATGCTGCCAGTACTTGAGGGTCTTGGACTACCCAGCCATCAGAGATCTCAGGCTCACCCAGACTCTTGGTCATTATCCCCAGGGGCCTCACACACCCCTGTATCCCAGTTCTAAGCACCTCAGAAACCACCTAGGTTCCTGGGGATTTCAAATTCACTCAGCCCCCATCCATAAGATGGTCTCACACTCACCCAGATTCCAGCTCAGAGGCCCCAGGATTCTCAGACACACTCAACCCCCAGGGACTACAGCTTCACCCAGATTCCTGACCCCAACCCCCAGGGGTTTTAGACACAGGCAACCCCCATGTCTCTAGTTCCCAAGAGTCTCAGACCCACCCAAACTCACCACCCCAGATCCTATAGGTTTCAAACTGATACAATTGTGTAGTTTCCAGCTCCTGGTGAGGTCTCAGACTGATACCTCACCTGCCGCTCCTGTCCCCAGTCTCTGGGGATCTTCACACCCAGCTTTACCCAGACTTCTGTCCCCAGCTCCTAGGGGCTTTAGTTAGACCCACAAGCCATCATATCCCCCAATCCAAGGGACCTGAGACTCACTCACTCTAAGGGGAAGGCTGGAGGCTTTAAAGTCACCCAGCCGCCAACCCTTAGGAGCCTCAGACCTACCTAGACTTTTGCTCCAGTCGCTGGATGTCTCAGACTCACCAGTTTTTTATTCACAGCCCCCAGGGACCACCAACTCACATGATCCAACTTCCTAGGTGTCTTAAGACCCAAACCAGCCCCCAAGCTCTGAGGGTCTCAAATGCACTCAGCTTCCAGGCCCAAATGTCTTACCCTTGAAAGTCTTATATCCACCCAGCCCCCATAGGTCTCAAAGTTACCCAACCTCCAGGGAGTTCAGACTCACTCCAAACTCCTGGTCCCAAACCAGTGACCACAGATTTCTCCAGATTCCTGTCTCTAATCCCCTGGAGTTTCAGATTCATCCAAACGTGTGGCACATACGCCCCTAGTCCTCAGCCCCGCTGAGATCTTTGATTCATGCAGATTCCTAGCCCAACTCCTAGGGCTCTCGGGGTTCCCTAATTCCCATTTTCCTAGCTCCTAGGGGGCCCAGGACCCATCCAGTCCCTATATTTCCAACACAGGAAATATCAGACTCCCCAACTAGCCTCCGTAGATCTTACAGCTCCCCGGACTCCCAGCCCTGTCCCTATCCCAGTGATCTCAGAACCCAACCCCTCACCTGATTGGCAGCCTCGAGTTCCTGCTGCAGCTTCTGAGTTCGAGCCAACTGGGCTTTGAGATCAGCTTCCTTTCGCTGTTGTAACTCCTCAATCTTGTTCCTGGGGGTGATTGGTGGGAGGGAGGGGCACATTGACCACAGACTGAGGCTCAGTCTCCCAGCTCTGCCCCTGTGATCTTCGGTTAATCCTGCTGGGCACTGCCCCATTGTCCACCAATATCCCCAACCCTGGTAGTTACCGGCTGTCATTGAATAGCGTCTCCTTTTCTGTCTGCAGACGGCAAAAACTGGGCACAGAAAGACAGACATACATGGGTCCGTTCCACAAGTCAATCCCCTCCCTAGTCCCCCCAAACCCCTTCCCCCCAGCTCTGGAAGAAAGAAATTTACCTTTCTTGTTTCTTTTTCAGTTTCTCGGCGAGCTGGGGTGGGGGAGGAGGGTACAGACAAGTGATAAGAATGAGAATAATATTAATAAAGACAAAAATTAACTTCATGTTTACAGACACTTCCTACTAAGTCCTTTATAGAAACTGGAATTTACTTTTGTTACCTCGTGGAATCCTCAAAACAGTCCTGAGAAGTGAGCACCACTGGCTTTACAAATGGGAAACTGAGTCTCAGAAGGGTTAAATAACTTGGTTGCGCAGCTGGTCGGCAGCAAAAACATGACCTCTACCCAGCTCCTCAGGCTCCAAAGCCCAACATTTATGCCTCCGACCTATCGACCGATGGCCATGTCACAGAATAGCTAGGCTGGGAGGCCTGGAAAACAGGATCATGATTGGCTGCCTCACCACTGGGTCTCAAGTTCCTAAGGTAAGAGCCAGCTGTCTATAAACACTTGGATGGATGGACGGATGGATGGATGGACAGATGAATGAAAAAGCAGAGATCGGAGGACCCAAAAGGGTGGGATGGGGCCTGCCATGCACAAGACATAGAAGGACCATATTAGCCCATTTCATATTGAAAGCAAATCTGAGACATAAATGTGAGTCTCTCCATTTCACAGATGACAAAACTGAGGCTTTGAGGAGATACTCTGCCCCTCTACCCTACCAGGGGAAGCATGGCAGGTGGGGAGTGGGTGGGGCAAAGTCCAGGGAAAGCTCGGCAGCCCCACCTTAGCAAGTTCTTCCTGCAGCCTGGATGTTTCAGCCTGCTTCAAGGTCTGCTGGGAAGGATGAGGGAGGGAGTTGTTATCAGCAAGGGGGGAGGTAAGGCCTGTGCCTTTCCCTGCCCTCCTGCCTTCCTAATCCATCAGCCCACAAGATGGTGATGTCACAGATATCTATCTCCATGGGACCACAGGCAGAGCTAGGGCATCTGCCTGCCTCCTGGCACCCCAGCCCCAACAGACCCAGATTCACCTCCAAGCCTTGCAGTTGCTTCCAGAGCAGTCTCTTTTCCTCCTTCTCCATCTCCCATTTCAGCTCCACTTCTGCCAATGGCATGGGGGCCAGGACAGGGGAAGCTGGGCCCCCCAGGGGATCCCCTTGATCCTCACTGGCAGCTGGGGACCTCCCAGCCTCTTTCCCGTAGCGCTCCTGCAGGGCTGGTGGGTAGAACAGAGACATATGATGGATGAGGTAGTCTCAGAAGACCCCTGACACACCTCAAATAGAAGGAGAACTGGCCTTCAACCCCTTAGGTAGCAGAAACCCTGCCTCAGTGGCCATAAGCCTACAAAAAAAGGTTCACCCCCACCTCTCACAAATCTTTTAAGCCCCACCAACCACGGAAATCCTGTCTACCATCAAATCAGCCCAAGATAATTTCTCAAGCCCCACCCCTATCCCCAAGCCCCACCCACAGCCCTCCAAGGTGATGCCCACCATCCTCCATTCACAACTGAATCCTCCTATAACCTCTAATCCCCAGCCACATTCTACGAAGTCTCCTTCCTGATCACCAAACTACCACCCACCACCCCACAAGCCCAGCTGCTCTCCACAAGTCCACACATCAGGACACTCACTCCCACACTTTATCAAGCTTTCTTTCACCTTTCATCCCAGACCCCACTGACAACTTGGGCTCAGAATCTTCCTAACACTCCTTCATTCACTTCCTCCATTTAGCAAACACCTCCTTTCTGATGTTCAATCTGCTTATCAGTAACATTTGCTAGGTACCAGGTCCTGAACTAAACTCAGAAATATATCACCTCTTATCTCTACTACAATTTTCCAGGTGGTGGACATCACTACATGCACTTCGTAGATGATGAAGCTTTGGCTCAGAGAGGTGAAATGGCTTGTCCAAAATCATACACTGGTTCATGGCAGGGCCAAGCCTGATTCTGAAGCCTTTTTCTTCCCCCAGGGAAGACAACACCTTACTCAATCCCCAAGGTCCCCACATCCCCAGGAGGGTCTCCATGCACCTGCCACGTTCTTCTGCAAGGCTGTGTTCTCTGCCTGCAGCCTCAGCAGCTCCCCATCCACAAGGCTCCCGGCTTGGGCAGCCCCTGCCCTGGCAGCCCCATCCTTCAGTTGCTGGTTCTCCCGCTCCAGCTGTTCCATCTGGCTACAGAGCTGAGCAGGGGACAAGTGAGGTAGCAGAAAAGCAAAGAATCAGAACAACATTTGCTGAAATATACATAGCATTTGGCCCATGTACTTTACAATTCATTTAATTCCCATAACGCCCCTGTGATGTAGAGGCTCTCATTACTCATTATCCCCACTTCACAGATAAGGACACTGAGGCACAGATGTTAAACAACCTCAAACTCAAACACCTGTTAAGTGACAGAGACATGGAAAATGGAGAATACTGAGAACAATTTTCCGCTTGCCCGCTTTCAACCTCACAGTCGCAATCCAAGACCTCAGGCTCCTCTGGAAGTTGCTGGTCCAAGATGTCAGCATCATGGATAGTCCCACTGCCAGCCTTCTTCTGTGGAGGGGTCTGCGTCTGGGAGCCGAGGCACCACAGACAGCTTTCAGAGCATTTCCAGGGTTAGCACTGCCCATGGCTCCCTCTCGTTAGCCCTTGGAGAGCCCGTGGAGAGGAGTACAACACAAATAAAACTAAGCCAGCCCCCTGCTCAACTCCTGGAGAAAACACAGTTCACACAGCAGACCTGACAAGATCCTTTGTCCCCATTTTCAGATGAGAAGACTGAGGCCCACAGAGAATTTTTATTTTATTGCCTGGGATATTTTCTACCCAGAACACCATTCCTTTCATCCAGTTCTTCACATTACTGACTTTTTTGCATCCTTCAGCGCTCTGCTCAAATGTTACCTTTCAAGTAGTATCCCCCAACACAGAAATTCCAATACTCTCTAGCACAGCATTCTGTTTGCTTCTTTCTTACCTAGCATGAATCGCAATTAAATTTACCTAATATGTTCTCTTAGTTTCTTAAATCTCTGAAAATGTTTGGATCATGAATTGTGATTCACAATTAAATTTTATTTTGTAACATAGGTCACAAGCATAGATTCGGAAGCCAGACTGCTTGGATGTGAATTTCTACTCTGCCATTTCACCTTGGCACAAATTACTTCATCTCTAGGGGGCTCAGTTTTCCCCATCTGTTGAATAGGGATAGTAATGATATCTCATCGGTTTGCTGTGAGAATTAAATGAGTGAATAATGTAAAGCACATCAAACAGGACCTGGCACACAGTAAACACTATGTAACTGTCAGCTATCAGTGTTATTATTATTATTTGTTTACTATGTTATCATCTTTTTCCCCATCCCACCCCCAGAACATAAGCTACCCAAGAGGGAGGACTATTTTGTACAGCTCACGACTATTTCCAGAACACAGAGCACAGAGTGGGGGCTCAATAACTATTTGTTGAAGGAACAATTGAGCTGAAATATCTTGGCAAATAAGTGGTGGAGGCGGGCCTGGAACTCAGGTCTCCCTGTGAGCATTTCTAGCTTCCAGGAGGAGGAGGGGTAGTGCAAAGGAGGTTCTATACCTGGCTCAGTGCCTAGCCCAGGGCAGGTGCTGAGAAACACAAGCTGGGTTTATAGAGGAATAACTGCCCCTGCCTCGCCCGGCAAGAACCATGATACCACTGAGGCCAGAGGCAGGAAGCAGTGAGAAGTGAGGCGATGAGGTCAGCTGTTATGTGAGCACCAGGGGTTCTGAAATTTCGGGGACGAGGACCCACTGGGAGGTGTTGTCTAAAGAAGCAATGTGGTAAGACCTGCGGGTCAGGACAACCGTTATGGCTTGGTCTGGTAAAAGAAGCTAGAAGTGAGGAGACCAGCGAGGAGACTGTGGGAATAGAGGTGGTAAGGGCTGAGGCAGGGCAAGGTCATAGGATGGATATAAAACTTTTAAATAGTCAAGAAATATTTTAGAGGGAAAATGAATTAATAAAAGGATACTATCAGTAGCTAACACCTACATAGCTGATACTGTGTGCAAGGCTCTGGTCTAAATGGTTTATAGACATTAACCCATTCAATCCTCACAAAAGCCCTGCCAGGCAGGTACTGTCATTATCATCTTTTCCATTTTAAATATTTGGGAACCAAGAAACAGGAAGCTTAAGTGACTTGCTCGAGGTTACAGTTAGTAAAAGGCAGAGCCAAGAGTTTAATCTAGGCCTCTGGCTCTTAACTACTACTTACTAAATTGCCTCTGGTATTGTACCTACACAAAGGTTGTGTTTTTGGTTTGTTTTCTTTTTTAAGGTTTTGAGCCCTACATTCTCAGGTAGAGCCTTGGAAATACCTTTTTTGTTGCTGTGAGACTTTTTCCCTTAAAACACATGAAAAACTTAGAAAAGGGAAGCGGCTCGAACATCTTTCCATCCCATACTAAGCATAAGAATTTTACCTAAGACCTCCCAACAACCTGGGGCTCCATAGCATCAGCCCCAAAATATACACAAGGAGACTTGAAGCTCAAAGGAAAGGAGTGACTTGGTCAGGAACCAGCTGACCTCATGGCTTGCAGCCTTCTAATCCCAGCACAGTGGGTGGTCCCATCTGTCAAATCACTGCCCCCCAACAGAGATCGAGGCCCTGTTTCAGCACCATGGACAGTGACCCAGGGCCAGCCTCTGTCCAACCACCCTCAGCTGCCCTCCGGCTTCAGCCCAGGTGGCCCCTACCCCTTGGACCCCCCTCAACTATCCAGGGCACCAGCACCTTGCTGAACTCGGCCATAAGCGTGCTGTTCTGCAAACGGAAGTCCTCCTCCTGGCTGTGCAGCTTTGCCTGCAGCATCTCATTTTCACTCAGCAGCCCCTCGACTTCCTGCAGTGGCAGATGTGGGCCAGGTCTCCAACAGGGGTAGAAAGGATGGGGCAGTAGGGCAAAGAAACAGAGAGAGGGAGAAAATGACATTGGGGGGAGAACATAGGGTACAGAGAATGAGATGGGTGAAATCAGGAGATACAGGGGGAAAGACAGACATAGGAGGGATAAAAGAGGAGATAAGGAGGGAGAGAGAGACATGGGGTAGAGAGAAGGGAAGATGCGGAAGGAGAAAGGCATGAGGGGAGACAGTGGGAGGAAAGAGAGGGGTATATAGAAATAGGGAAGAAAGGAAGCAGAGAAAGATGGGGAAAGGGGGTTAGATAGGGAAGGAGAGAGGGATGGGATGGGGGAGAGAGAAAAAAAGAAAAGGTAGGACGACAGAGAGACAGGAACAGAGAGATCAACAGACGAAGAACAGAGAGAGGAGGTCAGGGAAAGAAATGAATCAGGAAGAGAAAAAGGAACAGGAGAGAGAGGAACGGGGAGAGAGAAACAGGGAAGAGAGAAACAAGGAGTCAAGAGAGAGAAAGAAAGGGAAAGAAGAAAAGAGAGAAACGATGGCAGAGATAGGAACAGGTGGGGGAAAGAAAAAGAGAAGGTTGGGGAGAGAAACAAGAATCCGAGAGGAACAGAAAGACAGAGACAGAGACTCAGAGAGGAGGACACAGAGAAAGAAAGGGAGAAGGAAAGACATACAGAGAGAGGTGCAGAGTGAGAGACAAAACAGGAGAACAAAGATAGACACAAAAACACATGGCAGGGAGGTAGTCACAGATGCAAGCACACACACAGAGAAAGAAAGGCCAGTACCAGGAGATCCAGGCATACAGAAATATCCCCTCTAAGACAGTCTCCCAGACACAGTTACCCGCCAGGGGTCCCCTTACCTGAGCTTTCTTGCTCTTGCTCAGTGCCTAAAGGTGAGGGAGGTGAGAAGAGAGATAAGGTGACCAGAGATGGACTCCCTCACTAGGGTATGGAGATACTGTGGCAAGTGTCAAGGGGGGACAATGATAACAGGGGGTGAGGGATGGGGGTGTCTTTAACCACAACAATTTGTAGCCCACAGGAATGATGGAGTGAGTGAGTGGGTGAGTGAGGAGCACCCGGCTTACATCCTCTCCTCTAAGCTCTTCAGGCTTTTCATGGGTCTTAGTATTTAACCCTTCCTAGGCTGGATCTCCAGGCTCAGAAATTATGGCTTCACTGTTCCATCTGTCCAAACACATCTATGTGGATCCCTCCCATGCACCGTGGAAACTGCTGCTCCCCTGCTGGGCAGCTGAGGGCATTGCCAGGTTGGGAAATCAGCTCCCTACCAAAGAGAAGCCTAGCTTTCTGACTGCCAGACTTTCTGCATTCTGTATTCCTTCATCTAACAAATATATATGGAGAACATACTGCGTATAACATTGTACTATGCATGAGGACAGAGCAGTGAAGAAAGAGACAAAGGAGGGCCTTGAATGCCTTGAGGGGCCGTGATAGGTTATATGCCATCTCATCTTCAAAGGATTTGAGAGGTAGGTTTAGTCTCACTTTAGCAACAGGACCAGGACAGGGGTGGGGAGTAGGAGCACAAGGCAGGAGTATGAGTGGAGGACAGGAGGCAGATTCAAGGCAGATTTACTGAGAGATTTCATTATGTAGTTAGAAATCAGTGAATGAGAATGAGTAATTGAAATTAAAAATGAATTAAGAGTAAATGAAAATTAATTAATAAATTAAGCAGACCTAGATAAAATTACCAATCAAAGGAGACTTCCATGAGAAATTTTTGAATGACTAGTGACAGCATGTAACATTAGGTCTGGTTCACTGTAGGTGCTCACTGGACAGATGAATGAGTCAGATGGCTACAGGGAACACATGGGTGGGTGAGTAGGTGGAAGGAGGTACCTTCTGAGCTTTGTTGAACTCCTTATCCAGGTAGGCGACCTTCTGTCGAAGACTGGTAAGTTCTGGTGTGGGGAAAGCAGGGAGTCTCAGCCTCAGTCAGTGGTAAGGAGCTGAAAGGTCCTCCTGCCAGGCCTCTGAGATTTTTTCCCCTTGGCCTCCGTCCTCAAAAGCCACCCCCATCTAATGAGACCCTCTCGGCTCACCAACACCATTCTTGCGTAGTTCATCTGAAAGCTGGTAGTTGTTTGTCCGGAGTTCTAGGAGCTGAGCCTTAGGGGGAAGCAGGGAAGGAAATGACTTGGCAGGAATGTGCCCCCTACCCTCATGAGAGAACCAATCCTCTGAGCCCTACAGACCCTGTTGCCCTCCATGCGCCTCTTTAGTCACTCCTAAGACCCGTGCCTGCTGCATCCCAAATGAGTCCAGCCGCTCAGCCTGTCCCACCTTCTCTAGTTCTACTTATATAAACATAGCCAGCCTCACCTGTCTCCCTGCTGCCTCCACCTCTCCCCTTCCAATCCAACTATGCCCTCAGGCCATGACAGAGTGCTGACCCAGTCAGTCTCTTGCTCATGTGTGTTCCATGCCCAAAGGATAAAGTCTGCCTCTTCATCTGGACTGGGCTCGTCACACGCTAAGCGCTGTTCTGTCTTCTGTCAGAGGTGTTGTCTATCCTCTTGGCCAGAGTAGGGGGCAGGGGATTGCCTTCCTCCCTCTTTCCCAAGGGAAGAGGGCCTGGTATTATGACCAATTTCACTGAGTAAAAGGGGGCTTCCCAGGGTCCCCACCCCCAAAGCTCTCAAAATATGTCCAGACCCCTTTCAAGAATTGAGGGAAAGTGAAGTATGGGCCATTCCAAACAGCATATCCCTACCTACCAGCCCTGTAGGGTGCTGAGGCCAATTCTTCCCAGACCACCATCCCTTACCCCACCAGGACCTTTCCCTCTCTCCCATGGCACCAGCCTCCATCCCTGGGTGGTCTGCTAAATGTGAGAGGGCTTGGCCTCTATAGAATCTTTCCTGCCCCTGTCCTCTCCCAGACCCAGTGATCTGTCTCCCCCAGTCCTGATCCAGTTGGAACACCCCTGGCACCCACTTAGAGTCCCTATCCATCAGAGCCCAATGGTTTTCCCTTCACTCATGACCAACAGAATCAATCTTCCTCATTCAAGGATCCCCTATACCCCTCAAGATCTCCCCAGTCATAATCCAATGGGATGACGCTATGCCCTTCAGGGTTTTTCCCCCACAAGGCCTTGGGTGGGCCAGTTGGATTACTCTTACTCGCATGGAATACTTTGCACAAGTTACAGGGGCCTTCCCCTTTTTTGGTCCAATTATCTCACTCTTCCACCCTCAGGGTCCCTCACATAGCAACAACTGGTTTCCTTCATTCAAGGATGAATGGATTACCTGCCCTCACTCGGAGTTCCTCCTGTCCTCCCACAGGACCCTACGCTGGGTTTCCCCCTTTCAGAGTCTCCACACAAAATCCAATGGTCTTCCCCAGTAAGGAATTCTCTCAACAAGGGCTCACTCTGGCCTTTCATCCATCTCAGAGTGCCTCCAAAAAGAATCAAGTGGTCACAGTACTCAGTCAGGGTACCTCTCCACAGACCGGTGATTTCCCCTCCACGCGGTCCAAGGTATCACTCTTTCACCTCCTCAGGTCCTCTCTCCAACAAGGATTAATCGTATTACCCATTCAGGGCCTTCTTCACCCCACGTCTAATGGGATCACCCGTAATCATCCAATGGTACTGCCCTCTCTTGGGATCCGCTACCACCCCTCGTACAGGAGCTCCACCTCCCAGGAACAATGACATGTGGGGTCT
Organism: Balaenoptera ricei; assembly: GCF_028023285.1. NCBI lineage: Eukaryota > Metazoa > Chordata > Mammalia > Artiodactyla > Balaenopteridae > Balaenoptera > Balaenoptera ricei. The sequence goes on from NC_082660.1 coordinate 44,465,436, forward strand.
TTCCCCAGTCCCCTGACATAGTGGTATCTCCCATAAAAACATCCACCTCCCACCGGTAATGGTATTGCCCTCTCCAGGGCTCCCCCCCACCATGAAGCAAACAGCCCAAGGCCCGCTTCCTTCCTCTCCAGGCAAAATGGTTTCGCCCTCTCAGGATCTCCTCCTCTCAAAGCCCAGCATTACCGTCGCCCACCCAAGGTGTCCCCCACACGGGCGCAAAGGTCTCGTCCCCTCCAGGTCTGAGTAAGGTATCGCCCACGCTAGGACTCTCTCTTCCGCCCACAAGGCTAACAGAATCCATCCCCTCAGAACCCTACAGTATCTCGGAATCCAGTAGTCTCACCACTCGGAGCCTCAGTTTCCCTTCTCCAGACCAACCCCTTAGGCTCAAGGTCCATCCCAACCAACCCCTGCTCAAAGCCGGTGGCACGATCTTTCTCTTCCCCGCGCCCCCGTCGCCTAGCCCGGTGGTCTTTTCCCCGGCGAGCGGCACCTGCATCCGCTGAAACTCCTCCTCAGACAGAGCTTGCGCCATGTTCCTCCCCCCCACCCCCCCAAGAGCTTTCTGCGCAGACGCAGTTTGTCCCTCCTGTCAGTAGTATTAAGGTCGGACCAAACCACTGGGCAGGAATAGAAGGGGAGGAGTCTACTCCGGAAGTTCAGCATTTTGGAAAACGAGAGAGGAGAAGGAAACTGACAGGTTAGGTGAATCGCAATGTAATATTTTTACCAGAATCAAGGTCATTTGTTCTGGCTTTTGAGCTCTCATAGACTACTCATTGTGATGCGACACTATGGCATCCCTGTGTCATGGGTGGACTCGTCTCTAGGCATGCGTTTGCCGACCGAAAATCACGCTTCCGTGGTACTCCTTTAAGGAGAATGGTTGGCTTTACCGTAGAAAAGAAAGCGGAAGCTTTGCGCACGTCTTGTTCCCGCCCTCCTCCGGGTGACCCCAAAAGGGAATTCCGCCTCTGGTGAAGCCGTTGGCGTTTTTTTGTTTTGTTTTGTTTTTAAAGATTTGACGCTGATTTTCTTAACATGATGCTGTTGTTAGGTAAAGGGCCTAGCCACCAATAAATGTAAAATACCTGTGAGGAAACAATGGCAGTGACTCAAACGGGAAAGCTGCATTTAAAAAACAAAAATAGGATGACAAAACACCGGGAACATTCAAATAAGTATTAAAATGCATTATAAGCCTCTCTTGTGCTTACTGGCCACCTCTGCAAACCTTGCCACCCAAACAGTAGTTTTTATGTGGGAAAGAAGAAAACTAGAAAGCATGTTTAACAGCAACATATCTGTACTAGGATACGCCCTATTTTCTTTATTTTTTTTGGGGGGGAGGGGGGAGAAACTTAATTTTGATGCCATTTTCAACGTACAGAAAAACAAGAACGGTACAAGGAAATTCCCTGTACCCTTTTGCCAGATTCATCAATTGTTCACATTTTGCCACCTTTGCTTTATCATTCTCTCTCTCTGTCTCTAAATATAAAAATTTTGAACCATTGGCTTCAGCATCCATCGATTATTTTCTAACACCAACATTCCTTTGATACTTGTTAGTTACTCTTCTACTGTAAGGAAGAGCTTTCTCTTCTTCCCCATTTATGTGTTTATATCTGTACAGACTCGTGTTCTTATTTTATTCAATAAATTTCAATCAATCACTATCATTATTTCCTTTGATGCTCAAATTGTCCCAGATTTGGCAAGTGGGAGCTCCTTCAAGTTGACTTTTGTGTCCCTTTGACATGCCCCCATCATTTTTCTTAACGCACTTCCTTTCTGGCATTACAAGATGCTCCAGACTCAACATTATTCCTTTTCAGCCCCAGTTGAGAAAGTATTCATTTCTACTAGGGTGTAATTGTTTCTAGGCCCTCTCAGTGTACAGAGCTAGAAAATACATGTATATAGTCTAATCCATGTAAACACACATCTATATTTATATATTTTGCTATAGGTATATATACTTTAAAAACATAAGTACACTACTAATACCTTCCATTTCAACACAACAGCACAAGATTCATTCTAGTTTCCTCACTTTTCATGTTTGTAAATCCCTTCTCCAAAAGAAAGAAACCTAGCTCCCAATATCCACAATAAATTTACTTATTTGTGTAATCATATAATACACATTAACTCCAGAATTGCTAACCCATAAGACTGTGAAAAACAAATCTACCAACTACAGGTCAATACTTTTTTACAGCTTCTTTTGTCTTCAGGTTCCTGGTAGTCTGTAGTCAAAATACTGTGTTTAACAAGCCTATTGTAGCTTCAATATTTGATGCAGTTCCTTTTTGTTTTTAATCTGATGGTAGTCAGAATACTGTGTTCAGAAATTACTTGGGGAACTTCCCTGGTGTCGCAGTGGTTAAGAATCCGCCTGCCAATGCAGGGGACATGGGTTCGACCCCTGCTCTGGGAAGATCCCACATGCCATGGAGCAACTAAGCCCGTGCGCCACAACTACTGAGCCTGAGCTCTAGACCCCGAGAGCCACAACTACTGAGCTTGAGTGCCACAGCTACTGAAGCCCGCATGCCTAGAGCCCGTGCTCCGCAACAAGAGAAGCCACTGCAATGAGAAGCCCGCGCACCGCAACGAAGAGTAGGCCCTGCTCGCCGCAACAAGAGAAAGCCCGTGCGCAGCAACGAAGACCCAACGCAGCCAAAAATAAATATAATTAATTAATTAATTAATTTTAAAAAATTACTTGGGTTAGTTCTCCCTCTTCCCACCGCCCCCCCCCCCATGAGGCTGCACGATTCATTTGAAATATTGTTAGGTTCCTTTGTTTTCGTTTGAATTCCTATTTTGCCCTCCCCTCCACCCCCTTGTTGAGGTAACTAATCTATTTAATTCTGGTTTATCTTTTCTGTTTCTTTTCACACAAATGAACACATATGAAGGGGGGCAGAAATGCCACCCCAAAACGTGCCACTTTGATTTGCATTTCTCTAATAATTAGCTATATTGAGCATCTTTTCATGTACCTGTTGGGCCATCTGTATGTCTTCTTTGGAGAAATGTCTACAAAATGTTCCACTTTGGCGTGTGGCTTATTTTAAGCTGAAAACAATCAAGACCCAGCACACTCAAGAAAAACTTTTACCTCTCTTTTAACTGCTTAGAAGAATTTAGATAGGGGTCTGGCCCAGAAAGAGAGCTATATCAGAGATAACTTTTTATCTGAAAGACTTACCCACATGGCAGGGCAAACATTTGACTACCAAACATCTGCTCTTCTTATCATCCTGTGAATTGCCCCCCTCCAATCTGAAACCCCTTTGAAGCCCCTATTCCATTCCTTAGCTCAGGATGGCATATAAGCTTCAATTGCCTAACTACCTTTGGGTCGCATATTTTTATGGGTATCATGTACATACGAAATTAGTTTTTCTCCTGTTAATCTGTCTTATGTCAATTTAATTATTAAACCAGCAAAGAACCTAGAAGGGTAGAAGGAAAAATTTTTCTGCCCTGACACATACATGTATATTATCTTATTTATCCTACATTAAGGGTAGCATCCTATAACTATTCTTTTACACTTTGCATTTTTCATTTGATAAGATCTTCTTTCTCTCTCTCTCGGTCTCAGGTACATAGTACCCCATTTTGTAGATGTATCAAAATTTAACCACTCTTCTATGTTTGCCCATGTAGGTGGTTTCCAATATTTTGCAATTATAAACAATGCCAAAAAGAATAACCTTGTACATATATGTATTTTTTTATGATCTGAGGTGTATCGTCAGGGTAAATTCATAGAACTGGGATTGCTGCATCAAAAAGTGAATATCTGGATTTAGTTGATACTCCCAAATTCCCTCCCAAAAGGGCTGTTCCAAGTTCATTCCCACTGTCGACGTGTTTGAGTGCCTGTTTCCCCACAGACTAGCCAATAGCCTGTGTTGTTGTATTTTAAAATTTTCTCCAATCTCAGAACAAAGAAATGGTATCTCATTGTAGTTTTTTTTCCCCTCTCCTTTTCATCAGACTAAATGATCTGCCTGCTGTGGGAAAATGGTTTCAGCCAGGGCTCTTTTTTTTTTTTTTTCCTTTTTCAATGTATGAACTTTATTGAGATATATTCTCTATCTGTATACCCCTCTACCTATTTTGAGGGTACAATTCAATGAGTTTTGACAAACACATACAAAGTTGTAACCACCACCACAATCAGTATATGGAAAATTTCCATTCCCCCAAAAGGTTCCTTAGTGACCCATCCCAACCCTCCACTCCATCTTAGGCAACCACTGATTGGCTTTCTGTCACTGTAGATTGTATGTGTTTTTGTAGGGTTTCATACAAATGGAATTAGACAATATATACTCTTTTGTGTCTGGCATCTTTCACTCAGCATAACGCTTCTGAGATTCATCCAAGTTGTGTGTACCAGTATTTTTTCCTTTTTATTGATAAGTAGAATTCCATACTGTGGATATACCACAATTTGTTTATCCATTCTCTTGGTGTAGTTTTAATTTGTTTTTCTCTAATTATGAGTGAAATTACTCTTTTCATATAATTTAAGGCCATTTTAATATCCTTTTTTAATCTGTGAATCGCCCACATCTTTTGCCTATTTTTTCTAGTGGCTTTTTGGACCTTTCCCCCCTTAATTTTCAAGAGTTCTTTGTATATTGGAGATATTAACACTATATTGCAATATATGTTGCATATATATTGTCCCAGTTTTTCAGTTGTCTTTTGACCATGTTTATGATCCTAGGAGCTAGAAAATAGATGTATGCATGCTAACCCATGTATACACACATATCTATAAGTATTTCTGTATCTATTCATCTCTCTATATATATTTTTAAAATTATTTATTTATTTGTTTGTTTGTTTTTATTTTTGGCTGGGTTGGGTCTTCATTGCTGCGCACGGGCTCTCTCTAGTTGCTGCGAGCAGGGACTACTCTTTGTTGTGGTGCGTGGGCTCCTCATTGTCGTGGCTTCTCTTGTCGCGGAGCACAGGCTCTAGGCACGCAGGCTTCAGTAGTTGTGGCACGTGGGCTCAGTAGTTGTGGCCTGCAGGCTCTAGAGCGCAGGCTCAGTAGTTGTGGCACATGGGCTTAGCTGCTCCGCAGCATGTGGGATCTTCCTGGGCCAGGGCTCGGACCCGTGTCCCTTGCATTGGCAGGCAGATTCTCAACCACTGTGCCACTAGGGCAGCCCCCATCTATATATTTTAAGATAAACACAAATTCATACTGATATTCCAGTACCACATAGTTCATTCTAGCCTTCCCTTCTTGCTCATCTGTAGCCTTCCATTCCAACAGTGAGAAACCCAGCTCCAGCCATCCACCACCCATTTACTTAACTGTTTGATCCCAGTGTATATGTATAGCAATATCAGAATTGTTAACCTGTACTCCTGTGGGAAACAACCTTACCAAAGTTGAGTTAAGTGCTCTTCTATGGTTCCCTTTGTCTTTAGCCTTGGAGTTTCCAGTCAAAATACCATTTTCCAAGGTTACTTAGATCAGCATATCTTCTCCCCATGCTCTTCAGCGACATTATGTCATACGTTTATAATAAAGTTAGATTATATTCTCACAGTCTCCATTCCATACTGGGATTCCCTGACCTCCTGGTTGATTTTTAAATTTTTTCATACATTAAGATGCATTTTTGTGTGTGTGTGCTGTAAAGATCTATGGGTTTTGACAAATTTTAAAGTTTTCCTCACATAGATTTTTTTTTTCACATTTCTTGTTAGGTTCCTTCTTAAGGTATATTACCTTCTTTGCTGCTATTATAAATGGGGTTTTCTCTAACTGGTTATTATTTGTATATATGAAGGCCATTGATTTGTGTATGTTAATTTTATATCATTCCACTTTGCTGAATACTTTTTTTTTAATTAAAAAAAATATTTATTTATTTATTTTGGCTGCGCTGGGTCTTAGTTGCAGCATGTGGGCTTTTAGTTTTGGCATGCACACTCTTAGTTGCGGCATGCATGCGGGATCTAGTTCCCTGACCAGGGATCGAACCCCAGGCCCCCTTCATTGGGAGCGTGGAGTCTTACCCACTGGACCACCAGGAAGTCCCCTGAATACTTTTATCATTAGAGTTAGTTTTATCATTGATTCTCTAAGGTTTGCCAGGTACAAAATCATATCACCTGAAAATAGAAATATCTTTATTTCTTCTTTTCCATTTCATGTGCCTTTAATTGGTTTCTCTTGTCTAGCTGATGTGGCAGGAGAATGGGACACAAGAGGATGGTCATGTCCCAGGTCTCAGGTGAGTCCCTGGGACGGGCCTCCAAGTGAAGGTGCTTGGATTTGCACAGGAAAGAATTCAAGAGTGAGCAGTAGTAAAGTGAAAGCGGTTTATTTAGAGAGATACACACTCCATAGACAGAATGCGATCTGTCTCAGAAGGCAAGAGTGGCCCCAGGGCATGGGGTAGTCTCGGAAAGTGAGAGCAGCCCAGAAATATGGGGTGGTTAGTTTTTTTTTTTATATATATATTTTTATAAATTTATTTATTTTTGGCTGCATCGGGTCTTCGTTGCTGCGCACAGGCTTTCTCTGGTTGCGGCGAGAGGGGATTACTCTTTGTTGCAGTGCGCGGGCTTCTCATTGCGGTGGCTTCTCTTGTTGCGGAGCACGGGCTCTAGGCGCACGGGCTTCAGTAGTTTTGGCTCGTGGGCTCAGTAGTTGTGGCACACGGGCCCTAAAGCACAGGCTCAGTAGTTGTGGCACACGGGCTTAGTTGCTCCGTGGCATGTGGGATCTTCCCAGAGCAGGGGTCGAACCGGAGTGCCCTGCATTGGCAGGCAGATTCTTAACCACTGTGCCACCAGGGAAGCCCCTGGGGTGGTTAGTTTTTATGGGCTGGGTAATTTCATAGGCTAACAAGTGGGAGGATTATTCCAGCTATTTTGGAGAAGGGGGTGGGGATTTCCAGGAATTGGGCCACCGCCCACTTTTTGGCCTTTTATGGTTGGCCTTGGAACTGTTATGGCGCTGGTGGGTGTGTCAGTTAGTGTACGCTGATGTATTACAATGAGCATTTAATGAGGCTCAAGGTCTACTGGAAGTCGAATCTTCCACCATCTTGGGCCTAACCGGTTCTAACCAGTTTATGTCCTATCCTCAGTGGCTATGTCATTCTTTTAAAGGTTGTGCCCTGCCCCCTTCCTTCCTGTCTCACTACCACATTCCACTAAGAGCAACCAGGGCTCCTTGTTGAAATGGCTGGTTCCAGGGCTGGGGCAGGGAAAGTACAAGATGAGCCTGGAGCATCTTGTTTTACCATCCATTGAATGAATTTGAATTTAAAAAGAATCCATGACTCCAAACTGATCTAAAGAAATACATGGAGCACAGGGGAAACTCTTCCTTACAGAGGAACACCAACTAATAAATGTAGAAGAAATGATGGAATTAGAAAAATCACTATTTGGCAACCACCACTGTAATAATTGGTTCAGGCAAGTGTCAGCATGGGTGCTAAAACTAGTGGGAAAAAGTGTGATGAGGAACACTATGTTTACATAGTATCAAAGGATCTCCCCCCAAATTACTTCTTAATTATAATGAGAAAAAGTGTAACTTTACAGTGGAGAAACTTGGTGGACACCACCTTAACCAAGTGGACAATATTAACATCACCAATATGGGGACAAACTGGTGTTTTGTGACTCCTGATATGACGCACCATGAAAGACACACCATCAGTTCTGTGGTATTTCTGCCCCAAATTCATAACCCGAATCTAATCATGAGAAATATGAGACAAATCCCAACTGAGGGACATTCTACAAAATAACAGGTTTTTATTCTTCAAAAACATCAAGGTCCTACAAAGACTAAGAAAAACTGAGGAAGTGATCCAGGTTTAAGGAGACTAAAGGAACACGACAACTAAATGCAACATGTGATCCTGGATTGAATCCTATACCAGGATAAAGGTTTCTATCTTACTATAAAGGATGTCAGTGAGACAATTGGAAAACTTTGAATAATGTCTGTAAAATAGATAATAGGACTGTATCAGTATTAATTTCCTGATTTTGATAATCATGCTGTGATTATATGAGGGAATGTCTTTCTCTTATATGTCTTTGTACAGGAAGGAGTTAGCATAGTAGGCCTGAGACTGCCTATTCTTAGAAAGACCTGATTGCAATGTTGGCCCTTGACTGGCATCTGGAAATTTAGCTGGTAAACAATTTCCTACAGTGATATAAAACCTTTTCTAAATAATAAGAATGGTTCACTGTGCCAAACTGTTTGTACAGACAATGTGATTTATGCTGAGCACCTGCATTCCCTCAGGAAGTCTGGAGTTTGGGCACATGCTAAGTAGAGGGTGACTAGTGACCAGCCCCCAGTGAAAACTTCAGGCGCTGAGTCTCTAATGGCTTCCCTGGTAGACAACACATCACGCGTGATATACCAACTCTATACTGGAGGAATTACATATGTCCTATGTGACTCCACTGGGAGAAGACTCTTGGAAGCTTGTGCCTGCTTTCTTCTGGACTTTGCCCCAAGTGCTTTTCCCTTTGCTCACGGGAGGTAGAGAGCATAAGGAAGCCTGTGCAAGGATTTCTCTGGATTCCACCTGTTTCTTCTTTTTCTTGTTGATCCTATCATGTATTTATCCTTTCACTGTAACAAATCTTAGCTATGAGTTCAATTATATGCTGAAATCTGTGAGTCCAACTATGGAATCACCAAAGCTGGGGATGGTGTTGGGGACCCCTGACACAAATATGCGCACGCACACACATGCACACACTGAGAGGGAGGGAAGAACAGAGAGAGAGGGAGAGAGAGAGAGAAAGGGAGATAGAGAAAGAAAAAGAAAGAGACAGAGAATGATAAAGGAAAGGTGGCAAAATGTTAACATAGGAACATCTGAATGAAGGGGATATAGGGATTGTTTTGTAACTTTTCTATAAATCTGAAATTATTTCAAAATAAAAAGTAAAAAATGGAAAATGAAATCAAATATGTACCCCAACTGGGCCCATTGCTCATTGCTAGAGGTACATCTACTTCCAGGACCTCTCAGTGAACAGACATGGAGAATACACACACACACACACAGAGCTCTCTTTGACTGTTTTATCTAAAACCATGAGATCATCTTGATACCTCCACTTCAAGTTCAACACTTCAGGGTACATTCTTGTCTTCCTCCATCCATATTTGTAACTTCTTATATTCGCAACCCCTTTAGTAAGTAGCCTGTCTCCCATTATTCCTAATATATAGTTTTTTTCAAGCCTAGACTACACAAAAGGGATTTTCAGAATCCCTTAATTGTTTCAGAATTCCAGAATTGTTAACCCGTACCTCTGCAAAAGCAAATCTACTTACTAGAGTTCAATATTTGTTTACAGGCATTTTAAAGATAAAATTCACATACAGTAAAATTCACAAATCAAAATTCACAGCATCCTGATAAATGATGAATATACTCAAGTAGCCCATACACTTATCAAAATATACATCACCCCCAGAACGTCCCCTCCCAGTAAATCTCCTCCCCCATGGAGCAATTCCTGTTCTATTTTTTCTTTTTGGCATTTGGATAGCCAGTTGTTCCAACATCATTTGTTGAAAAGATTCTCCATTCTGCATTGCCTTTGCACCTTTTTCAAAAATCAATTGACCATATATGTGTGGGTCTATTTCTGGAGTTTCTATTCTCCTTCATTGACATATTTGGTTGTCTCCCCCGCCCCCAGTTTTATTGAGATATAATTGACATACAGCACTGTATAAGTTTAAGGTATACAGCTTAATGATTTGACTTACATACATCATGGAATGATTACCACAATGAGTTTAGTTAACACCCACATCTCATATAGATACAAAAGAAATGATTTTTTTCCCTGTGATGAGAACACTTAGAATCTACTCTCTTCGGGACTTCCCTGGTGGCGCAGTGGTTAAGAATCCGCCTGCCAATGCAGGGGACACGGGTTCGAGCCCTGGTCCAGGAAGATCCCATATGCCGCGGAGCAACTAAGCCCGTGCGCCACAACTACTGAAGCCTGCGCGCCTAGAGACCGTGCTCTGCAACAAGAGAAGCCACCCAGTGAGGAGCCTGTGCACTGCAATGAAGAGTAGCCCCCACTCGCCACAACTAGAGAAAAGCCCACATGCGGCAACAAAGACCCAACGCAGCCAAAAAATAAAAATAATAAAAAATAATAATAAAATATAAAATAAAATCCATTGTGGTCAGAGAACACAGTATGACTTGAATCCTTTTAAATTTCTTAAAACTTGTTTTATGGCTCAGAATATGGTCTATCTTGGTAAATATTCTATGTACACCTGAAAAAAATGTGTATTCTGCATTTGCTGATGGAATCTTCTATAAATATCAGTCAGGTCAAATTGGTTCTGATTCAGTCTCCTACATTGTTACTGATTTTCTGCTTACTTGATTTTCTGTCTGATTGTTCTATCATTTATTGAGAGAGGAGTGCTGAAATCTCTGACTTTATTCATGGATTTGTCCACTTCTTGCAATCCTATCAGTTTCTGCTTCATTTATTTTGAATCTCTGTTATTAGATTATGGACATATAGTTGGGTTTAAATCTACCATCTTACAATTTGCTATTTGTCCTATCTGTTCTTTGTTTCCTCTTTTTTGGCCTTCTCATGGATTTATTGAGTGTTTTCTATAATACCGTTTTAGCTCCTATGTTGATTTATTAGTTATAACTCTTTGTCTTATTTTAGTAATGGTTTTAGGGTTTAACTTATTTTTAACTTATTTATTCATCTTTAACTTTTTCTTACAATATGCTGTCCAGTGATAGTGTACTATTTCATGTATAGTATACAAAACTTATAACAGTGTATTTCCATTTCTCCCTTCCCAATATTTGTGCTATTGTTGGCCATACATTTTATTTCTTTTCTTTTTTTAAATAAATTTATTTATTTTATTTATTTCATTTTTGGCTGTTTTGGGTCTTTGTTGCAGTGCGCAGGCTTCCCACTGTGGTGGCTCCTCTTGCTGCAGAGCATGGGCTGTAGGCGCGCGGGCTTCAGTAGTTGTGGTGCAAGGGCTTAGTTGCTCTGCGGCGTGTGAGATCTCCCTGGACCAGGGCTTGAACCCATGTCCCCTGCATTGGCAGGCGGATTCTTAACCACTGTGCCACCACGGAAGCCCCCCTTTACATTTTGCACTCAAGACAAGTGCCTCACTTGCCTGCCCCTAATCCTAGCTCTGGTTAAGTCCTGCTTTTTATTTTTCTGGCCTTAAAATCCTTGCCTTTAGGGAATTCCCTGGCAGTCCAGTGGTTAGGACTCTGTGCTTTCACTGCTGAGGGCACGGGTTCAATCCTCGGTTGGGGAACTAAGATCCCACAAGCTGTACAGCACAGCCAAAAATAAATAAATAAATAAAATTTAAAAATCCTTGCCTTTAATGGGAGCTTTTAGTCCATTTACATATTATGGAATTATTGATATGGTCAGATTAAGCTCTATCTGGTTATAATATGTTTTCTATTTGTTCCTTCTGGTTTCTGATCCTCTGTTCCTCCTCTCCCATTTTCTTTTGAGTTAACCAAATATATTTTAATATTCAATTGTTATTCTTCTATTGGCTTTTCATCTGTACCTGTTTTCATTATTTTCTTTAGCAGTTGCCTTGGTGATTACAAAATGCATCCTTAATTTATCCCAGTCGACTCAAAGTTAATATTTTACCATCTCATATGAGATGGTAAAACCTTGCTAAAGTACAGTTTCATTTCCCAAATCCTATCCTTTGTGTTATGGTTATGTATGCTATAGCTACATATATTTTAAATGTTACAATTCAGCTTGATCCATTTGAAGCATGTTTTTAGGATATTTTGGAGAATATCTACAGTAACCCTTACTCTAGGGCTGAAGTAGCCTACTCTTAAGGCATGGTCTTTCTGGAGCGTCTGTTTCTCAGTGGGGTATTGGGTGAAGATTCTGCACTCAGGCTGGTCAAAATCCCTGTGTCTCCCAGAATTGTGCAAGCATCGATTCAGTTCACATAAGCCCAGGACTGATCTCTGCTTGGCCTCGCAGTGTCTCATTCTAAGCCTGCACAGCCTAGTATTTGGCCAAAGACCTAAAGCAATGTCTTCGGTGACTTCTGGAAGTTTGCTTCTACAAAGCTCTTTTTTCTCTAATACCATGCCTGCTAGACCGAAGTCCCGAAATCTGATCTCTACCACCCGGCTCAGGTATATTGCTATTCTCTTCCTAGGCTCCACTTCCCTCCAAGGGGCTCCTGAAACTGACCCAGGCAGAAAGAAGGTACAGTATAGGCTTACTGCGTGCTCACCTTAAAGTTTTGCCCACTAACTTTTATTTTTATTTTTATTTTAACATTTTTATTGGAGTATAATTGCTTTACAATGGTGTGTTTGTTAGTTTCTGCTTTAGAGCAAAGTGAATCAGCTATACATATACATATATCCCCATATCTCCTCCCTCTTGGTCTCCCTCCCACCCTCCCTATCCCACCCCTCTAGGTGGTCACAAAGCACCGAGCTGATCTCCCTGTGCTATGCGGCTGCTTCCCACTAGCTATCGGTTTTACATTTGGTAGTGTATATATGTCCATGCCACTCTCTCACTTTGCCCCAGCTTACCCTTCCCCCACCCCGTGTCCTCAAGTCCACTCTCTAGTAGGTCTGCGTCTTTATTCCCATCCTGCCCCTAGGTTCTTCATGACCTTTTTTTTTTTTTTTTTAGATTCCATATATATGTCTTAGCATACGGTATTTGTTTTTCTCTTTCTGACTTACTTCACTCTGTATGACAGACTCTAGGTCCATCCACCTCACTACAAATAACTCAGTTTCGTTTCGTTTTATGGCTGAGTAATATTCCATTGTATAAATGTGCCACATCCTCTTTATCCATTCATCTGCTGATGGACACTTAGATTGCTTCCATGTCCTGCCTATTGTAAATAGAGCTGCAATGAACATTGTGGTACGTGACTCTTTTTGAATTATGGTTTTCTCAGGGTATATGCCCAGTAGTGGGATTGCTGAGTCATATGGTAGTTCTATTTTTAGTTTTTTAAGGAACCTCCATACTGTTCTCCATAGTGGCTGTATCAATTTACATTCCCACCAACAGTGCAAGAGGGTTCCCTTTTCTCTGCACCCTCTCCAGCATTTATTGTTTGTAGATTTTTTGATGATGGCCATTCTGACTGGTGTGAGGTGATACATCATTGTAGTTTTGATTTGCATTTCTCTAATGATTAGTGATGTTGAGCATTCTTTCATGTGTTTGTTGGCAATCTGTATATCTTTTCTGGAGAAATATCTATTTAGGTCTTCTGCCCATTTTTGGATTGGGTTGTTTGTTTTTTGGATATTGAGCTGCGTGAGCTGCTTGTAAATTTTGGAGATGAATCCTTTGTCAGTTGCTTCGTTTGCCAATATTTTCTCCCATTCTGAGGGTTGTCTTTTCGTCTTGTTTATGGTTTCCTTTGCTGTGCAAAAGCTTTTAAGTGTCATTAGGTCCCATTTGTTTATTTTTGTTTTTATTCCCATTTCTCTAGGAGGCGGGTCAAAAAGGATCTTGCTGTGATTTATGTCATAGAGTGTTCTGCCTATGTTTTCCTCTAAGAGGTTTATAGTGTCTGGCCTTAAACTTAGGTCTTTAATCCATTTTGATTTTATTTTTGTGTATGGTATTAGGGAGTGTTCCAATTTCATTCTTTTACATGTAGCTGTCCAGTTTTCCCAGCACCACTTATTGAAGAGGCTGTCTTTTCTACATTGTATATTCTTGCCTCCATAATCAAAAATAAGGTGACCATATGTGCGTGGGTTTATCTCTTCTGCCCACTAATTTTAACATTTAGCATTCAGGCAGAGCCTCCCATCAAGCCTCTTAGATAGCCTCAACCACCAGAGGGCAGACAGCAGAAGCAAGAAAAACTACAATCCTGCAGCCTGTGGAACAAAAACCACATTCACAGAAAGATAGACAAGATGAAAAGGAAGAGGGCTACATACCAGATGAAGGAACAAGAAAAAACCCCAGAAAAACAACTAAATGAAGTGGAGATAGGCAACCTTCCAGAAAAAGAATTCAGAATAATGATAGTGAAGATGATCCAGGACCTCGGAATAAGAATGGAGGCAAAAATCGAGAAGATGCAAGAAATGATTAACAAAGACCTAGAAGAATTAAAGAACAAACAAACGGAGATGAACAGTACAATAACTGAAATGAAAACTACACTAGAAGGAATCAATAGCAGAATAACTGAGGCAGAAGAACGGATAAGTGACCTGGAAGACAGAATGGTGGAATTCACTGCTGCAGAACAGACTAAAGAAAAAAGAATGAAAAGAAATGAAGACAGCCTAAGAGACCTCTGGGACAACATTAAACGCAACAACATTCGCATTATAGGGGTCCCAGAAGGAGAAGAGAGAGAGAAAGGACCAGAGAAAATATTTGAAGAGATTATAGTCGAAAACTTCCCTAACATGGGAAAGGAAATAGCCACCCAAGTCCAGGAAGCGCAGAGAGTCCCATACAGGATAAACCCAAGGAGAAACACGCCAAGACACATAGTAATCAAACTGGCAAAAATTAAAGACAAAGAAAAATTATTGAAAGCAACAAGGGAAAAACGACAAATAACATACAAGGGAACTCCCATAAGGTTAACAGCTGATTTCTCAGCAGAATCTCTACAAGCCAGAAGGGAGTGGCATGATATACTTAAAGTGATGAAAGGGAAGAACCTACAACCAAGATTACTCTACCCGGCATGGATCTCATTCAGATTCGATGGAGAAATCAAAAGCTTTACAGACAAGCAAAAGCTAAGAGAATTCAGCACCACCAAACCAGCCCTACAACAAATGCTAAAGGAACTTCTCTAAGTGGGACACACAAGAGAAGAAAAGGACCTACAAAAACAAGCCCAAAACAATTAGGAAAATGGTCATAGGAACATACATATCGATAATTACCTTAAACGTGGATGGATTAAAGGCTCCAAGCAAAAGACACAGGCTTGCTGAATGGATACAAAAACAAGACCCATATATATGCTGTCTACAAGAGACCCACTTCAGACCTAGGGACACATACAGACTGAAAGTGAGGGGATGGAGAAAGATATTCCATGCAAATGGAAATCAAAAGAAAGCTGGAGTAGCTATACTCATATCAGATAAAATAGACTTTAAAATAAAGAATGTTACAAGAGACAAGGAAGGACACTACACAATGATCAAGGGATCAATCCAAGAAGAAGATATAACAATTATAAATATATATGCACCCAACATAGGAGCACCTCAATACATGAGGCAACTGCTAACAGGTATAAAAGAGGAAATCGACAGTAACACAATAATAGTGGGGGACTTTAACACCTCACTTACACCAATGGACAGATCATCCAAAATGAAAATAAATAAGGAAACAGAAGCTTTAAATGACACATTAAACAAGATGGACTTACTTGATATTTATAGGACATTCCATCTTAAAACAGCAGATTACACTTTCTTCTCAAGTGCGCATGGAACATTCTCCAGGATAGATCACATCTTGGGTCACAAATCAAGCCTCAGTAAATTTAAGAAAATTGAAATCATATCAAGCATCTTTTCTGACCACAGCGCTATAGGATTAGAAATCCATTACAGGGAAAAAATGTAAAAAATACAAACACATGGAGGCTAAACAATACGTTACTAAATAACCAAGAGATCACTGAAGAAATCAAAGAGGAAATCAAAAAATACCTAGAGACAAATGACAATGAAAACACGACGATCCAAAACCTATGGGATGCAGCAAAAGCAGTTCTAAGAGGGAAGTTTATAGCTATACAAGCCTACCTAAAGAAACAAGAAAAATCTCAAGTAAACAATCTAACCTTACACCTAAAGCAACTAGAGAAAGAAGAACAAACAAAACCCATAGTTGGCAGAAGGAAAGAAATCATAAAGATCAGAGTGGAAATAAAATGAAATAGAAACAAAGAAAACAATAGCAAAGATCAATAAGACTAAAAGCTGGTTCTTTGAGAAGATAAACGAAATTGATAAGCCATTAGCCAGACTCATCAAGAAAAAGAGGGAGAGGACTCAAATCAATAAAATCAGAAATGAAAAAGGAGACGTTACAACAGACACCGCAGAAATACAAAGCATCCTAAGAGACTACTACAAGCAACTCTATGCCAATAAAATGGACAACCTGGAAGAAATGG
Organism: Balaenoptera ricei; assembly: GCF_028023285.1. NCBI lineage: Eukaryota > Metazoa > Chordata > Mammalia > Artiodactyla > Balaenopteridae > Balaenoptera > Balaenoptera ricei. The sequence goes on from NC_082660.1 coordinate 44,481,706, forward strand.
ACAAATTCTTAGAAAGGTATAACCTTCCAAGACTGAACCAGGAAGAAACAGAAAATATTAACAGACCAATCACAAGCAATGAAATTGAAACTGTGATTAAAAATCTTCCAACAAACAAAAGTCCAGGACCAGATGGCTTCACAGGTGAATTCTATCAAACATTTAGAGAAGAGCTAACACCCATCCTTCTCAAACTCTTCCAAAAAATTGCAGAGGAAGGAACACTCCCAAACTCATTCTATGAGGCCACCATCATCCTGATACCAAAACCAGACAAAGATACTACAAGAAAAGAAAATTACAGACCAATATCACTGATGAATATAGATGCAAAAGTCCTCAACAAAATACTAGCAAACAGAATCCAACAACACATTAAGAGGATCATACACCATGATCAAGTGGGATTTATCCCAGGGATGCAAGGATTCTTCAGTATACGCAAATCAATCAATGTGATACACCATATTAACAAATTGAAGAATAAAAACCATATGATCATCTCAATAGATGCAGAAAAAGCTTTTGACAAAATTCAACACGCATTTATGATAAAAACTCTCCAGAAAGTGGGCATAGAGGGAACCTACCTCAACATAATAAAGGCCATATACGACAAACCCACAGCAAACATCACTCTCAACGGTGAAAAACTGAAAGCATTTCCTCTAAGATCAGGAACGAGACAAGGATGTCCACTCTCACCACTATTATTCAACATAGTTCTGGAAGTCCTAGCCACGGCAATCAGAGAAGAAAAAGAAATAAAAGGAATACAAATTGGAAAAGAAGAAGTAAAACTGTCACTGTTTGCGGATGACGTGATACTATACATAGAGAATCCTAAAACTGCCACCAGAAAACTACTAGAGCTAATTAATGAATTTGGTAAAGTTGCAGGATACAAAATTAATGCACAGAAATCTCTTGCATTCCTATACACTAATGATGAAAAATCTGAAAGAGAAATTGTGGAAACACTCCCATTTACCATTGCAACAAAAAGAATAAAATACCTAGGAATAAACCTACCTAGGGAGACAAAAGACCTGTATGCAGAAAACTATAAGACACTGATGAAAGAAATTAAAGATGATACCAACAGATGGAGAGATATACCATGTTCTTGGATTGGAAGAATCAATATTGTGAAAATGACTATACTACCCAAAGCAATCTACAGATTCAATGCAATCCCTATCAAATTACCAATGCCATTTTTTACAGAACTAGAACAAATCATCTTAAAATTTGTATGGAGACACAAAAGACCCCGAATAGCCAAAGCAGTCTTGAGGGAAAAAAACGGAGCTGGAGGAATCAGACTCCCTGACTTCAGACTATACTACAAAGCTACAGTAATCAAGACAATATGGTACTGGCACAAAAACAGAAACATAGATCAATGGAACAAGATAGAAAGCCCAGAGATAAACCCACGCACCTATGGTCAACTAATCTATGACAAAGGAGGCAAAGATATACAATGGAGAAAAGACAGTCTCTTCAATAAGTGGTGCTGGGAAAACTGGACAGCTACATGTAAAAGATTGAAATTAGAATACTCCCTAACACCATACACAAAAATAAACTCAAAATGGATTAGAGACCTAAATGTAAGAGTGGACACTATAAAACTCTTAGAGGAAAACATAGGAAGAACACTCTTTGACATAAATCACAGCAAGATCTTTTTTGATCCACCTCCTAGAGTAATGGAAATAAAAACAAAAATAAACAAATGGGACCTAATGAAACTTCAAAGCTTTTGCACAGCAAAGGAAACCATAAACAAGACGAAAAGACAACCCTCAGAATGGGAGATCCACACTGTTCTTAAGAAGGATAATGTGAAGAATGAAGATAAAGATCAGAAATCCAAGGAGAAAGGTGCAAGTGTATGATAAAATACATGTAGTGATGAAGAATGGTGATAAGTAATGTAATATATAAAATCATGATACAAAAATGTTTGTAAGTGATGCATGTTTGATTTTAGTAGTATAAATATCTGTTAGTTCAAATGATGTATAAAGTTTTATGAATGTGAGAGTCTTTGCATTTGAAAATTGCTTGTAATTCCTGGCATCCAAATTATTAAACACTCCTTGAGTGAAAAAAAAAAAAAAAAAAGAATGGGAGAAAATATTTGCAAACGAATCAATGGACAAAGGATTAATCTCCAAAATATAGAAACAGCTCATTCAGCTCAATATTAAAGAAACAAACACCCCAATCCAAAAATGGGCAGAAGACCTAAATAGACGTTTCTCCAAAGAAGACATACAGACGGCCACGAAGCACTTGAAAAGATGCTCAACATCACTAATTATTAGAGAAATGCAAATCAAAACTACAATGAGGTATCACCTCACACCAGTTAGAATGGGCATCATCAGAAAATCTACAAACAACAAATGCTGGAGAGGGTGTGGAGAAAAGGGAACCCTCTTGCACTGTTGGTGGGAATGTAAATTGATACAGCCACTATGGAGAACAATATGGAGGTTCCTTAAAAAACTAAAAATAGAATTACCATATGACCCAGCAATCCCACTACTGGGCATATACCCAGAGAAAACCGTAATTCAAAAAGACACATGCACCCCAATGTTCATTGCAGCACTATTTACAATAGCCAGGTCACGGAAGCAACCTAAATGCCCATCGACAGACGAATGGATAAAGAAGAAGTGGTACATATATACAATGGAATATTACTCAGCCATAAAAAGAAACGAAATTGAGTCATTTGTTGAGAAGCGGATGGATCTAGAGACTGTCATACAGAGTGAAGTAAGTCAGAAAGAGAAAAACAAATATCATATATTAACGCATGTATGTGGACCCTAGAAAAATGGTACAGATGAGCCGGGTTGCAGGGCAGAAGTTGAGACACAGATGTAGAGAACAAACGTATGGACACCAAGGGGGGAAAACCGCGGTGGGGTGGGGATGGTGGTGTGCTGAATTGGGCGATTGGGATTGACATGTACACAGTGATGTGTATAAAATTGATGACTGATTAAAAATAAATAAATAAAATAAAATAAAATAAAATAAAATAAAATGATCCTGGGCTTGTAGTGCCCCCTAGCAAAAAACAAAAAAAAAAACAAAAAAAAAACCATTTAGTGTTTAGCTGTGGATCCACTCCCCAGTATTACTGTGGTATTCTAATGGTAATTTTCTATTTATCTCATTCCTTCTATATTTATTATTTAGAATTCTAATGCAAGGAAGAGTTATCCCATCTCCAGTGTTTATTTACTTACCCAATTATATCACTGATATATATAAGTATGGAATCATGGATATTTAGTTTTTGGACTACAATACAGCACTATCATTATTTATTTTTTTGTTGCTCAGACTGCTCTATCTTTAGTTATTGGGAGTTCTTTCAGGTTGGCTCCTGCATCTTTATGACACACTCCCATCTTTTTTTGTTTAGGTTCTTCCTTACTTTCTGGTACCACACAGTGCTCCAGGCTCATCATGTGTTTCCCTTCCCCGGCATTAAAATCAGCCATTTCTCCAAGGAGCCCTGGTTCCTTTCATTGGAGAATGGCATTTAAAGCTGTTAACATTAGGGGGAGCTGGATAACAGGTATGAGAACTCTCTCTACTGTCTTTCCCACACTTCTGTAAATCTAAAATTATTTCAGAATACAAAGTTAAAAAAATTGGGAGATAACGAACGCATGATTTTTTAGCCACTAAGATTGTGGTGATTTGTTACACAGAAAGAAATAACAAACAGAGTATCCTTATTTGGATCCTAGAACAGAAAAAAGACATTCGTGGAAAAACCAGTGAAATCCAAATAAAGTCTGGAGTTCCTAGTACTGTGCCGATGTGATTTTCTTAGCCTTAATAAATGTGCCAAGGTTATCCAAGCTGTTAACATTAGGGGGAGCTGGATAACAGGTATGAGAACTCTCTCTACTGTCTTTCCCACACTTCTGTAAATCTAAAATTATTTCAGAATACAAAGTTAAAAAAATTGGGAGATAACGAACGCATGATTTTTTAGCCACTAAGGTTGTGGTGATTTGTTACACAGAAAGAGATAACAAACAGAGTATCCTTATTTGGATCCTAGAACAGAAAAAAGACATTCGTGGAAAAACCAGTGAAATCCAAATAAAGTCTGGAGTTCCTAGTACTGTGCCAATGTGATTTTCTTAGCCTTAATAAATGTGCCAAGGTTATCCAAGCTGTTAACATTAGGGGGAGCTGGATAACAGGTATGAGAACTCTCTCTACTGTCTTTCCCACACTTCTGTAAATCTAAAATTATTTCAGAATACAAAGTTAAAAAAATTGGGAGATAACGAACGCATGATTTTTTAGCCACTAAGGTTGTGGTGATTTGTTACACAGAAAGAGATAACAAACAGAGTATCCTTATTTGGATCCTAGAACAGAAAAAAGACATTCGTGGAAAAACCAGTGAAATCCAAATAAAGTCTGGAGTTCCTAGTACTGTGCCGATGTGATTTTCTTAGCCTTAATAAATGTGCCAAGGTTATCCAAGCTGTTAACATTAGGGGGAGCTGGATAACAGGTATGAGAACTCTCTCTACTGCCTTTGCCACACTTCTGTAAATCTAAAATTATTTCAGAATACAAAGCTAAAAAAAAAACACTTGTGGGTATTACATGTTATCTTTGTAAAATAAAGAGAATATAGCCAATTTGAGGAGAAAAAAAATAAAGCTATCAGGGAGCCACCAGTCTGGTGGTAGAGGTTCAGCAACCAGGCCCTAGGGCTCACAGTATGTTAGGCTAGAAAGGGGCAGGCAGCGAGTGTGGTGGTCACAGCCTGATGGGGGTGACACAGGACCAGGCCTTATACCTGCCCTGGGAGTCAGTTCGGTTGAGAAATTCCAGGAATATTTTTTCCCCAGCCTAAGATACTTGTGTCTATTCACTTCCATTTAAATTCCCCCCAAATGTCAACACCGGTTCCAAAACCGAGTTGTTGGCTTGTTCCTCTACCTTTACGGTTTTTGTCTTTGCCATTTCCACCAGCTGGAACACCTCTACTGTCTGCCAGGAGATATCCTCATATATTTCCTTATCAGCTTCAAAAGTGAACTTGCAAGAAAATCTTCATTGGCCCGTCTGTCCTCAATGACATTGTTCAAACCAGAGCCCTCACCTAACTTTACCATTTAGCGCTTCATCCATTTACCAGCTGTATATTGTCAGATAGTTACTTAAACCCTGTTCTATTCGTGTTTCTTCAAACGTGAAATAGGAGTAAGAATCAGTACTTTCTTGATGAATATTCCTTAGGATAATAAATTGGGTAAAACGCTTTCAACAGTTAGGAGGCTGCCTAGCAGACAGTTAAGGACTCATTGCTTTTGTTTGTACATTGTTTTCTCCAGCCCCTCTATCTAAATTCTTGTACCCATCCCTCTCAAATCTGTTTCTTCCAAGAACCTTCATGAGCCATGCTCATTGCACAGACAAAAAGCAAGGACAGGAGACTCTTTGCCAAAGTTAAAAGCGCATCAAACACGCCTAGCATTTATTATTTTAATCACAAACCTACAGACCCCTTAGTACACCCTCCTCGGGACTCGGCCCCAACAATCCAAAGCTGACAACCTTGGGTGTATGGGGTAGGAGGGATGGGGATGGGCAGGGAGTGTCTCTTGATAACTCTGAAATGGGGAAGATTTCTCCAAATGGAGAACTAGGTGGAGGCCAGAGGTTGGGGGTGACCTAGCTTCTGAGTAGGGGGTCAGTAAAAAAATCAGATAAACAAAAGAGGGGGTATATATGTTTTTGCAATCCTCCCCCTAAGCCTCTGCCTTGGTGAGACAGGCTTCCACTTGTTCCTGGGCTGGGGAACTCCCTGGAAAGGCCCCTTCCTTCATCTTGTTCCTCTACATGTTAAAAAAGAGTACCGGGGTGCTGGTTCTGGGAACATGGACCCAGTACCCCCTTATCTCCATCACCTCCCCAATCTACCCTTCAAGAAAGGAGGTAAAACTCTGCCCAAGTGTGGGGGTCTAACTCTCACTCACTCCTGATCTAGGTCTGGAATGTCAACCCACAAGATTTCAAGATCTGCCCCCTTCTTCAAGGGCCAGGTCGGCTTAGAGCCCTCCTAGGTTAAGTCACAATGGTCCCAGGTTAAGGCGGGGGAGCTTAAGTACCACTCCTCCCTGCAGTGTGGAATGATTGGATGGGATGTTGCTAAGAGACGAGGGCTGTGATCTCCACAAAGTTGCCCTATCTTACTGACTCCTCCACACCTGAAATACCTGCGCTGGGCTGTTCCTATAGGGAAAGGGCGGGGCCTGACTCCTCCATTGCTAGAAGGCCAGGACTGAGTTCCCAGGTAAAGGGGTTGGCTCTCATCCTCACTTCTGTTCCTTGCCTGCACAGGGCAGGGTTCACGGGGAAGGGGCAGGGCTTAAACCCCCAGGGTGGGACCTCCATTTTGACTCCTCTTCCTTGCCAGGATAGACTAGACTGTTGGTTCCAAGAGAGGGGATGGAGCAGTATCCTGACACTCTTTATCCCAGGAAACATGGCTAGGACAGTCCCTAGGGGCCAGCGGCTGACCTCATCCTGTCTCCTTCCCTCACCTGGGCAAGGGCGGGTCCCACGGGGCAGGGGTGAGGCTGCGTTCTGCAAGAGACAGGCCCTGATGTCCCTACCTTCTCCACGTCTGAAATACCTGCATTGGCCTGTCCTGTGGGGAAGGGGTGGGGCCTCATCTGACTCCTCCTCCTTGCTTGGTTACAGGGGTGGGGCCTCATCAGTCTCCTCTTCCCCCAGTACACCTGGGCAGGGCAGTCTCATGAAAAGGTGGGGGAAAAGGCGGGGCCTCATCCTGACATGTCCTCCTTTCCTGGGTGGGGAAGTCCCAGGGGAGGGGTGAGGCCTGATCAGGACTCCTCCTCCATGCTGAAGCTGCTGCGGCGACTGCTGGCCTTGGAGACTGCGGGGGATACTGAAGAAAGCAGGGGATCGGAGGCAGCCCGCAGTGGGGACAGGGCGCCCCCTGACAGTCCCCCCACCACCCCCTCCTCCTCCTCCATCAGAATGTCCTCCAGCCCCAGGTGGAAGGGGTCCCCCAGATCCCCCAGGTGGTCGCTGGGAAAGTGCAGGTCCAGAAGGGCATCGGAGGGTGGCGCTGGGGGCTGCTGATGGGGAGTACTCTGGGCAGGTCCCCCCGCTGCATGAAATGTTGCTGTGCCTGGCCTGCCCTCCTCTTCAACATCCAGCTGCTCTGGCTTGAGACTGTCAGAGGCTGAAGTTGTGGCCAGTGAGAGCAGCCCTGGGGTGGGAGGCACTGGCAGACCATGGATCTGGGCCTGCAGTTCTAGCTCCTGCAAAACGTAGGGGGGTGGGTGGTGGAGGTGGGATAAGATGGGGTTCAGAGTCCCTCAGAGGCAGAGGATGTAACAGTTAAAAGGGTAGGCTGCCTGGGTTCGAATTCAGCCTCTGCCACTCACTAGTTGCGTAACTTCAGGCAAGTTGCTTACCGTCTCTGAGCCTCAGAGTCCCAACCTAGAAAGTGGGTATAATAATGGTCCCTGTCTCACAGGATTGTTGTGATTAACTTAGTAAATGGAGACAAGGCTCTTGGTCATAGTGCATGGCACAAGATAAAACACCGTGTCCGTTAACCAATATTCATTATTATTATTGCTAATGTTATGATTACTACTTATCATCATCATGTGAGTCAGGAAGCCCGGGGATCCCCCAAATATGCCAGGCGGAGAAATCCTAGCCTGTTCTCCCTCTGCCTCTGCCTCCAGGAAGCCCCCCTCACCCCTGCCACCGCCTCCTCCTTCCAGACCTGAATTCGGAGCTGCAGGCTGCGGTTGGCTTGCTCCAGGGATCGCTGCCGGCTCTCCAGGTCTTTGGAGCGCTGTTGCTCCTTCTGCAACTTGCGGATGTAATCCACAGAGGCTTTCAAGATGGTGCCCTTGTTCCAGCGCATCTCCCTGTGGGGCCCAAGGGGGAGGAAAGAAGGGAATGCTGCACATGGAGTCTCTCGGGAGCTGAAGGGGGCGATTGCACCAGGTAGATGGAGCACCCCGCCACGTGCCTAGAACTTGAGGCAGAGGGACATCAAGGGTATGGAATGCTCGGATGAAAACCACCTGCCTGGAACCTTCCAATGATGCCCCATCACACCCCGAACCCAGGAAGCCCTCTCTGACCTGATCCCATACTGCTCCTCTTACCCATGACCCTCTGATTCATCTCACTGCGGCCACACTGGCTTCTCAATGCTCCTAGAACATGGAAAATCATTCCCACCTCAGGGCCTCCAGCCCAGCTCTGCCCTCCACCTTGAACACTCTTCTCTCAGACACCCAGATGGCTCCTGCCTCACCTCTTTAGGCTCTTTATTCAAGTACTTCCTCATCAGTTGAGGCCTGCCCTCTCCCCACCCTCCTCACCCCAAACTGTGACCCTCCCCAATATCCCATCTTCCCTCCGTTCTTGATTCCTCTCCACAACACTCATCATAACCACCGGAGTTTACATATTTATCTTGTTTGCTGTCTGTCTGCCCCCACTAAAACATCAGTTCCATGAGGTCAGGGATTTTTGTGCATTTTGTTCCCTCTGGTATCCTCAGGGCCTAGCATGGTACCTGGCACAAAGCAGAAGCAGCTCAATACATTTTTTGAGTAAATAAAGGAGGTACTAAATAAGCGGAAAACTGTCTATGTCGTACAGGGGGGCAGACAACGTGGACCATAGTGTCATGGACCATAATGTCATGCACCTAAAATTTTAGATGGGAACACGGTGAGGGGCTGCAACCCTGCTCAGGGTGAGGAAAGCTGGGTGAGAAAGGGGCAAAGGAGCAGGACTGCCCGGGTGGTTCCCACTTAGGGCAGGCCCACCCGGGAATGACTTTCAGGGAGTGGGGCCCCCACCCCACCTTCCACCGGCCTGGGGCTCCTGGCCCAGACTCACGGGTCACTGGACTTGGGGATGAGGGTGCCCAACTCCTTGATCCTGTCGTTAATGTTGAATCGCCTGCGACGTTCAACTTTGAAGGCGGGGGAGAGAAAGAGAAAGTGGGAAAGAGTCGTCAATAGGCTGAGAAGCGAAGAGGAGAAACTGGGGAATTGGGAGGCTGCTGCAGGGAGAGGCCCCCAAGGAAGGCCGGGCGCAGAGCGAGGCAGGGCTGCACGGCACGTGGGCAGGAGCACGCGCTCTCACTCACTCAGGTTGTGATTGTCTTTCTTCTGCCGTTCCTTCAAAAGGGCCTTGGCCTCTGTCTCTGGAAGAGAGTGCAGGAGGTGGTCAGGGCCTCTGGGTCTGGGAAAGATGACAGACGACGGTGGGCAGCATGTGCAGCCGCTGGGGTAGGCTTTGGTGGGCGCAAGCAAGCGAAGTGCCACCATTTTTACAATTTTTAAAGAAGCCATGGTGACAGGCCACTTGTTAAACCCGAGGAGAGGGAGTGGAGTGAAAGTAGGACCACGGGCCATATGGACAAAGATGGCAAACAGCCCCCATTTCTGTCTGTTTAAACCCTCTTCCCTTAGAATCAGGCCTGACCCCCAGACCTGGTAGATATGGGGCTCACCCTGGGGTATATGATAATTGCACGGGGCCAAGACCCTGGCCCTTACCAGAGATCTCCCGTTTGATATTCGGCAGCTCAGCTGGACAGGAGTTGCTGACGGTGATGGCTGGCGTGGCCACGCCCTGACTACTGTACACATCAAGCAGATTCCCTGACACAGGCAGCTGCAGGCAGGGAGAGTGGAAAAACGATGGTTGGAAACAGACCCCAGGCTCGGCCCCTTCTTCGACCAGGTTCCTGACCCTCCACTCACCCCAAAGATGGGCCCCCTCATGCAAGGATTGGCTGGCTCAGCATGGGAACCCTTCCTTCTCCTTCAAGGGAATTTCACACAGCCACTCAACAGGGAAGACAGGGTCAAGGGGACCTACCCTGCTTTGCTGGGGGACTGGAGCCTGCCTGGCCTGCTCATCGTGTCCCCACAGCCCCTCGAATCCCCCAGTGACTTCTGAAGCCCCTCTCCCAAACCCCGGCACTGGCTCTGAGAAGTGCCAGAAAACCACCCTTCTCAGGTCTTTGTCAGCTCCAATGCAACATTTCAGCCCCTCCTAGAGCTACATTCCAACTCAGCATTCTTGGAACACTCCAACCCAGTCTTCTCAGACCTTGGGAAATTGTCATGGCAACATTCCACCCAAAATCTGGCCTTTTGGAGAGTTCCAGCCCAACCTCCAGTCTTTTGCTGTGACTGCGTTGCATACAGTCTCAGGCTGCCATGCACCGAGGTTCTGATCTGGCACCCTCTTGCACATTCTGATCTCTCAGGATTTCTTGTCCAACTACTCAACAAGCACTGTTTTTATGTCAGCCTAGTTTGCTTTTTTCTTCTCCTTCACACTCTCCTGGATACACCCTAGGGCAACGAACTAATCCATAAGTAATTAGTCCCACCTCTTGATGAGTTTTCATCTCTTGAAACCCCCACTAGTCTGCTGGATCCATCCAATCTCTAGCTGTGCCCAAATCAATGAAAAATTCTGATAAATTGGTACCATTTTTACATGTGCCTCTTTCCTCTTGATAAGCTGGAAAGAAGTAAAGCTACAGCCACTTGGTATGTCCCAAAGCGAGTTATGAGACTCTTGGAATGTTCAGAACCAGAATGTTAAAATTCATTGGTGCATCTCCTGCTCTAGGAAGTTTTATCCAGTATTTACAATGACCCAGCCTCTCGGCACAGTTCACTGTAAGAGATGTGGTATGTTCTAGTCACTTCAAGGTCCAACCACATCAAATCTGGACACCTTTGGCATATCATGTTCCAATCACTTCATGGTCTAGGTGTGTCTTCATGACCTGAATGTCCTGGTACATTCAAAACGCAACAAGATAATCTGTATAACGGAGAGCTTCTCTGTTAATTTTGGCCTATGTTGTTAGAAATAAGATTATACCTTGCATGTTTAGAATAAGTTTCTGTCCATCTCTGCACTAAAAAATTTAGAGAGTTACAAGCTCTAAAGTGCTATAGAGAAACATCACTTAGAGGAGAAAGGTGGAAGTGTATTTATGTTGGAGTGTAAGCATGTGTGGAAGCCTCGCAGCACCAGGACTTGGCCCTGTTCTCAGAGCATCCTCTATCCATTCTCTACCTGTCCTGCTTCAAGAGTTCCAGCTGGCCTGCTGTGAAGCCAAGAGCTACTTTGGAGTGCTGGCTGCAGGATTAAGCCAATTCTCAGGCAACTGACTCAGTTCTCAATGGCCATTTCTTCTAAAAATTTTCTTTTGTGTGTGGGGGAGGGTGTGGGTCTTGGGATGGGGGTGAATTTGAGGTTTAAAGTTTAAACTAGAAATAAGATGATGTGGTCTGCTTGCTCTCTGTTTAGATAGGCTTTAAGACCAATTGGATTTACATGGAGGCCAGGCCAGAGAATGGTAATCGATGACTTGTGTGCAGACAAGCATTTATCCAGGTTGCATTGTCCAAATTGGTTTGTTAAAGCTCCAGGTTAGGTTCTTACACAAAGAAAAACATTCAGAAAACATGAGACAAGTTTAGGAAAACTTAATAAAAAGAAACCTGTCTTGGGGCTTCCCTGGTGGCGCAGTGGTTGAGAATCTGCCTGCCAGTGCAGGGGACACAGGTTCGAGCCCTGGTCTGGGAAGATCCCACATGCCGCGGAGCAACTAGGCCCGTGAGCCACAACTACTGAGCCTGCGCGTCTGGAGCCTGTGCTCCGCAACAAGAGAGGCTGCGATAGTGAGAGGCCCGCGCATCGCGATGAAGAGTGGCCCCCGCTTGCCGCAACTGGAGAAAGCCCTCACACAGAAACGAAGACCCAACACAGCCAAAATAAATAAATAAAAATAAAGAATTATTTAAAAAAAAGAAAAAAAAAGAAACCTGTCTTACACTCAAAACAAACAAACAAAATGCTACAAGAGTCCCACTTCTTGGTCCCTCCCACAATGAAGCTTGAGTGCTTCGGTATGCCCTAATAGCTCCATGAAGTCCCCACCGTGTATATATCAAAAACTACAAGGTTCACCTCTCCATGCAGTTCAACATGGCCCCAGGGCACTGTTGTGGCCCATTCTCAACATACAGCCTCTATCTCTATCTCAGTACAATCCAAGGTGACAGTCTCTTATGTACACAGCTAGCCCGGGTGTATATAAGATATCCCTCAGTGATAGAGGGATGTGCTAATTTTTAGACCAACCTCCCATCTCAGGGCCTCACCGTGCTGGGGAGCTGCAGCCCCGTGGTGCCTCCGGGCAGATAGCTGAGCATCTCATCGTTGTAACTGGACTCCAGGCTGATGATCTCATCGATGACATCATCAATCTGGGAGAAGACATATGGAAGAGCCTTAGAAGAAGTTGGGGCAGGGGGAGCATGGGCGGGTCGTCTGCAGCCACTCACCTCCTTCTCCGAGCTAGACCCGATGGTGAGCAGCGCCATGGGGCTGTTGGGAGCACTGCCAGTGGGGCCAGTAGCGTGGGCAGCCTCAGGGGCGGGGAGTGGCTGGGCACTAGCAGCCCCCGGTGGCGGGGTGAGGGCCTGGGACGCCAGCTTGGGCCCAAGTGTGGTGGACAGGTACTGCTTCACCTGCTGCCGGCGCGCCTGCTGCAGGTGGTAGCGCGTCGGGTTCTCCAGATGGGTCTGCACCTGTGGAATGCGGGGGAGACAGGATGGGAGGGAACAAGGTAGAACAGGGCTCAGAGGGGTGACTCTGAGCCCCAGCTTGCCCCTCAGAAGTCATCTGTTCCTAGGCTCAGGATGGCAAACCAGGCCCAGAATCTGAGAACCCTCTCCCGCCCCCAAATACTGATTAAAGTCTCCCCTAGGACCCAAACTCCCTTTCTCAGAGATCCCTCACAGCCCTCAAGATCTACCCATGGGTGGCAGAATCCTTCAGAGTTTCTGGAGCACCCTGTCACAGTCCCCAAGAGGCCCCCCGCAAAGCCTGTGACCCCACCTAACAGACGTGGGAACTGTACATGGCTTCCCAAGGCACTCCACTGGCCAAAGAATTCCTAATGCATAACCATATGTGAAGTGCTTCCTACAAAGCCACTTCACAGACTCCAGGGCCCACTCAGGGCACTCATGAGCCTCCATGATCCACCAAGACATCCTATGGCCCCCAAGAACCCCTCACAACTCCACAAGAACGTCTTGGAAACCCTAAACACAATGGGATACTAGCACAGCCCCCTTTTAACAGTACCTGAGACCTTCCTTAGAGCCCCTAGGACCTCGTCCCAAAGCCACCAGGACCAATCCTCAGTCACCAGGAGGCCCTCCCAGGGCCTCTGGATGTCACCTTACCTTGAGCACCTCCCTGGGCACCTGAGCAGGGGGAGGACGACCCAATGTGTGGCCCCCAGCAGAGACGCCAACCACAGAGATGGCAGGAGAGGCAGGTGCAGGACTAGGGAAGGGAGAGGCTGCAGCCTGTTCCCGACGCTCACGCCTCTCCTGCTCCTGGGCCTGGGCCCGCATTAGCTGCTGCCGCAGCAAGACCCGCGATGAAGAAGATGACGACATGGCAGGGGTCCTGGAGCCCCCTGCAGAAGATGATGCAGAGAGTGTAGCTGGGGCGGCTGGTGTGGCCTGCAGTGATATTGGGAGGCTGTGGAATGGGAAATACGGGGCCACAGGTAAGCTAAAAGTCTCGGCCCAAGCCTAAGAAGTCATAGTGCGATGGAGCAGACATAGGAACCTGGCCTGTTCTCTGCCTTCAGAAGCCACAATGTGGAGGGGAGATAAAGGAACCAGACCTGGTCACAGCCCTCAGGGGTCACAGTCTGGTGGGGTAACTTTAGCCCTCAGTCCTTATGGTGAAGCCTGGATTTGGGCCTGTTCGTATATCAAGCGGAGATACCATTACTGTTCAGCTCTGCGAGCTATTTAAAGGAGAGCAGAAGGAAACAGAATTGAGGTTGTGGGAGTAGATACGGACACAGAGGGCTCATTAAGCTCAATTTGGGGCTGGAGATGCTCCCTGAGCTCCTGGGAGTGGGCATCAGGCTATATGGGCAACCGCAGGCCCTTCTTCCTCCCCTGCCTGGGCCTCTGGTCCCAGCAGCTAGTCAGTCTTGAAAATCTCAGCGATTTCACAATCCTCTCTTCCTGCCCCTCTTCCAGGTCCCCTCCCCTCTCTTAGAGCCCAGGCCCATGACTCAGCACATTTAGACTTCCAAGCTTGGGGGAAAGAAGAGACCAGCAGGGGTTCTTCAAGGGCTGGGAGTGGGTGAATTTGTTGAGTTGGGGGGAGGGTGACCAGGGGTTATGGGAACGGCTCCGCCTACTTGGGGGCTGGGCTTGATCAGGCCACGCCCTGTGTCTGGGAACTCCAGGCACGCTGCAATTTTAATCTATGAATGGATGTGCAGGTGGGGGAGGAAGCAAGGGAGATTTTGTCTGAGATACTAGAATCCTAGCTTGGCCTCCTGCTTTCCACATGCTCTTTCTGGCTCTTAATTTTACTATCTGAAAAATTCAGGCTGGTGAGAGAATGGGTTGGACTGGCACTGAGGGCCTCTGCCCATCAAGAGGGGATGGAGGGGCCTGAGGAATCAGAAGGGGAGTCAGAGAGAGGAGACATACCTTGAGCGTAGCGATAGGGGTTGGCTTTTGAGCTCGTAGAAGCTGTCAGGATCAAGGACGTTTTCTAATTCGATGTCAGCAACAATCCCCGATTCCGGAAGCAAAGAGTTCAGGCTGAGGGTGGGGGGAAGGCAGGGGTGAGGGTCAGTGATTGTATGGAGACGTCATTCCCCTGAGAGAGACAGAGACAGAGACAGAAGAGAAAAGAAGAGAAGAGAAGCATACACCAGGAGAGGGGAGAATAGAGTGTATCCCTCACATTCGGCCACTTTGCTGAAACCGCCACCATGAATTCCCATGTCTTCTCCCCTCTCCACTCTCTTTTGCTCCGTGTTACCCATAGGTCCTTAAGATTAAAAATAATAAGCCTGGACCCCAGCTCCTCAATCTAACAATCACCTGGGTGTACAACCTGGGTTTCAGGAGAATAGAAACGAAGAATTGAGGAATGACAATTCACTTTGTGGGATTCCTGACTTTGCATTCAGAGTTCTCCCAGCCCCCACACCCCCCATTGTTTTCCTGGCTGCTGAATGTGAGCCCACATAGGTCCACAGGCATACTGCACGGTAGGGGCTTCCCTCGGCAGAACAGTCCATTGTAACACAAACTGAATGCATCACAAAGAGAACTGGGGTAGCTGATTCACTTTACTGAAGGATCCACTACTTCCCAAAAGAGCTCCCGGCCACCAACCCTGCCCCAGCCAGAGTTTGTGGGATGCGAACACGCATCCAAAAACAAGATGGAAATAACAAGGGCTCCCCTCAGTCCAACAATCTGGATTGACAAGAGGGAGAATTTGGGTGGATGATCTGCTTTATAGGAACATTCTTTTCTTGGTCAGAGGAGCTTGCCCAGCACTCTCCAGTTTTTTCGATAGATCAAAACACAAACACACCTCCAATACCAACACCCACTGACACACAAACTAAGAAGCCATGTACACCAGTCCCTTTCAACTATCGCCACTACTGTGATGATCTAGGTTGTTATAAAGGCATCAGGAGATGGTAAATTCATATATTGAAAGGCTCCTGCTCAACCCTCCATGCTGGCTGCAAGACACTAGTGTGTAGGGGACATTAACATGCAGGCAGATAGATATGCATCCTTGAATCTAGTCAAAGATTTAGAATCCTGAGATTGTCGTTGACTTGCCCCTCCCCAAGAATCTGTCTTCCTCCCTTTCCTCACTCACAGACGGGGCCCTAAAACCACCCCAGGAAGTCGGGAAGAGGAAGCTGGGGAGCCGCTGAGCTCAGCACAATCCCAGACAGAAAGTAGGCAAAGCCCCCTCCCATGCTCACACTTCGATTGCACAGAAGTTGGAAGAGGTGGGCACTGGAATGGGCACGGTATGGACAGAGAGGGCTGGGGCTTCCAGGCCCGCTGATGGAAGTAAGGCTAAGAGGTCAGAGAGGACCCACCCAGGCAGGGATGGTGCAATTGGTGCTCATTCCAGCTCTAGGGTCAGATTCAAGATTGTCTCCAGGGCCTGAAAGACAGACTGGGAAGGTGAGATAAAAAAAACCCCTCTGTGTCTGTGTGTGTGTAGGGGGTGAAAAGAGCTGGCTGAGAGGCTAGGGCAGGTGGCAGCAGGAACAAGACCCTCCTCTGGGTTCCAAAATAAGGTCTGAGGCCTTCTCTGGGCTAAGAGGTAGCACCATCTCCGTTGCCTGTCTGTCTGACTGTTTCCCATTCAAGCCCCTATGGGGTGTGGGAAGAGGGCTTTTCCACTACCCAGCTGGATGGGTGGGCAGGTGAAGGGATTATTCTGATCAAGTCTTGATGAATGTTGCTTTTCTTGTTCACTCACACACACTCACAAGGCTGGTCCCACGCAGTATATCCGAGATACCCCCAAATCCCTCCAGAGTCATTTTATCCCCAAACGCAGCCTCCAGCAACCAGCCACTGGGAGTCACCAAGCTCCCAAGACAGCACCTCTATATCTTAGGACGCCTTCTCTGAGGGAAAAAGTCCCTTAAAAATCAGTGCCTCACCTACAGAGTGCCCCCTCAAACTCATTCCCCTCATATCTGACTCAAAGACCCCAAATTCAGCCTCTAGTCAGAGTCTCAGTCCCCGAAGTTCAGCTACCCTAGACTAGTTTTTGGACACAACAGAATCAGCCCCTCGAGACCCAGTCAAGGGCCCCCCCCCCAAATCTGAACTAGGCCTCCCTTAATGCACTTCCACGACTCCTTTAAGCCTCAGTCCAAGCAAGCCACCGCCAGATTCCTTAGGTGCCCCCACAAGTCGGGCGCCCAGACGTCTTCCAAGACTAGGCCGAGGGCCTCCAATCACAGTCCTGGGCCCCCGCTGCCCCCAAATCAGGCCCCCGGGAACCCCAGTTAGCACTACCGGTCCCAGGCGGTCCCGCACCTGAGCAGCTGGGCCGAGTCGGCCGGCCTGCGCTCCTCCAACAGCAGGAACACGGCTCGAGGACCCTCCGCGCTGGCCTCTACGCCGTCCCGAGCTGGCTCGGCCGCATGAGACATGACGCCCGGCCCCGGGCGAGCCCTGCCAGGCCGGTCGGGCCTCGGCCCGGTCCCCCTAACAAAATAAGAGTCCCCCTCCCCCGCTCGCCACCGCCTCCTCCGCTAAGCCATGGAGCAAGCTCTGCGCGGGCGGGCGGCGTCGGGGAGATGGGATGGGCTGTGAGTCATCCCCCGCCCAGAACGGACCAACACCCCCCCCCCCAACCTAACCCCGGACGACCGCCCTCCTCCCCCTTGTCCTCTTCCCCCTCCTCCCTGGGCTGGGGAAACTCCACAGGAAGTGACCGCAGAGCGAATAGACAGCTCGCTGGGCCACGCCCTCTGGGTGAGGCGGCCAATCGTTGAGGGGTGGCTCAAGGGCCCGCCCTAAGCTACGCCTCCGAAGCCGAGAGAGAACCAGATTCCGCCGGCCCTTATTCCGAGAAGGGGGCACCGAGGCCACGCCCTCAGAGACAGAGGCAAATCAATGAGAGGTAATGAGATTGAACCACGCCTCCTCTTCTCAAATTATCCCTCCGCAAGATATTAAGCCGCTCCTTGGGTCCTCTGCGCCTGCGTACTGATGGCCAGTCTGCGCGCGGAGGGTCTCCAGGAGACGCTTCTAGCTGCGGAAACGCGCCCTCTACAGGCCAATATACGTAGTATCCACTCCCTAAACCGCGCTCCAACCCTGATCTAGCGGTGCCTCCTCAGCCAAACCCATAGCCTTGAGGCCTAGGCAGCTACATTCCCGGAAGGTGCGCACCAGAAACCCCACCCTTTCGGTACCTACAGTCCAGCCGCCCAGCTGGTCTTCCTGGAAGCGGTCCGCCTACTCTATGTCATTTAGAGCGGTTGTTGTACTAGGTCGTTGCGCTGCACTGTAGGTGCTTAGTGAATCCTTGACGGATGAATGAGTGGAAGGATGGAAATTAGATCTGGCCCCTTCTGTGGTTGACTTCTGGAATTATAAAGACCAAGGTTAGAATATGGGCAAGGGACTTCCCCTCTCTGAGCCTCAGCTTTACTGGCCTGTCAAATGGGGGTCATAATACCTGTTTGACAGGGTTGTTATGAGGATTGGAGGTAATTTTTTTTTTTAATTTATTTTTATGTATTTATTTATGGCTGTGTTGGGTCTTCGTTTCTGTGCGAGGGCCCTCTCCAGCCGTGGCAAGCGGGGGCCACTCTTCATTGCGGTGCGCGGGCCTCTCACTATCGCGGCCTCTACTTCTTGCGGAGCACAGGCTCCAGACGCGCAGGCTCAGCAGTTGTGGCTCACGGGCCCAGCCGCTCCGCGGCATGTGGGATCCTCCCAGACCAGGGCTCGAACCCGTGTCCCCCGCATCAGCAGGCAGACTCTCAACCACTGCGCCACCAGGGAAGCCCGAGGTAATTTTTGAATAGTGCTAGCAGGTTGTTTGGCATACAATACTCTCTCCAAAAATTGATTCACTCATTTGTGCACTGATGTAACAAACATTTATTGAGCTCCTCTGTGTGCTAGATACATGCAAGCCGGCTTGCACACAGCAGAGGGTCCCACCCATACCTTCAGATGCACAGTCAGCTCACAAAATACCCAGACCTACAACCTTCCCTTTATCCCTCCCAACATCCCGAGACCATGCCCATCAGTTGGACCACTGGGAACTTCGCTGAGCGCCCATTTGCCTTGCACCTTCCTGTATTGGCACCCTTATTTCCCAAGTTGGCTTGGTAAACACGCACATCCCCATACGCTCACACACAAACATTACCCACATAATAAAGACAGTTCTTTAATCTTTAAAAAAATCAATACATTACCAGTAAAAATTGCAAAATGGAACTTGTAGACCTGATGTTAAAATTCCTACGGTGCCTTAAATACACAAGAATATCTAATTTTATAAAAGAAAAAGAAAGAGGAAGGCGTCATCTTACCAGATTCAAAATGTCTGACAAAACTCTAGTTATTAAAACATTGTGGGACTTCCCTGGCAGTCCAGCGGTTAGGACTCCACGCTTCCACTGCAGGGGGCGCGGATGGATCCCTGGTCGGGGAACTAAGATCCCACGTGCTGCGCAGCCAAAAATAATAAAATAAAATAAAATAAAATAAGCACAGGGAAATATAACCATAAAAAGAAGCATCGTGATATGGGAGTAGGAATAGAAAACTAGATCAATGGTACAGAAAAAAATCGAAAAATCGACCCAGGTATTGTGGGAATTCATAAATGACAAAAGTGATATTTCAAGTCACTGGGAGAGAGATGGACTATTTACTAAAATAGTTTGGGGAGAAATGACTGTCTTTTGGGGGGAGGGATTAGATTCCTAATTTACTCAATTCAGAAAAATTAATTCCAGATTGGCTAAAGACCTAACCATTAAAAAAGAACCTATAAAAAATATCAGAACAAAATATGTTTGGAGACTATGTTTAAGTCTTTGGCAAAAAAGAAGGCCTTCTTAAGCAGGATACAAAAAGCAAAAGCTATAAAGAAAAGTAACAATAAGCAACATTTATCAGTCATTCTTGGCACTTTATCTGTATTCATTCATTTTAATCCTCACAACAGACCTCTGAGGAGGGTTCCATTTATTTTCCCAACCTACAGATTAGGAAACCAAGGTACAGCAAAGTTAAGTCACTTGCCCTAGGTCACACCAGTTTATAAAACCTGGGATTGGAACCCAAGCACACTTTTTTTAAAAACAATTTTTTGTATTTTTCTTAGTTTGAATGAGCCTGCCATCTTTTTTCCCATTTATTTATTTATTTTATTTATTTATTTTTGGCTGCATTGGGTCTTCATTGCTGCGTGCTCTCTGTCTCTGTCTTTCTCTCTCTCTGGAAGCTGGGGTTTCACTGCAACACAACTAAGGGGTGGGGTGAATGGGAGATATGTAGGGAGAAGAGAGGGCAGTTGGATGGTGAAATTAGGGATGTTTATAGAGAGATGTGAGGGGTGATTGAGGGTGGTTTGGGGTGAGGTTGGGGTCTATTACAGGACAGTTGGCACACAACTAAAGGACCACGTCTTCAGGAGGAATGGGGCTGCTAGAGGACAGTTTAAGAGCGCAGGTGGCAGCTATTGGAGGGTAAATTGGGAATACTCCTGGGGGGTTGGAAGATGGTTTGAGATGCAGTTGGAGGGACTATGGAAGGTTAGTGTGTGGTCTTTTGTAGTTTAAGGAGTTGTTAATAGAACTGTTAACTGTCATAGGATAGTGTGGTAGCCTAATGGCCCCCCAAAAGATATCCATGTCCTAATCCCTGGAACCTGTAAATGTTACCTTATATGTAAAAAAAAAAAAAAAAGTTTTGCAGATGTGATTAAATTAAGGATTTTCAGATAGAGAGATTATCCTGGATTATCTGAATGGAACCTAATTGTAACCCCTAATTGTAACCCCTTATAAGAAGAAAGAAGAGAGACAGATTTGACAAACCATAAAGGAGAAGGCATTGTGACCACAGAAGCAGAGATTGTAGTGATATGGCCACAAGCCAAGGAATGCCAGCAGCCACCAGAAGCTGGAAGAGGCAACAAACAGATTCTCCCCTAGAGCCTCCAGGGAGAGTATGGCCCTGCTGACCCCTTGATTTTGCCCAGTGGAATTGATTTTGGACTTCTGGCCCCCAGAACCATGAAAGAGTAGATTTCTTATTTTTTTTTTAAATTTTTGGCCGTGCCACGCAGCATGTGGGATCTTAGTTCCCCAGCCAGGGATCGAATGCACTCCCCCTGCATTGAAAGTGTAGAGTCTTAACCACTGGACCGCCAGGGAAGTCCCATAGATTTCTTATATTTTTAATCCACCAAATTTGTGGTAATTAGTTACAGCAGCCACAGGAAACTAATATAGATTTTGGTACCTGGATATGGGATGCTGCTGTGTCTTAGTCTGCTTGGGCTGTCATAACAGAATACCACAGACTGTGGTATTAAACAACAGAAATTTATTTTCTCACAGCTCTGGAGGCTAGAAGTCCAAGATCAAGGTGCCATCTGGGTTGATTTCTGATGAGAGCAGCCTTCCTGACTTGCAGATGACTGATATTTGCTGTGTCCTCACGTGGTCTTTCCTTTGTGCATGTGCACTCCTGGTGTCTCTTCCTCTTCTCATAATGACACCATTCCTATTGGATAAGGGCCCCACCCTTATGACCCCATTTAACCTTAATCATCGGCTTAAAAGCCCTATTTCCAAATACAATCATATTGGGGGGTTAGGGCTTCAACAAATGAATTGGGGGGGGGGTGAACACAATTAATTCCATAACGTGTTGCAACAAATACCTAAAAAAATTGAAGTGGCTTTGGAATTGGATAGTGGGTAGAGGCTGGAAGAATTTTGAGGCACATGATAGAAAAAGCCTAGATTGCCTTGAATAGACTGCTAGTAGAAATATGAATGTTAAAAGCACTGCTGGTGAAGGCTCAGAAGGAAGTGAGGAGCACAGTAGAGAAAGCATACATTGTCTCAGAGAATACGTATATCATCATAAACAGAATATTGGTAGAAATATTAATGTTACAGGTGCTGCTGTTAACAGGGCTCAAGGAAATGAGGAACATGTTATTGGAAACTGGAGAAAAGAAAATCCTTATTATATAAGGCAGAAAACTTAGCTGAATTGTGTCCTACAGTTGTGTGGAAAGCAGAGCTTGTAAGTGATGGACTTGAATATTTAGCTGAGGAGATTTCCAATGAAAATCTTGAGGTACTGCCTGGTTTCTTCTTGCTGCTTATAGTAAAATGTGAAAGGAAAGAGATAAATTGAGGGAAGAACTGTTAAGCAAAATGGATCCGAGATTTGATGATTTGGAAAATTCTCAGGCTGTCCAGATTGCAAAAGACATAAAATTTAGGAGATTCATTGTCAGGAAAGTATGCTCTGGAGAGAAAGCCAAGGGTGTGGCTGGACAGCCTTTTGCTAGTACTAAAGAGATTTTGTGTGTGACTCATGGATCCTCTCAACCATCTCAGTAGAAGTCAGGAATAGAGATGGGATTATCCATGAAAAATTTGAGGAGGACCCTCTTGTCTAATGATGTGAATCCTTGTGCCTTCCATGGGAGATCCAAAAGATTTTTCAGAATGTTATACTGATGGAAACATTGCCTGATTGGCTTGGAAAAAAAAAAAAAAACAGAGACAGGATGAAATGAAGGAAGGATTTTGGACTCCCAAAATTTTACTGGAAGGATACAGGCTAAAACTACTCAGCAGGAAACATGTGCTACCTTTCAAGGGAAAGAAAGAATGACTCTGAGGACACAGCCTTGAGCCAGAGGTAGAGCATCAAGCCACAGAGGATTTATTATTCCCAGGCCTTGAAACTGAATGAAACTTGCACTGCTGGATTTCACCATTTCCTGGGACCAGTGACACCTTTTTTTCCTTCCGTTTTCTCCCTTTTGGAATAGGAATGTCTATAACTCTCAGCCTATGCCTGTCCCACCACTGTGTTTTGGGAACAGATAACTTGTTTTCTAGTTCCACAAGTCCAGAGATGGAGAAGAATTTTGCCTCAGGGTGGATCATACCCAGAGGCTCACTCATACCTGATTTAGATTATTTAAATGATGAGATTTGAAACTTCTGAGCTGATGATATTAAAGTCAGATTTTGAACTTGAGTTGATGCTGTAATGGGTTGCAATTTTGGGAGTATTGGGATAAGGTACATGTGTTTTTCACATAGAGTGGATGTGCATCTTTGGAGGCCAAATGGTGTACTGTTGTAGGCTGAATGATGCCACCACCAAAGATATGCACATCCTGATTCCTGGAACCTTTGAATGTAACTTAGATGGAAGAAAGAGAAGAAAAGAAAAAGAAAAGGGACTTTGCAGTTTGTAGATGTGATTAAGGTAAGAATTTTGAGATGGGGAGATTATCTTGGATTATCCAGGCAACTCTAATCGTAACCATAGTGTCCTCGTAAGAGGGAGGCAGAGGCAGATTTGACAGAAAAGAAGGCAATGTGACAATCAAGCAGAGATTGTAGTGATGTGGCCACAAGCCAAAGAATGCTGATAGCCACCAAAAGAGGGAGAGGCAACAAGCAGATTCTCCCCTAGAGCCTCTGAAGGGAGCATGACCCGGCTGACACCTTGATTTTGGTCTTTTGGCCCCCAGAACTGAGAGAATAAATTTCTTATGTTGTTTTTAAATATTTCTTATGTTTTAAACCACCAAATTTGTGGTAATTCATCACAGCAGCCACAGGAAGCTAATACAGATGGCTTAGGGGTAGATTTGGGGTTGTTGGAGGGGCTTAGGGGTATGCTTGGAGGTGATTGAGGGCAGTTTGAGGGTATAACTGGGGCATTTGAAAGTGTTTGGGTACAGTTGGAGCCATCAAAGGGAAGACTGAGGTGGGGTTGGGGGAGTCACCAGAGGGTGGTTTGGAGGTGTGGTTCTTGAAGGGTGGTTTGGGTGGTACGGTTGGAGAAAATTGGAAGATGTTTTGTGGATGTAGTTGCATGTCCCTTGGAATCCATGGGGAGATTGGTTCCAGGACACCCCCATGTGTGAACACCAAAATCCAAGGATGTGCAAGTTCCTTATATAAAATGGCATAGTACAGTTAGCCCTCCCTATCCCTGGATGTGGGACCAGTGGATATGGAGGCCGACTGTAATTTAAGACAGCTATAGCTGTCATTGAAGAGTGGTTTGGAGGTATAGTTTGGGGCTGTAGCTGTGGGACCAAGGGAAGGTAGTTAAGGGGTATTTAGAGGCAGAGTTGGGGGCTCTCGGAAGGGAAATTTGGGGGGGCGACGTTTGTAATTGTTGGAGAGTAGTTTGGGATTAGAGTTGGGTATCATTGAAAGGGCACTTTGGGGATATTCTTGAGAGTTAGAGGGCAGCTTGAGGGTAAAGTAGGGTCAGTTGGAAGGTTTGGGGGTGAAGGTGAGGACCTGGTTGGGTAGTTTAGTGAGGAAGTTTGAGGGTCAACAGTGTGGTTTGGGGATATAGTTGAAGGCTGGCGGGTACAGTCTGGGATGCAGTTTAGCGGCCTGCTTTGAGGTCTGGATGTCAGAGGGATTTTATGTGTTATAGTTGAGGAGCTATTAGTGGGTGATTTGGGGGGCAGTGAAAGATCATTGGACGGAATACTATTCTCAGCAATAGAAGGAATAAACTGCTGATACATGCTACAACATGACTGAACCTCAAAAACATTATGCTAAGTGAAGGAAGCCAAATACCAAAAATCCACATATTGGATTTAAAAGGCAAGTCTATAGAGACAGAAAGTAGATTAGCAGTTGCCTGGGAGTGGGAATGGGAACAGAGATTAAATGTATTTGGTGCCGCAACTAAGACCTGATGCAACCAAATTAATTAATTAATTAATTAATTGAAAAAGGTATTTGGGCATGAGGGATCTTACAGGGATAATGAAAATGCTCTAAAACTGGATTGTGGTGATTGTTGCACACTTTGGTAACTTTACTAAAATAATTGAATTGAATTGCATGCTTAAAATGAGTGACATTTATGATATGCAAATTATACCTCAATTAAGTTATTTTAAGAAAAGATCATTGTCACAACAATGTGAATGTACTTAATGCCACTGAACTGTACACTTAAGACTGGTTAAAATGGTAAATTTTATGTTATGGATATTTTACCACAATAAAGAAAAATGTAATAACTGCAAAAAAAAAAAAAAAGAAAAGATCGTTGGAGGATGCTTTGTAATATATTAGAGTCACTGAAGAATGATTTAGGGTGTGGATAAGAGTCATTGGAGGGCTTGAGGGACACATTTGGGGTCACGGGAGTATGATTTGGAGGTTCAGTTGGGTAACTACAGAAAGTTAGTGGTTATGGAGGTTTGTTGAGGACTGTTGTAGAGTCCCTCAACTTCGGGGTCGGAGTTTGGATCAGTGGAATGTGGTTTGGAGGTGGAGAGGGTGTTGGAGGGTAGTTTGAAGTGTGGTTGGGGGATCCACCTTGAGTAGTTGGGAGTACATGGGAGTTTTGCCAGGAGTGGGGTTGGTCAGTGGAAGGTTTGGTGGTGTTGGTGGTGGTGGGAGTTCATGGAACATGGGTTGGAGTTAGAGCAGGTGACTGTTGGAATTGATCTGGCGTGCAGGTGGGGGACACTCCAAAGGTAGTTGAGAATGTTTGGGGTGGTGTTGAGGGCTCTTTAGTGCCATTTGGGGATCAATAGAGTGTGGTTAGGACGGTACATGGAGAGTGGTTTAGGGTCATGGAGGGTGTTTTGGGTGCATATTGGGGGTAGATGGAGGGTGATTTGGAAGTGCTCTTCGGAGGTTAACAGTTTCAGGGCTGATTGTAGATGGTTTGGGGGAACAACTTGGGGGTATTGGAGGGTAGCTTATTTGTACAGCTTGGGTGTCCAAGGAAGGCAGATTGGGGGTACTGCTTTGGGATCAATGGACAATAGTTTGGGGATACAATTTGGGAGATGATGGAGTGTGGTTTGGAGTGCATTTGGGGCACCGGAGGGTAGTTGGGGGAATTTAGAAGTGTGGTGGTGGCTGACAGAAGGCAGTCTGTGGGTAGTTCTTGGGTGTTCATTGCGCGGTGAATTGGGGTGAGGGGCGCTAGTCTGATCACTGAGGGGGCGTGGCCTCGGTAGGGGACAGCTCCACTGCCCTCGAGAAAGCGTGTGCGCAAGCGCTCCGAACTGGTTCGGTCCTGGCGCTCCCAGGGCAGGGAAAGAAAAAAAAAAGAAAAAGAAAAAAAAAAACAACAACAAAAAAAACGAAGACCCGAACTGGCGCCTGCGCACTTGGCCTCCGCCGCTGCTGTGGTCTCGCGCCCCGCCCCCTGTCTCTACCCCCCCGTACCCCGCCCCTCCAGGCTCGCGCTCAGCGGCGGAGGTGGCGGTGCCGCTGGGAGCGGACAGACTTGAGTTGAAGGTGGGGGGCCGGGGTCCACTGCCCTCGGTCGAGCGGCTGCTACCCTCCCA
Source organism: Balaenoptera ricei (assembly GCF_028023285.1). Taxonomy (NCBI): domain Eukaryota; kingdom Metazoa; phylum Chordata; class Mammalia; order Artiodactyla; family Balaenopteridae; genus Balaenoptera; species Balaenoptera ricei. Next base: position 44,507,785 of record NC_082660.1, read on the forward strand.
CCCTCCCCGCGCCCCCCATCTGGCCCCCAGGGTTAACAGTCGCACGGCCGAACGCGGCCCACGGGCAGGGCGCGGAAGGGGAGTAGGCACGAGCCCGGGAACGAGCTGGGGGCAGCGAGGGAGGGGCGCTCCCACCACTCTTTCAGGCCTGCACCGACCCCGCCTACGCCACGGGGCGAGGACCCTCGGTGAGTAACGCCCGCTTGGGGTTGGAAGGGAGGAGACGGTGGGGTGAAGGCCCGGAAACGCCGACCGGCGATGTACCTGCTCGCGCACCCCCGACCTCTGACTCCGTGGTCTCCCCCTCGACCCCTGCCTTACCTGGCTACATCTTTTTTTAACCTCGAAACCCGGCCAGTCTTGGCCCCAGGAGCTCTGGTCTGACCCCTGACCTAACCATATTTTGGCCTGGTGTGATCCTCAACCCCTGTTTTGTACCTCTAAATCCAGTCCTGACCCCAAACCCCATCCAGTTATGTTCTCAGGATCCTTGACCTGACCCCAGATCCTTGCCTGACCCTGTTCCATCTCTGAAGCTCATCTTGCCTTGTCTTGATCTCCCCGGTTTCCGTCCTGATGCTTGACCTGCCTATTCTCTTGTCCAGTCCCTGAACCCCTTCCAGTCATGTCCTGTACCCCTAACCCCAGTCTGATCCAGGTCTGTCCCGATTCCTGACCTCTGACTTATGTACTTTCTCCCCACCCAGTACTATCCCCCGGGTCCCCCTCCTGTCTCCTGAACTCCATCCTGGCCCACCACCTTTAGACTGTCCCTCTTGCCTCCTGCCATGTCCCTGCCCCCAAACCTATGCTGTTTTCCCTTGTCTTCTCTTGGCCCATCACTGTCCTCGTTCCTATCCTCATTCTGTCCTGGTCTTTTCCTGTTCCTTACCTCCACCCTGAACCTGCTCTTTTCCCTATCCTCTTCCTTGAACCGCTGTCTTGGCCTGCCCCCATCATGTCTTCTGACTACCATTTTATACTGACCCTGATCCCTGCCCTCCTCTTTTGTCCCCTACTGTCCCCTACTTTTTCTCTGGCCTTTGTCCATCCTATCCCCTGGCCAGTGTCCTGGATTCTTCTCTGTCTTATCTTTTGACCTCCATCCTACAACTCTGATTCTGTTTTGTCCCTTATACCCCTTCCTGTCCTGTGTCTTCATTCTGTCCCAACCCCAGGCCCCCTGTTTTGCCCCTTACCATGCCCCTCCACGCTGTTCAGATCTCCCTCCTTCGTAACACCCACTTTCCATCTCCTCTGAGCCCAGAAGGACAGGGGTTCCATTATACCCTGACCATGAACTTGGAGGTTCCACTGTACCTATTATCTCTGAAATTCATCCCAAATGCTTCTCTTAGCATGAGCAAGAGCAAGCAGCCTTGTGGGCCCCGTGAGGCTGAGGGAGTTTTCACATGTGATTTCCCCCACCCAGTGATCTCACACAGAGCTTGCATTTCTCTCCCTGCCCCAGGAGGGCATGGAACTGTTCCTGTGCCCGCTACCCTCTCCAAGTGTGAAAGAACACCCTAAATTATTCAGTGACTCTCTGGGAGTCTGTGAGGTCTGGGTCATGTTTCCAGCCTTGCTAGGTTGGGGGCTGCCCCATGTAGGGGTGGGGGACTCAGGGGTATGTGTGAGTCTTCTAGGTCATGTTACCCCCATCTCCTGGTCTTGATCCCAGGTGCAGTGATCCCTGCTTTCCTGGCCTGGAAAAAAGTCCATCCTAGGCCAGAGGCTTCAGGGCTTGGTAGGGGTAGGATGGGGGCAGGAGTTTATCCTCCTCCTGTCAGCAGTAAGCAGTACAAATCTTGATGCTGAGTCCATCCTACCTCTGTGGGCAGGTCTGTGTGTATTGGGGGATCTCTGTTAGAATCAGGCTCATCCAGTAGTGACAATAACAACAACAACAACAAAAGAAGTTCTCTTACTGTCTGAATCGCCTTGATTTTGAGGACAGACAGAGAGAATTTGAATAGTGAGGAAGTAACATGTCATTCAACTATGTTTTATTACCGTATTTCTCATAGAGAATAGTGAGAGTTTGAATAATGAAATATCAGACCTGTTTCATTTATCCAAAACAGGTATCCAAACCTATTAATAACAACACACACATCCCTCACTGTCCCAGTATATTTGGTACCCAGGTTCCGAGAGGGAGAGTTTGGATAGTTCAGACAGTGAAAGATATTAAGTTATCTGAAGTTATTCTGTTTTTGCATTTTGCAGAGTGAGTAGGGAGAATTCAGATAACAAGGGATAATGGCTCTAACTCAGAAATGTATTCAAATCTATTCATTTTCCTGTACTACAGTGGCAAGAGTTGGGATAGTAAGGGTACAGCATTATATAAATGTATTTGGTTCCTCTGTTTTGCCTGGTGAGTAAGGAAAGCTCAGAGAGTGAGGGATACCAGTCCTATCTCAAAAATGTATCCAAATCCATTCAGTTCCTGTATTTGGATAGTGAGAGTTCAGACAATTTTTCTGAATATATTTGGTTCCTGCATTTTTTTGGGGGGGGGTTCCTGCATTTTTGATGTTGAGGAGGGAGAGGTTGGATAATGAGGGAAAACAGCTCTGTTTCAAATATGTCTGGTTTGGCAAGTAAGGAGGGTTCTATATCTGGGCTGCAAGTAGGGAGGGTTTCGAGGCTGAGGGATACCAGCTGTGTCTGAAAGTGTGTGTGTGTGTGTGTGTGTGTGTGTGTGTGTGTGTGTGTGTATTTGATTCCTGAGTTCGGACTGGGAGGAATACTTGTAATTATGTATGACATATTACATATACATATTGAGCACTTACCATGGGCCAGGCACTGTCCTAAGCAAGCTTTGAATGTCTTAGCTCCTGTCATGCTCCCAGCCCCCCTGTGAGTTTTATACTGCTGTCAGCATCCCCATTTTACAGATGAAGACATTGAGGCACAGAGAAGTTGAGTGACTTGTCCAAGCAGTCACACAGCCAGGAAGTGGCAGAGCTGGGTTGAATCTCAGACCCACCACTTGCTAGCCCTATGGGAGGCCACAGGAGGCTCAGGTCACCGCTGGGGTGGGGCTTAGAGGTGGTTGTCTTCCAGACTGTTAAAAGCTGTGGACCAGGGCAATGATATGTGTGGGTGACTCCGCCTTGCCTGGCCCAAGAGACCCAGTTACCTGCTCTTCCCTCCTTACTCTCGCCCCAGCCCACCTCTGCCTGAGTTTATTATTGTAGTTATTAACAGTTGTTAATGATGTGGTATGAGTTTTCTTGCACTTTGAAATGTCTTCCAGAGTTACTTTGGTCTCCATTGGCTCTGTTAGCACTGTTTACCCGTTTTCCAAATGCAGAAATCTAAGCCTTGAGACTCAATCTGCATTGCTGGCCAGGTACACTTGTCCCTCTCGGCTCTGATGGGTTTTTTTGGCCGTGCCACACAGCTTGCGGAATATTAGTCCCCCGACCAGGGATCGAACCCATGCCCCCTGCAGTGGAAGTGCGGAGTTCTAACCACTGGACCACCAGGGAATTCAGCTCTGATTTTATAAACATCCCCCTTCCCAGCCTCCTTGGTGTCCCACAAGAGGTGGGAGAGGCCATGGCTGAGAGGACACTCCCCACCAACACCCAGCTGCCCACCTTGTGGCTGCTGCCTCCATCAGCCCCAGGCAGTGAAGGGAGGGAGAAGGGGGGTGATGAAAGGGGCCTTTGTGTCCCGTGCCGGAAATCTCACACCCAGCAAGAAAGGTGGGCAGGGTGGCGGGAAGCCTCAGTAACACGTACACTGGGGTACACTGGGCGTTGCTGATACAGAGCAAGTTCCTCTCCAGGCTTGGCCCACCTGCCAAGTGGAGAGGGAGCTTTCCTCACTCTCCTCTTTCACATCTTGGCGTGGGCTGCTGTCGGGGCCTGGTTTGGGCTTGGGCCCTGAGGTCACAGAGCAGATGGTCCCAAATGGAGCTCAAGATGTGTGGTGTGTGCCGGGGCAGGCCCAAAGCCCAGGTGGTGGTGGTGGGGAAACAGTACATCACAGAGACTCAGAGCCCTCCATTTCCTTGACTTCTGGCCAGAAATGCCCCAGGAGGTGGGGGGAGGAACTGGGGAGACCCAGCCTGGATGTGAAGAAGCATGAGCCCCGTTTCCCACTCCTCCTCCCTTGCAGGAGTTGCCTCTGTCAACTTGCAACCCAGGACCCAGCCCCCTGAGTTCTGATTCTACCTGCTCTCATGCCTCTGTGATCAGAATCGGGCCTCTTCACCTCTGCGAGCCCCAGCTTTCATCTCTCCAAGCTGGCTATGAGGAGCTGGGTCTGTGCCATCCTCCCAGGTTTGTAGGGGTCAGGAGGGGTTAAACCACCAGTGTGTTTCTTCCGTTTGCTGGGATGATTTCTTCTGAAGCTGCAGAAGGTGGTAGGGTCTTGAGACATGGTCTCTCCTTAGAAAAGTGGACCTTGTCTGTCCCAACTTGGGAAACTATTACCCCAGTGAGGGTGGGAATTGCCCTAAGACCTTCTCCCACCCCTGCCTTGCCCTGGGAGGAAAGGGTAGGGGTGTCAGGAACGTGGAGTGCTGCCAAGAGACGCACACCCGAGATACCCCAAGTCCTCTCCTGTGCTTACAACTCCCCAGACCTCCATCCCTTGGCTCCCAGGTAGTACCCTAGGGTGGGCAGGGTCTGATCTGGGTACTTGGGCAGCACCAGAGGCAGTCGCCGCTCCCACGACCCTTAGCCCTTCTTCCTCAATCCTCTGTTAGGTGTATGGGGTGAGGGGGGAGGTCCGGGCTCTCTTCTTGGCCGTGCTGGACACCCTGAGGGGACTTGGCTCCAAGACAGCTCCTAAGGGTGGCCGGAGCCCTGGTGTCAGGCAGGCAAGGGTTAAAAGGTATGGGCCGGCCCAGTCCCTGGCCAGGTAGGCTGGGCCATTGCCTAGTGGGAGGCGGCCTAGGCATCCGCCACTGCGCTCACCCGCTTATTGCCACTACCAGCCGGAGCAGGGCCTGGTTGAGACAACTATTTTTTTTGAGGTACCTGAGGCCACCCCACAGCACCTCTCTGCTCTGGCATTGGTGAGCACCTGGGAACAATGGGCCCAGGGGCGAGGGGTCGGGGGAGAAGGGCACAGGGTGTGCTGAAGTTCCCTGTGGGAGGCAGCTAGGTCTCTGTGAGAGGCACAGCGAGGTAGGACGGCCTGGCTAGAGGGGCGAAGCCTAAAATGTCCAATTTTCTTTCCTGGCATGAAGCCGATTCCTTGCCGGAAGTGGACGAGGGGAAGGGATGGGGGAGAAGAGAAGCCAGCGTCCCCCTTCTCTGCTCCCCGCTCCTTCCTCTCCCCCTTCCTCCCCTGCAGGGGTAGCCTCTGCCCTCCTTCAACCTGGGGCCCAGCCCCCTAGAAAGCCCAGACTGGGCTGTTGAGAAACTACTTGCCGGCACCTGCCTGGTCCTCCACACTGTTCCCCTAGAGTGTGGGCGGGGGGAGAGGACCTCTGGGGCGGTGTGGGGAACAGGCCCAGGCATTGGGAGTTTGTATTTGCTCCGAAGGTGGCGTGATGTGGAAATGGGGGTCCCACTGAGGTGTTGGGGTGCCACCCAGGTGAGGTGTCTTGGTTGTAAACAGTCATTACAGCCAGGAATTTCTTTCTCGGCTGTGGTGTCAGAAGGGCAGACCTGAAAAACCTGCTGGGCCCGCCTCTGGGTGTGGGGGGTGCCCTCTGCAGCTCTCTTGCTGCAGCCCATCCTGGGACGGGACGGGGCCACGGGGTCACCAGTGGGGAGACCCAAGGGCTGGTGTGTGGGTGTGTTGGGGAGGGGACTGCTGGGATTCCCCCTTCTCACCATCTTTGGGTGGGAACCAGGCAGTCCCAGGACCCCAGGCCAATATGCGGAGGGTAGGTGAGCAGAGGCAGAGGCTTGGGAGCGGGTGTGAGCGTGTTGGGGGTGTGGAGCGTGGACCCTGCCCGATGACCCCATGACTCAGGCCCTAGCTATGTCCCCGAGGTCAGGCTGACAGGGTGGAGTCGGGGTTCCTGCCTATACCCCAGGTGGACTTCCAGGATGCCACGAGCTCCCAGGGAAGGAAGGCTCGAGGCATCCCAGTGTGGGATGTGGGACCAATCCTGGTGAACGGGCCCACTGGGGAGGAGTTGAGGTTCCTGTTGAGGTGGAGGAAGGTTTAGAGTTCCTCAAACCCAAATGGGGGCTGGGGAAGAAGGAACCCCAGGAGCCGAGGGGCAGAGGAGGCTAAGCTGGGACCTCAAGGAAAGCCTGCCTTGCCGGGTAATGTCAGACCTTGGAGGGGGGTGGTGAGGGCATGTGAGCACCTCTGCAGAGCACATGCTGCTGCCTGGATGTGCAAAACGGCTTTAGGGACTGACCCCGCCCCTGATGTTGAGGACAAGGAACCCCTGCTTTGTGGGAGGGGCACAGCCCCCATGGGGTGGGTGGGAGGACTGCCGAGAAGCTGGTGGCACCCTATTAGCAGCTTGGCCACACCCCCAATGCATAGATGGGGAAGGGGCTTGAACCCACCCCTCCGTGGCTGCCTGGGTCTTCACACCTGGCCACCATGTCATGACAAAGTGCGAGGTAGGTGGGGATGGGACCTCTGTGGCCTCATGAGGTCCTCCCAATCGCCTGCCACCGAGGTCAGGCCAGGTGGTGGGAGGTGATGTCACCTGGCTGCCCAGCTGGGGACTGAGCAGGCTGTGGGACGGAGGGAGCAAACTCCAGAGGAAGGGATGAGGGCAGGGCTGGCAGCCAGCCAGGGCCGGCTCCATGGTCAGCCAGGGTGTCTGGGGGCAGAGAAGGAGGCAGGAGGCAGTCAGCTTGTTATCTGCAGCTGTGGGCTCTGCCACTCCCAGTCCCAGCAGGCTGACTTCCCTGTGCCGGGTGCAGGACAGGCTGGCGTGCGGGGAGGGGCCGGAGGGGTCCTGAGGCCAAGTGAACGCTCTCCCTGCCGCACCAGGGCCGCGGGATAGAGTTGGGACAAGTAGCGACCCACAGACCACAGTCATTCTTTTATTCACCCAGCAGACTTTCATTGAGCACTTGCTGTGTGCACAGAAGTGTTCTGAGTGCCAGAGATACTGATACATTTTCTGTCCTCATAAATGTACAAGGGAGGCACAGTCTTGTTTGACAGCAGTTGTGAGGGGACATAATGCGGGGGCCCACCTCTGGAAGTGACACTGAAGCCCCAGAATGTAAGAGACAACCAGGGGCTGGAGTGGCGAGAGGTGAAAAGTGCACTTTGGACAGCAGCGGCAGCCTGTGCAAAGGCCTGGCGGCCTGATGGGCTGGGAGCTTATGAGGGATTGGTGGGGTTCAGCACCTCTAGTAAGGGGGAGTGTTGGACCGGAGGGGTGGGCCTGGCTACATCCGTAGCTAAGGGCAGGTTATTTCACCTCTTTGTGTCTTACTCTCCTCATCTCTAAAATGGGGGTAATAATAATCACAGAACTGCCATCACAGGGTGGTTGTGAAGATTAAATGTGGCATAGAAGGTAACTGTTCCAGGCACCCAGGTGCTTAATAAATGCCTACTGTTCTTGTAGTTGGTTGAATCTGTACCATTAATTCTCCCTTCCCAGGCAAGACTCCTGACTGTGGCCCATGGGCCTCTGAGGAGGCATTGTAAGTCCGCCCAGCTCCCCACTTGCTGTGCTCCCACTCAATGGGAAGGGAACCAAGGTACCAGGGCCTTGACACTGACACAGATTCTCAGAGGGCAGGCCAAGCAGGTGGGCGGGGTCAGGGTACCCCTTATTCCCAGCTGGGGTGTGGGAACCTGGGTAGAGGGAGAGGTTGGCGGTGCACACCGGATGTGCTTCCTCAGTGGCTCCCGTGCATCACTGCTAGGCCTTGTCCAGCCATCAGCCACAGCCTCTTGACGGCACCAGGATGGAAGTCAAAGGTCAGCTGATCAGCTCTCCCACCTTCAGTGCCTCAGGTTAGTATCTGGTTCCCCCTCCTGCTGCCTCCTCCCCTGCTCTGAGTCACCACCTGCCCACTTGGGAAGGGTTGGTCCCTGGCCCCACAGCTGCCCCAGGCTGCCCTGATTGCCCCCCGATCTTTGCTCCCTCTGTGTCCAGCTGCCCTGTTTGGAGAGGCTGCCCCCCAGGTGAAGTCAGAGCGTCTGCGGGGGCTGCTCGACCGTCAGCGGACCCTGCAGGAGGCCCTGAGCCTGAAACTTCAGGAGCTACGAAAAGTGTGTCTCCAGGAGGCGGTGAGGGCCGGACCCTAAGGGTGTCGGTGCGGGGGGAGGAACAGGCACGAGGTAGGCAGACTGCGGTGGTGATTGCTGAGCCACTTGTCTGAGCTGTAGATTCCCCAAAGCTCAGCTTGCATGTCTTAGAATCAATAAAATATGGTGATATTTTGCCACCATCCCCTATCAACAATTTGAAATCCAAAAAAACTCAAAAACAGAACAAAACAAGTTATTTCCAAAACTTGGCAGTGAAACCTGACCTGAACTGACACGGGGTGATTTATAGTTTCGATTTATCCCCCTTGCTGTGAATGACCACACAGTTTGCCAGAAATAATAATGCAGTTCAGAGCATGCAGCCCACGCCCTGAAGGGAATGTCATATAATATGCAGTGTACAGATGGTGTCACCTTTATAAAAACTATGAAATTCTGTATTCCAAAGCAGGTCTCCCTGCCTCCCGTGCCCACTGCCCTGGGGACTTGGGCCACTGAGGCGCTGAGAGTCTCTGCTGCATACCCACCTGGTGGAGAATTGGGAGGAGGAAGAGAAATAACAGGCATGGGTGCTGAGCAGGGCTGGGCTCCTAGTAGGACTTCTGCACCTTCGGGGGTCGTTACTGCTTTGCCACATCCCCCCAACTAACACTTGGTAGTCTCTGACCCCTGCCCCCGCCCAGGAGCTGACTGGCCAGCTGCCCCCCGAGTGCCCACTGGAGCCTGGTGAACGGCCCCAGTTGGTCCGCCGGCGGCCCCCTGCAGCCCGCGCCTACCCTCCACCGCACCCCAATCCAGCACACCACTCCTTGTGCCCTGCCAAGGTGAGCAGATGGGCGTGCAGAGCAACATGGGGGTGGGACAGGAGCCCGGAGGAAGCCGAGAGCGGGTTGCAGCAGGGGGAGGAGAAGCTAAGGTGAGGAGGGAAGGAGCTTGAGGGAGGTGGGTTCCAGGTCTGAGAGAGGATGCTGGTCCCTGTCAGGATAGGCCTCTCACCCCCAGGAAGATGAAGAGACCCAGCCCTAATCCACACAGGCCCTGCCCCCAGAGGGAGAATAGGCCACCCCCAGGAGGGGCAGGCCCCGCCTCCAGCGTAGCTGGGCTTTGCCACCACTTGGTCCTGGTGCTTGGCCATTTCCATTTCCAACATTTGGTCCTGTCCCACCCTCTTGGGTAGTCCCCGCAGGAGCTGGCGCTCGAGGCCCTGGAGCGCGAAGTGTCAGTGCAGCAGCAGATTGCGGCAGCTGCCCGCCGCCTGGCCTTGGCCCCTGAGCTCAGCGCCGAGCAGCGCCGACGTCGGCGCCAGGTCCAGGCAGATGCTTTGCGGAGGCTGCATGAGCTGGAGGAGCAGCTCGGGGACGTCCGGGCCCACCTGGGTCTCCCGGGGATCCCGCCGCCCCAGCCCCTGCCGCTGTCCGCTGGGACAGTTATCACTGCCCAGGGAGTCTGCCTGGGCACGCGCCTCACCCAGCTCAGCCAAGGTGAGCCAGGCCCTGTCACCCCACCGATGAAAGCAGGAAGGTGGGCATTGGCTAAGGGACATGGTAGAGGTGGAGTGGGTGAGCAGCCAGTGAAAAGTGGGAGGTAGGCAGAACTTAAGGGGCCCTACCAGTAAGACGAATTGTGTAAACTGGCTCCTGGGCAAGGGTGGGGCCATTGGGAATAGGCATCAGGAAAGTGAGGAACCAAGCCTCTGGTGGTCTTGGATTTAGGTAAAGGTGGATTCTTGGGAAGTGTACGGGATGGGGAGGAGACGGCCCAGTGGTGTAAGGGGATGGCACCCAGACCTTGCATTGATAGGCCTGGGTCTCCCCTTCTTACCTGTAGAAGACGTAGTTCTGCACTCGGAGAGCAGCTCCCTCTCAGAGTCTGGGGCCAGCCATGATAATGGTGAGGACCCCTGTCCCCCAAATCCACCCATCTTTTGATGCTTAGCCCCCACCCTCCCTCTTCAGCTCCTCTTTAGCCATGACCCATCCTCCTGTGGAGCCCCCATTTTCTTTGCTTCAATCCCCCTGCCCCGCCCCATCAGCCCCAGTTCCTGCCTCATCCCTTAGCTCTTCCTCAGCCTGTCCTACCTGCTTAGCCCTCTGCCCCTCCCTACCTCCCTAGCCCCTGCCCTTTGCTTTGCCCACAACCCTTCAGGCACCCTCCCATTGAATTCTCCCCCACTTTCTCCCTTCCACCCAGAGGAGCCCCGTGGCTGCTTCCCTCTGGCTGAGCGCCCTTCACCACCGAAGGCCTGGGACCAGCTGCGGGCAGTATCTGGGGGCAGCCCTGAGCGGCGAACCCCGTGGAAACCACCCCCGTCGGATCTTTATGGGGATCTGAAGAGCCGGCGGAACTCTGTGGCCAGCCCCACCAGGTGAGGGTGAGCCCCTCCCCTCCTTCCCCAGGAGCCAGGAGTGGGAGCTGAGCCTGGGCTGGCAGGAGGGCCTGCTGCTAGGTACGGTCTCTAACCTGGACCCCGACCTGGGCCTGCTTGTCTCTGTCTAGCCCCACACGCTCGCTGCCCAGGAGTGCCTCCAGTTTTGAGGGGCGAAGTGTGCCTGCCACCCCTGTCCTCACCCGGGGCGCTGGCCCCCAGCTCTGCAAGTAAGTGGACTCTGAGGGTGAGATTGAAGGCCAAAGGAGGGAACCGGTAGTTCTAACTGGGGGTGTTGGGGAGAGCATTATCAAAGGGTGTGGGACATGAAAGACTGGCCTTTAAATCTATCAGTTTTATTCTGGTTTTCTATGTAGGTTGTATGAAAACGCAAGAATTTTATTTTAGTTTCAGAACTTTTGTTCATAATGCACCCTATTGCATGATAAAGAAATATAGGTAAAACACCTTTTGGAATATGCCATATGTGTATATGTGTAATGTCACATTATAAATAAAATTTTTTTAATTGACCAAAAGAAAAAAAAGAAAAGAAAAGAAAGGCTGGGTTTTGAAAGGTGAATAGGAGTTGTCTTGGTGGAGAAGGGGGTGGGGATTTGGGGCAGAAGCACCAAAGTTTGAGAATGGGCTTTTCTGTGCATTTTGGGCAAGTCATTTCCCTTCTCTGAATCTTTGTCTCCTCATTTGTGAAATGGGGATAATAATATCTGCCTGTGGAAGATACTGTAGGCATAAATGAGTTCTGGTTAACATGTACTGCGTACCTACCATCTGCTAGGAATCAGTGCTTTACTTGGTATCAAACTCATTTAATTGTCACAACATCCCTGTGACGTAGGTGCTATTATTATTCCCATTTTAGAGATGAGGAAACTGAGACACAGAGAGGTTAAGTAACTTGCTAGTAAACTGAAGACCTGGTATTTGAATCCAGGCAAGTTTGACTCAAGAGTCCGTGCTTTTAACCACGGTACTCTACTACTTCTTAAACAAGTATGTACTTACTAAGTGCCTACTTTTTCTGGGCTGTGAACAGAACAAAGTCCCCATCCTTGTGACACTTGCATTCTATGAATAGTGGCTGTTGGGATGATAGTTTTGGGTGGTTCATACACATGATGGGACAGAGAATTCAGGAAGGGTCTTGAATTCCTGGCCGAAGGTTTAGGACCTCATGTTAGAGGAGGCGGGGAGCCCTGAGAAGCACCCTAGCAGGGGATGAGGGGTCAGATGTGTTAGCAAGAGCCCTCCGCCCTCCCCTGCTAGCATTTCCTCTTGAGCCCTACACACACTTACATCTCCCTCGGAGCTAACAGTCCCAGGCACCCCCATACGTTTTTAACCCCTCTGCTCCCCAGTCCGTGGCAGAACCTCTGCTGCTCTTTACATGCCACTACCTTTCACCTTTATACACACAGCTTCTAATCCTGGGCCTATTTTGGAGGTGTGGAAGTGAAGGCTCAGAGAGAGGCAGGATAGGGAGGGCACTCATCCCATCTCCCTGATATTTCTGACCCTTCTCCCATCACCCCCACCTCTGCTCCCCCAGACCTGAAGGCCTCCATTCTCGCCAGTGGTCCGGCAGCCAGGACTCCCAGATGGGCTTCCCCCGGGCGGACCCTGTCTCCGACCGTGCCTCCCTCTTCGCAGCTCGCACCCGCCGCAGCAATAGCTCCGAGGCCCTGCTGGTGGACCGGGCAGCTAGTGGGGGAGCTGGCTCCCCGCCTGCGCCTCTGGTTCCCCCTGCCGCTGGTCCCCCAGTCTGCAAGAGCAGTGAGGTGCTATATGAGCGCCCCCAACCAACTCCTGCCTTCTCCTCCCACACAGCTGGCCCCCCAGACCCTCCCCGGGCCGCCCGGCCCAGCTCAGCCGCCCCTGCCTCCCGCGGGGTCCCCCGGCTCCCGCCTGTGTGTGGGGACTTCCTCTTGGACTACTCCCTGGACCGGGGCCTGCCCCGCGGTGGCGGCGGGACAGGCTGGGGGGAGCTGCTGCCCGCAGCTGAGGTCCCAGGACCCCTCTCCCGCCGGGATGGGCTCCTCGCCATGCTCCCAGGCCCACCACCTGTGTATGCAGCTGACGGCAGCAGCCCCCTCCTCCGCAGCAAGGACCCCCACAGCCGTGCCACCCGCACCAAGCCCTGTGGCCTGCCCCTGGAGGCCGCTGAGGGCCCAGAGGTGCATCCCAGCCCTCTGCTGTGGATGCCCCCACCCGCCCGTATCCCCCCAGCTGGTGAGCGCAGCGGCCACAAGAACCTTGCCCTGGAGGGGCTGCGGGACTGGTACATCCGGAACTCGGGACTGGCCACAGGGCCCCAGCGCCGGCCTGGGCTCCCCCACATGGGCCCGCAGCACCCGCCCTTCCTCCATGCCCGCTGCTATGAGGTGGGCCAGGCGCTGTATGGGGCCCCCAGCCAGGCGCCACTCCCGCACTCAAGGAGTTTCACGGCGCCCCCTGTCTCCGGCAGGTATGGGGGGTGCTTTTACTGATGGGTAGGGGTCTCTTGAGGCAGATGGCAAAGGTGTCCAGGCCAGGGAGCCGGCTAGTCATGGTAGTTAATGACATGGACCACGAGAGAAGTAGCTGCAGCCTTGGCCCGGGGTCATTGGGCCCTGCCTGACTCGCATTAGTCCGTGGGGTCTCGGTGGAGGGGTATCTTGGGTCCTGGTAGCAGCAGTTCTTCACCAAGCTAATACAAGAATTTTAATATTTGAACAACCAGTGCATGTCAGCTGAAAATGAGCCTTGAAACTAGGGTGCTGGGAGGAAGGGACGTCCTGTGCCCCTTGCCTTTCTCTTCCTCTTTTCACCACGCCCCACGCTTGTGAGCCTAAAGGTGCTGTCCTGTGCCTGCCTCCACCTCTTTAACGAGCCTCTTTTCCTCTCTCTTTCTGTGTCTTGTCCGTCTTTTCCTCTCTCCTCTGTCTTCCCACCCTGTCCTCCGGATTCCTGCTACCCCTTCTAAAGATACTACGCGGACTTCCTGTACCCCCCGGAGCTGAGCGCTCGTTTAAGTGACCTGACGCTAGAGGGGGAGCAGTCCTCCGGTTCTGACCCCCAGACCCCGGGGACACTGGTCTGACCCCTCCTCATATGCCCCTTGTTGGCCTGGGTATGACTTCAGTCTGGGGAGCACACAGCTGACCTCGCTGAGCCCTGGGGTGTGGCTGCTCTCGGTCCTGGGGGGCACCAACGTGATCTTCCAGGGCCCCTGGCTCCCCGTGGGCCCACGAAGGTGTCTGACACCCTGTGTCTCCTCTCACGCTGTGCTGGGGACTGGGGGCCCTCCGCCAGCTTAAAAGAGAGGGGAGGGGATGATGTAATGGGGACTCCAAGCCCCTTCCTCCATTTCTGTTTACAGTTGTGATCTAGGTATTCACTGTCTTCCCTCAACACTAGACGTTTTATAAAAAAGGAAACTGTGATCTCGTCCTGGTTGGGTTCGTTCCTGTCCCCGTGCCCAGCCTGTTCCATTCAGGAGCCCCCTCCACAAAACGGACCATATAGGGTCTCAGGGCCCAGTTTGGGGCAGCCAGGAGACTCCAGTGTGAACAGAACTCCCTGCCACCCCCCACTGGGGCAGTTTTTCTTGGGGAGGTGCCCACATTTGGAAGGAATGAAGTCTCTGCCCACATTTGGAAGGACTGAAGTCTGGGTGGGGGGCTTGCGTTCATTTTCCCTCCCCCAGGGTGCCTGAAGGCGCCCCAGTCCCTGTCTGCCTCTCTGTGCCCGCTGCCTCTGCCCACAGAGTGAGATGGCCCAGCCTTTGGCGGCAGCCTCCTCTGCCCCGACTATCCCCAATCAGGAGGCCCCGCAGGAGGACCAAAGGGCAGAACCATTGGGTGTGTTGTGTCCTGGGATGTGGCGGTGGTGGAACCTGGCGTCTGGTAGATGACAATGAAATCCTCAAGTGACGTCTCGCCATGGGTTATGTCACACCTTCCTTGGCTTTCCTTCCATCCACCACTTTTTAAACCAATCCACACAAGCTGTGTTTTCTATGATACCTGTCTGTGGCTTTCTGGAGCTGGGGGTTCCCCTACCCCCTTTACCTAGTGTTAAACTTTTCTTTTTGTACTAATGGATCTGGGTCCAAGACACTACCCACACTGGAAGGGGATTTCTATAATAAATGTGTAAACTGAAACAGTGCATTGCTTCCCTGTCTGCCTTGCCTTGGGGGCCCACATCTTTAGCTAAGACTAGATAATGTATTTTTACAAGAAAAAAAAATATAGCACCATGGAAACAGCCTGTGATAATGTCATCTGCTTTGGTTTTACTTGCTTTGTGATGTGGGGCAACTTCTTTGCCTGTCCGTGCTCAGATTCCTAGCCAAGAGCCCTTAGTAATACAAATGCTGGCAGCAAACACTCCGTGCCCTTAACTCCCTTGTGTGTTAATGCCACCCTAGAGGTAATAGGTTCAAGAAAGGAACTGAGAGCTCGTCCTTCAGCCCACATATTTGACAGAGACCCAGTCAGAAAGTCTCTAGTAGAATTGAAAAGCAGGTCACTTCGGGCCATTGAAACACACAGACTTTACCCAGGAGGCCCAAATTGGCTTGAGCAATGCAACAGCCTTTATTGTTGTAGCAACACTGATATATATGCCCCATTCCTGGTCAGGGCTACCCCCACCCCACCCCACCCCATCCCACCCCTTGGTCCTTGTCACTGTGGAACTTTGTGGGGGGTGGGCTGGGGAGTGGCAGAATCCCTAAGCAGAGCTGGAGGGAGGCAAGTGGGACTGGTGAATGTTGGGGTCACCTGGGACCAAGGGTTCAACTGGGTCAGGATACCTGAGTCCTCCACCCAGATGGGGGCTGAGAACACTTGGATCCTGGGTTCAAAGCTGGGGTGGGGTCTGGAAAAGCCTTGGTCCAGGGTTCAAGATCTGAGAATGCCTTGGTCCCAGTCCCCAGCTTTGGGGCTGAGCACGGGAGATAGGTGGGTCCCAGATTGGGGTTGGGGGGCAGTGTCTCTGGGCCCAGAGTTGGAGGTTGGCCATGGATGCTCTGGTCTCCAAGCCCCAGTTTTGGGCTGGATGTGGGTGTCTCTGGTTCCCAAGTTCAGGGCTGGGGAGACTCTGGTTTCCTAAACTGGGGGGCTGGGGATGAGGGAATATCCCAGTTTGGGACCTGGGGGAAGGGTTGCAGTTGTCCTGTTTTTTGAACTGGGCAGGGGCTCCTATTTTAAGGACTGGGAAAGGGCTCTGGGTCTGGGCCAGGGTGGGGATGGCATTCTCCATGTCTTGGGTACAGATCCCAGGGCCCTAGGATCCAGCCTCCTGTTCTTGTCCCAGCGCCTCCAGCAGCAACCCCATTGGCGTCCGCTTGAGACCAATGCTCTCGATCTGGTTCTCAATCTTGTTCTTGAGGTTGCGCAGGCGCAGTGACGCGTGCACCAGGATCACTGTGGGCAATACCGAGAGGAGTGGGGTCAGTGGGATGGGACATCAGCCTTTAGCTAATGGGGGC
Source organism: Balaenoptera ricei (assembly GCF_028023285.1). Taxonomy (NCBI): domain Eukaryota; kingdom Metazoa; phylum Chordata; class Mammalia; order Artiodactyla; family Balaenopteridae; genus Balaenoptera; species Balaenoptera ricei. Next base: position 44,523,825 of record NC_082660.1, read on the forward strand.
CCAGCGAAGGGAACTGGAGCACAGGCAGACCAATGGCGTGGTCAGTAGCCAGGACGCCTCTGAACCCTGCTAGTGTGGCGGAGTAATGCGCTTCGCAACAGGGGCGTGGCCAGGGAGGGTGCCCAGTAATGGGGACGTGGCCGGTGGAAGGCACTTCATACTAGCAGTGACGCCCAGAAGGGCGGTTGTAAGAGGGGCGTTCCCAGGGAGGGGAGCAAAGCCAGGGAAGGCGCTTTGTAAAGGAGGTGTGGCCTTGCCCGCCGGGTGTCCCAGCCCCCTCTCAGCCCAGGAACCAGGGTAGGGCGGGCCTGGTGCCGTTTGCGAGCGCTGGCCGTCTTCCCGGCCATCTCAGGGTAGTGGAGACTCACGAAGCACGGGCCCGGCGATGCTGAGCAGGAAGGTGTAAGCGCCGCCCGCGGCCCAGAGAACGAGGAGGCCGAGGGCAAGCACTGCGGCCAGGCAGGCGGCTGGGTGGCTGCGACGGCAGCGGCGCACGGCTGCTCGAGTCTCAGCCGCCCACACCAGCATGCCAAGGGCCACCGCCACTACCAGCGCGCTTAGGAGGGTGTGCAGCGGGCGCACGTACCTGCGGGGACAATGGAACTAAGCTAGCCGGGCAGGCGGGGAGAGGGCCGCCTGGCCCCCGTGCCTCCCAGACCACCGTCCACCAGAGTCCGTGCCCCGAGAGCTTTGGTTCCCACCCCCACCCCCCGCCCCCGCTCCCGCTCCCGCTCCGGACCCTCCAGCCCGGCAAATACTCCCGTCAGCCCTGTCTCCAACAGGTCCACCCTTCAGGGATTCCAACTCCCAGGAGCCCTGGGCTCCCCTGGAGCCTGTGGACCCTGTGGACCCTCATTTCTTTCTGTCAATCCTACAGTCCCATCTTCCTGAGATCTCCTGCTTCAGGCCCTCCCATCCCGCTAGGCCCCAGGGTTCACAGCCTTTCCCTGCTCTTTCCTTCCGACCCTACCCCTGCAGGACCCACTCCAGCCGGCCCCCCCAACCCAACGTGCCCCCAAACCCACTCTTTGCAAAGGCCCATCCCTTGCAAATTCCTCTTCCAGTCCTTCTGTTTCCATACGTTTCCCTCTCCCCAGGCCCAGAGTCCCTTCCAGACTTCCTCCCCTTCAAATTCCCCCTCCAGGTTCCCATTTCCTATAGATTCCTCCCTCATTACTAGAACCCCTTCCAGGCTTTCAGTGCCACTCTTAACTTCCAGTCCTGCCCAAGTCCCTCTTCCAGGTTCTCCATCCCTCCCTGGTCTCAGGCCTTCCATCCCCGGGTCCTCCCTCTAGACTCAAGTTCCCCAACAGGTACCTGCTCCTGGAGCATTCCAATTATAACCAGGCCCCTCTCCAAGCCCAGATCCTCCACAAGTCCACCCTTCAACTTGACCACGTCCTGTCCCTGTCGTAAGTCCTCCAAGGCCATCTTAATCTGGCCCCATCACCCCTCAGGCACAGTCGTGTCCCACTTTCGGGCCCTCCTTATCTTCAGGTCCACACTTCCCCCTACCCCCGCAGGACCCACTCCAGCCGACCCCCCCATCCCAACCTGCCCCTAAACCCACCCTTTGCATAAGGCCAACCCTTTCAGATTCCTCTTCCAGGCCTTCTGTCTCCCAGTTTTCCCTTCAGTTTCACACTCTACTGAATTCGCCCTTCAAGGTCTTGCAGCCCCCTCACAATCCCGCGGGTCCACCCTCCATGCCCAGCGGGCGCCCCCGGCCAACCTGCGCCTCCCTCCCTCCCTCCCTCACCCGGCCAGAGCGAGACCGAGGCCGAAGCAGATAAGGTAGTTGGTTTGATAGTAGAGAAGGTTGTTGATGACGCGGTGGCACCATCGCTGCGGGTCGCGTGGATCCGGGGCCGCCAGACGCGCCGACCCCAGAACGAAGTCGTCCAGGGCGCGTAACGGTGGCAGCCGCACCTCCGACATCCTGCCGGTCGATGTAGCTGGACCAGTCAGAGGAGCGGCCGGACTACAACACCCGTTCTACACCGCGCCACCGTGGGGCACACCGGGAAATGGAGTCTGGGCCCTGCAACCGCTACCCTTACGACCTAGTGGACTGCGCAGAGGCAGCAGCGCACGTGACCGAAAATACCAACAACACGCCGGAACTGTAAGGTAGCAGGGGCCGCTGGGAAATTAAGTCTCCGCCGCGGGGCAAGGCATTCCCGTCCACCCCCAGGCGGGGGCGCCATGGGGACGGTTCTGGGCGGTGCTGGCGGCTCTGGCACACAGTGGCCAGACATTAGAGGACATGCAGAGACTGTCAGAAGGACCCGAGCAGGATCCCACTTCCTTCCTGTCAGGGTCCAAGAGGTTCACACCTTTCCAGGAAACTCCTGCAGGGCTTTTTCAGCCTCATCTCCTCCAGGCCCCACTCCCGAGGTCCAGCCATAAATACTATTAGGGGCCTTTTATTCATATTCATCATATCAGAGATCGTCTCTTTCTGGTAAGTCTTTTAACACTCCCCACAGGTTGGAATTAGGGCACCCACTCTGGGTCCCTAGCAGTCTTCTCCAGGCTGGGAGCCCCAGGGGGGCCGCTGTCTCTCTGAGTCCCTGGCCTGGCTCTGTGGGCACACAGTCATCAAGAAGTGCTTGGGGCGACTGAGCTGTTCAGGCATTGCTCTTAAGAGTGGAAAGTGGGCACCTGCTCCATTAATGTTTGCTGGCTGGTGGCTTCCACAGCACTCCCACCCCCGCACAGGCTTTGCAGTCTGCCACTGCAGGTCCCTAGCACAACCCACAGGGTCCTTAAAAGTCATCATCATCACAGATGTCAAGGTACACATCGAAAGCCTCTCTGTTGCAGTTTCCATCGGGAGTGAAGACATATTTGTGGAAGGTCCCATCTACACAGATGGCTGGAGGAGGGGGGAGGATTGGAAAAGGTTAGATGCTGCCAAAGCCACACACTCCAGTCCTCTCAGGTGTCCCGTGGCCCAGGGTCTATCTCCAGGTCTTTGCCCACGTGCCATCTCCCTTAGTGATGGTGGAAGTGAACCACCCGTTTGGCTCCCTCAGGCCTCCCATGCCCTAAAATTCTTTCAGGTCCAATTTGTAGGCCTTCGCCCATGCAGTACCCCCCAGTCAAGGGCTATTCCCACTCACCAATGACAGAGTTGACATTCTTGGAAGTGTTGCGACCAAAAGCACAGATGCAGGCTGACTCAGCAGGCACGGTGAAGCTCGCCAGGCTCCACTGAGAGTCCACATACTGCCCAATCATAGGCCCCACCTTGCCCACGCGAGCCAGCCTGCAGGCAACACTGGCTAAGCCCAGGTGTGATATATGGGCAGGGGGATGGGGGTGAGGCAGGGTGGGGCAGGAGGCACTCACGCAGAGCGGCGGTTGAGGCGGGTATCCTTGAGAGCAAAGATATGGACTGTGCCCTTATCACTGGATGCACACAGGAAGGAAGAATCATGGCTGAAGTTGATGCTGAAAGACAGAGCAGCAGTGACGCCCACGTGTCATGTGGTGTGGGGTCAGGAGCCCACCACGCATACCCTGTGCTCACCAGTAGAGGGTAGCGGGGTCAGTGCCTCGGCGCAGCTCCACCAGCTTCTCCTTGGACTGCGTGTCAAAAAGGCGAATAAGGGTGCCCTTCTGAGAGGCTGAGGCCACTACCGTGCCTGGCTGGTTCAGAGACACGCAGGCCACGTCGCTCTGATGTGCATTGATGGTAAACGGAGCAGATGAGGTGCCGGGCTTTGTGCTTGCCAGGTCCTATGATAGAAGGAGCAGTTTGGGCTTGGGGTAGGTGGTAAGGAGGTAAGTTGCCAAGAGTCCACAGGGAGAGCCAGCCCACCTACCCACCCCTGCCCACTGGACAGCTCACCACAAGTTGCAGGCTCCCGCACTTGTGTCCTGGGAACACTAGCAGTTGTTTCTCCAGGCTGGGGCAGAGGTCACAGAGCCCTAGGGTGGGGGGCGGTGAGCTGGTAAAGAGGACGTCAGGGCCAGGCAGGGTCTCAGGATGGACAGAGCTGGATAAGGGCCGGACTTCAACCTTCCATGATACATGTTACCCACAGAACCCACAGGGGGCTTGCCCTCAGGTGTGCTCCCCACCATCAAGGCAGATTCCCTGCCTCCCTATGCAGCTCTGGCAGCCCCAGGAGGCCTAGGAATCCCTGGCATACCCATTAATGTCCTTAATGAGCCTTTCTGCTCTGCTATCTGAGGTAGCCAGGGGTGAGGCGGGGCCGAGAGTAGAGAGAGAGAACTGGCTAAGGATGGGAAAATGGATAGATTGGGAATGTGGGCATCTCAGCCCATTGGAGCATCTTTATACAAAGAATCTCTCCCTGCCTCTCTTTCCCAGTTACTCTCTGTGTGCCTCTTTCTGTCTCTCTTCATTTCTGCCCCTCTGCCCCATCCACTGCCTCCTGCCACTACACCTGCATCTCTGGGTCCTCTCACCCTTGGGGTTGTCCCGGGTGTCAAACTCAAACAGCTTTCGGGGATTGTCGGGGAAGGAGTACACATAGATGCGGTTCTTCAGCACGATCACGATTCTGTGGGCATCACACAACACAGGATGGTCGTGAGAGGAGGGCAGGGTGCCCATGCAGGACTAACCCTCTAGCCTGCTGTGGGGACCTCCGACCTCCCCCACCCCCAGCCCACCTCAGGCTCACTTGTCATGGCGCATGCGCACAGCCAGCACTGGCTTGGTGAAGGTGAACTCCAGCACCAGCTTGTCCTTGGAGTCCTTGCCCTCCCGGGCATCGTCCCAGATCAGCACTGCTGGGCACGTGGGTGTGTTGTCGGGGCCAAGGTTTAGGGTGAGGGGCAGCCCTGGTGACACAAGACCTACCCCTACTCCCCATGGGACCTCAACCCACTTGCTGCTTAACCTTTTGCTAACACCCAATATGACCTCACACAGCATGAGCACTTGTAGATGTGATTCCTGAGAAGACAGGTTCTAGAACCGTTATACTCATTTACAGATGAGGAAGCTGAGGCTTGAAGGGGTTTTCTATCTAGGCAAGGACCTCACAACCCATCAGCAACCAAGCAGGGACTCACACCCAGGCCTGTAACTTCTCATCAGTAACTATTTCTGCCTCCAGGGTCCCAGCTCATACCCCCCAGAAGATTTCTGTGAGGAATCCTAGGGCATCTTTTGCCATGTCCCAGTGGGATCAACAAAAGCCCTTAAAATAAGATGGTGCTTGAGACTCAAAGCAAGAGGGCATTGGGGAGACAGCCCCAAGATTTTAAAACCTATTAGTTGTGTGACCTTGGATAAATCACTTAACCCCTTTGGGCCTCAGTTTCTTCATCTGCAAAAATGGGGATGATGATACTTCCTACCACACAGAGTTACTGTGAGGATTAAATGAGTTAATACATGTAAAGTGGTTACAACAGCACCAGGCTCACAGCAAGCGCTCCATAGGTAAGGACATGGCATACAGGAGGCATTCAACAAGCGTTTGTTAAATGAAGACAAAACACCAAGCTTCTCAAGCGATAAGATCCAGGACTTGTAAGCTGTAGGCCTCACTGTGTGACTCTGAGTTACTCTGACATCTTCATTTGCCAGAGCCTCCGGGAGGCCAGGATTCCGGGGAATCTGGGCCAAGGGTGACCGGATGAGGACACTTACCTGAGATCTCTGAGAACTTGGGGCTGCTACCACCGCCCACCAGGGCCAGCAGGTTGGAGCGGTGCAGCATTTCCACCAGGCCCATGCTGCCCACCTGCTCATGGTCTGGACAAGGACCAGGATGTCAGTAGGGGTGGGTGCCAATGCCCAGCCCATCCCTTCTGCCCATTGCCCCTCCCCCACCGACAGCTCACCCAGATGCCCCTTCTCCATCAACGGCTCCACGTTGTAGATGCGCACACCTGTCTCCATAGCGCAGCAAAAGCAGCCTGGGGACGGGAGGAATCCGGGCTGCCTCAAAGGATGCCCAGGTGGGAAGCTAGGGGCTTAACACCCACCTCTGGCCATTCTCTCCCTCCCTCCCTCCCAAAAGGGCACAGGCACAAGCCTCTCTCACTTTGGTCTTGGTTGAAACGCAGACTGGTCACTCCTCGAAGTGGCTGCTGAGTCATGGTCCAGGATTGCTTCCCTGGACACAAATGGGGGTAGGGTTGGGAAGAGTCCTGGGGTCTGTTCTCTGAGTCCTAGAACTCCTGTCCCCAACTGATTTCTTCTTCCTCCTCCCACTCTGCTACCTAACCCCAGCAGGACTGCAAAGAAGACAAAATCAGGGGGAGAATCCTAGGGTCCCCACTCTAAGCTCCCAAGACCCCAAAGAGCATGGACAGGAACATTCACATCTTCTTACACTTGGTTGACCCCAGCTCTCCCGGCCTACCCTGACCTGGACTCCCCCACCTCCTCCTTACTCCTTCCCTGACTGACTGCTTATCAAGAGATAATGGGGTAGGGGGTATCCCAGTGATACCTCCTCTCTACCCTCAGCCAATCCTGGCCCCAGTGCCCAACATGGCCTGGAACCACCCCCTACCCACTTCTCATCTTTACACCTGGACCCAGCACCTAAGTCTGCCTGTCAATAAATGGGGAAAGGGGGCTCAAACATCCACTTCTTCCTGCACCTCCCTGACCTGGCCCTGAGACCTGCTATGGTTGGTCCACCGCTCACAGGAGCTCCCCCGCCACGTCCTTCTACTCCAACCTATTCTACCACTCCAGAGCTCTCTCACACCTTCCTTCCTCACAGGCTTCCTGAAATCCCTTCAGGATTCCATTCCCACCTCCACACAACCCCTTCTCATGACATGCTAACTTCCGTCCAACCATGGACAACCTGGACCTTCCCCCAGACCCCTGTATGCCCTAAAGACCCTACCTCAGGATTCCCTTATCACTCCAAATCCCCCACCCCTGGGACATACCCTTCCATGTGTTCTGCTGTCCCTGACTCTGACATGGGTTGGCTTGGACGTACCCCCAGGAATTGCATCCCCCTAAGGTTCCTCCTCCAGACCCCCTATCGCCTCCCCAAGACCCTGTTCCAGGGCACCCCTAACCCCTCAAAACCCTTGCCCAGGACACACACTTCCCAAAACCCCTACCTGGGACAACTCAATCCCCCCTGCAAGACGCCTGCCCTGGACCCCCCCTAATATTCTTGTCCCAGAGTCCCCATACTCCCTTCAAACCCCCATCTCCGCAAAACCTTTGCCCAGGCACACCCCTTCCCACTCTCCAAACGTCCTCCCTTCCCCCCTGTACCACCTCCACCGGACCGCCTCACCCCCAAAGACCCATTCTTTGGACAGCCCCACCTTCCAAGATCCCTTTTTTGGGACCCCCATTCCAAAGACATTTGCCACCCAGGAACCCTGCCCAGGGATGCCTCACACATCGCTCCCACCACTTATGTCCAAGACCACCCTCATACTCCTTCCAGTGCCAGCACCTACTCAAGATCCCTGTCCTAGATACCCCCCATCCACCAAGACCCTTGCTCAGAAGACCCCAGACCGTCCCCCAGACCGCAACCAATTCTTGGGCCATGCCCCAGCTCCCTGCCGCCTGCACTGACCTGACCTCTGCGCGTCCCCGATCCTGGCCCAAGCTCTCGGTGCCGCCCGCGGCACGGCTTTCTGACCTCCCGTGCCTTGACGCCTCACTCCGGTGTTTACATCAGGCCTTACTTCCGGGGGAGGGAGTCTGTGACCGGAAATGGCTCATCCTCGCCGGAAAGCGCGGCTGCAGTCCTCCAAAACCAGCTTCTGGGTCTCTGGTGGAGCAGAGAGAGGGAGCGCGGCGAGCAGAGGACGCTCCGCCAGGGCATGACTGTCTGAAGGAACCGAGGACGGGTGGGGGAGAGAGAGCCTTCCCCTCGCTGAGCGGAAAAGGGCGAGAATTCCTTAACTCGATCCTACTAGGAGAGCTAGCGGCGTTACCTTCTGGGCTAACAAGACTTGGACCTCCGAGGTGGGCTAGAGGGGCCGCCCCTGTTAGCTATTTGTAGTTCTCCCAGACTTCTAGGGAGGCGACCGGGGAGCCTCGAGGCGGGGGTGGGCCTCGAGGCGGGGGTGGGCCTGGAGACCTTCAAAGCTGAGTCTATCCCCATAGCCAGGGGAAGCCAGGATGGGATTCCCCACCCCACCCATGCTTCGTTTTATTTACAAAGTGAAAAAGTATTTTTGATGGCAAGAGGTATAAGTGTTCACTGTGGGAGGAAAAAAGACCCCAATTGTGTACATACTGGAAATATTTTTGTATTCAACTTATAAATTTTGAGATGTGGACTCACGTGTAGTTTTGAGAAATAATACAGAGAAATCCCATGTGCTTTAACACTGCCCCCTGAAGGTAACATGTTGTATAGTAAAATACTACACTCAGAATGTTGACACAGTTGTGACACTAAGTATCACAGAGTTGATATTGACACAATCCACCCATCCTTTACTTTTTTTCAAATATTGTTTTGATGCTTTAAAAATTATTAATATATAATAGACATCTGTTTTATTCATCCATTTTAATTGATTCATGGTATTCCGTGGAATAAATGTATAACTGTTCAGCTGTTCCCCTACTGATGGCCATCTAGGTTGTTTGATGTACTGTGTTGTCAACATCCACAGACATATTTACTTGTGAATTTTGTCCCCGTGTACTACCCTAGGCGTGACTCCATTGCTGTGCTCCTCAGCAAAGCCAATCTTCTGGCTTTCTTCGGTCTCTACTTCCTCACATCCCAGAGCACATTTAACTTTTTTTTTTTTTTTTTTTTTTTGGCCACAGCATGGGATCTTAGTTACCCAACCCGGGATTGAACCTGGACCCTCGGCAGTGAGAGGGCCGAGTCCTAACCACTGGACCACCAGGGAATTCCCAGAGCATATTTAACTTAATTCAGTTTGGCTTTTGTCACTTCCATGTCTCTGAGACTGCTCTTAACCAGATCACTGATGAGTAACAATCTTCCCAAACCAGCAGTCACTTCTCTACCCCTTCCTGTAACCACCCAGCATATTCCACAGTTTCTTGCTCTCACTCTCTTAGTTTTCTCCTATATCTCTGGCTACTCCTCCATCTTTACCCAATTTCCAAATACTGTGGTATCCTTAGGTATGATCCTGGCCGCCTTACTTTTGTAGTCAGTATTCTCTCCCTAGGTGACTTCATGTTGTCTCATAGCCTTAATTATTGCAAATATTTGGAAGATCCACTGATTTAGGCCTCTAGCCTAGACCTCTTTCCTGAACACCAGACTCATATGCTATGGCCTGTTTGATGTGTTCACGTGGATGTCTCATAAGGCATCTCAGATTTAACGCATCCAAACAGATCTCTTGAATTTCCCTGGCTCAACCACCCTCCTGTCTCCCTCATCTTAACCAATGGCACCATAACACCCAGTTTGTCACTCAAGCCAAAGAGCAGATATATCATGCTTGATTCTCCTTCTTTGTCACTGGCAAGTTCTGTTGGTCCCACTGTCCAAGTGGTGTCACAAATACAACCCCTGGCTCATGCACTTTTAGTCAAGATGGAGTAACAGGGACCAAATTTGTCCTCTCACATGAAACAACCAACCACTGCCCTCCCAAAAGGCAGAATACATGAAACAATGGTTTTCAAGGCATACACATCAGACAGTGAAGGACAGTGATCCCTGAGAAATGGGAAAGAAGATGAGTCCCAAACTGCCCCAAGTTACCACTTGGAGAGTTCTCATGCTGTGGCACAGAAAGGGGAGAAGGCAGAGCCTGGTGGCCTCCCTAAATTGAAATAATCCAGAGAGACAAGGGCAGCTAGAGTTCGAAGGACAGAATATCAGGAGAGAGCTTCACAGAGAGAGAACCACAGAGATCTGCAAAGAGTCCCCCTTGAATATTCAGCAGAATACTGATAAGTGCGTGCATATGAAGAAACTACCCAAGTCCAGGGAAAGAACCATCCAACTGGATTAGAACAAGGCCTGGCATATAGGTCAATTGGAAAAACGTAATTCACAGGGCACAGAATACACAGGAAGGTTGTGGGGAATAATTAGCCCTAGACTTAGTACCAGTGCAGACCCAATTAACAAATCATAAAAGGAAGACCCTGAAAGATCAAATTGTTTCCAAGTAACTTAACTATCTCAGTACAAAGATCAGGAAGATTTATAGGAATACTAATAATAAAACCCTAGCACCTAAGGTAAAATTCACAATGTCTGTTATCCAAACAAAAACGTATGCTAAGTGAAAGGAGCCAGTCACAAAGGACTGCATATTGTATGATCCCATTTATAGACAATGTCCAGAATAGGCAAGTCCACAGAGAGAGAAAGTAGATTAGTGGTTGCCTAGGGCTGGTGGGGTGGGAGAGGAAGGTGACTGGGGAAAAAAAGGCAATGACTGCTAAGGGGTATGGGATTGCTTTTTGGGGTGTTGAAAATGTTCTAAAACTGATTGTGGTAATGGTTGCAGAACTCTGTAAGTATACTAAAAAAAACCATTTAACTGTACACTTTATTTTTTTTATGAATTTATTTTATTTTTGGCTGCGTTGGGTCTTTGTTGATATGCGCGGGTTTTCTCTACCTGCAGCGAGCGAGGGCTGCTTTTCGTCGTGGTGCATGGGCTTCTCATTGCGGTGGCTTCTCTTGTTGTGGAGCATGGGTTCTAGGTGCGTGGGCTTCAGTAGTTGTGGCACATGGGCTCAGTAGTTGTGGCTTGTGGGCTCTAGAGCACGGGCTCAGTAGTTGTGGTGCACGGGCTTAGTTGCTCCGCGGCACGTGGGATCTTCCTGGACCAGGGATCGAACCCATGTCCCCTGCATTGGCAGGCGGATTCTTAACCACTGCGCCACGAGGAAAGTCCTAACTGTACACTTTAAATGGTGTATTGTGTGGTACGTGAATTATATCTCAATAAAAGAGTGTTGTTTTTTTTTAAGCAGGAAAACACGAACCATAATGATCAATCAATGGAAACTAACACAGAATGGACACAGATATTAGAATTAGGAGAGAATGATGCTAAAAAAGTTATTAAAGCTACACTCCATATGTTAAAAAAGTTGAGCAGAGACATGGAAGATATATAAGTACCCAAAATGAAATTCTAAAGATGAAAAATACACCAGATGGGATTAATGACTAGACATTGCAGAAGAAAAACATCAGTAGTTTAAATCATAGCAGTAGAAACTAAGAAAATGGAACAGAGGAAGAAAGAATCCCCCAAAACTGAAAATAGAAAAAAGCATAAATGAGCTGTGGGACAATTTCATGTGGCCTAATATGCAGGAAATAGAATCCCCAAAGGAGAGGAAGGGGGACAGAAAAAGTATGTGAAGAAGTAAAGTCCTAAAACTTTCCAAAATTAATAAAAAATATAAACTCACAGATCCAAGAAGTTCAATGAACACCAGCAAAAAGTAGATGAAAAATACTACACAAAGGCACATTGTGGGAATTCCCTGGCCGTCAAGTGGTTAGGACTCTGTGCTCTCACTGCCAAGGGCCCGGGTTGGGGAACTAAAATCCCACAAGTCACGTGGTGAGGCCTAAAAACAAACAAACAAAGGCACATTGTTATAAAACTGCTCCAAACCAATGATACAGAGAAAATCTTTTTTGTTTATTTTTTCTTCCAATTTTATTGAGATATAATCAACTTACAGCACAGAATAAGTTTGAAGTGTACAGCGTAATGACTTGACTTACATACATCATGAAATGATTATCACAATAAGTTTAGTGAACATTCATCATTCCATATAGATACAAAATTAAGGAAATAGAAAAAAAATTTTTCCTTGTGATCCTCTTAGGATTTACTCTCTTTTATATATAACATACAGCAGTGTTAATTATATTTATCATGTTGTACATTACATTCCTAGTACTTATTTATCTTATACCTGGAAATTTGTACCTTTTGACTGTCTTCATCCAGTTCCCACTCCTCCACCCACACCTCTGGTAAATACAAATCTGATCTCTTTTTCTATTAGTTTGTTTTTGAAGTATAATTGACCTTCAACCTTCCTGGTGCTGTTATAACTTCTGGTTATAGAAGTATCACCCCACCTTCACCTCCACAATGAGTGTTTTACCTCACCTTTTTTCCTGGAGCAAATAGGACTTAACGTCTTTTTTTTTTTTTTTTTTTTTAATTTTTGGCCAGGCTGCGCAGCATGCAGGATCTCAGTTCCCCGACCAGGGGTCGAACCCGCACCCCCTGCATTGGAAGCGCGGAGTCTTAACCACTGGACCACCAGGGGAGTCCCTAGGACTTAACATCTTATTTGAATTAAGATGGGTTCCTAAGTCTTTAAATCCTTTTTAGTTTGCTTTTCAAACCAGTGGTCTGGGTGTTCACTTAATGCTGTATATTAATAGGACTGTCACCAGAGAAGGAAGAATGATGCACATGCCTGTCATACAAAGTTGTCATGAGGAAGGGTGTCAGAGTTGAAAAGGACCAAGATCTAATGACCGAGTAACCTGTGGAAGAAATCCAAACTTGGGTGAACGTTTAGGCATTCCAGATTTGTGGGAATGAGTTGTAAGTATCTATGTCTCAGTAAAAATCTTTCTCAAGACATAAATCTTGAAGTTAAGCATGGCTCTGCTCAGACCCGGTTGGGTCAACTTTAATATTAGAATTGCTCCTTGGAGCATTTCACCTTCTTTTGTGGACGTGACTCAATGAATTAATTTTCTCTAATGCATCCTGGAAAATGGATTGTTTGTAGATTGAGAAATTGTTTAAGTTTTGCCCTGATGTCTTGAAAAGTAGCATACTAATCTCCTTCATTTAACAACTAATTATTGAACATTCATTCATTCATTTATCCAATATATATTGAGTGCCTCCAACGCACCAGGCACACTGTGCTAAATTTGGGGAATCAAACAGTAAACAGAGCAGTGTCCTTGGAGGAGAAAGGTGATGAATGAATGAATATACATATATTTATATTTATATATAAATTAGAGATAAGATGGATTAGGAGATAGGAAGGGTTGAGGTAAGGGTAGGAGGTTGCTATCTTATGTGGGATGATCAAAGAAACTTCTGTGATAAGGTGACATTGGAGCAGAAACCTGAAGGGAGTGCGGGAATGAACCCTGTGGAAATTTGGGGGAAGTGCATTCTGGGCAGAAGGAACAACAAGGATATCAGTGCAGCTTGAGCAGATGAGTCACAGAGGGGTGGATGGGGGGAAGAATATGCAGGGCCTGTAGGCCATTTAAAATGCTTTGGCTAATTGTGAACATGTGGTTTCCCCAACCTGAGTAACCTTCTCACATCCCTCTGTTGTTCCCTACCATCCCTTGGCCACATCCTCTGTATAACTTGTACCAATTCCTGAAGGCTTAGTTTTTGCATTATACTTTCTTGAGAGTCTTTCCTAATATAAAAGTTGTATTAAAAATTCCTCCCCCATAGTGCTCTGCACCCCCCCACAATGTTACAAGGTACAGAGTTGACTTGCTATGCTTGAGACTTCTCCAAGGGCAGATGTTATGTATCCCCAGTGCCCCTCATCAAACCTAATACTTAGTAGATGCTCAAGAACATGTTTGTTGAACCAAATAAATATACAATTCATTAAAAAAAAATGCTTTGACTACTATTCTGAGTGGGATAGGGAGCCATTTGGAGGGTTTGGAGCACAGGAGAGAGACACGACCAGACTTGCCTTTTCAAAATAGCACTGGCTTCTGTGTGTGGACTAAGGCAGGGAGCAGGAGAAGGGAAAGCAAGGAGGGCAGTTAGGAGGCTATTTCAGTAAGCCAGGCAATGGTTTTTGGTGGTTGGGACACTGGGCAGTGGAGGAGATAAGATGTATTCTGGAATTATTTTGAAGGTAGAGCTGCAGGGATATGTTGATGGGTTAGATATAGGATGTGTGGAAGATAGAAGTTAAGAATGACTCAGAAGGTTTTAGGTAAGCTGAGAGTCAGCTGGAGGAACAGATTAAGAGGGGGAATTGGGAGTTTTGTATTATTTTTGTGAACTCTGAAATGCGTATGAAATATCATATAGAGATGTTGGGTAGGTGATTGGATATAACTGAAAGTCAGGAGTGAGGTACAGGCTGGAGATAACAAATTTAGGAGGCATCAGTATATCAAAGTCATTTAAAGTCAGGAGACAGAGGAGATCACCTAGGAAGTGAAAGTAGGTGGGGAGGTTAGAAGCCTAAGCCCCGAAGCATTTCCAAGGTACAAAGGTCAGGGGAAAGAGGAGGAACTGGCAAAAGATTGAGTAGGAGCAGCCAGTGAGGCGGGAACAGAACCAAGAAAGGATTTCTGGAAGTAAAGAGAAAAGGCATTTCAAGAAGGGAGTCAAATGTTGCTGACAGGGAGGAATTCCCTGGTGGTGCAGTGGTTAAGAACCTGCCTGCCAATACAGGGGACATGGGTTTGAGCCCTGGTCTGGGAAGATCCCACATGCCGCAGAGCAACTAGGCCCGTGAGCCACAACTACTGAGCCTGCGCGTCTGGAGCCTGTGCTCCGCAACAAGAGAGGCCGCGATAGTGAGAGGCCCGCGCACCGCGATGAAGAGTGGCCCCCGCTTGCCGCAACTAGAGAAAGCCCTTGCACGGAAACAAATAAGGACCTACTGTAGGGCTTCCCTGGTGGTGCAGTGGTTAAGAACCTGCCTGCCAATGCAGGGCACATGGGTTCGAGCCCTGGTCTGGGAAGATCCCACATGCCGTGGAGCAGCTAAGCCTGTGCACAACAACTACTGAGCCTGTGCTCTAGAGCCTGCGAGCCACAACTACTGAAGCCCGCCCGCCTAGAGCCCGTGCTCCTCAACAAGAGAAGCCACTGCAATGAGAAGCCTGCACACCACAACGAAGAGTAGCCCCCACTCGCTGCAATGAAGACCCAACGCAGCCAAAAATAAATAAATAAATTAATTAATTAATTAAAAAGAAAAATGTTGCTGAGAGGGAAGATGAGGAGCACTCATGATATGCACGCACTGGGTGTACAAAGATGAACCAGAATGCCAGGCACATAGTAGGTGTCCATGTACTTTTAATTGTAACAAAATATACATAACATAAAATTTACCACCTTAACCATTTTTTTTTTTTTTTTTTTTTAAATTTTTATTTATTTATTTATTTTTAATTTATGGCTATGTTGGGTCTTCGTTTCTGTGCGAGGGCTTTCTCTAGTTGTGGCAAGTGGGAGCCACTCTTCATCGCTGTGCGTGGGCCTCTCACTATCGCGGCCTCTCTTGTTGCGGAGCACAGGCTCCAGACACGCAGGCTCAGTAATTGTGGCTCACGGGCCCAGCTGCTCCGCGGCATGTGGGATCTTCCCAGACCAGGGCTCGAACTCGTGTCCCCTGCATTAGCAGGCAGATTCTCAACCACTGCGCCACCAGGGAAGCCCTTTAACCATTTTTGAATGTACAGTTCAGGAGTGTTAAGAATATTCACACTGTTGTGAAACAGATCTCCAGAACTTTTTCATCTTGCAAAACTGAAACTCTACTCGGTGCGGAGACTGTTTAGTCCCGGGCCTTGCAAGTTTATTGTTCTCTCCATCTGGACTCGAGGCTTCCGTCACAACCATGCTCCGCCAAATCATCAGTCAGGCCAAGAAGCATCCTAGCTTGATCCCCCTCTTCATATTTATTGAAGCGGGAGGTACTGGAGCTACACTGTATGTCTTGCGCCTGGCATTGTTCAATACAGATGTCAGTTGGGACAGAAAGAGTAACCCAGAACCCTGGAACAAACTGGGTCCCAATGATCAGTACAAGTTCTACTCAGTAAATGTAGATTACAGCAAATTGAAGAAAGAAGGTCCAGACTTCTAAATGAAATGTTTCACTATAAAGCTGCTTAGAATGAAGGTCTTCCAGAAGCCATCCGCACAATTTCCCACTTAACCAGGAAACATTTCCCCTCTAAATGCACGAAATCAGGGACTTCCCTGGTGGTCCAGAGGTTAAGACTTTGCACTTCCACTGCAGGGGGCGCCGGTTCGATCCCTGGTCGGGGAACTAAGATCCCACATGCTGCGTGGTGCGGCCAAAAAGTAAAAAATAAATAAATAAATGCACGAAATCATGTTGGTGTATTGTGTTGGGGTTTACACTGATTAATAAATAGTCTGAAACTTGAAAAAAAAAACTGAAACTCTAGACCCATTAAACATCTCCCCATTTCCCCCTCCCCCAGCCCCTGGCAACCACCTTTCTACTTTGTTTCTATGAATTTGACTCCTTTATTTTATTTATTTATTTATTTTTTGGCTGTATTGGGTCTTAGTTGAGGCACGTGGGATCTTTCATTGCAGCGCACGGGCTTCTCTCTAGTTATGGCACGTGGGCTCCAGAGCATGTGGGCTCTGTAGTTGCAGCACGTGGGCTCTCTAGTTGTGGTGCACGGGCTTAGTTGCCCCCTGGCATGTGGGATCTTAGTTCCCTGACCAGGGATCGAACCAGTGTCCCCTGCATTGCAAGACCAATTCTTAACCACTGGACCACCGGTGAAGTCCCAATTTGACTCCTTTAGATACCTCATATAAGTGGAATCATACAGTATTTGTTTTCTTATGACTGGCTTATTTCACTTAGCATAACATCCTCAAGGTTCATCCGCGTTGAAGCATGTGTCAGAATTTCCTTCCCTTTAAAGGCTGAATAATATTCTATTGTATGAATATATCACATTTTGCTTATCAATTCATTTATCAATGGACACTTGGATTGCTTCCACCTTTTGGCTATTGGGAATAATGCTGCTATGAACATGGGTGTGCAAAGTCTCTTTGATACTGTGCTTTCAATTAATTTAGATATTTGTCCAGAAGTGGAATTGCTGGATGATATGGTAATCGTTTTTTTAATTTTGGGGGGAACTGCAATATTGTTTTCCATAGCAGCTGCGCCATTTTATATTCCTACCAGTAGTGCACAAAGGTTCTAATTTTCTCCATATCCCAACCAACACTTCTTTTCTTTCTTTTTTTTTTATAGTAACCATCCTAATGGGTGTGAGGCCAAGAAAATTGTCATTCTTGACCTGTATAGCAGTTCCTTGGAAACCCTCACTTATAGGGCTTGTCTTTATTTGACCTGATTCAGAGCTCTCTCAGGTCAAATATCCTTTTAAAAAATAATTGGTGACAACTGTTTAACATCACAGCTGCCCGAGGTGGTGATAACAGCTGGAGCAAACAAGAAGTTGACCAACAATCATGAAAAACTGGGAATAAGATATCCAGAGGGACCTTGAAAAGCTCTGACATATTTCTGGGAATCTGGAAGGCCATATGCATGTGCAAGTGCAGGGCTGCAAGCATGCCAAGGAAAGAGCTGAGAAGGCCCTAAGCTTTCAACTCTGGGTGATTTTTTTTTATTGGAGTATAGTTGATTTACAGTGTTGTGTTAGTTTCAGGTGTACAGCAGAGTGAATCAGTTATACATATATCCACTCTTTTTTAGATTCTTTTCCCATATAGGCCATTACAGAGTACTGAGTAGAGTTCCCTGTGCTCTACAGTAGGTCCTTTTGTTTTTTAAAATAAATTTATTTATTTATTTTTGGCTGCGTTGGGTCTTCATTGCTGTGCGGGGGCTTTCTCTAGTTGCGGCGAGCGGGGGCTACTCTGTTGCGGTGCACAGGCTTCTCATTGCGGTGGCTTTGCTTGTTGCAGAGCACGGGCTCTGGGCACGCGGGCTTCAGTAGTTGTGGCTCGTGGGCTCAGTAGTTGTGGCTCACGGGCTTCAGTAGTTGCGGTGCGCGGGCTCTAGAGCACAGGCTCAGTAGTTGTTGTGCACGGGCTTAGTTGCTCCGTGGCATGTGGGATCTTCCCGGACCAGGGCTCAAACCCATGTCCCCTGCATTGGCAGGCAGATTCTTAACCACTGCACCACCAGGGAAGCCCTACAGTAGGTCCTTATTTGTTATGTATTTTATATATAGTAGTGTGTATATGTTAATCCCAATCTCCTAATTTATCATTTCCCCCCATGTTTTCCCTTTGGTCACCATAAGTTTGATTTCAAGATCTGTGAGTCTGTTTCTGTTTTGTAAATAAGTTCATTTGTATAATTTTTAAATTAGATTCCACATATAAGCGATATTGTATATTTGTCTTTCTCTGTCTGACTTACTTCACTTAGTATGATAATCTCTAGGTCCATCCATGTTGCTGCAAATGGCATTATTTCCACCTCTGGGTGATCTTGAAGCTCTATGGAGAACTCTGCTAAGGCAGAGTTGTAAACTACCTTGCTGGAGTGTTCAAGCATGCTCCAACACACACAGAGATACCCTAGGCAAAGGTTGAAGACTTATTGGTTCAAAACATTTAAAGAAATCTCTCTCTAACCATTAGCTGACCACGAAGTTAATGAAGCAGAGACTTTGGTGATCACACATATCAAAGAATACAGACTTTACAGAACTAGTTCAGAAAAGTCACTAAACAGACAGCAGCAACAATAAAGCCTGGGGTGGAGAGAATCTGAATTCCAGAGCTGCTGCATTATTTAAAATATCCAGATTTTAAAATTGCAATGAAAATAGAAAGTATGAACCATACACAGGGCAAAAAAAAGCATGAAATAGAAACTGTCCCTAAGGAAGCCCAAACATTGGATGTACTAGACAAAGATTTTAGGTTTTTTTTGAAGTATAGTTGATTTACAATGTTGTGTTAGTTTCTGGTGTACAGTATAAGTGATTAAGAATATACGTATTCTCTCTCTCTTTTTTTTTTGGCCGTGCCTCGTGGCATGCAGGATCTTAGTTCCCTGACCAGGTATCAAACCCATCCCCCCTGCAGTGGAAGCACAGAGTCCCAACCACTGGACCACCAGGGAATTCCTGAATATACATATTCATATATATATATATCTGCTAATCCCAAACTCCTAATTTATCCCTCCCCCATCCCCTTTCCTCTTTGTTAACCATAAATTTATTTTCTATGTCTGTGAGTCTGTTACTGTTGTGTAAATAAGTTCATTTATATCATATTTTAGATTTCACATATAAGTGATATTGTATGGTATTTGCCTTTCTCTGTCTGACTTCCTTCACTTAGTATGATAATCTCTAGGTCCATCCATGTTGCTGTAAATGGCATTATTTCACTCTTTTTTATGGCTGAGTAATATTCCATTCTATATATATACCACATCTTCTTTATCCATTCATCTGTCGATGGACATTTAACTTGTTTCCATGTCTTGGCTATTGTAAATAGTGCTGCATGAACATTGGGGTGCATGTATCTTTTTTTTCTTTTTTGGCTGCGTTGGGTCTTCATTGCTGCATGTGGGCTTTCTCTAGCTGCAGCGAGCGAGGGCTATTCTGAGTTGCGGTGCGCGGACTTCTCATTGCAGTGGCTTCTCTTGTGGCGGAGCACGGGCTCTAGGCATGTGGGCTTCAGTAGTTGTGGCGTGTGGGCTCAGTAGTTGTGGCGTGTGGGCTCATTAGTTGCGGTACGCGGGCTCTAGGGCACGCGGGCTGCAGTAGTTGTGGGATGCGGGCTCAGTAGTTGTGGCTCACAGGCTCTAGAGCGCAGACTAAGTAGTTGTGGCGCATGGGCTTAGTTGCTCCATGGCATGTGAGATCTTCCCAGACCAGGGATCGAACCCATGTCCCCTGCATTAGCAGGCGGACTCTTAACCACTGCGCCACCAGGGAAGTCCTGTATCTTTTTGAATTAGAGTTTTCTCCAGATATATGCCCAGGAGTGGTGTTGCTGAATCATATGGTAACTCTATTTTTAATTTTTAAAGGATCCTCCATACTGTTTTCCATACTGGCTGCACCAATTTACATTCCCACCAACAGTGTTGGAGGGTTCCCTTTTCTCCACACCCTCTCCAGTATATATCATTTGTAGACTTTTTAATGATGGCCATTTTGACTGGTGTGAGGTGATACCTCATTGTAGTTTTGATTTGCATTTCTCTAATAATTAGCAACATTGAGCATCTTTTCATATGCCTATTGGCCATCTGTATGTCTTCTTTGGAGAAATGTCTATTTAGGTCTTCTGCCCATTTTTTGATCAGTTGTTTTTTGTTTTTTGTTTTGTTATTGAGTTGTATGAGCTGTTTGTGTATTTTGGAAATTAAGCCTTTGTTGCTTGCATTGAAACCATGCAACTCAGATTGTGACTTGAACCCAGATGGTTGTTTCTGGATGCAAAAAAATAAAGTGATGGTTACAGAAAGTAATGAAAGGTTTGTGGAAAGTGGACTGTGAGAAAAGTGTTTTTTGCACAGTCAGGAT
Organism: Balaenoptera ricei; assembly: GCF_028023285.1. Classification (NCBI taxonomy): domain Eukaryota; kingdom Metazoa; phylum Chordata; class Mammalia; order Artiodactyla; family Balaenopteridae; genus Balaenoptera; species Balaenoptera ricei. The sequence goes on from NC_082660.1 coordinate 44,544,071, forward strand.
TGACTAAGTTTAGAATATATTTAATTGAGTAAATGAATTTTAAAAGTAAGCTGGTGCAAGACTTGAATGTGGCTTTTCTCTCTTTTAAGAGGACATGTTTTCTTTTTTTTTTTAAATAAATTTGCTTATTTATTTATTTATTTTTGGCTGTGTTGGGTCTTCATTGCTGTGTGCGAGCTTTCTCTAGTCGTGGTAAGCAAGGGCTGCTCTTGGATGCGGTGCACGGGCTTCTCATTGTGGTGGCTTCTCTTTGTTGTGGAGCATGGGCTCTAGGGACGCAGGCTTCAGTAGTTGTGGCACACGGGCTCAGTAGTTGTGGCTTGTGGGCTCTAGAGTGCAGGCTCAGTAGTTGGGGTGCATGGGCTTAGTTGCTCCACAGCATGTGGGATCTTCCTGGACCAGGGATCGAACCCGTGTCCCCTGCATTGGCAGGCAGATACCACTGCACCACCAGTGAAGTCCCAAGAGGACAGGTTTTCTTAAAATGTTGAACTGCCTTTGATAACAGATATTAAGTTTCTTTACCTTTTAAGTGATCTGTTCTGTATTTGTCTTTGAAATCTTTTATTGTCACTTTGATTACGGAATAAGTATTGTCTCACAGTGACCTATGATCTTATTTGACCAAGTGTTTGAAAACTTTTTGACAAACTTCCCAAATATCAAATTTTAATTAAAGTTCTTTTGATTTCCAGCTAATTTTGGGATACTGTAGAGGGCCCCTGAAGTATCTCAAAGAGAAATATTTAACTAGGGTTATTTGGTATGTTAAGTTAAATGTAATCATTCGTAATTCTGGTTATTGTAACCAAGTTTCTTTACCAATTACACTGTAATCAGATGTTTAACCATGCCTTTTAAGTCTTTTGTCATTTATAGATAGTTATTTCTGTACTCTGATGCTGTTACAAAACGTGCTTCATCATCAAGGAGATTCATAGAAAGGCTATGGAAGCAGTTACAACAGTTCCACATCAAGATGATAACTATGCGAGGATTCCAGCCCATACTGACTTAAAACAAGGAGCTGTCCTGCCCCTGGGGCCCCTAGATCAGGCATCCAGAGATGTTTTTACTCCCTGACAGGCAGGGTCGACACCCCTACTCAGCCTCGAAGCAGTTACAGAAGATGGACCATTGCCTCTCTGATTCCCATAAGAATATGGGAATAAAATCTCTGAGAGGAGAATGAAACAGGAAAGAAGGGGGCAGGGCACAGCCTTTAAAAGAATGATATAGCCCAAGGACACAACATAAACTGATTAGAACCAAATAGATCCAAGATGGCTTCCACTAGACCTTGAGCCTCAGTTTATGCTCATTGTAACACACCCGCAAGCTAAATGACACACCCACAGGTGACATGACAGTTCCAAGGCCGACCATAAAGGTCAAAAAGTGGGCGGTGGCCCTATTTCTGGAAATCCCCACCCCTTCCCCAAAATAGCTGGAATACTCCTCCCACTCATTAGCCTATGAAATTACCCACCCCTATAAAAACTGACAACCCCATACCCTGGTGCTATGCTCGCCTTCTCAGATGGCCCACACTCTGTGGAGTGTGTTTCTCTCTAAATAAATCCACTTCCTAATTACTTTGTCTCTCACTGAATTCTTTCTATGATGAGACATCAAGAACCTGAGCTTCATTAAGTCCTGAGACCAGGTGTGTGATCTCAGTTAAAAAAACGTGAGTTCAAGTCCCAATCTGGGTTTTGGCTGGGTTCGAGTCCTGGCATGTGGGTTCAAGTCCCAATCCGAGTTGCACGGTTTCAGCATCATTTGCAAATATTTTCTCCCAGTCCCTAGGTTGTGTTTTTGTTTTGTTTATGGTTTCCTTTGCTGTGTAAAAGTGTATAAGGTTGATTAGGCTTCATTTGTTTATTTTTGCTTTTGTTTCTATTGCCTTGGGAGACTGACCTAAGAAAACATTGCTATGATTTATGTCAGAGAATCTTTTGCCTATGTTCTTCTAGGAGTCTTATGGTGTCATGTATTATATTTAAGCCTTTAAGCCATTTTGAGTTCATTTTTGTGTATCGTGTGAGGGAGTGTTCTGACTTCATTGATTTACATGCAGCTTAGACAAAGATTTTAAATCACTAGCATAAATATGCTCAAAGAACTAAAGGAAACCATATCTAAAGAACTAAAGGGAAGTATAATAACAGTGTCTCACCAAATAGAGAATATCAACAAAAAGATAGAAATTTAAAAAAAACAAATTCAGGAGTTAAAATAGTTGAATATGATAAAATTAAATAAAAAATAAAAAAATAATAGAATATGAAAATAATGTAAAGAAAATAAATATGAAATAACTGAAATGAAAATTCACTAGAGGGGCTCAACAGCAGTTCCCCATATCCTTTGTCCCACAGGATGATACTGAAACAAAAGGGTCCAGATGGCTGCAACACAAGTGGTGGAACACCCTGTTGCTGAGGTGCTGATTTCATGCTGCAGGTAAGCATTTTTATACCCTGCAGCTGTACCCTAAGGGTGAGACAGAAAGCCTCGTATCTCATCAGAATTTGGGAGATGATAAGAATCTCTCATGACAGCTTCCCATGAAGATAAAAAAGTGAGTGGGAAATGGCCTTGTAGCAGTTCTTCACAAGCTTCCCATGCTCTCATGTTCTGGGAGGATCACAAGGCTTCTGCCAAGACCTAGATAGATCAGCTGTGGTTAAGCATTACCTACAGGAACTATGAGGATCTATGCAAGGTCAAGGCACCAGCATGAAGCAGTTTCCCTATATTACCAAGATAGACCATTTTCTGGGCCATAAAATTAATCGCAATAAATGCAAAAGGATTCAGGTTATACAAATTGTTTTCTCTGGCCACAATGGAACTGAATTAGAAATTAATAACAGGAAGATCTCTGGAAAATCTCCAAATATTTGGAAACTAAGTAACACACTTCAAAATAATTCATGGATCAAAGAAGTCAGAATGGAAATTAGAAAACATTTTGAACTGAATGAAAATGAAAACTCAACATATTAGTATTTGTCAATGCCACTAAAGCAGTATTCGGGGGTGAATTTATTGCATTAAATGCCTGCCTATATTAGAAAAGAAGAAAGAACTAAATAAGAAAGGTCTAAAATCTATTATCTCAGCTTCCACCATAAGAAACTAGAAAAAGAAGAGCAGGGCTTCCCTGGTGGTGCAGTGGTTGAGAATCTGCCTGCCAATGCAGGGGACACGGGTTCGAGCCCTGGTCTGGGAAGATCCCACATGCCGCGGAGCAACTAGGCCTGTGAGCCACAAGTACTGAGCCTGTGCGTCTGGAGCCTGTGCTCCGCAACAAGAGAGGCTGCGACAGTGAGAGGCCCGCGCACCGCGATGAAGAGTGGCCCCCACTCGCCACAACTAGAGAAAGCCCACGCACAGAAACGAAGACCCAACACAGCCAAAAATAAATAAATAAAGTGTAAAATTAAAAAAAAAAGAAAAAGAAAAAGAAAAGCAAAGTAAACCTAAGGTAAGCAAAAGAAAGGAAATAATAAAGATCAAAGTGGAAATCAATGAAAATAGAAAACAGAAAAACTGTGGAGAAAATCAGTGAAACCAAAAGCTGGTTGACTGAGATCAACAAAACTGATAAACATGAAGACTTACAGGAAAAAAAAAAAAAAGGGAGAAGACACAACTTACCAATATCAGGAATGGGAGGTGACATCACTACAGATTCTACAGATACTAAAAAGGTTAAAGGAATATTATAAACAACTTTATGCCAATAAATTCCACAACTTCACTGAAATGTACAAATTCCTTGAAAGACACAAATTACCAGAGCTCACTCAAGAAGACACAGATAGTTGCCAGGGGTTGGGGAGAGGAAAGAATGGGGAGTAATTGTTTAATGGGTACAGAATTTCAATTTTGCAAGATGAAAAGGTCTGGAGATGGATGGTGGTGATGGTTGTACAACAGTGTGAATGTACTTAATGCCACTTAACTGTACACTTTAAAATGGTTAAGTTGGTAAACTTTATGTTATATGTATTTACCACAATTTTTTTAAAAAATAGAAAACTGAATAGCCTTATATATATTAAATAAATAAATACACTTTATACTTAAAACCCTTCCTGGAACTTCCCTGGTGGCACAGTGGTTAAGAATCTGCCTGCCAATGCAGGGGACATGGGTTCGAGCCCTGGCCCGGGAAGATCCCACATGCCGTGGAGTAACTAAGCCCGTGTGCTACAACTACTGAGCCTGCACTCTAGAGTCCCCGAGCCACAACTACTGAAGCCTGCGTGCCTAGAGCCTGTGCTCCGCAACAAGAGAAGCCACCGCGATGAGAAGTCCGTGCACCGCAATGAAGAGTAGCTCCTGCTCGCCGCAACTAGAGAAAGCCTGTGTGCAGCAATGAAGACCCAACACAGCCAAAAAATAAATAAATTTATAAAAAACAAAACAAAACAAAACAAAGAAACAAAAACCCTTCCTACAAAGAAGACTTCAGGCCCAGATGGTATCACTGTCGAATTCTTTTTTTTTAATTTAAGAAATTTTTTCACTGATGAATTCTATCATGCATTTAAGCAAGAAATAATATCAACTCTACATAAATTCTTGCAAAAATTTGAATATTTCCCAGCCCATTCTATGGGACCATCATTACTCTGATACCAAAATCAGATAGACATTACAAAAAAAGAAAACTAATATCCCTTATGAATACAGGTACAAAAATTCTAAACATAATTTTAACAAATTGATTCCAACAATATATTATAAGGATAATACATCATGACCATGTGGAGTTTATCCCTGGAATGCAGGGTTGCTTTAACATTCAAAAAATCAATCAATGTAACTTCTCATACTAACAAACAACAAAAGAAAAAAAAAAAAACGTGATCATCTCAATGGATGCCGAAAAAGAAGTTGATAAAATTAAACATGATTTCCTGATAAAACTCTCAGGAAAGTAGGAATAGAAAATAACTTCCTCAACCTCATAAAGAGCATCTGTGTAACAGGTATATTAAAAACACTCATTGCCACTAATTATCAGGGAAATGCAAATCAGTACCACAATGAAATATCACCTCACACCTGTCAGGATGACTATTATCAAAAAACCAAGAGACAACATGTGTTGGTGAGGATGTGGAGACATTGGAACCCTTGCACACTGTTGGTAGGAATGCAAAATGGTGCAGCCACTGCAGAAAACATAATGGATTTTCCTCAAAAAATTAAAAATGGGGGGGGGAATTCCGTGGTGGTCCAGTGGTTAAGACTTCATGCTTCCACTGCAGGGGGCACAGGTTCGATCCCTGGTTGGGGAACTAAGATCCCCACATGCATGCAGTGGCAGCCAAAAAAAATTAAAAAAAATAAAAAATAGAACTACCATATGATCCAGCAATTCCACTCCTGGGTATATATCCAAAGGAATTGAAATCAGGATTTCTTAGAGATATCAGCACTCCCATGTTCATTGCTGCACTATTCACAATAGCCAAGGTATGGAAACAACCTAAATGTCCCTTGAAAGAAGAATAAACAAAGAAAATGTAGTATGTACATACAATAGAATACTATTTAGCCCTAAAGAGGAAGGAATTACTGAAATATGCAACAACATGAATGGACCTCGAGGACATTTTGCTAAGTGAAATAAGCCAGACACCTTATATGAGGTATCTAAAATAGTCAAATTCATAAAATCAAAGACTAGAATGGTGGTCAACAGGGGCCGATTTAGAAGGGGAAATGGGGAGTTATTAATCAACAGGAATAAAGTTTCAGTTAGGTAAGATTAATAAGCTCTAGAGATTTGCTACACAATATTATACCTATAGTCAACAATAATGTATTATATACTTAAAATTTGTTAAGAGCATAGATCTCATGTTTAGTGTTCTCATCACAATAAGATTAAAAAATAAATAAAAGCTCCTTGGAAGAAAAAAAAAAGATACGTGGATTGGCTAAACTATTTTGGAAGCCTTCTGCATTTTTCATTAATAGGCATGAGAGTCTAGTTGTGACCATGGCCTCTGTCCTTAGAGACATTGTCCAAGGTTTGACCCTGAAACAGATCCACTTCTGCCGTTTTCCTGTGAAAGCAGTTTGTAACTGGTGCTTACATCATAAGCCCCTGGGTGGTTCATTATAACAGAGTGCTGGTTCCTATCCCCCGAATGTCAAATTCATTAGGTCCAGGAAGAGTCTGAGAATTTGCATTTCTACCCTGTTTTCAGGTGATGCTGCTGCTGCTGGTCTGGGGTCCACACTTTGAGAATCACTGGTTGCCTGATACCACGAAGTAACAGAACTCTGCCCCTGGAGTACTGTCCTAACTTCCTCAAGGGAACCCTTGATTCAAGGTATGCCCAGAGTCCCTAGAAGGACAGGAAGCTGGGATTTTGCTGTGTTTATAAACAGGTTTATGGTTAGCATGTATTGAGCCTGCTTGGTAATAAATGTTTGTTTAATAAATAACAGGTATGTTGGAGAGAGAGGAAAAAAAAAACCCTGCAGCTAACATTGTACTTAATGGTGAAAGACTGAATGCTTTCCCTCTAAAACCAAGAAGAAGACGGATACCTACTCTCACTACTGCTATTTTATATTGTACTGAATATTCTGGTCAGTGCATAAAAGGCAAGAAGAAATAAAAGACAATCTGAATTGGAAAGAAATAAACCTGTCTTTATTTGCAGAAACATGATTATCTAGTAGAAAACCCAATGGAATCTATAAAAAAGCGAATAAAATTAATGATAGTTTAGCAAGGTTGCAGGATACAAGATCAATGTACAAGAATCAATTGTATTTCTATACATTAGCAATGAACGATTGGAATTTTTATTTAAAAATAATATGTACATTCAAAGAAAGATAGACAAGATGAAAAGGCAGAGGGCTATGTACTAGATGAAGGAACACGATAAAACCCCAGAAAAACAACTAAATGAAGTGGAGATAGGCAACCTTCCAGAAAAATAATTCATAATAATGATAGTGAAGATGATCCAGGACCTTGGAAAAAGAATGGAGGCAAAGATCGAGAAGATGCAAGAAATGTTTAACCAAGACCTAGAAGAATTAAAGAACAAACAAACAGAGATGAACAGTACAATAACTGAAATGAAAACTACACTAGAAGAAATCAATAGCAGAATAACTGAGGCAGAAGAACAGATAAGTGACCTGGAAGACAATGGTGCAATTCACTGCTGTGGAACAGAATAAAGAAAAAAGAATGAAAAGAAATGAAGACAGCCTAAGAGACCTCTGGGACAACATTAAACGCAACAACATTCACATTATAGGAGTCCCAGAAGGAGAAGAGAGAGAAAGGACCAGAGAAAATATTTGAAGAGATTATAGTCGAAAACTTCCCTAACATGGGAAAGGAAATAGCCACCCAAGTCCAGGAAGCACAGTGAGTCCCACACAGCATAAACCCAAGGAAGAACACGCTGAACACGCTGAGACACATAGTAATCAAATTGGCAAAAATTAAAGACAAAGAAAAATTATTGAAAGCAGCAAGGCAAAAACGACAAATAACATACAAGGGAACTCCCATAAGGTTAACAGCTGATTTCTCAGCAGAATCTCTACAAGACAGAAGGGAGTGGCATGATGTACTTAAAGTGATGAAAGGGAAGAACCTACAACCAAGATTACTCTACCCGGCATGGATCTCATTCAGATTCGATGGAGAAATCAAAAGCTTTACAGACAAGCAAAAGCTAAGAGAATTCAGCACCACCAAACCAGCCCTACAACAAATGCTAAAGGAACTTCTCTAAGTGGGACACACAAGAGAAGAAAAGGACCTACAAAAACAAGCCCAAAACAATTAGGAAAATGGTCATAGGAACATACATATCGATAATTACCTTAAACGTGGATGGATTAAAGGCTCCAAGCAAAAGACACAGGCTTGCTGAATGGATACAAAAACAAGACCCATATATATGCTGTCTACAAGAGACCCACTTCAGACCTAGGGACACATACAGACTGAAAGTGAGGGGATGGAGAAAGATATTCCATGCAAATGGAAATCAAAAGAAAGCTGGAGTAGCTATACTCATATCAGATAAAATAAACTTTAAAATAAAGAATGTTACAAGAGACAAGGAAGGACACTACACAATGATCAAGGGATCAATCCAAGAAGAAGATATAACAATTATAAATATATATGCACCCAACATAGGAGCACCTCAATACATAAGGCAACTGCTAACAGCTATAAAAGAGGAAATCGACAGTAACACAATAATAGTGGGGGATTTTAACACCTCACTTACACCAATGGACAGATCATCCAAAATGAAAATAAAGGAGACAGAAGCTTTAAATGACACAATAGATCAGATAGATTTAATTGATATTTATAGGACATTCCATCCAAAAAAGCAGATTACACTTTCTTCTCAAGTGCGCACGGAACATTCTCCAGGATAGATCACATCTTGGGTCACAAATCAAGCCACAGTAAATTTAAGAAAGTTGAAATCATATCAAGCATCTTTTCTGACCACAATGCTATGAGATTAGAAATGAATTACAGGGAAAAAAATGTAAGAAACACAAACACATGGAGGCTAAACAATACATTACTAAATAACCAAGAGATCACTGAAGAAATCAAAGAGGAAATCAAAAAATACCTAGAGACAAATGACAATGAAAACACGACAATCCAAAACCTATGGGATGCAGCAAAAGCAGTTCTAAGAGGGAAGTTTATACAGCTATACAAGCCTACCTCAAGAAAAAAGAAAAATTTCAAATAAACAATCTAATCTTACACCTAAAGGAACTGGAGAAAGAAGAACAAACAAACCCAAAGTTAGCAGAAGGAAAGAAATCAAAAAGATCAGAGCAGAAATAAATGAAATAGAACCAAAGAAAACAATAGCAAAGATCAATAAAACTAAAAGCTGGTTCTTTGAGAAGATAAACAAAATTGATAAACCATTAGCCAGACTCATCAAGAAAAAGAGGGAGAGGACTCAAATCAATAGAATCAGAAATGAAAAAGGAGAAGTTACAACAGACACCGCAGAAATACAAAGCATCCTAAGAGACTACTACAAGCAACTCTATGCCAATAAAATCGACTACCTGGAAGAAATGGACAAATTCTTAGAAAGGTATAACCTTCCAAGGCTAAACCAGAAGGAAATATAAAATACCAACAGACCAATCACAAGTAATGAAATTTAAACTGTGTTTAAAAATCTTCCAACAAACAAAAGTCCAGGATGAGATGGCTTCACATGTGAATTCTATCAAACATTTAGAGAAGAGCTAAGACCCATCCTTCTCAAACTCTTCCAAAAAATTGTGGAGGAAGGAACACTCCCAAACTCATTCTATGAGGCCCCCATCACCCTGATACCAAAACCAGACAAAGATACTACAAAAAAAGAAAATTACAGACCAATATCACTGATGAATATAGATGCAAAAATTCTCAACAAAATACTAGCAAACAGAATCCAACACCACATTAAAAGGATCATACACCATGATCAAGTGGGATTTATCCCAGGGATGCAAGGATTCTTCAGTATACGCAAATCAATCAATGTGATACACCATATTAACAAACTGAAGAATAAAAACCATATGATCATCTCAATAGATGCAGAAAAAGTCTTTTGACAAAATTCAACACCGATTTATGATAAAAACTCTCCAGAAAGTGGGCATAGAGGGAACCTACCTCAACATAATAAAGGCCATATATGACAAACCCACAGCAAACATCATTCTCAATGGTGAAAAACTGAAAGCATTTCCTCTAAGATCAGGAACAAGACAATGATGTCCACCCTCACCACTATTATTCAAAATAGTTTTGGAAGTCCTAGCCACGGCAATCAGAGAAGAAGAAAAAATAAAAGGAATACAAACAACAGATACAAAAGACCTGTATGCAGAAAACTATAAGACACTGATGAAAGAAATTAAAGATGATACCAACAGATGGAGAGATATACCATGTTCTTGGATTGGAAGAATCAATATTGTGAAAATGACTATACTACCTAAAGCAATCTACAGATTCAATGCAATCCCTATCAAACTACCAATGGCATTTTTTACAGAACTAGAACAAAAAATCTTAAAATTTGTATGGAGACACAAAAGACCCCGAACAGCCAAAGCAGTCTTGAGCGAAAAAAAACGGAGCCGGAGGAATCAGACTCCCTGACTTCAGACTATACTACAAAGCTACAATAATCAAGACAATATGGTACTGGCTCAAAAACAGAAACATAGATCAATGGAACAAGATAGAAAGCTTAAAGATAAACCCACGCACCTATGGTCAAGTAATCTATGACAAAGGAGGCAAGGATATACAATGGAGAAAAGACAGTCTCTTCAGTAAGTGGTGCTGGGAAAACTGGACAGCTACATGTAAAAGAATGAAATTAGAACACTCCCTAACACCATACACAAAAATAAACTCAAAATGGATTCAAGACCTAAATGTAAGACCGGACACTATAAAATTCTTAGTGGAAAACATAGGAAGAACCCTCTTTGACATAAATCACAGCAAGATCTTTTTTGATCCAGCTCCTAGAGTAATGGAAATAAAAACAAGAATAAAGAAATGGGACCTAATGAAACTTCAAAGCTTTTGCACAGCAAAGGAAACCATAAACAAGATGAAAAGACAAGGGAGGGTGGGAGGGAGGGAGATGCAAGAGGGAAGAGATATGGGAACATATGTATATGTATAACTGATTCACTTTGTTATAAAGCAGAAACTAACACACCATTGTAAAACAATTATACTCCAATAAAGATGTTTAAAAAAAAAAAGATGAAAAGACAACCCTCAGAATGGGAGAAAATATTTGCAAACGAATCAATGGACAAAGGATTAATCTCCAAAATGTATAAACAGCTCATGCAGCTCAATATTAAAGAAACAAACAACCCAATCCAAAAATGGGCAGAAGACCTAAATAGACATTTCTCTAAAGAAGACATACAGATGGCCAAGAAGCATATGAAAAGCTGCTCAACATCACTAATTATTAGAGAAATGCAAATCAAAACTATAATGAGGTATCACCTCACACCAGTTAGAATGGGCATCATCAGAAAATCTACAAACAACAAATGCTGGAGAGGGTGTGGAGAAAAGGGAACCCTCTTGCACTGTTGGTGGGAATGTAAATTGATACAGCCACTATGGAGAACAGTATGGAGGTTCCTTAAAAAACTGAAAATAGAATTACCATATGATCCAGCAATCCCACTACTGTGCATATACCCAGAGAAAACCATATTTCAAAAAGACACATGCGCCCCAATGTTCATTGCAGCACTATTTACAATAGCCAGGTCATGGAAGCAACCTGGATGCCCATCAACAGACGAATGGATAAAGAAGAAGTGGTACATATATACAATGGAATATTACTCAGCCATAAAAAGGAATGAAACTGGGTCATTTGTAGAGGCGTGGATGGACCTAGAGACTGTCATACAGAGTGAAGTAAGTCCGAAAGAGAAAAACAAATATCGTATATTAACACATGTATGTGGAACCTAGAAAAATGGTACAGATGAACCGGTTTGCAGGGCAGAAGTTGAGACACAGATGTAGAGAACAAACGTATGGACACCAAGGGGGGAAAGCAGCGGGGGGGTGGTGGTGGTGGTGGTGTGCTGAATTGGGCGATTGAGATTGACATGTATACAGTCATGTGTATAAAATTGATGACTAATAAGGACCTGCTGTATAAAAAAATAAAATAAAATTCAAAAATTAAAAAATATGTACAATAATATCAAGAAATATGAAATACTTAGGGATAAATCTGATAAAAGATTTATCCTTTTTTTCTTCAGTACAAAACTTATACACCGAAGACTACAAGAACTGCTGAGACAAATTAAGGAAGACCTGTATAAATGGACCTTGTTCATGGGTTGGAAGGCTAAATGTTATTAACATGTTAGTTCTTCCCAAATTGATCTATAGATTTGATCCAATCCCAGTAGGCTCTTTTGTAGTAGAAATTGACAAAAAAATTCTAAAATTCATATGGAAATGTAAAAGACCTAGAACAGCCAAAGCAACTCAGCAAAAGCATAACAAAGTTGCAGGGCTAATCCTACCTGATTTCAAGAATCATTATAGGACTTCCCTGGTGGTGCAGTGGTTAAGAATCCACCTGCCAATGCAGGAGACACAGGTTCAAGCCCTGCCAGGAAGATCCCACATGCCACAGAGCAGCTAAGCCCGTGCACTACAACTATTGAGCGTGCGCTCTAGAGCCCATGAGCCACAACTACTGAGCCCCCACGCCTAGAGCCCATGCTTCGCAACAAGGGAAGCCACCACGGTGAGAAGCCCGCGCACCGCAATGAAGAGTAGCCCCTGCTCTCCGCAACTAGAGATAGCCTGCGCGCAGCAACAAAGACCCAACGCAGCCGAAAATAAATTAATTAATTTTAAAAAAAGAATCATTATAAAGCTATAGTTATCGATACAGCATGATACTGGCATACAGATAGACAAATATATCAATAGAACAAAACAGAGTCCAGAAATCAATCCAAAAATATGTGGACAACAGATCTTTTTCTTTTCTTTGTGGTGGATAACTAATTTTTGAAAAAGCGGAAAGCAATGCAGTGGAGGAAGGGTAGTCTCTTCAACAAATGGTGCTGGAACAGTTGGATATCCATACCCAAAAGAATGAGCCTGGATCCATACCTCCCACCACACACACAAATTAATTCAAAATAGATTAAAGACCTAAACATATAATCTAAAACTATAAAACTTCTAGAAAACCTTTGTGATCTTGGATTAGGCGAATATTTCTTAGATATGACATCAAAAGGAAAATCCAGAAAGAACAAATTCATAAATTTGACTTCATCAAAATTGAACATTTCTGCTTTTCAAAAGACATTAAGAGAATGAAAAGACAAGCCACAGACTGGGAGAAAATACTTGCAAAGCACGTATCTGATAAAGTATCTGTATCTAGAATATATAAGAACTGCTTTTTTTTTTTTTTAAGATTTTTAGAAATTTCATGTAATGTATGAAACATTTATATTAACATATTTCCATACATATTTCCATACAAATACAAATATAAGATTTTTAGAAATTTCATGTAATGTCTGAAACATTTATATTAACATATTTCCATACAAATAACCCAATGAAAGTTTAGTATTAGTTGTTTTGTTTGTTGTTTTATACTGCAGGTTCTTATTAGGCATCAATTTTATACACATCAGTGTATACATGTCAATCCCAATCGCCCAATTCAGCACACCACCATCCCCACCCCACCGCAGTTTTCCCCCCTTGGTGTCCATATGTCCATTCTCTACATCTGTGTCTCAACTTCTGCCCTGCAAACTGGCTCATCTGTACCATTTTTCTAGGTTCCACATACATGCATTAATATACGATATTTGTTTTTCTCTTTCTGACTTACTTCACTCTGTATGACAGTCTCTAGATCCATCCACGTCTCAACAAATGACTCAATTTCGTTCCTTTTTATGGCTGAGTAATATTCCATTGTATATATGTACCACAACTTCTTTTCCATTCGTCTGTTGATGGGCATTTAGGTTGCTTCCATGACCTGGCTATTGTAAATAGTGCTGCAATGAACATTCGGGTGCATGTGTCTTTTTGAATTACGGTTTTCTCTGGGTATATGCCCAGTAGTGGGATTGCTGGGTCATATGGTAATTCTATTTTTAGTTTTTTAAGGAACCTCCATACTGTTCTCCATAGTGGCTGTATCAATTTACATTCCCACCAACAGTGCAAGAGGGTTCCCTTTTCTCCACACCCTCTCCAGCATTTGTTGTTTGTAGATTTTCTGATGATGCCCATTCTAACAGGAGTGAGGTGATACCTCATTGTAGTTTTGATTTGCATTTCTCTAATAATTAGTGATGTTGAGCATCTTTTCATGTGCTTCGTGGCCGTCTGTATGTCTTCTTTGGAGAAATGTCTACTTAGGTCTTCTGCCCATTTTTGGATTGGGGTGTTTGTTTCTTTAATATTGAGCTGAATGAGCTGTTTATATATTTTGGAGATTAATCCTTTGTCCGTTGATTCATTTGCAAATATTTTCTCCCATTCTGAGGGCTGTCTTTTCGTCTTGTTTATGGTTTCCTTTGCTGTGCAAAAGCTTTGAAGTTTCATTAGGTCCCACTTGTTTATTTTTGTTTTTATTTCCATTACTCTAGGAGGTGGATCAAAAAAGATCTTGCTGTGATTTATGTCAAAGAGTGTTCTTCCTATGTTTTCCTCTAAGAGTTTTATAGTGTCCAGTCTTATATTTAGGCCTCTAATCCATTTTGAGTTTATTTTTGTGTATGGTGTTAGGGAGTATTCTAATTTCATTCTTTTACGTGTAGCTGTCCAGTTTTCCCAGCACCACTTATTGAAGAGACTGTCTTTTCTCCATTGTATATCTTTGCCTCCTTTGTCATAGATTACTTGACCATAGGTGCGTGGGTTAATCTCTGGGCTTTCTATCTTATTCCATTGATCTATGTTTCTGTTTTTGTGCCAGTACCATATTGTCTTGATTACTGTAGCTTTGTAGTATAGTCTGAAGTCAGGGAGTCTGATTCCTCCAGCTCCATTTTTTTCCCCTCAAGACTGCTTTGGCTATTCGGGGTCTTTTGTGTCTCCATACAAATTTTAAGATGATTTGTTCTAGCTCCATAAAAAATGCCATTGGTAATTTGATAGAGATTGCATTGAATCTGTAGATTGCTTTGGGTAGTATACTCATTTTCACAATGTTGATTCTTCCAATCCAAGAACATGGTATATCTCTCCATCTGTTGGTATCATCTTTAATTTCTTTCATCAGTGTCTTATAGTTTTCTGCATACAGGTCTTTTGTCTCCCTAGGTAGGTTTATTCCTAGGTATTTTATTCTTTTTGTTGCAATGGTAAATGGGAGTGTTTCCATAATTTCTCTTTCAGATTTTTCATCATTAGTGTATAGGAATGCAAGAGATTTCTGTGCATTAATTTTGTATCCTGCAACTTTACCATATTCATTAATTAGCTCTAGCAGTTTTCTGGTGGCAGTTTTAGGATTCTCTATGTATAGTATCATGTCATCCGCAAACAGTGACAGTTTTACTTCTTCTTTTCCAATTTGTATTCCTTTTATTTCTTTTTCTTCTCTGATTGCCGTGGCTAGGACTTCCAGAACTATGTTGAATAATAGTGGTGAGAGTGGACATCCTTGTCTCGTTCCTGATCTTAGAGGAAATGCTTTCAGTTTTTCACCATTGAGAATGATGTTTGCTGTGGGTTTGTCATATATGGCCTTTATTATGTTGAGGTAGGTTCCCTCTATGCCCACTTTCTGGAGAGTTTTTATCAGAAATGGGTGTTGAATTTTGTCAAAAGCTTTTTCTGGAGCACAGGCTCCAGACGCGCAGGCTCAGTAATTGTGGCTCACGGGCCCAGCTGCTCCACGGCATGTGGGATCTTCCCAAACCAGGGCTCGAACCCGTGTCCTCTGCATTGGCAGGCAGATTCTCAACCACTGCGCCACCAGGGAAGCCCAAAAGCGCTTTTTTTTAAAGAATCAGCTTTATTTTTTTAGAGCAGTTTTAGATTCATAGCAAAACTGAGTAGAAAATACACCCCTGCCCCTACCTCCATGCACATCTTCCCCCACTATTGACATCTCGCACCACGGTGGTACATTTATTACAATCAATGAACCTACATTTATTGACAATAGTACATCATTGTCACCAAAAGTCCCTAGTTTACATTAGGGTTCACGCTTTGTGTTGCACATTCTGTGGGTTTTCACAAATGTATGACACGTGTCGACCATTAGAGTAGCATACAAAGTAGTTTCATTGCTGTAAAATCCTCTGTGCTCTGCCTATTCATCCCTCCCTTACTCTCTAACTCCTGGCAACCACTTTTTACTGTCTCCATAGTATTGACCTTTCCAGAATGAATGTCATATTGTTGGAAACATTCAGTATGTAGCATTTTCAGATTGATTTCTTTCACTTAGTAATATGCATTTAAGTTTCCTTTCATGGCTATATAGCTCATTTCTTTTTAGCACTGAATAATATTCTATTGTCTGGATGTACCACAGTTTATTTATCCATTCACCTACTGAAGGACAATTGTGGTTGCTTCCAAGTTTTGGCACTTATGAAAAAAGCTGCTATAAATATCCATGTGCACGTTTTTGTGTGGATATGTTTTCAGCTCCTTTGGGTAAATATCAAGGAGCGTGATTGCTGGATCATATGGTAAGAGTATGTTTAGTTTTTTAAGAAATGGCCAGATGGTCTTCCAGAGTGGCTGTACCATTTTGCATTCCTACCAGCAATGAATGAAAGTTCCTGTTGTTCCACATCCTCACCAGTATTTGGTATTGTCAGTGTGTTGGATTTTTGCCATTCTCATAGGTGTGTAGTGGTAGCTCGTTGTTTTTTTTTTTCATTGTTGTTTTAAATTTGCAATTCCCCAAAGACTTAAAGCACTTTTGAAGACAAGGATGGGATGAGGTTATAAGGAAAATCAGTACTACCAAAAGATTAGTGAGCAGAGTTGTGGCATTTAGTCCTCTTCTGAGATGCTGTGGGGGAACAGGATATATTTAGTGCCTCTCCTCTTTAGCTGGTGGTGTCTGTTTTTAGACAATAACTCTTCCAGAGAAGTGGTTAAAGATCGGGGGTGGGGTGGGGTGGGGTGTGGAAGTCAGGTGCTGAGGGTGCCTCCGAGGCCTGGGAAGGAAGTTGCTTCCCAAGTGTGAGGCAATGCCTCAAAGTACCCCACTGGCATTGACAGAGAAGTAAGCCTTCCAGGAAGTTACAGTAGCCCCACTGGGCAGCCAGTGGGAGAGTCATTTCCCGACAGTGGAAATCAGCCAGACTGACCAAAGCACTTGAGGGGCAGCTGTATTTAATGTGGCTGTGGGGGTGGGGGTGGCATCAGCAGGCAGTCTCTGGCAGTGGCTGCATGAAGACTTATGATTGTCACCTCAGTCAGAACATTGCATGTGGCCCTCAAAAGCACCATAGTACCTCTCGGACCTGACCTACTACGTCCTCTCTCCCTCATTTACTCCCCTGCAGCCACACTGGCTTCACTATTCCTCAAACACACCAGCATTGGTGCCACCACAGGGCCTTTGCACTTTCTGTTTCCCGACTCAGACCACTCTCCAGATAGCTGCATGACTCTCCCTCACTTCTTCATATATTTGCTCAAATGTCACCTTTGTAGTAAAGCCTTCCCTGGCCATCCTATGAATACTGCCCACTCTGGATCCCCTTTACCCTGTTGTACTTTCTCCCTGCTCCCCCACCACCAGCCCCATGGCTGTTAGCATCTTCTAACATACTGGATAATTTACTTCTTATGCTTATTGTCTCTCAGCCCCACTGGAATGTCAGCTCCACAAGGACAAGGATCTTTGTTTTGTTCACGGTGTTTTTTAAATCTTCAGTAGCTAGAATCATGCCTGGCATAGAATGGAGACTCAATACTTGTTGAATGAATGATTTACCCTTTACTGTATCCCTAGCATGCAGAATAGTATCTGGCATACAGTAGGGGTTCAACAGATGCCTGCTGAATGAATTGGAGCAATAGGGGTAACCTGGTGAGGACGTAGCTTTCCAAGTTGCTGGATACTTTCTCTCTCTGCTTGATGCTACAAACATAGAGATTAAGAGGCCCCAGTGTGGGAGTGGAGGGGAGCATTCCCCGGCTGAGGAAGCAACGTCAGAAATGAAGGGCCTACCTGGATATTTCTGCCACCAAACTCAGCCCCACGCAGTAGTCCCAATCACCCAAATAATTCACTTCTCTCTCAAAAGGCAGAGAAGCTGCTTCTTGAGTCTGCTGCCACACATTCCTGGTTCAGTGTCTGGACAGTTTTTTAACAGAGGTTGCACCCTGCCAGGGAAACTTTTGGAGACTTGGCAGAAGAGGCAGATGCTTTTTCACCCACATCTTGCTCAGACCCTGTGATGTGGAAGAAGCCAGTCTGGACAAATTGTACGGGTCATGGTCCCCGGCTTGTGAGTGGTCTGTGGAGAGTTCATGGGCTCACAGAAGCTGTCGTTGCAGTAACCACTGCCGAAGGGGCAACACTGGCAGCAAGCACAGCAGCCGAGAAAACTGCACAGACTCAAAGGGTATGTGTACACAGTGAACAAGGGGCAGATTGGGAAAGCTTCCTGATATTGTCTATGCTTCCCGGAATGTAAGGAGCCCTGTCCTCAAACTGAGGGATCAGGAGGGATCCTCTCAGGGGAAGCATGTAAAGCCCCAATGATCTGCCCCGGGGGGACCAGGTGCTCTGCCGAGGGCTAGGCCTTCTGGACACAGGGCCGTATGCAAGAACTTCAGGCCCCATTTCCAAAGGCAGGCTCAGGAGAAACATTAACTCCAGAAAATCAGATCTGATGAAAGATCTGTTTTAAGTGTCATGGCGCACAGAGGAGATGGAGGGATTTGTCTGAAACTGCCAGGTTATGCCACATTGCAGGGCAGACACATGGGACCAGGGCGATTCCCCGAGGAGCTTTCTGTCCTTCTCAAGGGCATTACCAAGATGGATTTATTATGATTTGGAGAAAGGAGGCGGCCTTCTTGACTGGGTGAAGCACGTAACAGCATAGGAAACTGATTTCTGGGTGTGCCAAATAGGGAACCTCTAGAACTCCCAACCGTTCCCAAGATTTTTTTAAAAATATTTATTTATTTATTTATTTATTTTTAAATTTTATTTTATTTTTGGCTGCGTTGGGTCTTCATTGCTGCACGCGGGCTTCCTCTAGTTGTGGTGAGCGGGGGCTACTCTTCATTGCGGTGTGTGAGCTTCTCACCGTGGTGGCTTCTCTTGTTGTGGAGCACGGCCTCTAGGCACGTGGGCTTCAGTAGTTGTGGCACGCGGGCTCTAGAACACAGGCTCAGTAGTTGTGGCGCACGGGCTTATTTGCTCTGCGGCATGTGGGATCTTCCCGGACCAGGGCTCGAACCCGTGTCCCCTGCATTGGCAGGTGGATTCTTAACCACTGCGCCACCAGGGAAGCCCTATTTATTTATTTTTGGCTCACGCCAGGTCTTTAGTTGCGGCACATGGGATCTTTTTTTTTTTTTTATAAATTTATTTATTTATTTTTATTTTTGGCTGCGTTAGGTCTTTGTTGCTGCGCGTGGGCTTTTCTCTAGTTGCGGCGAGCGGGGGCTACTCTTCGTTGCGGTGTGTGGGTTCTCATTGGGTGGCTTCTCTTGTTGCAGAGCACGGGCTCTAGGCGCGCGGGCTTCAGTAGTTGTGGCTCGCGGGCTCTAGAGCGCAGGCTCAGTAGTTGTGGCGCACGGGCTTAGTTGCTCCGCGGCATGTGGGATCTTCCCGGAGCAGGGCTCGAGCCCATGTCCCCTGCATTGGCAAGCGGATTCTTAACCACTGCACCACCAGGGAAGCCCCATGTGGGATCTTTTAGTTGTGGCATGCGGGCTTCTTAGTTGTGGCACTCATGTGGGATCTAGTTCCCCGACCAGGGATCCAACATGGGCCTCCTGCACTGGGAGCGTGGAGTCCTACCCACTGGACCACCAGGGAAGTCCCCTAACCCTTCCCAAGACTAAAAATACAACTCAGCCTGGAATTCCAGGGCAGCGTGTGCAATCACGATGACGACTGGAGAACGAGCAACTGGGGGTGGGGGTTTGTTCTCTGGTATCTGCCTTAACAACCCTGTTTGGCTAATCTTGAAAACAGAGTTCTGGAATTAAGCAGGGACGATAAAAAAGAAGTAAATCGGTCTGTGTAAGTGTCCCTCATATTGGGGTTACTATACTGGAAGGTTTTCTAATCATCCCTTACCTTACTGGGCACACTGATCTGGCCAACTCACTGTCTTTCTATACCTGCTCATTTTGGCTCAAAAGGGTAGTCTGCCTCTGCTTGGCAAGGACAGAAGCTCACCTTTATTATCCTGCTTGAGGGGGAAGGGTTTAAATTCTCCACAGCTGTGCTGTGTTCTGAAGCATCAGGAGTTTATAGCAGAAGCCTAGATCTAACTCAAATACCATTAATTACATCAATGACTTAGTGACTGGGGATGATTTAGAAACACTTGTGCCTAAAGTTCTGACTTCCCCTGATTTTTTTTTTCTTGTTGATTTTGTATGTTAGGCCATTAAACAGGAAAAAGGATTCTCTGGAACCCTTTAATGGAAAAAGGATAACCTTTTTGAGAATCCAGTTACCTGGAGCAACCAGAGAGATTCTACCCGAGATAGACAAAACTTTTTCACCTTCAAAGTTTTGGGACTAAAACGGGGGCCCCGAGATTAACTGGCTCCTCTGGAAAGTAGTGCTAACACATCCCATTGGTGGGGAGAAGCCTCCCTTCCACTTGACTCCTGTCACAGGCTCAAGATATCCTCTGGGCATCTGCTCTGGACCAAAAGTAAAAGCAGAGCCTGCTAGATTCTTGCTCAGAAAGTTGTCCAGAGATGTGGTGTTCCAGAATCCCTAGTCTCTGCTCGGGGACAGTGTTCATAGCTTCTGGACTCTGATAGTGAGCTCAGGAGCGGATGGATCCTTCCACTTGGTGAGCAGCCCAAGCTAGGCGGTGGGGCTGAAAAGACTGGTTCCCACCTCAATCAGCGCGGCTCCCATCTGCACTCACAGCTCAGCACACCATTTATGATCTCTTCGTGTTACAAAGCATTTGAACTGGTTTTTATTATATACTAACTTCTGGTAAACACTGGGTTTGTTTCTAGCCTCCCTTCTGGTCCATCCTGTCCCAGGGCTGCACTGCAAGTGGAGGGCGGAACCATGACCCCCCCCACCTTCGTAAAGGCAGGCTTTTCACACTGTACGGGATTGGTAACAACCTGGGGGATGGGAGTGTGTCCACAGGTCAGTCCTCCGAGTCGCTGGGGCCCATGTACTGGCAGATGGCATCATAGTGAAGCTCCACCACCCGACTCTCTCTCTGCAGCTGCACAAGAGCCCGGCTCTGCTCTCTGTCCCGGTCCAGCAGGCGGCCCACCTAGAGTAGGGGCGGGTGGAGTCAGCAAGGCCAACCCAGACTCAGGGACATTCCCTGAGTGCTCCTGCGCCCATTCCCAGGTCTTGGACTCACCCTTCCAGCCCATGGCCCCAGAACCACCATCACCCGCTTGCCCTGGACCTTGGGGACCAGGGTCTCCAGCATGTCTTCCCTCAGGCCTGTGGATAAGGAGAGGGGAGTGAGGCCCGCAGCAAGAGCCAGCCCAGTCAGGGTCCTGTCAGAAGGGCCTTTCCTGTATTCCCTGGTGCCACTCTGTGCCTGTTGACAGATGCGAGGCCCCCACATCCATTTCACAGAGGAGGAAACCTAAGGAGCAGTTCCTGGCAATAGTTGTAATAAAGGGAGCATTTATGTATGATGATGATGGGTGGGGGTGATAA
The DNA here is from genome assembly GCF_028023285.1 of Balaenoptera ricei. Classification (NCBI taxonomy): domain Eukaryota; kingdom Metazoa; phylum Chordata; class Mammalia; order Artiodactyla; family Balaenopteridae; genus Balaenoptera; species Balaenoptera ricei. The sequence goes on from NC_082660.1 coordinate 44,565,562, forward strand.
CAGACACCATTTATTGTGGGCACGTTGTATGCCCTGCCCTGCCCTGCACGGGGAGCTTACACACATCCCTACAAGGCACCAGTTATAAGAGGGAGAAATAGGTTATCTCCATGCTAATTTTGCAGAAGAGGAAAGTGGGGCCCAGATATTCACCATCATGGAAGCGTCTAATGATATGTTAGAGGATGCTGGGCCTTGCAAAAAACTTAACTCTGTCCAACCTCCCGCCTTTGCCTGGGCCAGGCTCTTGGCCCAAGACAGCCGTCTCAGTCAGCCTCCAGGATGATAACGACCCAATGGCCATCCCTCAGACTCACCTTCCAGGACCTGGCCTTCATCTGTCCGACACACACAGGTATCTGGGCTCAGGACATCTTCGATTGTCATCTGGGGAAAGGGTCAGGGGACATGAGAATGTTAGAGAGCTAAGTGGGCCCAGTCCCTGGGGAGGAAGCGGACCCAGGTGCGGGGCTCTCACCTTGGTGTTGTAATACTGGCCACCCTTGTGCAGCTTGTCCACAAACCGCACACGCAGGTCCCTGTGCAGCCAGTGCTGACTCCTGGGAGCTGCTTTCTCACTCTTGGCTGCAGGCGCATCCTGTCTGTGGAGCGGGGCCAACACCAGGCTTAGTTCCTTATCAGAGGCACATTCTGGTCATCCCACCTTCGCCGATGTCTTAAAACCCACTCATAATGCCATTCCTAGTTCCTTCTAGGCACGTGCCTTGCCCTAGAAGCCTTCTCTGACTGCTGGAGCCTCCCCACAGCCCTGTCCCCTACCCCCATCTGAGATGCTCAGAGTCCCACCGGTCTGGATGGTGTTTCCGCTTCCTCGCTGAGTCCTCCTGCCGGACGTGGAGGTCCTGATGCTGAAGGGCCTTCCATGACGAGGTTGTTCCGTTCTGTTGCCTTGGGGAAGTTTTGCTCACCTGGCCTGTTCAAGGGGGTGTGGAGAGAACCAGGAAACAACCTCAATGTCTCCCTCTCTTCCCTTCCAGGCCACACCTCAGCCTCAGGCCACCTCCCATCTGCCAAAGTGCCCGTCTCACCAACAAGCCTTTGCCTGGGCTATTAGAATGCTCTCCCCTTCCTTTCAGCTGTCTCGGCCTCCTTCACGAAGCCTTGCTCAACCACCCCAGCCCGTCCTGTCGTCCTGTCGGCACTTTCCTGAGTCAACTGCCTAGGGCGGGCTAGGGAGTCCTGGAGGGCTGTCGGCTCCCATCTTCTACGTGCCAAACTGATCCATCCTACTGACGTGCCTAGAATGCCTTTCTCCCCATCATGCCCTAGTCCTAGCTGCTCTCAGTCCCTAGCAAAAGAGAGGTTCACCACCCCAAAGAGACAAAGACATCCCAAGGGTAGGAACTGGTTTCCACACTTGTTCCTTCCTCCTCAGAAAGAGGCTAAAGACCCAAGGGTACTAGATCAACCTCTCTTCAATCAAACTGAATAAACCACTATGTTCATTCTTACCTCTTAACTCTGACCAGAAGTCATCCTTGCCAGGCAGACCACTGTCCTGCCCCTCTGCAGATCTAACCCCCCGCCCCAGGAATACTTCTCCAACTCCCCCAGCTAGGTTAAGAGGCTCACTCACTCGGATCCAAGGAGTTCTTGTCAAACTCCTGCTGGGAGACAGGCCGCAGGCAGTACTCACTAACTGTCACCATGCGGCTCCCCACAGCCAGACGGACCATGGCCCGAGCATTGTCAGGATCGAGGCCTTCCACCTAAAGTGTTGGGGGGGAAGAAGTGAGTGGACCTGACCCACGTTCCTAGGACCACGCTGTCCACCCTTACCTCTAATAGGCCTGACCCCTGTGCCTCTCCCAGCAGACTGTGGGGCTTGGATACACTTTAAGTATGTAATCCTCAGGGACTTGTGGCATATGGCATTCTCTCCCTTTTAGTTGAAAACTGAGGCTCAGAAAGGCCCAGCAAGTAGTCCTGAGTTACTGAATGAGGCGGCAGGCCAGGCAGTCCTGAAAGACAAGGACTTCCGGCCTTTATACCCCAAACCCAATTCTGCCTCCCTCTGACCCTCATGTCAATTTTCCCTGCTGCCTGTCTTGGGCTCCAGGCACATCTTGGTTCCTTACCTTCCCATAGAGGCCTCGGTGAGGGCCAGAAAGGACCGCCACAGCTCCTCCAGGCGCCAGTCCTTGAGGCTGGTCTTCCTTATCCTTCTCTGGCTCCTCATCTGGCCTCAGCAGGTGGTGGGGGCCGGTGGGGGCCAGGGCCTGGACCTCAGTCAGGTTGGCGCCCAGCCCTAACCCCCTGGGCCTCAGTGAGTTGACACGGGGCTTCACCACTCTGCAGGGAACACAGAATATGGGCTTGTTGGGGGGATGCATCGGTCTTCAGTGCTCCGTTCCCCACCCCTACCCCCAACCACCACCCAAATCCCAACCTATCGATATGTTTGAGAGTATCCTTCCCAATCTCATATTAGGGACTATTTCTGACCTGCAGAAATGGCAATTTTATTTGGTTCAACCTAATAACCTATGGTGTATAACATCTATGACACAGTATTTACAGTGGGATATGAGGCAGATCCCAATAACCAAATATACTAATTTTTCTACAGGGGAAACCATGACTATTCATACCAAGCAAGAGAAACAGATTGTAAAAAGCTCAATGTCAATTCAGTTCACATTTGGCTGCCAAATAGTTTATGAAAAAAAAAAAAGTTTGGTTTTCAGAATTCTTTAGAGTTTAGAACTGTGGAGAATGGATTGTAATCTGTATGATCATGATAATAGCAAGTGTTTAGCCTATGCTTATCTGGGGCCAGGGCCTGCTGTAAGTGCTTTATGTGTATCATTTCACTTAACTCTCACAACAGCCCTGGGAAGTCAGTACTGTTATTATCCCCATTTTTCAGATGAGAAGCTGATGCCCAGAGAGGCAATCTTTACATAATAGGATCTCTTAATGGAGTTTCAAAGGGCAAATAGGAGGCTTAAACAGTAGTGGAAGGGGCTACTGAAATACATAGGGTGGTAATGTGCCCTCTCCCTGCCTGGATGGTTCTAAGTGGGCGGTAACCATGGGGGTCTGTTCCCTGGCCCGTCTGCTGTCCCCTGCCCCTACCCTAGAAACTCACTGATTGAAGGTACGGCCGATGCCCTCGCCAGGTTTCCAGCCCATGCCCCGCAGCATGGCCAGCCCATAGGCCTCTACAGGGACTGCCTCATAATCAGCCTCCTCCGGCACCTACGGGTTTAGGCAGAGGAAGGACGGTCAGGCTTGGCTTACAGTGGGCCCTCTGAAGTGTACTTGCTATCACCCACTGGGTGACCCTCGAGACTTCTTTTCCAGTCAGCTCAAGGGTGAATTTTTATTTCTTCTTGCCATCCCTCACTTTATTCCTCCATGTTCAGTCCTTGGACAAATCTTTATAAAGCACCTATTCTGTGCCAGCTACTGTTCTAGGTGCTGGGGATAAAACAGTGAACAAAATAGACAAAAACTCCTGCCCTTTGTGTGGCTTACATTCTAGTTGTGGAGACAGAATAAATAAAATTCATAAAACATGATATGCCAGGTAGTGATAAGTCATATGAAGAAAAATAAAGCAGGTTAAGGGGATGCAGAGGGCTGAAGAAAGGAGTGTCACTGAGTTGATATTTGAGCAGAGACCAGAAGGAGAGACAGAGGGAACCCTGAAGATAAGAGTCCTCCAAAGAGAACAGTAAGAGCAAAGGCCCTGAGGCAGGACAAGATCTTCTATGTGTGGAGAGAATTGTGAAAGTCAATCTGACTGAAACAGATGTGGAGGCAAAGAGGGGTGGTAAGGGATTAATCAGGAGAGCTGGGCAGGAGCCACGATAGGGTGGCAGCCACAGGGGGACAAGTGAGGAAGTTACTGCAATAGTCCAGATGAGAAATGCTGGTGGCTCAGACCAGAGAAGTGGTAGTGGTGATGGTGAGAAGTGGTCATATTCTGGATGTATTTTGAAGAGGAAGGATGGATGGAACTGTGATCAACTGAGATGCGGAAGGCTCTGAGAGGAGGGAAAATTAGAGAAAGGAGGCCAAAGCTGGAATAGGATGGAGAGTGAAGTGAAGGTCTTTTTAAGATGAAAGATACCAGAGGATGTCTGAAGGCTGATGAGAACAGTTCAGTTGAAAGAGTCTCTCTGGTGTGGGGCTATAGGAGAACTAGGACCCAAACAAGCATTGCCAAAAAATTGTGAACGAAGAGGTGAAAAGTAGGGTCCATGGGTATGAAAGACAGACTTGGTTACTTCTGTGGACACATCCCTCACCTCTCCTGTTATCACCTCCCATCATCACTCCCTCAATTCTTTATATTCGCTCTAGACACACCACAGATTGTCACTGATGGACACACACCATACCGAATTTCTGCCACCATGCCATTGTCTGGGTGGTTGCTGCCATTAGGAGCACTCACCCTCCTCTTCCCTCTCACTAAACCCTACCTGTCTTCCCGGCCTCACTCCTACCACTCTGATCTGAGTCTCCATCACCTCTAGCCTGGACTGCTGCTCTCCTTGCCTCTGCCTCTGCTTACTAGTCTGTTCTGCTCATAGCAGCCAGAGAGAGCCTGTCAAATCATAAGTCTTGTCCCTTCTCTGCTCAGAGCCCTCCCATGGCTCTCATCCCACTCAGAATAAAAGCCCAAGTCCTCACCATGGCCCACTTCTGACCTCACCTACTACCCTTCCCTGTCACTCATTCCACTCCAGCTAAGTTGGTCTCCTTGATGTTCCTCAAACACTCCAGGCAGAGTCTACCCTCAGGATCTTTACATTTCCTGTTCCCTTTGCTCATCTCCTTCAGATAATCCCAGAATCCAAGTATCTTTTCACACCTCAGTATCTGGATTCATTTGTTAATGCTTCCAAAAAGGATGGAAGGAGGCAGGGCGAGGCAGCAGGCCTTTAGTACACACACAGACTGTGCCTGCTGTGTGCAGGGACGCAAGTCCTGCCAGACAGGGCAGTGAGAGACTGGGGAAGGAGGGAGGCCAGGGGCCAGCTCACTGTCTCAGCCTGGGGTTCGCTGTCTGCCCCTTCCCCGGTGGGGGTGCATCCTTTCTGGATCATGGGGATAGCGAGCGTGGGGTCGACACCTGCATTCTCTCTCTCCTCCAGAGACTTCGTGGATTCTAAAGAAGAATGGGAGGGAGCAATGAGGTTCTACCCTATCCTTCCATTTTCCTCCCCTTCTTCCTTCACTAGGGCAAGGCAAAGGAGGGATCACTCACCCTCAATGAGCTCCTTCACAGCCTGGGACAGCATCCCATCCACCAAGACCTCAGTATGTGTGGATGGCCCAGGGGCCTGGGTCGGTGGCTGCCTGAGATGGCCATTCTGGATCAACGGGATGACAAGTTCCTTGGGGGCTTCTGAGGGCTGCACACTGATGTGGACACAGAGGGGGTGAAGTTGGGAGAGTAGCACAATCAGTGAGTTCTGAGCCACAACCCTTCATTCAGAAGAAACACAAGAGCCAAACACACCCCCAGCCCCATTGACTACACCCTCCCTTCTCCTGGCTGGCTCTCCTGTTATATCTCTGGTGGTGCTTTCTTTGGATCCTCTCCCCCATCCCCAACTCTTTTTTTTTTTTTTACCACCCCCAACTCTTAAATGTCAGTGCCTTCGAGGAATCAGTCCTCAGTTCTGGACCCTCTGTTCATCCCAAGACCCACTTCCGTGGCTTCCACTATGACCTAAAAATCACCATCTTCAGCCCAGACTCTCTCCCCCGCTCCAGGCTCCACACCAGCCTCCTGGATGGTTGATTCTCTTCTGGAAGTCCCTCCCTCAGACTGTCCTTTCCGAATTAAGCTGACGATCGCCTCCCACAACCTGAATCTGCCACTCTATCCTGCTCCCCGTATGGGAGAAGCCCCATCGCTTCACCTGGGACACTAGGAGTCCTGTCATTCTCCCCTCCTTTCCTTCTTTCAGAACGCACGCTCCTCAGGGTTCTCAAGGCCTAAAGACACTCCCTCTCAGGAATACATCCTCTCCTCTCAATCCCCTCGGCCAACAGGTCCAATTTCCCCACCTCTCCTACTAACTCCCTCCTTCTGAGCTCCACGGATTTTCTCCGGCTGTGCTTCAGACTTCCCAGGCCACTGTCACCAAGACAATCAACTCAAGATTCCACCCTCCCGGAGGCACCCACCGCACCGCGTTCCAAGGGATGAAACACCCAGCGCTTCACCTCTGCAGCTCCCTCCCTTTCTCGGTCTTCAAGAAATCCTTCTCCGGAGCCGCGTCTCCCGCCAGCCGTCTCCGGGCGGATGTGCGATTGAAGCTGAATGAAATTGGGGCACTGAAGGCTCCCGCAGGCCGCAAAACACCATCTTTGGCGTCCGCCATTTTCCCCTCTTCCCAGGCCGGCGTGCTGCTTGCTGGGAAGTGTAGTTTGCGCTCGCTTTGCTGGGGCTTGACCACCAGTGCTTCAACTACCTTTCCTAAGAAACACTGTGGCACCGCCAGGCGAAGGCGGATAGGGGCAGTAGGAAGTAATTGCCGCTCTTTTTACGTCACAAGAGTGCGTGGCGCCAAGCGTACAGGGAAATGTAGTTCTTGGGGAAGGTAGGCGTGGTAGAAGGTGGCTTCCTTCTTGCTAAGTCGTCACTCCTTCGTGTAGGCGTTTATTGGTCGCCTGCTGTGTGCACGTTACTGTGCCCTACTGGTGTGGGAAATGTAGGTAAAATAAATCATTAAGAAAAAAATCTGGGGCTTCCCTGGTGGCGCAGTGGTTGAGAATCTGCCTGCCAATGTAGGCGACACGGGTTCGAGCCCTGGTCTGGGAAGATCTCACATGCCGTGGAGCGACTAGGCTCGTGAGCCACAACTAACTGAGCCTGCGCGTCTGGAGCCTGTGCTCCACAACAAGAGAGGCTGCGACAGTGAGAGGCCAGCGCACCGCGATGAAGAGTGGCCCCCGCTTGCCGCAACTAGAGAAAGCCCTTGCACGGAAACGAAGACCCAACACAGCCATAAATAAATAATTTTTTAAAAAAAGAAAAAAGAAAAAAATCTGGGCTTCCCTGGTGGCGCAGTGGTTAAGAATCCGCCTGCCAGTGCAGGGGACAAGGGTTCGAGCCCTGGTCCGGGAAGATCCCACATGCCACGGAGCAACTAAGCCCAAGCGCCGCAACTACTGAGCCTGCACTCTAAAGCCCGTGAGCCACAACTACAGAGCCCACGTGCCACAACTACTGAAGCCTGCGTGCCTAGAGCCCATGCCCTGCAACAAGAGAAGCCACCGTAATGAGAAGCACGCGCACTGCAACGAAGAGTAGCCCCCACTGGCCGCAACTAGAGAAAGCCCGTGCACAGCAATGAAGACCCAACACAGCCAAAAAAAAAAAGTTATATAGGGATTTTAGACTGTGCTGGGTCGGTGCCCCTAATGCCTACATTGTTCAAGGGTCAACTGTATTAATAAAATAGTCTGGCCTCCTCTCTAGAGGCTCCAAGTCTAGTGGGGAACAATGACACTCAAAACGGATTTTTAAAAAAATAGTTCCTACCAACTTTAAATATGTTGTGAGAGCCAGGTCCTAAGCCCTCAGAAGATTAATGAGACAGACTCCTGTCTCAAGAGTTTGTAAAGTAGAAGAGTGATACTTAAACAAATAGTCACAAGAAAGAATACTACAAATCTGCTAAAAATTCATCCCAAGGAAATCATCCAAGATGTGCAAAAGTATTTTTATATGAGATTCATCAGAGTATTATTTATTGTAACAAAAGCTTGAAGACCACTTCAATGAACAACAAAAGGGCTAAAAAGGCTAAATGAATTACGGCACATGGTTTGGGTGGAACGAATATACTAGAGCCTTTAAATATGAAGCTATACATATAGTTAAATGAAATGGGGACATAGTCACAATGTTTGGAAAGTAGAATAGTATGGTGGGTCAGAGGTTGCTCTTGAAAACAGGAAGCCCAATATTCAATCAATTTTGTGGCCCTGTTTTGAGGCTTACAAGCCCTGGGCATCCTGGGATGGGCCCTGGTATCTCAAGGGAGAAGCCATTTTGGTTTTCAAAATATACAACAACAACAAAAACTTTAAATTTTTATTTTGAAATACTTTTAGACTAAAAGAAATGTTGAAAAAATAGTACAGAGAGTCCCTGTATATCCAGATCCCCCCTAAACATTTTATATAACAATAGTATAATTATCATAATCAGGAAATTAACATTGATGCAATACAATTAACTAAATGATAATTTTCTGTTCCAGGATTCAATCTGGGATCATACTTTGCATGTAATGGTAATGCCTTTTTTAAAAAATTTATTTTTTATTTTATTTTATTTTTGGCTGTGTTGGCTCTTTGTTGCTACGCACGGGCTTTTCTCTGGTTGTGGCGAGCGGGGGCTACTCTTCGTTGAGGTGCGCAGGCTTCTCTTGTTGTGGAGCACGGGCTCTTGGCGTGTGGGCTTCAGTAGTTGCGGCGCACTGGCTTAGTTGCTCCGCAGCATGTGGGATCTCCCCGGGCCAGGGATCAAACCCGTGTCCCCTGCATTGGCAGGAGGATTCTTAACCACTGCACCACCAGGGAAGCCCTGGTAATGCCTTTTTAATTCTCCTCCAACCTGTGAAAATTCCTGTCTTTCCTTGTCTTTCATGACCTTAACATTTTTGAAGAGTACAGTTCAGTTATTTTGTAGAATGTCCCTCAGTTTGGGCTTGTCTGATGAGTTCTCACAATTAGGCTGAGGTTATGGGTTCCTGGCAAGAATGACACAAAGGTGATGTGCCCTTCTCATCACATCATATCAGAGGGTTCACAATATTATATCTTATTACTAATGATGTGAACATTGCCTGGGAGGTGAACTGTCCATGGCTGAAGTGATACCCATTTCCTGAAGCAGCCACCTGAGATAGTGTGCACAATACAGGCTTACACAGGCTAGGGCCAGAGGTCCCTGAGGGTCTTGCCTTCTGGGTTGGTTCACACCTGGTCTCTGACTCACTCCTGACATGTGCCACAGAGCTCATGCCAAGTCCTGATGCAAAACTTCGTGGTGAAAATGTAATGGGAGAAAAGACACTTTTTCCCCTATCTTTCCTTCATTCTGAAAACAAAATCAGGAATTTTTTTCTATACAAGCACTGAGAAAAGTATTTGCTTGCCATGCAATGAAGGAAGAATATGAAAGTTTTGCAAACTCAACCATTTATTCTTTTGTTCATTGAATAAACATTAATTGAGCACCTACTCTGTTACATGCCCTTCCTTCAAGGTACTCATATGGGATTATGGGGAAAACCCATGGTTACGAGTGTGGTTATGGCTGTAGACAAACAGGGCTGTGGGAAGGGGTGGCTGAGAAGACAGAAGGGGATTATGCCACTTCTAAGAGGGGCTGAAAATTTTAAAAGCTTTCTAAAAGATGGCAGGAAGCGAAGCTGGAGTGATGTGCAGTGGTTTGGTCATGGGTAGCAAGGAATTCGAGGCTTAGGACTTTCTGCTGCATGTGATGAGAGAGTCATGAGAAGGTTATGTGACATGACAAAATTTATGTTTTAAAAAAGTAATGTAGGGGGACTTCCCTGGTGGTGCAGTGGTTAAGAATCCGCCTGCCAGTGCAGGGGACAAGGGTTCGAGCCCTGGTCTGGGAAGATCCCACATGCCGCGGAGCAACTAAGCCTGTGCACCACAACTACTGAGTGCTCTAGAGCACGCGAGCCACAACTACTGAGCCTGTGTGCCACAACTATTGAAGCCTGTGCGCTTAGAGCCCGTGCTCCACAACAAGAGAAGCCACCGCAGTGAGAAGCTCACGCACCGCAATGAAGAGTAGCCCCCGCTCGCCGCAACTAGAGAAAGTCCGCGTGCAGCAACGAAGACCCAATGCAGCTAAAATAAATTTAAAAAACAAAAAGTAATATAGGGACTTCCCTGGTGGTCCAGTGGTTAAGACTCTGGCTTCCACTGCAGGGGGCGTGGGTTCGATCCCTGGTCGGGGAGATCCCGCATGCCATGCTGTGCGGCCAAAAATTAAAAAAAAAAAAAAGTAATGTATATCAAAGGTATAGGGACAATGTACTCAATACACAAAGAACTCCTGTAGTTCAATAACTATAAAAGGCAAGCAACCCCCAACTGAAAAATGGGCAGTGGACATAATTAGGTGGTTCACGAAATGGGAAATACAAATAGCCATGAAGCACATGTAAAGATTCTCAACCTCACTAATACTCAAAGCAATGCAAATAAATAAATAATAAAATGTTCTTCATTTAACTCATTGGTAAAGACCAAAAGTAAAAATGACAAATACTTCTGTGGTAAGTTCTCTATGCCAATTGCCCAACTAAGCACTCGTTTAGTCCTCCAAAGGATTCTGTGAGGTAGGAACTATTTTAAAAATCCATTTTACATATAAGAGAACTGCAGCACAGAGAGGGTAACTGAGTTGGCCAAGATCACAAAACAGTAAGTACTATGGATGATGCCCAGAGTTACTAAAGATGGAAGAAAATGGGCACGTTCATACACTGCTGATAGGGGCACAAATTGATTCAACATTTATCAGGGGCAGTATAATAATATATATGCCTTCCCTGACCCAATGACTCCATTTCTAAGAATAGATCTGAAGGAAAGAATGGAAAATTGGGGCAGGATGTTCTGTATGCTAATGAGTGAATGTATGTTATACTTTTACTAAAAAGGTTTAAAAATTCTTCATGGCTTGACAAGGAACAATAGCTACAATATTTCGTTAAATGGAAAAAGCAATTTGAGGAATATGTAGGGGATTTCAGGGAAATTAATAACGTTCTCTTATTTAACATGGTGAGAGTCACACAGGTACTGTACTGATTTTACAATTTGTCAAACTGTTCATGTATGTTGTATGCATGTTCTTCTCTATTAGGTATATTTCACTTTTTTAAAAAATAGAGAAGCACTTCCTGAATAGTAGCTCTAGGAGCTTGGTAGACCTTATCCTTAACAAAGCAACCCTAACTAGTGAAAGTTATTTTTTAAGACAACACTTTAAAGTCTCTGGGAATTGCATAAGGGCATACAGGAAATGGAGAAACATTTGTTCAAGAAACTCCAATAAATCACTGTAAGAACACCAAGAGTCTGGCTCTTGAGCCATGACTTGCTCCCTCCCTGCACCCCAGCTCAGTGTGACAAAAAGAAGCTCTACTCCAGGACAGTGTGGCCAAGAACATGGGGCTCTCTCTCCCTCCAGCTCCAAGTCTAGGGCAGTGATTTCTCCTCATGAGGGGTAGGCTACCAGCATGTCTCATCTCCTCCAGCCCCATGTTACAGAAGCTCTATTCTGGGAACGCATGACTAAGAGGTCTGGTGCTCTCTTCTACCACCCAGACCCCATTCTTAGGGTGGAAGCTTTACCCCAGTGTGGCAGACCAAGTATACTGGGCCCCAATTGCCCACTCCACAGCTTACTGTTAGAGTGGGGGTTCCACACTGCGAAAGACAAGCAGATAATGCCAAGGGATATAACCTCCCCAGCATCCTGCTCATAGAAGAGGAGTGTCAGTCACTCCAAGAGAAGTGGGCTTCTGATCCACCCCCAGCTCTTGAGGGGGAGTAAAAAGAACAGACAGTTTAATAGCTCTCCTTAAGGGGACTGACTTTATTTGGACAGAAAGTCAAGAAGTTAAAGAATAAGGGCTTTATGAGCAATTAAGAGGTGGCTGGTATCTCCAAGATAGCAACAAGCAAAACAGAGAGAAACAGCTAAGAAGAATCCTTCTAGGGTCAAAGCAAGCCACAAAGACTGCTCTCAAAGACTACACCATACTTATACCGGAAACATTGTAAATCAACTATTCTTCAATTAAAAAAAAAGATTTAAAAAAAGACTGCCCCATATTTTAATTGAATAAGGGGCCTGACTTTAATTGAATAAGACTTTAATTGGTTAACTGGAAAAAATTATGCACCAGGGTACTGTAAAAAATTAGTACCGGTTAAGCTAGGTGTGGTATCAATACAGGCAGACCAGCCAGAAATTAAACCAGGAGATCAGGGAAAGAAACAAAGAGAGCCTGGATAAAAGCAAGGTCATCCCAGGGTGACTGTGCTCATGCCCAAGCCTGAACCCTTTGAAGAAGGACATCAGGTGGAAATAGATTTGACTAAATTAGTCCAGTCAAGTCACTAAACAAATAAACAAGCAAAAGAAAACAAAAATGGGCAGATCAGTATCTAGAGTTGCTATAATATATTATCTAAAATGTTCAGTGAAATATGCAAAGAAACAAGAAAATGTGACACATACATGGCAGGAGCAGGAGGAACAGGAAACAGAAACTGTTAGAGGGCCCAAATGTAGGACCTAACAGATAAAGACTTCAACGTGAAACAGGAAGGAAGGGGGCAGGGCACAATCTTTAAAAGAATGACATACCAGTTGAGGATAAGACATAAACTGGTTAGAACCAACTAGGTCCAAGATGGCAGAAGATTCAACTTCCAAGAGACCTTGAGCCTCATTATATGCTCATTTTGATATATTAGCATATGCTAAATGACACACCCACAGGCACCATGACAGTTCCGAGGCTAAACAGAGAAGGCCAAAAAGTAGGTGGTAGCCCAAATCCTGGAAATCCTTGCCCCTTCTCCAAAATAGTTGGAATAATCCTCCCACTCAGTCTACATAATTACTGAGCCCAAAGAAACTAACCACCCCATATTTCAGGGCCTCTCGCCTTCTGAGCTGGTCCACACTCTGTCTGTGGAGTGTATTTCTCTCAGGGCCACTCTCGCCTTTTGAGACAGACTGCATTCTGTCTATGGAATGTGTATCTCTCTAAATAAATCCACTTTTTACCTATCACTTTGTCTCTCACTGAATTCTTTCTGCGATGAGACATAAAGAACCGGAGCTTCATTAAGTGCTGAGACCAGCTGTGTGATTTCAATTAAAAGACAGTGGGTTTAAGTCCCAATCTGGGTTTCAGCTGGACTTGAGTTCCAGTCTGAGGTGTACGGTTTCAAAAACAGCTATTAAATTTGTTCAAAGAAGTAAGAAATCATGTATAAAGATGTAAGGGAGGAAAAAGTGATGTGATGACAGGAGCAAAGAGAAAGAGATTGGAAGATGCTATGCTTCTGGCTTTGAAGATAGAAGAAGGGGCCACAAGCCAAGGGATATAGGTGGCCACTAGAAACCAGAAAAAGCAAGGAAACTGATTCTCCCCTAGAGCCTCCAGGAGGAATGTAGCCCTAACAACACCTTGAATTTAGGAACTCTGACTTCCAGAACTGAACCAAGATGGCAGAGTAGGACGTGCTCTCACTTCCTCTTGCGAGAACACCAGAATCACAACTAGCTGCTGGACAATCATCAACAGGAAGACACTGGAACTCACCAAAAAAGACACCCCACATCCAAAGACAAAGGAGAAGCCACAATGAGATGGTAGGAGGGGTGCAATCAGAGTAAAATCAAATCCCATAACTGCTGGATGGGTGACTCACAGACTGGAGAACACTTATACCACAGAAGTCCACCCACTGGAGTGAAGGTTCTGAGCCCCACGTCAGGTTCCCAACCTGGGGGTCTGGCAACAGGAGGAGGAATTCCTAGAGAATCAGACTTTGAAGGTTAGTGGGATTTGATTGCAGGACTTCGACAGGACTGGGGGAAACAGAGACTCCACTCTTGGAGGGCACACACAAAGTAGTGTGTGCATTGGGACCCAGGGGAAGGATCAGTGACCCCAGGGGAGACTGAACCAGACCTACCTGCTAGTGTTGGAGGGTCTCCTGCAGAGGCAGCGGTGGCTGTGGCTCACTGTGGGGATGGGGACACTGGCAGCAGAAGTTCTGGGAAGTACTCCTTGGCGTGAGCCCTCCCAGGGTCCGCCATTGGCCCCACCGAGGAGCCCAGGTGGGCTCCAGTGTTGGGTTGCCTCAGGCCAAACAATCAACAGGGAGGGAACCCAGCCACACCCATCAGCAGTCAAGTGGATTTAAGTTTTACTGAGCTCTGCCCACCAGAGCAACAGTCAGCTCTACCCACCACCAGTCCCTCTCATCAGGAAACTTGCACAAGCCTCTTAGATAGCCTCATTCACCAGAGGGCAGACAGCAGAAGCAAGAAGACTACAATCCTACAGCCTGTGGAAAAAAAACCCACATTCACAGAAAGACAGAAAAGATGAAAAGGCAGAGAGCTATGTACCAGATGAAGGAACATGATAAAACCCCAGAAAAACAACTAAATGAAGTGAAGATAGGCAACCTTCCAGAAAAAAGAATTCAGAATAATGACAGTGAAGATGATCCAGGACCTCGGAAAAAGAATGGAGGCAAAGATCGAGAAAAGGCAAGAAATGTTTAACAAAGACCTAGAAGAATTAAAGAACAAACAAACAAAGATGAACAATACAGTAACTGAAATGAAAACTACACTAGAAGGAATCAACAGCAGAATAACTGAGGCAGAAGAACGGATAAGTGACCTGGAAGACACAATGGTGCAATTCACTGCTGCAGAACAGAATAAAGAAAAAAGGATGAAAATAAATGAAGACAGCCTAGAAGACCTCTGGGACAACATTAAACGCAACAACATTCGCATTATAGGGGTCCCAGAAGGAGAAGAGAGAGAGAAAGGACCCGAGAAAATATTTGAAGAGATTATATAGTCGAAAACTTCCCTAACATGGGAAAGGAGATAGCCACCGAAGTCCAGGAAGCGCAGAGAGTCCCATACAGGGTAAATCCAAAGACAAACACGCTGAGATACATAGTAATCAAACTGGCAAAAATTAAAGACAAAGAAAAATTATTGAAAGCAGCAAGGCAAAAATGACAAATAACATACAAGGGAACTCCCATAAGGTTAACAGCTGATTTCTCAGCAGAAACTTTACAAGCCAGAAGGGACTGGCATGATATACTTAAAGTGATGAAAGGGAAGAACCTACAACCAAGATTACTCTACCCGGCAAGGGTCTCATTCAGATTCGATGGAGAAATCAAAAGCTTTACAGACAAGCAAAAGCTAAGAGAATTCAGCACCACCAAACCAGCCCTACAACAAATGCTAAAGGAACTTCTCTAAGTGGGAAACACAAGACAAGAAAAGGACCTACAAAAAGAAACCCAGAACAATTAGGAAAATGGTCATAGGAACATACATATCGATAATTACTTTAAACGTGAATGGACTAAAGGTTCCAACCAAAAGACACAGGCTTGCTGTATGGATACAAAAACAAGACCCATCTACATGCTGTCTACAAGAGACCCACTTCAGACCTAGGGACACATACAGACTGAAAGTGAGGGGATGGAAAAAGATATTCCATGCAAATGGAAATCTAAAGAAAGCTGGAGTAGCAATACTCATATCAGATAAAATGGACTTTAAAATAAAGAATGTTACAAGAGACAAGGAAGGACACTACATAATGATCAAGGGGTCAATCCAAGAAGAAGATATAACAATTATAAATATATATGCACCCAACATAGGAGCACCTCAATACATAAGGCAACTGCTAACAGCTATAAAAGAGGAAATCGACAGTAACACAATAATAGTGGGGGACTTTAACACCTCACTTACACCAATGGACAGATCATCCAAAATGAAAATAAACAAGGAAACAGAAGCTTTAAATGACACAATAGACCAGATAGATTTAATTGATATTTATAGGACATTCCATGTAAAAACAGCAGATTACACTTTCTTCTCAAGTGTGCACGGAACATTCTCCAGGATAGATCACATCTTGGGTCACAAATCAAGCCACAGTAAATTTAAGAAAATTGAAATCATATCAAGCATCTTTTCTGACCACAACGCTATGAGATTAGAAATGAATTACAGAGAAAAAAATGTAAAAAAGACAAACACATGGAGGCTAAACAATACGTTACTAAATAACCAAGAGATCACTGAAGAAATCAAAGAGGAAATCAAAAAATACCTAGAGACAAATGACAATGAAAACACGGCGATCCAAAACCTATGGGATGCAGCAAAAGCAGTTCTAAGAGGGAAGTTTATAGCTATACAAGCCTACCTCAAGAAAAAAGAAAAATTTCAAATAAACAATCTAACCTTACACCTAAAGGAACTGGAGAAAGAAGAACAAACAAAACCCAAAGTTAGTAGAAGGAAAGAAATCATAAAGATCAGAGCAGAAATAAATGAAATAGAACCAAAGAAAACAATAGCAAAGGTCAATAAAACTAAAAGCTGGTTCTTTGAGAAGATAAACAAAATTGATAAACCATTAGCCAGACTCATCAAGAAAAAGAGTGAGAGGACTCAAATCAATAAAATTAGAAATGAAAAAGGAGAAGTTACAAAAGACACCGCAGAAATACAAAGCAACCTAAGAGACTACTACAAGCAACTCTATGCCAATAAAATGGACAACCTGGAAGAAATGGACAAATTCTTCCTAGACTGAACCAGGAAGAAACAGAAAGTATGAACAGACCAATCACAAGTAATGAAATTTAAACTGTGTTTAAAAATCTTCCAACAAACAAAAGTCCAGGACGAGATGGCTTCACAGGTGAATTCTATCAAACATTTAGAGAAGAGCTAACACCCATCCTTCTCAAACTCTTCCGAAAAATTGCAGAGGAAGGAACACTCCCAAACTCATTCTATGAGGCCACCATCACCCTGATACCAAAACCAGACAAAGATACTACAAAAAAAGAAAACTACAGACCAATATGACTGATGAATACAGATGCAAAAATCCTCAACAAAATACTAGCAAACAGAATCCAACACCACATTAAAAGGATCGTACACCATGATCAAGTGGGATTTATCCCAGGGATGCAAGGATTCTTCTATATACATAAATCAATCAATGTGATAAACCATATTAACAAATTGAAGAATAAAAACCATATGATCATCTCAATAGATGCAGAAAAAGCCTTTTGACAAAATTCAACACCCATTTATGATAAAAACTCTCCAGAAAGTGGGCATAGAGGGAACCTACCTCAACATAATAAAGGCCATATATGACAAACTCACAGCAAACATCATTCTCAATGGTGAAAAACTGAAAGCATTTCCTCTAAGATCAGGAACAAGACAAGGATGTCCACTCTCACCAGTATTATTCAACATAGTTTTGGAAGTCCTAGCCATGGCAATCAGAGAAGAAAAAGAAATAAAAGGAATATAAATTGGAAAAGAAGAAGTAAAACTCACTGTTTGCAGATGACATGATACTATAGAGAATCCTAAAAATGCCACCAGATAACTACTAGAGCTAATCAATGAATTTGGTAAAGTTTCAGGATACAAAATTAATGCACATAAATCTCTTGCATTCCTATACAATGATGATAAAAAATCCGAAAGAGAAATTAAGGAAACACTCTCATTTACCATTGCAACAAAAAGAATAAAATACCTAGGAATAAACCTACCTAGGGAGACAAAAGACCTGTATGCAGAAAACTATAAGACACTGATGAAAGAAATTAAAGATGATACCAACAGATGGAGAGATATACCATGTTCTTGGATTGGAAGAAACAATATTGTGAAAATGAGTATACTACCCAAAGCAATCTACAGATTCAATGCAATCCCTATCAAATTACCAATGGCATTTTTTACGGAACTAGAACAAAAAATCTTAAAATTTGTATGGAGACACAAAAGACCTCGAGTAGCCAAAGCAGTCTTGAGGGAAAAAAACGGAGCTGGAGGAATCAGACTCCCTGACTTCAGACTATACTACAAAGCTACAGTAATCAAGACAATATGGTACTGGCTCAAAAACAGAAACATAGATCAATGGAACAAGACAGAAAGCCCAGAGATAAACCCACACACCTATGGTCAACTAATCTATGACAAAGGAGGCAAGGATATACAATGGAGAAAAGACAGCTTCTTCAATAAGTGGTGCTGGGAAAACTGGACAGCTACATGTAAAAGAATGAAATTAGAACACTCCCTAACACCATACACAAAAATAAACTCAAAATGGATTCGAGACCTAAACATAAGACCGGACACTATAAAATTCTTAGAGGAAAACATAGGAAGAACACTCTTTGACATAAATCACAGCAAGATATTTTTTGATCCACCTCCTAGAGTAATGGAAATAAAAACAAAAATAAACAAATGGGACCTAATGAAACTTCAAAGCTTTTGCACAGCAAAGGAAATCACAAACAAATGAAAAGACAACCCTCAGAATGGGAGAAAATATTTGCAAACGAATCAATGGACAAAGGATTAATCTCCAAAATATATAAACAGCTCATGCAGCTCAATATGAAAAAGCAAACAACCCAGTCCATAAATGGGCAGAAGACCTAAATAGACATTTCTCCAAAGAAGACATACAGATGGTCAAGAAGCACATGAAAAGCTGCTCAACATCACTAATTATTAGAGAAATGCAAATCAAAACTATAATGAGGTATCACCTCACACGAGTTAGAATGGGCATCATCAGAAAATCTACAAACAACAAATGCTGGAGAGGGTGTGGAGAAAAGGGAACCCTCTTGCCCTGTTGGTGGGAATGTAAATTGATACAGCCACTATGGAGAACAGTATGGAGGTTCCTTAAAAAACTAAAAATAGAGTTACCATATGATCCAGCAATCCCACTACTGGGCATATACCAAGAGAAAACCATATTTCAAAAAGACACATGCACCCCAATGTTCATTGCAGCACTGTTTACAATAGCCAGGTCATGAAAGCAACCTAATTGCCCATTGACAGACGAATGGATAAAGAAGAAGTGGTACATATATACAATGGAATATTACTCAGCCATAAAAAGGAACGAAATTTGGTCATTTGTCGAGACATGGATGGATCTAGACACTGTCATACTGAGTGAAGTAAGTCAGAAAGAGAAAAACAAATATCGTATATTAATGCATATATGTGGAACCTCGAAAAATGGTACAGATGAAATGGTTTGCAGGGCAGAAATTGAGACACGGATGTAGAGAACAAACGTATGGACACCAAGGGGGGAAACTGGCGGGGGGGGTGATGGTGGTGGTGTGATGAATTGGGCGTTTGGGATTGACATGTATACACTGATGTGTATAAAATTGATGACTAATAAAGACCTGCTGTATAAAAAAATAAGTAAAATATAATTCAAAATAAAAAAGACGGAAGGAAAAGTATGATAAGAGTATCTCAAAAATAGAGGACATCAATAAAGAAGTAAAGTTACAAAACAACCAAATGGAAATCCAGGAGCTGAAAAGTACTGTGAAATATAATTCATATTTCATGGCAAGACAAGGAAAATTTAAACATAAAAATTCTTCTCTGCCCTTTGGCCTCCTCTCTCCCCGCACTGTGCATTGTGTATCTGCATTATGCATTGCCCAAACCTCTCCCATCAGCAGGAATACCTGCTCAACCATAAAGAGCAGCATTGAAACAGGAGGGAAGGGGGCAGGGCACAAACCTTAAAAGAACAACAGGGACTTCCCTGGTGGCACAGTGGCTGGGAATCCACCTGTCAATGCTAGGGACACTGGGTCAATCCCTGGTCTGGGAAGGTCCCACATGCCGTGGAGCAACTAGGCCTGGGTGCCACAGCTGCTGAGCCTGCACTCTAGAGCCTGCAAGCCACAACTACGGAGGCTGCGTGCTGCAACTACTGCGGCCCACGTGCCTAGAGCCTGTGCTCCGCAACAAGAGAAGCCACCACAATGAGAAGCTCGCATGCACCGCAATGAAGAGTAGCCCCCACTCGACTCAAGTAGAGAAAGCCCGCACGCAGCAACGAAGACCCAACACAACCAAAAAATAAAAAATGATATAGCCATTGTGGATAGGACAAAAACTACTTAGAACCAATTAGGTGCAAGATGGCAGAAGATTTGACTTCCAGTAGACCTTGAGCCTCATTATATGCTCATTGTAATATATTAGCATGCTAAATGACACACCCACAGGCACCATGACAGTTCTGAGGCTGACTATAAAAGGGCAAAAAGTGAGCGGTGGCCCAATTCCTGGAAATCTCCACTCCTTCCCCAAAGAGTTGGAATAATCCTCCCACTTGTTAGCCTATGAAATTACCAAGCCCATAAAAACTAACCACCCCATGTTTTGGGACCACACTCTGTCTATGGAGTGTATATCTATCTCCCTAAATAAACCTACTTTCCTTCTTGGGGCAGAGCCCCCTTGCCTGCCCACTTGTATCCCTCACAAGAGTCCTATATTAATAAGTCTACTTCTTGCCTATTGCTTTGACTCTTGCTGAATTCCTTCTGTGCTGAGACATAAAGAACCTGAGCTTCAGTAAGTCTTGACTTGAGCTGAATGACTTTAATTAAAAGACAGTGGGTTTGAGTCCCAGCCCATGGGTTCAAGTCTCAATCTGAGTTTTGGCTGGGTTTGAATCCCATCTGAGGTGCGATTGTGTTCTAATCTAATCAGACCAGGTGTGCAGGTTTCAGCATCAACAAGACAACTCCTTAAAAGATAATATTCCTTCTTGATCTAGTAACATGACCTACCATGATGATGCTTAGATATGGATTATGTAAACCATCAATAATACATCATTTGGGCTTCCCTGGTGGCACAGTGGTTGAGAATCTGCCTGCCAATGCAGGGGACACGGGTTCAAGCCCTGGTCCGAGAAAATCCCACATGCCACGGAGCAACTAGGCCCGTGAGCCACAACTACTGAGCCTGAGCGTCTGGAGCCTGTGCTCTGCAACAAGAGAGGCCGCGATAGTGAGAGGCCCGTGCACTGCGATGAAGAGTGGCCCCCGCTTGCCGCAACTAGAGAAAGCCCTCGCACAGAAACGAAGACCCAACACAGACAAAAATAAATAAATTAATTAATTTAAAAAAAAGGAATCCCTGTCTTTAAAAAAAAAAAATACATCATTTGATGTACAGCCCTCTTTCTCAAAAAACATATAACTGTGCCTTGACTTCTAAGGGGTGGAACAGTTCTCAGAGCTTTCTCAGATGCTGTTCCTGGGTTATAACCCTCAAATTTGGCTTGAATAAAAATTTCCATTTCTTTCTTGGATTGACTGATTAGTTTTTCATCCACAGTACAATAACCAAAATGAAAAATTAACCAGAGGGGCTAAAGGTAGATATGGTCTAGCAGAAGAAAGGAGCAGTGAACTAGAAGAGAGGGCAATACAGATTATGCAATTTGCAGAACAGACAGTAAAAGGAATCAAGAAAAAATGAACAGAGCGTCAGACAAATATGGGACACCATTAGGAGCACCAACATATGTGTAACGGGGGTAGCAGAAGAAGTGGAGACAGAGAGAGGAGCAGAAAAAAAATTCCAAGGAAGTAACAGCTAAAAACATTCTAAATTTCATGAAAAAAACTTTAATCTACATGTCCAAGAAGCTTAACTGACTCCAACCAGGATAAAATACAAAGAGATAGATACTTAGGCACATCATAGTCAAAAATGTTAAAATCCCAAGAGAAAACTTGAAAGAACAAAGAGAAAAATGACTGATCATCTATTATACAAGGTAACCCCAATAAGATTACAAGCAGGCTTCTTATCAGAAACAGTGGGTCCATGAAACAGCTAAGATCCTATTTAATAGTGAAAGTCTGTATACTCTGCACCCACGATCTGGAAAAAAACAATGTCTGCTCTTGCTACTTCTATTCAATATTGTACTTGAAGATCTAGCCAGGAAAAGTAGGCAAGAAAAAGAAATAAAAGGCGTCCAGATTGGAAAGTGTTAAGAAAGGAAGGACAAGGAAGTTAAAAGAGTGAATTATTTCTGGCAAGGTCACCCTCCCTTAGGGGGAAGAGAGGGGAGGGTGTTTTAGGCAGATTACCTCACTAGTGCAGACCAGGAAAAATCACAGACTGATTGGCTTAAAATTCAAATGTAGGATAGCCTGAAACTACAGTTAGGTTAGTTATTAAGTATCAGTGGGGCTTAGCACAAGTCACTCCATTTTGGGCTGGTTGTTTCTTTTTAACAAAAGAACGAAGTAAAACCATCTCTATTTGCAAATTAATCCTAAGGAATCCACTAAAAAAACAATTAGAACTAATAAACAAGTTTGGCAAGGTTACAGGATAGAAGATCAATATACAAAAATCAATTGTATTTCTATAGAAAAAAATGAAATTAAGAAAATAATTCCATTTACAACAGCCTCGAAACAATAAAATACTTTGGAACAAATTTAACAAAAGAAGCTTGAAAACTGTACTCTGGAAACTACAAAACATTGCTGAAAGAAATTAAAGACGACCTAAATAAATGGAGAGACATCCAATATTGACTCAAGGCTTGTGCTGGATTCTCAGCTGGCCCTGTCCATTGCTCTCCTGCAGCACCCATCCTTCTCTGCCACCCTCTCTCCCCATCCAGGAACCCAAGATTCATTAAGGAAGTCTTGGCAGGATGGACAGTTCAAGCTTCCCAAAAGTACACAAGGTTTTAAAAACCGACTTTATTTGCCATGCTAGGAACTCTGGCTGGGAGGCAAGGGGATGTTGGGACAAGTGACTATCCATGATGTTATTGTCCTTACATTCCAACACTGAAGGGCTGAAGGATGAAAGAGGCTAAGAAAACCGTTAATGACCCTCCAATGAAACAGCATAGGCCTATCCCCCTATATATACATTCTAGCCTCATCTCTGAACTCATCCGGGCCTCGTTCACCATTTACTACTTAGGCAGTGACCCTCAAGTAATCATTCAGGCTCCGGCCACCCGAATGACCATCCTGATCCCGGCTTCTTAGCTAATAACCCTGGGACCAGCTATTTGAATAATCCTAAAGACCTTCCTACCTCCCTCTAATAACACGCAGATCCCGCCCCTCATATTAAACCTTTAGGCTCACCCTGCAGGGTGCTACTCCAGGATTCCGCTGCTGAAGATTCCAGGCCCCGCCCTCCAATCAGCCTATAAACTTCAACCTATTCCTGACCTTTCGAGCCGCTACCGCAGTACGCTTATAGACTCCACCTCCTTGACTAACATTCCAGGCCCGCCCCTTAGCCAAATGCCCGCCCCCAACCCTCTCCAGGCCCCGCCTCCTCAGAAATGCCACTCGAAACCCTGCTGACAAAAGTAAAGATCAAGCTCCGCACCCACAACTAACCTTGCAACGTTCACCTACTGCAGTAACCCTCTCTGTGTCACCTCCTAGAGGAATAATCTAGGCTAACCCCAGCACCCTCGAATCACCGCCGAAGCCCGTCCTCCCAGCTCACACCCATTGGCCCCACCCAGGGGAGTAGCTAACAATCCTGGGCCCGCCCCCCCAGAACCCAGCTCCACTCCGACCACGCCCCCGGGAGGCCACGCCCCCATCACGCACCCTCCTTGGGGCGCAGGCGCAATGTGGCGCCGGCCCGGCGTACCAGCGCCGCCACGTCGGCCGCAGCTCGGGCCGCCAGGGGGCGCGCGTCCAGCCGCGCCAGGAGCTGCCGGGCGCTGGGGCCCGCGGGCGGGGCAAGGCCACGGCCTGCGCGAGTGAAAAGAACAGATCAGGGCCCACCCTGAGTCTCAGCGACCCCCTACGCCACCCCCCCCCACGACCGAAGACCTAGAATGCCCCTCAGGATCCCGGAGACCCGAGACCACTCCCTCGATAGTTCTGAAAGTCACCGACTGCCCCTCTCATCTCCCGTGACCCCCGACCATCGCGGGTATGCCCGTGGACCCCCGCCTGCCCCCACGACATCCCTGGACAGCTATTTAACCCCAATATTCCTGGACACCTCCGAACACCCTGTGAATAACTCTGGAGGTCTCTCACTACCCCCCTATAACTCCGGATTCCAGACTCTTCCCCCGAACATCGAGAAGGATCCCGATTCCCCCAGATGTCCCAACAGAACACGGTCTGCCCCCTGTGGCCCAGGCACCCCCGATTCCCCTCCAGTTATCCTAGGCAACCCTGCCGGCCCACATATCCCCAGAGCCCCCAGCCTAACCCCCCACAATTCACCAAAGACCCCGAGTGTCCAGTTGTCCCCAGTGACCCCGGGCAGACCCCTCCGGCACACCTCCCCGGAGACTCCGGAGAGACCCCCGGGTCTGGTGCGCCGCCCCGCAGCGCGGGTGCGGGTAGGGCGCCTCGAGCCCAGCCCGGGTCGCTGGGCCCCTGCCCTCCACCGCCGCCGCCCGCAGCCGCTAGGGCGCCAGGGTTGCTTTGTTTACCACCTGTCAGAAGGAAAAGGTGAGGAGCAGACAGGCGGGGCGAGGGCTGGCAGGGACGCGCCCACTACCCTCCCACCCCCCGCCCCGTACCTCGTCTGCTCCCCTTAGGGTCCGTGGCGCCCCCCGCGCGCGGCTCCATGACCCGTACTTGGCCTGGTGGACGCACTGCCGCCAGCGACGCGTTTGGAGCGCCCGGGAGCGCTCACCTGGCGGCCCGCCCGGGCTTGGACGCGGCTGAGGCCGGCCGGCCGGTCCCGTGCTCGGCGCCCCAACCAGCGCGGTGACCTACCTGGCGGCCGCCAAGGAGGCCTGGCCCTGGGAGCCAGCGCGAGCTCTTGGCCTCGCTCTGCCTCAGGCGCTGCCTCTCTTTCCCAGCATCATGGGAAAACTCTTTCCGCCCAGGGGATGTTGTTATTCCACGTGTGAGAGGGGGAAGTCGAGGCCCAGAGAAGTTAAGGGCCCCACCCGAGCTCTGACGACTAAAAACGGGGTGCAGAACCGGAACCCAAGTTTACCAGGGTATTCTGCAGCCTCCACCAGAGCTTTGCACATCGTAGGCACTCAGTAAATTTGCAGTGAATGTTTCCCTACTGGGGGACTGGAAGAGTACGGTGGGCTGGGGAGGGGGGTGCCCTTGGAGCCTTTGGGAGCTCCGGGAGGCTTCAGGGGCCTGAGCATATAGGGTTGGGGGATTCAAAAAGTAGGGAAGGGCAGGTCTCCTGGAGAGTGGAGAGGCAGTAGGAGCCTGGACTTGAGGAGCCTTTGAAGGCACATGGTGGGGGAGGGGACACTAGCCAATGAGAGGGGAGAAATGAGGCCCTTCCTAGGTTTGAAAAGGGGTGGGGCTTTGTCTGGAGACAAAGCCCCCAAGGGTGGAGCACTTGGGCAGAGTGCTACTGAAGTGGAAGGAGGAATGGGGAGCTGTGAGAGAAGGCCTGTGGCCACCACTTTGTGGAAGAAGAAACTGAGGATGGGAGGGGCCCAGGGTCGCACAGTCAGCCAACAACAGTGGGGGTCTCAGGCAGCTTACCCCCAACAGTCATCTGGTCCATGACTGTTTCATTATGGGTTGTGAACACACTGTGTCCTGATGTCCATTCTGGCAGGCTGTGCAACCTCTCTCATCCACCTTTCAGAGTCCTGGTTTTGTTGTAGTTGAAAGGGCTGAATGGTCCCTGCTTTCCTTCCTCCTCTAGTCCCATGCTCCTCCCATCTCTGACCTGACCTTGTCTGTGGGGGAACACACTGGACCTCCTTCACTGCTCTGCCCTGTTCTTGTTGTGACCGAATGGGGCTTTCACAGCTCCCTAAATATGCCCACTGTTATTCCCATCTCCCTGCTTTTGCCTATGCTGTTCCCTCTTTCTAGGAGGCCTTTCCCAGCCTTTTGTCCACCTGGAAGGTGACTGCGTGTTATCAAGGCCCAATTCAAAGTCTTCAACCCTTTGTTCTTCCATTTCTGAAAAGAAAGAACGCATGTTTATATGCAGACGATGGATGATTGTCCCTGCAGAATTGTAAACCAAAGTGCTTCTTTTTTTTTTTTTTTTTTTAATTTTTATTTATTTATTTATGGCTGTGCTGGGTCTTCGTTTCTGTGCGAGGGCTTTCTCCAGTTGCGGAGAGCGGGGGCCACTCTTCATCGCGGTGCGTGGGCCTCTCACCGTCGCGGCCTCTTTTGTTGCGGAGCACAGGCTCCAGACGCGCAGGCTCAGTAATTGTGGCTCATGGGCCTAGTTGCTCCGCGGCATGTGGGATCCTCCCAGACCAGGGCTCGAACCCGTGTCCTCTGCATTGGCAGGCAGATTCTCAACCACTGCGCCACCAGGGAAGCCCAACCAAAGTGCTTCTGTCTGTGGGGATGAGTCCAAGCTGATTTCTTTTCCTGAGTCTTCCCAAGAGAACTGGGTTGAGGAGAAAAACCAAGGCTGAGCCCTAGGCATCCATATCCTCTCCTCCACTGGGAAGCCTTGCCACTCTCTCCTCCAGGGCCCAGTCCCCTTTCCCTCCCCCAGGGACCTCCCCAATCCTGCAGGGCAGTGCTGGTCACCAGGATCACTGGCCTCTCTGGGCATCTGCCTGCCTGAACCGGGATCTACTCTGTCCCTCTTGGCCACCCTTGGGAGTCCAGCTGATGTGTGCGCTCCCAGGGGTCCCCAGCAGTCCCCAGCATAAGATGGCTGCATCTGCCCACCTTCTCTTCGGAGAAGCCAAGATGCTTTCTTTGTATAATGCCGTGTAAACTTCTTACGTATGGCTTGTGGAATGAGAAATAAGGCAACACAAGGCACAATTATTACCCCAGTTTTATAAATTGGGAGAAAGAGGCCCAGAGAGTGTAAGTAACTTACCCTCGTCTGGCCCTGTTCTTACTGAGACTTCAAGCACTGAAGATGGAGATGGCAGCTTCCAATCTGGGGTTTGGGGCTTGGGGAACCAGTGATTGTGGTAGAGGGGTGCTTAAAGGTTGAGGAATGGGTGCCTGAGGTTCTATAGATTGCTTGATGGGAGGGCCTTGCAGAGGAGCACTGTCAAAAGTTCAGGATGGTGGATGGTGAGGGGAGCTTTCCAAGTATCCGGCAGCCTGGATGTTTCAGAAATGGGGCAAGGAGCTTGCCAACTGGATGGGGACTTGAGGGTTTGGAGATGGGGGATTGTTTGAGACTGGGAGATGCTCAGTCTTAGGGGAGTTTGCAAAGGAATGGGGTGTCCAAGGATGGCTTCAGGGATGAATGGTAGGGACGGGACCCTGGGTGAGAGTTTGCTGAGAGCTGATACCAGCAGGGCCACAAATCTGGGGATAGGGGCAAGGATTGGGGTTGAGGGAGCCATACTCAGGTCACCAAGGCAGCTGGCAGGGTTGGGGGGCCCAGACAAAAGGCAAACCCTAGGACTTCCCTGGTGGCACAGTGGTTAAGAATCTGCCTGCCAATGCAGGGGACACCGCTTCGAGCCCTGGTCTGGGAAGATCCCACATGCCGCGGAGCAACTGGGCCCGTGAGCCACAACTACTGAGCCTGCGCGTCTGGAGCCTGTGCTCCACAACAAGAGAGGCCGCGATAGTGAGAGGCCCGCGCACCGCGATGAAGAGTGGCCCCCGCTCGCCGCAACTAGAGAAAGCCCTCGCACAGAAACGAAGACCCAACACAGCCGAAAATAAATAAATTAATTTAAAAAAAAAGATTAAAAAAAAAAAAAGGTAAACCCTAGCTACAGAAGGTGGAACCCTAGCTACTGCTTTGTCTGGACCCTCAGTGTACCCCTCTGGGAAGTGGTGGTAATGAAGTGTGCATGGTAAAATTGCCAAAGGATTAGGAATAAACCTTCCAAACCACCTGCATTGTGCCCAGCCAACCTGTGGTAGCAGCTCCGGTGCTTATCTTTAATCAATATTGATTACAATCAAGCTGGACAGGCCAAACCCCCTCTTAGTCCTGCTCCATTGTGGGTTTAAACCAATGCATTCTTAGCCTCATCCATTCATGAAAATAAGCCTTTTGCCCCTTTTAGCGTCACCTCATTCATGGATTTAAGTCAGTCCCTTTCACAACCCCACCAGTTCTTATTAATTTAATCAAATATTTCTTCTTTTTAAGAAATAGATCCCTTTTAAAGGGACTGAGGTTTAATTGCCATAAAATTTGATAGGTTTTGAACTTGTTACTGAACGAGGTTCATTTGCTCAACACTCAGCAAGCCAAAGGCTGAGACAGCAAGGTCTGCAGCAGAGAAAGGGTTTATTCACCACCTCCCCAAAGGCACAGGGCTTGAGATACTTATGGGATAAAGAATCAGGGTGGTCTTAGGCCCAGGGTAAAGTGTTTGGAGGCAGGGAAAAGGTGAGGCAATCAATGTTCTGCACAGGTGTATATGAGTTACATGCTTCTTCATGGAATGCATGTTCAAAAATGGAGGTGCTTAGCATGATCTGAGGGTGGAGTTTTCAGCCCTCTGATGTCAAAAGGTCATTCATCAAACACCTGTGCAGGCCCAGTTTTGGGGTCGGTGGTCCCAACCCGTCTTAACTGGCTCGAATTGGACAAGAGCTGACTCCAAGTTCCTGGAAAACAATGGTAAGCCCCATTACTATAGCAACCCATATGTCAGAAGTGTTATCAATAGGGGGTGGTAAAGGAGTCAAAAATAATTAAGACGAGTTTGGTCAGTGAAGGCAGGTTACAAGCAGAGGGGTTTTTAACAAGCTGTTCCCTTACCTGCTGTTCTGTAAGACAAGCTCAAGAATTTCTGTTAGGCACTTGAACAGAAACATTAACCCTATGGGGCATGGTTTCAAACTGTTTACAACTGTGAGACTATCACTACAATCAAGATAGAGAACACAATCCTCACTGCCAAAAGTTTTCTCTTGCCCCTGTGTGATTCCTCTCTCCTGCCTGCTGCCCCCTCCCCCTCGTCACCAATCTACTTTCTTTCACTATACATTAGTTTGCATTTTACTAGATTTTTATATAAACAGAATCATACAGAATGTACTCTTTGCGTGGGGAGGTAGGTCTTGCTTCTTTCACTTAACATAATTATTTTGAGATCCATCCAAATTTTACATCCATTTTTATTGCAGTGTAGTATTCCATTGCATGAATATTCCAGTTTGCTGATCTATTCACCTGTTGATGGACATTTGGGTTGTTTTCAGTTTTGGGCTATTAACATATGCTATGGACTCGTGTCTCCCCAAAATTCATATATTAAATCTCTAACCCCCAATGTGATTGTATCTGGAGATAGAATCTTTAGGAGGAAAATAAGGTTAAATGATGTCATAAGACGGGAGTTCCCTGGTGGTCTAGTGGTTACGATTTGGTGCTTTCACTGCTGTGGCCCAAGTTCAACCTCTGGTCAAGGAACTGAGATCCCACAAGCCACAGGACGTGGCCAAAATTTTAAAAAATGGTGTCATAGAGTGGGGTCCTAATCTGATAGGATGTGGCCTGATAAGAAGAGGAAGATCTCTCTCTCTCTCTCTCTCTCTTCCATGTGAGGATACAGAGTGAAGGTGGCCATTTGCAAGCTGGGAAGAGAGCCTTACCAGGAACCAAATTGGCTAGCACCTTGGTCTTTGACTTTCCAGCCTCCAGAACCGTGAGAGATAAATTTCTGTTAAGTCACATGGTATTTTGTTATGGCAGCCTGAGATGACTAAGACAACAAATAAAGCTTCTATGAACATTCATTTACAAATATTTGTGTAGACATATGCTTTCATTTCTTTTAGGTAAATAACTAGGAGTGGAATGGCTGGATCATACATGTAAGTTTAACTTTTCAAAGATACTGCTGGACTTCCCTGGTGGTCCAGCGGTTAAGACTCAGTGCTTCCAATGTTGGGGATGTGGGTTTCATCCCTGGTTTGGGAACTAAGATCCCGCATGCTGCGAGGCGCAGCCAAAAAAAAAAACCGATACTGCCGAACTGTTTCCTAAAGATGCTATATACCATTTTACATTTCCATCAACAGTATATGAGGGAATTCCCCGGGGGTCCATTGGTTAGGACTCGGTGCTTTCACTGTCTGGGGACTGGGTTCAATCACTGGTTGGGGAAATAAGATCCCACAAGTCCCACGGCATGACAAAAAAAAAAAGTAAACAGTATATGAGAGTTCCGTTTTCTCCACATCTTCACAAACAGTTGGTATGGTCAGATTTTTAATTAACTTTAGCCATTCTAATATGTGTGTAGTGGTATTTCATCATGATTTTAACTTGCATTACCCAAAAGACTAATAGTATTAAGCATTGTTTACACGCTTATTTGCCATCTGTATATGTTCTTTGGTAAAGTTTGTGTTCAAATCTTTTGCCTGTTTCTTCCTCCACAAAGTGGTGGCCACAGGCCTTCTCTCACAGCTCCCCATTCCTCCTTCCACTTCAGTAGCACTCTGCCCAAGTGCTCCACCCTTGGGGGCTTTGTCTCCAGACAAAGCCCCACCCCTTTTCAAACCTAGGAAGGGCCTCATTTCTCCCCTCTCATTGGCTAGTGTCCCCTCCCCCACCATGTGCCTTCAAAGGCTCCTCAAGTCCAGGCTCCTACTGCCTCTCCACTCTCCAGGAGACCTGCCCTTCCCTACTTTTTGAATCCCCCAACCCTATATGCTCAGGCCCCTGAAGCCTCCCGGAGCTCCCAAAGGCTCCAAGGGCACCCCCCTCCCCAGCCCACCGTACTCTTCCAGTCCCCCAGTAGGGAAACATTCACTGCAAATTTACTGAGTGCCTACGATGTGCAAAGCTCTGGTGGAGGCTGCAGAATACCCTGGTAAACTTGGGTTCCGGTTCTGCACCCCGTTTTTAGTCGTCAGAGCTCGGGTGGGGCCCTTAACTTCTCTGGGCCTCGACTTCCCCCTCTCACACGTGGAATAACAACATCCCCTGGGCGGAAAGAGTTTTCCCATGATGCTGGGAAAGAGAGGCAGCGCCTGAGGCAGAGCGAGGCCAAGAGCTCGCGCTGGCTCCCAGGGCCAGGCCTCCTTGGCGGCCGCCAGGTAGGTCACCGCGCTGGTTGGGGCGCCGAGCACGGGACCGGCCGGCCGGCCTCAGCCGCGTCCAAGCCCGGGCGGGCCGCCAGGTGAGCGCTCCCGGGCGCTCCAAACGCGTCGCTGGCGGCAGTGCGTCCACCAGGCCAAGTACGGGTCATGGAGCCGCGCGCGGGGGGCGCCACGGACCCTAAGGGGAGCAGACGAGGTACGGGGCGGGGGGTGGGAGGGTAGTGGGCGCGTCCCTGCCAGCCCTCGCCCCGCCTGTCTGCTCCTCACCTTTTCCTTCTGACAGGTGGTAAACAAAGCA
Source organism: Balaenoptera ricei (assembly GCF_028023285.1). Lineage (NCBI taxonomy): Eukaryota > Metazoa > Chordata > Mammalia > Artiodactyla > Balaenopteridae > Balaenoptera > Balaenoptera ricei. Next base: position 44,596,565 of record NC_082660.1, read on the forward strand.
ACCCTGGCGCCCTAGCGGCTGCGGGCGGCGGCGGTGGAGGGCAGGGGCCCAGCGACCCGGGCTGGGCTCGAGGCGCCCTACCCGCACCCGCGCTGCGGGGCGGCGCACCAGACCCGGGGGTCTCTCCGGAGTCTCCGGGGAGGTGTGCCGGAGGGGTCTGCCCGGGGTCACTGGGGACAACTGGACACTCGGGGTCTTTGGTGAATTGTGGGGGGTTAGGCTGGGGGCTCTGGGGATATGTGGGCCGGCAGGGTTGCCTAGGATAACTGGAGGGGAATCGGGGGTGCCTGGGCCACAGGGGGCAGACCGTGTTCTGTTGGGACATCTGGGGGAATCGGGATCCTTCTCGATGTTCGGGGGAAGAGTCTGGAATCCGGAGTTATAGGGGGGTAGTGAGAGACCTCCAGAGTTATTCACAGGGTGTTCGGAGGTGTCCAGGAATATTGGGGTTAAATAGCTGTCCAGGGATGTCGTGGGGGCAGGCGGGGGTCCACGGGCATACCCGCGATGGTCGGGGGTCACGGGAGATGAGAGGGGCAGTCGGTGACTTTCAGAACTATCGAGGGAGTGGTCTCGGGTCTCCGGGATCCTGAGGGGCATTCTAGGTCTTCGGTCGTGGGGGGGGGTGGCGTAGGGGGTCGCTGAGACTCAGGGTGGGCCCTGATCTGTTCTTTTCACTCGCGCAGGCCGTGGCCTTGCCCCGCCCGCGGGCCCCAGCGCCCGGCAGCTCCTGGCGCGGCTGGACGCGCGCCCCCTGGCGGCCCGAGCTGCGGCCGACGTGGCGGCGCTGGTACGCCGGGCCGGCGCCACATTGCGCCTGCGCCCCAAGGAGGGTGCGTGATGGGGGCGTGGCCTCCCGGGGGCGTGGTCGGAGTGGAGCTGGGTTCTGGGGGGGCGGGCCCAGGATTGTTAGCTACTCCCCTGGGTGGGGCCAATGGGTGTGAGCTGGGAGGACGGGCTTCGGCGGTGATTCGAGGGTGCTGGGGTTAGCCTAGATTATTCCTCTAGGAGGTGACACAGAGAGGGTTACTGCAGTAGGTGAACGTTGCAAGGTTAGTTGTGGGTGCGGAGCTTGATCTTTACTTTTGTCAGCAGGGTTTCGAGTGGCATTTCTGAGGAGGCGGGGCCTGGAGAGGGTTGGGGGCGGGCATTTGGCTAAGGGGCGGGCCTGGAATGTTAGTCAAGGAGGTGGAGTCTATAAGCGTACTGCGGTAGCGGCTCGAAAGGTCAGGAATAGGTTGAAGTTTATAGGCTGATTGGAGGGCGGGGCCTGGAATCTTCAGCAGCGGAATCCTGGAGTAGCACCCTGCAGGGTGAGCCTAAAGGTTTAATATGAGGGGCGGGATCTGCGTGTTATTAGAGGGAGGTAGGAAGGTCTTTAGGATTATTCAAATAGCTGGTCCCAGGGTTATTAGCTAAGAAGGCGGAATCAGGATAGTTATTCGTGTGGGCGGAGCCTAGTTAAATGGATGAGCAAGTCTGTCTCTGCATCCTAGAGGCAAGGAAATGAGATGAGGCTAGAAATATTAACTCAGTAGGCTGGTCCTAGATAGTTTCTTTATAGTAACCTTCCGACTGCCTTTTTCATCCCCCAGCCATTAGCGTGCTGGATTCTGCGGACATAGAGGTCACAGACAGTCGCCTTCCTAATGCCACTTTCGTGGAACACCGGCCCCAGGTACCACCTTGTCCTCCTTCGAGGCCACCTGCCTCGAGACTGGCAGTGTATGTATACTTGTGTCCTTACTCCAGCATCGTCGGTCAGAGACCTTGGGTACACGTACCGCGCCGCTCCAAGTGACCCAGGGTAAGGCACGTCGTGCTTCGAAGCCGCCCCAGGCCTCTGGTCAGTTCTGTGTGGAACTCGTTCGCAGTTCCGTGGGCTTTGGCTTCACATTAAGTGGAGGCCGAGATGCAGGCGGGGACGCTCCGCTGGCAGTGCGCGGGCTGCTGAAGGACGGGCCGGCACAGCGCTGCGGTCGCTTGCAGGTGAAGCATAAGGCACCCTCCATTCGACGGTGCCAGCCCTGTCCTATCCTATTGTCGACGTGCTCTCCATTTTGACCTTTCTACAACACCCCTTGCCTTGCACTCTTGCAGGCCGGCGACCTCGTGCTCCACATCAATGGAGAGTCAACTCAGGGGCTCACCCATGCCGAGGTCATGAATCGGATTCGCGCAGGCGGTCCCCGGCTCTACCTTGTGCTAAGCAGGCCTCCTGAGACCCACCCCGGCAAGCCTGAGGGGGTGGGAGGGCCCTGGAAAGAAGATGGTGGGTTTCTCAGAGGATTGGGGTCAGGGATCTGTGAGACGATGAGGGTCGCAGAGTGGAGAGGCTGGGGACCTGGGTGAGAAGGGTTTGGTGGTCTCAATGGGGAGGATCAGGGCTTGGTGTTTGTGAGGGTCATGATATTTTCAAAAGTGGGGATGGGAAGACCGGGGTCCCAGGATAGGAATAAGGGTGGATTTCAGAGGGGAGGCTTTTGAGGTACTGGGAGGGAAGAGAAAAGAGGGGTTTGGGGTAAAAGTGGTTGTTCAGAAGGAAGGGTCGTGGTCCCCAGATGGGAAAGCAGAGTGGGTCTCAGTGGAGAGGGGATGGGATGGGTATCCAGAGGGTAGGGGGTCTGGTCCCAAAAGATGAGGGATCCATTAGGGAAAGGGTTGGGAGTTGAGGAAGGTAGGATGAGCAAGGAGAGAGTCTGGGATCCTAGATGGGAGGGGTTTGACTTCCTTTGGGAGTTGTGGGAATTGATTTCTGAGGGGAGTGTTCTGCATCCAGGAAAGGAGGGGACTCGGGAAAGGAGGTGTCGGGTCTTGAGGAGTGGCTCCGGTTCCTGAAGGGCGTGTCCATTCCTTGAGGGAGGTTTCTCTAAGTACTGGGGTCTCTGTCTCCCGCAGCCCTTCGAGTCTGCCGGCCACCCTCAGCCAAGGGGCCCCATCTCCGTTCCCCACCCTATCGCCCAATCTAATCTGCAGTCTTGCCATCCCCAGATCGCAGCGCAGATCCTGGGGGACCAGCAGTGACGAGGTCTCGCAGCTCCAGCGCTTCCCCACTTCAGCACCCTCGACCCCGTACGACGCCCCAAACCCGGGGCAGCCCGGAGTCTAGCCCAGGAGTGGCGGACGACCCCGCGGTTCCTCCTCCTGAGGGCAGCACGGAGGACCCCAACGACCACACCCCGGATTCCCCTGGACCCTGGCTGGTGCCGAGCGAGGAACGGCTCTCGCGAGCCCTAGGGGTCCCAGGGGCCGCGCAGCTAGCCCTGGAGATGGCAGCCGGAAGGCGGAGGCACTGAGCGTGTAGCAGACGGGTCACCTGGTACTGCCCAACCTGGATCTGGCGTGCTCCGCCCGCCGCTCACTAGCATCATGGGGAGAGCTTCCTTGGTCTTCTCCCCCCTCCTGCTTCGCAGTCGACCAGCCCGTGCTCCCCTCGAGGCGTCAGTGGTACGGCCCTCCCGGACCGGCCAGCCCTGCGCTTCTTGCTTCGGGCAGGGGAGGTAATAAAATGGTTCGATCCAGTCTTGACTTGCCAGGTGCTCTAGGCCGGGTGGGGCTCCCGAGTCCAACTCGTAAAGCAGCGGGTGGGTCGACCTGGTTGCGAGGAGGGCCTCTTCTAGCAACCCTTGACAAGCTTACTTCCTGCTGTTTCTTTCATGCCTCTAGAGAGGTCTTCGCTTCTGCCGGCATAGCCCCACGCCGTTCCCCTTCGCCAATTCCTGCTTCTCTCCCCATTTATTCATTTCACTTTTTTGGACGTGTGCAGGGCTCAGTTAATTATTGCGCGTGGCGTGGGGAATGCAGAGGTGGGCCTATTGTGGCGGGGTGTGCACCAGTGTACCCACAACCCCGGCCAGGAATCGTCCAGACCCTCAGCTGGGCTGGATAGCAAGGCTAGAACCGGGGCGGCTTCCTTCGCCGAGAACCTGCGGTCTCTCACTTCCAGCCTGGTCTCTCAGCTTTGGCTGGCTGTAGACTGCCACCCTCAGGGCGCTGGCTGGGGCCCCGAAGCCCCCTTCGGGGCGGAGCCAGGAAGGTGTGAGTCAGCGGGCCGGGCTAAAAAAGGCTTTTAGAACCGTTGGGCTGCGCCCCCCTCTTCCATAGATGGGTGACGAACTGCAGACGGGCTTGTGTGCACACGCTACACGCTGGGCGTTCCCGGTCCTGGGAGAGGCCCGAGTTTCCTCCGTCCTGGGAACAGAGCCCCAAAGCCAGGGCTTATATGGCCAGCCGGACTCCGGTGTAGCCCCAGTGCGGGCGCTGACCGAGGCCAGAAATGTCCAGTCACCTCCGCTGTCACCACATCCTGAACACTGCGTCCCATCCCCCCCAACGAAGGAAGCTGTGGTCTGGAGGGAATGGGCAACTCTACCCCCTACGGGGAGGGGCTGGAGAGGTGAGGGAGGGAAATTAAAGGGCCCGAGTGTGAGTGTCCAAGGTGGCGCTGGGGAGGAGAGAGGGACTGTAAAGCTAGGCTGGGAGTTGGGGTATAAAGAGGTGAAGAGGTGAACCCTTGAATGATTAGCGCTGTAGGCATTGTGGGGGAGTGCACTGGGGCTTCTAGCTGACCCTAACTCAGAGCCTGGTAGAAGTGTGGCTCTAGGGAAGTCAGGAAAGGGCTCCAGAGCCCCAGTCCTATAAAAACAGTCACACCCAGGAGACTAATAATATCGATAGTACCCGCAGCCACCATTTACTTGGTCTTATCCTGGCTACCGGCTTTACTGGAACTATCTATTTCCATCTAGTTACATATCGACTCAACAATCCCGATGTGACCATTTCACAGAGGAGAGAAATGAGGCCCAGTGAGTATAAATAGCTTGAGGAAGTTGGGGATTGAGGCAATATTTAATCTTCCCCGATTTCCAAGCCTGTCCTCTTAATCTCACCTGCATTTGAGAAGTATTAATTGAGCCCCAACTGTTTACCTTGCACTGTGATAGGCACTGGTGAGATGCTGGAGGAATGAAATATAAAGATTTCTATCCTTGTGTAGCTGAGGTAGTGGGGGCGGGTAGACAGATGTCAGAAAAGACACAAGAAGATGAATAAATAAAAGATAATTTCAGAGAGAAGTGAGAGTTAGGAAGATAGCAAAAGATAATGGTGGGGGAGGTAATGATGGTGGGCTGCTGGCCTCTTGGAAGACATAATATTTGATCTGGGACCTGAGTGACCAGAAGCTAGATGTTTGTAGAACTGGGGGAAGGGCATTGACAGCAGTGAGAACAGCAAGTTCAAAGGCCCTGATACAGAGCAGAGTTTGTTCTGTTCTAGAAACTCTGGCATGGCCTCACAGAGTTGGAAAGCAAACACTCAGCCTTGGGAAAGGTATGCTTCATGCCTTCCACTATCCAATCCCTCTTTCAGCAACCTGGGCTGAAAGAGGGGAGCCCCTTACTTAGTTTTGTGGGACCCCGGGTTCGGGGGTGGGGGGGAAGCAGGCAGGCCCTTGGGTTGAACCATCCTGGCCTTCCAGCCATGGCTCTCCTCTCCTCAGATGAGATGAGAATGAAACCAACACTCACTCTGGAGAGAGTGTGCCCCTCAGCACATCTTGGGGGAGATCCTGATTCCGTGACCAGGTGCATGTCTCAGACGCAGAAATTGAGGCTGAGTCAGGAGAAATTACTCGCTCAGGATAACACACTCTTCAAATGTCATCAGCCTTTTCACCCAGTCTGGCACCCAGCAGCCTTCCCCTCATCTTGCCAAGCTCATGGCAATAAATAAAGCTGTGCTCCTTCCCCATTCTTCATCTAAGACTGGGCTGACAGCCCCTCTACTTAGAACCAGGAAATGGAAGCCCAACACTTGGGGCCAGGACCTCCCTAGAATTGCAGAACAGAGAAACAGACCCTGAGCTCTGACACTATTAATAACGTCCACCCTTCATTTACCGAGCAGCTTGATGCTCAACAGGCTTTGTTCTCTCTCAGCCTGTGCACTGGCGAGGTCTCATTCCATCACTGCTAAGAGGTTTATTCTGTGGTCCACGGTCTTTTATCCACAATTCCGAAATCCAAACAGCTTTGGAAACCAACAGTTTTCCCACAAGTTGGGCACCATTTGGTTACAAAACTTGACCTGACTTAACCAGGAAAAATTTTTGGTCCTGGCCTATCCCACTTACTGTGAATGTCCACACCATTCCTTGAGGAAATATTAACGTGTTTTTGTTTGTTTGGTTGGTTTTTTAACGGGGCAGTCTCAGACCCTGCTGAGAGTGTTAAATAATATACCTTATATGTATTGAGAAAACTTTCTAAAATCCAAAATATTCCGAATTCTGGAAACATACCTGAGTTTAACCCTGGCCTCGGCCGTTTTTACAGCTAAGGAAACTGAGGCATTCCCTTCCAAAGCCAAATCCCCACGGTTCTGAGTTGAGGCAGCCCTAGGCGCATTGGTATTCTAAAAGCATGAAGGGTCTCTCCAGTGCAACACATGGTTCGCAGAACTGCCAAGCCTCAGAGGCTGGCGCCCCCGTAGATGGGACGCCCTGGGGGCTGTGCGCCGGGCGCGGAGAATCCTTGGCGGGAGGGGCAAGGGGGCTTCCGGGGCGGCGGCCACCTGGCCCGGCCCGCTCCGGCCCCGCCCGCTTCTGCTCCGCGCGGTGATTCACTCCCTCCTTCGCCCCGGGGCCCCCTTCCCGGCCAGACGGCGGGCAAGACGGCTGGGTGTGCACCGTCCTCGAACCCACGAGCAAGCGAGCAGATCCTCCGCGCCTCTCGGGACTCCGGTCCACGCCATGGCGGATTCCGAGCGCCTCTCGGCCCCCGGCTGCTGGGCCGCCTGCACCAACTTCTCACGCACCCGAAAGGGAATTCTCCTGTTTGCTGAGATTGTGAGCGTCCCGGGACTGGCGGGTGGGCAAAGGCGGGGTGGGGTGGCTGGACTGCGCGGAGCGGGGCAGCTCCGGGGGAGGCAGGCGCGTGGCCCGGGCCTCTTGGCAGTGGGGCGAGGGGTGCGTGGGTTGGTGGCGCAGGCCCGAAACCAGGGGCGCACGCAGGGCGAGTCAGTGAGGTTTGGAGAAGGTGGTCGGGAGCTGCTGGCCCACGGGGTCAGGCAAGAGACCCATAGGACATATGGGGGGGCCCCATAGAGAGAGACCCCGTAGACTTATCGGTGGACTCATCGAAGGGGTCCCCAGGGGCTGGGTGTTGGGGGGCATCCCGTGGCAGGGCGTGGCGCGGCCTGGGCACTGGCGGGAGGGTTGGCAGAGCGCCCAGGGGCGGGACCTGTTGGGGTGGGGCCCCCGCGCGCTAGTCCCGCGTGGTAGGGTGACCAGCCCTCCCCCAGTTCTTCCTCGCCTCTCTGTGGTGGGGTGGGAGGTCCTCAGCTATTTGGGAGCCTCGGTTTCCCGTCCCTCTCAAAGTGGGCGCCTCCTTTGAGTCACTTGTAAAAGGGGTGCGGCGCCTTTAATGGAGCCCTGCCCCTCTGGTATCGCTCTCACCGTTTCCCAAAGAGGTTGCTGGGAGAACCGCACGTCCCGCCCCGTCAAAGCCCTGACGCTGGCGCCGCGAGTGCTCACAAAAAACACCTGGAGGCACCACTCCCGGCAGGCCATCCTAGAAGGGAAAAGAGGGGAAACTGAGGCACCTAAATCTACTCCTTACTAGCTGGGTGATCCTGGATAAGTCACTTCATGTCTCTGTGCCTCACTTTTCTCATCTATAAAGATACGAATGATAGTACCCGGCTCATTAGGTTGATGTGACGATTGAGTGAATTAATACTTGCACAGCTCTTAGAACAACATTTGCAACACAGTGTGCACACAATAAGTGTTTAGCTATTATTATTTGTCATTTTCCCAGTCCTGGTAGGCATCTGAGTTTGAGACCCCCAATTTAAACCAGTCCCCTCAGCCCTGGGAGTTGATCGAGGCCCCCTTTCACATATCCTTCCAGATATTGTGCCTGGTGATTCTGATCTGCTTCGGTGCCTCGACATCAGGATACTCCTTCTTGTCGGTGATAGAGATGATCTTTGCTGCTATCTTCTTTGTCGTCTACATGTGTGACCTGCACACCAAGATACAGATCATCAACTGGCCTTGGAGTGTGAGAAAGGGGCCACAATGGCAAGGCTAGGGAGGGGCTCGGGAAGTTGGGATTGTGGGGGGAATTCTGGACACTGACTTCCCTCTTCTCCCTACACCTCACAGGATTTCTTCCGAACCCTCGTAGCGGTCATCCTCTACCTGATCACCTCCATTGTTGTGCTTGTTGAGAGAGGAAACCACTCCAAAATCGTTGCAGGGGTAAAGGCTGTGGAGTCAGCTCCAAAGCACAGAGAGAGGGGTTTGAGGATCCTGGGGTCATTTCTGCCTCTGCTTCTGCCAGAAAGTGTGTGACCCACAGTAGGTCACACCTGTCCTCAGGGTCTGCAGGAAAGTCTGACCCAGGCCCTGGTTTTCCTCCCCAAATCATTTGCTGTAAAGGGCCATCCCTTGTCCGACACAGGGGCCTTTGTGGGAAGCACAGAGAGGTGGCCCCTTTGTCGATACACTAGACTACACCATCTGCTAGAGCTTTGTCTCAATGTACAGTATGAATGGCGTCCCCTATATGTGGGGCCACTGTGTGGCTGCACTGTGTTGAAAGGTACTAGGAAGAGGGAGGGTGGGATAGAGTCCAGTCTCTGGCCTTTCCCTGGGGCTCTCTGGCTTGCCAACCTGGGGCTTTAGCTACCGTCCCTGCATGGGGTAGTCACTGGAGGTGGTGGATACAAGGAGGTAGGAGGCCGAGTAGGCTGACCAGCCTAATCCGCTCCCACCTCACTCCCATCCCCATCCCCAGGTGCTGGGCCTAATCGCTGCATGCCTCTTTGGCTATGATGCCTACATTACCTTCCCCTTGCGGCAGCAAAGACATACAGCAGCCCCTACTGGTAAGTGTGTGGGTGTGTTGCGGGGCGGGGGGGTGTTGCTAAGGGGGTGAGAAGAAAATGGGTCTCCCAAGGGGCATGAATGCCAACTCTGTCTCTTATTGATACTTAAGGCTTTGGTGCCAATAAGTACCATAAGCTTCAATATTCTTATCTGCAAAATGGGCATGTGGATCCAGCCAATGCGTTCTCTCTTTTCCTCTTGCAGACCCTGCAGATGGCCCGGTGTAGGTGAACTCCCTTCATTTCTATCAGCAACCTGCAAATAACACCTCCATCGAAATAACTCCTCCCCGCCCCTACTACAACACTCCCAGTCAACTCCCAGCCCCCTACTGAGGTAAAAGTGCCTTTATCGCGAGAATTTGTCTTCCAGGCTGCTAATCAACTCCTCTGGGTATGGCCACCTTTATGGGTGTGCCTAGGTTCCCCTTCCTTCTGCAGTATCCAAACGGAGACACCAGTTCTGCCTGGACAATGCCCCCACCTAAGCCACAAAATGACGGAAGAGGGTGCCTCAGATTTCAGACTCCAGGCCCCAGGTTGTAACCCACTCCTAATAACCTTCTCAGTGTGCGTGTGTGTGTGGGAGGAGAGGGGTTCTGTGGAGGAATAAATAAATAATAAGCAGATTATTAGAATATATGATAGTGAATAAATTAATCCTTTGATCAAATGTAGATAAATCTCAAGCGTCAGGAGGGGGAAAACTGGGGGGAGCTGGAGCAGCTGGAGCAAGGAGGTAAAGAAGCCAGGCCTGTTTTAAAACAAATATTAAATTACTTCAGTAATACAAACAGACAAAGGAGGGAGGAAGGCAGGGGATTTATGACTTAAGTTGAGGGGGGTGGGTCATCATCTACACTGACTTGAGAATGCAGCCCTCCAGAACTGTCACTCCTTCAAGCCACGATGCAGTTCTTGTCTCTGGCCTGGCGAGGCATCCCTGGGCGAGAGTTCCTGGGGAGCTGTGGAGATGGGGAATTGGGGGTCTCAGTTGCAGTGTCCTGAGCAGGCATTGGCCTGCACAGGTGCGGGGGCAGTGGGATGCGTTCCCCTAGGAAGAAGCCGTCGTCCTCTGAGGATTCGGAACTGGGACTGGAGGGCGAGCTGGAGCAAGATCCCGAGTCCGACCCTGATCCCAAGTCACACTGATGGTGGCGACGTCTGCCGGAGTGGCAGCGGTGATGGTGGTGGTGGTGGTGGTGGTGGCGGCGATGTGTGGGGCCCCTGGGCGGGGGGCTGCGTGGCCTGCGGCGCTGGGCTGGGGGCACACTCAGGGACCGCCGCGGGCCTCCCTCAGACACCAAAGGGTCGCGGAAGCTGACGCGTGGGGTGCTCTGGCGACCAAAGGCACCATCTTCTGGGCGCGGGTCCGGCTGGCCAGGAGGCCCTGAGGGTGGCTCAGGGACACTGCGGAGCCCCAGCTCAGGCATGGAGTGGCGGTGAGGGGCCCCTCTCAGAAAGCGGGCAGGCTCCTCGGGGCCTGCAGCTGGAAAGAGAGATGGAGCGACTCCCTGTATCTCTCACCCCACCCCTACCCCAGCCCTGGGGAGGCCTTTGGAAAGGGCCTTCTCTCTCCCCTATCAGGACTGGGAAAGTGGAGGCAGGCATGGGGCGGGGCAGCGAGGTGGGGAGTCTGGGAAATGTGAGGCTTGGGGCAGCTTCTGGGTGGAGGGAAGGAGGTTGAAAGCCGGAGGAATAGGACCAGATGGATTGGTGTATGGGGTGTGGCCGGGGTGGGGCGTGGCTTCTGGTGAAAGGGGCGTGGCATAGGCTGGAGCAGACAGGGTCTGGGATAGAATGGGGGCGGGGCCTGGGGGCGGAGGGTGACGGGTAGAGGGTTTGGAGGAAAGGAGGAACTCGGGCTCAAGCTGGGACAAGTTGAGGTAGGGGAAGGGCCCTGTACAGAAGTGGGGTGGAACCAGGGTTCACGTTGGGGTGTAGTTGGGGATGGAGACTAGGCCTGGAATGGTTTGGGGACGGAGCCAGGGCTGTGATGGGGGCGGGGCCAGGGATGCCACAGGTGAAGGGCCTGGGCAAATCAAGGGGAGGGGACAGGGTTGAGGCGGGGGCACCGGAGTGGCTGGGCGTGGCTGGAAGGTTGGCTCACCAGGCGCTGGCTCGGTGCTGGTGCCTTTGGTGGAGGTCTCAGACGCCCCCTCCACAGCAGAGAAAGAGGCTGTAGAGGCTGTGAGAGGTGTGGAGACCGTGCCTGCGCTCCAGCTGCGGCGGCCGGGCCCCGGAGCCGTGGGCTCGGACCCCAGGCTGCAGGCTCGGGAGCAGAAGATTAGGCCACGGCGTGGCAGGAAGGGGCGGCCCAGGAGGGCTCTCCCACAGCGACTGCAGCAGAAGCAGCGGTCTGAGGCGTGCCAGTGCTGGCCCTCATAAGCCATCTGGCCCTGGTCCAGGCCTGCGGGGATGGACACGAGGGGGAAAACTGAGGCAGAGCCCCCAGGCATATTCCCAACCCTCCTGAATAGGGGCCCTTCTTGGGAAGAGGCAGGGAATCTGAGGCAGGGTACCCGGAGATGCCCTCTCCCCCCACCTCTCCAGAATGGGGCCCTTCCTCATCCTTCTCTCCTGGAAACTGGCTGATAAATGTCTCCTCTGCCTCCCTTTCTTTCCCAGGGTGGGGGTAGACATTGGACTCCAAGATGTGGGTCAGGCTTAGACATTAAGAGGTGGCTTCAGGTGGAAGGAGAGTGAAGGTGGACCTGAAGAAGAGGCCTGGGTGGTGGCGGCAGGACCTAGAAGGTAGGGCATGGCCTTGGTGGGAAGGGAGTGGGTCTTAAGAGAGTAGGGTCTGGCTTAGAAGGTAGGGTTTACCTAGGCTGATGGAGGAGAGTCTTAGAGAATAGGGCATAGCTTGGAGTAGGGGCCAGGCTGAGAGGGTAGGAGGGTAGCTCTGGTGGGGGGCAGGGCTAGGAATTAGAGGGCACTCTGGAGGTGGACCTAGATGTGTAGTGGTGCCTAGTGTAGGTGGGGTTTAGAAAGTATGGCATGATGGGGGACATTGGTAATGGAATTGCAGGGAAGGGTACAGGGCTACAGTGCTGGAGCTAGACTTAAAGTATGGGGTATAACGGAAGATGGGGCCTGGAAGATGCCCCCAGGAAGAATCCTAGGGGTGGGGCTGTGACCCAGCTGTCCATCCATCCCCCATCCAGTCCCATGTTCACCCACCAATGTGCTCCCCACAGCCATCACAATACTCCGCGTGGCGGGCCTCGTAGCAGGCGCAGCAGTGGGGGCGGCTCTGACGCATGACATAGCGCTGCCCTCCCAGTGACGCTTCACACTCAAAGCAGCAGAAGTGACCCATGTGCCAGTGCCGGCCCTCGGCCTCTGTGCACTCAGGGGAGAAGATGATCTGGGGGGCAAAGGCCATCCATGGCCATCAGAAGGGCCTGCCCCTGCCCACCCTCCGTTCACACCCCTGGGCAGAGAGACACGAACCTCATCACAGGCTTGGCAGCGCGGGCGCAGGCGTTCAGCATGGTGGCGACCACAGTAGACCTTGCCAGCATGGTAGAAGTAGATGAGGTCCACCAGCAGCTCCCGGCACGTGGAGCACACAAAGCACTGTGGGTGCCAGCAGGCACCCAGGCCTGCACGGCTGGCAAACACGGCGATGTCCCCACCTCCAATCTGCTTCCCGCACTGCCAAATGACAGGTGGACGCCGTCACCATCACCAAGATGGTAGGATGGATGGGGGTCAGCCAAGGCGTGTCACATGTGGGCCTTCCCCGTGGCCTTTGTGACCGGCCCCATCCAGGGGGTAACTTTGAGATAGGCCCTGCCTACATGGCCAGGGGTGGAGGTGGGAGCAGGAGCCTTAGAAAAGGGCGCTGCTCCTGGGGGAAACCACAGAGACAGGCCCTATTCCTCGTGGGTGGCCTTAAAGGCAAGTCTCCCCTTTAGGGGGTTGGGGAAACCATAGAGACAGGCCAGGCCCAGTTGGGGGATCTTAGCAACAGACCTCACCTAACGGTAAGATCTAAGGTTAGGCTCCACCCACCAGGGGGGCCTTAGAGACAAATCCCACCCATCACCCAGCTCTAGAGATAGGCCCTGCCACTGTGGGTTGGTTCTTAAAGACAAGTCTCAATCATAAGAGGACCAAAGAGATAGCCCACGCCCCATGTACACTGCATGGAGGGGAGAAAACTCTTTCCAGGGCCTGGCAGATGGGCCCTGTACCCCAGGGCTTGGAGCAAAGGCACCATTACTCACTGAGGCCCTCCATGGCTCACCTCCTCACAGATGGCCCCAGTGATGGTCACGGGGAAGATGCGCACGGTGCCACGCCCCAGATTCTCCCGCTTCCGCTGCTGGCTGAAGGCTCTGAGCTCTTTCTTCTCTTCCTCTTCCAGTGCTGTGCAGTACTGTGCCTGGAGTAGTGGGGATCTTCCAGGCTCCTCCCCTGATGCCTGCCCCCAGCCTTCTTCCAAATTTCATCCGTGCTCAAAAAAATTTACTTCTAGGCCTTTATATAGATGGTGCTTCCTGCCTGAAATACCCACCCCTTACCTCTTCTCCCAAGGCACAGCTGTGGTTTTGCCAAGGAATGGCCCCTGATTGCCCCTGCCTGTCCAGACCTGTCACCTCAGATCAGCTCACCTTTCCTCCTCTGACCCTGCCCACTTCTTTCCAGCTGCCCAGCATTTGTCCAGGCTGTGTCCCCTACCTGGCATGCCCTTCCTGTCTTCTGTCTCCTCACCTCACTGTCATGTGGGGGCAGCTGGTGCAGCAGCTGCTTGATCCTGTACTTCTCCCCGGGACTGTTGACGTAGGGGACCTTGTCCTCTGGAAGGCAGCTGAAAAATTGGTATACCTGGGAGGACATGGGGGATGGGAGAAAACAATTGAGACTAGGGGTGATGCAGTGGGATGGTGGGTCCCTACTTTTCTGAGAAAATTAAAGTCATCGGGAGGGAACTTCTATTGACCCCCTCCTCCCTACAGGCCAGATCATTTCTGCCACTTCCCAAGCCTACTGAGAGTTCCCTCATGTCTTGACCCCACTTTTCCCTCCATCTGCTGCTCCACTTTTCTTTCCCCTTTATAGCAAAATTCCTTGAAGGAGTTGTGTGCATTTGCTGTCTCCACTTCCTCTCCTCCCATTCTCTCTAGACCCCACTCCAGTCAGGCTTCCCCACCCCCTCTGCCCCGGCCTCTCCTCCAAAGCTATTCCTGTCATAGTCATTGATGATATCCACATCGCTGAACTCATTGTTCAGGTCTCAGTCTTCATCCAACTTGACCCATCAGTAGCACTGGACACAGCTGATCACTCCCTCTTCCTGGAAACACTGTTCCCTTAGCTTCCAGAACACCACACAGCCCTGGGTTTGTTTCCTCCTACCTTACTGGCTGCTCCTTCTCTGTCCCTGTTTTGGTTCCTCCTCAACTGGCCAACCCCTAAATGTGGGAGGGTCCTCAGGCTCAGTCCTTGGTCCTCTTGCCTCTGTCTACCTTCAGTCCCTTGGGAATCGAATCCACCCTCATGGCTATAAATACCATCTCATGGCTAATGCCTCACAAATGCATACCTCCAGCCCTGTGACCTCTCACTTGAGTTCCAGACAACGTGACCACTCAGATGTCCAACAGGCGTCTCAAACTCCAGATAGCCAAAACCAAACTTCTGCTCTTAGCCCTCAAACTTGCTCCTGCCTTGGCCTGCCCCATATCAGTCAATCCATCCATCCTTGGGGTCATCTTTGACTCCTCTGTCACACCCACAAGCAAATCCTCTCAGCTCTACTTTCAGAATTTAACTAGAATCTGACCACTGCTCACTACTTCCACTGCCAGCGCCATCATCAGTCACTTGGACCATTGCAGTAGCCTCCCCTTCACTGATCCCCTGCTTCCACCCTCACTCTTACAGTCCATTCTACACTCAGCAGCCAGAGGGACTGTGTTAAGTCCTAAGACAAATCACATCCCTTCTCTGCTCACAAGCCTCTTGTGTCCTCTCCCTCATTCAGAGTGGAAGTCAAAGTTCTGTCCATGGCCTCCGCCATCTCTGACCTCACCTCCAACCACTCGCCCCATTGCTCACTGTGCTCCAGATACACTGGTCTCCTCGCTGTTTCTCATACATGCCAAGCACACTCCTGCCTCAAGGCCTTTGCATTAGCTGTTTCCCTTGCCTGGATCGCTCTAACCTCAGATATCTGCATGGCTCATATCCTCACCTCCTTCAAGACCCTCAAACATCATACTCTCACAGAGGTTGACCTGGGCACCCTATTTACAATTCTAACATCTCTCTCTCTCTCTCTCTCTCTCTCTCTCTCTCTCTCTCTCTCTCTCTCCCTCCCTCCCCCCTCTCTTCCACTTCCCTGCTCTATTTGTTCCATAGCCCTTACACCATCTGACATATATTTACAGGTTTGCTTATTGGCTCTTGCTCCCTTTGGGAATACAACCTCCATGTGGGCAGATGTATTTTTTTGTGTTTTGTTCATTGCTGTGTTCTCAGTGCCTAGAACATTGTCTGACATGCAGTAAGTGCTCAGTGACTGTTTGCTGAATGAATCAATCAATGGAAATGAAGTGAATGAAGTACTGGGATAAGACCTGAGGTAAGGGGAGGACAGGAGAGGGGTGAACAGGTCCTGAGGAACTGGCTCAGCGATCAATCAGGGTTCCCTGCTAGACCACAGAGGGGTCAGAAGGACATGCACAGTCTGACCACGCACGCTAGAGTTTCCCTGGAAATAGGTTCCCACTTGAGTGTGCATGTGTGTGTGCCCAGTGGTGAGCAAGAGTGGGTGGTGGCGTTTGGTCACCTGCTCGGGCTTGAGACCAGGGGGCACCCAGGCATACTCCTCCGAGGCACAGCCAGAGTCGTCGTCAGAGATGGAGTGGCGCTGGAAGTCTGAGATTAGCCGACACATGATGCGTTCCAGGTCCACAGGCACTGCGTGCACGGCGTGCTCCTCCCGTGGGCATTTGCAGTGCTGGCAGATCTTTCTGAGGGGACCGGGATGGGGGGTCAGTTCCTAAGGGTTGGCCCACTTGGGCCCCTTGGCAGCCCAAGGAAGTCCAACTGAGGGCCAGAGACATTCAGATTATCACCAGCAAAAGACTCTGAGCCAGACAGGGGCCTGGGGGCGGTGCTGAGCAGAGGTGGGGCTGTGAGCCAGACTACTGTGGGGAGTTGGCGGGGGCTGTGAGGGGCAGAGCGGCCAGCTGGGGGCAGGGCTGTGAGCTGGGAGTGGGGCTGCGGGGCCTGGGCCGAGGATGTGAAGGGGTGGTGGGGCTGTGGGAGGTCTCAAGGCCATCCCCTGACTTTCAGCACTGGGACTTGGGTCACACTCTCCCGGCAACGGGCCTGAGTAGGGGTGGGGCTCTGAGTCTGAGATTGGAGTTATAAATCTAAGGGTTTCCCCTCATGACTTTGGACGTGGTGGGGGAACTTTCCCTAGGGGCGGGCTCTAGCTTGTGCTGAGGCTCTGAACTTGTGAGTGGGTGGGGCTCTGAGCCTGAGTGAGTAGGGCTCTGTCTGTGGTATTTTATGGGACGTTTTGGGTACAGGGCTCCACTAGGAGGATAGGACCTGGGTCTGGGAGAGGAGTTCTGAGCCCCAGAAGGGGGCTGGAGGTCAGTGGGCGGTGCTTAGAGCCCGGGACGGAGGATCTCCCTAGCGATGGGACTCAAAACTTCTGGGGGCGGGGCTGTGTAGTAGGCGGAGCTCTCCTGGGAACTGGACAATTGGGAATGAGTCAGGGGAGGGGCTCTGGACCTGAGCTTTCTCTAAGACCTGGCTCAAGCCTAGGGGCGTGCCCTAAGTCTCGGTGGGGGGGGGGTCCCTAAGGGCGGGTTCCCATAAGGGCAGGACCCTGACGAAGACAAGGTCCTGGGATGGTCACCTACCTCCAGCCATGCAGCAGGAAGCCGGGGCACTGCTCCCTGCAGGAGTTGCAGGGCTGGCCGCGGTCTGGGTCCTCTGCCTCTTGAGGCTGTAGTGGGCGGGGGCAGACGCGGGACCCGGCGAGGTGCGCGCGGGCGGGGAGGGAGAGAGAAGTCAACGCCCGCCTCTCCACTCCGAGGCCGACAACCACACGCCGGGGCCTGTCCCACCAGGGCAACGCCGGGCAGGCTGGGACAGAGCCCAGAGCGCGGGGGAGGGGGACACAACCGAGGTAGAGGCGGGGGAGCTGAGGCCACCTCCCTATATGCCGCCCCTTTCAGGGAATTGCCCTCCCCGGGCCAGCATCGGACTACCCTCGCCCAGCCTCGACACCTCCCACCAGCCTCTGACTCCTCCAGGCCTCAAAACACCTCCCCCTGAACTCAGAGTACTCTCCCCACCAGAGCAGAGCCCCTAATCTGGGTGTCTCCTCTCAGGCCTCATCTCGGCCCCTTCTCCACTCAGGAAGCCAGCAGCACTCCAGTTCCACAGGGTAGGAATCTGAGACCCTATCCTTACTTGGGATCCCCACGTGAGCCCTGCTCCTCTTTTCAGAAGCTCAAGAGCCCATCCCCCAAACCCTGGCTTCACCCTTTCATACCCAAGGAACTGAGACCCTCCTCCAGGATCTCAGGAGGCCCTTGAGCCATTCAGAAACCCACACCCCAAGAAGCCTTGGCCCTTACCCCTCATATCCTAGGGCTATTCACTCTTCTGGACCACCAAACGCAGACCCCACCCAGACAGCCCCTCCAAAGGAAGAGGGAGACCCTCCCATCTAGGAAGGCAAAAGCTTCCTGGCTCAAGTGGAAGCCTGGAAGCCCTCTCCTCACAAATCCCAACCACTCGACTCTCAGTATTAGGGCACCCCAGGAGTGTAGGGCCTCACTCTTCAGTTCACCTTCCGCCAAGGTACAGGGGGAGGTCCCTTTTCTCATAAGCTCAGGAGGCCCCTGCTCAATCTAGGACTCCAGGACCCAATCTTTTGGCTCTCAGAATCCCCTCCCATAATTCAGCCGAGAGGGGAGTGCACCAGGTCCCCGGGGTGCTGATAAAGGTGTGCGGAAAGGTGATTAGGGAGCAAGGGCCACCAGATCTCCACGTTCCTTCATCCACATGCTTCCAGCAGCCCCAGGCCCTCCGGTTTGGGAACCCTGAGGATGGGGATTCCCAGATCCTCTGGGAGCGCCTCCTCGCTATCCCTATCCCCTGCTCCCTCTCCCGGGCCTCAGTTTACCCCGACCCCCACCGCTGCCCTGAGTCTCGCTCACCGCGCGCCCGGAGCGGCGCCTCCGGGACCCACGCGCGAACATGGCGCGCCCGGGCAGGGTCAAGCCGGGCCGGGTCAGGCGAATGGAATCCTTGTGGCCGTCTGGCCACCGCGCGTCCGGCAGGGGAGCTCTCGGTTCCGTAAACCTGACACCGGCGTAGGAGGAGCGCGCCCAGCGGGGTCCGCCCCTGGGCCTGTTGTCTCTCCCGGGCCAAGGCGCCCCCTGCCTAGAGGTGAGGGGCGCGCAGCACAGGAACGCCGTGCGCGAAAGCTTCCTTGCACTCCTGCCTGGGCGGCAGCTGGGCCTCAGAAAACACGGCCCCCAGAGCCCCCAGGGTTCCACATGGTCTCTCACAGGACATTCTAGGGCTTGAGGGCTCTGTAGTGGTGGAGTGGGAACTTGGAAGTGGCGACCTGACTGCAAGGAGTGTGCGCTACAGTACTTGTATTGACGCTTCGTGTGGATTTATCTTGGATGTTTATTTGGGGGATGGGTTAAAGCCACCTCTTGGCCCCCTCCCCACTGGTGATGTTCTGAGGGTCTCTTTCCCCCGGATGAATGCTGCAAGAACGGTCCCCAACCCCATCGCAGCCCCAGCTGGTGCTCCCTCACCCCATCAGAGAGCTCGATCTTATGCCCCCGTCCCACGTCCCCGCTCTCATAAGTTTTCACAGCCAGGGTTATCTGAGGTTTATGGGGAGGGGGCTAAAGTTACCGGCCAGGTTCCGAGGCCCTCTTCCCTGTTCGCTCCCCAACCTTACAGGCCCAGCTGCGATGACCCCTAAGTCCCGAGAAATAGATTTTCAAGCCTTCCCTCCCCTGCTCCCACTTTTCTCTCTCCAGTGATTCTTTCCCTGAGCTCATTCCCTGAGCTAGGAGTCTCTCCGCGCTCTCAGGCTTCGCTATGCCTCGGGGCGGGGAGGAGGGGGTCCCCGGCACACAGCCAGAACTCCGGTGCCCGGCCAGGGTCTCTAATTAGGCACCGCGGTGGCGGCGGTCAGCCGGGCCCTTCATCGTGGGCGCCGGGGACCTCACCCACCCCCACCGCGCCCCATTACGCACATCCTGGTCACTTCCCGTCCCTCCCTGCCCCAGGGAGGAGCCTGAGACAGGTTATAGGGAGTGAATGAAAGAACTAACGAGTCACCTTGGCGCCCCGCCTCCCGGCCTCGCAGCCTAGTCTGTCTCCCGGTTCTCCAGCTGGAGCAGAGACAAGGAGATAGAGAGACATCAGGGTCTGAAGAATGCGAGGCGGGTGGCTAGAGGGAAGTCTTCCTTTGAACCATTTGGGGATTCAAGGGCAGGGCTCCACAGGGGCTGGGAAGGGGCATGGCTAAGGGACCAGAATTAGAACTGAACCCTAGAAAGACTGGGCATTCGGTGGCCAGTAGTGGGGCAGTCGGCAGGGCTACTCAGAGCGTGACTTAGAATGATCGGCAGGCGAGGCTTCACAGAGGACAGGGCTCGGCAAGACACTGTTGGAGGGGCCGAAAATGGTGGGATGACTCGAACGGTGTCCAGCAGGTCGGAGGCGGAGCTTCCTCTCGCCTCCTCTTCCCCATCTTTCTCTCCCCCCTCCAAAAAGACACACTGAGAAGTAAGAGCCATGTGGACTAGGTGGTTGAGGAGTTTATTTAGGGGAGAAGAATTAATCATATTTGTTCCTCCTCGGGGATGGAGTCTTCAAACAATACCGAAGGGCACGGGAAAGGGTGGGGGTCTGGAGGGGAGGCGGAGGGGCCACAGCCAGACAAAATGGCAACACACAAGCACAGGCACTACCGACGTCACAGACACAGCAGAGGGTGCAGGATAGGGGCTCCAGACCGGGCCTCCAACCACTCCGGGACGGATGGGGGTGTGGAGGGAGGGAGGAGGCCGGGGGGTGGGGGGAGAAGGGTAGGTCGGCCTCACAGACCCTTTGGCTCTGTCCTCTGATTGCCTAGCTGTCCCATCTCGGGGTTGGCAAGGGTGTGGGGGGTGCCTCTCTCTGGATCCCACCCCTTACCCTCCAAGTCTTATCTCTCATCTCTTCCCAGGCCACCTCAGTCCTCAGCCTTGGCCAGGGATATTCCCCCCTACCCCTAACAAAACCCATCCCTCAGCTCCTGACCAAGCCTCTCACCTCGCCCTCCCCACTGCCAAGCCCACCCACTTTAAAACATATTTTCTTCACTGCTCCTTTGCGGGGGCGGGGCTGCTCCTTCAGAAACCACCATGCACGCCCCACTCTAAGCTCCGAACTGTCTAGAACCCGGACCACGACCTCACTCCAAGTTTGGCCCATTCCAGAACTCCACTTCTTGCCTTGCCCAAGGTCGGCCCCCTTTAGAATCAAACTCAGTCTCTCGAGTGTTCCAAGCCACACCACTTCCATAGATTCTGGTCCCAATCCAAGGCCTGCCCACTCTGGGGCCTCACCCACTGCCTGCTTCAAGCCCCACCCCTTCTAGAACCACGCCCTTAGCGTTTTTCCAAACCCAGTGTCCAGGTCCCAAGTCACACTCCTTCCGTAGAACCCTGTCCTACTCCAACCCCTGCCCACTGTGGGCCCACCCGCTGCCTCACTCGAAGCTCCACCCCTTCCAGGACCACACCCTCAGCCTCCTTCTAAGCCCCATTCTAGAATGCTGTAGGGCACCCTTCTTCTTCAGACTCCAGATCCAGGATGTCTGGAACCCAACCCCTCTGCTTACTAGCCCCGTCCACTCCAGAGGTCCTCTTCAAGACCACCTTGGGTCCCAAGCTTCCCCAGTCTCTGCCTTTCTCCTCTCTTCAGGGTTGAATTTTCCCTAATGGCCCCTGTTCAGGCATTGCTAGAGGAATCAAGGCCCGAGTTGGGGAGGAGGGGAGGGAGAGAGGGGAGAGAGTCTGAACTCACACCCACCCTCCCCACACAGCCTTCTGTCTCCTCCCTGTCCCCCTTACAGAGCCCCCCAACCTCAGGGCACAGGGCCAGGGAACAGAGAGGGGCCAAAGGATGAAGGGGAAGGGGTAGGGGTAAGAGAGGGGCCCATGCAAGATCGGGTCCCTAATGCATAAGGGGAGTGGAGTGGGGGCAGGGCTCAGACAGATAAATAGATATTTATATATAATATATATATATATAAACAGCAAAGACAGTTAAGGGTCTCCTGGTTTGAGGGGTGGAGACCTGGGGTGTAGGGATGGGAATGGGGGGCAGTCCTTCTCCTGAGCTCTTGCCTACCAACGGGGTCCTCCCGGGCTGCACTGACCTGTGGAGACAAAAGATACAAAAGGAGAGGGGGTCCAGACACAGGTGGTGCCTTTAGGGAAGGGCTGGGCTGCTATGCCTCTGCCCTGGCTTCACCCTCTATCTGCCATGCCCTTTCTTCCTTCCTTCTTCCTTCACTTATAGTCTTGGGGTCAGCTTCATCCCAGCTGCCCCTGCTGGGAAGATATACCTTGCCTCCACTAGATTAGGTACCAAAGAAATTATGGTTTCCCCTTCCCCCAACCCAAAAAAGTCTGTTAACGGGTACTGTTCTCCTCATTGGTGGTAAACTATATTGAGCAGAGCAAAGATCCTTATCTTCGTGGAGCTTACATTGTAGCAGGGGAGAAAGACTTTAAACAATTACCATGATGTATAAATAAGTTATCTAGTAGGACATAAGGTGATAATAAGTGAAATGGAAAAACAAAAAGTAGACTGGGGCGAGGGGGATTAGGAGTGACAGTAGGGGAAGAAAGGTTGCTGTAGTAAGTAGGTAGTCAGAGAAGACCTCATTGAAGAAGTGACATTGGAATAAAGACTTAAGGAGGTGAGGGAATGAGCCATGCAGATAACTGGAGAGAAGAGCATTCCGGGTAGGGAGCACAGCCAGTGCAAAGGCCCTGGGGTGGGACCACATCTAGTGTGTTTGAGGAACAGCAAGGAGATCGGTGGGGCTTCAATGGAGTGAGCAAGTGAGAGTGGGAGGAGGTGATGTCCGAGAGGTAGGTAATGGGGTCACGTAGGAGCTTGTAGACAAGGCTGTGAGGACTTCAGCTTTGACTCTGGATAAGGTATAAATCAAGTGAAGATTTTAAGCAGAGAAGAGTAAAATGATAGTAAAATGTCTCATGCTATGTTGTTTCTTTTATTTCCTCAATAAATGTTTCTTAACATTAGTAGTGCTAGAACCATGGCCCAGTTTGTCCGTAACCTCGCGGAGAAGGCCCCGGCGCTGGTCAGCGCTGCTGTGACTTACTCGAAGCCTCGATTGGCCACATTTTGGCACTATGCCAAGGTTGAGCTGGTTCCTCCAACCCCTGCTGAGATCCCTACAGCTATTCAGAGCTTGAAAAAAATTATCAATAGTGCTCAAACTGGTAGCTTCAAACAGCTCACAGTTAAGGAAGCTCTACTGAATGGTTTGGTGGCCACTGAGGTGTGGATGTGGTTTTATGTTGGCGAGATCATAGGCAAGCGTGGCATCATTGGCTATAATGTTTGAAGACCAATCTTTGCTTTGTTATTTGGGTGTTCTTGGGCCATGTGTGAGCAGACTGCTATTTGAATAAAATAAGACAATGTGTCAAAATCAGTGTTTCTCTGTCAAGCACTACATGGAAGGTCACAATTTCTCTTGATATTAAGTTGGGTTGTCTTTTGCTTTATTACATTAATACAGCTCTAAATGCATGTCTTTGCTTAGCCTGCAATTGGAAAGGATAGATATGAATATACCAACCTGGTGCATGTATATATGAGGATAGCATTTTACTTTGAAGGCTTGAAATAAATGATATTTAAGCTTAATATTAGAAAAGTTGGGGAAAGGCTTTGAGAAAACAAGAACTTGTTCCAGTAGGAGAAAAATAATACCATGTGCCAAGCATGTTATATACTAGTTAAATCACCTAGTACAAAGAATACAATTTGGACTGTTTTTCTTTGCTAAAATCAGAGAAAGACCCCTTTGGCAACAGCTGTGTCTGTAAATGTAGGGGTACTTTTTGTCAACTTGAATATAGCTTCCCCAAAAGAGACCAGCCGGGTGATATTCTGTGTGTCTTTGTAACATCTTTAACACTAGGACAGAGAATGAAAGCAATGACCTATGTTTTTAATCTAATTTTGATATGTTATTAATCTGTCTTTTTTTTTTTAAGGACCTATCTTTACAAAAATAAAATATCCTATAGATACTTAACAGGATTATAGTTTAGTATCGTCCATGGGTCAAAATAGTATATTATGTCCTGAAATAAATACAAGTGATTGGTAAAAAAAAAAAAAAAAAAAAAAAAACATTAGTAGTGCTCTAGGTGATGTGTCTGTAGCGTGAATTAGTCATGGTCACATCCCCTAGTCTAGTAGAAGAGACAGTCAATAAACATATAAACTAATAATTACAGACTGTGATAAAGAAAAGCACAGGGAGAGGTAAGAAAAGGGACTTGTAAGGAGTTGGCCAGGTAAGGTTATCAGTGTGTGTGGGTGTGAAACTCCAGGGGGAAAGCAAGTACCAAGACTGTGAAGTTGGACTGTTGTGCCTGGCACATGGAGGTGGCCAGTGTGGCTGGAACAGAGTGCGGGGGAGTGGTTGGAGGTGAGAGGTCAGAGAAGTGAGGGGTGGGGCTAGATTGTGTAGGGTCTCGTGGGCCATAGCTTTGGCTTTGGCTTTGAATCTGAGTGAGATGGGAGCCCCAGTAGAGCTCTGAGCTCTGAACACAGGAGGGTCGTGGCGTGATTTAGGATTTAACAGGATCGTTCCCCACGCCATGAGCAGAATATAATGGGAATGGGGGTGGAAACCAGTGAAGAGGTCCAGGGGGACAGTGGGAAGATTATGGATATATTTTGAAGGTAGAGCCAACAGGAATTTTTAATGAATTAGATATGGGATGCCTGATAAACTGCTCCCTGCCCTTTCCATCCTGGCCAAGTGCCAGAAGCTACCTCCACCCATGTGTTGCCACCTCCTTGCCTTTCCCCTCTAACGCCATCAGCCTGCCTCTACTCCCCATCTTCCCCCCTCACATTTGAGGGAAATCTCGCTTCTCTTTTGAGGCCCAACAAGAAGGCCGGCAAGACTTTCCAATGCGCCCCCCCACCCCGCCCCGCTCCGCCCCGGCCCTTTCCTTCTTTGAAATTCCACACCACCTCCCTCGCCTCCAGGGTTGTGGAGAGGTGGCAGATCTGTCACCTCCTTCGGATTAGTGATCTTGTCTGACCTTCATGATCCAAGCCCGTTTACCCTCATCATCTGTTGGCCTTATCATAACGTATTGGCTAAGACCCACCTCTTCTTCCCTCCATGGCTCCTGCGCCCAGCGGATTTCCCACTACGCAAGTCCTCCTGTTATTCCCTCCTTTCATTGGTTGCTCTGCCCACTTCTCTCTCCCCTCCCTTCTCTCAGAGCAGCACTTCTACCTCTCTCCCATTGGCTCTTCATTCTGCCCATTTTCAAACACCACTCTTCTGCTCTCCACCATTGGCTAGTTTTTCCGCCCTTAGCACGTAGCTCCGCCTCTCTATTGGCTCCTTCAAATTCCCATCCTTACCTGTCCGGCCAGTGTCCTACTCCTATTGGTTCACTAACCCGCCCATCTCCTTTCATGAACCCTCCTTGGCCACCCCGCCTGTCTGTCACTCACCAGACTACATCTGATTGGAGAAGGAGGTGGGCGCACCCTGAGGGCCATAGCCTTGCTGCCCGTAGTCGCCCTGAGGCCCGTAGCCACCGCCACCGCCACCGGCGGGCTGCCCGTAGTCAGGCTGATAGCCGCCCTGGGGCCCGTAGGAGTCCTGGGGCCCGTACCCGCCGGGGCCCTGCCCGTAGCCTGCCTCGCCGTAGGCATCCCCGGGCGCCGGTTGCTTCTCGGGGGCGCCGGGAGGAGCGCGCAGGAATGGGGCGGCCCAGCCTGTCTCCTTGAACACGAACCATAGGTTGCCGACCCAGAGCACCAGGTTCAGGAAGCCAAACACCTGCGGGGAGACAAAGCTCGGCTGTCGTCCTGCGCCCATTGCCCTGGCGGCCCCGGGGAACATCGAGGCCGCTTGCGTTGGGCTTGGATTCGCGGGCGCCCGGAGGGTGGTGGTTTCTGAGACCCCGACCCTCCGAGTCCCAGCCCATGAATGTCAATGTGCACAAAAATCACCTTGGTGGGGAGGGGGGCGTGGGGCGTGTTAGAATTCAGATTCCCGGGGATGTTGCGATATATCAGTATTACATATATGTGTTTATATACACGTTTATACATGTACAAAATATAGTAAACCTAATTTTGTAATATATAGTAAAATGTTAAGCATAAATTTTTATTAAATATGTAGATATACCACTAATGGATGCATATATACACATACATATGTATATACAAATATATGTATAAATACCCATGTATAAAGTATATAAATATATGCTTTTATATTAAAACAAATATATATATTTGTATAAATATATGCAATGTAATTCAATTTGGGGACAGGAAGTAATATTTCCACTTTACAGCTGAGGAAACTGAGGTGCAGAGAGGCTAAGTGGCTTAGATCTCGTAGCCAGCAATTGACCAAAAAAAGAGTTGGAATCTGAGGATCTGTAACACTTGTATACTACTTACCATGTGCCAGGCCCTTTTCTAAGCACTTTGTATGTTATTAGTTCACTACTTAACTTTGGAGCAGGACCTCTTATTTTCAATTTATATGCTCAAACTGAGGCCTGAGAGGCTGAGTAACTAGTTTCAGGTCATAGAGCTTGCAAGTGGCAGAGCTCGGATTTGAGCTCAGTCTGACTCTGGCCAGTAGGGGGCGTCCATACGGGAAACATTTCAAGTTATTCTTTCATTTTGCATATAAGGAAACAGGTCCCAAGAGGGTTCTTACTGCGTTGCCAGAGATTCTACATGACTAGGCTGAGCCTGTGATCCAGGTCTCCCAAACCTAACTGGACAGAAGATCTCACGTTCCCCTTTTGGGGACAGTCTGTGGTGTCACAGTGGTTACAATTGCTATCTCATCCTACAAGGCTCTGTTGTTGGCATGCCTCCTCCAGGGAGCCCTCTTAGATTTCCTTTGAATTCTCCTCTCATTCTCTCTCTCCACCACTCCCCATGCCAGACTAAGTTTCCCAGCCACCCTCCCCAGCTGGCCCAGCCAGCTTCCCAGGGCTTACCACCGAGGTGTTGAGGCCGGAGGTCACAGGGTCCCTCAGCTCCTTGCATGTATTCCCCATCTGGTGGCAGACAGGCATCCCCTTGATAATGTTCTCTGGGTCCGTGGCCATCTTCACATCTGACAGCCCCTTGGCCCAGGCCGACGAGCTAACCAGCCACATGAAGGCGAACACTGCCGTGGCCAGAAAGTCCTAGGCCGGGCAGGGGGGAGGGAGATGGCACCGTGAGTGGGCTGCTTCATGCTGGGCTGTGGGGCCTCCTCAGATCACAGGCTTTCTTGGGGGGGGTTCTCCCAGAAGAGGCTTGTCTCTCCCCTGCCTTTCCAGCTCTTGAAGCCCCCAACACTCACTTGAAGGTGGCCCTCCTAGCTTGGGCTTGTCTGTGCATGTGTGTGTATGTGACAGAGGGTGTGGGAGTGTGATTGTGGTATGTGGTGTGGGTGTGTGTGGGGGGGATTCTGTGAGATGGTTGCCAAATCTGTGGAAAGTAGTGTGTCTTTCCACTTTTACCTGAATGTGGGAATTTGTGTCATTTTGTGTCTGGGATGAGGGTGTATGAGTACAGCTGTGTAGGAATCAGTGTGTCTGTGTGGTGTGATGACAAGCATGACTGTCACAATGAACCTCTGTGTGCTTCTTTCTTTCATCTAGACTGTAGGGTTTTGTGAGAGGTGGCAAGTTTCCAGGTGTCTGGGATTCTGTGTGGGCTGTGGGTGTGTCCCTGTCACTCTGATTCGGTGTCTCTGATGCTCACAGCAGCAGCAGCAGTAATGTGTGCGGCTGTTATCAGGGCCGCTTGCATGTGGGCCTGTCTGGGATTTGACGTGGCCTCTGAACATGGCTGTGTCCCCAAGGTTCCATGTCCCCTGGCCCCTGTATGCATACGAATGGCTGTGGGAGCTCACCAGCATGGGCCCTTTGTTGTTCTCTCTGTACTTGTTCTGCAGGAAGATGTAGGTAGCCAGAGCCCCCATGGAGTAGAGGAAGGCAAATACGGCCACGGTGACAAAGAATTCAGCTGATGAGGAGTAGTCCCCCACGAGGAAGATATTTTTAGGGTCTCCTTGGCAGGTGGGTGCCTCAAAGTACACTTGGTACAGCCTGTGGAGAGAGGTGGGCAGGTGTGGCCCAGGCCCTAAGAACTCCCTCCCCTCCCCCCCGCCCAGTCATGGGTCCCCCCCAGATTCTGACAAGGTCCCAGGAAGAGGAGGAAATAACCATTCACGAGCACCTACGGTGTACCAGTCACATTTCATTGATTGCTGAGGGCATGCCGGTGAAATAGGTATTACTCAGCCCTCACTCCAACCTAGGTACTTTGGCCCCTTGGTTATTCATAGAACATACCAGGCACCCTCCCACCCTAGGATTTTTGCACTGGAATGCTCTTCTCCTTCAAGCTTTGCTCCACTGGTCACCTTCTCAGTGAGGTCTTCCCTGATCTATTTAATTAAATCTAACCATTCCCTCCCAGCACTCCTTAGCCCCCTTCTTTGCTCCATTTTCTCTGTAGCTGTGATACCCCAACTGACATACCATGTATTTTACTTTTTTCCTTGATTTTTGTTGTAACTACAAGAGGGCAGGGCTTTTTCCTTTGTTTTGTTCAGTGTTGTACCCTTAAGGCCTGGAACAGTGCTGCCACATAGTAGGCGCTCAATAAATGTTTATTAAATGAAGTATATGGAGGCAGAAACAGAGGCTCCGAGAAACGCATTAACTTGCCTAAAGTCACACAGCTGGTATAGGAATGACAGAGTTGGAATCTGAACCCTGTGTTTTTCCCCCTACGTCATGTTGACTCTTCTCCCCACCTCACTTCAGGTCCCCAAGAGAAACACAAATGTGTACATAGCAGGGGAGAGCCCAGGGACTACAAAATAGGAGGAGACAGATAGAAAGACAGGAGGGTAGAAGGGATGATGGAACAGGATGCGTGTATGTGAGGTGTGGGGTGGGGGGCGGCTGCAGACTGGGAAGGCATGTGAGGCTAAGGCCTTTCCTATGGTGTGATGGAAGAGGGGTCATAAGGAGGAACGTGTGTGGAGAGAAAGAGCAGGGTGAAGTCCCAGAGCTCTGGCCTCAGGTTGGGGGGCAGGATCCAAATGGTGCCAGTGCCCTTGTATAGCAAAGGCCCTAAGGGAAGGGCTTACACTTATTGATCGCCTCTAAGCATTTTACATAATTGCTTCATTTAATGACCCTCCCCCACAATTCTCTAAAGCAGGCATTATTATACCTGTTTTACAGATGAACAAAGCGAGGCTCTGCAAGGCTAAGTTATTTGCACAGGGCTGCATGGCTGCTAAATGATGGAGCTAGGAGTTGGATCTGGGTTTAAGTTTCTGGGTTTCTAGGAGGAATGAGGGGTCTTTGGGGAGGATTATTGGGGCAGTGGCAGGGTTGGTCAGGGGGACACAGGGCAAAGATTTTTTTACCCTGGGAGGCTTGTGGGTGAAGGGCAGATCCTCAGGACCCGAGGTCCTAGACATGGGAGGAGTTGGGGGGTCCACAGATTTTTCTGGTCTTCTAGATCCCCAAAGGGCCTGCTCTCAGCAGTATCCCATGCTGCAACTCCCACTCCTTCCCCAAACTCTTGGCTTCTGTGAACTGGTGGATCCCTGGTTGTCATCCTCCCCTTCCCCAGCCTCTCAGACCACGCCTCCCTGGTGCCCCCTTTTCTTTTGATTATTGCTCAGGGCCTGCGCTGGGCTATCTTCTCTTCAGTCTTGCCTCTCACCCTGGGTGATCCCCTGAGCCTATATTTACCCTTAGTGCTCAAAAATCCCTAATTTCCAACTCAATCCCTGGTCTCTTTCCTGAATCCTTTAAACTTATTTATTTTCCTTATTTTAACAAACACTTATGGAGCACTTATTGTGTGCCTGGCACTGTGCTAAGCATTTTACAAGTATTAATTCATTTAATATTTATCATAACCCTGTAAGGTGGGTATTATTATCCCCTTTTACAGATGAAGAAATGGAGACCCAGAGCAGTTATGTGATTTGTCCTAGTAGTGGAGGAGCCTCAGGAGCCTCTATTGAAATTGTGTCTGTGGGTCTCTGTCTTCCCATTCCTAGGAGGTAAGCCTCTCCATGAGGGCAGCAACCTTGCCTGCTTGTGCTCACTCTTGTGTACCTAGCACCCGGCACACGGTATGAGCTCAATAACTCGCAGAACTGTTTAATTGGGCTTAATCCTTCCCCATGGCTAAGCAGCACCCCCTCATTATTCTCTATCATAAAACCCTGCATGAAGATGCCCTCCTTGGATTTCTCCCAATCTGCAATTATCCTCTTTATTCATTTGTTTATTTGTTATAATGTCGGCTCCATGAGGATAGGGAGCTTGGTCTGTTTTGTTCACTGTTATATCCCCAGCACTTTCAGCAGTACCTGACATACAGTAGGTTCTCAAAACATGTGTATGGGATGAACGAATGGGAATTAAATAATAATATTGGCTAACATTAATTGAGCACCTACTGCCTTAAGGATATATATATGTGTGCATATATATATATATAAAATTTTGAATCTTGTTTATTGCCAGTCTCCTGCCCCTCCTCTTCACTAGAACACAGCCAGAGGGCAACAGCCTATGCCTGTCTTGGTCACCACGTGTCCTAGATGTCCAGAGCAGTGCCAGGCACAAGGTAGGTGCTCAGTGCATGTGCAGTGACCTGAGTGGGTGTGGTCTCCCGAGGTGGGGGCTGGGCAGGAGCCGCTGGGGGGGAGGTGTTGGCCGGTCCCACCCCCACCCCCATCCCAGGTCTGTCAGGATCCCAGGGGTGGGCTAGTGTGGGGGCACACCTGAAGGGGTACTCGAATTCGACCTCGATGTTGAGGTCACTCTTGGTCTTGTTGGCACAGTCCACACTCAGCTGGAGCTCCCCACTGTAACTGCCGCATGTGGCAAAGGCGAAGATGGCAAAGACCTTGGGCAGCAGGGATGGGGATGGCCACGGTGAGCCTGTGTGCACGTGGGATGGGGCTGCCCTCCTCTGGACAGATCGGGGCCCAGCATAGGCAGCAGCAGATGGACTGGTCCCCACCCCCACCCCCTAATCAGGGCTCAGCGAGGCCCAAGGACAAGCTGATTAGAGGGGTGTGGCTATCTCTTCCAGTCTTTCTCCCAGTGTCTCTCTTGGTTTCTACCTCTCAATAATGCTCTGATTCCCCTTATTCTGTCTCAGTCTATTTCTCTGTCTCTGTCTTTGTCTCTCTCTGTATTCTGCCTGTCTCTGTTGTTCTCTGTGTCTCTGTTTCCCTCGGTATCTCTCTGTCTCTGTTTCTCAATGTGTCTTTGTCTTTCTCAGATGTCTCTGTCTTTCTGTATCTGTTTCTCTCTCTGCCTCTCTAGTATCTATGTGTGTCTCTTTCTGATTCTTCTCTCTCTCTCTCTCTCTCTCTCTCTGAATGTGTGTGTGTGTGTGTGTGTGTCTTTCTGTTTCTTGGTCTGTCTGTCTCTATCTCCCTGCTCTGTCTCTGACATTATCTCTACGGTGCTCTCTCTGTCTCCCTCCTGCCTCTCTTTCTGTTTATCAGTTTCTCCTTTTCTCTTTTCCCGGAGGGTCTCTTCTTCTCCCTCTGTCTCTTTCTCTCCCCCACCGCATTTCTCTTCCTCTCTTCCTGTGTCTGTTTCTCTTTGCATCTCTGTTCTCTGTGCATCTTTCTCTGTCTCCCTTTTCTTTGTCTCTTTCTGTTTGTTTCTCTCCCATTTCCATATCACTTTTTTCCTGGTATTTCCATCTCTGTCTCCATCATTCCTGATCTCCCATTCTCTCTGTCTCCTTCACTGTCTCTGGGTTTCTCTGGCTTTTCGTCTCTCCCTGCAGCAACCAGCTTCAGTCTCCACCTCCCCTGCCCCTCTCTCACCTCAGGAGAGGAAGTAGGACGTCGCAATCTTCCACTTCAGAATGGGGGTACCCTTGGCCTTATGTGGCGTCACATCACAGCCCATCTGTTCTCTGGCCCCAACCCCCTGGGACTTCACCCAGGAGCCCAATTCCCCCACCCCCTTCTGCCCCCCCCATCCATCCCTCCCTCCTTATCCCTCCTCCATCCCTGCTCTTCCGGACCCCACTACCTCCCCCTTTCTCCCCACAGCCCAGACCACACTCACCCATTGCAGCACCTTCACAAAGCCGAGGGGCTCCTTGACCACCCGGAACTGACCCCCGGCCACCAGCTGAGGAGAGAAACGGTGGGGAGGCGTGGGGTTGTTGGGGATGGAGAGGGAGGTGAGGGACAAGGCCACCAGGCAATGACCCCTGGGGATAAGGCATGTGATCTCCGGGAGGGAGTGACGTTTGGAGAGGCGGTGAAAAGGAGAAAGTGACACTTTGGGGAAGGTGTGAGCTCAGGGTCTCTGAGAGAAGGTCCCCGGGGTTCAGGGCTGGTGGGGACGTCTGGGGAGATGGTGAGATAGATGGCAGAGGGGGTCAGGGGTGAGCAAGATGGGGATGGAGTCAGGACTAGTTAGGGAAGGGGAGAAGGTCTGCAACGGTAAAGGTGAGTCAGATGGTGAAGGGGATCCGGTGGAGAGAGTGAGGAAGGAGTTGGGGTTCATTAGGGTGGGGGAAGGGGTCTTGGATGGTGAAGGTGAGTCATAACAGGGAGGGAGTCGGGTTTGCTAGGGTGGGGGAGGGGTCTGCAGCGGTAAAGGTGAGTCAGATGACGGTGGTGGGGTGTCTGAGGTGATGAGGATGGGGAGGGGTTAGTCCTGGTTGGAGATGGGCGAGGTTCTGAGGTGGTGAAGAGGAGTTCGATGGCAGAGAGGGTCTGGACTGATTTGATTAAGGTGGAGGAGGGCTAGGACATGGCTTCACTGCATATGTGCTGGGGGAAGGGAGACTAGGGGTTTGGGAGAAGCGAAACCGATCGTCCCCCTTGGTCTGCTCTGGGGGAAGAGGTGGTCGTCTACCAGGGTACCATCTCTGTTTGGAAGGGGCAGGTGTCAGCCCTCCCCTTCACCCCCGCCCCCACGCCTTCTGTCGCTCTATTTCCTAGCTCATCTGCAGCACCCCCCATCTTCCTTCCACTCTCCCCTCCCCTCCCTCCTTGCCTATACCTTAGCTCCAAGACCCCTCTTCCTCCCCGGTCGCCCGTAAGGAACTGGCTTCTGGCGGCCCCCGCTGCGGCAGTGAGGACGGCCCTCGCTGCGGCAAAGGGCGCACTCCTTCTTTTCTCCACCTCCCCTTTCCTCCCCTCGCCTGCCGCAGACCCCAGCCCCAGCGCCGGGGACCGGGTGTCCGCTGCTAGGATTCTGGCCACCACCTCGTAGAGTCGGCGGATTCGCTGCGACCCCGGCGAGGAGGCCGGCCAGCGGCGGGCTCTGTCCGCGGTGCTGGAACGCGTACCTGATTCACCACGTCCATGTCGGCCAGCAGCAGCATCAGCAATGCGGGGGGCGGGAGGCGCCTGCTAGCAAGGGCGGGCGCGGGGCGCGGCGGGGGCGGTGCGCGATCGTCGGAACAGCCCAGGGGGCCGCAGCTCCGCCCCTCGCGCCCCCGCCTCGCTCGCCGCGCGCGCTTGCGCACAGCGGCCGTGTCTAAACCTCGCAGGCAGCCATTCCAGTCCGGAGGCTGGAACCGTGAAAATGCTATCAGAAGATCGCTATCTCTGAAAACACAGCGAGAGATCTGGGGAGGTGGGCCGTTGGGTCCTACAGTAGGACAATTTGCCAGGCCGTTTGCTGAACTGTTGAATGTGTTCACTTACTTAAGCCTTAGAACATCCCTACGTGGTAGGGACTATTGGCCCCATTTTTTTTTTTTTAAGGGTCTGCGTTTTTTTTTTTTTTTTAATGTCTGAAACATTTATATTAACATATTTCCATACATATTTCCATACAAGTTTGGCCCCATTTTTACCGGTGAGGAAAATTAGTCCCCAGAGAGGTTAAGCGACTTGTACAAGGTCGCCCAGCTAGTTATTGGCAGTGCCCAAAGTCCCTGCAATTTAAACGTGGTTCAGGGTTTTGAGAGTTTCTTCTCATCTGCATTTTAAGCACTTAAAAAAAAAAAAAAACAAAACCCTCCCCCTCCAACCATTTCCCCTATTTCGCTCTTCCCTAGTCAAAGTGTTGCCTACTCCAACTCTCAACTTTTTGCATCCTGTTTATTCCTCAGTCCTCTCTTAATTGGACTATTCCTCCTTCATGCTACTAAAACTAGGCCCACTAAGGTCAATGGCAATTGCCATGTTGCAAAATCCAATGGATAAATACAGCTGGAATTTAAGATGCTCAACCTCACTCATACTAAAAGAAATGCCTATAAAAGCTACTAAGACACTGTTTTTCATCTTTGAGGGTGGTGAATATAAAAAAGTTTGATAATGCTCAATATTAGCAGTTGGCCAGAAACAGGCATTCTCATAAATTGCCAGTGGAAGTTAAATTGCTATAACTTCTGTAGAGGGTAATTTGGCAAAATGTAGCAAACTAATAAGTCCATATATGTGGCTCAGCATTTACACTTCTAGGAATTTGTCTTACAGAGAGATTCAAACATGTGCCAAAAGAGGTATGTATAAGATAATACACTGCAGCACTGTTTATAAAGTGTGGACACTCCCCAAATGCTCATTACTGGCGGCCTGTTTAAAAAACTCAGGTAGAGCCGCAAAATGGACTACTATGTAGCTGTCATTACTAATAATATGGAGCTGTGTAATGATAGCCAAGATACTTAGTTAAGTAAGAAATGCAAGATGCCAAATTATGTGGGAATTGTGTACAAAGAGAAGGGAAGCATTATATCATAATTATAGAGAGAATAGCTAACATTTTAAATTGTGGCTGTTCTGTGAGCTTCCCATATATCACTCATTTAAATCCTCACAATAGGGACTTCCCTGGTGGCAGAGTGGTTAAGAATCCATCTGCCATAGCAGGGGACACGGGTTTGATCCCTGGTCCGGGAAGATCCCACATGCCATGGAGCAAGTAAGCCCATATGCCACAACTGCTGAGCCTGCTCTCTAGAGCCCATAAGCCACAACTACTGAGCCCACGTGCCACAACTACTGAAGCCCACGCACCTAGAGCCTGTGCTCCTCAACAAGAGAAGCCACCACAATGAAAAGCCTGCGCACTGCAACGAAGAGTAGCCCCCGCTCTCCGCAACTAGAGAAAGCCCACGTGCAGCAACGGAGACCCAATGCAGCCATCACTCAATCAATCAATTAATCCTCACAACAGCCCTATGAGTCAGGTACTACTACTATCCTCATTTTATAGCTGACTACACTAAGGTGCAGAGAGCTGAAGGAATTTTCCTAAGGTCACACAGTTGGTAGGTGGTAGAACTAAGATTTGAACAGGTGGTAAGTGGTGGAACTAGGATTTGAACCCAGGAAGCTTGGCTCCAGCACCTGTTACTCTTAGCCACTGTGCTAACTTATCAGTACAGCATCCTATAACTATATAAAAGATATCTGATAACATTGGTTGCCTCCAGAGGGAAGGGAAACTTTCACTTTATACCCCTTTGTACTTCTGAACTTTGAACCATCTGAATGTATACCTATGTTTTTTAAACAAACACACTCACACTCAAGTTCACACAAATATTGAATATGTAATGGGTACTTCACAGTTATTGCCTTTTCGGGGGAAGAGCATGGGTTTTGGCATTCAATTGCCTGAATTTGAATCTCACCTCTAATATTTATTCCTGTATGACTTTGGACAGGTAAAATAATTTAAAATGGTACTTATAGGATTGTTGCACTGATTAAACAAGATAATCACTGTAATGCACTTAGCACAGGGCCCAATAAATGGTTCGTTTTACCTTCCACGCATCTCTGGAATCTACTCACTTCTCACCATCTCCTCTGCCACCTCCCCTGGCTAAGGCGACCATCGTTCCTGCCAAATTTAGCATCTCCAGTCTCTTCCTCCTCCCATCTGTTTTCAGCACACCCGTCAGAGCATCTATTTAAAATGCAAAGTTAACTATGTCACTACCCTGCTCAAATCCCTCCCATGGCTCCCCACTGCTTTCAGGAAAAATCCCAGGGGTTGGGGCCTGGCATTCAAGGGTCTGCATCATCTGCCCTCAGGTGGCTTATCCCACCTCCTCCTTCAACAATCTCCCTTCACTCTCTTTACCCTGTCCATGACTTACTTTCGCACAATACACCAGCCCAACCACTCCAAGCCTTTGTTTCCAGACCTAGTGCAATTCTATATTCTGAGTCCTAGTCTCCAATTTTGGCTTCCCTCAAATTTCAGTCCTGGTTCAATTGACACAAATTAGACAAATGAGAAACCCCTGCTCTGAGAGCTGGGAGGAGACCCTAGGTCAGACCCTCCCCAGGGGTGGCCACATCCGGTGTCACTTCTAACACTACCTCCAATTCCTTTGGAGTGGGGATGACTACCACTTTGGACAACCCCCGTCACATGTCTAAGCCAGCTCAATTTGTGCTGAGGGAAACCCAGAACAGTGCCTGGCACAAAATAAATGCCCGATAAACCTTCACTGAATGAATGAGACCCCAACGGTTGGGCAATGACTAAAAGTAGGGCAAGAAACAGAGAGGAGCTCTGGGATCTGGGAGTGGGGTACTGTTAGCTGGTCTCAGGAGAGCCAGGTGAGCCCTGAGTGGGTTGCCCCAGGCTAGGAGCCTCGCCCTTTGCTGTCACCCATGTCTTTTACAAATGAATTTAAATTTCCTTTTTCTCTTTATTTATTTATTTATTTAGGCCTCACCGGGAGGCATGCGGGATCTTAGTTCCCCGACCAGGGATCTAACGGTGCCCCCTGCAGTGGGATGCATGGAGTCTTAACCAGTGGACCACCAGGGAAGTCCTAGATTTCTTTTTTCACAAGCAGAAGGGGGGAGGTGGGGGTGATCCCAATTTAGCCTCCCTTCCTGATGCTGTCAGAGGACCCCTCTGCCTAAGATACATCACATGCCAGGCTAGTTCTAACCTCCAGGCCTTTCTACTGGCAGGACTCTCCTGGAGGTATCCTTATCCTTTCCTTTCCATCCATCTGTCCTGCCTCAGTCTCATCTGCCTGACCCCTTGTGGAATCTCTGACTTTCCCCCTCCCCTCATCCGAGCCCTCACACATCCTCACTCTCTCCACTTTCCTCCATCTGTCCAGAAACCTCCCTTCCCCCACCACCTCCACTCTGTCTCCAGCTTTTTTTGGCTGCTGCCTCTTCCGCCTCCCCTCCTCCTCCTTCCTTCCCTGACGCTGAATAATCAGGCCTGGCTGTCCTGGTTTCTGGAAATACCCGCGTGTGGGCAGTGGCTCAGGGCTGAAACAGGGGATGGATAGATGGGGACCGCTGGGCAGCCCCAGGCCTCCAGTGCAAAGACACCAAAATCCAGGGGTGTGGTCCATGCCGGTCTCCTTCTGAGGAAGGGAGGGCAGGAGGTTTATTGAGCAGTGGGGGAAGGATGGGAATTCAGAGGGCATGGACGCAGGCCATCTCGTCTCCCAGGTCCTCCTCATCAAAGCGGGAGAGGATGGACTCCTCGTCACTATAAAGTGAGCTGGTCCCCTGTGCCAGCAGGTCACTGGCGGCACTGTCCATCTCGTCCAGTGTCAGGCGACATGCATCTGCAATCTCCCGCTTGGCCAGGGCCACGAAGCGCGGGTCTCGGGCAAACAGGCCCAGGCCCTCGGAGATGAGCACCTGGGGGCACAGATGGGATCAGTGTTGGCAGAGGGCACAGCATGGAGTCGAAGCAGTGTGCACAGAGGGGTTGGTGTGGATGAGTGATGAACCCATGAAGGCACGCAGGGAAGTCAGTGGGGGACAGTGGGGCACACATCTTGCTGAGCAGAAGTCACAGAGCAAAGGGATAGCTACATACACAACACAGAGACTGGGGACCCTCCTTCCCAAGCTCCCACCTTCTCCCCTTCTCTCCCATCCCTCCGGCCCCCTCCCCTTCTGGACTCACAGCCTCCACCAGGCTGTCAGCACTGCCCCTTTTGCCATGGCTGGGGTCTGAGTGGGTTCCAGGCACGTGCAGACAGGTGAACGTGCGCAGTGGACCGCTGGATTTGCCGAGGTATCCGTCCCCTGCTGCACCCTCCTCCACCAGTAACAGTGGGGCGTATAGGAGCCGGCCCCGCTGAGGAGGGGTTGCCCAGGAACCCTGGACCAGAATAAACATCAGGGGCATAGTGATTGATGGGTAGGGTATGAGGATCTAGGAATCACTCCTGTGCCTACCTCTTACCCCCAAACACAACTGGAGTCAAACTGAATGGGTATAAATCAGCCTTGGGTTTATTTCAGAGCATAGAAGGCCTGGGTTTAAATCTCAGCTTTGCCACTTACTAGCTGTGTGATCTTGGGTAAGCCTCTCTGGGCCTCAGTTTCCTCATCTGTACACTGGGGCTAGTAACAGTACCCACCTCACAGGCACAGTGAATTCACACGTGCCCCCTTCTTCAGAAGAGCCCGATTTGTAGTGTATTTGATAAATTCAGCCTAGGCTGCCCCCCACCCCTCCAGGCCTCAGCCCCCCTCCCCCACCTCACTTGTGTCCTGCTGGGCCCTGAGTTGCGCCCACGATGATAGGTGCCTGGGATGGGTAAATCTTCACAACTGCCCTGGCGCCGCAGACACTGGATGGTGAAGGAAGGCTTCCGGCCTGGGGGTGTGGGGGGCACCAGGGGCAAAGAGGAATGTCAGTGCCTCCCCAGCCCTCTGCCCTTATGGCCCATGGGGCCCCCCAGGACCCATGTCCACTCTCACCTGCAGGCGTTGGGGGCAGCAGACGGCGGCGTGGTGCTTGGTGGCCATCCACATATCTCTGGGGTCTGTGAGGTGGCAAAAGGATGGGGCGTGGGGGAGTCCCTGCCTGCTCATCTAGGTAGGAGAGCCTGTTTGGGAGGGAGGGCTGGGGTGAGCTCAGGCCTGGGCATGCACGATGGGGTGCCATCCCCCTCGCACGTGGCTCATGGGCTCATCCTACGTGTCATGGCCAGAGTGCTGGCTGGGGACTTCCTCTTGTTCATCCTGCTTCTCTTGCCCTTTGGTTGCCTTGGACTGAGAACTTCCTTCTTCCGGAATGGTGAAAATGAGAACCCCAGAGCTTCTCCTGGGGAAAGTGAGGCAAGTTAGGCAGACCAGATTCCCCCAGTGTGGCCCTGGGCCCCTGGTTCCCTCTCATTTCATGCCCTACCTTCTACAGAAACACTAGACTTTTTTTAACTGGGAAAATTCACATAACATAAAATTAACCTGTCATCATTTTAAAGGAGACATGGGCTTTCTTTTAATAGACGTTTGTCTCACTGGAAACACCCTCTGCCCCCTGAAGTACCCCCATAAAGTGGCTAGTCCCTGCCTTCCCTCACAATCCTCCTGCAGACCTTTGCATACCTGTGGGCGTGGGACCCATCCTGGGGCACACTGGACTGTCTGGAGTTGGGAGCACCCCCATCGTCATCACTGGGCCCAAGGGAAAGTGAATCTGGTGGCTTGTCCCCGGCAGGCAGAGACACAGAAATCACAGAGCTCCGGCGAGATGGGGGCTGGGAGCCCACTGGGGCCTGTGGAAATCACAGGACTGAGCGTTGCATCCAGGTTATAACTAAGTCACTTGGTCAAATAGTGTGTCTCCAATGAGCTCCCCAGGGGCCAAATCTGGGTCTTGCCCTCCAACAGTGGGTGGTAGGTACCACATAAACATTTGTCTATTGCAGGGGGTCTTCTCTGGGGGGCTTCCTCCCAGACGCAGTATGGAAATCACTCAGGGGGTTGAAGGAGTATTTTACAATCAAGAGTTCCTGGGGGAGTGAAAGCTTATTGTCCTTACTTTGTACGTTTCCGGGTCCTTCTCGTCTTCCTCCTCCTCTCCCTCCTGCCCCTCTTCCTCCTCCTCCTCATCTGTGTCACAGGTGAGGGCCTGCCGCATCTCAGGACCCAAGTCTTGCAGGCTCCTCAGACCAGCCTGTGGGGGTGGGAAAATAGGGAATCGGGTAGCTCAGGGTCTAAACTTCCCTGTCCCTGAGTAGGAGTGTGGGGTGGGGGAAGGAGCCCCACAGTCACTCCTGACCCTCTGTGGGTCCTGGGGTCTCAGTTTCCTCATCTGTGACATGGGTTCCATGAGATCAAGAAGGCAGTCAGCCTCAACCACAGAGCTCCCACATACCCCCACCCAGCTCAGGCCCTGCTCCCAAGACCTGAAGGGCAGAGGAGGTGCTTGGGGGGGCCTCGGCCCCTAGTAGCCCCTTTTCTTTCCTCCGCCGGAATTTGCGGAAATAGTCCTGGATCAGAAATGTGGCGTAGAATTTGCCCACGGTAACTTCTTCCTCTGGGAGCAAGGGAGAGGAGGCAAGGTCACACAGGAGTCCTCTGCTCCCCAACCCCCACATCAAAGCTTGGACTCTCCCCCTGCACCCCTCCCTCTCCAGCCAGTGATGGTTTGGTGGTGGTGAGCAATCGTTGACATTCAGAGGCAGGCTTAAGGAATTGG
Source organism: Balaenoptera ricei (assembly GCF_028023285.1). NCBI lineage: Eukaryota > Metazoa > Chordata > Mammalia > Artiodactyla > Balaenopteridae > Balaenoptera > Balaenoptera ricei. The sequence goes on from NC_082660.1 coordinate 44,636,251, forward strand.
GGTGGAGCTAGCTCACCGTCAGCTGGGGGGATGACCTCATCTAGCAGCTTCTGCTTCATCCGCTTCCAGATCTTTTTGATGACAATCCGCAGCTCCTCATTGGCTTGCTCCAGGTTCCCTGCATGGGGAGAGGATGTGGGGCATGAGCCAATAGGAAGAGCCTTTCACAGCCACTCCTTCACTGTTGGAAGGCGCGTCACAAACTTCTACCGCAGCCAAACACCGCCCCCGTTGGACAGGTGGGAAAACAGGCCTGGAGAAGGCAAAGTCACCTATTTTGAGGTTAAGAGCTAAGAGTGGGGCCCATCCCTCAATGAGTTTGCTCCTTGCACCTTCCCCAGGGACCCTCCCCCTCCTGCCCCTCCCCCTTCTCCCCACACACCTTCTGTCTTGATCTTCAGGGATGTCCGAACGAGGGCAAAGAGTGTGGCATTGAATGTCACTGTCCCATCTGAGTTGAGAGGCATGTTCATCGCCACAAGTCTCTGTGCACACCAGGGACATGGAACCCATTTTGGGCAAATGCCAGGGATGCAGGCATGTGATGCCCAAGGGCAGAAACCTTTGAGGATGCCACCAAACACCCCCTCCCCACCCAAGGCAGGGTCCTTGCCCACCCCTGCTGTGTGGTGACAGTCCTCTCAGAGGCAGTGGTGGGCAGGTGCACAGACCTTGCAGGCCACTCGGTGTGGGCACAGCTTCCCGAATCCCAGGGGTGGCTGGATGCGTCTCAGCAGGGCCACCACGTCCAGGTGCTTGATGCGGCCTCTGGGGAAGGTGGGGGTGGAAGAGAGGCACTACTGGGTTGGAGATACCCCCTCTGGTCCTTACTCAAGGCCCTACCAGCTCATCACTCCCTCGCCCCACCAACACCCCATAGCCTGCCAGGGAAGAACTGGAGGGCAGTCAGTGGGGGGAGGGGAAAAGGCAGAGGACAGGGGCAGTGGGAACCTTGGGACATCTACTTCCTGGGTAATGGGAGGCATAGGTCAGAGGTTCCAGAGTTGGAAGACTGTGAGGCAGTGCACTGTCCTCTGGTATCCCAGGTATGGGGTCAGAGGGCATACTTGGCCCCAGGGTCATATTCAGACCAGATCCTCTTGAATTCATCGAGGTGATGGGGGCCCAGGATGGACCAATCTCTGGTTAGATAATCAAAGTTGTCCATGATCACAGCCACAAAGAGATTTATGATCTGTGGGCCAGTGAGTAGGAGAGGTTAGGTGAAAGGCAGAGAAGAGTATGGGGGGTTTGGTGGGGGGCGGAGGTAAGCTTCTATGGTCACTGGGTCATGAGTCCCCGGGTTGATCTTGTCGTCAGGCCAGCCCTTTCACCCGCTCTGAAGATCTGGGCTCCCCACCTCATCCCCATCAGGACCAGCCCCCGGGGCAGTAGTGGTGGTTGTGGGGACTGGTCCTTACCAGGAACGCACAGAGCATGAAGAAGCTGATAAAATAGGCTATGGCAAAATTGCTACCACAGCTAAACTCCTCACCAGGGCCGAAGTCAGACTCAGGGTCACACCGGCTCCCAGGAAGGCTGGCAAGCATTATCTCCTGCCATGCCTCACCAGTAGCACACCTGGGGGTCACACAGTGGTGCCATCTTGGTGGGGAGGCTATGAAGTCATGACAAGGGGCACTGTGGGGGCCAGAGGGGTGAGGAGATGACCTATTTCTTACCAGGGGCTACATCTGGTAAAAACAGCGTTTCAATATTTTAAAAGCTGGTGTGGCCATGTTGATGACAATCATGTTTGCATTTTACAGAGGGGGTGCTGAGGCCTATGAAAGGTATATGTCTTGCAGCCAGAAAAAGGATGGCTGAGGCTAGAATATTCTAAAAGATTCTTTAGAACACAGCCAGAAAAGGTCTCAGGCAATATGGAGCCCCATGCTGCCCTGTTACTTCCATAGCTCAGGCAGTCTGGGGCCCAGAGAGGATGTGTGGGCACCCAAAAGCATGCTGGAGATCAAAGCAGTAGGGGAGAGGGTGTGTGTGTGTCACCTGAACAAAAGCAGCACAGCCTGTGGAAAGGTCTGGAAGTTGTTGTTTCGGTTGATTTGTGTGCCATCCTGAAGAGCCACCTTGCCGAAAATCTGTGGGCATACAGGGGCTGTGTCAGAAGGGTGACTCCGTGCCCCTACAGGTTCCCATCCATTTCACAACACCTAATACTCAAAGGATCCTTACAACCCTGACAAGCAGGCACTGCTGATCCCATTTCACAGATGTATGGACTGACTCAGGGTGGTGCAGCTTGTCTGTCTTTCTACCCCCACTTTGGGCTCATTCCCATCTAACCCCCCTCAACAGAGGAGTGCCTGAGGGATGCTCCCCAGGGTTGCCACTTGCCTGCATCCCAATGACTGCGTAAATGAAGAATATCATTGCGATGAGAAGAGCCACATAGGGCAAGGCCTATGGGGGTGGAGAGGAGGATAGATACTCAGGTCCAGGCAGAGAACTGTAAGCCCCAGAATGCACTCAAGCCGGGGCCTGCTGAGAGATGTGGTCCATCCCCAAAGTGCCCATGACTGCCAGGGTCTCCCGTATATGGACACGGTATTAAATACAATAGAGTAAGGTCAGTGAGGCCAAGACATGTTGGGAATTGAGAGCCCACAAGAGAGAGAAAACTGGACATGGTAAGCTGCACATGGGTATGGCATGCTGGAAGGTGTAGTTCTGGGGGCGGTAAAAAAGGACAAGCTGAGGGTGTGAAGTGGGGATGAGGGGTGAACAAAGGAGTGGGGGAGTTACCTGAAAGGACTTGATGAATGTCCAGAGTAATGTGCGAATCCCTTCACCCTTACTGAGAAGCTTGACCAGCCGCATGACTCGGAAGAGGCGAAAGAAAGTGATCGAAATGCGGGAACTGTCCTCAGAGCTCTGGGGTTGGGCGTGTGGTGGGTATGCTCAGTCCACATTTGCCCCAGCCACCTCCCTGTCTCATGCTTTGGCCCTCCCAGCCTCCAAATCCCTCAGAACCCAGGCCCCAGGGTGGTCAGGGAGCATTTCTAAGGACTTTCGGGAAGAAAGGAAAGGAGGGTAGGTGAAGAGAGAGGCAGAGAGTCCCTGTTGTGAGGTGGGGGGGTCTACCTCGCCAAGGTGGCCACCATTCTGCACGGAGATATTGCCAAAACAGAGGTGATGGAGGAGATGATGAGATCACAGGGCCAATGAACAAGGAGAGAAATGATGGAGCAGATACGGAGGATAATGGATGGTAGAGTTATTATCCAAGGGATGATAAGGAAGGTTATGTGGTAATGGATCAGGATGGTTGAAGGAAAAGTTGGTAATGAGGGTGAAAGGTAGAGGAGAGGGCACAGGAGATGGTGGAGGAGAGATATTGGAGCCAATGGAGGAAATGATGAAGCCGGTGGTTTCACGGAGATGAGAGAACCGATGGAGGATCCAATGGAGAAGCCAGTGATGGAGATATGGACCCAGCAGCATTGTCAATGGAGGACCATGTAGTACCCAGTGAAAGAGATGATGGAGCCAACCGTGCAGTCAGTGGTGATGACAGAACCGTGAAAGACCCAGTGTCAGAGACGATGGTGTCGGTGGAGGAAATGGAGCCAATGAAGGAATCAGAGGAGATGATGAAGTCAAAGCAGGAGTTGGTGGAGATGATGGGGCCAATGGAGGGGGATGTAGAGGCAATGAAGAAAATAATAGAAATAACAGGAGAGTCATTTTAGGAGATGCTGGAGCCAGAGGATAGCTTGCAAATGAATGAGCGGGAGCTGGTAGAAGGGGGCTTTGGCTGAACCCAATAGGGACTCAAGAGATAGAGCTAGAGGGAGGAGCTCTGAGTCTCCAGGAGTGGGGTGGATGTGAGTGGGAACCACCTCCCCATGTGAAAGAAAGCCCTGGGGTTGAGGTGAGGGAAGGTTGGTAGGGGTTGAGTGGGTTAGTGGAGAGCCAGTCCTCACGTTGACTTCAGTGACGGCAATGTCCACTACGCTGCCCACCACAATAAGAGCATCAAACGTGTTCCAGGCATCGGTAAAGTAATGCTGTAGACAGGAGGAAAGCAGTGCCCTGTCTTCTCAGAGCTAGCAAGTTAGGGTATGGGGCTAGTAGTGGTTGGGGGCATTGGGGAGGCAGGGTCTAGGTTGGATCACATGATAAGGCTGCATCTAGATTCCTCTTCCTCCCTAGTCTCATGACTCCCTGGTTGCTGCCCCCCTGAGAGCTATGCAGTGAGTTCCACCCTAAGGAATGGGTCTAGGCCTGGGGGGTACCTTGGGTTTGAAGGCGATGATTTTGAGCACCATCTCAACAGTGAAGAGGCCAGTGAAAACCATGTTGAGGATGTCCATGACATAGTTGAAGGGAGCAGTCTGCTCATAGTGCTGGGGGAGAAAATCAGATGTGGGGACATAGCCTGAGGCAGAGATTTCCCCCCTACACCCCTACCAAATATTCTCTGTCTTGGACTGGGGTAAGTCTGGGGATGTGGTAGCACTATGGGTTGGCCAAACCTCTCACACTGTCCACCTCCCATTATGGATATTGGAAAGCCCAGCTCTTGATTTCCTAGCTTTCCTTGCAGCTAGTTCTGACTGAGACAGAAACATTAGCTTGCTGCTGCTTGGGCAGCTTCTGTGAAAAATATTTTTGATTTCCAATAAAAGGTCAAATGAGGAGAGACCCTTGGTGCAACCTTCCTTCCTATTTCCTGCTTTGAATGTGGTTTTGATGCCTGGAACTGTGGCAGCCATCTTGTGACCATGAAGCAACAGTCATGAGAACGAAAGCCAACTTACTAAGATAGTAGAGCAGAAAGACAGAGCCTGGGTCCCTGATGAGCAATGAGCAAACAGCCTACCTCTGCACTGCTTGCTATGTGAGGTAACTATCATAATTCATTGACTCCAGGATATACATCTTTTCACAGTTTAGAATCTCTGAAATTGGGGTGCATTTCTCAGTCAATGATAACTTACATTTGCCATCTGCCATTTTCCCCACATTCTCACATCTCTGAAATCAGGATACAACTTACGATTATTGGCCTTTGATTTGAAGATATGTGGCACATATCTTTAAAGCTTAAGTCTCTGTCAGTTGGGGGTTTTGTTACTTGTAGCCTAAAGCATTCCTGACAGTTCTCAAGGATTTGTGCAGACAGAATAGGGTCAGGTGTCTGGCGGGATCAGGGTGGGGAGCTCAGACCTGCATGGCTAGAGCAACCGTGTTGAGCAGGATGAGCAGGAACATGAGATACTCGAAGGCAGCAGAGTTCACAGTGGCCCACACCCGATACTGATGTGGGTTCTTGGGGATATAGCGGCGGAGTGGCTGGGCCTTGAGGGCATACTCCACACACTGGCGCTGCATATAGGTGCAAGGCATGAGTGAGCAGTGGGGTCCCGAGGCAAGGAGGTGGTGGTGGGGGGGGCGGTTGGTGGATCAGGGGTTGGAGGTCACCTGGTTCTTGTCCAGCTCACAGTCTTGGTACTCCTGCTCGCCCTGGGCACGGAAGGTGATGATGACGAAGCCCACAAAGATGTTCATCATGAAGAATGCAATGATGATGATGTAGACAATGAAGAACACTGAGATCTCCACGTGGTAATTATAGATGGGGCCCTTGTTCTCTGCGTTTGCATCGATGGCCTTGTATAACAGCCTGGGGAGCCAGTGGAGGCAAGTGAAGGGATATCCCAGACCCCTCAGACCTGTCCCCAGATACCTTAGACACCCCAGAATATCCCCAAATCCCCTGACCTAATTACCTGAGACCTACACACCAGGCCCTCAAAGACTCCCAAAGCCCAGCCCTCCAGAGACCCAGAGATCCCCATCCAACCTTCCTGAGAATCCCCATCCAGGCCCTCCAAGACCCCCAAATCCCTTAGGTTCCCACAGACTCCCAGTTCTCCTCCAGCCATCTGAGGATCCCCATGCAGCTCCCCAGAACTCCCCAACAAGCCCCCAAAGATCTCTAAATCCCCTGTCCCATCGACTTGAATTCTTTGCTCCATCGCCCCCCAACTAGTACTCCCAAAGACTTGTGCAGCTATCCGGAAACCCCTGAATCTCCAGCTCCATCTCCTCCAAGACCTCCACCCAGTCCCCCCAGACCTCTACCTGGTACCCCCCCTAAATCCCACGCAGTCCTCTCTAGACTCCCACCTAGTGCCTCAGAGACCTCTCTACCCAATTCTTGGAGGCCCCCCTCACCCAGGTCCCCAGAGCACCCCCAGCCAACTTCTGGGAGATCCCCACCTAGTCATCTGATACACCCACCAGTCCCCAGAAAACCCTACCCACTCTCCAGAGACCTTCTTCACATCCCAAGATACCCTTCCACCCATCCCCAGGATATCCAAAGCCAATCCCCTAAAGACTCTTGCCCAGTCCCCTGCCCATCCCTGGGGCCCTGTCCCTCACGCAGGCCAGCCTTCGAAGGTGGAGACAGTGAACAGGGCCATCATGGCTGAAAGGACATTGTCAAAGTTGAAATCACTGTTGACCCAGAGCCGCTCCCGGACCAGGGGCCTTGACACATCTCCATCGGGGTAGACCAGGAAGGAGCCCCTGTGGATGTTGCAGACATGCTGGGTGGGTGAGGAGGGGTAGGGAGCTGTGGAATGGGGACTGGTGTCTCCAGCATGGAGGCAGCAGGGCATAGTGGTGGAGCTGGATAGCCTGGGTTCCAATCCTGCCCTTCCATTTACTGGCTGGGTGACCTTGGGCATTTAACCTCTGTGCTTCAGTTTTCCCCATTTATGACATAAGGATAATGACAGTAGGTATTTCCTGGCTTGTTACAAGGATTAATTTTGTTAATCAATGAGAACAGTGTCTGGCACATTGTTGGGGCCGTATACGTTAGCTATCATCAGCATTATTATCACCATCATTGCCATCCAGGAAAAAGTAATACGAATAATAGCCAACATTTATCAGCACTAAGTATATGCCAGGCACTGTGCTAGGCTTTACATGTACTAACTTTACATTGTAGTACACTCTCTGTGTAGTAACTCATTCGCTCCTCACAACAACCTTGTGAAATCCACACTCTTTTTATCCCCATTTTTCAGTTGAGGAAAATGGGACTCAGCAAGGTTAAGAAATGTATCCAAGTCTCATGAGATCAATTTGAACCAGGAATGTCTAACTTCAGCGAACTATTACCCTCTGTAGGAGTCTCAAGACGGAAGCTGGGGACTTGGTGGTGGGGGTCGGGTGTTTGGGGATTGTTGGGAGTCTGGAGTGGAACGTAGGTAACTCTGGGGAGTGTGGAGAGGGGTTTTGGGCAGTTATTGGGGGGGGGGGCTCTTAAGGACTGGTGATGTCTGAGGGCTTTTGCCATTCTTGGGAGAATTCTCGGGATGTATCTTGGGGCCTTGAGGAATTCTAGGGTCTTGGGGACCTTGATAAAATCTGGGGGGGTTCTCTGCAGTTCTTTGGAGGAAGATCTAGGGGTTTTAGAGGCCTGGGTGAGATCTAGGGGCCTCTTTGGACTTTGGGAGGGTCCTGGGCTCCATGGAGGGCAGGGTTTCAGGCACTCACTTGCATTCTTGGGGGGTGTGTTTGGCCTCATCAGTGCAACTGTAGAATTTCCCCTGCAGAGAGGATATTTGTCAAGCAGATTCACCCTTCACCCCCCACCCCCTCCCTGCCTTGACTCATGCCTGGGCCTCCCTCCAGAGTTTCCTCCCACCTTGAAGAGCTGCACGCCAATGCAGGCGAACATGAATTGCAGGAGCGTGGTCACAATCATGATATTCCCGATGGTCCGGATGGCCACGAACACACACTGCACCACGTGCTGCAGACACCCACAAATATGGCTCATGGACACCGCAGGCCACGGTGGCCACAGGGCAAGGACTCCGGGCATGGATGGAGCTCAGGGACTTGGGTCAGGAACATGTGGTCTTGGGTGAAGGATGTGTGGGTACCAATGGGAAATGTGTTTGCCAGACAGGGGTATGTGGCCACATGTCAGGAACTTGGATCACAGAAATGTGGCCTTTGGTAAGGAATGGATGGTCACTTGTAAGGAACATGGATCAGGCCACATGGCCAGTGGTCAGGGCCGTGTGGTTACACATTGCGGCCAGGCTATGTGGTCATGCATCACTGCAAATGGTCAGTCGGATCAGTGATCCTGGCCCCAGGGGCGGGGCAGGGTCTGGGTCCCACGGATTTGGGTGGGATGGGATTACCTTGAGTCCTTTGGCCCTGTTGATGGCTCGGAGGGGCCGTAGTACTCGGAGTACTCGAAGAATCTTCACCACCGAGATGGCACTGGAGCTGAGGAGGGGGCAGTCCTCAGGCCATGGCCCGGGCCTGGCCTTGGCTCTTGGAGGAATGGGGTAGGCAGGTGTCACTCACTGGATGCCAAAGGAGATGAGGGACACGCTGACCACCAGCAGATCCAACAGATTGAACCAGCTACGGCAGAAGGAGCCACGGTGCAGGAAAGCCCCGAACACTGTCATCTGGGGAGTAGGGGGACATCAGGCTAGTTACACCCCAGATCCGGGGATAGAGAGGGGAGTTGGGGATGGAAACAGGAGAGTTGGGCTGCAGGAGTGGGTGGGGAGTAGGTTGAGGTAACTGGGGGTATGATGGGGGGTCCATTAGTCACCTTTAGTAGAATCTCCACAGTGAAAATGGAGGTGAAGGCATAATCGAAGTACCCCAGAATCTGGGGGGCAAGAAAGAGGGGGAGCCACCAAGTCATGGCTGAGGGGGATCCTAGCTGTGTGTATCTCTCAGTAAGTTTTGCTGTCCCTCCCTCCCTCTCTCCTCCCCTCCCTCTCTCTCTCTCTCCCATCGTCATCATCATCAAGGACTTTTCTACGAGGCAAAAGCCTTGGCCACCAGAAAGACAAGTGTTCAGATTTGGGCTCCTCTGCCTCTACTCAGCTACATGGGCGCCCTTGGTCTCCTCAACCTCTGAGCACAGCTTCCTCCTCTGCCAAACACTGATCACCTCCCCGGTGCTTCCCCAAGTGTGTTGCACTCATAGTAAAGGCTGGCACTGCTGCAGCTGCCATTATTGCTCCTCTCTCTCTGCCCAACTAGGGGTCTTCTCCCTGCCTCCACCCTGGCCCCAGCTTGTGCCCAGTAGAACACCCTTGGGAGTGTCCCCTGAGCCCCCAGCCCAAGGCTCACGTGGTTGCGGAAGGAGTGGGCTCGGATGGGGTCCTCAGCTGCCAGGGACACACTGCTGAGGATGATGAACACCAGGATAAGATTGGTGAAGACGTGATGGTGGATGAGGGTGTGGCAGGCCTTCCTCAGCCTGGGGAGTGGGGAATGGTCCATGGTCAGAACACAGGACCGCAGAGTTGATTGGGGGAGCCCGAGAGATACAGCATGGGCCCTGTTGCATAAGGCCGTGCACCCCACCCGAGCCTTGGCTGCTCCCTGGTCCTCCCCCTGCCCCAGCCCCTCAAGCCCCAACGCCCTGCACATTCGCAGCACTCACGGGTTGGTTTGGCTGAGGCAGAAGAAGGCGCTGCCCTCAGGGATGGGTACCACCTTCTCCTTGGGTACAACTTCCTGCAGGAGTTCCACATGCCCTGCACCCCCTTCCTCCTCCTCCTCTTCCTCCTCCTCCTCCTCCTCTTCCTCCATGCCTGGCAGCAGAAGAAGATCAAAGGAGAGAGAATTAATTGAGAAAATGTATGTAAAGCACCTAGAACAGTGCTTGTCATGTCGTAAATTCTCATCTCCCTGCTAGAATGTCAGCTCCTCAGAGAAGGGATTTCAGACTGTTTTGTTCACTGTTGTGTCCTCAGCACTTAGAACAGTGCATGGGACACAGGAGGGGCTCAGTAAATGTGTGTTGAACGCACATTGCCATCTTCAGCCATATACATACTATTTTATAATAAAGGCCCTGAGAAGTTCTGCAGTAAAACAAAATGTCTGTTTCTCTTCTTTAATCTCAGCGTCTCAAATGTTCCTGGCCACACACCAAGCCCATTATTTTAAAGATGATGTTGGAGAAGGCTGCTCTCCAGAGAGGAGGGTCTCAGGGGTCATGAGCTCTGCCTGGGTGCTGTCCCCAAGGTCCCGTACCTCTTCCACCCGGCCTTGCCCACTTGCCTGCTCCTTCATTTTTTGCACCTTCCTCTTCCTCATTCTCCCCACCAGGCACCTGGGGACAGGAAGATGGGGGTCATCGATGATGGGGTAGACACCAGGGGATGGACACAGAGGAGGCTTGGGAGGGACACAGTAAAGAAGGAATGAATAGGCAGAGGATGCGGGATAAAGACACACACGCATAGACAGATATTGGTGGTAGTGGGAGGTGTAGACAGAGCCCAGGCCTCTAACTCACCAGTGCTCCATTCTCCTGTGGAGTTTCCTCAGTGTTCTTCTCCCTGTGCGAGGAAATTGGGGAGGAGGCGACTGTTAAGGATCGAAGCAGATAGGCAAGGCCAAGGGAGGGGGTCATTGCAGTCAGAACAGACCTTTCTCAGGTCCCATACAACCTCCCTGCTTCCTCCCTCATCCCCTTAGTCTATTCTCACAGCAGCAGGAGGGACGCTGTTAAATTCTGTCTGATACATTCCTCCTCTGCTCACACCCCTCCCATGGCTCCCCACCACTCAGAGCAAAACCCAAAGTTCTCACCATGGCCCAGAATGCCCTTCATCTGGCTTTTCTATTCCCCCCATTTGAGCTCACCTCCTACCACTCTCCTTGTTCCCAGACCAGGTATCGAACTCGGGGCCCCGGGTGAAAGCAGTGAAAGAGCCGAGTCCTAACCACTGGACTGCCAGGGAATTCCCTCCATGGTGTTTTTTGAATGTGCCAAGAATATTATCACCTCAAGACCTTTGCACTTGCTGTCCCCTTGCCTTGAACACTCTTTCCCCAGATATTTGCATGGCTCACTCCCCCACTTCATTCAGGCCTCTCTTTAACTGTCACCTTCTCATAGAGGCCTTCCTTGATTACCCTAACCAAAATAGCAATCTTCATTTCTCTCTATTCTCTTATTCTGCTTTCCTTTTCTTCATTACATATTATTAACATATATTTAATTAAATTATATTGTTATATATTCATTTGTTTGTTTTGCTTGCCTTCCCCAACTAGAATGTCAGCTCCATGAAAGCAAGGACTCTGTCTTCTTTAACCCCTGCTGTCTCTTTAGCATCTAGAACAGGGCCTGGCAAAAAGTAGGTGCTCAATAAATGCATGTTCAGTGAATGAGGACTGGAAGGTTGGATCTGCAGATGGGGATTGCCAGGGTGACCAAGGCATCTCTGGTGGTGTGGGATGTGTGTGGGAGGGTCCCAGTCAGGGCTCCCAGGGAGAGACTGTCTTGGAGGCAGAGCCAGACCTCACCTGCCCTTGCCCTTGTCAGTGCCTGCATCTCCACTGGCCAGGTTGTCCACAGCAATGGCAAGAAACACGTTCAACAGGATGTCTGGGGTGAGCTCAGGCTACAAGGATGGAGAAGCAGCCTGCCTATGGAGTGCCCATGTCCCCATTATCCTCTCCCAACCCTGCCACGATCCAGCCTCCCAAGGCTCTGAGGATACAGTTGCCGCAGATGAAGAGGATGATGAAGTACACGCATACCAGCATCCCTGGGAAGAAGGGGCCGCCATAGGCCATGATACCATCATACATGACCACATTCCAGTCCTCACCTGTCAGGATCTGGGGGTGGGAGGTCACCGTGAAGCTCTTGGGACCCTCTCCCCAACCTTGGGTCCCCCCGCCTCGCCCACCCATCCCATGATCTCCAGGTCCCACCTGAAAGACAGTGAGGAGGGCCTGGGGGAAGGTGTCAAAGGTGCTTCGCTTGGTGTGTGTCTGGTCAAAGTTGAACTTGCCCCCAAACAGCTGCATGCCAAGCAGGGAGAAGATGATGATAAAGAGGAAGAGGAGAAGCAGCAAGGATGCAATGGATTTCATTGAATTGAGCAGGGACGCCACTAAATTGCTCAGAGATGCCCAGTGCCTGCAGCAGAGATGGAGGGGGAAGGGTTGACACATCCAGTGGTGAGTCAGGAGCCGGGGCAGGGCTCCAGCTTGGGATGCACTGGGGCGGACTGGGTTAAGATGAGCTTTTGTGTCATTGTTGGAAGTGATTTTGGAGTTGGGGTGAGGTGAGAATAAGAAGTAAGGGGAAGGTTGTATTCAGGGTTGGGGTTGGCATTAGGGGAGATGAGGTTAGTATGGAGGGTATATGGAAGTTGGTGAAGCTAAAACTGGGTTTCAGGTTGGGCCTGGGGTTAGGGATTGTAGCTGGGGATGGGGTTGGGGAATATTTGGAGTTGTAGATGACTGAGTCGGGGATAAGTCTGTGGCTGAGGGTTGGGATAGAGGAGAGGATGGATGGGGATGATATTGGGGCTGGGACTGGGGATGGGTTTGCATTTGGAGATAGGCTGATGGTTATGAATTTGGGCTGTGGGGGTTGTGGCTAGTGATGGGGATGAGGCTGGGAGCTAGGAATGAGGCTGGAGGTGGGCTTGGGCTTGGGCTTGGGTTATGGGGCTGTAAATGAGCTTGTGGATGACGAGTGGTTGGTGGTTGGGGTTAGAGATGGTGTTATGGTTGGGGGTGGGGAATGGGGTTTGGGTTGGGGATGAGTATGGAGTTGAGTTTGGAGATGGGGTTGGGAATAATGTTCTAGCTGAAGTTGAGGCTGAGGAAGGGGATGGAAATGGAGTAGACACCCTCCCCAGCGGACTTTAATCTCCAGGAAGGCAGGAACTTGTGTCTGCTTTGATTCCTGGTGTTTCCCTAGGGCCTGGAAGGGCGCCTTGTATGCAGTAGGCACTCAATGGATATTTGATAAATGAATGGTGATGCGGATATAGTCATCATTGGAGCTGGGGTGGTGGCTGTTGGGGCTGTGTTTGGGGCCCCCATCCTCTCCCCCGACACACACACACACACACCTGGTGACCTTAAAGATCCTGAGGAGGCGCACACAGCGGAGCACCGAGATGCCCAGGGGCTGCATGGCGCCCACCTCCACGAGGGTGGTCTCCAGGATGCCCCCACAGACCACGAAGCAGTCAAAGCGGTTGAAGAAGGAGGAGACGTAGACAGAGGGCCCCAGACCATATAACTTGAGAAGCATCTCCACCGTGAACAGACAGAGCAACACTTTGTTGGCATACTCTGTGGGGAGAGGGGCAGGGGTGACTGGGCTAGTCAGTTTTTGTGGTGACATGTGGGGAGGTAGGGGCCATGGGGCGATCTGGGGTAGTTGGTATCCGTCCAGGCACAGGCCGGTGGCGTGGTTAGGACTAGGGATCGGGTGATTTTGTAGGTCACAGTGGGCAAGGTTCTGAGGGGCTTGGAGCTGGGGCGAGGGGCAGAGCTGGGGTGTGGGCCTCGGTCAGCCTCTATGAATACAGAAAAACTCCAATTCAAGGGTAGAGTTAGAATCTGGGCTTTAGTTGGGACTGGGGCTGGTTTGAGGGTTGGGATTAGAAGTGTACTCAGTATTCAGGTTGGGGGCTGAGATTAAGATGAATAATAGTAAGAGCTAACACTTGTAAAGTGTTAGCTTTATGTGGGCCAGGCAATGTTCTAAGCATTTTCCACTTTAACTCATTTAATCCTCCCCACCACCCCCTGAAGTGGATACTACTACTATTCCCATTTTGTAGATGGGGAAATTGAGGCACAGAGGGCTTAACTTGTCCAGACAGTGCGGTGTTAAGAGCCTGGACTTCGGAGCCAGGCTGCCTGGGTTTGCCACTCACTAGCTGAGTCCTGGGATTAGTCACTTACTGCACCTTAGTACTTAATTCACCTAAAGTTGCAGTGAAGAGAAATTGAGTGAGTACAGGTAAAGTGCTGAGAACAGAGCTTGACACACACAGCAAGTGCTATACAAGTGTAAGCTACAAGGTAGGATGGAACAGGCTAAAGTTTCTGCATTTACTTGGGTAGGAGGGCAGTATCTGGGGGTGTGGGGCACCCGAGAGATCCTGGATTGGAGCTTCTGGGGTGGAAGGAATTGGGGGCTGGGGGAGAGGGCTGGCAGGCTGGGGGGTGCACCCTGGATCTGGGTGAGCCAGATGGGCTGCCCGTAGTGCTCCGAGGCGATGGTCAGCGTGTTGAGGAAGACGAGCAGCAGCACGGCCCAGTAGCAGGCATTGGACTTCACAGCCCGCCGGCAGCGCGCCCGAAGGCCCCGGTTGGCTCGGCGGAGGCAGCGGCTGTGGGGATGGGGAACCCACCGGCTGAGATCACCTACCTAAGCCTGCCCTGGGGGGCTCAGGTGGGGGAGCCCGGCGGTCATGGGGGGCTTGGAGGGCTTGGAGGTGGGGCTCACAAAGTCATGGGGTCCAGCTGTCACACAACTTTTGCAACTCACCAGACACTGGTTTTCATGATCTTGTTTCTGGAAAAGAGGGGGATGGGAGGTAGGCATCGTCAGGGGCTGAGCGGCAGTCAGCGGCGAGGGCTGGAGGTCAGGGGCTGAGGTCAAGGTTGGAAGCTAAAGTAAGGATTGGGGTCAAGGTCTGTTCTGGGTTCTGGCTGGGTCAGGGGTCAAAGGGCTGGGGGCCCTCACAGGCAGCGTGTACAGCTGGCCAGAGCCCCCTCTTCCTCTTCCTCATCGCCTGGGGTCTCTGCCATCGAACCGCTGTCACTGGCTGGGAGGCTGGCTGTGGGCAGGGTGGAAGAAGCGGTCGGCACATGAAGATCCCAGGGCTCTGCCTTTGGCTTTCTCCTCTGCCTACCCATCCCTCCCCCTTGTCAACCTTGCTGGACCCCCACCGTGGCTGCTGGTGGAGTGCGTGGAGTGGGTGGAGTGACTGAACCAGTGCAGACGTCCTCGTCTCCTATTGGTCAGCTCTGCCAGTTGTGGCCCTGTGGGGACATGGAGGACAGTGGTGGATCACGGCCTGGGGCGGGGTTAGGGCCCCGTGTGTGTGTGTGTGTGTGTGTGTGTGTGTGTGTGTGTGTGTGTGTTCTGGGTGCAGTCTGGGAAGGGTATCTGAGTCCGGGTTCTGTGTCCTAACCGGAGGCTGGGCCTAGAGGTTTTTTTTTGTTTTTGTTTTTGTTTTTTTTGGCCGCACAGCATGGCATGTGGGATCTTAGTTCCCCGACCAGGGATCGAACCCGTGCTCCCTGCAGTGGAAGCGCAGAGTCTTAACCACTGGACCTCCAGGGAAGACCCAGGGGCCTAGAGTTGCTGTGGGCTGGGGCTGGATCTCAGGAGGGCAGCCCACATCTGAGGCATTCGTGGAGCAGGGAGTGGGCCAGGTTGGGATTGCCTACGGTGGCTGGCCTGGCCCTCTTGAGCCACAGAACCAAAGTTGCCATCAGCTGAGGGGTCCTCCATGTCCAGCTCCTCCGCCTGTGTGATCCAGTCCAGGTAGCCCCGCAGGTCCTCCTCCAGCTGCTGCTTCTCTCGAAGCTTCTGGAAGTCCCCTCGCGCTTTTGCCTTCTCCCTCTCCTTAGAGAACTCTCTGAGGGAGGAGAATAGAGGGTTAGGTGGGGGAACAACCCTGGCCCCCTTGCCATCACCTCCCAGCCACACTGACCTCCTTGCTGTTCTTTGAATATGCTAAGCACGTTTTAGCTTTGGAGCCTTTGCACTGGCTGTTCCCTTTGCTTGGAACACTCTTTCCTCAGATACCCACATGGCTCAATCTCTTTCACACTTTTACTCAGATAACGCCATCTCAAGGAGGCCTGTCCTGATTGTCCTTATTTGTAACTACAAGATCTCAGCATTCCTATCTTAACTCTTCCTTTCTTTCCATAGCACGTATTCCATATAAGACACTACACATATGTGTGTGTATGTATGTACACACACACATTTATTGTGTATGTTGCTATTGTCTGTCTCTCCCCACCAGAATGTAATATCCAGGAAGGCAGAGATTTTTGTCTCTTGTTCCATTCCTAAAACAGTGCCTCACACACAGGAGATGCTCAATGTTGATTGAATGAATGAAGGGGTATTTTAAATGGGTTTTGAAGGATGCCTAGCAGTTTGCCAGGAACAAAGTAAAGGGACAGGGGCTGAGGGGCAGGACGGAAGGCCCGGGTAGGTGTCTAGGTTCCTCACCCACTCAGGACACCAAGTACAAGGTTGAGGACGAAGAAGGATCCAAAGATGACAAGACTCACGAAATACACCCAGGGCAGCTCATACCCCATGGCATCCTGCATCTAGGGAGAGAGAGGGGGCATGCATCCCTCAGGGTGTGCGGACACTCCCGCCCGAGCTCGGTGAGGAGAGGCAGGTGCAGCTTCTGCACTGTGTGCCCGCCGTCCACCTCACCCAGTAGAGCACGTCAGTCCAGCCTTCCATGGTGATGCACTGGAAGACTGTCAGCATGGCAAAGAAGAAATTGTCGAAGTTGGTGATGCCTCCGTTGGGACCTGCCCAGCGTCCGCGGCACTCGGTCTGGTTCAGCGCACAAGCACGCCCCGATCCCGATGACGCACAGGGCGATGGGTCCTCCTCCGCCTCTACGTCTGTGGGAAGACTGGAGCTCTGGAACCCGAAGCACGCCCACCCACAGTCGTTGCCACCTTGGAGGCCCGCCTACCTGGGAAGCTCGCCTCAGGGTTCTAGATTTTTCTAAATCAAAGACAACCCTTAGCCTCTGACTGTGCTGGGTCAGGATTCTGAACCCCTGGGAAGCTGTGAAGCCCAACCACAGGGATCTGAGGAGTGGGACTGTAAACCTTGGGGCAGAATCTTGTGAATAACAGTGAGGCGTGAGCCTAGGAGCAGTCTTGTGAATTTGGGAGGGTCTCTTGAAAGAAGGGTGGGGCCAAGACTTGGGTTTGGGTGTGGATGAAAAAGACCTGACTATTTGGGACCAGTTCTGGAGAATGGAGTCTTCAGTGTGGGATAGGGCCTTAACCTGTGAGTGGAAACTTGTGATAGGGCGGAGCAATTAGCTAGGGGGGTGGTTGTAGTCTGGAATTGAGGGCGGGGTCTTGAATATGGGGGGGCGGGGTAAGACTTGTTTATCTGGGGGCGGAGCCTGAACTTGGGGGCGGAGTGTTGTGAATTTGAGGGTGTCCCCTTGAGAACAGGGTGGGGCTTAGGAGCCAATGGAAGGGGCGTATCCTGTCCCGGGGGCTGGGGTGGGCTTGCTGACCAGATCCCAGGAAGTAGCACGTTTTGTGCATGCGTCCGAGGAACAGCTCGAGCCCGATGATGGCGTAAATGATGATGACAAAGAGCACGAGAAGTGCAATATGCAGCAGCGGCACCAGCGCCTTCATGATGGAATTGAGCACTATGTGCAGGCCTGTGGGGAGCGAGGGGTGGGCAACGTAGGGGCGGGGTCAGCTCAGCGCCCCTCCCGCTCTCCCCTCCACTACCTCCAAGCCCGGGGGACGAGCCACTCACTCGGGACCCCGGACACCAGCCTCAGTGGCCTCAGCACCCGAAACGCCCGCAACGCCTTCACATCGAAGCCCCCCGGCTTCCCTCCGGTATGCGGGGCATCCCCCGGGCGTCCGGGCCCCTGCTCCAGCAGCACGCTGAACAGCCTGATGGGGGAGCACAGGACAAGGAGGCGGGGGTCAGGCGTTGGGACCCCCCCCTTCCCCCCTCCCTTCTCCTCGGAAAAGTACAAGTCCCTCTAACTGGAAATGCAAATAGGTTTAAAATATGTTAATATTCCTGATTCTGGCTGCCGAATGGAGGCAGTCTGAAGCAGTCGCTTCCCCGAGCCCCGAATTTAGCGGGCCTGAGGTGGGAAGTTGAGCTAGGGTTGGGGGTATCCCTTGCAGAGGCGCACCCGACCACGACGATGATGAAGTCGAGCAGGTTCCAGCCATTGCGGATGTAGGCGCTGGGGTGGAGCACCAGCCCGTAGGCCACGATCTTGAGCACGGTCTCCACAGTGAAAATCACCAAGAATACGTACTCCACCTGCTCCTGGGGGCGGATCCGGGGGTGGGGGGCGGGAGATCGGGAAGTTATTTGGGAGTGGGGTTTGTTTGACAGGGGGTAGGGGAAGAGGAGCTTAGCGGGGACCGAAGGGGTGGGGGGGCTGGGCAGGAGAGGGTCATCTGGGTCAGAGAGGGGCGGGGCCTGGCTGGAAGGCTTGAGGTGTGGCTCTACTGGGGCTGTATCTAGCTGGAGGCGGGGCGGGGCGGGGCTAGCCTCACCAGGTTGTGGTTGGCAGTGTTGGAGTCATCCTCTGGGAAGGGGATGTAGACCCCAAGGGCCACGCAGTTGGCAAAGATGGTCAGCAGGATGAGGATGTCGAAGGGCCTCAGGTGAACACAGTTAAGGACCCAGGCAGAGTGATCTCAGAGCCCCACATTCCCTTGGGGCCCTCTCCACCCAATGCTGACCCTTGACCCTAAGGTGACCAGCTCTGACATTCCCAGCCCCTGCCCTGACCAAAGCCTTGACTCTGACCCCCCTGGAAACCTTAGCCATCCTCAACTCTTGCTGAGATTTAGTCTTTGACTCTTGACCCCCCTGGTGACCTTCACCTTTCTCAACTCCCCCTTGAATCCAGTTCTTAATCCTTGATCCCTGCTGACCTCAGCCCTCTTCCATTCCAGCCCTGGCTTAATCCTTGACTCTTGGTACCCTGGTGACCTTCACCCCTGAGCCCTGCCCCTGGCCTTCCAGGATGCTTCCATTCCACAATGCTGATGCAGGACCGCCGCAGGGGGTTTGCCAGGGTGAGGCAGAAGAGTGCCCGGGGTGAGCGCTGGGCACTGGCCACTGCCACTGTCTTGTGCTTACTGTGCTGAGTCCTTCGCTTAGGGGTCCCCAGGCTGGATGCCCCGCCGATTTCACCACCTGATGCTGGGGGCCCAGGGCACAGCCCCCATTCGGGCCCAGGGCCTGTCCCATTGGCTGGACTGGGCTCTGGGGTGGTGTCTGTGTGGAGAAACCGAGTTGGGGGGGGAACAGGGTATTGGGGCAGTCATGGCTGCCTCCTACATGATCCTATCCCTCTGTCTGAGGGAAGGAGAGAAGAGCACGTAAAATTAGGGAAAGTTGAGGGTACCTGAGTTAAAGATTGGGGGATAAGAGTTGGGATCGGAGTTGATTGACGATAGAGTGAGAGTTTATAGGGGAGTGAAGGTGAGATTATGTTTCTAATTGAAGTAGGGTTTGGTGTTAGGTTTGGGGGGGGTAGAGCTTAAATTAGCATGGGGTAGGATTAAGTTTATAGCTGGAAGCAAATTTAGGATTAAATTTGAGTGGTAGATTTTGGGTTGGGTTTAAATACCGGTGGGAGTAAAGTGTTCTTGAGATATGATTTAGGGTTAGGACTGGATATTTGAATGAGCTGGAATTTGAATTAGGATCAAGGTTAGGTTTTAACGAGTTTGGGTGGGATCTGAGTTTTGCACTGGGGTTTTCAGCTAAAGCCATTCCCAAGTCCCTTGGCCTTGTTTCAGCCTCCAAGGGTCAGTGGGTTGGCCTGGTTAAGATACCCAGCTTTGGAGGAAACAAGCTATCTGAGTTTAAATCCTGACTCTACCACTTGGTAGCTGTGTGTGGCCTTGAGCAAATTATGTAACCTCTCTGAGCCTCAATTTCCTTATCTGTATAATGAGATGACAGTAAGAGTACCTACAATATAGGGTTGCTGTGAGGATTAAATGAGTTCAGCATTCAGAAGAATGTCTGGCACATAGTATTATTCCCATTTTGCAGGTGGAGAAATTGATGCAAAAAGAGAGGTTAAGTGATTTGATGAAGTAGCTGAATTGGGAGCCAAATCCAGGCAGTCTCTGACTCTAAGCCTTCACAACTTACTACCACCATCAAGTGTGTATTCTCTCTCTCTCTCTCTCTCTCTGGTCCTTAAAAATGGGTCTGCACTCTTTCTGGAAAGTCAGAGACCCACTCACTAACAGTGCTTATATCCAGGGGTTGGGGTTGAGTTTCGGTAACTTTAGAGCTTATGGTAAGGTCTGTATCCACGTTGGGGTTTGGACTCTAAAGGGGGTTTGCCCTCTGGTTGGTAAAGTTTGTGTTAGGATTAAGCTTGGGGCTGGCACTGGAGTTGAAGTTGGGGTGGGCGCTAGGATAGAGATCAGGGCCAGGATTGGGGTTGGGTTTCAGTTGGGATCTAAGGCTGTGTTTGGGGCTGGCTGGGATGGGAACAGGGTGATGTGATTCTGGTCTCCTAAAGGCTCTCCAGGGGTGGGGTCCTGGTGGGCAGTGGGTGGGTCAGAGGGGCTGAGGATGGAGCAGAGCCCAGGCTTGCTCCAAGGGTCTGCAGGGGTGGAAGCCTGTTCTCACCTTTCCCGCCTTCAGATGCCGCCATCCTCCTTTCGAGGTTGAAGAGCCATCTGCACACAGCCCCCCTCTCTTCCCCCAGCTTTGGAGGGATTAAGGTCACAGGGCGGGGCCATAACAGGGTCGGATGGGAAGGTGAGGAGGGGTGGAGATGGGACACTTGTGGGCCAGAGCCTGGCAACAGAAAAGGCACTGATTTAAAAAAAATATTTTTACAAAATATATACCAGCACCAGAGTCAGAAACTAAAATAAGAAAAATGATAATTGTTTCCCAACAGTACCTGAAATTCGAAGTATGTAGGAATAGACCTAACATAACATATGTGCAAGATCTCCATGGAAAAAAATTATCAAATATTATCAAGTGATTAAAGGGGACCTAAATAAATGGAGAGATACATTAAATTTACTAATTGAAGTAGTCAATATTGTGAAGATGTCAGTTCTTCCCGAAGTGATCCAGAGATTCAATGCAGTCCCAAACAAAGATCTCAAAAGGGACTTCCCTGGTGGCGCAGTGGTTAAGAATCCGCCCGCCAATGCAGGGGACACGAGCCCTGGTCCGGGAAGATTCCACACGCCGCGGAGCAACTAAGCTCGTGTGCCACAACTACTGAGCCTGCGCTCTAGAGCCCGCGAGCCACAGTACTGAAGCCCGCGCGCCTAGAGCCCGTGCTCCGCAGCAAGAGAAGCCACTGCAGTGAGAAGCCCGCGCACCGCAACAAAGAGTAGCCCCCGCTCGCCGCAACGAAGACCCAACACAGCCAAAAATAAATAAATTAATTTTAAAAAATCTCAAAAGATTTTTCCTTGAAATTTGACAAACTGATTCTAAAATGTATATTGATATACAAAAGACCTAGAAAAGCCAAAATCCTTTGAAAAATAACAAGATGGGAGGACTTGCCATATCAGATATCAAAGCTTGTTATAAAGCAAGAGTAATTACGAACAGAATAGAGTTCAGAAACTGAGTCCCACATATAGGTACACGTGATTTATGACAAACGTGGCACTACTGAGCAGTGGAGGCAGGGTAGCCTTTTTCATGAATGGTTTATATGGATGTTTACTATGTAATTATTCTCTGGAGTGCACACATATATATATAACATTAAAATAAAGCATTTATTGAATGCATGAATACTAGTGACTGTAACTTACATAGTGTTTTGTTTGTTTGTTTTGTTTTTTACAGTATTATGTATCAGGCACACATTTCAACGCTGCTTTACGTGAGTTAATTCTGTTTAATCCTAGGAAGCAGGTACATTAACAGTTCCATTTTACAGATGAGGAAACTAAGACACAGGGAAGCTATGTAACCTGCCCACGGTTGCACATTTAGCAAGTTGCAGAGCTGAGACTCAAACCTAGTCGCTTTGTGCGAAAGCCCCTGCCTTAACGTGTACACTTTTACAATCTAGAAGATGAACGCTGCCTTAAATGAATGAGTAGAGAAGCCTATCTCCGTCCCGCCCCTTCCCCCTTCCTTCCTGACATACACACACACACACTTGCGCGTGCAGTATAATCCTTTGCTCACTTGGAAGAGCGCACTGGGCTGCAGGAAAGAGAAAACAAAAAAACCCCAACCTACAACTCCCAGCAGCCATTGCACGCTCAAGCCTGCGCGCGCCCATTCACACCGGAACGACAGGCATCCGGTTTGCGCCGAACTAGGTCTCGGAACTACATTTCCCGGGTCTCCTCGCGCAGCCCGTGACACTCCTTGGACCGCGAGCAGGGAGCGGGCTTTCCACAGCTGCGCCTCTCTTGCTCGGACCCGGCCCTGGACCCAACCTCGGACTCCAACACGGCTCCACCATGGAGGAGGCGGACCGAATCCTCATCCATTCCCTGCGACAGGCCGGCACGTAAGGACACAGCCCCCGCCCACCCCGGAATGCCCACATCCGGGACTCCAAAACTCCGGACCCTGACATCTAGGGCTGCAACTTCCAGGACCCTAAGACCCTCCCTCCTCCTTACACACACACACACGCACGCACACACACACACGGGGCCTCCCAAACCCTTTGACCTCTACACTTGGTAAACCCCAAACTCCAGGACCTAGACACCTCGAGACCTTAAAACCTTGGAACCTCAAGACCCGGGATTCTGAAATCTGTGGATCTTCACATCAATACCCTGGCACTCTGACATCTGGAGATTCTAAGCCACCTTTATCCTGTGAACCAGGGAACTTAAAACTCTGGGATCCTGGCACTCAGGGACTCCAAAATCCCCTGGGACTGGATACTTGGGAACCTGCAAACCTGGTTTCCCAATACCTGAGGCTTTTAAAACCCCAGGACTCTAAAATCTGGTGGCCTTAATGCTTGGTGACCCCGACGCACAAGGACTCCTGCATTCGAGGGTCCTAAAAACCCAAGATGACAACATCTAGGGAGCTTGATTTCTGGATTGCTTGAGACTGGGTGGTCCTGATACCCAGGGACTCTGACATTTGGAACTCCTGAAAACTCCAGCCTCCCAACATCTAGTCTCAAAATCCTAGCAGGTCAGTATCTAGGGGCCTCTGACATGCAGCAAACATGATATCTGGGGATGCAGAAACCCAGAGACTATTCCACCTGGGCTCCTAGGCCTTCCCAGACCCCAGAAATTTGGGGCTTTTAGGCATAGGGAAATTTGAGATTTTTTGAACTCGGATCCCTTCCATCCACCATTCTACACCAAGATCTTAGGACCTGAGGACTCCCTCCATTCTTAGTTTTCCAAATGGAAGTCAGACAACAACACCCAGGACCTGTCTGAACTGTGGCCACCCTCCCCACCCCATCCCAGTACTAGGGCTTCCAGAAGGCAGCACGGCCCAGCCTCATCCTTGTTTCCTGACTGCTTCCCCCCACCCCCCATCGAGCCTGCCTCCTTCTTCTTCAGGGCAGTTCCTCCAGATGTGCAGACCCTGCGAGCCTTCACCACTGAGCTGGTTGTGGAAGCTGTGGTCCGTTGCCTGCGTGTGATCAACCCTGCTGTGGGCTCCGGCCTTAGCCCCCTGCTGCCTCTTGCTATGTCTGCCCGGTTCCGTCTGGCCATGAGCCTGGCTCAGGCCTGTATGGTGAGTGTCTTCCTCCCAATACACACAGCCTCTTCCTTCCTCCTTCACAAAGTCACCAAGCTCCTTTGAGACTCTTGACTTTCCTCTCTGCCGCCTCCCGTTGTGGCTTAGCGTTCATTAGTGGTTAAGGCTGCCAGCTCTGTGGTCAAACTGCCTGAGTAGTTCAGACCCTGGCTACAGCACTTGCTAACTGTGTGACCTTGCTAACTGATGCCCCTGTGGGCATCAGTTTCCTTATCGGTGAAATCGAGATGATAAAAGTAGGGTTGTCCTGAGGATTAAATGAGTTGATCCAGTTTGTGCCTGAGTTGCCCCTGGCTCCCAAATTTTGAGCTTAGCACCAAGAACTTTTCCCCCTATAGTATCCATTTACCAGTTCCTGAAAAGGCCCTGTTTTGATTCACATGCTCAGGCTGAAATTAACCACCACGTTCTCTGGTTGGCCCAGCTTGGATCACATGGTCATCCCTATAGGGCACTGTGATTGGCTGCTCCTTCAGGATCACTTGGAGTTGGGGGAGGGAGGGTTACCCAAAGGAAGATACGCTGCTTAACTAAAACAGTGTCTGCACTAAAACTTTACTCTGCCCTGTTGCAGCTTGCCTCTCGTGAGAATAACTTACATACTGTCTCTTTTGTAAATAAAGTGCCTTCTGGTGAAGCACTCATGCCTCCCCAGTACAGACCTGTGTCCAGTTACTATACCCAAGGGCTCCAAGTAAATGTCATTTCTCCTGGCTCATTAGTTCTGGGATTTTAGGCTAGTCTCTTAACCTCTTTGGGCTTAAGTTTTCTCATGTGTAAAATGGATAAGAATTGGACCTACCACGTAGGGTTGCTATGAGGATTAAAAATGAGTTCATACGTGAAAAGCTGGATATAGTAAGCTTTGTGCAAGTGGTATTACTATTATTGGATAGGCTTGATCTGGCTGCTTGTGTTCCAGCAGCTTGTGGCTACGTAATGAATGTCAACATGCCCAGCATACCCAGTATATGGTGGTAGAGGGACAACAGAGTAACTACAGCGAAACCTTCCACATAGCCCCAAGGGACTGGGTGGTCAGGTTTCTTGAATTTGTTCCTTGCTTGTGCGGTTTCTGTCTCTTAGAAATAGGCCTCAGAGCTCTACCCTTCCCTTGGCTCTCTGGTTCACCTAGCTCTCAGGAGTTCTCAGGTTCTTCTGTCTGGGGCTCTTGGTGGCCCTCGAGGCAGGCAGTCTGTCCCCTGGCCTGGGGCTGTCTTCTCGAGGATGGCACTTTATAAGGGGGAACTCGTGTCCTGTTTGG
Organism: Balaenoptera ricei; assembly: GCF_028023285.1. NCBI lineage: Eukaryota > Metazoa > Chordata > Mammalia > Artiodactyla > Balaenopteridae > Balaenoptera > Balaenoptera ricei. Next base: position 44,660,856 of record NC_082660.1, read on the forward strand.
CTAGGAGGGTGCACAGTGGGACGTGTTGAGGAGGGGCTGGGGATCAGGCTTCCCCCAGTTTTCTCTTCCTCCCTTCTCTCAGTGCTGTTTCCCACTGGATTTGGTGGTGACCTACTTTTCCTCACACTAACTTTAGCGTGAGTATGGCTTTTTCAGTGACTGAGAGGTTCACGTGATTGTCTGGCCCCAGAGCCTCGGTCTGCCCTGAGCAGGTAGAAAAGGTCTCTCTTAACCCAGCTGGGCGCTGCTCATGTAGCCCACCTTGGCTCAGCACTGCCGCCTTCTGGTGTCTGCCTCTTCATGTGCCCTACTCCTGGCACCACTTTTTGCGACTCAGCCACCTCCATACTTTAGTGTCTGTCATTTCACACACCCCACTCCTGGAGTGAGTTTCTGTATCAGTCACAGCTCTTTGATTGCAGGTGTTGGAAAAAACCCAAAGTAAAGTAGCTTAAAAGACAGTGGTTTTCACACTGTTTTGACTGTGATCCTCTGAAATAAATATATCTTACGTTGTGACCAAATACACATATGTGTGTATAATAATGATGTTTTTTGAGTGTGTGCTCTGTGCTGGGCATTGTGGTAACCTGGTGTTAACTCACTGAATTCTCGTGACAACTTTCTGAAGTAGGCACTGTGGGTATCCCTTTTCTCAGGTGAGAAAAGTGAAGCTCAGAGAGGTTAAGTGATTTGCCTGTGGTTACCCAGTTGGTAAGAAGCAAAGCTTGGATTTGCATCCACGAAATATGCTTTCAGAATCCATGCAGCTCCGGACCAGAACCCTGATGGGCCCTTTTATCCCTTAAAGCATCCACATCGGGAAAGTACTGTCAGCCCCATTTTACAGCTAGAAACTGAGCTTCTTGGTGGTTGAGTAACCGGTCCAAGGCCTTATAGCCAGTTAAGTAGCACAGGCTGGATTTCAACCCCAATCTTTTTGACTCCAAAGCCCATAGTCTCTTTTAAAAACATTATTTACTATTTTGCGTGGGTCATTTTTATCAGTCAGGGTCCAGTCCAGAGATACAAACCCCAGCAGTAATTTGAATAGGGATATTTCAATATAAAGAATTGTTAACTAGGTGGAAGATGGTTAACTACTGAAAGAGTCAAAGAAATCTCCAAGGTGTGACAGAAGTAACACAATACCTTGAGAAGTCCCACTTGCACTCCAAACCGTTCACCTCGTTACCCTTACCCGTCTGCTGTAAGGGGATTACTTTGATTAGTTTCTTGTGTGTCTTTCCAGTTTTTAAAAAATGAAGATATAAGCAAATATAAATATATATTCTTATTTCCCCCCTTTCTTACACAAAAGAGAGCATATGCCTAGTTTCTTACCTTTTTTTCCCCCTTGCCACATATCCTGGAAATCATTTCATATCAGACAATAGAGATCTTAATCATTATTTTTTCCTTTTTGCAGCTGCAGAGTAGTTCATTGTATGTATGCACTGTAGTTTATTCAACCCCTCTCCTATGCTTGGACATTTAGGGAGTTCCCAATATTTTGCAGATAATGCTGTAATGAATAATCTTGTGCATATATATTCTTGAATTGTTGGAGGCCTGTCTTCAGGGTAAACTCCTAGAAGTAGGATTGCTAGGTGGAAGGGTAAACGCATACGCCATTTTGTTAGATTTTTCCCAATCGCCTTCACTGGGATTGTTTAATTTCTGCCTTCCCAACAGCAGTATAAGAGAGGGTGCCTGTTTCCCCACAGCCTCACCCACTGCGTGTATTGTCAGAGTTTTCCCCATTCAACAGGTGAGGAATAGTATCTCTATATAGTTTTCCTCCTAGCTTTGTACTTTGAAAAACTTTCAAATTTAAGGAAAAATGAAAACAGAAAAATAACACCCTTCTCCTAGCTTTCTGTGTTGTTAACATTTTCCTCCATTCTTTTCTCTCTCTCTGGGTACACACACACACACACACACACACACACACACACACACACACACACACATTTTTTTCTGAACCTTTTGAAAGCAGCAGACATCACGACACTTCATACCTAAAACTTTCAGTGCACCTCTCCTAAGTAAAAGGGCGTTCACCAGTATAACCACAATATCATGATCCCACCCATGAATTGAATATTGATAGAGTAATAGTATCTAATATTTAGTGCATGGTCAAATTTCCTCAGTAGGTACAAAAATATCCTTTGTAGCTCTTCTTGTTTCCAACTACAGAGTCTAATCCAGGATCATACATTTCATTTCACTGTTACATTTCTAATCTTCTGTATCCAACAGTCCGCCTTAGTTTTTGTTACTTTGTTTCTTTTTACAATGCTACATGTTTTTGAAGAGTGCAGGCTGGTTGTTTCCTGGAATGCCCCACAATCTGAATTGGTCTGATTGTTTGCTCGTGACGAGATTCAGGTCTAGGGCAGGAACTCTGTGCAAGTGATAGTATCTCCCTGCCCGAGTGGACCTCAGGAGAACGTAAGGTCAGGTTGTCCCGGATCGGTGATGCTCGTGTGGGGTCTCTCCGTGTGCTTTCAATTCAAGTCTCTCTTGTAAGCAAGGTTGGACATATTTGCATATGTTTAAGGGCCGTTTTTCATTCTATTTCTGGGAATTGTCTGCTCCTGTCTTTTGCCCCTGTTACTGTTGCACTGTTGGTCTTTTTGCCTGTGTAGTTTTAGGCACTCTTTATATACTAGGCAGATTCACTCTTTGCCTATGATATGAACTCCAAATATTTTTTCCCAGCTTGTCATTACGCTTTTGACTTTGTTCACTGTAATTTTTCTTTAAAAATTTTTTCATGTATTCAGAAATACCCATCTTCTCTTTCATGGCCTCTGGATTTAGAAAGGCCAGAGCTTTAATTTTATTTTTTTTAAAAATGTTTATTTATTTATTTTGGTTGCGCCGGGTCTTAGTTGCGACACAGGAGACCTTTGCTGAGGCATGCGGACTCTCAGTTGTGGCACGCACGCCACAACTAGTTCCCTGACCAGGGATCGAACCTGGGCCCCCTGCATTGGGAGCGTGGAGTCACACCCACTGGACCACCAGGGAAGTCCCCAGAGCTTTAATTTTTAAAGCTCTGAAGGCCTTGGTGAGCCAAGGGTGAGTTCAGAGGGTGGTGGTTGGTGAGAGAGTGGGAGCGCTTGTGGTCTCAGCCCTGGGCTCCCAGGACAGGAGGATCCTGCCTGCCCGACTGATAGCGGCCACCCTTCCCCACCCCCAGGACCTGGGATATCCCTTGGAGCTTGGCTATCAGAACTTCCTCTACCCCAGTGAGCCTGACCTCCGGGACCTGCTTCTCTTCTTGGCTGAACGTCTGCCCACTGATGCCTCTGAGGACGCAGACCAGCCTGCAGGTGTGGGGTGCCTGGGGCGTGGTGGGGGTGAGGGAGAGGGTGTTGTGGGGGCTGAGAGAGGTGGAAGTGGTGAAAAGGTTGATTGGTGGGGGGGGTATGTGTCTTCAGGAGAGCTAGGTGGGAGGACTGGGGCTGGGAGAGGGGATGCAGGGCAGGGGGAAGGGAACTGGGGCTTGGGCTGACCCAGGTGGGGAGTTGGTGCTGGAAGGGGCCTCTCTGCCTCACCTCCTGCCTTGCCCCTGCCTCGCTCACTCCACTCTAACCACACCAGGCCACTCCGGCCTCAGGGCCTTTGCATCTGCTGGCTTACTCACACAGATAGCCTCATGGTTCACTCCCTTACCTCTTGGAGGTTCCTGTTCACATGTCACCTCAGGGAGGCCTTCCTTGGATTGCCTTGTTTAAAATTATATCTTCCTCTCAACGGTCCTTATCTTCCTTTCCTGATGACCACCTGACAGTCTTCTGTATTGTACTTACGACCTTGGTCATGCTCTCCTCTACCTGCCTCCACAGGAGGGCAGGAGGATATTTATCAGTTTGTTCACTGAAGTAGCCCAAGGGTCTAGAATGGTGACTGGCACAGAGTAGGTGCTTAATAAGTGTTTGTTGAATGACTGAGTGTGAGAATGATAGCTACATAGATATGTATCTCTGGGGGGCAGTCAGGCTGCTTTCCCAGGTTATGCATTTTTGGAGTTGTGGCACTGTCACCTGATTGACACTCCCTCCCCACTTCCCTAGGTGACTCAGCTATCCTCCTCCGGGCCATCGGGAGCCAAATCCGGGACCAGCTAGCCCTGCCCTGGGTCCCACCCCTCCTTCGCACTCCTAAGCTGCAGCGCCTCCAGGTGGGACCCCTCAACTCATGTCAACATTGCTTGTTGCTGCGTTGCCTGCCTTGTCCCCATTTGGGTGCTCAGGTTTTTGGCCCCCTCCCACTGGTGCCCCCGTCACGATTCATCCTAGAGGTCTGACTCTGCTCTCTCACCAGGGCTCGGCCCACCAGAAGCCTTTCCATGCCAGCAGGCTGTTCATGCCTGATTTGCTCTCCAGAGGAGGTGAGGATGAGGCTGTGGAGAGGGGCTGGGGGGAGGGGTAGAGGTGGGCCTAACTGCATGGTGAGGCAGGAGGGCTGGCTGACTCTGTTGCTGCCTCCAGAGCCCCGGGAGTTCCAGGCGAGTCCCTTGCTGCCACCAGCCCCCGCCCAGGTGCCCCAGCCTGCTGCGAGGGTGGCCTCGCTCCTCGAACGCCACGCCATCCAACTCTGCCAGCACACGGGCCGGGACCGCCCCAGGGATGAGGACTGGGTCCACCGGCCATCCCGCCTCCCCGTCCAGGTACTGCCCAGTGCTTGGTCCCTGCTGACGAGGTCCCTGCTCACTGTGGCTCCCATTTCGTCGTCTCCCGTTAGTCCTCTGCCCCTCTCCTTTCCCCACTTCATCCCTCTCTTCCGTCATCTCCTCTCTGTGTGCAACTACCTGGCTCCCTGCCTGAAAGAACGCTGGAGTCAGAAAGGTTGTACAAGTCAGTATGGCCCCTCGGAGCATCGGCTTCCTGCTGTGAGACACGGGTGGTGATACTGCTCTCTTCTGAGGGCGATGTTCCACCGAAGGACGTGCACAGGCAGCCAGAGCTGTCAGGATCTGCCCCCTTCCTCCCTGTTTCTACTGCCTTCTTCCTGCCCCTGATTCGCTCCCTCTTTCTCTGTCTGCCGTCATCACCGATGTGTGGCCTCCAGATCTCTGCACCGTCTCTTCTCATCACTGGCTTTCTCGTTCTGTGGTTTTGCTGCCCCTCTTTCTCTCTCCCCACCGCTGTCTCCTCGTTTCTGTGTCTCTGCCTCTGTCTTCCTCTATATCCGCCTCCATCTCCCCTCTGTCCACCTCAGTATCTGTCCCCATCCCCTCCCAACTTTGTCCACCTCTGTAGCTGTCTCCTTCCGCCTCCTCCGCTGCCATTTTTTCTGTCTTTATCTTTTTCTCTCTTTCTTAAACTTACAGGCATTTCAAATACAGAAGTAGAGAGAATAGTCTCATAAACTCTATGTCCCTGCCATCCACCTTCAATTATAAGCCTTTTGTGGGGATTCCCTGGCGGTCCAGTGGTTAGGACTCAGTGCTTTCACTGCTGAGGGTCCAGGTTCAATCCCTGGTCGGGGAACTAAGATCCTGCAAGCCGCGAGGCACAGCCAAAAAACGAAAAAAAAAAAAAAAAAGATATAAGCATTTTGCCAATCTTTCCTCATCCCTTCTCTAACTTTTTTTTCTGTAATATTTTAAAGCAAGTCCCAGACATCATATCATTTTAACTCTAAATACTTAAGCAGACATCTCTTAACTCATAAGGGCATTCACTTTTTAACACAACCCCTGGGCCATTTTCACACCTAACAGAATTAACAGTGACCTCTTTTTCTTTTGTTTTTTTTTAAAGCTTTGTATATGCATTTTATCTTTTGAACCAGAACCTATTACATCTTTTTTTCCCCCTAAATTTATTTATTTATTTATTTATGGCTGCGTTGGGTCTTCGTTGCTGCGTGTGGGCTTTCTCTAGTTGCAGTGAGCGGGCTTCTCATTGCGGTGGCTTCTCTTGTTGTGGAGCATGGGCTCTAGGCACGCGGGCTTCAGTAGCTGTGGCACACGGGCTCAGTAGTTGTGGCTCACGGGCTTCAGTAGTTGTGGCACGCGGGCTCAGTAGTTGTGGCTCGCGGGCTCTAGAGCACAGGCTCAGTAGTTGTGGTGCATGGGCTTAGTTGCTCCGCGGCATGTGGGATCTTCCTGGACCAGGGCTTGAACCCGTGTCCCCTGCATTGGTAACAGTGACCTCTTAATACCATCCAACACTTGAGTTCATAATCAGATTTCTCCAGTTGTCTCAAAACTGCCTCTGTTCTCATGTCTCTCTCTCTCTCTCAATTCCACTCTGCCTCCGCCCCTTCTTTGCCCAGCACCTCTGACTCGGTTTCCGCTCTGTCCCCACATATCTTTTGAGTGTCGGTCTCTAATTTGGGGGCTGCAGGCTTACTTCTCTCCCTTCCCACAGCCTCCTCCAGTTCAGGGAGCCAGTGGGTAGAGAGAAGCAGGGCTGAAGAAGAGGAGGCCCTGTCCTCAGGGAGCTCCCAGGCCTGTGGACCAGGAGAGTGGGTCCGGGCCCCCTCGTGGGAGAGGCTGGATGGCTGGTGTGACTTGGGGGTAGCACCTTGTCAAGCGGCTCCCTGGTGGAGGCGGGGCCTTGGGTACCCAGCAGGCCTCCACACTCTTCCACTGTTTCTAGGAGGATACTCGGGCTCAGCGGCAGCGGCTGCAGAAGCACCTGGCTGAGCATCTGCGCCAGACCTGGGGCCGGCCAGGGCCCCCCCAACAAGCCCGAGACCTGGGAGAGCTGCTGCAGACCTGGGGTGCTGGCGCCAGGACTGGTGCTCCCAAGGGCTCCCGCTTCACACATTCAGAGAAGTTCACCTTCCATTTGGTGGGTGGGCCTGAGTGGGCCTGGGGCATGCTGATGGGGCCAAGGCGGTATTGCTTTATGTACACACACCACATTTTATCCATACAGGGGCCCGTGTTCCCACCGGGCCTGCCCTCTCCCCACGGGGGGTGGGCACCCAGAACGGTCCCCTGGCTTCTTGGGAACTTCCGTGGAGAAAGGGTAGAGGGGTGGGAACTATGTAAGCGTGTAGGGCTGCTCTTTGTGCAAACCCCAGCTTTTCCTGGGCAGCTTCCTCTGGACGTATCTTCTCTCCTTGGATGGTCATCCAGAGGGGCCCTCATCCTTCTCATGGGCAGATGGGCAAGAGCTGTGTCAGGGTCAGGGAGGTTTCTTTATGAGCAAACACTCCAGTCTAAGGTCACAGAGAGCGCATTGATCCTCACACACATTCTGACAGCCGTCAGTGGTACAGTGGTACTGTACCTGGGTATCGTGCTGGGAGGGTGCTTTTGGGGGGTGTTGAGGCTGGGCTGTGAGGGGCAGGGCTTTCCCCGACAGCCAGGACGCTCCTTTCTCGCTCCCCAGGAGCCTGAGGCCCAGGCGGCCCAGGTGTCAGATGTGCCGGCCACCTCCCGGCGGCCTGAACAGGTGAGCAGAGCAGTGGTGGGGCGGGGGAGGTGTCCTGGGCCCTTGGCTGTCTACTGGGCCTGACACCCCCACCCCGACTGCCTGTGCCTCCCAGGACATGTGGGCAGCTCAGGAGCAGGAGCTGGAGTCTCTTCGGGAGCAGCTGGAGGGAGTGAATCGCAGCATTGAAGAGGTTGAAGCCAACATGAAGACCCTGGGAATCAGCCTTGTGCAGGTGGGTGTGGGAGAGGGTCTGCCCACCGGGGTCAGGTCACAAGTCTGGCCTAGACGGCTTAGAGGGACTTGAGGGGGTACTCTGTAGAGGTCTGCAGTTGTCAGAAGGGTTCATGGGAGACACTGGGGACCTGTGGGCCTCTTGAGGGTTCAGGAGAATCAGTGGGAGTGAGAGGGCGATGTAGGGTTGGGGGTGGGGGTGGTGTCGGACCTGCAGGGGTTAGAGGTGCCTTGGTGTCTGTGAGAATCGAGAGGGGTGTAAGTGTCCGTGGGCCTCTGTAGGGGCTCGTGGGGCTCATCAGGGGTCCTGGGGAGTCAGTGTGGAGGTGGAGGGGTCAGAGGGGCCTGTGGGTGCCTGTCACTGCTTATAGGTCTCCGTCGCTATCAGGAGAGGTCCGAGGGGCCCCTAGGGCCCCTAGAGGGATGTGTTGTCATCTGAGGGGCTTGGGCTAGGCCAGGGCTTTCCAGGCTCAACGGGGGCTGGGAGGTTGTGGTGCGCGTGGGGCTCCCCCACTGACTGGGAGTGGGGATCCCGGGTGCCAGGTGGAGACCGAGTGTCGGCAGAGCAAGCTCAGCACAGCGGAGCATGAGCAGGCCCTGCGCCTGAAGAGCCGGGCGGTGGAGCTGCTGCCCGACGGGGCTGCCAACCTTGCCAAGCTGCAGGTGGGGCTGGCGCTGAGGCTGGGCTGGGAGGGTCGGAGCTGGATGGGCCCAGCCTGTGTGACATGTAGCCCCCCTGCCACCACCCCCAGCTCGTGGTAGAGAGCAGTGCCCAGCGGGTCATCCACTTGGCAGGTCAGTGGGAAAAGCACCGTGTTCCGCTCCTTGCTGAGTACCGCCACCTCCGAAAGCTCCAGGACTGCAGAGAGGTAGGTGGTGGGGTCCGGGGCCGTGGGTGGGGCGGGTTCGGTCCCTCCCTAGGGGGCTAGCCCTGCGCTCTGCCTCACTGCCCTCTACCCGTGGGGTCCTGGCAGCTGGAATCCTCTCGACGGCTGGCAGAGATCCAGGAGCTGCACCAGAGTGTTCGGGCAGCTGCTGAAGAGGCCCGCCGGAAGGAGGACGTCTATAAGCAGCTGGTAAGGCCTGTGTGGGGGCCCTGGGCCGCTCAGAGCCGGAGAGGTGTCGGTGCTAAGGGAGCACCTGCTGTCTCTGCCTAGATGTCAGAGCTCGAGACCCTGCCCAGAGACGTGTCTCGGCTGGCCTATACCCAGCGCATCCTGGAGATTGTGGGCAACATCCGGAAGCAGAAGGAAGAGATCACTAAGGTACGCCATCGTGGCCGGGGAGGGTGGGTCATATGGGTAGATACGCCCAAGGGGCGGATGTGTGTTGCCGGGCTACACGGGGACCTCACACCCTCTGAAAGTCAGAGCTATCTGGCCACACCCAGACACGGAACAGCCCCACACAGTCCACTGCAGCCGCCCCTGACCCTGTCTGGATGGGACAGCATAAACGTGAATGCCCTCAGCTGGCTGGCCGCCCGCCCCAGACGGGCTCACGGCTACCCTGGTCTCTGCCAGATCTTGTCTGACACGAAGGAGCTTCAGAAGGAAATCAACTCCCTGTCTGGGAAGCTGGACCGGACGTTTGCGGTGACTGATGAGCTTGTGTTCAAGGTGTGGGGCAGGCCGGGCTGGGCGCGGGGGTGGGGTGGGCCTGGGCCCTGTGGGAGAGGGTGGCCTTGTGGGGGCCTGGAGGTGGGGGTGGGGTAGGGGCGGGGTGAGGCGGGAACAGCCCACTGACACCTTCAGGGTCTCCTCTGTCTGGTCAGGATGCCAAAAAGGACGATGCCGTTCGGAAGGCCTACAAGTATCTCGCTGCCTTGCATGAGGTGAGGGGAGAAGCGTGCCTGGGGGCTGGCTGGGGTGGGGCCAAGTTGGGGTGCAAGCCTTCTGCTCCTGCTGTCCCCAGAACTGCAGCCAGCTCATCCAGACCATCGAGGACACGGGCACAATCCTGCGGGAGGTTCGAGACCTTGAGGAGCAGGTGAGGCCCGGGGGTGGGAGGGCTAACCAAGGCAGGCCCGGGATCAGCTCCTCGGTTTATGCCAGGAGAGGCTGTGGAACCAGACACAGCCTGTGTCTGGAGTTGCAGCCCTGCCCCTTAGTCGCTGTGTGTGTGACCTGGAACAGCCCAGTGGCCTGCTCTCACCCCCTCCTTCCCCCTGAGGGTCCTCACGCCTGCCTCCTAGGGCCGTTGGCAGAGGGTTCAGCTCGAGTATGTGGTGGGCGATCCTGCCACATAGCAAAGGATGCTTTAGGTGGACGGATGACATGTGCAAAGGCCTGGCGGTGGGACAGAGCAGGCTGTTATTGGAGGGGGTGGGAGGAGCACGGGAGGGGCCCTGGGTGGCTGTGATGGGGTAGGGGTGGTGAGCAGGAGCTGGGAAAGGGGCCCAGCACGCTGAAGGGCTGCGATTCGCATTGCCTTAGATTGAGACGGAGATGGGCAAGAAGACCCTCAGCAACCTGGAGAAGATCCGTGAGGACTACCGAGCCCTTCGCCAGGAGAACGCTGGCCTCCTGGGCCGGGTCCGTGAGGCCTGAGCAGCCCCCAGCAGAGGTCTCCCCTGGGCCTCAGGCAGGGATTTGGGGTGCTGGGGGCACTGGCCAAGCACTGGCCTGGGCCATGCCCTCTGCTTGCGGTCCAGTTCCTCCTGCTGTAGCCTTGGCCCCAGACCCTCGCCCACCTGACCCCAACCCTTATCTGGGGCGATCATCCAGAGTGTGGGAGCTCAGCTGCAGTTTATTGCAGAGGGCACTGGGGGTTGGGGCCTTGGATCTCAAATAAATGAGGGGCTCTGTCTGCAGTCTAAGCTGAGGCATGGATGGGGGCACAGGGCACAGGGCTCAGGATGGGGGAGGGGGCGGGTGGCAGGTGAGACACTGGGTACATTTGGTGAGTCGGTGTGCATGGCCCTGGGTGTCTGCGTGGGACTCAGGAGGCCCACTGGGGTGCTTTGTGGGTGCGCATGCGTGAGACATGCAGGTGAGTTCAGAGGGTCTGTGTGACCGAGCGTCTGTGTCGGGAGCTGTGTGATACCGTGCGTGACCAGCATGTGTCTGTGTGGCTTTCTGGGACCTGAGATCCTGAAGGTACCGAGGCTGCTTCTGTGCGGGTGTCTGGGCACGCCCCGTGTGACACTGCACCAGTGGGCCTGGAAGCTGGCTACGGGTGTGTGCTTTGGGGTATGTGGGTTGACAGGACTGTGCTCAGGTGTGACTGTTTGTGTGACTGCGGATTTGAGGTGGTGTGAGTGTACTGAGGCAGGCTCTTCGTGTTTTGGGGTTTGTATTGAGTCCAAGGGACAGGATTGCTACTCTCTGTGTCCTTTCCAGCCCTAAGGTCATCTGTGAGAGCGACTGAGGCAGGCTGTGTGTGTGGTCGGTTGTGAAGGCTCAGTTTGGCTGGAGGGCTGGTCGCAGGGGGCTGGGGCGGGGGTGTGGGGTTGGGGCCGGGGTCCCTCTGAGCAGCCTTGGTGCAGAGCATGTGATCCAGGAGGGCGGTCAGCTGGGGAGCAGGGTCCCTGGCCAGCAAGATGGTGCACACCTTACTTCTTGGTCCCTGCAGGCACGTCCAGGGCCGGTCACCCCTGCCTCCAGCCACTTCTACTCCCCCGTTTTGGCCCCTGTCCTTCTTTCCTTGGCTTTGAGGTCAGGAGCCGGGTGTGGGGTTGGAACACCTGCTGGGCCTCTGGCTCCTCTTCTTGCGGAACTCAAACTCATCCACGGTCCACACGGCCCCCTTCTCGCTCTCCACGCGCACGAAGCACTTGTGCAGGCTCAGGTTGTGGCGGATGGCATTCTGTGGAAGGAGGGCCAGCCAGCCGGGCCGGGGATGTTGGGGAGGGGAGCAGGCAGGCAGTCATCCTCTGAGGCCAGCAGTCCCCACCAAAAATCGACCTCCTGCCCTTTCTCAACATGCCTACAAGCCCAGTCCCAGGCCCACCCGTTCCTGAACTTGACCCAGCACCGCAGTGGCATTTGAGGCCCTCCCAGCCACTGCCACCTCCGGAGGTGCTCACCTTCCAGGTGGCAGGGTGGTTTCTGAAGAAGGCGAACATGCGTGTGAACCAGTGATAGATCTCGTTGAGTGTCCGCTGCTTCTCGGGAGCCTCCAGGATGGCCTGGAGGTTAGGGGGTGTGGGGGTAAGGGGAGCCGCTCCCCCAGATTCGGACTGAGAGGGGCACTGGCCCACCTTGGGCCTTCTGACCTGGGTGAAACTGTGGGGTCGGGGGAAGGAAGGGAGATGGTGTGGGGTGACAGGTCAGAGACAGGGTTAGAAGCGGGGTGAGGGTAGGGCTGGGATGGGGTTAGGTAGAGGATCAGGGCTGAGGTTGGAGTGGGGTCTGCTTCAGGGTTAGGGCTAGAGTTAAGTTAAATTTCTGGGGTGGAGTTGGAGTTCTCTGTGGGAGTGAGGTTTCAGAGTTTGGGAAGGGTAAGGGCCAGAGAGTGGGGTCCAGTTAAGGATTTGGAAGGGGTAAAGGACCAGGCAGAGTTAAAGGTCAGGGAAGTGGCTGGTTAAAGGTCAGGCTGGGGATGAACCGGGGTGAGTCGAGGGGTGGGAGGACACGTTGCATTAGGTCAGGAGTCAGAGGTGGGCCTAGTTACGTAGTTATTTTATGTGTCAGGGATGTGGTTAGTTTCAGGGTCAAGAATGAGGTTGACTGTGTGTGGTCCTTAAGGGTCAGAGCTGGGATTAGGTGTGGAGTGAGGCTAAGGGTCCGGGAATTTGATCTGCTTGGATTTAGGAATGGAATTGTGTCAAGGGTCAGTGATCATGGCTGCGGTGAGGCTCCAGGTTGGGATGGGGCTAGGTAGGTGAACGGGTGGCATTGTGTAGGGTTAGGTGTGGGCCTAGGATAAAGGTCCGGGCGGGCTCTGGTGAAGCCTCTGGGAAGGCATTAGGGGGATGAGGAGGAAGGGGTTGGGATGGGTCAGGTGTTACAAGGAAGGGGTTAGGGATTGGGGTCTAGGGGGGAATGTGTTGGCAGACTAGGGTACGTCTGGGCTGGCGAAGGAGTTAGGGTGTACCTGGGGCGGGTGTAAGGCAAGGGGAAGAATTCAGGCTAGTTTGGGGGCTATTTATAGGCCCAGGAGGCAGTTAGGTATGGAGTTGATGTGGCCATCAGGAAGGGGGTGTGTTGAAGGCCAGCTTTTAGCTTGCACTGGCTTGGATGGCAGTTTAGTTGTGGGTTTGGGGGCAGGTCTGGGGTGAAGATGGGGGATCACATCTGAGGCGTGGGTTTGTTCATGGAGGAGCCCGCCTGGGGGTGCTCAGAGAGAGGCAGGTCCTCCACCCCGCCCTCTCTTCCTTCTCCTCAGCCCGGCACTCTGCTTACCCAGCGGATGAGGGTGGCATAGGTGAAAGGGGGCCGCATGTTGTGGAACTTGAAGTAGTCCATGTTGTGGAAGAACTCTGTCAGAGGTACAGAGGGATCAGGCCCCATCTGGGAACTCCTCGCTCCCTCTCCCACCCTCTGCTTTCGACCGACCGGCTGTCGAGTCTGCACGCCTGAAATCCCACCGTGAACACCACTTTCCAGGATCACAGTCACTGTTTGCTAAGCACTTGACATAAATGATATCATTTCCCCTTTGCACCGCTCCCACCAAAATGGGGCTTATTCTCCCAAGGTTTAAAAGAAGTGAAGTAACTTCCACACCAAATGGATGTAACTGGTTAAATGGCGGAGTCAGGATGGCACTCAAAGGCCCTAATCCCTGTTAAGCCCACAGCCCAGACCTTGCGGGTAGTAGGGGATTGGTGAGCTTGGGCGAGTCACCCTGCTTTTCCTTGGTGGGGAGAGGGAGAGTCCCTGGGAATTACTAAGCTAGCTCCCTCCCTTCTGATGACCAAATGGAGTAGCTGAAGCCCAGAGTGAGTGAGCCCTAATCCCCAGGGGAGACAGGGCTAGGACTAGACATCTGAGACCACAATGGGGGCTTGGAGGCCATGGAAATCCAGAGAGGAAGCTTTTACGAGCAGTTGCCAGTTTCCAAAGGCTGGGTGGCAGTGGTGGGGAGGAGCAGTCCCCCGCCCAGTACCAGTCAGGGAGATGAGGGGCTCAGAGGGCACCACGTAGGGCACCACGTAGGGCACGGACCATCCTTACCTGGGATCGTGCTGTTTGCATGGCTGCCCCAGAGGTGCCTCCGCACAGCAAACAGGCCTTCAGGGGCCTCTTGGGGACCCGGCCAGGCTGGGACAGTGGTGCCCGGGGTGCCAGTGGCTACGATACAGCAGGAGCCCTTGTCGGATGATGCCTGGGGGAAGAGGGAGAGGCTGGTGACCCAGAGGCTTAAACTTGCCACTTTAGTTTTAAATAAGTGTTTTTAAAAGTAAGGGCACCCTCTTCTCAATTCCACTCTGATGTAGAATCCCACAAAGCAGCACGAGCCGTATTTATTAAAGTGCGGGTGTGGACACTAGTGTGTGTAGCACACCAGTGCCAGGGCCACGAGCTAGGGTTGAATTGGGCTCCTCTGCTACCCAACTGCGACCTTGGGAAAGTCACCTAAGCCTCCCTGGCCTCAATTTTCCTCATCTGTGAATTGGGGATGATAGTAATACCTACCTCACCATGCATCATGGGGATTAAATAAGTTAACATCACGAAAGTGCTCACAAACAGTGCCTGACACCCAGGGCTAGCTTCTGTGTGATCTCTGAAGGTCCCGGGGCCCTGCACTTTGTTTAGTGCTCTGCGGTCATCATTTTGAAATCTGAGCCCCGCGATTTCATTTTGCACTGGGCCCTGTGAGTTATATAGCTGGTCTTGCCAGCGGTACACAGTCTGCATTCAGTGTTGGGCGATTTGCTGTCGCTTTGCAAACTCAAGATCATGATTTGGGATCTTAAGGTCAGAGGGTTTGTAAGTAGAAAGGGACAGATTCCTAGGTCTGGGCATGTTTGGAGCTGGGGACAGGGGCCCAGAGATCCCAGGGCCTGGGTGCAAGGATAGGTCCCCTGCCCCCTGCAGGGCCCCTCCCCTGCTCCCCAGCAGTCTGTGCCACCTGTGGGCCTGGGGTGGCTCACCGTGGATGGAGCCTTGGTTGGGGCCATCTTCCCAGCCAGGTGGGCTTGCATAGCACCCAGCTTCTCCTTCTCCAGCACCAGCTGTGAGGACAGGCACAGAGTGAGGCCTCAACCTGGTCCTTCTCTGCCACATCTTTGCACAGGCTGCCCCCTTCCTTCCTTCATGCCAGCCCCCATCCTGGGTGAGCTGGGGTCGGTCCTGGCACAGGGTGGACGTACGGTTCACCCACCGCCACCCTGCCCCCGCCCCCCCCATGTCACCTGTTGCTCCAGAGACTGCACCACCTCCCTCTGGAGGAGACACTGCGCCCTGCCCTTCTCATCCAGGAGATGGTCTGCCTGGCAGTGCCTGGGTAGTGGAAAGAGCCCATGCGGGTGACCATGGCGAGCCTGGCTTCCCGGCTCAACATTCCTAGTGGGAAAGGCTCAGACCCTCTGGGAGGAAGGTCTCTCCTCAGAGCCTCAGCCTCCCTCCCCTCTTTCTACCTCAGTCTTCCTTTCACACCTGTCATTCCTTCAACACATGCTACTTGGCATCTACTGTATGGCCAGGGTGCTGGAGATGATGATGGAAGGTTAGTGAGCTGAGAGTGGGAAAGGCATTCCAGGTGGAGAGTACAGCTTGTGCGAAGGCCTGGTTGTGAAGAGGACGGGATGCACCGAATTGCCACTGATAGTTGGGTATGGTTGGAAAAGTGTGTGTGTGTGTGTGTGTGTGTGTGTGTGTGTGTGTGAGAGAGAGAGAGAGAGACAGTGATGGGGCTGAGAGGAGGCAGCGATAGCCATTGTGAGGATCTGGGACTTTGGGGATCAATAAAATCAACAAAAGGCTGGTGTGTTGGCATGAGGGGGTGAATTGTGGATTCCGGAGGCTGGCTGTCACTCAGGAACTGGGTGATCTTGATCAAGACACTTAACCTCTTTGGCCTCAGTTTCTTTGTCTGTAAAATGGAGGTAAATCATAGCACACACCTCTCTTATGATGCCCCCATTATACAGATGAGGAAACCGAGGCTCCAAGAAACTAAGTAACTTGCCCAAGGTCACAGAGCCAGTGAGTGATGGAGCCAGGATCTGAACCCGCAGTCTCAGCTTTTGCCTCTTTCATATTACCCCCTATCGGGATGAGGCCTGAGCTGAGACCTGCACCCCAGACCTCCTCCCACAAACTGGGGCCCCCCTGGACTGGAACGGGCCTGACCCACTCACTTGAGGAAGTCCTCTGGCTCCTCGAAGACCTTCTCACATCCGGGCCACTTGCAGACACCATTTGCTAGCAGTGAGTAGGAGCCCTGGGGCATGGTTGAAAGGGTGCTGGGGGGACAAAGTGTGTCAGAGGAGGGGATGGCAGGGCAAGGGTCCTTCCCAGCCCTGCACACTGACCTGTCCTTCCTGGGCACACCGGGGCTTGGGAAGGTGCAGAGCAGTGCTGGCTCCCTGGACACCCATTCCAGGCTGGCCACGTTGATCCCTGCAGGTGGGGACAGGGCACCTCTGGGGGCTGGGGGCCAGGCTCTGGAGCTCGGCCCACAAAGCCTCTCATTTTGCCCTTCCCACCCTCCTGAGCTTTGCAGGCCCAGACTCCCAGGGGGCTCTGTGGTCCCTAATCTCCAAGGCTACTGGTGGAGCAGCTCAAAGACTGCGCTGACATTTCGACTAACTTTGCAGAGATCTGTGGTTCCGTGATTTTGACATTCTGTGTCTTTAAGGTTCTGAGCCTGACATTTTTTAGAGGTTGGAGTTTCCAAGATGATAAGACCTGACACCTCTGGCCTCCTGAGGGCCGCAAGTCAGCAGCCCACACCACTTATGTTCAAGGATTGGGGGCTCTGGGCTTCTGTGGAGCTGTGGGGTACAGTGTTACCAGGTGGCAGGCCGGGCCGGGCCTTGAGGGAGAAGACCCCCGTAGCAGCAGTGGGTGGCGGGAGGCTGATCATAGCTGGGCTGTCCAGTGGGCGCACCTGCAGCACAGGGGTCCGGGCATGGGCATCCACCGTTGAGAGCTAGGGGCACATGGGGTCCATTTCAGCCAGGTCCTCTCCCCAGTTCTCCCGCCTGCTCCCTCCTCCCTGCCTGTTCTGGGTTGGTACCTGGTGCACAAAGTGTGGCCTGTCCTGGAGGAGCGCCTGCAAGTGGGGCGAGGGACCCAGCCGTGCTCCAGAGGGTGCCACCATGACGAGGGGCACTGTGGGCAGCTGGGGAAGGCAGGCGGGTGAGATGCCATCCTCATGTTCACTGTTCTACACGTCTAACCCATATACTCCTCACCACGACCCCACGTACTAGGCAGAATGACCAACCCCATTTTACGTATGTGGAAACTGAGGCTCAGGGAGATTGGGTGACTTTTTCAAGATCAAACAGCTAATAAGTGGCAGAGCTGGCCTCCATCCTGTCACCTCACCTCCCTGGGCCCCAAGCCCTCTGTCACAGGGGGATGGAGACACACATGGCTATGCCTGTGGGACCTTGATAGGGTCTCCTATCCTGAGACAGGGATTGGGAGGTTGCGGAGAGCCTCGAATCTCTGAGACCTGCTAAGTGGGGACTTTCTTGGCCCCGTGACATCTGCATAAGTCACAGACGTGCCTGGGACCCAGAAAACCACTTCCTGTGCCCCAGCTGGGCCCCCCGCCCAGTGCCACAGTAAAGGTCGGCACCTATAGGCCCAGGTACCCCACCCTGCCTGCCCCATCCTGGGCCCTAGGCCTCACCTGCAGCTGCGATGGTGGCATGGGGTTCAAGGAGGAAGAGGAGGCGTGAGCCCCACCTCGGAGGTCCCGGCCCTGGAAGGTTGTCCCCGGACCCTTGGCTCCCAGCTGGTCTGAGGCCTTGGGTGCAGCCCTCCAGCTGGGCGAGGCTCCTGGGGATGGGCTGAGTACCAAGGAAGGGGCCAAGGGCTTGGCTGGCCTGGGGTTGGGCATTGGGTCCTTGTCCAAGGGCAGGCTGCGGGGACACAAGGGGAAGGAGTTACAAATGTGCTGGCGTGTGTGTGAAATGCTCAACCATCTGAACCATGTGGACACCCCCTCTGGTCAGAGCAGGCATTGGCTGGGGTGTGTCCCAAAGGGGCCCCAGCTCTGGTCACGTGTGTGCACGTGTGCACACACATACTCGGTGTCAGGAGCACTGGCGTGCCTGTGTCTCCAAGCACACCCCATGTGCTTGGACCCAGCGCACAGTGTGCCTGTGCACGCTGGCACAGGCCTGGTGGGGAGGTGTCCTCCCTGAGGGTGGTGGGGAATCCGGGGTGGTTTGCGGGGCCTCAGCCAGGATAGGTCTCAGCACCTGAGTGGTGCTCTTCAAGCCTCAGCCCTCCTGTCCTCCCTGAACCCAGTATAGGCCACACAACCTTTGCTGATCCCACGGGGGCTGCTTTCTGATTTTCTCCTGGGAGCATTGTTACCCCAGTGACGGGCATATCTGGGAGTGAAAGGGGGGCATGGACTCAAAAGATCCCTCTGGCTGCTGTGAGGGGGGCAGACTCTAGAAAGGTGAGGGCAGAAGTAGGGGGACTAGTGAGGAGACTACTGCAATAGTCCAGACCAGGATGATGGCAGTGGAGATGGTGAGAAGTGGGTGGGTTCTGAGTTAATGTTTCGAAGGTGGAGTCAGGAGAATTTGCTGGCAGCTTGGATGCGGAGGGTGAGAGAGGGAGGGTCAAGGTGACTTCTGGGTATTAGCTGAGCAGCTGGAAGGACAGAGCTGACATGACCTGAGATGGGGGAGCAGGGTTGGGGGTGGTGATCCAGGTGTGGAGGGACATGACGACTCTGGTGTTAGACATGCAAGTGGCAAGGCCGAGTGGAAGCTGAGTACAGGAGTCTGGAGCTTAGATGGGCATCTCCATCTGAGATCATCTCTGGGCTCCCACCCTGCATGGAGCTGGCAGGGCAGGTGCCAGAGAGGAGGAGAGACAGGCTCTCTTGAGCCAGGGCCTGTGCGAGCTCCTCGACTCGGCTCCCACCAGAGTTCACCCCAATCTCTGCTCTCCAGGCCTGCCTCCAAGCCTTTGCTCATGCTATTCGACCTGCCTGGAATGCCCGCTCCTCCTCCTCTTCCCCTACCCAAGCCCTATCCAGAAAGTCCTCCAGAATGGCTCCAGAACCTTACACTCCCCGATGGGCAGGGCCTCGGTTTCTCAGAATCCTATAGTCCCAATCTGAGAGGAAGCCAGAGCTGGAGGGGACTGCCAAGCCCAACTTCCATTTTACTGAAGGGGACAACCAGGTACAGTGTCCCACGGCCCCATGGTGACTTGAGATCTCTACTTCTTTCTCCGGAAAGTGTGTGTGTGTATGTGTGTGTCTCCCCACCCCGCCCCATAGCACTGGGTTGGGCACACAGCTGCCGAGAGCAGCCCTGGGGAGTAGAAGGAGGGCTCTGAGGGGGCAGTTGCTCCTTCCTTTCTTTTCTGTCAGCTCATGGGGGTTGCCAGAGTTATGGTGCTGAGGGAGGTGGGGGTGTGAATCCAGGTATTTAAACCCTTAGTCTCTCGGGGCCTTAGAACATTACTGCGTGAGAATCAGGAGCCTGGGTCTACGGAGGCTCAGAACAAGGGCCAGAGAGAGTGTCGATGACCCTGAAGAGGTGAGTGAATGAATGAGTGCATGAAGGCAGGCGGAGATCAGGGTGTTGCTTGTATAAGCCAAGGAATGTCAGAGTGCCAGCAAACCATCCGAAGCTAGGAGAGAGAACAGATTTCTCCCTCGTAGCCCTACAAGGAACCAACACTGCTGACACCTTGATCTTGGACTTCTGGCCTCCAGAACTGTGAAACAAAACATTTCTGTTGTTTAAGCCACCTAGTTTGTGGTACTTTGTCACAGAAGACCTGAGCGAACCAATACTGATTTTGGTGAATGAGTGGATGTTTTCCAATGCTCTGGCCTGGCCCACACGGCTAGCCTGTGGTCACTTCTCAAACTGCCTGGACCCTTGGCCAGAGCCTATAAGAAATCGCCTCCTCAGACATATCTGGAACAACCTGACTCAGGGCAGCATAGATACATTCTCAGAAAGGGGCCGTGGGTATGGTCTGTCTCGTGGTGGGGTACCTGGAGGGCCAGGCTGGGCAGCCGGCTTCCTGCACTGTCTGTTGGGGCATCCTTTTCTGACTATTTCTCAGAAGCCATATGGAGGATGTTTCTGGGACACAGTTTGTGTTTTCGTATCGGGGTCTGCATCTGGGCCCTGTTGTCACAGCCCCCGACTTCCCCAGATATTTCCGCCATTGACGTCATGGCGGCCGGATGCGCTGGGCTTCATCGGCACCAAGGAGGAAGAGAAGGGGGCAGGTACCCTATCCCACGGGTTTCGTTCTGAGAATTGGCCGTCCCGTCCTGCGGCCGGCCTGGCCCAGGTGGGGTGATGTGGGTGCTGGCGGATGTGGTGAGTGACGTCCATCTGGCCACCATGACAAGCCCTGGGCCCTGTAGACCCGGCCCTTTTTGGGCCATGGAGAGGCCCAAGGTTTGATGCTTGGGGAGTGCCATGCAGACCCCACAGAGACTGGGACCCTCAGGGTCTTCAAATGGTACTATGCTAGAACCTCAGAATCGTAGAACATCATTTCTTAGATTCAAAGGATCCCACAGACTCTGTGGGGTCCATGGGTCCAACTTCTCAGTAGGTGAAGGCCTATGTCCCTGGTGTCCAAACTCACTGGAACTTCCCAAAGTTCATAGTGCCTCCCGCCTGCCAGGCCTGGAATTGCAGCAAGCCTCCCCTCAGCCTCCCTCCTAAGTTCTGTGAAGGTAGGAGGGTCAGAATCGTCCCCTCTGCTTCCCTCAGCCTGGGGCCAGGCTCTGACACGAACTAGCTGTAACTCTCCTCAGGCTCATACGTAAAAGGGGACAATAATTGTACCCATCTTCCAAAGTTAACACACATGAAATGCTTAACAAAATGTTGGTGATCAGTAGATGGACCCCTGCAGGGCCTCCATCTCCCTGTCCATTCTGGGACAGTGCTCCCAGACTCACAGCCATTCTGCCAGAGATGGGGAGGGAAGGAAGGGGACATTGAGGCTGGAAGACCTTCAGCCAGGACCTCATGGTGGGAGCAGGCAGAGCCCTGGCCTTTGCCGGTAGAGTCTACCACCAGGCTCTCTGGAGGAGCCGTGGGATAGAGGATCCCAGGGACCTGTGCCAACTCTGGGGACACGGCTGAGCTCTGTCCACAGCCAGACCCACAGATAGACCGACTGACTTATGTCCCTCTAGTATCACCACCCTCTGGCCATGAGGCCTCCTGACCCATGGGGCCCTGGGACCCCACCCAGCCAAGCTCTTGTGAGGCTAGCCCCACACTGTGACCATGAGGGTCCAACTTGTGAGAGGGCAGAAGGGGGAACGGCAGCAGCTGGGAGACAGCCCAGGGTCCCCCTGCCCCTGTCATGGGTGCTGAGGGGTAAACTGAGGCCCACGGTGGGGGAGAGAGACAGAGCCAGGGCCCCACTGAGAGTCCTGAGATCTGAGCTTGGGTCTCAACTCTACCACTGCATCTCTGTGAGGCCTTCAGAGAGGCCCTCCCGCCCATCTCCCGGCCTCAATTTGCCCCTCTGTACGCTGGGAAGGGGAGAGGTGTGGAGCGGATGAGGGCCAGGGGCCTTGTGCTCTGTGTCTGAGTGAGCTGTTAGGTGTCTGCAGGGCTTTGATTCGGTAACTGCCGTTCTACCCAGGGGACTGGCTGAGAGACAGAAACAGAGATAGACAAACAGACATAGGCAAACAGAGACACAGAGAAGAAGAGCTACAGAGAGAGATGGGAGAGACATGAGGTGGGACAGAGATAGACACACACAGAGAGAAACAAAGAGAACAAGAGAGATAGTGAGAGACACCGAGAGAAGGAGAGACAGTGAGGAGGGGGAAGGAACCCATAGGAGCAGAAAGTCAAAGAGAGAGAGAACAAGAGAGACAGAAACAACACAGGGAGATGGGGAGAGACAAAGAGACGGAGAGAGAGAAAAAGAGAGCGAGAGAGAGAGAGAGACTGAGAGAAAGAGATGCTCCAAATAAGAACAGTTGTTGGTCTCTGGCTGGAGGAGCTGATCCTTCATTATTCCAAAATAACGAGGAATACCAAAGGGCAAGATTCCAGGGCCTTCGGCCGGGTGCTATATTGTATTGCAGAGCAACAATCAGCAAAGCGGTGTGGCCCTGGCACCGGAACAGACACTGAGGAACAGAACAGAATGGAAAAGCTCAAATACAGACCAATGTCTAGAGGGAATGGAGTTTGTGATGAACGCGGCATTTCAAACCAGGGGACGCTGGAGAATAGATTGTTTAACAAATGGTTCTGGGATAATTAAGGGGAAAATAAAGCTAATGACTAACCAGTCCATTTTTCCACCAACCCCTTCCTGCCCAGTTTGAAATGTCACCCTCATCATGTACCCTAAAATAAATTCCAGATCCATTAAAGATATAAATAATAATCTTATATGGATCTTGGGTTTATCGTATACCAGGCCCTAGGCTAAGCATTTAACAAGGTTGAGAAATTTAATCCTTACAACCACCCTTTGAGGTCGGTACTATTATAACCATCACAGTACCTATGAGGAAATGGAGGTATCGAGAGGTTAAATGCCTGGCTAAAAATCACACGAATTGCTTGAGCTGAGGCTGGGTTTGTCCCAGACAGTCTGGCTCCAGTACCCACACTCTTAACCTCTACAGTAAGTGGAAAAAATGAAGCCATAAAAGAGAATAGAAGCCAACACAGGTGAACATTTATCTCATTTTCAAGTGGGAAAGGACTTTCTAAGCACAAAACCAGAGACAGTAACCACAGAAGAAAAGACTAACCTTGCTGACAATATAAAAACATCATAAGCATCACAAAACAGCATAAACAAATAGAAAAACAACTTCAGTAAATGATGAATTGAGAGAAAATATTTGCTATATATGTATGGCTGATGGAAGGTTAATATCCTTTTATATAAAGAGCTGTGACAAATCAATAAATAAAAAAGATGAACACCCTACTAGGACTAAGGACTTGACCAGACAACTGAAAAAAAAAAAAAAAGCACATATGGTCAACAAACAGTATAATTTATCAAAAGATGCAAATTTCAACAACATGGTAATATTTTTCTTACCTGTTATGTTGAGAAAGGATTAAAAAATGATAATACCCACCCACGGTTAGCTTGAGTAGAGGGAACATAAAACAGGACAACCTTTTGGAAGAACAATTTGCAGAGAGGGTCAGAAACCTTAAAAATGCACAAACGCTTTGCCCTAGCCACTCGATTTGTAGGAATCCGAGGAACTAATCAGGGATGATTATGCGAAAAAGCTAGAAACAACCCGAATGTCCAAAAATCAGCACTTGGTCGAACCAGTCGTGGTTCATACCAATGTGAGGACAGTCTGAACAGTTATGAAAGATCATACGTTGAAACATTTTTCAGTGACCTACCAAAATGCTCCTATTCATTGAATAAAGCAGAAACAAAAGCAATAGATAGCTAGATAGCATGATTCTAATTTGGTTAAAAAATACTAACAGTTAACACTCAGTGAGCACTTGCTAAGCCTGCAGAGACGAGGTCACCCCAGACCTGAATGGCCTGCTCTGTTCCTGGACATGGATCCTGGCCCTCCGCCCCGCAACACCAGGTCCTGAGGGTAGAACCCCACAGCTAAACCATGGTTGACAATGGCATGAAGTGCCCCCCTGGACGGTCTCCTCATGCGGTGCAAGCACAAGTTCAAGTTAATTGCTCAGCCCAACTGACAGCCCACAATCCTCTTTCGATCGGGGCAAACAGAATTGATGCTCATTCTTGTAAAATGTAAATGTCCTCCTCGACATTACTCAACATGCTGTTATTAAGCGCCAACTGTACAAAGCTCTGTGCTGGAGGCTGGGGGTAGCGGGGGAGAGGCAGGCAGGGGGAAGGCAAGACGAGTGAGCAGGAAAGGCGGTGGGAGAGACGGAGGAAAGGAGATAAATGGAGTGTGGTCAAGATGGAGGAGACAGTGACAGGGGAGACGGTCAGAGCCAGAGAAAGACAGAGGGGTGGAGAGTCTGCGTGCCAGGGAAACAGAGAAAGAGAGGGGCAGAGAAACACGAAAAGAGTGAGACAGAGAGGGACGGGAGATATCGAGAGAGAAGAGCCCAAGGTATGCCAGAGACGTCGCTGAAATTTCCAGTTACACCTGGACAGTGTTTCAAGTTGTTCAAAGCTCTGAGATTCATGAAGACTGGCAGTTGATATATTTAAAAAATCCTACCCGTCCACACATCGATCCATTTATTTATCTTTGCCTCTGCCTCAGCACTGATTAAGTACTTGATCTATCAGTCTTCTGGCGTTTGTTATTACTATTATTACTGTAAAAAATACCTTACCTGACCAGGACCACAGGAGCTGCTGCGTGCGTCTTGCTGGTCCCAGAGGGCCCCTGACTACCCCCCCAACCCAGTGCCTACCTCACTGTCGTCTCTTCCGCTGGACCCGCATCTGGTGGGGGAGAGCGGGGACACTCACCTTGGTGAAGTGGACTGACAGAAAAGGATCAGCCTGGCTTGTGGGAAACTGTCACATATCAAAAACAACTTTGCTTTTATACCGAGAAGAAAAACCACGGTGTGGAAGCCACAGACCTCTCTCTTCTAATAATCCAATTTTTTTTTTCGATGAGTGTGTACGCTGATAATCACGGGGTGGGGGGGGTTCTCATAGTTTTTTCTCTCTCGCTCTCTCTCTCACTCGCTCGCTCTGTTTCTCCTCTTCTTGATTATGAGACTTAAACGGAAATTTTGAAATTTTGGGTTTTTTCTTTGCCCTTTACGAGTCATCTGAAAATATGATTTCTTCCCCTCACTACAGAGGTGAGAGGTATCAATGAGATAACAGGGCTCATGAGAAACCACAGTTTTTAAAACAAAAGTGTGTAGAGTTAGAAAAAAAGGGAAAAGAACTCAAATCACAGGGACATCCCAGGCAGGGAGAGATGCCACTCTGTGAGTGAGGGGATATTTGAGGGTCTCTGGGGAAAGGAAGAAAGGAACTGAGATGCTACGTGTGGATGGGAAACACCAGGGAAAGAAATGGAATAGGGCTGCGTTTCCAGAGGCCTTGCTCTGGTCCAGGCCTCAGTTTCCCCTTAAGTGGAATTGATACGGTCATCACGGTCTTACTGCCCAGGGGTGGGGAGCTCTGGATACTCTTGCAACCCATCTCCTCACAGAGGGTGAGAGGCATGGAAGTTACTTCATGGAGAAAAAAGCAGGGAGTCCCTCCCTACCCCCGACAATTCACAGAATCCAAGAGTCTGAGAATCATTGGCTCCCAGAATCCACTGAACATCACTGAGTGAGGAAAGGGAGAAAAGTCTTGCCTCATTACATCTTAGGGCCTGAGAACTCTGACCCAGAGGGGAAGGTCCCAACCAGGCCCCAGTATTAATGAATCCATCCTCACAAAGCCGAGAGAGGCTCGTTGGGACCCCAACCTTCTCATGGTCAGGGACACACCATGGCCTGATGCTTCTGAGGCCCTCAGCCTTTACGATTTTCTACTTCAAAAAGTCCCAGTTTCCAAGGATTTAGGATTCTAAATATCCACCATCATCCCCGTAGCTGACAATTATCTCGGATTTCCCACGTGCCAGATGCGGCGCCGAACACTTCTCACAATTATTGTGTTCAATCCTCACCACAGTCCTTGGAGATCCATCTTGTCATCATGGCCGTTATACAGATGGGGAAAACGGAGGCACGAAGTAGTCGGGCAACTTGCCCAATATCACAGAGCTGGAGGATAGGGGCCCTGCGTTCCATTGGTGCTGGGCTTTGAAACCGCCAGGTTTCCTTGAGCACAACGGTCTCAGGTTTTAAATTCTAGGCTGCAATGACAGGGAGGTTCTGAGATTTGGAGATTCTTCTGGGGTCTTGAAGGTTTCAGGTTGTCCAAGACTTGGCGGCTGCATTTCCTCACCTCAGCGGGCACCCCCTCCAACCAATGGTCAACAGGGGAGACCAGCCCCCAGGGGCTTCTCCTGACAGGCCGTGGCTGAGACTCCCTGCCCTTGGCTCTCCAGTGCCCTGCATGACCCAGAGTTCTGTCATCCAATGTCCACTCCAACCCGTCTGCAAGACTGGCTTCAGGCCTGGGAAAGAGAAATTGGAAACAGATTTTTATTCACATGGTATAAACCTACTGGCCAAGACCCACCCCTTTACCCCTTTCCTTCTTTTCCTCCCCCCATCTCCCGAATCCTCAAAAGAAGGAGAGCCTCTTTCCTCAACTCAGACTCACCTTTCTGGAAAAGCCCAGAGGGGGGCTGGTGGCCTGGCTTTGTGAAGACAAGAAAAAAAAAAAAAAAAGGTGAATAGAAAAAAAAATCAGCCAACAACAATAAAAAAAAAAAAAGAACCCAACCCTCCCTCCCATTAGTTCAAAACAAGACTTTCACTGGTTGAGGCTTCTGAGTTGGTGGGACACGTCTGAGACCCAAAGATGGCCTGTGTGTGCCGGGCAGGCAGGGGGGGTACCAAGTGGGGTGAGGTCTCAGGTTGAAGGCCTGCAGGGACCCTGCATACAGCAGGGGCTTAAAAGATACGGCATGTGGTGGGGAGCAAGAGGGGGGGTGAGGAGTGCACTCATCAGGAGGGAGTCCAACTTTAGGGATGGCCCCAAGGTTAATTAATGACCCCTTGCTCCCTGTGGACTTGGTTCTGAACATTCCCTACATGTCCCATGTAACTATAAACCAGGTCAGTTCTAGAAGCCGAGGCCCCATTCCCTGCCTCAGGACCTGTTCCCTCCTGAGAGAGGGGGCTGGTTTTCTCTTTCAGGGTCCGAGGTGTGGGTTACATCCTCCCCAAACCACCTCTCCCTTACTGTCACTTGCTCCATGAGAGGAGTGCCAGGAAAGAAGGAGGAAAGCTGAGTGAGGGGTGATGCTGCTGCTGCTGATTGCAGAATGAGGGCCGAGGGGTCAGGTGGGCAGAGAGGGGCAGAGGTCCCCACCTCCTCTCTGCACTGGACTATATCCTCTCACATGGGAGGCTTCTGGGGGAGAGTGGACAGGATTAAATAGAGAGGTTGGTGAAAGTCCCCAGAGAAGTGGGCCTTTGACAAAGACTTGAAGGAGGTGAGGGAGGGAGCCATGTAGATATCTGAGTAATTCCAGAGGAAACAGCCAGCGCAAAGGTCCTGAGGTGGGAGTGTGCCCGATTTGCTCAAGGTCTACTAAGGAGGTAAGAGTGTGGTTAGAATGGTGTGAGTGAGAGGAAGAGGGGTAGGAGGTGAGGTAAGAGAGGGGACTAGGTGGGGCGTTAAACCATGCAGGACCTTGTAGCCCATGGTAAGGACTTTGGCTTTTACTCTGAGTGAGTAGGAGGCCATGGGAGGGTTGTGAGTAGAGGAGAGATGTGAACTGTCTTAGGACTTAACAGGATCCCTCTGATTGCTGAGTGTAGAATGTACTTTAGGAGTGAGGATGGAAGCAGAGGGATCAGTGAGAGGGAGGCTACTGCAATGGTCCAGGTGACTGATGATGGCGCTGGCAGTGGAGGGGGTGGGGAGAGGGTATATTTGGGAAATATATCGAATGGAGAGCTGACAGGATTTGCTGAAGGATGAGAGTCTTGGGGCCAGACCAGGACACAGACAACACCCTAACTCTGTGGGCAGGAAGGAGTCCCTGGACTACTTAACAGCTTGAACTTTTAGGTGAGGAAAAAAAGTTCTATCTTGTTTAAGCCCATATTATTTTGTGGGGTTTTCCCTGTTACTTGCAACTAAACATACTGATTGGTTCCTGGCCCATAACCCCATCCTGGACACTGAGACCTGAGGAGGGGAGCCCGCCGGGGGAACTGCCTCCTTCCTAGGGATGCTGTGAGTCAGAACCTTGCATACAGTAGGTGTTCAGAAAATCCTCCCAGGATGGAGGGGGAATGTATGAATGGCCATGTTCACTGGACACAAGCTACAATTCTGTTCCCACGGAAGGCGGGATCTCAAAGGAAGAGTGAAAGGGGAATGAAAGGAGTTCACTAGATGAGGAAGAAGGAGCAGCACTCCTGGGAGAGGGAACAGTAGGAGCAGAGACCAGGGACAGAAAGAAGGGAGGTGAGGCCACTGTGGGGTGTGGAGCTTGAGTCCCGCAAGAAAGACAGGGCTTTGATTTGTGATTACGTTAGTCAATATCTGCCAGCATGCCCGACCAACTCCTGGCTGCATAGTCACGCTCAGTGTTTTCTGAGCTGGAGTTAGAAAAAGCTAATCTTCCCCAAAAGCTCAATCTTTCATTTGGCCATTCATTCAACAATGGTGCCAAGTCCTGGAGAACACTGAGGATGATAATCAGGGGCATTCTTGGCTAGTGGCACCGCTCAAGCAAAGGCTCGGAGCTGGGTAGGGCAGACCCACTAACTGCGACAGGAGAGTCCGTTTTGCTTTCTCAGATCTCACACTAGGATGCAGTCTAGGTCTTCAGGGGCTCTGGGCATTCATAGCCCTGGGGCAATAGGGAGTCACGGAGGGTTAAGGAGAAGGTAAAGCCATCCATGAGAGGCATACTCTTTCTAAGGGCTGCCTGCACTCTACGGTTCAGAGGCCCGACCACTCTACAGCTC
The DNA here is from genome assembly GCF_028023285.1 of Balaenoptera ricei. Lineage (NCBI taxonomy): Eukaryota > Metazoa > Chordata > Mammalia > Artiodactyla > Balaenopteridae > Balaenoptera > Balaenoptera ricei. Next base: position 44,689,152 of record NC_082660.1, read on the forward strand.
AGACGGCCTACGAACCTGCCTCTCCTCTACCCTCCTTATTGGCTGTTCATCCCCTCCTTCACACCAGCTACAACATCCCCGTTGGCTCCGCTCTTTCCTGTCCCACCTCCGGGTCCTTCTGTCCCGCTACACTTTCTAGCTTCGGCATTGGTTCATCCCGTTCTTGCACTGCCCCTTGAGGTCTCAACTGCCTTCACTCTGACTCCCCCATTGGCTATCTGCTACCTCTCTTCCTCGCTCTCGCCTTCATCACCCACTCCATTGGCTCTTCCCCTCCAGTCCCGCCTCCGAGGCCGCTCACATACCGCCTCTTGGTCACCTCTTGGTCACCAGTCTCCGTATTGGCTAGTTCCTCCCTGGCACCGCCCCTTGAAGGTGTAGTGCACACTCACAAGACTCCCCATTGGCTCGCTGCAGCCATTATCGTCATCCCTCCTCTACGTCACCTGCGCGCGGCTCCCCATTGGCTGTTCGCTGTCTCTACCTTCCGTCCCACTACATACGCAACCCACGGATCTCCTACTTTTCCGGCCTCTCCGTTCGCTCCCTGCTGCCCCCATCGCCTGTAGCCATTCCGTTTTCCCCGCCGCTCCCACGCCGCTCCCGCTCACACTTCCCCATTAGCTGTCCTACTTCTGCTCTCTTCATCCCGGACCCCGCACCCCCCCCCCATTCACGCGTCCCCATTGATTCCCCAATCATCCCGCCTCTTACACCGCCCACTCTCGGGTATCCCCATTGGCTGCGTGCTTCCCCTGCACTCGCTTCACCGTCTACGTCACGCGTGCGCGGCTCCCCATTGGCTCTCCGCTCTACCTGTCGTCTCGCCGCCTACGCCCCCCCGTGAGTCGTATCCCCCTCCCCCCGGCGCTGGCCTTCCCATTGGCTGCCCGCCCCTTCAGGCCCTGCCCCCGCCGGTCCCGCTGCCGGTGCCGTCGGTGCCGCCGCCGCCGCCGATATGGCGCGCACGGCCCCTGTGGAGTCCCCGCTGCGGCATCCCGCGCCCCCCTCGCCTGCCGCGGGCGAGCCCCGCACCTCAGTCGAGGCAGCGGTGGCCCCGCGGAGGGTGCTGTTCGCCGACGAGGCCCTGGGGCTGCCGCTGGCGCAGCTGCGCCGCTACCGGCCGTGGGGCGGGCCCGGGGCGGGCAAGATGGCGGTGGCGGCCGGGCAAGATGGCGTCGGCGGCGGGGCTGACGAGGACGACGATGGCGAGGATGGGGATGAAGGGGAGGAGGAAGAGGAGGCTTGCCCCGAGCCCTCGCCGCTGTGCCCCGTTCCCGCTGGCGGGGGGTTTTACCTGGTGCCCACATTTTCGCTGCCGCCCGCGCCGGGCCGTCTGGAGCGCTTGGGGCGCGTCATGGTGGAGCTGGAGGCACTGCTGCCGCCTCCCGGAGCGGTCCCCGGGGGTGCCGGGGTGTGGGTGCCTGGGGGGCGCCCGCCGGTGCTGCGCGGGTTGGTCCGCGTGCTGAACCGCTCCTTCGAGAAGGCGGTGCACGTGCGGGCCTCACACGACGGCTGGGCTTCTTTCTGCGACCACCCAGCGCGCTACGTCCCGCGCAGCCCGCCGGGGGCAGGAGCGGGAGGACCAGGAGCAGGAGATCCCATCCTGGATCTGGGCCTTGGCTTGGGCCCCGGCCAGGCGCCCGCCTCCTCGCCCGACGACGGCGGCCGCACTGACCGCTTTGCCTTCCAGCTGCCCTTTGCTGAGGGTGCGGGCGATGGGGCGCGCCTGGACTTCGTGGTGCGCTATGAGACCCCCGAGGGCACTTTCTGGGCCAACAACCACGGCCGCAACTACACAGTCCTGCTCCGGATTGCACCCGCTCCCACACCCACTGATGCCGAAGGGCTGCCCCAGCAGCAGCAGCTGCAGCAGCTGGAGCCACAGCCCGAGTGCCAGGGTCCCGTGGAGGCTGAGGCCAGGCAGCTGAAGAGCTGCATGAAGCCGGTGAGGCGCAGGTAATGTCTGCCAGCGCCACCTCCGCCAACGCAGGGCTGTGTTTAGGATGGAGGACAAGCATTCCGACCCAGGAGCCCCTGAGGCCTGCTCTCCAGGACAGGGAGGAGGGCGCATTCAGTCAGTCGGTCAAAGAGTAATGGAGACCAAACATGTGCTAGGCTGTGTTTTAATTACTGGGGTTTCATTCATTTATTGAATTGCACTGTAAAGCCCTGAACAAGACAGACATCTTACCTGCCCTCAAGGAGCATACAGGCTTTTATGAGAGACAGTTTGAAAAAACCAGCAGGTGGATAAGATACAGACGAATAAGTTTAGCTGCTGAGAGGAAAGTAAAATAGAGTAAGGGGACAGTTTGGGAGGGAATAGCTGCTTTAAGTAGGGTGTTTGGGGAAGGCCTTCGAGGAAGTGAGTCCTGGATGCTGATAAGAGTTATGCCCAGATACGAGGAGGGAGAGAGTTTGTAGAAAAGGGAACAAGGAGGACTTTCTGAGGAGGTACTGTTTAAACTGAGCCTTGAATGATAAAGACGAATAGTTTTGCACACATAATGGGAGCAGAGGTGTTCTAGGGAGAGCGAACAGCAAGTGCAAAGGTCCTGAGGTGGGACTGAATCTGGTGTGAATGAAGGGTAGTGTGCTGGAGCGGAGAGAACTGCAGTGATATGGTAGTGTGGACCAAGGTCCTTACCAGTGGGAGGCAGGGAATCTGATCCCCATTTGACGGAGCAGGAAGCCAGGGTTCTAGAGGGAGCAACTGGTTGAGGAAGTGATGGCTCCTGGCTTTTCCAGTTGGGCCATGTCTGACCTTGAAGCCTGTGCACTCTCCTTACTGTTTTGCTCTAATTTAGTCTGATATCGCCTGTGGAGTTGAGGGGCTGAGCCCCTGCTCTCACAGGAAGCAGTGGCTCTGGCAGAGGCAGAACCAGATGGGCCTGGACTGGAAGCTCTTTACCTTTGTTTTTGCTGTACCACCTGTGACCATTCAGGGCCTGGGAGAAGGAACCACTTAACCCCAGAAGCCCCTGATACAAGATTCTCCTAGGTTTTTTCTATCAAGCCATGAGTTCTTCAAGAGTAGCAGCTAGGCCTGATTTTGGGGGGAATAACCTAAGTCTAACCTGGGATAAGTAGATTCTCCAAGCACGTGTGGGAAATGCATACATTTCCCTGCTCCTGGGAGGACTGGAAATGGGAATGGGAAAATGCTGTTTGGACCTTGTATATGCTTGATCAGAAGCCTCTGGCTGCAGCAAGATGTTTGTGATTCTGGAAGGGCCTTAGGCTGTGAGTAGTTCAGAAAGGTCTAGCTTGGGGCTGGTGGGCAGATGTGCCTGGGTAAGTGAGCAAGCAGACAAGTACCTACTTACCAACCTGTGTTGGTAACAGTAACCTGGGACTATCTGAGCAGGGTAGGCAGCATGGCTTTCCTTACAGGCGTAAGAGTGTGGATTCTGATATCAGTGCCTGGGTTCAAATCCCAGTCCTGTCATCTGTTGGCCTTATGATCTTGGCCAACTCATTTAACCGCACTGTGCCTCAGTACCCTCATCTGTAAAGCAGAGATAATTATTGCAGCCACTTCACAGGAGATGAGTAAGAGCACTCAGAACCAAGCCTGGCTCTTAGTAGTGCCGTATAGGTGTCAGTATTAATGCTTAGGGAATCACAGATAGTTCCTTGGATTCCCCTCCCAAACTCTGCTCTGTCCATCACCAGCTGTGTAGCCTTGCCTCAGTTTCTTCATCTGTGAGCCTCCGTTTTCTCATCTGCTAAAGGGGAATGACAGTCAATTTGTGTGCTTGGATTGGACGCAGCAAGCATGGGCAAGGTAACTGAAGCATGGTGGTAGCTTTGAAAGATTAACAGTGGCCAACATTTAACGATCTCTGTGTTGAGAGCTTCAAGTTTGTTCTCCCCTGAGTCCCGCTGTGCATGCTGTGTGGTGTAGGTGCTATGGTTATGCCCATTTAATAGAGGGGGAAACCGAGGTAGCTCAGAGAAGTGAGCCAGCTTGTTCAGGTACACTCAGCTAGTGAGTGATAGGACCAGGGAGGAGACGGTAGGAACGTTTTTTAAAAACTACTGTTCCTCTTGAAGGCCTGATAGGATTCAGGGCAAATTCTGCATTTCACTCCAGGTGTTCCCATGTTCTTAGCATGCCTTGCTTTCCTTCTACTGATCTTAAGTGTGAAGCTCAATAGATTTTTACATATGTATGCCCTTGTGAAAGCATCACCCAGATCAAGATATCCAGCCATTCCAGTGCCCCTCGCCTTAATTTCTGTCACTTTTCCCGAGTCGTCATTCCAGCTGGCTGTCGTGGGAGCCTTGTCTGTAAGACGCGACAGTTTGGGTAACAGAGTTTGGTCATTTTAGAGTGTGAACGGAAGGGAACAGAGAAGTCAAAAGCTTGCAGGGCCAAGGTGGGTGGAGAGGGTGTTTTTCTTTTAAAATACATGGGTGGTTTTAAGGAGAAATTGAAGCAGCCCGTTCAGACAATTGTTTTGGTATCTGGCCCCAGGTCTGTGGTTCCTAACATGACTTGTGATATTATTTTAAGTGGGCAGATGGCTTTTTGATAGCTTCTTTATCTTGATCTCAGCTCTTGCAAAGGGGAGGTTGGTGCTCATTGCAAGATCAGCGATAAGATTTTCTTTGTAGGTCGGTGGCTTTCTTGGCGAGTACCTTTCAACTTATTATTGTTTTAAAACTTGCGTGCTGCCGGTGACTTGGAGTGCTGTTGGAGAACAGCCGCTCCCTGCGACCCAGCCCTTCTGGGAGATGGTAGAGGATCTTAGGGGATAGCCTCAGCCTGCGGGAGCCCTGTTGTAGAGGGCTTCCCATTCAGGAAGTGTTGCCTGCAGGTCCACTGTGCACCAGCACAGCCACGTCACGTGGGGACACGGGAGAAGTCTGTGCTAGCCCTCGGGATACAGCTCAGAAACTGAAATGGCTGCATTCCTCGAGTTGCTGGACCAGGCTTTTGATAACCCTTAGGCTTAGAGCTGATCCATCAACAAGCATTTATTGAGGGCCTACCATGTGCTGGGCACAGTGCTAGGTTCAAACAGGGCCAAAGCTGCAGACTGGCGCTAAGATGTCAAAGGGCCGGTGGTGGAACCGGGTGGGAGGGGCAGGGATGGAGGGTTTGTTGTACAAGACCTGGCAGAGACCCTGCGGAGTATTTGCGTGTACGGTCTCATCTGATCCCTTCAACATTCCCTGTGAGATAGATGGTTTCGATCCCTCTTTTCTGGATGAGCAAACTGAGGCTCCCAGAGTCCAAAATCCCAGGGCTGGTGTGGGGAGGAGAGCCCTCCAGGTCTGCCTTGGCTTAACACCCTTGGGAGGTGTCCTATTCCTCTTAAAAATAAAGACCAAGAAAGCTACAGCATGGCTTTTGAGCACCCTCTGACCTCTCCCCCAGTCTGGCCTCCAGGGCAGCTACTCTCACTTCATGCCATCCTCTGCCTTCTGAGCTTCTGTCACTGTGGTCTTTCCAAGGTGCTTTGCCCTTTCCTGCCTCAGGGCCTTTGTCCATGCTGTTTCCCTCATCAGGAATGTTGGTCCGGTGCCCACTGCAGTCTCATTTTGATCCTTCAGTTCTAAGAGTGCTTCCTCCTGGAAGCCTGTCCATCCCAACCACCTCAGGCCCGGGTCTTTTTATAGCAACTGACCAGCCAAGCAGGCAAGCCCCGTTAGAGAATGTCATAGAGCAGAGGAGATGAGCATTGCCACAAATCCAGGATCATTTTCCACCCTGCCTGGCAGTCCTACTGTTTTATTCTGATCCACTCTTGTCTCGTCCCTGAGGTGACTCTTTCATATGTTCTTCACCTTCAGACTTCCTGCTTCAAAAAAACAAGTAGAAACCATAAGAATGGAACTCCCCACAACTTGTAGCCCCCAAGCCTGCAAACTGATTTCCCTCCTTTGTGTTACAGGGGAGGAGGGGGGCCCTTTTCCTCCCTCAGGCCAGTCTCCCCACTTGTGCTCTGGGTTCCGTTTTTCTGCCACTTGCTCCAGAACCTGACATAATCAGTTACCCTTTCTCTCCTGGCAGCTTTTCACTGCCCTCCTCGCTTGAGCCTCTCTATTGGCCTTTATACATGCCAGTGTCTCTGCTGTCTTAGAAATCTGTCCTTTGACCCCACCTCTGTCCCCACTGCTCCTGGCCAGCACCCAATCACCCTTCTCCCCTTCACTGTCGACCCCCCTCTAAAGAGTTGCCTACACTTGTCTTCTCCACTCACTTCTGCCCCTGCATCTGCCAGATTCCATAGGTGGTTTTTTGGTGTTCTTCTTGAAGTGGTTGAGCACTCCTATTTAAAACACTTTCTTCCCTTGCCTTGGGACCACACTCTGCTGCTTTTCCTCTGAACTCTCTGGTTCTTCTCTTTCTCCCTACTCTTTTCTTCAGCCTCATACATACAAACTCGGTATCTCTACTTGGCTGATGTCCCAAAGATGCCTCAAACTCCCGTTGTTCGAGATTGACTCCATCACCTCCCCCATAGAGTCCTCAGCAGCCCCTCACTCCCTGACCCCTCCATTGCTCATTTTCCTTCTAAGCATCTTAAGCCCTCCCTGACCCTGTAGTCTGGGCCAAGGCTCCTTGTTCTAGGGCAGTCTTTCCTTTTCTGAAGGCCCTGACCTCAGTTTGTAGTTAGACCTTCATTAGGGGATTATCGGATGACCCTCTCTGCCCTGCTAGACTGTAAGCTCCGTGAGGGGTAGGGACATGGTCTGCTTTTGTTCACCACTGTATTCCCACAGGGCCTGCCACGGTGCCTGGCACTTAACAGGTGCTCAATAAATGTTTGTTGAAAGAATGAGTGTGAGTATCTTTTTTTGATGTCTTCCTGCACGCTAAATTGTAAGCTTCCTAGTCGGGTTTGCTCACCATTGTGTCTCCAGAGTCTGTCCCTGGGCTGATGCACAGTAAGCCCTCAATGATTTTTAGGTGTACCTGTAGCCGAATGGATGGGGACCCAACTTGCTATCTGAGTTGGCAGTTGGGAAATCAGAACAATCAAAGTCGAAACAGGATGGGCCAGGGGTCATCTTAGTTGTCTGGAGTGAGGATTTTAGTGTGAAAGTGATCCTCTTTTATTCCACGGAAAACTGATAGGGCATCATGGTCGAGGATGTGGGCCTGAGGCCACGTGTTATGAAAGCAGCACAGCCGGGATTTGAGCTGGGTGCTCCTGTTCTGGTGCCCCAGTTCTCAACTGCTGTGCCGGGCTGGGTGATGTGTCTTACCAGCTGGGCAATGCTGGGCAAGTTGCTTTCCTCTTCAGAGCCTCAGTTTCTCTCAGTGGGAATTTGGAGTGGAGTACTGTTTGTTAAGCACTTTAAAGGCGACTTTCAAATATTTCCTCAATCTGCCTAACAGCTCTCTGAGGTAAGTATTACTATTATACCCTCTTCACAGATGAGGAAACGGAGGCACAGAGAGGTTAAGTAACTTGCTCCAGGTCACACAGCTGGTAGGTGGCAGAGCTGGGGTTATTCAAAACTACATGTCATGACCCTTTATTAAGATGTGAAATACATTTACTGGATTCCAACAAACATTAAAAAAATAGCATAGAAAATAATGAGTGCATCACAACACGTAGTAAAGGTAAGTGTTGTCTCATTCAAAGAACAACTGATTTTCAGAGAGATGTATATATGGGTGTGTGCTGGGTTATGATGTAAAATGTATTTCTTACCGTGGGTCATGGCCAAATGAATGAAGTCATTGCTGTAGCAGAAGCTCATAGCACAACAAACTGCTCAGCTTCTTCCCTCCGCCCTACTGGATTGTCCGTAAGTCCCAGAACTGACACTGACACAGACTAGCTGGGGAAGACAGAGCAGTACCCCACATAACTTGGTGGCTTTCACAGCCTCCTTCAAACCCTGTTGTTTTCAGAAAGCAGATGGCTCAGGGTACTGGGATTCCAAGTATCTCGGGCAGATTTCCGAAGCCACCTGTCCCCTCGGAGAGTCAGCATTATCTTCAGGCTGACTGCATGGGAGCTGGGGTCTGCTGAGTTTCCCTTTGGGTTTCAGCGCATGACCCACTTTGGGCTGGCCAGGTTCTTTGAAAACACGTGTTGGGGGCGCTCTCAGAGGACTTGGGTGGTGGTGGCAGTGATGTGACTGCTCTGAAAGTCTGCTTTGCTCTTCTCCACAGAGGTTGTCAGCCCTCACTTGCTCACTCCCTCTCTGACTGTGGCGATTGACTTTTTTGTTCTGTCTTGGCTGGCCTAGGCTGGGGCCCACAGCACCTCTTTCTGAAATCTCACCCCCTGGTCTCCCTGGGTGCCGTCTGAGGTCAGAGGCCATTGAGTCTCCTGATGGCAGGAAGACTTCTCACGCCCAGGAGACAGGCGTGCAGGCCTGACACGGCCCATCCTAGACTACACTGTCTTGACTAGTTCTCGCGAGAGCACCCAGAGGATGAGTGCCCAAGATGCCCCCTGGTCTGTGCTACAGCTCGTGACTGCCCACTGCCCTTGAGGCAATACCACGTGGCGTGTGTGGGGTTGGTGCCAAAAGAGCAAGTTTCCTTCTCGAAAATTAGCAAGCATACGGGAGGTACAGTTTTGTTCTTAATCTCCTCCCTCCCCATTTTTCTAAGAACCCCTCTTCTCTGTTACTGATTAGTGAGTCAGTATACATTTGTACTCCATTTCTTTCACTATCCTCCTTTTGATTAAAGTCATAGCTGCCTCCGAATATTTACTGTGAAAGACAGTTCAAGGATATTTAGTGTTCTTTTTTTTTTTTAAGCCCACAGTTTCACACACTGTCTTCAAAATGGAACCCTCTTTGGATGTTATCAGTGTGGTGTGTAGTTAGTAGTTAGTGGGTGTAGATACTGTTCCTTGAGCCTCAGTTTCTGCATTTGGGAACAGTTTCTGCAAAGGGAAGGGTGTTGCTTTGAAGGATAGATGTGAGGGTTTTCAAATGACTTGGTGTATCAATGAAAAGGGCCCACGGTGGAGGAGGTGAACAATAGATGCTGTGCCTCCTGCTTTCATCTCTCTGACTTTGGAAGTAGGGAGAGTGACCTGTGTACTTCTGCCGACTTCGTGGATTTTGGGATTGGCTGAATTGCTTGACGTGATTTTTGGATGTTCCGCCTCTTCTCACCCTCCCCGGCTTTGGAAGAGATGTTCTGGGGGCTGAAGGATTTGTTTTGTATTTGTTTTTCTTCTCTCTCTTTTTCCTTCAAATGGACCATGGAGTTCTTTTCCTGCTGGTTGGCTGCGTCCTGAGTTCCCCTCTCTTCTCTCTCATGTACATCTAGGACTCTGGAGTAGCTTTTAGAAGCCTGGTTGTCATGCACCTGCACTGGGCCAGATGGCAGGGGAAGGCTTGCCTAGCCCTGCCCTGAGAGGAGGGCTGCCTCTCTGTTTGTTTGTGGGTCTTGAGGATGCTTGCTTTAGAAGACCCTAGGAAGATGACATTTTCTCTAATGAAGGACTACACCAGCAAAAGAAGTCAGCAGAAATTGTGTTGGGCCACAAATCCAAAGACCTGGATTTTTGACCTACTAAGGGGACTGGTGCAGAACCAAGCCAATTTGCTCCGAATCCCCCTTTCTCATCCGTGAAGTGCAGGAATTGATGGCTGGGCTCCTGGAGTCACCTACTTCATGCCCTGTAGTCTTCTGACTCAAATACCTCTGGTGTGATGTGTGAGCCCTAGTCTGTGGAGAAAACCAGACGGTCCCTTCCGGATCTTCCAGACTCTAGATCCATGTACATGGTTCAAGCTTCCTCCCCAAGGGTGCTAATAAAAACCAGTTCTTGCAGCCATTTCTGTTTCTGGTGGTCTCCTAGCCACATGTCCCCTGAAGGCAGGGAAACTGGGAATGAGGGTGTGGGCAAAAGGCAGATCAAAAGCAAAGCTTGAATGAAGGTGGAGGGAGTGATCTTGTCCATTATTGCTGCCTCTTTCTATCTGCCCTGGAAAGGACTGGAGGTGGGGCTGTGGTAAGACCCCAGCCTCCGTCATCCAAGAAGCAGCAGTTTGTTGGTTGAGAGCACAGAGTTAGGAGCTGAATGACCTGGGTTTCGATCTTTGCTGCATGACCTTGAGCCATTTACTTGGCTTCTGTTTCACCATCTGTAAGATGAGGATAATAAAACTGCCTACTTCAAAAGAGTAAAAGTACCTATCTCATAGGGTTCTCATGAGAATTAAATGAATATATGTGAAGCTCTGCTACGAAGTACCATAGTAAGCACTATATTCAGGTCAGCTAGTGATATTCTGTTTCTGTAGGTAATTGTGAAGGTAACTGATTGTGTGTTTTCAGAAAAGTTGCAACCACTTCCAGAAATGTCAACATCATCCTGTTACTTCTGAGGAAGATAAAAGGTCTGAGCTATTGCCTCAGCTGTTCTCAGGTCTCCGCATGTGTTTTAGTTAATGGTTCCCTCATCTGCCTTAATTTGTAAGCAGTTGATACTTATTGGTGAGAATGAGAGCAGCGATTTCTCCATGATCCTCATGCCCTCACCCCTGGCAGGGACTGGCTGAAATACCCTTGGTTTCCGCCACTCAGACCCTGGGGTCTGACTTGCCTGGCAAATGAGGAAAAAAGACCAACAAATATCTATGCTTGATTCAGCCCCTGCTCTGTGCCAGGCCCTGGTGTCTGGCTTGATGTCCTCATTTCCCTCGACTGCCCTGTGCTTGGTGTACACATCCTGGCTCCCCTGTGCTCCATTTTAAGGTGAGGAAAGCGAGGTTCAGGGAGGTTAAGTGCCCTGCCAGGCTGATATGGCGATGGGTGGAGGGTTGGCAGAGGGACCTTAGGCCTCTGTGATCTCGGGTTACTGCCTTTTCTGCTGACCTCCTTCCCATTCTTCAGTTGCTTCCTTCCTTCCCTTTGCTGTTTCCTGTGCCCCACAGTCCTCGCTTGCCCTTTCTTGGAAAAGATGGTTTCCTCCACAGCCAGAAATATACTCTAAAGAAATGATCCAAAATGTTCATTAAGCTCTGCCCAATGATGTCTGCCGAAGTCTGCTTTGTGGGAGCAAGATGAAGGAAACAACCTAGCTGCCTAGTAGGAAGGGAATGGCTACGTACATTAAGGTCAGCCCATGTGATAGGGGTAGTAAGCAACCATTTCAAATGTTTACAAAAGTATGTAATGCTGCTTCTTACTGTTAAATGGACAAAGCCAGCTGCAAAATTATGCCCGCAGAATCTAAGCGATTCACAGAATGTGTGGAATGAAATTTTCCAAAATGGTAACGGTGGTTGCCTCTGGCTGATGCGTGACTTTTCTCCTGCTTCCTTACGCTTTCCTGTATTTCGTCAATTTTCTACAGTGAGTGTGTAGGACTTTATGACCAGAGGATAGAAAGAGGCAGCAGAAGAGAAAACAGCAGCCGTCAGGTGAGGGTGGGCCAGCAGAGAGGCTCAGGAGGTGCCGGTAGGTGGCAGAACCGGCCTTTCAGGGCATCAGATCCATGCATTCTCTCCTCCGCCCCACAGGCCTAACGAGGAGGAGCTGAGGATGAAGAGTGCGGACGATAATACCCCTGCTGTGGGTAAGCGATTGGCAGGCTGGGGACTTTTAGCTTATATTTACCATTTCTTTCTTCCTCCCCTTTTCTTTCTCCACAAATTAAGAGGCACCTCCTGCCTTAGACTGTCGCAGAAAGCTTCAGAGGCAAATCTGCCAGTTGGCTAGAAGAGTATATTTTCTTAACCAAACCAGGCTTGTTTATACCCTTGCCTGGCCCCGACGCTGTCCTCTTCTTTCCAGCAGAGCGTCCTGATGTCCAGGAGTCAGTGGGTCCCTTGGTGGCCCCCACGCCTCTCCGTCCATGGCCCCAGATGACACTTCAGGTAAGCAGGCCTGGCAGCCTCTGGATGGACAGCCCGACGGGAGGCTGGGTGGTGGGGACTGACTTGCTCTGGGTCTGCCCTAGGTTGGGGGGTGGCCCCCCAAATCAGAACTTGGTGGCAGAAGGGTAGAATGCAGTTATTCGCCTGGGCTTATAGAAATGTCATTTGTTAGTTTAGCAAATATTTATTGAGTGCTTGCTCTGTGCCAAGGACTGTTAGGGACACTGGTAATACAGTAATGACCCAAACGCTGTCTTCATGGGGCTCACTTACATTTTAGTGGACTGAGACATAATAAAACAAAATAGTAGTTAAAATATATGGTATTTTAGGTGATGATGAGTGCTAAGGACAAAAGAAATAAAGGGATAAGGAGAGAGAGAGAGAGAGTGTATGTGTGTGTGTGTGTGTCGGGGCGGGGGTTTGGGGGAGGGAAGACGTTTGCAACTTCAGATTGGGTGGCCAGGGAAGGCCTTGGTGGTCGGTGAGATTTGAGAGAAGATCTGAAGAAAGTGGAACAGTGAGGCATGTGGATAACTAAGGTAAGGGAAGAACATCTCAGGCAAGTGCAAAGTCCCCAAGGCGGGGCCGTGGCTAATAATGTGTGAGGAACAGGGAGGAGGAGGAGGCCGTGCCGTGGAGCAGAGTGAGTGAGGGGGAACCGCAGGAGGTGAGGTGGGAGAGGTGGAGGCACAGATCGTGTGAGGCCTCACGGGCCATGCAGAGGACTCTGGCTTTTACCACGAATGACAGGGGAGCCGCAGGAGGGTCTTGAGCAGAGGAGGGCCATGATCTGACTTAGGATTTAACAGGCTTCCTCTGGCTGCTGCGAGGAAAATATAGACTGCAGGGTTGAGGGTGGAAGCCCGGGGACCCTGAGGAGGAGGCCACTGCAGTGGTCCAGGTGAGTGATGCTGGTGCTGGCAGGGAGATAAGAGAGATTCTAGAGATGTAAGTGTGTGTGTGTGTGTGTGTGTGTGTGTGTGTGTGTGTGTTTTAACTTTTTATTACAAAGATTTTCAAACATATAAAAGTAAAGAAACCGGGAATTCCCTGGCGGTCCAGTGGTTAAGACTCCGCGCTTCCACTGTACAGGGCATGGGTTTGATCCCTGGTCGGGGAACTAAGATCCCACATGCCATGCGAGTGGCCAAAAATAATAATAATAATAAATAATAAAAGTAAAGAAACCAGTATAATGAAACCACATGTACTCATCACCCAGCTTCAACAAATTTCAACAGGTCCGTTCCTACTTTTTTCTATCCCCCACCCCCTCCTCTCACCTTCCCTATGGAATTATTTTGGAAAAAATCCAGACTTTATGTCATCCATGAATACTTTGGTTTGTATTTCAGAAAATTAAGCACTCTTAAAAAAACCCCCACAATGCCACATTACCCCTCAGAAAATTAACAATAATTCCTTAGGGTCATCAAATATTTGGTCAGTGTTCAAATTTCCTTGTCTCATAAGTGTTTTAGGGTCCAAACAAGGTCAACACATTGTATTTGGTTGATGCGTCTTTTTAGATGTTTAAATCTGTCTCACTTTTCTTGCAATTTATTTGTTGAAGAAGCCTTGTTTGTCCTATAGAGTTTCCCACAGTCTGGATTTGGCTGATTTCATCCACGTGGAAACACATTTCTACTCCATTTTTATTAATTTATTCTATTTAATTAATTTGATCTAGTATTAAATTTAATTTAGTAAACTATTACTTTTATTAAATATAACCTGTTATTATTAAATTAATTTAAGTAGAATTGATTCTACTTAATTCTATTTCCATTTTATTTATTAGCTGGAATTCTTCTCTAAAGAAAAACTTTCTCACATCAACTATTTGGCTACCTTGAGCATATATGCCCTGAGGGTATATGGTTTGTATAGAAAAAGCTGGATAAATACTTAAAAACTTCCCTTTTATTTACCAGTTTTCAGAAGAAATGAACTTCTCCAAAGGTGACCAATTAAGGGATTTAAGTTTTGGGGTGGCATTAATAACTCATGAATTTTAAACATATTTGATGAGTTTCAACCCATTGCACCTATTTATTTATTTTGACACTTAAATTGAACTGTCTCTGGCCAGTGGGAGCTTATTTCCATTGGCTCTAGAGTTCTTTTGATACATCCCCAACATTCTTTGAGCACTTTCTCACATTCTGGTATGTCAATATGTCCCAGCCTCATCTTGTACTTTCTCTGCCCCAAGCCTGGAAACAGTCATTTATTTCAGGAGCCCTGATTCCTTTTAGTGGAGAATGGTATTTAGAAACCAAGATCTGGGTGCTAGATGTGCTTGTTGCTACTAGACTGGTAATTGTTTCTAGGACTTGTCAAAAGACAGAGCTAGGAAATAAATTTTTTTTAAAGGAGAAAATACATGAATTCATATGGATATTCTGGATGTGTTTTGGAGGTCAACCAACAGTAGTTACTGATAATCATTCACCAGATATTGGTGCCCACTGAATTCCTCAGCTTTATGATCTACAGGAAGCCCCCTTTTATTCCATCTAATTTTGTTATTTTAATGTAGACATAGTCTTTGGAGTTAAGAAAATTATAGTTCTTTACGGAGTTTTCATTTGGAAACACCTGTGGGGCTGGATGTGGGCTGTCACCAGTTCTCACTGTCTCTGCTTGTCCCATCCCCTCCTCTTCTTCATTCCCTTCCCTTTCTCTCCCCTCCCTCCCCCCTCCCCCTATGGCTCCAGGTTTCTGAAGTTACAGTGACTGGCAAACCCCCAGAGGAAGGTGATGTCCCCAGAAGCAGTCCACCTGTGGCTTTCACAGAGGTCCCCCAGGCACCGGCCATCAGGATTCCCCTCTCTTCCTCCCTCTGTGGCCTGGGTGGCTCTCCCAGGGACCAGGCCTCGGGGCCCGATGCAAGTGAGGGGGCAGCTGGGCCTTTCCTGGAACCCAGCCAGCGACAGGTGGAGGCCACGTGGGAAGTATCCAGAGAGAATGGAAGGGGCCGAAAGGACCCCATAGTGGGAGCTATCATGGATGAGCCCCCTGGGGGTCTGGAGGTCGTGAGTGGGTTGGAGGAGCTGCTTGGCGAGGACACCATTGACCAGGAGCTGGAGCAGCTCTACCTGTCCCACCTGAGCCGCCTGCGGGCTGCCGTGGCTGCTGGTGGGGCAGGAGGTGGTGGGGAGGGCCCCACAGATGGGGGGGTGTCTCCCAGCCATTCCCTGGGCATACTCACGGACCGCGACCTGATCTTGAAGTGGCCTGGCCCCGAGCGGGCCCTGAACAGTGCCCTGGCTGAGGAGATCACGCTGCACTATGCCAGGCTGGGGCGTGGTGTGGAGCTCATCAAGGACACCGAGGACCCTGATGAGGAGGGGGAGGGGGAAGAGGGGCTCTCCATCATACCCTCCAGCCCAGAAGGGGACACCCCCAAGGAATCGCCTCCGGAAATCCTCTCTGGGGCCCATCCTGTGGTAGCCACTATGGGAGATGTGTGGCTCCCATGGGCAGAAGGCTCAGGATGTAACAGCCCTGTGGTTCTGAGTATGGAGGGTCAGTTCACTGGGGCTCCAGAGAAGGGGATGGGCAAGGACTCTGACTCTTTGCATGTGAATAGGGTGATAGCTGGGGTGACTGGGTCACCGGGGGGGACAGAAGTCCAGATGGAGTTTACCACTGAGTTGGCAGACAGATCGGTTTCCATATCTGGCAAGGAGCCAGCTGCTCCAGTCCTGCAGGGGCAAGATCTCCCCCTCCTTGGTCCCTTGGGGGCTGAAGTCTGTCCTTCCAGCCTGGCCAGGCCCCATGTGAGCTCCCAGGATGAAGAGAGTTCAGGCCCAAGCCTTGAGCCCCCAAAGAGGTCTCCTACCCTAGCAGCCCCTGCAGAGAGTGTGTGTGTATTGCCTCCCCAGCTCTGGGGGCCCTTGACCCAGACTCTGGGGGTCCTGGCTGGGCTGGTGGTGGTCCCTGTGGCTCTGAACAGTGGTATGTCCCTCCTGGTGCTTGTGCTGTGCCTCTCTCTGGCCTGGTTCTCGTAGGAGCTGCTTGTGAGATCAGCAATAACAGGCTTCCGCCTCTCTGGGGAGCGGCAGCCCCTCCCCCCAGAGGGTTCAGATGGGATGTGTGGCCTGTACAGCGAAGGGTCCTTTGCTTCTGAGAATGCTTGACTGGAGAGAGGCCTTCCTGTCCCTTAGCTCTCCAGTCAGCATGGGGCTCCCTGCGGTGATAGCAGTGGAGAGAAACAGCATGGGTGGATGGTGTGAGTGAGAACTTTCAGAATGGAACTGGGCATGTCCTCCCTTCCCATCCCGCCCCCCCCACCAAGCCTGTATTTATTTTTGTATGATTCTCTGGATGAGGGAGAGTGGTCATGAGCTGGTCTTGGGGCACAATTACCCAGAGATATATTTATTAACAGCCAACCTGTGCAACCTGCTGGAGCTTTATTTTTAATTTAATTTATATAGAGTACCTATTATTATATGCCACAATACAGCTCAATGAGAAACGATGTGTCTTGTGCAATGTTCTCCTGTTTGGGTCTGAATGTGCAGGGTGGTCACGTTCTGTGGGAGGACCACGGTGGGGAGTGGGTAGGGGTGGGTGGGATGTGGTCATTGCCTGCTGCTGCTGCTTCAATATGTCCTTGAGGATCTGTGTCACCTCATCTTGTGGTACTAATCCATGTGGTCTGGTGGTCTTTGGGGGGCAGGTCCTTTGGTCTTTTCCACATTCAGGGAGGGAGGAAGAATGGTGGCCACATGAGTGTTTGGTGTCACGTACATGACTGCATGACATGTGGTCAGCTGTGGTTGAGGGGATATTTGTTGTGAATCAGCCACAAGGTTTTGAGGTTCGTGGGAAAAAAACCCCAAAACACAGCCTTTGACACTAGCAGGGAGAGCCCTCTGCCCTCAAGACTGAGGAGGCCTCAGAAAGGACAGAGGACTTAATGTGCTGTGAAAAATTCATTTCAGAGTTGCTGTCCACAGACATTGCATTCTAACTCAAAACTGGAAACCCAGAAGCTTTGAAAGAAAGGATAGATGTATATACTGCATGCAAATAAAAAACTCTGCATAGCAAAATAAAGCACAATATATTTGTTTGCTTCCCTTCCCAGCAAAACTTTATACCAGCTTTCTTCAGTCCTTCTCCCCCAGGGCTCCAGTGCTTTTCCTTAACCGCAATTGGATTTTTTTGCCCAACCACTTCAGCAAAAGTGCTGAAGTCACTGATGATATTCACAATGTTCTATCAACAGTCAAGTCTCAGACCTCGTCTTACTTGACCTATTGGCAGCCTTTGACACAGTTAACCATCTCCTCAACCTTGAAATCCTTTCTTCACTTGGTTTCCAGGATACCACACTCTCGTAGTTTTCCTCTTTCCTCACTGGCCACTCTTCTAGAACACTACCTGGCACATAGTAAGTTCTCAATAAATACCTATTGAATGAAATAAAAGAACAAACAAACGTGTGTGGGAAAATATAGAGACACGGCTAGAGAACTTAGTTGGTCATTCAGTGGTTACAGCTCACTTTAGTTCCACAAGTGTTGACGTCTGCTCTGCTCTGAGGACACAGAGGAAGGAGCCCACAGTCTAGTGGGGGAGACAGACGCAGAGAAAGAATTTCAGTGCAGTGTGGTTAGTACATTAGCAGTGATGGATCCAGTGAGCTGTGGGGACCCTAGGACAGATGCTTAGTCCACTGTGGGACTCTGGAAGCCTTCTTGGAGGATGTGGTACCTGAACTGCATTTTAAAAAACAAGAAGCGGGAATTCCCTGGTGGTCCAGCGGTTAGGACCTGGTGCTTTCACTGCCAGGGCCCGGGTTAGATCCTTGGTCGGGGAACTAAGATCCTGCAACCCGCGCGGCACACAAACAAGCAAACCAACTCCCCTCACCCTCACACACAACAACAAAAACACCACAAAAAGCAAGAAGGAATCCACCAGGTGATGAAGGGGAAGAGAGGGCAGTCCAGTAAGAAGGAATAGCATTGCAGAGGTCTGGAAGTGGAAAACATCTAGTGAAAACAAATTCAACACACCCATATTTCACCTTTCAACGAGGATATTCTGACTTTGTCAAATATCAAAGTCCAGGCATGTGTCTGTGGCCCTCCACTGATGTGACAATTTGCTCAATGTCCAAAAAAGCAACTTTATGCCAATTGGGTTGAAAATTAGATAAAATGGACAAATCACTACAGACATATAACTTGCCAAAACTGTCTGCAGATGGCTTCACTGGTGAAATACTCCAGGAATAATAATTATAATTTATAATAATTATTTATAATAATAATAATTCCAATTTTATAAAACCAATTCCAGAGTGTAGAAGAAGAGGGAGCATTCTTAATTCAATTTATGGGGCTGCTATAACCTTGATACTAAAACCTGATGAGTAAGTAAAGAATATTACAGAACAATCTCAAGAAAATAGATGTAAATATTTTAAGCTAAATGATAACTGCCTGTCTTAGTCTGTTCAGGCGACTATAACAAAATAGTGTAGACTAGGTGGCTTATAAACAACAAACATCTATTTCTCACAGTTATGGAGGCTGGGAAGTCTAAGATCAAGGTGCTGGCAGATTTGCTGTCTGGTGAGGACCAACTTCCTGGTTCCTAGACGGCTGTCTTCTCGCTGTGTCCTCACATAGTGAAGGGGCAAGGTTGCTCTCTAGGGTCTCTTTTTTTTTTTTGGCTGTGTTGGGTCTTCATTTCTGTGCGAGGGCTTTCTCTAGTTGTGGCAAGCGGGGGCCACTCTTCATCGCAGTGCGCGGGCCTCTCACTATCGCGGCCTCTCTTGTTGCAGAGCACAGGCTCCAGACGCGCAGGCTCAGTAGTTGTGGCTCACGGGCCTAGTTGCTCTGTGGCATGTGGGATCTTCCCAGACCAGGGCTCGAACCCATGTCCCCTGCATTGGCAGGCAGATTCTCAACCACTGCACCACCAGGGATGCCCTAGGGTCTCTTTTATAAGGGCACTAATGCCATTCATGAAGGCTCCACTCTCATGACCTAGTCACCTCCCAAAGACCCTACCTCCTAATACCCTCACACTGGGGATTAGGTTTCAACATATGAATTTTGAGGGGACACAAACATTCAGTCTATAGCACTGCCTAAGTCCAATATATTAAAAAAGAATAATATGATCAAGTTAGATTTATTGTAAACCTGTGATGTGGTTTAGCATTTGAACTCAATCAGCATAATTTGCCTCATTAGCAGATTAAAGGAGAAAAACCAATATCATCTTAATGAATGTAGAGAAAGGGTTAGATAAAATTCGACATCTATTCATGATTTTAAAAATCTTAGCAAATTAGTTGAATAAATTTTCTTGAAGGGTATCTACAAAGATTTACAGTAAATGACAGAAGTGAAATGTTAAGAGCTTTGACATTTGGAACGTGGCAAGGATGCCTGCTATCACCATTTCTGCTCAGCATTGTACTGGAGGGTCTAGCAGGCACAGTAAGGCAAGGAAGAGAAATAAAATGTTTAAAAATTGGAAATGAAGAACAGAATTGTCATTATTTGTAGATGATACCACCGTATATTTAGAAAATCCAAAATAGTCCATGGATAAATTATTAGAATTTTTAAGAATTTAAGAAGATTTCTGATACAAAATCCATATTTAAAAATCTATTGCTTTTAGGGACTTCCCTGGTGGTGCAGTGGTTAAGAATCCGCCTGCCAGTGCAGGGGATACGGGTTCAAGCCCTGGTCCAGGAAGATCCTACATGCCGCAGAGCAAGTAAGCCCGTGGGCCACAACTACTGAGCCTGCACTCTAGAGCCCGCGAGCCACAACTACTGAGCCCATGCACCACAACTACTGAAGCCTGCACACCTAGAGCCTGTGCTCCACAACAAGAGAAGCCACCGCAATGAGAAGCCCGCGCACCACAATGAAGAGGCGCCCCCGCTCGCCGCAACTAGAGAAAAGCCCACGCACAGCAACGGAAGACCCAACGCAGCCAAAAATAAATAAATAAATAAATAAATAAATAGATCTATATTAAAAAAAGACTAAATAAATAGATATACATGTTCATCGAATGGAAGAGTCAATGTCATAAAGCTGTCAGTTCCCTCTAAACTGTTTTATAGGTTCAATACAAATACAATCATGATTTCAATAGATTCGTGTGTGTGTATCCTAACAAGTTAATTCTTTTTTTTTTTTTTTTTTTTTTTTTTTTTTTTTTTTTAATAGCTACTTTATTATTTATTTATTTATTTTTGTTTGTGTTTGGGTCTTCGGTTCGTGCGAGGGCTTTCTCTAGTTGCGGCAAGCGGGGGCCACTCTTCATCGCGGTGCGGGGACCGCTCTTCATTGCGGTGCGCGGGCCTTTTCACTATCGCGGCCCCTCCCGTTGCGGGGCACAGGCTCCAGACGCGCAGGCTCAGCAGTTGTGGCTCACGGGTCCAGCTGCTCCGTGGCATGTGGGATCTTCCCAGACCAGGGCTCGAACCCGTGTCCCCTGCATTAGCAGGCAGATTCTCAACCACTGCGCCACCAGGGAAGCCCCTAACAAGTTAATTCTTAAATTTATGTGGAAGTGCCAACTAGCCAGGGCACCCATACTTATTTTAAAGGTATAGCAATTAAGATGGTGCGATATTGCTGCAAGGGTAGACAAATAGACCAGTGAAAGACCAGTGGTCTCAGAAACAGACCCATTCATAATGTAGACAGAGAATAGGTGGCCAAGGGGGTACTGTGAAACCAGTGGGGAATGGTTGGACTTCTGATAAATGGAACAATCAGTTATCCATATAGAAAAAAAAAAAATGAAATTGGATCCTTACCTCACAACACAAATAAAAATAATACTAGGTTGATTGAAAACCTAAATGTGAAAGGCAAAACAAAAGAGCTTTCTAATTTTTTAAAATATTTATTTATTTATTTATTTATTTTTGGGCTGCATCGGGCCTTACTTGTGGCACGAGGGATCTTTTGTTGTGGCGCATGGGCTCAGTTGCCCCGCAGCATGTGGGATCTCAGCTCCCCGACCAGGGATCCCCCGCGTCCCCTGCATTGCAAGACGGATTCTTAACCACTGGACCACCAGGGAAGTCCCCCAAAGAGCTTTAAGACTTTAAAATAGTAGAATATAGAAGATAGGAAAGTTTTACTTAAACAAGACAGAAAAACACTAAGTGACAATTATAAAACATTCAATTACATTAAAATTAAGAATGTCTATTGATCAAAAAACACCATAAAGAGAATGAAAGCCACAAACTGGGACACAAATTGGGAGAAGGTAATTGAAACACATCTAGAATATATTAAAAACTAAAAATAGAAAAACCAGAAGTGCCACGAGGTGTATAAATAAGTTGTATATTCACAGAATGGAATATTGTACAATGAGAATGAAAGATCCATGAATACATGGAACAGTCTGGACGAACCACACAGATAAGACGTCGAGCAAAAGAGGCCGAACGTAAATGATTACACACTGTATGACCCATTTACACAAAGTTCAAAAACAGCCAAAACGAATCCATTGCTAGTGGTAAAATTATAAAGAAAATCAAGGGAATGATAATGACCAAGTCATAATAGTGTTTACTTCTGGTGGAGGGAGGAACATGATTGAGAAGGGACCCAGGGGACTTCTGGAATGTGGATAATGGTATACTGCTTGATCTGGGTGATTGTTCATGGATGTGAAATTCATTAATATTCATTAAGATGTACATTTCTCAGGTTAAAAAAAAATACCAAAGAAAAAACTAAAAATGCAGTGAGAATGGGGAGTAATGTGACACTCTGGGACTCCTCCACACAGGGTCTGAGCCACCCCAATTTCCTTGTCTAGACCACAAAGTGTAGACTACTTCCTTCAGAACCTCCTCTGGTGTAGAGAATGGACTTGAGGACACAGGGAGGGGGAAGGGTAAGCTGGGACGAAGTGAGAGAGTGGCATGGACTTATATATATTACCAAATGTAAAATAGATAGCTAATGGGAAGCAGCCGCATAGCACAGGGAGATCAGCTTGGTGCTTTGTGACCACCTAGAAGGGTGGGATACGGAGGGTGGGAGGGAGGCTCAAGAGGGAGGGGATATGGGGATATATGCATGCATACAGCTGATTCACTTTGTTATACAGCAGAAATTAATGCAACATTGTAAAGTAATTATACTCCAATAAAGATGTTAAAAAATAATAAATGTGTAAAATTAAAACATTAAAAAAAACAAAAAAGAACCTCCTCTGGGGTCAGGGTCCTCTTGCCTTCAGCCCTGGAAGTTACTGAGGTTCCCTCAGCCCTGTCTGTGGAAGTCATATTTGGGGGAATTGTTTATTCTTTATCTCCTGGCACCAGCTGTGGTGTGGGGACACCTGTCTCTGAGGGGATGGAGAGGGTCTGCCCATTTTGTCCTCAGATGTTGGAGTCCATCTCCCCTTGGACCTCATTCACACTCATAATAACTGAGGAAATGTGGTTTTAGAGCCTGGCAAATCTCATTTAAAGGCCAGAACCCCAAGCCCTGGTTGTGTGACCTTAGGCAAGTCATCTATTCTCTCCTAGCCTCAGTTCCTCATTCATAAAAGGGTGCTAATGCCCACTGGGCTTTGGAGAAAACATGTGTAATGGCCCTCACTCATGACCACATTATTTTTTTTTTTTTAAGGCCACACCATGCTTGTGAGATCTTAGTTCCCTGACCAGGGATTGAACCTGGGCCACAGCAGTGAAAGCGCCAACTCCTAACCACTGGACAGCCAGGGAATTCCCCATGACAACATTTGATTAATCTAGTAATCCAGTCAGTGGAGTAGGGTGAGCAAGAGGAGGGGCTCTGGAATGACACAGTCCAGGACTAAATTTCCATCATGTCACGTGATGGGCAAGTTACTCAAGCTCTCTGTGCCTCCCTTTGCTTCTCTGTCATCAGGGGTAATAACTTTCCCTCCTCACAGGGTCATGGTGAAGGTTAAATGAGATAATACATCATTCACCTAGGGAAGTGCTTGGTAGAGCAAGTAAACATCAGTTGTTATCAGCCCCCTCTAGATCTCACAATTACCGTCACTCACGACACCTTGTCCCCACTCTCAAGTGTGTGTATTATTGTAGTGGGTGGATAATGGGCAATGTGGGGGCCTCCTCCAGGCCCCTTCCCTGCCTGCCCCCTTGAGAAGCACTGGGTCCTAATATACCCTCCCCAGGGGACCCGTACCCTCCTCAGTCTCCCCCTGTTTCTGAGGTTGACCGAGGGGACAGGGCCACCACCTCATCCCAGGGGTACCATCTCGTAGGGGCCACAGGACTGGGCATTTCTGACAGAAATAGGGGCCTGAGAAGGAGGAAGGAAGGGAGTGGGGAGGACATGTGTTTCCCTATCTAGTGGTTTCCTATTAATGATGTAACAAATTTACACCAAACTCAGTGGCTTAAAACAACACAAATGTATTATCTTTCAGTTCTGGAGTTCAGAAGTCTCACAAGGTGTCCTCAGGGCTGTGTTCCTTCTGGGCCTTCTGGAGGCTCTCGGGGCGAAATCATTCCCTTGCCTTTTCCAGTGTCTAGAGGTGGCCTGCAGTCCTTGGCCCCTTTCTTCCATCTTTAAAGCCCAGCAATAGCCAGTCGAGACTTTTCTCACATCAAATCATTCTCTTTCTTTCCTGCCTTCGTCTCTCACTTATAAGGACCCTCGTGATTACACTGGGCCCAACCCGATAATCCAGGACAATCTCCCCGTCTCAAAATGCTTAAATTTAATCATATCTGTAAAGTCCCTGTTACCATGTAAGGTGGCATATTCCAGGTCCTGTGGTTTAGGACATGGACATCTTTCGGGGGCCATTATTCCGCCTATCAAACACCCCCTCCTTCACCAGGCCTCTATGGTGACTGCCAGTGTCCCCACACTGGAGCCACAGAGGTGGACAGATGGGGCTTACCCTTGAAGGGAGCAAGGTGCCCACCCCACGGGAGAGAAGAGCATGTCAACAGTTAATTAAGATTGAGTGATTATTGTAATAATAAAAATAACAATACCATCAGCATTAACCTCGCAGTTACTCTGTGTCAGACACTGCCTGATCATTTTACATGAACCGTGCTTTTCTCACACCAACTGCACCATGTAAATTCAACTTTTATCACCAGTGTACAGGTGGGCAAACTGAGGCCCTGAGTGTCCATGTTTTCATCAGCCCTGAGCCCAGTCCTTTGCAGAGGCCTTCCTGATCTTCCTCTCCCTCCTTCTCCTCATTACTAGGCCCAGTATCTTGATCTCACAGTGGCCTCTGCCCTCTGTCCTGAGCTCTCAGCCCTCAGCCTGGCTGTTACTGGACCACATCCTACAACCTCCCCACTTCCCGTTCTGGATGTCTGTGGTGCAGGGTGAGCCCAGGTCCAAACCTGAGCAGCCGGCTAAGTTAAAGCAGCCTTTTCCTTTCATCCATGGAAGCCTGACTGAAGCCTTGGCCCCATGGGAGGTCTTGGTGTCACCAGGCACTGCTCAGCCACGCACTGTCCACGTTACAGCGATACCTGCCTTCGCCAGCAGGGGCGTCTCATCTCCAAGACTGGGAAGGCTTCAAAAAAGACAGAGGAGCGACAGAGGCTTTCACATTCACACCTGAGACGGTCACAGGCCTCTGGGTGCGTGAGCCCCAGGCCTGGGTGTCCCTCGGAGGCTCCCTCTCTGTGTGTGGGCAGCTGGGGGTACCTAGGGTCAGCTCTGCCTGTTCCTCCTGGAGGACCCTGGTCTAAGTTCAGGGTCTTCTGTTAGTGCCTTCCTCTCCCTCCTGCTCTACTGCCTCCTACCAGAAGCTCATTTCCAGGGCTAAAGGGAAGTTGTCATAGTTTTAATCTTCTTTTTCTCATTGAAAGCTTGCATCATATGCCTTTTTTCACCAAGACAGACTGGCTCTGCAGCCTGGATCCTGGGGCAGGTTTGGCTATAGCCAGAAGGCACAGCCACGGATGCTGAAGGCACTGGGGGAAGCCCCAACAGAGCCTGGGGTTTAGGAAAAGGCCCCCAAGTCCCCATTCAGATCCTGGCCAGCCGCCAGCTCTGCCTCCACCCAGTCCCCTCCCTGGGCCTGAATGCTGGTCTAGAACCCCTGGCTGGGGTGAGTGGAGCACCAGGGCTGCTTGTCTGGGGAGACACAGGCCTGGAGGGAGAAGCAGCAGAAAAGCTCCGTGTGGCTTCAGGGGAAGCGCTGCTGCAGGGTGAGGACCACAACCCACAACCTGCCTGCTGACCTGCTGTGGGGCTGCAGACCCAGCCCCTGCCCTCTCTGGGCCTGTCTCCTCACCTACACAGCAGGCACTATTACACTCCCAGTGTAATGCAGGGGGTGCTCATGAATGGAGGGTGATCTGTAGAGATGAGAGAGCAGATTTGCCCAAGAGGAGGAAGAGAAGGGGGTCAGAACTGGTGGGGCAGGACTGAAGTGGCCGCCTCAGGCCTGGCCCAGGGCTGCCTTCCTGGAAGTGCTCGGGGCAGGCAGGCAGGTGCAGAAGCTCTGAGATCAGAACCCTGGGCCAGGACCCGTTGAGGCCCTCTCCGGAGTGCTCTGGGGCAGCCAGCAGCCTGTGTCACAGGCTCCTTCCTGTTTGTCCTTATCTCTGCCCTCGGGAGCCTCAAGATGAGCTCAGTGAGCTCCCTGCCCTAAAGGTTACTGAGACCCATCTGCAGTCTCAGGGACATGAGCCATCACCACAACAGCCCCTGGTGAGCACTTGTGTAACTTATCCAAACAGTGGCTCACAGGTTTTGAAGTGATTTTGATAATGTGCCATCATCTATTATAGCCAGACTGTATTCAGTCATTCCCTATTGGGTGGTTAGGTAGTGTTTGATTTACTTTTTTGCCATCTTATACTAGCTGTGGTGAGCGTTCCTGCACATGCATGTAAACCTGGGAGAGATACAGGAATGTTCATGTAGTAAAACTATTTTTAATAGTAAAAAACCTGGAAACAAGCCAATTATACATCAATAGGAAATGCATAAATAAGTTGTGTTATATGGATACCATGGAATACTACACAATTATGAGATGGAATGAACTGAACCACACAGACAAAATGTTAAGTGAAAGAAGTCAGATACGAGAGGACATAACTTAGGATTCCCTTTATATGTAGCTCAGAAGAAAACAGAACTGCTGTTTAGGCATAGGTACACCTGTGTTAAAACAGTCTTACAGAAAGCAAGGATTCTCACCTGCTTGATTGACAAAGTCTTAAAAATTTATTTAAAAAATAATCATACAGGGATTTCCATGGTGGCGCAGTGGTTAAGAATCGGCCTGCCAACGCAGGGGACACGGGTTCGAGCCCTGGTCCAGGAAGATCCCACATGCCACGGAGCAACTAAGCCCGTGTGCCACAACTACTGAGCCTGCGCTCTAGAGCCCATGCTCTGCAACAAGAGAAGCCACCGCAGTGAGAAGCCCGTGCACCGCACTGGGTCTTTGTTGCTGTGCGGGCTTTCTCTAGTTGCGCTCGCCAATGCAGCCAAAAATAAATAAATTAATTAATTAATTAATTTAAAAAAATCATACAGTAAAATTGACCTTGGGGGTTCTGTGAGTTTTAACCCATGTGTGGATTCATGTAACCACCACCACACTCAGGATACATGACTGTCCCATCACCCTACAGAACTCCCTTGTGCTGTCCCTTCATAGTCACACCTTCACACACAAATATGACCAACTGATATTTTACAAAGGTGTATCTATCCCTTTGCCAATACTACACTGTCTTGATTTTCGTAGCTTTATAGTAATTCTTAAAATCCATGTTAGTCCTCCAATTTTGTTCCTCCTTTCAAAATTATTTGGACAGTTGTAGTTCCTTTGTTTTTTCACATACATTTTATTCTTTTTTTTTTTAATTAAAAAAAATTTTTTTTGGCTGCCCTGCTCAGCTTGCAGTATCTTAGTTCCCCAATCAAGGATTGAACCTGGGCCCTCAGCAGTGAAAGAGCAGAGTCCTAACCACTGGACTGCCAGGGAATGTCCTCCACATACATTTTAGAATCAATTATTCTGTATTTACAAAAAAATTCCTACTGGGATTTTGATTGGAATTGCATTAAATCTAAAGATCAATTCGGGGACAATTGATGTCTTAACTACATTGAATCTGTCAACCCATGAACACTATATTCATTTATTTAGGTCTTCTTTTATTTCTTTCATCAGCTTCTTGTAGTTTTCAACATCCACAGATCCTGTACACGTTTTGTTAGATTTTTTGAGGAGCTGTTGTAAAACAGTATTGCATGTATGTTTTTAAATTTTGGTTTTGATTGTCCATTGCTAGTATAAAGAAATAAGCTTGATTTTTGTGTGTTGAACTTATATTCTGCAATGTTGCTAAATTTACTTATTAGCTCTAATATGTTTTTAATTAATTAATTAATTTTTGGCTGCGTTGGGTCTTCGTTGCTGCACGCGGGCTTTCTCTAGTTGTGGCGAGCGGGGGCTACTCTTCATTGTGGTGCGCGGGTTTCTCACTGCGGTGGCTTCTCTTGCTGTGGAGCACGGGCTCTAGGTGCACGGGCTTCAGTAGTTGTGGCCCATGGGCTCAGTAGTTGTGGCATGTGGGCTCTAGAGCACAGGCTCGGTAGTTGTGGTGCATGGGCTTAGTTGCTTCTCAGCATGTAGGATCTTCCCGGACCAGGGCTCGAACCCGTGTCCCCTGCATTGGCGGGAGGATTCTTAACCACTGTGCCACCAGGGAAGCCCTCTTCTTATTTTTAATCCCTATAACTCTTTCACTTCTGGTTTTCTGAAGGAAAAATTATATATGTTTTGTATAAAAATTATAGATGTTTTAGTATTTTCCCACAGGTCTGTTTATTTTTTTCGATCTCTTTTTTTCTGAGTTGTTCAGATTGACTAATTTCTATTGATCTATCTTCAAGTTCACTATTTTCTCATCCCCATTCTGCTATTGAATCCATGCAGTGAGAGTTTTATTTGGTTATCATATTTTTCACTTCTAAAATTTCCATTTGTTTCTTGAAATATTCCCTCTCTCTCTCTCTCTTTGCCAAGACTTCCTATCTTTACATTTATTTCAGAAGTGTTCATGACTGATTTGCTTATGTATTTTTTTTTTTTAACAATAGCTGCTTTAAAGACGTTGTCAGATAATCCTGGCATCTTAGTCTTTTCTGCATTGGTGTCTATTGATTGTCTTTCCCATGTGAGCTCAGATTTTCCTGTTTTTTCATATTTTGAGCAATTTTTTCACTTAAAAATTTTAATACAATTTTAAAGGTTATTTTCCATTTACAGTTATTACAAAATATTGGTCATATTCCCTGTGTTGTACAATACATTCTTGAGCCTATCTTGCACCCTACAGTTTGTACTTCCCACTCCTCCACCCCTATATTGCCCCCTCCCCCCACCGGTAACCACTAGTTTGTTCTCTGTATCTGTGAGTCTGCTCCTTTTTTGTCGTATTCACTAGTTCGTTGCATTTTTTAGATTCCACATATGAGTGATATCATACAGTATTTTTCTGTCTGACTTATTTCACTTAGCATAATGCCCTCCAAGTCCATCCATGTTGCTGCATTCTTTTTTATGGCTAAGCAGTATCCCACTGTATATATATCTCACATCCTCTTTATCCATTCATCTGTTGGGGGACACTTCGGTTGCTTCCATGTCTTGGCAATTGCACACAATGCTGCTATGAACACTGGTGTGCATGTATCTTTTCCAATTAATGTTTTTGTTTCTTTTGGGTATATACCCAGGAGTGGAATTGCTGGGTCATATGGTAGTTCTATTTTTAGTTTTTTGAGTATTCTGAGTAATTTTGAATCATATGCTGGACATTTTGCATATTAGGTTCTGAGACCTGGTCTTATGCAAATCCTACGGAGTATATTGTCATTTCGGTTTTAGCAGGCATTCTACTCATTTCACAGGCAGCGAAACGGAAAATGGTGGGCCACAAAGGGGAGAGGGGCAGTTGAAAGTCGCGAGAGGCTTGGGGGCGTTACTTGAGGTATCTGAACCCTGGAGGGACCGGAACTGCAAACGAGTACAGATCCGGGAGTTCTCTGTGGGGTCCCGTGGAGGGGCGGGGAAACCAGCCCACGCGGCACATGCGAGACGCAGTGCGCATGCTCAGGGCTGCACGCCTTCCCGTCGGCCCTTGTGCGGCGTGTGCAACGTGGTCAGGGTGCGGAGTTGCGCACATCGCTTTTCAGCGTCTCCGTTCTTTCTGCCTGGCTGAGACTCACCAGGTAGGTCCACAGGTCTGTCGTGCGTGGAGTTTAAGTGTGCGTGCGTGTGAGGGGGAGCCAGCGGGCTTCGGGCGGGTCAGGTGGTGCGATTTATGGCCTCTGAGGAGGAAGGCCCTCGAGGTCGTCGTCCTTCTCGCCACAGGCGGCACGGCCACCATAGCTCTCGTCCTGGTGGCAGGAAAGGGAGGGCGGTGGGCGGTGGAGGTCAGGGGGGTCAGATGAAGGTAGAGCGAGTCATGGCGGCGTTATTTGCGGTATCTGGGTCCTGGAGGCCCTGGAACTGCAGACAGAGCACAGAATCCGGAGTCGGCAATGGGGCCCGGGACATCGGGGCGGGGCGGGAGGTAAAGGAAAGGCCTAGAAAACCTAGGACCGCTGTGGGGTTGTAACTGCATCCCGAGATTTGTAGTGCCCCGAACAGGGTGCCAAGGAAGGAGAGTGCCTCATAAGAGTCTTTACTGCAGCCGCCCAACTCTGCAAGTGCAAAAATAGCTGTAGACAATATGTGAACGAGTGAGTGTGGCTTTGTGTTCCAATAAAATTTTATTGGGGTGGGGGGAAGGGCTTGGTAAACGAGAGCGTGACGAAAGCAATAGTCACTCGAGTTTTAAATTTCCAGTAGTATTTCACTAAATGTCTCCATAATGGTGAATCAAGTTGTGAATCCAAAACTCATCAGAAATGTGTTCTTGTCTTTTACCATGTGTTTTAAGGCGATTTTTCTGTCAGCTTGGCCATGACATAAACAATTGCTTTTGTAAGTTGCCAGATTTGGTGTGATTGGAAAGCACACACAATTAAATTACCTTGAGACTTATTTTGAAAATGTGTTCAATATTACAAAAATAGTATACATCATCATTTGGCCACAGAAGTGTTCAAATATAATTATCCTCTTAAGTGCATTTTCCAAATGACAATATTCTGTTTTCAGTGGGAAATATGAGTCGGAGAATAAAGTCAACATACAGACCTAAAGAAAGAGGTTATGATCAAGGCTTTCCCAGGGCAGTTGCGCCTGTGGTTGTAAGTGTTTTAACATTTGATGTTTTTTATTAGTAGAAATTAATTTTTGTGAAAATGTTGTTGAACTAATATAGATACAGTGATAAAGGTCTTCCATGTGATAAGGAACATTGAGCCAGGAGGATTACATTCTGGTGTTGCCTGGATGAATGCTGTTATGTTCCTGGGGAATTTGACTGATGACTTCCTTCTCATGCTTATTAACAGATTGCACACAGCCATCCCGACATAGATTAAAATAGCTTCCAAAGTCCTTGTGGGTAACTGTTTTCTTGGAGTAGCCTGTCTGTGGGAAGAGTAACTTTATTAAGAATAAGTATGCTGGGAGCTCGAGACTTTTTAGGGCATGAGCCACCTCATCTCCTTGCATGGCCCTGCAATACAACATTCTCTGCTCCAAAAAAAAAAAAAAAAAAAGAATAAGTGTACTGAATAGTATTGGAAAAATGTCTTTAGATTTATTTATGATCAAATGTATCTTTGTATTTTGTATATTTATATTGTTGACGTGTGTTAGTAACAAAACTTTTCATTTGCACACACACACCCATAGTTCCAGCAGCCTCAACGAGAGAAGCCACTAACTGAAACTCAGGACATTACACCTGGTCAAGAGAAAAAGGATGAAGGAGCATCTTCAGTTCAAGGTGAAGGGAAAAGGAAGAAGAATGCCTGTTGGGTGTGTGTATGTGTGTGTGTGTGTGTGTGATGTCTCACGCATTATGATATACCAGTAAGAGAAGGAAAGAAAACAATAGAAAGGGATCTCAAACATGGCCTGACAATTGGCTGGAGAAGTGAAGAGAGTATAATTTGCAGCTTAGGGCAATCCCTCACTATAATAAATTTTCCCCATTTTATGAATGAGAAAATTGAGGCTAAAGGATTGGGTTTATCAAAGAGCACTTGGCTTTTGAATACAAAATCTGTATTTCACTCCAAAGTTTGTGTCTTCCTACCATGAATGTTGCTGTAAAAAAGGTGAATGATTTTGCTCAAAACTCAAATGTCTGTACTGTAATGTAGTTCAGTATTGCCCCCAGTTCAATGTGGTAGGATAGAGGCTCCAGAAATGAGTCATGCATGATGGCCATTGTTTCTGTAATTGATATTTTTACATGGTAAGTTTGATGAAAGCTGGATAGTTCAGGATACTGGCATACAGGTAGCTGGTTTAGTATGATTTTTTTTAAAGTGGTTTTCAAAAGGTGGTTAAATCCTTCTATGGTTAGGAAAATCAAAAGATTAATTATTCTAAGATTAACATGAGACAGACATTATTTCTCCTGGATATATATAGTATTTTGAAGCAAAACATTTACATAACTCAGGCCACTGTTAAAGGTTTGTAGAATATGACTGGCAACAATGCCCTTTCATTTCTTTCTACCCCATTTCCTTTATTCTCATTGTATATTTGACTGTTATTCATAAATAATTTTACTGTTATTTTGGTTATTTTTTTAATTTAAAAGTAAAATAATTTTACTCTGTTTTACATGGGATTTATTTATGGAAAGTTACATATAGGACCTTTGGACCTAAATATAACTTTTGTTTATTTTAACAAAGTAAGTTTCTGGCTACCCCAGTAGAGGGTGGGTGTCACACTATAAGATTTGTCATGGGCCTGCAAATCCACTGAGCTAACCCTTCAGAAGATTACATTTTAATTGTAATTGAAATCCTATGCATGGTATAGACTTCAGGCTTTGTAAATAGCTGATGCTCACTGCTTTTAGTACACTATAGCAAAATACAGAAATTATACATTTATTATGGTTTATTCTTAGACCATTTAAAATAAAGGTTTCATAATACAGGAAAACAAATATGTAAAGTCCATTCCTAGTTTCTGCTAATGATGCAAAAATAACCCCTTACTGAGCTGTACACTTAAAAATGGTTAAGATGGTAAGTTTTATGTTAATGTGTTTTTTAAAAAAAAATTTTTTTTTTTTGGCCATGTGGCTTGTGGGATCTTAGTTCTCTGACCAGGGATTGAACCTGGGCTCTCGGCAGTGAAAGCACAGAGTCCTAACTACTGGACCACCAGGGAATTCACTGTTACGTGTTTTTTTTTTTTTTTTTTGTTACGTGTTTTTAAACCACAGTTAAAAATAAGATAACTCTTGTCTTCCTGAAGTACAATGTAGTTGTCATGTATTCTCTTTAATTTTTACTTTATATTTCTAAAAACATAAAATTTACAGAAAATTTGGAAGAATAGTACAATTAACTCATATACTTTTCACCTAGATTCACCGATTGTTAATAGTTTTTACCACATTGGTTTCATATCCTCTTCCCTTCCCCCCTATATATATACACACACACACATACACACTTACTGATATGTTTGCTATTATTACTACTGAGTCATTTAGATAAAGGTTCAACTATTATGATCCTTTACCCTAAGTACATTAGTGTATATATAGCCTGAGAACAAAGAAAAAGTCATTCTCTTGGCTAATCACCGTACAATTATCAAAATCAGGAAATTTGACAATGAGAATATGCAATCATTAAATACACAGTGTATATTCAAATTTCCCCAGTTGTCCCGATAATTTCCTTTATAGAATTTTTTTTGATCCAGAGTTCAGTCCAGGATCATGCATTGCATTTAGTTGTCAAGTCTGTTTAGTTTTCTGGCATTCATGACACTGACGTTTTTGAAGAGGACATACCAGTTGGTTTGCAAAATGTTAATCAGTTTGAGGTATTTTTTAAGACTTTTTCCCCACTCAACATTTATTGTTGTCTGCTCATGCCATGTAATATGCTAAGTACTAATAAGAGACATGGTTTCAACCTTGAGCTCACAATCTAGTCGGAGAGACCCAAACAAATCACTGATAAGTACAGTCACAAGTACAATATGGATAAGTACAAAGGGAGCGCCTAATTTGTCTGAGGGCAGTCTTGGGAAAGGAAGAGGGTAATAAAACCCTGTTTTCCTAGTTTCTGGTAACAGACTCCTGAAATAATGCTCTTGTGATTCTCATGCATCACATTTATTACCACACTAGTCTAAGGCTTTTACTTCACAACACTGAAGGAGTGAATATTATCATTCCCTTATTCATATCTCAAGTTTTACTTCCTAAATTGATAAACTTTTTATTTGCAAGGGCTTGCCCTGGAAGCTAATCAACAGGAACTGGCTCAGCCAAAGACTGGGTGTGGGTGTGGAGGTGGTTCTGATGTCAAGGGGAAGAGACTGCCAAATCCAGAGCCCATTGAAGAGCCGGAAGCAGGTATGTTATCTATTAAGCATGCAAATTATAGGGTGTCAGTTTTCCACAGTATTATATTTTTAATAATATAAAGATAACATTACTGTTGCTTTAATAACAGAGTTCATATATAAAGATGATTTGAAATGTAGTTCAGACCTTAACTATCAGGTATAGAAACAAATTGGGTCAAAGCCATATTGAATTATAGAATGAGAGCATTTTCTTACTTTTAAGTATAAGCCCTTTAACCAACAGTTAATAATCGTCAGATGCTTTTATAGAGATCTGCATTTAACAAATGTGTAATGCATTTGTAACACACATCAGTTTGTATGAAATATGCTGAAGCGCTGAAGTAGGTTCTAGTACCAGCTCTAACATAATTTGTGTGACTCCGGGCAAATCCCTTAACTTCTAAACCCATCTTTGCTCTTATAAAAATAGTGACTTCAAATCAGATATTTAAAAATTATTTTCAATTCTCATTTTTACTTACTCTGGTTCTGTTGCATAGAATACAAAGATAAGCTGCTTTATGTGATTCTGTTTATCATAAATCGTCAAATCCTGACCTGAGTCAAATTACATTTGAATTGAGGTTTCATCACTACTAAGAAAATGAACTAACACTTTGCTTGATATTTGTTTTTCTGTTGGAGTTCTGAATGCCTGTCCTCAGATTCTGTTGAATTCTGAATTCTCTGGCTCTTAAAGAACAATTCCATTTTATTTTTTCTTCCAGCTTCATTGGTGTATAATTGACAAAAATGTGAACAATTGCATTTTAAATCCTTCCCCGAATGAAGCCTCAGATGACTGAATAATAAAATATCAAGAGACAGTCTCGTTTCTGGTCTCTGTGGCTGATCAAGTAGAGAGTGCATGTAGTCAGTGATGCTCAAGGTGACTGTTAGTAAGATACCTGTGCTGAGCACGCTCCCTGTCCCCACAGTCAGTCTTAGTGAGCTACTGTTCCTAATAACATGTGGACAGCATGATACAGTCACCTCTAACCATGTCAAATGCATGAAGATTTTGCACCTTGAGGCATCAAATTGGTAAGACTGAATTTCAAAGACCATAACTGAAGTACTTCCTGAGTAATCAGTTTAAGTGTGTTTTACATGTGTGTTTTCCAAATTACTGACCATTAATCACACAGCTTCTGAATTTAAAGGAAGCACTTGATGTTTAGAGAAGGAATTACCCTGCATTAGTCTTCTAAATATTTTCACTTTACATTCCTGGCCCATTCCAGACTCTTTACGTTAAAAGATAGTTTTCAGGCTACTTTCAGGAACCTATTGAACATGGCTAAAATATACTCATAGGAAGATCATAGCCTTAAATATATATGCTATTTAAAAAAATAATAAAAGTACATGAGTATCCAATATAAAAAAATAATAAAAAGGCAACAAAATAAATCTAAGGGAAAAGGAAGGGGATTCATAATAAAAGACAGGTATGAATCATTAGGAAAAGGAAAAATAATACAACTAATAAATCAATGAGATTGCTCTTATAGAAAATATTTGTGAGTGGAAGATCCACTAGTTTAAATAATCTTGCAGAAAACAGACAAAAGGCTAAGTATACACAATACAGTGGAATATTACTCAGCCATAAAAAGAAACGAAATTGAGTTATTTGTAGTGAGGTGGATGGACCTAGAGTCTGTCATACAGAGCGAAGTAAGTCAGAAAGAGAAAAACAAATACTGTATGCTAACACATATATATGGAATCTAAGAAGAAGAAAAAAAAAGGCCATGAAGACCCAGGGGCAAGATGGGAATAAAAACGCAGACCTACTAGAGAATGGACTTGAGCATACGGGGAGGGGGACGGGTAAGCTGGGACAAAGTGAGAGAGTGGTAGTGTATATATGGACATATATACACTACCAAACGCAAAATAGATAGCTAGTGGGAAGCAGCCGCATAGCACAGGGAGATCAGCTCGGTGCTTTGTGACCAGCTAGAAGGGTGGGATAGGGAGCGTGGGAGGGAGGGAGACGCAAGAGGGAAGAGATATGGGGATATATGTATATGTATAACTGATTCACTTTGTTATAAAGCAGAAACTAACACAACATTGTAAAGCAAGTCAATACAAATGTTAATAAATAAATATACAGTGAAAAAAAAAAAGACACTAACAGATATTGACTATATTATCTACCTGTCTATCTAGATACTTGGCTCTCCAGGTTTTTTTCCTTTCTCTCCACCCCGCTTCTGTCCTTTTTTTTCTTCCGGACTGTGAGACATGGCACTATTTTCCTTCACAATGTGATGTTACTTTTGATGGTAATGGCTTAAAACTAGTGTAACCATATAATTTATTATACAAACTGGAATGCTTTTAGGTGTGTAGAGAGTCACTACTCATAATTATAGCAGGAGTATGGATGAAAACAGGGACAAATGGTTCACCTACTACTATGTAAGGGCTAAACTGGCTCATAGAAAGTTTTGTACTTTTCCACAGTAGAGCCAAAACAAATGCAATACTAGCCTTTCTGTTTTCCATTTAAGTAATTCTAAGTGTGACATTACTGTTTTAGATATCCTATATTAAGAATATTTTTTTCAAGTCAAAACGTTTAAATGAACTTTTAAAAAGTTTCTTTTGTTTCTTAGGTTTTTTATTTGTTGTTTGGTTGGATTTTTACTAAAAGTATAAAAAAATGTTGCTTTCTACCTAAAACTACCTCTGAATGGAAGCATTGGGTTTAATCAGTTCTGAACTTGAACAGTCTCTTTGTTTCTCTGTACCACTAGAAAGAGTGGTGTGTTTACAAATATTGTTAATGTGCCTGAAAGTCTACCTTCAAAGTCGCTACAGAGGTTTAACTGTATATAAGCCAAGGGTCACCCTTAGGGTTCTGGGTTTAGTCCATTTTATAAAACTAAGACCGTAGTGTCCTCTGTATCCCTTTAGCGTCATCTGAATAAAGTTCTAACTAATATTCCCAAATGTTATGTTATCTTACAGGTGAAGGGCAACCACAGGTTTAAATGAAGACAAACTGTAACCATGCAGGCTGCTCTTGTGTTGGAAACATGACTTGTTCAAATTCTCTCAGTAAAGTTTTGCAGTTTTGTCCAAAGAAGTCTTGTGTGTCTTTTGTTCAATTTATTCCTAGGTATTTGATGCTATTGAAAATTGTACCTTTTTTTGGAAATTTTATATTTTGTTTAATCTGGTATATAGAGACCTAATTTTTGTGTATTCTTTTTTCTACCCAGCAACCTTGCTAAAATATGCTTATTAAGCCCTAAAGTTTATCTTTAGATCCTTTTCAGTGTTCAACATACATAATCATATCATCTTTGAATACTAATAAGTTTTGTTCCTGCCATTTTAAACATTATAGCTTTTATTTCCTTTTCTCATTTTAAAGCATTAGATAGACCCACCCAGGAAAATAATGTTGAACAGAACTGGTGATAGTGGACATCCTTGTTTTTCCCTGATGAGAAATGGAAAATTTTCAATATTTCACCATGGTGTTTACTGTGCTTTTCTTTTGGTAGATATACTTTATCATTCTATTCTATTATTAGTTTGCTTAGACTATTCATCTTGATTACATGTTGAATTTCACCAAACACTTAAAGTGCACTTATTGAGATGATCATAAGATTTTCCCCTCTATTAATATGTTGATGGGTTGAATTAAATGGATAAGTTTCTATGTTTAAGCCAACTTTATATTCCTAAAATAAACACAGTTTGGTCATGAGTAATCTATGTCCTAATAATTTGTTTAGGATTATGTGTGTCCTCATGAGTGACACTAGCCTATACTTTTATTTCATGTACTCTCTTTCTTTGACTTTGGTATCAAGGTTATGCTAGCTTCATACAATGAGCTGGGATGTAAAACCTCTTCTTCTATTCTCTAGAGCTTCAAGGTTGTGAGTAATGTAGGGCCAGGCTCTCCTGTGATCAGCTGTTTCCGAATTGCCTTTCTCGTTGAAGATAGGACTTTACTTAAAAGGTAGAGACAGAAGGGGCAGCTCCAGGTTGCCATCCCTTCAAACTTTGTGAGGTGCCCATCTTCCCTGCAAGATACCTCTAATGATGCTGTCACTCTGAAAGCTACCTGCTCCTGTTTCTATGCTGATACCAAACTCCTCTACACAGAAAGTTAAAAGTCACGGCTCTGTTAACTTGCCTAGATGATTTTGATCTGTCCTGTATGGTCACGAATGGCTGACCAACCCTGGAGCTATGTAAAATTATGACCATAGCTTCATTTATTGAGTTCTTTTATCTAATAATGATAGGATTTACTATAAAAACTCACAGAGTATGCACTGTTAGCCATTTTTGTGTGCTAGATTCTGTACATGTATGACCTCATCAGATCCTCACAAAGGAAGTCAAGAGTTTTCACAAAATTGAGAATCTCTGACTCCAGTAAAAAGCAGATTGGGGGTTCGAGTTCTGAGTTCAAAACCCTTGCTCTTTTCTCAGAGTAGAAGCTCCTGAAGTGTTGAGTACAGTACTGATGGTGTATATAATGACTTCAGTTATAATCTGATGTTTTTAACAGATTTAATATAAATTTAAAAAATATATAAAATTGTTTGACTTAAAAGGCTTTGTTCTTCTCTTGAAGGAAGGGTTTCCCAGTATGTGAAACACAGACCACATACTGCAGATGAAGCGTTGCCCCAGATGGTATTCCAGACGAAATCATTGATACTAAAAACAAACATTTAAAAATAGTAACATGCTTATCTTATAGTGCTACAGAAAAATATAACTAGAACACTAAACCTTTTGGGGACAGTTTGTGGAGAGACAGAGAAAAAAACTTATGCCACAAGCCTCATGGCAAAATGCCACAACATCCCCTGCAAACACACCTATCCTTCCAAGTTATTCAGAGGTGGGGAGGGAGCAGCCACAAATCTCTTATTTCCTCTGCAAAATCCTCCACTGGCTTGACAGTCACAGATCACACTCAGAAGCCCCCAACTGCCTGATTCCAGCCTTATACCCCTATTAATATATACGAGAGCAAGTTACATCTCTGAGCTCGCATTTTTACCTTAACACCCCAAAAAAACAGTTCTGAAGAAAAGACCCTGCTCAGAATCCATCCTGCTTAAGGAATAATAAATGCAATTATTTCTCCCTCTTAATACAGGTTTAAAGATACTTCCTCACCCAAAAGGACTGAAAATCTATGGTTCAAATAAAAAGACTAAACGTAGGGTATCCCAATTTGCTACAAAATATGTGAGAAGTCCCTAGGCTGTAGAGTTGGATGAAAGGATTAGAATGTAAGTAGAAGAGGGAAAGGGAGCAGGGCAACTGGCTGAGGCCAAACGACTTGGGTCCTACTTACTCTGTCTGCTTACAGGCCATGGCATGAAATAGCCATTGGTTTCGATCCTGCCTCTGACACGCACTGTGTGATGGTGGGAAAGGTATCTAGCCCGTTTGTATATGGGAAGGCTTTAGCGAATTAGCCAATGCAGCCCCTGGGGGCTGATATGAGAAAGTAGCAGTGACCAAGTTTCATTATAAATATAAAAGTGGGCTATACACTGGTACTAGTTGATTCTGGCAAGAGTGTGGGGTAAAGGGCACAAGCTCCCTGTGCCAGAGATTCCCAAGATCACCCTCAGGCTTGATGATCTGCTAGAAGGACTCACAGGACTCAGAAGCTGTTATACTCCTGGTTTGGTTTATTACAGTGAAAGGATACAGATTAGAATCAGCAAAGGGAAAAGGTGTATGGGATGGAGGCCAGGAGAAACCAGGTGCAAGATTCCTTTCCCAGGGGTCCCTTCCCAGTAGAGTTGCATGGGGACATGCTTGTATATTCTCCTAGCAATGGTGTGGGACAATACATGTGAAATGTTGTCAACCAGGGACGGTCATCTGAGCCTTGGTGTCCATGTTTTTTTGGGGGAGTCAGTCGCATAGGCATGCAGAGTTCATGTGACTGATCTCAGTTACTCAGACCATATCTCCCCAGAGCAAAACCAGACATTCATCATAAATCACATTGTTAGGATAAACTTATTTGATCCTGCTGGTACAGCATGGCCCAAGGTCTCAAACATGCAGAAACTCTTATCAGGCAAAATATTCGAAGGGCTCAGAAGTTATCTTTCAGGAGCCATCCAAGGGCCAATCCCGGAGGCAGACTTTTCTTTGGTATGTGCAGGATTTGAGCAACCCAGGCCCACTGAGGTAACCCTTTCCTGCACATCCCCCTCTAAGAGAACAGAAGTTTGCAAAGAGATATTTCCTATGATCTCTTGTTTATAATGTATTATTTCCAATAACCAAATGCTGGTTTAATAATGGTGTAGGGAGGAAAAATATCTTTTTTCTCTACCCTTCGAAGTTCTTGGCTGGGGCTGCTGTAACAAAAGACAGATAACAAGAGAAAAGCATATTAATTTGTTTAATATAAGTTTTACAAGACCCGAAGAAGTGGTTAAACCTGAGCGTTTTATGCTAGATTTGATGAAGAGTGGGAAGTCCTGGAAAAATGTGATAAGATAAAAAAGAATGTGAGCCGAGTGTAATAAACTAGGGGAAACATCAAGGCCTGTCTGTTCAGATTCTTGTCAGTGTCCCTGTGTCTTTGGAGATAAGGATGCTCCTTTCCTCTGGGTAGAGGGAGGGCACCTCTCACATGAGGGTCTTATGACCTATTTCAGAGAAAGGTCAGAAAATCCTGCCTGTACCTGCCGCTTCTTAAATTCCTTCAGCTGGAAATATTCAACATGTCAAGGTGCCATATTTTGGGGTAGCGTGTCCTGAACTTCATCATCCTCTAAACTTGATTATCTAGTGTCGTCATCACTCAGACAAAACCCCCCAATCAACCAAGCCAAACCGAACCAAACCAAACCCAAAACCAAAGACAAAAAAGTCTTGTCTGAGCCCCTGCTGGGAATCAAACTCCTTGCTCTGGGCTAGGCAGGCTCTGAGGACATAGGAGTGATTGATTCAGGCAGGATATAAGTTCTCAAAGAGCTCAGAGTTAATGAGCAGAGAACCATCCAGAAGATAATGATTGATAGAACAAGTATGATGAGAGCCATGGCAGGGGAGAGCCAGGGGGTGCTCAGAATACAGAGGACAGCCCTGTAACCCAGGTGGTCAGGAATGGCTTCTCCCAGGGGGTGATGTGAGAGTGCTCTAGGTACTGCTTCACTATAAGTACATTTCAATCTCTCTGTTACTACCCTTTTAAAAAAAAAAAACCTCACTGCTCTGTTACCCTCATTTTATAGGTCAAGTAATGGAAGATAAGAGAAGATAAGTATCTTGTTCAAGGTCAAATCACTAGCCCCCAGTGCAGCTAGTTTTCAACCCAGGACTCTTAGAACCCCTATGTGCTTCTCATTATAACCATCTATTTGCTTTCAGTATTGTCTTCTGTCTTAATTCACATTCACCATACATATGTTTCTTTGCTCTGCTTGTCCCATGAATTCTTTCTCTTTAATTCATCTGGAGTTTATTTATTTATTTATTTTTACAGCTTTAGTGCCAAACCACCAAAATATTTTTCAAACTGGCTGTAAAATTTTGCATTCTCACCAGCGGTGTATGAGGGTTGCTTCACATCCTCATTAACTCTTGGGATGGTCAGTCTTTTTAATTTTAGCCATTCTAAAAGGAGTGCGTGGCATCTCCTTGTGGTTTGAATTTGCATTTCAACATGTTGAGCCTATTTTCATGTGCTAATTTTTCATCCACATTTATTCTTGTCTGTTCACATTTCTTGTACATGTTTTATTGGGTTGTCTTTTTTTTTGGCTGC
Source organism: Balaenoptera ricei (assembly GCF_028023285.1). Taxonomy (NCBI): domain Eukaryota; kingdom Metazoa; phylum Chordata; class Mammalia; order Artiodactyla; family Balaenopteridae; genus Balaenoptera; species Balaenoptera ricei. The sequence continues at coordinate 44,730,322 of NC_082660.1, forward strand.
ATTGGTCTTCCTTGCTGTGTGCAGGCTTTCTCTAGTTGCAGTGAGCGGGGGCTACTCTTCGTTGCAGTGCGTGGGCTTCTCATTGCGGTGGCTTCTCTTGTTGCGGAGCATGGGCTCTAGGTGAGTGGGCTTCAGTAGTTGTAGCACGCGGGCTCAGTAGTTGCGGTACACGGGCTCTAGGGCACATGGGCTTCAGTAGTTGTGGCACATGGGCTCTAGAGCGCAGGCTCAGTAGTTGTGGGCACACGGGCTTAGTTGCTCTGCAGCATGTGGGATCTTCCTGAACCAGGGATCGAACCCATGTCCCCTGCCTTGGCAGGCGGATTCTTAACCACTGTGCCACCAGGGACGTCCCTGGGTTGTCTTCTCTTTTTTTTTGGATCTACTATTTATTTTTATTTTTACTTGGTATTCTGAAATTTTACAGTAATATCCCTTTGTCTAAGTCGTTATTCATTTGTGTTGGATACACATGGCCTTCATTTCTAAGGCACATTCTTGCATTATTTCTTTGATACTTTTCTCTGCCTTTTCCTCTGTTCTCAGTATCTAAGTATCTGGAAAGTTTTAAAATCTAATTCTAGATCACCTTTATTAAGACTTAAAAAAATTGTTTCACTCCTTTTGTCTGTTTATTCAACTTTCTGGAAGATTTGCTCAACTTGTTTTTTCAAGCCTTCCATTGAATGTTTCATATTAGCTGCCTGATTTCCAGGAGGTTTTTTGGAAATCTATTTTTTTTCACTTCAATAAAAAATTTAAAAACACAAAAAACAAAAAAAAATCTACTTTTTGGGAATTCCCTGGTGGTACAGTGGTTAGGACTCCACGCTTCCACTGCAGGGGGCATGGGTTCCATCCCTGGTTGGGGAACTAAGATCCTGCAAGCCTCACAGTGTGGCCAAAAAAAAATGTACTTTTCTACTTTTTCTTAATTAATGGGTGATTAAAATATAAACATACACTTAATCCAATTAAGGTCTCTTTATTGAGTTCTGAAACCAATATTACGGCAAATTCCTACAAAATCTTGGAAATTCATTTTTTTCCCTTCCCAATGGAAGAGTTTACAGAGCACTGAAGTTGTGTGTTGCCCATAGACTTACAAACCCTGGTGTCCCCTAGCCTTGACAATAACCTTTTGTAAAGGACAAAAGATGGCCCATGGGAGCAGAAATTCTTAGGTTGTACCAACTTTGGAGTGTTTTCAATGAGCTGAAAGCCAGGGAAAACTGGCTGATGTTTGCTCTTTCCCCCAAGTCACCTGATGACTGTCTTTGATTCAGAAATATAGGTGAAGAGGCACTCAAAGGATGACGGAAAATGCAGGGAATGAGGGAATGTAGGGAGTTGTTTTTTGTTTTTGTTTTTTTTCTTATGGAAGAAGATAAATCCCTGACATCTGGTCAGTTTAGACTCAAGTTTACGCATTAAAGGTGTTTGGAAATCTCTTATTATTGCTCAGGCTTTGGATCACAGACCTTTGTCAGGAACTGTGTGGCTGGGTCAGAAGTCATGCTGAAGACTGGTGTCAGCCCCCCTCAGCCAGGGCTCCTTAGAGAAAAGATACTTATCTAGGCCCCAGGTAAGGCTTATAGTTGCACAAATTGGTCTATGTCATAGGGACAAAGGCCTCAGGATGACCAGAGACCACCAGATGTGTCTGCTGGGAATCATGAGGCTGAGAATCCGGTGATGAATTCCCCAAAGAGGCACCAGCCCCTCCAGGCTGCTCAGCTCAGGTCGGTCAGGGTCTTGGGCACCTGGAATTCCAGTACTTGCAGGACAAGCATTTGCAGCAGTTGCGGGTAAGCAGCCTCCCCCTCCTGCACGAAACATTCTGCTTTGGGGTCCTGGTAACAACCATTGCTTCATTCAAACAATTATTTTATTTACTTAAAAATTGCGGTTAAAGATACATAACACAAGTTTTACCTTTTAAACCATTTTTAAGTGTACAGTTCTGTGGCATTAAGTACATTTACATTTCTGTGAATGATCACTATCATCCATCTCCAAAACTCTTCATTTTGCAAAACTGAAACCCTGTACCCATTACACATGACCTCCCCATTTCCCCCTGTCTCTCTTTCACTCCTGATATTGGTAATTTGTCTCCTCTTTGATTTTTGTTTGTTTGTGTTTTTGGTCAGTCTGGCTAGAGTTTTATCAGTTTCATTGATCTTTCCAAGGAACTAGTTTTTAGTTTCATTGATTTTTTTTTCCTCTTGTTATTCTGTTTTCTTGATTTCTTTTCTGTGTTATTTCCTTCCTTCAGCTTGGCTTAAGTTTGTTTGTCTTTTTCTAATTTCATGAGGTGGAAGCTTAGATCATTGATAGGAGGACTTGATGGAGTTCAGGACATGCTGCTCCCAAATATGGCACCTTGGCATATTGAAAACTTTAAGCTGAAGGAAGTGGAGAAAACAGCAGAAGCAGGGAGGTCACTCTGACCCTCCTGCCCTCTCCCCTGAAACAGTTCATATACCCTCATGTGAGAGGTGCCCTCTGTATACCCAGAGGAAAGGAGCATTCTTATCTCTGAAAGACAAAGGAACCCTAATAAGAATCTGAACAAACAGGCCTTGCTAACTTTCCCCCAGTTTACTACACTTACCACATGCTCTCTGACCCTATCATATTTCTCTATGACTGTCTAGGCTTCATCAAACCTAGAATAAAACTACTCAGGTCTGTTTCCTCAGGTCTTCATTTCCTTATGAAGGTTCCCGTGTCATGTAAAATTTATATTAAATGAATTTGCATACTTTTCTCCTGTTAATCTGTCTTTGTCATTTTAATTTTCAGACCCAGCCAAGGACCCTAAGAGGGCCAAGGGGAAATTTTTCCTCTCCTATAACCTTCTTTTCTAACATAAGCATTTGATGTCGTAATTTTTCCTCTAAGCACTGCTTTAGGTGCATACCACAAACCCTGTTACATTGTGTTTTCAGTGTCATTTAATTAAAAATATTTTCTAATTTGCTATGTGACTTACTCTTTGATGCACCCATGGGTTATTTACAAGTGTCTTTCATTTTCAGACGTTTGGAAATTTTCCAGATATTTTTCTGTCATTGATTTCTAGTTTAGTTCCATTACAGCCAGAGAACATACTGTGCATTATTTCAATTCTTTGAAATTTGTTAAGATTTTGTTATGACTCAGAATTTGGTCATATGGACACTGGTTTTCCTTCTTCCACTTATAAGGATCTTTGTGATTACACAGGGGCCATCCAGATAATCCAGGATAATCTCCCCAGCTCAAGATTCTTAACTTAATCACATCCGCCAAGTCCCTTTTGCCATGTAAAGTGACACATTCATAGGTTCTGGGGATTAGAATGTGGACATCTTTGCGGGGGTCATTATTCTGTGTATCACACCTCCTTTCCCGCCCCCAAGCCCTTGTGGTGACTGTCACTGTCCCCAAATGGGTCCACAGAGGTGGACAGATGGGGCTTACCTCTAAGAGTAGCAAGGTCCCCATCCCACAAGGGAGAAAAATCCAGCAACAGTCGATGGCCTTAAGAATAATAGTGGCCTTTGTCACCTTCTGAGATGGCCCACACTCTGTGGAGTGTGCTTCTCTCTAAATAAATCCACTTCTTACCTAAAAAAAAGAATAATAATAGCGACAATGTTGATCATAACAGGTACCGTTTGCACTAGGCTTGCCATGTGCCAGTGCTTTGCATGAGTTATACTTGCCACTGTCTCCATTTTACAAGTGAGAGTCTGAGGCCCAGCAAGGTTCTATGATTTGCCCAGTATCACGCAGATGGGAAGGAGTGGAGGAGCCAGGGTTAGAACTCCAGCTTTCTCCACAGCCTGTGCCCCTAAGCCACTGCCTCAAGTTATGACCATGACCCCCAGAGGTCAGGGGAGACCTCCTTAGAATGGATCGTTTATGGACCTAGAATTGTAGGATGGATTTTAGGGTTTGCTAGTGGCCAGATCACTACCTTTTATGAACCTACAGAGAGGCTGTTTGGCTCCACCTCTCTCTGTGTCTGACTCTCTGATTCTGTCTCTTCTCCCTCCCTCCCTCTCTCTCTCTGTCTGTCTCTCTCTTACACATACACACACAGCATGGTATCTTATACTTGTGGCTTAATCTACATAAGTTAGGGGTTATGTATCTACGTAACTCAGGGACGATGACCCTCAGCACGCGTGGGGCATGCCTTACACAAAGCTCCACATTCCTGTCCAGGATAATCTCCTCAGCTCAAGATTCTAGGCCATTAAAGTGGCCTAGTTGTTGAGAGTGAGCGGGAGGCAGCCTGGGAGAGTGAAAGTCTCCTGTGGGCATCTGGGGGAAGGTGGGCAGCAGACCGTGGATGGTGCACGTGTCTGGACAAGGACTTCCGGACACCCCAACACGTCTGTTCCCAAACCTCCCCTCGCCTGCCACCAGGCCTCCCCTTCCACCCAGGGGCCTCTTTAGCCCCCTCCCCCAGCCCTATTCACAGGGCCTCAGTTATACCCTCCCCCCATTTGTGTCCTCTCACCTAGCACCCAGTGCTGCCTCAGAGGATCCCTTCAGGACCCTGCCAGCTCCCTGCAAGGGCAGAGGTGTCTTCAGGACACCTCGCTCCTGCCCACAAACAGGGGTCTCTCAAAAAGTCACTGTGAGGGCGGAACTGAAAATCTCTCCAGGATCCAGATGAAATCCAGACCCAGACCAGGAGTCCAGGGCAGTTCCTGCAGGGCTGGGGGGAAAGGGAGAGGGTCTCTGAGAGCAGGAGCTGGGCTGGGTGTCCCGCAGGAGGTAGGATGACAGAGTGCAGGGCTGGATCTGTGAGGACAGGGAAGGGACCCTGGGAGGGGCTGGGGCAGGACTGCCCCAGCTGCTGTCCTCCTGGGCTTTGGCACCTGCCCTAGCTGGATGACAGAGCCGGTTAAGTGCCTTCTCTGGGCCTGAGTGTCCTCATCGCTGACAGGGGTGACAGGGTTTTCTTCCAAGGGGCCTAGTGAGGATTAAGTAGGATGGCAAGAGGGAAGAGATGTGGGAACATATGTATATGTATAACTGATTCACTTTGTTATAAAGCAGAAACTAACACACCATTGTAAAGCAATTATACTCCAATAAAGATGTTAAAAAAATTTTAAAAAACAAAAAACAAAAAACAAAAAAAACCCCAAAACAATAAAAAAAGAAGTGCTTGGGATCAGCCATAAAAAAGAAGGAAATCCTGCCATTTGCAACAAAATGGATGGCCCTGGAGTGCATTGTGCTAAGTGAAATAAGTCAGGGAAAGGCAAAGACTGAATAATCTCACTTATAGGTGGAATCTAAAAAACCAAACTCATAGAAACAGAGCACAGATTGGCGGTTGCCAGAGGCAGGGCGGTGGGGTGGGGGTTGGGGAATGGGTGAAGGGGCTCAAAAGGTACACAGTTCCAGTCATAACGTAAATAAGCCCTGGGGATCTAGTGTACACACACACACACACACACACACACACACACACAAGCACAAAAAGAAAACAATAAGGCACTGCAGTATGTGGTTACAAGGATGGAACTCTGGATCCACATGGCCTTGGTTCAAATCCTGGCTCCATGATTTCCCAGCTGTGTGACCTCTGGTAGGTTTCTAAACCTCTCTGTTTCCCAGGTGCCTCACTTGTAAAATGGAGAAAACAAAACTACCTAACTCAATAGGTTGTTGTGAGAGTATTATGTGAGTTAATATTTGTAAAGAATTTCGAACAGTTCCTGGAATATAATAAACATTTAATAAGTGCTTGCTAATGAAACAATTTTAAAGCACTGAATTAGGAGTGCAGCCCACGGAAGTTCAAGAAGGGACACAGGGGAAGAAGACATAAAGGTCACCTCACATGTAAATTGGAGGTGATATCAGCACTACCCTCCAAAGTTTATTGCGCTTATTTTGTTACATCTTTCTTAATGTGTTCACTTTGAGAAAGCCCTAGCCTTAGTCCTAGGGCTAAGTCTCCATCCCTTAGCAGGGGGCCTGTCTCCTCCATTCTGGATGGCACTCCTGTTATTGCGCCTCCAAGATTTCCCTGTGGCTCCCAAGGGTACCTTCCCGAAGTGACATGGAACCCCCTTTCCCTGCCATGAAAAGGCCCAGCTGGGTGTCAGGGCCTCATTCTGGGCCCCGTGAAGGTCACTCCAGGAGGCCTGACTTCCTGGAGACAGTTAGGGTCTGGGGATTCCTGTCTTCCCACTGTCAGTCTGGATAAGCTTCTCATTGTATCTTCATCCAAGTCCTAAAGGTAACTGGCAGCCCACTGCATTTGTGAATAAATGAATGACACTCAAAGGAATGGCTCACCCCCTCCCAGGCTCCTGAGCCAGCCCTCCCCAAGCCCCTCCTCTGAGATTGTCCTGCGAGTGGTGTGGAGACAGACCTGCGGTGAACAAAGCCCAGTCCCCATTCCTTCTGCAGGAATCGGGCACTAGCCTCTTGGGGTCGGACACTTTTCTCTGCAACACACTTGTTCCACCTGCTGTTCTCTGTTAATAGCGTGTCCTGTAGAAAGCACTCCCCCTTGCCCCTGCAGGTGCACACAGGTCCCACTCATTTTGTATCATATCCAGTGGGTGCTGTGTATATAACATGAATCCCAGTCATTAATTTTACTCCGCAAGCTATTGGCTATAAATGGTCATTTAGCCCCCCTCCCCACCCCCCGCCTCCCTCTCCAATAGTTTGCTCGTATCATCCTTGTGCACACAGCTATGTGCACGTGTGAGTGTTTCTTTAGCACACAATCCTAGAAGTGGAACTGCTGAGTCAAAGGGGTCAGTCAGTCAACAACCTTAGTGCCTACTCTGTGCCAGACACTGCTCCAGGCGTTGGGGAGACTCAAGAAACTAGAAAGCCACATGTTCCTGCTTTGGTGGAGCTGACATTCCAGTGGAGGATAGTTCCAGTTTTTATTTTGATAGATGCTGCCACACTTGTCCAATTACTGACATCCTCGGCCTTCTTCTGGGGCGGGAACTTTAAGGCAGGTGGGTGTACTCCCTTGCCTTTGCTCTCTGCAAGACCTTCTGGGTCAGGGCCTGGGATGGTCCATTTGGGGACGTGGGTGTGGAGTGGGGGGAGACAGGGATGGAAGGGTCCAGGGAGTGGCAGGAGGCTGAGGAAGGAACGGTTCACAGGGCATTTGCATCGAAGCCTACTTGATCACACCACTAGGGGGCCTACGGGAGGTAGGGATGAGGAGTCGGTAATAGAACCGTCCTCTCAGGTTATACCCCTGCGTGAGGCACAGATGGAACAGTCAGTTCTGGGAGGTACCACTGGGTAGGTGGCATCTATTTTGGAACAAACTACTGCGTGGGTTGGAGGGGACACTAAGGGCCGCTTAAGTGTTTCCGCACAAGCTCCTGATGGAGGCAGGAATGTCAGAACCTTGACCGTTCACAGCGCCCACCCATCCTCCCGATTCCTATCCGAGTCCCAGGCAGGCACCCTCTATTGGACTGAGGCCTCCACATTGCCCAAGCTTCCTTCGCAGCTTCTCGGTCTCCGCCCTACAATTTCTTTACCTTTGAATCAGTGGCTTGAGCGTGCAGGAGCAAGCGATTGGATCCACGCAGAGGTGAGCGGGTCTCAAGGTTCGTTTTGGGATCTGATTGGTCAACACGAGTTTTTACCAATCCGGAGCTTTCTCTGTGCGCACAGCGGCATTAGCCCCGCCCCCAGGCGCGCGCCGAACTCCAATTGGCCTCTGATTTGGCGCAGGCGCGATGGTGGCTTGGCCAGAGTTTCGGCCTGTGGAGGCGGGGCTTTCGGGATGGAGATTCCGTTCGAATCCTGTCTACGTGACTCAGTCGGTTCACTTGTCAAAGATGCTGAAGATTCTCCTGTAGCAGAATTTAAAACTATATCTCTTAGTGCAGCGGTGATGGGGGCCGACCTTGTGTGAGCAGCTGCAGTCTCATGTTTCCCATTTGCCCCTAAACTCAGTCACAAGCCCAGCAAGCGCTTCTACCTCCTTGCATTCATTCATTCATTCATTCTCTCCATTGCTAAAATTGCATCGTTGGATTTGAGATTTAGGGAAATTTCACAAAAGTTACTTTATTAAGCAGAAATCCTGCCCTGGTGGAAGGCCCATGATCCCAGGACCACAGAGCAGGGCTCCTTAGACAAACCCAGTTTCCAGCAGTTGGTGCTTTTGCGATGAAATATTTTCCCATGTGGGTTTTCTTTTTGCTGTTTTTGCAGAAATACTTTAAGCCTGGAACCAGGTTTATCTTGAAACCGTACTGCAATCTAGTTTTAAAACACAGCAGAAATGTTTAAAGGCAACAAACACCTGTGTTTGCAGCATATATTTCAAACATTTTCTCTTGTGATGCATAGGAAAGTGGGGAAAGCTACGTAGTCAAAACGTAAAAATGTGAAAGTATGGGAGGAAAAGCAAACCCTAAAAGTGAACACAAGCATACACAAATGAACCTCTTTTTTAAAAAATTGAAGTATAGTTGATTTACAATGTTGTGTGAATTTCTGCTGTACAACAAAGTGATTCAGTTATACATATATATACATTCTTTTTTAAAATATTCTTTTCCATTATGGTTTATCACAGGATACTGAATATAGTTCTCTGTGATGTACAGTAGGATCTTGTTTTTGATCCATTCTATATATAAAAGCTTACATCTGCCAACCCCAACCTCCCACTCCATCCCTCCCCCAATCCCCTCCCCTTGACAACCACAAGTCTGTTCTCTATGTCCGTGAGTCTGTTCTGTTTCACAGAGAGGTTCATTTGTGTCACATTTTAGATTCCACATATAAGTGATATCATATGGTATTTGTCTTTCTCTTTCTGACTTACTTCACTTAGTATGATAATCTCTAGCTGCATCCATGTTGCTACAAATGGCATTATTTTGTTCTCTTTTATGGCTGAGTAGTATTCCATTGTGTATATATATACCACATCTTCTTTATCCATTCATCTGTTGATGGACATTTAGGTTGTTTCCATGTCTTGGCTATTGTGAATAGTGGTGCTATGAACATAGGGGTGCATGTATCTTTTCGAGTTATAGTTTTGTCTGGATATATGCCCAGGAGTGGGATTGCTAGATCATAGGATAATTCTATTTTTAGTTTTCTGAGAAACCTCCATACTGTTTTCCATAGTGGCTGCACCAATTTACATTCCCACCAATACTGAAGGGGGGTAAATGAACCTCACTCTTGATCAAATTGAAAACCCACAGAGAAAAGTGTTCTTCCAGATAACTTTCTCTGGCTGTGTCAGTAGGGCTTCAGTATTCAATTCAATACAGTCTTCAGTATTCAATTCGATCTTCTTTTCTTTTTGTCAGGATTTCTGAACGATTCCTGTTTGTTTTAATCAGGATGCTATCATTTATCTGAAGCCAATTTCTCCAAGACAAAGGCAGACTGGATAAACAGCCTGTTTAAATCAGTTACTTGTCTGGAATTTCCTCAGAATACAAGATTCAGAACTGGGTAAGCAGGTGGCTGGAGTAGTCTCACTTTCCTCCCAGGTCCCTTCACCATTTCTCCAGCCCCTGGAGTAGCCCAGATCACTCTAGCTGCTGAGGGCCATAACCCAGCGTGGTGCTTGTCATTAACCCTTTCTTAGAATACCACTCTGATCTTTCTCTGTCTTTCCATATCAAAGTGGCTGCTGAGAAGCCATGATTTGTGGCTGCCTCTACTTATGACAGTCTGCCCCCCACTGTCCCCAACATAGCTCTGAAGTCCCTGCATTATACTCCTCTTCTGGAAAGAGCATAGAAATAGGACTGTTTACATTGCTATTAGCAGCTATTAATCGTCTGGTTGATCCAAATTAATGAGTCATTTAGCACTTGTCTATGGGGATGTGACCCACAGGGATAATGAAGAATGGGTCACTTTTGGTGGGCAGGGGAGTTTAATGGGGGAGAAGGTCCTGGAGGTTTGCTGGGGACCCAGGTCACAGTGAGAGTTCACATGATTAATGGAGGAGAAGGAGGAGGATGCCCAAAGGGAAAAGTGAAGACCCTGAAGGAACATAACACGTTTTACAACGTTACTGAGAAGTGTTCCCTTCCATTTATATTCTTTAGTGTAGCTCCCTCTCTACACGGGCCTCCATGTGTTTCCAAGGAAAGGAATTCAGAAAATAACGGTTTTGCTTGAGATGAAATAAGAACATCAATTGACCTCACACAGCTCTTAATAAAGAACTGATTCTTTATTCCATCCAGGAGTTTGTGCTTGTAACACTCCTATACTGTCTGTGAAATCTCTATTAAAGTACAATTTTCAAACATGACTCTGATACAAGTATAGAATGAACACATATGTCACATGTTGTATTCTCCCAAGACAGTTGGGGGCAAGACATTTATTAAGGACCAACACCTGTGAAAGAAGGATACAGAAGTGGAACTGGGCAGAGGGAGAAATCAAACTGTGATTGAGAGCCTGACAAAGCCTCGGCCAGCCAACCCAGGAGGGAACCCTGGAGTGTCTTAGTCTGCTTGGACTGCTACAGCAAATTACCATAGACCAGGGGCTTCAGCAACAATATTTATTTATCACAGTTCTGGAGGCTGGAAGTCTGAGATCAGGGTGCCAGAATGGCTGGGTTCTGGTGAAAGCCTTCTTCTGGGTGGCAGGCTGCCGACTTCTCATTGTATCCTCACCTGGCAGAAAGAGAGCCAGCTAGGTGTCTGGCCTCTTTTACAAGAGCACTAATTCCACTTGAGGGTTCCACTTTCATGACCCATTTACCTCCCGCAGGCTCACTTCCAAATACCATCACATTGAGACTAGGGTTTCAATACATGAATATGGGTCGGGGGACAGAAACATTCAATCCATTGCAGTAAGTAATGCTCATCAGAGTGTCTTGTGTTGGGTGGAGCTGGCTGGGCCTTCATCCATCCTGTCTCCCTCAGTCACTGCTTGTGTGCTGTCTTGGGAAGGCTATAACCCAGGTGGTTCTCTGAAGCTGAGGCAGATGCCAAAGGAGCTTGAAGCGGGCCTGGGAGGCTCAAGTTTGTGTCTGCACAGCCCACCCCTTGTATCACATGGATCTACTTCTCCACATATGATCAGGTGCTGCTCTTCCAAAGTACTGATGGGCCTCTGTTCCTGAGGGGTAACTTAGAAGAGGGAGATTAGTGGGATGAACCACAGACCCTGCCATTGCAACTGGTCTTGGACAACTACACTAGGAAGGGAAATATCCAGATGTGTTAAGGACTGTTGGACATAGGATCTGAGTTGACATTGATATCTGGAAACTTTGTGTCATCATGGCCTCACTGTTAGAGTGGGGGTATATAAGGACCAGGTAATAAATGGAGTCCTGTCCCAAGACCAGTTCACAGTGACACTTTTTCTAGTTTATGTTGGGGGCACTGAGTCCATGGTCCCAACCCGTGGTCATTTTGCCAGACTTTGAACGTATAATCAGGATTGACATGATGGGCAGTTGGTGCAACTCCTATATTGGTTCCTTGGCCTGTAGGATAAGAGCTATGATAGTGGGGAAGGCTAAGTGGAAACCTCTGGAACTGCCTGTATTCATTTCCTGGGGCTGCTGTAACAAAGTACCACAAACTGGGTGGCTTAAATAATAGGAATTTATCATCTCACGGTTCGGAAATCTAGATGTCCAAAATCAAGGTGTTGGCAGGGAAGGTTCCTTCTGAGGCTGAGAGAGAATCTCTTTGTGCATCTTCCTAGCTTCTGGTGGTTTGCTGGAAATCTTTGGCATTCTTTGGCTTCTGCTGCATCACCCTGATCTCTGCTTTCATCTTCACATGGCATTCTCCCTTTGTGTGTGTGTGTGTTTGTGTGTGTGTGTGTGTGTGTGTGTCTCTAAATTTCCCCTTTTCGTAAGGGCACTGGTTGTATTGGATTAGGGGCCCATCCTGCTCTGGGATGACCTCATCTTAACTAATTACATCTGCGACAATCCTATTTCCACATAAGGCCACATTCTGAGGTACTGGGGGTTAGGACTTCAACATATGAATTTTAGGTGGACACAGTTCAACCCATAACACTACCCTTCACTCATCAAAGGTAGTAAATCCAAAGCAATATAACATCCTTGTGGGTATGGCTGAGATTAGTGCCACCTTTAAGGATCTAAAGGATGTAGGAATGGTGATCCTCATTGTATATCCATCTAATTTGCCAGTCTGGCTCCTGCAGAAACTGACTGGATTCTGAAGGTTGACAGTGGACTGCTCCAAGCTCAACCTAATAACAGCAGTCCCAGTGGCAGCCAGATACGATATCATTGCTAGAGAAGATTAACATGGCCTCAGGTACATGGTATGCGGCCCTCGATTTGTTGAATGCATCCTTTTCTATCCCTATCAGAAAATAAGATAAAAAACAGTTTACAATCACATAGAATGGACAATAATATTAATTTACAGTTTTGTCCCCAAACTCTTTTAACTCTCCTGCCTTCTATTGTAATTAGTACAAAATAATCAGGACTGTCTGGCCACTTCACAGAACATCATATTGATTCATTACATCAGTTATCATGTAAGAGATGGCCAGCACACTGGACAACCGGAAAACATGTGCTCCAGAGGGTAGGAGATGAACACTGAAAATTCAGGAATCTGTCACATGCTTAAAAATGTTAGGAGTTCAGTGGTCCAGAGTTCAGTTCCAGAACATCCCTTCCGAAGTAAAAGATGAATTATTGCATCTTGCATCTCCCGCCACAGAGGAAGGATAGTGCCTGGTGGGCCTCTTCAGATTTTGCAGGCAGGGTATTTGACACCTGGGGTTATTGCTTTGGCCCACATGCCAGATGACATAGAAGGCTGCTGCATTTGATTGGAACCCAGAGCAGGAAAGGGCCCTGTATCAGGTTCAAGGTGCAGTTCAAGCAGCTCTAGTGCTTGGGACATATGATCTGGCAGACATTAGGCTGTTGGAAATATCAGTGGTGGGAAAAGATGGTGGAGAATTTATAGTAAGCCCCAGTGGGAGAATCCCAACTCAGACTCCTGGGGCTCTGGAGCAAGTCCATGACATCTTCAGTGGAGACTTATACATTAAAAAAAATGGCCCTGGAAATCCTGACACATGCTACAACATGGATGAACCTTGAGGACATTATGCTAAGTGAAATAAGAGAGTCACAAAAAGACAAATACGGCATGATTCTGCTTATATTAAGTAGAACAGGACCTACAGTGTTGCAGACTCCCATCCAAGTGTTGCTGTTGCTAACAAATCCCATTGAAATGTGCATCCCCCAGTTCATACTCACAATAGGATGTACACTTCCAGGTGAAGACCTTGGCAGAATTTTTTTCTGAGAATTGGTTTTGTTAAAAGTGTGATGGGGGTAAGGTGGAAAGAATATAGCTTCTAACATCTGAGAGGTGTTCCTGAGGGAAACCAGTAAAGCAGGCAAGGGAGGCTCTGACACATAAAGACAAATGTTTCTGGTTTCCCAATGTTGTAGAGTTGCCCCTATACAGAGTTTATCTCCATGAACTTCAACTTGCCTGTCACAAAATTTTTCCATAGGCATTTGCCCTCATTTGGATCTGGTCTATAAATACCCAGTCTCACCAGATTCGCTAGCTTCATAATGCACCTTTTGTATAAATAGTCAGTTGACCCTCGAACAACAGGAGTTTGAACTGCTTGGGTCCATCTAAATGCAATTTTTTGGACAAATATGTATTGCAGTACTACAGGGACCGCGGATGCGGAACCATGCAGATTTTCAAGTGTGCTTGGGGTGGTCAGAGCCTCTAACCCTCCACGTTGTTCAAGGGTCAACTGTATATATTTTTCAATTTTTTTAAATTTTACTTATTTATTTTATTATTTATTTTTGGCTGCACTGGGTCTTCATTGCTGCACATGGGCTTTCTGTAGTTGCAGCGAGCAGGGGCTACTCTGTTGTGGTGCGTGGGCTTCTCATTGCGATGGCTTCTCTTGTTGAGGAGCACCAGCTCTAGGCGCGCGGGCTTCAGCAGTTGTGGCTCGCGGGCTTCAGTAGTTGCAGCTCGTGGGCTCTAGAGCGCAGGCTCAGTAGTTGTGGCGCATGGGCTTAGTTGCTCCGTGGCATGGGGCATCTTCCTGGATCAGGGCTTGAACCCGTGTCCCGTGCATTGGCAGCTGGATTCTTAACCATTGTGCCACCAGGGAAGTCCCTGTCAAACTGTATATTGATAAACTTACTGACTTGTGTATGCATTTCATGTAAGTTCTCTCTTTTTTTAAAAAAAAAATTTATTTATTTTTGGCTGCATTGGGTCTTTGCTGTGCACGGGCTTCCTCTAGTTGCGGCAAGTGGGGGCTACTCTTTGTTGTGGTGTGCGGGCTTCCCATTGCGGTGGCTTCTCTTGTTGAGCAGCACGGGCTCTAGTCATGTGGGCTTCAGTAGTTGTGGCACGCAGACTCAGTAGTTGTGGCTCGCGGGCTCCAGAGCGCAGGCTCAGCAGTTGTGGCGCATGGGCTTAGTTGCTCCGCAGCATGTGGGATCTTCCCGGACCAGGGCTTGAACCTGTGTCCCTTGCATTGGCAGGCAGATTACCAACCACTGCACCACCAGGGAAGCCCATAAGGTCTCTTTTTAAAGCATTTACATGTTATAGACTATAAAAAATGGACGTTTCTTTACTTTCTAAAATACAATACTTTATTTAGAATGTTAAGATATCCTGTGCCCATTTTATAGAGCCATAACTATCTTGAAAAATTGTTTGTTGCACAAATATTTTCAATAGCTCTGACTGTAATCCTAAAATGGTTTCTAACCATTGTGACAGAAGAGGAGCTGATCACTGCTATAAACACAGGAATTCATGCATCCTAGTGGCTACTTTAGCCTGAGAAGCTGGTTGCAAAAATTGCAAGACAACTCCAGAGTCCGACGGCTGTATAGGGGGTGTGGGTGCAAGTGTCATGAAAGAGCAGCAACAACAAACTCTGATAAGAGTATTAGGAACAATCATCTTTATTATTTTTATTTATTTATTTATTTTGTTTGGTGTTTTGTTTTGTTTTGTTTTGTTTTCTAACATCTTTACTGGAGTATAATTGCTTTACAATGGTGTGTTAGTTGCTGCTGTATAACAAAGTGAATCAGCTATACATATGCATATGTCCCCATATCTCTTCCCTCTTGCATCTCCCTCCCTCCCACCCTCCCTATCCCACCCCTCTAAAGCACCTTACACCCTAGATCAGGGTCTCTCAACCTCGGCTCTACTGACATTTGGGCCAGATAATTCTTTGTTGTGGGGGCTGTCCTATGCATTGTAGGATGTTTAGCAGCATCCCTGGCCTCTACACACTAGACACCAGTGGCACCTACCTGCTTATGACAATCAAAAATGTCTCTAGATATTGCCAAATGTCTCCTGGGGGACAAAATCACCTCCTTGTTGCCCATTGAGAACCAGTGCCCTAGAGTAAAATGTTTAAATTAAAAAAAAACAGCTTTACTGAGATACAATTCACATACTATACAATTCACTTATTTTTTTATTTATTTGAATTTTATTTTATTTATTTATTTTTATATAGCTGGTTCTTATTAGTTATCTATTTTATACATATTAGTGCATATATGTCAACCCCAATCTCCCAATTCATCCCACCACCACCCCCCCACCCCACTTTCCCCCCTTGGTGTCCATATGTTTGTTCTCTGCATCTGTGTCTCTATTTCTGCCCTGCAAACCAGTTCATCTGTACCATTTTTCTAGATTCCATGTATATGTGTTAATATACAATATTTGTTTTTCTCTTTCTGACTTACTTCACTCTGTATGACAATCTCTAGGTCCATCCACGTCTCTACAAATGGCCCAATTTCCTTCCTTTTTATGGCTGAGTAATATTCCATTGTATATATGTACCATATCTTCTTTTTCTATTCATCTGTCGATGGGCATTTAGGTTGCCTCCATGACCTGACTATTGTAAATAGTGCTGCAATGAATATTGGGGTGCATGTGTCTTTTTGAATTATGGTTTTCTCTGGGCATATGCCCAGTAGTGGGACTGCTGGGTCATATGGTAATTCTATTTTTAGTTTTTTAAGGCACCTCCATACTGTTCTCCATAGTGGCAGTTATCAATTTACATTCCCACCAACAGTGCAAGAGGGTTCCCTTTTCTCCACATCCTCTGCAGCATTTGTTGTTTGTAGATTTTCTGATGATGCCCATTCTAACTGGTGTGAGGTGATACCTTATTGTAGTTTTGATTTGCATTTCTCTAATAATTAGTGATGTTGAGCAGCTTTTCATGTGCCTCTTGGCCATCTGTATGTCTTCTTTGGAGAAATGTCTATTTAGGTCTTCTGCCCATTTTTGGATTGGGTTGTTTGTTTCTTTAATATTGAGCTGAATGAGCTGTTTATGTATTTTGGAGATTAATCCTTTGTCCATTGATTCGTTTGCAAATATTTTCTCCCATTCTGAGGGTTGTCTTTTCGTCTTGTTTATGGTTTCCTTTGCTGTGCAAAAGCTTTTAAGTTTCATTAGGTCCCATTTGTTTATTTATTTATTTTTATTTCCATTACTCTAGGAGGTGGGTCAAGAAAGACCTTGCTGTGATTTATGTCAAAGAGTGTTCTTCTAACGTTTTCCTCCAAGAGTTTTATAGTGTCTGGTCTTACATTTAGGTCTTTAATCCATTTTGAGTTTATTTTTGTGTATGGTGTTAGGGAGTGTTCTAATTTCATTCTTTTACATGTGGCTGTCCAGTTTTCCCAGCACCACTTATTGAAGAGACTGTCTTTTACAATTCACCATTTAAAAGTGGTTTTTAAAATGTATTTATAAGGTCAAGCAACCATAATCACAATCTAAGTTTAGAACAATTTTGTCCTCCCCTTCAAAGAAACTTCGTGCCCGTTAGAAGTCAGTCTCTATTCCCCCCCTCCCCAAGGTAACCACTAATCGACTGTTTCTATGGATTTGCCTATTCTGGACATTTCATATGAATGGAATCATACAATATGTACCTTTTGTGACTGACTTCTCTCACGTAGCATAATGTTTTCAAGGTTCACTCACTTTTAAAATGTATCAGTAGTTCATTCCTTTCTTTTATTTTTGGCCGCACCACGCAGCTTTTGGGATCTTAGTTCCCCAACCAGTGATTGAACCCCTGGCCACCGCAGTGAAAGTGCCGACTCCTAACCACTGGACCACCAGGGAATTCCTAGTATTTCATTCCTTTTTAAGGCTGAATAATATTCCATTGTATGGATAAACCACATTTTATCTCTTCATCAGTTGATGGACATTGGGCTTGCATCTACATTTTGGCTATTATTAATAGTGCTGCTATGAACATTCACGTACACGTTTTTTTTAAATAAATTTATTTATTTATTTATTTATTTATTTTTGGCTGTGTTGGGTCTTCGTTTCTGTGCGAGGCTTTCTCTAGTTGCGGCAAGCCGGGGCCACTCTTCATCGCGGTGCGTGGGCCTTTCACTGTCGCGGCCTCTCTTGTTGCGGAGCACAGGCTCCAGACATGCAGGCTCAGTAGTTGTGGCTCACGGGCCTAGTTGCTCCGCAGCATGTGGGATCCTCCCAGACCAGGGCTCGAACCCGTGTCCCCTGCATTGGCAGGCGGATTCTCAACCACTGTGCCACTAGGGGAGCCCCACGTACAAGTTTTTGCATGGACATATATTTTCATTTCTCTTGAATAAAAGGAATGGAATTGCTGTGTCATATAAAACACTTTTCAAACAGCAAATTCTTTCCAAGATACATTTTATGGGAAACCCCAAAATGCAAGATAAATTGAAGTCGAGTACTTGAAGTGAGGTTAGTTGGAGTTCCAGAACCCTGCCTGTACTGCCACTTGACAGCCCTGGTGGCCTTGAGATGTCTACCCAGAGCATGAATGGGGAGAGAGGAGGTGGGGGACAGGGTTCCCAGGAACACAACCTCCACATCTGCACCTTAAAGACTTCCAAGACCTTTCAACAAAAATTTTAAAATAATGAGTTATTATCAACTAAGCTCAGATCTTGAATCAAGAAGAAAAAAAAGCACAGAACAGTTTGGCAATTGCTCTCTGCTTATTTGTGTCTAGGGCACCTCCATGTTTAGTTACCCAAGATGAAACCTTATCCTTCATCTCCTACAGGCCGCACGTCTTGGCTTGAAATGCCTTTCCAGTTTGCTCTTTCCTGTCCAGGCCCAGTTCTACTGTCTGGATCTCTACCTTTGTCTCCTCACTCCGTGATAATCACAGGTCCCTTATTTGGCTCCTCTGCAGCCTCCTTCTGGTTTCCCCTTCTCTGGCCTATTTGCCTGCCTCAGCCAGGCTAAGCTTTGGAACAACATTGCTTTGATTTGGTCTTTATCTTTCTGCCAACGACATGAATTCAATTCAATTCATTCATTCATCAGATATTTATGATGCCCAGAATTTACTGTGCTAGGAGTGCTGGAGGAGTTCTGGATATGCATTAGAGTCCCTGTCTTTCAGTAGGATACATAAGACAGTTAAAAACTACCCATCTGAGGTGGTATGTGGTAAGAGCCATTGGAATGGTACAAGCACAAATATAGTTAGTGATCTTTTCTGGTGGGTGAGATTGGGGATGATTTAGTGAATGGGATGGCACTGAAGAACTGGTAGAAATTCTTTATATAGAAATGGTGGCAGTGGGACATCTGGTGGAGAGGATGGCATGAGCAAGGGCATGGAAATAGGAAAGCACAGATTCTATTCTGGGAATCATGAGTCAGATAATTGAAGTAGATGAGTAATGAAAGATCAAGTAGTACAGTTATGTAGACCAAAGAGAATGGAAAGCTTTGAAAGCCAGGCTGAGGGGTTTGAATTTTATGTAGTGGACACTGGAGAACAAGTGACCTGGGGTTTCTCTGTTATTATAGTCCCACCCCCCAGCCTATTGTTAGGAGATGCTGTGATGCAGTGAAAGGGTTTTTTCTTTTCTTTTTTTTCTTAAATTTTATTTATTTATTTATTTTATACAGCAGGTTCTTATCAGTTATCTACTCTATACATATCAGTGTATATATGTCAACCCCAATCTCCCAATTCATCCCACCATCACCATCCTTTTTTAAAAATTTTTTATTTATTTATTTTTATACAGCAGGTTCAGTGAAAGGGTTTTGCTGAGAAGTTTGGAGGAACCCATGAACTTTTGTCATGAACTCCCATCATAATTTCTTCCAGTTGCTTTATCTCTTTGGTCCTGATTTTCCTTGTTAATAAGTCAAAGGCTATTGGACAAAATGATCTTCCCAGCATCTCTACTCCTGACAGTAAGCATGGAACAAGAAGCCCTGATGCTACTTGAAGAGTTGAGGCTAACGGCTGTGGGAAGATGGCGAGGATCATCTGTGGGATTTCCATGGAGAAATGAGTCCTTTGGAAACACTAGAAAATAAAACCTTTCTCTATACTATATCCAGGTTCCCTGTTGCACATCTTTTTCTTTTTAGTGGCTTCCTTTCAACCTTCAATCTAGAGGGCTATAAAATTCTTCAGGGATGAAGCACATGTGCTTTGCTTCATATTTGTATCCCTAGGGTGTAGCACAGTGCCTGGCCCTTAGCCTCTCAGTAAGACTCTGCTATATGAATAATTTCTTCCAGCCTCCATCAAAATCCACTCTCAAGAAGGAAATATGTAAGCAAATTCATACTAAGGTATAAATGGCTGATAACCATTTAAATGATGGCCCATATACTAATAGGAAATTTTCCTATAAGGAATGAAATAGCCCTTTGCTAAAAACAAAATCCAGTTCTAATAGTGGCGTACATAGAACTGAAGGAGGTGTCAGGATGGTAGCAGTGACATTTCCAGCTGGCTTTCTAGTCACTATTATCATTTTCTCCTAAAAGGACCCCTCAATTCCCACCTCAAGGCTAAATCTTGCCTCATTCTCTATAACAAACACTGTCTCTTCGCAGTGAAAACTTCTGGAGCCCCGCTTTAACATTCTGGGCTCAGCGTTGGGCTCTGCTTGCTTCTAAATTGGTTCTGGATCTTTCTAGTCCATTTCACAGAACTAGACTTTTGTCTCATTTCTTCAGCCTGGATATCTACCATGACGATATGTCTTCTCCCCTGGATGCTCTCAGATTAGAACTCTGTGTTTGTCTCTTTCCGGTATATCCTAACGTCTCTTCCCAATCTGATTACCCATGGGGTCAAGTTTTGGCTTCCATAGCTAGTTTAGTACCTGAAGTCTTGCTCTCTGTTGTGCCCTCCCTTTGTTCAAGCACTATGCCTAAGAGGGAGGTGGATGCTGACTGGCCAGTTTAGGTCACAGGAGGCCCAGCCCTGTGGTCAGGAGGGGCAGATGGTTTCAGCTCCAACCAAACTGCAAGGATGATAGGTTCTCTGCAGGATAAAGGGTTTCTCTTACCAGAGCAGGGCAAAGAGAGTCTGAGCTAGAACAATCACAGTCAGATATCCATTTTAGGGATCAGGTGAATAAAGGGGCTGTATTGCATATTTGCCTAGATCCCCAACACATTTTTGCTCACTTCAGTGAGAATTTAAAGGTAAGAGTGGGGGCAGGAGTGGGGGTAAGGAATCATGCTGGGTCACATCTCCGTGTGAAAGAGTTTGTTCCAAATGTTCCCCTTGTGCTCCTCTTGACCCAGGTCATAGAACACTTTGGAGAGCAAGTCAGAAAGCCTAAAATGGGAGAGTCTCAAAATAGGGCAGAGAGGAGTATCAAGTGCCAGGGAGATACTCCCAGCCTGCTCTACAGCGTGACCCTAGGCCAAGGGCCAGCCTGAGGATTGCCATGTCTGCATGCCAATGGACGCTAGGTTCTGGCACTCATCTCCGAGCAGCCGAGCATGTGTGGGGGTCTTTCCTTCCCTGTTTATCTGCTTCCTCTCTCCTGAGTGCCTTTCCACTCGAATAGCTATCCACAGCGCTTTCCTCAGAAGTCTCCTCTCTCCTCGGGCAAGGTGGCTTTGTCCCCTTGACCCCACAGAGTAGGCTCTCCAAGGACAGTTGTGCTTAACACATCTGGACAGAATTCACAATCACACCTTGACAAATGCTGCCATTTTACTGAAAAGCACAGTCTGTATGCCAACCTAAGGGCAGAAATGAAACTCTAAACCAACACAAGCGCATTCCAAGTCAGTAGTATCATGAAAAAGGACCGTATCATAAAACATTTGTGTATTGTAGCTTAAATTCAACCGCAGTAGGACGTTTTAGCTGTTTCTGGGGGACAGGTTTTGCATAACAAGAAACTGAATACTCTCTTCTCTTCCCACCAGAAGCCCCGTCCCCACTAGTTTCTAAGAGCCAACCTGTCATTAGCTTCAGCAAACGAATAATGATCCTCAGTGGCTGTGATCACTTCAGGGTTTTCCTCTGATCGTATCCTTCCTAGTCTTTGAAAATCATGTTTGTGATAATTACCCATCTTGTGTGCGTTCCTTAATGCCCATGACTTTGCAATTAGTGTTGAAGGAAGGGACCATTACACCTACGCATCCATCAAGCTGTCAGCGAGTATGTCTCCCCAGGCTCCTTTAACACCTTCTGTCAAAGAGCTTCTTGCTTTATTTCACAGGTGCTTCTCTGCTTTTTCATGTACCAGCTCCATTCATGGCCAGGCTCTATAAAACAGCAATTTGAGTGTAAGAAATACTGCTCACCAGAAAGTTCTTGCTGGTCACAATGCACATATTTCCCTTTCCTCAGCCCCTCGCTCTTAGTCTCCCCAGACAAACTCTTGTTCCCTCCTCAAACTCTGTGTGGCCTGGTTTTAGCCACCAGTAGCTGAGACTGTGTCAGCAGTTAGACAGACATTTTCCCCGCCTCTGGCATTCAGTTGTAACAGTGATCTCTGTCTCCAAATTAATGGCCTGCTGTTGTCGGAACCAGAATCCTTCTGAACGGTAGGGTTTCTCCTGCCTTGATGTTGGGACATTCACAAGTACCCCTCAAGAAAAATGGGATGATGTTTGCTATGTGTTTCTGTCTGTTCGGCAGGGGAACAGCTTCTCAGTGACTCTTAAAGCCTGGTGTCTTAGAAGCAAAAGTCTAGACTGACAGGAGGAGCCTGCTGAGTGCTCAAGAATTTGGAGACTCCTGTCTCCGCTTCAGGTGCCTTTCTGTGAAAAGCTCAGACCCTATGTGTGTGTGTGTGTGTGTGTGTGTGTGTGTGTGTGTGTGTACACACATACACATACATACACATATACACAATGGAATATCACTCAGCCATAAAAAAGAATGAAATCATGCCATTTGCAGCAACATGGATGCAAGTAGAGATTATCACACTAAGTGAAGTAAGTCAGAAAGAGAAATACAAATACCATATGATATCACTTTTATGTGGAATCTAAAATATGACACGAACTTATCCACGAAACAGAAACAGACTCACAGACATAGAGAAGAGACTTGTGGTTGCCAAGGGGGATGGGGGAGGGGGGAGAGATGAAGTGGGAGTTTGGGATTAGCAGATGCAAACTATTATACATAGAATGGATAAACAACAAGGTCCTGTTGTATAGCACAGGGAATGATATTCAATATCCTGTGATAAACCATAATGGAAAGAATATGAAAAGAATGTATAACTGAATCACTTTGCTGTACAGCAGAAATTAACACAGCATTGTAAATCAACTATACTTCAATAAAATTAAAAAAAAAAAGCTCAGACCTTAAATCCTTCAGCAATCCCAAGCTGCTCTAATCATCCAAGCTTGCAATTATGATACTTTTTATTATTTTTTTGTTTTTGTGGATTTATTGTACAAATTAAGCACTGATAAATATTTACAAGACACAGACTCACAAATAGTATTTTATCCTCTTTATTCTAGGTTATTATAATTTTACAATCATATCTTTATTTTTAGACTTCATGGGATAGTATAACAAAAATAAATTCTGGCAATGAAAATGAGCTGTGTTTCAAACCTCCATATGCCAACTACCATACCTCCTTCCAACTGTGAATAAGGAATGTTATATTATGCATGAAGCATTTCATATAATGTTTTGATATAGTTACAGTTCAGGTATTCATAACTATGTAAAGCACTTGTTAAAATTGTGAGGGTCTCCTAGGAACTGAATCTGGGGAAGGATAGGATGGGGGGACACACACAGTGAGAAGATTTCCCCTTTTGGCATCACTACAATTATGATATTTTTGAATTCTTCTTTAGCCCATTTATTCCCAGCTACTACAGCACAATGGCATGACTCCTGTTCTTCATAGGAGAAATTTAGGCACCCAGCAAGCATCAGGCAGATGTGGGAACAGAGCAAACTTTGTGAATTGCAGGCTAACTTCTGTCTTGCCACCTCTGTGTGTGGATGAGGCCAATGGACCTCGGCAGAGATATTGAGACAGGGCTGGCTAATGTTGGACAAGCATTTGAAGAGAAGGTGGTGGTTGGTACATGCATCCCTCCTTGTGAGGTCCTCCCCCATTTTCCTGGGGCTCCCTCCTTCTGTCTCCTGAAGCACCCCTGATACAATCCAACATGCCCTCAGGGCAGGAAATGACCTAATAAAATGAGCTGGATAAAGCTATAGCTGGAAAGCAATTGCTTAAGGATTTTCCCCACTGAGGGATATTTACAAGACCAAAAAGACTTTTTTGGAGAGGTATTTCTTAAAGTTAAAAAAGTTATTTTGAAATAATTATATACTTAGAGGAAATTGCAAAAATAGTACAAGTTCATCCTTCACCCAGCTTCCCCCAATATCACAACTGTAGTATAATATCAAAATTAGGAAACTGACATTGGTACATTACTCTTAATTAGACTACGGACCACATTCAGTTTTTAGCATTCAGTTTTCACCATTAAAAAAACCCTGTGTGGAGTGAAGTAAGTCAGAAAGAGAAAAACAAATATCGTATATTAACGCATGTATGTGGAACCTAGAAAAATGGTACAGATGAACCAGTTTGCAGGGCAGAAGTTGAGATACAGATGTAGAGAACAAACGTATGGACACCAAGGGGGGAAAACTGTGGTGGGGTGGGGATGGTGGTGTGCTGAATTGGGCGATTGGGATTGACATGTATACACTGATGTGTATAAAATTGATGACTGATTAAAAAAATAAATAAAAACAAAAACAAAAAACCCTGTGTGTGTGTGTGTGTGTGTGTGTGTGTGTGTGTGGTTCTATGCCACTACCACAAGCAAGATACAGAAGTGGTTCCCATCACCACAAAAGAACCCCCTAATATTACCTCTTTGTACATATTCACTCTACCCCCAACTCTTCTCCAGACTGGCTGCACCATTTTACATTCCCACTAGCAATGTATAGAGATCCAATTTGTCTGTGTCCTCACCGGCATTTGTTATTTATCACTATTTTTTATTTCAACTGATATCTCATTGCAGTCTTAATTTACATTTCCCTAATGGCTAGTGGTGTTGAATATCTTTTCAGACACTTATTTGCCATCCGTATCTCCTCTTTGGTGAAATGAATGTTCATGTCTTTTGCCCAGTTTCTAGTTGGATTGTTTCCTTTTTTTTATTGTTGAGTTCTGAGAGTTCTTTATATATTCTAGATATAAGGCCTTCACTGGGTATGTGGCTGGCAAATATTTTCTCCCAGTCTGTAACTTGTCGTTTCATCTTCTTAACAGTCTTTCAATGAAACAAATGTCTTTAATTTTGATAAAGTCCAATTCATCAATTTTTCCTTTTAAGGACTGTGCTTTTCGTGTCAAGTCTAAGAACTCTTCACCTAGTCCTAGGTCCCAAAGAATTTTTCCTATATTTTGTTTCTAAAAGCTTTAGAGTTTTACATTTTACATTCACTCCTTGACCCATTTTGAGTTGATTTTTGTAAGGCTTGAGGTTTAGGTCAAGGTTCATTTTTTTGCTTATGAATATCCAATTGCTCCAGCACCATTTGTTGAAAAGGCTATCCTTCCTCCATTGGATTGCTTTTGCATCTTTGTCAAAAATCAGCTGGCTGTATTTGTGTGAGTCTATATGAGATTTTGATTTTGTTCCATTGATCTATGCCCATCTCCCTGCTAAGACAATAATTACCTTGATTACTGCAGCTATATAGTAAGCCATCAGGTATGATCCCTCCCAACTTACTCTTCTTTTTTTTTTTTTTCTTCTTTTTAAAGATTATTTTATTTTAATATTTTAAAAATTAAAAATTAGGTATGTCTTATTTAAAACTTTATTTTAATATTGCTATTCTAGGGCTTGTACCTTTCCATATACATTTTAGAATAAGCTTGTTTGTGTCTCCAAAAAAACTTCAGTAGGAATTGCATTAAACCTATAGATCTATTTGGAGAGAATTGACATCTACAATATTCTCAGTCTTCCAATCTATGAACATATGTTTCTCCATTTATTTAGGTCTTTGATTTCTCTCATCAGCGTTTTGTAATTTTCAGCATGCAGATCCTGTACATGCTTTTAGGTTTATATCTATTTAATTTTCTTTAGCACACACCATAAATGGTATTCTTTTAAATATATATATAAATTTATTTATTTATGGCTGCATTGGGTCTTCGTTGCTGCCTGTTGGCTTTCTCTAGTTGAGGCGATCAGGGGCTACTCTTCGTTGTGGTGCATGGGCTTCTCATTGTGGTGGCTTCTCTTGTTGCGGAGCTCGGGCTCTAGGCACGTGGCCTTCAGTAGTTGTGGCATGCGGACTCAGTAGTTGTGGTGCATGGGCTTAGTTGCTCCGCGGCATGTGGGATCTTCCCGGACCAGGGACTGAACCCATGTCCCCTGCATTGGCAGGCAGATTCTTAACCACTGCGCCACCAGGGAAGTCCCTGGTATTGTGTTTTTAATTTTTGTTTCCACAAGTATGTTGTTAACATATAGAAATGCGATTGATTTTTAAGTGTTGATCTTGTATTCTGAAACCTTGCTGAACTCATAAGTTCTAGGAGGGTTTTGTTTTGTTTTAGATTCCTTGGGATTTTGTACAGTATAGACATCTGCAAATAGGGACAGTTTTATTTTTTCTTTTAAAAAATTTGTATCTCTTTTATTTATTCTATTTTTTGGGTCTTATTTCACTGGCTAGAACTTCCAGTAGAACGTTGAATGAGAGTGGTGAGATGCATACATCCTTGCCTTGTTCCTGATCTTAGAGGGGAAGCATTCAGTCTATCACAATTAAATACAATATTAACTGTAAATTTTTGTAAGTACTGTTCACCAAGTTGAGGAAATTTCCTTCTATTTCTAGTTTTCTGAGGGTTTTTTTTTTAATCATGAATGAATGTTGGATTTTGCAGATGCTTTTTCTGCCTCAATATCTCTTCTTGGTGAACTGATCCTTTTATCATTATGTAATGTCCCTCTTTGTTTCCAGTATTTTCTTTGCTCTGGAGTCTAATGTTAATATAGTCAGTTCTGCTTTTTAAAAAGACATAATGTGTTGTACATATTTTTCCATTCTTTTACTTTTCTGTGGTTGTATTTGAAGTGAGTTTCTTGTAGACAGGATATGGTTTGATTAAATTTTTTAATCCACTTTGCTAATCTCTGTCTTTCAATTGGTGAACTTAAACTGTTTATATTTAAGGTAATTACTGATAGGTTAGGGCTTAAGTCTGCCATTTTATTATATTTACATAGTCATAAATATGTCAACACTGAATATTGCTTTAACCCAAACCATGTTATAACTATGCTGGGAAGGTGGAAGGGAAACTTTTGTGTGCAGAATGCTGGAAGAGGAGAGGTAGATCATCGTCTTCTGTAGTAGGAAGTCAACTCACAATAAATAAAATTGAAAATAAATAAGAAATATCAGTATAATGATAAAAGATGTAAATAATTTAAGGGAATAGTTAAAAGGGTTGAATATGGGGCGTCCATGGTGGCACAGTGGTTAAGAATCCGCCTGTCAATGCAGGGGACACAGGTTCAAGCCCAAGAAATTGCTTTCTTAAAAAGCTTTGTAGTAAGTACCATTTGACTTTTAGAAGTTTATATCTGTATTGCTTGATAAAAATATAATTAGTAAATCTAAATTTAAGAAATACTCAAGTCTTTCTTAGTGCAGTTTTCATCAACCCTGACTGCCCACTGGAGTTGCCCAGGGGAACTTATAAAAAATATCAATTTTCAGGCCCCAACCTATACCAATTAATTGGGTCTGGGGTTCAGGCATCAATATTCAAAAATTATTTCCCAGGTTATTTGAATGTGTATCTAGGGTTGAGGATGGCTGGTTTAGAACATATATTAACAGTAGACCTTTGGTAAAATGTTAGCGGCAGTGAGAAAGGTAAAACATGAAGCTCTTACCATCTTCAAGTCAACCCATTTACTGGAGATTGGTAGATCAGACACTTTTGGGAAGCCTTGCTTGAGAGAAATCAAACACAAGCTACATATTTGTAAATGGTAAAGCGGAGAGAGCTAAAGGGCATTAGGAATGCAATTTTGGGCCTTCTGGGTTTACTTCATGTGATTAAAACTAACCAGAGGCTATGACAATTACATTTTCTCAGTCCATAGAGGAAAGCAGAAGAGAAGGAAAGAAGAAAACATAATTCCTAAATTTAGGGTATTTTGTAGTCATTACAATATGACCTGAAATAAGTTATTATACAAAGTGGCCCATGATACATTCTCAACTCCTCTATTCGGGCCTCCATCACCATTTGGCAGTCATAATTAATGGACTAAGATACCAAGATAGAAGACATTGAAGCTGTGTCTGCAGAAGAACATGGGACAAAGACAAGAAACACGAAGAAGGTCCATTTTGTACAGGTGTCCAGAAGCATGTACATTCAGGAAGGCTTCAAAAGTTAAAAGATATGCTTCACTCATCATAAGAGGTAACCAGAAAATGTGCCCCTAAAGGGAATTATAGGATTTTTAAAAACTGTACAATTTAGTGGGTTTTTTTTTTTAGTATATTCACAAAGTTGCACTACCATCACTACTACCTAACTGTAGAATATTTTCATCCTCCTCTAAAGAAACCCAGTACCCATTAACAGTTATTTCCCCTTCTCCCCTCCTCCCAGGCCCTGGCAATCACTAATCTATCTTCTGTCTCTAAGGATTTGCTTATTTTGGCCACTTCATATAAATGGAATCATAAAATATGTAGTCCTTTGTGCCTGGCTTCTTTCACTTTGCATAATGTTTTCAAGGTTCACCCATGTTGTGCCATGTATTAGTACTTCATTCTTTATTATGGCTGAATAATATAATGATATACGACATTCTGTTTATCCATTCATCAGCTGATGGATATTTAGGCTATTTCCACTTTTTTTTTAATGAGTAATTGAAACGCATTTACTGGTTCTAAGGAAAAAATGTGATTTTTTTTCTCCCTTTCAATAATCATTTTTGTTTCTGAGATGGTTTTTGTTACAGATGTATTTTTTAAAACATCTTTATTGGAGTATAATTGCTTTACATTGTTGTGTTTGTTGCTGCTGAATAACAAAGTGAGTCAGCTATACGTATACATAAATCCCCATATCCCCTCCCTCTTGTGACTTCCTCCCACCCTCCCTATCCCACCCCTCTAGGTGGCCACAAACCACCGAGCTGATCTCCCTGTGCTATGTGGCTGCTTCCCACTAGCTATCTATTTTACGTTTGGTAGTGTATATATGTCCGTGCCACTCTCTCACTTTGTCACAGCTTACCCTTCCCCCTCCCCATATCCTCAAGTCCATTCTCTAGTAGGTCTGTGTCTTTATTCCCATCTTACCCCTAGGTTCTTCATGACCTTTTTTTTTTTTCCTCAGATTCCATATATATGTGTTAGCATAAGGTATTTGTTTTTCTCTTTCTGACTTACTTCACTCTGTATGACCGACTCTAGGTCCATCCACCTCACTACAAATAACCCAATTTCGTTTCTTTTTATGGCTAATATTCCATTGTATATATGTGCCACATCTTCTTCATCCATTCATCTGTTGATGGACACTTAGGTTGCTTCCATGTCCTGGCTATTGTAAATAGAGCTGCAATGAACATTTTGGTACATGACTCTTTTTGAATTATGGTTTTCTCAGGGTATATGCCCAGTAGTGGGATTGCTGGGTCATATGGTAGTTCTATTTTTAGTTTTTTAAGGAACCTCCATACTGTTCTCCATAGTGGCTGTATCAACTTACATTCCCACCAACAGTGCAAGAGGGTTCCCTTTTCTCCACACCCTCTCCAGCATTTACTGTTTGTAGATTTTTTGAAGATAGCCATTCTGACCGCTGTGAGATGATATCTCATTGTAGTTTTGATTTGCGTTTCTCTAATGATTAATGATGTTGAGCATTCTTTCATGTGTTTGTTGGCAATCTGTATATCTTCTTTGGAGAAATGTCTATTTAGGTCTTCTGCCCATTTTTGTTTTTTTTTGTTTTTTGTTTTCCTTTTTTCCAGTTTATTGAAGTATGATTCACAAAACTGCATATATTTAGATTGTAAAAAGTGAAGGTTTCTTTAAGATGTCCAAAATGATGATTTAATACACATAGACATTGTGAATGATTGCCACAGTCAAGTTAATTAACTGTCACCTCACATAGTTTCTATTTGTGTGTGTCTGGGTGTTGAGAACACAAGCAGATCTCTCATACTAGATAGCAAAAAAGCAATACAGCACTATTAACTATAGTCAACATGTTACATATTAGATACCTAGAACTTTTTCATCTTTTAACTGAAAGTTTGTGCCCGTCACCAATATCTCCCCACTTTCTCCACCACCTACTCCTTACAACTACAGTTCTAATTTATGGTGTTATGAGTTTGATTTACTTAGATTCCACATATACGTGAGATCATACATTGTCTTTCATTGTCTGGTGTATTTCTATAAGCATAATGTCCTCCAGGTCCATTCACGTTTTCACAAACAGCAAGTTTTCCTTCTTTTAATGGCTGAATAATATTCCATTGTCTATATATACACACTACATTTTCTTTATCCTTTCATTTGTCAAAGGACACTTGGTTGTTTTCTTTTTTTTTTTTCACCTCCCTCATTACCAAGTATTATTTTTTTTTCACACACACACACACTGTATTTTATTTTTACAAGAGATAAATAAACTGACACCAAGCATTGTAAATGGATGACCACAACAAAAGCAACAATGATTGCAATTACCAAACACGAAACACACTCATACTATCTCATAATATTGACATTCAGTCCAGTAATCCTCCACTGTAACAGCTCCTTTACTTTGCAGTGAAAATTGATTTGTATATTTTTTGCCTCTGAGTCCTTGTGGGATTTTTTTTTTTATTCAAACAGAAAGTCACAAAAATTATAATCATCCTCATCAGTTCACTCAGTCCCATGTAATCAATTTTTTTTTCATCTTGATCTTTTGTTAGCACTTTTATGAATTCATCACTTTTCCATTAGAGTTCTGAAAATGCTTATTCATTCATTTCAGCAGTATAGTCAGTTACCAGAAACCTGTACTTGTCAGAGTCATTTCCATGAATTCCTTGAAGATGAAACCCTTTTATAGGAACATTTTTGCAAAAGCATCAGAGTACACCCAGAACTGTCTGTAAATGACAAAAGACTTAAAAATGACCACGGTTAACGATTTGATGAAAGTTCATAATAATGCAATTGACAAGGAAATTTAGTTATTTCTGAGATATACATTTTAAAGTAATAACTAGAATTATGACTTATAACATTATACCAGAACATATAAGATTTTTAGAAATTTCATGTAATGTCTGAAACATTTTTATTAACATATTTCCATACAAATAACCCAAAGAAAGTTTAGTATTAGTTGTTTTTTTTTTGGTTTGTTTGTTTTTTCATACTGCAGGTTCTTATTAGTCATCAATTTTATACACATCGGTGTATACATGTCAATCCCAATCGCCCAATTCAGCACACCACCATCCCCACCCCACCACGGTTTTCCCCCCTTGGTGTCCATACGTTTGTTCTCTACATCTGTGTCTCAACTTCTGCCCTGCAAACCAGTTCATCTGTACCATTTTTCTAGGTTCCACATACATGCGTTAATATACGATATTTGTTTTTCTCTTTCTGACTTACTTCACTCTGTATGACAGTATCTAGATCCATCCACGTCTCAACAAATGACTCAATTTCGTTCCTTTTTATGGCTGAGTAATATTCCATTGTATATATGTACCACTTCTTCTTTATCGATTCGTCTGTCGATGGGCATTTAGGTTGCTTCCATGACCTGGCTACTGTAAATAGTGCTGCAATTTGATTTACTTAGATTCCACATCTAAGTAAATTGGGGTGCATGTGTCTTTTTGAATTATGGTTTTCTCTGGGTATATGCCCAGTAGTGGGATTGCTGGATCATATGGTAACTCTATTTTTAGTTTTTTAAGGAACCTCCATACTGTTCTCCGTAGTGGCTGTATCAATTTACATTCCCACCAACAGTGCAAGAGGGTTCCCTTTTCTCCACACCCTCTCCAGCATTTATTGTTTGTAGATTTTTTGATGATGGCCATTCTGACCGGTGTGAGGTGATACCTCATTGTAGTTTTGATTTGCATTTCTCTAATAATTAGTGATGTTGAGCAGCTTTTCATGTGCTTCTTGGCCATCTGTATGTCTTCTTTGGAGAAATGTCTATTTAGGTCTTCTGCCCATTTTTGGATTGGGTTGTTTGTTTCTTTAATATTGAGCTGCATGAGCTGTTTTATATATTTTGGAGATTAATCCTTTGTCCGTTGACTCGTTTGCAAATATTTTCTCCCCTTCTGAGGGTGGTCTTTTCGTCTTGTTTATGGTTTCCTTTGCTGTGCAAAAGCTTTGAAGTTTCATTAGGTCCCATTGATTTATTTTTGTTTTTATATCCATTACTCTAGGAGGTGGATCAAAAAAGATCGTGCTGTGATTTATGTCAAAGAGTGTTCTTCTAACGTTTTCCTCTAAGAGTTTTATAGTGTCCGGTCTTACATCTTCTAGAGAATTTTTAATTTCATTTATTGTGTTGTTCATCATTGTTTGTTTGCTCTTTAGTTCTTCTAGGTCCTTGTTAAACGTTTCTTGTATTTTCTCCATTCTATTTCCAGGATTTTAGATCATCTTTACTATCATTACTCTGAATTCTTTTTCAGGTAGACTGCCTATTTCCTCTTCATTTGTTTTCTCTGGTGGGTTTTTACCTTGCTCCTTCATCTGCTGCATATTTCTCTGTCTTCTCATTTTGCTTAACTTACTGTGTTTGGGGTCTCCTTTTTGCAGGCTGCAGGTTTGTAGTTCCTGTTGTTTTTGGTGTCTTCCCCCAGTGGGTAAGGTTGGTTCAGTGGCTTGTGTAGGCTTCCTGGTGGAGGGGACTGGTGCCTGTGTTTTGGTGGATGAAGCTGGATCTTGTCTTTCTGGTGGGCAGGACCGTGTCCGGTGGTATGTTTTGGGGTGTCTGTGAACTTATTATGATTTTAGGCAACCTCTCTGCTAATGGGTGTGGTTGTGTTCCTGTCTTGCTAGTTGTTTGGCATGGGGTATCCCCCACTGGAGCTTGCTGGTCATTGAGTGGAGCTGGGTCTTAGCGTTGAGATGGAGATCTCTGGCAGAGCTCTCACCAATTGATATTACATGGGGCTGGGAGGTCTCTGGTGGTCCAATGTCCTGAACTCGGCTCTCCCACGTCAGAGGCTCAGGCCTGACACCCGGCCGGAGCACCAAGACCCTGTGAGCCACACAGCTGGAGTGCCTTCACAGTTGGAGAAGCTGGCTTTCAGTGGCTCTCCTTCTGTGCTGCACATTAGAATCACCTGCTTCTTCCTTGTTTTGTCTCACAGGGAGTGTTACACAGAGAAAAACAGTAGCCTTGAAAATAGTCACAGCTCTGAGATGGCATTTTTTTTTTCCTTTGTGCTTAGTCGGGTTTCACTTGTTCACAGGGGGCCATGTGCAGGCCTCGCACCTGGCTCTTCTGACCAGAGTTCCTAGTGCATAATGGCTGCCTCCAGCACCTCAGCTCAGGCGGGCCGTGTGCAGAAGTGGAGCGAAGGACACTGCATCCCTATTTCCACTTTTTGGCTATTGTGAATAATGGTGCTGTGAACACTTGTGTACCATTTTTTGTGTGGATATATATTTTCATTTCTCTTGGGTGTATCTCTAGGAGTGGAATGCTGGATCATATGGTAATTCTATGTTTAACCTTTTGAGGAACTGCTAAACTGTTTTCTACTGCAGCTGCATCATTCTACATTCTCACCAGCAATGTATGAGCATTCCCGTTTCTCTACCTCTTCATTAACACTTGTTATTATCTGTCTTTTTTTTTTTTAAATATTTTATTTATTTATTTATTTATTTATGGCTGTGTTGGGTCTTCGTTTCTGTGTGAGGGCTTTCTCCAGTTGTGGCAAGTGGGGGCCATTCTTCATCGCAGTGCGCGGGCCTCTCACTATCGCGGCCTCTCTTGTTGCGGAGCACAGGCTCCAGACGCGCAGGCTCAGTAATTGTGGCTCACGGGCCCAGTCGCTCCGCGGCATGTGGGATCTTCCCAAACCAGGGCTCGAACCCGTGTCCCCTGCATTGGCAGGCAGATTCTCAACCACTGCGCCACCAGGGAAGCCCTATCTGTCTTTTTAATTCTAGCTGTCCTAGTAGGTATGAAGTGCTTTCTCATTGTGGTTTTCATTTGCATTTTCCCTGATGACTAAGGATGTTGGGCATCTCTTCATGTGCTTGTTGGTCATTGGTACTAATTCTTTGCAGAACTGTCTATTCAGTTCCTTTGCCAAATTACCACCTCTGTTGCAACCTACTGGGCAAGCCAAACCACAACCTCTGCAGCAATTGGCCCTAAACCATCAGGATTTCATCAATTACTGCCAGCTTTAACTCAGGACCGACCAGAGAAAGCAAAATCTGTTCCCCAAACCAATCACATAAGATGCCCTGCTTCTAATTAGTGTACCTTCAGCTTCCCCTGTCAACAGCCTCCAATCAGGCCTGAGAGACTAAATATACAGAAGGACAATGGTCAGACCATATGTAAAAATAGAATTTTGACCTACAACCTGCAGCAACCTGCCCAGGGGAAGTCAACCCGTTATCTACAATAACCAGCCCAGGAAGCCAGCATGCTGTAAGTCAGACTTGTAGGAAGCCAGATTGCTATCGCTAGTGACAGCCCAGGAAGCTAAACTTCTGTAACAATCAGCCCCAAATGGCAAGGACTTGATTAATAATTGACAGCTGCCGTAATTTTCGTCCCTGCTTCCAATTTAGGACCAACAGTAGAAAGCCAAATAGGCAGCCCTAACCAATCACATAGGATGCCCAGCTCCTAGTTAGCCTGTCTCTAGCTTCCCCACACCACCAGCCTCCAATCAGGGCACACCCAAAGCCTTCCCCTTTTTCCACTATAAAGCTTTCCTATTTCTCTGCTGGCCTTTGAGTCTCTGCCAAATGCAACAGTGTCTGACTCCTTTGCTATAGCAAGCTCGGAATAGCCTTTGCTCTTCTCATTTGGTTGATCTTCATTTATTTCCACAAGGCTTACCTGAAGTCTTTCCTTTTATCACTATAAAGCTTTCCCACTCCCCTGCCTGCCTTTGAGTCTCTGCCAAGCACAAGTGATGATGGCTGACTCCCTTGCTATAGCAAGCTCTGAATAAATAGCCTCTTTTTTTCTCATTTGGGTTTTCTTTATTTCCACAGTAGGGTTTCCAGATAAAATATAGGATTCCCAGTTCAATTTGAATTTCAGATAAACAACAAACAATTTTTAAGCATAACTATGTCCCAAATATTGCAAAATTGTGATTTGCTAATCTGGAACCCTAAGCATGTGTAAAAATGTAAGTCCATAGAGACTCAGAAAGCGGTATCAGATACTGGCATTCTCAAAATAAGGCTGCTAAATAATTCTGCTCAGCTGAGCCCTCTGGTTTGTTAAGTGTCAATTAAATGACTTTTCTGTTTTCTGTTTTGTTTTGTTGTGTTTCTGTACCAGACCAGAGTTTATTCTCCAATCAATACATGCTTTGATTTGCCTTTTTCAAGCTGAGGGACTTTCAAATTATTGTCTGGGTTTTAGCCCCAGACAATACAAAGCATTTCATTCTAAAAGCCCTTTTCTCCGTGTGTGTTAATTACAGTTGTTTCAACGGTCTCTGCTGCCAGTTTCATCTGCTCTTCAATCTGAGTAATATTAATTCAGTCGCCCAGGTCTCTGGAGATTCATGTAGGCTTCATTGCTGATTTATTTTTGTCCTGGCCAGATGGCTCCAGGTTCCTATGACTGCACAGGAGTCTTTTGGATTATCCTGTTTATCTTTCCCAAGTGCCCAAGGTAAGGGTCGATCTTCATGAACCACATTTGTCAGCAAGATAAGTCATTCACCACCACTGATGCTTGAACACCATAACCAAAGTTGTTAGATTTAATATATGTTTTCATAAACTCCATGGCAAAAGCTGGAAGAGGATTGTTGGTTTGTTTTTCGATGCAGCCAGTGGAAGGGAAGCAGCTGGAAGGACTCAGCAGAGAGGAAGGGGACCCTACGGGGGCTCCAAAGTCCCCTCACTGAGCCTTCCTTCACCTTTGAAAAAGATAAGCAGACTATCTTTAATGAAACTAATAAACATGCAAAGGAAGATGTGATGTTTAAAGAAACAATAAATCAAAACTGACAAATGCAATATTTCACTGTGAGATTGAGGAATTCAATTCATCCAAGGGGAACACTTGGCTTTTGCTTAAAAAGAATCCTCAGATGTTCCTATACAGTGAAAGTTCTTATCTCAGCCCAAGCTAGAGCTGAATATGCTTTGGTTACTGTAGGTTTTGAAACCTTGAAAAACATGCAGGAAGCCACCCAACACAGAGATTTGTGGTATTTGGACTTACATGTGCACCAGAACACATACAATCCAGAAATTATGAATTACCATTGTCAGGGGTTTCCGTCACCAAAAAGGTTTATTGTTCAAAATGCCATAAGGACTCACAATTAGCGCATATTGTCAGATTGTTGGTTCTCATTCATAGATCAGTTCCTCTGATGGCCTACCTTTGCAATGCAGAATCCAAATGGACTCTAAAAGCAGGGGGAAATACTTGGCTTTGATCTTGGAGAACCCAAATCAAATATTTCTGCCTTTTGGGGTCTAGCTAGCCTATGTCAATGAAAAATATGTTGCCTGCCATATCAGTAAACAAAGGATGTTGTGGCCGTCAAGCCACTACAGCTATCCCGGACAGTGAGCCTGGAGGGAACTCAGGATGGAGACAAACGGGCTGCTCTGCCCGTTGCCAAGCCCTCAGTCACTGCAGCCACTGCCCAACGATGCACTCTGAGGAGACTCAGGATGGGAAAGCACAGGATACTGGCCCCAGATATCTGAGGTGCACATCAAAGGAATGATTTCAGTGAGCCCAGTCTCTTGCATCTCCCCATACATAGAAAAACACTAAATTCCTGAACTTGAGATGTCTGGTTTTCTTTGATTAACAGTAATCTTTTAAAGTTCCAACTACCTGGTCTTTGTTGCAAAAACTCCTATATGTCCTGGCTCCTCCCTTACGTCTTCAGAGCTGTCCCTCAGAGCTATCCGAGAGACTGTGTCCCGGGGTTAAGTCCTCAGTTTTGTCCGCCAAATAAAACTTAATTCTCACCTTTTAGGTTGTGCTTTTTTTTTTTTTTTTCAGTCGACACCTACTACGTGTCTTGTTTTGGCTGGCCCTAGGGAACTCAAAGGTTAGTAAAGCAGCGTGCTTGCTTCGTAAACCAGTTAGAGGCTTTTGTCTGCAAAAGCAATTGTAACACAATGCTGTCCATGAAGAGTGCTATGTAAAGATAAAAAATGTGTTGAATGTTGGGCGACTGAATCTGGCAATTCTTTCCCGATTCACCTTTGACCTTGAAAGCTGAGAATGACTGTGATAGGTAGATGAGTTCTGCAAGTGTTTGGGAGGGGTCTGAGTCTGGGGAGGGAGTGATGGTACCTTCAGCATAAACAAAGGTAGAAGCCAGAAAAAGCAGGGAATGTTTTTGAAACTGGGAGCACAGTGGTGTTTTGCAACATGGTTGTAGGAGGGGAATGTGAGAGAATGAAGCATAGAAAGGCAATATTAACAATAGATAACCCAAATCACAATGCTAACAACTACTATATATTGCCTGCTTCATACTGGCACTTTGCTAAGTGCTTTTCACCTGTTATCACATTTAAAGCACAGAACTCTCTGAAGTATGTATTGCTATTCCTATTTTACAGTTGAGGAAACTGAGGCACAGGGAATTTATATAACTGAAGATTTTCACGCATTCTTGTATTAAGTACCCTCACCCTCCTTTGCTTTTCACAGTTTATTCAAATTGTTAAAGTCCACCATGGCCACGTTCATGAACTATTGGTTCATGTGTGTATTTTATCTCCCCAACTCATCTTCTATTTCTTTAAAGGAAGGGATCTTGTCTGTCCTTTTGTATCTTCCCCAGAACAGGTAGCTTAGCACACACGATGGTTCATTAATTGATTAGGATTCCACCAAGCATTTCGCTGAAGCGCCTTCCTATCTGTCATGCTTGTTGACTGCCTTCATCATCAACTTCATCTGGGAAGGCAGCTTTTCTGCATATGTGCCAGATGCAGTGCTGGGCACTGGCACTTAGTGATTTCACTTAATTTTCTCCGGGTGTGTTCTGTACATTCCCATTTTACAAGATGAGGAAGCCAAGGCTCATAGAAGTTAGGTAACATATGTCAAAGAAGAACCCATAGACACTATTATTATCATACTTATTTACTTGAATACAAAAAAACCCCAATAGATTGATTTTATCTAACAAAGAATTTATCTACAAGAAAGATGAGAGAGGAAAGAAGGAAAACCACAGCTGTAATTGGAAATGGTAAACTTTGTTTTCCTCTTGTTGAGTGAGCTGGCCACCAGCAGAGGGCCAAGTGGGGTGTTCTGCCCTTGGGCAGCAGACTGGGTCCTCAAAAAAAGCAGTTTGGTTGTTTACGGATTCCCCAGAAGACCTTGGGAGTTTAACTCTGAGCAGTGTGTGACAGGCTATGTCTATACTACATCTTTCACTGTCTTCAGTTAGCACCTCCATCTCAGCTCCTGCATCAGCAACTTTCCCAGGATTTCTCAATGAGCCCTCTCAGTCATTCAGCAGCCAAGCTGGGTTGACCATGAGGGCTGCAGGTTCCTTCTGATGCTGATCATGAGTTAACTGTTGCTTTGGGTTCATGGTTGTGCAACAACATTTTAAGAACCTGGATGTTAGACAGTGGAGGGGGGCAAAAAGCCTAAGGATGATGACAAGAAGAAGAAATATTGGAATCCACTTCATGCCCCATGTCTTAGTTTGCCTAAGTCCAGCCAAGAGTGCAATTCGCAAGGATTAATTTGGTCAATATTAGGTAAGCAAGTGGCTTTTGAAATAATGGATTGATTTTTCCATGTCTCCTAAGGTATTTATTCAAGTACAACAAGATGTGTTACGCATTGCCCAGACTCCACCTTGGCTGGTGAGCAAACAAAACTTCTATCTGATAAACTTATGCTGGGCTGTTGTAATTCTAATGCTTGAGCTATTTCTTTTGCTATTTGAGCCAGAGTCTAATATAGATTATGGATAACATGATCTAGTTCAGGAACTCCTAGCCAGAGTATAAATCCTTGTACAAATCAGTGAAGTAGTGTCTTAGATACCTCTTGATAAGATAAAATGTCACAATGTTAATAAAATGAGAGCACTGGGAAGTTCTGTTTTGAATGCTTGGAAAGGCTGAATGAGTATAACCAAAGTGTATGGCATATTTTAATGTGACAAGCATAGGAGATCCATTTGATTACACGAAAAGAAAATCCCAGGGGTGCACATTGAAAAGGCACAGCTCTGTTGTTTATGGTGTCATTGACATCAGCTTGCACATACCCCTGGGTGCATATTATAAGGAAGCAAAATTTTTTTTTAAATTTATTTTATTTATTTATTTTTGGCTGCGCTGGGTCTTCGCTGTTGTGCGCAGGCTTCCTCTGGTTGCTGCGAGCGGGGTCTGCTCTTCCTTGCGGTGCACGGGCTTCTCGTTGCGGAAGTTTTCTTGTTGCGGAGCATGGGCTCTAGGCCCATGGGCTTCAATAGTTGTGTCATGCAGGCTCAGTAGTTGTGGTGCACGGGCTTAGTTGCTCCGTGGCATGTGGGATCTTCCTGGACCAGGGATCGAACCCATGTCCCCTGCATTGACAGGCAGATTCTTAACCACTGTGCCACCAGGGAAGTCCCCTCTGAGGATTTTGAGGTGATGAGTGCATTATCATTAGAGCTAATGGTTAGACTTTAAGTCAGAGGAGATTAAACTTCTGAAAATTGGGATGATTTGGATTTTAAAAGATTTTGCCAAAATTTTATGGGTTAAGTGGACAAGGAAGTTTTTGTTTTATTGTGCGTACCTTACACAGCTGCTTAAGTATTTCACCTGTAAAGAGAGATTATCTATCACTAGAGAGTAATAATATACTATCCAGGTGGGAAAAACAAAATTTATCTATTCTCTTTTTTGTTTTGTTTTTGCAGCACGGTATTAGCCTTTTCGCAAGGGAAGACTTCAACCCAAGCATAAAACTAACAAACCATGACTAAAGTGTTGTAGGAGAGGAAAAACTTTTCTTCTATCTTCTTAGTTCAGTACCAGGGTTGGGGGGAGGTGGCTTGTGAATTAAACTGACAAGAGACAGATTGGCAAGAGAAAGAAGTTTATTTCCATGTGCAATGTGCAGACAGGAGGGAATGCTGTGTGATAAGTCACTCAAAGGGGGTGGTTAGAATTGGGGGCTTATATGCTTTAGTAGGGAAAGGGCAGGGGGGGAGGAGAAAAGGCTGTTATGAGAAGAACAAATAGGTTTCTTTAGGAAAGAGACAAATGGGTTTTCAGGAGAACAAATGGGAGATATGTTTGTGATGTTTGTTTAATGTAGGTTTGAGTCGTCTTTCTGTCTTCTTCATGGCTGAAACTTCCTGGGAGAGGGCATTTATGGTGGGTTTACTCTTGGTCTCTCTCCTGGGAGTAGACCCACCCTGAAGAGAGAATTTATGGCAGCCTCGTTTCCAAAAGTTGCTGCTTTTAGATAGATAAGGGAATCTCTGAGAAGGCTTCTTTCTGCCTCTGTTGATTCTCAGTTGCCTTCAGCTCCAAATAATCCTTATGTCAAAGGGGCATATTTTGGCATATCTTAATACCCTTCAGTATTATTCAGAATTTTGTGATTTGAGCAATTGAATGAAATCCATTTGGAAATGTTCAAATGGTTTTTGAGGCAGGGGTTCTTTATAGCTTTTCCTGGGTTATGATAATGACAGATAAGGCAAGATTTGGCCACCTGCCTTGAGTAAAATTTCCTCACCAATATTTTTGTGAAGTTTGAACAAATAATTTATTACCATTGTGAATAATTTCACAGAGAAAGCAGTAAGGGTCTGGAGATGGACTCTGGTGACATTAAGCAGGCGTCTTGGCAATGCTGATGCCCATTATATATTTGACAGTTTTTTTTTCATGGAAAGGCATTTTATTTTAAATATAGCAGTGTGTACAGGTCATTTCCAAACTCCCAATCTATCCCTTCCCTGCTCTGTTCCCCCTGATAACCATAAGTTCGTTCTCTAAGTCTGTTTCTGTTTATATTTGACAGTTTTGAGATGGCCGTTATTTCTTTTCTTCTGAGGGGGCCAATTTTCATATTTGAATAAACCTTTCAGGATTCATGAAATCAGATTCAGCAAGTGCCTTTAGAATACCTATGGTAGCAAAACCAGAAAGGACTGCTTGTTTTACATAATAGTCAGCTAGGAAATTCCCTTTTGCTTTAAAAGTACAGTAAGTCTCCTACATATGATCCTTCAAGTTGCAAACTTTCAAAGACGCGAACTTGGGTTCGCATGTCCAATCACATAAGTTAGTTCACGTGTCTGGTGTACATTGTCACGTGCATGCATCCTCTACAAGTGGTTGTGCTTTTGTGTACTTTACTGTACAGTACTGTATAGAGTACAGCAGTACTCTATCTTTATTTCAAACCGAGGATGTCCGGAAGCAAGCATAAAAGCAGTGGCGATGTGGCTAGTACAGTACTACCCAGACATCACTGGATCCTTTTTTCAAGAGGGTAGATAGAATTGAATCCAGCAAGGAACCAGAACCTGTGCCATCAGCGTCAGGTGTGAGTGAAATTGCAGCTTGCCCTCCATCTCCCATTGCTGACGATCCTTCAGCTCTACCATCTCCCACCTCCTCTCCCTCCTCCAGTCAGTAACTCTTCTTGCCTGTTCACTCGATGCCAGCCCCTGTATGCCAGCTGTTGTACTGTACTACTGTACTTTTCAAGGTACTATACTGTAAGATTAAAAATGTCTGCTTTATTTTTGTATTCTTTTTCTTTTTTTTTTTGGCCGCATTGGGTCTTTTGTTGCTGCGCGCAGGCTTTCTCTAGTTGCAGCCAGTGGTGGCTTCTCCTGTTGTGGAGCACGGGTTCTAGGTGCACAGGCTCAGTAGTTGTGGCTCGCAGGCTCTAGAGCGCGGGCTCAGTAGTTGTGGCGCACGGGCTTAGTTGCTCTGCGGCATGTGGGATCTTCCTGGACCAGGGCTCAAACCCATGTCCCCTGCATTGGCAGGCGGATTCTTAACCACTGTGCCACCAAGGAAGTTCCTACTGTATTATCTTTAGAAGCAACTTCTTTTATAACTGATACTTCAGTTGGATGTTGTTTTGTCTCCAACAAATGATTACATTTCTTCCACTTTATATGGAGTGGCTGAAGAAGTTAGAAAACCTCTTTGTTTCCATAATGTACTAAAATCATGAACATCTCCAAAGATATATCTATTAGTACAGATACTAATTTATTACCAGATATATATCTATTA
This sequence comes from Balaenoptera ricei, assembly GCF_028023285.1. Lineage (NCBI taxonomy): Eukaryota > Metazoa > Chordata > Mammalia > Artiodactyla > Balaenopteridae > Balaenoptera > Balaenoptera ricei. The sequence goes on from NC_082660.1 coordinate 44,772,229, forward strand.
GTACAGATACTAATTTATTACCAGATATATATCTATTAGTACAGATACTAATTTATTTATTTACATATAGCTTGCTAACTAAACATTAAATTAATTCATTAAGTAATTTTAAGATACTCTTAAATCTTTAGCAAAATGACATGCTTGTGATGTAGCTGTCATTCAGCTATTTGAGTGGAGTGAGCTGTAGGCAAAGGAGCAACTTCAATAGCAGAATATTCAGAAGTTATAGCGTAGCCAGCACAAAATATGCCCTGTTTATTCTTAAGATATGAGCCATCAACAAACATCATATCAGGGTTGTCTAGGGCAGTGGTTCTCCACCTTTAGTTTGCCTCGGAATCATGTGGAGGACTTAGTAAACCACGGGTTGGTGGGCACCACTCCTGGAGTTTCTGATTCAGAAGATCTGGAGTGTGCCCCAAGAATTGCATTTCTAAATAGTACCAGATGATACTGGGGACCACACTTTGAGAACCACTGCTGTAAAGGACCATTAGTCAGGTCAGGATGAAGAAGACTTCGAGTTTAAATGGTTGCTAGACAGTCATGAGAGTCAGTCATTCTGCAGAAGAAGTAGGACACCAGCATTTAGATTAGAGCAACATTGAACAGTTTTGCGTGAAGCAGACCTTAGAAGAATTTCGTAGGAGGCAATGTGACTAGCTGCCAAATGTTGGGTGTTGTTCTGAAGTGGTAAGGCTTCTACCCCTAGGGGATCCTTAGGGTCAGGGAGAGGCTAAGAAGATGTCTGCTGTAACTTCCAGCAGTCTAGCTGCTGCTCTACACCATGGAAACAAGGCAGATGAGCCTTGGCCACAGGGGCCAGAGATGTAAGTGATGTTCTTATGATAGCCCCTGATTTTTGATGAAGTTTGCTTTCATGGGAAGAGCTTAGCACAGTTAGGAATGCCCAAAGTTAGGCTTGCTGTAATACTTGCTTAGGGGAAGAAAAGGCCTGCTGTCATCTTGAATCCCCAAAGCAGGAGCTCTGGGACATTGGTCTTAGACAACTCATCAATAGTTGAGGTCTAGCAATAGCTCCTGACTACAAGATATGTCTTCAGCAGCTGTTTTTTCTGAAGACCAGGGTTTCTTCTAGTATTCTAATTATTAGAGTCTAATAAAAGTGTATTAGCTGGTACTCATTCATGATAATATTAACCAAACAATAATATGGATGTATTTTCTGTCTTTCAGTAATACCAAATCTATCTGATGAATGAATGGAAGAGATGCCATATATACAAATACTTCATATATATGAGGTACATTTTATTATACTTTGCCTTACATTTAGCAGAGGATATTATACACCGTTCCAAACTCTTTTCTATAGACTTCTATTTTTTGAAATTGGCCAGCAGTATAGTGGTTCATTTTATTTGATTTACTTCTTTTAAAAATCTCTTCCCTCAGTTCCACACAGCTGTACCTTACCCTTCTGTCATCATGCCTGTTTCTAAGAGCCCACTTTTAGGTCATTGCTTCTAATCTGCTCTAGGAAGGAATTAGACAAACAAGCTCGTTAGTAAGTGTTGTGTGTGGGGAAGAATTCCAAGACGAACGAGGGCCCAGGGCAATGAAACAGTTCAGCTTTAGAGCATGGGCCTTTGTGGATGTGGCTGTCAGACCAACATCCCTGGAGGCCATCTCTGTGAACATAAATTCCACCAGAGTCTTGTGCAAGGTCCTTGTCTGGGTATATCAAAGAAACACATGACTCTCTGGATTCTTGGGAACTCAGTCTAATGTGGGAGAGTAAATCCTCCTAAGAACAAGGCAACATATCACACGTTCATCACATATGCACTGGTTCAGCACTGAAGGAACACATCATAAAGATTTCCTGGAAGAGATATTCATGGAATCAATTTTCCTTTGAAGAAATGACAGTTAAGCTTTGGTGATATCAGGAAAGGTAAAATCACGACTCTCGTACAGATATAAAAATAAACACATGCTAAAGAATTAATTTGACTCCTATTAAACAGAACCAGAGCCTGATGGTAGTTAAAGCAGTAAAAACATACTTTATTCAGGAACTATTGCATTAGGGGAAAAGAGACCTCAGTATAGATCTGGGCTCAATTGCGAATACATCAAAGACAGCTGTGGATTTATAGCCTAGGAGCAGAATGAGGGGGGTCAGTGGATGGAAAATTACTAAGAGGAAACATCAAGGGGATTCTTGCTAAACCGACATAACGGGATTCTTGCTGGAGGCAGGCCAGGGCCATGGGATCTCAAGGGTGGGAGATTCTCTCTAAAATGACTTAGCAGGATTCTTGCTATAACAGGGCTATGCAAGCCCTTCAAGGGTGCTGGGCCAACATCAAGGCCTAGCTGTGAAGATGGCTCAGGGAAGCCTGACCAAAGCTTGGTCAAGGAGAGTCTTTGTCACTTCTACAGTATGAGAGAACCAGGCAGATGTTATAACCTGTTCAAAGGAAAAGTCAAACCAGCATAGATTTATATGAAGTAAAAGACCGTTGAGATGAATTGCAAATGTCCCCCCAAATGGAAAAATCATGGTTTTTCCATTTTTGGGGAAGGAAGCTAATTAGAATTACTACCAAACAAGACAGAATTTACATATCTATCAGTTACATATAGCTTGCAAAGAATTGCAAAGTAGCTCAAAGGCAATGAACAGGGCTAGAATCACATAAGGATAACCCTGGGCGGGCATGCTGTAAACGATGCAGAGTTTCTCATTGAAACACAAATATTTCTCTGCAAGGCTTCTGGCAAGGTGAATGGTGGGGTGAAAAGCAGAGAAGTTAAAGAATAGGAAAGCAGGAAGGGTAAGGAAGTCACAAAAGGTTAACTAACCCCTTTGGCTGGACTTGCAATATGATCGGCAGGAGACACAATGATTTTTTTCCCCCGGGTTTGAAAGAGAAGGTTTGATTTCAGCTTCTCTAAATCTTTGTTAAAAAATTGAGGTATAGTTTATTTCCAATATTATATTCATTTCAGGTGTACCACATAGTGATTCAAAATTTTTATAGATTATACTCCATTTAAAGTTATTGTAAAATATTGGCTATATTTTCTGTGCTCTACAATATATCCTTGTAGCTTATTTATTTTATACATAGTGGTTTTATACAGAGTCTCTAAATCTTTCATGCATGGAGTTCCAGTGTGTGCATATTTGATCCTAATGGCTTTAGGATTCCTATCAGCTGATTCTAGCTGCTTCTAGTTCCTGTGGCTACAGACTTTTTCACCGGGTCTTCTCTGAAGTTGTTCATTATGAGGTTTGTTGAAAACTTTTGATAGCTTGGAACTGTATGGGGGATGGAGAAAAACAGGAGATGAGAAATTTGATATATTTTATCTTTCTGTGTTGGCTTTTATTTTTAAAATAACTTTGTACTCCTTTTCAAATTTCCCCTCAGGACAGTTTTTCCTCTGCGCACTCTTTTTCTTAATCATTTTAATGGCTACAACTTTGCTCTGGTGAATCAAAAGGAGTGGCCAGAGTTTCATGAACCATCTGCTGGAACTGAGGGACCAAATTACCGAGGAGGGGTGGCCGCTAGCGGGGGATAATAAGGTGAGAAGAGGAATGGGGATACAGGTAAGCATGGTGGGAGGCAAGGGGGCATGTGGGGAGACATAAAAGACAAGAAAGCTAGGAAAGCTCATCATGACAAATGGTTTAGCATGGAAGGTGCTTCTGCTGTTTTCTCAAACTCCATCAGCTAAAGTATTCAATATGCCAAAAAGGTACCAAATTATGGGGTAGCACGTCCTGATCCCCATCACAGTCAAGACTCTTCATTCCTCTTTTTATTAAGAAATATTTTTTATTAAAAATAATTTTTATATTTTCTTCTACTATAGAATCCCCACAGAAACCTTAGGTTTTATAGGATTTGAAGGGATATTTATGAACACTCATTGGGTCATTTTAAAAAAAGAGACATAATTGGCATACAACAGTGTGTATGTTTTGGGTGTACAATGTATTGATTTGATACATTTATATATTGTAATGTGATTAACACCATAGCATCAGTTGACACCTCTCTCACATCAATAATTATCATTTCTTTTTTGTGATGAGAACATTTAAGATCAGTCTCCTAGCAATTTTCTAAAATAAATTTATTGATTTATTGATTTATTTAATTTTTGGCTGCATTGGGTCTTCGCTGCTGCAGGCGGTTTTTCTCTAGTTGCTGAGAGCGGGGGATACTCTTTGTTGTGGTGCGCGGGCTTCTCATTGTGGTGGCTTGTTATGGAGCACAGGCTCGAGGCTCGCGGGCTTCAGTAGTAGTGGCACACGGGCTTCAGTAGTTGTGGCTCGTGGGCTCTAGAGCACAAGCTCAGTAGTTGTGGCGCACGGGCTTAGTTGCTCCGTGGCATGTGGGATCTTCCCGGACCAGGGCTCGAACCCCTGTCCCCTGCATTGGCAGGCGGATTCTTAACCACCGTGCCACCAGGGAAGCCCTCTCCTAGCAATCTGAAGTATATAATACAGTATTGTTGACTATAATCACTATGGCTGTATATTAGGCCTCCAGAATTTATTCATCTTCTAGTTACAACTTTGTACATTTTGACCAACTTCTCCCTACTTTCCCCACCTCCCAGCCCCTGGTAACCACCATTCTACTCTCTGTTTCTACAAGTTTGGCTTTTTTAGAGTCCACATATAAGTGAAATCATGCAGTATATGTCTTTCTCTGTCTGACTTATTTCACTTAGCATAATATCCTCAAGGTCCATCCATGTTGTTGCAAATGGCAAGATCTCCTTCATTCTTATGACTGAATAATATTCCATTATATTGAAGGGGAGCAGAATATGCCACCCCAGAATGTGCCATGTTGTGGATTATTTTGAGCTGAAGGTAATCAAGACCCAGCAGACTCAAGAATGTCTTTTGCCTCTCTCTTAACTGCCTAAAAGGATTTAGATAGGAGATCTGGTCCAAAAAGAGAGCTATTATCAGAGATAAGTTTTTATCTGAAAGACTTACCCGCATGGCAGGGCAAACATCTGCTCTTCTTATCGTCCTGTGAATTGCCCTCCTTCCCTTTGAAGTCCCTTTGAGTGCCTATCCCATTCCTTAGCTCAGGATGGCATATAAGCCTCAATTGCCTGTCTGCCTTTAGACCTCATTTTTTGTGGGGCTCCTGTATGTATGAGATTAAATTTGCTTTTCCCCTGTTAATCTGTCTTATGTCCAATTTAGTTATTAGACCAGCCAAAGAACCTAGAAGGGTAGGAGGAAAATTTTTTTCCATCCTGACAGTATATATATCACATCTTTATCCATTCATCTATTGATGGGCAGTTAGGTTGTTTCCATATATTGGCTATTGTGAATGATGCAATAAACATGGCAGTGTAGCTGTCTTTTCAATATCCTATTTTCATTTCCTTCAGACACATACTCAGGAGTGGGATTGCTAGATCATAGAGTAGCTCTAATTTTAATTTTCTGAGGAACCTTCATACTATTTTCTATTGTGGAATGATGGCCGTACCATCAACAGTGCACAAGAGTTCCCTTTTTGCCACATCCTCACCAATACTTGTTTTCTTTTGTCTTGTTAAGGATAGCCATCCTAACAGGCACGAAGCGATATCTTACTGTGGTTTTGATTTGCATTTCCCTGATGATTAGATGTTGAGCATCTTCTCATATACCTATTGGCTATCTCGATGACTTCCTTGGAAAAATGTCTATTCTGTTCTTCTGCCCATTTTAATTAAAAAATTTTTTTTTCTTCTGCCCATTTTTAAATTGGATTTTTTTTGTTATTGAGTTGTGTGAGTTCTTTATATATTTTGGATATTATCCCTTATCAGATATATGGCTTGCAAATATTTTCTCCTATTCCATAGTTTTCCTGGGTTATTTCTGGTTAGATGACATTTCTCCTTTCTTTTTTGTGAGTAGAGCAGGAAGCAACATGGACCTAAGATATAAAGCCAGAAGGCTCAAATGCTAGATTTGTGTCTCCAGCTCCATTTAGACCATGGTCACAGAGTGCCCTTGGAGTTCAGATGACACCTGATAAATACTGTGGTCAGCTTTAGTTTGAGCTCAGAAGTGACAAAGACTCTTTCCGTAATCAAACTTTAGCAGGCTCCTCTGAGACCTCTTTTCAACTAGGCCTTGTCCTTGGGCCCTGTCTTCTGCCTGCCTTGTCCAGGCAGGATTTTTGTAGCAAAAATCCTACTAAATCAGTTTAAAGAGATTCCCCTCATCCTTGATATCTGATCACCCTGGCTTGCCTTCAGTAAGAATCCTGTAGAGTTGGTTTAGCAAGAATCCTCCTACCCTTGATGTCTCCTCTTAGTAGTTTTCCATTCACTGACCCCTCATTCTGCCCATTGCTGTAAGTCCCCACTTGTCCTCATTGTATTCAGAGTTGAGCCCTATCTCTCTTCCCTATTGTGAAAGTCTTGACACTTGATGGAGTCCAGAATAAGCCACTGTGGCATTAAAATTATTTTGAGAAGAAGGCAATTGAGATCCTGAAATCTCTTATCTGCCTAAAAGCAGAGCCTCCCCAAAGAACTAAATTGTCATAAATCCTCTTTCCGAGGGCAACCAGGGAAGATTGACTCTTATCATCAGAGATGAGAAGCCTCCGCATCACACATAAACAGATATTTTACAAAACTACCATATCTCCCATCTGTTCTTCTAAGGGCCCATTTATCTTTCCAAAAACTTATTTGTTTTCCCTTAAGTTCTCTTCTTCCCCTCCTTTTCCCTATTAAGATGGTACATGAACCCCAAATTCCAAATGCCTCCTTGAATCACATTTTTCTGTGAATTCCTGTACATACGTACATGAATAAAAATCTGTCTTTTCTCTTGGTAATCTGTTGTAGGGGAGGAAAAATATCTGTTTCTTCTACCCATCCTAGGTTCATTGGCTGGGGTCCTGCAAATTAGACTGACAAAAACAGATTAACAAGAGAAAATCAGACAGGTTTATTAATGCCTGCATTGTGCATATGCATGGAAATAGTGCTGAGATACCCACACGAATAAAGGCTCCTCCCCACCTTTCAGGAGCTTCAGCTGTAGGGAAGACAGACCCACACCCACAAAGAGATAATTTCATTACATTAAAGTCTAAATAAGAAAAAGATTTGTATAGGATTTTCAGCCAAGGCTCTTAAAGGAGGTGACACTTATGATCGACAGGTTAATAAAATAGAAAGGAAAGAACATTCTAGAAGGAAAGTCATAAAGTGTTGGAGGAAAGAAATAGCATCAGTTCTCCAAAGCCCTGGCTGATTCTACTTTGCCAAACCATGTATACATTTTAATTTTTGGATGAACATGCAGAAGGTGATCTGTAGCTCTCAGAACCTTGGAGAAGAAAGAAAATTCTGCAAAGTTTGAGGGCTCTTGGATTTTAAATTCAGTGCCAAGCCAGTCTGTCTGCAACATCCTTGCTCTACTAGGAGAAGAAAAGCATCATGGCTAAGAAATGGAGCTAGAACTGCACCAGACAGTTCTCAGGTGGAATAGTCACAGATGTGTCTGCTTTCACATCTACATGGTACATGACTCATTACTTCAGGGTGAGAGGCTACTGCACATAAGTGCAGCTGATAGTGAATCTGGACCTGCCCCAGCAGACTGTGTAGACAGTTACATTTTTGGGGATGATGTGGTATGTTTTTTTTTTTGTTTTTTTTTGTTTTTTTTTTTTTATATATTTATTTATTTATTATTTTTGGCTGTGTTGGGTCTTCGTTTCTGTGCGAGGGCTTTCTCTAGCTGTGGCAAGCGGGGGCCACTCTTCATTGCGGTGCGCGGGCCTCATTATCGCGGCCTCTCTTGTTGCGGAGCACAGGCTCCAGACGCGCAGGCTCAGTAGCTGTGGCTCACGGGCCTAGCCGCTCCGCGGCATGTGGGATCTTCCCAGACCAGGGCTCGAACCCGTGTCCCCTGCATTGGCAGGCAGATTCTCAACCACTGCGCCACCAGGGAAGCCCGATGTGGTATGTTTTGAGTGGAGTGAGGAAAGAAGAAAGGGAGGTAGTTTGTTAATTGCTAAATATCCTGAATAGTCAATGTTTCTAGTCATTATTCTCTAATTTTCTTATTGATAAAATTTAATAATAGCCAACATATATGTATTATCACATTTATTGTAAAAGACATCAGGAACAATAGTAACATTTTTTAAAAGGCATATTTGTTTTTATTTATTTTTTTGCCCTTTTCCCTATTTCTTTTTTTTAATTCTATTTTTTATTGAAGTATAGTTGATTTACAATGTTGTGCCAATCTCTGTTGTATGGCAAAGTGACTCAGTTATACACATATAGACATTCTTTTTTATATTCTTTTCCATTATGGTTAATCCCAGGAGACTGGATATAGTTCCCCGTGCTATACAGTAGGACCTTGTCGTTTACCCATTCTAGATGTAATGGTTTGCATCTACCAACCCCAAACTCCCAGTTCATCCGTCTCCCTCCCGCCCATCCCCCTTGGCAACCACAAGTCTGTTCTCTATGTCTGTGAGTCTGTTTTGTAGAGAGGTTCATTTGTGTCATATTTTAGATTCCACATATAAGTAATATCATATGGTATTTGTCTTTCTCTTTCTGACTTACTTCACTTAGTATGATAATCTCTAGTTGCATCCATGTTGCTGTAAATGGCATTATTTCATTCTTTTTTTTATGGCTGAGTAGTATTCCATTGTATATATATGTACCACATCTTCTATCCATTCATCTGTTAATGGACATTTATGTTGTTTCCATGGTTTGGCTATTGTGAATAGTGCTGCTATGAACATAGGGGTGCATGTATCTTTTTGAATTATAGTTTTGTCTGGATATAGGCCCAGGAGTGGGATTGCTAGATCATATGGTAGTTCTATTTTTAGTTTTCTGAGGAACCTCCATACTGTTTTCCATATTGGCTGTACCAACTTACATTCCCACCAACAGTGTATGAGGGTTCTAAAAGACATATTTGTAAGCTCATGTTAATGATGTTACTCTCATTATTTTGCCACTGTTCAATATAGGAAGTTTCTTTTTTTTTTGCCATTAATGCACCCACATTTTATAGTATTACAGTATGAGGTTTTTGATTTTGTTTTTATAAATTTATTTATTTATTTATTTTTTGGCTGCATTCAGTCTTCATTGCTGTGCACAGGCTTTCTCTAGTTGCAGCGAGCGGGGGCTACTCTTCACGTGGTGCACAGGCTCCTCATTGCGGTGGCTTCTTTGCTGCAGAGCATGGGCTCTAGGTGTGCGGGCTTCAGTAGTTGTGGCACATGGGCTCAATAGTTGTGGCTGCGGGCTCTAAAGTGCAGGCTCAGTAGTTGTGGTGCACGGGCTCAGTTGCTCCGCAGCATGTGGTATGTTCCCAGACCAGGCCTTGAACCCGTGTCCCCTGCATTGGCAGGTGGATTCTTAAGCACTGCACCACCAGGGAAGTCCTAGGAAGTTTCTTGATAAACTTTTCTTAAAAAAAAAGAAAGGAAAGAATATTCTAGAAGGAAAGTCATAAACAAAGACTTGGAGGAAATAAGCAGCATGGTGTATAGGGAGAATTACAAAGAATCTAGTACAACCACTAAAATAAATCACAGAGCAGGAAGTTCCTGGAAATGGTTGTGAAAGGTTTTCTGGCTATAGTGTGGAGGAGAGATTTACGGGGGCCATGCTGGTTATCCTTCGTGTATTATCCTACACTCACTTTATGCTTTTTCTCTGCCTTGCTCTGGGCCCAAAAGGCTAAGCCCTCACAGACTGCATCCCTTAGACTCTCTGCGTTCCAGTTATCTATAACTGTATAGCAAACCACCCCAAACCTAGTGACATAAAGTGATCACAATCATTTATTATCTCTCACACATCTGGGGTATGACTGGGCTTGGTTAGGCAGTTCTCAGTTGGGGATCTCTCATGTGGTTCCAGACAGATGGCTGACTGTTTCTGGAGTTGTCTTGAAGGCTTCCTCACTTACTTATCTGGTGGTTGTACTGGCTTCCAGCTGGGACCTCTGCAGGGGCTTTTGCCAGAAGACAGCCCACACGTGGCCTATCTAGGTGGCTTGGGCTTCCTCATAGCATGGCTATGTCCCAAAGGTAAGCATTCCAAGAGAGAAAGCCAGGCAGAGGCTGTATTGCCTTTTATGGCCTAGCCTTAGAAATTATGTGGCATTACTCCCACCACATTCATTTGTTAGAGGTGAGTCATTAAGGCCAGCCCATATTTAAGTGGAGGAAAATTAGATTTCACCCCTTAATGAGAGGACTGCAAAAGAATTTGAAGATGTTTTTTAAACCACTGTGTCCTCTGACTTCTGCCTGATTTTGGACAATGTGTGTGTGTGTGTGTGTGTGTGTGTGTGTGTGTGTGTGTGTGTGTTGGTGGGGGATGGGTGGGTGGGAAGAAGTTGGCACCAGCAGATCAGAGTGTGGTTAGAGAGAGAGAGTTTGTGGGTATTTATCTGTCTCCCACCACAACTCCCTCCATGACTGGCTGTGGATCCGTCAATCGTTGTGGTTCTCTACCTACAGCCACAGCTCCTGTCTGCTTGGCCCTTCTTCTACTACCCTGGTTCTCACTGGGTTCCAGAAACACCTCTTCCTCCCCTTGCCCTTTCACATCTAGGGATGGTAATGGCTCCTCCCTGTTGCTATTCCCCAGATGTCTCATCACCCTTAATTGGCTCCTTTTTAACTCTGCTAAAATCTCTGTGAGTGGCCCATTCATTCAAGTCTTTCTATTTAAACACTCTGAACGAACTATCTTTTTTGTTGCCATGAAGCTGACTAAATCCAGGGGCCAAAATGGAGGTAGAGCGACTAGTTGGGAGGATGTTATAACAGTACAAGTGAGAGATGATAAAGGCCTGAGAGTAATGGAAGGACTCTAGATGGACTATTAAGGTAAATTTTGTAAAACTTTGTGACGGATTATAGATTATAGGGACTAGGTAGTATAAATCAAATCTATAAGGGGTCAATGTCGAGAGGAGAAGATAGAAGACTAGGACAGATCAGGCAGTTACCAGAGGTCAATGATTTGGAGGTCACAGGGCAGAGATGATGACCCCAGGAGCCAGAGATGCCCACATAAGCACTGATCCTAAGCCAGAGGTATTTGACTCAGTCTTGTCGTCTTGTTAGAAGAAATACAAGAATTAAATGAACTAAGGTCACACAAAAAGCTCTACAATATTGTAAAGCGCTATATATGTGTGAAATACAATGGAAGTTAATGTTACGATTAAAATAATTATTGTAATTCTTTCTGGGTATTTGTATATCTAGATTAATAAATCTTGATCATTTACAGAAGGGAATTTGAACTCGATTGAAGAAGTGATAGAAATAGTATTCCCCCATGGTTCTTTTGGTTAAACAGGAGAGAGTCTCTAATTTATGATCCCCTCTTTCCCAGAATGCTTATTTTTTGGTAACTGTGTCTACTCATTGTCATTACATACAGTTCTTTGCCTTTAAGGAAGGGAACAAAAACAAAAACACAGATGATGCTCCACAGTCGTGTTAGTGTCTTTGCAATTTCTAAATCTCATTCAATGGGGTGGATGCTGCTTCTGAGTGACGGTAAATAAGCAACTTGAAAAAAAAAAAATAAGCAACTTGACAGGGTACTAAGGAGGAGCTATAGGTTGGTCCAAAGTGAACGATCAAGCAGATAATGCAGAGATGAATAATCCAGTTAAAATGCCCAATCCTTATATTTTTAATCGTGGTAAAATATATATAACGTAAAATTTACTATCTCAACTATTTTAAGTGTACAGTTAAGTACAGTACTTCCTGCTTAGAACTGCTTTTGCTGCATCCCATAGGTTTTGGGTCGTCGTGTTTTCATTGTCATTTGTTTCTAGGTATTTTTTGATTTCCTCTTTGATTTCTTCAGTGATCTCTTGGTTATTTAGTAGTGTATTGTTTAGCCTCCATGTGTTTGTATTTTTTACAGATTTTTCCCTGTAACTGATATCTAATCTCATAGCATTGTGGTCGGAAAAGATACCTGATACGATTTCAATTTTGTTAAATTTACCAAGGCTTGATTTGTGACCCAAGATATGATCTATCCTGGAGAATGTTCCATGAGCACTTGAGAAGAAAGTGTATTCTGTTGATTTTGGATGGAATGTCCTATAAATATCCATTAAGTCCATCTTGTTTAATGTATCACTTAAAGCTTGTGTTTCCTTATTTATTTTCATTTTGCGTCATCTGTCCATTGGTGAAAGTGGGGTGTTAAAGTCCCCGACTATGATTGTGTTACTGTCGATTTCCCGTTTTATGGCTGTTAGCATTTGCCTTATGTATTGAGGTGCTCCTATGTTGGGTGCATAAATATTTACAATTGTTATAACTTCTTCTTGGATTGATCCCTTGATCATTACGTAGTGTCCTTCTTTGTCTCTTGTACTAGTCTTTATTTTAAAGTCTATTTTGTCTGATATGAGAATTGCTACTCCAGCTTTCTTTTGATTTCCATTTGCATGGAATATCTTTTTCCATCCCCTCACTTTCAGTCTGTATGTGTCCCTAGGTCTGAAGTGGGTCTCTTGTAGACAGCATATATATGGGTCTTGTTTTTGTATCCATTCAGCCAGACTATGTATTTTGGTTGGAGCATTTAATCCATTTACATTTAAGGTAATTATTGATATGTATGTTCCTATTACCATTTTCTTAATTGTTTTGGGTTTGTTTTTGTAGGTCTTTTCCTTCTCTTGTATTTCCTGCCTAGAGATGTTCTTTTAGCATTTGTTGTAAAGCTGGTTTGGTGGTGCTGAATTCTCTTAGCTTTTGCTTATCTGTCAAGGTTTTAATTTCTCCATCCAATCTGAATGAGATCCTTGCTGGGTAGAGTAATCTTGGTTGTAGGTTTTTCTCCTTCATCAATTTAAATATGTCCTGCCACCCCCTTCTGGCTTGCAGAGTTTCTGCTGAAAGAACAGCTGTTAATCTTATGGGGATTCCCTTGTGTGTTATTTGTTGTTTTTCCCTTGCTGCTTTTAATATTTTTTCTTTGTATTTAATTTTTGACAGTTTGATTAATATGTGTCTTGGCGTGTTTCTCCTTGGATTTATCCTCTATGGGACTCTCTGCGCTTCCTGGACTTGATTGACTATTTCCTTTCCTATATTAGGGAAGTATTCAACTATAATCTCTTCAAATGTTTTCTCAGTTCCTTTCTTTTTCTCTTCTTCTTCTGGGACCCCTATAATTCGAATGTTGGTGCATTTAATGTTGTCCCAGAAGTCTCTGAGACTGTCCTCAATTCTTTTCATTCTTTTTTCTTTATTCTGCTCTGTGGTAGTTATTTCCACTATTTTATCCTCCAGGTCACTTAACCGTTCTTCTGCCTCAGTTATTCTGTTATTGATTCCTTCTAGAGAATTTTTAATTTCATTTATTTTGTTGTTCATCATTGTTTCTTTTCTCTTTAGTTCTTCTAGGTCCTTGTTAAACGTTTCTTGTATTTTCTCCATTCTATTTCCAGGATTTTGAATCATCTTTACTATCATTACTCTGAATTCTTTTTCAGGTAGACTGACTATTTCCTCTTCGTTTGTTTGGTCTGGTTGGTTTTTACCTTGCTCCTTCATCTGCTGCGTATTTCTCTGTCTTCTCATTTTGCCTGGCTTACTGTGTTTGGGGTCTCCCTTTCACAGGCTGCAGGTTCATAGTTCCCATTGTTTTTGGTGTCTGCCCCCAGTGGCTAAGGTTGGTTCAGTGGGTTGTGTAGGCATCCTGGTGGAGGGGACTAGTGCCTGTGTTCTGGTGGATGAGGCTGGATCTTGTCTTTCTGGTGGGCAGGTCCGTGTCTGGTGGTGTGTTTTTGGGGGTCTGTGACCTGATTATGATTTTAGGCAGCCTCTCTGCTTATAGCTGGGGTTGTGTTCCTGTCTTGCTAGTTGTTTGGCATGGGGTGTCCAGCACTGGAGCTTGCTGGTCGTTGAGTGGAGCTGGGTCTTAGTGTTGAGACGGAGATCTCTGGGAGAGGTCTCACTGATTGATATTATGTGGGGCTGGGAGGTCTCTGGTGGTCCAATGTCCTGAACTCGGCTCTCCCACCTCAGAGGCTCAGGCCTGAACCCCAGCCAGAGCACCAAGACCCTGTCAGCCACATGGCTCCAAACTCCAGAACTCCACACTCCAGAGGCCCTCCTTTTGATGTGCTGCCTCTCCCCTTCTGTGCAGGTCCTCTGGAGTACCAAGTTTTAAGTATTTAGTGTGCTCTGGTTAGGCTGTGAGTTCTGTGATCTCGTTGGAATTCTATGCCCCAAGTTTTGAGTTTGAGGCAATTGGGGACCCATGAAGTCTCTGAACTTTTAGAGAATCTCTTCCCCAAGGGTGAGTCTGAGGTATTTGGTGAGTCCATATTCAGGATGTGAAATCTCTGAAATAGTTCAGGAGTCTGTGTTCCAGTGTTTGATTATGAGGTGTTTGGGAGTTCATGTTTAAGGAGAGAAATTCTCTGAACTTTTAGAGATTCTGTGTCCCAAGTTCGTTTTCTTTTTTAAAATTAATTAATTAATTAATTAATTTTTGACTGTGTTGGATCTTCGTTGCTGCACGCGGGCTTTCTCTAGTTGCGGTGAGCAGGGACTACTCTTTGTTGCAGTGTGTGGGCTTCTCATTGTGGTGGCTTCTCTTGTTGTGGAGCATGGGCTCTAGGCGCACGGACTTCAGTAGTTGTGGCTCGTGGGCTCTAGAGTACAGGCTCAGTAGTTGTGGCCCACGGGCTTAGTTGCTCCGTGGCATGTGGGATCTTCCCGGATCAGGGCTCGAACCCATGTCCCCTGCATTGGCAGGTAGATTCTTAACCACTGCACCACCAGGGAAGCCCCCCAAATTTGGTTTGAATTATTTGGGGTCTGTGTTCAGAATGTGAGATCTTTGAACTCTTTCACTGTCTTTCTTTCAATTTTTAATCTGAGATTTTGGGGTCCATGTTCAAGGTGTGAGGTCTTTGAACTCTTTGAGCGTGTGTATCCTAAACTTTGAGTCTGAGGTCTTTGGGGTCTTGTTCAGGGTGTGACATTTCTAAACCCTTTGATAGTCTATGTTCCAACGTTTGAGTCTGAGTTATTTGGGGGTTGACGTTCAAGGTATGATGTCTCTGCACTCTGTACTGTTCTGTTTCCTAAATATTTTACTCTGAGATATTTAGGTGTCTGTGTTCAGGTGTGAGGTCTCTGAATTCTTTGAGGCTCTGTGTCCTCAGGTTGAGCCTGAGGGCCTATGTCTAGTAAAGGTCTGTGACATGAGAATGAATCTAAAAAGGACACAATCTTCACCTGAGGGCTATCCTATTTGTCTCACATATATTTCTCTGCTGAATTATGAAAAGCATCTACCAATAATGAGAGAAAACACCCATTGGAGCAGCATAGAACCACTCTGAAACTCTGAATGTCACTCCACGGTGCTGTCTTAAGGTTTGATCCATGTGACAGGCTGCTCTGAGAACTTAAACCACTACTTAACACTGGATCCTCTGGAATCTCGGGGAGGTTAACTCTGGGGTGGGTCACAGACAACCAAGAAGTCATCTGAGCTCTGCTTCTTAGCAGATTGTGTATAATGATTCCTGGGGGCACAGCCCAAACCAAACCAAGAGAAAAATCAACACACTTAACAGCTTAGCTAAAGTCAAAACCTAATGTTACATGGACATGTCCAAATGAATACAGAGTCTAGTCCTGGTAGCCCAAGTGCTTGGCATCCAGGAGGTATTCACATTACAGGATAAATGTGAATCTGAGGGGCAGTGGAGTATGGGAAAAGAGCTTTTATTTGCCAGTAAAGTGTTCTGAGCTTACAGTCTAGCTCTACCTATTTCATCTTGTGTGAACTTGTGTAGGTTAATTCATGCCTTTGAGTCTCAATGTCTGTTTTACCTCTAAAACAGGCATCATCATACCTATCAGACAGGTTTATTGAGAAGATGTAGAGATGGCTTATTTACACAAACGGAGGCCCTAAGGACAGTGCCTGGGCTAAAGCAGAGCAGGGCTAAAGGTCATTGTTATGGGCAAATTATCACAACCTCTGCTGCTAGGCACTGCTGTGCCCTTGGAGGCCGTGAATGTGTGGTGTTCACTCAGTCAGTGGTTTGCACTCCTGCACTGGCATATCTTCTGGTGGTGTTCATCTGCTGGAGCATCACACCAAACTTGACCACATAATAATTAATCTCTTCCAAGATCAGCTATCATCATTTCTGCAGTAACTTCCACAGTCAGGACACTGCACACGTATTGTTTCTAATTCTCACAGCAGGAAACAAGGTAGGGATGTGAGGTGCACTTAGAGGTTTGGAAAGTGAGCTCAGAGAGGCTAATAAGTAACTTGCCCCAAGTTACATAACCCATAAAGAGCAGCAATAGGTAGAAGGGCTGAATCAAAACTCTAGGATGGCCATAGTAGATACCATCTCAGAAGAGACCACAAAACAGTACCCAGGAATAAGTTCATATGTTTCAGCTAGTGTGTGGAGCCCCATCTTCAGAGCTACCCAAGACCGGATGAATCAAGGCCAGTGAGAAACAATGCATTGCCAAGAGAATGGAGTACACATTTTTTTAAAATTAGTATAGTTGATTTACAATATTGTGTTAATTTCAGGTGTACAGAAAAGTGATTCAGTTATATATATATATATTTTTCAGATTATTTTCCATTATAGGTTACTACAAGATATTGAATATACTTCCCTGTGCTATACAGTAAATCCTTGTTGCTTATCTAATTTATATATAATAGTTTATATCGGTTAATCCCATACTCCTAATTTATCCCTCTCCCTTCCTTCTCCCCTTTGGTAACCGTAAGTCTGTTTTCTATGTCTGTGAGTCTGTTTCTGTTTTGCATATAGATTCATTTGTATCATTTTTTAGATTCCACATGTAAGTGGTATCATATAATATTTGTCTTTGTCTGTCTGACTTACTTCACGTAGTATGATATTCTGCTGCAAATGGCAATATTTCATTCTATTTTATGTCTGAGTAGTATTCCATTGTATATATATACCACATCTTCTTTATCTGGGCATCTGCTGATGGACACTTAGGTTGCTTCCATGTCTTGGTTATTGTAAATAATGCTGATATGAACATTGGGGTGCCTGTATCTTTTCTAATTAGTGTTTTCATTTTTTCTGGATATATACCCAGGAGTGGGATTGCTGGATCATATGGTTGCTCTATTTTTAGTTTTTTAAGGAACCTCCACACTGTTTTCCATAGTGGCTGCACCAATTTACATTCCCACCAACAGTGGAGTACACTTATTTTTCTTTTGCTGCTTTCAAGATTTTCTTTTTGGCTTTGACTGTCAACACTATTACTATGATATGTCTAGGCATGGATTTTTTTTTTAACATTTTTTTTTGATGTGGACCATTTTTAAAGTCTTTATTGAATTTGTTACAGTATTGCTTCTGTTTTATGTTTTGGTTTTTTGGCCACAAGGTATGTGGGATCTTAGCTCCCTGACCAGGGATCAAACCCACACCCCCTGCATTGGAAGGCGAAGTCTTAACCACTGGACCACGAGGGAAGTCCCCTAGGCATGGATTTCTCTGTGTTTATCCTACTTGCATTTTGTTGAGCTTTTTGGATGTGTAGATTAATGGTTTGCATCATATTTAGGAAAATTTCTGTGGTTATTTCTTCAGATAATTTTTCTGTTCATTTCTTCTTCTTCTACTCCCATTATGTGCATGTTGGTACACTTCATTGTGTCCCATAGGTCTCTGAGGCTCTGCTCATTTTTCTTCATTCTTTTATCCTTTCTGTCCTTCAAATTGTATAATCTTGAGTGATCTATCTTCAAGTTCACTGATACTTTTTTCTGCCAGATCAAATCTACTGTTGAGCTCCTCTAGTGATTTTTTTTTTCATTTCAGTTATTGTACTTTTCAACTCCAGAATTTACATTTGGTTCTTTTTTTTTAAATTCTCTTTATTGATGTTCTTTATTTGATGAATCATTGTCAGAGAACTTTAAGTGTTCACACATGGTTTCCTTTATTCTTTGAGCATTTTTTTTAAAATTTTAAGTTTTATTTTCACTTCTTTTTGTCATTAGGCTATATCCCACTGGGGATATACAGCTAAATTACTGCATTTTATTTATTTATTTATTTATTTATTTATGGCTGTGTTGGGTCTTTGTGTCTGTGCGAGGGCTTTCTCTAGTTGTGGCAAGTGGGGGCCACTCTTCATCGCGGTGCACGGGCCTCTCACTATCGTGGCCTCTCCCTTTGCAGAGCACAGGCTCCAGGCGCGCAGGCTCAGTAATTGTGGCTCATGGGCCTAGTTGCTCCGTGGCATGTGGGATCTTCCCAAACCAGGGCTCGAACCCGTGTCCCCTACATTGGCAGGCAGATTCTCAACCACTACGCCACCAGGGAAGCCCTGAGCATTTTTATAATAGCTTTGAGGTCTTTGTCTGTTAAGTCCCACATCTGGGTCCCCTTAAGGTGGTTTCTGCTGCCTGTTTTTTTTTTAAATGTACAAAAATCACACTCTCCTGTTTCCTTGTATGTCTCGTAACTTTCTGTTGAGCATATGGCACTTCAGATAATATATTGTAATAACTCTAGATTCTAATTAGCTCCATACTCCCTCTGAGGCTTCTTGATGTTTTTGTTTTTTTTTAATTGTTTAATAGCTTTCCTGGATTAATTCTGTGAAGTATATTTCCCTTGCAGTGTGCAGTCTCTGATGCCACTGCTTAGTATTTTTTTTCCCTCCTTGTTTTTATTTTTAAGCCTAGCTTCCTAGAAGTTGCCCCAGGAAAGCATAGCTTAATATTCAATCAATGATTATTTAGAGGTTGTGCTTATACTCCTTGACCAGTAATGGGGATCAGAACATGCTACCCCAAAATATGGCACCTTGGAATGTTGAATATTTTAAAGCTGAAGGAATTTGAGAAAAAGGCAGAAATAAGAATGTCACTCTGACCTTCCCCTCACCCTTCTTCCCTGAAGTATGTCATGAGAGCCTCATGTGAGAGGTGCCCTCCCTATACCCAGAGGAAAGGAGCATCCTTATCTATAAAGACAAAGACAGTTGAAAAGAATTTGAACAAACAGGCCCTGCTAAGTTTTCCCAGTTTACTACACTTACCTCATACTCTTTGATCTATTATATTTCTCCACAACTGTCCACTCTTCATCAAACCTAGCATAAAAATCCTCAGGTCTTTTTCTTTGGGCTTTCATTTTCTGATGAAGGCTTCTGTGTTATGTAAAACTTTGTTTTGTTTTTGTTTTTTGGCCACACCACATGGCTTGCAGGAGCTTAATTCCCCGACCAGGGATTGAACCTGTGCCCCTTGCAGTGGTAACTCGGAGTCCTAACCACTGGACCCCAAGGGAACTCCCTAAAACTTATATTAAATAAATAAATTTGTATGCTTCTCTCCTCTTAATCTGTCTTTGTCAGTTTAACTAACAGGCCCAACCAGGGACCCTAAGAGGGTCAAGGAAAACTTTTCTCTCTCCTCCACCAGTGAGGGTTTAGGCCTTTGCTGATGGATCTGTGATTGGTGTGGGGAATGCTTTACATTCTGCCACATGTTCTAGTGGAGGCCAGTAGCTCTCAAGTGCCCACTTCAGTTGCTCTTTAGTGGGTGCAGCGTGGCACATATGCACCGCCTGCATGACCCCCAGGGAGAAGTATGATCATCATAGGGAACTTCTGAGCTGTCTATTTCCCTATTTCTCTCTGTTAAACTTCTGGCTGATTTGCTGTTTTATCTTTTGGTACTTATTTCATGAGATTATTAGTCTTCTCTTAATTGTCTGATAGTAAGATCGTTATTGTTTTGGACTACACCTTAAGGCATGATTTCCTCCTGTAGGAGAGAAAAACATTTTCCTTCTACCATTCTAAGTTCTTGGCTGGGGTTCCCACCACAAAAGACAGATTTACAAGAGAAAAACAAACAAAGGTTTATTAACATGCATACCTCATGTATACATAGGTGATGGCCAGGGAAAAATGAGTAACTCTCAGAGATGGCTTAGAACTCAGGCTTAAATAGCATATTCGACTAAAGACCAAAGAAAGGAAGGCGTAGGTGCAGTTATGGGGAGGTGACCAGGAAAAGTACAATAGACTAGGATAAGGTTTGGTATGCAGATTTAAGTCAGAGCCTTCTCCACTGATAAGAATTTCTTATGATTTAGTCATCTTTCTCTTCCGGATCCAAAGAGGGAGACACTCTTACAAATGGAGATTTCCTTTGTAAATGTAAATGTCCCTTACAAAAGGGTTACTTCTACTCTGTTTTCAGAGCTTATCCTGTGTCTGCTGTTCTCAAAATAATCCTTATGCCAAAGAGGCATATTTTAGGGTGGCATATTCTGATTTCCTAAGTCATATTTTGGGGTGGCATTTTCTGGTCTCCTATACTTCACACTCTGTTCCAAATAAAATCAGCTCCTCAGGGACTTCCCTGGTGGTCCAGTGGTTAAGAATCTGCCTTCCAATGCAGGGGACACAGGTTCGATCCCTGGTCAGGGAACTAAGATCCCACATGCTGCAAGGCAACTAAGCCCACGTGCTCTAGAGCCCGTGTGCCACAACTACTGAGCCATGATTTGGTGAGGCAAGTAGATATGGATATTACTTCCCATTTTACGTAAGAGAGGGTTGGTCCCACCAAAGTTAATATCAGGGAGTTGTCTAGGGTCATATAGCACAGGATCCCCAAAGTAAGAACAGATCTGAGGTCCTTCAGCCCCTTGCCTAATGTCTAGTTTCTTCCACTGGATTCTACAATTAGGAAATATCCTCCCCCAAAGAGCAATCTGTAGCTCAGGTTAGAACAGAATTTGGTGTGCTGAGAATTTTCAGTCACTTGAGATGGGGCAAGAGACATTCAGTTGTTCACTGAACTCTGCAGGTAATTTGCAGACATCCATTTTCTTTCAGGATCCTCCTCCACAAAATCAATGGCTAAAATGTACAAATAGGGCTTCTCTCTAATCCTTAAATTTTTAATTGCTGGCAGTAATTCCAGCTCCACTGCTCAGCAGTATGGATTCCCACTTTCTGGGCTGAGTTGCTTTGTTGAGCCTATGTTAACAGATTGTCACCCAAAGTCCACAGTTTACCTCAGGGTTCATTTTTGGTATTGTGCATTCTATGGGTTTGGACAAACATGTAATTACATGTATTCACCATTATAGGATCAAACAGAGTAATCTCAGCAGTGGTAATTTTTACCTTGTCTTCTTAGGGGCAGGGTTAGCTCCAGTCCTGAGAGATTGATTTGAAAACCTCAAAGATGATTAAAAATACTTTAAAAATCCCTGAAGGTTGGAGAGGGCCTATTAATGCTACTCATCATCTTCATTGGTTATATGACAACCCCTCTAACTAGGAGGCATTTGCAGTGGTTCAAACTGTTCTCTTTTGAAATCTCCCTAGCAGGTTGGTCAACATCATTCTTTCACCAGAGAGGTCTGGAAGGGAATGCCATATATGACCTTGCAAGTTGTTCACAACTCCAGGGGGTGCTATTCACATGGACTATGGCTTAATCCCACTCCTTGGAATTGTGTAATGTGGAAACCTTGATTCTGGGAAGGGTCTAGAAAAATCTGTTTAGAAGGTTTTAGCTCAGTGTTTAACCAGACTGTGCTAAAATCAGATTCTTGTAGTTAAAGTCATTTTCAGATTCCACTATGTCCAAAGAGTGTGAAAAGCTCTACTACAAATTATTTGCTTTAGATAAGAATTCCTGATCATCTTCCTGTGGAACTGCTTTATCAATAGTCTTTCTGACATAGAGGGATGGAAAGACTGACTCGATGTTTAGAACTTCAAACATGGTGGCCCCAGATGAAAGATGCCCTTGAGTGGGGGGCTCCTAAACTTCAAATCATACTGTCGTGCGTGGACACCTATTCCTCCTTCCAGGATTCTCCTTCTCACAGGGTTGACCTACGGTGAAAAGGATAAGGTTTTTGATTTTCAGTTATGAATATGCCCAAGGGTGTATGGGTATGATCCATTTTCATGATTCTTCTATTTCTCACTGCCATCAGTAGCTGAGAGTTGATGACATTGAAATTGTTATGCTACCAAATTGAAGGCCAATGACACTCATTGTGTCATTAATCAAATTTCACTCATTTAACTGATTAGACAAAATGCAAATGTGGAAAAGCACTTTTTAATTTTTTTCTTATTTATACCTGCCAGTAAAGAGTCTTAATTAAGCCTTCAAGAGAAAGCATTCTATAAGATGGGCTTTTCCTTCATCCTGAATAGTCACTATGTTAAATGTCCTTTTCACTCCAAAGTTAGGAAAGGATGGCTGCCAACCTTTCACTTCAGCCTTGTCTACACAATCTCCATTTTTAAGATCACTGCCATTGCATTTTCTGTGCTTTATACATTGCCTTTGCCATATTGTAACTTTAGCTAGATTAGGGCTACATAGACTAATAAAAGTGATGGCTTTTATTTTTCTCCTTCAAGAAATCATCATAAAAGAATAATAGTCCCATATAATTTGCAAAAAAGGCAATGGGCTTGATTTATGTTACTTGAAGAACTAACAAGAACTTCAGAAAACCTCGGTCATGCATTTCAGTAAATAAGTTTGGTCCCCTAGCATTTTGTTTATTTTTTGTACTTCATTTTTAAAATCCCTGCTAATTCCTGGAAATATGGGATCCTCCTCATGCTTTCACTGCTTTTTTTAAAAACATCTTTATTGGAGTATGATTGCTTTACAATGGTGTGTTAGTTTCTGCTTTATAACAAAGTGAATCAGTTATACATATACATATGTCCCCATATCCCCTCCCTCTTACGTCTTCCTCCCTCCCACCCTCCCTATCCCACCCCTCTAGGTGGTCACAAAGCACCGAGCTGATCTCCCTGTGCTATGCGGTTGCTTCCCACTAGCTATCTATTTTACATTTGGTAGTGTATATATGTCCATGCCACTCTCTCACTTTGTCCCAGCTTACCCTTCCCCCTGCCCGTGTCCTCAAGTCCATTTGAAGTCACTCCCCCCACCCATATTGCTGGATCTCCTCTTCTTCCTGTTCTACTCACCTTGCTAATTTCTAAGATGCCAGAGCTTCCAATGCAGGGCCAGGGAGTGTATAGGAGACCACTGAGGGTCAGACCAATTAGCATACAATGTCCTTTAGAGGGGGCGTGTGGACAGCTGTGCTGGACGCTCGGCCATCTTCTGCCTTCACAAAACCTCTTTATGTGCACAAAGACTGGCAAGTGCAGTATGTAAATGACCATACAAGTTGCCATTTCTTTCCTTTTCTTAAAGACACATCCTGAAACATTTATGAAAATCAAAAGGGGGAACATACATGCTTTTGTTTTCCCTTTTAACAGCACTGATTGTCCTCTGCCCATCTCCACCAACTTTCTCACATGCCCAACATTATCATCTAATCATCTTTCGAATATAAATGCTCACCTCCCCAAGGATCAAGAGGAGCCATAGAAGAGCAAAACAGAAGGGGAAGATGCCAAGAAAGGCATTGACACCCTAAGGGAGAATTTTTTTTCCTTGGGAGAACTGACCTTCCAGAGAAAGCAAATTAAATTATCTTCCTCATCTTTGTGCTGTGACATCATTAAAATGCACATTATGTACCAAACCTCTTGCTTTGTACTCATAACCTTAAACCAAAATTAATCTGTTGTCACAGGGAGTTAGCACGTTTGTTAACATTGACTAACCAAAGCCTGAATTGTTCAGGAAAAGTTTTGGATTCAGACAAGAACAGGGAGAATTATGTAGTGGCCATGGAACATTCTCCTGCTTGTAGAGGAATAACACTCCCATCCTCTATTTCTGGGAACTTTTGCTCTGCTGTCTGAAGTGAGGTTTGAGTGCCCAGAGAGAAGAGAATCCTCAATTAATATGGAGCAGATCTTCAATGCATTCATTTAGTTAGTGAGCATTTATTAAGCATTTAGTTAGTGAGCATTTATTAAGGGTCTGATTTAGAGTCCAGACCCTTACCATACATTTTTCCATTCATACGGTTGTTGAGAACATATGACTTGTGAGTATCTGCTGGAGAGTCAGTCATTTATGAAAAGTTCATGGTCACTGCCTTTGAACAGCTTTTAGTCCTGCACAGAGAAAACAAATCAACAGCCATGTGTGAGATACAGTGTGACTGGGTGCTATAGGAGTATAGAGAGAGTCTCAAATAAGGGCAAATAAGGATGGTGATAAGGTGGTGTCTAAGCTGAACCCATGAGGACTGCATACAACAGGTAGGGGTTAGTTAGCCTGTGAAGAAGGGCAGTTCCATTCCAGGTTGGGGGAGCAGCAGGGAAAAGGCCTGGAACTGTATTATGAGTGTAGAGGGCATTGGGAGGCAATGCAAAGCCATAGAAGAGTTGTAGGGCAGATTTGCATTTTAGAAAGCTGTCTCTAGCTTCAACGTGGAAAGTTGACTCTGGAAAGGCAAGCCTGGAGGCAGAGCAACTTAGTGGTCTTCATGCCCATCTGTGAAGGTGGCGATGGCTGCCTGGAAGGTAATGGTGTTGAGGGTGGAGAGAAAGTAACATCTTCAATGTACATTTAGGAGGAGGAAGAGTCAACCCGATTGGCTGGATGATTAGATGTGGAGGAGGGGCAGATGTGGGAAAGACAGAAGTTAATGCAGAGCTTCTGCCCTCCAGGAGCTTACAGAATGCTCGAAAGACACAACCTGTAAATGTAAACCTTGGACATGTCAGACACTTTAGCATAGTAGAAGGAGTCTGGGCTTTGAAATCAGCCAAACTTGCATTGACTTCCTGTCATATCATTGATTAGGCATGTGAGAGAGATGGATCACTTGAACACATTGCATCTCAGTCTTTTACTGCCTTACAGGTGGTTATGAGCTTTTGTGTGTGGCATCTAAGAGATGTTCTATAAATATTAGTAAATATTTCTATAAAATAAGAATCATTATACCTATAACACTAGGCAAATAATACCAGTCATTATTAAGTAAAACTGTTAAAAAACAAATATGGGTTAATGTATATAATTTGGAGGGTCAAATATATATTGAAGGATATTTTTGCTCTTAAAAGATTCTGAGGAAGAGAAAACTCCTATTGTGTAATTAGGAAACCAAGTAGAAACATGTGTCCTGTTTCTGAGTATCTCTGGTCAAGGGGTACCTTAGATCAACATTTTATCCCAATGATGGTCAGGAAGTTCTTCCACATATCTGACTGCAATCCCTCTGGCTTTATTTCTTAGCCTGTTTGCTTTTGCCCAGTCCCCTTAGATTTCTTCTTGCTGCTCCAAGTGTAGTTATTCTCTTGTCAGGGAGTGGTTTACCAATATTGTCTCAAACACTTTTGTGCTGGGACTTTAACTATATTGCTCTGATTTCCTAGCTCTGCCTAAAGAATATGTTAATTTATTTCCTGGAATTGGCGATGTCTTCTCCATAGACCTTGCTCATTATTTTTCTATTTAGAGAAAATATTTACACATTTAAATTCTTTTTCAAAATGTTCCCTTCTCTGATGGAAATATTCTGGAATTAGATAGTGGAAAGGGTTGCACAGCATGGTGAATATACTAAAAACCACTGAATTGTGCACTTCAAAATGGTAAGATTTCTGTTATGTGACTTATATTTCAATAAAATTTAAAAAAATAAAAAGCTTTGGTTAAAAAAAAAATGTTCCCTTCTTCGATGTCTTTTTGGTGGCCTAACTTGATTTTGTCTCCCGGATCAATGTGTTTCCATGTAAAACATTGCCCAAGCCAGCATCCAGGGAAGCCATTCTAGATCCCTAATCTGTGGAAATGTTTATCCCTACTTTATAGCTGGAGACCTGAGGCAAAAAGAGGCACCTGACTGACTCAGAATCACCCGGCTGCCATACACCCACACAGGGTTGATCAGACAGCACCAGCTGGCTGCTGCAGGTGAACTGAACTTCCAATGTCTGTCTTTAGAGTGTCCCCAACCTCCTTCTTCTTCAGGGGGACCTGCAGCCAGCCCTTGCCCTCTTCTATTTTTCCTTCCTCTGTTCAAGTTTGCCCCTGGAAAGGATCTTGTCTACTCTTGGCATGTATTTCAGATCAGGTACTACTGATCTCTGGAAGATTTTCGTTTAAAACTTACCTGTATTTAGGAACTGGAAGGGATTGTTCCCTGTAGAGGAAAGCAGGCACTAAAAAGCTGGTGGGGCAGCTCCGGGAGGGAATGATCTGGGTCTTCCCCAGAGCTCTTCCAATGCTGCCACATCGCTGCCATCTGGTCTACCTCTATCTAAAGCCAACAGTACATCTGAATAATGACTCCGTTCTTCCGTTCAGCTATCAATGACATTGATTCTGAGGCTGTACCACTCAGTGTGTGCAACACCCACAGTGCACGAGGCCATGTGGTCTACAGACCCAGTCTCTGACCCAGGCCTGCCGTCAGATTGCTGGCAGAACTTGGGTGGGTTATTTTGAGCCTCAGTATCCTTGTCTGCAGTCTGGCCACAGGAATCTCAATTTTATAGGATTCAATGGAAGCAAGTGTGGAGTTTCCAGCCTGCCCAGATTGCAGGGCCTTGTAAATTCCCTTTCCTCCCTGCTTTGTTGAAACCTCTGAGTATGGCCCATGTTCCCACTGAAGTTCCTGTCTTCAGTCTTAGTTCCTGAGGCATAAAAAAAGAAAAAGAAAGTGATCTTGGGAGGGCTGCAATTTGTAATGAGTCAGTGTGCCACATGGAATCTTAAATATGCTGCCTGTAGTGGGTTGAATTGCGTTCCCCAAAATATGTCCAAGTCTTAATCCTTAGTACTTGTGAATGTGAACTTACATGGACATAGGGTCTTTGCAGAAGTAATTAAGTTGAGATCATCTTAGGTGCACCCTAAATCCAATGACTGATGTCTCTTATAAAAGAAAAAGGAAAGGGAGATTTGAGACACAGAGACACAGAGGAGAAAGCCTTGTGAACATAGAGGCAGAGACTGGAGTTATGTAGCTATAAGCCAAGGAATGTCTGGGATCACCCGAAGCTGGAAGAGGAAAGGAACGATTCTCCCCTAGAGCCTTCAGAGGGAGCATGGTCCTGATGACACCTTGATTTCAAATTTCTGGCCTCCAGAACTGTGAGAGAATAAAATTCTGTTGTTTTGTGTCACCAAACAACAATTTGTTAATTTGTCATAGCAGCCACAGGAAGATAATACACTGCCTGAAGGAAGGACAATCAATATGTACAGAGAAACTAGCATGTGTATTTGCTAGTGCATTCCCAACTGGGTGTGTCTAGAGCATCAGGAGAGGCAGGAAGCCTCCCAGCAGCCATCTGGTCTCTCTCCCCAGCTCCAGGCAGAGCTGGCATCTGCACATGGATGGTCCCATGCCACGCCCAGATTGCATGTGATGGAGTTACCGACTGTGATGCGTTATATGGGGGGCATCTATAGACCTCTTCACATGGAGGCAGGATAAACACATGGCTCTATAAATGTTCTCCCAGAAAGATCTGGCCTGAAGCACTATGGCAGGTGTGGTAATTACATCTCACCAGGAACACAAATTGTCAGTTACCACGCTGCTAAGCAGTAGCTGACAACTTTTTTCTTTGACCCAAAGATATCTTGAAATTGCTTTTGATGAAATAGGATCAATGTTAATTTCCTTTTAATGCATTGTATCTATCAACTGAAATGGAAGAAGAAAGCCATTACCAGCTTTCATAGATAGATGATAGAGAGATATATGATTTTTCCCCAGGACTCACAGATGCAAATGGGAAGAAAAAGTTGCAATACTAAGTGTACATATTTTGACGGCAAGATAAATAAGAACAAAGCCCTGCTGGCTCACATGGACAGCTCTGTATCTCTGCCTGCAGGGCTCTGGGTTGTGTGTGTGTGCCAGAGGGAAGCTGAGGTGGCCACCTCTTCACAATCTCTGTCCTATAGACAGTTGCTTACCCCCCCCCCTCACCACTAGAGTAAATTCATTTGAAATACATAGCATCTAAAAGTGCTAAAATGTACAGTGGGCCCAAGTAGCAGTGATTCATCCCTATGAGGCCCTCAGCCAAAGTCAACAAGGAGAGAGCTGGGCTGCTGTCAGTGTCACAGCAGCTCATTGGTTACATACCAAAGGCAATATCACAGAGGTAGGGGTTGTTTGTATCCTCATGTTTGCTGGAGGCCACTTTGGTACCGCAGCTCTGAGGTCTCCTTTGAAGGGAGAGGAATGTGTGCACGTTTTGATGGTGAATTCAACATCCTCTCCTCAGCTGAGCTAAAGGGCCTATTTTCCAAAATGATCCCATCTGACATTTAGATAACTCTGGATTCAGTCCGTCCCTCTCAGAGGAGCTTACCAGTGGGACCTCTGTCTAAATGCTGGGAACAAGAGCAGAACAGCCAGCTGGTTTTCTCACAAAGGACTCTGAGTGGTA
The DNA here is from genome assembly GCF_028023285.1 of Balaenoptera ricei. Classification (NCBI taxonomy): domain Eukaryota; kingdom Metazoa; phylum Chordata; class Mammalia; order Artiodactyla; family Balaenopteridae; genus Balaenoptera; species Balaenoptera ricei. The sequence continues at coordinate 44,800,698 of NC_082660.1, forward strand.
CTCAGCCCACTCAAGATCCTATCTGATGCCTTTTAATGGAGCAAATTCATGCTCGGTAATAAGCAGGAAGTAGATCTGTTATGCATTTTGCCATCGTTAACCAATCCCTGGATGAGTTTCTAAAATCTCATTGAAGGGAAATATTTGGACAAGATTGGGGAGGTGGAACTCAGGTTTCTCTTTGAATTTCTACTTGGGTAGAATCAAAGAAACCTGAACGCCTTTAGCATTTTAACCTTGTCCATGGAATATGTGACAATCCAGTGTGCCTGTGTGCATGTGCACCCAGGTGCTTATACTGGAGGGTACAGTGAGTGCTTGAGTACTTATACCTTATAGTTGCTGATGCAAGATGGTTTAAAGACTTGACATTTTTCATCCATACATGTAATTTATTTGTTCAAGTTGGACAAAGTATGGACAAGAGCCAGAAAAATGATTGGAAGAGTGAGGTGAAGTTAAAAGAATTCAGTGTGTAGAGCTCAGGGAAACTGCTAAGGAGAGTTGGGAATGTGCCTCTGACTCAGGGCTGTAAATCCCCAAAGAGGAATCTGCAGGGCAGTAGAGGGCACCACTAAGAAGGAAATGGGCAGAAAGGAGTTGAGGTGCATCTTAGTCAGCTCAGGCTGCCATAACAAAATACCAGAGACTGGATGATTCAAACAATAGAAATTACTTTTCTTACAGTTCTGGAGGCTGGGAAGTCCAAGATCAAAGTGTCAGCAGGTTCGGTTTCTGATAAGAGCTCCTTTATGTGGCTTGCAGACTGCCACATTTTTGATGTGTGTTTACATGGCTTCTTCTTTGTGAGTGCACAGGGACAGGGAAGGTGAGCTCTCTGGTGCCTCTTCTTATAAGGGCACTAACCCATTGGATCAGGACCCTGCCCTTATGACCTTATTTAACCATAAATACCTTCTTGTAGGCCCTATCTTCAAATACAGTCACATTGGAGATTAAGGCTTCAACATCTGAATTTGGAAGGGGGGACACAGTTCAGTCCATAGCAGAGTGAAAACTACAAGCAGTGGAACAGCCTCCCAGGAAAATAAAAGATCTAGTTCCACAATATTCTGGAGGGATAGGAAGGGCCTATTCTTGGCCCTTTGGAGATGTGAGGAAGGGCAGGGCAGACTAAAAGCTCTAGGTTGCTTGGAAACATCATTTGATGAATGCTTTAATCTGGTAATCTCTCTCTCTCTCCCTTCTAATGGATTACTAGTATATTCTTATTAGATGGACAGAACTAGGTTAGGAATGAGGGAAGGAAGGAAAGAAAGGAGGATGGAAAGAAGGAATGAAGGAAGGAAGGAAGGGAGAAATTAGAGCTAGTAGGACTGTGGGGTTGCAGTTACAATCCCCTGGGGGAAAAACAGGGAATGAGATGCTGTATTTTCTCTTGATCATGCAAGAAGTTACTGGCAATTTGTTCTGGCCAGCAAAACTTCTGATATCATGACTCCAGGTGACTGTGTAATAACCAATCTAGGAAAAGAAATAGAATCGTTTTTTTCTGCCTGAAGAATTTTTTTTTTCTGTCATTTGATTTAGAGGTCAAAGGCTATTCACCATGTCACTAAGAATTAGAAAACCTTGGGCTTTCCTGGTGGCGCAGTGGTTGAGAATTCACCTGCCAATGCAGGGGACACGGGTTCGATCCCTGGTCTGGGAAGATCCCACATGCCGTGGAGCAACTAAACCCATGCACCATAACTACTGAGCCTGTGCTCTAGAGCCCGTGAGCCACAACTACTGAGCCCGTGTGCCACAACTACTGAAGCCTGCGCGCCTAGAGCCTGTGCTCCACAACAAGAGAAGCCACCGCAGTGAGAAGCCTGTGCACTGCAATGAAGAGTAGCCCCCGCTCGCCACAACTAGAGAAAGCCTGCCCACAGCAACGAAGACCTAACACAGCCAAAAATAAATAAATACATAAATTTATATATAAAAAAAATTGCCATATTTAAATAAAAAAGGAGAAAACCTTTATGAAATATCCATTAAACTTTTGAATTGAATGTGTGATAGAGAGGAAAGCTGGGCTGATTTATTTATTTCTTATTGGTATGCGGGATCTTAGTTACCCAACCAGGGATCAAACCCGCGCTCCCTGCAGTGGAAGCATGGAGTCTTAACCACTGGACCGCCAGGGAAGTCCCAAGCTGGGCTAATTTAAATCCCTACTAGACCTGTCTTAATGAGGTAACATGAGATATAAAAATTATAGCAGCAAAGACTTCTGTGGAAGCCATCACACCCAATGCTGTGAGCTCACTGATTGTCATCTCCCTGGTGGCTGAATGGGAATCAGGCCAAAGGGAATGCAAAGAAATGCTCCTCTATTACTCTGATTGTGTAGATCTCGTGGGTTTTTCAAAATGGCATGTGGGTCAGTGTTTACTGGATCCTGGACTAGCACATCCTCCTTCTGGCATCTTAAACAATCCCCAGGCTTGGTAGAAGCCCTTGATCTTCTCACTTAGAAAAGTTAGAAGTCAATGAATATTCACATCCCCACCTCACTTTTACCCTTATTTGCTAACCTGATCCTTGCCAAATTAGGCTGAAAAGAAAGCTGTGAGAATCTTGACCTTCCATTTTGAGACAAGTACCAACCTTTATATTAAAGGCTCTACAAATATTTGTGAATTTATCATGGGGATAAAGAATTGGTGCAGGTGATCCCCTTCACTCAGCATGTGTATATATATATTTATATATAAAGTTTACATCATTTATAACGATAGATAAATAGATAGATAGATATAGATAGATAGATAGATAGATCAGTTGCCATGATGGACAGAAGGAGGGGAAAAGACACAAACTCATCAGTCTGTGTCACATCATGGTAGAACACAAGGCTGGAATGTAGGTTCAACCCTTGTTGAGACCCAGCTGGTCTGACCTGGGGAAGGGCTTCCTCTCATTGAGTTTTAGGGTCTCTGTCCACTAATCCAGAGAATGAATTCATCTTTACTAAAGACCCATCCAATCTTGTGATTCTATAATCATAAGTATGGTGATAAGATGCTCCTCTATACTTAGGTTGCCAGCTGGAGAGTGAATTCTGCTTTCATTTCCCATTTTGGTGATGGAGAATTTGAAGTCAGGCAAGGTTATGAGAGGCCCAAAGCAATTGGCGATGGAATCTAATCTCCAATTCAAGGCTTTGGATCCTGGCTTCCTGCTGCATTAACTGCTGTTTACAGTGTCTGCTGGCATCATATTGGGCTATCCAAAATGCTCTTCTGAATGACACCATTGACTGGGCAGAAATGTTGCACTATTAAAATATTTTGCAGAGTCTTCTCAATGAGATTTATACTCCTAGAGAGCAGAGATATTAGCAAGCATATAAGGCATATGTAGTATTGTTTTATTTAGTTCCTACTACCAAAAATTTTGAAGCAGTTTCACTAAAAACATAAGAATAACAATCTTAATACTCCAGGAGGAAAATTTGGGCAGAGAACTCTCTGAGAAGCACCCCCAAACTAATGGCTGGTGAAAATAAACTTCTCCTCTCTTCTCTCTACTTTCTTGATTTGTATTAAGTTTTCTCTTTTCTAACCTTTTTTTTTTCTTTCCCATCTACCTGGTTTAAAGCAAATTGAGACAGGTTTATGAAACTTAAATCCAAAGACATCCTAATGGAGACATCATTTAATTCTCATGGCAACTCATTAGGTACAAACTATTATTATACATGTTTTACACATGAAGAAACTAGGGGCACAAAGAGGTTGAGAAAATTGCCTAAAGTCACACAACTGATAAATATGTGGAGCTGGAATTTTGATCAAGAAAGTCTGAATCCAGTGACTGTACCATTAACTATTATAATATATGCTGGTAAATGTGAAGCCAGATTTTTTTTTTTGGCTGCACTGCGCAGCTGGCGGGATCTTAGTTTCCCCCAACCAGGGATTGAACCCACGCCCTCGGCAGTGAAAGCATGGAGTCCTAACCACTGGACTGCCAGGGAATTCCTGTGAAGCCAAATTTTAAACCATGTCTGTTTGATTTACACCTCACTGATCTTCACTACTAGGCTATGCTACTTGTGGTAAAAATCATGATCATAATAATGACAATAACAGTAATTATTATAGCTGACATTTATTGAGCTTTTATAGTGGGCCAGCATTAGTCTAAATATTTTAATAAATTAACTCATTTAATCTTCACGAAAACCCTCTGAGGTTGGTACTACTATTATCCCCAGTTAAAAAACTCATTTCTATTCATATTTATAAGCTGAGGAACAGAGAATTTATTTTTAAGAATTTAAAAAATTTTTACTTATTTATTTTTGGCTGCGTTGGGTCGTTGCTGCACATGGGCTTTCTCTAGTTGCGGCAAGCGGGGGCTACTCTTTGTTGCGGTGCGTGGGCTTCTCATTGTGGTGGCTTCTTGTTGTGGAGCATGGGCTCTAGGCGTGTGCAGGCTTCAGTAGTTGCAGCACGCGGGCTCAGTAGTTGTGGCTCGCGGGCTCTAGAGCACAGGCTCAGTAGTTGTGGCGCATGGGCTTAGTTGCTCTGTGGCATGTGGGATCTTCCCGGACCAGGGCTTGAACCCGTGTCCCCTGCACTGGCAGGCAGATTCTTAACCACTGTGCCACCAGGGAAGCCCAAGAATTTTTAATTAAGATACAATTCACATACTGTAAAACTTACCCTTTTAAAATGTAAAATTTAGTGATTTCTAGTCTATCCATTATGTTGCACAACCATCACCACTACATAACTCTAGAACATTTTCATTGCCTCCAAGAGAAAGCCTGTTTGCATTAGCAGTCACTCTCCATCCCCCCTGCCCCCCACCTCCTGGCAACCACTAATCTACTTTCTGTCTCTATAGATTTGTCCATTATGGACATTTCATATAAAAGGAATCATACAATATGTGTCCTTTTGTGTCTGGTTTCTTTCACTTGGAATAGAGAAAAACAGCTACCATTTATTGGTTGCCATGACTACCATGTCCTAAGCACTGTTATTTGGGACCTTTGTGTGCATTATCTCTAATTCTCCCAATAACCTTGTGTCAGAAACTATTATCTTCATTTTAATGAGGAGACTGAGTCACAGAGCTGTTCAGTAACTTGTATAAAGTGCAACAGCTCATAAATGGCAGAGATAAAATGCAAACCCAGGTCTATCTGTATACAAATCCCATACCCTTTGTACTCCAACCCTCTGCTTCATGGCCACGAGAATGTGGGCTAATAATGTGGTGGTCTTGAAGCCAGGGCAAAGGAGTCAAATTAGCCTGCTGGTGGTGGGAAGTATGACCCCAAGCTCTCCTGGACTTTGTGCCTGGTAGTGGGGTGGGGGTAAGGGGTGCCCCCCCCTTCCTGAGCCTGTGCTCTAGATCTCAGTAAATTTGTCTGCTGAGGTCCTGCTTGACCTCTTCTCTCTGGAACTCCCTTGTGGCCCCAGCTGATGTGTAGGTTGAAGAGGTTGTAGGGTGGAATTTCTATATTTCTTCATCTGGCTTTGGGTTATGCATGGAATCATGATGAAGCAAGTTAAGACTTCTACAGAGGAAAGGAAAAAAAATTGATGGAATCTCTTCAAGCATTCACCAAAGTCTGCAGCTTGGGCACATTTCCTTCTGAGATTCATTGAATGGGCACTAGCTCCCCTTGTGTGGATGGGCACCCAAGGCTGACAGCTCATATATGCCACCAGAGGAGGTTTGCCCAATGGTTTGGTGCACAGAGAGCTATTTATGCTGTTAACCTATACTGACATTTTCTCCCAACGTGAAGCTCTTTAGGGTGTGACCTGGAGGGATCTGGGGTAATGCACTTTAAAGAGAGAGGACTGGTTGATAAAGCTGAGATTTGCACTGTGCAGTGGTGATAATGATTCTTTGATGGCTTTGGAGGATTTCACATAAAAGAGAAAAATTTATCTCAAAGAACAGACTCCGAGAATGTTAGAGATGGAAGCGACCCTAAGACTAAGTATTCAGCCCTTTTTTTTAGAGACAAATACATTTACCAAGTCTAAGAAAGAGGTCTGGCACAGAGCTGGAGTGTGTGCGGTATCTGTGCGTGCCAACGGGACAGCCCACAGGGGTCATGGTGCTCTGGCTGCTACACCCAGTGAAGCCTTAGCCCCAGTGATCCCTGAATTTCAGTGACACACAAATGTATCAGATGGTGCTTGTATCGTAGACTCTTTTGGCCCTTCATGCTGCCACTTCACTGGCTTTCTTTCATGAAAACATGCCCTCTGCAGGGTGGGCCCTTGTCACTTCCCAGAACACTGATGTTAATGATGGCAATGACAATGACAATGACATCATCTCAGAAAACCCAGAGAGTGGTGGACATGACTTGTGCTCTAGTGATTTGCAAGGATGCCTTGGGGTATCAGACCCCCCAAGCTGCCACCTCAAAGCCACCCTTCTCACTCTAAAGGACCACCGGGGCAGCCTTACGGGGGGAAGGAGAAAGTGCAGGTCCACAGAGCAGAACCAAAATACCCAACAGTACAATTAGCTCTCCCCATGGACCAGGCCCAAGAGCTCTTTTATTTATATGCTGTACAAAAGCAGATATTTATACTAACGCTTGTGGACAATGAAGAATTAAGTGTCCTCCATGCTCTGTATAAGAAGGCACAGAAATGGATACTGCTTTTCTAGAAATAGTGCCTTCCAAAAAAGTTTGTTTCAATGATTTGGAAAATGCAGGTCCAAACAGCTCATTTCTTCAGATTGCTGAACTGACTCGCTGTTACTGCAGCTAAAGCCCTTTAAGAGTCACTGTTGGGTTCACAGAGGACGTGAGAAGGTGGCAGGAAAGAAGGTGTCTGAAGGGAAACCTTTGTCTTTTTGACGTTGGGGATAGTGTGTCTCAGGCTCCCCCCCTTTAACTTTTTATCTTGAGATAGTTTTTAGACTTACAAAAAGGTTGTGAAAATAGTAGAATTTCTGAATGTCCTTCGCCTAGCTTCCCCTTATGTTAACACCTCATATAACCATAGAATATTTATCAAAAGTAAGGCAGTAGGGCTTCCCTGGTGGCGCAGTGGTTAAGAATCTGCCTGCCAACGCAGGGGACACGGGTTCGAGCCCTGGTCTGGGAAGATCCCACATGCCGCAGAGCAACTAAGCCCATGCGCCACAACTACGGAGCCCGTGCACCACAACTACTGAGCCCGTGCGCCACAACTACGGAGCCCGTGTGCCACAACTACTGACGCCTGCGCGCCTACAGCCCGTGCTCCACAACAAGAGAGGCCACTGCAGTGAGAAGCCCACGCACCCAACGAAGAGTAGCCCCCGCTTGACACAACTAAAGAAAGCCCGTGTGCAGCAATGAAGACCTAACGCAACCAAAATAAATAAATAAATAAATAAATAAATAAATTTATTTAAAAAAAAAAGTAAGGCAGTAACATAAAAAAGAATGAAATGATGCCATTTGCAGCAACATGGATGGACCCAGAGATGAACATACTAAGTGAAGTAAGTCAGAAAGAGAAAGACAAATATCATATGATATCACTTATATGTGGACTCTAAAATATGATAAAATGAAGTTATTTACAAAACAGAAATAGACTCACAGAAATAGAAAACAAACTTATGGTTACCAAAGGGAAAAGGTGCTGGGGAGGGATAAATTAGGAGTTTGGGATTAACATATACACACTACTATATATAAGATAGATTAACAACAGGACCTACTGTATAGCACAGGGAACCATATTCAATATCTTGTAACAAACTATAATGGAAAAGAATATGAAAAATAATATATATATATATATAATTAAAAGTATATATATATATATGTAACTGAATCACTTTCCTGTACACCAGAAACTAACACAACATTGTAAATTAACTATACTTAAATTAAAAAAAATAAAATAACAAAGAGGAATTAAGGTTCCTCTCCTCAAAATTTTTATCTCATTGCATCAACTATTAAGAGCATTTTTTATTTAAATATATAATCATATAAAGGTTTTTAAAATGTCAAAAAAAAAGTAAGGCATTAACCTTGATACAATACTATTAACCAAACTACAAAATTTCTTCTGAGTTCATCAGTTTTTCCACTGAAATCCTTTTTCTGTCCCAGGATCCAATCTGGGATTCCACATTGCATTTGTTGCCTTAGTAACGTCACGTCTCCTTAGTCACCTCCTATCTGTGACAGTTCCTCAGACTTTGTCTTTCATGACCTTGACATTTTTGAAGAGTAGTGGTCACCTATCTTGTAGAATGTCCCTCAGTTTGGTTTTGTCTGATGTTTTCTCATGATTAGAATAAAATAGAAATGTCTCATGATCAGTTAGAAATAAATTGAAGTTGGAGGGGTGGCCCTTTGGGGGCTACACTTAAGAAAGGGAAATTACATTTCCCTGGCATCTTGCACCCTTCCTCAATGCTCTCTGTCCATCTCCAGTCCTCTTCTTTCTACCCTTAGTGGGGCCAAGATTTTCTAAGCACTTGCTCTGTGTCCAACCCAGTCATGGAGGCATGGAGCACTGCAGAAGAAAGGTGCCTTTTAAATTTTTCACTTTTTTTTCACAAGTGTCCTCAAACTCTAGGAAGGAATTCCAATCTCCTACATTGAGACTACACGGAGGCAGTATAGTGCTCCTTTTGAAAAGATTTGAGCAGAGAGGCAGTTCCTCCTGCACCTGAAATTCATTACATTACTTATTGTGTGAAAAACGGTGATGCCCCATCAGCAAACTATTAAACTTGCAATGTGTGTACTACATTTTGGGGAAGCTTCCTGAAGTTGCCTCCTTAATTGAGTGATGTGATGTTTCATCTCAGAGGTTCTGATATTTCCTACTCTTGGTGGAGGGAGAAATAGTAACTCAGTTTTTTTGGAGTTTCAAGGGAGATGAGAAGTATTATGAAATCATCAACGTTGAAGCTCAGAACATGATCCTTCCAAATGATGCCACTGGCTAAGATTTATTATCTTTTTCTGAAAAAATTTGGGGATTTTTTTCATAGCTCTATTGAGCATTAATGCAGGAAGATGCCGTTCACAGTCCTGCCATTTTACACGAGATCACTGAGACCAGAGAGGGAAAAACAGCCGATTACCCAATCAATGAAATCTCTATTGCCCATTTTCTAGGTGCTCAGTTCTGTACTGGTTGGTATAAGGGCATATAAGTTTATAGAACATGGTTTCTATCCCTAAAAAGCTTAAAGATCCAGCATGGGAATGATTACTACTCCATTTAAAGTGACAGTGAACAAGGCAGGATAGTGTGTTATGGTGTTGATGTCATAAGAATTAATAGACAACTGCAGTAAAAGCTTGAAAAGGCCTTAAAGGGGAGGATCTTTAAAACTGAGCTGGATCTTTAACAATTGATAGGATTTGGAGAGATTAAAAAACCAGACTGTGGAAGGCCCCAAAAGCCAGGCAGAAAAGGTTGGAGGATTTGGGGCACACGAGGGAAATAGTGTTTATAGATGTTTAATCTGCCTAGGATGTGCAGTGGGAGTCATTGCCAGGCGAGTGTAACATTTATTCTGGGCCTCCCGGAGGCAGTGCCAAAACACTGTGGTCCACTGGTGAGACTAGGAATCAGGTAGGAAAGGAAAGCTGCTGTATGGAGCAAGTGAGAGAGAATTTGGGGGGTAAATGTATCTCTGAGTGTTTTGGGCCAGCCACAACCCAAAACAGGGAGAGTGGTGCACCTAATCCTAGACCATTTAGCTCTTCTGTAAAACCTTGGTGCCTCTGACACCAGGTGTCCCACTTCTGGGGCGGGTATGTGCGGTCCTGAAGGTTCTGTGACTTCGGAGAACAAACCGTCTCTAAAAGAGCTCAGGCTGTAGACTTTGCTGATTAAAATCAGGGTCTCCGGAAAAGGGAACCCTCCTACACTGCTGTTGGGAATGTAAATTGGTGCAGCCACTATGGAAAGTGGTATAGAGGTTCCCCAGGAAACTAAAAATAGAGTTGCCATATGATCCAGCAATCCCACTCCTGGGCATATATCCGGAATTGTCCAGAAATCCACTTTACTTTTTTGCATCTCAGATGTTTGCCAAAAACCTTTGTTTTCATGGAGAACACAAGCTCAATAAAAATATAATTGCAAACTATAGGTAGCTTTAGAAAAACTTAACCATAATAGTAATGATAATATGCACCATTTATTTAGTGTATATGCTATGACCAAGAGCTGAGCTGGATGCTCTACATATGATATGTCCATTTTCCCTAAAAATCGCACAAGGTGAGAATTACTGAACACAATTTACAGGTGAGGAAACTGAGTTGCAGATGTGTGGAGCTACTATCCAGGTCCCACAGATAGCAGTGGTGATGGGATCCTAATTCGAATTTCTTGGGCTTCAAATGACTTGTTCTTTGCCCTATCCATAGATGTTTCTCATTTCCACTCACTAAGTGCTGGCCCTTCAAGTTGGTCTGGTTAAGAGGCTGTATTTATTTTTCAGAAGCTGTAGCCAGACCATGAAGCCTTCCTTGTGTTCCTTTTTCAGAGCTGGTTTTCAGAAATACACAAAGAAATCAGCCCTGCCCTTTCCAGCCATAGCCTGTTCAAGGATCAGTGGTATTTGATCTTTGGATTCCCTACCCTACGGACCAGATGTGAATCTAAACATCATCCGAAGAGTTCCCATAATGAAAGTTCATACTCAAAAACACCCTTTTGCCACGGTTGTAAATATTTGGGATACTTATGCTTTGGGATTCGAAGGCAGTTTCAAAAACAAGTGTTCCAGAAATGGCTTCAGTACTGGTAACACCATTGAGATCCTAAGATGACTGCTCTAAAAATGAACAAACCCATTTGGAAGTTGAAGTGCCGACAAGGTGACTAAAAACAAGATATGATCCCCTCACCATCTCCTACTCCAACCAAGTTAGTACTCCATATCTGTAAAACGAGTGGAGTGTAAACTGGTGTGTGTGTGTGTGTGTGTGTGTGTGTGTGTGTGTGTGTCAGGTGGGTGTCCTCCAAGGTAATGAACAACAGGAGACTGAGAGAGAGATGTGGAATTATCCTGCTACCTGAGCTCCTTGCCCTAAACCTAGACCAAAGGGTTTTTTTTTTTTTTAGATTGATAAACAAGGACATTTAATTGTTTCCATTTAAATTTCCTTTGTTACAACCAATGCTAATTTTCATGTTTATAGGACATTTATACTGTTTATGTCTTTTGCCCACTTTTTATTGGTGCATTGGTTCTTTTTTGTTTCCTCTATAGACTTATGTCATAATGATGACAACCTTTTCCCATATTTGCTGCATGAAGGTTTTCTCAGTTTTCTTTCTGCCTTTCAGCTGTCTTTATGGTGGTATGGTGGATATTGTTATTTTCCACCTAAATTTGTTCTCCCCTTTTCCATAGTCTAGTATAGCTGGGCATGTGGCTATCTAGCTAGGGACTACATGTACTACTCCTCCTGTAGTTAAATGGAGCCATTGGGCTAACTCCTTGCCTACGGAGTGTGAGCAGAAGTGATGGTTGCCATTGTCTGACTAGGTCTTTAAGATAGTGGGAGTGCTTCCTTCCTACACTTCCCCATGCTTCCCAGCTGGAAATCCGGACGTTAGACTGAAGGTTTTTAACCTTTATTTTTTGCCCTATGAACCCCCAGCTGCTGCTCTGGTTGATGTGGAAACGGGAGTGGGGGGAGGTCAAGCCCCACCCACACAGACTCTTGCTAGCTGTGGGCAAGTACTTGCCTAGCACAGATTATGTGTTTAGGAGGCAGCAGCTCCAAGAGGAGTTGAAAAACCAAAGTTCTGCTTGCACTGTAACCTCTACCAGGCTATATGACCTGGAGCAAGTTATACTGTCTGGCACCAGTTTCTTCTTTAAAATGTCAGGGTTGGGCTAGATAAGCCTTAAAGCCTTGGTTCTAAAATTCCTTTGATCTCTTTATTGCATTAAACACAGAAGTATAGAAAAAGATGTGTCTTAGAAAAAGTAACATCATGCATAGCCCTGTTCCTGAAGAGGGGTGGAGAATCCGATTGAAAGGCAGGTTGGGACTACATTGTGAATGGCCTTGAAAGACAACTGAAAATGTTTGGACCTTACCTTATTGCCAACGGGAATCACTGAAGGTTTTAGACTAGGGCAGTAGGGCTGAGGAAAGTTTTAGATAATAGAAAAATATATCCCCAGAAAGAAAGGGTAAGAGGATAAGAACACTATGGAATGAATCAGGAAGGTCTTCTCGGCAGACTCTAAAAGATTTCACCTGTACCTCTTCTGTTTTCATAGATGCATTTGTTTTGTTTTTAATAATGTAGCATTGAATATCACGATTTACAAGTTTTTATTTGAAAAAAAAAACTACCAAGGAGGAAACTACTGTTTCCTCCTTATTACTCTTTTTTTTGGCGGGGTGGGGATAAATGATATATTTTAAATGTCTTGTCAGAGAGAAGGAGCCATTCAGTATAAGGCTGCTGGCTTTGCTCTCCCTAAGGAAGTAGGGTGTCTAGAGTCAGAACGCTCCAGCTCCTTTATGGGAATCAATGATGTTTGAGGGATAAAATAAAGTGATCTGCTTGACATTTATTTAATAGGAATAAGTTTATTGATAGCTTCTAAAATAAAATCTGGCGCCACTCCTCACCAAACTGTTCACTCTTTCTATGCCTCCATTTTCTCATCTGCAGGGTTGAGCTAATGAAAGTACCTACCTCACAGGGTTACGAGGATTCAATAATGTGATTCTTTAAAGTGGGACTTTTCATTGTTCAATAAATGTGGATGAGAGAAGAATAAATCCCAGATGAGTTAACAATGAACATATTTTTAAAGATACTGAATATATAAAGCATCTTTACTAACAGAGAAGAAAAAGTACAGAGAAATGGGCTAAGGACACAGTTCACCAAGTACAAACAGTTATTACATGGAGTACATAGCCCTTTAACTTGGAAGTGTCACTTCTAAGGAAATGGAGATGCAATGACGATATACTCATAGGATTTCATTCTTAAATATTAAGAGTATACATGGTGGAATTATGGATGAACTTTTTTTATTGATCTGGCTCTTCTTATTCCTCTTCTCCTTCTAACAATAAATATGTATTACTTGTATAACAGTTTTTCTTTTTTTCAGAGAAAAGTTGTCCTGGACAAAATGATGAAAATAAAGAAGTTTTGCTTCACTTTGTGAAATCTGTTTCCTTTTCCACACTACCTCTTCCCTCCTGCCAGTCCAATTCTCCACATGGTTTCAAAGATTCAGCCCTAACTCTTAGGCATACCTGGTTCCTAATCCCAGTCACACGCAATTTCACTATCCTTCAGCCACTGTGGTACTTCTAAACTTTACCAACTGCTTCTAGTACTCGTTGCTATTGGCTAAAAGGAGTGGATGTAGTTATATGAGGCAATCTCCGTTAGTCTATAGATAAGTTAGAATGCAGTCTCTGCTGATGATGGAAAGGGGTTCAGCTGTTTCATCTTTACAGAGAAAAGGTGGCACTGTGCATTATGATTGATTCACATGTCCTGAGTAAGATGGAGCATTTCCAGGAGGCACAATGGGAAGCCCCTGGCATTCCTGCCAGCAGCCTCCATGGTTACTCCCTTGGAGGACATGGCAAGTCTATTACAGCAGTCTTTCCAGCTGAGCCCTAGCGCAGCATCCGAATCCTGACCCAGGACTCCTGAGCACAGTGCTTTATTCTAGCTCCTCAGAGTATCATCTTAGCTTGTTAGAGATGCAAGTTCTCAAGCCCCACATCAAATTTACTGAATCAGAATCTGGGCTTCATGTTTGGGAAGTCTTGGAGAGTATACAGCTCTGGCAGAGAATTACCTAAATATAACCCAATCACCCATTGCATCGTTTCGTCAAGCATGGTTTGAAGTCAGTTTGTATTAAATCACCTAGGATGTTTATTACAAAAACTGATTCCTAAGTTCCTCCTGAGAACTTAGGATGACGCCAGGAATCTGTGTTTTAAACAAGTGCCCCAGAGAATTCTTAAATGTAAACTGGGTGGTGCGGGGTGTTCAGATCTAACCTGGCTGGGCCTCTGGAAAGCAGTGCTTTCCTTCTAACATATGGGACAGGGTTGGGTGGGGCTGGGGTGTCCCTAGGTATCCGTTGATAAAGGTCCTGGCCTCTCTGAGGACACGCCAAGGCATAAATTATCCAGTGTGTGAATGTGGAAAACAAAGGCTGTAGAGTAATACACCATTTACTAGGTGAATGTAGCTTTGCTGAACCATAACTGTAACATAATGATAATCACACCTGACTTGAAATATCATGGGGAGAGTTCCATTAAAAACTGTATTTAAAACTTCTGGTGCATAGTAGGCGCTCAAGCTTTCGTGTCTATTGCTGTATACTATTATTTCCATTTATTCATCATTCTGAATATATGATCAATAATAAACAAAGAGATAATATTGAGTGTTAATTATATACCAAGTATAATGTGAAGCATTTTATATACATTATCTCATTTATTCTTCACAACAACCCTACTGGGATGATACTATTATTCTCTTCATTTGACAGATAAAGGGAATTGAAACATGAGGATGGGCCAAATGTTCTGAGGGTCTTTAACCCTAGACACTGTCAAATATTCCAGGCACCAAGTGAGTTTGGTGAAGGAAAATGATGTATGAGACAAGGTCTTGGAATAAAAGTTTTTATAATTTTGAAGCATGCCACAAATAACTAAGAAGAGGAAGTATCCAGAAGTTCCAAGGGGTGTACAGAGAATGTCATACACTTTCAAAGGAAGAAGAGGTCACTTTCAAGCTCAATGATCAGGGCAGATTTCATGAAGAAGGCACCTCTTAAATGTAGCCTTGAAAGATGTAAGGGTCCTGGTAGGAAGAAATTGAATGTTACTACATGGAAAGTATAAAGATCTTAAGTAGGATCTGGCACAGAGGAAATGTTCAGTAACTATCAGCTATTATAATGTATCTATACTACTACTATCAGTATTATTAGTACCATTACCCTTAGAGAGGAGAGAGAGTAAGGGCTTCTACAGAAGCCACATGATGGGTACAAATCCACTAATTTCACCTCACCTAGAATTCATCTGTCTCTCCAAGAGGTTATTCTGAGAAACTTCATAAAAGACTACATTTTAGATATGAGTTCCCTTCCTCAACAAGCGAGTCTGTTCACTGTCTGAAAAGACCATGAGAGGTGGGTGTGATGTGACTTTTTGTAAACTCATCCACATCTTGCTGCCTAGACCATGTAGGTGACTACATGGAAGTAGAAGGTGACTACTTCCCTCAGACTATCCCCTGGGATTGAGGGTCACACCCACAGTCCAGAGGGTCACATCCCCCTTGAACTGATCTGTGGAGATATCATTGTTGGGAATTTCTTCTGTGTCTCCTGAAATCAGCCATAGAATGGGTCCCCATCTCTCAGAGGATAGACACGATCCGTCCATCTTGTCCTGAAATGTTGGGGTCCACCTCGCCTCAAGCCTCACTGGCACCCCAAATAATCCAGGACTTGTGGGTTTTGGAGCCAGGAAGCCCTCATTTCAAAGCCTGGAGCTCTCAAGTCCTGGTTGTATGACCTTGGGCAAGTCACCTGTCCTCTCTGAGTCTCAGTAAAATGCCCATCTTTGAGGGTATCTATGCATCTTAGTGACGTGTGCCAAGTCCCTGGCTCCTGGCCACTTTCCACAAGAATTTTCTGAGCACCTGCTATGTGCCCAAGTACTGTTCTAGGTGATGGGGATACCACAGAGAACAAAACCAACAGGGTCCCAAATTTCATAGAGTAGGTCAGTATATGTATAGCACATCAGAGGGTAGCAAGTGCTACACAGAAAGATTAGGCCAGGTCAGGGGAAAAGGCATACTGTGGGGTGGAGGGATGTACTTAAGGTGGGCAGGGAAGGCCTCACTGATAGGTCATTTGAGCGGAGACAAGAGGGAAGTAATACTAGAGAGAGTCACACTCTGACCTCAGGGTTTTTATCCTGGATGCTTCCCCTGCCTGGGACACTCTGCCTCCAGAGAGCCCCATGGCTGAGTCCCTAACCTCCTTCAAGTTTCTCTGCTTCATACTTCCTTCCTGGTGAAGCACACCACAGTCGGTCTCTGCCTCCTCACCCTATTTAATTTCTCTCCATAACACTCATCACCACCTGGTATATATTTATTATGTACTGGCTCAATAACTGTCTCTAAAAGAGAGGTTGGCGGACTACAGCCATTGGCCAAAACTGGCCCACTGTCTGTCTTTGTAGATAAAGTTTTATTGGAATACAGCCACACTTGTCCCTTTGCATATTGTCTGTGGCTGCTTTCCCACTACAACAGCAGAGTTGAGTAGTTGTGACAGAGACCATATGACCCTCTTAGCTTAAACTATTTGCTATCTGGCCCTTTACAGAAAAAATTGGCTGACCCCTATTCCAGCATATAAACCCTGTAGAAGCAGGAACTTTGTTTTATTTATAGCTGTCTTCCCAGGTCGCAGCACAGTGCTTGGCATATAGAAGACCCTCAATAAATATTAGGTTGCTGAGTGAATGAATTAATATAGGAGAAGTGTGATTGGAATAACTAGAAAACTAGGCCTGGCTTGAGTCAGATCTTGAATGCTGTGCTAAAAGGGCTTGGCTGTTCTCTGATGGTGGTGGAGGTGTCCTACAAGGAGGAGAGTGAGGGAATCTCTCCAGGGTCTGTCCATGAAGAGGTTAAACAGCTGTTTCTACCATGAGATTGCTATTATTCATGACAGCATAGATATTAGAGGTATCCTATGTAAAGTATGGGCATGTGGGCACCATTGACTGACATTTGGTACTATTATTCTAGGCAGAATAGAGGTTGTTTAACGGCAGGACACCCAGGGTCACAAAGTATATGAATACTGCTTCCCCCACAGACTAGCTGTAGAGCCTGGAAAATTTAACGAACTTCTCTATACCTCAGTATTCCTCATCTTCAAAACAAAATATTAACAGATCCACCATCACTGGGTTGTTTGTGGATTTAAGAGGTTGTAAAGCATTTGGATCAGTTTCTGGTACGTAGGAAATTCTTCATGAATATTAGCTGATATTAGCGATTCTCCATTATTAACAACTCTCCACGATGCCCCCTCCCATGTGTGTATTATTATCACAGTGTATGATGTTGTATAGTAAAGAATTTAACCTCACCCCGAGAGGTCTGGCCTTTGCCCTTGGCTTCTGGAAGATAATATCTAGGCCTTGGAATGTCATGTGTGATAGGAATGTCTTTGTTCGATTGGGAGTCTTAGTCCGGACAGATAGTAACTATGTGATTTAGAGTGGGGGCTTTGAGCCACACCAACAGTGTGATTTAGTGTGGGGGACTTGGTCCAGCCAGAAGATAACTATGTGATGTACAGTGGGGACTCTGAGCCACACCAACAACCTGATGAAGGGTGGGGGCTTTGGGTCATGCAGCTTGACCTCCTGAGGGCTGGAAACTGAGATCAGCCAAGTGGGCAGGCAACTAGGCCTACAAGATGGGGCCCCATTGAAGGCTCTTGACACCAAGGCTTGGGTGAGTACCCTGGTTGGCAAAATTCCATGCTATTGTCACACATCAATGCCAGGAGAGTAACGCTGTCTTGATTCCATGAAAAGAGGACAACCGGAAGCTCTGCATTTGATATCCTCCTGGATCCTGCCCTGTTCATCTCTTCCCTTAGCTGATTTTAATTTTAATCTGTATCCTTTCCCTGTAATAAACTGTAACCATGAGTATAACAAGCTTTCAGTGAGTTCTGTGAGCCCTTCCAGCAAATGATTGAAACTGAGGGTGGTCTGGGAAACCCCCTGAACTTGCAATTGCTGTTAGTAGTGACAGTGGTCCTGTGTGGACTTTTCCCTCTAGCTTCGCAGTTGGCTATCTTTTTGCAAATGTGCAGAGTGGGGGCCTCCTTGTACCCCAGGCCTCTTCCCCACCTGCCGCTTGAGAGGTACTGTGTCCCCACATATCTTCCCCAGGAGACCTACACCCTCCTCGGCCTCTCTCTGTCTCTGAAGCTGACAGAAGGGACAGGGCCACCACCTCATCTCAGGGGCACCATCTCATAAGGGCCACAGGACTGGGCATTTCTGACAGAAATGGGGATCTGGGAGTGAGGAGGATACATGTTTCCCTTCTTTCTTTTCTAGAACTATGTGATGAGTGCCCCTATCCTCATGCTGTGGCCTCACACTAGGGCCACAGAGGTGAACAGACAGGGCCTACCCTAAGGGGAGTGAGGTCCCTATCCCGAGGGGAAGAAAAACACATCAATACATAATAAGGACAACAATGATAATATTAAAAATTAGCAAAACAGTGTGTTCCTCCTATGCTTGTGCACACAGCTCTGTGCACATGTGCAAGTGTTTCTTTAGGACACATTCTTAGAAGTGGAATTGCTGATTAAAGGTAGTTTATTCACTCAACAGACGCCTAATGAACACGTATTGTATACCAAGCACTGTTCTAGGTGGTGGACAACTGTTATTCTCTTGGGCGTGAGGTCCCTGAGCTCTTAGCAGTTTTTTCTCCAGACTGTAGTAAGGACCCTGACCTGCTCAAGGGTGTCTGTTCAGAGTTTGCAGTGTCTAAACGGTTATGGGGTCTCTGTCTTGGGTATGTCATTTCTGAACACTTTGGGAGTTTGTGTTCCAGGAGGTGAAGTCTCTGGGCTATTTGGGGGATCATTTCTCCAGTGGATGAGGTCTCTGAGATTTGGGGGGATCTTTTTCAGGGTATAAGGTTTCTTTTTCCCCCAGCTTTATTGAGATATAATTGACATATAACATTGTGTAAGTTTAAGGTGTATAACATGTTGATTTAATACATTTATATTTTGCAAAATGATTACCACCATAGTGTTGGCTAACACTTCCATCCCATCACATAGTTACCATTTCTTTTGTGTGGTGAGAACATTAAAGATCTACTCTCTTAGCAACTTTCAAGTTTATGATGCAGTATTATTAACTATAATCACTATGGTGTATATTAGATCTCCAGAAATCGTTCATCTTATAACTGGCAGTTTGTATCCTTTGACCAATCTGTCCCCACCACCCCCGCCCCTGGTAACCACCATTCTACTCTCTGTTTCTCTGAGTTTGGCTTTTTTAGATTCCACATATGTGATATCATATAATATTTGTCTTGTCTTTCTCTGACTTATTTTACTTAGCATAATACCCTGAAGTTCCATCCAAGTTGTTGCAAATGGCGAGGTTTCCTTCTCTCTTATGGCTGAATTCTATCGATCTACCTATCTATCATCTATCTATCTATCTATCTATCTATCTATCTATCTATCTATCATCTGTCATCTGTCTATCATCTATCACCTATCCATCTATGACATCTTCTTTATCCATTCATCCACTGATGGACATTTAGGTTGTTTCCATACTTTGGCTATTGTGAATAATGCAGTAATTGAACATGGGGGTGCAGATATCTCTTTGAGATCCTGCTTTCATTTCCTTTGGATAAATGCCCAGATGTGAGATTGCCAGATCATAGGGTAGTTTTATTTTGAATTTTTTGAGAAACCTCCATACTGTTTTCCACAGTAGCTGCACCAATTTACATTCCCATCAACAGTGCACAAGGGTTCCCTTTTCTCCACACCCTCACCAACACTTGTTATCGCTTGACTTTTTGGTGATAGCCATTCTAACAGGTGTGAGGTGATATCTTTTTGTGGTTTTGATTTCTCAGCGTGTGAGGTTTCTAAACAGTTTTGGGGGTTTGTTTCTCAGTGTGTGAGGTCTCTGAGTTCCTTGAATGTCTTTGTCCCTGGTTGTAATGTTTCTGAGCTTTTTGGAGGTCTGTATGCCAGGATGTGAGATCTCTGCATTCCTGGGGAGTCTGTGTCACGATGTATCTGAGCCATTGGCAGGTCTGTGTTCACATATGAGCTGTCTGTCTATTTGGGGGTCTATATCCTGGGTTTGGGGTCTCCTAGCTATTTAGTGTGGTCTGTGTGCAGGACTGGAGGTCTCTGGACTCTTTGTGGGTTCTGCATCCAGGATTTGTGGTCTCTGAACTCAGAGTGTGAGTTCTCTGAGATGTTTAGGGGTCTATGTCAACATGTGAGATCTATTAGCTGGTTAGAGTCTTTGTTTTTGAGTGCCCTGAACTGGTTGGCTGACTCCCAGGGTATGAGGTCTCTGGCCGTTTGGGAGTATGTATTCTTGGTGTATGATCTGTGAGACAGTTTTGGGTATGTGTCTAGGATATGTCTGTCTGCAGGTCTCTGAGCTGTTTCTGTATCTATTTTCAGACTGTGAGGTCTCTGAGGTATTTGGGGAGCCTGTATCCAGAGTGTGATGTGTCTGAACACTTTGGGTATCTGTGTTCGATGGAGTGAATCCCCGGAGCTATTTGGAGATCTCTGTTTATGAGCTGTGTGGGCATCTTTCTCCAGAGTATGAGATCTCTGAGCAGTTCGGGGGTCTGTGTCTAAAGTGTGAGTTGTCTAAGCAGTTTGAGGGTCCTCATCTCAGAATATGAGGTCTCTAAATTGATTGTAAAATGTTTAATGTCTGTCTGCTGTTTGGGGATTTGTGCTTAGGAGTGACATCTCTGAACTCTTTGGTGGTCTGTGTTTCAAGGTATCAGTGTGAAGTATTTCAACGTCTGTGTTCAGGGTGTAAAGTGTCTAAACTCTTTGAAGGTCTGTGCTCCA
This sequence comes from Balaenoptera ricei, assembly GCF_028023285.1. Lineage (NCBI taxonomy): Eukaryota > Metazoa > Chordata > Mammalia > Artiodactyla > Balaenopteridae > Balaenoptera > Balaenoptera ricei. The sequence goes on from NC_082660.1 coordinate 44,821,395, forward strand.
AGTTTGAATCTGTGGTATTTGGAGTTCTGTATTCAGGGTGTGAAGTTTCTGAACTCATTAAGGGTTTGGGTTCCAAAGTTTGAATCTGAAGTATTTCCAGTCTGTGTTTATGGTGTGAGGTCTCCGAAATCATTGAAGATGTTTGTCCCGAGGTTTGAGTCTAATGTACTTGGGGTCTGAGTTCAGGATCTGAGATTTTAAACACTTGAATGATCTGTGTTCTAAGATCTAAGTTTGAGGTAATGGGAGATCTTTGTTCAGGATGTGTGGTCTCTGAAATCTATGAGTGTCTATTTCTTGGGATTTGAATATAGCATACTTGGGGGTCTCTTTTAGAGCATGAGGTCTCTGAACTATCAGAGGGTTGGTGACGAGGTTTGAATTGGAGGTATTTGCAGTCTGTGTTTAGTCTGTGAAGTCTCTGAACTTTTAGAGGGCCTTTGTTCCAAGGTTTTAGTGTACGTTATTTGAGGCCTCTGTTTAGGGTGTGAGGTCCTTGAATTTTTGACGGGTTGAGTCTGTGTTTGAGCATCTGTGTCTAGGGTGTGCAGTATTTGAATTTTTAGAGTGTGTTCCAAGTTTGGGTTGGAGGTATTTGGGGTTTGACTTCAGGGTGTGAGACCCTGGCTCTTTAAGGGTCTGTATTCCAAGTTTTCAGGGTCTGTATTCTGAAGTACTTAGAGGTCTGTGTTCAGAGTGCTAGGTCTCTGAACTCATTAATACAGACTCTGAACTTGGTCAGTATTCCAAGATTTCAGTTTGAGGTATTTTGGGATCTGTGATCAGGGTATGAGTTCTTTGAAATCTTTGACTTTGTGATCCAGGGTTTGAGTCTGGGGCATTTGAGCATCTCTGTTCAAGATATAAAATCTCTGAACTCTTTGAGGATGTGTGTCCCAAATGTTTTGTCTAAGTTTTTGGAGGCTTGTGTTCAGAATGTGAGGTCTCTACACTCTCCGAGGGTCTGAGTATCAAGGTTTGAATTCGAGGTATTTGAGAGTCAATATTTAATGGTGTGATGTCTCTGAAAACTTTTGAGGGTCTGTGTTTTAAGGTTTGAGTGTTGTATTTGGAGGTCCAAGTGTGAGGTTTCTGAACTTTTAAGGGGTTACCAAGGTTTTACGAGTCAGTTATTTAGTGGCATTTTTTAGGGTGTGAGGTGTCTTAATTTGTAGGTTTCTATACCTCAATATTTGGGTCTGAGGTATTTGGGGGTCTGCAGTCAGGGTGTGAGATCTCTGAACTTTTAGAGGGTCATTGTACCAAGTTTTTACTGTGAGTTATTTGGGTTCTGTGTTCAGGAGTGGACCCTCTGTCCTATTTGAGGGTCTTTGTTTCAATTTTTGAGTCTGAAGTGTTTGGGAGTCCTGTTCAGGGTGTGTTGTGCTTGAACTCATTGAGCTCTTAATTGGAAGTATTTGGGTCTAATGTTCAGGGTGAGATGTCTCTGAACTTTTAGAATCTTTGTTCCAAAGTTTTTAATGTGAATTACTTAAAGCTTGAGGTCAGTGATTTTTTTTTTTAGAGGGTCTCTCTCCCAAGCTTGGGTTGGTGGTATTTGTGGTTTTAGGGTGTGATGTCTCTGAATTCACTGAGAGTCTGTTTTACAAGGTGTGAATCTGAGGAAATTGGTGGGGGGTTAGTGTTCTGGTCATGAGGCCTCTCAAATTTATGAGGGTCTGATTTTTAATATTTGAGTTTGAGGCGTTTGGGGGTCTATATTCAGGATGTATGGCCTCTGAATTATTGAGGGTCTGTGTCCCAGGGGCTGAGTTTGTAGTATTTGGCAGTCTGTTTAGACTGTTAGTTCTCAGAACTCTTGGAGAATCTTGGTTTTAATGTTTGAGTCTGAGATATTTAGGAATTTGTGTTCAGGGTGTGTGGTCTCTGTATGCATCGAGGCCTGTGCCCCAAGGTTGAAGACGAGGAGGTTGGGTGTCGGTATTCAAGATGTCAGGTCTCTGGATTTTTACTGTGTCCTAGTGTTTGAGTCTGAGGTATTTGGGGGTCCATACTCAGAGTGCAAGGTCTCTGAAATCTTTGAGAGTATGAGTTACAAGGTTTTAGTCTGAGGTATTTGGGGGACAGTGTTCAGGTAGTTTGGCTTCTCAAATCTTTGATGGTCTACATTTTAATGTTTGAGTGTGACATATGGGGATCTGTATTCAGGGTAAGAGGTCTCTGAACTATTGGGGTTCTGTGCCCCACGATATGAGTCTGTAGTGTTTGGGACTTTTTTTTAAAGTGTTAGGTCTCTGAACTCTAGGGATCTGGGTTTTGTTACTTGAGTCTGAGGTTTGGAGATCAGTGTTCAGGGCATATGGTCCTTGACTCTTTGAGGATCTGCATCCTAAACTTTCAATCTCAGGTACTTGGGGGTCATTGTTCGGTATGTGAGGCCTCTGAACTTCTAATTTCTTTTTCTTAAGGTTTTAGCATGAGGTTATTGGGGTCAGTGTTCAGGGTTTGTGGTCCCTGAATTTTAAGAGGGTCTGTGTACCAAAGTTTGAGTCTGTGATATTTGGGGTTCTGAGTTCAGGATGTAAGGTCTCTGAAATAATGGAGTCTACTTCCAAATTTTGAGTCTGAGGTAGTGTGGGGTCTCCAAGGTGTAATGACTGAAGTTTTAGGGTCTGTGTCACTAGTTTGAGTTGGAGGTATTAGGGGTCTGAGTTCAGGGTGTAAGGTCTGTAAACTCTTTGTGGGTCTGTGTGCCAAGATTTGAGTCTGAGGTATTTGGGGATTTGTTTTTAAGGTGTGAGGTTCTGAAATCTTTGATGGTTTCTGTTCCACAGTTTGAGTCTAAAGTATTTGTGTTCTGTGTTCAGGGTGTGAGGTTGCTGAGCTCATTGAGAGACTCTGTTCCAAAGTTTGAGCCTTAAGTATTTTGTGGTGTATGTTCAGGGTGTGACGTCTCTGAACTCTCTAAGGTCTATGTCACAACTCTGTATAAGTCAGAGATATTTAGGGGTCTATTTTCAGGGTTTGATATCTCTGCATTCTCTGAGGCTCTGTGTCCCAAGGTATGAAGTGAGGTGATGAGGATCTGTGTTTGGAGCCTGAGGTTTCTCAACTCCTTAAGTATGTCCCAGTGTTTGAGCCTGAGGGAGTCTGTTCATGGTGTGAGGTCTCTGAAGTCTGAAGTCTTCGAAGTCTGTGTTGTAAGGCTTGAATCTGAGGTACCTGTGAGTCTGTATTCAGGATATGAGATCCCTCAAAGTTTTGTAGGTCATGTTTTACTGTTTGAGTCTGAGGTATTTTCAGGTTTGTATTCAAGGTGTGAAGTGTCTGAACTCTTTGAGGGTCTGTACCAAAGGTTTCATCTGAAGTATTTGGGGGCCCATGTTCAGAGTTTGAGGTGTCTGAACTTTTAGATAGTCTAATCCCAATATTTGAGTCTGAGGTATGCAGGTCCATATTCAGGGTGTGAGGTCTCTGAATTATTTGGTGGCTTGTGTCCCAGTAATTGAGTCTGAGATATTTGGGGGGCCTCTGTTCAGGGTTTGAGATCTCTGATCTCTTTGAGGGTCTGAGTCCCAAGGTTTGTATCTGGAAGTCTCTGTTCCAATTTTTGAGTCTGAAGTACTTGGGGGTCCATATTCAGGGTGTGTTTTCTTTGAGTTCATTGAGGTCTGTGTTCTAATGTTTGCGTCTGAGGTATGTGTGGGTCAATTTCAGGGTGTGAGGGTCTCTGAATTTTTATAAGACCTTTGCTCCAAAGTTTTAGCATGAATTATTTGGTGTCTGAATTCAAAGTGTGAAGTCTGATTTTTAGAGGGTCTCTTTTTCACTTTTTGGCTGGTGCTATTTGTGGGGTGTGTTCAGGGTATAAGTCTCTGCACTTATTGAGGGTTTGTGTTTCAAGGTTTGAATCTGAGGTACTTGGGGGTCTGTGTACGGTTTGTGAGAGCTCCAGTATCTTTGAGGGTCTATATTTTAATATCTGAGTCCAATATATTTGGGAATTTGTATTCAGGGTGTGAGGTCTCTGAACTATTGAGGTTCTGTGTTCCATGGTATGTGTCTGTAGCATTTGGGGGTCTTTTTCTGTGTGTCTCTGAATTCTGGAGGATCTGGGTTTAATGTTTGAGTCTGAAGTATTTGGGGATCTGTGTTCAGGGTGTGAAGTTTCTGAACTCTTTGAGGGTGTGTCCCAAGGTATGATTTTGATGTATTTGGGGTCTGTGTTCAGAATTTCAAGTCTGTGAACTTGTAGAGGGTCTGTATCCCAATATTTGAGTTGATATATTTGTGGGCCTGTGTTCAGGGTGTGAGTTTGCTGAACTCTTTGGGGGTCTCAGTCCCAAGGTTTGAATCTGAGGTTTTTGTGTAATCGTATTCATGGGGTGAGTCCTCTGACCTTTTTGAGGGTCAGCACCCCAAGGTTTGCGTTTGAAGCATTTTGTTGTCTGTGCTCAACCAGATGTGAGTCCTCTGAGTTGTTGGAGGGCCTGTGTTCCAAGTTTTTAATATGAGTTACCTGGGGGTCTGTTTTCAGTGTGTAAAGTCTATGAAATGTTTGTTGTCTGTGTTCCAAGGTTTTAGATATTTTGGGCCTGTATTCAGGGTGTGAGGTCTCTGAGTTTATTAGTTGTCTGAGTCCCTTGACTGATTGTGGGTGAGGTCCCTGAGTTCCATGGGGGTCTTTCAGGCTGTATACAGTTCTGTGTGTAGGATGTAAGATCTATTTACTGTTTGGTGATCTGATTCCTAGGGTGTGAGTTCTGTGGCTTTCAGGGGGTTTGAGATCAGGGTGTGGATTCTCTGAGTTCTTTTGGAGGGGTTCTGTGTAAAGGGCTCTAAACTATAAGGCTGCACTGTGAGCTTTCTACGTATTTGATGGTCTTTTTTCCAGTATGTGTTTTCTGTGGCTGTTTGGGGATCTGTGCCCCAGGATATGAGGTATCTGAACTTTTGGTGAGTCCGTTCAGTTGGGGTTTGTGAGATTTTTGGAGGTTCGTTCCGAGGGTGTGAGGTCCCTGAGTTCTTTGGTGTTCTGAGTCTAGGACATGAGCTCTCTGAGCTGTTCAAATGTCTGTGTCCCAAGTGTGAGTTGTCACAGCAGCTTGGATAGAGTGGTGCTTGGGTAGCTCTCTGAGGTTTTTGGGAATCTGTGTCCAGGATTTTAGGACTCTGACCTTTGAAAGGTCTTCACCTAGGCTCAGAGGTCAATGAACTCTTTGGGGAATCTATTCTCCAGGTTGTGAGGTCTGTGGATACTTAGGGGTCTACATCCTTAGTGTCAAATGGCCTAACTCTAAGAGGGTGTTTGTCCCAAATGTGAGGTTTCTGAGCTTTTTGAGTATGTATGACCTAAAGTGTGATGTTAGCAGGCTGCTCGAGGGTCTGTTCCAGGGTGTGAAGACTCTTTACTGTTTGGGACTTTCCATTCTGGGTGTAAAGTCTGTCAGCTGTTTAGGGGCCTGTGTCCAGTCCCGGGTGTGTGGTCTCTGTGTTATCTGTGGATCTGTGGCCAGAATGCGAGGTCTATGGGGGTGTCCTTCCATAGTGTGAAGTCTCTAAGCTGCTTCAGGGTCTTTATCTCAAGGTAGGAGGTCCAGGAGCTGTTTTGGGGTCTGAATGGAGGTCATGAATTTCTTTGTCTTCAGCTCCTGATGGACAATATCTTCATGACAATCATCTCCTCACTGCTCTGTGACATCTCAGTTGCCTTAACCTCTCGGAGCCTACCTTCCTCAATTTTTACTCAGAGAAATCCACACTCCCCTTATGGTGACTGTTCTGAGGATTAAGTGTGACCAAGCTTTGTGAAGTTCCTGGCACACAGCCCAGGACCTCACTGGCTTTCATCAAAGAGGGTCCCTTAATTATGTTTCCCTCACCCTCACCTCTCTGTTAAAGAGATCAGCACCCATAGGTCTGTGGGACAAGTTTTCCTCAGTGCGGGCCAAAAGCTCTTCCTTGCCCTTCTGAAGGACATCTGTGTCTATCCAGCAGGTGGTTGTCCCTCTCCACCCTGTCTGGGCCCACATCCATCCATTCATCCATCTGGGAATGGCCCATGCCCTCTTCTGATCCTTCCTGTGGCCCAGTCAGGGTGGGAGTGGGGGTGTCCAGTGGACTCAAGAACAGTCCTGGGATGGTTCTGGGGCCTGAGCAGGGATTTATGTGACGTTTTTCATATTCTTGTAGCATGACCTGGGGTTCTTTTGTTTCATCAGGTTGATGTTAGGACTAAAATAATGACAATGATTTGGATAGGTAATAAACTCATACATACATTGGATAAAACACAAATGCACCTATATCCGGAGAAAACTATAATTCAAAAAGATATATGCACCCCTATGTTCATAGCGGCACTATTCACAATAGCCAAGACATGGAAGCAACCTAAATCCATCCTTCCAACCTTCATCAATCGACAGATGAATGGATAAAGAAGATGTGGTATATATATATATATATATATATATACAATGAAATATTACTCAGCCATAAAAAAGAATGAAATAATGCCATTTGCAGCAACATGGATGGACCTAGAGATTATCATACTAAATGAAGTAAGTCAGAAAGAGACAAATACCATATGATATCACTTATATGTGGAATCTAAAATATGACACAAACTTATCTGTGAAACAGAAACAGACTCACAGACATAGAGAACAGACTGGTGGTTGCCAAGGGAGTGGGGAGAGATGGAGTGGGAGGTTGGGGTTAGCAGATGTAAGCTATTATATACAGAATGGATAAACAACAAGGTCCTACTGTACAGCACAGGGAACTATATTCAGTATCCTGTGATAAACCATGATGGAAAAGAATATGAAAAAGAATGTATACATGTGTATAACTGAATCACTTTGCTGTATGGCAGAAATTAACACAAGATTGTAAATCAACTATACTTCAATAAAATAAAAAAAACCCACAAAAGACAGTACAGTAAAAATAAGCTTCCTTTTCCTGACCAGTGTCAATGGTGACTGGTTTCTTGTGAGTCTCTCCTGAGATGGTCTCTGCACACATCAGTGTGTGCATACACACGTTACCATCCACTCCCACTCCGCTTTGTCCCCAGGTGGAGACACACTGTCTGTCCCTTGGTGATTTCACTGAACAATGCACCTTGGAGACTGTTCCCAACAGCCCACATGTTAATCACTGCCCACGATCCCCCACACGGTGAGGATGAAAATACATCATTTGTTCCTCATCCCCCACGCCTGAACAAGCAGATTGTCCCATCTTCTATGATAAGCAGAGCAATCAGATTATTATCATTGTTGAGTTTCGGTCTGAGAGGGGAGTCTTTGAGCCCAGGGTCTTGTGTGAAAAAGTGGCCATGTGAGGTGGTGAAAGCAGGCCCAACCTTGGTGCCTGGAGACTTCAAGATGATGGAAGCATGTCAGAAAGGTGGGGGGGGGGCCTCTCTGCACTTGGCTGAATGCCAGACTGGTTAGGGAAGGGAGAGAAAACCTTCTGGGCTCTGAGGGAAGAGGGGCTTATGTTGGGCCCCTCAGAAGGTAGGGTGAGGGAGGAGATCCTAGTAAACCAAAGCTCCCCCATTCCTGTAGCTGTTGTTTCTGACTTATAGAAATAGAGACCCCTGGATCTGGGACATGTCCACACAAACATATGACCCTGAGTGCATTATTATTCTTGGAGGAGTGGGTGGGGACTCAGGTAAACTGGGATGCCCTCACCATGCAGCCCCCAGGAGCTGGCTCTGCGGGGAGGGTCACCCCTGTGAGGAAGGCTGTGCCTCAGAACACGCTGGTCAGGGAGGGTTTATGCGGGTGTCCACATCTGTCCAAACCCCTGGCCACGCTTCCTTCCCCACCTGTCTGCCATAGCCTGTGCCAATCCCCAGGTCTCAAGTTCCACAGAGTGGTGATTCTCTGGGGCTTTTCCCACAGTTCCCCAGCCCCCAAAGGCTTTAGTGGACCCAGTCCTGGCCTCTGGATCTCTTTATTCCCATCTCTAGAGCAGGCACGAGCCACCACTGTGTCTCATCCATGTCTGCCCTTCTTCCCCACTCAGGCTTAGGCCCTGGACTTCTAGATAAACCCTAATCTCAAGTGATGTGGTTCACGTTCTTGTTGGTAAAAGGGCCAGACAGGTCCTCCTCTAGTGGGCCATCCTGCAGAAATCTGACCTTCTTCGGCTGGCCCCAAAGCACCTGGCTCTTACTCTAGGGCTGAGGGTAGAAGAAGGAAGATGGGAAAATAAAACATACTTAAGGGGACAGCAAGGGAGGATGTGGGGCATTGTATATCATTCGGGGTGATCATGAAGAGACTCTAGGATGAGGTGGTTTGAACAGAGGCCCCCAAAAGAGTAGGCAATGAGCCAAGTGCAGGGCTGTGTGGGCTAGACACAGGGCCCAGCCAGCGGAAAGGCTCTGAAACTTGACTGCCTTGGGGCAGGAACGCTGGCTTCCTCTTTTGGCCCCAGGCTTAAGTCCTGTGCAAGGGGCTCTCAACCACATCCCAGGAAGTTTTGAGGCCAGGGAATGGAAACTTGGCCTTTGATTTTGACAAAATATTCAGGGTTTGGGACAATTCATTTCCAGGTACTGTGATGATAGCAAAACAGGAAGGGACAGTCCAGGGTGTGTGAGCGTTGATGTGGACAGGGGACTCCACTGAGTGATTGGGAAGGGCGCTGCAGATGGAGCGTTCCACTAGTGTAGTGTGGGGGGACACAGGGAGGAAACAATCCACTGGGGGGAGGGGCTGCATTGGACCTGTAAACTGTAGGTCAGGGAGGAGGGGAAATGAACACCATCCCTCATGGGAATGGGAATCTGACAACCCTGTCCTCCCAGCTTCCACCTGGGCGGACACCCACCCTCCAGCTTTGTGACCACTTACTCTGCGGCCTCCATCATGGATCTCAGTCCCCGTCGTCCCCTGCTTGTCCACTTTGAATTGGCCTTAAGATTGTGAGTCCCTGGACAGACACTGGCTCTGGGATGAGTGGAACATGAATCATGATCCTTCCTGGGCTCTGATTGGTCCTAAAGAACATTCACATCCCAGTTCTGCCCAGTTGCAGGGGATTTCTGGAAACCCCCATACATCTAGCCCCTTCCCTCGAGTGCTGTGCTTTCATTGGCTACTGATCTGGTGCAGGTGCCTTGGTTGCTGGGTCAGTTTTCAGGACTAAGGAGGTGAGGCTTCAGCACAGGAGTATGATGAAAGCTAGAACCCAACTTGGAGCATCTGTGATCTTCCTATAAATGACATTATCCCTGACTCTTCCCTGCACTCCTCTCCCTGCAGAGATCAGCTAGTTCAGTCAACTGTATCCCTGCTCTAATGATGGGGGCTGACCGTGTGAGCTCCTGCAGTGTCGTGTTCCCCATTCACCTCTAAAGTAAGTCAGAAGCCCAGCAGGCACCTCTGCCCCCAGTCAGTCATCCCTGAAGTGCATTCATGCATTCAACCATTCTCTTCTTTACTCAAAACTAAAATTGGATTTGTTTTTTTGGAGGAACTTCACAGAAGTCACTTCATTAAACAGGAATCCTGTCCTGGTGGGAGAAGCACGGCAGGTAGCCCAGGGTTCTTGATCCCAGAACACAGAGCCAAGAGAGCTGAGCTTGTAACACTTGAGTGGATGTGAGCGGAGGATATGAGAGTGTGAGGGGCAAGGGCAAGAGGGATGAGGAGGTAAGACGGAGGGGGTAAGAAGCAATAAAGGCAGAAAGGAGAAGTCAAGGGATATTAGAATAAAAGCTCAGACTCATTAATGCTTATTATGGGCCAGACATGTGTTTAGCAATGCATATCGAAAGCCTAGAAGGAAATGAAGGGGATCAGGGTATGCCACCCCCAAATATGCTGCTTTGGTATGAGAATTATTCTGAGCTGAAGGAATCTGGGTTTCTGAAATCCCTTATCTGCTTCAAAGTAGAGCCTCTCTAAAGAACTCAAAAGAACTCAATTGTAATAAATACCCTCCTTGGGAGCAACTCTTATCTTCTCTTCTCCGAGAGAAGTCCACATCCAAACAGACATCGTCACAAGACTATTATATCTCCCATCTATTCTCCTAAGGGCCCGTTTATCTTTCCAAAAAGTCATTTGCTTTTCCATAAGTGCCCTTTTTCCATCTCCCTTTCCCCTACTAAGTTAGGTATACAGACTCCAAATTCTAACTGCCCCTTTGAGTACTCATCACTGAGTGCTCCCAAGTGTTTTGGATGGAGGTGTTAATTACTTCTGTTTATTTTTTCTTGTTAATCTGTCTTTTGTCAATCTAATTTGCAGGGCTCCAGGTGAAGAACCTAAGAGGGTGGAGGGAAAAAGTTCTTCTTCCCCCACAGAAACTATACCATATATTATATGGTATTCTTGAGTGTGAAACTCTGGATAATTTTCCAATAATAATTTTTCCCAGTTTTACTACTTCCTTGCATTTTCTTAGTTTACATTAATCATCCATTGTTCTGTTTACAATTTAAAAAACGATTTTTCTAAAGGCTCATTCTCCTAGCCCTCTAAATATTTCAGGGTAGCAAATTGTTTTGACATCTTTGTCAGGTTAGAAATCAGTGAGTGACCAGGGGTAGAATTAACAGAAAAAGAAAGATCTTAGATGCAATGTTGACTGCTGGTGCGGAGAAGGATTGCAGAGGGGATAGAAGGTCAGCAAAAGCCTGTGAGTGTTCTGGGAAATGCCAGGGCAATATAGGCAAAACACAGGTCCCTAAGGAGAGGTTGTGCACTGTCAAGGCAAGTGTCTTTATTAAGGCTTCCTAGACTTTTCCCCAGTTCGGGCTTCAGTGGCTCATTTGATTAGGCTGCAGTTCACATAAAGCAGTACTGCTTGTGAGCAATGCTAAGATCGTGGGTTTAAGCCTCACCCAGAGCACTTTTTACTTCCTGGGCAATGCTGAGGATGTGATCACCTGGACCACGTTTCTTGATTTTTGGAAGGCTATAGATTGAGAAAGGAAAAATAGGAAATCAATATGTAGTGAAATAGACCCAACTCTGCCCTCAACATCTGTCAAACCATAAGTAGAAAGTGAAATATGATACCAGTTGTTGTAGCAATGAGTTATCAATTACAGGATTCGATTTGATCACTCTAAAGAGAAACATGGAAGTGAATGCAAATGTGAGAAAACACATTATTAGGGGGAAAATAAACTAAAACAGGCTTAGCAGACTACTAGACTATTTTGGCAAAGGGAGAGAGAGTAATAGATGCTTTGGACTAAGTGGCCACAGTGGGCATGGAAAGAAGTGGGCACATTAGACAGGTATTTAGGAAGTGAAATGGACAGACCTCAGCAAGGATTTGGACTTGGGGTGAAGGAGAGGGAGGTGTAAAATGTTGAGACCAGGTTTCTGTGTTGGGTAATAAGATGGGTGATGGTACCTTTTGTTGATATGGAGAATACTACAAGAGAACTGTTTTGTAAAGAACTCCAAAATAGGAATTTTTCTCAAAGGGCTCATGGTCTAAATGGAAGTCGAGATGAAAAATTTCTCTCATGATCTATAGTTACCTGTCCCTATGAGTTTGAGACGCTGTTCCTCTACATTTTTAAAATCCCCAATCTCACACAGCCCTGTAATGCCAGTATTGTTTTTAGTATGTGCCTCTCCTTTATAAATATGCACGCAGGTAATACATGAATATGGCCTAGTGCAGAAGCTTCAAATAATATCTAAGTATATGGACTACATTAGGCCATTATCACCTACCCCATTCTCCCTCACCTCACAGGTGAAAACTGGGTCAGTTATGGTTATTTTATTCCAGACATTTTTCTCTGCACTCACATATCACACATGTACACACATACACACAAAGTCCCACTCTGAGCATTACCCACTTGTACCCCATTAATAATGTGTCATGGAGAAATCCTTCTGGCCCGTACAGATCCATCCTCCTCATTCTGTTTTGCATGTCACTTGTGCTCCATGGTATAATATGAACCTCTGGCACTCCTTACCCTCCAAGTGCATTGGCTATTAATAGACATTTAACATTTTTACAGGTTGTTTTCTCCTTCTGTCTTGTGCACACAGCTCTCTCTCTGTGTGTGCGTGAGGGTTTATTATACATTCTTAGAAGTAGGATTGCTTGGTCAAAGAGTTCAGTCATTCAGTAAACCCTTATTGAGCACCTACTGTGTGGCTAGGGATTGTTCTAGGAGTTGGGAAAACATCAGTGAACAAAACAAACAGACAAATATCCCTAAGGGTGCAGTGACCATTTTTTAATTTTGATGAAAGCTGCCACATTGTTGTTGTCTCTCACTGCTTCAGGTAAGTTAATGCCTGTTCACTGCTATCCTAAATACCACTCCTAGTTTGGGGTTTCTGCTGCAGGCCAGAAATATTCAGATAATCCAAAAGAAGGCAGGAAAGGGGAAGAGAACAGATAAACAAGCAAACAAAAACAAAACAAAACAAAAACCCAGAGGGGACAAACAGAACAACCTCTCTTCCTAGTAACCTGATAGCTCTAAATACAATCATGTCAATTATTACATTAAATGTTAAGGTATAAACAATTCAATTAAAACATAGAGAAGCATAGAGAAGATAAAAAGCAAGGCCCTACTAAATGCTACACACAAGGGACATACTTTAAATATAAAGATACAGAGAGTTTAAAAGTAAATGAATGGAAAAAGTTATACTATGCACACCAAAAACATAAGAAGGATGGAGTGGATATTATAAATCAGACAAAGTAAACTTGAAGATAGTATTACCACAGATAAAAGAGAAATGTCATAATGATGAGACAGTTCCTTAGAAAGATATAACAATTATAAATATGTATGCACCTAATCATAGAACCTCAATATATATGAAGCAAAAATTGACAAAATCATAGTAGGAAATTTTAATACTCTTCTTTAGTTGATGGAATGACTAGATCAAATTAAAAAACCATACACAGAAGGTTTGACACCACTATCCACCATCTCGACCTAACTGACATCTATAGAAGACTCCATCCAACAATTACAGAATATATACTGTTTTTCAAATGCACATTGTACATTTCACCACAACAGACCATAGACTGGACTTTAAAATGTATCTCAATAAATCTTAAAGGACCATGATCATACAGATTATATTCTATGATTACAGTCGAATTAGATTACAAATCAATTATAATGGAAACTCCAAATATATTGGAAACTCCCAAATATCTGGAAGTTACACACCATACTTTTAAATGATTCAAGGGTCAAAGATGAAATCACAAGGGAAATTAGAAAATATTTTCAGCCAAATGACAAAGTAGAACAGATCAAAATTCATGGGATTGACCTAAAGGAATGCTTAAGAGGGTAATTTACAGCTCTAAATGATATTAGGAAAGAAGCACATAAAACCAATGACCTAAGATTTCCCCTTAAGAAGCTAGAAAAAGAAGAGCAAAGTTAATACCTGGCAAGTAGAAGGAAGGAAATAATAAAGAGCAGAAATCAACTTCACTAAAAATAGACAGTAGAGAAAATTAACAAAGCCAAAATTCCGATCTTGGAGAAGATAGACAAAACTGACAAACCTCTAGCTAGACTGAACAAGACGACTAGGGAGAGGAAACAAATCACTGATATCAGAAACATATATAGAGTTATCAACAGAGACCCTACAGACATTAAAAGGATAATAAGAAAACAGAATGAACAACTTTCAGCCAACAAATTTGACAACGTAGATAGGATGGGTGGAGGCAGAAGTCAAACTGTGATGCAGCCCCAATTACTGCCATGGCTGACTCCTTGGGGAGCTCTTGAATGGCCCATTAGAGTTATCCCAAGTTGGGTCTAGATGGTTGTGCCTTTATACCCCCACACTGATCAGTCATTAAATGTGGGCCACCTGGGGAAAGAGTGTGACCTTGAGTGAAGCAGCTCTCTGCAGTTGAGACAATCCCTGAAGGGGCTGACAGCTGTCTGCCAACAGCAGCTGAGGGACTAAGCCCTTCACTGAAGCGGGATCTGGGTGATGCATCACAGTGTCCATCACAGTTCCGCTTAGGAACAGTTCTTTTCAAACCAGATCAACACTGTCAGTGACATGACAGAGTGGACTGAAGTAAAGAGGATTAAAGGCATGATGACTTATTAGAATAATGGATGAAAAAATAACAGCATTAATATCTACCACCCACTGTGGGTCAGGTACCATGGTAGGAATCAAAGATACTGAGAGAAGATACAGTCCCTGTCCCTGCCCTCAGTGGGAGGAGGCACAGCAGACAGCATGAAATGAAGTCTCACATGAAATATGTGTTATGATAATGCCACCGGGGTGAAGAAGGGTAAACAATTCAGTCTGTCTTTAGATAGAGGTGGGGTGTGTTTGTGTGCGAGTGGGTTGGATTTCCAGAAAGGTTTTAGGTAACATTTTTAGCATCTATAAGATCAAGAAGGTTTTGTACAGGATGTGGCATTTGAGGTGTTCTTTAAACACAGTCTTGATGTTTTCTTTAATGTACTCAGAGTATAATTCGGTTTAGAAAAATATGATATACACAAGAGGTCTTCTAAAACAACTGCTAATGGAAGACATATCTGTGCTACTATAAACAATATATTTTTCCCAGAAACACTTTTCCTGTCAATTATGTGCTGCATTTTAAAAACAACCATTATAATAGCTTTAGGACAAACACTTTTTTTTTTCTTGGAAGATATACTGGAAATCTATATCAAGCAAGTCTTATTTAGGATATTTTAATTTACAGACACTATGTTAGAAACTGCTTATGATGTAAAAGAACTGAAGTTCCCTCTACCCCTTGGCTCTCAGTAGGAGATGGCCCTTCATTCAGTTACCTCAGATACAAATCTTGGGACACAGAATCCCAAAGAATTCAGAGACCTCATACCTGAACACAGACCCCCTCACATTCAACTTTGCATTCAAACCAACAAATACCAAAGACTCTATCTTAAAACACAAATACTCAATGAGTTTAGAGACCTCATACCTTGACATGAACTCCCAAACACCTCAGATTAGAAACTTAGAAGACAGAAACCCAAAGACACCTCACATGCTAAATTTAGACTCCAAAAGCCTCAGAACCAAACTTAGGACAAAAACCCTGAAAGAGTTCAGACAGCTCCCACGCTGAATGACCTCATTACATCCAATTACCTCATACCCAAACCTTGGAACACAGACTCTCAGAGACCACACATCCTGAATACAAACCCCAAATACCTCAGACTCAAATCTTGGGATACAGATCCTCTAAAAGTTCAGAGACTTCATCCTGAACAGAGTCTTTAAATATCTCAGACTCAAATCCTGGAAGGGGCTTTAAATGAGGTCAGAAACCTCATTTCCTAAAAACAGATCCCCAATTACCTCAGAATCAACTCCTGGAACACAGAATCTTAAAGAGCTCAGAGAACTCACATCCAATACAGACCCACCAAATCTCAGAATCAAACCTCGGAATACAGACCCTGAAAGAGTTCAGAGGCATTAGCCACTAAAAACGGACCACCAAAGACATCAGACTGAAACCTTAGGACAGACCCTCAAAGAGTTCAGGTACTACATGCCATTAACTCAAATCTCCAGTTACACAGAACTGAAACCTTGGGATGTGACAAAGGTGTTCAAAAAATTCAGAGACCTCACACTTTGAATAAAGACATCTAAATAGCTCAGAATCAAACCTTGAGACACAAACCCCCACAGATTTCAGTGATCTCCCAACCTAAACACAGATTCCCAAATACCTCAAACTTTGGAATACATACTCTTGAAGATTTCAGAGACCTTATATCCTGAATACAGACTCAACAAATACCTCAGACTCAAACCTGGAACACAGATCCTCTAAAAGTTCAGAGAGTAATACTCTGAACACAGTTCCTAAATATCTCAGATTTAAATCTTGGAAAGGGCCCTAAATGAGTTCAGAAACCTCACTCCCTGAAAGCTCCCCACTTACCTCTGAATCAAATCTTGGAACACAGAACATGAAAGAATTCAGACTTTATACCCTGAAAACAAACCACCAAATACCTCAAACTCAAATCTTGGGAGAGAGTTTTGAAGATCTGAGAGGTCACACCCTGAAAAGAGATCCCCAGTTACCTAAACCTCAGACTCAAACTTTAGAACACAGACCCTCAACTCATAGACCTCACTCCCTGAACTAAACTCTCAATAACCTCACACTCATCCTTTGGAACACAGGCCCCCAAAGAGTTCAGAGAAATCATATCCCAAATACAGACTCCCAGTTACTTCAGACTCGAACACTGGGACACAGACATTATAGATTTCTGGGACTTCATACCCCAAATATCTAAGATTCAAATGTTGAGACAAAGACCATCTAAAAGTTTAGAGCTGTGTTCATGCGGAACACAGATTCCCAAACATCACAGACTTTAACTTTATGAAAGAGACCCCATCAAATTCCAAATGCTTCACTTTTTTTTTAATTCTTAGAACTTGCTTTATTTCAACTTCGTAAAATTATAGACCTCAATCATGACTTATTGTGTTTGCCATATAAAAATCTGCAAGGCATTTTTATATTTGGTTAATCTCTCCTGTCAGCTCTTATCCAATATTCATATATGCCCTCCCTCTTATAATCTATTTTCAAGAAATATGAAAAACTTCAAGAGTAAGAAAAGAATAAATTTACGGTATTCTGTGCGTCATCTCTTCTACAAAGGTATATTTTTAAAAAGACATCAAACTAAAGATGAGGCAGGTTTTGGTTGTCAAAAATGACTTAATAAGTTTTTTATATGATGTGTGAGTTAATCATTTCTGTCAGATATTAAATAATATTTCTTTAGATCTTGATCAATATATCCTATAAGGGCTTTGATTTTTATTAAATTAATGTTTATTGGAGAATAGCTGCTTTACAATGTTGTGTTAGCCCCAAATGCTTCACTTCTTGAACACTGTACCCAAATATCCCAGATTCACACCTTGGAACAGAGACTGCAAACATTCAGAGACTTTATACTCTGAACTCAGAAACAAATACATCCAACTCAAAGTCTGGGATACAGACCCTGAAACAATTACGAGAACCCACACCCTGAACACAGATCTCCATATACCACACACTCAAATCTTGGAACACAGACCCTCAAAGTACTCAGAGACCTTATACCTTTAGCCCAGACCAACAAATACCTCACACTCCAACTTTGGAACACAGGCTGTCAAGGAGTTCAGAGACCTTACACATTGAACACTGAATGCAAGACACCTGGGAATAAATCATTGAAAAACAGATCATCAATGACTTCAGAGACCATATGCACTGAACACAGATTTCCCCCATTACCTCAGAGTCAAACCTTGGTCAAAGATCATCAAAGTGTTGAGAAACTTCTAATCCTGAATGCATATACCAATAAATCAGAATAAAACCTTGGGAAAAACACATTGAAAGAGTTCAGAGACTTCTCATCTGAACGCTGACCTCAAAAACCTTCAGATTCAATCCTTAGAACATACAATGAATTAAAACGTCTCCCACTCCCTGAACACAGAACCTCAAATACTTCTGATTCAAAACTTGGAACAAAGACCTACAAAGAATTTAGAGACTGCACACCCTCAACACAAACCCCCAAATGCCACACACTCAAATTTTAGAACACAGATCCTCAAAGAGTTCAGAGGTCTCACATTTCAAACACAGACCCTGAACACCTCAGACTCCAACCTTAGAACACAGACTCTACAGTGTTCTGCAGTCTCACAACCTGAAAAAACATCTCCAAATACCTCAGACACAATATTTGGAACTCAGGCCCTCAAAGAGTTCATAGACCTCATATCTAGAATGTGAATTTCCCAATACCTCAGGCTCAAACTTTGTGACAAAACTCTCAAGGAGATCAGAAACCTAAAAACCCAAACATAGATCCCCTCAACTATCTGAGATTGAAACTTGGGTCATCAAACCTTAATGAGTTCAGAGACTTCCCTGACTGAACACAGACTCCAAATATCTCACATTCGAACTTTAAACCACAGATCTAAAAGATTTATGAGTGCTTATGCCTTGAACACAGACCCTGACACCAGAGACTCGAAACATGGAACATAGATGCTCAAAGGGCTTAGAGACCTGACATCTTAAACACAGACCTGAAAATGCATCAATTTGAAATCTGAAGACACAGACCTCAAAGACTTCAAAAATGACTTTAAAGATGATCCCCAAATACCCCAGAGTCAATTCTAAGAAAAAGACCTCCAAGGAATCAGAGACCTCACACCTTGTACACACACCCTCAAAGACCTCAGACTCTGACCTTGCAACACAGACCCTCAACTGAGATCAGAGACCTCACATCCTAAAAACAGATCCCCAAATATATCAGTCAAATCAGAGACTTCCAAAGGGTTCAGGGACATCACAGTCTAAACACAGATTGTCAAATACCCCAGACTCAAATCTTGGAACACCGGTCTTTGAAAAATTCCAAAGCGTTCCCCAAATGTACATCCTAACATAGGTCTGCAAATACATGAGACCTCACACCCTAACATAGGTCTGCAAATACATCAAGCTCAGATTCTTAGGACATAGACCCTCGAAGAGGTCAAAGACCTCACACTCTGTGAAAAGACCCCTACATACCTCAGACTCAATCCTGCAAAAAAAAAGAACTTCAAAGAGTCAGAGTCTCACTCTTAACACATACCTCCAAATACCTCAGATCTTGTGACAGAGAGGCTTAAAGAGTTTAGAGCTCTTACATCCTGAATACAGATGCCCAAACAGCTCAGATTCAAAATTCGTATGGCAGGCCCTTAGTGATTTCAGAGACCTCACATCCTAAATACAGATTCCCTAAATATATTAATTAAAACTTTAATATACAGAACTTGAAAGAGCTCAGAAATCACAGTCTAAACACAGACTCCCAAACTTCAGACTCAAACCCTGGGACACAGAACCTCAAAAAGATCAGGGTCTCACATCCTGAACTAAGATATCAAAAAACTCATTAGCAAATTTAGGATACAGACCCTCAAGGAGTTAGAGATCTCTCACTTCAAACACCTCAGATTAAAACCTTGAAAAATAAACCCTCAATGAGTTCATAGAGTACATACCCTTAACACAGAATCCAAAATACTTCAGACTCATACATTGATAGACAGATTCTTAACGAGATAAGGGACCTTACACCCTGAATTCAGAACCCCAAATGCGTAAGATTCAGTCGTGGAACACAGATATGCAAAGATTTCAGAGACCTCACAATCTGGACACAGACCCTAAATAATTCACACCCAAACCTTGGGACACAGCCCTCTAAAATTTCAGACCTAATGTGCTGAACCCAGATCCCCAAATATCTTAGGCTCAACCCTTGGGAAATAGACTTTATAAATTTCACATACCTCACAGCTTGAACAATGACAACCAATACCTCCAACTCAACACAGGCTCTATAAGATTTCAGAGACTTCCTAGCCGGAATACAAATCCCCAAATACCACTGACTCAACACTTGGAACACAGCCCATCAAAGAGTTCAGAGACCTCACATTTTGGCTACACACCCCCAAGAGCTCACACTCAAACCTGAAACACATACACTCTAAAATTCAGAGATGTCACACCTGAACACATACTCCCCATTACCTCAGAAAATATAGAACTCAGATCCTCAAGGTGTTCAGAGACCTAACACTCTGCACAGTGACCCTGAAACACATCAGACTAAAATCTTGAAATACAGACAATGATTATAGAAACTGAATGCACTGAACACAGACCTCCCAATACCTCAGACTCAAACATGGAACACAGATCATCAATGTGTTCGGAGATCTCAAATCATGAACTCACACCCCTACACATCAGAATCAAACCCTGGGACAAACACCCTCAAAGAGGTCAGAGATCTCTCATCCTGACCACAAACCCCCAAATACTTCAGGTTCAAACCTTGGAGCATAGCCAATAAGTTCACACACATCTCACTTCTTGAAAACAGACCTGCAAATATCTGATTCACATGCTGGAATACAGGCCCTCAAAGAATTCAGAAACTTAACATCCTAAACATAAATCCCCAAATGCCACAAACTCAAATTTTGGCACATGGACACCCTAAGAGTTCAGAAAACTCACACCTTGAGCAAAGAGCCAAAAGACCTCAGAAGAAAACTTAGGACATAAACTCTCAAAAATTTCAAAGACCTCTCACCTTGAACACTGACTCAGACACCTCAGATTCCAACCCGGGAGTATAGACTCTGAAAGAGTTCTGTGACCACTCAATCTGTTCATACACCTCCAAACACCACACAACCAATATCTGGAAGCCAATCCTCAAGTGTTCATAGTCCTCAGATCCAGAACACAACCTTGCAAACATTTCAGACTCAAATGTTGTGACACAAAGCCTGAAAGAATTCAGAAGACCTTGTAACTGAACACAGACCACAAACAACTCAGATTCAAATTTTGGTCACAGTCCCTCACAAGTTAAGAGACCTCACTCTTGCTCATCGTACCCATATACCTCATATTCAAATATGAAAGCACAGACCCTAAAGATTTGTGAATGCTTACACCCTAAATACAAACCCAAATACCTCAAACTCAAACTTAGGAACACAAACTCTCAATAAGTTCAAAGACTTTACTCAGACCACAAATACTTCAGACTTAATTCTATGGAAAAAAAAGAACTTCAAAGAGTTCAGAGACCTCATGCTCTGGACCTGGACCCCAAAATACTTCAGATTCAAACCTTGGAGCATAGACACTTAATAAATTAACACTCCTCTCACTCCACGAATACAGTCCTGCAAATACCTCACAGTCAAACCCTGAAACACAGGTCCTCAAATAAGTCAGAGGCTTCACACTATAAATATAAATTCCCAAACACCACAAACTCAAATGTTGGAACATAGAACCCCAAAGAGTTTAGAGACCTCATACCCTGAAGAGAGACACTAAAACCTCTGAAGCAAACTTAGGACAAAAACCCTAAAAGAGTTCACAGACTTCGCACTCTGAACACTGACCCAAATACCTCAGACGCTAACCTTGGAACACAGAGCCTGAAAGAGTTCTGCACCCTGCAACTTGAATACACACCTCAAAATATCTCAAGTGCAATATTTGCAATGCAGACCTTCTAGAGTTCATAGACCTCACACCCAGAATAGGAATTACCAAACACCTCAGACTCCAACCTTGTGACACAAATCTTCAAAGAATTCAGAGATCTCACACCCTAAACCTAGAACCCATATGCCTCATATTTAGATATTAAAACACAGACCCTAAAATATTTGTAAATGCTTATTGTGAATACAGACCCCAAACACCTCAGACTCAAACCTTGAAACACATACCCTCAATGATTTCAGAGACCAAAACCCTAAACGAAGAACCACAAATACAACAAACTCAGAATTTTACGTCACAGACTCTCAAAGAGTTCAAGACCTCAAACTCTAAACACAGAACATGAAATACATCAGACTCAACCCTATGAAATGAAAGACCTTCAAAAATTCAGCGATCTCACACTCTGAACACAGACCCCGAAACAACTTACATTCGAACATTGGAGCACACTTAATTAGTTCAGAGTCCTCTCACTCCATGCTCAGAGACCCCCAAACACATCTGATTCTAAAGTTGGATCACAGGCCCTCAAAAATTTCAGAGATTTCACATCCTGAAGATAGATACCTAAAAACCACACACACAAATCTTGGAGCACTGATCCTCTAAAGTCTAGAGACTTCACACTCTGAACCTACGATACCAAAAGAAACTTCAGAAGCAAACTTAGGAAACAAACCCTCAAAGAGGTCAGACACCTCTCCAACCTTGAAAAGAAACCCCAAATACCTCAGACTACAACCTTGGAATACATACCATGAGAGTGTTCTGCATCATCACAACCTGAACATGTACCTCCAAATACTAGGGATTCAATTTGGAACCCAGACCTTCAGTGAATTCATAGACCTCATACCCAGTACATGACCTTACAAATACCTGAGCCTCCAACCTTGGGCCACAGACCTTCAGCGAATTCAGAGAACTTACTTCTTTCAAAAATAACCCACATATGTCATATAAACATTAAAACACAGACCCTAAAAGATTTGTAAGTGCTTACACTCAGAACACAGATATAAAACACCTCAAATCTTGGAACACAGACCCTCAAAGATTTCACAAAACTAAAACTCTAAACGCAGATGTGCAAATACATCAACTTCATTATCATAGGACATAGACCCTCATAGACTTCAAAGACCTTACATTCCAAATATAGTTGTGTGAATACTTCAGACTTAATACTATTAAAAAAAAAATCTTCAAAGAGTCAGATACTTCATACCCTGAACATGTAGCTCCAAACACCTAAGACCTTTACCTGGAAACACAGACCCTCAAAGAGTTCAGAAATCTCATACCCTGAATACAGACCCCAGAAGCTCAGATTCAAAATATATACCAAAGATCCTCAGTGATTTCAGAGCCCTCACACTCTAAACACAAATCCCTAAATATATCAATTAAAACTTTAAGACACAGACCCTCAAAGTTCAGAGACATCACATTCTAAACACAAAGTCCCAAATACCTCAGATTCAAACGTTGGATCACAGAATCTCAAAAAAAAAAAAAAAAAAAAAACAAAGACCTCATGCCCTGGAGTTAGATACCAAATAACATAGAAACAAACTTAGGACACAACCCCTCAAAGAGTTCAGAGACTTCACATCTTGAACACTTGCTCTAAATACCTTAGATAAAAACTTTGAAAAATAGACCCTCAGTGAGTTCAGAGACTTCTCATCCTAAACACTGACCCCGAAATATTTCATACTCAGACAATGGAAGACAAACCCTCAATGATATCACAGTCTTCTAACCCTGAATACAGAACCTCAAATCTCAGATTCGGCCTTGGAACACGGATAGAGAAAATATGAAAACACAGACACTAAAAGAGTTGTGAGGTTTACAACCTAAATACTGACCCCAAATACCAGAGACTCAAATTAGGAACATAGACCTTTAAAGGTTTCAGAGTACTCACACCCTGAACACAGACCTACAAATATACCAGACTTGACCCTTAGTACCCAGATCCTCATAGAAGTCAAAGAATTTACATTCTAAACCCAGAACCCAATACCTCAGACTCAATCCTGTGTAAAAAGTACTTCAACAAGTCAGAGGCTTCACATTCTGTACAAACACTGCGAAATATCTCAAACTCCAACCTCGAAAGACAGACCCTCAAAGATTTTGGTGCTCACCCACCCTGAATATAAACTTCCAAAAAGCTCAGATTCAAAATCTATACCAAAGACCTTCAATGATTTCACAGCCCTCACACGCTAGACACAGATCCCCACATACATCAGTTAAAAATTTAAGACACAGACCCTCAGTGAGTTGTGAGACATCACTTTCTAAATAGAGTTCCAAACACCTCAGACTTACACCTCAGGATACCGCACCTCAAAAAAGATCTCTGAACTCACACACCAAATAACATGGAAGCGATCTTAGGACACAAACCCTCAAAGGGTTCAGAGACCTCATACCCTGAACACTTTCCCCAAATACCTCAGACTGAAACTTTGAAAAATAGACCTTCAATGAGTTCAGAGACTTCTTACTCTGAACACTTAGTCCAAAATACTTCATAATCAAAAACGGGAGACAAACCCGCAGTGATAACACAGACTTCGCAGCTTAAAATCAGAACCCCAAATCCCTCAGATTCAGCTGTGGAACATAGACAGTGAATGATTTCACAGACCTCACATCTGAACAAAGACCATAAACATCTCCCACTCAAGCTCCAGAGACCTCACATTGTTTTTTTAAATAAATTTATTTATTTATTTTTGGCTGCGTTGGGTCTTTGTTGCTGCACG
Organism: Balaenoptera ricei; assembly: GCF_028023285.1. Taxonomy (NCBI): domain Eukaryota; kingdom Metazoa; phylum Chordata; class Mammalia; order Artiodactyla; family Balaenopteridae; genus Balaenoptera; species Balaenoptera ricei. Next base: position 44,845,307 of record NC_082660.1, read on the forward strand.
CCGGCTTTCTCTAGCTCTGGCGAGCGGGGACTACTCTTCGTTGCGGTGCGCAGGCTTCTCATTGTGGTGGCTTCTCCTGTTGCGGAGCACAGGCTCTAGGTGCACGGGCTTCAGTAGTTGTGGCACGTGGGCTCAGTAGTTGTCTCGTGGGCTCTAGAGCACAGGCTCAGTAGTTGTGGCACATGGGCTTAGTTGCTCCACAGCATGTGAGATCTTCCTGGACCAGGGCTCGAACCCGTGTCCCCTGCATTGGCAGGTGGATTCTTAACCACTGCACCACCAGGGAAGCCCAGAGACCTCACATTTTAAACTCAGACTCCCAAATATCTCAGGATTAACACTTGGGAAACAGACCCCATAAAATTCCTGACAGAGATGTCAGCTTGAGCACTGACACCTAATACCTCCTCCAACTCAAACGTTGGGGCATAGGCAATATAAGGTTTCACAAATTTCATATACCCAACACAAATCTCCTAATACCACAAACTCTACACTTGCAACAGAGACCATCAAAAGATTCAGAGACTTCACACCCTGCTCATAGACTTCCAAACACTTCAGACTCACAGCATGAAAACAGAGATGCTCAATGATTTCAGAGACCTAACGCACAAACCCAGATTCCCTGTAACATCAGACTGAAACCTAGGAAGGTAGATCATCAAAGTGTTTCAGAACCTCTAACTCTGAACTCAAAGCCCCACAGAACACAATCAAACTTTGGTACTAATGCCCTTAAAGCACCAAGAGACCTCATACCCAGATCACAGACCCCCAAATACTTCAGATCAAACCTTGGAGCACAGACAGTTAATAAGTTTGGACACCTCTCACACCCTGATCACAAAACCCCAGGACCACTGAACACAGACCCTCAAAGAATTTGGAGAGCTCACACCCTAAACACTGATCCCCACATACCTCATATTCAAACCTAGGGACACAGGCCTCAACGAGTCCAGAGAATGTGCACACATAACACTGACCTCCAAATGCCTCACATTCAAATCTGACTTTCAAAATTTCAGACACCCTTCTTCCTAAACACGGACCCCCAAATATCTCAGATTTAAACTTTCATAAACCGACAGAGACCCACAAGTACTTCATATTCAAATCTTACAACATAGACCCTCAAAGACTTCAGAGCAAACCTTGGAGCTCAGTAAATAAGTTTGGACACCTATCACACCCTGATCACAGACCCTGAGAACCTCTGATTTTAAACCTTGGAATACAGATCCTCAAAGAGTTCAGAGACTTCACACCCCGAACAGGGATGTATAAAAACTCAGACACAAAAACTTGGAACCCAGAACTTAAAAAGATTCAAGAACCTTACTCTTTGAATGCAGAGCAAAAATACCTCTGAAACTTGGGATCCAAGCTTAAAATTTCAAAGACTTCACAACTTGATCATAGGCCCCCAATTACCTCAGATTCAAACCTTACAATGTAGACCCTGAAAAAAATTCAGAGACCTTACACCTAAACACAGACCAGCAGTTACCTCAGACTCAAACATGTGGACTGACCCTGAAAAATTTCAGAGAACATTAGCATACACCTCAAAGTGTCTAAGACTCAAAACATATAACAAATGCCCTTAGAGAGATAAGAGACCTCATACCTTGAACATGGGCTTCCAAACACCTTGGGCAAAAAACCTGGAACAAAAACCTTCAAAGAATCCATGGATTTCACTTCCTGAACACCGACCCCCAAATACCTTGGATCCAAATGTGGGACTCAGACCTTCTAAAAGTTCAAAGGCCATACACCCTTTGAGCTCAAGCCTCCTAATCCCTAAGACTAAGACCTGGGAACAGAAACTGGAAATCTCAGGGGCCTCAAACCCTGAATACAGACCCTTAAATAACAAACTGAATCCTTGGGACACAGATCCTCTAAAAGTACAGAGGACTTCAGGCCATGAATGCAGAACTCCAAATACATGAAACTTAACTTTTGGAAATGGATCCCCCTAGATTTCAGAGACCTTTCACCCTGAACAGAGACCCACAATGACTTGAGATTCAAACCTCGGCAACATAAATCCTCAAAGACTCCACACTGTGAACACAAACTACTACGTTAGAGTCAAAACCTTGAGTCACAGAACTTACAGAGGTCAGAGAGCTCACACCCTGAACACAGGCCTCCAAACCCCTCAGAATCAAATCTTAGAACAGAGACGCTCAAAGTTTCAGAGGCCTTGCACCCTGACTATGGACCCCCAAATAACTCCAACTGAATCCTTGGGACACAGACCCTTTAAAATTTCACAGACTTCGCACTCTGAAAACAGACCCCAAATACCTCATATTCAAAAGTTGGGACACAGATCCTCTCAAAGTTCAGAGACCTCACATGCCGAACACAGACCCCTGAGTACCTCAGCCTTAAACTTTTGGAAACAGAATCCCATTGATTTCAGACATCTCTCACTGAACAGAGAGAATAAACAGAGCAAGAACAAACTTCAAACTTAGTACAATCCTTACTAGATTAATACTAAATCCTAGGAGAAGTACACATACTAAAATCCTAGGAAAAATAACTGCACTCTTCTCCAAACATACAAAATATTTACTTTAGTATCTACTGTCCTATATAACCTGTCACACTTTCCACATGGAATTATTATGCGTACAAAAAGGCAAGAAACACACAGTCTAAAGAACCAATCATCAGAACCAAACTCAGATATAACACAGATGATGAAATTATCAGACAAAATAATTGTAGCTAATATGTTAAAGGCTCTGATGGAAGTAGGGGTGGGAGGAAAATGTCTTCTCTGGTGTTTTGATTAAGCCTCATTCTTAGGCAAGCACTGTGTGTGTCTTGGTGGAGTGGCCTTTAGAATGTTCCTTTCCTTCCTCCATGGGTAGAGCTTTTCTTCCCCTGTTTGCTTCTCCCAGCTGCATGGGTATCCACCCATGCACTCTGGCTACAGCTTTGATGCCCTGGCTCCTGAAGATGGAAGCTTTTGTTACTTAGGGATGATAGGGAAGATGATAGGCCAAGTTTCCTTGATGGTTTCCATTGCCTTCCCCTAGTTGCAGTAGAATTCTACCAGTGCCTGCAGATTAAGCTTTTATGTTCTGTAAGAGAGATAGGGGAAATGGGTCTGGGGGGATTTTGACAGAGGCTGTTCTCCTCCCCTTGCCAGCACCACAGGGGAACTTTTCTGGATTCTCTTGTGAACCTACTGGTATTCCTAGAGGAAAAGCCTACAAGAGGGTGGGAACCCCACATGGCTGAGTCCCTTGGAATCCCCTGAGAGCTTCACATTCTCATGTGAGCCTCATTCCTGATCTTTGGAGGAAAGCATTCAGTCTTTCAACATAAAATACGATGCTAGTTGTAGATTCTTTTGTAGATACCCTTTACCAAATTCAAGGAGTTTCCTTCTGGTCCTAGTCTGCTGAGAATTTTCATCATGAATGGATGTATTTTGTCAAATGCTTCTACTGCATCAATTGACATGACCATGTGGTTTTCTTTATAGACTATTAATATGGAGGATTACATTGACTGATTTTTGAATATTGAATTAGCCTTGTATTCCTGGAATAAACCTCTTTTAGTTGTGGTGTATTATTCTTCTTATATATTGCTAGATTCAATTTGCTAATATTTTGTTGAGGACTTTTACATTTATGTTCATGACATTCTAACAATCTTAAATGTTTATGTACCTAATAATAGCTAAAACATACATGAAGCTAAAACTGATAGAACTGCAAGGAGAAATAGACAAATCCACAATTATAGTCTGAGATTTCAATATCCCTTTCTCAATAATGGATAGAACATATAGGCAGAATATCAGCAAGGATACAACAGACAATCTGAAAGATACAAACTACCAAGGCTTACTTAAGAATACAAAACCGGAATAACTCTTTATCTAGTAAAGAAATTAAAATTTAGTGAAAATATGTTTGCATAAAGAAAACTCCAAACTCAGACGGCATCACTGGAGAAGTCTACCAAACATTTAAGGAATAAATAATACCAATTCTACACAAATGATTCCAAAATATTGAAGAGGAAAGAATACTTTCCTACTCAACTCATTCTATGAGGCCAGAATTTCCTGGATTCCAAAACCAGCTAAAGACCTTAATAGAAAAGGAAACTACAGATCAATATCCCTCATAAATATAGATGCAAAAATTCTAAACAAGATTTTAACAAACTGACTCTAACAATATGTTCCATCATGACTGAATGGAATTTATCTCAGTAATGCAGGGCTGGTTTAATATTTGAAAAGAAACCAATGAAATTCACCATATTAACAAACTAAAAAAGAAAATACCCATATGATTGTCTCACTGCAGAATGTTTTGCCCTAAGATCAGGAACAAGACAGGGATGTCCACTTTTACCACTTGTATTCAACACTGTACTCGAGGTTCTAGATAGTGTAATCAGGCAAGATAAAGAGATAAAATGCATCCAGATTGGAAATAAAGAAGTAAAACTGTCTATCCACAGATGACATGATCATTTTCATAGAAAGTGTGATTAAATCTAATTAAAAGCTACTAAAACCAACAAGTGAGTCTAGCGAAGTTACAGGAAACAAGCTCAATGTAAAGAAATCAGTTGTATTTCTATATACTAACAATAATCAAAATTGAAATAAAAACCAATTTATAAGAGCATAAAACATGAAATACATAGGAGTAAATCTGACAAAAGAAGTGAAAGATCTGTATACTGAAAACTACAATATATTGCTGAGAGAAATTAAGACCTAAGTCGGACTTCCCTGGTGGTGCAGTGGTTAAGAATCTGCCTGCCAATGCAGGGTACATGGGTTTGAGCCCTGGTCCAGGAAGATCCCACATGCCGCGGAGCAACTAAGCCTGTGCGCCACAACTACTGAGCCTGTGCTCTAGAGCCAGCGAGCCACAACTACTGAGCCCACGTGCCACAACTACTGAAGCCCACGTGCATTAGAGCCCGTGCTCCACAACAAGAGAAGCCACTGCAATGAGAAGCCCACGCACGGTAACAAAGAGTAGCCCCTGCTCGCCGCAACTAGAGAAAAGCCCGCACGCAGAAATGAAGACCCAGTGCAGCCAAAAATAAATAAATTAATTAATTAATAAAAAAAAATTAAGACCTAAGTTAATGGAGAGATTATATCTTGTTCATCGGTCTGAAGATTCCAAATTGTTAATGTGGCAATTCTTCCCAAATTGATCTATAAATTTAATGTACTCTTCATCAAAATCCCAGCAGTTCTTTCTTCTTTTCTTTTTTTGTAGAAGTTGACAAGCTGATTCTAAAATTTATATGGATATGCAAAGGACCTAGATTAGACAAAACAAGATTTCAAGAATTATTATAAAACTATATCACAATAGTGTAGTATTGGCATAAAGACAGAAAAATAGATCAATGGAACAGAGGGTCCAGAAATAAACCCACAAATATACGGACAACTGATTTTTGGCAAAGGCATACAGGCAGGGGCATAAGAGCCAGCAAAGGCCAGCATGACCACGGTACCCTTACCGATTAATTGCCTGACTACTGGGGGATATGTGCCTAAGAGTAAACTCACCTGAGAGAGAAGTCCAAAGGCAGATGAGCTTTCTAGGCCAGGTGAGAAGCCTGAACACCATCAATAAAGACTGAAAGCACAATTAAAATTTTGGGATCAGTTGGCATAGAAAGGCAAACTTGGAGGCTTCTGGATAAGGAGGAGGGAGGAAAAGGGGCAACTCCTTCGGGTGATGGAGCTGTCAAGAACCTTCCTTCCCCTCCACCACTTCAGGTGAATTGCCCAGATATGCCACCACTAAGTAATAGCTATCTGAATACATGTGAGTGTGTGTGCAACAACTAAATGTCCATGTGTAGTATCTGAAGGAGTTTGCAGATTGTTGGAGTCAAAGTTTAAAATCATATACTTTATCAATGAGATTTACATGAATGTTCCTTTGCAATCATGTAAACTTCCTTCATGTTTACCAGGCGGTGATTTAGAAAAATTACCTCACAGAATATTTATATTCACAATCTACTTGTGCACTCATTGTGGTCTGCTGTTGGTCAGGAACACCAAAGAAAAGATCCTCCTTTCACCTGCAGCCTGAGTCTCCAGCCTCAGTGACCTCTGCAGTTGCCAAGCATGTCAGGGCCTGCCAGGTTCCATGACTTAGCTCATTATGTTCCTTCAGGGACTGCTACATCTCGCACACGTGGGTACTTACACCACATCACCTCTCATGGATGGTGGTCATGGGGTTGCTAAGCTTTTCCTTGAGTTAAGGAATTCAAAGGAACCAGCAGTCAGTGATGTAAAGAAACAAGCAAAGGCAATGGGAGCAAAAAGACACAGGTTTAATGCCTGGAATACCTTGCCGAGGGTGTGATGTTGGACAAGTTGGAAATACTCTCAAGCCTCTTTTCGTTTATGTATGATTATTTTTCCTAAAGAAATAATTAAGGAAGTGGGTAGGGAATGATCCATGAGGATGTTTGCTGCAGCATGGATGATAATCTAGAATGAATGTGTGAGACATATATATGTAACTATATGCACTAAAATGGCAGAGAGGTTTTTAATGGATGCTCGAGTTATAAGATTGATTCTATTTTTTTTTAATGCATATTGATTTACTTTGCATCTTGTAATTACCTCTGATATCAGTGATTCTTAATATCGTGGAACCTCTCCCACAATAAGCATACACCACAAACATTTTGTACATAATTTCTTAAGTTCACAGCCCTCCTGAGAGCCTATTCATGGACTTCATTTTCAAAAGTGGCAACGATTTCCAGAAATTGACTAATTTTCTCAGGTACATCCTAGAAATGCCACCTTCTCACTATCTTCCACTTATTTTGTGAGCAAATCAATGTTACCAGTTAAAAACTACCTAGAATACCAATGAGCACTAACATATCTCGCTTGAAAATATTTTATTAAACATTTTTGGATGTTGCTTCCTATCTTTTAAGTATAAAAAAGGCATTTCAATAAAAACAAATATATAATGAAGTCATCTGCCTTTGTGTGAAGAAATATGAATGAACTGTGCATTAAAATTTAAAAGCAACATAGTTCACCGCCAAAACTTTAAATGTCTCAAGAGCACAACAAATTCTGAACACACTAAGATCATGTTGCTACTTCAATATTCTTGGGAATGGTGAGTGATTAGTTGGTCTGTGGTTTAGGATCAGTTTCCGTGCTTGTTTCTTGAGCTTCTTCAACCTCTGAGAGCTTTTCATCATTTTCCAGTGTTTGCTGAAGTTCATGGATGGTACAATGAAGAACATGAAACTGTTTCCTTCTCAATTCTAGCTTATCGTCAACACTTTCTTTAATATGTGAAAGATGCTCTAGTTCTTTTCCCAGAGCCTCTAGTTCCTTTAATGTCTCATGCCTGTCTGGATGACGCTGGATCACTTTTGCCAATGCATCATATTCTTCGCGATTTTTTCGTATTTGTTTTGCTTGAAGAATTTGCTGTCTGCACTCAGCAATTTTTTCATGTGCTCCAGCAATGCTACATTCTATTTCTTTGTACATTTTTTCATAACTTTCCACTTCTCTGAGATTCATATCATACATCCGCGAAGTTTTGCCCATTGAAAATTCACATTGGTACAGTGTGCTCAGCATAAGTTGGTACTGGCTGTATCCCTCTTCCTGGGATCCAGAGTTGCACCATTTAATGAAACGTCTCACTAGTAGATTAATTCTCCGATCATCTCCAGTGCCATCTCCATCAATTAGGAGACGCCTCCGTATGACTTCGTCGTCAGTCAGGGCTTCCATGGCGTGCGCGGCGGTTGGCGGCGGCGCAAGCTGAGGCGGCGGTTGGCGGCGGCGGAGGTCAAACTCCCACAATGCAGCCGGGTAAACAGCCATGGAGGAGGAGGCGGCGGCGCCCGCGGCCGCCCGCGCCGCCGCCGCCGCCGCCGCCGCCGCGGGACCTGCGCTCCGCGCGCTCCGCGAACTCCCCGGGGGCGGCCGCGGCCGGCGCGTGTGGGGCCATAAGATTGATTCTTAATTCTCTTTCCAATTTTACTTTTTATTTTTACTATGAGCATGAATTACTTGAATAATAATGTTAAAGCTTATTATTTATAATAATGCAAATTCAGATACTAGTGTCCATCAGAATAGCAGAAAAAGAACTAATGTTATACCCAACAATTGCAAGGTTGGAAGAAAACAGGACTTCTTGTACGCAAGCTGGAGTGTAAAATGGTTTCTCACTTCTTTGAGTCATCTAGCAATACACATTAAAAACGTTTAAACGTCCACTTTCCTTTCACCTAGCAATTCAATTTCCAGGAATACATCCTAAGAAAGTATGAGAAAAGCATGCCACAGCACAAGTGTAAGATGTTCATTCCAATTTTACTTACAATATTAAAAAGACCATGAACAAATGAACATAAATACATACACATAGTCACGTGTCTGCTTAAAACCATAGAATCACACTAGAGTGTTCTACAGCCTTTTTTGTACTACTTAACTTTAATTAACAGATATTCTATATCAATACATGTTAATTTATCTAATTCTTCATGGGCTGCAAAACTTCCATGGTCTAGTTTTACTGTAATTCATATGAGCAAGTACATTGCTGAACACACAGGCACTTTTGAGTTTTCACTTTTGCAACTGTTGTGTATTTACTGCAGTCTACTTGGATGAATATACCTTTAGGATGAGTTCCAAGAGGCAGATTGCTGGGAAAGGGTGCTTAGTGCATTACTAACTGAGAGACACTGAGAGTATTAGGAGTTCCTCACGAACCTCTAAACCTGCTTCCTCCCCACCATCTAATGGGGTGGGGACGGGTTGCACAAGCTGTTGGGGCTCAACAAAGACACCCCTCATGCACCCTCTACTGCTCTCTCTCTACAAGGCTGGCTGTTGGGATTTCTCCCAACTTCAGGTGAGGGTGATGGTTGCGGGTAGTAACTCTCCCAGGTCTGGCCCATCCCCAGATCCACAGGGCTGGTACCCGAGGCCAGAAGGCCAGAGTACTCCCGACCACCATCGTCTCCCTCTGGAGCACACACCTGTGGTCAGCATGTAACCCTGAATCTTTCCTTCCTCCAGGTATTGGAAATGGGCCGGGTCATCATCCCACCCACCGCACAGCCACAGCTGCCACCTCACCACAGCTTTATCATAGCCTTGTGTCTGTGCGTCCCGTTCACAGCTGGCCCAGGTAGCATTTCCCATATTTCTCCCATTGGGTTTCTGAACAGTCTGCACAGAGCTCACCTTCGGCCCATGCACCACCTGGGCCTTTGACCTTGACACCTGCTCCACTTCACACTGGGCACAGCTGCCAGTTCCCACTCGATAATCATCTCTGTGGCAAATGGATGTACAAAAGGTACATCCTTTTTTTTTCCTGCTAACGTGAGGAAGGGGAGCGTGGAGGGACAGGAGGGGATGCCTTGTGGCCCCCCTCAGGGGACCTAGCAACACCATTATTGCCAAGCGTTAATTCTACCCAGAGTTGGGTGAACTTATACTGGGATTTAAATAATGACAAAGACAGTGACACTGGCCAATTCTTCATGACTGAATTATTTGTAAGGAGCAGGTATCACTTGTGTCATAAAATGAAATGATATCTACAATCATCACAATGATACAAACAAGGGCTTGGGAGTACCCAATTGTCCTTGGTGAGAGAGCGTGCTCTGCACTAATACTACCTGAGGATGAGGTTACCCAGGAAGGCTTGCGGCACTGGGCAAGTCAGGGTTTCTTCTTCAGTTCAGACTGAAAGGACCCCATCTTCCCTCTAACTTCTTCGCAGTGTCCTGGAGAAACTTGATCCTACTCAGAGAACACAGCTGCTGCATATAGACAAAGCCCCAAGGTCAGGGAGCTGGGCTGCAGATAGCCTTTCAAGGAGGTTAGAAGAAATGACTAAGAGCCAATGAAAGTGCTTTGTATGAGGAGAAACAGACTGAGGTTAGCACCCACAGTTTATGCTAATTAAAGACAATGTGAACTCAGTCCTTCTCAATAAATCTTTATTTCATCCACATAAGAATCTGAGTTGTAGAAGTAGCTCCTGATTAGATATTAAAACTGGTTATCCCTGATTGGTGAGATCAAGGAAGAATTATATATTTTTACTTGGCTCTAACTCTATAGCTTGTCTGTATGAGAGGATGGGGAGGAGGGAGGGAGGAAGGGAGGGATGTGGCAATTCTATTTTTGCCACAGGGATCTTTCTAACTCTCAAAGAATATGTGCTTCTCTAAAGGTAACCTGCAGGGCCTGGGAACTGTCCTGGACATGCAAGAACAGAAAAGGGTTTTTTTTTTTGGGGGGGGGGAGGGGTAGGGAAAGGCTGGGCAAACTCCTTCCTGTCCTGCAGGTACCCACCTACCTTTGTTCGCCCAAAGCAGGAGCAGTGGGCTGCTGTCCTCCCCCTCCCCTCCCCTCCCCCCACCCCTTCCCTGACAGCAGAGGACCACACCACCTAGGTGATGTCGAAACCCTTTGAGATGCACCAGGTGCAGAAGACCTACAACCCCGAGGGCTGCATTTTATCTGCTGGGTTACCCTTGGAAAACCAGATGTCTTTGGAGCCCTGGAAGCTCCTGACTTCAGGAAAACAAGGCATATTTACTATCTGAGAGGAGGGTTGGTGGTGTGGTAGTGCTGGTGAACTTCTCCAAAGCCTCCCACTTCCTCTGGGATCATGCTGCACATACGCAATGCTCCATAACCGGCTGTTTCTAGTTAGTAACAATGTGAGCAGCACCACTATGACAGCAAACATTCAGCATTCGTTTTGATGGGCAGCCATATTTCAAATGTGCCTCGGTTTACTTCTATAGCCAGTCCGTGACCATGCTTTTATAAATTAAGCTGCTTTGGAAGTCCCATGTATCTAAATCTTTGTTCACATCCAATATAGTTACCTTAACATAAAGTTCTAGAAGTAGAAATGTTGGGTCACAGGATGTTTTAAGGCTTATGTATTTGGATTTATTAATCCTTTTCTTTACATTTTCTGGATCCCTCTCGTGCTTAAAAATGCCTTTGTACTCTTTCAGACCCTAAAAGCTTTCACTCATCTCTGGGGAGACTAAAGACTCTCATGAGAGCCACTGCAGCAGCCTCACTGAGAGAAGAATTTGGAGAGTTCAATCAGGGCTGGGAACATTCTAGACACAGAAGAAATGAAAGATTTTTGGCGTGGAGAAAGGAAAGACAAAGTCTCTTTTGGGACTGGGAAGCAACACTCTCTTCCAGGCAGGGCGGAGCCTCTACCTGGTCAGAGAGGGCTGCAACCACAGCCCACGTGACACACACATTACTGCGTCTGCGTGTGGGAGTTACCCTGCTTACCTCCGAGGCTTGGGCTTGGCAGGTGGAGACGACTCCGCAGAAGTCGCGTTTAAGTGGCAACGAAAGGTAGGTAGCATTTTCATTCCCTTTCTGATTCTCCACCAGGCTCTCAGCTGTGTCACAGCTGGTGTAAGTGTGAATAGATGTTAATGAGTGTGAGCCAGCGGGATCCGGGTGGGTGGGTGCAGCGCGATACTTGGCCTCCCGGGAGGAAGGTCCTTGAGGTCGTCGTCTTTCTCTCTACAGGCATCGTGGCTATGGCCCTTTGCGGTGGGGCGGAGCAAGGGAGAACAGTGGGCCACAGAGGGGAGAGGGGCAGTTGAAAGTAGAGCGAGGCTTGGGGCCATTACTTGAGGTATCTGAGCCTTGGAGGCACCAGAACTGCAGACAGACCACACATCCGGGACTCCTTGGTCCGTGGTTGGGGAGGGGGAGCGGGGAAACCAGCCCACGCGGCACACGCGAGACGCAGTGCACATGCCCGGGGCTGCGCGCCTTCCCGTCGGCCCTTGTGCGGCGTGTGCGACGGAGTTTGCGTGCGTAGCTGTGAAGGTTGCGTCTTAACAGCTCGGTTCTTTCTGCCTGGTGAAACTCAGCAGGTAGGTCCACAGATCTGTCCTGCCTGGAGTTTAAGTGTGCGTGCGTGTGAGGGGGAGCCAGCGGGCTTCGGGCGGGTCAGGCGGTGCGATCTATGGCCTCTGAGGAGGAGGGTCCTCGAGGTCGTCGTCCTTCTCGCCACAGGCGTCACGGCCACCATAGCTCTCGTCCTGGTGGCAGGAAAGGGAGGGCGGTGGGCGGTGGAGGTCAGGGGGGTCAGATGAAGGTAGAACGAGTCTTGGCGGCGTTATTTGCGGTATCTGGGTCCTGGAGGCCCTGGAACTGCAGACAGAGCACAGAATCCGGAGTCGGCAGTGGGAAGCTGGATGTGGCTGTATATTACAAAATCTCTCCATATTGGAGAGTTCGGGAGTGAAACTGAATCTCTTAAGTCGTACCTTTTTTTTTTTTTTTTTTTTCAATCAAGTACTTGAAGGTCCTTTCTCTGCCAAATTGTCTGTGAGAGAAACAAAGGGGTTTGCTGACAGCCTTATTTGATGTTATTGGCAAGCAGGCAGTTATTATTAATTCAAGACTTACTTTGGAAATCTCACCAGATGTAAAAAAGAATTTGCAGTCAGCATGGTAATAGTCCAGTATAGTCTTTTTAAATTACATTCTCCAGTTCACCATTTTCTGCTTTCAGTGTGAAATATGAGTGGACGGGCAAGATCAAGATCTAGAGGAAGGGGAGATGGTCAAGAGTCTTCCAATACGGTTGAACCTGTGGTTGTGAGTGCTTTAATATCTTACTTCCCTTGGCAGAAATTAATAAAAGAAAATCAAAAAAATTGTTGAACCAATTTAGATCTGTTGTATAAAGGGCTATCTTGCTGAGAATGGTTGAAAAATGAATCTCATGACTGAGACATTGAGCAAGTAGACTTACATTCTGGCATTACCTGGATGTGTATATTGATATGAGCCTGGAAATCGTCTCTGTGACTTCCCTGTTGTGCTTATTAATTAACAAATAACACACAGCCCAGAAAAGATGAAAATGGTTTCCAGAATTATTGGTCCTTGCAGATAACTCCTTTCTTAGATTATTTTCTATATAGGAAGAGTAACTTTATTAAGAGTACTTACGGATAAAGATATAGGAAAAGCCTCTTCAGATTGGTGATTAGTTACGTCCATGTAGTATGTATATTTGTGCCTTCTCTTGTTATAGTATTAATAACAATACTTCTTATTTGCACCTACCCTCTCCCAAGGCCCCAAAACTAGGTGGCAAAAAAGCTCAACAAAAGGAACCACCAACTGAGAATGTGGATATCGAACCTGGACAGGAGAAAGAAGGAGGAACTTCTGTGGCTCAAGGTGAAGGGGGATGGAGAGACAATTTGTATTTCGTTTATGATGTTATACTAGTAACAGGTATGAAGGGTTCCCTGAAAATTGGCTGGAAACCTGTTTGGTAAGGGAAAGGTATAGTTTGCAGCTGACTGCAGTCCCTCTCTGTGATAAGTTTTCCCTCTTTCAGCATTTTACCCACCTATGTTTTAAATTATTTGGCATTCTTGGAAAATACAGTCCTTGCCAAGGCTCTAAATTAGCAAATCAAAGGAAGCAACATTAAATGTAGACAAAATTATACACTTGTTTTCTAGTTAAACTGGATCTTTTTGGAATGTTGTTTTCAGGGTTAAGTCATTGCATCAAAAGTTTGAGCAAACCTAGATATATTCTGGTTAGCTCTTAGATTGTAATTTAAAAATTTTTTCATAATGCAGAGAAATAAAAAATGAAATCCTTTCCTAGTTGCTGTTAAAGTCTTCAATATTTTTGTCTTCCTGAGCCGTAATTTAGTTGTCACATATTCTTTTTAACTTTTTACTTAGAAAAGTTTTTAAAAGTACAGAAAAGTTATAAGAAAGCACAGTGTACTTCTGTATCCTCTTTACCTTGATTCAGCAATTGCTAATATTTTGCCATATAGTGTCCTTGCTTTAGGTATTAACATACATATTATTATTGCCAAACCATTTGAGAGTAAATTTCAAATACAACTCTTTACTCTCTAAGTAATTCAGTAAGTGTCTCCTAAAAACAAGGGTATTCTCTTACATAACCCAGTACAGTGATCAAATTCAGGAAATTTAACATTGAGAAAACACTATTATCTAATATATAGTCAGTTGGTCTAGTAATGTTTTTTATAGCATTATTTTTTCCTGATCCAGGATCCAATCCAAGACTACCCGTTGCATTTAGTTGTCATCTCTCTTTGGATTCCTTTCACCTGGAAGTGTACCTCAATATTTCTTTGTCTTTCTTTGTCCAAAAGATTGACATCTTTTGGAGTCCAAACCAGGTGTTTTGTAAAATGTTCTTCAGTTTGGGTTTGTCTCATCTTGCTATTTTTAAAGACTTTTTTTTCACTCATTTATTGAGGCCTGCTTGGTGGCAGGTGGTGTACTAGGTGCTAAGGATGTAAATACAAATGAGAATGATTTCTGTCTTGAGTTCACAATTTCTATCTTGAGTTTCTCTTGTCAGAGAAATTCACGTAAACAGCTGATCTGATGAAATAAGTGCAATAATAGACATGTATATAGGTTACAAACGTGACAACTAAGTTTGTTTTAAACAGTTTTAGAAAAAAACATGCTTCATAGAGGAGGTAATATATGAGAAACACAACTTCATTTTCTAGCAAAAAACTCTTTAGTGCTCATTGCGTTCTTATGCATCACATTTATTATAATACTAACCTGCAGTGCTTTATTTAATAACATTAATTTATGGTTTACCACTTATATTAATAACTCTCTGTTTATATCAACCTGAATTGGAAGGTGCAAGCCAGGAAATGGGTCTGGAAGAGACTGGGGGTGAGCACGGAGATGACCCTGATGTGAAGGGGAAGATTCCACCTAATCTAGTGCCTGCTAAAATTCCGGAAGCAGGTATGTTATCTATTAAGAATGCAAGTCATGGAGTAGTTGTTTTCTACAATATTTTTATACTTTAATAGCAAATCGCACACACACATTATTTGAAAGGTAGTTCAGACACCAAATGCTTGATTCAAGGACAGTATCAGGAAGAAATGAATTGTCAGGTCCATGTTGTTGAATTATAAAACATGAAAGTATTATTACTTCGGAGTAGAAGTCCTTTAAAACCCAAGGCAAATGATCAAATACTTTTTAAAGTACATAAATTAACGTACCCCAGTGCTAATTGGATATCTAAACAATACAATAGTATTGATGTTTTGTTTTTGAATTTGCCAGAACTGTTTCTCAAAAATCACTATCTTTTAGATGCCAAAAAATAATATGGATCTGTATGTTTTGGCTTTTCCAGGTTGGTTTGTTGTTTTTGAAATTGTGAGCCAGGCTGAGAAATGGTAGTATTTTTCCTCACATTTTAATGTTATATATGATGGTCGTGGCTTAAAACTAGTGTGACCATGTAATTTTTATCATCCAAACTGGGATACTCTTGAGAGTTAAAGGGAGTGCCACTACTGCTTACTCCAGGACAACAGGTGTGAATGGAACAAATGCCACCTTTCTATATATAGGCCACGTAAAGGTTGAGCTGGATCATTGAAGTACTTTTGCACAAAAGAGACAAACCAAATGGAATGCTGTTCTTTGTCTTCTCTTTGAACAGTTCCAAGTATGACATAATTATTTGAACTAATATATGTAATTAGAAGGATACTTAAAGTTGATGCATTTGAATAACACTGGGTTTGCTTGCTTGTTTTGCTTCTTGGAGTTTTTGTTAGGTTGATTTTATTTTAACTGAAATCACTGGCAGTTTTTGCTCTCTACTTAAATTATCTTTAAATAGGCTCATAGGATTTAATTTGTTCTGGGCTTGAGAAATCTATGTTTCTTCATACCACCAAAAAGAATGATGCATTTAAAAAATTAGTGCTCATATGCCTGAAAATGTACATGTAGCATAGAAGCCTGTGCAGTTGTTAGGGTTCTGGTTTTAGTTTCATGTTATAAAACCAAAACTGTAGTGTCCTTTGTGTACCTTTTTTATTGTCTAAGTAAAGTTCTGCTAAGTAATGTACAACTGTTATGTTTATGTTTTAGGTGCTGGACAGTCATAAGTTAAAAAGAAGACAAGCTGAAGCCATAAATGCTGTTGTTATATTGATAATTTGGCTTATTAAATTCTCTCAATAAAGTTTTACAGTTTTCTCGGAAGAAATCATGCACATCTTTGGTTCAGTCTATTCCTAGGAACTTGATACTATTGTAAGTGGTATCTCAAAAGACTCTTCATGTTATGTTTAGAGCTGGTCTGTAGAAGTGCTATTTATTTTTGTATAATGATTTTGTGTCTGGCAACTTTGCTAAACTTATACTAACAGTTTATGTCTACAGTCTTTTGGATTTTCCACATACCCAATCATACTGTATGCAAATAATGACAGTTTTGTTTCTTCCTTTTAAATCTTTTTACCTTTTGTTGCCTTACCTTACGACACTGGCTGGACCCTTTCAGTACAGTGTTGAATAGAAGCGATGATAGTAGACATCTTTGTCATATTCCTGACCTCAAAGGGAAAACTTTCAACATTTCACTATGATGTACACTACAGGTTTTTATTAGATATCTTCTATTAGATTAAGGAAGTTCCTTTTTATTCCTAGTTTGCTAAGAGTACTTACCATGAATATTTGTTGAATTTTATCAGCACTCATTCCTCATCTCTTGAGGCGATCTTACGATGTTTCTCCATTAATCTGTTAATGTGGCATTCCTAGAAAAAAAACCAATTTGAGTCATGATATATTGTCCTTTTTCTGTATCGTTGGATTCCGTTTCCTAATGTTTTGTTTAGGATTTTTGCATCTTTGTTTATGAGTTATAGATTGGCCCATAATTTTTTAATGTGCTCTCCATATTGCTTTTTTAAATTAATTAATTAATTAATTTGGCTGCACCGGGTCTTAGTTGTGGCACGTGGGGTCTTTAGTTGTGGCATGCAGTATTTAGTTCCCTGACCAGGGATCAAACCTGGGCCCCCTGCATTGGGAGCACAGAGTCTTAACCACTGGACTACCAGGGAAGTCCCTCCATATTGAGTTTTGATATCAAGGGTTATTCTAGCTTTATAAAGTGAGTTGATGTAGATAGCTTCTTTTTCTATTTCCTGGTAGAATTCATCTAACATTGGAAATATTTCTTAAATGTTTGATAGAATTTGTCAGTGAGGCCATCTGGGCCTGGAGTTCTCTTTTTAGGACAGTTTTTAATTAATGAGTCGATATCTTATTTTCTATTCTTCAGTCAGTTTGGGTAAGTTTTATTTGTATAGGATTTTGGCTTTGTTATCTAAATTTTCATTACACGAAGTTGTCCATAATATCCTCTCATTATCCTCTTAATGTCTGCAGAATCTGTAACGATACTGCCATTTTCATTCTTAGTACTGATAAATTGTGCCTTCTCTCTTGCATTTTAAATCAGCCTCCCCAGAGGTTTACTGATTTTTTTTCTAGTCTTTTCAAAATAAAACCAATTTTTGGCTATGCTGACCCTATTCTGTTTCATTTCTCACCTTTATTATTTCTTTTCTTCTTTCTCTATTTAATCTGCTGTTCTTTTTCTAACTCCTTAAGATGTTTGGCTCATTAATTTTCAGCCTTTTAAAGATATACTTTAAAATTATAATATTCTCTCTAAATAGGGCTTTAGCTTCATCTCACAAGTTTTGATATGTAGTATTTTTGTTACTCAACTCAAAGTATGTTCTAATTTTCATTCTGATTTCTTTGGACTTTGGATTACTTCTAAGTGTATTTCTTAACTTTTAAACATTGAGCACTTTCTAACTTTTTGTTATGCAGCACAAATAACTGATATAACTGTTCAGAAGAGATACAGCTAAAACATAAGAATTCAGAAAAGTTGAAAATAAAAGGATGGGCAAATGATATTCTACACAGAATACCTAAAAATAGGCTTTGAGATAAATAGGCATTTCTAGAAATAAGGGACACCTCATATAGAAAAATTGAATTTATCAGGAAGATTTAACAGTTTTAAATAGGACCCTAATAGCATGGCTTCAAAATGTGATGGAAAAATTGGCAAAACCACAAGGAGATATCAGTAAGGATATGTAAGATTTGTACGTCATAATTAACAAATTTTAGCTAATGGAAATATATAAAACTGTATTCAACAACATATTCAATACATACTCCTTTCAGTGCAATTATGTGTGAGAGGATATACACTGTATTTCAGTTCTTTGGAATTTGTTGAGATGTGTTTTATGACCCAGCATATGGTCAATTTTTGTAAAAAATTCCATACGTGCTTGAAAAGAATGTGTATTCAGTTGTTGAATGTGAGTGGTATACTCTGCCTAACTTCATGTTCCTATCCTGCACCTGCACCTCACAAGATTTTAGTGCTATGGTCCCCTTACCCTGAGAAGGCAAGGAACCCTTGGGCAATGGCTCAAGTCTTGCTGCCTTCCTCAGCCTCCACTTGGCCTATAGGAAACTAGTTCATTCTTGCCATACCCACATAGTGGTAGTAGAGCATGTTCCTAGGCTGTGGTTTCTTTTCTCCCAGCTGTCACTGGCAGCTCTACAAGCCTTTCTCTCTGAAACTTCTCTAGGCAAAAAGCAGGTTCCTGTTTCCAGGGGATATACTTCAAGCTCTAAAAACTTGGTCATCACATTTCATTCTGGTTGCAGCACTAGAATGGGTTTCTGATTTTCTACAACGCAGTGAGCATACAGCTGGTGGGATGCCAGCCTTCCCTTTTAAATATATTTCAAGTGTCTTTGAGTGTATCTCTTGGATCCCAATTCATTTGGTTTCAAATAGGGAGGGTAATTTACCCTCCCTCCAACTTAGTGTAGAGAGGATTCATTTCACATCAGCCCTCACTAAGTTGACAACTCACAATTTAGGTATTTTATTTCAACAAATCCCTGTTTAAGGACTTTTCAAACTTCTACTCGTCTTTATGTAGACTGGCTAGGCTAGCAAGGTGAGGAGACGTATCATCTGCTCTTTAAAATGTGTTACTTATTGCCTATTGTCTTGTTGTCCTGTTGTCAGTAGGCATTTGGATATAATGAATTTAGTAACTTTGAAATTCATTAAGGTTATAGATAGCATTTGAAGCCATGAGTCCACAGGAACTCACCTAGGGAGAGATTACATAGAGAGAATAGAGCCACGGGCAGGGCCTTGGAGCACTCTACAAAAGGTAGAACCTACAAAGAAAAGGATTGAGAAAAAGGACCGCCAGAGAGGTAGGAAGAAACTAGGTGAGGTATCAAAATCTAAAGGAAATAAAGTGTTTAAGGGAATAATAAATGGTCAACAATTTGAAATGCTGGCGAGAGGTCATGCAATAAAGGTGTAAGGAAATTTATGGTTAGTTTGGCAAGACATATCACCAGAGACCTTGATAAGAGCCATCTTAGTGGGAGTTATAGAGAGAAAAGCCTGACTGAAGAGGATTAAGTGAGAATGGGAGGTGAGCAAGTGGAGATAGTCATCATAGAAATGTATTTTTTATTGAGGTACAGTTGATGTACAATGTAAGTTTGAGGTGTACAACATAGTGATTGACGATTTTTAAAGGTTGAACTCTGTTTATAGTTATTATAAAATATTGGCTATATTCCCTGTGCTGTACAATATATCCTTGTAGCTTATTTATCTTATCCATAGTAATCGGCACCTTTTAATCTCCTACCCCTATCTTGCCCCTTCCCACTTCCCTCTCCCACTGGTAACCATTAGTTCTCTGTGTCTGTGAGTCTGTTTCTGTTTTGTTATATTCACTAGTTTGTTGTATTTTTTAGATTCCAACTATAAGTGATATCATACAGCATTTGTCTTTCTCTGTCTGACTTATTTCACTAAGAAGAATACCCTCCAAGTCCATCCATGTTGCTGCAAATGACATTATTTCGTTCTTTTTTATGGCTGAGTAATATTCCATTGTAATTATATACCACATCTTCTTTATCCATTCATCTGTTGATGGACACTTAGTTTGCTTCTGTATCTTAGCTATTGTAAATAATACTACTATAAACATTGGGGTGCATGTGTCTTTTCTAATTAGTGTTTTCATTTTTCTCTGTTAAATACCCAAGAGTAGGATTGCTGGATCATATGGTAGGTCTGTTTTTAGTTTTTTGAGGAGCCTCCATACTGTTTTCCGTAATGGCTGCACCAATTTACATTCTCACCAACAGTGAAAGAGGGTTCCTTTTTCTCCACATCCTTGCCAACATTTGTTATTTGTGATCTTTTTGATGATAGTCATTCTGATAGGTGTGAGTTAATAGCTCATTGTTTTGATTTGCATTTCTCTAATAATTAGTGATGTTGAGCATCTTTTCATGTGCCTGTTACAAATCTGTAGGTCTTCTTTGGAGAAATGTCTATTTAGATCTTCTGCTCATTTTTTAATTGGGTTATTTCTTTTTTTGATGTTGAGTTGTATGAGCTGTTTATATATTTTGGATATTAATTCCTTATCAGTCATATCATTTGCAAATATTTTCTCCCATTCAGTAGGTTGTCTTTTGGTTTTGTTGATGTTATAGAAATGTATTTTGAGGAGCTTTGATGGTAAAGAAGAAGGAAATGGAAGTTTAGCTGGGAGGCTGGCACAAGGTCAAGGGGGGATTATTTTTTGGTAGAGTGATATTAAGGCATGTTTGTGTGCTGGTGAGAATGGTCCAGTAGAGGATGGAAGGATAAGGCCGTAGGGGAGGGATCCAAGCACGATTGGAGGGGGTGGCTTTGGATAGGAACAGGACACCTTTCCACAGTAACATGAAGGCTATGTAAATTTCTCTGAGTAGAGGAATGGGTAAGATTAGAAAGCAGACAGGAGGACTTCTACTTTTTCCTTTATACCCTGTTATGATTTTTGAATTTTGACCATGATTATATTTGCTTTTCTAAAGTAATAAAGATCTTTTATTAAATTTAAAATACTTTCGGAGAGAAGCTTGTGGTCACTTACTTTGCAGCCATCTTGTGTTCTGAGGTGCACATGAACCCCTATCAGGGGAAGCAGGAGCTCTCATTTGATTCCCCTCCTTGGCCAGGGTACAGCCAGGCCTGAAGACATTCTGCCAGGGTCACATTAAGATCCTTAGAGGCTCTGAGGCTCAGAAAGATTATGGAGTGCTCTCATTTACACTTGCCATGTATCAATACATTTCATGATAAAAATTGATGGTAAAGTTTTTATATTTCACCCATGATGTTGATTTTGCTGTTTCTTTGAATATCAAATTCAAGTATCAAATGTTTCTAACAATCTCTTTCTCATTGCTGGGAGCCCCCTTCCTGCTGGTGAGCTAAACACTTGCTTAGTTGGTCTTTAGGGTAACCTAGCACTGATATTGGTCCTTCCTTCAGGTTTTTACCCCTCCCAGTCCATCACCACGCACTGGATTGCTGTAAGATACAAGGAAACCTAATATAACCTGGATGCTATGCTCAGTTTCCGTATCTGTCCTCTGGGGGCAGGAGAGAAATGCCAGATGGATGGGAAGAGTCCATTAAACTGGTGCCTCATGAAAGCAGGGAACCAATTTTAGTGTTTCGTTGCAGGCCACAAAGGGCAGGCATTTGTTGGAAAGATGCTGGGGTGCTTCAAGAAATTGAAGCAAGAGTAGGCTTAGGAAGGGGAGGCACCAGGGCAGCTCTTGGGACCTCAGCTGTGGTGGTTCTGTCCCTCTTGACCTGGTGTGTGAAAAAAACCCCCCGAGCATGGAGGATATGGCACCCCCTGTCTGTCTACCTCACCTGAGGAGTGGCAACCCTCCCGGCACTCTGGGAGTACCAGTACAGAGGCAACCTGCTGGGGACCAGCATCCTATCCTCCTTCGGGGCTCCTGATTCCTGACAACCACCTCCTGCTGCTGACCCCAGGAGGTCTAGGCACTTCCCCCTACCTGGAGGAAGGGGCCAGGTGGAGGGGTGATATCCCCCGCTAACCAGGGAGAACTCTGCCACGATGTAATCAGGCAGCACAGCCCCACGGGCCGGGCAGTGCAGCGTGTACTGGGCCAAGGCCAGCTATCACCAGGACTCAGGGGCCAGAGTCTTCCTGGAACACAGTCTCCCTGACTCTCGAGCACGGGCTATCTGCTTCTCCTGAGCCTTGTGCTTGACGCCTGCCCTGGGCTGCACTCCCCGGGACCAGCACCTGCGGTCGCTTCCCAACATCCCCCAGCTGCCCAAGACCTAAGCCGCTTGTTCTGGGCTCAGTCTTCGTGGGCCCCTTGGTGCCGCTGCCCACTGCCAGCAGCTCCCAGCGCAGCAGCGCCTCCCAGACGCGTGGCCGCCCACTGCCCCCACCGGTAGCTCCACAGATGGAAAAGCTGCTTTCCCGCCCCTCCCACCTGCTGCCCGCCCCGGGTCTCTGCTAGGGCTTGAGGGTCTTGGGACGGTGTCCTGTAGTTCAGGCCCCTCTCTCAGCCGTAGGGGAGATGGCAGCAGTAGGCATGGCCTTGTTGTGCCTCGTTCCTCCCACTGCTCCCGGGGCGGCTCGGCGTCTGCTGGGCCAAAAGGCCGGCTGCCAAACCCTCAGCCCACCCTTGGCCTTGGGAGCCCGAGGAGAAGGTGACGAGGAGGCGAGGAGCAGGCACAGACTGTGCAGAGCGCCGATAAGATGGGCGTGGGACATGCCTCCTCGGGCCCGGTGGCCTTGGGAGCTCTGCCCCTCTGCATCTGGGGTCCAGGCCTGTCCCAGAATGGAGCTGGGGCTTCATCCTTATGGGGCAGAGCAGAACCTGGGGTGGGCGGGGAGCCTGGGACGGGGATGGGGACACGCTCAGTCTCAGAGATGATGGCCTATCACAGCTTCTGCCAGCGCTCCTCAGGACCCGGCCTCTGGGGGGCCATTTCCCAGCCCCAGGGGCGTTTCTGGACTTGGCTACCCTTCCGTCCCTGGCCCCGCAGGGCTGGGGGAGGAGACATGGATGAAGGGAAGTACAGGGGAGGAAAATCAGGGTTGTATAAGGGGGCACAAAGCCTGTACTCCCGGAATACCGCATGAGATGCAAGGTAATCTCTCCCTAGAGGCCTTTGGTGAAGTGCAGTGGACAGTGCCCTGAATGAGAATCAAAAGAACTGAGTTGGCTTGTGGTTCTACTTAAAAGCTATGTGTCTCCCTGTAATATGCAGATGATCCTCTTTGAGTGTCAGCTTTCTTGCCTGTAAACTGGAGATAATTCCTACCTCACAGGGATTCCACAGAGATTAAATGAGATGAATAAATGGCAGGGTGCAAAGGAAAGAGCTAGGCCTGTTCTAAAGGCACAGCGAATGTTGGTTGTATCCAAACGTGAATTTTTCTAGGACCAGGGATAGAGGCCCGACTACACTAGAAGTGAGGGCCAGCCACTTGTGATCCACTCACAGACTTGCCTCACACCCCATCACATCTCCCCACACCCTGCTGCCTGTCAACTCCCTTCCTCTCCAATACTCACTGTCACCTGGGGCTCTAGCACACCAGACCACACTACTTGCTCTCTAGTGCACAGGGGAGTGCAGCCAGTGTCACACCCGAGGCCCTCAGGAACAGTGGCCTTAGCCTGCATCTGATGTCCAAGATGAAGTGCTAAGCAGAGATATATGCTGTAGAGCAGTGTGTGGGATATGGTTCCTGTATGTGTGTGTGCAGGATATACATATAAAATATGCTTGCATATTCATTGTATATGATTACGGAAGAGTACACACTTTTCATTTCTATGTAAATTTATGGACAAGAACACAAGAAACTGTTAACAGTAGTTATCACTAGGCAGTGGAACTGGGGTGGTGGGAAGGGAGAAGAGGAGAGTTTAAAAATTCTTACCAATCATTATCATTTGAATATTTTTACTATGAGCATGTGTTACTTTTATAATAAAGAAAACTTTAAATCAAAAGATATAGATGATAAATTGATCTGTAAATACAGATGATAGAAAATGGATATAGATAAATGATATATAGATATCTGCGTACCTGTTTCCTCACATGTGAAATGGTACCTATTTCACAGCATTACTGTGAGGGGTAAATGACTAAATGCATTCAACCCCTTGGAACAGTTGCTGGCACACACTAGGTGCTCAATAAATGTTCTCTTTGGTGCAATAATGATGCGGAGGAAGACAGGATGGCTGGATGTGATAATCTCTTTTGCCACCTTGTGGTCAGTGTATGTCATGCAGGAATGTCAATGCCAATAAGAAGCATCTTTTCAACCCTTTGGGTAGGTGAGTGTATGAGTTCTGGCCTTAGTGAGGGTGGCGGACCTATGACTTTTCAAATTGAAAAAGAGTATAAACAAACAAACAAACAACTTTCTAAATAGGTAGCTAGATGAGACTTATTGTCCTCTCCTCATTGCTTCCCATTTGGATTCCCAGCCCTGAAAGTGTCGATGAGAAATAGCGCATTGACTGGTTTTCTGTTCGTTTTCAAGCCTCTCTTTATCCATCAGCCTTCTTAGTTGCAAGCGACAGAACCCATTCTAGCTTCTTTAGGTAGAAAAGGGATTTTTTTAAACTGCTATTAGGTAGAGCACAAGGAAATCTCCAACAGGTGAGAGTATCTGGCTTGGGGGCTAGGCAGTCAGAAGTTGGTGCAATCCACCTCCTCTGGGGACAGGTACTGCTGAGGCTGAACCCAGGACTGTGCCATTGGAACATCTACTACAGTTGCTTGTGAAAACTCGGCATCTCTCAGCCATGCTCTACCATTTCACCAGGCATGGATTCCACTGGATGATTGTCTCCTTACTTGCTTCTCTCTCCTGACCCAAAGTCTTTTTAAAAAAATTTTATTGAAGAATAGTTCACTTACAACATTGTGTTAGTTTCTGGTGTACAGCAAAGTGATTCAGTTATACATATATGTATTCTTTTTTATATTCTTTTCCATTATGGTTTATCACAGGATATTGAATATAGTTCCCTGTGCTATACAGTAGGACCTTGTTGTTTATCTATTTTATATATAGTTTGCATCTGCTAATCCCAAACTCCCAATCCTTCCCTCTCCCACCCCTCCCCCTTGGCAACCACAAGTCTGTTCTCTATGTCTGTGAGTCTGTTTCTGTTTCTTAGATAAGTTCATTTGTGTCATATTTTAGATTCCACATGTAAGTGATATCATGTGGTATTTGTCTTACTCTTTCTGACTTACTTCACTTAGTATGATAATCTCTAGCTGACCTGAAGTCTTTTTTTTTTTTTTTTTTTTTTAGCTGCGTTGGGTTTTTGTTGCTGCGCACGGGCTTTCTCTAGTTGCGGTGAGCAGGGGCTACTCTTCGTTGCGGTGTGTGGGCTTCTCATTGCGGTGGCTTCTCTTGTTGCGGAGCATGGGCTCCAGGCACGTGGACTTCCGTAGTTGAAGCACTCGGGCTCAGTAGTTGCGACACACGGGCCCTAGAGCATGTGGGCTTCAGTAGTTGCAGCACGTGGGAGCAGTAGTTGTGGCGTGGGGGCTCAGTAGTTGTGGCTCACAGGCCCTAGAGTGTGCAGGCTCAGTAGTTGTGGCACACAGGCTTAGTTGCTCCGTGGCATGTGGGATCTTCCTGGCCCAGGGATCAAACCCGCGTCCCCTGCATCGGCAGGCGGATTCTTAACCACTGTGCCACCAGGGAAGTCCTGACCTGAAGTCTTGATGGGGAACATCTGATCGGTGGAGCCCAGGGCTCACACCTCTCCCTCGGCTGACTTCTGGTTTCCACCTTACGGAGGCAGAACTCTTAGTGTGGGGATTCTGCAAATTTAGAAAGGCTTTTCAGAAGAGACTGGTGTTAGGGCAGGGGGTGATGCTCTGTCCCTAGGGAGAAGATATTGAGTGTGTGTACTTCAGAAACCCATGTCCCTTCCTGTCTAGCAACAGGTTCTAGATATGGTCCAGACACTACCAGGAATTTAGGTCTGCCCGAGTCTGTGGTCAGAGTCCATACTGATTATCCAGGGGGAAGACCATGGCGAGACCAGGTGGGATGGTTCTTTTAGGCTGGGCCCTCCATGGGGACAGGGACCATGTCTGCCTGGTCTACCACTGTATCCCTAGCAGCTAGCTCAGTGCTTCCATACATGATTAAAGGAACGATGCAATGAAGGAACAAATTAAGCTGGCCACTTTCCTTATGAGTTGTAAATTTTCAGTGACTCTTAGGGCTCTTAATCTCAGCAGAGGCCTGAAAGATGCTGTCTTGGGGATGTCTTGTTAGATAAGGGAGATCCAGAGAGAGGTAGCTTCACTCACACCAAACTGCAGATTCACATAAGGTTTCTGACTCCCCTCCAGGAGGGTTCTGCCCCAGCAGACACATTCAGTGTCTCCATTCAGAGGGAAAGGACAACCAAGTGTGTGCCACCAGATTTTACTGTCCAACTAGGTACTTTCTTGAAAAAATTCTGCTCTCAGAACATATTTCCATAGAGGCTGGCAAACCCAGGTATTGAGGTTCACTTTTTTTCCATATATCAATTGTCCAGCCTCACTTGTTGAAGAGATTATTCTTTTTTAATTGAATTTCTTTGGCACGCTTGTGAAAAATTAGTTGAATAAATGGGAGTTGATTCCTTAAAAAAAACATATTTCCAGGAGGAATGCATGCAGTATGCAGTGGAATTGCTCAAGATGGCTGGGTCTGAAGGCCTGTTGGAATTGAACTTTGACATCCAGTGCTAGGCTCAGCCAGTGGCTTCAAATGGGATCTGCTCTACCCATCAATGAGTGGTGAGTCCCCAACTCTGGTTGAGACTGTTGAGAGGCACAGACCAGCAGAGGGAGTAGGTGTGCCTCTGCTGTGGTGGATCATAGCCCTTCCTGTTTGGACCCCCGCCCCCCCCCCTTTGCTCTGGAAAATACCACTGTTGCTCGGCAACAGAGAAACCAGTCGTGGAGGGCCCCTGCCTCTACCAGTCACCAGCCCTGAGTGAGACATGGAATGTAAAGGCCTGCCTTCAGATCCCATCTTCTATAGCCCTTTGGAACTTCCTGGCCACTCAAAAATGCCGCCTGTCATCCCTCATCATTTTGGGGGTCCCCAAGACCACCCACACATTCAGTGGATTCGCTAGAAGGATTCGAGGGACTCAGTATGTAATTGTCCTCACAGCTAAGGTTTATTACAGCAACAGGATCTACAATAAGATCAGCAAGGACAAAAAGACACAGGTAGGGTCTGGAGGCTTCCTTCCTTCTGCTCTCTTCCTCCTGTGAGGGGGCACATCAAGTCCACTCTTCCCCAGGAATGAAAACACACAGTATGTGGGCAATGTTTTTGCCCAAGGAAGCTCACTCAGTGTCCAAGAGTTTTTTTTTTTTTTTTTTAATTGGGGGATGGTCACTGGGCACCCTCTGCCTAGCACGTACCAACATTCCAGACTCTTAGAAAGAAAGCAGGTGTTTGGCATAAATGACTCTGTACAACCAGGTTAAGCACAGAGAACCACACTTATCAATTAGGGAACGGGTAGGGTGCTGTGTTAATTTTCTATTGCTGCTGCGACAAATTTTCACACACTTAGAAGTTTAAACTATACAAATTTATTCTCTTAGAGTTCTGTAGGTCAGAAGTCCAGTACAGGTCTCACCAGGCTAAATTCCAGGTGTCAGCAGGGCTGCATTCCTTTCGGAGGCCCTAGAGGAGGGTCTGTTTCCTGCTTACTCAGGTTGTTGGCAGAATTCAGTTCAGAGGTCCCTGTTTTCTTGCAGGCTACAACCTGAGGGCTGTTCCCAGCTTCTAGAGGGCACCACATTCCTTGGCTTATGGCCCCTTTCTCCACCTTAGAAACCAGAACAGTGAGTCAAATCCTTCTCAAGGCACATCTTTCTGACCCCTCTTCCATCATCTCATCTCTCTGGCCACAACTGGGAAAGTTTCTCCACTCTTAAGGACTCATGTGATTAGATTAGGCTCACCCAGATAATCTGGGATCATCTCCTCATCTCAAACCCCTTAACTTTAATCACATCTGCAAAATCCCATTGCCATATATGTTGAATATGTTGCCAAGTAACATATTCATAGGTTCCAGGGATGTGGACATCTTTAGGCAGATAGTGTTCTGCCTTCAACTGCCAAGTTCCCAGATGCCAGCCAACGGCCAACCTCGAAAGCAGCCCTTTCTAAAGACAACTCAAGGTTGTCTAAAGTCAATTCAAGGTCTCAGGTCTGCTGTATTAACTATTTTCTGCACACCCATGCATACTAAAAGAAGGTGACATTATCAGTGATAGGTGACACCACCTTCCAATAGTGTGTGGCCCCTCTAGTGCTTGTAATGTCTTGGACTTCGCAGACAGCTGGTCCCAGGGCCCAGTGCACAAAGAGACCCTTATGCTCCAGACACACTCTAACTTTGAGGCTGCACAGGGCTGTCTCCTCCCCCACCCCTCCAACCCTGAGAGGAGTCAAGGTCAAAGAAACTGTTAGGCTGTGGTGATTATTAGCATTGGGCTTGGCAGAAAGTAGATTCCAGTTTAAATTCTTAGCTATGTACCAAAAGCAAGTTACTTATTTCTCTCTGATTCTCATTTCTTCATCTGCTTATAGGCATAGCAACACTATCTTACAGGTTTAAATGAGAGAATGCACATAACCCATGTGGAAGACAATACCTTCCAGATCATAATGGCTAGTGGGCTGGGAGATAGGACATCCAGTGGGGGCAAAACAAGATTAAAATCTCCTGTTTCCCCATGGAGCTTCCTCTTGGGGGAGAAATAAAATAGGTAGAGGATCACTTTTAGAATTTACCTTGGTCTTTTTTTCCTTTTGAACCCTATCTCTTTACTGACAAACTTATTTCTCTTTCTTTCTGTGAAAGTGTGACATTGTGAATTATTAACCTTTGTTTTTCCCCCTCAGCTCCAGCTTGCCCTTGTACACCCGGCCCTGCCTCAGACTCAGCACGTCCAAGGCTTCTGCCCCAGGGTAGAGTTATTTTAGAAGAAATGCAAATAGACTCAAAGAGCCCAAGATCAGCTTTTGAGTTTCAGAAGAGATTTCAGAAAATTTACACAGAGGAAATAGGACTGTAAGAAAGGCTTTTTGAGTCCTGAGATCTTAGGTCTTCTGAATACTAAGAGATAAGGACCCGGGCTATCTACAGGCATAGAAGAATATGTGGTCTGTCCAAAGGCTTCCAGCCATCCCAGACTAGATAAAAATCCCACACACTGAAGGGAGGGCTGAGAGGGAGGCAGGGAGATACTGATGACATCCAAGGTCAGGGGACTTCATCCCCCACCCCATTTCAGACTCCACTGAAGCCTTAAGGAGAAGCAGATTGATCTCTCTCTCTCTCTCTCTTTGTCTTTTCCCATCCCCCCCCCCACCCCCACAGGATTTGGGTTCCTTCTCATCTGCAAATATCACAATCGCATGACCTGGAGTACCAGAAAGGCCACTCAATTAGCTTTTAGTCTGGGCCTTAGGACTGAGAGAGGAAAAGAGTCTGTGGAGAGTTTGCCTGGTGTGGGTCCTCAGCAAACCACTTTAGGTCCTCTGAGAAAAAATACACTGCCCTACTGGTGTGGTAGTCACTATCAAGTAAAGACTCCATTCCTCCCATTACGAGAACAGTCATGAGGTTTCCTGGCAGCACGGAGACAATGTCCAGGTCACAACAGGTGAACAAAACACATTCAGGCAGAGACAGAGCCACTGGCTCTGGGGTTAGTTGTTCACAGAAAGATGTCATGTTCCTACATTTCTGGTGGATACGTGCCTAGCAAGGCGGTGTGCAAAAGGTGATTTCAGGATGGAATTTTGAGGCACCAAAATTGGGGCAGATTGAAATTATGAACAACTCAGTGATGTCCAATCCATTCTGCCTGCAACTGCTAACCCTCTCTGTGACTTCTAGCTAACAACCCTCTGAATTTTGGGTAGGCTTCATGTAAGCACTGACGAAAAGAAAGAAAAAGACCCTGAGAGCACGGTGTAGCATGGAGAAAAACAAATGAATATTTTTCTTCCAGCTGGATTGCATGGATGTACATCAGGGGGAACCATGAGTCCCACTGAATTACAGGTAAACTGTAGTGTATAAGTTGATTTTTGTGCATTTCTCAAGGAAGAGGGGCAGTGGATGTGATCAGATTCTCAGAGGGTTCTGAGACTTACGACATTTTTGCAAGAGGGCGTCCTGGATCTGTGCTTTATTATCTGTGCACCCTATGAAAACTCATTTACAATCCCCATGTCATGCTTTCCCTGCCTGTGGAGTGGGAAAAACAATACCAAGCACACAGAGTTATTGTGAGGAATTAATTAGAAGGTGCTTTGTAAATAAATTGATTTTTAAATGAGGGGTATTCATGTATTAGCCCTCCTTACCACCCCAAAATGAATAGCTCTATTAAATAATGGGCAATTGATTGAGATTTTTTATATCAGAGATACACATTTAAAAAAATGTATGTGTACACAGCTTATATGTGACGTAGTGATATGATTAATCCTATATTTTTTCAAGGAATAGTTTTCATAGATTATTTGGTATCATGTGCTCTAAAAATAATAACGATGATGATGATGACGATGATAATTCCTTGTACTTGCATAGCTAGTAGTCTTCTCATTTATCTCATCAGTTGTTGACAAAGCCCTCCTCTTACTCTTGTAAATGAAATGAGGCTATTGCTGGGTCCGCAGTGTTTGGTTGCCATGGTTTGAGTTCGTTTCATAAGCTGTTGCTTGGCAATCCCACGCGTCAGCTGGCTCTTTTTCCTTAGCACTCTCACCACACACTGTCTGAAGTATAATGAGACTGAGCCTGGGCAAAGCAGGATAACGGTCCCCAAACGCTTTCTATCTTCCCCCACAGCGCTGTTATCATGATGTCTGATAAGTGTGTTGAGAGCGGAGCAAGGAAGTGCTTACAAACATGGGATTTACAGTCATGCAGACCTGGGTTCAATTTCAGGCTCGGGATTTGGCTCGATGTATCCTTTAGCTATTCACTTAGAGAAGCTGATCTGAGTCTCAGTTTCCCCATGGGTAAAATGGGGGATAATTACACCCAGCTCCTAGAGTGGTTGTGAGGACTGAGGGAGAAAATCCATGGAAAGCACCTGCACACAGTAAGGGCTCAGTAGGTGTAACCTATACTAATAAGGACGATGGGAGGTGATGGAACCATAATTTTCCTTGTTCTGCAGTAAAATGCCCTGATGTCGTGGTCAGGTTGGATTTTATTTGTACAGTTATGCCCCACTTTTCTTTATGCATAGAGTGAGTGGGCCCACTGCGAATCCATGGAGTAAAACAGGAATTTATAAATAATCAGGATCAAGGAAAAGAACAGGGGGTGTTAGTACCAAAAGGAAAACAAGTAGGGATGCAGCAGACAGAAAATATCAATAGAAGATGCCCACTCCAGGTAGTGGGTGGGTAGGTGCTAGGCATTCAAAGGGGCTTGCATGGGGGAGGCCTGTCTCCTCCCTAGACAAACACATGCCCACAGGCAGTGGTGTACCGGTGAAACAGCTCTCAGAGAGAGAAAACCCCTGATTTGTAGCATTTGCCCGATTTCCATGGTGTAAATGCTCCTACTAGGGCTGATTTCAAGCTGCCAACAATGATGTCATGAACAGCATGTGGAGTTGCAAAGAGATGCCCGCAGTCCACTCTCAGGAGCCCTTTAGAGGCTGCTCTAGCTCAGAACTAATCCCTTCCCTAAGGGTAGCTTTCCTATTTTGTTCTCATTGCTGGGCATCCCCAATAAGCTCCTGTCTGTTTTTATAGCAGTTTAGGGAGGTCAGTTCTCAAGACGGCTCTTCTGGCCTTCAGTTCTCCCAGACTGGAAGGATATAGCTGAGGAAAGAAACCTCTTGTGCAAGCCCAGCCCCCACCTTTATAGGCTGGCTCCCGTGGCCTTTCTGCCCCAGGACCAGGACCCCATGACCTTCCCAGGATCCATAGGAGACTTGGGACCTAGGAATCACCTAGGCAAATGTACTATTTGAGGCAGTGTCTTTTTTCAAAGTTATCTTTGTTTACCTTTTTTTACGTAACCCAACTCAAACATGCTGCCCTGGTCATAGTCTTTCATACTCTTAGTTCTACAACGTATATAACCTTAGTATTTTTATATGCATCATCAACCAGTTTTAAAAAGAATCACTTTTTAAATAAATCTGTGCCACTGTACCATTTCTTCACCTAGTTTTACTTCAGGGCAGTTGTCTGATTCTGAGAGCTGGAGTAAACAAACAACTGTGGGGGGTTGGATTCCCCTATGGCCCGATCGGTTTCAGGGGTCAGTCATTGATTTTCAGTCACAAGAGTAGGCACGTTGACCAGCTTTCGGTGAAAATATGTCGTATGTGTTTTACATATGGTCCATAATTTTTATTTCCTCCCCTCTCGATATCTGACAATATCCAGTTGAATGGCTTCTGCAGATCCAGTGCCCCAAAACACAGTGTCTCCCCTACAAATCAGCTGAACAATACCAGGATGTTTATGCTGCACAAGTAGCAGAAGAGAAAATTAGATGTAATACCACACAACTTTCTAAGGAGGGTAGGTCTATTAACAGAAGAGAGTTTTTTGGGGGGTGGGGTGGGGAGTTGGTACAAAGTCATTAACCTTAATATAATTAATGACCTGTCACAGGGAGTGAGGGGACCTTTCAGTAGTGGGTGGAGTGTACAAGTTTAGAAGGAGAAGCTAGAGGAGACGATAATTTCCCTGAAAGAGCAAGAGGAAAGATCAAGAGGACCTGGGTAAGATCCTCTGAAGGAGAGAATGAAGCCAGGGAAAATGGAAGGGTGTTGGGAGAAGGTGCAGGCAGTGGGGACGAGGGGGAGCTGATCGCTAGAGACTAAAAAGAAAGATGTGAGAGAAGAAATATGTCTAATGGCGACTTGCTAGTTAAATTCTATGGGAGCAACCCCCAACCCCAACATATCTCCCCTCAGGAAATCTTCTACAATTTAATTCTACAAACCTCACTGTTTGATGGGAATGGATTCTTTATGGGGAATATGAACAAAATCTGTTGTGAAGTTTTAGATATGGAGAAAAACAGAGCCTATGGGTCAGGGTAGCAGACATGTGGCTTATAGGCACTCTTGTGTGAATGAAGGGATATCTTTGCATGAAAAGACCTAGTGTTCACCACCCACTTGTTAGGCTAGGCTGGAGGGTATTTACTGTGCCTAGCTGGAGGACCACAGGCCAGAGAGGCATGGGGAGGACCCAGATGGAGTCTCCTTGAATGCAAGCCTATCTGACCACCCGGAAATGGGCCTGGGCTTCATGATCCCCAAAGATGTACTCAGGAGGGCAGACCCCTGCTGGGGATAGTTTTGCCAGATCCAGAAGCTCAGCTTATCAGCAGGGATAAGCATACATTCTGTCTTAAAAAAAACACAAAAGTCAACAATTATTTCATCATTAATGTTTTCCAAATATTTGAAAAATGTGTGTATCAAGGAGCTTTGGGACTTTTGATAATTTTTACCTTTCAGCCTTTGTGCCCAATTATTTAAATGTTGGCCAAGAGTGTTATTTTTTACGCACCATGAAAAAGTCTTAAAACTTTTCAAGTCCACTTTTACATTTCGGGCCAATTTTCAGATATTAAGAGGGTTTATTTCTAATTTATTTCCAGGAAATTTTGCCTCACTGCCTTTTTATAGAATTTAACATTTTATCTTCAGCTATGATTGATTTAGAAGCTAATTATTTGAAAAGGAATAAGGCGTGTGTGGTTGAGATGGCTCAGTGGCCACCTAAGATTCATGCTCTCTTTCTATGGCATGGAATTGTGGCTAAGAGCCGCTGCCCAGTCGGGGATACAGTTCTCAGGGCCCCCATCCCCCTACTCCATCCAGGTGACTAGTACTTGCTAGTAGAATATGAGTAACTACATGGCCAAATAAGGGCCTGTGCGTTCTCCGTGGTCTCTTTCCCCATCTGCCAGCTTAATGGAGGGAACACGGGGGCCCTAGGGAAGAGTGAGGTCACAGGATAGAAGGAGGCCACCGCCAGGCAAGAACAACATCACTGGGTTTATGGAGCAAGAATCTAATCTATCGTGTTAAACCACTGAAATTGTTTCAGGGTTTATTTATTACAGTAGCTAGCATTACTTTAACCAGTACAGGGGTTTCTCCGGTCAATCATCAATCTTGTACACAGAGCTTAACCTTGGAATACACTCTGCCTTTCCAAACCCTCTAACTTTGAAATGCATTTCAGAAAACCATACAAAAATAATGCCTGGGGTGATGGTTGTGGGGTGGGGTGGTTGGTATTCTTTGGTAAGCCCTCAGTCTGAGCTGGGTCAGGTTCTATCAGGGTTGCCTTTCAGGAAAGGTCACAGGCAAGTAAACCCAGGGCTGGGCCCCAAAGGAAGGTGTTTAGGAATTTATCAGTTGGAAAGGACACAATCCTAACAGGCAGGCAGTTAATAGGAGCCTAAGAAATGCAATTAAAAGGTAGAAACCTCGGAGTATAGGTGAAACAGGGGTATCAGCCTAGACAAGCAAAGCTTAAAAATACAGAAGAAAGATAAGTAACAGAACAGCTGGGGATGTTATGAATGCAGAGGTGGGGAAGGGCTGGTTAGGACCTGATTTGGTGGAAGTACCATTTGTATAGTTGTCTGTGTGGCCTAGCACCCTTTGCATACCTTCCTTTGGGCTGCCCAGGGGCCTCCCAATCCATCAAGCCTTTAGCAAACATCAGGAAGCATTGCACATACAAGCATTCTACATAGCAGCCTGCCTTCCTCTTTCTCAGATTGATGGGACAATTGATGGATGTGAGGATGCCAGGCAAGCAGGGAGCAGGGCTGGTGAGTAGACAGCCTTGTTCACCCTGAAGGGGCTGAGCAGACTGACCCTTCCAGAGCTTATGCAGTTCCAGATGGCCCCAAGGAGATAGGCGGAGCCTGCCTGCCCAGCTCCCACATCTTGAGTCCTTGAAGCTTACAAATTTTGCTCTTTTTCTTTCGATGCCCTGCTAAAGTGGATGTGTAGGTACCACTCTTCTCCCCTCACCTCCTCCCCTTTTTTAAACTATTTATTTATTTATTTGTTTATTTTTGGCTGCATTGGGCCTTCGTTGCTGTGCGCAGGCTTTCTCTAGTTGTGGCGAGCCAGGGTTACTCTTTGTTGCGGTACGTGGGCTTTTCATTGCGGTGGCTTCTCCTGTTGTGGAGCATGGGCTCTAGGCGTGCGGGCCTCAGCAGTTGTGGCACGTGGGCTCAGTAGTTGTGGCTCGCGGGCTCTAGAGCGCAGGCTCAGTAGTTGTGGCGCATGGGATTAGTTGCTCCGCGGCATGAGGGATCTTCCCGGACCAGGGCTCGAACCCGTGTCCCCTGCATGCAGGCAGATTCTTAACCACTGTGCCACCAGGGAAGCCCCACCTCCTCCCTTTTTGGACTCAGCCTCTGGTGTCAGGGTCCTGAGCAAAAAAGAGTGAGACATTTTTCTATTAAGTCAATTTATTCTGAGATGGGAGATGCAGTAACTAAAAGAAAATTCCATTGAGGATAAGGGGTTCTAATTGCCCGAGGAAAGGAGTTTCTCCATCCACATGTGATAGACTCTTTTCATCTAGTCAGTAGTCTGGGATTTGTGAGTGATGAAAGAGGCTCTGTACCTGACATGCCTTAATGAAGGTCCCTAAAAATAAGAACAACTTGTGGGAGTGGTTGTCTGAAAGGACACTAGTCTTGGTATTCCCAGTAGAGTGTTCCTGTTGGAAGAACTTTATTTTAAAAAATTAATTAATTTATTTTTATTGAAGTATAGATGCTGTACAGCATTATATAAGTTACCAGTGTACAATAAAGTGATTCACAATTTTTAAAGGTTATACTCCATTTATAGTTACTATAAAATGTTGGCTATATTCCCCGTGTTGTACAATATATCCTTGTAGCTTATTCTATACCTAATAGTTTATACCTCTTACTCCCCTCCTCCTTCCCTCTCGCCACAGGTAACCACTAGTTTGTTCTCTGTATCTGTGAGTCTGCTTCTTTTTTGTTATAGTCACTAGTCTGTTGTATTTTTTAGGTTCCACATATAACTGATATCATAGAGCATTTGCCTTTCTTTGTCTGACTTATTTCACTTAGCATAATGCCCTCCAACTCCATCCATGTTGCGGCAAATGGCCAAACTTTGTTCTTTTTTATGGCTGAGTAGTATTCCATTGTGTGTGTGTGTGTGTGTGTGTGTGTGTGTGTGTGTGTGTACATGACATCTTCTTTATCCATTCATTCTTCTGTCGCTGGACACTTAGGTTGTGGAAGAAGTTTATTTTGATCAGCATGTGCATTAGTCAAAGTTCAGTTGCCTATAACAGAAATCACTCTAGTTACTTTAACAGGATATGGATTGAACAGAGGGAATAAGGTGCTTACAAAATTATCAGAAGGGCTGAAGGAGCAACCTCTAGGCTCAGCTGCCAGAAATGACTCCTAGAACAATAAAATGAACTGCCCCACTAGGAAGAAGGCTACCTCTGCCACAGTCAGGAAGCTGGGGAATCAGGAAGTTTCTTTCCTGATAGCTAGGTTCAGGATCACACTACCTTAGTCACAATCCTGGAATCAGGAATCTGCCATCACGACTGTTGACTCTAGGAATATACTACCTTCGCTATGCTCCTGAGATCAGGAAGCTGCCATCACATCTGTTGTTCCAGAGCCACCTGTGCCAGCAGCAGAATGGAGGCTTCTCATATTGCCACCTCTCTCTCCACTTGACTAAATTTTCAAAGACAATTCTCACAGGAGTATATATGATTAGCAGAACATAAATTACATCCATTTCCTGGTTTAAAAGGAGTGAGAAAATAGAGCTTTTAGCGCTATTTTGTGTCATAAAGGAAGGCGTACCAGAGAAGGGTTAGAAGAGAGATTCAGCAAGCCACTCTACAGAGTTCACTACCAGTCATTCCCTGCCCAGAGAAAAGCCCTCATCCCTGCCCCTGACACTGAGAGTGGCCTTTCATGATATGAAACAAGCCCAATTAGATAAAAGCTTCAATTTTGAAAGCAAAACAAAGTAGCAATATAATGTCATTGGGCTGGGAACATTATGTTGACTAAAGCCTGCATTGACATAAATGATAAAATCAAAAATATAACAAAGCTAGATTTATAAAGTGAATATTACTGTCTGGAAAAAACCCTAAAATCTGAAAAATGATTTTTGAGAAAAAAATGCATTAAAAAGTTGTGACATCAAGCAACACAATATACATACATACATATATATTTTTTTAAAGATACAAACATCCAGGATATATTTCAAAAATATTTAGAGTGTCTGTGGTAGAGAGAGGAGAATGAGAGTAGGGATTTGGGGTAAAAGAAAAAAATAATAAAATAAAATTTAAAAAGAGAATAGCCTGTACTGAGTGATGATAAAAGTGTGCTATAATCTGTGTGGGATGAATAGTTCAACTCCTGCTTTTTTAAAAAAAATTATTATTATTATTATTTTGGCTGCATTGGATCTTCATTGCTGCACACAGGCTTTCTCTAGTTGTGGCGAGTGGGGGCTACTCTTCGTTGTGGTGCGTGGGCTTCTCACTGCGGTGGCTTCTCTTGTTGCGGAGCATGGGCTCTAGGCACACGGGCTTCAGTAGTTGTGGCACGCGGGCTCAGTAGTTGTGGCACACGGGCTTAGTTGCTCTGCGGCATGTGGGATCTTCCAGGACCGGGGATTGAACCCATGTCCCCTGCATTGGCAGGTGGATTCTTAACCACTGCGCCACCAGGGAAGTCCCAACTCCTGTTTTTTTAACATCTAAGTAGGATACATTAAAGTTACCAAAAGTGTTAACTGGTGATTGGAGGCATGCATTTTAAACTAATTTGCAACTGAAAATTTCACAAAAACACTGCTAAAAAGAGCAGGAATAATTTACTTAAATAAATGAGATTTAAAATATAAAAATTACAACCTACAAAATGGGAGAAAATATTTGCAAATCATATATCAGATAAGGGGTTAATATCCAAAATATATAAAGAACTCATACAAGTCAACAACAAAATCCTCAGTAGGATTAATAAATGGGCAGAGAAACCAAACAAGAATTTTTCTGAAGAAGACATCCAAATGACCAACAAGTACATGAAAAGATCTTCAACATCACTAATTATCAGGGAAATGCAAATCAAAACCACAGTGAGCTATCACCTCACACCCGTTAGATATGATCAAAAAGACAAGAGATAACAAGTGTCGGTGAGGATGTGGAGAAAAGGGAACCCTCTTGCACTGTTGGTGGGAATGTAAATTGGCACAGTCACTGTGGAAAACAGTATGGAGGTTCCTCAAAAATTAAAAGTAGAACCAACCTATGATCCAGTAATTGCACTTCTCGGAATATATCCAAAGGGAATGAAAGCAGGATATTGAAGAGATATTTCCACTCCCATGTTTATTGCAGCATTATTCCCAATACCTAAGACATGGAAACAACCTAAGTGTCCACCAATGGACTAAGGGATAAAGAAGATGTGAGATATATATAGTGGAATGTTATTCAGCCATGAGAAAGAAGGAAATCCTGCCATTTGTGACAATATGGATGAACTTTGAGGACATTATACTAAGTGAGATAAGTCAGAGAAAGACAAACACTGTATGATCTCACTTACATGTAAAATCTAAAAAGGCTGAACTCGTGAAAACAGAGAGTAGAATGGTGGTTACTAGGGTCTGGGGCGTGGGGGAATAAGAGAGATGTTGTTTAAGGGTACAAACTTGCAACTGGTAGATAAGTCCTGGAGATCTAATGCACAGTATGGTGAATATAGACAACAATGCTGTATTATGATCATCAAACTTGCTAAGAGACTAGATCTTAATTATTCCCACCACAAAAAAGAATTGATAATTATGTGAGGTGATAGAGGTGTTAGCTAACCAGTGATAGCAATATGAAACCAACACACTGTACACCTTTAACTTACACAGTGTTACATGTCAATTATATCTCAATTTTAAAAATTAAAAGAAAGATAAATAACTCCCGAAATTCTGAAATACATGCAAATATATAAATCTTTAAAAGCTTAGAAAATGCCACACAGCATATAAAAATGAATCAAACGTCCAAATGGAAAGCCTAGGAACGTTCACATCCTCAATTTTGATAGAACAGTGTATGGTATCAAAATAATATCAGAGACTGATAAAATTGTGGAAAAGAAAAGCTTACTGAATATGAAAGAAGCATTCAAAACAAAATCATTGTTTCAATTGTAAGTGAATTTTTAAGAATCCACAAATGAAAACGTGTTTTGATGCCAGAACAGTAGCATAAAATAGTTCAAATATGAATACAGTCGGGGCTTCCCTGGTGGCGCAGTGGTTAAGAATCCGCCTGCCAATGCAGGCGGATTCCTGGACCAGGGTTCAAGCCCTGGTCTGGGAAGATCCCACATGCCGTGGTGCAATTAAGCCCATGCGCCACAACCACTGAGCCTGCGCTCTAGAGCCCACGAGCCACAACTACTGAGCCAGCATGCCACAACTACTGAAGCCCACACACCTAGAGCCCATGCTCCGCAACAAGAGAAGCCACCGCAATGAGAAGCCCACGCACCAAAGCAAAGAGTAGCCCCCGCTCGACACAACTAGAGAAAGCAGCAACGAAGACACAACACAGCCAAAAATGAAAATAAATAAAATAAATAAACTTATAAAAAAAATGAATACAGTCGGGAGATATTTGCTTTGAGCCAATTTGAAAACTCAAAAGGCTTATAAAAACTTTAGAAATCAAACAGAATAAAATTACTTACCTTAAAATGAAATTGAAATAAAAATAATAATATCAAAAGAGCCACAACAAGGAAACGACTCTGCAAAAAACCTGAAACAAGTCTACTTGACTCATAAAATCATTGAAAAGCGAACCCCAAACCATTCAAATTTATTGAAAGATCCTAGTTATTGATTGGAAACATTTAATTTCAAACCAATTAAAAATTTGATAATTTTGCCCAAATTGAACAATGCCACACCCTAAAATTTCTTCTTTCCCAAGTTCCCCTGTATCCTATTCAAACTAAATCCCCCACACAATTAGGCAGCTGAGCAGGCCAGGAGGCATTCCTTTGGCACTTATAAACAGCAACAGTCCACACAAAGGTCAGGGCTCTCACTTCTGCCTTTCACACCATGACACAAGTTTGCCAAATCAAAACTCTCAAGTCTGCTCTTCACACCATGAAGATGTGGGTCTTTGCCCACGGCAAGACCCAAGAGAGACCCCAGCAGTTTCCAAACAGACCTAGGTGCCCCCACCCTCCTCAGTAGCATTGTCTCACCTTGGATTGAACCAGGAGCTTGGTCCAGAGCTTCTGGCAGTGCCAGATCACAGTGATGTGATGGGACGAAAGCCCTACCTGCTTCTGCTCCCAGATGGTTGCTGCAGCTGGGTGATGATGGCCAACCTTGGCCTTTTCCCCCTTGGTTGGCTGCTGGAGGTGACTCACAGATTCTTTTGCTTGTTGTGAATGTCTTCCATCTGCAGGCCAAAGGCTGGAGCAATTGGGTTGGGTGTTGATGGAGAAAAGGTGAGGTCCAAGTCTGGGGATTGGGGGAGGTTGAAGAGGACAAGTGCTTCATGTTGTGGGGAGCAGAAGGCAGGGCTGGTCTGGAATGGAGCTACATCATGGTCAGGTGAGAGTTGTCTGGGGTGGGCTGCCTCATTCCAGGAGAAGCTGATATGTGGGTCCTGATCTAGGCATGAGCAACCTCAAGGTGTAAAGGTCAGAGGTGAATGACTTGGTCAGAGCTGGGCTGTAGGAAGCAAAGATATTCACCCAAGTCTAGTTAAGGGCTGTTCCCAGATACTGTATTTCACCAAATCTGCCATTGAGTGTAAGATGTACCATTATTTTATGTATCACTACACTAAGAAAGTAAAACGGCTGCCAATTAAACCATGCCATAATGTTTTCTTTGCACTTATAATTTAAAAGTTTTACTTATTGAAAGATTTATTTTAGTCTTATATAGACATAGTATCTTATCAGATATCACTCTTATGAGTGCTTTAAAAATATAAAGAATATAAATTGCTTAAAGTATTTCTAAACTTCCTTCACATCTATAACCTGAATATTCTGAATCACTTTTCAGCTCAGAGTTGGAATTGTCCATGTTTTCCCACACGATGTTGTCCTCTGTGCCATCAAGACTGTTGGTGATGTAGCATTTCTTAAAAGAAATGTCCAGGGGATTTTCTTCCAAGTTGCTTCCAAGCTACAAGTTTGGACATTGGCTTGCTCGCTCGGCTTGTAAAAAGCAATCTGGTTGACCATATCTGAACAACAAAATACAGCGAGTGTTTCAGCTACGTGTAAGTATCTTCCTTGTTTTGGATTCAAAATACACTTTGTTGTTGCCCTGCATGAAAATGTGGAATTGCAATAATTTTTCCATTTTTCAGGTATCTATTGCTTCATGACAAACCGCAGCTACACAGATCACCATTTCTAGCCTGAGGGTGGCCATTACTCTTTGTGCTAATATGCCTCTGAGAGTTGAACTTGCTCCAAAGCTCGCTCTTTTTTTTTTTTTTTTTTAACTTTTGAAATACTTTTAGGCTTGCAAGAAGTTGCAAAAAGAGTACAGAGAGGTCCCACATACTCATCACCCTGCTTCCATCAATGGTGACATCTTACACAGCTTATAGTGTATTGTCAAAACCAGGAAACCAATTGGCACAACACAATTAACTAGACTACAGATCTTAACTCATATTTTACCAGTTTTTGCATGCACTCGTTTATTATGTATGCTTGTGGATCATTCAATGACATTTTATCACATGTATATATTTGTATAACCACCACCACAATCAAGATGTGTTCTGTCACCACAGAGATCTCCCTCATGCTACCCCTTTATGGTCACACTTTTTATGGGGGCAAATACTCAGCCTTCTCCTCCATTCTTGGCTTTATCTGGTTGTAGGTGCTAAGCAGTGCCTTTGTTGACTACCTGTCTATTTTGCCTCCTAAGCATGCCATGTTCACCATCTCCACAACACCCTACATCGCCAGCCCCCTTGGCTCCTCTTCTGACTTAAAAATATTGTCAGTCATTATGGTGACTGCAGCCTCCTGGCTTCTGGCAGTTAATTGCTGCCACCTGGCTCTGTTAATTCAAGGCTCCATGATTCCCATGGACATTAATGAGCAGTAACCACCTCTCCTACCCTCAGCCCTAGCCAGCAAGTGAGAGCCACCCCTGAGCTTCTTAGTGACGCTGGTGCCCCTCTCACCAGCACATTCCTGACGGCTTTGGTGAATAGTGAGTTTTCTTGGCCCCCCATGCAACATAATCGTCTGGTAGTATTTCTGACCTCACAAGATCTGTCCATTGCAACATGTTCAATTCCTTCAGCCTCTCTATTCCTTCCTCTACCATCCTCCAGGTAACACAGGCATTTCCACTTCATCCAGCATGAGCCTTTGTCTACTCCAGGCTTCTAAGGGCCACCCCAGCAGTGACTTTGCCCCATCCCTGGGGTGCTTGCCAGGGTGTTAAATCAACCTCCTAAGAAAGTACCCTCAAATTGATAAATTCTTGCTTCTTCAATGTTATGTTCCAGCTACCTTGATCGAGCAGCTCAAAATCTAGTCTCAGTGGTAGTCACTGAGTAAGTACTCACTAAGTACTCAGGGGTACTTAAACTGGCTCATGTCAATCTGTGTTAGCTAATTCTTCCAGCTCCTTCAGTATACAATCTATCTCCTTCCTTATCAGGCCCAGCATGTCTCCAGTTGGGTTATGCTGGGATTTAACAAAGATTATTATCTTGGCAGCCAGGAGAAAAGATTGGGGCAGCTCCTGAAAG
This sequence comes from Balaenoptera ricei, assembly GCF_028023285.1. Classification (NCBI taxonomy): domain Eukaryota; kingdom Metazoa; phylum Chordata; class Mammalia; order Artiodactyla; family Balaenopteridae; genus Balaenoptera; species Balaenoptera ricei. The sequence goes on from NC_082660.1 coordinate 44,888,155, forward strand.
GGAAACCATTTGTTTTGTGGGGTGAGGACTTGTTGACATCTTCTAGCTTGAGAGATGTGCTAGTTCTTACTAGGGAAGGGTGAGCTACCTCTGCAGTTTCTGAGAGTTCAGTTTCTACAGAGCCAACCTCTTAGAAGTATCCATCCAGATGTCTCCATCCTACTTTTCAGGTCCCAGGTTTTTCCAACCAGGGCTCTGACTTCAGCATGACAGACTTGCCTGGGATAGGCATTTAATCATCTTGAGGCTTTTGCTATCAAGTCTAGAGTCTGCTCCTCTGATGTGTCTGCTTGTTACTGAGTCCACACTCTTACCACTCACCACACAGCAGGCCAATAAATCAAGAGACAAGTTGTTGGGGCAAGGGATAGCGACTTTATTCGGAAAGTCAGCAGACCAAGAGGATGGTGGACTGGTGTCCCAAAGTACCATCTTGCCTGGGTTTGGATGCTAGTTTCTTTTACAGAGGAAAGAGGCGGAGGTGAGGAGGTAAAGTAAGAAAGGCAATAAGTTGTTGTAACTATTTCCTGGTTCCAGCCAGACTGGGGAGGGGATGTGTTAATTTCATCTTTCCTGCAGCCATTCACAGGTGGCCCCGGTCAGGATGTTTCTTGTGAGCTTAAACAAAGGTATTTCAGCTTAACACTCAGGCATGGGAAGGCAGTGTTCTGGGAGATGGACATTATGTATACTTTAAGCTATAGGCAACATTCCTTTAGTGGTTAACTGGTAGCAAAAGCAATAGAATACAAAGGTTAAAGTAAAAGAAAGAGATCCAATATGGAGTCATATTTGTTCTTCCCTATTACATGCTCTTCTACTGAAGGAGAAAAGTGTGTCTTTATAAGCTATTGACAAGATCCTTTGGCTCTTACACTTAGCCGTCAATTGCTTGTTAACAGCCCTCAATCTCATTATCCATTTGTAGGACATTAATACAAATTAGTAATAACCAGCCAACTTTGCTGACCATTCTTTCAAATGCCAGAATCATCATACCTGCAAGAGTGTTCCTTTCCACTGGACATTTTCCTAGGTCACTACTGATGAAAGAGTCAGCATTTGCGTTACCACCTTGTGGAAAGGAATACCTGTTCCCATCTACAACTCAGGATGGCATCTTCTTTGCCCAACGGGTGGTGAGTGATCCAGTCCCCGAAACCCATCTGACCATCTACTTTCTTGGATCCCATCAGCAGTATACTTTATGTCTATTCAAATGTTCCAAGAAGCTGATGCCAAGATGGGATTAGATTTGCAAGAAACTTATTGGGAGAAGTGCCTGTGGGTGATAAAGAGGAAGAAGTAGATGTAGGCAAGGGAGAGCTTTCAGATTACAATGTAGGTCTGACACCTGTGAAAGGAGAGTGGGAGGAAAAAGGATTGGCTAGAGAGAGTTCCAGTCTGTAGCACAGTTCAAAGAAAGTTTGGGCCCATCAGAAAGGTTAGAGAAATATTGCGTACCACAAGAATGGGCCAGCACTAGTATTTGCACCATGTTCAGTCAGTGCTATTGGCAGCCTGGGGGAAGCATGGTCTTGGTGCAAACTTGGTGGTGGACCAAGTTGGGTGGAAGCTGGGGCTATTAGTCAACCATGCTTCCTGCATCAGAAGATCTCAGTAGTACATTTTTATGGCTACTACAGGTGGCATTCTACGAACAAACCTTGCATCTATCCCTGGTTTTGACCCCTGGAGAAAGGATTGAGGGCTTCTGCCTATGCTTCTTTAAGTGCAATGCATGGACAAACCAGGGATATTTTGATGCCACTTGAATACACCCAGTATGAGCTTCCACATTACCGAGAAAGGCTCCCTCATCTTCCACCCCTCACTCAAGTTTGGGAACAGGAATGGGACCTAGAAATGTGCCATGACCAACTTTCAATCATTTTAGGGCCTTCTCTTTGGCTTGTGTAGAGCCCTGGCCTGGACCTTAGGCTCTACCATACACCTTATTGATTTAAAATGTAAAACCCTGGTCTAACTTTTGTAACTCTTTGCCAAACTATGTTTTACCTCTGACTCCCATTCTTGGACTCTCAATGTATTAAGGCCTCCACACAAGGTAGTCAGCCAGGCCTTAATATGCATGGTTTTTGCTTTCTCAGGTTTATCAACATGAAAGGAAGGGATTTAGCCCAATTAAGCCCTAAGACATGACAGCCCTTAGGCAGATCAACTTTAGACCTGATTCATTGTCTCTACCATGTCCATAGAATTGAGGATGTGAGAGATATGTGTGACTGTCCATCCATTTCTGTGAGGTTTGCTGTTTATCAGGGTGTTTCTTAGTTGAAAGTATCCCCCTTGCCTTAGTAGCAAAATATCTTAATTGGATGAATTCCAGTATGGGTGTTGGGGGGGGAAAACCTCCTTCATAGTTAGAATGGCCTCAACTCAACAAGAGTGGCTGTGCACTACCACCAAGAACAGTGTTTTACAAAGATTACCTTAAGTTATGCCTCCAACTAGAGGTTGCCTGAAAGGAATTCTTAGAGAGGTTGGTTTGGGGCCATCTCAGGGAGCATTCTAGCATTCCCCTTCAATGTTTACTTCTTTCCACCATCCAGTATGTGTGATGGCATAATTGTTTCAGGTATACTAAAATGTTTGTTGTCCTAGATCCTGTCATGGGTTGTGTCTCCCAAAAGATATGTTGCAGTCTTAATTTCCAGTACCTTATTTGAATGTGACCTTATTTGGAAATAGGATCTTTGCAGATGTAATCAGGTTAAGATGTGGTCATTATGGTGGGCCCTTAATGCGATAGGACTGGTCTCCTTGTAAGAAGAGGAGAAGACACACAGAGACAGAGACACATTGGGAGCATACCATGTGACAACAGAGGTAGAGATTGGAGTGATATGTCTACAAGCCCAGGAATGTCAACCATTGCCGGCAACATCAGAAGCTAAGAGAAAGGCATGGAACATATTCTCCCCTGGAGCCTTCAGAGAGAGCATGGTGCTACTGATACCTTGATTTTGGACATCTAGCCTCCAGAATTGTGGGAGAATAAATTTCTATTGTTTAAAACCACCCAGTTTGTGTCAATTTATTATGGCAGTCCTAGGAAACTAACACAGATGCCTATACTGACTTTGGTTAGTTATGGTAGGACTTTCCAGAAATATAAAGGGGAAAGTTGGGACCTACCCATCAGAGAGGAATGTGTGCAATACTTTGATGTTCCTGGCCCTCCTCCAAGTTTTATTAGCCAGGAACAAAAATGCAGAGAAGAGAATCCAGCTCAGGTCTCTGGTTCTGAAGTCTTACTAGTTAAGAGTCTCACTGCACACTTTGGCCAAGGTATCCAGTGTTCCCAATTCTTATTTCTCCACTTGCTTTGGTACTTTGGGCCCCTGGAAATGAAAATAGTAATACTACTAGATAATACTTATGAGAGCTCTTGCTTGTTCTGAGTTCTTTTACATTTATAAAGTTGCGACTCACAACAATGCTAAAATGGAGTCATTGGTATAATATATCTATTTTTACATATGAAGAAACTGCAACAGAGATGTTAAATAATCTGCCAATGGTCCCATAGCCAGGGAATGGTGGAGATAGGATTTGAACACTGGCAACAATGGCTCCAGAGTCTCCACTGAACTGTTATGCCAGACTACTTTCTTCTCGAACAGGAAGCATGGCAGAGGTGGTAGCAAATAGAATTCACCAAAGGCCACAATTTCAACCTCCTAGATCCAATTCCATTTTCCAAGGTAGCTTATTGAAATCCAAGGTCCCTGGACTCCCATTCCAGCTTTTCCTTGTACAAAGGAGTAATCCTCAAAATATAATTTGCTTTCTCCTGCAGTTAGTAGTTCTCTCCCAAGGTTATTTAGAAGATAATAATAAATATGTTACAGAAATATAATCATTGATTGATATTGATATAGCTATTTCCCATGGAGAAGTTGGAGGCTTCTCTGAGAATTTCTCCACTCAATTAATGGTCATAGGCTACCTCTAGTGCCAGGGGTTTTATGAACAAATTGATACCTCCATAATAGAGTGTAGTTATTCACCAAGTTCCACTTGGCTTCCAAATCAGGCAGGAATGGTTATGGATGAACCTTGTAATAGCGCTATTTCCAAGCCAACAATTTTTGGACTATTGTCCTCATTTCTTCGATGACATCAACAGCATTGGGGTTATGTTTCTGTTGGAGTTTGGGGTATCCATAGTCCTTATACCAACTTGAGTTCAAATGTGAATACATGACTTACCATCTAGCTGATTCCTCCATCAAAATTAATTGTATTGTGGCAGCTGTTTCTTTCTCCACACCCTATTACAAAAATTGATGACTCTATTAGGTTAGAAAAAGAAGAATAAAAAAAATCCTTGAGGTTCCTAAGACATGCTCCCTTTAAGCCCAATTCAATCTTGGGTGCTGCTTGTGGGATTTCAGGTACTCCTGCCAATTTTCCCATCCCATAAACAATACCTACAGTTGAGAAGTTTTAAATAAATTATATCTGTATCCAGAATTCAGTGGGGAAGTCCAGGTATCTATTCCTTCTGTATTCTTCTCAACAAGCCCATTGTGGCCTTGGGAAGTAATTATGTGCTGGGAACCCACTACTCCTGCTTTCTTAGTTGGAAATTTGCGAGGCCTGAATGTTCAGATGTTTCTGAATATTCTTGGCTCAGAACCAAAACAACTTCTTCCATTTCCCCCTGGATGCAGAGTCCCATATGTAAAGTGCAACAAGAGTCAGGCAAAATGTATTGCTCATCATAATGCCTCAGAATATATCCATTTTCCCTGAAGAGTATAGACACTGGTCTCTTCCCAGGGATGATAGATGAGTTCACATGGGTTTTTGGTTTGGGGCTCTGCCCTTGATCTGAAACCAGGTCCAAACAGGAACCAACCAGATTGGCCTATTTGATCCAATGTAGCCTCTTTGGATAATCAGTTTTAAGTATGTTTTAACTCAGCATTTTTAAAAGTCAGGTTTATTAAGATACAATTTATATGTAGTAAGCCTCACCTTTTTCAGAAGTACAGTTGCATGAGTTTTGACAAACTTATACAGTTGTGTAGTCAACACCACAATCAAGATATAGAAAATTTCCATATCACAAAAAGTTCCCTTGAGCCCCTAGGTAATCAATCCCTCTCCTTGCCCCCAGACGCTGGCAACCACTAATCTATTTTCTATCCCCATAGTTTTGCCTTTTCCAGAATATAAATAGAATTACACAGTATGTAGCCTTCTGATTCTGGTTTCTCTTACTTAGCATAATGCATTTTAGATTCATCCATGTTATTGTGTGTATCCATAGTTCACTCCCTTTTATTGCTGACAATTATTGTCCTTTTATTGTATGGACATACCAAAGTCAATATATCCATTCGGATTGTTTCCAGTTTGGGACTTCTATAAACATTCATGTACAGGATCTTGTGTGAACATAAATTTTCATTTCTCTAGGGTACATACCTAGCAGTGGGATTGCAAGGTCATATAATAAGTGTATATTTGACTTTATAAGAAACTTAACACCCTTCTATTCTTCCCTAGTATCTGCCCATTCCTCTCTGAAAAGATAACTACTGTTGGTTTGTTGCAGGGATTCACCATCCCCAAGCCTTTAGTTCACCACCAAAAATTTGTTTTCTAGAAAGTATCAGCATCAACCATTTGTTTTGACTTTCTAATTTTTCTGGTTGTAGTAATTGGAAAGTCATAGAGTTTTTCCATATTTCACATTACTGGGGGCAAGTGCTGAATTTTCAAGTTGTCTTTGAGTGTCTATTGCCATTCCTGGGGTTGGGAAGACCAGGGGTTCCATCCTAACTGAATGGCATGGCTGCTCAGTGTGTAGCCCTTGTGATGATCAGCAAAAAGGTTTCTTAGTGATTCTCATGAGGATCTCTCTCTTGATTCACCATTGCCTTGTAATTGACACAATCCCTAAACACTCCCTATATGTTCTCTGACCTCCTTCTACAGATCCCCATATCAACTGTCTGAGCAAAGGCCCCCATAACTTCCTCTTGTCTCCAGTGTTATGTTACTCCATACCTAAGCTCACTCCATCAGTCACTTGGAAAACTTTTCAGTTCTTAGGGCACCCTCCCTGGACTTGAAAACCTTCTTGGACTCACTGGACTTCAAGGTTTTCAATGATAAATGTCCACTTCAGTGTGGGTGGATGGCAGAGCAGTGTAGGTTTTGGGGGGGGTTTCCCCAGGCTGCTCTGTCCACCCTCCCTCCTGCATGTTTGTTGTCTGCCTTGCAAATCATCTTCCTTTTTTGATTCACCTTCACAGATTCATGTGCAGACTTGCCCTCCTAGTGAAGCACAACTGGTGGTGGGTGCACCATAATGAAAGAGGTTTGTTCCTTGCCTTGGCATTCTTCAAATACCTCATGATTTTCAGGCAAATTCTTTCCATTTACTTCTTGGGGTGGAGTCCCTAGTGAATCACTGAGACTATCTCTCCAGCTCCTCACAATTTTCTCTCCATTTGTTAGAGCTGTTGCCCTTTGACCTTTAAAAACTGAAACTGACTGGCCTGCCACTTTCATCTGTCCACAAGAAATCTGTCAGTATTGTACTATGCTTTATTCAGTTTGTTCATGCTCCCTCTCCCCATCTCATGGAAAGGGAAAGCTCTGTCACAAATTCTGGTAATGTGATCCCTTTCTCTGTTTTTAACTTTCCTGGTTTCCTGCCCCTCCACTAGGGACATTGTCTTCACACAAGCGAATGTAGTTCCAGAATCTTCCACCCATCCCTCCCCAATCTATCTTGATCTGACTCTTAAGTAAAGTAAGCTCATCCTAGGAATGAGTCTTTCTTAAGAAACCCCATCCCAGTTGATCACTCAGCTCTTAGTGAAACACTCCAAAATTCCCCAGGATGCTGAATTCCCCTCCATGTCACATCTATTGGCAGCAGATTTTTCTGGCATTCTTAGGGCTCCCCAAACCCATATTGACAATGTGAAGATGTTAGAGATCTTTCCAATTCTGTGGGAGGTCTTCCTGATAAATTTGCTGACTCAGGGCTTACCTAGTTCTGATCTGCTGCTATTCCACTCAAAAATAATAATAATTTTTAAAAAGGATGAATTTATAACTGGGTAAATGAAATTCTTGTTGTTGTTATAATAAAAGTCACAGAGGCATTTATGATGATAGACAGAAAGAGCAGCACTTGGCTCTTCTACTGCTCTCAACTCCAGGTCCTGAGATCCAGGTTAAATATCTTGCCTAAGCTCACCTACAGTGTGACTTCATGAAACCATTTCCTCACTTCATCCCTCCCAGCAGGACAACATGGTGGTCAAGAAATAGCAGAGTGCCAGCCAAGATAGCAGACATGGGGTTATATTTAATTTATACAAATCACTTTGGTGTGAATGAATGAGCATGTTTGTATGAAAAGATCTAGTATTCACCAGTCACCGATTAGGCTGGATTGGAGGGTATTTAACTCTGATTTAGCTGGAGGCCTATGGCCTAGAGCACAACAAAAGAGAGCCGAGTCAGTCTGCTAAGTCCCCTTGTTGTGGAAGCATGTCTAGTGAGAGCCTGCATGATTCTGAAAGCTCCTCCTATAGCTGTGGTCTTGGATGAAGGCCTGGGCTTCCTGTATTCCACCAGTGTTGCCCAGGGGAGCAGCAAAAGACATGTTGTCACACAGACCCTCTGGAGTCAGGCTTATTAGAGCCTCTGGAGACACTTGAGAACCTCTGCTTTCAGGAAAAAACCCTAACATTCTAGTTAAAAACAACATGATAGAAATTTATTGCTGTGAATTCAATTTCCTCTTGTTTTTATTTTAAATTCCTTTTTCAAGAGATTATATTTGTTTTGTATAACCTTAACCCAGTTTCCCCCAAAACTTACATGTTGTGTGACAGAAAATTGGCATTGGAACAATGTGTGTGCATAGTTCTATGTCATTTCATCATGTGTAGATTGGTGTAACCACCACCACAATCAAGATACAGAACTATTCTATGAAGTTCTATGAAGATCTTCCTGCTACCCTTTATATTCACACCCACTCCCCTCCCACCCACCATCCCTAACCCCTGGAAACCATTAACCTGTTCTCCATCTCTTGATTTTGTCACTTCAAGAATGTTATATAAATGGAGTCGACCTTTCGAGATTGACTTTTTTCACTCAGCATAATGTCTTTGAGATCCGTCGAAATTATTGTGTGTATAGTTTGACTTTTTTATTGATGAATAGTATTCCATAGTATGGATATACCACAGTTTGTTTAACCATTCACCTATTAAAAGACAGTTTGGTCGCTTCCAAATTAAGCTATTACAAATAAAGCTGCTATGACCATTCAAGTACACATTTTTGTGTGGGTGGAAGTTTTCATTTCTCTGGCATAAATGCCTAGGAGTGAGATTACTGAGTCATATGGTAGTTTAGTCATTTAAGAAACTACTATTTTACGGAGTGACTGGACATTCCCACCAGCAATGTATGAGAGCTCTAGTTTCTCTGCATCTTTACCAACATTGGTATTGTCACTATTTTTAATTTTAGCTGTTCTACTAGGTATATGGTGATATCGCGTCATGGTCTTAATTTGCATTTCCCTAATGGCTAATGATATTGAACATTTCTTGATACGCTTATTTGACATCTGTTTATCCTCTTCAGTGAGCTATCTCTTCAAGTCTTTTGTACGCTTTCTAATCGAATTTTTTTTTTTACTGTTGAGTTTTGAGGATTCTTTGTATATTCTAGTTATGAGCCCCTTGTCAGATAGGCGTTTTGCAAATAATTTTTCCCAGTCTGTAACTTATATTTTAATTCTCCTAAGAGTCTTTTACAAAAGTTTTAATTTTGATTTAGTATAATTTATCAATTTTTTAATTTTCTGGACCATGCTTTTTGGTGTTATGTCTAAGAATTCTTCACCAACCCCTAGGGCCTGAAGATTTTCTCCTATGTTTTCTTCTAAGAGTTCTATAGTTTTACATTTAAATCTATGATTCATTTTGAGTTAATTTTTATGTAAGGTTTGAAGTCTAAGTAGAGGTTCTTTTTTTTTTTTTTTTTTGGCCTATGGACATCCAATTAATCCAGCACCATTTGTTGAAAAGACTATCCTCCATTGGTTTGCTTTTGCACCTTGGTCAAAGATCAGTTGGCCATTCTTGTGTGGGTCTATTTCTGGGTTCTCAATTCTATTCCACTGATCATTGATTCTTTATCACTGATCTCTATTCTTTTCCATTGATATGTCTATCATCTCCATGCCAATACTACACATTCATGACTACCATATAGGAAATCTTAAAATCAGGCATTGTGATTCCTCTAACTTTATTACTCTATTTCAATATTGTTTTAGCTATTCTAGTTCCTTTGCCTTTTAATATAAGTTTTAGAATAACTTTCCCTACATCTGTAAAAAAAATCTTGCTGGGATCTTCATAGGAATTGCATTAAATAATGCTGTATATAAATTTGAGGGAGAATTGACATCTTTATACGTTGAGTCTTCCAACCCATGAACACAGTACATCTCTCCACCTATTTAGAAAGAGAGAGCTTTTTCTCTAGGTATTACACATACATAACTTATCATAGTCTACTGGTATCAACATTTTCCCAGTTTGGATGAAATGTAGAAACCTTACTCTAGTTCATTTATAATATAATTGTTTTATATATTTCCACTGCGTACATTGAAGACCACATCAGATAGTATTTACAATTTTTGCTTCATACATAATTTAGAAAAGTCAATTGGAGAAGGAAAATCTGTTGTCTTTATCCATATTTTTACTCTTTCTGTTATGCTTTTTCTCCCTCTTGATGTTCCAAGATTCCCTCTTTTATAATTTCCTTTCTGTTTAGACAACTTCTTTTAGCCATCCTTTCAGGGTAGGTTTGCTGGTGGCAAATTCTCTTAGTTTTCCTTTATCTGAGAATGTCTTGATTACCCCTTCATTCCTGAAGGATATTTTCACTGGGCATAGAGTTCTCGATTGATAGTTCTTTCCTTCACCTCTTGAAAAATATTGTATCTGTTTCTTCTGAGCTCCATGGTTTCTGATGAGAAATCCTCTGTGATTCAAGTTGTTTTTCCCCTAAAGGCAAGGCATCATCTCTCTTGCTGCCTTTTTATTTGTCCTTTGTTTTCAGAAGTTTGAGTATGATGGGTCTTGGCATGGATTTCTTTATGTGTATACAGTTTGGAGTTTGTTCAGCTTCTTGAATTTATTGGTTTACGTCTTTTGGGAATTTTTCAGCCATTATTTCTTTGAATACTTTTTCAGCTCTCATTTTCTAACTGTGATGACACAGATGTTCAAACTTTTGTTATAGTCCCACACATTCCTTAGGATCTGTTCATTCCATCCTTCCCTGCCCCCAGTCTATTTTCTTTCCATTGTTCACACCGGATAATTTCTATTGTTCTATCTTCAAGTTCACTAACTCTTTTTTTTTTTTTAAGTTTAATTTTTATTTATTTATTTATTTATGGCTGTGTTGGGTCTTCGTTTTCGTGCGAGGGCTTTCTCTAGTTGCGGCAAGTGGGGGCCACTCTTCATCGCGGTGAGCGGGCCTCTCACTATTGCGGCCTCTCTTGTCGCGGAGCACAGGCTCCAGACGCGCAGGCTCAGTAGTTCTGGCTCACAGGCCTAGTTGCTCCGCGGCATGTGGGATCTTCCCAGACCAGGGCTTGAACCCATGTCCCCTGCATTGGCAGGCAGATTCTCAACCAGGGCGCCACTAGGGAAGCCCCCCACCAATGTTTTTTAATGTCATTATGAACTCATATTTTATACATTTGATGGTTGATTAATTGCAGATTTTTTGATGCTCTAATTGTCCAATATAGGCAAATGGGAACTCCCCTCCATCTTGAATCCTGTGTTCTTTTGACATGACTACTTTAGTCTTTGATATCTTCCTTGCTCTTTGACAAAAAAAAGATGTCCCAGGATCATTTTGTACATTTCCTGTTAAATACCTTTAAACAATTATTTCTTCAAGGAAGATTGGTTCCTTTTGGTAGGAAATGAGATTTAGAGACCACAGTCTAGGCATTAAATATACACATTGCTAGTAGGTTGTCATTGCTGCTATATCTTTTCAGTGGACAAAGCTAGGAAATATTTATTTTTAGAAAGAGAAAAATAAATAAATCATAAGTTCATAATGTTTCTGTAAATATTTGTATTTCCTCATCTTTCTTACACAAAAGCTAACATACTACTATATATATAATATTCTATACTTTGCTTTTTCCACTTAACAATATATCCCAAATATTACTCCTAAATATTATATAGAAATCTATCTCATTCCATAGTATTCCATTTCATTTTATTAAAATTTTTTCCCAGCTTTCCATTTTATGGCTCCAGTATAATTTATTCAACTGGTTCCCTAGTGGTGGACATTTGTTTTCTCCCAGTCTTTTGTTATTTCACATAGTGTTGCCCTGTGCATATGTCATTTTGCATTTTGTGCATAGTGTTGCCCTTTGTGCAGAGTGTTGCCTTGTGTATGTGTCATTGTACTTTTGCTGGTGTATGTTTGGTTTAGATTCCTAGGAGTGGGACTACTGAGTCAAATAGTGAGTGCATATGTAATCTTGCTAGACATTGCTAAACTCCCCTCTGCTGAGGTTATATAATTTTGTCTATATTGCTTTTTGTGGTTTTAAAAAGGAATGATACTTGCAACTAGTAGATAAATAGATCTTGGTGATCTAATGCACAGTGTAGTGAATATAGACAACAATATTGTATTATAATCATCAAACTTGCTAAGAGACTAGATCTTAATTATTCCAACCACAGGAAAGAAATGATAATTATGTGATGTGATAGAGGTGCTAACTATCTCTACAATGGCAATCCTATTACAATATATAAATGCATCAGATCAACACATTGTATACCTCAAATTGACACAATGTGGTATGTCAAATATATTTCAATAAAAATAAATGAAATAAATAAGAATTTAAAAAATAAAAATAGGAATAAGGTTTTGAAACAGAGGAGAAAGTGTGATTAAGATTTTTAAGTACCAGTTTTGGTACAATACTACAAGATCTACCCTTCCCACCGTTTGAACTTGAAAGAGACATTTAGGACAAGCACAGGAAGTCAGATTCCACAGTTTGGTGAAAAAAATGGGAGAATATGTTCTTCATTGTGCCTCTGTCTAAACTCAGACCCAGGGCCATGCTATATTCCACAGGGCCAACCTCCAGCACTGGAAACAGATTTTGGGATTCCAGTGTTTTTCTAAAAGGCAGAGGTAAGATAGGTGGTTGGCCAGATGTGCACCAGCATGCAGGAGGCTGTTCAGAGCCCATGTTATGAAGCAGAGAGGTAAGGAATCAAAAGTATAAGTCATTGCAGCAACACGGACGGACCTAGAGATTATCATACCAGGTGAAGTAAGTCAGACAGAGAAAGACAAATATCATATCACTTATATGTGGAACCTAAAAAAAATGATACAAATGAACTGATTTACAAAGCAGAAACAGATTCACAGACATAGAAACCAAATTTATGGTTACCAGAGAGGAAAGGGCAGGGGGAGGGATAAATTAGGAGTTTGGGATTAGTAGATACAAACTCATACAAACTACTATATATAAAATAGATAAATAACAAGGACCTACTGTACAGCACAAGGAACTATACTCAATACCTCGTAATAACCTATAATGGAAAAGAATCTGAGAAAATAATATATTATATATATGTATAACTGAATCACTTTGCTGTACGCGTGAAACTAACACAACATTGTAAATCAACTATAACTCAATACAAAAAAAGAAAGAAAAAACATATAAGTCAAATGGGGCAGCAGTCTGAAGAGGTATAGCCAGAGTTGCTGAAGACTGAGGGAAGCTAAGAAACAGACTACTGGAAGCAATATGTGGTGAAAACTGGGAAAATGGCTGGTTAGCATATGATGCAGTATATAACCTACATCTTTGCTGTCATCCCTCACAAGCCTGACTTTGCTCTCTCTATGAGCCTTTCCTTTCTTTCAGCCAAAAAAAGGCCTTGGGCCATTGGAATCACATGGGTGAGGCTACCCAGGGCTCGATGTGTGCTTGAAGAAGGCCTTAACTTCCATTCTCTGCCCCCTTCCACACCACTAGGCCTGCTGCTTCCTTTTGTAGGGCTTGCATCTCCTGGAAGCCTGTGGTGGATCCTGATGAGCCTATCACTTAGTTCCCTGGTTGCTGGTATGGCTCTGGGGATGTGGGGTGCAAGGCCCTGTCCTGCTACAACGATGAGCAGGGCTGCTGAGCTGGCTATCTTGGTCATTATGACCAGGCCAGGAGGCTGGCTATTCCTGAACTTAGGGCAGCTTGGCATGGCCCAAATGGGATGGGAAGAGCCCACCTGACCAGCTCCCAGACCTAAGGGCCTTAGTGCTGAGTGAACTTGCCTTTTTCCCTTTCTTTAGCCCAGTGAAGACTCGCGGACCACTAGTGGGACGTCAGGGGCCTGGACAAAGTAGGTGTCAGATGTCTTATTGTTGATAGTAGATATATTCTGAATGGGAACAGGTATAGAAGCAGAGAGTAAGCATGAGCAAATTCAAGGTACTTATTGTTTTTGTGCCTTGGTTTCATTTGTACAGTGAGAATAATATTGGGACCTACCTCATCAGGGTGTTATGAAGTTTAAATAACTTAGTAAAGTACTTATCAAATAGGGGTGCCTGGAGTATCATAAACAATCAATAAATGTTAGTTACTTTTACTGTTATTTGATTATAATTATTGTATGTAAATCATAAATTATATCATGTCATTCCCTTGCTAAACCCCCAATGATTCCCATCATAATTGGGATAATATTCAAATCCTATACAATGGCCTATGAGGCTCCAGGTGATCTTGTCCCTGCCTACATCTCTATACTCATCATCTTGTACCACTCTCCGTCTTCCAAATTCAAGCCAATCTGGCCATATTTTCATTTCTTAAAATCATCAAGCTGTTTGTCTCAGGACCTTGCACTTGCTCTACATGTTTATACTCAGAAAAACAAAACAAAACAACCACAAAAAACCTGAGAAACTAAAAATCCAGAATCCATAAAGTTTGTGAATCTTGACTACATAATAATATTAAACACCATATGGTGAAAAAATGAAATAAAATACAATAGTTAAATGATAATTGGGAAAATAAACATATGACAGCCAAAGGACTAATACCTAATAATCTAAACTCTAGATTCCAACTGCTGGGTTTGAATCCCAGGTACATCATTTACCAGCTGTGTCACCTTGGGTTTCATTCAATCTCTCTATGCCTCAGTTTCCTCATCTGTAAAATGGGGATTTTTAACAACACCTACTTCTTAATATTGTAGTGAGGGTTAACCAGTTTAGTAGAATGACTCTTGGTATACTTCAAGCACCATGTAAGTTTTACTTATTATTAGGGTTACTAAGAAGCCAAAAGAAAACTAGGCAAAGGATGTAAACAGGCAGTTCACACACAAAAAAGGTAATACAAAATCATCAATAAACCTGAAAATATGGTTGACTTCACTCATGATGAAAAGCATTAACTTGTTTATTTCACATGTATTTACATATGTTTTAAGTGCCAAAGAGGCATCGGGAATAGAATAGTGAACATCTTACTCTCATGGAGTTTACATTATAGTAATTGTGTGTGTGTGTGTGTGTGTGTGTGTGTGTAGTATTTAATACATCATGTGGTAATAGTGTTTTGAAGAAAAATAAAGCAGGGATGGGGTGTCATTTTATATAGAGGCCAAGGAAGGACTCTGAGATAAGGTGATAGTTAAGCAGTGATCTGAAGAAGTGAGGGAGAAAGCCATGAGGATTTCTAGGGCTAGAGCTTTCCAAGCAGAGTGAACAATAAGGGCACAGGCTTGGAAGCAGGAGCCAGCTTAGCTTATTCAAGGAACAACAGTACGTATAGTTTGTTTGAGGCAAGGCTGAGTTGATAGAAAGTGAAGTCTAAGAGACTGAGGCCAGATTCTACAGGGCTTTACAGGCCAGGATGAGGACCTGGGACTTCACTAAGAGTGAAATGGAAAGCCTGCTGTCACTTGGGAAATGTACTCAGCTACGCATAACAGGGATCCAAATAACAAAGGCTTAAATAGGATGACGTTTCAAGTGTTATATTGATTCTAGGACACATCATTATTTGATGTACCAAGAAAGAGGAAAAAATGCTGGCAAATATAATCCACAAGCTGTCATTCAAAGATTTCAGCGATGTTGAAGCATGAAGAGATGTACCTTTTAGAGTTGGTAACATATGGCATTTTTTTCTCATGTAAGATTAGGTCCTGAGGTAATCAGTTTTTTGGTTGCAAGATGGCTACTCAGCTATAGCCATTAAATCCTCATTTCCAGGAGGAAGAAGGAGAAATGAAGAAGGGGGAAATGCCTTTTATTCTTCCATATTAATTTTGTAAAATTCTCCTCCAAAAAACTCGTTGCAATTTTTATTGGCATTGCCTTGGTTGTGTAGATCAACTTAGAGAGTGCTGCCTAATGTCCAGCATATAGTGCTAAGTTGCTGATCCATACGTATATTACAGTCTCATTTATTTGTCATAAAAAAGATAAGTGTATAAAACATGCTTGTATTTGCATAGAAAATTTCCCAAAGGATACATGACAAACTGTTAATAAGTGGTTATTTCAGGGGAATAGAACTGGGTTTGATTGGCAGGGGAGAGAGGGGCTTTAACTTTTCATGTTATGCCTTCTTTTATCCCCCTTTTAAAAACCACAAATATTGTATATATTACAATATATATACACAATAATATATACAATGTATATATTACAATATATATATACAATAATATATACAATGTATATATTACAATATATATACAATAATATATACAATGTATATATTACAATGTATATATACAATAATATATACAATGTATATATTACAACATATATACAATAATATATACAATGTATATATTACAATATATATATACAATAATATATACAATGTATTATTACTTTTATAATAACAAATATAAACCAGCAACCTTAAAAGTGGAGTGTGTATTACCCTGGGGCTATAGGACTTTCCAAGGGGTAAATAAGCACTTACAGTTTTAAGGGGATCGATTTCTACATCCTCAAATTTCATTTTCATATTTCCTAAAATTGATCTGCCAGAGAACACACTAGCAGTGGAAGAATCAAGCTGGATCTCTTTTTCCATCTCCCTTTTCACAATAGTCCTTTTTGCACTTTACAAAAGAAAAGCATATCTTTGAAAAAATCCTCAGGGAACCAGAGAGACAGTTCCAAACACTGCTGCCGATGGTGAAGAAACAAATTGCTCTAACAAATGAATATATTGGTATCAAATCCTTTTGCAATTCAGATGGCTTCCAGTAAAATTGAAAGCGAACCCAATGGAGCTGTCAGCTGACTAATCATGAAAAATAATTTTGAAGGTAAATCATTGTGTAATTTCCCCCATATATCTTCAAAGGAGTTCAAATACTTGCGTGATATTGCTAAAACAAAATATCCATTCCCATTTACTTATTTATATAAAAGAGGTTTCTGTGTGCTAACGTTTAACCAAAAAAAAGTGGGAAGAGAATTGATGCTGAATCCTGCCTCACTCTAAAAATAAGCAATATTTATCTATGGATACACCAACCTTTTAAAAAAAACGACTTATCTATCTTTAGTAAATTTTTGTTCTTACGTTTAATAATTACCCATCAAAATTTGTAATATGTTTACAATTTTTTGTAATATGTTTACAATTTTTTGATCTATCATATTCCAATACTAATTGTCATGATAACTTGAGCAAAAGTAAATTTTGAACAACACTTAGAGCTTTAGGATCACAGGAACATTTAAAAAGCGTTTAAATAGCAGAATATACACATATTTTTGCTGCAGGGAAATACGATAGGATAATCAATAAAATCATTTCAAGTGCAAAAATATATATCATAAAGATAAAATTCTGTTAGAAGAATAAAATGGAATTGAGAATCCAGGGAGAAAAGGGAAAATGTGCACCTCCTCACTATCAAAGAAGAGCTCGGTTATGAATTTTTAAAACATGACGGTGGCTCTCAAATCACTAACGTATTTAGGTTTCACTGCTTTCACGTAAAACTGTGACGTTTTGTTTGTGAATGTTAATATCTGTCAGAAATCACATTATTTGCAGTTTGACGTTTTGGATGCAAAATCTGAGATGTCAACCTAAATGTGTGTGAAGGAGCACAACGTTAAAAAATGTTTTAGAGAGCATTTTGATATAAACCAAGTTTTATATAAACATACAAAACAAATATCAGAGGGAGCATCATATACTCTTTTGCCACCTTGTGGCCAGAGTTGTATTCAACCCTAGGCATGGCAACTGTAATGAGGAGGGGGTCTCTTCTTAGGTCAGTCCCTCTGGCTAGCCTTCAGTCAGGTCTTTGTGAGGCAGAGATGGTGGCATTCTCCCAGGACTGAATCCGGACCCATACAAGCACCAAGCATCGAAAGGATTATGCTGACCCCCCCCCCACCCGCCCCCGCATGTGATTCAGAGCAAAAGCAACATGCAATCAGGAAAGGAATGTAAGGAAGTACAATAAAATTCTGACTTTTCCCATGAGGACTGTTTAAAAAAAATCGAATGTCAAACTGTTCCTGATATTTTTTTCTTGATTCTTTTGTTTTTGGTGTCTCTTCTCTGCTGGTGACCTAGACACTTCCTCAGTCTGCCTTTTGGGGAACCCAGGCCCTGGAGCAAGTGTGTTTGGTACAGCTCCTAGTACAACACCTGGTCTGGGTTGGCGCTTAATAGACATTTGTCGAGTGACTGAATGATGGCAGAGCCGCCCCCTTCCATTCCAGAACATGCTGGACGTGGGGGCTTCTGCAGGAAGATGATCCGTAAAGCAGTCAGGTTGCCATGGTTAGTCTTCAGTGGCAGATAGCCTTGGGTGCACTGAGATCCTTAGGTCTCTTTGATGTCTGTTACTCTGTGGAGGTGGGATGAGAGTATCTCCTGTGCTTCCCCGCCCCCACCCTTGCAGGAGCAGGATTCCTTCAGTGGGTGCTCTAGTTGCAGTTCCTCTTGTTGCAGGCCAAAAAGGGCAGGCATTTATTGGAAGGATGCTGAAAGAGGAGGCACCAGGGCAGCTCTGGGGACCTCAGGTGTATGGGAACCAGCATCCTATCCTCCTTCGGGGCTCCTGATTCCTGACAACCACCTCCTGCTGCTGACCCCAGGAGGTCTAGGCACTTCCCCCTACCTGGAGGAAGGGGCCAGGTGGAGGGGTGATATCCCCCGCTAACCAGGGAGAACTCTGCCACGATGTAATCAGGCAGCACAGCCCCACGGGCCGGGCAGTGCAGCGTGTACTGGGCCAAGGCCAGCTATCACCAGGACTCAGGGGCCAGAGTCTTCCTGGAACACAGTCTCCCTGACTCTCGAGCACGGGCTATCTGCTTCTCCTGAGCCTTGTGCTGACGCCTGCCCTGGGCTGCACTCCCCGGGACCAGCACCTGCGGTCGCTTCCCAACATCCCCCAGCTGCCCAAGACCTAAGCCGCTTGTTCTGGGCTCAGTCTTCGTGGGCCCCTTGGTGCCGCTGCCCACTGCCAGCAGCTCCCAGCGCAGCAGCGCCTCCCAGACGCGTGGCCGCCCACTGCCCCCACCGGTAGCTCCACAGATGGAAAAGCTGCTTTCCCGCCCCTCCCACCTGCTGCCCGCCCCGGGTCTCTGCTAGGGCTTGAGGGTCTTGGGACGGTGTCCTGTAGTTCAGGCCCCTCTCTCAGCCGTAGGGGAGATGGCAGCAGTAGGCATGGCCTTGTTGTGCCTCGTTCCTCCCACTGCTCCCGGGGCGGCTCGGCGTCTGCTGGGCCAAAAGGCCGGCTGCCAAACCCTCAGCCCACCCTTGGCCTTGGGAGCCCGAGGAGAAGGTGACGAGGAGGCGAGGAGCAGGCACAGACTGTGCAGAGCGCCGATAAGATGGGCGTGGGACATGCCTCCTCGGGCCCGGTGGCCTTGGGAGCTCTGCCCCTCTGCATCTGGGGTCCAGGCCTGTCCCAGAATGGAGCTGGGGCTTCATCCTTATGGGGCAGAGCAGAACCTGGGGTGGGCGGGGAGCCTGGGACGGGGATGGGGACACGCTCAGTCTCAGAGATGATGGCCTATCACAGCTTCTGCCAGCGCTCCTCAGGACCCGGCCTCTGGGGGGCCATTTCCCAGCCCCAGGGGCGTTTCTGGACTTGGCTACCCTTCCGTCCCTGGCCCCGCAAGGCTGGGGGAGGATACATGGATGAAGGGAAGGACGAGGAGAGGGGAGGAGACGATGAAGGGGGTCAGAGCAGCGATTGGAGCCGAGAACTGGAAGCGCCTTAAAGAGACTGCGCGGTCCCCGCCCCCCTTCCCGCCAGCCTCAATGAATTAGAGCTGTGTTTCCCAAACTTGCCTGATCATAAGAATCCTCTCGGGCCCTAGTTAAAGATACAGGTTCCGGAGCACGTCCCTTCGAGACTCTGATTCAGTTGGGCTGCGGGTGGAGCCAAGGAATCTGTAATCTTAACACGCTCCCACGTGATTCTCGTGAACAAGCAAGTTTGGGAAATATTGAATTAAAGGAAACGGGGCCTGGCTGCAGAGCGGCCTCCGCTAGAGGGCTACGGCGGGAGGATTCCCGGGGGCGTCGCCTGCTTCCGCCGCCGCCTCCTTCAGTGAAAGTCCCTTTTGGGTCCAGCTGCCACAGCCACCGCGCTCCCTCAGGCCGGGCGGGGGACACCCCAGGTCTGCGTGGCCCCCGCGCCGCCACGCCCAGTGGCCGCCTGAGCCCTGCGAGCAGGGGGAGGAGCCGCCGCCAGTGGAGGCGGAGGAGCAGAGGAGGCGGAGACGGCGGAGACGGCGGAGAAGGCGGAGAGGAAGGTGGAGGCGGAGGCGAAGGTGGAGGGGAAGGTGGAGGCGGCGGGGAAGGTGGAGGCGGCGGGGAAGGTGGACGCCACCGGGAAGGTGGAGACGGCAGGGAAGGTGGACGCTGCCGGGAAGGTGGAGACGGCGGAGGGTCCGGGCCGCCGGGTAGAGCTCAAGCTGGAGCCCGAACCCGAACCCGATCCGGCACGGGAGGCGGAGCAGGGGCCGAAGGGGGAGCCGAAG
Organism: Balaenoptera ricei; assembly: GCF_028023285.1. Lineage (NCBI taxonomy): Eukaryota > Metazoa > Chordata > Mammalia > Artiodactyla > Balaenopteridae > Balaenoptera > Balaenoptera ricei. Next base: position 44,908,330 of record NC_082660.1, read on the forward strand.
CAGGAGCCCGAGGATGAGAACCCGGCGCGGAGCGGCGGTGGCGGCGGCAGCGACGAGGTTCCTCTCCCCACCCTTCCCTCCGACCCCTCGCGGCCCCCCGATCCCTCCCCGCGGCGCAGCCGTGCCCCCCGCCGCCGACCCCGGCCGCGGCCGCAGACCCGGCTCCGTACCCCGCCGCAGCCTAGGCCACGGCCCCCGCCCCGGCCCCGGCCCCGGCGCGGCCCTGGGGGCGGATGCCTGGATGTGGATTTCGCTGTGGGTCCACCAGGCTGTTCCCACGTGAACAGCTTTAAGGTGGGAGAGAACTGGAGGCAGGAACTGCGGGTGATCTACCAGTGCTTCGTGTGGTGTGGAACCCCAGAGACCAGGAAAAGCAAGGCAAAGTCGTGCATCTGCCATGTGTGCGGCACCCATTTGAACAGACTCCACTCTTGCCTTTCCTGTGTCTTCTTTGGCTGTTTCACAGAGAAACACATTCATGAGCACGCCGAGACAAAACAACACAACTTAGCTGTAGACCTTTATTACGGAGGTATATACTGCTTTATGTGTAAGGATTATGTATATGACAAAGACATTGAGCAAATTGCCAAAGAAGAGCAAGGGGAAGCTTTGAAATTACAAGCTTCCACCTCAACCGAGGTTTCTCACCAGCAGTGTTCCATGCCAGGCCTCAGTGAGAAATATCCAACCTGGGAGACAACCAAACCCGAGTTAGAACTGCTGGGCCACAACCCAAGGAGAAGAAGAATTACCTCCAGCTTTACCATCGGTTTAAGAGGACTAATCAATCTTGGCAACACGTGCTTTATGAACTGCATCGTCCAGGCCCTTACCCACACTCCGATCCTGAGAGATTTCTTCCTCTCCGACAGGCACAGATGTGAAATGCCAAGTCCCGAGTTGTGTCTGGTCTGTGAGATGTCTTCGCTTTTTCGGGAGTTGTATTCTGGAAATCCATCTCCTCACGTTCCCTATAAATTACTGCACCTGGTGTGGATACACGCACGGCATTTAGCAGGGTACAGGCAACAGGATGCCCATGAGTTCCTCATCGCAGCGTTAGATGTCCTGCACAGGCACTGCAAAGGTGATGATGCCGGGAAGGCAGCCAACAATCCCAACCACTGTAACTGCATCATTGACCAAATCTTCACAGGTGGCCTGCAATCTGATGTTACCTGTCAAGCCTGCCATGGTGTCTCCACCACGATAGACCCATGCTGGGACATCAGTTTGGACTTGCCTGGCTCTTGCACCTCCTTCTGGCCTATGAGCCCAGGGAGGGAGAGCAGTGTGAATGGGGAAAGCCACATACCAGGAATCACCACCCTCACGGACTGCCTGCGAAGGTTTACGAGGCCAGAGCACTTAGGAAGCAGTGCCAAAATCAAGTGCGGTAGTTGCCAAAGCTACCAGGAATCTACCAAACAGCTCACAATGAATAAATTACCTGTCGTTGCCTGTTTTCATTTCAAACGGTTTGAACACTCAGCCAAACAGAGGCGCAAGATCACTACATACATATCCTTTCCGCTGGAGCTGGATATGACACCGTTCATGGCCTCGAGTAAAGAGAGCAGGATGAATGGACAGTTGCAGCTGCCAACCAATAGTGGAAACGACGAGAATAAGTATTCCTTGTTTGCTGTGGTTAATCACCAAGGAACCTTGGAGAGTGGCCACTACACCAGCTTCATCCGGCACCACAAGGACCAGTGGTTCAAGTGTGATGACGCCGTCATCACCAAGGCCAGTATTAAGGACGTTCTGGACAGTGAAGGGTATTTACTGTTCTATCACAAACAGGTCCTGGAACATGAGTCAGAAAAAGTGAAAGAAGTGAATACACAAGCCTACTGAAGTGACACACAGACCTACCTACCTGTAATGGAAGATGACAGCACCCGTACTACAACTGGCATTGAGATTTAAAGGACCTACTTGCATGGCCCACGGGCCTGACAGAGTAAGAATTGAACAGTTCCCAGTGTCTAAAAGGTCCTGATTGGAAGAGAAATAGAAGGGGCGGGAGAAGAGGCTCTAGTCTAAGCAGTCATTTAAAGGAAGATTAAATGGCAGGATGCTCTGGGTGGGGGAGGCAGGAGCAGCGAAATCCTGACACTGGTACATATCCTATATTCCTCCAAAAGATTGTGTGGGAAAGTGTGGGGTGGGAGGGGGGTGGTGTGGGGGGGGGGTGTGTGCCCTTGTAACCGTAAAACATCTTTCTCCATGGGTGTTTCAGCTTCAACTGACCAATCACATAACAGTTATATGTCTGGAGGGAAAAAGGAAAAGTTCATACAAATGTAGCCCATTACATATATGGGTATGAAAGTGGAAAAGTGGAGGAGGCAGGGATATCTCATTGACAAACACCTTTGCCAGTTTCTTTGTATTCGTGATTTTTTGTGCTATTAAATGCAGTATTAAACAAAGAAAAGCCCACGTGGGCCTGTGAAACGAGAAAGAAGGGGGCTTTTGTATAAGGGGAGCAATTGCTCCAAAGGTAGAGAAGACAAGAAACACTGTAAGATAAGCAACCAACACAGACAGGCCTCAGCTAAGAGTATAGTGTGTGAGTGTTTTTTTTTTTTTTTTTAAAAAAAAGCTGTATGATATACTTGAGCAAATCAATGAACCTCTTTGCGATTGTTTTCTCATCTGTACAATGCAGATAATTCCTACCTTAAAGGGTTACTGTTAAAGATTAAAGGATATAAAATGTGTCAAAGTATAAAGTAAAAAGGCTTGGAACTTTGTAGGGGCTCAGTAAATGTTCGTTGGATCTGAAACTTCTTTGGACCAGGGCCAGAATGCATTAGCGGTGAGGGTCAGCCCTACCTGAGACCCATGGACAGAAGGGACACACATTGTGTCACATGTAGTCACACACACACACACACACACACACACTCTTATAACTCCCTCCCCAGTACTGTCTACTTGGAGGCCCAAGGCAGTGGATCCCACTATTTTCCCTGGGTATGGGGCATCCCAGTCGGTTCCACACCTGGGACTGGGGGGAGAACCACAGCTGTCCCCCCAAAGTCATTATTCTGTCCATTTGGGAAACTGTCATGTTGTTATCATGACTCAGCACCCCAGTGATGGGACTCAGGGCCAGCAGGCTGACAGGCTTCCACGTGAGGGTGTTGGTGGTCTTTGCCCTCCAAAAGCATTATGGGCATAGCTATGTTCACCTACAGGCATAGATCAGGAGAAAGACTGTTTTCCAAAGCTCACTGGTCCACCAGCCCAGGGGTAGTGGGGGAGTGGCATGTTGGCCTCCTCTCTGATTCGCACGGAGGGCAGAGCGGCCTGTGGAGGGCTAAGCTCAAACAGATGGGATGTGCCCAGGACAGGTTAAGCACTGGTGGTGGTTCCTTCTTTTCTCCTTAGCATCAGATACAAAAGGACCTAGTACCTAGAAAATCCTGAGGAGGGAGGAGGGAACTGAATGTTTCAGACCCATGGGGCTTGGATTCACTGGCTCTGGTAAGAGGCTGGGCTCCCCCAGGGCTCCCCAAGTCTACTTCATGGTCAGCTCATTTGGAAATGTATATTTATTTGTGTGGCTGTGGATGCATCCCCAGCTAGCTCATAGGCGTTTTTAGGACAGGGGTTGTGTCTCCTCTTGTACCCTGGGCTGTGTCCTCAGCCCCTAGCACAGACCCTGGCACGTAGTATTTGAAATATTTTCCAGATGGATGAATTAACCAAATCACCTTCCTTTCATAACCAAATTTTCATCATCCCCCCACCCCAAGGCTCATAATCCTCAGGAGAAAATGTAAAAAGTGTTATTTTTGCTATCTTGTAGGCTGGGGGAGAGCAAGAGGTAAGCGGCCTCAGATGCCACTTGGCACCTTCATGCAGGTATCTGACTCCCCTTTGGGATGTGTGGGAGCCCTGCCTGGGAAGACCGCCATGTCCTCCTTCCTCATCTCTGCCACAGGAAGAGTTCAGTCGGGCATGTGCCACCAGATCCTGACTGCTTGCACAGACGCTGTCTTTTACGTTTGTAAAACGTTTTTATTTGGAAATAATTTCAAAGTTACAGGAAAGTTTCAAAAAGAAAAACAAATAGTATAAAGAACAGATTTACCTATTGCTAACATTTTACCCCATTTGCTTTATCGTTTGCATGTATGCACTCCCGTGTGTGTGTGTGTGTGTGTGTGTGTGTGTGTGTGTGTGTGTGTGTTTGGACCGACTGAGGACAGATAACATCATGGCCCTTTATGCCCGAGTACCTCAGTGTGCACTTCCTAAGAATAGGCATGTTCCCTACATCACAGTATAGTTAGCAGCTTCAGTAAATTAAACATTGGTATAATACTATTATTTACCATTTGTACTCCAGTTTTGTCTGGTGACCCAATAATGTCCTTTATAGCATTTTTCCTCTTCATCACAGGATCTGGTCCAGGACGAGGTATGGCTTTTAGCTGTCATGTCTCTTTAGCCTCCTTTAATCAGGAATATTTTCACAGCCTTTCTGCATCTTGTATGGCATTAGCATTTTTAATAGAATATTCTTCATTTTGGGTTTGTCTGATACAGAAACTGTCTTTTAAATACCCTGTACTCAGGAATAGTTCTAAGAGATATGAATGGCGCGAGACTGCTGAAGCTGATCTCCCTGTCTCCACTGGTGGAAGGCACAGACCACCAGAGGGAGCAGCTGTACCTGGCAGTTCCTGACTGAAGCATTCACCTCTGTCTGGAAAACACCATTGTCCCTCAGCAACAGGGGAACCATTCAAGCCCAGCCCTATGCCCCTACCCATCACCAACACTGTTACACTCCAGTGTTGTAACAGCAGCAGGGCTTGCTTTCAGATCACATCACTGTGGGAACCAGGGCATCATGTATTTGGCAGGTATGTGTTACCCTGAGCTCAAATGCCATTCAGGCATGTTTGAGCATGTCTGGTACATGGGTGGGCACCTCCATGGTTGGGGCCTTTAGGGGGATCAGGAGGTAGCACCCTTGGCACCTTCATCAATATTCCCATGGTGGGTACAGCAGCGGTGGGGTGGCGGGGAGGGCGTAAATACTCCTGAAGCAGCTTCATGGGCAAAGCACACAAAAATGGGGCCCAGAATAAGTGAGGAAGAACATGGGAGATGCCCAAAACAGATTGGTTTGTGACATACTAGGGACTTGCAGACACAATTGGGCTATTTTACATGGGGGCTGGAATTCCTGTGTGAGCAGATGTGGGCAAGAGCTGGTGAAATTTAAGCTAATTCTTTAACTGAGACTCTTTACTTCCACAAGCTGATAAAGCCAGGGAAACTCAGTTCATATGTAGATTTATGATCTGGGCCCAGAAGGGTACAGGCAAAAGATGGGTGCTCACAACTGGGGGCCTTATCCACCCATAGAGCTCAGGATGAAGGACCAAACAATGGGGTACTTACCTTTTACCCACTACACATGCTTCCCACAGTTTCTTGGCCTAAGAAATTGGAAATCCAGTTTCCAGTTGGATTTGGAAATCCAGAACCCTATCACTTCCCATTTCCTGGAGTAGCCAGGTGCTGAAACTTACTCTGGCCTACAGGTCACATTTGGTAACTGCCTCACTTCTTCCCCATCCACAGGGAATCCTGATCAGGGATGCCATCAACCAAGAGGTCTTTTCCAATCAAGAAAAAGCACTGTATAGCACATAGAATTCAACTCAACACATTGTAATCTCTGTAAGAGAATATATAAGACTGGTAAGAATATGGAAAAGAATATATATATGTCTCTCTGTAAGTGAATCAAGTGGATGTACACCAGAAAGACACAGCATTGTAAATCAGCTTTACTCCGCTATAAAAATAAAGATAAATTACAAACAAACAAACAAACAAAAATGGGCCCCATACTACTCATTGTCATAATGCAATAGACCTGGTGCCAGGAACCTATGTTTGCACCAAATGTGTATTTCACACCCAGAAGCAAAGGCCCTGGTCCTCTGAGAGTATGTAGCCGAGCACCCACAGTAGTGTGTCATTTACACACTGACCTTCCCCTGCAGGTGACCTAATGCTACTTTTAAACTCTTGCATTGAAGCATATCAAATATACAGGAAATACACATATCATCAGGGTACAACTTCATGAATTTCTACAAAATGAACACACCTCTGTAAACAGCACTCAGATCAAGAAATAGAACGTTACCCATAAGTCAGGCCCCCTTTCTGCTTCCTTATAGTCAATAACCCCAAAGGGTAATCCCTATTCTGACTTTCTTCACTGTAGATTAGTGTTGCCTTTTAAAGTGCCATCTATAAAAGGAACTGTTCAGTATGTACGCTTTTGTGTCTGGCCTCTTTTGCTCAACATTATTTTATGAGCTTCAGATCTGAGGTCTTGTTGTCAAGAAAAATTATGTAGCGTGTCATTATTTCTGCCTAATGAACTAAAAGTAAGGATTCCCTAGTCTTCCTAGTGATTTCTCACTTATTGAACCAATTCAAAGGGACCCAGGCCATTGCAAAGTTGGACCTTGAGAGGGTCTTTAATCACCTTCATGTACAAGAAAACAGTGGATGGAAAACAGCCTGCCAGATAAGTTTGGGCTTATTTAGGCACCCAGAAATGTTAATTTTGGGCAATACTCCAACCCTGTTCCAATAGCTCCTGAATGCGATACTCTATTCTAGTGAGGCCTCAAACTTAAACGTGCATCAGAATCACCTAGAGGGCTTGTTAACACGCAGCTTGCTGGGTCCTACCCCCAGAGTTTCTGATTTCAGTAGTCCTGGGATGGGGGCAGCATTGAGAATTTGCATTTCAAACACATTCCCAGTTGATGCTCATGCTTCTGGCTCTGGGACCACATTCTGAGGACCACATTCAATTTGTTTTCATACTGTGGTACTTGGTGCCCAAGGAATCTATGAAGATGGCCCTGGAGAACACCTTGGGGAGCTAGAGGAGGGGCAAATTGGTGAGAATCAGGAACTCTGAAATATAAAATCAATAAGAGGGCGTTATTGATTTTATATTTGGGGGTTCCAAGTAATATCTGAAGAAAGAGTTCTGCTACTAAAATTTTGTGAAGTTGAAAATCACTCTGCTAAGGAACTTTAGACCCCAGGGGAGTGATGTATTTAAACTACATAGGTGGTATATCCGGAGAATGATCCAACATGCTACAGAGACCTGGCCTCATATGTACCCTTAATCTAGATGGTCCTGAGGGGGACTTAATTTCCTTGGAACTCAGAGAAGTGCATAATTATGAGGATGGATGTGATAAGAGAAAATGCTTAAGTATAACTACAGCGCAAAATCATGTGTATAAAGTATGATTTTCTTCTGGCAATATAGCACACTAAGACGACATGAATAGCGCGCCCCCCCCCCTCAACTACAAACACATAGTAACACTAGATAAACTGTAACAAAAATTTTAATTTATAGCTGAGCTTAAAAAAACAAAAGGTAAAATCTCCAGAGAAAAAAGAAAAAGCCAGTCTAGTAATTGTAAACAGACACTGCAATAACCTATTTGTGGTATTGGTTCTAGATATCAGGCCGTAGGGGCTAGGGGCTCAGAGCCGCGAATCTAGTGCTCATGCAGGTACTGGCAAAACAGCCTCAGGTCCACCAGAGGCAGAGAAGCTGTAATTAAAGCCTCTGGATAAAGCCCTTAGTAGCTTCTCTGTTCATTAAAAAGGGGTTTGGAGAGTAAGCCATGAAAAGTCTTATGCTCTCTCTGGAGCCACAAGAAGAAATAAAAATCCCAGGCCTATGTCATATGTGGATATGGGGTCTAAATTTACCCTACTGTGTATTATGGGAATCACATGCTGAAAAATTAAAACAAAAATTGGAGCAGAACAATTCAAACCTCTAGAACCTCAGCAAAAGCAAACACATTTTTACAATACTGGGCACATAGAATCCCACAGAAAAAGACAATATCTGCCCAAGATGTACTCAGAAACAAACAATAAAAAGATTGTACTTGCAAAGAAATGACATGCCATGAAGGTGAGTCACCAGCTGCCACAAGGAGGAGAAATAGTACTCCCAAGAAATACTGATGAGATGAACTTCTACTCTTTTTTTTTTTTGAGAGTGGAATAAGGACGTTTTCAGAAGAAATAAACCTAAGAAAGTTTAGCAATAATAGACTTAACTAAAATAACTACTGAAAGATATACTTCAGGAAGAAGGAAATTGAAATTGGAGAGGAGGAATGAATAGGAGGCAAGGAACAGTGAACAAAAATTGGTAAACATGGGGCAATCTAAATAAGCATTAAGTGCATAAAACAATAATGTTGAATCATATGGAGGTATAAAAGAAACTGGCACTAGAGCACAAAAACATGTAAAACAGCAGGAAGCTATTAATATTTAAAGCATTCTAAGGCTCTTGTGTTGTTTGGGAGGAGAGTAGGGATATTGCCTGCGTTTGGACCTTGTTAAGTCAAGTATGAATGTTTAAACATTTAAGAGTGTGGACTTCTAGTTTCTGGCAATGGCAGGCTTGGTTATTTGATTCAACTTTCCTACTGAAGTAATGAAATACACTGGATAAAAATTTTCAAAACCACTGAAGAGCTGAGAGGACAAAGGGAAACTTTCAGGCCAAGTTTTGGATGAAAGCTTGTAACCAGACAGGTTAAGTAGAGTATTGGCACACCAAAGTCAATTTGCTCTGAGGGCATTTGCCTACATTGCCCACCTGAGCTTTGAACCAGTGGCCACACAGGGCTGGAGGGAGAGAAGTTAAGGCTCAGGGCCAGCCCATGGTAGGGGTTTAATAGGAGACCCTCTCCACATTAAGCTGAGACCTCAAAGAGCTATATCAGCTGTGTAAGGGCCAACCAAAATGAAATCTGCCCCTGTTCCCAACAGTCCCAGAGAACTGTACAAAAGGCTGTCTAGGCACAAAGCAGAGCTCTCTTGCTAAAAATAAAGGGTATAAAAAAGGGGAGTGGGATGGAGAACAGTATGGAGTTTCCTTAAAAAACTAAAAATAGAGTCACCACATGATTCAGTGATCCCACTCCTGGGCATATATCTGGGGAAAACTCTAATTCGAAAAGATACATGCACCCCGATGTTCATAGCAACATTATTTACAATCGCCAAGACATGGAAGCACCTAAATGTCCATCAACAGAGGAATGGATAAAGAAGATGTAGTACATATACACAATGGAATATTATTCATCCATAAAAAAGAATGAAATGATGCCATTTGCAGCAACATGACCTAGAGATTATCATACTAAGCGAAGTAAGCCAAACAGAGAAAGACAAATATCATATGATATAGTTTATATGTGGAATCTAAAAAAAAATGATGCAAATGAACTGATTTACAAAACAGATATAGACTCACAGACGTAGAAAACAAACTTACAGTTATCAAAGGGGGAAGGGGAAGGATAAATTAGGAGTTTGGGATTAAAATATATACACTACTATATATAAAATAGATAACCAACAAGGGCCTACTGTATAGCACAGGGAACTATACTCAATATCTTGTAGTAACCTATAATGGAAAAGAATCTAAAAAGAGAATATATTACATATATATATATATATATATATGTATAACTGAATCACTTTGCTGTACACTTTGCTGTAACTAACACAACATTGTAAATCAACTATATTTCAATAAAAATTAAATAAATAGATGATAAAATCTTTAAAAAGGGGGGAGTGGGTAAAAAAAAAATCATCCCTGAGAAAATGAGGCCACACTCCAGTCCTCAGATTTGCACCCCTATCACCCATGGCCTGAATCAGCCAGGGAACTTCAAGCTATTACTTTGGATTTAAGTGGCTTCCAGACAGGTAGTACTCCACAGTACTCAGTAGAAACAAATACAAAGCCTCTGGAGGAGAATCTATCCATTCCAGGCCTCAGGGAACCCCCACAAATAAGTTTTCAAGGGCACAATGACCAGAAAACAGACTAAAATTGGCATACAAGGAAACAAGGCAACTTGAGTTAGAAACAGCAGGAATGAGAAATAACAGAAACAGACTCACACAGATTTCAGATAAGAGAATTACCAGACCCATATTTTAAAACAACTATGTATACATGTTTAAAGAAACAAATTGTTAATTTGAAAATATCCACAAGGAAGAGAAATCTATAAAAAGTGATATCGCATATTGGGAAAAAATGAAAAATAACTTCTAGAAGTGAAAAATACCAACTCAGTAAATGTATCTGGCAGAAATGTGGACATAAGTGAAGAGAGCATTAATGAACTAGAAGATAAACCTGAAGACATGATCAAGAATGTTGTATGGAGAGGAAACGAAATAGAAAATACAGGAAAGAGAGTAAGGGACGTGGAGGATGCAATGAGAAAATCTAGCACACATCTGATTATAGTGTGAGAGAAAGAGAATATGAATATTGATGGGGCAGAGTCAATATTTGAAGAGATAATGGCTGAGAATGTTTCTCGTCCTCATGAAAGAAATCAACCCACACATTCAAGAGGCCCAACAAATCCTAGGTAGGATAAATAGAAAGAGGTCTAACCCAGACTCTGCAAAGAACCAAAGAGAGAGAAAGTGAAGTCAGAGAAAGATGACAGATCATGTCATAGGAACAGTCATTAGACTGACAGCTGACGTCTCAACGATCAGAAGATAGTGGAATGATCTTCAATTTGCTGATTGTTAACTTAGTATTCTATGCTCAGCAAAATTTTTTTTAAAGAATGAGAGTGAAATAAAGACATTGTCACACAAACATTGAGATAGTTCCTCACCAGCAGATACTCACTGAAGGAAATTCAAAGGAGTGTATTGTAAGTAAAAAGTAGAAGGAAAATTATCCCAGATGGAAGATATGGGATGAATGAAAGAATGAAAAGTAAAGATGATGGTAAACATGTGGACAAATGTAAATAAATATGAGGTATTAAACAATAATCATTGGTAGTCTAGACTTGAAATACTAGACAATAATAAGCATGTGAGTTGGGACAGTCAACGGAGTTAAAATGTTCTAAACTCTTGTATTATCTGGAAGGAAGGTAAAGGAATTTTTTTTCATTTTAGACTTTTTTAAGTTAATTATGCATGTCATTATTTCTGAGGTAACCATTAAAAACTAGAAACAGAGTGCAGTGCATAATTTCCTAATTTACACACTAGTAGAGGGAGAAAATGGAATAATTTTAAAAAGACTATATAGGGCTTCCCTGGTGGCGGAGTGGTTAAGAATCCATCTGCCAATGCAGGGGACATGGGTTCAAGCCCTGGTCCAGGAAGATCCCACATGCCGTGGAGCAACTAAGCCCGCACGCCACAACTACTGAGCCTGCGCTCTAGAGCCCACGGGCCACAACTACTGAGCCCATGTGCCACAACTACTGAAGCTCGCGCACCTAGAGCCCATGCTCTGCAACAAGAGAAGCCACCATGATGAGAAGCCCGCGCACTGTAACGAAGAGTAGCCCCCACTCGCTGCAACTAGAGAAGGCCCGCGCACAGCAACAAAGACCCAACACAGCCAAAAACAGAAACAAAACCAAATAACAACAAAAGAGACTATATAACTTCCAAGCTACTGAATGGGAAAACCCCCATCAATCAAATTGAAGGCAAGAAAGGAGAAGAAAAATAAAGAAGTGCTGAAAAATTAGGGTAAAGAGAAAGCGCAAATAAAAATGGTGGTAACAAATCCAAATACAATAATACAAGATAACAATAATCCACATGGATTAAATTCTCCAGTTAATAGTGTCAGATTGGATTTTGAAAAATCTAGCCATGTGCTCTTTAAAAGAGACATATCTAAAACAAAAGGTCACAGGTTGGAAGTATTAAGGAATGAAAAAAGATATTCAGGAAAATCCTTAATGAAAGAAAGCTAGTGTAGCTCTGTTTATAACATACAAAATAGATTATAAGACCAAAATCATTATTAGTGATAGAGAGCATCACTATGTGATGATAAAAGGAACAGTTCAGTAGGAAGATATAAAAATTCTAAATTTTATATATTTAGTAACATAGCTTCAAAATATATAAAGGAAAAATGGTCAGAATTATGAGGATAAACTGACAAATCTATAATCATAGTGGGAGATTTTAGCATACCTTCCTTAGAGACTGTTAGATTAATCAGACAAAAAAGCCAATAAGAACATATATCTGAACTGTACAATTATCAAGTTCAATCTAATGGATGGATATATATATATATACACACACACAATAATATATATTACACATATATATACATACACAAACACACACACACTCACAAATATATTGCCATGCACATAAGAGGTAATACATACACTTTGTTTTCAAGCACACTTGGGATATTGACCACGTTCTTGGCTATAAAGTAAGTCTCAATAAATACCACAGAATTGGTTTCATCCAGATCACTTTCCCTGAACTAACTTAATTAGAAATAAACAACAACAACAAGCTTTAAAAATTGTTTGGAATGTTTAAAAAACATTTTTAATTAGCTCATGGGTTAAAGAAAAATCATAACGTAAATTAGAAAGTATTTAGAACTGAATGATAACATCGATATTAAAACTTGTGAGAGACCGCTAAAGCAGAACTTAGGGGGAACTGTATGGCCTTTAATACTTTTTATTAGAAAGAAGGCTGAATTTTAAGGACTTAATCATCTAATTCAGGAAGTTAGAAAACTGACAACAAATTAAATGTAATGAAAGCACAACAAAGGTATAAGCTATGTAAGATCATAAATCAATGAAACAGAAAACAAGAAAGCAATAGAGAAGATCAATAAAACCCAAACCTGGTTCTTAGAAAAGATAAACCTCTAGCAAGACTGAACAAGAAAACAAGAGGCACAAGTGAATAATATTAAGAATGAACAGGGGGCTTCCCTGGTGGCGCAGTGGTTAAGAATCCACCTGCCAATGCAGGGGACACGGGTTCGAGCCCTGGTCTGGGAAGATCCCACATGCCACGGAGGAACTAAGCCTGTGTGCCACAACTACTGAGCCTGTGGTCTAGAGCTCACGAGCCACAACTGCTGAGCCTGCGTGCCACAACTACTGAAGCCCGTGCACCTAGAGCCTGTGCTCCACAACAAGAGAAGCTACCACAATGAGAAGCCCGCGCACTGAAACAAAGGGTGGGAGGGAGATGCAAGAGGGAGGAGATATGGGGATGTATGTATATGTATAGCTGATTCACTTTGTTATACAGCAGAAACTAACACACCATTGTAAAGCAATTTATACTCCAATAAAGATGTTAAAAAAAAGAAAAAAAAAAAGAGTAGCCCCCACTCACCACAACTAGAGAAAGCCTGCAAGCAGCAACGAAGACTAAATGCAGCCAAAAATAAATACATAAATAAATTTATTTTAAAAAAAAGAATGAATAGAGTGACAAAATTACAGGTACAATGGATTTTTAAAAATAATTTTAAAATACTACAAACAACTTTCTACCAATAAATGTAAAATTGTAGATGAAACGAACAATCTTCTAAAAAAATATAACTTTGCAAAACTTATTTAAGGAGAATAGAAAGCCTAAGAGTTATATAAATATTCTAAAAATTTGAATCAATAGTTAGTAAAAATCTTCTCTCCCCTAAACTAAATTAAAAAATACATTTCTAAGGTGAGATCTACCAAATCTACCTAATACAAACTGTTCCAGGAAATATAAAAGGACGGAGTACTTCCACATCATTATGTGCAACAAATATGTAATCTTTATGGATAATAACCAACTTCACTTACAAACCTAGACACAAAAATCCCCAAAATGCTAGCAAACTGAATTAGCAATGTATATGAAAAAGGTATATCATGTCCAAAGGATGCAAGGATGGGTTAATACTAGAAAATCTATTGAGACATTTGGCTAAAGATGGAGGGTTGAATCCCACATTAGCTTTTCCTCTCTCCCAAGACCCCACTAAATTAATAGTAAAGGAATTTTATTTATTTGTTTGTTTGTCTGTTTATTTAATATTTATTTATTTTGGCTGCGCCGGGTCTTAGTTGTGGCATGTGGGATCTTTTAGTTGCAGCACATGGGCTTCTTAGTTGCAGCATGTGGACTCTTAGTTGCGGCATGCATGCAGGATCTAGTCTCCTGACCAGGGATCAAACCCGGGACCCCTGCATTGGGAGTGCGGAGTCTTATCCACTGGACCACCAGGGAAGTCCCTAAAGGAATTTTAAAAAGCAACAAATCCACAAAGATAAGGAGAATGAGAGAGTATATAAGAGCAATAAAGTTGGGAGATCTAGAAAGTAGCTTTGGTTTCAGCTCCTATATGTAAAAAGCTTAGAACTTATTACTCCCATCCTTACAACAAGAAAGCTGGGTGAGCTGAAAATAGATTATTTTCTTAGACCGTCAGAGAACTGAAGTCACAGGGCAAACTGCCATCTTGAAATCTAGAGAGACAGGCAGATCCAAAGAGATTCAGCACCCAAGATGTGCTTACCTGGAATAGAAGCCAGTGGAAGCCATAGCAGTAAGACCACTTACTTGACCAGTAATTTTGACATATTGCTGAAAACTGAGTTTGGAGAGGGAGAGAGAATATATATATATATATATATATATATATATATATATATATATATATATGTATGTATGTATGCAGAAGAAATATTTGAAGCAATAATGGCCAAAAATGGTCCAAAATTATTTACATACACAAAACTACAGATCCAGGAAGCTCAGAGAACACCAAACAAAACAAAATAAAACACAAAAACCCCACACCTAGGCATATTCAAACTTCAGAAAACCAAAGGCAGAGAAAGTCTTGAAAGAAGCCAGAGAAAGCAGATGGATGAATGACAACTGACTTAGCAGCCCCAATGAAAGCTGAATCCTAAAATGGCAGTGGAGCAAGTAGAGAGCCAACCCAATTTATGCCAAGAAATTCTCAAAACACTCAGGAATTGATGTCACCAAGAACCTCTGAAATTAGGGGTGATGGTGAGACCAAAAATAGAGGGCTTAGTTGAAAATTTAAGAAGCAGTTAGTACTCAAAGAAAAGCCCAGGAGCAAATGGTTTCACTGGTAAATTCTACCAAATGTTTACAGTAGAATTAGCAACAATCCTTCATAACTCTCCCCCAAAATACAGGAGGATGGAACACTTCCCAACTCATTCTATGAGGTCTGTATTACACTCATACCAAAGCCAGACAAAAATATTACAAAACTATAGACCAGTAATATACTTTATGAAAGTAGATGTGAAAATCCTCAACAAAATACTAGTAGACCAAGTCCAGCAGCATACAAAAAGGAGTATACACCATGACAAAGTGGGATTTATCCCATGATGCAAAGTTGGGTTGACATATGAAAAGCAATCAATGTAATACACCCTATTAATAGAATGAAGGAAAACAGGTGATTCTCTCAATAGATGTAGAAAAAGGATTTGACAAGAAAAAACAGACAATAACAAGAGTTGACAAGGATGTGGAGAAACTGGAACCCTCGTACATTGCTGGTGGGAATGTAAAATGATGCAGTTGCTTGGAAAACAGTTTGGCAGTTCCTCAAAAAGTTAAACACAGAGTTATCATATGACCCAGCAATTCCACTCCTAGGAATATACCCAAGAAAGGTGAAAACATATGTTCACACAAAAACTTGTACATGAGTGTTCAAGGCAGTATTATTCCTCATAGCCCAAATCTGGAAACAAGCCAAATGACCCTAAACCGATGAATGGAAAAACAAAATGTGGTATATCTACAAAATAGTATATTATTTAGCTATAAAAAGAATGAAGTACCAATACCTGTTACAACATGGGTGAATCTTGAAAACATTATGCTAAGTGAAAGAAGCCAGACACAAAAGGTCACTTATTGTATGATTCCATTTATGTGAAATGTACAGAATAGGCAAATCCATAGAGACAGAGATTAATGGTTGCTGGGGGCTGGGGGAGGGGAGAGTGGGAGTAACTGCTAGTGGTTGCAGGGTTTCCTTTGGGGATGATGAAAATGTTCTGGAATTAGATAATGGTAATTGTTGCACACAATCCTGTGAATATACTAAACCCCACCAAATTGTACACTTTAAAAGGGTAAATTTTATAGCCTGTGAATTGTACCTCAAATTTAAAATGTAGGCTATAATAACAGAATCTTTCTCAAAGAGTTGTTGTGAAGGTGCAAAGAGATAATGCATGTTTAGTCTTCAGCAGAATTCCTGGCACCATCACACTATCATAAGTATTCAATAAATTAAAGGTGCAATTATTTCAAAGAAAGAAGAAGAAGAAGCAGTAGTGATACCAAGCAGGACCCTGTGGGGCTCCTCGGCACAAAAGCCTTCCTGTGTCCCCCATTTCTTTGATTACAGGAAATAGGCTTCATTCAGCCTCCATGACCTTCCCTGAGTTCCAATGGGCAGGTTCAAACAGTTGCTAATTAGGGAAGGGAGGGGATGCAAAACCAAAGAGGAATAGTCAAGAGAAACAATAGTGCAGGCTTGGGGCAACGTCTTGGTTCCCCACCAATGGAGACACACAACAATATGTTTGAGCCGTTTTGCAGATACTGAAACCTCCACCAGGTGAGAGAAGTTAACGGTTAATGATGGTATGCTGCCCAAAGCTGCCCACAAGCACGTAGACCCCCGACAGGTTGGAACCAAAAGGTTAATGATGCCGAGTCCCACTTACCTCACCACCAACCAATCATAAGACTGTCCATGAGCTGATCATGCCCCCTTTGAACCATTACTATAAAACTTCTCACTACCCTTTCCAGGTTGGGACACACAGTTTTGAGGCCATGAGCCTGCCGTGGCCCCCTTTGCCTGGAAAAGCAATAAAGCTATTCTTTTCTACCTCATCCAAAACTCTGTGTCTGAGATTTAATTCGGTGTCGGGGTACAGAGGCCGGATTCGGCTTCGTTAGTTATACCCCAGAACCTATCCCCTCTTCCTGTCTTCAACCATATAACTTCCTCTCTCCCATCTAAGCTGAGAAGGAGATTTATTCTTTGGAGAGGGTAAAAAAGGATCTCCATACCAGGGGACAAAAAGCATAGTTGAAGATGGGGGTGATATCCTGAAAACAGGGGGTTAAGTGAAATTTTACAGAACAAATGACCCACCTAATTGCAAGGGAAGCTGCAAAAATGCTGTGTGCCCAGCTAGATTTGGATGAGCAAAACTAACAATCTCTGCCACAAGGTAAAAACTGACAAAGATTTTCTCCTTGACCAAACTTTAATCAGGCTCCTCTGAGACCTCTTTTGGACTAGATCTCATCCTTGGGCCCTGTCATCTGCCTGCCTAGTCCAGTTTTACCAGGAATCCTGCTAAGTTATTTTAGAGAGAATCCCCCACTTTGATGTCTGATCACCCTGGCTTGCCTTCAGCAAGAATCCTGTTAGGTCAGTTTAACAAGAATCCCCCTACTGTGATGTCTCCTCTTAGTAATTTCTCATCCACTGACCCCCTCATTCTGCCCACTGGCTATAAATCCCCACTTATCCTTGTTGTATTCAGAGTTGAGTCCAGTCTCTCTCCCCTATTGTGATAGTCTTGACACCTATCACAAAAGTCCTGAATAAAGGGCTTCCCTGGTGGCGCAGTGGTTGAGAATCCGCCTGCCAATGCAGGGGACACGGGTTCGATCCCTGGTCCGGGAAGATCCCACAGGCCGCGGAGCAACTAAGCCAATGCCCCACAACTACTGAGCCTGTGCTCTAGAGCCCGTGAGCCACAACTACTGAACCCACGTGCGCAACTACTGAAGCCCATGTGCCTAGAGCCCGTGCTCCGCAACAAGAGAAGCCACCGCAATGAGAAGCCCCCACTCGCCACAACTAGAGAAAGCCCGCACACAGCAATGAACACCCAACACAGCCAAAAATAAAATAAATACATTTATTAAAAAAAAAAAGTCCTGAATAAAGTCTTCCTTACCATTTTAACAAGTGTCAGAATACTCTTTTTTTTAAATAATATCAAAATAAAATAACATGAGTTGGAAGTTGTTGCCTCTGGGGAGTGGGAAATGGGGGAAGGCTAGAGGGGAATGTAGTTTTTCATAAAAAGCCTTGTAGAATTTTTTGACTCTAAATGCTTATATAACTTTGACAAGATGCAAATCTAAATTTTAAAATTATTTACAGGAAATCTATAAAATTTATCACATTAACAAATTAAAGAAAAATGATATTAATAAGTACATTTAAAACATTTAATAAAATACCCATTCATGATTTTTAAAATATTTCAAACTAAGAGTAGAGAAATTTTTCTTAACCTGATAGAGAACCAAAAATCTACAGCAGACATCATACTTGAAAATAAAATATTAGAAGCATTCCCTTTAATTTCAGAAATAAGACTAGGATGCCTTTATCACTTGACTTTACATTCTATTTTATATTTACTCTGTACTGGCGGTGGGGGAGTTCCTAACCAGTGTTGTAAGACCAGGAGAAAAAGGTATAGGAGTTGGAAAAGACTCATTATTTAAAGATGATAAGATTAACTAGATAAACCACTTATTTTAGTTAGGATTCTCCTAAAAGCAGACCCTTAGATAGTAGGATTTGGGGGCAGGTAGTTTATTTGAGAGGTGATCCAAATAAGCACAAGTGAGGGAGTGAGGAAGTTACATGGGAATGGGAGAAAAAGCAATACAAGATGTATTAATGAGCTGGTTGGCACTATGCGTATCTGGGAATCAACCTCACTAGGACCCTCTGTGTGCCACACATGTGGCACATGTGTCAGAACCACTCTGCTGAAGGACAGGGAGATTGGAGCATTTATCCACTGACTCTCCCCACCCCCATTGGTTGAATATTACCCCAGAGGTGTTAGCTCCCCCACAGCCTTCCCGGTGGTGTCTCCAAGCTCTTGTTTTGCTGGACAAAGCCCTCAAGGAAAGAAGCAGAGACACTCATGCCTTTTAGGAGGAGAGTAGTCAGCTTGACAAATACCTTCTACCACAGCTGTAGATGAACACAGAGATGAGCCAAGGGGTATGGGACAGGGCATCAACAGCACCCCATTCGAGAGAGTTTACAACAAACTATTAGAACCAACAAGAGAGTTCAGCTGTGTTGCTGGAGACAAGATCAGTGTACAGAAATTGAACATTCCTATATGCCAGCAACAACCTATTAGAAAATGTTTTTTTAAAAAAACTTTCAGGGGCTTCCCTGGTGGCACAGTGGTTAAGAATCCGCCTGCCAATTCAGGGGACACGGGTTCAAGCCCTGGTCCGGAAAGATCCTACATGCTGTGGAGCAAGTAAGCCCGTGCGCCACAACTACTGAGCCTGCGCTCTAGAGCCCGCGAGCCACAACTACTGAGCCCGCGTGCCACAACTACTGAAGCCCGTGCGCCTAGAGCCCGTGCTCTGCAACAAGAGAAGCCACCGCAATGAGAAGCCCGCGCACGGCAACGAAGAGTAGCCCCTGATCTAGAGAAAGCCGGCGCGCAGCAACGAAGACCCAACGCAGCCAAAAATAAATAAATTAATTAAAAAAAAATAAAAAGAAAAGACTTTCACAACAGCAACTAAACATATAATGTTCCTAGGAATATCTAACCAACAATGCAAAACTTACATGGAATATGTTAAAAATTTCATTGTAACACATAAATATGACCTAGATAAATGGAGAAATAGAGCATGTTCATGGAATTTTAAAAAATCTCACTAATTTAAAATTCAACACAAATCCAATTAAAATACCCAAAGATTTTTTCATGTACCTGGGAAAACAAATTTTAGAATTTATATGAAAAAACAAAGGGCCAAGGACAGCCAAAATAATTTTGAAGGAGAAGAAGGTATAGATAAATAGATCAATGGAGCAGAATAGAGAATCCAGAAAAAAAAAAATCCACATGCATATGGAAACTTTGTATTCAAAGAGGGAGCATTACAAATTAGTGGGTAAAGATAGATAATTTAATAAATCTGCTGGGACAATTGGTTACTCACATGGAAAAATTAAATTAAGCCAGTACTTGACATCGTAACCCTGAAAAAAAAATTCAGATAGGTTAAAGTCTTATATGTGAAAAACAGAACTTTAAAACCTTCATAAGAAAATACAGGAGAATATTATAACTTCACGATTTCTTATACAGAACATAAACAGCAAAAGGCATGAAGGAAAATATTCCAGATGTAACTTGAAGCCAAAAACGTTTGTTTTATATATTGAAATTCTATCAGTCCCTTGAAGAATAAAGTTTTATTTATTATTGCAAGAGCAAATTCTGCAATAATTAATGATTGGGCAAGCTGTTAATTTTATGTCAAAAAGCGATTAAGAGATTTCATAGTTAAATAGGGACATAGGTTGACCTTTAATGCCAATATTAAGAGAGAGTATGTTAGCTAGACAATTTTAGGAAAGGCATTATATGCTTTTTGAACTAACAGATGTTTATGTTATTTTATATAATAATCCAAGGCAGAGTAATAGATATTTGCTTATACAATAATTTTATTGTTTGTAAGAGTTGTTTCCACACAGAGCATTCATAACATTAAACAAAATAAAATTTAAGACTTATATTTAATTTTTAGTTGCTTAGTTCCATTTAGACTATAAGCCTTATTTGAGAATTCCTCATAGCTTGCGAAGATGGATTAAGAGCAAAATGCCATCTTTTCCATGTCAAAATTTCATGTGGTAGAAAAACTCCAAAATCATGTATAACAACATTTATTATAAATCACCTTTAGTTCAGACTTAATAAAGATTATAAAGAGTTCAAAAGAAAAAAGTTTTAGAGAAAAATGAGAAGCGCCCTAAATATCTTATTCATTTTTTAAAAATTTATTTTATTCAAATATAATTTGCATGTTGTATTAATTTCTACTGTACAGCAAAGTGATTCATATATTCATATTATACATATATATATATACATTCTTTTTCATATTCTTTTCCATTATGTTTTATCACAGGATATTGAATATAGTTCCCTGTGCTGTAGAGTAGGACCTTGTTGTTTATCCATCCTGTATAGAATAGTTTGCATCTGCTAACCCCAAATTCCCAATCCATCCCTTCCCCTCCCCCCGCCCCCAGCAACCACAAGTCTGTTCCTACATCTGTGAGTCTGCTTCGGTTTCGTAGATAAGTTCATTTGTGTCATATTTTAGATTCCACGTATAAGTGTAAATATCTTATTTTTCCACTGATCTCAGTGGAAGGTGAGTAGTGTTTAGTACTGAAAATGTGCACTCTAGTAAGCACAGGAGGAGTCTAGCTGCTGACAGCACTGAGAAATTCATATTCCTGCATTATAATGTCAAATTGTTAAAAGTTTGTTAATAAAATTGTAATTGTAAAAACCCTTACTGATAAAATTTCAGAATTATTCTTGTAATTCAGGAGTTTATGCTATGATAATGATATTCAGCTTTGGCCTTCACTTTGACTGAACATGGACGTCATTCATGTGTGTTCCGTGTACCTCTATTATCCAGAATATAGAAATCACTCTTATAAAGCAATAAGAAGTATATACAAGCCAATGGGAAAAATGAGCAAACAGATATGAACTGGCAATTCACAGAAGGGGAAACCCAGATGGATGATATTCAATTTGACTAGCAATTAGGAAATGCAAATTAAACAATATTGAGACACCATTTTCATACTCATCAGACTGGAAAATTTTTAAAGTCTGAGACTACCAAGTTGGCATCGGCAAGGATGTTAGAATAACTGGGATTTTCATATACTGCTGGCTGGAGTATATATTGGTACCACTTTAGAGAACAGTTTGGAGTTTGGTTGTTTTATTTTGTTTTCTCACAGGTTTTGAAAGGGACGTGGTACTAGCCAGCCACTGGGCTTCTAGGTATAAACCCTAGAGAACTCTTGCACACAGAGTGTTGCTTTTTATAGTAAAATTTCCACCAGTGAGAGATGAGATGACTAAATGTTGGTATATTAATATGTGGAATGCTTTATAGAAATAAAAATCAGTTAATTTGGTCTATACGTAGCCACAAGGATAAATCCTACAAACATAATATTGAGTAAAAAACAAACTTGGAAGTTATACATACAGTTTGATATTATTTATATAGAATTTTAAAAATACACCAAACAGTACTAAGTACTGTTTTTATGGACACATACCTATAAGTGAAAGTATAGAAACATTGATGGGAAGAATACAGATAAATTTCAGAATAGTAATTACCTTGGGGGAGGGAGAGAGGGGAGTGGATCTGGAAGGAGTACAAAGGGGGCTTCATCTGTAGTATCTTATTTCTTTAAAAAGACAAATAGGGACTTCCCTGGCGGTCCAGTGGTTAAGACTCCATGCAGGGGATGCAGGTTCGATCCCTGGTTGGGGGACTAACATCCCACATGCCGTGCAGTGAGGCCAAAAAAAAAAAAAAAAAAGTAGGTAAGCATGCCCAAATAACAAAATTTAGGGTACATGAGTATTTGATACATTATTCTGTGCGCTTTTCCATATGTTTGTAATATTTTATAATAAAAGTATGATTTTTTGCTCTAACCCACCGTAAGCAACACCAAAAGACTGATAACAAACTATAAAAAATAGTTACAATTCATATCACACAGGGCTTATTTTCCTAAAATACAAAGAACTCCTACAAATCCATATGAAAAAGACCACAGTAAAAAATGTGGGCAAAGAATATTGACAGTTCACAGAAAAAGAAATAAAAGTCTCCTACATGTAAATGTTTCTCAACTTCAGTCATAATAAGAGAAAGGCAAATTAAGACTAAGTTGAGTCGCCATATTTTCTATATTAGATTGGCAAGGATTAAAAAAGTCTACTAACTCACCATAGTGGTGAGGATGACAGAGAGATATTGTTGGTAGCTATTAAATGGATACAGCCTCTGTGTAGAGCAATTAGTCAAAATCTATCAATCAAAATTACAAAAGCACATATTTATACTAAGCAATTTCACTTGTAGGAATTTATCCTATAGACATACTTGCATACAGGCAAAATGATATATAAGGTTATTTATTGCAATGTTGGAGACAACCTAAACGTCTATCAATAGAGAACTGGTTAAATAAATTATGGTATCTCTAGGCAATGGACTAAAATGCAGATGTTAAAAAGAAAACTCTTTATGTACTCATATGGAATAATTGTCAAGATATGTTAAGTGAAAAAAAGCAAAGTACAGAGCAGTAAGTATGAAATGCCACCATCACATGTGAATGTACTATCTATTCCAAAGATATGGTTTCAATTATGTTAGCTATATATATATGTGTATGTAGTATTAACTTGTTGTCCACAAACTTGAGTGAAATAAATACAACTTTATTTCAATAATTCAACCTAATTTCTGTCCCTGAGCCCCCATTTCACCAGTAATACTATCTCAGACCTAACCCTATCTACCACCAAGTCGGTGCTACAATCCTGATATTTTATTTATTTGTTTGTTTGTTTATTTATTTAGAATTATTATTCTATTTTTTAGAGAACAAAAAGATCTATTTTTACTTTATACTCATTTTTCCAATAAAGACAGAATTAATAATTAATACACTGTATAATAGAGAATGCTCATTTTATATATAGTAGTGTGTATATGGTAACCCCAACCTCCTAATTTATCCCTCCCTGCCTGATATTTTAGACACTGCCAGGATATCAGAGATTGGCAGCTAGTCCTCAATCATCTGTCCCCATAGTTGGCTGCCGAGTAAATCTTGGGCCTTACAGCCCCATGAAGTCTGGTGGCTACCTGATGAGTCCATGCCACGGTGGGACATGTAAGTCTTTCATAATGCTGCTTATTGTACCATCTGCTGAGATGCACCACACAGCGATACAGATAAACATATGACCATGGTCAAGTAGATAGATAGATTATAGATAGATAGATAGATAGATAATCACCTACTACATGTCAGGCACTGTACTGGACACTGGGAAAAGAGCAGTGTCCCTGCTGTCTGTGAACAAAACAGAAAAAAAAATCCTGACTTCATGGAGCCTATATTCGAGTGGAAGAGGAGAAGAAGCCTATCTACAGAGTACTTTTATGAGGAGGCTGGAGTGGAGGTTGAAGCCCATCTTGCCAGTGGAGTCCTAGAGAGGATTTGGAGGTTGGTAGGAATGAGAAGTGGGACTGAAAACAGGGGA
Organism: Balaenoptera ricei; assembly: GCF_028023285.1. Lineage (NCBI taxonomy): Eukaryota > Metazoa > Chordata > Mammalia > Artiodactyla > Balaenopteridae > Balaenoptera > Balaenoptera ricei. The sequence continues at coordinate 44,932,491 of NC_082660.1, forward strand.
ATGGATTATAGATCTGCAATGGAAATAAACATAAGCAGCCCAGCAAAAACTGGAAGGCCCCTTTGTAAAGATATTGTGTCACTAAAGGGCTTGACTCACATGGATCTGATGAATCAGAGGCATGGGCAGGGAGGGGAGTGGGGGGAGGGCCATGGGAGCATTCCCGGGGTGTTGGGGAGGAGTATTTTATCACTGATATTTATTTAGAATTTCTGATGTTTGGTGATAATAAAAATCAGATTGAGTTTTAGTTGTTTTTTATTATTATTTTTAAATTATCTAAAGACAATACACTCCTTTATTGCCTTGCCACCCAGTGCAGAAAGCTGTTCCCACTACCGTTGCCCTTGGTAAGGCATGACAAAGATAGAGATGTTCTCCTAGAACAAATAAATTAATATGATTTGAGACAAGGTATTTGATACAATAAACCTATATCAAGGATGTAGACTGCTTTATAGTATTTTGCAACAGGTAGCTGACCCATCAAAATATGAGTGGTAACCAAAAAGGAACCAATTCAAGGCCTATGCATAGAAACTAGGGGGAAATGAGGAAAAGAGAAAGGAACATAAGCAAAAGGCAAATGAACAGCATACACAGTGAGAAAGGGTACCAAAGAAACACTGGAAGTATTATTGATATCATGATGGTATATAGATACCATAGGTTATCATGATGGTATATAGTTATTATAGGTATCATGATGGTTCTTTAAAAAGAGAACAGCTGAAAAATACTAGGGTCAAAAGAAGATATTGAAGACAGTAGGAAATTAAGAAAACAAGTTTTAAATCTCAAAACAAAATAGAAAAGAAAAATAAATTACAAAGCCACATTAGAAGCAAACAAGAAAAGAAACCCCACAACTGAAAAGGTAGAAACACTGTGAAAAGGCACAAGGAAGTCACACCAAACAAAACAGAAAAGATCAATAGCACAATGATTATATATAGAGAGAACTACAGCTGATAAAGAAGATGAAGCTGATGTGATATGTATCCCACTTCAGATACATAAATGCTGGATACATGTAATGGAAACAGAATATATATAGCCTGGTTTAGAATCAAGAAAAGGAAATTCCCAAGCACCATAGACAAAGAGGGAAGGCCAAGTTAGACCAGTGACGGCGAGCTGAAGCTGAAAATGACCTAAGCAGGTATCAGATTTTGGCATACACTAGCAGTGATAATGAAAGGGCCGTCTAGGGACATCTCGGGGTCCCCAAGATCCTTTTAGGGGTCCACAAAGTCAAAAGTATTTTCACAAGAATGCTGAGATTCCCTTTGCATTTATCACTCTCATTTATCACTCTCTCCATCAAGTGTTTAGCAGTTTTCCCGAAGCTACATGACCTATGATACTGCAACAGATTGATGCAGAGCAGATATGAGAATCCAGCTGTCTTCTATTCAGCCAGACATGAAAGAGAATTGCAAAGATGTAAAACAATGAGATTACATTTTTTGCATATTTTGGAATATATAGTCACTTTTCATTACAAGTATGTTATTTATGTAACATGTAGCATGTATCCAGTATTGTTGTTTTAAATGAATTAACAAATTAATATTTAATTTTTAAATCACTTGTAACTTCTATAATGGCAAATATTGATAGGTATAAACCACATAAACAAAAGCTCTTTAGGATGTTCAATAATTTTTAATTTTTGTTTTAAAATGAATATATAGTAAAATTGATTTTGTTGGCATACAGTTTGGTGAATTTTAGCACTTGTATAGGCTCATTCAACCATCACCACAAACAGAATAATAAAAAAAAGTTCTATTACCCCCCAAACTCCCTTGTGCTATCCCTTTATCATACCATCCCCCCACCCCTAAGCCCTGACAACCACTGATCCGTTCTCTGTCACTATAGTTACATCCTTCTGATAATGTCATATAAATGAATCATACAATATATAACCTTTTGAGACTCGCTTCTTTCCTTCAGCATAATGCCTTTGAGATCCATTCCAGTTGTTGGGCGAATCAATAGTTCATTCCTTTTTATTGCTGAGTAGTACCACAGTTTGTTTATCCATTCACTCACTGAAGAACATTTGGGTTATTTCCACTTTGGGGCTGTTACAAATAAAGCTACTGTGAACATTCCATGTACAGGTTTCATGTGAACATTTCTCTAAGGTAAATACCCAGGAATGGGATTGCTGGACCATATGGTAAGTGTATGTTTATAAGAAACTCTAAGCTGTTTTCCAAAGTGGCTGTAACATTTTGCATTTAGAAGAGCAATGTAAAAGCATTCCAGGTGCTCTGCATCTTTGCTAGCAATTGGTTTTGTCAGTGTTTCATTTTAGCCATTCTAATAGATATGTAGCGGTTTTAATGTATATTTTCCTAATGGTTAATGATGTTGAAAATCTTTTCATGTGTTTATTTTCATCCATAAATCCTCTTTGTTGATGTGATTGTTCAAGCCTTTTGGCCATTTTTTTGGGGGGGGATTTTTTTTTTTATTCAAACGGAAAGTCACAAAAATTATAATCATCCTCATCAGTTCACTCAGTCCCATGTAATTAATATTTTTTCATCTTGATCTTTTGTTAGCACTTTTATGAATTCATCAGTTTTCCATTAGAGTTCTGAAAATGCTTATTCATTCAGTTCAGCAGTATAGTCAGTTACCAGAAACCTGTACTTGTCAGAGTCTTTTCCATGAATTCCTTGAAGATGAAACCCTTTTATAGGAACATTTTTGCAAAAGCGTCAGAGTACACCCAGAAGTGTCTGTAAATGACAAAAGACTTAAAAATGACCACGGTTAAAGATTTGATGAAAGTTCATAATAATGCAATTGACAAGGAAATTTAGTTATTTCTGAGATATACATTTTAAAGTAATAACTAGAATTATGACTTATAACATTATACCAGAACATATAAGATTTTTAGAAATTTCATGTAATGTCTGAAACATTTTTATTAACATATTTCCATACAATGGCCATTTTTTTAAATGGAGTTTTTATTTTCTATCTGTTGAGTTACGAGAGTTCTTTATGTGTGCTGGATACAAGTCCTTTGTCAGATGTGGGAATTGCAAATATTCTCTCCCAGTCTGTAGCTCCTCTTATCATTCCCTTAACAGTGTCTTTCACAGAACAAAAAGTTTCTGTTTTGACGAAGTCCAATTTAGCATTTTTTTCTTTTATGGATCATGTTTCGGTGTCATGTGAAAAAAGCTCTTTACCTAACCTCAGGTCATGAAGCTAGTTTTCCTACGTTTTCTGTTAAAGGTTTCATAGTTTTATGTCTATTTTGATTTTGAGTTAATTTTTGTGTAAGGTGTAAGGTTAAGGTTGAAATTCATTTTTTTTGTACATCTAATTCCAGTTGTTCCAATGTCATTTATTGAAGAGACTACCTTTCCTCCATTTTAGGAAGGTATGAAGGTGCCTTTACACCTTTATCAAAAATCAATTGGTCATATTGGTGTGGTTCTCCTTCTGGACTCTCTATCCTGCATTGATCTATGTGTGTGTCCCTTCACCAATACCACACTGCCTTGATTTCTGTAAGTTCAAAGTAAAGTTCACAGTTAGTCTTAAAATCAGATAGTGTGATTACTTTGAATTTATTCTTTTCAAAATTGTTTAAACTATTTTCATTCCTTTGTCTTCTCATAGAAATTTTGGTATCAGCTTGTCAATATTTTTTTAACTTCTTTATTGGAGTATAATTGCTTTACAATGGTGTGTTAGTTTCTGCTTTATGACAAAGTGAATCAGCTATACATATACATATATCCCCATATCTCCTCCCTCTTGCGTCTCCCTCCCACCCTCCCTATCCCACCCCTCTAGGTGGTCACAAAGCACCGAGCTGATCTCCCTGTGCTATGTGGCTGCTTCCCACTAGCTATCTATTTTACATTTGGTAGTATTTATAAGTCCATGCCACTCTCTCACTTCGTCCCAGCTTACCCTTCCCCCTCCCCGTGTCCTCAAGTCCATTCTCTACGTCTGCGTCTTTATTGCTGTCCTGCCCCTAGGTTCTTCATAAAAATAGAACTACCATACGACCCAGCAATCCCACACCTGGGCATATACCCTGAGAAAACCATAATTCAAAGAGAGTCATGTACCACAATGTTCATTGCAGCTCTATTTACAATAACCAGGACATAGAAGCAACCTTAAGTGTCCATCAACAGATGAATGGATAAAGAAGATGTGGCACATATATACAATGGAATATTACTCAGCCATAAAAAGAAACGAAATCGAGTTATTTGTAGCGAGGTGGATGGACCTAGAGTCTGTCATACAGAGTGAAGTAAGTCAGAAAGAGAAAAACAAATACTGTATGCTAACACATATATATGGAATCTAAAAAAAAAAAAAAAAAAGAAAGCTTGTCAATATTGACAGAAAAATATTGCTGGGACTTTGATTGGAGTTGTGTTAAATGTATAGATTAATTTGGGGAGAACTGGCATATTTACTATGTCGAGTCTTCCAATCCATGAGCATGATATGTCCCTCCATTTATTTAGGCCTTTTCTGATTTCTTCCATCAGCATTTAGTAATTTTCAGCATACACTTTTGGGTTTTGGACTTCCATGAGTTCACACCAGGTTACACCAGAAGAAATAAAATGGTAAACTCACTGATAATTCAGTAATATTACAAAATCTAGTCTTCTTCCCCTATCTACTCTATTATTTACTTTCTGTCCAGGTTTTACAGCTATATTTAGTGGGAGAGACAGTTTGGAATTTGTTTACTCTAACTCAGCAAAACAGAACAATAATTTTTAAGTGTAAATAGGTTCTGAGATGAAAAAGTTTGAGAATCGCTGCATTTTAGGTACTGGAGTTATAATACTCTTCCAGAGATGGAAGATGTGGCCACAAAGCAGAAACTGAGTTCTATCCATTAAGCCCTGAGTCCTTTCACACAAAGGGAACTAGTAAAATTTCACCCACAGGGCCTGAAATACAGCAAAGAAGCTCATCATTTGTCCAAGACAATAGGTGGAAAATGGTCACCTATAAAAGAAAGGGCATATAGTGAATAACTTCAAAATCATTAGGGATTTTTAAAAAAGTGATTAATCCAAGAGAGGCAGGAAAAGAGGGGGAAAAAGAAGAAACTATGATTCAAAGATAACGCAGGGACTTTCTCTTCCAATCATGATGGAGTAAAAGGAACTGGGTTTACCTTCTTGCCTTAAACAACTAAAAAGAATGGAAAAATTAATAAAACAATGTTTTTCAGACATTGGACATCAGGCAGCAAAGGACACTGATCCTTGAGAGAAAGGAAACAAACAAAGTGAGCCCTATGATTACCTCAGCTTACTGCCTGGAGAGTTTTCAGGTCACAGCACAGGCAGGGGGAATCTAAACAGAGCCTGGCAGTCTCCCTGAGTCAAGAAGACTGAGCTGAAAATTCAAAGAGTACAAGGTGATTAGATTCACAGGGCATAGTATTGGGATGGGGGGGAAGGGGAGAGGGAGAGAGACAGACAGAGACACAGAGAGAGAGACCAAGAGTGAGAGAGAGAGCATACTTGAGTGCTCTGGAAATATGCAGTGGGTTCTCCTAGAGTCTTCAGCTGAGTACTGTTCAGCACATGTATGTGAGGAAACTACCCAAGGCCAGAAAATGAATTACAAGAAATGAGAATAGAGAGCAAGTTTATGAGTTCAAACTGGATTGGGAAGATTTCATATCCCCAATATCCAGAGTAGAGAGATCTTGTAATACATAGAGCTTTGGGTAGAGTACTCAGAAGAATAGTGCCACAGTAGAGGACAATGTTAGCCTTAAACTGCTGTCTGATCTGTTGGAGAAAAACTAAAAGTACAATTTTCTGCCAATCCAGGAAATCCTCTCCATGAATCTAGACAAGAGAGAAAACAGTTTTATTATTGAATAGGCATTAAACCAGACTGTGATGCATTACAGGCAATCTGCTAATGAGATTGGAAAGAAAGAAAGAAATCCCATTCTTATGTATGCCATGTATCTATTACATACATGTTTTTAAATTATAACGTGTCCTTATGTAAGAGGACTTGAAAGTACTGTTTGCTACACATTCTTTCATAGTTCATCCTAAGTTCACCTGGTAATTGGAGTAGCCATCTGTGCTAGTTAATTGTCTTTATCTGAAGGAAAAATACAGCTTCTCATATCTCTGTAACAAGCAGGTGCTTACAGCTTAGGGCAAAGCACCTAGGCTAAACTCCCAGGATGCCAGAGAAATATAGGGGTGCTATCTTCCTTGATGTTTATTTATTTATTTATTATAAATTTATTTGTTTGCCTTTTATTTTTGGCTGCGTTGGGTCTTCGTTGCTGCCCACGGGCTTTCTTTAGTTGTGGTGTGCAGGGGCTACTCTTCGTTGCAGTGTGTGGGCTTCTCATTGAGGTGGCTTCTCTTGTTACAGAGCATGGGCTCTAGGTGTGGGTTTCAGTAGTTGTGGCTCGTGGGCTCAGTAGTTGTGGCTCGTGGGCTCTAGAGTGCAGGCTCAGTAGTTGTGGCACACTGGCTTAATTGCTCCACAGCATGTGGGATCTTCCTGGACCAGGGCTTGAACCCATGTCCCCTGCATTGGCAGGCGGATTCTCAACCACTGTGCCACCAGGGAAGCCCCTTCCTTGATGTTTACATTTCAAAGAGATGGCTCCCGGTCCCTTCAGAAAAACATTTCTGGATTATAAGGCTGGCAAGAAGCTTATTTAGTCCTTAAAAAATATTTACATACATATCAAAGCAACAGAGGATGAATTCACAAATACTAGGTTTCTCAAGGAAAAAACTCTCAGAAAAGGGAGAGAAAAAAAGATCTCTTTCCTTTTTGGCAATAGGGAAAGTTCACTTTTATTTTTATTTACTCTTCCAGATTTTACCTTACAAAGATTAAAAGCAACCCTCAAAAGGATCAAATTCTTTCCAAGTAAGTTAACTCTATCCCAGAAAAAGCTAAAAATCATTAAGAGAAATACAGAAAATTTAGTACCAAACAAGATAAAATTCACAATGTTTGGCATCCAGTAAGAAATTACCAGGTATGCAAAGAAGTAGGAAAATATGACTCATATTAAGGAAAATATAATCAATAGTAACAGACCCAGAAATGGCACAGATGATAGAGTTTCTAGATAAGGCCATTAGAACAACTGCTATAAATACATTCCATATATGTAGAGGAAAGTAGGGGTATGTTAAGGGGAGAAAAGGAAGATATAAATAAAGATCCATATTGAATTTGTAGAGATGAAAATATACGTCTATGATATAAAATACAGCGGATGGGATTAAGAGCAGATTAGACACGTCAATAAAAAAGACTAGTGAACTTGAGGACATAGCACTTAAAATGATTCAAAAAAGAAACACAAAAAAGAAAAGTCTGAAAATAAATGAACAGAACACTAGTGAGCTCTGGGATGACTGCAAGTAGCCTAATATGTATATGATTCCCAGGAGAGGAGAAGGAAGAGGGCAAAGAAAAATAATTAGGAGAAATAATGGCCCCAAATTTCCCAGAAATGATAAATCTATAAACCTATAAATCTAAGAAACTCAATAGACTGTGAGCACAAGAAACATAAAGAAAACTATATTAAGGCACGTCAAAATCAAATTTCTCAAAAAATAGTGATAAAGAAAAAAAATACTAAAACAGACCAGAGAAAAGACACATTATATACAGAAGAACAAATATCAAAATTATACATATTTTTCACCAGAAACCATGAAAGGCAGGAAACAGTGAAGCAACATCTTTAAAGGACTGAAAGAATAAGCTGTCAACATTGAATTCTATACTCAGTAAAAATATTTTTAAAAATGAAGGAAAAATGAAGACCTCTGCTGACACATAGAAGCTGAAAGAATTAATCACCAGCAGACCAGTACTACGAGAAAGGCTAAAGGAAATCTTTCAGGCAGAAAGAAAATACCCAGTGGAAACCTGGATCTACATAAAGAAATGAAGAGATTGAAAAAGGAAACTATGTGGGTAAATACTGTTTCTTGTCCATATATTACAAATTTCTTGAATAGATCATAGGTAGCTTAAAGCAAAAAGGATACAATGTATTATGAGGCTTATAACATATGTAGAAACAAAATGTATGAAAACAATTGCACAAAGGCAAGGAGAGGGAACGTGGAAGGATGTTGTTGTAAGGTTCTTATACTGTACATGAACTGTTATTACCTCAAGGTTGATTGTGATAGGTTAATGTATACTGTAAATCCTAATACAATCAGTAAAGTAACACAACAAAAAGTTATATTTAATAAGCCAAAAAGGAGATAATGTGGGATCAAAAAAAAATCTCATTAATCCAAAAAGAAGACAATAAAAGAATAAAAGGGGGGGACTTCCCTGGTGGCACAGTGGTTAAAAATCTGCCTGCCAATGCAGGGGACACGGGTTCGATCCCTGGTCCGGGACGATTCCACATGCTGCGGAGCAACTAAGCCCATGCACCACAACTACTGAGCCTGCGCTCTTGAGCCTGTGAGCCACAACTACTGAGCCCATGTGCCACAACTACTGAAGCCCACACCTAGAGCCCATGCTCTGCAACAAGAGAAGCCACTGCAGCGAGAAGCCCGTGCACCACAACGAAGAGCAGACCCCACTCACCGCAACTAGAGAAAGCCAGCGCGCAGCAACGAAGACCCAAGGGAGCCAAAATAAATAAATAAATAAAAGAATAAAATGGGAACAAGAACAGATGGGATAAAGAGAAAATCAATAGCAAGATGGCAGAATTAAATATGACTATATCAACAATCACATTAAAGGCGTGTGGTGTAAATACCCCAATTAAAAGGCAGAGATTGCCAGACTGGATGAAAAAGCATGACCCAAATATAGGCTGCCTACAAGATACTCATTTTAAATATAAAAAGACAGGACTTCCCTGGTGGTCCAGTGGTAAAGAATCCGCCTTACAATGCAGGGGACAGGGTGTTCGATCCTTGGTCAGGGAACTAAGATCCCACATGCTGCAGGGCAGCTGAGCCCACTTGCCACAACTATTGAGCTCACGCACCTCAACTAGAGCCCACATGCCACAAACTACAGAGCCCATGCACCCTGGAGCCTGCGCACCACAACTAGAGAAGAGAAAAACCTGCATGCCTCAGCTACAGAGAAGCCCGTGCACCACAACGAAGAGCCCGCATGCCTCAAGGAGGATCCCACATTCTGCAACTAAGACCCGATGCAGCCAAATATAAATAAAATAAATAAATAAATAGTAAATAAATCTTAAAAAAATAAAAAAATAGGGCTTCCCTGGTGGTGCAGTGGTTGAGAATCTGCCTGCCAATGCAGGGGTCACGGGTTCGAGCCCTGGTCCGGGAGGATCCCACATGCCGCGGAGCAACTGGGCCCGTGAGCCACAATTACTGAGCCTGCGCGTCTGGAACCTGTGCTCCGCAACAAGAGAGGCCGCGATAGTGAGAGGCCCGCGCACCGCGATGAAGAGTGGCCCCCGCTTGCTGCAACTAGAGAAAGCCTTCACACAGAAACGAAGACCCAACACAGCCAAAAATTAATTAATTAATTAATTAAAAAAAAAAAAAAGAAACAACATACTCCAAACCAATGATAGCTTGTTCCAGGCAAGGGGAGATGAAAAAAATAAAGTCCAAATTTAGTTGAGGGAATACCTTTAAAAAAATAAAATAAAAAAATTAAAAAAAATAAAACTGCTGCACACTTAAAAGTATAAATATAAAAACACAACTATATTAAAAATAAAGGGATAGAATATGATATTCTGTGCTAATCAGAAGGAAGCTGGAGTGGCTACATTAGTGCAGGACAAAATAGATTTCAGGGCAAAGAATTTTACCACAGATAGAGTGTCATTCATAATGATAAAATGGTCAATTCATCAAATAACTGAACTTCAAAATGCATGAAATAAAACCTGAGATCTTCAAGGAGAAACAGATAAATTCACAGGTATGAGATTCCAACACCCCTCTCTCAATAAATGATAGAGGGCTTCCCTGGTGGTGCAGTAGTTAAGAATCCACCTGCCAATGCAGGGGACACGGGTTTGAGCCCTGGTCCGGGAAGACCCCACATGCCGCGGAGCAACAAAGCCTGTGCACCACAACTACTGAGCCTGCACTCTAGAGGCCGCGAGCCACAACTACTGAGCCCACGTACCTCATCTACTGAAGCCCACGTGCTTAGAGCCTGTGCTCCGCAACAAGAGAAGCCACCGCATTGAGAAGCCCGCACACCACAACAAAGAGTAGCCCCCGCTTGCTGCAACTAGAGATAGCCCGCACACCGCAACGAAGACCCAACACAGCCAAAAATAATAAATAAATAAAAATAAATTAATTAAAAAAAATGATAGAACAAGGAGACAGGAAATCAATAAAGGTATAGAAGACAAACAAAACTATCAACCAACATGACCTAATTAACATTTATAGAACACTTCGCCCAAAACAGCAGAATATACATTATTAAGGGTCATACAGAATATGACCAAGACACCAAATTCTGAGCTACAAAAAAGTATCAATAATTTTAAATGGATTCAAGTAATACAAAGTATGTTCTCTGACCATAAAATAATTAAATTACAAATCAATAACAGAAAGATATCTGGAAAATCCCAAGATATCTGGAAACTAATTAATGTACCTATAAATAACGCATGGGTCAGAGAATAGGAATCACAGGGGGGACTAGAAAGCACTTCGGGCTGAATGAAAATGAAAATATGACTTACCAAATGTAAGGGCAACAACAAAGCAGTGCTTAGAGGGAAACTTATAGCACTAAACATTTACATTATAAAAGAATAAAGGTCTCAAATAAATGACCCAAGCTTCCATCTTAGGAAACTGGAAAAAGAGAAGCAAATCAAACACACATTAAACAGAAGAATAAAAATAGTAAATACTAGATCAGAAATCACTGTAATATAAAATGGGAAAAAAAATCAATAAAACCAAAAGCAGTTTCCTTGAGAAAAATCAATATAATAAATAAACATCCACTCAGACTGAGTAGGGAAAAAAAGAGAAGATACAATTTACTTGTATCAGATATAACACAAGGGAACATCACTACAGATCCTAGACATATTAAAAGGATAATGAGGGAATATTATGGACAATATTATAGACATATTAAAAGGATAATGAGGGAATATTACGGACAATAGCTCACTCTAGAAGAAATAGATAAAATACACAGGCCCATAACTAACAAAGAAATTAAAATTTTATTTACAAACCTTCCAACAAAGTAAACTCGTGGCAAGATAGCTTCACTGACAAATTCTACCAAACATTTAAGATGAAGGAACACTTTCTAACTAATGCTATGTGGCCAGCATTACTCTGATACCCAAATGAGACAAATACATTTGAAAGAAAAGAAAACTACAGACCAATATCCCTAATAAACATAGATGCAAAAATTCTTAAGATTTTAGAAAATAATCTAAAATATCATGAACAAGTGACTTATTCCAAGACTACAAAGAGGATTTAATATCTGAAAACCAACCAATGTATTTCACAATATTAAAAGATGAAAAAATAACAAACCATACGATCACTTCAGCAGATTCAGAAAAAATACTTTACAAAATCCAAGATCCTTTCATGATAAAAATTCTCAGCAAACTAGGAAAAGAAAGGAATCTCTTCAATCCATTAAAGAAAATCCACCAAAAAAAACCCTATATGTAACATCATATTTATGGTGAAAGATGGAATGCTTTGAGGCCAGTCAGGAACAAGGGAAGAATATCTACTCTCTGCTTATATTCGTTATTCTACTGGAGGTCCTAGCCAATACAATAGAGCAAGACAAAGAAATAAAAGCTATACAGAGTAGAAAGGAAGAGTTAAAATTCTATAGTCAGATGACATGATAGTCTACATAGAGAATGCTAAGGAATTCACAAAAGAAGCTACTAGGACTAATAAATGAGTTTAGCAACGCTGTAGGATACAAGATCAATATACAAAGATTCAATTGCATGTTTATATACAAGTTGCATACTATTGGAAGTTGAATTAAAAAAATCTATGCCATAAAATACTAGGAGATAAAAATCTAACAAAATATGTGCAAGATCTATGCATTGAAAACTAGAAAACATTGCTGAAAGAAATTACAAAAGATGTAAATAAATCAAGAGGTATATCCTCATCGTGGATCTGAAGACTCAATATTGTTATGATGTCAGTTGTCCTCAAATTGATTTAAAGATTCAATGTATTCTCAATAAAAATCCTAAAAGAATTTTGTACAAACTGACAAGCAAATTCTAAAATTCACGTTAATTCCAAGAAGTTAGAGTAGTCAAATACAATTTTTTAAGGGGCATGCAATTGATTCCAGGGTCAGATTGTATCTTCATTAAAAATTTTATATTTTATTCAATATGGATTTTTACATTAATTTTGATTTTTTAAAATACTGCAATAAACCACTATTTATTACTGAGTTATCTTGGTGTCTGCTTAAATTTATTTCCAACTTTTTTGAGATACAATTGACATATAACATTGTGTAAGTTTAAGGTGTACAATGTGATGATTTGATACACATATTCAAATACAATTTTGAAAAAGGAGCATAATGTTGGAATACTTACAACAACTGACTTCAAGACTTATTATAAAGGTACAGTAATCAAGACAGTGTGGTATCAGCATGAATATTGGTAAATAGATCAATGGAACAGAATAGAGAGTCCAAAAATAGGCCCACAGGATTGATTTTTGACAAAGATGCAAAGGCAATTCATTAGGAAAGGATAGCATTTTCAACAAATGGTGCTCAAATGATTAGATATCCACCTGCAAAAAAGTAAACTTTGATGCATGCCTCTCCCCATTTATAAAAATTAACTCAAAATGGTCATAAATCTGAAGCTATAAAACTTCCGGAAAAAAACATAGCAGAAAATCTTTTTTTAAACCTCGAGTTAGGCACATATTTCTCATAAATAATGCCGAAAGCATGGCCTATAAAATAATAAATTGGTAAATTGAACTTTATCAAATCGAAATCTGTTCTTAGAAAGATGTTGTTAAGAGAATGAAAAGACAAACATCAGATTGGGATAAAATATATGAAAATCCATGCTTAACAAAGGACTTGTATCCAAAGTGTATGCAGAACTTTCAGAAGCTGAATAGACCTTTAACAATTAAATAAGTCAAAATGGTAGTAAAAAAATCCACTTAAGGAAAGGCATGAGGCCAAAATGACTTTACCATAGCTTTTTTTTTTTTTTTAAAGCCAACCTTCAACAATTATATAACGTCAAATTTCCTGGTGAATAGGACACTCATTTTTTGAGGCTAGAATAACCTTAATGTCCAAACCTGACCAAGACAGGGCATGAAAAAAATTTTGGAGGCCAAACTTGATTATAAACATAAATGAAAACTCCTAACTAAAATACAAGCAGATTTATTCCCTCATGTATATTTTAAAAATATGAACAAGTAGGGGTTATCCCATTAGTTCAAAAGTGATTTAATTAGAGAAACTGTTAACGTAATTCCCCACACTAATAGTTAAAAAAGAGAAAAACCATATGATCATCTTAGTTGTAGAAAAAGTAACTGTTAAAATTGAACACCCATTCATTATTTTAAAACAAACAACAAAACATAAGCGATATAGAGTTGAAAAAGGCTACCTACCCAAAACCTACATGAAACCTAGCGCCATTATTATCCAACATTAAATTGGAGGTTCTAACAATGCACTAAGATGATAAAAGGAAAAAAAAAACAAGAATAGGGACTGAAAAAGAAGATAAAATCTATAATTCACAGATGATATGGCTCTCTATGTAAAACAGCTATGAGGATCTATAAAACTATTAGAATACGAGAATTCAACAAGGTTGCTAGATATAAGAATTTCTCATAAATGTCAATAGAGTTCCTGTATGGTAGCAATTAGCAGTTAAAATATAATTTTAAAGAAGGATCTCATTTGCAATATAAAAAAACTTATAAGGTATCTAGGAATAAATCTAAAACCAGTATTTTACTTAAAATAACCTATATACATATAATACCATTTAAAATTTATTTCTATCTATTTAATTATTTATACCTTTGTCTCCATTCAATCAAAATTTTGAGTACCTACTATGTACCAGGCACTGTTGTTAGGGCCGTAGGTGTAGTGATGAATGAGACAAAATTCTAGCCTTCATGAAACTTACATTCTAGTGGGAGGAAGTGATAATAAATGAAATGAGTAAAATATATAGCCTTGTAAAAAGTGCTTGAAGAAAAATAAATCAAGGGAATTGATGACAAAGGAGGTGGCATTTTAGAAGGAGTGGTAGAAGGGAAGGATAAGACACGTGACTAGAGACCCAAATGAAGTGAGGAGCTTGTCAAGGGGATATCTGGTAGGGGTGAGGGTGAGGGTGAGGAAGAGCTTTCTAGGCAGAGAGAGCAGCAAGTGCAAAGGCCCTGAGGTTGAAGAGTATGGCAGATCTAAAACAGCAATACAAAGTTAGTGTGTCTAGAGGAGAGTTGTGCAGGGAACAGATCATAGGGCCTTTCTTGCATGCCATGATAAGGTGTATGGATTTTTGTTTGAGTAAGATGGGGACGCTATTGGAGGGTTTTGAACACTGGAGTAGCATAATTTGATTTGTGTTATGAAAGGATCACTTTGACTTCTGTGTTGTGAACAGAATATAGGGTGGCAAGAGTAGAATCAAGGAGACCATTCGGGAGAATATTATGGTAATCCAGGTGAGAGATCATGGTGTTTAGGAATGGTGAGGTAGTGGTAGAGAAGGTGAGAAGTGTATAATTCTGGGTACATTTTGAAGAGAAAACCAAAAGGATTTGCTAATACATTGGATGCGGGGTGTGAGAAAAAGAGACAAACCAAACAGAATTGGGGATACAATTAGGGTTAAAGCTATGGCCAATGTATTTTGGCCTGAGTAACTGGAAGGGTAGTTTTCTATCAACTGAGATGAGGCATGGTGGGGGTGGAACACATTTTTAAGGAAAAATCAGCGGTTCATTGTTGAACATATTAAGTTTGAGACACCTTTTAAACATCCAAGTTGAGATTTCAATTAGGCAGTTATATGATCTGAGATTCAGGGGAGATATTAGGTCTAGAGTGATAAGTTTGAAAGTCATAAGCATATTTTTAAAATTTTATTTTATTGAAGTATAGTTGATTTACAATGTTGTGTTAGTTTCTGGTTACAGCAAAGTTATTCAGTTATATGTATATATAGTAGTTTGCATCTGCTAATCCCAAACAGCCAATCCATCCTCCCCACCCCCCATTCCTCTTGGCAACCACAAGTCTGTTCTCTATATCTGTGAGTCTGTTTCTGTTTTGTAGGTAAATTTATTTGTGCCATATTTTAGATTCCACATACAAGTGATATCATATGGTATTTGTCTTTGTCTTTCTGACTTACTTCACTTAGTATGATACCCTCTAGGTGTATCCATGTTGCTGCAAATGGCATTATTTCATTCTTTTTTATGACTGAGTAGTATTCCGTTGTATATATATATATATACCACATCTTTATCCATTCATCTGTCAATGGACATTTAAGTGGCTTCCATGTCTTGGCTATTGTAAATAGTGCTGCTATGAACATAGGGGTGCATGTATCGTTTTGAATTATAGTTTTGTCCAGATATAGGCCCAGGAGTGGGATTGCTGGATCATATGGCAACTTTATTTTTAGTTTTTGAGGAACCTCCATACTGTTTTCCATAGTGGCTGCACCAATCTACGTTTCCACCAACAGTGTAGGAGGTTCCCTTTTCTCTACATCCTCTCCAGCATTTGGTATATGTAGGGAAGTCATCAGCATATTAATGGTAATTAAAACCATGAGACTAGATGAACTCACCTAGGGAATGAACGTAGAAAAGAAAAGAAGAATAAGAGACCTTGAGTAATTCAGCAGCATATTAGCCATTCTGTTCTTGTGCAGTTAGGTTTTTAGATCTAAGTGGTGGACTCTATATTTTTTCCTATTCAGCTTGGTATTTTCTACTTTTGTCAATGTTAGTGTCTTTCCCTGTAGTTTCTGTTGGAAATACCACTGAGTCCCTTGTCTCTCCCATCCTCACCTTTTCACAGCTAGGTCTATTAATTTCCTTGGCTGCAGTCAGTCCAGTCCCAGTTCCCCAAATAATTCATACTGGAAGCACAAAGAGTTTCAGAAATATCAAGGTATTCCTCAGTGGGGCTTAGGATCCAGCTGCTGTCTGGCTGGGAATAGAACTCCTGTATCCAGGATGCTGTATCTCCATTGGTAGGAGTGAAGGGCAGGCCCTGAACACCCACCCATTTCTCCCTCTAAACACTCACAGACTTGCCACCACAATTTGCCTTAGTATCACCAGAACTAAGCTCTTTATGCCTTTCAACTTTATGTCAGTCGTCACAAAAACCGTGGGACTCCTTGGTCACTATCTGAATATTTCATGTTCTATCCCCATCTCTTAGCCCTGAAATCCTTCCACTTTGTCCTCTAGAATCATAGTCCTGGTTTGCCCAGGACAATTCCAGTTTATACATGGTGTGCCACCATCCTGCCCAGTTTAACACTTGTCATTCTCATAAGTATCCCAGATTGGATGATAAATTATATAGTCATCTTAACTAGTACTCAAAGTCTTCAGCAAAATCCTCTATATTCTTTCCCGGTTTGCTGAATGCTTCCCTCACCTTCTTAATCTGACTGAAATCTAGATCTACCCAAGGACCTTACAGCCCTCTCGAGCAGTGGTTATTTTTATTGCCACAGCTTGAGGTCCCTCACTGCTATTTTCAAGTCATTCTCCCTTTCTCCTCCCTAAAAATCCCCATCTTTGAATTTCTGTCACAGAGTATGTTAAATATATTATATATGCTATATAATATTTTAGTTTCTGTCTCACTGTAACTCTCTGCAGTTAATCCTGTCTTAATTCTTTGTGATTTCAATATCACAATACCTGATCCTTCTAACACCCTAGCCTCTCAGTCCCTTGAAATCCTCTCTTCCAGTTTTCTCCTCCACCTAATTGCAGTCTCTTGCCTCCATTTTGTCATTACCAATGACTCCTATCCCTCTCCTATATCACTGGAGCTGAACATGGCTGGAGAAAAACACAAAATGACACTCTCGCTTTAAATTCAAGACCACGAACCTCAAGTGGGCACTTAATGTTGCCAGGAAATCACATAATATTATCCTAGTCCGTTTACTCTCCCTGTTTCCTAGACAACTATTTCATACCTTCTCCCTTTAAACCTCTAACACCTCCGCACCCGTCCTCACTCTCAGCTCATGACCTTGCTTCCAATTTCACTGAGAAAACAGAGGCAATCAGAAAACAAAGCTCACAAATTTCTACCACTGCATCTACTTACCTACCTAAATCTATGTATATATTCTACCCTTTCTCCTATGACTATGGATGAACTTCCCCTGCTCTTAGGTGAGGCCAACCCCTCCACTCCTCTTTTGGCAATTTTCTCCTCTCTTGCCCCTCAAGCATAATTTTTTTTCCTTCTATAGGGTCTTTCCCATTAGCTTCAACCATGCTGTTATTGCTCCCATTAAAAAATTTTAAACGTCTTCTGTTGAGCCACCTTCCCTTGCTCTCTACCCACTTGATTTCTCTGTTCCCCTTTACAGCAAAATTCCTCATTAGAATTGTCTATACTCGATGACTACAATTCCTCTCGTCCCATTCTTTAAAAAAAAAAAAAACTTCTAATTTTGAAATAATTATAGATTCACAGGAAGTTGTGAAAATACTATGGAGGTCCTTCGTAAACTTCACCCAGATTTCCCCCCCAGTTACATGTTACAAACTATAGTATAACATCCAGTCCAGGAAATTGACAATGGTACAAGTGTGTGAATACTTCTATGCCATTTTTATCACATGTGTAGATTTGTGTAGCCACCACTGCAATCAAGATACAGAACTGTTCCATCACCATGGAGATCTCCTTCATGCTATTCCTTTCTAGTCACTCCCCTCCCTTCACTATTCCTCATCCATGGCAACCACTAATTTATTCTCCATCTCTACAATTTTCTCGTTTTGAAAATCTGAAGTAAATGGAATCCTATAATATGTGACCTTTTGAGATTGCTTTTTTACACTCACCATCCTTGAGATCCTTTTAAGTTATTGCATGTATCAATCGTTCCCCGCTTACCCATTTCCCCGTGTTTTATACAAAAAGGGGGTAGAAAGCAGTGCATGGGGACGGTGGCAGCGTCCCTGGGTCTAGAAGTGGGTGGTGATGCCATAGGTCTCAATCAGGTCATCCATGACTATGCCAGGCATGGTGCTGATCTTGGCCAGCTCACAGTGCTCCACGGTTCTGAAGTGAAGACAGTGGTTGAGAAGCTGGGGCGAGGAAGGTCAACACCACGTTCTGTAGGACATAGTCCACACGCTGCATCCACCCGTTGCAGGACTTGTGGCCAGCGCAGGTGTGGCAGCACAGTGGTCAGCCTGTTTTGCAGCTTCAGCAGCTGCTGAAGCGCGATGCCACTATCCAGTGTGACAAACCACGTGAAATGCTTGTTCTCCCACACTACTGACTTTTGGCTGGGCCCCTATGTGACTCTCCACCTGGGATTCTCCAGATCGTGTTCACTTGGGTGCCCACGTGGACGTCTGCCCACTGCAGCAGGCATATGCCCCCAGAACTCTCCTTGGCTTTCAGCAGGTACAGGTAGACCATGAACTTGCGGTCTTGGACAGACACGCTGAAGCCCAGCTGAGCATTGTCCACCATGAGGTCCACGTTGTACACCTCGAGGGGTCTTGTCATCCGAGAACCTGAGGCTTAGGGTCTTGCTGTCCTACTGGTAGCATAGCAGTGAGATGCTCTTCGGGACAGCCATGGCCAGGATGAAATGCTTCACATTGATTACCTGGCGGAAATACAGTTGGGTGCTAATGAAGACCATGCCCCTCAGCTTGCTGGACCACAGACTCCACAGGAAGCTCTTCTGGCTGATGGCTGATACCAGATGGCAGTTGCAGTGACACAGGGTGGTCACAGGCCTCTTCTGTTCCGTCTCATATAACACCTTGAGCTTGTTCTTGGTTATATGCTAAGTATATGTTTAGTTTATTAAGAAAATGCTAAACTGTTTTCCAGAGTGGCTGTACCATTTTACATCCCCACCAGAAATTTATGAAACAGCCAGTTTCTCCACATCCTTGCCAGCATTTAGTATTATCACTGTTTTTTTTTTTTTAGCTTAGCAGTTCTAGGAAGTGTCTAGTGATATCTCACCATAGTCTTAATTTGCATTTCCTTAAACGCTAGTGACATTGAGCATCTTTTTAGGTGTTTATTTCCTTCTGTTTATCCTCTTCAGTGAAATGCTTCTTCATGTTTTTTGCTCATTTTCTAGTTGGATTATTTGTTTTATTTTACTGTTCAATGTCAAGTGTTCTTTATATATTCAATTCTTTTAGCCCTTGAAAAATGTTGTGCCATTTCATTCTGGCTTCCATGGTTTCTGATGAGAACCATGCCTTCATTCAAATAGTTCCCCTCCCCCTAAGTAAGGTGTCATTTCTCACTTGGTGCTTTCAAGATTTTTTTCTTTGCCTTTAGTTTTCAAAAGTTTGATTATGATGTATCTTGGTGTGGATTTCTTTGTGTTTATTCTGTTTGTGATTTGCTCAGCCATTGGATCTGTAGGTTCATGTCTTTTCCCAAATTTTGGAAAATTTCAGTCATTGTATTTTCCAGTTCTAAAATTTCCATTTGGCAGTCCCTATCAAAATACCCATGACATTTTGAGAAATCAATCTTGAGAAAAAAGTACAAATCTGGAGGTATAACCCTCCCAGACCTCAGACTATTGTACAAAGCTACAGTAATCAAAACAGTGTGGTACTGGCACAAAAAGAGACACATAGCTTGATGGAACAGAATAGAGATCCCAGAAATAAAACCACACACCTATGGTCAACTAATCCATGACAAAGGAGGCAAGAATATACAATGGAGAAAAGACAGTCTCTTCAACAAGTGGTCCTGGGAAAACTGGACAGCTACGTGTAAAACAACAAGAACATATGCTCACATTATATACAAAAATAAACTCAAAATGGTTTAAAGACCTAAATGTAAGAATGGAAACCATAAAATGCCTAGAAGAAAACATAGGCAGAACATTCTTTGACATAAATCATAGCAATATTTTTTTAGATCAGTCCACTAGGGCAAAAGAAATAAGAGCAAAAATAAATAAATGGGACCTAATTAAACTTAAAAGCTTTTGCACAGCAAAGGAAGCCATCAACAAAACAAAAAGACAACATACTGAATGGGAGAAAATATTTGCAAATGATGTGACCGACAAGGGGTTAATATCCAAAATATACAAACAGCTCATACAACTCAATATAAAACAAACAATACAATAAAAAAAATGGACAGAAGACTTGAATAGAAATTTTCCAAAGAAGACATACAGATGGCTAACAGGCACATGAAAAATTGCTAATTGTTAGAGAAATGCAAATCAAAACAACAATGAGATGTCACCTCACACCTGTCAGAATGGCTATCATCAAAAAGTCTACAAATAAGAAATGTTGGAGAAGATATGGAGAAAAGGGAACTCTTATATACTGTTGGTAGGAATGTAAATTGTTGTAGCCACTATGGAAAACAGTATGGAGGTTCCTCAAAAAATTAAAAATAGAACTACCATATGATCCAGCAATTCCATTCCTGGGTATATATCCAGGAAAAAATGAAAATACTAATTTGAAAGGATACATGCACCCCAATGTTCATAGCAGCCCTGTTTACAATAGCCAAGACATGGAAGCAACCCAAGTGCCCATCAACAGACGATTGGAATAAGAAGATGTGGTGTGTGTGTGTGTGTCTGTGTGCGTGTGCACGTACTGTAATATTACTCAGCCATAAGAAAGAATGAAATTCTGCCATGTGCAGCAATGTGAATGGACCTAGAGAATATTATGCTTACTGAAATAAGTCAGACAGAGAAAGACAAATACTGTATAATATCATTTATATGTGGAATCTAAAAAAAATACAAATGCATGTATATGCAAAACAGGAACAGACTCACAGATATAGAAAACAAACTTGTGGCTAGTAAAGGGAAGAGGGACGAGGGGAGTGACAAATTAGGGGTATGGGATTAACAGACACAAACTACTATTTATAAAATAGATAAGCAACAAGGATATACTGTATAGCACGGGGAGTTATAGCCGTTATCTTGTAATAGCCTATAATGAGGTATAATCTGCAAAAATACTGAATCACTATGCTGTATACATGAAACTAATATAATACTGTAAATCAACTATATTTCAATTAAACAAACTGTACTAAGGATAAAATTTCCATTTGGTTCTCCTTTATGTCATCTATTTCTTTGCTGAGACTTTTTTCATTCACTTCAAACCTGTTCAGAACTGCTCTTTGAAGCACTTTTATGTTGAACGTTTTAAAATCCTTGTCATATAATTCCAACATCTGTGTGACATAGGTCTTGGTATCTGTTGGTTGATTTTTCTTATTTGAGATTTTCCTGTTTCTTGTTATGACAAGTTATCTTCATTTATATCCTGGACATTTTTGACATTATGTGATGGGA
This sequence comes from Balaenoptera ricei, assembly GCF_028023285.1. Lineage (NCBI taxonomy): Eukaryota > Metazoa > Chordata > Mammalia > Artiodactyla > Balaenopteridae > Balaenoptera > Balaenoptera ricei. Next base: position 44,954,176 of record NC_082660.1, read on the forward strand.
CTCTGGATCTTACTTAAATCGTCTGTTGAGCTGACCTCCTCTGTTACCATGTCAGAAAGGGGGTGCGGCCTTGTTACTACCAGTTAGAGGTGGAAGACCATATTTCCTACCTTGTTTTCACTGTGAGGCAGGAGAGGCACCTGTTACTATTGGGAAGGAGTAAAAAGAGAAGGACAAGAAGGGCACAGTTTACTGATCCCATTCTTAGCAGACAGCAACGTTCTCTTCTCAGAGCCATGTTCTTTACTCCACCAGTAGATGGCGCACATTTCCACGTGATTAGATTACAGAGCGCGTCCTTCAATGGGGCCCTTCTAAACCGAGCCTGATTTTAATAATAACCATTCTTTCTGAACTATGTACCTGGCTATTTACATTCACCATTTAGTTCTTAGCGCAGCGTTGTGGAGAAGCTATCATTATCCCCACTTTAGAGATAAGGAGTCAGGCTCAGAGGTAAAATCTCTTGCTCAAGCCTGGATTCCAAACTAGCTCTCTGATTCCAGAATCCCTGTTCTTTCCATCACACCATCACGCCAAGCCGTCTTTTGGAAAGCCTAAGGCAAGTTTTTCTAATTGGTGGAATTCTTGGGAGGCTCTCTTTAACTGGAGGGCTTTCTTAGTGCAGCTGCCGCAAAATGCAATAGGAGTCAGACTAACTTGGGCTGTTTCAGGCCAGGCAAATCACTTAATCTGCATGCCTCATCTTCCTCTTCTGTCAAATGGGAATGATAAAATCTGCTCCACTTAATTCCGAAGGTGGTGTTATGGTAGAAGCGGGAGAGAGATGTGAAAACACTCTGCAAAATAGGAAACACTAGAAGAATGATGTATTCAACTGTTTATTGCTGGTCCATGACAAGAAATTGAGAGTAAATGTTTCAAAACCTTAACAAAAAATTGACAGAGTAATTTTACGTCTGTTGAATATAATCAGAAAAGAATTGGGCTTGTATTTCTCTTTCGTTTTGATTTCATTTTTCTAGTCATTCATTTTTATTGTATTATATAAAAATATTGGTACACAATGGATTTGGGGGAAAATGGTCCTTCACCACAAGTGGTTTGAAAAGCTCTGCTGTGATGAATATAAAGGAAGTATAGGACATGGACCGTGTCCTCAAGGAGCTCCCACGGTAGTAGGTGAAAAGGCATCACAGTGGTTCTGAGAAAACACCACCACTACTCCGTGGGCTTGCACTGCTGCATGGAAAAGAAGGCAATACAGAGCTGGATGGAATACAGAGTAGAGATCTGCACATCCTCAAAACCACTCTCTAAATGAACTCTCTTATTTGCACCCTTAGACCTTAGCACCTCTAATCTAAATAGAATTGGACTTCTCTCAAATAGAGGGCAACCTGATATGGGATTTTTACAAGGTAAAATTTCTCATGAAAACCATCTGTCAAAAATTCTGCTGGGCCCAATTAGAGAACTATAAAGACTGAGTTTTTGCACAACATAGACTTTCTAGTATATGTTCACAGGCTAACAGGATCTTTCTTTAGCTGACACTAAGGCGGGAAGCTGACCAACTCGCTCTTCAATCTAAATATCATCCTTGACAGGCTATTCAAAAATTTTTCTATATTACTTTTGTTTATATATATATTACTTTTTAAGATACATAATTAAATAGGTAATACACTTCCATGGCACAAAATTGAGAAGGTACACAGCTCCACACCTTCCTTTTTTTCATAGTATTTTACATATAAGTACATAAAGAGCATATATAAAATAGATAACAAGGATCTACTGTATAGCACAAGGAACTATACTCAATATTTCGTAATAACCTATAAAGGAAAAGAATCTGAAAAAGAATATATATATATATATATATATATATATATATATATATATATAAACTGAATAACTGTGCTATACAGCTATACACCTGAAACTAACACAACATTGTAAACCAACTATACTTCAATAAAGTTAAAAATTACGTTATTTATTTGATCAATCCTCTTCTGATGGAGATCTTGTCGTTTCTTATTTTTATTATTACAAACAATTGCACACAATAGTTTACACCTATGCAAACATAATTGAAGGAGAGGTTCTTAGAAATGGAATTTTGGGATCAAAGTCTCATGTATTTGAAATTTTTATTGCTATTGCAAAGTTGCCCTCAATTGACTAATTGCACTCCCACCAGCAATTTATGAGAGGACTCCTCCCACCTCCAGCTTTGTCAACACAGTATATTACCAACATTTTTATGCTTTACTGAGGGTAACTCACTGTGGTTTTCATTAGTGTTTCTCCAATCATGAGGTTAGCTACCATTATGTCCTAGAAACCATTTGTTAATTTTGATACCGGGCTCTCTAGGTACAAGGTGATTTTTTTTTTGTTTTTTATTTTTAATTAATTAATTAATTAATTAATTTATTTTTGGCTGCGTTGGGTCTTCGTTGCTGCACACAGGCTTTCTCTAGTTGCAGCGAGTGGGGGCTACTACTCTTCGTTGTGGTGTGTGGGCTTCTCATTGTGGTGGCTTCTCGTGTTGCAGAGCATGGGCTCTAGGCGCGTGGGCTTCAGTAGTTGTGGCACGCAGGCTCAGTAGTTGTGGTGCATGGGCTTAGTTGCTCCGTGGCATGTGGGATCTTCCTGGACCAGGGCTCGAACCCGTGTCCCCTGCATTGGCAGACAGATTCTTAACCACTGCACCACCAGGGAAGTCCAGTACAAGGTGACTGCAAATGATCCTAGATCACTCTATTTTCAGACTTAACCTACTGTCTTGATAGATCCCCTGAGCTAGAGAACTTTGTTCATTTCCTTTTATTCTGCCCCATTTTTCTAGAACTATTCCAGGCATTCCTTGGGCACCCCAGATATTTTATTTATGCATGCTATTTATTTTATTTTTTAATTGAAGTATAGTTGATTTACAATGTTGTGTTAGTTTCTGGAGTACAGCAAAGTGATTCAGTTATACATACATACATATATTTCATATTCTTTTCCATTATAGGTTATTACAAGATATTGAATATAGTTCCCTGTGCTATGCAGTAGGACCTTGTTGTTTATCTATTTTATATATAGTAGCCTGTACCACTTATTTTATTTTAAAACTAGTATCCCTAGGGGCTAACACAGTGCCTGGCACAATAGTAAAGACTCGAACAAAATGTGGAACAAATAAAGAACAATACCAGAAACATTCACTTACTACTTCACATGGCTATGTACTCATGTAACTATTTCACTCTGGATTTGCAATGACAATTTCAAAATTAAAGATAAAGCTGCTTTACTATTTACAATAGCCAAAACATGGAAGCAACCTAAATGTCCATCAACAGTTGAATGGATAAAGAGGATGTGGTATGTGTGTATACACACACACACACACACACACACACACACACCCTGGAATATTACTCAGCCATAAAAAAGAATAAAATAACGCCATTTGCAGCAACATGGATGGACCTAGAGATTATCATATTAAGTGAAGTAAGTCAGGCAGAGAAAGACAAATATTATATGATGCCACGTATATGTGGAATCTAAAAAAAGGTACACATGAACTTATTTACAAAACAGAAAAAAGACTCACAGACATAGATAACAAACTTATGGTTAACAAAGGGGAAAGGGGGGGAGAGATAAATTAGGAGTTTGGGATTAACATATACACACTACTATATATAAAACAAACAACAAGGACCTACTGTATAGCACAGGGAACTATATTCAACATCTTGTAATAATCCCTAATGGAAAAAAATCTGAAACAGAATATATATATATATATCTATATATATATATATCTATATATATATATATATCTGAATCACTTTGCTGTTCACCTGAAACTAACACAACATTGTAAATTAACTGTACCTCAATTTTAAAAAAAAGATAAAGCTGCTTTAGATATGACAGTTTAGGTGCCACTGTGACCTATTGCTCTAAAGGTTTTTCTTTTGCAAAATTAACTCTAAAATGCTACCTTTTATTATACAGAGAAATCCACTGTTTTACTGTATCTTTATAATTTACTTTTAAGATCACATTGTGTTCACTCTTTACTTTGTAAGACCTAAATGGCTCTTGACCAAAAGTCTGCTGACCACTGTGGGGGGTTGGGTGGGAACATTTTTTCAAGTTTTTCCAAGGATGGGGGAGGAGAACAGAGGGTCTCATTTATGTTGATCTATCTACACTCTTTTGGCCAGATCCACTTGTGACCGTGTATACACACTTGTGGGGCACCTGGCTAAGGTTCTCATGGGGAAGAGAACAGAGTTAACAGAATCCATACCTCCTGATTAAATTATTAACTTTGCCTCATTAGCACCACACTCTAACCATTTCACTTGGGAAGGTATTGTTGTATAGGCATTTATTACTCACCACATAAATAACTCCTGCAAAACTTGTGGATCCAAAGGAGCCTTATTAATCATCATCACCATTAATAGTAATACTAGCTCACATTTATTGAGCACTTAACCTTTTCCAACTATTTAAAATCTATTAATACATTTTATCCTATTATTCATTTTACAGATAAGAAACCTGAAGGAGAGTGAAACTTGAACGACGTGACACAGCTAATAAGTGTCTGTCTGGTTGGTTCTGAGCCCAGGCAGTCCGGCTCCAGAGTCCATTCACGTAACTGGTTTTGTTTTGCAATTCGCAAAAGATAGAATGTTCTTTTATGAAGTGTACTCCTAAAACAGGAGCTCTCCAAGCTGTCAGCGGTCAGTGGCGACACCACGTGGTCATCTGGCTGTACTGCAGCCCTCATACTCTCCATAAATGACTCCTTCCCAAGCTCTTCCAAATAAACCCGTATTCCAAGTAAAGCCAATATTTGCTCGCTCTACAGTGGTGGCTTCCAACCAGATTGCCATCCTGCAACCATCTTTTTCTTGTCTCATAGGGAAAGGCATCTTTTCCAAGCTTAGCTTGTATTTTGCATCTCATTTCTATTTCATGTATTTTACTCCACTATTTATCCCCTCCTTTTCTTGCCTCTTCAATTTCTGTTTCACTAGTGGCTCTTCCTGCTCAACCTACAGGTAAGCTCTGGTTTCTCCTATCCTGAAATGACAAAACCAAGCAACCAACCAACCTCTCCTTGAACAATTACTCCAAATTCACCTTCTTAAAGAAGAGTGACAGATATTAACTAGACTTATTGTGGTAATCATAGCGAGTCAGCACACCTGAAACTAATATAATGTTATATGTCAATTATACCTCAACTACAAAAAAAGAAGCATCCCAATAAAGGGATTACCTTGCTCAAAAACCTTCTTTTTCAATCACTTTCTGAATTAAGTACAAATCTCAGTCCAACATTCAGGATTCTCCAAAACTGGGCCTCAATTTACCTTCTGGTTACATCGCCTACCACTTCCGTACACTTCTTTACCCTAAGCTTCAACCATAGAGGACTACTCATAGGTCCTCATATGTGATTTCCTGCCTGCACACCTTTGTACAAGGTGTTACCTCCACTTGCATTTACCATCATCAGAGGACTCAGCACAACCTGCCCTGATTCTTTCTAGTCGCTTGTGGCTATCCCCCACCCATGCACCCACCCACCTATATACTGCCAGTGCCTGAAGGCAGAGACTAAATGTTCTGAGGTGAGAAAGTAAAAATTAGCTTGGACTGAGAAAGCAAAAACCTGGCCTTTCATCAGGCTGGAATAACAGACACAGACAAAACCAGCTGTAAATTTAATGGGGAACAATATTTCTCCCAAAGACACGCTGCAGCTGTAAGAGGATAACAGTCGCCTTATCTGAGTGACCACCATGTTTTTTACTCACTGAGAAACTTTGTTTTCTACAATCATAGACTATCAGGAACTTTGCTGCTTGAAATCATATCAGTGAGAATAAAACATCCCACATTTGTCTGGAGTACATACGTTTCTTGGATTCAGAGAAGCAGCCTCAATTTCCAATCCAGGTGCAGAGCTTCAGATAAGGGGTATCTGGACACAACATTCCACATCTATCTTTACTTTGTGGTTCCCAAGGAAACAGGACTCTGGGTTCACTTCGAAGTCCAGACCTGATGTTGACCCCTTCACACAGCCCTGCTTTGAGCTTACTAAAGCAATGCTTCGTTTAAAATTCATTTAAACTCCACCCTTCCCCCCAACACCATAATGACTTTTTCTTTGTTTGGTAAGACGCCCCATGGTTTCTCTGGTGTGCCGTCTCCCTTGTTGCAATAGGTCCAAAAGCTGGACTGTTTTGATTATAGATTTGTCCTTGGTGGCCTAGTGCTGACTGGTCTAGGATACAGGTTTTGTATGCCACACCACTTAGCTTGCCCAAAGCAGGCGTTCAAAATTGTTCACTACAGTGGACTCTGAATTAGCGTACTGGGGTTCTACTTAGATTACCTGGATTGATTATATAAATTCTAGTCTCAGTTCTGCCAGTAAATAATTAGCTGGATCATGTTAAGTAGGTCAACAAACCCCAAGGGCCTGTTTTCTCTTTTGTAAAATGAGGGGCTGTTTCTTCCAAACCTAGGGCAAAGGGCTTTGGAGTCAGGTAGACCTAGGTTGGAATCCCAGTTCTACCCCTTACCAGTCCCGTAATTTTTGCTTTCCTGAGCCTCTGTTTTGTAATTATTAAAATGGAGACAATACCAAAAACCGCAGTGTAGATTTTCCAGTGTTACTATGAGGATCGAGTTGGCTGTTACAAGCATCACTATATTTGATCACTATTCATACTACCACTATTATGTGAGCTCGGACAACCTTTCTGTGCCTCTGTTTTCTTATGAATAAAAGTGGAGAGGGCTTCCCTGGTAGCGCAGTGGTTAAGAACCTGCCTGCCAACGCAGGGGACAGTGGCTCGAGCCCTGGTCCAGGAAGATCCCATATGCCGCGGAGCAACTAAGCCCGTGCGCCACAAGTACTGAGCCTGCGCCCTAGAGCCCGCGAGCCACAACTACTGAAGCCCGCGTGCCTAGAGCCAGTGCTCCAAAACAACAGAAGCCACCGCAATGAGAAGCCCGCGCACTGCAACAGAGTAGCCCCCGCTCGCCGCAACTAGAGAAAGCCCGCGCGCAGCAACGAAGACCCAGCGCAGCCAAAAAAAAAAAAAAAAAGTGGAGAAATAATAGTACGTACCCCAGTGGGGTTATTGTGCACGTTAAATGAGATGAAAAAAAATAAAGGGCTTAGAACAGTGCCCGGCATATAATTAGAGGCTCAAAATACGTGAGCTAATGTAATTAGTATTAGATTTCTACCACTAACTATTCTGTGGGCCAGAAGCTCAGGATAAACAGTTTCGTTTTAAGAACAAAACCAAAAAACCATACCGTAGGCTCGAAAGAGTGAAACATAAAGGAGCATTTCTTTTTTCAAAAGCAATTGACACGCCCAGCACTGGGTTAGGACCCGCCCAGTCCTCATTAAATATGGCAGCGAGCAGGGCCGACCTATTGCGGCTGCGCGCGCGGAAACGCCTCTGAGCACCGCCTTCTCCGCGGCTCTCCCCGCCCTGCTGCCTCCTGGGCGGGGATCACCTCCTCCGCGCCTCGGCAGAGGTGTGGGGAGAGGGCTGGACGGGGCGCGCACGCGCAGGCGGCGGCCGTGCTTGGCCGATCCTTGCGAGGCGTCTGTCACATGAGCCGCGCGCCCGCTCCGCTCCCCCTCCTCCCGGCTGGGCTGTGAATGAAGCTCTGCAGGCTACGTGGGGCGCTAGCTCAACTTAGTGTCCCGGACGCCAGAGCCGACTGAGCGCTCGGCCCGCCGGCGGCGGGCACGGGCTCTGCCGCTCCGGACCTCGGCGACAGGTAAAGACAAATGGACTGTCCCTACCCCAGCAGGTCCTTGGCGGGCCGCTGGCCCCCGGCCCACCCCCGAGCACCCCCTTGGGCTCAGCGACACAGGGCAAGCGCTCCCCCGCTGGCTCCGTCCCCGGGAGATGGGGGTTCCCCGTGCCTGGCCGCTGCCGCTTGGCACTCGGAGGAGTTAGACCGGCCAGTTCTAGCCAGTGCAGGGCGGCATCTTCCAGGGAGCCCAGCCCTATTCTCCGAGCCAGGGTCCCTGCGCTGTCCCAGCGAAGTTTCCTCGCGGAGCCGCGCCAAGCCCGCCCCGCTTTTGAATGGGGGAGGTTAGCTGCAGGCGTCCCCTTTCCAGAACTGGGGCAGGGTGGCTTTGGCTGGTAAAGCCCTGTCGAGGCCCCGTTCTTATCCATCCTGCTCTGGACTGGCAGGTTTGTGTGGGTCGTAGCGAAGCCGAGTCCAGACTCTCGGAAAAGTAGTTGCTGCGTTTTCCTTTTCGCACTTAACGCGGGGAGCTGGTTCTCTCTAGACTTTACAGGCTTGCGCTTGAGCGCCTTCGCCCACCCCAAAGGGAAAACTTTACCTTTACATTGATGCGCGTGTACTTTATTAATATTTCAGAGCAAATCAGTTTCCAGGAGTGCCGAGTGAAGTTGTACGTGTGCCCGTGTGATAACGTCAGTGTAAGCTACCCCGAATAAGTGAGGGAAATCCAGAAGTGTGGAGTACAAAAAGCCAGTAAGAATCTGCTTTACGAACGCTTCATACATTTATTGGCAACTACCCGGGTTTGACTAAGGAGATGTTAAATTCTCCTGGTCCCACGAGGCGCGGATCAGTACTATTTAACTGCGCGCTAAATAAGAGGGAAAAAAAAAGGCAAACCAAAACAAACTGTCCTAGGTTCCAGATAAGTCATCGGAGCGCTTTTTCCTGGTGAATTCATCCTGGGACTTTGTGAGTTCCTAGTTTTCTTGGACTTCGCAAGCCTTTCCTTATCCAAAGCGTTGTCTTTTCTCTGTCGGCTTTTTGGGATTAGTGTACACATTCACACTTTAGTCCTTTAAAAAAAGGTATTTAAAAAAGGCCAAAATGATGGCTCTCAAGTTCGTATTAGTCTTCAGTATGTATACGTTAGCGTTTTCACTTAAGGGGTGGAGGTGTTGCTTGTATGAAAGCTATGTTAATAGCAATCTGCTTTGAAGTTCCCCAGGTCAAAAAGGTGAGGACTTTTTCTTAGAAAAAGCAGATTGGCTTGTATGCTACATAAGGAAGACTTAATGAAGAACTTGTTTAAATGGACAAGCAAAGCGTTTAATATATTCACCTTCTGAATCAAACGAAGTAGTCAGACCTTTCATTTTTTTCTCCCATTCCTAGCACCTTTCATATCCTTCCAAGTAGTACTGTCCTAAGACTGAATTTGACATTTTAAAAATAGGAATTATCTGAATTAATTTGGTTTTACTTAAATTAGCATTCTTTTTTTACATTTTTCTTTTCCTTTGGTTCTTTTCTTTCCTGATTTTAAAAGCAGTCTATGCTCTCTACAGGACCTTGGCAAAATGTGGGAAAATATAATGAAGCGGAGAGGAAGCACCACGACCTCGAGGGCATCGCTCTTCAGTTTTTATTATGCCTTCTTTTCTTTTCCTATACGAGATTTGTTTTAAAACTTTTAGTCACAAAATTTCCTCTCCTTTCTACAAATTTTTTGTTGTAGAGTTGGGTGTTTTGGGGGTGGGGTGGGGAGGGCATCGGATATTATGCTGTTCTTCATTCCCCAAAGTGTGGAACTTTGAGATAGGAGAGACACTTAATGGTTATCTCATCCAACCACCCATCCTTTGAGATTCTGAAACCCACTTACTGAAGATCCAGTGATTCATGCAGAATTGGACAGCACTCAAGGGCAATATTAACTGACTCTAGATCTCTGCATTCTTTTTTCAGTGACACCTTGTTGCTTAGGTGGAAACTTAACACTGTCCATGTCTGCTTATCTTTGAAAGAGAGGTCCAGAGAGGGACAGGAGATGATTTTCAAGGATTTGAATGTTTTTCATTTAGGTATTTGTTTTCCTGTTGACATTTTCAGGTTCTGGGCTTGAGCATCTTGCAGAAAACAAGACGACACAGCTGCTGTTCCATCTACATCCCAGTGGAGTCTCCCTACAAAACTGGGGGGTCCGGGAAACTCTGAGCCTGTGACCCCAGCGTGGGAGAGAATAGGATCAAGATGGCCATGTGGCAGGGTAAGATGTTAGCACTTATGCCTCCAACTGGTTTTTCCTCCTTCATTCTCTATCCCAACCCAACCCTCCAAGCCAGTGGCAGGCAGCCAGGCAGCTGTTTCTTTAATTTAACCCTTTGTCTTCGCCAGGACAAAGCATATTGGTTTAAAAGGAGTTGCCGCTACCTGGAAGTTCGGATTATTTTAAAGTAGAGGTGGAGGGGTGTGTGTGTGTGGGGGGGTAGGAGTAGCGGGAAAATGTAGTGCCAGGAGCATTTTCAAAGAACTCCCTTCATTTGAACATGTGCTTGTGGGGGTTATAGGTGAGGAGATGGAGGATATTTTTTCATATTTCTGTTTTTTATTTGTTTCCGGCAAATTTCTATCATAAGGTTTTCAAAGGTGGGGGAGACAGATGTCAGCACCTCCTTGACTTCCTCTTCCCAGTAAAGACTTTAAAGCATATTTAGCATTATAATGATTATATTTGGTGATAGAAGGGAAATGCCTGTTTTAATATTATGGAATGACTTGAGAGCAAAGCTCAGTGATGTCTTGCCTGATAGACTATATCTCTTGTGAACCTGTGAATTCTTACCACATATAAAGTTCCTTTTTTTTTTTTTTTTTTTTTTTTTTAAAATTTATTTTTATTTATTTATGGCTGTGTTGGGTCTTCGTTTCTGTGCGAGGGCTTTCTCTAGTTGTGGCAAGCGGGGGCCACTCTTCATCGCAGTGCGCGGGCCTCTCACTATCGCGGCCTCTCCCGTTGCGGAGCACAGGCTCCAGACGCGCAGGCTCAGTAATTGCGGCTCACGGGCCCAGTTGCTCCGCGGCATGTGGGATCTTCCCAGACCAGGGCTCGAACCCGTGTCCCCTGCATTGGCAGGCAGATTCTCAACCACTGCACCACCAGGGAAGCCCCTTTTTTTTTTTTTTTTTTTTTTGGTGGGGTTGGGGATGGTGCTCTTTGGGAGAGTATCAGAATCTCCAGGGGTGTGTGGGATTTTTATGTTTATCAAAAGGGAATATGGGTTTAAGAAATGGTGGACAAACACTACCGAAATTGGTCTGTGACCCACAAAAGGTTAAGGGCCACTTATATGCAGTAGAATGAAAGGAGCTTGAATGTCCATAAATATTCAATAGGTAGGTTTGTTGGTGGTCTAATGTATCTTTTAAAACTGTCTCCTGTTGGTTACAGCCGTAACGAGAATTTTTGATGTGTGAGTGTTGTCAATTTAAAGATACTTTTTGACGTGAGATTCGGCCTGTATCCCTGCTTTGACTCACACAATGGGCATTTATCAGGAGGAGTTTGAATATTCTTGTTTAAATCCTGAGGCATTCTTTCATTCAACAAGTAGAATACAGAGACGAGTAAGATGCAGAACCCTAGAGGGTTCCTCGTCTTATGGGGGAGACAAACATGCAAACTAATAATTGTGTCAGGTTGAATAAGTGTTATAATAGGGAGAGATGCAAAATGCGATGGACGTCCAGAGAAAAGCATGATGAGCTGTGAGTTTTGAGCTGGGCTAAAAAAAAATGAGTGGGAGTTTGCCAGATGGGCAACTGAGAGAATTGCATTCTGGGCAGACAGAGAAGCACTGTTTGGGAACTTCCAAGTTGCTCTGTTGGCCTCGTGTGAGATGTGTGGGCCACGACCTCAGATGAAGCAGGGAAGGTAGTCGGAGGCTGGATAACAAAGAACCTTGTATGTCCTAGGAAGGATTTTACACTTTATCCCGAAGACAAAGATTCTAAACAGGGAAGTAACATAATCAGATTTTGTTTTAGAAAGATTACTTTGGCAGCAATGTTGAGGTGGGGTTGGAGCCGGAGAGAATGAAAGCCAAGAGGCAGTTGGGAGGTTTCTGGTATAGTGGTTTAGGGAAGAGATGGTGAGGGTCTGAGCAGAAGCAGGGGCAGCAAGGATAGAGAGAATGGGATGAATTCTAGAAACGTCCTGTGACTAGATGCGGGGAGGAACCGAGCCTGGATTGACAGCCAGTTTGGGTGCCTGGGGCCCGTGGTGCCATTCACTGAGATGGGGAACGTGGGAGGTAGTGAGAGGGGCATGGGGACTGTGGGAAGTTAGTGTGCCGCGTTTGGCTTGGCCTGTTTTGTTTGAGACACCTGTGAGCTGTCAGGTCAATGTTTAAAAGACAGTCCTGAAAGTATAGAATTAGAGTTTGTGTAAGTGGGGAGCTAAAGTTTTGTTCCTAATGATGCATAAAGAGCTTGTGTGTTTTCTCTCTGTTTAATGGAAATATCATCAGTAGTTAATGATTTATAATAAAAACATTTTAATGGATAACAATTCTTAATAAAAATGTCATAATTTCTTAATAAGTAATATATTTTGCTATCTCAGGCCCTGAAATCCGATCTGCTTAAGATTACATTGGAGGAAAACAATTTTTCTAGCATTAGTGAAGAGGGGAGTATTCCAGAGAAGTAACGGCAATCATTCCTTGTTTTCTGCAACCTCTGAAGTGACAAGCATAGTACAATGATAGTTTGGGTGGCGGTATGGTAGAGTAGTTAAAAGTATGGGTCTAGGTTCAACTCCGTTGGTTCTGTCACTTGGTAGCTGTGAGACCTTGGGCAAGTCCCTTAATCTCTCTGTGTCTCAGTTTTCTCTTTTGTAAAATGGGGATAACAATAGAACTCACCTTATAAGGCTGTTGTGATGATTAGTTAATATTAAACAAAACACTTGGAACATAGTAAGTGTCATATAAATGTGTGCCATTATTATTCGGAGTAAGACATTTAGAATATTGTCTATCATATAAGTGCTTAGTAAAACTTAGCAATAGCTGTTATTGTTACTACTACTCCCATTACTATTACTACTACTACTACTTCTACTGCTATCATTATTATTTGCTATAGCCTGGAGTGGGCCTGGCACCCTGTTCTGTGGAGGGGATTTCAGGTTGTCCTTGGAAGGCCTGCCCTGTAGTAGTCTGTTTGGGTCTTTATGTAGAGGTTTAGATATGAAGAAATCCTTAGAAAACATCTAGCCAAACCCCTAGAGGTTAAGTGACATACCCACGGTCAAACAGGTTAATAGTAGTGATAGGACTAAAACCCAGGTCTCCTGATTCCCTATTCCAATTTTCTTTCCATGGACTTGTGGAAGAGAGAATGTGTGGGTCTGTCCCCAGCTCAAGGGAGCTCTGAGTCAATCTCTGGATCTAGTAGAGGAACTCTAAAAGCTAGAGGAAACCAAGTGTCGTTAGTCTCTTGGGTCAGTCCTGTCTAGTTCCTTCGTGGATAATTGGATCCGAATTCCCATGCCTCTTAAACATGGCTAACATTATTATTTTTGACTTCGTTTGATGGAGTCCTCTAAGACATTTCCTGGCCACTTTAAACAGAGTGTACTGAGCATAATTTAATATCTTTGATAACTCAGGGTCATCATTAATAACATCAGTTTCATTGGTCTAATGGTCAAGGAAATATTGAAGAGAATACTAGCCAGTTTAGGGCGGGATGAGAGTGGAGACTTGTGTTGTCAGGTGTCATTTATTTATTCAATTAACATCAAGCACCAATTGTGCACCAGGCACTACGCTGAGCTCTAGAGATGCAGTGGTCAGTAAAAACAGGTATGGGCTCTGCTCTCACGGAACTTACCAACGAGGATAAAAGTAGCATTTCAAGCTTATGAAATGCTTTATTTAACAAATGTGCTGAAGTAACTTGGAAAAATGACACCAACGTAAATTTTGAAGGATTAAAATAGGGTTTCTTAATAAAGGAGGCTGGTGCATCGGAATTGCCTTTTAAAAATATTCCTGTTCAGCTCTATTTACAATAGCCAGGACATGGAAGCAACCTAAGTGTCCATCAACAGATGAATGGATAAAGAAGATGTGGCACATATATACAATGGAATATCACTCAGCCATAAAAAGAAACGAAATTGAGTTATTTGTAGTGAGGGGGATGGACCTAGAGTCTGTCATACAGTGAAGTAAGTCAGAAAGAGAAAAATAAATACCTTATGCTAACACATATATATGGAATCTAAATATATATATATATATGGTTCTGAAGAACCTAGGGGCAGGACAGGAATAAAGACACAGACGTAGAGAATGGACTTGAGGACACGGGGAGGGGGAAGGGTAAGCTGGGACGAAGTGAGAGAGTGGCATGGACTTATAAATACTACCAAATGTAAAATAGATAGCTAGTGGGAAGCAGCCGCATAGCACAGGGAGATCAGCTAGGTGCTTTGTGACCACCTAGAGGGGTGGGATAGGGAGGGTGGGAGGGAGACGCAAGAGAGAGGAGATATGGGGATATATGTATACGTATAGCTGATTCACTTTGTTATAAAGCAGAAACTAACACACCATTATAAAGCAATTATACTCCAATAAAGATGTTAAAAAAAAAATCCTGCTCAATTCTCATCCCCCCCAATTGTGATTCAGTCTTAAGACCTGAGCATTTAAAGAAGTGCTGTAAGCAATTCTGATGTGTAATCCTGTTTGGGAACTGCTGCATTAAAGAATTAAAAGTTAAAAAAAGAAATTATAAAGAAACTGAAAAAATACAGAATACTCATATAATCTTGGGATAGGGTAGGTCTTTGTATGCATAATATGAAAGGTAGAATAATGAAGTTTTAACTGTGTGAAAATTTAAAATTTCTGCACAAAACCATAAAGTTAATGAGAAGACTGGAAACAGTTGCAAAAAGACTCATTATCCTTAATATATAAAGACTTAACAGCTCAATGAGAAAAATACAAGTATTTTAGTAGAAAAAATGTGCAAAGCATGGGAGTAGGAAAATACATACGCAGAAATCCAAATGGCCAATAAACATGAAAAAATGTTCTATCTCAGTAGTAGTCAAAGAAAGGGGGAATTAAAATGGCATTCTACTCTTTTCTCCAATATAATTTGCAGTGATTAAAAAGGAATGACAAAACGCAGCTTTGGCAAGGACACGAGGGAGCAGGCATTTGCATACACTTCTGGTGGGAATGTCAATTTGGCAATATTCATCAAAAGCTTTAAAAACCGTGTTTACCTTTTCACCCTGCAATTCCTTTTCTTGGAACTCATCCTAAGGAAATAATGAAGGATGTGCACAAAGACGTATCAATAAGGATATCGATTGCAGCATTTTCTATACTAGGGAAAATTGATAACACTTGCATTCTGATGCATTCATACAATACAATACTATAGTTACTAAAAATGATGATACTGTGGAGTTATTATACTTATTAACATAGAAATAGGTTCATGATATGGTGTTAAATGGTGGGGTTGGGAAGCACATGCCAAATTATCAGTAGTTAACAGTGTGGCCTCTGGGCTTAAGAGCTGGATGGAAATCCCAGCTTTATGAGCTTCGTGGTTTTGGGAAGTTACTTACCTTAGTGTTCCTCAAACTTCCACATCTGTTAAAAGAGGGATAAAATAGCAGCGAACCTAACAGTCCTCAACTTGTATGTCCATTAGGATCACCTGGGGATCTTTTAAGCCCACCCAAGCCCAGGCCTCACACAGGCCGATTAAATCTGAATCTCTGGGAATGAGATGCAGCACTCTGGGAATTTTGAAGCCCCTGGTGATTCCAATGTGCAGACAAGTTAGGGAACTGCTGAGCTAATATATAGTGCGGTTGAAAGGATTAAATCAGAAAATCACGGTACCTGGCATGTGCTAAGTACTTAATACATGATAACTATTATTAGTAACTGTTACTTTTTCTTACTAATAGTATGGTCTCATATTAATATATGTGTTGTGTCCATGTATGTTTCGTACAAAGAAAAGTCTAAGAGGATAGTCACACAAGTATTTTAAAAAGAAATTACAGTTGACTTTATTTTTACTTTTTTGTATCTTCCATTTTTTCTGTATATAACATGGGTTCCTTGTTAATTTTTAAAGGTATAATTTCTGAAGCAAATATCAGATATATGTACACAGCTTTATATACTAAGGTATTTATAAATGGTGAAAAACTGAAGACAATTTCCATAGTAGGGGAATGTTAGTAAATTATGGCAGGTCCACAGATTAAAAATCAAGACCAATGCTGAGGAAAATCTTCAGGACATAATGGAAGAGTATGGGATTATTCCTTTTCTGTCTTCAATTTAAGTGGAGGTTTGTGTATATCTCTGTCTTTACATGTTACGTATATACCTATGAATGTGTATATCCACCTTTGCCAGTGTGGATTTCTCAAGTTGGGACTGCGTAACTAAAGCAGTTGCAGTTTTATTTTTTTATAGCTTTTTTTCCCAAAAATGATTTGTAGTTGTGTGTGTAGCACTTTGCCCTGATATGTGTGCTCTGCAGTAAAAACCAAATCTAATATATTTCAAAAAAAAATACCTATGAATGTGACAATAAATACAGAATAGATGGGAATTATCCAAAGTTGTTGACATGGCTATCCCCAGGTAGTAGGATGCATTTATATTTTTTCCCTTTTATTTTTACTTTCCAAATTTTATGTAATAAATATGTATTACTTTTAATAATTTGGAAGTGAGGTATAAAATAGCAGTGCCTCCAACAAGGAGTGAATTGTGTGGGCTTCTGGACAACTGTTTCAGCCTCTCTGTGCCCCCTCTACCTCCAAATTAAAGAAAAAAAAAAAACAACCAAACTCCTGAGGGTTTGGTTAGAGCAGTTTTTTGCTACTAATACTTCCTCAAGTACTCTTGTAATTTTTGGCTGTCTCTCCTATTAACTCCAAAAACTCTTTTGAGAGTGAGATTGGGGACAGGGAAAGTGTACAAAAATGGAGAAATTACACTTAATTTAGTGTGGGAGTTACATAATAAGGTGAAGTGGCAAAATATGTCAGGGTAAGGGTGAAAATAAAACAGTTGCAATGAGAAACTGTTCTGTTGGCTTCAGATCCAAAGGAGGTAAGTTTCAACTTTGCAGTTTTTTTTTTAAGCACATCACAGTGTATTTGTAAACACTCTGGTGATTTAGCTAACACTTGGGGGCCAAGGGGAGCATCACAAAGCAGTCAGTGAGTTGATAACAGAACTTCAGTGTGAAATCTAGATGGCTGTGTGGCTTGATAGTTGGACCACCATCACCTAGGAAAAGCCATCTGGTTCTGTTCTGTTGATCAAAACGTTAGTATCTGTGTGTCTCATCTCCGGCAGGTACAAGAAATGACTTCTTTGTCTCTCTGCATTATTGCCCTTCCACAACTCCTCAGTGGGGCAGAATGGGAGCGGGGGAGAAGGATTATGATGGAAAACGTTGAATACGGGGTAACTAAAACCAGTCTTTCAGAAATTTTTTCTGTAAGAGCCAGTCATTCCTTCCCAAGCATACAGTGTGGAAGGAACATGGGCCTTGGAATCCGATACACCTGGATCTGAACCCAGCTCTGCCAGTTGGTAGCCAGAGTTCCCTAAGCTCCAAAAGCCTCAATTGTCTCCTCTGGGGTCAAGTGTAGTCTCTGGAGACAGACTCCCTGGGTTTGTATCCTGGCTGTGTCACTGATAGCTATGGGCAAGTTATTTCATCTCTGGGCCTCACCCTCTTCATCTGTAGAATGGGGTTAATAATAATCATACTTCAAGGGGTATATGGCCTTACTCTGTGCTATTTACAATTGCATGTGAA
This sequence comes from Balaenoptera ricei, assembly GCF_028023285.1. Classification (NCBI taxonomy): domain Eukaryota; kingdom Metazoa; phylum Chordata; class Mammalia; order Artiodactyla; family Balaenopteridae; genus Balaenoptera; species Balaenoptera ricei. The sequence continues at coordinate 44,971,855 of NC_082660.1, forward strand.
TCTACAAATAAAGTTTTTACCTCAGTATAAAATTTTAATTAAAAAAAGAACAGGGGAACAAGGACTTTCTCCTACACAAGAATAATAGTGTTCACACTCAGGGAATTATCATCTATACAATAATTTTATCTAGTTTATAGCCTATAATTGCATTTTTCTCATTTATCCTAAAATATCTTTTATAGCATTTCTTGAGGGGGCATTTAGTATCCAATCAAGGAGGAAGTATTTGATTATCTGTCCCTTTAATCCCCTGTTCCTTTTCCTTTGTTTGTTTCAATACATTGACAGTTTTGAAGAGTCCAGGACAGTTGTCATGTAAAACATTCCTCAGTCTGGCTTTGTGTGATTGTTTTCTTGAGATTAGATTCCAGTTCTGTGCTTTTGGCAAGAAAATTACATAGATGATGTTGTGTGTGTCCCACTGCATTACATTTTGGTTGAAGACATGTAATGTCAGTTTATACCATTATTGGTGATGCTAAGGTAATCACTTATTAAGGAGGTGTCTGCCATATCTCTTCATTGCTGAGGTTCTGTTTTTCATAGATAATTAATAAAAAAAATCTATGGTATGGTACTTTAAGACCTTGTGAATATCCTGTTTCCCAAATCATTCATCCAGTAGTTTTAGCATTAATTGGCGATCTTTACCTGAATTGTTGAAAAATGATAATTTTTCTAATTTTATCATCCCTCTGTTTTTTTTTAAGCTAGAACTCATTTATAATGAAGAGTTCCCCCACATTTTATTTTATTTTATTTTTTTAAATTAGTTTATTTTATTTGTTTTTATTTTTGGTTGTGTTGGGTCTTCGTTGCTGCACGTGGGCTTTCTCTGGTTGCGGTGAGCGGGGGGCTACTCTTCGTTGCGGTGCGCGGGCTTCCATTGCAGTGGCTTCTCTTATTGCAGAGCATGGGCTCTAGATTCGCAGGCTTCAGTAGTTGTGGCACGTGGGCTCAGTAGCTGTGGCATGCAGGCTTTAGAGTGCAGGCTCGGTAGTTGCGGCACACGGGCTTAGTTGCTCCGCGGCACGTGGGATCTTTCCGGGCCAGGGCTCGAACCTGTGTCCCCTGCATTGGCAGGCGGATTCTTAACCACTGCACCACCAGGGAAGCCTCCCCCCATTTTATTTTATTTTTCATTTAACTATAGTGGATTTACAGTATTGTGTTAGTTTCAGGTATACAGCTTTAGATTCTTTTCCATTATAGGTTATTATAAGATATTGAATATAGTTCCCTGCACCATACGATAAATCCTTATTGTTTATCTATTTTATATATGTAGCATATATCTATTAATCCCATACTCCTAATTTATTCCCCCCCCCCCGTTTGGTAACCATAAGTTTGTTTTCTGTGTCTGTGAGTCTGTTTTGTAAATAAGTTGATTTGTATTATTTTTTAGATTCCACAAATAAGTGATATCATATAATATTTGTCTTTGACTTACTTCACTTAGTATGATCATCTCTAGGTCCATCCATGTTGCTGCAAATGACTTTATTTTATTCTTTTTTATGGCTGAGTAATATTCGTGTGTGTGTGTGTGTGTGTGTGTGTGTGTGTGTATTTCTTTATCCATGCATCTGTTGATGCACACTTAGGTTACTTGCGTGTCTTGGCTATTGTAAATAGTGCTGCTGTGAACGTTGGGGTGCATGTATCTTTTTGAATTAGAGTTTTCATCTTTCAACTGGAAAGTGTCTTTTGAGGTGATCTGTTTCCAGTGTCTCATCTTGCAAAGGAAGAAACTGAGGCCCAGGGAGACTCATTCTGGATCATACAGCTGTCACATGGGAATGCCAGTCTGTTAGCCCTACTGCATTACACTGCCCCCATTCCCCCAGGCTTGGCTATTTTATAATTTTCTGCTAAGTGTTAGTCTTTCCCTACTATTGCTTTTCCTACTTTATTGCTGCTTTGGAAAGTTTAGGGTTTTTCCCCCCAAAGCATTGTTTCGTCATTGAGATTTCCAGGATGTGTTTTTCTTTTTCCTGTGCCTCTGTTAGCATTTTTGAGATAAACTATAGGTTCCTTAGGTTTTAACCAGAATTATGATTCAAAGCTTCCTGTTTCATGTAACGCTGTTCTCTGTGTGGCGGGGCAGGGGGAGGGGGGTCTAGAAAGTTTCACTACGGGTGGCAACAAATGCCAGATTCTTCTTCTTCCTACCTTCTGTTAACACGCAGGTATTTATAGCCCTGTGGTCAGACCAGAGAAGCTGTTGAGGAGTTAATAGGATGAGGTAACCCCCTTAGTAATGACATATTTTCATGCTTTTCAACCCAATACCATTCAGGGGTGAGGTAGCATTTTACTGTGTTTATTTAGGATTTCTGCCCTGACTACTTCCATGAAGAGCATCACAGAAATTGCAACATAGAAATAAATCCGGGACAGGGACGATCTAGTGGCAATGAAATAGATGTTATCAGGCGTGTGAGATATTCTGGGCACTGAAAATTTTTTTTTTCCTTTTTTCCCCACCTCTTCTTTTCTTCTTCTGGCCCCCACACAAAAAGATAAGCACACTAAATTACATCATTGACATCTCCTGGCCATAAAAAGTGTTCAGATGTATAGGAACCCCCTGGCACTGTCTGTACTAAGGTCAGTGGTCCTTCCACTGACTTCCCTTGGCCTGGCCTGCCGTCTGGCCACCTATGACTAAGCACTGAATATTCCCAGGTTGAAATCATGATCTTTCCTGTTTAGCTTGAGAGTGATGAGAAGCAGGTTGGCAGGGGAATGACCACCATCCAGATGCCCAACTCTGCCAAGGGCTTGTTTTCCTTGGGTTCTGGACCCTGGTAATAAATAATAATAGTAGAACCTCTTCTTCTTACATTCGCTGTATTAATTGAACTACCATCTGCCCAGACATCAAAGCCAAAATTCTGTGTGGCATCACATGGTCCTTTCTCTTCCCCACGTGCAGTCCACCTTTGGTGGCCTTAGAGCATTTCAGTAGGTCACATTCCTGGCAAACGTCTACTTATCTTTCAGCCATCAGCTCAGAGGTCATCTCTTCTCTATAGCCTTTCCTGAAACCTTGCCCATCCTCTGGTAAAATCCGCCTTTCCTCTCTTTGTGTGTTTCCCCACTATACTGTATATCCCTTGAAGGCATTGACTATTTTTGTTTAGTACTTTTGTTTTTGCGTCTGCCATGTGCCAGGCACTGCGTTAGGTGGGTGCTGGGGGTATAGTAGTGGCCCCAAAAGTCATGATTCTTGTCCTCCTAAGTCTTACAGTCATATGGGGGAGTTGGAATGCAAACAAATAAATACACAAATATTTCATTGTGAAGTGTCATGAGTGCTATAATGTCCTCTGGAAAAGAATAATAAATGAGACATAATTTATTGGGAGGGAGGGTCTGGGAAGAAGTGACAAGTTTGGCTGAGACTGAAAGATAAGCAGGAGTTATCCAGGTGAAGAGTTGGGGGAAGAGCATCCCAGGCAGAGGAAACAAAGTGGAAATCCCTGAGGTGGAAAGAACCTGAATTCTTCCCTAGCATGGCCCAGGGGGGCTGTACCATAGTGAAGGAGATATAAAGGGGCATGGGATGAAATTGGAAGAGTGGGGACTTCCTTGGTGGTCCAGTGGTTAAGACTCCACGATTCCACTGCAGGGAGCACAGGTTTGATCCCTGGTCAGGGAACTAAGATCTTGCAAGCTGCGTGGCACAGCCAAAGGAAAAGAAAGAAAGAAAGAAAGAAATTGGAAGGGTGGGCAGGGGCTGGTACACAGGGTTTTGTAGGCCATGTAACGAAGTATCTTAAGTGCAGTGTAGAGGCTTTGCAGATAGATTGGACAGGGCAGGGTATCAGTGAAGGAGAGGGTAGTGTCTCATTCACCTTTGCATACCAGCTGTCTAGCAGAGAGTGCCTGCCACATACTATGGGTTCATTGAGTCTTTGTTTAATGAGTAATACTTGCCTGGCCTTCCTGCCACGATTGCCATGAAGATGAAAGAAGGTAAGATATGCTAAAGTGCTTTGCAAAATGTAAAATGTTAAACAAGTGTTATTCTAGATGCGATTCACTAGATTCTGTGCAGTGATGCTTACAGATGTTCACTACCACTGGGGGAAAAAAACCCAAATTGTTAAACTAGCAAAATCTCCCAGCCAGATCATCCCATGCCATGAATACGCTAATGTACTTATTTCTTAGATATTCAAAGTGTGCCTCCATTGCCAATGCCTTTAACTAATTATGGGTGAGTGGAAACCACCTTATATCACACCATTATGTAGTACTTCTGGTGTTAGAGATAATTGTGTTGCCAGGAGCAGTATGGGTTTCCCTTCTATGCTGAATTCACTCAATGAAATCTCTGCGCCTAAAGAGCCTAAAGAATTCGTTATTGAAGAGCTGGATGAATTGTGAGGAATAGTACCCTCTGAATTTGCATTTGGATGGGGCAAGGCTCATCAGGCTAATCAGAGCAAGGTGTGACTGCCACCAGCCATGGTACCTGGTTTTCTAGACTGTGTTAAATAAAGTAAAAGATGTAAAAAAAATCATCAGTGTGCTGCTATTTTTGTGTTAAATATTTAGTTCCCTATTTGAGCTGCAGGAACTTCAGACCAGGTGATTGATTTTAAAAAGCCCACCCTCTGTGCAGTGTTTGTTGGTGGGAGTATAAATTGTTAGAGCCCATCGGAGGGCAGCTTGGAAGTCCTTATCAAAATGTAAAATTCACCTTTTGTCCAGGTGAATAGTCTAAAAAGGAACTGCACAAAAGTATATGTTACAAGGATGTTAGTTGCCTCGTTGTTGCCATTTTTTCACTGTCGATAATCATGATGTCCATCACGAGAGACTGGTTATATTAATAACGGTGTATACGCACTATGGCATGTATTTCATTAAAAAGAGTAAGGTAGCTCTCTATATAATGACAGAGAATGATGTCCCAGGTACATTTTAAGTGGGAAAAGAAAGGTGCAGAATGGTATTGTATGATCCCATCTGTACAGCAAAAAGAAGGGGAGAGTTATAGGATAGATAGATCTAACTTTGTAAATATGTATACTTACATATGCATAGACATTTTCTGGAATGATGCACATTAAACAATTATCAGTTGTTACTTGTGGATTAGGGATGGCTAGGGTTTTTTCATGTTCACTTGACACTTTTCTATACTGCTTGACTTGTTTACAACAAGCTATAATGCCTTTAAATAATAAACTTTAAATAAAACCTGTATTCCACACAATTCTTTTCTTGACACTATTATACTAAGAAATAAAAGGTGTAATAGTGGTTGAGGTGAAAGGTCAGGTCTGAAGCACCAGAGGCAGAGTTTGGGCAAATCTAAGGCCTCGGAAAGCTACCAGGGAATCATCACGACCAGGAGGCTTGGGGGGTGGTGTGGGGTGGGTGTGGCTGTGTTTAAAGCTTAATGCTGAGAAAGTGAGATAAAATTAGGTAAAAATCAGGATTTCGTTAGGTTGTTTTTTTTGATGAAGCCATTTTAATTATGTCATTAGTTTTGATCTGTGGGTATTTTAATACCTAAGTTGCATAGTAATTGTATTGTAGGCCACAATTAAACAGTTAAGTGTCTCAGTGTCTGGATAAATAGTTGTTCTTGTTCAACTTGTTTAAGTATTGTAAGTGAATGCTAGGCTACAGTCTCTCGAGCTTTTTGCTTAAGGACCCGAGGAGGAATGCAGGTATAGTCTTAAGTTTGAAGCAGAGAAGATTTAAGTTGACTATATTTACGTAATAAAGTTTTGATTAAATTAAATCCTCAAACGCTTCAGGCTCATTTTAGCCCACTCTCCCCTCACCAAAAGAAGGCTTTTGCCTGAGCTACAAGAGGGAAACGGAATTTCTAGCTGAATGTCCTCTTGGTTTGGTGTAATGAATATTTCCTTCACTCAATTGTGTGCACGTAGAGACGAGTCACTAGCCAGTCTTAACTGACCCTCGTTCTCTAATATTTGGAATTTTAGCCAGGTGATGGATGGTAGAAGACTTAAAAATGGGTTAAGAAGCAAGACATGTTTTACTCTAGGATGTATAATTGTATGTGTAATTGGGCAGGTGGCAGAGGCTGGAGTGAGAAAGGGTAAGCAATTTCAGGCTGTAGATTGGTGTAGAAAGACTGGAATCATAAAGAGTGCAACTTTTGAGAGATGTTTCTGGTTGGCGAAGCCATAGAGCATGAGGAGTTGCCTGGAGTGTGGCTTTAGACTGAACCTGAACCTGGACCTGGAAGTTATGCTTAGAGAACCAGACAGGAAGATTCTTGTCTTTGCTGGTGATCAGAGAAGCTGTAAGAAAGAGCCCCAGCTTGGACTAGGCATAAAGGAGGGGGAAACTGGGACAAGAAACAGAAATCCTAGAAAGACAGAGAAGGTCCTGAGCGACAAATGGGCTGGACCTTGTATCTGCTGAGAGCCAGAAGTTGACTGCCCTGTGTAGAAAATGTTGCTGAGAGGCCTCACTCCATAGTAAAGTGTTCTGATTTGACTGAGGTCAAATAATAACGGCTATCATTTATCCAGTACTTGCTGTGTGCTTCTTCCAAGTGCCTTACGTACATTTTAAAAAATAAATTTATTTTATTTATTTATTTTTGGCTACACTGGGTCTTCGTTGCTGCATATGGGCTTCCTATAGTTGTGGCGAGTGGGGGCTACTCTTCGTTGCGGTGCGCGGGCTTCTCATTGCGGTGGCTTCTCTTGTTGCAGAGCATGGGCTCTAGGCGCGTGGGCTTCAGAAGTTGTGTCACGTGGGCTCAGTAGTTGTGCTCATGGGCTCTAGAACGCAGGCTCAGTAGTTGTGGCGCATGGGCTTAGTTGCTCCACGGCATGTGGGATCTTCCTGGACCAGGGCTCGAACCCGTGTCCCCTGCCTCGGCAGGCGGATTCTTAACCACTGTGCCACCAGGGAAGTCCTGTTACATGCATTTTTAACTGGTAACTGTTAGAGCCTAGATCCAAGGCAGTCTGGCTCTAGTGACCTTGCTGTGGTACTAATGAGGAAGTGAAACGATCTCAAGGCAGTAAGAAAGCAGAAGGCTTTAATAAACAGTCGATGGATAAGTGAAATGGAATTTTGTGGCCAAAATTCTGGATTCTTCCTAAATTTAAGTAATTTAGTGAGTATCTTTTGTGTGAAAGACACTGCTAGGTGTCACAAGTGGGACTAAGAGGAATCAGAAGTAAACACCGTCCTCTCCACAGCTCATCTCTGCGTAAGTTAAAACGTGTAGAAATAACCGTGACCCAAGCTAGTGTTAGATACACATGATAAGAGAGGTTTAGAATACCATAGGAGTTAGGCAAAGGTGAGGAGGTGGCACCTGAGGTAGACCGGGTAGTATGGGGTAGGTTCTTCTATAGTTGTTGATGTTAGAGAGGTGATTTCAGGCAGCATAGTACAAGGTACATTTGAGAGAATGAGAAAAGAAAGTGTCGTGCCAGGCCTGTTATATGCATTATATGCATTGTCTCATTAAATCCTCATAACAACCCTTTATTGACCAAATTATTTAATGTCAAAACCAGGACACTTTTAATCAAATGGCATTGGTCTAGACAGAGACTGATCCAGGAAAACCAAGACATATGAGGCAGTTGGTATTATCCTCGTTTAACAAACGAGAAAAACGAGGCTCTAAGTCACATAGCAGGAAGTGGCAGAGCCAGGACTTGAATCCAACTCTGGCTCACAAACTAAGAGATCCATACTTCATTCTGCAAGCAATGGGGGCGGGGGGGGGCAATTGAAGGGCTTTTTGCAGAGAATGTCATGGTTAGAACTATGTCAGGCAGATGGGAAGGAGATACTGGAATTGCAGAGATTAGTTTGGAGATCGCTGAAAGAGATTCAGGTAGAACAGTGTGAGGGCCTGGATATAAGATGTTAATTTGGGGGAATTAAAGGAAGGGATAAATGTGAGAGCCACCACAAAGGACGACATGACAAAGCTTGATTACTGGTCAACTTTGGAGGGAGTAAAGGACAACTCAGGATTTCAAATTATTTAGTGAAAACATTGTTAACCAAAAGTAGCCATTGTAATGTAGAAAGGTAATGTGAGTTTTCATTAGCATTCTAGACTAAGAGAAAATCTGCTTCTCAGTACAGTTGACTTACTGGGTTATAATCAACAAATTATTTAACCCTCCTTTGCCAATATTTACTCATCTGTAAAATGTAGTGTTATCTGTCACTAAAAAGCCCATGAAATAGCACAGCTTGTCTGAATGGTTTTTTTTACCTCCATCTTTTCAAAATTTGAGAGCTTGTGCTCAGTAATGTGAAATTGAATCCCAGTGTTGAATACACTCACTTTTATATTATATCAGCAAAACAGTAATCATAATATTGATAATGACGTGTTGTCTCCCTCTTGTGAACTTCTGCTTCTGTTACTGCCTTTAACTAACTGCCAGATGAATTCTAATGCCCGCCGTATAATATCTTTTCTATCATTGTCTTAAGCTGCTTCTTAAAATCTTTATTATGGTTTAACTTATTGAAATGTTTAGCTCCCCAGATAGAGTGGAAAATACTTGAGGGACAGGAACATACATGTTCCTAATGCCTTAAATAGAAGCACCCAGGAAATAGTTATTGATTTGATTTGACCAGTTCATATGGTACAAGATGACTGCTCTCCTTTTGTTTTGTCCATTATACTTATTAATATGGCCTCAAATAGTATTGAGTTTTTGGCAGCTACATCTTACTATGAGCTTGTAATGAGCCCAAGGCCTACTTCTTACTCCAAGTATGTCTCTGTCTGTCTCTTTCTCTCTCTCTTTTTAATTATTTTTATTTACAAAAACCTTTCTATCTAGGCTTTTACTTAAACATTAATGTAGTTAAATTTTTATTTCTTGTTCGTCTTGTTAGTTTTTGCATTATTATTATACATATTTTATGAATATCTTTATCCAAGTAATTAATAAAATATTGCTTGGTGTATTAGTTTTCTATTGCTGCATAATAAATTACCACAAGCTTCGTGGCTCAAAACAATACCCATTTATTATCTCACAGTTTCTGTGGGTCAAGTCTGTCATGGCTTGGCTGGGTCCTTTGCTCAGTCTCTCAGGCTGCAATCAATGTGTTGGTTGGGACCACAAGTCTCATCTGAGGCCTTGGGGTTTTCTTCCAAGCCTACATGGCTGTTGGCAGAATTTAGTTGTTTAGTTGGTTGTAGGATTGAGGCCCTCAGATCCTAGGGGCCACCTGTAGTTCCCTGCTACATGGCCGTCTCCAAAGGCACTTTAAAACATAGCAGCTTACTTCTTCAAGGCCAGCAAACCATAAAGTCTCTACGTCACCACAGCAAGAAGGAATTATAATAATCATGGGAGTGACATCCATCATCCTTGCTGTGTTCTGTTGGCTAGAAGCTACTCACAGGTCCACCCACACTCAAGGCAAAGGCATGGACACCAGGAGGTAGGAATGATTGGAGGTGGTCTACAAGTGACTGCTACACTTGGCATAGAGCTGAACGAGGCTAATTGAAGACCTACAACTTACCATTAAGACATTAAGGGACACTTACTGAGTAAGGCTGCTCTAACAGCTGTGACTCTAACTTTATTGTCATCCAGTGATTTTTTTTTTCATCTTGCTTACAAAGATATAATGAGAGGTGATGTTCAGTAATTTGCCTAATATCATTCATCATGTGGGGCCTTCCACTGAGACAAAGAGCACTGGAGCAGGAGTAGACTTGTGGAGACGGAGATTTCAGTTTGGATGCCTATAGATATCCAAGTAGAGATTCATCTCCCCCAGGTCTGGGGCTTACGAGAGGGTTTGGGCTGTGTAATAGAGATTTGGGAGTCTTTCATGTAAAGATGGTAAGTGGAGTCTAGGGTGTGTGTATAGTTTGAGAGGGGAAAGGTGCCAAGGGTGAAGTTCTGGGGAAACCCAAGTACTTTGAGTGAGTCCCCTGACCTCCCAATCTAACAACCCAAATGAAAAAGGAAACAAGTTATCCCGCTTCAGAGGAAAAGTTGTATTATTTTTGTTTCCTTCTGTCTTCAGTCCCATCTCTTCCTGTCTATTCCAGGTAGCACATATCCAATTATCCCCCCTTTTCTTCTGGTATCTTTTCTTTCTTTCCACTGGACCCATTCGCTAGACTATCCATAAACATGTTGTGGTCTCCCTTTGCTGTGCCCTCTAGCTACTAATACCTATCTAGCAAGCAGCCTAACCTTTCTGGGCCTCAATTTTCTCAAAGATTGAGTGGCAAAATATAGGGAGAAGGTTTTGATTTTTAAGAAGCCTCTTTCAGATCTAAATTCTGTTCTGCCATCTTATTTTTCTCCCCCTTTCCCTTTTTGGTTCTGTTGACAGTTCAGTTCCTTTTTGAAACTTCCCTCCCTTGCCCACAGAGTTGTACTCTGCTAGTTCTCTTTCTGCCTGCCTCTCCTGCTGTTGCTTCCTTCTGCCCCCTAATTATATCCGTATTTGGGAGTGTTCTTTGCCTTTTCTCCCTTTATATTCTCTCCCTGTGAAATTTTGTCTTCTCTTCTGGCTTCACCTATTTTGGTTTTTAATTATAGAAGTAACACATGATTACATGTTTATCTTTAAAAAAAAATATATAGAAGCATCTTGAGTAAAAAGTGAAAGTTCCCTTTCAACCTCCTCCTCAGTGGTAACCACCATTATCATGTTGGTGTCCTACCTTCCAGGTGTTGAGTCCCAAACCCATAAACTTAGCTCTGAACTCTACTTTTTCATCTATAACTGCAATCTGAATACCCTTAACTTGAACGTTCTACTATCAGCCTATCAAATGAGTTAGCTGAATGACTTTGGGCATGTGGTTGATGTGATTCTTTCTGTGGTTGTTTCTATTCTGTGGTTCTTTCATTGTCTAATATGTATTTGTTTTTGTGTCCCCATCGCATTAAAGATATTCCTTATATGTTTGGTTGATCCTATTATTTTATGGCTGATAAGCTCTCATTAGTACTCCTTCCCAGTTCTAATCCCAAAGAAGTAGAATAACCCTCTGTCAAAACTTTAGATGAAAAGGTGGATGACTGGGTATAGGGCCCAGTCACTGGGAACCAGAACTTGTGAGCAGTTAAGTGAGTAAGAGGAAGCAAGGGGATTTGTTGGAGGAGAATAAAGTGATGGATAGTTTATTGGAAACTTTGATCAGTAAATTAAAGCCAGGGTTCTAACGTTAAAGAAAAAAATATCATGGGCTCTAAAACTTAAATATCTTAATCTAAAATATTAGCTACCAGAATCACTATTTGTGTGAAAACATTGTTTTGGCTCTGAAAAAGATATATGGATAAGCTCTGCAGTGTAATGGGTCACTTTACAAAAGTATTTTCCGCTGTATGTGTATTAAACGCAAATTTACTGATAAGGTCATGCCTTTTGAGAATCCAGATTGCCAGTGGACATTGATTACTCCATGTCATATTAATGAAGCTGTGTCATAAGCAGATGACACACTGAAAATTGCAGGTCTCTGTATAAGCTTAATTACAAAGGAATTGAGGGTCACTTCAATGTCTGGAGGCATTTCTGGTTTTCACAACCGTGGGGGATGTTACTGGCATCTAGTGGGTAGAAGTCAGGGAAACTGCTAAATATCCTATAATGCCCCCCACAGCAAAGGTCAGCCCCCTACAACAAAGAATGATCTGACCCAAGATGTCGGCAGTGCTGAAGTTGAGAAACCAGGGAATTTGGGGTTGATAGAGATCCATGGAGGTGGTCATTGATGCCCCTTTGTATTTATGCTGATGTCCTGTAATTCTTAACCTTGGAAGATAATGACGATTGTTTGGATTCCAGTGATAGCAGCATAAATATCAGATAAATGACCCTTGTTTGCTTTTCTAGCTATTCTAATTATTTGGATACTAAAGGAAATTATTCCCAAACTTTGTCAATACTAATTTTTTTAAGGGAAACTTATTGCCAGAACACTTAAAGATAGATAAACAAGAATGCTAAAACCTGATGCAGTTTTCAGTTATTGCTCTGGTGTTCTAATTCTTAATCCTAAATACTGCAGGTGACCTTGTCTTAAACTGAGATATAGCTCAGGAGTTTCAGTGCGTTGCCCAAGGTCACATAGTGATTTAATCATAAACCCTGGGCCAGAAATCAGGTCTCTTGATTTCTAGGCTATTGTTCCTTCAGTTCTGCCATCTCCTCTGTGTTGCTGCTTTTCCTGAAGAGCACAATCAAGTATGTCAAGATTGGATAGTCTTAGGTACTGGGCATTTTGCAAATTTTTGCAAGAATATTCAACCTCACCAGTTACCTAAAAAAAAGCAACAAAAATAACCTAAAATACTGCAGAGTAAAACTCAAGGAGTTATACTTCTCCACCAGTTAACACGGATACAATATTACACATATGGGGGGTGGAGCTTAAAGGAAGTGGTAGGGTAAAAGGACCGTTAGTATAATACAGCTGGATGGCATTTCTCTAAGTTACCATTTTGAAGAATGTTGCCTTTTGGACTGACTCCCAAGCTCCATTTGGCTAGCACTTTGGAATTTTAAATGGGTAAAAAAATATGATTTTCCATTGCTCCCAGCTGCCCTGCATGATTTAATAGATGAGTATTTAAAAGGGAATAGAACCAGCATTGGTTTGCATTATGAACTTAGGAAATATACTTAGTTTCTTCATATGCTCAGTTCCTTCATAAAGTAAATGGAGGATGTTAATGATAAAAGTAGTTAATTTTTAAAAATATTATAGATATCTTTTACTGAGGATTAAGAACATCCAAAGGTACAATGCTATTGATAGAACCACAGAGGTTGGAAGGGTATGAGGTTTGTAAATTGTCATAACAACAACAACATAAGAAGTTCTTTACACACATTATCTCAAATTATCATAATTACCTTACAAAGTGGGCCATGTTATGTTATTTTACAGATGAGAAAAATGAAACTCACAGAGCTATTTTGGGTGGAACGTAGAACTATTTATTTAACTTCCTACAGGTAGTTAATATTTATTGAGTCCTTACAATTTGCCGGATACTGTTCTAAGCCCTTTACACATACTATTAAACTTCAGTACAGTGCTATAAGGTGAATATTTTTATTCCCGTTTTAAAATTGAGGAACCTGAGGTAAAGAGAGGTTAAATAACTAGCTTTTATAGCTAATAAGAAGTGCCTGATATGGATTGAGATATGCTCTAAGTGGAAAATACCCACTGGATTTCAAAGAATTAGTATGATAAAAAAAATAAAGTATTTCAATAATTTTTAATATTGATTACATGTTGAAGTGATAATATTTTGGATATATTAGGTTAAATAAAATCTATTATTAAAATTAATTTCATCCTATTTCTTTTTACTTTTCTTAACGTGGCTTCTAGAAAATTTAAAGTTAACATATGTGGCTGGCATAAAGTTAAAATTTAAAGTTGACATAAAGTTAACATATGTTTTTATATTTCTGTTAGATGACACTGCTCTAGAGAGTTTTATCAGGCTAGCTCCTGTGGGTGGGTGATATCTCACCCTATTATGTACATGAAGCTAAAAGCTGAGGAAGGCAAAAATATTAAATACCTTGGGCTAAAGTTTGCTGCTGTCACCGGTAAGTCTCTAAGGGGGAACTTCAGGGCTGTTCTCTAATGCTTGCATTAAGGGGGTAGGGAGGGAAGATGCTTTTAAACTTATGTAAGTTCTAAAGTTTTAGTCCTGTGCACATCTAATGAATAACTGTGGAAGACAATGTGTTGACAGTATGGCTCAGATAAAAATCAGTGACTTGGACCTTGCCACCAAGAAGCTTATTATCTACTGATAGTGAAAGAACCTGTACCCACGCGACTCTACATAAAGTCATATGTAATGAGTGGTAGAAACAAAGGGCTTAGAATCTTAAGAGGACAAGAAGTAATTTGCAGCTGTGGTGAGGAAGAGGGAAGGCTCAGGAAGGAGGTGACATTTGAGCTGGTTGGAGAAAGATGGATAGGATTTTAATAGATGTCCCCTCTGTACTCCAAATGACATGCAGAAATTGGTGACAGTTCATTGAGCTGGCATGGTTTTCTGCTCACCAGACGGAAGCTCTGTGTGGCACAAGATGGAGAGAGGTCCTGTACATTGAAATGGGGATTTGTTAAGGACCCGTTTGTGTTGCTGTGCCTTCCTTTGGCAGATCCTTTTCTTGCACAGACATGGAAACTTCCACTTACGGAACAGGCTACTTATCTAAGTCTTTTGATTTCTAATCTCCTGGATTAGCCAGAGAGCAAGTGTTGCTTAAGCACGTACCTCGTGCCTGTGCATATGTTTTTAAGTATGTATAGATGGATGGGCAGGCAGATAAATTGTTTTTAAACTGTGGTTACAATGGACCAACCTTGAAATTTACATTTAACACCAATTTGTTCTTATAAATTGTTGTCTAATCTTTCAAGAAAATAATTGTAGCTCTTTCCATGGGGAGGAGTAAGTAAGGGGGTAGAAAGAGGCCAGAAATGTTATTCTAACAGAAGCTTCTCTACCTTGAAATGGAAGAAGTAGAAAATAAAATCATCCCCTCTCCCCCCACCAATACCACTGTGTTTAATTCTCTCCTGTCCTTCCACCTACCAATTGTGCATCAAATTGACTGGTTTGGTTTTGTGTGGAAGTCATTTGGCATTAAAAGACTGTGGGGCGGGGACTTCCCTGGTGGTCCAGTGGTTGAGAATCCGCCTTGCAATGCAGGAGATGAGGGTTCGATCCCTGGTCGGGGAACTAAGATCCCACATGCCGTGGGGCAACTAAGCCCGCGTGCCACAACGAAAGATCCCGCATGCCGCAATGAAGATCCCGCATACCGCAACCAAATAAATAAATAGATAGAATTTATTAAAAAAAAAAAGGACTGTGGGGCGGTGGTGGGGTGTGTGTGAAGAATATTGCTTTCAAGATAAAATCCTGAAAGGAAAGAACTCTATAGCTTTAAGTGGTGGGGAGTCTCCACCCTATACTTGCAGGGCCTTTGTCTTCTAGGAAGGTTTTGTTTGTTTGTTTGTTTTATGCTAATAGAGTTTTGCCCCATTAATGTACAAGATGCTGCAGTGACTCCTTCCTGCTCTCCAGTGGATACCATACAGTTCATTGGTTTTTCCTTTCATAGAGTCCTAAAATGGTAAAGCTACAAAGGGAATGTAGAATGTTAGTGTAACTAAGTCCCTTGGAAATGATAATCCATCTCTTCTCTTAAAAAAAAAAAATGTCATTCCTTTTTATTGTAACCAGTTTTTAAAAACTAGAAAATACAAATAAGGGACAAAGAAAAATTTTAACATCCCAAATTTTAAAAAGAGAGAACATTTTTAACACCCATGTGTGTAGGCTTCTAGGCTGTGTGTGTAACTTTAACAATAAAATGAATTGTACCACTTTATAAACCACCTTTTTTCATCTTTACATCATGGACCTATTTCTCTATTGTCATCTCTTCATTTACAATAACACTTCTGAATGCCCCATTGTATTGTTGTACCATGATTGATTTAACCAATCCCTTGTTGTACATTTGTTTCCAGTTGTTGTCTATCATTACCAGTGTCACCATGAACATCCTGAGAGTTAAATCGTTGTCGTGTCCTTCACTGATGAATACTTTTATTTTACAGAATTGGCGTGGTTTTGTTTTTCTTAAGGCTTCTAATGAGCTATTCCGTCACCCCAGCCCTCAATTCCCTTGAGATGCTGTAAGCATAGCCATTGGTAAAAGTCTGAGATAATTTGGCTGCTTCTGAATACAGGTTGCTTATTGTGACGACCTTGGTTTATTTTTCTCTATCTAACTTAGTTTTCAGACATTCATCTGGATTTGACTCAACTTTTTATCTTCTTTATCTACTTTTAATCATATACTGCATACCCCAAAGACAGTTCAGCCTACCAACTATTAAACTGACTTTCAACACAGCAGGTTTCTTTCTTTTTTTAATCTTTAATGAAGGAAAACCCTACTTTTATTTCCCCAGAGATAGAAATCTCAATTTATGTTCAAGCAGAGAAAACTTGTTAATTAAAACTGTCAAAGTGGAGTGAGCTTTGCGAGTTTAATACATGTTGCATCAGTTGATGGGGGCAGGGGTTGAAATAGGAAATAATTCCCAGGTACTTTTGTGATTCAGTTATGATGACACTAATCTTCTGTTAGATCTTCAAACTGCAAATTTTGATGCAACCAAAACTGATCTGAATGTGTAGAGAACTGTACCACTACCTCCAGGGTGGCTTAGCTCTTTGGGTCTTATCCTGTTGCCTTCACTCTCAAGCAACCTGCTTTAGAGCTAGTATTTTTTTGTTTGCTTGTTTTGCTTTTTTAAAAATATCTTTATTGGAGTATAATTGCTTTACAATGTTGTGTTAGTTTCTGTTGTACAACAAAGTGAATCAGCTATAAGTATACATATATCCCCATATCCCTTCCCTCTTGTTTTGCTGTGTTTTTGTTTGTTTTCAATTTAGGGGCAATGTGGACATAACACACAATAGCATAGCTCTTTTAGTTACTATGCACATTGCATTATGCTGTTTTCCTCACTCATAAATCTAGGATAAGACTGAAATTATAGAATTATGGTCAAAATACTCTGCAAGAAAACAAAGGAGAGCAGATGTATAAGGAAATAACATAAACAGCCATTACAAGATTTAAAAAATATGTGTAAGAAATATTTTGACAGCAATGTCCCTTACCTTCCTAGTAAACTATATATTTCTTTTAAAAATGTTACTTTTGGGCGTCCCTGGTGGCACAGTGGTTGAGAATCTGCCTGCTAATGCAGGGGACACAGGTTCGAGCCCTGGCCTGGTTAGATCCCACATGCCGCGGAGCAACTGGGCCCGTGAGCCACAACTACTGAGCCTGCGCGTCTGGAGCCTGTGCTCCGCAACAAGAGAGGCCAAGATAGTGAGAGGCCCGCGCACCGCGATGAGGAGTGGCCCCCGCTCGCCGCAACTAGAGAAAGCCCTCGCACAGAAACAAAGACCCAACACAGCCATAAAAATAAATAAATTAATTAATTAAAAAAAAAGATTTAGTAATAGCTATTGCTTTAAAAAAAAAAAGTTACTTTTTTTTTTGTAGTAGAGCCATACCACTTTCAGAAGGGCACCACTTTGTATTTCCAGTCCAAATTAGCCTGTCATCTAAGATTCCTAGAATCCTGTTGGCTTACATTTGATTTAGTCCAGCCTCTGACTCAGGCTAGCAGTCCACTCACCCTGCAGTGACCTCAGCGGGTGATCGTTCCAAATACCCCACATGTAGTGGTTCTGGAGTGGGGCTGCCTGAATTTGAATTCTAGTTTTGATACTTCACTAGCTGTGGTTATAGCCTTGGGCAGATTATTTAACACCTGTGTACATTACTTCTCTCATCTGTGACATGGGGGTAATGGTACCTACCTCACAAGACTGTTGTGATGATTAAATCAGATAACGTATAGTACTTATTATATCTTCTAGCACTTTCTTGTTGCTCTTACCGCTCTTGGTATTTCACTGTCGTGAAGATTGAAATGTTTGAAAATCCTTCTTTATTTTGATCTGAATTATCTATCTTTGTAATCTCTAACCACTGTGCTGCACAGAAAGAAAAAAAATCTCACCCTTTCCCTACTTGCCAGCCATTCAGATATTGGACAGGTAGGGACACAGTGTGAAAGCACGTTGTAAATTGTAAAATGCTATGCTACCTCCAAAGGAGTATTTAATATTATCATTATATCATGGTCTATACTATAATTATTATTATTTTTTAAAATATTTATTTATTTATTTATTTATTTATTTACGGCTCCGTTGGGTCTTCATTGATGTGCGGGGGATTCCTCTAGTTGTGGCGAGCGGGGGCTACTCTTCTTTGCGGTGCGCGGGCTTCTCATTGTGGTGGCTTGTCTTTGTTGCGGAGCACTGGCTCTAGGCGCGCGGGCTTCAGTAGTTATGGCACGTGGGTTCAGTAGTTGTGGCTCGCGGGCTGTGGAGCGCAAGCTCAGTATTTGTGGTGCATGGGCTTAGTTGCTCCGTGTCATGTGGGGTCTTCCCGGACCAGGGCTGGAACCTGTGTCCCCTGCATTGGCAGGCGGATTCTTAACCACCGTACCACCAGGGAAGTCCCTACACTATAATTATTATCTAACGTGTCGCTTGCACCTGCCACGTAGTATGTTTTCCAGGCTAAATATTGTGTGCTCCTTCTAGTGTTGTTCATATAACAAGATTTCTAGATATTTAATTATCTGAGTTGCCTTACTTGGGATATACTTTAGTTTATTCATGTGTCCTTTAAAACATGGCCCCTAGGACTTGAACTTGGTCCTCTGTATGCAGTCAGATTAGTGCAGAGCACAATGATAATATTTACTTCCACCCTCCCTTAAAAAAATATATACTTCGTTATGAAGTGGAAAATTGTGTTGGTTTGAGGGAATATTATCATTGTGTTGGCTAAAGGACCTTTTTAAATTAATTAATTAATTAATTAATTAATTAATTAATTTGGCTGTGTCGGGTCTTAGTTGCAGCATGCTGGATCTTCATTGTGGCATGCGAGATCTTTTAGTTGTGACGCGCGGGCTTCAGAGCACGCAGGATCTTTCATCGCGGCATGTGGGCTCTAGAGCGCGCGGGTTCAGTAGTTGCGATGCATGGGCTTAGTTGCCCCATGCATGTGGGATCTTAGTTCCCTGACCAGGGATTGAACCCACGCCACCTGCACTGGAAGGTGCATTCTTAACCACTGGACCACCAGGGAAGTCCCTAAGGGCGTTTTCAAGTGAACTCCCATTAAACCTGTTGAATATTTTTAAACTTGCCTTCACTTATTTTTTCACCATTTTTTGAGCCCTTTTCTTTGTGCCAGGCATGGTGCTGTGTGCTTGGGATACAATATGGTGGGGTCCACCTTTGTCTCTATTGTATTTCGGTCCCTAGCACAGCCTGTTGGTACTTTTGGGTTCTAGTTTTGTTTGAAACCAGATTAGCTGAGTCTCTATGTTTTATGTCATTCATAAACTTGATCAACATGCTTTCTCTGTGTTCCCTAACTTGTTGGGTTAAAAATGGTGTCTCAGTTGTGTCAGTACAGAGCCCTGAGATGAGCAGCTAGATCTCCTTTTGTGAGGTGGACATTGATTTGTTAATTAGTGCTCTTTAAGAAAAAAACCTTGGGACTTCCCTGGTGGTACAGTGGTTAAGAATCCGCCTGCCAGTGTAGGGGACACGGGTTCGAGCCCTGATCTGGGAAGATCCCACATGCCGCGGAGCAACTAAGCCCGTGCGCCACAAATACTGAGCCTGCGCTCTAGAGCCTGTGAGACACAACTGCTGAGCCTGCGTGCCACAACTACTGAGCCTGCGCTCTAGAGCCCACAAGCCACAACTACTGAGCCCACAAGCCACAACTACTGAAGCCTGCGCGCCTAGAGCCCGTGCTCTGCAACAAGAGAAGCCACCGCAATGAGAAGCCCGTGCACGGCAACAAAGAGTAGCCCCCGCTCGCAGCAACTAGAGAAAGCCCACGCACAGCAACGAAGACCTAACACAGCCAAAAATAAATAAATAAGTAAATTTATGAAAACAAACCAAAAAAAAGACCTTTTTTTTTTTTTTCTGCCTGCACTGTGCGGCTTGCGGGATCTTAGTTCTCCAACCAGGGATCGAGCCTGGGACCCAGCAGTGAAAGCGCCGAGTCCTAACCACTGGATCACCAGGGAATTCCCATAAAAAAAACTTTTTATTTTGAAATAATTATGGATTCAGAGGATGTTGCAAAGAAATGTATAGAGAAGTCCCATGCACA
The DNA here is from genome assembly GCF_028023285.1 of Balaenoptera ricei. NCBI lineage: Eukaryota > Metazoa > Chordata > Mammalia > Artiodactyla > Balaenopteridae > Balaenoptera > Balaenoptera ricei. The sequence continues at coordinate 44,991,685 of NC_082660.1, forward strand.
CTTCCTCCCAGCTTCTCCCAGTGTTAACATCTCACCCAACTATAGTACAATATCAAAATCAAGAAATTGAACTTGGTACAATCCATAGAGCTTAGTTCAGATTGGGGGGGTGTGTGTATGTGTGTTTAGCCCTATGAAATTTTATTATACGTGTGGCATTGTGTAACCACCACCATGATCAAGATACTTAACTCTGCCATCAGTGCAAGACTCCCTTGTTCTACTCCTTTATGGCCACATCTCTTCCCCCTCCCGCATGTCTACCCCCTTGGCAACTGTTCTCCCTCTCTATAATTATGTTGTTTCACGAATGTCACATAAATGGAATTGTGCAGTATGTATCCTTTTGAGATTGTTTTTTTTTTTTACTCAGTGCAATTTCCTTGTGGTTCATCCAAGTTGTTGCATGTATCAATAGTTTGTTCCTTTTTGTTGCTGAATAACATTCCATTAGCATTCTTTTTGAGTATTCATTAGTATTTTTGAGTAAGGTTATTCAATCAATCATAAATCAACCTATCTGTATAACAGTGCAGAGCACATCTCGCTGTCTCATGTGAATGTATTCTACAGGGGAAAACGCTTACTGGCATTACCTCAATCTACCAGTCTCACTACCTGATCATTGCTCATAACCATAAGTTTAATACCCCATTTGTAGACTATTTTTCATCAAGATCAGCAATCTTTTGATTTCTGAGCTGTTTTAGAAATATCTGACTTTTGAAAATTGGGCTGTTAGTTGTCCATTTATAGTCTTCCTTCATTTTTGTAGTTGGCTGTGATTTTTCAGAGATACCAGTAGTGGCTTCTCAATCAGGAATGTTGGGTATCTCAGTAGCATGCGGTATTCTTGATGTGGGCCAACAGACCCAAACTGATTTGAAACTGTTTGCTTGTCTCAATATTTCAATATCTGTTGGGCTCTGACAAACTATTATTCACATTTGTGCCACCATTTTCAATTTGAAAATGATCCTTATCATTTAAGACGGAATCAAAATAGGACCTGAGTCTTCCCACTGGTGTTCTTGCTCCCTCACTTGCTCTCTTTGTCACCTGTTCACATATATCTTCTATTTAGGGTCGATGATCTTACCTCGAAACATCTGAGCTTGCTATAGCTACGTTAGTTCCTGTAGTCTACCAGCATGTTTCCTGTGTAGCTACATTGTGTTCTTTAGTCATTTCTCCTTTTTTCCTTTCAGGATCATGGGCGATTGATGATATTATGAGAACTTTCCCCTTGAAATCTTTTATTCCTCTTAAACAGTAGTCCACTTAAGAGTCACTATGGTCTCTTGTAGAAATGTCCATCCTCAATATCTGGGGAATATCTTGGTACCTATCACATTTTTTTGTTCTTGGTCATTACTCAACAGTACTTAAGATGACATGGCTGTATCTCCTAAGGTTTCTTTAACTTCTACTTTTACCAATCAGTTCTTCTTTCTTGGTCAAACTTACACAGAGTTGTAGTTCCTCTTGCTGCTTCCTCAGCATCCTAAAGGATGAAATTTCCCTCTTGTAAGTTCAGTACAGCCCTTCTCCTTTCATAGGCATATTGTTCCCTGGCTGACACTCCCTTCTCAGGTCCCTTGTGGCCTCCAGAACTCCTGTTCTTTGGTCAGGAAATGTCCGTATATTCTCAACCATTTTTCTGGAACTCTTTGCCTTGATGACACTATTTTCTTCACTACCCTCTTAAACGGAAGCTGCTCATTCTCTCATAGTTCCTCAATCTCAAAGCTGACTTCTGCTGCCAGGATGTTGTTCAACACCTTCCTTTTCCTTACTCTTGAATGCACATGCCATTGGGTAGTGTACCAACTCTCTTCATTGGCATAATCTGATCCCTGGCTTACTTGCTCAAATTCTTCGAGACCTCTGGCACCTAGCTTAGTGTTCTGTGCCATCCTGACTCCTGGCATAATCCTAGACCATGTCAGTGGCCACACTGATGCATCATCAAATGCTCCAGCATAACACTTCCTTGACCTCCAATACTATGACCTTCATTTTTGGTCTGCTTCAGTAACTTCATCATTTTTTTTTAAATTTTATTTATTTATTTATTATTTTTTTTTGGCTGTGTTGGGTCTTCGTTTCTGTGTGAGGGCTTTCTCTAGTTGCGGTGAGTGGGGGCCACTCTTCATCGCGGTGCGTGGGCCTCTCGCTGTCGCGGCCTCTCTTGTTGCAGAGCACAGGCTCCAGACGCGCAGGCTCAGTAGTTGTGGCTCACGGGTCCAGTTGCTCCGTGGCACGTGGGATCTTCCCAGACCAGGGCTCGAACCCGTGTCCCCTGCATTGACAGGCAGACTCTCAACCACTGCGCCAACAGGGAAGCCCCAGTAACTTCATCTTATGGCCACACTTTGGGCCTTGTCACCAACTGGAACTGTCCTACCTCTGATATTTCAAACTCTGAAGTTAAGTTTTTTGACTAGTACCTTGAGCCTTCCACATCCCATATTCCTTTCCTCTCACAGAACCTTTCTGACCTCATCAACACTTCTGGTCCCTTTTCTTTTCTTCCTGACTTTCAGTCCTCTCCTGTTTCTACGGTCTTTCCCACTCGGTCAGCCATTTCCCACCCCTGCTCAACCCTGCCAGTCATTTGATATCAATTCCCACCAGTATCCTCAATTACCTCACGTCCCTCTTGTTCCCCTGCACCTGCCCTGCCAATCCTCGAACCTCGATGGACTTTAGCATATGTTTTCTTCTGTCCTGTTCCCAGGCTGCTGAGTCGTCCTCGGGAAAATCACCTCACCATGCTGATTATATCCATGACCAAACTGTGATTTCTGACCACAGCTGGATCCTCAACGGCTGCTCACTAATCCTTTTTTACACATTCCTAGTTGGTTCCTTTTCCAATTTCCCACAGCATCTGTTCCATTTTCTTACCGTACCCCTCCAGTGCCCTAATTTAGCCTTCCCTATCCCCAATTCCTTTCAGCAGATAATCTAGTTACATACTTCCCTGAAAAGATAGAGCCCACTGGTCACAGACTCTCTTTCCCTTGAAACATTTATTTCCATGGCTACTTTTATCTTCATTCTTCTCGTATCATCTTTTCCAAGGCTTTTTACTTATCCCCCGATGCCTCCTTAATGATATTCTCTGTTCCATTTATCTCTTCCTTCTGTCTCTTGTATCTTTAGTATTTTCCTCAAAGAACTCTTTTTCTTCTACTTGCACATATCCAAGAATCCCTCTTTCACTTACTTCCCCCAAATTCCATCCCTACAGACTAATGGGAAATCTTTTTCCTTTATTTTATCTGAAAATTTCTTGAAAGAGCCATCTATGCTTCCTCATTTTTTAGCCTTCAACTCATAAAATCTGGCTTGTGCACCCTTCCCTCTAGTAAAAACTGACCTCTCATAGGTCAGCATTGGCTTTGAAATTCAGATTGTGTGGATTCGATGTCCCAAGGTACAGAAAACAGAGGAGGGAAGGAAGGAGTGTGTGTGTGTGTGTGGGTGTGTGTGGGTGTGTGTGTGTGTGTACATACAAGATTGCCCATGCTTGTTTAGAGGGGAAAAGAAGTATCAGGGAGAGGGGATAGAATTCAATACTATACCTTTCTTCTGTTCCAGAAAAGTTCATAAATAACATGATGTAATAACATCACTTCTTTCTCTTTGCTTTATTCTAAACTGTTGTTCACTGTGTTTCCACCACCTGGTTTATTAAATTCCATACGAAAGTACTACTGCCTTTTTGCTACAAATGATGATGATGATGATGATGGTGATGATGATGATAATGGCCACCTTTGGGGTGCTTACTCTGTGCCACATACTGTGATAGATATTTGAATGTATTATAGCCTTTGGTTTTCATAAGAGCTTAGTGAAGTAAGTATTCTAATACCCATTTTATGGATGGGCCAATGATGGTTCAGAGAGGGTAAGTGTTTCAACCAAGATTACGTGACAAGCAAGAGCCAGCACCCTGGTCGGCCTGACTTCAAACCTCTCCTTAACCATTATACTTTACTGCCTTCTATCATCTAGTGCCAGATGCCATCTCACTCGCTCTTGATGATGGTAACTGTGAGATCATTGCTTTCTGGTGTTTGAAGTGCCCCAGTGACTTTGTGTATTACTACTACTCTTTAAATCAGTCTGAGGACTTCTAAAGCCCTAGGCATGATTCTACCTCTTTTTTTTTTAAACATCTTTATTAGAGCCATAACTGCTCTACAGTGGTGTGTCAGTTTCGATTCTAGCTCTTTTGTCTGGTTTTCTCTTGAAGAGCAGAGGGTGTCTCTTCCACTGTGGTTTTTCTTTCTATGTCACATTTTTGGTGGTGTTTTTTTCTTTTCCTTAACATTTTCTTTTAAGTCCATATTCATCATGTTAATGAATCTCCAGCAAAATCATTTCTTCCTTGTCTGTGTGAAATTTCCCCCTCCCTTGCCAGAAGTTCATCATTCTGAGATCGTAAGTGGTTATCCAGAAAACTACATCCTATTCTTTGACATCATCTAAGTAGCAATATTCATTTCCCGTATCTTCCCTTCTGGTCAAGAGTCATGACCTTCAACAAGGAAGAAGAGGTGGAAAGCTCCCACATGCCCCTAAAGTCTTCAGTTTTCTGCCTAAACTTACAAAGTCAGTAGATATAGTCCAGGTTCTTCTTGGTTGTATAATTTGTTGCCAGATCTAGACGTTTTCAGGACTAAAAATAAACTGGAAGATGCATGGCATCCATGTCTATCTCACTGAAAGAGTCAAAAAAGTCCAGGATGGGAGAATTAGCTGGGACTGAAAAAAAAAAGTCAGCTCTTTCTGTTAATTGGGCTGCGAGGACAGACACCAGGACAGAAGACAACTGCAGAGTTAACAGGAAACACTGTTTCTCCCAAAGTCAGGCAGCAGCTGTAAAAAGCCATGAAGATACACTCTTTCAGTGAATACTGCTTTCTTGTTAATGGTGCCCCAGACCCACTTTGCTGTTCCCATCTGTTACTGGGGATTCCCAATTGCTGAGCTGCCCTTGCCTCAGAAGAGCACCCAACCCTTAGTTTATCCCCACTTCTCCTAATGCTGCCTCGAAAATAATAACCAATCCAGAACTGATCCCCACTTTCCTTAGGCCCGCCCTCCTCAGAATCATTCAGAAACATCCCTAAAAGATGTTTCCCTTCTTCTTCTCATTGAGCAGCATCCCATGGTTCCTCTGGAGTGCCCTCTCTTATGCATGAATAAATCTGACTTTGTCAGACTATAGGCTTGTCCTTGGTGATCTCTAGGTGATTAAGCTTGAAACGTCATTCTCACCTTGAGCTTCCCCTAGATGAGAGCTTGGCCTATTTAATTAAGTTCAAGCCTGGCCCAGTTCCATATTTTCTGCCTTGAGAATGAAGGTCCCCACCCTCTTCCTGGCCCAACCAGCTATAGTGCCGATAACAGATTGATAGGGTGCCATCTTAGCCTAGAGGCAATAGCATGAGCTGAAAATCCAGTATTGGAATGAGATTAGGGACCTGACATACCTGGGCCAGTACTACAAGTGATGGTAAAAGGGGTGCAGACTTAATGAACAGCCAGCCAGTGACTCCAGAAAAAAAAGAGGTGGGTGGTGAAAAAAGTGAGGGACATACGTTGGTTTTAAAAATTTTTTTTAAGGAAGTGTTTGACTTGAGGTGGGGTTGAGGGGCAAGAGCAAGTGATTCTGGGTAGAGCAGAAGGACTTGTGTAAGAGGATGGAAGCTGGAATGAACAAGTCATGTTGGAGCAATAACCCTTCCCTTGAGACTGTAGAGGCAAAGAACAAGAAAGCTGTGTTTGTTGATCTCTCTTCCCAGTGAAGTACATGGTTTGAGGACTGGGGAGAGGCTGATTAGGATTTAAGAAGAGACTATTGCAACAGGTGGCCATCACAGTAATGTAAAAGTAGTCTAGAAAGGAGGAGGAACAGCAATGTCTGGCAGTACCCAGGACAAAGTGGTAACTGCTTGGCTGCTTCTTTGAGGACACTTTACTTGCTACCTGTGGAGATGATGCTTTCAACTTCTGCTCACCTGGGCCACTCAAAGCAAGGAAATATTTCTTCCTGCTTGATTCCAACCTTTCATTAGGAAAAAGGGAATTTGATTTCCCACCTTAGAAGGTATCTCAGGACAAACATTACAAACCAGCTCAGTATTCCCTGCAAAAGAGGGATGACAGGTGAATTCCATGTCAGTTACTTTGTTGGTTTTTTTTTTTAACATATTTATTTATTTATTTGGCTGCACCGGGTCTTAGTTGCGGCACACGAGATTTTCGTTGCCATGCGCGGGATCTTTGTTGCAGTGTGAGGGATCTTTAGTTGCGGCATGTGGGATCTTTTAGTTGCGGCATGTGGGATCTAGTTCCAGGGATTGAACCCGGACCCCCTGCATTGGTAACATGGAGTCTTAGCCACTGGACCACCAGGGACGTCCCCATGTCAGTTACTTTGAAAACCTGTGCTGTTTCCCAGTGAGGCCATTTAGGGTACAGTCCATGTTCTTCCTGTTTGTGGACCATTAAGTCTGTCTTTTTTTCTTGTTCTCACCAAAAAGTGCTAAGGAATGCCTGCATTGCATCATCATTTTGGCTTAAACCAAAGCCTTAATACTAGCACCTTTCTTATCTTGGACAACTTCATTGAAGTTGGTTAACCGGTTAGGTGGTAACTCTACCTCTTTTGGGTTATTTCCTATTTGGATGGGATGCATGTTGCATTTTAACTCTGACTATAAAAACAGTAATGTTAATTATGGTACATTTGCTTTGGTCTGGAAGAATATTTGTTCAGCAACCATTTATTGAGCACCAACTGTGTGCCAGAAAATATCAAGCAATGTTTTGAATAATTGAGCTGTTTTTGTTGAAATTAGAGCAGCAAACAAGGTATGTTCTTTTGAAAGAACTGTTACAGGAGGAGTAGGTGAGAGATTACTTCTTGAAAAAAACTTCATTAATTCCATCCAATTGTGGGTAAAGTCACTGTATTTTAGCAAAAAGTGTAGCTTGAAACAAACTTTTGCCAGTTACAGCTTTAATGAACAAGTAGCAGTTTAGTGTCAGGCTTTGTTCTAAGCACCTTACAAATAAGAACTCATTAATCCCCAACAACCCTGTGAGGTAAATACTATTTTCACCTCCATTTTATAAGTGAAGAAACATGGAGGTTTGGCATCTTGTTCAAGGTTACAAGATATTAAGTCATGATGTTAGGATTTGAAATACAGGCAGTTTGTGCTACCTGTGTTAAGCTGCAAGTAGATTCTTTCTGAAGGACGTGTAAGTTTAATTTGCTTAATTGAATTTGTCATGCCCCCGAAATCCTGCTTATGCTATTGATCTGTTTATTGAACTCCTTTCTCCCTTTTTGAAGATATTTTTCTATCTAGCTATAATCCATATTATGACAGATTCTGAATTAATAGTATTTATTTTTTAATTTTGTTATTTTTATTACATTATTTTTTGCTTATTTTTTGAGCATCTACTATGTGCCGGGCACTTGTCTCCAAGGCTCATTCTTTCAGCCATCAGAGTGTTCAGTTCCACAAGCCGTCTCTTCCATTGCTCCCTCAACAACAGATTCCTACAGACCCCACATGGGACGATTTTTATCCTGCCTGTCTGTTAGTGACCGAGTGTCCCAAGTTCAAGGAAACACCTTTCTTGAACTTCATCAATATGTACATGACTGAAAATTGTGTCACGTACAACAAAGCATATGTGCTTCCAGGGCAGCCAGCAGGGGGATTGAAATAGGTCTGTCTTGTGTTGTCTTGTGCTGCTCATTCCATGTGGAAGTTGAACACACGGGCTCATACTCCTCAGCTTAAACCAGGAACATCAAAGTGACAGAGGGGCCGAAGGATCTGCCCAGGATTGGTTTAATGATTTGTAAGATTCTGTTCGGCCTTGAGAACATGTGATTTTTATCTATTTTTATCAGCTTTATTGAGACATAATGACACGCAGTAAATGGCACATATTTAAAGTGTACAATGTGATAAGTTTTGAAATATGTATACACCTATGAAGCCATCACCACAACCAAGACAATGAAAATATCCATTATCTCCAAAAGTTTCCCTTTGTTAATTTCTCCCTTCTCAGCCAGCAGGGACGCCGCCCCGCCACCACCACCCCCCCAATCTGCTTTCTATCACTATGTGTTAATTTGCATTTCCTAGAGTTTTATGTAAATGGAATCATACAGTATGTAGTCTCTTTTGTTTGGCTCCTTTTGTTCAGCATAATTATTTTGAGGTTCAGCCATGTTGTACATACCAACAGCCCATTGCTTTTTATTATCCTATTGTGTGGACATACTACAGTTTATTTATTCGTTCCCCTGCTGGTGGACACTGGAGTTATTTATGGTTTTTAGCTACTGTGAATAATGCTGCTATGAACATTTGTGAGCAAATCTTTCTATGGACATATGCTTTCATTTCTCTTGAGTAAATAGCTAAGATTGGAATGACTGCGTCATATGGTAGGTGTGTGTTTAACTTCTAAGAAACTGCCAACTTGTTATCCACAGTGGTTGCTGATGGTAATGTAAAATGGTAGAGTCAGTGAGTTTCAGATGCTCTGCGTCTGTCCCAATACTTGATATGGTCAGCGTATTTGACTTTGGCCATTCTAGTAGGTGCATAGTGGTATCTCATTGTAGCCTTAAATTGTCTCTTAACTTTTAACTCATTTGTGTCATTACATGTATATATTTTTAAAAATAAATTTATTTATTTATTTATTTATTTTTGGCTGCGTTGGGTCTTCATTGCTGTGCGTGGGCTTTCTCTAGTTGCGGTGAGCGGGGGCTACTCTTTGTTGTGGTGCATGGGCTTCTCATTGTGGTGGCTTCTCGTTGTGGAGCATGTGCTCTAGGCGTGTGCGGGCTTCAGTAGTTGCAGCCCGCGGGCTCAGTAGTTGTGGCTCGTGGCCTCTAGAGTGCAGGCTCAGTAGTTGTGGCGCACGGGCTTAGTTGCTCCGCGGCATGTGGGATCTTCCCGGACCAGGGATGGAACCCGTGTCTCCTGCATTGGCAGGCGGATCCTTAACCACTGCCCCACCAGGGAAGTCCCTATTTATTTAATTTTTAATTGAAGTGTAGTTGATTTACAATGTAGTGTTAGTTTCAGGTGACAGCAAAGTGATTCAGTTATACATACATATATTCTTTTTCAGATTCTTTTCTGAATGTTTTTCTACTGATAGACATGTGCAATAAAAAGATTTGTGAAGCAACCCATCCAGAGTTTGACAAAATGCTTTCACTATCAGCTCAGCTGATCCTACCACCACCCTGTGACGCAGGCAAGATGTATTTTCCCACCCCTATCAAATATGGAGAAACACTGAGGAATTTACTAAAGATATAAAGCTTAGCGAGTGTTAGACCTGGGCCTCAACCCCAGGATTTCTGACCCCAGAGTTCATCTCTTTCCACACCAAGTGACCTTGCTGAATAAGCTCTCAGCTGTCTACATGTGACTTTTCTACTTAGGAATTTTAAAGCCATTTAAAATCATATGATTCTACAGCCTGTGCCGGATGCTTGCAACATACAGATTTGAAGACATTGTGGCTCAGTGAGGTTAAGTGGCTGTTACTTCCTTAAGCAAAGTAGGAAAAAGGAAACCTTACTGCCATTTCCCTTCCTCCTCTCACAGTGACCCCCACACATCCTCAGAAATGTTTGACTTGACTAACAGCAACATTTATATGGTGCTTTGCCAATTATAATGCATTTTAATACATTCTTTCATTTTAGATCCACACCAACCCTGGGAAAACAAGTCCCCAGGTGATGCCTGTGTACCTTCAAGTCTGAGAAGCACTGGTCTAGGGCGCTGACCCTTCACTTCTACTCAAGCCTGGCTCTCACCAACCTCTCTGGCAGTGCCTTGTCATGGCCTTGTCATGGCCAGTGCCAGAGAAACTTTCTCTATAGCCAGACAATTTCTCTTTAGTCAAAGGTGGCAGTCTTCAGAGTGGGATATATAAGATAATCTACTAGGATGTAGGAAGGAAATAATTAGGAAAAAAATTTTTGGACATTTCTCCAGCTGTTCTTCTATCTTCTTTTTTAGCAGCTTTATTAAGATATAATTCACACACCATCAGCTCACCCATTTAGAGTATATGATTCAATGGTTTTAATTATATTCACCCCCAACCCTAGGAGACCACTACTCTAATTTCTGTCTCTATAGATTTGCCTATTCTAGGCATCTCATATACATGGAATCATACAATATGTGGTCTTTTGCATCTGGCTTCTTTCACTCAGCATAATGTTTTCAAGGTCCATCCATGTAACTGTACTCCATTCCTTTTATTACCTAATAATATTCCATCGTATGGATGTACCATGTTTTGTCTATCCATTCACCAGTTCATGGACATTAGCATTGTTTCCGCTTGTATACTATTATGAATAATGCTGCTATGAACAGTTGCATACAAGTTTCTTGGTGGACATATATTTTCATTTCTCTCGGTTATTACTGTGTTCCTTGATCAATATAAATGTTATGTGTTAAATTTTGAGAAAAGAAAACAATAGAAAAGTAAACATGATTCTTTAAGGGAATTAAATTTTTATTTCTTCTTTGGTTTTCCATGTTATTCCCTCTCACTCTCTCCCATTTTATTGACCTTTTATTTAGCTCTTTACATGTCTTCCTGACCGCTGCTTACTCCTGTCAGGGATGCTGTGAGGAGAAATGAAACATTTATTATTGAGTAACATCGAAGTGCTAAGCACTTCACGTTTAACTTCATAAAAACCTATGTAAGGTTGGTGCTGTTAAACCCGTTTAAGGATAAGGAAACTAAGTCTCTGAGATTATAACTTGTTCAAAATCACCTAGCGATTAAGAGGCAGATGTGAGATGAGCCCACTTCTATTTGATTCCAAAGCCCATGCTCTTTCCATAGATTGTCTACCAGATGAATATTTATTGAGGTTTAGAGGACAGATCTTGCTTCTCACTGAAGACACCAAAATGGATGTATGGAGTGAGAAAAATAAGAAGTGAGAGATTATGCCAAGATTTTGATGAGAATACATGAATGGGGTATGTGGGAGGTGGAAGGGATGGTAGAGGAATATAGAAGTAGAACCTAGTTTGTGGAAGGAAGGTGTTGGTGAGTGCTCAGTTTGGGACATACGGAATTTGAGGGCATCATTCATTCAGGTGATATTTAATTTGAGTGGCTTGTCTGTGCCTGGCATAGTTCAGGATGCTGGAGATACATTGAAAAAAGGCCTAGCCATGGTTCCTGCCCTAATGGAGATTGTGGGCTTAGTAGGGCAGACAGACGAAAACAGTTACAACTAAGTGTAATGGGTGTCATGATAGAAGTGAGGAGAAGGATTTAATTCAGGCGCCTGGAGAAAGTGATTCTATGAGGCTCCGGGGTTAGTAGAAAGAAGTTTAAAATGGCTATAGCTTGGATAAACAATAAGGTCCTACTGTATAGCACAGGGAACTATATTCAATATCCTGTGATAAACCATAATGGAAAAGAATATGAAAAAGAATGTGTGTGTATGTGTGTGTGTGTGTATGTGTGTGTGTATATATATATATATATATATATATGTATAACTGAATCACTTTGCTGTACAGTAGAAATTAACACAACATTGTGAATCGACTGTACTTCAATAAAACAAATTTAAAAAAATAAAATGGCTATAGCTTAAGGTACAAATGGGGGAAGGACAGAGAATTACCAGAGACGGATATAGGAGATAAAAAGATTGAAGGGTTGATAATGTTGTTTTCCCCTAACTAACCCCTTCCTACACAGGGGAAAAAAGATGATTGCCTATAGCTACAAGGAACAACTGGTAGTTCCCTGACTCTCATGCTTTGTTGCCTCCGTGCCTTTTGAGTGCGCCATGACCTCTGCCTGGAATTTTCCTCCCCCATCCCTTTTGTCTAGCCAACTCCTGCCCATCTTTATCATAATCTTTCAGAAAGTCTGCTGTGACCCCTTGTTCCACGTCCCCACAGTTTCCTGGGCCTACTGATCACACTGGCTCTTCTATTAATTGTAAGTGCCTTAAGAGCAGGGACCTGTTCATCGACCTGAGTAGCCCTGACACATAGTAGGATAGATGAATGGATAAACTAAACAAAAATGATCACATCTGGAGAAAAATCTGCATTTTATGAACAAGAGGAGGAGGCTTCATCACTTCATTAAAAAGGGAGCTTGGCTGTCAGTCTAACTCAGTAGTTCTTAACCTGGGGTGATTTTGCCTACTCCCGCCCCCCCAGCCCAGAACACTTGAAAATGTATGGGGACATTTTTGGTTGTGACAGTTGACTGAGGGGAGGGGGCAGGTGTCTACTGGCATCGAGTAGAGGCCAAGGATGCTGCTAAGCATTCTGTAGTGTACAAGGCAACCCACCACAACAGTTACCCAGCCCCAAATGTCAGTAGTGCTGAGGTTGAGAAACCCTGGTCTAACCAAGTTTAGCTCTCTTCTACGTAAAGCAGTGGTGCTCAAAGTGTGGCCCCCACCCCCGGCAGAGGCAACATCTACCTGGGAACCGATAGAAAGGCAAATTCTAGGGTGCCACCCCAAAGCCACTGAAGGAGGAACTCCAGGGATGGGCCCACTGTTTGAACAAGCCCTCCAGGGGGTTCTGGTACGGGCTGACATTTGAGAACCACTTCTAAAGTCAAGAAGTGGGTTGGCAGAAATCCCCTGATGGTCCAGTGGTTAGGACTCTGCGCTTTCACTGCGGGTGGGGGGTGGGGAGGTGGGAGCGGGAGCGGGTTGGTAACAGAGCCAGAGCCAAAACCCCAAGAGACTCCCAGGGCGGGGGTGGTGGTTAAGGTATAATGGTAGAACAATCCACAGGAGGTAATGGTTTCCAGGGTGAAGTGGTCCTTGGTATCAGATATTCCTGAAGAACTGCTAAATATGAGAACAGGCAAAGGGAGGTGAGACTGCTGCTAATAGTTAAGACTCCTGAAATGGAGGGAGGCGAGGATAATGTCATTCAGCAGTGACAGGTTTGAGTAGGGGAGACCTGAAAGCTTTCAGTTTGCAGTCATCAATGCAAAAGAACTGCTTGTTAAAATTTGTATTTAATGTTAGGCTTCTGGAAATAACTTGCCAGGACTCTCATCCTTCTAACACAGCAGCTCTTATTCTTTTTGTGTTTTCTTTCAGGCTTTGTCTGTGTACATAAGTATTTTTACAGTGGAGTGTTGCTGTAACAGTACATAAAAAGGTGTTTTCAAAGGTTATGCCAGAGCGGTAGGCGGCAAAGGTAAACTGGATCCCATGGCCAGTTTGTTCTGCTTGGGGGAAGGGTGGTTTGGTGGACTTGGAGGTCCTAGGAAAAGCTAAGCAGGTGCCTTAGGCTAATTTTGGTTCTCTGGGAAGAAACCAATAAAAAAGCCAACTTCAGAACAGAAATTTTTCTCAAGCCTCATTAAGGAAGTCAAGGATATAGATAAGACAGTGGGAGAGGAAAAGTCTCCTTCAGGGGAAAAGCTTGTATCATAAATAGTAGATACTCAGAGCGATTCGGATTGGATAGTTTTCTAAAGAAGCTTTTTATTGAGTGGGCGTGAGGGTAGAAAAGAATTTTAGAGCCTTGTCTAAAGGCAAGGGGGGAGGGAGAGTTAAAATAGGTGCTGGTATTAGGGATTTGTTTCCCTAACAAGTTGAGTATGTTAGAGAAATGCTGACATTGAATATAATTTTTGTAAAGCAGTTATTTTCCATAGAAGGCTTTAAAAAATTCTCTTTAAAAAGAAACTTCATGACTATATGTGTGTCAGGCACAGTGCAGTGAATCTTTAAGCACACTTCATAAGCCAGGGAAATTAATGGTGGTATCCCCAGTTTGTAGGATGAGGAAATTGAGGCTATAAGAAGTAAAATGATGGGCCTAGAGTCAGACAGCAATTAAGTGTCAGGGCTAGAATTCTAAACCCTGGTATGTTTTTCTGCAAGTCTACTGTAATTAACATAGCAACAGAGTTGCTATAGTGATCAGTTTCCTAGAGGTATCTGATATATCTTCATACCTCTCCTTATTGGACTACAGTCAGTACCCAAGGTTGAACATCAGGACCACAAGGGGAGTTTTCAAAATATGTGTGTCTAGACTTCCCCCAAAGAGGATCTATGGAGGGAGACTGAAAGAAAAAAAAAAAAAAAAAAGAACCACTTTCCCCCCACCCCCATTTCCTCCTAGTGCCTCCTCTTTCCCAGAAGCCAGGCTGTACAAAGGCTGATTTTAGAGTGTGGAGCAGGTGGCGGGCAGGGCTGGGCCAGCCAGCCTCAAGCCAATTCAGCTGTGATGGTGACAGCTGCTCCTCTCCAGTTGCCCATAACTAGCAGATCTCAATCACCTGGAAGAGGGGCAGGGAGCAAAAGGGTCTTTTGTGGCCATGGGCAACTGGCGTCAAGCTTTCTGGATTCCAGTTTTCTCTCTGTTGCAAATCAACGGTGTGACATTGGGTAAGCTGATCCCTTAACTACTTTTTTTTTTTTTTAAAGCAGTTATTTTGCGTAGAAGACCAGGAGACAGGGTAAAGTAGTGGTTGGGTAGGTTTGGTCTGTAGACTCTCCCAAAAGGATGGACATTTTTTCCAACCAAGGTGGAAGATAAAGGTAGGAGCAAAGTATCTGTGGATGGAGTGGGGTGTATATTACTTGAGGGGACAGCAATATTGAAGGAGTGTTTGTGGTTCTGTTTTAAATGGAAGGAGTGGACCACGTGTCACTGGAGATATAGGGGTCCCTTGGAGGCAGTTGAACCAAAGGCCTGCACAAAGGTGAGGAAGAAGATAGTCAAAATGCAGGTTAGGGAGCCAACTTTGCAGAGGATGGGGGGAATTTCGTCCTCTGAAACAAGCAAAAATAGGTTGAATATGATATGTTTTTCTTTATACTAATATACCTGAAAAGAGGGCAATATCTTCCCCACAACTCTTACCTCTTTGTGTCCTTGTGATTTTTAGTGAAAGACAGATGTGTTGTGTTCTATCTTCATTTTATTTTAAAGTCTTGCCTACAGCCCACTTCTCTTCACACCCTCCACCACGGGCCACACATTTATCATTTTTCATTTTTGATGGCTAGATTTTAGTCCGTCACTAATATACCACAGTTTATTTAACCATTTACCGATTTTAAAACTTCTGGGAAGCAGATGATTTGTTTGAAAGAATGAACTTGTCCACAGTTTTCTCACATTGCTCGTTTCTGTGTATCACAGGGTAGTTCTGAAGCTTTTCATCTGCCTTGAATTATTTCTGTCCATTCTTCAGACTCAACAAAATATAATTCACTTTCAGCCCATCATACATATCTACTCGTTTGGCCGTGTCTTTGTGAATTTAAAAAATGTCCTCCATTATTAGGTAAGCGTTAGGTGACTTTTTAGCTCCTCTGCTTGCTTCACTTCTTTGGCTATGCTTTCTCTACTTTTTGTTCCCTATAATTTTTTTGTATTGAAGCAACTTTACTTTTATAAATTCTAATTAGTCACATTAAAGGTCTAGTACTGTCTAATGTATTTAGGATTAAAGATATAAATATTCTTATGATTATTGGGATGCTGAATTAATTATATGTCTGTATGTATCTCTTAGTTTTATGTTACAGAGTTAAAATAACATTTATTTTTATTGATATAATTAACATATAACATTAAGATGTATATAGCATGTTGGTTTGATACATTTATATATTGCAATGTGGTTACCACGGTAGTGTTAGCTAACACCTCTATCATAAAATAATATTTAACATCTAATGCCACTTTTAGAATAAATTCAGCCAGTCCTTCAGCACTGTTGAAAGCTTTGTTTCTCTTTATAATATAGGCTTTAATGAAACAAAATGATTAAAATAGCCCAAAATGCCTTTTTAGAAGTATGTTTTAAATGTTGTAAAATCACCAGAAAGTGTATAAAAGTTATTTATTGATAAAGAAGCTTGTGACTGGAAATATTTTCAACCAAATTTCCAAAAGCAGTTTCACTTAATGGAAGAAATAAAATGGAGAAATATTTATGAAAGATTGCCAAACAGATTTAGGCATAAATGACTAAAAATCTGAAATTAAAAAAAAATCTGAAAGGAATTGAAATGCTAAAAACATGCCCTAAAGGTTACAGAACTATCCTAGTGATGCATGGAAATAGTCAGTATAAAAAATGCCAGTGACCAAAAAATATGGATTTTTCTCCTGTTTGTTGCTTTAATTAATTCACCTGGAGCCAATAGAGTACTGTATCCTTAAAAACTAGTATAATTTGTCAGGAGAATAAAATGTGGCTGTAGCATTGAATTTTATTACAGAGTTAATAGGTAGTGCTTTAATTGCTGATGAGGCTAAACAATTTTCAGTGTTCCTTTCTTGGTGACTGATGTAAGATTTTTATATTTTTTAGCTACTTACCCAAAGGAAAGTAGTATTAACTATCAGGTTGTATCAGATCGTTATTATTTTCTGTATTAAGTTCTTTTTCCATCAAAATCATGGCTGCTTTTATCTGTATTGCTTTCTTTTTAAACTTTGTAATTTTTTTAATGTACGAAAAGCTTTATTTAGTCATATTCATCACCCATAGGTGATAATTTCTTCTTTTGCTTTGGTATTAATAAAATTCTTTCACACATTGATTATAAATGCACCTTTCCATTTTCTTATAGTGTCTCATAATTAAAAAAAAAAACTGAATCCTTGACTCATCTGGAATGAATTTTAATTGTTTTCCCAAAAACATTTATCGAAAGTTCCTTTCCCCAATGAACCATCATTTCTCACACTATAATTCAAAGACATTGTGTGAATTCTTTTTCTGCTATCCATTCTCCCACATAGTTGAAGTTGCTTGAATCCTATTCTAATTTCAGATTTCATGGTAAATGCATTCCTCCATCTCTGAGCCTTATACATATCTTTCCCTACTTAAAAAAAAATATTTCCCTACTTTTTATTCTGGAAACTCAACCTTATACTACACCCTAACCAAAAGAAAAACAGTGTTAAAACAAACAAAAAACCGCATCTTGAAATTGCATGGAAAGATACCATAGGTATTTTATTTTATTTTTCCATGCCTCAGCCTTAGTGTCTCAGTTTTAGCAGATTTTTATTCTATTTATGTACTTATTTCTTAAGTGAAGTTTTTAAGTACAGAAGTCAGGCCTTTCAAGATTCAGGATTTAAATCCAAATATTACTAAATTCATTTCTTTCTATTACTAGTAGCCAGAGAGCAGCAGCTGTTGAGCTTTTGAGAGAATAGCAAAGAACACAGAGAATGTATTTGGACTACCGTTAATTGTGTTCGAGCTAAAATACGAAGCTGAAACCAGTAGAATAAACCTTCTAAAGATTAAATTCACCAAACTCTCAGTGGCATCATTAAGAAAATTAGTCTGAGTCCTCGGGTCCTGTGTTCTTTGCCTCTGAGCCTGAAGGCTTTGTGATGCTTCTAACTGGAGCCAGTGGCCATACGTGTGCGGGAATTGGGGGGAATTATCTTGGCTTTTGCTGCCGTTCCTCTTTTCCCTGTGACTTCCGTTATCACCCGTGCTCATTTCTTTCTCTGTTTTTGATCTCCTAATTTTGAGCTGTTTTTCAAAGCGGCAACAGAGACAAAACATTGTTTTTAATGCAGGTGACATTTAGGAACAAAATAAGTTGGAAGTTTTAAGACTAAATATAAAATCCCTTTAAATGTCTTGAAGGGCCAGGGGGAGCCTAAATGTAGAGGAGCCCCTTGCTCCCTGGTGGGAAACTTGTAACGTTGACTTTCAGGATTCCTTTTTACATTCCAACAAGTAGCATTATATAAAACAGGATGGGAAAACTTGTATTTTATTTTTTCTATCAAGGGTCACTGACCCACTGAAAGATTTCATTTAAGGATCACAAGTTTAAAAAAGCAACTTTTTAAAAGTAAAGAAATATAACATGTTCCATTCATCTGTTTTTAAAATTAGAAAAAGGGAACATAAAACGCCCTATTCAGTAAATGCAGCAAGTACAATAATTTACAAGAAGTACTTGGGTTTTACGTTATTGGCAGTTAGAAGAGAAACAGAGGAGAAGGAAAAAGAGGGGTATACTGAGTTACATTTACATAAAGACTGGTCTCCCTGTAAAAAATAGAAACAGGAGCAGCTAGATAATGCCAAACTTTGCTATTGAAAGCATTATAGAAGTTGCAGTGCAATTTTGTATGCATGTGTGGAAAAGTATTCCACAGATTTAAAACACCAACTGTTTATATTATTGTCCATTTCTTACACATTCTTGTCTCGCTCCTTTGTTTCTATTTGTGTGTATAGAGAGAAAATCTTTCCACATTGCTTTTACCATTGGTTATGCAGTTTTTTGTTTTTGTCATTGATAGACCTTTTCAGCTAACATTAGTTTTTACACTTCCATGTATCACGTAGCATGATATAAACACTTATTTAAATGGTTGAATTAAATAATATCACCCAAGTTCCTTGATATTAGAGAGTGCATGTTTCGTTCATGTGTGTATCACTTGAAATGATCAATCAATGAGTGAGGGGAATAAGTGCTATATTGGAGTTGGTTTAATCACATCTCTGGGATTTTTTAAAAAGATTATGAATGCAGTTGTGACAATTATCTTTTGTACAAAGCACCCTTTATAAATGGGAGAGGAGAGATTTACTTTGGGGAGGGGGGCGACCTGTTCCTGAACTGAGAAGTACTGGGTCAGACAGTTGGTTTATGGGGTAGTATAGTCAATAGCATCTTGAGTGTGTCTTCATTGTCCCAATAGCCCACAGTCATTTGGCTTTATTATTTTACTAACACAGTGGGTGAATATGGTACTAAGTAATCATTTACTTGTGGTTTGTACATCATACTGTCACATTACAGAAGTAAACTTGACAGGATTCAGCGAACGTCTAGGCAGAAATGAAGGCCTAAACGTTTCTGTATTGTATTAAACTGTTGTCATCTTTGCCATAGTTAGTCCCCACAAAGTATATGTGGCCCAGTTAGGGTAACTCTTGGGTTAACTTTTTTTGGTGGCTGTTGCTGTGGTAAAACAAATTTCTGTAGATGTTTATTATTGGCATGCAATAGATTTTTGAGATTTTATCTTATAATTTGCCCCTTTGTTGAAGTCATTACTTTTAATTTTGTTTCTTGAATATCTTGGTCTTTCAGGTTATATAACTACATAATGTGCAAATAGTGCTGTTTTAATTTTATCTCCTTATACTACTTGCTCATTT
The DNA here is from genome assembly GCF_028023285.1 of Balaenoptera ricei. Classification (NCBI taxonomy): domain Eukaryota; kingdom Metazoa; phylum Chordata; class Mammalia; order Artiodactyla; family Balaenopteridae; genus Balaenoptera; species Balaenoptera ricei. Next base: position 45,010,975 of record NC_082660.1, read on the forward strand.
TTCATGCGTCGTTACAATGGTCCAGTTTTCTAACATGATTAATTAGGAATGGTGACTAGATATCTTTGTGTTTTTCTGCTTTTTGGGGGGATGAATACCTCCAGTGTGTCTGCTTTAAGAATAGTGTTGACTTCTTTCAGACATATCATATTTATAGTTAAAAGAAAATACTTTTTTTAAAATCAGAAATGAATATTGAATTTTCAGATTATTTAAACCATATTTATTCACTTAATTTTGTGTTTACTATTTTTCTCGTGAATCGCTTGTCTTATTTAGAAATCAGCCTTGCAACCTCAGGCTAAAATCTGAATGCCCATGAAGATCAATTCTTTTAAAGTGCTGGTATATGGTTTGCTAAAATTTCATTTAGAATTTTGCATTTACCTTCACAGATAAGACAAAACTATAATTTTCCTTTTCAGAGTTTAGCCATAAGTCAGGTTTAGTAATCAAGCTGATGTTCACCTCATGAAAATGAATTTGATAGAACACTTTTAGGAAACATTTGTGTAATAGGATTATTATTCATTTACTATTTAGACATTTAAGTGCCATTTTTGTTTCTTTTGAAGTTTCTTGATAATGTTGCTTATTTCTTTGGTCTATTTAGATTCCTTATTTCACTCTGGGTACTTGGGCGTTTCTTTTGTAGAAAGTTATTCCTTTTCTTTTTTTAAAAAACATATTTGCATATGGAATGCCCTAATAATGTAAATCATCTTTGCATGAATTATATATCTTTAAAGTCAGTAATTTGTGTGCTTTTCTCTTTCGTTGAATTGTACTACCAATTTATCAATTTTATTAGTTATTTTAAACCGCCCTTTTCTTAAGAGAGGCATATAGAGCTATGGATATATTTTGATTCATATTTGAATTTTAAATAGTCCCTTACTTTCTTGATTTAGTTGTCATTTAAGAAAGATATATTTTACAATTTCCATGTGGTTTGTGTTCTTTTATCCCACTTTTGTCTTACTGCTTTGTGCTGTGTAACAATCCTGCCACTTCATTTTTATTGAGAATGTTTTTGTGTCTGAGTATATGATAAAATTTTTGTGAAAAACATTTTCTCAAAATTTTCCACTTGAATATTATGATAAACCTGATAATTGTATTGATTGTTTTGTTTAGATATATTGAATTCTTTCATTGTTTTTGTTGCTAGTTTGATTTCTCACATTCAAATAATGGAACAGTTCTCCAACTAGAATTGTGTTTGTCGTGTTAAACTGATCAGTTTTTTGTTTTGTAAAAAAATCATTAGATTTTCTTTTATTTCCAGGATATTTAAAAAATCATTATCTAGAGCTTTAAAAGATCATTTTATAATGTCTGTTTTTGGTTTAAAATTTGCTTTTTTAAAAAAAAATTCTGTGACTAATGTCTTAATTTACATTAGCAAACCTAAAAGGAGTAGCCTTTTTTAAAAAAATGAAGTATAGTTGATTTACAATATTGTATTAGTTTCAGGTGTACAGCATAGTGATTCAGTATTTTTGCAGATTATACTCCATTTTAGGCTGTTACAAGATGATGGCTGTAATTCCCTGTGTTATACATTGTATCCTTGTTGCTTATCTATTTTATACATAGTCATTTGTATCTGTTAATTCCATACCCTTAATCTGTCCCTCCTCCCTTCCCTTCTCCCTTTGGTAACCACAAGTTTGTTTTCTATATCCATGAGTCTGTTTCTGTTGCCATTTGCAGGAGTAGACGTTTTTTAAATGTATTTTTATAGGGACTTCCCTGGTGGTCCAGTGGTTAAGACTCTGCACTCCCAATGCAGGGGGTACGGGTTTGATCCCTGGTTGGGGAGCTAAGATCCCGCATGCTGCATGGCGCAGTCTAAAAAAAATGTATTTTTGTAATCAGTTAGGGTCAGATTTTATTTAATCTAATCTATAATTATTTTTATTGTATTTACTGCATAAAATTTAGCATTGTAATTATCCTGTATTTTTCACTTAGCAATGAACTTTTTTTCTTTTTAAATTCATGCTCCAATAGATTTAAGAGATGGTTCAATGATGTGGAAGGATAGCCTTAATTCCTTAATTTATAATATTGCCTCAGTTTCTTATAGATGTGCTCAGTGATTCTTTTATTTTTAATAATCTAATGGTTATTTGCCATCGAATGGTAGTCTTTCTTATATACTTGTTAGTCCATCTATCTTATATTTGTTTTTCTTATACTATCTTAATTGCTACTGTTTTCACCCTATCCTTGTGACTTTGCATATTTGCTTTTAGTGTTGTGAAACTTTTTACTTGGACCTGGCTTGCTTTTTAAATAATGGCTGAAAATTTCCCTAACCTGGGGAAGGAAACAGACATCCATATCCAGGAAGTCCAGAGAGTTCCAAATAAGAGGAACCTAAAAAGACCCACACCAAGACACATAATTAAAATGTTAAAAGTTAAAGACAAATAATATTAAAAGCAAGAGAAAAACAACTTGTTACGTAGAAGGGAACCCGCAAAAGACTATCTGCAGATTTTTCAGCAGAAACTTTGAAGGCAAGGAGGGAGTGGTGCAATATGTTCAAAGTTCTGAAAGAAAAAAACTTCCAACCCAGAATACTACCCGGAAAAGTTATCATTCAGAAGTGAAGGAGAGAGAGAATTTTCCAGAAAAGCAAACGATAAAGGAGTTCATCACCACTAAACTGGCCTTATAAGAAATGTTAAAGGGACTTCTTTAAGCTGAAAAGAAAGGGTGTTAATTAGTAACACATATGAAAGACTAAATCTCACTGGAAAGGTAAATATATAGTAAAGGTAGTGGTTTAATCACTTATAAAGCTAGTATGAAGCTTAAAAAAAAACCAAAGTAGTAAAAATAACTATGATTACAACAATTAGTTAAGGGATATAGAAGGTAAAAGATGTAAAATGTGACATCAAAAACATAAAACATAGTGGGGGGAGAGTAACAATGTTGAGTTTTAAAATGGGATCAAACTTAAGTTGTTATCAAGTTAAAATAGACTGTTATAGATATAAGTTGTTATATGTAAGCCTTATGGTAACCATAAAGCAAAAACCTATAGTAAATACACAAAAGATAAAGAGAAAGGAATATAAGCATACCACTAAAGAAAGTCATCAAACCACAAAGGAAGAGAGCAAGAAAAGAAGGAACAGAGAGGAACTACAAAAACAGACAAAAAACAACTACAAAATGGCAACACACACATACGTATCAATAATTACTTTAAATGGACTAAATTCTCTAATCCAAAGAGAGAGAGTGGCTGAATGGATTAAAAAAAACAAAAACAAACCAAAAAAACCCACGACCCATCTATATGTTGCCTACAGGAGACTCACTGTAAATATAAGGACTCACACAGACTGAAAATGAGGGGATGAAAAAAGATATTCCATGCAAATGGAAACCAAAAGAAAGCTGGAGCATCTAGAAAAAGAAAAACAAAGCCCAAATTTAATAGAAGGAAGGAAATACCAAAAATTAAAACAGAAATAAAGGAAATCGAGACTAAAAAGACAGTAGAAAAGATCAGTGAAACTAAGAGCTTATTCATTGAAAAGATAAATAAAATTAACAAACCTTTAGCTAGACTCACCAACAAAAAAAGAGAGAGAGAGGTCAAATAAAAACAAATGAAAGGGCTTCCCTGGTGGCGCAGTGGTTGAGAGTCTGCCTGCCAATGCAGGAGACACGGGTTCGAGCCCTGATCTGGGAAGATCCCACATGCCGCCGAGCAACTGGGCCCGTGAGCCATAATTACTGAGCCTGCACGTTTGGAGCCCATGCTCCGCAACAAGAGAGGCCGCGAAAGTGAGAGGCCTGTGCACCGCGATGAAGAGTGGCCCCCGCTTGCCACAACTAGAGAAAGCCCTCACACAGAAATGAAGACCCAACACAGCCATAAATAAATTAATTAATTAAAAAAAAACAAAACAAATGAAAGAGGAGATGTTACAACTGGTGCCATAGAAATACAAAGGATCACTACCGTGAACCAATTACATGCTAATAAATTGGACAACCTGGAAGAAATGGATACATCCCTAGAAAAGTACAGCCTACCAAGACTGATGAAAGAGAAAATCTGAACAGACCTATTACTTAGCAAGGAGATTGACTTAGTAATCAAAAACCTCCCAACAAATGAAAGTCCAGGACCAGAGGCTTCACTGGTCATTCAAAGAAGACAGCTTCATTTCATTCAAAGAAGAATTAATACCAATCCTTGTCAAATTCTTCCAAAAAATAGGAGAGGAGGGAACTCTTTCAAGCTCATTTTACAAGGCCAGCATGATCCTGATACCAAAACCAGATAAGGATGCCACAAGAAAAGAAAATTAGAGGCCAATATTCCTGATGAACGTAGATGCAAAAATCCTCAGCAAGATATTAGCAAACTGAATTCAACACTTATATTAAAAGCATCATAATAGGCTTTATTCCAGGGACACAAGGATGGTTCATCATCAACAAATCAGTCAATGTGATGTACCACATTAACAAAATGAAGGATAGAAATCATATAATCATCTCAATAGATGGAGAAAAAGCATTTGGCAAAATTCAACATCCATTTATGATAAAGACTCTCAACAAAGCAGATATAGAGGGAATGTACCTCCACATAATAAAGGCCATATATGACAAGACCACAGCTAACATCACACTCAACAGTGAAAAATTGAAAACCTCTTCTAAGATCAGGGACAAGATAACGATGCCCAGTCTCACCATTTTTATTCAGCATAGTACAGGCATACCTTGTTTTATTGCACTTTGCTTTATTGTGCTTCACAGATATTGTGATTTTTACAGATTGAAGGTTTGTGGCAACCCTGCATCAAGCAAGCCTCTCGGTGCCATTTTTCTAACAGCATTTGCTCACTTCATGTCTCTGTCACATATTGGTAATTCTCACGATATTTCAAACTTTTTAATTATTATTTGTCATGGTGATCTGTGATCAGTGATCTTTGATGTTACTATTGTAATTTGGGGGGATGTCATGAATCGTGCCCATATAAGACAGCAAACTTAATTGATAAATGTTGTGTATGTTCTGACTGCTCCACTGACCAGCTGTTCCCCTGTCTCTCTCCTTTTCCTTGGCCTCCCTATTCCCTGAGACATAACAGTATTGAAATTAGGCCAATTAATAACCCTACAATAGCCTCTAGGTGTTCAAAAGGAAAAGTCAATCGACGGGGCAAACTTCACTGTTGTTTTGTTTTAAGAAATTGCCACAGCCACCCCAACCTTCAGCAACCACCACCCTGATCAGTCAGCAGCCATCAACATTGAGGCAGGACCCTCCACTGGCAAAAGGATTATGACTCGCTGAGGGCTCACACGATGGTGAGCGATTTTTAACAATAAAGTATTTTTTAAATTAAGGTATGTACATTTTTTTAGATATAAGGTTATTGCATACTTAATAGACTACAGTACAGTATAAATGTAACTTTCTTATGCGTTGGGAAAGCAAAAGATTCATGTGACTTGCTTTATTGTGATATTTGCTGTATTGCTGTGGTCTGGAACTGAACTCGCAATATCTCCGAGGTATGCTTGTATTGGAAGTCCTCGCCAGAGCAGTTAGGCAAGAAAAAGAAATAAAAGCATCCAAATTGGAAAGGAAGACGTAAAACTGTCACTATTTTCAAATGACGTATTATATATAGAAAACCCTAACGTCTCCATCAAAAAACTGTTAGAACTAATAAACAAATTCAGTAAAGTTGCAGGGTACAAAATCAACACTCAAAAATCTGTTGCTTTTCTATAAATTAATAATGAACTATCAGGAAGAGAAATTAAAACAATCCCATTTACAATTGCATCAAAAAGAATAAAACACCTAGGAATAAACTTAAACAAGGTGGTGAGAGACCTGTATATTGAAAACTGTTAAGACATTAATGAAAGAGATGGAAGATGACACACAAATAAATGGAAAGATATTCCATGCTCGTGGATTGGAAGACTTAATATTGTTAAAATGTCCATATTACCCAAAGTGATCCACAGATTCAATACAATCCCTATCAAAATACCAATGGCATTTTTCAAATAAATAGAACAAACAATCCTAAAATTTGTATGGAACTATGAAAGACCCCCAATAGCCAGAGCAGTCTTGAGAAAGAAGAACAAAGCTGGAGGCATCAGGCTTGCTGACTTCACACTATATTACAAGGCTAGAGAAATAATAACAGTATGGTATTGGCATAAAAACACACACATAGATCAGTGAAACCTAATAGAGAGCCTGGAGGTAAACTCATGCATACACGGTCAATTTATGACAAAGGAACCAAGAATATTCAATGGGGAAAGGATGGCCTCTTCAATAAGTGGTATTGGGAAAATTGGATAGGCACATGCAAAAGAATGAAACTGGACCACCATCTTATACCATACACAAAAATTAACCCAAAATGGATTAAAGACTTGTACATATGACCTGAAACCATAAAACTTCTAGAAGAAAACATACGCAGTAAGCTTCTTGACATAGGTTGTAGTAGTGATTTTTTGAACCTGACACCAAAAGGAAAAGCAACAGAAGCAAAACTAAACATATGGGACTACACCAAACTAAAAAGCTTCAGTTCAGCAAAGAAAACCACCAACAAAATGAAAAGGCAACGTACTGCTTGGGAGAAAGTATTTGCAAATCATATATCTGATAATGGGTTAATATCCAAAATATATTAAGAACTCATACAACTCAATAGCAAAAACTAAAAAAAATTTAAAAATGGGCAGAAGATCTGAATAGACATTTTTGCAAAGAAGTCATACAGATCGCCAACAGGTACATGAAAAGATGCTCTACATCATTAATCATCAGGGAAATGCAAATCAAAACCACAATGAGGTATTGCCTCATTCTGGTCAGAATGTCCATCATCAAAAAGTCTACAAATAGTAAATGCTGGAGAGGGTGTGGAGAGAAAGGAACCCTCCTACACTGTTGGTGGGAATGTAAATTGGTACAGCCACTATGGAGAACAGTATGGAGGTTCCTTAGAAAACTAAAAATAGAGTTGTCATATGATCCTTCAATCCCACTCCTGGGCATATATCTGGATAAAACTCTAATTCGAAAAGATACGTGCACCCCAGTGTTCACTGTAGCACTATTTACAGTAGCCAAGGCATGGAAGCAACCCAAATGTCCATCAACAGATGAATCAATAAAGAAGATGTGGTATATATATATATACAATGGAATATTACTCAGCCATAAAAACGAATGGAATAATGCCATTTGCAGCACATGAATGGACCTAGAGATTATCATACTAAATGAACTAAGCCAGACAGAGAAAGACAAATATCATATGATATCGCTTATATGTGGAATCCAAAAAAAAGGTACAAATGAACTTATATACAAAACAGAGTTAGACCCACAGACATAGAAAGCAAACTTATGGTTACCAAATGGGAAAGGGGGGTGAGGGATAAATTAGGAGCTTGGGATCAACGTGTACACACTACTATATATAAAATAGATAACCAACAGAGGCCTACTGTATAGCACAGGGAACTCTACTCAATATTTAAAATAACCTATAAGCGGAAGAATCTGAAAAAAATATATATATATATATTTATATTTATATATCTGAATCACTGTGCTGTACACCTGAAACTAACACAACATTGTAAATCAACTATACTTCAAAAAAAGAAAACACAGTGAGATATCTCACACCTGTTAGAATGGCTATTATCGAAAAGACTAAAAATAACAAATGTAGGGGAGGATGTAGAGAAAAGGGAACCCTCCTACACTGTTGGTGGGAATGTAAATTGGTGCAGCCATTATGGAAAACGGTATGGAGATTCCTCAGAAAAGTAAAAATAGAGCTACCATATGATCCAGCAATCCCACTTCTGGGTATTTATCCAAAGAAAATGAAAACACTAGCTTGAAAAGATATTTGCACCTTCATATTCATTGCAGCATTATTTACAATAGCCAAGATACAGAAACAATTTAAGCGTCCATTGGTGGATGAATGGATAAAGAAATTGTGGTGTGTGTGTATGTGTGTGTATATACATATATACATACATACACATGATAGAATATTGTTCAGCCATAAAAAAAAAATGAAATCTTGCCATTTGCAACAACATGGATGGATCTCAAAGGTATTATGCTAAGTGAAATAAGTCAGACAGAGAAAGACAGATATCATATGGTCTTTGTTATATGTGGAATCTAATATATATAATATATATATATTATAGCTTATAGATACAGAGAATAGATTGGTGGTTGCTAGAGGCAGGAGGTGTGAGGTGGGAAAAATCAGTGAACTGCTTTTTGGGTTTGTTTTAGTTTAAATAAATAAAAATAATTAAAAATAATATGTATTGAACATTGTACTTTTGAGCTTTATTAGGTGTGGTGCTAAGAGGTTTACATGTTATCCCGCCCTCAACCCAAGAAATAAATACTATTATTATCTCCATTTTATAGATGAGGAGAAAAGATATCATAGTAATTGTATCCTATCTTGATTATTTTTTAATTACTAATATTATTCTTTGAGATTTGAAAAAAAATTTAATGTGTTTAATTTCAAAGGAGCTGTTGTTTTGCCGTATCTGCTGAGATGTCTGGCTTCTTGTACAGCTTTAGTTATTCATTTTCTCTACTATTAACAATTAGTATTATGTTTTTAAAGCATCTGTGGAATCTTTTTCTAGGACATGAAAATAAATTGCGTTTTCCTTAAGTCAAATGTATGTAAGGATTTGTTTGTTTAAATTTAAAAAAATATTTATCTTAGGTGTGATATCTAGCACATTCATATGTGGCAAACCTTTAAAGATGATTGTTTCCCTTTGCATTCATGGTTTAATTTTCCATCTTTTCTCATCATTTTTAATTTAGAAAAATGTCAGTTATTGAAGAAAACATTAGAAATCTACCTTCCTCTCTGCACTAGCAGCTCTAATAAACTGTCTTAAAATTTAGCAGATTTATCTCTGGGCTTTCTATCCTGTTCCATTGATCTATATTTTGGTTTTTGTGCCAGTACCATACTGTCTTGATTACTGTAGCTTTGTAGTATAGTCTGAAGTCAGGGAGCCTGATTCCTCCAGCTTCATTTTTCGTTCTCAAGATTGCTTTGGCTATTCCGGGTCTTTTGTGTTTCCATACAAATTGTGAAATTTTTTGTTCTAGTTTTGTGAAAAATGCCCTTGGTAGTTTGATAGGGATTGCATTGAATCTGTAGATTGCTTTGGGTAGTAGAGTCATTTTCACAATGTTGATACTTCCAATCCAAGAACATGGTATATCTCTCCATCTATTTGTATAATCTTTAATTTCTTTCATCAGTGTCTTATAGTTTTCTGCATACAGGTCTTTTGTCTCCTTAGGTAGGTTTATTCCTAGATATTTTATTCTTTTTGTTGCAATGGTAAATGGGAGTGTTTTCTTAATTTCAGTTTCAGATTTTTCATCATTAGTGTATAGGAATGCAAGAGATTTCTGTGCATTAATTTTGTATCCTGCTCCTTTACCAAATTCATTGATTAGCTCTAGTAGTTTTCTGGTAGCATCTTTAGCATTCTATATGTATAGTATCATGTCATCTGCAAACAGTGACAGCTTTACTTCTTCTTTTCCGATTTGAATTCCTTTTATTTCTTTGTCTTCTCTGATTGCTGTGGCTAACACTTCCAAAACTATGTTGAGTAATAGTGGTGAGAGTGGGCAACCTTGTCTTGTTCCTGATCTTAGTGGAAATGGTTTCAGTTTTTCACCATTGAGGACGATGTTGGCTGTGGGTTTGTCATATATGGCCTTTATTATGTTGAGGAAAGTTCCCTCTATGCCTACTTTCTGCAGGGCTTTTATCATAAGTGGGTGTTGAATTTTGTCGAAAGCTTTCTCTGCCTCTATTGAGATGATCATATGGTTTTTCTCCTTCAATTTGTTAATATGGTGTATCACGTTGATTGATTTGGGTATATTGAAGAATCCTTGCATTCCTGGAATAAACCCCACTTGATCATGGTGTATGATCCTTTTAATGTGCTGTTGGATTCTGTTTGCTAGTATTTTGTTGAGGATTTTTGCATCTATGTTCATCCGTGATATTGGCCTGTAGTTTTCTTTCTTTGTGACATCTTTGTCTGGTTTTGGTATCAGGGTGATGGTGGCCTCGTAGAATGAGTTTGGGAGTGTCCCTCCCTCTGCTATATTTTGGAAGAGGTTGGTCACCTTATCTTTGATAAAGGAGGCAAGAATATACAGTGGAGAAAAGACAACCTCTTCAATAAGTGGTGCTGGGAAAACTGGACAGGTACATGTAAAAGTATGAAATTAGAACACTCCCTAACACCATACACAAAAATAAACTCACAATGGATTAAAAACCTAAATGTAAGGCCAGACACTCTCAAACTCTTAGAGGAAAACATAGGCAGAACACTCTATGACATAAATCACAGCAAGATCCTTTTTGACCCACCCCCTAGAGAAATGGAAATAAAAACAAAAATAAACAAATGGGACCTAATGAAACTTAAAAGCTTTTGCACAACAAAGGAAACCATAAACAAGATGAAATGACAACCCTCAGAATGGGAGAAAATATTTGCAAATGAAGCAACTGACAAAGGATTAATCTCCAAAGTTTACAAGCAGCTCATGCAGCTCAATAACAAAAAAACAAACAACCCAATCCAAAAATGGGCAGAAGACCTATATAGACATTTCTCCAAAGAAGGTATACAGATTGCCAACAAACACATGAGGGAATGCTCAACATCATTAATCATTAGAGAAATGCAAATCAAAACTACAATGAGATATCATCTCACACTGGTCAGAATGGCCATCATCAAAAAATCTAGAAACAATAAATGCTGGAGAGGGTGTGGAGAAAAGGGAACCCTCTTGCACTGTTGGTGGGAATGTACATTGATACAGCCACTATGGAGAACAGTATGGAGGTTCCTTAAAAAACTAAAAGTAGAATTACCATATGACCCAGCAATCCCACTACTGGGCATATACCCTGAGAAAACCATAATTCAAAAAGAGTCATGTACCAAAATGTTCATTGCAGCTCTATTTACAGTAGCCAGGACATGGAAGCAACCTAAGTGTCCATCATCGGATGAATGGATAAAGAAGATGTGGCACATATATACAATGGAATATTACTCAGCCATAAAAAGAAACGAAATTGAGTTATTTGTAGTGAGGTGGATGGACCTAGAGTCTGTCATACAGAGTGAAGTAAGTCAGAAAGAGAAAAACAAATACCGTATGCTAACACATATATATGGAATCTAAGAAGAAAAAAAAAGGTCATGAAGAACCTAGGGGTAAGACGGGAATACAGACACAGAACTACTCTAGAATGGACTTGAGGATCTGGGGAGGGGGAAGGGTAAGCTGTGACAAAGTGAGAGAGTGGCACGGACATATATACACTACCAAACGTAAAATAGATAGCTAGTGGGAAGCAGCCGCATAGCACAGGGAGATCAGCTCGGTGCTTTGTGACCACCTAGAGGGGTGGGATAGGGAGGGTGGGAGGGAGGGAGACACAAGAAGGAAGAGATATGGGAACATATGTATATGTATAACTGATTCACTTTGTTATAAAGCAGAAACTAACACACCATTGTAAAGCAATTATACTCCAATAAAGATGTTAAAAAAAAAATTTAGCAGAATACAGCAGTTTTTTTCCAAAAAGCAAAGTGACTCTGTTGTCTTCTAGCTTGCTTACACTGTATCTTAACATTTAAAAATACAATTATGTAATACATATGTAATACTAATATCATAAATATATATATTTATAAGCTTTAAAAATATATCCTCAGTCACGCCTTTCTGTGAATGAACAGTGTGTGGCTAAATTTACATCCCACCTGCCTTCCTCCTGCCGCCTGTCTGATATTTTGGCAAATGCTCTCCCCCAGTGTCAGGAATAAAAATGAAAAGTATGGAAAGTACAGCTGGGAAAGTAAATATACTTTAAAAATATGAAATGAATTCTAATACCTAGTATAAATGACTTTTAAATACTGATTTTAAAATACTGTGCTTAGGCAAGGCAGCACTTCCTACACAAAACAATGTTTTCCAAGAGGTTCAGAAGCATTCTAAGAGGGGGAGAAAAGGTTTTTAAAGACCATAGAGCAATCATACTTAAAAAAATTTTTTGAGGTAACATCTCATGTAACCAGGTGTTCCATAATTCACAGTTTAGAAAATGCTGGTCTAAGGAATATATACTTGCACTCATTCAAAAGAAGCTGCTGGACTTGATAATCTTCAGAAACAGAAGATTATGTAATAAGGAAAAATGCAAGACATGCTCAACAGTTAACACAGGCGTAGACTAGGTCAAAAGCTTGAGTGCTGACAGGAGAACCAGCTTATGTTACCAACACATTTTTGAAATGACATATTCTCATCCTCACCCCACCCTATGTCTCTAAAATATTTCATTGGCAGAAGTTCATTGACATTGCCTGTTTATTGAAGTTTCAAGAAGTTTGACCCCTTAGGAGACTGTAGCCCTGTAATGCTTTCTTATCTTCTGAACCTGTCCAAGGTTGTTTGTGGTCCACCCTACCCTTATCCCCTTGGTGGGTGGTGTAAACAACACATTTCTTGTACAAGATAGGTGATATCTGATAAGACCTCTCTCAGCCAGGTTCTGGGAGCAATTTGTCTGTATATCCTTTTGGAAAGTTACTAACAGTAATATATTTATATAGAAGTAGTCTATTAAATATTGCTTATTAAATCCATTAGCATCAACCCCTGACAGGTACATGGGTTGACACTTATGGCAAGGGGGGAAAAAAATCACTGCCCTTTGTATAAGACCAAATGTTAACAGACCAGTGGTGGTATAATTGTAAACTTTGTATGAAGATGTTTTCAAGGCATTATAAAACATTTTTCCTGGAAGTCTCCAAGCAGAGGCCATCTTAATTAGACTCCTGTTAAATCTCAGGTAACATTCTGTTGCCTGTGCCTGTGAGAAGAAGCTCAGGGAAGGTCTGCTATTTAGAGCTTTACAGAAAGGCCCCTCCCCCACAGTGCAGCCATTTTAACATACACTAACTCCAGTGCGGAGGAATCTCAGAGTAGAAACTGTATAGGTTAGTTTATAGATTATACAGATTTGATGAGGTACAGATACATAGTCTCAGTGTTTATAGTGTTACTTTTCTAGACCTTTCTTGCTTCCCATGGTTATACCCCTTGCCTTCCCCCACTCCCAGAAAAAGCCCTCCATCTTCCAAGTAAGTGTTTTGGGTCCCCCGCATTCCTTACTAGTCTGTCTTTGCCTGTCATCCTTGTTCAAGGCTTAGCTTCTCCTTTTAGAGAAGTGAGGTCCCTTTGTGTCTGGCCTCCAGCAAGAAACCTTGGAGTCCTGTTTCACCTTTTTCACCCCCAGATAGCTAGTGTACTAAACTTTGCCCCTTGTTCCACAGTGCGATTGTCCATCACCCCAAGCTAGGGGAGAATCAAATTCAGCTTCTCCACCAGATTTCCAAATTACTCCAATCCCTTTATTTCCCGAGAGATTGAGCTCCCTTCCAATCCAACCCAACCAATGGACTCTGCCCTACAAAGTAACTGCTTTCTTCATGTCACTTCGTTACCGATGAACCTAGGGTGATTTTCCAATGCTTATTGTCTCCAGTGTAAACTCATCCATGTGTTTGGGTTTCAAGGTCTTTATTATCTTGCCTCACCTCATTTATCCATCTTTGTCTTCCTTTACCTCTCCTCCACACCCCAGCCCCTTGAGTCAGACGTACCATCAATCTTAACCAGTGCTTCTCAAGGAGCTGTGCTGAAAGGCCCACTGTTTTTTTTGTTTCTTGTTTTTTTTTTAGCTTCTAACCCATCGTGAATTGATACTTTTGCATAATACAATAAAAATCATTTAGAGAATCAAATTATGAAGACATACAAAGCTTCGTATTTATTATTAGAGTCATGAGACAAAATTACTCTGTCAAACAAAGTTTCTAAATGCTTATTAATTTCTGGACTTGCCTTGGTGAACACTGGTGATAAAGTTTGGGGATGGGCACTAGGCTTTGAATTATACTTTGAGTACCACAGCTCTGCCTCCTGCTGATTTACACTGCCTTGCCCTTTGCTTAGACATACCTGCCCTGGCTCAGAACGCCCTATTTTTCAGTAATCTTACCTGCCCATGCTAGAAGATCCAGACTGTGTGCCCCTTCCTTCCTCCGCTTCTGCAGCTATACTAAGCCATACTGAACATACCCCTTCCTTGATCTGCTGCTCTACTTACAGTTAATACTGCACCGCTTAGCACCTGATCACACACCGTGTTTTATTTTTCTACAATTGTTCCATCTCTGTTAATACCGCCCACCCTCCTGCCTTCCCAAGTAGCCTGAGATGCTAAAGAGTATAAAATGTGTCTTCCAAAAAGAAATTGTATCCTGGCACCTAGCCATGTAAATTCTTTAACATATATTGGTTGAACGAATGAATGAATCTTCTTTTATCCAAATAAAAATAACATTTTCTCCCCCTAAAATGTGTCTTCCACAATGCAGAGTAGGCACTTGATTAAAACATGTATTTTAAAAGTATATTAAATTGACTATAGTCTGGGTACATGCAGAGTACTCACTTTCCAATACTGCCCTGTTACATAACCTGTTGGCCACTGTATAGGGTTGACTATGGCACAGGTTTTGGTTAGGTGTACTGCCTCACATAGGCATTTTCTGCTGATTCAGACTAGTTATTCTCAGCCCTGATTTGATGATTCCATGGACTGTCACATGTTAAGAATGTTGTGAAACTTCAAATATTGATTCCTATTTACCCAATTTCTATTAATTTTTGTTGCACATTCACACACCATGTAATGCTTTTTCCCTTTAGAGGTTAGAGGAAACTAAACTGAGAGAGTGTTACAGTTGCCCCAAATTTGGAAATTGTTGAATTGCCCTGTTCTAGGTTAAGTGGCCCAGTCTGCACACCCCTTAATCAATGAATAATTTCTCCCCTATGCATTTATTAATAAATTTATTTATTTATTAATAAGTTTATTTATTTATGTATTTATTTTTGGCTGCGTTGGGTCCTCGTCGCTGCGCACAGGCTTTCTCTAGTTGCGGCGAGCGGGGGCTACTCTTCGTTGTGGTGCGCGGGCTTCTCATTGCGGTGGCTTGTCTTTGTTGTGGAGCACGGGCTCTAGGCGTGCGGGCTTCAGTAGTTGTAGCACGCAGGCTCAGTGGTTGTGGCTCGCGGGCTCTAGAGCACAGGCTCAGTAGTTGTGGCGTGCGGGCTTAGTTGCTCCATGTCATGTGGGATCTTCCCGGACCAGGACTCGAACCCATGTCCCCTGCATTGGCAGGCGGATTCTTAACCACTGCGCCACCAGTGAAGCCCTATGCCTGCCCTTTTTTTTTTAAAAAAAAAATCTGTTTGGACATCTCATTCACATTCTCTGTCATGGCCTCTCTTGTTGTGGAGCACGGGCTCCAGACGCGCAGGCTCAGCAGTTGTGGCTCACGGGTCTAGTTGCTCCGTGGCATGTGGGATCTAACCAGGCCAGGGCTCGAACCCGTGTCCCCTGCATTGGCAGGCAGATTCTTAACCACTGTGCCACCAGGGAAGTGCTCCCTTATGCATTTAGATGCAGGGTTGGTTCTTATTGTCCATGTGCCAGTAGTCCACAAGTGGTTATGTTTCTATCTCAACCAGTGAGTCTGTTCCAAATGACTGGAATGCCATGCCATTTAAGTGTTTCTGCAGCAAGGTGTTTAATGATGCTGCTAGTTTAGTCAGAGGATGCTGGGAAGGGTTTTTTTGTTTTTTCAACTTTTATATTATAACACACCTACAAAATAGCATGCAAATTCAAAGGTACAGCTTAGAGATTTATCACAAAGTGAACACACCTTTGTAACCAAGGGTGGTGAGAATTTGACTGGGAACTTCCTTTCACAAACCCAATGATGGTTTCTTAAACATGTGGTGTTAGTGGGAGTGTACGTTATGAAATGTAAATTGTAATCCATGTGCAGAGGTGCTGCTCAGTTGACTGAATTAAGCCTTTGACTTGTATCATTGTCCTGAGAGTATTGATGCCATCTGTCTGGCAGCACAAATTCTGACAACTGCCCAAATCTATAGGGTCTTTCATTTCACTTCTTTAAAAAAAAAAAAAAAAAGCTTTCCAGGTGTTTTGAATTATATTTAGTTGTGGTTAGTGGCAAATTTATGCGCTGGCTGGCTACATCTTCTTGACTTGTGCCGTAGAATCTGCAAAAGGTGCAAAAAGATATTGGGGTCGGTCTCTACACCCTGCTCCACCCCAGTCTATTTTTTTTTTCTCTTTTGCCTTCTGCATTTCAGCTTGGAAAAATTATAAAAAGGTTCCCACATCCTTATCTTTCCATGGTTACTATTTTCTTTGGGCTTTCAAACGACGAATTCTGACATACTGCTGGGTTGGTCAAAAAGTTCCTTCGGTTTTAAAGTAAAAAGACTCATTTTCACCAAAAACTTTATTGAACAGTGTATTCACCATTTTGTTCCACTACCTTCTGCCATTTTTCAGGCAGCTTCGTAATTCCATCTTCCTAAAACTTTTTATCTTTTTGAGCAAAGAACTGTTCCAGATGCCTTTTACAGTCTTCCAAGGAATAGAAATTTTTTCCATTAAGAGAATTTTGTAAAGACCGAAATAAATGGAAATCCGAAGGTGCAATGTCTGGTGAATACGGTGGATAAATCAGAACTTCCCAGCCAAGCTGTAACAGTTTTTTCCTGGTCATCAAAGAAACATGCAGTCTTGCGTTATCCTGATGGAAGATTATGGGTTTTCTGTTGACTAATTCCGGATGCTTTTCATTGAGTGCTGCTTTCAGTTGGTCTAATTGGGAGTAGTATTTGTTGGAATTAATCGTTTGGTTTTCCAGAAAGAGCTCATAATAGAGGACTCCCTTCCAATCCCACCATATACACAACATCACCTTCTTTGGATGAAGACCAGCCTTTGGTGTGGTTGGTGGTGGTTCATTTCTCTTGCCCCACGATCTCTTCCATCCCACATTATTGTACAATATCCACTTTTCATCATCACCCGTCACAATTTGTTTTAAAAATGGAATGGTTTTGTTACGTTTAAGTAGAGAATCGCATGCTGAAATATGGCCAAGAAGGTTTTTCTCGCTTACCTTATGTGGAACCCAAACATCAAAGCGATTCACATAACCAAGCTGGTGCAGATGACTTTCAGTGCTTGACTTGAATATTTTGAGTATGTTGGCTATCTCCCGCGTGGTATAACTTTGATTGTTCTCAATTAATATCTTGATTTGATCGCTGTCAACTTCAACTGGTCTACCCGACCATGGAGCATTCTCCAGCGAGAAATCTCCAGCACGAAACATCTCAAACCACTTTTGACACGTTCGATCAGTCACAGAACCTTCTCCATACACTGCGCAAATCTTTTTTTCTGCGTTTCGGCTGCGTTTTTACCTTTCTTGAAATAATAATGCATAATATGCTGAAAATATTGCTTTTTCTTCCATCTTCAATATTAAAATGGCTACACAAAAATTCACCAATTTTGATAAGTTTTTAACAAATGCACGCTGATGTGACAGCTGTCACAGTACAATCTAACAAAATTGTCTTGAATGTAGTTAAAGACAACTAAGTGCTACTAGAGTCATCTTACAGAAAAGACTGAATGAACGTTTTGGCCAAGCCAGTATTTTACGTGTCCAACTGTGGGATTAGACACAACGCTCATGAAGTACCTGCGCTGGGAAACCTGCCTGTTTTCTTCTTCGAGGTCCTATGTGGTTTGTGGGGTTGGCATTTTAATCAGTACCCACATTAAAATACCCAGTGACCATCCAGGTGCATCACTGGCAGAATCTCCAAGACCTCTGTTTAGGAATAAAAAAGGAACAAAGAGAAGAAATACTTAAATATTGCGGTTTGTGTCAAGGAAAAAAAAAGGGCCACACTCCTAAAATCTATTGCAACAAAACTCGCACTTTGCTACTACAATATGCTAAGTGTTCTGCACGTTGTTTTCTTCATTTTCCCCCAACAATAGTTTCTTTACTCAATGATATATTAATTTTTCAGCAAGCCAGCAACTTTTTTTAAAGATTGTTTTTAATGCCAGTAATTTGCTTGCCCTTATGGTTAATTGAGGAACATATTGAAAATCTAAAGGTTTGCATATATGTGGAGCTATAATTTTTCCTTGGTTTATAACGTAGTTAAGTAAGTTCTGCTGGCCCACAAAAACCTAATTGTTGCAGTTACTCTTAGGCAGAGTACAGAAGGGTGTGTGACTGGTGTGCTGTTGTTTCCTTCAGCTAACTAGAAAGGGCTTGTTACTTGGTGGCTGGTGGGTGATGCGATAAGCAATACAATAACTTAAAGAGATTTAAGCGTACAGCAAGACAAATTAGGAAATGAGACCCCCCGCCCTTGAACTTCTGGTGTTAGAGAAAGATGTGCTGGGCCCCAGTGGATTTGGGTCTCTTCCTCCCTTGGCTTGAGCCCTAGATTCTAGTTTCTTCCCCACACCCACCTTCTCCACTACCAATGTCAGCATCAGAGCAGCATTTCCCCAGGGACCTGAAGAGGAAAGGTTTCCGGTTGTCCTTGCTTTTTAATTTAAGGGCTTTGTTTAACCTGACTCCTGTGGGAGGGAAAGCAGTTTTTCACATTTAAGGGAAGTATCTAGCTGTATTTTGTCGTCCTTTGTTACTAAAGTTCTCAAATTACAGACTTTTAGTACCATATGTATGTTTTTCGTGTGTTATGTTTCATATGTTAAAGGCAAGGAGAGGAGTAGGGAGGTGGACCAGAGTGTCATGACTCTCTTGGGCCCTTCTAGATTCAATATGTGATCACTGAGGAGAGAAAGTAGAGCAGAGGCTTTCAAATTAAATAATATAGTTTGAATGTTAATCATTGCATAACCAAAAAGCACTTCTTGAGTACTCGTTATGTGTCTAGCACTGTGGAAGAGGATATAAGAGAAAAATGCCCCCAACCCAGCTTCTCTTGGGCTTATTATTCAAGAAACAACAAGGGGGGTGGAGGATGAGAATATTGTCAACAAGTGAGTAGCATTGTCCAGTGGGAGTTTAGGAAAAGCAGAGTGTCTTGAAAGTGAGTCTTGAGCTGGGCCTTCAAAACAGTTAGCATTGGGACATGCAGAAAGGGGAGGTGACAGTCCAGTCTGGCCCAGTAACACAAGTTTGGTTGGGGGTGGCTGGGGGATGACCATGAGGAAATTGTCTTGACTGCGCAAGAGGATTGTAGAGATTCTGAGTAGGAGGGCAGGGGAGTCTGAGGTTGAATGTGGCAGTGGGGACAGTCTTGGAGAGGGATAACAGATCATGAAGGGTGTAAAGCAGCCAGGGCCAGACTCCTGTGAGAAAGGTGGGGATAGAAAGTAAAGGAACAAATATGAAACATTGCAAACCAGAAAGTTCGGACTTGGTAACTAATTAAATATAGAGATGACAGTAGGAGGGAGCAAAAGATAATTAACATTCTAAATTGGTAAGCTCAAAATAGCAATAGCGACTGCAGGCAACTTGGGGGTAAGGAAATTTGCTTTGGGGAAAAGTAGTGAGTTTAGCTTTAGGTATGTTTTTTAGGTGTCAGCCTTTTTATTTTGTGATAAATGCTTTGAAATATCCTGTGGCTTGAATGGGAGAGCAGAAATAGATACTTAGAATTTGTTTGAGAATAATGACGTCTGAAACCCGAAACAGAACTCAGAGAGATGATTAGAAAGCCAAGGATGTATTTTTGCCAGGGGGTAGGAGGGGTGGGGGAGGAGGGAAGACAAACAGTAGGAACCTTGAAGAAGGAAGAGGTGGCAACAAAGATTGAAAAGAAGGAAAGCTCAGAGAAGCAGTAGGAGAACCATACTACGGTACAGGATAACACAAACGAAGATGAGGGCATTTCAAGGATTGGGGAGTCACCTTATGTCAGAGGCTTAAAAGAAAAAAACGAGAAGAGTAGGAAGTGTAAAAAATTCCCTTTAGCTGTGTTGGATTCTGGAGGATATTAAGCCCTTTTGACCTGATAAAGTTAGAATCTCACTGTAACACAACTTTTAATAGTGCAGAATTTGATACAGTCTTGGACTCCATTCTAAGAAGGTAGATATTCCTAGAAGAATCTTACCCATGACCCCATTCTGCTGCATAAACCTGAGGGACAGCATAAAACACAGGCTTATGCGTGTTATCTTCAAATATATACGATAGGTCACAAAAGTTAAACAAGACTGGGTGAATTTTTCCACAAAGTTTCAGCAGACTATTTTCTCCCCAAAACAAATGTTTAGTCATATCACCATGAGTAGCTGAGATGGAGACATCGGTGACAGGGTTGGAACTAGAATCCAGTTCCCCAGATTGGTTAATATGTTTTTTGTTCCTCTAGCCCATTGAGAAAATAAGGATTAACCTTCAGCTCTATATATCTTATCTCTTGGAACTAAATTCAGATCAAGACTTATTCATAAGCTTACATTTTAGAATTACAGAGTGAGGTGTAGGCGGTAATTTGTCAGGCTAGTAGTTGCCAGGCCTTGCGTGGGTGGTGAGGCAGAACAGTGACTGAAGGATGGAGTATGTGTGTGTCCCCAAACCTGACACGCCCTGAAATCTTCCTGAATGAGTAAATCATTTTATCCATATCTTCTTGCACAATAATGGGGAAGGGGAAGTAATTTGAAGAGCCGCTGATAAGACCTTTGTGGGGCCTTGTAATGGCAGTACTTCAAAGAGAATCGGAGCAGCTGTACTTAGCTTAAAAGCAAAGGGATTCATCTCACAGATAGTTATGGAGCTTCTACCCTGTATCTGAGGCCTCCAAGTGAAGTCGAGGTCAGTCTCTTCCCTTCGGGGGAGATAAGGCACAGTGCAAATAACTGGAACGCAAGGCCGAGTGTGTGTACGTGCTATGGGAGCCAGTCAGAGGAGAGACAGGGCAAAGGCCTGACAGCTACTAAGAAAAGCATAAATGAAGACATAATGACTCTATTCATCCTGCCAGTCCTCCAAGTTGTAAGATGTGATAAGTTTATGTACCAAATGAATGGTGTAACTGTGTCTATTTTTAGAGGGGACTTCAGCTCATGAGTCAAGTCCTTCCAAGTTGTCATTTTTTGTTTAAATTTCCCTTGAGCAATAAAATAAAATCCACTCAACTGCCAGTTTTATCACGTGCTATATCTTGGCTTTTGAGCTACAGGGGTTGGGAAATGAGAGGAAAAATTAGTGTTTCACCTTGGGAACACCGTCACAGATAGGTAGCTTGCCCAGAATTCAGAGTAGCAAAAGTATATTAAATGCATTGGTATCTGTGCAGCAAACGGCATTCTGTTGTTTAGTGCTTTGCAATACAACATGACCATTTCAGTGAAGGATGCTAAGACATCACATCCAAATACCTAATGCTTAGCCCAAAGCCATTATCTGTGTGTTAACGCTGGAATCCTTGGCATTTTCTGATGTAATCATGCCCCAGCTTAGTCATCCAAGTTCTGTAGATTGTTTAAAGCATCCTTCATGCCCATCGCATTTATACTGACTTCAGCTACCACCCTCATCAAGCCTTGTTTTGAACATTGTCACAAGACTCATGTTCATAAAACACGGCATAGTGTGTTGCCAATTCCTGCTCTTGAAGTCTACCGGATCTCTCCTCACCACCCTGCCCAGCATCACTTCCTCTCACAACTGTCAGTCATGAGAGCTGAGCTTTTAAATTGATCCCCCTCGTGCCAATCCATATTTCCACTTGCTGCTAGACTAAACTTCCTGAAGGAGCATTTTGTTCTCCAACTTATAAAACGTTGGGAACTGCCCATTGCCTATAGCTGTGTTTCGCAGGCATCCTCCTAGTCATTTGCATCGTGCCTTCACAATCTTCATGTCCATCCGGACTTGTTATCTTCCTTTGAATCAGCTCATTTTAAAAATTAAATCTCTCTTTTAGTCTCATCTCAAGCAATAAACTCCATAGAAATGCAAGTTGGAGTTAGTTTTAGTTTATTCCTCTTTGACACTAAAGTGGACGCGTTAAGAGTTCCCTCTCCAGAGTGGTTGCTCACCGCATGGATAGTCCAACTCATTATTATTCTTGCAGCATTTAAGGACCACAGCATGGCCTTGGCCTTATCCACCCTCATCTTCCTGGCAGAACTTTCCACTCCAGCTAAACTGGTTTATTTGTGGCCTCTTAAGTAGCACCTTAACATATTCTCCTCCACCTTCTGGAATACCCTCCTCCACCTCCTCTTCCTCTTGACCTGTCAGCATCTTTCCCATCCTCTTTGGTCACTCTTCACGCCAACCCATGTGGTCTACAGCAGTGTCTCTCCTCTCTAAACTCCTGCATTTTACACCTACTGCCTTGTGTCACTAGTTCAGCATTTCATTTTATCTGGCTTAAGTCTGTCCTTAGGGCATCACAAAGTCTCAGAGCTGGGATGGCACTTAAAGAACTTTGCCTAGGACTTTCTTACTTGGTGTAAAGACTCCAAGCTCCTTGAGGAAAGCAGTCACATTATACATATCAAGCCTCGAACATATGGCTCCTTTTTAGGGTTTTCTGCACTCTGGATGCCATTAAATGTGCCATTATCTCATGATTTTTCAGGAGCTCATTATCTAGCCTATCCTGTTGATCACCAGTGTTTCCCGCAGAGCCATCAGAGTCACCACTTTATTATCTTGCCTCCCATGTGTCGTGTCCCCATTGTACAGTGTCCGCCCTTCACCCCTTACCCCAGTAGCCCCTCCCTCTCCTCCAGAACACATACATACAGCCATTTCGGTCTCCGGTCCATTTTGCCAGCTCCTTTGCTTCAAAATTATAACAGTGAACATTTTTATGGCAGATTCCACCCCTGGGTCTATCTTCTTAGTTCTCTCTTTCTCCCTCTCTCTGAGCCCCAGGTTGTTGAGCACAGAGTGGAGTCTGGGCCTCCCCTCCTTTAGCAGCTCCTTTCTGGCCCCAGACAAGGGAGGAGGTGAACGGTTGGGGTGGCCCTTATCACTTACCCTCCTACCGCCTGCCACTGAGTGGGCACCCGCACATCCCTGCACAGAGGGATGGACCGTCTCATGAGCAGCCCCACAAAAAAGGTGCAGAGAAACAAGGCTTCTCACCTCAGATGTATAAGCACATGCACTCTCTGACCTGCTTGCTACCTCACAGGCCTTATATATGTCAGAGTGTGAATTAAAAAAATGTTTTTAATTAACCAAAAATTAAAAAAAAAATTTTAACAGTGTGAACTTTCTCATTCCGCCTCCTACACCAAAGGTTTGCAGGCAAACGAGCCTTTCCATGTCTCCTCACACAGAGAGCCCAAGAGAAGAGCCTTCTGACCCCATCACCCTTTTATATGGCTTAACCCGAGGAGAGTGAGCTTTTCGAATTCCACCCCCAGCTGCGGAGTTTGCAGAAGTGAGCCTTCGCCCAGCAGGCAGGACGGAGATTTCTTCATGCCCTTCTCATAGGCACGCTGCACAGGACTGAGCTTTATTACAGTGACACCCTCCCTGCCCCAATATACACACAGAGGTAATGCACACTGGTGGGTGAGAGGACGAGGGTCCTGATTACTCCCACCACCACCACCCCCCGCCTCCCTGTACCTGTGTCGGTCCGTGTCCTCTTGTCTGTGAGAAGCAGCAGCCTCCTGACCTGTTTGGGCTCTGCTGCCTCACATGTTGGGTGTGAGCTGCCTCAGGTCCCCTCCCACACACAAGCTTTATAGGTATACATGCTTTCTGAGCTGTGCCCTGTCTCTTACACCCAGCATGCCTTAAAGTTCTCTTCTTACAAGCATGCTTTGTAAACAGCAGTGAACTTAAAAAAAAAATTGCCTCAGACTCACAGGCACATATGTATTCAGATGTGTACACAGACACACACACACGAAGCGAGGGAGAAGAATCCTTCTGCCTGTTAGTATTTGTGTTGGACGGTGGAGTGTGTGGAAGAATAAAAACTATCTGCCCCTCTTAACTTAGTGGGGAAAACGAAAGGATCAGGAACTGGAGTTTATCCTTCAAGGATGGCATGGAACTTCTAAGCTTTCATCTGTTGGCCAACAAGATTGAAGACTAAAGAAAAAGCGTCAAGGTGAATATACATTGGGCTCTTTACACTATAGTTAGCGTTGTCGAGCAACTGACACGTAAGGAAAAGAATATGAGAATCATCCTACAGCTGATAAGTCTGCTTGCTTAGTCTATACATTAAAAGCCCTTTATCTTTTAGTTGTTTCAAAGGTTTTGGAACTTTGTTCAAATGATAAGTATTTACATCACAAAAATAGTGTGAATATTTCTGTTTTAAATTTTTATAAGATTCATCAGTAAGCATTCTTCTTCTACCTGTCCCATCTCTGCCTCTTCTTCCCCCTCAGCCCCCCCAACTGTCAATGCAAGAGTGCAAGCCTCTTGAATTGTCCCATCTTTTCTACCTTGAGCATGCAGAACTGTGAGCTTGTTTTTTCTTTAAGCATGCTTACCCAAACACACACAGACACACCGAGTGACCCTGCTGACAAGGTATTCTCTCTCTTACGTGTCCTGTCTGTTGGTGTGTGTTTTCCCACCCCCGTCCCACTAGCCTCTCTCTCTTATCCCGCAGTCCTCTTTCTTTCTTTCACATGCACACGTGCGTAGTCTGCGTATAAGAGAGACACATGAGCTGTCTCATTTCATCCAGCGTTGTAGGACTGGGGGCCTTCTAGTGCTGCCCACCTCCCACCCCATGCATGGCTTAAACTGACAAAATTAACCTTGTTTTTACAGCCTCCCAATGCACGCATTGCTTGTGCTACAGTGTCAGTCTCCCTATTACTCCTTTCTCTGTGCCCACCCCCACACATCTATGACAGCAGCTTGAGCCTTCTTAGGATACATCCTTCATCTTTCTCCCTTCTACTTCCCCGCTCCCTCTCCCATACGTGTGTGCCCAGGAGGCACAGAAAGTGAGTCCTTATTACGTGTGGTTCTCGTACGCGCATGGGCACACACAGCTTGGGGTTTGGTGGTTGGGTGTGCTGTCTCGGCAGTCAGATTACCTGTGGTGGAATCCTGGTATGATCCCTTACCAGCTTCGTGATCCTGGACAAGCGACTTTTCCTCTTGTTGTCTCAATTTCCACAATATATATATTAAAAACTGAAAAAACTTAAATTGAAAAACATTAAAGAACTAAAAGGCACTACCTCCTTCCTTGACCCTAAAAGCTCCTCCAGTTTCTCCCCATTTTGTTGTTCCACTTTACAGAAAAACTCCTTCAAGGAGCTAACTCCATTTATGCTTCTCCCATTGTCTCTTGAGCGCCCTCCAATTAAGGCTTTAATCCTCACCACACCACTAAAATTACTCTTGTCAAGGTCCCTGATGCCTTTTGCACCCCCCAGTTCATTGGACAATCTCGTCATCTTTTTTGACAGATCCACACACAGTTGCTCATTGCCTCTCTCTGGTTTGCAGGACTCCATTGTCTCTCAGTTTATTGTCCTCTTACCTCAGCAGCCTCTCTTTCTCAGTCTCTTTTGATGGCTCCTCTTCTTCTTCCTGAATACTAAACCTTAGAGAGACACAGGGTTTAGTCCTCGGATGACTTCTTTCTACTTCTCATTAGTCCTCAGCAGTTCTCATGTTGTCCTGTGGTTCTTAACACCATCCTATGTGGATGAGTTCCATATTGATATTTCCAGGCTGGGCCTCTCTCCCTTTCTCCCCCTCCTTCATCCCTCCCCCTCCCCCTCCCCCACTTTGTCTGGTTCTATCTTTTTCCTCTCACTGTTCCCTTTTCCCACACTCAGCTTTCCTCTGACCCTGCCCCCGTATGCAGTTTGAGCAAAAGGGAGGCTTATTGCAGCCCCTCCCCTGCCTTCCAGCTACCACCACACATGCATAGTGCAGGGACACAGGCCTGCAGGAAAATGAGCCACCTTATTTGACCCAGGCCCTGGCTTTGCTTTTCTACCTGCCTACCCATGGCTTAGGCACTCCACATTCTTTCTGCATCTTGTTTGGGGCATGTACACACACACATACATACATACAGGTATTCAGGAGAGTGAATCATCTCACCTCCTTTGCTTGCATCTTTTGCCTGGTGGAGGGTGAGCTTTCTGAAATCACTGATGATATGCAGGAGAGGGAACCTTGGCTTACCTTGCTCTTATGCCAGTAAATAAGGCTTTTCTTCTGTTCTCTTTCCATCTCACATCCTTTGCCTGCAGAAAGCGGTACTTTAAAAAAAAATAATTAATTAATTATTTTTTTGGGCTGTGTTGGGTCTTCGTTGCTGCGCGCGGGCTTTCTCTAGTTGCGGCGAGCGGGGGCTCCTCTTCGGTGCGGTGCATGGGCTTCTCATTGCGGTGGCTTCTCTTGTTGTGGAGCACGGGCTCTAGGTACATGGGCTTCAGTAGTTGTGGCATGCGGGCTCAGTAGTTGTGGCTTGCGGGCTCTAGAGCGTGGGCTCAGTAGTTGTGGTGCATGGGCTTACTTGCTCCGTGTCATATGGGATCTTCCCGGACCAGGACTTGAACCCGTGTCCCCTCCATTGGCAGGTGGATTCTTAACCACTGCCCCACCAGGGAAGTCCCAAAAGCTGTACTTTTTGAATCTCCCTCTTATGATCTGGCACCAAAGGGAACCTTCTTAGCAAATTGATCACCTTGCCTCTCCCTCTGACACTCTTGTGCTTTGTTTTCCCACACCCAGACCCTATCATTTTTCATGCCATGTGTGTAGGGTTGTGGACTTTAACACCTACTATAAGCAGGAGAATGAGCCTCCCTGTTGCATACAGCACACACGGAACACAGATCTCCTCCACCTCATTTTCTCACACTCACACGTCCTTCCCTCCATGCAGCACAAGGGGAATGAGACGCTCGCCTATGCCTTGCACAGCCTAGGATTCCTGCCATCTCACTCCCTCATATGCATGCAATTGTTAGCAGGTTGCACCGCCTTTGTGGGGCCTCTTTCTAAACAACAGCATCTAATATTCTGAGCTTTCTTATCACGTGTCCTCTCTGAACGGTCCAGTGTTGTTTCATACATAAAATAGAGTGATGATTACCTTGTAGATATTTTATGGGGATATAATGAGTTAATATATGAAAAGCACTTGGAACAGTGCCCTCTAAATAATAAATACCATATTGGTGTTTGGAATAAAAAGAAAGAGAAAGAAAGAAGGAAAATGGAAAAAATAGGCAATAGTGAACATTCTTGAAGGTACATATTGTGCATGGACACACAGACACACACACTCGTTAAAATGGGAAACACATTTTATATATGGGGCACAGTCACATACATACCTGTCCAAAGTATCTGGGGCACACACACACACACACACACACACACACACACACACACACAGTGTACAGGAGAGCGAATCTCCTGACTTGCTTTCTCTCTTACATGCCTTGAGTGTAGGACCGTTGGCATCTTAACTACCCTCCCACACCCAAGGCTTGCAGGAGGGCCAGCCTTCTCCTCCCTCTGCAGTGCACAAACATGAGCACAAACACATAGACACTGTAGGTGATCCGGGTCTTGATGTACCCCTCCCTCCTAAGCTGTGTGTGCGCTACACCAACCCCCACCATGGCTGTCCCGCTCCACGTGTGCCCCTCCTGGCTTACCCCCCCAGCACTCCTCCCTCGCTCCTTTGCTGCCCATGGGCAACCCCCAGGCTGCTGTATCTCACTTTCTAGAGGGTACCCACACCTTGTGCCAAGAGAGTGAGCCTTTCCCTGCTCCCTCTCTCACATCCCTTGCATGGTGGAGGGTGAGCTTTCTGAAAACCCCTCCCACATGCAGGGTTTGCAGGATGGTGAGCCTTGGCTTTCCTTGCTCTCTTGTGCCTTTACGCATACACATACACACACCTTCAGAAAAGACGGACATGTCCACCAGCAGTGGGAAGGAGGACGACCCTCTGCCCTATGTCCTTTCTCCCATCTCAGTCATACGTAGATCTTGCAGGAGAGGGAGTTTTCTCTTACCTTTATCTTGTACAAAGTGCAGGTCCTCATACTCAGGGATGAGGACAACTTAGAAGGAGGGTGAGTCTTTTGACCTGTTCCTTCCTTGTCAGCGCCTAGCGGGGAGGAGAGAGAGCCTTTTCAGGATTCCCATACATGGGGTGTGATGGAAAGGGAGCCTTCTAGCTCATTCTCACAAACCCAAGGTGTGAGGGAAATTAAGAAGTATCTGTTCCTTAACACATATGGAAGTGTGCATACACGCACACATCCATATAGGGTGCAGGAAGTGGGGTTCCCTCACTATCCCATGCCTTCCCCAATGCACATTTATTTGCACAAGAGGGCGTGTGAAGGTCTGTTTTCTTAGGCATTTCCATAGACATGAATCATAGTGTGAGCCTTCTCTATTCTCTTCCCAGATGCAGGATTTGCAGCTTATTCAGTGAGCCATTCATTCATTCGTTCAACAAATATTTATTGAACATCTAGTATGTATCGGGCAGTCTCCTACGCACAAGGGAAACATCAGTGATGGAAAGAAAAGAATTCCTTCCCTAGTCGGAGGGAGACAGGCAGTGAACAAAGTGAGCAAGGAAAACGCATAGTGTGTCAATTAGTGATAAGTGCCAAACGAAATAATGCCATATGCAGCAACATGGATGGACCAAGAGACTGTTATACTGAGTGAAGTAAGTCAGACTGAGAAGGACAAATCTCATATAATATCGCTTATATATGGCATCTAGTAAAATGGTACAAATGAACTTATCTACAAAACAGAAATAGAATCACAGATGTAGAAAACAAACTTATGGTTACCAGGGTGTAAGGGAGGGGGAGGGATAAATTGGGAGATTAGGATTGACATATATACACTACTATATATAAAATAGATAACCAATAAGGACCTACTGTATAGCACAGGGAACTCTACTCAAGACTCTGTAATGACCTATATGGGAAAAGAATCTAAAAAAGAGTGGATATATGTATATGTATAACTGATTCACTTTGCTGTACAGCAGAAAGTAACACAACATTGTAAATCAACTATACTCTAGTAAAAATTAAAAAAAAAAAAAGAGAGAGGGCTACTGTGTTCTAGGAACAACAAAGAGGCCATTGTGGCATGGGAAGTAGTAAGATCTGATGGCGGAAATGGAAAGCTGATGATTAGTATGTATCTCTGGAAGATGAGAACTCTTGTTTAAAAAATCATAACCATAATACCATTATCACACAATAATAGTTAATAAGTTCTTAATATCATCAAATACTCATTGTTCAAATTTCTAGTTTTCTCAAGAATATCATAAATTAGGATCCAGGGAATTCCCTGGTGGTCCAGTGGTTGGAACTCCGCACTGTCACTGCCAAGGGCCTGGGTTCGATCCCTGGTTGGGGCACTAAGATCCCACAAGCTGCGCGGAGTGGCAAAAAAAAAAAAAAAAAAAAAAAATTAGGATCCAAATAAAGTCCATACATTGCATTTGGTTGATAGGTATCTGAAGTCTCTGAATTATACCTTTTCCCACCATCTATCTTTTTTCTCTGATTGTAATTTATTTGTTGGAAGAAAGTGGGCTATTCGTCCTGCAGTTTCCCACAGGCTGGATTTTTCTGATTGCATCCCTGTGGTGTAGTTTACATGTTGCTTTTCCCTGTTTGTGTTTCCTATAAATTGATAGTTGTATCTAGAAGCCTGATCAGATTCAGGCTTAATTTTGGGGAAGGGGACAGAAGTACGTCTATCAAGAGGCACATAATGATTGGTTGTCCCTCCTTTTGTGATGTTAGTTGCCATTGATGCTCAATTCCTAGAGCCATTATTTCATTAGGTTTGCAAAATGATGATATATTCTCTCTTCATTTATTAGCTGGAATACTTCTGTAAAGAAAAACTTCCCCTCAACTACTGTTTGATTACCCAGTGGTACAGTTTTTATAGAAAAGGCAGGATAAATGCTTGATTTTCTTTATCAGTACTCAAAATAATGAGTTGCCTCACTAGCTTACTCCAAAGAGAATCTTTAAAAAAATTATTATGATAAACTCATGGATTTAAATATATTTGATCTTTCCATTGCAGTTCTTGTCCTCAGTAAAGCTCAAATGTCCCATGTTTAGCCAGGAGACCTTCAACTTGGTTCCTGAGTTCTTTTGACATGGCCCCAGTATTGATTCAATAGCTTCTCTGCTTTCTGGATTGAAAACTTGTTCCAGGCTTATCTCAGACATCTCCTTCCCCAGACCTGGAATCTGCCATGTCTTCAGTAAGCCTTGGTTCCTTTTATTAGACGTGGTATTTGGAGACCACATTCTAGGCCCTAGGGGTGCTCATTGCCTCTGGATTGGTCATTGTTTTCAGGCTTCTTTAATGACCAGAACAAAAAAAAGTTTTTGTCGTTGTTGCTTTGTCTTGTTTCTAGATAAAACATGAGATCAGGGAGTTCCCTGGCCGTCCAGTGGTTAGGACTCCGTGCTTTCACTGCTGAGGGTGCGGATTCAGTTCCTGGTCAGGGAACTAAGATCCTGTAAGCCACGTGGTACGGCCAAAAACAAAAACAAAAACATGAGATCATTCTTACACTTCCAATTCAAAATCAGATAGCAGGGGTTTTACATGCCTTTGTTTCAAAAGTATCATGCTGACTGTTGTGTGGTGAACAGACTATAAGAGGGAGCAAGTGCAGAAACAGGGAGAACGATTGAAATAATTCAGGTGACAGATTGATGGAGACATGGTGGTATTGGTGGTAGTGGTGAAGGTGGTGAAAACTGGTCAGATATGGATCTATTTTAAAGTTAGGGCCAATTGGATTTACCAATATATTGGATGTGAGGTATGAGAGAAAGAGGGGTCAGAGATTAAGTGTTCTTTTTCCTCTTTTTCATGTATCAGTTGGGCACCTGTGCTGACACTGCTTGTGTGAGTGCCTGAGTTTTCTGCTCTGTTCCCCCCTGTCTAATCTTAATACCCAGATGCAGGTACTGTCTTGGTGCAATGTACCTGAACAAGGATTCAGAGGGTGAGTGTCTTCTACACAGAGAAGAACAGCGCCTATCTATCACCTCTCCCCATTCCTTTCACAGATCTTTTTGAACATCTGTTGGATTTGGGAATCTAAGCAAAGCATCAGGGGCCCTGGGCTTACTGTCCTGTGAGCTTGTGCCACAGAATAAAATTCCTCACTCCCGTTAAGCCTGCCTTCACGTGTTCAAGGGGCTGGGAAAAGTGAGATTTTTCTGTCCTTCTTCCCGCACCACCCTTGGGAGCCCTCTCACTTGCTCCTTCTCTGTAATCCTTGGTAGCTGGTTGCTAGTGCTTTCTACACGCAATGCACCTGGGCAGGAATTTAGAGCAGGCTGAGCTTAATCTGCAGATGGAAGCACAGAATGCCGGTATGTCACCTCTCTCTCCTTCCTGCCTGCCATTATTTCATTACCTCCTACTATGTGCCAGACAGTCCGCTGGCTGTAGGGAGCCAGCAGCAAACAGGACACTCATATTCCCCTGAGTATACTGGCTAGTGGGCACATAAAGGAGGATGAACCTCATTTGTACCCACTGCGCAGGTGTGCACACGTGCTAGTGAATGAGTTTTTACTCTTTAGTCTCCACTCGCCAAGCACCCTGCCTCACCCCCAGGACGGCCGGGCATCTACGTAGGGGTGTGGACCTGCACGCACAGAGTCCCACTGGCGGGGTGAGCAGGGATGGAACCTTCCTGCCCTGACCCTGCTCTCTCATACTTCCCAGGAAGAGCAGGGAGCTGTCTCAGGGTTCTTCCCTTGAGAAGTTATTGAATGAAGGTGCACTCGCTTGTTAGTGCTTGCTCTCACGTTCACAGATACACAGATACCAGCATGCTCATACACACCGGCAAGATAGACGGGAGGCCCACACATGGCCAAGTTTCCAGCGTAGACAGGCAGGTGAGCTTTCAGAGACGGGAGACACTGGTGCCTTTGGTTTTCTACTCACAGGGGCAGATGCCCCATTCTCATTCATCCACTTGTATTTTTTCTCTATTTTTCTCTCTCTCTCTCCCCCACCCCTTCCCTCCCCACCCCTCACCACAGGCACATACGGACTCTCACTCAAAGAGTTCACTTTCTGGCTTCTTCTCCTCTGCTACATACATGCATGGGAGACATTCAGGAGGGTGAACCTCCTCACCTGCTGCTTCTCACATCCCTTGCCTGGGAGGGTGAGCTTTCTAAAACGCCCTCCAACATGCAGGGTTTTCAGGAGGGCAAGCCTCAGCTGCCCCATTCTGGTGTGTGGGCGTATGTGCTGCCCCCGCCCCCCACGCCCGCATGCAGAACTTCATGCATAATGCATCCCCAGTACAAAGGCACAGGCCCTCTGCTTCCACCGTTCTTGCAGTTGAACAATGAGCTCTCTAAACGCCATTCCTATATGCTGCGTTTGCACAAGGGTGCCAGGGTGCATCTTCTTGTTGCAGTGGTTCCTCACTGTGCCCCCCCCCCTCACACACACACACGCACGCAGAGTAGAGGAAACTTCTGATGTTTTCCTTCATATTCTTCATATATGATGGGGTGTGAACTTTGTTGATAAGGGAGATTGAGGGAGAAGGCAGACTCGTCAACTCACGCACACGCAAGGAATTCAAGAGAATGAATCTGTTCATCCCCCACCCCTGCAGGTACTTAGTCTCACAGGTATTCAGGCCTCTTCCCTCTCATGTGTCCCTTGCGTGCAGGAGTGTGACCCCCACCCTTAAAAATGCACACTCATTCGAATACACAGACATATAAGTGGAGGGTAAGAAGTACAAGTGACGACAGCCGCGTGACAGGCGCTGCGCTCCACTCTGCGTTTACTTGTCATCCTATTTCATTTTCTTGGCACCATTAGGAGGTAGGCTTTATTGACCCCATTTTTCAGAAAGTGTTGATTCTCTAAGCTCATTCGTGGTGGAGCTTGGATTCAAACCAGGGTAATGTGAATACCCTGAGTCCACGGTTTTCCCAGCACACCACTGTAGTCCCAGACACCAGCAGTGGCAGCAGCTCCTGGGAACCTGTTAAAAATGCAAATTCTTGGGCCCTTCCCCAGGCCTATGGAGTCAGAAACCCCTATAACCTGTGTATTACCAAGCTTTCCAGGTGATCCTGATGCATGTTGGAGTTTGAGAACAGCTGTGCTCGACTGTATGTAGTCACACATTCACACAAAGGATTTGGGGGATAACGAGCCTCAGTGATACTCATTTGTTTTCTATTTCCTCTCAGACTCTCCTCTCCTCCTGGTCTCTTTGTCCCAACGGGTTTATACTTCTTTGTTGTTGTTTTGTTGTTGTTATCTGAGAGAACAGACAAAATATCTGTTCAACTGGACATCTTCAGTGTGAAGCTCCAGAACCTTGTCTTTACTTCTGTGCCACAAGTGAGCAGCTTCTGTGAAGAAGAGTGAGCCCTCTGGTTAAGTCCACGCGGGGCCTTCTGTTCTGGTTCCCCTCTCTAATCCTTGCTACCTGGGTGAGAGTGCTGTCTGAATGCAATGCACCTGGGCAAGGATTCTGAGAGTGAGAGCTTCATCTTCATACAGGACAGAGCACCTTTCCAGCCTCTTTCCAGCCATCCCACCAGTGTTTATTGATCACCTCCTCTATACATGGTACTAAGCTGGGCAGTGAGCCTACAGTCATCAACAAGGCACACCGCTTTCCTACCCTCATGTTGCTTACAGTTGAGGGAGGAGAATGGAGTTCCTCATCAGCCATTACCCCTACCTGCCCCGAGAGTGGGTGGTCACAGAGTGGCCTTCTCATTGCTGCTGTCACCCACAAGTACACAAAATCAGGAACCTTCTCTGATCTCACATGGAACATTCTCTGCCTCTCTATACCGTCACTCATCAATGGATATACATGAGACCAAGACTCTTTGTCATAGCCACACACACACACACACACACACACACACACACACACACACACACACACACACACACACACACACACACTCTCTCTCTCTCTCTCTCTCTCTCTCTCTCTCTCTCTCTCTCTCTCTCTCTCTGCAGGTGCCTGAGCCTTCTGGTCTGCTCCCCCTCTCGAATCCTTGGAACCTAGGTGTGAGTGCTGCTCTAGTGCAACACACCTATTCAAGGATTCAAAGAGGCTGAGCCTGGTCTGCATGGAGAAGGACCGAGCACCTCTATATCACCGTCCCACCGCCTTTATAATATTTGCATTTGCTGTGAGGTGCGCTGCACTGGGTGTTAGAGATTCACTGGTGAATAAGATGGACTGGCCCACAGTCCTCGTCCCTGGGCGCTCTGGAGGGCACATGTGGGAGAATGGGCATCACTCCCTGTGGGCAGGCTTACACCTACGTCAGGGCGTGAGCTTTCTCTTTATTCTGGCTTCCTACGTTCAGACACTGTAACGGAGAAACATACAGTGGGTGACAAGACTCCCACAACCAGTTGTTGCCCTCCCTGAGCTTATAGTTTAGCAGAGGAATGGAAGGGGGCAAAATAGCTCCTTTACTGTACCGTCCTACAGCATGTGCATGTACATTGGTGCCCCCGCCAGATCATCCCAGCCTTCTTGTTAACCCCCAAACACAGCCGACACGCGTAAACTCTCACGTACGATCTGCAAAAGATGCTGCTCACGGTCTGTATTCAGAGGCTCTGTCTGAGAGAGAATGGCCATGGGACCTCGTGCATGGAGATGAGTACACACGCACACGCTGGGGAAAGGGATCAATCCCGTTACATGCACATAGTGATACTTTGTGGGAATGGGACCGTGAGAGTTAACTGTGTACATCTGCACACATACAGGGTGCCAGCACCAGCACTTTCTGCTCTGTTCCCCCCTCTTCTCTTTTGTCCATGGGTGAGAGCGCTTTCTGAATGCGGTGCACCGGGGCAGAGATTCTTGAGGGCGAGCCTGCTCTGCGTGGAGCGGGACAGAGGATATGGACATCACCTCTCTGCTGCTTGCTGCATGCTTGCCTGCCGTCTGTCCCTCATTCATTCTTTCATTTTACAAATAATATGTATTAGGCACTGTGCTGGGCACGGGACACAGAAGATGGACAAGACAGACTTGGCCCCTGCCCTCCTGGATCTTACAGTCCAGGGAGGAGAGTGGACTTTGTCATCACCCATCACCCCTGCATGTACCCAGGGTGAGTGGGCCACGTCAGGGACTTATCTACCCCAGCCCCCAACATACTGACAAGTATGACACTTCTCGTTGCCGCTTTCACACTGATCTGTGTAGGAGAACCTTCTCTTAACTTTAGTTCAATCCTACATAAATGCACTGGGCAAGAACGATAAGGCTCCTTGTTAAACACACATGCAAGGCATGCAGGTGCTGGAATCTTCTGTTCTGGCTCCCCCTCTCTAATCCTTGCTACCTGGGTGAGAGTGCTTTCTGAATGCAATGCACCTGGGCAAGGATTCTGAGAGAGGGAGCACCATCTTCGCATAAGACAGAGCACCTCTGTGTCTCCTCCTCCCCTCCTTTCTGCAACTACCTACTGAGTACCTGCTCTAGCTCAGGTGCTGTGCTGGGTAACCGGCCCAGGGAGAATGAGCCGCGTCTGGTCCCTCCCTGCAGGTTGGAGAATGGACCCCTTTTCATTCATCATGCCCACACGTCCTGAGGGTGGGCGGGCTGCACACTGGGACTTGACAGGGCCACCCCCCACCCCCATCCTGGTCGCGGCCAGATGTGTGTAGGAGAATCTTCTAAGCCTCAGTACAGTCCTACATAAATGTGCTGTGTGCAGGAGAAGGGCCCGACTGGGTGCACACACACGGACATGTGCCCCGGCTGGGTGCACCACCCTCCCTCGTTCAGTCTAGGAGCCCATGCTGTCTTGAGTCACTGCCCCTGTTTAGGACTCCAAAGGAAGGAGCCATGTCTACATTTAGAAGGACAAAGCTCCTGTGCAGCAACTTTCCTTCCTTCTTTCCCTTCCTTCCGCAGATATTTTGAGTGTCTACTAAATGCCAGTTACTATGTCATCACAGAGGATGTAGCAGGGATCAAAACGGACATGTTTGCTACCCTTAGATTCTGGTGGGGGGACTAATAAACACACTATGACACATGGATGCTGTGCACTAACAGGCCACGGTTCAGAGGAATGAAGGAGATCCCTATGTTCCCTGCTGCCCATTCTGCAGACACGAACATGTGCAGGATATGCCAGAGCGAGATTTCCCAACACCCCAGCCTCCAGAAATGCTCAGCGATGTGGACCTGTGTGCAGAGACTCCCGCTTACAGCAAGGGCAGGAGATGGAGCCTGTTGTGCCCTCCCACTGCCACCCCAGCGTGCAGACCCGTCAGCTTTCCTTACCCTCCCATAGATAGGGACTCAGTGAGGGAGGCCTTCTCACTGCTGCTCCCATTCATGCTGCTGTGTGCAGGAGAGAGCCTTGTCTTTCCCTTTCTGTACGATTACATGTGAACACACTGGATGCAGAAAAGTGAGCCTTCCCTGTAAACACACACACACACAGAGCACTCAGGCATAGAAACACAGAAGGTGTGTCCCCTGTACCCAGAGCTGCATCCACGGAGTGTGCAGGATACTAAGTGTCACTGGCAGTGTGCTCTGGCCCGTGTCCAGTGTGCAAGACAGTGAGCTTTCTGCACGCTTCTTCCACAGCCAGAGCCTGGGTGGAAGTCGCCCTTATTTATTGCTTATCCCACACATGCATATGCAGAAAGGGCATGTCATCTTCGCACAATCATAGGAAAATCACCTGTGAGCAGGAGAGTGATGTTTCTTGTACCTGCACACACACGCACACACACACACACACACACACACACACACACACACACACAGACACGAGTGATAGACTACGTCTGAAGAACCCTGAGCCTTCTATTCAGGTCCCTCTCTCATTCTTGGTACTTGGAGACAAATACTGTCCCAGTCCATTGCCCTTGTACAAAATTTCATAGAAAGTGAATCTCATCCATGTTTAAAATAGTAGAGAGTCTTTACATCACCCGTCCCATTCTTTCATTGCTTTCATGTCCATGTAGAGTGGTGGCTCTTGGGACTTCCCTGGCGGTCCAGTGGTTAAGACTTCGCCTTCCAATGCAGGGGGTGCAGGTTCGATCCCTGGTCGGGGAGCTAAGATCCCACATGCCTCATGGCCAAAAAACCAAAACATAAAACAGAAGCAGTATTGTTAACAAATTCAATAAAGACTTTAAAAATGATTCACATCAAAAAAAAAATCTTTAAGAATGGTGGCTCTCAAAGCATGGTCACTGGACCAGCAGCATTAGTATCACCTGGGAAGCTGTTAGAAATGCAAATTCCTGGGCCCCACCCCTGACCTACTAAACTATGGACCACAGCCATCTGCATTCTAACAAGCCTTCCCACTGACTCTGATGTTCGCTCAAGTTTGAGAGTCACTGATTTAGTGGAAGTGCTGGGGACGCAGTGACAAGCAAATCAGCCTCCGAGTGACTTAGCCCGTAGAGGGTGGAAGGGAACACGTTTCCCCATTTCTCATGTACGTGCCCAGTGCTGTGTCCCCGCAAGCTGTGGCAGAGGGTACATGTGCTCATGACTAGAGCCACACACTTGGCAAGCAGAGGAGATTATGTGAACTCACAGCCAAGGCTCTATCAGGGAAGAGCCTTATCATTACTTTTCAGGGTATGCACTTAACACCAGACACACACACACACACACACACACACACACACACACACACACAGTGTGCAGAAGAACGAACTGCTCCTTCTCCCATACCCATTGCATATCGGAGTTGTGAATTCTCAAAGCACCTCCTATGTGCATGGATTACAGGAGGGCGAGCCCCGTCATCGTGCACCTTCTGCTGAACAATCCAGTCATTACATGTGTATTGATCCCTTTCTATGTTCCATGAACTGGGCTGGGAGCATCCTGCTGAATACGGGATAGCTTCTCTCTTTACGGGACTTCCTGTCAGGTGGAGGTGTGTGGTGAATGAACTTCCCCAAGCCTAGAACACAGGCACGCAGGGTGTGCCAGGAATTGAGGCCTCGCATTGTGCCGTGCATACCCATGTGCCCCCGTGCACATGCACACAGACACACCTAAATAGAGACACATTTCTGCCCAAAACTGAAAGGCAGGAGAGAGACTTTGTTAGTATTTACACTTGTCTGCAGAAGCTCGAACTTCCTTGTTGTGCACACACTCAAAAGCACGTATGGTGTGAGTGTGCCTGGACCATGATTTTCACTTCCGCTCCCCTCTCCTCACAGCCTAGGCTGAGTGCCGGCTTTGTGCCGTGAGCTTGCGCAAGGATGCAAGATGGGGAGCCTGGTCTCCGTGTAGGATGAAGCCTGTACAGCACTTGCTTTCCTGTGCTTGATGCTCTTTTAGTCAGTTATTTGTGTGTGCATTTTTTTTTTTCATCCATTTAACACATTTACTGAGCTCCTGCTATTTGGGGGCGCCACGGTGAGCTAGCTGGTCAGGGACGCCAGCCTCACTGTCTAGAGGGCCCTGGGACAGTGGGTTTTCTCACGACAGTGCCTGTGGATGCGCAGGCTCAGCGTGCGGGGACTGGGCTTCTCTGTATCCCCTCACACAGATGTGCCTGTGGTGTGCACGCTCCAAGCCTTCTGCTCTGCTCCCACTTCCCTTGAGCCCCAGATGTGAGCGCTAGCACCTACTCCAGGACCCCAGGCGGGGCCCTTTTCTACAGGTGGAAGGACAAAGCGCCTGTGAATCACCTCTCCTCCCTTTCCCCTCCCCCTCCCTTCCTCAAGTACTTATTGAGCAAGTGTGCTGACACTGGGCTGAGCAATGGGCTGAGAAGATTGATGTGGTCCTTGTCTCAAAGGCTATGTGTAGGTGAGTGGACTTCTGTGCCACCTAATATCCTGCATGTGCTGAGTTTGGGTGAGCTGCGGAATGGGGCTTCTTAGTAATCCCCCTCCCAGGGCACACAATGTGCAGACTTAGGAATAGAGGGCCTTCTCCGTGTTGAGCGCTCAGGTGCTTGAGCCTTCTGCCCTGCTCCCCCTCTCTAATCCTTGCTATCTGGGTGCTAGTGCTGTCTTGATGCAATGCACCTGAGCAAGGATTCAGAGAGGGTGGGCTGAACTGCACCAAGAAGGACAGTCTATAAATCACCCCTCCCTCCTTCCTTCCCTCCCTCCTTCTCTCCTTCCCTCCTTCTCTCCTTCCCTCCCCTCTTCCTTCCCAGTAAGAGTTTTTGAGTGACTGGTGGATATTGGGAAAGCACAGGAAAACAGAATAGTCAGGGATTTGGGGCTCTCTGTCTAGTGGGCTTGCCAGTGTTCTAGAAGAAATGTCCTATTAAATAATGTCTATGTGCTCAGATGTGCAGAGTGCTAGAGAGTGAGCTTCCCTTTTACTCCCTTCCTGCCTTCTGCACCCCGGGTGGCGGGCGGGGACCAGGGCCTTCCCACCCGCTCCCTCCCTCCTTCCCTCCCTTTCAGCCCAGAAGTGAGCGCTATCTCAAGTGTTGTCTCCAGTCAGGGCTTCAAATAGATGGAGCTTTGCCTACATAGGGCAGGACTGGGTGCGTTCTGTGTCCCTTTTTGCCTTCCTGAATATGTACCGAGTTTCTGCCACGTGTCAGGCACTGTGTTGAGTGTTAAGGATACAGTAAGGAATGAGACAGGCGGAATCACTGGACTTGCCCTCTGGTGAGCACCTTTAGGAGAGCGAACTTCAGATCCACAGTGCAGATGGGCACGAATGTTGGGAGTGCCAAAGAGTGAGTCTTGATATTCCCCCAACTCATGGAGGGCACCCTCGCCCCCTCTCCTCTGAGGATGGAGAGGTGTGCACAATTGTGGAGAAGCTTCCTGCCTATAGGATGTGTAGGAGTTTGCACTCCTAAGCTGTCCCTTATCTCCCAGGACCTGCAGACAGGACTGTGAGCTTCCTTAAGATGCCTACCACAGACTCTTCTTGAATTGGGTGGGGGATGAGGGCAGGGGACCCTTCTTATTTCTCATCTTATATGCATACCACACAGTATGGAGATGAGAACAGCCTAGATTTTTATGTTACCATACTATCTGTCTATTTCCATCTCTCTCTGTCTCTGTCTGTGTGTCCCTGTCTGGTTCACCTAGGGCATGCAGGTGCATGTTCGGATTTACTCCGTCTCTCCTGTCCTTGGTACCTGGGCCCGAGTACTCTCAGTGCAGTGCCCCAGTACAAGGATTCTAAGAGGGTGAGCCTTGCCTGACAGGGACAAGTGCAGAGTGCCCTTAGATTACCTGTCTCTCCCATTCATTTATTTCTTTGATAAATATTTATTGAGTGGCTTCTGGGGGGGATGCAGTGGCCTTACTGTCTAGGGGATTTGTGTGAGAATAAACATCTTTATTATCATTGTGTCTGCATGCTCAATGTGCAAGGAAATAAGCCTTGTGTTTCACCCTCTCAGTGCACAGAAAGGTGAATCTTCTTTTTAGCAGACCATTGGAAGCATATGGAAGAGTAGATTTCATCATTATCTGTTAAGTACACGTGTAGTGTGTCGGGACGGGCCTTGTCAT
This sequence comes from Balaenoptera ricei, assembly GCF_028023285.1. NCBI lineage: Eukaryota > Metazoa > Chordata > Mammalia > Artiodactyla > Balaenopteridae > Balaenoptera > Balaenoptera ricei. The sequence goes on from NC_082660.1 coordinate 45,051,646, forward strand.
TGCAGGTGGGTGGAGGTGCTTGCACGTGTATGTACACACACTGTTCCCATACCTGAGCCTTCTGATTGGCTCCCTTCCTCATATTCATTGCATGTAGGTGCTGGACTTTCTGAACCCGTCATCTATATGCCTGGGTCTAAGGAAAGTGTGCATTGTGATCATGTAGGAGGACCGTTCAGCTTTACATCACTTCCCTCAGATTTGGTCACTCTTCCAGCAATTATTTAGGGAGCATTTACTATGCACCAGCCACTATGCTGGTTGCTAGAAAAACTGAGGTGAACGTAATAGACAGCATTGGATGTTTGACTTTGTGGGCACATTTAGGAGTTTCTTAGAAACTCTTCTTATGTTCTCCATCCACCTTTTGACTACGTACATGTTTGGGTGTAGAGGGAGGCAGAGGGTATTGTGCCAGAGTTCAGAGTTGCTTATCAGCAGCCTGTTTTGTCTCCTGGAAATGAGGGATAGTCCAATGAGTTATGCTATCTGGGATCAATCTTTAAGAGAAAAGAGGGAGGGGATGGAGAATGCAGATTTAGTCTAGCATTTTTCAGTGGCCTTAGCAGTATTCTCCAGTGCACTCTCCATTTCAGCTAGGCTGATCTATTCATTCCTACCTTTCTTAGTGCCTTTGCCCATTGCCCATTACAGATTTATGATTTCAGGTCAGCATAGCAATACAGTATTACAGATGGTGAGAGAGACACAGAGAGAGAAAGAGTGTGATAGAAAAAGACAAACACAACATTTCAATCTTCTTTCTCAAGTTCTTAAATAGGTGCGACTTGTTCTTTCCCAACTTCGCCTAATATACTCTGCAAAAAATGACTCAACTTGTTTAATATGTGCCCTGTAACTTCTTGTGTACTCTAAAACCCCATTTTGGTGGCTGCTCGGCCTTGCTCTTATTTTTCTCAGACTTTACATCTTTCTTGATGCACAGGGCCAGCAGCATCAGGATTCCCTGGGACCTTGTTAGAAAATCAAATGGTCAGGTCCCACCTCAGACTTAGGGAATCAGAAAATCCAGGGTGGGCTCGGGTAGGCGGCCCAGCAGTCTGTGTAATAAGCCCTCCAGGGGATTCTGATGCACGGTGCGCTTGGAGAACCATTGGCTTAAATAACTTTAATACAGATTTCTGTGTTCCACAGGATGATTTTTAAGAGTCAACATTTCCTTATGTGTAAACTGCCCTTTTAGTCTCCTTTGATTTTTTTTAACTTAATAGACTTTTTTTTTTGAGCAGTTTTAGGTTTACAGAAAAATTGAGTAGAAAGTACAGAGAGTTATCATATACTCCCCCCACCCCAGTTTCCTCTATTACTAACATCTTGCAGTTAATATAGTATACTTGTTACAATTGATGGGCCAATATTGATACATTATTATTAACTAGAGTCCATAGTTTATATTAGGGTTCCCTCTTTGTGTTTTATATTCCATGGGTTTGGACAAATGTATAATGACATGTATCCACTATTAGAATATCATACAGAGTATCTTCATTGCCCTAAAAATCCTCCGTGCTCGCCTGTTCATTACTCCCTCCTCCCACACCCCTGGCAAACACTGATCATTTTACTATCTCCACAGTTTTGCCTTTTCCAGAATGTCATACAGTTGGAATCGTACAGTATGTAGCCTTTTCAGAATGGCTTCTTTTACTTCTTTTAGAATGCCTCCATATCTTTTCGTGGCTTGATAGCTCATTTATTTTTATCACTGAATAATATTCCATTGTCTGGATGGACTATGGTTTGTCTATTCATTCACCTACTGAAGAACATCTTGGTTTTTCCCAGTTTTGGCATTTATGAGTAAAGCTGCTATAAGCATCTGTGTGCAGGTTTTTGTGTGGATGTAAATTTTCAAATCATTTGGGTAAATACCAAGGAGAGTGACTGCTGAATTGTATAGTAAGAGTATGTTTAGTTTTGTAAGAAATTGTAGGCCTTCCAAAGTGAGTGTACCATTTTGCATTCCCACCAACGATGAATGAGAGTTCCTGTTGCTCCACATCCTCCTCAGCATTTGGTGTCAATATTTTGGATTTTAGCCATTTTAACCTGATGTTGAACATCTTTTCATATGCTTATTTACCATCCGTATATTTTCTTTAGTTAGGTTCAGATCTTTTGCCCATTTTTTAATTGCATTGTTTGTTTTCTTATTGAATTTTAAGAGTTCTTGGGAATTCCCTGGTGGTCCAGTGGTTAGGACTCCGCACTCTCACTGCTGAGGGCCCGGGTTCAATATCTGGCCAGGGAACTAAGATCCCATAAGCTGCGCAGCGTGGCCAAAAGAAAAAAAAACTTTTTTAAGAGTTATTTGTATGTTTTGGGTACCAGTCCCTTATCAGGTGTGTCTTTTGCAAATATTTTCTCCCATATGTGCCTTGTTTTTTTCATTCTTTTAGCAGTGGCTTTTGCAGAGCAGAAGTTTTTAATTTTAATAAAGTCCAATTTATCAACTTTTTTCTTTCATAGATCATACTTTTGGTGTTGTAGCTAAAACGTTATCTCCAAACCCAAGGTCACCTAGGTGTCACCTAGGTTTTCTTGCAGGAGTTTTATAGTTTTGCATTTTATATTTAGGTCTATGATCCATTTTGAGTTAATTTTTGTGAATGTTGCAGATCTGTGTCTAGATTCATTTTCTCTTTTGCATGTAGATGTCCAGTTCCAGTACCGTTTGTTGAAAAGACTGTCCTTTCTCCATTGAATTGCCTCTTGTTCTTTGTCAAAGATCAGTTGACTCTGTTTGTGTGGGTTTATTTCTGGGCTCTCTAGGCTGTTTTATTGATCAATTTGTCTATTCTTCCACCAATACCACATTGTCTTAATTACTGTAGCTTTTTAATAAGTCTTGAAGTTGGGTAATGTCAGTGCTCTGACTTTGTTCTTCTCCTTCAGTATTGTGTGAGGTATTCTGACTTTTTTTGCCCTTCCATATAAACTTTAGAATCAGTTTGTTGATATCCACAAAATAACTTTCTGGTATTTTGATTAGGATCTTGTACACATTTTATTAGATTTATACCTAATTATTTCATATTTTTGATGCTAATGTAAATGGCACTGTGTTTAGTTTTTTTTTTTATTTTACAATTTTATTCTTGGCCAAACCTAGATGTGTGATTCTAGAGCTAAGACTTAGCACTGCCCTCAAAGAGTTTATAATCCTTGGTGGGTGGGGTGAGGGAGCAGCTTGATCCTCACATTTTACAAATGTGAAAACTGATATTTAGAGAGGCAGAGGAGGAAGGGACACAGTCAGGACTGGGTTTCCTGACAACCAGTCCTGAACTCTTTCCTTCTCTCCAGTCCTTTATGTGTATTTTCCTACTATGCTAGGGGTTTACATCTCACTCCATCAGTTGAGCTTTTGATACTAGGGCATCTGTTTAGGAAAACACTGCCAGGTTCTCTATAAGAGTGGTGTAGAAAGAGACTTCATGACATGATCTATTCCTAGATGACATGCATCGTGGAGAGGCTTCCTGCCCTCCAAGCCCGATGACTTTCTGGGAATCACTAACGTTGTTATAGTTCTCTGATGAGTATCTCTATAGCCACAATCTCCAATTGAAAAGCTTTATTATAAACTCTTTCAACTACCCCAGAGTGGCTGTTCATGATACAGGCAAAAAAGATCGTTTCCTATGGTGTAAACTAATGTTGGAGATTTTCCAGGCTAGAAGGAGTAATGATTTCTGGTTCATTTGGTCCTCCCCACAGCAGCACATTTTACAGCTCTAATGGCATTGTGCTTTTAATTTGAAATTCCAGTTGTTCATTGCTGATATACAAGAAAGTAGTTGACTTTTGTATATTAACCTTGTATCCTGCAACCTTGCTAGAGTTGCTCATCAGTTCCAGGAGTTTTTTTCTATGTAGACAATCATGTCGTCTGTGAACAAAGACAGTTTTATTGCTTCCTTCCCAAACTGTATACCTTTTGTTTCCTCTAATTGTTATTGCATTAGTTGGGACTTCTAGTATGATGCTGAATAGGAGTGGTGAGCACAGACAACCTTGTCTTATTCCTGGTCTTAGCAGGAAAGCATCTAGATTCTTACCATTAAGTTTAAAATGTTAGCTCTAGTTGAGGAAGTTCCCCTTCATTCCTGGTTTGCTGAGAGATTTTATCATGAATGGGTGTTGGATTTTTGTCAAATGCTTTTTTTTTTTTGCATCGATTGATATGTTCTTACGATTTTTCTTCTTTAGCCTTGTTGATGTAATGCATTATACTAATGGATTTTTTTAATGGTGGACCTGCCTTGCATGCCTGAAATAAATCATACTTTTTATACATTGTTGGATTCGATCTGCTAATATTTTGTTGAGGCTTTTCGCAACTGTGCCCATGAGAGATATTGTAGTTTTCTATTCTTGTCTTTGTCTTGTTTTGGTATTAAGATAATGCCAGTCTCATAAAATGAGTTAGGGAGTATTCTCTCTGCTTCTATTTTTGAAAGAGATTGTGGAGAATTGATATAATTTCTTCTTTAAGTGTTTGGTAGGATTCACTAGTGATTCCATCTGGGTCTGGTGCTTTCTGTTTTGGAAGGTTATTAGTGATTCAACTTATTTAATAGATATAAGCATATTCACTGATCTATTTCTCTTTGTGTGAGTTTTGGTAGATTGTATTTTTCAAGGTATTAGTCCATTTCATCTAGGTTATCAAATTTGTGAGCATAGATTTTCTAACAATATTCCTTTATTATCTTTTTAATGTCCATAAGATGAATAGTGATGGTTCCTGTTTCTTTTTTGACATTATTAATTTGTATCTTCTCTCTCTTTTTCTTAGTTAACCTGGCTAGAGGTTTACTAATTTTATTGATCTGTTAAAAGAACCAACTCTTGGTTTTGTTGATTTATTTTATTGATTTCCTGTCTTCAGTTTCATTGATTTCTGCTCTGATTTTTATTATTTATTTTCTTGTGCTTACTTTGGGATTAATTTGCCCTTCTTTTCCTAGTTTCCTAAGGTGGAAACTTAGAGGGTTGATTTTAGACCTTTCTTCTTTTCTAATATATGCATTGAATGCTATAAATTTATCTCTACGCGCTGGTTTTGCTGCTTCTCACAAATTTTGATTTTAAATTTTCGTTTACTTCAAAATGTTTGTTAATTTCTCTTGTGACTTATTCTTTGACCCATGTGTTATTTAGAAGTGTGTCCTTTAATCTCTAAGTATTTTCGGTTTTTCCAGCTACCTTTCTGTTGTTGATTTCTAGTTTAATTCCATTACGATCTGAGAGCAAACTTTGCATGATTTCTGTTTTTTTTTTAATTGTTAAGGTGTATTTCGGGGCCCAGAATGTCATCTGTCTTTGTGAATGATCCATGTGAGCTTAAGAAGAAAGTGTAAAAACAAAGAAAGTGTATTCTGCTGCTGCTGTTAGATGAAGGATTCTATATTTGCCAACTTGATTCAGTTGGTTGATGCTATTTAGTTCAGCTATGTGTTTACTGATTTTCTGGTTCTGGATCTGTCCATTTCCAGTAGAGGGCTGTTGAAGTCTCCAACTATAATGGTGGGTTCATCTATTTCTCTTTGCCATTCTGTCAGTTTTCACCTCATGTATTTTTATGCTCTGTTGTTAGGCACATACACATTAAGGATTCCTATGGCTTCTTAGAGAATTGACCCCTTTATCATTTTGTAATATACCTCTTTATCCCTGATAATTTGCCTTGCTCTGAAGTTAGCTTTTTCTGAAATTAATATAGCTACTCTAGCTTCCTTTTAATTAGTGTTAGCATGGTTTCTTATAGACAACATAGTTGGGTGTTGTATTTTTATCCACTATGGCAGTCTCTGCCTTTTAATTGGTATATTTAATAGACTATTATTGTTTAAAGTGATTACTGATATGTTGAGTCCACATTATCTGCCATATTTGTTACTGTTTCCTATTTGTTGCCCTTGTTGTTTTCTTATTTTATCTTCCACTCTTTCTTTGCCTTCTAGTTTTAATTGACCATTTTGTATGAGTCCATTTTTCCTCCTTTCTTAGCATATTAATCATACTTCTTTCCTTTCCTTTTTATCTTTTTACTTTTTTTAGTGGTTGCCCTTATGTTTGCAATATACATTTACAACTAATCTAAGTCTCCTTTCAAATAACACAATTCTACTTCATGAGTAATAATGCAAGTACCTTATTTTCAGAGTATTCCTACTTCCTCCCTCTGTCCCTTATAACATTCCTGTCTTTCATTTCACTTATCCATAAGATATCATCACTGAATGTTGTTGCTGTTATTATTTTGCACAAACTGTTGTCTGTAGATCAATTAAGAATTAAAAAGTATTTTATTTTACTTTAATTTATTCTTTCTCTACCACTCTTCCTTTCTTTTGTTTTTTTTAAATTTGTTTCTTTATTTATTTATTTTTGGCTGTGTTGGGTCTTCGTTTCTGTGCAAGGGCTTTCTCTGGTCGCGGCGAGTGGGGGCCACTCTTCATCGCGGTGTGCAGGCCTCTCACTGTCGCGGCCTCTCTTGTTGCAGAGCACAGGCTCCAGACGTGCAGGCTCAGTAGTTGTGGCTCATGGGCCTAGTTGCTCCACAGCATGTGGGATCTTCCCAGACCAGGACTCGAACCCGTGTCCCCTGCATTGGCAGGCGGATTCTCAACCACTGCGCCACCAGGGAAGCCCGCACTCTTCCTTTCTTTACATAGGTATGAGTTTCTGACTTCTATCGTTTTTCTTTTTTCTGAAGAATATCTTTTAACATTTCCTGCAAGGTAGGTCTACTGCTGACAAATTCCCTCAATTTTTGCTTTTCTGAGAAAAGTCTTTATTTCTCATTCTGTTTTGAAGGATAATTTCTCTGGATTCAGAATTCTTGATTGGTGGTTCTTTTCAATACTTCATATTTTTCACTCTTCTCTCTTCTTGATTGCATGGTTTCTGAAGAGAAGTCTGATGTATTTCTTATCTTTGCTCTTCTATAGGTAAGGTGTTTTTTCCTCTGGCTACTTTCAGGACTTTGTCTTTGATTTTCTGCAGTTTGGGTATTATATGCCTAGTTGTAGTATGTATGTATGTATATATTTATCCTCTTTCATGTTCTCTGAGCTTCTGGACCTGTGGTTTTTATTGCTTCATTATTGCTTCATTATTATTGCTTCAAATATTTCTTTTGCAGCTTTTCTTCTTGTTATTCCTGTTATGCGTATGTTACACCTTTTGTAATTGTACCACAGCTCTTGATATTCTTTTCATTTTTTTCATTCTTCTTTTCTCTTGGCATTTCAGTTTTAGAAGTTTCTACTGACATTTCTTCAAGCTTGCTGATCCTTTTCCTCTGCTGTGTTCAGTCTATTGATGCATCTATCAAAGGCATTCTTCACCTTTTTTTTTTACAGCATTTTTCATTTCTAGTATTTCCTTTTGATTTTTTCCTTTAGTAGCCATCTGTTCTTGCATGTTGTCCACCTTTTCCAAGGCCCTTAGCATATTAATCATAGTTATTTTAAATTGCTGTTCTGAAAATTCCAACATTCCTTCCACATCTGACTCTGGTTCTGATGCTTGCTCTGTCTCTACATGCTGTGTTTTTTTTTTTTTTTTCTCCTGGTCTTTTAATATGCCTTGGAATTTTTTTTGAAAGCTGGACAATGATATACTGAGTAAAAATAACTAAAGTAAATAGGCCTTTAGTGTGAAATTTTATGTTTATCTGGATGGGGGTTACGATATGTTTACTGTTTGCTGTATCTGTATGTGTCAGAGGCTAAAATTTTCTCTAATGTCTTTGTTTTTGTCTCTCATATGTATTTAGGTTTTGCAGTTCTTATAGTTGTATTCTCCTATTGTTATTCATGAGCCCTGTTGATGTGTTAGTAAGGCATGGAGGAAGGGATGTGTTCTATAGTCCTATGATTAGGTTTCAGTCTTTTATTAATCCTGTGCCCCCTTGGTTGTGAACTTCACAAGTGCTTCTCAGTTTTATTTTCTTTTGTTTTTTTCTCCTTTACGTGAGACAGGAAGGCTGGAGGGAACTAGACTTCAGTTTTCCTTTCCGCTAAGTTGGTTAGGCGTTGGTAAAATAGTTTCTCTTGAGGGCCAGCCTTGTTAAAAAGAAGAGAATGCCCTGTTCATTTTCCTGCCCCTACTGGAAGCACGAGGGGATTTTTCTCTGGTCTTCACTGGGCCTTTTGGAGTTCTTAACTCTCAAATTTGTCCACACTAAGCCTCTAGCTATTCTTCAATTACAGTTTAGGTTCTCCTACCCTGGCACTGGTTCTCAAAGAGGGTTCCACAGTGTAAGCTATGATTCTCTGTATCCGCCTGTCTGTCTCCCTAAGTTTGGGGACAGTAGTTTGTCCTGTAATCTGAGTTCTCTGATGGATCTAAGAGTTGTTGATTTTCAGTTTGTTCAATTTTTTCTCATTGTGAGGATGGGAATGAGAACTTCCAAGCTCCTTATTACATGCTTGGCCAGAAACCAGAAATCCTCCTTTAATCTTTACTTGAATATGTGCATCCACCTTTTTTATTACCTTTATCAATGATGACACAGATTTGTTCCTCTGTTCTTTTCACTTCATTTTATTGCATACATTCCCTGATGCAAAAAGTTATTTATTTTAGTACATATTAATTAATCCATTTTGTATCTGTCCATGGTCAGAAATAACTTTGCCTGTTCACCACATCTGGAATGAATATACTATTCTGTGTTATTTTTAAAATCAACCCTAAAAAAACCCATTTGGAATTTATCACAATGTGGTATATGTTGTAATTGTACATTGTTTTCCTTTTTTTAAAAAAAATGATTATTTATTTATTATTTATTTGTGGCTGTGTTGGGTCTTTGTTTCTGTGCGAGGGCTTTCTCTAGTTGCGGCAGGCGGGGGCTACTCTTCATCGTGATGTTTTCCATTTTGATATCTAGCAGTCCCTCAACTATTTACTAAAAAGTGGTTGATTCTTTCCTTATAGTTTTGTTGCTTCTGGTTTATCAGCTATTAAGTTCTTAAAATAGTGTGTGTCCACTGCTAGAATCTCTATTCTTAATCCAGTGCCATAAGGTTTTGATGATTGTTTCTTTGTAGAAGATTAAAATCTGACAGGTTATGTTTGCCATATTTACTTAAGAAAATATATACACTAGTATCCTTGCCTACTTATTCTTCCAGGTGAAGTTCACTATCAATCTTTCAAGTTATCTAAAGGATGCCATAGGGACTCTAGATTAATATATAGTTGTAATACAATTCAGATTAGTGTCTGTTTTGTTCTTGCTATATTTAGACTTTCTATCCAAGAGCATGATACTTCTTTGTTGATTTATGTCATTCTTTTTTTCCTCCTACTTGGATTTTATAAATTTTACAGTAATATTGTGTTTCAAGTGTATGTCTCTGTCATAAATAAATTATTGTATTTTCTAGTTCTATGATAGTACATGGGAATGCAGTTGTTTTTTGTCTATTTGCCTTATAATTTCTGAATTCATTTATTACCTTTAGTTATTTTTAGTTAATATTCTTAGAGTTGTATAGATATGTATTCATGCAATCCAAACATCAAAATATATTTCTTCCTTTCCTATATGCATTCTTCACTTTTTTCCTCTTAAAGTTTTCTTTTACCATGTTAAATATAATAGGCAACAGGAGGCATCATTATCTTCCTGTATTAAGGGGAATGAGATTTTGCTTCTTGGTTTTAATTTAAATTTTCTGTATCATGTCAAGAAACAAATTTTCCACCTGGAATATTTTTAAAATATTTTAATCTGGAATAAATATAAATTTAAAAAATCTGTTCTTGACATCTGTTGAGATAATTATGGCTTTTAAAATTTTATCTGTTAGTCTGATAAATGATGTTGACAATTTCCCTTGTGATATCAGTCTTGTGTTCTTGGAATAAACTCTCCTTATTTATAGTAGGCAAATCTTTCAATGTAATGCTATATTTCAGTTTCTTAAAGTTTATTTTGGTGTTTTACTCATATATTCCAAAGTGAAAGTGATCTATAAAATATGAGTGGTGTCTTTGTCAGGCCTGGCAGGCTCTTGTCCTTGAACTTCAGGGTGCTTCTCTAGCCATCTTATTTGTCACTCTTGAAAGCCTTTCTATCAGAGTGTTATCATATTTGAAGAATCTCTGAGGGAATTCCCTGGTGGTCTAGTGGTTAGGACTTGGCACTTTCACTTCAGGGGCCTGGGTTCGATTCCTGGTCGGGGAACTAAGATCCCGCGATCTATGTGGCACGGCCAAAAAAAAAAAAAAAAAGAAAGAAAGAATCTCTGAGATAAAACCGAAGAAATGCTAAGGGACAATAGCATATTATTGTTTCAATTTTAATTTCGCTGAATTTTTAAAACCCCTTTCCCCCTTTTCTTTAATAAATTATCTACTTACCAATATCTTTTGCCCTTTCATCTGTTGGGATTCAATTTTAATGATTTGAACAATCTCTTTATATATCAAGGCTATTTCTCCTTTGGAAAAATATTTATGGGAAATATTAGTTTGTGGTTTGCTTCACTTCCACTTCCTTCATCTGTCAACATGGTCTCATCTGACTGGTTTGTCCTCTTCCTCCTTCTTACCAGTCATGAGTGTTGCCCAAGTATGGTTTCTCCATTCTGTGTTCTTTCTCTCGTTTAACAATTCTCAAAGAGTGGTCTGTGCTTCCTGAGACCCTTTAACGGGGTCTGCAAAGTCAAAACTATTTTCATATTAGTATTAAGACTTTCTTTGCCTTTTTCATTGTCATTTTCTCATGAATATGCAGTGGAGTTTTCTAGAGGCTGTATGACAGGTGCTGATGTCATTGCTCTGGTGGCTAATGGAATATGTGTCCTCTTAAGGCAGACATTGAAAAAATTTGTGGGAATTCTCTGGTGTCCAGTGGTTAGGACTCTTGAGCTTCCACTGCAGGGGGCCCAGGTTCGAACCCTGGTCAGGTAACTAAGATCTCGCAAGCAGCATGGTGAGGCCAATAAATAAATAAATAAATAAAAGTAAGAATAAAAAATTTAAAAATTTTAAAAATTTAAAAAAAGATTTGCAAAATGCCTCTCACTAATTTTTTTTGGAAAATGTAGATTTTTTTCCCCAAAGTTAATGTTAACATATAATGGGATGAGTATTATTATATTTAAATACATTAACAAATATTCATTTTGAATATTTCTGGGTTTTGATTTCTAATTCAGTAAATATCTATAGATAGAACCCATATAAATAAAAGCTCTTTAGGTCCCTCAATAATTTTGAAGACTAAAGGGATCCTGAGACCAAAAAGTTTGAGAACTGCTGTTCTCGTACTGCCTGCCCTGAGTTCTGTTTTTTCTCATAACCCCTACTTGTCTGTGAGGATGACTCCCAGATGAAGACCACACTGTGAGAAGAAGCACTGTTATTTCCTCCTGGGACTTTTTACTTGAAATTTTGACAGGTAGAGAAGGTGCGCCTTGGGCTAAGGATGGGCCCAAACCTCTGAAATAAGGCACCTCAGTGACTACTGTCCATGACTTGCATTTCATTTCTGCATCTCAAAATAAAGTAACTAAAACTGGAATTGGAGTATAAACTAGATTATTTACTGAGCTCTCTCTTTGTGTCAGGCACTTAGGAACACAGATTTAAGGCACCCTGTCCTCAAGTAGCTCAAAGTATAGTGGGTAGAAAAAGGGTGATTTTATGTATGTGCCAGTTCTTATCACCTTCAATGTTATACTTAGGATTGACTTAATGTTCTTTCTTTTAAATGATAAGACAATACTCGTATCTTGGTAGGTTGTATAATGCCTCTCTTACTCTGTTTTCCTTTTGCATCCTCCCTTTTCCACATTTGTGGTATCTGGCATATGTTACGTACACGGAATGCCATGTGCAGGTCAACAGTTATCGTTCTTGAACCAAAATAAGAAATAGAAAAGTTTATTGCTTCTTTGTGCTTGTTAGCATTGGAATATGTGATATACTTTATATTTTTATTTGAAGGGTCATGTGTATCAGCCTGCCCATTGGTTTATACATTTGCTTTTGCCAAATGGGCTAGTTGAGATGGAGGTATTAATTTGTTTGTACCAACATGTGTTGCTGTCACTAGTTAAACAAGATGCTAGTATGCCATACCACAAATTAGCACCATCCCACCCCATCCCCACCTGGCTCTTTCAGTACAACTGTTGGGAATATGCACTCCTCCTCCTCCCCTTTTCCCCCTTCTTCCTCCATCCTAAATGACCTACATTGAAACTGGAAGTGGTGAACTGCCTTCCTAGCCTTTTCATCCTCTCTTCCAGTCTACTGCGGCCACACTTACCTCCTAAAACTATGTTTTTATCATGTTGCTCCTCAAAAACTACAGTGACTCCATTGGCTTCCCAACCATTTGCTCACATACAGCTACCCCGTCCTCTAGTCAAGCACAGATGCCAGCCTCATTCTCATCTCAAGCCTTTGGCCATTTTGCTTCCTGGTCCTCGAATACCTTCTTTCCTCCATGAAGCCTTCTCTAGCTTACAATCTCCCTTCCATTTTCTAAATGCCAATTTCACTTTTATTCTAACAGTTTAACACTTAGCTGTTGTATAATTACATTATGTGGAAGTTTCCTCCCCAACTAGATCATAAATTCCTTGAAAGCAGTGACAGGGTAACAAACGCTTTTTGTATCCTTAATCCTCTACCCTCATAGTGCAAGGCATAGATTTATTGAGTATTGGCTATATAAATATGTTGACTGGCTATTAACCATTCCTCCCCAACTAGAATCCTCCTCAGTAAGCATTTATTGAATACCTTCTCTGGAACAACACTAGAGTTGTTGTTCCACAACAACTACATTAACAAATATTCATTTTGAATATTTCTGGGTTTTGATTTCTAATTCAGTAAATATCTATAGATAGAACCCATATAAATAAAAGCTCACACAAAAATGAGACCACAAAATGAGACCACAAAAATGAGAAGGATATGGTGTAGTCACAAGACTCAAGTGGAAGAGATTATGCAATCAGCATAGATGTCTGAACAAAGGGGGTGTTGAGGGAAAGCCTGTTTGAGCTGGCCCTAGATGGACTGAAGGGAATTTCACCAGGCCAAAAAGAGGATGGGGACTGGATGGGATTTCAGAGAGAATATATGGCCTGAGCAAAGGTATGGAGGTGTAAAAGTACATGGCCTATGTGGAGTATAGCAAATCTATGGCAGGAGATAAGTCTGTCTGGGTAGATGGGATCTAGATTTGATAGGGCTCTGAATACCATACAAAGAAATGTAAACTTGACCCAAAAGGCAATGGGGAACCAGCTTATGATTTTAAGCAAGAAGGTGATAAAAGGCACTGAAAGTGTCAGCTGTGTAATGCAGATATCAACCAAACATTTTCCCCTGTTTGCCCTCCCCCCATAACCCTTCACTGTATGACAAGCCCTATAGTAATCCACTAGTTGGGATAATAAATCAAATCCTGTTACTTTGTTCCTGGTCTACCCTAAATTCTGGCTGACCTCAGGCTTGTGACCATCTAGAGGTTTGATTTATTCCAGATGTGCCATTCTCTGGACTGACATGTCATAGGGAAGCCCCAGAGTGTTATGGAAAGAGCAATAGGCTTGGAGTTCAACTAAATGCAGGATCAAATCTCAACTTTGAGGAACTTTAAACTATTTCCTCATTATTCTGCTGCTTTAACTTTTTGTCTGGAACTTTTTTATATCTGCAAAATAAAACCAAAGACTACCAGAATGGATTATCCACGGGCAAAATATCACTTTGAGTTTTACTGATTATGTTTTTTTTCTTTGTTGAACTCCAGTTTGTTGCATGTTTTGCTTGATCTGCTTGCTGCTTCTAATTTTCTTTTGTTGACCCTTTATTTCTATGTACTTATTAAAGAAGCACTTTATAACCCAAACACTGAACCAGATAGCTGTTCCATGAAATGTTTGAAATGAGGCAGCTCAATTTAGCTGGATTGTTCTGTGTCAGTGGGTTGCAGGAAGGAGTTTGTAAGGTCCTAATGGGGAAACGGAAGAGATTTCCAGCTTCTCCTTTGTTGAGTCTTCATCTTGTAGCGTCATTATTTTGTTTTAATGAATTCCCAGAACAATAGGTACACCTTCTGAAAATATGACTACAGGACATATTCCAAAGCCAAATATAAATTATTTTTGGACTCCCCATACTTTTTCTTCCTATGATTTGTGTGGCTAATGTAGAGTTGCTGGAACTGTGTATTTTAAATCATTTCCTGAATGAAGCACATAACCAGTGAAGAGAGAGGGAAAGGATCCTGCATCGTTTTGCAAATTTTCTTGCCTACTTTCAGTGCTAGTCACTGGAATTCACGGGCGTTGGATGAATTTAAACAGAAAGAAAATCTCTCAAGTTCTTCTCATCAGCTAAAATGGTGCTCGTTTTCTGTTAAGATTTCTAGAAACCTGGAATACCTACTTTTGAGATTGCTTTTATAGGTTTGTTGAACGTAGTAAATCCCAGAGTTAGACAAATATTAAGTGTAACTATTGACTCTGATGCCACCTATATTTAAAAGGGAAAGTTGATGTGAGGGGTGAGGGCAGGAAACATGCCTTGTTTGGATTTTGTTATTTGTGTTTAGGCTAATGTTATTTCTGCTTGTTTTTCATTTTCATCCTATTGAGTTTGAGGAAGCAACAGAAGTGTCAAATGGAATTCTTGGGAATTGAGGACTGGAGCTTGAGATAGAGATGAGGGCTAGAGATAGTAGATTTCCTTAAAGGATAAGATAAAGTAACTCAGAGTAAGGCAGGTAAGGATCTGTTATCTCAGTCAGATCGAGAGCAAAGTAGAGAGACTAATTTTTTTCTTAAATAAAGATTAAAGACACTTCTTCCTGGATGACAGGAGGGAAGACTGAGAGATTCAGAATTTCCTATGTGTCGTTGGTAATAGGAAAAACCCGCTAAGGATCCTGTGGTAGTCAGGTTAGACTCGGAAGCGGCGGCAGAGGCCGCTTTTGTCACCTTCTTGCTTAGAATCATAATTCAGAGGAATTCGTGTAAATGCATTTTTGCAGGTGTGCTCAGAGAAGGGGCATGAAGGAAGCAGGATAGAGCAGGAGGGAGTCTAGTGAGGATGAAGGATTGGCTGGCAGCGAGGGAGCTGGGCTGAAGATGCAAAGCATGGATTCTTAGTATCCTAGGAAACATTTGATCCACATAGGAAGGTTAGAGATTTTGTAGTTGAGGGAATGGTTTTATGATAGATAATTTTCTAAGTTATTAGTACCTCTGGGTAAATGACCCTACCTTCTCCACCTGACCATTATATCACCATGGAAGCATGGTAATGTTCCTGGAGAACCTGTTGTTTAGATTCATGTCTGCACAGAGTTCAAGCTATTGGTGTATACTAAAGAAGGTTGTTGAGAATGTGTTTCTTTTATTTATATTCATCCTTATCCATAAGTGAATGGCAGATTTCCCTTGGAATATCTGTTCTCTTGATTTCAGTCATCACCTTGATGTTGATAACTCCCAAGTCTTTGCCTCTCAATCTTCATTTCATCTGGCCTACCCAGCATCATTTCTGTATCTGTCCCACTATCCCACAATGCTTCATACATAATAGGTGGTTCATAAATGTCACTCATGCTGACCTTCTCCATCAGGCTGACCTCTTTATCATAAGTGAGATGTTGTGAAATTGAACACATGATTTGGAGCTTACCGTGTTTTAAAAACACTAACTGGGCAAGTTACTTAGTCTCTCTGAGCTTTGGTTTCCTCATCTGCACTAGGAGTGCTAATGCCACAGCTTAGGAACGCTGGAAAAATTAAGTGAAAGAGTTCACTTTAAGCACATGGCGCAGGGCCTGAAAATTAATTGAAGTCCTGGTAAATGTTGGTTCTTTCTCCTTTATGCTCAATGTTTAAAATATTTAATTTAACTGCTGTGATTGCAATTTTTTAGGCCTAACATTTAATTAATTAATTAACTATGGCTGTGCAGGGTTATTGTTGCAGTGCACGGGCTTCTCTAGTTGTGGCGCACAGGCTCTCCAGTTGCAGTATGTGGGATCTTAGTTCCGCGACCAGGGATCAAACCCGGGCCCCCTGCATTGGGAGCACAGAGTCTTAACCACTGGACCACCAGGGAAGTCCCCCTAAAGTTTAATTTAAAGTATTTGGTCTTTACCACATTCTCACACATAATTCTGATAACCCAGAGTAAGAAGTTTCTTAAAAGAGTATTATTTAGGGCTTCCCTGGTGGCGCAGTGGTTAAGAATCCGCCTGCCAATGCAGGGGACACGGGTTCAAGCCCTGGTCCGGGAAGATCCCACGTGCCGTGGAGCAACTAAGCCTGTGCGCCACAACTACTGAGCCTGTGCTCTAGAGCCCGTGAACCACAACTACCGGGCCTGCTTGCCACAACTACTGAAGCCCACGCACCTGAAGCCCATGCTCCACAACAAGAGAAGCCACTGCAATGAGAAGCCCGCGCACCACAACAAAGAGGCGCCCCCGCTCGCTGCAACTAGAGAAAGCCTGCACACAGCAACGAAGACCCAACGCAGCCAAAAATAAAATGAATGAATGAATGAATGAAATTTTTTAAAAAGAGTATTATTTGCCTAATCGAATAGAACTTTGTTGACTATGAAACTTGATGAAGATTTCATCAAAAACTGGGGTGGGGAGCTGCAGGGCTGGATAAAGTTGGCTGTAATGCTGTTTGTTTTTTTTTTAAAGAAGATCAATATACTAAGATTTTTTTGAATAAAATTTTATGATCTGAAGATTCCCACTTGGGATGTGGAAAGTGTTTCATCTTTAATATTAAATTCTTGAGCAGAGAACAACATTGAACAGCACAGTATGCCTCTTTTTCCCAGTATTTCTGTGCACCTATATTGTGTTAAGAACTCTGGGAGAGCCAGAGGCATAAAATAATATTTTTCCACTCCCAGATGGCTAGCACATTTCTCAATACTGCTGTCTAGTTTTTATTTCAAGTTTTTATTTACTTGTGAACTCCCATGAGTTTTGTATGCATGTCCTCATTTGATTTGCTTATTTGCAATGGTTCTCAAAAAACCGATATCAACTACATGGTAAGGGTAGCGGTATGTTATATCTGGAGGGTAACTGACTGTGCTAAGTAGTTTGTATGTCTATACTGTCAAAATAAGAGCACGAAAGAGGACATACGAATAAGTGGTAACCCAAAAGGTGAAAACTACCCAAATGTCCATCAACTGATAAATGGGTAAATAAAATGTGGTATATCCATACAATGGGTATTATTCAGTTCTAAAAAGGAATGTAGTACTGATACATGCTACAGCATGGATGAGCCTTGAAAAAATTATGAGAAGTGAAAGAAGCCAGACACAAAAGCCCACATCTTATATGATTACATTTATATGAAATATCCAGAATCAGCAAATCACAGACACAGAAAGAGAATAGAGGTTATAAGGGTCTGGGGTGGGAGGGAGATGGGAAGTTATGTTTACTGGGTAGTGAGTTTCTGTTTGAGATGATGAAAAATTTCTGGAAATGGATAGTGATGATTGCACATCATTGTAAATGTGCTAAATGCTACTGAATTGCCAGTTTAAAACGGTTTAAATGGTAAATTTTATGTTATGTGTATTTACCACAATAAAAAAAGAATAAGTGGTAAGGGGCTTGGAAGTCATTGTAATAAGCCTCCTGTTTTTTTTTTTCTGTGCAGGAGCCATGGATAACAGAGGCTTTCAGCAGGGGAGTTTCAATAGCTTCCAGAGCAGCTCCAGTGATGAGGACTTGATGGACATACCAGGGACAGCTATGGATTTCTCCATGAGAGATGATGTTCCTCCCTTAGATGGAGAAATAGAAGGTATCGTTACTGCTGATGACAATTTATCTTTTTAAAAATTATTTCCAATGTACATACAATAACATTTATTTATCTCCTGGCACACAGTCCTGTGAATTTTAACACATGCATAGATACTTGTAATAACCACCACCGACAGGATACAGAACAGTTCAACACCCCCAAAGAATTCCTTCTTATTACCCTTTGCAGTCAGACCTCCCCCACCCCCAAGCCCTGGTAACCACTGATTTGTTCTCTGTCCCATAGTTTTTCCTTTTTGAGAATGTCATATACATGGAGTCACATAGTTTCAACTTCTGAGACTGACTTCATTCACTGAGCTTAATGCCTTGGAGATTCATTTAATTGTTCATTCCTTTCTCTTGCTGAGTTGTATACCCCGGAGTGGGATCACTGGGTTGTGTGATAAACATATGCTGAACTTTGTAAGTAACTGCCAAACCATTTTCCAGAGTGGCTGTACCATTTTGCAACTGAACTAGCCATGTATGGTAGTTCTTCCACTTGTTCTGCTCTTAGTATTTTCAGTAATTTTAATTTTAACCATTCTAACAGCTATGTAGTGTTATCTCATCATGGTTTTAATTTCATTTCCCTAATGGTTTATGATGTTGAACATCATTTCATGTGCTTAATTTGCCAACCTTATATCCTCTTCGATGAAGTGTCTGTTCAAATCCTTTCCCCTTTTTATAATTGTTTTCTTATTATCTGGAATATATTTATAAAATGAGAATTCCCCTTATCTATTATTTGGTTATGTAGTAACGTCATTCTCTTCATTGGCTGCATACAATTTCATGGTATAGCTGTACCATAGTTTACTTAACCAAGCTTCTATTGATGCACATTTCAATTGCTTCCAATCTCTTGCTATTACGAACAGTGCCACAATGGACAACCATGTGCATGTGCGTGTGCGTGTGTGTGTGTGTGTGTGTGTGTATCTTTTAAGTGTATGAGAGCATTTCTGTAGCATGAGCGTGTAAGAGTGCTTATTACCCCTTTCACCAGCCTTGCTGGTGCTAAATATTATAATTCTTTTTTCATCTTTGCAATATGATAAATAAATAAATACATCCCTATTATTGTTTTAATTTTCACTTTTTAAAATTAATGACCTTGAGCATATTTTCATGTTTATTAACCATTTAAATTTCTTTTTCTGGGGAATTCCCTGGTGGTCCAGTGGTTAGGACTTTGCACTGTCACTGCGGAGGGCTCGAGTTCAATCCCTGGTCAGGGAACTAAAATCCCACAAGCTGCACGGTGTGGCCAAAAAAATTTTCTTTTTCTGGAAGTTTCCTGTTCATATGATGTTCCTGTTTTTCTAATGGGCTGATTATCTTTTCTTATTTTTTTATAAGAGCCCTTTATATTATTACTATTAATCTTTTGTCTAATGTAGGTTGAATATGTATATTTTCTATTTCTGGTTTGCCTTTGTTAACTTTGTTTTTTTAATCTACAAATATTTTAAAATTTTTGTATAGCTAGGTATATAACCCTTTTCTTTTATGACTTCTGAGTTTCTTGTTGTAATTAGAAAGGACTGTATCACTTTAAGATTAAATTTATATACTTTATTGTCTGGTTCTTTAAGTGATTGGGATTGCCATTCTCAAAGTGAAATCAGGGGACAAGAAACTACTATCAGAATTCATTATTTAGCAAATTTGTATTAAGGGCCTATGACATTACAGATACTTTGCTAGGTTCTGGGAATTAGCAAGGCTTTAAGGCACCATCCCTGCCTTCATGAAGTTGATTCTAGCTAGCCTAACAGACACATAAGTACTTATGATAGTACCTACCTCTTAAGAGTTGTTTTCAGGATTAAATGAGATAATAACATATAAAGTGCTTATGTACCCGGCATAGAGTTAATGCTCAATAAAATGTTAGCTATCATAATCATCATCATTATTATGTCTATTATAACCCTATATTGTAAGGACTTAGCAGAGGACGCATTCTGTGTGTGTGTGTGTGTGTGTGTGTGTGTGTGTAGGATTGGAAAAAATTTCACAGAAAAGGTGTGTTTGAGAAGGGCCTTGAAAGGTAAGTTATTTGGTAGGAGGAAGAGCATTTGAGGCAGAAAGCAAGCTTTTACAGAGGTAGCAACAGGCATAATATACAGAGGTATAAAAAGGCAGAATATAAGCCCAAATAAGTAAATTGGGGCCTGAATGTCATGCTAAGAAGTTTGAATTAACCTTATTGTCACTGTGAGGACAAAACTCCTTCACATACTCATTCAACAAATACTTTTCAAGCACCTGGTATGAACCAGGTACTGCTATAGGCACTGGGAATACAGTGGCAGGATTAACATAGATAAGATCCAATCTGATCTGGAATTTAGATCTAGTTGGGTAAATAAGCAGATTCCCTAGTTAATTACACATTGTGATAAGTACAAGGATGGAAATAAACTGAATGACAATAGATGATAACTGGGGAACACCACAGTAGTTGGAAAGGTCAGGGAAGGCTCCTCTGAGGGGAGGTGCCCAACTTGGGATGAATATACAGGTAAGAAAACCACAGGTTCAAAAGGATAACAAGAAATTTGCCTGGTAAAGGTACCTCAGGGCCGTGACAGTAGAAGAGAACCCCTGAATTGAAAGTTCATAAAAGAAAGGTATTCATGGTTTGGTATTTAGTGGGTTTTCCTATTTGCCTACTAATATAAAAGGGACATGTGTGTATCATGTCCATTATGAGTACTTACAACCATAGTGAGTCAGTCATACCAATTACTGGCTCTAGTGAAGTGGTCAGTTAGTTATCATCATTGCTTCTAATGAAAAGTGATTTCATATGGCATCTGTATGACCAAAGTAGTTTTTCTGTGTTCACGTTGCTCTCGGTAGGTGATTGGGGCAAGTATCCATTATTCCTATTTAATAAACTAGAAAACTGAGGCAGACAAGATTTTGACATTGCTTATGACTGTGGAATATAGTTTTACGTGAGTAGTCCTTCACCACTTTTCACTAGCCTTTACAGGAGAATTACTACTTGTGGTTTCCAAGGTCTGACCATATAAAAATGAGGCTGTTTTCCATGAGCCACACACGAAAATCAGTCCACTTACAATACTCCGTAGTGATATAATTTTCTTGCTTTGCTTTTTAATTGTTCTTATTTTATTTAATGTTTTCACATGGGATTTCCTAGTGAACACAACAACAACAGAAAAAAAAGGTCATAAAGTCCTTGATATTTGGTGGTGAAACTGTGCATAAAATATTACATTTTGTACCAAGCACAATGGCACGTACTAAAAAGATTAGTTAAAAGGAGCTTGAAAGGCAGTAGAAGTGGTCCTTGTTTTCCAGATGGCTGGAGGGATTGATTTATGAGTAATGAATAAATAAATTATGCATGGCATGGTTAAATGCATCTGAGGTAGTGTTATAGTAGTCTGTAAATTAGAAGAAACATAAACACAGAGATCTGAAAGAAGGGGAGGAGGAGGCAAATAGAAAAAGGGTTTGAGTAACAGGAAAAATTTCAGAGCTATTCTCATAGTCCATCTGTTCTCACTTGCCTGCCTCCGCAGCCTGGAACTCCTGGTCAGCAATTCAGCAATTCATTCATTTCTGGAACACCCAGATACGAACTGTGTTGTTTTGGTGATGTTCTTCGATTCTCTTTTCCCCCTCGCTTCCTTGTCTTTCTACCTAGCGTGCCTTGCTGCTACTCCCTGACTGTAGAATGAGGAGACATTCCTGGCAGAGAGAGCAGCACAGGTAAAGGCACACAGCAGCATGAGAGAGCGTCTTCTGCTCAAGAAACAGAGTCTGTGTGTCTGAGGCCTGAGACTCCAAGGGTGGGGATGGTGACAGTTGGAGCAGGATATAGGTTGGGAGATCTAGTTAGAAATCTAGGTGGGGTCCAGATTGTCTGCGCTTTTGGACCTTATCTTGTAACCAAGGAGTCACCAAATGATTGAAAAGCAGAGGAATGATGTGATCAGATTGGTGTTTTAGAGAATTTATGGCAATCTGGAAGATGGATTCAGGGGAAGAGTATGCTGGAGACTGGAAGACCAGTTAAACTGTTATTTTTGAACAATCTAGGCAAAAGAGCAAAGGCCTGAATTAAGGCAGCAGGAAATGGAGAGGGGGAAAGAATAAGTTCTGGAGAAGTTTCAGAGTGGGGATCAATAGGACCAATTAGACATGGAGAATAAACCAGAAGAGTCACTGATGACTTCAAAGCCCAGGTGCAGTATGAGCAGGCCATTTCCCCCTCACGTGTGAGAACGTGCCCAGACCACCCCTGCCAGCCTCAGCATAACCTCCTGATGTCCCAGGGAAGGGAAAAACTTTTAAAATGAAAAACATGACGGTACATGAAATCCACCATGGAAGCTGTGAAACAGTTCTGTTTGTTCTGCCCCGCTGTAAAAAAAGATCATAGTATTCCTTCAGAGAGAAACAGAAAACACCTTGGGCTTCAGCTCATGGAGAATCCTCCCTTCATCATCTCAGTTAGGCTCTCCCAAACTGACTCATTTGTGTGGATGGTGCCAGGAGGAGAAGGAAAGGGAATTTGGGAACCGTCACCCTCATAATATTCAAACTTCCGTATAACGCTTAGCCTAGGAGAATGGCAATTGTTATCGCTGCTTTTTGAGCTTGAAAAAAAGAAAAAGTAGCCCTTATCAAAAGCTCTGTGGGGCCATAAACCTCACCTGTTTTAATATGCTGACCCCATA
Source organism: Balaenoptera ricei (assembly GCF_028023285.1). NCBI lineage: Eukaryota > Metazoa > Chordata > Mammalia > Artiodactyla > Balaenopteridae > Balaenoptera > Balaenoptera ricei. The sequence continues at coordinate 45,074,254 of NC_082660.1, forward strand.
AAATGAGGCCTATGATGATGGTCCACAGGCTTTAAAGGCTTCCTTTAGGTTCCTTAATGGTAAAATACCTGGTCAGATTTCAGAATGTATGCCCTCTAATCTCTCCCCATTTATATATTTATATTTTTGTCTTAAGTATATGTTTTATTCAGGTCTACTGAGTTTTTACCTAATGTCCCATCCAGGACACCGCATTACATTTAGTTGTCATGTCTCCTCGGGCTCCTCTTGGCTGTGATGGTTTCTTAGACTTTCTTTGTATTTGGTGACCTTGACAGTTTTGAGGATTATTGGCCAGGTATTTGTAGAATGTTGCTAAGTTGGGATTTGTTTGATGTTTTTCTCATAATTGGACTGGGGCTTGGGGGAAGAAGACTAGAGGTAAAGTGTCATTCTTACCACATCATATCAAAGGTATATACCATCAATATGACTTATCACTGCTGATGTTCACCTTGATCACCTGGCTGAGGTAGTGTTTGTCAGTTTTCTCCACTGTGAAGTTACTCTTTTTTCATCCTTTCCATAATGTGTTCTTTGGAAGGAAGTCACTGCGTAGCTGACACTTAAGATTAAGGAAGTTATTCTCTACCTCCTTGAGGGTGAAGTATCTACAGACACTATTTGGAATTGTTCTTCATCGGAGATTTCTCTATTCTCTCTCAGTTATTTATTCAATCACTTATTTATATCAGTAGGGACTCATCTGTTTAATACTTTGGGCTATAATCCATTATTACTTTATTTTATTCCAATTTTTCCAACTTTGCATTTGGAGCTCTTTCAGTTGGCTCCGTCTCCCTTTGACATACCCCTGTCACTGTGCAGGTTTCTTGGGCACTTATTTACTTTCTGGTACTACAATATGCTCCAGGCCCATGTTATATATTTCCTGCCTCAGTCCTAGAATCAGCCATTTCTCCAAGGAGCCCTAGTTCCTTTCAGCGGAGATTGGTATTAGAAACCAAGATCTGGGCACGAGGTGTGCTTTTTTCTATTGGGGCGTTGTTGCTTCTAGGCCCTCTCAGTAAGGAAATATAAATATATGTGTGTACTGACCCACGTATTTACACATATCTGTAAATAGATAGATTATCTGTATGTAGCTATCTGCCTCTATATTAAGCTAAACTTGAGATCATACTGGTGTCTCTAATTGTAATCCGTTACCACATGGATCATTCTTGCCGCCTCCCCTTGCTTGTCTGTAACCTGCCCCTCCAGGTAGTGAGAAATGTGGCTCCCACCATTCACCATCCAATATTTAACTGTTCATTTCCAGTGTACGTGCATGGTTTCAAATTGTTAACCCGTACCCTCCGTGGGAAACTACTTTATCAACTCCAGTAAAGTGCTTATACAAAATTCTTTTGCCTTTAGTCTTACAAACTCCACTCATTTCCAGTTACTTGGGTCAGCATCTTTTTCCTTTACCCCTTTAGTGAGGCTGTTTCACAAATTTGTAATATAATTGGATTCTTTTGCCACATTCTGCATTCCATCCTGGGATTTTTTTTTTAATTGCATACATTAAGGTTCACTCTTTTTTTTTTTTTTAAATAAATAAATTTATTTATTTATTTATTTATTTGTTTGTTTGTTTGTTTTTGGCTGTGTTGGGTCTTCGTTTCTGTGCGAGGGCTTTCTCTAGTTGCGGCAAGCGGGGGCCACTCTTCATCACGGTGTGGGGGCCACTCTTCATCACGGTGCGCGGGCCTCTCACTATCGCGGCCTCTCCTGTTGCGGAGCACAGGCTCCAGATGCGCAGGCTCAGTAGTTGTGGCTCACAGGCCTAGTTGCTCCGCGGCATGTGGAATCTTCCCAGACCAGGGCTCGAACCCGTGTCCCCTGCATTAGCAGGCAGATTCTCAACCACTGCGCCACCAGGGAAGCCCAAGGTTCACTCTTTGTGCTGTAAATCTCTATAGATTTTGGCCAATGCATAGTGACCTGTATCCACTATTACAGTATCATGCAGAATAGTTTCACTGCCCTAAGAAATCCCCTGTGTCTTACCTATTCAGCGTCCTTTCTTCTGAGCCCCTGGCAACCATTGATCTGTTTTCATCTTTATAAATTTGTGTTTTCCAGAATGTCTTTATAAATGGAATCATACAGTACATAGACTTTTCAAATTGGCTTCCTTCACTTAGCAGTATGCATTTAAGGTTCTTCCATGTCTTTGTGTGGATTGATAGCTCATTCCTTTTCATCCCTAAATAATATTCCATTGTCCAGCTATACCACAGTTTGTCTATTCATTCACCTACCTACTATAGGACATCTTGGTTTCTTCCAACTTTTGGCAATTACGACTAAAGCTGCTATAAACATCTGTGTGTAGGTTTTCCTGTGGGCGTAAGTTTTCAAGTCAGTTGGGTAAATATATAGATGCAATTTCTGGATTATATGGTAAGACTATGTTTGGTTTTATAAGAAATTGCCCAACTGTCTTCTAAAGTGGCTGTACCACTTTGTATTCCCACCAGCAATGAATGCGAGTTCCTGTAATTCCACATCCTTGTGAGCAATTGGTATTGTCAGTGTTTTAGGTTTTAGCCATTCTAATAGGTGTGTAGTGGGATCTTGTTGTTAATTTGCATTACCCTAATGACAAATGATGTTGAGCATCTTTTCATTTGTTATTTGCCATCTGTATGTCTTCTTTGGTGATGTTTAGATCTTTTGATTTTAGCTCTTTCTTCTTTTCTAATATATACATTTAATATTATAAATTTCTAAGTACTGCTTTTTGCTGTATCCCACAAATTTTGTTATGTTGTATTTTCATTTTCATTTACTTCAAAATGTTTTAAAATTTGTCTTCAGACTTCTTTGACCCATGGGTTATTTGGAAGTATGTTGCTTAATTTCCAGGTATTTGGTCATTTTCCAGCTATTTTTCTGTTACTGGTTTCTAGTTTAATTCCCTTGTGTTAGGATTTATGTTAAACTGGCTAGGAGTTGGGCTTTGTTTAATGTTTGGTGTAATTATTGGTGCCAGGGGTTAAATTCCTGTAGTGTCCTTGTTTTTGTCTCCCCTCTTGATTTTGAGTTTCCTTAAGTACAATTCCTTGAAAGAGATTCTGTGTCTTGCAGCTGTAATCCACTGTTATTAAGATATGGGAGCCCCATTGGTATGGTTGTATGGTATGGGGGAGCAGCTTATTTTATAATCTTCTGATTAAATTGCAGTGTCTGTTGGACCTGTGTCTTGTGTCTTTGACCTTCACAAAGTGTAATCCGGTGGTATAGCTTTTTGTTCTCCCTGCCCCCTACTCCTGTCTCTGACCTCAGCATTCCCAGCCCATTTCCAGGAAGCCCAGACACCTACTGACTTTGCTTTTTTCCCTTAGGTGAGACTAAAAGGGTCGGGTTGGGGCTGGAGAGGGAAGAATGCCCTTCCCCCAACTGGGATAAGGCTCAGGCAAAGTATTTTCCCCTGGAGCATAGGCCTTTGTTACAGAGACAGGTCTGGCCTATTTCACTGTGATACCTCTTCACTTCTCCTCCTCAGAGCTAGGAGGACATGTTTCTTAGCTCTTCACTTTGAGAACCTGGTAGGGTTCCTGGAGATAAAACCCACCGAAGTACAGGCTCAGGAGTTCCTTACTCTCACACAAGTCCACACACAGCCTTCAGCAATTCGTCAAAGTTGCCATTTAAGTAGCCCTACCAGTTATGGTTCTAGCGGTTTCTACTCCAGGTAAGCAGATCTCTCTGTGTCTTTTTGGATAAGCCTGTCTCTTCAGATTTGGGGGTCAGAGTTTCCCTTGCAGCAATTCTCCGGTGGGTCCAAGAAAAGTTATTGATTTTTCAGTTTGTCTAGCTTTTTCTTGCTGTACGAATGGGAGCAACAACTTTTTTAATTTGTTTTTTTAATTGAAGTATAGTTAATTTATAATGTTGTATTAGTTTCAAGTGTACAGCAAGACAACTTCTGAGCTTTTTACTTGCCAGAGCTGAATCTGGAAGCTCCCCATTTATTTTCTAATTAGTGAGACCACTTTGGTCCCCTCTCAAAGGGAGAAAAAAATTAGAGGGCGTTTGGCCTCTAATAAATCCTGAGTGGATTATTATGAACCTCACCTTGTTCCAATTTAAGGCATTATGTGGTAGAGGAGAGGGTTGCTGTGATGTTTCAGGAGTGTGTGCTGGGTGTTTCCGGGGTCTGTGGCTAGCAGGTACTCCAGAGGTACTGTGGCCATGTTGGTATAGCTCTAGTTAGGCACAGACCGGAAGTGTTGGGTCCCAGGTTGTGCTCTACTTCACTGCTCAGCTGAATCTTAACTTTTCTAAGGATTGGTAGTACCATTTATTGATCTTGCCAGAAGGGTATTCTGTGATAACTATGCAATCAAAATACCATTTGGAATTCCTCAAAGCTAATGTCTTCTCAGAAGTCATTCAACACAATGTACGAATGACCCACAAATAATCATTGCTAAAATTATAGAGTATGAGAGCGGGAAAGGACCGTAAAAATCATACATGCTGATATGCCCTCATTTTTACAGATGGGGAACCTGAAACCTACAGAGGTTAAGGCAGTTGCCCAGGGTGACACAATTAGTGAGTTATGGAGCTAGGGTTGGAATCTGTATCTTCTCACTGCTGGACAATGGGTCTGATCACAAAGACTGACTTTCTTTCTTTCTTTCTTTCTTTCTTTCTTTATTTATGGCTGCGTTGGGTCTTCGTTGCAGTGCGCGGGCTTCTCATTGTGGTGGCTTCTCTTGTTGCGGAGCACGGGCTCTAGGCACGTGGGCTTCAGCAGTTGCGGCACGTGGGCTCAGTAGTTGTGGAATGCGGGCTCTAGAGCACAGGCTCAGTAGTTGTGGTGCATGGGCTTAGTTGCTCCACGGCATGTGGGATCTTCCCAGACCAGGGATGGAACCTGTGTCCCCTGCATTGGCAGGAGGATTCTTAACCACTGAGCCACCAGGGAAGTCCTCCCATTGACTTTCATGTAAAAATTCAGTAAGTCATCTTCCTCTTGGTGCTTTCCTCCTAGTGTTCTACAGAAACTGTCACCTGCTTTGTTTCTAAATACCCCAGTGGTCTGCCTCTCAGAATGGAAGTCTTCCCTTTGCAATGTCTCGTCTCTACTCTTCTAGCTGCATTATCATTATTTTTCTTTTTAGAAACACTTATATAACACATAAATACACCTCACTGTTAAAGATTCAAACAATACACATGTATATAAAATGTGAAAGTCTGCTCACTACTTCCCACTCCAGAGATAACCCTTCAAAATAACTCAGTTATGACCCTTTCACTTCTTTTTCTATCCAGTTAACACAGAGACACACACTTTAATTTTTTTTAAAAATCTACTTATTATTTTGTAACTTGCTTTTATCACATAGTAAGTTTGGGAGATTTTTCTATTTTAGTACACATCAGTCTACTTCTTTCCTTATGCTATTCCCCCATTACTGGACTCTTTCATTGTTTCCAGTGCTGCAGTGAATAGCATACATACATTGGTGTGCACAGGTACAAGTATTTCCTTAAGAGCAATTCCTAGATTATATATATGTGTGTGTGTGTGTGTGTGTGTTTAACTGTTGTTTTTTGTTGTTGTTGTTCATGACATCACACTATTCCCATGAATCCAAGAAGAATCTCCTACTTGGTATTTCCTCTCTTGAAGTTTTTTCCCTGCCAAAGAATAGTTGCTAATCTTTTGTCCCCAACTTCCTTTTGGAGATTAACAGAGAGAAACCAATGCAGACTCAATATAGAAGAACTGGAGAAATGCTGCTTCTAAAATAATAAGCACAAGTAGTTACACAGGATCTTGCTAGCCAAAGGGTTTCTCAATACTCTGGTATGGAATGTGCATTTTAGAGCAGGGTCTCCCTACCCATTACATTTACCAGTCTTCTTGTCAGTCCCTTTTATGTATAAATTTGAGAAGGAAGGAATGAAGAGCAAGTAACGGAGCAGAGGGCTATTTTCTTTATATGGACAACCCTCTCAGCGACATTGTCAAACCTATCCCCTCTACTTCTATTTCTACATTGATTTTGTACGGTGGGGGTCTGCAGATACCAAGCCATACTCCTCAAGCTATTTTTCCTAACACTGGTAACTCTGGCAGTTAGCACCGTGGCTCCACTGGTAATGAAAGTGATTTGGGTGGGGAACTTCCACATTAGAGCAGATGCTGGGAATAGAAGGCATAAAAGGTACACTGTCAAGCAAATGTCTGCAACCCAGTGGGGGCAGAGCTGTATCCAGTGGGAACCAAGGAGTCTGAAGGTGTTATAAGAATCTAGATTCACGCTAATCTCGAAAGCCTTTTCCCTATCCCTGTCTCCCATGCCCCACCTTCCTATATACTTCTCATGGCCCTCAAACTTCATTTTAATAGTACATATCATAGATTTATTATTGTTTTTGCAGTTCCGTTACCCACCTCTCTCACCACCTCTCTTATTGTCTAGCTCAGCAGAGCTGGGATAGAGAGTTTCCTCTTTGTTGTCCTTCCTGCCTCTTAGACAGCTTCACATTTTAACGTGCTGTGAGCAGGAACCAAGCAGTCAGTCCTTAAATGAAATGGGTGCAGGGTGACAGTCAAAACAACACAGGCACTGACCCGTCAGATTGGATGTCAGATATAGCTCCGGGTACTGTTCTGGAACCTCCTGGTGTTCCAGCTGCTGCATCATGGGAAAGTTCAGGAGCCTCCGGGGGATGGTGGTGGGGGAGGAGAGTCCTTGGGAAAGAGTAGTTATTTATCTACAGCCACAGGTATTTCACTATTTAACAACCAGTATGGCTGTACAGATGCGTATCAATGGAATAGTCGCCCTGAATAAGTGTCCCGGGGCCAAACTAAGATAGTATATTAAAACATAACATGGTCCTGTGACATTCTCCAGGGCTTACATAGGAGGACATTTGCTTTTCTGGGGAATTCCGTGGCGGTCCAGTGGTCCCGACTCCATGCTTTCATTGCTGTGGGCCTGGGTTCAATCCTGTAAGCCGCAGGGCGGTGTGGCCAGGGGAAAAAAAAAAGCATTTGCTTTTCAGCCACTGGGTTTCGGTAAGTGGGGAAGCAAAATGGAGGCACAAGTTGATAGATAGAAGGGTCCTAAAAATGTTGGCTAATTATTGGGGCTTCAACTGTAATGTATTCTGAAACGTAGAGGTGAATGAAATGTGAAAGGGTTCATGGCTTATTGGGAGATCTGGAATGGATGAGCCAATACAAGAAGGGAAAAGGATGCAGGTATGGAAGTGAGAAGTGGCTCATAATAGACCCTTAGTACTTGCTGTTGAATGAAGGTACAGTTTAAAAGATTGCAGGATGAATATCTGTTGATGTGTGCTAGGTCGAGTGTTGACTTTTTTGTATACGTGCTTTTAGCCTTGCAAAAATACAATATATCCCTGTAAAAACTGAAATACATTCTAAAAATGGAACTATTTTCAAGTCCTGTGATACGTACCAATAGCCCTGCTCCATTTCTTTGAGTGCTTATTTCTTTCTTTAGGCTGCTGCCAATAAGTGAGCCCTCATGCAGCTGTGGTTATCACTAAAGCAGTACTTCAGGGTGCATAAGGTTTCCTTCTATCCTCTTTCCCCTTGTGTCTTTGTTAGTGTTTAACTAATTCACTTAATCAGTTACTGTTCAGTTCCCCAGGGAAATGTCTAATGGAATATTGGTTAGGGATTGAAATAAACATTATTCTCAAATTGGAGTTTCTTTTCTTGTATTTTAAGGGGTTTTCCTGTTTTAAGCATCATGTGATTTTTAGAAAAAAATTAGAAAGTGGTTTCCATAAAGGAAAATGAGCTAAATACATTCATTTATATGCCTCCTCATTCAAGCAGTGTGCTTTTAAAAACCCATTAATTAAGTTTTTAGACCTAAGTGTAACTTACCGGGAAAGCTGTTTCAAGGTTGACTTATTTTTCTGACTTGTTTTTTGTACATTTTTTCCCAGACTCAAGCAATCCAGATTAGCTTTCGGGGGACTGTTATCATTTAAGAGCTAGATGTACTTTAACCTGAATCATTTTCCTGCTAGAGCATTAAATCATTTTAAATATAACTTACTTTGAAGGGCACACTATGCCTTCAAAACTTACCTTTTACTTTTTTTTTTTGTATAGAGGCAGGAATCTAGAGTTGCCTAATAAGCACCCCAATCTGATATTTAGGGTCGTTGTTTAATTTTACTCTTCTTCCCTTGGTAGAGTATTTACACACCAGAAGCTTAAATCTTTTATTGTAATTACCATTTTTTAAATTGAAGTATAGTTGTTTTACAGTGTTTCAGGTTGTACAGCAAAGTGATTCATATATATATGTGTGTGTATATATATAATATATATATATTCTTTTTCAGATTTTTTTCCATTATAGGTTATAACAAGATATTGACTGTAGTTCCCTGTGCTATACAGTAGGTCCTTATTTATCTAAAGAAGCTTAACTATTAATACACTGTTTTTTGAAAAGCCTTTTGCATTTTACTACTTTCTTTGTACCTCAGTAGTTGGTCCTGAATGGAATAATCTCTACTGCCATTCTTGACAACTTAGTTTTATGGCGTTAATATTTCTTTCTACTAAGTAATAAAAATGCTAAGAAAAGAAACCAATTGGATGTGGAATAAGACCCACAGCTTAAGCTGTTTGTCATCAAGTCAGATATAGATACCTCTGTGAAAGAGTGCAAACAGTTTCATCCCTCTCATTGGTAAAACCTTAAAAAATTAGTAGTATCGTTGTCATCATCCTTATTATACATTTAAAAATATTTTTTTCCAAAGTGGTTGGAAAAATATTTCAAAATCTTTTTTTTTAAAACAACACTGCTCTCTTTTTTAAAACTTTACTTATTTAAAAAAATAAAATATTTTTTTCCAATTCTGAAAATTACAATGAATATCTTATAATTCCTAGTCCATACTTGTGCCAAATGCTCATTAAGTGGTCTTCCTATGTTGAAAGTTTTAAAAACATTGTTGTACAAGCCACTAACGTGTTAGAAACAGAAAATGATCTGATCAGATCTGTGTTCCACAAAGATAACTCTGTTTGTCCCCAAATATTAACTTTATCATTGCGGTTTTATCATAGGATGCATTAAAAATTGGTAAGCATTTCTTTCTCTTATTTCCATAATAATATGTTGACCTGGCAGTCTGTATAAAGAAACATGTGCTAGAGATTACAAATTTGGCAGAGAAGGGAATAGAGGGGTAGAAAAGAGTAAAAGAAATATAATGTCAAGTTCTGAATACCAGTGCCTCATTTCTTTTTTTTTTTAAATTAAAGTATAGTTGATTTACAGTGTTGTGTTAGTTTCTGGTGTACAGCAAAGTGATTCATATATATTTTGGGGGGGATGGGAGAGAAATTTACTACATTCACCAAGTTAAAGGACAAGAACATACTGTAAACACAACTTAAAACAATTTAGAATCATAAGCAAAAAGTGAGGTAGACTGACTACTAAAATTCACCAAATTTTGGTTAAGAAAATTTTACAGTAATGAAGTAACACAGGTGCCTCCTTTTCTAAAAAAATCACAAAAAGCAATTGCATAAATTATAGCCAAAAAATTGAATACAACAATTCTCATTGTAATTTTAGTGTGTGTGTGTGTATATATATGTGTGTGTGTGTGTGTGTGTGTGTGTGTATATTCCTTTTCAGATTCTTTTCCCTTATAGATTATTACAAAATATTGAGTATAGTTCCCTGTGCTACACAGTAGGTCCGTGTTGGTTATCTATTTTATATATAGTAATATGTATCTGCTAATCCCAAACTCCTAATTTATCCCCCTCTCCTTCCCCTTTAGTAACCATACGTTTGTTTTCTATGTCTGTGAGTCTGTTTTAATTTTGTAAATAAATTCATGTGTATCATTTTTTAGATTCCACATATAAGTGATATCATATGCTATTTGTCTTTCTCTGAGTTACTTCACTTAGTATGATAATCTCTAGGTCCACCCACGTTGCTACGAGTCCAGTGCCTCATTTCTTAATCTGAATTGTAATTAAATCTCATTTTAGTATGAGGACTGTGTCATGGCTATCAGCCCTCTAGTTTTCAAAAGAGGTAAATTTACATGGAATAAAAAAGTTCCTCCCCTAGAAGCACTGATGGAGTATTTGAAAAACACATGAACTTTCATCAAAAGTTATTGACATGGTAGTGGTTATGCAATCCAATCACTGTACATTGAAGAACTACATACTTTTTAAGTACCAAAAAAGATAGTATCTTAAAGTATAAAATAATCTAAAAAGATAATGTAAATCTTATTAAAGTAAGTTAATTCTGTAGTGGTCTTCAGATACTATAGGCAGAATCCTATTGAGTAAAGAATAACTTTGAAGGAGGCTTGTGAGGTTGGCCCCGTCATCCTCTCTAAGTAAGATATACATACTTTTCTAAAAGTGTAATTGTATAAGACAGTCACACTTGGGCCATAGGTTTTGCTTTTTAAGCTTTTTAGTTCTTTGCCACAATACTCTCCATTGCCACTTCATTTTACTTCTCATTAGTGCTAGGTTAGTTCATCAAGAGACCGAGATGTCATCATAGTGATGGACGGACCAAAAGCATACAGGTTCCATGAAGCGCCTCACATTTCCTAAGGTTTTGTTGTACTGACGTTTCAGGATGAATTGGGCCTTAAGAACTGATGAGAGTAATCACAACATTTTAAAGCCCTACATTCAGGCCTGATTATTGGAGCACACTGACTAGATTAATGTTCAACAGTGGCTGTCCTGTGGATTCACGTAGGGAGTTTGGAGATGGCAGTTTTTTTCTTTTCTTGTTTCCAGTTCTATTGAGAAATAATTGACATACATCACTGTATAAGTTTAAGGCATACAGCAGGATGCTTTGATTTACATATATTGTGAAATGATTACCACAGTAGGTTCAGCTAACATCCATCTTCTCATATAGATACAATAAAAGGAAAAGAAAGAAGAAAAGAAAAAAGGAAAAAGTTTTCTTCTTGTGATGAGAACTCTTAGGATTTACTCTCTTAACAACTTTCCCATATATCATACAGCAGTCGTAGGTATAGTGAGAGATGGCAATTTCATTCTTCTTTACTGGACTGGCCTTACTGCACAATTTATTAAAACCTGCTTAAAAATAGCCTTCGGAATAAGACAAGAGAAGGGAAAGCCTGTGAAACAATGCAACTGTGGTAGTGAATTAATTTTCATGGCTGAAATAGCTACTTTTACTCAGGTTGGATTAATGAGATCAGACTTGATGTTGTTTTCTAGGTAGAGCACTACCACTAACACACCTTATTTTCTTGACTGCTTTCTGAGTTTTCAAAGTTACTAGGTGGTATTAAAGAACTGACTTTGTATAGTAAGTTCATATGTGGTTCAGTTTTTCATAATTTTCTCTATGATGTGTGCATAGAAAGACATAAAACATGTGTGTACAGTTTAAATAATAATTATAATGTGAATTCTCAGGTAACCCCTGCCCAGATTAAGAAAAATTGCCAGCCTTCCAGAAGCCCCACCCTCACCATGTGCTCCATCCAGATGGCGACCCCCTCTCTCCTCTGGTTTTACTTCTGGCTTTATTGTCTTTACTTTTGTCATTTTCTTGCTTCTCTTTGTAATGTAGTCACTTACATTTGTGTCCTAAAACGATATACTTTAGGTTTGGCTGACTTAGAACTTACATGAATAGAATCATGTTATGTGCTCTCTTGTGTCCGGCATCTGTCACTCATTTCACTTATTTAGCTCCTTACGTTTGTGAGATTTTATCTGTGTTATTGGTATCCAGTGCCTTGTTTTAAAAAACCTTTCTATATTTGCCTGTCTCCCCTGCCTCGTTTTTTTTTTTTTAAACTTAGAGTCCCTGTAACTCTAAATGCTTTCCGATATTTCTACTTTGCCTTCATAGATTTTCTGCTAAATGAGGTCTGAAAACTAAAACTTTCTGGATCCCAGTTTTCTGAACTGACCTGACTGCCCCAAGTTTGATGACATTTGTTTAGATGAGACTACATCTTTAAGGCTTCTGTGCTCGGTTAAAAATCTTCCTTTCTCCAAGGCTGGTCCAAGGGTCTGGTCACGTGATTCCAGCAGTGACATCACATTCTGACCGCCAGGGAACACTGGTGGTTCTTTAGGTGGCGTTTGTTCCTGTGAAAGGCAGAGAATGCAGCAAGTGCCCTTCTAAAGCAGTTCAGACCGGGGCTCCTTCTGTAAAAGCTTCTCAACCTAAATGAGCAAATGCGGGCTGCCAAGGTTATTTCTTCCTTGAGGCAGAAAAAAAGAAAGCTGTGATTGAAGGTAAGCAGACTTGAGCCTGGCCAAGGACCGAAGCGTGACCCCAGGGAAAAGGGGATCTGGAGAATCACAAGCAGTCTGTTGTCGGATTCTAATCACTGCCTGCTCTTTTAGAGCTGCCTGACAATTTGCATTTATAATAGGAGACTATCTACAAAGAAGGGTGATGCAGTGCTCATGTTACCTAGTGATGTAATAGGATTTTTTCTTTCCTGTTAGGAAGCTTGTGGCAGATCTTCATTTCGTCTTAATATTCTTCGAGCTGGGGGCCTCATTTGATATATAGTGTAACGTTAGGTAACTATTGGGTGCTTTTAAAAATCAGTTTCACAAAATCCTTTGAAAATTTCTCCTGAAAGGAGCACACTTAAACCAGACCAAATTCAATTGAAGCATTAACCTGCTTTAAAAAGTCAGTTTCTAGTTGGTTGGTGTCCTGTGTTCATGTCAGCATTTGTCTTGAGAATTGAAACAGCTTGGTTCCCCCCTGCCCCACATACTTTAGTCTCTTTCTGCCCTCATTTCCCGGCTGGCTGTTTCCCTCCAAGCTCTCAAACCACACACCAGCATTAATCTTTATCAGTATGCCACTGACATGATAGGAAATGCTGGGCTGGTGATTCAGCAGCCAACCATTTTAAGGCCAGGTATGCTTGAAGATATGGAAAGGACTTTGGTTAGGGGTTTTAAGATTAACTTGTTCATCTCCTCCACTCCACCCCCACCCCACCCCCACCCTTACTATGATTTGGATTCTGCAGAGCTTTTCCTTTCATATGTGTGTGTTGCTTGTGAAAGGTACGCTGAACTAGGTATTCAGGAGACTTAGACTTTGTAAACCAGGTGCAACTTGGGTGTTAATTCAAACTTATCCTTTGAGGGTGCTCAAGTTGTCTATTAGGAGTTTAGAGTGAAGGTGGGGGTATGGATGGGGGAAGAGGGGGTCAGCTCAGGCCCACTTTGGCCTTCTCCACAGAGGGATTCATCACCAAACAGTCTCGATAGAACTTTGTCCCTGCCAAGGTTGATGCTGCCAATGTGAGCTGTGGCTGGTTGAGTTCATTGATGGCATTACTCTGCATTTTTCCTCATTGTGCATTTGCATGCATTCCTGAATACGGTTTTACATTTTGTGTTTAATAGTGAAATCTTGTTCCACCAGAGGATTGTGGAAATATTTTGAAGAAGTTTGTTAAGCAATACTAAGGAACCTTGTGTAAGTGCAACTTCTGAGTTTGAATACTCCTCCCTCATCCCAACTGTTCATCAAACAAACTTGGGTTCAGCTGATACTTTTGGGTCGTGGCTATGTGCTAGACACTGGAGAAGGCAATGGTAAATCAGATAATAGGGCTACCCTCAAAGAGCTTATAGTCTAGAAAAGAAAGTAAAGCATTTGCTTAAGTAATTGTAGTAGAAGTGCTAAAAACGAAGCAGGTGAAGGACTGTGATTGTTGGCCAAAAGGATATGTTTCTTCCAGTTGAAGGATCAGGGAGGGACATGTCATCTCTGAGCCATGCACTTTGCTTTAAATCTCTACTTGGAAATCTTAGACTGTCCTGGCATACTCAGTAAAAGTTTCCACAAACCCATGGCATCAGGAATCAAAGTCTTATATCTATGGAAGGGAAATACGTACATTCCAGCCAGCTTAACTCTAGAAGAGACCTACATGCTTTGTTTGGAGTCCCCACTCAGGCAAAAGCCACCTCTGAGGATGGAATTACTGCCTTATAAATGTAAAATGGTTTCTGACTTGATTTGTCTGCAAAGACCTTTGACCCTTTTGTCTTCATCCTAGAACAGAAACTGAAATACCTAAGCTGCTCCAAGCTCCTGTTTTCTGTTTCACAAATCCTTTCCCACTGAACTTCAACCCCTGTCAATTCTCCCTTTGTACTGTGGCTCTCATACGTCCCTTTCCATTCACACTGCCTCGAGATGCTCATCGTTTTGTGCCTAAGCCACAGAAACTTCTGAATGTGATGGATGTTCCGACAAGGTGATTATTCTGCTTTATCAGCACACCCTAACAGTAGTCAAATGATAGTTTAAGGGCTCACCTCTTGGTGCTCAGAAAAGAGGTATTAAAAATGTCCAGAGTGTCTGAAGTACTAATGTCTGTTTTCTGTTCAATCCAGAGGACAAGTCATACAATGGTGGAGGAATAGGTTCTTCAAATAGGATGATGGACTTCTTGGAGGAGCCAATCCCTGGTGTGGGGACCTATGATGATTTCAATACAATTGATTGGGTGAGAGAGAAGTCTCGAGACCGGGATAGGCACCGAGAGGTAAGACGAAAGATGCTTTGTGAGTGAGTGTTAGGAAACATCAGGAGAAGAAGTTGAAGATATAGATTCTTTATATGTATTCTTTCCCTCAACCCTGGATGTGGCTGAATCTGTTTTCTGTTGGACATGTAGGGTTTTATTTTTAATATATTTTTATTTTTAAGGTATCTTGTATATGATTTTGAAAAGAATTTATATTTAATGATGATTTCTCTCCCGATAGTAAGTGGTTGAAAAGGATCCTTGGGTATAAATGCCTGTGCAGATAGGTGAAAACAAAGTTGGTGGGAGGAATCAAATTAAATTTCAAAGATCTTCCTTCCCCATCTCATCTCTCCTTTATGGTTTTCCCTTGAAGCAGGATTTTTACACCTAAGAAAAGTAAAAGGGCTCTTTTTAAAGGAATAAAAGAAAAATAATCTCAGAGCTGTAGTGTTTACTGAAGCTTACAGGGTAAACCTGTGATTATAGCTCTTGTACAACCATAAAACCAAAGCAAATTTATGCATTCAACTCACACAAAACCACAAGACCAATCAAATTCAAATCAACGACATTAATATGATAGGTGATAGATGGTACTTATAGCTATGGCCCA
This sequence comes from Balaenoptera ricei, assembly GCF_028023285.1. Lineage (NCBI taxonomy): Eukaryota > Metazoa > Chordata > Mammalia > Artiodactyla > Balaenopteridae > Balaenoptera > Balaenoptera ricei. The sequence goes on from NC_082660.1 coordinate 45,089,465, forward strand.
GTTTGTTTTGAATATGACAAGAGAATCTCCCTACTTTTCTCTTTTCAAAGTACTGTGAAAACTTCTCAGAGCAGTCCGCCAAGGTCATTTGCCTTTAACTTATTGCTGTGTATCATTTAAATCAGGGAATCACAATTTCTAGTTTGTGTCAGGAGCACATAGAGAGCTTATTCAAAAGGTAGGGCCCCAGCCCCAGTCATCCTGATTCAGTAGGGAACATTTCTTCAGCCAACAGTAAGTATGATTATTTTTTCTTTCTTACTATTTCTGCTTTGATTCCAAATTTAAAATTCGATTTTTACGTTGACTCCATTCTCTCCTGAATTCATGACTTCCTCCTCTCAGACCTGAGTGAATCTCCTGAGCTGTCAGGTTCAGATCACTTTTCATTCCTTTCCCAGCTCCTGACTGGCTTTCTCAAGACCACCTAAACCCAGGAGTCAGGTTGTCCCCGGTACAGATTTTGAGAAATTTCTTTGTAGTCCTTGGATTTGTCATAATCCCATAGAGTTTTCTTCTCCTAACTCAAAAAGGTGATCTCTATAAAACATTCTGTTTTTTATAAGATTCCTGCTATTTGGGAACATACACACATATTCTTTCTGTTATATCAATTCATCAGGCAGCCTTTAAAATATAGAATCTTACGGCTTTAGAATTTTTGCTATCTGTATTCAGAGTTCAGTTTGTCACCATTTGCTTATTCAACATGTTACTCAGATTGTGAAAGCCACCTGTGGTATGACAAGGGCACATTTCCCGTTATATCAAAATGGTTGCATCTGAGACACATTATATCAGCTAATAATAATTCAAAATCAATTAAAATGTGTTTATCAAATGTTCAAAAGTGACCTTTTTTTAGCATTAACTGTTCATCATCTGAATGGAAACACTGTCATAGGGAAAATTGTCACCTCATCTACTTTCAGCACTTAAATTGGAAACTTAAAGTCATAAGTCAAAATGTAATTTTAAACTGCTTTTAAAATTTTATAATAATTTATTACTTGTGATGTTGCTGCAGATCAAGATGGGGTAGCTAACTTACAGTTTCAAAGATAAGAAATAGAGGTACAGAGAAGGGGGAAGTACTAATGACAAAGCTGTTAGAATGCTTGGTTTTGAAGTGTGGGCACTGAAGGCTTAAATTGACAAGGCTAGGACCTAAAAGGTAAAAGTTTCTGCACCTCTTGAAAGCTGCAGATATTCCCAGCAGGTTTTTGAAAATGGAAGAGATCATCCCTGATATCATTTAGCATCTGTGATCACTGTACAGTAAGAGGTTTGTGGTATCAGGTCTTGGAATTTGCCTGACCTGAAGCACAGCCCCAGGTAGAAAGCCACAAATTGTACTTTTAGCCCCTCAAATAAGCCCATGTTGGTTTATTCTTTGAAAAACAATCAAACTATTTGCTGTGAGTCAAGAGACCATCTTTGGACTATCTGATGTGCAGGCTAGAAAGAGACCGCTGCAATAAGCAAAACAGACTGATGTTATAAGAATTTAGCAGCTAATAGGGAAGTCCTGAAGAAGGTACTTGCAGGCATTGCAATACTGGAGATGAAGGTGGGGTTCAGTAAGACAGGGTTCAATAAAGCTCAAAGTTCGCAGTGGCGTTGGTTCAGCCAAAGATTTGAGTAGTAACTCTAAATTGGACTCTATTCCCAATGAATAGGTTTGTCTTTGTGTTTCTTTATTGCACATTTTGAGGTAAAAAAGCAAGAGTGTGTATAGAATGTATCAACGTTTTCTCATTTCTCCCTAGATTACCAATAAAAGCAAAGAGTCAACATGGGCCTTAATTCACAGTGTGAGCGATGCTTTTTCTGGCTGGTTGTTGATGCTACTTATTGGGCTTTTATCAGGTATGGTAAACCATGTTAGCTTTCTAAACAAATCTCCTAAAATTGTGGTGTGCCCCTCTCCCAAGTCATGGACTGAATTGAATGCTGTGCTTTACTGTTTTTCTACATGAACGGAATTGCTTGTGGACCTTTGGGAAGCTTGATGTCCCCGTCTATAAAGAGGTACTAATACCTCATCTCCTTCCTTAAACAAATGAGGTTAAATGAGGAAATGCATTTAAGTGCATTTGTATGCTATAAAATATTGTATCCATTTTAAGGTGCTGTTAGTACTGCCTTTTGGTGCTTGTCTTGAGGAAGAACCTTTCTATTAGAGACAGGGTTTTTTTTTGGTTTTGTTTTTGTTTTTTTGCCGTGCCTCGTGGCTTGCAGGATCTGATCCCCAACCAGGGATTGAACCCGTGCCCTAGCAGTGAAAGCACTGAGTTCTAACCACTGGACAGCCAGGGAATTCCCTTTTTTTTTTTTTTTAACATATTAGTAAGCATGGGGTTTAGGAAAGAACATGTAGAAGAGGACTTCCTGAGAGATTTTTGTAGCTATTTCTTAAATATCTACTCTCTCATTTGGAAGTAAAGAAAATCATGTAAGATATGGCTCATACCCTTAAGGGGCCTAAATTCTTACTCTTTCATGGTGGCCGAGGACTGGGATGGTACCACGTTTTCCTATCTTCTCCATCAACCTCCTAAGCCACTCCAAATAATATATAATCTTGGGCTTCCCTGGTGGCGCAGTGGTTGAGAATCTGCCTGCTAATGCAGGGGACACGGGTTCGAGCCCTGGTCTGGGAGGATCCCGCATGCCGCGGAGCAGCTAGGCCCGTGAGCCACAAATACTGAGCCTGCGCATCTGGAGCCTGTGCTCCGCAACAAGAGAGGCTGCGATAGTGAGAGGTCCGCGCACCGCGATGAAGAGTGGCCCCCACTTGCCGCAACTAGAGAAAGCCCTCGCACAGAAACGAAGACCCAGCACAACCATAAATAAATAAATAAAAATAAATAAATAAATTTTAAAAAGCCAGACTCTTAGATCTTTTAAAATATATATATATATATATAATCTTAACCAGGAATAGTACACTTGCTATGCAATACAGCTTTAAAGCAGATTCCCAAGCAGGCTTCCCGTCCCATGGGGGAAGCAGATAGCCAAGAATACCAGGCAGAGATGCTGAGACTTATATCCTTGTGGCATTAGAAGATGGGCCTAGGAAGATTTAGAATATTGAGCTAAAATAAAAGGTGGGAAATTGGATGGCGGTTGGGATGGAATGGTAGTTAATAGCACAGGCTCTAGTTTATGGCTACCTGGATTTGAATCCCAGCCCCACCACTTGCTAGTTTTGTGACTTCAGGCAAGTTTCTTAACCCTTGGAGGCTTTAGTTTACTGACTTGTAAAATGGGGATAATCAGAGTACCTATATTACAAGTTTGTTGCGAGAATTGAATGAAATACGGCGATACAGCACTCAACACAGTGCCCAGTTGTTCACAATGCTGCTGTTACTTAGAGATAATTCATGAGCCATGGAGTATAAAATGATCGCGGCAAATGAGAAATGGTTCATCCATAGCAGAGTTTTCAAAGATTATCTGGGCCAGGGGTCAGCAAGCCTTTTCTGTAAAGGGCCAGATAGTAAATATTTTAGGATTTGTGGGCCAAATGGTCTGTATAGCAAGAACGTAGCCATAGAAAGTAGGAAAATAAACGAGCTGGAATGTGACCAAGAAAAACTCTATTTAAAAACACAGAGGCAGATTTGACCCTCGGGCCATAGTTTGCCAACCCATGGTCTAGGGTGTTAATGCTGTCCCTTTTCTGGCTTGCACAGAAGAGAGACGTGGTCTGGACAATTTAGAGCTGGCTCATAATAGACTGAGTGGTCCGTAATGTCAAGTATTGCACAGAAGCTGACGAGAAGGAAGGGGGCTGAGAAAAGGTTATGTAGTTTAGCAGTTAGGAGGATACCAGTGACCTTGAAAAAGCATCTCAGATAAATATTAGGAGCCAGATTTCTTTTTTTTTTTTTTTTCTTGGCTGCACCACGCGGCTTACAGAATCTTAGTTCCCCTACCAGGGATCGAACCCAGGCCCCTGCAGTGAAGGCGCCGAGTCCTAACCACTGGACCACCAGGGAGTACCCAGGAGCCAGATTTCAAGGGAAGGCAACCATTGTAGAAGTTTTGGGGATACTGGGTAGTCACTGGAAGGAGAGAAGGGACAGAAGCTTGAAATGGTAGCATGGACAAGGGGAAGCATTTCATTCTTTAGGGTAGGGGAAACCTGCTAATATTTGTAACCAGGGAAGAAAGAGCCAATTGGGAAAAGAAGGAGAAGGAGACGTAGATGGGAAGATAGGATGGAGGGTACCAGTGTTAGGTAGAATAAGACATGCGCACGTGAAACAACCGGAGAATTAGCCAAACTCTTTAATTAACATCATGTTAGTTTTCTGAATCCAGGCAGTAAGTGCAATAGGAGTTAGAAGGAAGAGACGGCGGGAACTGGAGTGGCCAAGAGTAGGTGTCAAACAATTTGTTAGATTTGACTAGGTTATTCAAATATGTAAATAACTAAGAGAGTGTGTTAACACTTAGCACCTACCAAAACACACACATGACATGGCCTCCAGCCTGTTGGAACGTAGGCGTGATATCCTCAACTTTTTAATGTATGTCTTGTCACTAGGTGGTCAGTGAATATTTTTCTTTCCCTCATACACACAGGGTATTTTGTTTTTAAGCATTGGAGAGCAGCAATAGAAGCAGTGTGTCAGAATGCAGGAACAGTCTGGGAATTCAGGGGCTGTGAATTTTATGATGTCTTTGCTATTTCCCTAAAGCACGATTCTAGACCATTTAATTTCTTTATGCCAGCGTTTCTTCATCTGGACAGCAGAAATGATGAGAAGGCCAGAATTGAAAGTACTACAACTATCTTAACCCTATCAGTCTATTAGCTGTAGTGCATTAGTCCCCATTCATTTTCTCCTAATTTTCTTTGAGGAACGTTCTGTATAAAATATTATTTGCTCCTTCTCACTAAGAAAGCTTCAGAATGTTGACATCCTAGGCTCAGGAGGCTTCAGCCTACCTACAGCGTCATCTAATCTTGCATGTACATCACAGTTTGTGCTTTTATAACTTCAGTTCCCTTAGCCTAGAATGCCTTCCTGCCACCGCTCAAATTCCCTCGCTGCTGGAGCCAAATCGGTATGGAGACTGAGCCCTTCTCCCCATGGTCTTCATCAACTGCCCTTGGCAAGCCGCCTCAAATAAATATCATATAATATTCTTCAACATGGGCAATTCACATTTTCTCAGTTTTATGTATAAAGTGAGAATAAAATAAACTTCAAGAAACTTGACTGTCTTTATGGATCAGTATTCATCAACTCTAAGTCAAAGCAGAGTCTTTGCCAGGGGAAGCAGCTAAAGTCAAATCCACTTGCCCCTTGCTCCCACCCAACCACTTTGCTCTCCTCTAAGTTTCCCATATACAGTAGAGATCCTGCACACAACAGTGTTTAATGCAGACAATGTTGTTGTTGTTGTTTTTTCCCCTCTTGAACAGGCATTTAATAACAGGTAAAATCCATTAGAGATAAAAGGTGAAAAGCAAGCAGACAGACAATCAGAAGGAGGTTGCAGATGGAATGAGAAAGTATATACTTGTCCATTATTTTGATTCCTTTTCCCTTATTTTCTCTGACAACTGTGGCCTTTCCTTCCCTCCCCTCAAATCAGGTTCCCTAGCTGGCTTGATAGACATCTCTGCTCACTGGATGACAGACTTAAAAGAAGGTATATGCACAGGGGGAATCTGGTTTAACCATGAACACTGTTGCTGGAACTCCCAGCACGTCACCTTTGAAGACAGAGACAAATGCCCAGAGTGGAATAGCTGGTCCCAGCTGATCATCAGCACGAATGAGGTAACACCTAGTGAAGATTTCTGAACCACTGATTTAATTATTCTTACATTTACTTCATTTCTTATACTGTCCTCGTGGCAATTGTGGAATCTTCCTTTATTTTCCTTTTCGTGAAAAGGGGAACCAGTGCCAGCTGCCTTTCTCTGTGGTTTAAGTGCAGCCCTATTTCTATCTCTTCTGACATGTGGAGTTGTTTGATGCTTACACAACAACTTAAAACGTTTTTCTTGTTTTAAACAAGCCTGATGTTTCTTCTTAGTTGTTAGTACACCGTGTGACTGAATCTTCCTCTAGTTATTTCCTTACCTTTGGTTCCTTTGGTTCCTTACCTTTCTCTTACCATTTGGTTTGTATGTTAGATCTCTCCTACTAAACACGAAAACACACAAAACAACTCTCAACTCCCAATTCCACTCTGGCTTCCACCAACTAAAACAGGTACTATCTCAGCTCACTCCTCATCTACTCTGTTGGTAAAGTGAGGGGGACAAGACTAGGATGTTTGTTTGTACTTTTAAAATTTATTTTCATACCTACTTTGGTCCACAAACAATTTGAAATGGCACACACCCGCACAGACTCAGTGAAGGTAAAAGAAGGGTAAGAAAATAATAAAGTCAGAAATAAGAGTGTTTATGTACATATATCTGACTGTGCATATTGGCTTGGGTTAGCTACATACTACACGTGTGAGAGAGTTTAAGTCTGTGCTTCTCAGACTGGGGTTAGGTCAGCGTACCAGAGGGTATGTGAAACCTCAGGATACATGCTATGTGCTTTCCCAGAATATCAGTTTTTCCTGATCAGTATTTGGAAGAAAATGTTTTCAAAAATTAAATGTAAACAATCATTAAAAAAGAATGCAAAAGTCCTATGTTTAAGATAAAACAGAATATCTATTTCAGCTCTGCTCTGGGTACCCCACCCCCTATCCTCTCTCCTAGCTTAGGAGTATGTACTTGGGTAGAAAAGTTTGAGAAGCTCCAGATTTAGGGTGAGTCTGTGTGTGTGTGTGTGTGTGTGTGTGTGTGTGTAGTTCTCCACAGTTTTAGCACATGCGTAGATTTGTGTAGCCGCCACCACAGTCAAGATGTAGTACTACTGTTCCATCACAACAAGGCTCCCCCATGCTACTCCTTGAGAGCTGTGTGCATGTGTTTAAGTGTTCCAACCATAACTTTCAACCTGGAGCTGGAGATTTACACAAGTGACAACTTTCTCTGGCCCTCCTTTTAATGAATGAAATTCTTGCCTGGGGAAAGAGTCTTCTAGGTTTTAAGAAGAGTTCTCCTGCCAAGAACTTGACCTCCTGGTCTCTGCCTCTAGTCAGTTCCAGCTACTTCCCCTTTCCCTCCCTTTTCCTCTTTGTCTCCTACTTCTAGAGTATTCTTCCTCCCTCGCTACATTCTAAAGGCCAAGAGAGAGCAATTATTTGTTCCTCTGAGGGACTAAAATAATGGGAAACCTGTGTCAAAACTATAACTCAGAAAAAACCTGAGCATTTTGGTTCTCCTTGTCTAGGTCAATGAATTATTTTTATAGTTTTTTGGTTTTAAAAAGTCGAAAGTCCCTTGAGTTTTGTGTTTCATGTAATTTGAGTGAGTTTCAACTTCAAATGTTTCTATGGGTAAGCATCATCTGGTAGTATTCAAAATATCTTTTTTTGTAAGGCATAGCTATTTTGCGAGCCCTTTAATGTTGGTGAATGCTTGCTAGTGGTCAAAATTAGATTTCTGGCAGATTTCATTATAATAGGGGAATAGTCTCATAAGTATATTCTCTCCATTTTTAAAAATAGCTGTTGCTGTTTTATTCTTTGGGATATCTGGCATCTCACTGATTTTGTTTGCCACTCAGCAACTACACCTTTGCTACGACAGTGGCAAAATTCTCTCAAAGATGTGGTCGTCTCTACAGAATGTCATTGCTATTTTAAGAAAAACACCCAAGAATTTTAGATACTGGGCTTCCCTGGTGGCGCAGTGGTTGAGAATCTGCCTGCTAATGCAGGGGACACGGGTTCGAGCCCTGGTCTGGGAAGATCCCACGTGCCGCGGAGCAACTAGGCCCGTGAGCCACAACTACTGAGCCTGCGCGTCTGGAGCCTGTGCTCCGCAACAAGAGAGGCAGCAATAGTGAGAGGCCCGCGCACCGCGATGAAGAGTGGCCCCCGCTCGCCGCAATTAGACAAAGCCCTAGCACAGAAACGAAGACCCAACATAGCAGTCAATCAATCAATCAATCAATCAGTCAATAAATCTTTAAAAAAAAAAAAGAATTTTAGATACTATAACCTCCTATGAGAATTTGACACCAAGGTAGGTAGTAGGCAAGGATGAGTTTAATGGAACTCTGGAGCCAGTCTTCACTTCAAACATGTAGTCAAGGTTCAGCCATTCCGATAAAAGGGCTGTTAAGACTCGTAATGAAATTGACATAGTATCATATATATTTGACTACAAAATCTATCAAAGCACTCATATAGAAAGTGAATTTGCTTCTTCGTTCTTGTCCATCCTTAGAAGGCATTGTCAGTGTCCTCTGGGTGTAACAAAGCCCCTCATTTTCAGTAGCAAGTGGGCTGACAGTTGCTTTGCTGACAGTCTGGGAAGGAACATCTTGAGCAATTTAATATTGTTTTTTTTTTTTCTTTCTGACCTCCTCTCCTGAAAACCCATTCCTCAGAAGAGCTGCATGCCTCACTGAGGCTGTCTGGGCTAAAACAAGCATCTTTCTTTTTCCCCTGTTCCAGGGAGCCTTTGCCTACATAGTCAATTACTTCATGTATGTCCTCTGGGCTCTCCTATTTGCCTTCCTTGCCGTATCTCTTGTCAAGGTGTTCGCACCGTACGCCTGTGGCTCTGGAATCCCTGAGGTGAGTCTCTAAAATGGTTTGTAAATGGTAACAATAATGAATCCCTTTTAGTTAAAACAATTTAATATGTATTCCAGCATATACCACAGTTGAATATCAAGCAGGATCAGATCACGAGGCAATCTAGGGCCTCTCTAGATCTTCCCTTAAGTCTCCTCCCAGGCTGGGCTACCTGGACATTAAAGGGAGTTGAGGGACTTCCTGGTGGCGCAGTGGTTAAGAATCTGCCTAGGGGACACGGGTTTGATCCCTGGTCCGGGAAGATCCCACATGCCACGGAGCAACTAAGCCCGTGTGCCACAGCTACTGAGCCTGCGCTTTAGAGCCTGAGAGCCACAACTACTGAGCCCGCATACCACAACTACTGAAACCCGCGTGCCTAGAGCCCGTGCTCTGCAACAAGAGAAGCCACCACGATGAGAAGCCTGTGCACCGCAACAAAGAGTAGCCCCTGCTCGCCGCAACTAGAGAAAGCCCGCACACAGCAACAAAGACCCTATGCAGCCATAAATAAATAAATGAATATTTAAAAAATAAATAAATAAAGGGAGTTGATTCCTAGCCTCCTCCGGGTTCCTGGTGAACCAGGCCCCTGAAGACCTCCTCGACTCCCTAACCAAGAAGCTCCTAAGGTAGATCCCAGGATTCTGGTCTGAAAAAATAGTGGTATTGTCAACTTTGTTAGAGCAGAAGAAATAAAACTGTTTTGCTACATTTCCTGCAATATGATTTGGGCTAGAAGGAGGGTGACTAAAACCCTATTTCTAAGTACTTTTGGTTTAGATTGCTTGAGTGACTGAAACCACAGAGATTTTAGGTTACCTGGATGACCTTGCCCCCCTCTGTTTCCTGACCAAGTCATAGTTACAGATTCCTTGGTAGAGAGTCAAGGCTATACTAGCCTGTAAGGATATAAGTAAGGGAAACACCCTCCCTCTCTGCCGCCCCTTCTCCATACAATGCACTCTCATACTTAGAATACTACCTTGCCCAGCTATCACATGGCCAAAAAGAAAAAAAGGAACATGAAAGTTTAAAGAACATTTCTCACTTTCTTGGGCTGCTGGGCTCCCTCCCAAACTGGGATCACTGTGGGTCAAGCATTTATATATCCCTTGTTCAAAAGGTGCAGTTTCTATAACGAGGACCAGATTTATTGCTTCTTAGCCTTGTTTCCTTACTTAGTCTGTATTCAATCTCTCTGTGTTTGACCTGCAGATAAAAACTATCTTGAGTGGTTTCATTATTAGGGGCTATTTGGGTAAGTGGACCCTGATTATCAAAACCATAACACTGGTGCTGGCAGTGTCATCTGGCCTGAGCTTGGGCAAAGAGGGCCCCCTAGTGCACGTGGCTTGCTGCTGTGGGAACATCCTGTGCCACTGCTTCAACAAATACAGGAAGAATGAAGCCAAACGCAGAGAGGTAATAACAAACGGCCTTAATAGTCTCTTTTTTGGTGAGAGCATAAATGGTATAACCTTAGAGATGAGAGTTGGGGGATTCTACCAGTGTTAATGCAAATGCCTTTTGACCCAGCGTTCCACTTCTAGAAATTTATCCTACAGACATCCTACCATGTGTGCACAAAGGTGTATAGGGATAGACAGTGAAGCATCTGTCAACATCGTGAAAAACTGAAGCAGTCAAAATGTCCATCAATGGGGGACTGATTAAATAAACAATATTCTGTCCATACTCTAGAATACTGTGCAACTGTTAAAAAGAATGAGATAATGCTATGTATACTCACATGGAATGATGGCTATAAAATACCATTAAACTTTTAGAAGCCAATCTCAGAATAATGTGTATAGTAAAAATCAGTTAATGTTTTTGAAAAGTATGTATATATGCACCTAGAAAGAAAATGGCTGGAAAGTGGTTTCACCCCAAACTGTTAAAAAATGTCTACCTCTGGTGAGGGGGAAAGTGAGGGAGAAGTAAGGACTTCAACTTTTTATTATGTATAATTCTATACAAGCATGTGCTATTTCTATTACAAAATAAGTACAAAACTAATGGAAGATTATTTTAAAAGAAAGTTGTTTATCCCTGTGAGAGAATATAAAATTCAGCATGTGTTTCAGATGCCAGCTTTTCCATCTTTTATTTCTACCTAACAGCACGCTGCATTGGTTTCTCTCTGTAGTGGATATCTCTCTCCCAGTCTTCTGGCTCAACCCCGCTAAATTAACCCCGCTGCAGCATCTCTATAGTTGTTCTCGTGTTTATACAGTTGTTAATGTATGTCATTTTGAGGAGGAAGAACATTTTTCTAAAAGTTCCAAGTCATTGGTTACTTTTGTCCTGCTATAATTAAGGATTTCAGAAAATGGTTCTTGCTCTATTTTCCTTGAATTACAAAGAAATCACATATGGAATGGGTCGAGACCAAGGTCATTTCATTAGAAAGGATTTTTCACAAAATCGGAACCTAATGATTTGTTCTCAAAACAAAACAAAACAAAATTCACCGTAAGACTCAGAAGGAAACTCAAACATGTTGAAATTTCAAATATGGAATACATTTTGATAGTTCAAGGGGGAAAGTTCCTGGCAGGAGAGGTAGGCTAGCAGGAGAGAGAGGGGGAAATCTGAGTAGGTTGTTTAGCTATCTGTCAAATGTAGAGGGACATAAAGGCAGTATTAAATTAGTGAGGTTGTTAGACAGGAATAATGTATAACAGAAGCTAAAGACATGGAAAAAAACCCATTTTAACTGTCAAAAGTAAAGTGTTGATTGTTGCTGGTTTTGCATAGGTAGAGGTAGCTTTGAAACTGTAGATTGCTGGTTACTTTCATTCCATAAAAATTGGCATTTTTGTTCAAATAGTTCTTGATAAAATAAGAGAGGAGTTTGATTTGGCTGTTTCTCTGTACAGGTGTCATATATATTTCTAACTAAACTCATGAATATTTGAATATGTCATTCACTTCCTATTGCTTATTCAGACTTGGCAGTTATTTTTTCCTGTTGTTCTCACCATCAGCAGTAACCCTTTTATGTCCCAGGGCCTTGTCAAAGTGGCCAGATGGTTGAGAGTAAAATAGAGATTTGAGAAGGTAGGTGTAGATAGACCCTACTCTACAACATAATATTAAAGCAAACAGGCCACTTCGATTCTTTCTTCTCCCTCATAATTCATCCTAAACAAAGTCACTGAAATCCCCTTTCTCAAGTTCCATGTTGAATGTCCTCATCCTTCTCAGATGAAAGTCATTCTAGCCTTGAATTTCAAAGTCCTCCCCAGCTAACACCAGAGATCACTCTTCCCCCCAACCCCCTTCATTTTCTTTGGCCATCCTGCACTCCCAGAGAAACCTGCCTATTTATTTTTGCCGAGAACCATTTTTTCTTCAAAAACTCTTAATTTTATTCAACCTCCTTTTAAAAATAGTTCCTCACTACCACAAATTATATACCACTCCACAGCAACCAGAATCCGATGAAAGGACTTTATCCTTCTATTAATTCTGGTGTGTTTGTCATGCACCTTTTACATACACACGCCAATGCCTATGATATACAAAGATGGTGCTCTCGAAATATCACTTGCTCTCTTTCCCCACCTCCTTGTCCCTTTTAATTTCTCTCTGACAGCTTCTTCCTCTTCCTCTCCCTCCTCACCCTTTTCCTTGCCACACCTAAACACATTTAGGTCTTCTCTTCTTTTCAAAATCTATCCCCAATTTTGCCTCTAGTCGCCCCCCTACTTCTGTCTCCATAGGTCACTAGCCATGGAGTAGGGCACATAGTACAGGAAACTCTAAATACTTATTGTCTGAATATTTTCAACTTCTGACTAGCTGTGAGCCAATCATTACTTCAGTTTTGTATCATTAGAGCCTTTAAAATCTCATTTTAAAAGCTTTCCTTTATAAAGAAAGTGCTATGTAAATACATCACTGGAAGTATTTCATTTAGGTGGTAAATAGGTCTGCAGACTCAAAATCAGTTACGGAATTGGGAGTGTTGGGGATGGGGGGGCATAATTTGGAATCAAGTACATGCCTAAATTAATTACAAAGGAAGGCCCTCTACATGTTCCAGCATGTGAACCATGTGTTCAAAATTCAGCATACAGTGTTTGCTCTCAAAGTAAATATACATTGAACTTCATTTTTGATAAACTGGATATGGAGCATATAAAATTGTTTTTTTATGTTTAGTAATCACTAACATTCCTTTTTAAAATGTGATTGAAGGTAGGAAAGTGGCCTTGATCTATCACTAATTTTGGGTTTTGCATCGTAGGTCTTGTCAGCTGCAGCTGCAGCCGGTGTATCTGTAGCCTTTGGGGCACCTATTGGCGGAGTATTATTCAGCCTAGAAGAGGTAATACTTCTATCTGTCTGTAGAGCCACGCACATGATTTTGTGCCAGGAATTCTGGCCATTGTCTGTGTACATTGCAGTCCCAAAGTGCTCTGCCCAACTCCAGCGCTTTGCCACGGGGCCGGAGATCTCCAGGCCATTTTCATCCTCAACTCTAATTCCTGCAGCACCAGTTTTCACCCCAGTTTACGCATGTTGACTGAGTTTACTTTCTTATTTTCTCTCTTACAGGTCAGCTACTACTTTCCCCTCAAAACACTGTGGCGTTCGTTTTTTGCTGCTTTAGTGGCAGCCTTCACTCTACGCTCCATCAATCCGTTTGGGAACAGCCGCCTGGTTCTATTTTATGTGGAGTTTCACACCCCGTGGCATCTCTTTGAGCTCGTGCCCTTCATTCTGTTGGGCATATTTGGTGGTCTGTGGGGAGCTTTGTTTATCCGCACCAACATCGCCTGGTGTCGGAAGCGTAAGACCACTCAGTTGGGCAAGTATCCTGTCATAGAGGTACTCGTCATAACGGCCATCACTGCCATCCTGGCTTTCCCCAATGAGTACACCCGTATGAGCACAAGTGAGCTCATTTCTGAGCTGTTCAATGACTGTGGCCTTCTGGACTCCTCTAAGCTCTGTGATTATGAGAACCGTTTCAACACAAGCAAGGCGGGTGAGCTGCCCGACAGACCGGCTGGTGTGGGAGTCTACAGCGCAATGTGGCAGCTAGCCTTGACACTCATACTGAAAATTGTCATCACTATATTCACCTTTGGCATGAAGGTGAGGAGATTCTTTTGGTCCTTGGTGGATATTTGTGTGGCTGTAAGTTTGGAGGGCAAAGCCAAGATATTGTACAATTCTCATAGTTCGTGTGGCATGTCCAGCTTCGAAGACCCAAAGCCCTTTTTACCCCCACGTGTTCTCATAACTTCTTAGACGATTGTACCTCTATCTAAAATTGTGCAAGCCCAGTTTTAGGCCAAATGCAAACCTCAGTGATGAGATTTCAAGTAGAAACATTTTCTCCTTTTCTGTGGAAAACATATTTTGCCTCTCAAAAAGGATGCTGAGGTATTTATTCCAGTGCATTTTGTATCACAACAATATTTGACCAACACATTTTTTGGTCCTTATAAAGTGGCTTTAGAGTTACGAATAAAGCAAAATAGTAGGTTGAACCAAAAGAAGTTGCCAACCATTTTGACCACTAAAATAGCAATTTCATATGGCTCAACCCAATATGTAGCTAAATGTATTTTTTACAGTTGTTATCAGTGTCCAATTATCAAGAACTTCACAGGTGATCCTAAATTAATATTTAGATTATCAAAAGCTGATATTAGGCCAGCATCTTTTATTTTCAGTACCCGTTATCATTTCCATGTGTCAGAAGAAACCAGGAAGGAAAATTTGTAAAGTATTTTCCTTCTCTTCCTTGGTTTTCATTTGTTTGTTTCTTTTCTTTAGCACTCAGCTACCAAGGTATTTCCTCTATTCTCTAGGGAAATGGAGATTCAAACCAGAAAATAAGAGCCAGCAAGTCGGTTTAGGCAGTACTGTAATCTCTGAATTGATATGCATCCTCTTCAACACCCTGGACAGATTTGCAGTGCTTCTTGAGTTACTTTTCACCTCGTGGCTTCATTCTTTCATCTAAAGTAAATTTGCAGACCATCAGACCCACCCTGATTCAAATATATTCCAGAATTGAATACAAGCTATTTTAAAATAATCTGCTGTTTGGATTATCTCTGTCATCATTTTCCCTCTCTTAGCACAGAAAATTGAGAATGCACTATTGTATCCTAGGAGTCAAAAAAAGAGTGGGGAGACAGATGGGGGTTCCTTTTTGGGATAGTCATGCAACCATAGTCACTATCTCATTAAGAAAACTTAATCATTTATTCTTTCTTTATACTGTTAAAATAAACTGAAACCTCACGTGCCATCCTTTTTGTGTGAGCAATGGGTCAAGATTCAATACATGAGAGTGGTTACAAGCATTGCAATTAAACCGCAGCACCAGTGTTAACTAAATCTTGGCCTTGGGTGAGTTCCTTAACCTCTCTGCACCTTAGGTCCTTTGCGAGTTGGGAATTATAACACCTGCCTCCTGGGGTGGTTGTAAAGAACCCACGAAATCTGGTCCATAGAGCATCCAGCATAGAACATTGTAGATAGTCAATAAAGGGTAATTGTTGTTGATTAGAATTCAAAATTGGGGAAAATGTCTGCATATATGAGAAACTCCATCTATTTTCCTTTTTCTTTGGGAAAGGCTTAATTTCTGCCTCCAGTTCTGTGTTGGTCTGGAGAGTTCAGGCTCTTGCCTGATGGACCCCGAATCAGGGTAAGCGTCTTTGCAGTCGTCCTTGCCTGCACGTCCCAGAGAACCTCTAGTCCCTGTAGTATTACACAAATCTTTGCAGCCACTTGCTAGCATAGTGCATAGTTAAATTGTCATTGGCCTGTTCGCTTCGCAGAGGGTCAGTCCTCTAGCCCTTATCATGTGCCGGACGATCACGTCACTTCTCACTGACCATCTTTTGCTTTCTCTTTGCAGATCCCTTCTGGCCTCTTTATCCCTAGCATGGCTGTTGGTGCTATAGCGGGTCGGCTCTTGGGAGTAGGGATGGAACAGCTGGCTTATTACCACCATGACTGGGCCATCTTCAATAGCTGGTGCAGTCAAGGAGCGGATTGTATCACCCCTGGCCTTTATGCGATGGTTGGGGCTGCAGCCTGCTTGGGTGAGTACTGTTTGCATTGATTTCAAAGAGATTGCTACCCAGGTGGCATTATAAAGACGAGTGATATTAAGCACAATTGACTGTAGATTTTTTTAAAGATGACTGTCCGTTTCTTGTTGGGCTTGCCATTTTCAAGTGCTTTAAGAAAACATTCTTTACCGTATATCTCCTTTCCTCCCGTTTGAGAGTAATTCTTCTCTCAAATTCTGTCATATTGAGGAACTAATCAGAAATTTGGACAAAGATGATCTGCACAAGAATGTGCATCATGGTATTATGTGTAATAGCAAATAACTGGACTCAACCTAAAAGCACAATAAGGGACTGGTTAAATAAATTATGGTATAGTACATCCATATAATGCCATACCACGCAGCCACTGAATGTGATGCTAATAGGTTTAATATCTTTAAATACAATGTTAAATACATTTGTACTAATATACAAAGTATTCCTAATATAAAGTTAGGAGAAAAAGCATGGTGGGGAATTTAAACGTATAATACGAGTTCATCTATATAAAAACATACGTTTATGAAAAAAGTCATTTGAAATTTTTACTCAGCATATTTCTAGGCAGTGAGCTTATGGATAATGGCTTTCTTTTATATACTTTAAAAATATATGTATTTTCTGATCTTTCCACAGTGGGCCTGCACATCCCAGAGAACCTCTCGTATCTGTAGTGTTACACAAATCATAGAGATCTTATGCAATTACTTGTATAATTGGGGGGTGGGGAGCAACAGACAAATGAAAAAAAGAAGAAGAATGAAGGAGGTATCTTGTACTTTTGTAGAGATTATTTTGAGAAGTCTGACTCATGTTCATTGTAAACTTGCTTGAATGCAGTTGCAGGGGTCTGTAGGTGAGGCCTCCTTTTAGTGATGTTTCTGGTAAGTAGCTTTTTCTGGATGGGGCCTGTGACAGGCCCATAACTGTAATGAATCCTATACTTTTGCTCCCTTCAGTAAGTAGCCTGTGTCTGTTTTTTGCAGGCGGGGTGACTCGGATGACCGTTTCTCTTGTTGTCATAATGTTTGAACTAACTGGTGGCTTGGAATATATTGTGCCTCTGATGGCCGCAGCCATGACAAGCAAGTGGGTGGCAGATGCTCTTGGGCGGGAGGGCATCTATGATGCCCACATCCGTCTCAACGGATACCCCTTTCTTGAAGCCAAAGAAGAGTTTGCTCACAAGACCCTGGCAATGGATGTGATGAAACCCCGGAGAAATGATCCTTTGTTGACTGTCCTTACTCAGGACAGTATGACCGTGGAAGACGTAGAGACCATAATCACTGAAACCACTTACAGTGGCTTCCCAGTTGTGGTGTCCCGAGAGTCCCAAAGACTTGTGGGTTTTGTCCTCCGAAGAGACCTCATTATTTCAATTGGTAAGGATTTCAGAAATGGGATAAGGGAATCCACTATGGAAATAAAGAAATATGCATGAGGGGAAGGGAGGGATAAATTAGGAGTTTGGGATTAACAGGTACACACTACTGTATATAAAATAGATAAGCAACAAGGACCTACTGTATGGCAC
The DNA here is from genome assembly GCF_028023285.1 of Balaenoptera ricei. Taxonomy (NCBI): domain Eukaryota; kingdom Metazoa; phylum Chordata; class Mammalia; order Artiodactyla; family Balaenopteridae; genus Balaenoptera; species Balaenoptera ricei. The sequence goes on from NC_082660.1 coordinate 45,106,778, forward strand.
AGGGAACTATATTCAGTATCTTGTAATAACCTGTAATGGAAAATAATCTGAAAAAGAATGTTTATATATATTGATATATATATAATTATATGTATATATACATATGTATAAAACTGAATCACTTTGCTGTACACCTGAAACTAATACAACGTTGTAAATCAACTGTACAATCAGTCAGTCAATCACTAAGCATGCATGCATGTGTGAAAAGGGGAAGGACAGAGCGGAGAGGGGACTGGTTAGGGGCCAAGTTTAGAAGTAGTCCTTCCTTTTTCAACCTTTTTTTTTCTACTTTTCAAATAGAAAATGCTCGAAAAAAACAGGATGGAGTTGTGAGCACTTCTGTCATTTATTTCACCGAGCATTCTCCTCCAATGCCACCATACACCCCACCTACCCTCAAGCTTCGGAACATCCTGGATCTCAGCCCCTTCACTGTGACTGACCTTACACCCATGGAGATCGTGGTAGATATCTTCCGCAAGCTGGGACTGCGGCAGTGCCTGGTTACACACAATGGGTGAGAGCTCTTTGGTGAAGGCAAATTGGATTTGGGAGGAAAAGAGAATGTAGAGAGATAAAGAAAGAAGAACCCAACTCACATGAACGTTTGTAGCATTTATAGACCTTTTTGAACCTCCGAGATGAAGATGGATGTGTTTCTTTTTTTTGTCATAATTAATAGAAGAGGAGTTTGGGGAAGATAGTGGGTTTGAGAGATGTGAACTGCTGGTTGCACATTATAAATAACTCAGTTCCTCCCCCACAAAGGAAACAGCTATGTTCTCATGAACAGGCAGCACTGAAATTATAATGGTATTAGGTAGTATATGTATAGTATTTGGTCCTTACGATACCTTTGTTGTTATTATTTGAGGATGAGAAAACCAAGTTCCAGTAAGGTTTAAAGATTTGCACAAGGACCCCCAGTTACTGTCTAGTAGTGGTAGGCTTTATTTTTTCTTTTTTGGTCTCACCACGCAGCTTGCGGGATCTCAGTTCCCGGACCAGGGATTGAACCCAGGCCACTGCAACGGCAGCCCAGAATCCTAACCACTAGGCCACCAGGGAACTCCCTAAACACAAGTCTTCTGACTCCCAAGGCTAAGGCTCTTTCTTTCTGGGATATTTCTTATCCAGTAAAGGAAGCCATGCTATTTTTATTGGAAAAGAAAGGAGGTTGAGGAGAAGGGTGGGTGCTTTTTGTTGTTGTTGTTGTTGTTTTTGACCCTGGTATGTTAGTCTAGTGCTTATATAAGAATTTCGCCCTCTAAAATGTCTGCGTAGCGTAGCAGATGTCTTGCAGGATTGAGATCAGTAAGGGGACTTTTCCTAACTGATCCATTCAACCTTTACTGAATCTGTACTTCATGTAAGAAGGCATTCCACTAGATTCCGGGGAGAGGCAAAAAGCAATGAAACCCTTCTCTGCCCTCAAGAAGCATACAGTGTTATAGGGAAGCTGAGAACACAGCAAACTGGACAAATGCTATGGAAGAGGTGTGCACAGAACATGCTGTTCCCAGGAGGAGGGCACAGTTATTACTGGCTCGTAGGATCGGGGAAGGTGTTCTGGAAGAGGGACATTTGAACTGGGTTGCAAAAGGTAAGATTTGTATATATAGAGAAGAATATTTAAACCACAGGAAATAGCAGGATTTAAGACCTAGAGGAAGAAGTGCTTAGAGCATGCTTAGCGACCCATGCCTTGTCCCATTTGCCTGGTACATGTAATCTAGTCCTGTCATCATTCTGTAAGTGCAGATAGTATTCAAAGACAAAGATGAAAAGGACCACAAAAAGTGTCACCTTTGAGAATGTTATTTTAACTACAGATTAATTTTTGTCTTGTTTTGTCTTTTAGGCGATTGCTTGGAATCATTACCAAAAAGGATGTGCTAAAGCATATAGCACAGATGGCGAACCAAGATCCTGATTCCATTCTCTTCAACTAGAATCACAGGGCTGTACTGGATATAAAACAGGAAGGACATTGCAGACCATGGATATATTTTATTAACTGGGTACCCAAAAAACATTTCCCACATTTGGATGGTGAAGTTATATTAGTGTGTTGTCTCTTTCCTACAAGTTAACCAGTTGCACTACATAATCTCTGGAAATTAATCTTCTCTTTAGGAGAAAATTCTGTTAGGCTTCTGTGATATTGCATTAGGAAGATTTCATGAAAGAGTAAAGAAGATTGCTATGGTTTAATTCTTTTTTTTTCTTTTTTTTAAAGATTTTGTTAATTTAAAACATAAGTGTTAGCCAATATGCAATCACTGAAAACTATGCAAGAAAAATTCCAACCGTCCTGACCTATAGCCTGCAGGAAGCTCATGAAAAAGTCACTTTTTTGGACTCTGTCATTGGTGGAAGATGAAGTGTAAACCAGGGACTTTGCTTTTCCAACCACAGAAAGGAAAGCCAGAAGGAAAATAGTAATGGTATTTTCCAGACTGTGAATTCAGTTCAAATGTTATCTTGTTCTTGTTACAGTATTTAGCATTATTAGTTTATGTGTGTGTATGTGTATGTTAATTTTAATATCTGATTATAAGACAATGCTGCTTTGGTTAATCTCCTCTAAATGGATGTAGAGAGGTTGACTTTTATAGCTTGCTTGTTCCTGGTACTCTTTTGAAGTGCACAAAAGATAAGTTATAGAATTTTCTCCTTGTCTGCAAAAAGGGTAATTTTCCAGATGGCCTTTGTTAGCTAGTAGACAAGGACCTTGCCATGAATTTGTTAGTAGCAAGGAATGATTTCTCCATCTTCCTTGAAACAAATGATTAGTAAAGTTCTAAGCAAAGTCAATGACCAGGACTTTCACATTTTTGTGAGGTCCCAACTCTTACCCAGATGCCACCTCCATGAGTGATGGTGCTTTTGGCTTCTGGAATATGTAAGAATAGTAAAGGGAACCAAGTCTAGACTGCATACTGGTAAACCAGGGAAGATCCCGAGCTGTATCTGCGTTCTCATGCATTCCTTCATGACAACCACCAGTAGTAAAATGACTGGGCACTCATGCCTCCTCCCAGTGTTAAGTACATGTATATAACAGGCCAGTGTTGTCCCCGTGATCGTGAATTTAGGCTTGAGGTACTTTCAGGTATAGTCAAGGCATTGGAACAGGATAGGCAGCTGTGACTCCCTTGAGGCTCCTTAGAATTCTAAATAAAATGCAGAACCATCCTGAGACCCAGGGGTATGGACAAGGCCTGGTGACACCAAAGGTGCTTGTATACAATTGAAAAGGTGCCTGTCTCAATTTCCTACCACCTTTACCGCAGTAGAAAACATCACACTCTAAGGACACCTGGTGGAGTTACAGAGCCACCGTCATCATTCCAACTACTGTTTCGTTTTCTACAGTTTTACCCACGTGCTGTTGTTCCTCCTCCATTCTCCCTTTCCCACGCCTCAGTCCTGAGTCCTCTCTTTGGGATTGAGTAGTGTGCCCGGTTAATCATTCCTGTTACAAAAAAATAACTCCCAGGGCTAGTTAAATTGTAAACCCAGCCTCTACAGTCTTACAGCCCATGGACCAGAGGTGACGCACAACCATTTGCTTTGCTCTATAGCCCAGTAGCTCCATTTCCACGCTGACGCCCACAGTAGTGAGACTCAAATGCTAAGGGTGGGAGTTGAGCCTTTCCCATTTTACAAGTCTGTTCCCAGCGCTTCCCACCATCCTTCTAGCCTAGAATCAGCAGTCACTCGGCATAGCCTCTCCTCCCACTCCAAGCACCTCAGCGTACCTCATTTTAAAAGTTGCCGATCTCTGATTCTAGGATTTTTTACCCCTAGTTTCTTATCTTTCCAAAATCTGAAATTCTTTTATTGCCTAGAACTGGGGAGCCAAGGCTTATTTTGATTTTTATCTTTAAAATATCAAGGCAGTCACCAGAGTTTCTCCTTTTAAGTATATCACTCTAGCATTTTAATGAAAAAGACAAAAACCTCCCTAGGTTATATTATATTATAGTCACGACTCAGTAACTTCACGTCTTTTGTCCCTCCTGTACCACTGATTCCCTCACACGAGATGAGGCTATTTGCCTGACCACCACGTCTGTTGTGCACAAATCAAAGTTCTTATGTGTGTACTTCTGGTTCACTACCTGTCTTTTCTTATCAGCCGTCCAACTAAAGTTTTCAAAACAGGAAATGTTAGTATTTCTGGTATTTGATGATGGTGAAAGGTTTGGTCGCATTTCATAGTACAGCAGTGATATGGAGGGTGTCTAAGTTTGCCTTTGTGTTTCTTCTAGGCTCTGTTTTTGATTTGAGACAGATGAGCCAGTGTTCAGGTGCTACTTCAGAGAATAAATTCAAGAAATCAGATAACACTGTGCCAAGGTATACTTTCTAGATACTAAGCACCGATTGGCCCTCCAGAGAATAATATCCCTTTGATACCTCACTCCTGATAAATCTCATTCGTTAACCTCAGCTTCTCAGGAATCCTTGTAACTCATATGCTAGAAGTAGCTGTAGTGTATGGTATCCATTATATGTCCAGTCCTATGGTTTGGCTCCAAGTTTGGCTAATTGTGGTAGAGCTCTCTGCTAGACTGCTAGCTCAGCACCTTAACACTCAGAGTTTCTTGTCTTGAGGCAAAGGAAAATGTTCTTTCTGCCATTGCCAATTCAGCAGTTGGACATACTTAAACCAACAAAGCTGATATGGGGGGGGGGGGTCTGTCAGTAGTCTCAAATGGCCACGTACCTCAATGGCAAAAGACTGGATAATCTGTGATTTAAAAATTAGTATGAGCCGAGACCAGTCGATTCTGGTATTAAGAAAGAAAGTTTCCCGACACACGGAAAGGATTTACAAAAGAATGCCAATAAGTGCTTCGAGAGAGTTAGGGCTTTCCAAGGCAAAATATCTGGTAGACATCCAGGCCACGAAAGGAATGAGAGTCTATGGATTTGTAAAAGTCTAACTGCTATATTTTGTATCTTCAGATCTGTGACGTAAAGAATTAAAGAAGCCGAAATAGTTAAGGCATGATTAGTTATGCCATTGGCAGAAGCAGGGGACTGAACAAGCAAAATAATGGCCACTTTTAAGATCACTTCTATTTGGATGTACGTTCAGACACTCCCCCTCTTTTCTGGCTCTGGTGTCCTTCAGGCTCAGCCCAGCTGTGGAGTAGAGGTGGTATAATCCACAGAGCAGATATCCTCTGGCGGATAATCTGACATTGATGGTACTTTGTATTTGCCAGCTGGCAGAGCAGTCGATTAATTTGCTGATGGAACTGCAAAGCAGTTCCGTTGTTTTGGCACCAGAGGCTGAATCTGAACCGTTTACAGGAAGAGCAGAGAAGAAGCATAAATGTCTCTAGCAAGTCTTCAATTGTGCATGAACACGAGAATGATAAAGTAATGGGGACTTTGTGTGGTCTAAGGCTGTGAAGTAATTCTTAACTATGAATTTATGAACCCATTCAGGTGTCGGGGGAGCAAATATGTTTTTTAAAACAGTGTGCAAGAGAGTCCATCAGGGAAAGTAATCACTGCTGTATGTTTTAAGTATTTGGATCACCTGTCCCAGTTGGATCCTGACCTTGATTTGTTTAGTTAGGTGATGAGTAGGAAGGTGTACTTGTTACCCCACAGTATCTTTTGGTTTTGTTTTTTAATAAATCACAAGGAGTACAGTTTTTGAAGTTGAGTTTTTAATAAATGATAGTGAAGACACTTGAAAATTTGACATGACCAGTGTGTTTTATATTGCCAGAGTACTTACTGATGACTGACCACAGTGTATTGTCAGGAATCAGTTTACTTTCACTGGATCAGAGCCAAACGCAGGCCACTCATCTGTTCAGAGAAAGCAGGAGAGCATCTTTCATGGTGGTGCATAGAGTATTGAGCTCTTAAAAACTCTGAGAAAAATTAGGAGTTCAGAAAGTAAAGGGGAGGTGAAATATTGAGTCCTTAAAAAAAAAGATGTCTAAGTATGTGGTCTGAACTTCAATATCCTACGACCTTGATTTTATTTTTAACCACCTCTGGGATAACCTGGATTCCCTTTGGAGAGAAAATGGAAAGTTATGGCAGTGGAAAAACCCTAGTAAGCAAGTATACAAGTTCTTGTAAGATGGTGGGAAGAAGGCCAATTCCATGCCCCAAGCCAGACACCCCGACATTTATAAACTGCTTGATCATGTGCCTCAAGGAGAGAAAAAATTAGTAGTCTCCCAAAGACCAGGCTTTCCAAGCAACCAAGAGGCTCAAGGCAGCATTTGGTGGAGGCAGTCTACTTTTGTGGAGAGGGCTGACCCAAGACCAGACATCTCGCGGAGGAGGGCAGCGTCTACTGCCATTGCCTAAGTGATAAGCTTTAGGTAGCTTATCTTGAATTCTGATAGCAAAATATTTTAAAAATCTATATTGTTAGCCTCCCTGGTATGTACTTATTGTAGATTACAAAGAAAAAGGTGAGGCTTTCTCAGAGCTCAGGGAGCTGTGTAAATTTGAAGTGAAATTGGTCTGGTGGACCTGTGGTAACCACTGAGCTGTGCTCTGCCTCGATTTTGGTTGCTTGCCCCAAGGGGAGGAGTTCCTGGACTAGTAGGTGTTAGCAACTTCAAGTTATACTCCCTAAATGTTTGCTGGTCACAGTCTCATTTCTAAACATCTGCATCTCGGCAAAGTTTTGAAGTGACATAGGGAGCAAAATCGGTTTTTCCACCTTGTAGTCTGATTTTGCCAAATCACCCAAGAAAGAAAGAAGGTCTATGATGTGCAGTGTTTGCGTTTCTTGGATGGGACCTATCAGGTCATCCAGCCCAATCCCACAGTCATAAATTCCTACCTCTAAGTTCCTGCCAAAGGGCCTTCAGCCTCTGGGTGCACACTCGTTGAATGAATGCCTTGCCTAAAGTTTGGCCTTTTAAGGGGAAAAAAGCGTGTGATGGTATAAAAATATGAGGGTTTAAATAAATGATCTCTGCCTCTCCTCCTCTTTCCTCCCCACCCCTGTCTCTCTGTCTGTCTCTCTCTCCTCACCCCAATACCCTGAATTCAAAATTTTCTCAGTTACTCTAAGTGTATTGTTTTGAATGTGGACCTTGGGGAGGGAGAGGATCATTCTGAGAGTAGAGAATGGAAGATACTTCTGAGTTGATGGGGCCAGTGGGGCTTTGCTCCACTGTAGGGGCTAAAGCCAATGGGATCTGTTGGCAGTGTCCAGGGCTTTAGCATCTCAATGCAGACATGTGAAGTATTCATTGCTAAACCTTGTTATCATCTACTAGTCCAAATCTGTTGAAAGTGAGAGGCGGTCTAGGGTTTGATGAGTGAAATGCCACCTGGCAGAATGGAGGTGAGGGAATGGCCTGAGATGGTTTTGTCAGGGTAGGAATGTTTAGCCTCATTAGCTTATTGAGTGTACCTCAAATATATGGTCCTTCAAGAGTGCTCCTTTTCCCTCCTCCATTTCACTTTATCCCTTCTCTCTCTTTCCCATTGTCCTGCCTTTTTAGCACTCAGATTTTAATAAATATTTACTTTGTATTATATATTTGTTCCCTTGGGACTATGTAATGACTAAGAATTTCATTCTAGGTAAAAAATGATGTGTTTAATATTTTGTTCTTTTAAACTGTCTTTTGAAGCTATGCTGCTAACCAGGTACAGGCCAGAGAGGAGTTGGGCTTGACGGACAGCACCCTGGTCATGTCACCTAAGGATGCCATTGATGTAATGATGGTGACTCTTCTTCATTTGACCAAGGCCAGCCTCCTGCTCTTACCTCTGTCCATTCATTTCTGGCTGTGGGAAAAATACCACCTGTCGGGTGAGCCAGTGAGGCCAGGAGGATCAGAGGGGCCGGTTCCAGCCCGTGGGCCACTATATGAATGTCTCTGTAATAAGCTCATTTGTAGGGCCGGCTCCAACTGCAGTAGCCAAAGAAAACCTGTCTGACTCGACATTTTAGTTCCTGAGAGTTGGTAAAAGTTCAACTGAAGCTAAGGTATAGACATTAGCAGTAGCTAGGCTTCCAGAAACTAGAGTCAACTAAAGCTAATAGAGTTTCCACAGGAAACTTGGTGCTGAGCTGTTCAGAGCAATTATTTATCTGAGTGTTGCCAACCCTTTAGTCACGCTTTCTTAGCTTTATTCTAACTTTTAGAGACGTTGGTCCCTGTTCATAGGCACAGCCTGTACCAAAGCTGTGGCTCACTGCACAGTTCATTCTGCTCCCTGGTCAAGCATAGCAACATAGTCTAAAAAGGAAGATGTGGGCTGGGGAGTTAGAAGACCTGGTTTCTATTCCCTATGCTTCTACTAACTAGCCTCGAGATCTTAACCGCTCTGTGCCTCAGTGTTCCCATCTGCAAAATGGGGATAGTGTTAATTGCCCTACCTACCTCACAGGGTTGTTGTGAGGATAAACTGAGACAATGAAAGGAAAGTACTTTGACAAGTAAGTGCTATGCAAATTGTAAGAAAAGGAAACAATCACGTTAAAGGCAATGGAATGGACTTTGGCAGAAAGGTTAATGGGATTGTCCAGCCCTTTCTCTGTGTGGCTTAAACCCAGGTCACCATTGCTTTATACATTTTTCACTTAGCACAGATTTGTAATTATGCATGCAATAAAGCACAGCCTTATCCAATTTGGTGTCTGGTGTGTTTCTGAAGACCCTCAATTTTGTAGCTATTGATTTCTGATCATAAAAGCTCGGTGTGGAGGTTGGGGGAGGGTAGTGTAAAAGGCACCTGCAAACTCCTGCTAGTAGGCTCACTTCTTAAAATGATTTATTAAAGACTTAATTAGTTTTACAGATCGAGTAATACTTTTTACCATAAGGAGACAAATGAGGAGCACCTTGTATTTTCTGAGAGATTCCAGATACCTCATTCATTATGGCTACTTAAATGTTCCTGTCTCATACATTGGTGATCCTTTCCTGATGAAATGAGGATTAGCTGGAGCTGTGTTTTTTCTCTCTCTTTTTAAGCTTTTAATGATGTAAGATTATGGGCTTTGACAGGCCTCTTGCCTATAGTCAGTTATTACAAGGAGTAGGATGGGTGATGGAAATGTTCCTCCAATGAATAGTAGGGCCAGTAGTATCCTCGTTATGGTGGGTTGGGGTTAAAATGTTTTCTGTGGGAAACCCTTTGAAGTGACTGAGGAGTGGGGCTTTTCGGGGAAGTGGTTGAATATGCAAACATTTCCTTTTCACATCTCTCTGGAACCCAGAAAACAAAGGAAAGCTATACTTTGAAGTATGGTTTTCCTACTTTCTCGCTCTATTTTTCCTGCATCTGATTCCTCCTCCCCTCTCCCTCCCTCTCTCTGTTAGCCAGACCACCAGGAAGGCAGTTTACTGTGTGTCCAAGTTTTCATTTAAGAGTTTCTCCCGTTGACATTTGATTACATCTGCACTGGTGTTGACCTGATACCTTGTTGCTACCAAGAACTTTAATGACTTTGGCCTACTTGGTATCATTTCAGGAAGGACACCTCTATGTATAAATAACTCCCTCATAAGCCTGAAATTCCACAAGGAAACTTCAGTTTTTGATGTTTTTTATCATTTTACTGGACCCCTTCCACACTTATCGTCATCCCTGCCTCTAATTTAAATACCTTCTAAGAAAAAAAACACTGCATCTAGCTGTTACCAGCTCTCAGCAACTTGCGATGAATTAGAGTATCATGTCTAGTTGCTGTAGGGCTCAGATAAAAATGGCTTTGATGGAGTATGAGGTACAGATTAATCCATCATCTAGTACAGGAGCTGCCCAGAGAAGAACCTGGAAATGACCACCAGATGTCAGTGCAATCATTAAAATACTGGTATAGCTCTGGTTTGGTCAGAAAAAAACTGTGTCTGAGGGTAGGCAGGGCAAAAAGTGTTAATTCATACATAAAGCTAGATGCTGGGAATACAAAATTCAATCACAAGGTATTTCGTAGTTGATCAGATATTCTCTTTTTAAAGTATATAATAAACTGTTTTTCTTATTGTTAAAACAAGTCAATCACATGGCAGTCCCTGCCTTTAAGGAGCCTATCGTCCTGGTGTCTGAAAGTTGTAGTTTCTTTTTAGAAGCAGTGCCTCAGATAAAAACAATGGGGAAAGGACTCCAGTTCTTCCTTCATTAGGATCGCCATATAATGTATTGTGTGACTAAGACACTTCTGACAGTGGGATGGTGGTGTTAATAATTACCCAGGGACAAACTGGGACTATCCCAGGTGTGTTAGTCAACTCAGGCTGCTATAACAAGTGACCATAGACGGAGTGGCTTATAAACAAAAGAAATTGATTTCTCACAGTTCTGGAGGCTGCAAGTCTGAGATCAGGGTGCCAGCATGGTGGGGTTCTGGTGAGAGCCCCTCTCCCAGGTTGCAGACTACAGAAGTGTTGTATCCTCACATGGCAGAAAGAGAGCTAGAGCGCTCTCTGGGGTCCTTTTTATCAGGGCACTAACCCTGTTCATGTTCAGGCTCCCCCTTCCTGACTTCATCACCTCCCAAAGGCCCTACCTCCAAATACACTGAGAGTTAGGATTTCAACGTATGAATTTGGGGGCGACACACACATCCAGTCGATAACACTGGCAATCCAAGAAGTGTGGTCGCCCCCTCTTCCTGAGTGATCTCCAGCTCCTGTCCTTTGGACTCTAGCTCCAGGGCTCCTAAGCTCCTTTCCTAGGATCAAAGGTTCTGCCCTTCCCTTGAGCTCCCAAAGCCCCTCTCCTGGCCTCTCTTCCCTCCTTCGTAATAAGCAATCTCATCTTTTTTTTTTTATATAAATTTATTTTATTTATTTATTTTTGGTTGCGTTAGGTCTTCACTGATGTGCACGGGCTTTCTCTAGTTGCGGCGAGCGGAGGGGCTACTCTTCGTTGCTGTGCGCGGGCTTCTCATTGTGGTGGCTTCTCTTGTGGAGCACGGGCTCTAGGCGCATGGGCTTCAGTAGTTATGGCACGTGGGCTCAGTAGTTGTGGCTCGCGGGCTCTAGAGCACAGGCTCAGTAGCTGTGGTGCACGGGCTTAGTTGCTCCGCGGCATGTGGGATCTTCCCGGACCAGGTCTTGAACCCGTGTCCCCTGCGTTGGCAGGCGGATTCTTAACCACTGCGCCACTAGGGAAGCCCAAGCAATCTCATCTTAACTGCTGCTGGGACGTGGGGTAGAGAGGTGTTCAGACAACCACAAGTAAAAAATAAAATTTTATTCTCAAAAATAATAATAGGACTCTGAGCAGAGAGCAACATTCAGGGTAAGAGAAAGACACTTATGGCTTTTGGGTTCCCGTAGGCCTCCTCAAGCTGTTGGGTTGACGAAGTTCTGTGTCTATACGTTGCCCACTGCTAGTGTCTCTAAGTAGACATTTTAGGATCTTGATTCAGGAGGCTGCAGTTAGAATAGAAGACGGAGAGAATGGAAAAAGCATAGAATTTGGAGCCAGGGGACCTGGACTTGAGGCTTCCTATAAAGGAATAGCTACCTTTCTCCATCAAACAAAACTCAGGATCTCTGAGACTGGCCTTGGAGGAAGAGTCTTCTCTTGAAAAGGGGCTCCTGGACCACACAGTGTAGCTGTGTGTTCCATAAGATTCTCCTTCCTGTTGAGACGATCTTTCTGGTTACCTCACTGGCCTTGGGGTGTAGTGGAGATCACTCCTTTTTAATATTCTAGTCTGAAAGTGCCTCTATAGCACAGCTGAGACGGAGGTAGAACTTTTAATTTAAAAGTTCGGGGAAAATGAAGCCATCGTGATGTGCAGTGAGCTCATCGGGCTGACCCTGACCGTGCAGCAGAATTATCTGAAATGGGTATTAAAATATAGATTCCTGGAGGTTTGGTGCCAGGTCTTGGACTAGTATTTGAAAAACCATATGGGGGATATTACAGGCTTCACCCTGCCCTGAAGCTTTATCAGACTTCTGCGTGGTGGGCATCAACTTAGTACCACCTGGGAGAATTCATTGTCCCACCTCTTGTTCACTCTTGTATCCCAAGTGCAAGATAGAGCGCCCAGCACAGAGCAAGACCTCTGAAAATGCAGTACTGGTAGAATAGCAGCCTGTGTAAGACTTGCCTTCTTAGTTCCTGTTTCCTGCCTGAAGATGTATCTCTTCCCTAGATGTATACCACCTTCCAGGGACACCAGGCTTACCCACCCCCAAGCAGTTCTTATAATTTATACTACAAGTCACAACCTGATAATCACCGTCTCATACAACCCTTTGTAAGTGACGAAGAGCATGTTTATTTCAGGCTCTGCTACTTATTCACCATGTGATTCGACCTCTGTGACCTCAGTAACCTCATCTGTAAAGGAGTAATGATGATAAAACCTGCCTCTTTGGACTGTTGAAATGAATGAAACTAGGTAAGAAAACTGGGTTTTACAAGTTGGCTATACAAACATCATTGTTATTCATTTGGTCCTGAGGGCTAAAGGAGGTAATGTATGAGAATAGTCAGTTCGCTCAACCAGTATTTATTGAGCACCACTAGGCAATGGAGATTCAATGAAAGGAAAAAATAGACCCATTCCCGAGATGACAATCCAAAACACAGTCAATTAAGAGTGGCATCAACCGGCAGTCTATTCTAATGACAAAGAAATTTTTTTCCAAGTCCGATATCTGTGGGCTTAGCAGCCTCTGCTGAGTATTAGCAGAATCTTGGCACCTCCTCTCCCACCAAAATGTTTTCCAATTATTTCTGCCTCTGAGACTCTGGAATCAGGGCATCCCAGCTACACTCAAACCAATCTGTCAGCTATGGTTGTCAAGAGGGATGCAGCTACATTTTTTCCCTCTAGCTCCAGCCCCCACTTGACCACAGCTGAAGCCTGCAAAGCCACTCAGAGAACCCTTCCCTACCCCAGGTATCACCCAGCCTGAGAAAGTCGATTGTACCCTTTCCTTCCTTGCCTTTCCTCCAGCATAACTTCTCTTTCTAGTTCTAGTTACTCCCTCGTATGTGGGTGAGTACCAACAGATGCGGCTGTGTGAATATGGGGAGTGGAGAGGAGGGTTGTCTACACTAGCAGCAATATACTTAGAAATATTCTGTTACACAAACACCCTTGAACTTCACATCAACCCCGTGAGATAGGCAAAATACGAGGATACTAAGACTAAGACTTGTTTGTGATTTGCTCAGTATCTCAGAGGCAGGAAGTGTTGTAACAGAAGCTGGAACTCAGTGTTTTTGACCCCAGGTCCAAACTAACCTTATGGCTACGTGCTCCTGTTCATCCTGACTGTTTCTAGGCCAGTTTATGCGAAGAGAGTAACAGGAGCCTGCCTGGTTGGACAGTTGGCCTAGTGTTAAGAATATACTGTGGGTAAGAATCTGTATAGAGGTGTGTAGAGGTGATGAGAAGCAATCCTAGGAAGGGGATCTCCAAAGAGGTTTTTAAAAAAATGTGCTTGTGTAGAAAAGTGAGAAGTGGGGATGGATTGGGGTTGGGGAGCAGTGTCTGGGGGCCTGTATTTACTAATTGACTTCCCTTCGTATTATTTGAAGTTTTTACCGGGAGCATATGTCACTTTTATAATTTTTTAAAAGTAAACAGCCAGGAAAGAAAACAGTATTTTTATATGTGGCTATAAATATGTGTTCATCTCATCAGTTGGAAGCTAAATTTGTTTTTCTTGCAAACTAATGATAAATAAAGAAAACTAAAGCCTCAGGTCCAGTAAGTGGTTGTTATGATGAGAATTCCCATCCCCAGCAGGGGAGCCAATATGACTCATGCAGGCACAGGGACTGTTTTCTTTCATATTCTAACACAGCAGACAAAATGATCCTTTGCAAAGATAAATCAGATCATGTCAGTTGCCTGATTTGAAACCCTTTGGTAGCTTCCCATTACATCCAGAGCAAATCCAAACCCCTTACCCTGGCCTCTGAGGCCTTCCATGACCTTCATCTGGCCTATCTTGCTAACTTCATGTTATGCATTGAATTGTGTCCACCTAAAATTCATGTGTTAAAGTCCTAACCCCCAGTACCTCAGAATGTGACCTTATTTGGAAATAGGGCCCTTGCAGATGTGATTAGTTAAATTAGGATGAGGTCATACTGGAGTAGGTCAGGCCCTAATCCAATATGACCGGCGTCCTTATAAGAAGGAGAAATTTGGAAGCAAGTGCACGCGCATACACACGCGTGCACGCGCACACACACCCAGAATGCCAGGTAAAGGTGAAGGTGGAGATTGGGGTGATGTATCTACAAGCCAAGGAACACCAAAGTTTGCCAGCAAACCACCAGAATCTAGGAGAGAGGCACAAACAGATTCTCCCTCACAGCCATAGAAGGAACCAACCCTGCCAACACCTTAATCTTGGACTTCTGGCCTCCAGAACTGAGGCAATAAACATTTCTGTTGTTTAAACCACCTGGTTTGTGGCACTTTGTTATGGCAGCCCCAACAACCTAATACACCTCATCTCTTAGTGTTCAGCCTCTCTCTCACTTGCTACCAGCACACTACCTTTTTTTTTTTTCTTCAGTTCCTCACACACCCAGTTTATTCCTGCCTCAGGATCTTTGCACTAGCTGTTTCATTTTCCTCAAATGTACCTCCCTCAGACTTTTGCATGATTAGTACCTTCTTATTATTCAGTTTAAATGACCTCTCTTATAGAAGCCTTCCCTCACCTCCCAGTCATTCTTAATTAATTCATGCTCTTTTTTCTTCAGAGTAGTCGTCGTCATCTGAGGTTTTCTTAGTTATGTGTTTGTAGTATATTTCCCCCAATTAGAATGTAAGTTCCATAGGGATTTTTGTCCACCACTATATGCCCAGCTTCTACCTAGACATACCTGGCACACTATAGGCACTCAGTAAATATTTATTGAATGAATGATCAAATGAATGGGAAGAGTTCTTCACTGATAGATTTGTTTATTAAGCATTTATTGAATCTCTACTACTTGACAGCCACTTTGACAGAACTCGAGGCACAAAGGCAAATAAGATAGGGTCCCTGCCCGCTGTCTTTCTAGAAGTCTGTGGCTACTGCCAGATCCCAATACTGCTGTAGTAGAAAGAGCATAGGCTTTGGAGTCTGACAGGCCTAAGTTCATGTCCTAGCTCTCAGTTACTAGCTGTGTGATCCTAGGCAAGGCACCTAACCTCTCTGTACCTCGGTAATCTTTTCTGCCAAAGGGGGATAATGTTAATACCTAACCTAGAGGGTTACGGTAAGAAATAAATGAGACAGATAATGTGTGTAAAAAGCTCAGCAGTGCCTGGTACCCAGTAAATGCTTTAAAAAATGGCATTCTACTTCTATTTCGCTCTAATTAAATAACCAGGGCCCTTCTGCTCACAGTTATTTGTCTCCCTTTGGGGGAAATTAACCATTCCCCAAGACAGTAGTAGAAATAATTTGGTCTAAAGGGAGTCCCTGGACGGCCCCAGTACTTGTATCAGGGATCTCTGGGGAGCCATTTAGGTGGAGAAGACACACGTTGGAAATAAACACCCAACCTACTTCCCTTCATGCCCCATTATGAGGTAGTCATTCATTCATTCATTCGTTCATTCATTCAGCAACTATTTATTGAACATCAATTCTGTCCCAAGCACTGTGTTGAGTGCTGGATGTACAGTGGCCAACAACACAGACATGGTCCTTGTCTTCACAGGGCTTACAGTCTAGTAGAGGCTTTTTGTTTCTTTTCCTTGTACTCTTTCAGCAAATATTTATTGGGCCTGGTACTTCCAGGCTTTTGCTATCTAGAGAGAATGGTGGCATCATGCCACTACCAGTTGTTACCCGAGATGACCAAGTAGCCCTGGATCTGGGGCAGCCATAGGCAATGGTGTTCATCCTTGGGGTTTTGCAGGCTTAGGAACCCTCCACAAATTAGCATTTAAAATATTTCCACGTATTGAGTGCTCGCTTTGTTTGAAGTGGTAGATTCCATGCTTTACATCTATTATTTTGTTTAATCCCCACAACAACCTTGAGAAACAGATACTGTTATTATACCCTATGTCAGCTGAGGAAAGGGATGCTCATGCTGGTGGGAGGGTGAAGTGACTCGTCCCAGGTTATACAGATAGGAAGTGGTGGAGGTGGAATTCAAGTCCAGGTCTGTATGACTCCCGAGCCTCTTTCTATAATACCACGATGCTTCAATATTTCCATAGGCTATTTTTGCTAAGGAAGCATTACACAGGACTGACTTACTGAAAGCTAGGAGAGCTCTTGAAAGAAAAAGTAGGACTCATTAAATAGAAAGGAATCTCCAAGTTTCCATACCTTCTTTTATTACTTGTCTATTGCTGTGTAACACTATTACCACAGACTTAGTGGCTTCAAACAATACACATTTATTATCTCACAGTTTCTGTGGATCAAGAGTCTTGGCAAAGCTTAGCTGGGTTGTTTGCAAGGCTGAAATCAAGGTATTGGCCAGGGCTGGGCTCTCATCTGAGGCTCAACTGGGGAAGAATCCACATCCAAGCTCACATGATTACTGGTAACATTCAATTCCTTGTGGGCTGCCACACTGAAGGCGTCAGTTCCTAGCTTACTGTCAGCCAGAGGTCACTCTTGCTTCTTTGCTGAATTAGTTAGGGTTCGCCACAGAAACAAAACCAATAGTGTGTGTGTGTGTGTGTGTGTGTGTGTACAGATATGGAGAGTGGGGGTGGGGGGAGAGAGAGAGAGAGAGAGAGAGAGAGAGGAGGTTATGAGGAATTTGCTCATGTGATAAGGGAGGTGGCAAATTCAAAGTCCACAGGGTGGGCCAGCAGGCTGAAGACCCAGGGAAGAGCCAATGTTGTAGTTTAAGTCCAGGAATTCCTTCCCTCTTGCTCTGGGGAGGTCAGTCGTTTGTTCTACTCAGGCCTTCAGCTGATTGGATGGAGCCCACCCACAGTATGGAGGGCAATCTGCCTTGCTCAAAAGGCATCAATTTAAATGTTAATCTCATACAAAAACACCAGAAACATCCAGAATAAAGTTTGACTAAATATCTGGGCACCGTGGTCCAGCCAAGTTGACACTTAAAACTAACCATTACACTTGCCATTGTGGGCCTCCCCAACATGGCCACTTGCTTCATCAAAGCCAGTAAGAAAGAGACTGTCCTAGCAGGAGGTTCCTTACAAGATTATGCAACATAACCACAGAAGTGCTATCCTGCTACTAGTGCCATATTCTGTTGGTTAGAAGAAAGTCACAGGTCCTGCCCACACTCAAAGGGATGGTGATGATGGGGGTTCTGGGGGCCATGTTAGAGCCTTTCTGCCATAGTCCACCTCTTGACTTCCAATGATTCACATCCCTCACACATTCAGAATACATTCACTCCCTCCCAAAATTCCCCGAAGTCTCATCCCATTATGGTATCTACTTAAAGTCTCATCATTTAAATCAGGTCCAGGTGTGGATGTGGTCCTTTAAATATAATTCCTCTCAATATGATGATCTATAAAACTAAAGAGACAAATAATCTACCCCTATACAACCAACAGAAGATGGTGGGGAGGCATAGAATACCCACTATAGACATTTCCATTTGAAAAGGGTGCAGGGGGTCTTGGGAGGCATCAAAGAGTCCATGGCAATTTTGAAATCCAGCTGGGCAAATGTTAAATATTCCCTGATTAGTTCTGAATCACTTGGTTCTGCCTTCTGAATTATCCTTCCTTTTTCATGAAAGGTGGCACAAGTTTGCAGCTGAGTAGTTTTATCAGCCTGCTTCCTGCCAATAGAATTTTGGGGGGTCCAAAATTTCTTTAATTTTGTACTCTCTGTCTCAGTCCAAGCTAACAGTGTTTCTGCTGAAATAACTTTCTCAAAAACTTTAGAAGTCTTCAGTGGATTTAGTTGGGGTTCACTCCATTAGAAAAGATACATACACACAAATCTGTTCAAGATAAGCTCTTTTCTACCTTGGACTCCTGAGATGGCTAGGTACATAGCTCTTAAGCTTCCTAGGGGCCCTATTTTGAAAGGTTCCAGGAGGTATACCCTTAATCTCTTGAAAGGGCCCATTGTGCGAGTGAATACCACTCTGATCCTTTGATCTTTCTGAGGTTTTAACAAAAGGTTGTACAGCCACTCTCTCAGCCTTTTCTCAATGCCATGCTTTCTTAAGAGTGCTTGGAAGCCATTTCTTTCTTTCTTTCTTTCTTTTTTTTTTGGCCACACCTCGTGGCTTGTGGATCTTCCCCGACCAGGGACTGAACCTGGGGCCACAGCAGTGAAAGTGCTGAGTCCTAACCCCTGGACCACTAGGGAAGCCTGCCATTTCTTAATTTTTGCATCTTCTGCCATCTGGAGAGACTGAGAATCAATCATGTACTGGTTCCTTCTAGTTTTAACAGTTCTTTTCTTAATTTATTTCTCCCCTCTCACATTTTACTATGGGCAGCAAGAAAATACCAGGCCACACCTTCAACACTTTGCTTGGAAGTCTTGTTGAGTAAATACGCAAATGTATCACTTTCGTGTTCTACTTTCCACATTAACTTCAGGCAACAATTTCAATAAGCTTTTTTTCCACTACTTAACAGGGATTCCCCCATAACCCTGTGCCTGCCACATGGTAAATGCTTAATAAATTTTACTGTTGCTATTATTACATATACAAGAGGAAAAGCAACACTTGTCTTCCAAGATTGTTGTGAGAATTTCATAAGATTATGTGTTCAACTGCCTGGTCTTTAGTAGTTATGTCGATCCCTTCCCTTTACTTCTGTTATGGACTGACTATTTGTGTCCCCCTAAAATTCATATGCTGAAACCCTAGACCCCCCAGTGTGGCTGTAATTGGAATAAGGAAGTAATGAGTTAAATAATGTTGTAAGGGTGGGGCCCGGACCCAACCCAATAGGATTAGTGTCCCTTTAAGAAGAGACACCAGAGAGCTCACCCTCTCTTGCTCCCTCTGTGTGTACTCACTGAGGAAAGGCCATCCATGTGAGGACACAATGAGAAGGTGGTTGATCAGGATCCCTTTCCTGATCTCATACTTCCAGCCTCTAGAACAATGAGAAAATAAATTTCTGTTGTTTAAGCCACCCATTCTATGGTATTTTTTGTTATGGCTGCCTGAGCTGACTAATACACCTTCCTTGGGTAAAGTTCTTAGACTCTAGCGATCAGAACCCACCCTCCCTCAGTTCCCAACTGCTCAACAGATGACACTGGGACATGTGAAAAGCAACAGTCTGCTTTTTAAAACTATAATGTTCAGTTTTCTCTGATTATAAAATGTAGGATCATTGTCAAAAAATATAGAAAATCATAGTGAAGAAAGTAAAATTATCTATAATTCCTTCTCTCTGAGATACCACTGTTAAGGTTTTTATTTAATTTATTTAATTTATTTTTAGTATTTTTCTATGTATGACAGTTTGTACACACACAGAATTAGAGTGATGCTGATTCATAGTGCCTTATATTCTTTTTTCTCCTGTTTAATATTTATTAGAGCAGATTGCTTTCCACAGATGTCTTTTCCTCCGGAATGATTTCTCTCCTGGGCTTTTGACTTCCTGTTCTCCAGCCTATTCTGAGCCAGCTTCAGCCTGTTTCAGGCCCTGGCTCCAAGCCCAAAGGAGGCTTGCCCCCTGTGGACTTGCCTCAGGTCATATGACTGTTCAATAACTATGTTTTCACCTGCAACCTCACTGGGGAAGATGAGAGGAAATGGCAGCTCTGGGAACAGGTAGAAGGAGTGAACCAGAATCTGTGACTCCCTTAAGTCACAGATTCAAGCCCTTTTTTACTAAAGCACAGCAATAGCACGAGAGCCATAGGCTATGATTTGTGGCGTGGGAGCAAGAGAATGCAAACGGGCATTGGGTGATAAGAAAGACCCAAGGTTAATAATGATCCAGTGATCAATGCCAAAAGTGAAGAACGGAGCTTTCAGTAAAGTCTGCTACATACACAGATGTCTTTTGTGAGTGATTTTGGAGGAAATTAAGGAAAAGGGACTGAGTCTCATGGAGGGGTTGCTTCAGAGAAAGGAGAAGAGATCAGCCACAGGAGGTAAGATACAAGTGAGATGCAGAGTACTTCAGTAACAGCGGGTTCTTCGAGCCAAAAGTGATCAAGTGACATTGAGAATATAGACATCTTGGAGAGACAGTCGAACTTCCCAGGTCTGGGATAGGGGAAAATTTGTCAACTGACATATGGAATTTAAGCCTGTGGCCTCTGGAGTCAGACATACTGGTTTGAAAATGTGGCTCCAATACTTACTAGCTATGTGAACTCGGGCAAGTCAATTAAATACCCTGTACTTCAGTTTCCTCATCTGTTAAATGGGGATGATAACAGTACCTGTCTCATAGGTTTGTTGTGAGGCATAAAATTATTTTGAAGGTTAAATGAGAACCTATCTGGAAAGTACTTAGAATAGTACCTGAAACAAGGTAAGTGCTCAATGAAAGTTAATGTTAACTGTTAATATCATCATCTAGCTGGGTTACAGAAGTAATAATATATTTATTGAATATATAACTACCACATTTCCTCAATTCTATGATTTGGTATCTTTTTCAAATTTCTGAAATTGGGACTCATCACACCATTATTTTACATTTGCATTCAAAGTCATTTTCTCCCCGTCCTCCTTCAAAAGAATCCAAAACCTGTCTGACTCCCAAAACCATGCTCTAGGTCAGTGTTTCTCAGACTTTCATGTGAGGACCTTGTTAAAATGCAGATTCTGATTCAGCAGGTCTGGGGTGGAGCCTGAGATTCTACAGTTCGAATGAGCTCCCAGGTAATACCAGTACTGCTGGTCCTTAGATCACACTTGAAATAGCAAGGGTCTAGATCTCTGGACCATAATCAGTCTGAGGCCAGAGAAACCGTAGGTTGGAATGGGCACCATTTTGGAGTCAGGCCTCAAAGCAGCCTTCTTGATGTAGCAAACCCCTGGTCCACCAGGCCTGGGACTGAGGTTTTGGAATAGTGCTGAAATCTGTAGGTGAAAAACAATGTCTGAGGAGGATAGTGAGTGTTTCTAAATTAGCAACCTTGGTTACATGTAATAGTCGTGTCAGCCATTCTGAATCCGAACTGTTTAGAGGCCAGAAATTCTGGAAAGGAGACCCGAAGACCTTGACCTTGTTGACTTTACCTCTAGGCAAACCTTACTAATTGGAGTCTTCTGCAGTCACTGCACACATACCCAATATGTAGGGAACAGACTGCTGGCCTCAGTTCTCCACCTAGAGTAAAACCAGCCCTCTAGCCATTCAGCAAACAACTATAGTTTTCTCTTCTCCCTTCTTTCCTAATACCTTACATAGTTAGGCATCAGGGTCTGGGGAGTCTTTCTTTTTTAAAATCTTATTTTTAAAAACTTATTGTGATAGCACATAACATGATAGCTACTCTTATAAATTTTCAAGTGTATGATATTGTTGTATGTATGTATTGTTGACTATAGGTACAATGTTGTACAGCGGATCTCTACAGCCTATTCATCTTACTTAACTGAAATTTTATGCCTGATTAATAGCTCCCCATTTCCTCATCCCCCCAGCCCCTGACAACCACCATTCCGCTCTTTATGAATTTGACTATTTTAGATACCTCATATAAGTGGAATCATGCACTTATATTTGTCTTTCTGTGAGTGGCTAATTTCATTTAGCATAACATCCTCAAGTTTCATCCATGTTGTTGCAAGTGACAGGATTCTCTTCTTTTTTTAAGGCTGAATAGTATTCTGTTGTATGTATATACCACATTTTCTTTGTCCATTCATCTTAATTCACAACATTTTTGCCATCTGGTTCCTCCTGTGTTAGTATATCCCTGACCCGCCTCCTGTACTGCCACAGCCTCCTACTGCACCCCCACTCCACTGACTTCCCCATCCCAAACTGTTCTGCCCACTTCTCACAGTGATTTTTGCCTAAAATGTCTCCATTTTCCCCACTGCTTCAGTACTTTTCCTCCCCAATCATTCCTTTCCTGCACAGATCTTCCACTTCTGGTCAGGTCTCATCATTGTCCTAAGAACATTATCCCCATTACAGAATCCAAGCTTTGATTCATTCCGTGCTTCCTATCCACGACACCTTCCCCCTTCCAGGAAAGGTTTTAGGAATAGCTAAGAGTAGCTACCATTTATTGAGTACTTACTCTATGCCTAACTCTGTGCTAGGCACTTTATGTAGATTATTATTTACTATAATAGCCCTATGAGCTAGATATTTTCTAATTATTCCCATCTGATGTGGGGAAATTAAGGGTCAAATAATTTACCCCAGTCTGTCTCTATACATGTAGACTACGCCTTTGTCTTTTCTTACTAATTCCCCCTCACTCTCCCTCTCTGTTTAAATAACCATCTCACTACTTTCAAAGCATATAGGAAATAAATTAACTAAGCTTTGGCTCCTTGAAGTGCTTCTGGATTCTGCTTTCATAAACACATTATTTGTGGTTTGCTGTAGGGAAATGGTGCCTCTAAAGCTTTTGAAGGACTTTTAAGCCATTTTGTTCACATACATTGTTTAGCCATTCTCTGCAGTCTTTATTAGTGTTGAAGTGCTCAGCAAACCCCTTCTTTCTGGATATTATAAAGCTGAACCTCAGCCATGCCCCGGCACAAGCATTCCAGTCCCAAATGAGAGGACTCAGAATGAGTGCTGGTGCATTGGCATCTAACAGAGTGGAACTCATGGGCACACAGCAGTGTCTCTGCAGCTCTGAGGACGGAGTGGGACTGATGGGGTTGGGGAGGAGAAAAGGGATTTTCCCTTTTACTCTCTATACTTCTTTATTGTTTGATTTGTCTTTATACAATGAATGTTATTTAGTACTTGTCTAACAAAAAGAGATACAATTATTTAATTAAAAATAAAGGACAACAGACAAAGAAGGAAGTTCGGAGAAAGACTGCAGAAGAATCATAATCATCCAAAGCTAGTTATCTCCAGGAATAAACAAGTGATGCCATTTGTGGTCTATCAGAATGACAACAAATATTTTAAAGTTTGATAATGCTCATGGTTGGCAAGCATAAGGGGAAATAGGTGCTACCCTCCACTGTTGATGGATGATTGGTACAGGTTCTCTGGAGGCAATTTTGCAGCGTGCATCAGCATTTACCATTTATGTATCTTTGACCCAGCAAGACTACTGCTAAGAATTTACCATATGGATATATACTCAAAAGCATGTCATGGTGTAAGCATATAAAGATACTGCAGACTTTTTCATAATGGCAAAACATTAAATGTCCATCATTGAAATTTGGTTAAATAAACTGTGGTTCATCTATTAATACTGAGAACATTAAGCAGCTATTTAAAACCAAGAGGTAGAGCTGCAGTGCTGATGTGGAATGATCTTTTTGAAAAATTTATTTTTTTGAAGTATAGTTTATTTACAATGTTGTGTTAATTCCTACTGTACAGCAAAGTGATTCAGTTATACATATATATTAATTCCTTTTCGTATTCTTTTCCATTATGGTTTATCACAGGATATTGAATATAGTTCCCTGTGCTATACAGTAGGACCTTATTGTTTATTCTTTCTCTATATAATAGTTTGCACCTGCTAATCCCAAACTCCCAATCCATCCCTTCCCCATTCCCCCCTTGGCAACCGCAAGTCTGTTTCTGTTTCATAGATAAATTCATTTGTGTTCATTAGATTCCACATATAAGTGACATCATATGGTATTTGTCTTTCTCTGTCTGACTTACTTCACTTAGTATGATCATCTCTAGGTCCATCTATGTTGCTGCAAAGGTCATTATCTTATTCTTTTTAATGTCTGAGTAATATTCCATTGTGTATACGTACCACATCTTCTTTATCCATTCATCTGTTGATGGACATTTAGGTTGCTTCCATGTCTTGGCTATTGTAAATAGTGCTGCTATGAACATAGGGGTGCATGTATCTTTACGTATCAGAGTTTTGTCTGGATATATGCCCAAGAGTGTGATTGCAGGATCATATGGCAACTCTGCTTTTAGTTTTTCGAGGAAACTCCATACTGGTTCCATAGTGGCTGTACCAGTTTACAGTGATGTGGAATGATCTCAATGATGTGTTCTTAAGTGTGAAAAGTAGGAACTGTGACTATAGTATGCTACCACTTGTATCTTTCTTTTTCCTGGAAGAATACACAAAATTGTCAAAAGTAAAATTACATTTGGATAGAAGGACTAAGGTTCTGAGGCTGGAGAGTTTGGTTTTTTTGGCCGTGCCCCATGGCATGCAGGATCTTAGTTCCCTGACCAGGGATCGAACCCATGCCCCCTGCATTGTAAGCATGGAGTCTTAACCACAGGGCTACCAGGGAAGTCCTCTGGAGAGCTTTTAATCTAAAATTTTAACTATTCGTACATTACAAATATTTTATCATGTGTGTATAGCTTCTAAAGAAACAAAAATACCATTCTAAAATATCAAAGAGGGCACTGACAGACTTGAAAAGCTTGGTCCATGGACTCCAGGTTAAGAACATTTGTTTTAGAGGAAAGAGCCTGCCCAAATATTTAATGTTCCATCTCTTCAGTCTGGTAGTTCCCCAAGATCAAGGGCTCTATAGACACACTGGTGGCAAGGTTTATATCCTGGAAAGTCACCCCTGGGCAAATAGTCTTTAGCAAACAAGGGCCATGTGAGTGTTAGAAAATTAGGGCATAGCTTAAACTACCAACTCTAGGTTTCTTTCTTTTTAAAAAACTTTTCATTTCTTAACTATTATAAACTCACAAGAAATTGCAACATTAGCACAGAGAGGTCCTGTGTCCCCTTACCCAGTTTCCCCTAGCAGTAACATCTCACATAATTGAAGTGCATATCAAAAACAGGAAATTAACTGGTTCAATACAATTATCTAGACTTAGCTCTTACTCAGATTTTACTAGTTTTTGCATGCACTCATTTTTGGGGTATGTCTTTGTGTAAAATTCTATTACACTTCATCACACGTGCAGATGGATATAACCCTCACCACAATCAAGAGACAGAAGTGTTCTGTCACAACAAAGGAACTCCCAGTGTTGCTACTTTATAATTATATATTTCCTCTCATTCCCTATATGTTCTTAGCTGTTCTCCATCTCTATATATAATATTGTCATTTTTGAGAATTTTATATTCTCAAAAGGGAATGGAATCACAAAGGGATTAGCTTTCTTTCACTCAGCATAAGCCCCTGGGGATCCATCCCTGTTGCTGCCTGTATCAGCAGCTTGTTTCTCTTTATTACTGAGTTGTAATTCACTGGGTGGATGTATTACAATTTGTTTAATCGTTCACCCACTGAAGGATGTTGGGTTGTCTCCAGTTTTGTGTAATTACACATAAAGCTGCTTTGAATATTCATGTACACGTTTTTTTTGTGTGAACATAAGTTTACATTTCTCTAGGATAAATACCCAGGAGTGCAATTGTTGAGTCCTATAGTACAAAATTGCCAGAGTGTTTTCCAGAGTAGCTTTACCAGTTTTTGTTCCCACCAGGAATGTTATGAGAGTTCCAATTACTCCATTCTGGTCAGCACTTAGTATTGTCAGTATTCTTCATGTTAGGCATTCTAATAGGTGTGTAGTGATATTTCATTATGATTTTACTTTGCATTTCACTAGTGGCTAGTGATGTTGAACATGTTTTCATGTGTTTTTAGATCCACATCATCTTCTTTGGTAAAGTGTCTGTTCAAGTCTTTTGCCAATTTTTGAATCAGATTCTTTGTTTTCTTATTGTTCAATTTTAGAGCGTTTTTTGTTGGATCTGGGATTTGCAAATATTTTCTCCCAGTTGATGGTTTGTCTTGTCATTCTTTTAACAAGGTTTTCCCACTGAGAAAAAACTTTTAATTTAAAAAAAGTTTTAAAATGATGGAATACAATAGGAGACTTTAAAATTTTTTTTAAAAAATAAAAAAGTTTAATGTATCTATTTTTTAATGGATTGTGCTGTTGATGTCATATCTAAGAACTCTTCCTCTAACCCACGGTCACAAAGATTTTCTCCTATGTTCTCTTCAAAAAGTTGGTGGGAATGTAAATTGCTACAGACACTATGGAAAGCAGTATGGAGGTTCCTCAAAAAACTGAAAATAGAACTACCGTATGATCCAGCAATTTCACTTCTGGGTATTCATCTGAAGAAAACAAAAGCACTAATCTGAAAAGATACATGCACCCCTATGTTCATTGCGGCATTATTCACAACAGCCAAGATACAAAAACAACAAAAGTGTCCATTGATGGATGAATGGATAAAAAAATTGTTATATATATATATATATATATATATATATATATATATATATATATATATGCCCCCAATGGGTCTTTAATTGAAGGAACTCAAGAGATACAGACATTACTCACAGACATTTTTCACAAACTTATGTTCAGAAAGGTTCTGTGAGTTGCCTCAGTGGAAACTATATGGCTGACCTCTGAGAGTCCTCAGTTTCCTTATGTGTGAAATGAGGATGATGACTAACTGCCCTTACTTCATTTGGTCTGAAGAGCAAACAATATACCTTCATCAAGGCTCCTCCAGTTGCTAGCAAGAGAAACCTACTTAAGTTAGCTTAGTTAAAAGGGGGACTTATTGATTGTAGGGTATAGGGAGTGTCATGGAACACAAAGTCATTAAGTGCAGCCATGTTTCAGGAGGGACTAAAGCTGTGAACTAGAAAGTTATCAGGAATCAAGGTAATTCTGTTTCTTTTAATAACCCTCTCAGTCCATGTGGTCTTTGTCTTTCCATATCTGCTTCAGTCTTCACTTCATAGTCAGAAGTCAATCCTGATTTCTCTGTTTTTCCATGAACTTGACTAAATAGAGCTTCCCTATTGGGTTTACAAGTCCTAGGTTTACGTGACCAGCAGAGACTGACTAGCATCTCTGTATTCCAGTTCCAAATTCTCAGGATGGAATCTGGTTGTCCCAGCTTGGATCAGGGATCCTGTATGGTTCAATCAGCTTGGCCCAGAAGTCAGGATTACAACATGGATGCCAGGACCTTACCCCTATGAGGGGAAGGATCCAGTTGTCAGAGAATGGGGATGGTGGGTTTGGCAGACTTCTCAAAGCAGATAATGTATGAGAAATTATTGAAAAAATATAAATAGTGGATGATCCCAATAATGGCCATCGATTGTTTCTGTCTACTACCTTTTATCTCTATTTATTTCTGGTAATAGATTCTATTTCTTAGACCATAAGGATGATGGACACATGATCCAAGCTGAATAGATCATGGTACCTCATCCCCGGGCTAAACTCACTGTCCTCAGCCCTGCCATTTATCATCTTTCTGGAATCCTTCTTCCCTCCATGATCTGGCCATTCAACCCCTCCCATCCTTTTAGGCTTTACCTTGGGCTTTAGTAGTGTTTATATTCTGTCCTGCAGAGTTGCACGGATTTCATGTTCTCTGCTGACTTTTCACACTTGTCCCTAATGCTATACACAGGGAAGTCTTTAGGGAGGCATCTGGGTCACTAGGAAAGGGATGTAAACTTTTCCCAGAAGTCTCCTAGCTGACCTCCTTTTATACTTCACTGGCCAGAACTGGCACCAATCACTGGTCAAGGAAAAGAGTGTTGCTGTAACTGTCATAAACCAATCACGGGCTCATCTCCTAGTGCTGGCCCACCCTCCCTGAGGTCAAGAGTTCTCTGTTGGAGACTTGATCAGTGTTGGAGTTCTGTTAGCAAGAAGATAGGAGAATGCCTGCCAAAAGTATCTGTCACAGAGTGTGAGCTCACAGAGGATAGGCTTCTTGTGGTTTACTCTGTCTGATCCTGGCTTCCTTCAACTTGCAGGCCACCTCATCCAGACCTTCATTTTCTTCCTCTGTTTTCCTCCTGTTGCATGGTATTGGACCAGTTTGTGGCTTCTAGCCCATCTCCTAGAAGGGGAACAGCTCTGGTGAAAAGGAACAGATGTGGCAAAGAAAGGTGAGTGAACAGTTTCAAGTCACTTTTTGCATGTTCTGTCTGCCTTCTTGCAGAAGCATTAGGTAGGATATATCTAACATATAAGGCCACATAGCATAGGGGTAGGAGCTGCACTCCAGAGGCAGATTTTCTGCATTCAAACTCCAGTGTCAATAGTTAATAGTTGTGGTAACTTTGGCCAAGTAACTAAACCCTCTGTGCCTCAGTTTATTAGGTACCTCATAGGGTTGTTGTGAATACTGAAATGAGATAATAAATACAAAACCCTTAGTATAGTGCTTGCACATAGTAAGTACTCACTAAATATTACTAGTTATTACTCTAACTATTATTCACACTACTAGAAAAGTCTGGAAGGAAACAGTGCTGTGTCTGAATGGTGGCTTTCAGGGGATTTTTAATTTTCTTTCTTACACTGTTCTGTATTTTCCAAGTATCCTACAATGAAGCATGTATGGCTTTGACAATCAGAATATGACACATCAAATTTCATTAAAATTAATAAACCTACCTAAGGAGACAAAAGACCTGTATGCAGAAAACTATAAGACACTGATGAAAGAAATTAAATATGATACAAACAGATGGAGAGATATACCATGTTCCTGGATTGGAAGAATCAACATTGTGAAAATGACTATACTACCCAAAGCAACCTACAGATTCAATGCAATCCCTATCAAATTACCACTGGCATTTTTCACAGAACTAGAACAAAAAATTTTCACAATTTGTATGGAAACACAAAAGACCCCGAATAGCCAAAGCAGTCTTGAGAAAGAAAAATGGAGCTGAAGGAATCAGGCTCCCTGACTTCAGACTATACTACAAAGCTACAGTAATCAAGACAATATGGTACTGGCACAAAAACAGAAATATAGATCAATGGAACAGGATAGAAAGCCCAGAGATAAACCCACGCACATACGGTCACCTTATCTTTGATAAAGGAGGCAAGGATATACAATGGAGAAAAGACAGCCTCTTCAATAAGTGGTGCTGGGAAAACTGGACAGCTACATGTAAAAGAATGAAATTAGAACACTCCCTAACACCATACACAAAAATAAACTCCAAATGGATGAAAGACCTAAATGTAAGGCCAGACACTATAAAACTCTTAGAGGAAAACATAGGCAGAACACTCTATGACCTAAATCACAGCAAGATCCTTTTTGACCCACCCCCTAGAGAAATGGAAATAAAAACAAAAATAAACAAATGGGACCTAATGAAACTTAAAAGCTTCTGCACAGCAAAGGAAACCATAAACAAGACGAAATGACAACCCTCAGAATGGGGAAAATATTTGCAAGTGAAGCAACTGACAAAGGATTAATCTCCAAAATTTACAAGCAGCTCATGCAGCTCCATATCAAAAAAACAAAAAACCCAATCCAAAAATGGGCAGAAGACCTAACTAGACATTTCTGCAAGGAAGATATACAGATTGCCAACAAACACATGAAAGGATGTTCAACATCACTAATCATTAGAGAAATGCAAATCAAAACTACAATGAGGTATCACCTCACACCAGTCAGAATGGCCATCATCAAAAAATCTACAAACAATAAATGCTGGAGAGGGTGTGGAGAAAAGGCAACCCAGTCTCCTTTTGCCTGGCCAAACTCAAAGGATCTGAGGCTAATTATCATGATCCTGTCTGCCCATATGTGCTTCCAGTCTTGCAAAATATTTTGTCATCCAACATTTCATCACTTTCTCCCAGGAATCCTGTGAAATACTGGCCCAGGATTTTGTAGTCATGCTGATAGCCAGTAACATGTATTCTTTTTGATGGTTTCAAATGTCCCCATTTAAGACCATTCTTGAGTTTCATGGTGAGTTAAGGGTAGGAATACTGATTTAATTTTAATGAAAAAAATTTTTAACATCTTTATTGGAGTATAATTGCTTTACAATGGTGTGTTAGTTTCTGCTTTGTAACAAAGTGAATCAGTGATACATATACATATATCCCCATATCTCCTCCCTCTTGCATCTCCCTCCTACCCTCCCTCTCTACCCCTCTAGATGGTCACAAAACACCGAGCTGGGATGAAGTGAGAGAGTGGCATGGACATATAGTGATGAAATGTTGGATGAGAAAATATTTTGCGAGACTGGAAGCACATATGGGCAGATAGGATCATGATAATTAGCCTCAGATCCTTTGAGTTTGGCCAGGCAAAAGGAGACTGGGTTGCTAACAGCTGAGCTTTCTGAATGGGCAGGACTTGGGCCCAGAGTTATGAGGCTGGAGGCCAGTTGGACATTTTGAGTTGAGACTGGGGCTTGGAGAGACAGTGGTACTGGGGGCCTGTCCTGAGGGCATAGGGACAATAGGAGGAAGGGAACTAGCATTTGTTAGCCACCTGGAACTGTCAGTTACTTTACATAAAATTTCAAGGAACTTAATCCTCACCCACAATTCTGTGAAGTGGATTTTTCGGTCTCCAATTAAAGATGTGTGAATTGAATCTCAGAAAGGCAAAAGGATTCTCCCAAGGTCCCAGGAGACAAGAGCATGGATTTATGGATTCAAACCATATGGATTTTATCTTTACAATGTTGGGGTCTTTATCTTATGTTATACCATGTTCCTTGTGGGTAGAGTGACCATACACCTTGGTTTGCCCTGGGCCAGTCCCAGTTTATACCTGTATTCATGGTGTAATAATGAATAGCCTCTTTTTACTTTCAAAAGTGTCCCAGCTTGGATGATACATTGTATGGTTACCTTACCAATGGGGAACAGCAATGAGGGACAACCAGGTCAGAGGGGTTCACTCTCTGGTCCCTCTGTCTTCCTTGAAATGCAGCATAACTTATACACTTTCTCCTTTGATCAACAGACTCAGTTCAGCTTTGTCTTCTTGTTATGAGTAACAGCTACCATTTTTGAATTCTCATTTAATCCTCACAACTCTATCATTAGTCCCAATTTAAAGATGAAGAAGCAGGTACAGAAGGACAAGTGACTTGCCTAAGGGTCCAAAGCTAGTAAGTAGTAGAGGCAGGGCTTCAACACAGGTCTGTTTGACTCCATAATCCAGGACCCACTGGAGAATCTCCATGTGAACCTGCCCAAACCACAGGGCTTAGGATCTATGATAATGTCATACTAGGACACTTCACAACACTCTGATTTCACTCCCTTTTCTGTAGCAGAGGGAGGAAAAGTTCATGGTATCCCTGTTCTCTTCCAGATGGTCTCAAAGTCCCCCAACGTAGTCCATACTACAAATTTCAGAGAGACATCCTATCATTGGAGTATGTCCTTCAGACCTTGTGCTCAAGTCATCAACCATCTTTTCATTCTTTTACTCTTAGATGCCTCTTACCATGGTTTTCTTACATGAAAATCCCATGAAGCAACTATCCTGGTGGACTTGGGATTTTGAATAATTGGTCCATTCACAGGAGAGCCCTGGGAAAATACAAGCAGGAGTCTTCCCATTAGGGAAGAATTTGATCAGAGCCAGGCAGAGGGTCAAGGACAAACTCAAAGGCTTGTGTGAAGTTCCAAGAGGACCCCAGTCCCAACAAATTGCTAGAGTTTTGAGTGGAGAAACTGAGGCAAAAGACTGGGCCTTTGTAGCTAGTTGATACCTGGAGCCTGGAGAGAATTACAGAAGAAAGAAAGGAAAGAAATAGGAATGGTTACAACTTGGAGGCCAGCCTCGGGTCTACTAGGAAAGACTAGAATAAGGAGAAGGAGGTGATGGATGACAAAAAGCCTTTTTAGTAGCCTTCCATATTTATTTAATAGAAATAATCAACAGAACAGATATAAACACAAGGGACTGCACAGTTCTCAAGTTCAGAGGCAGCAAGAACCTACTTCTCTCCTTCCTTCAGCAACAGCATTTTTATCCAATAGGTTAGCCTTCCCCACTTCCTTCATGCTCTGAAGAAAAAGTAGGTGCTGCTTGTCCTAACAAGAGCCGACGGGAAGTGCTCAGTGGAGTCACTGTCTCATAAGCCACTCCCAGAGAATTCAGCTCTCAGTCCCTGGCTACACTCTGCCAGCCCCAAGGGTGATGGCACGGAGGTGGGCAACTGCTGTTTTCCTCTGAACAGGTCTCCTGCTTCTCTTCATCCTCAGCTCTCTCCTCAGCCTTGTTCACTTTGGCCATCAGGCTCTACATAGGCAGAGGGGATGATGTCAGGCCTTCAGGCATCTCATGGACTAGGTTCTTGAGAAGGAGAGGGAGAAGGGGATCCAAAAGGCCAGCCCTAGCTGCTTGGCCACAGTACTGGCA
Source organism: Balaenoptera ricei (assembly GCF_028023285.1). NCBI lineage: Eukaryota > Metazoa > Chordata > Mammalia > Artiodactyla > Balaenopteridae > Balaenoptera > Balaenoptera ricei. The sequence continues at coordinate 45,138,994 of NC_082660.1, forward strand.
CCTGAGTATCTGGTTATCTTTTAGTTCTCATGCTGAGGGTTCACAAGTCAAGAAAAATGTGTGGTCTAGTCTGGCTACTCCCTAACTCCAGGCGACGAGCTTGGTCACATGGCCAGATGGAAAGCCCCCAAATAATTGGGTGTCCTGTCAGTGTAATCTACAGAGAGGGATGATAAGACACAAAGAGCTCTCCCTACTCCTCAACTCAAAGATGCCCAGCTAGAATAGAGCCTGTAGGCTACACTTGATCTTGAGTGACCAGCACTTGGTGGCCATACCCTTGAGGAGCAGAATGGGATGGCGGTAATCAGTGTAGCAGTTGATACCTTGTATCATCTACTGGATTGTGAGGAAGGGCTCCTTGTCTTTAGCCCTGTTACTGAAGCAAAGGTAGACCTAGGTGTACACATGGTACTTGCCACCCTGACTGAGCCAAAGTGCCTCTGCCTGGTAGGTGAGGTTGTGCAGGGAAGACAGCAGATCTCGGGGCTTCCAGTTGTGTAGGAGTGATGACTGGGGCAGCTCCTCAGGATGGATTGGAGTTTCTGGAAGGAAAAAAGTAGCGGGTGGCTGTTAAGGATGAAGGAGACCTTCAGCCTAGAGTTCCATCAGCTCTTTGGACTCAACTCACCTCTATCCCAGCCTTCCAAAGGACCTGAAGGTTTTTTAAACGGGAGAGCAACTTGTTTAAATTGTCTCAAGAACCACAGACCTAGGTTTGCAGCTGGGCTGTACCACTCACTAGCCAAGTAACCTTGAGCAAGGGATTTTAACTTCTCTAAGACTCCACTTCCTCAAAACGTAAAACAGGGTAAATAATTTCTACTTTAATGTGGAGATTATATTAGACAATGTAGGAAAAGTACCTGGGACAGTTTGGCACATAGGGGACGTTCAACAAACAGAAGTTATTACTCATTACTGAAAGGAAGACCAAATGAATTAGCTGAATTTTCAAGCCCCTCTATTACATGACCCTAACCTGTGTTTCAGACTTGGTCTCCTACTGCTTCTCTATTGTGGCTTTCAGCTCCAATTGCGTGGGATAAATTCCTGTCTCCTCGTCCTGACCATGTGTGCTTCCACTTCTATGTCTTTGATCACGCTCTTCCCCAGCTCAGATTGTCATCACTCTCCTCTCTGCCTAAGCAAATCCAGCCCATCCTTCACATTCCCATCCATCCAGGAGGCAGAGCTGCAGGGCGACAGAGTGAGGTGAGCAGAGGTGAGTGAGGAAGGGGTGGCCAGCTGCCCCTCAGACGCAGTGGCAGTGTCCCTCCTGGCTTTTGTTGGGGAAGTGGAAAAATAAGCCTCATTGGTAAAGAGCATGGGACAGAGGTGGGACAGTGGTGCAGAAAAACACCATTTGAAAATTCTTTCTGAGACCTCTGTGTCCTTAGATTGACACAGAGGGAAGGGATTGCAGGCCACTCCAGTTAATTAGCCCACACCCTCCCGACAAGAACCTAAGTTCTCAAGGTCCATAAACCAAGTGCTTCTGGGCCGCAGAGCTGAGACCAATTAGAGTTAAATTTTCTGGAAATTTACTTTTAAATACTTTAACAAAGAGAGTGGGATCCATGTGTGTGTATCTGGTTAGTGTTGATCAACATCCTAGGAGCTTTTGGTTAACATCTGAAGTATCTTAATTAGAAATGCACAAGCCATGTGTTAGTTTTCATTTGAAGAAGCCCACACTCCAGAGGGCTGGCACCAATACTTAAGTTTTCTCCAGTTGATGCCAGAGATTGTGAAATAGCATAATGCAAATTAGAAATGATTTTTTCACTGGTGAAATGAATGCTGCTCAAGACATGTAGACTGGCTAGAAATACACAGGCTCTCCCACCTCTTATGTGCAGGCTATAAGAATTTAGCCAGCCCAGTAGCATAATTCCTGTGGAATGGTGCCTCTAGGCTTGCAAGTTCCAACTGGTCCAGTGTTCTGAGGCTTACTGCAGCATTTGTCACCTGAATCCTACCATTAAAAGATGTCACATGGTCCTTTGCCTCCTTCTGCTACAGGAGGACACAGCAAAAAGACAGCTATCTATGAACCAGGAAGCAGTCCTCACCAGACACTGAATCTGTTAGCACCTTGATCTTGGACTTTCAGCCTCTAGAACTCTTTTCTGGCAGCCACCTTCTTCCCTGTATATGAACTGGTGCCTTGCTGGGAGGAGAAGCAACAGCAGCCAGCAGCATCTCACCACGTTGCCCACAGATAGCAGCGCTTCCACAAAGGAAACAACATATGACGACCACAAACAACTTCCTGCCCATAGTCCTCAAGATCCAAGCCATCAGTAAATTCCAGGATATTCACAGCTGTTTTGTTCACTGATGTAGCCCCAGTGTCCAGGACACAATCTGGCATGTAGCATACCTTGAGAATATTTGTTGAATGAGAAAGCAAACCAGTCTTAAGTCTGACCTTACAGGTGAGTTACCCCTTAGAATTGGCGACACTGCCTCTGGAAACACCTGTTAGAAGTAGCTTATTTTCTATGAACACCACACAACAGAAGAGAAACTGTTAGTCTCCATCATCCTAAGTGTCTGCATGAAATAACACATGATCCTGAAACTCAGTTTAACAGAATTTTCTTAAAGACCACAGATTCTCAGTTTCTCTAGTCTCTTAGATGAAGGTACCAATTCAGGTCAATCAACATTTTCTAAACGCCTACTGTGTTCAATATGGGCTGTATATTACTGGCCCATCTTTTCAAAACCAACAATCATCAGCATGATACATTCATTTACATTTATATTAAATTCTTTTTCTCAGATCTAACCAAAAATGTTGAAAGTCAAGGTTGACAAAAATTAAAACAGTAAACACAGAGATACCTTTTTCAATTAAGATAAGTAGGATGTGAATTTTCTTTTTCATACTGGAAGCAAGTAAAACACACATACACACACAATTACCGAAATAAAACAGAACCTCTGGGAAAAAAAACCACAACAAAACAATGTCACATGAAAAGCACTAACAGGGAATCTAAAGGGATCTGAGATTTTAGTGAACTTATAGAAGAGGCCATATTTTTGCGCCTGCTTATTCTCTCCCTTATACTCTACATCTGGTCTGTCAGCAAATCCTGATGGTTTGACCTTGGAGATATTTATCCAGAATGCAACCACTTTTCACCATGCCCACTGCCATCATTCTGGTGCAAGCCGCCAGGAATCGCCTTTAACATGATTGCAAGAGTCTGCCAACCGGACTTCCTGTTCTGCCTTAAGACTCCCTTAAGTCTTTCTTTCTCCATAGAGAAGCCAGAATGTTCCTTTTAAAATAGACATCACATAAGTCAGGTCATATCACTTCTCTGCTCAAAACCCTCCAATGGCTTCCTGTCTCATTCGGAAGAAAAGCCAAACTGCTAACCATGGCTCCCAAGAACACAGGGGATCTGGTGCTCTGCTCACCCACCAATCTCCATAGTTAGTCTTACTTTATTACTCTTTCTGTTCATTCGCCCCCCTCCAGCCTCATTGGCCTCCTCACTGTTCCTCAAGTATTCCAGGCACCAGACACCCTCTCTTCCCAGGCCCTTCTCACTTGCTTTTTTCTTTGCCTGGAGTGTTTGCCCCCAGAGAGGTGAATGGCTATTTCCCTCACTTTCTTCAGCTCTTTACCCAAAAGTCTTTTTCTTCTTCTTTTTTAAAATAATAACAGCTGCTGTTTTTTAAAAAAATTTAATTAATTAATTAATTTGGCTGCGTTGGGTCTTCGTTTCTGTGCATGAGCTTTCTCTAGTTGTGGCGAGCAGGGGCTACTCTTTGTTGCGGTGTGTGGGCTTCTCATTGTGGTGGCTTCTCTCATTGCGGAGCACGGGCTCTAGGCACGCAGGCTTCAGTAGTTGTGGCACGTGGGCTCTAGAGCGCAGGCTCAGTAGTTGTGGCACACGGGCTTAGCTGCTCCGGGGCATGTAGGGTCTTCCCAGAGCAGGGCTCGAACCCGTGTCCCCTGCATTGGCAGGCAGATTCTTAACCACTGTGCCACCAGGGAAGTCCCAAAAGTCTTCATCTTAATGAGGCTTTCTCTAGCCACACTATCTCCATTCCAATGCTTCTTATTCCCCTACCCTGTTTTATTTCTCTCCTTAAAACTTGAAAGAAAAAAAAAACTTGCAAGAATATATATACTATATATTTTACTAATTTCTTATTTGTTGTTTACCTCCCCTGGGAAGATGTAAGCTCCACAAGTGCAAGAAGTTTTGTGTCTGCTTTATTTCCCACTATTGTCTTTAGTGACTAGGGTATGCATGAAGTAGACATTCAATAAATATTTGTTGAGTGAATGAATGAATGTTTCTATAAGACTGGTATGGCAGATTAAGGTTAGTAGCAAATCTTTTGCTACCCTTCTCCCTGAGAGGTAGAGTCTAATTCCCCTTGCCTTAAATCTGGGCTAGACTTAGTGATTTGCTTGGCCAAAAGAATGCAGCAAAACTGACATTCTGGAACTTCTGAAGTTACGTCATAAGACTTGTAGCTTTCACACAGGTTTCTTATAACACTCACTCTGGAAGCCTTAAGCTGCCATGTGAGAAATCCAACTACCCTGAGACTGTCACGCCACAGAGTTCCCACGTAGGCACCTTGCACAACAGTGTCATCTGAGCCCAGCCTTCCAGTCATCCCTACTAAGGTGCCAGATATATGAGTGAAACCATCTTGGACCCTCCAGACCATCCCAGTCCACCAGCTGAGAGCAACCTCAGTCATGTGGGACAGAAGAATCATCCAGCCAAACCCTGATGGAATTCCTGACTCACGCAATTATGAGATATAAGAAAATGGTTGTTTTAATCCACTGAGTTCTTTTTTAAATTTTTATTGGAGTATAGTTGATTTACAATGTTGTGTTAGTTTCAGGTGTACAGCAGAGTGAATCAGTTATACATATACATATACCCACTCTTTTTTAGATTCTTTTCCCATATAGGTCATTAAAGAGTACTGACTCGAGTTCCCTGTGCTATACAGCAGGTTCTTATTGGTTATCTATTTTATATACAGTAGTGTGTATATGTCAATCCCAATCTCCCAATTTTATCCTTCCCTCCCTTTCCCCCCTGGTAACCATAAGTTTGTTTTCTACATCTGTGACTCTATTTCTGTTTTGTAAGTAAGTTCATTTGTATCACTTTTTTGATTCCACATATAAACGATATCACACGGTATCTGTCTTTCTCTGTCTGACTTTCTTAGTATGATAATATCTAGGCCCATCCATGTTGCTGCAAATGGCATTATTTCATTCTTCTTATTTATTTATTTATTTAATTTTTTGGCTGCATTGGGTCTTCGTTGCTGTGCACAGGCTTTCTCTAGTTACGGTGAGCAGGGGCTACTCTTCGTTGCGGTATGTGGGCTTCTCATCGTGGTGGCTTCTCTTGTTGTGGAGCATGGGCTCTAGGCGACCAGGCTTCAGTAGTTGTAGCACGCGGGCTCAGTAGTTGTGGCTCGTGGGCTCTAGAGCGCAGGCTCAGTAGCTGTGGTGCATGGGCTTAGTTGCTCCACGGCATGTGGGATCTTCCTGGACCAGGGATCAAACCCATGTCCCCTGCATTGGCAGGCGGATTCTTAACCACTGCACCACCAGGGATGTCCGTATTTCATTCTTTTTTATGTCAGGCATTAAGTTCTGGGGCGGCTTGTTATACAGCCATAGATAATTAGGACCCCCAGGAAATATGAAGCTATCTTTCTCAAAAGCCCTTCTTGGGTGCCTGGGGAAGCAACTCATGTTTCTGGATACTGTGCTAGAGAATATTATCAGTCCCTTGAAGGAAAGCTAGAAAACTCTGAGAAGACCAACTTCTGGTACGCCCCCCCCCCCCCACCCATCCCCACATTAGGGGCAGAGGACACAGGCTAGAAGGAGGAGGCTGTCGTCACTGGACAGCCTGTCAAGTTTCTCAGGTCACTTGCTCACTGAGGACACATATTTCTTAATACCGTCAGCCAGCTTGAGGCACATCTGGTCAGAAGTCAGGGGACACTGGCAGGCCCTTGAGCAACTGTAAGTATTTCAATTCTTCAGGACTTCCAAGTGGCTCTTTAAGAAAAAACATAACAAACCCATGACTTAACCTTCCAGATGGTAGGAAGCTGAGCCTGAATTACATCAGTGTTATCTGTCCCTGACCTTGTTCCAAAGGAACCTGAAGAGGAAAGAGAGGCCCGTTCACTAGTTACACTTTCTAGTCAGGTCTAATTCCCTTTTAAAAGTGGAAGATTCATCATGATGATCATTTTGTAATATGTAGAAATATTGAATCACCATGTTGTGTACCTGGAAGTAGCATAGTGTTATAGGTCAATTTTACTTCAATTAAAAAAAGAAAGAGAAAAAAAATCAGTGCTTAACATCCTTGGGCGTATTTCAAGCTTTAACCTGAAAAAAAAGGTTATATGTATAACATTTATTTATTACTGATAAATAAATATATTTTTACATTTCCTTGTTAGCTTTGAGGCGAACCTTATGTCTACTCACCAAGTGGCAGTTATAATCCGGAATGTAGAGTGTGATCCATTTAAACCAGACCAATTTGAAGTAGGTCCAGGCCTAGAGTCCTTGGTCCAGCACTAGAAACTGACCAGATGCCTATTATTAAAATAAATTCTTTTTTAAAAAAATTTGGCTGGGCAAGACTTTTATTGGGTACAAGATGATCATTTTTGATAAAGAATTATAGTAGAGATCTTAAATGAAGATAACAAAGCTCGAAGAAGTTTGGTCAAAAGACCAAAGCAGATCCAGACTTGCCACCTGCCTTGGAATATGGGATTATTACCTGTTACCATTTCTCTGCAGTGCTTCAAGATGCTGCTTGTTACAGGGCTTAAGAAGCAACTGTCCCCTAAATAATGGTACCTGCCTCAGAGGGTTATTATGGAGACTGAATAAATATGAAATAGTGCCTGGCATAGAATAAGCTATTATTGAAGGCCCCGGGAATCCTATACTGCTGCTCATAGCTCTTGCTTGTCTGAAGACTGGAGGGGTAGGTAGGCTGGGGTAGCCGTGTCTGGAAGGTGTCTAGAAGGGCACCACATGATATACAGAAGGATTCTGAGTCCTGAATCTGCTCTAGCCTCAAGAGCCCAGGAGGAATCCACCTTTGCCCCACTGACAACCCTCCCTCAGGACAATGATTTGAGGACAAGAAAGAACTACCCGTAAATCAAGGATAGAAACCCAGGGAAGCCACGAGGTGCTCAGCACTATGCTTTTGACACAGAAAGCCCTACCCTATGAACACCAGCGCTTGTGTTTGTGTCCTCCTCTCCCTTTTAGTTCCAAAGCTACTGAAGCCTCTAACTCTGATCTTTTACAGTACCAGTACCAGGCATTTATCAGAAAAGGCCAAGCCTCAGGTTTTCATACAGCCCAACCAGTAGTGTAAAAGTAAATGTCAGTAATCTCATTGGGCTCTTAAGCTGCAACCCAGCCTATAACACAAATTGCAGTGCCTTGGCCAATACTGTAGTAGGTCTTGCTCTTCTCCAGATATGGTGAAATGAAACACCTTGCTTCAGGTCCATTCCCTGTATCTACTTGCATTTCCCCTCAATATAATTTCCTGATTCTGTGGCAGCTCTCACACCTCATTTTCCCCTCAAGAGGGAAAGCAAAAAGTAAATTTCTCTTACACTCAAAGGCTAATGCCCCCCTAAAATGAAGAATCAACAAGGTCTCAGCTCAAGTTTAATAAAACTACAAAAGGCCAAGAGCGATACCCTATTACTATACACATCAGTTTGCCTGCCCCATAATACAGCTCAGGCCATTCCCTCCAGAGGAAGAAAGGCTGGCCTCCCCAACCCCTGCAGGAAAGGCCTGTCCTGTCCCACACCACATCTGGGCTGACTGTAAGGTCTGTGTTTTAAGCATGACAATAGTACAAAAGACAATAGTTTTGTTCTCATGGCCACCTACTGCAGCCTGGCCCTAAAACGGCCCAGTGCTCACTTCTGCTTAGAGAAATATTCTTTGCTCTTCTGGACATCAGGCTCGATGGTATCACTGCCAGGCTTCCAGCCAGCTGGGCACACTTCCCCATGTTTGTCAGTAAACTGGAAGGCCTGAACTAGTCTCAGTGTCTCATCCACAGAACGGCCAACAGGAAGGTCATTTATGGTGATCTGTCGAAGGATACCTTTTATCATCAATAATAAAAAGGCCCCTGAATGAGATGCCTTCATGGGCCTTTAAGACCCCACAGTCCTGAGCAAAGGTGCGCTTGGGGTCTGATATCAAGGGAATGTTCACGGGTCCCAGTCCTCCTTGTTTCTTGGGTGTGTTGATCTGTGCCAGGTGACAGAAGTGCGAATCCGCAGAAGCACCAATCACTTGGCAGTTGAGTTTCTTAAATTCTTCTGCCCTGTCATTGAAAGTGATCTCCGTGGGGCACACAAAGGTGAAGTCAAGAGGGTAAAAGAAGAACACAACATATTTTCCTTTGTAGTCAGATAGGCTGATATCTTTGAACTGACCATCTGGCATTACAGCAGTTGCTTTGAACTGGGGGGCATGGTGCCCAATTTTGGCATTTCCTGAAGACATATTGCTATCAGCAGTTCTCACAGACAAACCACAGAGGACAGTCAGGAAAGAGACATGCCAAAATAAATTCTTTGTATCCTCAAAAAAAAAAAAAAAAAGTACTCTAGTGGAAAGATCCTCACTTCCCCCGGCTCAGCCATCAACTTGCTGTGGGGACCTCCTGTGAGGCATTTCATCTCTCGCGGCCTCAGTCTTCTCATATGTAAAATAGAGATGTCCTTCAGCAGTAACCAGCATTTTAGAAGCTCCGGTTAGTCTGGGCTCAAAGAAAATGAAAGAAAGAAAGGTATGAGGTAGTGTCTAAAATGCTAAGGTGACTTCAGCAAAAGTGCAATAGTAGTCCTAAGTCCTGTTAGTTCAGAGTCCACAAGTCCTGGCCTTTTCTTCTACCCGCCTCTCCATCTTCCCTCTTGTCCCTGGTGTAAGGTTGTGTTTGGTTCTGAGACCTTCATTCCATCAGTAAATATGTATGGCGATGGAAGCCCCAAGATTCAGATTGCCTCATTTCCTGTTCTCAAGTACCCCTCACAACCATACCCCTCCACTTCTCATTTCCTTCCACTGCCTACTTACGTGCCCTCTCTTCGCTAAGTGGTCTTCAGTGGGGGTGGGAGTGAGGGTGGGGGTCCATATTGCTCTCTAGAAGGCATTTTGGGAAATATACGGTGGTACTTTTGGTTGTCACAATAACAGGGGGGTGGGCAGGGTTCAGGGTTGCTAAAGTCCTGCAGTGCACATGACAGTCTTATCTCATGTGACTTTTGAATGTCTGCTAGACATTCATGTAGGTGAAAAGACTGTTTACGATTATCCGAGCTTATAACCCAACTCCATATTAAACAAAAACACCAAGTATTTTTATACAGTTTAAATTAACACTGAAGTTTTCAAAAATGCAACAATCGTAAATCAAGGGAAGATTGTGCGTTGTTTTATTCAGAATTTTACCAAGAGTTGTTCATCATTTGGAAAACCACATTGGAACCAAAAGTAAGGTCCAGCTGCTCGCCACTCAAAAGCCAATAAAGAGGCAAGTTGGTGGAAAGGAAAGCTTGCTTTATTTTGGATGCCGGCAACCCGGGAGGAGGGCGAACTCCTGTCCAAAGGCCGGTTACCCCCGACCCCCAACAACCAGTGCGCAAGAGCTTTTATAGACAGAGGGAGGGGGCTACATGCAGAAACAGCAGTCAGCTCTGGCGGTCCTCTTGAAATTGGTCATGCGGTGGTCTGACCAGCATCATCTTGATTGTTCTAAGTACAGTTAATCTTCAGTTCCAGGGTCGGTTTGTTCCCATTTCCTTGAGCCCAATTCTCAGAATTGTGGCAGTTTATGTCATGGTTACAGTCTGGTCATCCTGTAGTTCACTTCTTCTACCTGGTGGGGGTTTCAATATCTACAAGATAGCTCACAGGATATGGCTCAGAATATTATCTATAGCCCATGAAGAGGAACTAAAGGTCCTTGATTATGCTTAGTGACTATTATTATTTAGTCTTGGACTGTTTTCCTTTGTTTCTGAATTTTCTCACTCTCTGATTAAATTTATTCTTTAATAAAAGTTTTTCCACAGACAAAAAGCAGGCAGAGGACATTGTGGGGAGGACCATAGGGTCCTGCTCCATTTCAACATCACTATGGCAATGCCATTTGTGGTATTTGAGTGACCAATACAACACACCTGTATCAGTTAGCATTTTCAGGTGGAGGCCACTGACTTCATTATGCCTTCCAGTATAATCATGATTAAGCATTTAGATATCGAAATATGTTTTATTTTGTTAAAAAAATATAACTTTATGTCCTTAACATTACAGTTAGGACATTATGCTCATCTTTTCAAATTAGGTATATAGGTAAGTTACTTATCCACAAACTCCATTTCAGGAAAATAAAAGGGTATTACAAAATATTTGTTATAAAGTCATTATTGAGTTTGATGGTTGAGAATAACTATCTTAGAGATTCCTTTTTTAATAATCCTCAATTCTTGTTCATGAGCCTGTCTCCTGGCTTCAAGTTGCCTATGCTTCACAGCTGACATCCTCTACTTTCACGCTTTACAATTCCCTCAGAATTCATGTATAGTTTGTGGTATCCAACCTTCAAGATGGCCCCCGATGGGGTAAGGAGGGGAGGGATGAATTGGGAGATTGAGATTGACATGTACACACTACTATATATAAAACAGAAAACTAATAGGGACCTACTGTACAGCACAAGGAACTCTACTCAGTACTCTGTAATGGCCTATATGGGAAAAGAATCAATATTCTGTAATGACCTATATGGGGAAAGAATCTAAAAAAAAAGTTGATATATGTATATGTATAACTGATTCACTTTGCTGTATACCTGAAACTAACACAGTATTGTAAATCAACTATACTCCAATAAAAATTTTAAAAAAATGATGGCCCCCAGTGATCCCTGCCTGCTGGTATTCATACCTTTGTGTAGTCCCCTCCCACACTGAATAAGGTTGACCTGTGTAATCAATAGTATATTGTGAAAATGATGGAATACTGTTAAGGCTAGGTCATAAACGACTTTACAGCTTCTGCCTGTCTCTCCCTCTTGGATCACTCTTCCTGGGGACAGCCTGCTGCCACGTGATGAGGACACTTAAGCGGCCCTATGGAGGTGAGGAACTGAGACCTCCTTCCAACAACCAGAACCTTGCCAGCCGTGTAAGTAAGCTATCTTGGTAATGAATCCTCCAGCCCCAGCCAAGTCTTCAGATGATGGCAAGCCCAGCTGACATCTTGACTACAATCTCAAGAAAGACCCCGAGTCATCAACAAGCTATTTCCAGATTCACGACCAGTATCAACTGTGTGAGATAAATATTTATTGTTTTTTTTTTTCTGATTTCAGAGCCTATGCCTTTTTTTAAAAAATTGGAGTATAGTTGATTTACATTGTTGTGTTAGTTTCAGGTGTACAGCACAGTGATTCATATATATATATATATATATATATATATATATATATATATATAATATTAGTTATATATATATTCTTTTTCAGATTCCTTTCCCTTATAGTTTATTACAAAATATTGAATATAGTTCCCTGTGCTATATAGTAGGTCCTTGTTGTTTATCTTATTTTATATATAGTTGTTATTTATTTTATATATAGTAGTGTGTATCTGCTAATTCCAACCTCCTAAATGATCCCTCCCCCTTTATTGTTATTTTAAGCCACTAAGTTTGAGGATATTTTGCCAGTGATGACTGACCTTTTTTTTTTTATTGAAGTGTAGTTGATTTACAATGTTGTGTTAGTTTCAGGTGTGCAGCAAAGTTATTCAGATATATATATATATATATATATATGTATATTTATATACATATATATTCATTCTTTTTCATATTATTTTCCATTATAGGTTATTATAAGTTACTGAATATACTTCCCTGTGCTATACAGTAGGTCTTTGTCGTTTATCTATTTTATATATAGTAGTGTGTATCTGTTAATCCCAAACTCTTAATTTATCCCTCCTCCCCCTTCCCCTTTGGTAACCATAAGATTGTTTTCTATGTCCATGAGTCTGTTTCTGTTTTGTAAATAAGTTCGTTTGTATTCTTTTTTTAGGTTCCACAAATAAGTGATATCATATGATATTTGTCTTTCTCTTTCTGACTGACTTCGCTTAGTATGATAATCTAGATAATCCATGTAGCTGCAAATGGCTTTATTTCATTCTTTTTATGGCCAAGTAATAATACATTGTATACATAAACCACATCTTCTCTATCCATTTGTCTGTCAGTGTACATTTAGGTTGTTTCCATGTCTTGGCTATTGTAAATAGTGCTGCTATGAATATAGGGGTGCCTGTATCTTTCTGAATTATAGTTTTGTCTGGATATATGCCCAGGAGTGGGATTGCTGGATTGTATGGCAACTCTCTTTTTAGTTTTCTCCACAGTGGCTGCACCAATTTACATTCCTACCAACAGTGTAGGAGGGTTCCCTTTTCTCCACACCCTCTCCAGCATTTGTTATTTGTAGACTTTTTAATGATAGCCATTCTGACCAGTGTGAGGTGATACCTCATTGTAGTTTTGATTTGCCTTTCTCTAATAATTACAATGGTGAGCATCTTTTCATGTGCCCATTGCCCATCTGTATGTCTTCTTTGGAGAAATGGCTATTTAGATCTTCTGCCCATTTTTTGATTGGGTTGTTTGTTTTTTTAATATTGAGTTGTATGAGCTGTTTGTATATTTTGGAAATTAAGCCCTTGTTGGTCGCAACATTTGTGAATATTTTCTCCCAGTCTGTAGGTTTTATTTTCATTTTGTTTATGGTTTCCTTTGCTGTGCAAAGCTTATAAGTTTCATTAGGTCTCATTTGTTTATTTTTGATTTTATTTATTTTGCCTTGGGAGACTGATCTAAGAAAACATTGCTACGATTTATGTCAAAGAATGTTTTGCCTATGTTCTCTTCTAGGAGTTTTATGGTGTCATGTCGTATATTTAAATCTTTAAGCCATTTTGAGTTTATTTTTGTGTATGGTGTTAGGGAGTGTTCTAACTTCATTGATTTACATGCAGCTAGGTGACTGACCTTTTTATGCCTTTCCTAAATTGTCAGTGTCTCCTGAATAGAATATAAGCACTGGAGGGCATAAACCTTGTCTGTTTTGTCCATTACTGTATCCCCCAAGTGTAGAACAATGCCTGGCACATGGCAGCTGCCCTGGCACATAAGCAGCTGCCAAATATTAACTGAATGAATGAATTAACTTTGGCAAAAGAGATATAAATAATAAAAAGGGAAATATGACTATCATTATTTGTAAGCAATATAATTGTCTACATAAAAAATCCAAGACAGTCAATCGAGAAACCATTAGAACCAATAAAAATAATTTAACAAAGTGGCAAAATACAAGAGCAACATACAAAAAGCAATAATATTTTTATACACCAACAATAATCTACTGGACATTGTAATAGATTTTAAAAAGATCCCAGTCACAACAACTCCCAGAACTATAAATTGCCCAGGGGAAAAAAATCTATAATAAATGTACAAAATCTAGATGAAAAAAAAACAAAACTTTACAGATGGAAATGGAAGAATATCTGAGTAAAGTGATAGATATGTTGTATTTCACTATGGTAAAACTCAATATTGTAAAGATGTCAATGACCTATAAAAGTCTATAAATTTAATCCCAATCAAAATCCTAGTGAAAAATTTTACAGAACTCAACAAATTGATTCTAAAAATCACTTGGAAGAGAAAAAGTGCAAAAATAGCTGAGACAATTTTGAAAAAGAATAGTGGGTTGAGACTTACTTGCCCTATCAAATATCAAAACACACATAGAGGTGTAGTAATTAAAATGATGTGGTAATGGAAGAAACACTGACAAATGAATCAATGGATCAGAATAAAGAGTCCAAAACAGATCCAACTGTATAAGGGAATTCAGTTTTTGACAAAGGAGAAAGGACAAAGTACTCAGTAAATGGTCTTAGGAACACCGGTTATCCACTTAGGAAAAATAAAGTTAGATCTTTACATCACAACTTGCATAAAAGTAAATTTCATATAGATTAAAGGCCTGAACATAAAATATAAAATTATAAAAGGAAATATAGGGTAGGGTGGACATAAAACATAGAGATACAGGTAAATAAATTTGATTGCATCAAAAGCACAAAACACCTCTAAGACAAAACAGGAAAACAAAAGTACCTCATAATGGTCAAGGGCCATCAGATTGCCTAATATTTGCTATTTTATGAGTTGAATATTAAAAATGATTTTGACAGATTTTGCTTTGTTTTGTGCTTTTGGGCAATGAAGAAGCTATCTTTGCTTTATGTTTCAAGACAGCAATGCCTCTTTATCTTGGGCTATTTATAGTATCTATTCTCATGGATAGAGAATGTTGTACAACAGTTAATAAGTAATTGTGGGGATTTTCAGAATGGCTGAGTGAGGAGCTTGGAAGACACACTCCCCCACAAAAAATTAATAATAAAACTTAGAAAAATGATCAAAAACCCCTTGGGTTTTTGGAAGTAACTGTTTGGCACCTCTAGAAGATGATGCCAAACAGTTATTTCCAGGAGCCATCAATGTAGAAGGCTCAGTAAATGATTCATGTAGACCGGTTTTCCCTGCCATAATTCAGCATTTGATCACGCTTTCAACTTATTTTATTTTATTTTTTTTGTATCCTTTCAATTTAGATTTTGCCTCTTTGTACTGCAGGCACAGGGCAGGGTACATTTATTGACTGTATTTATTGATACAGTCAATAAATGTATCCTATATAAATGAATTTTTTACCAGCTCTATATTCTAGGGTAATGGTGGTGCTCAGAAAATAAATGCTGTCAGTTGGACAGAGCCAGTCTGGGATTTAGCCAACACAGGCAGGCTTATAATGCAGTTGTAGCACAAGGACACCAGGGAGGGAAGACTTTGATAGCTGGCCCTAATAAAATCCCATCATTCATTCAAAAAATGTCACCAAGTACCAATCACAAAGCACTGATGATGCAGAAATGAACAAGGCACCATTCTCCTCTCAAGGAGTTCAGTGCAATGTTGGGAGACACATAATAAACACCTAATTTCAATTCATTGTCATCAGCACTGACACTCACAAAGTGCAGTGGAAAGGAACCATTAACTCTACCTGAAAGAGTGATAAAAAGCAAAAGGTCACATGGGGCTAGGGTCGGAAGGCCTGCCAATGTTGTGTCTGGTAATGTGATGTCATTCATTGAGGGCAATACCAGGTTGTTTAAATAAACAGGTACCTAAGGCACCAGCAAAGCAGGGCATCACAAAAAGTGGAATCAATTTTACATTATATATAAACCATGGAAAAATCAGAAATTGGTTAGATTTTGTTCTGTTTTATGGTTTAGTATCATTTTATTTTGAATTACATATGGGGTGGGAAGCGAGGGGGCGTAACTTTTTCTAAAATATATTGAAAAACAAATACACTAACATAAAAATGCATAAAACATAAATGTACAGCTAAAAGTTATTATAAAGTACATCATGTGACCATCACCCAGGCAAGAAATAGAACATAGCCAGTGGCATCCCAGGAGCACCACTTAGAATGGCCAACTGTCTTTGTTTGCCTTGAACTATTACAGTTTTAGCACTGAAAGTCCTGAATCCCAGGAAACCCCTTCCTGGGATATCAAAAGTCTCAATTTTCACTGGTGGGTGCTAAATATTGTTGAGGGGGGGAGTATAAAACCTGTATGGTGGCCCCCAAAATAGGGGGTGAAAACAACACAGTTTTTAGTGCGAAACAAATATGGTATAGATTATCTGCCTTCTGCAGTTGTTGTAGCTGTTTTTTCCCCTGGCTACTGATATTGACAACATGATTTTGGTTCACAGTAATGGATCATTCATTATTGCATCACTCTGAATGAATAATGGATGATTCATTGTTGCATCGCTCTGAATGATGCCACTTCAGTGTGCAACTTAAGTGTATTGTAATCATGAGCATTAACAGTCTTTGACTTTGCCTGTACTTCGTTGTGATTCATATTGAAATAGTGCTAGTTTAACCTTTAACATTGTAAATATTGTCACCATGTGTCTTTGTCTGCTTAGGCAGCAGTAACAAAATACCATAGACTGGGTGGCTTAAGCAACAGAAATTTATTTCTCACAATTCTGGAGCCTAGGAAGTCCAAGATCAAGATGTTGGCAGGTTTGGTTTCTTCGGAACCCTCTCTCCTGGCTTGTAGATTGCTGCCTTCTCCCTGTGTCCTCACATGGTCTTTCCACTGTGTAGCGTGCACTCCTGGTGTTTCCCTGTGTGTCCAAATTTCCTCTTCTTATAAGGACACAGTCAGATTGGATCAGGGCCCACCCTAACAGCCTTAAATCACCTCTTTAAAGGCCCTATCTCCAAATAGAGCCACATTCTTTGATACTGGGGGTTGGGGCTTCAACATATGAACTTGGGAGGGACACAGTTCAGCCCATAACACCATGTTCTGTAAGAATGCAGATAATGAAAATGAGAACCATTACAATACCTGCTAGCATCACCGAAAAAGAAGGCTAAACTACTGTGTTATTTTAGACAGATGAAGACCATATACAACTGGATTAGGGAGGTAAATAACCCAAACAGGACCTATTACACAATATAAAGAATTTGGGATTGGGCATGGTGAAGAACGGTATGTGAAAGCACATATAGAGACTGAATCTTACAAGTCCTGGATGAGACTGGCAAGTACTTCTAAATCAATCAAAAGTCTCCACAAAAGACACCACTACTCAGTTGAAAATAACAGCCACTGAATTAGCTTGGGCATACCACACAAATGAACATGCATTATCATGTTATTCCTTTGATTACTCTATGAAACTGTGTAAAGTTACATATCCTGATTAAGAGGTTGCAAATCTAGGCAAAGAAAAGGGGGAAATTTTGATAACAGATATGTAGGTCCCTTATAGCATAGATCTGATTCTGTCATATCTTACCAATGATCATGCTTTTTACCATGTCAAATGATGGGTCTGATCTCAGCAAGAAAAAACTTAGTTATTAGGTACTTCAATTTTTTTTAAAAAGGTAGAGTTTCATATTGCTTTCTTGATACCTATGAAGATGTTAATGAAACCACAGAAAGCAGAACAATACAAACTAGATTTTGCTCATCTACCTGCATATTCAGCAGACAGTACACACATAAATTTTGCAAATTCCATTCAGTCTATAAACGTACTAAAGAAAATGAAAATATTTTGCCCGTTAAATGTCCTGCACACCTTGTACACAACGCTGCTTAAAAGGAATGTGTCTTGCTTACCTGTGAAATTAGAGCTTTGATAATGAAAGTTTGGGGTCATTTTCACTTTCTTCAAAACATGCAGAAGCACATAATGAGATTTCTTAGTTTATAGAAATGGAAGGAGACAGCATCCTTAGACATGTGCCTACAAGATGCCTATCATTATTGCTGGCCATAGAAAAGGTGCTAAAATGTCAGCCTGTCATAAAATCATAATTTCAAAGTGTAGGACAAGAACTATGTCCTTCTCTAATTTAGAAAGACATTGAGAATGTGAATGGAGAAAAGGATTATAATAAAACATAAATTTATCTGCTGTTTCTCTGAAAATGTCTGAAGATCTTTGAAGAGGTCATATGAAGCCTAGAAAAGGGTAAACTCCCTGCACCCGAGCTGTTTGATGTTATGCGTACATTGCAACAAAAATTCATATGGCAAAAAAAGACTCATTTTTTGGAAATAACTTAAAAAAAAGTTCCCCAAAAGGGCAGCCACATTAAACAGGACTTTCTCAATTTCTTTAATAAAACTATAACTTAACTTATCTGGAATCCAACTTCAATTTCACAAGTTCAAATTACCTCGTGCTTTAGAACCATTTTTCCTGAGAAAGAGAAGTTTATGACATCTAATTTGTTTCAGAGGATTTAAAAATGATAGGCATGTTAGACATGGATAGTCCATATATCAATTTAAAGATGCAAAAGACTTGATTGACAAATAGCTGATTTCCCAAAAATAATTTTTTTTTAGTCCTTATGCTCCAGAAGTCTTAATTCAGCTTTGACCTAGAGTGTGAGGGTGGAGGGTGAAGTGTGTACTAAAATTTGGCTGGCTGGTAATCTCAGGAGGCAAGTTTATACCTCTGTCTAGGGAGAGTCCTAGTTGTGAGGGGGAAAAAACCAGGAGATGGGAATCAGTGGTTATAGACTTGGGTTCTGTTACTCTCCATCTGAGCTAACCTCTGAACTTTGGTTGACTCCATTCTTACAGTAGTCAAAGGCAGATTCCCTACCTCCTTCTAAGAGTAGTAGAGAGGGCTCAGAAATGGAGAGGAATGTGGCGATGGGAAAACAAGGTCACTGTTCTCCCTTGTTCTTGATCTCTTCCTTCTGAAAATTATTTCTTCTGCTTTGGGAATCACTAGATATTTATTCAACAAATCTGGAGCGGAGTCAGAGGTTTCTTCACTCCTTAGAAATCAAAGTTCTTGGGACTTCCCTGGCAGTCCAGTGGCTAAGACTTCACACTCCCAATGCAGGGGGCCTGGGTTCGATCCCTAGTCCGGGAACTAGATTCCACGTGCCGCAACTAAAAGATCCCACACGCAGCAACGAACATCCTGCATGCCTCAACTAAGACCTGGCACAGCCAAATAAAGAAAGAAAGAAAGAAAGAAAGAAAGAAAGAAAGAAAGAAAGAAAGAAAGGTCAAAGTTCTCATTGGGCAGGGAGCCAAGTGTTTCAAGTGTTTGTGTTTGTTGATTTGTAAGGGGTGGGAGGGATGAGGTAGCTGGAGTTGGTGATTAATGAAGACCTAGTTTCTTTCTTTGGAGAGTACTCAGGTTAGCTTATAGGAAAATAGGTTTGTTTCCTGGGTTCTGCCTACAGGAGGGAAATAAGTTCCCTCTTCAGAGGAAACCAACAACCCCCAGGAACCAGGAGTCAAAACATGGCTCAGGGTCCAAGCAGGAAGCCCTTCTCTGTTGGCAGTTCTTCCCTCTAAGCCATTGTACTCTGATTCCATAGAACAGCTTTTCTATCCTGCTGTCCAGGAATTGTTTTTTCCTCAGCTGTCTGTTGCAGACTGTGAAGTGAAGAGGGCACTGGAGGAGAAGTCAGGAGACTGAGCTTTTCACGCACTCACTCACTCCCTCTTACTTCAACCCTACCCGTTTCCTTGCCTTGCTAAGAGATATATCTGCAAAATGGGACTGATGATACATCACTGGGTTGTTGAGAGGATTAACCACGAGTGTAGGTGAAGTGCCCACGCCCCAGATTCTCAGTGCCTATCAGCTCTATGGGAATCAAGAGTTGCCAGGCCTAGGCCCTTGAAAGCCAAGGCATTTGCCCTCTTTCCATCCACAATGAAAATAACAGTAAACACATCACTTTACATATATTAACACATGTTAGTCCCCCCAACAACCTTATGAGTTAGGAACTATTCTCCTCATTTATGGAACTCGAGACTCAGAGAGGTGAAGTAGCTTTCTTAGAGTCACACAACTAGTAAGTGATGGAGTCGCTATTTGGACCCAGGTAGTCTGGCTGCAGTGTCTGTTCCCTGGGAGGCTCCCAGGCTGAAAGTTCCTTCTGCTCTTGCCCATATCTGCAGAGTTCATTCCCAGGATGTGACAGTACCTGCTGTTCCCGCCTCAGGGACGGGAGCATACAGACCGCCCGAAGGTCCCACTTTGCCTGCTCTGGTCCTTTCTGAGCAAAACAAACAAGCTTAGCCCCACTCTCACCACTGTCTATCCATGAGACCACAATTAAGCCAAGATTTGGACCTCAGACCTGCCCAAATTTGCATTTGGGTGATAGGGAAGGAACCTCAGAAACCCAGGTCCTTTAGGAGTGAAGTACAGAGGGAGTGAGGTTATGGCTGGGGCTAATGAGCCCCAAGAATGTGGAGATTAACCCCTGCTGGTGCCAGACCCTCCCCAGGGGTGCCAGGGGTCCACCCTCTAGGGCTCCCAGCTTCCCTCACCTGGGAAATGGGCATGGCAAAAGAGACAAAGAGGTGAGTGGTGGAGACATCCTGCAGCACCAAATGGGCTTTGGTTGCTCTGGTGAATCCTAAGGACTTACACGACTTTGCCCCCCTCCCCCACCAGGCCTGAGCTGCCTCTTCCTGGCCCTTGGCAGTGCAGCCTGAAGGCAGATGAGTCTTTGCTGTGGGACCCATAATACTGCTAGCAGCCAGCCGCCGTAAGGTGGGGCAGGCTACAGTTTGAAAGGGGCCCTGGGGGTTGCCTAGCAGCCATCAGACCACACAATAGCCTTGAGGAGTGTTTGTCTCCTTTGACTGTCTACTCATAGGGAAGCAGGCAGGGAAAATGTATGGGAGTTGGGGTGGGGGACTAGTGTCAAAGAGTCTCTCCTTGACCAAACTTTAGTCAGGCTCCAACTATCTTCTCAACTAGGCCCTGACTTTTGAGCTTCTGTGTTCCTCTCCGCATTGTCCAATTTTAGCAAGAATCCTAAGTCTCTTCAACCAGAATGCCCCCCATCTGATCACCCTCAATATTTGATCGAATTCCTCATCTTTTACCATCCCCCAGGTGATGTCTGATCACCCTGACTGCCTTCAGTTAGAATCCTGTTAGGTCAGTTTAGCCAGAATCTCCCCTTACGCCTATTGCTTCCTCTTAGTAGTCTTTCATACACTGATATACCCGCCCTAAACCTGTTCCTTGATTACAAATCCTTACCCTTCCTTGTTGTATTCCAAGTTAAACCCCATCTCTTTCCCCATAGTAAACCCCATTGTAGTACTCCCCGAAATAAAGTCTGCCTTGCTGTCTTTAACAAGTGTCATGAATAATTTTTTTATGAACACTGGCATGATTGTTCCAAGACAAGGAGCTGAAATTACCAAGCACAGAGTGAGGCTTTCCTCAGAAAGGGCATCATTTAGTGAAGTTTGTGTATGGTCAAATAATTTTTTAACAACTACCTGGAATAGCATTGCTAGCCTGCTAGCTATATGTAGCCAGCTCCCCTTGGCCTAGGATCCCCTCCACGGGCTGCCAGACTTCTAGAAAATCCAGAAGCAGGCTGGGCCCTTTCTCCACATGTACAGCTTTTTCTGTTTGAGGCTCTTTCCTGCCTTATTACACCATCATCTTGACTACAAGGTCTGCCTTGGGCACTTTCCTACCAGACATGGACCTCAGCCAAGTGATGGGAAAAAGAATAAGGGATTTGTGTCTAGAGTATATAAAGAACCCTTACACCTCAATAATAAAAAGATAACTAACCCAATTAAAACATGGGCAAAGAATTTGAATATACAGTTCTCTAAATGAGATATATGAATGGCCAAAAAGGAAATTAAAAGATGCTCAGACATCATTAGTCATCAAGGAAATGCTGCAAATCAAAATCACAATGAGATACTACTTCACATCTACTAGGATGACTAGAACAAAAAAGGTCAGATAACAAGTGTTGACGTGGAGGATGTGGAGAAGTAGAAACCCTCATACACTGTTGGCAGGAACATATAAAATGGTGCAGCCACTTTGAAAAATAGTCTGGTGGTTCCTTAAATGATTAAACATAGAGTTACCATATGAGCCAGCAATCCCACTTCTAGGTATCTACCCAAAAGAAATGAAAACATATACCCACACAGAAACTTGTACGTGAATATTTACAACAGCATTATTCACGATAACCAAAAGGTGGAAACAACCCAAATGTCCATCAACAGACAAATGGATAAACAAAATATGGCATCCATACAATGGAATATTATTCAGCTATAAAAAGGAATGAAGTACTGATACATATGCTACAACATGGATGAATCTTGAAAACCTTACTCTAAGTAAAGGAAGCCAGTCACAAAAGACTATATACTATATGATTCCACTCATATGAAAGTTCAGAAAAGGGAAACATATAGAGACAGAAAGTAGATTAGTAGATGCTTAGGGCTGGGAGGAGGGACTGAGGAAATAGAGGGGTGATAGCTAAATGGTTTCTTCTTGATGTGATGAAAATGTTCTAAAATTAACTGTGATGTTTACACATATCTGTGAATATGCTAAAAACCATTGAACTATACATACACTTTATATATATATATATTTATATACATATACTTTTATTATTCACCCATTAACTGCATAATATGCCAATCACGAGCTAGTTTTCAGCAGTTACATTCCCTTGATCATGGCTGCATAATGATGTGATTAATTGGAAAACAGGGAGACCAGAGACACGGCCAGAGGTGACATCACACAGCCTATGCCACTGCGAAACAATCGTCAGATTCAGTGGCGGTTTGTAAAGCCAGTTCAGTTCTGCTCCCCTTGCCAGAGATTCTCACGTTTGTGAAAATTGGACCAACAAGTGGTGGGGCTCCATTTCCTGGTTTGAATTCTCAGTGGCTTTATCCAGAATCTCACTGGCAACTGGTTACTGTAACACCAGCCCAACCTTCTCTGCCCCCATGCTGGGCACTTCCAATTGTTAAGATAATACTGTAGGTTGCTGTCCCCTATGCTGAACTTGAGCTTCTTCAGGAAGGTTTTGTCCTCCATGAGATCCACTGCACTGAACATGTCAAACCCTTTCATTTCGGTGAGAACGAGGGCATTGCTCATGAGGTCTAGAAGAGGGGTCTGGGTATGAATATTGTAGAAAGAATAAGCAGCCTTTAGACTCTTGTGGGTTGGGTGGTTTATGATGGGAGACAGAAGTGTATAAAAGCTCAGCACATCTGTCACCTCACCGTTTGCCTTTTCCACCACAAAAGTGTCGGTGATATTCTCCTGGGGGTAGAACCAATGTTCACCTCCTCCTGGCTCCTGACTGGCATGAGGTGAAACTGCTTCAGGTACCAGGTGAGGAGCTGGTGCACTATTGGAATGTCCTTTTTTCCCATTGGTTGCGGCCCAGCTGTCTTGGGAATCTCTGGCAGTTGGTAGAACTTCATGGTGCGTTGCATGGTCATATTTCTGCTCAAGTGGGAGAACTTCACCTCAATCAGCTTCCGTGGGTTTAGGGACCGATGCTAGTGCCTGCAGGTGCCAACAGGCTTTGGTAATACCATCCCAGCAGTGTAAACAGCTTGGAAGATGCCCCACAGGTGAACCCTCTGGGTTATCTCACAGATCAGGACTGGAGCCACCCTCTTGGAGTGCAGCTTCTTATGGACACACAGGAAGTTGATCTCTACCATCTTCTTCTCTGTGTCATAGATATGGATGTTTGCTGGGATGGCGATGATGAATCCAAGCAGTTTCTGACCTGAGACCACTAAAACCCCACAGTGCCACTGGGGGAGCCAGCCAGGCGGCCGGAGAGCCCACAGAAGAAATTCTGGGGAATAATCGGAACACGTTGTCATCATCTTCCACATAATTCTCGTTCAGGAGGATGTATAGTTCTTTCAGCACGCCACGGTCCCCCTGGTCCAAGGCGTCCCAGGTGAAGCCCTGGGGCAGGGTGTAGGGCTCCTGGCGGATATTGTCTTTGTCAGGCTCCACAGGACCATGCATGTTCACAACTTCTCCCAGTTTGGGGATGGGCTGCATGTCCCAGAACTGGTAGCTTCACTTGCTAGCCTCGTCCATGGTTTTTGCAGGTCCCTTGAGCCACCGAAAAAAAGTTCAGTGGCCTTCTGTATTTCCTGGATCCTCTCTGCTGGCAAAGAGTTCATCCTAACAGGCTGATCCTGGGCTGAATCTGTCTCACGGCCTTTTTCTTTCTTCTTCTTTTTGTTTCTTTTTCTTCTTTTTGGCTCCAGTGTCAGTGGCTGGACTCAAATCACCTCGGTTGTAGCTGTTGTCCTCCTCGTTCCTGCAATCGCTGCAGTGCTCATGGCCATTTCCATTGCATTTCCGGCTGCATTTCCGGAATGCATTGGAGGTGCCGGCGGCTTCACTGCTGTATCACTCTCGTCCGCCATCTTGAGTTGCCTGTACATACACTTTAAATGGGTGAATTGTATGATATGTGACATGTGAATTACATCTCAAAGATTTTTAAAAAACATATCAGGGATAAAAGGAATGAGAAATAATTTAATCCAAATAAAAGAGAGCGATAGAAGGGCTTGCTTCACCTCCTACACACATGCACGCACACACTACCCTTCCAACTCATCTGTGGTACTTAGAATAGTTCCTGTGGCATATATAGTAGGTGCTCAAGAAATATTTGTTGAATTAACGAATTTAGTTTATATCTAAGAATGGATGTATTGGGGATGGGCAAAGGAGTAATACAATAACTGAAGGTTGTCCACTGGGGGAGAAGAATAGGGTCTAGATGGGCATGGGGTGTGGGGGAGTAGTCACTACAAGTTCTCTCTGTATATATTTTGTCAGCCTGGTAGACAACTATTGGTTGGCCAAAAAGTAAGATATTATGGAAAAACCAGAACGAACTTTTTTGCCAAACCCAATACTCCCCTGAAATCCAGGGAAACACATCAGTATTTTTTAAAATTAATTAATTAATTAATTAATTAATTAATTTTTGGCTGCATTGGGTCTTCGTTGCTGCATGCAGGCTTTCTCTAGTTGCAGCAAGTGGGGGCTACTCTCGTTGCGGTGCGTGGGCTTCTCATTGAGGTGGCTTCTCTTGTTGCAGAGCACGGGCTCTAGGCGCACAGGCTTCAGTAGTTGTGGCATGCAGGCTCAGTAGTTGTGGCTCACAGGCTCTAGAGCGCAGGCTCAGTAGCTGTGATGCACGGGCTTAGTTGCTCCGCAGCATGTGGGATCCTCCTGGCCCAGGGATCAAACCCGTGTCCCCTGCATTGGCAGGCGGATTCTTAACCACTGTGCCACCAGGGAAGTCCCGAGACACATCAGTTTTTAGCTGCTTCAGCCTAGACTCAGTCATCACTTCCTCTAATCAAATCCTTTTTCTTGCCAACTGCTCTATCATATTCTGCCCTTTCCATGGCCACCATTTCCGTTCCTCTCTTGCAATCCCACTACCTGGATGACTGCAATCCCACTAGGAGTAGAGCAGACTCAACATCAAAAGAGCTGTCTTATGAGGTAATGAGCTTCATGTCACAAGAGGTGCTTAAGCAGAGGATGGAGACCTACTATTAGGATTCTGTAGACACCATTCGTGTATGAGATTCCATCACATACTATATAAGCATGGTCAATTTACGTAACATCACTTAATTTCAATTTCCTCATCTGCATGTACACATACACTCCCTCAAACTTAATTCAGGTAGTCCCTACTTCAAACAAATCCACAATAAGGAATTCTGGATTTCCAAGCCAATAACTTTTTAAAGGTACAGGAAGGATGTATATTTTTAAAATAGTCAATAATAATCCAAATAATAACCCAAAGTATGAAACACACGAGTCCATACTGATAAAAATAAATGATTGAACAAATAAATAAATAGAGAAGGGAAAAAATCTTTCATACAGAATGATTCCAAATAATATATGTATTCCCTTCCTCTAGGTGGTGGAGCTTAACACCCTCCCCCTCGAGTATGGGCTGGACTTAATAACTCACTTCTAACCAGTATGTGTACAGAATAGAGATGTGTATAGAAATGGAAACATAGTGACTTTCTGATGGAGAAGTCTGGTAGACACTAACTTAGAAAGGTGATGAAAGTTCACACCACCAGTGATGTCATGAAGATGTCATGCCCTCCCTGATACCATGAGATGAGAAGGGCACTTCACCTCAGTGTGTTCTTCCCCCAAACCAGTCACCCCCAGTCTAGTTATAAGGAAAACATCAGGCAAACCCAAATTGAGGGACATTCTACAAAAATACCTGTCCAGTACTCTTCAAAACTGTCAAGGTCATGAGAACCAAGGAGAATGACAAACTGACAGACCAGAGGGGACTAAGGGGACATGATAACTAAATACAAAATGGTAGCCTGGATTGAAGCCTGGAACAGAAAAGAACATAAGTGGAAAAACTGGTATAATACAAATAAATTCTGTAGTTTAGTTTACAGTAATGTAACAATGTTGGTTTCTTAATTTTGACACAAGGGCCACAGTTATGTAACATGCTAATATAAGGGGAAACAGGGTGAATTTTCGGTACTATCTTTGCAGCTTCTGTGTAAATCTAAAATTATTCTAAAATACAGTTTATTAAAAAGAAACAAAAGGAATAGTCTCAAGATTCCTTTAACAAGATTTAAAGGATCTTAATTCAACCATCCGTCCAGGATTTTTGTAGAGAGAGGCACTAGAGCATAATGGTTAAGAATTGATTGAGGGCGCGCCGCGTGCGCGCGCGAGCGCTCGCGCCGCACAGATGGCGGCAGTTGGCTGTGACGTCCGCTCGAGCTCTCCAGGCTCGGCGCTCCTGGTTAAGCGCCCGCCGCGCCCCGCGCCGCGCGCCCGGGACCCCGCCGCGCCCCGATGCGGGCGACGTCCTGCAGCAGATCATGGCCATCACCGACCGGAGCCTGGAGGAGGCGCGGGCCAGAAAGCACGCTCTGAATTGCCATGGGATGAAGCCTGCTCTCTTCAGTGTGCCCTGTGAGATCAAGGAAAAGACAGGTGAGCAGAGTAAAGCTCCGGAGAGAGCGGACTGCTAGCCAGTAACCCACAGCCAGCCTCCACGCTGCCCCTCCACACCCTGTCCTGGCTCAGGGAGGAAACCCTGCAGCCCCAGGCCCCGGGCCGGCACTGCCTGTGCGTCTGCTGCTCTCACTGCATCCGTGATGGCTCCTGGCCTCTGCCATCTGTCTCTCCCTGTGAGTGCAGGGTCTAGGGCTCACCGTGTCCTAGGACTGCCCTGGTACCTGGCGCACAGTGTACACACCTTATATTTTTGTTGAATGAAGAACTGTTTCTAGTGACTGATACCGTTTAGGTGAAATCCTTTTTATCCTGTACACCTTACGGGAGTTCAGGAAGATTGAGCGTCTGGGGCCTGACTTAGAACACAAGGCTTATCATTCATATCATCCTGAAAAGAAAGCCACCCTGCATGTAAACCTAGCGTTGGCGGACGTTCCTGGAAGCACTACCCTATGAGTTCCAAGAATTGCCTTCCCATGCCTCCTCCGGCCTGTGGGAGGCACGCAGGTGCATCTTCCAGGGTTGGTACGCAGGCACTCCACCTGTGTTCTTCTCTGCGGTGTCTGCCTGCAGCCGTCCCTGAAGGCCAAGGATACACTAGGAGTACACCCCCTTCCCGAATCCTTCCATTGAAACAGCAGTCCTTCTTGGTATCTGGAGGAGCTATCCTGAGGAAAACACATAAACCCTTTTTGGAGAGCTTTGCATGTAGCTGGGAGGACCCGATACTGGCCTAGTCCCTTTCCTGAAAACCTTGGGGCTGGGTGCATTACAGAACTCAGAACTGTGGGTTTTAGGTATGTGGTGTTGACAAGGGCTGAGGCAGAGCCTGCGTTCAGTGACTTTTAGCGTCAGAGCGGTAACAGTCACACACGCTGGTGTGGGTCAGGTTTGCCTCCAAATGAACTTGAGTGCCAACTTGCGTAAAAACCTTTGGATCTTAGATTGCAGATGGGTATCCCCTTGAAGAGCTGCCAGGCTCCCTGGGCACTTCATACCGAGGGGCTTGTTCTGTCTTCTCTGAGCCGTGACTGTCCCCTGTGCCGGCCTCAGGTGCACATCTGTGCCTCACTTTGGTCAGTTCTGGGTTCGCTTTGTCTCTGAGGAACAAGAAGTCCCAGCTCCACCAACCTTGTTCTCAGGCCAAGGAGCCCTGGCTGTGCTGTGGGAGCCCAGGCAGCTGCTGCTGGGGGAGTGGATGTAAATTACTCATCACACAAGGGAACGCCCTCCTACTTCCTCACCCCTGTTCCTGGGCCTGGCCGGGAGTCAGGCATAAGTAATCCAGCAGTTTTTTACCTCTGTTTCCCTTCCTCCTCAGCCACTCGGGTCTGTAGCAATTGCAACACCATGATAGGTAGCTTCAGCCTTCTGGTTAGGGCCAATGTGTGACTTCTTCCAGAATTTGGATCCCTTTTGTGATTGGCTGGACCAGGGGCCGAGACCCCTGTGCAGTATTTCATCGTGACCGTGCAGGGAGCAGATCTCCTAGGGCTGGGGGTGGGGGTGGTTATTTTTCAGGTTGCTTGGAGTGTCCTTTCTTGGCCGCACAGTCTCAGAGTGACTCGTGAATCGAGCCTCTGATTCTGATCAACCTATCATAGCTCCTCTGCAGCTATAGACTGTGGTCCGTCCCACAGGAGCGATTTACATTTGAAGTAATTAAACTCAAGTATAATTAAATAAGGCGCTTTTCAGCCACACTAGCCACATCTCAAGTGCTCAGTAGCCACATGTAGCCGGTGGCTCCCACATTAGACAGTGCAGATCTAGAACGTTCCATCATTGGAAAGTTCTATTGGACAGACAGGTGGATTAGTATAGAAAAATAGACAAATCAAGGATTATGAAAAAAATCTAATGTCCATGATGACTAGAGAAACAAAATGTGGTCCCTATGTACAATGGACTGTTGTTCAGCCATAAAAAGGGATGAAGTTGTATGGCACAAGCTACAATATGGATGAACCTTAAAAACTTTATGCTAACAACAAGGCCCTACTGTCAGGGAACTATATTCAATATCTTGTAATAACCTATAATGGAAAAGAATCTGAAAAAAGAATACATACATATATAACCGAATCACTTTGCTGTACACCTGAAACATTGCAAATCAACTGTACTTCAATTAAAAAAAAAAAAACAACTTTATGCTGAGTGAAAGAAGCCAGACACAAAAGTCCACAATAGTGGGTGGTTCCATTTATGTGAAATGTCCAGAAGAGGTAGAAAGAGATCAGCAGTTGCCAGGGGCTGGGGTGGGGGAATGGGGAGTGATTGCTAACGGGGACAGGGTCTCCTTTTGAGGTGGTGAAGAAGTTAGGTGGTGGTTGTACAACCTGGTGAATGAACTGAAAACCACTGAATTATTCACTGGAAAGGGGTGAATTGTATGTCACATGAGTTATATCTCAAAAAAGCTGTTATAAACCCCCCCCCAAAAAAAGAAAGGATTGAATCCAAGCTCTGCTGCTTATCAGCTG
The DNA here is from genome assembly GCF_028023285.1 of Balaenoptera ricei. Lineage (NCBI taxonomy): Eukaryota > Metazoa > Chordata > Mammalia > Artiodactyla > Balaenopteridae > Balaenoptera > Balaenoptera ricei. Next base: position 45,168,172 of record NC_082660.1, read on the forward strand.
TGTGACCATGAGTAAGTGACTTAACCTCTCTGTGCCTCAGTTTACTCATCTCTGAAATGAGGATAATAATAGTACTTAGCTCATAGGTCAATATGAGGTTGGTATCTGTTAATGAGTTAATATTTTAGTGCTTAGCACAATGCCTAGCACTAGTAAATGCTATATAAATGTTTGTTAAATAAAATATAAAGTAATACTTACGAAAACTTCTGTATAGGCCCTACCAGTGCAGCAGCCCATCTTATACCTCAGTGCACACCCATTGGATTCATATAACATATCCAGAATATAATTTAGGGCTGTTTATGAAACTAGTAACCTGTAAGATGGCATTCACAAATCCCCAAAAGGTGACCAGAGAAGCTGCTTTAGAATAACAGGCTGCCTTGGGGACTTCAGCTGCAGACTGGCAGCTAATGGTAGATGATGGTATGTCAGGAAGAAACCTACTAGACACTGGTGTGCCCAGGGAGGTATTTATATTCCTTACCCCACAGATTCACTTGGGTTGCTTTCTTCTCCCAATGTTCTCCCCACTCACTCTCTGATTAATTAAGACCTTCTTTTCTTTAACACCCAACTTAAATCCTACCTTAGCTCTGAGGCCTCCAGGGTAGTCTTTTCTCTGAACTCCAACAATGCTAGTTGGTTCCTTCATTTGACCTGGAGAATATGCTATCTTATGCATTCTTTTCTCTCCTCATTCAGATCATAAGTACCTGAAGGGTAGGCACTGCCCTTGTGTCCCTCACAGGACAGCTTCCCCCTCCTTGGGAAGTCAGTCAATAATTAGTGTTCAAGACAGAACAGAAAGTCCACTCCTCCTTTCATTCCTCAAATACTTACTGAGCCCTGTGCTTGGGGCAGAGGATCTGGAGGATGAAAGAGTGGTCATTGTCCTCAGGAAGGCCACAATCTTGAATCAAAACTTTACACGTTAAATTCATAATACCATTAGCTTCTGGTGGGTGTTGGGAAAAATGGGATGGGGGGCGGGGGAAGCAACAAAGGAGGCTTTGTTTAACCTTCTCAGTAATGTCCTTTTATACATAATTTAATTACCTGCAGAAAAAGAAAGTCTCCTGAGGGCATCAAACTGAGGCAAAGGTGGAGGAGAGAGGGCAATTCTGATAGGAGACAGAGAGGAATTTGGAGTGTGGGGAAAACAGAGGACAGGGCTTGGGAGAGAAGCAGGGGAGAGATAGGAAAATATGACCCTTCCCTTAGTCTCTCCGCGTCTTCAGTAGATTCTGTTCTCCGCCTCTAATTTTTTAAAAATAAAAGCCTTGATGCAACTGGATTGCTTGTGAGAACCAGGGAAAGCACAGGCAATACAAAGTGAAAGTGCCCTCCCAGAGTTCAGCCACAGTAGTTTTGCGTGAATAACTACCATCTCTATAGAGGTACCCAGACAGGGAACAAGGCACACGGTGCCAGCCTTCCTAAGGCTCCCAGTCTAGGGATGAGACAGATAATAAATAAGCAGAAAAGTAAATACATAATTTCAAATTGTGATAGCTAACAGGAAGAAGAAATATCAAGAGAAAGTAATGAGCAGAGGGCCTGCTTTAGATTTGGTATACAGAGAAGGCCTCTCTCAGCAGGCATTACCTCAGCTGAGACCTAAGGATTAAGCTGCCACCAGTACAGAGCCTGGGTGGGAGTTGGGGAGAGTGCTCCAGGTGAGGGGAGCAATGAGAGAGAGGAAGATTAAAAAGAAGAAGAAAGCATAAGGGGAAATATTAGTAGGAGATAGTACATCCCCTGAGGCTCAGGGTAAATGACCTGCTCAATATCACACAGCTAGTCAGCGACAAATGAGAGGATCGCTGAGCTCTATCCTGAGAGATAAAACTGAACAGAAGGCTTCTGGGGCTTCCAGGAAGCATCTAGCAAGAGACCTAGGGACAAAACAACAGGGACAGGGACCCGGAGTACTTTCTAAGATTCTGGAAATTTTGTCAATATTCCAGTTTTAGTGATTTTTGTTAACCCCTCTCTGTTTCCCTGAAGGGGCTGACAGCAAAACCTTTGAATGAAAATCATGAGTATCAGATTAGTAAAAGCTTCCCGGGTGCCAGGCCATGGCCCCTTGTCTCTGGGGGGCAGCAAAGAAGGGGGGACTGCAGGCCTGGATTCCACATCTCAGTCAATCCTGCGAAAGCTGAACCTCAAGACAAAGGGCAAAGGCTGACAGCTCCTGAAGGAGAGAAAAGCAAGCTGAATGCCTGTGTTTTGTGGAAGAATCCAAAGCAGGAGGGCTAGATGGTTGGATACATGGTGGGGGATTGAAGGGATGGAGGGGGCTCAACAGTTTATCAGAAGACTCAGACAGAGGTTATCTTGCTGAAGGTCACATAGCAAAGCCAGGAGCAGAACCCAGGTCTGACACATTCCACAGCTTTTCTATTAAATCACTTCAGATGATTTCTCCCACAACTCCTCTTTAATGTTGCTGTTAGGTTGTTTTTAGAATGATTTTTTTAAAAAAGTGTGTGTGGGTGAGAAGAGTGTGAGTGTGTGTTGAAGAGAGACCCGATTAGATGAATGTGCTTCTGCTCTTTTATTTGCACATTTCCTCTGTGTTTACCTATGACTTCGTGGGATTATTCGATAAATGCATTTCTTGCTGATGAGGCAACCTAATTCCAGAGAATTCGGGGAAATCCCTGAACCTGAAGAGAGGGGCCTGAAAAATATTGAGAATCCCCTTCTGACCCGACCGTTTGGACTCTTGGGACAGCTGAGCAAGGGCAGAGAGGAAGCGTCCAATGGTGTCCATGGGCAGCCATCCTGAGCTGTAGGCTGGGCCTTCATGATTGAGGTTCTATGGGAATATAAACCTGGAAGGAAAGTCAGACAGTGACAGAGGTAGAGACACCAGTCTTCCAGTGTCAGAGAAGGACGAGGCAGCTGAATGCTGAAAGAGCAAGAACAGAATGAGAGATCTGGGCAGCTTGTCATCTTTTCCTGATCCATTCTTTCACTGTGTGGATTCCTTCAACTGAAATTGCTATCGATTCCCAGCTTCTCGAACACAGTATAGATGTTAAGAGCAGAAACTCTGAAGTCTCCAGTATCCTTGGCAAATCTCTTAACTTCTCTGAACCTGGTTTTCCCCATGTGTAAAACAGGAATAATGATGGTACTCATCTCATAGGATTGCTAATGAGGTTAAGTGGTATGGAAAGCAATTGGAACTGAGCCTGGAACACAGTGGGCCACTAGTGCACAGTATATATTATTATTTCTTACATTGAATGCAAATGTCAATGACTATTGAATGATCTATACCACTGTGTACTACTTTGAGGCCAAGTTACAGAACCACTGGCCTGGAAGGAATGCTAGAGATTATCTATTGCTCTTTTAAAAGTTGAGACACGAGGAACCTAAGACCCAGGGGAGACAAGTGCATCTGAGGAAAAGGAAAAAGCTTGTGCAAAAGCAAAAGGTAGGAAAAGGAATGAAAACGGATTTAAAGTGGCTGTAAGCCAGACGAATGAGTGTGTGTATGCATGTGTTGGAGGGGTGGGGAGAAAGGAGGAAGACTGGAGGGTATATAAGGCTATAGAAGAAGCAAAGACAAGAATATGATGTGCTTTTGTGTCAAAGTCAGGAGTTTGGACTTTACCTAGACCAGTACTGTCTATTAAAAATATAATGTGAGTGGTGATCCTTTTCAAATGTATAGAAATACCAAATCACTATGTTGTGTACCAGGAACTAACACAGTGTTGTAGGTCAATTATATTTCAAAAACAAACAAGCAAACAAACTCAGAGAAAAAGAGATCAGATTTGTGGTTACCAGAGGAGGGAGGTGGGGGTAGGGGGAATTGGATGAAGGTGGTCAAATGTACGAACTTTCAGTTATAAGATGAGTAAGTACTAGGGATGTAATGTACAACATGGTAAAGATAATTCACACTGCTGTATGTTAAGAGAGTAAATCCTAAGAGTTCTCACCACAAGGGAAAATTTTTTCTCTTTCTTTTATTTTGCATCTATATGAGATGATGGGCGTTCACTAAACTTATCGTGGTAATCATTTCATGCTGTATGTAAGTCAAATCACTATGCTGTCACCTTAAACTTATACAGTGCTGTATGCCAATATATCTCAATAAAACTAGAAGGAAAAAAAATAATGTGAGCCACATATGCAGTTTTAAATTGTCTGTTAACCACATTAAAAAAAGAAAAAAGCAACAGACAATATCAACTTTAATATTATATTTTATTTAAGCAAATATATAAAAATATCATTTCAACATGTAATCAATATAAACAATTATTAATGACATATTTTAAATTCTTTTTTAGTACTGAATCATTGAAATCTGGCATGTATTTTACATTTATAGTGCATCTCAATTTGAACTAGCCACACTTCAAATGCTTAAGAGCCACATGTGACTAGTGGCTAGTGTATTTGTCAGTTCAGATCTAAGTGATGGGGAGCCACTGAAAGGTTTCAAGCTAGGGAGTGCCATGGTCTGACGTGCGCTTCAGAGCAAGAACTCTGGTGATGATGGGAAGGGTGGATCGCGACGGGGACTCCTCAGGATTGCTATGTATAATTGCGCAGGTTGTATGGTACAAGAAGCATGAAAGGGGGCTGAAATCTAGTCCACATTCCACTTATCATGCCAAGTACTGGCCCAACACTGCCAGCTCAGAGGAAAGTGAGCCTTTCCTTAACTGGTTAGCCCAGAGGCAATGCCTGTTTCCTAACTTTCACAAAGATGCTATATGTGCTAGCAGTAGCCCTGGGGAATACCAGACCAGTGTTGGAGGTACAAACCTCATTCCACAACTCCAATGGATAAGAAGTATCACTGCTCTTTATAAATCAGAGTTAATTCCATTTTGAGCTCCCGATCCCATAAGTCCGGAGGGAAACTCAGCCTAAGTTATTCTCGGGACCCCTGACTCTGATTTGTGCCTAGGTTCTGGAAGTCTATATGCACCAGCGCATGGCAGTATGGCCCTCTAGTCATCAAGCCGTCTGCTCACACTGGTAAATGTTGACGTACACATTGACCCCTGTGCAGGGCCCTTCGGGTCCGGCAGCACTGTGATGCTTTTGTGAAAAACTTTTGCTTCCGGTCCCAACTTCCTAGATTCCGTACCTCACCACTTCTCACTAGGGCCTTCCCCATACGCTGCCCAGAAGCCAGGCCAGGCTCTGCCACTCTGGAATCCGCAGAGCTCTTTCTCTCCTTCCTTTATATTGGAGAAATCTCTTTTTTAATCTGGGAAAATCCTCTTCCCTTTCTATTTATTCCAAGATGTTTTTTCTTTACTGCAGATTTTTTCCTCCCTCTGGGGCTCAAGGCTCTTGTGAACAAAAGCCAGCCAGTACTGTGGGAAATGTCAGTCTTCTGCCCTTCTACAAACCTCCTGGTGACCAAGAGGGCCAGAACCTGCTTAATGGAAGGAAATAAAAGGAGGAATATATGGGGTGAAAAAATATATATATAAGCATATTAATCTCCTAAAATATTATCCAACTATAGAGCAACAGGAACTCTCGTACACCACTAGCGGAGGTCTAAATTGGTACAACCTCTCTGGAAAATAATTTAGCAGTATCTGTTAAAGATGAACATATGCATGTCAGAAATATAATCTATAGGTATACATCAAGTACAAATGAGTGCTTATGGCCACCAAAAGACATGTACAAGAGTATTCGTAGCAGCACTATTCTTAATAGGCCCAAACTGGAAATAACCCAAATATCCATCAACCATAAAATGTATGATTTAACATACAATGGAATATTATACAGCAGTGAGAATAAAACAACACACAACAACATGATTGATTCTCACAAACATAATGTTGAGCTAAGGAAATTAGGCACAAGAAAATCATACAGTATGATTCTATTTATACATAAAGTTTTTAAAATGGCAGAGCCTAGCTGTGGTGTTGAGAGCCAGTATAGCGGTCACCTACAGGGAGAAGGGAAGGGGTAGTATTTGAGAAGAAGCACGAAAGAGGGCCTTTTGGATGCTGGTAATGTTCTGTTTCTTGACCAGGGTAAGTTCAGCTTGTGGTAATTTATCAATAATATATTGGGCTTAAGACATGGAAGCAACCTAAATGTCCATCAACAGATGAATGGATAAAGATGTGGTACATATATACAATGGAATGTTACTCAGCCATAAAAAAGAATGAAATAATGCCATTTGCAGCAACATTGGTGGACCTAGAGATTATCATATATTAAGTGAAGTAAGTCAGACAGAGAAGACAAATATCATATGATATCACTTATATGTGGAATCTAAAAAAAATGATACAAATGAACTTAGTTACAAAACAGAAATAGATTCACAGGCATAGAAAACAAACTTATGGTTACCAAAGGGGATAGCAGGGAGGGGGAGAGATAAATCAGGAGTTTGAGATTAACATATACACACTACTATATATAAAATAGTTAAACAATAAAGACCTACTATATAGCATAGGGAACTATAGTCAATATCTTGTAATAAACTATAATGGAAAAGAACCTGAAAAAGAATATATATACATATATATATATATATATATATATATTTATAACTTTGCTGTACACTCGAAACGAACACATTGTAAATTAACTATACTTCCCATAAAAATGCATAAAAATAATAATATATTGGGCTTATAATTTTGTGTGTTTTTGTGTATATAGCCAATACAAAGTAGAAAGTTGAATAAAAAAATAAAAATATCAGCCTGTCACACCAATTAGCTGACTGTAGCAATAATCCAGGTGGTAAAGAATAAAGACCTGAGTAATTTAAGATCGTGGAAGTAAGGAGGGAGAAGCAAGGATCAATGAATGATTGGATGTGGACAGTATAGAGGGGGAGGGGTCAAAGACAATGCCTGGGATTTGGGCTTGAACAACTGGGCAAATGATGGTGTGATGGTTGAGATAGGGATCATTGGAAGAGGTAAGACTAGGTGAATGAATGGGTAATGAAATCCGGCTGGCACATGATGAGCTCATAGTGTCTATGGGACATTTATGTGGAGAGGCAGTGTGGCATGGGGTTTAAAAGTGAGGGTTGATTTTTGATTCTGGATATGATCGAGCAAACACACACCTCTCTTTATCAACTACGGAACTTGACTCTAAAACTTGTACAGAAAGCATGAGCAACTCTTTAAGAACTCGGCATATATCAGCAGACAAATCAGAGAACACTAGAAATAAAAGTAACACCGAACTGGTGGTAAGTTTACCACTTTTGTTCCTCCAGCATCTCCCACCACAAACTCAACACATTCTGAAAACTGCAAGTGAGCAGAGTGGTGCGAAAGGAGATCCAGGAGGAAGCCTCTAGTTCTGGATGGAGGAGCAGCAAAGGGAAGTCCTAAGCCCCAGATAGAGTGCAGAAAATACACGGGTGCTTTCTTCTCCCTCCTCTTTTTTCTGTTCCCTCACGCCCCGGTCACCAGGTAGTCCCACGGCCGGGTATGGGAAATGGCAGAAGCCAAAAACTCTGAAGGAGAAGACCCTTCCTCTCTCTTCAATGCGCCTGAAGCTCTAAGAGGGAGAGGCCCAAACCCGGGGCTTTCTTTTTGTCTCTGTCACCCCCTTCCTTGTCCCCTCCCACTTGTCCCCTCCCAGTCCCAGCGCAATCCTGGACATGGGTTCTTTCTAGCCCAGAGAACCAAACATGGAAGCCTGGGGAACGAGGAAGTACTGGAAAGATAACGCAGTATGAGGAGCTCAGGAAAGCCGCCCGATAGAGCTGTTTCCTCTTGACCCCTGGGCGCATGAAACTGCTCCTAATTAGCATAACGCAGATGGAAAACTGAACTAACGGTTCTTCGTCAGGACCCAACTGACTACTGGTTGGCGAATGCATAGGAAAGACCTGCTTAACGGTGCACAATTTAAAAGACCCTGACATTGGCAACACAGCCTCCAGAAGGAACAAAACAAAAAATGACAACATTCTTCATAGGAGAGGGTGAGGGGTGACTATAAAGGGATAGCGCCAGGGCGGTTTTGGGGCATGATGGAACTGTTCTGTATCCTAGAACTGAAAATCAAACGAAGAAAAAGTCAATTTTATTGAATAATAGTTTTAAAAATAAAATGAAAAAAAAAAAAGTGAAGGCTCTAGAGACAGGACTGCCTGGATTCAAATTCTGGGACCCTACTTACTAGCTGTGTGACCCTGAACAAGTTACCACCCCGCTGGGCTTCAGTTCCCTCATCCATTAAATAGGGACAATCACTCCTAATTTAATAAATTAGGAGTTTGGGATTAACAGATCCACACCACTATATATAAAGTAGATAAACAACAGATTTACTGTACAGCACGGGGAACTATATTCAATATCTTGTAATAACCTATAACAGAAAAGGATCTGCGGGAATTCCCTGGTGGCTCAGTGGTTAGGACTCCACTCTTTCACTGCAGAGGGCCTGGGTTCAATCCCTGGTCAGGGAAAAAAGGATCTGATATATCTATCTATCTATCTATCTAGATAGATAGATATATCTATATATATCTGAATCACTTTGCTGTACACCTGAAACTAACACAATATTGTAAATCAACTATACTTCATTTTAAAAATTTAAAAAAAATAAGGACAATCACGGTTCTTGCCTCCTAGAGAGATTGTGGTGGTAAAGGTCCAATGAGGTAATACATATAATGTGTTTAGAACAGTGCCTGACACAGAGTATATGTTCAATAAATGACATGAGAGATCATCATAAGGGCTTGGGGCACAGGAGACAGGTGAGAGGACTGAAGAAATCACCAGGTGAATCACTGATGGGTGTATTTCAGTATTTGTAACCCTGGGAAGAATAGCTGCTGTGACCTTTTACTTTTAAGCCACCCAATCTGCCCAGCCACCACACTTCTTCACTTCCCTCCTGACCTCCTTTCAGTTTTCACACAGTTCCTGAGTCTCTATTTTTGGCCCTAGGCCTGCCCTTCAGTTCATTGACTGGTTATGATCTCTCCAAACTAAAGTATTCTCTAAGTTGTTCTCTACCTTGGCTGTAGATCAGAATCTCTCAGACATTCTTCAGAACTATTGGCCTGGACTAGAAAAATGTCAGTGTCATAAAAGACCAGCAAAAAGGCCGGGGAACTGTTCTAGATGACAGGAGACTAAAGGATAACTCCATGCAATAAGTGGCTTTTGGATGGGATGGAGGGGAATGTCTACAGAAGTCATTATTGGGATATGTAAGGAAAATGAGTATGAATTATATGTGGAAGAATGTCCTTGATCCTAGGAGATACACACTGAGGTACTTGAATATCCTGATGTCTGCAGCTAACTTTCAAATGGTTCAGCAAAATAATAATTATTATGTTATAGAATAATAATTATACTTTCACCATTTTTAAAAAATACATAAACATATATCCCCACATGTTTCACCATTTTAGTCAGTTGTGTGCTAGATAGATAGATAAAGCAAGATTGCAAAATATTAATAGTCGGTGAAACTGGATAAAGGGTATATGGGTACTCATTGTGCTAACCTTATAACTTTCTGTAGGTTTTAATTATTTTCAAAATAAAAAGGAGTGATAGACCGTCTCTTGAAGATTTTTCAAAATACACATGCCTGTGTTGCTCCCTCAAACTAACGAACGAAGACCTTCCCTGGGCAGGACCTAGGGATCTGCATTTTAAAAGTTCTGGGCCACCCCCCTCCCCAGTAAAGAAGCACCACTGTGGAACTTCATCTCAGACCCAGCTCTACCTCCTCTGGTTCTTGGTTTCCTTCAGGACCCAAACCTCGGCACTAGTTCTCTTTGGCAATGTTGCAGCTAGGCCTTCCTTTGTAAAGCAGGTGCAGCTAGGGAGTGGGAGTGGTGAGAAGATGAGGTGAGGGTGAATCTGGGGGTACTCCAACATTTATCAGATGGGCAGAGAAAGAGGATTCCACGAGGGACTGAGAAGGAAGGGCCAGGGAAGTAGGATGGAAACCCCAAGAGTATACTCTAAGGCAGATAGAGACATATGACAAATCATTCTAGGTGTGCCTGGTCTAGAAGCTGCATCACGATGAGAAGTAAGTTGCTATATCAATTCAGAAGTGGGCCCTTCGTTGCCAGAGGAGATTTCCCTGGCAAGCCCCCTCTTCCCTCCAGCAGACAGTATGTGCCACAGGGCTGGCTGACAGGCACCTGAAATCTCAGACAGGAGAAACCTCTTTTTCAAAAGCAAGGTTTCTGGGAGACAGATGCTATCAAACCCCAAGAGGAAGGTTAGCAGGTCAGGCTGTTTGACTTTGCTTCTGCCTCCTGCCGGGTTCTGGAAAAGGATTTATATTTCCTGGGAGGTGTTGTGTGAAACCCCTTCAGGGTCAGAAAAAATACACCCATTTGTCATTTGGGGGTTGGGGGGAGCATGGAATCTGGAGTCGACTGATCTTAGCATCTGGTGAGTGAGAGTGTGAAATACAGGCGGTGAGACAAAGTGCAGCCATAGGGAAGGCAAGAGGAAACCTACCACTCTCCCCTTTACCAGTTGGCTCCATCACAGCTGGGGTTTTCCTGACAGTCATCCTTTACCTCCCCCACCTGCCCTCCAAGAGATGTGCTGGCCCTGATGTGGATAAATCCTTTTACCTGTCAGTAAAGTCCAGTGAGGTTGGCATTTTAAAAATGAAAGGGAGGAAAAAACCAGAAATAAACAAAGGAAGTAAATAACAGTTGAGCAGCACTCCCTCCAATCTATCCGTCTCACAGCAGATCGAGTGAACATTCCAGAACGTAAATCTCACCCTGAAACTGCCGGGCTTCCAACCTTTCAAATGGTTTTTCATTGACCTTAGAAGTGAGTCCAAAATTTTAAACATGATATACAAGGCCCTTTGCAATCGGATGCCAGCTGACTTTTCTAGCTTTGTCGCCCATCACCTCCCCTTCACACACTCTGCATTCCAGCTACATATGTCTCCCCACTTCCTAAGCAAGCCACGCTTTATTCATCTCTGAACTTTTGCACACGTATGGCCACCCACCAGCCACTTAAATCAAGCACAGTAGTTAAGAGTACAGACTCCAGAATCAGGCTGCTTGGGCTTAATCCCAGTTGTGGGCAAATTTCTGACCTTTTTTGCTTTCATTTTTTTCAGTTGCAAAGTGGGGCTACCAAGAGGGGTGCTGTGAGGATCAGATGAGAGACATGGCACAGAATCAGCACACAATCCACGTTAGCTGTTGCTCAACAAACATCGGTTGGCTGGCTGCCCAGTAGGTGGGAGGCCTTTCGCATCCATCCATCCATCCATCCATCCATCCATCCATCCATCCAAATAAATAAATAAATATTTATTTATTTATTTAACATCTTTATTGGAGTATAATTGCTTTACAATGGTGTGTTAATTTCTGCTGTATAACAAAGTGAATCAGCTATATGTATTCATATATCCCCATATCTCCTCCCTCTTGCGCCTCCCTCCCACCCTCCCTATCCCACCCCTCTAGGTGGTCACAAAACACCTAGCTGATCTCCCTGTGCTATGAGGCTGCTTCCCACTAGCTATCTATTTTGCATTTGGTAGTGTATATATGTCCATGCCACTCTCTCACTTCGTCCCAGCTTACACTTCCCCCTCCCCGTGTCCTTAAGTCCATTCTCTACATCTGCGTCTTTATTCCTGTCCTGCCCCTAGGTTCATCAGAACCATTTTTTTGTTTTAGATTCCATAGATACGTCGCATCCATTTATTACATGCTACTTCCAGTCTAGAGGAAAGGCAGACATGTAAACAGGACGTTATAATACAGCGTGATCAAAGTGAGGATGGAGCTGTGTGAGCCAGAAGGAGCAACTTGTGGGTTCCCTCCCTTCCACCCTTTCCTCAGCTGGATTCACCTCAGATGACACCTCAAATTCAGTTTTCAGCCAGGCCCTGAGGCTTGAGAAAGATAGGAGAAAGTAAAGAATTTCCAACCTAGGGCTGGCATTCAGACTTTAGGCACCAGTACAACCCTACTGGCTGTTAAAATATTGAAATAGCTTTCATACTCATTGACAAAGGCCCTAAGCACCCCAAGTGTTCCATAATGCCTCCCTCCCCTCTGCCTCGTGCAGCCTGGCTCTGGGGAACACTGAATGGACACCATCAGGGACCACCCTTATTCCCCCCAGGGCACATGCCTGCCAGCTTGTCTGGAGGTTTTTTTTCATGCTGGTTTCCCTCCCCCCTAACCCCCAGGACCCACCCTCCATCAGTCGTGGCCCTGGGGACTGTGAGCAAATGTGAATTACCAGTTTGTCCCCTGAGGATGCATTCTGAGCATCACCTCTACTTGAACTCGGGGATACTCCCTGTTCCATGAGTCCCAGGAGCTGTGTCCGCTTGTTTGTTGAGATGACTGCTGCTTTGGGGGTAGCTTTTGGCCTTCTTCTGGGCCCTGGCCTACGCCTGCAGTACCCTTTGGAAATCTCTGCTTTTCCACCAGCCTGGATTCCTTCCAGCCAACCATCCATCCCACTCCAGAGGTTCCTGTCGCCTCCTAGATGTGTCTACTCCATTCTGCACTACACCAGGACTTATCCTGACAAGTGACTTTATGGACAAGGCCCCGGTATTCTATGAAGCAGTACAGAGTGGGAGCTTTGGAGCCAGGATTATCTGGGTTTGAATACCAACTCTACCACTTCTAACTGTGCAAGTTCCTCAGCTTCTCTGGGCCTCAGTTGCTTCATCTGCAAAGTGGGACAATAGGAGTACCTACCTCATAGAGTTGTTGGGAGGATTAAAGGGCAAAATAGTGGAAAGCACTTAGATGAATGTCTGGCATATAGTAAAAGCTCAGTAAATGTTAGAGATTTATTATTATTATTTTGCATTGAAGCTTTAATGGGCACATTTAGGTATATTTTTAAACATTTTCACCTTGCTTGTTGCCTCTTTGCACAACACCTCCAGAGAGGTAGATATTGAAAGATATTGATTAGCATCCTGATTTTTGAGGTGAGGAAACATACTTGGCTACTATATCAAGTGATGAAGTGATATTAAGTGGCCATGGTTAAAGACAAATTTTCTGATTCCCCATTTAGTGTTATTTGTCCCCGTCAGGGAACACTGAAATAGGTGGATAGTTATTCATTCAATAAATGTTTATTGAATGGCTACCATGTACCAGGCACAGTGCTGGGCACTGAGGATACAGTAGTGAACAAGACAGGCAGGTCCCTGTGCTCCTGGAGTTACCATTCTAGAGGGAAGAGACGGTCAATAGGCAAGTAAATTATGATAAAGAGGATGTATCAGTTAGTGTGATGAAAATAAAGCAGGGTCATGTAATAAAGAGTAAGTGTGGCAGATAGGGTGATGAAGGAAGTTTTTTCTGAGAAGGAGACTTTTATGACAGGAAGGGGGGTGAGCTGAAAACCTTTTCCCCTTGGATACGTAGCCGGGATCTGGGAGGGAAGTTCTCATAAAGAAGGAGCTCCCAAGGGCCTGCTCTGGGCCACCACAAACAAGTGGAAGGGGCAGGAGGGAGGGCTGCAAGTTAAAGGTGGCCGAGAGCCTGAAGTCAGAAAGACTTGCTGAATTGGAGACTTTCTGGAAAGAGGCAGAGGAGCAAAGAAACTTGTGAACAGTGGAAGGGGATTTTTTTTTTTCCTACAGGTATTAAGTTTAAATACATTTAAAAGTAAACTTTATTGATCTAATTTAGATAGAATAATGTTAACTAATTTTAAGTGTACAGTTTGATCAGTCTTGAGAAATGTATACACCTATGTTAAATGTGTACATATCCCCTATCAAGATACATAGTTCACAGTTCCACAACTCTAAAATGTTCCCTTCATGACCCTTTGGAATCAATTCTGGTCAGCTATTTTGTAGAATGTCCCTCAATTTAGGTTTATCTGGTAGTTTCTCATGATTAGACTGGGATTATGGGTTTTTGGCAAGAATGCCCTTCTGTTGACATTATATCAGGAGGTACATGATACCAATGTGTCTTTACTGATGGTGTTAACCTTGATCACATAATTAAGGTGTTACTGGTGGGCTCATCCATTGTAAAGTTACTCTTTCCCCTTGGTAAGTAATTACTATCTTGGGGGAGATACTTTGAGACTACCCCACAAAGATTTAAATTGGCTTTATATGAAACCTATATGTTGAATTAGAAAGTGTTTTATTTTACTTAGTTTTACTAGTTAGGAGCATGGTCTATTTTTCTATTTACCTGTTTTTCTTTTTCTCATTCATGTATTATAGTTGTTTAATAAACACGGATTCTGAATTAATGGGAAGACAGTGTGATAGAATGGAAAAAGCATACTGTTTGGCATGAGGCAAACCTGGATTTGAATCCCAACTCTCCCACTTACTGATATATAACTTTTAAAAAAGGCCTTTAAACCTGACCCTCTAATTTCACAGCTGTAAAAAGCAGCTAATAACAAACCACCTCACAAGGTTTTTAAAAGAACTAAAGCACCTGGTAGTGTCTGGCACTCAGTAAGTTCTCTGTAAATGTCATTTCTTGCCTTCCTTAATACCTAGGTGTTTAATATTATTGTCACTGTGGTAATTAGACTCTCCTCTTTCTGGCTGGGTGGCTCTAGGATACAGAAATTCAATCAATTCTTCCAGATTTTTTTCATGTTCTGATACCACAGAGACCTTAGTGCAGTGGAACTGCTGGACTTTTTACATGCCTCTGAGTCAGTGAGGAGAGAGCAGCTGCAATTGTTTTATAGTTGATGGCAAATTCTTACAGCTCACAAGTAAATTCTATCCTATACCTTTGCAAAGCTCATTCACTACCTCTCATACTTGGGGATTTGATTTTCATGGATGTACAAATATATCATTTGCAAAGGTGGCATTTTTATTTTTACTACTCCTATATTTCTACTTTTTACTTTTCTTCTTCCATTATTAGAACTGTTGTAAAGTAGAATTTTAACCGGGGCAACCTTGTGTGGTTCCTGTCTTCAACCAGAATTAATCTGAGCTTTCTTTGGAAAGATATACTCTTTAAGTTAAGCAAGAGAGAGAACACTGCAGTACCCCTCTCCTCACCCCTGATTGTTTTTTAAGGTTTAAGTGAAACTTTGCTTTCTCTGTCTTTTGTTTCCTTGCTCCAAATTTTATTTCCCCTTTCCTAAACTTGTTTGATTTGTTATTTGTTCCCTCCCGAAGTTCTCTAGGCAGGGATTTAATTCACTGTTGCGTTTTTGTACTGATGAAGGCTTTCAGGGCAATACATTCTCTAAGTACTGCCTTGGCAATCTCCCATAAAGTGGTCCTCCCATAAAATGTCTTACCAATTTTTCCTTTTACCTCATGCTCCATTATGTTTTGGCCTGGCACTATTACTAATCCTCTGTATCACAATATTTGACATTTTGATACCCTGCATTAATTTTGATTTCTTAAATGGTACATTAAAGCTATTGATTTGGGGAGTTTGGGATTAGCAGATGCAAACTATTATAGATATAGGATGAATAAACAACAAGGTCCTATTGTACAGCACAGGGAACTATATTCATTATCCTGTGATAAACCATAATGGAAAAGAATATGAAAAAGTATATATGTATAACAGAGTCACTTTGACGTACAGCAAAAGTTAACACAACATCTAACACAATCAACTATACTTCAATTAAAAAAAAAAAAACTATTGATTTTGATTACCAAGTTTTTTCTGCTGCCCCCTTAAATTTTGCCCCTGAGGAAACTGTCTCTCTTGCCTCACCTCAGCCTAGACCGGGCCCTGTGGTAACCTCCCAGATGAGTTTTGCTCACAACTTTCTTGTGAAATGGAGGCCTGATGCTCAGAAAGACTAAAATTGTCAGCGATATCAAACCAGTGACACTGCCTGCCAGGAGATAATCCTGTTTTCCTTCTCCTTCTGCTCCTGTCGTCCCTTTCCTACTGTATGTGGAGCTTTCAGCTCGGCAGAAGCCCTTGTCCATTCCTAGCTGCTGGCAGTGAGCATGGCCACATTGCTAATAGGATGCCTGGGATCACTTCCCCATTTAGAGGGGTGAAAGGTCAGGGTCTCGCCCTCCAGGAATAAACCCCAAGGACTGTTGAGCTCCTCCAGACCCTTGTCAGGGCCCTGTCTGGCCCAAAGCATTCCTTTCTCTGCTGGAGTCTGTCAGTTAGCTCTGGCAAAAATCAAGTTTCCTCACCGTGATCGTACCTCATCCACACAAGTTTCCCTGAGAAATTATGGAAGAGAAACTCTTAGAATCCTCAAATGTCAGAGCTGGAAGGGCCCTTAGAGACCATTTTGCCCCAATGGCCCTCATTTAACAGAACATATAACTTCCTTTGCTCTATTTCCACGTTCCAAAGAATCCCCAAGGCCACCTCATAATAAAAATCAGGAGTAAGTCAAGAGCCGGGTTAATCAAGGAAGTAAACTACTATGGGACCCAGCTGTGCTCAGGGAGTCCTGAGTCATCAGAAATGCAGACCTGGTCCCGGGATTTGTTTATTAAGGATTTTCTTCAAGGACAAAGAGAAGGTTCTGTGGCGGCTTAACTCCAAAGCTTTTCATGCGGTCGGGGTGCGACTAGAAAAGGTTTGATTAGCTTTATCAGGGCTGGGGAGTTTTAAAATCCTGGCTTTGAAGGAGCCTACCTTTACTTCTATCTGACTGGTCCAGGCATTGTGGAGAAGTTGTCAAAGTTTGTCTCTATGCTTCTTACCTCCCCCAAAATGTGCCTTTCTGGGTCCCACACTCAGAGAATCTTGCTTTCAGTTTGGAAATATATCAAGGGCACTTGCAACTGTGTTAGGATGGGCTTTGAGAGGTACAACTTCAATCCCACATCTAATTTGTAACAAGATTCTCCTTGCAAAGCATCATTACATCTATTCCTCTAGTTTAACCTCTAAACAGGGAGGGTAATTTTTGTCTACATTTTACAGATAAAGGAAAAGGCTCAGAGTCTACCTAGGTGACTCTAAGGCCATGCAACTAGTAAGAGGCCAAAGCTTTAACTTTTGAGTCGAGAAGGAAGCCACATCCTGTGCTTGTTCTACTGAGCCACAAGCACCTCAAAGGTGCCAAGGTATGCCACAGCAAACTAGCTAACAGAGGACCACAGGGCTGAAACCACTGTCTTGATCTGATTTGTAATGAATTATAGCATTGTGATAGACTTCTGAAAAGCATATAACAAATCTAGGAATTCAGTGCTAGTCTCAAAGGAGACATTGGGATTCACATAAGGTGGCTGTGAAGAATTTACCATTCTGTAGCTCTGTTCTCTGCAAATTTTTCTCTCAGACTGCTGGAAAACAAGGAAATCTCATCAATTGAAGGAAATGACCTATAAGGAAGCTTTATTATGTGTGGGGGAGGATCAGATCCCATTGTAGTTTTGGATAGTGTTTAGCCATGTGCAATGAACACTGGGAGTGTATGTGTGTCCGTGGGTAATATACTTTCTTCGGTTTGTTTTTAATCTAAGCTAGCCCATCTACAAACTCTTAAAAGTGACCAAGAAAGCTGCATCCTTGGGATTAGAAGGGGGATTATCAAGTTAACTGTGCAATTCTGGGAGAAACAGGGAGACCACAGGTGGCAAAACTCTAAATAGCTTGTGAACTGAGATTTGGATAAACCGGATGACTTAGGAACTTGGACATGGGTTATATCCCTGTGTCTTGGGTGCTTAGAAAATAACCCAGGGTGAGATCCGGACACAAGTCCAACACTGTATCACCAGTCCTTGAAATTGGACGCATTCCCCTCCCTTGCCTCGGATATATCTGACCAAGAAAACAATGACACAATTAAGAAGAAGGGTTTTTATTCACGTTCTTGCCCAGTTTGTTGGACACCCTGTATTTGCACAGTCCAACTGCTCAGATGTATTGGAAAATACAGTCGTGCAGCGTGCCGTTCACTGGCCTGATGGTAGAGGGTGCTCCAGCTGGGATCGAATGCTGCTGAGGGTGGGGAGTAAACGGAGAGGAGGAGAAGGAATTGTTGGCTCGCAGGTTAGTGAGCAGCCAGTCTAGCAGTTGTTTTCTAGCCCGCTTCCCACGGCTTCATCCCGTGGTTGTTCCTTGGTGAACTTCATGACCTCTTGAGGAAGATCTCCTACACTGTACCCCTTCTCTGCTGCTTTAGCTGAAACTTCGGGAAGCTGTGGAGAGAGCAGAGATAACTTGAGTCACGTGATGCTTTTCGAGCCAGGGCCCAGACGGAGAAAGTCAACTACACCCCACCCACCTCCCTGCCTATGATTCTAGGATTAAAGGCTGCCACAGGTCCAGGACTGGAGGCTGCTGACATGGCTTTCCTTTTTTCTGGACCCTCCTCTAATGGCATAGATTAAAATGCCAAAGGTCCTTTCTTTTTGAGCTTCAAAAAACAAACTCTGGAATCAGTTGTGTTCACTAATACTTCTCATCAGGTACTGGGATCCTTCAGTTAATCTGTACTGATTTCTAGGTCAAGGTTAGGGGTTGCCATTCCCCTGCCTCCCTAAAAAAAAGTACATGAGATTGGAAATAGGGAGGATAATTTGGTTTAGTATTTTATTTCTCTGGAATCCATCTAATGTAGGAAACACAGCCGTGGGGTGTGTGTGTGTGTGTGTGTGTGTGTGTGTGTGTGTGTGCATGTGTGCAAAACATAAGACTTAAAAATTGCTCCCTGATGTTTTACCAAATAGTTTGTTGAAAGGATCACTGGTAAAATGAGCTAATCTCACTCTCCTCCTCTTGGAAGTACACAGGCCTTGAGGTGTCCAGAGCCCCATGTAATTAATGGTTCATCACTTTTGTGTCTTTATGAGGTGAGAGTAATTCATGAGTCACATGATAAAGAACAGACTCAAAAAAATGGACTGCTTCTTGGGCTCTAAGTACAATACCTCCTCCCTGCCCCTACCCATTCCAACCCTCTTTCTTCTTGTTCCTTGTTGCATTGCTTACCTTCTTCAGTTGTCCAGCATCATCTCCCGCGAAGTAGAGCACGGGTATGTTAAATTGTGAGGCCGCAATCCACTGCAGGACAGCCTGGAGCTGCTTTTGCAAGCTACTTGTTGAGCACTGATTATTGACAATGATTTCAGGTCCAGGAGAGTCTTGATAGTTCTGTGACATCGCAGCACCGTGACTACATCTGGGGCCACCGGCCTGGTAGTTGGGGTTGTTGGCCAAGGCTGCTTGTTCTTCCAACTCAGCAAGGGCTGCCCCATTTTTGCTATACTTAGCCATGATAAGGCACAGCTTCATCACAGATTCTACCAGTTGATCTATAAATTGTCGGTTCACTTGCTTCATCCCACTGATAAAGTCAAGTTCTTGATTGTCCTGGCATTGTTCTTCCCCTTTGTCAGGCCTCTTGGACATGGTGGCTCCTTTGTCTGTCCTGGGCTCAGAACGTTTGTTCTCACCTTCACATAGATCTCCGCAGTTGAAGGAGCTCTCACTAAGCAGTGTTTGAATCAGTGACAGAATGATGTTTGACATAACCAGCCTCTGGGAGTCCAGGTGTTGATTCTCCTTTAGAGAGGTGGATGATTCAGGTGCTCCACGAGATTCTAGATGTTTCACTGAAAGTGCCTTGGCACTTTGGCTACCTCTGCGCTTTTTGTATTGGGCACTCTGAGTCATATAGCCGGTGGTAGAACCAAGACAGTCTTTAAATGCATCTTTGCCCTTGGCCTGCTGGGTCAGATAGTATTGGATCAGCCTAAGGGCAGAGACAATCAAGTTCTTTGCCAGTGAATCCATGGAAAGGCTGATCTTCTCTCTCTTTTCCTCCTTATTGGCGCATGCTTTGCCAGCCATCTTGCCTTGATTGCCATGATTTTGGTTCCACATTGTTGGGCTCTCCTTGAGGGTATGTTCGCTGACTTTCTCACCACTGGTCAATGACTTGCACTCCTCTGGTTTCATTTTGCCTTTGTCCTTCCCCTTCATCTCGGCCTTCATAGCTGAGAATTTGAGACTTTGGTTCTTGCATTTGGGATCATGGCACCCAGCTTTCAAAGATGCATGTGACGAACTCCGAGACTTAGTTTCCTTTTTTTCCCCAAGAAGAGCACAGACAAGACGCTTCAGCATGGCCTCTATGATATCAGCAGTGTTTTGTTTCCCATGGTTGAGCAGATTCCTCTTGACAGTTGAGACAAAGTCTGAGTTGGCCATCAGGACCCTGGTGTTATTATATAGGTTCTTCATGCAGGACTCAATCAAATTGGACACAATTTCCTTGGTGTGTTTTAACAGCACCCTCCTCAGGACCACACAAGCTGGAATTGGCTTCCCAGAGCTATGAACTTTCAAGTTCTGCATAACAGAGACCATCGTGTCAGATGCCACTTGATTTGTGTAAACCATGAACATTTTGCTGGTCGAATCTGCAAATTCCTTGTTGTCTCTTTGGCACATCT
This sequence comes from Balaenoptera ricei, assembly GCF_028023285.1. Lineage (NCBI taxonomy): Eukaryota > Metazoa > Chordata > Mammalia > Artiodactyla > Balaenopteridae > Balaenoptera > Balaenoptera ricei. The sequence goes on from NC_082660.1 coordinate 45,188,590, forward strand.
GTTTGTCTCCACCTTTGCTCTTGTTGGCTAATTCACTATACAGAAAGGTTTTTTGGCCACCTTTCCTACACTCCTCCCCAGTGCCCCGCCTTTCTGCAGAGGTCACTTCCACAGCATCATGGGCCATTTCAGAAGTGATCTTGCTCACAGCACTACGAGGGCTGTTTTTCCCTTTGTCCCCACTGGGTGGATAGATTGAATGATGAAGACATTTGCTTCCACCTTCCAACTTCTCCTTGATTTTCTTATGGGCCATCTGGATCACCAGAGGAGATAGTCGGTTGACATAGAAGGAAAGGTCATCCGTAGAACATTCTCCAGCAGGGGAGATAACTGCCCTCTGATTGCTAGGAGACTTGGCTGGTGAGGTGGAAGGACTCTGGTTATTGCTGGTGTTTTTGGACGCTGTCATTTCCAGATGTTGGCCTTGAGGTCCTTTGGCCACATAATCCATTTTCAGTTGATCGGCATAGAGTCTGTAGCAGTTCCCAGAGGGCAGTTTGTGACATTTGCCCTCTGTGTCTCCTAGTTTATGTCTACAGCTGGAGGATGAGGGGCTAAGTGCATGTTGGAAACACAAGGTGTACTTCTGAAGATCACTGAGTAGACGATTGAGGACACGTCCAGGATTAGAAGGAGCTCGTTTGAAAAGGCACACTGACATCTCCATCTAAAAAAAGAAGACCTATCCATAAGACTTTAGGTAGGCTACTTCTTTCCCCTATTGTATTTAGAAGATATATCTTCTAAGTTGCACAGATTAGGGATTTGGCCTTTAGTATTTGCATGGGCGCGTAACACACAATTATATCCATTAATACACGTTCAAGCACAAGTGGCAGCAACAAAAGCTCAGAGCAGATACATTTGTACACGTAACTATATACAAGTGTTATCAATATGTTTGTCAACTTCATCTGAGTATGTGTGCTTATTTCAATACATGTCAAAAATATGTCAGTGTCTCTGTCGTGTGTGTATATGCACATCAATATATCAATTCATGAGTGTGAACATGTGTCAGTCTGTACTGTTAGTGTGTGAAAATGTGCCTGTGTGTATGTGTGTGCATATGTGTATGTCAATGCACATGTGTGATGTCACCGTGTGTAAGCATGTGTCATAATGTGCTGACATCATACCCATTGTATATGTCAACTGTATAGGCCAGCATGTGCATGTTAGTATGTATATTTTGTACATGTGTGTGAATGTAAAAATATGAGTGTGTATATCAGTGTGTCTCTGAATATGAAAATAAGCAAGTGTCGAGTTGAGAGAGCTGCATATGTGTTTATGATATAAATCCAGTAGCATGTATCATGCAGCTATAAACGTATTTATGTTGAAGCATACATTCAGGTATTAGCATACATACTCATCAATATATTAATATATAATTAATGTATAATATATTAATAAATATGTATGTTAAAAATGAATATGTATAAATAGGTGATTGTATAATGACTGTGTATATCGATATATTAGGTATCAGTTTATGTTATATTTATATACTATCTCAATGATTGATGTATGTCAGTGGTGAATACACACTGGCATTTGAGTGTGTCTGTGAGTACATGAGTGGGGATGTCACTGCATTTGTGTCAATATGTGTATCAGTGTACACAAACATGTGCGTTAGTTAATGTGTCACTTTGTTTAAGTTTGTATGTGTGTGTATCAACATGAGGTATATTTATAAGTGAGTATGCCTGTACCTGAGTCTGCATGGTCTGTTTTGATCAAGGCTTGTGTGTATCAATGTGAGTGTGTGTTTATGCATAGTGTGCTTGGATGTATATATAAATGTTTATGTGTATCACATGTGGGCACATTAGTGTGTCTGACTCTGTATAACTGTATATCTTTGCATATGTGTGTAAGTCATTGTTATGACTAGATCACTATACGTAAGTTTGTTATTTCAATGCTTGTGTGTGTTTGTCAGTGTCACATGTAGCCAAGGCATGTGTGTGGCCTGGCTACAAATTATTATAAATTATTTTATAAATTATTTTTTGTTAATGTATATACATGTATATATCTATGTGTGTGTCACTTTGTGTAAACGTATATGTGTATATCTATACTTGTGACTGTGTATGCCCATGTTTGGATATGTGTATACATATTGTGTACACATCCACACAGCACTAAGTACCATTGCCCTCTTTGCTCCATTCATTGCTTCATCACCATGAATTCCTGGAAACGTGAGGTCATAATAAGGTCCACTTTTTGCAAATGGGCTTAAGTTAAAATCAAGGAGACCTGCATTGTGTGTAGTAAATATGGGCTCCTCTTTTAAAAACAAACACCAGAGACTGGTTCAAGATGGCAGAGTAGAAGGACGTGCTCTCAATCTCTCTTGCGAGAACACCAGAATCACAACTAACTGCTGAACAATCATCGACAGGAAGACACTGGAACTCACCAAAAAGATACCCCACATCCAAAGACAAAGGAGAAGCCACAATGAGATGGTAGGAGGGGCACAATCACAATAAAATCAAATCCCATAACTGCTGGGTGGGTGACTCACAAACTGGAGAACACTTATACCACAGAAGTCCACCCACTGGAGTGAAGGTTCTGAGCCCCATGTCAGCCTCCCGAACCTGCAGGTCCGCAATGGGAGGAGGAATTCCTAGAGAATCAGACTTTGAAGGCTAGTGGGATTTGATTGCAGGACTTCGACCGGACTGGGGGAAACAGAGACCCCACTCTTGGAGGGCACACACAAAGTAGTGTGCGCATAGGGAACAAGGAAGGAGCAGTGACCCCAGGGGAGACTGAACCAGACCTACCTGCTAGTGTTGGAGGGTTTCCTGCAGAGGCGGGGGGTGGCTCTGTCTCACCGTGAGGACAAGGACACTGGCAGCAAAAGTTCTGGGAAGTACTCCTTGGCGTGAGCCCTCCCAGAGTCCGCCATTAGCCCCAACAAAGAGCCCGGGTAGGCTCCAGTGTTGGGTCGCCTCAGGCCAAACAACCAACAGGGAGGGAACCCAGCCCCACCCATCAGCATTCAAGCAGATTAGAGTTTTACTGAGCTCTGCCCACCAGAGCAACAGCCGGGTCTACCCACCACCAGTCCCTCCCATCAGGAAACTTGCACAAGCCCCTTAGATAGCCTCATCCACCAGAGGGCAGACAGCAGAAGCAAGAAGAACTACAATCCTGCAGCCTGTGGAACAAAAACCACATTCACAGAAAGAGAGACAAGATGAAAAGGCAGAGGGCTAGGTACCAGATGAAGGAACAAGATAAAATCCCAGAAAAACAACTAAATGAAGTGCAGATAGGCAACCTTCCAGAAAAAGAATTCAGAATAATGATAGTGAAGATGATCCAGGACCTCGGAAAAAGAATGGAGGCAAAGATCAAGAAAATGCAAGAAATGTCTAACAAACCTAGAAGAATTAAAGAACAAACAAACAGAGGTGAACAATACAATAACTGAAATGAAAACTACACTAGAAGGAATCAATAGCAGAATAACTGAGGCAAAAGAACGGATAAGTGACCTGGAAGACAGAATGGTGGAATTCACTGCTGAGGAACAGAATAAAGAAAAAAGAATGAAAAGAAATGAAGACAGCCTAAGAGACCTCTGGGACAACATTAAATGCAACAACATTCACATTACAGGGGTCCCAGAAAGAGGAGAGAGAGAGAAAGGACCCGAGAAAATATTTGAAGAGATTATAGTCGAAAACTTCCCTAACGTGGGAAAGGAAAAAGCCACCCAAGTCCAGGAAGCACAGAGAGTCCCATACAGGATAAACCCAAGGAGAAACATGCCGAGACACATAGTAATCAAATTAGAAAAATTAAAAACAAAGAAAAATTGTTGAAGGCAACAAGGGAAAAGCGAAAACAGACAAGGGGACTCCCATAAGGTTAACAGCTGATTTCTCAGCAGAAACACTACAAGCCAGAAGGGAGTGGCATGATATACTTAAAGTGATGAAAGGGAAGAACCTACAACCAAGATTACTCTACCCGGCAAGGATCTCACTCAGCTATGATGGAGAAATCAAAAGCTTTACAGACAAGCAAAAGCTAAGAGAATTCAGCACCACCAAACCAGCTCTACAACAAATGCTAAAGGAACTGCTCTAAGTGGGAAACACAAGAGAAGAAAAGGACCTACAAAAATAAACCCAAAACAATTAAGAAAATGGCAATAGGAACATACATATCGATAATTACCTTAAACGTGAATGGATTAAATGCTCCAACCAAAAGACACAGGCTTGCTGAATGGATACGAAAACAAGACCCATATATATGCTGTCTACAAGAGACCCACTTCAGACCTAGGGACACATACAGACTGAAAGTGAGGGGATGGAAAAAGATATTCCATGCAAATGGAAATCAAAAGAAAGCTGTAGTAGCAGTACTCGTATCAGATAAAATAGACTTTAAAGTAATGTTACAAGAGACAAGGAAGGACACTACATAATGATCAAGGGATCAATCCAAGAAGAAGGTATACCAATTATAAATATTTTTGCACCCAACATAGGAGCACCTCAATACATAAGGCAACTGCTAGCAGCTATAAAAGAGGAAATCGACAGTAACACAATAATAGTGGGGGACTTTAACACCTCACTTACACCAATAGACAGATCTTCCAAACAGAAAATTAATAAGGAAACAGAAGCTTTAAATGACACAATAGACCAGATAGATTTAATTGATATTTATAGGACATTCCATCCAGAAACAGCAGATTACACTTTCTTCTCAAGTGCTCATGGAACATTTTCCAGGATAGATCACATCTTGGGTCACAAATCAAGCCTCAATAAATTTAAGAAAATTGAACTCACATCAAGCACCTTTTCTGACCACAACGCTATGAGATTAGAAATGAATTACAGGGGGAAAAAAAAACATAAAAAACACAAATACATGGAGGCTAAACAATATGTTACTAAATAACCAAGGGATCACTGAAGAAATCAAAGAGGAAATTAAAAAATACCGAGAGACAAATGACAAAGAAAACACGACAATCTAAAACCTATGGGATGCAGCAAAAGCAGTTCTAAGAGGGAAATTTATAGCTATACAAGCCTACCTAAACAATTAAGAAAAATCTCAAATAAACAATCTAACCTTACACCTAAAGGAACTAGAGAAAGAAGAACAAACCAAACCCAAAGTTAGCAGAAGGAAAGAAATCATAAAGATCAGAGCAGAAATTAGTGAAATAGAAACAAAGAAAACAATAACAAAGATCAATAAAACTAAAAGCTGGTTCTTTGAGAAGATAAACAAAATTGATAAACCATTAGCAAGACTCATCAAGAAAAAGAGGGAGAGGATTCAAATCAATAAAATTAGAAATGAAAAAGGAGAAGTTACAACAGACACTGCAGAAATACAAAGCATCCTGAGAGACTACTACAAGCAACTCTATGCCAATAAAATGGACAACCTGGAAGAAATGGACAAATTCTTAGAAAGTTATAACCTTCCAAAACTGAACCACGAAGAAATAGAAAATATGAACAGACCAATCACAATTGATGAAATTGAAAGTGTGATTGAAAATCTTCCAACAAACAGAAGTCCAGGACCAGATGGCTTCACAGGTGAATTCTATCAAACATTTAGAGAAGAGTTAACACCCATCCTTCTCAAACTCTTCCAAAAAATTGCAGATGAAGGAACACTCCCGAACTCATTTTATGAGGCCACCATCACCCTGATACCAAAACCAGACAAAGATACTACAAAAAAAGAAAATTACAGACCAATGCCACTGATGAATGTAGATGCAAAAATCCTCACCAAAATACTAGCAAACAGAATCCAACAGCATACTAAAGGATCATACACCATGATCAAGTGGGATTTATCCCAGGGATGCAAGGATTCTTCAACATATGCAAATCAATCAATGTGATAAACCATATTAACAAGTTGAAGAATAAAAACCATATGATTATCTCAATAGATGCAGAAAAAGCTTTTGACAAAATTCAACACCCATTTACGATGAAAACTCTCCAGAAAGTGGGCACAGAGGGAACCTACCTCAACATAATAAAGGCCATGTATGACAAACCCACAGCAAACATCATTCTCACTGGTGAAAAACTGCATTTCCTCTAAGATCAGGAACAAGACAAGGATGTCCACTCTCACCTCTATTATTCAACATAGTTTTGGAAGTCCTAGCCACAGCAATCAGAGATGAAAAAGAAATAAAAGTAATACAAGTTGGAAAAGAAGAAGTAAGACTGTCACTGTTTGCAGATGACATGATACTATACATAGAGAATCCTAAAGATGCCACCAGAAAACTGCTAGAGCTAATCAGTGAATTTGGTAAAGTTGCAGGATACAAAATTAATGCACAGAAATCTTTTGCATTCCTATATACTAATGATGTAAAATCTGAAAGAGAATTTAAGGAAACACTCCCATTTACCATTGCAACAAAAAGAATAAAATGCCTAGGAATAAACCTACCTAGGGAGACAAAAGACCTGTATGCAGAAAACTATAAGACACTGATGAAAGAAATCAAAGATGATACCAACAGATGGAGAGATATACCATGTTCTTGGATTGGAAGAATCAATATTGTGAACATGACTCTACTACGCGAAGCAATCTACAGATTCAGTGCAATCCCTGTCAAATTACCAATGACATTTTTTGACAGAACTAGAACAAAAAATTTTAAAATTTGTATGGAGACACAAAGGACCCCGAATAGCCAAAGCAGTCTTGAGGGAAAAAAGTGGAGCTGGAGGAATCAGACTCCCTGGCTTCAGACTATACTACAAAGCTACAGTAATCAAGACAACATGGTACTGGCACAAAAACAGAAATATAGATCAATGGAACAAGATAGAAAGCTCAGAGATAAACCCACGCACCTATGGTCAACTTATCTATGACAAAGGAGGCAAGGATATACAATGGAGAAAAGACAGTCTCTTCAATAAGTGGTGCTGGGAAAACTGGACAGCTACATGTAAAAGAATGAAATTAGAACACTCCCTAACACCATATACAAAAATAAACCCAAAATGGATTAGAGACCTAAATGTAAGACTGGACACTATAAAACTCTTAAAGGAAAACATAGGAAGAACACTCTTTGACATAAATCACAGCAAGACCTTTTTTGATCCTCCTCTTAGAGTAATGGAAATAAAAACAAAAATAAACAAATGGGACCTAATGAAACTTCAAAGCTTTTGCACAGCAAAGGAAACCATAAACAAGACCAAAAGACAACCCTCAGAATGGGAGAAAATATTTGCAAACGAATCAACAGACAAAGGATTAATCTCCAAAGTATATAAACAGCTCATGCAGCTCAATGTTTAAAAAACAAACAGCCCAATCAAAAAATGGGCAGAAGAGCTAAATAGATATTTCTCCAAAGAAGACATAGAGGTGGCCAAGAAGCACATGAAAAGCTGCTCAACATCACTAATTATTAGAGAAATGCAAATCAAAACTACAATGAGGTATCACCTCAGACCAGTTAGAATAGGCATCATCAGAAAATCTACAAAGAACAAATGCTGGAGAGGGTGTGGAGAAAAGGGAACCCTCTTGCACTGTTGGTGGGAATATAAATTGATACAGCCACTATGGAGAACAGTATGGAGGTTCTTTCAAAAACTAAGAATAGAATTACCATATGACCCAGCAATCCCACTACTGGGCATATACCCAGAGAAAACCATAATTCAAAAAGACACATGCACCCCAATGTTCATTGCAGCACTATTTACAATAGCCAGGTCATGGAAGCAACCTAAATGCCCATCAACAGACGAATGGATAAAGAAGATGTGGTACATATATACAATGGAATATTACTCAACCATAAAAAGGAACGAAATTGGGTCATTTGTAGAGACGTGGATGGATCTAGAGACTGTCATACAGAGTGAAGTAAGTCAGAAAGAGAAAAACAAATATCGTGTATTAAAGCATATATGTGGAACCTAGAAAAATGGTACAGATGAACTGGTTTGCAGGGCAGAAAGTGAGACACAGATGTAGAGAACAAATGTATGGACACCAACGGGGGAAAGCGGTGGGGGATGGGGGTGGTGGTGTGATGAATTGGGAGATTGGGATTGACCTGTATACACTGATGTGTATAAAATGGATGACTAATAAGAACCTGCTGTATAAAAAAGTAAATAAAATAAAGTTCAAAAAATTCAAAAAACAAAAACCAAAAAAAACCCCAAACACCAGGTATATCCTTTTATTAAGACCCCAAAATGGAGTTGGCCACCCCCAACTGAACCCAAGACTCTTTGGAGAATATTTTGTAACTGGTTTTCCCTTCCTCAGGGGCCACTCTCATGACTCCAAAGGCATCTGGTGTCAGAAATGATGTTTCTGGTTATAATATGAGCTTAGGAACACAGAACAAGAAATATTTGACTCCTTTGCACTGAAGCCAAATATCCTGTTCCAATATCAGCTACTCCAGGCTTCTAGGACTGTGAGAGTGACTTGTCATGTGCTCTAATGCCTACTCCAAACCAGCCTGCCAGGTGTAATTTGGGATATTTACACAAAAACAAAAGGATTCCATATCTGACAGTGGTGTGCAAGCGTAATTGCTTTGAACTTTATGCTACCCAACAGCCTGGGTAATCTCTTAGACAACAGGGTAGGGCAACTACAGTTTTTGGTTGCTGTGGATTCACTCTTCTTCATATCCTCTTTCTTCATTGTTGGACACTGGGCAATGTGGGGCACACAAGTCCATTACAAGCCAGCAAAGAACATTGCAAAGGATCTTGCTTATAAGCCCATATCTTTGTTAAGATAAGCATAGCAAGATTTTTTGCAGTAGGTACCTGAAATTAGGAGAGGGCATTCTGAGCCTCTGTGATAGTGTCATTGTGAGCTACCTGAGCATTGAACTTACTGTGACTGTGAGCTTAGGTCTGTGTTCTCTAGAATATCATAATATTTAAATTTTGGGTCTGTTTGACAATAGTTCTCTTACTATCTCTGAACCAGAGTCCTCAGATTCAGCATTGGGCTCTGGGAATGAGAAAGGGTAGGCTCAGAGGCTAAGTCTATACCTTAGGTGAGTCTTGCTTCTCAGTATCCTTGATCACAATAATTTCTTCTTCTTCCAGGCTCTCCAGGTTTAAGTCACCTCTTGAATTGGAACCAGTAGCATCCTATGGAATTAAAGGGCAAGATTCTTGTGAGAAGTTGCTTTTTGAGACTTCTCCAAGCTGACCCGCTAGGCTACTACTTCAAAGCATGAATGTCATGTCTCCTATTATCCCCTTTCTTTCTGAAGGAAAAGTAGGCTTGTAAGGCTAGCTAGTCTTTGAAGAATGAGATAAAGCTCCCTCTACAAATTACTACTCCCTCCCACCCCACTGAAGGTATTCACAAAGCCATCAGTCTCAGGAACCATATTCCATTAAACGTCAACCTTTTGGAAAGGGTTCCCCCCCCCCCAACTTTTCTGACATGCTGTCTTCCATGCTTTCACTCTTTTAGCCCTACCAGCAACCTAAGTGGCTTATAAAATGAGATTTGGTATCAAGAATGACAGTAAATTCCGAACCAGGGATCATGGGCTCATGAGAATGATGGCTTCCCACCTGAGTCCCCGTCACCTTTCCACCCTCTACCACAACCTTTCCCTTTCCTCATGCTGAAACTGATAACCCTTCTCAGCATCTTCCCACCCATTCCAACTCTGAGGGAAGCAGAGAGTACCCACCTTAGAATCTTTATCTTCCCTGTTGAGGGTGGACACATCAACAAAGCATATCTGCATCAAATTAAGATGGTGAATTTAGAAAAATTCAGAAATTAAGAAAAGGCCTTAATTTCTCTGTGAGATGACAGTAGCACCTACCTTATCGGGTTCTTGTGAGGATTGATTGAGATAGTGCGTGTAAAGCTTTAGTAGAGTGCCTAGACATAATTAAGTACTCAATAAACCATAGACAAATGATTTTTATTAGGCAGACAGAACCTTTTTTTAATTTTGAATTTTATTTTATTTATTTTTTTTATACAGCAGGTTCTTATTAGTCATCAATTTTATACACATCAGTGTATACATGTCAATTCCAATCGCCCAATTCAGCACACCACCATCCCCACCCCACCGCGGCTTTCCCCCCTTGGTGTTCATACGTTTGTTCTCTACATCTGTGTCTCAACTTCTAGGCAGACAGAATCTTAATGTTACTATGCTTCCTAAATGAGAACACCTACCTGTGAGAGAGAAAGAGGCCCAAAATACAATATCCACATTTATTGAGAAAACTGAGAAGAGAGATGGCTTGCCCAACTGACACAGACTCAAAACTGGAACTTGTATTAGAACTCGATTCCCCTGGCTCCCAGTTTGGAGCACTTTCTACTACATTAATGTTGCCAAAATGTGGTGGTTTTACTATTGATGACATAGAAGATTTTAAGTGGTACATGGATAAACATTTCTGTGTTTAATAGGTGCTTTATATTGTTATTCATTAGGAAAAATACATATTTTGCCCTCCTGAAGGAGTCCAGCTTTAGGGTAGCTTACTGGTAGCTAGGCAACATTATTATGACTTCAGAGGTGTGAGATAATAGAGTCTGGTAACTAGGCAACCACCACCCCTGGCTCCCCTCAGTCTCCCCCACCAGCCTCCCCTCCTCAGCTCCTTCACATCACTCCTCATCTTGCCCCTCCCTTGAATTGTCCCTGTGTGATGTATGAGCATATTGGTCCCCCACAGACCTTACTGAGCTTGATTCCTTAGAGAAATCACAGTATCACTATCCATTAGTCTATCCTGGGCTCCAGGATATCTATACCCAAATGCCAAGCCTTTCTTGGTAGGAGTCATTTTGTATATTACCACTTTCTGGTCCTGATCTTGCTGTCCTGTTGGGCTGTAGAGATCTACCTTGCACATGCTCTTGTGGCTATGTAACCAGTCAATATTATTATCAGACATCTGGAAAGAGAAAGAAAATAAATCTGAAAGTCTTATATATGACTTTTAGAAACTGAATCAGTTTGAATAAGAATCCCTGAAGGGGTTTCTGAAACCCATCTCTGTTTCATATAGGTTTAGGCTAGGAACTGGTTGGGTAAGCCATGAGGGAAGGACACTCTGAAATGTTTGAATCTGATGATCAAGATCATTATCTTTTAGCTCAATCCATAGTCGTCTTTAATTTAGATTCCCCACACCAGGTATTTGGAACCATGGGAGTATCATATTGACTTGGGAAAATGCCAGTCAGGAAAAATGACAGGCTGGGAAGTAAATTTAAAAGGAGGTCTAGAGACTGTGGGGTTAAATTTAGTGATTTACTTCTCCCCAACCCCATTAACTAAATCTCACCTGTATCCTCTTTTCTTTATCCACTCTTGGGTACCTTCAAAGAGTCAAGCTCACCTCATCCCCTTTAACTGAATTTTAGCTAAACCTAGTCTAATCCGAGTCTTTCTCATTACATTAAAGAAAGTGAAATTACTCACCACATAGGGCCACTAGAAAAGACTAAGGTCAATACCAGTAAAGTGAATAATTCTTTTTATTAAAACAACATACAGAACGAGTTTCTGAATACTGGGAACACTCAGTCTAATAGCCATAAATATAACTAAGAGACAAATGTCTGCGGGAAGACCAGACCCTGATCCCATAGGACAAAGTTTATTTGAAAGAGAGAATAATCTCTGCCAACTTCCTTCAACCCCCCGCCACCTCCCACCCCAGCCTGGAACTAAAAGTAAAAAGGAAATGGCAGAAGCCACTGACTGATTTTTCCCTATGTAAGACACGTTTGGGAAGATACAGTTAAGAGCTCAGTAGAATTGTTTTGGTATCTGGGGGTGAATTTGATTTATCTTTAAAATTTAACAAGAGAAACCTTTTGGGCCAAGTATTAGAGGGCAGTTGAATTCCTTTCCCTTCACTTCCTTCAAAATTTAGACCCCTTTAACCTCTAGCTCCCTCCCTCCCTCCCCCTTCTTTCTGCCTTCTCTCCCCTTCTCTCCCTCAGCCCTTCCTTCCCTCTCTCTTCCTCCCTCCCTCCCTCCATTCTCCCTCCTTCCCCCTCTCTCCCTCCCTTCCTCTCTCCCTCCCTCTTGCTGCCTCTCTCTTCCTCTCTCACTCTCAACATTTTAATAACAACTATCCTCTGATGGCTAGCCTTTCACAGGATACTACTACATTTAGACACTTTACTTTTCCCCCTACCCCTCTCCATCTCATTCCCCCAGATCTTCTTGGACTCTCCCTTCAAAAATCTCTAGAAATCCCTGAAAAAAGTTTTAGGAAGAGGTTTTCCACATCCTCAGAAGAGGGAGTTTCTTTTTTTCAAGAGCTAGAGATCACTAGCTTAGAGAAAAAGAGGGGGAGGCATAGAGGTCCCTCATGTGATTTGGATATAGCCTCAGTCCAAATCCTAAAAAAAACTGTAAAAAATAAAACTTATGAACTTATTACCTTGATAATGAAGTTATTTTAGACTTTGGCTGAAGATGTGCCACCTAGAAGGGAGATGTGCCCCTTGAGATGGAAGTGGGCAATACCAAGTTCTTGGGCACCTGCTGCTGACTGCCACCCCGTCAGCTGTTGGATGAGACTGAGGGAGCCAGGCTCTCCTCACTGCTTCTGACCCTGGCACATGACAACAGGGTTTGTTGGGTCATAATGCCTGAAACCGTAGCAACCTCAGCAAAGGGGGGGCAGGCTGGCAAACTCAGTAGCCCTTCTCATCAAAAGCACATCAGGCTGTCTGCTGTACATTTTTTCTGTTCTGTCTAGAAGGGTACACATATTTCGTTTACATTTTGTCCAGCTCACAACTCCTTAAGACCTCCCTTCTCATTACTCTTCAGGCTAGACTTCCAGAACAATCTAGTCATATTAGTTACCAGTGGAGGTCTGTATTTTTCATATACAGGATGACCACCAGCCTCTGTGAATAAAACAGTATTAATTTTCACATCTTAGCTTATTTCTCTTTGGGTTTCCCTCTAGATATTTAGAGTTATGTGGCAAGAGATCTTTGGATTTATGTAGAAACAGAGAAATGTTAAAGTCCTTTCTGGGTATCCTGAATAAAAATATGAAAGTAGAAAGTCTGAGGCTGCCTTAGCAGCTTCTGTAGTTTCACCTCATCATCAAGACACCCCCTTGGCTAGTCAAAAAGAAGTCAGAAGATGCCCCTACCTTTGTAGTATCAGAGTAGGCTATTTCGTAGGAACTTGGAATGATTTTTTCTTGTAAATTTGGATGCTGTGATGACCCAGTCTGACTCAAGATGTTGCTGCTTTCCTCAACCCTCCAAACTATCCTAAAGACTTGACTGCCAGTTGGTACCAGAACTTCTACTTCATGACATCATTCTTTCTATAGAGAACAGTGACAGCACAAAGACAGGGGTTCTATCCTTAGGATTCTGGATGTCTAAGTGGTCCAGCAAGCTTTGACCTTTATCATGAGACATAATTAGCCCCCGCAAAAGCCAATCCACTTAGGTCAGGGTCAGCCTGTCACAGACTCCTCAAGCCATGAAGAGACCTGAGCCCCACTTATACTTTTACATTATGGTCAGTGCTAGATGGCTGGTTACAGTATTCCTTAAAGCATTATCCATTACACTTTGAGATGCCTTCAGTTTAGCCCCAGTTTGGAAACATTAGCCCATAAACAAATGCTCTCATTGTGCCCAAGTCTCATCTTGTTTTCTCCTTGTCCTTTCTTCACCTGCCTTCATGTTAACCTCGTGTGAATAACTGTATCTGAATTAAAAATCAGTAGAGATGACCACCTAAATCATAGAGTTTCATATCCTTGGTTCTACTTCCATTTCGTCTTTTATCTGTTACCCTAAAATTACATGTCTTAACCCTCCTGTACAATTTTGACCTTGTCAATTCATGGCATCAGAGACAAACAGAGCTGGACCTTTGTTAAAGGTGGCAAGACCTATTTTATTCAGGCTACTGAAGTAAGGGAGAGACTTCAGATGAACAGAGCTGAACTCCACTGAAACAAAAGGCTTTGTAAATGCTGGGGAGTGCTAAAGGAAAAGTGCTGAGGGAAGTTTTTGGGGTGGGAGGTTGGTCAATGTGATCAGGGCATCTGTGTTTGCTAACTGGTACTTAACAAAGTTAGGTTCCTACCCTTTCATAGAGACTGAGAGATAGGGGCCCTATCTTTCTTGATGATTACATTTCAAAGGGATGACTCCCAGGTCTCTGAGAAAGCTTTTCCTGGGTTGTAGAAGAAACATCTCAAAAGGACAGGGAAAGGATTTACAATCACAAGTTTTCTAAAGTAAATGTTCTGAGAAAAGGGAGGTCATGGGGCTATAGTCAGGTTTTGGCTGGAATAAACAGTAAATTCTTTTGGCACTTTTGAACTTTCTCAGGCAGGCATTTTAAAGAGGCTGGAGTCATCATCCTAGGGACATGGCTTTGAGGTGACAGAAACTATGCTGGTGTTTGTTCAAGTCTCTTAATGCAGGGAGTGGATGGAATTGTGCTGAAAGTTGTAGTTCTTATAAGGCCAAGGTTGAGGTCTAGTTGAGAAGGCAGCTCAGAGGAGCCTGACTATATCAAATCATCATGTTGTACACCTTAAATATATACAATTTTTATTTAAAAAAAAGTTTGGGTCAAGGAGGGAGGCTTTGTCAATGGTGATGAGTTAGAATATATAATACAGGACCAGCTTTTCCTATACAACCCATTTGTCAAGGGGAACTTTTGATGATTAAAGAAAAAGTTGGAGCTCCTGTGACTGGCTCATGTCTGTGGAATAAGAAGCAAAGAAAGAAAATGTTTATTTATTCTTCAATCACAAGAATGTATACCCCTAAGATAAAAACAAATAGACAACAGCCACCAAAAAACCAAAAAACCTCTGTCTCTCAGCCCAGAAGGGAACAACTGTGACCCTGGCCTGGAAGATGTCTTACCATATCCCCTAACTGACAAAGGGGGGACTATTATGGATGATTAGAGGCCTGTCCCTGGGCACCCCAATCCTGTCATCTTGGAGGCTAACCAGGAGCAAACAAGAGCAGCATTTGAATTGGATGGCAAACCAATAATGAAATGTAAGGAGGTTTAGTCATAGGTTACAGTGTATCCACTGCCTCTTCTTTCTCGCTGCTGAAGCTCTCAGACTGGCCTGTACTGACTAGAGATGGGGATAGATGGGGGAGAAGGGATATCCAAAGAGTTAAAAGAAGGAATATGGGGGCTTCCCTGGTGGCGCAGTGGTCAAAAATCCACCTGCCAATGCCGGGGACATGGGTTCGAGCCCTGGTCTGGGAAGATCCCACATACCACGGAGCAAGTAAGCCCGTGCGCCACAACTACTGAGCCTGCGCTCTAGAGCCTGTGAGCCACAACTACTGAGCCCACATGCCACGACTACTGAAGCCCGCGCGCCTGGAGCCCGTGCTCCGCAACAAGATAAGCCACCGTAATGAGAAGCCCGTGCACCACGATGAAGAGTAGCCCCTGCTTGCTGCAACCAGAGAAAGCCCGTGTGCCGCAATGAAGACCCAACGCAGCCAAAAACAAACAAACAAACAGATAAACAAATAAATAAAAAGAAGGAATATGCTATGTTAGTGTGCGAGTATGTGTGAAGTAGTATGCACTTAGGTTAACCTTTAAGAGCCAAACACAGAGATGTTAAACACAGAAACTTTGGTTATCATTTTTTCCCCTAATCATCATCCATTTCCTAACCTTGTTTATTCTACCCAAACATCTCTTCCACACAAACTTGTGAATAATTATACAAGTCAAGACTTTAAATATGCTTTCAGTTTGCATTTGGTTTGGAAGAGCTATTAAGATAATAAAAATGGGACCTGTATCTGTAATGTAATTATTATGAATAATGGCAAAATGAAATTTAAATGAATTGAATGATCAGCCTACATGAAATCACTTTCTGCCTGTTAGTCCCACTAAGGATCTTCCAGACTCAGATTTAGCCTACCTAATTTAGTTTATGTGATGACACAGTGACCATTTGGAAAATGGGCCGTGATGCTGATGATTATCAGACATGATTTATTGTGGACCAATGCAAATGGGAACTCCACTTCTTTTTCTCCTGAATTGTTTTCCAGCCATGAGAATACACAATGTCATTTAGAGTAGCTTCGTGCAACCACACTAAAGTGAAAAATTAGATAGCTATTCTGAACATCTCGGCAATGGTGCTGCATAATTACTTCTGTCAAGTATTTATGTTATGTCTGTACTGTGCGTATCTGTCTGTCCTTTCCTATGAGTGATTGAAGCAGTGGAGGGAGAAAATAAAAGACTCTTTAAAAGCTATAAACATTCTCATTTTTTAAATTTCAGAGGGCAGCTGTTAAAGGAAAGCAGACTCAGATATGTTGGGATTTCCTTTTAGGTAGGGACTAAATTAGGCAGCTAAGATCTGTTCTATTGCCTTGTAGAAAATGACTTACAGCTATTTTCGAGGGATGGGCTTGGCTTGGCAGTGGCCATTTCTAGTCAGGCCCCTCCCTCTTATAATTGTGAAATTTCCCTCCTGTGATTTCCTAGAACACTTGTTTATCATCTGTATAATTCATCTAATATCGGCTAGATCTGGCCTCCTAGAGTTAATTAACTTTCCCTATCCCTGGATCACCTACATTGAAAGGCTGGAGGGCAGGTTTTCTGTCTCCTTCACTGTATCTGCCACACTACTGGGCACACAGCTGGGCTCAAGAAACAAATGATGGCTTTGGAATTTCAGGCAGGAAACAAGTCAGAAGCCACATAATCATGGAATCTGTAATAATGACAAAAAACTTGGTTAGCTATTTGAGGGGGCAGCCTTCTTCTTCGAGCAATAATTCTTCACACTTCAGCGTGCATCAGAATCACCTGAAGGGCTTGTTAAAACAGTTGGGGAGCTCCCAGGATCAAGAGGGTAATGTACCTGAAAGGGGTATGAAAGTTCTGCGTACGCCTATCCCCACCCCATACTTTGCCCTGTGCATCCCTTCTTTTTGGTTGTTCCGGAGTTACAAACCAGTAAATGTTAAGTAAAGCGTTAAAAAAAACAAAAACTAAAAACAGATAGTTGGGCCCCAACCCACAGTTTCTAATTCTGCAGGTCTGGAATGGGGCCTGAAAATTTGTTTGGTACTGTGTTTTGTATGCAATTATCTCATTTAATTCTCACACAATCTTCTGAAATGGGTACTATTTCGATTCCGATTTTATGGATGGGTAGCTGGAGCAGAGAGGCCATTTGGTTGGTGGTCTGGCACTGGCCACTACCATCATCTTGGAGGTGGGTGTCTGTGTGTGTGAGCAGAGACTAGTAGGCCTTTTCTTTCTTCTCGGGTCCGAAGATGCAGAAGAGAAATTCCCTGAGAAGAAGAGTATCGAGGGTACCTACTCTGATCTTTTGGCCCCATCTGGTGGCTTCAGGTCTGACTGAACCAAGTGCTGCTCCGTTATCTCCCCCTGCTGGTGAGAATGGTGGGGTCCAACCAGCGGCCTCGGAGATCGCTTTTCCTGAGGCGTTTTTTTCTGAAGGCGGTTATACTGAGGAGATTATTCTGAGGCGGTTAGTACCTCCCCCACCCAACCCCCCAGCCCCTCTTCCGTGTGTGCTTGTTTTCTTTGTTTTGTTTTTTTTTCCGTTTCTGATCGGTGGGGAGCTCCTATCCAATGTATAGCATTTATTCCAATCCCTCTGTGGCTTGTTAAAGGTACAACATATTTTTCTAGGTATTAAAAGAGCCTTTTGCCTTATATATATAAACATATAAATATATAATTATATCCCGTGTCAGAGCTGGAGATGTTGCTGAGGGAACTCGGCTGTTAATCGGATTTTTTTTTTCCTGTCAAACCCACAAACTTGTCTCGAACATCTGACAAAAAGATACTTAAATACTTAAATATTTAAATACTTAAATTATTAACTGGTGACAGAGTTTTTACCCTTCCCTCCAGATTGTATCATTACCAGCGAGTGAATGTTTTAAACAAAGACCGTGGAGGAGAGGAAGGGGATCTGGGAGCACGAAGCCTCTCAGGTTCCCTCACAGCCCTTGTAGCGGGTCCCCACCTCCCCCAACAAGCACACTTAAGGATCATTAAAATAGGATGAAGACTACCCTAAAATAGGATAAAGACTGCCCTAGTCTTCAGCTTTGCGGTGTAGTGTGGCCCCGTGGGGCTATCAGGGTTAGACCTTCCGTGCCTGTCGCTTTCAAATCAAGATGGCAATGGGGGTAATGAGTTCCTGTGGCCACTAGGAGGTCGCAGCTGCTTGGAAAACGTGTTTGCACACAGTACAAAGATCACCACCAGCCCCCCCCCTCCCCCCCGTACACAAGCCCACGTTGCCAAGGCGTTCCTCAAATTCAAAGGGAAATTGGTGAGTCCTTCCTGCTAGAGTCACTCCCCATCCTAAAAACTGCATGTTTGTGTATATTATATTTATTGATATATTTCCTTAATGGCCCTATCATAAAGATGTGTATAGGTTCAAGGAAAGCAGTGACTGTCCAACTCTGTAGAGAACCTAACAGGGCCTCATGTACTTAGCCACTCAGTAATCAGTAATCACTTTTGGTGATGTCGGAGTGATTATGACAATAGTGACGGTGTTACAATAATCACTCAGCATGTGTCCTCTGAAGTCCTTCTCAGTTTTATATTCACCTTGCTTTGGGGCTTATCACACTCTGCCTTGTGTTATAGTTATTTCATTAGGAGCTTTATCTTTCCAAATACAGTAATGCTTGAGGAGAATGACTGTTTTACTCATTTTCATTTACCCTGCAAGAAATAGTACTAGGTTGGTCTATATTAGTGAGTGCTTAAGGATATTTACACAACTGAAAAATCAGTGTGTACACCTGAAACTAATATAATGTTATATGTCAATTCTATCTCAGTAAAAAAAGAAAGACAATCATTGGTAATGGTTGTTCAAGAGTTGCGATGCCCAGAACCATACAGAAGTGCCTGGCCACAGGCAAGAATACTGGATCATGTTGGTCCAAACTGCCTGGCTTATTTCAATACCTTCCTAACTGGTTCCACTGAGTTTTTCCCTTGCCACTCTTCAAGAGAATATTTTTAGAAGAACAATATATTTTATTAGCTACTGTTATTTTTTATAACAGCTTTATTGAAATGTAATTCAAATACCATGTAATTCACCTAACGTGTACAATGCAATGATTTCTAGTATACTCACAGAGTTGTGCAACCATCATCATAATAAATTTTAGAACATTTTCATCACCAAAAAAAAGAAACCTCATACCCTTTAGCTATCACACCTCAGCTCCCCCAACCGTATACCTCCTCAGCCTTAGGCAGCCACTATTCTACTTTCTGTCTCTATAGATTTGCCTATTTTGAACATTTAATATGTGGAATCATACAATATGTGGTCTTTTGTAACTGATTTCCTTCACTTAGCATAACTTTTCCCAGTAAAGAGTTGTGACAACATGTGTGAAATGCTGTTTTGTGAAGGAAGCTCATTAGAGACTCAGTCATGCAGGCACCCTCTGCTATAGCACATACCCAAAGTCCAGAGTCCCAGGAGGAAAGCTGGTGTTCATCAGAAACCATGTTGTTTGCACAAACAGTTAAGTACAGTGAGCTACTCTTATCAGTTAGGGTGGTGGGAACCCTCCCCAAATTCAAGTTCCCAGATCCTAGCCAAGGGCCAAACTTGCCAGCAGGATTTTCAATTGATAGCATTCTCAGGCCTGCTATGTTAACTCTTTTCTATACAGATTTTGATAGGGATTGCATTGATTCTGTAGATCAATTTGAGGAGAATTGCCATCTTAACACTATTAAGTATTTCAACCAATGAACATGGGATGTCTTTACATTTATTTAGGCCTTTAATTTCTCTCAGTGATGTTTTGTGGTTTTCAGTATGCAAATCTTTGTTTTTAACATCTTTATTAGAGTATAATTGCTTTACAATGGTGTGTTAGTTTATGCTTTATAACAAAGTGAATCAGTTATACATATACATATGTTCCCATATCTCTTCCCTCTTGTGTCTCCCTCCCACCCACTCTCCCTATCCCAACCCTCTAGATGGTCACAAGGCACCGAGCTGATCTGCCTGTGGTATGCGGTTGCTTCCCACTAGCTATCTATTTTACGTTTGGTAGTGTATATGTGTCCGTGCCACTCTCTCACTTCGTCCCAGCTTACCCTTCCCCCTCCCCATATCCTCAGGTCCATTTTCTAGTAGGTCTGCGTCTTTATTCCCATCCTGCCCCTAGGTTCTTTATAACCTTTTTTTCCCCTTAGATTCCATATATATGTGTTAGCATACGGTATTTGTTTTTCTCTTTCTGACTTACTTCACTCTGTATGACAGACTCTAGGTCCATCCACCTCACTACAAATAACTCAATTTCGTTTCTTTTTATGGCTGAGTAATATTCCATTGTATATATGTACCACTTCTTCTTTATCCATTCATCTGTCTATGGACACTTAGGTTGCTTCCATGTCCTGGCTATTGTAAATAGAGCTGCAGTGAACATTGTGGTCCATGACTCTTTTTGAATTATGGTTTTCTCTGGGTATATGCCCAGTACTACTGGGATTGCTGGGTCATATGGTAGTTCTATTTTTAGTTTTTTAATGAACCTCCATACTGTTCTCCATAGTGGCTGTATCAATTTACATTCCCACCAACAGTGCAAGAGGGTTCCCTTTTCTCCACACCTTCTCCAGCATTTACTGTTTGTAGATTTTTCGATGATGGCCATTCTGACTGGTGTGAGGTGATACCTCATTGTAGCTTTGATTTGCATTTCTAATGATCAGTGCTGTTGAGCATCCTTTCATGTGTTTGTTGGCAATCTGTATATCTTCTTTGGAGAAATGTCTATTTAGGTCTTCTGCCCATTTTTGGATTGGGTTGGCTTTTTTTTCATATTGAGCTGCATGAGCTGCTTGTAAATTTTGGAGATTAATCCTTTGTCAGTTGCTTCATTTGCAAATATTTTCTCCCATTTTGAGGGTTGTCTTTTCATCTTGTTTATGGTTTCCTTTGCTGTGCATTTAAGCATTTAAGTTTCATTAGATCCCATTTGTTAATTTTTGTTTTTATTTCCATTTCTCTAGGAGGTGGGTCAAAAAGGATCTTGCTGTGATGTATGTCATAGCGTGTTCTGTCTATGTTTTCCTCTAAGAGTTTGATAGGGTCTGGCCTTACATTTAGGTCTTTCATCCATTTGGAGTTTATTTTTGTGTATGGTGTTAGGGAGTGTTCTAATTTCAGTCTTTTACATGTAGCTGTCCAGTTTTCCCAGCACCACTTATTGAGGAGGCTGTCTTTTCTCCATTGTATATCCTTGCCTCCTTTATCAAAGATAAGGTGACCATACGTGTGTGGGTTTATCTCTGGGCTTTCTATCCTGTTCCATTGATCTATATTTCTGTTTTTGTGCCAGTACCATACTGTCTTGATTACTGTAGCTTTGTAGTAGAGTCTGAAGTCAGGGAGCCTGATTCCTCCAGCTCCATTTTTCTTTCTCAAGATTGCTTTGGCTATTCAGGGTCTTTTGTGTTTCCATACAAATTGTGTACCTTTTTGTTCTAGTTCTGTGAAAAATGCCATTGGTAGTTTGATAGGGATTGCATTGAATCTGTAGATTGCTTTTGGTAGTATAGTCATTTTCACAATGTTGATACTTCCAATCCAAGAACATGGTATATCTCTCCATCTGTTTGTATCATCTTTAATTTCTTTCATCAGTGTCTTATAGTTTTCTGCATACAGGTCTTTTGTCTCCTTAGGTAGGTTTATTCCTATGTATTTTATTCTTTTTGCTCCAATGGTAAATGGGAGTGTTTCCTGAATTTCTCTTTCAGATTTTTCATCATTAGTGTATAGGAATACAAGAGATTTCTGTACATTAATTTTGTATCCTGCCACTTTACCAAATTCATTGATTAGCTCTAGTAGTTTTTTGGTGGCATCTTTAGGATTCTCTCTGTATAGTATCATGTCATCTGCAAACAGTGACAGCTTTACTTCTTCTTTTCCAATTCGGATTTGCATGTATCTTTTTGAGTTACTGTTTTTTTTTTTTTTTTTTTTTAATAGATATATACCCAGGAGTGGAATTGCTGGGTCATATGTTAGTTCTATTTTTAGTTTTTCGAGAAACCTTTATATTGTTTTCCACAGTGGCTGCACCAATTTACATTCCCACTAACAGTGTACTAGGGTTCCCTTTTCTCAACATCCTCACAAACACTTGTTATGTGTTGTCTTTTTGATGATAGCCATTCTGACAGGCGTGAGGTGGTATCTCATTGTAGTTTTGATTTATTATGCATTTCCCTGATGATTAGCAGTGTTGAGCATCTTTTCATGTACCTCTTGGCCATCTGCATTTCCCCTTTGGAAAAATGTCCATTCAGGTCTTCTGTCCCTTTTTTAATCAGAGTGTTTGTGTTTTTGATGTTGAGTTGTATATAGCTTTTTTAGTGCATGTTCTAGGTATTACATTATATATACACAACATATCACAATCTACTGGAGTTGACATTATCAGTTTGAGGAAGTCTAGAAACTTTTCCTCCCTTTACTCTCCTACATCTATATTATTGTTTTAAACATTTCCTCTACATACATTGAGAACCATATCAGACAGTTATACATTTTGCTATAACTGTCAGACATAATTGAGAAAGCAGCGTCAGAAGGAGTCTATTGTATCTACCTGTATTTTTACTCTTTCCACTGTTCTTTCTCCCTGATGTTACAAGATTCCTTCTATTACTATTTTTCCTACTTTGTAAACTTTCTATTCTTTTTTTTAAATTTTTTTAAAAAATTTATTTATTTATTTATGGCTGTGTTGGGTCTTCGTTTCTGTGCGAGGGCTTTCTCTAGTTGTGGCAAGCGGGGGCCACTCTTCATCGTGGTGCGCGGGCCTCTCACTATCAGAGCCTCTCTTGTTGCGGAGCACAGGCTCCAGAGCGCAGGCTCAGTAATTGTGGCTCACGGGCCCAGTTGCTCCGCGGCATGTGGGATCTTCCCAGACCAGGGCTCGAACCCGTGTCCCCTGCATTGGCAGGCAGATTCTCAACCACTGCGCCACCAGGGAAGCCCTAAACTTTCTATTCTTTTAAGGGGGGGCATCCGAGAATGACTTGATTTCCCCTTCACTCCTGAAGGATATTTTACTTGGATATAGAATTCTGAGCTGACAGCTCTTTTTTTTTTAGTACTGGGAAAATATTGTCACCTTCTTCTGGCCTGCATGGTTTCTGATAAGAAATCTATTGTCATTCAACAAAATTTTGCTCTGTTAGAAAGGTGTGATTTCTCTCTTGCTGCTTTCAAGGTTTTTGTTTTTTCTTTAGTTTTCAGAAGTTTGATTATGATGTGTCTTTGTTTGAATTTCTTTGGGTTTACCCTGTTTGGGGTTCACCTAGCTTCTTGAATCTGTAGGTTTATGTCTCTCTCAAATTTGGAAAACTTGCCTAAGTATTTTTGTAGGAAAGATTACCAGAAGTAGAATCTCTGGGTAAAAGGGTTCAAACTTTAAAAATTCACTAGAGGGCTTCCCTGGTGGTGCAGTGGTTAAGAATCTGCCTGCCAATGCAGGGGACACGGGTTCGAGCCCTGGTCCGGGAAGATCCCACATGCCGCGGAGCAACTAAGCCCGTGTGCCACAACTACTGAGCCTGCGCTCTAGAACCTGTGCGCCTAGAGCCCGTGCTCCACAACAAGAGAAGCCACTGCAATGAGAAGCCTGCGCACTGCAATGAAGAGTAGCCCCCGCTCACTGCAACTAGAGAAAGCCCACATGCAGCAATGAAGACCCAATGCAGCCAAAAAAAGAAAAAAAAATTCACTAGATATTTTCAAATAACCCTCCCAAAGTTAGTGGAAGTATTTATTTCTGCTGGTGCTGGCAATGAATAAAAATGCCTGTTTATGCACCCCTTTACCAACAGAAATTATGATTAATCTATTAAACCTTTGCCAATGTCCTAAACAAAACAATGCATTGTTGTTTTAATCTACGTTTATTTTTAGTGAAATTGAGCATATTTTTATGTTTATTGACCATTTGTATTTCTTCTCTAATTGTTCATTTTGTTGTCAAATTTTTTGATGGGTGGTTCATCTTTTTCTTGCTGATCATGCAATTCTCTTTGTACATTTTGGAAATTATTCCTTTGTCATTCGTGTTGACAATGTTTTTGGCCAGTTTGTTGTTAAGTTTTTTAACCCTGTTTTTGTTTTTGTTTACTTGTTTTGCCAAACAAAAATTAAAAATTTTTAGCTACTAATATTTATTGAGCCTGTTGCTATCTCTAGATTTTTGTCCTGTTTAGAAAGGTTTTTCTTTCTGCAAGATTGTAAAAATTTTAAAAATATTTTGTCTAGTATTTCCATGGTTTCATTTTTCACAATTAAATCTTGGATCCATGTGAAATATATTTTCATGTAAAAGTGAGGTAGATAAGAGCAGATCTTTCCTATCAGGTTTTAATACAGGAATGCAGTGGGGAGGGGAAAGGAGAGTTCATGAAAGAGTTGTATGCCTGGGTGGAGGGAAATATTGGAAAATGGTAGAGTCAAAGGGCTGTCTCCTCTTTTCTTAGTGTTCCCTCTGAGTGCTACTCAAAGGAAAGGTTAAGTCCACTGGAGGTTTGAAAGTTGTGAGAAAATTTTTTTTTTAATTTTTGGAAAATTATAATGTTTACTCAGTAACTTTTTTGTTTTTGTGAAGAAGTGGAAAGAAACAGGAAAAATAAAATTGCTTGTTTTGTGATTTTTGTGTTGCTGTTGTTTTGGTGGATGGACCTTTTCCTCTTTTGACTAAAGAAGACTTGTTGTGACTTGTGTTAATACTATATTTCCTTTATAGTGCATCCCGGTGGGACACTTGTCCACAGCGATGCCCCTTAAAGGAAGATACTCCTTTACTTGGTTAACAAATGTTAATATTTTTCAGCCATCTTTCAAGGAGGCAGGTATGGGGTAGTGCTTATGTGTTTGGTCTCTGGAATCAGACTGCTTGGGTTTGAATCCCAATCCAATAGCTTACTAGCTGTGTGATCTTGGGCAAGTTACTGAACTTCTCTGTACTTCAAGTTCCTCTTCTGCAAAACAGGGACATTAGCAACTCATTGTATTGTTGTGAGTGTCAGAACAGTGTCAAACATATTGTAAGCAATTGATAAATGTGAACTCTTCTTAATGCTAATCACTGGAGATAGAGCACAATAGGTGCAGTCCTTGCAGTTGTGGACCTTCCATTCTTGAGTGAGGAGGTAGGTTAAAAAATTACAAATAGCAATAATTACTCTAAAAGAAACGTAAGGACCTAAGTGGGAAGGAAATCTAAAAAAGAGTGGATATATGTATACATATGACTGATTCACTTTGCTGTACAGCAAGAAACTAACACAACATTGTAAAGCAACTATACTCCAATAAAAATTAAAAGAAAAAGGAAATGCAAGGGGCTGAGGTAAAATATTAGGGAGTGGGAGAAGAATCCTACTCTATATAACATGGTCAAGGAAGGCCTCTCTGAAGAGTGGATATTTAAGGTGAGACTTAAAGCATGATAAAAAAAAAAGTAATTTAAAGAAGAGAGGGAAGAATGTTTCTGACAGTGGGAACGTCATGTGCAAAGTTCCCGAGAAGAGGGATTTTCTGTATATTCAAAGTTTGGGAAGAAGATCATTATGGCTGGAATGGAGTAAATGAGAAAGAGAGTGGTATGAGACAAGGTTAGTGAGATAGGTGGGACTTGTAGGCCAGGGTAAGGAGTCTGGATTTTATTTTAAGTTCTGTGGGAAACCACAAAAGCAGGAGAGGGACATGATACATATTTTTTTTTTTAAAGACTGATCATATTGTATTGTATTTGCATTAGAGAAGAGCCAGATTGGAAAGGGGGAGAGCAGCTTGGAGGCTTTTGACTGTGGTCCAATCGAGAGACTATGGTTGTAGTGGAGATGGAGGGAAGTGGATGGATATAAAATATATTTTTGAGGTAGAATCAACAGGATTTGCTGAAGGATTGGATTTGGTAGGCTAAGGTGGTGGAAAAGAGTTTGAATCAAGGATGATACCCAGGTTTCTGGCTTGATTAACAGGCCTGATGTGGTACCAGTTTCTGAAATGGGGGACATTGGAGGAAGGATCAGGTTTGGTGAAGGTTGTGAACACGTTAAGTTTGAGGTGTCTATTAGACATCCAAGTGGAGATGTGGAGTAGTCATTTGGATTTATGAGTCTGGAGTTCAGGGCCAGCTTTTAGATGCTACTTAAAGTCATGGATCTGGATGTGATAACCTAGGGATATTAAAAAGAGAAGAGGGCCTGGGATCATGTGACTATTTTCCATTTAATGTAGAAGCTATGAGATACTAAAAGGAGAATGGACTAATAATAAGTGTAAAGATGTAGTTTAGTGGTAGAGTATCTGTTGTATATGCAGGACTTCCTAGGTTTTATTCCTGGCATCTCCATTCTCTCTTTCCCTCCTCAGAAGACAGGGCAGGGCTATACACTCTTCAAGTCTTTTGTCAGTTACTCATATATATAATTTTTAGCTCCTGGAACAAAGCAGGTGCTCAATAATTATTTGTTGAATGAATGAATTAATGTAGGAATGAAATGAATGAGCATATCGGTTGTATTACTTGCTTTGCCACAATGTAGCACTGTGACTTTGGGCAGTTAGCAAGCTACAGTTTTGTTGTCTGTAAAACGGCAATAATAAAAGTACCTACCTTTTTGGACAGTGTTGAAAACAATTAAACAATTTGTAGCAATTAGCACAGAGCTAGCACTCAGTTAATGTTAGCTACTATTAGCTCTCTGAACTTTGGGGGCTATCCGTAAAATAAGGGCAATAATTTCTGCTCTGCTTCCCTCACAAAGGCCCCTTTTGGCCGCGCCGCGCGGGCTTGTGGGTCTTAGTTGCCCGACCAGGGATTGAACCTGGGCCAGGGCAGTGAAAGCGGCGAGTCCTAACCACTGGAACGCCAGGGAATTCCCAAAAGCTTATTAATATTAATGTTTTAATTCACTACATAATGCAGCGGCTCTCGCCATCCTCCAGCAGGATTATTTAAATGAAAACGAGTCTTTAAAGAGACCCAGTACTCCCGCTTCTCAGCCCAGCCCAGTGCAACCAGGGGTACAGGAAACCACGCCCCGTTGTGAAGTCAATTAGCTGCAGAGTTCGGTTTAAAAATACCCAGCCCCGCCCCTCCTTGCTAGGCGAGCTCAAGTCTCAACTGCACGCTGATTTGCCCCTGCTGGCCAATCACCACTGCTCTGCCTCCTGGGCTGTAATTTTCAAAATTCTCTGCTGGGCTGATTGGAGAGAGCACGGGGTAAGTTGAGACGGACGCCGGTTGCTGCGACGCGGAGCTCCGGTCATTTCCCGGGCCTCTCCTGGGTTAGGACTGCGTCCGTGGTCTTTCCTCTTCTGCCCTCAATCTCGATATGAGGTAGGCACCTTAGAACTTGTACTGCCCGCTTGAATGTCCGGTTGTGTCGCACGCGGGTGGGTCCTTGAGCCTCACTGCAGTCCCTTGTAACTAACTCACTGTCTTCTTTTGCCGGGATGCATGGGATCCCTGACACGCAACCTCTGCTTTTTCCCGTCAGTCAGCAGTCTGCGGAGAGAGCCCTGTACGAGGTTGGGGAGGGAGTGTGTATTAGTGGGTGAGATGGCAAAGCAAAAAAACAAACAAACCAAAAAAACCAACAAACAAAAACAACAAAAAACCAAAACTGGGTCTCAGCTTTTAAATGGAGCTACCAGTACACATGCCTGAATCAGAGTACATTTACATAACGTCTTTTCACAAGCGAAACTGTGCGGGATCAATTTCATCCACAAGACATATTTAAGCTAGAGAATGCTACTTGAGGGATGTCTTTTGAACTACAGGTTGAAGGATATGAAGGAAGATGGAAACATGTGTCCTTCCTCCCTTGTTGTCTCCACTGGCTCTCTTCTGTCATCACCACCTCAAACCTCTCCAGCTCTGGCTTTCCACTGCTCTCTGCTATGGTCCTCTTGGAATCCTAGAATGTCAGAAGTTGAAGGGATCCTAGAACAGGGCTTCTTAAACTTTAAAGTGCCTACAGATCACCTGGGGTTATTAACTTGCACTTCCTGATTTGGTAAGGCCTACCTCGGGGCCTGAGATTTTAAATTGCTAACAAGCTCCCAGGTGATGCTGATATTGCTGATCCATTGACCATGGTCTAAATGTCGAGGAGACTCTGGTCCCACGATCTCATTTTATTAGGTGGGGGAAGGAGGCCTGGAGAGGGAAAAGGGACCTGTCCAGTGTCACTCAGCCAGCTAGGGCGGCATTAGAACTAGAGCCTAGGCATCCTTCCCAGCTCAGTGCTGCTTCCATTGACACCATGCTGCTTTCTCTCCCCAGTGTCTTGCTGTCTGTAACCTGCCTTTATATATGAAAAGAAGTCGCTACTGTTTCCTGAGATTGTCTTGATCTACAGTTTTGGACTCTGAGCAATTGGGCTTCTAAACAAGCCAACTTGCCCCTGTGTGGGTTTCAGCACCAGCCCTGGGATGCCCAATAGAGTCTTCAACACTCATCAGTGTGTATGTAGGGGAGATGGAAAGTAGAAAGGATTTTAATTTTTTTGTCCAAGTAAGGCTAAGGGTTCTGTAGGTGGTAGAAGTTGAGAGTGTTCTGCAGAGTGTCCTTTTATGAAAGCATGTTTCAGGTGGTGTCAATCCCCTCCCCATACCTAGTGGCGGGGAAATTAGTTGCTTAAGTCGGTGTCTGTGTCCCCCAAAGCAAGTGATTATTGTTCAGGATAATGAAGGTGATACATGACCATCATCTGAAAAACCTTATTTTCTCTGAGGTTTAGTCAACCTGTGATGTCATCAGCTGAAAGTTTTCTGGCCTGTTGACTCCAGTTTGATTTTTTCTTTCCGCTTGAAAGATAAAGATTTCAGAACATGAGTCTTTGGTCATCCATAAAAAATTGTATGAGATGTGAATAATAATAGTGGAGTGAGTGGTTTTCATACAGTGCAGTTAAGGGTGGGTTCACTCAATTTAGCTTTATTGCTGCTTGGCTGAGTTTTGAGGGATGAGATGGAAAATAGGTTTGGATTTGGAGGAAGAGAAGGAGAATAAGATGCACCATTTATTCTGAGTACTTACCAGGTTAAGCTTTGCACATACAAATTTACATTTGAGCCACACAATACCTCTGCAAGTAAGAGGTGGTATAGTTCTTTTGCAAATGAGGAAACGGAGGCTCTAAGATGCTAAGTTGGCTGATTTAGGAGCCCAGTTGCTTCTTAAAAAAAAGTCTGTGTTCTAACTCCTCATTACTCCTCATACTACCACACTATGGCCTTTCAATTTGGGCTGTGGGCTATTTTGGAGTCTTTTTTGCATACAATCAGAGAGACTTCATGGTATTTTAGAAAAGAGCCCTGGAAAGAGCTGGGTATTCTATGCTGCTTAATAATTTGTCCTGTGTAGTAAGTCACTTAACTCATCTGGGACTATAAAATGGAAAGAATTGTACTTGCCCTGCTTACCCTCACAGTTTTGTTGGGAGGATTAACTGACATAGTAAATGTGAAGGCACATACTTGTACTGACTTTTCCTTGCCAACAAAATGTTTAATATTCTCCATCCAAAGCAAAGCCCAAGTTAGCCTTTCTTCTTTCTTAAACCTTCCCCTCAAACTGCAGTCTCCTCTGCAGTCTTACCAGCGTGGCCCCAGCCTAGCTTGCAGCCTCTTTCTAACTCCTCCCCAACGCATTCTTTATACTCCACACTCCAGGCAAGTTTGGATGTTCCCAGACTTGCTGTGCTCTGCATGTTCAAGCCTCCGCCTAGGCTCAGGCTTTCTTTGCCTGGAAAGCTCCCCTGTCTACTTGGGAACCTTTTTGTCGTTTAAGTCCAGATGGAATCTCCCACAAGATTACTGACTTTCCATTATGTTTCTAAAGTACTTTTTATCTACCATTTTTAAATCATTTGTCATATTTTTATGTTACTGTTAGAGCTGTGCCTGTGAATACTTCTAGGGTAAGATACATGATTTATTTGTGTTTGTATCTCCATTGCCTGAAGTATCTGGTGCATTGCCTTTAGGGTCTCTCTTATGGAAGCCTGTTCTTTGTCAAATGCAGTTGATCTTGGACACTGAATATGGGTGTGGTTGGAAGGGCAGTTGTATTTGAGTGGGAAGGGTCTCTTGGATATCCAAGAGCTGATTCCTCCTAATTATGTATTTGCTTGTAAGATACATAAGTATATCATACTATTGGGAACTCACAAACTAAAAGAAATTTAAGGAATGTAGAATGGGATCCCACACTGAGATGGGGTGAAGGTAGGACTCTCCCAAGGTCTGTAATGACTGTTAAATTTTTATGTCAAGTGATTTTCAACAAGTTAGTTCCTTCTGCTGTTATCTTTTGATTTTATTTTATTTTTTTCTTACTGGGTGTCTGGAACTGGATTACAGTTTCTTGATTGAATGCAGCCTTTGAATACCCTCTGGCCTATTGTGCATACGTGTGTGTGTGTGTGTGTGTGTGTGTGTGTGTGTGTGCAGTGTATTCTTTTGCCTTCTCTGTAGCATCATTATAATTGCTGTGGCCAGGACCCCATGCCTTTTAAAGAACATTAACCCTACCAGCGAGCCTCCATACTATATGATCTGTCATGTTCTTGATTATTTTCAATGCAAAACTGTTAATTTGTCCCCAGTGTTCCTAGGCTAAACTAGGGGCTAGGCCACAGTCCCAGTGCCCACAGGGGGTGGCAGGCACTGTACTGAGCTTTTTACATAGAGTATCTCATTTAATTTGAACAGTGCCCTGCAGAGGTACGTATACTTATCTCCATTTTACAGATGAGATAACTGAAGCCTAGGGAGTTTAAGTCACTTGCCCATGGTTAAGTGTGGTAGAACCAAGATTTGAGCCCAGATCTGCTTAAATCAAAGTATATTTTCTCCTAGGGATGCTATAGAGAGACTGGGTTTTCTCAAGGATCTCCAGAGAATTCTGATATTTCTGGTGAATGGTGTTTTAAAGAGTCCTTTTCTGATTGCAGCCCTGCCTTGGATAGATGCTGCTGAATCCATAAGAAATGCCACTGCCACTACCACCCCAGCGCTCCAGACGTGAGACTAAGAAATCTCAGTCCAGCAAAATTGTGCCCAGTGATCATGGCCCATCTGAAAAGGTTAGAGCAAGCTGTCCCTCCCAACAGTGTTTCAAATAAGCTCTTCCTGCGTTTGTTCAGTCCCTATCCTCATCCCTACATCTTTTGAACTATGTGTGGTTTAATCTGAGAAAGTGGGAAAGGGTGGCAGACCTTGTAGTTGGAGAAGACCAGCAAATTAGGACTTAGGGAGAAAGTGTCAAGTCTTCTTTCCCGTAAATGCATGGCTAAGATGAAGGCCGTTCTCCATAACCTTCAAAAGCAAAAAATACTCAGTTCTCATTAGTGATCACATCTATACTCTTACTTTCTCTGAGATGCTCAAAGCACCTTGCCAGGTGGCTGCTTGGTACATCCTGGGGAGAGTATGAAGATTAGGTCAACAAACGTATTATAATGCTTTTTACAGCTATTAAATTTGAAGAATGGGCCCATTTTGAGCCTGCTGTTTTGACCTTGTGGATAGTTTGTCATTCCGACCCTGCGATGTTCTATGTTCCTCATCATTCATATTTTAATCAGAATTTTACTAACCTGATGAATTGTCATTAAGAGAGTATTTCCTGGAGCAAACATCATTAGGTCAATTTATTTTCCTTGATTGGTTTTCTCTCAGCACAGATAAACACTTTCTAATCATTTTCATTTTTGTCTCACTGAAATGATTTTCTTAGAGGGGCCAAATGTGTTTTTCCTATGTAAATTTGGCAAGAAAGATTTGATACATTGATCAGATTTTTGTCCATATCAAATTTTCTGATTAGAGTTCTGCCACTGTAAGTTTTCTTTTGTGGCCGTTATTTTTCCAAATCCAACTCTCTCAGGGCGCATTTTGCAAATATAAATTTTATTGAGTTCAGTTTTACCCATTGATTTTATTTGGGGCTGGTTATTTCTACCAGTAATATTAAGTAGGAATTGGATAACAGGCCAACAGTTAATTTCGTAGCCAATTTGAGAGAAAATACTAATTTATTTTTGCTAATTATTTCCACTAGGATTATTTATCATGAACTAGATAAGAGACTAATAGTTTACTTATTTCTTAGCTTAATCAATTAAAAAACAGAAGTAATTCTTCTCAGCTCTTTCAGGATTGCTCCACTGTGCTAGATTGTTCTATTGTAATATGAATCCAGTTCTCTAAATTTCTAATCACTTACTGTGTCATGTACTAACTGTCCATGATGTAAATAGAGAACAGGGAAAATAAATGGTCGGACCTCAATGTTCTGCTTCATATTATTAACAACTCTCTGACATAGGTAGGGCAGGGTTCTCACTTCATAAAGGAAATCTGATACTTAGGAGACTTTCACCAAATAAAAACTGTTAGGGAACAGAAAAGCCCTACAGCGTGATTTACCTTAACCTCTAACCCCACAAAGATAGTCTTGCTCGTTTGGGAGTGGGGTAAGGCATGTGTAGATAAACACTACCTAGAAAGGAAACTCCCTTTGATCCAAAATATTCACCCTTCCTCCTTTCCCCCATCTCTCCCTTGTATACACTAAAAGGGATTAATATGAATTACCAAACTCCTTTCTTAAAGTACAGAATTTTCCCTATGAGGTTTAAAAACATATTGGACTATATACTTTTAAAATACTATTTCTGCCCGTTTACAGTTTATATAGATTTTTAAAAAACATGTTTTCTCTTATTTGATCCTCAAATGAGGTAGGTCATTATCCCAATTTTACTGATGAGGAAATTGAGTCTCAGAAACTAAGTGACTTGTGCGAGGTCAATAGCTAATAAAGAGCTGATCCTGGATCAGTATCTAGGTACGTGTGTTATTGTCCTTATTGAGAATGTCTTAAATCAACTACTTAACATAAGAGACACTTAAGTTTTGTTAAATTATTGAACTAATTTACCTGGGAACGTCCATATTAAAGGAATGAGTGGGAGTTGCAGGGTGGTGGGGGTGGTGATGGTTAATCTTGGCTAGTATAGCCATAAATATGAGAGGAGTAAGAGAGAAAATTAGCTTCACCAAGCTAGTTTGCTCATTCTGAGAGTTACACTGACAGTCATCTTTTCTCCTCCCAGCCTTGTCCCTATCATCAATGATTATCTCCTTCAGGGACTCTCTAAGCAGTGGGTGCCAAAATTTCCTTTTGTTGTAGTTTATTGGGGTTTATTATAGGCGTCTGCAGTTGCTTGGAGATTCAGCCATTCCCCGCCTGAGCCCCAAAGATGACCTGAAGTCCCTGAAAAGACTGCTCACAATTGGATATACGCATTTACCTCTTTTACTTTTTTAGAGAGAGGAGAATTACCAAGCAAAGATATCTCCATCTTCACCTCAGGGACCACTGAAAAAGAGGTCAGCTTTTGAAGATCTCACCAACGTGAGTATGCCAGTCCAATCCTCTGCCATGGTGTCGCATAAGGTTTAGACAACCTCTTCCTTGAGGGACCTTTCCAGTTTACCAAACTCTGACCCTCTCTAGAATGTTGAGAGCCAATTTTATTTGGAATCAATGACCCAATTTCAGAAACTGCAGTGGCTCTTCTGCTGGCACATACCATCTGGATTAATTGATGGAGCTCTCTGGAAGCAGCAGAGTGATTATGAGATACGACATTGTAGACAAATATGAGAACTTTGGGATCTTGCATTTAGATAAAGTCCAGAGGTGGCTCAGCTGGTTGCGTAGGCCTTGGAGGCAAGTACTCTGGTAGATTCATTGTAGTCTAGGGCAGTGTTCATCAATTCAAGCACTGTGGGCATTTTGAACAGGAAAGTTTTTCTATTGTGTACGACTGACTTCAGCCAGCATTCCTGGTCCCTAGCATTAAGTTCCAGCAGCACCCCAGTCATAGTGACAATCAAAAATGTCCTCTGATGTACAGAACCGTTGATGACCACAGTTCCATGATCTGGTTTTCAACTATGGAGATCTAGAAACTCAGTTTTGGCTAGAATTCTTGAGTTCACTTCCGAGTTACCTCCCTTCTGGTGTTATTAAGGCGCCAGCTAAGAAAATCAAATTTACTAGTTAGAAAGTTACTAACTGAATATAGAATTGAGTCAGAGGTAATCTTTGGTCTTAGAAAATAATAGTAACTGATGTCTCCTGAGTGTTTACCACGTGTCAGGCACTATTCTAAGCATTTTTCCCTGTATCCACTCACTTAATCCTCATAAAATCCTTTGAGGCAGATACTATAATTATCTCCACTTCACAGATAAAGACTTGCCCAGTGTTGGTTTTGAAGTCTGTTTCATCTAGGATACAGAGAACCCTAGTGAACCCTATCCTGCCCTCTATAATAGTGTCCTTCTGTGGCTACCAGAATTCTTACATCTGCTAGATAATATTTTACCCCCTTGGGCAGGATTGGATAAGCATTGGCAAAGTTCTCCCCTTTGTATCTCTGCTCTTTAGATGCTATGTGACCACCTTTGTGCTAAAACAGTCTTTTCCCCATGCAGATTACAACATGTATGATTGTGTTACAGCTTCCTGCATAATCAGATTTACTCTAGATTGGTTGAAAGAGCTACCTCCCACACAGACCTGTAAGGTTAGATTCATTTCCTGACTTATTTAACCATGGCTCTAGAAACTTGGTTGAAATAAGGTAGCCACACAAATCAGGAGCAGATGCAGCCCATCTTAATGTAGCTTCCCTTGGCCTCCAGAGTCCCTGATGGGAGTCCAGTGACACTGTGCAAAGCAAAGTCTAACCACATATGAAAAACTTTCCTGCCATGTCTCAGTCCTTTTTTTGTCGTGAAGTTTATATCATCATTCATAGAGAACAAACACAAATAAATTAATAGGAAACACATGCTAGGACCCTCCTGATTCTCCAACTGAATTCAACATCTGTTAGGCCACATACCTGTCCAGGGTTGGGGAAGCAAGGCATCCCTGAGCAGTATCTCTGCCTCTAGCTTTTCAGAAGCTCAGAAAGCCCGTATCCCTTTTGCGTTCAAGTTCTGGTCACCTTGAATGGTCTTTGGTGCTTTCCAGACAAAGTTCCATCATTACAGTGTACCTAAGCCATTCCAGGGTTGGGCATTTCTGCAGACGTCTGAGCTCATTTCTTTGAGGGTTGAGGACTCCTTTCTCTCTGAACTTTGGGGATTCCCTTTATGACGATTTGCTTCTTCCTGTCAGTATTACTTCATTTACATGTCCCCATATCTGTCTTCTCCTCAACATTCACCACAGTGAGGTCCTGGCTTGCCAAAAGAGCTGATCTGTTTTAATTAGTTAGTCTGCTGTGAGTGTTCTTTTTCCCCCTCTCCTTTATCCTTTCAGCATGGGAAGGACTTTTGATTTGTTAGAGCTGGTCCAAAGCCAGTGGATGAGGAGATAAAGTCTATTTCCTAAATTATTTTTTGTCAGTAGGATTGTCATCTCTATTTTCCTATTTTTTGGTGAAAGAATTATGGGGAGATACTGGTAAAGGTCCCCTTGAGCTTAGATCTGAAAATATTAGTGCTTTGAACCTTCACACATGGCAAGTTGAAAGTTTCACCCTGGGGATTAGGGTCTCCACCTCTCTCCTGCCAAGAATGCACATCTTTTCCAATTCTGGATCTCAGCTGGACACACAAGGAGTCTGTAAAACTTTAGGTGAAATTAAAATGCAAACTGTGTCAAGCTCTTTGAAGAGCAGAAGTGGACAACAACTAAGAAAGAATTCCCTGTTGGATTGTAGTTGCTTATTATGATACGATGATACAAAGGCATAATTCTTTTATACTTCATTTGGAAATAATTTCAAATTTATAAAAAGTTGCAAAAATAAAAAACAGTACAAAGAACACACATATGCTGTTTACCTAGATTCACGTATTACTAACATTTTATCCTATCTGCTTACATACATCATGGTCCTTTACCATGAAATACTTAGGGTATTTCAGCGTATATAGAGAAAGAGTCTCTATATACTATTTCTCCTCAGAGAAATAGTCTTATATAAACACAGTGCAGTCAACAACTTTATAAATTTACACTGATATAGTGTTTTTATGTAATCTGTTGTCCATATTCCAATTTTTTTCCGTTGACTTTGTAAAGTCAATGTTATAAGCATTTTTCCCCCTCCAGTAAAGGATCCAGTCTAGGGTCGTTTACTTGTCATGTCTCTAGCTTCTTTTAATCTGGAACACTTCCATAGCCTTTCTTTGTTTTTTATGATATTTTTGAAGAATACAGTCTGACCCAACCCCCCATTTTAAAAATAGAACATTCCTCATTTTGTGTTTGTCTGATGTTTCCATGTGATTAGATTGATGTTATATACGCTTGGCTGGAGTATTGTGTAGGTGATGTTCTGTCCTTAGAGTATCACATCTGGAGGCACACGACATCCATCTGTCCCTCATTGGTGAGGTTAATTTTGATCACCCAGTCAAGATGTTGTCTGGCTTCTCCGCTGTATAATTACTGTTTATTTTTTTTCCTCTTGCAACTAATAATCTGTGGGACACACTCTTAAGAGCCTCCAAATAGCCACTCTTCATCAAAATGTCCCCTAGATTTAGCATTCATTGATGATTTTTGCCTAACACAATCTTTATGATGATTTTTCCAACTCTAGCACTTGTTCCCCATTTACCAGTCTACAAGCAGAGGCCTCCCTTCTTCCCTGTTTATTTATTATTGGTATAGACTTATGAATTCCTATTTTTTCAGTGGTTTGTTGTTCAGTATTGTATTTTATTATTTTGGTGCTCAAATTGTCCCAGATTTGGTCACTAGGGTCCCCTTTAATCTGACTACTGTGTCTTTGTGACATACTATCATCATTGTTTTGAGCATTTTCTTTCCAGCATAACAGGAGGTTCCAGGATGTTCTTGTACCTATTTTATTGCCGTGGAGTCAACCATTTCTGTGAAGAATTCCTGTTCCTTTTAGTGGGGAATGGTATTAGAGACCAAGATCTCAGTGCTAGGTGTGCTACTGGGGTGTCTGCCTTTTCTGCCCTTTCTGCAGACAGAGTTAGGAAATGTCTGCATGTATATATACATATAGATACACACATATCTGTACTTAAACATATCTATATATACACATATATCTATATATACAAATACATACACTCCTGTATACTCAGATGTATATACACATATACCTATTTAAGAAATCATGAGTCCACACAGCTCCCATTCCAAAACGTACAGGGTTCTTTCTTGTATTCCTCAATCCGTGTTTATATGTTCCTTCTCTACAATGAGAACCATGGTTCCCAAGATCATCAACACATTTACTCAATACTATAATACATCTAAAAGAGTTTCAGAATTACTTCTTTCACACCACCATAATAGACACACCTACTAAAAAGAGTTCCAGATTTATTTGCAATATTCTCCACCATCCCACAAACGCATCCTGACTGAGGATGTATATGGTGAGGGTGTATAGTCTGTGTTTACTTGGATTAGTTGTTTATTATCTTGTATTTCCTTCTGTTTTCTTTCTTTTGTCCTTCAGTGTGGTTATGGTATTTACTTGGAATATAATTAGATTCAGTTTGTTTCATTTTAAAGGCATAACCTTTAAGATTATTTTTATTGACATTATTCACAGTCCCATGATCTCTTCTACTGTTTAGTAGAATTAGTCATGATTAGAGTTTCTGGTGGAGCTCCCCAGAGCCCCATGTTAAATAAATATCCCCTCAGTGAGATGGGATAGATGTATCACAGGTAGTGTTGTATTAGAGGTCTATCCTGAAAAGCTAGTTGATCTTGGTATACTCAGGCAGCAAAGCCAGTTATATTGCCTTTTCCCCCCTCTAAATATCTTATGGGGTCAAAATGGAATGTGATGTTTACAAAACATCTTTTTGAGAATTTGCCAGCCAGTATACCTGACATTGGAGATCAGAACTACATCATATGTATCTTGAAATCACTTAGGGCTGCTATTTAGCTAATATGCACCAGGACTACTGTACTGCCAGCTTCCATCATGACTAGTTGGCACCAGTACCATACTGGTTGTAAGATGTTTTGATCAATGTTCCTGGGAACACCCAAACAAGGTGTCCAGGGTGTGGATGTGTGTCAGGACCTTCCTATGAGAACCACCTATTGGGTAATTTGGGGTTCTCTCTCTCTCTCCATTTCCTTGCTTCCTCCTCCAGACCAGCCCCCCCACCTTTTTTTTTTTTTCTTGCAGGCTTCTCGAAGTCAACCTGCCAAGCCCAAGAAGGAAGCCAGTAATGAGTTTGTTAAAGATGTTTCCAAGAAGATAAACAGGAACACACCTGCTCGTGGGTGAGTACGAGGGGACTCAGATGTCATTGTTTTATATGGTAAAGGAGAGGGTGTGACATCCTTTTGACTGCCTTTTGTCCCCATTGAGAACATTTTTAGTGAGCTACAGTGGTGAGTACTATATTAACTCTGGGTGCTTAGATGGACTAAATTGCTGAAGAATTACAGGCCTCATCTCACCACCACCCCCAATCTTTCTCTCTCCCTCTCTCTGCCCCCCTCCCTCCCTCTCCCTCTCCCTCTTTCCCTCTGTCACCCACCTACATGGTGTGTGCATATTGAAAGAGCTGTTGTCATTGAGGAATTTGCCAAGAGGTCTTGTGCTCATCTTTTCTCTATTTTAGTACTTCAGTCCTTGACTGAGCTACTCTGTGGTTGAGAGTGTGGAGGCAACTTAACTTTTCAGGGGATTCTCAGCAGCTGGCTGATAGCTTGCCAGTCTGCTTATCCCATTAGAACCCTTAGGGGGAGGTTTGTTCCTTGTTACTGTAGAGAAATTACTATCTCCTTAGGCCAAAAATGTGTGTTTTCCAGCTGTTATAGGGAACTGATCACAGGTTCTGCAAGTAGATAGGAGTATTCTCATCTAGGATCGGGAAAAGGATTTACTCCTAGGAAAATTTCTATTAGAAGAAGAGTTAGAAAGTGGAGTGAGACTTTTTTATATCCTCTCCTCATTCCAGTGGGAATTACTTCTTTCTGGAAGAATAGAATAGATCAGCTAGATAGCTATAACCCGGCTAAGCATGGGTTCCAAATGGTAAGGGGAAAAGTTTGGGGAACTCCAAAAAATTAACATGCCAGGTCCACAGGACACTTTGCTAATTACCCAGCAGAAAAAAAATCATACCAGAAGATTAGCATTTAGCCCTACTCAGTTTCTTGCTGAAATGAAATTCCTGGGATTTGCATGTGTATTTTGACCTTAATTCCCTGTGTTATTTTCTTTTGAATTTCTTTCACCATTCTGACTTTAGCAGGGAAATCCTCACAAAATGCCATAAACATTCTTGTCCTCATTCAGAGTTCAGTGAAATGGACCCTAATAATAGTGCTAGAGCTAATAGCTAACATCTATTGAGAGTTTACTGTAATCACACATTATTCTAAGTGGGTTTTTTTTTTTTTTGGTAACAGCTTTATTAGGATATAATTCACATACACAATTCACCCTCTTAAAATGTACAATTCAGTGGTTTTTAGTATATTCACAGAGTTATGCAGCCATCACCACAGTGAATTTTAGGATATTTTCATCAACCCCAAAAGGAACTCTACCTTTAGCTGCCACCTCTCAGTCCTCCCTACCTGTAGGCAACCACTAGTCTACTTTCTGTCTCTGTAGATTTATCCATACTGGACGTTTCCCAGAAATGGAATTGTACAATGTATCGTCTTTTGTATCTGGCTTCTTTCACTCAGCATAATGTTTAAGGGTTCATCCATGTTGTAGCAGGTATCAGTACTTCATCCTCTTTTATTGCCAAATAATATTCCATTGTATGGATGTACCATATTTTGTCTATCCATTCATCAGTTGATGAATGTTTGAATTGTTTCCACCTTTTGGTTATTGTGAATAGTGCTGCTATGAACACCTGTGTACAAGTTTTTGTTTGAACACCTGTTTTTAATTCTTTTGCATATGTAACTAGAAATGTAATTGCTGGGTCATATGGTAATTCTATGTTGAACTCATTGAGGAACTGCCAAACTGTATTCCATAGTGGTTACACTATCTTACATTCCTACCAGCAGTGGATGAGGGTTTTGAATTTTCCACATCCTTGCCATTTTCTGGGAGGTTTTTTTGTTTGTTTGTTTGTTTGTTTTTTGTTTTTTTAACGGCCATTCTAGTGAGTGTGGGATGGTATCTCATTGTGGTTTAGATTTGCAGTTCTCTGATGACTAATGATTTGGGAATCTTTCATGTGCTTATTGGCCACTTGCATATCTTCTTTGGAGGAATGTCTATTCAGATCCTTTGCTGATTTAAAATATTTGGTTATTGATCTTTTTATTATTGAGTTGTAAGAATTCTTTATATAGTTTAGATACAAGTCCCTGATCAGATATATGATTAGCAAGTATTTTTCCTCCATTCTGTAGGTCTTTTCATTTTCTTCTTGGTGTTCCTTGAGGCATAAATGTTTTTAATTGTAATGAAATCCAATTTATTTTTTTTGTTGTTGCTTATGCTTTTGGTATCATAATCTAAGAAACCATTGCCAAATCCAAGGTTATGAACATTTACTTTTAAGATTTTTTTCTTTTTAGAGTTTTAAAGTTTTAGCTCTTAACTTAGATTGTTGATCCATTTTGAGTTAATTTTTATTGTTGGTGTATGTTAGGGGTCTAACTTCATTGTTTTGCATGTATTGATAGATATCCAGTTGCCGCGGCACCATTTATTGAAAAGACTAATCTTTCTCCACTTAATTGTCTTGGCACCCTTGTTGAAAATCAGCTGACTGTAAATGTGTTTATTTCTGAACTCTCAATTTTATTCCATTGACCTACATGTCTTTCATTATGCCAGTACTATGCTATCTTGATTATTGTTGTTCTGTAGTGTTAAAATTGGGAAGTGTGATTCCTCCAACTTTGTTCCTCTTTTTCAAGATTGTTTTGGCTCTTCTGGGTTCCCTGCAATTCCATATAAATTTTAGAATCAGCTTGTCAATTTCTACTAATAAGCCAGCTGGGATTCTTATAGAAGTTGCCTTGAACCTGTAAGTCAATTTGGGGAGTATTACCATCTTAATACTAAGTCTTCCAATCCAGGAACATGGGATGTCTTTTCATTTATTTAGATCTTTAATTTCTTTTAACATTTTTTTGTAGTTTTCAGAGTATAAATTTCTTACCTCTTTTGTTAAATTTATTTCTAAGCATTTTATTCTTCTTGATTCTATTGTAAATGAAATTGTTTTCATAATTTCATTTTCATGTTGTTCATTGCAAGGATATAGAAATACATGTGATTTCTGTATATTGATCTTGATTCATAGAACTTTGCTGAACTTGTATATTAGTTCTAATAGTATTTGTGTGTGGGTTCCTTAGGATTTTCTATGTATAAGGCTATGTCATCTGCTGATATAAGTAGTTTTACTTCTTCCTTTCCAATTTGGATCCCTTTTATTTTATTTTCTTGCCTAATTGCCCTGGCTAGAACCTTTAGTACTGTGTTGAATAGAAGTGTTCAGAGTTGAACATCCTTACCATCCAAGAGTTGAATGACCGACTTATTCTGGTTTTCCTAGGACTTTCCCAGTTTTAACATTGAAAGTCTTGCATCCCAGGAACCCTCTCAGTCCTAGACAAACAAGAACAGTTGGTCACTCTATTGAGGAAGCCTACTCTGATCACCCCAGGCTTTAGATATCATAGACACTAAATACCTACTTCCTATACCAGTGTTTTTTAAGAGATGGATTTGGAGAAGCAGGCAAGAGCAAGATCACCAGGGCCTTATGGACCATGGCAAAGAGTTTGTACTTTATTCAAAGAACAGAGGGGTTCAGTTCTAAAGCATCAGCAATGCTATATTAGTTATTCACTACTACATGACAAATCCTCCACCCCCCAAAAAGAGAGTTGGACATCCTTGTGTTCTCCTTGATCTTAGGAGGAAAACATCAGTCTTTTACAATTAGCTATGATACTAGCTTTGGGTTTTTCATAGATGTTCTTTCATAGTTAAGGAATCTCCTTTCTAGTCCTAGTTTGTTGAGTGCTTTTATCATGAAAAGGTATTGAATTTTGTCAAATGATTTTTCTAGATCTATTGAGATGGTCATGTAGCTTTCGTTTTTATTCCATTAATATGGTGTGATAACATGAATTGATTTTCAGATGTTAAACTAATTTTGCATTCCTGGGATAAATCCTAGTTGGTCACAGTGTATAATCCTTTTATATACTGCTGGATTTGGTTTGCAAGTGTTTTGTGGAGGATTTTTGCATCTGTGTTCATAAGATATATCAGACTTGAGTTTTCTTCTGATGTCTTTGTTTTTGGTATCAGAATAATATTGGCCTCATAGAATGACTTGGGAACTATTCTTACCTCTTCCTGAGTTCATGAAATGTTGGTATTAGTTCTTCTTTAAATGTTTGGTAGAATTCATCAGTGAAGGCATCTGGGCTTAGATTTTTCTTTGTGGGTAGTTTTTGATTATTAATTCAGTGTCTTTACTTGTTATAGCTCTGTTCAGATTTTCTGTTTTTGAGTCTGTTTTGGTAGTTTGTATCTCCCTAAGAATTTGTCCATTTTGTCTAAATTATCTGATTTATTGGCATGTAATTGTTCTCACAATGATTTAAGTGTTTTTATGCATATCAGTTGCTCAAATCTTTACAATAATTCTATAGAGGAGGTAATATTATGACCCTCATTTTACAGGTGAAAAAAGTGAAGCATAGAGCATTAACTTGCCCAAGGTCACCCAGCCAGTAAATGGAGGAGCCAGGGTTTGGATCCAGGCAGTCTAGACTCAGAATGCATGCTCTATCATAACTAGACTATCTGAAGACTACTTCTAAAAGTTCTCATCAGGAGGCACCTGGAACCTATCTGGTCAGATGGAACCTTTTGAGGCACTTTCTTTTCTTTTTTTTAACAATTCAGTAATTAAAAAAAAAAATTATATTTATAGAGTTGTATAGCCATCACCACCATCTAATTTTAGAACTTTTTCAGCACCCCCCTGCCAAGAAACTCATACCCATAGTCCCTTCTCTTTCCCAGTCCCTTTCTACCCTCCTCCCTACCCCTTCCCAGCTTCAGGCAACCACCAACCTATTTTCTGTTATGGATATACCTCTATGGATATGTCTCCTCTGGATGTTTCATATAAAAGGAATCATATAATATCTAGTCTTTTGAAGGT
Source organism: Balaenoptera ricei (assembly GCF_028023285.1). Lineage (NCBI taxonomy): Eukaryota > Metazoa > Chordata > Mammalia > Artiodactyla > Balaenopteridae > Balaenoptera > Balaenoptera ricei. The sequence continues at coordinate 45,232,023 of NC_082660.1, forward strand.
ACTTACTCTTGTTCAGACTGATCGTATTTACCTTTAATTCTCTCCCTTTTCTGATTCTGATTTCTAGTCATCCAGAGATTTGGTCACACCAGGTTAGTCACTCCGATTGGATATGCAGTCCTATTCAAAACAAAGCTTTGCATCTGACACATGTGAACAAATGTTTATTTTGGTCTTTTTTTATTATCTCCACTAGGAAAACATCTTGTAAATAGCCTAGAGTGAAAGGAATATGGTTAGATACCATGAACGTTAAGTACCAGCCCAACTCTCTCTTATAAGCCTTTTATAAGCCTCTCTCTTATAATCCTCTCTCATAAGCCTTCAAACAATATTAATTTCAACCTGAATTTTATCAGATGCCTGGTGCTGATAGACAAAGACAAATAAATACAGCTAGTGAGGGAGACATATATAAGCCAATCACTCATACAATGTGGTAAGTATTATAATAAAAGCCTTTGTATATAAATAAAGTTAATAAATCATATATGAGAAAGCATAAATAACATGATTTCAGGGAAATTTTTTTAGAAAAGTATGGGGACCTAGGTCATAGAAACTATACTGTGTGCTACTTAGTTGATTTACTATGGTACCCATTGATTTTTACCCTCTAGTCTGTCTCTTGGGGTTGAAGCCCTTTCCACTTCCATACATTTAGTAAGTATAATGACAAAACGAGATGGTAGGTGAGGATTCTAGGAACTATATGCTTCTTACCCAGACATTGTTTCCTTTACAGGTATAAGCTGGAACTCTCACCAGCAGTAGTCTCAACCACCATGGTACCAAATATTATAGATAAACCGCTCATTCTGGAGATACCTACCAGCTCCAAGACACCCACTACTGAGGAGGCATCTCTTTTCAAAAAGCCTTTCATTTTAAAAGAGGAACCCACTACTGAGGATACAATCCTCATCAAGAGGTCATTAAAGAAGAGCACAAATCAGGGGGAGGTGTCCCTCTTGGAGAAGCCACTGTCCTTGCAGGAGGAGACTGACAGTGATGCTGTAGAGCCAATGACTTTTGGGAAGAAGCATAAAACTGAGAAGGCAGCCATCAACAAGAGTACATTATCTTTAAAGAATATGTGCACACATCAGGGGAAGCAGTCCTGCACGAGGGAAGAGTTGGCCTTGCAGGACATCAATGTTGAAGAGGATTCTTTCTTTATGGAGCCCACGAACTTTAGGAAGAAGCCTAAAACTGAGGAGGCAACCCCCACCAAGAAGCTGTTGTCTTTAAAGAAAAAGTGTACCACTCAGGGGAAGGTGTCCTGTATGAAGAAGCCACTAGTATTGCAGAAGATCACCTCTGAAGAGAAGTCACTCGCTAAGGAGCTGTTGTCTTTTAAGAGAAAGCCTACCACTGAGAAGGAGTGCCTTTTCCAGGAACTATCTGCATTGCCAAAGAAGCACACCACTGAACAAGAGGTGTCCATCTTGAAGAAATCATTGGCCTTGCAGGAGAAGATCGACACTGAAGAGGATTCCATCTTTAAGGAACCATTGGCTTTTAAGAAACAACCTACCACAACGGAGACAACCCTCACCACAAGGACATTATCTTTAAAGAAGAAGTGCACTACTCAGGGGAAGATAGCCCACTTGAAGAAGCCATTAGTATTGCAGAAGACCATCTCTGGAGAGAAGGCACTCATTAAGGAGTCATTGTCCTTTAAAAAGAGGCCTACCACTAAGGAGGAGTCCCTCTTCCAGGAGCTATCTGTGTCGCAAGAGAAGCACACAACTGATGGGGAGGTTACCCTTTTGAAGAAGCCAGGGGCATTGCAGGAGAAAAAAGATGGTGAAGATGAATTTCTTATGGAGCAAATTTCCTTGAGGAAGAAGCATACTACTAAGGAGGCAACCCTTTCCAAGAAGCCATTACCTTTAAAGAAGAAGCGTACCACTCGGGGGAAGAGGTACCGCTTGAAGAAGCCACTAGTATTACAGAAGACCACCTCTGAAGAGAAGTCACTCATTAAGGAGCCGTTATCCTTTAAGAAGAAGCCTACCCCTAAGGAGTCCCTTTTCCAAGAGCCATCAGCATTGCAGGAGAAGCACACCACTCAGGAGGAGGTGTCCATCTTGGAGAAGTCGTTGGTCTTGCAAAAGACCCCAACTGAGGAGGAGTCCTTTTTAAAGGAGCCTTTGGCTTTTAACAAGAAGCGTACCATTGAGGAGGCAACCTCCTCTAATAAGCTGTTATCTTTAAAGAAGAAGTGTACCAGTCAGGGTAAGATGTCCTGTTTGACCAAGCCACTAGTATTGCAGACCATTTCTGAAGAGAAGTCACTCATTAAGGAGCCATTATCCTTTAAAAAAAAGCCTGCCACTGAGGAGGAGTCCCTCTTGAAGAAACCATCTGCACTGCAAGAGAAGGACACCATTCAGGGGGATTTGGCCCTCTTGAAGAAGCTATGGGCATTGCAGGAGAATATAGACAGTAAAGATGAATTTCTTATGGAGCCAGTGTCATTTAGGAAGAAACATACCACAGATGTGGCAGCCTCTACCAAGGAGTCGTTATCTTTAAAGAAGAAAAAGTGTACCACTCAAATGATGATGCCTATCTTCCAAGAACATTTGGACTTACAGAATATGATTGGTGAAGGTAAGGACTCCTCCTTTATGGAGCCAATGTCATTTAGGAAGAAGTCTTCAACTGATGAGGCAATTCTTACCAAGACACCGGCATCTTTAAAAAAGAGGCAGATCACTCAGGGGAAGACGTTCCTCTTAAAGAAGCCACTGGTCATAGAGAAGACTACCTCTGAAGAGGAGTCACTCTTTAAGGAGCTGTTGCCCTTTAAAAAGAAGTCTACAACTGAAGAGGAGTTCCTCTTCCAGGATCCATCTGTACTGAAAGAGAGACACACCACTCTGCAAGAGGTGTCCCTCTCAAAGAAGCCATTGGCCTTGCAGGAGAATATCACCACTGAAGAAGAATCATATATTAAGGAGCAGTTGACCTTGGAGGAGAGGTCTACCACTGAGGAGGAATTCTCCTTTCAGGAGCCATTTTCATTGCATGTTAAACCTACCAACAAAGATGAGTCCCTCTTCAGGAAGTCTTTTGCCTTGCAGAAGAAGACTGATAACAAAGAGGACTCCTTGAAGGCACTGTTGGCTTTGCAGGAGAAAAGCACCACTGAAGAGGAATTCCTTTTCAAGAAACCATTGGTTCTGAAGGAAGAGCTCTCCACTGAGGTGGCAGTGAGCATAGAGGGGCAGTTATCTTTAAAGAAGCCCACTGCTCAGGGGGAGGTGTTCCTCTTGAAAAAGCAGTTGGCCTTGCAAGAAAACATCACCAGTGAAGTGGAGTCCCTTATTAAGCAGCCCCTGGCCTTGCAGGAGAATCCCAGCATTGAGAAGGAAATCATCTTGAGGGAGTCCTTGGCCTTGCAGGAGAAGCCCACGAGTGAGAAAGAGACCCTCTTCGAGGAGCCGTTGGCCTTGCATGAAAACATCACCAGTGAAGAGGAGTCCCTTATTAAGCAGCCCCTGGCCTTGCAGGAGAATCCCAGCATTGAGAAGGAAATCATCTTGAGGGAGTCCTTGGCCTTGCAGGAGAAGCCCACGAGTGAGAAAGAGACCCTCTTTGAGGAGCCCTTGGCCTTGCAGAAGAATCCCACAACTGAGGAGGAGGCTATCCTGAAGGAGCCCTTGGCCTTGCAGGAGAAGCCCAGCAGTGAGAAAGACTTGTCTTCCAAGGAGCCATTGGCCTTGCAAAAGAATCTCACTCACAAAGAAGACACATTTCTCAAAGATTTCATCAACCTCCAAGTTGAAACCAGCCCACATGTGTCCACCACTGCCCCTGACTCTAGAATAGGCTTGTCCAGCACTGTCACCGTGTCCAGTGTGGGCAAGTTCAGTACCACAAGCCAGTCCAGTACTTGTGAATCCAGTTCCAATAAACCTTTCTCATCTCAGGACGAGAGATCAGAGAAGGAGGTATTCTGCTTTCTTTCTTCTTAAATTAGATGAAGTGTTCTTTGTTGTCCTGGAGGTGGCTGCTAGCAAAGAGATTTTTTTTGCCTTCCTAAGCAATTGGTATTAAATCAAGTTGGCCTTGTAGAATCTCTTGACTTCGTGATTGGCGTAGTGATGTACCTGAGCAATTAGAAAGTATTTATTCCAGGAATACCCCCAAGGGTCTGGAATACTGTGTGTGTGTGTGTGTGTGTGTGTGTAAATATACATATATATATATATATATATATATATATATATGTATGTATGTATGTATGTATGTATATATATATGCTTTTCAGTAGTGGTTAGACAATTTCTTTCAGGAAATTGCCTTTCTTAGTGATTGCAATCTGCATTACATTGGACCTTAGCCAAAGATGGGTTAAGTTCACAGAGGCATCTTCCAAGGAAGATGGTTTTTAAGTTGTAAATTGGAAGGACTAAGGGATGAGATTTGGCAAGCAGGAGAAGAAAGACCCCTCTTGTAGGCAGAACAACCTGGTTAAAGGTGTAGAAGGGAGGAAAAGGCTAACAGGAAGATGAACTGGGCCAGATCAAAGCACTGAGACATAACAAGGGACCTAAGAAGACAGGTGACACAATTTGAAAGAGTAAGACAAGAATGTCTTTCTTGGAGAATCTTGAGCTTACCTGTAAAAATAGTGTCTGGTTCTTAGGGCAGAGCAGGTGTGTACAGGAGGACTAAGCATTTCTTGGTTACTCAACAGTATGAGGATTACAGGACCAAGGGGTGCTCTGTTATGGCCCAGGACATATAAGGCTTGAGGAACCTTAGGAGAAGATGACAGTGGGAAGAAAGGAGTCATTTTTTATGTATGTGTGCTAAACTTTTCTTGGAATCTTTCTCTTAATATGTCTTTCTGGTGATTTCCAAGCAGATGACCCCACTGGAGGATGTTGACAAGGACCACAGTGATCCATTTTTCAACTCAATATATATTAAGGATATCTTCAGTTACATGAAGGAGAGAGAGGTGTGTAGGTGGTGAGGGTGAGGGGCAATGATTTCCAGTTCTCATTTTCTCATCACACATCCTTCAAATGCACGTTTAAAGGGGAGGTAATAATGATGATGAAAACAATAATAGCAGCAACTGACATCTACTGGTAGCATACTATGAGTTAAACATTGTGCTAAGGGATTTATAAACATTATCTTGTTTAATTTTCCCAATAACTTCATGATGGTAGGTATTATTATCTCCTTTTCATAGTTGGGGGAAACTGCTCAGTCAACACAAATAGTATGTGGTAGATCTGGGATATGAACTAAAGTCTAATTACCTTGGAGACCATAAACCTACACCTCTAATTGCTGAGGATGTAATCTCAGACACAAAAATTGTCAAGCGGGCTTTTTCTGAGTGACTGCTCTTAGGGATCTTTTCCCTTCTCTATGCAAGTTTCTGGCATCATATGTAAAACCAGACCTTTTATTCCAGCTCTCCAACCTGGTGAAATTTTCTTTCTCCTTTGAAATCTGCCAGTCTCTTTTACCACTAATATTCATCAATTCCAAATTTTCTTCTGTCTCTCAGTGGAACAGATGGGACCAAGGTTATCTACTAACTAGAATTTTAGCAGGCCATGCATAAGAGGAAGGATGAATATCTCATCTTCTCTCTAGAGACACAGCAATAGATTAACTGACTCCAGAGCCTGTACCTTTTCTAGTATACCTTGGAGGAAGCAAGAGATAATTTTACTATACTAAAAGTACGAGCCTTAGCTCAGCAGTATTGGTTTCACTTGGGGGTCTTATGGGAGATTGGGATTGACATATATACACTTATATGTATAAAATCAATAACTAATAAGAACCTGCTGTATAAAAATTAAACAAAATAAAATTCAAAAAAAAGAAAGAAATGCAGAAACCTAGCCAGACCCAGACCTTCTAAATTAGAATGTGAATTTTAAAGATCCCCAAGTATCTTTCACATATGCATGTTAAAGTTTGAGAAGGACTCCTCTACACAGCCTGGTATTGTGCTTTAGACTGAATTGCAAAGAAGGGGCAGAATCTCTTTGGTATTCATCTATAGTCATAGGTGTCTTCCTGCCCATATTCCATATTCTCCTGGGCTCCTCAATATCCACCCTGACACTTAAATATCATGTGTGTCCATTTCCTAAGGATAACTGAAACTTGTCTGGAAAAGGATACTTTGCCCCTATCTGATACCAGCTGAAAATAATGATTTAGAACCCTGAGGAAATTACTTATGTTAGGTTACAATTTTTTTCTGAGATATTAGTTGCAAATATTTTTTCCCAAGTTACAATTTTTGAACTACAAGAAGAGTTTATTTGTTAACACTTCTTTATTCTTGCTGCCAGGAAAAGTTCATACTTAAAAAATACATGACCAGGCAGACTGATATCAACAGTGACATGAGGGCCATTCTCGTGGACTGGTTGGTGGAGGTGCAGGTAAGCCTAACAACTGCTGCCTTAAGGGGCTGCTGTTCTCTTTATCAATTATTCATTCAGCATTGCCAGGTCCCAAACATAGTAAAAATTTACTGGGTCTACAGAGCTGAATAAGCCATGATTCCTGCCCTCAAGGAGCTTATGACCTAGGGGACAAGATAAGACAAGCAGGCAGATAAGAACTATACAAAGTAGGATATACTAAGTACTATAAGAATGTTATTAATAAGACACTCGGAGAACCCAGTGGGAGGAGAGATATTTCTAGAAAAGGCAATGATGGTATGGCAGTTTAATCATTCTCAAAATCCTGTAAAAGTATATCTTGTGATTTGGATAGGGGTTAGTGACAAAGTCTTTCAAGCTATGGATGGGATGGGTAATAGGAAGGACATTGTAGCCCCAAACAGGGCAGATGGCTGTTTGTTGAGGGTTGGATGTTGAGGGAATATTGTTATGAATACTTAATTATCATTTTATACTAACAAATGATAGCCCAGAATAGTACCTGGATGTAGTAGGTGTCAATAAATATTTGTTGAATGAATGGAATTGAAAGGATTGCTGTGGAGTTTGCAAGGAAATATAAGGCATAGTATATGCCCAGCAGAGTCTTACTATATAATTGGGAAGAAAATGTAATATAGTTTAATATCCTTTAAGTACCAGAGTAATGGTTCAGGCTCACTTTGGAGTGACAGACCAGGGAAATGTGGTAGACATGGTATATTTGAACATCAGCAAAGCATGAAAATGTCATCTTATGGAAATGATGCAAAATAGTAAATTAGATAAGAGTAGAATTTGAGTAAATCTTAAATAAGTAAAATTGATCACAAAGATTGCTGATCATTACCAAGCAAGAAAGAGATTTCTAGTAGACTGCCAGTGGCCTTTGTTCTGATCAATATTTCTATAAGTGATGTAGATGAGAACAGAGAAGATCATCTCATCAGATTCACAGATGGCATGAAACTGGGAGTAGGGATAAGAAATAAATGGATAACAGATAAAATATCTCTAGCAGCTGGAATGATGAACTGAATCTTTTTTTAAAAAAACTTTTGTTATTATTTTTATTGCACAAAATTCCCATTTATTATAGCAAAGTAAGAAATTATAATTACTTATGATCCCACAACCTACAAACAATGTTAACATTTGTGTGTGTTTATTATCCCCCGCTTTCTTTTTAACATCTTTATTGGAGTATAATTGCTTTACATTGTTGTGTTAGTTGCTGCTGTATAACAAAGTGAATCAGCTATATGTATACATATATCCCCATATCCCCTCCCTCTTGCGTCTCCCTCCCACCCTCCCTATCCCACCCCTCTAGTTGGTCACAAAGCATCGAGCTGATCTCCCTGTGCGATGCAGCTGCTTCCCACTAGTTATCTGTTTTACATTTGGTAGTGTATATATGTCAATGCCGCTCTCTCACTACGTCTCAGCTTACCCTTCCCCCTCCCCGTGTCCTCAAGTCCATTCTCTATGTCTGTATCTTTATTCCTGTCCTGCCCCTAGGTTCTTCAGAACCATTTCTTTTTAAGATTCCATATATATGTGTTAGCATATGGTATTTGTTTTTCTCTTTTTGTCCTTTGTAACATTTTGGGATTGACTTTTATCACTCACCATAATTCCCTTGAGATCTGTCCAAGTTGTGTGTATCAATAGTTCATTCCTTTTTATTGCTGAGTAGTATTCCATGGTATGGATGTACCAAGGTTTGTTTAACCCTTCACCCATTGAAGGCCATTTGGGTTGTTTCCAGTTTCTGAGACTGTGAAAAGAACATCTATAAACATTAATTTACAGGGTTTTATGTGAGTATAAGTTTTCATTCCTAACATCAATACCCAGGAGTGGGATTGCTGTGTCATATGATAAATGTATGTTTAACGTAATGAGAAAGTGCTACAGAGTGACCGTATCATCTTGCACTCTCACCTGCAATGTTTGAGAGTTCTAGTTGCTCTGCATTCCTGGTCAGCACTGGGTTTGTTTTTTTTTTTTAAACTTTAGCCATATAGATGTGTAGAGGAATCTCACCATAGTTCTAATTTGCATTTGCCAATGATGTTGAACATCATACTTGTCATCTGTATATCCTCTTTGATGAAGTGTCTGTGTCTTTTTCCCAGTTTTAAATTGGGTAGTTTATTTTCTTTGTGTCAAGTTATGAGAGTTCTTTACATGTTCTGGATACAAATCCTTTGTTGGATGTGTGATTTACAAATATATCCTACCAGTCTGTAGTCTTTTGATTCTATTATCTGTGTCTTTCACAGAGCAAAAATTTCTAATTTTGATAGTCCAGTTTTTCAATGTTTTCTTTATGGATTGCAATTTTTGTGTCATGTCTAAGAACTCTGCTTAAACCTAGGTCATGAATATTTTCTCCCATATTTTATCTAAAAGTTTTATAGCTTTAACATTAAATCTATAATCCATTTTGAGTTAATTTTTGTATAAGGTATACAGGTTTTGAAGTCAAGTTTCATTGTTTTGCATATGGATGTCTAATTGTTCTAATACCATTTGTGGAAAAATATACTTTCTCCACTAAATTGCTTTTGCACCTTTGCCAAAAATCTGTTTGCCTTATTTGTATGGGTCTATTTCTATACTTATTTTTATATGCTGTTTCATTGATCTGTGTCTATCCCTTTGCCAATATCGCAGCCTTTATTTCTATAGTTTTATAGTAAGTCTTAAAACAAGGTAACATGATTCTTCCAACTCTATTCTGTCTTTTTTTTTCAAAATTGTTTTAGCTATTCTAGTGTCTTAGCCTTTCTAGACAAATTTTAGAATCAGTTTGTCTATATCTACTAAAAAATCCTGCTGAGGGTTTGATTGGAATTGAATTACATCTTGTGCAGAAAAGAGTTAACATAACAGGCATGATGCTGCTAGCCTTAGAAAGGCCTGTTTGCAAGATTGCCCTTTGGCTGGCATCTGGGAACTTGATTGGTAAGCAGTTCCCTACACTGCTGTAAAATTCTCCCCTAATGATAACTGTGCCTAAACTCTTTGTGCAAACAATATGGTTTATTCTGAACACCTGCTTTCCTTCTGCGAGTCTGGAATTTTGGTCCATGTTAGGCAGAGTGTTTATGTGACCAGCTCCCAGTAAAATGTTAGGCACTGAGTCATTAATGAGCTTCCCTGTTACACAACACTTTACACGTATTGTTCCATCTTATTGCTGGAGGAATTAACTGCATCCTGAGAGACTCTGCGGGAATAGGGCTCTTGGAAGCTGGCTTCTGGTTTTCACCAATTTTTGCCCATGCTCCTTTTCTCTTTGCTTTGTATATTTTGCTATAATAAATCATAGCCATGAGTGTGACTATGTGCTGAGTCCTGTGAGTCATCCTAGGAATCATTGTACCTGGGGGTGGCCTTGGGGACCCCCAATACACATCTATAGGTGAATTTGAATAGAATCAACACTTTTTTCTATGTTGAATCTTCCAACCCATGAACCATGAATGTAGTATGTCTCTCACGTATTTAGATTTTCTTTGATTTTAAAAAAAAAAAAAATACAGATCCTGTACATGTTTTGTTAGATTTATACCAAAATATTTTCTTTTTTTGTAGCTATTGTAAATGGTATTTAAAAAAATTTTTGGTTTCCATTTGTACAGTGCCAATATGAAATATTGATATTTGTGTGTTGACCTTGTATTCTATGATCTTGCTAAAACTCACTTATTAATTCTTAGGAGTTCTTTTTTTGGTAGATTTCTTGAAGTTATCTACATAGACAATTATGTCATTTGCAAATGGAGACAGTTTGACCCCTTTCCAGTCTGTATACTTTTAGCTTCATTTTTGTGTTTTATTGCACTGTGCAGGACTTCATTATGATGTTGATAGGATCAGTAAGAGTGGACAGCCTTGCCTTGTCCCTGATCTTTGGAATAAAGCAGTTAATCTTTCACCATTAGTATGATCTTAACTGTAGAGTTTTTGTCGCTACCTTTGATCAGGTTGAGAAATTTACTTTCCATTCTTAGTTTGGTGATATATATTTATCATGACAATGTTAAATTTGTCAAATGCTTTTTTCCTGCATCTATTGATAAGTTTTTTTTTTTTGGCTTTAGCCTATTGATGTGGTGGATTACATTGATTTTTAAATACTGAAGCAGGCTCATATTCCTGGGATAAACTCCACTCGTTCTGGCATATTATCCTTATATATTGCAAATCTTATTTGCTAATATTTTGTTGAGGATTTTTGTGTCTATATTTATGATGGATATTGGTCTGTAGTGTTCTTTTTTAAAATATTTTTGTACTATCTTTTTCTGGTTTTGGTATGAGAATGATAGTGGCTTTTTAATATAATTTGGGAAAACAGGGACACCTGCTGCACCGTCCTCCTCCCGGGGGGCGCCTTCTCCTTCCAGTACGACTGTCCACTCCATTTCACTGGCTGGTTCTCTGAACTAGCCGTGTGGCTGACAGGGTCTTGGTACTCTGGCCTGGTGTCAGGCCTGAGCCTCTGAGGTGGAAGAGCCGAGTTCAGGACACTGGACCACCAGAGACCTCCTGGCCCCACATAATATCAGTCGGCGAGAGCTCTCCCAGAGATCTCTGTTTCAAAGCTTGTGCCACCCAATGGCCAGCAAGCTCCAGTACTGGACGCCCCATGCCAAACAACTAGCAAGACAGGAACACAACCCCACCCATTAGCAGAGAGGCTGCCGAAAATCATACTAAGTTCACAGACACACCAAAACACACCACTAGACATGGCCCAGCCCACCAGAAAGACAAGATCCAGCCTCATCCACCAGAACACAGGCACCAGTTCCCTCCACCGGGAAGCCTACACAACCCACTGAAACAACCTTAGCCACTGGGGGCAGACACCAAAAACAATGGGAACTACGAACCTGCAGCCTGCAAAAAGGAGACCCCAAACACAATAAGTTAAACAAAATGAGAAGACAGAGAAATATGCAGCAGATGAAGGAGCAAGGTAAAAACCCACCAGACCAAACAAATGAAGAGGAAATAGGCAGTCTACCTGAAAAAGAATTCAGAGTAATGATGGTAAAGATGATCTAAAATCTTGGAAATAGAATGGAGAAAATACAAGAAACATTTAACAAGCACCTAGAAGAACTAAAGAGCAAACAATGATGAACAACAAAATAAATGAAAGTAAAAATCCTCTAGAAGGAATCAATAGCAGAATAACTGAGGCAGAAGAACGGATAAGTGACCTGGAAGATAAAATAGAGGAAATAACTACAGCAGAGCAGAATAAAGAAAAAAGAATGAAAAGAATTGAGGACAGTCTCAGAGACCTCTGGGACAACATTAGATGCACCAACATTTGAATTTTAGGGGTCCCAGAAGAAGAAGAGAAAAAAGAAAGGGACTGAGAAAATATTTGAAGAGATTATAGTTGAAAACTTCCCTAACATGGGAAAAGAAATAGTCAGTCACGTCTAGGAAGCGCAGAGAGTCCCATACAGGATAAATCCAAGGAGAGACATGCCAAGACGCATATTAATAAAACTATCAAAAATTAAATACAAAATAAAAATATTAAAAGCAGCAAGGGAAAAGCAAAAAATAATATACAAGGGAATCCCCATAAGGTTAACAGCTGATCTTTCAGCAGAAACTCTGCAAGCCAGAAAGGAGTGGCAGGACATATTTAAAGTGATGAAAGGGAAAAACCTACAACCAAGATTACTCTACCCAGCAAGGATCTCATTCAGATTCGACAGAGAAATTAAAACCTTTACAGACAAGCAAAAGCTAAGAGAATTCAGCACCACCAAACCAGCTTTACAACAAATGCTAAAGGAACTTCTTTAGGCAGGAAACACAAGAGAAGGAAAAGACCTACAATAACAAACCTGAAATAATTAAGAAAATGGTAATAGGAACATACATATTGATAACTACCTTAAAGGTAAATGGATTAAATGCTCCAACCAAAAGACATAGACTGGCTGAATGGATACAAAAACAAGACCCATATGTAGGCTGTCTACAAGAGACCCACTTCAGACCTAGGGATAGATACAGACTGAAAGTGAGGGGATGGAAAAAGATATTCCATGCAACTGGAAATCAAAAGAAAGCTGGAGCAGCAATTCTCATATCAGACAAAATAGACTTTAAAACAAAGACTATTACAAGAGACAAAGAAGGACACTACATAATGATCAAGGGATCAATCCAAGAAGAAGAATTGTAAATATTTATGCACCCAGCATAGGAGCACCTCAATACATAAGGCAAATGCTAACAGCCATAAAAGGGGAAATCGACAGTAACAAAATGATAGTAGGGGACGTTAACACCCCAGTTTCACCAGTGGACAGATCATCCAAAATGAAAATAAATAAGGAAACACAAGCTTTAAATTATACACTAAAGAAGATGGACTTAATTGATATTTATAGGACATTCCATCCAAAAACAACAGAATACTCTTTCTTCTCAGGTGCTCATGGAACATTCTCCAGGTTAGATCCAAACTATACAATGGTGGAGAGACAGTCTATTCAACAAATGGTGCTGGGAAAACTGGACAGCTACATGTGAAGGAATAAAATTAGAACACTCCCTAACACGGTATACAAAAATAAACTCAAAAGGTATTAAAGACCTAAATGTAAGGCCAGACACTATAAAACTCTTAATGGAAAACATAGGCAGAACACTCTATGACATAAATCACAGCAAGATCCTTTATGACCCACCCCCTAGAGAAATGGAAATAAAAACAAAAATAAACAAATGGGACCTAATGAAACTTAAAAGCTTTTGAACAGCAAAAGAAATCATAAAGAAGACGAAAAGACAACCCTCAGAATGGGAGAAAATATTTGCGAATGAAGCAACTGACAAAGGATTAATCTCCAAAATATACAAGCAACTCATGCAGCTCAATATCAAAAAAACGAACAACCCAATCCAAAAATGAGCAGAAGACCTAAATAGACATTTCTCCAAAGAAGTTATACAGTTTGTGAGCAAACACATGAAAGAATGCTCAACATCACTAATCATTAGAGAAATACAAATCAAAACTACAGTGAAGTATCACCTCACACCGGTAAGAATGGCCATCATCAAAAAATCTACAAACAATAAATGCTGGAGAGGGTGTGGAGAAAAGGGAACCCTCTTGCAGTGTTGGTGGGAATGTAAATTGATACAGCCACTATGGAGAACAGTATGCAGGTTCCATAAAAAACTAAAAATAGAACTCCGTATGACCCAGCAATCCCACTACTGGGCATATACCCTGAGGAGACCATAATTCAAAAAGAGTCAGCCATAAAAAGAAACGAAATTGAGTTATTTGTAGTGAGGTGGATGGACCTAGAGTCTGTCATACAGAGTGAAGTAAGTCAGAAAGAGAAAAACAAATACTGTATGCTAACACATATATATGGAATCTAAGGGGAAAAAAAAAGTCATGAAGAACCTAGGGGTAAGACAGGAATAAAGACACAGACCTACTAGAGAATGGACTTGAGGATAGGGGGAGGGGGAAGGGTAAGATGTGACAAAGTGAGAGAGTGGCATGGACATACATACACTACCAAACGTAAAATAGATAGCTAGTGGGAGGCAGCCACATAGCACAGGGAGATCAGCTCGGTGGTTTGTGACCACCTAGAGGGGTGGGATAGGGAGGGCGGGAGGGAGGGAGATGTGAGAGGGAAGAGATATGGGAACATATGTATATGTATGGCTGATTCACTTTGTTGTAAAGCAGAAACTGACACACCATTGTAAAGCAATTATACTCCAATAAAGATGTTAAAAAAAAAAGTCATGTACCACAATGTTCATTGCAGCTCTATTTACAATACCCAGGACGTGGAAGCAACCTAAGTGTCCACTGACAGATGAATGGATAAAGAAGTTGTGGCACTTATATACAGTGGAATATTACTCAGCCTTAAAAAGAAATGAAATTGAGTTGTTTGTAGTGAGATGGATGGACCTAGAGTCTGTCTTACAGAGTGAAGTAAGTCAGAAAGAAAAAAACAAATACCATATGCTAAAACATATATATGGAATCTAAAAAAAAAAAAAGATTCTGAAGAACCTAGGGACAGGACAGGAATAAAGATGCAGCCGTAGAGAATGGACTTGAGGACATGGGGAGCGGGAAGGGTAAGCTGGGATGCAGTGAGAGAATAGCATTGACATATATACACTACCAAATGTAAAATAGATAGCTAGTGGGAAGCAGCTGCATTCCAGAGGGAGATCAGCTTGGTGCTTTGTGATAACCTAGAGGGGTGGGATAGGGAGATTGGTAGGTTGATGTAAGAGGGAGGGGATATGAGGATATATATGTATTCATATAGCTGATTCACTTTGTTATACAGCAGAAAGTAACACAACATTGTAAAGCAATTATACTCCCATAAAGATGTTAAAAATATAATTTGGGAAGTATTCCCTTCTCTTCTCTTTTCTGGAAGAGATGTGTAGAATTGATGTTATTTATTTAAATGTTTGGTAGAATTTGCAAGTGAATCCATCTGGGCCTGAAGTTTTTTCTTTTCTCTGAAGAATTTTATCTAAGAATATAATTTCTTTAATAGTTATTAGATTATTCAAGTTATCTATTCATGTCAGACGACATTTGGAAGTTTGTGGTTTTCAAAGAATTGGTCCTTTCATTTAAGTTGTTGTATATATGTTTATAGCATTTCCTCATTATGCTGTCTTTCATTCTTGATATTTGGTAATCTGTGTCTTCTCTCTGTTTGTTTATCAGTCTTTCTAGGAGTTTATCATTTTTATTGATATTTGCAAAGAACCAGGTTTTCCTTTCATTTGTTTTCTCTGTTTTTCTGTTTTTAGTTTTATTGATATCTACTCTAATTTTTATCATTTCCTTTTTCTTGCTTTGGGCTTAATTTGCTCTTCTTTTCATAGTTTGAGGTGGAAGATTAGATTATTGACTTCAGACTTTTCTTCTTTCCTTTTTAAAAAAATTTTTTTAGTTTTTTTTATTTTTTCACACACACACACACACTGTATTTTATTTTTACAAGAGATAAATAAACTGACACCAAGCATTATAAATGGATGACCACAACAAAAGCAACAATGATTGCAATTACCAAACACGAAACACACTCATACTATGTCATATTATTGACATTCAGTCCAGTAATCCTCCACTGTAAGAGCTCCTTTACTTTGCAGTGCAAATTGATTTGTATATTTTTTGCCCCTGAGTCCTTGTGGAATTTTTTTTTTATTCAAACAGAAAGTCACAAAAATTATAATCATCCTCATCAGTTCACTCAGTCCCATGTAATTAATTTTTTTTTCATCTTCATCTTTTGTTAGCACTTTTATGAATTCATCAGTTTTCCATTAGAGTTCTGAAAATGCTTATTCATTCAGTTCAGCAGTATAGTCAGTTACCAGAAACCTGTACTTGTCAGAGTCTTTTCCATGAATTCCTTGAAGATGAAACCCTTTTATAGGAACATTTTTGCAAAAGCATCAGAGTACACCCAGAACTGTCTGTAAATGACAAATGACTTAAAAATGACCACGGTTAAAGATTTGATGAAAGTTCATAATAATGGAATTGACAAGGAAATTTAGTTATTTCTGAGATATACATTTTAAAGTAATAACTAGAATTATGACTTATAACATTGTACCAGAACATATAAGATTTTTAGAAATTTCATGTAATGTCTGAAACATTTATATTAACATATTTCCATACAAATAACCCAAAGAAAGTTTAGTATTAGTTGTTTTTTTTGTTGGCTTGTTTGATTTTTTATAGTGCAAGTTCTTATTAGTCATCAATTGTATACAATCAGTATACACATGTACACAATCAGTATACACATGTCAATCCCAATCGCCCAATTCAGCACTCCACCATCCCCAACCCACCGCGGTTTTCCCCCCTTGGTGTCCATACGTTTGTTCTCTACATCTGTGTCTCAAGTTCTGACCTGCAAACCGGTTCATCTGTACCATTTTTCTAGGCTCCCCATACATGCGTTAATATATATTTGTTTTTCTCTTTCTGACTTCACTCTGTATGACAGTCTCTAGATCCATCCACGTTTCAACAAATGACTCAATTTCATTCCTTTTTATGGCTGAGTAATATTCCATTGTATATGTGTACCACAACTTCTTTATCCATTCATCTGTCAATGGGCATTTAGGTTGCTTCCGTGACCTGGCTATTGTAAATAGTGCTGCAATGAACATTGGGGTGCATGTGTCTTTTTGAATTATGGTTTTCTCTGGGTATATGCCCAGTAGTGGGATTGCTGGATCATATGGTAATTCTATTTTTAGTTGTTTAAGGACCCTCCATACTGTTCTCCATAGTGGCTGTATCAATTTACATTCCCACCAACAGTGCAAGAGGGTTCCCTTTTCTCCACACCCTCTCCAGCATTTGTTGTTTGTAGATTTTCTGATGATGCCCATTCTAACTGGTGTGAGGTGATACCTCAGGGTAGTTTTGATTTGCGTTCCTCTAATAATTAGTGATGTTGAGCAGCTTTTCATGTGCTTCTTGGCCATCTGTATGTCTTCTTTGGAGAAATGTCTATTTAGGTCTTCTGCCCATTTTTGGATTGGGTTGTTTGTTTCTTTAATGTTGAGCTGCATGAGCTGTTTATATAGTTTGGAGATTAATCCTTTGTCCGTTGATTCATTTGCAAATATTTTCTCCCATTCTGAGGGTTGTCTTTTCGTCTTGTTTATGGTTTCCTTTGCTGTGCAAAAGCTTTGAAGTTTCATTCGGTCCCATTGGTTTATTTTTGTTTTTATTTCCATTACTCTAGGAGGTGGATCAAAAAAGATCTTGCTGTGATTTATGTCAAAGAGTGTTCTTCCTATGTTTTCCTCTAAGAGTTTTATAGTGTCTGGTCTTACATTTAGGTCTCGAATCCGTTTTGAGTTTATTTTTGTGTATGGTGTTAGGGAGTGTCCTAATTTCATTCTTTTACATGTAGCTGTCCAGTTTTCCCAGCACGACCTATTGAAGAGACTGTCATTTCTCCATTGTATATCTTTGCCTCCTTTGTCATAGATTAGTTGACCATACGAGCGTAGGTCAATCTCTGGGCTTTCTATCTTGTTCCGTTGATCTATGTTTCTGTTTTTGTGCCAGTACTATATTGTCTTGATTACTGTAGCTTTGTAGTATAGTCATATAGTCTGAAGTCAGGGTGTCTGATTCCTCCAGCTCCGTTTTTTTCCCTCAAGACTGCTTTGGCTATTAGGGGTCTTTTGTGTCTCCATACAAATTTTAAAATGATTTGTTCTAGTTCCGTAAAAAATGCCATTGGTAATTTGATAACGATTACATTGAATCTGTAGTTTGCTTTGGGGAGTATAGTCATTTTCACAATATTGATTCTTCCAATCCAAGAACATAGTATATCTCTCCATTGGTTGATACCATCTTTAATTTCTTTCATCAGTGTCTTATAGTTTTCTGCATACAGGTCTTTTGTCTCCCTAGGTAGGTTTATTCCTAGGTATTTTATTCGTTTTGTTGCAATGGTAAATGGGAGTGTTTCCATAATTTCTGTTTCAGATTTTTCATCATTAGTGTATAGGAATGCAAGAGATTTCTGTGCATTAATTTTGTATCCTGCAACTTTACCAAATTCATTGATTAGCTCTAGTAGTTTTCTGGTGGCAGTTTTAGGATTCTCTATGTATAGTATCATGTCATCTGCAAACAGTGACAGTTTTACTTCTTCCTTTCCAATTTGTATTCCTTTTATTTCTTTTTCTTCTCTGATTGCCGTGGCTAGGACTTCCAAAACTATGTTGAATAATAGTGGTGAGAGTGGACATCCTTGTCTCATTCCTGATCTTAGGGGAAATGCTTTCAGTTTTTCACCACTGAGAATGATGTTTGCTGTTGGTTTGTCGTATATGGCCTTTATTATGTTGAGGCAGGTTCCCTCTATGCCCACTTTCTGGAGAGTTTTTATCATAAATGGGTGTTGAATTTTGTCAAAAGCTTTTTCTGCATCTATTGAGATGATCATATGCTTTTTATTCTTCAGTTTGTTAATATGGTGTATTACATAGATTGATTTGCATATATTGAAGAACCCTTGCATCCCTGGGATAAATCCCACTTGATCGTGGTGTATGATCCTTTTAATGTGTTGTTGGATTCTGTTTGCTAGTATTTTGTCGAGGATTTTTGCATCTATATTCATCAGTGATATTGGTCTGTAATTTTCTTTTTTTGTAGTGTCTTTGTCTGGTTTTGGTATCAGGGTGATGGTGGCCTCATAGAATGAGTTTGGGAGTCTTCCTTCTTCTGCAATTTTTTGGAAGAGTTTGAGAAGGATGGGTGTTAGCTCTTCTCTAAATGTTTGATAGAATTCACCTGTGGAGCCATGTGGTCCTGGACTTTTGTTTTTTGGAAGATTTTTAATCTTTACTGTCTTCACATTACTTGTGATTGGTCTGTTCATATTTTCTGTTTCTTCCTGGTTCAGTCTTGGAAGGTTATACCTTTCTAAGAATTTGTCCATTTCTTCCAGGTTGTCATTTTATTGGCATAGAGTTGCTTGTAGTAGTCTCTTAGGATGCTATGTATTTCTGCGGTGTCTGTTGTATCTTCTCCTTTTTCATTTCTAGTTTTATTGATTTGCCTCCTCTCCCTCTTTTTCTTGATGAGTCTGGCTAATGGTTTATCAATTTTGTTTATCTTCTCAAAGAACCAGCTTTTAGTTTTATTGACCTTTGCTATTGTTTTCTTTGTTTCTATTTCATTTATTTCTACTCTGATCATTATGATTTCTTTCCTTCTGCTAAGTTTGGGTTTTGTTAGTTTCTTCTTTCTCTAGTTCCTTTAGGTGTAAGGTTAGATTGGTTGTTTTGAGATTTTTCTTGTTTCTTGAGGTAGGCTTGTATAGCTATAAACTTCCCTCTTAGAACTGCTTTTGCTGCATCCCATAGGTTTTGGATCATTGTGTTTTCATTGTCATTTGTCTCTAGGTTTTTTTTGTTTTCCTCTTTGATTTCTTTAGTGATCTCTTGGTTATTTAGTAACGTATTGTTTAGCCTCCATGTATTTGTGTTTTTTACCTTTTTTTCCCTGTAATTCATTTCTAATCTCATAGCGTCGTGGTCAGAAAAGATGCTTGATATGATTTCAATTTTCTTAAATTTACTGTGGCTTGATTTGTGACCCAAGATGTGATCTATCCTGGAGAATGTTCCATGAGCACTTGAGAAGAAAGTGTATTTTGTTGTTTTTGGATGGAATGTCTTATAAATATCAGTTAAATCCATCTTCTTTAATGTGTCATTTAAAGCTTGTGTTGCCTTATTTATTTTCAGTTTGGATGATCTGTCCATTGGTGAAAGTGGGGTGTTAAAGTCCCCTACTATGATTGTGTTACTGTCGATTTCCCCTTTTTTGGCTGTTAGCATTTGCCTTATGTATTGAGGTGCTCCTATGTTGGGTGCATATATATTTATAATTGTTTTATCTTCTTCTTGGTTTGATCCCTTGATGATTATGTAGTGTCCTTCCTTGTCTCTTGTAACATTCTTTATTTTAAAGTCTATTTTATCCGATATGAGTATAGCTACTCCAACTTTCTTTTGATTTCCATTTGCATGGAATATCTTTTTCCATCCCCTCACTCTCAGTCTGTATGTGTCCCTGGGTCTGAAGTGGGTCTCTTGTAGACAGCCTATATATGGGTCTTGTTTTTGGATCCATTCAGCCAGTCTCTGTCTTTTGGTTGCAGCATTTAATCCATTCACGTTTAAGGTAATTATTGATATGTATGTTCCTGTGAACATTTTCTTAATTGTTTTGGGTTTGTTTTTGTAGGTCCTTTTCTTCTCTCGTGTTTCCCACTTTGAGCAGTTCCTTTAGCATTTGTTGTAGAGCTGGTTTGTTGGTGCTGAATTCTCTTAGCTTTTGCTTGTCTGTAAAGCTTTTGATTTCTCCATCGAATCTGAATGAGATCCTTGCCAGGTAGGGTAATGTTGCTTGTAGGTTCTTCCCTTTCATCACTTTAAGTATATCATGCCACTCCCTTCTGGCTTGTAGAGTTTCTGCTGAGCAATCAGCTGTTAACCTTATGGGGGTTCCCTTGTATGTTATTTGTCATTTTTCCCTTGCTGCTTTCAATAATTTTTCTTTTCCTTTAATTTTTGCCAATTTGATTACTATGTGTCTCGGCGTGTTTCTCCTTGGGTTTATCCTGTATGGGACTTGCTGTGCTTCCTGAACTTGGGTGGCTATTTCCTTTCCCATGTTAGGCAAGTTTTCGACTATAATCTCTTCAAATATTTTCTCGGGTCCTTTCTCTCTCTCTTCTCCTTCTGGGACCCCTATAATGTGAATGTTGTTGCGTTTAATGTTGTCCCAGAGGTCTCTTAGGCTGTCTTCATTTCTTTTCATTCTTTTTTCTTTATTCTGTTCCACAGCAGTGAATTCCACCATTCTATCTTCCAGGTCACTTATCCTTTCTTCTGCCTCAGTTATTCTGCTATTGATTCCTTCTAGTGTAGTTTTCATTTCAGTTATTGTATTCTTTTTCTCTGTTTGTTTGTTCTTTAATTCTCCTAGGTCTTTGTTAAACATTTCTTGCATCTTCTTGATCTTTGCCTCCATTATTTTTCCAAGGTCCTGGATCATCTTCACTATCATTATTCTGAATTCTTTTTCTGGAAGGTTGCCTATCTCCCCTTCATTTTGTTGTTTTTCTGGGATTTTATCTTGTTCCTTCATCTGGTACATAGCTCTCTGCCTTTTCATCTTGTCTCTCTTTCTGTGAATGTGGTTTTTGTTCCAGAGGCTGCAGGATTGTAGTTCTTCTTTCTTCTGCTGTCTGCCCTCTGGTGGATGAGCCTTCTTTTCTAATATAAGCATTTAATGCTATAAATTTCTCCCTAAGCACTGCTTTAACAACTTGAATTATTTAGAAGTGTGTTGTTTAATTTCTAACTGTTTGGAGGTTTCACTATTATTTTTCTGTTATTGATTTCTAGTTTAATTCCACTGTGGTCAAAGAAAACACTTTGTATGATTTTAATTCTTTAAAAAATTTTTAGGTTTATCACCTAGGATATGGTCTGTCTTGGTGACATGTTCACTTGAGAAGAATGTGTATTCTGCTGCTGTTGGATGGAGTGAGTGTTCTATAAAATGTCAGATTCAGTTGGTTCATGTTGTTGTTAATTTCCTTATTATTTTTGTTGATTTTCTGTGCACTAATTCTGTTACTGAGAGAAGAGTACTGAAGTTTTCAAGTATAATTATGAATTTTTCTATTTCTCTTTTCAATTTTGTCATTTTTTTGCTTTGTGTATTTTGAAAATCTGTTGTTAGGAGCATATACATTTAGGATTGTCATGTCTTCTTCATAGTGCTTTGTGACTTGCTTTTTTTCTCATGTAACAATGCTCATGTAATTGCAAATATCTTTCCAGTTAAATTGACATATTTCTACATCAGTTTTGTCAACTGTATAGTTTTCTGTTCTTCAACTGTCATTATTTATCCACCCTCCTATTAATGGACATTTAGCTTATTTCCAGATTTTGCTCTTAGAATAATAACCCTGTTGTGAACATGCAGACATTTGCATTTGTCATAATTGTACTCATGTTTTTCTGGAATAAATTACTAGAAATAGAAGTATTAGATCAAAACAATGCATATTTAAAATTTTTGTGTGTATAGGCAGCTATGCTTCTGAAGTGTCATGCCCATTTGTACTTTTACCAGAACTGAATGAAAGTGATTCTTTTCTTATAATCTTAGCAACATAGGATGTTGTATTTTTTGCATTCTGTTAAGTGAAAGTTTTTAATGTATTATTTTGGTTTGATGTACAGGAACATTGGCATTTTAAGTAGTCAGGTCTATCAGTTATTTCTTTTATGATTTTAAGATTTGTTTCTTCCTTAGAAAAGCCTTCTTCAGTCATAATTATATAAATATTTCTCTGAATTTTTTCTAGAACATTTATAGTTTCATGTTCACATTTAAATCTTTATCTGGAATTTATTTTGGTTTTGGTGTCAGCATTTATACACCTTTCCCCCATGATTACCTGGTTATTCTAATACCGTTTATTGTCTTTCATTATCCACTGGTTTGAAATGACATCTTTAATTACATATACTTGGATTTGTTTATGGTCTTTTCTATTCTTTCGTATGTTTGTCTATTCTAAAATCAGTAGTATGCCATTTTTATTATTATAGCTTTTAATACATTTATTGCCTCTTTACTAATCTTTTACAAAATATTCATGGTTGTTCTTACACATTAATTGTTCCAGGTGAGATGTAGAATAATTTTGTCAAGTTTTCAAAAATAGCCTGTTGTGATTAATTCAGGGAGAATTCACAGATTTCACAATATTGAACTTTACAAGCCAGTTATGTTGTGTCTATTTCATTAGCAGGTCTTCTTTTACAATTTTAAGTTTTAAAAGATTCTCTTCATATCAGTCTCACTGACTTAAAAATGTTTTTCTTGGGTATTGATGAATTTTTTTTAATGTTATGAGTGTTATCCTTTTTCCTTTAATTTTAAAATCTATTGCTAGTATATTAGGAAAGAAATTGATTTTTTCTGTATTTATTTTGTATTCATCTACTTTGTTGAACTTAGTCGTGGTTTATTTAATGTACTCTTGGATTTAGTGTGCTTATACTTTATTTAGAGTTTTTGCTTCTATAATCACAAATAAGATTATAAGTTTTTAGTGAAAAGGATGCTGCCTTTATTAAGTTGGTACCAGGATTACTCTAGCTTATTAATTAATTAATAAGGGAAGTTAATTAGGGAGATTTTCCTATAGTATTAAGTTTAACACAGGAGTTATATTTTCCTAGAAGAACTTGCCCATGAACCCATTGAGGCATGATGCCATTTGTGTGTCATTCTTTGATAAATTTTCTAACAACATTGATGGTTATTGGCCTACTAAGGTTTTATTACTCTTCTTTAGTCATTTTTGTAGTTTATATTTTCCTTAAAATTCGTCCATTTCATGGATATTTGCACAGTTATTATTATAGATTGTACATGGTATTCTTTTATAATCCTTTGTAATTATTTCTTTTCTCATTCAAAATGTTGTGTGTGATGTGTTATCTCTCTCCCATGTGCTTGCATGCATGTATACACTCTTTTCCTCAATTTTCCTGATAAAAGATTCATTCAGTCCTCTGGTCAAAGAACCAGCTCATGGGTAAATGTATAACTTTTTCTTTTTAATAAAATTCATTAAATCTTCTTTCATTTTTAAAATTTTATTCTTATTTTATTGAGGTTTATTTTTCCCTAGCTTCTTATAATGGATGCTTAGTCTATGTTAATTTTTTCTGACTTCATAATAAAAGCTCCAAAACTATACATTTTCTTCTAAGTAACAGTTCTGACTACATCCCATTAGTTTTGAAAGATAGTGTTGTAGCTATCTTTTTATCCCCTCAATAATCTGCAATTACAATTTTTATTTTCCCTTTGACCCAGGTTTTGTTTTTTTCTTTAGGAATAATGCTTACCATTTTTTTCAGATGCCTTGCTTTTCTGTAGTTCGTTTGGTTTATCCTTTTATTGCCCATTTCTAGGTTTATTGTATTGCCTATTGAGAATGTGACCTGAATGATAATTTCTGCTTTTCTTAGGTTAATGAGATTTTCTTCACAGCTTCAGATATAATGGGTTTTTGTAAAGAATTCACTGATATTTGAAGAACATATGTATTCTCCTTAGGGTACAAAGATCATTATATCAATTAATTTTGGCTTAATTATTATATAATTTGTACACTAATTTCTTTTTTCTGCTTAACTTATCAAAATCTAAGAGCAATGTGGTAACCACCCATAATCATTGTTTAGTTAATTTCTCCTGGCATTTCTTCACCCCCTCTATCTCACCTTAACCACTCTGTCCCATACAGTTTTTTTAAACTACAAAATTAATACATGTTTATAATATGTGTGTATGTATTCATATATATTTGTGTGTGTGTATGTACAAAAAAACAACCCTTTTACTCTATTCTTATTTCTCAGAGATACCTATAGTTTATTTTTTTTTAATATTTATTTATTTATTTGGCTGCACCGGGTCTTAGTTGCGGCACGTGGGACCTAGTTCCCTGACCAGAGATCAAACCTGGGCCCCCTGCAGTGGGAGCATGGAGTTTAGCCACTGGACCACCAGGGAAGTCCCATAACTATAGTTTAGAGTGTATCTTTCCAGATCTTTTTTGTGTGTCTTATCACTTTTATTAAGTTTTTGACTATCCTTTCTTTAAAAATCTTAAATTATATGAATAATACATGAATGCATATACATATATGATATATGCACATATAAAAATACAGCTTTTTACTGAGTGTGGGTTTTTTGGTATTTTTTGTTGTATGAATAGGTCATGCTGTACACGTTGCTCTGCAACTTGTTGTTTTCTCTTAAGAATAAGTCTTACTAATCTTCCCATATAAGTATAGATCTACCTCATTGTTTTAAACTGCTACATAATATTCTACCATATGGATATAGTTGTTACTTAGCTAATCAACCCCTTTGGTGGACCTGATCTATTAATTGCCCCTCAAGAAAGATGAGATAATCAGCATACTTTTAGTTTATTTCTTCTTCTATTTTTAGTCAAAACAATCTAGATTTTTAAATCCAGATTATTGTTGTTTAATATATTACCTTCCCTATAAATAATTATTTTTTACACATCTAGATGTATGTCTGTTTTCCTTAATTTTATCTGGTATATTGTGGGTCCTTGCAGTCTAAAGGTTCAGTCTTTGGCTCAGAGAAAATTTTATTTATTATTTCTCTTCTACCTTTTCTCTCATTTTGATTCTGTGTGTGTGTGTGTGTGTGTGTGTGTGTGTGTGTGTGTGTGTATCTCCAGAATCTATTCTCCTTGGGTCTCAAATTTTCATTCATTATCTTCAACTTTCTTTTACGTCTCAGTTCTGGGAGAATTTCTTAAGGTGGCCTTTGAATCATTGATTTAGTTTTTGTCATAATCTAATATACTGTTCACTGCCTCTATTGCATTTTATTAAAGGAACTGCTTTTTCATTAGAAATCAGTCTTTCTAGATCCTGGAGTGTTCTCTTTTCATAGATTCAGTGTCCTCTTAGATCTTGTTGAGAGTATACTTTTAAAAAGTTTATTCTAGTTCTTTGGAGTGAAAAGGTTTCGTATGTAGACACTTGCTCTGGTTCCTCAGAGCATTTCTCCTTGAAAAATTACTTGTTCTTCTTCATGTATCTGGTAAATTTTCTCTGTTTATTCATCTTTGTAGAAGATAGTCTTTGAGTATTTGAATTTGGGATGAATTTTGTCATATTTACCTCCTAGTTCAAGATTAAGAGTAATCTTTATATTTCTATAGTTTTGATTGATTTATCACTTCCCTTTTGTTTCTTCTTATCCATTTCCAGGTATGGAAAAGAGTTGTTTTTGAAGAATTGGAAGGATATGCTAGCCAAAGGCAGCCATGAGGGAGAGAACCTTGCTACTGTGCTAAAGGCTTCTTGTCCTCATTTGGTGTAGCTGCTTGGAATTACCCAGAGCACTGCCACTCTTTTCTACTTGGCACAAAGTTAGGCTCCTCATGTGGAGCCTGATGCTGAGGGGTCAAAAAACCCATATCGTGTGAAGAATAGTTAGAGGAAGTCAAGTTATTTGGTCTAGAATGAAAATGGATAGGAAACATAATAACTGTCCTCAGTAGCTGAGGGGCTGTCACAAGCAGGATTAGACTTGTTCCATGTAGTCCCAAGTGGTAGAATTATGTTAGAAGAGTGTTGTCTCACATTCAAGGAAGGAGGATTGCTGTAACTGACACAGCTGCTCATTTAAATATTTGTTGACTCCAAATTTCAGCCATTCATTCAGATATTACCTACACTTTTTGATGTTACCATTTGCTAACAGTGTGCTGCATGGTTGGCCAGGTGCCTATGTGAGGTGCTGTAAGGAGGCTATACAAGCACTGGCTTTGTCATTTGCTCACAAAGGCACCATCCTCAGACAACTGCTGCTTTCCATTCTTACACATTTTTTTCTGTAATTATTTGACCTCAAGTTTTTGATACTTAGAGGTGATAGTCATTACTCTTCATCTGCATGAATTCTCACCATTTCTTTCTTATGACATTCCTTTGGAAAATGTAGTAGGCAGAATAAAATGTCTGCATCCTGATCCCCAGAACCTGTGAATATGTTAACTTATATGGCAATGGAAAATTAGACTAAGGAATTAAGATTATAATCAGCTGAATTTAAGATAGGGTGATTATCCAGGATTATCCAAGTGGGCCTAATTATAATCACAAGGGTCCTTAAGTGTGGAAGAGGGAGGCAGAGAGTTATGCAATGTGAGAAAGACTCGGCTGGCTATTGCAGGCTTTGAAGATGGAAGGGACCACAAACGAAGGAATGTGGGCAGCTTCTAGAGGCTAAAAAAAAGATTTTCTACTAGACCCTTCAGAAAGAAACACAGCCCTGCTAACACTTTGATTTTTTTTAGCCCAGCGAGTCCCAAGGACTTATGACCTCCAGATCTGTAAGGTAATGAATCGGTGTTGTTTTAAGCCACTAAGTGTGTGGTAATTTATTACAGAAGCAATAGGAAACTAATAAAGCCAGATTTCTGAGAAGATCCAAGGCCATATCCCAGGAACAGCAAGAATAGCTTCATGGTATTTCTGTTATTCAAAAATGTAATATATCAATTGCTGAACCAATGTATTCAACCATCTTCTGATAATCATTTGTCCATCCAATTATACATCCATTTCTCCATTCAATTATACATCCATTTCTCCATTCAATTATACATCCATTTCTCCAGTGCTTTTTATGGACTTACTTTTTGGTCATCTAGGTTCCAGTCAATAAGAGTAGCCAATACAAAAGTAGGCCCAATGAAGTAAGTGAAGCTTACAGTGAGGGTGATTTCTACTCAGTAGAAGGAAGAATTTTCTGTTAAAACCATTCAAAGAGAAATCAGGTTGTATTTGGAGGTTCTGTGGCAGGAACTGAATAACTATTTGGTGGAGATGTTAAAGAGGGGATTCATGCATTGGACTGTTGCCAAGTCCAAGCTCATTCTGCTTGCTGCAAAACAGGCCAATAAATTGGGAGATGAGGGAATAGTGACGTTTATTTGGGAGGCTGGGAGTCCAAGAAGACAGCGAACTAGTGTCCTTGAGAACCATCTTGCTGGGGTCTGGATGCTATTTTCTTTTATAGAACAAAGAGGGCACAGGTGAGGAGGTAAAGTAAAAGGCCATAAACTGTTGCAAATATTTCCTGGTTTCCACCAGATTCTGGAAGGTGGTGTGTTAATTTCTTCTTTCTGGCAGCCATTCATAGGTGGGCTGGGTCAGGATGTTTCCTTTGAGCTGAACAAAGGTATTTTAGTTTAACATTCAGGCCTTGGGGTGGGGACAGGATTACCAGAGATGGGCCATTAAGTATACCTTAAACTATAGGCAACATCCCTTTAGTGATTAACTTGTAGCAAAAGCAATAGAATACAAAGGTTAAAGTAAAAGAAACAGATCTAACATGGAGTCAGGTTTGTTATTCCCTATTACAAGGCTAGTATTGATTTTATTGCTTTTGAATCCTAAGAACCTAAGGTGTTGTGAGGAAGAAGCATCACTGAGGATTGTGTAGGACCACTGTGTACAGTGCATATTGTGCTTATGCACAGCTTCCAGCCAAGGTAAAAGCAAGCAATGGAATCCAGCTCATACCCTTACTTGCCAAGCTGTACGTTCTGACTGTGGGGCTACTATGCACTGAGGCAAGGGCACCTTTTGCTACTTTATATAAAAGTATTGTCTACTTGACAACATGTGTGCCTGCAGGGCTGCATTCACCCAAAGAGACACCTTTTTTCTAATTTGCACAAAGATGCCATATGGGCCAGCACTAACTCTGGGAGTAGGGCTATAGGAGATGGTTTCTTGGAGTTGGAGAAGGCAAGAACAAGGATAAATAAGAGAAAGAAGAAAAGGAGGGTTATACTGCTAATGCTTTAATCTCATTCTAGCTTCTTTAGTCCCTCAGCTCACTTACAAATGGTGCTATTGGTACTTGCTCCCAATCCATATAATCTAATAGCATATCTAGTTGGGAAGAGAAACTAATGAGTGAATAAACTAATAAAATGTCTCTATTTCAGAGCCAAATAAACATCTCTTTTGGGAGTTCACTGTATGAGGTAGTGTGCTGGTCTCAGAATATCAATAACTAATGCTGTGGCTGGACTACCCCGTGTGGTTCTTATTATGATAGTGAGACGCCCTGCAGCAATAACTATCAGGAAACTTTGAAAAAATACAGGTTTATTACTTACAGAACCTGGAAATTACACAGCACAGCTGGGGCCACATGGTGAGGTAGAGGTTGGAGGGAGGGAGAGAGACACACAGAAAGAGAGCACACACATGAGCATGCAGACCAGGGGGTTCTGCTTTTACTGGGTCAAGGGGTGGGGGCCTAGAGTTTCCGGAGCTCACTTTTTATTCGTTAATTTAAAACATAAGAGCAGGAATTTAAAGCCTGAAAAGAGAAAAAAAATCAGTCCAAATGGTCACTTATCAAAACCAACCAAGATCTCTAAAACAAAGAAGCCTCAGTGGGAGGTGGCCTGGCTCTTTATCTAGTCCTGTGGCTGGCACTGTTCATTGGAGATAGCCATCCTTGAAGCAGATGCCTCTTTTTCTTTTTCTTTTTTTAACATCTTTATTGGAGTATAATTGCTTTACATTGTTAGTTGCTGCTGTATAACAAAGTGAATCAGCTATACATATACATATATCACCATATCCCCTCCCTGTTGCATATCCCTCCCACATTCCCTATCCCACCCCTCTAGGTGGTCACAAAGCACCGAGCTGATCTCCCTGTGCTATGCGGCTGCTTCCCACTAGCTATCTATTTTACATTTGGTAGTGTATATATGTCCATGCCACTCTCTCACTTCATCCCAGCTTACCCTTCCCCCTCCCCGTGTACTCAAGTCCATTCTCTACGTCTGCATCTTTATTCCTGTCCTGCCCCTAGGTTCTTCAGAACCCTTTTTTTTTTAAGATTCCATATATATGTGTTAGCATATGGTATTTGTTTTTCTTTTTCTGACTTACTTCACTCTGTATGACAGACTCTAGGTCCATCCACCTCACTACAAATAACTCCATTTCGTTTCTTTTTATGGCTGAGTAATATTCCATTGTATATATGTGCCACATCTTCTTTATCCATTCATCTGTCGCTGGACACTTAGGTTGCTTCCATGTCCTGGCTATTGTAAATAGAGCTGCAATGAACATTGTGGTACATGACTCTTTTTGAATTATGGTTTTCTCAGGGTATTTGCCCAGTAGTGGGATTGCTGGGTCATATGGTAGTTCAATTTTTAGTTTTTTAAGGAACCTCCATACTGTTCTCCATAGTGGCTGTATCAATATACATTCTCACCAACAGTGCAAGAGGGTACCCTTTTCTGCACACCCTTTCCAGCATTTATTGTTTGTAGATTTTTTGATGATGGCCATTCTGACCAGTGTGAGGTGATACCTCATTGTAGTTTTGATTTGCATTTCTCTAATGATTAGTGATGTTGAGCATCCTTTCGTGTGTTTGTTGGCAATCTGTATATCTTCTTTGGAGAAATGTCTATATAGGTCTTCTGCCCATTTTTGGATTGGGTTGTTTGTTTTTTTGATACTGATCTGCATGAGCTGCTTGTATATTTTGGAGATTAATCCTTTGTCAGTTGCTTCACTTGCACATATATTCTCCCATTCTGAGGGTTGTTTTTTGGTCTTGTTTATGGTTTCCTTTGCTGTGCAAAAGATTTTAAGTTTCATTAGGTCCCATTTGTTTATTTTTGTTTTTATTTCCATTTCTCTAGGAGGTGGGTCAAAAAGGATCTTGCTGTGATTTGTGTCATAGAGTGTTCTGCCTATGTTTTCCTCTAAGAGTATTATAGTGTCTGGCCTCACATTTAGGTCCTTAATCCATTTTGAGTTTATTTTTGTGTGTGGTGTTAAGGAGTGTTCTGATTTCAGTCTTTTACATGCAGCTGTCCAGTTTTCCCAGCACCACTTATTGAAGAGGCTCTCTTTTCTCCATTGTATATTCTTGCCTCCTTTATCAAAGATAAGGTGACCATATGTGCATGGGTTTATCTCTGGGCTTTCTATCCTGTTCCATTGATCTATATTTCTGTTTTTGTGCCAGTACCATACTGTCTTGATTACTGTAGCTTTGTAGTATAGTCTGAAGTCAGGGAGCCTGATTCCTCCAGCTCCGTTTTTCTTTCTCAAGATTGCTTTGGCTCTTCGGGGTCTTTTGTGTTTCCATACAAATTGTAAAATTATTTGTTCTAGTTCTGTGAAAAATGCCATTGGTAGTTTGATAGGGATTGCATTGAATCTGTAGATTGCTTTGGGTAGTATACTCATGTTCACAATATTGATTCTTACAATCCAAGAACATGGTATATCTCTCCATCTGTTTGTATCATCTTTAATTTCTTTCATCAGTGTCTTATAATTTTCTGCATACAGGTCTTTTTTCTCCCTAGGTAGGTTTGTTCCTAGGTATTTTATTCTTTTTGTTGCAATGGTAAATGGGAGTGTTTTCCTAATTTCACTTTCAGATTTTTCATCATTAGTGTATAAGAATTCAAGAGATTGCTGTGCATTAATTTTGTATCCTGCTACTTTACCAAATTCATTGATTAGCTCTACTAGTTTTCTGGTAGCACCTTTAGGATTCTCTCTGTATAGTATCATGTCATCTGCAAACAGTGACAGCTTTACTTCTTCTTTTCCAATTTGGATTCCTTTTATTTCTTTTTCTTCTCTGATTGCTGTGGCTAAAACTTCCAGAGCTATGTTGAATAATAGTGGTGAGAGTGGGCAACCTTGTCTTGTTGCTGATCTTAGTGGAAATGGTTTCAGTTTTTCACCATTGAGAGCGATGTGGGCTATGGGTTTGTCATATATGGCCTTTGTTGAGGTAAGTTCTCTCTATGCCTACTTTCTGGAGAGTTTTTATCATACATGGGTATTGAATTTTGTCAAAAGGTGTTCTGCATCTATTGAGAATATCGTATGCTTTTTATTCTTCAGTTTGTTAATATGGTGTATTACATTGTTTGATTTGCATATATTGAAGAATCCTTGCACTCCTGGGATAAACCCTACTTAATCATGGTGTATGATAGTTTTAATGTGCTGCTGGATTTTGTTTACTAGTATTTTGTTGAGGATTTTTGCATCTATGTTCATCAGTGATATTGCCCTATAGTTTTCTGTTTTTTTTGACATCTTTGTCTGGTTTTGGTGTCAAGGTTATGGTGGCCTCGTAGAATGAGTTTGGGAGTGTTCCTCCTTCTGCTATATTTTGGAAGAGTTTGAGGAGGATTGGTGTTAGCTTTTCTCTGAATGTTTGATAGAATTCGCCTGTGAAGCCATCTGGTCCTGGGCTTTTGTTTGTTGGAAGATTTTTAATCACAGTCTCAATTTCAGTGCTTGTGATTAGTCTGTTTATATTTTCTATTTCTTCCTGGTTCAGTCTCGGAAGGTTGTGCTTTAATAAGAATTTGTCCATTTCTTCCAGGTTGTCCATTTTATTGGCATAGAGTTGCTTGTAGTAATCTCTCATGATCCTTTGTATTTCTGCACTGTCAGTTGTTACCTCGCCTTTTTCATTTCTAATTCTATTGATTTGAGTCTCCTCCCTTTTTTTCTTGATGAGTCTGGCTAGTGGTTTATCAGTTTTGTTTGTCTTCTCAAAGAACCAGCTTTTAGCTTTACTGATCTTTGCTATTGTTTCCTTAGTTTCTTTTTCAGTTATTTCTGACCTGATCTTTATGATTTCTTCTGCTAACATTGGGGTTTTTTTGTTCTTCTTTCTTGAATTGCTTTAGGTATAAGGTTAGGTTGTTTATTTGAGATGTTTCTTGTTTCTTGAGGTAGGATTGTATTGCTGTAAGCTTCCCTCTTAGAACTGCTTTTGCTGCATCCCATAGATTTTGGGCCATTGTGTTTTCATTGGCATTTGTTTCTAGGTATTATTTGATTTCCTCTTTGATTTCTTCAGTGATCTCTTGGTTATTTAGTAGTGTATTGTTTAGCTTCCACGTGTTTGTATTTTTTACAGTTTTTTTTTTCCTGTAATTGATATCTAGTCTCATAACATTGTGGTTGGAAAAGATATTTGATATGATTTCAATTTTCTTAAATTTACCGAGAGTTGATTTGTGACCCAAGATATGATCTATCCTGGAGGATGTTCCATGAGCACTTGAGGAGAAAGTGTATTCTGTTGTTTTTGGATGGAATGTCCTATAAATATCAATTAAGTCCATCTTGTTTAATGTATCATTTAAAGCTTGTGTTTCCTTATTTATTTTCATTTTGCGTCATCTGTCCATTGGTGAAAGTGGGGTGTTAAAGTCCCCTACTATGATTGTGTTACTGGTGATTTCCCCTTTTATGGCTGTTAGTATTTGCCTTATGTTTTGAGGTGCTCCTATGTTGGGCGCATAAATGTTTACGATTGTTATATCTTCTTCTTGGATTGATCCCTTGATCATTATGTAGTGTCCTTCTTTGTCTCTTGTAATAGTCTTTATTTTAAAGTCTATTTTGTCTGATATGAGAATTGCTACTCCAGCTTTCTTTTGATTTCCATTTGCGTGGAATATCTTTTTCCATCCCCTCACTTTCAGTCTGTTTGTGTCCCTAGTTCTGAAATGGGTCTCTTGTAGACAGCCTATATATGGGTCTTGTTTTTGTATCCATTCAGCCAGTCTGTCTTTTGGTGGGAGCATTTCATCCATTTACCTTTAAGGTAATTATCGATATTTGTGTTCCTATTCCCATTTTCTTAATTGTTTTTGGTTTGTTATTGTAGGTCTTTTCCTTCTCTTGTGTTTCCTGCCTAGAGAAGTTCCTTTAGCATTTGTTGTAAAGCTGGTTTGGTGGTGCTGAATTCTCTTAAGTTTTGCTTTTCTGTAAAGGTTTTAATTTCTCTGTCGAACCTGAATGAGATCCTTGCTGGGTAGAGTAATCTTCGTTGTAGGCTTTCCCCTTTCATCACTTTAAATATGTCCTGCCACTCCCTTCTGTCTTGCAGCGTTTCTGCTGAAAGATCAGCTGTTAACCTTATGGGGATTCCCTTGTATTTTATTTGTTGCTTTCCCTGCTGCTTTTAATATTTTTTCTTTGTATTTAATTTTTTATAGTTTGATTAGTATGTTTCTTGGCATGTTTCTCCTTGGATTTATCCTGTATGGGACTCTCTGCACTTCCTAGACGTGATTGACTATTTCCTTTCCCATATTAGGGAAGTTTTCAACTGTAATCTCTTCAAATATTTTCTCAGTCCCTTTCTTTTTCTCTTCTTCTTCTGGGACCCCTATATTTCAAGTGTTGGTGCATTTAATGTTGTCCCAGAGGTCTCTGAGACTGTCCTCAATTCTTTTCATTCTTTTTTCTTTATTCTGCTCTGCTCTAGTTATTTCCACTATTTTATCTTCCAGGTCACTTATCCATTCTTCTGCCTCAGTTATTCTGCTATTGATTCCTGCTAGAGAATTTTTAATTTCATTTATTGTGTTGTTCATCATTGTGTGTTTGCTCTTTAGTTCTTCTAGGTCCTTGTTAAACGTTTCTTGTATTTTCTCCATTTTGTTTCCAAGATTGTTCATCTTTACTCTTATTATTCTGAATTCTTTTTCAGGTAGACTGCCTATTTCCTCTTCATTCCCAAAGTCCACCACCTCAATTTTGGAGTGATTTGTTGTCTATTTAGGTGTTCCAGAGATGCAGCGTACATCAAGTTGATTGTGGAGGTTTAATCCGCTGCTTCTGAGGCTGCAAAGAGAAAGTTCCTTTTCTCTTCTTTGTTTGCACAGCTCCTGGGGCTCAGCCTCGGATTTGGCCCTGCCTCTGCATGTAGGTTGCCCTCTGATGTAGACAGGAGGGGGTTAAAGGAGTGGCTGATTAGGGGGCTCTGCCTCACTCAGGCTGGGGGGGAGGGAGGTGTATAGAAGGCGGGGTGATCCTGTGGAGGCAGAGGCCTGAGTGACGTTGCAACAGCCTGAGGCGTGCTTTGTGTTCTCCTGGGGAAGTTGTCCCTGGATCACAGGACCCTGGCAGTGGCGGGCTGCACAGGCTCCTGGGAGGGGAGGTGTGGATAGTGACCTGTGCTTGCACACAGGAGTTTTGGTGGCTGCAGCAGCAGCGTTAGCGTTTCATGCCCATCTCTGTTGTCTGCACTGCTAGCCGGCGGTTTGCACCCATCTCTGAAGCTCTTTTAAGCAGTGTTCTGAATCTCCTCTCCTCATGCACCCTGAAACAATGGTCTCTTGCCTCTTAGGCAGTTCCAGACTTTTTTCCGGACTCCCTCCCGGCTAGCTGTGGCGCACTAGCCCCCTTCAGACTGTGTTCCCTCAGCCAACCCCAGTCCTCTCCCTGGGATCTGACCTCCAAAGCCCGAGCCTTAGCTCCTAGCCCCCACCCACCCCTGTGGGTGAGTAGAGAAGCATCTCAGGCTGGTGAGTGCTGGTCGGCACTGATCCTCTGTGCGGGGATCTCTCTGGTTTGCCCTCCGCACCCCTGTTGCTACGCTCTCCTCCGTGGCTCCGAAGTTTCGCCCCCACCCACCCACACCCCGTCTCTGCCAGTGAAGGGGCTTCCTAGTGTGTGGAAACTTTTCCTCCTTCACGGCTCCCTCCCAGAGGTGCAGGTCCCGTCCCTATTCTTTTGTCTCTGTTTTTTCTTTTTTCTGTTGCCCTACCCAGGTACGTGGGAAGTTTCTTGCCTTTTCGGAAGTCTGAGGTCTTCTGCCAGCATTCAGTAGCTGTTCTGTAGGAGTTGTTCTACATGTAGATGTATTTTTGATGTATTTGTGGGGAGGAAGGTGATCTCCACGTCTTACTCCTCTGCCATCTTGAAGATGTCTCCCTATTATCTGGATGCCTCTTTGAAGTGGATGCTTTGGCAATCAAAGCTTAAGTCAGGCACTTACATTACAAAAAGTCAACCTTCAGGGTTTACACTACAAAGTAGCAAATGGGGAAAGCAAGAATCTAAGTTTTGGAGATGAAAGAGGGAGGGTGTGTTCACTCAAGGTGCTCATAGAGAAGGCAGAGCATCTCCCTCTGATGTAAGATTGGTCACTTACCCAAATGTGTAGGGATAGATAATGCCAGGGTCCTCAAAGGCACTAGAGATATAGCCAGGCCCCTAAGTGAATCAGTTCTTGCATTCATAGCAGAGTTTCAGCTGGCCAGGCCTGGTAGCACCACTGTCCTCAATACCACAGACCAGGTAGTTACACCTATCTGGATGTGCCTTTGGAGTTGGACAATATGTGGATTCCTGCCCTGTTTGTGTGTTCCTCCAGATGACCTTTGAGATGAGTCATGAGACCCTGTACTTGGCAGTGAAGCTGGTAGATCACTACCTTATGGAGGTAATATGCAAGAGGGACAAGCTACAACTCCTTGGTTCCACTGCTTTTCTGATTGCCGCAAAATTTGAGGTGAGCCTGAGTCCATAGGACCTGGAGAAAACTAATCAATCAGTTTCTATCCAAGCCAGATATATATGTATGTATGTATGTATGTGCATTTACATATGTATGTATATATGTGTGTGTATATGCATGCATATGTATAATATGTGTGTGTATGTATGTGTTATATACATGTATATACATATATATACGCATGTGTGTACATTCGCATATGTGTATTTGTGTGTGTATACAATTACATACATGCACACAAATAAGTTTTCCTACCGATTTTTTGTCTTCCTAAGCAGGGAAACTGGTGTTGGGTGCAAATGGTGGTGTATTTGTTTCCTGGCATCAACAAAATTCTCCCTTTTCCTCTTTGAAGATGTGTGTAGGTGGACATATTCCTAGTTAAATGGATTTTTTTTTTTAAAGCTTCCTTCTGGACCATAATTCTCTGTCCCCACCCCATTTTCTTCTTCTAGCAACTCCACCTCCATCTAGTGGAGTCTTGAATTGCATATATAAGGAAGCATTTCCAAATCTAGGTGCTGGAGACATTTAAGAGAAAATGGCCTAGTGATGGTAGTGAGTCCAAGTAAATTAGTAATTTTTGAAGTAGCAGTATAAAAGCAAATAGCTGGCCTTTCCTTCATAACCATATCCATCTAACTACTTTATCTGAGTCTTTCCTCTTCCTTAGATGCTAAATGATTTTGTTCTACTCTCAGTTTTCCTTCAGATAGGCTAATAGTATAAAACCTTAGGGTTTAGGAACAGAGAAGTAGCAACTTTTATGAGTACAAAAACCTTTAGAACTGTGGATTTGTTTTTGTGTTCCCTACTCAGCTCTATCCCTAACTAGCTTTCTGCTTCCCTTCTTCACTCTCCTTCACTCACTAGCTCCTACCTCCATCAGTACCTCCCTCTCTAACTCCACCCCTCCGTTGCTCCTTACTTGCCTCCCTCTCTCGCCACTTCTGGCCCTCACTCCACTTCCGGCCCTCACTGCACTTCTGCCCTCTCTCCACTTCTGCCCTTGCTCCACTTCTGCCCTTACTCGGTAGCTCCCTTCCTCCCTCCAGCCCTCTTTCAATCCCTTCCTTGATCCCTCAATCCCTGCTTTGTACACTCGCTCACTCCATGCTGGGCCCCTCCCTCCATCCCACCCACCCACTCTCTCTTGCTCTTTCCAACCCTTCTTTTCTCTATCCTTCTCTCGCTCACTCCCTCCCCTCCTCACTTGATCCCTCCTTCCATGACCTTCTCCCTTCCACCCTGGTTCTATCCCTCACTCCTCCATGCCTTCCTACCCACCTACCCACCCCGTCCCGCCTTCCCTCCTACTCCACCCTCCTCTCTTCTACCCTCCCTTCCTGTCCCTTTCCTTTGTTCACTCTCTTCTCTCCTTTCCTAGCTAATGCTCTTCCCTCTGTCACTCCCTCTCTCCCTTCCTCCTCCTTCCCTCTCCTCCCTGTTGCTTCTCTATTACGTGCTCCCCTCCCTCCTCCTTTGCTTCCTCCTCCCCTCCTCCCTCACCCTTCCTTTTCTGATGGTTCCTTCTCTCCCCTCCCTGCTTGCTCCTTCCCTCCGTATCTCCCATCCTTGCTCCATGGTACTCTGGCACCATGACTCCCCCCACCTTAACTTCCTCCCACCCTCCTTCCCTGTCTCCTTCCTTTTTCCTCCTCTCTCTTCTTCCTCCCTCCCTCCCTCGTTCTCCCCATTTCCCTCTCTGGCTCACTTCCTTCCCTACTCTCTTGCTCCCTGGTTCCCTTGCTCCCCCTCACTCCCTGCTCCCTCTCTGCTCAGCTCCCTCTCACTCACTTCCTTGGTCACTCCCTCCCACCCACTCATGCTTGTTACCTTCCACCCTCTTTCCCTCCCTGGCTCCTTCTCTCCTTGGTTCTCTCCCTCCTTCCCATCCTCCCTCCCTCCTTCCTGCCCTTGCTCCCTAGCCTCCTCCTTCCCTTTCTTTCTCTTTCCCTTCCTCCTCCCTCACTCTCTCCCTTGTTCCCTGCTTCCCTCTCTAGCTCATTTCCTTCCCTGCTCACTGACTTCCTGGTTCATTCCCTTGCTCCCCTTCCTTTCTCTTTTTATGTCTCTCCATCTCTCCTCCTCCCTCCACCTACCTAGGGATGTCCTTGTGGCTTAAGCAAGTGTTCCCTGCCTCAGCCTCAAGGGGGTTAAAAAAGCAGCTGGGGGTTCCTGGACAACCAAGAGCAGGAGGGAGAAGGAGTGTGCAAGGTGCTCTCATTAGCAAATTTTGGAACCAGGAGCACCCCTCTTCTGGTTATCAGGACAAAGGACCTCCACTAAGTTTTTTGGGGCAGGGGTGTCTTCCCCTCACAGGATTGAGAAGTACAGAAAGACTTTTGCAAGGGGAGGTATGGAGATGATATGAGAAGAGAAGAAA
Organism: Balaenoptera ricei; assembly: GCF_028023285.1. Classification (NCBI taxonomy): domain Eukaryota; kingdom Metazoa; phylum Chordata; class Mammalia; order Artiodactyla; family Balaenopteridae; genus Balaenoptera; species Balaenoptera ricei. The sequence continues at coordinate 45,270,487 of NC_082660.1, forward strand.
GGAAGGAGCCACTGGTGAGTAGAGCAGTGGAAGGGAGAGTTTCTTGTCCTGGTCTTGTCACTAGGTTGCTGTGTGACCTTGAGCAAGTCACTTCCTCTCTCTGGGCCTCAATTTCCCTATCTGCAAACCCAGAGGGTTGGTCCAGTTTGTGATCTGAAAATAGAGGTGTGAGAAGAAGGCTGGGGTGGGCAGTGAGATGCAGCTAGAGAAAAGATTCAGGGGTCTTCCTGCCTCCTAGTCCTTTCCCCAAAACTAAGGTTCAGCCTGCAGAGGGCAGGACATGGAAAGGTGCCCCAGATTGTGGAGGGGGCGGTTCTTCTCACCCTTGGCTTGGCTTGGACCTTCCCAGTCTAGCCCCCTTGCACATCCTCCCATCCCTTGGTCTTCAGTCTCTGCTTAGGTTCCCTCTGTGCCTATCTCTCTCTGTCTCTCACTGCCTATTACCCCAGCAGTGCCCCCTCCCAAACATCCTTATTCATTCCTTAGACAAGAAAACAAAGTGCGGGCTTATTTTCCATCTCTAGCTCCCTTCCTGTGGTCTCCTTGCCTCTGTTCCCCCCAGAGTAGGCCTTAGATTTCTCACTCATTAGAAGAGAGCTCAGTGCTTCCAGTCCCTGTGCCATATTATGCCGCTTCCAGTGCTATAAGAATCTACCCCAAGAGACCCTGTCCTCTCTCCTCCTATCTCTCTGATTTTGTTTTTCAGATGTACTACTCAAAAACCAGAAGCTGGCTTTCAGAGCTACCCTGAAGGTTCATGCCAGGGAATGTTATTACCTCCTATCCTTCACCCCTCTCCTCCTCTGCCTTTCATCTTCAAGCAGAGAGGAGTGGGCTGTCTTTGCCTGGTTGTGACTGCCTCTCCTCTCCACCCATAGGAGCCCTGCCCACCTTGTGTGGATGACTTCCTGTACATCTGTGATGATATGTATAAGCGAGATGAGATGCTCGCCATGGAAAACAGCATCCTAAAAACCCTCCAATTTGATATCAACATTCCCATCGCCTATCATTTTCTGCGCAGATATGCTAAGGTAAGACAGGGGAGGTACATCTTCATTTTCCCACTGCTGGGTTAGTCCCCTCCATTCCCAGAGTGGCTGCTTGAGTGGTAGGAAAAGGGAAAGGGACAACTGGGGACAGGGGAATTTCTTCTTCAGTCCACCCTCCTAGATTGGCAATCTTTATGGAGTGTGGGGGGAAGAAAATTGCAGATTTCCATGGTATGCCTATAAAGTTTTGAGGTGAGGGCAGAGTAGGGGAGGGGAAGAAGATTCTTTGATCAGGAAGGGACACTTGGGAAATTTAGGGGAGATGCTGTCAAAGTTCTCTTCCTTCACCTGAATATTGGTTACAGGGGAAGTCACTTTATATTATACAAGTGTGTCTTGTAGGATTTGTGTGTGTGTGTGTGTGTGTGTATACACACACACACACATATATATATTCAAACAAGAAAAGGGAAGGAGTTCTTTTGGAGCATGGAATACCTCCTAGTCTGGAACCCAGTGAAAAGTCAACAGTTGGAGGCCTTCGGCTCTTCAGAGGATGACATCTACAGAAAGGGGAGGTGGAGGGTACCACAGTCACACTTGATAATTTGGTTTAAAGCCCTGAAGATGGCAAATACCATTGCCAATTTCAGAATCCCCTCTCGTAAAGATTCTGTGCTTTGTGGGCAGGGTCCTTAGTGTGAGTCATGGTGGCAAAAGAGGTACATTGTTCAGGCAGAGAGCCATTTAGGCCCAAGGTGGGATAACTGGAGTGAGTGAGTGCAGGGGGTTTTCTGCTTGGTGCCAGTGTTCTGAATTGATTGCTGAGCCAGTCTTCTTCCTGCCTTTAGTGTGTCCATGCCAGCATGAAGACACTGACCTTGTCCCGCTTCATCTGTGAAATGACCCTGCAGGAATATGACTATGTCCAGGAGAGGGCTTCCAAGCTAGCTGCTGGCTCCTTCCTCCTGGCCCTCTACATGAAGAAGCTCGGACACTGGGTAAACACTTGTGGGCGGTGGGGAAGAAGGAGTAGGGATTTTTTTTAAAAATATTTATTTATTTATTTTATTTTTGACTGCATCGGGTCTTAGTTGCAGCATGTGGGCTCTTTATTGCAGCACGTGGGCTTCTCTTTAGTTGTGGCACATGGGTTCCAGAGTGTGTGGGCTCAGTAGTTGCGGCACGCGGGCTTAGTTGCCCCGCGGCATGTGGGATCTTAGTTCCCTGCCCAGGGATCGAACCCCCGTCCCCTGCATTGGAAGGCAGATTCTTAACCAGTGGACCACCAGGAAAGTCCCAGGGATATGGATTTAAAAGCACAGGGTCAGCTCAGGAGGAAGGTGTAAACTAGGGCTGTGGGAAACTCTGTGACAAAACTACTACATACCTGCCGTTATGAATCCTTTAACATCTTGACATCTTAGGGGCCTGGCTGCCTAAAGGGTTTCTAGAGCCATGGTTTTAAAGTATTTTATTTCACTTTTCTTCATCACAGTACACTTTCTTCCAAAGACAGCTTACCTGAAAGCCCAGTATCACAAAACAGACTAATGTGAAATTATTCTGATTGCAGCAGGGAATGGGGTGGACCCACTTCTTGCCTGACCCCATTCCACCCCTGCTCCTTGCAGTCCCCTCAGCAAGGTTGGCCCCCCAAGGGTGCTCATTGGAACAGGATTTGGAAAGCACTGACCCAGAGAACAGAGTAGTGAAAGCAACTGTCCATGTGTATAACAGGGGACTCAGAGATATACTATTGTGCTCTTCTCTGAGGAGGAAGGCCCCCACAGCCTCCTTCCCCAATACAAATAAAATGCATATTTGATGCTTTCTCAATTTTATAAAAAATTGTGAATAAAAGCAACTTTAGAAAACTATGAATTTTTACTGACGTGTAACATGCAATCCAATAGAAAGAGTATGCTTGCAAATGAGCATACTCTTCCCAACCACTCCTAAGCCCCTGCGGCCTAGAAATTCTAGCACCACTACTGATGGAGAAACCTCTGTGTGCTGAGGAAGAACCCTATAAACAGTTGTGTGAACTTGGACAAGGCACTGAAATTTCTTGGGACAAAGAAAGCATTAAGTAAATGGCAGTGATGACGATGAGAAAGAATACATAATAATAATGGCTAGCATTTATTGAGTGCTTAGTCAGTGAACTAAACACTTTGTCTATTAACTCAATCTTCACAACAACCCTATGAGATCAGCACTATTATCCCTATTGTACAGATAAGAAATAACTTCCCGTGTTTGGCTAATGAGAGGCAGAGCTAGGCTTTGGGAACTAGGAGTCTGTTCAAAGAATATACCTACTCTATAATCAGAATGGTGGCTGTAGCCCCGGAGCCATGATCCTGGAGGCCCGATACGGACCCAGGCTTTGACCCTTGGATCCTGGGGAAGGCTGGTAGGTCCTGAGAGAGGACAGTTGAGAGGCTCAGGGCAGCAAACTGCTTGCCAACCAGTATAAAAATATTTCAGTGTTTTAACACTTGGCATGGCTGTACCAGTGAGTATCAGCTAAGTGTCAGCCCTGATCTGAACCTAGGTAGTCTGGCTCCACAGTCCTCTACACTATATATACTGCTATAGATGAGAAAGGCTTCACAGAGGAGGTGACTTTTGAGTTGGGTCTTGAGATATGAGTAGGAACCTTGAGAAGAGACATTTTAGGCAGAGGGAACAATAATTAAAAAGACGTGAAGGCAATAAGAAAACAGTGTGATGTATTCAGGGCAGAATAAGACATTTCCTATGGATAGAGCAGAGGACGTATGAGTAGGGAATGGTGAGAGGTGAGACCAGAATGGTAGAGTGTGGTCAGATTGTGAGAGGCCTTTGATGCCATGCTGAAAGATCCATTTTACACTACGGCATTGCAAGTTTTTAAGGCAGGGGAGTGACATCTTCCTGTTTGTAAATGTTTTGGAAACAGTACTAGTATATAGCAGTATGGAAGGTATATTAGATGAGAGAGCGTATGTGAACGTATCAACACCAGTGAGTGGGCTTTTAATAATAATCAATGTGAAGCATTGGGGCAGTGAACAATTGAACAATGTGAACAATTGGGGCAGTGACAGTAGGGCTGTTAATCTTAATTAACACACCCAATATGATGTGTTATCCCATGTGTTACTCCCCTGCTCAGCATGCCAATGACTGCCCTTTGCCTGTGGCAGTGGTTTCCAAAGAGTATTCAGTAGAGCCCTGGGATTCCTGCAGAAGTATCTCAGGGGCCATGTAAAAGGTAAAGGGATCCAAATTGGTGGGCTTCTTAGTTCCCGCCCCCAATTCCAGGTAAGATATTTGGGCTTCCAGGTAAGATATTTGGAAAAAAATGAGTTCAGGGAAAATAATTAAGACATTTTAAGAAAACCACTGCCTCACAGAATAATGAATTTTCTTTTCTCTACCTGTGGAACTCCCACTAGACTTTCAGTACCTATTGCAGATGTGCCCTCCTCTGCAAAGCTTTTTGTGACTTTCCCGGCCAAAATTCATGGGTCCTGCAGCTCTGTTCCTCCACTGTCCCATGCTCCCTTCCACTGTAGCACTTCCCACACATTTTGTAATTCTCTGTGTGCATGTCTGTCTCCCCCACTAGACTACAGACTCCTCAAGGGCAGGAGCCTTAGTCATCTCTTAGTCATCTTTGTATTCCCAGCATCCTGTATGGGGTTTGGTAATATTAATCCTAGCTAGCATTGTTTGGGTATGTGCTAGACTCTGTTCTGTGTGCTTTATGTCTATTAACTCATTTAAGCCTATTATGTAATTACTGTAATCGTCCCTATTTGGCAGATTTGGAAACTGAGGCACCTAGAGGTTAAGTAACTGGTTCAAGGCCATGCTGTTAATGGAGGTGGAATTTGAACCCAAGCAGTTTGCCTCCAGAACCTTTGCTCTTAAACACTCTGCTATATTCCTTTTGCCACATGATAGGCATACTTAAAGTTGACTGAGAAAATGAATGCATGAAATGATAGCTGTTTGAGCCAGAGAGGAGGAACAGCCTTAAGTTCCTGTTGGCTGTTTAGTTGGGACCTCAAGTTTGTTCTGAGGTTTGCCTGGCCATTGGCTCATAACCTGAGAGTAAGTAACAAAGTCAGTCCTGTTCCTTAAATTCTTTGGTGGATTTCAGTGTAAATACCTATGGCTAGGGCTAATATCCAGCTGGTGCATATGGATATAGCCATACCACTAGCTTGCAGCTGGAACATAGTCTTCTAGGTAGTACCCTTTAATTATTGGTCGGTGTCTGTGCTCTACAAGTCTTTGAATTGTTTGACTTTCTTCCCTGCCTGTACTATGGATAGGAAGTTTGGATTTGGGTATTGGAGACAGGAAGTGTCTGCTTCCTGTTGTAAAAGTCGCTGTCCATGTTGCTTCTTCCAGGCTCCTACCCTGGAGTATCACAGTGGCTACAAGACCTCTGATCTTCACCCCTTGGTCAGGCAGCTGAACATCCTGCTGACTTTACGTTCGTGCAATAAGCTCAAGGCTGTGCATTCCAAGTATTCCCACCAGTAAGTACCAAGCTCCAGTTGAGGTTGGGTTTGTGCTCAGTCATGGGGAGGCCCAGACTAACCTCATTTAAGGGAAAAGAAAAATTCAGGTACTTTTTACCTTACTTTCTGCTTCAGAGTTAAAGCAAGATAGGGAACCAAGGGCCTATGTCCCACTTATTCCATGGAGCCTGCTTGCTTTGGACTATTTTACACTGAGCAGACCCCTCTTCCTTTTGCAGGGTCTTCTTTGAAGTCACCAAAATCCCACCCTTGGACATGTTGAAACTGGAGGAGATTTTGAACTGCTGCTAATTCTGAGGTTGAGGATCTGGCACTCTGGAAGCAGCCACCAGGGCCAGGCAGGCGTGTAAATAGGCTGTATTTATTCTGTCCTTGAATTTGTCTTTTCATCACTTTTCTTCATTTTTACTGTTTGTCTTTTCCCAAACTGATAATGTTGTAAATATTTGTGTTTTTTTATGAAAGAGAAGAAATTATTGTTGTATTTGATTAGAAATTTAATAAAAATTAATGGTTGTTGTTAAAATGGCTCACTTCCCCCCTTATTGCTCAGGAGCCCCACATGTAGCCCTGTTTTTTTTCCTGTCTAGTAAAGGCTGTGCCTCAGGGTCTACCTTATCCAATTTCCCTCTCTGTTGGAGACTTTCTCTTCACAGGAAGAGGAATTGAGCTAGGTGTGAACTGATGAATGAGTCTGTAGAAGGAGGATCCTGGTGGTGGGAGGGGTAGTCCAAAGAGACCCCGCTACCCGACAGGCCTCTGTTCGGATCTGGGGCAGCTGGAAGCGTGGGCCAATACCCTTTGGTCCCCATTTCAGGTTGCCAGCTTTCTTTGCTTCTTCCTAGATGATGAAAAGGTAGGGATAAGGATTTTCACTGAAATGTACCCCTACTTTTGTAGTAAGGTGGCTTTCTAGAGTCTAAGTTTGAAAAAAACTTTGAGTGGTGCACTGAAGTCTCTTTTGGTCCTTCAGTCAAGAGGAGAAATTTCCACCTGTGAAATCAGCAAGATGTCCCATGAATGTAAGCATCAACCAGTTGCTCAATCCTTCATTCATAAAGCTTTAAGGAGGTTCTACTCTCTCTCTCTCTACCCTATCTTTGGGGTAATGTGTACTGGTACAGGTACTTCAGTTGTTAACAGAGGACTTGAACATCTTCTGTGCCAGTTGATGAAGAACCACTGCCTCAATCTTGCCTCTAGGACCTCTGGGACCTCCCCACAATCTAGCAACTGAATCAAGTAATGTCTGTCATAGCAGGAGACCTCCAAAACTCTGTTCTAGTACTGTGGCTGGCAACTGTTCTGATTGCTCTGTGGCCGATTGTTATCACTTGTCAAATATTTTGAAAATTAGTCCTGGAGGTGGATATCTGGTAGAGGGGGCAGTCATTGAAGACTTCCCAATTCTGACCCATGAATCCCCATGCTAGTCTGGTCATATCTCCTTTTCTGAAGGGTTGGACACAGGAGGGAGAGCATGCCATGCCATTAGATGTCTTAGTGCTTTCTTTTTTTAAAAAAAAAATTATTTTTTTGTTTCCTCAAATTTTATTTTTTAAAAACTTTTATTGGAGTATAGTTGATTTACAATGTTGTGTTAGTTTCAGCAAAGTGATTCAGTTATACATATACATATATGTATATGTTCTTTTTCAGATTCTTTACCCATATAGGTTATCACAGAATATTGAGTAGAGTTCCCTGTGCTATACAGTAGATCCTCGTTGGTTATTTTGTATATAGTAGTGTGTGTATGTTAATCCAAGGCTCCTAATTTATCCCTCCCCACTCCATGTTTCCCCTTTGGTAACCATAAGCTTGTTTTCGAAATCTGTGAGTCTGTTTTTTTTTTTGTTTTTAATTGGAGTATAGTTGATTTACAATGTTGTGTTAGTTTCAGGTGTACAGCAAAGTAAATCAGTTATACATATACATATACCCACTCTTTTTTAGATTCTTTTCCCATATAGGTCATTAAAGAGTATTGACTAGAGTTCCCTGTGCTATACAGCAGGTTCTTATTAGTTATCTATTTTATATACAGTAGTGTGTATATGTCAATCCCAATCTCCCAATTTTATCCTTCCCTCCCTTTCCCCGCTGGTAACCATAAGTTTGTTTTCTACATCTATGCCTCTATTTCTGTTTTGTAAGTAAGTTCATTTGTATTATTTTTTTGATTCCACATATAAACGATATCATATGGTATCTGTCTTTCTCTGTATGACTTTCTTAGTATGATAATCTCTAGGCCCATCCATGTTGCTGCAAATGGCATTATTTCATTCTTATTTATTTATTTATTTTAGTTTTTGGCTGTGTTGGGTCTTTGTTGCTGCGCATGGGCTTTCTCTAGTTACAGTGAGTGGGGGCTACTCTTCGTTGCGGTGCGTGGGCTTCTCATCGTGGTGGCTTCTCTTGTTGCGGAGCATGGGCTCTAGGCCCATGGGCTTCAGTAGTTGTAGCACGCGGGCTCAGTACTTCACTTAGTATGAGAATCTCTAGGTCCATCCATGTTGCTACAAATGGCATTATTTTGTTCATTTTTATGGCTCATTGTATATGTACCACATCTTCTTTATCCATTCATCTGTCGATGGACATTTAGGTTGCTTCCATGTCTTGGCTATTGTAAATAGTGCTGCAGTGAACATTGGGGTGCATGTATCTTTTTGAAGTATGGTTTTCTCTGGATATATGTCCAGGAGTGGGATTGCTAGATTATATGGTAGTTCCATTATTAGTTTTTTAAGGAACCTCCATACTGTTCTCCATAGTGGCTGTACCAGTTTACATTCCTACCAACAGTGTAGGAGGGTTCCCTTTTTTCCACACCCTGTCTGGCATTTATTGTTTGTAGACTTTTTGATGATGGCCATTCTGACCAGTGTGAGGTGATACCTCATTGTAGTTTTGATTTGCATTTCTCTGATAATTAGTGATGTTGAGCATCTTTTCATGTGTTTGTTGGCCATCTGTATGTCTTCTTTGGAGAAATGTCTATTTAGATCTTGTGCCCATTTTTTGATTGGGTTGTTTGTTTTTTTGATACAGAGCTGCATGAGCTGTTTGTATGTTTTAGAGATTAAACCCTTGTTGGTCGCTTTGTTTTCAAATAGTCTTAGTGCTTTCTTACCCATTGTGTCAATTTTCCATTCTCCCTCCCAACTTGCTTTGCCTTGATGACCAGATATCATTAAGTTCCCTCTTGCCCAATCCCACTGCCTTGCAGGATGACTAAAGGGTACAGCCACAGAGGTCCAAGCTGCTTGGCAGTGATTTAACTGGTATAGCCAATGATGTGTAAACATGCTAAAAGCACTAGGCTGGAAGCTGTCTTGCAAATCTCCAGCCTCACTAAAAGGAAGTGTCTTGTTTGTACCTGCTTTTTGATCCTGGAGCTTCATTGGGGAAACAACTGGTTTATTTCCTCTCCTTTTTACCAACTCCATTGTTCTTTAGAGGTGCTAGTGGAACCATCAATCATTTTTGTTATAATCATTGCACATGTCTCAAAATTTATTTTACACTCATCACTACTTCAGAATTAAGGTAACTGTTAGATCTGGATCTTGTTGTTTAATGCCTTTCTAAAGAAGCACATCTATTTCTTTATCAAGAATTTGGGTTTACTCTATGACATAAATCACAGCAAAACTCTATAACATAAATCACAGCAAGATCCTTTTTGACCCAGCTCCTAGAGAAATGAAAATAAAAACAAAAATAAACAAATGGGACCTAATGAAACTTAAAAGCTTTTGCACAGCAAAGGAAACCATAAACAAGACCAAAAGACAACCCTCAGAATGGGAGAAATTATTTGCAAATGAAGCAACTGACAAAGGATTAATCTCCAAAATTTACAAACAGCTCGTGCAGCTCAATAACAAAAAAACAAACAACCCAATCCAAAAATGGGCAGAAGACCTAAATAGACATTTCTCCAAAGAAGATATACAGATTGCCAACAAACACATGAAAGAATGCTCAACATCATTAATCATTAGAGAAATGCAAATCAAAACTACAATGAGATATCATCTCACACCAGTCTGAATGGCCATCATCAAAAAATCTAGAAACAGTAAATGCTGGAGAGGGTGTGGAGAAAAGGGAACCCTCTTGCACTGTTGGTGGGAATGTAAACTGGTACAGCCACTATGGAGAACAGTGTGGAGATTCCTTAAAAAAACTAAAAATAGAACTACCATATGACCCAGCAGTCCCACTACTGGGCATATACCCTGAGAAAACCATAATTCAAAAAGAGTCATGTACCAAAATGTTCATTGCAGCTCTATTTACAATAGCTAGGATATGGAAGCAACCTAAGTGTCCATCATCGGATGAATGGATAAAGAAGATGTGGCACATATATACAATGAAATATTACTCAGCCATAAAGAGAGACAAAATTGAGTTATTTGTAGTGAGGTGGATGGAGTTAGAGTCTGTCATACTGAGTGAAGTAAGTCAGAAAGAGCAAAACAAATACAGTATGCTAACACATACATATGGAATCTAAGGAAAAAAAAAAGGTCATGAAGAACCTAGTGGCAAGATGGGAATAAAGACACAGACCTACTAGAGAATGGACTTGAGGATATGGGGAGGGGGAAGGGTAAGATGTGACAAAGTGAGAGAGTGGCATGGACATATATACACTACCAAACGTAAAATAGCTAGCTAGTGGGAAGCAACCGCATAGCACAGGGAGATCAGCTCGGTGCTTTGTGACCACCTAGAGGGGTGGGATAGGGAGGATGGGAGGGAGGGAGTTGCAAGAGGGAAGAGATATGGGAACATATGTATATGTATAACTGATTCACTTTGTTATAAAGCAGAAACTAACACACCATTGTAAAGCAATTATACTCCAATAAAGATGTTAAATAAAAAAAAAAGAATTTGTTTATATTTTGATTCTTCTAGTTCAGTATAACTGGTTTTCTTTGTAACCTTATGGATTTTTATCAGTTTTATTGAGATATAATTCATATATCATACAATTCACCCACTTAAAGTGTACAATTCTATAGTTGTTAGTATATTCACAGAGTTGTACATCTACCACCATGGTCTAATTTTGGAACATTTTCATCACCCCAAAAAGAAACCCCATACCCAGTAGCAGTCAGTCCCCATCCCCACCCCCCAACCCTAGACAGCTACTGATTTACTTTCTGTCTCTATAGATTTACCTGTTCTGGACATTGCATATAAATTAAATCTTACAATGTGTAGCCTTTTGTGTTTAGCTTCTTTCACTTAGCATAATGTTTTCAGAGTTCATCCACGTTGTAGCATGTGTCAGTATTTCATTTCCTTTCATTGCTGAAAAACATTCCATTGTATGGATATACCACATTTTGTTTATCCAGTCATCAGTTGATGGAAATGTGGATTGTTTCCACTTTTTGTCTATTATGAATAATTCTGCTTTGAACATTCACGTACAAGTTTTTGTGTAGACACGTGTTTCATTTCTCTTGGGTATATACTGAAGAGGGAAATTGCTGGACCACTTTGCATTACCACCAGCAGTGTATGAGTGTTCCAATTTCTCCACATCCTCTCCAACACTTTTTATTATCTGTCTTTATTATGGCAATTCTAGTGGGCATGAAGTGGTATCTTACTGTGGTTTTGATTCACATTTCCCTGATGGCTAATGATGTTGGACATTTTTTTTCTTGTGCTTATTCACCATATATGTATCTTCTTTGGAGAGATGTCTGTTCAAATTATTTGCCCATTCTTAATTGGGTTATTTATTTCTTTATTATTGAGTGGTAAGAATTCTTTATATAATCTGGATCATATATAGGATTTGCAAACATTTTCTCTGATTTTGTGGATTGTCTTTTCACATTCTTGATTGTGTTATTTGAAGCATAAAAGTTTTTAATTTTGATGAAGTTTAATTTATCTAAGAAACCATTACCTAGTTTAAGGTCATGAAGATTTATCCCCAATACTTCTTCTCAGAATTTTATAGTTTTAGCTCTTACATTTAGGTCTTAAATCTATTTTGAATTAATTTTTGTATATGGTGTGATATAGGGGTCCAACATCATTTTCTTGCATGTGGATATGTTACTGAATTGGTCGCCTGCACCCACGCCGGGGTCCTAGCCCAGGCCAAGTCCTGTTGTCTTGGCCAGGGAGGTTCTTTTTCTGATCGATTCGCCAGTAAGGAAACCGATGCTGAGACTGGAACAGCACAAGCTTTATTCAATAGCCAAAGAATGGGGAAGTGGGAACCTCGTTTGCAAATCAGCTTCTCAATCCAATTTGGGTGGAGACACCATATATATAGGAGGGTTGATGTAAAATGGAGGGAATTGGAAAGAGAGGGAGGAATATTCATGATTTATCTGAGAACAGAAGTGTGGTTTGGACCAGAACTGAGGCAACACTCCTTTTTAGTCCTTGTATGGGCTTTTCTGGTTGTTGTCATGGCAATTGTCAACTGTCAAGGCACTGGTGGGTGTGTCATTTAGCCTACTAATGTATTACAATGAGCATATCATGAGGCTCAAGGCCTACTGGAAGTCAAGTCTTCCACCATATTGGGCCTAGCTGGTTCTAACCAGTTCTTGTTTTTCTCTTTGCAGCTTCCTCCTGAAACTTAGGTAAGAGCACTTGGTTTCCATTCAAGGAAGGGACAGGGGTATGACTCTGGGGCAACAGCCTTGGTAACATATCCAGTTGCCCCAGTACCATTTGTTGAAAAAACTATACTTTCTCCACTTAATTATCTTGGCACCCTTGTTGAAGATTAATTGACTATAAATGTGAAAGCTTATTTCTGGACTCTCAATTCTCTTCCATTTACCTATATGTCTATCCTTATGCCAGTACCATAACATTTTGATTATTGTAGCTTTTTAGTAAGTTTTGAAATTGGGAAATGTGAGTTCTTCAACTTCATTCCTCTTTTCTTAAGATTGTTTTGGCTATTCTGGGTCCCTTGCATTTTTATATGAATTTTGGCATCAGCCTGTCAATTTCTGAGAAGAAAGTTGAGATTTTGATAGAGATTGCATTGAATTTATTGGTCAGTTTGGGGAGAACTGCCATCTTAACCATATTAAATCTTCTAATCTCTGAACATGTCTTTTGTGCTGGTCTCATCCTGTTCATAACCAATGTTGTGGCTTGACCTGCCCTGTGGTTCTTATGATTGCAAGATGCTCTCAGCAATAACCATCAGAAAAACTTTGAAGGAGACTAAGTTTTTTGCTTACAGGTCCTGGAAAATACACAGCACACCTGGGGCCACACAACAAGGTCAAGGGTTGGGGGAGAGAGAGACAGAGAGAAACACACACAGAGACAGAAAGGGGGAGAGGGAGACAGACAGACATACAGAGAGACAGAGAATGAGTGAGCAAGCCTAGCGGGCTGCTTTTATTGAAGGTGGGAACCTAGGGATTCTGGGGCTCACTCATTGGTGAATTTAAAATAGAAGAGGGGAATTTGAAGCTAGAGAAGAGAAAAAACAAGCAACCCAAATGGTCAGTTATCGAAATCAAGCAAGATTGCTAAAACAAAGGAGTAGGAACTGGGTTGGGGTGACTAGCAATGTGTTTTTTGAGGTAGCCATCTTTGAAGTGGGTGCCTCTTTGAAGTAGATGTCTGGGCAATCAAAGCTTAAGTCAGACATTTGCATTACAAAAAAGAGAAAATCCAAATGTCAGGACTTATACTACAACATGGTATGTCTTTCCATTTATTTAAGTCTTTCTTTTCAACAATGTTCTATAGTTATCAGAGTGTAACTTTTATATTTCTATTGTTATACTTATCCCTACGTTTTTTTTTTTTTAATAGAGCCATCAGTCTTGATCACTGTCAGTTCCTTTCTTACATATTTCAATTATGGCCTTGTAAGAGGGTGACCTCGTTAAGTCTCATCACTTTTACCTCCAAAATATTTCTTGAATTGGCATTTTCATCATAATTTCTATTATCACTGCCCAGGTTTGAGATCTCATCTATTGCCTAGATTACTAGAGTACGTTCCTAACTGGTCTCCCCATCTTCAATCTTGTTCCCTTCTACTTCACCCTCCATATAACCACCAGAGTGATTTATTTAAAATTTGATTCTAGATTACAGTTCTGGGTAAGATGGTTAAGTACTTGCTACTCTTTGTCTGTCACTGAGCACAATCATAAAACCTGGACAGAATTCATGGGACAGCTGTTTGAGAGTTCTGAAAAGTAAATAGCTGCAGGAAGATTGAAGAAGGACACCAGCATTTGAGAAGCCAACAAACAAATGGTGAGTTTCCCACTTCCCCCACCCCATTCCCCGACCTGAACTTAATGCATTTGGAAACCTGGAAGTGAGTACTGCACTACAGGCAGAGAACTCCAGGAGAAGCCCTCTAGTTCTTGCTTGAGAAGTGAGAGAAGGGGGGAAATCCTCCATTTTTCCCTTTATTTCTCTTCTCTCACATCCCAACCCTCAGGCAATCATGCAGTGGCAGCAACAGTGGCAGCAGTGAGAGCCTTCAGGAACCAATACTCTTGGAGAGGGGAACCCTTAGTCTCTGATGGAGCTCTGGCCACAAGAGAGCTGAGCCACACACTGTTGCTTTTTTATCTCTCTTTTCCCACTGCTCGTTTCCAGATGTGGCACTGCTGCAGAAGTGAACAATTTCCAACTGGAGGACTGAAAGGGAAGTCCCAGGAATTGAGTAGCACTGGGGAGACTGTGGAGAGGTAGGAGTTCAGGAAAGTGACCCCATAATGTTTTTTTGTTAATGAGCTCCTAGATACCCACCACTAACCTGTGCCTATGTTGATCAGATCCCAATGAGCATACCAAAGAACTGAGATAACAGGCATCCATCTAGATTCCAGACTGACCACTTAGTCACACACACACCAGACAGATCTGAATAACACTGCAAAAGCTTTGAAAACTGAACTGACATTGAACCATCAGCCCATGGAAGGCTGGTGGGAACGTGTGGCCTGAACCTAATCAGATTGACTGCTAAAGCAAAAACATAAATGTTTTCCATACAATTTAAGCAAGACTTAGAATTTTATAATGTCATATTCAAAATGTCCAGGATATACTCCAGTTTTACCAGGCATACAAAGAACCACGATCATCTCAAGTTGCATGGCAAAAGGCAATCAACAGATATTAACAAGAGGATGCAGATGTTGCACTTATCTGACAAAGACTTTAAATCAGCTACTATTAAAAACTCAAATGAACAGCACAAACACTCTTGGAACAAATGTTAAAATACAGATTCTAATTAGATAAATAGAAGATATAAACAAGTAGAAACCAAGTGGAAACTCAGAATTGAAAAATACAATAACTGAAATAAAAAAAAATACTCACTGGATGGGCTTAATAGCAGAAGTGAGATGTCAGGAAAGAGTCAATAAACTTGAAAGTAGATGAATAGAAATTATGTAATGTGAACAACAGAGAAAAAAAGATTAGAAAAAAAATAAACAGCACCTTAGGGACACATGAGGCAATGATAAAAGGTCTATCAGTCATGCCATTGGAGATCCAGAAGGAAAGGAGAAAGAAGCAGTGCTGAAAAAAAAAAAAACTTTGAAGAAACAATGGCTTGAAAAATTCCCAATTTTGGTGAAAGACACCAACCTACAGATTCAAGAAAGTGAGTAAATCCCTACCAGGATAAGCCAAAAGAAACCCATAGATAGATACATCATAAGAAAACCACTGAAAACTAAAGACAAAAAAATCTTGTAAGCATTCAGAGAGAAATGATGCATTATGTATAGGGGAACAATGATTTGAATGACTGCAGATTTCTCATCAGAAACTCTAGATCAGAAAGAAGCAACAAACAATTTTTCAGATGTTGAAAGATTTATCAATCCAGAGAATCCAGCAAAAAATACCCTTCAGGAATGAAGGTAAAATTTAAAACACAATTTTAGAAAAAGGAAAACTAAGAAAATTCATAGCAAGCAGACCTGCTGAAAAAGAATTGCTAAAGAAATTTCTTCATACAGAAGTGAAATGATACCAGAAGGGAGAGTGGAACATTACAAATGATGGAAGAACAGAGAAATGGTAAAAATCTGCGTAAATATAATAGAGTATTTTTCTTCTCCTGAGTTTTGATTGAAAGCGAATTACAGCATTTTCTGATGGGATTTTCAGTGTATGTAGATGTAATACATAAGGCAATGATAGCATAAAGTGGAGAGGGTAAAGGGCCCAAAATGCTGGAAAGGGTTTTACATTGCAATTAAAGTGGTAAAATATTGATTCTAAATAGACTGTGAAAAGTATGTGTTTTGTAATCCCTAGAGCAACTACTAAAAAAATTAGACAAAGAGATGTCAAAGTCACAATAAATAAATTAAAATTGGATACTAAAAAATGTTTAAATAATTCAAAAGAAGGCAGGAGAAGGGAAACAGGAATAATAATTCAGAGGAACCAAACAGAATATAAATAGTAAAATGGCAAACCTAAATCCAGTCATATCAATAATTTTATTAAATGGTCTAAACGCCAATGAAAAGACAAAAATTAAAATGGATTAAAAACACAACCCAACTGTATGTCACCTACAGAAACTCACTTCAAATATAATAGGTTGAGAGCAAAAGGACAAAAATAGATACCATTCAAAAATGAATGAGGAGGAGCTTCAAGATGGCGGAAGAGTAAGACGCGGAGATCACCTTCCTCCCCACAAATACATCAGAAATACATCTACATGTGGAACAACTACTACAGAACACCTACCTGAATGCTGGCAGAAGACCTCACACATGAAAAAGGCAAGAAACTCCTCACGTACCTGGGTAGGGCAACAGAAAAAAGAAAAAACAGACAAAAGAATAGGGACGGGACCTGCACCAGCGGGAGGGAGCTGTGAAGGAGGAAAGGTTTCCACACACTAGGAAGCCCCTTTGTGGGCGGAGACTGTGGGTGGCGGAGGGGGGAAGCCTCGGAGCCATGGAGGAGACCGCAGCAACAGGGGTGCGGAGGGCAAAGCAGAGAGATTCCCACAGAGAGGACCAGTGCCGACCAGCACTCACCAGCCCGAGAGGCTTGTCTGCTCACCCGCCGGGGTGGGCGGAGACTGGGAGCTGAGCCTCGGGCTTCGGATCGCAGGGAGAGGACTGGTGTTGGTGGCGTGAACACAGCCTGAAGGGGGATAGTGTGCCACAGCTAGCCAGGAGGGAGTCCGCGAAAAAGTCTGGACCTGTAGAAGAGACAAGAGACTTTTTCTTGCCTCTTTTCTTCCTGGTGCGTGAGGAGAGGGGATTCAGAGCGCCACTTAAAGGAGCTCCAGAGACTGGCGTGAGCCGCGGCTATCAGCACGGACCACAGAGATGGGCATGAGATGCTAAGGCTGCTGCTGCAGCCACCAAGAAGCCTGTGTGCAAGCACAGGTCACTATCCACACCTCCCCTCCCGGAGCCTGTGCAGCCCACCACTGCCAGGGTCCCGTGATCCAGGGACAACTTCCCCGGGAGAACGCATGGCACGCCTCAGGCTGGTGCAACATCATGGCGGCCTCTGACGCCACAGGCTCGCCCCGCATCCGTACCCCTTCCTCCCCCCGCCTGAGTGAGCCAGAGTCCCCGAATCAGCTGCTCACTTAACCCCATCCTGTCTGAGCAAAGAACAGATGCCCTCAGGCGACCTACATGCAGAGGTGGGTCCAAATCCAAAGCTGAACCCCGGGAGCTGTGCGAACAAAGAAGAGAAAGGGAAATCTCTCCCAGCAGCCTCAGGAGCAGCGGATTAAATCTCCACCATGAACTTGATGTACCCTGCCTCTGTGGAATACCTGAATACACAATGAATCATCCCAAATTGAGGAGGTGGACTTTGGGAGCAAAGATATATATATATATTTTCCCTTTTTCTCTTTTTGTGAGTGTGTATGTGTATGCTTCTGTGTGTGATTTTGTCTGTATAGCTTTGCTGTTACCATTTGTCCATTTTTTTTTTACTTAAAAATTTTTTTCTTAATAATTACTTTTTATTTCAATAACTTTATTTTATTTTATTTTACTTTATTTTATTTTAGCTTCTTCTTTCTTTTCCTCTCCCTTTTATTCTGAGCCATGTTGAGGGCAGGCTCTTGGTGCTCAAGCCAGGCGTCAGGGCTGTGCCACTGAGGTGGGAGAGCCAAGTTCAGGACACTGGTCCACAAGAGACCTCCCAGCTCCATGTAAAATCAAACGGTGAAAATCTCCCAGAGATCTCCATCTCAACACCAAGACCCAGCTCCACTCAACGACCAGCAAGCTACAGTGTTGGACACCCTATGCCAAACAACTAGCAAGACAGGATCACAACCCCATCCATTAGCAGAGATGCTGCCTAAAATCATAATAAGGTCAAAGACACTCCAAAACACACCAGCAAATGTGGACCTGCCCACCAGAAAGACAAGATCCAGCCTCATACACCAGAACACAGGCACTAGTCCCCTCCACCAGGAAGCCTACACAAGCCACTGAACCAACCTTAGCCACTGGGGACAGACACCAAAAACAACGGGTACTACAAACCTGCAGCCTGCGAAAAGGAGACCCCAAACACAGTAAGTTAAGTAAAATGAGAAGACAGAGAAACACACAGCAGATGAAGGAGCAAGGCAAAAACCCACCAGACCTAAAAAATGAAGAGGAAATAGGCAGTCAACCTGAAAAAGAATTCAGAATAATTATAGTAAAGATGATCCAAAATCTTGGAAATAGAATGGAGAAAATACAAGAAACGTTTAACAAGGACCTAGAGGAACTAAAGAGCAAACAAACAGTGATGAACAACAGAATAAATGAAATTAAAAATTCTCTAGAAGGGAACAAGAGCAGAATAACTGAGGCAGAAGAACGGATAAGTGACCTGGAAGATAAATTATTGGAAATAACTACTGTGGAGCAGGATAAAGAAAAAAGAATGAAAAGAATTGAGGACAGTCTCAGAGACCTCTGGGACAACATTAAATGCACCAACACTCGAATTATAGGGGTCCCAGAAGAAGAAGAGAAGAAGAAAGGGACTGAGAAAATGTTTGAAGAGATTATAGTTGAAAACTTCCCTAATATGGGAAAGGAAATAGTTTATCAAGTCCAGGAAGCACAGAGTCCCATACAGGATAAATCCAAGGAGAAACATGCCACGACACATATTAATCAAAATATCAAAAATTAAATACAAAGAAAATATTAAAAGCAGCAAGGGAAAAACAACAAGTAACACATAAGGGAATCCCCATAAGGTTAACAGCTGATCTCTCAGCAGAAACTCTGCAAGCCAGAAGGGAGTGGCAGGACATATTTAAAGTGATGAAGGAGAAAAACCTACATCCAAGATTACTCTACCCAGTAAGGATCTCATTCAGATTTGACGGAGAAATTAAAAGCTTTACAGACAAGCAAAAGCTAAGAGAATTCAGCACCACCAAATCAGCCTTACAACAAATGCTAAAGGAACTTCTCTAGGCAGTAAACACAAGAGAAGGAAAAGACCTACAATAATAAACCCAAAACAATTAAGAAAATGGTAATAGGAACATACATATTGATAATTACCTTAAATGTAAATGGATTAAATGCTCCAACCAAAAGACATAGACTGGCTGAATGGATACAAAAAGAAGATCCGTATATATGTTGTCTACAGGAGACCCACTTCAGACCTAGCGTCACATACAGACTGAAAGTTAGGGGATGGAAAAAGATAGTCCATGCAAATGGAAATCAAAAGAAAGCTGGAGTAGCAATTCTCATATCAGACAAAATAGACTTTAAAACAAAGACTATTACAAGAGATGAAGAAGGACACTACATTATGATCAAGGGATCAATCCAAGAAAAAGATATAAAAATTGTAAATATTTATGCACCCAACATAGGAGCACCTCAATACATAAGGCAAATACTAACAGCCATAAAAGGGGAAATTGATGGTAACACAATCATAGTAGGGGAATTTAACACCCCACTTTCACCAATGGAGAGATCACCCAAAATGAAAATAAAGAAGGAAACACAAGCTTTAAGTGATACATTAAACAAGATGGAATTAACTGATATTTATAGGACATTCCATCCAAAAACAACAGAATACACATTCTTCTCAAGTGCTCAGGGAACATTCTCCAGGATAGATCATATCTTGGGTCACAAATCAAGCCTTGGTAAATTTAAGAAAATTGAAATCGTATCAACTATCTTTTCTGACCACAATGCTATGAGACTAGATATCAATTAGAGGAAAAAATCTGTAAGAAATACAAACACATGGAGGCTAAACAATGCACTACTTAATAACCAAGAGATCACTGAAGAAATCAAAGAGGAGATCAAAAAATACCTAGAAACAAATGCCAATGAAAACACAATGAACCAAAACCTATGGGATGCAGCAAAAGCAGTTCTAAGAGGGAAGTTTATAGCAATACAATCCAACCTTAAGAAACAAGAAACATCTCAAATAAACAACCTAACCTTACACCTAAAGCAATTCAAGAAAGAAGAACAAAAAAATCCCAGTTAGCAGAAGGAAAGAAATCATAAATATCAGATCAGAAATATATGAAAAAGAAATGAAGGAAACGATAGCAAAGATCAATAAAAGTAAAAACTGGTTCTTTGAGAAGATAAACAAAATTGATAAACCATTAGCCAAACTCATCAAGAAAAAAAGGGAAGAGACTCAAATGAATAGAATTAGAAATGAAAAAGGGGAAGTAACAACTGACACTGCAGAAATACAAAGGATCATGAGAGATTACTACAAGCAACTCTATGCCAATAAAATGGACAACCTGGAAGAAATGGACAAATTCTTAGAAATGCACAACCTTCCGAGACCTAACCATGAAGAAATAGAAAATATGAACAGACCAATCACAAGCACTGAAATTGAAACTGTGATTAAAAATCTTCCAACAAACAAAAGCCCAGGACCAGATGGCTTCACAGGTGACTTCTATCATACATTTAGAGAAGAGCTAACACCTATCCTCCTCAAACTCTTCCAAAATATAGCAGAGGGAGGAACACTGCCAAACTCATTCTATGAGGCCACCATCATTCTGATACCAAAAACAGACAAAGAAGTCACAAAGAAAGAAAACTACAGGCCAATATCACTGATGAACATAGATGCAAAAATCCTCAACAAAATACTAGCAAACAGAATCCAACAGCACATTAAAAGGATCATACTCTATGATCAAGTGGAGTTTATCCCAGGAATGCAAAGATTCTTCAATATAGGCAAAATAATCAACGTGATGCACCGTATTAACAAACTGAAGGAGAAAAACCATATGATCATCTCAATAGATGCAGAGAAAGCTTTCAACAAAATTCAACACCCATTTATGATAAAAACCCCGCAGAAAGTAGGCATAGAGGGAACTTTCCTCAACATAATAAAGGCCATATATGACAAACCCACAGCCAACCTCGTCCTCAATGGTGAAAAACTGAAACCATTTCCACTAAGATCAGCAACAAGACAATGTTGCCCACTCTCACCACTATTATTCAACATAGTTTGGGAAGTTTTAGCCACAGCAATCAGAGAAGAAAAAGAAATAAAAGGAATCGAAACTGGAAAAGAAGAAGTAAAGCTGTCACTGTTTGCAGATGACATGACACTATACAGAGAGAATCCTAAAAATGCTACCAGAAAACTAGTAGAGCTAATCAATGAATTTGGTAAAGCAGCAGGATACAAAATTAATGCACAGCAATCTCTTGTATTCCTATACACTAATGATGAAAAATCTGAAAGTGAAATTAAGAAAACACTCCCATTTACCATTGCAACAAAAAGAATAAAATAATTAGGAATAAAACCTTCCTAAGGAGACAAAAGACGTTTATGCCGAAAATTATAAGACTCTGATGAAAGAAATTTAAGGTGTTACTAATAGATGGATATACCATGTTCTTGGATTGGAAGAATCAACATTGTGAAAATGACTCTACTACCCAAAGCAATCTACAGATTCAATGCAATCCCTATCAAACTACCACTGGCATTTTTCACAGAACTAGAACCAAAAATTTCACAATTTGTATGGAAACACAGAAGACCCCGAATAGCCAAAGCAATCTTGAGAAAGAAAAGCGGAGCTGGAGGAATCAGGCTCCCTGACTTCAGACTCTACTACAAAGCTACAGTAATCAAGACAGTATGGTACTGGCACAAAAACAGAAATATAGATCAATGGAACAGGATAGAAAGCCCAGAGATAAACCCACGCACATATGGACACCTTATCTTTGACAGAGGTGGCAAGAATATACAATGGAGAAAAGACAGCCTCCTCAATAAGTGGTGCTGGGAAAACTGGACAGCTACATGTAAAAGACTGAAATTAGAACACTCCCTAACACCATACACAATAATAAACTCAAATGGATTAAAGACCTAAATGTAAGGCCAGACACCATCAAACTCTTAGAGGAAAACATAGCAGAACACTCTATGACATAAATCACAGCAAGATTCTGTTTGACCCATCTCCTAGAGAAATGGAAACAAAAACAAAAATAAACAAATGGGACCTAATGAATCTTAAAAGCTTTGCACAGCAAAGGAAACCATAAACAAGATGAAAAGACAACTCTCAGAATGGGAGAAAATATTTTCAAATGAAGCAACTGACAAAGGATTAATCTCCAAAATTTACAAGCAGCTCATGCAGCTTAATATCAAATAAACAAACAACTCAATCCAAAAATGGGCAGAAGACCTAAATAAACATTTCTCCAAAGAAGATATACAGATCGCCAACAGACACATGAAAGGATACTCAACACCACTAATCATTAGAGAAATGCAAATCAAAACTACAATGAGTTATCACCTCACACTGTTTAGAATGGCCATCATCAAAAAATCTACAAACAATAAATGCTGGAGAGGGTGTGGCAAAAAGGGAACCCTCTTGCACTGTTGGTGGGAATGTAAATTGATACAGCCACTATGGAGAACAGTATGGAGGTTCCTTAGAAAACTTAAAATAGAACTACCATATGACCCAGCAATCCCACTAACTGGGCATATTCCCAGAGAAAACCATAATTCAAAAAGAGATGTACCACAATGTTCATTGCAGCTCTATTTACAATAGCCAGGATATGGAAGCAACCTAAGTGTCCATCAACAGATGAATGGATAAAGAAGATGTGGCACATATATACAATGGGATATTACTCAGCCATAAAAAGAGACGAAATTGAGTTATTTGTAGTGAGGTGGATGGACCTAGGGTCTGTCATACAGAGTGAAGTACGTCAGAAAGAGAAAAACAAATACCGTATGCTAACCCATATATATGGAATCTAAGAAGAAGAAAAAAAAATTGGCCATGAAGACCCAGGGGCAAGATGGGAATAAAAACGCAGACCTACTAGAGAATGGACTTGAGCATACGGGGAGGGGGAATGGCAAGCTGGGACAAAGTGAGAGAGTGGCATGGACATATATACACTACCTAACGTAAAATAGGTAGCTAGTGGGAAGCAGCCGCATAGCACAGGGAGATCAGCTCGGTGCTTTGTGACCACCTAGAAGGGTGGGATAGGGAGGGTGGGAGGGAGGGAGATGCAATAGGGAAGAGAGATGGGGACATATGTATATGTATAACTGATTCACTTTGTTAAAAAGCAGAAACTAACACACCATTGTAAAGCAATTATACTACAATAAAGATATTAAAAAGAAAAAAAAATGAATGAAAAGCCTTAAAAAAGAATGAAATGTTGCCATTTGCAACAACATGTATAGACCTGGAGGGTATTATGCTTAATGAAATAAGTCAGACAGAGAAAGACAAATACTGGATGTTATCACTTATATGTTGGAATCTAAAAAAATTAATGAATATAACAAAACAGAAACAGACTCACAGATATAGAGAAGAAACTAGTGTTTACCAGTGGGGAGATGGAAGAGGGGAGGGCAACATAAAGGTAAGGGGTTAAGAGGTACAAACTACTTTGTATAAAATAAGTAAGCTCCAAGGATATATTGTACAGCACAGGGAATATAGGTAATATTTTATAATAACTTTATTGAAGTATAACCTATAAAAATATTGCATCACTATGTTGTACACCTGAAACTAATATAATATTGTAAATCAACTATACTTCAATTAAAAAAAAACCAGAAAAAAACTAATGTAAAAAAATTGAAATGGCTATATTAACATCAGACAAAATGGACTTCAGAGGAAAGAAATTGCCAGGGGTAAAGAGCAACATTATATATTGATAAAAGGGTCAATTCACCAAGAAGACCTAATAATTCTAAATGTATTTGCTCCTAATAACAGAAGTTCAAAATTCAAGAAGCAAACCTTGACAGAGCAGAGAGAAGTGGAAAAAATCTATAATTATAGTTTTAGTAATTGATGGAAATAAGCAGACAGAATAAGAAAGTATATTGAAGAAATGAACAACAACATCAATCAACTGAATCCAACTGATATTTTACTCCACCCAACGACAGCAGGAATACACATTCTCTTAAGTGCATGTGGAACATTCACCAAGATAGACCATATCCTAGGTCATAAAGCAAGCCTTAACCAATTAAGAATAATTGAACTCATACAGAATGTGTTCTCTAGTCACAATGGAATTAAACTAGAAATCAGTAACAGAAAAATAATAGTAAAATTTCCAGACACTTGGAAATTAAATAATATACTTCTAAATAATCTATGTGTCAAAGAAATGTCCGAAGAGTGATTAGAAATATTTTGAACAGAATGAAAATGAATCAAAATTAGTTGAATACAGCAAAAGCAGTGATTTGAGGGCACTGTATAGCATTAAAAGCTCATATTAGAAAACAAGAAAGATCTGAAATCAATAACTTAAGCTTCCACCTTAAACTAGAAAAAGAACTAAATAAATCAAGCAGAAGGAAAGAAACAGCAACAATCAATGAAATAGGAAACAAGAAAAAATAGAGAAAAACCAATGAAACCCAAAACCGCTTCTTTGCAAAGATCAGTAAAATTTGTAAATTTCTAGCCAGGCTAAACAAAGAAAAATGAGAGAAGATTCAAATCATCAATATCAGGAATGAAAGAGGGGAAATCACTACAGACTTCATATTCATTAAAAGGCTATTAAGGGAATACTAAGAAAAACTCTATGCACATAAATTTGCCAACTTAGATGAAATGGACCAATTCCCTGAGAACTACAAACTCCCAAATGTCATCCAGATAAAATAGATAACCTGAGTAGTCCTATAACTAATATAGAAATTGAATTCATAGTTGAAAACCTCCCCCCAGAGAAGTCTCCATTATCAGGTGGTTTCACTGGTGAATTCTACCAAACATTTAAAGAAGAATTAACACCAATTCTACACTACCTCTCCAGAAAACAGAAAAGGGAACACTTCAACCCATTTTTCAAGGCTAGCTTTATCCATATAACCAAAACCAGACAAAGACAGTATAAAAAAAGAAAATTACAGATCGGTATCTCTCATAAACAGAGACTCAAGATCCTTAACAAATCCAATCCAGAAATAGTATGACTCAAACAAATGAAGTTCATCCTGGGAATGCAAACCTGGTTCAATATTTGAAAATCAGTCAATGTAATCAATCATATTAGCAGTTTAAAGAAGAAAAATCACATATCAATTGATATGAAAAAAGCATTTGACAAAATTCAGCATTCATCCATGATAAAAATTATCAACAAACTAAGAATAGATAGAAACTTTCTCAACCTGATAAAGGTTGTTTCCAAAGATCTACATGTAACATCATGTTTAATGGTGAAAGACTGAATACTTTCCCCTTGCCTTAGAAACAAGGCAAGGATGTCTAATCTCACCAGTCCTATTCAATATTATACTAGAAGTTTTATCCAGTTCAATGAGACAAGAAAAAGAAGTAAAAAGAATACAGATTTGAAAAGAATAAGTAAAATTGACTTCCTTTGGGCAAATGACATAACCATATGTGTAGAAAATATCAAGGGATCTACAATAAAAAAGAGAGAGAAAAACTCCTAGAACTAACATGTTTGCTTAACAAAGTAACAGAACACAAAATCAACACATAAAAATCAATCCCATTTCTGTATCCTGACAATGTACAAGGAAATTAAAACTTTAAATACCGTTTATAGTAGGTCCCCAAAGTGAAATGCTTAGGTATAAATCTGATAAAACATCTACAAAATCTATGTGGCGGAAACTACAAAATGCTGATAAAAGAAATCATGCAAATTGAGAAACAAGGTATTCATGGAATGGAAGTGTCAACTGAGTAAAGATGTCACTTCTGAATTGGTCTGTAGATTGAACTCAATACCAGTCAAAATCCCAGCAGGATTTTTTTTTGTAGATACAGACAAACTGATTCTCAAATTTTATGGGCAAATGAACTAGAATAGCTAAGACAATTTTGAAAAAGAATAAAGTTGAAAGAATCACACCATCCAATTTGAAAATTTGTTATAAAGCTTACAAAGTAATGAATATGGTGTGGTTATTGGGGAAGAGAGAGACAGAACAATGTAACAGAGTAGAGAGTTCAGAATTAGACCCACACAATTATGGCTGTTTGATTTTTGAGAAAGGTGCAAAAAATTCAGTGATAAAAGCAGTCTTTTTGCTATAATACATGATGTTGGAACAGTTGGATATCCATATGCTAAAGAATGAACCTTCACCTAAATCTTATTCATTATACAAAAATTAACTCAAAATGAGTCATAGATCTAAAATTAAAACATAAAACTATAAAACCTTTAGAAATCAATGTAAAAGAAAATCTTTGTGACATAGGGTTAAATCGGGGTCTCTGAGCAACAGCACCATTGACATTTTGGGCCTGATAATTCTTTGTCATGGAAACTTTGCTGTGCATTGTAGGATATATAGTAGTATCCCCAGCCTTTACCCATGAGAGACCAGTAACACCATGCCCTGCAAGTCATGACAACCAAAAATGTATCCAGACATTGCCCAATGTTCCTGGGGACAGAGTCCCCCCTGGTTAAGAACCACTGAGTTGGAGAAAGAATTTTTAGATATAATGCATAAAAGCACAGTCCATAGAAGAAAAAAAATGATGGATTGTTCTTTTTATAAAAATGTAAAACTAGGGACTTCCCTGGCAGTCCAGTGGTTAAGACTCCACACTCCCAGTACAGGGGGCATGGGTTCGATCCCTGGTTGGGGAACTAAGATCCTGCATGCTGCATGGTGTGGCCTAAAAAATAAATAAATAAAATGGAAAACTTTTCCTCTGAAAGATATTGTTGAGAGAATGAAAAGACAAACTATGGACTGGCAGAAGATATTTGTAAATCATATATCTGACAAAGAACTTGGATCCAGGATATTTAAAGAATTCTGAAAACTCAACAATAAGTAAATGAAAAACACAATTACAAAAGAGAGAAAAGAATTTGCAACCATTTTACCAAAGAGGATTTAAGTATGACAAATAAGCACATATAAAGGTGTTCAACATCACTAGCTATTAGGGAAAAACTATGATGAGGTATCACTAAACACCTATTAGAATGGCTAAAATGAAAATTACTGAATTCCAAGAGCTGGTGAAGATGTGGAGCAAATGGAACTTTCAAGCATTGCTGGTTTGGATGCAAAGTGGTACAGCCACTATGGAAAATAATTTGGAAGTTTCTTATCAAGTTAAACATGATTCTACCATATAATCCAGCAATAACACTCTTGGGTATTTATCCTAGAGAAGTGGATACAATAACCTGGATATGAATGTTTATAACAGCTTTATTCATAACTGCCAAAAACTGGAAACAACTTAAAGGTCCTTCAATGGCTAAATGGACAAACAAACTGGTAGATCAATACAATGGAATGCTATTCAGCAATAAAACGGAACAAACTGTTGATCACCAAACAAAAGAAGAATCTGAAAGGCATTATGCTGAGTTAAAGAAGCTTGCCTCAAAAGGTTACATATTGTATGACATTCATTCCTTAAACTATAAGGATGGAAAAATAGATCAGTGATTAGAGATAGGGTTAAGGTGTAGCTATATAGGAATGATATAAAGGAGATTAATGGGGTAGTGGAAACTTCTGTATCCTGGTAGTGGTGGTGGTTACATGAATATCTACATGTGTTAAAATTCATTGAATTACACACCAAAAGGAAAAAAAAGCAATTTTATCGTATGGTAATTTAAAAAACAGACAAATTCAATTCTGATGGTACTTTACTAGCTTTATAGGATGTAGTCTAAACTTCTTAGCAGGAATTACAGGGCCCACCCTGGTGATAGCTCCTCAGCAATAGGGCTGTTTCTCTCATAAAGCATAAGAATGTTGTTTTTATGGAGGTAGACTGTGGTCCTGAAGGTCACAACTGTTTTGTCTCTAAGTAAGAGACAGTTTTTCGTATTGGAAAGTCAAGGATTTAGAGTATCTGAGTTCTCACACTGGTGTAGCATTTTGGGGAATCCTGGTCTAGTACAGCCTCAGTTGCCTCCCTATTAAATGTGACAAATAACTGGTTCCCCCAAGGTCACTGTTAGTAGGGCAGAAATTGAACCACTTTCGATCCCAGGCCTAGCCAATTTTGCATCTGAACAGAACACTCCTTCCCACTTCAACCTTTATGGAGGGGAGAGGAGTATGTGATGTATGGTTTAGGGGAGCAGATTGTATTGTCGAAAGTTTTTCGAGGTACTTTTTGCATTTATGCATCTAGTTAGCAATCTGGGCTGTACTCTACCTCAGTTCACCTCCCCTGTAACTAGTTCATTTCATTGGAATCTGGATCCTGCAGAGAGTTGGCTTCTAAAACAAATACAGTGGCAGGTATTCCCCCATAGGATTGTCCTGAGTTGTTTTAGGTTTTAGAACTTTTTGTGGCAGCCCTTTTAGTGTTATGATCACCCTGATGGAGAGTCTTGGTTTGTGCTGCTGCTGTTCCCCACCCCTCGCCACCTGCCATCCCTACATGCATGTGGCTTGTTTAGAGCTTGGATGACAACCCAAGCCCACTCCCCATTTCCACCACCATTCAACTCCTCCCATGCTGAGGTAAATGATGAGACACTGGTGTTGATTATATTTATCCATTTATTAAAATACTTTAAGAAGCAAAACTTTATTAACTTTGAAGACTGGTGTTCCATTTTGTGGGGAGGAGGAATAGGCACACTTTGTGGACCTTTTCTTTCTGCTTTTTTCTGTTACCCCATAACTACCCCAGTTTCCTCCCCCAATCAGCCCCTGGCCCTGCTGCTTACTTGCAGGGGCCTCTGAGGAAACAAAACAAATAAACAAAAAAACATAGATTAAAGATTAGCAGACAGGTAGACAAATGCAATTCCACAAACCATAAAGCCGATCAAGGTCCTTTACAGGATGGAATGGTGCTAATGGGTTTGGTTGCTTTGGTATTAGTTTCTACTTCTTATGAAACTAAAATTCTTCTACTTGTGTCCTGAGGGAAGATGACATTAACCCCAACTGTTTCTTCTGATCAACTTTAACCTAATTTATTAAATTGAAGATGTCTTCCTTATTCTTCCCTTGCCCCTTTGGACACAACACAGGCCCTTTTCCGGTGAGGTGACTGATAGCTGCTGACGTCCTGTAGTATTGACACCAAAAGCAGTTGATGGCAGTCCAACTCCACTGGCATTCTCCTTCCCCACTGTTCTTCTTGCTAGGAATTGCCCATTCAATCAGTCCCTCAGAAAGTGCTCCAAAGATGCAACCAAACTCCAGAACTTTGGCTCTTGATGTCAACTTTGAACATAATCGAGATGGATATTTGGTGTCTGGTCCCACCACCTGAACAATTATATTACTGCAAGTAGTTAACCATGAAGTCCTGAAAGGAGCTTATGCTTCCAGAGGATGGGCCATCTCCCTTGAGAAAGAGATCACCACTTCTTGCTTTGTTTTCAAGCTAGTATGTGCAAGAACAGGTGCTCAGCAAAGCTGTCTTCCTTGTTTTGGGAAACAACTGGTAACTAAGCAGTTTAGGAGGTAACCAAGGGATTTAGCAAGCCACACCTGCTCCTGGGCCTCATCCCCTATCAATTCTGCTCCAGGAGTTGACTCCAGCCTCCAATCTTAGTGGTTTCATTCAATATCATTCTGATTCAGGGTGGGAGGATAGGGTGGGTGAAAGGGAATCCAGATGGTACAACAGAGCAACAGTAGCATTACAACATACAAAGACGGATAGTAAGTCAGCAAAGTAAACACAAGAGATGGAGTACTATTACAGTTTACTGTCATTGGTGATAAAAATAATTACAAGACACAGCCCTGCTTAGGCACTGCCAAGTAAAAGCTACCCTCTCCCAGGACTTCCCTTTGTTTCCTTAAATTTGCTCATTTGGAAATTTTTCATTTTGAAAAAGGCTCTTCTGAAAAAAATGCAACTTGGTTCCCAACTCTGTGAGTGAGCGTGTGTGCAGCTGTTAATGTGTGCAGCCACGGAGGAGCCAAGTTGGGCTGCAACGGTGACCTTATTGATTTGATCTAATACCTCCTCCTGGGAAGAAAGAGTAATGCGGAGAAAGCCAAAGACACAGCAACAGCACATTCCCCACTTAAATACACACAGTAAGTTAACATATTCTGATGCTTAAATAAGTTTTAAATGTTTTCCCATTAACTTTCTTCCCTAGTTGTAGAGCTAGGACTTTTTTGTTTGTTTGGCACAGCAATCAGACGTCTGGGGACTATCCCCTTGTTAGTATTTTTCTCCTCACCCCTGCAGAGGTGGAACACAGGTGGCTGGTTTAAGTGGGCTAGGCTGGTGGAGTTCCAGAGTTGAGAACCAGTGCTTAGAGTTGGATTGTGCACCTCGATAAACCAGCGATTGGACTGAGTCAGGTAATTGAGCACGCTAAGTTTGTCTGAGAAGTGGGGAGAGGCCAGTTTCCCGGCTTTCTCTTGATAAGTGGGAAGGGACACTTACTCAAAGGTATGAGTTGAGGGTGGGTGGGGATACAAGGCGGACATGAGAGAACCACTGGAGAAATACTGGAGTTTGATTAGATTTGCCTGACTGGGCGCAGGCATTCAAAAAAATGCTAATTGGGATCTGGAGCAATTTTGGCCTGGTTTGTTTTCATGAGAAATTTGGAAGAAGAACCATGGGAGAAGCAGAAGCTTTTAGCCTCCATTTTCCCAGGCCCATGTATTTTCTGGTCACTTTGAATGTCCCTCTGTACTCAAGGGAAAGGAGCAAGAAGGGAGATTCAAAAGTGATTTGGGGACTTAACCAACAGCCTGCCCAGAAGATGCAGGCCAAGGTGGAGCTTGTGGGGAAGGGCCTAGGCTGTGACTTGATTGTCAGGCAGTCCCTAGCTCAGACATCTGAGTCACAGAGCTCAAGGCCTGGTTGCTCCATATAGTGTTTATTGGGGAAGGGGACAGCACAGGTTGGGGCAGTTGCTGATGTAGAGTCCAGGACAGATAGAGCGAAAAAGGCAGCATGCCAGCTTAGCCCCCTTCTCTAGGGCATTGGTGTTTTTGTTCCCCTTTCTGTGGCCTGGCTCAGAATTTTAAGGGGGCGTCAGAATCAGCTGGGCCATAGGTAGATCCCAGCCACTTCTAAGACACTGAAAATGCACCAAAAGATTAGAAGCTCCACCAAGAACTAGGGCAGTTGGTAGAGGCATATGTGTGTGTAGGGTAATGGGGGTGGAGGATGGGATCAGGGTGGGGAGGGATTCCTGGGTTAGCACAATAAATTATAGGGTCATTTAGAGGTCGAGTTGTATTTTCAGTTCTTAAAAATATATATATATATATTTATATATATACATCTTTATATGTCTCTATACATAACTATACTGCAGCACAGCAGCAAAACATTTAGTTAAAAAATCCAGCAAGAATGCAGGCAAACACTCCATGGAGGCATGCAGGCTAGGATCAAGGCAGTAGGAGGGGAGCCTGTATGGTTGCCATAGGGGTGAGTTCCAACCAATGGGCCCACCCAGCCACCAGAGCACCACCTGGACATGTGCAAAGACATACATGCGCACATGGAAAAACAGAAAGGGTTTGCAGAGAGAGCAGTCACCACAAGAAAAGATTTCACATGGTCACTGTAAGAGGCAAGTGGACAAGCCCCCAGGACCTAGTTCTCATCTTAATAAGCCTACTAGGAGAGACCGCCTGAAGTCACAAGTTGCAATTG
This sequence comes from Balaenoptera ricei, assembly GCF_028023285.1. NCBI lineage: Eukaryota > Metazoa > Chordata > Mammalia > Artiodactyla > Balaenopteridae > Balaenoptera > Balaenoptera ricei. The sequence goes on from NC_082660.1 coordinate 45,302,244, forward strand.
GCAGGGATTGGGGGAGAAACACCACCAAGCCTGGCTGTCCTGACCCCTCTCCTCATCTCCCTGAGAGTATTGCTTTCATTCATTCCCTAGCATCAACAGTTTCTCTGCCAGTCAGAGAAAAACATTCCCCAACTCCCTGAAAAGGTGAACTCCCTTGAATCCTTTGTAGATCCCAGGCCATTCACAAAAAGCTTAGTTCAATTAAATACTGTAGTTGCTCAAGATGCACGAAGAGAAGGAGAACTGAACAAGACAACTCGGAACAAGAATCTTTGGCCAATGAGAAAATGTAAACCTCTAAGGAGACCTGATTGAGTCCAGGAAAAAAATGTATTAGTGTAAAGAATTGGAGGATCTTTCTTGGTGGTGCTCATGTTTGTTCTGAAATAATTTAGTCTAGCCTGTATTGAGGTTTCAAGAGTTTTTAGTAGAATCCTAAATGTTGTGAGTTCTCCTTCCAGCTTTCAAGGGTTATAGTTGAGATCCTGATGGTGTTGGAGGATCATCATTGTTTGCTTCATCTTCACGATGTCTGCGGTGCCACAAATTTCCTTTATAGAAAAAAAAGCAAGTATAGAAATAATGAGGTTAGCACATTGCCAGATGCCTAAATGTATGGACGCTAAAGAGAGCAAACAAAGAGTCCTTTAGGAGACAGACTGGTTTGTTCCTATTGTAGCAACCATTTTTAAACCATCTTAGAAAACCAGCTGATGCCATGCAAGCCAAACACAAATGGGATGAGTTCTCAGAACCTGATAATCCATGAAGCTGCTATTGACCCTTTCAGAGTCTTCAGAAAGACTCTCAAACACCGTGGGTCTCCCAACTGGCAGATTCTTAGGGACTCAAACCAGTTGGACCAAACACAACTTGGTCCAGGAGATTCTCTCTTGGCATCTGTATGAAGTCTCAGTTCCTCAAAAAAACAAAACAAACCGTCACCCTCCATCCCTTCCCCCCCCCCCATGTCCACTATGGTCATCTCTCTCAAGCTTCCAGGTCATCTAGGCTCAGAATTTAGGAGAGACAAATGACATCAGAATTGGCATAACCGACAATTCTAAGGGAACCTTCTTTTGAGCCCCACTGACATATCAAGAACATTTAAGTCCAATTCTGAAGAAGGGGTGGAACCAAAATTCAAATAATGAAACAAATTTTGCATTTCCAGGGATTTACTATAACAAAGAATAAGAGTGTTTAGATAGGTCGTGGAACCTGTTCCTGACCCTGTAGGTGCCCAGCACTGACACCCCCAACCCATCTCAAATAATACTGCACATATATACAATGGAATATTACTCAGCCATAAAAAGAAACGAAATGGAGTTATTTGTAGTGAGGTGGATGGAGTTAGAGTCTGTCATACAGAGTGAAGTAAGTCAGAAAGAGAAAAACAAATACAGTATGCTAATACATGTATACGGAATCTAAGGAAAAAAAAAAAAAGGTCATGTAGAACCTAGTGGCAAGATGGGAATAAAGACACAGATCTACTAGAGAATGGACTTGAGGATATGGGGAGGGGGAAGGGTAAGATGTGACAAAGTGAGAGAGTGGCATGGACATATATACACTACCAAACGTAAAATAGATAGCTAGTGGGAAGCAACCGCATAGCACAGGGAGATCAGCTCTGTGCTCTGTGACCACCTAGAGGGGTGGGATAGGGAGGGTGGGAGGTAGGGAGATGCAAGAGGGAAGAGATATGGGAACATATGTATATGTATAACTGATTCACTTTGTTATAAAGCAGAAACTAACACACCATTGTAAAGCAATTATACTCCAATAAAGATGTTAAAAAAAATAATAATGCAAAAAAAAATACTGCTTTCTGGAGCAGGACCAAAAGCTTGTAGTTGTGTTTGACTGGGAAAGAGATCGAAATATGACTGTTTTGCCATACTTTATCCACCGAGGAAAGGAATGGGTCAAGCAGAAAGGTAACTGGCTGTTCTCATTTTTCTCTTCAGCTGTTTATAACACAGAGATCACAAAGCAAGGTTGCCTCTCAGGTTCTCTCCCTGTCAGTGTCCATATCACTTTCTTTTTTTTTTAAGGAGCTTTTTTTTTTTTTTTTTTTTTTTTTTGGCTGTACCGCACGGCATGCGGGATCTTAGTTCCCCAACCAGTGATCGAACCCGTGACCCCTGCAGTGGAAGCGTGGAGTCCTAACCACTGGACAGCCAGGGAATTCCCTCCATATCACTTTCTAACTCACACCTTGTCCAAGAGACTGCTTGGCATCCCCTAAGGTTGGCTCCCAACTGGCCACCTCCTCCATCACCACCGTACCCATGTACATTTCTAAGGTGAGCTTCAGGTCTTTGGGAAGTACCCAGGCTGCTGGGGAATTCTTTATGACCTCGATGCCTGTGGGAGAAACTTACCAATAAAACCCTGGATGCCTTGGCCTGATTTAGGTTTGTCTTCCTCTTCTGGCTTCTTCTTCCCCAATTTGGGGAACTTAACTTTCAATCTGAGGCTTCTACTGTCAGTGTCTGAAGACTTTTCCTGGCAAACCACAACAAGAGCAAGGTCAAAATGTTAGTTGCCTAATAGTCAGAAACAATTCCTAGAGGCCTGGCAAGGTGGTGAACAAGGATGGCTGCAAGAAGCAGGCAGATCTGCTGTCTGTCCAGGTATGGGAGATACCCCTACTCACTAGTCCTGTGCCCTAGAAGGCATCTGATCTTTACCAAGATCCTACTCTGTGCCAGGTACTTTGCTAAATGCTTTAATAAATGATCTCATATTAATAAATGCTCTTCTGAATTGCCTTTCAGAAGAAACCTAAAGGAAGGGCACAGGACCTTCCCTCGGAACCAAAGCTTTGGAAAGTCCAATGAATAATTGACTCTCCTTCTGCTTTTCCCCACCAAAGTGGATCTGCGTCTTCTGTGGCCTTAAGGTGAGCAAGTTTGGTATCAAGTGAATGAGCAACATCTTCCTGTCTTTCTTTCAATCTACTCTGCCCTTCTTTAGAGCCTCACTTCTTCATCTTTATGGAAATGCTGAAGTCCAGAAAAGAGATTATGCCCAGGCCAGGCAGACTCCCATATTGAGACCTCAGAGCATGGACTGTTTGTTTCATTTCTCTCAATATCCAGTCTGTTTGCCTAGGTCAGGAGCTTGGTGCAAGATAGCTGAACTGAGTAGGAAGGGGGTGCTACAAGAGTTTGCTTCCTTTTCTGCATAACAGCATGTTTTTCTTCCCCAGGGGGCTACTGGTTAAGAGCAGCAAAGGCATATGAGAAAGTTATTAAATCCTTTAAGACCTGAATTTGCCTATGGCTTTTTCTCTTAAATGGTAGGCCAATTGCTGCACTAGTCCAAACATGCTTGTATGGCTTGCTCACATGCATATAACTGGTGTATGAAGCCAGAAAACAGGTATAATGAATAGGAGAACCAAGGATTCCTACAGGTTGAAATGAGCAGTTCCATGGTGGAGAAATTTAAAGCAAAACCCTGTCAGACCATAAAAAGTGTAATTTACCTGGTGATAGGTGGACAGCTTTGAGTCATTTGATTTATGAAATGGGACTATTTTTCAATCTCAGGAGAGCACTCAGAATTGTCAAAAAATGATGACATCCCCACAGCTATATTATAGTCACAGCTGCCACGCTTGATTTTCTTTTAAGCCACACACCTGCTAGGGGAAAGCATTGAGATAGCCTACTTTCCTCCCAGAGTGGGAGGGACAGAAAGCAGCAAGGAGAGGTGATATTTGGTAGATTTAACCACAAGTATGGCCTGGGCACCAACCATTTAGAACAGATGTTGGCTGTAAACACGTGGTATTGGCCATAATGGTATGTACCAGACGAAATTCAGTCCCAGCAGCAGGTACTGAGCAGGGGAGGGGAATTGCAGCCAGGAGAACAGCACAGAAAAAGACCATTCTTGCTTATTCTTTCCCAATCTTCTGCTACAGAGTGATTCTTCTTTCTGGTTATGTTCTCATGGTCATCTAGTTTTTCAGTGTGCCTTCTGCCTTGTCCTGTATACTTATGGTGAGGAGATGGGAGGAGGAGTCTCCATTAAACTCAAGCTGAAAGCCACTACTGGCCTCCCTATGCTACATCAGTCACTGTGTCCTGGCCCACACTGGAAGGCAAAGCACCAAGGAAGAATTCCTCTTCCCCTTTATTTCCCAATCCACAGGTCACATACCTCTGGAGAAAGGATTGAATTCATCCAGTCAATCTCAGATAGCTTTTCAAACTCCTTATTCATGGCATCCAGGGAAGTTTGCAGTGTGGCCTCATACTCAGCATTTCTCAGCTGGTGAAGACAGGAAAAAGAGTGAGTATCCAATGCCTAGCACCCTACCTTCATAGACTCTTGCCTTCTCCCCAACTCCCAGTCCCTGCTAGTGGCCATGAGACCACAGGGTGCCAACTTATATCTCCTTTGGCCCATGGTGTCGGTGGAAAGTATAGCCAGCTCTTTACTTTCCCAATAGGGAGATCCAGGAGACAACCAGACAGTGATGCTTTCCTTAGGGCTTGGCATGATCACAGTTTGGCAAGCAGAGAGGCCCTTTGACCAGTATCAATTAACACTGAGTTGTACCCCTACAGCTTAGGGTCCAGGATAAGGGTCCTACCCTTGACCCTCAAGCCCCTGGAGACACCTAAGTGTCCCCCTAATAATAGCTACCAATTTTTGAGCAAATACTATATGCCAGGCACTGTGCATACAGTTTCATTCCATCTTCCCAATAGCTTGATAATACCTTACAAAGTACTACTGTTCTTATTTTATAGGTGGGAAAACAGACTCAAAGAAGTTTAGTGCTCAAGATCACATGACTAGACAGAAACCCAGATCTATTCAACTCTGTAGCCTACCCTCTATACCACACCATCCCAGAAAGGGTATGTGGGGTGGCCAGATGCTGGGGTGGGGGGAATCTTTATTACACAGTTACCATAATTTAAAGGCTGCTTTGTGAAGCAAGGGGAGGGCTAGTGAGAGATTGGCTCAAATTTTCCCTTCCTGGCAAAGAGGGTCTGCCTCCCCAGGCTGTGCTTTTAGCCTCTAGCTATTCACTCTTAGTGAATGATGGCTTGTCCCATGGGTTTAGGAAACAAAGCTCAAGCATTCCCTAGTAACCCCCAGCACCCACAGGATGAACTCTGTATGCTCCATGGGAGAGTTAAAATAGATTATTCTGGGACCATTTCCAACTCAGAAGAACCAAGTTCTAAACCAATAACATAAGTGAGATAGTTCATGTTCCATTAAATAGTGAGCTGGGAGAACAGATGCATGCTGATATCATCAGCTCTGACATGCTTTCCAGCCCACCTAATTTGGCTTCATCTCTCCTCTCTGGCATGTGCTTTACTTTCAATCTGGCACTTATGTGGCTTCTTGCTGTGCATGGGCCAGCCTTAAGTGGAACCCTGCCGACTGTCACAAATGGGTGGCAGGTGAATGAGCGAGGGATGGGATTGGAGGTTATGACCAATCAGGATGGGATATGAGAGGGGAACAAATCATGTTGACAAATAATCTCTTGCTTTTGCTTTACAACGAATGATTTAGGACAGTACGGAGTAGCCCAGATGCACAGGACACGTGTGTGCACATGGTGGTGGGATGGGGAACAGTGGTGTCAAGAAGAAATGGCCATCACTTCAAGGTAAGGGGGAAAGGGGCAGGGATTCTTAGGGGCATACTTACCAGCAGTGCTCAAAAGGGATTTGATAGTCAAACCCAAAGCCACAGAGAAGAAAGAGGAATTGGGGTCTTAGAAAATGATTCCTAATCATAATAGGAGAGGAATAAAATGGCTTCCTAATGACTTCCTATTTGGCACCTAGAGACTCGGGCTCTGAAAAATAGCATACGGTTGGGCCTGAATCTTATGCTCTGTTCTCTTGTCCTTCTGGCTTCAATAGAGACCTTGTTCAGGACTCTTCTCTGAGATAAATGTGCAAACTGACTCAGGGGACTTCGTTGATCACTTCCTGGTTTCTGTTCTAACATATCACTAAGCCAGTTTGCCACATAAGGGAAGTGGGAGTTACTCGGTGGGATTTTCTTCATCAAAAGGCTACATCCCTCTCCCAACACTGACTGTTCTCCTCCTTCAAGGGGAGGAATAACAACATTCAAATGAAATAAGCCTGGACTTCCCCGGTGGCGCAGTGGTTAAGAATCCGCCTGCCAATGCAGGGGACACGGGTTTGAGCCCTGGTCCGGGAAGATCCCACAAGCCGCGGAGCAACTAAGCCTGTGTGCCACAACTACTGAGGCTGCATGCTGCAACTACTGAAGCCTGCATGCCTAGAGCCCGTGCTCCACAAGAAGAGAAGCCACCGCAATGAGAAGCCTGTGCACCGTAATGAAGAGTAGCCCCCACTCACCACAACTAGAGAAAGCCCGCATGCAGCAATGAAGACCCAATGCAGCCAAAATAAATAAATAAAATAAAAATAAATTTTAAAAAATGAAATAAGCCTTACATCCATGCCACCTCTATGATATGGCCTTTCTGGAGATACATGGTCATTCTTAGCGGCCGTTTGCACCCAGGTCTCATTTGGATGTGTGTATGTGTGGGGGTGTCCTTACCAGGTTCTATATTAAGTGTGATATGTGCTCAATTTGGGTTGTTGGCTGGCACAAACCAATTTTCATGAGCCCATGAGCCTCAAGAAAGCCTGAGTGGCAATAAGAGGCCAAGCTCCCATATTTCCTGCTGCCAAAATTGGCAATTCCATTGAGCTCTGCCTATATATAGAAGGTACTTCTGGTGCTGTCGCTGAAGGCTGAAAGACTCTAGCCTGGGGCTCAGATGCTGGGACAGCCTGGCCTGACTGCCTTAACCACTCTTCCACCTGTGCAGTGTGCCAATTAGATGTGCAAATGGAAAAGGGGAAGTGGCTGCACTTCTTGCAAAAATCAACTCAGAGGCCCCTCTTCAAATAAATCTTAATTAGATGAGAGGCAAGAACAGTACCTTCCTAGGGGCCTTAGCAGCAGACCTCAAAGTGGAGTGGTCATGATCAGTTGACTCATTAAAGCACACTCACCAGGTGTGCCTATGGGCTTTGCATTATGAGAAACAGCAACTCTTCCTGTAGCTCAAAAACTGAGCCTCAGTCCATTTTCCCTAACACTAATAAAATCTACCATCTGTCAAGCTGCTAGGAAGAGCTAGGCACATAATATACAGTAGTTTGTTTAATCCTCACAACAACCTGGACAGGTAGAGATTTTAATTCCTATTTTGTAGGTAGGGAAACTGAGACCCAGAGAGGTGAAGTTACCTCACATACCTACTGTTATGGATTCATTTGTGTCCCCTCCAAAAAGATATCTTGAAATCCTAATCCTCAGTACCTCAATTATTTGGAAATAGGGTCATTGCACATGTAATTATTAAGATGAGATCATTGGTCTGGTCTGGACTCTGGAGTAGGGTGGGCCCTGATCCGGTAAGACTGGTATCCTTTAAGGAGATGGCCATGGGAAGACAGAGAGACACAGGGAGAGCACCATGTGAATATGGAGGATTGGAGTAATGCATCTACAAGCCAAGGAACACAGCAAAGATTGCCAGCAAGTCACCGGAAGCTAGGAAGAGGCAAGGAAGGATTTCCCAACAGGTTTCAGAAGGAACATGGCCCTGCTGACACCTTGATTTCAGGCTTCTAGCCTACAGAACTGTGAGACAATAAAGTTCTGTTGTCCTAAGTCACCCAGGTTTTAGTACTTTGTTACAGCAGCCTTAGAAAACTAATATAGCTAGTAATTGGCAGATTTGGGATTTGAACTCAGAGACCCCCAACTTTTCCCACTATTCCTTACTGTCTTTCCACATGGTGAGAGACGTATGTGGAAACTTGGGAGATGCAGAGCAGCTCAAAAGAGCTCACCCTTTTCTACTGAAACTATATTAGGTATGATGAGAAAACGTTGCTTTTGTTTGGCCTGGTCTGGACCCAGGAGACATTTGCCAAAGGAGACAGGCTTTTCTTCAAGGATATTGTAGTCCCTATGGATTCGCATAACTTATAAAGTGACACGATCAATGACAACTCTGGGTGAAGATGACACAGCAGGGACTGCCAGGTAAGCACCTGGCCAAAATGCTCCTACATGTCTTCCAATGCCCTAGAACCAAGCACAGGCTGTGACCAAATTCAGATGGGGTACTTTGCCCTCCCTGTTCCAACCCCATCCACTCACCAAGTTTTCATCCAGGAAAGCTTTGGTGTCATCGTAGAGCCCTTTAAGACTAAATGTAACATCTACTGCGTCATTTCTGGTTAGAGTCTGAGAGGAGAAGAAAGGAAAAGAAAGGAAGGGAAAGGACAAAGACAGAGGAGTTGTTGGTTAGTAAGCATGCAGCTGGCTTCTCTGTGGGAAGGTAGGAGCAGGCTAGTAGGATGTGGCTATAAGTGAAAAAGTAATATTCACAATATAGCACAACTAGTAGTTCAGCATGGGCACCAACCAGTCAAAACTGATGCCAGCTATCAACTACCAGTACAGCTGTATTGGTGTGTTGTATGCTGTGGCACAGCACAACTTGGCATTTGGCATCACTGATTGAGTGCTATGGGTATAGGGAAACAGGGAATATGCAAACCAGATAGTAAGTTTGAGGCCACTTGTTGCCATTAGGCTGAAGCCACCTTTCCCATGGTACACGAAGTTAGGCCTAACCATCTGTCTTCTTGAAACGCCAGGCCTGGAGCTCCAGGCCTCTCCCAACTAAGATCCGGCCCCGAATAAACAGGTAACCTACATTTTAGGAGGCCCTGACCCTGTATGTGGCCCTTTTGTATTGTTTGCCTAGCACTAAAGTTACTTTTTAAAAGCATCACTTAAAAATCTTCTGCCAGTGGGTAAAGTCACAGGATGGCACATTTAACATCAAGAATCTAGACCTTCCCTTCAAGAGGAAAACCAAGGCAGCCTGGAGCACAAGTTTCAATGACAAATGTCACCTTAACAGGTCATATAGGGATCCAGTTGGAATGAGGAAGGGCCTAAGCCAAGTTCCTCTCCATTCTCAGGCTATTTCTCCTTGAGGCCAGTGTGGTAGATAGCTATCAGGCTGATGAAATCTGCTATGGGATTCTCCCAGTAACCACTCTGGACCTGTAACAAGTCAAGCAATATCTGCCTCCCTCACTACTCTATCCATCAGTTTCCTGCCATGTCATTTGCCCAGTTTCTCTACCCAGCCTCCAGGTCCCCTTCCTTCCCTTTCTTATTTGGTTTGACTCCTTTCCTTCATCTGCCCCTTCCCCACTTACCTCAATGGGAATGCAGGAAGCTGCACCTGCATCATTGCTACCGTCTTTGTTGTAAAATATATCATTCAGGATGTTAGCACTGGCATTCACAGAATCCATGAGGACAGACACATGCTGGTGGACCTTGCTCAGGCCAGTAAGTCTGTAATAAGGCAAGGACAGATAAATGAGTCTAGAGTTCTGAAGGATGTCTGGCCTGAGGAGCTGGTGAGGGTTGGGATTAAGGGTAAATTGTATTCTTTACTCTCTCCTGTTATTTCTTCTCATTTCTAGGGAGCCACCTATGCCAGAAAATGTTTCTACTCTTCTCTAGGTATTCACTTTTGTCCATCCTTGTCTCGCCAGAATTAGATACTGGGTGCTTTGGGAGAGTGGGAGGCTAGAATAGAGGAAGGAGCTGACTCCAGAAACTCTAAGGCCCTCCTGATATTTAAGGGCAAGGATAAACGTTTTTAGTCCTGTTGGGTCTGGGGCAGCAAGAGGAGATCAAAACTTATCTCTGGGCCTAATGAGAGAGGTCCAAGCTGGCTTACTGCTGACCACAAAGGCTATTTCCTACGTAGAATGTCAGGGTCCCTGTCAATCTTCAGAGCTCTGAGCAAGACTCCTTTCTGAGGCCAGGCTCTCCAGTAGCCAATAGATACAAGTTGGCTTCTTCTCCCTATCTCTTCTTGGGATTCCCAGCCCTGTATCTGGGCCAGTCCACTTACCTGCTGATGAGGTTTTCTGCAAGCTGAGCTAAGTGCTGCATCTGGGCATACTCCTCATCAGAGAGGCTATCTTGAGATTCCTGGGAGTCCAGCTGGGGTTGAGAGGCAGCCTGGATTTCAGAATGCTTGCACTCCCACATTTTCATTGAGTTCTCAAAGTCCTGGCGATAAAGACAGTGGCAGAGCCTAAAGATTGCTGTAGCTAAGACGGCATGTGACAGATCTGTCTGTGAGTCTGATATTTGTGGGTACTGTGGGGAAAGGGGAAAGAGGGCCTCATCCATTCCCCCATACACCCAATCTCCACACCCATACATCTGTCCAACATTCTATTCAATGTCTCTTTCATACTAAGCAGTTTTAGTTTTTGTTGTTTTTGTTGTTGTCGTTGTTGCTGTTACCATGCCAAGTCTTGGAACAACATACTTGAATCAGACAGATGTCTGCCTTCCAGAAGCTCCTATAGGTAGGTATCATGATCAATAAGAAAGTGGAGCCCTTTTCAGCTCCCTTCTTTGCCAAATCTAGGCAATATATTCTGATGGATCTTAGAGCTAGACATATCTCGTTTAATTTTGAATTGTGCTTCTGTCATTGACTAGTTGTGTCAGTTTAGCAAAGTATTTAACCTCTATGGTCCTCATTTTCCTCACCTATAAAATGGGAATAAGTGTATCTACCTCACAGGATTGTTGAGAGGACCTACTTGAGAGAATATATGTAAAGTGCCCAACACAAAGTAGGTAGTTTATAAACTAGACATCCCATCCCTTCTCTATTGCTGTGTCTATGGACTGTCCACAGGCCAGAGTGGAAGAAAGCCTCTAAGCATTGAGCATCTGATTAATAATGGCTCCTTTCTAGCTTTAGGTGGTGTAGCTGAGGTGAGTGATATTTGTGAATGCAGTATTTTAAGACGCCTTAGAGGAACCTAAAGACCATATTCAATGAAGAATCTCTTGTTGAGGGAGCAGATTTCTCCGTAACCACCTGAGGCCTTTAACTCTGTGCAGTGGAGGGAGGAGTACAACTTTTTTGAAAACTACAGAAGGGAGCTTCTTGTCTCACTCTCTTGGACAGTGCTTTGCAAGTGTCTATGTATATCAGAGTGTCTCAGGGAGCTTGTCTGCAAATGCAAGTTCCCAGGAAATACCCGTCTCCATTCTGATGCAGTGGGCCTGTGTGGGGCCCAGGAATGTGCATTTCTAACAAGCACCCAAGGTGACTCTGAGATAAGTATCATGCAGACCTCCCTTTAAGGAATTCTGCCTGACTGGAAGTATTCAGTACTCAAGTGATAGCTGTAGATGAGACAACATAGGAGCCCCAGATGAGCCTTTCCCTTCTTACCCGATCTCTTGTCAGCATCTGGGCAGTGTTCTTGTATCTAATCTTGATAAGGCCTGGCCTCTGAACCCAGGCCTCCCCATCCACCTGCACTGGGATACCTTCTTCACCATCGATGGTTATCATCACCTCACGGCACTGCCAGAGAAGAGGAGGAGGGAGAATGGGGGAGAAAAATGAGGTAACGACTGTAGACCAATCTGATAATCTCACAGTCATAGCCTAAATGTGTATCTGAACAGGACTGGCAAAAATGTGAATCCGATTGTCCCAGGGAGGAAACACATGTTTGCTATGGGCTTTTTGCTCCTTTGGTCCCTACCACCTCTGTTTCCAACTTCAGCCAGCACCTTGCTTCCCACCAGATAACCTGCTCTCTCCACCCTGTCATTCTTATACCTGGTTAATTCCTGAGACTACCTCACATCCTGGATTGAAGCCACAGAGCTCAAACCCTTTCTGGTGCCCACCAGGCCCGTGCCTACCTGGGCGATGCGATGATGATGCAGGTTGATGATACGGGACATTGCCATCTGTACAGAACCAAAGATTGCCACTACCTCTAGCTTCCCATCATCTATCGCAGGAGCCTCATATTCCTGAGGAGGAAGAACTGTGTCACACATCTCACCCTTGAGAAACCACACCTTGCCTATCACAAGCAGGTATGCTTTGAAAGCTCCTGGTGAGAATTTTTCTAGCTCATGAAGAGTGGAGAAACTACTACATTATTAAAAGGAGAAGAATGAGGTCAGGAAGCCAACTTGGGAAAAGGGCACTGAGATAAAAACTCAGTCCCTTTTGAGATCACAACTCTTAACTGGTTCTCTCCCTGTCCAATCTAGCATCATAAATCCCCAAGGCCAGTCCCACTGGTCTCATGGCCTTCTTGGGTGAGCTCAGATGAAAGGATTCATGGCCAATTTCTCAGGAGATTTTATTGACAGACCTCCTTAGAGAAAAGGGCATGGCCTAGGTAACCTTTCAAGGATCTTTCAAATGTGAGGAATGGAAAATTCAAAGTCCAAGCAACACCGAAGAATTTATCTGATCCTGAGGTTTTTGGTTGATTCTTGTGCTCTGGGGTGGTAATTGCCTTAAAAAAAAAAAAAAAAACAAAAAAACCTCATCATACAGCTGCTGCCAATAAAGGTCCCCAGCCCATCTCCTCTTCCCCTACACTCCAGTCAATTCAACTCTCCTTTCTGATAGACTTTAGAGGGGTCAAGCCTTTCTTCCTCCCTGTTCCTTGTTCCATACTCACTGTGGTAGCTGTGCTGCTTCCCCAAAAGTTGACGCCTCCAGCATAGCTGGTAATGTTGAGCACTACAATGCCTTGCAGGTTTGGCAAGGAGATGGCTTCTCCGTCACACTGAAAGAAAAGAGTAGCCCTTATTGGCTGGCTCTTCAGATACCAATGTGAAGGGCCATTTACAGAGATGGGGGAAGGGCTCTGTCTTCTCTTCATGCTATTATTTTCTTATCCATAAAATGGAAATCTATCTTCATGCTTTCCTCCCATGAGCAATGAGTGAGGATCAGAGTTAAAGCTTGGGAAGAACTAAGGATATAGTGGAAAGTTGATTCCCAAGGTCATGATATTTCCTTTCTTCATGCCCAGGAAGGATCACCCTCTTTTCCACTAACCTCCAGGTGCACTCGTTCTTCCAGTTTCCTGTAAGAGCGCTGAAAAAGTTCCTTGCTTCCCAGAAGGCCATACCACATCTTGTTCTTAAGGCGGCTACTACAGGGAGATAAGGGTAGAGAAAGGTAGTCAGAGGGTGAATAATATAAAGATAAGTGGATGAAGAAAAGTAAGAGGAGACACCATCTTATTCGTCAAGTGCCTTCTTATAGAGAGGAGTCATGTTTAATGGTAACTGGACACAAGAGGGAATGCTAGGATAGTGTAACTGGTATCCTTATGTGAACACCAGCTGAAATGGGTTCCTGGGTCTCCTTGAGGCATCAGCATCCCATTGATTTGTCACTTTTACTTGCTTCTGATATTGGTTCAGGCTTGGAAGAGACAGGCTATATTTAGAAAGTAAGGCTCATAAAAAGCTGTGAGCATAACTGGCTAGTACACATCAGCTACCCTGGCAAGTGCCACTCTGGGAGCTCAAGGTTTCAGCCACTTGGAATCAATTTCATTTGAAACATGTGACTCTTAGATTGCAGTTTCTTTGAAGCATAACTTTTCTGGCAAAGTGGAGAGATTTCCAAGACCTGTATATCAAACACTTAACTCAGTGCTACAGAATAGAAATAAGCTTACTAGGAAGACTGTAGAGTAGGAACCAGTGGAGAGAATATGGGACGGGCAAGGATATCCGGAGACTTGTGGTGGAGGTGGGAAGGACAAGGTCCTGTTGACTGTAGAGTCTCTGATAAAAACAGGCAGGATACTTAACAATCACTAGAAAGACTGGATAGAGTTTACTGTGAGCTTTTAAAGTAGAGCCACAGGGCTTCCCTGGTGGCGCAGTGGTTGAGAATCTGCCTGCCAATGCAGGGGACACGGGTTCGAGCCCTGGTCTGGGAGGATCCCGCATGCTGCGGAGCGACTAGGCCCGTGAGCCACAGCTACTGAGCCTGCGCGTCTGGAGCCTGTGCTCAGCAACAAGAGAGGCCGCGATGGTGAGAGGCCCGCGCACTGCGATGAAGAGTGGCCCCCACTTGCCGCAGCTAGGGAGAGCCCTCGCACGGAAACGAAGACCCAACACAGCCATTAAAAAAAAAAAAAAAAAAAAAGTAGAGCCACAGAAATGAGCCACCACAGGGCATGGGTTTTGAAATGTAAGAAGGCTAGCACATAGCACAAAATTATTTGCACTCTGTTTTAAACCATAAGTTCTCTGGGCACTTCAGTTTCCTTATCTATTAAAAATTGGAGTTTGGTTATATGGAAATGCAAAATACCTAGAACAACCAAAACAATTCTGAAAAAAGAACAAAGTTGGAGGACTTTCATCTCCCAATTTCAAAACTTACTATAAAGCTACAGTTATCAAGACAGCGCGGTGCTTGCACAGGATAGACACATAGATCAATGGAATGTAGGTGAGAGTCTAGGAAAAAAACCCTTACATTTAGGGTCAATTGATTTTCAACAAAGGTGCCAACACAATTCATTGGGGGAAAGGATAGTTTTAAAAAGTGGTGCTGTGGTAAATGGATATCCATGTGCAAAAAGATGAACTCAGATTCTTACCTAATACCATACATAAAAAGTAACTCAAAACAGATCATAGACTTAAATGTAAGAGCAAAACCAAAAATTTTGGAAGAAAACAGCAAATTTTTAAGATCTTGGGTTAGGCAAAGATTTCTCAAACATGGCATCAAAAGCATGGTCCGTAAAAAAAAAAAAAACAAAAAAGAAACAAAAAAAAAACTTGATCAATTGGAACTCATCAAAATTCAAAATTTTGTATTTCAAAAGGGACCATTACAAATGAAAAGACAAGCAATAATAACAAAAAAGACAAGCAACTGGGAAGCAATATTTTCAAGACACATCTGATAAAGTACTTGTTCCTCAGCCCAGGCCTGCTCTGAGAAAGAAGTTCTGGTGGCAGGTGGGCAGGGATGGTGATGATGGGTGGAGGGTGTGCTTCTTTTTACTCATAATTTCAATTTACCACAAGAACTCTGAGGCTGCCTTAGGGTATGTCTGTAGTACAAAAGTACCAGAAGGTGCCAAGCAGACCAACCAAGATGGGGTAAAATCAGTAGGTCCTGGGGAACCCGGTTAGGAACACTAAGAACCAGTAGGGCGATCTTTGATACTTTGCAGCCTTGCCAAGCAAGAACAGACCTAAAACCACTACTAGGACCTCATCAAGTTCTTGGAGACAGAACAAAGATAGGCAATTGGCTGAATTGAATCAATGTAATCTGTTTTCAGTAACAGTAACACAGTTAGCTGTCCACAGGTCAAGACTATGAAAGCAGCTCCAAGTTCAGGATGCCAGTGCAGCGTCATCACAGATCTGGTCAATATTTGGGGCAAGCTATCCCACTAGTCTAACCTTGGGACTAATGTGTTTTACTTACAAAGGACAGACTCTTTCTGTTTCTTGTCTGTGAGGTAGGGGATGTGGGAATACATGTGTATATTGTGATTGTGTGTTTGTATGTAGGGAGGGGAGTTTCTTTTCCTTACTTGTATTGTCCTGGGTGTTCATCTCTTCTGGTGTTGAATTCCAGAGAAATTTTAGCATCTAGTCCAATTCCAAAATAGTTGTTCATGACACACCTTTCTTTGAAGCGTCTGAAATTAGCCAAAGGGAAGAAGAAAATAGACACTGGTGCAGGAAAGAAGTGCTGTTATCATTGGGCTGCAGACTTTATCTGCGTGATCAACAGCCACTGAGGGAAGGCCCCCTCTACACTGGGCACAAGGCTTAATGTTCTTGAGAGGCACATGTAGATGTCCTATTGTGTTAACAACTAACTTGTTAGCTGTAAGAGAGGACACCCAGCCAGTTGGGTGGATTCAGTGGAACTGGGATTCATAATAAAGAAGCCATCTTTGGAGGCTGTCAGATATGAGTGGTCATTATTTTCTCCACATAAAATAAAGGGAAATAAGAGTCATTGACTTATTCCCATAAAGAAAGAACATTTAAGTATCTCAGATAAAAATATATGATGAAAGTAAAGTCTGTATTACTGTTTCCAGAGATGTCTGAACTCCTTTGTAGCACTTTCACATCAAAGGGCAAAGTGACCACATATTTGAAGGAAAAAAACTGATAAAAGAGGGTAGATATATATACACAACAACAACAACAAAACCAAGTAGTTTGTTTTATTCTTCTGCATCCATCCATTAAAACCAGTGGTGTGCTGGAGCCAATTCATACCAGTTTAGGTAAGCTGATTATGCCTATAATTCCCAACTCTGCATTCAATGACATTATATCAGTAGCTTGAAATAGGCCATGATGAAAGGGTTTACACCAGGAATAAATCAGGGCTTTCATCCCCCCAGAGAGCTGGTTGTTAAACATTTTCCAGCACACCATTGATCAAAACTCATTAGGTAGGTCCATTGAGGCCTCATATATGAGCTTAAGCCAATGGTAAAGCGGAGGGGAATGGGAGTTGAATATAGGAATAAATGGGAAGCTGCAGAAAACTTAAATAATTGCTAGCTGCGTCTTTCTTTTGAGAAACTGAAAATAGTTACAATTTAGCTACTTAATCACAGATTTTTTTTATTCATTACTAAACTGACCCTACATCTCTCACATGAGATTTGTCTTCCTTGACCACAGTCCAGAAATTGGGGATTCTCTAACTGATGTAACTGATTTTCTTAATGGAACTCAAAATGAGTGAATGTGATGGAACTTGGCTACTGGGAATATTCTAAAGAGGTAGGGCTATTGAGACAGATGTCTTTAGATTTGCTAGCTAGCCCTCTAAATGTCCACTTACTTCTTAGCAACTCCAATCATTTACTGTTAAAGGCAACAGTGAAAAACAGGTCCTTTGAAATGAAATGAAGTTGTTTTAATAAAAAAAAAAAATAATAACAACTGTAACACATATAGCACCTAACTATGGGTGCCAAACACTGCCCAATGCAAGTACTTTGGATATATAAACTCAATAAATACAGCAAACCTATCTGGCAAGTTCTACAATTATCTCCATTTTATACATGAGGAAACTGAGGTTTGGTTGAATTACTTAAGTTCACACAACTAGTAAGTAGAGTCAGCATTTGACTCTGGGTATCCTTAGACTATTCTCTTAACCAGAGAAAGGGAGAAGCCATAGGAAGGTGATAGGCTTAAATACTTACATAGTTTCAGGTGTAAAATATAAGTGCTCCAAATTGAGGTTATCTAGGTCTTCACTTTTGAGAGAAGATATAGAAGACAGAGTACCAAGACGAGAACCTAGACACAAAAGACGTCACCTTGGTGTCAGATACAAACAAGAAAGCCCTTCCCCCCACTTGTATTTCACCCCACTTTCTCTGTTGGAGCAGAGTCAAGCTCAATGACTTTCTCCTTGATAATATTCAGGGTTCTCATTCCAAAGAGGGATCATCTTGGATGGACAGGGACTTCCACTGACAGAATAGTAAGGTTGGGCTGCTTGCTTGCTGGCAGTGAAACAGCTTCAAATCTTGGGTTTCATCAGGCCAGCCTTTTCAAAGTATCTAATGGGGTCATTACTTCTGGACATAGGCATGGGGTCTTATAGTGTGAGGTTTCTCGAGAAGAGGGAGGGATATGTACTGCAGAGTAGGATTATGGCTAAAGGAAGATGCATGAAAATACATCTTTATTCTCTGGGAACTAGAAGACAGAGATGAAGCTTAGAGTAAAGGAAGGAGAAGAGAAAGATCATTACGGTGTCTTGGGCTCATCTGGTTAATATCTTCTGAGTCATCTTCCAGGAAGAAAGTTGAACTAAAGTTCTTGACTGATATTGTCTGTCGGCTTTGCTCATCAAGAACTACAGAGAAAAAGTGGAAGGAAGGAGGGAAGGAAGGAAGGAGAGGAAGGAAAGGAAGGAAGAAAAGGAGGAAAGGAGGGAGGGAGGATTGGTCACATTTCTTGAGCATCTCTTTTGTTTAGTTAATACCAGTCAGTGTGTGGGGAGACAATGGAGACTCCCATTTGATCATCACATCTCCTCCATGATGCTGTTTGTGGTTTCAGCTTTCTTACAGTATTGCCATGTCTCTTCACATCCGTGCCTGAGCTTTCTCTGTTTTACTTGTTACTCTTTTCCTATCGTCCAGTAAATGTGGTTGTGAGTAGAAGCTTGGGGCCAGAGGTAGGGGGAGCAGGGTGGGAAACTCTGTTCTTCTACCGCCATTCTCGCCTCTTTGTTAATTCATTTACTCACATGACCTTTGTTCTAAACTTAAGCCTCTAGGACCATGCCGTTCTTTCAACCAAATGTCTCACCAATACCCAGAATATTTGAGAAGTCTCCTTTCTTTTACCAGCCTATATACTGTATAGCTCAGGTGCTCAGCCTATGCCAAAGCTCATAGGTTCAATCCCTGTGCTGCCAGGGGAGCCTTTCTCTGTCCCATGGCCACAAGTTGCACTTCTAAATCTGACTTATGTATTGATGGAGCAGGCTGAGGATTAGTTGTGACAGGGTTATGGCTACATCAGATTGATCTGATCCCTGCTACTTGGAAACTACCTACAGAAATAGAGGCAAACTGGCTGTTTAATGATTTCATAGTGCAGAAGGGTTATTTCCTTTCTTTCTTAGAAACTTGGCTGAGGTTGTACCTAAAGGTACCCAGGCAGGAGAAGGTACTGTAGCTAAAGGTCAAAGGCCAGCCAAAAGGACTTCCTTGCTACATGGACTTCTGTTCAATTCCAATAGCTCAGGTAGAACACACTTGGTGTTATATTTTCTGATCTGTTTTTCAAAGAAGCATTGTGGAGAAGAAGTGGGAACCAAAATGTTAAATTAAGAAGTTGGAGGAGTTGAAAGAGTTTTCATACTGAGTTGGAAGCTTGCAGATTGTCATGAGTTATGGGAAATGGCAATCAATGCTAGAGCTGCCAGGACCACTCTCAGAGCCCTTGTTCCTGATTAATACTGTGTAAGACATGCAGAGATGAACACTATTTTCTTTCTAAAATCGTCATAGGCTCAGTGGTTGGAAGGGGACAGGAGCAGGTGGAAAAAGATTCCATGGCTGGAGGTTGAAGCTGACAGACCTTTGAGCCAAGCCACTTAGCAGCTGTAATTGTTTAGGATGATTGTTAGTTCCAAAAATAAATAAGTAGAAAGAGTTGAGTGCCTGGGAGGTAGGAGGAGCAAAAGGGGCAGCTTATCAGGACTGAGGCTTTTCAAATCAGTGGAGACTAGGACAGACTTTGGATGCTTTATGAATGCAGAATCTAGTCAAGTTTTGGTAGTGATGTCAAATAGTAGACCCAGAGCGAGGGAGACCAGTAAACTACCCACAGGAACCTTCTCTTTCCCCTACCTCAATCACCACAACCCTGGGGCCTTTACCTTGTTCAACTTGGAATATGATGAGTTTCAAGGACTTTTGGAGATTCTGGGCCTTTGTGGCCAGCTCCAACTTGCACTTGGCTATGTGGTCTATTTGAGGGATGAAGGGCTTTCCATCTGCCTTGGCACTGTCTGCATGTGCTGTGGTACTCTTCTCAACTGCTGCATCCTCAGCAAGGATATCAATCAGGACACTGAGCTTGTCATACATTAAGTCGCTCTATATGGGGAAGGAGACAGGGCATTGTTATGAGGGATTTGTGCCTGAAAGCACAGACTGAGGAGTCAGATGGTATGGGGAGAGGTAGGGAGGGGTACTAGTTGGCCAGGAACACTGAGCATAGAAAGCTACATGTGCGGAGATGAAAGTTTAGGGAAAGAACTGCTTGGGTAGATGTGATAAGATAACCAAAAGGTGTTAGGGGGTCAAAGAGACACTGTTTGTTTCAGAGCAGCTGCAGGCATCAATATATGTTGCCTAGTCTTTCTCATGTCAGAGTGGCCTGTAAAATGATGTGTAATATGGCAAAACTGAGGAAAGATAAACATTTCTGGATTGGTGTTTTCATGGGCATGCTCCTATGAATGTGGATGTGGCTCTGCATGGTTGCCTGGTGTCTGCCTTTGTCTGTGTGTATGTTTGGGGGTGTACTACATGATTATAGCTTGATTCCCAGCTCCATCACTTAATAGTTTGTAAACTTAGGTAAGTCACTTAATCTATTTGTGTTTTTATATTCTAGGGCAGTTGTGAAGATTAAATAAGTTAATACATTATAAGTGCTTAGAACAGTTCCTGGCACACAGTAAGTGCTATATAAGTGTTAGCTGTTATTGTTACTGTGGTTGTTATAGAGGTGAATGTGGGTGTATTTCTAGCATGTATTTGTATGTATTTTCAAGAATGTTCTGGTATACAACCATGTGCATACATGTTGGTGTACGCTTGTGTCTAGGTGTGGACAGATGCTTGGCATATGCTTAGGGACATGGTACATGGATAAGCATGTATAGTGCCACTCTTCATTTGGTGAAAGGTGGAAGTTTGATGAGGATTTTCCCCATCAGGGAGGCTTACCAGCTGCTCCACCTTGCTCTTTTACAATTCCCAGTGAGAGGCACATTTGCTTTTATTAAAAAAGGATGGAAACTTACTTTCAAAATCACAGACTCTATTGCTGTATTGTTCTGTTTTATCCGGCTCCAGGCCTTTACAATATCAACTACAAAATCTTCCACTGCTGAGCACAGGAATCTGGAAATATAAGATAGATGACACAATGTGACATGGACCATGAGGTCCAGAGACCTTCTCTCTTATAATATTAGTTTCCATCTTCCTCCTCTTCCTTCTCCCTCTCTCTTTCCTGATCTCTCCTCCCTCCCTCTCCTTGTCCCTCTCCCCCAACTCCCTCTCCCCTCTTTGTTTATTCTGATTCTTCATGTGCATATGGTGAAATATGCCAGTACCTAAGAGAGTTTAACTAGCACTTCTTAGCCCAAATTCCAAATTTCCAGGAAACAGAATTCAGTCAGTCCAACTTGGGTCAGGATTTCACCCTGGGTCAAATCAGCTATGGTTCAAGGGCCTGGCTAATTTAGTACAAACATAATGACTTTGGGACGACGGTCCCTGTAGGGACTGTTTCTCAAAAGAGAATGTGGTAGACTTGGAAGGAACCCACCAGAGTCCCGAGAGGAATGAATGACCCACGTATTTAGAAGGGGAGAATGTGTTGCTCAGCTATGCGAAAGCAGCTGTAGCAGGTACCACAGAGAGTTTTCCAGGTATTAAATGGAAAACAAGGTCTCCCTACTGTAGGGAGCTATGCTATGCTCTTGAATGGTATGGAATGTTGTGTTTCCCTTCTGTAACCCTTCTTCCAAATCTGTGGCTTACAATTTTGTCTTTTTGGAGTAACAAGAGCCCTCACCCCAATCTCATCTTTTTTTTTTCCCCCCCGTAAACTTTCTATTCAGGAGGTTTGAGTTGGAAGAAATTTGATTTGGGAAGGTAAACATAAGCTTTCCTTGGCCTCAACCCCCCAAGCTATTAAAATGAGCCCCATCTCTGACTGAGGAACAGCCCATGAGGGGCAAAAACATCCCAAAGTTTGAGAGCCAAAGGAAGACTGACCTGGTTGCAATGATCATCTCTGTCGGGTACTTGGCCTTCAGGATTTTGTTCAACTCAGTGGTTGCAGATTCTAAGTGTTGGATGGCAGCAGCCTAGGGGCAAAAGGAGTGTTGAGCCCTGGAATCTTAGCACTGTGACATAGTGTGCTACCCATCCTCACCCATCTCATTACTTCCTACTGATGCTTTACCAGCATCCCAACTCTCTCTCTGAAAATAATCACAATTAGAGAATTCTTGTGGAAGATCTCCACAGATAATCTTAGATCTGTGGTCATTCTAAAAATAAGAGATGTATATTGTTTCCTCTCATTTAAATTAATACTCAAAAACTCATATGAAGGAGTTACTGTTTGTTCCATGTTTCAAATGAAAAAAGAATCTCATATTACATAGCTAGTAAATAATAGATCTGGGATTTGAACCCACATCTTTCCAACCAGAGTGTCACCTCTTATATATAATATTAAATATAATAATAGCATCCACTTATATAGAATTTACTATGTGCTAGGTTCTGTTCTAAGATACATCTATATTTTTTTCAGGTAACCCTTATAACAATCTTATGAAATAAGGATTATTATCCCCATTTCACAAAACAGAAAACTGAGGCATAGGGAAGGGACAGCTGATAGGTGGCACAGACAGGATTCGATTCCAGGTAGTCTGGCTCTTGAGTCTGTACTCCTAACTACAACTTATACTCATCCCTCTCCATCAACCCCACATTCAAACATCTATCAAGTCCTGATGATTCTATCTCTTCAATATGTTTTAACTACGTCCACTTCTTCTTATTCCTATTACCACTTCACCAGTCCAAATCACCATCATCTTTTGCCTAGACAATTACAGCGCTGCCTATCTTTTTTCCTTGCCTCTAGTCTTTATTCCTTCAATTTTTTCTCCACATAACATGTAAATATTCTGTTTTAAACCTTTCTATTAGATAGCAGAATAGATAGATGGATAGATATGTGATAAAGAAAGTATAGTGAAATATTAATGGTAGAAACTACCATTTAAAATTTCCTATATATTTGAAAATTTCATAATAAGAAAAATCTTTATATAATTCTTATTGCTTTTAGATAGAAGTTCAAACTTCCTGGGGGAAGATATCAAGATGGCAGATTAGGAGGACATGGAACTCAATTCCCCCCATGAACACATCAAAAATACATCTAAATGTGGAGAAATTATCACTGAAAACTAACTGGAGACTGGCAGAAAGACTCCTGTACAACCAAGGCTGTAATAAAGATCCACACAAAATTGGATAAGAAGGGAAGAGAAGTGATCAGGTTGTGACCTGTGCCTCTGGGAGAGGACACAGAAGAGGGAGAGAATTACAAAGACAGAGAGCCTCCCTGGGGAGTGAGCAGTTCGAGCCACATATTGGGCACCACAGCCCTGGAATCTGACACCAGGAACACAAGTCCCCTTAGCTGGTTAGAAAACCAGTGGGACTAACAGGAGGGCTGTAAGAAACTTAGACTCGGAGGGACTCAAGATGGCGGAATAGGAGGAAGTGGAACTCACCTTCCCCCATGAATACATCAAAAATACATCTACATGTGGAACAATTCTCACTGAAAACTAACAGGAGACTGGCAGAAAGACTCCTATATACCCAAGGCTGTAAGAAAGATCCACATAGAATCAGACAGTAAGGGAAGAGAAGTGATCAGGTTGGGACCTGTGCCCCTAGGAGGGGACTCAGAAGAGAAAGGGGATTACACAGGTAGAGATCCTCCCTGGAGAGTGGTGGTTTGAGCCACAGATTGGGTGCCTTAGCCCTTGGGTCCAACAAAGGGAAGATGAGCCCCCTTGGCTGGTTGAAGGGCCAGTGGGACTAATAGGACGGCTGTGGGATGCCTGGACTCTGCTTGGGAGGAGGCCGTGAAAACTTGCTAGCTCCCAAAACAGGGCAGAAATGGTGGATTGAAACCACCCAGCTGGCTGACTGGTTTCCTGTGACCACTATGGCATGCATCCTAGCCTGAGCCAAGCAAATGCTCCAGCACAGTTTGCCTCATATGGCAGCTCCACATGGGACTAAGGGCTGCCACAATAAGGAAAAAGCTTGGCTGTAAGATACTATGGTGTACCAACTTATAATGGAAAAGAATCTGAAAAAGAACATATATATATATGCGTGTGTGTGTGTGTGTGTGTGTGTGTATATATATATATATATATATATATATATATATATATATATTACACCTGAAACATTGTAAATCAACTATACGTCAATAAAAAAAAGATGCTATGGTGGCTCAAACCCTAAGTGGCATCTGAGCAAGCAGGGGGCAGCTGTTACTGGCAGTTGCACAGGTGGAGCATCAGGGGCAGACGAGATCTCTGATGGCAGTCAGACCACCACAGCCCATGCCCCCACCACTGTTGAATACCCACACCAGCCCCTCTTTCTCCAGCATTGCTCCACTCGGGTGAGGGTGCCAGTGCTGGGAGGGAAAAGAGCACACATTTAAAGGGAACTGAGCCAGCTCGGACCCAACCCTCAGGGCTTTTGCTCCAGCACCTTGGGACCTGACCCTGCTCTCAGTAAGGCGGTGATGACCACTGAACAGAGGGGAAGCCCTGACTCACACATTGCTCTGGCCCTAGCACCTCCATCTCTAGCCCCACCTCCTACCAAGGTGACAGCTACCAGCACACCCTGAGGAAGGGTGTGACTTGTGCTCACATCAAATCCAGTTCTGCCACCAAAGCCACTGGGGCCTTGTAGACTGTATAGGGATACTCCCACATAAGGACATCCCTCTAAGACCACCATAGGTAATTGTTTCACCTAATTTCATAGAGACAGAGAAAGATAAGCAAAATGAGAAGACAGAATAATTTGTCTCAATTGAAAGAGAAAGAGAAAGCCCTGAAAAAACAACTAATGGAACATAAATAACTTACTAGATAAAAAATTCAAAGCATTAGTAATAAGAAAGCTAACTGAATTAGGGAGAAGAATAGGTGAACACAGTGAGAATTTTAACAAGGAATTAGAAAATATAAGAAAAGAACTAGTCAGAACTGAAGAATACAATAACTGAAATGAAAGACACACTGGAAGGAATTAACAGCAGACTAGGTGATACAGAAAAACACATAAGGGATCTGGAAGATAGAAAATGGAAATCACAATCAGAACAGCAAAAAGCATATATATGTGTGTGTGGGGGGGAATTTTTCACATTATAGGGGTCCCAAAATGAGAAGAGAGAGAGAAGATGGTTGAAAATTATGGTTGAAAACTTCCCAAGCCTGAAGAAAGAAACAGATATCCAGGTATAAGAAGCACAGAGGGTCTCAAATAAGACGAACCCAAACAGAACCACACCACACCGAGACACCTAATTAAAATGTCAAAAGTGAAAGAGGATTCTAAAGGCAGCAAGAGAAAAATAGTCAGTTACCAGGGACCCCCTCATAAGGCTATCAGCTGATTTCTTCACAGAAACATTGCTGGCCAGAAGGTAATGACAAAATATATTCAAAGTCCTGAAAGGGAAAAACCTGCAACCTATAGGACACTCTACCCAGCAAGGTTATAATTTAGACTAGAAGGAGAGATAAAGAACTTCTCACACAAGCAAAAACTAAACGAAAAATGAGCAATAGCCTACTCTAAAAGAAATGTTGAAGGGTCTTCTCTAAATAAAAAAGAAGTAAGAATCTATAGGAAAGGGAAATCCCCAAATAAGAAAGGCAAATATATAGTAAGGATTTAAGATCAATTAAATAAGCAAGCATGTAGATTAAAAGAAGAAAAAATGTAAAATCAAGTATAAAGACAATTAACAGTAAAGGGATAAGCATGAAGATGTAAAATATGATTAAAAAAACACAAAATGTTGGGGAGGGGAGTAAAAAATGTAGATCTTTTAGAATGTGTTTAAACTTAAATGACTATCAGTTTAAGTCACATAGATATAATTATGGGTCAGTATACTTGAACCCCATGGTAACCACAAATCATGGTAACCATGGTAAAGACACACAAAAACCAAAAAGAAAGGAACCCAAGCATAGTACTAAAGAAAATGATTAGATCACAATGGGAGAAACAAAAAGAAGAAGTGAACAGAGAAGAACTACAAAAACAACTGGAAAACAAGTAATAAAATGGCAATAAGTACATACCTATCAATAATTACTTTCAATGTCAAGAGACTAAGTGTTCCAATCAAAAGACATAGGGTGGCTGATTGGATTAAAAAACAAGACCCTTCAATATGCTGCCTATAAGGGAATCTCTTCAGGCCAAATACACACAGAACAAAAGAGAGGGGATGGAAAACGATATTTCATGAAATCATTAATGACAAGAAAGTGGTGATATCAATATTCATATAGGACAAAAAGACTTTAAAATGAAGACTATAACAAAAGAAAAGGGCATTGTATAATGATAAAGGGATCAATACAAGAAGATATTACACTTGTTAACATATATGCACCTACACAGGAGCACCTAAACATATAAAGCAAATACTAGCAGACGTAAAGGGAGAATTTGACAACAATATAATAATAGTAGAGGACTTTAACATTCCACTGACATCAATGGACATATCCAGACAGATAATAAGACAACAGTGGATTTAAATGACACAATAGACTAGTTGGACTTAATAGATATCTACAGGACATTCCATCCAAAAACAGCAGATTACATATTCTTTTCAAATGCACATGGAATGTTCTCCAGGACAGATCACATGCTAGGCCACAAAAGAAGTCTCAATAAATTTAAGATAGAAATTATATCAAGTATTTCTTATGACCAAAACAGTATGAAACTAGAAATCAAATACAGAAAGAAAAATGGGAAAAGAACAAACACATGGAGACTACACAACATGCTACTAAAAAACCAATGAGACATGATGAAATCAAAGAGGAAATCAGAAAATACCTCAAGACAAATGAAAACGGAAACACAACTTTCTAAGATCTATGAGATGCAGCAAAAGCAGTTCTAAGGGGGAAGTTAGAACCAATACAGGCCTTCCTCAAGAAACAAGAAAAATCTTGAGCAAACATCTTACCACCTAAAAGCATTAGAAAAAGAAGAACAAACAAAGCCCAAAGTCAGCAGAAATAAGGAAATAATAATAATAATATATAAATAATAATAATAATAAAAATAATAATCAGAGGGGAAATAAATAAAATAGAGATCCAAAAAACAATAGAAAAGATCAATAAAACCAAGAGCTGGTTCCTTAAAAAGATAAATAAAATTCATAAACCTTTAGCCAGGGTCACCAAGAAGAAAAGAGAGAGGATCCAAATAAACAAAATAAGAAATGAAAGAGGAGACATAACAACCAATACCACAGAAATGTAAAAAATCATAAGAGAATACTATGAACAGTTATATGCCAACAAATTGGGCAACCTAGAAGAAATGAACAAATTTCTAGAAAAATACAGCCTGCCAAGACTGCTTCAAGAAGAAACAGACAATTTGAACAGACTAATCACTACAAGTAAAATTGAATCTGTAATAAAAAAAAACTTCCAGCAAACAACAGTCCAGGACCAGATGGCCTCAGAGGGGAATTCTAACAAACATATAGAGAAGAGCTAATACTTATCCCTCTCAAACTATTCCAAAAACTTGAAGAGGAAGGAACACTCACAGATTTATTCTACAAGGCCACCATTACTCTGATACCAAAACCAGACAAGGAAACTACACACACAAAAAAAGAAATTATAGGCCAATATCTTTGATGAATATAGATGCAAAAATCCTCAACGAAATATTAGCAAACTGAATACAACAATATATAAAAGGGATCAAACACCATGATCAAGTTGGATTTATTCCAGGGTCAAGAGGGTGAATCAACATTCACAAATCAATCAATGTGATGCACATTAACAAAAGGAAGGATAAAAATCACAAGATCACCTCAATAGATGCAGGAAAAGCATTTGAAAAATTTCAACATCCACTCATGATAAAAATTCTTATCAAAGTGGGTATAGAGGGAACATATCTCAGCATAATTAAGGCCATTATGATAAACCCATAGCCAACATCATACTCAATGGTGAAAAGCTGAAAGACTTCCCACTAAGTTTTGGAACAAGACAAGGATGCCCACTCTTACCACTTCTGTTTAACATAGTAATGGAAGCTCTAGCCACAGCAATCAGAGAAGTAAAAGAAAGAAAAGGCATCCAAATTGGAAGGGAAGAAGTAAAACTGTCACTATTTGCAGATGACATAATACTTTATATTGGGAACTCTAAAGTCTCCACCCCCAAATATTAGGACTAATAAATGAATTCAGCAAGGTTGAAGGATACAAGATTACCATATACAGAAATCTGTTGCATTTATATACACTAATAATGAAATTTCAGAAACAGAAAGTAAAAAATCATCCTGTTTAAAATCATACCAAAAAGAAGAAAATACCAAGAATAAACTTAACCAAGGAGGTGAAAGACCTATAATCTGAAAACTATAAAACATTGATGAAAGGAACTGAAGATAATTCAAAGAAATGGAAAGATATCCTGTGCCCTTGGATTGGAAGAATTAATATTGTTAAAATAGCCATAATACACAAAGGAATCTACAGATTTAATGAAATCCCTATAAAAATATCCATGACATTTTTCACAGAACGAGAACAAATAAAAATCCATAGGGAACCACAAAAAACTCCAAATTGTCAAAGTCATCTTGAGAAAAAAAGAACAAAGCTGGAGGTATAACCCTCCCAGACTTCAGAATATACTACAAAGCTACAGAAATCAAAACAGCATGGTACCGGCACAGAAACAGACACATAGATCAAAGGAGCAGAATAGAGAACCAGGAGTGAACCCACGCACCTATTGTCAATTACTTTATGACAAAAGAGGCAAGAATATACAATGGAGAAAAGACAGTCTCTTCAGCAAGTGGTACTGGGAAAACTGAACAGCCACATGTAAAACAATGAGATTAGAACATTTCCTCAGACCATGTATACAAATAAGCTCAAAGTGGTTCAAAGACCTAAATGTAAGACATGACACCATGAAACTCCTAGAAGAGAACATAGGCAGAACACTCTTTGACAAAAATCGTAACAATATTTTTTTGGGTCCGTCTCCTAAGCCAAAGGAAATAAAGCAAAAATAAAGTAATAGGGCCTAATTAAACTTAAAAAGCTTTTGCACAGCAAAGGAAACTATCAATAACATGAAAATACAACCTATGAAAAGGGAGAAAATATTTGCAAATGGTGTGGCTGACAAGGGGTTAATATCCAAAATAACAAACAGCTCATACAACTCAATATCAAAAAAATAAACAACCCAATCAACAAATGGGCAGAAGACCTGAATAGAAATTTTTCTAAAGAAGACATACATATGGCTAACAGGCACATGAAAAGATGCTCAACATTGCTAATTATTAGAGAAATGCAAAACAAAAATGTGATATCACCTCACCTGTCAGAATGGCTATCATCAAAATGTCTGCAAATAAGAAATTTGGAGAGGATGTGGAGAAATGGGAACCCTAGTACACTATTGGTGGGGTTGTACATTGTTTCCAGCCACTATAGAAAACAGTATGGAGTTTCTTTAAAAAACTAAAAATAGAACTATGATATGATCCAGGAATTTCAGTGCTGGGTATGTATTTGTAGAAAATGAAAACACTAATTTGAAAAGATGCATGTACCTCAATGTTCATAGCAGCACTATCTACAATAGTCAAGATATGGAAGCAACCTAAGTGCCCATCAACAGATGAATGGATACAGATGTGGTTTATATATACAATGGAATACTACTCAGCCCCCCCCAGAAGAATGGAATTCTGCCATTTGCAACAATGTGATGGACCTTGAGGGTATTATGCTTAGTGAAATATGTCAGTGAGGAAAAACAAATACTCTGTTTTATCACTTACATGTGGAATGTGAAAAACAAAACAAATGTATATTCAAAAGACAGAAACAGACTGATAGACGTAGAGAACAAACTAGTGGTTACCAGTGTAGAGGGAATAGGGAGGAGTGAGATAAGGGTATCAGATTAAGAGATACAAAGCACTATGTATAAAATAAATAAGCAACTTTGATATATTATACAGCAAACAAACAAACAAAAGAAACCTACACTCTGCTAGTGAAGAGCACACCCACACTTGCTTATTCCTGAAACAAGGCAGAAAAAAACAGGTTGAAACTGAATGGGACTCTGGCCAGTTTCCCACAACCACTCTGGCACACAGCCAGCCTGAGCCAAGCACCTGTTCTACCCCACTTGCTTCACCATAACAGCTCTATGCTAGGGTGAGGGTGGCTGAGGGGAGTGCTCAGATTTGAGGGACTATGCCAGCCCAGACCCCAAATGGCATCTGAATGGGGCAGGGGCAGCAACCTGGCATTTATGGAGGCACCACATCAGAAGTATTCCAGGATTCCAAGTGGAACTGGGGACATCACAGCCTGAACCCAGGCCCACACCCATGCCAAATGCCTGCTCCAGCCCCTCTTGCTCCAGCACTGTTCCCCTCTGGGGCAATTGTGCTGGTGCTAGGATGGGGGAAAGAACACACTGAGAGGGAATGGAGCCATCTTGGACCTGACCCTCAGTGCTTCTGCTCCAGCAATTTGGGACCTGCCCCCAGCCCCAAGAGGGTGGTGTTGGCCACTGAAAAAGGGAGAAGCCCTGGCTCACACTGGACTCTAGCTCTCGCTGCTCCATCTGCAGCACCACCTCCTACTGAGGTGATAGCTGCCAGCACACTCTAGGGAAAGACATGACTTGTGCTCAAGTCAGATCTAGCTCTCCCACCAAAGTCACTGGGCACATGCAGACTGTATGGGGATGCTCATACCCAAGGACACCCCTTCAAGACTGGAAAAGGTAACTGTTTCATCTAATTTCATAGAATAGAGACAGCAAAAGTTAAGAACAATGAGAAGACAGAGGGATTTGTTTCATTGAAAAAACAGGAGAAAACCCCTGAAAAAAAAAACAACTAATAAAACAGAAATACACAATTTACTAGATAAAGAATTCAAAGCATTAGTAATAGATAGGCTAACTGAATTAGGGAAAAGAATAGATGAACACAGAATTTTAACAAGGAAATAAAAAATTTTAAAAGGTGAAATGAAAAACACACTAGAAGGAATTAACGGCAGACTAGGTGATACAGAAGAATGAATAAGTGATCTGGAAGATAGAATAATGGAAATCATCCAATTGGAATAGTAAAAAGAAAATTTTTAAAAATGAGAACAGTTTAAGGGACATTTGGGACAACACAAAGCATACCAACATCAGCATTATAGGGGTCCCAGAAGAAGAGAGAGGGAGAGGGGGCTTAAAAGTATATTTGATGAAGTTATGGTTGAAAATTTCTTGAAACTGAAGAAGGAAACCAATATCCAGGTACAAGAAGCATAGAGGGTCCCAAACAAGATGAACCCAAACAGATGCATACCAAGACATAATAATTAAAATGGCAAAAGTTTAAGATAAAGAATTCTAAAGGCAGCAAGAGAAAATCAAAGAGTCATATATAAGGGAATCCACATAAGGCTATCAACTGATTTCTCTTCAGAAAACTTGCAGGCCAGAAGGTAGGACATGATATATATATAAAGTGCTAAAAGGGAAAAACCTGCAAGCTAGGATGCTCTCCCAGCAAGATTATCATTTAGAATTGAAGGAGAGATAAAGAACTTCTCAGACAAGCAAAAACTAAAAGAATTGAGCAATACTTAACCTACCCTAAAAGAAATGTTAAAGGGTTTTCTCTAATTGAAAAGGCTATAACAAAAAGTAAATTTCTATGGGAAAGGAACAAATTCCACTAGTAAAGGCAAATATATAATAAAGGCTGAGGATCAACCAATTAAGTAAGCTAGTACAAAGATTTAAAGAAAAAAATGTAAAATCAAGTATAACTACAATAAACTGTGAAGGGATAAACATGGAGATGTAAAATATGACATTAAAAACACAAAATGTGGGGGGAGGGGAGTAAAAAAAGTAGATATTTTAGAATGTGTTTGAACTGAAATGACTAACAGTTTTTAAAAAGTAGATACAGTCGTAGGTCAACATATAGGAACCCCTTGGTAACCACAAATTAAAAACCTACAATAGATATATAAAACTAGAGAGAAAGGAACACAAGCAAACCAAGAAAGAAAACCATCAAACCACAAAGGAAGAAACTAAAAGAAGAAGAAAAGAACAGAGAAGTACAAACACAACCAGAATACAAATAACAAAATGGCAATAAGTACATACCTATCAATAATCACTTTAAAGGTCATTGGACTAAATACTCCAATTGAAAGACATAGGGTGGCTGATTGGATGAAAAAAGAAGACCCATCTATATGCTGCTTACAAGAGACTCACTTCGAGTTAGACACACACAGACTGAAAGTCAGAGGATGGAAAAAGATATTTCATGTAAATTGAAACGACAAGAAAACAGGGGTAATAATATTCATATAGGACAAAATAACCTTTAAAACAAAGTCTATAACAAAAGATTAAGGGTATTATATAATGATAAAATGATCAATACAATAAGAGGATATAACACTCTTTATCATATACACACCTAATACAGGAACACCTAAATATATAAAGGAAATATTAACAAACATGAGGGGAGAAATTGACAATAATACAAAAATGGTAGGGGACTTTAACACTTCACTTATTTTAATGGACAGATCATCCAGAGAGAAAATCAATAAGGAAATGGTGTCTTAAATGACACAATAGAACAGTTGGACTTATCTACAGGACATTCTATCCAAAAGCAGCAGAATACATATTCTTTTCAAGTGCACCTGGGATGTTCTCCAGGATAGATCACATGCTAGGCCATAAAACAAGTCTCAACAAATTTAAGAAGATAGAAATTATATCAAGCATTTTTTCTGACCACAACAGTATGAAACTAGAAATCAATTACAGGAAGTAAAATGGAAAAACACAAACAGGAGACTAAACAACATGCTACTAAATAAACCAATGGGACATAATTCAAAAAGAGTCATGTACCACAATGTTCATTGCAGCTCTATTTACAATAGCCAGGACACGGAAGCAACCTAAGTGTCCATCAACAGACGAATGGATAAAGAAGATGTGGCACATATATACAATGGAATATTACTCAGCCATAAAAAGAAATGAAATTGAGTTATTTGTAGTGAGGTGGATGGACCTAGAGTCTGTCATACAGAGTGAAGTAAGTCAGAAAGAGAAAAACAAATACCATATGCTAACACATATATATGGAATCTAAAAAAAAAATAAAAAAAGGTTCTGAAGAACCTAGAGGCAGGACAGGAATAAAGACACAGACATAGAGAATGGACTTGAGCACACAGGGAGTGGGAAGGGTAAGCTGGGACGAAGTGAGAGAGTGGCATGGACATATATATATACACTACTACCAAGTGTAAAATAGATAGCTAGTGGGAAACAGCCACATAGCACAGGGAGATCAGCTCAGTGCTTTGTGATCACCTAGAGGGGTGGGATAGGGAGTGTGGGAGGGAGACACAAGAGGGAGGAGATATGGGGATATATATATATATGTATAGCTGATTCACTTTGTTATAAAGCAGAAACTAACACACCATTGTAAACAATTATACTCCAATAAAGATGTTAAAAAAAAAGATGGGACAATGATGAAATCAAAGAGGAAATCAGAAAGTACCTTGATACAAATGAAAATGGAGACACAACATTCCAAAATCTGTGGGATGCAGCAAAGCAGTTCTAAGAGGGAAGTTTACAGTGATACAGGCCTACCTCAAGAAACAAGAAAAATCTCAAACAACTTATATTACCAACTAAAAGAATTAGAAAAAGAGCAAACAAAGCTCCAAGTCATCAGAAGGCAGGAAATAATAAAGATCAGAAGGAAATAAATAAAACAGAGACCAAAAAAACAATAGAAAAGATTAATGAAACCAAGATCTGGTCCTTTGAAAAGATAAAATTGATAAACCTTTAGTGAGGCTCACCAAGAAGAAAAGAGAGAGGACCCAAATAAAATAAGAAATTAAAGCGGAGACATAACAACCAATACCACAGATATTCAAAAAATCATAAAAGAATACTATGAACAGTTATATGTCAACAAATTGAACAACCTAGAAGAAATAGACACATTTCTAGAAACATACAATCTTTAAAGACTGAATCAGGAAGAAATAGACAATCTGAACAGACTGATCACTAATAGTGAAACTGAATTTGTAATTTAAAAAACTCCCAGCTAACCAAAATCCATGACTGGATGGCTTCACAGGGGAGTTCTACCAAACATACAAAGAAGAGTTAATACATATTATTCTCAAACTATTCCAAAAATTGAAGAGGAAGGAACACACTGTAGTTAATCCATACTTTCCATAAATATTTTGAGTGAATGCATAAGTAAATAGCTGACTGAATTATATCCCCAACACCTAACACAGTTTTTGGTAAATAACTGCTAATTGAAATGTCCCCAATCCTGAATGATCTCATCCTTATCAAGCCCATGGACTATACAAAAGCTTCTCTCTGGGTTTAGCCTATTATTTCAATGTGTAATAAAGATGTTGGCCTGAATTATAGCTAGGCAGTTGTTACCTCAAATCGGGGTACATCCATTTCAACTTGTCCTCTTAGCAGTGGGGTTTGTCTGGGAGTCTCCCGGATCATCACACTCCATCTGAAATGAAGTTTAAAGACAGATATTTAGGGCTCTGTTTCATCACAGGTTGGCACCAATGCTTCACATGTCACGAAAGGGGTCAAAATATTTATGTGATGGGTAGGAATGAGTTGTAGGGGATGCCCAAGTTATCTCAGGTCACGTGATCTCAAGGTATACCCCAAGAGAGACCTCTGCTTCATGACTTCTCAAGGCCAGTGTGATGGAAGGAATTCCACCACAGAGTTCTCAGAGAGCAGTGCTTCTCAAGCAGTGGTAACTACCAAGGTCACCTGAGGTGCTTTTGTAAAATACACGTACCAGGGCTCTACCCAAGACCTACTGAATAAGAATATTTGTGGGGGCTTCCCTGGAGGCGCAGTGGTTGAGAATCTGCCTGCCAATGCAGGGGACACTGGTTCGAGCCCTGGTCTGGGAAGATCCCACATGCCGCGGAGCAACTAGGCCTGTGAGCCACAACTACTGAGCCTGCGCGTCTGGAGCCTGTGCTCCACAACAAGAGAGGCCGCGATAGTGAGAGGCCCGCGCACCGCGATGAAGAGTGGCTCCCACTTGCTGCAACTAGAGAAAGCCCTCGCACAGAAATGAAGACCCAGCACAGCCATAAATAAATTAATTAATTAATTAATTAATTTAAAAAAAAAAAAGAATATTTGTGGTAGGGCCCAGCTTGGTACCTTGAAAAAGCTCCCCAGGTTATCCTTATGAGCAGTCATAAATCAAATACTATGCCCCCACATAGAAAGTCTTTCTTCTCAGAAGATTGGAGGGGGAATACTGTCTCTTCTCTAGGACACAGATAATCCAGGCCAATTGTTTATGAGCCCTCTTTTTTTGAGTTTCTTTGAGTACCTGATAAAGCTATAGAATAGTTTCTATACTATCCTAGAATAGAACAGAAAGATGGAAACTTTCCCAAGGAAAAAATATGCTTACATGGATAATTAGCTATGCAATTTGAAGGAGGTTTATAGAACCCTTGAAATTTACCAATGGGGGCTCCTGCTCTAGGATCTTTTAAGTTTGAGGAGGGGCTTCAGTGATGTTTAAAGGATACACAGTAGACCCTGGCTTCTTAATAGGCAAGGTCCCCCAAATTTCCTTGCACCGAAGCCAGAAAGGCAATGAAGCTCTGTGAGGGAGTTTAGAACATTCCTGATTGAGATGATGTAACTGGGAGTAACTGGCAAGGGAATGAAAGAGCCACAACGACCTGATCTTTCAGCTACTCACCTGTCTAGAATCCTCACACCAGCTTGCTCCACTCTGTTGAGGATGTTCAGAGGCGATTTGTTTTTGTTCCAGAATGCACCCCAGCCAAGGACACGGGCCAGATCATTACCGGTTCCAAGAGGGATGACTGCCAGCTGACACTGCAAGAACAAAACCAGGCACCCTTTTCAGACAATCCTACCAAGATCCACCCATAAAAGAACCCAGAGGGTGCTTTTTGGGAAAAAAAAATATGGTTTCAAAACTAGTGGCAATAAGGGACCTATGATTTTAGGAAGTGTAATAGGAAGATGTTTGAAGTTGAGTGAAATTTTCCCTAAGGAGTTGGATCCCACTCTTGGCAATACAGAACCTACTCAGTAAGGGGAAAAGTTGCTGGAAAGTGACAATATTTGTAGCCATGCTTATAAAAGAGAAATATAGCCACAAATTTCTATCTAGGCTGGGCCAAAGAGGTAAGGTGCCTTAAGGAGATAAAGCTACTGCAGTCAGAAGAGCAGGGGGCTGCTTAGGGAGAGGGGGGAGAGGTAGAGGAGCACTTCTGCTACTCTAGAGACTCAGGGAAGAAAGTGGCCTCAGGAGGGGTAGGGAATTGGGGGCTGAATGCTGCCTGATGCCACTTCTTTTTTTCTTGCTTTCCTCCCCTTCAAATCTTCATTTTGGGGCTTGGGAATTAGAGCACTGCTCATTTTTTTCTGCTAACTTCCTCTTTCTTCCTTCCTACTGTTAGATAACCAGAAAATGGTATAGGTGAGCAGGCTTAGATTGGGAATCTACCAGTCAGGTTGACTGTGAAACCAGTAGGAAACGTGTATTTTATAGACAAGGAGAGTAAAGACCAGGGACTTCTTGGGATAAGCAGTTCCACACCGCCAGTCTCTTTAGCAATGGTTAAATTAAGTCAGCTAGGGACTCACCCGTTCCTGTAATCCAAAGGCATCAATCAGAGATAAGACCCAGCTCACGCTGCCGTCTCCACCACAAACCACAATGCGAAAGCGAGCAAAGTTCTTGAACATGCAGAGTCTGGAAGGAAGAGGGGAAAGGGGAGTCATTTCATGAGCTGATGAGTTTTACAACTCTTTCTTACAATGTGCCAGGAGCTAAGGACTGCTGCTTCTGCACCCTGCTATCAGGCTACCTGTTTCCTTTCCCTTAACCCCTATCTCTCTGTGTACCTAAGATCATAGGGAATGCTCCCACAGGCAATCCTGGAGATCGGGCCTTGCCTCAACCTACACTCTTCTTTGCCCAACCTTGTTCTGGAAGTTACTAGTTGCCTAGCCTAATCTACTTGCTGAGACCCAGGAAGAATGTCTTGCACAGTTGCCAGTGGGTTCACAGAAACCAGGGCTGAACAGCCAGATGGTCTCTAAATAAAACAGGCCTGTAGTAGAGATGTACCTACTTGCCCCCAAGAAAAAGAGTGAGTGACAGGAAAGGTGGAAAATAATATCCATTTGCCTCCTCCTCTGAAGTCAGGAGACATAGTTACCTTTTCCAACTGGAAAAGGTGAAGCAAATCTGAGAGCAGGACATAGGCTTGAAAGGATTTCTGGGAGAGGGCTAAAAGTCCTCCAGCCAGCCAACTCAAGATGCTGTGGAGTTGTGTTTGTGTCCTGACTTGAGAAAATAGACCTTTCCTGCCCAGGTACTAGAACTAATTATTTCAGGAAGCCTATCCTACTCTAGAATGTGTAGAGGGGGGAGTCCCTTCTATACCCGTAACTACATCCCTTACCCCATGCTTACCCGGTTTCAGGTCCACCCTTCGAAAGGTCAAACACTTGAGACGGGTTAAGGTATTGCTTGAATTTCCGGAGGAAGACGATCCCTTGGTGATCGCCGCTTTTGGAGTTGATGAAGATGAGAAGGGGGCATGAACAGGCTGAAGACCAATCAAGATTCCAGAAATCTGGACATACTTCTAATTGGCCTAATAATGCATACAACAGAAAGAAAAGGGAAAAAAAGAAAAGGGCCATTTAGATGGAAGCAAGGCATGACTTAACATCAAATTTTACAAAGACTTTTTAAAAACAGCTTTATTGAGGTATAATTGATATACAAAGAACTGCATATATTTAACGTGTACAATTTAATGAGTTCAGACATATGCAAACACCCATGATACCATCACCACAATCAAGATAATAGACATCCAACACCTCCCACAGCTTCCCTGTGCCTCTGAGACTGAGGAACAGAGGGGAAGTTAGACTCAACCCAAAGGGGCTTTTATTTAAGAAAACAACAACAGCTGGTCTTTGCCCAGCTGTTGCCAGGTAACCAACATTTGCTGAGCAACTACTACATGCCAATCATCATGCTACATACTGCTAGGGGTCTAGCTCTTGCCCTCAAGCTGGGGAGACAGATTCATACACAGCAGTGTATTGGAACACAAGGAATAAAAAAAAAAACTGGTGCCACAACCAAAGATCAATGAAATGTCAAGGGAAAACTGAAGAAGGAGAAGGTTGAGAACCCAGGAGGAGGATCAGCACACCCAACTTGTCCTCTCTCTGCCTGGGATAGCTCAGTTCTTACACTGAGAAGATACAAGGTCAGGAGAGATGGGGAGAAAAGGCTACCTTTCAGCCAGGAGCTAATGACAGAACATATCAATGTGGAGTGAAGAAGGGAGCTTTAATCACTCCTCTAAAGTTCTGGCAGAGCAATCTAAGTTATCATACCAATTATCAGGGAAACAAGACTATAGGGAAATTGTCTGGACAAGAGAGAGGCTTTAAATAATCCCCAACACTGAAGTTCCCCATAGAGAAGTGGAGTTATAGCAGTCTAAATTGCCAAAGCCTGCCAGCTCATACTGAGTCGTAGAGCCTGTTGGCAGGGAGACAGGCTGTGAGCAATGGCCTCATAGGAGATGCTAGACAAATTGTGAGCCTCCAAACCTCTGAGCTCGTGGCTTGCCAGGGATGCCCCAGCAAAAATAAATGCAAAGGGAAAAAAGCATGTGGCTTGCTCCTGAATGGTGTGTGCCATGGGGAGAGAGGCAAGTTGAAGTGTCCCATTTGTTGTAGCCTGGGTAAAAGGGAGCCTGAAGAAGAAGACTACTGACTTGAGCAGATTTCATGGCT
Organism: Balaenoptera ricei; assembly: GCF_028023285.1. Classification (NCBI taxonomy): domain Eukaryota; kingdom Metazoa; phylum Chordata; class Mammalia; order Artiodactyla; family Balaenopteridae; genus Balaenoptera; species Balaenoptera ricei. The sequence goes on from NC_082660.1 coordinate 45,340,840, forward strand.
GTTTTGCCTGGAAAAATCTAAAGCAAACTTCTTCTATGGGCCAATTTCTACTCACTGGCCAGTGGAGCTTGAAGACCTCCTGAGCCAGCTAGCCTGTCATGCACCAAACCTTCAGGGCTTGCCAGGGCTCATAGCTACAAGGGGAGTCTGCTATGTCCCTTCAGTAGCATAGCTTGGAAGTAGTTACCCTCCCTGAACATGTTATCCCTTTTCAACATTTTTTTACAAAAAATATGTTAACACAATGGTAGTTAAGACATTCATTCATTCATTCAACATATATGTATTGAGGGCATTCTTTGTGCCTGTCTTTGTTATGTTCTGATATACAGTGATGGACAAGATAGAAATGATCTTTGCTCTTGTGGAATTTATATTCTAATGGAAGGATGCAGACCATAAATAAACACACAAATAAATATAGAAAATAATGCCATATGAAGAAAAATAAAGCAGGGAAAGGGGAATGGAGACTGAAGGGGGTGTTGCTTTAGACAGGTGGTCAGGGATGGCTTCTCTGGTGAGATGACATTTGAATGAAGTGAGGTAATGAGCAATGCAGATATCTGGGGGAAGAGTTTTTTGGGGGTCAAGAGGAAGAATAAGAACCCACCCAGAGAAGGGAGACTGCCTGGGATGTTTGTGGACAGTGAAGAGAATAGCATGGCTGCTGTGGAGTAAGTGAGGGAGAGAGGTGACAGGGCCCACATAAAATGACAACAAGATGTTAGACGAATCCTGTGAACAAGGTGACAAAAATGGATGGTATTGTGGCCTGGAATATAGTGATATTAGGCAGATTCATAACCAGATAAATGATCATGTCCACAAGGTTGCTTTTGAATAGGCTGATGTTAATTGTAAGGGAATGGCCAGTACTATTCAACAATTTTAACCAATTCAAATAAAAACATGGAAGGCTAGCTTGTCAACTTTGAAGCACCCAGAGCTGGAGGGAGAGCCACTGGATGACAGAATCAAGATTGAAAAATGACCTTAACAGGCAGTAGGGTCAAAGTCAACAAGCTGAAAAGGGGATAAATGTGAAGCTTGGCCTTTAGGCTCAAGGACATAAGTTGCAGCAGAACAAGACAATAGGAACTTGGCTTGGCAGCATCAAGCGTGAAAAGGGCTTAGGGGATTTACTTGACTTTAAGCTCCAGATGAGTCAACAGTCTGAAAGAGCTTAAAAAAAAAAAAAAAGATGGTGCTTCTTTGAGCTACGTTAATACAATCACAGTGCCCAAAACCAAGGAGCCAACAGTCCCTCTCAAATTTGTTCAGTTCGTACCACAGAAGGATGCTAAATTAGCATAAGGTTGGCTTCCTGTTCCCCTTCCTGTATTTTAAAATTCTCTTTTACAGATACCAACTCATTTAACCCTCATAACGCACTTGAGTACAACTTTTATTCCCTATTGGCAGAAAACAAATGATACATGAGGCACAGAGAGGTTAAGTAACTTGCCCAAGGTCACACAGTTAGTAAATGATGGAGTATGCTCCCGGGAGTAGTAGTATCAGCATCATTTCTTGTAAGAAATGGAAATTCTTGTGCCCTACCCAGATCTACTGAATCAAAAGCTCTGGGGCAGGGGCATAGGGCCTAGAAATCTGTGTTTTAAAAAGCCTTCTGGGTGATTCTGAGGCATTCTTGCATTTGACAAACACTGCATTATACTGTTTTGTCCCCATATGAATCAGGGATCCTGTCTTAGTCATATCTTATTCTCTACATTGTTCATCACTGAGCCTTACATATATGCAGTATTCAGTAAATGTATTAATGAATTCATGTAACAAATCTTGACTGTGAATATACCATGTATCCGGGTTTGAGTTAAGTGCTAGTGATACAAGAGCTCACAGTCTGGAGTGGGAGATATACATGTGACGAACTATAATATAGTGTGTTAAGTGCTCTGAGGTATGTGTTCTGGGTTTATAGCAAAGGAAGTAATTTATTTGTCTGGAGAAATGGGGAGGGGTAATTACAGAAGCTTTTAAACAGGAGACAATGTTTGACATTGTTCTCACCCTCTAGGATGAGAGAAGAAATTTACCAAGCAGATAGGGTAGGAAAAAGGGAAATTAGAAGACATCAGAAATTAGAGTTTGTTGACTGAATAAATAATGAATGAATGCTAATCAGCAATGGCATGTGCTTCCTCAGAAAGTCATCAAGTGGATGCCTCCACCTTGGATGCTGGAGAAGGGATTCCCTAGCCTGGCCAGAGGGTTGGACCAGATCATCTTTAATGACCTCATCATCTCTAAGATGGGTGGGACTTCCCAACAGGGAACATTAAAGAGTGTGTTTGCCTAGGCCAAGAAGCCAGAAAGAGTCAAGAAATATGGAGGTTTCAAAAGATACTCCTAAGAAACCACAGGCCAAGTAACGCATGATAGAAAGAAGGGCTCTCAAGAGTGACATTCAATTGGATCAAGATTGCAGATGACTAGGATGAAAGGCTAAAAGCTAACTCATGGGGCATTGTATGAGACATTACGCAAAAAGAATGGATTAGCACAGGTGCTTCTAAGCAATAATATGTCATTGGTGGAAAGCAAAAGAAAGTAGTAATGCGATTAGTTGACCATCTATAACAAGAACAAGAAATGATATAAGATGGGAAAAAACAAACTAAAAAACCCAACTTCCACAAGAACACAGAACCTGTTGGGCCAATTACAAAGGAGAGGTGGCAGCCCCTTAACACCTATTTGGGGGTGATTATAAGATGCTGAGGCAGCCATCCTTCAGTCTGTCCAAAGACATCTTCCCCAGGTCCCTGTGGGGTGAGCAAAGTCTCAGATTCAAGACTTCATTGACTTTCATTAGCAGCCTGAGTAGACTTGGCTGACTAGTTTGATACTTTTCCATCTTGCCCCTAGGCCCTTCTTTCTCCTAGCCAGTCAAGTATCTCTTATTTACCAAGTCATCAATCTCATCATCTCTCTAGTCAGCTATCTGGTAAGTGACTCTATGTGGATAAATATTTGAGTAGCTCTGAGAATAATATATGCATGCATCCCTGAGTAAGGGATGTGTGTCTGTGCATGTCATTATGGGGACATATGAGTATGCTTGCCCACAGAAAACTGTGAGTGGCTCATTCCATGTACCAATGTCTGTCTGTATCTGTGTTGGGGTTGGGAAATGAACTGGAAGAGACTAGAGTGGCTCAGAGTGTATGTACATGTATGTGCACACGTGTACACATGTGCTGTGTCTAGTTCTAAAACTGTTGTAATGGTTACAGGAATCCTTGCCCCCTTCTGTTCTCTAAGGAAACTGTATAGTCTTCTTTATTTTCCTTTCTTTGCTCCCAGCTAATGCTGGCTTTTCCTTGGCAATGAAGTAGGCAGCAAGCAAACAAAATTATTTCATGGATTATCTACTGTCTGGAAATCATGAAAAAGCTGAAATCAATTCTGATCATTTGGAAACAATTTTGACAGAGGCTACAAAGAACATGCCCACATACATGTACACCATAAACAGTATTCACCATCCCAAAGGTCTAAAGAAAAACATGAGCTGTCTATACACATATGCACACTCGTACTCCCAGAAATGTTTGATTGGTTGACCAGATTAATTTAATTGCAGTCTTTTTCTCTAGGCTTTGCATCTTCCCTCCCTCCCCAATGTATTAAAGTTTAGCTACTCACCATCACCCTTGGGGTCGCTGAGGGCAGTGGGAGGAATGACTGATGATCGATGACTTCCAAACCAGCATTCCTTGGAAAACCGTCTCCTGCAGTCATCATGCACCTGGAACAACAGGAGAAGAAAGAAAAAAATTGAGTGGGGTGAGAAAAGGATAACATAGATCAGCATTTTGTCCCAATACCAAAATTTAAGTGCTCAGTATTCAAAACTCCCTTTCTGAGATTTGGTGCCACACACATACACCTGACTCAACCTCTCTTTCCACCCTGAGCCTGCACCATCCCTGAGTGTGACCTCTGAACTCTGTTCCTTTCAAAGGTGGCTTTCAGAAGATACCTATCACAGGCACTGCATAGATGCCAGTCCTAGGGCACAATTTTAGTGGCCTACAGAATGGGGACTTTACTTGCAGTGTAAGAGTGCAAATCCTGATAACATGTTGATATGCTTCATTCCTTACAACAACTGTGTGCTGTAGGGAAGACATATTAAGTTTGTTTTAGAAATGAAGAAACCAAAGCTCAGAGAGGTAAAGGATCTTGCTCAAGGTCAAACAACTGGGAAGTGAAAAGACTGAGACTCTGCTGCCTTCCCCACTAATGGCATATTTCCCAGATTTCTGATGTCTTCAAGCATCACTTCCTGGAAAACTACACAGTTCCTAGAAGACATGAATCTGGCCTAATTATGCAAAACAATTAAAAGAGATCCAGAGGACAATCAGAGTCATCTTCTTTTTTATTACAATATAATTGAGATAAGCATTACACTAATTTCAGGTGTACGGCATAATGATTTGATATTTGTATATACTGTGAAATGGTCACCACAATAAGTCTAGTTAACATCCATCACTATACATGGTTACATTTTTTTTCCTTGTGATGAGAACTTTTAAGATTTACTTTCTTTTTAAAAATTTTTTTAAATTTTATATTAGAGTATAATTGATTAACAATGTTGTGTTAATTTCAGGTTATACAGCAAAGTGATTCAGTTATACATATACATGTATCTATTCTTTTTCACATTATTTTCCCATTTAGGTTATTACAGAATATTGAACAGAGTTCCCTGTGCTATACTGTAGGTCCTTGTTGGTTATAAGATTTACTTTCTTAAGGAACCCTAACATCATACTAAAGGAATCCATCAAAACACAAGGAAAGAAACTGGGAGGAGAAGACAAGAAGAGAGAAGAACTACAAAAACAACCAGCAAACAATGAACAAAATAGCTATAAGTAAATACCTATCAATAATCACTTTAAATTTAAATGAACTAATGTTCCAATCAGAAGACATAGAGTGGCTGAATGGATACAAAAACAAGGCCGATATATATGCTGCCTGCAAGAAACTCACTTCAGATCTAAAGACACGCACAGACTGAAAGTTATAGGATAGAAAAGGGTATTCAATGCAAACGGAAATTAAAAGAAAGCCACGGTAGCAGTACTTATATCAGAAAAAATAGACTTTAAAGCAAAGACTGTAATAAAACAAGGAAGGACATTAAATTATGATAAAGGGGTCAATCTAACAAGATGATATAACATTTGTAAACACTTATGCACTCAACAGAGGAGCACCTAAATATATAAAGCAAATATTAACAGAAATAACTGAAGAAATAGACAGAAATACAATAATACTCCAGTTACATCAATGGATATATCATCTGACAGAAAATCAATAAAGAAACACTGGCTTTAACACATTAGATGAGATTACCTTAATATATACACATATAGAACATTCCATCAAAAAGCAGCAGAACACACATTCTTTTCAAGTACACATGGAAAATTCTCCAGATACATCACATGTTAGGCCACAAAACAAGTCACATTAAATAAAAGAAGATTCAAATCATATTAATCATCTTTTCTGACAACAACACTATGAAACTAGAAATCAACTACAAGAAGAAAACTGGAAAAAACACAAACACGTGGAGACTAAACAACATGATGCTAAACAACCAATGGTCAGTGAAGAAATCAAAGAAGAAATAAAAATATACCTTGAGACAAATGAAAATGGAAACACAACTGTCCAAAATCTATGGGACATAAAGTTAACAGCTGATCTTTCAGCAGAAACTCTGCAAGCCAGAAGGGAGTGGCAGAACATATTTAAAGTGATGAAGGAGAAAAACCTACAACCAAGATTACTCTACCCAGCAAGGATCTCATTCAGATTTGATGGAGAAATTAAAACCTTTACAGACAAGCAAAAGCTGAGAGAGTTCAGCACCACCAAACCAGCTTTACAACAAATGCTAAAGGAACTTCTCTAGGCAGGAAACACAAAAGAAGGAAAAGACCTACAATAACTAACCCAAAACAATTAAGAAAATGGGAATAGGAACATACATATTGATAACTACCTTAAAGGTAAATGGATGAAATGCTCCCACCAAAAGACAAAGACTCGCTGAATGGATACAAAAACAAGACCCGTATATATGCTGTCTACAAGAGACCCACTTCAGACCCAGGGACACATACAGACTGAAAGTGAGGGGGTGGAAAAAGATATTCCATGCAAATGGAAATTAAAAGAAAGCTGGAGTAGCAATTCTCATATCAGACAAAATAGACTTTAAAATAAAGACTATTACAAGAGACAAAGAAGGACACTACATAATGATCAAGGGATCGATCCAAGAAGAAGATATAACAATTGTAAATATTAATGCACCCAACATAGGAGCACCTCAATACATAAGGCAAATACTAACAGCCATAAAAGGGGAAATTGACAGTAACACAGTCATAGTAGGGGACTTTAACACCCCACTTTCACCAATGGACAGATCATCCAAAATGAAAATAAAGAAGGAAACACAAGCTTTAAATGATACATTAAACAAGATGGACTTAATTGATATTTATAGGACATTCCAACCAAAAACAACAGAATACACATTCTTCTCAAGTGCTCATGGAACATCCTCCAGGATAGATCATATCTTGGGTCACAAATCAAGCCTTGGTAAATTTAAGAAAATTGAAATCGTATCAACTATCTTTTCTGACCACAATGCTATGAGACTAGATATCAATTACAGGAAAAGAGCTGTTAAAAATACAAACACATGGAGGCTAAACAATACACTACTTAATAACAAAGTGATCACTGAAGAAATCAAAGAGGAGATCAAAAAATACCTAGAAACAAATGACAATGGAGACGCGACGACCCAAAACCTATGGGATGCAGCAAAAGCAGTTCTAAGAGGGAAGTTTATAGCAATACAATCCTACCTTAAGAAACAGGAAACATCTCAAATAAACAACCTAACCTTGCACCTAAAGCAATTAGAGAAAGAACAAAAAAAACCCAAATTTAGCAGAAGCAAAATCTATGGGACAAAGCAAAAGTAGTCCTAAGAGGGAAGCTCATACTGATACAGGCCTACCTCAAGAAACAAAAATCTCAAATAAAGAATCTAAATATACATTTAAAGGAACTACAAAAAGAAGAATAAGCAAAGACCAAAGTTAGAAGAAGGAAAAAAATAATAGATCATAGAGGAAATAAATGAAATAGAGACAAAAAATACAAGAGATCAATGAAAGTAAGAGTTGGTCTTTTGAAAAGATGAACAAAATCAAGAAACTTACTTAGCCAGGCTCATCAAGAAAAAAAGAGATTACCTAAATAAGTAGAATCAGAAATTAAAGAGGAAAAATTACAACTTGACACCACAGAAATACAAAGGATCATAAGAGAATACTATGAACAATTATATGTCAACAAATTAAACAACCTAGAAGAAATGGAAAAATTTCTAGATCATATAATCTTCCAATACTGAATCATGAAGAAATAGAAAATCTGAATAGGCTGATTATTAGTAATGAAATTGAATCAGTAATCAAAAAAAATCCCCCAAAACAAAAGTCAAGGTCCAGATGGCTTCACAGGTGAATTCTACCAAATATCTAAAAAGACTTAATATCTATCACTTTCAAATTATTGCAAAAAATGAAGACAAAGGAATACTTCCAAACTCATTCTACAAGGCCACCATTACCCTGATACCAAAACCAGACAAAAACACTGCAAGAAAGAAAATTACAGGCCAATATCTTTGATAAATATAGATACAAAAATCCTCAACAAAATATTAGCAAACCAAACTTAACAATACATTAAAAGACTTATACACCATGATCAAGTGGGATTCATTCCAGAGATGTGAGGATGTTTTAACATCCATAAATCAATAAATGTGATATGCCAAACTAACAAAAGGAAGGATAAAAATCACATGATCATCTCAATAGATGCAGAAAAACATTTGATAAAATTCAATATCAGTTTATGATCAAAAATTCTTAACAAAGTGGGTATAGAGGGAACATACCTCAACATAATAAAAGGCCATATATGACAAACCTGCTGTTAACATTATATTCAATGTGAAAAGTGGAAAGCTTTTTTTTTAAGATTAGGAATGAGACAAGGATGCCCACTCTTGCCACTTTCATTCAACGTAGTATCGGAAGTCCTAGCCACAGCAATGAGGCAAGAAAAAGAAATAAAAAGCATCTAAACCAGAAAGTCAGAAGTAAAACAATCACTATTTTCAGATGACAGAATACTATATAGAGAAAACACCAGACACTCCACCAAAAATCTATTAAAGCTAATGAATGAATTCAGAAACTTGCAGATACAAAATTAATATACAGGACTTCCCTGGTGGCACAGTGGTTAAGAATCCGCCTGCCAATGCAGGGGACAGGGGTTCTAGCCCTGGTCCAGGAAGATCCCACATGCCACGGAGCAACTAAGCCCGCGAGCCACAACTACTGAGCCCTTGTGCCACAACTACTGAAGCCTGCATACCTAAAGCCCATATTCCACAACAAGAAAAGCCACCACAATGAGAAGCTTGAGCACCTCAACGAAGAATAGCCCCCACTCACTGCAACTAGAGAAAGCCTGGGTGCAGCAACGAAGACCCAATGCAGCCAAAAATAAATAAATTTATTAAAAAAATTAATATACAGAAACCTGTTGCATTTCTATACAATAATGATGAACCATCAGAAAGAGAAATGAAGGAAACAATCCCGTTTATAATTGTATCAAAAATAATAAAATACCTAGGAATAAATTTAATCAAGGAGGTAAAAGACCTGTAGCCTCAAAACAATGACAATGATTAAAGAAATTGAAGATAACACACCAAAAAATTGGAAAATATGCCACGCTCATGGATTGGATGATTCAATATCATTAAAATGTCCATACTACCAAAAGAAATCAACAGATTCAATGCAATCCCTATCAAAGTACCAGTGGCATTTTTCACAGAACTAGAAAAAATAAATATAATTTTTAATGAAAACACAAAAGACTCCTAATAGCCAAAGTAATCTTGAGAGAGAAGAACAAAACTACAGGTGTCACACTCCCATCCTTGAAAGTATACCACATAGCTATAGAATTCAAAACAGTATGGTACTGGCACAAAAACAAGATGCATAGATTAATGGAACAGAACAGAGAGTCCAGAAATAAATCCACACTCATACAATCAATTAATCTATAACAAAGAAAGAAAGACTACAATGGAGGAAAGACAGTCTCTTCAATAAATGGTGCTGGGAAAACTGGACAGCTACATGTAAAAAAATGAAATTACAACATTCTTTAACACCATACACAAAAATAAACTCAAAATGGATTAAAGACCTAAATGTAAGACTGGACACTATAAAAGTTTTAGAGGATCAATGGTGAAAAACTGAAACCATTTTCACTAATATCAGGAACAAGATAAGGTTGCCCACTCTCACCATTATTATTCAACATAGTTTTGGAAGTTTTATCCACAGCAATCGGAGAAGAAAAAGAAATAAAAGGAATCTAAATCGGAAAAGAAGAAGTAAAACTGTCACTGTTTGCAGATGACATGATACTACACAGAGAGAATCCTAAAGATGCTACCAGAAAACTACTAGAGCTAATCAATGAATTTGGTAAAGTAGAAGGATACAAAATTAATGCACAGAAATCTCTTGCATTCCTATACACTAATGATGAAAAATCTGAAAGAGAAATTAAGGAAACACTCCCATTTACCATTGCAACAAAAAGAATAAAATACCTCGGAATAAACTTACCTAAGGAGACAAAAGACCTGTATGCAGAAATCTATAAGACACTGATGAAAGAAATTAAAGATGATACAAACAGATGGAGAGATATACCATGTTCTTGGATTGGAAGAATCAACATTGTGAAAATGACTATACACCCCAAAGCAATCTACAGATTCAATGCAATCCCTATCAAACTACCAATGGCATTTGTCACAGAACTAGAACAAAAAATTTCACAATTTGTATGGAAACACAAAAGACCCCGAATAGACAAAGCAATCTTGAGAAAGAAAAATGGAGCTGGAGGAATCAGGCTCCCTGACTTCAGACTCTACTACAAAGCTACAGTAATCAAGACAGTATGGTACTGGCACAAAAACAGAAATATAGATCAATGGAACAGGATAGAAAGCCCAGAGATAAACCCATGCACATATGGTCACCTTATCTTTGATAAAGGAGGCGAGAATGTACAATGGAGAAAAGACAGCCTCTTCAACAAGTGGTGCTGGGAAAACTGGACAGCTACATGTAAAAGAGAATGAAATTAGAACACTCCTTAACACCATACACAAAAATAAACTCCAAATGGATTAAAGTCCTAAAGGTAAGGGCAGACACTATAAAACTCTTAGAGGAAAACATAGGCAGAACACTCTATGACATACATCATAGCAAGATTATTTTTGACCCACCTCCTAGAGAAGTGGAAATAAAAACAAAAATAAAAAATGGGACCTAATGAAACTTAAAAGCTTTTGTACAGCAAAGGAAACCATAAACAAGATGAAAAGACAACCCTCAGAATGGGAGAAAATATTTGCAATCGAAGCAACTGACAAAGGGTTAATTTCCAAAATTTACAAGCGTCTCATGCAGCTCAATATAAAAAAACCAACCCAATCCAAAAATGGGCAGAAGACCTAAATAGACATTTCTCCAAGGAAGATATACAGATTGCCAACAAACACATGAACGATGTTCAACATCACTAATCATTAGAGAAATGCAAATCAAAACTACAATGAGGTATCACCTCACACCAGTCAGAATGGTCATCATCAAAAAATGTACAAACAATAAATGCTGGAGAGGGTGTGGAGAAAAGGGAACCCTCTTGCACTGTTGGTGGGAATGTAAATTGATACAGCCACTATGCAGAACAGTATGGAGGTTCCTTAAAAAACTAAAAATAGAACTACCATCTGACCCAGCAATCCCACTACTGGGCATATACCCTGAGAAAACCATCATTCAAAAAGAGTCATGCACCACAATGTTCATTGCAGCTCTATTTACAATAGCCAGGACATGGAAGCAACCTAAGTGTCCATCGACAGATGAGTGGATAAAGAAGATGTGGCACATATATACAATGGAATATTACTCAGCCATAAAAAGAAACGAAATTGAGTTATTTTTAGTGAGGTGGATGGATCTAGAATCTGTCATACAGAGTGAAGTAAATCAGAAACAGAAAAACAAATACTGTATGCTAACACATATATATGGAATCAGAAAAAAAAAAAGGTTCTGAAGAACCTAGGGGCAGGACAGGAATAAAGACGCAGACATAGAGAATGGACTTGAGGACACGGGGTGGGGGGTAACCTGGGATGAAGTGAGAGGGTGGCATTGACATATATACACTACCAAATGTAAAATAGATAGCTAGTGGGAAGCAGCCACATAGCACAGAGAAATCAGCTTGGTGCTTTGTGACTACCTAGAGAGGTGGGATAGGGACGGTGGGAGGGAGACTCAAGAGGGAGGTGATATGGAGATATATGTATACGTATAGCTGATTCACTTTGTTATACAGCAGAAACTAACACAACATTGTAAAGTAATTATACTCCAATAAAGATGTTAAAAAAATAAAAATACAACTAAAGAACAACCAAAACTCTTAGAGGAAAACATAGGCAGAACACTCTTTGACATAAGTTGCAGCAATATCTTTTTCTAGCTGTCTCCCAGAGTAATGGAAATAAAATCAAAAATAAAGAAATGGGCCCTAATTAAACTCAAAAGCTTTTGCACAGCAAAAGAAACCATAGGCAAAATGAAATGAAAACCCACAGAATGGGAGAAAATACTTGCAAACAATGCAACTGACAAGGGATTACTCTCCAAAATTTACAAACAGCTCATGAGGCTCAATATCTAAAAAACAAACAACCCAATTGAAAAATGGGCAGAAGACCTAAATAGACATTTCCCCAAAGAATACATACAGGGGGCCAAGAGGCATATGAAAAGATGCTCAACATTGATAATTATTAGGGAAATGTAAATCAAAACTACAATGAGATATCACCTCACACCAGTCAGATTGGGCATTATCAAAAAATCTACAAACAATAAATGTTGGAGAGGGTGTGGAGAAACGGGAACCCTCTTACACTTTTTGTGGGAATGTAAATTGGTACACCCACTACGGAGAACAGTATGGGGGTTTCTTAGAAAACTAAAAATAGAGCTGCCCTATGACCCAGCAATTCCACTCCTGGGCAAATACCCAGAGAAAACCATAATTCAAAAAGATACATGCACCCCAATGTTCATTGCAGCACTGTTTACAATAGCCAAGACATGGAAGCGACCTAAATGTATATTGATTTTGAATCCTACAACTTTACTGATTTTTTTTTATTAGGCTAACAGTTTTTTGGTGGCGTCTTTATGGTTTTCTATATATAATATTGTGTCATCAACAGTCGGGAGTGGTCAAGATGGCAGAGAAGGAACACCCTGAGCTCGCCTCCTCGAATAGGCACACCAGAAATTACAACTATTTACAGAGCAATTATTGATGAGAAAGACCAGAAGATTAGCATGAAAGTGTTACAATTAAAGAGATAAAGAAGGAACCACAATGAGATGGGTAGGGGAGTGGAGACGCAGTACAGTTGAGAGCCATATCCCTGTGTGGGCAACCCACAAATGGGAGGATAATTACAATTGTAGAGGTTCTCCCCAAAGAGCAAAGGGCCTCAGCCCCTCACTGGGCTCCCAAGCCCAGGGGTCATGCAGCAGGAAGACAAGCCCCCAGACAGTTTGGCTTTGAAGGCCAGCAGCAATTATTTTGGGGAGAGCCAGAGGAATGTGGGGAAAGAGACTCCACTCTTAAAGGGTGCACATAAAATCTCACATGCTCTGGGAACGAAGGCAGAAGTGGTAGTTTGAAAGCATCCTGGGTCGGATCCACCTGCTGATCTTAGAGAGCCTCCCAGAGAGGGTCAACTGGAACTCACGCTGGGGACATAGACACTGGCAGCACCCATTATTGGGAGTGTGTTATACCACATGGACACTGGTGCTGGCAAGGACAATTTTGGCATCTTCCCTCCAGCTTATTAGCACAGAGACCTAGCTCCAACTGTCAGCCTCTTGGCACCAGTACTGAGATGCCTCAGAAGAAGTAGCTAGTCAGGCATGGACACAGCCCCACCCAAAAGCAGGGGGGCTGCGTTAAGACCTCCTGAGCCCACAGCCACCCTGTGATCCAACCCTTACATCAGAGGGCCCAGGACCCGGCCCCACACACCAGTGCACTGGACCTAGCCAGTGGACCCCATAGGGGCCCTCACAGCTAGCCACAGGGACCCAGTCTCACCACCAGTGGACCAGCACCAACTCCAGGAAAATCAGGGCCCTGCATCCAGAGACCCCAGAACTGGCCCTTCAAATCAGTGGGCCAGCACTAGCACTGGGAGCAGCCTCACCAACCAGTGGGAACACACCAGCCCCAGGACACCCTGGGCCCCAACTCTGCCCAACAAGGAGGTCGACACACCAAATCCAGGACCCCCAAGGCCCTGCAGCCAGAGACCCTGGGACATGGATATACCAAACAGTGAACTGGCACGAGCCCCAGAATGCCTTGAGCCTCAGCCCTGCCCACCAGCAGACCAACACCAGCTCTGAGACACCTTGGACCCCTCAGACAATCACCCTGGGATACAGCCACACTCAGCACACTGACACCAGCTTTGGGACACCCCAGATGCTGCAGTCAGCTGTGTCAGGAAGCATCCCTGCCTACTAGCAAGCCAACACTAGACCAAGGACCACTGGTCCTGCAACCTACCACCACAGAACCCAGCTTTGCTGACCAGCAGGTCAGCACTAGCCCTGCCCCCCCAAAATGGTTTGATAGCCAGCTGCTCATGACCTGGTCCCACCCACCTGCAACTGGCAGTCTGCACACAAGGTGAGGCCTGGCAACCAACCAGACCAGGTGCCAACCAGCCTACCAGACCACCCACAGCAGTCAGCCCACCACAACAGAAAGACCCATGAAGCCCACATAGGGGACAACACTAAAGCATATAGTTCTGGTGACCAGAGCAGAGTGCACTGCTGGGACACATAAGATGTCTCCTACAAAAGGTCACTTCTCCAAGGCCGGGAAATATAGCCAACCTATGAATACATAGAAATAAAAACAGCAAATTAGGCAAAATAAGGTGACAGAGGAACATGTTCCAAATGAAGGAACAAGATAAAATCCAGGAAAAAGAACTAAATGAGGTGGAGGTAAGCAACCTACCCAATAAAGAGTTCAAGGTAATGACATAAAGATGTTCAACGAACTCAGGAAAAGATTGGATGAACAGAGTGAGAAGTTAGAAGTATTCAACAAAGAGTTACACAACATAGAGAAGAACCAAACAGAGATGAAGAAGAAAACAATAACTGAAATAAAAAATACACTAGAAGGAATCAGCAGTAGCTAAAGTGATACAGAGGAACATATCAGCAATTTGGAAGACAGAGGAGTGGAAATCACTGAAGCTGAACAGAATAAAGAAAAACAAATAAAAAGAAATGAGGACAGTTTAAGAAACCTCTGAAACAACATCAAGTGTAGTAACATTCACATTATAGGGGTCTCAGCGGGAAAAGAGAGAGAGAAAGAGGCAAAGAACTTATCCAAAGACATAATAGCTGAAAACTTCCCTAACCTGGGAAAGGAAACAAATATCCAAGCTGAGGATTCACAGAGAATCCCAAACAAGCTTGACCCCAAGAGGACCACACCAAGACACATTGTAATTAAAATGGAAAAATTAAAGATAAGAGGGAATATTAAAAGCAGCAAGAGAAAAGCAACAAGTTATGTACAAGGGAACTCCCATAAGGCTATCAGCTGACTTTTCAGCAGAAACTGCAGGCCAGAAGGGAGTAGCACAATATGTTTAAAGTGATGAAAGGAGGAAACCTACAAGCAAGAATATTCTACCTGGCCAGGATTTTATTTGGATTTGATGGAGAGATCAAAAGGGTTACAGATAAGCAAAAGCTAAGAGTTCAGCATCACAAAACCACCTTTACAAGAAACATTGAAGGGACTTCCGCAAGCAGACAAGGCCACAACTAGAGATACGAAAATCACAAAAAGAAAAATCTCATTGGTAAAGGCAAATATATAGTAAAGGTAGTATTAATGATGTATAAGGGTAGTAGGAAGGTTAAAAGACAAAAGTAGGGAAACCATATATATCCACAATAAGCAGTTAAGGGATAAACAAAACAAAACTGTAAAATCTGATGTCAAAAAGAGCAAACTTGGAGGGGGGAATGCAGGGTTGTTAAAATGCATTTGAGCTTAAGAGATCAAAACCAAAATAATTATATATATATATATATATATATATATATATATATATATATATATATAATACACACACACACACACACACACACACACACACACACACACACAGAGCTATATCTAAACCTCATGGTACCCTCAAACCAAAAATCTATAATAGATACATACAAAAAAGAGAAAGGAATCCAAACATAACACTAAAGGTAGTCTTCAAATCACAAGGGAAGGGAGCAAAAGAAGAAGAAAGGAACAAAAAGAACTACAAAAAACAACCCTAAAACAATTAACAAAATAGCAATAAGTACATACCTATCAATAATCACTTTATATTTAAATGGACTAAATGCTCCAAACAGAATATACAGAGTGGCTGAAGGGATAAAAAAACAAGGCCCATATATATGCACCTACAAGAAACTCACTTCAGATCTAAAGACACACACAGACTGAAAGTGAGAGGATGGAAAAGACTATCCAATGCAAATGAAAATTAAAAGAAAGCCAGGGTATCAATACTTATATCAGACAAAATAGAGTTTACAACAAAGACTGTAACAAGAGACAAAGAAGGACATTATGTAATGATATAGGGATCAATCCAAGAAGAAGATACAATACTTGAAAATATATATACACTCAACATAAGAGCAAATAAATACATGAAGCAAATATTAGCAGGCATGAAGGGAGAAATTTACAGTAACATAATGATAGGAGGGGTTTTTAACAACCCACTTACATCAATGAAGAGATCATCCAGATAGAAAATAGAAAACCAATTAGGAAATGCTGTCCTTAACACATCAGACAAAATGGAGATATATATATATATATATATATATAAATTCCATTCAAAAGCAGCAGAAAATAAATTATTTTTCAACTGCACATGGAAAATTCTCCAGAATAGATCACATGTTAGACTGAAAAAGAAATCTCAGTAAATTTAAGAAAATTGAAATTATATCAAACATCTTTTCCGACCACAATACTATGAGACTAGAAATCAACTATGAGAAAAAACTGCAAAATACATAAACATGTGGAAGCTAAATATTATACTATTAAACGACCAATGGATCACTGAAGAAATCAGAGAGGAAATTAAAAAATACCTGGAGACAAATGAAAATGAAAACACAATGAACCAAAATCTATGGGATGCAGCACAAGCAGTTCTAAGGGTGAAGTTTATAGTGATACAAGGCTACCCCAGGAAACAGGAAAAATCTCATATAAACAATCTAACTTTACACCTAAAGGAACTAGAAAAATAAAAACAAACATAACCCAAAGTTAGTAGAAGGACATAAATGAGAAAGATCAGAGAAGAAATAAATGAAATAGAGACTAAAAAATGGAAAAGATCAATGAAACTAAGAGCTGGTTCTTTTAAAAGATAAAATTGATAAACCTTTATCCAGACTCATAAAGAAAAGGAGAGGGTCCAAGTAGATAAAATCAGAAATGAAAAAGGAGAATTTACAACTGACAGCACAGAAATACAAAGGATCATAAGAGACTCCTATGAACAATTATATGACAATGTAGAAGAAATGGACAAATTCCTAGAAACGTACAATCTCCCAAGACTGAACCAGGAAGAAATAGAAAATATGAATAGACCACTTACTAGTAATGAAACTGAATCAGTAATAAAACATTACTCTTAACAACAAAAAAAGTTCAGGACCAGATGGCTTCACAAGTGAATTCTACCAAACATTTAGAGAAGAGTTAACACCTATATTCTCAAACTATTCCAAAATATTGAAGAAGGAACACTCCCAAATTCATTCTATAAGGCCACCATTACCCTGATACCAAAACCAGACAAAACACTACAAAAAAGAAAATCATGGGCCAATATCTTTGATGAACGTAGGTGCAAAAAGCCTCAACCAAATATTAGAAAACCAAATCTTACAATACATAAAAAGGATCATACATGACAATAAATTTGTATTCATTCCAGGGTCACAAGGGTGGTTCAACATATGCAAATCAATCAATGTGATACAGCACATTAACAAAAAGAAAGACAAATACCACATGATCATCTCAATAGATGCATAAAAAGCATTTGACAAAATTCAACATAACAATTCTCATCAAAGTGGGTATAGAGGGAACATATCTCAATATAATAAAGGCTGTTTACAACAAACTCACAGCAAACATAATACTCAATGGAGAAAAGCTGAAAGCCTTCCTGCCAAATTCAGGAATAAGACAAGTATGGCCACTCTCATCACTTCTATTTATCATAGTATTAGAAGTTCTGGCCACAGCAATGAGACAAGAAAAAGAAATAAAAGGTATCCAGATTGGAAGGGAAGGGGTAAAACTGTCATTATTTGCAGATGACATTATACTCTATATAGAGAACACTAACGTCTCCACACAAAAACTATTAAACTAATAATTGATTTCAGCAAAGTACTAGGATATGAGATTAATACACAGAAATCTGTTGCATTTCTATACACTAATAATGAAATAGTAGAAAGAGAAAGCAAAAAAAAAATCTTGTTTAAAATAGTATCAAAAAATACCTAGGAATAGAGTTAACCAAGGAGGTGAAAGACCTATAGCATGAAAACTATAAAATTTTGACAAAGGAAGTTAAAGATGATTCAAAGAAATGGAAAGATATCACTTGCTCTTGGAATGGAAGAACTAATATTGCTAAACTGGCCATACTACCCAAAGCAATCTACAGATTTAATGCAATCCCTATCAAAATACCCATGACATTTTTCACAGAACTAGAACAAATAATCCTAAAATTTATATGGAACTACAAAAGACCCAGAATTACCAAAGCAATCTTGAGAAAGAACTAGAAAGCTGGAGGAATCACAATCCCTAACTTCAGATCTTACTACAAAGCAACAGCAATCAAAAGAGTATAGTACTGTCACTAAAACAGACACATAGATCAATGGAACAAAATAGAGAGCCCAGAAATAAATCCATGCACATATGGTCAATTAATCTATGACAAAGGAGGCAAGAATATACAATGGAGAAAAGAGAGTCTCTTCAACAAGTGGTGTTGGGAAAACTGGACAGCTACATGTAAAACAATGAAATTAGAACATTCCCTCAAACTATATAGAAAAATAAACTCAAAATGGTTTAAAGACCTAAATGTTAGGACACGACACCATAAAACTCCTAGAAGAGAACATAGGCAAAACATTCTTTGACATAAATCATAGCAATATTTTCTTAGATCAGTCTCCCAGGGCAAAAGAAATAATAGGAAAAATAAACAAATGGGACCTAATCAAACTTAAAAGCTTTCGCACAACAATGAAAACCACCAACAAAACTAAAAGATAACCTATGGAATGGGAGAAAATATTTGCAAATGATGTGGCTGAGAAGTGGTTAATATGCAATATATACAAATAGCCCATACAACTCAATATTGAAAAACCAAACAACCCAATCAAAAAATGGGCAGAAAATCCAAATAGACATTTTCCAAAGAAGAAATACAGATGGCTAAGAGGCACAAGAAAAGATGATCAACGTCACTAATTATTAGAGAAATGCAAATCAAAACTACAATGAGGTATCTCTTCACACTGGTCAGAATGGTTGTCATCAAAAGGTCTACAAATAATAGACACTGGAGAGGATTAAGAGAAAAGGGAACCCTTTACACTGTCAGTGGGAATGTAAATTGGTACAATCACTATGGAAAACAGTATGGAGGTTCCTTAAAAAACTAAAACTAGAACTACCATATGATCCAGCATTTCTTCTCCTGGGTATATATCTGGAAAAAATGAAAACTCTAATTTGATAAGATACATGCACCCCAACGTCCATAGCAGCAGTATTTACATTAGCCAAGACATGGAAGCAACCCAAGTGCCCATCAAAAGATGATTGGCTTAAGAAGGTGTGATATATATACACGATGGAATATTAGCCATAAAAAAGAATGAAATCTTGCCATTTGCAGCAAAGTGAATGGACCTAGAGAATATTATACTCAGTGAAATAAGTCAGAGAAAGACATATACTATATGATATCGCTCTTATGTGGAATCTAAAAAAGAATACAAGTGAATCTATATACAAAACAGAAGCAGACTCACAGACATAGAAAACAAATGGGTTATCAAAGGGGAGAGGAAGAAGGGGAGGGACAAATTAAGAGTATGGGAATAACAGATACAAAGTACTATACATAAAAGAGATAAGAAACAAGGATTTACTGTATGGCACAGGGAATTATATCCAATGTCTTGTAAAAACCTATAATGGAATATAATCTGCAAAAAAATTGAATCATTATACTATACACCTGAAACTAATACAATATTGAAAATCAACTATACTTTGATTAAAAAATGAAACAAAAGACTACAAAATGTGTAGATGAGGATGAGAAGAAATTGAAAACCTTAGAATGAAATATTATTCAGCCATAAAAAGGAATGAAGCATTACATTCATTCTTATAACATGGATGAATCTTGAAAACATTAAGCTAAATGAAAGCAGCAGTCAAAAAAGGCCCCTATTGTATGATTTCATTTACATGAAATGTCCAGAATAGGCAAATCCTGAGACAAAATGTAGATTAGTGGTTTCCAGAGCCTGCAAGGAAGGGTCCTGGGGAGTGACTGCCAATGGGTACGTGGTTTCTTTTGGGGGTGATGAACATGTTCTAAAATTGATTGCAGTGATGATTGCACAACACTGTGATATACTAAAAACAACTGAATGTACACTTTAAATGGGTGAATTGTGTGGCATGTGAATTATGTCTCAATAAAGATGTTAAAGAATTTTAAAAAATCCTCAACAAAATATTGCATTATTAAAAGGACCATACACCAAGATCAAGTGGTATTTATTCCAGGGGTGTAAAGATGATTCAACATCTGCAAAAAAATCAATGTGATACACCGTATTAAACTGAAGAATAAAAATCATATGATAATCTCAATAGATGCTTTAAAAAGCTTTTGACAAAATTCAACATTAATTTATGATAAAACTCTCCAGAAAGTGGGAATAGAGGGAACATACCTCAACCTAATAAAGGTCATATATGACAAACCCACAGCTAACATCATACTCAATGTGAAAAGCTGAAAGCATTTTCTCTGAGACCAGGAACAAGACAAGGAATCCCACTCTCGCTGCTTTTGTTCAACATGATATTGGAAGTCCTATCCACAGCAAACAGAGAAAAAAAGTAATAAAAGGGATCCAAATTGGAAAGGAAGATGTAAAACTGTCACTGTTTGCAGATGACATGGTACTATACATAGAAAACCCTAAAGTTGCCATGAAAACACCACTAGAACTCATCAATGAGTTTGGCAAAGTTACAGGATGTGAAATTAAGATACAGAAATCTGTTGCATTTCTATACACTCACAACGAACTATGAGAAAGAGAAATTAAGAAAACAATCCTATTTACAGTAGCATCAAAAGAATAAAATACTTAGGAATAAATCTAACTAAGGATATAAAAGACCTTTACTCAGAAAACTTTAAGACACTAATGAAAGAAATTGAAGATGACACAAACAGATGGAAAGATATACCGTGTTCATTGATTGGAAAAATTAATATTGTTAAAATGACCATATAACCCAAGGCAATCTACAGATTCAATGCAATCTTTATCAAAATACCAATGTCATTTTTCACAGAACTAGAACAAATCATTCTAAAATTTGTGTGGAAACACAAAAGACCTCAAATAGCCACAATAATCGTGAACAAAAAAAGAACGGAGCTGGAGGTATCACCATCCATGTTTCCAAACTGTATTACAAAGTTACAGTAATCAAAACACATTGGTACTGATTCAAAAACACATAGATCAATGAAACAGAATAGAGTGCCCAGAAATGAATGCACACTTTTTTTTTTTTTTGGCAATTAATCTATGACAAAGGAAGCAAGAATATACAGTGGGGAAAAGACAGCCTCTTCAATAAATGGTGTTAGGTAAAGTTAACCTTGGCAGCTACATGCAAAAGAATCAAACTGGATTACTCTCTCATACTATGCATAAAAATAAATTCAAAATGGATTAAAGCCTTAGATGTAAGACCTGAAACCACAAAACTTCTAGAAGTAAACATAGGCTGTAAGCTCTTTGACGTTGGTCTTAGTTATTTTGTTTTTTTGCATATGTCTGCTCAGGCAAGGGAAACAAAAGCAACAGTAAACAAATGGAGCCTAATCAAACTACAAAGCTTTTGCACTGCAAGGGATACTATCAACAAAATGAAAAGACCACCTACTGAATTGTAGAAAATATTTGCAAATGATATATCTAATAAGGGTATAATACCTGAAATATACAAAGAACTCATATAACTCAACATCATAAAAACAAAAAACCTAATTAGAAAATGAGCAGAGGACCTGAATAGACATTTCTCCAAAGAAGATGGCCAACAGGCAAATGAAAAGATGCTCAACATCACTAATCATCATGGAAATGTAAGTAAAAACCACAATGAGATATCACCTCACACCTGTCATTATGGTCTTTATCAAAAAGACAACAAATAACAAGCGTTTGTGAGGATGTTGGGAAAAGGAAACCCTAGTGTAGGTGGGACTATACATTGGTGCAGCTACTATGGAAAACAGTATGGAGATCCCAAAAAATATATTAAAAATAGACTCCCATATGATCCAGCAATTCCACTCTTGGGTATTTATCTGAAGAAAACAAAAACACTAATCAGAAAAGGTATATGCACCTCTATGTTCATTGCAGCATTATTTCCAATATCCAAGATATGAAAGCAACTTAAGTTGCCCATCCAAAGATGAATCGATAAAGATGTGATATAGATATACAGTAGATTATTACTCAGCCATTAAAAAGAATGAAATCTTCCCATTTGTGATATCATGGATGGACCTAGGGGGTATTACGCTAAGTGAAGTAAGTTGGACAGCAAAAGACAAATATTGTATGATTGCACTTATATGGGGAATCTTAAAAAAGAAAACAAATGAACAAACATAACAAAGCAGAAACAGAGTTATAGATACAGGGAACAAAACAGGTGGATGCCAGAAAGGAGGGGTGGTTAGTGAAGGAAAGAAATAGGTGAGGGAGATTAAGAGATACAAACTTCCAGTTGCAAAATAAATGAGTCATGGGTATGAAGTGTACAGTGTGGGGAATATAGTCAATAACTATGTCATACCTTTGTATAGTGACATTCTAACTATACATATTGTGGTGATCATTTTGAAATATATAGAAATATTGAATCACTATGTTGTGTAATAGGAAATAACATAGTGTTACAGGTCATTATACTTCAAAAACAAACAACAAAGAAACAAACAATAGAAAGAGATCAGACTTGTAGTTACCAGAGGTGGGGGGTTAGGGAGGGGAAATTGGACGAGGCAGTCAAAAGGTACAAACTTCCAGTTATAAGATAAATAAGTACTAGGGATGTAATGCACACATGATAAATATAATTAACACTGCTGTATGTTATATATGAAAGTTGTTAAGAGGGTAAATCCTAAGTGCTCTCATTATGAGGAAAACAATGCTTTCTATTTCTTTAATTTTATATCTATATGAGATGATGGATGCTCACTAAACTTATTTTGACACTCATTTCATGATGTATGTAAGTCTAATCACTATGCTGTACAGCTTAATCTTATATAGTGCTGTATGTCAATTATATCTCAATAAAACTGGAAAAAATACATCATGTCATCTCCAAAAAGTGACAGTTTTACTTCTTCCTTTATGATTTTGATGCCTTTTCTTTTTCTTGCCCAATTGCTGTGGCTAGGACTTCCAATACTATGTTGGATAAAAGTGGTGAGATTGGGCATCCTTGTCTTTTTCCTGATCTGAGAGGAAAAGTTTTCAGCTTTTTACCATTTTTTTGGCTGTGCCACATGGCTTGAGGGATCTTAGCCCCCCAACCAGGGATCAAACCAGGGGCCTGGCAGTGAGAATGCCAAGACCTAACCACTGGACTGCGAGGGAATTCCCAGGTTTTCATCACTGAGTGTGATGATAGCTGTGAGCTTGTAATATATTGCCTTTACCATGTTGAGGTATGTTTCCTCTATACTCACTTTGTTTAGGGTTTTTATCATAAATGAATGTTGAATTTTGTCAAATGTTTTTTCTACACCTATTGAGATGATCATATGATTTTTATCTTTCATTGTATTAATGTATCACATTGTTTTATGTGCAGATGTTGAACCATCCTTGCATCCTTGGAATAAAGCTCAGTTGAACATGGTGTATGATCCTTTTAATATATTACTGAATTCAGTTTGCTAATATTCTGTTGAGGACGTTTGCATCCTTATCCATCTGGGGTATTGTTCCGTAATTTTCTTTTCTTGTAGCATCCTTGTCTGGTTTTGGTGTCTGGGTAGTTCTGACCATGTAAAATGGGTTTGGAAGTGTTCCTTCCTCTTTTATTTTTTGGAAGAGTTTGAGAAGGATTGATATTAATTCTTCTTTTAATGTTTGGTAGAATTCAACAGTCAAGCCATCTGTCCCTGGACTTTTGTTTGTTGGGAATTTTTTTTTTTTATTACTGATTCATTCTCCTTACTTGTAATCGGTCTGTTCAGATTTTCTATTTCTTTATGATTCAGTCTTGGTAGGTTGTATGTTTTTAGGAATTTGTCCATATCTTAGGTTTCCAATTGGTTGAGAAGTAGTTCATAGTAATCTTTTATGATCCTTTATTTCTTTGGTATCAGTTGCAACGTCTCCTCTTTCAGTTCTGATTTTATTTATTTGAATCCTCTTTCTTATTTTCTTGGTATGTCTAGCTAACAATTTGTTAATTCTGTTTGTTTTAGTTTCACTGATCTTTTCTGTTTTCTCTTTAGTCTCTATTGCATTTATTTCAACTCTGATCTTTGTTATTTCCTTCCATCTACCAACTTTAGGCTCCGTATTTTATTTTTTCTAGTTCCTTGACGTACAAAGTTAAGTCGTTTATGTGAAAAATTTCTTCTTTCTTGAAGTAGGTATTTATCACTATGAACTTTCCTCTTACAAATGCTTTTGTTGCATGCCATATGTTTTAGTATGTTGTTTTTCCATTTTCATTTGTTTCAAGGTTGTTTTTATCTTTCTGATTTATTCATTGACCCATTGGTTGTTCAGTAGCATGTTGTTTAATCTCCACATATTTGTGAATTTTCCAGTTTTCTTCCTGTAATTAATTTGCAGTTTCATACTATTGTGGTCAGAAAAAATGATATGATTTCAATCTTTTAAAATGTATCAGGACTTGTTTGTGGCCTAACATATAACCTATCCTGGAAAATGTTCAATGTGTGCTTGAGAAGAATGTGTATTCTTCTGCTTCTGGATGAAATGTTCTATATATAGCTTTAAGTCTATCTGATACAACATATCAGTTAAAGCCAAAGTTTCCTTACTGAGTTTCTTTCTGGATGGTTTATCCATTAATGAAAATGGGATATTAAAGTCCCCTATTCTTAATATATTGTTGTCTATTTCTCCCTTTAAGTCTGTTAATATTTACTTTAAAATTTAGGTGCTCCTATGTTGGGTGCATAAATATTTACAAATACTATATCCTTTTGTTGGATTGTCCCCTTTATCGTTATATGATGACCATTTTTGTCTCGTATTACAGTCATTGTTTTAAAGTCTATTTTGTCTGATATAAGTATAGCGGCCCTTGTTTTCTTTTGGACTAAATTTGCACAAAGTATCTCCTTTCATCCCTTCCCTTAGTCCCTGTGTTACCTTATATCCAAAGTGAGTCTCTTGTGGGAAGGATATAGATGGGTCTTGTTTTTCTATCCATTCAGCTACTCTATGTCTCTTGATTGGAGAACTTAGGCCACTTACATTTAAAGTAATTGCTGATAGGTGTGTGCTTATTTCTATTTTGTTAATTGTTTGCTGGCTGTTTTGTATTTCCTCTGTTCCATTCTTCTTCCCTTGCTCTCTTCCTTTGTGATTTGATAATTTTCTCTAGTGGTATGCTTAGATTCCTTTCTTTTTATCTTTTGTGTATCTACTATAGGTTTTTGCTTTGTGGTTACCATGAGGTTTACACATAAGAATTTATATTTATAAGTCTATTTTGTGTCGATAACCACTTAAGTTTGAATGCCTTCTAAAGCTCCACATTTTTACTCTCCCCCTACAACTTTTTATGTTTTTGATTCCACAATTTACCTCTTTTTATTTGTAGTTATGGTTATTTTTACTGCTTTTGCCTTTTAACTTTCATACTAGTTTTATGTGATTAATGCACTACCTTTACAACATTAGATTATTCTGAGTTTTACTATATATTTACCTTTACCAATGTTTTATACTTTCTTATGTTTTCATGTTAGTGCCCTTTCATTTCAACTTAAAGATGTCCCTTTAATATTTCTTGTAATGCCAGTCTAGTGGTGATGAACTCCTTTGATTTTTGCTTGTCTGGAAAACTTTATCTCTTTTTCAATTCCGAAGGACAGCTTTGTCTGGTAGAGATGGAAATTTTTTTTCTTTTGGCACTTTGAATATATTGTGCTATTCCCTTCTGGCCTTCAAACTTTGTGCTGAAATATCTGCTGATAGTCTTATGGGTGTTCCCTTGTACGTAACAAATTGATTTTCTCTTGCTGCTTTTATGATTCTCTCTTTGTCTTTAACTTTTGACATTTTAATTACAATGTATCTTGGTGTGGGTCTCTTTGGGTTCCTCTTATTTGGAACTCTCTGGGTTAACTGGATCTAGATGTCTGTTTCCTTCCCCAGGTTAGGGAAGTTTTCAGCTATCATTTCTGCAAATAATTTTTCTGTCACTTTCTCTCTCTGTTTTCTTTCTGTGACCCCTATAATGTGAATGTTTGTCCACCTGATGTTGTCCCATAAATCCTTTGAATTATCTTCACTTTTTGTCAGTCTTTTTTTCTTTTTGCTGCTCTGATTTGGATGAGTTCCATTTCCCTGTCTTTGAGTTCTCTGATCTTTTCTATTGCTTCATCTAGTTTGTTGTTGAAACCCTCTAGCGTATTTTTCACTTTAGTTATTATATTCTTCAGCTTTGTGACTTACATTTGGTACTTTCTTATAATTTCTGTCTGTTGAAGTTCTCACTGTGTTCATCCATTCTTTTCCTCAGCATGGTGAGCATCTTTATGACCATTATTTTGAACTCTTTATTAGGTAAATCGCTTATCTCTGTTTCATTAAGGAATTTTTCTGAGGTTTTATATTGTTATTTCATTTAGAACATATTCCTCTGTTTCTTCATTTTCCTTGACTTTCTGTGTTGGTTTTTAGCATTAGATAAAACAGCTACCTCTCCCATTCTTGAGGGAGTGGCCTCATAGGGGATGAATCTTATCGTTCAACCCTGCCCTAGCTCTTGGTTGTTTCTCAAGCTTTTGTGATTTTCCAAGCAGCCTATTTTATTTTTAGTGGCTCCCAGTAGTTAGGGGTGTCCTAACCTCAGTGTCCCAAAGGGGAGGATCTCAATCAGTACCTAGATTCAGGTTAATTGGCAGCTGGACCCTCAGGCCACAGCTTTTAGAGTATGCCAATATATATAGTTCTGTGGGATTGAATACATAAGTTCCACTGATCACCAGAGTTGGGTGACATAGAGGTGTCACTTGTGTGGCAGTTGCAAAAACTGGGGTTCCAGATGAGTGTACATGCTCCTTTCCAGTAGATGTTCATGACCTGTTGTAGGTCAGAGGGAGAGCACAATTATGGCATCCACCATCCTCAGATATGTGTGAAACCAGAGGCCTGCCCTTCAGGCCAAAGCTCCAGGACAAGTAAACAGGCCTCTTTCGCAGAAGGATGGGTTGTGTTTCAGCCTACTGCCAGTGCTGTGCCCTTGGGGTGGTGGTTGGCCAAGAACTCTCTCTCCCTCTCTGTTATAGTCCCATGGGACACAAAAATGCAAGCTCTACTGGCCACCAGAGCCAGGGGATCAAGGGGTATGCCCTAAGCAGCAGCCACAAAACACCAGGGCACAAGAATTGTGTAATAGCTCCCCTCCAGGAGATACTAGCATTCTGAATCATGGCAGAAAGAATAGCACCTGCCTCCTGAGGTCTCTGGAAAGGATTAGAGTTGGCCCTTAGATGTTGTTTAATTAAAAGCCTGCTCCTCAGGCTACAACGATGAAGATAAGATAATAGGCCTCTTTTGTAAAAAGATTGGGCTCCTCAGACTGTTGCCTCTTGTTGTGCCTTGGGGGTGGTAGCTGTAAGAACTCTTTCTTCATTTGCTACAATTCTTTGAGACCCGTGAGCATAAGTCCTGCTGGCCATCAGATCCAGGTGATCTAGAGGTGTCCCCTGGGGGCAGGTGTAAAAATCAGGGTACCTGATGAGGGTTCAAGCTTCTTTCCAGGAGATAATGGTGAGCTAGGGAAAATCAGAAGGAGAGCACAAAGATGATGCCCACTGGCTGAAGCAAGGCAGAGGGAACCAGAATCTTTTAAGAAGCAGCTATTACTTTTGTTTCTTCTTGTCTAGAATGATCAGTTTTAACGAAGCATCTAAAAGGCTAGAAAGTCTGGATCAGGGTTTCTCAACATTGTCACTATTGATATTTTGGGCCAAATAAGTTTTTGTGCTGTTCTGTGTATTGTAGGAAGTTTAGCAAAATCCCATGCTTCTACTCACCAGAACTATGCAGCACACCCATTTCCCCTGAGCTGTAACAATAAAAAATGTCTCTAGACAGGGAGATAAGTCAAGATGGCAGAGTAGAAAGACCCTGAGCTCACCTCCTCTCACTGGCACACCCAAATTACAACTATTTACAGAACAACCATCCATGAAAAAGACTGGAACTTACCAGAAAAGATCTTCTACAACTAAAGCTATAAAGAAGAAACCACAACAAGATGGGTAGGAAGGGTGGAGTTGTGGTATAGTCAAGTCCCATAACCCTGGGTGGGCAACCCACAAACAGGAATTACAATTGTAGAGGTTCGCCCCAAGAAGAGAGGGGTCTGAGCCCCATATCAGGCTCCCCAACCTGGGGGTCCTACCCTGGGAAGGTGAGCCCCCAGAATGTTTGTCTTTGAAGGTCAGCAGGGCTTACTTTCAGGAGTCCCAGAGGGCTGTGGGAAATAGAGACTCCACTCTTAAAGGGCACACACAAAATCTCACATACTCCAGGACCCAGGGCAGAAGCAGTAATTTGAAAGGAGTCTGGGTCAGACCTAAATGCTGATCTTGGAGAGTCTCCTGGAGAGGCAGGCAGCCACTGGAGCTCATCCTGGAGACATAGACAATGGTGGCAGCCATTTTGGGGACCTTGCTCTACCATGTGGACACTGGAGCTAGCAAGAGCCATTTTGGGATAATCCCTCCATCTTACTAACCTCAGGACCCAGCCCCACCCCCACCTAACAGCCTGTAAGCATCAGTACCAGAATGCCTCAGGCCAAACCCTACCCAACAGTAGACGTACTGCCTTAAGATCCTCTAAGCCCACAGCCACCCCTGGACATGACCCTGCCCACCAGAAGGCCCAGGACCTGTCCCCACACACAAGTGTGAAGGTACTAGACCAGGGACCCCCAGAGCCCTGCAGCCAGAGACCTGGGATCTAGCCCTACCCACTAGTTGGCAGGCACCAGCTCCAGAATGCTTGGCCCCACCCACCAGCAAGCCTGCTCTAGCCTCAGGACCACTTTCACCCATCAGTGGGCAGATACCATGATGACATGACAACTGTAGCTCCACAGCCTGCAGGCTCAGCCTACCCAACAGTAGGCCAGCACCAGCCACAGGACCAGTGGGACCATGGTCCTGCTCACCAGCAGGCCAACACAAGCTCTGGGACCCCAGGACCCTGTAGCCAGACCTCAGGACTAGGCTCTTCCTGCCAGTGGGCTGCCACTAGCCAGAGGACCTGGCTTCAACCACCAGAGGGCTAGCACCAGCCCCAGGATCTCTTGGACCCTGACTCTGACCACCAGTGAGCCAGCACTAGTCCCAGGGCCCCCTGGTGTTCCACAGACAGCCGCCTAGTGACTTGGCCCTGCCAACCCACAGTTGGCAGCATCCACACAAGGCAAGACGTGGAAACCAACTGGACTGAGGGTCAGCCATGCCTACCAGACCACCCACAGTAGTCAGCCCACCACAACAGAAGGATCCATGCAGCCCAGATAGGGGGCATCCTGAGAGCATTTAGCTCTGGTGACAAGAGGGCATTGTGCTCCTGGGAGGCATAGGATGTCTCTTACAAAACGCTACTTCTCCAAGGTCAGAAAACTTAACCAACCTACCAAATATATAAAAATACAAACAGCAACTTAGGCAAAATGAGGTGACAGAGGAACATGTTCCAAATGAAGGAACAAGATAAAACCCCAGAAGAAAAACTAAAGGAAATGGAGACAGGCAATCTACCTGAGAACGAGTTCAGGGTAGTGATCATAAAGATGATCAAAGAACTTGGGAGAAGAATGGATGCACAGAGTGAGAAATTAGAAGTTTTTAACAAAGAGTTGGAAAATATAAAGAACAACGAAAAAGAGATGAAGAATACAATAACTGAAATAAAAATACACTAGAAGGAATCAACTGTAGACTAAAGGATGCAGAGGAATGGATCAGCAAGCTGGAAGACAGAGTAGTGGAAATCACTGATGCTGAACAGAAAAAGAAAAAAAGAATGAAAAGAAATGAGGACAGTTTAAGAGACCTCTGGGAAAACATCAAGAGCACTAATGTTCACATTATAGGGGACCCAGAAGGAGAAGAGAGAGAGGAAGGCACTGAGAACATAATTGAAGACATAATAGCTGAAAACTTTCCTAACTTGGGGAAGGAAACAGACATCCAAGTCCAGGAAGTGCACAGAGTCCCATACAGGATTAAACCAAAGAGGAACACACCAAGACACATTGTAATTAAAATGGCAAAAATTAAAGATAGAGAATATTAAAAGCAGTAAGGGAAAATCAACACGTTACATACAAAGGAACTCCCATATGTCTATCAGCTGACTTTTCAGCAGAAACTTTGCAAGTTAGAAGGGAGTGGCATGATATATTTAAAGTGATGAAAGGGAAAAACCTACAACTAAGAATACTCTACCTGGCAAGACTCTCATTCAAATATGATGGAGAGATCAAAAGCTACACAGATAAGCAAAAGCTAGAGTTCAGCACCACCAAACATGTCTTACAAGAATCGTCAAAGGGATTTCTCTAAGTGGAAAAGAGAAGGCCACAACTAGAAACATGTAAATTACAAAAGGAAAAAGCTCATTGGTAAAGACAAATATATAGTAAAGGTAGAAAATCAACCACACAGAAAGTTAGTAGGAAGGTTAAAAGACAAGAGGAGTAAAATCATCTATATCTACAATAAACAGTTAAGGGTTACACAAAACAATTAGACATAAAATATGATGTCAAAAACAGTAAATCATTAGGGGAAGAGGGTACAAATGCAGGGTTGTTAAAATGCTTTTGAAATTAAGAGATCAGTAACTTAAAATAATCATATATATATATATATATATATATATATATATATATATATATAGCTATATAGAAACCTCATGGTAACCACAAACCAAAAATCTGTAATAGATACACATACACAAAAGACAGAAGAATCCAAACATAACACTAAAGATAGTCATCAAATCACAAGGGAAGAGATCAAGGGAAGAAATAACAAAAAAGTGCTACAAAAATGACCAGAGACAATGAACAAAATGGCAATAAGTACATGCTTATCAATATTTACTTTCAGTGTAAAAGGACTCAATGCTCCAATCAAAAGACATCAAGTGGCTAAATGGATACAAAAAAAGACCCATATATATACTGCCTAAAAGAGACTCACTTCAGATATAAAGACACACATACTGAAAGTTAGGAGATAGAAAACGTTATTACATGCAAATGGAAATGAAAAAAAGGGTGGGGGTAGCAATAGTTATATCAGACAAAAGACTTTAAAGCAAAAACTATTATAAGAGACAAAGAAGGATATTACATGATGAGAAAGGGATCAATCCAAGAAGATATAACAATGTAAATATATATGCACCCAACATAGGAGCACCTAAATGCATAAAGCAAATATTAACAGACATAGAGGGAGAAACTGACAGTAACACAATAATAGGAGGGGACTTTAACACCCCACTGCATCAATAGATAGATCATCCAGAAAGAAAATCAATAAGCAAACACTAACCTTAAATAACACATTAGAGAAAATGGACTATATATATTACTTCTAACAGCAGCAGAGTACACATATTTTCAAGTGTACATGGAACTTTCGCCAGGATAGATCACATGCAAGGCCACAAAATAAGCCTTGGTAAATTTAAGAAAACTGAAATCATATAAAGCATCTTTTCTGACCACAACGTTATGAAACTAGAAATTAACTACAAGAAAACTACAAGAAAAAAAACTGTGAAAAACAGAAACACGTGGAGGCTAAACAATATGCTACTAAACAACCAATAGATCACTGAAGAAATCAAAGAGGAAATTTAAAAATACCTGGAGACAAATGAAAATGAAAACGCAACAATCCATAATATATGAGACACAGCAAAAGCAGTTTTAAGAGGGAATTTTATAGTGATATAAGCTTACCTTATGAAACAAGAAAAATCTCAGATAAAGAACCTAACCTTACACCTAAAGGAAGTAGAAAAATAAGATCAAACAAACCCCAAAGTTAGTAGAGGAAAATTCATAAAGATCAGGGCAGAAATAAATGAAATGGAGACTAAAATGCAATAGAAAAGATTAATAAAACTAAGGGTTAGTTCTTGGAAAGATAAACCAAATCAATAAACCCTTAGCCAGACTCATCAAGAAAAAGAGAGAGGGCCCAAATGGATAAAATCTTAAATGAAAAAGGAGAAGTTACAATTGATACCACAGAAATGCATAGGATCATAAGAGATTTCTTCAAACAATTATATGCCAATAAAATGGACAATGTAGAAGAAATGGACAAATTCCTAGAAATGTACCATCTCTCAAGACTGAGCCAGGAAGAAATAGAAAATATGAACAGATCAATTACCAGTAATGTAATTGAATCAGTAATAAAACAACTCCCAACAAACAAAATTCCAGGACCAGATAGCTTCACAGGTGAATCCTACCTAACATTAAAGAAGAGTTAACACCTATCTCAAACTCTTCCAAAAACTGCAGAGGAAGGAACACTTCTGAACTCATTCTATGAGGCCAGTATCACCCTGATACCAAAGCCAGACAAAGATATCACACCAAAAAAGACAATTACAGGCCAATAATGGGCATAGATCCAAAAATCTTCAACAAAATATTAGAATCCAACAATACATTAAAAAGATCATATACCATGATCAAGTGGTATTTATCCCAGGGATGCAAGGATGGTTCAAAATCCACAAATCAAGGTGATATATCACAGTAACAAACTGAAGACTAAAAAACATATGATCATCTTAATAGATGCAGAAAAATATTTTGACAAAATTCTACAGTCATTTGTGATAAAAAAACTCTCCAGAAAGTGTGTATGGAGGGAACATACCTTAACATAATAAAGGACTTATATGATAATCCCACAGCTAACATCATACTCAACAGTAGTGAAAAGCTGAAAGCATTTTCCCTAACATTAGGAAAAAGGCAACAAAGCCCACTCTCACCACTTTTATTCAACATAGTATTGGAAGTCCTAACTATAGCAATCAGATAAAAAGAAAGAAAGAATTTGAAGGAATCCACATTGGAAAGGAAGAAATAAAACTGTCACTATTTGCAGATGACATGATACTGTACATAGAAAACCCTAAAGACACCAACAAAACACTACTAGAGCTATTCAATGAATTCAGTAAAGTTGCAGGATACAAAACTAATATACGAAAATCAGTTGCGTTTCTATTCACTAACAATGAAGTATCAGATAGAAAATTAAAGAGACAATCACATTTACAATCACATCAAAAAGAATCAAATAACTAAGAATAAACTTACCTGAAGTAAAAGACCTGTACACATATACTGATGAAAAACAACACAAACAGATGGAAAGATATAAATTTTTCATGGATTAGAAGAATTAATATTGTTAAAATGACCATACTACCCAAGGAAATCTACAGATCCAATGCAATTCCTATCAAAATACCAATGGCAGTTTTCCAGAACTAGAACAAATAATTCTAAAATTTGTATGGAACCACAAAAGACCCTGAATAGCCAAAACAGTCTTGAGAAAGAAGTAGAAAGCTGGAAGAATCACACTCCCTAACTTCAGATCTTACTACAAAGCAACAGTAATCAAAACAGTATAGTACTGGAACTAAAATAGACACATAGATCAATGGAACAAAATAAAGAGCCCAAAAATATACCCACACACTTATGGTCAATTAATCTAGAAAAAAGGAAGCAAGAATAAACCATGGAGAAAAGACAGTCTCTTCAATAAGTGGTGCTGAGTTAACTGGACAGCTACATGTAAAAGAATGAAATTGGAACATTTTCTCACACCATATACAAAAATAAACTCAAAATGGATTATAGACCTAAATATAAAACCTGAAGCCATAAAACTCCTAGAAGAGAATATAGGCAGAACACACTTTGACATAAATCATAGCAATATATTTTTTTTGATTCTGGTTCCTAAGGCAAAGGAATAAAAGCAAAAATAAAAAATGGGATCGAATTAAACTTAAATGCTTTTGCACAGCAAAGGAAACATCAACAAAATGAAAAGACACCCTACAGAATGAGAGAAAATATTCGCAAATGATATGACCGATAAGGAGTTAATATCCAAAATATATAAACAGCTCATACAACTCAATATCAAAAAAAAAAACAACCCAATTAAAAAATGGGCAGAGGGGGACCTTCAAGATGGCGGAGGAGTAAGACGTGGAGATAACCTTCCTCCCCACACATACCTCAAAAATACATCTACATGTGGAACAACTCCTACAGAACACCTACTGAATGCTGGCAGAAGACCTCAGACTTCCGAAAAGGCAAGAAACTCCCCCACGTACCTGGGTAGGGCAAAAGAAAAAAGAAAAAACAGAGACAAAAGAATAGGGACGAGACCTGCACCTCTGGGAGGGAGCTGTGAAGGAGGAAAAGTTTCCACACACTAGGAAGCCCCTTCACTGGCAGAGACGGGGTGGGGAAGCTTTGGAGCCACAGAGGAGAGTGCAGCAACAGGGGTGCAGAGGGCAAAGCAGAGAGATCCCCTCACAGAGGATCGGTGCCGCCGACCAGCACTCAGCAGCCTGAGAGGCTTGTCTGCTCACCCGCTGGGGCGGGTGGGGGCTGGGAGCTGAGGATCGGGCTTTGGAGGTCAGATCCCAGTGGGGAATCCCAGATCCCAGTGGGGTTGGACAGTCTGAAGGGGGCTAGTGTGCCACAGCTAGCCAGGAGGGAGTCCAGGAAAAAGTCTGGAACTGCCTAAGAGGCAAGAGACCATTGTTTCAGTTTGTGTGAGGAGAGGGTATTCAAATCACCACCTAAACGAGCTTCAGAGAAGGGTGCAAGCCTCGGCTATCAACTCGGACCCCAGAGACGGGCATGAAATGCTAATGCTGCTGCTGCAGCCACCAAGAAACCTGTGTACAAGCACAGATCACTATCCACACTCCCGCCCAGGAGACTGTGCAGCACGCCACTGCCAGGGTCCCATGATCCAGGGACAACATCTCCGGGAGAACACATGGTGCACCTCAGGCTGTTGCAACATCAAGCTGGCCTCTGCAACCACAGGCTCGCCCCACATTCCAATTATAACCTACTGTACCCCTTCCTCCCCATGGCCTGAGTGAGCCAGGGCTCCCTAATTAGCCGCTGCTTTAACCCTGTCCTGTCTGGATGGGAACAGATGCCTGAGGGCTACCTACATGCAGAGATGGGGCCAAAACCAAAGCTGCACCCCAGGAGCTGTGCGAACAAAGAAGAGAAGGGGAAATTTCTCCGTGCAGCCTCAGGAGCAGTGGATTAAATCCCCACAATAAACTTGATGTACCCTACATCTGTGGAATACGTGAACAGACAATGAAGCATCCCAAAACTGAGGTGGTGGACTCTGGGAGCAACTGTAGACTTGGGGTTTGCGGTCTGTGACTGATTTGTTTCTAATTTTTATGTTTATCTTAGTTTAGTGTTTAGCACTTGTTATCAATCACTGGTGGATTTGTTTATTGGTTGAATTGCTCTCTCCATTATTATTATTATTATTATTTTATTTTAATAATTCTTTAATTTTAAAATTTATTATTATTATTTTTTCTTTCTTTCTTTTTTTCCCTCCCTGTTCATCTGAGCCATGTGGCTGACAGGGTCTTGGTGCTCCAGCCTGGTGTCAGGCCTGAGCCTCTGAGGTGGGAGAGCTGAGTTCAGGACATTGGACCACCAGAGACCTCCCAGCCTCACATAATATCAACTGGCAAGAGCTCTCCCAGAGATCCCTGTCTCAACACTAAGACCCAGCTCCACCGAATGGCCAGCAAGCTCCAGTGCTGGACACGCCATGCCAAACAACAAGCAAGACAGGATAAACAAGATGTGGCACATATATACAATGGAATATTGATCAGCCATAAAAAGAAACGAAATTGAGTTATTTGTAGTGAGGTGGATGGACCTAGAGTCTGTCATACAGAATTAAGTAAGTCAGAAAGAGAAAAACAAACACTGTATGCTAACACATATATATGGAATCTAAAAAACAAACACAAAAAAGGTCATGAAGAACCTAGGGGCAGGACGGGAATAAAGACGCAGACCTACTAGAGAATGGACTTGAGGACATGGGGAGGGGGAAGAGTAAGCTGGGACAAAGTGAGAGAGTGGCATGGACATATATACACTACCAAATGTAAAACCGATAGCTAGTGGGAAGCAGCCGCACAGCACAAGGAGATCAGCTTGGTGGTTTGTGACCACCTAGAGGGGTGGGATGGGGTGGGTGGGAGGGAGGGAGATGCAAGAGGGAAGACATATGGGGATATATGTATATGTACAGCTGATTCACTTTGTTATAAAGCAGAAACTAACATAGCATTGTAAAACAATTGTAGTCCAATAAGATGTTAAAAAAATAAAATAAAATAAAATGTAAAAAAACAAACCAGAAAAACCTAGCAAGACAGGAACACAACCCCAGCTGCTAGCAGAGAGGCTGCCTAAAATCATACTAAGTTCACAGACACCCCAAAACACACCACCAGATGCAGTCCTGCCCACCAGGAAGACAAGATCCAGCCTCATCCACCAGAACACAGGCACCAGTCCCCTCAACCAGGAAGCCTACACAAACCACTGACCAACCTCAACCACTGGGGGCAGACACCAAAAACAATGGGAACTACGAATGTACAGCCTGCGAAAAGGAGACTCCAAACAAAGTAAGGTAAACAAAATGAGAAGACAGAGAAATACACAGCAGATGAAGGAGCAAGGTAAAAGCCCATCAGACCAAACAAATGAGGAGGAAATAGGCAGTCTACCTGATAAAAAATTCAGAGTAATGATAGTAAAGATGATCCAAAATCTTGGAAATAGAATGGAGAAACTACAAGAAACGTTTAACAAGGACCTAGAAGAACTAAAGAGCAAACAAACAATGATGAACAACACAATAAATGAAGTTAAAAATTCTTTAGAAGTAATCAATAGCAGAATAACTGAGGCAGAAGAACGGAGAAGTGGCCTGGAAGATAAAATAGTGGAAATAATTGCCACAGAGCAGTATAAAGAAAAAAGAACGAAAAGAATTGAGGACAGTATCAGAGACCTCTGGGACAACATTAAACACAAAACCTTTGAATTATAGGGGTCCCAGAAGAAGAAGAGAACAAGAAAGGGTCTGAGAAAATATGTGAAGAGATTATAGTTGAAAACTTCCTTAACATGGGAAAGGAAATAGTCAAGCAAGTCCAGGAAGAGCAGAGAGTCCCATACAAGATAAATCCAAGGAGAAACACGCCAAGACACATATTAATCAAACTAGCAAAAATTAAATTCAAAGAAAAAATATTAAAAACAGCAAGGGAAAAGCAATAAATAACATACAAGGAATCACCATAAGTTTAACAGCTGATCTTTCTGCAGAAACTCTGCAAGCCAGAAGGGAGTGGCAGGACATATTTAAAGTGATGAAAGGGAAAAACCTACAGCCAAGATTACTCTACCCAGCAAGGATCTCATTCAGATTCGACGGAGAAATTAAAATTTTACAGGCTAGCAAAAGCTAAGAGAATTCAGCACCACCAAGCCAGCTTTCCAACAAATGCTAAAGGAACTTCTCTAGGCAGGAAACACAAGAGAAGGAAAAGACCTACAAAAACAAACCCAAAACAATTAAGAAAATGGTAATAGAAACATACATATCGATAACTACCTTAAATGTAAATGGATTAAATGCTCCAACCAAAAGACACAGACTGGATGAATGGATACAAAAACAAGACCCGTATATAGGCTGTCTACAAGAGACCCACTTCAGACCTAGGGATAGATACAGACTGAAAGTGAGGGGATGGAAAAAGACATTCCATGCAAATGGAAATCAAAAGAAAGCTGGGGTAGCAATTCTCATATCAGAGAAGATAGACTTTGAAATAAAGACTATTACAAGAGACAAAGAAGGACACTACATAATGATCAAGGGATCAATCTAAGAAGAAGATATAACAATTGTATATATTTATGCACCCAACATAGGAGCACCTCAATATATAAGGCAATTGCTAACAGCCATAAAAGGGGAAATCGACAGTAACACAATAATTGTAGGAGACTTTAACACCCCACTTTCACCAATGGACAGATCATCCAAAATGAAAATAAATAAGGAAACACAAGCTTTAAATGACACATTAAACAAGATGGACTTAATTGATATTTATAGGACATTCCATCCAAAAACAACAGAATACAATTTCTTCTCAAGTGCTCATGGAATATTCTCCAGGATAGATCATATCTTGGGTCACAAACCAAGCCTTGTTAAATTTAAGAAAATTGAAATCGTATCAAGAGTCTTTACCCACCACCAGGTTATGAGACTAGATATCAATTACAGGGAAAAAAAACTGTTAAAAATACAAACACATGGAGGCTAAATAATACACTACTAAATAACCAAGAGATCACTGAAGAAATCAAAGAGGAAATCAAAAAATACCTAGAAACAAATGACAATGAAAACACGATAACCCAAACCCATGGGATGCAGCAAAAGCAGTTCTAAGGGGGAAGTGTATAGCAATACAAGCCTACCTCAAGAAACAAGAAACATCTCGAATAAACAACCTAATCTTACACCTAAAGCAATTATAGAAAGAAGAACAAAAAACCCCCAAAGTCAGCAGAAGGAAAGAAATCATAAAGATCAGATCAGAAATACATGAAAAAGAAATGAAGGAAACAGTAGCAAAGATCATTAAAACTAAAAGCTGTTTTTTTTGAGAAGATAAACAAAATTGATAAACCATTAGCCAGACTCATCAAGAGAAAAAGGGAAGAGACTCAAATGAATAGAATTAGAAATGAAAAGGGGGAAGTAACAACTGACACTGCAGAAATGCAAAGGATCATGAGAGATTACTACAAGCAACTCTATGCCAATAAAATGGACAACCTGGAAGAAATGGACAAATTCTTAGAAAAGCAGAACCTTCTGAGACTGAACCAGAAAGAAATAGAAAACATAATCAGACCAATCACAAGCACTGAAATTGAAATGGTGATTAAATTCTTCCAACAAACAAAAGGCCTAGATGGCTTCATAGGTTAATCCTATCAAACATTTAGAGAAGAGCTCACACCTTTCCTTCTCAAACTCTTCCAAAATATAGCAGAGGGAGGAACAATTCCAAACTCATTCTATGAGGCCACCATCACCCTAATACCAAAACCAAAGACGTCACAAAAATAAAACTACAGGCCAATATCAGTGATGAATATAGATGCAAAAATCCTCAACCAAATACTAGCAAACAGAATCGAACAGCACATTAAAAGGATCATACACCATGATCAAGTGGGGTTTATCCCAGTAATGCAAGGATTCTTGAATATATGCAAATCAACCCATGTGATACACCATATTAACAAATTGAAGGAGAAAAACCATATGATCATCTCAGTAGATGCAGAAAAAGCTTTTGACAAAATTCAACACCCATTTATGATAAAAACTCTCCAGATAATAGGCATAGAGGGAACTTACCTCAACATAATAAAGGCCATATATGAGAAACCCACAGCCAACATCATTCTCAATGGGGAAAAACTGAAACCATTTCCACTAATATCAGGAACAAGACAAGGTTGCCCACTGTCACCACTATTATTCAACATAGTTTTGGACATTCTAGCCATGGCAATCAGAGAAGAAAAAGAAATAAAAGGAATCCAAATCGGAAAAGAAGAAGTAAAACAGTCACTGTTTGCAGATGACATGATACTCCTCATAGAGAATCCTAAAGATGCTACTGGAAAACTACTAGAGCTAATCAATGAATTTGGTAGAGTAGCAGGATAGAAAATTAATGCACAGAAATCTCTTGTATTCCTATACACTAATGGTGAAAAATCTGAAAGAGAAATTAAGGAAACCCTCTCATTTACCATTGCAACAAAAAGAATAAAACACCTAGGAATAAAACTACCTAAGGAGACCAAAGGCCTGTATGCAGAAAACTATAAGACACTGATGAAAGAAATTAAAGATGAAAAACAGGTGGAGAGATATACCATGTTCTTGGATAGGAAGAATCAACATGTGAAAATGACTATACTCCCCAAAGCAATCTACAGATTCAATGCAATCCCTATCAAACAACCACTGGCATTTTTCACAGAAGTAGAACAAAAAATTTTACAATTGGTATGGAAACACATAAGACCCCGAATAGCCAAAGCAATCTTGAGAAAGAAAAACGGAGCTGTAGGAATCAGGCTCCCTGACTTCAGATTATACTACAAAGCTACAGTTATCAAGACAGTATGGTACTGGCACAAAAACAGAAATATAGATAAATGGAACAGGATAGAAAGCCCAGAGATAAACCCATGCACATTTGGTCACCTTATCTTTGCCAAAGGAGGCAAGAATATACAATGGAGGAAAGACAGCCTCTTCAATAAGTGGTGCTGGGAAAACTGGACAGCTACTTGTAAAAGAATGAAATTAGAACACTCCCTAACACCATACACAAAAATAAACTCAAAATGGATTAAAGACCTAAATGTAAGGCCAGACACTATAAAACTCTTAGAGGAAAACATAGGCAGAACACTCTATGACATACATCACAGCAAGATCCTTTTTGACCCACCTCCTAGAGAAATGGAAATAAAAACAAAATTAAACAAATGGGATGTAATGAAACTTAAAAGCTATTGCACAGCAATGGAAACCATAAACAAGATGAAAGGACAACCCTCAGAATGGGAGAAAATATTTGCAAACGAAGCAACTGACAGAGGATTAATTTCCAAAATTTACAAGCATCTCATGCAGCTCAATATCAAAAAAACAAACAACTCAATTCAAAAATGGGCAGAAAACTTAAATAGACATTTTTCCAAAGAAGATATACAGATTGCCAACAAATACATGGAAGGATGCTCAACATCACTAATCATTAGAGAAATGCAAATCAAAACTCCAATGAGATATCACCTCACACCAGTCAGAATGGCTATCATTAAAATCTCTACAATCAATAAATGCTGGAGAGGGTGTGGAGAAAAGGGAGCCCTCTTGCACTGTTGGTGGGAATGTAAATTGATACAGCCACTCTGGAGAACAGTATGGATGTGCCTTAAAAAACTAAAAATAGAGCAACCCTATGATCCTGCAATCCCGCTCCTGGCATATATCTGTAGAGAAACATGGTTCAAAAGGATACATGCACCCCAATGTTCATTGCAGTGCTGTTTACAATAACCAAGACATGGAAGCAACCTAAATGTCCATCAACAGATGAATGGATAAGGAAGATGTGGTACATATATACAGTGGAATATTACTCAGCCATTAAAAAGA
This sequence comes from Balaenoptera ricei, assembly GCF_028023285.1. Taxonomy (NCBI): domain Eukaryota; kingdom Metazoa; phylum Chordata; class Mammalia; order Artiodactyla; family Balaenopteridae; genus Balaenoptera; species Balaenoptera ricei. The sequence goes on from NC_082660.1 coordinate 45,382,349, forward strand.
ATGAAATAATGCCATTTGTGGCAACATGGATGGACCTGGAGATTATCATACTAAGTGAAGTAACTCAGACAGAGAAAGACATATATCATATGATATCTCTTATATGCAGAATCTAAAAAAATGATACAAATGAATTTGTTTACAAAACAGAAACAGATTCATAGACTTACAGAATAAACTTATGATTACCAGTGGGGAAGGGTCGGGGGGAGAGATAGACTGGGAGTTTGGGATTGACATGTACACACTGCTATATTTGAAATAGATAACCAAAAAAGACCTACTGTATAGCACAGGGAATGCTGCTCAATATTCTGTAATAACCTAAATGGGAAAAGAATTTGAAAAAGAATAGATACATCTATATGAATAACTGAACCACTTTGCTGTACCCCTGAAACTAACACAACACTGTTAATCAATTATGCTCCAATATAAAATAAAAAAACTTTTTTTAATGGTCAGAAGGCCTAAATAGACATCTTTTTTCTGAAGAAGACATACAGAATGCCAACAGGCACATGAAAAGATACTCAACATTGCTAATCATCAGGGAAATGCACATGAAAACTGCAATGAGGTATCACCTCACACCAGTCAGAATGGCCATCACCAAAATATCTACAAATAATAAATGCTGGAAAGGATGTAGAGAAAAGTGAACCCTCCTACACTGTTTTTGGGAATGTAAATTAGTGCAGCCACTATGAAGAACAGTATGGACGTTCCTCAGAAAACTAAAAATAGAGCTACCATATGATCCAGCAATTCTGCTTCCGGGTACACATCTGAAGAAAATGAAAACACTAATTCAAAAAGATACATGCATCCCAATGTTCATAGCAGCATTCTTTGTAATAGTGAAGATATGGAAGCAACCTTAGTGTCTATCAACAGATGAATGGATAAAGAACAAGTGTCATATATACACACACACACACACACACAGTGGAATACTACTCAGCCATAAATAAGAGTGAAAATTTGCCATCTGCAACAACATGGATGGACCTGGAGGGTATTATCCTAAGAGAAATAAGTCAGACAGAGAAAGACAAATACTGTATGTTATCACTTATATATGGAATCTAAAAAATAAAGAAAACTAGTTAATATAACAAAAAATATATACTCACAGGTATAGAGAACAAACTAGTGTTTACTAGTTTGGGGGAGGTATAAGATAGGGGTAGGGGATTAAGAGGTACAAATTATTATGCATAAAATAAATAAGCTACAAGGATATACAGTACAGCACAGGGAATATAGCCAATATTTTATAATATACATAAAGTATAATCTTTAAAAATTGTGAATCACTATGTTGTACACCTGAAACTTACATAATATTGTAAATCAACTATAACTTGATAAATAAAAAAATTCCATCAGAATATCATTAGATAAAAAAATATCTCCAGACATTGTCAAATGTGTCCTGCAGGTGGGGGAATATACCCCCAGCTGAGAACCGCTGGTTTAAAGGCATGGTAATGTTGTAGTTAAGAGCACAGTTTTTACACAATTATGTATGAATCAAGACTCTTTTTCTTACTGGCTTCATGACCTTGAGCAAATCACTTCACTTTTCTGAACCTCATTTTCCTCTCTTCTGTAAATGGGAACAACGAGGCCTGATTTAGGGTTGTTGTAAGGATTTAATGAGATCATGTATATAAAACACTCAATACATAGTGGTAGTAATAATGTGCTAATATTATTAACCATTATTACTTAACAAAGATTGCAATTTCCTAGGAAATGGTGAATGAGGAAAGGAGGCGGTTTCTTAAAGGTATACTCAGAACTAACTTTTTAATTGCCCATACTGTCGTAAGAGAATTCAGCTCTTCCCATTTGCTAGTAGGCCTCACCATCAAAGATAAGAGGGAGTATTAAATCTTTCTCTCAAAGATTCCATAGCTAATTCTGGAAAGGCAGGATACTGAGCTCTATACTATGCAATCTGTATAATCTATTTTGGGGTAAGGGTCTCTGAGATTTCTATCTATGTGTAGGCACAATCAAACTCCAGCCCACCCCTTCTCTAGAAGTAAGCTCTCTAAATATCAAAGATATGAGAAGAGTCTTACCGTAGAATTACACCAGAGACACCGGAAATCTTGAAGTCTCTGATAACTGCCACAGTTCTCATGACATACTGCGCACTGAGAACTGACAGATATGTTTCCTTCTACCCACTGATGAGGCATAGTTTTCTGAAGGATAAAAAGAGACAAGAGGTAGAAGTTAGAGATATAAGGAGAGGAAGGGCCAGCTGGAATAACTATACTACCCCATGGAGGACACTAGATAAGCCCAAGGAAGTTCTCCATCATCCTGCCCTCCCCACTCCCATGCTAGTGACCAATGACAGGTGGGAGTTGGGGGGGAGGCTTTCATTCTCCTAGATTTGTTGGATCATGAGCCTGGGAAAGAAGCCTACTTGGGTTGTCTGGAAACAGGAAGAAGTCTTCCTTCCGCTGTGTGTCGTGACTGAAGGGGAGATGGAAAAGGGTGATTATGAGAAAGCATGGCTGATACTCACTACTTCATCTGCAGGCATGAGGAGGTCATCAGTAATGGATAATGTATTCCACTTGCAATCTTTGCTTGCTCTTAAAGCACATAATCTGTGAGACTTTACTTTGCACACTGTGAAAGAGGAAGAAAAAAAGATGGATGTGAATCTGGTGACAATGAAGATTCTAACTTCCTTCCCTAAGCTGCTCTAAAAGTTAGAACCTAGATGCATCTAAGTAGCTGTGACTTAACTCCAAAGGCTTATTTTCCATATATTTCAGTTTCTTTGTATTCTTCCTGGCCAAATTTTCTATTACCTGACTTGAATTGAAATTGATGGTAAGAATGAGGTGATTTCTATTTTTCCAAACCGGTGACTGTACTGTCCAATCCTCCCAGACCCAACCCTCCCTTTTGATTAATGAGAATTCCCCCTCATGCCAGTTTCCTCCCATCTCCTTTCCCCTGTCTGTTAAGTGTCAGGGTTAACCTTACACTAGAATCAGTGACCTAGTGTGAGTCAATGATACTAAAGCCGCATGAGCTCCTTCACACCCATCTCCACCCACTGAGCTCCACTTCCTAAAGGAATCAGAAATGTACCTTCGCAGATGATAACATTTCGAGATAAGGCAGGAATGGTCCCTCGACAAACATTGCAGTGCTGGGTCCGGGGACTGTGGCTTGAGTACCAATAGTGCATTCCAACAAGAAAAGGGTTGTTTTCTGCTGCAGGTATCTAAAATAAATCAAAGAGAAGAAAGAATAGAGAGTTAATCACAGAGACGGATTAGGGAAGGCCAGAAAATCTGAATGCTAAGGCTGAAATGGCCAGCTACATAAGGTGTCAGAGCATGTGAAGAGGAAGAATCAAAGTTGAGCCAATACTTAACAAATCTCCCATCTCTGTTTTTTCCCAGTGGTTTTGGAAAGGGAAAAGGAATGAGGGGGTGGTAGATCCTGGAACAGGGACTGAAGGCAGGAGTGATGATCTTTATACTCCTTGGCTAAACCATTTCATTGGTTTAGCCTAAGCAAAATCAGTTCTGTTAGCCTTGGCCTTGTCTCTCTTTGAGTAGTCAGCAAAGGGAGGTGGTGAGTGGGAAATTCAGTGATATCCAAGTCCTCTTGCCAGGCAAGAAAGGGAGGAGGCAGGGCTCTGACTCTGGGCTAAGGAATGCTTGTCAGGCTTTAGCTACCTCCTGGAGATATACATTACCCTTCCTGGACCTACTGCTGCCAAGTGAGGAGAGCATTGCATTGCTGGGACAACAGTTTCATTTCAGAGGCTTCTGGTCCCAGTATTCTTTTCTGAATACCATGCTCTGACTGCCTATAGCAATTTCCTGGTTAATCAATTGAATTCATTCAAAATTCATTAAATTTTTACTGAGTAACTGCTATGTGTTTGGCACTTTTCAAGGCACTGATGAACAAGATAAAGTCTCTGCCCTCATGGAATGGCATTCTGTTTGGTGTCCTCTTTCATGGTATTCAATTTGACATTTACTATTGACCTCCCTATAAATGCTACATTTGTTTATCACAGCCTGACTCTCATGACTGTGGGGCCAGCACAGGGCATACCAGCAACTAGTTTTGGGGTTAAAAGGGGAAGGGGAGGAGTGGGCACCAAAAACTTCCAAATCTGTTCTGGGTGTGCATTCCACAGGACACTTCCACCTTTTCTATAATTCCTGTGAATGTCTGATCTCTTCCTTCTCTGCCTTCCTCTGGAATGTAGACATAAGCGTATGCATTCAGCTTTTTATTCTTGATGTTATAATCGGTTGGGTGTGTAAAGGCATAAGACTTTAAAATGAACTATATATTCTTCCTGATGCTAGCTGATAGTGGTCCACTAGAGAGAGAGACAGAGAGAGACAGAGAGGGAGAGAGAGAAAGCGCTATTGAGGGATCTGCCATATTTAGTGTTCAACCTTGATCAACTTACAGGAATTCGTCATCTAAAACATAGCCTGTACATGGTATTCTCTGATCCCTCCTTCCCCCTCTGGCATGCCGTTTATGTGCTAAGCTGCTGTTGGAACGACCAGGAAGCTTCTGGAAGGAAAAGCTACTTTGATGCGCTAAAGGCTCACCTCGTATGGAGTCACTTTGTGATTGTATTATTTTTTGCATACTGAAACCCTGGCAAAGTTCCGAGAAGATCAAAGTAGAGAGTGGAGAGTCCTGAGGAAGTGACATAGTCTTGGCTTTGACATGCTGAGCAACTAGCACCTTTCTAATTCCCATGCCACTAGATTATAACTTTACAAGTACCTTCCTTCCTTCCAACCTCCTTCTTTCCTCCAATAATTACTAAGAGCTACTTTGTGTCATCTATAAAGCTAGGCACTAGAGACCCAGAGATGAATGATCCATAGTTCTTGCCTTCACGGAGCTCATAGTCCACTGTAGGAGACAACTTCCCAAACAGATCACTCCAGTGTAGAGTGAAAAGTGAGCTCTCCTATAATGTTCAAGATTCTACAGGACAAATGGAAAAAATGATGAACTCTGCCTGGGTAGAATATTGAATTTCATGCTCCAATTAGCTACAGAATATAAAAATATATACAATGGACATTGTTTTGGTTCAGCAGTGGAGGAGGTGGGATTTATATTCCTTAAGGGCATCCTATTGTATAAGAAAACTTTGATGCATACCACCCTGGATGAGTACCTGTTGTATGTTGAATTGTGTACCCTGCCAAAATATGTTCAAGTACCTGGTACCTGTGAATGTGACCTTATTTGAAAATAGAATCTTTATAAATATAATCAATTTAAGATGTTGTCATAATGGATTAGTGACTGGTGTCCTTTCCCTCTTTTAAAAATTTTTTTTTTTTATTTTTTAACATCTTTATTGGAGTATAATTGCTTTACAATGGTGTGTTAGTTTCTGCTTTATAACAAAGTGAATCAGTTATACATATACATATATCCCCATATCTCTTCCTTCTTGCGTCTCCCTCCCTCCCACCCTCCCTATCCCACCCCTCTAGGTGGTCACAAAGCGCCGAGCTGATCTCCCTGTGCTATGCGGTTGCTTCCCACTAGCTATCTATTTTACGTTTGGTTGTGTATATATGTCCATGCCACTCTCTCACTTTGTCCCAGCTTACCCTTCCCCCTCCCCGTGTCCTCAAGTCCATTCTCTAGTAGGTCTGCGTCTTTATTCCCGTCTTGTCCCTAGGTTCTTCATGATCATTTTTGTTTGTTTGTTTTTTAGATTCCATATATATGTGTTCGCATACGGTATTTGTTTTTCTCTTTCTGACTTACTTCACTCTGTATGACAGACTCTAGGTCCATCCACCTCACTACAAATAACTCCATTTCGTTTCTTTTTATGGCTGATCAATATTCCATTGTATATATGTGCCACATCTTCTTTAACCATTCATCTGTCAATGGACACTTAGGTTGCTTCCATGTCCAGGCTATTGTAAATAGAGCTGCAATGAACATTGTGGTACATGACTCTTTTTGAATTATGGTTTTCTCTGAGTATATGCCCAGTAGTGGGATTGCTGGGTCGTATGGTAGTTCTATTTTTAGTTTTTTAAGGAACCTCCATACTGTTCTCCATAGTGGCTGTATCAATTTACATTCCCACCAACAATGCAAGAGGGTTCCCTTTTCTCCACACCCTCTCCAGCATTTATTGTTTGTAGATTTTTTGATGATGGCCATTCTGACCGGTGTGAGATGGTATCTCATTGTAGAAGAGGGAAATTTGGACAGACACAGGAGAGACATCATGTGATGATAGAGGCAGAGATTGGAATGATGCGTCTACAAGCCAAGGAATGCCTGCAATCACCAGAAGCTAAGAAGAGGCAAAGAATGTTTCTCTTCTAGAGCCTTCAGAAAGAGCACAGCCCTGCCAACACATTGATTTTGTACTTCTAGACTCCAGAACTGTGAGAGAAGTATCTTAATTCACCCAGTTTGTGGATTTGATATGGCAGTCCTGAGAAACTAACACAGTATGTCCTTACAGGCCTTTCTAGTAATTGACACAGACTAAAAATTGACTTTGAAGACAGATGAAGAACTGTGGCATGTATACAAACCACTGATCTCTGAATGTTAAGGCTTTTAATGTGTGGTTGTTGGGTTTTGTGTTTGATCTGTGTTGTTACAACTGGCAAGATTTCCTTCTTTTTTCGGGCTGAAAAACATTCCATTGTATTTGTGTATGTATATATCTATATCTATATATATATCACTTTTTAAAATCCATTTTATCCATTGAGGGACAGTTAGGTTGTGTCTGTATCTTGGCTGTTGTGAATAATGCTGAAAGAAACATGGGAGTTCTGATATCTCTTCAAGACGCTGATTTCATTTCCTTTGGATATATACCCAGAAGTGAGATTGCTGGGTCATAAGGTAGTTATATTTTTAATACTTTGAGAAACCTCAGTACTACTTTCCATAATGGCTGTACCAATTTATAGTCCCACCAAAAGTGCACAAGTTTTCTCTTTTCTCCACATTCTTGCCAGCACTTGTTGTCTCTTGTCTTTTTTTTTTTTTGGCCACATCACACGGCATGCGGGATCTTAGTTCCCCAACCAGGGATTGAACCTGCACCCCCTACAGTGTACGCGCAGAGTCTTAACCACTGGACTGCCAGGGAAGTCCCTCTTTTTTGCTTTTCTTTTGTTTTTCTTTTTTTTAAATTTGAAGTATAGTTGATTTACAATATTGTGTTAGTTTCAGGTGTACAGCAAAGTGATTTAGTTATACATACATATATATCTATTTTTTTCAGATCTTTTAAAAATAATTATATATTTTTTACTTTAGCAAAGATTCAGAATATATCTCTTTAAGAAAAAAGAGTTACATCATACAATCTTTTGAAAATATACATTCATATATTGGTTTTGTCCCATGATTAATTTGATTACTAAAAGTTGTAAAGTGCAGCTAAATTTGAGAGCCAAGTTATTAGTAGTTAAAGACTGATTTGCTTTTTTTAAATTGAAGTATAGTTGATTTACAATATTGTGTTAGTTTCAGGTGTACAGCAAAGTGATTCACTTATATAGATATATATTCTTTCAGATTATTTTCCATTATAGGTTATTATAAGATATTGAATATGGTTCCCTGTGCAATACAGTAAATCCTTTTTGCTTATCTATTTTATGTATAGTAGTTTGTATCTATTAATCCCATACTTCTTTTTTTTAAGTTTATTGTGAAGTTATTTTACATTATTTTATCTTTATGTGGCATTAGGAGATTTTCAAAAATTTTATTTATTTATTTTTATTGAAGTATAGTTGATTTACAATGTTGTGTTAGTTTCAGATGTACAGCAAAATGATTCAGTTATACATACATATATATCTATTTTTTCAGATCTTTTAGAAATATATTATTTTTATTTTAGCAAAGAGTCAGAATATATCTCTTTAAGAAAAAAGAGTTACATCATACAATCTTTTGAAAATATACATTCATGTATTGGTTTTGTCCTACAACTAATTTGATTACTGAAAGTTGTAAAGTGCAGCTAAATTTGGGAGTCAAGTTATTAATAGTTAAAGACCGATTTGCTTTTTTAAATTGAAGTATAGTTGATTTACAATGTTGTATTAGTTTCAGGTATACAGCAAAGTGATTCGATTATATATTATATATATGTTACATATAATATATATATATTCATTCTTTTTCAGATTCTTTTCCCATATAGGTTATTACAGAATATTGAGTATAGTTCCCTGTGCTATACAGTAGGTCCTTGTTGGTTATCTATTTTATATAGTAGTGTATGTATGTTAATCCCATACTTCTAATTTATCCCTCCCCACTCCCTTTCCCTTTTGATAACCATAAGTTTGTTTTCTATGTCTGTGAGTCTGTTTCTGTTGTATACACAGATTCATTAGTATTGATTTTTAGATTCCACATATAAGTGATATAATATTTGTCTTTGTCTGACTTACTCCACTAAGTATAATATTCTCTAGGGCCATTCATGTTGCTGCAAATGACAATCTTTCATTCTTTTTTATGGCTGAGTAATATACCAATGTATATATATCTCACATCTTCTTAAGCCAATAGTTTGTTGATGGACACTTGGGTTGTTTCCATGTCTTGGCTATTGTAAATAGTGCTGCTATGAACATTGGAGTGCATGTATCTTTTCGAATTAGAGTTTTCATCTACCCAGGAATGGGACTGCTGTGTCATATGGTAGTTCTATTTTTAGTTTTTAAAGGAACCTCTGTGCTGTTTTCCATAGTGGTTGCACCAATTTGCATTCCTTTCGACAGTGTAGGAAGGTTTCTTATTCTCCAACCCTCTCCAGCATTTATTATTTGTAGACTTTTTGATGACAGCTATTCTGATGATAAGAGCCATTTTAACAAGGGTGAGATGATATCTCATTGTGGTTTTGATTTGCATTTCCCTAATGATTAATGGTGTTGAGCACTTAACTTTTTATCCATTTTATGTCTTCTTTGGAAAAATATCTATACAGGTCCCTCGTCCATTTTAAAAACAGATTATTTGTGGGTTTTAAAACTATTGAGTTGTAGGTGTTCCTTATATATTTTAGATATTAACCTCATATCAGATATATAGCTTGTAAATATTTTCTCCCATTTCTAGGTTGCCTGTTCACTCAGTTGATTTAGCTTGATGTAATCTCACTTGTTTATTTTAGCTTTTGTTCCTTGTGCTTTTGGTGTCATATCCAAGAAATCATTGTCCCAGTCAATGTCAAGAAGGTTTTTCTCTGTTTTCTTCTAGCAGTTTTATAGTTTTAGGTCTTACACTTAAGTCTTTATTCAGCCTGAGTTGATTTTTTGTACATGGTGTGAGGTAACGGTCCAATTTCATTCTCCTGCATGTTGATATCTAATTTTCCCAACACCATTTATTGAAGACTACCCGTCCCCAATTTTGTGTTCTTGGCACCCTTCTGGAAATCAGTTGACTGTAAAAGCATGGATTTATTTCTGTGCTCTCTATTTTGTTCCATTGGTCTGTATGTCTGTTTTTATGCCAGTACAATACTGTTTTGATTACTATAGCTTTGTAATGTATGTTGATATCAGGAAGTGTGATGCCTCCAGCTTTGCTCTTCTTGCTCAAAATTGCTTTGGCTATTTGGGGTTGTTTTTGGCTCCATATGAATTTTAGGATTGCTCTTTCTATTTATGTAGGGAATACCATTGGATTTTGATTGGGATTGTATTAAATCTGTAGATTACTTTGTGTAGTATGGACATTTTAACAATATTAATTCTTACAATCCATGAACATGGGATGTCTATCCATTTATCTATGTATTCTTTACTTTCCTTCATCAATGTTCTATAATTTTCAATGTATGTTTTTCACCTCTTTGTTTAAGTTTATTCCTAAGTATTTTATTCTTTTTGTTGCTATTGTGAATGGGCTTATTTTCTTAAATTTCCTTTCAAATAGTTCATTGTTTGTGTATAGAAAACTGAGTGGTTTTTTTGTATGTTGATTTTGTACCCTATGAATTTACTGAATTTGTTTGTTAGTTATAACAATTATTTTGTTCAGTCTTTAGGTTTTTCTACATATATGATCATGTTGTCTGCAAACAGAGACAATTTTACTTCTTCCTTTCCAGTTTGGGTGCCTTTTAATTATTTTTCTTGCCCAATTGCTCTGGCTTGGATTTCCAGTACTATGTTGAAAAGAAGTTGTGAGAGTATGCAGCCTTGCCTTGTACCAGATCTTAGAGGGCAAGCTTTCAGTTTTTTTCCCATTAATTATAATGTTGTCTATGGGCTTTTCATATATGGCCTTTATTGTGTTGAGGTGAGATCCCTCTATACTTACTTTGTTGAAAGGTTTAATGATGAATTGGTGTTGAACTTTGTCAAATGCTTTTTCTGAATCTATTGAGATGATAATGTGCTTTTTATTCTTTCATTTTGTTAATGTATTGTAACATATTGTTTGATTTATGTATATTGAAATATTGTTGCATCCATGGGATAAATCCCTCTTGGTTACAGTGTATAATCCTTTTAATGTGCTATTGAATTCGGTTTGCTAGTATTTCATTAAGAATTTTTGCATCTGTGCCTCTGAAGTGGGAGAGCCAACTTCAGGACATTGGCCCACCAGAGACCTCCTGGCTCCACATAATATCAAATGGCAAAAGCTATCCCAGAAATCTCCATATCAATGCTAACACCCAGCTCCACTCAACAACCAGCAAGCTACAGTGTTGGACACCCTATGCCAAACAACTAGCAAGATAGGAACACAACCCCACCCATTAGCAGAGAGGCTGCCTAAAATCATATTAAGGTCACAGACACCCCAAAACACACCACCAGATGCGGTGCTGACTACCAGAAAGACAAGATTCAGCCTCATCCACCAGAACACAGGCACTAGTCCCCTCCACCAGGGAGCCTACACAACACACTGAACTAACTTTAGCCACTGGGGGCAGACAGTAAAAACAACGGGAACTATGAACATGCAGCCTGTGAAAAGGAGACCCCAAACACAGTAAGTTAAGCAAAATGAGAAGACAGAAAAACACACAGCAGATGAAGGAGCAAGGTAAAAACCCACCAGACCAAACAAATGAAGAGGAAATAGGCAGTCTACCTGAAAAAGAATTCAGAGTAATGATAGTAAAGATGATCCAAAATCTTGGAAATAGAATGGAGAAAATACAAGAAACATTTAACAAGGACTTAGAAGAACTAAACAGCAAACAAACAATGATGAACAACACAATAAATGAAATTAAAAATTCTCTAGAAGGAAGCAAAAGCAGAATAACTGAGGCAGAAGAACGGATAAGTGACCTGGAAGATAAAATAGTGGAAATAACTACTGCAGAGCAGAATAAAGAAAAAAGAATGAAAAGAATTGAGGACAGTCTCAGAGACCTCTGGGACAACATTAAATGCACCAACATTCGAATTATAGGGATCCCAGAAGAAGAAGAGAAAAAGAAATGGACTGAGGAAATATTTGAAGAGAGTATAGTTGAAAACTTCCCTAATATGGGAAAGGAAATAGTCAGTCAAGCCCAGGAAGCACAGAGAGTCCCATACAGGATAAATCCAAGGAGAATCATGCCAAGACACATATTAATCAAACTATCAAAAACTAAATACAAATAAAAAATATTAAAAGCAGCAAGGGAAAAACAACAAATAACATACAAGGGGATTGCACAGGAGGAGCTTCAAGAAGGCGGAAGAGTAAGACATGGAGATCACCTTCCTCCCCACAAATAACATTGGAAATACAACTACATGTGGAACAACTCCTACAGAACACCAACTGAACGCTGGCAGAAGACCTAAGACCTCCCAAAAGGCAAAAACTCCCCACGTACCTGGGTAGGGCAAAAGAAAAAAGAAAAAACAGAGACAAAAGAATAGGGACAGGACCTGCCCCAGTGGGAGGGAGCTGTGAAGGAGGAAAGGTTTCCACACACTAGGAAGCCCCTTTGCGGGCTGAGACTGCGGGTGGCGGAGGGGGGAAGCTTCGGAATCACGGAGGAGAGCGCAGCAACAGGGGTGCAGAGGGCAAAGCAGAGAGATTCCCGCACAGAGGATCGGTGCCCACCAGCACTCACCAGCCCGAGACACTTGTCTGCTCACCCGCCAAGATGGGAGGGGCCTGGGAGCTGAGGCTCGGGCTTCGGTGGGATCCCAGGGAGAGGACTGGGGTTGGATGCGTGAACACAGCCTGAAGGGGGTTAGTGTGCCACAACTAGCTGGGAGGGAGTCCGGGAAAAAGTCTGGAGCTGCTGAAGAGACAAGAGACTTTTTCTTGCCTCTTTGTTTCCTGAGCGTGAGGAGAGGGGATTCAGAGCGCCACCTAAACGAGCTCCAGAGATGGGCGTGAGCCGCCGCTACCAGCACGGACCTCAGACACGAGCATGAGACGCGAAGGCTGGTGCTGCAGCCACCAAGAAGCCTGTGTGGAAGTGCAGGTCACTATCCACACCTCCCCTCCCGGAGCCAGTGCAGCCCGCCACTGCCAGGGTCCCGTGATCCAGGGACAACTTCCACAGGAGAATGCACGGTGTGCCTCAGGCTGGTGCAACGTCACGCCGGCCTCTGCCACCTCAGGCTCGCCCCGCACCCGTACCCCTCCCTACCCCCGGCCTGAGTGAGCCAGAGCCCCCGAATCAGCTGCTCCTTTAACCCCCTCCTGTCTGAGCGAAGAACAGACGCCCTCAGGTGACCTAAACACAGAGGCAGATCCAAATCCAAAGCTGAACCCCAGGAGCTGTGTGAACAAAGAAGAGAAAGGGAAATCTCTCCCAGCAGCCTCAGGAGCAGCGGATTAAATCTCCACAATCAACTTGATGTACCCTGCATCTGTGGAATGCCTGAATAGACAACAAATCATCCCAAATTGAGCAGGTGGACTTTGGGAGCAAAGATACATATATGTATTTCCCTTTTTCTCTTTTTGTGAGTGTGTATGTGTATGCTTCTGTGTGTGATTTTGTCTGTATAGCTTTGCTTTTACCATTTGTCCTAGGGTTCTGTCCGTCCGGTTTTTTTAATACTTAAAAAATTTTTTTCTTAATAATTATTTTTTATTTTTTATTTTAATAAATTTATTTTATTTTATTTTATTTTATTTTCTTCTTTCTTTCTTTCTTTTTTTCCTCCCTTTTATTCTGAGACGTGTGGAGGACAGGCTCTTGGTGCTCCAGCTGGGCGGCAGGGCTATGCCACTGAGGTGGGAGAGCCAAGTTCAGGACATTGGTCCACAAGAGACCTCGCAGCTCCACGTAATATCAAACGGCAAAAATCTCCCAGAGATCTCCATTTCAATGCCAAGACCCAGCTCCACTCAATGACCAGCAAGCTACAGTGCTGGACACCCTATGCCAAACAACTAGCAAGACAGGAACACAACCCCACCCATTAGCAGAGAGGCTGCCTAAAATCATAATAAGGTCACAGACACCCCAAAACACACCACCAGATGTGGACCTGCCCACCAGAAAGACAGGATCCAGCCTCATCCACCAGAACACAGGCACTAGTCCCCTCCACCAGGAAGCCTACACAACCCACTGAACCAACCTTAGCCACTGGGAACAGACACCAAGAACAATAGGAACTACGAACCTGCAGCCTGCAAAAAAGAGACCCCAAACACAGTAAGTTAAGCAAAATGAGAAGACAGAGAAACACACAGCAGATGAAGGAGCAAGGTAAAAACCCACGAGACCTAACAAATGAAGAGGAAACAGGCAGTCTACCTGATAAAGAATTCAGAATAATGATAGTAAAGATGATCCAAAATCTTGGAAATAGAATGGAGAAAATACAAGAAACGTTTAACAAGGACCTAGAAGAAATAAAGAGCAAACAAACAGTGATGAACAACACAATAAATGAAATTAAAAATTCTCTAGAAGGGATTAATAGCAGAATAACTGAGGCAGAAGAACGGATAAGTGACCTGGAAGATAAAATAGTGGAAATAACTACTGCAGAGCAGAAAGAATTAAAAAGAATGAAAAGAATTGAGGACAGCCTCACAGACCTCTGGGACAACATTAAATGCAACAACATTCGAATTATAGGGGTCCCAGAAGAAGAAGAGAAAAAGAAGGGACTGAGAAAATATTTGAAGAGATTATAGTTGAAAACTTCCCTAATATGGGAAAGGAAATAGTCAATCAAGTCCAGGAAGTGCAGAGAGTCCCATACAGGATAAATCCAAGGAGAAACATGCCAAGACACATATTAATCAAACTATCAAAAATTAAATACAAAGAAAAAATATTAAAAGCAGCAAGGGAAAAACAACAAATTGCACATAAGGGAATCCCCATAAGGTTAACAGCTGAACTTTCAGCAGAAACTCTGCAAGCCAGAAGGGAGTGGCAGGATATATTTAAAGTGATGAAGGAGAAAAACCTACAACCGAGATTACTCTACCCAGAAAGGATCTCATTCAGATTTGATGGAGAAATTAAAACGTTAACAGACAAGCAAAAGCTAAGAGAATTCAGCACCACCAAACCAGCTTTACAACCAATGCTAAAGGAACTTCTCTAGTCAGGAAACACAAGAGAAGGAAAAGACGTAGAAAAACAAACCCAAAACAATTAAGAAAATGGTAAAAGGAACATACATATTGGTATTTAACTTATATTTAAATGGATTAAATGCTCCATTCAAGAGACATAGACTGGCTGAATGGATCCAAGAACAAGAGCCGAAGTCAGAGAGTGACATGGACTTACATATACTACCAAATGTAAAATAGGTAACTAGTGGGAAGCGGCCACATAGCACAGGGAGATCAGCACTGTGTTTTGTGACCACCTAGAAGGGTGGGATAGGGAGGGTGGGAGAGAGATGCAAGAGGGGGGAGATATGGGGATATATGTATATGTATAGCTGATTCACTTTGCTATAAAGCAGAAACTACCACACCACTGTAAAGCAGTTATACTCCAATAAATATGTTAAAAACATTTTTTTAAACATGCTAAATTTCAATCAAAGTCAGATGACCAAAGAAATTATAGTTGATCTAACTAATAAAAAACCAGAAATTCATTAAAAATCATAATCTCGTAAGCTTTATAATATTGGAAAACATCAAATGAAACAAAAATATAGTGTAAAGTTGATTATACAGTGTCATAGCAATTTATTTGTGCATATTTATATGCATATAAATTGAACTAGAAAATTAAAAAAATTAAAAAAATTAACAGCATTTAAACTTTCTTTTGTTATGTTTCTATAGTTTTCAACATTTTCTAACTTTTTATTTATAAATCATATATCAAAAAGAACCATTATGATAATGTTTATTTTGTGTATAGTTCCCCTAAGACCTTTTTCATCCCATTGGGTACTATTATGTCAGACTTTTGTTGTAATAGAGAATAGAACATGCTGATATCTATGAAACAGAAGTATAAGTGATTGGTGTAATGTCTGTACAAGGCTTAGTAGATGGGCCCCCACTGTGAAGAAATGAAAGAGGTATCATTAAAAAGAAAAAAAAAATTGCATCTATGTACATCAGGGATACTGGCATGTAGCTTTCTTTTCTTTAGTATCTTTGTCTAGTTTTGGTAGCAGGTGATGCTGGCCTCATAAAATGAGTTTGGAAGTATTCCCTTTTCTATTTCTTGGAAGAGTTTAAGAAGGATTAGTATTAATTCTTTGAATGTTTGGTAGAATTCACACATGAAGCCATCAGATCCTGGGCTTTTCTTTGTTGGGAGGTTTTTGATTACTGATTCAATCTCCCTATTTGTTATTGGTATGTTCAGGCTTTCCATTTCTTTCTGATTTAATTTTTAGTAGTTTGCATGTTTCTAGGAATTTATCTATTTCTAGGTTATCTAGTTTGTTTATAATAGGTCCTTATGATCCTTTTTATTTCTGAAGAATCTTTTGTAATGTCTTCTCTTTCATTTCTGATTTTATTTGAATCTTCTCTCCTTTGTTTCTTCATCTAAGAGTTTGTCAATTTTGTTTATCTTTTAAATAATTACCTCTAGTTTTGTTGACTTGTTATAATTTTTTTCCCTATTTGATTTAGTTCTGCTCTGATCTTTATTATTTCCTTCGTTCTGCTAACTCTGGGCTTATTTTGTTGTTTTTGCTGTTCATCGATGTGTAAAGTTATGTTGTTTATTTAAGATCCTTCTTTTTTTAATGGAGGTGTTTACTGCTATAAACTTCCATCTTATAACTGCTTTTGCTACATCCCTATTTTTATTATGTTGTGTTTTCATTTTTGTTTTTCTCAAGATACTTTTAAAATTCCCTTTGGATTTCCTCTTTGATCCAATGGTTGTTCAAGAGTGTATTATTTAGTTTCCATGTATTTGTGAATTTTTCTATTTTCCTGCTGTTATTGATTTCTATTTCATTTTCTGTCATGGTCAGAGGAGATACTTAGAATTATTTCCATTATCTTAAATTTGTTATAACTTGTTTTGTGACCTAAAATGTTATCTTTCTGGAGGATGTCCTATGTGCCCTTGAGAAGAATGTGTCTTCTGCTGCTGTTGGGCAGAAATTTCTGTCTATGTCAGTTAGGTCAATATTGTTATTCAAGTCAGCTGTTTCTTTATTGATTTTCTGTCTGCATGGCCTACACATTATAAGTGGAGTATTGAAGCCCCCTACTATTATTGTATTGCTGTCAATTCCTGCCTTCAAATCTGTCATTGTTTGCTTTATATATTTAGGTACTCTGATCTTGGGTGCATATATGTTTATAATTGTTAATTTTCCAGTTGAATTGACCCTTCTATCATTATATAATGTCCTTCTTTGTTCCTAGAGGCAGTTTTAGATTTAAAGTCTATTTTGCCTGATATAAGTATAGTCACGCCTGTTTCTTTCGGTTACCATTTGCATGCAGTATCTTTTTCCATCCCTTCACTTTCAGGCTATGGTGTCTTTAATTCTAAAGTGAGTCTTTTGTAGACAGAGTATTTCTGATCTTGTTTTTTAAAATCAATTCAGCCACTCTGTGCTCTTTGAATGATGAGTTTAATTCATTTAAGATAATTATTGATAAGTGAGGGTTTACTATGACCGTTTTGATAATTGATTTCTGTATGTCTTGCAGTTCTTTTGACCCTCTTTTCCTCTCTTGCTGTCTTCCTTTGTTATTTGATGATTTTTTTAATAGTGATCTGTTTTGGTTTTCTTCTCTATGTCTTTTGTTTATCTATTATAGGTGTTATTTTGTGTGTGTATGTGTGTGTGTGGTTAGCTCGAGGTTTGCATAAAATATCTTGTAGTTATATCCTTCTATTTTAAGTTGTTAAAAACTTAAATTTAATAGCATACCAAAATACTTTTACTCCCCCCGGCACTTATACTTTATGTTCTTTTGGTCAGAGTTTGATCTTTTTATATTGTGTATCTGCTAACAAATTTTTATCTACTAACTTTTATATTAGGGTTAAAAGTAATTCATGCACCATTATCATTAATGAAACACTTCAGACTGATGAAAGGTTTGAGCCTGGGAGACTTAAAGAAAGAATAAAAAGGAGAAAATTGGAAATAATGAGCTGCTTAGAAGACTAGATTAAAAGGTTAGCTCCTTCTGATGAATTCTAATGGAACCATTGACTATGAGAACAGGAATGAACCTTAAAGTCATCTAGGGACTTCCCTGGTGGTCAAGTGGTTAGGATTCCATGCTTTCACTGCCGAGGGCCTGGGTTTGATCCCTGGTTGGGGAACTAAGATTCCACAAGCCACACAGCTCAGCTAAAAAAATGTTATCTAGACTCCAGATTCTAGATTCTAAAGCATCTTTAGATCAAGTCATGTAGCCTTTATTTGGATGCTTCCAAAGGTGGAGGACTAAGTTTCTTGCAAAAAAGTCCATTCAATGTTCCTAAAGCTCTAAATTTTAGAAAGTTTTTTTCCAAATCTTTGGCCTACTAGAAGAACTTTCTAACATTCAGTGTGAGCTTCGAGAATGTCATCAGCTGTCTCTTGAGGTAGAAAGCTCCTTGTCATTGGAAATATTTAAAGCAAACTATGTACATAATTGCTTCTGAGCATGTTGTATAGAAAATTAATTTTTCATAGTGACATCAGCAAGATGATGGACTAGAAGTTCCCAATGCTCTTCCCCTCCCCCACAAAAACAACAAATAAACAACTACATGCCATCTAGAATATTCTGGAGTTGAAAGAGCTCCAGAATACAACAAAAAAAGTTGCAGAAACTCATGGAGCACAGAGACAGAATCGTCACATAGAAAAGTGTAGTAAGCAGTTCATTGCCCCATCCCCCAGTCTGGCAGAGCTTGGGGCCAAGAGGACTCCCCTTGGCCTGACCTCTCCCAACAAGGGGAAAGAAGAGCAGGAGGACTCCAGTAGCCTACATCATTGCTGTGGACGAAAGCATCTTTCATCATGGTGGTGCCCTGAATTCTTCATTGCCGTTGAATCCAGGTGATGTAGCTGCCTGGAGCCCAAACTGCTGTGACCACTCCCCAGAAAGAGCTACTGCAGCATCCCTTCCCAGAGAAGTTTCCACAACTGCACCCCCACTGGGAAAGTGCTGATGCATCCCTCCAATCAAAGCTGACACCACTGCATCCTGCTCCCCCTGCCAGAGCCACAATCCTCCCTTCTGAAAGCATGTACACACCCTGGACCCCAGTTCCATGGCTGCTCAGCACATACCCATGCCTCACATACTAAGGCTACCATCATGGTGAATACACCTGCCCACCAGCCCCAGGTACCAAAGTTGTTCTAGATGCTTCTGAGCTCCAACCCTGGTACCATGGCCACTCTGCAGGTGCCCACTCTCCAGACACCAACACTATTGCCACCACAAATGTGTCTGTGCCCCTGATCCTGGCACCATTGCTACCACATGTGTAACTGTGTGCTGGACCCAGCAACAAGAGGGATACCCTTGGCAATGACTTCCTCCTGTGGAGGAAAAGGAGAACAGGAGGACCAAGCAGTCTTCACCAGCAAGGAACACAATAGCCCTTACCATCATTATGGAAACTCACAGCCTTGGTTGCTGAGGTCCTCTGCAGTTTTTGCTGACACTGACCTCAGCTGATGGAGCTCTACAAGGACTATGCCTCTGTGCCCTCCCTGAAGCCAGAACCACTGTTGCACACCCTGGAGCTGGAGCCACCATTTCCAAACCAGTTGACACTCTCACACCCACCTATAGGTAAAAGTCTTTACCCCTGAAGACAGTTCATAAAGTCCTGAAAAGGCAATTGCTCCCTCAAGTGTGCAGACATCAACACAAGGCTACCAGAAACACACAAAAAAAGCAAGGAAACATGACATCACCAAAGAATTACAATAATTTTCCAATAACTGATCTAAAAGAAATAGAGATCTATGAATTTCCTGGAAATGAATTCAAAATAATTGTTTTAAGGAAGTTCAGTGAGCTATAAGAGAACACAGATGGACAACTCAATGAAACCAGGAAAGCAATACATGAAAAAATGAGAGGTTCAACAATAAGACAGAAATCATAAAAAAGAACCAAACAGAAATTCTGGAGCTGCAGAATACAGTGAATGAAATGAAAAAATGCAAAAGGGAGCTTCAACAGCAGACTTGATCAAGCAGAAGAAAGAATCTGAAAACAGGTCATTTGAAATTATCTAGTTAGAAAAGAAAAAGAAGAATGAAAAAGGGTGAAAGAAAGCAAACCTATATACACATTATGGGAGACCCAGAGGAGAAGAGAGAGAGAGAGAAAGGGGCAGAAAGCTATTTAAAGAAATAATGGTTAAAAGCTTTCCAAATCTTGAGAGGGAAATGGACATCCAGATTCATGAAGCTCAAAAATTTCCAAACAATATCAACCCAAAGAAGACTACACTGAGACACATTATAATCAGATTGTCAAAAGTCAAGGACAAAGAGAGAATTCTGAAAGCATCAAGAGAAAATTAGCTCATCACATGTAAGGGAACCCCCATAAGACTATAAGCAGTTTTCTCAACAGAAACCTTGCAGGTCAGGAAAGAGTGAGATGATGTAATCCAAGTATTGAAAGAAAAAAAACTTACATCTGAGAATACTATACCTGGCAAAATTATCCTTTAAAATGAAGGACAGATAAAGTCTTTCCCAGACAAACAAAAACTGAGGGAATTTGTCACCACTAGACCTACCTTACAAGAAATGCTTAAGGGAGTTCTTCAAATTGAAATAAAAAATCATGCTAAACAGCAACATGAAAGTATAAATCTCACAGGTAAAGGTAAATATATAGACATATACAGATTAATGAAGTTCTTCCCCACTCTTTATTCTGGCATTGATAATCCTCCACAATCAGGCCCAACCTACCTCTTCAGACATATTTAAACTTTCCCAAACTCTTCTGGTCAAATGGAGTCCCCGTTTTACTCTATTCCAAAAAGGTTCTGTTTTGTTACTTAGCTTTTCCTTATACCAAGTCCCCTGCTCAGGACTTCCTCCTGCCCCTAATCCCCTGCCACCAATAAAATCCTATTCATCTTTCAAGGTCAGTCTCAAATCTCTCCTCTATTAACTCTTCCTAGGGGACTCCAGACCATATTAATCTCTTCCTCCCCTGAACTCCCATACCACTATACTGTGTTTCATTCATCTGGCAATCAAGCATCTGCCTTGTAACATCTCTGAAAACTTATTTGTCTCGAATATTTTCACTTAACTGTTTCTTTGGTGTGTCTTATGTCCCCAACTATCTAAAAAGCTCATTGAGATCAGGATCCAAGGCTACACCTTCTTTTCAACTCTCTATGGAACAGAACTGGGCACCTAGTAGGGGCTCACTTCTTAATGTGTACTGACTGGTTTTAGATAGTTTACCCCATTACTTTGTAGTGACTTTAATAGATCACTAAGTCCATGATTAACCTTTTTTCACCCCATGTCAGGCATTGACAGCTGATAAGGTGCATATGAGAGAAAGCATATTTGACTCTTCAAGCCTCAAGCAGGACAAATTGCTAAGATGCAGGTAGTGAGATATTTTACTATTGGCTAAAAGTGTTCCTTAATAGATCTAGGTCTCTGGAGCAGCTCCACAGAGGTTGTGATTATAACCTGAAATTCACAACTCTTTCAAGAGAGTTAACAGGCAGATTTTTTTTCCTTTCTAGTTTGTGCTGGGTAGTCAACAAGAAGGTGTTTAATTCAGTTGAGTCAGGAATGGCACATCAATGCTCTGATGGCTTTCTCTAGAAGTTCTTGTATTCCTGGACGGATAATTAAAATTCAAGATATTCTATGTGACCTTTTATGACAAATTGAAATTGAGAAGTCCTCCAGTGTGGGTAGAGATAAGCCAAGGAAATGAAAGGGATTGGTCCACAGGGGTGAGAACAGGAGAGGAGTGTGGAAATCATAACTTTTTGTGGCTACCTTTAATGCTGAGCCATAGTGACCATATTGGGGGTGGGCAGGAGGGACAGGATGTGCTTCTCCATTAGGAAAAGAAGAAGAAAATAACAAAGGAGTGAAATGCTGAGTGCTAAGCCATGTAAAGACCATCATCAGATTCTAAGCAAAGAAGCTCTCAATTAAGCATTTACAATGTGGGATCGGGAGAGGTCTCAATGATATGTGGAGACGTACCTAGTCCCTAGTTCAGTCAACTTGTCATATACTCATAGCCATGAGTAGTAGAATGAATAGTTATGAAAGTAAGTGGTCAAAAGCCTGAGAAGTCCTAGGGGAGTGAGGACAGATGGTTTTTCTCCAAGGCATTGTTTTTATATCTAAAACCCATTATTACCCATTATTTTACACTGCTCCACCCCAAATGTTTATAAAAATCCTCTACCCTTTGCTAGTTACTTAGGACATCAAGTTCTTTTTAAGGGTGGATTCATCTTCCCCTTTATCTCTAAGACCTTCACAGCAGAACTTTGCTTTAGGATGAACCATGTATCATTCTCTTTCTAAATCCTGGCTCCAAGATTACCCTCAGATTCATTTATTCATTCAAAACAATACTTATTGAGCCTCTACTATGTGGCAGACACTGTGCTAAGTAAATAAATGACAAAATCCCTCCCCTCTTGAAACTTACATAACTTCTAAGTGTGGTATGTCTGTAGAAGAGTGAGCTGAGGGCATGGCCCAGGGTTTGAATGGTGGCACCACTTGTTGCAGGGAGCAGTAGCCAGGGGCTTGGTATTGCTAAGGAGAAAAGGAATCCTGCCATTCTTTGGGGAGGACTGCTCCTTGCTCTTCCCTCTACATTTCCTTTGTTGTAGACGGTAAACAGAGAGGCAGAATGGCATAATGGTTAAGGACATAGGCTTTGGAGTCACACAGCCTGGGTCCAAATCTTGGCTTTGCTACTGAGTAATTATTTCATCTTGGTCTGGTTCCTTCTCCTTTGTGAGCCTCAATTTCCTTAGCTGTTACTGTAGTCACTCAGCAGCCCCAAGTGAAGACTGCTGATTGCAGCTAAGCTAACAGAAGAACATCTAAGTTAGCTGCTCACATACATCTTGAGTGCCTCATACATTGAGCATACAGTGACATCTACATATCAAGTGGATGTGTACAGAGGTATCTAAACCACATACTTACCAAGGTTTGAGTCTAAGTGAATTACTCCTATTTATAAACAGGTTTCCTAATGATATCCATCCACAATTCCTGACCAGATGGTATCTGCTTCCATCTTATTAGTTCCCTGTTGGAAAGGTGGCTTAGCTAATGCAATCAATTAAGTGTTTACCCGTGAGAGTTGTGTAGATTCTCTATTATTTCCCTTACCTTACGAATTTCTCCCTGTTGCACGGTTTTTATGACGTTAATCCATTCTTCCATATCTTTCCGGTTGGGTGCAGCCAGTGTAACTTTTCGTTGTGGTGTGATCACCTACACAAAATCTCACATTATTAGCTGGTTCCCACTCCAAAACTTTGCCCCCAAGCAAAGCCTTTGAACTCTCCAAGAAACTAGACAGGTCTACTAAGCACAACCCAAGCCACTTCTTAAATATAAGTCAGAAGCTCCCAGAGCCACTCACAGTTCCTTAGATAACCACCCCAACTAATAATAATGGTAATAGGAATAAACAACACCTTAATGGCACTATGTGCTGGGCACTGTTCTATTGTACTTTATGTATATTTTTTATTTCAATCTTCCTTACAACCCCTTGATCTGGGCATTATTATTTTTCCCACTTAATAGGATATTTTTCCATGGCAAAGGGAGTTAAATGACTTGCTCAGGGCCACCTAGCAGGTAAAAAGCTAAGCCAGAATTTGAACCCAGATTCTTTGGCTCCAGCACACATGCTCTTAAACACTAAGCCGTGCACCCATCTATTATTCAAATGAGGTTGCCTGAAAATCCTACTTGCTTACTGCTGCTCTATCTACTTGAAAATGGTGAAAGGGTATATTTTTCATCAGGGTGTGCCTCTTTCTGTTTGAGGGGAGAGTGAGAATGGAGTGGGGAAACTACAAATCCAGTTTCTTTCTTTCTTATGGTCAGGGACAACCTGAAGAGGATTTTACTATCATCTCTCTTAATCCTGCATGGTGCAAAAACCTTGCAGGAACAATGAGAAAGCCATGCTGAGGGTCTAGCAGAGGTAGACCATGATCAGGGCTTCATCTTCTCTCAGAGGGCAGGAGGGAGCATGGATAGCTGTAGCATCAGTCATTGCTTCAATGGCCCTACTTGCCTTCACTACCAGCGGCCCCCACCCCAAGCCCAAATCTTGGAGCTAGAGCTTACCACACCAACAAGCAATTTCTTTCTCCTTGTGCATGTGTCTGATAAATGGCAATAGGAACTAGTGGGAATTGTGACAATAGCTGCTCCTTTGGTCCAAACCCATTCTTGTGTGGGGCTGATGAATAGTGCCTCTGTGTTTTAATTAGGCTAAGGGGCAACCTAGCCCTTGGAATTTCTTTGTAGAATGGAGACCAAAAACATTATCTTGCATGCTCATCACCTAAAGGTTAAGATTTTTGGGACTGGGTCAACAGAACCCTCAGCTTTATCCTGGGTCAGTATGATGTAATGAGAGAGAAATGAGAGTAGGATCTTCCTCTTATATCCAACTGCTCTCTTTTCAAAGGAGAATAGACTGTGGACCAGTCATGGAATCAGGGTATTGGGCCCATAGCTCTTTAGTCTGCTAAGTACCACTCTCCACCTGCCTGAAGAGGAAACCTGGTCTCCATAACCCACCACTGAGGCTGAGAAAAAGCATTTCTGGGAGGAGGTGGGTAGGAGAATTCCTGGGCCAATGGACTTGCTATTTTTCAGTGAGCTTTCTATTCTGGATTTATGTGAATGACCAAAGCCTTATGACATTTCAGCAGTGACAAGCCCTTGAATACTTCCCTAGAAAATCCTCTGCTTTCTTTGAAGTACTCTCATCAGTAATCCCAGCATAGGATAGCTTTCAGTTTGGATTTAGGTTCTTATCTATTTCAGCAAAGGAGAGAATGTCATGTAGTTTGATTATCCTGATATATTCTACAACATATTGGCAGTCTCTTGAAAGCCTCCCAATGATACTCATTTAAATTATCTTCACCAGGAGGATTGATTTTTGTAATAGTCACTCCTCCCGCCCCAAAATCAGCTCAGCTTTATATCAGGCTGGTAATAGGGAACAGTGCTATCACTTTTTTTCCCATCAGTGGGCTGGTAGAAAATATTCACATGAATAATCTTTAGCATTCATTTGCAATGCTACTTTAAGTGGATTTCCATACGCACTTTGGGATCAAAGGAAACTTGGGAAATCTGAACTCTAAAGAGGCAACAGGTGGTTATGGCAACCCCTCCTCCCAGCTAGCTCCCACCCCTGCCCATTCAGTCATTCCTAATCTTACTTACGCAAAAACTGTGGCAAAGGTTTCTACAGCTGCTTTCTGCCAAGGCAACTTGAGACAGATCAATTGTTTCAAAGCGTGCAAACTGGAAAGGTATAAGAGGAAGAGGGAAAAGGAACTGTCTGGTTAATAAGGCAAAGAGACACTAAAAGGTAAACACACACACACACACACACACACACACACACACACACACACAGGCACACTATTAGGCATTTTTGGCAGTCATGATCCCATTATTTCTTTGGCTTGAGCTGGGATTTATTTAGCATCATGGTTTTTATTGATATATCATGGGACAAACAAAAAACAAACCAAACTAAACCAAAAACACAACTCTTCCCAAAACTTTTATGTGGATTTATAGGAAGGCTTAGGTAGTTCAGAATTTTTCAAAACTAAAGGTTTACGCTGGAGAAGATAATGGGATATGGTCTATCTAGGGGCCTAGTGGAGCGGGTAAGGGTTAGCCACCTTAATGCTTGCCAACATGTTGGCCCATCTCCCCACAAAACATTTCCTGGTACCCACCCATTAACCCAACTGACAAGAATATATATATATATTCTCTTACCGCAGGATGGTGTGCAAAGCAGAGCCTTTGTCCTCGAACCAGAAAATATCTGAGTTTCCACCTCTTGAAGGAGTTACAGTTCTTCAGCAGAGGTCCTTCCTTCAATATTTTCTGAAAGATAGCAGCATAGTGTTGAGTAATTAGATCTATTTGCAAGACCATATCACTTGTCCTCTCAGTTGAGAAGATCAGATATCTGGAAAGCTCTATCTCTGTCACATATCTGAGGAATAGCCCAAGGACCAGGCAAGAACACAAGGAAGTTAGTTCAATCAGAAATGGTATTGATTACCCTTGGATAACACATTCAGGATGATATAGGCTCTAAGTTTCTAAGGATACATGGCCCAAGAACCATGGAGGACATCTCCATTGGTGGTGGGAGGTGGGGAGGAGGGACGGAACACATAAATATAAGAACTACATTCCTAGGGAAGAACAAGTGGTCAGGAAAGAGGCTGAATTCAGTAAAGGCAGATTTTCTGGAAGTCTCCAGGTTGTAGGCCTGGACAGGGCCTTCCTCTCTGCTCTTTTAGAGTGTTCCTTTTAGAATATTAAGTTGGATCACATTCCTTCCCTGCTCACAAGCCTCCAATGGCTTCCCAACACTTTTAGAACCAAATCCCAAGTCTTTACCATGGCCTTCAAGGGATTCATGATCTGGTGAGAGCAAAAAGGGCACCAAAAAGGAACTACCATTTGATTACTTTCTTTACATATCTCATAGTCTGACCAACTGATTTTTCAGTTACTTGTCAGATAGACTGACTCTAACCAAGCATAGAGTCTACTTACCATTGTTACCATTGGGGAGGTTCTCAGATACATTTATAGAATACAAATCAATATGCAAGAGTACCATTTGGGAGAAGTACTCACACCCACCAAGCTGGAACCAAGCCCATGCTGAATGGACGAAGAGACAGACGTTAAGTCATTGGATCAAAGCTCTACCATGAATTCCATCCAACATCTAAATTAGAATTCACCATTTGGTGGTTGTGGAAGTGTTTTATTTGGCCCATCTGATGTTTTTCAGTTTTTAATTAGTTCATAATATTTAAAAGGCAGAAAATTTCAAATAAAAATCCAAGTTTCCGTTTTTTTAAAAAAAATCAGAAGAGCTGGTAACAGTGGACCTATCTTCTCACATGGCAACAATCTGCTGGAACAGAGTAGCAGCTGCTCCCTTCAGATGGGGCACCCGACTCCAGCAGGTATTTAAGTTTGGGACCCTGTCTGAACAATCTTTTGCTACTCCCATTCTCCCAAATATACACACATCTATTACACTATCTGTTCAATTCTTTAACCAGTAAGTTAGTACTAATGGACGGAACCTCTGTATGTCAATTGAAACGTCAGTTCATAGCATTCAAAGTTTACGTGAATTGTCTTGATAACTTATGGGAGTTTCAAGGTTATTGTACCACCCTCGATATGTTTACAAAAGAACGGTGCCAAGGAGTCAAGACAAGAAATCAATAAGATCTTGTGGGAAGGTTGAAGGTGGCATGGAGAGTGAGAAATTACATTTAAATTGTTGAAATTGAGTCATCAATGAGAAAACAACTCTTGTGTAAACACTGTGATTACATCACTCTTTCCTTTCTCTGGTCAGATAGCCTATGGAATACACTCTCAATGATGGTGTTTGGTTTTCTCTATCCAACCTTCTCACCTTTATGCCATATATTCTTCTACACTAACTCTTCATGAGACCTAGGCAGTCATATTTACCCCTTTCTGCTAAAGACTTAAGTTCAAAATTTTAAGTGCTCCAACTTTGTACAACTGAAGCCACACCCATTCTGTCCCCTTCCCAAGTTATTCTACTTTGTCAATTACTAAATGCTTCTATTGTTCTTATTTTATCATGTATAGTATCCCTTGTAATAGCCCATTTACAGTTTTTGGCTGAATATTTTACCCTTCCTTCCATTTTCAGTTTAAAACCTCCCTTAACTTCAACTATTTTTTCTTACCCCTGCTGCCATGCCTAGCTCTCTTCTCCTCCTGTTGCTTTCAGGGGTAGGATGATGGGGTGAGGTGGCAATGATGAAACAAGGAGGGGGATTTGTTTCTCCAGAAGATTCCCACAACCCTGGGCCTTCTGGTTCCTTCAGAAAATTCCCATACCCTGTTGATTTGACATACTAAAGTAAGTAGAATTCAGCCTCTTCTCCCCAGCTACTTCCTTCCATCAACCCGTAGTAATGAGCACTATTTAATTCCCCTTCCTAGTACTTAAGAAATGTTCCCTTTTCTTCCCTTACTTGTGCCCTGCTAATAAATAACATCCTGCTATCCATCTAAGGACACAGCAAACCAATTAATTAATTAGTTAATTAATCCATTAATCTGAGGACACAGCAAGTCATCAAAACCTTCAGTTCTCATTCCATGAACTCAGCATTTGTCACAGTCAAGAAAACAAAGACTTCATGGTGCATCTATAATTGGATAGAGTGCTTCATTTGTATTTTCTGAGCTTCTACTATTGACTCTACCTTTTACTAGGCCCTTCAGGGCAGCTAAAGAAGTTACAGGCATATTCCCTGTCACAAAGATATGGAGATATGGACAGTGGGAGGGAGAGGGAGGGACTGATAATCCATGTAGACAAACACGAAGTTATGTGAGCTCAGAGAACCATTTGAAAAAGCCCTGGGAGCTTCATGTTCATTGTGCTAAATGTTTACCTTCTGGTTCAAATGAGAATTTCCACTAAGATAGTGGCTATCCACTCACACATCCTGCCATTGGGTACACCAGCCAAATCACAATTATCTCCTCTCCGTTCCATGATATTAAACTGGTTGCTTTGAATGCACTAGCTTTAAGTGCAGGGCTGTCTACTCAATGCCCATAGAAGGCTAGCTGGTAACAGAAGAGTCAACAACCTAGCAGGGGAACTGGGGAGCCCAAGCCCAGCTGCTGCTAAGTTCTAGGTGATAGTGATTGAATGCTGACTGGTATTACCAGTTCATCCCATTTTTCAAGACAAGCTGGCAATCCAGGTGAAAATTTGTGTGAAGTTTTGGAATATGGAAATACTAGCTACTAATTAAATTAAAACAACAAAAAACTTGTGAGGGCCAAACAAAACATGGATGAGACCAAAATCTGCCCATAGGCAACCAATTTGCAATTTCTGAACTATAACTACTGTGAATTTCTCAAGATGACAAAGTGAGTGAGTGGTAGGTATTCCTGGCGATAGAAGAGGTTGCAGTATATGAGTTCAGAGTTTGTTTGCGAGGAGCCTGTATATGTGAGATATATATTACCAAGTTGGTAGCAGATAACTGTTTATTTATGTATTGGAGGGAGAAAGGTTAGAAGACCATATAAGAGTTTCTTAAGTTCTAAACACAGGCTCTATATTGTCAACTCTGAACTTCTACAAATATCCAAACCTGGGTTGGGAGAAGGTAAAGTTCCTGTAGTTTCTTTGCCTTTAAACTCTGTCCCCCTTTGGGAGATGTTTCTAAATAAACCATGGTTTACTTAAAAACCCAACAAGCATCCCCTGGAAGCCAGTTTAAACAAGCAGAAGCTAAAAATCACTCGATCAATATATTACCTCAAGTCAAGAAAATATGCATGCAAATGAACCTTTACCTGCCTAGGGTCACTAAGCTTAACAAGGACATGAGACAAAAATTGGAAGAGACAAACAAACAAACAAATACATCCTGTAAAGTGAGGCATTAGTAGAAGAGCCCTTGCCTATCCTGTAACAGGATTTTCACAGTGCTTTCCAGTTCCTGGTTTCTTGCAGATAACATTTCATTGACCCCTTGCCACAACCATGTGGAGTGTTACTTCCAATTTCTAGATCAGTAGTTCTCCTGTTTCTTTAAAGTGACTGTCCAAGAATAACTAGAAGAGTAAGGAGAATTCACATGTATACAGCACTTTGGAATGGATAAAGTGCTTTTACTTTTGTTATTGAATCTTCCCAGCACCCCTCTGAAGTAGGTAGTGAAAGGCATCTAACTCAGTTCTGTCCTATGAAAGACACCCTGAACTCCGGTTTCTTTAAGTGGTATATATATATATATATATATATATATATATATATATATATATATATATATATATATTTTTTTTTTTTTTTTCTGGCTGCTTTGGGTCTTCGTTGCTGCATGTGGGCTTTCTCTAGTTGCGGCGAGCGGGGGCTACTCTTCGTTGCGGGCTTCTCAGAGCGGTGGCTTCTCTTGTTGCGGAGCACGGGCTCTAGGCGCGTGGGCTTCAGTAGTTGCGGCGCACGGGCTCAGCAGTTGTGGCTCACGGGCTCTAGAGCTCAGGCTCAGTAGTTGTGGTGCACGGGCTTAGTTACTCCACGGCATGTGGAATCTTCCCAGACCAGGGCTCGAACCCGTGTCCCCTGCATTGGCAGGCGGATTCTTAACAACTGCACGACCAGGGAAGTCCCAGTGGCTTATATTTTTATTTCTAAGACATTATCAAGACATTTGACATTTTCCCTCTCAAGTAAGATTGTCAATGTTTGACATTTTTGAGATTTTGCAGCATCTTGGGGCTACAATATTTGTCAGAAGAATGCATCTCCAGTGTTATTATGGAAGGCAATGAAGAACAGGATTCTATACGGGATTTGTTTTTTGGTGGCCAAGTTTACAGGCACACAGCTAGTTCATAAAATGAGACACACCTGTAACCCTCTTGGTCCAAGCTGTCACATTCCTGTAGCAATATTTGTGATGCTGCAGATAGGAAGAAGTTAGGAAGGGTCATTGGATCCTTGTACATACTGAAATGCCATGTGACCCACTTAATGCTTCTTAAACCAGAACATATTGCAGGCAGTTCTATCTGATATTAAAATCCAAATAGCACTGACGTCTCTACTCTTAAACTCTCAAGGCTGGTTGTTTAGTAGTGGGAGTGAGTGTGGTGCTGAATTCAATCACCACAGACATCAATTGACTTCATTCAAATCCAAGAGCACGGGATTTATCGAGGCATAGTTAATTCAGGTCTTGAGTACAGCGTTCACACAAAATGTCTTTGCCTAACCTGTGGCAGCCCTTGCAGAGAAAGCAGTTTCTTTTTGCATCCTCTTTAATAAGCCAATCCCCCAATTCATCATTCCCAGAAACTCCTGCACTCTGGTACCAGTGATCTCTCTCCCCGATGCTCTGCAACTCAGCATGTACAAATTAATTGCCAACAGTGATGGTAAGCATTTCCCTTGCTCCATATTTATAAAATATATTCTATAAAATATCTCAACAGGGTCTATAAAGCAGTCCAATTGCCTATATATAATTAACACCTGCCTGCTGCTTAATTGGGAAAGGGCAAGTACAGCTGCTTCTATGACCTTTTCCTGTGCTCCTCTGAAATCCCCCAAAGCTTCTACTATCTGCTAGATCTGTTTTTCTGTGGCTCGGTGGGTTTTTGATGTATGAGGCTTTGGAGGATTCTCTTACCCTTTCCTAGCAAAAGAAGCCCCTATTACATAGCCAAATTGAATTCCACCCCCACCCAATCAAAAAGTAAGCAAGCATCATAACATACACCACTACCTGTTATTAGCTGGCTGCTCTGCTGTTTTACTTTCTCATGCGGCTCTTGGGAGGGAGGCTGGATCAAGTTGGGATGAGTAGGTTACCATTCCTCCAGTGAAAACCAGACTTCCACTATGAGCACAGCTAGAGAAGCCAGCTTTCTGTCTATGGCTCCAAACCCTGGAGTCCAAAACCTGGAACATGTATTCTCTTTGCTTTGGGGGCTGGGGTGATGGGAAGAAAGCCATTTCCTAACACAGGACTGCCAAAGTTGATTCAGAGAAACAATGTTTGATTTGGTTAAAATGCAACTACGGGTGCTTTAGGCTTTAAGAAAGTCCAGGCCCGCTGCTTTCCTGAAAGCTTTACATTCCCCAGGGTCCTGCTGACGTAGCTGGAGTCAGACAGACTGGCTCCAGGACTTACTAGCTGTGTGACCTTGGGCAAATCACTTAACCTCTCTGAGCCTCAATTTCCTTGTCTGTTAGATGAGAATACCTTGCAGAGCATGTGCCTGCTAGCCATTCTATAAGTGTGAGTCCCTTGTGGATTGTGGAGGCAAGCACTCCATTCATCCCACTACTGGGAGCTCCCCTCTCTGGCACTAGCAAGCCGGGCTGGCTAAAGGCTGAAGCAGAAGAATGAGGAATAGGGTGACCAACTGTCCCAGTTTTCCCAGGACTTTCAGTGCTAAAACCAGAAGAGTCATGGGCAAACTGAGACCTTTTGTCACCCTAGCACTCAGGTGCTAGGTCTTCCTGCTGCTCATGTCTGCAAGGACTATAGCTGCAAATCCCTCCCACTGCTTCCTGTGCTAAGGAAGAACTATAGAGCCTCAACCACATCCCTGCTCTCTATGAGTGAAATAAAAGACAGTTGAAAATGATGTTACATTTTTCTCTGAATATGTAAAAACTTTAACCAGTTCTTCCATATCATTCCAAAGATATTTTATACACATATATACACATATATTCTTTCTTCACGTAAATCATAACATTCTACGCATGATGTTTTGTCTCTTGCTTTCTACACTTAATATATCATGGAACCCTTTCAATATCTGTACATACTGAGCTACCTCATTTCTTTTTACAGTTGCATAGCATTCCGCTGTATGGATATAATATGATTTATTTAAACAGTTCCCTATTGATGGACAATGGTTTAAAATCTTATTCTATTACAAACAATACTGCAATGACTCTCTGTAAATACATGTCATTTTGCATTGGTGTGAGTACATTGATAAGATAAATATCAAGGGCTGGTAACTTTAAAACTAGTCCACTGGGACCATAAAGCCTAAAAACATATGTCTTCTCAAATCTCTCTCTTGTTTTTCTTTTTCTGTTATTGGAGTTTCCTAGGAATGGTAAGGACCGTTAATTGCTTGCGGATTGGGAAGGAGATGAGCAATTTGGACCCAGGCTGACAAAGTGCAGAAAGCAGTGACCTGGCTCTTGGTAATTGCCCTGGGACTAGCACCAGCCACAAAGTGGGAAGAGCTTGGCTGAGTCCTTCCAGACCTACACACAGGTTTGAACTGTGCAGCCTTGAACAAGCCATTTCACTGCTAGGAGAGGCTATAAGTAACTTGGCTCTGGGTGGGGATACAAGCTTTGGTCTATGTAGTTCAAAGTCTGTGCTCTTGCCACAAAACAGCCTTTTAACTTTCAGAGCTAACCTGACCTTAGCAATGAGTAATCTCCCTCCCCACCCTGTTAAAGATGATGAAAATAGGGCCCCAGAGGGGCTACACTTCAAGTCAAACAGCAAACTTGTGACAGAACCAGGACTGGGCTTCTGGCCACTCTGTTTCAGTGGTGTGGGGAATCTTCTCTGACCTCCTGCATGTGAGTGGAGGGGCCCTATAACCACAGCCATTGAGTTTGCTCTATATTGGCAGCACCTCCTGGAACAGGTGTATAGTTTTGAGGGGCTTCAGAGGAAGAGCATGGAAAGGGGTGCGAGGATACCAGCAGGAACATGGCTTGACTCCAAGACTGGGATCAAGAGGACAGACTGGGTCAGAGCTTTGGAAGTTTGAGAAGAGTGGCTTATGGGAAGCCTTCCTGCAAAAGATTGGTTTTGCTCTGCAAATGCAGGGAAGATGAAAGGTGTTGACTAGGGGGAGGAGGATTGTTTTTGAGCCTTGGGAGAACCAAAATCTCAGAAGCAGGAAATCCAGTTAAAGGAGTGGTATAAGTAGAAGCTTAGCAGAAGACCCCTGTTGCTACAGCTGCAGTTGCTGCTGCCTAGAAAAGGAAGTTCTGTGGTCACACAAAGTCCCTGAAGGAAAGATATCAGGGAATTTTGGACACTGGTCTTCAACTTAACCAAGGTCACAGAGGCCAGGACAGCAACTATCATATCTAGTGCCACTGAATTACAAGGAATGACAAAACATGCCTGCTTCCAACTGCTTTCTTCCCCATCCTTTCACCTGACCATCAGCAGCCAGAGATGGATAGGTTCTTTTAACATCCTGTGGATGTTTCTTCTCTCAGAGACACTCCCCCCATTGCTTTTAGCCCTTGGGTCCCACCACCAAGCCACATGCCTTCTTTATCCTAACCACCTTCTGTGAGACCAGTGGCTCCTGTTCAGACTCTGGCGATGTCCTCATAGAAGCAGCCAAGGCAGCATCTTCTCTAAGCTTCTCTTCAATTATCCCACTCCAGAGGAAGAGAGTCGTTCCTGGTTGACAAATGTCTGCTATTTGCTCTTGCTTTACATGCATTATCTCATTTAATGCCCACAGAAACAGTCCTGTTGGGGAGGTGGAGAAGTTGAGGGTTAGAGAGACTAAGTGATTAGTTCTAAGTCACAGTGAGTGGCAGAGCTGGGGTTTAAAGCCAGGTCTGTTTGAATCTACTACCTCTCCCCTCCAAATCCTAAGCATCTACAGGATGATGGTCATAATGATCTGGCTTGAGTGTCAGGTCCAACCTAAGGATCACTTCAGTCCACTTATTTCTTCCCCTAGGGGCCACTATTTCACCTAGGAGGAAAAGCCATGGCCAGTAATGTCTGCAGATTTCCCACTTGTTTAGCTGAGGGAGACCATGTACTACAAATGATTTCACAAAGGGGAGGAAAAAAACTCAGTTTTTTGGAGAGATGCCTGAAATGTCATAATCCCATATTTTGCGTATTTTGATACTTTGTGACAATATGCTGGACCATGTCTAGGAGCTCCTAAACGTGGGAACTTCAGCCTTTAGAGGTATTTTTAAATGTTTGCAACCTAAGGCCAAAATGAACCTTGCAAGTATGCAAATATGTAGTTCATTTGGCTACAACTCACTCAAAGAGCAAAGCAATGAAGACTCAATTGGTGCTTCCTGTGCTTTGGTCTTTAGAAATACCTCTTTCCAATCATGGCTTCAAGTGCCTCTAATAAAGTAGGCGTGGTGAGCCCATATCACATAACCACATGTTCTTAGGGAGTTGGGGACATTGCCTTATTGCCAAACTTGCCCCATGCAGATAGCCATCTGAAGATGCACACAGGATCTAAAACTACATTCGCTAACAGGTCCTCTGGAGATGAAGTGGTTAGATAATAAAGAGGGGATGTGTGACTTTTCATTTTAATTTTTTTCTCAGCCTTATGAACTGGTGTTGACAAGAATCATGAAGTTGGAAGACAGAAACTGATTCTAGAACCAGTTGGTTTGCTTGCTTATTGCTTGCTTCTTGCAGCAATAGTAGTCTAGGGAAGATGAAATTCAGTAATTCACTAGTGGTTGTGTGTTGGGGGGAATGGGCGACCTGTGTGCATGCAGTGTGTGTGTGTGCTTGCCCACTTTGCCCCATCAGTGGTAGGTGAGAGCAGGAGCAAGGTCTCAGGTAAGGACACCTCAGGGGTAGGAAGGGATTGGGGGCAGGGTGAGGGACAGACCCATGGGAGACTCCACCCAA
This sequence comes from Balaenoptera ricei, assembly GCF_028023285.1. Taxonomy (NCBI): domain Eukaryota; kingdom Metazoa; phylum Chordata; class Mammalia; order Artiodactyla; family Balaenopteridae; genus Balaenoptera; species Balaenoptera ricei. The sequence continues at coordinate 45,417,297 of NC_082660.1, forward strand.
TGCCTAAAGCTGTGGATAGCCTCGTGGCCTCTGAGCAGAGGACTGTCCCTGGCTGAACAAAATTGCCTCATGTGGAGGCAAGAGGGTATGAGGTATGGTAATTTGACAGCCCACAAAACCTGGAGGGAAAATGGAGGAAAAAGCTGTGATTGCAGGAGACACTAATCTGTCAAGGAAGAAACTATGTTGTGGGCCTTGGTTATAGAGAAATTACTGTCCAGGTAACAAAGTTGAAAAGCTGTGCCAGTTGGTAAAAGGAGACCACCAGGGATAAGCTTTCTGGAGTAGTAGTAGCAGTAGTAATAGTAGTAGTAATATGAATTACTAACAGTTGGTGAGTCTTCACTATGTGGGAAGCACTGTGTTAAACCATGTTACATGGGGTATCTCATTTGAGCCCAATAACAATTTGAAAAAGTAGGTGCCATAACAACCTTGACTTTATAGATTGAGAAACTGAGGCTTAGAGAGATTAGGTAACTTCCCTTAATAGGTTAATAAATGGCAGAGCTAAAATCTCTCTTGGATTTTACAGGACATGGAAGACCAGTTATTCCTTCACTGAAAGAAAAAAAGTAAGGTTTAAACCACTGGTCTTATTGCAAGATATACCCTATCCTATGTCAATTGACGGAAGGAGGCAGAATGGCGGGGGAGACTGGTGGTGTGAATCGCAGGTATTTGGTTCAGTTCTTTTTTTTTTAAACAACTTTATTGAAGTATAATTGCTTAACATTGTTGTGTTAGTTGCTGCTATATAACAAAGTGAGGCTAAACCCTTTCCCTTCCCCAGGGGTTGCTGCTAAGCCCTGGTTGGGCTTGCTCACTCATCCACACCAAAGGATCTAATTTCGCTGGGCCCTGGGGTTTCACAGGAACAATTGCCTTCAACAATAGCCAGAAAACAAGTTCCACCAGTCTGGGCATTTGCAAGTGAATACAGCTGTCTGGTGGGGGGCACAGGGCCCAGGAAATGAGCTCTGTTGTGATTCTGGAGCAGAACTAGAAAAGTGAGCAGCTATGTGGCTGACAGGATCTTGGTGCTCCAGCCGGGTGTCAGGCCTGTGCCACTGAGGTGGGAGAGCCAAGTTGAGGACATTGGTCCACAAGAGACCTCCCAGATCCATGTAATATCAAATGGCAAAAGCTCTCCCAGAGATCTCTATCACAGCGCTAAGACTCAGCTCCACTCAGCAACCAGCATGCTACAGTGCTGGACACCCTATGCCAAACAACTAGCAAGACAGGAACACAACCGCACCCATTAGCAGAGAGGCTGCCTAAAATCATAATAAGGTCACAGACACCCCAAAACACACCACCAGACGCAGTTCTGCCCACCAGAAAGACAAGATCTAGCCTAATCCACCAGATGAACACAGGCACTAGTCCCCTCCACCAGGAAGCCTACACGACCCACTGAACCAACCTTAGCCACTGGGGGAAGACGCCAAAAACAACTGGAACTACAAACCTGCAGCCTGCGAAAAGGAGACCCCAAACACAGTAAGTTAAGCAAAATGAGAAGACAGAGAAACACACAGCAGATTAAGGAGTAAGGTAAAAACCCACCAGACCAAACAAATGAAGAGGAAATAGGCAGTCTACCTGAAAAAGAATTCAGAGTAATGATAATAAAGATGATCCAAAATCTTGGAAATAGAATGGAGAAAATACAAGAAACATTTAACAAGGACCTAGAATAACTAAATAGCAAAGAAACAATGATGAACAACACAATAAATGAAATTAAAAATTGTCTAGAAGGAATGAATGGCAGAATAACTGAGGCAGAAGAACGGATAAGTGACCTGAAAGATAAAATAGTGGAAATAACTAATGCAGAGCAGAATAAAGAAAAAAGAATGAAAAGACTTGAGGACAGTCTTAGACACCTCTGGGACAACATTAAATGCACCAACATTCGAATTATAAGGGTCCCAGAAAAAGAAGAGAAAAAGAAAGGGACTGAGAAAATATTTGCAGAGATTATAGTAGAAAACTTCCCTAATATGGGAAAGGAAACAGTCAATCAAGTCCAGGAAGCACAGAGAGTCCCATACAGGATAAATCCAAGGAGAAACACATCAAGACACATATTAATCAAACTAGCAAAAATTAACTACAAAGAAAAAAATATTAAAAGCAGCAAGGGAAAAGCAACAAATAGCATACAAGGGAATCCCCATAAGGTTAACAGCTGATCTTTCAGCAGAAACTCTGCAAACCAGAAGGGAATGGCAAGACGTATTTAAAGTGATGAAAGGGAAAAACCTACAACCAAGATTACTCTACCCAGCAAGGATCTCATTCAGATTCGATGGAGAAATTAAAAGCTTTACAGACAAGCAAAAGCTGAGAGAGTTGAGCACCACCAAACCAGCTTTACAACAAATGCTAAAGGAGCTCCTCTAGGCAGGAAACACAAGAGAAGGAAAAGACCTACAATAACTAACCCAAAACAATTAAGAAAATGGTAATAGGAACATACATATTGATAACTACCTTAAATGTAAATGGATTAAATGCTCCCACCAAAAGACATAGACTGGATTAATGGATACAAAAACAAGACCCATATATATGCTGTCTACAAGAGACCCACTTCAGACCTAGGGATAGATACAGACTGAAAGTGAGGGGATGGAAAAAGATATTCCATGCAAATGGAAATTAAAAGAAAGCTGGAGTAGCAATTCTCACATCAGACTGGATAGACTTTGAAATAAAGACTATTACAAGAGACAAAGAAGGACACTACATAATGATCAAGGGATCAATCTAAGAAGAAGATATAACAATTGTAAATATTTATGCACCCAAATAGGAGCACCTCAATACATAAGGCAAATGCTCACAGCCATAAAAGGGGAAACTGACAGTAACAGAATCATAGTAGGGGCATTTAACACCCCACTTTCACCAATGGACAGATCATCCAAAATGAAAATAAATAAGGAAACACAAGCTTTAAATGATACATTAAACAAGATGGACCTAATTGATATTTATAGGACATTCCATGCAAAAACAACAGAATACACTTTCTTCTCAAGTGCTCAGGGAACATTCTCCAGCATAGATCATATCTTGGGTCACAAATCAAGTCTTGGTAAATTTAACAAAATTGAAATCATACCAAGTATCTTTTCCGACCACAATGCTATGAGATTAGATATCAATTACAGGGAAAAATCTGTAAAAAATACAAACACATGGAGGCTAAACAATACACTACTTAATAACCAAGAGATCACTGAAGAAATCAAAGAGGAAATAAAAAAACACCCAGAAAGAAATGACAATGAAAACACAACGACCCAAAACCTATGGGATGCAGCAAAAGCAGTTCTAAGAGGGAAGGTTATAGCAATACAATCCTACCTCAAGAAACAAAAAACATCTCAAATAAACAACCTAACCTTACACCTAAAGCAATTAGAGAAAGAAGAACAAAATACCCCCAAAGTTAGCAGAAGGAAAGAAATCATAAAGATCAGATCAGAAATAAATGAGAAAGAAATGAAGGAAACGATAGCAAAGATCAATGAAAGTAAAAGCTGGTTCTTTGAGAAGATAAACAAAATTGATAAACCATTAGCCAGACTCATCAAGAAAAAAAGGGAGAAGACTCAAATCAATAGAATTAGAAATGAAAAAGGAGAAGTAACAACTGACACTGCAGAAATACAAAGGATCATGAGAGATTACTAGAAGCAAGTCTATGCCAATAAAATGGACAATCTGGAAGAAATGGACAAATTCTTCGAAAAGCAGAACCTTCCGAGACTGAACCAGGAAGAAATAGAAAATATAAACAGACCAATCACAAGCACAGAAATTGAAACTGTGATTAAAATCTTCCAACAAACAGAAGCCCATGACCAGACGGCTTCACAGGCGAATTCTATCAAACATTTAGAGAAGACCGAACACCTATCCTTCTCAAACTCTTCCAAAATAAAGCAGAGGGAGGAACACTCCCAAACTCATTCTACGAGGCCACCATTACCCCGATACCAAAACCAGAAAAAGATGTCACAAAAAAGAAAACTACAGGCCAGTATCGCTGATGAATATAGATGCAAAAATCCTCAACCAAATACTAGCAAACAGAATCAAACAGCACATTAATAGGATCATACACCATGATCAAGTGGGGCTTATCCCAGGAATGCAAGGATTCTTCAATACACACAAATCAATCAATGTGATATACCATATTAACAAATTGAAGGAGAAAAACCATATGATCATCTCAATAGATGCAGAAGAAGCTTTCGACATAATTCAACACCCATTTATGATAAAAACCCTCCAAAAATAGGCATAGAGGGAACTTAGCTCAACATGATAAAGGCCATATATGACAAACCCACAGCCAACATCGTTTTCAATGGTGAAAAATTGAAAGCATTTCCTCTAAGATCAGGAAAAAGAAAAGGTTGTCCACTCTCACCACTATTATTCAACATAGTTTTGGAAGTTTTAGCCACAGCAATCAGAAAAGAAAAAGAAATAAAAGGAATCCAAATTGGAAAAGAAGAAGTAAAGCTGTCACTGTTTGCAGATGACATGATACTATACATAGAGAATCCTAAAGATGCTACCAGAAAACTACTAGAGCTAATCAATGAATTTGGTAAAGTAGCAGGATACAAAATTAATGCCCAGAAATCTCTTGCATTCCTATACACTAAATATGAAAAATCTGAAAGAGAAATTAAGGGAACACTTCCATTTACCATTGCAACAAAAAGAATAAAATACCTAGGAATAAACCTACCTAAGGAGACAAAAGACCTGTATGCAGAAAATTATAGGACACTGATGAAATAAATTAAAGATGATACAAATAGATGGAGAGATATACCATGTTCTTGGATTGGAAGAATCAACATTGTGAAAATGACTATACTCCCCAAAGCAACCTACAGATTCAGTGCAATCCCTATCAAAGTACCAATGGCATTTTTCACAGAACTAGAACAAAAAATTTCACAATTTGTATGGAAACACAAAAGACCCTGACAAGCCAATGCCATCTTGAGAAAGAAAAACTTAGCTGGAGGAATCAGGTTCCCTGACCTCAGACTATAGTACCAAATGACAGTAATCAAGATAGTATGGTACTGGCACAGAAACAGAAATATAGATTAGTGGAACAGGATAGAAAGCCCAGGGATAAACCCAGGCACACATGGTCATCTTATTTTTGATAAAGCAGGCAAGAATAGACAATGGAGAAAAGACAGCCTCTTCAATAAGTGGTGCTGGGAAAGCTGGACAGCTACATGGAAAAGAATGAAATGAGAACACTCTCCAACACCATACACAAAAATAAACACCATAGTCAAAATGGATTAAAGACCTAAATGTAAGGCCAGACACTATAAAACTCGTAGAGGAAAACATAGGCAGAGCACTGTATGACATACATCACAGCAAGATCCTTTTTGACTCACCTCCTAGAGAAATGGAAATAAAAACAAAAATAAACACATGGGACCTAATGAAACTTAAAAACTTTTGCACAGCAAAGGAAAACATAAACAAGATGAAAAGACAACCCTCAGAATGGGAGAAAATATTTGCAAATGAAGCAACTGACAAAGGATTAATCTCCAAAATTTACAAGCAGCTTATGCAGCTCAATATAAAAAAAACAAACAACCCAATCCAAAAATGGGCAGAAGACCTAAATAGACATTTCTCCAAAGAAGATAACAGATTGCCAACAAACACATGAAAGGATGCTCAACATCACTTATCATTAGAGAAATGCAAATCAAAACTACAATGAGGTATCACCTCACACCGTTTAGAATGGTCACCATCAAAAAATGTACAAACAATAAATGCTGGAGAGGATGTGGAGAAAAATCCTCTTGCACTGTTGGTGGGAATGTAAATTGATACAGCCACTATGGAGAACAGTATGGAGGTTCCTTTAAAAACTAAAAATAGAACTACCATACGATCCAGCAATCCCACTACTGGGCATATACCCTGAGAAAACCATAATTCAAAAAGAGTCATGTACCACAATGTTCATTGCAGCTCTATTTACAGTAGCCGGGACATGGAAGCAACCTAACTGTCCATTGACAGATGAGTGGATAAAGAAGATGTGGCACATGTATACAATGGAATATTACTTAGCCATAAAAAGAAATGAAATTGAGTTATTTGTAATGAGGTGGATGGACCTAGAGACTGTCATACAGAGTGAAGTATGTCAGAAAGAGAAAAATAAATACCGTTTGTGAACACATATATATGGAATCTAAAAAAAGAAATTGTTCTGAAGAACCTAGGGGCAGGACAGAAATAAATTCGCAGAGGTAGAGAATGGACTTGAGGACACAGGGAGGGGGAAGGGCAAGCTGGGACGAAGTGAGAGAGTGGCATGGACATATATACACTACCAAATATAAAATAGATAGCTAGTGGCAAGCAGCCACATAGCACAGGGAGATCAGCTTGGTGCTTTGTGACCACCTAGAGGGGTGGGATAGGGAGGGTGGAAGGGAGATGCAAGAGGGAGGAGATATGGGGATATATGTATATGTATGGCTCATTCACTTTGTTATAAAGCAGAAACTAAGACACCACTGTAAAGCAATTATACTCCAATAAAGATGTTTAAAAAAAAAGTAATTTGTGAACCCAGAGGTGTTTTTATCTTGTCAGATTAACAATATGTTAAATAAAATAAGATTAAAAAAAAAAGTGAATCAGCTATACGACTCTTTTCCAGATAAGAACACTGTGACTCAGGGAAGTGGAGTGACTTGCCCAAGGTCACCATGTTGTAAACTGGCTCTGGCACAAGGCTCTTTTCACTGTATCTCTATATTTTATGTTTTCTGTGTTGTTTGATATCATTTTAATTAGTAGTCTGTATTTTCAAAGCCGAATTTTGCCTTCTCATCCCTTTTCTGCCATCCAGCATTATAAATATCTGCCTTAACTGTTGGTAAAGAAGTATAGGCATAGTCAAGTGTGCCATTTTTAGGCATACTCATGGTATGGGCCCTAAGGGAAGCTCTTCTCTGACCTGGATGATTCTTAGTAGCAATAATGAAAAATTAACTTGGCCATGCATCTACTGCAGAAAAGCATTCTACTAGGATCTTACTAGGAAAGACTGAGAACACTGCTGTTACTGTTCCCCTCCCTTCCCAGGGGCCATTTCCCATGGCTTGTTCAGATGCTTTACCCTAAGACCTACTGCTACGCTTTTCATAGTTTTAGACCTTCATTTATTTCCCTGTTGAAACACCATTCAGACCTGCATCCTTCTCTAAATTCTCCCTGCAGGCAAACACCTGGTAGAACAACACCACCCTCTCTAGCCAGGCTATGTTTAGGGGATTAAGACTGTTCAACTCCTAAATGGCTACTAACTACAGCAATCAAATTCTAACACCCACTGGCCAAGGCTTACAGCAAAGCTGACTGTTATCATCTGGATTTTGTGCTGCTCAACTCTTGATAGCTTACCCAGAAGGGGCCACCAAAAAGTACAAATGCACTAAGGGAGAGGGAAAGAGAGAGAGGAAGAAAGAGATCAGCAGTATTCTAAGTCAAGCTGACAGGCCTGGAAAGGGGGAAGAGAGGAGGAGTAGAAAAGAAATAAGACTAGGATGAGCATGGAGGGGTGGCTGGGGGTGGCTGAAAACACTCACAGACTTACAAGAGGTTCATTTCCCCACCAGTGATGCATAGGACTCTCACTCATCCTGGAACCATCTCTCAACCACCACTTCATTGGCTCTGAGACTGTGCCCTAACCAATGTGTGCAACTCCCTATTTTAAGTTTGCTGGGGAGAAGGCAGTGCTGACTAAAACGGGAAGAGAAGGATTATCAACTGAGATCCGGGGAACAGCTAGACCTGTAGGCAAAATTGTCCTCTTGTAGGGGGAGGGGACTGTCCTTTCATTGGAAACAGGGCCTAAAAACTAGGATTGCTTAAGAAAGGGAAAGAGTAGATGAGATGGCAGGGGAGAGTCAGTGTTAAACAGTCTCACTAATAGCAATATACATACACCAAAATTGATGCAGAGAAATATGGAGACACAGCTGACCCCTTTTGCCCCTCATAATATGATTAACAAGTAATGTACTCACAGACATAAGTCTGAAACCCACACCTTTTCTGAAATGTCCACTATGGTTAGGTATCCTGCTAAGCAAGTTGTATCCATTAGTGCTAATACTCACAATACTGCAAGGTAAGTATTATTAGCCTCATATTACAGATGAAGCACTGCAGCTCAGAATGGTCAACCAAGTTTTCCAAGGTCACACACAGTTACAAAGGAGGATGACTTTGAACCCAGGTCTGTCTGATTCTAAAGCCTACACGCATTTCTATTCATTATATTGTACACCTAGCCTCTCTCTCTTGGAAAGTGAGGATTGATTTGGGGTGAGAGAGATGGTGGATAGTTGGCAAAACCACAGGAGATCTGAATGATCCAACTTGTGAGTTTTCACAGAAATATTTGTACGTGGGTGCAGTATAGGCAGCGATATGGCACCAGGAGAAGACAGTGTATTAATGGACTATGAATTGCATACAGTTTGGGCAGCTCCAGTAAACTGCTATGTAAGCAAGTCATGCCCCTTCCCCAAGCTGCCATCTCCTAACTAAGAGCTGCGGATAAATATGCTAAAATTTGGCACTTGCTTCATCAAGGGAAGACAAAGACATAACAGAACAAAACTGCGAATGTCGCTCAGGTCTATTGCCATAAAGGAACCTCCTACCAAATTAAACATGGCAGCAAAGGATAGGGCCTGGGCCCAGGAATATAAATTATTTCAAAACTGAGGAGGGGGGGATGGGGCAAGATGGCGGAAGAGTAAGACGCGGAGATCACCTTCCTTCCCACAGATACAGTAGAAATACATCTACACGTGGAACTGCTCCTACAGAACACCCACTGAATGCTGGCAGAAGACGTCAGACCTCCCAAAAGGCAAGAAAATCCCCACGTACTTGGGTAGGGCAAAAGAAAAAAGAAATAACAGAGACAAAAGAATAGGGATGGGACCTGCACCAGTGGGAGGGAGCTGTGAAGGAGGAAAGGTTTCCACACACTAGGAAGCCCCTTCGTGGGCGGAGACTGCGGGTGGCAGAGGGGGGAGCTTCGGATCCACGGAGGAGAGCACAGCCACAGGGGTGCGGAGGGCAAAGCGGAGAGATTCCCGCACGGAGGATCGGTGCTGACCAGCACTCACCAGCCGGAGAGGCTTGTCTGCTCACCCGCCGGGGCGGGCGGGGGCTGGGAGCTGAGGCTCAGGCTTCAGTACTAGCCGGGAGGGAGTCCGGGAAAAAGTCTGCAGCTGCCGAAGAGGCAAGAGACTTTTTCTAGCCTCTTTGTTTCATGGCACGCAAGGAGAGGGGATTCAGAGCGCCGCCTAAACGAACTCCAGAGACGGGCGCGAGCCGCGGCTATCAGCGCGGACCCCAGAGACAAGCGCGAGCCGCGGTTATCAGCGCGGACCCCAGAGACGGGCATGAGACGCTAAGGCTGCTGCTGCCGCCACCAAGAAGCCTCTGTGCGAGTACAGGTCACTCTCCACACCGCACCTCCCGGGAGCCTGTGCAGCCCGCCACAGCCAGGCTCCCGTGATCCAGGGACAACTTCTCTGGGAGAACACACAGCGCGCATCAGCCTGCTGCAAAGTCACGCTGGCCGCTGCTGCCGCAGGCTCGCCCCGCATCCGTACCCCTCCCTCCCCCCGGCCTGAGTGAGCCAGAGCCCCCAAAGCAGCTGCTCCTTTAACCCCGTTCTGTCTGGGCGGGGAACAGACGCCCTCAGGCGACCTACATGCAGAGGCGGGTCCAAATCCAAAGCTGAACCCCGGGAAATGTACAAACAAAGAAGAGAAAGGGAAATCTCTCCCAGCAGCCTCAGAAGCAGCGGATTAAAGCTCCACAAACAACTTGATGTGCCCTGCATCTGTGGAATAACTGAATAGAAAACGAATCATCCCAAATTCAGGAGGTGGACTATGGGACCAGGATATATTAATTTTTCCCCTTTTCCTTTTTTCGTGAGTGTACATGTGTATGCTTCTGGGTGAGATTTTGTCTGTATAGGTTTGCTTTCACCATTAGTCCTAGGTTTAGGTCCGTCTGGTTTTTTTGTTTTGTTTTTTGTTTTGTTTTGTTTTTTTTTACTTAAAAAAATTTTTTTCCTAATAAATGTTTTCTTAATAATTTTTTCCTTATTTTCTATTTTTAAAAATTTAAAAAAAATTTTTAATAAGTTTTTTTGTATTTTTTATTTTAAAAAATTAAAAAATTTTTTTCTTAATAATTTTTTTCTTATTTTTTATTATAAAAAATTAATAAATCTATTTTTAAAAATAAAAAAAATTTTCTTAATAAATTTATTCTTAATAATTTTTCTCTTATTTTTTATTATAATAGCTTTATTTTACTTTATTTTATCTTCTTTCTTTCTATTTTTTCTCCCTTTTATTCTGAGCCGTGTGGACGAAAGGCTCTTGGTGCTCCAGCCAGGCATCAGGGGGGTGCCTCTGAGGTGGGAGAGCCAACTTCAGGACAGTGGTCCACAAGAGACCTCCCAGCTCCACGTAATACCAAACGGCGAAAATCTCTCAGAGATCTCCATCTCAACATCAAGACCCAGCTTCACTCAACGACCAGCAAGCTACAGTGCTGGACACCCTATGCCAAACAACTAGCAAGACAGGAACACAGCCCCATCCATTAGCAGAGAGGCTGCCTAAAACCATAATAAGGCCACAGACACCCCAAAACACACCACCAGACGTGGACGTGCCCACCAGAAAGACAAGATCCAGCCTCATCCACCAGAACACAGGCACTATTCCCCTCCACCAGGAAGCCTACACAACCCACTGAACCAACCTTAGCCACTGGGGACAGATACCAAAAACAATGGGAACTACGAACCTGCAGCCTGTGAAAAGGAGACCCCAAACACAGTAAGATAAGCAAAATGAGAAGACAAAAAAACACACAGCACGTGAAGGAGCAGGGTCAAAACACACCACACCTAACAAATGAAGAGGAAATAGGCAGTCTACCTGAAAAAGAATTCAGAATAATGATAGTAAAGATGATCCAAAATCTTGGAAATAGAATAGACAAAATGCAAGAAACATTTAACAAGGATGTAGAAGAACTAAAGAGGAACCAAGCAACGATGAAAAACACAATAAATGAAATTAAAAATACTCTAGACGGGATCAATAGCAGAATAACTGAGGCAGAAGAACGGATAAGTGACCTGGAAGATAAAATAGTGGAAATAACTACTGCAGAGCAGAATAAAGAAAAATGAATGAAAAGAACTGAGGACAGTCTCAGAGACCTCTGGGACAACAATAAACGCACCAACATTCGAATTATAGGGGTCCCAGAAGAAGAAGAGAAAAAGAAAGGGACTGATAAAATATTTGAAGAGGTTATAGTTGAAAACTTCCCTAATATGGGAAAGGAAATAGTTAATCAAGTCCTGGAAGCACAGAGTGCCATACAGGATAAATCCAAGGAGAAACACGCCAAGACACATATTAATCAAACTATCAAAAATTAAACATAAAGAAAACATATTAAAAGCAGCAAGGGAAAAACAACAAATAACACACAAGGGAATCCCCATAAGGTTAACAGCTGATCTTTCAGCAGAAACTCTGCAAGCCAGAAGGGAGTGGCATGATATACTTAAAGTGACGAAGGAGAAAAACCTACAACCAAGGTTACTCTACCCAGCAAGGATCTCATTCAGATTTGATCGAGAAATTAAAACCTTTACAGACAAGCAAAAGCTGAGAGACTTCAGCACCACCAAACCAGCTTTACAACAAATGCTAAAGGAACTTCTCTAGGCAAGAAACACAAGAGAAGGAAAACACCTACAATAACAAAACCAAAATATTTAAGAAAATGGGAATACGAACATACATATCAATAATTACCTTAAATGTAAATGGATTAAATGCTCCCACCAAAAGACACAGACTGGCTGAATGGATACAAAAACAAGGCCCATATATATGCTGTCTACAAGAGGCCCACTTCAGACCTAGAGACACATACAGACTGAAAGTGAGGGGACGGAAAAAGATATTCCATGCAAATGGAAATCAAAAGAAAGCTGACGTAGTAATTCTCATATCAGACAAAATAGACTTTAAAATAAAGACTATTACAAGAGACAAAGAAGGAAACTATATAATGATCAAGGGATCGATCCAAGAAGAAGGTATAACAATTGTAAATATTTATGCACCCAACATAGGAGCACCTCAATACATAAGGCAAATACTAACAGCCATAAAAGGGGAAATCGACAGTAACACAGTCATAGTAGGGGACTTTAACACCCCACTTTCACCAATGGACAGATCATCCAAACTGAAAATAAATAAGGAAACACAAGCTTTAAATGATACATTAAACAAGATGGACTTAATTGATATTTATAGGACATTCCACCCAAAAACAACAGAATACACATTTTTCTCAAGTGCTCATGGAACATTCTCCAGGATAGATCATATCTTGGGTCACAAATCAAGCCTTGGTAAATTTAAGAAAATTGAAATCGTATCAAGTATCTTTTCCGACCACAACGCTATGAGACTAGATATCAATTACAGGAAAAGATCTGTTAAAAATACAAACACATGGAGGCTACACAATACACTACTTAATAACGAAGTGATCACTGAAGAAATCAAAGGGGAAATCAAAAAATACCTAGAAACAAATGATAATGGAGACATGACGAACCAAAACCTATGGGATGCAACAAAAGCAGTTCTAAGAGGGAAGTTTATAGCAATACAAGCCTACCTCAAGAAACAGGAAACATCTCGAATAAACAACCTAAACTTGCACCTAAAGCAATTAGAGAAAGAAGAACAAAAAAACCCCAAAGCTAGCAGACGGAAAGAAATCATAAAGACCAGATCAGAAATAAATGAAAAAGAAACGAAGGAGACAATAGCGAAGATCAATGAAAGTAAAAGCTGGTTCTTTGAGAAGATAAACAAAATTGATAAACCATTAGCCAGACACATCAAGAGAAAAAGGGAGAAGACTCAAATCAATAGAATTAGAAATGAAAAAGGAGAAGTAACCACTGACACTGCAGAAATACAAACGATCATGAGAGATTACTACAAGCAACTCTATGCCAATAAAATGGACAACCTGGAAGAAATGGACAGTTTCTTAGAAATGCACAACCTGCCGAGACTGAACCAGGAAGAAATAGAAAATATGAACAGACCAATCACAAGCACTGAAATTGAAACTGTGATTAAAAATCTTCCAACAAACAAAAGCCCAGGACCAGATGGCTTCACAGGCAAATTCTATCAAACATTTAGAGAAGAGATAACACCTATCCTTCGAAAACTCTTCCAAAATATAGCAGAAGGAAGAACACTCCCAAACTCACTCTATGAGGCTACAATCACCCTGATACCAAAACCAGACAAAGATGTCACAAAGAAAGAAAACTACAGGCCAATATCACGGATGAACACAGATGCAAAAATCCTCAACAAAATACTAGCAAACAGAATCCAACAGCACATTAAAAGGATCATACACCATGATCAAGTGGGGTTTATTCAAGGAATGCAAGGATTCTTCAATATACGCAAATCAATCAACGTGATACATCATATTAACAAATTGAAGGAGAAAAACCATATGATCATCTCAATAGATGCAGGAAAAGCTTTCGACAAAATTCAACACCCACTTATGATAAAAGCCCTGCAGAAAGTAGGCATAAAGGGAACTTTCCTCAACATAATAAACCCCATATATGACAAACCCACAGCCAACATCGTCCTCAATGGTGAAAAACAGAAACCATTTCCACTAAGATCAGGAACAAGACAAGGTTGCCCACTCTCACCACTATTATTCAACATAGTTTTGGAAGTGTTAGCCACAGCAGTCAGAAAAGAAATAGAAATAAAAGGAATCCAAATTGGAAAAGAAGAAGTAAAGCTGTCACTGTTTGCAGATGACATGATACTATACATAGAGAATCCTAAAGATGCTACCAGAAAACTGCTAGAGCTAATCAATGAATTTGGTAAAGTAGCAGGCTACAAATTTAATGCACAGAAATCTCTTGCATGCATTCCTATATACTAATGATGAAAAATCTGAAAGTGAAATTAAGAAAACACTCCCGTTTACTACTGCAACAAAAAGAATAAAATATGTAGGAATAAACCTACCTAAGGAGACAAAAGACCTGTATGCAGAAAATTATAGGACACTGATGAAATAAATTAAAGATGATACAAATAGATGGAGAGATATACCATGTTCTTGGATTGGAAGAATCAACATTGTGAAAATGACTCTACTACCTAAAGCAATCTACAGATTCAATGTAATCCCTATCAAACTACCAGTGGCCTTTTTCACAGAACTATAACAAAATATTTCACAATTTGTATGGAAACACAAAAGACCCCGAATAGCCAAAGCAACCTTGAGAACGAAAAATGGAGCTAGAGGAATCAGGCTCCCTGACTTCAGACTATATTACAAAGCTACAGTAATCAAGACAGTTTGGTACTGGCACAAAAACAGAAATATAGATCCATGGAACAGGATAGAAAGCCCAGAGATAAACCCACGCACATATGGTCACCTTATCTCTGATAAAGGAGGCAAGCATATACAGTGGAGAAAAGACAGCGTCTTCAATAAGTGGTACTGGGAAAATTGGACAAGTACATGTAAAAGTGTGAAATTAGAACACTCCCTGACACCATACACAAAAATAAACTCAAAACGGATTAAAGACCTAAGTGTAAGGCCAGACACTATCAAACTCTTAGAGGAAAACATAGGCAGAACACTCTATGACATAAATCACAGCAAGATCCTTTTTGACCCAGCTCCTAGAGAAATGGAAATAAAAACACAAATAAACAAATGGGACCTAATGAAACTTAAAAGCTTTTGTACAGCAAAGGAAACCATAAACAAGATGAAAAGGCAACCCTCAGAATGGGAGAAAATATTTGCAAATGAAGCAACTGACAGAGGATTAATCTCCAAATTTTACAAGTAGCTTATGCAGCTTGATATCAAAAAAACAAAAAACCCAATGCAAAAATGGGCAGAAGACCTAAATAGACATTTCTCCAAAGAAGATATACAGATTGCCAACAGACACATGAAAGAATGCTCAACATCATTAATCATTAGAGAACTGCAAATCAAAACTACAATGAGGTATCATCTCACACCATTTAGAATGGCCATCATCAAAAAATCTAGAAACAATAAATGCTGGAGAGGGTGTGGAGGAAAGGGAACCCTCTTGCACTGTTGGTGGGAATGTAAATGGATACAGCCACTATGGAGAACAGTATGGAGATTCCTTAAAAAACTAAAAATAGAACTACCTTACGACCCAGCAATCCCATTTCTGGGCATATACCCTGAGAAAACCATAATTCAAAAAGAGTCATGTACCAAAATGTCATTGCAGCTCTATTTACAATAGCCAGGCCATGGAAGCAACCTAAGTGTCCATCATCAGATGAATGGATAAAGAAGATGTGGCACATATATTCAATGGAATATTACTCAGCCATAAAAAAGAAATGAAATGGAGGTATTTGTAATGAGGTGGATGGAGTTAGAGTCTGTCATACAGAGTGAAGTAAGTCAGAAAGAGAAAAACAAATACAGTATGCTAACACATATATATGGAATCTAAGGAAAAAAAAAAAAAGACCATGAAGAACCTAGTGGCAAGATGGAAGTAAAGACACAGACCTACTAGAGAATGGACTTGAGGATATGGGAAGGGGGAGGGGTGAGATGTGACAGGGTGAGAGAGTGTCATGGACATATATACACTACCAAATGTAAAATAGATAGCTAGTGGCAAGCAGCCGCATAGCACAGGGAGATCAGCTCAGTGCTTTGTGACCACCTAGAGGGGTGGGATAGGGAGGGTGGGAGGGAGGGAGATGCAAGAGGGAAGAGGTATGGGAACATATGTATATGTATAACTGATTCACTTTGTTATAAAGCAGAAACTAACACACCATTGTAAAGCAATTATACTTCAATAAAGATGTTTAAAAAACGAACAAACAAACAAACAAAAAAACCGAGGAGGTCAGGAAGGCAAACCTCAGTATAAAGGTTTCTTGGTAAATCACAAAATATGTCATAGCCGAGTTATGTCCAATAGGCAAAGTGCCCAGAGTGCCACAATCTATGCATAGTAGGTACTTGATAAATGTTTATAAAATGAAATTGAGTGAAGTAAAACACACCTGGGGAGGACAATGAAAAAACGTGTTCTCAAATGTTCAGGGATCCATGTCCTATCACTTGGCTCCTAAAAGCCAGTTGCTGTTGTAGGAAACACATGAAGATCCTTATATTTCTAAGCACAATTGGCAAAACCCAATTTGGTGCAGTGAAAAGGAGTGTTGATTTTGGAATCAGATAAACCTGGATTTGAAACTCAGCTCCATCTCTTATTATGTGTGTGTCTTTGGACAAGTAATTTAACTTACAAACCTCAGCATTTTTACCTACAAAACTACATGCAGTGACACTCAACTCTTAATAAAGATCAAGGGAATATATGAAAGTTCTTAGTGCCAAGTAGAAATTCAATACATATTTCTTCTTTCCTTCTGTGGATATGGTGGCAATATTTTTGACCCCTAAATTGGACCACAAGACTTATCAAGTGTAAGTATATATGTGGTTGCAATGGGGGTATTGGGAGATTGATTTGAAATCAGTATTTGAGCCAAAATTGGGAGCATAATTTACATACTAATAATCTAAGCCCAGTGGGTCTTTAATACCAGCTATTAGTGTGCTTTTGATTTTTGTGGATTATTCCATGCAAGCACAGACTCTCTCCTTCCCATGAGTAACAGAACAGGGATGGCTGAGAAAGGAAACAAAGACTATAAATCGAAAATCAAATTTAAGTCTGGAGAAGAATCTGTGCCTGCTGTCCCCATAAAGATACTCATAATGCTGGGACTTTTGAACTCCCCTCTCCCCAAAAAAAAGAATCTTAGAACATCAGAAGGGCTTCTGATGGTAGGTCTGAATATTTAAGGAAAGTTAAGAGGAATGTTCTATTCAAGCCTGGAAGAGAAACCAGTGTGAGAACAAGTGGTGATTAGAACAGTTAGGATTAGTGAACCCAAGTGTTTGTATCTCTTTAAATTTAGCACATAGACATTTCAAATCTAATCCTCTCTAGTGTTTACGTTAAAACAGTGAGGCAATTTTTGAAGGACAAAAAGGATAACTGAGTTGAAAACATCCTCTTCTGTTGTATTCCATTAACCACAACTATGGGAAATACAGTTTCAAGAGCAGCTATAATCTGCCATGTCTAAAGCACCACCATTTACCTGGTGGCATTTTATTCTACTGATAGTATTCTTAATTCAGGACCAATTACCTAGGAAGAAATCATTTGCTTTTAGAGGTATAAACTTGCAAATTTTGAACTAGTTAAATGAAATAAAGGTAAATATCACACGGCCATTTTCCCACATAAATAACTAAAATCAGGGTTTTATCATACCAACTGACTAGATCTTTTACAATGGACAGAACGTAGAAATCTGCAACTACCCACATAACAGCTTCTGCATGTACTTATCCTAAAGCAAAAATTCCAATCCCTTCTTATTCTACTTTGCCATTCATGTGCCTTGGGCTTTCAAGGGAAGTCTAAATGCACAGCTATGCAACAAACACTGGCAAATGGATCTTTGCATTTTATCTTAAGCTTTCAAAAGCTTAAGATGGTTGGATTGGACTTCACAGTCAACAAATCCATCTCCTTGCCCATGGCTATGTGAGATGACTATTTACCTAAGCTATCCCCTCCAAATGGCTGTTCTTACTTTTCTTAAAAGTTCCTTCTCCTCCTTTTACCCTTGATGCAGAAAAAGGAGATGCTCATTCTTCTTAGCTCTCCATGTCTGCCTACAATCCCTGGGGTTTTCCTGATGGGCAGAAATTCCACATTGGTATTCCCAACTGATGGGCTTTTTGATTTCTCCAGATCCTCCTCACTTGGAGAGATGGTAAGACTCTTTTCCAGGCTCATGATTCACTGAACCATTTTTAGCCAGGAGAAGCAAATTACATGATGAAAAATAACAAGGGAAATGCAAACTGAAAACCTCATGAACCTTGAGTAAGTGTGAAAGGAGACAATATTTCTGTCCCCAAAATTTGTACTTTACAAAATGTGTAAAGTACATATACATGTCATCTCCTCATTCAAGGACTCAGGGGTGCCTTGGGATGCCCTTTGGTCTATCTCAATTTCCTAATTGAGACCCACATATACATGTCCTCCAAATAGCATATTCAGAGGTAAGAGAAGATGTGGATTGATGGCTTCAAACTAGGGTGGGTATATGGACATTTGGATGAAAGAAGGTAGTTCTTGAGTGAGTGGATATGCAAATCAAAGAGAAAAATCTTAATTAGAGGAAAAGGTGTCAGTGAAGTGATTTTAGGAAGGCAGAATTCAGTGTGTAAGCCAACATCGTTCTCAATGGTGAAAAACTGAAAACATTTCCTCTAAGATCAGGAACAAGACAAAGTTGTCCACTCTCGCCACTATTATTCAACATAGTTTTGGAAGTTTTAGCCACAGCAATCACAGAAGAAAAAGAAATAAAAGGAATCCAAATTGGAAAAGAAGAAGTAAAGCTGTCACTGATTGCAGATGACATGATACTATACATAGAGAATCCTGAAGATGCTACCAGAAAACTATTACAGCTAATCAATGAATTTGGTAAAGTAGCAGGATACAAAATTAATGCACAGAAATCTCTTGTATTCCTATACACTAATGATGACAAATCTGAAAGAGAAATTAAGGAAACACTCCCATTTACCACTGCAACAAAAAGAATAAAATATCTAGGAATAAACTTACCTAGGAATAAACTTACCTAAGGAGACAAAAGACCTGTATGCAGAAAGCTATAAGACACTGATGAAAGAAATTAAAGATGACACAAACAGATGGAGACATATATCATGTTCTTGGATTGGAAGAATCAACATTGTGATTGCCATAAAGTAAAGCTATCCTAGTAAATAGGATAGGTAGGATAGTAAATGACTATCCTACCCAAAGCAATCTACAGATTCAATGCAATCCCTATCAAACTACCAGTGACATTTTTCACAGAACTAGAACAAAAAATTTCACAATTTGTATGGAAACACAAAAGACCCCGACAAGCCAATGCCATCCTGAGAAAGAAAAACGTAGCTGGAGGAATCAGGTTCCCTGACCTCAGACTATAGTACCAAGCGACAGTAATCAAGACAGTATGGTACTGGCACAAAAACAGAAATATAGATTAGTGGAACAGGATAGAAAGCCCAGAGATAAACCCACACACATATGGTCATCTTATCTTTGATAAATGAGGCAAGAATATACAATGGAGAATAGACAGCCTCTTCAATAAGTGGTACTGGGAAAACTGGACAGCTACATGTAAAAGATTGAAATTAGAACACTCCCTAACACCATACACAAAAATAAACTCAAAATGGATTAAAGACCTAAGTGTAAGGCCAGACACTATAAAACTCTTAGAGGAAAACATAGGCAGAACACTCTATGACATACATCACAGCAAGATCCTTTTTGACCCACCTCCTAGAGAAATGGAAATAAAAACAAAAATAAACACATGGGACCTAATGAAACTTAAAAGCTTTTGTACAGCAAAGGAAACCATAAACAAGATGAAAAGACAACCCTCAGAATGGGAGAAAATATTTGCAAATGAAGCAACTGACAAAGGATTAATCTCCAAATTTTACAAGCAGCTTATGCAGCTTAATATCAAAAAAACAAACAACCCAATCCAAAAATGGGCAGAAGACCTAAATAGACATTTCTCCAAAGAAGATATACAGATTGCCAACAAACACATGAAAGGATGCTCAACACCACTAATCATTAGAGAAATGCAAATCAAAACTACAATGAGGTATCATCTCACACCGTTTAGAATGGCCATCATCAAAAAATGTACAAACAATAAATGCTGGAGAGGGTGTGGAGAAAAGGGAACCCTGTTGCACTGTTGGTGGGAATGTAAATTGATACAGCCACTATGAAGAACAGTATGGAGGTTCCTTAGAAAAGTAGAAATAGAACTACCATACGACCCAGCAATTCCACTACTGGGCAAATACCCTGAGAAAACCATAATTCAAAAAGAGTCATGTACCACAATGTTCATTGCAGCTCTATTTACAATAGCCAGGACATGGAAGCGGCCTAAATGTCCATTGACAGATGAATGGATAAAGAAGATGTGGCACATATATACAATGGAATCTTACTCAGCCATAAAAAGAAAGGAAATTGAGTTATTTGTAGTGTGGTGGATGGACCTAGAGTCTGTCATACAGAGTGAAGTAAGTCAGAAAGAGAAAAACCAATACCGTATGCTAACACATATGTATGGAATCTAAAAAAAAAAAAGGTCATGCAGAACTTAGGGGCAGGACGGGAATAAAGACGCAGACCTACTAGAGAATGGACTTGAGGACACAGGGAAGGGGAAGGGTAAGCTGGGACAAAGTGAGAGAGTGGCATGGACATATACACACTACCAAATGTAAAACCGATAGCTAGTGGGAAGCAGCTGCATAGCACAGGGAGATCAGCTCGGTGCTTTGTGACCACCTAGAGGGGTGGGATAGGGAGTGTGGGAGGGAGGGAGATGCAAGAGGGAAGAGATATGGGGATATATGTATATGTATAGCTGATTCACTTTCTTATAAAGCAGAAACTAACACACCACTGTAAAGCAATTATACTCCAATAAAGATGTTAAAAAATTTAAAAAATAAAAAGAAACAAAATTTATTTATTTATAGTGAGATGGATGGACCTAGAGTCTGTCATACAGTGTGAAGTAGTTCAGAAAGAGTAAAACAAATACCGTATGCTAACACGTATATATGGAATCTAAAAAGAAAAAATGGTTCTGAAGAACCTAGGGGCAGGACAGGAATAAAGACACAGACAAAGAGAATGGACTTGAGGACACGGGGAGGGGGAAGGGTAAGCTGGGACGAAGTGAGAGAGTGGCATGGCATGGACATATATATACTACCAAATGTAAAACAGATAGCTAGTGGGAAGCAGCCACATAGCACAGGGACATCAGCTCGGTGCTTTGTGACCACCTAGAGGGGTGGGATAGGGAGGGTGGGAGGGAGACGCAAGAGGGAGGATATATGGGGATATATGTATATGTATGGCTGATTCACTTTGTTTTAAAGCAGAAACCAACACACCATTGTACAGCAATTATACTCCAATAAAGATGTTTAAAAAAAGAAAGAATTCAGTGTGTAAAATCTTTTATTGTATGGAAAAATGTTTCAAGCGTACATTTTACATGAAGCTTAAAATATTTTATACACTCTGCCTGATTTATCCTTACAATATCACACAAAGGCATTGAGGAAGTAGGTTATCATCTTTGTAACTCATTGCCTCAATAGGTACACTTAGTGCTTTTCCTTCTCCAAGTTTAATGTGAGTAAAATGTCATATTTTCTCAATAGCATCTATTTCTAAGAAGTGTCAAAGTGTGTTATAGACCACGGTAATTTTGTAGTATCACCACTTATACGCTTTTTTCAAAATATGTGTGTAGATATATATTAGTCAAAGGTATAAACCTTTTAGTAAATTGATATAAATAAATAAAAATGATCTCATTCTCCTAGGCGCAAATGCTTTCCGGAGCTCATTGATAGAATTCAACAAAGAATCTTGAGAAAGTTTACTGATAACATTCCCTATTCTCTTCTTGAATTCTAATGCAACCAAAAGAGGCTTCTTGAATCAAAATGTTTGATTAATTTCCTCATGGTAAATGTCACAAAGCCACTTCTCCACATCATAAACAACCAAGAGCAACTAAGAGCTAAGAAATATGGGAAATATACATTTTTCAAGTCTCAAGAAGGTATTCTGTACTTTGCATGAATCTAAGATGTAATCTATTGCCATCTATTTTCTGAATGGAATATGAAGTCACTCAGGCTTATATAAGCATATTTAAGTGAAAGCATAAAACCAGTGCTAAAAGTCAAATATAAATGTATTTTAATTAGCTATAACACAACTGAGGACTGATTATTACAAAATCCTAAACAAAACATCCTATTAAATTTGTCAATTACAGTTTAACAATGGGCTGTAAAACTCTGAGTTTGGCTGTGTTAGATATCTCCCATTTCCACCATCACATCCCTACAGCAGAGAATTAACATATTTTTACATTAGAAGCTATATTTAAAAAAATATATTATGCTATATTTTGGCACAAAAAGACAAAATTAATTTTAATACACAGGATTTATTTGTAATGCACAAAATAAATTAATTGTGCCTTACATATGAAGCAAAATATACAGCATCCAAAAAAATATTACCCTTGTTTTTTTAAAAAACATTAAAAATTTTTTGAAATAATTACAGATTCACAGAAAGGTGCAAAGAAATGTACAGGGAGGTCCTGTGTACTCTTCACCCATCCTCCCCCAGTGTTAACATCTTTTATAACTACAGTACAATATCAAAAGCAGGAGATTGACATTGGTACAATCCATAGAGCTTATCTGGATTTCACCAATTATACATGAACCCATTTTGTATGTGTGTGTGTATGTGTGTGTGTGTACCTCTATGCAATTTTATCACATTTGTAGCTTTGAGTAAAGATCATGCCAGTCAAGGTATTGAACTGTGCCATCACCACTATTGTGGTACCATCACCACTCCCTTGTGCTACTCCTTTATAGCCACACCTACTTCCTCTGCACCCTGTCTCCCATCCTTGACTCATGGCATCCACAAATCTGTTCTCCATCTCTCTAATTTGTTATTTCACAATTGTTACATAAATGGAATCATTCAGTATATATGCTTTTAAGATTGGCTTTTTACACATAGGATAGTTTCCTTGAGGTTCATCAAAGTTGTATTGTTGAATAGTATTCTATGGTATGCGTGTACCACAATTTGTTTAGCCATTCAATCTAATGAAAGACATCTGCGTAGATTCCAGTATTTGGCTATTATGAATAAAGCTGCTATGAACATATGTGTACACATTTCTGCACGAAAGTAAGTTTTCATTTCTCTGGAATATAGGCCCAAGTGTGCAATTGCTGGGCCGTATGGTAAATCTATTTTTAGTTTGAAAAGAAACTGTCAAACTATTTTTCAGAGTGCCTGTACCATTTTACATTCCTACCAGCGATGTATGAATGATCTAGTTTTTCTATATCCTCTCTAGCATTTGGTGGTGTCACTACTATTTTATTTTATAGGTGTGTAGTGACATCTTACTGTGGTCTTAATTTGTATTTCCCTAATGACTAATGATATTGAACATCTTTTCATACACTTATTTACCATCTGTATATTCTCTTGGATGAAATGTCTGTGTATGTCTTTTGCCCATTTTCTAATTGGATTTTTTTGGTTTTAAAATGTTGAGTTTTTAGAGTTCTTTATATTTCTAAAAACAAGTCCTTTGTTAGATATGTGATTTGAAAATATTTTCTCCCAGTCTGTAATTAGCCTTTTCATCTTCTTAACAAGTTTCACAGAGTAAAAGTTTTACAATTTGATGAGGTCCAGTATATCAATTTTTATTTTTATGGATCATGCTTTTGGTATCATATTGTTGTATGCCTATTATATAACACCTTTGGAGAAACATTCACCATGACTTTCTACTATCTTTAATGCCTTTGGAGGATTTTCTGTGTGTGTGTGCGTGCACGTGCATGCACGCTGACTGGCCTGACTAGAAGATTTTGAGCTTATTGCTTGTGCATAATTACTAACGCATTTGTACTACTATGCAGCTCCTGGAGCTGAGTATATTACTACAAAATACACATAGTGAATTTTGAGAGTTTATTTACCATGCCTGATGTGAGCAGGGGAGAAATAGCTCATAAAGTTACAATTCCCCTTTGAATTATACTGTCTTCCATTTAGAAAAAATAGAGAAGCATGACTAGTATATATACAGTTATATAATAAATCTGTGCAATTTCTACCTTGAAAATTATGTAGTCAGACATAGGCAAAAAATACAAAATCTAAAATTCTTTAGCTTCTAGGAGAAGCAGTGTATACTTTTGCAGAAATCGGGACTTGAGGGCTACTGTACAACAAATGCTTGGAACACCTACTTTAGTAAGTAGATAACAAGAATCAAAATTGAGTAAAAAGAGACACAGCAGGATACTGGTTTTAGGTGTTCCATATGAGGACGGTCAGATTCCATGAGTTTATATCGCCAAGTGCTGACTAGTTGTCATTATCAGCCATTGAAACTCAACTTAGTGTAAGGTAGGGCTAGATCTCTGATATGTTGCCTTAGTTTTTACCACTATTTGACCAATTCCAGTTATTTGCGCAATAACTCTTTGAGATCAGGGCAAACAGAGAGTCCAAGTGACTTACTCGGATTCCCAGTGGGAAATCCTTTCAGAGTCAGGAATGAGGGGGCAGTAACCCAGATTTTCTGTATTCTTTTCAGAAATCCTTCAGGACATAAATGCTGCTTTCTTCCAAAGGAGTGACTTAAAGGTGATCTAAAAATAACTTAAGTACTGGATAAACCGCCTCTACCTCGGTCCACTCCCAGATAAACATGGTGGAAAGTTTATTCGGAACCCTTAAGCAAAAACATCAGCAAAGACCCTTTGACCCTTGGTTAAATGCAAAATAAATAGATCTCCAGCCACCTGGACAACTCAAATGCAAGAGCTATCTGTGTGGTATTTCCAAACATTGAAAGAGAAATTAGGCATCTGGCAGGGGCTATGTCCTTTTTTGTTGTTGTTCTTTTTAACCTTTTACCAAACCTCCTTTCTCTCTTCCTCTTTCTCCATCCCATCCTCAGTACCTCCATTTTGTAGGCTCTAGTCCCAATATCTTTCCCTAGACCACAAATGGCTGATCTGATATTGGGCTATTTGATCTTCTGGGAACTCCTCAAAGAGTTCTGATTTGAACTGGTCCTTTTTGTAATCAGCTTGGTCTGCTTAGGGACATCTGGAGGTGGGAAGTTCTTTTTAAACAAATTGCTCTATTAATTCTCCTGAGAATGCCCCTCACAGGACTTGACTTAAAAATATAATGCTGGACTCCTACACAAAAACACTAACTCACACTAGTAGGAAGAGAAGCACACATACATCAGCAGGGGCAAATCCATATGAATGTGCATAAGTATACAGCAAGCCACAAACGGACTCAATAATGCATAGAGGGGGTGCAGTAGGGGGTGGTGAGATTCAAAATAGATTCTCCTGTACTTCTTAGGGTCTGTAAAGTCTGCACAGCTATCAGGGGCTCATAATGAGCACTGGATGACCATGCTCCCTTGATAGCGGTGAGTCAGAAGATCAGGCGCCTACTATGAGTCACTGTGGAAGGTGCCCCAACAGTAAACCAAGCTGCATTCCATAAAAGTTAACTAAGGGCTCCATCCTGCCCCCTGACCTGCAACTCCTCCTGCAGGATTCGCTACAAATAATGATCTTCACTGCCCCAGAGGAACTGCAGGGACATGTGAAGTTGGGAGAGATGGGGAGGTGCCTCTGTATCCACCCTGACAAAATAATTGTCAGGATATTAGAATGAACTGAGTGCTATCTTTACCTATAATGATTTGTTGGGCTCTTTTTCTTAGAGCAGGGGCAGGTTAAGGCGGAGGTCATTGTCATCAGCCCATAGCATCAGCAGCCTGCCCACACTAGTTTTGTTTCTCACAAAGAATATCAACTTCCTTCTTTGTTGAGGTCAGCACTACACTGCTGCTGCTAGGCAGGAAGTCCAAGCTCTGGAGTGTGAGTAACATGCTAAACCACATGGTGACACTAAAACCCAGGAACCATGTGCGCCTTAGGATGGCAGCCCAGGGAGTGGTCAGAAGGGGGAAATAGCAGAATCTGAGATATTACCCACTTGGAGCCTCCTCTCCTCCCTTACTCCTCCCACATTACCCCTCCTCAAGCGGAAACTGGGAAAGGCCTGCCTGACGGTGATTACGTACCCAAATGCCCCACCAACAGCCATCCCACAAAGGAAATGTCTGCTGTGGTGGAAGCCTTGATTAAAACAGCTAAGACAAAGTTCAACACCAATAGGACTAGAAGACACTGAGGAAAGAGAAGGCCAACTACTACTTTAATTGTTTGCTTTTCCTCTCTCCACCCCAGACTTAGAAAGAAGCTACATGCCAGAGAACAGATATCCTATGCTGCCACTGAGCAAAGAATGCAATGGGTCATGCATATACCCCGGTTACCAGGCTCCCTAGAAAGAAAAACCAATAATAAAGCACTCTGGTCATGAGCTAGGCTGGCTCACAACCACCTAGTGCTACTGTTTACACTGTTGGTATGATGCCCACCCTTGCTCAGACACACTTAGAGTGTAGAGTGATTAAACAGCTCCTAGAGCGAGTTGAAGCATTCATGCCTGACTTCTCCAGCTACACTACTTTAACTTCTTCCACAGAACTCCCCCTGGCAACCAAGAGTCAGTTCCTAGGATTGACTTCAGCCTAGAAAGGATGACTAGGTTTGTGTGGTGTTTTTTTCTTTTCTTTTTCTCTTCCTCTCCTCTTCCCCCAAATCATAGAAAATGTGTATATCAGCCTTCTGAAATGTGGACTTGAAAAACAAGGCACACATAGTTGTCCTTCATGCTGGAAGGTGGCACAGGTGAGAGTAATGACTAGTCATGTATACACATGGCTGTAAATATTTAGTGTGGGGGCAATCTCTTCCATGTTCTACACATGAACCCTATCCTTGAGGCTGGCCTTATCCACTACTCATGCCAGGTGTTTTTCATAACTTTGCTACTAAGATTTGTATTTGTAGTAGAAAATATCAATATGTAAAAAGATATGCTACTTCTGAGAATTCCTGACTAGAATGGCCTGTACATACACTCTCATTTGCTAGAAGTCCAAGGTCTAGTCATGCTATGTTTCAGTGTGTCTTGGAAGCTTCTCTTTATCCTGTAGGCTTCTGATCACCTCACCTCATCACATACCGGTTGTTGAATTTCCAGCTTCCATTTATAATCCACAGAGTGCCAACTCAGAGGAGTTGAGATGTGATGGGAACTCAGATGTTGCTGCCCTGACTTTTTGATACTGCCCTCCTTGTTCCACTGGTGGGTTTTAAGTGGTAGCTTTCCACTGAGTGTCATCTGTGGACAGAACTTGATCCTGTTGCAGGATGACACATAAGCTGGATTTGTTCATGCTTCCCAGAAGTGCAGTGCTGCATCTGTACTGTTATTTATAATCATTTGCCTGTCTTCTGAGGTGTGTGCTTAGCAAATACGACCACTTAACCACAGCAGTATCTAAATGACTATCTTTGGAATTCTAATGTTATTTTTGAACTACAGAGTCCAAGAATTTCTCAGAAGACAGGAGACGTGCTCAGACATGAGCCTCCTCCATAAAATCTCAAGGCTACTTGGCATCTTGGATTAAATACCTAAATCTGTCTTCATTTCACCTAGAGATGGAGAGTTGGTTATACATGATATTGTTCACTATGAGGAGCCTTAGGATCTGAGAGACCTTGTCAACGCAGCCAAACTTGATATCAGAGCTCAGGTCTCTTAATAGCAAATATCGTAGTAATATCAGTGCATAAACATCCTTGTTCCCTCCACTTCTTCTCGTAGATATAAATCCATGCGTCAGAGTTTGTGTCTGCCATGTTTGCTATGCTGCAACCTCAAATTACAAAGCAGTACTAGGAAAATCCTATCTGCTTGAAAAATCTCTCTAGGAGAGTCTCCAAATGAAAAGTCTCTTTCAGGACTTAGGTTTCTGCGGCAACGTCTTCAAAAGTTGGCATAAAGTTAACACTAGACTTTGTAAATTCTCATTCCTTTATCATGAAAGTTCATCATCATCTTTGATGTCTGAAGGAAGATCACTCAAGTGTTACCGACATTCTTGCTGGAGGCCAGCCCAAATTAAATTGGTGCCAATTCTGTGTACCCTGGAGATTATCTATCTATCTATCTATCCATCCATCCATTCTATCTAATCTATCTTCTACCTCTATCTATCGATCTATCATCTATCTATCTATCATCTATCTCTATATCTATGTATCTATCTATCTATCATCTATCTCTATATCTATGTATCTATCTGTATCTATCATCTAGATCTATGTATCTATCTATTATCTATATGTCACCTATCTATCATCTCTCTCTCTCTATCATTTCTATGTATCTATGTATCATCTATCATCTATTTATCTATTTATGTATCTATCATCTATAGCTATCTATGTATCTATCTGTCTCTATATCTATATCTATCTATCCTATCTAATCTATCTTCTATCTATACCTATCATCTATATCTATCTATCTATCTATCTATCTATCTATCTATCTATCTATTATCTCTCTCTCTCTCTCTCTCTCTTTCTCTCTGTCTCTGCAGGTCTGCAGAGATAGGGTGCTGCAGCTGAATGATTTTTGCCCTGCGGCTCTTCAGGGGTTCCTTTTTCCTCTCTTTCACTCATACATAAAATTGCTTTCAAATTAAAATTGCTGCTTTTCTGGGGGAAAAAAAATCTTGAGAGGTATCAGTGACTCAAATGTCAGGAAGGATTGAAACAATTAACTAGAAACTTAGAATTCTATAATTAATTAATATGAATGAAATACCTGTCCATTACCAATAAATTATAGAAAGAAGAGAGAACTTATTATGAAAGAAGTCAGAGATGCGATTACTAAGTGCTCAAAAATACTTGTTGAATTGAATTGCAAGTCTCTCTCTTGACATGCCCCTTTAACCAGAAGAAAACAGCAGTAAGTAAAGGGGGTCCATGACTGTGATATTAAGATGCAGTGTTAAAAAGCAATGATAGCCACTCTTGTTGTTCCCATGTTTTCCGTATTTTGCGTGGAACATTCACCCCTTTTGAACAGGAAGGGGAGCAGAGACAGTGAGCAAGTATAGTACTTGCTTGAAATGAAACCAGTGTCTTTCATATCATAGCAGCTACCACTTTTTTTAAAAAGAACTAACCAGGTACCAGGCACTGAACTAAACACTTTCTATGCCATGGATCCTTAGAGCAACCACACAAAGTGGGATTATTAATCTCATATGATAATTGAGGAAAATAAGACTCAGAGAGGTGAGTGAAGGTCTTTGCCCAAGGTCACAGAGCTAGGAAATGACAGAGCTGGAATTTCAACCCAAATGTGTCTGACTCTGAAGCTCACTATGTTACACTGCAACTCCCACGGTTAGGCTCACATATTGCCTCTGCAGGTAGAAGCAGATCTTAGTAAGTCCATTTTATAGACAGAGACATTAAGGCATAGGACAGAGAAGTATTATTACAAAAAGTCTAAAACATTTTCCCTTCCACACAATCCAGCCTTCAAAGGGGAGAAATGAAATAGAGAATTAACCTCCTCCACTAGGCTTCTACCTTAGAAAAATCTCTACCTAGGGATACTAGTTGTAGTGACATATGACCCTGCAGGAGATGGCATGCAAGATGAGCCAACTTGCTGTGGCAACACCACATTGTGACAGATATGAAAGGGGAACACAGACCTCAGCTGTGCCTATTAAAAACAGTAGTAGGTAGGCAGAAATCTGTGCTTTAACCCTGTCTCCATATACTCGTTTTTAATGAACTAATTCCACCGTGTATTGATGTCACAGTCATTTTGAAGCTGTGCAAAGTGCTTTACAGAATTTTTAAGGCTTTAACGTACCTTTGAGCTTAGAATTTTAAAGCGCTTCCCAGTTATTATATGGTGGGAATTATGCTTATTTACCAATGGATAAATAAGTGAGAGGTTAAAGGATTTACCTCAAATCACAAAGGCACAGCTAGGAATAGAATCAGCCTCTTAAATCTCAATTCTGGGCCCAAACCTCTAGACTGGTGTGTTTTTAATCTCTTAAGAATTATAGAACCTTCTGAGAATTCTGATCTTAGGAAGTCCCAAACTATTTACACGATGAATCATCATTATAAGCATCCAAAAGAGTTTTTTTTATGAAACAACCATTACAACCACCTTAAAACTGTGTCTCATCTTAAGCCTGTGGATTTGGTTAGCTTTAAGGAAGGTAATTAGTCCTGAGATAAAGGCAGATGGCCCCCATTATCCTACTTTGTTTAGAGGAACCTAGATCATTTCTGGGCTCAAGAGGACTGCTTTGAAAACCTGGTACTAACTAGCCTGACATGGATTAGGGATTGGTTTTGGAGTCAGGAGCCTTGGGCTTGAATCTTGACTCTGATTATCCTTTAGCCTCATTTTTCTCATCTGCACAATAGGGATGAAACCAATACCACATACAGAGTTGTGGTGAGAATTCAAGGATATAGGACATGGGAAATATGGAAGCATTTTAGAAGGCTGTAGAGTATGATACAAATATCAAGTAGTAGTCTAGAAAGACCACTACATTTTATGGCTATAACGTAACTGATTGAGAAGTGTCTCTGAAGGCTCAGTTTGAAATGTACTGAGAAACAAATTAGGAACAGTGCTCCTTACACGCATGACAAGGCATTCCAAAGGTATGTCAAAGAGGTATACACAGGCAGCAAAACCGAGACTGAGAGATGTCCTTGAACACCAAAGATTGAATATAGATACTACTTAGTGTCAAAACTAGCCTTGTATGAGATGCATGCGGGAATCAGTACCTTTCTCAGACTAGGGCACCTCTATCAGTCAGGACCTTATGCTCCCACGTCAGAGAAGATGGTGCATAGAAGTGGGCAGGCCAGGAATGAAACAAAAACATCCCAGACCCTTGGAAAGAATCCAGACAGAGTTTGAGCAAAGTGTGAGTTGCAAAGCAGAAAGAACATTAGAAGTTATTAATGTCCTATGCTATCTTCCCTGACCATTTCCCCTCCTCCTTACCCGTCCACCTCCATTCACTTGTCCTACCCCCACCTTCTCCTAGCTCTTCATTTCTGTCTGCATCCCCAAGCTTCACATCCTCTTGTCTCCAAAAAATACCCAGTGTTTTCTCACCTTGGTTCCTTTGCTCACACTGTTTTGTTTGCCTAGAATTCCCTTCTTATCACTCTTCCCAGCATCTTTTCTCAAATAAGAAAACTTTTAGAATGTCCTTTTACTCATCTCCGAACCCAAGTCTACCCCATCCTGCTAGGCTCCAATCAGTTCTTATCTCCTTTGAACTCAGAGTTTCTCTCATGGCCATTGCCATTTTCTACTTGGGGTTGTAGTTATTTGTATACTTTGTCTTATTTTCTTTACTTAGCTATAATTTCCTTCAGTTAATTTACAGTTATTGGCACAGTGCCTGACACAGAGTAGGTGTTCAAGAAATGATTTTAAGTGAATGAAAGAATGATCATCATTGCTTTCAATAAGCAGGCCACCATCATCTCTCACCTGGATTTTTGCAACAGCCTAGGTAATCTCCCTGCCTCCTGTCTTATCCCCCTCCAATCTATCTTTCTCACTATCACAATATATATCAGATAAAATTACTTTTATTATGTTACTCTCCTACTCAAGAACATTAAATAATACCCTGCTGTACAGAATAAAGTCCAAATCCTTCTGCCTTTTTCTCAAAACTCTTTGATATCAGTTGAATAGAGTCCTTGCTGCATCCAAGTCTTTGTGTATGTTGCTCTCAGATCTAGGTTCGATTGATCTCACCTCCAACAGGAAGCCTTCCTTAACTACTCCATCCCTTATTGTTCCCCTCCTTTATAATCATACAGCATTACTCTCTGACCTACACTTGCTGTAACCTAATCGTATATTTTCTTGTATTGTTATGTACCTGTCTCTGGTGTACATGTTTTGTTTTCCAAGTGAGATTGCAGACTTCACATCTACCCTTGTTCTTTGCACACCAACTAGCAAAGGGCTGGGGGCCTACCAAGCTTTCAGTTCACACTTTCAAACATTTGTCAGTTTATTCCCCGATTATTCCATCTGGCTTGCCCTTTGTTTCCTCCACTGTCTGCCGCTATTTTAAGGGGCTTATTATTCAGTTCATACCTAAAAGACAAAGTTTACCTGGTAAGAATAGTTTTCGTTAAGAAAGTCCCCACCTCCCCTCAACATTTTCAGAGCTAATCTAACAATACCCTAAGTATATCTTAGCTTGCTGTCTCTGGAGGTATCTTAATATCTATGTATCTATATCTATATCTATCTATCTATCTATGACTGTTTTGTTATTTATTATAAATTCAACAGTTATTAAGTGCCTACTATATATGAAGAGCTTTAAAATAGAATCTTTGTTATAGAGAATATATTCTTCTTTAATACAAGAGAAATGTTCTCATGCTCCTCCTATTAATAACTAGATAACTGTTAACCTTACTGGTTTCCAAAAACACACTATATTCCTAGGCTTACAAATAAAGACTTGGGTAATAAGAGAAAAGCTACTTGCGTTCTATCCGAGGACAACACATGAACAATATCCCCTCTCCTTTCAAGACCATTCAGAGGATTTTTCTCAACAAAGAGAAAACAGCCAAAGGAGAGGATAGAAAAGTTATTGAAAAAAATTACTCAGGATTGACACTTTCAAAGAAAATGTTCCTGTAAAAAAATTACACATTCTCTTCTTTCTTCCTTCTTGCTCAATACTTCAACTTCGAAATCAATAACTTTTTCTCTGCCTATTTCCCCAAACATTATTTGTCCATGTTCATCTCTCTTCCATTATCTGATTCTATTGATTTTGTTCACTGCTTTCAATTAGTGTGTATGTGGTGGGGGGGAGCAACAAACTTTTCCCACCCTGCTTACTTTTCATGGTAAAACATACATACTTTGGTCCTTTAACCTTTAAGTTCTCATCCTTCTCTAATCACTGTCTTGAGGATAACCAACACTTCAAACTCAAAATTTCCAAAACTGTACTCATGATCTTCCTCTGGAAACTACCTAAGCCTGCTCTTGCTCCTGTCTTTTTTATAATTTTAACAACTCCAGGCTGGAAAGTTTAGAGTCACCTTCCATTCTTCTCTTTCCCCACCATCCACTCTTAATCAATTACAAGCCAAATCCCAACAGCATCTCTTCTATCCACTTTTTCCCATACTGATTGCATTAGGTCCTCAATATATCTTGCCTAGATTGATGCCCCTTTCTCTAGAGTCTTCCTGGCTAACCCATCCTATATATTGACAGTTTTCTTAAATCTAAACCTAGTCATGTTACTCTCCATCAAAAACCTTCCATGATTCTCCACTGCTTATGGAATAAAACACGTGTTCCTTCACCTGGCATTCAAGGCCCTCTGCAATTTACCTCCCAACTAAGTTTTCTAGCCTTTCTTCCTGATGCACTAAATGTTCCAAATGTCTTTGTGGGATTCTCAGAGCATCGCCCTTTCTACTTCTTCCATGTCTATCCTTAAGATAGTCCCTCTGCCTCCTGTCTCTTTTCCCGTGTTTACTTACCAAAGTCCTAATTAAACTTCAGACACAGTTCAGATCTCACCTCCCTCAAATAACCTTCCAAGACTGAGTGGGTTCCTATATCTACTTAGCACAGTTCTTTGTCACTAGTACGCCCTAAAAGTGGTTTGTTGAATTGAACTCACATGAGAGCATGTAAACTTTAGGGAACTCATTGCCTTGTGGGAGTGAAACAGGCTGAAAATAGGTTAAATAGGAGAGCTGGGCAAGAGCTTGGCGCCACAGTGAGCAGCCAGAGCCTCCTCCTTCATATGCTTCAATGTCCAACTAAATCTCTATTTATCTCTGTGTGTGTGTGTGTGTGTGTGTGTGCACGTGTGCACTTGCACCTACCTATCAGGCTGTTCAGCTATTGGAGTATGTATACTTGGGTATGTTCCTGGGAGCGGATGTACCACTGTGTACCTGTGGATGCATGTCTGCCCATGACTGTGCCCCTATAAATTCCTGGTTCAAATCCTTGTCACAGTTTTCTGTTTTAAAATGATGGTCACACCTAGCAGAGTGGCACAGTGGAAGCATGCTGGGCCCATAAAATGATGCCCAAGGTAAATGTGATATGAAATAAAATAGGATATTTTGGAAATCAGTTCTGAGCATATGGTTTATAGGCTTCTAGGGAGTTACAAAGGGAGCCATTGTATTTAAATGTAAGGAATTAGTATCAGGATCAGCCCATAAGGCACATCAGGAAAAGGCACCATTTGCTAAAGATATTTTAGTTCCATTTGTCAGAAAATTGTCATAATACAGTTGACTCTTGAACAACATGGGTTTGACTGTGCGGGTCCACTTACATGTGGAATTTTTTCAATAGTAAATACTACAGTACTACACGATTTGTGGTTGGTTGAATCCACAGAAGTGGAACCTTGGATATGGAGGAAGTGCATATAAGGAGGAAGCCCGGATATGGAGGGCCAACTATAAATTATATGAGGATTTTCGACTGCGTGGAAGGTTGGTGCCCTTAACCTCAGAGTTGTTCAGGAGTCAACTGATTTTGTTAGCATGAGGCACT
Organism: Balaenoptera ricei; assembly: GCF_028023285.1. Classification (NCBI taxonomy): domain Eukaryota; kingdom Metazoa; phylum Chordata; class Mammalia; order Artiodactyla; family Balaenopteridae; genus Balaenoptera; species Balaenoptera ricei. Next base: position 45,451,984 of record NC_082660.1, read on the forward strand.
TGACTGCCATCTGCAGGAAAACTGTTAGAATAAATATCTATCTATATCTATATCTATCTATATGATGTCTACTTTGTGAAAGGTGTTCCCCTTAGTCATGGCAGCCTCACATAGTGTACAACCTGCACAACTTTATGTGTTGATCCTGCCCAGTAGCTATTCTAGAAAGGGTAGAAGTTTTCTACCTCCTTTAATGGAAAAGTTCCTTCTGATTGGAAACAAGATGCCCATTAGGGTTTCCTGCTGTCTAAGTAGAGACTCTGTATTCACTTTCTTGATCAGACCATTTTCAAGCTCAGGGTGCTCAGGCATTGGTGAAACAAATTAAGGCTTTTCCTGTAACTAGTAGAAAGCTATTTTGGATAACACTTGGACTGCCAAGGGGACATCAAAGCTTAGTTGTTGCTTTTTATTCCTCACAAGAAAGGGAGAACCTCAGAATAGTCATATTGACACCTAGCTCCAAATTCAAGTGTCAGATACAGGAGAAATTTAACACCAAGGCAATGAGTCAGGAGCTTTTCAATTACGGTTAAAAGAATACCATAAATAGATTAAATTCTAATTAACAGTTAAGATTAGTGAAAAGACTACCAAGTGGTACCTAGTTATGTGTTTAACCCTGCTCTCTATATACTATAATTAAGTGTAATATTCTTTAGTGTTGCTATACTTGAGTGTTTTAATAAATTTGCATTTTGTTTTTTTAAAAGAACTGACTAGATAACTCATCATTCTCATTTTTGTCAAGATTAACTATGCATACAACCAAAGACTAGTAATTCAAGTCCACATGATCAATACACAGCTGCTACTAATGTGTAGGGTCCCTCCGTTTGAGTTAGAAAAAACTACAGCCCTCTGGGAGGATATGAGGCAGCCCTGCCTACTGGTAATGCACCTGACTTGTTAAGTCCATTTTTTGAGGGGTGAATATATTAAAACTTACCTACGTATCTAAAGATAGAAAGTGATGATAGCAAATATCATGGCGTATATACAAACGATACTAAAATAAGCTAGCATTTGCATATTTCCTATTTTTGAAATATATGTTTAAAATCTAATTTCTCATTCAGCCTTTATGGCATTTTCATAAAGTAGTTCAGACACCATGTATTGAGTGGCAGGCAGTATGTTAGGCCCTAAGAGCTTTATCCTTATAGCCCTAATGGGATATTCAAGTTGATAATCTCAGTTTTTGAGGAGCAAATGAGAAGCAGTAGTTTGTACAGGGTGGTACGGGAGCCCAGAAGAAGGGCACCCAGCCCAGAAGGGATACCAGTGAAGACTTGCTGGAGGAGACTGCGGAGCTGAGCTGAGTCAGCTGCACATTACTGGCTTAATTTAAGAGACACAAAAGCTAAGCCACGGAAAGACTAAGCAATTTACCCCACATTACACAGCTATGTAAAGTGGAATCAGGACTAGAATCAATGTGAAGTAACTCCCAATCCAAGAAAGAGTCCAAACTATTGAATGTCTGGCTACAAGGTACCATTTGGACTTATTTCAGAAATAAATTTTATTTGAAATAGAATTTGATTTGAGAAGGTTCCATACTCATATGCCTCACAGTTGCATACATGCATTAGAATATTAGAAAAATTCAGGCACACCAAAACAACCCAAACCTATGTGAATTAGGACAGCTAATTAACACCTATACCACAGTCCTGGCAACCTTTAGTTCTTCATTCTGTGGTTGCTGCAGCTTGCTACAGGAAGATGTATTGCATAAAAATGAGGCATTAGCTCAGACTTCCTCAGATACCAACTTTAAGAGGCCTGAGTCATTCAAATCATTCCCCAAAGTTTTTCTACCACCAAAAGCAGCAAACAAAAGTACTGCTAATTAAATGTGTAATTAGGGTTTATTACAACTAGCATATATTAAAGTCTCATTCACCACTGCTTTGAATTGGTTTTGTTCTGTTTTTATTTGTGCTTAATTGTCCTATTTTATATGTGTTTAATTTTGTAGGATACTTTATATCCTTTTTGGATGCGGGCAGAGTGCAAATTCTAAGTAAATAATAACAATAGATTAAACTTATGTAGAATTGGCTCATTTATCCTGCATGTACATTTTATAGTACACTGGGGCCCCTTACAAAATCAGTGCGTATGGTACATTTATGCCCATTTTATAGGTGTTGGAACAATTTTGCTGTTTTGAATTATTACAGAAGCTTACAGTTATATATTAGCTTTTACTACATATTTTTAGTTATATCTACAATTTACTTGGTGTGGTGTCCTTGGTCAGGAACACAATCCCCAATAATAAAAATGTTCCTACAAGCAAAGACAGTGTACATTATGACAACCCACTTTATAAGATAGTTGTAATACATTCCTAGGGTGGGTGAGGAGGGAGGAACTCTCTAAAATGACATGTTTCCAGGACAGTATTATCTACTTTCTGGAATATTTTAGGCCAAATGTTAAACTCTGACTTGTTTCTTTTTACTATACAGTGTATTCCTACCTCACCAGCATCCTTGCTAAGAAGCCAGTAATAAACAGGGAGTACAAACTCACTTTCCTATTAGCTTAAAATAAAGAGCTGGGAAGGCATGTCAGTTACAAACCCAAACTAGCATAGAGGAGGACTAATGAAATACTTCTTGTAGGCTTTCATTTGATTTCATTGAGAAAAACATAAAAAGATTCTACTGCTAAAAAGGTTTTTAAAACACTGGACTAGCTGATCTCCAAAGGTCCCTTTCAGGACAGTCTGGAATTTGGTATACAAGGAAATTGAAAGTTTTGTAGTGTTTAATTATATGCCCCATCAGCCAACCCTCTGCTTCAGTCATTATTTTACTAATCAACAGCCCTCCAATGGTTATACCTCATCAATCAGATGATATACACAATTTTGCAGGTTGCCTTCAAAGTTTCAATAGGACTTTCCCCAATCTACTTTATTTCCCACAAGATTTCAATCTGTACTCTACAATTTTATCAAAGTCGCCTTTTTTCTAAGTCCATATACCTCACTCTCCTGTCTGTAGGCCCTGGCCTAACCTGCCCAAATCAAGCATAGCTGCACCTCTATCTGATGCTTTTCACTGTCACTGCTTAATTTAATTTAATTCCACTTTTCTCTGGGTTTGAGGAAGATATATTGTTCCCACTTACCTCAGACAACTTCATTCTTTCCCCTAAATTTCTTATGTCAACGTGAATTTGCTATCGGGTAATCCCTCATATCTGAATCTAGTCCATCCCCGAAAACGTTGGATAGTGAATTTCAGATAGTGGGCAACTTTATTCCATTCTTCTCAATTGAAAAAGTAATAATGCCTTCCCATTGCATCTTCCAAACCCCCAACCAGTTTCCTCAAATACCAGTAAAACACTCTAAAGTACTTATGTAACAGTCCTCCAAATATGTATCATATTGTAAAGCATTTAAAACACCAATGCTTAATTATTAACATTTAATGAACTCATTAGCAGATATGTGTAGTTCACAATGATGCTTATACTATACTGGATACAAACCAAAAAAAAAAAAAAAAAGCAGGCTTTCAAGCTGCCTGGGAATGTCTATCTTTGTTTTGCACCATTAGAAGGAAAGACTTTTTCTTCTTTTTAAAAAACTTTTAAAAGTTTAGTTCTGATGAGGGATGATGGAAAGACAAAATAAGGCTTTTCCAAGAACTTCTAGACAGAGGACTCACTAGTGAGAAGCAATATAATAGGAAAACCATGAAGAGAGCCACTGAGGGGGTGCTTTGATTCCATGTGAAACCACAGTGAAGCCAAAAACAAACAAAAATGCCCCGGAGGTCTTGTCACCAAGTTGAGTACATTAAAGCAAAGGAGACCACAGCAAACGCCAAAATTATCATTTTAATTAGTCTTAACAGTCAAGCCGATTAAAGTGAGGGAGAAAGTGACAACAATATCCAAATTATGGGTAAGAGAAAAGTTATGTTCTACTCAAGCCTGGCAGGAGGGAAATTGTCACAGTAAGCATTAATTGAGGTTAGTGAGAAGGGCACCAACTTGTTAATTTTCTGAAATCAGTAATCTTGTTTTGTAGCCTCATTTACTTTCCTCTCCGCTGTTTATGCTTAGCTGTTTTAGTAAAGCTACATCACATTTTCCTTTTATACTGCAAGGGAGATGTACAGTGATGTAAGTAAACCATGAAATAATATGTTAAAGGTAGATAATAGATGCAAATGACACTTATTAAGGGAAAGTTAACAATCAAGGTAATTCTAAAATGGGATGCAGAGATTACTGTTAGAGTTGGGGTCTGGAGGATGGTGTTGTCCTGCTGGAGCCACTTCAGGAGAATGGGGACTCAATTGACAAAGCCTGGGCTTAATGAAAATTTTCCTGGTTTCAAGTATCTGTACTCACAGCCAAGGAGATTAACAAATTTTACTCAGCAGGTACCTTTCATTTCCTGCCTCAAGCTGCAAAATCCCAGAAGGGATATTAGCTGCAGGAGAAAGCAAATGAATGAATATTCAGGATTCTGGATGGTCTTACTTGAGCCCTGCAAGCAGTGCTTCCAGCCCCTCTCCTACTCCTGTAGTCAGGGCCCAGGCTCAGTCCCCATGCCCATCACCTCTCCTTTCAGAAGAACTCACAAAGCTCTGGGTGGGAGCATCATGCCTATCTCTCAGAATCCCACAGTATCACATGCCTCGCCCTGTGCTGCTCGGAGGGAAACAAGGCAACGGGAATCCCTGCTCTCAGGGGCCAATATCTCTTGTATAGGCTCTTTAAAAGCAAAAGGCTTAAACAGCAAATGCCTGTAATGTTTTGGAAGATGAAAATCTCTAAGTGTTGCAGACAAGGCTGAAGATTCTGATCTTAAAAGTGCATTACACTCGCCTTTTAAATTACTGATTCAACCCTGGTTGGATTGTATACAGTTTATTAACTCTCTCAATTTTCTACCACATTTGGTTAATGAAAGCTGGATGAACTGAATAGTCTATCTCCTAATAATTGTTGTTAATGTCCTCACACATACGTATTTCCCTTCTGGGTAGGAGGCACCCAGAAGAGCATGATGCTGTGACTTTGTGTTAAAGAGACAAAACCATCAGTACATCTTTGCATATGGCTAAAAGTGACCCAATAGAGTCTCAGAAATTTAGATCTTCCTTTGGGGAATTTAACAGTAGGAAGAAGGTGGATTTTGTTCCAGGTCTCCTTCTCCAAACACAAGTCACAAAAGCTAGCTGGACAAATGAAATCTAGATGACCAAGAAAGTGCTGTTAGTAAACGTGAGCTCAGTCAGCTATTTATATATGGGACATTTGTTTGTGTAGATACAACAATTGTGTCTACATAAAATGTATACTCTCATTGCTCTACACTGCAAATGCATCCCTGAACAGTTATGTTTCAAGCACATGTTTATCAAGCAGATCATACAGGTAGATACACTTTAAGCTAAAATTAATCAGTGTTTCCTAAATATAATGTAGAACAATGTACGTAATCTAATCATTAAGTGGGAGAGGTGACTGCGACAGGGGGAAGCCTGAGACATAACTGCACATTCCCTAAAGTCTTACTATTGTAGACTATAAGCATATATTCAGAGAAAATAAATGGAAAAAATATTAACAGTAATTATCCCTTGAATGGTGGGTGCTACATAATTTTTATTTACTTTTTGGAAGCATTCATGATTTTCCACATTCTCTGAAATTAGCATATATTCCATTATTTTATTACATTACATTTTTGTTTAAGAAGAGGTATGCTGAGAGAATTGACTGAGTGAATACCTTGGTAAAGCACATCTGGTAAAACAAATAATCACTCCCTGTACATCTGTTTTGGTAATTGGGTCCCTCATTTACCATTGCTGCTTAAAGGAAATCTCATCTATGTGATTTTGCCCACCGTGGATTCCTCAGTGCTAAGCATGTAGGACATAGAGCAGGTACTCAATTTAATTTTTAAAATATTTTAACCATTTTAAAAATTGAAGTATAGTTAGTTTACAATGTTGTGTTAGTTTCAGGTGTACAGCAAAGTGATTCAGTTATATATTATATATATATATATATATATATATACACATATCTATTCTTTTCAGATTATTTTTCGTTATAGGTTATTACAAGATATTGAATATAGTTCCCTGTGCTATACAGTAGGTCCTTCAATTTAATTTTTAAATAAGTAAATGAATTTAAAAATTTGGAAAACATTGAGTCTTATTCTCTGCTTATAAATCTGACTTGCAAATTGTATGTATTTGTGAGTCAAGCCCTTTATCACTCTATGAGAACAGACATTTAAGTGAGCACATGATTAAACCACTGTCAGAACCCCATTATTGAATTGGCTAAGCTCCTTCTGTGCTAGGTAGGGGTGTGTGTCTAATTTGAAAATTAATAGTAAGTGTGTCATTGCTTTAAAGTTTATCATCAACTCTTGAGTTTCTACAGTATTAGAGCAGAATGATGATGCAGCTAATTCCCAAATCATTTCTGTTTGGTTTGGAAAAGAGGTATATGATTTGTCCTCAGAAGCTTTGCCTTCTTAATTCTGTTTTCCATGGACAGGGTTTTCCTTTCCTGAGTGTACAGCCTGAATGACGGATTGGAAAGGTAACCAGAAATGGGCTGGGGGCAGAGGGAAGCCAGCCTGGGATTAAACATTGACTACCCTTCAGCCTCACGTGCTGAATTTAAGGTTCACTGGTACTGTTCTCAAATGATATTACCTTTTCTTTGTATAATACTTTCTAGTCTTTGGAGTGGGGTGGGTGGAGAGGGTACTTTTTCTTAAAAGACAGGCCTTTTCTGTTAACCTCCTAATGACTTTTCATGTTAGAAGTTGCCTTAGGGATCTTTAATTTTTTTTTTTTAATTTTTAATTTTAATTTAAAATATTAATTATTTTCTTATTTTGGGGGCCATTACCCCAAAGCCTTACTTTCTATCACCTCCAGTAAGTGCATAGTATTTTATGGGAAAGCTATCTTTTGTTAGATATCTTTTTCATCTACCCTGAAAATTAGACTTTTCCTGTCTCCTTTCCTCTCAAAAATCCAACTCATTTATTTAAAACTAGTGGCAATAGATAGGAATTTTTCATAATTGTTAATCTGGGCTAGTGGGTCATACTAAGAAACCAAGGGCTTTAGCAATTGAGTTGTTGGTCTAGTTAGAGCCTGACTAGAATTGTTAACATAAATAAAACAAAAGCACTGAAGAGAGCTTTTTCTATAATAAAGGTATATTGTTTTTAGTGGAAAAAAAAAAAAAAAAGGACAGGCCTTTTTTTTTTCTCTTTTTGGCTCTTTCTTTAAAAAAAATTTTTAGGGGAAGAAAGTTCAATGGTGTTGGTGAGATTATGGCCAACTTGCCTTAGGAGGGTTTCTCTCCTTTTCCTGTTAAATTTCTCTTTTTCTTTTTTTCCTTTTGGGTGTGGAGAGGAATAAGGTCTATTGATTTTAGTGAAGTTGAAGGTATCTCTTATGATGGAAGGATTTTTCTTTAAAAAACGTCTCTGGGGAAAAGGTTCATTGTTTTTGGTAGGGTTGAGGGAGCACCTGTCTTCAGGTTTGGAGGATTTTCATTTTTTAAAAACTAGGTTTTGTGGAGAGGAGCTATAAGGGCCACTGGCTTTAATGAGGTTGGGGAGCCCTTCTTAGGAGGATTTTTCTTTCCTTTTCTTAAAATAAATTATTTGGAAGAAATAAGATTGGGAACATCTCTCTTTGAAAGGATTTCTTTTCCTTTCCTTTTATTAAAAAAATAAATATTTGAAGGCTGGAAGACAGATAAGTCACCCGGGTTTGGGTGAGATTGGGTGCATCTCCCTTTGAAGAAGCTTTAGGAGATTTTGTGTTTTTTTCTCCTTTTTATGGGGGGTGGAATGCATTGATTATCAGGAATAACATTCATTATTTTCAATAACATTCATTATTTTCATTGGTTCATCTTCCCTGAGAATTTCTTCTTTTTAAAAATTATCCCTTAATTAATTTTCTTCTTCCTCCTCTTCCATCCCTCCCTCCCTTTCTACCCCCTTTTTTTCCTCCCTTCCTTTCTCTCCATTTCCTCCTCCTCTTCTCTCACCTCCCTCTTTCTTTCTCTATCTCTCTTTTTTTTCTTGGAGAAAAAATGTTCAGGGACTTGGTGAGTTTGGGGGCTTCTTCATTCCCTAAAAAGGAGGTTTCTCTTTTAAAATATCATATTCATTTTCTTCCTTCTTTCCCCTCTAATTCTACATGTATTTACTTGTTTTGAGAAAAGGGAGCTTTGTGGAGACTGGGGGCATCTTTCCTTACGAGGGCTTTCCTGGTTTTGTTTCTGTTTCTCTCCTACCTTTCCCTTCCAAGTTAAAATTTTGCTATATTAAAAATAAAGCTTTTGGGTTTGGATGAATTCAGGTCACCTCTCATTAGAGGGATTTCCTTTTATTTTTTTCTTCTTTTCTGCATTCGTCTTCGTTGTGTTTGAACAGAAAAGTTCATGTGTCTTTGCGAGGTTGGAGCACTTCTTTTTAAGAGGATTTTGTTTTCGTTTCATTGGTATTATCCCCTCTACCAATATACACATCTTTCCATCATTAATTTTCTTTTAAATCTTAAAGAAATTGTAAAATATTTCAATAAAGAAATTGAAATAATATTCATGTGCTTTGGTGAGGATGGGGCATCTCTCCTTGGGGGGATTTATTTCTTTTGTTCTTTTTTTTTTCCTTTTATGGGAATTAAAAATTCAGGAGATTTGGTAAGATCAGGGACCCTATCCTTTAATATATCATTCTTTTTGTTAAGTTAAAATGTTTGTGTGTATCTGGGTGGAGGGATTAGTAAGTTTCATCGATTTTGATGATTTTGAAAGTATCTGCTCTTGAAGAGATTTCCTTTTTTGTTCGTTTTTCTCAAAAGAAAAAAAATTGGGGGTGAATAAAAATTATTTTTCTTGGTGAGGTTGGAGGCCCTTAAGAGGATCCCCTCTTTTAAAATTTCTTTTTTTCCTTATTTATTCAGTTGTTTTGTTTGCTTATTTGTGGGAAGGTAGTAGGTTCATTATCATATAGTTGGATGAACGATCTTTACTTATTTTTTTAATTGAGATATAATTTGCATAACATAAACTTCACCATTTTACAGCGTACAAGTCAGTGGCTTTTAGTGTATTCACAAGTTGTGCAAACATCACCACTGTCTAATTTCAGAACATTTTTATCATCCCCCAAAGAAACCCTGTACCCTTTAGCTATCACCCACACTTCCCCTCCCCCCTTCCTTCACCTCCTGGCAACCACTAATCTACTTTCTGTCTCTAAGGATTTGCCTATTTTGGACATTCTGTATAATTGGAAGAAATAACTGTAGGGAGCTTTGGTGAGATTGGTGAACATTTGGAAGACTTATTTTTGCCCTCATAATTTTTGTGAGAGATTGGGCATGGGCCATGAGGTGCAAATAAAGTTTATAAATTTCAAGAAAATTTTAGGGTTAAAAATACTGTTTACCTTGAGATGATTTCTCATCCTTTTCATTAAAAATTTTTCTCTTGGGGATATGTTTCATGGGCTTTGGAAAGGGCAAGGAGCTCCTCCCTTTAGAATTTCTTTTTTTTTTTTTCTTAAAATAATTTTCAGGGGAGGTATAAGTTTCATTATCTGGGGTCACTGTCCCTTTCTTTTTTTAAAAATTTGTAAATTTGTTTTTCTATTTTGAGAATAAGGTTTATTTGCTTTGGTGAGGGTGGGGGCGTCTCCCTTTAGGAATGGTTGCTTTCTTTTTAAAATGCTTTAAGTTTTTATTTTTCCACTGAGAGAATTACAGTCGGCGGGCTTTGGAAAGGTTGGGAACTGTATCCCTAGCAGAATTTCTATTTATTTTCTTTCCAGAAAAAAAAAAGGCCTTCTTTGGGAGTAATAGGTTCAGGGTCTTGTGCCTCTTCTTCTTCCTTCTCAGGCTCCTGTTCTATGATGGCCCCCTCTGGGAGTATCAGACAGGGAACAGCAATCACTGCTTTGGAAAAAAATCAAGGCTGATGGAATGTCAGCTTAAAGATTGTTCTTAGACAAATGAGGATCCTATGTGGCACAGAAAGCCATATGTTGGATATTTTTTAAAATCCATAATAGATAAATTAATAGTTATATCCTATTAGGTGTCAAGTTCTATTTTTGCTCTCTCCCACCCTGCTGCCTTCTTCAGGGGAATAAAAGAGTTAATAATGCAGAGGAAAGCATTCTGCAAACTGTAAAGTGCCATACTAGCAGTAGGAATTATATAATCCTTATTATAATGCCCCTGAATGCTTTCCTGGCCTCTATGGATTTTTCCCCTTTTCTTTGAAGCACTTTGGGTAACTGATGGCTCAGCCTTGCCTTTTGGGCTGCAGATCTGCAGAAGCCCCAGTTGGAGATTTTAGTAAACATAAAATGACTGTATTCTCAGAAAAGAAAGACCACTGGCCAAATATCTCATTATCGTTTCTAAAACATCCTACAGCAAATGCTCAGGAGCTCTCAGAATATACCAAATAAATCAGATGGTATCATCAAAACCTGGCAAGGAGGGGAGAAAGAACCTATGAGGAAAGAAAGTAATTTCATCCTGACCTTCAACAGGTTAAACATTAGAACTACAATCCTGAAGTTGTTTACAGTCACTGCAGATATTCTGTTCACTTAGGAAAAAAATTTATTACCCCTGAAACCAACAACATCATCATTAGTCTGCTGCTGCCGGGACTGCAGGTGATAAGGACACTTTCCAAATCATTTTTTTTTAATTGTTAGTAATTTGCTTCTTAATTATGGTTCTAACATCCATTCTGAAAAGGGAGAGATTGACTGCATTTCCGAAGGGCTATATATTCCAGGCTATTTAAATAAGCATTTACTTCTCACTCTGAAATGAGTGAGAATGCGTTTTTTAATTCATTCACAGCAGCAGTCTCTACGTCATTGTTGAAAATGGAATTGATAGGTTTCAAGCTTCAGCAAGTGTATTGAGCAAAAATAGGGAGGGCTGAATTGTATTAGGCACTGGGAAGGAGACACAGTATCTACCGTTGAGAAGCTCAGATGTAGGTAAGATATGAAGCATTCAGGCAAGTATTACCAGATGTCACATATGCAAATGCTTGCTACTTTGCAAGAAACTGTGTGCAAAAAATACCAGGAAACTGTTCTGTTATGGTTTCGGATGTAATAGTAATTGCTGTGTAGTCATTAGGAGTGAGGGATACACAGACCCCTCTCTAACCCAGAAATAAAAGCCATGTAACTGTATTTCATTAATCACCTGAATGGTGTGATTATAATTTCATAGCTGGTCAAAACCCAATGAATAAAAATATAAACTGTCTTTCTTCAACCACAGCTGAGTGAAGGGAAGCAAATATGGTCTACATGTAAGCCCCCCACCCCCAAAGAGAGTTATAGCATTGTTAAAGAACCAATTCACACGTCTTTACTTACACTTGTTGCCACCAGGTGGGAGACCGCGGCTCATTTCCTGGAAACTAAACCATTTCAGAAAGGAAGGAAATAGACAGGTTTGGTTCACAGACTGTTATCCAAGTAGGTATTCACAAAGAAAACATGAGCCCCCTTTTCTCAGTCCCTATCCTCATGCTTGTCATAGATTTGCAACCAGCAGGTTCTGAAACCCTCAAAGAGAGCAGACCACACACTGGAAGATGTTGGGTTTTTTACTGCAGTATTGGTCGGCAAAGTTATCTGGGAGAAATCTGTAGTCACATTCAAACCCTTTGTTTTCCTCATTTTATCCTTTGACTTATCAGGCTAGTTTCATGCCACTGGTATTGACTGTGTCTTACCACGTAGGATTTCGTTGTACGATGAGAGCTATATTTAGTTTTGAGCTCTAAGATTCTGTGCGTGTGTGTACACACGCACACACACACACACACACACACACACACACGTATGTCATTCCCCAAGCTTGCCTCAAGGAGGCAGTGTCTGAGAATAATGCAACCCTAGCTAAGATGGCAACCAGTTTGCCTTGAATGTTAAGATGCAAGTCAGCTGGCTATGGGTGCTATTTGCCTGAGGAGAATGCAGCAGAGAATGGTCCTATCACTGAAGATCAGATGTTCTCATCTGCATCAGAGAGCAATTGCATAGCAACACCTAAAGTGTTGGAGAAGGGTTCGCTCCCAGGAATTTTAGCATTTACCCAGATCTTTGCATCTTTCAAAACCCTCTAGGGTTCGTTTATATGGCCCTTTTGAAGCCCATTCTGCAAGATAAGTGACTGAACAAAAGACCAGCTCTACTTGGCAAAATGAAACTGGGGGGAGGTGGTCCTCGTCCCCTGCCAGGGTTGCCAAGTGCCCGTGGGTCAGCTGGCCAGCACGCCTGAATGGATACTACGTAGAGGAAGCTAACCTGCTTCCCCTTACCTTGATCCTCCTTATCTGTCTGGCAATAGAAATTTTCTTGTCAAGCTGGTGGGAGATGCTTTCCCACTGTCACAGGACTCATCCCTGGAGCTCCGGACCTCCAGTCAGTCTTCCAGAGGCCAAAGAGGCCATACATTTGCTGACTATCCTGGTAATTAAGCCCTCAGGTGTCAGTTTCTCAGTCACATTCGCGGAATGTCACTTAAGAAGGCCACAAGTCAGGTGGTCCTTATTGGTCTCCCTCTCACCAGCTTTATGCAAACTCTTCCAAAAAGACAAGAGCAAGCACCTGGTTAGGGTGACCTCCCAGGTCTAGCTGCCCCGCCTTTTCCCTTCTTGAGATCACTGGAGGGAAGGGCTGCTCTGCTGCAGGAAGGGTGTGTGTGTGTGTGTGTGTGTGTGTGTGTAGATCCACCCTCTGGTGAGAGCGGGGTTGTTGGATTAAAAAATATATATATATTAGTCTCCTACAGTTCTATTTTATTTCTTTTGAAACCTCTGCACTTTTTTTTCCCTGTGAAACTTTTCCCTTCAGCGTTCCTCTTTCTCAGTCGTTTATCATTTCAGTTATTTTGCAAATTCAAGCCTCCCTAGTCATAACTCAGGAAGCAACCAGCCCTTCCATTTCCATTTCGAGATGCCAACCTCTGCCCCCTTCCCCTACATTCTACAAGTGTACAGTCCAGAGCAGAAGGATTCCGAGCCGTGTCCCTATGCCCTGCTAAGCAGCAGGATGGACGGGCATCGTTGGGGTGATGTGTTGTTTCTGTGTTTTGTTTTGTTTTTCTCTGGGGGGAAGCTAAATGAAGGTGTATGTATGCATTATTATGATTTTCACAATCTTGTGGAACAAAGTTTAGGAAAAACGAAGAGTAGGGGGGGAGCACAGAGAAAGCAAGAAAGACTCCTTCTGAAGAGCAGACTGGGTTTCGAGGTTTCAGGGTCCAAGGCAAGGACCGAAAACCTTCTTCCTCCCCCCTCCCCCGTCGGCGGGTGCCCGAGGATTCTCCACTGGTCTTCTTCCGGCTAAGTGCAACGTTTAAGAAGGCGTCTCTGAAGACTGGAAGAGATGAGGGTTCCCATTCATGTGCTCTCAAATACCAACTCATTTTCGTGTATCTAAACTGGGACTCCTGTACCATTCCAACTGGCACCAGTGCGGGATGCCAGTTGACCATTTGTGACGCGGCCCATCACTGTATCACCGTGTTTGCACCTACCTGCCGGGAAATCCTGCAGACAGATGGAATGGTGGCTTCGACACACGCATGCTCTCCCCCTCCTCCCCTGCGAACCCTGCCCTTCCCCTGCAGTGCGCGTGGGCGCCGCCCAACCCCTCATCTCCACGCGGAGTACCAGCGCCCAGCAGCCAACAGAGGCTCCGGGCCCCTCCCTGGAGCGTTGCCAGTTGCGCCCCAGCTGAGGAACCCCCTCCCCAGTGGCAGGGAGGGGGCCAAGCAGACGGCTGCTGTTCCGCAGCTTGGGCCTCTGCGGCAGTGACCGTGGCTAAGAGGTGTACCCCCCCGCCCCCCCACCCCCCCCCCCCAATCCCGTCCCTGTGTACCTTGGGCCAGCCCCTAACACCTCTCTAGGTCTCTTGCGCTCCCTGGGCCGTCTTCCTCTTCTTTTTCAAGATATAGGCGCTCACCGCACTGTCACTTCTCCTCATGAGGACAACTGCTCCGACTCCCAACCGGTGCTATCACCCCCGTTTCTAGCCCCAAACAGCCCACTCTCACTTCCACATGTTGCTTCCCGCCTCCCAACCGCTTCCCACTCCCCTGGGCTCCCCCATCCCCGCATCATCTTTCCCAGCATCTTTGCTAGTCAGTGGCAACCAAATGGGGTGCTAAGGGTGCCCAGAGTCCCGCAAGCTGGAGAGCCATCCGGCCTCGCCTGGCTTCTTTCCCTCCCGCCCCAGGGGATCTTTTTCTTACCTTTATATTGGACAACGGTACTGGCACTAGCGTTCGCGGCGATGGCGAGGTCCTTAGACCCTTCTCTGGAGCGACCACCGGACACTGCAATAGATGTGGTGCTGGGCTCGGCTCCGGACGGGACACTTGAGCCGGCTCAGGGCAGGACTCTGTGGCTGGTTCTGTGGCTGGTTCTGGGGCCGGCTCGGGGGCCGGTTCTACGGCTGGTACTGGGATCGGCTCAGGGGCCGGATCTGGGGCTGGTTCTGGGGCCGGCTCTGGGGCCGGTTCTGGGGCTGGTTCTGGGGCCGGCTCGGGGGCTGGTTCCGTGGCTGGTTCTGAGATCGGTTCTGTGTCTAGTTCTGTGGCTGGTTCTGGGGTGGGCTCTGGGACCGGTTCTATATCTGGTTCTGGGATCGGTTCTATGTCTAGTTCTGAGGCTGGTTCTGGGGTCGCCTCCGGACCGGGTTCTGGAGCAGGCTCTGGACAGAACTGCGGTGCCGGTTCCGGCGAAGGCTCGTGGAGCAGCTGAGGAGCTCGCGCCGGCGGCGACGGCGGCGGCGGCGGCGGCTTCGGCGGTGGCCACGGCGGCGGCGGCTCCGGAGACTCCGCGGGCTGCTCGCCAACCTGAGGCGGGGCAGTGCCCTGGGCCGCGGCAGCTCCGCGGTCCATGGCCGCACACCGCCTCAGGTCCGGGCAGCGGGCGACCCTGAATTCGGAGGGCTAAAGTACCCTCGGGCGCCCCGCCCACCCCAGTTTGACAACCCCTTCCAGGGTGCCAAACTTTCCCCCGCCCCGCTCCATGGCTGGCTCCGCTCTGAGGTCTAACCCGGGGGCGCTCGGCGTCTCCCAGGGCTGGAACACGCCCCTCGGTGAGCGCACACCTCTTCGTAAGCAGCCACGGGCCCGATGGGCGGGAAGCAGAGGGGCTTGCGAACGCGGACTGGACAGAGCGCTTGATGACCTCCTAGCGACGCGCGGGGGTTGGGGGGGGACAAAAAGGGGAGGGGGAGTGGGGAGGCGTTGGGGGGGGGGTGTTTGGAGCCCGGCCGCGTTTAACCCTTTAGTGACGCGAATGCAAAAAAAAAAAAAAAAAAGCTAGAGGCGAACTTGAGGGTCTTTGCAATCCCCCTAACCACTCAGCTGTGAGCTGCTGCTCAGAACAGCTTCCATCCTGTGTCTGCTCTCTCACCTCAGCAGCAGGTGAACCTAGCCTCGGACCAACCTCTTGCCCCTCATCTCCAAGCCTCTGTGGGCAAGTAATCCTTTTTTCTAACCCGGGAAAAGAAATTAAGCGGCACGGGGTTGGGGGTGTTGCATCTCTGTGTGTCTCTGTGTGTGTGTATTCAATCCTTTGGGTTGAAGTAAAATTCGTGTGTGTGTGTGTGTGTGTGTGTGTGCTCAATCCTTTGGATTGAAGTAAAATTTGTTCCCCGCCGCAGTTTTTGCATTTCTGAGCTTTGCCAGATCCGAGAGGTTTGCCGTTGGGTCCAGGGTTTGGGGGTGCTTCGGGAAAGGTGTATGGTGAGGGTGGGCGGCAGCCCTGGCTTTCCGCAGCCTGCTGATGTAGCCCCGAGAGCCAGGCAAGAGTGCCCGGATAGGAGCGGCTGGGTTGCGCGCTCCGGAGCTGAGGCTGCCCGGGTCTCCGCAGCGATCCGGGCGTCTGTCTGGCTCGCCTTTGCCATGGGAGACTGCCTTTTGCCTTTAGCTGGACTTCCCAGGCATCAGGAAGACTTTTTACTGAACTCCTTAATGTGTGTGTGTGTGTGTGTGTGTGTGTGTGTGTGTGTGTGTTGGGCTGGGGAAATTCACTGCAACACCCACACCTTTTTCACCTCCTGATACCTCGGAAGCACTCTGACATTAGGGATGGAAGATTCTCTTGCGAAGAGAACGGCCGGTCCCTGCCGCAGCACCCTTCCCACCACATGGGGAGACTTCAGCAGCTCTCTCGATTGTTAGTCACGTACACGTTCACATACATACAAATCATCACTTCAGTCGGACCTAGACTTTAGACGCCAATATACTGCAAAATTTCAATTAAAAATCGAGAAGACCACCCGTTGAGCCACTGCTGTGTGGCGGTGGGGGACGGAGCACCTATAAACCTAATTTGAAATATGACAAGTGAATTTATCTCCGACACACATAATGCTGCAGTTGTGGATGGCAGCCTTCCTTCTGCAGCCCCTCCTTTCACCCTCTCCTCTCAGACCATATCCTACTCTAATCCCTCTTCTTTTGCCAAATGACAGTGACCCACCCGGAATTTTCTAGAACCTGCAGCATTTTTCTGTTCCCTACACCACGTCCCAGCAGTAGATAACACCGCTGAAGACAGTCTCACCTAGCCCCCTCCAAAGACTAGAATCTCTGATGAGATCTGCATTTCCCAGATCCTCACTGAAGCATCCCAGCTTAAGCCCACTCTTCTGGAGAAGGGTTACACTTGTTGGCAGCTACTAAGCTAGTGCGGGGACCATCTTTAACCTCTGGGGCTGGGGAAGTCCAGGGGAGGTGAACCCTGTCTATCAAGTTCCTCACTGATGGCAGGCCACCTTCCAGTAAACCCACACAAAGGGCTCATCCTCTTCATCCTCCTTGGTGTCTTTCTCCTCTCTTCTATCCCACACTCCTCTTCCATCCCACACTCAAGCAGCCAAGCTGCTTTTAACCCTAAGGGTTCAGGACTGAAACATACAGATGCCAGGTCTGACCAGCCAGTAAACCTATGCTTGGAGCTCACTTCTCAGGCTTTCAGACTTTGGTGAAATCTCTGTCCTTAGAAGGGGCCATTATCTCACATTTAAATCTTACTTTCACTAAACCCTGGCATATTAGTTAGAAGGGCTGAAGGCAGAGGAGTCACTGAGTAGAATGGCCTCTTGGGTTAGAGAGTGATGGAGTGGGGTTTGGCATAGACCGGGTGTCATCAAGCAGGACACCACCAGGGGACAACTTAGAGCTGTTGCTTTATATATGTTCATTGATACTCTTGTCTATAATTCTATACTTCATCACAAGGAGTCCAAAATGTATGATGTAAACTCTTGCTGCAAGATCAGTTTGAGAGTGATTGTTAAAATAGTTTTTTGTGTCTGGCTTTTGCTCCATTAGGGTGGGTTACTAGAGATATACTGGCTAGATTGTATTATGATTAATTTAATTAAAAAATTCTCAGCACATCACAAGCTGCCTTATTGCCTTATGTTACAGCTACATTTTGTTTTGCTTTTTATTCTCTCCTCAGACCAGTGTTGAACATAATGCTTTGCATGGACCATGGTGTGGCGGGGTGGGGGAGGAAGGGGAGGATGGTTAGAATGCATTGATTAGTGTCTGACTTAGGGAGACGCTTTTGCCATATCTTATCTATACTTTCCTCTCCCCCATAGTCTACTGTTCTCTTAACAGAGGAAGCTTTACTTGGATGCTTGTGTATTTTCTTCAAAACCTAACCCGGGGCTGAGGCCATAGTAGGGATTCAAGAAATGTCTGATAGACATAAAGAATGGACTTGAGGACATGAGGAGGGGGAAGGGTAAGCTGGGACAAAGTGAGAGAGTAGCATTGACATATATACACTACCAAATGTAAAATAGGTAGCTAGTGGGAAGCAGCCACATAGCACAGGGAGATCAGCTCGGTGCTTTGTGACCACCTAGAGGGGTGGGATGGGGAGGGTGGGAGGGAGGGAGACGCAAGAAGGAAGAGATATGTATATGCATAGCTGATTCACTTTGTTATAAAGCAGAAACTAACAC
Source organism: Balaenoptera ricei (assembly GCF_028023285.1). Taxonomy (NCBI): domain Eukaryota; kingdom Metazoa; phylum Chordata; class Mammalia; order Artiodactyla; family Balaenopteridae; genus Balaenoptera; species Balaenoptera ricei. The sequence goes on from NC_082660.1 coordinate 45,470,069, forward strand.
ACCATTGTAAAGCAATTATACGCCAATAAAGATGTTAAAAAAAAAGAAATGTCTGCTAAATGGATGATTCATTACAGGTTACTGGTTAGGGTGTCTTTTTTTTTTTTTTTTTTTTACTGCATTGCTTTTAAACAGTATTTGATATTTTAGATGATTGATGATCTCCTAAGAGGCTCTTTTGTAGTTGAACAATACTGACATAAGGGCCAAGAGCTACATAAGAGTAAGAATGATGACCATCTCCACAGAGGCTTAGGTGGACATGGTTCTGGATGTCCCGGGGCAGACATTGCCCCTAATCTGGGACTTTTGGTCATGTTATATATGTTGCCCAATTGCGCTGGATGAAGGATAGATCAGTACTGTGGGCTCATATCTTTGAGTATGCAATGTGCTATCTCACACCCACCCCCAGCATTTATTTATCCTGATTCCACTCAAAATAAAGTCCATCCAAGTCAGAACAGAGATCCTTGATTTCAGGCGTGTTAGGAGTTCTGGAGAGGCAAAGGAGAGAAAACCCGAGAAATGTGGTAAAATTAAAGCTCTTATCCCTCCTTTATAAAAATTTCTTTTCACTATTGAATGAGAGTGTGACACTGCAGAGCTAGAGTGCAAGCCCTTTTTTCCTTGACCAATAGCTTCCATTTTCCTAAACCCTCCCTTTAGGGAAGAAATAAGTGCCTCTCCTGAGTCTTAGCAGCTGCCAACCTCCCCCACTTCTGCCACCTTGGCAATGTGCAAAGCCAAAATAGCAACATCTATAATACTCTACTAAATAAAATAAAGAGATGGGGTGAAGAACAGCATTTACTAAGGAAGGTAGAGGATTCAGACAATTAATTTCAATGGGATTAACATGCAAACCCATCATCCTTCACTTGCTCTAGTCTCCTAGGATTTAATTGATCCAGGATTGGGAGTTTAAAGTTAATACCTTGTATTCATATAATGCTTTTGCTTTTTAAAGTACGTTCACATATATTATCTCACTTGAGTCTCACAACAAATGTGTGAGGCAAAGCAAGTCTGGACTTCCATCCCACAACCCCACCCCCTAACCTTTTACAGACGAAAAAACACAAGTCCCTTGAGATTAAGTGATATGTCTTAGGTCACAGAGATAATTAGTGGTGGAACAGACATTTAGAACTTGTGTCACTCAACTCCCAGAGCATAGTGCTGAGTTGGGGGTTGTGAGACAGAGGCTGCATAAATCCTCTCCATGGCAAAGTGGGAAGCCTACCTTAATGCCCTTCTATTTCTCAAGTCTGTTAGAGGAGAAGTGATTCTCACATTTTTACCCTGAGGTTTCTCAGCTCTCACTCTTTCTCTAGATGGTAGTTAATGATCTGTAACCAAGCTCACTATAGGAGGTCCCTGTTTAGAGGAACCTTTTTGAATATGTATATTATATAATAATCCACCCAGAGCATACTTCTTTTATTGGTTCTGTTTTTATATTTTCTTGAAGTGAAGCACTCCACAGTTAAGACGCATTTACTGCCAGTCTGAGGTGTATACAGCCCTCTTAGGTGCCATGGGGAAGGAGAAGATGGGGCAGAAATATTAGACACTATCCCCTCCCTCAAGAATTTTTAGAACTTGATGGTTGAGATAAGACAAATACAGGTGAAAAACAATCCAAACACAGATATCAGTTTATGATTATGACACCACACTTTGTATTGTGTGTGTGGGGTATGACAGTGGGAACAAAGTGTGACAGTGTGGAAAGGAAATTGCAAAGGGACTCAGGAACTCTGGCTTCAGATTAAGTTTCTACCACTAAACTCACAGCATGACCTTATACGTATCATTTAATATCTTTGGGCCTCAAGTTTTCTCATCTGAAAAATGGGGGGGGGGGAGGATAAAGTTGAACTTGATCAGCTAGCTTTAAAGTCTTTTCTAGCACAAAATATCAGTGACACTGTGAGTGAATCAAGGAAAGCTTCTTGGAAGGGTGCATACTTGAAGTGGGTCTTGAACGATGCAGTTTAATATGGATCAGTAAGAAGGAAGTGGAAAGGAGAGGAGCAAGAACTGAAACCTGGTGGTGAGAATATGCCAGGCTGGTTGAGGTAGGGGACCAGACCAAGGATTGTTGAGAGATGAGGTTAGAGCAGAGTAAGTGGTAGAAAGAAGGGAAGATGTAAAATGCACTGAATGCCAGACTGAAGGGTTTGAAGATTTGATTTTAAAGGTAATTGGGAGCCAATGAATATTGAGTATAGGGGTGACATGGTAAAATGGTAAATCTAGCTAGTGAGAAAAACTATCCTTGACAGTGTACTTAGTTTTGGAAGCATGTACAAATCTGCTTTGTTCCCCTTGAGCTGGCATCCAGTTAATTTGGGGTCATTTGTGAAATTATGATTCTTTCTTGGTTTTTGTTGCAAACTCTAGTTTCGGGTCTGCGTTGCCAAGGCTGCTGGCCTGACCTGCTTAACCACCTGCCTATACATTTGGATTCAGTGCATAATGTGTCATTTGGCTTCAATGGACTCAACATGCTAATGGAAGTCCTAATTTGAAATTCTAACTGATGATGAATGACCAGCAGAATGGAGGAGATGAGAGAAAAGTCTTCTTAGGCAGGCAGGAGTGGGATGGTTGTGGACCTGAAAACATATTAAGTGATCGAGGACAATTTGAAGAAGGATAAGAAAAATGGATCTTTGTAGAAGCTTTGACTTACTATGGTTTAGATATGGGGGAAAGCTGATGAGAAACAGCCATCCAGTCAAGAACTGCCAAGGACCTAAACTGAGCTTGGAGTAATAAGAGAAAACAGATTGCTCTAATGCCATAGAGAAAGTAGTGGTACAATTTGGTGTGACAGGTCACGGGTGTGTGGGAGGATAGGATGCGGGTGAGGGAGAGCATAGAGCTGATAGTATTCCTGAGGTGATGGTGTTTAGAAAGACTGGAAAAGATTCTTAGAACCCTCATGGTGTGTATGTCTTTATCCAAAAATGAAAAAAGATTCTTTTAGTAAGGATTGTCCCCACACAAAATTCCTTTATTACCCCACCACTGTCCACAAACACTTCTTTCTGGCACCAACCTGGTGGGGAGGGATGATGGAGGAGGGAGAAACAGGTAGGGAAAGGAAATTAAGAAAAAGAGAGGCTGGGGAGTTCCCTGGCTGTCCAGTGGTTAGGGTGCAGAGCTTTCACTGCCATGGGCCCGGGTTCAATCCCTGGTCAGGGAACTGAGATCCTGCAAAAAAAAAAAAAAAAAAGGAGACATTGATAAGCAGAACTGCTGTGATGAAAAGACTTGGGAAGTAAGGGAGCTTTCCTTTCCTCCAAAGAATTACCTACTGTGTTCTTAGGTGTCTCGTTCTCTCTTCCCCTGCAGTTCTCTTCTATTCCTGAGTGTTAGCTCGAAATGCACAATTCATTGGCTCTGTGGGAAGAGGGAATTTCAGGCAAGAGTCTTTACACAACTGAAGTGACTTGCAAGGACAAGGTGTCACATAACTCAGTTGTCTTGGATGCAGATTAAAGCATTAAAAAGTCATTTCCAGGACCTCCCCATCATATTCACCTTTTAGTTTTAAGTCCCTATCCTCTAGTTGTAACCTTTGGGGTCACTGCCACTTCGAGTAGGTTTTATTCCCTTTAACCACATTCCAAATGCCAGAACGAGGCTGAGTTCCCTCTCCTTTTACTCTCTCAACTTCACAGGTCTCTGCAATAACAAGACCCTTTCCCAACTGGGCCTCAGAGCCTTAACTTAGCCCTAGGGGCAAAATTGCAGCTGCCTGACCATTGTTTCTACCCAAGGGTTTTGGGGATTGCTTCATTCATTCATTCATTCTACAAGTAATTATCGAACATCTATTATGTGCTAAATAGGCACTTGTTTGAATGCTGGGGATTCGCAAGTAAATTAGACAGACACCATCTCTGCTCAAATAACATTTATGGGATAGGGGCTGACATTAAACAGACAAGCAAATACAAAAACAAAATAAATGTTTTAGAGATGATAAGTGTGATGAAGAAAACAAAACAGGATGGTGTGGTAGAAAGTGCCTAGAGGGCTACTTTGGTCAATATTTTTACTCATTTGCCTAATCCTATAACATATGCAAAATATCAATAGTTTGGAATTAGCTCACCAATACTACTATCAACAAACCTGCTAAATAAAGTTCGAGATTTTTTCCACCAACTTTTGATTTGGCAAGTTTTCAATTCTACAGAAAAGTTGCATGAATAAAACAGTGAACACATATATTCTTCATTAATATTCACCAGTTGTCAACATTTTGTCACATTTACTTGATATCTATAAACTATCAACTTTCTCTCTGTCTCTCTCGCTCTCTCTGTCTCTGCTTTGAATCATTTGAAAATTAGTTGCAGACAAGATGACACTCCACCCAAAAGCGTTTCAGCATATATCTCATAAGAACAAAAACATTTTTGTACATACACAATATAATTACCATATTCAGGAAGTTTAACAATGACACATTAATATTATCTAATATACAATATATATTAAAATTTCTCCAATCATCCCAATAATGCTCTGTATAGCTTTTTAAAAATAGAAATAGTCGAATCATAAATTGCATGTAATTGTTCTTGTCTCCTTAGTCTCCTTTAATGTAGACTAGTCCCAGCTTTTATTTCTCTTTCATGACATTGACATTTTTGAAGAGTCCAGGTCAGCTGACTTTTAGACTGTCCCTCAGTTTGGGTTTGTTTGATTGTGGAAGGCATCTCTAAAGGGGCAGCTTTCAGCTGAGTCCTGAATGAAAAGAAGGATCCAGCCATGCAAAGATCTGGGGAGAGTGATTCCTGGCAGAGGGAACAGCAAGCACAAAGGCTCTGAGATGGAGACAAGTTTGTTGTGTTTGAGGAAGAGAAAGTAGACCACAGGGGCTAGAGTCTAGATATTAGTGGAGCAGGGGAGTGGTATGAGATGAAGTAAGATAGTTAGGCATGATTCAGATCATGATGAGCCATATATGTCATGGGGGAAGAGTTAGGATTTTATTCTAATTGCAATGGTAAACTACTAGGAGTTTTAAGCAATTTGGTGACATAATCTGATTTGAATTTTCTTTTAAAAGTAGTTTTTATTTTCTAAAATTTTTACTTCATATGCAGTTTAAAGAAACAAATAGTTATTTGTCACAGCTGTCAGTGCCCCCTCCCCTCATTATCTACTCCTCAAAGGCAACTACTTTGAACTCCTTTAGCCAAATAACATACTTATAAAGCTAATACATAATTTTCAGATTAAAGCATTCTATGGAAAAGGAGAGTTTAGCTCATCATCACCATCAGCTCCCATGCACACACAAACACAAACTTCCCACTTCACCACTCTCCTGGTATAGTTTATGTCATAATTTGATTATGTCCATATTCAATGTTTACATTATTATTACTATGGAAATTCTATTCACAGTAGAGTTATGTAGCATGCTATGATTACCTTTCCTTTCTTGCACATCTGTTTGTTTTTAATGGAGCTGATAATTGTCTTGTTTATTCAATTTCTTAATTTTCTATATACTTAACATTACTTCATGTATAACCTGTTCTCCAACTGACTAAATCTTCTCCTAATATGTGAAGATTGAAAACATTGAGAACATTGGCTCTTCTATCAATTTCATCTTCTGGGAGACATCCTTTTGAATTTCTCCAATATGACTTATTTGCTCTCTAGATCTGTGGCACTGCGCTCATCCTGCAATATCCCTAATAATTTTGAAAGCATTGCTTCGTTGCCTTCTAGTTCCTAACTTTTGAGAAACCTGAAGCCATTCTTATATCTGATCTCTTATAAGTGACCTTTAATTTTTTTCTTCTCTGGAAGTTGTTAGGTTCTTTGTTTTGCCTTTAGTGTACAATGTCACACTGATATACCTTAGTGCTTGTCTTCCATTGTGCTGGGCATTTTTGTGGGCCCTTTAAATTTTAAAACTGTCTTTTAATTCTGATACATTTTCTTGAATTATTTATTTCATATTTTTCTCTCCAATTTTTCTGACTTCTTTTTCTGGAAGTCATATTATTTTTATGTTGGACTGATCCTGTAATTTGCTTATATTTTATTTTCTGTTTCTCTTTGTCTGTTTGCTCTACTGCTAGGAGATTTCCTCAATTTTATCTTCCAACCCTTCTGCAATACTACAATGCAATTCTGACACTAACTACCCAGAGTTAGCACAGACTTCAGTGGTTAGGTGCATATTTCCCAACAAAATTGCCCTCTTTTCATATACCAGCCACAAATTCAGGGGTCCCCAGGTTACTCACATTTCTGACCAACTGACTACAAACTTAGGGGTTCCCAGTACCCCCTCAGATTTGGTAATTCCCTAGAAGAACTCACAGAACTCAGGAAAGTGCTATATTTACAATTACATTTTTATTATAAAGGATGCAAATCAGGACTAGTCAAATGAGGAGACCCATAGGTTGAGGTCTGGGAGGGTCCCAAAAGTGGAGCTTCCATACCCTCCCTCCCCTGACTCCGTGGGATCAGGATGCATCATTTTCCTGGCATATCAATGTATTCACCAACCAGGAAGCTCACCTGAACTTTGGTGTCCAGAGTTTTATTGTGGTTTCATTATATAGACATGTTTGATTGAATTATTGAACTCATTCTCCAGCTCCCCCTTCCCTCCCTAGATGTCAAGTTGGGCTTATATAATCTGGCTCAAAGCCTACCTCTCTAATCATGTGGTTGGTCATTCGAGCATGACCAGCTCCCATCCTGAAACTATCTCGGGGCCCACCATCAGTCACCTCATTAGCATAAATTCAGGCACAGTCCCAGAGGTCTACCATGAATAACAAAACACTCTTATCACTCAAGAAATTCTAAGGGTTTAGAAGCTCCATCCCAGGAACCTGGGGTAGAGACCAGACAAATTCCTTATTATACAACACTTTCTAATAAGAAATTCAAGATCAGGAATTTTTAAGAGTAAGTTTTTGTTCTCTGAGTATCCTTTTCTTCCCTTTATATATCATCCTGTTCTTGGTTGGTGGATGCAATAGCTTCTAGAATCTCTCTGAGGATAATAATGGTTATTTTTTCTCTCTCTATTTCTTTTAAATTTTTTGTTTATTTGTTGGTTTAGATCTCTATCCTTGATATCAGAGGCTTTCCTCAGATACCTCATCATCCTTGGCTTTCTGCTCATGAGTAGGTTCCTAAAAAATGTGATTAGAAGATCGGGGTGCTTAGTTGAGACTTGTAGACTATGAGTGTGCTAGTTTTCAATTGCTGTGTAACAAATTACCACAAACTTTGTGGCTTAAAATAAGACACATTGATTATCTCACAGTTTCTATGCATCAGGAGCCTGGCACTGCTGGGTCTTCTGTTCAGGGTCTCACAGACTTAATCAAAGTGTTGGTCAGGATGCATTCTCGTCTAAAAATTTGACTGGGGAAGAATTTGCTTTCAGGCTCATTCAGGTTTTTGGCAGAATTTATTTCCTTGTGACTGTATAACTGAGGGCCCTGGCTTATTGCTAGCTGTTGGCTGAAGGTCACCCTTAGGTCCTAGAGGCCACCCACAGTTCCTTAAGGCTACTGGCAGTTCCTTGCCATGTGGGCTTACCCAGCATGACCTCTTATTTCATCTAGCCCAGAAGAAGAGACCCTGGAGCAGCAGAACCTTATATAGCATAACTTAATGATGGGAATATATCTCATCACCTTTGCCATATTCTTTTGGTTAGAAGCAAGTCACAGGTCCAACAACATTCAAGAAAAGAGAATTACACAAAGGCATGAATATCAGGAGGTGGGACTCATTGAAGATTACCTTAGGGTCTATTTACCACAACGGGCTTCACTGCAATATGATCTGGCTGAGTCATTTCATTGGACAACCCCTTATGCAAGCATCTTGAAGCCTTTTCTTGGACTTCTCATATTGCCAAAGAATAATATTCCAATACCCTGCCTGGCGGTTGTAAATCTGACTGCCAGCATTCTGAGAACCAAGTGGGATAAAGGGCTAGAAGTCTCAACAATCAAAACGTAAAATTTTTAATTTTTCTGTTTCCCGTATAGTAACTCTGCCTCAACTGTGCTCAATGTTTCCCCAGTCCAGAGAACCTCTGTTTTACTCTTCTCCAGAGAATAAACCTCACATCTTCTGGGGGGGAGGAGGGCAGAGAAGTTGTAGAGGGGATCTTGGGATCTAACTGCTTACTAAATATTTCAAGCAATATTCTCCTTTTCAGCCTCATGTCCACCTTCACTTACAGAAGTACCTCTACAACCAATTGCTGAGCCTTTGGAGGTTCTTTGTTTTGAATTGTGTAGCTTATCAACTTTCCCCACTTTGGATTCAATTTCCTCAGGTCTGCTAAGGCAGTTTTACTTGTATTTCTATTTTCTAGCTTCAAAAATTATATTGTTATCATCATCTCTCCCCAAATTACTGTCATTTTAGTGAGTTTGCCAAAGGAGTGGAGGTAAATGCATGTGTTCGAATTTTTATGGTCAATGGGATGTCATAACTTACTTGCTAAGCAGATTACACTGACCTTTTTTGTGAAGAATGGACTATGAGGGAGGAATAAGAGAAGTTGGGAGAACAGTTATGTATCTAGCCAAGAGATATTTAAGAGGAGAAATAAATAGAGCTTGGTGGTAGATTGAGTGTGTGTGTGTGCGTGTGTGTGTGTGTGTGTGTGTGTGTGTGTGAGAGAGAGAGAGAGAGAGAGAGAGAGAGAGAGATGTCACTGATGACTCTTAAGCTCGTGTAGCAGGATGGATGGTACATTTCATCTATTTCTTGCTTCTCCGTTTCTCAGGTTATTTTCCAGGACTGCTATCAACTCACTTGTATCCCCTCACTACCAAAACTGATGTCACCACAAAACTGACTCAGAGCAAACCTAACATTGCCAGGAACACAGTTACCATGGCAAGGAAACCTTAATTTAAACAACACCACCACCAGCAACAACAACTACAACAACAGCTCCAATTTATGGAGTGATTACTATAAGCCATGCTAAACCCTTTCCGTATATTATTTCATTTAATTTCCCCAACAGCCCTGTGAGGTAAATACCAACTGTGATTCATTACCATTGGATCCTTCAAGTGGATACTTTCTAAATCAATCAAGTTCTGGGGAGAATAGTTTTTACTACAAACTGTGTCTGGGTCTCTAGAAGTGATAGAAGGGCATTACATTAGCCACCGCCATTCCTACTCATTTGCTGTACACTCCAAACCTGCGGTCGAAGACATCTACTCTTTATCAATACTGCCTCCCCCTGCCATTAACCACTTCCTCCCATTCTTGCCTTGCCATTCTTTCCTTTTAAAATCCTCTCTTACGCTTTATTCCAACTGCAGCACAGAACTGCAGCCTTATTCTTCTCCACAACTTCTTCATAGAAGAAATAGAGGCTTGGAGTGGAGGAGAACTTTGCCCAATCTGCAAACTTCTGTACAATTTTAGGAATAAAAGGCATAAGAATGGACATGCTTTAAATTGTTCATAGCCTAGAGGAGGACAAACAAGGGGATCAAGGAGAAGTGATTTTAATGCATTTTGAAACTTTTCCTGAGCTTCTTGAGAAATGGAAGAGTTGGGGGAACTGGGAGCACACAGTATACACTAAATTAACCCACCGCTAATTACTTGGGGTTGCGACCTGTGGGAAAGCCTAGGAGGATGTCTTAGTCAGCTTGGGTTGCCATAACAAAATGCCATAGACTGTGTGGCTTAAACAATATAAGTTTACTTCTCACAGTTCTGTAGGCTGGAAGTCTGAGAAGATCAAGATGGTTGGGTTCTGGTGAGAGCTTTCTTCCTGGCTTGCAGATGGCTGCCTTCTCACTATGTCCTCATATGGTGAAGAGAGAGCAAGCTCTCTGGTGTCTCTTCTTTGAAGGGCATTAATCCCTCCACCCTCATGACCTCATCTAAACCTAATTACCTTCCAGAGGCCCCACCTCCAGACACCATCACGTTAAGGGTTAGGGCTTCAACATATCCATGACCCATGGCAAAGGATCACAATCTGCTTTTCTGGGTCCTCATTGAAACTTCCTCCTCGTATTAATCAATACAGAGAGAACATAGGGCACTGACAACAAAGTCAGTCAGCAAACATAGGTGAGATTTGCATGGATGTCCATGTTTTCCTAGGTGCCACTAGCTATGGCAGTGTTTGTAGGGATGACTCACTCTTTGCCTTTAACCATTTTCTTTCTGCTGAGTTCTGGTTAGAGTTTTACTCTTTCTCTGTAAATCTGTTTCTTCTGTGCTATATTAAGCTTCATCAAGACATACTTCTGGTATGATGATAAAAGAGGTGACTAGATTGATTGACTACATACTGAAATATCATAGATTTTCGTCCCCTGATAAAGGTTCTTTTTTGTGTGACTAGTGAAGGTTGGTGAGTGTAAGTCAGAGGATAGAGTTCTTAAAAGAGGTTTGACTTCTTTGGAGACAAGAATGACGAGGAAAGATTTTGTAGTCTTGACGACATCACACGTGTGCTCTCTCTCTCCTCCATGGAAACCAAAAAGTGTGAATGAGACTGAAGGAGTCAGCTAATCCTCACTCCCCCCTCCACTCCCACTTCCACCACTAGACTTAAGGGTTAGTGTTTTTCTTCTTCAGTGCCGCCGAGCATGAATGTACTAAAGAATAAAAAGGAATATCACAGTGCCATAAGTAACTAAGTAACTTAGTTTCTTAGTTATTGTAGTTCTGGTTGCTGCTATAGAATCCTCCATTATTGCCCTAGGCACCTTTAGAATACAGTTCATGTAGCCATTGACTGTGACCCCAGATGTTTGAGTACCAACTAATTCATGGGTCTCAATGCATACATGCAACTCTGGGTAGGGGGTTGTTTTATTATGTTTTTTTTTTTTTTTTTTGGTTTAGTGCCTTTCTAGGCAGCTAACCACATTCATCCGTTCACCAAAAGTCTATTGAGCATCTACTCTGTGCCAGGCACTCTAATAGGTATTGAAGGTATAAAGACACATACCATACAATTTACTGCCTTTGATGCAACTACAGCTCTATAGACAGATCTCTCTTTAAGACAAGGCCACACACAAATCACTGAAATACAGAGTAATAAGTGTGATGATTAGTTGCCTAGACAAAATGCTAACTCAGAAGAGGAATAATCTATCTTTGCTGCAGGGGAGCCAGAGAAGTGTTCACAAAGGAGGTGACATTTGAGCTATGTTTCAAAGAAAGAGAAAAAGGGAAAAGTCATTCCAGGCATAAGAAACAGTATTTGTAAAGAAACAGAAATGTAAAGGGTCATAGAGTGTTCAAGGATCTGCAAGAAGTTCAGTTTGACTGAAGCAATGTCAGGTGATCTTGCTAGAAAGGAAAATTAGGGTGATTATGAAGGACCTCCTTAAAGAGCTTGGATTTAGCATTGAATATTTGTGGACAGAAGAGTGACGTAATATTATTGACAACTGACAAAATTCACTCCAGCAAATACATGGAGGACAGTTTGGAAAGAGGCAAGAATGAAGGCAGGGAGACCAATTAGAAGCCTGTCAAAAATCCAAGTGAGAGGTGATAAGTGTCGGAACAAAGGCAGTGACAGTGGAAATAATGAGGAAGGAATATGATTAAGAGGCAATTATAAAGAAGATTATAATAGTAACTTGTGGCCAGTTGAATGTGGTTACCGGGGAGAAGAGAAAGTTTTGTGTGACTCCCAGATTTCCAGTTTAGGTGACTTGATAGATGACAGGGCCATTAATAGAGATCAGTCGAAGAGATCCAGTAGATAGTTGAACACATGGGTCTAGAGTAGAGGAGAGATGTGTAGGTTGGAGATTAAAATGTATGTATCATTAATGTAGTAGTTGTGGCCACGGGAGTGGAAAAGATTTCCCTGGGAAAGTTTGCAGACATATGAAAAGGGCATTATGAATAGGACCTCTAGAAACAGCAACATTTAAGGGATAGGCACAGGAAGAGAAGTTGTTGAAGGAGGAGAATGAATAATGAGAGAGATAGAAGGAAAACCTGGAGAGATGAAAGGTCTTGTTCACAGTGTCAAATACTGCATAGAGGTCAAGAAAGATGATGATAGGAGCAGGGCCCACTTGATTCAGTACTTGGGGTTTTGGTGACCTTACAGAGAGCATATTCAGTAGAACTGTGCCAGAAGCAGCCCAGGCCAAGGGGGCTGAGACACAAATGGGAGGGAAGGAAGTGGAGACTGAGATTGCCCTTTTGTCTTTACTTTGAAACATGGATTTATAAACATTCTAATAACAATGAACCTTGCCCTGAGGGTCTGTTGCACAGTGAGGTACAATGATTAGTAACAGATGCTTTTAATCTGTATCTCATATTTAGTATTTATTTTTGTATATTGTACTGTGGTTTATATAACATACACATAAATGAAGATACATATATGAGGGTGCCTTTTGTTTCTGATAGGGTAAAGCAATCAATTACAATTTAGGAGTTCCCATCTGGAGAGTAAGGTCCACAGACTTACTGACTCCTTTGGTTTTGGAAAAGCTCCTACTTTCCTAAAAGCAGCCCCCACCTCAGCATAGAGGGAATGTTATCCTGTAGGGTATGAATCCTTCCTGGGAGCATCTGAATTTATGCATGCTGGGAATTGCCCTCTTTCTGTGTGACTTTACTGGGCATAAAGATTTCTCTGCAAATCAAAACTAGGGAGCACTCCTGAGTCCAGGGATCCTCAAGGCAGTTATGAAAACTAAACTCTGAAATCCATGGAGGCATCATCTCAGACAGTGGTGCTTAATCCTTTTCTCACTCTAGCACACCTGGGGGAGGTAGTCTGACTTGCACTATCTGTAATAGTAATTCAGTGATAGCCAGGAAGAGAGATAATAATGATGGACTACTTTCATTAAATAGCCAGACATTGTCCTCAACATTTTACATCAATTATGTAAACTACTGTGTCCCCAGGATACAGGTGTGGAAACTAAGTCAGAGAGGTCGAAAGACTTGTCCTGACAGACTACTCTTTTAAGAAGTGTGGTGGTGAAGGAAGAGAGAAAGTGAAAGGAACAGTTATGGAGAACATAGTTTTATTTTTCCAGTTAGCTGAATTCTTATTTGAACCCTGTCCTCTTCTTTGGAGAAGATGTAAGCAGTGTGCCTGGCCTAGTGTTGAGGAAACACTGGGGAGGGATAAGAGATGAAAATGGCAAGTTCCCTAACTTTGAGGTCCAAATGGACTATTTGATGAGGGAAGAAACAAACATATAGAAAAGTAAAGACTAGGTGGTGTCTTTAAAGGTGGGTTGTAAGGCGGTTGCTTAGAACTTAGAGTGCATTTTATATCAGGAACTTGCTAAAGATGGGCACTTTTATAGGTGCATCCTTAAATCCAATTTGTCCTGTGACATAGCTGAAATGCTGTACATTTGATATAAAAATTAGTATGAGAAATAATGTACTAATAATTAAATAAAATGAACTATAAAGTTGAATAAGACGTGGGTTTTAATGCTGGTACTTGAAGAGAAGCTGGTTTAATTAGGAGTGGGATAAAATAAGATGAAGGCTTCAGTAGAGCTTCTGAATAGGACTTCTGGCACTTTCAAGGACTTTAGAAGATGATGCACATTTTTTTTTATCATGTTTAATTTCACTTTAAAGCACATGGCTGTCAATTTGTTAATTTGGTTGCATCAGCACTGCTTTTACACTCATCAACCATAATTAGAGCTTTTGGTTGAATCACGAATATAACAAAGAAGAAAATGTTAAGGCCATCATAGATTCTTGGATACCTAGGAGTGGTAACCTTTTCACCTCCTAAACACTTGGTCCTTAGTTTCCATCCAGCCTATTTTCTCAATACAAGAACCTAGTTGCATAGCTACTCCAATTTCTGCCTTGGTTTTCCCTTCCCCAGACTGCTTCATCCATTTCTTTCATCTGGAACTCCTGGGGTGACTTCTACCCATTTTTATACCTAGCCTCTGCCCTCTTTTATGAAATTCCCAAGAACTGCTCACACATGACCACAAAATCTTTGCTGCTCTCACATTCCTTGAAGTAGCAACAGTTATAATCTTCCACTCTTACCCATTTGACCCTAATTTGGACAAGAGAAGATGAGAGAGTCAGTGGAAAAGAGCCAGAAGAGAAAGAGCAGCTGTGCTTGAAGATATGAGAATATTTATGAAAAAAATACCAAAAGGAGAAGTATAAGCGGTGGAAGAGAGACAAAAAGGAGGTAACACAGGACTCCTAAGTGGGAAGAAAATAGATATATGGTAGAAAATCTCAGAACAGATGATGTCGTGAGGCAGAAAAGCTATATTATTCTACAGAAAGGTCTTGATGTGGGTGGTGATATGAAACATTGTTTGAAAGGTTAAAAACCAGAGAGTGTCCATGAGCCAAATGAGGAAATAAAGGTGCTGAAGGAATTTGTGGACTTGGAGATTCCAGTGAGGTAAACTGGTCAGAAATAGTTTCACAGAAGAGAGAGGGTATGATATTGGTCCTAAAAGATAGTAGGACTCAGATAAATAAAGAAGGGGACAAAAAAAGCAGCATTGTAAATATAGGCAGCAAATTCAGATTTAAGGGAAGGTATTTCTGATTGAAATGGAGTTTCTTTGGGGAAGTAGCTAATGTCAAAGTTGGAAGGTAGAAAGGGACTAGATTGTGACCTTAAGTATCAGGTCAAGGAGTTTATATTTTATCTTATATGGAATGAGGAGCTAATGATCATTTCTTGATCAAAGTGGAGGTTTATGAAACTTAGATCATCTATGGTTGTGAGGATCGATTAGAGTGGATAGAGGACTGAGGCAGTGAGACCAGATAGGAGGCTGAGGCCTTGACCTGGGTTGATATTAGAGGGGGTGGGAGAAGGAGAAATGTAAGAGACATTGCCAAGTAAAAATGACCAAAACTTTGTAACTAATTGGATGGGGAGGAGGGCAAAAATTGGGAATAGTTAACAATGACCATGAGGTTTGAGCCAGAGCAGAGGATAAACTGTAGAAAGGAATTTATCACAGGAAAACTGGACATGTGCAAAAGTTGTTCATTGTGGCATTGTTTGAAGTAGCAAAAATTCAAAAACAACCTAAAGGTATATATTGGTCAGGATAATAAATAATAGATATTGTAATGAGCATCCCTAAAATCTCAGTGACTGAACGCCGTAAAGATATATTGTTCATTCATATGGCAATGATATATTGTTTGCTCAGGTGGTCCAATGCAGTCAGTGAGGGATCATCTGCTCCTCACAGTCATTCAGAGATCCAGGTTCACACATCTTGTAATACCACCATCTTCCACATATGGCCCCCATGGTCACAATAGAAGGGAAAGAGAGAGAGCCGAGGAACTTGTTGTATTTTAGCACCAAGGCACCAAGAATGTATCGCTTCCATCCACATTCCATTGACCAGAACTAGTCATATTGTCCACCTGTAACTTTTTATGTGCCCAGGAGGAAAATAGAGTGGGTCTATTTTCACTGCTATGAAGACATAACAGTGCCTGTGACACAAGGTCCATCAATAGGAAATGGCTAAATAAGCTGTGGATGTCTTTTCCATAGAATAGTTTTCAGCACTTAAAAAAAGAGAATGAGACATATCTATGTAGATTGACATGGAAAGATCTACAGAATATTTTGTTGATTGAAAAGAACGATTTGAGAATGATACATTGCAATATAACACTGAGATTAAAAAACCCAAATGCCATTTTCTATAAGTACATATTCTGTATATATATATATATATATATATATATACATATATACATATATGCATATATGTGTGTGTATATATATATATATATATATATATATATATATATATAAATGTGTAGAAAAAGATCTAGAAGTATACCAAAATCCAAACTGTCAACAAGGGTTATTTCTGAGGAGGAGAGGAGTGGACCTTGACTGTTGATGGTATGCAAAATGAGCCTTATCTGTAACTTCAAAAATTTTTATAAGGGAAATGAATTTACATATTATGCATATGATTAAAATTTATATTAAAAGACATACCTGGAGATGTGTAGTTTTATTTATTTGTTTCAAAAAAGGATTTCAGGTATGAGTTTCATTTTTGACTTGTTGAGTTTAAAGAGCTAATGTAATATCCAGGTTGTTGGTGGTGGTTGGGATCTAACAGGCAGCTAGAGATGCAGGTTTGGAGCTCTGGGGAGAAGCTGGGGTTAGAGATGTTGAATAGAGGCAGTACTGAAGCCATAACAATGTCAAGGACCTCAAAGGCAATAGTACTCATGGCACCAGACCGTGACAAGAGGAGACACTTTTGGCAGACTGTAAATCAATGCACTGCTTACTTCACTGAGAAAGCTTTGTTACCAAAAAATACCAGCTGAACTAATCTATGTGCTTAGTGATGTGACTGATTCTGGACAAGACTCTTATGTCATTGTGGACTGCTAACTAACAGTTTGAGGATCGGCACTGGTACATGGACTATGGTTTGAGTAGCAGTGCTCTATGGGAGAGACAATGTAGAAAGATAAGGGATTTCCATTGTGAACCTTGGGCTGTGACTATATTTGGAGGGGATAGGAGGAAAAGAGAAAAAACCTCAGAGATGGAAGGAGAGTGGTCAACAGTGTCAAATGCCACAAAGAGGTAAAGAATGAAAGAGGGAAAGTCATTGGAGTTGACCCTGTGTGTTTGTGTGTTTGTGTGTTTGTGTGTGTGTGTGTGTGTGTGTGTATATGCACATGCATGGGTGCACACATATGTTTGCTTATGTTTGAGAAAACCTACAATGTCATCAAGCATGTATTCTGTGTCATGAACTGTGCTATATGCTCTACAACTATCATTTCATTTCATGGGTTTACTGATGAAAGTAGAAGAGTATAGGAGAGTGGTGGGACTAAGAAGCCGGAGGGCTGGAGGTTAAGGAAAGGGCAAGTATATGGACATAAGCAGTTGTTGCAGAGAAGGTAGGTGATAAAAAAAAGGAACAGAATGTTGCGTAGAAATGTAGGGAGAAGGGAATTCTATGGCGCTCACTTAGAATGACTTCGTTTTCAGTAAGGTGGGAGGCAAGATTGAGTAGAGGGGGCTTGACTGAGCAGAGAAGGTATGTGAAAGATACTCTAGGGAACGCAGTGGAGGAGCCAAAATCTATGTATAAAATGACTTCAGTATAATTATACGACCTCTGCTATAAAAACACAGAAGGGCAGAAATCACAAATGCACACAGTAGGGGTTACTTGTGTATTGGCAGAAGGTTAAGGTGGTTGAGTAATTGATGCTACAAGCCCCCTAGCCATTTTTTCTTAATCTTGAATTTATAATAGCCTGATTTCTTTCAGGATCCTATTTCAAACAGACAATTGTGACAGCTAAAAAATCCCTCCTCTCGATTGGGATGTCATTGATGTGTTGATAGAAAAAGCTTTGGAGCCTTTCAGTTCCCTCCTTTCCCCAAATAAATCTGAAAAGAAAACTAACTCATGTAAGTAGGTCCATGGGGACATTGTCTCTGCCCATCCATAAGCGGCTTTAACACAGAAAGGATAGATGGGAGCCTGTCTGACCCACAAAGAGACAGAAAATTGGGTAGGATTCAGTGTGGGGTGAAAGTGTCACATAACACGGCCTGGGGATTAGGACAGTTGAAGAGATTATACTGGGGGATGGAAGACCAAGCTAAGGTGACTAATAGCAATACAAACATGACAGCGACTGAGCTCATGGATCGTATAGCTCCCAGTAGTGTTTGCAGTGTGACTCTCAAATAGTTTCTGTGCGGATTCTGTCCAGTTAGTAAGTATTGGAAATTTCAGACCTTCCCAGGTTCTTATTCCCATCTAAGCCCTTGAATCGTTTGAAATCCACTGTGCTTTCATTTTCCTTCTCCCCGTTTTTCCTTTATTCCTTCTCTTCGTGTCCTTTCTTTTATAGTTTTTGTTCGGTACACTTAAGTTTGTAAACCAACAAGAGACAGAGCAGTTCTGGACAAAGTTGTGAGTCAAGGCAATGAATTGGCTATTTCAAGATTGGACTGAGGAGTCAGTTCTGCCACCAACTGGCTGTGTAACCTTGTACAAGTGCCTTCCCTCCCTGGATTTCAGGTTTTACATTTTTAAAATGAAGAGCTTGAATTAGATCAACAAAGTGTGTACATTAGAAGCAACAGGAGGTATGTTTTTTGCAGATCTGGTTGCCCAGGTCCCCTTGTTGGAGCCTCAATAGATATGGAATAAGGCTTAGGTGTCTGTGGTTTTAAAAAGTGACCTAGATGATTTTTTTTTTTAGAAATTCATAATCTAAGATGTTTTTTAAATTAATTAATTAATTTATTTATTTATTTTATGTCTGTGTTGGGTCTTCGTTTCTGTGCGAGGGCTCTCTCTAGTTGCGGCAAGTGGGGGGCACTTTTCATCGCGGTGCGCGGACCTCTCACTATCGCGGCCTCTCTTGGTGCGGAGCACAGGCTCCAGACGCGCAGGCTCAGTAGTTGTGGCTCATGGGCCCAGTTGCCCCGCGGCATGTGGGATCTTCCCAGACCAGGGCTTGAACCCGTGTCCCCTGCACTGGCAGGCAGACTCTCAACCACTGCGCCACCAGGGAAGCCCAACCTAGATGATTTTAATACTTGCCTCCAATTGAGAAACACTGGCAATAGATGATCGTTAAGGAATTTCCAGTTGTAACATTACATGAGGAGATGTGTGTATGTGTGTGGGGGGGGGGTGTGCGTGTGTGTGTGTGTGTGTGTGTGTGTGTGTGTGTGTGTGTGTGAGAGAGAGAGAGAGAGAGTGAGCCAGAGAGGACTTTCACTCTCTGGAAAGCCAGCTACCTATTGTTTATAAAATTCAAAACTGGGGACCTGGGACAGTAATGTAAAATTTCTACATTTTCAATGTACAGTGTGTGTGCTAATGCATGCACACACTCAACTGCCTTTCCCAAAGAAATAACAAAATATGAAAAGAAACAGGGCAAAATAAAAACAGGACCTTCCCGGGAGTATGAATATTGAGATATGTCAGTCATAGGCCCAGCTCTCCAGAAGCTTGCGTTGTATGCCCCATCTTTTCCTAGCTTGCTGGCACTTGGAAAGGACTCCCAGAATCACTGACATTAAGGTATTAAGACTTATTGTGTTTTGGAGTGTTAGTCTGCCGGGGATACTTGCATTTTGAGGCGCCTATGCCCAAGAACTACATTTTGAACAAGGGTTTCTGAGAAAATTTGGGAAATATTGTCTATCAGTAGATCGAAATCTGGTTTCTGGTTGCCTATGATGGTGTTGTTATAAGGGGGAACTAAATAATTGAGGGTCTACAATGGAAGTGGATAGCTGCTATGGGTATTAAGCATAGGACAGAGGGCCTTGAGAAGCAGTGGGGAGAGGGGCTTTGCATAAGCCCTATGTGATACATTATTAACTCCAATGGTAGCTGGACTAGAGATAGGAGTTTAGGAAAGGTGATATGAATGTTCCAGGGTTCAGAATTCCTAAGCATGGACTTTAGTTAGTGGGAGAACTGAGAAGACCTATGTATCGAAGTTCTATCCTTTTTGAAATGAATTGTTGGTGAGGCAGTATTTTGTAGCTGTTGCACTGAAAGGAAAAGCCCATCCTAGCCAAAAGGATTCACTGTTAAAACAGACCTATAGGCTCCATATTTTCCATTAGCCCCCAAATCCCCAAGGTGTGAGCTCGGGCTTGAACCAGTGCCAACAATGTGGTTTGGACATGGCTAGAAAAGCCCCAAACACCTCCCCTCCAGGGTTGGCTGTTTGTCACTGTGGCTCTGATGAGCAGTCAAGAGAAGATTCTCCCCTAGGGCCTTCTTACGTTGCACACGATAGCTGCATAGTCTCTGGATGAAGAGCGGGCTTACAGCTTTCTGTGACTGGAGGGGCAAGTTCCTGGCTCTAAAAAAGCAACCCTACTTTGTGCTTCTCTGTAGGCAGAGCCGCAGTTTCTCAGCTTCCATAATCCCCTATTTAAAATGCAGTTGCTCTGGAAGCATTCACACCTTATTAGCATCTAAAATCTCTTGAGCCGCTTTTAGATGTTCTTTGAGAGCAAAGCTCCAACTTAGGGGTTTTGTGCAGTGGTCCTTAGCATGGTCCCCAGACCAGCAGCAGCAGCAGCAGCTGGGAACTTGTTAGAAATGTAAATTCTCAGGCTCCACCCCGACCTAAAACTTTAGGGGTGAAGCCTAGTAACCTGCTCTTTAACCAAGTGCTCTAAGTCATTCTGATGCATGCTAAGGTTTGAAAAACCCGGGTATAATAGAAGGAATTTGGGCTTTGGGGCCTGACAGACCTGGGTTTGAATCTGGGCTCTACACTACTTAGGTAGCCTTGGAAATGACAACAGCTAATATTTATTGAGCAATGATCTACTATTTACTAGATAATGTGCTAAGCAGTTTCAAGGGATTTGTGCGCGTGTATGTATGTGTGTGTGTGTGTGTGTGTGTGTGTGTGTGTGTGTGTGTAATCCCTGTGGAGTTATGTATTATTTTTACCCTGACTTTAGAGATGAGGAAGCTGAGGCTCTGAAGGGTTAAGCGATGGAGCTCAGCTCAGGTAGTCTGGTTTCAGAGTCTGAGCTTTTAAACTTTACTTGAGTCTCAGTTCTCTCCTTTGTAAAATGGGGCCAGTATTATCCTACTTTGGAGAGTTTGGAGAAATAGAAGTAATATATGTTGGGGCCAATTCTTCATAGGTAGTCCAGCTCAGCCCTGCTCAACTGGTTCTTTTAGAAAGAACCTTTCTGTAAAATCTACAGTATAGATGGTGCTTTTCCAAAAGATGTCACCAATAGTGTAACTAGGGCAGCAGGGGAGAGATACAGCTATAGGAAGAGCCCCAGAGGTGGCACAGAACCTGTCTCCTGCTTCCCAAGTTGCAACTTTAATCTAGGCTAGGCCCCTTCCCCCTTGCCATCCCTACCTTTCACCTAGGCCTAATGGAGCTAAGGGAAGCAGTCCTCTCCATGGAAACTCTTCCTCCGCAGTGATTCAGGTAGGCCTCAAGGGATCCCCTTACTAGAAAACTGGCTCTGTGCTGTACTCCTCCATCAGTGAGCTCTGGTGGGAACACGATTGATGGAAAGGCCCCTCCCCAAACCGACCCCGCAAGCAGTTTGAAGATCCACACCCTGTTAGCGGAAAAGAGAGGTGACGTGGAGCCTTGGAAAAAATTCTTCTCCTTTTTTCATCTTTCTTATAGCTCCTATTTGGCCTGGGGAAAAGGTATAAGATAGATTCCTTCCTATGCTTTCTATTGAAAGGTTGCCATGGAGACCAGGCCCAGCCTCTGCCTTTGGCCAGTTGGCAGTCAACAAATAGCTCCTGGGCTGATTTCCTCGTTATTGTGGCCCTCTTCCCCAGTGACTACCCCTATCTCAATGTTGCACACAGTAGGTACACAGTTCATTCCTTCATTTAACCATTGTTAGTTGAGCATCTACAATGTGCCAGGCCCTTTTCCCAGGCTCTGGAGATTCAGAGGTGAATTACACAAATAAATGCTTGCTGAACTAAATTAAATCGAATCAGATTGAATTTCTCAGCCTTTGGCAAGACACTGAACTAGCTCAGTTACTGAAAAGGATCCCAACTGATTTTCACAATAATTTATTTCATGAATATTTATTAAGCACTTACTCTGTACGAGGCACTATTCTAGCTGCAGAGGATACAGCAGTGTATAAGGCCTCTGCTTTAATAGAACTTACTTTCTTAAAGAAGAAGACACACAATAAGCAAGTATATAAATAAGATGATGATATTAGATGGTGACAAATGTTATGAAGGTAATGACTTTAGAAAGTGACCAACGTTGGGATGGAGCGTTTCCCTAAATAGAGTGGTCAGGGAATGGTATTTGACCGGGGACCCGGAAGATGGAAAGGAACTAGCCCTGGGAAGATCTAAGGGAAGAGAATTCCAGACAAGGGAACAGTATTTGCAAAGTCTTTAAACTGAGAATAGTTTGGCTTGTTCAAGTAACTGAACAAAAATCAGAGCGAGGTGGAAAATAGTTAAGAGAGGTAGGTAGGGGTTGTGTCAGCTGAGGTCTGCTAGGCTGAGATAGGGAGTTTGGATTTTTGTTCTCACGTTATGTGAACCCACTGGAGAGTTCCAAGCAGTATACATATATGATACGATTTGTGTTTTCATTAGAACACTCTGGCAAGCTGTATGGAAAATGGACTGGGTAAGGGAAAGTTTCTACTGGGAGACCAGTGGAGTAGAGATGGCAATGTTCCATTTAATTTTTTGAAGTTGTGACCAGACAAGTATGCAAGATAAGCAACAAATTAAAAAGACTGAATATGCATGACTTGACTTTAAATTAGTGCCTTGCAAAAGTGTCAGGCTATGTTCATTATGCTGCCTCTCATCTCAGTTAACTGGGACCCTCTCAGGTTAGAGCTGAGACTAAAAAGTTCTCTCTAATTTATAGCCCTTTTCCCATATGTGTGTGTGTGTGCATATGACATCTCAGTGTCTTTTCATTTAGTTCTCTAAAATTAATTATGTCCCTCCCTAATATATATATGTTAATTCTGGCCCTTGCAAGGGAGGGACAGAATTAATTCCAAGAAGCCAAAACAGTAAAATAGTAAAATTGCGAAATTTAAAGTAATCACAGGAGTATGTTTCTGCTTGCAAGAAGAAAAACATGTTTATGAAATCTTGGATTTACAAACCAGATAAACTAAGAGATAATTATTCACAATACACAACATTCATTTTTTTCTTTTTCTTTTTTTTTCTTTTTTTTCTATCCCAAAACACTCGCTAACTGGTTCTTTTAAGTAGCAATTTCTCTAGGGCAGTTAAATTTTTGTTTACAGATCATGAACCAATCATTACTAATCATTAACTGTGTGACAGTGGGGCTAGAGAGCAGAGAAATCCAATTCAATTCAACAAACATTTATTGAGGTCTACTTTGTACAAATAAGGAGGTCCTGGGGAAAATACAAAGAAAAATAAGGCTAATTCCTTGCCACCTGGAAGCATGAAACATTGTGAGGGAAGACATCTAGTACACAACTAGTTATAACATGAGACAGTGTAGAATAGAGGTCTGTAAAAAAGTGCTATGAAACATGGAAAGAGCAATTTGCTCTGACTGGGAGAGGTGGGGAAGGCTTCATAGAAATGAATTCTCTTTCACTTATTCATTCAACAGCCTTCATTGAACACCCACTAAGTGCCAGAAACTGTGATGGATGCTGGGACTACCACGGTGAACCAGACCACAAGCAAGCCATTACAATCTACTGTGATCAGGGCTGTGAGAGGGGTAGTACAGGGTGCTATGGGAGTACAGAGGAATGGCATCAAGTCTAGCCTTGGGTAACCTTGAATAGGCTTTTTGGAGGTGCCATTTAAGCTGAGATAGAAGATGAGTATAGGTTAGCCAAGTAAGAGCTGGCGTGGGAATGGGGGACAGTGTTCTAGGCAGAGGAAGCAGCATGTGGTAAGGATTAGAGGTGTATACAGGGAGGGGAAGACAGAGACAGAGAGGATATGATGACTGAAGATAATAATTGCCTGATATTTTATCGTGTTGCCATAGTTTGAATCTGCAGCAGGAGATTTTGTACAGCTGCTCCTTCGCAATCACGTTCTTTTCCACTAGCCACTCTTAATGAATTGCCTTCGGTTAAGACAAAGAAATATCTAATAACAAATAGTGCAGTAGGCTACCACTATTCTTATATTCCCAACTAGTCCTGAGTAGGTTGGGAAAGAGAGGTGATATGACCATTCTTGGATGTTTGTTTTTTCCATGGCAGCATTGTATCGAATTAGTCATTTGGCTCCAGATAATGTCAACAGGATCCTAGAGGACAGCAACACCCACACATACACAATTTTTTTCAGAGGTTTGTACCCCAAACCAATCCTTGTGGATCTGCTAGAGGTGATTGCCTTTATTTAATAGGGGCAAAGTAGGTCCTTTTATGGGCTTTCAGAGTTAATGGAGGTCTTATCATTTGTGACATGTTGTTCCAGAGATAATAAAGACAACCGATTACTTTTATATATTTCAGAAGCACTGTGTTATAATCATTTACTACATTTTAATACTTCAAACAATCTCCACAAGTACATACTTCACTTTGTCAAGTGGAAACAACAGAACTTTAAAAAAAATTTTTCTGTGTGAAATATAGCATACATACAGAAAAATGCATGAAACATAAATAAACAGCTTAACATTATTTTAATGTAAACAACTGGCTAACCCCCACCCAGTCAACCGTTGGAAATATGGATTTGGAATATGTGCGCACGTGTGTGTGTACATGCATGTGTGCACATGTATGAGCATGTGTTTCTGTGTGTATGTGTCATATTTTCTTAAATGAAACATGGCTGATCACATAGTCTGACAACAATTGTTTTCATTGCTGTCAGTGCTGTGCTGGAAGGTTGACGAGCATTGTCACACTTTATCCTCATAACTGCCCCATGGAGGTGAGATGAGGCTCATAGTGGTTAAGTGACTTGTTCATGTTCATCCAGCCAGACCTTACACAGACAACTCACCTGCATCGAAGAGAAAGACTGGGCCCTCTAAAAGAAGGCTAGTGGGTGAGGGGGATAAGCCAGTCTGTGGCTTAAACTTCTTATGGAGGAATAGAAGAGTTCCTGAAGGAAAGAGCTTTAAATCATAGTTATCAGAAGGACATGACAAGCTGCTCTTGAAGGTGGGACTGGGCAGCAAAAGTTTCTAGGTAGAGCTGATCCTTGCAATATATGCAGCTTCAGATCCTACATCTACCATTTACCGCAAGTCACTTCAATTCTCCAAAACCTCAGTTTTTTGAAGTATAGCTGATTTACAGGGTTGTGTTAATTTCTTTTGTACAGCAAAGTGACTCAGTTATACATACATACACACATATATATATTCTTTTTCATATTCTTTTCCATTGTGGTTCAGTTTTTTAAAAAATCTGTAAAATGGTAGTGTAAACTGTACCTCACATTTGCTGTGAGAATTAAATGTGACAATTGACATGAGGAACCTTTGCAAACTAGATTGTGTTACACAAATGTTAGGTGTCATTATCATCTCCTAGTCCTATTTCTGTTAAGGCATTTCTAAGGACCCTTTTGATTGTGTGCAAGATGAGATTCATCCCTGCAAACTGCATAGGAACTCTTGAACATAATACACAGAGATATATTTGTTTTCTTGAAAAAATAAGAATGCCATAAATTTGGCCTTTGTCCTAAAATATGAGGTCACACTTTGCATGTAGAAGAGCTGTCATCATGCAGTAGGAATATATTAAGGGGTACTTCTAGGAAGGCAGGTTGACTAAGAACAGAGTATTGTGGTTCCCCATATGACTTTTGGGATCAGGATGCTCTGGGAGGAGAAGGTAGAGGGAGCGAGAAAGCAGCCCCATCTGCCATGTTCTCTGAAGCAATAAGCAGCCTTCAGCCACCATTGCTGGGAAGTTGCCATTCCTTTTTACCTTAAGACAGTTTCCTGTTGAATAAGATCAATCTGCTATTTATCTTAAAAATACTGGGATTTTCCACTTATTTAATTCACTCTATACTTTTTTTTGAGCACCTACTATGTGTCTAGCTCTGTTCCAGGAAGTGCTGTGGACGACTGCTCTCTACGCTCAATGACTGCACAGAGAAGGCAACAATCCATATAATCAGACTCTCAGCGCACTATGGGTACCATTAACAGGGCAGCTGGGGTCCCAAGAAGGGGAGCATGATTGAGGCTTGATGTGATCTGGAGGACCAAGTATTCATGCAGATAGATGTAGGAATAAGCTCTGCTAGGTTTGTCATATCTCTGAAGAGAATTTTATTTTTTAGCTCACACCTAACTTTCTACAGGAGTATGCATGTGTACGTGCATGCCCATGCGCACACATACCTATCCCGAATTGTACAAAATCCTTGTGAACACTCACAATGTGCCAGGCACTGAACTAGGCATTGAGGGCACAATGATGACTAAGGCTGTGTCTCATTTGGCTCTCCACATCAGGCACCTCTTAAAATAGCTGGACCTCAAGTACTTCTTAGCTTGAATCTTCGCCACATGCTTCTCTTTGTCCTGGTCCCAGCCTCTTTAGGGTGGCGTTTTCTCATTTTCTTTTTCCTCATCACTTCTTTTTGCCATTTTTTCCCCCATCTCTTGCTTGTCTTTTTTTATTTTAAGCCTGTTGAAAAACGAATGCAAATACCTATAGCTCATCCCTGTAGATGGCCCTGAGCTGCCCCTTGCTAACTACAGTCACCCCAGAGTGTGTACTACCCTGGAGTTCCCTTCATTACCCTAGTCTGCAGCAGAAGTCTCCATCTTCATCATTGCTACCATCTAACATCCCCAGGGTGTCTACAAGTATTTCTCCCATCCCTTTTTCTTCTTCCCCTCCTTTCCTCTACCTTATTTGTTAGTTCTTCATCTCCCCACCCCCAACTCTTTAGCATCTATAAATCTTTTATTTTTCAGTGGCAGTGAGCTTTCAGACCATTCCAATCTTTTTCTCTGGGGTTTTATCTAGTCCTCTGATTTCTAGTCTATTCTCAGCCAGATATCAAACGTGATCTACCTCTGGACAGCTACAATATATACAGTGCCTATTTTCGCTGCATGAATTTCATCAGATTACATGTTAGTATGTACCTCAGCGTGCCTTCAGAGAATCAAGCCCACTCTTAATTATGTGCACTACTCGAGGTTATCATTGGTACTGATATGCTCCGAATTCTCTTCTTTTGGCTTAGAGGTGGATTTAAGAATTTCTTTTATAACCACCTCTGTTCCTAATTCTATTTTTCTTGGGCCAGTATTAGAATGAGTTTGCATTTCTTGAGCACACATGAATTGTTGGCAAAGGGAGGGGGGTGGCCTTGTGGTTGGAAGTGGAGGCGCCTGGATGCAGCCTCTGCAATTGGGAGGAGGAGCAAACAAGGGCTCTAAATGACCGCAGATAATTCACAAAATAAATGATCCACAGGCTGATAATCAAGCGGCGAATGTCCTTTAAACACTGCGGCAGGCTTCAAGCCATGATGAAGTGTTTTTTGGAGCAGCTCTTGTCGCAGCTGTGAGGCTGCTTTTCATAGAGGAGCAGAGCAGTACTGTGGACACTAACTGGGCTGCAGAGGCCAGACTTTGAGGGATCATCAGTGGGTCTAATGCATTGTGTCCAAAGGATAGGGCACGCTTCAGGCCACCAGAAAAAGCTGGTCGAGAGTCAGAAACCCGAAGGATATAGGGGTCCTCAATGTCAGTATTAACTGTAAATTGCATTTGGGGACTGGAAGGTTCAGAGATCTGGGTTCAATCTCATCCACATAGACTTTGGGTTTGGAGTAGGTCCTTAGCACCAGAGGAATAGAATCTTAAGAAAGAAATGGGGAGGACAGACACCCTGTTGTAGTGCCTGGACTAATATCGAAAAGTGGGAACAAGTGGGAAAAGGGAAATAAATTTTAAGAAAGTGCTGTAACAAAAGCTTTGTGTTTAGCCTTAGCATTGCCAATAGATTGCTAGTGAGGCTCCCTTAGGTCCCATCAAGTGGTGGGGCCAAGGCTGCAAATACTCATGTTTTAACTGTAAGATGCATGCTTTTCTTTTCTTTGAAGAGAGAATGGGTCTTAAAGTCAATGGCATCTTACAATGGCCCTTAGCAATTTTTCATTTTGATGTTTTTGAAATTTGGATGTATCTTCCACTTGATGCCATCTTAGAGTTGCAATGTACTACCATGCCTTGCCTAAGTCAGGAAGGCTCATGATGAGGACAGAGCTGAGTTGCAGTGATTCTAGCCATGAGGGGTTGAGCTAATGAGCATTGCCATTCCTTTATGTTTTTGGACAGCTACATCCTACAGTTGGCTGGAATGCGGGTCACTGTCAAACCACACATCTACATGGTTCTTATACAGGCTAGTGTGTGAAGACACGCTGCCCGTCCTACATTGTATAGCTGGTTCTTGGGAGTCAAGGGCAGTTCCTTACATTCATTCCTATTAAATTTCATTTTGTTTCATTCAGCTCATTAACCCATTTCCCACTCAGAAAACATTTAATGGGCTGGGTCCTGTGCTGGGGCTGGGATACAAAAACAGCCTCATAACTTCCATGTATTGTGGGAGGAATAGACAATAAAAAGACTGATAGATAAATGCTAAGTTAAAAGTGTGTTTATATATTTTTTAAACAATAAGTGCTGGAGAGGGTGTGGAGAAAAGGGAACCCTCCTGCACTGTTGGTGGGAATGTAAATTGATATAGCCACTATGGAGAACAATATGGAGGTTCCTTAAAAAACTAAAAATAGAACTACCATGTGACCCAGCAATCCCACTACTGAGCATATACCCAGGGAAAACCATAAGTCAAAAAGACATATGCACCCCAATGTTCATTGCAGCACTATTTACAGTAGCCAGCTCATGGGAAGCAACCTAAATGCCCTTTGACAGATGAATGGATAAAGAAGATGTGGTACATATATACAATGGAATATTACTCAGCCATAAAAAGAAAAGGAATTGAGTCATTTGTAGAGACATAGATGGACCTAGAGATTGTCATACAGAGTGAAGTAAGTCAGAAAGAGAAAAACAAATATCGTATATTAACGCATATGTGTTGAATCTGAAAAAATTGGTATAGACGATCTCATTTACAAAGCAGAAACAGAGACACAAACATAGAGAACAAATGTATGGATACGAAGGGGGAAAGGGGGGGTGCGATGAATCAGGAAATTGGGATTGACATATATACACCACTATGTATAAAATAGATAACTAATGAGAGCCTACTGTATAGCACAGGGAACTCTACTCAGTGCTCTGTGGTGACCTAAATGGGAAGGAAATCCAAAAAAGGGGATATATGTATACATATAGCTGATTCACTTTGCTGTATGGTATAAACTAACACAACATTGTAAAGCAACTATACTCCAATAAAAATTTTTAATAAGTATGTTGAGAGTTATGTAGAAGCACATAACAGTGGTGCCAATTCTAAGCTTCGGTTTGGGAAGGATGAGCCTAGAGTGGTATATTCAGTTATCCTCTTATTAGTTGTGTGATCCTTCAGTGCCTCATTCTCTTTATCAATAAAATAAGGATAATTATATCACCCATCCATGGAACGGTAAGAATAAAATGAGTTAATGCATGTGGAGCTTTTAGAATACTTCCTCGGGCATGGTAAGCGTTATGTAAGCGTTAAATAAATCAAGGAAGGCTCTTCAGAAGTTGGAGTTTGAGTGTCTGTGTAGTTTCTTAAAAGATGGGAAGAGTTATTTTAAAAGGGCAGGACAAAACCTTTCAGGCAGTAGGGATAGGAAGAACATGGTACATTCTGAAAACTGCAAATTTATTAGAGCAGAGTATAGACTGTATTAGCAATGACAGAGGAGGAAGTGACAGGGAGGGTGTCAAAACATGGGACTGAACCTTGTTTGCTGTGGTAATGGATTTGAATTGGATCCTGAAGGAGGGAAAAGCTTTTGAAAATTTTTAAGTCATAATGATCCATCCTTCAACCTATGAGATAATTGCTACCCCACGTTTCAGATGATGAAGCTGATGTACTGAAAAATTAAATAACTTGCCCATAGCTATGTAGCTAGTAATAAACTGAACTTTGGAATCTAGGCTACAGAGTGTGTATGATTAACCACTATATCCTTAACCACCTCTCCAAGAATATGGGCAAAAAATCAGGTTTCAGGTGAAAAATGATGAGCTTAATTTTTTTTAACGTTTTTATTGGAGTATAATTGCTTTACAATGGTGTGTTAGTTTCTGCTTTATAACAAAGTGAATCAGTTATACATATACATATATCCCCAGAGGGTGGGAGGGAGGGAGGCCCAAGAGGGATGAGCTTAATTTTTGATATGTTAAGTTTCCAAAACCTGTGAGATGTTCAAGTGTTTATGTCCTGTAGGCAACTGGATATACGGATGGGGAGTTTGACCAAAGAAACTGAGCTTGATAGTTAGATCTGGAAGTCAGTCTTGATAGGGCATAGAGTGAAAAATTAGAAATCAGATGTGTAACCTGGGAAACCCCCAAATCTATCAGATGAGTGGGGAAAAGGAGCCCATAATGTTAACGAAGAATGAGCAGGAAGATGATTCGGAAGAAAAGCAGACGGTAGGATAACAATCAAAGTATGAGAATTTCAAGAAGGAAGGTGCAGTTGACAGAGTTAAATGCTACAGGGAGGTCAAATAAGTCAAAGATATAAGATAATCATTTGGGATTATGGGACTCGTACTTCAAGCAAGATTGAGTAGACATAGTTTCCCCTATTCTGCCCACTAAATGTAGCAAAAAACCCTGGAAATTTTCTATAGAACAAAAATAAGACTACAAGGTAAAAAGAAGAAGGCAGGCCAGACATAGAGGTGAATCCTCTGGGTTTACTTCGTGCTTCATATATCCCAGATCGGGTGCTGGAGAGGCCAATAACAATAGGCACAGAAAATAAAAAGGCCTAGAAAAGCTTGTTGTCTCCAGACAAAGGACCAGGAAAGGGGGAAAGTAGCAAGACAGAAAACTCCACTCAAATACCATAGAAAAATCTGTGGACCACCTCCCCACCATTGTCAACAAAGACAAAATGGGGAGTCCAGACTTCCACCCTATGCCAGGCTATAACAAGGCACCCAACCCCACGCCACCCCCTGCCAGGGAAGTGTCAGAGAATGTGAATGGGAAGCTGGGATTTTCATCCTCACCAAGAGGTGACAGGACCACCCTTCCATGGTGTCAGTGAAAAATCACAAGGAGAGCTTGGACTTTCATCTCCACCTGGTGGTAATGAGGAAGCT
This sequence comes from Balaenoptera ricei, assembly GCF_028023285.1. Classification (NCBI taxonomy): domain Eukaryota; kingdom Metazoa; phylum Chordata; class Mammalia; order Artiodactyla; family Balaenopteridae; genus Balaenoptera; species Balaenoptera ricei. The sequence continues at coordinate 45,500,947 of NC_082660.1, forward strand.
CACCCTCTACTTGCTGGAGTGATGTCAGAGGAAGCCTTGTGGAGAGTTGAGACTTTCAACAATGCACCCCCTGAATATCAATGGAGGCCTAATGGAGAACCTGGACTTTAATTCCGGCGTGGAAGTAATGAGGCAGCACCCACCCGTCCCACACCAGAGTGGTATCAGAGAGGGCCTGTAAAACAAAACATTTAAGTAAGATCCTGAGTCCCATAATAAAATACCCCAAATGTCTAGGCTTCACTAAGAAAAAAGACTCATCATACTAAGGACCAGGGTGATCTCCACTTGAATGACAAAAGACTATCAACAGACACCAACAACACGATGGCACAGATGTTAGAATTATCAAAAAAATTAAAAATAGACCTTTCCGACGGTGACGACCTCCCCACGAGAACATGCCTCTCGCAAAGGATCTCCTTCATCCCTCTCCAGAAGAGGAGAAGAGGAAACACAAGAAGAAGCGCCTGGTGCAGAGCCCCAATTCCTATTTCATGGATGTGAAATGCCCAGGATGCTATAAAATCACCACCGTCTTTAGCCATGCACAAACAGTAGTTTTGTGTGTTGGCTGCTCTACCGTCCTCTGTCAGCCTACAGGAGGAAAAGCAAGGCTTACAGAAGGGTGCTCCTTCAGACGGAAGCAGCACTAAAAGCCCCTGGAATCAAGATGAATGGGAAACCATCCCAATAAACACATTTTGGATAAAAAATAAATAATTAAAATAAAATAAAATAAATAGATATTGTTAAAGAGCTTCAATGAGCAATTACAAATATGCTTGAAACAAATAAAAAAAGAGAAAGTTTCAGCAAAGAAATAGAAATTCTCAGCAAAGAAATGGAAGATATAAAGAAAAAGCAAATGGAGATTTTAGAACTTGAAAAGTACAATAACCAAATTCAAAAACTCAGTGGATGGGCTCAATATCAGAACAGAGAAGGCAGAGAAAAGACTCTGTGGACTTGAAAATAGAGCAATAGAAAATAGCCAATGTGAATAATAGGCTGAAAAAAAAAAAAGCCTCACTAACTTCCATGTCATTGGCGTTCCAGAAGAAGAGGGGAAAAAAGGGTGGGACTAAGAAAGTATTTGGAGAAAAATACAGCTGAAATTTCCTCTAATTTGGCAAAAGACACAAACCTACAGATTCAAGATGCTAAATGAACTCAAAACATCCATGCCAAGACACATCATAGTCAAACTTTTGAAAACTAAAGACAAATAAAAACAGTCTTGAAAGCAGCATTAGAAAAATGATGTTTCCTATAGGAGAAAAACAATCAGAATGATAGTGAATTTCTCATTAAGGTTGGGAGGAAATGGCACAAGATTTCTTTAAGAGCTGAAAGAAAATAACTTCTGAATCGGAACTCTATACCTAGTAAAATATCCTTTAGATATGATGGAGAAATAAAGACATTCTCAGAGGAAGGAAACTAAGAGAATACATGGCTGGCAGACCTATTTACCTTAAAAGAATGGCAAGGGAAGTTCTCAAAACAGAAAGGAAATTATAAAATAAGGAATCTTGAAACATCAGGAAGGAAGAAAGAACAGCCAAAAGAGCAAAAATATGGGTAAATACAATGAGCTTTCTGTTATGGACTGAGTTGTGTCTCCCCAGAATTCATATGCTGATGTCTTAACCCACAGGACCTCAGAAAGTGACTGTATTGGAGATGGAACCTTTAAAGAGGTGATTAACGTAAAATAAGGCCATATGGGTGGACACCGATCCAATGTGACTGGTGATCTTATAAGAAGAGGAGATTAGGACACATAAATGCACACAAAGGAAAGACCATGTGAGTACACAGCAAGGCGATGGTCATCTGCAAGCTAAGCAGAGAGGCCTCAGAGGAAACCAAACCTGAAAAATGCCTTGATTTTGGACTTTTAGCCTCCATAACTGTAAGAAAATAAATTTCTGTTGTTTAAACCACCCAGTTTCTGGTATTTTGTTATGGCAACCCTAGTAAACTCATACACTTTCCTTCTCACAAGTTTATAAATTATATTTGATGGTTGAAGAAAAATGATAACACTGATGCTGTGCTCAATGTATAGAGAGGAGATATTTAAGACAATTATGTTATAAATGGAGGAGAGCAAAGGAACATAAAGGGAAGTAATGTCTCTATATTTAACTGTAACTAGAAAAAATATTGACACCAGTAGAATGTGATGTTATACATGCATAGCAGAGGACTAAGATTAATCACTAAAATGCTATACAAAGAGATAAATTAAAAACTAAACTAAAAATGTTCAAATAACTTACAGAGAGGTAAGAAAAAAAACAGAGAACTGAGAAACCAAATAACAGAAAACCAGATTTGTTAAAAATAAAATTGTAGGCTTAAGTCCTAACATCAATAATTACATTAAATGCAAATAGTCTAAACACATCAATTCAATGACAGAGATTGACAGAGTGAATTGAAAAAAAAACAACATGTTCTAACTAAATGCTGTCTACAAGAAACTCACTTCAAATATAATGATATACATAGGGTGAAAGTAAAAGTATGGAAAAAGATATACCATGAGAACATTAATAAAAAGAAAGCAGGAGTGGCTAAATTAATTTTATATAAAAGTAGACTTCAGAGCAAAGAAAATAACCGGGAACAAAGAGGAATATTTCATAAAGATAAAAGGGTCAATCCACCAAGAAGACATAAGAATACTAAATGTATATAAACAAACCTACAAAGTACATAATATGTGAAGCAAAAATTGGTAGAGCTGAAAGAAGAAATAGACAAATCCCTCATAGTTGGAGACTTCAACACTCCTCTGTTAGCAATCAATAGAACAACTTTTCAGAACATTAACAAGGATATAGAAGAACTCAACAGGATCTAATTGATGCTTATAAAGCACTTTACCCAAAAACATCAGCATACACATTCTTTTCAAGTGTTCAAATAACATATACCAAAGAGAACCCATGCCCTGGGTAATAAAGCAAACCTCAGCAAATTTAAAAGAAGTGAAATCATACAGAGTTTGTTCTACGACTGCAATAGAATCAAACTAGAAATCACTAACAGAAAGACAAGTGGTGTTTATTTCAGGGATTCAAGACTGCTTCAATATTTGAAAATCAATCAATGTCATCCACCACATTGAGGTTAAAGAATAAAAATCACATGATCATATCTATTGATGGAGAAATACAGTTCACTAAATTCAACATTCTTTTACAACAAGAACTCTTAGCAAACTAAGAATAGAGGGAGACATCCTAAGGTTGATAAAGAACATATACAAAAGACCCACAGGTAATATCTTACTTAATGGTTAAAGACTGAATGTTCTCCTAAGATCTAAAACAAGGCAAGGATTTCTGTTCTCATCATTGCTATTCAACACAGCACTGGAAGTTCTAATCAGTTCAATAAGGAAATAAAAGGCATACAGATAGGAAAGGAAGAAATAAAACTGTCTGTATTTGCAGAGGACATGATTGTCTATGTATCAAATCCCAAGGAAGCTACAATAAAACTCCTAGAACTAATGAGTAAGTTCAGCAAAGTCACAGGATATGAGATCAACTACAAAAGTCAATTTTATTCCTATATACTAGCAATGAACATGTAGAAACCAAAATTCAAAATACAAAACCATTTATAATATCATTCAAAAAATAAAAATTAAACACTTAGGTGTAAATCTAACAAAACTTGTATAAGATATGTATGTTGAAATTACAAAATGCTGATGAAAGACTTAAAAAAAACAAGATTTAAATGGAGATATATACCGTGTTCATGGATTGGAAGATTCAACATAGTAAGGATGACAGTTCTCCCCAGAGTGTTATATAGGTTTAATGCAACCCTATCAAAATCCCAACAAGATTGTTTGTAGACATTAGACAAATTTGTTATAAAATTTACATGGAAATGAACAGGCTCTAGAATAGTTTCAAAAACTTTGTTTTTAATATCCCCAGACTGGAAACAACCACAACGTCCTACACAGTTGAATGGGTAAGCTATAGTAATATTAATATCATGGAATACCATTCAGCAATGAAAATGAATGATCTACTGATACATTCAACAACTTGGATGGATCTCAAAGGAATTATGTTGAGTGAAAAAAGCGAATCTCAAAAAGTCACATACTGTATGATTCCATTTATTTGACATTCTCAAATTACAAAATTATAGAGATGGAAAACAGTTCAATGGTTAACTGAGTTAAGGATAACAGGGGTAAGGGGGTGCTTGGAGTATAAAGGAGTAGCATGATGAACACCCTATGGTGATGGTATTGTTCTATATCTTGATTGCAGTGATTATTGCAGGAATACACACATATGATAAAATGACATTAAACTATCCACACACATTGTACCAATGTCAATTTCCTATTTTGATATTATACTATAATTAAGATATAATCATTGGGAGAAACTGGGTGAAGGGTACATGGGACCACTCTGTACTATCTTTGCAATTTCCTGTGAATCTGTAATTATTTCAAAATAAGTTAAACAAATTTTGAAGAAAATGACTGTGTCTAAGTTGAAGACATTGAAAATGACCACTTCAGTAGTAAGGGAGATGTTGAAGGTAGAGAAGAGAGAAAAGATAATGGAGCAAGGTTCTTGAGGAAACAGAATGTGAGATAAAGAGCACAGATGAAGAAATAAACCTTGGTTAGAAGGAGACACCTCTTTTTCTCTGAGGCATGAGGGATGAGGTTAGGGTAGTTGCAGGTGAAGATAAGTTTCTAGGTAGAGGAATAAAGCTGAGAGTTTCTGTCCTGATGATGTCTGCTTTCTTAGTGAAATAGGAGGCAGGTTCATCTACTGAATGTATTGGGAGATATGGTGGGTAGGGGACTTGAAGTGCTTGGTGAAAGTTTCAAATAGCCACTGAGGGTATTGAAAAGGGAATCGGATTAGGGTCACATAGGAAGATTTTCTGATCATTTGAAGATCAGGCAAAGGTTGGAGATCAAGATTTTATAGTGGTAGTAATCCACACGCTTGTGTGATTTTTCTCCAGTCATACTCAGCCTAAGATAGGTGAAAAAAGGGCAGGTGCATTGTTAGGGTACAGTGGAGGGACAAGATGGAAAGGGAATAGCAGAGAGAGGACAGTAAAGAGGCGAAGCTATTGCTCAGGGGTTCTATGCTGGTTGAAGAATGTAACTTAAAGTCTCAATGAGACTGAAGAATTGATATCCTAGGAGTAAGGGAGTGAGAGAGTTAGAAGCATAGGAAAGCATGGTCGGATAATAGGATATTCAAGTTCAAGTTTTAGAAATGGAGCGGTTCCAAGTGCCAACAAAGTCTAAGGTAGGGTTGCAACTGAAGCAGAAAAGAGAAGGTCACCAGAATTAAAGAGAGAAAGAAGAACTGTGAGACCACATGGACGAATGGGTTAGTGACCACTGAAGTCCCCTGAGAATGGCAGTGAACCTTGTGTGAGGGAGGGAGAGATTAAGGGTAGGTTTCAAAGTCTTCAATAAATGTGGAAGAATGACCAGGAGGTTTTTACATGGTATTGATCACCTACTGAAAATACGAACCTCAAAAAAGGATATTTACATGAGGAGTAATTCTTTGGAAGCAGCAGTGGAGAATTAGAAAGATACTTGATACTGTCTCCTGACTGTGGCACACTTAAAAGGACTTAAGGAGAAGTGGTGTTCTTAGATGAGATTCATTCATGCATTTGTTCATTCATTCATTTGATAAATTACTACAGATCAGGGACCGTATACCCCGGTCTGCCTGGGGGCAGTCCAGGTTTATGCATATTTCACTGACATAATTGTTAAAAATGACCCCTGTCACTCTCAAAATGTTCCAGTTTGGATGATAAACTATATGGTCATTCTAGTTACAGAGTACCTATGGCCTGGTTAAGAAGAAAGATTTTTGTGCCTCTTTATTCTGTTTTCCTTCACATCTGATATCCTATCACTTGCATGTTTGGGGATGCTCATTCACCCTGTTGGGAATCATGAAATTCTACTATCATCCAGCCTCATTTCTCCAACTGTTGAAAAAAAAATATCAGGAGAGACTGTCTGGCACACAGATATGCCCTGCTTGTAGCATTTCCCTGAGTTAATAATCCCATAAATAGGGAAAATGAAGTTAGCCTGCCATGGGTAACACTTGGTGAGGTCTGCTTTGTTTTTTTTTTTTTTAAATATGTTTTTAAACTAGTCCATTAACGATACATTTAGAAATATGGATCTGAATTAACACGAAACACTCTGGTCAATAGTTTGCAGAATCCTTCTTTTTCCATTTTTTGAAAGTCAAAATTATATTTCTCCCAGACTTCATTCCTACTCACCGCCCCCTCCCCTGCAAAAACCCCTTTAGTTTCCCCTCTTTCTGACTTTGTGATATATTTAATGTTTGTAACCCACGATTTGACACTTAGTTGATCTTAAATAATTTCCATATTTTGCTTTCTTGCCTTGGGGACTTTGCACATGCTATTTCCTTTGCCAGGAATATCCTTCCATCCCCTTCACTCTCTTTTGCCTTGTTAATTTCTGCTTGTCCTTCAGTCTTTACCTTAGCCATCACCACCTCTTAGAAATATTTTCAGCCTCCAGGAAGCATAAAAGTGTCCCCTCCTCTATGTTCCTGTAGCACTGTTTCACTCCATGATAACCCATATCCCATGACTGTAACTGTGTGTTTACTTGTCTGTGTCTCTCACCAGATTACAAGCTCCATGAAGCCAGAGACTTTGTCTTGCTCATCACTGTATCCCTAGCACCTTGTACAGTGCTTGTCACACAGCAGACACCCAATAAATATATGTTGAATGACTGAAAAGCCAAACTTTCTAAACCAAGTCATTTAAGATGCTGTTTTGCAGCTATGAATATACAACGGGGATCATGGAGCAGAATATTTTAAATGAGGACTGATCTGGAAAACCCAGGCCTTTGGTAGCCAGATTCACTTGCTAGAGCTGTTTTCCCCACCCACATGGAGATCTCCTTTGAGAGAGCAAATTAAGTATTATGTCTCACCTACATCTCTCACAGCCTTGCACAGTATGGAACACATACAAGCATCTTAAAAAATACTTTTCAATTTATAGATGATGCTAGAGTGTCATTTTGACTGCATATTATTTGATGCTGTTTCCATTTAATTAATTCAGAAAATGAGATGAAAAGCCCATTTCTCTCTCACTATGATGGCCCAACCTTTCTCACAGGCATTTTTCTCTTTTGTTTACACCTATTTCAGGATCTATCCACTTCCTGATTCCTGGAGATGAGTTTGGTGGTGGGAGATTGCATTTGGTTCTAGTGTCTCTTTGTCCCAATTCTCCTCAATCCTAGACCCACACAGATGGCACCAGTGACCAATTGTATGTGGATGAGCACTGGTTCCTGGCTTAAAAGCCCAGATCTCACAGTAATTCACAAGGCAAATGCCTTTCCCTTCTGAAACACAGTGTCTTTATCTGTCAAGGGGAGGATTCAATTAGTTGATTTCTTAGTTCTAAAATTTATCTGATTCTCTCCTATGTAGCTTTATTTCTAACCCCACAATAGGCAGCCATCCCTGGGGCCTCCAACTTACATCAAATTCTGTCATGCCTCAGATTTGAATCATAGCAAATAGATCCCTGGGAAGCAACCCAATGTATGAATTATTAATGTTACCACCACACAGTCTCTGTGTGAATATTTACTTATATCACTGGGTATCTAATCCTGACAACAGATCATCATTTGAATGGTTTACTGATGTTTTCTCTTCCCCTCAGTGATTTGGCACGTGTCTTTCTTTCACCTTGAGGATTGTATAATTCTTTCTTCCCCTGCGAGACTCTGACATTGAACAGCAAAGAAAATGTCAACATCTGGATCCCACCTTTAATGTTTGTTTTCTATTCTTTTACAGATTGTCGCATCTTTCCCTCTATTCTCTATCTTCCTCTACCCCCGACCCCGTCAAGTCATTCCCACATCCAGGAGATTGTCTTTTGCCTTCCCGGAAGGAAGCTCCAAGCGGCTGTAGCCACAGTTCTGCTCAATGAGGTTCTTAATATGCTCACTGATCTGGTTATTTCCCAGAGGGAAAAAAAAAAAACTTCCAGATATATTGGCTCTGTGCTATGGGGCTTGATCAGCAGCTGTTGCATCCTTCACCTTCTCTCTGGTCTTAGCTATCCAGTATTCCACTTACTCTCACCCTTCTCCATGAGCCTCTTATCTCCCTTCCCCCTCCCCCTTCCTCTCCCCCTTTCCTTTCACACAACACTTGCTGCAGGCTTGGTTTCAGCCAACACTTTTTTCTGCCTACAGGTTGGAGAAGCACTTTATTTCCTCAGAAATCCTCGGAGCTAACCTCCATTCATCACCTCTACTGGGGGTGGGTGCCACAACATTGGTTTAATTCAAGATGTAATAAAGTCAAGCTGCAGAAAACACTCAGAATGGTAATTCTCTGGCTTGTTACAAACCACTCTCTGTACTGCCTTGCAGAATGGAAACTTGGGGGGCAGTGATCAAGTATATGGGCCATTTCTTATTCATGGTAGGATTGGGGAGTGCCCGCTTCAATTAGTGTATGCCTTTCTGTAAGCCGGGGTATCCTAGTCAGCTTAGTCAGGATCTGGCATGATGAACTCAATTCCGAATGTGTGGGGGAACCTGAGTTGAATGTCATTGACTGGCATGCAGCGTGTGATTGGTGTATCAGATGGAAGTGCCTTTAGGAGGCACAGTCGGGACCAGCCCCTCCTGTCTGCTCTACTTGGCTATCTATTAAAACCAACTAACAAACATTACTGAAACTCATTTACTAAAGTGACCTGACAAATGTTTATGACATACAGTCAGCTACTTTGTCAAAAACCAAGGCAACAGAAGTGAAAGGTAAGTTGGATAGTGAGGGGGTCAGGGAAGACATTAATTTTGACAACCTATATGAGGGCAAATCAACAGGCTCGTTGCTGGAAGGACAGTGAGTTCTCACGGGGCTTGCTTTGGTCTAGAACTTTCTTTCACTCCTTACCTTGGGTCCCTGCAGTTCAGAACTAGAAAATGTCATGCTTCCCCTCAAACTTCCTTAAAGGGGACACCCCCATCGTGAGTTAACTCTGACATTTCTCTTTGGCATGGTACATCCTGGGCAGAAAATAGGGCAAACTGAGGAGAAATTTAAGGATCCAGCACCAATCATTGTGCATTTCTCTAGGATGAGGTTGAGGGGGTTCATCATGCAGTATCTCTAGAAAGATTGACTATACCCTTGTTAGACTCAGCGACAAGGGTGAGGGAGAGGTTTGTGGCCCCTGTGCCCCTTGGCTGCCACCCACCACCTCTCTGACCTTGGAGTAAAGCAGGGGAAGAAAAGAGGTAGTAAGAAATGCTGATTTCCCCTGCTGACTCCAGATCTCTTTTCCTATTCTCTATCATACCTACCCCAGTCACTCACCATTACTGGAAGAATTTGCACTAATGGTCTGGTAGAATTGGGAAGGCAAATTACTCCTCCTAGCTAATAAGGCCTAACATAGTGGAAGCAGCCTAGTATATATGGTTTGAGAGACAGATGACTTGTGTTTGATTTCTGGCTCTATCATTTTTTGCTATATGATCTAGAGCAAATTGCTTAATTTCCTTGTGTTTCAATTTCATTCTCATGTAAAATAACATGGTAATATTAGTACCTACCTCATTGGGGTGTTGAGAGGATTAAATAGCTCAATAAATGTAACACCCTAAGAAACATGTTTTGTAATTAATAAGGTCTATATGAGAGTTTGCTCCCAGTATTCACGGAAGAATCACTGAAACTGAAGTTAAACTGATCTTCACCATTTATAAATCACTTCACTTTCCTGTCCCCAGTGTTATTACTATAAAATGGTAGGAAAAACTCATCTCTTCTGATTCTTTTGGGTACTAAATGAAATAATATACATCAAATATATGGCACGTAAGAGGCACCTGGGGATTCTTTTTTTATTCCCTCATCTTTTATTTCTTATAAAGAACCAATGCTTTAAGCCCTGGCAAATCCCATACCCTTAAGCCTCAAGATCCTTTCCCTAACTTGCTTTCACTAAGAATTCTAAAATCAAGTGATGTCTGCCAACTCTCTTCCATTTCCATTATTTATTTAGGTAATGGTATTATTACTGCCATTTATTACGCATTCACTTATTGAAATGGCACTGCAGTGGCTGCTGAATGAGGCTATGCCACCGTCTATGAGAAATGTTTTCTAACACCCTCCCCTTGCCCACCCCACCCTCCAGTGAGTTCTTTTCTCTGTGCTCCCACAGTACCCTATGCATGATTTTACCTCTATTACAGTTTGTTGAATGAGTGAGCGAAGAAAGACAAAAAGAAGCTTATCTCAGGTTCCAGAATATGCAGACATCACCCTGCCACTAATGACTAATGGAAGTGATGATCAAGCCACACTCCCTTGCCTAATTTCATCCATAAACATGATTCATGTTTGTTTCTGTTTGATTTTCAAGGTGAAATTGTGGATTAAGTTGGAAGCCGATTCTTATTAAATAGACATTTATGATACCCATTCCTTGCCAAGCACTATGCTATTAGGCACACTGGAACTATAAAGATAAATAAGACATGGTTGTTCCCTTCAATCAGCTCAGAATCAAGCTAGGGAGCTGAGAGAAACATGTGAAGAGAAGCCTAAGGACACCAGCCAGTGGAATAGTATGGGGAAAAGTGTGGTCTTAGGGATCACATAGCCTAGATGGGAACACTGTCTCCTCCACTTATTAGCCATGAACAAATAACTTAGCCTTCCTGAGCCTCAGTTTCCTCATTTATAAAATGAGGCTGTTAATCAAAGTACTTAGCTCTGGGCTTCTTGGGAGGATTAAATGAGATCATGAATTTAACTGCTTAGCATGATACCTGAGCACACACTAGGCACTCAGTAAGTGTTAGCCACTAGTAGTAATGTCAGAAGTTTGATGAAGACACTGAGAATTCCAGAGTCGAGAGACAAAGAGATCAGTGTGGGCTGGAGACCAAGTCACTGAGGCTCCATTTTGCAAGGTAGAATTTCATTTAGACTCTGATTAAGAGAGGTGTTAAGAAAGGGGAAAGGACATTTCAAACAAGGGATACAGTGTGTGCAAAGGTGTCCTGGGGAAAGGTACATTTGAGGACCAGTGGATATACTACTCCGAAGAAGGCAGTTCATGCAAGGGAGAATTGGGCAATAAGGGAAGGGAAAAAAGACTCTAGGAAAAAAGTACATTCAGACTATGCTCAAATCCTGGATTCACCACTTCTAGCTGTAAGATTTTAGACTAGTTACTTAATCTCTTTGTATTCCAGTTTCCTCATCTTTAAAATTCACTTTCCCGGGCTTTCTTCGATCTTTCCCCTGTCCCACTCAGTCTTCCTAGAAGGCATTGCTTTAAGGATTTTATGTGAAATAGCCCACTTAATCTTCACCATGACCTTATCATGAAGGTGCTCTTATTATATATTTTTTGTAAGCAAAGAAACGGAGACAGAGAGCTTAAGTAACTTAATGAATATCACACAGATAGTAAGTGGTATGGATGCAAGTTGAATTCAAGTCTTTTTAAAAAAATTTGAAAGCTAAGGGGAAAGAAAGCAGCATGCCAGTATATTGAAAGAAATAAGTTGACAAATCATGGCTGTCTGATCTTAAGTTTAGGCATACTTTGTCTTGGCTGATACAACTAACTAATTACCCTACCCCTTAGGTAAATAATAATAATAGCTACCCTTTATTGAACATCAAAGTCCTGTAAGTTAGGCACTGCATTAAGTCCTTTATAAACACATTTTCTTGTCACAGAAACCCTAGGAAGTAGGTACTGTTAGTCTCCCCACTTTACAGAGGAGGAAACGGGCACACAGAGGTTAACTCATTTGCCCAAGGCTCACATGGCAGAACTGAAATTTGAATTGAAGCAGCCTGGTTCCAGATACTGCTAACTGAGTCATAAGGCAGGATAGTTAATAACAGAGGAGTTGGGTTTTGGGGATACCTTTGAAAAAACAAAACAAAAACAATTACGAAAGATGATGAAGTTGGTTTCTTATTCTATATGATTGTTCTGGTTTCCTAGTCCTTTTCCCTTTCCTGATTACACATCGGACATTCCCTTGTCCATATATTTGGGAGCATTTTAATATGTGTCTCATGTGTCAGAACAGGCTTATAGGTGACTAGCATGTGGATGGGGGTTAGCTCTACAGGAGATTAGAAGCTACTAAGAATCAATTCACAGTACCAATGCAGGCCCCTGCCTGGCACTTTTTTCATACCCACACATTAGGACCATTGTAAATGGGCCTGGTAGGTTGAAGGCTTTGAATGGCATATATTGTGGTGTTTCATTCTTTCCCTAGTGTAACTGCCTGTCAGCTCTGTAAAGACAGCCTGGCAATGCTCAGTTGATGTCTTATCTTTACACGAATGAAGGAAAAGACATCCACTGCCTTTCCTCTTGTTGTTGAAATAATTAGGAAGAATAGTTAGGGGTAGTTTGAGGTCATATTCACCCAAGAACCTCAAAGTGTGGCTATTTGCATTCCGTAGTTATTATTCTGTTATATTCTGTTTAAGAAGCTTGAAAGGACACACAACTCATGGAAGAGAAAATAAACAAAGAAAATCTTAGGTCTGTTAAGAAGTAACCTCAGGAAAAATGAAAACTTTCTTTTAGCACATTTTGTATTTTGTCTTTGATGTTTGAACTATACTCAGGGCCCCATGATACTGATTAGATGAATCCTACAGTCCCTTCTCTCAATGATATGAATTATGAACCTTGCTATAGAGTTGTGAATTGGTTCCATCATTTGTTTCCAGCAATGATTTTAGTTATGAAGTCCAATATCCTTTGTATCCATTGAGAAGAAGTTATAGCTCTCTTAACTATATTAAGAAATACATCTCTAGTTTATTTCTGTAATATACTAATTTGACCATATGTGGAAAAAAAAACAGTATTCTTATTCAACTGAGAACACTCAGAGATTATTTCTGTAGTAATAATTACAGCTCCATTCCTCTCTCCCCACGACTTCCAGTATTTCTGGAAAAAGGGGAGAAAAAGGACAAGGGAGCACTGGTCCCAGCAGAAGCAAAGAGGATGCTTCAGAAGCATCTCCCTAAATGGGGCTCACTCCATGTGTTTTGGCAACTACTGAGTCTCTCCTAGAGACAAGAGGGAAATATAGTCACTTGCCTCAAGGAATTTACACTGTATAGTAGTTAGGAAGATCAGACTAATCCCTATGAGAACAACTTTTAAGTCAGTGTTAGTTAATTCTGGGAGGAAGACAATATAAGCTGAGAAATTCTTCATACCCAAACTTGACTCTCTGAGAGACCTCAAGATATTTCCCTCATTAATAGAATCTAAGTTCAAGAGAATCTCCAAGAACTGGTAAATCTTCAGACATTTCCTCCTCACACAAATTGTTTCAGATGGCTTCCCACTAATTTTCCAGTGATCTTCATTTTTCAATGGTCTTTCAGATTGTGTTATTGTATAGTATAGACAGGTTTGGTTAGGTGCCTGGAATAACCCAATGTTTTCAACAAATATTTGTTGAGTACCAACTATATATCAGGTGCTGTTTTAGGAGTTGGGGATATAGCAGTGAAAGAAAAAAAACAGATCAAAATCTCTGCTCTCATGAAACTCATATTTCACTGGGACTGTGTTAATAATCCTCACCATCACCTATAGCAACACTTTATGCAAGGGTTCACACCACAGATATTTGCTCAAAGAGGAGACATTTGAGCATAGACCTGAATAATGCAAGAGAGTGAGTTGGGGGAAGAGTTTTACAGGTATGAGAACAGCAAGTGACAAAGCTCCCGCATGGGAGTGTTCAAGGAACAGGTTCGTAGAACAGAAAGGGGGCTAATATGGCTGGAATGCAAGGGATCAAGGATATTGGATTCAAATTTCTCTTGAGCACCCACTGTTATGTTTCTCACTGTGCTAAACATCAGTGATACAATGGAAAGTAAAACAAATACAATCCCTGCCCCCCCACCCCCGGAGCTTACAGTCTAATGGGGAAGACAGACATCAATTAAATAATCACTCAGGCAAATCTAAAGGTCCAACTTTGAAAGTGCTGGGAAGGAAAACTTCCACGTGCTGTGAGAGAATAATTATGAGGGCCTAATTGAGACTGGGGAATTGCTATGTAGTAGAGATCTGAAGAATGAATAAAAGCTAAGTAGGTGAAGAATGAAGAAAAAGAAGAACACTTTAGGCTGAAGGAACAATGTGTTCAAAGACCCCATGGCAGTTGAGGCATTGAAAGGAGAAAAGTCTGAAAGAAAGCTAGTGTGACTGAGTGTAGAGAGTAGGGGGTGTATGCTTTGAGGTGTGGTTGGAGACATAGCAGGGGACAAACCATGGAAGGCCATGTTAAGAAGTTTAGTTTTCTAAAAGTAGTGGGGAAACACTGAGTAGTTTAAAACATGTGTATCACGATCAGATTGGCTTTCTGTAAAGGTCACTCTGACTGCAGTGTGGAGTGGATTGGTTGAAGGTGGCAAGTATGAACGTGGGAGGATACTGAGGTAGTCAGATGAGAGATGTTGGTGGCTTGGACTATGGAGGCAGCAGTGGAGGTTTGTATGGCAGGAGAGAAGTGGGTGAATATGTTCAGAATATGTTTGTGGGGTTGAGCTTACAGGATAGGCCGAATGAAGTGGGAATGAAGAAGTAGGATGTATCAAGGAAAATTTCCTAGGTTTTTCACCTGGTACAGATAGATGGGTGGTGGTATTATTTATTGAGTTTAGGAGTACAGGAAAAAGATAGGCCATAATGTGGAGGGGAATGTAATGATTTCCATACACATATATGCAGAATTGTGTATTGCCCCATGCTCAATTTGGTTGAGAGTACTAACAGGGGAGATCATATAAATTCTGTATACTACTTCTATTACTTGCTGTAATAAGGTCTGAGGATCTAATGTATAACATGGTGACTATATTTGATATATATTTGACTACTGTATAACTGAAACTTGCTAAAAGAGTAGAACTTAAATGTTCTCATTTAAAAAAGGTAAATATGTAAGGTGATGAAGGGAATCCTTTTACAATGTAAATGTACATAAAATCATCATGTTGTACACTTTAAATATCTTACAATTTTGTTAATTATTCCTAAATAAATCTGGGGGAAAAGCCTAAAGTACTGAAATTCAAAACCCATTATCAGAGAAAATAGTCTAAAATATTTCTTGAATTATATAGTAATAAATATGTCTGTGTAAAAAAAGAAGGAAAATCTTTTATAATTGATTTAGTTATGGAAACTTTTGTGATGCAAAAGAAAAGAAAGTTATACTCTTAAATGAGTAAATGAGAAAACAATAAAATTGAATATGAAATTATTTTACATATTTGGAATGTTAGTGCTTGAAGAAAATCAGGTTTAATTAGAGGAGGATGAAGAGGTAGGTTGAGAGTTTTGTGGAAGTTCTAAGAGAATTTCTGAAAAGTTTCAAGTGCATTAGAGCCTGATGATGCTAGTTATACATTATGTTTAATTTCACTTCAAAACTTATTCAAAAGTTATCCTGGTGCAGGTGTATTTTAACACTATACTTATGTGTATCGATTATGATTAAGGTTTCTTTATTTTTCAGTTTGAAATTCTCCTTTGGTCACAAAGGCAGCAAATGCATACAGTTTTTTATTCAGGAGGTTATAAAATTTCTTTCGTCTAGAAAGTACAATTATTTGTATCTTATCTCAGATTCTTTCTATCTGCTTATGGTCCTTCTCTGTGTTTATCTCTTTCTGACTACTTTTGGGCAGTATCATGTACTCTTGGTTTTACAGTCCCACAGCAAAGTGTCTCTTAGACGTAATTAACCAACCAGACTCAGAATTCAGATCCATCCCCCACCTTCTGTCCTGCCTTCACACTTACTAGCTTCTCTCATCTAGTACGACCTTCAGCCAACAGACTGGGACACTTAGGACCTTCCTTTGAGGCTAGAACAAGCTGAGGGACCTATTCCATAACGTGGTGTTAACATTCTTTCTTAATGCATCCTGATCCCCCTAAAAGTCAGCCTCAGGGAGTTAAAGGATGGGAAGTCACGAGCAAAAGCAGAAAGGGAAGAATCTTGGGGGTGGAGGTGGCTCCCTGATGTTGATATAGAGATGCCCATAAGGGAATTTAGATCAGTTCAGGAGTCAGACACAGTTTGTACAAGTGAAATTACAGACATCACTCACAAATGGATCCTGCTCTTACAACCATTTAAAAATTTTGTACACTGCCATTTTCAATTTAGTTGCTAAAATTTAGGTTCTGTGAGAGCAGAGACTTTGTTTTGTTCACTGCTATCTCCCCAGAACTTAAAACAAGGCATGGTATGGTGTAGTAACCCAATAAGTATATTTTAAGTAAGTCAATGAATGAATTCCACTTCTTATTTAAAACCAGAGCTTTCTCTTACAGCTTTCCTGATGACTCAAAAAATGAGGCCCTTTCTGTACAATTCTTAATATTGTAGTTTCCTCAGGTGCTGTCTACAGAATCAACTAGAGCAAAGCCCCTTCCCTATATACCCGTCCCTGAAGTAACTGGTCCTGTTTTAAAGCTTTCATCATTAATTTCAAAACCCACATTTTCTCCAACAGCTCTCATCTCTCAGTGTCCTCCTTACCAGTCTTTCTAGGTGTCACTGAGGCAAGGTTTCTTACTTCTACAGACCTTGGTTTTCACACACAGTATTTGCCTGAACCAGAACACATTTACATATTAATTTCATTTTGTAATTCTAGTATAAGATAAAAAGGAGACTATTTTCAAACCACAGTTGATTGAATAAGAAGTAGGGCACTTTTTGCTGTCGAGTCCATTTTCTTGCACCATCAACTCATGCACAGTCCACCACCCACACTACCAAGGTATGAGAAGGGAACTTACTAATCACATCCCTTTGTGCATTTCTTTGGCTGTTTCTTTCAACAAGTAGGATTTAGCAAAGCTTTTTTCAAAGCCACAAATTTGGGGCTGATGATTTGTCTTGAAATTGTTAAAGCATTTCTTCTCTCATTCTGCTGTTTCATAATAACCTCGGTCTTATTTTGAATGTTGAACTTGGCTTTGATTTAGTTTATTTCTAATTTGGAGGTGAGCAATAAATAGCATTTGTGTGTTGTTGAAGCAGAAATATTTATAATCAAGCTGTGAATATCTGTTTATGTTACATTTATACACACTGAAGAGAAGACTGTCACCAAAGTTGCTGGTTGACTGAATCTGAATAAGTTGATGCACATTTAATCAACAGATTGGATGGAAATGGATTGTCACCTGCTAATTGAATGGAATAACAGAGGAGGAAAGATTTAAAACTTACCTTTACTTTGCCAAAGGCGTAAATCTGAAGAAAGCTTTTTAAAAAATGTATTTTTTTAAAAAGCTGAAATAGCAATTTTCAACTCATTGCTTTTGTGGCAAGTGACATGAAAATGCATTTTTTTGTCCAATTCCTCTACATTGTTTTGCTGCTGTAAAGCTTCTGGGTGCCAACTGGGATGTCTTCTTGCCAAGGGAAGGAAGGGTTCTTGTCTGATAGAGAATATCAGTTGGCCAACTATCATTTTGATCTGCTTATTTGGAAAGTTGAAGTTTACCTGCATTATCTGCATATCTCTTGCCAAACAAAGAAATTCAGCAAAAGGATGGTGAGGATTGAGAGGGACAAGTGTTCTGTTAAGATACTTAAAGGTCTGCTTGAGACTTTTCTCCCAATAGCAGGGTTTCAACTATTTCTAGAAAAGTCCAGCCATTCTCTACTCAAGACCCCAAACCTTCCAGCCTCTTTTAGCTACATGATGTGTTTTTTTCCTATATTATTGAATTTATTCCTTGCTTTACTCCATTCTATTCCAAATCTCCAAATAGTTGGGAGTGCCTTTTATTCAACCTCTAACATTGGACTGGACTCATGAGTCAGGAAGATACTTTACCAATACTGCACTGACTAGGTAAAAAACATGCATTTCTCACTTGTGCA
The DNA here is from genome assembly GCF_028023285.1 of Balaenoptera ricei. NCBI lineage: Eukaryota > Metazoa > Chordata > Mammalia > Artiodactyla > Balaenopteridae > Balaenoptera > Balaenoptera ricei. Next base: position 45,519,020 of record NC_082660.1, read on the forward strand.
GTCAACAGAGAGTCAGCAAAGGGATTGTGTGGGCAGTCATCTATCAAGTTGAGCACTCAAGCCTCTGGCCAACGCTACGCCCAAATCATCCCAGTATGCTCCTACTTTAAAATTCTTAAAATGTTTATTTTTTCTAATTACAAAGGCAATTACTGATCTTTATAAGAGAAAAAACGGTTGGAAAATACAAAATAAACAAAAACCAAAAATCACAAAGGAGATATGCAACTTTGGCTTAGCATATTATCTTACTTTTGGTTTTTCATGGATGTTAGGACTTATTTCAGTTACTGCTGAAAAACTTAGTGGCTTACAACAACAATGGTTTATTACATTTCATTATTCTGTGTGTTGACTTGGCAGTTCTGTTTCATGTGCTGGGATGACTAGAAGGTCCAAAATGGTCTCATTCACATTACTAACTGTTGGCTGGGAACTCAACTGGACTGTCGGCTGAGGGCTTGGTTTTCCTTCACTCAGGCCTCTTTACAAGACTGCTTGGGCTTCCTCACAGCCAGACAGCTGGGTTCAAGAAGGAGAGTACTAAGTGGTGAAAACAGAAACTTCAGATCCCTTAAGACCCGACTTCAGAAGTTACAAAGCATTATTTCTGCTGCTTACTATTGATGAAAATGAGTCATAGGGCCAGCCCAGAATCAATGTGGGATGGGGACTATACAAGGGTGTGAACACTTGGAAATATGGTTCATTGGGGATCATTTTTGGAAACTAGCCACCACAAAGCACGTCCTATCCCCTGATTCCAATAGTCTTTGCTTCTCTTCAGCTACAACTGGGCAGATTTGTGGGAATGGGGATGATGGTGGTGGTGGTATGTATGGGAGTGAGGTTGAGAGGATCAGTTGGATGTGCAACTGAGCTCCCCGACATTAAATGATTCCTAATTTATGGTTTTGCCCTATTTCTAAGTAGCTGACCATTTAGAAAGTTGATGAAAATTAAGGTCTCAGCTTAAATATCACTTCTTCAAAGAATTCCTGGGGAATTCCCCCAGTTATTCTCTACTTTTATGTCATCATAGTTTTCATAATTTCTAATTTATATTTCTTTTATATAAATCCACGTGATTATTTGTTTTATGGTGTTTTGTTCACAATCTCATGTATCACATGAAGGCAGGCACTTAATCTGTCTTGTTCAGACCAGCACCTGGCACAGATTCTGGTAGAAAGTAGGTGTTTGCTGAATATTTGTTGAATAAATGGGTGACTGAAAGGGAACCTTGATGTCTGTCCTCATCACTCATTCACTCACACACATGCAACAACAGTAATCTGGTCCTGGTTTATAAATAGGAAGGTCTTAATAACTATCTTCTCCAAATCTGTGGGAGATAAGAAAGTGATACTGGGAAATTTCAATCAAACTAAATCCTGTTATGACATCTGTTTTCTATGAGAGAGGGCTATTTCCAGGTTATTGGAAACCTCAACTTTATTCCCAAGATTTGTCCCTCTATTTCCAATGGCTCTGAATTGCTACCTGGATGTGCCATGTTTACATTTAATACAACAAGTCCTATTTCAGCATTTTTTGCTTCAAGTCTATTAGCCTTCCATTCTCTGCCATTGATACCAGCATTTCCAAATATCTTTGCTGCTTTGTTCGTCTTCTCTTTTCCATACCCAGTCAAAGCCTATTGTCTCTTCTAGTTTATATTCCTATGGCTGCTATCATAGGCTGGGTCTCTGTTATTTTATATATATGGACATTCATTATATATATATGGACATTCACTATATATATATGTATATAATTCATATATATATATATATATATATATATATATATATATAATTCATTCTTTAAATTCAACATTCATTGAGCATCTACTATGTACCAGACACTGAAGATAAAACAATGTTTATGACTCAGTTTGTCTTTGAGGAATTACCAGTCTCATTAGGGCATATAATGATCGTTATTGGAATCTGTTAGTGCCATTAGAGGTACTGTTTTGAAATACAGGGAAAAGCAACAAACTGTGTCTGGCAGATTGGGACATGCGGAAAAGGCAGGAGTGGAGAGGTGGCAGGAGTGGAGAGGTTGCAGGAAGGGGAATCAGATAGAAGAAAGGAAACTACATTTGAACTGAGTCTTGAAGGAAGAGAAGTTCAACCAGTGACCAGGGAGAAGAAATGTGTGAAAAAAGAGGGTGCAAAGCACATGTAAAGGCATGAGGGTATGAAGAATCAAGACATTAAATATGGCTGGAACACAGAGTGTGCAGGAAGGAGAGGAGAAAGATGAAGCTGAAAGTCAAAGAAGGGCCATAATTCTATAAGAGCCATGTATAATGAACTATGTAGTTTTGTATTTGAATTGAAGGATTTTAAGCAGGGCAATAATATGGTAAGATTTACATTTTAGGAAGTTCACTCTTATGGCCTGTGTGGAGAATGGATTAGAGATGGTAAGAGTGGAGAAAGATTTATCCAGACAAGCAATGATGAGGATCTGAAGGATCGGAAGTAAAGTAGTGGTATGGAAGTTGAGAAAAGAGGACACAGTGGAAGAGGGACAAGGAGGAAAAGACTGGAACAGAGAGACTAGGTAATATGAGGACTGAACTAAGATTTGTCAGTTTGGTGGATTTAGCAAAAGTGATATCATGCAGTGGTAGAGACTGAAACCAGATTCCAGTGTGGGAAGTGAAGAAGTAGAGACAGGGTAGACAAACATTTATAGGCACATGGAATAAAGAGTATGAACTAGGATTACAGGGAAAAGTGGGTGAAATTGGCTCTTTTTTTGGCTTGATATTGTTTTTTAGTACATGAAACTTTAGGGTATGTATTCACTGAGAGGAAAAAGTCCACAGAAATAGAGAGGTTGACTTTACTGGAGAAAGACAAAGGATAAGTTGTTGGAAAAGGACCCCAAGGAGGTGGAAGGAAATGGGTAGAATGGAGCCCAAGAGGAGAGTGGTATGGATATGTTTCACTCCCAGGCTGTAGTAGTAATAAGGTGATCCTGGAATCAGACAGCCCTAGGTTCAAATCCCAAATGCCACTTGCTATCTGGGAGAACTTGCTATCTGGGAGAACTGAACCACTCCAGGCCTCATTTTCTCGGTTACTAATTGAGGATAACTAAACCTTTCTCACAGTGTAGTTGTAAGGATTACGTGAGACAGTAAGTGCTCAATATGGTAGCTACTATTGCTAAGGAAGATAGGATAGGGACAAGCTAGAGATAAATTTGGCAGTAGAGAGTCAAGAATGGAAGGCATTCCTACCTAAGTCCTTTAACTTCCTCTCAATAAAGGTCAGTTGCTGAAAGTACAAGGAATGGGGGCAGTTAAGGGGCTGAATAAAAGTGTTAAAAAGCTTGGAACATGATGAGAAGAAAGAGAGAGGGAAGTGTTGAGGAACAAGATTGCTGAACAGCATCAAGGGCCCTGACTTATTTCCTGTCCTTCAGTCTCTTGGCCTCAAATCCATCTTGCACAGGCACTTGATTAATATTCTCAAAAGGACACATTCATCATGTCACTCCTATATATGTCTGCTAAATAAAGTCCACGCTTTTCTGTTTGGCATTTGAGGCCATCTGCATTCAGATCTCTTCCTACTATGCCAGCTTCTGCAAATCTATAAACCAGCTGAACTCTTTACTGTTCCCCATATATGTATTTTATCTTCTCAGTTCTGCACCTTTGTTTATGCTACTCACTATACCCCCAAGCTGAGGTTCATTCCAGAAGTTTATAAAGAGTAGGCTTCAGAGTCCTGAAGAATTGAGCTCCAATTCAGACACTGCCACTGATCAGCCATATGATCTTAGGCAAGGGGCTTTGCTTCTCTGTGCCTCAGTTTCCTTACGTATAAAAGAGAGATAATAATAATACAAATTGTGCAGGGTTATTGACAGGGTTGTACTAACAGATATAAAAAAAGCAATGGTAGAGCACCCTGCACATAATGGAAACTCAGTAAGTGGTAGCTATCACTCATGTATCTATGAAACATTTACAGAACACCTGTTATATACTAGGCACTGTTCTAGGACTCATGGATACAGAGATGAACACTACACTCGGAAACCCACAGGTCTAGTGAAGGAGAAAATGCCTAATTTAGTACAGGAGTGTCAAGGATAGCCTCACGGAGGAGCTGGTATTGGAATGAATCTTGAAGAATTTGTAGATATTGTCAGGCAGTCAAGATATGTAAGTGGGGTACTCTAACTTTTTGAAGAGCTTCTGAGAAGATGAGGAAGCAATCAAAAGCCTGGTTCATTTGCTGAGTAACACAAAGAGATCATGAATTGATTGGAATTGTTATCCTAAGGAACAGAGACATAACCTAAAGGAGAAAACATGTTTGTTAAAAAGGGGATATGTGATGGGAAGGGATGGAGGAAGGAAGAAATTGGTAAGAAATGAAACCATATAAGTGGTCAGGGTCAGGGTCATGAAGGGCTTTATAGAACATAAGAAATTTGAATATTATCTTACTGGTGATGAGGAGCTGTCATAGGGTTTTTACAAAGGTAATGACAACATCATTTGTATATTATAGATACATCATTATGGCTGCTGTGTGAAGGATGGGGAGGTGTTGGGGTTAGACTAGAACATGGAGACCATTAGGTCAAGGTTAGTTGTAATGGTTGTTGAATTAAGGCAGGGGCAGTAAGACTAGAGACAAAAGAATAAATTTGACTGTTATTTGGGGGATAAAATCAATAGGACTTGGTGACTTGATTGGATTGGTGGGGGAATAAGGGAGAGCAATTAAGGATGATTTATTGGTTTCTGTCCTGAGGGGCTAGGTGGATATTGGTGCAATTTATTGAAACTGAAAATACAGAAGAAGGAAGAGGTTGAAGGGAAGTAGATGATAAGGCCTGTTTTGTAGATGTTGAATTTGAAGAGCCCAGGAAATGTCTGTGTGAAGATTTTTAGCAGGCTTTTGGATACACAAGTATCAAGTTCCAGGCAAGGTAATATAGATGCAGATTTGGGAGGCACTTTAATATCAGTAGTACTTGAAACCAAGAGGGTGAATTTGACTACCTAGGGAGAGTTTATAGAGGAAGAAGCAACAGGGAGGGAAGTCTGGGAAAACCCATCATTTAAGAGGAAGGTAAGTAAAGAAGCGTCTAAAAGATAGAATATCAAAGCATAGTTTGAAAAATAGGGCTTCCGTGGTGGGGCAGTGGTTGAGAATCCACCTGCCAGTGCAGGAGACACGGGTTTGAGCCCTGGTCTGGGAAGATCCCACATGCCGCAGAGCAGCTGGGCCCATGAGCCACAACTGCTGAGCCCGCGTGCCACAACTACTGAAGCCTGTGTGCCTGGAGCCCATGCTCTGCAACAAGAGAAGCCACAGCAATAAGCCTGCGCACTACAGCGAAGAGTAGCCCCCACTTGCCGCAACTAGAGAAAAGCCCGCGTGCAGCAACAGAGACCCAATGCAGCCAAAAATAAAATTAAATTTAAAAAAAGAAAAAGAAAGAGAAGTGGGAGACTCAGGAGAGGATGGCATCACAAAAACCAAGATGGGAGAGACTTCAAAAGTCAAATTCTGCTAAGAGTTGTAGGTGAAATTAGAACTGAAAAGTGTCCACTGATTTGACAGATAGGAGTTCACCAGGAACCTTACCACATGGGAATAGTAGGGGCAGGAGCCAGACTTCAGTAGGTTGAGGAGGGAATGAAAGGAGGAAGTGGAGAGACTAAGTGTAAACAACTTATTCTACAAGAGTGGCTATAAAAGGAAAAAGGAGGATTTTCCAACTTCCAGAATGGCTAAGTAAGGAGCTCAAGGAAATCTCTCCCCCAGAAAAACACTTAGTAAGCTGGTCAAAATTATCAAAGTCTTTGGAGATTGAGCAAAGGGCTTACAAAAAGTTAAGAAACATTCTTTTTAAAAAAATATAGAAACTCAATAAGAACAGTGGGAGGCCATAGCATTTGAGCTAGAGACTGCAGCCATCCCTGACAGCTCTGCCATGCAGAAGAACTATTTCAGCAGTCTCCGCTGCCAAGTGGCAATTCTCTCTCCCCAGACCCCTGGGGTGGAAAAGCTATTCTGTGTGCTTTCAGAAGTTGTTAAACATCGTCAGATCCCATTTTCCACAGCTCTGTTACATGGAAGATCTATATAGAATGGGTGGCAGTAGCCAGGAGGCACTTGTTCTCCACCCCAACTCCCACAATATAGGGAGAATCCAGGCAGGGCAGCTGATGAAGAAAATAGTCCCTCTTTCCTGCAGAGCTCTGTCTTATGAGAGAGCTGTTCCAATGCACTTGGCGGTCGAGTGGTAGCTCCCATCATGCCAAAATTTCGAGGGTAGAAGACCTATTCCAGGTAGAATCAGTGGCCAGTGAACACTACAGATCCCATCCTCCCCAGCTCTGAACTGCAAATAATCCATACTACATTGTGTCAGCAGCTGGGGGTGACACCAGTGCCTCCTGCATGTACCAGTGCCTCCTGCATGCTCATGCACACACACACACACACACACACACACACACATCACCTGCATCAGAGGGAGGATCTAGGTGGGACATCTAGTGAATAATGAGTTTCCCAATTCTGATTCCCATCCCACCCCTCAGCTCCTGATCTATAATGCAGAATATCTTCCCAGAGGCAGGTCTGAGTGAGCCTAAAAGACTGGCAACACTGTATCTTTGCCAAGGAACCCAACTACAATTAGATCAGACTGTGGAGCAATTTATGCTGCAGAGCATTGTTGAAAACAATAGAGCAATCAGCTAGCAATTAATAGAGGCAAACAGCTGGGTATAATACTAATAGGAGCGGACCAGCCAGGAGCTTAACAAGAACATCAGGGAAAGAGATAGTCAGAGACAGACTAAGATCCCAGTCATTCCTGGTGGGCAGGAAAACTGTGTGCATGCCTCAGGCTGTACCCTTTGAGGAGCAACAGAAACTCTGTATCAAGGGAGAAACAGACCACACTGAAATAGTCCAGCTAAGTCACAAAACAAACAAATAAGCAGTCAAGCAATAAAAACCAAGACAGGAGAGAGGGAATCTATATCCAGATTATCTAAAATTTCCATTGTAACAAAAAATTGAGACATGCAAAGAAACATCAAAGTATGACCCATGTACAGGAGAAAAGCATACGAAGGAAACTGCCTTTGAGGGGACCCAGATATTAACTTAGTGGGCAAAGACTCATTATAAAGATGTTCAAATAGCTAATGGAAACCTTGCTTAAAGAATTAAAAGAAGGTATGATGACAATATCTCATAAAGGAGAAATTATAGATAGAAATTATGAAAAAAAAGAATCAAAGTGAATTTCTGGATTTGAAAAGTACAATAAACAACTGAAAAAAAGTCACTAAAAGAGCTCAAAAATAGGGACTTCCCTGGTGGCACAGTGGTTAAGAATCCGCCTGCCAATGGAAGGGACACGGGTTCAAGTCCTAGTCCGGGAAGATCCCACAAGCCGCAGAGTAACTAAGCCCGTGCACTGTAACTACTGAGCCTGCACTCTAGAGCCTGCGTGCCACAACTACTGAAGCCTGCGTGCCTAGAGCCTGTGCTCGGTAACAAGAGAAGCCACCAAAATGAGAAGCCCACACACTGCAATGAAGAGTAGCCCCTGCTTGCTGCAACTAGAGAAAGCCCACACACAGCAACAAAGACCCAATGCAGCCAAAAATAAATAAATAAATAAATAAATTTATTTTTTTAAAAAGGGCTCAACAATAGATTAGAGTTGGCAAAAGAAAAAAAAATCAGTGAACTAGAAGATAGATTAAAAATATTAGGCAATCTGGCTGATTGGTTCAAGATGGTGGAGTAGAAGGCTGTGCGCTCACTCCCTCTTGGGAGAGCACCAGAATCACAACTAACTGCTGAACAATCATCGACTGGAAGACACTGGAACTCACTAGAAAAGATACCCCACATCCAAAGACAAAGGAGAAGCCACAGTGAGACAGTAGGAGGGGCATAATCACAATAAAATCCATTCTCATAACTGCTGGGTGGGTGACTCACAAACTGGAGAACACTTATACCACAGAAGTCCACCCACTGGAGTGAAGGTTCTGAGCCCCACGTCAGGCTTCCCAACCTGGGGGTCCGGCAACAGGAGGAGGAATTCCTAGAGAATCAGACTTTGAAGGCTAGCGGGATTTGATTGCAGGACTTCAACAGGACTGGGGGAAACAGAGACTCCACTCTTGGAGGGCGCACACAAAGTAGTGTGTGCATCGGGACCCAGGGGAAGGACCAGTGAGACATAGGAGACTGAAACAGACCTACCTGCTAGTGTTGGAGGGTCTCCTGCAGAGGCAGGGGGTGGCTGTGACTCACTGTGAGGACAAGGACACTGGCAGCAGAAGTTCTGGGAAATACTCCTTGGCGTGAGCCCTCCCAGAGTCTGCCATTAGCACCATCAAAGAGCTGGGTAAGCTCCAGTGTTGCATCACCTCAGGCCAAACAATCAACCCAGGCACACCCATCAGCAGACAAGCAGATTAAAGTTTTACTGAGCTCTGCCCACAAGAGCAACACCCAGTTCTACCCACCACCAGTCCCTACCATCAGGAAACTTGCACAAGCCTCTTAGAAAGCCTCATCCAACAGAGGGCAGACAGCAGAAGCAAGAAGAAGTACAATCCTGCAGCCTGTGGAACAAAAACCACATTCACAGAAAGATAGACAATATGAAAAGGCAGAGAGCTATGTACCAGATGAAGGAACAAGATAAAACCCCAGAAAAACAACTAAATGAAGTGGAGATAGGCAACCTTCCAGAAAAAGAATTCAGAATAATGATAGTGAAGATAATCCAGGACCTCAGAAAAAGAATGGAGGCAAAGATCGGGAAGATGCAAGAAATGTTTAACAAAGACCTAGAAGAATTAAAGAAAAAACACCTAGAAGAATTAAAGAACAAACAAACAGAGGTGAACAATACAATAAATGAAATGAAAACTACACTAGAAGGAATCACTAGCAGAATAACTGAGGCAGAAGAACGGATAAGTGACCTGGAAGACAGAATGGTGGAATTCACTGCCATGGAACAGAATAAAGAAAAAAGAATGAACAGAAATGAAGACAGCCTAAGGGACCTCTGGGACAACATTAAATGCCACAACATTCACATTATAGGGGTCCAAGAAGGAGCAGAGAGAGAGAAAGGACCCGAGAAAATATTTGAAGAGATTATTGTCAAAAACTTCCCTACATGGGAAAGGAAGTAGCCACCCAAGTCCAGGAAGTGCAGAGAGTCCCAGGCAGGATAAACCCAAGGAGAAACACACAGAGACGCGTAGTAATCAAATTGACAAAAATTAAAGAGAAAGAAAAATTATTGAAAGCAACAAGGGAAAAATGACAAATAACATACAAGGGAACTCCCAAAAGGTTAAGAGCTGATTTCTCAGAAGAAACTCTACAAGCCAGAAGGGAGTGGCATGATATATTTCAAGTGATGAAAGGGAAGAACCTACAACCAAGATTACACTACCCAGCAAGGATCTCATTCAGATTCAATGGAGAAATCAAGAGCTTTACAGACAAGCAAAAGCTAAGAGATTTCAGCACCACCAAACCAGCTCTACAACAAATGCTAAAGGAAATTCTCTAAGTGGGAAACACAAGAGAAGAAAAGGATCTACAAAAACAAACCCATAACAATTAAGAAAATGGTAATAGGAACATACATATCGATAATTACCTTAAATGTGAATGGATTAAATGCTCCCACCAAAAGACACAGACTCACTGAATGGATACAAAAACAAGACCCATATATATGCTGTCTACAAGAGACGCACTTCAGACCTAGGGACACATACAGACTGAAAGTGAGGGGATGGAAAAAGATATTCCATCCAAATGGAAATCAAAAGAAAGCTGGAGTAGCAATACTCATATGAGATAAAATAGAGTTTAAAATAAAGAATGTTACAAGAGACAAGGAAGAGCACTACATAATGATCAAGGGATCAATCCAAGAAGAAGATATACCAAATATAAATATTTATGCACCAAACATAGGAGCACCTCAGTACATAAGGCAACTGCTAGCAGCTATAAAAGAGGAAATCGACAGTAACACAGTGTTAGTGGGGGACTTTAACACCTCACTTATGCCAACGGACAGATCATCCAAATAGAAAATTAATAAGGAAACACAAGCTTTAAATGACACATAGACCAGACAGATTTAATTGATATTTATAGGACATTCCATCCAAAAACAGCAGATTACACTTTCTTCTCAAGTGCACACAGAACATTCTCCAGGATAGATCACATTTTGGGTCACAAATCAAGCCTCAGTAAATTTAAGAAAATTGAAATCATATCAAGCATCTTTTCTGACCATGACGCTATGAGATTAGAAATCAGTTACACGGGAAAAAATGTAAAAAACACAACACATGGAGGCTAAACAATACGTTACTAAATAACCAAGAGATCACTGAATAAATCAAAGAGGAAATCAAAAAATACCTAGAGAAATATTACAATGAAAACACCAAAATCCAAAACCTATGGGATGCAGCAAAAGCAGTTATAAGAGGGAAGTTTATAGCAATACAAGCCTTCCTCAAGAAACAAGAAAAATCTCAAATAAACAATCTAAACTTGCACCTAAAGGAACCAGAGAAAGAAGAACAAACAAGACCCAAAGTTAGTAGAAGGACAGAAATCATAAAGATCAGAGCAGAAATAAATGAAGTAGAAGCAAAGAAAACAATAGCAAAGATCAATAAAACTAAAAGCTGGTTCCTTGAGAAAATAAACAAAATTGATAAACCATTAGCCAGACTCATCAAGAAAAAGAGGGAGAGGACTCAAATCAATAAAATTAGAAATGAAAAAAGAGAAGTTACAACAGACACTGCAGAAATACAAAGCATCCTAAGAGACTACTACAAGCAACTCAATGCCAATAAAATGGACAACCTGGAAGAAATGGACAAATTCTTAGAAAGGTATAACCTTCCAAGACTGAACCAGGAAGAAACAGAAAATATGAACACACCAATCACAAGTAATGAAATTGAAACTGTGATTTAAAATCTTCCAACATGGCTTCCCTGGTGGTGCAGTGGTTAAGAATCTGCCTGCCAATGCAGGGGACATGGGTTCAAGCCCTGGTCTGGGAAGATCCCACATGCCGCAGAGCAACTAAGCCTGAGAGCCACACCTACTGAGCCTGCGCGTCTGGAGCCTGTGCTCTGCAACAGGAGAGGCCGCAACAGTGAGAGGCCCACGCACCGCGATGAAGAGTGGCCCCCGCTCGCCACAACTGGAGAAAGCCCTCATACAGAAACGAAGACCCAACACAGCCAAAAATAAATAAATAAATAAATAAATAAAAATTTTAAAAAAAGAGTGTTAGGTTTCCATTCAGTATTCTCAGATTAAAAAAAAAAAATCTTCCAACAAACAAAAGTCTAGGGCCAGATGGCTTCACAGGTAAATTCTATCAAATATTTAGAGAAAAGCTAACACCCATCCTTCTCGAACTCTTCCAAAAAATTGCAGAGGAAGGAACACTCCCAAACTCATTCTATGAGGCCACCATCATCCTGATACCAAAACCAGAAAAAGATACTACAAAAAACGAAAATTACAGAGCAATATCACTGATGAATATACATGCAAAAATTCTCAACAAAATACTAGCAAACAGAATCTAATACATTAAAAGGATCATACACCATGATCAAGTGGGATTTATCCCAGGGATGCAAGGATTCTTCAATATACGCAAATCAATCAATGTGATACACCATATTAACAAACTGAAGAATAAAAAGCATATGATCATCTCAATAGATGCAGAAAAAGCTTTTGACAAAATTCAACACCCATTTATGATGAAAACTCTCCAGAAAGTGGGCATGGAGGGAACCTACCTCAACATAAAAAAGGCCATATACGACAAACCCACAGCAAACATTATTCTCAATGGTGATAACTGAAAGCATTTCCTCTACGATCAGGAATAAGACTAGGATATCCACTGTCACCACTATTATTCAACATAGTTTTGGAAGTCATAGCCATGGCAATCAGAGAAGAAAAAGAAATAAAAGGAATACAAATTGGAAAAGAAGAAGTAAAACTGTCACTGTTTGCATATGACATGATACTATACATAGAGAATCCTAAAAATGCCACCAGAAAACTACTAGAGCTAATCAATGAATTTGGTAAAGTTGCAGGATACAAAATTAATGCACAGAAATCGCTTGCATTCCTATATACTAATGATGAAAAGTCTGAAAGAGAAATTAAGGAAACACTCCCATTTACTATTGCAACAAAAAGAATAAAATACTTAAGAATAAACCTACCTAAGGAGACAAAAGACCTCTATGCAGAAAACTATAGGACACTGATGAAAGAAATTAAAGACGATACAAACAGATGGAGAAATATAACATGTTCTGAGTTTGGAAGAATCAGTATTGTGAAAATGACTATACTACCCAAGCAATCTACAGATTCAATGCAATCCCTATCAAATTACCAATGACATTTTTTTACAGTACTAGAACAAAAAGTCTGAAAATTTGTATGGAGACACAAAAGACCCCGAATAGCCAAAGCAGTCTTGAGGGAAAAAAACGGAGCTGGAGGAATCAGACTCCCTGACTTCAGACTATACTACATAGCTACAGTATTCAAGACAATGTGGTACTGGTACAAAAGCAGACATATAGATCAATGGAACAGGATAGAAAGCCCAGAGATTAACCCACGCACCTATGGTCAACTAATCTATGACAAAGGAGGCAAGGATATAAAATGGAGAAAAGACAGTCTGTTCAGTAAGTGATGCTGGGAAAACTGGACAGCTACATGTAAAAGAATGAAATGAGAACACTCCCTAACACCATACACAAAAATAAACTCAAAATGGATTAGAGACCTAAATGTAAGACTGGACACTGTAAAACTCTTAGGGGAATATATAGGAAGAGCACTCCCTGACATAAATCACAGGAAGATCTTTTTTAATGGAAAGTAAAACAAAAATAAACAAATGGGACCTAATGAAACTTAAAAGCTTTTGCAAAGCAAAGGAAACTACAAACAAGACGAAAAGATAACCCTGAGAATTGGAGAAAATATTTGCAAACGAATCAATGGAGAAACGATTAATCTCCAAAATATATACACAGCTCATGCACCTCAATATTAAAAAAACAAGCAACCCAATCAAAAATAGGCAGAAGACCTAAATAGACATTTCTCCAAAGAAGACATACAGATGGCCAAGAAGAACATGAAAAGCTGCTCAATATCACTAATTATTAGAGAAATGCAAATCAAAACTACAATGAGGTATCACCTCACACCATTTAGAGTGGGCATCATCAGAAAATCTACAAACAACAAAGGCTGCAGAGGGTGTGGAGAAAAGGGAACCCTCTTGCACTGTTGGAGGGAATGTAAATTGATACAGCCACGATCAATAACAGTATGGATGTTCCTTAAAAAACTAAAAATAGAATTACCATATGACCCAGCAATCCCACTACTAGGAATATACCCAGAGAAAACCATAATTCACAAAGACACATGCACCCCAGTGTTCATTGCAGCACTATTTACAATAGCCAGGTCATGGAAGCAACCTAAATGCCCATTGACAGACGAATGGGTAAAGAAGATGTGGCACATATATACAATGGAATATTACTCAGCCATAAAAGGGAACAAAATTGGGTTATTTGTAGAGACGTGCCTGGATTTACAGACTGTCATACAGAGTGAAGTAAGTCAGAAAGAGAAAAACAAATATCATATATTAATGCATATATGTGGAACCTAGAAAAATAGTACAGATGAACTGGCTTGCAGGGCAGAGATAGAGACACAGATATAAAGAACAAACGTATGACACCAAGGGGGGAAATTGGCGGCGGGGCGTGGTGGTGTGATGAATTGGGAAGTTGGGATTGACATATATACACTAATATGTATAAAATGGATAACTAATAAGAACCTGCTGTATAAAATAAATAAATAAAAGTCTAAAATTCAAACAAAATTAGGCAATCTGAACAGAGAGGAAAAAGAGTGAAAAACAATTGAAGAGGGATTCAGATAAATATGGGACCTCATTAACTATACCAATATATGCATAGTGGGAATACCAGAAGGAAAGGAGAGAGGTAAATGAACAGGAAAGTATTTACAGAAATATTGTCTGAAATTTCCCCAGAATGATGAAAAATATTAATCTACACATGCAAGAAGATCAATAAACTCCAAGAAGAATAAATTCAAGGAGAGCCACATACAGACATATCATAGTTAAAATGTTGAAAGGCAAAGAGAGAATCTTAAAATCAGTGAGAGAAAAATGGCTCATTATATCCAAGGACGACACTATAAGATGAATGGCTTCTCATCAGAAACAATGGAGGCCTGGAAGCAGTGACATGACATCTTAAAACAGGTTTAAAAAAAAAAACCTGCCAAGCAATAATCTTATACAGTTGACCTTTCAACAGAATGATTTTGAACTGCACTGGTGCAACTATATGTAATTGTTTTCAGTAGTCAATACTGTAGTACTACACAATCCATGGTTCGTTGAACCCAAGGATCCAAATATGTGGTTCCTCTGTATCCAAGGTTCCTCTGTATCCACAGATACAGAAGAATCACATATACAGAAGGCTGAATTTACTTTATATGCAGATTTTTGACTGCAGTGAGGGTTGGTGCCCCTAACTCCTGCATTGTTCAAGGATCAACTGTACTCAGTAAAACTATCTTTCAGAAAGGAAGGGGAAATAAAGACGTTCTAAGATCAGCAAAACCTGAGAGAATTTGTTGTTAGCAGATGTGATTTGCAAGAATACTAAAGAAAATTCTTCAGGCTGAAAGAAAGTGACAGCAGATAGTAATTAAAATCCACAAGAAAAACAATTAACACTGATAAAGGTAATTATGTAAGAAATTATAACAGTATAGCTGATTTAAAAAGCAATTTTTCCAACAGATATGCAAAGTCTTAAACATCACCTTGCAACCACATATCCCACCCCAGAGCTCTGGCAAGATCATACACAAATCTAGTGGCAAATCAAGGACTAAATAAATTACAAGGAAGAGGCCTAAAGTGACCTAAAGCCCTCTCAATGACTTGAGAAACATACAGACTGCATTCAAATCAGCTGTGGGACACTGCACATATGAAAGTGTCATGGGCCCATGAGATTTGCAGGTAGTACTCCAGTGATTTTCTTACACCATTAGAAGATACTTGAATGTCAAGGACTCTCCTTCCATCCTAAGCTCCTTTTCAGCAGGAGTCAAGACTGCCAGACCAAGGTAAGGCACTGTTCCAATACTTCTGTTCTACCTGGGGAACTGATGTTACCTAAAGCAAGTTCAAAGGGAGAACTTCCTGGCAGCAATGAAGCCTGGTGCTGACAACTCTTCCTGACCCTTCTACAGTCAGTAAGGTGTGCTGGAGTGTCCTTGAGGTGCATGCTCCTCACTGTAAGTCAGTCCCACATGTGCAGGAGAGACCTGAGGGCAGCAAGTCACAACCCCATCAAAAGTACCTCACAAACAAGGGAATTTAATTCCTCTACAAACACAGGCGCCACTTATGATGATAAAAATAAGCAGATATTCTCCATCTTTACCTTAGAGAAGATAGTAGTAACCCTATGGCATCCATGGCAGGTTGAATGTAGGGTGTTTTTTTTAATGAATTCTGGAAGAATTATATGGAGGAGGAGGCCAAATAACCTCAGAACCAAGAAACAGCTGAGCTCACACTCACTGTAGGATGCTTGAGACTATTACTTTGCTTAACTTTGTACTTTGCTCACCACAAAGACCTTTCTTTTTGAACAGTCTTTTGTAGTGAAGTGAACAGTGTCTTTTGTTCCTTGTGGATATTGTTCCTCATTAATCTCCACTGCCATCTAATATTTATGTACACATAGCCTGAGAATCTTCCCTGAAATCCCTCTCATTGTAGATCTGCTGCTTTTTGGGTGTAAGACATAAGACATATGATCTTACAGGAATTTTTCTTATCCCCGCATTTTCTAGTACACAGGAATTGTCCAATAAAGCTTATGTGCTGGTTAGTTGATATTAAAACAAGCAATCATATAATCATATTTTGGGCCTATGACATATAGAATGTGATCCATTTGATAATAAAAGGACAAAGGATGCAGGTAGGAAAAAAGGTGATTCAGAGTGAGAAAATGACACCAGATGGTAACTTGAATACACAGGAAGAAACAAAGAGAAAAAAATGGTTAATGAAGAAGGCTACTATAATAAACTGTATAAAATATACTTGCTGTTCTTTCTTCCCTCAGCTTCTTTCAAATATATAAATTTATATAGTGCAATAATTAAAACAATCTATATTGGTTTTTATCATATATATATAACATATATAACAATAATAGCACAAAACAGGGGAAGATACAGTTTTATAGGAATAGAGTTTCTACATCATACTGGAATTATACTAATTCTAATATAGATTCTGATAAGTTAAGATGTATATGGAAATCCCTAGAGAAACCAGTAAGAATATAACTAAGAACATATAGTGAAAAAATAATTAATGGTACTAAAATGTTTCACTAAGGATATTCACTTAATGCAAAAAAAGCATTAAAGTAGGAACAGAGAACACACGAGGCATACAGAAAACCAAAAGTAAAATGACAGACACAAATCCAATCTCTCAATAATAATATTCAATGTTAATGGATTTAAAAATTCAATCAAAAAAGAGAGATTATCAAATTGTATAAAAACACAAGCCCACTAAAAGGATGACATCGAATCGTGGGATTATGGAATATTTTCCTTCCCCTCACACCTAACCACAACATCAACAGTGTTCCTTTATAATAACAGTGGAATACAGCTGAAAGAACAGTGGACTCTATCTAGGAAGGAGCTTCTAGGCAAACTCAAAGACAACAGGGGAGACAAAAATGAGGACACTACAGGAAATTGAAGTTTTCTGCAGAAAACATTAAAGGCAGCCTAACTCCTAGCCAGATAAACATAAAATCTCACACTAAAGGCATATTTACCTCAGTTCCTATTACCTGATACATCATGTCTAGTTTCCAACAAAAATTTACAAGGAGTGGTAAAAGACAAAACAAAACCAAACTAAAACAATATGAGGAGACAAAGCAAGCATCAGAACGAGACTCAGATATGGCAGAAGGTGTCTCAATAGAAACTTCCAAAACTGAAATGCAAAGAGAAAAAAGAATGAACAAGACATAATAGAATATCTAAAAGCTAGGGACAATTAGAAAATGTGTAACATTTGTGTAATGGGAATACCAGAAGGAAAAGAGAAAAAGGAGCAGAAGAAATATTTACAGTAATAATGGCTGAGAATTTTCCAAAATTAATGACAGACACCAAACCACAGATCCCAGAAGCTCAGAGAACACCATGATGGATAAATATCAAACAGTCTGCACCTAGGCATTTCATATTCAAACTGCAGAAAATCAAAGACAGAGAGGAAATTTTGAAAGAAGCCAGATAAAAATAAAACAATCAATCTTCTCTTCAGAAATAATGCTAGCACAAAGAGAGTAGAGAGAAATATTTAAAGTTTAGAAAGAGAAAACCTTCCTACCCACCTAGAGTTCTTTGTCCTTCAAAAGTGAAGTAGATAGGTTCCCTCTATATCCACATTCTGGAGAGTTTTTATCATAAATGGGTGTTGAATTTTGTCAAAAGCTTTTTCTACATCTACTGAGGAGATCATATGGTTTTTATTCTTTAATTTGTTAATATGGTGTATCACATTGATTTATTTGCATATATTGAAGAATCCTTGCATCCCTGGGATAAATCCCACTTGATCATGGTGTATGATCTTTTTAATGTGTTGTTGGATTCTGTTTGCTAGTATTTTGTTGAGGAGTTTTACATCTATATTCATCAGTGATATTGGTCTGTAATTTTCTTTTTTTGTGATATCTTTGTCTGGTTTTGGTATCAGGGTGATAATGGCCTCGTAGAACATGTTTGGGAGTGTTCCTTCCTCTGAAATTTTTTGGAAGAGTTAGAGAAGGATAGGTGTCAACTCTTCTCTAAATGTTTGATAGAATTCAGCTGTGAAGCCATCTGGTCCTGGACTTTTGTTTGTTGGAAGATTTTTAATCGCAGTTTCAATTTCATTACTTGTGATTGGTCTGTTTATACTTTCTAATTCTTCCTGGTTCATTCTTGGAAAGTTGTACCTTTCCAAGAATTTGGCCATTTCTTCCAGGTTGTCTATTTTACTGGCATATAATTGCTTGTAGGAGACTTTTATGATCCTTTGTATTTCTTCGGTGCCAGTTGTAATTTCTTTTTTCATTTCTAAATTTATTGATTTGAGTGCTCTCCCTTTTTTTCTTGATGAGTCTGGCTAAAGGTTTATTGATTTTGTTTATCTTCTTAAAGAAGAAATTTTTAGTTTTACTGATCTTTGCTATTGTTTTATTTGTTTCAATTTCATTTATTTCTACTCTGATATTTATGATTTCTTTCCTTCTACTAACTTGGGGTTTTCTTTGTTCTTCTTTTTCTAGTTTCCTTAGGTGTAAGATTAGATTTTTTTATTTTATATTTTTCTTGTTTCTTGAGGTGAGCTTGAATTGCTATAAACTACCCTCTTGGAACTGCTTTTGCTGTGTCCCATAGGTTTTAGATTGTCGTGTTTTCATTGTCATTTGTTTCTAGGCGTTTTTCACTTCTTCTTTGCTTTCTTCAGTGATCTCTTGGTTATTTAGCAGTGCACTGTTTAGCCCCCATGTGTTTGTGTTTTTTTACAGTTTTTCTTTCCTGTAATTGATTTCTAATCTCATAGCATTGTGGTCAGAAAAGATGCTTGATACAATTTCAGTTTTCTTAAATTTTCCAAGACTTGATTTGTGACCCAAGATGTGATCTATCCTGGAGAACTTTCTGTGTTCACTTGAGAATAAAGTGTAATCTTCTGCTTTTGGGTGGAATGTCCTATAAATACCAATTAAGTCAATCTGCTCCATTGTGTCATTTAAAGCTTTTGTTTCCTTATTTTTTATCTGTCTGGATGATTCATCCATTAGTGTAAGTGGGGATGTTAAAGTCTCCCACTATTATTGTGTTACTGCTGATTTCCCCTTTTATGGCTGTTAGCATTTGTCTTACATATTGATGTGCTCCTATGTTGGGTGCATAAATACCTATAATTGTTATGTTTTCTTCTTGGTGAAAACTGAAAGCATTTCCTCTAAGATCAGGAACAAGACAAGGATGTCCACACTTGCCACTATTGTTCAACAGAGTATTAGAAGTCCTAGTCATGGCAATCAGATAAGAAAAAGAAATAAAAGGAATACAAATTGGAAAAGAACAAGTAAAACTGTCACTGTTTGCAGGTGACATGATACTATACACAGAAAATCCTAAAGATGTCACCAGAAAACTACTAGAACTAATCAATGAATTTGGTAGGGTTGCAGGGTACAAAATTAATGCACAGAAATCTCTTGCATTCCTAGGCAGTAACAACGAAAGATCAGAAAGAGAAATTAAAGAAACAATCTCATTCACCATTACAACAAAAAAAATAAAAAACCTAGGAATAAACCTACCTGAGGAAGCAAAAGACCTGTACTCAGAAAACTATAAAACACTGATGAAAGAAATCAAATATAACACAAACAGATGAAGAGATATACCATGCTCCTGGATTGGAAGAATCAGTATTGTGAAAATGACTATACTACCCAAAGCAATCTACAGGTTCAGTGCAATCCCTATCAAATTACCAATGGCATTTTGCACAGAATTAGAACAAAAAAATGTTACAATTTGTATGGAAACACAAAAGACCCCAAATAGCCAAAGCAATCTTGGGAAAGAAAAATGGAGCTGGAGGAATCAGACTACCCGACTTCAGACTATACTACAAAGCTACAGTAATCAAGACAGTATGGTACTGGCACAAAAACAGAAATATAGATCAATGGAACAGGATAGAAACCCAGCAATAAACCCACACACGTATGGTCAACTAATCTATGACAAAGGAGGCAAGGATATACAATGGAAAAAAGACACCCTCTTCAATAAATGGTGCTGGAAAAACTGGACAACTGCATGTAAAAGAATGAAATTAGAACACTCCCTAACACCAAACAAAAAAATAAACTCAAAATGAATTAAAGACCTAAATGTAAGAGCAGACACTATAAAACTCTTAGAGGAAAACATAGGAAAAACACCCTTTAACATAAATCACAGCAAGACCTTTTATGACCCACCCCCTAGAGTAATGAAAATAAAAACAGAAATAAGCAAATGTGACCTAATTAAACTTAAAAAGCTTTTGCACAGCAAAAGAAACCATAAAAAATACAAAAATACAACACAGAATGGGAGAAAATATTTGCAAATGAATCAAAAGACAAAGGATTATCTCTAAAATATACAAACACCTCATGCAGCTAGATATCAAAAAAAAAAACCCAATCAAAAAATGGGTGGAAGTCCTAAATAGACATTTCACCGAAGAAGACATACAGATGGTGCAGAGGCACATGAAAAGATTCTCAACATCACTAATTATTAGAGAAATGCAAATCAAAACCACAATGAGGTATCCCCTCACTCCAGTCAGAATGGCCATCATCAAAAAATCTACAAACTATAAATGCTGGAGATGGTGTGGAGAAAAGAGAACCCTCTTGCATTGTTGGTGGAAATGTAAAGTGATACAGCCACTGTGCAGAACAGTATAGAGGTTCCTTAAAAAACTAAAAATAGAACTACCATATGACCCAACAATCCCACGACTGGGCATATACCCTGAGAAAACCATATTTCAAAAACTATATGTACCCCAATGTTCATTGCAACACTATTTACAACATCCAGGACATGGAAACAACCTAAATGGCCATCGACACATGAATGGATAAAGAAGATGTGGTGTATATATATATATATATATATATATATATATATATAATGGAATATTACTCAGCCATAAAAATAAATGAAAATTGGTCATTTGTAGAGATGTGGATGGACCTAGAGTCTGTCATACAGAGTGAAGTAAGTCAGAAAGAGAAAAACAAATATGATACATGAATGCATATATGTGGATTCTTGAAAAATGGTACAGATGACCCTATTTGCAGGGCAGGAATAGAAATGCAGATGTAGAAAACAGACTTGTGGACACAGCAAGGGATGGGGAGGGTGGGATGAATTGGGAGATTATGTTTGACATAAATACACTACCAAGTGTAAAATAGATAGCTAGTGGGAACCTGCTGTATAGCACAGGGAGCTCAGCTCGGTGCTCTGTGATGACCTAGATGGGTGGGATGAGGGGGGAGGGAGGTCCAAGTGAGAGGGGATATGTGTATACATATAACTGATTCACTTCACTGTACAGCAGAGACTAACACAACATTGTAAAGCAGTTATACTCCAGTAAAAACAAAAGAAAACAAACAAACAAAAGTGAAGGAGAGGTAAAAGTTGTTCCTCAGACCAACTGAAAGTGTAGCAATTTGTCACTAGTAAACTTTCCTTGCGAGAAAGGTTAAAAGAAGTTCTTAAGAGAGAAGGAAAATGATATAGGTCAGAAACTCAGATTTAGATAATGGAAGAATGTTAGAAAAGCAATATATGAAAGTAAAATAAAATATTGAATTTTTCTTATTCCTAGTTGATCTAACAGGTAACAGTTTATTCAAAATAGTAATAGTAACAATGTATTTAGTGATTGTAGCTTGTGGATAAGTGAAATGAATGATTGCAATGTTATGAGGAATTGAGAGGGAGGAATTGGGAATACTTTGTTATAAAGTGTCCATACTTCTTGTGAATCAATAGTATTCTATTTTACAATATTTTAAAGGGACTTATATTAATTGTAAATGTATATTGTAAACTCTAGGGAAACTACTAAAATATAAAAGAAGTATTATTGATATGCTAAGAAAGTAAAGAAAATGAAATCATACAAAATACTCAATTAAAATCAAAGAAAGCAGAAAAATAAAAGATAAAATAAGAAACAAAAAACAAGTTCAATAAATGCCAAAGAGTTAGAGACATGGTAAATATGAATCTAACTATATCAATAATCACTTTAAGTGTGTATAATATAACTACATCAATTAAAAGACAAGCACTGTCAGAGGAGATAAAAAATAAGACCCAACTATATGTTGTCTAAAAGTAATATAAATATAAAGAAACAAATATATTAAAAGTAAAGAATGGAGAAAGATATATCAAGATTCTAATCAAAAGAAAGCTGGAGTAGCTATATTAATTTCAGACAAAACAGGCTTCAGAGCAAGGAAATTTATCAGGGATAAAGAAGGGCATTACATAATGATAAAGGGGTCAATCGTCTAAGAAGATATAACAATCCTGAAAAAGTATGCACTTACAGACAGTGCATCAATATATGTGAGGCAAAAAGTGATAGACCTACAAGGAGAAATACAGAAATTCATTATTAAGTTGGAGACTTCAACACCCTTCTATTGACAGATCCAGCTGGCAGAAAATCAGTAAGGATATATGTGAACTCAACAGCAACATCTATCAACTAGATCTAATTGACATTTATAGAGTATTTCATCCAGCAACAGCAGAATACATATTATTCTCAATCTCACATGGACCAACACCAAGATAGACCACATTATGGGCCATAAATACATTTTAAAAATTTAAAAGAATATAAATCATACAAAATATGCTTTCAGACTAAATTGGAATCAAACTAGAAGTCAATAATAGAAAGATAGCTGGAAAATTCCAAAATATTTAGAGATTGAGTAACACACTTCTAAATAACAAATGGGTCAAAGAAGAAATACTACAAGAAATCTTAAAATATTTTGAACTAAATGAAGATGAAAATACAACTTATCAAAATGTGTGAGATGCAGCAAAATCAGTGTTTAGAGGGAACTTTATAGCACTGAATTAATATTTTAGAAAAGAAGATAAATATAAAACCAATAATCTTAGTTTCCACTTTAGGAAACTAGAAAAAGAAAAGCAATATAAGCCAAAAGCAAGCAGAAAAAAAGAAATAATAAAAACTAAATTAGGACCTTGTTGTTCGCCTATGTTCTATATAGTAGTATGTATCTGTTCATCCCAAGCTCCTAATTTATCCCTCCCCCCTTTCCATTTTGGTTACCATATAGCACAGGGAACTGTATTCAATATCTTGTGATAACATATAATGGAAAAGAATCTGAAAAAGAAAAAAAGCATATATATATATCTGAATCACTTTGCTATACACCAGAAACTAACACATTATAAATCAACTGTACTTCAATTTTAAAAAAGAACGAAATTAGAAGTCAGTGAAAATGAAAACAAAATCCACAGAAAAAATTAACAAAATTAAAAGTTGATTATTTGAAAAATTGACAAAATTAATGAACTAGTAACCAGGCTAACCATGAAAAAAAGAGAGAAGACATGAATTACTAATATCAGAAATGAAAGAGAGGTTATCACTGCTGATCTCATGGGCATTAAAAGGGTAATAAAGGAATATGAACAACTCTATGTCTACAAATTTGATAACCTAGATAAAAGGGACCAATCCTTGAAAGACAGAAACTACAAAAACTCACACAATATGAGAAACAGATAATCTGAATAGGCATATATCCATTACATAAATTGAGTCAATGATTAACAACTTTCCAAAACAGAAAGCACTAGGCCCAGATGGTTTCACTGGAGAATCTACCAAACATTAGAGAAAGAAATGATATCAATTCCCATAATCTCTTCTAGAAAACAGAAGCAGAAGTGACCATTTCCTAACTGATTCTATGAAGACAGCATTAGCCTAATACCAAAACCATATAAAGACATTAACATAAAGGAAAACTTCAGACCAATATCTCTTATGAACATATATGCAAAAAATCTTCAACAAGATGTTGACAAATCAAATTCAACACTATATAAAGAGAATTACATGCCATGACAAAATGGAATTTATTCAAAGTATGCAAGATTGCTTCAATGTTCAAAAATCAACTAATGTAACTATTGCATGGGCAAGCTAAAAAATAAAAAGCATATGATTATATCGATAGGTGAAAAAAGAGCATTTGACAAAATCTGATACCAATTCATGATAAAAACTCTCAGCAAACTAGAAATAGAGAGGAACTCCCTCATCTTGAATTTTAAAAATCTACAAAAACCTTCAGCTAACATCATACTTAAAGATGAGAAACTGTATCCTTTCCTTCTAAGATTGGTAGAAAGACAAGTATGCCCCTCTCATCACTCCTAATCAGCATTGTACTGGAAGTCCTAGTTAATGCATTAAGAAAAGAAAAACATGTACAAGGTATACAAATTGGGAAAAATGAAATAAAACTGTCTTTGTGTGCAGATAGACATAGTTGTCTACATGAATAATCCCAAAGAATAGCCAAAAAATTCTAGGAACTAATACATAATTATAGCAAAGCCACAGGATATAAAGTTAACATACAAAAGTCAATTGCTTGCCTATATAACAGCAATGAACAATTGAATCTGAAATTGAAAAAAAATAGTCCCGTTTACATTAGTACCAAAAAAAAGAAACCTTAGGCATAAATCCAACAAAATATACGCAGGATATATAGGAGGAAAACTATAAAATTCTGATGCAAGAAATCAAAGAAGAGGAGGAGCTTCAAGATGGCGGAAGAGTAAGACGTGGAGATCACCGCCCTCCCCACAAATACATCAGAAATACATCTACATGTGGAACAACTCCCACAGAACACCTACTAAACACTGGCAGAAGACCTCAGGCTTCCCAAAAGGCAAGAAACTCCCCACGTACCTGGGTAGGGCAAAAGAAAAAAGAAAAAACAAAGACAAAAGAATAGGGACGGGACCTGCACCAGTGGGAGGGAGCTGTGAAGGAGGAAAGGTTTCCACACATTAGGAAGCCCCTTCGCGGGTGGAGACTGCGGGTGGCGGCGGGGGGAGGCTTCGGAGCCACAGAGGAGAGCGCAGCAACCGGGGTGAGGAGAGCAAAGCGGAGAGATTCCCGCACAGAGGAGTGGTGCCAACCAGCACTCACCAGCCTGAGAGGCTTGTCTGCTCACCCACCGGGGCGGGCATGGGCTGGGAGCTGGGGCTCGGGCTTCCCTCGGATCCCAGGGAGAGGACTGGGGTTGGCGGCGTGAACACAGCCTGAAGGGGCTAGTGCACCACAGCTAGCCAGGAGGGAGTCCGGGAAAAAGTCTGGAGCTGCCGAAGAGGCAAGAGAATTTTTCTTGCCTCTTTGTTTCCTGGTGCGCGAGGAGAGGGGATTCAGAGCACCACTTAAAGGAGCTCCAGAGACGGGCGCAAGATGCAGCTATCAGCACGGACGTCAGAGACGGGCATGGGACGCTAAGGCTGCTGCTGCAGCCACCAAGAAACCTCTGAGCAAGCACAGGTCACTATCAACACCTCCCCTCCCGGGAGCCTGTGCAGCCCGCCACTGCCAGGGTCCCGTGATCCAGGGACAACTTCCTGGGGAGAACGCACGTCGTGCCTCAAGCTGGTGCAATGTCACATTGGCCTCTGCCACCGCGGGCTCGCCCCGCACTCCATACCCCTCCCTCCCCCGGCCTGAGTGAGCCAGAGCCCCCAAAGCAGCTGCTCCTTTAACCCCGTCCTGTCTGAGCAAAGAACAGACGCCCTCAGGTGACCTACACGCAGAGGCAGGTCCAAATCCAAAGCTGAACCCCGGGAGCTGTGCGAAAAAAGAAGAGAAAGGGAAATTTCTCCCAGCAGCCTCAGGAGCAGCGGATTAAATCTCCACAATCAACTTGATGTACCCTGCATCTGTGGAATACCTGAATAGACAACGAATCATCCCAAATTAAGGAGGTGGACTTTGGGAGCAATGATATATATTTTTTTCCCCTTTTTCTCTTTCTGCGAGTGTGTATGTGTATGCTTCTGTGTGTGATTTTGTCTGTATAGCTTTGCTTTTACCATTTGTCCTAGGGTTCTGTCCGTTTTTTTTTTTTTATTACTTAAAAATTTTTTTTTCTTAATAATTATTTTTTATTTTTTACTTTAATAACTTTATTTTATTTTATCTTCCTCTTTCTTTTTTTTTTCCTTCTTTCTTTATTTTCTCTGTTTTATTCTGAGCTGTGTGGAGGACAGACTCTTGGTGCTCCAGCCAGGTGTCGGGGCTGTGCCACTGAGGTGGGAGAGCCAAGTTCAGGACACTGGTCCACAAGAGACCTCCCAGTTCCACGTAATATCAAGCTGCAAAAATCACCCAGAGATCTCCATCTCAACGCCAAGACCCAACTTCACTCAACGACCAGCAAGCTACAGTTCAGGACACCCTATGCCAAATAACTAGCAAGACAGGATCACAACCCCATCCATTACCGCAGAGGCTGCCTAAATCATAATAAGGCCACAGACACCCAAAAACACACCACCAGACGTGAACCTGCCCACCAGAAAGACAAAATCCAGCCTCATCCACCAGAACACAGGCACTAGTACCCTCCACCAGGAAGCCTACACAAGCCACTGAACAAACCTTAGCCACTGGGGTCAGACACAAAAAAACAACAGGAACTACGAAGCTGCAGCCTG
This sequence comes from Balaenoptera ricei, assembly GCF_028023285.1. Classification (NCBI taxonomy): domain Eukaryota; kingdom Metazoa; phylum Chordata; class Mammalia; order Artiodactyla; family Balaenopteridae; genus Balaenoptera; species Balaenoptera ricei. The sequence continues at coordinate 45,545,686 of NC_082660.1, forward strand.
CGAAAAGGAGACCCCAAACACAGTAAGTTAAGCAAAATGAGAAGACAGAGAAACACACAGCAGATGAAGGAGCAAGGCAAAAACCCACCAGACCTAACAAATGAAGAGGAAATAGGCAGTCTACCTGAAAAAGAATTCAGAATAAAGATAGTAAAGATGATCCAAAATCTTGGAAATAGAATGGAGAAAATACAAGAAACGTTTAACAAGGACCTAGAAGAACTGAAGAGCAAACAAAGAGTGATGAACAACCAATAAATGAAATTAAAAATTCTCTAGAAGGGATCAATAGCAGAATAACAGAGGCAGAAGAACGGATAAGTGACCTGGAAGATAAAATAGTGGAAATAACTACTGCAGAGCAGAATAAAGAGAAAAGAAAGAAAAGAATTGAGGACAGTCTCAGAGACCTCTGGGAAAATATTAAATACACCAACATTCGAATTATAGGGGTCCTAGAAGAAGAAGACAAAAAGAAAGAGACTGAGAAAATATTTGAAGAGATTATAGTGGAAAACTTTCCTAATATGGGAAAGGAAATAGTCAGTCAAGTCCTGGAAGCACAGAGAGTCCCATACAGGATAAATCCAAGGAGAAACACGCCAAGACACATATTAATCAAACCATCAAAAATTAAATACAAAGAACAAATATTAAAAGCAGCAAGGGAAAAACAACAAATAACACATAAGGGAATCCCCATAGGTTAACAGCTGATCTTTCAGCAGAAACTCTGCAAGCCAGAAGGGAGTAGCAGGACATATTGAAAGTGATGAAGGAGAAAAACCTACAACCGAGATTACTCTACCCAGCAAGGATCTCATTCAGATTTGACAGAGAAATTAATAGCTTTACAGACAAGCAAAGCTAAGAGAATTCAGCACCACCAAACCAGCTTTACAACAAATGCTAAAGGAACTTCTCTAGGTAGGAAACACAAGAGAAGGAAAAGCCCTACAATAATAAACCAAAAACAATTTTAAAAATGGTAATAGGAACACACATATCGATAATTACTTTAAATGTAAATGGAATAAATGCTCCAACCAAAAGAAATAGACTGGCTGAATGGATACAAAAACAAGAGTTGTACATATGCTGTCTACAAGAGACCCACTTCAGACCTAGGGACACATACAGACTGAAAGTGAGGGGATGGAAAAAGATATTCCATGCAACTGGAAATCAAAAGAAACCTGGAGTAGCAATTCTCATATCAGACAAAATAGACTTTAAAATAAGGACTGTTACAAGAGACAAAGAAGGACGCTACATAATGATCAAGGGATCGATCCAAGAAGAAGATATAGCAATTGTAAATATTTATGTACCCAACATAGGAGCACCTCAATACATAAGGCAAATACTAACAGCCATAAAAGGGGAAATCGACAGTAACACAATCATAGTAGGGGACTTTAAGACCCCACTTTCACCAATGGACAGATCATCCAAAGGAAAATAAATAAGGAAACACAAGCTTTAAATGATACATTAAACAAGATGGAGTTAATTGATATTTATAGGGCATTCCATCCAAAAACAACAGAATACACATTCTTCTCAAGTGCTCATGGAACATTCTCCAGGATAGATCATATCTTGGGTCACAAATCAAGCCTTGGTAAATTTCAGAAAATTGAAATCGTATCAACTATCTTTTCCGACCACAATGCTATGAGACTAGATATCAATTACAGGAAAAAATCTGTAAGAAATACAAACACATGGAGGCTAAACAACACACTACTTAATAGCCAAGAGATCACTGAAGAAATCAAAGAGGAAATCAAAAAAAATACCTAGAAACAAATGACAAAGAACACACGATGACCCAAAACCTATGGGATGCAGCAAAAGCAGTTCTAAGAGGGAAGTTTATAGCTATACAAGCCTACCTCAAGAAACAAGAAACATCTCAAATAAAAAACCTAACCTTTCACCTAAAGCAATTAGAGAAAGAAGAACAAAAAAGCCCCAAAGTTAGCAGAAGGAAATAAATCATAAAGATCAGATCAGAAATAAATGAAAAAGAAATGAAGGAAACAGGGCTTCCCTGGTGGCGCAGTGGTTGAGAATCTGCCTGCCAATGCAGGGGACACGGGTTCGAGCCCTGGTCTGGGAAGATCCCACATGCCGCGGAGCAACTAGGCCCGTGAGCGACAATTACTGAGCCTGCGCATCTGGAGCCTGTGCTCCGCAACAAGAGAGGCCGCAATAGTAAGAGGCCCGCGCACCACGATGAAGAGTGGCCCCCGCTTGCCACAACTAGAGAAAGCCCTCGCACAGAAACGAAGACCCAACACAGACATAAATTAATTAATTAATTAATTAAAAAAATAAAAAATATATCTTAAAAACAAACAAACAAACAAAAAATAAATGAAGGAAACAATAGCAAAGATCAATAAAACTAAAAGCTGGGTCTTTGAGAACATAAACAAAATTGATAAACCATTAGCCAGACTCATCAAGAAAAAAAGGGAGAAGACTCATATCAATAGAATTAGAAATGAAAAAGGAGAAGTAACAACTGACACTGCAGAAATACAAAGGATCATGAGAGATTACTAGAAGCAAGTCTATGCCAATAATATGGACAACCTGGAAAAAAGGGACAAATTCTTAGAAATGCACAACCTTCCGAGACTGAACCAGGAAGAAATAGAAAATATGAACAGACCAATCACAAGCACTGAAGTTGAAACTGTGATTAAAAATCTTCCAACAAACAGAAGCCCAGGACCAGATGACTTCACAGGTGAATTCTATCAAACATTTAGAGAAGAGCTAACACCTATCTTTCTCAAACTCTTCCAAAATATAGCAAAGGGAAGAACACTCCCAAACTCATTCTACAAGGCCACCATCACTCTGATACCAAAACCAGACAATGATGTCACAAAGGAAGAAAACTACAGGCCAATATCCCTGATGAACATAGATGCAAAAATCCTCAACAAAATACTAGGAAACAGAATCCAACAGCACATTAAAAGGGTCATACATTATGATCAAGTGGGGTTTACCCCAGGAATGCAAGGATTCTTCAACATACGCAAATCAATCAACGTGTTACACCATATACACGTGTTACACCATATACACGTGTTACACCATAACAATTTGAAGGAGAAAAACCATATGATCATCTCAATAGAGGCAGAGAAAGCTTTCGACAAAATTCAACACCCATTTATGATAAAAATCCTGCAGAAAGTAGGCATAGAGGGAACTTTCCTCAACATAATAAAGGCCATATATGACAAACCCACAGCCAACATCATCCTCAATGGTGAAAAACTGAAAACATTTCCACTAAGATCAGAAACAAGACAAGGTTGCCCACTCTCACCACTATTATTTAACATAGTTTTGGAAGTTTTAGCCAGAGCAATCAGAGAAGAAAAATAAATAAAAGCAATCCAAATTGGAAAAGAAGAAGTAAAGCTGTCACTGTTTGCAGATGACATGATAATATGCATAGAGAATCCTAAAGATGCTACCAGAAAACTACTAGAGCTAATCATTGAATTTGGTAAAGTAGCAGGATACAAAATTAATGCACAGAAATCTCTTGCATTCCTATACACTAATGATGAAAAATCTGAAAGTGAAATTAAGAAACCACTCCTATTTACCATTGCAACAAAAAGAATAAAATATCTAGGAATAAACCTACCTAAGGAGACAAAAGACCTGTATGCAGAAAATTATAAGACACTGATGAAAGAAATTAAAGATGATACAAATAGATGGAGAGATATACCATGTTCTTGGATTGGAAGACTCAACATTGTGAAAATGACTCTAGTACCCAAAGCAATCTACAGATTCAGTGCAATCCCTATCAAACAACCAATGGCATTTTTCACAGAACTAGAACAAAAAATTTCACAATTTGTATGGAAACACAAAAGACCCTGAATAGCCAAAGCTATTTTGAGAAAGAAAAATGGAGCTGGAGGAGTCAGGCTCCCTGACTTCGGACTATACTACAAAGCTACAGTAATCAAGACAGTATGGTAGTGACACAAAAACAGAAATATAGATCAATGGAACAGGATAGAAAGCCCAGAGATAAACCCATGCACATATGGTCACCTTATCTTTGATAAAGGAGGAAGAATATACAGTGGAGAAAAGCAGCCTCTTCAATAAGTGGTGCTGGGAAAACTGGACAGTTACATGTAAAAGAATGAAATTAGAACACTCCTTAACACCATACAGAAAAATAAACTCAAAATGGTTTAAAGAGCTAAATGTAAGGCCAGACACCATCAAACTCTTAGAGGAAAACATAGGAAGAACACTCTATGGCATAAATCACAGCAAGATCCTTTTTGACCCACCTCCTAGAGGAATGGAAATAAAAACAAAAATAAACAAATGGGACCTAATGAAACTTAAAAGCTTTTGCACAGCAAAGGAAACCATAAAGAAGACGAAAAGGCAACCCTCAGAATGGGAGAAAATATTTGCAAATGAAGGCACTCACAAAGGATTAATCTCCAAAACATACAAGCAACTCATGCAGCTCAATATCAAAAACACAAACAAGCCAATCCAAAAATGGGCAGAAGACCTAAACAGACATTTCTCCAAAGAAGATATAAAGATTGCCAACGAACACATGAAAGAATTCTCAGCATCATTAATCAGTAGAGAAATGGAAATCAAAACCACAATGAGTTATCATCTCACATCAGTCAGAACGGCCATCATCATAAAATCTACAAACAATTCATGCTGGAGAGGGTGTGGAGAAAAGGGAACCCTCTTGCACTGTTGGTGGGAATGTAAGTTGATACAGCCACTATGGAGAACAGTATGGAGGTTCCTTAAAAAACTAAAAATAGAACTACCATACAATCCAGCAATCCCACTAATGGGCATATACCCTGAGAAAACCATAATTCAAAAAGAGTCATGTACCACAATGTTCATTGCAGCTCTATTTACAATAGCCAGGACATGCAAGCAACCTAAGTGTCCATCAACAGATGAATGGGTAAAGAAGTTGTGGCACATATATACGGTGGAATATTACTCAGCCATAAAAAGGAATGAAACTGAGTTATTTGTAGTGAGGTGGATGGACATAGGGACTGTCATACAGAGTGAAGTAAGTCAGAAAAAGAAAAACAAATACAGTATGCTAACACTAGTATATGGAATCTTAAAAAAAAAGAAAAGAAAAAAAGAACAGAAAATGGTCAGAAGAACCTAGGGGCAAGACGGGAATAAAGATGCAGACCTACTAGAGAATGGACTTGTGGATATGGGGAGGGCGAAGTGTATGCTGGGACAAAGTGAGAGAGTGGCATGGACATATATACACTACTAAACGTAAGATAGATAGCTACTGTGAAGCAGCCACATAGCACAGGGAGATCAGCTCGGTGGTTTGTGACCACCTAGAGGGGTGGGATAGGGAGGGTGGGAGGGAGGGAGATGCAAGAGGGAAGAGATATGGGGACATATGTATTTGTATAAGTGATTCACTTTCTTATAAAGCAGAAACTAACACACCATTATAAAGCAGTTATACTCCAACAAAGATGTTAAAAAGAAAAAAGAAATCAAAGAAGTTATAAATTCATGGAGAGACATTCCATTTTCATGGATAGGAAGCCTCAATATTATTATGATGTCAATTCTTCCCAACTTGATCTATAGATTCAATGCAATTTCAATAAGAAGCTACAAGTTATTTTGTGGTTATCAACAAACTGATTCTAACCTTTATATGGAACAGCAAAAGACCCAGAAGAGACAATACAATATTGAAAAAGAAGCACAAAGACATAGGACTGACACCACCTGACTTAAAGTCTTACTATAAAGATGCCATAATCAAGATAGCATGGTATTGGAAAATGAATAGATAAATTGATCAATGGAACAGAATAGAGATAATTATTGTAATGCCATAGTAATCAAGACAGTGTGGAAGTGTCAAAGTGATAGACAGATAGGAATAGAATAGGGAGTCCAGAAATACATACATAGAAATATGGCCATTCGACTTTTGATAAAGGTGCAAGAGCAATTCAATCAAGAAAGGATAGTCTTTTCAACAGTGTTGGAATTGGACATCCATAAACAAATAAATGGACCTCTTTCTAAAACTTACATAAAAATTACCTCAAAGTAGATCATAGATCCACCATAAAACTTTCAGAAAGATTCATAGGTGAAAATATTAGTGACTTGAAACTAGGTGGAAAGTTCCTCAACATGGTACCAAAAGTGAGATCTGTGAAAGAAAATGTAGACAAATTGGAATGCATCAGAATAAGAAACTTTTGATGTATAGAAGACACTACTAAGAGTATGAAAAAGCAAGCTACAGACTGAGAAAATATATTTTCAAATCATTTATCCAACAAAGGACATATCCAGAATATATAAAAAAACTCTCAAACTTAACAATAAATCAAACAACCTAACTTTAAAAAAAGACAGCTGGTTCAATAAGTGGTGCTGGGAAAACTGGACAGCTACATGTAAAAGAATGAAATTAGAACACTTCCTAACACCATACACAAAAATAAACTCAAAATGGATTAAAGAGCTAAATGTAAGGCCAGACACTATCAAACTCTTAGAGGAAAACCTAGGCAGAACACTCTATGACATAAATCACAGCAAGATCCTTTTTGACCCACCTCCTAGAGGAATGGAAATAAAAACAAAAATAAACATGTGGGACCTAATGAAACTTAAAAGCTTTTGCACAGCAAAGGAAACCATAAACAAGATGAAAAGACAGCCATCAGAATGGGAGAAAATATTTACAAATGAAGCAGCTGACAAAGGATTAATCTCCAAAATATACAAGCAGCTCATGCAGCTCAAGATCAAAAAAACAAACAACCCAATCCAAAAATTGTCTGAAGACCTAAGTAGACATTATTCCAAAGAAGATATACAGATTGCCAACAAACACATGAAAGAATGCTCAACATCACTAATCATTAGAGAAATGCAAATCAAAACTACAATGAGGTATCACCTCACAGGATTCAGAATGGCCATCATCAAAAAATCTACAAACAATAAATGCTGGAGAGGTTGTGGAGAAAAGCGGACCCTCTTGCACTGTTGGTGGGAATGTAAATTGATGCAGCCACTATGGAGAACAGTATGGAGGTTCCTTAAAAAACTAAAAATAGAACTACCATATCACCCAGCAATCCTGCTACTGGGCATATACCCTGAGAAAACCATAACTCAAAAAGAGACATGTACCACAATGTTCATTGCAGCACTATTTACAATAGCCAGGACATGGAAGCAACTTTAGTGTCCATCGACAGATGAATGGATAAAGAAGATGTGGCACATGTATACAATGGAATATTACTCAGCCATAAAAAGAAACGAAATTGAGTTATTTGTAGTGAAGTGGATGGACCTAGAGACTGTCATACAGAGTGAAGCAAGTCAGAAAGAGACAAACAAATACTGTATGCTAACACATATATATGGAATCTAAAAAAAAAATGTTCTGAAGAACCTAGGAGGAGGACAGGAATAAAGATGCAGCCATAGAGAATGGACTTGAGGACACGGGGAGGGGGAAGGGTAAGCTGGGGCGAAGTGAGAGAGTGGCATTGACATATAAACACTACGAAATGTAAAATAGATAGCTAGTGGGAAGCAGCTGCATAGCACAGGGAGATCAACTCAGTGCTCTGTGACCACATAGAGGCGTGGGATAGGGAAGGTGGGAGGGAGGTGCAAGAAGGAGGGTATATGGAGATACATACATACATATTATTGATTCACTTTATTATACAGCAGAAACTAACACAACATTGTAAAGCAATTATACTCCAATAGAAATGTTAAAAAAAAGTGGTTACTTCCCTGGTGGCACAGTGGTTAAGAATCCGCCTGCAAATGCAGGGGACACGGGTTCAAGCCCTGGTCCGGGAAGATCCCACATGCAGCGGAGCAACTAAGCCCGTGTGTCACAACCACTGAGCCTGCGCTCTAGAACTTGCGAGCCACAACTACTGAGCCCAAGTGCCAAAACTACTGAAGCCTATGCATCTAGAGCTCATGCTTTGCAACAAGAGAAGCCACCGCAATGAGAAGCCCGCACACTGCAGTGAAGAGTAATCCCCGCTCGCCGCAAACTAGAGAAAGCCCACGTGCAGCAATGAAGACCCAACACAGCCAAAAATAAATAAATAAATAAGTTAATTAATTAATTAATTAAAAAGTGGGGGGAAACTTGAAAACATACTTCACCAAAGTGTATATGAGGATGTCAAATAAGCACATAAAAAGATATTCAATATCTTTAGCTATTAGGAAAATGAGAGTTAAAAACCATAATGACATACCACTGCACACCTACTAGAGTGGCTGAAATAAAAATTACCAACAATGCCAATTGTTAGTGAAAGTAGCAATCAACTGAAGCTCTCATACAATTCTTATGGGAATGCAAAATGATATAGCCACCATGGAAAAAGGTATGGCAGTTTTCCATAAAATTAAACATAGATTTACCACATGACTTTGCAATCCCATTCCTGGAGAAATGAAAAAACAACAACTATGTTCACATATAAATCTATACATGAGTGTTTATAGCAGCTCTATTCATAATATCCAAAAAAAGGGAAGCAATTCAGATAGCCTTCCACATGTGAATAGATAAACTCTTGTACATCCAAACAATAGAATATTACTCAGCAATCAAATGGAATTAACTATTTTTTTAATTTCTTTTTTTTTTAATTGGAGTATAGTTGTTTTACAATGTTGTGTTAGTTTCTACCGTACAGTGAGGTGAAGTAGAGTTCCCTGTGCTATACAGCAGGTTCTCATTAGTTATCTATTTTATACATATTAGTGTATATATGTCAATGCCAATCTCCCAATTCATCCCTCACCTCCCTTCTCCCTTTGGTGTCCTTGTTCTCTATGTCTGTGTCTCTATTTCTGCCTTGCAAACTGGTTCATATGTACCATTTTTCTAAATGCCACATATATGCGTTCATATAGATTTGTTTTTCTCTTTCTGACTTACTTCACTCTGTATGACAGTCTCTAGGCCCATCCACGTCTCTACAAATGACCCAATTTTGGTTTTTTATGGCTAAGTAATATTCCATTGTATATGGCTAAGTAATATCCCATTGTATATATGTAACACATCTTCTTTATCCATTCATCTGTTGATGGGCATTTAGGTTGCTTTCATGACCTGGCTATTTTAAATAGTGCTGCAATGTACATATGTCTTTTTGAATTATGGTTTTCTCAGGGTATATGCCAAGTAGTGGGATTGCTGGGTGATATGGTAATTCGATTTTAGGTTTTAAGGAACCTCCATACTATTCTCCACAGTGGCTGTATCAATTTACATTCCCACCAACAGTGCAAGAGGGTTCCCTTTTCTCCACACCCTCTCCAGCATTTATTGTTTGTACATTTTTTGATGATGGCCATTCTGACTGGAGTGAGGGGATAGATACCTCATTGTGGTTTTGATTTGCATTTCTCTAATAATTAGTTATGTTGAGAATCTTTTCATGTGCCTCTTGGCCATCTGTTTGTCTTCTTTGGTGAAATGTCTGTTTAGGTCTTCCATCCATTTTTTGATTGGGTTGTTTATTTTTTTGATATTCAGCTGCATGGGCTGTTTATATATTTTGGAGATTAATCCTTTGTCCATTGATTCGTTTGCAAATATTTTCTCCCATTCTGAGGGTTGTCTTTTCATCTTGTTTATGGTTTCCTTTGCTGTTCAAAAGCTTTTAAGTTTCATTAGGTCCCATTTGTTTATTTTTGTTTTTATTTCCATTATGCTACGAGGTGGGTCAAAAAAGATCTTGCTGTGATTTATGTCAAAGAGTGTTTTTCCTATGTTTTCCTCTAAGAGTTTGATAGTATCTTGCCTTACATTTAGGTCTTTAATCCATTTTGAGTTTATTTTTGTGTATGGTGTTAGGGGGTGTTCTAATTTCATTCTTTTACATGTAGTTCTCCAGTTTTCACAGAGCCATTTACTGAAGAGACTGTCTTTTCTCCATTATATATCCTTGCCTCCTTTGTCATAGATTAGGTGACCATAGGTGCATTGGTTTATCTCTGGGCTTTCTATCCTGTTGCATTGATCTATATTTCTGTTTTTGTGCCAGTACCATATTGTCTTGAATACTGTAGCTTTGCAGTATAGTCTGAAGTCAGGGCTCCGTTTTTTTTTTTTTTTTTTTTTTCTCTCAAGATTGCTTTGACTATTGGGGGTCTTTTGTGTCTCCATACAAATTTTAAGGTTTTTTAATCTAATTCTGTGAAAAATGCCATTGGTGATTTGATAGGGATTGCACTGAACCTGTAGATTGCTTTGGGTAGTATAGTCATTTTCACAATATTGATTCTTCCAGTCCAGGAACATGGTATATCTCTCCATCTGTTTGTGTCATCTTTGATTTCTTTCATCTGTGTCTTATAGTTTTCTGAGTAAAGGTCTTACCTCCTTAGGTAGGTTTATTCGTAGGTATTTTATCTTTTTGTTGCAGTGGTGAATGGGATTGTTTCCTTAATTTCTCTTTCTGATATTTTGGTGTTAGTGTATAGGAATGCAAGAGATTTCTATGCATTAATTTTGTATCCTGCAACCCTACAAAATTCATTGATTAGTTCTAATAGTTTTCTGGTGGCATTTTCAGGATTTTCTATGTATAGTATCATGTCATCTGCAAACAGTGACAGTTTTACTTCTTCTTTTCCAATTTGTATTCCTTGTATTCCTTTTTCTTCTCTGACTGCCATGGCCAGGACTTCCAAAACTATGTTGAATACTAGTGGTGAGAGTGGGCAACCTTGTCTTGTTCCTGATCTTAGAGGAAATGCTTTCAATTATTCACCATTGAGAATGAAGTTTGCTGTGGGTTTGTCATATACGGCCTTTATTATGTTGAGGTAGTTTCCCTCTATGCCCATTTTCTGGAGAGTTTTTATCATAAATGGGTGTTGTGTTTTGTCCAAAGCTTTTTCTGCATTATTGATATATGCAACAACTTGGATAAATCTCAAAGACATTGTGCTGAGTGAAGGAAGCCAAGTCTCAAAAGGTTACATATTGTATGATTCCATTTACATGACATTCTTGAAAAGATAAAACTATAGTAATAGATAATAGATCAATGGTTTCCAGGGGAGTGTGTGTTTGTGTGTGTGTGTACATAAAGGCAGAGCTTGAATTTAATTTTTGGTGGTAATGGAACCATTTAATATCCTGATTGTGGTGGTGGTAGGTGGAGAACTTTTCAAAAAGTAAAAGAACAAAGATGGTAATTGATTTTTTAAAAAATTAAATGAAAATCCCTCAAAAACGAAAAACAAGATTCCTCTGCCTGCTGTTTAAAGTTTTGTTTGTAGGAGTCAAGTATAGAAGCAGGGAGAGCAGCTGGGAAGCTTCTAAAATAGTCTAGTCTAAAAATGTTAAGTTTTACTAAGGTAGTAGCAGTGGAGGACTAAGTTAAATTTGATTGGATTTGAGATATATTTTGGAGGTGGAGCCATTAGGACAGGATGATAGATTGGATGGTGTGATGAGGGGAAAAAAAGTACATTTCCTTTTATTACCCTCCTGGGAACTGCATTACAGAGATTGATTGACTTCATTATTTTATTCAGCATTTATTCATTGGGCAAACTTTCTTTATCAAGCTCTGTCCAGGGGGTTGAAGGCCCAGAAATTACCAATATAGAGATCATTCAGACAAAGTTCTTGTCTTCAAGGATCTCACAATTTAGTGGGAGACAGACATACAAAGGGAGATTTATAGTTTAGTGTGGAAAGATTTGTATGATGGAGTTAAACCCTCGGGGCTGTGGAAGCACTGAGCAGGAGCACTCATTCCATGCCTGAATCATTTGGGGCCTCTAAAAGAAGGCTTCCGGTTTACTTGGCAGGAGAAGATAATAGCATCAGCTGTACCGTATTTTTTATTTAATAAACTTTACTATAGCCATACATTCATTCATTTTACAAACATTTCAGTATCATCTACGACACTTACATGTTAGGCAATGCAAAACATCCGAATGTGAATAAGACATGATTCCTTTATTCAAGAAGTTTGAAACCTAGTAGAGATAATTATATAAATGCACAAATAACTGTAATGTAAGGCAGAAAGTGAAGAACACTATAAAAGAGACAAGTGGAAATCCCAGCTTCCTCACTTCTTATTTGTTTGATTTTGGATCAGTCACTTAATTTCATAGAACCATAGTTCCTCAACTTTAAAATGGGGATAACTTACCATGCAGGATCTTTGGGATGATTGAATGTGACCATACCTATCATAATGCCTGCCATAATGCTAAGATTGGCACTCAGCAAATGCCATGGAGAAAAGTTTTGTGGATAGGATGACATAAAGGTTGTGACATTGGAGCTAGTCATTGACAAATGGAATATTGGGAGGCAGAAACAGAGGCTGCCTCCCTTCACATCTACTCTAGAATAAACTAAACTGCATCATTTATGCCTCTGGCTACTGAACAGCTTCCTTGCTTCTTTTGATTTTTGTTTTGTTTTCCACTTTTTATAGAGATATCATTTACATACCATAAAAATCATGCTTCGAAAGTCTACAATACAATGTTTAGTATATGCAGAGTTATGAAATTTTCACCACCCCAAAAAGAAATGCCTCGTATGTATACTTCAGGAAAGATAGACATATGTTTCCATATTCCTCCAACTAAGTACAGATAAAATCATGGACATTATATGTAAAATAAAAATTAGATGTATTGAAAAGGTGGAATAAAGAAGGTAGAACAGTTACGGGCCCTTGGGACCCAAGGAATGACATTGTGCCACTGAACTCTCACCTCCACCCAGAAGTAACAAGTAGTCCCTTCCTACCAGGTGTCAACAGAAACCAAGTGGGGAACCTGGACTTCCACACCCACCTGTCAGTAATTAGGTGGCACAAAAACAGTGGTGTCAGAGGAGGCTTTCTAAAACATAAGATTTAAATAAGATCCCGACTTTCATAACAGAATATCCCAAATGTCCATGTTTCAATTGAAAATCATCAACATAACAAGAACCAAGAAGATTTCAACTTGAATGACAAAAACCAATCAACAGATGCTAACAAGATGACACAGATGTTAGAATTATTTAACAAATATTTTAAAACAACTGTCATAAAAATGCTTCAATGAGCAATCATGAACATACTCGAAAAATATGCAAACAAAAGAAAATTAACTTCATCCTTGGGTATTTATTCCAGAGAAATGAAAACATATCCACACAAAAACCTGTACACAATTGCTCATAGTAGATTTATTTGTAATAACCAAAAAAAAAAAAAGGAAATAAATGCCCAAATGGGCAAATGGTTAAACAAACTGTGGTACATCAATAGTATGGAATACTATGTGGTAATAAAAAGTAATGAACTACTAATGTATGTAACAACTTGGATGGATCTCATGGGTATTTCACTGAGTAAAAAAATAGATAGTTTCAAAAGATAATATACTGCATTATTCCAGTCATGCAACAGTCTATAGAGATGGAAAACAGACTAGTGGTTACCAGAGAATAAAGATTTAGGGGATAGAGTTGGTGGATGTAATCATAAAGGGGTAATATGAGGGAGATAGTTGTAGTGATGGAATAGCTTTTTTATCTTGATTGTGGTGGTGTTTACAGGGATCTACACATGTGATAAAATGACAGAACTACAGTTGATCCTTGAACAACATGAGTTTGAACTGTGCAGGTACACATATATGTGGATTTTTTTTTCAGTAGTAAATACTGCAGTACTATATGATCTGCACTTGGTTGAGTCCAAGGATGCAGAACCATGGATATTAAGGAAACATGGATGCAGTGGGACAGCATATATTGAGGGTCAACTATAAGTTATTAATGGATTTTTGACTGCATGGAGGGTCAGCTCTCCTAACCTCCATGTTGTTCAAGGGTCAAGTGTATAAACACACTTTGTAACAATGTTAACTTCCTGGTTTTGATATTGCACTATAATTATGTAAGTTATAAACATCACAGAAAACTGGGTGAAGAGTAAATGGAATATCTTTGTACTATCTTTGCAACTTCCTGTGAATCTTTACTTTTTTCAAGTTTCATATGTAAAAAATAATCTCCACTACACATTAGCAGTCACTCCCCCTCTGCCAATCCTCCCTCCCTCCAGCCCTATCCTACCACATATTTCTGTTTGTGTGGATTTGGCTATTTGGGACACTTCATATGAATGGAATCCTAAAATATGTGGTCTTCTGTGACTATCTTCTTTCAATATATGAAAGAAAATGTGCATAATGTTTTTAAGGCTCATCCACATTGTACCATATACCAATAGTTCATTTCCTTTTATTGCCAACTATTCTGTCATAGAAGCACACCATTTTTTTTTTCATTCACCAGTTGATCGAAGTTTGGGTATTATGAATAATGCTGCTATGAACATTCATGTACAAGTCTTTGAGTGGACTTTTTTCAATTCTCTTAGGTAAATATCTAGGAGTGGGTTTGCTGGATCATATGGTAACTCTATGTTTAACATTTTGAGGAACTGTCAAATGTTTTTCAAAGTGTCTGAACCATTTTACATCCCCACTAGTAATGTAATTGGAGGTTTCTGATTTCTCCATATCCTCTCCAATACTTATTATTTTTTGTCTTTTTGATTATAAGTGACTGGTGCGTGTGAAGTGTTATCTCATTGTGGTTTTGATTTGCATTTACCTAATAACTAATAATGCTGAACATCTTTTTATATGCTTATTGGCCATTTGTATATATTCTTCGGAGAAATGCCTATTCAAATACTTTGCCCATTTTATTTTATTTTTAAAGTAACAAGGCCACCATTTATTACATTACAGCAAGGGAAAATACATTCCAATGTTCAAATAATTGATTTACACATTACTATTTAGAATACAACTCACTCATAAGTAGGAGGCTTCTATTTAAATGAACTATTTTGGAACAAAAACTGCAGTTACTTTCTTTTCCTAAACACAAATATTTTGACTTTCACTCTGAGTCAATTCAAATGAAAATAACTTAATGCCCCAAATACCTTCTCATATATTTTCTCACTGAGTCAATATTTTGACATTTGCATGTCAATATGTTCAAAGAGATGTATCTAAAATTTTCTCTTGAAATTAAGATTCAGTAATATTGTGCCAGTCTTTGTAAACAATATTTTAAAATAATATTTTCAATTTTTAACTTATTTTTAATAAGATTGAGTTACTGAGATGGTAATAACGAAAACATGACATACTAACTTAAAATATTACCCCTAACATTATTATCCATTGTCCTTTCCTTGTGCTAATATTAAATTTTCTTATTTCTAGCATATATTTGATTGTAACTTCACTTTATTAATTTATTTTTTTACTCCAAATTTTTGCTTTTTATTAAGATTCACTGTCTATTATTTTCTTTCTCTCTCATCAACAGAGAGGATTGGTCACATCTATTCCCCAACTAATAGCATCAAAGGAAGTTTAAAGTTCCACCTTAGAGCTTCTGTTGTTTGGTTCCTCTTCATATTGCTTGCTAATTTCTTCTTCATTTTTTGATTTTGCTTTTTATATAGGTTTTTCTTTATTAATAATTGCTTTAGTATTTTTTTGAGTTTACAAATATACTCTGTACTTATGCTTAAGCTAGTTGTGATTCCAGCTATTTTTTTTCCTTTTTTATTTTAACATCTTTATTGGGGTATAATTGCTTTACAACGGTGTGTTAGTTTCTGCTTTATAACAAAGTGAATCAGCTATACATATACATATATCCCCATATCTCCTCCCTCTTGCATCTTCCTCCCACCCTCCCTATCCCACCCCTCTAGGTGGTCACAAAGCACTGAGCTGATCTCCCTGTGCTATGTGGTTGCTTCCCACTAGCTATCTATTTTACACTTGGTAGTGTATATATGTCCATGCCACTCTCTCACTTTGTCCCAGCTTACCCTTCCCACTCCCCGTGTCCTCAAGCCCATTCTCTACGTCTGTGTCTTTATTCCTGTCCTGTCCCTAGGTTCTTCAGAACCTTTTAAAAAATTTTTTAGATTCCATATATATGTGTTAGCATACGGTATTTGTTTTTGTCTTTCTGACTTACTTCACTCTGTATGACAGACTCTAGGTCCATCCACCTTACTACAAAGGACTCAATTTCATTTCTTTTTATGGCTGGGTAATATTCCATTGTATATATGTACCACCTCTTCTTTATCCATTCATCCATCGATGGACACTTAGGTTGCTTCCATGTCCTGGCTATTGTAAATAGAGCTGCAATGAACATTGTGGTACATGACTCTTTTTGAATTATGGTTTTCTCAGGGTATATGCCCAGTAGTGGGATTGCTGGGTCGTATGGTAGTTCAATTTTTAGTTTTTTAAGGAACCTCCATACTGTTCTCCATAGTGGCTGTATCAATTTACATTCCCACCAACAGTGCAAGAGGGTTCCCTTTTCTCCACACCGTCTCCAGCATTTATTGTTTGTAGATTTTTTGATGATGGCCATTCTGACTGGTGTGAGGTGATACCTCATTGTAGTTTTGATTTGCATTTCTCTAATGATTAGTGATGTTGAGCATTCTTTCATGTGTTTGTTGGCAATCTGTATATCTTCTTTGGAGAAATGCCTATTCAAATTCTTTGCCCATTTTAAAATTAGGTTATTTGTCTTCTTAGTGTTGAGTTCTAAAAATTTATTTTGTAATCTCCATACAAGTCTTTTCTCAGGTATATAATTTGCAAATGCTTTCTCCCATTCCATGGATTGTCTTTTCACTTTATTGATGGTGTCCTTTCGTGTAGGTAAACTATTCACATTTAAAGTGATTATTGACATAGTTAGATTAATATCTACCATATTTGTAACTCTTTTGTATTCGTTGCACTTGTTCTTTGTTTCTTTTTTTCAGTCGAGTTGTTCTTTATTGTCATTGAGTAATGGAAATAAAAACAAAAATAAACAATTGGGACCTAATGAAACTTAAAAGCTTTTGCACAGCAAAGGAAACTATAAACAAGACGAAAAGACAACCCTCAGAATGGGAAAAAATATTTGCAAATGAAGCAACTGGCAAAGGATTCATCTCCAAAATTTACAAGCAGCTCATGCAGCTCAATATCAAAAAAACAACCCATTACAAAAATGGGCAGAAGACCTAAATAGACATTTCTACAGAGAAGACATACAGATGGCAAAGAGGCACATGAAAAGCTGCCCAACATCATTAATTATTAGAGAAATGCAAATCAGAACTACAGTGGGTATCACCTCACACCATTTAGAATGGGCATCATCAGAAAATCTACAAACAACAAATGCTGGAGAGGGTGTGGAGAAAAGGGAACCCTCTTGCACTGTTGGTGGGAATGTAAATTGATACAGCCACTATGGAGAACAGTATGGAGGTTCTTTAAAGAACTAAAAATAGAACTACCATACAACCCAGCAATCCCACCCCTAGGCATATACTCAGAGAAAACCATAATTCAAAATGACACATGCACCCCAATATTCATTGCAGCACTATTTACAATAGCCAGGTCATGGAAGCAATGTAAATGCCCATTGACAGACGAATGGATAAAGAAGATGTGGTACATATTTAAAATGGAATATTACTCAGCCATTTAAAGGAATGAAATTGGGTCATTTGTAGAGATGTGGATGGACCTAGAGACTGTCATACAGAGTGAAGTAAGTCAGAAAAAGAAAAACAAATATCGTATACTAATGCATATATGTGGAATCTAGAAAAATTGTACAGATGAACTGGTTTGCAAAGCAGAAATAGAGACACAGATGGAGAGAACAAACATGTGGACACCAAAGGGGGAAAGTGGTGGGGGGTGGTGGTGGGATGAATTGGGAGATTGGGATTGACATATATACACTAATTTGTATAAAATAGATAACTAACAAGAACCTGCCATAAAAATAAAGAATCCCTGGCCCAATGCCCAAGGCTCTTGATCTTCTGACCTCATTACTAACTTTTGCAAAGTTTTCATTTAAAATAAAGTGGCATATTTCACCAGCCTCTTATTATGAATTCAATTTTTCTGCCCTCATGCCATCTTTCATGCTCCCTCTACAGCCCCCCTTTCACTGCAACATACACAATATACCATGCCTCATTTTTCCATTTATTTAAATAATAACTAACCCTGAAGGCATTGCCCAGCATATACCTAATGTATATTTATTTATACTAGATCTCAATAATAGCAGCTATCATGTATTAAGAGTTTATTACATGCTAGACTCTATGCTTAATACTTTGCAAGCATTATATAATATTTAGCCTGTGCTCTTAAACATTAACTCTACTGTTGCATTTCATAAATAGTCTCTGAGTGCTTAAAATGTTATGGTTAAATAAGTCAAGGCATCCACAAGTCAAAGTGGGAATGAGAGAAAAAAGAAATGTCAGGGTGAGTGCTAGCACATAAATTATCAATAAATATTTGTTGAATGAATGAGGCTCTCACAAGTGTTATCTCCTCCATGAGGCTTTCTAAGGCCACTCCAGGTCACAGGGCTCTATTTCTTGTGAAACTTTTCATAGAATTATGTCTGAGCTCACTTGTTCAGCAGATAGCTAGCTATTTCTCCTTGGGAAAGCTCTTATCTCATTTCTGTGACTTTAGTTTTACTATATTTGTTTCTCCCTTCCTCCTTCTACTTGAAATCAGACGGTGTATCATATGAACAGCAAGAATTCCTCTTTTTGTTGATTGGGGTTGATATTGATATACATAAAATGAAATTTCTGTTTGTTTCTACATTGCATCTTGGGAAACCAGCTGGATATATTGTCACTACATTTTATAAGTATGTGTTTCAAATTTATTGTAAGTGTGATGGATTGAGAGTAGGGGAATGACATAATCTGATTCATGCTTCAAAATTTTTCCTCAAGGAATTCTGATTCCAGGTAGGATTGAGGAAATATATGCCAGCCTTTCTCTCCAATTGAATATAACTATAAAACCTGGAAAGAATTCATATGCAGTTATTTGAGAACTATGAAAAGTAAATATCAGCAGAGGAAGACTGCCAGAAATCAAAGTAACACTGAACTAGTTGCAAATTTACCATTTTTCCTCCTCTGGAATCCTCTGGCCTTAAGTCAATGCAACTTAAAACCTAAAAGTGAGCACTGTAGTACAGACAGAGAGAGACATAGGAAAAAACACTCTACTCCTGGATCAACGAAAGAAAATGGGAGCTTTTAGAACTCAGAGAGAAGAAGAAATCCCCTGGTTCTTTTTTTCTTTCCTTTTTCTCCATTTCATCATGCCCCAGCTCACAAGTGGCTCCTCAGTGGTGGAGAAGGTAGCAGTGAATGCGAATGGCAACAGGAAACCATAGGATCCAAATCTATGAGAAAACAAAAGTCTGTGCTCTGTTCAGTGGAGCTGTGATGCCAAGAAATCCAGGGCAAATTCCATTGATTATCCTACATGCTCTCAATTCTCCTGTTGGTTGGACCTGGGTGCATCACAATCACAGAATTGGGCAGTTTGAGGATGGGAGACAGAAAAGGGGAGGCCCAGGGAACCAGAAAGCACTAGGGAGATAGCAGATAAGAAGTATGTGAAAATGATCCCATAAAAAGGTTTTTGAACTCCTGGGCTCAATCCTGACTTGCCCATGCATGTGTTTTATTTGCATTAGCATAATACAGATTTTGAGAACTGAGATAATGAACAGACCACAGTCCAGGTTCTAGACTGACCACTGGGTGGTGCACACATAGGACACATACAAATAGCACTGCAAAGCCTTTGAAAACTAAACTGACATTGCAACCGCAGCCTACAGAAAGTGGGTTGGAAATTGCGGCTTGAACTAAACAAGGTCAAGTGTCTGCTTAAATAAAATGTCAATCTTTTCCATAGGATTTAAACAAGATCCAGAGTCCCACAACAGAGTATTTAAAATGTCCAGATTGTAATCCCAAATTACTAATATACAAAGAACAATGAAAATCTCAACTCACATGGGAAAAGAAGCAAACAAGATGGCACAGACATTGGATTATGTAACAAAGCTTATATTATAAAAATGCTTGAACAGAGGACTTCTGGTTTCAGTTCCAACATGTAAAGAGCTTAGAAATGGTCACTCCCACCCTCACAATAAGAGTTGAACAAACTGAAAATCAATGACTTTTCTTAGATCTATCAGAGAGTTGAGGTGACAGGACAAATTGCTATCCCCAAACCTGGAGAGATAGGGACCTATCACAGCTTACCAGGAGCAGATCACAGCTTACCAGGAGCAGAAGCTGCTTGAGCAAGGAAATGGGAGAAATACTTAAATGGTAATTTCAATGAATTGCTAGAGGTTCAGTGTGGACTATCCTGAGAGTTAAAAAATCCTGAGAAATACACAAAACATACAAAGAACTCTTAAAACTCACCAATAAGAAAATAAACAACTGGACTAAAATATGGGGTTAAGACCTTAACAGACACCTCTCCAAACAATAAAAACATATGTTAAATAAGCATATAAAATGATACTTCACATCATATGTCACCAGAAAAATACATATTAAAACAACAATGAGAAACCACTATACACGTATTATAATGGCCAAAATCCAGAACACTGACAACACCAAATGCTGGAGAAGTGTAGCATTAGGAATTCTCATTCATTGCTGATGGGAATGCAAAATAGTACAGCCAGTTTGGAAGATAACTTGGTGGTTCTCACAAAACTAAATATACTCTTAACATATGATCCATCAATCTTCCCCCTTGGTATTTATTCAAAGGAGTTGAAAATTTATGTCACCACCAAAACCTGCATCTGGATGTTTATAGCAGCTTTATTCATAACCTCCAAAACTTGGAAACAACCAAGATGTCTTTCAGTAGGTGAATGAATAAATAAACTGTAGTGCATCCAGACAATGGAATATACTCAAGGTAGATATCATTACTCCCAATTTACAGATGAGAAAACTGAGGATTGATGAAATGACATGTCCAAGGTTACACAATTATCTGGAAGAGTTGGTATTCTAACTCAGGTCTGTCAGATGCCAAAAGCCTGTGCTCATTCTATTGTACCTAGCTCAGAAAAGGAGTGGTACAATCAGATTCATTTAAAGATTTATTGACTCCAGAATTTTATAATTTTCTAAACATTTTTATTAAATTATAATGTGTATACAGAAAAGCACATGGGTAATAAGGTAATAAATAATCACATACTGAACCTACCCATGTAACCAAAACTCATCAAGAAGCAGAACATTATATTCCCCCTATTCCCCAGCCCCAAAAGGCCTCCTGTGCTCTTTCCAGCCACTGTTACTGACCAACAAAAACCACTATCCTATTTTGATCACCATATATTAATTTTGCCCATTACTGAACTTTATAGAAGTAGAATTATCAATATATAACATATTATTCTATGTCTTGTAGCTTTTGATCAACATTTTTTGCGGTCCATCCATTTATTGCTTGCAGGTATAGGTCGTTCATTTTCATAAGCAGTGCATTATTACATTGTATGGCTATAGAACAATATATGTGTCGATTCTACTATTGATATACGGAGTTTGGAGCTATTACAAATGCACTGCTATAAACATTCTTGTGCATGTCATATGGAAATGTGATTACATTTTTGTTTCAGTAATCTTCATTGGGTAGTTGGAACTGGTGACAGGACAGAGAGGGATGGAGGTAGAGAGAACTGTTGCAAAAGATCAAGCATAAGCTATTCAAGCTAAAGAAAAATATGATAATGGTGGGACTGGAGAGAAAGAAGTAGAACAGAAAGAGATAAAAATGCTTAGATATAGAGATCAATTGGTGCTAGGGAATAAAAGTGACAGAAAAGTTTGAATCCATTTAAAGAGGAAAGAAAGTTGGGTGGGAATATTCATCAGCACAGGGAGTCTACATTTGTTTCAGTATGACTGAGATATAATTAGCATATAACACTGTATAAGTTTAAGGTGTATAGCAGAATAATTTGATTTACATATATAGTAGTCCCCCTCATCTGCAGATTTGCTTTCCATGGTTTCAGTTACCTGTGGTCAACTGTGGTCAGAAAATATTAAATAGAAAATTCCAGAAATAAATAACTCACAAGTTTTAAATTTCATGCCATTCTGAGTAGTGTGATGAAATTTTTTAAATTCAAGTATAGCTGATTTACAATACTATATTAGTTTCAGGTGTACAGCACTGATTCAGTATTTTTACAGATTATACTCCATTAAAAGTTATTATAAAATAATGGCTACAATTCCCTGTGTTATACAATATACTATATATATTGTTGCTTATCTATTTTATACATAGTAGTTTGATCTCTTAATCTCTTAACCCGTCTTGTCCCTCCACCCTTCCCTCTCCCCAGTGGTAACCACTAGCTTGTCTTCTATATCTCTGAGTCTGTTTCTGTTTTGCTATATACATTTGTTTGTTTTATTTTTTAGATTCCACAATAGGTGATAATATATAGTATTTGTCTTTCTCTGACTTATTTCACTAAGTTTAGTATACTCTAGGTCCGTCCTCATTGTTGCAAATGGCAGAATTTCATTTTTTATGGCTGAGTAACATTCCTTATATACCATATCTTCTTTATCCATTTGTCTGATGCACCATCCAGCTTCCTCCTGCCTGGGATGTGACTCATCATCCCTTTGTCCAGTGTGTTCTGTCTGTTGGTCACTTAATAGCCATCTCAGTTATCAGATCAACTGTTGAGGTAATCACAGTGCTTGCATTCAAGTAACCTTTATTTTATTTAGTAATGGCCTCAAAGGACAAGAATAGTGATGCTAGCAATTTGGATATGCCAAAGAGAAGCCATAAAGTGCTTCCTTTAAGTGAAAAGGTGAAAGTTTTTGACTTAATAAGGAAAAAAGAATCATATGCTGAGGTTGCTAAGATCTACTGTAAGAACAAATCTTCTATCCATGAAATTGTGAAGAAGAAAAAAGAAATTCATGCTAGTTTTGCTGTCGTACATCAAACTGCAAAATGTATGCTGATAGTGCATGATAAGTGCATAGTTAAGATGGAAAAGACATTACATTTTATACAACAAGATATTTTCAGAGAGAAAAAAAGAGAGTGAGACCAGCCACATAACTTTTATTACATTATGCTGTTATAATTGTTCTATTTTATAATTAGTTATTTTTGCTAATCTCTTACTGGGCCTAATTTGTAAATTAAGCTTTACCATATGTATGTATAGCAAAAAACACAGTATACATAGGTTTCAGTACGATCCATGGTTTTAGGCATCAACTGGGGATCTTGGAACAGTATCCCCCAGAGATAAGGAGGGACTACTGTATTGTGAAATAACTGTCACAATAAGTTTAGTTAACATCCATCATCACATATAGATTTTTAAAAAACAACAATGAAACAAAACGAAAAAAAATTTTTTTCCCTGTGATGAGAACTTTCAGAATTTACACTCTAAATAACTTTCATATATACCATACAGCAGTGTTATACATTGTACACAATGTTGTACATTACATCCAAGTACTTATTTCTCTTATAACTGGAAGTTTGTACCTTTTGACTACCTTCCTCCAATTCCACATCCCTGTCCCCTGCCTGTGGTAACTACAAATCTGATCTCTTTTTCTATGAGGTTTTTTTTTTCTTTTGGTTCTGCATATAAGTAAGATCATACAGTATTTGTCCTTCTCTGTCTGACTTAGCATAATGCTCTCAAAGTCCATCCATGTTGTCACAAATGGCAGGATTTCCTCCTTTCTGTGGATGAATAATCCATTGTGTGTGCATGTGTGTGTGTGTGTGTGTGCATAACAACTTCTTTATCCATTCATCTGTCGATGGACACTTAGGATGTTTCCATGTCTTGGCTATTGTAAATAATGCTGCTATAAACACAAGAGTGCATATATTTGGATACAGTGTTTTCATTTTCTTTGGATATACATCCAGAAGTGGAATTACTGGACCATGTGGTGTTCTATCTTTAATTTTTTGAGAAACCTCTATATTGTTTCCCAAAGTGGCTGTAACACTTTACAATCCCATCAACAGTGTACTAGGGTTTCCTTTTCTCCACATCCTCACCATATTTGATAACTCTATTTTTTCTTTGATGCTAGCCATTCTAACAGGCATGTAGTGATATCTCACTGTAGTTTTGATTAGCACATCCCAGTGATTAGTGATGTTGAGCATCTTTACATGTACTTGTTGGCCATTTGTATGTCTTTGGGAAAATGTGTATTCAGGTCCTTTGCCTATTTTTAATTGGATTATTCGGTTTTTTTTTGCTGTTGAGTTGTATGAGTTCTTTATATATTTTGGATATTAACCCCATATCAAATATATGGTCTACAAATAAGTTTTTCCCATTCTGTAGGTTGTCTTTTCATTTTGTTTATCATTTCTTTTGCTGTGCATAAGTGCTAGTTAGTTAGTAAGTGTTAGCATGGTATATTTTTCTCCATCCATTTATTTTTAATCTTCATGTATCTTTATGTTTAAAGTGGGTCTCTTGTAGACAACATATAGCTGAGTTGTGTTCTTTAATCTACTCTGATAATCTGTCTTTTAACTGGTGAATTTAGATCATTGATATTCAAAGTGATTATTGAGAGTTGTGGCCAAACTTTTGGAGTAAGAAGATACTGAGCTTACCTCCTTACAACGGGCATACTATAACTATTTACAGAGCAACTATCTATGAGAACAAACTGAAGACTGGTAGCAAAGATCTTCCACACTTAAAGATATAAAGAAGGAACCACAACAAGATGGGAGGAAGGGATAGAGATGCACTATAGTCAACACCCACACCCCTGGGTAGGTGTCCCACAAAAAGGGAGGATAATCACAACTGCAGAAATTCTACCCAAGGAGCGAGGGGGTTCAAGCCCCACATCGGGCTCCCCAGCCTGGGGGTACTGCACCAGGAAGACAAGCCCCCAGAATGTCTGGCTTTGAAGGCCGGCAGGGTTTGTGTACAGGAGAGCTGGAGGGCTGTAGGAAACAGAGACTCTGTTCCTAAAGGGCACATGTAAACTCTCACATATTCCAAGTCCCAGTGCAGCAGCAGTAATTTGAAAGGAATCTGAGTTACACCCACTTGCTGATTTTGGTGAGCCTCCTGAAGGGCTGGAGGCAAATGGGACTCACCCTGGGGACACAGACATTGTGGAAGCCATTTTGGGGAGCTCATCCTACCACAAGGACACTGGTGTTGACAAACATAGTTTTGGAGTCTGTCCTCTAGACTGTTAATGCTGGGGGCTTACCTGCCACCAGCAAACTGGCACCAGTCCTGGGCCCCCTTGGCCCTGTAGCCACCTACCTCCAGATCTACTTGGCTGCACAACCAGATGCACCAGGACCTGACCCTGCCCACCAATGGGCAGGCAGCCCAGCATGAGGCAGGGCCTGAAAGCCAACTGGGCCAGGGGCCAGCCACACTCATCTGTGCACTCACAGTAGATGGCCCCACTAAAATATAAGGGCCCATATAGCCCACATAGGGGGCACCCTTAGAGCATACAGCTCTGGTGACCAGAGAGGAGTGTGCTGCTGAGTGCAGTAGAACATATCCTACATAAGTCCACTTCTCTAAGATCAGCAAATGTAACCAACCTACGTAACACATAGAAATAAACACAGGAACTTAGGCAAACTGAGATAACAGAAAAATAGGTTCAAAACAAAGGAACAAGACAAAATCCCATAAGAACTAAGCAAAGTGGGGATAAGCAATCAACTCAATAAAGAGTTCAAAGTAATGATCATAAAGATGATTAATGAATTCAGGAGAAGAATGGATGAACACAGTGAGAAATTTAACACAGAGTTAAAAATATAAAGAAGAACCAAAGAGAGCTGAAGACTACAATAACTGAAATTAAAAATACTCTAGAAGGAATCAAAAGTAGATTAGATGACACACATAGAGGAACAGATCAGTGAACTGGAAGACAGAATAGTGGAAACACCCAGCTGAACAGAAAAAACAAAAAGAATTGAAAAAAAATGAAGATAGTTTAAGAGACCTCTGGGACAACATGAAGCTTACTAACATTTGCATTATAGGCATAGCAGAAGGAAAAGAGACAGAGAAAGGGGCAGATAACTTACTTAAAGAAATAATAGATGAAAATTTCCCTAACCTGTGGAAGAAAACAGACATCCAGGTTGAGGAAGCACAAAGAGTCCCAAACAGGATGAACCCAAAAAGGTCCACACCAAGACACATAATTAAAATGGCAAAAATTAAAGATAAAGACAGAATCTTAAAAGTAGTAAGAGAAAAGCAACTAGTTATGTAGAAGGGAACTCCTATTAGACAACAGCTGACTTTTCAGTGGAAATTTTGCAGGCCAGGAGGGAGTGGCATGATATATTTAAAGTGATGAAAGGGAAAAACCTACAACCAAGAATACTCTACCTGGCAAGGCTATCATTCAGATATGAAGGAAAAATCAAGAGTTTTACAGACAAGCAAAAGCTAAAAGTGTTCATCACAACAAAACCAGCTTTACCATAAATGTTAAAACCACTCCTCTAAGCAGAAAAAGAAAAGAACACAACTAGAAATATGGAAATTATGAAAGGAAAAAATCACATTGGTAAAGGCAAACATACAGCAAAGATAGTAAATCAACCACTCATAAAGCTAGTAGGAAGGTTAAAAGACAAAAGTAGTAAAATCATCTATGTCTACAATAAGTAGTTACAGGACACACACATGCAAAAAGATGTAAAGTATGATATCAAATACATTAAATATGGATGGGGGAGTAAAACTGCAGGGTTGCTAGAATGCGTTCAAACATAAGAGGTCATCAACTTAAAATAATCATGTATATATAAATATAGGTTGTTATGTATGAACCTCATGGTACCCACAAACCGGAAACCAGCAATAGATACATACACAAAGGAGAAAGGGATCCGAACATATACTAAAGGTAGTTATCAAGTCATAAGGGAAGAGAGTAACAAAAAAGAACTACAAAACCATCCAGAAAACAGTTAACAAAATGACAATAAGAACATACCTATCAAGAATTACTTTACATATAAATGGACAAAATGCTTCAATCAAAAGACATAGAATGGCTGAATGGATAGAAAAACAAGACCCATATATATGCTGCCTACAAGAGACTCACTTCAGATCTAAAGACACACACATGCTGAAAGTGAGGGGATGGAAAAAGGTATTTCATGCAAATGGAAACAAAAAGAAAGCTGAGGTAGCAATACCTATATCAGATAAAATGAACTTTATGACAAAGACTGTAACAAGAGACAAATAAGGACATTACATAATGATAAATAGATCAATCCAACAAGAAGATATAACATTTGTAAATATATATACAACCAAAATAGGAACACCTAAATACATATACCAAATATTAACAGATATAAAGGGGGAAATTGACAGTAACACAATAATAGTAGGGGACATGAACATTTCACTTATATCATGGACAGATCAGCCAGAGAGAAAATCAATAAGGAAACACTGGCCTTAAATGACCTGTTAGACCAGATGTACTTAATACATATATATATAGAACATTCCATCCCCAAGCAGCAGAATATACATTCTTTTCTAGTGCACATGGAACGTTCTCTAGGATAGATAACATGCTAGGCTCAAAACAAGTCTCAATAAAGCTAATAAAATTGAAATCATTCAAGCATTTTTCCAACCACAACAGAATGAGACTAGAAATCAAATAAAAGAAAAAAACTGCAAATAATCCAAACATGTGAAGACTAAACAAT
Source organism: Balaenoptera ricei (assembly GCF_028023285.1). NCBI lineage: Eukaryota > Metazoa > Chordata > Mammalia > Artiodactyla > Balaenopteridae > Balaenoptera > Balaenoptera ricei. The sequence goes on from NC_082660.1 coordinate 45,573,565, forward strand.
ATACTACTAAACAATCAATACGCCACTGAAGAAATCAAAGAGGAACTCAAAAAATATCTGGTGACAATTAAAAAGAGAAACACAATAATCCAAAAACCTATGGAATGCAATAAAAGCAGCTTTAAGAGGGAAGTTACAGTGACACAAGCCTACCTCAAGAAATAAGAGAAATCTCAAATAAACAATCTAACCTTACACCTAAAGGAACTAGAAAAAGAACAACAAACAAGACCTAGTAGAAGGAAACTTAGTAGAAGGAAAAGAAATAATAAAGATCAGACCAGAAATAAATGAAATAGAGACTAAAAAAAAAATAGAAAAATAGAAAAGATCAATGAAACTGGTTCTCTGAAAAGATAGACAAAATTGATAAACCTGTAGCCAGACTCATCAAGAAAAAAGAGAGAAGACCCATATAAATAAAATCAGAAAGGAGAGAGAAGTTACAACCAACATCACAGAACTACAAAGGATCATAAGAGATTCCTAAGAACAATTATATGCCAATAAAAATGGGCAACCTAGAAGAAATGGAACAATTCTTAGACATGTACAATCTCCCAAGACTGAAGAAATAGAAAATATCAACAATTACCAGTAATGAAGTTGAATCTGTAATTTAAAAAAATATTCCCAGGAAACAAAAGTCCTGAACCAGACTACTTCATGTTTGAATTCTGCCAAACATTTAAAGAAGAGTTAACACAAATCCTTCTGAAATTATTCCAAAAAACTGAATAGGAAGGAACACTTCTGAACTCATTCTACAAGGCCAATGTCACCCTGATACCAAAACCATACAAAGACACCACAAAAATATAAAATTACAGGCCAGTATCACTGATTAATATAGATGCAAAAATCCTCAACAAAATATTAGCAGTCCAAATTCAACAGTACTTTAAAAGGATAATACACCATGATCAAGTGGGATTTATTCCAATGATGCAAGGATGGTTCAATATCTGCAAATCAATCAATGTGATACACAACATTTACAATAGAAGAAAAATTGTATAATCATCTCAATAGATGAACTTTTGACAAAATTCAACATCCTTTTATGAAAATAACTATCAGCAAAGTGGTTATAGACAGAACATCCCTCAACATAATTAAAGCCACATATGACAAGCTCACAGCCAACATCATACTCAATGGTGAAAAGCTGACAGCATTTCCTCTAGGATCAGGAACAAGAGAAGGTTGCCCACTCTAGCCACTTTTTCTCAACATAGTATTTGAAGTCCTAGTGACAGCAATCAGACAGGAAAAAGAAATAAAAGAAATCCAAATATTAATGGAAGAAGTAAAACTATCACTGTTTACAGATGACATGATACTATATACAGAAAATCCTAAAGATGCCACCAAAACACTGTTAGAACTAATAAATGAATTCAGTAATATTGTAGGATACAATTTAATATACAGAAATCTGTTGTGTTTCTCTAGGCTAACAATAAATTATGAGAAAGAGAAATTAAGAAAACAATCCCATTTACGATTGCATCAAAAAAAATAAAATATTAATACCTAGGAATAAATCTATGCAAAGAGGACTTGCACTTGGAAACCTATAAGACACTTATGAAAGAAAATGAAGATCACACAAACAAATGGATAGATACACTGTGCTCATGGATTGAAAGAATTAATATTGTTAAAATGACCATACTACCCAAGGCAATCTATAGATTTAATGTAATCTCTATCAAAATACCAAAGGCATTTTTCACAGAACTGGAACAAGTAATCATAAAATTTGTATAGAAACACGAAAGACCCTCAATAACCAAAAAATAATCTTGAGAAAGAAGAACAAAGCTGAAGGTATCACAGGCCCTGATTTCAAACTATACTACGAAGCCACAGTAATCAAAACAGTATGGTATTGGCACAAAAACAGACACATAGATCAATGGAACAGAATAGGGAGCCCAAAAATAAACCCATACGCCTATGCTCAATTAATCTATGACAAATTAGGCAGGACAGACTCATCAATAAATGATGTTGGGAAAACCAGACAGCTACATGTAAAAGAATCAAACTGCTTTCTAACACCATACACAAAAATAAACTCAAACTGGATTAAAGACTTAAATGTAAGACCTGAAACCATAAAACTCCTAGAAGGAAACATAGGCTGTACGCTCTTTGGCATCCATCTTAGCAATATGTTTTGACTATGTCTCCTCAGACAAGGGAAACAAAAGCAAAAATAAACAAATGGAACCTAATCAAACTAAAAAACTTTTGCACAGTGAAGAAAACTATCAACAAAATGAAAATGGAGCCTACTGAATGGGAGAAGATATTTGCCAAATGTATATCTGATAAGGGGTTAATATCCAATATATACAAAAAATTTACACAACTCAACATAAAAAAACCTAGTAAAAAATGGGCAGAGGACCTAAATAGACATTATTCCAAAGAAGGCATACAGATGGCCAAGAGACACATGAAGAATACTCAACATTACTAACCATCAGGGAAATGCAAATTAAAATGACAATGAGATACCACCTCACATCTATCTATCAGAATTGCTATCATCAAAAAGACAACAAATACAAGGTTTTGCTAGGATGTGGAGAAAAGGGAGCCCTCATGCACTGTCGGGATTGTAAATTGGTGCAGCCACTATGGAAAATAGTATGGAGTTTCCTCAAAAAGTTAAAAATAGAATTACCATATGATGTAGCAATTCCATTTCTGGGTATTTACCCAAAGAAAACAAGAACAATGATTCCTAAAGTTATATGCTCTTCAATGTTCTTTTCAGTATTATTTACAATAGCCAGGATATGGAAGCAATACGTGTCCATCAATATATGAATGGACAAAGAAGATGTGTTATATATTATAATTGAACATTACTCAGTCATAAGAAATGAAATCTTGCCATTTGTGACAACATGGATGGTCCTAGAGGGTATTATACTAAGTGAAATAAATCAGAGGGAGAAAGACAAATACCACAAGATCTCACTAATATGTGGAATCTAAAAAGCAAAACAAATGAACAAACAACAAAACAGAAACAGAGTCATAGATACAGAGAACAAACAGGTTGTTGCCAGAGTGGAGGGGCTTGTGGAGGTTGGCAAAATATGTGTAGGGGAGATACAAACCTCCAATTATATAATGTGTTATGGGGATGTAATATACAGCATAAAATGTATTGTCATTAATATTGTAATAACTTTGTATGGGGACAGATTGTTACCAGACTTATAGTCATGATCATTTCATAATGTATGCAAATGTCAATCATTATATACTACACCAGAAGCTAATATAATACTGTACATCAACGATATTCAATTAAAAAATCAAAGTGATTATTGATATGGTATTATGTACTATATTAATTACTATTATTGATCTGTTGCCTTTGTTCTTTGTTCCTATTCTTGTCTTCCACTCTTTTTCTGCCTTTTGTTGTTTTAGTTGAGCATTTTATATGATTCTTTTTTCTCTCCTTTCTTAGCATATCAGTTATACTTTTTTAGTGGTTGCCCTAGAGTTTGCAATATACATTTATAACTAATCTAAGTCTACTTTCAAATAACATTTGTATCTCAGAATAACAAAATAATCCTTCTTCCTGTCTCTTGTATCATTCTTGTTATTCATTTTACATATAAGCATACATAAGTATATATATAAGATATATACATTAGCATATATAATTGATACATTGTATCTATTTTTTATTTTGAATAAGCTGTTACCTGTTGGATCAATTAAGAAAAATAAAACTTTTAATTTTAGCTTTATTTATTCCTTCTTTGATGCTTTTTCTTTCTTTATGTAGATCCAAGATTTAGACCTATATTATTTACCTTCTCTCCATAGAACTTCTCTTAACATTTCTTGCAAGGTAGATCTACTAGCAACAAATTTCCTCAATTTTTTTTTTGTCTGAGAAAGTCTTTATTTCTCCTTGACTTTTGAAGAATAATTTTGCTGGGTACAGAATTCTAGGTTGGTAGTTATTTTTTCTCAGCACCAAATATTTCACGCCACTCTCATCTCACTTGCATGGTTCTGAAGAGAAATTGGATGTAATTCTTATCTTTGTTCCTCTATAGGTATGGTGTTTTTACCCCTTTGACTTTTTTTAGGATTTTTCTTTATGGTTTACTTTCTGGAACTTGAAAATGATATGCCTAGGTATAGCTTTTTGGACATTTAACTTGCTCAGTGTTCTTTGAGCTTCCTGCATCTATGGTTTGGTGTCTGACATTAATTTGGAGAAATTCTCAGTCATTATTGTTTCAAATATTTCTTTTGTTCCTTTTTGTCTTTCTTCTCCTTCTGATATTCCAATTCAAAAGTTGTTCTATAGTCCTTGGGTATCTGTTCTGTTTTTATTCAGTCTTTGTTTTCTCTTAGGTTTTTGAGGATTCTATTGGTATATCCTCTAGCACAGAGATCCTCTCTTTGGCCATATCCAGTCTACTAAGGGGCCCATCAAAGGAATTTTTCATTTTTGTTATAGAGTTTTCTTATATCTAGAATTTCTTTTTGATTCTTTCTAGGATTTCCATGTATTTGCATGTATTCTTGCATGTTGTCTACTTCATCCATTAAAGTCCTTAGCATATTAATTACAGTTGTTTTAAATTCCCTGTCTGGTAATTCCAACATCCTTTCCATGTCTGGTTCTATTGCTTGCTCTGTCTCTTCAAACTGGGTTTTTAATTTTTGACTTGCCTTGTAATTTTTTCTTGATAGCTGGACCTGATATACCAGGTTTAAAAAATGTTGCAAATAGGCCTTTAGTAATGTGGTGGTGAAGTGTGGGGGGAGGGGAAGCATTCTATAGTTCTATGATTAGGTCCCAGTCTTTTAATGTGCCTATACCTCTGGACTTTGAACTTCACGAGTGTTTCTCAGTCTTTTTTTCCCTCCTTAGGTAGGAGAGGATGGCTAGAGACAGCTAGATTTGGATATTTCTCTTCCCCTGAGAAGTTCTGATAATATTCCAGCAGGTTAGGCTCTGGTTAATTAGGTTCCGCTGAGGGTAGGCCTTGTTAAGAACAGTTCTCTGGTGTATTTCAGAATGGTTCCTTTTCCCTTCCCTCTGCTGGAAGCCTGAGGGGATTTTCTCTGATAATATGGAAACTGGTTGAGCTCCTGGAGGTAAATCCCACAATACTGTGGGACCCTACCACAACTGGGTCCCCATGGAGTTTTTAACTTTCGGAGTTTTCTGCGCTCAGACTCCAGCAATTCGTCAATGACAGTTCAGAACTTCCTACGCGGGCACTGGTTCCCTGGTGCTTTCTGCTGGTGAGTCTCTGCTGCAATAATCTGTGAGAGCCTTTATTTGCCTGTCTCTCTAATGTTGGCGGCAAAAGTTTGCCTTGTGTCTTCATTTCTCTTATGGATCCAAGAAGATTTGTTGATGTTTCGGTCTGTTCAGCTTCTTACTTGTTTTAGGATTGTGTGGCAACTTCCCAGCTCCTTACGAGGAACCAGAAGCAGGAAGTCCAATTATTATATTTTTAAACTCCAGGATTTCCATTTTCTCAGAAGCAATAGTTTCGGAGTTCAATGTTTGATATTTGTTCTGACCCTAAGAGGGCTCCTCACAGCTGTCTTATCCCCCAGTTCTCTCCTGCAAACTAGCCTGCCCACAGCCTAGACTGTATCTTTATTAAAATCCTTGAACCTCCTCCCAGTCCTCCCAATTGCTTTTCACTGCAACCTCCACTGCTCTTGAGACTTTCCTTAGGCTTGTACATCTTCAAGCTCTGTTGCAAACAGAATCATTTCCTTTGGTAAGAGATCAGGATCTATCTGTTTTATGGTTTGCTTCTTCCCCCCACCCCCCAGGCAAAATCCCTGAGCCAATGCTCTGGAGCTAGTGAGGAAATGGCTTTCCTCTCCTGCCATGTAATTACCACTTAATGAGGCAGGGAAAGGATGATGAAGGCCGCAGCAGAGTCTCCATGCCACGAGTGGGGGTTGGGTGGAAAAAGTGAGATACCACTTTTTGACCACAGTCACCCAGGATTTAGCCTTAGCAACAGGTACCTGAGGGCAGGATGAGAAACGCTGAAGTCTTGCTTCTCATGGGAAGAAAGCCCTCTGATTGGGAGCTGGGGGAGAGGGAACCCTTTGTTATCAGCTGCAGAAGTCTGGAGTGCAGTTACTCACCTTGCTGTGCTGGGACGGGGATGGAGGGTGTGGTCTTGGTTCAAATACCACAGATTCTCACCTTTTTTACTGAATTTTTGCAGCTTTTCTTGAATAGATGTTTCTTCATTTGCTGTTTGCCCTTAGGACCATTTCCAGAGATTTAAATTATTGTTTTTAAAATACTTTTCACCAGTTTCACTGGGGAGTGGTCTGGAAGTCAATCTCCACTGAGGAGTTTTAAGCTTGATAATGACATGGTGAGGTTTGAATTTCCTTCTAGTCATTTAGTGTAGGATAGATTAGTAGGGAGAAAGGGTGGAAATTCAGGGAGACCAGTTAGGCGATTGCTGTCATGTTCTAGGCCTGAGATGAAGAAGCCTAAACTAAGGCAATAGAAGGGGGAGAGGGGCTAATAAGTTAGGATTGAATAGGCTCAGGGATATTGAGTAGCTTAGAAAGAGAAAGAAGCCAAAGATGATCCCCAGGTTTCTGGCTTGGGTGACTGGTGACTAGTGGTGCTATTTTCTGAGATAGGGAAGACAAAATGTAAAGTAGACTTTGGACAGTGGGAATTGATTGAGAATGTAATTGTTGAAATGTGTTAGAGGTGTCTGTTGAACATCCAAGTAGAGTTGAATTGTCGATTGTGTACATAGGTCTGGAATTGAGGAGAGCGATCTGGGCTGCAGACATATGTTTGGGAGACAGTCACATGGGAGCAGTGGTGGGCTGGAGCCAGCTTGTAATGGCTCATGAGAGACTGCTAAATTTTCAGGGATTTAATGAGCTGGTTGTCAAACATAACAGTTATTTAAAATTAAATTATATAAACTTATAATTAAATAAATTTATTAAAAACAAAAGTAAGTACTCAAGACTCACCACTTCCTATTTATTTTATTATTTTCTATGCTCTTGAGGTTATTTACATTTTTGGATTTGTATGGTGGAAATGTTATATGATGGTATGCTATCTTGTATCTCTTCCCATCTCTGTGTTCTGTTGGTAACTTGAAATCCACCATGGTGGAAGTATTTACACAAGGGAAATTAGCAAATACTACAAAGCAAGAAGTTGTTTTTCCCTCAGAGAACCAATGGTTAAATATTTGCCAGCACAACAATGCGTGGGAGCCATTAACAGAGAAGCGTAATTAAAATTATGTGAATGGATGTGATCACCCAGGTAGAGTAAGTACAGAGTGGAATGAATTGGACTAGGAAGAGAAGCTTCAAAACCTCAAATCAGAATCCCCCCTAATCCCCTCAAATCCTCAAACCGGTAAAAGAAAAAAGAAAAAAAAAAAAAGGAGGAAAGATACACTTTTCTCACTATGTAGCTAAGGCACCCAGTCAGGAAGGCAAAGTGTTAGCAAGTTAGGTTAATCTGTCTCCTGGAGACCAGGCAGAGAGTAAGAAATGAGCAAGTTGCCTGGGCAAAAATATCCTACCCTGAAATCCAAGTCTTGTTAAACTAAACTATAAAAGAAGAGGAATTGCCTGCATTGCTTAATTGGGCAGGAGGGGGGAGGGCAGCTGGGAAGAGTCTTCACAAAAGAAAAACAGCTAGCAACATGACTCCTTTATTCACACATTTATACATCTCCACAAGGACTTATTGAGTACCTTCTAGGTTCAAAGCATAGCCTAGGGACTGAGAACACAGAGTGGGTAATATGTCCAGACATGAAGTACTGGAAAGTTGTGATGGTCAGAGAAATCTTGGAGGATGTGGGGTTTGAGCTGAAGGTTAGTTAAGAAGTACCTGGAAAGAAGAGCCTGGGAACTCTTCAAAGAAAATGTAACAGAAATAGGAAAGGCCCAGAGACAGCAATAATACTACTTAATACTTAAAGAATTTTTACTCTGTGCCAAGCACCATTCTAAGAGCTTTACGTGCACTATCTCATTTAATCCTCAAAACAACCCAATGAAGTAGAGACTATTATTATTACAATTTTATAGATAAGGAACCTGAGGCCACACCACAGGAAAGTGGCTGAAATGGCATTATGGATCCAGACAGTCTGGTTCTAGAGCCTACGTCTTAACTAATACCCTATTTACCTCCTGGAGTGTCCAGGATATTTTCATGAGGGTGTGTGCTGATAGAGGCCCACATGGGGTAACCATGAGATAGGAGAGTTTGATAGGTAAGGAGGGAGCCAACCTCAAAGGGTCTTGTATTCTAGAAACACTCGCAACAATTGTAGAACGAGCATGGCCAACCCAGCTTTAAACCCTGAATCTGCCATTGATTAGTTATGTGACACAGGACAAAGTCAGTGGTGGCCTCCATTCCCTCACCTTTCAAATGGGTATGTCAATGCTAATTCTGTTAGGTTGCCGTGAAGATTAAATGAATAAAAGTTTATAATGTATCCAGCACAGAGTAGGTCAGCATTAATAGAGGCTATGAGTATTACTTTATGACTTGTACAGTACACAACAGAGCTTTCAAAATAATTATTTTAAAGTTTTTTAGTCAGTGAGTCCTCAAAGGCCCATCAAAGTAGAATTTCTAGTGAAAACATTCACTTAAAAAAAAATCGTTTTCTTCTCCTGGTAGCTTGTGGCTCAGACTACTGAAAACCCTACAGCCTTGGGTTGCTGGTGCCTTCCAGTTGGCAAGTATGACCAAAGACTGGCTTAGGCTAGGGAAACTGCCCCACATGTGTACCCACCCTTCCTAGGGGTAGTGATCCCTCTGGGGGTATTACCACTGGGGTGAGGACAGCTAGAAAGGAAGGAGGCTATAGCTCAACTTCTCTTATTGATATTGATCCATATGTCACTGCTAGACTCTGGAGATGTCTGCATTGCCCCATCCCTTTCATCTACACCAGTCCAGTTCTGGAAGATAGGAGTGAATAACTGTGGAAACGCATGGCCCAGGGACCCTGGTGGGACTCTGACCTCCTTTTATTTCCTTGTACACCCTCTTTCCTCTCTAATGAAGTGTCATTTTATTTTTGGGGTCTCCTAAGGAAACTCTTAACTTGCCAAATATCTTCCTGGAAATGCAGTTGTTAGAGGTGCATAATTGGAAGCATGACTAGGATTAGCTGCTATTCTCAAGAATCTTGAAACTGTAAATCCTGGTAGTCAGGACTCAAAAATCAGGGAGGAGAGGAGGAGCAAAACCTTTTACTTTTCATGTGTCTGCAAATATCTTAATGTACAGCTGTCACCTAAAATAGAAAACCAAAGAGTTTGCCCCATTCTGGATTCCAAATGTCTGCCATGGGATCTGAAGCACTTCTTAAAGATGACCTCTAACTGGAGTAGAGTGGATTCTTCCCCCTGGGGTTCTGTCTGCAGGCTGTCAAGTAGACCTCTGCTGACCATCTGCAGGAGGGGTTGGGGGAGTTGCACCATTTCCTGTTCAGGCCATAATGACTGCCTTATCCAGCAGGCAAATGAGCACAAATGGTCTCAAATTTCAGAATATTCTCTTTTCTCACAGTGGTCCTGGGGCAGGTAATTCAGATCAGAATAGGGCACCTCAGACCAAGTTGCCTCACCTTTACTACAGTGGCTCAATAATTCTGCTGGCTTCATCTCTTTCCCATGATTCCCTAAGAGGGCAGTAGACTCTCCAGAGTATCCTAGGAGTTGGATTAAAAACTAAGACAGGAAGACAGGATGAAAATTAATGGCAGTTGCTTGGCTAAAGAAATTCTTGGGCCCAACAGGGAGTGTGATGGAGGAGTCTGAATCAGACATTCTTGACTTTTCTGTTTCTCTCACACTTCACAACTACTCTTCCCTTACAACTGGGTCTACCTTCAAATTTTCTCAAAAATTGGCCACGTTTTTATCCTTTTCACCACTACCATTTTGTTCTAAGCCACCATTTACTCACTATAGCCTCCGTACTCCCCTCCCTATTTTCCTTACAACAGCCAGAGGGATATTTTCAATTCTCAAGTCAGATCATATCACTCCTCTACGCCAAATCCTCCAATGACTTATTAGCTCATTCAGAGTAACAGTCAAAGGTCTTTTAATGGCCTACAAATCCGTGCATGATTTGTCCCCTCTTCATCTCTATAATATTAGGTCCCACTACTTTGCCTCACGCTCACTCTGCTTCAGCCACACTTGCTTCCTTGCTGGTCCTTGACATAAGCAAGCTCTGCCTGAAAAAATCTTCTCCCAAATACGCAAATAATTCACTCCCTCACCTCCTTCAGATCTTAATTAAAATAATGTCCTTTTTCAGCGAGACCTTCCCTGACTGCTCTGTTTAAATTTTCAGTCACCCCTATACTCCTTTTGCCTCTTCCTTGTTTTATTTTTCATGTAGTATTTATCAACTTCTAATATACTACATTTATTTTGCTAGTTTGTTTATAGACTGTCTCTCCCCTACAATATCAGCTTCATTAGGGCAAGGATTTTTGCTTTTTTAAAAAACTGTGTATCTTTAGCACCCAGCACAGGGCCTGGCATTAGGTGCTCAATAAGTATTCATTAAATGAATTTTCTTAAAATATGCCCATGGTTCAGGAAAATGTTCCTTTCCCTAGTTGGTTCTCAGTTGCCCCCACTGATAACATAAGGGGGTTGGATTGGGAGATCTCTCAGGTCTTTTGCATCTTTAGGACTAAGTTCAGAAATCTGGGTAAAAGCACAGTCTCTAGAGCCAGATTTCTTGGGATCTCTCACCTGCTACCTTCAGACAAGCTACTTCACCTCTCTTGGGCCTCTTAGTTTTCTTATTTGAAAAATGAAGGTGATAAAAATAGACCTTGTCTCCAAGGGTTGCTCTGGAGATTAAATAAGATCATCCTTATATAAGCACTTTGACACAGCGCATGACATTCAATAAACATTAACTATTGCCTTTAGGATGATCATTAGCAAGTAGCCACGTTAGCAGCCTTCCTTAGGCTCAAAACCAGCTTCAGTCACTGATGGTATGGGAAAAAAAGGAAAACACCCTCCATAACAGAAAACTCACCTGAGTTTCATATGCAGCTCATATGAGACTCATATGCATACAGCTGGCCTCATCCCCTTCCCCCACCCCATTACTAAGATAGAAGAACAGCTTGTTCTCTTGTAACCTGATGTCCCTGGATAAGAGAGGGGCGGGGAGAGAGGCAATGTGTGATTGCCATTGCTCTATCTCATTCTACAGAGAAGCAGGCCAGGGGGCTTGTTCACAATCACCCAGAAACCTGGTCGTGGGTGGTTTCAACCAGGGTGTGTGGAATACGTGTGGTCCCAGGCACAGAGGTTGTGCTATGAAGGCAGAGGATGACGTTCAAAGCCATCATCAGAAAACATGATTTAGACAGCTGGCCTGGTCTTTGGGGCGGGAGATGTGTGGGCTTCTCAGAGTAAGGCATGTTGTGGATAGGCTACTAGAATGGAAACTAGAAAGGATAACCAAAGAATAAGCCTGTTAGTAATGATGATAACATTAATAATAGCTTACATTTCTTGTGTATTTACCATGTTCCAGGTGCTTTATAAATGCTTTCATTTAATTCTCCAATCAACTCAGTGATTCTCAACCTTAGCTGCACATTGGACAACTTGAAAAACAGTATCAGGGCCCAAGCTCCACTGCACCAATTAAATTAAAATTTCTGTCAAAAAATATTTTTAAAAAAATCTCTCCAGATAATTATAATGTACAGCCAGGATTGAGAACCATTGCATGAGGCATATATATAACATAGACATTTTACAGGTGAGAAAATTTAACTTCAGAAAATTTGCTCCAGGTCATCCAGTTAAGAATCAGCACTAGGCTATACTGTCTCATATTCAGTACTACACACTGTGTACCACCCGGGGAAGGCTTGAACTCAGAACTTGGGGCCAGAACTCAATTTTAACAAAACAGGTGCATTGTGATGGGGCCAGGAATAGCTGGGCTTAACCCCTTGCATCACATGGACATCCCAGGGTCAAGTCTGGGATGACATACTCCAGAGACTGGTCAAGCAGTGTCATGGGCAACTGCTGCTGTTTAGGGATTTCTTTCCTTAGTCAAGATCGTCTCAGTATTGACTCAGTCACCTGCCCTAGTTATATTAGCACAAAGGTATCCAGCTGCCATTTACCTCCCCAGCTTCCTCTGCCCATCAGATCCAGGCTGCATGCAACAGCAGCAGTGACATTAGGTGATTATTTCCTTAGCATGGTATGTATACCACTGGAGGGTCACAAGATGATTTAAGAGGTAAAAGGATAAGCATTTTAAAAATTTCAATAGTTGGGGCTTCCCTGGTGGCGCAGTGGTTGAGAGTCTGCCTGCCAGTGCAGGGGACGCGGGTTCGGGCCCTGGTCTGGGAGGATCCCGCATGCCGCGGAGCGGCTGGGCCCGTGAGCCACAACTACTGAGCCTGCATGTCTGGAGCCTGTGCCCCGCAACGAGAGGCCGCGACGGTGAGAGGCCCGCGCACTGCGATGAAGAGTGGCCCCCGCTTGCCACAACTGGAGAAGGCCCTCGCATAGAAACGAAGACCCAACACAGCCAAAATAAATAAATAAATAAATAAATAAATAAGTCAGGAGCTCTTTAAAAAAAAGAAAATTTCAATAGTCATCTTAATGTAACTGAAATATGTATTGGAGATATGTATATGTATATACATACAGCCCATGATTCCACAGATACTGCTTAGAACAAGGCTAAGTTGATTTAAAATATTGAAAAGTGACTTGAGTTAAAGAAAAATATTAAGTAAATAATAACTGTAGAGGTGGTTTGCACAAGAATATGGTTCCAAAATTCAGAACAAGATAGATGAATGGCTGAAGAGGAAAAAACACTGTTTAGAGTCATTTATCTGTTCACTCAATCATTTATTCATTGAACAAACATTTATTGGATAACAAGTATGTACCAGGAATCATGTTAGACACAATATAGATGAATAAGAAATGGTTCTTGCCTTCAAGGAGCTCACATAGAAGTAAATATACAACAGCAATTCAATATAAATAAGCAAAGAGCATAGTGGGAGTATATGAGGGTGGGCAGGTTAAGGAGACAGGTACAATGGGGATTTGAGAAGATTTCCAAGAAGAGGTGACTTAGCCATGTAAGTAGGAGAGGGAGAGGATGCCAAGTTGAGGGCATTAGGAACAAAGCACAGAAGTGAGAAACAGCAGCATGTAAATGTGTAATGGTTGGTTAAGGGGGTAAGGATGAGAGAGGGATTGATTATTCAGTTACTAGAGTGTAAAATACAAGGTGAGAAGTGGAGAGAGAAGTCTGGGAAGATCTGCTGGGGCTGGATTATTGCACTCCATGAAAATGGGTTTGAGCCTTATTCTTTGGACAAGCTTGGCTTTGTAACTAGGCTAGAAGAGTAGATATTCAAATCCTGGTCGTTACTTTTTTTTTTTTTTTTTAACTGTGTGTCCATAGGCCTAGTTGCCCTAATCTTTCTTTTTTTTTTAATTAAAAATTTTTTTTATTGGGGTATAGTTGTTTTACAGTGTTGTGTTAGATTCAGGTGTACAGCAAAGTGAATCAGTTATACATATACATATATCCACACTTTTTTAGATTCTTTTTCCATATAGGCCATTACAGAGTATTGAGTAGAGTTCCCTGTGCTATACAGTAGGTCTTTATTAGTTATCTGTTTTATATATAGTACTGTGTATATGTCAATCCCAATCTTCCAATTTATCCCTACCCCCCTTACCCCCAGTAATGATAAGTTTGTTTTCTATATCTGTAACTCTATTTCTGTTTGGTAGATAAGTTCATTTGTACCCCCTTTTTTTAAGATTCCACATATAAGTGATATCATATGATATTTGTCTTTCTCTCTTTGACTTACTTCATTCAGTATGACAATCTCTAGGTCCATCCATGTTGCTACAAATGTATTTCATTCTTTTTGATGGCTGAGTAATATTCCACTGTATGTATGTACCATATCTTCTTTATCCATTCCTCTGTTGATGGACATTTAGGTTGCTTCCATGTCCTGGCTATTGTAAATAGTGCTGCAATGAACATTGGGGTGCATGTATCTTTCCAAATTATGGTCTTCTCCAGAAGGCATACAGATAGCTAAAAAGCACATGAAAAAATGCCCAACATCACTGATTATTAGAGAAATGCAAATCAAAACTATTGATACAATGAGGTATCACCTCACACCCATCAGAATGGCTCTCATCAAAAAATCTACAAGCAATAAATGCTGGAGAGGGTGTGGAGTAAAGGGAACCCTCCTACACTGTTGGTGGGAATGTAAACTGGTCCAGCCACTGTGGAGAACAGTATGGAGGGTCCTTTAAAAACTAAAAATAGAGCTACCATACGGTCCAGCAATCCCACTCCTGGGCATATATCCGGAGCACACCATAATTCGAAAAGATATATGCCCTACTTTTTCTGAGCTTCAGTTTTTTCATTTGTCAAGTGGGAAAATTAATAGTTCTTTAGCATTAATTGTAGAGGGTTAAATGGGATATCATTTATAAATCATTACCCAAAAATGATGCTTGGCATGTTACAAAGTAAGTCCTACTTCTTGACTGTTCTTCCCTGGTTTTCCTCTTTAGAGATGTCCGCAGCATGTGTTTATGAGTCTGTATTACCCTCTCATTTGTCTCCATATTCAACAAACTTTTAAAGAACACCTGCCATGTAGAAGACCTTTCACCTATTTTATTTCACTTAATTTTCACAACAGTCCTGATGACAGGATGACTGTGTGATGAAAAGTCAAGTGAAAACGGCAGGGCTGCTATACCACCCCGACTTCAGCTAGAGCAGCTATGCTTTGCTTTTCCCACAACACTTGAGGTGCAACAGATGCCACATTTCTTTATTTTCTTTCATAGATGAAAACCATCAATAACTGTTTGCCTGAATATGTAGGAGGAAAAGGAGCTGAAAACATACTAGGAATTTGCTCCAGTCACCTCTGCTAGGCTGTGAGTCTGGAGGCATTGTTGGTATTTTTCAGAAGTTAGGTGTTTTGTCTCCCCAGATTCCTTTTTTTTTTAATTTGGCAAAAAACATATAACATAAAATGTACCATCTTAATCATTTTTAAGTGTACAGTTCAGTAGTGTTAAGTATGTTCACATTTTTGTGAAATAGATATCCATGTTATTTTTTAGTCAAAAGTAATACTATATTAATGTGTTAATTTTGTGGTAATTTGCTGGTGTGTAAACTTAAAATTCGTTCACTTTTCTGTATTTGTGTTACACTTCAAGAAAAAATTTTTCTAAGTGATAATATTGAATAAAACACCAGTGAATGTCTCAGTTAATTTATTGGTGAATAACCCAGTTGGCTGTAGAAATGAGAGATGAAGTTAAGTTTCTTAAACGTAGAGCAAGAACAATAATTTTTAAGTGCTCTATACAATTTATAAAAAGAAAGAGATTAGTTCAATACTCAGACATCTTAACTAGCATAAAAGAGAATAAAAAGGTCTTCTGGTCCAGATAAGATGGCATAGAATCATTGCTCTCTGCTCCTCCCCACTAGGTATAACTATAAATCCTGGAAATAAACCCCTTTGTTCTGTGGTCCTTGAGATTCCCTTCCCCACTGAGAGATACTGGATAGCCAGGGAGTCTTCTGCAAGCGGAATCCCTCTAGAACAAGTGACCCAGCCTGGAAGCTTCTTTGTAACCATGGTCCTGAGAATCCCCTCCCCAACACAGACTGGCCAGGCTGCCCTGGGTGGAGGGATCCAGCAACAACAAGTGGCCCAAGTGCAGAAAGTGTTCTTCTTCATGGAGACTCCCTTTCCCCACTTAGAGGCACCACACAATCTAGCCTGGGGAAGCAACTTCTGCCTCCACAAGCCGAACCAGCACAGACCAATGGGAGCCCAAGAGGTACCAGATAATCCAAGCCAATCAAAGCACAGCAAAGGCTCTGAAGATTAAACTGTTACTGGAATCACAGAACACAAAAATCGGCTAGGACCTACATGCTAAAACTAAACAAGGAGACTGCCTGCTAAAGTGGAGGATTTACATAGGACTAGACTTTCCTAACGCAATAGCCAAAATATCTAGGATACATTAAAAAATCACCTGTCATACCAAGAACCAGGAAAATAACTTTAAAAGGAAAAGACAGTCGAATGACGCCAACACGGAGATGAATCATATGTTGGAATTATCTGACAAAGATTTTAAAGAAGCCATTATAAAGATGCTTCAATGAGCGATTATGAGCATGCTAGAAACAAAAGAAAAAATAGAAAATCTCAGCAAGGAAATAGAAGCTATAAAAAAGAACCAAATGCAAACTGAAAAATATATTAATAGAGAAAATATCTCTGGGTAATTATGCTGAATAAAAAAAAAGGCAATCCCCAAAAGTTATGTACAGTATGATTCCATTTATGGAAAAAAAATTAAAAGACAAAATCATAGATATTGGGAACAGTTTAGTGGTTGTCAGGACTTAGAGTTTTGGTTCTGGGGAGGGTTGAGAGAGGGAAGTGGATATGGTTATAAAACGGCAAAACAAGATTTTTGTGGTGATGGAACTATTCTGTATCTTGACTATGATGGTCGATACACAAACCTACACAAATGATAAATTGTATAGAACTAAGTATATACTTAAATGAGTACAAGTAATACTGGAGAAATTTGAATGAGATCAGTGTATCATATCAATGTCAATATCATTGTTGTGGTACTGTACTATAGTTACCATTGGGGGAAACCAAATGAAGGGTCCACAGGATCTCTCTGGATTATTTCTTACAACTCCATGTGACTCTATAATTATCTCAAATTAAGAGTCTAATGAAAAATAAGATAACTTATGTTTTAAATGCTTAATTAAAATAAAATTGATTCTCTGATTTGTGAAATAGAGAAAAATAGAATTTTATTGTAACTGTGGTCTTGCTTCATTTTATGTTACTGTTGGTGTTGGGATAAACTTTGAATACAGAAGCTTTGTTATTATAAGTACAATTTTGAAAGTTTCATGTTTGAGCAACTTTGAGGTACACAAACCTAAAGATTTATTGCGGAACTAAGTGTAGCTTCAGAGTTAGTATTATATTTAGAAGCCAAAACAGTATTGGTTTTTAACTCATGTATTAGGCTTATTAGATGAACTGCCATATATATCCATTTTTTAAAGTGCAATAAAAATCTAAATGGATTAAATTAGAAAAATTAATATGTCCTATTTGACTTTCCACTCAGCAGTGTTGGCCAGAAATCCAATATCAATTGCTTTGTGGGATCCTTTCAACTCCCTTCGATTATATCAGAATCTTGGGGCTTAGGCAGTCCAGGAGGGCCTGGTAATCAGGCTCTGGCAACAAAGATCTCATTGTTCCTCTTTCAGGCTAGTGTGTGCCCTCTCCATCTTGGCAACTCATCCCATCTCCATGATGAATTTAGATGAACGTTCAGTGTGTATCAGAATCACCTAGGAGCTTGTTAAATATGCTACAACCTTGGATTTGTTCCAAACCTCCTGGTTCCATGTTTTGTTTATTAATCCATTCTAGTGAAAAGAGAAAGAGAAAGGTATTTGGACATTAACTTAGTAGTATATTACCCTGCCGTGCACATAAAAATTTTATTTGAATAAAAGGGGGGGGATACTTCCCTGGCGGCACAGTGGTTAAGAATC
The DNA here is from genome assembly GCF_028023285.1 of Balaenoptera ricei. Classification (NCBI taxonomy): domain Eukaryota; kingdom Metazoa; phylum Chordata; class Mammalia; order Artiodactyla; family Balaenopteridae; genus Balaenoptera; species Balaenoptera ricei. The sequence goes on from NC_082660.1 coordinate 45,591,341, forward strand.
CGCCTACCAATGCAGGGGACACAGGTTCAAGCCCTGGTCCGGGGAGATCCCATATGCCACGGAGCAACTAAGCCCATGTGCCACAACTACTGAGACCTAGTTCAGATACTCATTATTTGAACACAACTACTGAAGCCCACGCGCTACAACTACCGAAGCCCACATGCCTAGACGCTGTGCTCCACAACAAGAGAAGCCACCACAATGAGAAGCCCATGCACTGCAATGAAGAGTAGACCCCGCTCGCCACAACTAGAGAAAGCCCCCGCACAGCAACGAAGACCCAAGGCAGCCAAATAAATAAATAATTTATAAAAAGAAAAAAAGGGGGTGATCCAATGCCAGAGAAAGCTTGAAAAACATCAGTCCTGATAATGCTAAATATCCGTTTGAATGTAGTGTACTCTTTCTAGTGGATGTTTGGTTGTCTGGCTTAGGGTTTAAGCCTAGCAACCAGGGTCCCTAGGACCCTGAAACGTAAAGATTAGCTGAAAATATTGTTGGAGGAAGTGCTTCACAACTGAGGAAGTGTAATTTTAGAGGTATCTTCAAAATATTTTAACAACTGGTTTAGCATGGGCAATAATCAATCAGAAGAGACATTAGTGCTAGAGCAGGGTTCTGGGAGCCCCTGTTGGGCTGGATCGTGGAGAGGTCTGACAGAATCTTAGGGAAGGGCCCAGAAGAGTGGTGGAAGGAGTTGGAGAGCCTCAGTACTAAATAGCTATTTACTGGCTAGTATGAAAATATTTCAATATTTTTTACAATCAGGATGACTGAAATACTGCATACTAGCTTCATATAAGACCTGGATATATTTATCATTTTCTTCCTCTCTGATGGGGCTGCTTGCATACTCTTTGCCATTTTGAACAGTCCAAAGAGGATTTCTGAAAAAAACATTTCCTATCCTGAGGTTACTGTAGAGTTTGTCTTTGTTTGGGTCAATTCAGCCTGGGATAACACTTGGCTAGGTGTTGAGGACACTGAGTATCAGCTATTAAGAAGCTTATACTCAGAGGTGGGGGAATATAAACAAACAATGATCATAGAGTGTTACAAGTGCTATGATAGAGGAAGGGATTCCTAGACCAGCCTGGGGTTGAGGGTTAAGTTTCAGACTAAGCTTCCTGAATGAGATTGTTTGAACTGAGTTCTGAAGCAGAAATAGAAATTACCCAGATGAAAAGAGTTAAGTAATAGAAGGCTGGGGAGAGAACATTTCAGGCAGAGAAAAAAGCGTGGTGTGAACAGGGAATTCTGAGCATAGGTCTGTATTGATAGAACATGAGATGAAGGACAGGAGACATTGTTGAGGCCTGGATCATGGAATGCTTGAATGGAATGCTAAGGAGCTTGGAATTTATCCTGTACTTACTGGGGTGCCATTGAAGAGTTTTCAGAAGGGTACTAACATAATCATATTTGACTTTAAGAAAAATCAGTCTTGTTAGTAAGGCTACTATATTGTACAGTGTGAATGATGTTACCTGGAGTTATGCAATGTGGCAGCCCTGCTTGGTAGCATTATGAAAGATGGGTTTGAAAGGGTAAGACTAGAAGCAGGACAACTTTTAAAGAGGAGAATTGCAATATTCTAGACAAAAGATAATGAGTATCTGAACTAGGGCAGCAGTAATGAAAAGGAAAAGATGATTCAAGGAAAAGGTAGAAAGTTAAGGTGGCAGGTCCTGGCAGGATTGGATGTAGAGAGGGAGTGACAAAGAGAAATGAAAGATGGTTCTCAGGTTTCTGCGTTGGGTGACTGGATGTTACCATCAACTGAAGATAGGATACCAGATAGAATATGAGAAAGGTTCAGATAGGAAAGACATGAGTGCAGATTTTGACAGAGAGGTAGAGTTGTACAGTGGGCAGTTGAATATATGTCAGAAGCTTAGGCAGGACCAGCTACATAATTTGCAAGTACCACTGCAAAATTAAAATGCAGAACCACTTGTTCAAAAATTATTAAGAATTTCAAAGGAGGGTGGGGGGGTGGTATGATGAATAGGGCGATTGGGATTGACATGTATACACTGATGTGTATAAAATTGATGACTCCCTCCAGAAAGCAGGCATACAGGGAACTTTCCTCAACATAATAAAGGCCTTATATGACAAACCCACAACCAACATCGTCCTCAATGGTGAAAAACTGAAACCATTTCCACTAAGATCAGGAACAAGACAAGGTTGCCCACTCTCACCACTATTATTCAACATAGTTTTGGAAGTTTTAGCCACAGCAATCAGAGAAGAAAAAGAAATAAAAGGAATCCAAATTGGAAAAGAAGTAAAGCTGTCACTGTTTGCAGATGACATGATACTATACATAGAAAATCCTAAAGATGCTACCAGAAAACTGCTAGAGTTAATCAATGAATTTGGTAAAGTAGCAGGATACAAAATTAATGCAAAGAAATCTCTTGCATTCCTATACACTAATGATGAAAAATCTGAAAGTGAAATTAAGAAAACACTCCCATTTACCATTGCAACAAAAAGAATAAAATATCTAGGAATAAACCTACCTAAGGAGACAAAAGACCTGTATGCAGAAAATTATAAGACACTGATGAAAGAAATTAAAGATGACACAAACAGATGGAGAGATATACCATGTTCTTGGATTGGAAGAATCAACATTGTGAAAATGACTGTACTACCCAAAGCATTCTACAGATTCAATGCAATCCCTATCAAACTACCACTGGCATTTTTTCACAGAACTAGAACAAAAAATTTCACAATTTGTATGGAAACAAAAAAGACCCCTAATAGCCAAAGCAATCTTGAGAAAGAAAAACGGAGCTGGAGGAATCAGGCTCCCTGACTTCAGACTATACTACAAAGCTACAGTAATCAAGACAGTATGGTACTGGCACAAAAACAGAAACATAGATCAATGGAACAGGATATAAAGCCCAGAGATAAACTCACGCACATATGGACACCTTATCTTTGACAGAGGTGGCAAGAATATACAATGGAGAAAAGACAGCCTCTTCAATAAGTGGTGCTGGGAAAATTGGACAGGTACATGTAAAAGTATGAAATTAGAACACTCCCTAACACCATACACAAAAATAAACTCAAAATGGATTAAAGACCTAAATGTAAGGCCAGACACTATCAAACTCTTAGAGGAAAACATAGGCAGAACAGTCTATGACATAAATCACAGCAAGATCCTTTTTGACCCACCTCCTAGAGAAATGGAAATAAAAACACAAATAAACAAATGGGACCTAATGAAACTTAAAAGCTTTTGCACAGCAAAGGAAGCCATAAACAAGACGAAAAGACAACCCTCAGAATGGGAGAAAATATTTGCAAATGAAGCAACTGACAAAGGCTTAATCTCCAAAATTTACAAGCAGCTCATGCAGCTCAATATCTAAAAAACAAACCACCCAATCCAAAAATGGGCAGAAGACCTAAATAGACATTTCTCCAAAGAAGATATACAGATTGCCAACAAACACATGAAAGAATGCTCAACATCATTAATCATTAGAGAAATGCAAATCAAAACTACCATGAGATATCATCTCACACCGGTCAGAATGGCCATCATCAAAAAATCTAGAAACAATAAATGTTGGAGAGGGTGTGGAGAAAAGGGAACCCTCTTGCACTGTTGGAGAGAATGTAAATTGATACAGTCACTATGGAGAACAGTATGGAGGTTCATTAAAAAACTAAAAATAGAACTACCATACGACCCAGCAATCCCACTACTGGGCATGTACCCTGAGAAAACCATAATTCCAAAAGAGTCATGTACCACAATGTTCATTGCAGCTCTATTTACAATAGCCAGGACATGGAAGCAACCTAAGCGTCCATCAACAGATGAATGGGTAAAGAAGATGTGGCACATATATACAATGGAATATTACTCAGCCATAAAAAGATATGAAATTGAGTTATTTGTAGTGAGGTGGATGGACCTAGAGCCTGTCATACAGAGTGAAGTAAGTCAGAAAGAGAAAAACAAATACCATATGCTAACACATATATATGGAATATAAGAAAAAAAATGGTCATGATGAACCTAGGGGCAAGATGGGAATAAAGACACAGACCTACTAGAGAATGGACTTGAGGATATGGGGAGGGGGAAGGGTAAGCTGTGACAAAGTGAGAGAGTGGCATGGATATATATACACTACCAAACGTAAAATAGATAGCTAGTGGGAAGCAGTCACACAGCACAGGGAGATCAGCTCGGTGCTTTGTGACCACCTAGAGGGGTGGGACAGGGAGAGTGCGAGGGAAGGAGACGCAAGAGGGAAGAGATATGGGAACATATGTATATGTATAACTGATTCACTTTGTTATAAAGCAGAAACTAACACACCATTATAAAGCAATTACACTCCAATAAAGATGTGAAAAATTTTTTTTTAATTTTTAAAAAATGAACCTGATACAAACTTGAAAATTTCAGCTGGGTTAAAATCCTGAGTTGTCTTTTTCCTACATAGTAAATAATCTATAGGAGGATTGAACATTAATTGATGATCTCTAAAAGAAAGTACTAAAATTTCCTTTCAAGAATATCATAAATATAAACTTTCCAAAATATAACTGTCTTTGCTTCCCTCAACCCATGCCGTCTACCATCCTTGATATGATTGCAATGTTTAACTTACTTTTACATGTCTCTGTCTGATCATTATAATGATATTTTTCTACCTGTCACTCCACCACCACCCCCACCATGATGTGAGAATTGGTGTGAGTTATTTGGGGAAAGTGGGTAAATTTCCATAGAATAGTGGACACATGATACAAGTTTTTTCACCTTGAAATATTAAGCCATGAAATAAAAACAATTGACTGTGAATTCCAGTTTTCTACTTCCTGTGTACATATGTATATGGCCTTTATGTTTTATAGTGACTTGTATTATTTGGTGTAAAAATGTTGTTTTGATTGTTATTAAACTAATGTAGCATTTATGTTCTTTTTAGAATGTAACACATCTGATACCAATTTTATTGGTGACAACTATAACCACATCATAAAAATTTTATGCCTCTTTTGCTGCATATTTATTTTGCTTCCATTTACTCACTCTTATTGTGTATTTATTAAGATAATGGAGGAAAAAGAGGACATATGGCTGTTGGCAATCTCAGCAACTCCATGTTACTTATATTGTTCAATAAACCTAATAATCTTCATGGACTAAAAAAAAAATTGATGACAAATAAGAATCTTCTATATAAAAAAATAAATAAAATGAAATTCAAAAATTAAAAAAAAAAGAATTTCAAAGCAGTGACAATAGAGCATTAAACCAAGTGCAGGATCCTTCTAAGCATGTGGCCCTATGACCTTCCACAGGATGCATGAGGCCAGTCCTGAACTTAGCAGAGAAGTCAGGGTGTTTGGTATGGATTTGGGGATCATTGCCTTATAGATGGTCTTTTAAATCCTGAGAGTGGGCAAGATTAGCTAAAGAGAACTTTTAGAGTGAGAAGAGCAGATAAATTCCAGGGAACACCAACAGTTAAATAATAGAGAGAGGAAAGAAAACCTTCAGTGGCAACTGTGTACACAAGAGAGGTAGAAGTTAAGAGAACAGATTTTGGATTCAGACTGCCTAGGTTCAGATTCTACCCCTGCCACTTTATCTTGATGACCTTAGGTACCTCCATTTCTTTACTTGTAAAAAGATATGACAGCAATAGTATCTATTTTATAAGGTTGTATGAGGATTAAACAAGTTAATATATGTAAATGCCTAGAAAGTTGCTGAGGACATAGAAATATATATGACTGTTAGCTATAAAATATATTTCTTCTTAGTAATAGTAACAGAAGCAGAAGGAAATCCAAGAAAGAGCAGTGTCCTGGAAGCCAAAGGGGGAGAGGATTTCAAGGAATGTGGTTACTAATATCAAATACAATAGAAAGGGCCAAAAAAGATGACACCTGAAACTTAGCCAATGATGATTAAGAAGGAGGTCATTGTTGAACTTAAAGAGGGAGGGGGCGGTGAGACAAAGTGTGGAAACCAGATTTCAATTGATTGAAGAATGAAATGGAGAGAGAGTGTGTGTAAATTAACCTTTTAAAGTTTGTGAAGAGAGAAAGGAAGGTGGAAGGGGAAAAAGAAGAAGGAAAGAAAAATGTGGGGACATACTAGATTGTTTTAGCATATTTATAGGATGAAGCAGTGGAATGAGAGGTCAAAGATGTTGGAGAAAGAGGATAATTTGGTGGCAAAAGGGCTCAGAGGAGACAGAAGAGATGCCTTATCTTTGAGGCTAGAGTGGAAAAGGCAACAGTGAGTGTACACACAGATGCATTTACCAGCAAGGGGGGTGGCAAGCTGAGAAAGTTTGTCAGATAGCCTCCATTTTTTGTTTTTAAGGATTTTTTAAAATAGTGAAATGTAAGTAGCATACATAAATCGTGAGTATATAGCTCAATTAATTATGACAAAGTGAATACCATGTATAACCATCACTTGGGATAAGAAAAAAAACAAAGTCAGCACCCAAGAAGGGCCTCCTACCTGTGTTCCTTCCTATCACACACCCCTCCACCCTGCTAAAAGTTAAATATGGTGTGATTTTTTAGCATTTCTTTATACCTTTACCACCTAGGTGTGCATCCCTAAACACTGTGGTTAAATTTTTTCTGTCTTGAAATTTATGACTGGATTATATTTCTGAGATTTATCCATGTTGTTTCATGTACCATAATATCTTTATTTTCACAGAGGTATGGCAGTTTATTATATAAATCAGAAAAATTTGTCCTTCCACATTAAAGGGAGTTTAGATTTTGTCTAGTTTTTGGCTGTTATGAATAAAGCTTCATGCCATTTTTGTATATGTTCACACATTTCTGTTCTGTTAATTACCAGGATATACCTATTGGGTCATAGTGTAAGTATAGCTTCCATTTCAATTGATAATGCCAAACTGTTTTATGAAGTGCTTGTACCAATGTACATTCCCACCAATAGTGTATAAAAGTTACTATTGATTCATATCTTCTTCTATAATTTGTCATACTTTAAAATTTTATATATACAAATGGGTGTATTTTATGATTATTGATCATTTGGATTTCCTTCTTTGTGAAGTGACGTTTCAAGTCTTTTCCTCACTTTTCTATTGGGCTGTCTGTCTCATCGATGTGTTGGAAATTTTTTAAAATATATATTCTGGATACAAGTCCTTATGGATTACATGTTTTACAAATATTTTCTCCCTACTCCAAGGTTATGAGGATATTCTCATATATAATTTTCAAAAAGTTTTATAGTTTTGCCACTTGCTTTTTATGTCTATAATCTACCTGGTGTTGGTATGAAATAGGGTTCCACTTAATTTTGTCTACCATATGGATACCCCATTGTCTCAACACCATTTATCAAAAAAAAAAAAATCTTCCTTCATCCACTCCTTTCTAATACCATTTTGTCATAAAACAAGTATCCATATATGTGAGAGTGCTTTGGTGTGTTCTAGTGTGTCTCGGTTTACTTGTCTATACTTGTGCCAGTACCACACTACCTTAATGACAATAGCTCTATAAGTCTTGGTATGTGGTAAAGTAAGTTATCCTCCTTTATTTTTCTACGTTAAGTGTGCCTTGGATATTTTTGGCCCTTTGCATTACCACATATATTATAGAATCAAGGTTTCATTATCTAAACACACAACCACCAAAAATCCTATTGGGGGGAGAGACCTTCAAGATGGCTGAGGAGTAAGACATGGAGATCACCTTCCTCCCCACAACTACATCAGAAATACATCTACACGTGGAACAACTCCTACAGAACATCTCCTGAACGCAAGCAGAAGACCTCAGACTTCCCAAAAGATGCCCTCAGGCGACCTACATGCAGAGGTGGGGCCAAATCCAAAGCTGAACCCCAGGAGCTGTGCGCACAAAGAAGAGAAAGGGAAATTTCTCCCAGCAGCCTCAGGAGCAGCGGATTAAATCTCCACAATCAACTTGATGTACCCTGCATCTGTGGAATACCTGAATAGACAGCAAATCATCCCAAAATTGAGGCAGTGGACTTTGGGAGCAACTGTAGACTTGGGGTTTGCTTTCTGCATCTAATTTGTTTCTGGCTTTACGTGTATCTTAGTTTAGTATTTAGAGTTTATTATCATTGGTAGATTTGCTTATTGATTTGGTTGCTCTCTTCCTTTACATATATATATATTTTTTCCTTTTTCTCTTTTTGTGAGTGTGTATGTGTATGCTTCTTTGTGTGATTTTGTCTGTATAGCTTGGCTTTCATCATTTGTCCTAGGGTTCTATCTGTCTTTTTTTTTTTTCTTTTTTAGTATAGTTTCTAGCATTTGTTATCATTGGTGGATTTGTTTTTTGGTTTGGTTGCTCTATTCTTTCTTTCTTTCTTTTTTTATTACTTTTAAATTTTTATTTATTGTTAATATTTTTTTAATTTTTTATTTTAATAAATTTACTTTATTTTATTTTTTATTTCTTTCTTCTTTTTTTCTCCCTTTTCTTCTGAGCCATGTGACTGACAGGATCTTGGTGCTCCAGCCGGGTGTCAGGCCTGTGCCTCTGAGGTGGGAGAGCTGAGTTCAGGACATTGGTCCACCAGAGACCTCCCAGTTCCACATAATATCAAATGGCAAAAGCTCTCCCAGAGATCTCCATCTCAATGCTAAGACCCAGCTCCACTCAATGACCAGCAAGTTACAGTGCTGGACACCCTATGCCAAACAACTAGCAAGACAGGAACACAACCCCACTGATTAGCACAGAGGATGCCTAAAATCATAATAAGGTCACAGACACCCCAAAACACACCACCAGACGTGGTCCTGCCCACCAGAAAGACAAAGTCCAGGCTCATCCACCAGAACACAGACACCAGTACCCTCCACCAGGAAGCCAACACAACCCACTGAACCAACCTTAGCCACTGGGGGCAGGCACCAAAAACAACAGGAACTATGAACCTGCAGCCTGCAAAAAGGAGACCCCAAACACAGTAAGTTAAGCAAAATGAGAAGACAGAGAAATATGCAGCAGATGAAGGAGCAAGGTAAAAACGCACAAGAACAAACAAATGAAGAGGAAATAGGCAGTCTACCTGAAAAAGAATTCAGAGTAATGATAGTAAAGATGATCAAAAATCTTGTAAATAGAATGGAGAAAATACAAAAAAACGTTTAACAAGGACCTAGAAGAAATAAAGAGCAAACAAACAGAGATGAACAACACAATAAATGAAATTTAAAAATCTCTACAAGGGATTAATAGCAGAATAACTGAGGCAGAAAAACAGATAAGTGACCTGGAAGATAAAATAGTGGAAATAACTAATGCAGAGCAGAATAAAGAAAAAAGAATGAAAAGAATTGAGGACAGTCTCAGAGACCTCTGGGACAACATTAAACACACCAACATTCGAATTATAGGGCTCCCAGAAGAGGAAGAGAAAAAGAAAGGGAATGAGAAAATATTTGAAGAGATTATAGTTGAAAACTTCCCTAATATGGGAAAGGAAATAGTCAATCAAGTCCAGGAAGCACAGAGAGTCCCATACAGGATAAATCCAAGGAGAAACACGCCAAGACACATATTAATCAAACTATCAAAATTAATCAAAATTAATCAAACTATCAAAAATTAAATACAAAGAAAAAATATTAAAAGCAGCAAGGGAAAAGCAACAAACAACATACAAAGGAATCCCCGTATGGTTAACAACTGATCTTTCAGCAGAAACTCTGCAAGCCTGAAGGGAGTGGCAGGACATATTTAAAGTGATGAAAGGGAAAAACGTACAACCAAGATTACTCTACCCAGCAAGGATCTCATTCAGATTTGACGGAGAAATTAAAACCTTTACAGACAAGCAAAAGCTAAGAGAATTCAGCACCACCAAACCAGCTTTACAACAAATGCTAAAGGAACTTCTCTAGACAGGAAACACAAGAGAAGGAAAAGACCTACAATAACAAACTCAAAACAATTAAGAAAATGGTAATAGGAACATACATATTGATAACTACCTTAAATGTAAATGGATTAAATGCTCCAACCAAAAGACGTAGACTGGCTGAATGGATACAAAAACAAGACCCATACATATGTTGTCTACAAGAGACCCACTTCAGACCTAGGGACACATATAGACTGAAAGTGTGGCGATGGAAAAAGATATTCCATCCAAATGGAAATCAAAAGAAAGCTAGAGTAGCAATTCTCATATCAGACAAAATAGACTTTAAAATAAAGACTATTCCAAGAGACAAAGAAGGACACTACATAATGATCAAGGGATCAATCCAGGAAGAAGACATAACAATTGTAAATATTTATGCACCCAACATAGGAGCACCTCAATACATAAGGCAAATGCTAACAGCCAAAAAAGGGGAAATTGACAGTAACACAATCATAGTAGGGGACTTTAACACCCCACTTTCACCAATGGACAGATCATCCAAACTGAAAACAAATAAGGCAACACAAGCTTTAAATGACACATTAAACAAGATGGACTTAATTGATATTTATAGGACATTCTGTCCAAAAACAACAGAATACACTTTCTTCTCAAGTCCTCATGGAACATTCTCCAGAATAGATCATATCTTGGGTCACAAATCAAGCCTTGGTAAATTTAAGAAAATTGAAATCATATGAAGTATCTTTTCCGACCACAACGCTATGAGACTAGATATCAATTACAGGAAAAAATCTGTAAAAAGTACAAACACATGGAGGCTAAACAATACACTACTAAATAACCAAGAGATCACTGAAGAAATCAGAGGAAATAAAAAAATACCTAGAAACAAATGACAATGAAAACACAACGACCCAAAACCTATGGGATGCAGCAAAATCAGTCCTAAGAGGGAAGTTTATAGCAATACAATCCTACCTCAAGAAACAAGAAACATCTCAAATAAACAACCTAATCTTACACCTAAAGCAATTAGAGAAGGAAGAACAAAAAAACCCCCAAGTTAGCAGAAGGAAAGAAATCATAAAGATCAGATCAGAAATAAATGAAAAAGAAATGAAGGAAATGATAGCAAAGATCAATAGAACTAAAAGCTGGTTCTTTGAGAAGATAAACACAATTGGTAAACCATTAGCCAGACTGATCGAGAAAAAAAGGGAGAAGACTCAACTCGATAGCATTAGAAATGAAAAAGGAGAAGTAACAGCTCAATCCTTTTAATTGCTGAATAGTGTTCTACAGCATGGATGTACTGCAGTTTGTTTATCCATTTACCTTGAAGGACAGCTTGGCTGCTAACAGTTTTTTGAAATTATGAATAAAGCTGCTATAAACATTTGCATGCAGGATTTTGTGTGGACATAAATTCTCAAATCATTTGGGTAAATATTTAGGAACAGGATTGCTGGACTGTATGATGAGACTAAGTTTAGCATTGCAAGAAACTGCCAAATTGTCATCCAAAGTGGCTGTATCATTTTACATTCCCACCAGCAATTAATGAGAGCACCTGTTGCTCTTCATCCTCACTAGCAATTGATATTGTCAGGGATTTTATCCATTCTAATAGGTGTGTAGTGATGTCTCGTTTTAATTTGCAGTTCCCTGATAACATATCATTTTGAGTGTATTTTCATATGTTTATTAGCCATCTGTATATCTTCTTTGGTGAGGTATTTGCTCTTTTGTCCATTTTTAAATTGGGTCATTTGTTTTCTTACTGAGTTTTAAGTGTTCCTAATATATTTTGGATCCAAGTCTTTTATCAGATATCAGTTTTGCAAATATTTTCTGTGGTTTGTCTTTTTATTCCCTTAACAGAGTTCTTTACAGAGCAGAAGGTTTTAATTTTGATGAGTTCCAACTTATCAATTTTTTCTTTAATATCATGTGCTTTTCGTGAGATATATAAGAACTCTTGGTCTAATCAAAGGTCACAAAAATTTTCTTTTATATTTTTTTAAGTCTTATAATTTTACATTTAAAATTTAGGCTTATGATCCATTTGAGTTCATATTTATATAAAGTGTGAGGTACAGATCAAGGTTCATTTTTTAATATGTGGATATCCAAATGTTCCAGCACCATTTGTTGAAAAGACTATCTTTTTCCATTAACTTGCCTTCACATCTTTGTAAAACACCAGTTGACTCTATTTGTATTAGACTATTTCTGGTTCTCTGTTTTGTTCCATTGATCTATGTATCTGCCAATACAATAATTACCTTGATTTTTATGGCTATATAGTTAGCCTTAACATTGGATAGACTGATTCCTCCAAATATCACACTGGTTTCATTACCATAGTTTAATAGTTAAGCCTTGAAATGAGATACTGTGAGTTCTTCAACTTTGTTCTTTTTCAGAATTGTTTCAGCTATTCTCATTTCCTTACCTTTCAATATGAATTTAAGAATCAGCTTGTTAATATCTAGAAAAAAATCCTGTTGGGATTTTAATTGAGTTTGCATTGAATCTATAGATCAGTATTTGGGAGAATTGACCTCTTAACAGTATTGAATTTTCCAATCCATTAATATGGTTTCCAATCCATTAATATAAATATTAATATATTAATATTTATTAATATAATAAATATATACATTTATTTAGTTTTTATTTGATATTTTTCTCAAATGTGTTATAGCTTTCAGTGTACATATCCTGAACATATTTTGTTAGTTTTTTTTTTAACCTAAGAATTTAATTTTTCTGGTGCAATTGTAAATTATACTGGTTTTTTAAAAATAAACTTTGACTTCTGATTGTTCACTTCTAATAATATAGAAATACAATTAGAGACCTTGTTAAACTCATTTATTAGTTCTAGTAGCTTTTTTGTAAATTCCATGGAATTTTCTCATGTTATCTGTGAATAGAGATAGTTTTATTTCTTCCTTCATATTCTGTATACCTTTTATTTTTTTTTCTTGCATTATTATGCCAGTTAGGACTTCCAATATGGTGTTAAATAGGAGTGGTGAAAATAAGGATGCTTGTCTTTTCCATGGTCTTAGGGGAAAAGTATTCAATCTTTTATATTAATTATGATTATATCAGTAGATGCATGTTATTAGGTTAAAGAAGTTCTTTCTAGTTTTAGTTAGCCATGAGTTTAAAACAGTTTTATTGAGGTATAATTTACATACCACAAAATTCAACTATTGTAAGTATACATTTCAATAATTTTAGTAAATTTATAGAGTTATGCGGCCATCACCAAATCCAGTTTTAGAACATTTACCACCACTCCCCAACCTCAATTTCTTGAATCTCTTTGTAGTCAAGCCCTGCTCCCATTCACAATCCCAGGCAAAACTGCTTTCTTCTCTAATAATGTGCATTTTTCAGGATATTTTATATAAGGAGAGCAGTGCTTGTACTTCCTGAATTTTGCCACTTGTGGTGGTGGGAGTCCCCACTCCCAATGCTGTCAGGCCTATCAGTGTCTCTAGGTGGGCAAAGGGAGTCTTCAACTACAGAATACAAATAATGCTTTCCAGGCTGGGCCACTTGTTGTAGTGGTATTACCCCTGCTGGTGCCACTGGGGCCACTGGGTATCTCTAGGTGAGAGAAGAAACTCTCTGGCTCACAGAAATAAAGATTATTTCCCCTGGCCACCTTTTATTTTTGGAGCTCCCAGTTGATCACCCTTACCACTGCCACTGGACCTGACTGGAATTGTCAGCATAACTCCCATTTAATCTGGAGAAAGCATGAACCTGCCTGAGTCACCTTCATCCAATATGTTAGGGTCAGGAGATGCCAGGCTTAGGTGGCCTTCTGTTAGTGAGTGAAGAGTTGTAAGATACCCATCTGCTGTATCTTTCCTCCAGCACTGGGGTCTTTAGCCAGTCTACTTTCCTTTCTCCACCATCCAGAGTCCTCCCATGGTTGCCTCTTATGTCATGTTACAGTTGTACTTAACAGAGAGAAATGGGGAGAGATGAGTCTTTGCCATCTTGTCCAATCAAAGTCCCTAGATAATTTACATTTAATTTAACTATCCATATGTTAGGGCTTAAGTCCTTCACTGTTTATGTGTGTGCTTGGTGGTGGTGGTGGGGTTCATGTTCTCTTTGTTCTCTCTGCTCTTCATTTCTGTTTTCTTTTTCCTGCTTTCCTATGGGTTACTTCAAGATTATTCCATTTTGAATTAGCTAGTATTTTTTAGTGCATCTCTTCATATAGATTTTTAAGTAGTTGCTGTAGATATTATATAATACTGTGCATATTACATATTACATAACTTATCAAAGTCTACAGGTTGTGTAGACATTTTATTAGTTACATTGAGGTATTTCCCTTTAGATTTAATACACCTTCTCCCATTCATACTATAATTTTATCAACTATTTCCTCTATATACATTGAGAATCATATCAGACAATATTATAATTTTTATTCCAACCATCAAACATAATTTAGAAAAGTCAAGAGGAGAAGGGAAGTTTATTACATTTACCCATAATTTTATCCTTCCATTGTTCTTCCTTCCTTTCTGATGTTCTAAGATTCCCTTTTTTATATTTCTTCTATGTTTCAAGAACTTCCTTTAGGCACAGCACAGGCCTACTGATGAAAATTCTCTTAGTTTTCCTTCGCCTGAGAATGTTTTGATTTCTGCTTCATTCCTGAAGCATATGTTCACTGGATTTAGAGATTTGGCCTGATTTTCCATTCTTGTCATTTCACTGTCTTCATTTACCTTTGACGTAGGATTCAAAGTCCTTGCAGGGCCAAAGTCTAGCACAACTAGAGGTATAATTTTCACTGTGTTCTAGGACTGCCATTCACATATGAGAGAGTACCTCTGGGGTTGCGTAAGGTGCAGTTTCTCAGCCATTGCTGAAAAGAAGAGGGATTGGAGGGGTTTGATGAGTGTGGTGCCAATTTGAATAGGCACTGAACAAATGGGAGAGGAAGCTAACAAATAAAGAGTTAGCCGAGTGGTGCCGAAGGCCCAGCTGAGAAAAGAAGCCATTTGTTTGTGGTGGCTTCAATCTGCATAGCTGTGGTTTTTTGGTTTTTTTTGGTTTTTGTTTTTAGCAGTCTGGAATAGAGGGTAGTTGGAGGCAGCAGTAAGAGGATAAGTTTAATGAAAGCTTTTGTTGTTTTGCTCTTGTATTTCTTCTAACTGTCATGGTACCTACATTATCTACCCTCACTATAGAAATCAATAGTAACATCCCAAACCACAGTTAACAGTATTTGTGGATATGTCAGAGTATATCAGGCAGCAAAAAAAAATCCCTGTTTGGTTGAGTGGAAGGTTGAAAACAGGTGGGGATTACCTAATTGGGCATTCACTCTTCCATCCCTTTCAAATCCCAAAGGCTGGTAGATTACAACCTGGGGACATTGGCTCCTCAACAGTGCTGCTTATTTCAAAGAGTATCAAGATGAAGCCTTGATCATAGCAGCAAATGGGAATGATCAACAGGTTCTGTGGTACCTGGGGCTCTCTTTTCCCCACTCCTTAAACACATTGTGGCTGACACATACTAGGAGAGATAAGGTAAAACCTGTATATGTATATGTATATGTATATGTATATGTATATGTATATGTATATGTATATGTAAGTACACATACACATACACACACTTTTTAATGGCATTTAAGAATATCAAAGACTTCTCAAATCTTCCAGATAGAAAAGTAAAATTCTCTACAAAGGAAATAATTAAATTGATATCACTTATTAGTAAAATTAAATACAACAATCAAGTAATATTTTTAAGGGACTGGATCTATCATGTTTAAAATACTTTTAACCTATAATTTTATATTCAGTCATTTTTTATTTAAATGTAGTAGAGTAATAAAAATATTTGGGGGCATACAATGTCTCAGAAGGCTTGCCACACAAAGATCCTTGTTGAAGACAATTTTGGAGGAGGTCTTCAAATGAGAGGAGATAAAAAGAGATACTGCAAGAGATATGGGAAGTAAGGGTGATTTAATATCATGGTATAGTTTATTGCTGATGTGAAAAATTAAAAATACTGATTAGAAAGAAGAAAAATCATATCCCTAGTAGCCCAGAACTAAAGTTTTAAACATTATCAAAATGACGGGGAAGGTGTGATGGGATGCAAAGGACATAAGAACATTTTCAAATACTTGTATTGTTAAGAGGAAAATATATTGATAAATTAATAGGGGTAAATAAACATAGATGTTAAGGGAAACCACAATAAGAACAAAAATAGAATGTATAACTTTTAAACCAGGAAAAGAAAATTCCATCTATCCTATAGAAAGCAGGAAAGAAGAAAAAGATAAATGAGTCAAAAAAGATTTCCAATGTGGATTTCCTATACAGATCCACTGTGTAGTCATGGGTGACAGTGGCTGAAGTGAAATGGAATTGAGGCATTCAACACAACTGAGAATCTAAGGTGCTGGGTGTCATGTCTGCATGGATTCCATTGCCAGAGATGAGAAATTTTATCTTCCTTTGAGACTTCTGTTGTTGGGATTTCCCATTCTCTACCCTCTTTGTCAAACCATATAAGTTATGGGGAATAAGAAAATAGATTTCACCAGAGAGGACTATTTGGAAAGTATAATCTTCAGGGGAGTACCAAGTCTCAGTTAAGGAGGGCAACAAAGTACATTTTCACGAGCTGAGCTTGCTTTACTGTGCAACGGAGTTCCAGGTAGAACTATGGAAAAGTTTTAAAAGAGGGAAATCAATAATGGGAAGAAAAGTGGATAAGGAATTCATGATTAGAGTACGAATGTAGGAGGAGGGTAGGTGATGGTGTGGGGAGGTGCTTGCCTTTGAGTAGTGTCTGTGTATTAAAGGATGAAAAGCATAGATGAAATTGGTTGTCCACAGACTCTCCAACATTCATGCACATTGTTTTGTACCCAGAATGAGCTGAATTATTAGGTGGAAAATAACCTGATACTAGCACCAATGACACCACCACCACTACTACCTCATCCTTAACTTGCTATGTTAAAAGTGAAGATAAAGCCCCCTCCAGCCCTATTCTTCATTCCATCTCTCTGTTCCTTCTCTCATCTCCCACTTCTCTCTCACATCCCTATATCACATTCATTTTGGACAGTTAGGTGACTAGACCAGATACACTTACTGTAACCATTGGTCAACCCATAGGACTTTAGACAGAGGTTGCCACCTTGTGGTTGGAGACCAATATAACCAAGATGGGATGGGTAAAACAAATGTGACTTGAATTTGGGGTCTCACGCTTGAGTGTGCATCAGAATCACCTGGAAGCCTTGTTAAAACAGAGTGCTGGGCCCCACCCCCATAGATTCTGATTCAGTAGGTCTGGGTTGAGACTAGAAAACTTGCATTTCTAACATGTTCCCAGGTGAGGCTACTGTTGCTGCTTCAAGGACCACAGTTTGAAAACCACTGCTTTAGGCAAACCTCATTCAGGATAGAGAGACCTCCATTTAGCCATCCAAGATTGGTAGAATTGGAGTTTGAACCTAGGTCTGTTCAAACTACATGAAATTTTTGCTACACTAGTATTAGGAAGTGCAGATGATACTGCTTGGGCAGCAGTCTCGTTTGTATTCTTTATATCTGGAAAGGGTAACTACCTAAAAAAGGAAAGAATAGTATCCATTCTTTCTGCATGGATTAGATGTACCATGTTATAATTAACAATTTCCCTACTATTGGACATTTAGGTTGCTTCCAAATTTTCACAATTATTAAAAATCTTAACTGAACTTCCTTGTTCATAAACCCCTCTCTTGCTATTTACTGATCACCTCTGATGGAATCATTTTAATGTACTTTTATGATGCTAACAGTCTCCCTTCCCATGAGGGGTGAGGATAGGTAGGAGTAAGGGGGATATGGGGGAGAACCATATTCCACCAAAAGTACTGCTATAAGCAAAACTGGACACTGGCTCCTGTTCCTCTGGAGATTAGAGTTCAGCATAATACTCAAACATTAATCAACTAGTCATACAAATAAATGTAAAGTTGTGGCAGAAAAAAATGTTATGAAGGAGAGGTCAACAGTATGGTAGGCAGTGTGATAGTGCTTGGAAATGTTATTCCCATATTATAATAATAAACTTAAAAAAATTGACTACTAACAAATAATAAATTTACGATTAATATTTTGATATAATTTCAAATTTACTCTTGTATACAAGAATTTCAATATATAATGAGGATTTGGGTGTTTGGCCTTAGCTTTGGCTGAATATTGTTTTTGATACCTGGCCAAGCAGCATTTGTCCAAACTCTGAATTAGGTGAACCACTACCACCTAACTAGCACCACCATGCGTCTGTGTGGTGAACAGGTTTTGAGGTAGACCCTTAAGATCCCCATCACCTGGTATTCACACTTCTGTGTAATCCCCTTCGCTTGAATGTGGGCAGAACAGGTGGCTTGCTTTTAACCAGCAGACTATGGCAAAGGTGACAGGATGTCAATCCTGTGAATACATTACATTACATAAGACTGTCTTGCTAGCGAACTTATTTTATTTATTTTTATTTTTTTAACTGAAGTATAATTGACTTATTGTATTAGTTTCAGGTATACAACATAATATTTTGATATTTTTATACATTACAACATTATCACCACGATAGGTCTAGTTATCATCTGTCAGTATGCAAAGTTATTACAATATTATTGACTATATTCCCTACACTGTACATTACATCCCCTTGACATTTATTTTATAACTGGAAGTTTGTACTTCTTAATATCTCTCACCTAGTTCACTCATCCCTCCACTTCCCTCACCTCTGGCAGCCACCAGTTTGTTTTCTGTATCTCTATTTCTGTTTTGTTATGTTTGTTTATTTGTTTTATTTTTACATTTCTCATATAAGTGAAATCATATGGTATTTGTCTTCCTTTGTCTGACTCATTTCACTTAGTAAAATACACTCTAGGTCCATCAGTGTTGTGGCAAATGGCAAGATTTCATTCTTTTTTGTGGCTAGGTAACATTCCATTTGATCTATTGATGGGCATTTAGTTTGTTTCCATACATTGGCTATTGTAACTAATGCTGCACTGAACATCGGAGTACACATAACTTTTTGAATAAGTGGGCTTTGTTTTCTTTGGGTAAATACTCAGAACTGGCATTGCTGGATTGTATGATGGATATATTCTTTAATTTGATTTTTTTAATTTTTGATTTATTTTTTTAACATCTTTATTGGAGTATAATTGCTTTACAATGGTGTATTAGTTTCTGCTGTATAACAAAGAGAATCATCTATACCTATACATATGTCCCCATATCTCTTCCCTCTTGCATCACCCTCCCACCCTCGCTATCCCACCCCTCTAGGTGGTCAGAAAGAACCGAGCTGATCTCCCTGTGCTATGTGGCTGCTTCCCACTAGCTATCTATTTTACATTTGGTAGTGTATATATGTCCATGCCACTCTCTCACTTCGTCCCAGCTTACCCTTCCCCCTCCCCGTGTCCTCAAGTCCATTCTCTATGTCTGCGTCTTTATTCCTGTCCTGCCCCTAGGTTCTTCAGAACCATTTTTTTTCTTTTTTAGATTCCATATATATGTGTTAGTATACGATATTTGTTTTCCTCTTTCTGACTTACTTCACTCTGTATGACAGACTCTAGGTCCATCCACCTCATTACAAATAACTCAGTTTCGTTTCTTTTTATGGCTGAGTAATATTTCATTTTATATATGTGCCACATCCTCTTTATCCATTCATCTGTTGATGGACACTTAGGTTGCTTCCATGTCCTGGCTATTGTAAATAGAGCTGCAATGAACACTGTGGTACATGACTCCTTTTGAATTATGGTTTTCTCAGGGTATATGACCAGTAGTGGGATTGCTGGATCGTATGGTAGTTCTATTTTTAGTTTCTTAAGGAACCTCCATACTGTTCTCCATAGTGGCTGTATCAATATACATTCCCACCAATAGTGTAAGAGGATTCGATATCCTCCACACCCTCTCCAGCATTTATTGTTTGTAGATTTTTTGATGATGGTCATTCTGACTGGTGTGAGGTGATACCTCTTTGTACTTTTGATTCTCATTTCTCTAATGATTAGTGATGTTGAGCATCCTTTCATTTGTTTGTTGGCAATCTGTATATCTTCTTTGGAGAAATGTCTGTTTAGGTCTTCTGCCCATTTTTGGATTGGGTTGTTTGTTTTTTTCATATTGAGCTGCATGAGCTGCCTGTATGTTTTGGAGATTAATCCTTGTCAGTTCCTTCTTTTGCAAATATTTCCTCCCATTCTGAGGGTTGTCATGTCCTCTTCTTTATGGTTTCCTTTGCTGTGCAAAAGCTTTTAAGTTTCATTAGGTCCCACTTGCTTATTTTTGTTTTTATTTCCACTTCTCTAGGAGGTGGGCCAAAAAAGACCTTGCTGTGATATATGTCATAGAGTGTTCTGCCTACGTTTTCCTCTAAGAGTTTTATAGTGTATGGCCTTACATTTAGGTCTTTAATCCATTTTGAGTTTATTTTTGTGTATGGTGTTAGGGAGTGTTCTAATTTCACTCTTTTACATGTAGCTGTCCAGTTTTCCCAACACCACTTATTGAAGAGGCTGTCTTTTCCCCATTGTATATTCTTGCCTAGTTTATCAAAGATAAGGTGACCATATGTGTGTGGGTTTATCTCTGGGTTTTCCATCCTGTTCCATTGATCTATATTTCTGTTTCTGTGCCAGTACCATACTGTCTTGATTACTGTAGCTTTGTAGTATAGTCTGAACTCATGGAGCCTGATTCCTCCAGATCCGTTTTTCTTTCTCAAGATTGCTTTGGCTATTTGGAGTCTTTTGTGTTTCCATACAAATTGTGAATTTTTTTGTTCTAGTTCTGTGAAAAATGCCATTGGTAGTTTGATAGGGATTGCATAGAATCTGTAGGTTGCTTTGGGTAGTAGAGTCATTTTCACAGTGTTGATTCTTCCAATCCAAGAACATGGTATATCTCTCCATCTGTTTGTATCATATTTAGTTTCTTTCATCAGTGTCTTATAGTTTAATGCATACAGGTCTTTTGTCTCCCTTGGTAGGTTTATTCCTCGTTATATTATTCTGTTGGTTGCAGTGCTAAATGGGAGTGTTTCCTTACTTTCTCTTTCAGATTTTTCATCATTAGTGTAGAGGAATGCAAGAGATTTTTGTGCATTAATTTTGTATCCTGCTACTTTACCAAATTCACTGATTAGCTCTAGTATTTTTCTGGTAGCGTCTTTAGGATTCTCTGTGTATACTATCATGTCATCCGCAAACAGTGACAGTTTTACTTCTTCTTTTCTGATTTGGATTCCTTTTATTTCTTTTTCTTCTCTGATTGCTGTGGCTAAAACTTCCAAAACTATGTTGAATAATAGTGGTGAGTGTGGACAACCTTGTCTTGTTCCTGATCTTAGAGGAAATGGTTTCAGTTTTTCACTATTGAAAACGATGTTGGCTGTGGCTTTGTCATATATGGCCTTTATTATGTTGAGGTAAGTTTCCTCTATGCCTACTTCCTGGAGAGTTTTTATCATAAATGGGTGTTGAATTTTGTCAAAAGCTTTCTCTGCATCTATTGAGATGATCGTATGGTTTTTCTCCTTCAGCTTGTTAATATGCTGTATCACATTGATTGATTTGCATGTATTGAAGAATCCTTGCATTCGTGGGATAAACCTGACTTGATCATGGTGTATGATGCTTTTAATGTGCTGTTGGATTCTGTTTGCTAGTATTTTGTTGAGGAATTTTGCATCTATGTTCATGAGTGATATTGGCCTGTAGTTTTCTTTTTTTGTGACATCTTTGTCTGGTTTTGGTATCAGGGTTATGGTGGCCTCGTACAATGAGTTTGGGAGTGTTCCTGCCTCTGTTATATTATGGAAGAGTTTGAGGAGGATAGGTGTTAGCTCTTCTCTAAATGTTTCATAGAATTCGCCTGTGAAGCCATCTGTTCCTGGGCTTTTGTTTGTTGAAAAATTTTTAATCACAGTTTCAATTTCAGTGCTTATGATTGGTCTGTTTATATTTTCTATTTCTTCCTGTTTCAGTCTCGGAAGGTTGTGCTTTTCTAAGAATTTGTCCATTTCTTCCAGGTTGTCCATTGTATTGGCCTAGCGTTGCTTGTAGTAATCTCTCATGATCCTTTGTATTTCTGCAGTGTCAGTTGTTACTTCTCCTTCTTCATTTCTATTGATTTGCGTCTTCTCCCTCTTTTTCTTGATGAGTCTGGCTAATGGTTTACAAATTTTGTTTATCTTCTCAAAGAACCAGCTTTTAGTTTTATTGATCTTTGCTATCGTTTCCTTCATTTCTTTTTTGTTTATTTCTGATCTGATCTTTGTGATTTCTTTCCTTCTGCTAACTTTGGGTTCTTTTTGTTCTTCTGTCTCTAATTGCTTTAGGTGTAAGGTTAGGTTGTTTATGTGAGATGTTTCTTGTTTCTTGAGGTAGGATTGTATTGCTATAAGCTTCCCTCTTAGGACTGCTTTTGCTGCATCCCATAGGTTTTGGGTCGTTGTGTTTTGATTGTCATTTGTTTCTAGGTTTTTTTTATTTCCTCTTTGATTTCTTCCGTGATCTCTTGGTTATTTAGTAGTGTATTGTTTAGCTTCCATGTGTTTGTATGTTTTACAGATTTTTTTCCTGTAATTGATATCTAGTCTGATAGTGTTGTGGTCGGAAAAGATACTTCATATGATTTCGATTTTCTTAAATTTACCAAGGCTTGATTTGTGACCCAAGATATGATCTATCCTGGAGAATGTTCCATGAGCACTTGAGAAGAAAGTGTATTTTGTTGTTTTTGGATGGAATGTCTTATAAATATCAGTTAAATCCATCTTCTTTAATGTGTCATTTAAAGCTTGTGTTGCCTTATTTATTTTCAGTTTGGATGATCTGTCCATTGGTGAAAGTGGGGTGTTAAAGTCCCCTACTATTATTTTGTTACTGTTGATTTTGCCTTTTATAGCTGTTAGCATTTGCCTTATGTATTGAGGTGCTCCTATGTTGGGTGCATATATATTTATAATTGTTTTATCTTCTTCTTGGTTTGATCCCTTGATGATTATGTAGTGTCCTTCCTTATCTCTTGTAACATTCTTTATTTTAAAGTCTATTTTGTCTGATATGAGTATTGCTACTCCAGCTTTCTTTTGATTTCCATTTGGATGGAATATCTTTTTCCATCCCCTCACTTTCAGTCTGTATGTGTCCCTAGGTCTGAAGTGGGTCTCTTATAGACAACATATATATGGGTCTTGTTTTTGTATCCATTCAGCCAGCCTATGTCTTTTGGTTGGAGCATTGAATCCATTTACATTTAAGGTAGTTATCGATATGTATGTTCCTATTACCATTTTCTTAATTGTTTTGGGTTTGTTATTGTAGGTCTTTTCCTTCTCTTGTGTTTCCTGCCTAAAGAAGTTCCTTTAGCATTTGTTGTAAAGCTGGTTTGGTGATGCTGAATTGTCTTAGTTTTTTCTTGTCTGTAAAGGTTTTAATTTCTCCGTTGAATCTGAATGAGATCCTTGTTGGGTAGAGTAATGTTGGTTGTAGGTTTTTTCCTTTCATCACTGTAAATATGTCTTGCCACTCTCTTCTGACTTGCAGAGTTTCTGCTGAAAGATCCGTTGTTAACCTTATGGGGATTCCCTTGTGTGTTATTTGTTGCTTTTCCCTTGCTGATTTTAATATTTTTTTCTTTGTATTTAATATTTGATAGTTTGATTAATATGTGTCTTGGCATATTTTCCTTGGATTTATCCTGTGTGGAACTCTGCATTTCCTGGACTTGATTATTTCCTTTCCCATATTAGGGAAGTTTTCAACTATAATCTCTTCAAATATTTTCTCAGTCCCTTTCTTTTTCTCTTCTTCTTCTGGAACCCCTATAATTTTAATGTTTGTGCGTTTAATGTTGTTCCAGAGGTCTCTGAGACTGTCCTCAATTCTTTTCATTCTTTTTTCTTTATTCTGCTCTGTGGTAGTTATTTCTACTATTTTATTTTCCAGGTCACTTCTCCGTTCTTCTGCCTCAGTTGTTCTGCTATTGATACCTTCTAGAGAATTTTTAATTTCATTTATTGTGTTGTTCATCATTGTTTGTTTGCTCTTTAGTTCTTCTAGGTCCTTGTTAAACGTTTCTTGTATTTTCTGCATTCTATTTCTAAGATTTTTGATCATCTTTACTATCATTACTCTGAATTCTTTTTCAGGTAGACTGCCTATTTCCTCTTCATTTGTTTGGTCTGGTGGGTTTTTACCTTGCTCCTTCATGTGCTGTATATTTCTCTGTCTTCTCATTTTGCTTAACTTACTGTGTCTGGGGTCTCCTTTTTGCAGGCTGCAGGTTCATAGTTCCTGTTGTTTTTGGTGCCTGCCCCCAGTGGCTAAGGTTGGTTCAGTGGGTTTTGTAGGCTTCCTGCTGGAGGGGACTGGTGCCTGTGTTTTGGTGAATGAGGCTGGTTCTTGTCTTTCTTGTGGGCAGTACCGTGTCCAGTGGTGTGTTTTGGGGTATCTGTGAACTTATTATGATTTTAGGCAGCCTTCATGCTAATGGGTGTGTTTGTGTTCCTGCCTTGCTAGTTGTTTGGCATGGAGTGTCCAGCACTCTAGCTTGCTGGTTGTTGAGTGGAGCTGGTCTTAGCGTTGAGATGGAGATATCTGGGAGAGCTTTCACCATTTGATATTTCGTGGGGCCAGGAGATCTCTGGTGGACCAATGTCCTGAACTTGGCTCTCCCCACATCAGAGGTTCAGGCCTGACACCCAGCCGGAGCACCAAGCCCCTTTCAGCCACATGGCTTTTGGGAAGTCTGATGTCTTCTGCCAGCACTCAGTAGGTGTTCTGTATGAGCTGTTCCACATGTATTTGTATTTTTGATGTATTTATGGGGAGGAAGGTGATCTCCACGTCTTACTCCTCCGCCATCTGGGGTCAAATGAAAGAGGCCCTAAACCATCAGAAGCTATTTCCAGTGTCTAGCTGGGAGATCTGAGTGGCCTGGGCATGGGCACCAGCTCGTCTCTATTTGTTAATTATTGACGAACCTCCATACTGTCTTCCATAGTGGCTGCACCAATTTACATTCCTAGCAAGAGTACATGAGAGTACCCTTTTCTCCACATCTTCATCAATACTTGTTATTTATTGTCTCTTTGATCATAGCCATTTTGACAGGTGTGAGGTGATATCGCATTATAATTTTGATTTGCATTTCCATGATGTTTGGTGATATTGCATATTTTCATGTGTCTTTTAGTCATCTGTATGTCCTCTTTGGAAAAAGATCTATTCAAGTCCTCTGCCAACATTTTAATTGGGTTGTTTGTTTTTTTGATGTTGAGTTATATGAGTTCTTTGTATGTTTTGGATATTAACCCCTTATCAAATATCTTCTCCCATTCAGTAGGCTGCCTTTTCATTTTGTTGATAGTTTCCTTTGTTTTGCAAACCTTTTTAGTTTGTTGTAGTACCATTTGTTCATTTTTGGTTTTGTCCCTTGCCTGAGGAGAGAAATCCAGAAATATATTGCTAAGACTGATGTCAAAGTGCATACTGCCTATCTTTTCTTCTAGGAGTTTTATGGTTTCAGGTCCTACATTTAAGTCTTGAATTCATTTAGTTTACTTTTATATGTGGTGTGAGAAAAAGTCCAGTTTGATTCTTTTGCATGTAGCTGTCCAGTTTTCCAAACACCATTTATTGAAGAGGTTGTCTTTTCCCCATTGTATATTCCTGCCTCATTTGTCGTGGATTAATTGACCATATACATGTGGGTTAATTTCTGGGCTCTCTGTTCCATTGATCTATATGTCTGTTTTTATGCCAGTACCATACTATTTTGATTACTATGGCTTTGTAGTAAAGTCTGAAGTCAAGGAGCATTATTCCTCCAGGTCCATTCTTCTTTCTCAAGATTGTTTTGGCTGTTTGGGGTCTTCTGTGTTTCCATACAAATTTTAGAATTATTTATTCTAGTTTTGTGAAAAATGCCATTGTTATTTTCCTAGGGATTGCATTGAATCTGTAGACTGCCTTGGGGAGTATGGTCATTTTAGCAATATTGATTCTTCCAACCTATGAGCACAGTATATCTTTTCATTTATGTCATCTTCAATTTCTTTCATCACTGTCTTATATTTTTCTGAGTACAGGTCTTTTGCCTCATTGGTTAGATTTATTCCTGGGTATTTTATTCTTTTTTATGCAATTATAAATGGTATTGTTTTCTTCATTTTTCTTTCTGATAGTTTGTCGTTATTCTTGAGAAACACAACAGATTTCTGCATGTTAATTTTGTGTCCTGCAACTTTACTAAATTCATTTATTAGTCTAATAGTTTTTTGGGTAGTGTTTGGGGTTTCCTACATATAGCATCGTTGTCATCTGCAAACTGTGACAGTATTACTTTTTCCTTTCCAATTTGGTATTCCTTTTATTTATTTTTCTTTTTTTCTTCCTTCCTTCCTTCCTTCCTTCCTTCCTTCCTTCCTTCCTTCCTTCCTTTCTTTCTTTCGCTAGGATTTCCTATACTATGTTGAAAAAAGTGGTGAGAGTGGGAATCCTTGAAATGTCCCGATCTTAGAGGAAATGCTTTCAGCTTTTCACCATTGAGTCAGAAGTTGGCTGTAGGTTTATTGTGTTGAGGTATGTTCCCTCTATACCTGCTTTGTGGAGAGTTTTTTTTTTTTTATCATAAATGGATGTTGAATTATGTCAGTAGCTTTTTCTGCATCTATTGAGATTATCATATTATTTTTGTGCTTAATTTTGTTGATGTGATATATCACATTGATTGATTTGTGGATATTGAGCCATCCTTACATCCCTGGATAAATCTCACTTAATCGTGGTGTATGATCTTTTTAATGTATTGTTGAATTCAGATTGCTAATATTTTGTTGAAAAATTTTACATCTATGTTCATCAATGATATTGGTTGGTAATTTTCTTTTGTGTGGTGTCTTTATCTGGTTTTGGTATCAGGGTAATGCTGTCCTCATAGAATGAGTTTGAAAGAGTTCCTTCCTCTTTAATTTTTTGGAATAATTTGAAAAGGATAGGTGTTAACTCTTTTTTAAATGTTTGGTAGAATTCACCTGTGAAGCCATCTGGTCTTGGCCTTTTGTTTGTTGGGAGATTTTTTTAAATTACTGATTCAATTAATTACTTGTAATCTATCTGTTCATATTCTCCATATCTTACCAATTCAGTCTTAGGAAATTGTACATTTTGAGGAATTTTTCTATTTCTTCTAGGTTGTCCATTTTATTGATGTATAATTTTTAGTAGGAATCTCTTGTGATCCTTTGTATTTCTGTGGTGTCAGTTGTAACTTCTCTTTCCTTTCTGATTTTATTTATTTAGGACCTTTCTCTTTTTTTCTTGATGAATCTGACTAAAGATTTATCAATTTCTTTCTTTCAAAAGAACCAGCTCTTAGTTTCGTTGATCTTTTCTATTTTTTTTTTTAGTTTCTTTTTTATTTAGTTTTGCTCTGATCTTTGTCATTTCTTTCCTTCTTCTAACTTTGGGGGTTTTGTACTTCTTTTTCTAGTTCCTTTGGGTGTAAGGTTAGATTGTTTATTTGAGATTTCTCTTGTTTCCTGAGGTAGGCTTGTCGTGCTATAAGCTTCCCTCTTAGAACTGCTTTTGTTGCATCCCATAGATTTTTGGATCATTGTGTTTCCATTTTCATTTTTCTCCAGATACTTTTTGATTTCCTATTTGATTTCTTTAGTGACACATTGGTTGTTTAGCAGCATACTGTTTAGCCTCCATGTGTTTGTGTTTTTGCAGTTTTTTTCTTATAGTTGATTTCTAGTCTCATACCATTGTGGTCAGAAAAGATGCTTGATATGATTTCGGTCTTTTTAAATTTACTGAGACTTGTTTTGTGGCCTAGCATATGATCTATCCTGGAGAATGTTTCATGTGCACTTGAAAAGAATGTGTATTCTGCTGCTTTGGGATGGAATGTCCTACATATATCTATTAAGTCCATCTGGTCTATGTGTTATTTAAGGCCCATGTTTCCATATGGATTTCCTGTCTGGATGGTCTGTCTATTGATGTAAGTGAGGTGTTAAAGTCCCCTACTATTATTGTGTTACTGTCAATTTCTCCCACTATATCTGTTAATATTTGATCTATTTAGGTGTTCCTATTTTGGGTGCATATATATTTACAAATGTTATATCTTCTTGTTGGATTAGTCTCTCTGTAATGTCCTTCTCTGTCTCTTGTGACAGTCTTTGTTGTAAAATCTATTTTATCTGATATAAAGATTGATACCCCACCTTCCCTTTTGTTTCCATTTTCATGAAATACCTTTTTTCCATCCCTTCACTTTCAGTGTGTGTGTCTTTAGATGTGAAGTGAGTGTCTTGTAGGTAGCATATATATGGGTCTTGTTTTGTATCCATCTGGCCACTTTTGATTGGAGCATTGAGTCCATTCACACTTAAAGTAAATCCTGATAGGAACGTACTTATTGTCATTTTCTTAATTGTTTCTTGTTGTTTTTATAGTACTTTTTTGTTCTTTTCTTCTCTTCCCTTGTGATTTGATGACTATTAGTTTTATGTTTGAATTCCCTTCTCTATTTTTTGTATCTCTTACAGAGTTTTGGTTTGTGGTTACCATGAGGTTCATGTATAACAACATATATACAATCACATATATATATGATTATTTTAGGTTGATGATATTTTAAGTTCAACTGCATTCTATAACCCTGCATTTTAATCCCCCATAACACATTTAATGTTTTGACATCATGTTATTTTTTTATCACTTTAACTACTTATGGTAGATATGAATGATTTTACTATTTTTGTCTCTTAACTTTCTTACTAGCTTTATAAGTAGATAATTTACTACCTTTACTGTATGTTTGCCTTTACCAGTGAGATTTTTCCTTTCATAATTTTCATATTTCTAGTTGTGGGGGTCTTTTCTTTTCTGCTTAGAGAAGTCCCTTCAACATTTCTTGTAAAGCTAATTCAATGGCTCTCAACTCTTTTAGCTTTAGCTTGTTGGTAAAACTGTTGATCTTTCCTTCAAATCTGAGTGATAGCCTTGCCAGGTAGAGTATTCTCTGTTGTAGGTTTTTTCCTTTCATCACTTTAAATATATCATACCACTCCCTTCTGGGCTGCAAATTTTCTGCTGAAAGTCAGCTGATAGTCTTACAGGAGTTCTCTTGAATATAACTCATTGCTTTTCTCTTGCTGCTATTAAGATTCTCTCTTTGCTTTTAATTTTTGCCACTTTTTTAGACATCTTTATTGGAGCATAATTGCTTTACAATGTTGTGCTAGTTTCTGCTGTATAAAAAAGTGAATCAGCTATATGTATACATATATCCCCATATCCCCTCCCTCTTGCATCTCCCTCCCTCCCACCCTCCCTATCCCACCCCTCTAGGTGGTCACAAAGCACCGAGCTGATCTCCCTGTGCTAGGCGGCTGCTTCCCACTAGCTATCTATTTTACATTTGGTAGTGTATATATGTCATTGCCACTCTCTCACTTCATCCCAACTTACCATTCGCCCTCCCCGTGTCCTCAAGTCCATTCTTTACATCTGCATCTTTATTCCTGTCCTGCCCCTAGGTTCTTCAGAACCATTTTTTTTTTAGATTCCATATATATGTGTTAGCATATGGTATTTGTTTTTCTCTTTCTGACTCACTTCACTCTGTGTGACAGACTCTAGGTCCATCCACCTCAATACAAATAACCCAGTTTCGTTTCTTTTTATGTCTGAGTAATATTCCATTGTATATATGTGCCACATCTTCTTTATCCATTCATCTGTCGATGGACACTTAGGTTGCTTCCATGTCCTGGCTATTGTAAATAGAGCTGCAATGAACATTTTGGTACATGACTCTTTTTGACCTATGGTTTTCTCAGGGTATATGCCCAGTAGTGGGATTGCTGGGTCGTATGGTAGTTCTATTTGTAGTTTTTTAAGGAACCTCCATACTGTTCTCCATAGTGACTGTATCAATTTACATTCCCACCAACAGTGCAAGAGTGTTCCCTTTCCTCCACACCCTCTCCAGCATTTATTGTTTCTAGATTTTTTGATGATGGCCATTCTGACCGGTGTGAGATGATATCTCATTGTAGTTTTGATTTGCATTTCTCTAATGATTAATGATGTTGAGCATTCTTTCATGTGTCTGTAGGCCATCTGTATATCTTCTTTGGAGAAATGTCTATTTAGGTCTTCTGCCCATTTTTGGATTGGGTTGTTCGTTTTTTTGTTATTGAGCTGCATGAGCTGCTTGTAAATCTTGGAGATTAATCCTTTGTCAGTTGCTTCATTTGCAAATATTTTCTCCCATTCTGAGGGTTGTCTTTTGGTCTTGTTTATGGTTTCCTTTGCTGTGCAAAAGCTTTTAAGTTTCATTAGGTCCCATTTGTTTATTTGTGTTCTTATTTCCATTTCTCTGGGAGCTGGGTCAAAAAGAATCTTGCTGTGCCACTTTTAAAATAAAGTGTCTTGGTGTGGACCTCTTTGGCTTCATCTTGTTTGGGACTCTCTGTGCATCCTGGACCTGGATGCCTGTTTCCTTTTCCAGGATAGGGAAATTTTTAGCTCTTGTTTTTTCAAATAAGTTCTCTGTCTCTTTCTCTCTCTTTTCTCATGCTGGGACCCTTATAATGCAAATGTTAGCATGCTTGGTGTTTTCCCAGAGGTCTCTTAAACTATCCTTTTTTCTAAAAAATTTTATTTATTTATTCATGGCTGTGTTGGGTCTTCGTTTCTGTGCAAGGGCTTTCTCTAGTTGCGGCAAGTGGGGGCCCCTCTTCATCGCAGTGTGCAGGCCTCTCACTATCACGGCTTCTCTTGTTGCGGAGCACAAGCTCCAGACATGCAGGCTCAGTAATTGTGGCTCACGGGCCTAGTTGCTCCACGGCATGTGGGATCTTCCCAGACCAGGGCTCGAACCCGTGTCTCCTGCATTGGCAGGCAGACTCTCAACCACTGCGCCACCAGGGAAGCCCCCTTATTTTTTAAAATTGGTTTTTCTGTTCAGCTTGGGAGATTTCCACTACTCTTTCTTCTAGCTCACTGATATGTTCATCTGTACCACCTATCTACTGCTGATTACTTCTAGTGTATTTTTAATTTCAGTTGTATTCTTCAGCTCTGTTTGTTTTTTCTTCATATTTTCCAACTTTTTGTTAAACTTATTGTGTTCACCCAATCTTTCCCCAAGTTCACTAAGCCTCTTTATGATTATAACCTTGTACTCTTTATTGGGTAGATTGCTTATTTCATTTTGT
This sequence comes from Balaenoptera ricei, assembly GCF_028023285.1. Lineage (NCBI taxonomy): Eukaryota > Metazoa > Chordata > Mammalia > Artiodactyla > Balaenopteridae > Balaenoptera > Balaenoptera ricei. The sequence goes on from NC_082660.1 coordinate 45,622,632, forward strand.
TTAGTGTTTTTTTTTTTTTGAGGTTTGGTTTTACTCCTTAGTTTGGAACATATTCCTTTGTCTCCTCATTTTGCCTAATTCTCTGTTTATTTCTATGTATTAGGTAGGTTAGTTGCATTTCCTGATCTTGGAGAAATGGCCTTATGTAGGAGACATCCTATGGGGCTAAGCTGTGCATTCCCCTCTGGTCACCAGAGCTATGTGGTCTAGGGGTTTCCCCCTATGTTGGTTGGGTGGGAAGCTCTGTTGTGGTGGGCCTGACTACTGTATGTGCACTGGTAGGCAGGACTGAACCCTGGCCTGGTTGGCTGCCAGGCCCTGCCTTAAATGGGGCTGCCAACCTACTAGTGGGCAGGGTTGGGTCCCAGCATGGCTTGCTCTGTGGCCCAGAGGGTTCTGGTGCTGGTACTGGATTGCTGGTGGGCAGGGCTGGGGACACAGTGTGACTGGCTGTGGGGTCTGGGTTTCCCAGGGTTTGTGCCAACCTGCTGGTGGGTGAATAAGTCCCTGGTGCTCTTAGGTTAGAGAGAGGACTCCAAAATGATGCTTGCCAGCACCAGTGTCGTCGTGGTAGAATGAATTCCCAAAAGTTGGTACTGCCAGCATCTATGATTTCAGAGGGAGTCCCAGTTGCCACCTGCCTCTCCAGGAGGCTCTCCAAGATCAACAAATGCTTCTGACCTTGGTTACTTTCAAATTACTTCCTCTGTGCTGGAACTTGGAGCACATGAGAATTTTCATGTGCCTTTTAATAGAGTCTGTTTCCTATAGCTCTCCAGCTCTCCTATATGCAAGCCCCACTGGCCTTCAAAGCCAGAAGTTTTGGGGGCTTGTCTTCCCAGTGCAAGACCCCCAAGGCCAGGGAGCCTAATATGGGGCTCAGACTCCTCACTCCTTGGGGAGAACCTTTGCAATTGCCATTATCCTCCCATTTGTGGGTTGTCTACCTGGGGGTGTGGGTCTTGATTATACTGTGTCTCTTTCCCTCCTACCATTCTCATTGTGATTCTTTCTTTATATGTTTAGTTGTGGAAAATATTTTCTGCTAGTCTTCAGTTATTATAGATAGTTGCTTTGTAAATAGTTGTAATTTTGGTGTGTCCTTAGAAGGAGGTGAGTTCAGGATCTTCCTACCCTGCCATCTTGGCCATACCACTAGCTGACTTTTATAGAGTCTCTCTCTCTCTCTCTCTCTCTCTCTCTCTCTCTCTCTCTCTCACCCCCCCTCCCCCCATTGCTGGCTTGGAAGAAGCAACCTGCCGTGATTCCTAAAGCCACAAGGAAAAGAATTCTGCCAACAACTGGACTAAGCTTGGAAGTGGCCCCTTCTCTAGTTGAGCCTCTAGATTAGAGCCCAGCCTTGGCTTAGATTTTAATTTCAGCCTTACAGAGAACCCAGCTAAACTTTGCCTGGATTCTTGACACATAGAAACTGTGAGATAATAAATGTATGTTGTTTTAGGTCATTAAGTTGTGGTAGCATAGTAAACTAATATACCTTCCTCACAGCACTTCAGCCCCTTAACATGTACTCAGCCTTATCATTCTTTTATATGCCACCCCTCTACTTGGAATTTCCCTCCAGTTTCTTCACTATACTTTTGCCTGGCTAACTCCTTTGGGTTTTAGTTTAATTGTCATTCCTTTGGAAAGAATTCTTTAACCTGCATTTTTGAGATTTTCCTTCCTTGAAAAATTTGAGATGGAAAAGCTGACATACTGGTTTTAAGCCATTCTCATAAGATGTGAACAATTTCCAAATAAGATATTTTTTTCTTGAAAGAATAATGAAATTAATCACTAAAAATTAAGTATATACTTAAAGGTTATTTTGTTTAGTATTATGAATGCTAATACCTCAAACAAGTCTACAGTTTAGAATTATAATATATTTGGATCTCTGTTACTTAAAATTTTTTAAGACTTTATAGTTTGAAATTGGTATATTATTCTTCCTAAGGTTATCTACTGAGTATTTTAAAATTTGTATTAACCACCAATATTCTCTATTTAACTATTTGAAAGTTCTTAAGTTTTATAGAGGTAAAACTAACAGTTGTTACAAACAGCATTAGTTTTTGTTATATTTTACTTTTGCCATAATAGATATATATTTATTCTTCAACTCATTGATAGAAAGAAGTAAGACATATAGAATATATGACAATACTTTCTCTTCAAATTTCATCTAAAATGCTTATCTATGTTTAAAAGTGAATGTTAATTGTGAAAATGACTAGACTACCCAAAGCAATCTACAGATTCAATGCAATCCCTATCAAACTACCAATGGCATTTTTCACAGAACTGGAACAAAAAATTTATTTTATTTTTTAAACATCTTTATTGGAGTATAATTGCTTTACAGAAACGGAACTGGAGGAATCAGGCTCCCTGACTTCAGACTATACTACAAACTACAGTAATCAAGACACTATGGTACTGGCACACAAAGAGAACTATAGATCAGTGGAATAGGATAGACAGCCCAGAGGTAAACCCATGCACATATGGTCACCCATCTTTGATAAAGAAGGCGAAAATATACAATGGAGAAAGGACAGCCTCTTCAATAAGTGGTGCTGGGAAAACTGGACAGCTACATGTAAAAGAATGAAATTAGGACACTTCCTAACACCATACACAAAAATAAACTCAAAATGGATTAAAGAACTAAATGTAAGGCCAGACACTATCAAACTCTTAGAGGAAAACATAGGCAGAACACTCTTGACATAAATCACAGCAAGATCCTTTTTGACCCACCTCCTAGAGAAATGGAAATAAAAACAAAAATAAGCAAATGGGACCTAATGAAACTTAAAAGCTTTTGCACAACAAAGGAAACCATAAACAAGACGAAAAGACAACCCTCAGAATGGGAGAAAATATTTGCAGATGAAGCAACTGACAAAGGATTAATCTCCAAAATGTACAAGCAGCTCATGAAGCTCAATATCAAAAAACAAACAACCCAATCCAAAAATGGGCAGAAGGCCTAAACAGACATTTCTCCAAAGAAGATATACTGATTGCCAACAAACACATGAAAGGATGCTCAACATCACTAACCATTAGAGAAATGCAAATCAAAACTACAATGAGGTATCACCTCACACCAGTCAGAATGACCATCATCAAAAAGTCTACAAACAATAAATGCTGGAGAGGGTGTGGAGAAAAGGGAACCCTCTTGCACTGTTGGTGGGAATGTAAATTGATACAGCCACTATGGAGAACAGTATGGAGGTTCCTTAAAAAACTAAAAATAGAACTACTACATGACCCAGTAATCCCACTACTGGGCTTATACCCTGGGAAAACCATAATTCAAAAAGAGTCATGTACCACAATGTTCACTGCAGCACTATTTACAATAGCCAGGACATGGAAGCAACCTAAGTGTCCACTGACAGATGAATGGATAAAGAAGATGTGGCACATACATACAATGGAATATTACTCATCCATAGAAAGAAATGAAATTGAGTTATTTGTAGTGAGTTGGATAGACCTAGAGTCTGTCCTACAGAGTGAAGTAAGTCAGAAAGAGAAAAACAAATACCGTATGCTAACACATATATATGGAATCTAAAAAAAAAATGGTTCTGAAGAACCTAGGGGCAGGACAGGAATAAAGACGCAGATATAGAGAATGGAATTGAGGACACGGGGAGGGAGACGGTTAAGCTGAGCTGAAGTGAGAGAGTGGCATCGACATATATACACTACCAAATGTCAGATAGATAGCTGGTGGGAAGCAGCCGCATAGCACAGGGAGATCAGCTCATGCTTTGTGACCACCTAGAGGGGTGGGATGGGGAGAGTGGGAGTGCGACAGAAGAGGGAGGGGATATAGGGATATATGTATACATATAGCTGATTCACTTTGTTATACAGCAGCAACTAACACAACAATGTAAAGCAATTATACTCCAATAACTATGTTTAAAAAAGTGAATATTAAGATGTTAACAATAAGTCTTACTGACTTCCCTTGTTTATATTACTATCATTATTATGCTAATGAATATGACAGGTTATCACATGATTATTGATTACACACAAGCTTAAGAATGCCAGAAATTAAGTTTTTGGTAGATTGTATTATATACTCAACATTATTTATTCCTTCCTCACCCTGTAGGCCGAGTATACCTTACTGCCCCATCGTTTTGGGAATTGGCCAGCCATGTGACTTACTTCAGTCAATAGAATGTAAGTAAATGTGGTGTACAGACTCTAGAATTGTCTCCGTGATCCTTACCTGGTGTTCGTGCCCTTTTGCAATCCCTACCCCTTGAGTTTGGGTGGGACTTGTAATATGCCTCTAACTGATGGAATATGGCAAAGGTGATGAAATGTCACTTCCATGATTATATTACATGATATAAGATCTAGTCTTGCGAGCAGATTTACTTTAGAGACTCTTCTTGCTAGCTTCATGAAGTCATCAGCCCTGTTGTCACATTGCAAGGAACTGTGGAGAGGCCTCTAGGAACTGCAAACAGCATCTAGAACTGTGGGCAGCCTCTAGGAGCTGAGGGCAACCTTTAGGAGATGAGGGTAGCCTTCAGCTTACAGCCAGCAAGTAGCTGGTGAACCTTTAAGCAGTGGATCCAGTTAAGCAATGTCCAGACTCCTGACCCACGGGAAATGTGAGACAATAAATGTGTTGTTGTAAGCCGCTAACTTTTTTGTAATTTATCATTTAGCAATAGCTAACTAATATAGTGGATATGGTATACCTCACATCAGAAAAGAAGGTTTAAATACCCTTTCATGGTTTGGCTCTGTCTCCCTCAAGCTTTAGCTTTCCAACAAGAGAAGAGTGGGCCAAAGGGAGTGGCAATACCTTTAGCTTGGGTCACTGAATGAAAAGATTCATGAGGCCCAACCAAACAGCAAAGCTGTACCTAACCATTAGCCCTCATGTAAGAATCACAGGGAATGTTTGTTGTAAGCCATCTAAATTTAGGAATTGTTTGTTGCCACAACATAAACTAATTAATTAAAAGTTGAAGAATATATTGGCTATTCAGTCTGCAAATATCAAAGCCAAAGCTAAGGAGTGATGTCATCAAGATGGTGAAGTAGAATACCAAGCCTCTGTCTTCCCACAAAGATCAACAATTACATAGCTATCCACAAACAGAAACAGCTCTGGGAGACCACAAGAGTCCACTGAAGAAACTTCAGCAACACAGTGGAATAAAAAACCTAAGAATAACCACACAAAAAGAGAAGGAACAACAGCTTCATTTTGCCTGCATCATCCCATCCCCCAAGTGACATTACTCAGTGCCAAGAAGTAACTCTCCAGCTAGAAAGAGTTACATTGCTAGGAAAGGGAGAATGGGGTGAGTGACCAGCTTCCCCAGCCTTTCAAGGCACCACATGGAGGACCCATTTCAGTTTTTTCTCACCCAGAGACTGGCAAAGCTGAGACATATAGAGGTGGCAAGGAACAAAAAAGAGAGCAGGACTACCAGTATTAGCTATGCAGCAGGAGAGTCCATGGTTCCCAGTGGCCTGCTCTATAGAGGACCCAGCAGCCTTTGCCGCTAAAGAAACCAATGGCCAGCACAGCCTGTGTGGATCTCCTGCAGATTTCACCATTTTTTGCTCCACAGGTATTCGCATTCACAGATGCCAGCTACCCAAGACCCTCCCAGCTCCCTCTACCCTCTCCTGCTGGAGCCTGAAATCTGTACCAGCAGCCAGCCCAGGCCTCTGTAGCCATGTGAATGCAAGACAGTAGTCTAGATGCCTGTGGCTGACCCTAACTGCTATATGAGTGCTTGGGGATAGTCCCTCGAGCTGTTCACTAGCACACCAGCGCCCTGCCTCTCATCACTGCTACGTCTGTTCCCCTGGCAAGATCCTGTAGTCAAGGTCCTCACAGCTGCTTATGGGTCTAGATTTGGCCTTATATCCAGTCACTGGCCTTATATCCAGGTGAGCCACCAATGGGCTCACCAGCAGCTAGCCTCCCCCATCCCCTAGCTATGCACCTGCATGCCCCTGGCCTGACCCTCATCACCCACATCCACTGTTGGGCACAAACCCATGTGGAGATACTGCAGCCACTATAGTGCATGCCAACAAACAAGGCCCCTGAAACTGCTGTGGACCTGGCTCTGGTCCTGTCTCCTGTCTTTAGCCTGAACCACTGGTCCCACCTGCTACTAGCCCCTCCAGCTTTGCACCTGCATAACTCTAGCTGATTTCCTTCCCTGGCCTCAACTGCTTTATGTACACTCATGGGAAGACCCTACAGCAACAGGAGCGCATGCCAATACCCAGGTCCTCCACAGCTGCCAGTGTGAACCAACAGTTGGCCCAGTCCCTTACTGTTGGCCCTGGCCCCTACCATTGTGTGTATGTCTGCAAGCAGCCCCTCCCACTATACAGGCACCTGCAGCTGGCCCCCATAGCCAAGCATGTGCATGCCACCAGCTCCAGCTACCACCACTGCCTGCCCTGGTCTCTAGCTGCTAGACCTGGAGGTACAGCTGAGGACCCCCACAACCCCTGTAGCCACTGCAACCCCCCACAGTGCTCACCACGCATTTATTGATGCTGTGGATCCCAGCAGCCTGAGCTGACAAGAAATCATGACCCCACTCAGACCTGGAGCCACCACATGCCCCTGAATTTGTGCCCTTCACCACCAGATCCAGGGTCACATCATGCTCCATCATGCTCCAATTGCAAGTGAAAGCCTTTCCTTACCAAAGTCAGTCCATAAAGTCTGGAAGGGGTGACTGCATCTTCAAATGTGCAGGAACCTATGCAAGACTACAGGGATCACAAAGAATCAGGGAAATATGACACCACCAAAGGAACATAGTAAACTTCTAGTAACTGACCTTAAAGAAATGGAGTTATGTGAATTGCCTGACAAAGAATTCAAAGTAATTTTTCTAAAGATGCTGAGAGAGCTATAAGAGAACACAGATAAACAATTTAACAAAATCAGGAAAAAATACAAAAACAAAATAAAGTCCAACAAAGAGATAGAAAACATAAAGGAGAACCAAACAAAAATTGTGGAGCTGAGGATACAGTGACTGAAATGAAGAACTCAATAGAGAGCTTCATCATCAGATTGGACCAAAGAGATCAATGAGCTCAAAGACAGATCATTTGAGATTATTGAGTCAGAGGAACAAAAAGAAAAAAAGAATGAAAAAGTCTATGGGACTTATGGGACATCATTAAAAGAAACAATCTATGGTGTCATTGGAATCCCAGAAAGAGAAGAGAAGGAGAAAGTTTAAATAAATAATGGCTGAGAACTTCCCAAACCTGAGGAGAGATTTGGATATCCAAATTCATGAAGCTAGGAGGCCACCCGATAATATCAATCCAAAACAATCTTTTCTAAGAAACATTATAATAAAACTGTCTAAAATCTAATACAGAAGAGATTTTAAAAGCAGCACGAGAAAAAACTCTCTTATACAAGGGAACCCAGCAGAAACCTTGCAGACCAGGAGAGAATGAGATGATATATTTAAAGTGCTGAAAGAAAAAGCTGCCAACCAAGATGACTTTACCTAGCAACGTTGTCCTTCAGAAATGAAGATGAGATAAAGACTTTCACAAAAAAACAAAAGGTGAGGGAGTTCATCACCACCTAATTTGCCTTACAGGAAACGCTAAAAGGAGTTCTTCAAGCTGAAATGAAAGGATGCTAATGAGTAATATGAAAACATAAGAAAATATATAACAAACTGGTAATGTTAAGTATATAGTCTGATTTAGAAATCTCTAATACTGTAATAGGGTGGTATGTTGACCACATAACTCTAGTATAAAAGTTAAAGGACAAAAGTATTAAAAATAGGGAGGAGATATGGGCATATGTGTATATGTATAGCTGATTTACTTTGTTATAAAGCAGAAACTAACACACCATTGTAAAGCAATTATACTCCAATAAAGATGTTTTAAAAATAGCTACAAAAAAAAAAAAAGAAAAAAAAATAGCTACAATAATTTGTTAATGGCTACACAATATAAATACATGTTAATTGTGACATCAAAAACATAAAATGGAGGGAGCAAAAGGGTAGAGTTTTTGTATATAATCAATATTAAGTTGTTATTAGCTTAAGTAGACTGTTATATCATAAAATGGTTCCAGTAAGCCTCAGGGTAACCACACACAAAAAATCCTATAATACATGAACACAAAATAAAGAAAAGAGAATCAAAGTACACTACTGTGGAAAAATCATCAATTCAAAAGGAAGACAGTAAGAGAAGAAAAAAGGAGCAAAGGAACTTCAAAACAGCCAGAGAACAATTAATAAGCTTTTAATAGTAAGTTCTTACCTATCAAAAATTACTTTGAATGTAAATAGATTAAATTCTCCAATCAAAAGGCATAAAGTGACTTAATGATTAAGTAAAAACAAGACCCAGCTATATGTTGCCTATAAGAGACTCACTTCAGCTTCAAGGACACACATAGGCTCAAAGTGAAGGGGTGAAAAAGATATTCCACAGAAATGAAAACCAAAAGAGAGCAGGGGTGCTATACTTATATCAGACAAAACAGACTTTATTTTTTTTTTTATTGAATGAAAGATTTTTTTAATTCTAAAGTGCTTTACAATTTTTATGTTTCACACACATGATTTCATTATAATCCCATAATAACCCTTTTTTTCCCTCTACCCCTATATTGCCCCTCTCTCCTCTGCCCGCACTGGTAACCACTGTTTGTTCTCTATATCTGTGAGTCTGCTTCTTTTTTGTTTTATTCACTAGTTTGTTGTATTTTTTAGATTCCACATATAAGTGATATCATAGAGTATTTTTCTTCTCTGTCTTACTTATCTCACTTAGCATAATATCCCCCCAAGTCAATCATGTTGGTGCAAATGGCAAAATTTCATTCTTTAGAGAAAACAGACTTTAAGTCAAAAATTGTAATGAGAAAAAGGGCTCAATTCATCAAGAGGATAACAATTGTAAATATATATGCACCCAACATCAGAGCACCTAAACATATTAAGCAAACACTAACAGATCTGAAGGGAGTAATAGACAACAGTATGATAACAATAGGGACTTCAATACACCAGTTTTGACAATGGATAGATCACCCAGATAGACAATCAATCTGGAAACATTAGACTTGAACTATACTTTAGACCAAATGAACCTAACAGACATATACAAAACATTCCATCCACAGTGAGCATAACACACATTCTTCTCAAGTGCACATGGAACATTCTCCAGGATAGATCAGATGTTGTCACAAAACAAGTCTTAGCAAATTTTAAAAGATTGAAAACGTATCAAGTATCTTTTCTGACCACATGATATGAAACTAGAAACAAATAAATAAGGAAAACTGGAAAATTCACAAATATGTGCAAATTAAACAACACACGCCTGAACAATCAGTGGGTCAAAGATGACCAAAAGGGAAATCAAAAATATGTTGAAATAAATGAAACTGGAAACACAACATACCAAAACATATAGGATGAAGCAAGAGAAGTACTGAAAGGGAAGTTGATAGTTATAATGCCTACATTAAAAAAAAGAAAGATCAAGGAGCTTCAAGATGGTGGAAGAGTAAGACGCAGAGATCACCTTCCTCTCGACAAATACATCAGAAATACATCTACATGTGGAACAGCTCCTATAGAATACCTACTGAACGCTGGCAGAAGACCTCAGACCTCCCAAAAGGCAAGAAACTCCCCACGTACCTGGGTAGGGCAAAAGAAAAAAGAAAAAACAAAGACAAAAGAATAGGGACAGGACCTGCACCATTGGGAGGGAGCTGTGAAGGAGGAAAGGTTTCCACACACTAGGAAGCCCCTTCGCGGGCGGAGACTGCGGGTGGTGGAGGGGGGAGCTTCGGAGCCACGGAGGACAGCGCAGCCACAGGGGTGCGGAGGCGAAAGCGGAGAGATTCCCGCACAGAGGACCAGTGCCGACCAGCACTCACCAGCCCGAGAGGCTTGTCTGCTCACCCGCCGGGGCGGGCGGGAGCTGGGAGCTGAGGCTTGGGCTTCGGAGGTCGGATTGCAGGGAGAGGACTGGGGTTGGCGGCGTGAACACAGCCTGAAGGGGCTAGTGCGCCACAGCTAGCCGGGAGGGAGTCCGGGAAAAAGTCTGGAGCTGCCGAAGAGGCAAGAGAATTTTTCTTCCCTCTTTGTTTCCTGGTGCGCGAGGAGGGGGGATTCAGAGCGCCACTTAAAGGAGCTCCAGAGACTGGCGCCAGCCGCGGCTATCAGCGCGGACCCCAGAGACGGGCATGGGACGCTAAGGCTGCTGCTGCCGCCACCAAGAAGCCTGTGTGCAAGCACAGGTCACTATACACACCGCCCCTACCGAGAGCCTGTGCAGCCCGCCACTGCCAGGGTCCCATGATCCAGGGACAACTTCCCCGGGAGAACGCATGGCGCACCTCAGGCTGGTGCAACGTCACACTGGCCTCTGCCGCCGCAGGCTCGCCCCGCATCCGTACCCCTCCCCCCCCCCCCCCCGCCTGAGTGAGCCAGAGCCCCCGAATCAGCTGCTCCTTTAACCCCGTCCTGTCTGAGCAAAGAACAGACGCCCTCAGGCGACCTACACGCAGAGGCAGGTCCAAATCCAAAGCTGAACGCTGGGAGCTGTGCGAACAAAGAAGAGAAAGGGAAATTTCTTCCAGCAGCCTCAGGAGCAGGAGATTAAATCTCCCCCATCAACTTGATGTACCCTGCATCTGTGGAATACCTGAATAGACAACGAATCATCCCCAATAAAGGAGGTGGACGTTGGGAGCAAAGATATATATTTTTTCCCTTTTTCTCTTTTATCGGGGGGATGAAAGGCTCTTGGTTCTCCAGCCAGGCGTCAGGGCTGTGCCTCTGAGGTGGGAGAGCCAACTTCAGGACACTGGTCCACGAGAGACCTCCCAGCTGCACGTAATATCAAACGGCGAAAATCTCCCATAGATCTCCATCTCAACACCAAGACCCAGCTTCACTCAAAGACGAGCAAGCTACAGTGCTGGACACCCTATGCCAAACAACTAGCAAGACAGGAACACAACCCCATCCATTAGCAGAGAGGCTGTCTAAAATCATAAGGCCACAGACACCCAAAAACACACCACCAGATGTGGAGCTGCCCCCAGAAAGACAAGATCCAGGCTCATCCACCAGAACACAGGCACTAGTCCCCTCCACCAGGAACCCTACACAACCCACTGAACCAACCATAGCCACTGCGGGCAGACACCAAAAAAAAACGGGAACTATGAAGGTGCAGCCTGCGAAAAGGAGACCCCAAACACAGTAAGTTAAGCAAAATGAGAAGACAGAAAAACACACAGCAGATGAAGGAGCAAGGAAAAAACCCACCAGACCTAAAAAATGAAGAGGAAATAGGCAGGATACCTGAGAAAGAATTCAGAATAATGATAGAAAAGATGATCCAAAATCTTGGAAACAGAATAGAGAAAATGCAAGAAACGTTTAACAAGGACCTAGAAGAACTAAAGAGCAAACAAACAATGATGAACAACACAGTAGATGAAATTAAAAATTCTCTAGAAGGGATCAATAGCAGAATAACTGAGGCAGAAGAACGGATAAGTGACCTGGAAGAAAAAATAGTGGAAATAACTACTGCAGAGCAGAATAAAGAAAAAAGAATGAAAAGAACTGAGGACAGTCTCAGAGGCCTCTGGGACAACATTAAACGCACCAACATTCAAATTATAGGGGTCCTAGAAGAAGAAAAAAAGAAAGGGACTGAGAAAATATTTGAAGAGGTTATAGTTGAAAACTTCCCTAATATGGGAAAAGAAATAGTTTATCAAGTCCAGGAAGCACAGAGAGTCCCATACAGGATAAATCCAAGGAGAAACACACCAAGACACATATTAATCAAACTATCAAAAATTAAATACAAAGAAAAAATATTAAAAGCAGCAAGGGATAAACAACAAATAACACACAAGGGAATCCCCATAAGGTTAACACCTGATCTTACAGCAGAAACTCTGCAAGCCAGAAGGGAGTGGCAGGATATATTTAAAGTGATGAAGGAGAAAAACCTACAACCAAGATTACTCTACCCAGCAAGGATCTCATTCAGATTTGATGGAGAAATTAAAAGCTTTACAGACAAGCAAAAGCTGAGAGAGTTCAGCACCACCAAACCAGCTTTACAACAAATGCTAAAGGAACTTCTCTAGGCAGGAAACACAAGAGAAGGAAAAGACCTACAATAACAAACCTGAAACAATTAAGAAAACGGTAATAGGAACATACATATGGATAACTACCTGAAAGGTAAATGGATTAACTGCTCCAACCAAAAGACATAGACTGGCTGAATGGATACAAACACAAGATCAATATACATGCTGTCCAAAAGAGAGCCACTTCAGACCTAGGGACACATACAGACTGAAGGTGAGGGGATGGAAAAAGATATTCCATCCAAATGCAGTTTAAAAGAAAGCTAGAGTAGCAATTCTCATATCAGACAAAATAGACTTTAAAATAAAGACTATTCCAAGAGACAAAGAAGGATGCTACATAATGATCAAGGGATCGGTCCAAGAAGAAGATATAAAAATTGTAAATATTTATGCACCCAACATAGGAGCACCTCAATACATAAGGCAAATACTAACAGCCATAAAAGGGGAAATCGACAGTAACACAATGATAGTAGGGGACTTTAACACCCCACTTTCACCAATGGACAGATTATCCAAAATGAAAATAAATAAGGAAACACAAGCTTTAAATGATACATTAAACAAGATGGACTTAGTTGACATTTATAGGACATTCCATCCAAAAACAACAGAATACACATTCTTCTCAAGTGCTCGTGGAACAATCTCCAGGATAGATCATACCTGGGTTCACAAATCAAGCCTTGGTAAATTTAAGAAAATTGAAATCGTATCAAGTATCTTTTCCGACCACAACGCTATGAGACTAGATATCAATTACAGGAAAAAATCTGTAAAAAATACAAACACATGCAGGCTAAACAATACACTACTAAATAACCAAGAGATCACTGAAGAAATCAAAGAGGAAATCAAAAAATACCTACAAAAAAATGACAATGAAAACACAACGACCCAAAACCTATGGGATGCAGCAAAAGCAGTTCTAAGAGGGAAGTTTGTAGCAATACAATCCTACCTTAAGAAACAAGAAGCAATTCAAATAAACAACCTAACCTTACACCTAAAGCAATTAGAGAAAGAAGAACAAAAAACTCCAAAGTTAGCAGAAGGAAAGAAATCATAAAGATCAGATCAGAAATAAATGAAAAAGAAATGAAGGAAACGATAGCAAAGATCAATAAAACTAAAAGCTGGTTCTTTGAGTAGATAAACAAAATTGATAAACCATTAGCCAGACTCATCAAGAAAAAAAGGGAGAAGACTCAAATCAATAGAATTAGAAATGAAAAAGGAGAAGTAACAACTGACACTGCAGAAATACAAAGGATCATGAGAGATTACTACAAGCAACACTAGGCCAATACAATGGACAACCTGGAAGAAATGGACAAATTCTTAGAAATGCACAACCTTCTGAGACGGAATCAGGAAGAAATAGAAAATATGCACAGACCTATCACAAGCACTGAAATTGACGCTGTGATTAAAAATCTTCCAACAAACAAAAGCCCAGGAACAGATGGCTTCACAGGCGAATTCTATCAAACATTTAGAGAAGTGCTAACACCTATCCTTCTCAAACTCTTCCAAAATATAGCAGAGGGAGGAACACTCCCAAATTCATTGTACAAGGCCAGTATCACCCTGATACCAAAAACAGACAAAGATGTCACAAAGAAAGAAAACTACAGGCCAATATCCCTGATGAACACAGATGCAAAAATCCTCAACAAAATACTAGCAAACAGAATCCAACAGCACATTAAAAGGATCATACACCATGATCAAGTGGGGTTTATCCCACGAATGCAAGGATTCTTCAATATACGCAAATCAATCAACGTGATACACCATATTAACAAATTGAAGGAGAAAAAATATATGATCATCTCAATCAATGCCTAGAAAGCTTTCGACAAAATTCAACACCCATTTATCATTAAAACCCTGCAGGAGGTAGGCATAGAGGAAACTTTCCTCAACATAATAACGGCCATATATGACAAACCCACAGCCAACATCGTCCTCAGTGGTGAAATACTGAAACCATTTCCACTAAGATCAGGAACAAGACAAGGTTGCCCACTCTCACCACTATTATTCAACATAGTTTTGGAAGTGTTAGCCACAGCAATCAGAGAAGAAAAAGAAATAAAAGGAATCCAAATCGGAAAAGAAGTAAAACTGTCACTGTTTGCAGATGACATGATACTATACATAGAGAATCCTAAAGATGCTACCAGAAAACAACTAGAGCTAATCAATGAATTTGGTAAAGTAGCAGGATATAAAATTAATGCACAGAAATCTCTAGCATTCCTATAGACTAATGATGAAAAATCTGAAAGTGAAATTAAGGAAACACTCCCATTTACCATTGCAACAAAATGAATAAAATATCTAGGAATAAACCTACCTAAGGAGACAAAAGACCTGTATGCAGAAAATTATAAGACACTGATGAAAGAAATTAAAGATGATACAAATAGATGGAGAGATATACCATGTTCTTGGATTGGAAGAATCAACATTGTGCAAATGACTGTACTACCCAAAGCAATCTACAGATTCAATGCAATCCCTATCAAACTACCGCTGGCATTTTTCACAGAACTAGAACAAAAAATTTCACAATTTGTATGGAAACACAAAAGACCCCGAAAAGCCAAAGCAATCTTGAGAAAGAAAAACAGAGCTGGAAGAATCAGGCTCCCTGACTTCAGACTATACTACAAAGCTACAGTAATCAAGACAGTTTGGTACTGGCACAAAAACAGAAGTATAGATCAATGGACCTGGATAGAAAGCCCAGAGAGAAACCCACGCACATACGGTCACCTTATCTTTGATAAAGGAGGCAAGAATATACAGTGGAGAAAAGACAGCCTCTTAAGTATGTGGTTCTGGGAAAATTGGACAGGTACATGTAAAAGTGTGAAATTAGAACACTCCCTAACACCATACACAAAAATAAACTCAAAATGGATTAAAGACCTAAATGTAAGGCCAGACACTGTCAAACTCTTAGAGGAAAACATAGGCAGAACAGTCTGACATAAATCACAGCAAGATCCTTTTTGACCCACCTCCTAGAGAAATGGAAATAAAAACAAAAATAAACAAATGGGACCTAATGAAACTTAAAAGCTTTTGCACAGCAAAGGAAACCATAAACAAGACGAAAAGACAACTCTCAGAATGGGAGAAAATATTTGCAAATGAAGCAACGGACAAAGGCTTAATCTCCAAAATTTACAAGCAGCTCATGCAGCTCAATATCTAAAAAACAACCCATTACAAAAATGGGGAGAAGACCTAAATAGACATTTCTCCAAAGAAGATATTCAGATTGCCAACAAACACATGAAAGAATGCACAGCATCATTAATCATTAGAGAAATGCAAATCAAAACTACAATGAGATATCATCTCACACCAGTCAGAATGGCCATCATCAAAAAATCTACAAACAGTAAATGCTGGAGTGGGTGTGGAGAAAAGGGAACCCTCTTGCACTGTTGGTGGGAATGTAAATTGATACAGCCACTATGGAGAACATTATGGAGGTTCCTTAAAAAACTAAAAATAGAACTACCATATGACCCAGCAATCCCACTACTGGGCATATACCCTGAGAAAACCATAATTCAAAAAGAGTCATGTACCACAATGTTCATTGCAGCTCTATTTACAATAGCCAGACCATGGAAGCAACCTAAGTGTCCATCGATGGATGAATGGATAAAGAAGATGTGTACATATATACAATGGAATATTACTGAGCCATAAAAAGAAACGAAATTGAGTTATTTGTAGTGAGGTGGATGGACCTAGAGTCTGTCATACAGAGTGTAGTAAGTCAGAAAGAGAAAAACAAATACTGTATGCTAACACATATATATGGAACGTAAGAAAAAAAATGGTCATGAAGAACATAGGGGCAAGATGGGAATAAAGACACAGACCTACTAGAGAATGGACTTGAGGATATGGGGAGTGGGAAGGGTAAGCTGTGACAAAGTGAGAGAGTGGCATGGACATATATATACTACCAAACGTAAAATAGATAGCTAGTGGGAAGCAGCCGCGTAGCACAGGGAGATCAGCTTGGTGCTTTGTGACCACCTAGAGGGCTGGGATAGGGAGGGTGGGAGGGAGGGAGACGCAAGAGGGAAGAGATATTGGAACATATGTATATGTATAACTGATTCACTTTGTTATAAAGCAGAAACACACTATTGTAAAGCAATTATACTCCAATAAAGACGTTAAAAAAAAAACTCTCCAGTATTTAATAATTGTGTTGAGGCAGAGAAGCCAGCATAAAATATCTTCAGAATATGAGGCTCACAGTAAAGACTTCATGAATGTATCCCTCTCATAAAATATTACTACCCTCTATTTCTGAAGTGTGTACAATGAGGTAGGTCCATTGTGAAAGGTGTTGGTGGTCTAAATTACTTTCTGCCCTCAAAAAGCCCACAGCCTAAAGCAAGAGAGAGAAACCATAAATAATTATCTTATCCAAATATCATATGCTCTTATAAGTATAATAAAGGGATGTTTCTGAAAGAGGTGAATTCCGAGTTGACATCAAAGGACAAGCTGGAATTAGTTAAATGGGTGAAGTCAGGGGAGGGATTTTCAGGCCGAGGAACCTGTCTTTCTGCAAGCACAGAGGGATGAGACTGCATGACATGTTTGGAGAACTGGCTAGAGCTGAGGATGAATGTGAGGAGGTGTCAGGAGTCCTAGCTGGAGAAGAGAGAAGTCCACAGGAGACAGATCACAAATGGCCTTGTATGCAAGGAGTCAGGACTTTATCCTGTGGGCAGTGAGGCCAATTAGAGGGACCTGGCCTTGTATGCCATTTGGGGGCCAGGTGTGGAGAGTGGTGTTACATGCACCATATATTCAGAGCCTGGAGCCAGGAGGGGTATTACTTCTTTAATAACCCCAAAAGTATCCGCTTCACAGACCTGACAGTGGAGCTCTAGGTCTCAGAGGGAGGGCAGAGATGGCTCTAGGTCTAAGGGTCTGAGTTCCATTACAGCAAGGTCCAGAAGACATGTGATTTTCCTCATTTTCAGATTGTTCAGTAACAGACATGGTTTAGGCTATGTTTGTCAAAACCGGATTTGTCTGATTCTTACAACAGGCTTACTTAATAGCTACCAGGCTGTGTGAAAGTGACCAAAATTATGTTCTAAATGCATTACATTATCTGATTTACCCACAGTCTCATTACTCTTCTCTATCTGCCTCTCCTCACTCTTACCATTGCCTACTTTTCTGAAAGAAAAATAAAGCTTTCCTATTTGTAAAAGGTGTTTAAATATATAGTCATGTATGAGGCTTCTAAACAGTAGCTATTTAAGCTTAGCCAAAATAAGAGATTTCTGTCAAATAGAAGTTATCATTTATTGTGTCTACTAATGGGTTTGGTCTGCTATTTTACCTTTCTCAAACTAAAAAATGTGGACAAATCAGGGTACAGATGATTTTTTCCAGCACTTTGACTTTATTCACATTTAACCTAATGCATTTTCAAGTTGGAAAGATTTGTCACTCATGGCCTTTTCCCAAATTATTTCCTCTGTAAAAAATATGACCAACTCAGCACCCAAAGAAGTGAGTTCCATTAATTATGCTTTTTAGATGGAAAATCAGTAGCTGAGAGAAAAATGGAAATTCAAACCCTGTTGTTTCACTCAGTTAGCAGCAGTGAGCAAATCCAGGATGAAGGGACATATTTAAGAAACTTAGTTTACAAACAAAGCATGGTCTTTTAAGATTTACATTGCCCAGTAGCAGAGAGGCTTTTGCCAGAACCCTTTAGCCTGTGGCTATGTTTGAACCATGCACACATTGGGCATTAGTTCCATGTGATGTAAGTTAGTTGTCTTTATTAATAGTGGACTTCAACCTTTCTGTCTAAACCATCTTTAAATCCAACTTCTTCAGGGACAGGGGTTTGCCATCCTTTTGCTAGGCATTTTTTAAAAATCCCATTACAAATTCCATTCAGTCAGAAAATAAGAATATCACTGCTAAAAATTAACATAAAAATATTTTAGTTATTACAGTAGCAAAGAGAGTCATGAATTTAACCTATTGCTAATAGCTGTGGAATCAAGGAAAAGTCTGTTTTGTCTTGCTCTACTAGGGTAAAAAATGATTATGTGTGTATATTTCTATAAATAAAGTATTATGTAATTGTCTCATTAGGATGGAAGCCTCATGAAGGTGGACAATTTGCCTGTTTTATTCACTTCTGAATCTCTATTTAATAAAGCGTTTAAAAGTCACAGAGATGTTGTAAGGATTAAATGAGAATTTTTGTTTAAAATTGTATATCTAGCTAGAAAAAAATAGTGGCACATATGTAAAAGTGCCTAACCTAGGGTAGGGAACTCAATGACATTTAAGTTGACACCAAATCTAAAGAGGAAGTTTGAGGAGAAGTAGAAGATTTCCCTAAGCCATCCTCGAATTGGAGCCCAAGTAGTCCACAGGCAAAATAATTCTTTCCCTACTGCTCTGAATGGGGTATATTCTTAGGAATATAGATGGTCATCTTGCAGGCAGCTAATAGATGGCGTTGTTCCCATCAGATGGTAGTATTGAGCCTGCCAGAAAATTCTACTTACCATGAGGACCTCCTTAGCCTGAAACATTTTCTCTGCAAGTCCGAGGAAATCTTGACCTGGTTCATAGAGCAGGATGGGTGAGGAAGGGAACCACCTTTTACTGAGGACCTACTACATGCCTAGCTTTACCAAGGATCTCATTTGTTTCCTACTTTAGCTTTATAACAACCATTAATACTCATTGAGTACTTACTGTATGCTAGGCACTGTTCTAAGCGCTTTACACGGATTAACTCAATAATTCTTCACACCAACCCAAGGAGGTGTAAGTATTTTTGTTACCTCCAATGGACAGAAGAGGATACCCACACACAGAGAAGTTAAATATGCTCACGGTCACACAACTTGTAAGTGGTGGAGACAGTATTCAAAACCAGGTGGTGTGGGTTCCAGTGTCTAGGCTTTAAACTGCCTCCCTAGAGAAGGATTATTATCCTCATTATTACAGAGGAGCTTAAAGCTCCATAAATGAAGTGACTTCCCCAGGTCACCTTAACAGAGCTGTCTGATTCCAAAGCTGAGGGTGCTTTACTTTTCCTTATATGGTTTTGCTTCAATTTCACCTCAATAAAAATAATAAATCTAGCAGCTAACATTTACTGAATGCTTACTGTATGGCAGGCATTATTTTAGGTGCTTCATATGGATTATCTCATTTAATCTTCCTAACACTTTGAGGTAGTGCTTTTTATTAGCCCCCTTTTAGAGATGAAGCTTGAGAGGGGTCAAGTAACTTGTATAGGTGACATAGTAAGTTGGTGGACTCAGGATCTAAAACCTGATTTATTTGCCTAAAGAGTTGAAGTCCTTATCTACTCTACCATACTCCTTCCCTAGAAAGATTGCCCTCTTCCCCAATAGGTCCCATCCCTACTATTCCCGCTGAAGTCATGAGATGGAGCTGAGACTACTCTTACTCCTTGTGTTGCTGGGTCTGCCAAGTCTGCAAGGGGAAGGATGTAATGACAAGCTCCCTCCCAAAACACAAATGGTGTGAATATTGTATCTTTCAGGCTCAGGCATGAACTACATGCTTACCATCAATTCAGATTTTTGTCAATAGGAATGAGACTGACAGAAATAGGCCAAAGTGTTTTTCTTTTTTAAAAAAGCACTTTTATTGAGAAATAATTCATATACCATACAGCTCACTCATTTAAAGTGTACAATTCAATGGTTTATGGTATATTCACAGAGTTGGGCAACCTTGATGACAATCTAATTTTAGAATATTTTCATCACCCCAGAAAGAAACCCCATGCCCATTAGCAATCCGTCCTCATTTTTCCCAGCCCACCAGCCTTTGGCAATCTGCTTTCCGCCTCTGTAGGTTTGCCTATTCTAGACATTTCATATAAATGGAATCATACAATATGTGATCTTTTGTGACTGGCTTCTTTCACTTAGCATAACATTTTCAAGGTTCATCCATGTTGTGGCAGGTATCAGTACCTCATTCCTTTTTATGGCTGAATAATATCCCAACAAAGTTGGTTTATCCCTTCCTCAGCTGATGGACATTTAGGTTGTTTCTACTTTATGGCTGTTATGAATAATGCAGCTTTGAACATTTGTGTACATGTTTTTGTTTGAATGCCTGTTTTCAGTTCTCTTGGCTATATGCCTAGGAGTGGTATTGCTAAGTCATATGGAAACTCTATGTTTAGCATTTAAAGAAACTGCCAAATCGTTTTCCAATATGGCCACATCATTTTACATTTTACCCACCAGCAATGTATGTGTTTCAATTTCTCCATACCCTCACCAACACTTGTTATTGTTTGCCTTTTCTATTATAGCCATCATAGTCAGTATGAACTGGTATCTCATTGTGGTTTTGATTTGTATTTCCTTAGTGTTGAGTATTTTTCCCTGTGCTTATTGGTCATTTGCATATATTCTTCAGAGAAACGTCTATTCTGATAAAAAGAAAAAGTCTTTGCCCATTTTTAATTGGTTATTTTTGCATTGTAAGAGTTCTTTATGTGTTCTGAATAAAAGCCCAATATTAGGTACTTTTCCAGTTATGTAGATTGTCTTTTCACTTTCTTGATGGTATTGTTTGCAGCACGAAAGTTTAAAGTTTTGATGTATTCCAATTTATTGATATTTTTGTCACTTGTGCTTTTGGAGTTCTACTGAAGTAATCATTGCCTAACCCAATGTCAGGAAGATTTATTCCTATGTTTTCTTCTAAGAATTTTGTAATTTTAATGCTTACATTTAGCTTTATAATCCATTTCAAGTTAATTTTGTTGTGTGGTGTAAGGAAGAGATCCAACTTCATTCTTTTCCATGTGGATACCCAGTTGTCCCTGCATCATCTGTTGACAGACTATTCTTTCTCCATTTTATTGTCTTGGCACCATTACTGAAAATTAAGTGACCATAAATATGAGGGTTTATTTCTGTACTCTCAAAATGTTATTCCATTTATTTATATGTCTAACCTTGTATATATACTGTCTTGATTACTGTAGCTCTGTAGTGAGATCTGATTTTGAAATTAAGAAGTGTGAGTCCTCCAATTATGTTATTTTTAAAGATTGTTTTGACTATTCTGGGCCCCTTGTAATTCCATATGAATTTTAGGTTTGACTTTTCCATTTATGCGAATAAACCAGCTGGGATTCTCATAAGGATTGCACTGAATCTGTGGGTCAATTGGGGAGTATTGTGATCTAAACAATATTAACTCTTCCAATCGATGAACATAGAGTGCCTTTATTTAATTTTAAAAAATTTCTTTCAAAAATGTTTTTAGTTTCAGTATAAAATTCTTATACTTTTGTTAAATGTATTCCTAAGTATTTTATTCTTTTTGATGCTACTATAAATGAAATTGTTTTCAGATTGTTCATTGCTAGTGTATAGAAACAGAAGTGATTTTATATATCAGCCTTGTGTCCTGAGACCTTGCTAAACTCATTTAGGCAGGTAGTTGTGAGCAATATGAGAAGAGCGAGAATGTGTCTGGGTTGGAAAAGGATGAATTGAGTAAATCAATCAGGACTCGAATGATGGTTACTATGTACTGAGCCTGTTTGTGATAAGCTGGTGCTTCTCAACTTTTAATATGCACATGAATCTCCTGGGAGTCTAGTTAAAATGCAGACTATTATCATTGGGTTTCGAGTGGAGCCTGGGAGTCTGCCTTTCTAACAAACAACCTCTTAGTATATAGCTGGTGGCTATCATTTATTATTTTTAAGCCACAACAGTCTTGTAAGATACATATTATTGTTTCCATTTTACAGATAAGAAAATGAACTCAGAAGTTGAGCAAATAAGCCATATTCATAGAATAAGAAGTAAGTTGCAGAATCAGGATTTGAACACAGTTCACTCCAATACCCAAGCTGGGCTCTTTCCACTCTACTGAACTGGATATCTGGAATAGGAGGAGATCAGTTGGGATATCAATAATGTATGGATGGGGGGGCAAATAAGATTTTCAGGGTCAGAGGAGCTGCCTGGAGTATATTTGGGTCTAAATCTTGAGGTTATCTTGGAAAGCTGATCAGTGACTAAGAGTAAATGTGTGAGACTGAACTATTAGGTAGAAGTCAGATCATACTAGTAGAGAGAACTCAAGATTGGAGGAGGTCTAGAAAGTGGCTCACCTCTGATCAGGATAGACTCCAGAACTGGACTCTGTATACTGTTGAGGTCTACACTTGAGATCATGCCTATTGTTGACTCTTCCTGAATTCTCAGTTATTGTACTGGGAATAATGAATGGTGTAGCATCAATGCTATCCCTGAGTGGCCAGAATAAGGGTTTAGGGATGTGGGTAAGGCTCTGATCATACGGTTACTCATGAAGGACTATGGATAGGTGACCAAATTCCTTTCCAATACTTTTCAGCAGAATATTTATTAGGGAATTTCCATGACCTTAGTCAAAACACGTGAGATAATTTTTTTTTTGTCCTTAGCACCTTTTATTGAAGTATGACCCTTGATGACAATCTGGCAGGCATATCAATGTCAGCCAAGAAGGGAGTGGTGGAGGACACAAACGCAGAAACAGTAAGATTCAGAAAAATAATAGCTTCACATGGGATAGATGACCCCCCCAACATTTGTACAACAAACAAACACTGGTTCTTTCTCTATAGAAATTGCCCCCTGCCCCACCCCCCTCTAAAGACCTACTAATCTTCAAAGAATACAATATGCTGTTACAGAAATATTATTGGCATAGACAACTCCTTTGGCAAAGACAGAGGGAGACATCAAGCTCCAGACAGGAGGAAGTGGCCAGAAATGTGCCCAGCTTCCTCCATTTGGGGCCTGCTACTGGCAGAGCAGCACCTTTAGGGAGGCTGGGGTTAAGGCTGTGGCTCCGGTGCCCCTCGGCAGCTTTTTGGCACATGAGGTGAAATGGAAAACAGAACCTGAACCTGGCCTTGAAAGAGGCTTTTCATCTTTTCACCCTGTCCGTTCCTCAGCTTCCAGTCTCTCACTTTCTAGGGCTTTTTTTTTTTCAGTGTCTCTGTCCTTTCTCTTGGCTTCCCCTTGAGCATTTACTGCTCTACCCTGGCTGAGCCTGCAGCTGGTGGGACTCAAGGAGACTCAATTACCCAAAGCCCCTTACACTGATTCCTCTCTAAATTTCAACCGCTGTGCTTACACATTACCCACTGTGGCCTGTACGAGGAAATCCCTTTGCCCTGCCTTCCAAACTGCTACTCCCTGGCAGGACTTGGTGGAGGGCTGAGCACAGGAAATGAGAACAGGCAAGAGATACTGCATCTCAAGTAATACCGGTGGCTTTGCAGTGCTATCACTCATGATGGGCCTGCCACGTCAGCATTGTGAGGCATCTGTGCCTGTCTGGTCATTCACCTTTGCCGAGCTTCACTGCTCACTATAGTATTAAGTGCTTTGGAAACTGTCCCTCCGTGTGAAAATGAGCATTCTTGTACTCTGATCCCAACTTTAAAATAATTGGAGGTGGGATAAGGAACACAAATAACAAAGTCAATAGTAGTTTTAGTCTGATAAGCTTAAGATACAATCATTCTAATGCTGACTAGAAAAGCCCAGAGCATGGTCATGGTGTCCAGGTAAGTGGCTACTTTTTTCCCTGGGCTATATTCCCAAAAAGCTGTTCTGGCAAAAAAAAACCAAAAAACAAAAAACATTAGAATGATGGGCTACATTGGCCTCATCCTCCCCAATACAGGACATCTCCGCCCGCTCACTGTTTAAGAGCCTGTTTACAAAAAAAAAAAAAATGATGGCAACCACAGCCTCTATTCAAAGCGTTCCCCCATCTCATGCAACCTTGGCTTAGGTAAACCTAGCCCTTTATAAGCCATCAGCCTTCCTGAATAGAGCAGAATCCTCCACTTGATGGGAGAATGGCAGGTTGACATTTTAACAGTGGTTCTGACAGCAGCAGTGTACTAAGAGCATACTCAGGGCACCCCTCCCCACAGGACACCCTGCTGGCCAAGATTCTTCCATTGTTTCCAAATACAATGAAGAGGAAACGGAAGCTAGCAACCAGTATTTGTAGCAGCAGCAAAGTTCCTTGGCAAATTCTTTGGTTGAATGAGGCACCCCTGCTGCTACAGTTAACCTCCAAGGACCCTGAGGAACTGAGCAGTAACTAGAAGCGATGCCAATGCCGGGTTGGCTACACAGGGCTGTGCAATACCAAGCATGGGCCCCAGTTAGCAAGGAACAGAAGACGGAGCTGGGTAACAGGGCAGCATTTGGCCACAACTCCCTTCCTGCCATCACCCACCTGAGGGCTTTTCCAGGATAGAAACTGGCTACCGGTGGCCACAGCAGCAGCATTCATTATTTGTGTGCCTAAGATCCCGGCTGGATTATAACTTGCTCTGGGGGGCTGGCCCTGGCTGGAGCTTCCAGCTACCATGAATTTCGGTTCCTCGAGCCAGGCCACAGGATAAGAAAACAATTAGATAGAGGAGCTCTTCCTGAGCTCACCTCTACGCCTTCCTTAGCTTGCAAATGGTAGAGAAATGGGTGAACCTTTGTCCCTTTCAGATTTCTTTGGTTTCAAGAAAAAATAAGAAGCAGTTGAAGCCTGTTGGGGAACTCTAAGCTCACGGTCATCCAGACTTCAAGGGAAGTATATGGCCAGGCCACAGTGGGGAAACTCTGAGTTTGAAGTGAGAACTCCTTCCTTAGACACTTGTTAGCTATGGTGGGAAGAATTCAAGGCCTTGGCACTTGCTTACCTAGCCATGGTGAATTCAGGCTGATCTGCAGACAATGCTTTCCTTCTGGGCTAACTTTTCCCTCTCCAACTCCCCTCTTCTTACCTTATTAGTTAAAAAAGAAAAAAAAAAACCATCAAGACATAAAAATAAATAAAATCAAAAGGCCATTTAAAATATAACAACCACCCCCTCCCCCCAATAATAAAACATGTATCCAGAAGTCAGCTTTAGTAGAGCTATTCATGGCCCATAGTGTGAAGCCCTTAGGGTAGGCACCTGTAACTCCCAGCAGTGAGAAGGCAAGATGAAACAGGAAGTGGTAGGCCAAAGTCTTAGGACAGGAGGAGGGCCACGCTAGCTGGGGCTGAAGATAGGCCTCCTCCCCCTCAACTAGGTAATGGGGAAGGCAGGGGTAGAGCCAGTTTGTTTAAGCATAGCTCCTTCTAGCAGGGTATCAGGCGATTCCCAACCTTTGCTCACATTCTGTTAAATGTCATTGCTCCTTCTGTGCTTCCTACTGCAAAGCTGGGGTGAGGCCCTGAAGCTGGTGGTAGGTGAATGCCCTCAAGACAGCCAGATCTCTGTGGGAAATGGCTGGGCCACGAGCCCTGGGGAAGAGTGGAGCTGCACAGGCAACTTCTCTCTGAGAGAGACTTCAAAGGCTGATGATGGTGTGGGTGGGTGGCTGAGTACATGATGTTCCTGGTGTCCTAGTACAAAGAATAATGAAGGCACTTTGTTGGTCCTGTGTGTGGTGAATGCTTGGCCGTGCAAACTGTGGGAAGGAAGGTGTGGTTGTATGATCACACTTTGCTGCAGCTCCTGCTTCTTGCTTCTACTCCCTTGGGTAGAAGCTTGGGGCCTCCCCAGGTCCTCTTAGCTGGTTGGGAACACTGCTAGGTTAAGGGGCAGTGAGAGACGTCCAGGGTAGAGAATATGGAACAAACTGCTAACTAACTAACTGTTATCTACTTGCTAACAAAGTGCTAACAAGGATTGAAAGCGCTTCCCATTATGGAGGGGCAGGGATGGTGTAGGCAGTCTGCTGGTGGAATTAGAAATTACTGGGCCCCAGGAGTAGGCTCTCCCTGAGACATCTGAGTTGCTCTTCCCCGAGCTTGATCTTCTCTTCCAGCTCTCGCTGTTCAATGATGAGAGCAGATTTCATCTTCACAAAGTGCTGGTAATCTTGGAGCTGGTCCTGAGGCAGATAGCGGGAGACCATACCAAACACCAGCTTCTCCCGGCGCTCCATGTGCTCCTTCAGCTCCTTGGCATCTGCCAACTGCCCTGTCAGCTGCTGCTTCTTCTCTATCAGCACCAACTGGGGAAGCAGAAGACCAATAAGGGCTATATCCCAATGACCAGTCATCTGCCCGACCCAGTGCTCCACCAGTGATGCTCCCACAAAGCCACTAGCCCCTCTGCTCAGTGATCAGTCCTACATTTCTTGCCCTGAAGTCCACCTTCATGCAAAAGCCTTTCTTTCCTGTAGCAAGGGGAGGATAAACATGACAGCAATTCTGGATGGGGGATGAGCAATCACCTCTTTCTATCGCTAAACTGTTGTTAATCTGTGGACCACCACTGGGATTGGGGTGGGGGAAGGCTCTGACAAAGCCAGCTCGTACACCTTCCATCTGGTAAAAAAAACCATCGCTGTGACGATGCTTCCAAAACAGTGTGTGTCTCTGTGTGAGTGTGTGTGTGTGTGTGTGTGTGTGTGTGTGTGTGTGTGTATCCATGTGTGTATGCACAAGCATATGTGCCTTTCACTGTGGGTTCAAATTTGTATCCAAGAACCACTTGGATAGAAAAAGGTAATGCCATTTGGGTTCAGGAATTACGCAGAGCGTCCCAACCTATGAAATTGACAGACTCCCAATCTCAACTACTTGCTACTATTACTACTACTACTACTGGCAGCTAGCAATGATTTAGTGTTTATCTTGTTCCAGGCTCTGTTTTAAGTCATTAACATGGATTATCCAATTTAAGTTTCACAACCCCATGAGGTAGGTAGTGTGTTTACCCTATTTTTGAAGGGATGGAGACAGAGCGAGGTTAAGTGAATTGCCCACAATCACACAGTTACTTAGTGGTAAAGCCAGAATTTCCACTTAAAAGCCAGTGCCCACACTATTCACACTATGCTCTGCTGCCTCCAGACTAGCCAAACTTGAAAGAGGGATCCCTGGGAAGAAGCAGATGGCACTTCCCTCCATCCACACCCCGGAGACCTCAACCCTACCTTCTCCTGGTTGGCCTCTGAATCGATGCTGTTGAGAGCATTTTCCACACGGGCCAGTCGACCAGAGAGTGACAGCAACAGGTTGACTACTTTGTCCAGGTCCCCAATAAACAAACGGTATTTTTCAAACTCATTGGATTTGCAGACGGCTTTTAGGTTGGTCTCCACCTCCTCCCCAAGGGCAGAATTGGCAGTGATGTCCTCCAGCAATCCTCGCTGGGCCTCCTGCAGGACAGAAAGTTTTCTGCCAATGCTTTCGATGAGCTGAATCTAGGAGAAATAAACAGGAGAAGCAAAGGGTGAGAATGGGGACTGACAGAAACGGATCTGTGCCTGGAACCTCTGTTTTGAGATCTAAATAACTGAAGGCGGGCTCTACGCTAGTCACTGGAAACAAAGGAAACCTGAGCAAGTCGTGAGCAATTCCAGTTTTCTGGACAGGCACCTTCTTTCCCATCTCTTCAGATATGCTAGGAATCTCTGTCACCACCAAACTTCTTGGCATTAGATGAGTGGTACCCACTGGCTAGTTCTCGTTTGCCAAATGTAACTTACTAAATACTTGCTGAGGCTATTTAATAAACAGGAATGCTTGTGAGAGCATAGGTAAGAAAAGCACTGCCATCAAGTGTTTGCCTATTACTTCATTCATTCTCCTTCAATCCATTTCAGTACCTCTGATGTTGATGACACTGTGCTAGATCTTCCCCCACTCAGCTTGGCTTCTGAGGCCTTTTGGATAAAAGTGTGAGTCCTGGAGTCACAATGACTAGGTTTGACTGCTAGCTCTGCCACTTCCTAGCTGTGTGACCTTAGGTGAATTTCTTTATGGAGTTTTACTTTCTTTATCTGCAGAATGGGGTAACTGCAGTACCTACTTCACTGAATTGTAATAAGGGTTCAATGAGATAATGCATGCCAAGGGTTTAGCACAGACTAAGTGCTCAATAAAAGCAGCTGCTATGATTATGATTCAGTCTGGCCTCACCCTACCATTCTAATCTCACTCCTCAGAACCTCTGAGGATTAGCCCCTCATGCTGTGTTCACAACCCTCATTCTTATATTCCTGATTTGCTTATGCAGTTCTGCCAGCTCTTTATCTCTTCCTTCACTTTGGCTATTCCCATTCTTTCTTCAGAGCCCAGCTTTGCCCCCACCCTCCCCTGCTGGAAGCCCCTGCCCCCATAACTCCTCTCTCAATGATCTTTTTCCTTTCTAAACTCTCCAGTCTTTTAGAATGAGAACCCTTGAGTGTAATTTGAGGTTGTTCACTTTCTGTTTCCTGTGTGTGCATCTGATCCCTCTCCTACCACTGATTGTGAGTTTCTCAAGGGAAGGACTGCTTGTGTCTTCTGATTTGTCTCCCCTATAGGTGTAGCCAGTTGTGGGACTGCACTCACAGGAAGGTAGTGTGGTAGAGTGCAGTTTTAGAGTCAGAGATGCCTGGATTCCAATTCCACCTCCTCCAAACTGTGTGACCTTGGGCAAGATACCCAATCCCACTGAGACTTCTGTTTCCTCATCTGTAAATTGGAGAAGTGCCCCCCCCACCAACCCTCCATTGTTGTGAGGGTTAGATGAGATCATAGAAGTACTTAGTATTGTGCCCGGCACATTAAGTGCTCAATATATGTATATTGATGCTGTTACTACTACTACTACTACTACTACTACTACTATTACTACTACTACCACCACCACCACCACCACCACCACCTGGCACTCTGAGCTAATGGATACCTGTCTAGCTGCAAGGTCCTGACAAGAATAGACCTGTCCCAGGTTGCTCCCTGCCTTTGCAGTCAGTATTGCATTATGGTCAATGGCATGGACTCTAGTGCCAGACTACCTGGGTTTGAACCCCGGCTCTGCCACAAAGTAATGGTGTAAACCTGAGCAAGTTACTCAACCTCTCTGTGCCTCAATTTCACCATCTAAAAGATGGGGTAACAATATTACTTACCTCATAGTGTTGTTATGAGAATGAAATGAGTTAATACATACTACATGCTTAGAATAGTGTCTTCTATATAGGAAGTATGCTTCAGTGTTTTATTACTATTCCTGCTCAGGCACTCTGGGAGCATAAGCTTGTAGTTATGTAGAGTATGTTCTTTTCTCGTCCTTTATTTAGAGATGTCCGAGGTGACAAAGGACAAGAGAGCCTGCTCTGGGTCTGGGCCAGGTGTCATAATTCAGAACTGGTCAAAAGTCAGGAGCTCACCATGATCTTAGTGTAAAGTGTAATAGGTTTACATTTAGGGAAATTTCCAAAACCCACTGGAAATTAAGGATCGATGATATGAACGAGGCAACACAATTAGATGCCAAGAAGCTCCAAGTTATATCCGCACCCTCTGCTTTCCCAAACAAAACTCAGTGCCAGGGACAAGGGAGGGCTGGGGGCCAAATGATCAACTTGGAAAGTCACCTACCTACCCCCAGCTCTTAGGTCCCATAGATCTGGAAGGAAGAAAGTGGACAGAGCCCTTTGTTTCTCAGCACTTGGGCTTTATAACCTGAACTTCAACTCTGGGGAAAGGGTAGTGGATAGAGCTGTAGAGTCATCACAGACCCAGCTAGAGCTGAGTGGCTTTTCTGGGATATTACAAATTGGTGACCTTCCTCACCTATTTTCCTCAGAGACAAAAACTGTCTTAGCCCACCCACAATCACTTCAAGTCACTATCTGCTGTTCTGTGCTTTGCCATTTCTGATCATGTCTCTCTTCTCCTCATCAGACATTTATTAGGTTTGCTCCTAATAAAAAAATCCTGAGTGAGCCAGGAGCAGCCCTGTCATACTTAGGAAACATGGAATCCAAGGAAGCAGGCACCTGGATCAATAAAACTTTGATGCCACCATGCTTCCTATTCTTTCCCTGACATTTTGCTTCAGATTGGAAAGTGGTGGGGGTCTCTTGCAAATGGCCTTGAGCTTTTGTACAGGTCATGTCCTGAATAAGAAATATGGGCAGAAGAGCAATTTGCATTGAGTTCAGATGTCTACAAAGTGGTAAATTGGGCCTTTGAGGTTGCCATGGAAACCCTATTTGCTTATGAAATAAAAGGGGTAAGTGCAGGGAGGGCAAAGTGATTCCAGGAATTTGATTAGAAACCCAGGCTAGTGGTACTTAGAGGAAGAAAGGGGAGGCTTCAGAACAACATCATCTCCATTTATCTATTTTAGTACTTTTAAGAGATGATTGACTATCCTTGCAAATAAATATTAAAGTTGACTGGCCTATAATTTTTCCTTTTCTTTCTTGGCCAGTCTGCTCTCTCTTTGAAAGTTACACAGAATAAAATCAATGGCTGCCATTGGTTAGAGCTCACTGGCAAAAACTCTGATGTGCCTTGGGTAGCGAGTTACTTACAAGGCTGGCTTATTTCAGAGTAGAGAGTCAGACAGTCTTGACTTTGAGTCCTGGATCAACACTTAGTCTGTAACCCTGGGCAATCTGGTCCTCTCAACCGGTAAAAAGAAGACAGTAATGTCTATCTTATAGAGTTGGTTTTAGGATTTGAGAGACACTGTGATGATGATGATGATGATTACTATACTATTATTTCTATTATTGACTGGATCAAAGAGAGACTGGAGTTGCGTTTGTGAGAAACCCAGACAGGCTATTTGATTTCCATATTGAAAATACAGGAATGTACCAAGATATTCTGGAGAGTGTAGAGGGCAGGTCAACCTCCAGACACACTCAAGCTAAATGCAGTAAATCTCTAAGGCATGCCAAAAACTTCACCTTTTTTTGAGCCAGTTCGTGGTCAATTTCCTCCTCTCCCAGGCCCATCTCTGCCATCTCGGGTTGGTCTTTCAACTTGTTCAGCAGCTCTGCTTTGGCCACAGAAATATTGTAATATGCTGAATAAGAGGTAGGGATCCCTGGGGCACCCTGAGGAGGTGAGAAGTGCTGAAACTCTTGTCTGTGGAAACAAAAAATGACCATCTGAGCACCTCTGTTGACAGCCTGCTGACCTTTCTGCTTCTTAATTTCCCCATTTATAAAATGGGACCCTGCTTCACCAAGGAGTTATAAAATAAGGAAATAATGGACGGGGAGGCACTGTTCAAACATAAACAGGCCATGTGAAGGCTCTCTAGAAACCAAGTCAAGGCCAACTTTAAGAACTTAGAAGGCTATTTCTACATCCCTGACTTCCACAGTTGGGGGGACTTCTTTAGAGATCAATGGGTTTGGTCATTAACACCCCAATAAAATCCAAAAAAACTAGCAGGCCCCTAAAGTTCCAGGCTTCTGATCATCAGTGATTCCCCTTGGTTCAGGGTTCCAGTATATGGATCCCGCGGGAGGGGTTAGGTGGTAGGGACATGTCTGAGACCTTAGCTATTTGTCCTCTAAGACTGTTGGGTTCCATCCTACCCATCCTGGATGCCAGCCCGACCTGGCTCTATCTAGTCTGCTTGCTTACAAAGGCACCCCATGGCTTTCCTGGACACGCTCATCATTTCGCCTTTCCTGGTGGTGCCACTCCTGCTTGAAATAACCCCTCCACTGCATCTCTCCCACAGCAAAGAGGTCACCCATGACCTCAGCAGTGGTCACCGTGTTGGAGGCTGAGTTTAGCACCCCTGCCAGAGAGACCTGTCACGGCCCACCACATCTCTCATGAACTCTTCTGAGATTGCCTGAGGTGGGGCAGGCCTTTGGCCTGAGAAGGGATAACATCTCTCAACTTCTGGCATATCCCCAATGGTCCCAGCCTCCTCCATGGTTGCAGAATGAAATGGGGGGAAATGGAACCAGTGGTGCCCAGGGGCTTGACCAGTGTAACAGCAGACCCTGTTGTCTTGGGTTCACTGAAGCCTGCGGGGTTGAGGTGCTGCTTCTCGGAGCCCCAGCCCATGAAAGAGAACTGCTCCTCAGGAAAGAAGTAGCTCTGGCTCCATGCTGGCTTAGGTTTGGACTCTTCTGCCATCAAAGCTTCTGGTCTAATGTGAGGAAAGAAATGAAATGCTTCAATGTTAGGGTTCAGTGATGGAGGGGCAAGTAATTCCGCCTATGGTTTATGTAAGGGGGAGACCCACCCCCACTATGTTCTTGTTGCCTCCCAGCCATCCCTACCCTCCACCTGTCTGTGTCACTGCCCCTTCACTAACCTCTAGCTGTTTGAAAGGAAAAATAGGAGAAACTCATTAGTCATTTTTGCAGCTATTTGCAGCTCTAAGATAAAGGTCAAAAATAATGGGTAAAAGGCTCCACAGCTATTTACTGATTCATGCTATGCTGTCTCCTAATTCATCACACAAAAGAAATTTGGGCATGCCAATATCGCTCATCCTAGGTATTCATTTTACATGGAGGTTTTTAAGCTGATAGCACTGATAAAAGAGCACTACTAGCTAACATTCACATAGTGCTTACTATGCCCAGGAGCTGTCCTAAGATGTGTGTGTGTGTGTGTGTGTGTGTGTGTGTGTGTGTGTGTGTGTAAATATAGACATAAAATGTAACGCTCATGACAACCATTTTATGGATAAGGAACATGAGGCACTGAGAGGTAAAGTGACTTTCCCGGGATCACGACAGTAAATGGCAGACCTGTGATTTAGACCTAGGTGACCTAACTCCAGAATCTGTGCTTTTCGCCACTATACTATACTGCCAAAGGGTCAACTTGACATCACATAAAACCCTGCGTGTAAGGAATTTTCTGGCTGGACTGTATCTATGTTAGCAGAGAAGAGAGAACATTCTGGAGGAAGTATAAATGTATGAATTTAGGGAATTCCTACCTATAAGAAAAATATTTGGGGGCATGTGTGCGAGTTGAAAGAAAGTACTGAAAGAAAGCACAGAATTTTTTTTTAAAAAAGGATGTGGCTATCTGTCAATTATATCTCAATAAAACTGGAGAAAAATTTTGAAAAAGGATGTGCTAATTAGAGACTCAGTTCCCTAGCAGACATGGCCCTGTACTATATTATAGTGTATCATATCAGGCACTGTGTTCTAGGGCTCCTTTCCTCATAGTCTCCATTAATAGGGCAGAGGTTATAGGAGATCCATGAGAACATAATTTGACCTTGATAATGAACTTTGTTGCAAAAATAAGATTCCTTCTCCAGAGCACTGAGAGAAAATGCAGAGTCCATAAAGCAAACTATACCTGTAACTGAATCAGAGTTATCAGATTTAACCAATGCTCAATAATTTCACTCACCTGCTTCTACATGCATCCTGACATTTTGTAACTAAAGAGTACGTGGGTTACAGAGAGACTCTAGTTTAACGTGGCTGAAATTAGGATGTCTTTTTTTTTTTTTTTTTGCATTTTAGATTCAAAATATTACACATCTACTTGCCCTTAACACTACTTTCCCTTACAAAACCTTAAAGGCACTTCCTGCTGGGTAGAACCCTGTGCTCTCTGAGGGTCTGGAATAGGATCTTCTTGAGGAGCCCAGAGATCCTGGGGTGATGTAGTTGGCACAGTGAGCCAGACTATCTGGGTTCTGGCTACCTGTGATCTTCTGCAACTTAATTTATATCCCTGTGCCTCACTTTTCTCATCTAAAAACTGTAGGAAACTAATGGTATCTATTTCATAGGCTTGTTGTAAAGATTAAATCAGTCAATACACAAATGTGCTTAGAACAATACTTGGCACATAGTAAAGAGGCAAAAAATATTAGCTATGTCGGGAATGATGTTTTTCCTTAAATCTCCATCACTCAAAGAAGCATCTATAATTGATTTTTTGCAGCCACAAGCCAGGCTTGTGTGCAAACAAATGTTTCCCCTTGCATCCCATAGTCAATAAGAAAAAAAAAAAAATCTGTGGAACAAGTTACAAGATCTCTAGTAATAGCAATTTCCTTCTCTCTGGACAAGGTGCCAAGATGAATGGAGGTACATAAAGAAGGAAGGACTAGGAGGCTGAAAGGGGTAAGCCTGGGGCCTGTAACTACTACCTCTGGTACACATTGCCTTCTAGGGGGCAGGAGGTCTAAGTAAAGGCCTGGCTACTGCAGGAACCAGATCTCCCTGAGAGAGGCTGCCTAGGATGGCAAAAGAAGCATGGATTTTGGAGTAAGATGTGGCTTTGAGTCTTTTCTGTGTAATTCTGAGTCAGGTAGTCCCTTATTTTACTCAGCTTTAGTTTCTGCATCTGTCAAATGGGGATAATAATGGCCCATAGGGCCGTTGGGAGAATTCCATGAAATAATAGATATAAAATGACTAGCAGTGTCTGACACACATCAAATGCTCAATACGTGATCATTCATTCATTTATTCATTCTTTCTTCAGAAATAGTAAGTGCCTACTATGTGCTAGGTTGCCTTCCCTTCTCTCTGCTGTGATAGGTAACAATCCACAGTCACTTTCCACAAATGTTTTCTAATTACAATAAGAATACTCCCCAGCTAGATGGGCAGCTTGAGAAGCAGCCACTAGGGATCTGACAAGAAATTCTCATAGTGTCTGGGAGCCAGGCCCTATAATTGCTGTGCCTGTGGCATCTTAGGCTGGAAAACTTGTCAACTAGCTCCAGATAGCCAAGTAATGGATTTGTCCGTCAGTAAAAGACACAATAACAAGGTACTTCTAAGAGCAACAAGTCTCAGACAAGTTCCTTCTGTAAAGGTATTTAAAGAAAGCACTGGAAGGATAGACACCTGCCCCTCATCCCCATCCCCAGCAGAGAGTGGGTGGAGCTCTCTACAGGAGGATTGGCAGAGCCGAAAGCCAAAGCTCTTTTGTTTTGGAGCAAAGAGGACAACCACACATTGTGGGGCACACCAATGAGCATTGGCACAGTGAAGGGAACAGTTCTGTGGCCAGAGTACACTCCTTCTTCGGCCTCTCTGCCCAGACAGCTGACCCTGTCAACTACCACTTTTGGTACTACCATTTGCCCACTGAAGCAAATGCAAAGAGGCAGAGGAAACAAGGGTGGGGGTGATGGAGAAACTGGAAGATGAAAAGAATGCCTTTGGCTGTTGTAAGGAATGGTCAGGGCATAAAGCATCCAACCCCAGGAACACCTTTGATGCTGGGGGTGGGGGAAGAGTTTAGAAGCTCAGACAGATCCCAGAGCAGAGGCAGGTCAGGTTGTGAGCTGGCCTCTTGTTCTAGAGAGCAAGCAGCAGAAAAGGCAGAAAAGGACCTGAGCCAGGCTTCTGGAAAAGGCCACAAGGCAATAAGGGTTTAATGCCTTATTGCTCAGGGGCCAGAAACTGATGCATACCTTAAAGACAAACTAGAAAAACATAAATATAGTACCTTGATAGTGATATTTAGGGATAAGAACATCAATGACATTTACTGAGTACCTACTATGTGCTAAATATGGGGCTATGTCTTTTACGTGGGTTATCCTCATATTCACAACAACCATGTATCATCA
This sequence comes from Balaenoptera ricei, assembly GCF_028023285.1. Lineage (NCBI taxonomy): Eukaryota > Metazoa > Chordata > Mammalia > Artiodactyla > Balaenopteridae > Balaenoptera > Balaenoptera ricei. The sequence continues at coordinate 45,658,292 of NC_082660.1, forward strand.
TGCCCATTTTCCAGGTGAGAAAACTGAGGCTGGAAATAGTTTAATTGACCAGCCCAAGGTCACGCAGCTGGCAAATGGTGAAGGTGGAATTCAAACTCATGCTGCCGCCTCTTCAGGGACCTAACATCTTTCATAAGCACTTACTTGGGGGAATCAGTGGTCTCCTGCTCTGATGTTCTCCAAAGCCCACCAATGCCATAATAGCAAGGGGGCAGAGCCTTCTCAGCTTGAGATCCCAAATGGCCCCTTACTGGAGGCAGGAAATCGCTGGAATGGAGAGCAAAAGACTCTTGCTCTGCTGGAAGGCTTTGTGAGCTCTGCCTTGAAGCCTCCAGGTGGCCAAAGCCCAGCGGTTGGGGCTGCTCCAGGACCTCCTCAGGATTGAGGGCACTGGAACCAGTGGTTTCTGAACTGAAATACTGGGGTGGCAACTCTTCCTCCTCCCCCTCCTCCTCCTCCTCCACCCCCTCTTCCTCTTCTTCCTCTTCCTCCTCCTCTTCCTCCTCCTCCTGCTGCTGCTTTTGCTGCTTCTGCTGCTGTTGCTGCTGCTGCTGGGCTGCACGAAAGAGCCTGTACTTCTCCCAGTTGGGAGGAGGAGGGCGAGGAGGAGGAAAGGCCTTCTTCCTGGCACCCAGAGGATCTGGCTGGATCTCATCAACTTTGGTAAAGAGCTCCTTCCTATGCTGCCCCCAGGCCCGGGAGCTCTGAGGATCCAAGCTGATGTGGCTCTCTGAGAAGGCCCGGCTGCGCAGTGGGCGGGGCATGGAGGCTAGGGAGCTCTCCTCTTCATAAACGGAGGTTTCCTCTGGTTTTTTTGAGGAGTGCTTGAAGTCTCCAAGGAGGTCAAGAGAAGAGATTGCTCGGTAGCTTGACAAGTCCAGTGCTGGGTTCTCAAAGCAAGGATGGAAGGGGGTTGCCCATGAAAAGCTAGCCTTGGAATGAGCCATTTCCCTGCAAAACAGCAGATAAAGGTTGTATAAAGCAAGCACGTTGCAGATGGTCCCATAATTTTGGATAACATCATTTACATAAAATTTAAAATGGCCACAAAACAATATAATATCGGTAGTAAGTGTAGTAATAATAATATATGATATATAATATTGATAGCTAACACTTACTGAGTGCACACTAAGTGCCAGACACTGTTTTAAGTGCTTTCCATGTCTTAACTTATTTAATGCTCACAATAACCCTAGGAAGTAGCTATTATTATTGTCCTGATTTTATAGCTGGGGAAACTGAGGCATGGGCAGGTTAAGTCATTGCTCAGGGTCATAAAGCTGGTAAGTGGCAGAGCTAGGATTTGAACATGGAGAGTCTAGCTCCAAAGTCTGGATATACACACCACCCCACTCAGATTGAATGTGCTGTGTTCTGGGGCTTGCAAGTGTGGTTATCTTGCTACATCTGTTGTTTTTGTTTTGTTTTTAATTATGAAACATTTCAAATGTTTAAAGACATACAGAGATTGTTATAATAAATATTCACGTTCCCACCTACTGCCCACAATTAGCACATTTTAATACTTTACCATCTATGCTTCATGAATTTCTAAAATAATAATATCCTTTGTTTCACTCCCCACTTCTATTCCCCTGCTGCCTCTCTACATGCAAGCTATATCATGAATTTGGCATGTATACTTTCTGTCCATGTTCTTATACTTGTACCAAAAAACATCGAGCAGGCCATTCACAAATATCTGCTGTTTTGGATTTAAAATATACCCTTCTAACGCAATTCCAATCAGAATTCTCACCAGGACTCTTTAACTTTTTATAGAATTTTTGTGTTAACTTGCAAAATAAAGCAGGATATGGTAGTCCCCATTTGTCCGCTGTTTCACTTTCCAAGGTTTCAGCTACCTGTAGTCAACCACAGTCCAAAAAATAGTAAATGAAAAATTCCCGAAATAAACAATTCGTAAGTTTTAAAGTGCACACTATTCTGAGTAGTGTGATGAAATCTCCCGCCATCCTGCTCCATCCTGCCCAGGACTTAAATCATCCCTTTGTCCAGCGGATCCCACCCATTAGTCACTTAGTAGCTGTCTAGGTTATCAGATGGACTGTCACAGTGTCACAGTGCTTGTGTTCAAGTAACCCTTAGTTTACTTAATAATGGCCCCAAGGCCTAAGAGTAGAGATGCTGGCAATTTAGATCTGCCAAAGAGAAGCCGTAAAGTGCTTCCTTTAAGTGAAAAGGTGAACGTTCTTGACTTAATAAGGAAAGGGAAAAAATCATATGCTGAGGTTGCTAAGATCTACGGTAAGAACGAATCTTCTATCCATCAAATCATGAAGAAGGAAAAAGAAATTCGTGCCTGCTGTCATACCTCAAACTGCAAAAGTTACAGCCAGAGTGCATGATATGGGCTTAGGTAAGATGGAAAGGCATTAAATTTGTGGATGGAAGACATGAACAGAAAGCATGTTCCGACTGCCAGCAACGTGTTGCGCCAGAAAACATGGAGCCTATACGAAGACTTCAGCAAGGGATCCCCTGAAACAAGTGACTTCAGCCATTTACTCCAAGTAAGGGATGGTTACAAAGATTTAGGAATAGGTTCGGACTGAACAACAGGAAAGTTACTGGAAAGGCTGCATCTGTCAATGAAGAAGCCACTGCCACGTTTCTGGCAGAGTTGAGGAAGTTGATCAAGGAGAGAGACAGAATTCATATAACTTTTATTATAGTATATTGTTATAATGTTCTATTATATTATTAGTTATTACTGTTAATCTCTTACTCTACCTAATTCACAAATTAAACTTTATCATCGGTATGTATGTATTTAAAAAAAAACATAGTATATATAGGGTTCAGTACTATCTGTGGTTTCAGGCATCCACTGGGGGTCTTGGAATATATCTCCCACAGATACATGGGGACTACTGTATAATAAAAAACATATTTTGCTACAGAAGAAATGGGGGGTAAGTAAGGCATAACGCATAATATAAAGCAATTATAATTAAAACTGTTTTACTGACCAATAGAACATAGTTGAAAGTCCAGAAACATATCAAACTACTTATAAAAATGTCATATATAATTCACCTTCCATAACAAGAAGATAAAGATTATTTAATAGATATTTTTGAGACAATTGCAGAGCCGTGTTATTTGGAGCTGCACCATATATTATATACCAAAATAAATTTCAGATTCAAGAGTTAAGGGTGTGTGTGTGTGTGTGTGTGTGTGTGTGTGTATAAAATTTTAATATGTGTTATATGTGTATATATGTATATATATATTATATACTTATAAGAAAAAACTATCAGAAAACTTAAAAACTATGACTTGTGAGGTGAAATAAGACTCTCATCTCATAAGTAATAGAAAAGTATATGCAAGGAAAACAAGTCCAGGTTTATTTAAATATGTATAAAAAGTTAAACTTCTGTATAATAAAGAGGGACCAAAGCAAAGGACATCTCTTTAATCTCTGAGTTTAAAGAGTTAAGCCCTGTAAGCCAGAAGATCTGGTTTCCTGCTGTAGTCTGTGAGCAATCAGCATCATGCTAAGTACTGCCTAGTGACAGGAAATTCCAGCAGTTCAATTAAATCATCAGCCAGAATATCCATTCAGTAGTCACGTTGAAGACTGAGAATATTTCCTCAAAAAAATAATAATACACATAATGGTGGCCCAGGTCAGATAGAATGGAAAGCAAAATCTCCTTCATTCCCCTCATCTGCAGTCCCCATCCTGGCTAGCTCATCCCTCATGTGGATCAGAAATTCATAGCCACACATCCCCATTCTCTTCTCATTTGGACCTTAGCCCACCTATAGCTCCTTAAGATTATAATAATCCCTTGTGTACAAACTGTTCCACCTGGCATTTCCCCCCTCAGGAAACAAACAAACAAGGTGGTGAGTGGGAAGTGATAGGATGATAAATGCTATCAGGCAGAGAGGCCTTTCCTGACCACCTTATCTAAAGTAGAGACAACTTATCCTTAATTATCATTTTTCTATTTTGCCTTTCTCAGAGCATACATCCCCACAAGGGCAGAGATCTTGCGTGTCTCATTCATCTGGTACCTACTGCCTGGCACATAGTACGCATTCAATAAATATTTAATAACTGAGCTAATTCCCAAAAAAAACCCAAGGACCATGATACTCATATCATAAAAAAAGTTGAATTAAAGGCAAAAAGCAATAAACAAGACAAAGAAGGGCACTATAATATTAATGATTAGAAAACACAATTAAGATCTAATTACCCTGAATCTTTATGTACCAAATAACATAGCATCAAAATTCATAAAGCAAATATATAGAAAATGCAAAGGTAGAAAAAGCAGAAACAAAATATAAGACCTTTTCAGCTGATGACAATACTGTATCTAGTCACAATACAATAACACTAGAAATTAATAGCAAAATGAAAAACAAATACTTCTAGCACACAGAAAATAAAAGGGAGAAAATATCCCCCACTCTAAGTCAAAGAGGAGATCTAATCTAAAATTGTAGACTACCTAGAAAATAACAACAATGAAAATATCAGAAGCAAGAGGATGTGGTTGATTAAAGCAATGGTTAAAGGAAAATTGATAGTCTTAAATACTTATATTAATACATAAAAACAAATTAAAATAAATGAATTATGCTTTCAACAAAAGAAGTTAAGAGCCACAAAAACAGACCTAAGCAAAGCAGAAATAAAACTGATGGCAGAAGTTAATACACTAGAAAACAAATGATAGAACTAATAATTAAAGCCAAAAGCTTTCTTCAAAAGAAAATATAAAACCATAAAACAGATAAACCACTTGCTAATCTAATTAAAAACCCTAAATGCACAAAATTAGAAATGGAGAAATAACCACAGTTGCAAAGTAAATGAAAAGAGTAAGAGAACACTTTGCTCTACTCTATGAAAACAGATTTGAAAACTTAGTTTTCTAGGAAAAAATAATTACCAAAACTAATTGCAGAAGAACGAGAATATGTAAACCACCAGTTATCATAGGAAAAAATTTGATAAATTTGACCAAAAAAACAGCACACTCCCATGGTCTTGTGTTAATTCTACCAACCTTCAAGGAACAGACAACCTCAATGCTATTTACGCTTTCTAGATTCTGGAATCTAGAGAATAGGGGGAGAAGAAAAGAATCCTGCATAACATCAATACCCAAACCCAGCAACTAGAACATACATAAAGGAAAACCAGAGACCATTCTCATCGAAGAATACTAATGCAAAACTCACTGTTTTTGGCATTTAAAAACATAAATATTAGAACATTAGTAGATATAAGTAATTTATTAATAAACTACCAACACATATTAAAGGTGAATGCTCAAAAAAATTCTTTCTGAGAAGGGTGCGGGATCCAAAAAGTTGGAAACCATTGGTCTGAGGCAGTTGTTCCTAATCGAAGTGGCTCTTAATTGGAATTACCTGAAGATGTTGTTTAAAATGCAAACTCCTCGGCTCCACTTCTATCAATAGAAATTGAGATTTAGTACCTCTGTGGTGGAGCCCAGGAATCTACATTTTAAACAGTTTCCCCAAGGGATTCTAATACCAGTGATTCAGGGATCATACTATGGAAACAAAGGTCCAGGGTGAAAAAGATGGGAGTGTTGTGGTTTGGAGGGAGAGGTTTGGGGATAGAGTTATTTGTTCCAGTTAGGTTGGTTTCCAATCTGCACAGTATGTGTCCCACCCCTCAGCACACACATTCCTACCTTCGGTCCTTGCCTCTCCTGTTCTTCCCCACCTTCATCTCTAATCTAGATCTTATGAGATGCAGGTGGTGAAAGCAACGTCTCCAAAGCCTCAAGTTGGGCCAATGTCCTGCAGCGGTGGTGAGAAAAACCCTGCTCCATGAGAGTCATCAAATTTACCACTCTTTCCTTGCCAGGGCACAGGGAAGGCAACAGAGCAGAGCGCAAAGAACACAGTGTTAGAAAGACTTGGGTCTGAATTTCAGTAAAATTTAAAAATCTGCCTCCAGAGCCAAAAGCTGCATGACCTTGAGGAAATTATTTAATTTACCTCAGTTTCAGTAAAATGTCTATCTTAACAAAGCTTCTGTGAGGATTAACCATATAAAATAAAAAGGACCTAGCAATGATGCTGGGTACATGGAAAAGTGATTAATAAATGACAGAACTATGCTTATTATTATTAGACTGAAGTCCTTACTCAGGGCCACTGCATATGGTTGTGCAAACTGTGCAGTGTACAGCCTTCACTGCTGTATGCTTCAGCCCTGCTCCTTGTTCCCATCAAGGGAGTTGAACTGCACTGTCCCCTGGTTAATGTTCAGCCCTGCTCAATAGCCAAGAAACCAAGAGACCTGGGGTCCCAGCTCAGCTACATGGCTGCCGAGCCAGGAGGTCCTAGATAACCAAGGATTTTAATCCTAGGCTCATTCACTCACTCTTCTCATCTACTAAAAGGGAGAGAGAATAAAAGGCAAGTTTAGGCTTAAAAGCAGTGTGACGATCAACAAGACTAGATATTCTATGTTGTCTTGTTTAGGTACTAATCACTTATGTCAGCGTTACAGAATTTACCTCTAAGTAGCCAACTCCAGAACCAGTTGGAAGAAAAGAGCACACCCTTCTAGGGACATTCAGTACCCTGATTTATGGCACTGTGACACTATCCTGAGGCACTAGGCTCTAGCAAGGCAACCTGGAAACTGCTATTCTCTGCATCAATCCTAATTTCAAAAGCACTGCTCTCCCACCGACACAGCTTGTGTAAGGGCAGCCTGAACCTTGCAGAGTCATTTACATCAGGGGAGCAGAACTAGGCAAGACTCCAGAAAAGGGGAAGGACTGCCCTCGATGGGACCAGCTGGGCCCATGTGTGTACAAGTCATCCAAGCTGTCATTCAATATTACACTGTGCAAGGTGACCAGATCTCAGGGGAGCAAAACCCGTAGCCCTTGCTTTCCAGGCACTAATAGCTGAAACAGACTGGTGAATGGGAGGCTTCCATTGAAGTGTGTCAGGCTCAAGCCAAGGATATTGGTCTCTAGAGGCCCTGGTTTCAAAGGGCTCAAGCCTCCTATATGCACAGAAATTTAAATCTACAACTCTTCTTTGGGATGAAGTAAGGATTCTTCCCTACAGTGGAGGATAAGGAGCTAAATTAAGGGAAAAGAACTATGGTTTCTTACTTCTTACTTACTATGTGTCACGCACTGTTGTAGGCACTTTCATGTAGGTATTTCTATTAATCTTCACACCAGCTCATTGAAGTAATTACCATTATTGCCAGTTTGCAGGTGAGGATCCTGAGGCTTAGAGAGGGTCATTAATTTTCCCAGCTAGTAAGAAGTAGTAGTGTCCAGACTAGAACTTGCCTTATCTGGCTCCAAGGGAAATCCCACTGAAGCAAGGACTCCTGAGTTAAGGCAAAAGGTACTTGCACTACATTCATCCCCAAGGTGTTCTCAAAGACTTTAGCTCCTTGCTGAAGAGAGGGGAGGAAGCATGAAAGCTAAGACTGAGAAAGGGCTTTGTTGACACCAGCAAGGAGCCTACATCTCAAAAACAAAAGCAAATCGTGTGCCAAGTCCTGGGCTGTTCTTCTCTTTTCCTCTTGGCACAGGTTGCCTGTTCTTCTGATGAATAGATTTTCCCCTTTTGTTACAATCTTTTTTGGGGGGGGGAGGGGCTCATAGTAATTGAAAATGAAAACCAGTATTTTCAGAGACTGAAAAATCTCCTCCCGCCTCCTCCTTAGGCCTTTTGAAGTTTTCTTGTTTGGAATTTTTATTTTTAACCTCACCACAATAGCTTGGCATTCCAGGATCTCAGCAGCAAGAGTGCACAGTCCCAGCCCCTCTCCCCTTCCCCTTTCCTCGGCAGCCAAAAGATAAGACTGCTCCAAGAGAAACAGCCACTCCCAGCTTATTGCTGAAGGAAATATTTGCAAGATCCAGGAAGTGAGATACAAGGAGGCTACACAGGGAGGGGAGAAGGGCCCAGAGAGCTTGTTGTTGCCACCCTTCTCCGTCTCTGGGGCCACAGAACTTCAAGCAAGGAACAATTAGTCTGGCAACAGCAAAATACAAGTGGCAGGACTCACTCTGAGCCTTCTACAGCCCCCAGGAGCCTGCTGCAAAGTGTCCTTTGAAGAGATCAGAGAAGTCCTTGCTATATTGGGGCTGTCCTGGGTGAAGCTTAGCTTCCTCTCTCCAATGACTCCAACTTGGAGTTTCCAAGAAGGTCTTCCCATTACTCCTCTGAACCCTGCATAGTGTCACAGACGTGGTGCTAAGGGATGGTAATGACCACTCTTGTTTACTCAGAGTCCACCATGTGTCAGGCACAGCACTGGATAGTTAACAGACTCCATCTCGTTTCACCCTGAAGACAATCTTCCAGCCTGAGTATTCTCTTGCCCACGTTAGAAATGAGACTCAGGGAGGTTAAACAACTGAGGGAACATAAAGAGAATAAGCAGCCAGGAGAAGTTACAACTAAGGTCCATCTGACTCCAATGCCCATGCTTTTGCCAGCACAACATGCTGCCTCTTCAGCATTCTCATAACCTTCTCAAGAGATTTAATAAAAGACATTTTAGGGGCACGTAACACATCGTGGAGGGGCCTGGAGGGTTTGATATCCATGAGAACAATTTAATGGAGGATCAGGCTGGCCGAGGTTATTGAGGCTCTATTCTCTAATAGGCAGTGGTTCTGAAACTTGAACATGCATCAGAATCACCTGGAAGGCTTATTAAAACACAGTTGGCTTAGTCCTACCCCCAGAATTTCTAATTTGGTAGGTCTGGGGCAGGGTGGAGAATTTTTATTTCTAACAATTCCCAGGATGATGATGGTATTGCTGGTCCCAGATCACACTTTGAGATCCACTGCTCTAAACAGTCATTATCTACCAGGTTCCCAGCTCATCAGGGTATCTTAAGAGGTATAAAGCCATTAAAAAAAAACTCTCAAGGACTTCCCTGGTGGCGCAGTGGTTAAGAATCCACCTGCCAGTGCAGGGGATACGGGTTCGAGCCCTGGTCCGGGAAGATCCCACATGCCGCAGAGCAACTAAGCCCACGCGCCACAACTACTGAGCCTGTGCTCTAGAGCCCGTGAGCCACAACTACTGAGCCCGTGTGCTGCAACTACTGGAGGCTGTGTGCCTAGAGCCCGTGCTCTGCAACAAGAGAAGCCACTGCAATGAGAAGAATGAGAAGCCCGTGCACTGCAAGGAAGAGTAGCCCCCGCTCACTGCAACTAGAGAAAGCCCATGCACAGCAACAAAGACCCAATGCAGCCAAAAAAAAAAACAACAACAACTCTCAAAACTAAATGCATTTTAATTAACTATATACATACCACTCCATGTAACAAGTGCGATGAAGATTTACAAAATAAAATAATGGGAGGTCCATAAAGCTCTGGGAATCCTGATGCTATTTAATGAAATTCAGTGCCCCGCCATCATTAAACAACGGATGTGCCAGAGGAAGAGAGCAATTTTTGTATATTTGCGTCCTCATATATACCAGATATTAATGTACTAAATTTCGAAGACCTAAAATACAGTGGAATAGACTTAATACCAAAGTTATAAAGAACATGATTTTATCTCAGTTTAAAAGGCATTCTGGGTGCTCAATTATGAATGACAATTATTATCATAGAGTAGTTCTTTGGCATGCACGTATTTAACATTTGAGGTTTTAACCCTTTGAGAGTAGCCCTAAAGAGCCATGAAGTGTAATAACTGGTCATTTTGCAAAGGGTATGAATTTGACTTGCAAGGCCTCACAATACTGGTTTGTAGGGCAAGTCACCAAGCAAAGGAGGGAGCCTAGTCAACCACTTGGCATTCCCATCTCAATGTGGCTTGATAGGTCTCTATTTGTTAACAAGGTACATAGGTGTGCAGTAACCATGGTAGAGAGAATATGTGCTTCTCTGTGAATAATGGCACTGAAATGCAAACTATTTGCAAACTAGTGCCGATGATGGAAGTGAAGAGAAATGTAACGGTCTTGAGAAAGTAATGGTTCTGAGTCAGATAATAAAATGTTCATTAGTTGGGGTGGAGAGGTTCTATGTTGTAGTAATGGTAACAAATTTGAAGATTCACAAATGTCTGGTGATGTACCCCCTCAGAAGTGTCAAGTTCTCACAGATTTAGATAAGCAGAAGTGCCGGTTGATGGAGAATTCTAGCAAAACAAATTCTAGCTAACAGAGAGATCAAGCATGTCTGGTAAGTAACACTGTCTGTCATTGGTATGGGGATTTTTCTAAAGCCCTTGATCTTTAACTTTGCAGGCCTAAATCAAACCAATGTGGGCTGCCTCTTCTTCAGATTTTCTTTTTTATTATGAATTCCAGCAACTTGACATGTACCCAAAGAACACCATGTGCATTCAACTCCAACTATTTACATTTTACCAGATGCCTTTCTGAATCTTCTTTGTGCAAGGCTACTATCAGATTCAACATGTGAGTTTAGAATTTATCCTTTTTTGTTGTTAATATTATTACAAGTACCCATTTCTGTGTAAGACCCAATATTTGTATAACTGTCACTGTTAATGGCTATATTCTATTCCATCATGATGATATATTAGATTGGTAAATATTTTCCATGATTATAAATAGCACTACTTTAAATATCTTTAAAAAATTACGTTTTCCTTTTTAGGTTATTTCCCTGGGGGTATGCTGGATCAAGGAGTATGTACAGTTTTGCAACTCTTGTCACATATTTCTAGACTGTCTTTTAGGAAAACTGAACCAATTTATACTGCTCCCCAAAACACATACTGTTTCCTTAAGTCTTGTCAAGATAGGGTTTTGTAATTTCTATTTATAATTTCCATTAATTGTTGATAATTTAATAAGCAGGTTGTGATACCTTGATGTTGTTTTTATTTGCACTTCTTTAATTGGTAGAGAGGTTGTACTTTTCCAGGAAGTGATTTTACTGCCTTTATTTCCTCATGTGTAAATTGGCTGTTCATTTTCCTTGCCCTTTTGTGAAGCTGAATTTGAAAGCCGACCTTCTACATCTGTATCCATTCTTTATATTTTTCGGACAGTCAACTGTTATCTGTGATGCTGACCCCAGACATTTTCCTCATTCTGCTATTTAGCTTTTTATTACATTTTGTTGTACAAAGGTTTCTTCCCCCAACTTTTAAATATTTGAAACCATCCATCTTGTCTCTGATGATATCCTCCGTTTAACAGGCACAAATTTATCTTCCATCCATAGCTGGAATGAATATGCTGGTCCATTGGTCTGCTTTCTGAAATTTACTACAGAGTATTGTATGCACTGTGGCTCTAAGTTAATTATTCTCCATATTTGATACCTACAGTTCCCAACATTTATTGAAGACAGATGATTGCTTTCCGCAGTTCACGGTTGCATCCAGTGTGCTCTATAGTCTTACTATCTGTTCCTAGAATCTCTCTTTTTTATTTAATTTCACTGTTTGACTTTTTTTCAACCCACTATCATATGGTTTTAATGACTGTCACTTTATGACAGACTTTAAAATCTGATAGGGTAAGTCTACCACCATTACCTTTTTTTTTTTAACATCTTTATTAGAGTATAATTGCTTTACAATGGTGTGTTAGTTTCTGCTGTATAACAAAGTGAATCAGCTGTACATAAACATATATCCCCATATCTCCTCCCTCTTGCGTCTCCCTCCCACCCTTCCTATCCCACCCCTCTAGGTGGACACAAAGCACCGAGCTGATATCCCTGTGCTATGTGGCTGCTTCCCACTAGCTATCTATTTTACATTTGGTAGCGTATATATGTCCATGCCACTCTCTCACTTAGTCCCAGCTTGCCCTTCCTCCTCCCCGTGTCCTCAAGTCCATTCTCTACGTCTGGGTCTTTATACCTGTCCTGCCCCTAGGTTCTTCAGAACCATTTTTTTTTTTTTAGATTCCGTATATATGTGTTAGCATACGGTATTTGTTTTTCTCCTTCTGACTTACTTCACTGTGTATGACAGTCTCTAGGTCCATCCACCTCACTACAAATAACTCAATTTTGTTTCTTTTTATGGCTGAGTAATATTCCACTGTATATATGTGTCACATCTTCTTTATCCATTCGTCTGTCAATGGACACTTAGATTGCTTCCATGCCCTGGCTATTGTAAATACAGCTGCAATGAACATTGTGGTATGTGACTCTTTTTGAATTATGGTTTTCCCAGGGTATATGCCCAGTAGTGGGATTGCTGGGTCATATGGTAGTTCTATTTTTAGTTTTTTAAGGAACCTCCATACTGTTCTCCATAGTGGCTGTATCAATTTACATTCCCACCAACAGTGCAAGAGGGTTCGCTTTTCTCCACACCCTCTCCAGCATTTGTTGTTTGTAGATTTTCTGATGATGCCCATTCTAACTGGTGTGAGGTGATACCTCATTGTAGTTTTGATTTGCATTTCTCTAATAATTAGTGATGTTAAGCAGGTTTTCATGTGCCTCTTGGCCATCTGTATGTCTTCTTTGGAGAAATGTCTGTTTAGGTCTTCTGCCAATTTTTGGATTGGGTTGTTTGTTTTTTTTTAATATTGAGCTGCATGAGCTGTTTATATATTTTGGAGATTAATCCTTTGTCCGTTGATTCGTTTGCTAATATTTTCTCCCATTCTGAGGGCTGTCTTTTCATTTTGTTTGTAGTTTCCTTTGCTGTGCAAAAGCTTTTAAGTTTCATTAGGTCCCATTTGTTTATTTTTGTTTTTATTTCCATTACTCTAGGAGGTGGGTCAAAAAGGATCTTGCTGTGATGTATGTCATAGAGTGTTCTTCCTATGTTTTCCTCTAAGAGTCGTACAGTGTCTGGCCTTACATTTAGGTCCTTAATCCATTTTGAGTTTATTTTTGTGTATGGTGTTAGGGAGTGTTCTCATTTCATTCTTTTACATGTAGCTGTCCAGTTTTCCCAGCATCACTTACTGAACAGACTGTCTTTTCTCCATTGTATATCCTTGCCTCCTTTGTCATAGATTAGTTGACCATAGGTGCGTGGGTTTATCTCTGGGCTTTCTATCCTGTTACATTGATCTATGTTTCTGTTTTTGTGCCAGTACCATACTCTCCTGATGACTGTAGCTTTGTAGTATAGGCTGAAGTCAGGGAGTCTGGTTCCTCCAGCTCCGTTTGTTTCCCTCAAGACTGCTTTGGCTATTCGGGGTCTTTTGTGTCTCCATACAAATTTTAAGATTTTTTGTTCTAGTTCTGTAAAAATTGCCAGTGATAGTTTGATAGGGGTTGCATTGAATCTTTAGATTGCTTTGGGTAGTATAGTCATTTTCACAATGTTGATTCTTCCAACCCAAGAACATGGCATATCTCTCCCTCTGTTTGTATCATCTTTAATTTCTTTCATCAGTGTCTTATAGTTTTCTGCATACAGGTCTTTTGTCTCCTTAGGTAGGTTTATTCCTAGGTATTTTATTCTTTTTGTTGCCATGGTAAATGGGAGTGTTTCCTTAATTTCTCTTTCAGATTTTTCATCATTAGTGTATAGGAATGCAAGAGATTTCTGTGCATTACTTTTATATCCTGCTACTTTACCAAATTCATTGATTAGCTCTAGTAGTTTTCTGGTAGCATCTTTGGGATTCTGTATGTATCGTATCATGTCATCTGCAAACAGTGACAGTTTTACTTCTTCTTTTCTGATTTGGATTCCTTTTTTCTTTTTCTTCTCTGATTGCTGTGGCTAAAACTTCCAAAGCTATGTTGAATAATAGTGGTGAGAGTGGGCAACCTTGTCTTGTTCCTGATCTTAGTGGAAATTGTTTCAGTTTTTCAGCATTGAGAACGATGTTGGCTGAACCACCATTACCTTTTTAAATAAATGTATTCTTTGGTCTTCCTGCCCACTTATTCTTTCAGATAAATTTCACGGTGAATTTGATAAGTTCTACAAAGTATACCACAGTGACTCTAATTGGTAGTGCATTACATCTATATATTATTAACTTAGGGAGTATTGTAATCATTACTATATTAGTCTTCCCAAATTGAAGCAGAGTATAGCTATGCATTTCTTCATGTCTTTATTTCTCCCATTAGAGTTTTATAATTTTCCTTGAATAGGTTTTGTGTACCCAGGATTAAATTAATATCCAAGTATTTAAATTCACTTTGTCACACTCTTTGACAAATCCTTTCATGCCTCTGAAGGTTGCATTCTTCTTAGCTGGTAAAGCCTTCCTGAAAAGTGTACTATTTCTAATAAAATGAGATTCAATTCTGAATTATCCGTTTTCTTTTACTCAATTGGCAAATAGGAAATGTGTACTGGATATTCCACACTCTGCTCATGATGTGGTATGATAAAAAGAAGGAAGAGAGCCCTAGGCTGCGAACTGAAAAACCTGGGGAGTAGCCTAGTTTTGTCACGTACTTGCTGTATAATCCCAGAAGTAATGGGCTCTGGAGTCAGATGCCTGTTTGACCTTGGGCAAGTGACTTTAATCTATCTGTGAGTATGTTTCCTCATCTGTAAAACTGGGTCAATAAATGGTAACTATTTCATAGGGTCATGATTAGTAATAAATAAATTAATTCATGTGAAATGCTTAGAGCAGTGCCTGACACCCAGTAAACACTTAATAAATGTTAGCTATTATACCTTTTGTTGTTGTTGTTGTTAATAATAGTATAATAATACCTTTCCTGAGTCTCAGCTTCCTTATCAGTCAAATGGGAAAAATAAGGCTTCACAGAGTTTCTGTGAGGATTAACTGTGGTTATATATATATATATATATATATATATATATATATATATATATATATATATAAACACTCTACACATTCTAAAGGTCTGTGCAAAGTAGAAAAATGGAAACGATCGCAGGAGGCAATTATAAGTATGGAAAACCAAATGAGATAATCTAGAAAATAATTTCTTTGGGCTTTTAAATGCTTCACATTTATGTAGCTTTTTCTCCCAGCAGATCTACTCACCAGTGTTTTTCTCCCTCCTGCTAATATCAAAATGCGTTTGCATTCTCTGCATGCAAACTAAATAACTGTGGAGGGAGACAACCAAGAGTGTAACTACCTGGAATTAAAATTCATTGCAGGCTTCCAGGCAGAGAGTGGCTCAAGAATATACATTTGATTTTCCCACCTACACCCATCATTCCAGTTGTGACAGAAATGATGTAAGAAATGTTAAAAATGTGTGTGTAGTGGGAGGAAGGTGAATGGAAGCTCCATCAGGATTTCTCCTCTTTAAATGTCATCTCTGCCCTTGACCTTTCCTAGGCCTTCTCATCTTCCTTGAGATCATAAACTATGATCTGCTGCCTCCATATTCAGCATAAATATTCTTTCCCTTTCCTTTGACCTCTCCTTTCTGTTTTTAAACTTAAACCAGTTTCCCAAATCCTGATCAAACCATCACTTAAACCAGAGGTTCTCATATCTAGCTTGCATCAGAATTGCCTGAAGGGCTTCTTAAAACACATATCTCTGGGCCATGTCCCAGTTTCTGATTCAGTAGGTCTGGGTGGGGTCCAATAATTTGCATTTCTACTTCAGTTCTTAGGTGATACTGAGGTAGCTGGTCCTAGGACCACATTTTGAGAACCACTAACTTAAACCTTACCTCCCCCTCTAACTACCACCCCATTTCTCCCCTTCCTTTTCCTAGCCAACTTCTTTTTAAACATTTTAAAATGTATAAATGTCTTTTCAAGCACTCTTCTTTTAAATCCTTTTCCAAATCACACAGTAACACATAATCATTGTATTAAAATTAATGAAAAGAAACTGAAACCCTCCTACTTTGCTGGTGGAAGTGTAAAACGGTACAGCTACTTTGGAAAACAGTTAGGCAGTTCCTTAAAAAGTTAACAGAGTTATCATATGGCCCAGAAATTCTACTCCTAAATATATACCCAAGAGAATTGAAAACATATGTCCACATAGAAATTTGTATGTGAATGGTCATAGCAGCATTATTCACAAAAAAAGTGGAAACAACCCAAATGTCCATTAATGGATGAATGGATAAATAAATGTGGTATGTCCATGCAATGGAATATTACTTGGCAAAAAATGGAATGAAATACTGATATATGCTACAACAAAGATGAACTGCTAAAGCTTGCTAAGTAAAAGAAGCCAGACACAAAAGCCCACATATTGTATGATTCCATTTATATATGAAAGGTACAGAATAGGCAAATCCATAGAGACAGAAAGTAGATTAGTGGTTGCTTGAGGCTGAGTGTGGAATAGAGAGTGACTGGAAATGAGCAAAAGGGATCTTTTTAGGGAGATGGACATGTTCTAAAATTGGATTGTGGTGATGATTGCATAGCAAGCAAATTTACCAAAACTCACTTAAAAGGTAAATTTAGGATGTGTAAAACTGTGTGCATTTCTTCTCTATGCATCCCCTTTACAGACCATCATGCCATCTACTTTCTATGCCCACCATTTTACTAAGTTTGCTTTCTCGAAGGTCACTTGTGCGTCCAAACCGTCAAAGCCAATATCAGTCCTCTCCTTATCGTCTGTGATGGTACACTGGCATACTTCTCCTTCTTACCACTCCAGATGCTTGCCCCTTCAATCCCCTTTGCTGGCTATTCTTCTTCATCCTACCCCCGCTGGCTGGGTGATCAACAGGGCTCCTCAAAAGCATCCCCTTGTCTTCCTCACTAACTTTAAATTCAACATATCCCAACTCAAACTTATTATCTCCACCACACCAGGTCCCCTTGTCACCTGCCCCCACTACGTCAATAATTTTCTCTCTCTAAAGTCACTGGGGCAGAAAATTATTTTTGGCTTAACTCCTTTCATTCCCAAGTTCTTTCTACTTTTCTCTCAAAAGTTGTCACGTATTTGTGAGCAAATTATCTGAACCAACAATTCATACGGGAATCAATGCAAATATTAAATAAATACATGAAAAATGTTCAAACCAGAATAATCAAAGTAAGCAAATTAAAATTATAATATGTACCATTTATACCTATTGCATTAGAAAAAGAAAACTTTCCATGATGGCAAATTTTAGGGGAAACTGGTATTCTCATATATTGTTAATGGCAGAGTAAAACACCTCCAGGGAAAGCAGTTTGGTGAAATATATCAAGAACAATAAGAATGCTAATTTTCTTTCAACAACTAATCCCAACTCTGTATAATTGTTTTTAATGAGATAATTCAAAATGAGAAAAAGGTTATAGCTGCTCAAAATTTTTCAGCAGCATTACTTTATAATAGCAAGAAATTGGAAACAACCTAATTATCCACCAATTTGGGAATGATTAAGCAAATTAGGGCACATTAAGCTGCTGAAATATTATGCAGCCATTAAAATTTATAACTATGGAGGAAGCCTTTATAGCAACAGGGAAAATTGTTCACCAAGTAATGCTTAGTGGGGAAAAAAGAAGCAGGACACACAAAATCACATCTACATAGTTATTATAATCATGACCCACCCCCACACCCGCAAATCTCTACACCTATAGATAAAGGCTGGCAGGGAAATGAAAACAATCAGGGTGTTAGGGTGGTAAGAGTAAGGATACTTTTTCTATGGTTCTGAAGAACCTAGGGGCAGGACAGGAATAAAGATGCAGATGTAGAGAATGGACTTGAGGACACGGGAAGGGGGAAGGGTAAGCTGGGACAAAGTGAGAGAGTGGCATGGATTTACATATATTACCAAATGTAAAATAGATAGCTAGTGGGAAGCAGCCGCATAGCACAGGGAGATCAGCTCGGTGCTTTGTGACCACCTAGAGGGGTGGGATAGGGAGGGTGGGAGGGAGGGAGACGCAAGAGGCAAGAGATATGGGGATATATGTATATGTATAGCTGATTCACTTTGTTATACAGCAGAAACTAACACAACATTGTAAAGCAATTATACTCCAATAAAGATGTTAAAAAAAAGATACTTTTTCTTCTGTTTTTAATTTCCTGTAATATTGCTTTTGCAATAAACATTTCCCCCAAAATATCCACATATTTATCTATCCCTTCTGTTACATTACCATTGCACCCCCACCTTCCCAATCCAAGGCCACACTCATTCATGCCTGGATCACTGCCCCTAATTGGTCTCTTTTCAACCCATCTAGACTGCAAATGCTGCCAAATTATCTAAAGTGCCATATTTACCATGTCACTTACCTGATCAATAACCTTCAATTGCTTCCATATTTGCCATCCTACCTAGTTTTCAAGGCCTAACTATCCTGGTGCAATACTTCACTCTTTACCCTTTTTCTCTACTGTTACTGTTGCTGCTGCTGCTCCTCTTCCTCCTCCTCCTTTATTACAACTAACATTTACTGAGGGTTTATGGTGCCAGATTTTGTCCTAAATGCTTTACATATATTAACTCAATTATTCCACACAACAGTCACAGGAGGTAAGCACTCTTACCCCATTTCACAAATAAGGAAACCAATGGGGTGGGGTGAAAGAGAGGAGCTGCGCGGGGGGCGGGGGGAGAGAAAGCCACTTGCCAAATTCACACAGCTAGAGCACAGAAGAACCTGGATTTGAACCCAGGCAGACTGACTTCACGGCCAGAACTTTTTTTTTTATTGAAGTACAGTTGATTTACAATGTTGTGCCAATCTCTGCTGTACAGCAAACTGACTCAATTATGCACATATATACATTCTTTTTTTATATTCTTTTCCATTATGGTTTATCCCATGAGACTGGGTATAGTTCCCTTTGCTATACAGTAGGACCTTGTTTATCCATTCTAAATGTAATAGTTTGCATCTACCAACCCCAAACTCCCACTCCATCCCTCTCCCTCCTCACCTCCCCCTTGGCAAACACAAGTCTGTTCTCTATGTCTTTGAGTCTGTTTTTGTTTTGTAGAGAGGTTCATTTGTGCCGTATTTTAGATTCCACATATAAGTGATATAATATGGTATTTGTCTTTCTCTGTCTGACTTACTTCACTTAGTATGATAATCTCTAGTTGCATCCATGTTGCTGCAAATGGCATTATTTCATTCTTTTTTATGGCTGAGTAGTATTCCATTGTATATATATACCATATCTTCTTTATCCATTCATCTGTTGATGGACACTTAGGCTGTTTCCATGTTTTGGCTATTGTGAACAGTGCTGCTATAAACATAGGGGCGCATGTATCCTTTTGAATTATAGTTTTGTCCGGATATATTCCCAGGAGTGGGATTCCTGGATCATATGGTAATTCTATTTTTAGTTTTCTGAGAAACCTCCATACTGTTCTCCATAGTGCCTGCACCAACTTACATTCCCACCAACAGTGTAGGACGGTTCCCTTTTCTCCACACCCTCTCCAGCATTTGTTATCTGTAGACTTTTTAATGATAAGGCCAGAACTCTTAACAACCAGCAGGGTTTATTCCTCCAATACAGCCTGCTTAGTTTCCCCTCTGGGCCTTTCCTCCTGTAGGCCCCAGCCTTTAGTTTTCTTACCCTCCAGTGAACTTAAATAGGGCACAATGATACTTATCATGTGTTGGCCCCTTACCATGTGCCAGGCTTTTCTTGTTTAAACCATGTATTTGACACTTTTTCATCTTATAGCAACTAGCCTGAGTTGAAAACCTGGCTTGTCCCTTTAGTATCTGTGAGACCTTGAGTATGTTACTTAGCTCCTCTGAACCTCAGATTCTTTATCTGAGTCATCAGTTCTCAAAGTGTGATCCCAGGACCAGCTGCATCAGCATCACCTGGGGAGCTTGTTAGACATACACATTTTGAGCCCCACTCCACACCTACTGGATCACACTCCCTGGGGGCGGGGTGGGAGCTACCATGTATCTGGGTTTTTTTTTTTTTAACAAGCCCTCCAGGTATTTCTAATGCACATTCAAGTTCAAGAATCACTGCCCTAGTTATAATAATGCCTTCCTGACAGTTTGGGGGAAGATAAAACAGGATATGTGTAACTTAGCTAGTGGCACATAGGTTGTTTTGCAAGTGGTAATTTATTATTACTGCTACTTAACTTTGTGTGGATTAGTCTTCCTTGCTCAAGCTGGGGATGGGCAGGCATTATGCTTCCTGATGCTCTTCCTCTAATAGTTCCCTGCTTGCCTAGAAACAGGCAGTACATATACTAGGTTTTAAATAAAGTCCTCTTCCTTGACTGGCTGATTAGTAAGACAGCCATCTTGGAGAAGCACCATAGCGTAGTATAGTGTCTCTGAAGCTAGACTACCTGGGTCTAGTCAACTTACTAGCTGTGGGACTTTAGGCAACTGAATTTATCTATCTGTGTTTCACTTTCTTCTCTCGGTCAAATGAAGAAACTAACGGTACCTACCCCTTAAGGTTATGGTGGTAAATAAATATTTGTAAAGCGCTTTGAATGGTGCCTAGAATAGAGTACCGTGCTCAAGAAATGTTAGTTGGCATTATTATTTTTGTGTCATTTCACCTATTCAGTGGTGGAGGAGGCTCTGTTTCTTCATTTGGCAAGCAAATGACAAATACATCTTGAGCAACTTCTCTGTGTCAGGCACCGTGCTAGGCATGGAGAATACATCCATGACCAAGGTGTGGTCTCCTTTCTCGACAGTCTCAGTCTATTAGGGGAAACTGAGCAGACCCACTAGACTGAGATGATTTCTCCAAGAACAGTGGGGAATCAAGGCCAGCCATAGAATCCCACAGTGTCCCCACCCAGGCCTTAGGTTCCTGAGACATGATACTGAGGGGTCCATTTGAAGGGTTTCCTTAGGGATCCTAATTGAAGCAGTTATAATGGAAAAAGCATGAACTTTGGGGCCAGACAAACCTGGGTCTGAGTCCTGGCTCCATCACTTACTAGCTGTGCGACCTCAACTAAGTTATATAACCTCTCTGGACCTCATCTATAAAATAGGTAGTAAAATTAACTCTTGTGGAGAATAAATGAGATTATGGGTATAAAAAGATCCAACCCAGTGACTGACACTTACTTAGTGATCAGTAAATGTTGGCTTCCTCTCTTTCCATTGCCAACTAGAAAACCGATAGGTTTCCCAGACTTTGGAGTCAAAAGAAAGCCCAAATTATTCCTGACTATACCACCAAATCACAGGGGATAATATAGGCCCCTGGAAAGAACCCTGGGCTTTTCAGAGGTCAGGGGATCCAGATTCTAGCCCTCTCCCTAGGTGCCCCCACAGAGGCACAGCTAAGAGCCATCTTCCCTGTCCCTCCTTTATTCCTGGAGTTTGAGTTAAAGAATCAATATAATTTATGGGCCTCTTGTCCTGGAGAAGAACTGGCTGAAAGAGTATATCAAACAATTTCACAAAAGAGGGGTTCCAACCAGACTGATGGAGAGCAACCTGGAGGAGGTAACTGTCTCCTCCGCATGGTCACCTATGACAGGTGGGCTCATGTCTTTGGAGCATAAGTGCCAGGTGCCATGTTCCCCACATTACAGGAACAGATTCTCCACTCTGGGCATTCTTTTTTCCTTAAGGGCTCTACAGAAGCAACTCTTTCCCCTCTAGCCCAAGCCATACATACCATTTGTAAAAATGTCCCTGACTTCTTTTAGGAATTCTACCCTATTGTTAGCATGATCTGCCTTGGGTTTTTAATGAACAGACCTTAAGCTCTCAACAAGCCCTATAAAAAGAAAGGTGGCAGAACCCAAGAAACACTCTGAGGCAAAGGCACAGCAGTAGCTGGACAGTCTTACCTCCTCTCTGGCCCCTCCAACCACCCAGTGGCTGCTGGGAAGGCAAGCACAGTTTATGCCTTCCATCTGTATTTTAGCATGGTCTGGTCCCCATGTCCTTGTGCCTGGGCACCTGCCTCAGGCCTCTGAGCTGATGGGCACAATGTCCCACAATACTCCTGACTACGTATTCCAAAATGTGCTACCCATCAGTTTGGTCTATAGCCCAGCTGCCTAGTGGGCAGGCTGGATTACATCTTACAGCATCAAGGCCTTTGTACTGACACCAGACAAGGTTCCTCAAAGGAAACAGAGCAAATAGAAAACCTTACCAGTTTCCACAGAAGCCTCAGAGGTACTAACTCACCCCAACTCCCAGAGCGGGCACTTACCTCCCTGACTGGCTGGTCTTCCTGTTTCCTGTTACTGGCTTCCATTTGTCCCCAGGAAAGTCCTGCAAAGCAAAATCCTGATAAGTTAGGGAGCTCTGGGCAGCCAGGTATATAGATGGCTTCAGAAAGGTAAAGAGGTCAGGAGCCTGTCCTGGGCCAGGCCCACCCCCTCTTCCCCGCCCCCGCAGCTGGCTCCTTCTACTCTCCCATACAGGCTACAGAACTATGTACCTAGAGGGCTGCCTTTCTGTCAGGAGGCCTGCTGGGCTGCTGGGGGCACGCAGAGTCTAAGACAGCACTCAAGGACCTGGACAATGTGGTCTAGAAGCTCTGAGTTTCCCTCTCTTTCTCCACTCCCCTCCCAAACCACGTTAAAAACCAGTTTAGCATGTTCGCTGTTTGTTCTGGCTCTTGTAAAGAAACTCTCTTTGTTCGTTCTTCCCAGTGAACCCGCTCGTTCCTCTTGCCTCTTCCACCATAGAAAGCATCTTCTTGGAAGCCGCAGCCCTTGAGGGGGGCTTGGAGGCCTAAAGCTCCTGCTGCTGCAACCCTATCCCAGCCCACCCTGTACTGCAGGGGCCCTTCCTCCTCGTTCCAGATCCGCTGACAGTGGCTGAGGTGGGCTTATTTCTGGGGAGCACTCATCCCCCATATTACAGGAGGAGACGCTTCACCCTGGGCATATTGTCCTTAAGGGCTTTGCCCAAGCATTCTTTTCGCTGCAGCCCAAGCCACATATGCCATTTGTAAAAATGTCCCTGCCTTCCTATTCTAGCTCCAAGCCTAATGCAAATTTGCCTTTGACATTCTCCCTGATTTCAGCATTCCGTACCCTCTACCTAGTGACTCAGAACTTAGCCCAACGGGAATGCACAGTTTTCCCTAAACCTCACTGATCTTCCAAAGTCCTGCTTTCTCCAATGCTATTATTGGTCCCATTCAAAGTTTTATTAACTTTGCCTCAGTAAAAAAAAAAAAAAAAATTACTACCTTTTGGGGGTAAGACACCTGGTTGTCAGTCATTCTGGCTAAGATACTTGTTATTTGAGGGTAGTTATGTCACCTCCCTGAACCTCAGCTTCCTGTCTGGCAAATAAGGACTAGGCTATCTAGCCTTGCTGGATTCCCAGGAGTGAGGATAAAATGGGATGCGTACAGAGAATGCTTAGCACAGTACTCGGCACATAGGAGGCTCTGGATGTTAGTAGCCATGGAAACGATGAGGTTTCACTGCTTTCACAGGACCAGAGCAGTCCCTGCCTGTACCTGTCATGTGAGAGCAGCAAAAACCACTTGTTCAACTTAGATTCTGCCTTGATGCCCTTGTAAGATGTCCCTGCTTTCAAAGACACTATTACTCGTTTTGCCACAGTGGGAGCCAGGATTTCCTGTCCATGCCCTGTCTAACCCTGTGGAAAGGGCTCAGTAAATAGAAGTGGCCCAACCAAAGTCCTGTGCCAACTCTCAATCTCCTCAAGTCCCCAGTATCACATTACTTTTTTTTTCCACTGAGCCACTTAGGTTGCTGTAAATTGTCTGCACTCTTTGAATCAAAGAGGCAGATATCCCCACGGCTTGTTGCAGATGGAGATTGATTGTGGTAGGAACTTGTTGCCCTAGTGGAAGTTATACTGCTAGAAGGCATCCTGCCAGAGTGGGGAGGGCCTGGGCTTTGCAATCAGCTTTTGGAGAGGCAGTGTAGCACAACTAGGAGCTTGGCCTCTGAGGCCACACTACATGGATTCAAATCCCACACTGAGTGTGACCTCAGGCCAACTACTGAGTTTCTCTTAGCTCATTTCCCCCAGCTATTTAATAGTGATCATAATAATAACAGTATCTATTTCTTGATTGCTCTGAGGACGACATGAGTTGATATACGTAAAGCGCCTGGAACAGCACATGGTACGCCGTAGACACTCAAATGTTAATTATCATTATGTTGTTCAAATCCTAGCTTCACCACTTGCAAGATGTGTGATCTCACTGAGCCTCAGCTTTCTCAGCTGTAAAATGGGGATCCTATTATAATGTATCTCATATAGTTGTTAAATGAAATACTTTGATAATATATGCAGAACTAACTGGCATGAAGCATGAGGGATTTAGGTGTGTGCTGATTTTAGTTCTCTTAACAGCACCAAAGAGGAGCCAATTGGCTCCGCAACCTCTTCCAGGGGCCATAAAGACCAGGATCTCAACCCTACTTCAGATAGCCACCATCACAACTACCTTAGCCACCTGAGCTGCGGTATCCTAACCCATGCTTCAAGTTTTCCCCATGTCTGGGGGGAGGGTGAGCTCAGGTAGCAGGGCTAGAAATGGGCATGAAGTGGCTTCTGGACGGCTGTCTACATGTCTGAAAGCCTAGCATCTAAGCAGACCTACTTATCTAATTTAACAGACATTAGGAACCCAATGTGTCCTTCCCTCAGAGTACAAAAGGAGAGGCATGGTATGGGCACAGGCACACCTGCACTGCTGCTGTCAGCTGCTGCAACCTGCAAATTTCACCTCCTTCCCTTATGGAGTTACTAGCCCTAGGATGACCGTTCTGCAGTCATCTGCTTACCCCACCCCCACCCCCTACTTTAGCCCCTTTTCTCCATTGTCTACTTGCAGGTCCTTCTTTCAGCAAAAGTTTCTCAAGGTAAGCCCAAATCTCCCTTTATTCCAAAAGATAATAACTCACCTTTAAAAAATGATTACTATCTGGTAGTCACTGTTCTAAGTGCCTTGCACATGTTACATCATTTGATCCTCTCAACCAACTTATGAAGTAGGTACTGTTATCATTCCCATTTTTTTTAGATGGGAATGCTTAGGAATTCAAACCCAGGTAGTCTGGTTTCAGCATCATGCCCTTAAACCATTATTTTATATTTCCTCTCCTTTTTTCCCCCCTACATTTTATTATGAATATTTTCAAACACTTAGAAAAGTTGAACAAGTTTAAAATGAACACCTATATATCCACCATTGTATAGTTTCTACAGTTAGTATTTTACTATATTTGCCTTATCACGTATCTATTCACTCCTCTATCCATCCACAAATCCATCTTAAATTCTTGATGCATTTCAAAGTACAACTTTATCCCCATACATTTGAAAACTTAAATGGAATGGACAAATTCCTTGAAAGGCAAACTACCAAAGCTCACTCAAGAAGAAATAGATAACCCAGATAACCCTATGTCTATTAAAGAAATTGAATTTGTTGTCAAAAATCTTTCCACAAAGAAAACTCCAGGCCCAGATGGCTTCAATGATGAATTCTACCAAACATTCAAGCAAAAAGTAATACCAGTTCTATGCAAACTCTTCTGGAAAATAGGAGAGAAGAGAACAATTCCCAACTCATTTGGTGAGGCCAGTATCTTGATATGAAAACCAGACTCGGACATCACGAGAAAACTACAGACTGAAATCCCTGATATACATAGACAAAAATCCTTAACAAAATACTAGCAAATCAAATCTGGTAATATATAAAAAGGATAAGACGTCATGACCAAGTGGGATTTATTCTGGCAATACTAGGCTGGTTCTTATTTCAAAAATCAATTAATGTAATTCACCACATCAATAGACTAAAAGAGAAAAACTGTATGACCATCTTAATACACACAGAAAAAGCACTTGAAAAAAAATTCAATATCCACTCTTGATAAAAGCTCTCCCAACAAACTAGGAGTAAAAGGGAATTTCTTCAACCTGTTATAAGGCATCTACAAAAAAATCTACAGCTAACATCAAACTTAATAGTGAAAAACTGGGAACAAAGTAACAATATCTGCTCTCACCACTTCTACTGAACACTGTATTGGAGGTCCTAGACAGTGCAATAGGGGCCTCCTCTCCTAATAAAGCCATACACAGTGGAAATGAAGACAAAATTATTTATATTTACAGATGACACGATTGTCTATGTAGAAAATGTTTTAAAATCTACCAAGAAAAGTGAGTTTGGCAAGGTTGCAGGATACAAGGAAAATATACAAAATTAAATTGCATTTCTACATAATAGTAAAGAATTTTAACTTGACCTTAAGAAAACAATAGTACCTACAATGGCAGTGAAAACATGAAATCTTAAGGATAAATATAACAAAATATGTGCAACATCTGTATGCTGAAAACTAGAAAATAAGTTGTGTAAATCAATATACTTCAAAAACTCAAGCATACATATCATTTAAAGTTCGATATTTGTTTACAGTATTTTAGGCAAAATGTACTTCCAGTGAAATGCACAAACATTAAGTATACATCTGTTAAGGTTTGGCAAACGTATACATCTGTGTAACTCAAACTCTTATCAAGATATACATCATCACCCAACAAAGTTCCCTCATGCCTTTTCCTAGTCAATCTCTGTGCTGCCTGCCACAGGCAACCACTGTTTTGAAAATTTTTCCCATAGAATAGCTGTTTTAGAACTTTATATAAAGGAATAGTAGAGTATGTACTCTTCTGTGTAAGGCTTCTTTTACCCCTAAGTTTCGTTTCTTCAAAGAATATGTATTGAGCAATTTCATACAGTAAGTCTTTCAGAAGTCTAGGCCTATGCAAAAACAGTTCAACACAGGAACTAACTTCTGGTTTGAATGCACCAGCCAAAAGGTGGCACTAGGAAAGACATGGGGAAGGAATCTGGCGGTAAGCTGGCAACAGCATAGGGAGTCCTCCCACAAATACCCTGAAGGATGGTGGTGGCTTGTATTAGAGTTGTAGGTCATAACCAGGGTATAGCAACAGCCAGTTTAGACCTGGGTCTCTGCAAACAAAGCCTGGGAGACATCTGCAAGTTTTTCAGCTCCAAATATATTTTAAAGCAGGAAATGGAAGGGAATACATGCTGTTTTGGATCAGGCACTGAGCCTGGCACTCTGTGTTACACAATCTCATTTGATCCACCCAACTAATTCATGAGGCAGCCATTACTTTCCTCCACTTTAGAGATGAGGTAATAAGACTTTATTTAGTACTGGCCATTTTATGAGGTAAAAATTCTTTTCTTTTTCCCTTTAAAAAAATCACATAACTACAACTTTTAGTGGCTGGATGACTTGCTTAAGGTCACTCAGATACCAATTATACAGTCAGGATATAAAGCCCAGTTATGTTCATTTTGTGAGGCAAAAGTTATTTTATTGGGCTTCCCTGGTGGCACAGTGGTTGAGAATCTGCCTGCCAATGCAGGGGACACGGGTTCGAGCCCTGGTCTGGGAAGATCCCACACGCCACAGAGCAGCTGGGCCCGTGAGCCACAATTACTGAGCCTGCGCATCTGGAGCCTGTGCTCCGCAACAAGAGAGCCCGCGACAGTGAGAGGCCCGCGCACCGCGATGAAGAGTGGCCCCCACTTGCCACAACTAGAGAAAGCCCTCGCACAGAAACGAAGACCCAGCACAGCCATAAATAAATAAATAAATAAATAAAAATTTTTAAAAAAAGTTATTTTATTCTACCTCTCAAGATGAGGTAAGTGCAATTTTGATCACTGAATGTCTTGCCCAAGGTTAGTAAGCTACCACCTGGTGGACCCAGCACTATATAATTTTAAGATATTATAATTGTTATGTTTTCGAATGATTTACCTAGCTTTCTCCTCACAAAGAGAATAATGAAGCTCACCCATCCAAGAGCCAAGTCCTCACCTGCACTGTTGGATTCCTGGGTTTCCAAGTGTTGCCAGGTGCCAAGCTGCTGTCCTCAAGGGTACCGTGCTGGGGATTATGATAGCAAGCTGAACACCGGATGCACTGGTGGTGGTGGCACCGGCAGTTGTAGCAGTTTGGCATCATATTTCTCTTTCGCAAAGCAGGGCAGACTTCCCCAGAACAATAAATGCAAGGGTCATGGACTACAGCTCCCTGGACATTGCAGGAGTAAGAGCACGTCCTGCGGTAATCAAAATCACCACAGTGTAGTGGCTTACAACACATGGATTGTTCTAGACCTTTGCTTGCAAAACATTCTTTGTAAGTGGTAGTTTCTGACTGAAGGGGTGACATGGAATGATATGATTGGTCTGTGGCATGATAGGGTTGGTCTGTGGAGTGATATGATTGGTCCATGGGATGGCGCCTCAATTCCCTATAGCTGGAGCTCATTGGCTGGAAGTTTTGGTCAACAGGTTTTGGTCTCTGAGTAAAAGTCTTGCTATGAGTGGTTAAACCTGGCAAATGAGATGTAGATTTGCTACTCTCTTCAAAGAACTTTCTTCTGTCTGCAAAGGGCAAGAGGATGGCTTCCTCCCCAGCTTGGGCAGTAGAAGCCTTCAATTCCTTGTCACCTGGGTTGGAAGAGTTTTCCACGGCTAGTGCCACATGTGGCTGCAGGTTGTGCTCTGGCGACCATCTCCAGTGACCTCCACGGACTCCGCGGTGAACATTTGTTTTTTCAGAGTCTGAGGAGGATGGGTCAGATGCCTTCCACCAGGCGTTCAGGCTCAAAGAGGACTGGCCAGGTCTCTGGCTAGGGCTCATTCGTCCCTCCAAGCCCGTCCTAGATTCATGGCCCTCAGGGGCTTGGCTGAGGCACTCTGAAGACCTAGCCCTGAGTATCATGCTCTTGTTGAAGAGCTTGTCTCTGGGGCTAGGTGGTTTTTTATACGAAGACAGAAGAGATGAGTTAGAGGCAGGAAGTGGAGGACTTTCTAGGCGCTCCTCGGTCTCTTCCACTGGCTCCTTGGTGTCACACAGCTGTGACAAGGGACTCTTGCCTTTCTGGAGCTGGGCCTTCCTCCTCTGAATTTCATTACGTAGATTGGTAGCAAAACGCTCGCTCTTCCGCCGGTTTTGTATTGAGCGGCCCCGGGTCCCCCCATTTCGCCTACCACCCACCCGGCCACACTCCTTGGGCTCGCTGTCCCCTTCTTCAGTTGCCTCTGTGCGGCCAGCTACTTTAGTGGTTTGTTGAACAAGGGAGCCAGAGGCAGAGGACTGCTGGCTGGCCAATTCACTGTCAGCTCTGCTTGCTCTGTTTGGGTCCTGGAAACTTCTTTCTGGAGGGTGTCCATCAGCTTCTCCATGTGGGGAACTGCTTGGGCTCTGATGCCCCGAACCCAGAAGTCTATCATCCACTGGCCTGGTCTTTCTCTCTTTGCTGGGCTGGTCCTGGGTTCCTCCTGCAGGGGGACATGGGCTTTTCTTGCCTGTGTGGCTACTGTGCAAAGGGGATAGAGTCCACTCCTGCCCATCCTGCCCAGCTGGAAGCTCCGTCCCCTTGCTGTCCCTAGTATCAAGGTGCACATGCTGCAAGTGGGACACCAGTAGCTGTTCAGGGGCACTATGGCGATGTCCTGTGAGGTGTGGAGGGCTGCCAAAAGAAGAAGCCTTAGCTAGTCCTGCTGAAGCCTGGTTGAGTGGGCTGGAATCTGTGCTGGAAGCTTTGTCATATGCTTTTGGGAATCCAACAGCTTTGGCCGAGGCCTCCATCAGTAGATGCTCAGAGCCCTTCTGGCTGGATTCAGGAAGTTGGCTGAGCTCACAGTTCTGATGGCCCTCATTTGTCACTTGGTCTTGCCCGCTGAGGCAGCAGAACCTGTTAGGGTTCCTTGGGGATAGCATGGTGTCCAAGCTAGGTTTCTCCTGTTGCAAGGAGTCCACAAGCTCAGAAGCCCTGCTCTGCTCTCCATTGAGGAGTTGGGCTCTGGAGGCCTGAAGACTGTCTCGCCTCACTGGAGGTTGTGGTGGACCCCTGGCAGCCTTGGCAGGCCCTGAGTGGTGGACCTCCTGTGGACGGGATGATATCTGGGAGCTAGGAGTCAGGTGGCCCCCACTGGTACGCCGGCCACTTCCTGAGGTCTCGGCCACATTAAGCTGGCCATTAGGGGCCTTAGTTGGCCCTGGGCCTTGCATGATGCAGTCCACAGAGCCTGGCTCCTCTGGCCTGAGGGAAAGGGCACAGTCAGAGGCATTTGAGCTGGCCGAGAAGGAGCTATAGGCTGAGTCACGCTGATTGGGGTATGTGCTCTGGTCAATGGGCAAGAGGTGGCCCTCATAGGTGGCTTGGCCTGGTTGCTCCAGGCTCTCCATGCTGCCAATGGAGCTGCTTTTCTCAGTGCTGCAGTGCCGGGAGAGTGGACACCACTGCACACACACGTCACTGCAAGACACAGGACACACCAGTTAGTTACGTCACCAGATCCCTTTCCCACCTTAGCCAGCCCTGCCATGGGAGAGGCACCCATGTCACAAGTGAGAGAGAGATAAGGCAAAAGAGGAAGGAAGGGCTGATTTAATTTCAGCCAGCCCATTTTGTAAATCAGTGGTTCTCAAATTTGAGCATGTATCAGAATCACCCAGAGGGCTCATCAGAACACAGGTGACTAGGTCTCATGCCCAGAGTTTTAGGTCTGGGTGGATCCTGAGAATTTTACTTCTGACAAGTTCCTGGGTGATGCTGGTGCTCTTGGTTCAGGGACCATGCTTTTGAGAATCACTGGTGCCAAGCAAGCCCTGCAAAGGAAAGTGATTGTGAGGATGTGATTTTCTCAAGATCGCCCAGCTCTAGTTCATGGCCCAGACAGGGCCAGAATTTAGGCGTCCCCCTGTTCTTTTCTTGGTAATAGTAATCCTCACCATTTACTGAGGACCTACAATGTGCCAGGCACTTTACAATGTCTCATTTCAAACTGAAGGGAAGAGATTATTATCTCCACTTGACAAATGAGAAAACTGAAGCTGAGAGAGGGAAAGTAAACTGACAAGCTCACACAGCAGCTAAAGAAGCAGACCTGGAATTTGAACCCAGGCCTCTATGAGTCTAATGTCCTAGGTCTTCTGCTACACTGTCTGTTAAATGTAAATAATAGTAATATCTGTATCAGAGGGTTGCTTTGTGGGTGAAATCAGATAATAAAAGTGAAGCTCTTGTCGCAGCCTGGGCACCTAGCGAAGGTTCAATACCTGGAGCTGCTGCTCTCTTGGTTGTTGTTTTCATGGCTATTGTTATCAGCATCCTCTCTACTACGACTTTTGATACTACAGTGGTCCCTGCCCACCCAGGCCGCCCTCATCCCCCATGGCAAAGCCAAACCGGGGAGAACAAAGAAGCGACTAGGACCAGACACAATCTTGAATTTTAAGTACCATTTCCCACACACAAAGCCAAACTGAGCCAAGTCATGCCAGTAACACCCTGTGACTAGAAACCCAGGAGGTTGCAGGCTGCCCTCAGAAAGGCCACAGCTCCAAACACCAGAGCTGAGCGGTGGCGGGAGCCCACAAGATCCCCCAGGTCAGCCTTTCCTAATTCTTGCTCCCTGCCTTGCCCCTTAGCCACTCCACTTACTTGACCTCTGGGCTAGGAATCCATCAATTACTCCTTGGCAAGGAGATCTGCTACCCAACCCACCACCCTTCCTGCTGAAAACCGCCACGCCCCCACTCAAACAGAAGCCAAGCTCAGAATATATTTCTGTGTATTCTCCCAGAACAAAACTGCCTCCGCCTCTTCCCTGAGCCCCTGGCTTCCGATGCCAGATAAAGACACCGAGTCAGGACAAACTCAACCCTTAGCTTCCCTGAGCCTCCTCAACAGAAATCCCTTCTCAGAGGGAAGATCTTGTTGTGGAAGGGAAAAGGCAGCTGAGGCCAGCAGCTTTGCTGGCTCCGGGCTTGCTGAGAAAGTTCTCTGAGTCTGCTGGGCAGCTGTTTCAACCACAGACCATGCCAAGCACCCTAAATTGAGAGATCCTCATTGCAGGTGGACCCTGTTATTCAGGGAGGTTCCCATTCTGAAAGCTTTGGTTCTGTGACAGAGCTGGGATGAGAGGAACAATGGATGAGGTCACCATGAGTCACTGTAGCTAGAGAATAGGACCAGAACCCAGTCCCAGGGCCACCGATATCAGAGACCAGGATGATGCAGAGGAGCCAGGGAAAGAGACTGCAAAGGAAACAAGGTGAAAAGGAGGAGAGAGTGGTGTTTTGCAAGTCAAGTGAGGTCAGTATTTCAAGGAAACATTTTCTAAAAGGAAAGCGACTGTCCCGAAGTCACAGACAGTTCTCAGTAGACGAGGACCAGAAGCCAGGCACTCTGGAACCCCACCCCATTTTCCGGGATAGCACTCTGGGCTCTACAGCCTCCAACGGGGACTAGAGCAGAGGAGAAGGAGTGGCTGGGTGATCTAGCCTCTACCCCGTCTTGAGGGGAGGGTTCTAGACTTACCTCGTGTTGCAGCCGGAATGCCAGGACAAGCTGAAGGCTTCAGAAGGGAAATGCATGTTGGTGGCCGCTTCAGGGCATCCCTCCAGCAGCTTGGCCACATGCCATGAATGTGGCCTACTGACGGGGGCGTTCCTCCTACAGTAAGAAAGGGGCAGGAAGTCAACTTAAGGAACCAGAGGTGAAATCACTTCCCAGGCAGCTTCCGCCCCCACCCCCTCTTTCCCTTAAATGAAGTAGAACATCTTGCAAGGAGCTGGTGTAGGAATCTTACTGGCCACCCCCTCAGCTCTCAGTACTCAAATCTCCTTCACCCCAAGGACAATCCCTGGAGATACAGAATGTTAGCGTCACAGGGCTCTTTTGCTCATGGGTGTATCCCAAGCGTGTACAGCAGTGCCGGACGCATAGTAGATGCTCAAAAAATATTTGTGGAATAAGTGAGTGCTGCTGCCCAATGAACAGTGCGCCCACCCTAAGTTTTCTCTGAGAAAAAATTCATTCTGGCCAATCTTCCCATTTTTCTCTAAGAAAGGGATAGGTAAATGACTGAGAAGTTTGAGCAAGTCAACACTAATTGGCTGCCAAGTTTTGGCTTATTCATTTGATCAGCATTTGTTGTATGTGTCTTGTGTACCATCTGTACATAGCTCTGGGGATACAGAGATCAATCAAATATGGCTTTGCCCTTGAGAACTTACAGATTAGTGAGAGAGAAAGACCTAATTCAAATAAAGCATGGTAAAGGCATTCAGAGAGTGAAGGATAAGATGGGCACAGAGGTGAGGTCCCCAAGTTTGTAGGCAAAAGGGTGGCAAGGAGCCCCAACTCCTGCCAGGGAGAATAGAACGAGATGATGGATGGTGTGCTAGGCTGACAGGGGAGACCGGCTGTTCAGCAGGACAGGGGTGAATAAAGGGAAATGGGCCTGAGGCCAAGGCTCTGGATACAACCACAGCGTCTGCCTGGTGCTGGAGGCTGCAGCCACAACTCTTGCATTGACTGGCTTCTACAGGACCCATCCCTGTGCTCTGGTATATTTCACATGAATAGATGCCACCCTTGCAAGTGGGGAAGAATGGGATGGGGAAGAGCATGTATGGGGCATGGGTAGTGCCAGAAGATAAAGAGATGATTGATACGAGAGAGAATGAGGGGAGGGGGGAGAATAAGAGAGAGGGGAAAGGGAGGAGGGAAGGGGGAAGGAGAGAGAGAGAGAGAGGGGAAGGGAGGGGAGGGGAGAGAAGGGGAGGGGAGAGGAAACAAGGAGAGAAAGATAGATGTCAGAAGGGCCAGACAGATGACAGAGATAAGAGGGAGAGATGGTACAGAGAAAAATAAGTGACAGAAAGGGAGAAAAGTCTGAGAAAGACTATAAGGAACTACACAGAGAGAAATGGATGACAGAGAACAAGATAATGACAGAGTAAGAGAAACAGACGATAAATAAAGGAGATGATGGAGAGATAAACAGATGATAGCTTATTTACTAATTTATTCATTCATTTACTGTGGCAGATTCCATACTAGACACACTGAGGGAGCAGAGTTGACTAAGATAAGGGCCCGTGTTTTCAACACTCTTGTTATAGAGGGGGATAAATCAGCTCTCTACCTCCCAGGAGCAGTAGTAGACAGACTCAAGCTGATTCCATCCTAGCTGGGAATGCCCCTCACCCCAGCGGAAACACAGAATATCCCAGCTGTGCAGAGCTCTAGAGGGCTAAGGCCTAAAAAGGTAGTCCTGAGGAGAATGACCTTGCTGGGGAAAACATGTGTTGAGCGGTAACAGGCCAGACACAGAGAAGGAGGTGTAAGAGGAAGGGCAGGGGAAGCTGCCTACCAAAGGTCAGGAACCAGAGCCACAGGTCAGCAGCAGTGGCTAAAACTTATGGGAAGGAAAGGAGGTGAGGCCCCCACATTTAACCACACTGTTCTATTATGGATTCAGAGTGCCCAGCAGGGAGGCACAAGGCACTAGAAGACCTTGTGGGGAGGCACCTGCTCCAGAGTTTCACACACAAAACCATGATGCTAGAAACCTCTCCAGCGGCTGTTACCCAGAAGTCATCCATTAACAACGATTTATAAAGCATCTCACAGATGTACTATGTACTAGTACGTGCTAGGTACCATGTGTATCTACTATGTACCACATTTCTAGGCACTGAGGATACAGTGGAGAGCACGGCACCTCTCTTATTTTGGGCCCTTCTTCCACATCCAGCATTCCTGAAGTTGAGTGCAGAGTTTAAAACCTGGGCAGTCAGCCTTGATACCACCTTCTCCCCAACCATCCAGTCTCTTACTGAATTCTACTGAGCCTTCTTTTACAGTATCTCTTTGGCTTTTCCTCTTTCTATCTCTCCCCCCGCCCCCCACCACTATTTCCATTGAGGCTATTCCACATAATCATTTTTCTCCTCCACAGAGCCCGCCACCCACAGCTCCTGTTCTAGCCTTTAACACTTTGTGTCCAAAATGCTGTGTTAGTCTGCCAGCCAGTCTCACCTTGTTCCACCTCCAGTCACTGCTTTTAGATCATATCATATCAAACACCAATTGGATTGTGGCACTTTCCTATTCAAGAATCTTCACTGGCTCCCTATTTCTTAACCTGTCCTGCAGCAAATGTAAACTGGATCAGACTTTCAAAGCCCTTTATAAGCTATCTTTACCCACCCAGCCCAACCTCTCATGTCTCTGTTCCAACCACACCCTGCAACCAGCTTTGTGGCTCTGCTTTTGGTTTTCTAGTAGAATCTAGCACAGGCTCTGGAATTGGACCTTGGTTGGAATCCACCACTTAAAAGCTCTGTTGCTTTAGACAGGTGCCTTCACTTTTCAGAGCTCTAGCTTCCATGATAGTAAAATGGGGATAACAGTACCTAATTAATGGAGTTGTAAAAAAATCAAATGAGACCATGAATATCAACTGCCTAGAATAGGGTTTCAGTTGTTACTGTGAATGTTCCCTCTGCCTGGAACGCCCCCTCTCATTTTGTTACTCTAAATCCCACCTGTTATTCAAGGTACTGCTCGAGTAACGTATACTCCAGGGAGCTTGTCCTTAGTAATCTAGTCCCCACAATTTAGCCCATCATAATATAATGTTTGATATTGCTCATCATCATTTCATGTACGTTAGTCTCATCCTACCAACTATACCAAGCCAGCAGGCAACGAGACAAAAACAAGTGAGACAGATCTACTAGGTTCATAGCCTAACTACCATTTTGGATGTGTGATTCTGTGTAAGTCACTTAACCTATCTGAGCTTTAGTCAGTTTTCTTATCTAAAAAAAAAAAAAAAACAAAACAAAACAATAATCCTTACCTGGCTAGGTTATTGTGAGGAAGAGAGAGAATATTCTCAAAGCATCTGGGACACATACTGATGCATAACAAGTGGTCAATATGTAGTAGGTACTATAGTAAGGGTTGTCAGCTCAGGCTTGTCCTTCTCGATGGTTTAAGAGTACTTCCACCCAGATTTGTCCATCCACTGTCAAGGTTCCACTAGCATCACTCCCTTGCCACACTTTGAAAGATAGCTTACAAAGGCTCCTACTCTCTCTAGGGTTTCTCCAGGAGTGGGAAACAACCCTAACGGAGACAGAAGCAAGGCAGTGGGGGCTTTGGGACCACCTGGGAGAAAAGCACGAGCTGCAGGGAGGAAAATCCCAGTGGAGGAACTATAGCCAGAGCTGGAGCCTTCTAGCCCTAGATTAGGAAAGGAGAGGAAACTATCTATAGGGTCTAATACCTGGCCTATTATTATTCCTGAAGAGCCCTAGACTTGGAGTCAGTCCACACTCACATTCCAATCCTAGCAGTGTGACCTGGGGCAAGTCACTTCTCTGAGTTGTAGATTCTTTATCTGTAAAATGGAGATGATCACCATCCCTTATTCATGAGTTAAAGTCTGGATTAAATGCAGTCCCACGTGTGAAATCACTCAGCATCGTGTCTGACGTACTATTAACTTAAAAAAACATAACACTATTAACTTAAAAAAATAACAACAGGGACCGTTTACTGGATACTTAAGATGTACCTGGCACTGCACACTTTGCATGCATTAGCTGATTCAATCCTCACTCCAGCCTTATCAGTAAGCGCTATTATTATGGTCCCTTTACAGATGCAGAAACAGAGACACAGAGAGCTGAACTGCTTTGCCAAGAACACACAGCTAGTAACCAGCAGTTGAGAATGAGGCTCAGGTCCTCCAACTCTTTTTAGGATACCACACGACCCCGCCTCCTCAAAGAGGGATCTATCTCAAAAAGCTTATACACCTAAGGCTTCTCCTAGCCATTCCTTCAAGAAGCAGTCAGAAAAGGGAAGTCTCAGTAGTCCTAAAGTTTAAACCATCCCCTCCTCAGGCAGTGGGGAAAGAGGATGAGGAGAAATAAGCACAGAGGTAAGAAAATGCCAACCACCAACCATGTAGCTCCAGGCCTAGCTGTGGAGGCAACAACCTCTTTCTCCTAAGGCACTATCATTAAACACACACCCTATCATTCACTACCCCCAAATTCCTTTCTTAGGAAGCAAAACGGGATATTGAAGAAAGAAAGCCGAAGGGGGAAGAGGGAAAAGCAGCCATGATGGCCATGGCTACCAGTAGTACCTACCATGGAAGTTGCCCAGGATGGGGAGATGGCTTAGGAGAGAGCTGGTTATCCAGCCAGCTCAGATGCTCCTCAACAACCCCTCCAGCCAGCCCCCTGGGCTTCTTTCTGCAGGCTGGATCCTCCTTTAGCAGAAACCCATCTGCCTTCCTTTAAGTCCTCTTGACAAGAGGGGCCATCAGCCCAAGCCCCTGAGTGTGATTCAAGGGGCTCAAGCACAGCCAGGTCCCAGTTCCAAGAACAGAAAGGAGTAGCACTGAAGGCAAGGTATGGCCATCAGCCTGGTTGGGCCTAGAGGAGGCCACAGCCTTAGGGAATGAAAGGCAGTGTCAAGAGCTGGATAGGAGTGAAGACGCTGCTCCAGAAACCAGCCAGCACCCTGGTGGCAAAGGGAAGGATGAAAGGCAGTTCCAGCAGCATAAACAGCCCCCCTGTTCCCTACTCCAGCCTCCTCTGAGCCCTGGCCCGCCCCCTTCCACAGCTCAGAGGCCAATAAGGAAGCTGGGCCCCCAGCCACTGCTAGAACTCAGGAAAGGAGCAAGGAAATGATGTTTGGGAAAGATAAAGCGGGTGTCTAAAAAGAATTTTTAAAAATACACGTAAGTGAGAGAGAAAAATACCCCAGACACATACACTTAAAAGAATTCCTGTGCTTCCTGGACTGGGTTGACCCCACCCAGCCATCTCCGCAGGTCCTCTGGGCCCCAGAAAAGGAAAGCTCAGATCAGCCAAGCCCAGCAGCCTCCAGGTCCAGAAAAGCAAGTAGCACTACAGCTGATTTTACATAGATGGGGGCAAGTAACCTAGAGCTCTCCCAAGATGAATGTCCTGCTGAGATAGAAAGATTCACAAGCCATTCTGGGCTGTATTTTCAGGGTCTGCACGTCCTACAGGCACCTGAGCAGATCCAAAGGAAACTGCATTTCACACCAGACACTCCAACTCCAGAATAGTGCTGCTTGGAGTAAGCACCCCTGCCTCTGCCATGATTTTGCTCTGACCTCTGGCAATTTACTCCCCCTCTATGGGCTTCTGTTTCCTCTCTGCAAAATAAAACATTGAAGTCCACTGTCACAAACAACCCGTCCAACTATGGCATGCTCTGACGTAAGAGTCCCAGGCCCGAGCCTGGGGGTCCACATGATGTCCTCAATGACCTACGCAACAGCCAGAACCCCGAGCAGCCCCACAGGAGTTCGTTGCACACACGAAGCCCAAGCTCAGGCATCAGAATTTGATTTCTCTTGGGGATTTAGAGTTAGGGTTTTCCCTTCATAATATTCCTGGATCCCCACTCCAGTTTCCCTTGGCCTCTGGTCCCAATTCCAGCCATTTCTGGCCCCTGAGAGGGTTTATGTGAGCTTCCTCAGGACAAGAAGGATGCCAGGGCCTTCGCTTTCTAGGGAAATCATGCCGGGAGGCACCTTCCCCTCTCTTCCCTCTGTACCTCCTAGGGAGGTTTGGGTGGACTTTTGTCTGTTCCACAAAAGGCAGGTGCCAAAGCCCTCCTTTGGTAGTTAGAAGTACTGTAAGGGGGGAGTTTGGGGATTTTATGTGCATGTGGATCTGGCTTGGAGTCTCAGCTTTCCCACCCACTAGTTGTTTGGCCTTGGGCGTGTCACAGAGCCTCAATTTCCTCATCTGCAGTGCATGCCTCGCACGTGATAGGCATTAATATTAGGTTATTAATATTGTCCTCTACCCCAAATAATAATGGGCAAGGTATTGTTAGTGGCTAGAAAAAGAATGTCTTCAAGCCAAATGAAGAGGAGAGCAAAAGGACTAATTAAGAGAAGGTTCAAAAGCCAAGCCTAGTTCTCTAGAGTAGCACTCCTTAAACCTCAGTGGCCAGACTAATCACCTGTCCATCTTGAATCAGATTCTGATTCAGTAGCTCTAGACTGGGCTCCAGATTCTGACTTTCTAACAAGCTCTAGAGTGATGGTGATGCTGCCAGTGTGATAACCACATTCTGACGATACACTGGGGAATATAATACCTTTAGTGTCAGCAGTACACTAGGGAATAACCCCTGGTCTGAAACAGCATCAGAATAAACAGTCCCTTTTAATGTCACTATTGAGGCCTGGGTACCCAGCCTCTACTCAGTAACCCAGTCCATAAAAATGCTTCCCTGACCCCCCCCCCCCATTTCCTAACAAAATAAAGAATAACAAATTTGATAGCAGTCTGGCCCTGTCAGTGGCCAGGTGGGCTGAGGAAGTTTT
Source organism: Balaenoptera ricei (assembly GCF_028023285.1). NCBI lineage: Eukaryota > Metazoa > Chordata > Mammalia > Artiodactyla > Balaenopteridae > Balaenoptera > Balaenoptera ricei. The sequence continues at coordinate 45,697,401 of NC_082660.1, forward strand.
GATTAAAGGTGCAAGCATGTTCTTGGGACTGGCTCAGGTAGGGAGGCAGGGTGGGAGCATGACAGTTGGGTAGTCACCAGAGGAGGTGATATGATGGGCAGATGGGCACAGATAGCATATACTGAAGAAATCCTTGGGCAGAGGATGATTAGAGAGGAACGTGAGCAGTTTGGCCAGTTTGGGATTTAGAAAGGAGGCTGGGAGATGGGGTGGGGGTAAAAGAGGTACCCTCTCCCTTAGCAGAGCTAAGTTCCAGACAACATGAGCAAGTATCACCTCCGATGTTCAGGGGAAGGAAAAGATGACTGCTTCTTTTCCAAGCACTCAGAGGATAAGAACTTGGCGTGGGTGCAAGGAGGGTGAGCACATGCAGGCAGAAGCGGCAGATCTGTCAGAAGCTGGCTCCCAGAAGAGGACTCATAAAGGCTGTTGTGAAAGGTGGGGGGAGGGAGGTGGACCAATTCTAGAAGGAGTCAACCTCTGGCTGCTGTAGTGGGGTGTCACCCCAATACCTTCCGACAGCACTACCAGTCTCTGAGCCTGGCTCCCAGCAGACCCCTCAAGAGCTACTTGGAGGGAGGAAGGTAGAGGGCAAGCAGAAAGAGAACCGGGGCTCTGATCCAACCCAGGGCAAGAAGAAAAATATGGCCCCTGTTGCTTGGGGTTATGCTTAGCCTGAGGTCTGGCCCATAACCTACTGCAGGCTCTTTCCTTTTCTGAAAGTGTTTAGATAAGGAGGAGCACAAAAGAGTGTCCTTGATTTGCTCCGTTTACTTTCTGTGGCTCTTCCAGCCTCCCCCACCCCAAAACAGCACATTCCACCTGCCCCACATGAAGGAATCCATGCTCATTCTGGCCCGCTCAGCAGGAAGGCAAGCCCGCACACAGCTGGTGGACAGAACAATGCATGGCTTGTTTATCTGACAGGAGGAGGCAAAAGCCGCTTGATCACTGTAGAGGGATATAGAGCTCTGAAGGCCTCCTCACACCCTCACACTGTTAGCTGGGGGACCCTGCAACCTGGTGATCTGGAGACCTTCCTTATACAGACCCAACCAAGGGAGAATATGTATGTGTATGTAAATGTGTGACTGTATATGTCTGTGTACATGTATGGGTATGTATGTATGTATCTGTGTGTATATCTATGTGTATGTGGGTGTATATATGTATGTATAATTTAAAAGAGAACTTTTAGGACAAGGCCTTTCTTGTCAGTTGGGGAGCTATAAGTTGGGTCATCTGAGATACAGGTACTTTACATAGAAGGGACTACCTCCCCTCACCTCTCGGAATAGCCAGGTCAAGTTCTTTCATGTAAACCTGCTGGATCCCCCTCTCCAGCCTCCACCTCAGGATCCATTCATGGCTTAAAGGAAACCCAGGGTAGTGAATAAGAAAGGAAAGGGATGTTGGGGTGGGAGCAAAGACTCCCTGAAATGCTGTGCTGCGTGTCAAGGGGTGTCTTTTGGCTTTCCAAGTAAAGAGCAATACCCTCATCTGGTTAGGGCCTTTACACTTGACCTTTTGCTTTCATTTCTCCACTTTTTCACATTGGAATCTTTAAAACACAGGGACACCTCTTTTTCTAAAGAAGGTTGGCACAAAGCAACCATATGAATGATGTGGGAGAGCTCTGCAAATATTAGGGGCTAGAAAAATGCTTAGTAGTTTAGAAACACAGTACTTGGAATTCTCTTTCAGAGTGGGCTGTGAAGCATACTCTAGTTTCTCTGTGTATAGTCTGATAACAAATACCCATCATAGACTATTTCCTGTCAATGATCCCAAAGGCAAGGAGGTGGATGGTGCATATTTCACAGCTTCTAGAAGCAAGGGGAGCAAGTCAAGAATCTGAATAACAAAGAGGGCTTTTCTCTCTTCCCTTATATACAAAAGCTAAGGGTGCAACACCAGAGGCCTGAGGGAGACTTCAGAGGAGCACATAGGGAAAATGACAATAGGTTCACAGAATCCCATCTGTTGAGTCAGCTTCTGCTGTGATGCCCAATTTCCTAAATCAACACCCAGAGTGATAAAGAAGGTGGAGGATGTTTGTCCTCCAGCTCCGATTTCTATCAGTAATATTTATAGCATCCCTTGGGAAGAAGGTTACAGGAATAATATAAGATTTCCTTTCTTTTCCCTTTCAGCCAAATACCTCCCTCAGCTCAAACTCAGTATCGGAGTACCAATTTTCAGCAAAATGATGGACTCCACAAAAGTTTTGCCTAAAGTCAAGTCTCAAAACCTTTAGAATTGCTTCTGGCCACTCCCTGAGTCATCTCCACTACTAAAGGCATGAAGCCCAAAGACAACGTCCAATGACAGTGAGGACCTAAATACAACCAAGAGAACCTACTCACTCTGCTTCGAGCAAACATGACAATGAGGAATGGCCAATGCTCAGCAGAGCTGGAGCACAGTGAGCAAGGTAGACAGTACAGGGACATGAGGTTGGGGAAGTGCCAAGGCCACATCATGGAGTTTCCAAAGGCCAAGATAGGAAGTTTGTGTTTTATTCTCAGTGTAGTGGGAAGTAAGTCACTGGAGGTTGTTAAGCAGAGGACTACCACGATCTAAGTTTTATAAAAATCTCACTTGGCTGATAGATTTAGGCAGGACAAGAGTAGAAGCCAAGGAACCAGTTTAAAAAGGCTCTTATAGGTAAGAGATAATGGTGATTTGTTCTAGGGAGGAAGCAGTAGGGGTAGAGAAAAGAGGTTTGATTAGAGGTATCTTGAAGAGGTAGAGCTTACAGTATTTGTTGATGGATTGGCTGTGGATAGTGAGGGAAAAAGAAGAATAAGCCATGACATTTGGGTTGTCTGGCATCTGTACCTTCTTAGCACAGAATTCATTCCCGAAACTGAGTCATTAGTAGTTCTTAAAAAAAAAAGTTGGCAGTCTTTACCATTCTTTTATTCAAGCTTTTATGGAGCTCCTATCTACATTTAACGTGCTTGGAGAGGTACTATGGAACATGCCAAAATGAAGAAGATATACTTCCTGTGCTCAAGAAATTTGTAGTGTGGTAGGGGGTGAATAAAAATAGCTAAGTAACTAAACAGGGCAGAATATCGTGCCATAAAGGAAGTGCTAACAAAATGAGAGTTAAAAAAGGAGAACAACAAGGATTTACTGTACAGGGAACTATATTCAATATCTTGTATAACCTATAATGGAAAAGAATCCAAAAAAAGAACACACACATATATATATACACACATACATACATACATATCCAAAGCACTTTGCTGTACACCTGAAACTAACACCACAACATTGTAAATCAACTATACTTCAATAAAAATTTAAAGCCACTCATGTAATAAAAACATTATTAAGCAAGTAAGCTTCCTTAATTTTTTGTTGAAAACACTATAAAATTGCTGTCTAAAACCAGACAATGAGGAAAAAAAGGGGAAAGTACAGCTGATTGAATCAAGGAAGACTTCACAGAGCCTCTGATTTTGAAGACTCAGGACAATTTCAGCTGGAGGAGACTGGGGAAGAGGTCATGCCAGGTTTTGCAAAAACAAGAGTGGATAAAGCAGGAACATGCTGAAGGAAGAACACAGTTTCTGTAAGGCACACAGGAAGTAAAATTAGAATGATGCAACAACACGGTGGGCCTTAAGTGTCAGGATAAAGCATTTACTTTACCAATAGGCGAGAGAGAGGCTTTCGAGGTTCCAGGATAGGAAAGCAACATGGTAAAAGCATATGTTAGGAAAGTTATTCTCATAGCCATATGTAGAATTAATTATATGGATAAATACTGAAAGCACAGTGAAGTGAGTAGGCTAGTGTAATAGACATAATAAAAGGTAGAAGTAGAGCAATGACAGTGAGGGTGGAGCAGAAGGGAAGGATGTGAGAAAGGACATAAGAGACAGAATCAAGAAGCTTGGACTACTAATTAAATATGGAGTAGAGAGAGGAGTTAAGGTGACCGTGAAACACCTAGGAGAATGGTGGTATCACTAATCCAGATAGGGAAGTTGAGAGCCAGAGCTGGCTTCAGGAGTCATGAGTTTGATTTGAGACATGAGCGTGTTTGATATGCTGTCAAATAATGTAGATAGTCATGCCCAGCAAGCAGCTTGACATCTGGGCTGCAGTGCTAGAAAGAGGTTAGGGCAGGGTATGGACATGTGGTCATTATCCACAGAGAGGAGGCAGCCGAGGCTGTCGCAGTGGATGTGACTGCCCACGGTAAATGCGTGCAAAGGAAAGAGGGTGGATGACATATCTCTACAGAACAGCTACAGAGGAAGAAGAGCTAATCAAAAAGACAAAATAATAAAATGCCATTTTCAATGATATTGGCAATATTTTTTTTTAACTAAGTGTCAGCAAAGTTGCAGGGAAAGAGGCATTCTTATACACTGCTGAATGGGAATGGATTGGGTATACATTTGCTAGAGGGAAACTTGCCATATATCAGCAAGAGACATAAAAATGTTCCTACTGTGCTTGCTTTAGCTGACATATACTAAAATTGGAACAATACAGAGAATATCAGCATGGCCCCTGCACAAGGATGACATGCAAATTTGTGAAGCACTGCTTATTTTTTCTGGAATTAGACAGTGGTGGTGGTCATACAACCTTGTAAATATACTAAAAACCACTGGATCTCACACTTAAAAGTAATGAATTTTATGGTAGGTGAATTATACCTGTTTTTAAAAATGTTCCTACCCTTTAATCTAATCTTTCCGTTCCAAGGATTCTATCCTAAGAGAGCAATTAGAGATGCACACATTGATTTATGTACATGAAGTGTCATCGACTGCAGCGTTATTTATAATGTAAAATTAGGAATATCCTAACTGTTCAACATTTAGGAAGTTAGGTGAAGTACTGTATATCTACATGAAGGAATAATAGCCTGCCATTACAAAAGTGAAAAAACAGTATACAAACCTGTATGTAGTACCAGCCCAATTCAAAAACTATATATCCATACACATATATTCATGTATAAGCATACACATATTAAAAGGCTGGATGAAAATGTACCAATATCTTACCACTAAGTATTTACCTCTGTGTGGCAGAATTAAGGGTCATTTTAATTCTTTATACCTTTAGAAAATTTTAAAATTTTCTACACTACACATGTATTAGTTTTGAATGAGAAAAGGTTTCCAAAGAAAAAGGACACCCTTCTACACAGACATATCATTTACCCTGGCAACTGTCTAATACAACTGTCTGACACATTCCTAAGTTAGAAATCTGCAATTATACTTATGATTCCACTTAACTCTTTCAAACATCTGGATTTTGCCCTCAGGGAAATCAGCTCAGAGCCCACCAACCTAGCAAAATGGTTTCCCCAACAAATGCTTTCCTGCTTGGCAGTGGATTCCTCTGTTTATGCTACTAATTAAAAAAAATTCCATCTGACAGCTTTTTACCCCAATGTCAGCACTAGTTGCTATTCTTTGCTGTGAGAGGTGGCCAGGGCTGGAAGAACGAGGAGCAAGTTGAGAAGAGGCCAGTCAGAGGAAAAGGGAGGTCAAGTCAAGGTCAGCATTATGGCCATGCCCAGTGGGTTAAAAATTTTTTTACTACTCAGGGCCTGCTTGGCTTTAGTTTTTCCTAGGCGCCTGATGGACTTGGTGGGACAAAGTTGTGTGGAGAGGGGACAAAGCACAGGAAAATCTGCTGGGGGGTGGCAGCAAGTACTATTTGTGAAGCCGTTTAACCGCTAATATTTACAGTTCACAAAGAACTTTCATAGACACCGTTCTATTTAATCCTTCCAACAACCTTATAAACTCCATGTTAGAAAAGAAGAAACTCAAGTTCAGAGGTGAAGTAAATCATACAAGGCTTGAATCCAAGTTCTTTGCTTCCAAATTCCTGTGTTTTTTTTCCTAAACAGTAGCTCTCAAAGTCTGTCGAATAGATCAGCATCAGCATCACCTGGGAAATTTGTAAGAAATGAAATTCTGGGGCCCCACTCCAGACCTTTTGAATCAGAAACTCTGAGAGTAGAGCCCAGCCATCTGAATTTTAACAAGCCCGCCAAGTGATTCTGATGCACGCTCAAGTTTGAGACACATCACTCTAGAGAATGCTATCATACATTTGAAAACAGATTTTCAAATGGCTTCTTTAAAATACTGGCTGCTGCTGCTTTGACTTATGCGGGGTCTTGTCTTCCAAGGGAGCCTAGGAACCTTCCTTCAACTTCCAGTGGCTATGTACACAATAGAGGGCAGCTGCTTGAATAGAATTTGGGCGCCAGGGCCAGGAACTTCTACTTCATGGTGAGGCGCATCCCAGAACCAAGAGGGCAGTTCCCACATCACAACTTCCCGTGTTGAGTGGAGATATGAGCTGGCAAGCAGCTGCCATATATCTGTCCCCCTTGCTGAAGTTTCTCTTCATAAAGCTTTCACATGGTCTCGCAATGCTCTGCATGAGCCGCTGAGAAATTCCCTGATCTGATGTATTTACGTTTACGAACCTCTAGTTCATCAAGCTTTTCATTTCTTTGGATTTCAGTTTGGTTTTCTAATGGATTTGGAAGCAACAATTTAGAAGAAAATAGACAGCAATTTGAACAAAATTATTTTCCTTCTGGGGAACCTGGACTCCCTACTCCCGCCTCCCCAGCCTACTCCCTACCCAATTTCCTCACTGCAGGTAACTGTTTTCTCTCTCTCTCTCTCTCTCTCACACACACACACACACACACAATCATACACATTCCTTCCCCATGGGATGGAGAACAAACAAATCAGCAATTTTTTGTAAAATTGGACTTGATTTATATTGGATTTTAACTTTTGTCAAGGTGATGTTTATAAAATTGAAACAAAACCCATGCATGGATATGGATTTAATTTGAAAATGCTAAAGCTGAAAGACAGGATCATGGACTGAAAATTATAAAGTTTTCAAAATTCTAGGAGTGAACAGAATTTGTTGTATTTCCCCTTCTACACAGGTACTTGCATTGAATTCATTCCTTTACTTATTCATTCATTGATTCTTTCATTCATTAGTTATTGAGAGCCAAGAAAGCACTGTTCAAGGTGCTGGGGACAAACCAATGAATAAAACAGACTAGACAGACCTCATGGGGCTCAACTCAATAAATATATAATATGACAGGTAGTGCTAAGTGCTATGAAGACAGAGAAAGCAGGGTAAGGGGTAAACTGTCAGACAGGGCTATGTGAGGGCCGATCCTATTTTAGAGTGTGGTCAGGGAAGGCCTCTATTAGGAGGTGATATCTGAGCAGCGACTTAAAGTCAGGGAAGGAGCCAGGCGAATATCTGAGGGAAGAATGTTCTAGGCAGAGGCATCAGGCAGGGCAGTGGTCCCAAGATAGGATCAGCTTGCCATGGTCCAAGAACCATGAAAGCCAGTGTGGCTGGAGCAGAATGAACAAGACAAAGAAGGGTAGGAAATGAGGTTGGGGAAGGAGCCAAGGGCCAGGTGAGTGGGTCATTGTAAGGACTTGGATTTAATTGTAAGACTGATGGGAATAAATGTGTCTATCATGTGTTTAACAGGTGCCAAGGAGTCTTAAAAAGTCTACACTATGATCCTTGCCCTCGAGAAGCTTCAATCTGTCATCCATTTGGGGAAACAAGCCAGAATTACAGGAGACTTGAAAAGGGGTGGGGATTCTTGCTGACTCATGTATACTTGTTCCTAATACTAACGAGCCATCTTTAGTAGAAAAGAGCTCCAAAGGAGAAAAAGGCCTGCCTCCTACGCCAATTTGAAAAGATTCTTCCACGCCATACTTTAGGCATTTTTATATCAAAAGCACTTATAGCGTTCACTATGTATTACAAATATTAAAACATTTAATACTCATAACAACCCTATGAAGCAGGTGCTACTCATCTCCATTGTGCAGAGAGGAAAATCAGAGGTTTGGAGAGGTTGAGTAACTTGCCCAAGATCACAGAACTACAAAGTCACAGAGATCGTATTCGAACACAGGCAGCCTGACTCCAAAGCCCATGTTCTTAACCACTATTCTAACCTGCCTCACCTACAGGTAGAGATAGAAGGATGGGAAGGGGGGCATGATGAATCTACAATTGAGAATAAAAGGAAAAGTCTCCCAGATGTCCTGGGTGACCAAGAAGAGTTCTGGGGCCTATGGGAGACCTGGGGAGAAGACTGAACTAGCTGGGGAGAGAGCTAGAGAAACAGAGAGCCAGTGAAAAACTGTAAGCATGACAATGGCAGAATCAGATCTGCATTTTGGAAAGATGTATCTGCTAACATTTTTAGGGAGAAAAGAAGCAGGTGGACCAGTTAGGAAATGAATGTTATAGTCCAAAGTGATCTATGATTCAGGGATAGAGTGGCAAGGCAGATTTGAGGCTTGTCTGAGAATGGTCTAGGAGGTAGAACCAATAAATCTTGGTTCCCAGTTGGACAAAATGTGAGGGGTAGAGGAAGGAGCCCAGAGTGTCTGCCAGATTTCTCACTTCAACAAATAATTGAGCCTGTCACCAAGAAGAGGGGGGAGGGAAATTAGTCCAATTTTGGACAAGTCGATTTTTAAGTTTTTATTTTTTAAAGCAATACTTGCAAAAGGTAAACCATTCAAACAGTACAAAAGCATATACAATGAAAAATGAGTTCCCCATACTCTGGGGGAGACCATCATTAACAGGTTCTTGTTTATCCCAGAGCAGCAGTACGGCATAGTGTTAAGAACATAAGCTCTGGAACCAGACTGTCTAGATTTGAATCTGCCACTGCTGGCTGTGTGGCCTTGGGCTAGTTACTTAACACCTCTGCCTCACTTACATTATCTGCAAAATCGGGATTATAATAACAGAATACAAAAAAAAAGCATACTAGAATACTGTTCAGAACCTTGCTGTTAGTGTTTAACAATATATCTTGGAGATAATTTTGTATCTGCATGTACTTTTTCACAAATTTTTAATAACCGCCTAGTGTTGCACTTGTGTGACTTTTTCATAGTTCATTTAACCTTTACCCAATTAATGAATATTAAGGTTGTTTCTAATTTTTTGTTAATACAAATAATGCTGCAATGAATATCTTTGAACATCTCTTCACACACATATATGATTATATCTGTTAGATAAATTCCTGCAACTGGAATTCTGGTTCAGAGCATATGAATGTTTAATTGTGATAAAGTCTCCTGAAATCCAAAGAGGTTATGCTAATTTGTATTTCCACCAACAATGTATTAGAGCAGTGCTTTTCAAACTTTCATGTGCAAACAAATCACCTACGGATCTCGTTAAAATGCAGATTCTGATTTAGTAGGTCTGGGATGGGGCTGCATTTGTAACAAGCTCTCAGTTTATGCAGATCCTGCTTGTTCAAGGATCATGCTTTGAGTAGCAAGGTATATAGCAGGGTGTAAGAGTGCGCATTTCTCCACACGCTTGCCAAAAATTGTATATTTCATGCTCTGATTTTTGCCATTCTGACTGGTGAAAGTTGTATCTTAAGGTGAGAGTTGTTGCTTAAATTAACCTATATTTCTTTAATTATGAGTGTTGTTGAGCATCTTTCTGTTTATTTTTATAAGCCAATTTTCTTTTTCCCTGGACTGGCTGTTTAGGTCCATTTTTCCTCTTTTTTAACAATGGTTTATTGGTATTTTTCTAAGTGATTCTCAGTCTCAAGAGCTCTTTATATATACAGGGAACCAGCCCTTTCCCATATCAGATGCAAATCCTTCTTCCCAGTTTTTTGTCTTTGGATTCTGTTTCTGTATTTTTGTGGTGCTGTAAATTTTAACTTTCATGTAGTCAAATTTAACAATTTTCTCCTTTATGGCTTCCTTTGGGTCCTGCTTAGAGAGACCTTTAATATTTAATAATAAAATCATATATTAAAAAATCTAAATTATGCCTTTGGATCAATTCCTAGGCTCAATTATGGTCCATTGATCTGTATTCATGTGGTAGTACCAAACTATTTTAATAACTGTAGTTTTATAATATGTTTCAACAGGACTGGTTCCTTTCTCCCTTATTACTCTTCTTTTTCAGACCTTTCCTGACTAATCTTACAGATTTATATTTCCATATGTACTTTATAATCAGCTTGGGCATGTTGAATTATGATATGTTTGGGAGACAACTTGGTGGCACAGTGTAACATGCAGTTGAAAATGATAATCTGGCGTCTAGTAGTGTGGTCTTCTCTGGATATAGAAATCTGAGAGTCATCAGTGATACCTAAAGCCTCTCAAGAAAAGTCCATAGAATGAAAAAGAGGGTCTGAGGCTGAACTCTAGGTTAGTGTGGTTCTCAAAGTTCAGTCCTCAGACCAGCAGCACCAGCATTACCTGAGAACTTCTTGGACCCTGACTGGATCAGAAACTTGGGGTGGGGGAGCAATATGTTCCTTAACAAACCCTCCAGAGGATTCTAATGCACACTCAAGTTTGAGGACCACTCTTCTAAGGTATACTGTAGTTAACAGACAAATTAAGGAAAGAGAGCTGAAAATAAGTAGTAGTAAGAAAACCAGGAGAAAGATATACTTAATAATCAAAGAGAAGAAATTTCCAGAAATAAAAGTTCAATAGGGCCAATATTAATTAAGCAACAACTATTTTCAAAGGGCTTTATACATATTACCTCATTTACTCATATAACTCTATAAGGTAGATACCATTATTCCCATCTTGCAGATGAGAAAATTTTGGTTAACTAACTTGCTAAAGGTCAGCCAGCTGATATGTGATTTGACACCAGTGCTGTTATATACCAATGGCTATGTGCCTTCCATTGTACTCCTTCCACTGTACTGCTGAAAAACTGCTATTGAAAAATTGCCCACTGGAAAAGGAGAAAAAAAAGATCCTCCTTGATGGTTTTTTCTCAATCTGGAGGATACCAATTCATCTGGAACTATAGAGAAGACTGTCATGTAGTGGAAGAAGCCACACTTCAGTGAGAAAATGAGAAGAAGAAAATGGAGGATGAAAGTTAAGGAGAGCTGATATTTTTAGGATGAAGTGACCACCAGAAGATATTTATGTGTAATTGAGATCACTTTAGATTAGGAGTAACATTCGATGGGCCTAGGACAATCTCTGGTCCTGATCTGGACCTAAACAACACACCAGTTCTACCTATGCTCTACAACTGCCAGTTGAATCTCTACATATCCCATCAATCCCCTCAAACTAAAGACAAAACAAAACAAAAACCAAACAAACACTGACATCAAGCCTAGCTCTTCCTAATTTATCTTCTTATTTTGTCTTAAATCCTTAAAGGTCTTACTGGCTCAAACCTTGTAATCATTGTTTTCTTCTCTTCTTTGGCCTTTATATTGAACCACTCACCAAGTCCTGGCTTTGAAATATCTCCCCCATTAACTCGTCCTGTCCATTCCTACTGTCACTACTTTACATAAGCAGGCATGTCACATGGCCTCCCTACATCCAGTCCAACCCACACCAATTTCCCACAAATACTAATTTCATTCTTATTCACCTATTCACAATCCTGCAATGACTCCTCACTGGCTACTAGATAAACTTTGCTTTACTGGGCCTTCTATTAGTTCAAATTTACCTCTCACTGATGGGTAAATTTGGATGGGCTTCCTTAATATTCCTCAAACCTGCATCTACATTTCTCTCCATCCTCTCTTCATGCCTTCCCACATACCATTTAGGAATTGAGCCAACCTCCCCTTCTTTTGTTCAAGTTCCTTGTGATGTTCTTCTTCCAATTTTCACAACCACTTGCTGCTGGTATCACTCATTTTGTCAATCACCTACTTCCTTTCTCAACCAGTTTACCTATATATGTCTTATCTCCATCCACTAGAGTTCAGGGGTGGAACATACTCCTGCTGTGAGCCCCACTACATTGTTTAACATATTGCTATTTACATGCTAAGCACTCAAACTCAAAAACACTTATTAAATCAATGAAATCGTATCATGAGAACTTGGTATTTAAAGAGATATTTGGTGAATTGATGTTTAGAAAATGCCTACTTTCTTTTTCACTTTCAAATGTCATATTAAAAACAGTACACATTCACTAGGTATTACCCAGTATCAAGTACTATTGTAGGCACAATCTCATGAAATACCTATTTAATCCTTACCAGATCCCTGTCAGGTGGGAATTACTGCCCTGAATTACTCATAAATACAAGACTATGAGATGGTTAAAGACTTGTCCAGTATTTCTACTGAGTACTCAGAGCCTACAGTGAAAACCCCCAAGTCCACTGCTCTATCCTCCATAACACAGATTCCTTTCTTTCATTTTTAATTTTTAAACAGGCTCCTATGGTTCTTAGTTGAATTATAAACATGGTTTTTGTATAGTCTTGATGTAAGAAAAAATTGTGACTAACAAAACAGGTAAATAATAAATATACTTATATCTCAAGTTTAGTGTCTAATTACAGTTACTATGAATAATGAGAGAAAGTACCTGTGTGTCCCCGAAGTAAACTTGTGCCATAATGCAAATAGAGATGAGATGCAGCAGGGTGCTATATTAACATTCATAATTATGCATCTTATGTTCCAAAAATGAATTGTTTGCCAGCAAAGGAAAATGGCAATAGTAAGAATTATGGCAAAAGCATATAAGGTTAATCAACATATAATCGACTCTCAAATATGCACATTTTAGCTATTTTCTTTTATTGATGTTTATGATTTATTATTTAGAAACATTGTAATCTACCAGAATATATTTCCCTATTAAGGACACCCGAAATGAAAACACACTCACATCAAGTGAATTAATTTCTATGACACATAGTAGATATATCACTTAAGGGAGATTTTGTTCTACAAATGCAATAACCTACATGTAATAAGGTGTCAACTTCTTCAGTGATATTTGGTCTAAAACACACACACACACATACACACATACACACACACACATGCACTTTGGGGGCAATTTAAACTTTCTGGGAGAAAAAGACTAGATTAAAAACTCTTTTTTCAATATCTCCTAATGCATGCTTTATTAAACATAGCACAACCCAAAGAAACAGGAGGAATGCAGAATACAAATGACAACATTTTCCCACTGACTGAGACTGACCCAGCTTCAGGTGAGAAAGGAAGATGCCTTCACCCAGCAGACGGCTATTGGATGTCTTTATTAAGGTGCCAAAACCCATCAGTTCAGCTGCAAACAGACCCATTCCTAGAACCTTAACTCTCACCCTATCTAAGAGCCAATTAACTCAGATTATTCTTCTGTCAAGATTAGCAAGCATCCCAGGTCAAGGCAAAGCTTAAGCCTGGATGACTGAGAAAGATTCATTTGTCCTCTCAGACCACTTCTTACACTTTCTTTTGCTCTGGGCTCTCCTGGGGTGCAAGGTTACTGCTGAGAATAATACTAACAGGGTGAGGCAAGGGAGAAAGCATGCACAGCCTAAGGATTTTTAAAGTCATATAAGGATTTCTTGAAGATCTCAACTAATATATTCAATTTAAAGCCTCAGAAAATGTTACAGAGACAGAAGCAAAATAGTAGGTAAGCAGGTAGGTAGGAACCAATGAGGTATTACAGACAGCAAACTATATACTATGGAGTCAGATGGACCTGGCTATGAGATAGTGGACATGTCAGCTATTTCATTTCTTTGTACCTCCGTCTCCTCATCTGTAATATAGGGATGTATTCATCCCTATACCTCATAAGAGAGCTGTGATGATTAAATGACATGATGCAGTTGAGAGCTCCAAGCACTGCATCTGACCCACAGTAAGTGCTGGGATAGGGGGACAGAACTAACATTTACAGAATGTCTATTAAATCTGAAAGTAATCATGGTTCTGGCTGTACTGCTTCAGACTTAGGTGGGAAGGCACCTTGGAGAAACCCTTCGGCCTGAATCCAAAGCCCTATGGAGAACTCAGTTCATCCCTTACTGGTCTTAACATTTTCAAACGAACTACTTGGTAGAGAACTGATACAGCACTATCTCAGTGAGCTGTAGAACTATGATAGTCCCTATGACTGGAATTCACAGCAATGTTAATACAGGAAAAAGAGATGGATTCTGGAGCCACACACAGAGACTGGATTCAAGTCCCAGCTCTGACACTTATTAGCTGTGTGGCTTAAGACAACTGACGTGTCCATTCTGAGCCTTGGTTTCCTCACATAATACGTACTTTGTAGAACTCTGGTAAGGATTCAATTGATGTAAGGGTGCTATCACTAATTAAGTTCTCATGATCACACGAGGTCTCAGGCCAAGCAAGCCACTTAGATCCTCGGATATAATACACAGGCAACACAGAGCTACTTTCCCTGTCCAGTTATGGCAAACCAATGGCTATTTCAAGTGTTTACCCTAATAAGCATGAGGAAGGAAAGAAGAAATTCTTTTTACTGTGGCATGACAAAGAGCTTCTAGCAATTCTTCATTCTTTGTGTTCGGAAGGATTCATCATAATCATGATCCTGAATCACATATAAGAGATCAGCCATACTCTCCATCACTTCATGAGTGCCCTTCTCCACTCATCCTTTTTTTCTGGCTGTGCAGCTTGCATGATCTAAATTCCCCAACCAGGGACTGAACCTAGGCTCCCTGCAATGGAAGCGTGGAGTCCTAACCACTGGACCACCAGGGAATTCACTCCACTCATCCTTAAACTTTTCTTTATTAAACCCCAAGCTTCTCCCAAGAAGTACAGAGTAGCAAAGAATCTCTCACTCCCTCTCTCTCTCTCTCTCACACACACACACATACACACACATACACACACAAACAGAGAGAGAAGGAAGGATATCACAAGAGAAAATTTTCCTAATTTCATACAAAATTCATGTACCAAGACTAGTTTTGAATTTTTGTTTCAAATGTTCCATTCTGTTGGAAGGGCCATGAGTACTTTAAGAAATCTATTCCTGAAGTGCAAAGAGGGATAACCTCAGGTAAGTAACTTTCACTGTATGTAAATTTATTTATTTATATAAATATTTATTTATTTATTTTGGCTGTGTTGGGTCTTCTTTGCTGCGCACTGGCTTTTCTCTAGTTGCGGCGAGTGGGGGCTACTCTTCTTTGCGGTGCGCAGGCTTCTCGTTGTGGTGGCTTCTCTTGTTGTGGAGCACGGGCTCTAGGCACCCGGGCTTCAGTAATTGTGGCTCATGGGCTTCCGTAGTTGTGGCTCGCGGGCTTCAGTAGTTGTGGCTCAGGGGCTCTAGAGCACAGGCTCAGTAGTTGTGGCGCACGGGCTTAGTTGCTCCGTGGCATGTGGCTCAAACCCATGTCCCCTGCATTGGCAGGCGGTCTTAACCACTGCGCCACCAGGGAAGACCAACTGTATGTAAATTTAAATCACACAAATTTTATGACTGAGAGAAAGAGAAGGGCAGGTGATGTTCTGCTCCTTCCCCTAGAGAGAAAAACTACCCTTCATAACTTCTCAAAGACTATTCAAAGGCATACATTAACTTTATACTTAACAAAATTGAAGGATATTCTGCACCCTCATCACAGGAAAAAAAGGAAGAATATATCTTTGCATTAGGAGCCAGAGACATAATCATTTTTAGCTGAACAAGGATGCCAGAACGGCCAACCAATGCTTTCCCTTTGATTAGCTGGAAAGCAATCAATGCACTCTTGCTAGATTGAAGCTTTCACTCAAAATAGAAACTGGCCTGAAGTCCAGAGCTGGCAGTTTAGAGACAAATCCCCAGAAGGGATCTTGACACTTGCAATAAGATCCAGGGTTGGCATACTCATTAGGATCCAAGTTTAAGACTGGGGCTTGAAGAAGCGAAGTAATAAGGACTGGTGAAAAATAAAATACTGACTGCCTTCAGGATTCATATGTTTCTTTCATCAGCTAAAAGGAACACTTTTGGTGCTTAAGGTTTGCTTAGTTTAGCTGTTGTAAAAAAGACATTGGATTTTTATATGTATAACTGATTCACTTTGCTGTACACCTGAAACTAACACAACACTGTAAATCAACTATACTCCAATAAAAATTTTTTAAAAAAGAAAATGTAAAAAGACTATTTTTTAGTATAGATTTAGATTCACAGCAAAATTAAGAAGGTACAGAGATTTCCCATATACCCCTTGCCCCTACACATGCATAACCTTCCTCATTATCTATGTCCTCCACCAAAGTGGTACTTTTGTTACAACTGATAAACCTACCTTGATACAACATTATCACCCAAAGTCCATAGTTTACATAGTTTACTCTCAGTGTTGTACATTCTAGGGGTTTGGATAAATGCATAATGACATGTATCCACCATTAGAGTATCATCAGAATAGTTTCACTGCCCTGAAAATCCTGTGTTCTGCCTTTTCATCCCTCCCTTCCTTCCCTCTAACCCTGGGCAACCACTGATATTTTCGCTGTCTCTATAGTTTTGCCTTTTCAAGAATGTCATATAGCTGGAATCATACATTATATAGCCTTTTCAGATCAGCTTCTTTCACTTAATAATATGCATTTAAGATTTTTCCATGTCTTTTCATGGCTTGATAACTCATATAAATATAACGCTGAATAATATTACATTGTGTGGATGTACCATGGTTTATTTATCCATTCATCTACTGAAGGATATCTTGGTGCTTCCAAGTTTTGGCAAGTATGAATAAAGCTTATATAAACATCCATGTGCATGTTTTTGAATGAACATAAGTTTTCATCTCATCTGGGTAAATACCAAGGAGTGCACTGGCTGGATCTTATGGTAAGAGTATATTTAGTTTTGTGAGAAACTGCCGAACAATCTTCCAAAGCCGGCTGTACCATTTTGCATTCCTACTAGCAATGAATGAGAGTTCCTGTTGCTCCACATCCTTGTCAGCATTTGGTATTGTCAGTATTCCAGATTTTGACCATTCTAACAGGTATGTAGTGGTATCTCGTTGTTATAATTTGCATTTCCCTGATGACATATGACATGGAGCATCTTTTCATATGCTTATTAGCCATCTGTATATCTTCTTTGATGAGTTGTTTGTTCAGGTCTTTGGCCCATTTTTAAATTAGGTTGTTTTTTTTTTTTATTGTTGTGTTTGAAGAGCCCTTTGCATATTTTGGATAACAGATGTATTTTTTTAAACTATTTTCTCTCAGTTTGTGGCTTGCCTCCTCATTGTCTTGACAATGTCTTTCCCAGAGCAGAAGTTTATAATCTTAATGAAGCCTAGCTTATCAATTATTTCTTTCATGGATCCTGACTTTGGTGTTGTATCTAAAAAGTCATCACCATACCCAAAGTCATCTAGGTTTTCTCCTATGTCATTTCCTAGGAGTTTTATAGTTTTACATTTTGCATTTAGGTCTATGGTCCATTTTCAGATAATTTTTGTGAAGGGTGTAAGGTCTGTTTCTAGATTCATTTTTTGCAAGATATTGATTTTTAATAAAGACATTTATTCAATTTAGACATTTATTTAATTTTGAATTAATTGAAGATATGGGGAGGTAAGGCTTAAAAATCTCAGGATGAGGGATTTAAACATTATTGAGACTTCCACTTCTGTGAAAATGTAGTAGATGAACTTTTCCTTATTCCTTCCACGAAGTACAACTAAAAATCTTGGACACTAAAACAAACATAAGAACACTCTCATATGTTTTCCTCTGATACCACTCACTAGGAGAAAATATTTGCAAAACATACATCCGACGAAGGACTAGTATCTAGCCTATATGGAGAAATATTAAAACCCAATAGTAAAAAACAAACAATCCAATTAGAAGAGTCTTAAGGTAATGAAGAAGACATCTACTACATTAAAAAAGCTGACTGACAAAGGACCTTCCTTTCCAAGGAACAATATGGTTGTAAGTTCCCTGGGCTTTCTTTTTGCCTTATATAGCCAAGGCTTCGATCTGAGAGGCAACAAACTGGAAATGCTAAATGGGCACAGACAAAATAAGTCCCAACAGAAGCCTGCTCTTCCTAGCCAGAGAACCAGGAGAGGGGTAGACTAGCAAGACAGAAAACTTTTAGATATAACTTCTCTATTCCAGCCAAATACCGCAGAAAAACTGTGGCCCCATCTCTACTCATGCCAACAAAGGCTGAATGGAGAGCCTAGATTTCCACCCTGGCCATGCTATAATAAGGTCTTTTCTGACATCATCACGGCCAAGGTGGTGGCAGAAAAGGCTGAATTCTGGGATAGGACTTTCATCCATGCTGGGTGGTAACAAGCCCTCCACTATCCACTCCTGTCTCCATTGTCATGGAGACCATGTAAGGAACATGGGCATGTAATCCCACCTGTGGTAACAAGGAGGCACTCCCTCTCCCTATTGAGGTGGTGTCAGAGGAGACCACATGGGGAGCACCAAGGACAGATTTAGCAAGAGAAAGGAGCCTCCCTCCTTGGGTATTAGTAAATTCCAATAGGGAACCTGGACTTCTACCTCCATGTGGCAGCAAGGAGGCAGCAACCCCTTTCCCCTGCCAGAATGGTGTCAGAAGAAGCCAGCTAAAACAGAAAGTTTAAATATGACCCAAAGTTTCATAACATAATACTCAAAATGTCTAGATTTCAACTGCAAATCACCTGTCATACAAAGAACACAGGAAGATCTCAAACTGAAGTTAAAAAGATAATCAATAGACAACAACATCAAGATGACAAAAATGTTAGAATCATATGACAAAGTGACCATAATAAAAATGCTTCAGTGATCAAATATATACATACATGAAACAAATGTAAAAACAGAAATTCTTAGCAAAGAAATAGAAGCTATAAAGAAGAACCAAATGGAAATTCTAGAACTTAAAAATACAATATTCAAAATAAAAAACTAGATGAATAGTCTCAATAACATAATGAAGGGAACAAAAGAATCAGTGAACTTGAAGACAGAATAATAAAAATTACTCAGTATTAACAACAGGAAGAAACTAGACTGAGAAAAATAAAGAGAACCTTAGGGACCTGTGGGACTATAATGAAATATCTAACATTATTGGCACTGGAGTCCTAGAAAAAGAAAAGAAAGATGACAGGACTAAAAAAAAGTACTTGAACAAATAACGCCTGAAAACTCCCCAAATTTGGCAAAAGACCTAAACCTGGAAACTCAAGAAGCTAAGCAAACTCCAACAGGATAAACCCAAAGAAATTCATACCAAGACACATCTTAGCCAAAAGTCTGAGCTAAAGACAAAAGAAAATCTTAAAAGCAGAGAGAGAGAAATAATACCTTACCTGTATAAGAAAAATAATTTGAAAGCCATATGATTTCTCATCATAAAGCAATGCAGCCAGAAAGAAGCTGGCACAATATTTTTCAACTGCTGGAAGAAAAGAACTATCAACCCAGAATCCTATATCCAGAGAAAATATCCTTCAGGAATGAAGGGGAAATCAAGACATTCCCAGATGAAGGAAAACTAAGAGAATTCATCACTGGCAGACCTACTCTAAAATAATGGCTAAAGGAAGTTCTCTAAAAGAAAGGAAATGACAAAAGAAGAAATCCTGGAATTTCAGAAAGGAAGAAAACAAGGCAAAAAAATGGGTAAAAACAATAGACTTCCTTTTCCTCTAGTTTTCTAAGTTATGTTTGATGGTGGAAACAAAAATTATAGCAATGTCTGATACAGTTGTAAATGTATGTAGCATAAATATTGAAGACGATTTTATTATAAATGTTGGGAGATAAAGCGTTGTAAAGGGAGATAAGTTTTCTGTACTTTACTCAAAATGGTAAAATGACAATACCAATAGACTGGGATAATTTATGTATATATAATATAATACCTATAGCAGCAACTAAAAAGGCTATATGAAGAGATATGCCCCAAAACTAGAGATAAATAAAAATGGAATTCTAATAAATGTTTAAGTAACCCACAGTAAGGTAAGAAAAACAAAGAGTACAAAGAGAAAGAAAAATAAAATATTTTACTTAAGCCCTAACTTATCAATAATTATATTAAATGCAAATGGTCTAAGTACACCAATTAAAAGATAAGAGATTGGCAGAGTGCATAAAAACACATGACCCAATGACATACCATCAAAAGAAACTCACTTCAAATAAAACAATATAGGCAGGTTGAAAGCAAAAGGATAGGAAACTATATTATGTGAATACTAATCAAAACAAAGAAGGAATGGCTATATTAATAACAGGTAAAGCAGGTTTCAGAGAAAAGAAAATTACTGGAGAAAGGGAAGGACATTGCAAAATGATAAAAGGGTCAACCCACCAAGACAAAATAACAACCCTAAATGTGTATGCATCAAACAACAGAACTGCAAAATGCATGAGCAAAAACTGATAGAACTAGAAGGAAAAATAGACAAATCCACAATTATACTTGGAGACTTCAACACTCCTCTTTCAGCAATTAATAGAACAACTAGACAGAAGATAATCAAGGATACTGAAGAATTCAACATTACCATAAACCAACAAGATCCAATCTACATTTACAGACTACCTCACCCAACAACAGTAGGATGTACATTATTTTCAAGTGCTCATGGAACATATACCAAGATAGACTATATCCTGGGATATAAAACAAACCTGAACAGATTTAAAAGAACTGAAGTCATACACAGCATATTCTCTGACCACAGTGAAATTAAACTAGGAATGAATAATATTGTAGAAAACAAATGGAAGCTAAACAATATACTTCTAAGGAATCTATGGATCAAAGAGGAACTCTCCAGAGAAATACAAATTACATTAACTAAATGAAAATGAAAATACAACATATCAAAATTTGTGTGACACAGATGAAGTAGTGTTGAGGAAAATTTATAGCACTAAATGCTTATATTTGTAAAGGAAAAAAGGCTCAAATCAATAATCTAGGCTCCCATGTCAAAAAGCTAGAAAAAGAAAAGTGAAAAACCCAAAGCAAGCAGAAGACAGGAAGTAGTAAAGATAAGAGCAAAATTCAGTGAAATTTAAAGTAAAAAAATAGAGAAAATCAATGCGTAAAAAAGGCTGATTTTTTGAAAAGGATAATATAATTGACAAACCTCTAGCAAGACTGACAAAGGAAAAAAGAGACAAGATACAAATTACCAATATCAGGACTGAAACAAAGGCTCTCACTATAGACTTTGCAGATATAAAAAAGACAACAAGGGAATACTATGAACAACTTCATACACATCAATATGACAACTTAGATGAAATGCACAAATTCCTTGAATACTACAAACTACCACAACTTACCCAATGTGAAATAGATCATTTGAATAGTCCCATAATTATTAAGGAAATTTAACTTGTAAATAAAAAATTCTCCTTAAAGAAATCCCCAAACCCAGATGGTTTCCCTAGAGAATTCTACCAAATGCTTAAAGAAGAATTAGCACCAATTCTACACAGTATCCTCCAGATAAAATAAATCCCAATTTATTTTATGAAGCTAGTATTACCCTGATATAAAAACCTGACAAAGACAGATTTATAAAACTACAGACTGCATGAATAATGACACAGGTAATAAAAAATCCTTAACAAAATATCAGAAAATAGAATTTGGCAATATATAAAAAGAATAATATAATGTGGCCAAGTGGGGTTTATTCCTCTGATGTAAAGCTGGTTCTATTTTCAAAAATCAGTCAATGTGATATATCACATCAACAGGCTAAAGAAGAAAACTCATGCAATCATATATTCACACAGAAAAAGCATTTGACAAAATCCAACATCCATTCATAATAATTTTCAGCAAACATGGAATAAAGGAGAACTCCATCAACTTGATAAAGAGCATCTACAAAAATCCTACTGCTAACATCATACTTAATAATGAAAGACAATGCTTTCCCCCCAAGATAAGAAACAAGGGAAGGATATCCACTCTCCCCACTCTTATTCAAAATAGCACTGGAATTTATAGCCAGCACAATAAGGCAAGTAAAAGCGATAAAAAGGCATTCAAATTGGAAAGGAAGAAATAAAACTGTCCCTATTTATAGATGACATACATAGAAAATTCAAGGAATCTAAAAACAAAAACAAATAAAGGAAATTCCTAGAACTTCCAAGTTCAACAAGTTTGAGACATACAAGATCAACACAAAAAGCAATTGCATTTCTATACGTTAACAACAGACATGAGGAAACAAATTTTTTAAAGTATCATTTACAATTGCTGCAAAGGAAATGAAATACTTAGGTGTAAATCTAATAGAACATGTATAGGATGTGTATGTTGAGAACGACAACAATGCTGATAAAAGAAATCAAAGATCTAAGTAAATAGACACACTGTATTCATGGATTAGAAGACTCAACAAAGTAAAAATGTCAGCTCTCCCAAAATTCATATACAGATTTAATGCAATTCCTGTCAGAATCTCACCAAGATTTTTTTTGTAGGTATAGACACAATTATTCTAGAAACACAGGGACCTAAGAACAAAATAGAAAATCCAGAAAAAGACCCAAACAGATATGCCCAACTTATTTCTGACAAAGTTGCAAAAACAATTTAATGGAGGAAAGATAGCCTTTTCAACAAATGGTGTTGAAGCAATTAGACTTATGAACCTTGACATAAGTCTTACACTTACACACAAAAAACTCAAAATGGATCATGGATTTAATGTAAAAAAAACCCATAAATTTAGAAAAAAAAGGAGAAAATCTTTGGAATCTAGGGTTATGCAAATAATTCTTAAACTTGACACCAAAAGGACTGATCCATTAAAAGAAAAATTGATAAATTGGATTTAGGTTACATAATTCATTCTTTATTGTTATCACAGAACATTAAATGCTGGGATTTTAAAGACGATTAAGATGCAGTCCCTGCTTTCAAGGTGCTCATAGCTTAGTAGGAAAAGAGATACGTAAACTGATAGGTATGATGAGATACGGTAAGTGCACAGAGGAGAGAACCATGAGCTCTCCTGTGGGAATGAGGAACGGCTTGTAATATATAGTGGGGCCCTTTACAATGAGTAGGGGCTTACCAGGTAAAGAAGGGATGGGAGACTATTCCAAGCAGAGAGAAATGTATCTGCAAATGGCAAAGAGTCATTAGAAGATACTAAAGTAAGTTAGAGAAAGACAAATATCATATGATATCACTTATATGTGGAATCTTAAAAAAATGATACAAGTGAACTTATTTACAAAACAGAACCAGACTCACAGACTTCGAAAACAAACTTATGGTTACCAAAGGGGAAACATGGGGCAGGGGGAGGGATAAATTAGGGGCTTTGGATTAACATATATGCACTACTATATATAAAATAGATAATCAACAAGGACCTACTGCATAGCACAGGGAGCTCTACTCAATATTCTGTAATAACCTATATGGGAAAAGAATCTGAAAAAGAATATATATATATAGATAGATAGATCTATATATATATATATATATATATATATATATATATATCTATATCTATCTATATCTGAATCACTTTGCTGTACACCTGAAACTAACACAACATTGCAAACCACCTATACGCCAATAAAAAATAAAAATTAAATCAAATTTTAAAAAAAAGAAGATACTGTATATTCAGGGAATGATTAAGATGTTCAAAGAGGCTGAAAGCATGAGATGTGAAAGAAGACATATTTGAGGTAGAATCAACAGGATTTGGTAACTGATTAGATAAAAGTGAAATGGGTAGCTAAGAGAAAGGAGGGATCAAGATGTTCCTCTACGTCCTACGTTAGGTGACTAGGACTATTAAATGAAATAAGGAACAGGAAAGGAAGAGGGGTTCTTGTTTTTGGAGGGGGAATATCAAGAAATGTTGAGGTTGAGGTAACTGTTTTTAGACAGAAATGTCCTTTGACAACTGGAAATATGAAGCTAGTATTCAGAAAATAGTTCTGGGCTAGAGATGTAAATGGGAGAGTAATCAGGATTCAGGTAGTTGAAGCCATAGTAATAAATTACATTACATGTTGAAAGGACAGACTGGGAAGCTGGGTGTGTGTGTACATGTGAGGGACAAAAAGAAACTGATGGAGCAAAGTCCAAATGTTCTTTTCTGACTGCTTGCCATTCAGTCTTCACAAAAGTAGTTCAGATTCCCCTCAATGCATTTTGAGAACTCTGGCTTGAATAAAATAAAGAGATGAAAAGGCTGTAGTCCATCCATTTCTCAGCCATTGCTGCCAACTCCCTTCTCCTGTTCTGTCTCAGCATGGCATCTCTGGGGAGGTAAGGATCTGCTGAGGTCAGTAAAGAAAATTCCATAGCTTTCTTTGGTAAATTATCACTGACTACAGAAAGTGATTTGGAAGTCCTCTAGAAGACCTAGCTAAAATCCCTTCTGCTACAAATGATGCCATTTCCTCTTGTGCTGTCCTTAACGGAAAAAGAAAACAGACATCCTGTTGTGTGTGTCACAGAATGTATTTTCTGGTATGGACAGCATGGGAAAGTAGATTTTTTTAAGAAAAATAAAGTGGCTGACGGGAAGTCTTAGGGTTGACAGGGGAAAGGGGGTGGATAGAGGAGACCATGGGACTCAATTCCTAGCATTCTAGAAACGTGGATTTTTTTTCCTAGAGAATACTTTTCAATACTTAAAAGCAATTATTAAATCATGTCTTCCTGTCTTGCAAAACAAATATATAAAGAATCCAACACAAGGCTTATTTACTTTACAAGGCAAAACTCCTCCATGAACATTAAATTGGTTGTGGAATGAGTTAAGTCGGCATTTTTTTGTTTTGTTTTGTTTTTTAAACCATCCATGGTAGGTGGCTATTTCTCAGGGTCTGAAAATTTTATCTTCTCTGGGTTGAATAATCTTGCTTCTTTTACAAAGCCTTCACTTGAATGACTTTTCAATCCATGAATCATTTTACCGCACTTCCTTGATTGCTCACCAAATTCTCTGCACCCATCTTTAGCTGTTATGATAGGACCACTTTAACTCTCTGATAAAAAACTATGTTTAAATATTGTCCAAAACATTCTGTTCTGTGCAAGGGATATAAGCCCTTGGAATAAACATTTCAGAGAAAAAAAGTGTCAGGCAGTGTTGCTAAAGGAAATGACCTGCCCTGGGATATTAATTAAGCCCAGTTATTGTATCCAAATTAAACCAGTGTCCCCTAACTCCAGCTCAAAAAGCAGCAAAGTGGAGGGAAGAGAAGAAATACAAAAGAGAAAAAGAGAAAATAACCTCCTGCTTAAGGACAAGAGAGAAAAGAGATTTTTATACATTTAGTGGTATTACTTCTTTAATGAAGCTATTCTTTTATTTATAAATTCTGTCTGGTGTGGAAGGACCAAAATAACGATAGAAGGAAATCTGGAAGCAAGGAGGTGGAAAAGGTAAACTTAGAATTTCTTCCACTGGTTAGCTCCAACAGCTAAGGCCAGCGGAGCAGCTTATCTGTGGCCAACATAGTGTGAATTACAGTTAATGACTGAGAGCGGCAGCGCCGGGTGTTTTGGATACTGACCGAGTCCCAAGGATGAGGACATGTTGCCAGAGAGCTTTTTTATTTTGTTTGCATTAAGATTTGGGGTTGAGTTGATAAAAGCAAAGTGAAGGAGTATCATACACCCGATAGTGCCTTAGCTGTTTATTGTTTTTAAAAATTGCTCTAAAATTGCCTGCTGTGTCGGTTAATGTTAAGCTAAGCTGTTTTAACATCAATATCTATGATTTTTTAAGAGAAAGGTATAATTTTCTTTATTCCCAACGTGGTAAAACATAAACAGAAAGTTTGACTTGTTGGGAGAGACTGAGTCTGGAAAAATAAAGAGGAACTAGAGCTAATACTTTTTAAGGTGCTAAATGCCAAGCATCTTATCTACATGCTCTTATTTCATCCTCAGAAGCACGCATTGAAAAGGAAATGAGAAAGCTGATTCAAATATGTTAAGGAACATGTTCAATCTATCAGTCCACTGCTTGTATTATACTGGTGTTCCTAAGTGTTCTTCCCAAGGTGCCATTCATTAATTCATCAGCTATTTATTCCTCAAATACTATATTCCAGGCTCTGGATCCATGTCCTGAAATCAATGGTAAACAACACAAGGCCTTAATTTTAGGGAGCTTTACCTGTTCCTAACCAACTCTTCAAGTTTTGAAGAAGTTTGTCTTCTCTTCCAACCTCTTGGCCCCCCATTCCATATTCTGTCATCAGCCATATTCTGTCCCTGCCTAATCAATGGACATTCTCTTTGTTATAACCCTGTGGTCAACTCAGGTATGAGTCACTCAACAGCAGGAAAACAAAATGATCAACCAGTTTTTTCTCTGACACAATCAACCAAATTAGTGTAGGAAAAAGCTATTAGGTCATATCCAGTCCATCCCTCTGGGAACAGAGCAAAACCACTCCTTGTATTATGCTACATTATTTCTCAACTACATTGTCCTGCCTAATTGTAAATAATTATAAATGACTCAGTGGCAGGGTTTCCACTATTTCCTCTCAAAGGTTAGCCCACAATCCAGTAATTTTCAGTGTCAAGATGGTTTCTCTGATAGTCAGCCAAAATATCCCTTGTCTTGATTTCATCTAATTATGCTCTGATCAACCCTGATCCCAATCTCTGCAATTCCTCATTTGTTGCTGTATTTATACCCTTCAAATATAACTATATGGCTATCACACCCTATTCCCTCCCCTCCCCAAGAGTCAATTGGCTGACTCTTAAGCTAACATCGGCAAAGGAAACTCTGCAGCCCCGTCACAACTTCTAGCCACCTCAGTATTTCCTACCCTATGCAGAAAACACCATCTAAGTTCTTGCAGTTCTGGGGTCAGACCTTCCAGGTCTCCACCTATACACTGGGCAGTGGTGTGGGTGTCCAGACACCACAGATTGCATTTGAACTTCCTCCTTTGTCATCTCCATTCTTCTGTTCCTCTAGGGTACAGAAGCACCTCTTTAGCTATTTTTTCCAACCACTTGTTTTTAGGGTAGTAAAACAGATCCAATTTCTCAAAAGAACATCTTAGAAGATTTCATTGACTCTATCTGGGTACAGAATTCATTCATTCACTCACATACTCAACTTTTATTGAAAACCAGCAGTGTCATATCCTGTACAAGTTACTAGGTATACCATGTGAATCTGACATATTCCTCTTCCTCAAGGAATTCACAGTCTAATAAAAAAGATAAATAGAATGTTCTCTCCAACTTATTATCCCCTACCTCCTTTTCTTTTTTTTTTTTTAATTTGTATTGGAGTATAGTTGATTTACAATGTTGTGTTAGTTTCTACTGTACAGCAAAGTGAATCAGCTACACGTATATGTATCTCCCCTCTCTTCTGTATTTCCTTCCCATTTAGGTCACCACAGAGCACTGAGTAGAGTTTCCTGTGCTATACGGTAGGTTCTCATTAGTTATCTATTTTATACATAGAATCAATAGTGTATATATGTCAATCTCAATCTCCCAATTCATCCCACCACTCCCCTTTCCCCTTTGGTATCCATACGTTTGTTCTCTACGTCTGTGTCCATATTTCTGCTTTGCAAATAAGATCATCTATACAATTTTTCTAGATTCCACATATATGCATTAATATACGATATTTGTTTTTCTTTTTCTGACTTACTTCACTCTGTATGACAGTCTCTAGGTCCATCCACGCCTCTACAAATGACCCAGTTTCATTCCTTTTTATGGCTGAGTAATATTCCATTGTATATATGTACCACATCTTCTTTATCCATTCGTCTTTCGATGGGCATTTAGGTTGCTTCCATGACCTGGCTATTGTAAATAGCGCTGCAATGAACATTGGGGTGCATGTGTCTTTTTGAATTATGGTGTTCTCTGTATATATGCCCAGGAGTGGGATTGCTGGGTCATATGGTAATTCTATTTTTAGTTTTTTAAGGAACCTCCATACTGTTCTCCATAGTGGCTGTATCAATTTACATTCCCACCAATAGTGCAAGAGGGCTCCCTTTTCTCCACACCCTCTCCAGCATTTGTGGTTTGTAGATTTTCTGATGATGCCCATTCTAACTGGTGTGAGGTGATACCTCGTAGTTTTGATTTGCATTTCTCTATTAATTAGTCATGTTGAGCATCTCTTCATGTGTTTGTTGGCCATCTGTATGTCTTCTTTGGAGAAATGTCTGTTTAGGTCTTCTGCCCATTTTTTGATTGGGTTGTTTTTTGTTTTTTGGGGGTTTTTTGATATTGAGCTGCATGAGCTGTTTGTATATTTTGGAGATTAATCCTTTGTCTGTTGCTTTGTTTGCAAATATTTTCTCCCATTCTGAGGGTTGGCTTTTCGTCTTGTTTATGGTTTCCTTTGCTGTGCAAAAGCTTTTAAGTTTAATTAGGTCCCATTTGTTTATTTTTGTTTTTATTTTCATTACTCTAGGAGCCTACCTCCTTTTCTAAAGAATATTGTTTACAAATACAGTTCCTTATATCCCGTTTACCCTTCACTGAAATTGGGCCTCTGCCTCTAATATTTCAATGAAGTCTTTTCTGCCAACGTCAACCAGTCATCTAATTAGCAAACCCAATAGCCTCTTTTCAATATTCATACAACTTCAATGCAAGAGCATTTAACATTATTGATCAATGGCCTGCTCCTTCTTGAAATCCTCCCCCTGCCCTTGGTTTCCACTCTCCCATATGTCTCCTCCTACATCTCTGATTGTCCTTTCTTTCTCTTTTATACCCCTTTTCTCCTCTCACTCTTAGCTCATGGATTCCTCTTATGTTTGATTTAAAAAGAGATGTATTGAAAAGAGAACATCCTCATCTTTCCATCACTTCATTACCAACCTACCTTGCTTTACCTCTTCTTAATATAGATCATTATGCTTATTTTTAAAAATCAAAGTTCAAGCCCCTATTTCTGCTCAGACCTCCCAAGGACTTTGCTGCTGAAATTATCCCTTATTTTCTACACCATCTATTTCTCCCTCACTACTGGATTATCCCATTAGCAGTCAGATATTTCATATTAAATAGTCAGATATTTAATATTAAATCTCCCTTTCTTGATCCCAAATCCCTTCCAGCTAATACTCCACTTTTCCGTACCCCTTCACAGCTAAACTCCTAGGAAGACATTATCTTCACTACCCATTCTTTAATGAAATAATCCATTCAGGCTTTTATCTCCAACATTCCATTGTCAAGGTTACCAATCGCTTCCATGTTGCCAAAATCAATAGTCAATTCTCAGAATCAATGTCTCATCAACATTTGACACAGTTGACTACTCCCTCTTTCTTTAATCAGTTTCTTCACTTGGGTTATAGACACCATTCTCTTCTGGTTTTTTCCTACCACACTGGCCATTTCTCAGCTTTTTTTTTTCCTTTGGTTGCTCATTTGCCCTGCCTCTAAATATTGGAGTACCCCAAGGCTCAGTCCAAGGACCTCCCCTCTTTGCTGTCTACACTTAACCCATTAGAGATTTCATCTAGTCTCAAAGCTTTATCAGAGGGTGATTCTAAAATTTAAATAGTTAACACTGACTTATTTCCTGACATCTATCTCATTTCTTAGTAAATATTAGCATGTAGCTGTCAAATGGACATCTTAAACTTAACACGTATAAAACCAAGCTATTTATTTCCTATTCCTTCTTACCACTCACCAAACTTGTTCCTCTTCCAGTCTTTCCCACTTCAGTTTTCCCACCTTGGTTTTCAGGCCAAAACCAAGGAACCTTTTATTCCTTACCTACCCACTCCATACCACAACGCTGCCCAACTCAAACCTAATCCATTAACAAGCCCTCCAAAACAAATTCCACATTCAACTACTTTTCACTATTTCCACTACTAACATCCAAGCCAAGCCATAACCACCTCTTGCCTGAATTAATTAGCCTCCTAACAAATTTCCCTGCTTCCTCTCTGCCCCCTACAGTCTGTTCTCCATACAGCAGCCAGGGTGTTCATCTCCAAGTGCAAAACAAATCATAGTGCTGTCCTGCTTAGAACGGGTTTGCTCTGCAATTAGAATAAATCTGAACTCCTTGCCAGAGCTTACAAGGCCCTATGTGACTGTGTTCCTGACTACCTTTTCAATTTCATCTCCTTTCATGCTCCTTTTTGCTTACTACACTCTAGTTTCAGTAGCTTTCTTTCTGATCCCTGAATACATCATGTATTTTTCCATTTAAGGACTTTTATACTTGATATCCTTCTGCCTGGAATGCTCTTCTCCCCAGATCTTTATATGGCTGCCTGTCTCTCATCATTTAATTCTTAGTTCAAATATCTTCAGAGAAGCCTTCCCTGAACTAGCTAAAGCCTCCTCTGTCCCCATTATATCCACACTCAGTCATTTTATATGCTCTTACACTTATTTGTTTTCCTTTATAGCACGTCTCACAAACTGATATTATATAATGTTTACTTGTTTGTGATTATTGTGTACTTCCTCTATCCCCACTAGAATATCAGCTTCATGAGAAAAAGAACTATTTTGTCCCGTGGTATATCCTCAGTTCCTATAAGAGTACCTGGCACAGAGTATGGCCCTAGTAGATATTTGTCTGATGAAGGAAGAAAGGGAGGGAGGGAGGGAGGGAAGGAAGGAAGGAAGGAAGGAAGGGAGGAAGGGAGGGAAGGAGGGAGGAAGGAAGGAAGAGTTTCTCTCCCTGTGCTTAGCTCTTAAGTATACGTCCCCCAGGATTTTGTCCATCCCTCTTCCCTTCCCCTTTATACTGCCCTTTTTGGAAGATCCCTCCCACCTCCCCCAAGGTTTCAATTACAATCTACCCAACTAACTCTCAATCTAATTATTGTGTCTTTGTTTCTTTTCTATACCCAAGACTTATAGTTACAATTGACTGCTGGACATTTCTACTAAGAGGTCTTAATAGATACTTCAATCTCTGCATGTCTAAAACTGAGCTCATTATTTTACTTCCTTCTGATATAATGTATATAAAATACTGAGTCAAATGCACAGTGTCTAGTAGGGACTCAATAAATCCTAGTTCTTGTAACTCCATCTAGCCTATTAAGCAAGAAACTGTGGACTCATCTTTGACTCATATTTATTTTCTTGAACCCACCACCTCAATTTTCAAGTATTTGGAAGTCTGACAACCCAACACCCCTGGGATTCTCAGCTTTTAATCCTCACTCTGGTAACCCTGATTGCCCTTGCCTGGCACACGTTCATTCAATTCAATTAGCTATTCGATGAGTATTGAACTTGTATCCCTGCTAGGCACTATGATGGCTATGTCAAAGATACAAGGATAAATAACACATGGACACCACCCAAAATTTATAGGGGGAAACGGATGAGTAAACAGGCTGTTACAATATAGAATAAGCAGTTCTAGATAGAGGAAATCAGCGGGTGTTGTTTATGGGAGGAAAACTTAATACAGTCCAGGGATGAAAGAGCTAAGGAAAGAGTCTTACAAGTGGCAAAGCCTTGGTCAAGTCTTGAGTTAGCTAAGCAAACAAGAGGAGGGAGCAGTCATCATGCCAGGAAGAAGGAGCAGAATGTGAAAAGACACAGAGATATGGGAGATGATGTTATAGTTGGGGAGTACATGCAGTTGAACATGGGCATAGCATAGATTGGAAGCTTGTGTGGAGATAAATACGGTTATATTCTAAAGGGCCTTGTTCAACCAAATTAAGGAGTTTGGATTTTATCTTAAACACAATAGGGAACCTTGAAGGGTTGTGGTGAGTAAGGGTTTCATGACCAGATTCAAGTTTAAAAAGAAGACTCTGGTTGTAGTGTGGAGAACAGATTCAATTCAGGAGGTGGAGAACATGGAAAGACTAGAGGTAGATAAACTAGTTGAAGGACTATTGCAGTGAACACATAAGTGAGGAGAAATGTGAGAAATTTTCAGTAGGTAAAAATTGCCAAGACTTGGTCAATTAGATACAGAACTGAGTAGTTGAGAAAACTGAGTTCACTGGGAACTATTTACTTATATAGAGGTACACAGGAGGAGAAGCAGATTTCATCAGGTGTTGGAGGTGGAGGTTAATAAATTTAACACATACATGTGGAGTTTTTGAGATATCTGTGGGGGCATACAAATATCCAGAAAGCAGTGGGATATATGAGAGAGTAGTATGGGATAGAATGAGATATTTAGAAGTCTTACTTGCTAAGTAAAATCATGAGAATGAATTAAAATCACCCAGATTGTACAGTGTGAGAAGAGTAGAGAACCTTGTGTAGAATTCTGGAGAATATATACTTAAGGGGAGTGGAGGAATAGAAAAGAAAAAAACAAAGAAAAACTAGGGGAAATATAGTGTTACTGGAGCCAAAGGAAGAGGAAATTTTGAGAAGGAAGCAGTGTTCAACAGTGTTAAGTACTGAGGAAAGGCTGTACTGGGTTGAATGGTGTCCCCCCCCCCCCAAATTAATGTCCACTCAGAACTTCAAAATGCAAGCATATTTGGAAATAGGGCCTTTGCAGATGTAACTAGTTAAGATGAGGTCATACAAGATTAAGGTAAGCCATAAATCCAATAAATGGTGTCCTTATAAGAAGGCCATGCAGACGCAGACACAAAGAGAGAAATGCTATGCACAGAAGGAGGCAGAGATTAGAGTGATGTGCCTATAAGCCAAGGAACACCAAGAGTTGCTGGCGACCACCAGAAGCTAGGAAGAGGCAAGGAAGGATTCTTTCCTAGAGTCTTCAGAAAGAGCATGGCCCTGTTAACACCTTGATTTCAGATTTCTAGCTCCCAGAACTGTGAAAGAATTTCTGTTGTTTTAAGGTATCCAGTTTGTGGTATTTCTTTATGGCAGCTCTAGCATAGTAATGCAGAGGTGAAGTAAGATAAGAATAGGAAAAAAGTTCATTGCTTTAAATAATTAACAGGTCACTGGTAATATTGGCCAGAGTCACTTGAGGAACATGGTGAGGGACAGAATTATATTCTTATGAGTTGTGTTGTGAATGGAAAGTGGAAGAGTAGGAATAGTGAGTGTAGACAAGGTAATTTAGCTATGAAAGAAAAAAAGGGTAATATCTAAAGATAAACATAGGTCTGACAAAGGTTATTTTCAAGATGGGAAAGATCTGAGCTGGTTTTCAGACATAGAGGGTGGACTCAGGGCAAAGAGAAGGATAACAGGCTGATAATATGTGAAAAAAGGAGAGTGGAAATCAAAAGTGCAAAATTTCTCCAGGAAGTAGAGGGGAATGAGGACCAGGCCACAAGTGAAAGAATTGGGTATGTCCAAGTGAGGAGATAAACGTTTTAAATGCATATCCCTTGAGTTTCAGGGAGATGAGGATAGAAAAAAAGTCCTTTAGACCCATCTATACAGGGTCTTCAATGCTGGAATGAAATGGCTGGACTTAATTCTGGAGGCAATTGCAGCCTTTTTTGAGAAAGGGAATGACATGACCCAGGCTAAGCACAATTGAGATCTCATAATTCATGAGGTTTACCCAGAGCACAATTACTGCTGATTGAAATGAATACAGAGATGTGCTTTAGGGAGATTCATTTGGCAGAATTGCAGAGAATGGGTTAGAGGGCATCCAGACAAGAGGTAATGAGTCCCTGGCAGTAGCAGGAAGAAGGCAAAGGAGATAGATGAGTTGGATATTAGAAACACTGCAGAAGAAGCTCAGAAAGGGCTTGGGGACTGTTGGGGATAAAAAAGGGAATGGAAGAGGATTCTACAGTTGTGAGCTTGACTTACAGGGGTGGGAAATATGCCATGGTCAGAAATAGAGATATTAGGTGGGGAAGTTGGCTGAGGGGTAATACACACTTTGGAATGGAAATCTGCAGGTCAGAAAGAAGGTAAAGTTGGACAGAGGTATCTGGCAGTCTCCTGCATCTAGGAGAGAGGTGAAACACTTGGATGTGGATCAATTAATAAAAGAGTTGGCAGAGGGAAAAGATAAGGTAAAGGTTAGGACAGTGAAGGTACTTTGGGTGTAGGAAGATGATGTCTCCCTCAAGTGCAGGAAGGCTTCTTAGAGGAGGTAGCAAATGTGAGACATCCCAGAAATGGTGAAAAGAATGCTTAACTGGTAAGCAGAAGCTGCTTGTTTAGTCGTACCTCTGTCACTTCTAAGCTATGTGAACTTAGAGTCTTTTCCTGTCCTGGGCATTTTTTTCACGTATAAAATGGGGTTGCTAAATACAGTGATTAGAGAGACCCCTTTTAGCTCTGACAGTACATTTTCCTTTGATTGCAGCTTGACTTTAGTGGATGGCCAGTCTTTGGTTCAGCAGAGAAAGGTGAAAAACTTTCTAGGTCAAGGAACAACATAGAAAAGGCAAAGAGGCACACTCAAGGAACGAGAAGTAAACCAATTTGGAACTAGCTGTTTTTCACAACTTGTGCTATCCAACCTAATGATTAATCTGGTTGACAATTATTATTACGATTGATAATAACACCTCATCTATGTTGTTAAAAGTGCTAGCCATTAAAAGGAAATTTGTGTAACATAGTTTTAACTAGTATTGTACTCCCTGCTAAAGTCAGTACTTTAGCAGGGAGTATAAAGTCAGAAGGATAAGGACTGCCATCTTTTTATTTATTTGGGAAAAGGAAAAGAACAATCATTAAATCCTCCTTTGCCTCAGGTACTTTCATATATTTGACTAAAATGCAATTTCCATGAGGGCAAGATTTTCTCTTTAAATCTACTGTATTAACTGCTGTATCACCAATACCTGGAATAGTGCCTAGAATATAGTTGGCACTCGATAAATATTCTTTGAATGACTTGGGGAAAAAATATATATAAAATCTCATTTAATCCTTACAACAAACTTGCAAAAGAGGCATTAGCATTCTCATTATACAGGAGGGAAAAGAATGGCTAAAAGAAGTTATGTAAACTTGTTCTAAGTCATGCCAGGGTCAAACACAATAGACTATAAGCTATATATGGGCAGGGAATGTGTCTGTTTTATTCTTTATGGTATCCCCAGCAGTTAGCTCATTACCTAGATTATAGAAGCACTCAATAAATATCTTTCTTAATGTATATGTATAACTGATTCACTTTGCTATACACCTGAAACTAACACAACATTGTGAAGTAACTATACTCTAATAAAAATTTAAAAATATATATCTTTTTTATTGAAGTATAGTTGACTTACAATGTTGTGTTAGTTTCTGGTGTACAGCAAAGTGAATCAGATATATATATATATGTGTGTGTGTATGTATACATATATATAAACATACATATATACATACATATATATTCTTTTTCAGATTCTTTTCCATTATAGGTTATTACAAGATATTGAATATAGGTCCTGTGCTATATAGTAGGTCCTTGTTTGTTTGTTTTTTAATACATAGTAGTGTGTATATCTTTTGAATAGGAGGAAGCAAGCAAGCAAACACATACTTGTATGAACACAAATACAATTCATTTTGCCTTATACCAACCACATCATCACCCAAACTCAAAAGAATAATTGAATCTCAAGACTTCATCAGTTGGCCTCACATGTTTGTTGGTTCAAACATTTTGTGATTTTTTTTTATGCAGTCTCACTTGTAGACAGTGGTGGTTCTCTTTCAGTCCTTTTAATCTTTAGATAGTCTCAAGGTCTTCTTTTTGGAGGATGCTTTATACCTTCTTTTTGGAGGATGCTTCTTTTTGGAGGATACTTTAAACTTTTTCTATAAAGAGCCAGGTAGTAAATATTTTAGGCTTTGAGGGCCATATGTTCTCTGATGGAAATACTCAACTCTACCATTGTGGTATAAAAGCAACATGTAGATGAATGAACATGCCTGTATTCCAATAAAATATTATTTACAAAAACAGGTAGCGGGCCAGATTTTGCCACAGACCATAGTTTACCTATCCCTGTTTTATAACAGTACTTCAATTCTTCCATTTCTTGCCTTTCCAGGACTTCTCTAACACTGTGTCAACTGTGAAGCTCCTCCTATCCTTGGTATATTAATACATGACAGGACAAATACGGTTTTAATGAGTTGTAACAGTTAAACCCCTTCCATTTAATAATTGTAGATGGCAGAGGCATAATCATGACAGAGAAAGATCAGCTAGAGAGGTTGGCAGGTAGCCTGGACAAAGCCCCAAAATATGGTTCCTTCTCCTAATCATGTTGGTAGAAGATCTGGACATCAGGTTTGCAGGGACAAAAACAAGATTTTTTGGCTTTTTTTGATCAGTGAACCTAGAGTTGATCAGTTAAAAACAGGCTCACAAATAACCATACCCATAAGAGACTGAATGCAATCTCATACGCCAATTTAGGTGACCATGAAAACTATCAAGTGGACCAATTACTCATATTCTCTGCTTCCCTACTTCCCTACATCAGGATATGTAAAAAAAAATCCTGAGTCTTCATCAAGAATAAAAGGGAGAAGACTCAAATCAATAGAAATAGAAATGAAAAAGGAGAAGTAACCACTGACACTGCAGAAATACAAATGATCATGAGAGATTACTACAAGCAACTCTATGCCAATAAAATGGACAACCTGGAAGAAATGGACAAATTCTTAGAAATGCACAACATGCCGAGACAGAACCAGGAAGAAATACAAAATATGAATACACCAATTACAAGCACTGAAATTGAAACTGTGATTAAAAATCTTCCAACAAACAAAAGCCCAGGACCAGATGGCTTCACAGGCGAATTCTATCAAATATTTAGAGAAGAGCTAACACCTATCCTTCTAAAACTCTTCCAAAATATTGCAGAGGGAGGAACACTCCCCAACTCATTCTACGAGGCCACCATCACCCTGATACCAAAATCGGACAAAGATGTCACAAAGAAAGAAAACTACAGGCCAATATCACGGATGAACATAGATGCAAAAATCCTCAACAAAATACTAGCAAACAGAATCCAACAGCACATTAAAGGGATCATACACCATGATCAACTGGGGTTTATCCCAGGAATGCAAGGATTCTTCAATATACACAAATCAATCAATGTGATACACCATATTAACAGATTGAAGGAGAAAAACCATATGATCATCTCAATACCTGCAGAGAAAGCTTTCGACAAAATTCAACACCCATTTATGATAAAAACCCTCCAGAGAGTAGGCATAGAGGGAACTTTCCTCAACATAATAAAGGCCATATATGACAAACCCACAGCAAACATCGTCCTCAATGGTGAAAAACTGAAAACATTTCCACTAAGATCAGGAACAAGACAAGGTTGCCCACTCTCACCACTATTATTCAACATAGTTTTGGAAGTGTTAGCCACAGCAATCAGAGAAGACAAAGAAATAAAAGGAATCCAAATTGGAAAAGAAGAAGTAAAGCTGTCACTGTTTGCAGATGACATGATACTATACATAGAGAATCCTAAAGATGCTACCAGAAAACTCCTAGAGCTAATCAATGAATTTGGTAAAGTAGCAGGATACAAAATTAATGCACAGAAATCTCTTGCATTCCTATATACTAATGATGAAAAATCTGAAAGTGAAATTAAGAAAACACTCCCGTTTACCATTGCAACAAAAAGAATAAAATATCTAGGAATAAACCTACCTAAGGAGACAAAAGGCCTGTATGCAGAAAATTATAAGAAACTGATGAAAGAAATTAAAGATGATAGAAATAGATGGAGAGATATACCATGTTCTTGGATTGGAAGAATCAACATTGTGAAAATGACTCTACTACCCAAAGCAATCTACAGATTCAATGCAATCACTATCAAACTACCACTGGCAAATTTCACAATTTGTATGGAAACACAAA
The DNA here is from genome assembly GCF_028023285.1 of Balaenoptera ricei. Taxonomy (NCBI): domain Eukaryota; kingdom Metazoa; phylum Chordata; class Mammalia; order Artiodactyla; family Balaenopteridae; genus Balaenoptera; species Balaenoptera ricei. The sequence continues at coordinate 45,735,088 of NC_082660.1, forward strand.
AGACCTCGAATGGAACAGGATAGAAAGCCCAGAGATAAACCCACGCACATATGGTCACCTTATCTTTGACAAAGGAGGCAAGAGTATACAGTGGAGAAAAGACAGCCTCTTCAATAAGTGGTGCTGGGAAAACTGGACAGCTACATGGAAAAGAAAGAAGTTAGAACACTCCGTAACACCATATACAAAAATAAACTCAAAATGGATTAACGACCTAAATGTAAGGCCAGACGCTATCAAACTCTTAGAGGAAAACATAGGCAGAACACTCTATGACATAAATCACAGCAAGATCCTTTTTGACCCAGCTCCCAGAGAAATGGAAATAAAAACAAAAATAAACAAATGGGACCTAATGAAACTTAAAAGCTTTTGCACAGCAATGGAAACCATAAAGAAGACAAAAAGACAACCCTCAGAATGGGAGAAAATATTTGCAAATGAAGCAACTGACAAAGGATTAATCTCCAAAATTTACAAGCAGCTCATGCAGCTCCATATCAAAAAAACAAACAACCCAATCCAAAAATGGGCAGAAGACCTAAACAGACATTTCTGCAAAGAAGATATATAGATTGCCAACAAACACATGAAAGAATGCTCAACATCATTAATCATGAGAATTGCAAATCAAAGCTACAATGAGATATCATCTCACACCGGTCAGAATGGCCATCATCAAAAAATCTACAAACAATAAATGCTGGAGAGGGTGTGGAGAAAAGGGAACCCTGTTGCACTGTTGGTGGGAATGTAAATTGATACAGCCACTATGGAGAACAGTATGGAGGTTCCTTAAAAAACTAACAATAGAACTACCATACGACCCAGCAATCCCACTACTGGGCATATACCCTGAGAAAACCATCATTCAAAAAGAGTCATGTACCAAAATGTTCATTGCAGCTCTATTTATAATAGCCATGACATGGAAGCAACCTAAGTGTCCATTGACAGATGAATGGATAAAGAAGATGTGGCACATATATACAATGGAATATTACTCAGCCATAAAAAGAAACGAGATTGAATTATTTGTAGTGAGGTGGATGGACCTAGAGTCTGTCATACAGAGTGAAGTAAGTCAGAAAGAGAGAAACAAATACCGTATCCTAACACATATATATGGAATCTAAAAAACAAACAAACAAAAAGATGGTCATGAAGAACCTAGGGGCAAGACGGGAATAAAGACACAGACCTACTAGAGAATGGACTTGAGGATACAGGGAGGGGGAAGGGTCAGCTGGGACAAAGTGAGAGAGTGGCATGGACTTATATATACTACCAAACGTAAAATAGGTAGCTAGTGGGAAGCAGCCGCATAGCACAGGGAGATCAGCTCTGTGCTTTGTGACCACCTAGAGGGGTGGGATAGGGAGGGTGGGAGGGAGGGAGATGCAAGAGGGAAGAGATATGGGAACATATGTATATGTATAACTGATTCACTTTGTTATAAAGCAGAAACTAACATACCATTGTAAAGCAATTATACTCCAATAAAGATGTTAAAAGAAAACAATTGTGAATCTTTCTTATGTGCCATAAGGTGTACTAGGTGCTGAGGACACAACAATGAATATGAAGCAGCCGATCCCCTTATGGTTCTTCTAGTCCAGGGGTCAGCACATTTTTTTCTGTAAAGGGCAAAATAATATTTTTTTGGCTTTTCAGTTGTGACAGGTTCTGTCACAACTACTGAGTTTTGCCATCATAGTGTGAAAGCAGCTATAGACAATATGTAAATGAATAGGCATGGCTCTGTTCCAATAAAACTTTAGTTATGGACACTGAAATTTGAGTTTCATATAATTTTCACATGTCATAAAATCCTATTCTTTCTTTTCCCCAACCATTTAAAAATACATTTTAAAAAACACTCTTAGTAGCAGGCCATCCCCAAAAATGTGATGGGTTGGATTTAGCCCATGGGCTGTAGTTGCCAACTCCTGGTCTGGTGTAATGGGGAAGATAAACGTAGAAACAGATTATTTCAACACAATGTGATAAAACCTACTAGAGTTCTATGGGAGCCAGAGAAAGTTCACCTAACTCAACCCAAGGCATCAAAGAAAGTACCCTAGAAACATCCCCAGAGCTGAATCTTAAAGGTTAATATAAAGGCATTAACTAAGGAAAGAAAGAGGAAAGTATGCTCCAATAGAAAGCAGAGAATGATCAGAGTCAGAGGTGACAAACAGCATGAAATTCTTGGGGAATGGTATTGCTCTAGCACAAAAGACAAGTGTCAGATGAAGTTGCAGGTATGGGTAGGGATGAAGATATACAATGCCTTATTTACCATGCCTCTGGGCAATGAAGGCCACTTACAAGTTTCCAGTAGGGGATTAATATAATTGAATCTGTATTTTAGATTTACTTCTGTGGCAACACCTTGGCAGACAGATCTGAGACAGCCAAGAGGCTACTGAAATAGTCCAGGGGAGAGATGATAAGGGCAATAGTGGTGAAAATGGAGGGAGGAGGATAAATTCCGGAAGTGTCTAAGAGGTTAAATCAACATGGCTTAGTGAGGGAGAACAAGGAGTCAAAAATGACTCAGATTTCTCACTTGGATGGCTAGATGGATGAAAGTACCACCAACTGCTATTGGAAAGGGAGAGAGCTTTATAAGCCAGATAATGAGTTCAGATTTACACACGTTGCCTTTCAGTTTCTGCTGGGTTTTCCTGTAGAGATGTTTACCAGGCTGCTGTGCATATGAGCTTTGGGGAGAGATCAGAACTAGAGATATAGTCGTGAGCACAGAATAGGCGAAAATGATATTTGAGGGCTTGATGATATTGAAGAGCAGCTGTAAAGAGAATGGGGTATGTGAAAGCTAGAAGGAGGTAAGGTTGTTATCAGAGAGTTGAATTTAGTCTTTCTCAGCTGATTCCTGAGAATTAAGCCCTAAGGCCTCAAGACAGTGGTTCTCAAACTGTAAGCTTTACACCTGGAAAGCTTGTTAAAACATATTGCTGAGTACCACCCTCAGAGTTTTGATTCAGTAGGTCTATGGTAATGCCCAATAATTTGCATTTCTAACAAGTTTCTAAGTGATGCTCGCCAGTAAGAAACACAGCCCTGAAGAATCCATTGTATATAATGAATTAACTTCTCTCTTCTGCATCTAGCACACTCCTAGTTATGTGCCATCCTTGGGAAAATTGAGATAATGGTCACTCAACTTATTTTCTTTCTTCTGTGATTCAGATAAGGAACTCCAATGGAGAAAGACTGGAAGGTGTCAGGGTTCCACGATTGAGTCACCAGACTCTAGCCTAGGTTAGACATTCAATAAATATTTGTTGACTGAAAGGTTGGCACAGTCCATGGTACAGTCGGGGGAGTGAGCTGCTGATATAGAAGGGTTTATCTCTGAAGTTGAGATCAAGGACCCATAAGACTAAAGTTTGTGATTCTTTACAAGAACAATGAAATCTTTCAGTATGACAGCAAGAACTAGGGTAGAGAAGATGATGGTGAAGCAGGTGCCAAAGTATAAAACGGAAGTGGGAGAATGACCTGCAGGCTGACAGATGACATTGGTAAGGAAATGAAAATGATAAAGCCTGCTTGTTTGAATTTCAAAAGGGATTTTTGTGTGAGGGTAGAGGAATAATGGTTTAGAAGTTGTCTGTGGAAAGCATGCCTAAACCAGGGCATGTGTATATACTATCCATCAAATTGTGTCTTAATTTTATCATTACAACAGTGCCCTGAGACTTTACCCACGTGATAAAAAAGAGCATCTACACATTTTCTCTTTCTGGACAGTTTTGTAATTTCCAGCATAAACAACTTCTTTCTTTCATACATATTTCCTACTAAGGTCATTTCTAAGAATTGTATGTGTTTGGTTGCTATTGTGAATGGGATATATTTCTCCTTATAGCTCCTCATTGGTTAATGTGGTCTAGTTTTAAATTAAATTTGTGCTTCTTTGACTTATCCTTTGAACTGGTTGTAACACCTTACAATTTCCTTATTAACGTTAAATAAAAATCTTTAACACATTCATTTTTCTATCGCTATGAGTTAAGATTTTACCTTTTTAAAAATTATCTTTTAACATTTGCAATGAATTGTTATTGTGCAACATTACTGAAGTAGATTTGATAGAATTTCATTTATAGGTTTTCCATCTAAGTTCAGAAATTGGATAGAATGTTCTTTTTGGAGCCGTTTGTCAGGTGTTGGTATCAGAGTGATGCTACCTTCAAAACCAATGTGAATAACTCTTCAAGATGTTCAATTGTATAACATTGCTATAGAATTGAATTTGTCTATTCCTAGAAAGTTTGAAGGGACTCGCTGATAAATACATCTGACCTTAAAGTATTTGTAGAAGTTTCTCTTTGATGATTGTTTCCAATGTTTCTACAATTACAGGTCCATTTAGTTTGCAACTTCTCAATAATGCTTGCCATTTAATATTTTATTAGATATTTTAAATTTCTCTGAGATTTTCAAATTTATTAAGGTACAATTTAGTAGTATCCTATAATTTAAGAAACCTTTGTATTTGCTCTTATATTCCATTTATCATTTAAATTTTATTTATAATTCATCATTGTTTTCTTGATTAAATTTGCTAGAGGCTTATCTACTTAATTCATCCCCCCATTAAAAAAACCCTACCCGTCGGCTTCATATTATATTGGATTCTTAGTCACATAATTTCATTCTTCATATTTAATAATGAAATATTTAAGGCTATAAATGTACTCCTGAATATTGCTCTCAAAGATTTGATAAGTCGTGATCTCGTTTTTGTTATTTTTTATTAGTCTGCCAGTGTTTCTTTGAGCTAATACTTGCATATAAATGTGTTCTGAAATATTCATGCAGTTGAAGACTTTTGTTTAAATTTGTTTTCAAGTTTATAAAAGTTTTACATTATCATCAGAGAACAGAGAAAGTGCGTCTACTTGCAAGAGTTTGCAAAGGTTTTCTTTGTGGCATATCAATGATCATTTTTTTAAATGTTACCAGAATATTTGAAAAGATAGTGTATTTGCTGTCTATAGAATATAATTTTTGACATTTATTAATTAGACCCTATGAATTATGGTTTTCAAACCTTTGAAGTACATATTTTAGGTCTACTTTATCTGATATAGTTAAATTATGTTAATGTTTCCCATATAGACATATATATAATTTTTCTTCTTTTATTGCAGGTTTTTTCTTTACATATTTAGATCCTTTTTTTTTTTCCTCAAACAATGGTTTCATGAATACAAATCCTTAATATAGTCTGTATCTTCTATTTCTTGGGACCAATGTGATTGTATGGTTATTGGTCCTGTTTTGTTTTCTTTTTTTCAAATAGATAAGTGACATGATTAGATGCCTATTTGGAGAATGGATTGATTGGAAGGAGGTGAGACTACAAGATTAGAAGCCAGTGAGAAGACTATTACAATGGTCCAGGTAAGAAATAATGAACAATTGGATTAAGACAAGGGCTACAGAGAGGTTTTTAGCAAGTAGAATAATCAAGACTTGGAATAACTTGGATTGAAGTGGCTTGAGGCAAGTGAGAAGAGTTGAGGGCAACACCTAGATTTCTGACTTAGTTAACCATTATCTAAAGAGCAATATAGGAGGAAGAGCTGGGCTGGCTTTTCAGAATAAGCCATTTTCTGAAGTTCCTTCTTTACATTCATCCCCAAACACTCAAGCTCAGACCTAAAGCTCAGTGTTGAATCTTTGTCAGTTGATTGCTTTACTCAAACCAAAGACTTTCTACCTTAGTATAAAACACTAGGCTAAATATTAAATTTCATGGAGATCACGTTTCTTTTATGTGCTGAGAGCTCTTTCATAAATTAGAAGAATAACTTGAACTAAGAAAGAAGGAATAAATGTCCTACACCATCCCCAGGGTAGTCCATAGGTGAAGGTTAAGTTTTCCACAAGAGGGCAGCATCACCTAATAAATTATGTCATTGAACGCCTCCTCCAGTAGGGGTTGAGATGGGGAAGCTGAAAGGGTAGACAACGTAGGTTCTGGGAGCCATAGGACCTGCCACACCATGAAAACCAAAGGGCCCGGCTATCTCCAAGGCCATAATTATAGCCACTCTTAAGTGACTGGTAGTGGCAGATGTCACCACAGCAGGGAGAAAGAAGACATGGAGCTCACCAAGGGAGGATGAGTGAGTGACACACCTGAACACTCTCATCCTTATGACTGGATCAGAAGCCAATGCTGATCATGTCTACATTCCTTCTAAGTGCTGGTATCTCTGTATAACCAGTATTTCTCAAGGGGCTTTATTTCCTGTCAGATCTTTTTCACCCCTAATGGTTTCCCAGCAAATCTTGTCTCTGAAGGTTAGGTTGCAAAGCACAATACAGTTTGATGATCTCCTTATTTCATAATGGTGGTTGGTTACTCCAATTATGCTTCTTTTATACCCTAGGGAAAGGAATGGGACTGAAATTCACTGAGAACCTATTATGTTAAAGGCATTTTACATAAATTGCCTCACCTAATCATCATGCTATTATATAGGAACTATTATTTCCCATGTGACAGAACCAGGAAGTAGCATACATGTGTCTATCTGATTCTAAAACAGAAACTTCTAAATTCACCAAGCTGCCCCTTTAAGAAGCCTTATTTAAAACCTAAATTATGACCTATCCAATACTGAGTCAGTGACAATGTGTCTATTGTATAAGACATTATTTAACATGTCACCTCTTACCTAGGTACATGGGCAGGCATGGCTTAGTCTTATGCAGGTAATATAATAAATCAATGGGAGGTAATATAATAAATCAATGGGATCCTATATAACTTCACCCTTACTAACTCAAAATCTTTCCCCTTAAGTATTCTTTCCTCAGGATAAATCATTTGCATATAGAGCAGGAGAACAATGGAAGAATTAAAGATGGCTTCTGTGTTTCTGGCTTGGTTGACTAAGGGCATGGTGGTCCCAGTCACTGAGATAAGGAGCTTGCGAGGAGAAGAAGATGATGCATTAGGTTTTGAGCATGTTGTGTGTGAAATGCTTCTGAGACATCTAAGTATAAATGTCTAGTAGAAGTTGGTTATAGGGGTCTGGGGCGTAAGAGATCTAGTCATCCACATACAGATGATAATTGAAACTCGGGGACCAGGTGAGATTTTCCATGGTATATTGATGAAATTAGAAAGGGTAGACCTAGGGGAAACACCAACATTTAAGGGATGGGCAGAGGAAGAGCAGGGGGTAGAGGAACCTCATTTAAAAAAATGAACAGAGAGATAGAAAAAGAACAAGGAAATGGGGTATCTTGAAAGCAAGAAAGGAGAGCTTCACAAAGAAGGGTGTAATCCAGAGCAACAATGTCAAACGCCATATGTAAGTCATATATGATGAAGACTAGAAATAACCCATTGACTCTGACAACTAGGAGGTAATACATATATTTTGACAAAGTAGTTTCAGTGGACTTCTGGGGGTCAAATTCAGAATGCAGTGGGTGGAAAGCTAAACGGTAGGTAAAGGTAGGTGAAGTAGAAACAGTGAGTATAGACTCTCCTTTTGAGAGACTGGATATGAACAAAAAGAAGAAGATGGGGCAGAAGCCAGAGGGGGAAGTATGATTACAGGAAGACACAAAATTTTTTCTAATAAAAATAATTAAGATGGAAAAACTTAGGCATGTGTATAGGATAAAGGAAACAAACTAACAGAAAGGGAGAAGTATGAGCTCCAGGAGTAGAGAACAAAGATACAGCAGCAAAATGAAAGGGAGACCTATGGTAAGCTCATCTATAGGTGGATGCTTTGGCAGCAGTAGAATGACTGTCCTTATCTTCCAAATATGTCCTTATCTTCCTCCTGCTTGTGCCACTCTACTTACCTAGAAAGCCTTTCCCCTCCTGATGGTTTCTTTGTCAAATTCTACCTGTCTTTTAGCTTAGATTCCACCTCCTCTATGAAGTCTTACCCTGACCATCTCTTCTGAAGTGCTTTCTCTTTCTCTTGAACTCTAAGAGCAATTTCTGTCTGAACAATTCATTTGACAATCACCCTTCACCCTGTGGAATCTCCTTTATGGCTTTCTTTAAAAAAATGTATTGCTAATTAATTTGTCTTATGTGTGTCTTTTCTCCCCTGTTAGACTGTACACTCCTCAAGGGCAGGCTTCCTGTCTTAGAGTTTGCCACAGCCTCCAGAGTGCCTACCATGGCTGGGAGTAGGAGCTCTTTAAATCTATGTGGTAAAAAATAAATAAATAAATAAATAAAATTTTAAAAAATTTTTTAAAAATAAAAAAAAAAGGTCTATGTGGTTCAGCAGTGGCAGCCTTTTATGAAGGAGGAGACAGAGAAACACTGGGTTAGGTAGGCCCTTGGTGTGTATTGAGTCATTTAGTTCTCTCAAAAGCAAATGAGGAGAGTGAGTCTTGCAGAGGTAAAATAAATTTATGCAATATGACATGGGTAGTATGAGATAGTGCCAGGATTTGAACCAAAGGCCCTTTCTCTTATGCCATTCTGCTTCAGTTGTTTGCAAAATTCTGTTCACATGAAACACCTCTTTCCTTGATATTGATAGAGACATGCCCCTATTGAGGCTTTACTACCAACCAAGTGGTTTCAGCGGCCCCTGCACCTTATAGCAAATCTCCCTGTGCCTTACCTCCTGACAATCAGCTTGAGGATCCGGAAGGAGCCTTTGATGAGGATGAGGGCCTCTTGGCGGGAGCCATACAATGGAGTGCCATTGATATTCACCAGCTCATCACCAGTCCTCATCTTCTGGGACAAGGCTGCCTTGCCTCCATCTTCAATCTGTGTTGCAGAGGACAAAAAAGAAAGCAGGTGGTGAGGAGATTCCTTCCCCCAAATTCTACTTCCTGGCTCCTCCCAACTTCTGAGCCACAAATAGTCCTGGGGGATGGCACCAAGACGCTCCAGGGAGCAGCTAAGAAGCTGATTACAGGCCATTATTTACTGAAGGTAAAGCTTGGGCAAGCCCTTGAGGAAGAAAACAACACAGACATAATGCAGTCTTTGCACTGGAGGAATCAACAGTCCATTTGGGGAGACAAGTGCTTCTAAATAAGAAAACGATGTTCGAAGGAACTCCACAGTGTGGGCATGGAATAGCAAATTGTGCACACAAATTAGAGCCGGAAGAACTAGGATTCAGCAAAATGACCTTTGGCAAGTCCTTCTCTCTTTGGGCAGGCTCTGAAGTCTGACAAACTTGAGTGTGAATCTTGGCTCTAGTACTTCCTAGCTCTGTGACCCCAAGCAAGTTACCTAACATCTCCATGTCTCAATGGCCCCATATGTGAAATACAGATAATAAGCATCCCTACCTCACAGGGTTGTTAGTATGTGAAGTATCTGGGAGCAAGGGGTTGACTCTGAAGACCTTGAAGGTGGCTTCCAGCTCAACCTTCTGTGAGTGGAATTGCAAATCCAAAAGATACAAAGTAACTGATCATTTATCTATATCTCTTCAACAAGTATGTTGTTGACAGTGGGCACTGACCAAGTGCTGGGAACATGGGTGTTCACTGTTCCACCATAGCCTACAGAATTTCCATTGGTCAAGGGCAATCTTGGCAGGAATGTAGTCAGGCTGGGGCATGGGCATTGAAAGCAAAGGAAGAAATAATAGCCACTAGGGTAGGCAAAAGCAAAGCAAAGCAGAATGTTCCCCCAAGGATCCTTACTTACGGCTACTTTTGTATGTGACATTTCTACTACAAAGGTGAGTTCCACCTATTGGAACATCAATTCCATCCATTGTGGTAGGAGACATCTCATCCATCCATTAACCCATCCTCAAGTTTTTGGTTAATTTCTAGTATGCAGGGGACAACATGCTTAGTGCTAGAGATACAGAAATGAACAAAGTACACATAGCTCCCAGATTCAGGGGTGGGTTACCATCTAAGGTTCATATGTCCATGGAGATGGGCAGATGAAAAAAGGTCCAACCCACTAATGGAATCAGGAAGAGGTGTTTGTTTCTCTCAGAAGCAAAAGAGTTGAGGATGATTAAACCATACAATTCTTAGGGAAAGGCAGGTTCTAACTAAATGGCGCAGCTAAGGGCTGGTCTTTGCTGCAGGTGTTTTTACATTTACTTCTACTCTTGTTCCAGTCTTTCTTTCAGTCCTTTATAGCATCCCTCCAATCTATCCCCACACCATGTAAGTTAGAATATTGCTGAGCTTTAGGTTGGCCAGCTCATGTGCAATTTGGCAGATGAGACCTCCTGAGTTCAGAAAAAAATGTTAATTCAGGATTTTAAAAATCCCATCAAATAAATTGAAATTCTGAGTTAAATCACAGACTGTTATTAAATTTATTGCTGCTAACCCAACAATTTTTTTAATTAACCTTTGTCTGACAAATCATAGGTTAGCCAAGTGACATTGAATATATATACCTTTGTTCCAATACCTGGGCCACCACTCAAGACAAAACAAGCCAATATTGGTAAATGGGGAACAACTCTCAGCAAATTAAGTAGGATCACACTCTTATTTCCATTCTCATTATCATTATTACTTCACAGTCACTGCTGCCAAAAGAAAGAAAAAAGAAAAAGAAGAAGAAGCAAAGTGCTGTACTTGAATTTCAGAAGTTCTGTTTGAATGATTCATTCCTTTGGCATCCATGGAAGGCCCTCAGCATCAGCCATTTGAAAGGGTTTCCTTAGGCTAACAAAGAACCACAAACAAGAGTCTAACTAATGAATGCTAATAGATTTTTCCTGTTGATGTACATTAGTCTTAATTCACTCTACCCATTTTTAAATTCATATAACTCAATTATCCATATTACTGTTAACCATAGCAAGTCTTTCCTTCAATATGTATTGATATTAAGTACCACCTCGGGTTAATTAAGCCCTTTGTTACATCAATAAGATTTGTTTATTCTACCAGAAAATGAAAGAGGGGTACACCTTTTAAACTAAAATGCTTAATTATGGCTGCAGCAAAAGATCAGGCATTTTGCATTCCCTACTGCCACTTTGTTTGCCACTATCTGAATCCTTGCAGGGACTCTTTCTTGGACTATAGCCTCAAGCCAATTGTCCATGCCCCTTTTTCTGTTCCATGCCCTTTCTCAGTCACCAGCAGCATCACCTTCAGAACATGAATAATAATAACTCCATTTTAGCACAAGTGTGAGGGTTCGCAGACAACAAACCAGCAAATTATGGCACCAAATTCCAAAGTACAGACAGGTCCAGATCAGGAAATGAAACTCCATTTGGTTGAAGAGCCCTTGGACTATACCCCAAACTAGCCCTTTCCCAAACCCAGGGCATTTACTGAGCTATACAACAGATTCCTTCTTATTCCTCCTAACTTTTGGACTCTTTTAAAAAGTATTGCTTCGCGGGTCTTCCTCCTCCCCCCTCCACCTCTAGATTCCTGGGATCCAGCATGTCTTCCATTTATTGTTTGGCATCCTGACAGCCAGTTCTCCAGGTCGATGGCTCAACCACATATTTGTTTATATAGAAGATAAAGCAGCTGTTCGTTTTTCTAGCAAGGAAAAGGAATGAAAAGGAAAGGAAAGGGAAGGGAAGGGAGGGGAGGGGAAAGGAAGAAGGGAGGGGAAGGGAAGAAGGCAGAGAGGGGAAACAATATGCATATTCTCCTATAAAAGATTTTGTTTTTCCCTTCCCACTGTGCCATCGTAACTCTGGCTGGGGCACAGAAGAGGTGTGAATCAACAAACATGTTGAGAATAACATGTCCTTCTTGAGAGGGCTGTATAGCATCATTTGATGCTGTCCATTCAGTAAGGCTGGTCAACTTTCCAGCTCTTCCTGAATCAGCCCTTCAGGGTGGCTTTCTTGTTTCATTTGAAGTGTTGTGAATTCTCAGATTGGACCCAGACGCATTGGAATGTCAGTATAAACACACACTACAAAGCCCAATGTAAACGATGGTTAACTTATGTGTCATTTTGGATTATCCAAGTGATCGCTGGGCTAGCAGTGAGCGGTCCAAGTAATTGAAAATTGATTGCATAAAGGTCATATAGCCAAAAGCCAGCTGTTGTCTGGAAAGTTGGGAAGAGCTGATTGACCTTGGACAAGTCCCTTTCCCCTCTTTTGGCCTCTTTTACCCTTACTGGTAAAACGTGGGGGTCTGACTAGATGGTCTCTGAGGACCTGTGGAGCTCTGACATTCAGTGACCTGTGTACAGTTAGCAAAGTCATGCATTACCATTCTGCTGACACAGATAATCCCACTGTGCTTTGCCTTCACCTATGTTTCACTCCTTCGAAACTAATCAACATCCATCTCTCATTTCCCTGTGGTCTTTATCCATTGTTTCAGAGTGGTCCATCAAGGTTTGAACACTTATAAAAGCACAGTCGGGACACCGAGAGAAAGAGATTCCTGACGCCCATTTTGTGCTAATGAGCTGATGAATTGGAAATTTTTGATGGATCTTCAATGAAGCATGAAGTGCTCTAATAACTGTCAACAAAGTGACAAGTTGGTCGCTTGAGAGTAAAGGCAAAGGAAAATGGACTTAACAGTACTTACTGGCTTTCTAGTAGCTTTTATACTAAATAAAAGATACTAGCAGATACTTGCTTGGGTCTTTTGACTAAACTAGGAAATATGAGAAAGTGAAGGAAAGAAAAGTTAAGCCAGGTTTATCTTGCGGGAAAAATGCATCAGCAGGAGACATACCATCTGCAACAATAACCAGCAGGTATTGAATGCGTATTACAATAGTGTAAGAGCAGTATTAAAACTCAATGGCATGATTGTGAATACCTCTGCTTGCTACAAGAAATTTATTGGAAAAACTAGGCACTAACTGAAACTTTCTTGGCCAGTTCTAGGAGCTTCTGGCCAAATTACGCCACGGCGCATGTTCCGCAGGATGTTCCGGCATTCCACGGGTTCATCTGGTTGGCTGAACCCACAGATGCAAAATCCCATGCATGGGGGGGGCCACCTGTAAGGTACTTGAGCTTCCATGGATTTTGGTATCCACGTGGGGGTCCTAGAACCAATCTCTCACGGATACCTAGGGACCACTGTACCCGCCCGTTCTCCTACCTCCACCAGCTTGCCCGTTGTCTAAGAAGGCAAATAACATAGTTAATTGTATGAATTGATTTTTTTACTACATAAATGGAAAAGGTCCACCCAGAATACAATAGTTATATTGCTTTTTTAAAATAAGTATATCCTCTGAGTGCCTTTTTATCACTTTTTGAAAGATTTTCAAGTTTTTAGTAACACTCCAGACAGCAATTTGGCCTTTCCTGGGGAATCAATAGAGAGAAAATGTAGAGATGGAGATAATCTGTCTTTGAGAAGTTTAACTATTAGGAAGTAGGATCATCAAATAATAAAGTCTGTGGTTATTCTGAAACTCAGTTTGACTTGAGCAGACCACAAGTTGGGGGCTGTTTCTGATCTGCCCTCTCTTACCCCATTGGTATCCCTTAGAATCTGATCATGTTAGGAGAGATCAATCAGAGTGACCTGGACGAGGGAGATACAGGCTTTGAAACCTCTGCGATCTCTTTGCCATGACTTTCAACGGTCTGGTCCCAGGTTGCAGACAAACCGCCTGCCCTAACTTGTTTCTTTTAGCAACTTTCTCCCTTCAAAATCCCTCCCAAATTCCAAAGTAGTCTAGATTTGAAAAATAAGAAACTGCTGTTCCTAATTTCATCTTCCCTACCTTACCCCAGCTTCCCAAAAGGCAAAACAGAAAACAAAAACCTCTCTCAAATAAATGAGAATTCAAAAACATCACCCAATTAAAAAGATGTAAGTAGGCATGGTTCTAAGTAGTAAGTCCTATATGGAACTAGACTGAGGAGGTGGACACCAAAGGAAAAGATATTCTTTACCTTACCAGCTAAGAATCCTACAAGGGGCTGCCCCAGAATGTTCAGTTCTGTGGATCACACCCATCGGCTCTCTTGACCTTGGACCAAGGGAGCTATGCTGTGCCCCACAGTATGACCTATCCTTACAGACAGCTCCTTCCTCCCCAGCTGCTTAATTACCATCTATTTTACTAATCCTCACAAGGAAAGCTCTCTAAGCTCCAACTCATTAGATTTCCCCGGGGATTACCCCAAGTCAAATTCTAAGTATCTTTGCCAAAAAGTCAGTCCAGAGCCAAGCTCAGCTCTAGGAACTTGGTAATGAGAAAAGGGATAGGGAGTCAAGAGCACTGTACCCTACATCAGCGACCAAAAGCAAGTCTGTCTTTTCTCCTACCAAGTCAGATCATTCTTGCTGTCTCCGTAAGTCAGGTAAGGGAGAACAAACATCACTGTGCAAGAAGAGCAAACTCAGAGTTTCTTAACATTATCAGCAAATATGCTCATTGGGGTCCTCTTCCCACTTTGTCAACTCTAGCCATTTGTTAACACTGAAGTCTTTTGCTGACATTAATGTTATCAGTGTTTGTCAAAAATGTTATTTAGCCTTTGGTGGTTTAGAACAGTAGTCTCCAGGGTGGATTTATATATCCCAGGCTATGCACAAATGATCTACTGGAAAGGGTGATAATGGAAGTTCTGTTTATATTTATCTAATTTTTAAAAAACCAAGCTTTATTAGTATTTAATATTGGTGGTGGTAGATTGTATCATCCATAAATAAAATTATGTATACTGGGGACACATGCTCAAAACATTTTTACTGATATAAATTTTTACTAAAAAATTTTTGGCCAGATCATAGACTTCAATGAGAGGGCTAAAACCATAAAGCTTTCAGAAGAAAACACAGGAGAACATCTTTATGACCTTGAGGTGGGCAAAGTTTTATGGGCAGGATACAAAAAGCAATAATCCTAAAAGATATAGTGTTATATTGGAGTTCATCAAATTAAAAAAAAGTTCATTTAAAATGTCACTGAAAAAGTGAAAAGCCAAGCCACAGATTGGAAACATATTCATAATACATATATCTGACAAAGGACTTACATTCAGAATATAAAAAGAAATACAAATCAATTAGAAAAACATAACCAATTGGCAAAAGACTTGAACAGGAACTTCACTAAAAAAGATATGTACAGCAATATGAACTCCACATTTCTGGTGGGAGTGTAAAATTGTACAACCACTTTGGAAATCTGTGTACCTAATCTAGCACCTAGAAATTCCACACCTAAGTATCCCCAAGAGAAAGTACCATATGTGTCCACAAAAAAAGGACTTGATTATTCATAGCAGCTTTATTCACAATAGACAAAAACTAGGAATAATCCATCAAGACATACCTACAAACAAAGTAGCACACTTCATAACAATAAAGAAAGAACAAACTACTGATACATGCAATGAAATGGATGCCTGTCAAAATATTACACTGAGTGAAAGAGACCAGACTAAAACAATACATACTGTATGATTCCATTTTATTTAAAGGACAAGAACAGACAAAACTCATCTATGGTGATAAAACTCAGACTAGTAGTTACCTTGAAAGGGTGTACTGACTGTGAAGGCACATGAGCATAATTTTCAGGGGTGCTGGAAATGTTTTACATGTTAATCTGGGAACTGATTACATGGAAATATACACATGTAAAAATTCACTGAGATATGTGTTTTTTATATATATGTATTATATATATATTTTATATATATATATATTATATATATATATATTATATATATATATAAAACTTTTCCTTAATTTAAGAAAGAATTTTAAAAATTAAGAACTCTACACTATACAGATATACAGATTATATTTCTGAGGTAGGGCTCAAGGACTGGGCACTATTTTCACATACTCATAGCTTTAATCAAGGCAAAAACATCTCACTTAAAGGGTAAGTCTTTACAATAGGCCTATAATTTACGAGTTTGCCCATTGTTCCTCTGGGCTTTGAGACAGTATTCATCTGCTCTTCTTTCCATACCCAGCCTTCCAATAAGGTGGATGATTTCCGTAGGAAATGAAAATGAAGACAAACATTTTGTTTTCCTTACCTGCCAACTGGTAAAGATGAAGTGTTTTTTTAAATCACCAGCCAGTTTCTATCTTGACATATCATAAAACCGGAATCAATCCCTTATCTAATCTTGGAGCCATCCACTTCTGTTCCTCCTGTCTCTCCCAGATACCTCTCTTTGTCATGGTCCCTAGGGTTCCTGCTACCCACTCTGAGAAGCAGAACTTTTGGTCAGGCCATTGTCACAGAGGCAACAATCTCTTCTTCAGGTATCATTACTGCCTCCTACTGGATTACCTATGCTTCTTAGCTGTCTAATAAGCTATGAATTTCAGTGGTACAAGTGAGCAAAGAACCTTGCAAAGCTGATGTGGTAGAGTTCAGGGAGGACCGGGGTGGAAGAAACTTGACGAAAGGATATGGTAGCATGTTAAGGACTTTGCTCCTGACTTCTAGAAGCAGTTATCAGCAAGAGCTCACTGTATACAACCATGATAAAAGCTCCCTTGTATAGGGTTAAAACAGTCTAAAACAAACCAGAAAGTCCATGATGCCACCCAGCATTAAGAGAGTACAGTGTGCAGATCTAGCAGCTGAGCCCAGGGGGCTGAAAAGACAAAACAGTCTTTTATATACCACCTAATATAAAAACACTGTAAATAGGACACATTAACCTATTGGCCTTTATGAACTGTGCATGAATGCTTGTAAGAAATGCCCAAATTAAAAACAAAAGTGGTTGTTACTTTTATCACCAGATTACTACACAGAGATGGAAATTATTCTTCTTGGATTAATATAATCTTTCTTTCTCTAGTACCAACCTATTTTTGATGTAAAAACTATTCTTCAAGTTGATCAAAAGTATCTTTTTAACTTTCCAGCTGAATGTGAATGGGTTAGATACAGCCTTCCAGCCCAAGAGAATGTGATTAACTATCTGGAATCTGAACCATCCCATAGCCAAGTTCACTCAATAACTCATTTCTGGTTCCCTGAAGCCATTTATTTATAACCCATTATGCAAAAAGCTAAAGACAGTTTCTAAAGAGTGCACATACCCCACATTAGTCATTTCTGACTAGAAAAAGAGCAAAAGACTAATACCCTTCAGGGAAGGGACAAAAGGCTGCCTCTGGAAACCACTAGGCCAGCTCTATCGCCTGAAACCCACTTGTCCAGCCTTCCTAGGCACCCGTGTGCCCCTCTACCAGATGTGGACCAAGGGGTTGCAGCGGGGGGGGGGGGGGGCGGGGAGGGCTTGCTTCCTATTGCCCACAGCTGGGCCCCTGCATTCTGCTCCCAGAACACTGTTTGCCTCTGCCCAGGTCCCCTTCCCCCAGCAGTGATTTGAATCTTTGGTCTTCACTTAGCCCTTGGAACAGTATCAGATAAAGAGGGGGGAAAAGAGGCATTTAATTTCCTCTCATCCTTCTGCATAACTGCTACCAAAGCAAACAACTCCCACAGAAATAACCTACCAAGGTATATATACATGTTGCAAAGGGAATAACAATACCATTCCTTACTGACCCTAGGACAGATCCAATTTTAAATTAAACCGGCACACTTGCCGCTGCTTTCACATAGTGCTGCAAATCTGGGAACAAGTAAGCCATCATACTGTTGTGTTCCAAGCTACTGTCCTGTTCACGTGATGGCTGAGAAGTGACATACCATCTCTTTTCCGCTCAGTGAGATGCGTCAATAACAGAAAACAAAACTGAGTTTCCACAAATGAAAAAACCAAAAGGGAGAGAAAATGTACTCAATTGTTCGTGTGTTAGTGTTGGATAGGGGCTCTTACATCAGAGCGCATTTCCCTTTGCAATGCCAGGATTTGTTGGGGAAGAAAATAAGGAGGAAATGATGGGCATTTGAGTTCAAGGTCTGAGGAATCAATAAGGGTAAAGCAGTACAGAAGCCTTTCTCCTGATTAGCAGGCTTGCTTTTCAGGTTAAGGCTCGATGAAAAGAAAGAACCAAACTTTTGCCTCCTGCCCTACTCACTCCCCCACTTAAGATTTTGAACACAAAGGCAAAGCCCTGCCCCTTCCCCTATAATGGTTGACCCTTCTGACAGTGGACTCCACAAACCTAGGCACTGAGGCTGTTTCTCACAGCCAAGGTCACTCTGGTGCTTTTCCTCCTCCCTCCAAACTTTATCCAGCCCTCCCTAACCATTTCCCCTGTGTACACACTCACTCTTCCATCCCCACCTCTCTCTCCCCCAAGAATTTGAGCTTTCATTCTCTGTTTTAACCCCCACATCCAGCCCCCTCCGCCAGTGCCTCTTCCTGGGTTTCTTATGGGTAAATATCAAGCACCCCTATCATTAACATCTGGCACTTATGTTTACTAATTGAATCAGAGAGACCAAGGAATGATTTTTACAGTGTAAATAGCAGCAGATTAGAAGCCCTACAGAATCTGGCTATGTCTGCCTTTCTGGTCTCATTTCCTACATGTACTGCAGTCATACCAAACTTTCTGTTCTTCAGAGAGGTCAAGCCAATCCTCACCTCAGGACCTTTGCACTTGCTGTTCTCTCGGTTGAGAACATTCTTTTTTAGATCTTTATGTAGCTCCTTTCATCATTCAGTTATCAGCTCAAATGCCACCTCCTCAGAGAGGCCTTTCCTGACCACCAATACCAAGTAGATTCCTTCTCTGTTTCCCCCACCTCAATCCCCATCATTCTCCATCACGTTACCTTGTTTTATTTTCTTCACAGAATTTATCATTTTGCATTATTTTATTTATTCCTATATGTGTTTACTTTCTGTCAGGATACTTGCATTATAGTGGGAGAGATAGTCAGACAATGTCTTTTTACAGTTCTATCACTGGACCTAGGAAAACGAACGTCTGTACTGAGTACATAGTATTTGCTCAATAACTCTGTTGAAATTAGAATTAGAAGGGACCTCAGGATATCGCCCCACTCATTTGCCTGATTCTGGACAAGTAACATTACTTTCACTTTTCCGATCATGTAACTGAGGTTCAGGGATGTTACGTGACTTGCCCAAGATAGAAAATCTGTTAGGCTTCAGATATTTTCTTCTGCAAGGTTGTGACAAAGCAGTTTTGTTCTCCATGGGTATATTGCTAGTCATGATCCTTAACTAGAAACGCAAAGAGTTCTGGTTAAAGAGGCACTTTAGGTTTCCAAGCCTTTTAAAAAGCATTGTTACTATTGGCTCAGAATTATTATCCTTTGAGCTAAACATCTCCTCCTTTTTTTGTAAATAGATCTTTATTGGAGTATAATTGCTTCACAATACTGTGTTAGTATCTGTTGTACACCAAAGCGAATCAGTCATATGCATACATATGTCCCCATATCCCCTCCCTCTTGAGCCTCCCTCCCATCCTCCCTATCCCACCCCTCTAGATGGTCACAAAGCACCGAGCTGATCTCCCTGTGCTATGCTGCTGCTTCCCACTAGCTAACTATTTCACATTCAGTAGTGTATATATGTCGATGCTACTCTCACTTCTCCCCAGCTTCCCCCTCCCACCCCGTGTCCTCAAGTCCATACTCTATGTCTACCTCTTTATTCCTGCCCTGCAAGAGGTTCATCAGTACCATCTCCTCTTCTTGGTGAGTGCCCAGAGGTGAATGCTAGACTCTTAATTTGGTGGGAAGAATGAAACTTTTAAGTAAATTTAGGTGCATGGGAACAATACCTTGTATCCATATATGATTCTGCTCAGTTTGTAACATTCCCAGCCTTAGGAAGTTAATTTAAAACACACACAAGCCCTCACAAACAGACGTGAACACTGAGAGATTTAACTGCTCCCAGCATCTGGGAATTCAAAGTAACATCTACTCCACCTTCCTGTGTACAGAAATTACAACAGGCTCTTTCAGTCTACCATCCCTGGAAATTTTAAGAGCAAATCCAGACGATGGGCATAAACCAAATTCTAATTTGATTTAGTGCTTAGTTAACCAATTCCCTCAGACCCCTAAAAAGGTGTGTGTATGGGACCCTCACCAATGTTTGAATGTAAGTTAGCCCTGACCCAATTTCGTGTGACTATAGTTCCCTCCTTAAAGGCCATTTGTTCAGTGTTTAACTAAGTGTGATTTAGTGTTTATACTTTTGTGAGGTTTTTCATATAAACATATTCACAAGTCTGAAAAAAATCCTTTGTGAAGCCAGGATTCCTGATTTGGGTTTTAGAAAATATGGCCATCATGATATGACTTTTAAAAAGTTTAAATATCTGTAGTATGCATTCAGCACTAATGGATAATAAGTGATAGGGAAGTTTTGTCAGGTCTGATTCAGATTACCTGTGGCTGCTGTGAATTACATGGAATTACAAAGAGTTTAATGGTTCTCTGGCAATTTGCCTTGGCTCAGCGCCAAGGCAGCTAATGCTTCAATCAAGCTGTTCTCTCCACCCCCACCCCAAGACAATTTCTGTTCCTAAGTCTTTAGTGTATCTGTGATGAAGCCTTCAATGACACCCTCATACAAATGCCAACTTCTTTTTTTTTTTCTCTGTCACTTTCTCTTCCTTCTTTATGGCTGGGTATATTAACTGCTCCTATAGCTTTGCTGCAACAAACTGCCTGGCTAGCATTTATGAAAAGGAGAGCTTTTAAGGTTTTATTAAAAAGGAGGAGCCAAGAGTGAGAAGATGAGAACAGGACAAGTACCGGTTGGCCCTATGCTTTTCCTGTGCAGCGCCATCAGCTAGATCTATTTCATTCTGATCAGCAGAGGCCCTGAACCCACCCTACAGCGTGACCTAAAACAGCACATGCACAGCTCAGTAATGCATCCCACCGAAGGCATGCAACCCCCCTGACAAAGAGAGTCGTTTCATGTGGCAAGTTACCCTCCTCTCTCTAAGAACCAAACTGGCCCTGAGGCTGGGATTCTGCCACAGATCTGGCATCACTTTCACAGAGTTGGTGCGGTGGACAAAGGCCAAGTACACAAACAGAGGCCAGACAAGTCCTCCACAAACTTGCAAAAAAAGGCATGTCCAACTCTGAGGTGCAATCATCCGGTAGATAGCAAACATTCCAGATCCAATCTCTCTCACAGATCCCTGCTCACCTCTGTCCCCCCCAGCCTCTCCTAAACCTCACGTGGAGCTTCGGCACTAGCACCGCCTGCTCTTTGGCTAATGTGATTCCTAGACCCTTTGCCCAACTGATTCCAAAGTCACATTTACTGGCCATACTAAGGAGAAAGCTTATTTTAAGAGACTAGCTGCCATAGAACCAGCAGGAGGGAAGGGCAGAAACCACAGGATTCCTACTCTGTGCTGATTGCCACTAACTCATTTCAGCTGCTAAGGGGAGGCCCTGTTGGGGGAGCTGGGAGAGGAAATGGGTTCCACGTACAGTCCACTTTAAATTGTTCACAATTGTGTGCTCGAAAATAGTCTCTACTAAACATTTAGCATGGCCATTAGCACAAGTCATAAAGCTTTAGGCTTTGCTGCACTGTTGGTCCAAACTGCCTAAGCTGCTTCCCCATGGCAAAGATGATTAAACGGTTGGCAAGTCAGATACATGCAGGAAGGATAAAGGAGCTCCAAGGATGGTTAAACCTGGGCCCAGGAAGGATGGTTTAATGACTTTTAAGCCATAAAGAATGTAGAGGGTGAGGACCAGCTGTTCTCAATTTTGATTGAAAGCAGAACAAGGGAAAAGAAACTGAAATCACAATGAGAGGGAGTGATGTTAGCAAGAAGGAAGAACTTCCTGCCAGAGAAAGTAGGTAAATATTAGACTGAGCGGTTGGTCAATGAAGGATGTGGAATTTCCTTCTTTGGAGTGGCTCTTCTGTCTGGGCTATTTCTGTGTGGTCCTTCCAGAGGGCGGGGGAAGGAGGAGAGAGAGGCAGCCAGAGGTCCAATTCAGTCCCTCTCAGCACTCAGAATCTCATATTCATAACATTCAAGGATCTGTAACAGGGATCACTGAGAGACGCTTGTCAAAAAAGGAGCAACAAGCAGCTTGTTGCTGATCTCAGATGTTTAGATTTACCCTAATTCTTTAGCCCTTTCTATGAGCCAAGCTTTATGCCCTGGCCGCCACAATCTCAAGAAAGAAGGGGAAGATTTGCTTTTGGCTCCCCAGGGCACCTAAGCCATGCATATGGGAACAATATTTTTTGAACCCAAAGCGGGACATGGTCTGCCAATTATATTTATGGGGACAAGAGGATAGAATATGTGAAATCAGAGCTGTCCTAGGAAATCTGGTATGTATGGTCTCCGTAGCCACATATTATCTCTAAGGGTCCCAACACAGGAGGGAGTGAAAACTGTGCCATGTGGTTTAAGGCCTGGGTTCTTTCCTTGTCTGCAGCAAGATCAGTTAAGAGTGTGAAAAAGCCAGGGTCATAATAAGCCCAGTACAAACTGAAATCCCTGCTGTGGAGGTTGGAGAAAGAAGTGTGCATGTCTTCTCCAGTATCCCCTGCCAATGCTAAAACTTAGTAGGAACAGGCACACCCTATATGGTAGTGTAGTGTAGGGTGTGCCTGTTCCTATTTATTGTGTCCAACTATAAACAATACCATAAGGTTATAGAGGGGGAAAATGCAGTCTTGTACAAGAGATCCTATTCATTCATTCATTCATTCATTCGTTCAAGCAGTGGTCCTCAAAGTGTGGTCCCTGAACCAGCAGCAGCAGGGTCTCCTGGGAGCTTGTTAAAAATGCCAATTTTCTGAACCCACCGTAGGTGTACTGAATCACGAACTCTGAGGGTGGGCCCCAGCCATTTGTGTTTCAATCCCTCAGGGTGATTCTGATAAACTCTAAATTGTGAAAATTCCTGGATCAGAAGTCCTAGTGGTGATGATCCCATTGCCCACCAGCAACAGTACCATTAACCAAAAGGACCAAAGCCACAGGCATGTTTGGTAGGCCCATCAATATCTCTGCCAATTCAGCCTAAATGCCTTTCACAATCCCCAGATCATAGAATAGCCTGACTCTTACTACATACCAAATTACTCGAAGCCTGGGTTTCAAGAAGGTAACCCTGCTTATCTGTTCCAATAGGCCTGTTTCAAATAGGGCAAAGGACCTTTGGGCTTCTCATTTAGATCCTACTCAGGCACACACACTCCTTTGGGTGTTCTATGTATATTTCAACTCTTAGCCCTGATCTGAGTTTCAATGAACTGACTAGAATTCACTTTGACGTCCAAGCCGGGAACGTTTTATCTTTAGCGGCATTACTTTTACTTTAAAAAAAACACAGATGAAAGAGTCCCTGCTGAAAAGAGCAGGCCCTTATACATTACTGACATTAAATTACAATAAAATAAAACAAATTATTCATTGTTTCACTTCAGTTTAAACTGATAAAGTTAATTGCCATAATCAACGCGCAACCTTTCACAAATGTTTGCTTGAAAGGAGAAGAAGTGCTTCCAGGTGAAATTTATCAAAGTGAAGGGACCTGAGGACCAAATCCCGTTAAGTGCCACCTGGTTCACTCCCAGAGCATCAGTCAATGAAGGAAAAGCAATCTCAACACATCCTCCCAGTTAGAATCATTGACGTCTGCCTTTCAGTGGAGTTGCTGGTTCAGTTAAGGAAGCTGTACAGCACAGTTAAAAGCAACATACGTGAAGAAAATTTCTGTGTTGATGATAACGTTCTATATATTGATAGGGGTTTGGGATACACAGGTGCAAAGTGTGTCAAAACTCACCCAATGGTACACTAGAGATGTGTATATCTCATTGTATGTAAATGTTACCTCAAAAGAAAAAGAGGAGATTGGTTCAAGATGGCAGAGTAGAAGGACGTGCGCTAACTCCCTCTTGGGAGAGCACCAGAATCACAACTAACTGCTGAACAATCATTGACAGGAAGACACTGGAACTCACCAAAAAAGATACTCCACATCCAAAGACAAAGGAGAAGCCACAATGAGATGGTAGGAGGGGCGCAATCACAATAAAATCAAATCCCATAACCGCTGAGTGGGTGACTCACAGACTGGAGAACACTTATACCACAGAGGTCCACCCACTGGAGTGAAGGTTCTGAGCCCCACATTAGGCTTCCCAACCTGGGGGTCCGGCAACAGGAGGAGGAATTCCTAGAGAATCAGACTTTGAAGGCTAGAGGGATTTGATTGCAGGACTTTGACAGGACTGGGACTCCACTCTTGGAGGGCACACACAAAGTAGTGTGCACTCAGGACGCAAGGGAAGGAGCAGTGATCCCATAGGAGACTGAACCAGACTTACCTGCTAGTGTTGGAGCGTCTCCTGCAGAGGCAGGGGTGGCTGTGGCTCACGGTGAGGACAAGGACACTGGCAGCAGAAATTCTGGGGAATACTCCTTGGCGTGAGCCCTCCCGGAGTCCGCCATTAGCCCCACCAAAGAACCGGGTAGGCTCCAGTGTTGGGTCGCCTCAGGCCAAACACCAACAGGGAGGGAACCCAGCCCCACTCATCAGCAGACAAGTGGATTAAAGTTTTACTGAGCTCTGCCCACCAGAGCAACAGTCAGCTCTACCCACCACCAGTCCCACCCATCAGGAAACATGCACAAGCCTCTTAGATAGCCTCATCCACCAGAGGGCAGACAGCAGAAGCAAGAAGAACTACAGTCCTGCAGCCTGTGGAACAAAAACCACATTCACAGAAAGACAGAAAACATGAAAAGGCAGAGGGCTATGTACCAGATGAAAGAACAAGATATAACCCCAGATAAACAACTAAATGAAGTGGAGATAGGAAACCTTCCAGAAAAAGAATTCAGAATAATGATAGTGAAGATGATCCAGGACCTCGGAAAAAGAATGGAGGCAAAGATCGAGAAGATGCAAGAAATGTTTAACAAAGACCTAGAAGAATTAAAGAACAAACAGAGATGAACAATACAATAACTGAAATGAAAACTACACTAGAAGGAATCAATAGCAGAATAACTGAGGCAGAAGAATGGATAAGTGACCTGGAAGACAGAATGGTGGAATTCACTGCCACAGATGAGAATAAAGTAAAAAGAATGAAAAGAAATGAAGACAGCCTAAGAGACCTCTGGGACAACATTAAATGCAACAACATTCGCATTATAGGGGTCCCAGAAGGAGAAGAGAGAGAGAGAAAGGACACAAGAAAATATTTGAAGAGTTTATAGTCGAAAACTTCCCTATCATGGGAAATGAAATAGCCACCCAAGTCCAGGAAGTGCAGAGAGTCCCAGGCAGGATAAACCCAAGGAGAAACACGCCAAGACACATAGTAATCAAATTGGCAAATATTAAAGACAAAGAAAAATTATTGAAAGCAACAAGGGAAAAACGACAAATAACATACAACAGAACTTCCATAAGGTTAAGAGCTGATTTCACAGCAGAAACTCTACAAGCCAGAAGGGAGTGGCATGATATATTTAAAGTGATGAAAGGGAAGAACCTACAATCAAGATTACACTACCCAGCAAGTATCTCATTCAGATTTGATGGAGAAATTAAAACCTTTACAAACAAGCAAAAGCTAAGAGAATTCAGCACCACCAAACCAGCTCTACAACAAATGGTAAAGGAACTTCTCTAAGTGGAAACACAAGAGAAGAAAAGGACCTACAAAAACAAACCCATAACAATTAAGAAAATGGTAATAGGAACATACATATGGATAATTACCTTAAACGAGAATGGATTAAATGCTCCAACCAAAAGACACAGGCTTGCTGAATGGATACAAAAACAAGATCCATATATATGCTGTCTACAAGAGACCCACCTCAGACATAGACTGAAAGTGAGGGGATGGAAAAAGATATTCCATGCAAATGGAAATCAAAAGAAAGCTGGAGTAGCAATACTCATATCAGATAAAATAGACTTTAAAATAAAGAATGTTACAAGAGACAAGGAAGGACTACATAATGATCAAGGGATCAAACTAAGAAGAAGATATACCAAATATAAATATTTATGCACCCAACATAGGAGCACCTCAATACATAAGGCAACTGCTAACAGCTATAAAAGAGGAAATCGACAGTAACACAGTGATAGTGGGGGACTTTAACACCTCACTTACACCAATGGACAGATCATCCAAACAGAAAATTAATAAGGAAACAGAAGCTTTAAATGACACAACAGACCAGAGATATTTAATTGATATTTATAGGACATTCCATCCAAAAACAGCAGATTACACTTTCTTCTCAACTGCACACGGAACATTCTCCAGGATAGGTCACATCCTGGGTCACAAATCAAGCCTCAGTAAATTTAAGAAAACTGAAATCATATCAAGCATCTTTTCTGACCACAATGCTATGAGATTAGAAATCAATTACAGGGAAAAAAACGTAAAAAACATAAATACATGGAGGCTAAACAATATGTTAGTAAATAACCAAGAGATCACTGAAGAAATCAAAGAGGAAATCAAAAAATACCTAGAGACAAATGACAATGAAAACACGATGATCCAAAACCTCTGGGATGCAGCAAAAGCAGTGCTAAGAGGGAAGTTTATAGCAATACAAGTCTACCTCAAGAAACAAGGAAAATCTCAAATAAAGAATCTAACCTTGGGCTTCACTGGTGGTGCAGTGGTTGAGAATCTGCCTGCCAATATAGGGGACACGGATTCGAGCCCTGGTCTGGGAAGATCCCACATGCCGCGGAGCAACTAGGCCCGTGAGCCACAACTACTGAGCCTGCGCGTCTGGAGCGTGCGCTCCGCAACAAGAGAGGCCGTGATAGTGAGAGGCCCGCTCACCGCGATGAAGAGTGGCCCCCGCTTGCCGCAACTGGAGAAAGCCCTCGCACAGAAACGAAGACCCAACACAGCCAAAAATAAATAAATTAATTAATTAATTTTAAAAATATGAAATTGTTGATATGAAAAGCCAGCTTTGGCCTCTGTCATTATAGAAAAAAAAAGAATCTAAACTTACACCTAAAGGACCTACAGTAAGAAGAATAAACAAAACCCAAAGTTAGTAGAAGGAAAGAAATCATAAAGATCAGAGCAGAAATAAATGCAATAGAAACAAAGAAAACAATAGCAAAGATCAATAAAACTAAAAGCTGGTTCTTTGAGAAGATAAACAAAATTCATAAACCATTAGCCAGACTCATCAAGAAAAAGAGGGAGAAGACTCAAATCAATAGAATTAGAAATGAAAAAGGAGAAGTTACAACTGACACTGCAGAAATACAAAGCATCCTAAGAGACTACTACAAGCAACCCTATGCCAATAAAATGGACAACCTGGAAGAAATGGACAAATTCTTAGAAAGGTATATATAACCTTCCAAGACTGAACCAGGAAGAAATAGAAAATATGAACAGACCAATCACAAGTAATGAAATTGAAACTGGTTTAAAAATCTTCCAACAAACAAAAGTGCAGGACCAGATGGCTTCACAGGTGAATTCCATCAAACATTTAGAGAAGAGCTAACACCCATCCTTCTCAAACTCTTCCAAAAAATTGCAGAGGAAGGAACACTCCCAAACTCATTACACGAGGCCACCATCACCCTGACACCAAAACCAGACAAAGATACTACAAAAAAAGAAAATTACAGACCAATATCACTGATGAATATAGATGCAAAAATCCTCAACAAAATACTAGCAAATAGAATCCAACAGCACATTAAAAGGATCATACACCATGATCAAGTGGGATTTATCCCAGGGATGCAAGGATGCTTCAATATATACAAATCAATCAATGTGATACACCATATTAACAAACTGAAGAAGAAAAACCATATGATCATCTCAATAGATGCAGAAAAAGCTTTCGACAAAATTCAACACCCATTTATGAGAAAAACTCTCCAGAAAGTGGGCATAGAGGGAACCTACCTCAACACAATAAAGGCCATATATGACAAACCCACAGCAAACATCATTTTCAATGGTGAAAAACTCAAAACATTTCCTCTAAGATCAGGAACAAGACAAGAATGTCCACTGTTGCCACTATTATTCAACATAGTTTTGGAAGTCCTAGCCACGGCAATCAGAGAAGAAAAAGAAATAAAAGGAATCCAAATTGGAAAAGAAGAAGTAAAACTGTCACTGTTTGCAGATGACATGATACTATACATAGAGAATCCTAAAAATGCCACCAGAAAACTACTATAGCTAATTAATGAATTTGGTAAAGTTGCAGGATGCAAAATTAATGCACAGAAATCTGTTGCATTCCCATACACTAATGATGAAAAATCTGAAAGTGAAATTAAGGAAACACTCCCATTTACCATGGCAACAAAAAGAATAAAATACCTAGGAGTAAACCTACTTAGGGAGACAAAAGACCTGTATGCAGAAAATTATAAGACACTGATGAAAGAAATTAAAGATGATACAAACAGATGGAGAAATATACCATGTTCTTGGATTGGAAGAATCAACATTGTGAAAATGACTATACTACCCAAAGCAATCTACAGATTCAATGCAGTTCCTATCAAACTACCAATGGCATTTTTTACAGAACTAGAACAAAAAATCTTAAAATCTGTATGGAGACACAAAAGACCCTGAATAGCCAAAGCAGTCTTAAGGGAAAGAAACAGAGTTGGAGGAATCAGACTCCCTGACTTCAGACTATACTATAAAGCTACAGTAATCAAGACAATATGGTACTGGCACAAAAACAGAAACATAGATCAATGGAACAGGACAGAAAGCCCAGAGATAAACCCACGCACCTATGGTCAACTAATCTATGACAAAGGAGGCAAGGATATACAGTGGAGAAAAGACAGCCTCTTCAATAAGTGGTGCTGGGAAAACTGGACAGCTACATGTAAAAGGATGAAATTCGAACACTCGCTAACACCATACACAAAAATAAACTCAAAATGGATTAAGGACCTAAATGTAAGGCCAGACACTGTATGACTCTTAGAGGAAAACATAGGAAGAACACTCTATGACATACATCACAGCAAGATCCTTTTTGACCCACCTCCTAGAGTAATGGAAATAAAAACAAAAATAAACAAATGGGACCTAATGAAACTTAAAAGCTTTTGCACAGCAAAGGAAACTACAAACAAGACGAAAAGACAACCCTCAGAATGGGAGAAAATATTAGCAAACGAATCAACGGACAAAGGATTAATCTCCAAAATATATAAACAGCTCATGCAGCTCAATATTAAAAACACAAACAACCCAATCCAAAAATGGGCAGAAGACCTAAACAGACATTTCTCCAAAGAAGACATACAGATGGCCAAGAGGCACATGAAAACCTGCTCAACATCACTAATTATTAGAGAAATGCAAATCAAAACTACAATGAGGTATCACCTCACACCAGTTAGAATGGGCATCACCAGAAAATCTACAAACAGCAAATGCTGGAGAGGGTGTGGAGAAAAGGGAACCCTCTTGCACTGTTGGTGGGAATGTAAATTGATACAGCCACTATGGAGAACAGTATGGAGGGTCCTTAAAAAACTAAAAATAGAATTACCATATGACCCAGCAATTCCACTACTGGGCATATACCCTGAGAAAACCATAATTCAAAAAGACACATGCACCCCAATGTTCATTGCAGCACTAATTACAATAGCCAGGTCATGGAAGCAACCTAAATGCCCATCGACAGACGAATGAATAAATAAGATGTGGTACATATATACAATGGAATATTACTCAGCCATAAAAAGGAACGAAATTGGCTCATTTGTAGAGACGTGGATGGATCTAGAGACTGTCATACAGAGTGAAGTAAGTCAGAAAGAGAAAAACAAATATCGTATATTAACGCATATATGTGGAACCTAGAAAAATGGTATAGATGAACCGGTTTGCAGGGCAGAAATAGAGACATAGATGTAGAGAACAAACGTATGGACACCAAGGGGGATAAGTGGTGGGGGCGGGGAGGGGGTGGGATGAATTGGGAGATTGGGATTGACATATATACACTAATATGTATTAAATGGATAACTAATAAGAACCTGCTGTATAAAAAAATAAATAAAATTCAAAAAAAAGAAAGAACTATGAACAAGGAGAAATGATATGCATGCTGAAATGTTTATAGAGACCTGTACTGATGTCTTCAGTTTACTTTGAAGTGCATCAGAAAATAACAGGGATTGACGGATGGAAAGAGGGAATCAATAAATGAACACATATGTGATCAAATAAATATAACAGTATAACATTAATAATAGAATCTAAATGATGGGTATATGAATGTTCAATGTAAATTCTTTCCATTGTTCTGTATGTTTGAAAAATTCAGTTATAAAATGTCAGAAACACATACCAACAGGCCCAAAAATTGCTCCTGGATATAGCTGTCAAAAAGACTGTTCATTCATTTATTCATTCCATAAACAATATGCATGAGCTGAGACTCTACTGTGTGTTAGGCATGAGTTCAAATCCTGGCTCTGCCATTCAGTAAAGGTTTGAACTCAGGCAAGTCACTTCACCTCCCTGAAACTTGCCTTCTTATCTGTTCAGTAGGGAGAATAATAACTTCACTAATTGGTGTGAGAAAGGTGAGGCATTCCATTTTCAAGGCCAGGCCCATGCAAGTGGTTGCTTCTGGCTTTTGCGAGTCCTCCAGCTGGTTTGGGGCAACAGGGAGGCTGGCTGTGTCCCCTAGGAAAGCACCATCAAACTGTGGGCCTGGGGAAGTAACTTGAGAACAGGCAAGTGGGTAAGTACCTCAGGAGGTAATAAAGCACAGAGCCGGCCAAGGAGCAAAAACCTGGGCCTGAGAAGCTGTCCAGGAGGGTGCTTTATGAGCCTCTGAACAGCAGAGCTCTCTGGAGCACAGGAAACCATGCACCAGAAGTGCAGCAGACTTTCTAGTGGTCAAATCCAATCAGGCTCTAATTAAGGCGTTTTAGGAGGCAAAAGCCTTGGGTAGCAAATATCTCTACACAAGAAAGTGGTGAGAAGTAAGGCTTTGTCACTGAGACTCAACATCTAACCCTGAAGTCTGGCTCAAGGATTAGATTCTTTTTTTAACTTTTATTTTTATTGAAGTATAGCTGATTTACAATGTTGTGTTAGTTTCAGGTGTACAGCAAAGCGATTCAGATATATATATATATCTGTATATACACTTCTTTTTCAGATTCTTTTCCATTATACATTATTACAAGATATTGAATATAGTTCCCTGTACTATACACTAGGTCTTTGTTGTTTATCTATTTTATATATAGTAGTGTGTATCTCTTAATCCCATACTCCTAATTTATCCCTCCCCACCTTTCCCCTTTGGTAACCATAAGTTTGTTTTCTGTCTGTGAGTCTGTTTCTGTTTTGGAAATAAGTTCCTTTGTATCATTTTTTTAGATTCCACATATAAGCGATATATGACATTTGTCTTTCTCATAAAAAAGAATGAAATAATGCCATTTTCAGCAACATGGATGGACCTAGAGGTTAACATACTAAGTGTAGTAAGTCAGACACAGAAAGACAAGGATTAGGTTCTACAGGCTTTATATACCCTCTCTCCACAGCACAACCAGCAGGTTCAGGGAACTGATAAGGTTGATGAAAACAGCACGTGAAAAAAACTGAAAGATTGCCTTATATTTAAAGAATATTTTGTTGTTTTAAAAATGTATATAAACCCTTTATGAATACAGTTTTAGTTTAAGGTATGTTAAGACAGCAACACAGGATAGAGAATTGTAACTTTTAATGATAGGATATGTGAGGCTCTTCAGACAAATAATCTTTCCTGAAAAAGCTGATACACATGCCCCAACCAGTTATTAGAGGTCCAATCTCTGCAACTCCCAGAGGATATGCTATAGCAGATCATGAAGCGACTTAGGAGGATATTGTTCCGTCAATGAGAGTCAGTGTTCCATGACATTTTTTGAGGCCCCATTATGCATGGAGATGCTTAGGTTTCAGACTGTAGATGTGGATTGGAACCTCTAGGGAGCATATGTGGTGGGTTAACCACAACATATGGAGACGAGGGAGGAAAGAATTCGTCACCCCATTGTTTACTCATTGTTTTCTACAGGCTCTACTCCTTAGTTTGCTCCTCAAGTATAAAGTAAGAAGGCTGTTTGGGGGCATTGTTATATATGTATCTATGCCAGATGGTTCTCTTCTTATCTTCTTATTGCTTCATAAGCTCCCAACACTACTCCTATCCCTTCCCTGTGTAGCCTGGATAGGTTAGTAACTCCTATGTACTCCCAGAGCTCTCTACACTCACCTCTACTGTTCCATGCACTTACCACATTGTACTCAAGTTGTCTGTTCGTGGGTCTGTCTCCTCTGCTCTACTGGGAACTCCCCGAAGACAGAGACTAGGTCTTTCTCATATCTGTTTCCCCAGCACCTATGGGTGCTTAGTAGATGTTTGTTGGACAGTTTGGGGAAACTTGAGGGTATTAACTGAGTTTTATTTTAACCTTGTAACCTAACAGTACCTTATACACAGTAGGTGTTCTATGTATATCTTCTCTGATAAAAGTAATTTTTAAAGGGCTTAAAGATATATGGTATTGTCATACAGAGTGAAGTAAGTCAGAAAGAGAAAAACAAATACCGTATGCTAACACATATATATGGAATCTAAAAAAAAAATGGTTCTGAAGAACCTAGGGGCAGGACAGGTATAAAGATGCAGATGTAGAGAATGGACTTGAGGACACAGGGAAGGGGAAGGGCAAGCTGGGACGAAGTGAGAGAGTGGCACGGACATATATACACTACCAAATGTAAAATAGATAGCTAGTGGGAAGCAGCCGCATAGCACAGGGAGATCAGCTCGGTGCTTTGTGATCACCTAGAGGGGTGGGATAGGGAGGGTGGGAGGGAGACACAAGAGGGAGGAGATATGGGGGTATATGTGTATGTACAGCTGATTCACTTTGTTATACAGCAGAAACTAACACACCACTGTAAAGCAATTATACTCCAATAAAGGTGTTAAAAAAAAAGATATATGGTACTTTATTTGGCTTACCAAATGCTTTCGCATTATGTCACATGATCCCCACCATGAGCTTGTTAGGAACCAAGTCAGATATGACAATTGTCATTTGACATGTAAGGGAACTGCCTCACAGCAGTTAATGGACTTGTGCAAGGCCACACAGCTAATGTGAACTCAGTGGGTACTCTGAATCTACCCTACTGCTCTACAGTGCCCATGTTTCTCTACTATCTATAAAGATGGAACTGAGAATGTTGGACACCAACATGGTTTCCTGGACTTCCTAGTTATTAGATTCTTCTCTCTCCTGCTGGACAAGAACAAGGTAACCCTGGTACATGTTGACAGTCATTATGAGCAGCTGAAGCAACCCATCTTGAAGCCTACCCTTTCCCTGGACTTCCTGTTATGTGAGATAATTTCCAGTTAGAGTCAGTTTTAGTTACTTACAGCCTAAGTTATACCTGATGGATGAGGCTTCTTGACTAAGTTCTTTGAAGATGGGGCCCAGCCATTCTCCCAGCCTGGTCTTCTCTACAGTCCTTACAGCTTGGCTGGCTACAATGGACTATTCTTGTGGGGGTGGGGAAGAAAGGTTGCCAGAGAGGTTCCTGAAACAAAAGTTAGCTTCTTGCTCAAGGGACCACCAGTTATGAAGCCATGTTAATGAAGCAGAAGCTGGCAACGAAATCAAGAGAGATGTAATGTATTCTCCACCCCAACCCCACAAACTGGTGTCTTCCCTGGCAGTGCTGGAGGAGAAGGGGCAAGAACATTTACATCACTTCCAACAGATAGGCCTCAGGCCCCCCTTAGAGAGACTGCAAGCCAGCATCTCCCCAGAAGTCAGTGGTCTACAATTACTCACGTTAGGACAGCAGTTTTCACCCCCAAACCCCAAAGGGCTTTACAGCACTGTGGGTAAGTGAAAGTTCCAGAGACATGACTGTATGTCTCAATTCTATTAAGCATTCATTGTGTGGTTGAGACGCACTCTTGAAATATTTCCATTTCGCAGTAAGAGAATGGAAATAGTATTTGCTCTTTCCCTCCAACTCAAGGATATTGGAAATGTGAATAACATTCAGGATGTATGTAGTAAGACCAGGAAAGTGCCTTGCATCAGCTTCAGGTCTGGACCCTGGAGTAGTTTAGAGGATTACAAACAGAACAGTTCCATCTACCAGCATTCTCTATGTTAAGAAACAAGCATGTATTGAGTGTCTACTATGTGCTGGGTTCTGAGCTGGGCTATGGGACTACATGACGGAGTCACTGTCTCTGCCTGCAAGAAATTTCCAATATAGTGAGAGAGACAGGTGTATCAATCCAGACATGGAATATGAGAATGTCAGTGTTATTGCCATCTGTGGGGAGAACTTGTGAGACATGAGGCCAGAAAGATGATCTGGGATGAGATGAACCATGAATGCAGAGATAATCCTCAAAATATTTAAAAACCAGAACATCAGGAGCACTGACCAAGCAGAAAAGATGCAGATGAACACATGAAACAGTGTCCCTAGGCTCCTTGCTGTGCTGGGCACTATCCCTTTAGTTGCTGGGTCTTGCAGAGGTTAAAAATGGGTCCAGGAGTGGGGAACAGGGCAGAAGGAGGGGTCTTGAGGGGACAAAGAGGAGCAGCTCATATTAAAATATTCCACAATTTTAACAAGAGGTGTGGCTATATCAGTGCCCTGCTTCAGTGTCATGTGAAGGAACATGTATGTTATCTTGTGGGCATCCAGGAGCCCAGGAATTCCATGTGGGTTGGAAAGGGCACTTTAGCAGCAGTATGGAGGATGGACTGGATTGGGGCAGCATGCAGCCAGGGAGACAAGTAGAAACGCTTTGCAATACACCAAGGAAGATAGATAACAGGGCTTACTGCAGTGGCAACAGGGCATGTATTTCTGTAAGCATGCTCAAAGATGTTTGCACAAATCCCCATCTCTATATACCACCTTTGTTCCTAAGAGTTCTCCAGTCTTTTTGCTGTCATGGCTCCAATATCCTAGCCCAATGCAAGCTTATACATACAAACACATATATACACAAATACATACACATGTACACTTGTGTGACAGGTCCTGTTTAAGTATACACACTCAACTAGTGGCTGGCAGGCTATAATTATGGCAAGTAAGAAGCCTGCCAAGAAAAATTCATTTAAATACTGAGGTCATCCTATTCCCAGCTGCAGGGGAGTGCCTGCAGATAAACATCTACCTTCATAATACCAACCTATGTTATGGATCGTCCTCTCTAATTTTCCAAGCATAGACACACAATTATCTCATTTGTTTTCTTAACAATGGTCCTGGGAGGTGGGTAGGACTGGTATTATTTAGTTCCAATGTATAGATAGGGAAACTGAGGTTCGGAGAGAAGGTCACTCGTAATGGGTCAGTGGTATCACTAGGACTAAGATGCCTTCTGCCTCTTGTTTCTGTTTTGTTTTTCTGCCTCTGTCTCCTGTTTCTCTCAACCTTCCATGTGGCGGCCTCCTTCAGAATAATTCCTGATCATTCTTGCTCCCACGTCCTGCAAACAAATACTAATTCTAATGCACATTGCTAAGAGAGTACTGTGGATGACTCAGAGTCTCCAACCCTATCCTCCACGGCCCTGCTCAAGTCTTACCATCCCCTCCAGGAAATCTGCCCTGGGACTCCAGTTCAGTAACCTCAACCCCTTCTCCTTTAATATTTAGTTTGTATTATTGCCTTAGTGCTTTCTTTATTCTCTCCTATTGTGTTCTGATTTCTCCATCTGTGACTTCTGGTTCCCTGGCTTCTTTTTTTCTCCCTGCCTAGCACAAGGCTTGGCACACAAGGGAACACTTAATAAAGCATTGTTAATGAATAGCTGGATCCAATAGAGCCTTACTCTGGCATTGTAATGCCTGAAATTCCCAGTTCACAACAAAGCACTCTGAATATATGTATGTGTGTATGTGTGTATATGTGTGTGTGTGTGTGTGTGTGTGTGTGTGTGTGTATCCATGCACCACTCATCCAGTGACCCTGAGGATAACTAAATCAATGCCTTCAAAGCGCAGCATCAGCACATAGTTATTGTACATTCCAGTAGGAATTGAAGCAAGGCAACTTTTTTCCCTCTAATTTTTTAAAAAATAAATATTGCTCTGGTTCCAAGTGGTATATTTTTGACATCTTGTGTACATTTCTGAAATAGAGTCCAGATGAGAAATGAGCTCGTGTATGTCCATCTCAACTGGAGAACAGTAGATTCCTATTCATGGACAATTTCATTTCTGAAATCCCAATTGCAGAAAAAAGCCTAGGGAGCAGGTTGCAGGAAAGAACGAGGCCAACGTGGAGTGACTGCTTGACAATCTCTTTGAGGCTTGAGGACAAGAGCAGGGCATGAGGAAGAGAAGAAAGAGGCACTAAAATGTTACCCTCCCCTCTCGTACCTGCCCATTTAGATTTCTAAGGGACATGAATGGGAAGGCAGCTGACGGCTGCTCCCAAGAAGGCAGGATACTTGCAAAACACCCTTTAGATATGAGGGTACCAAAGGCAGGTGAACCTCAAGAAGACAACTAGGTAAAGCAGGTCCCAGAGAACACCACCCACTAGTTTGCCTGGAGGGGAAATGCCTCCATAGAGTCCCAACTGAGGATGAAGGAATAATTTTTCTATCTCTTTTACAACGTGTAACATTGCCCAAGTACCTACCATGTACCAGGTACTGTGCTTGGCACTTATAAACATCAACTACTTTGTACTGTTGGGATTCACATTCCGATTTTACAGGTGAGGAAACTGAAGCTCAGAGAGAAATTAAGTCATTTACCTGTCATCACACAGTCTGGCTGACTGCATATTCTGGGTTCTTTCCATTGCCCCACTCTGCCTTCCTCAGGTATATTCAGTGAGCTCTGGCAACAAGAAAAAAGCTGAAAACCACTCCCAGTGAGCACTTGGTCTTAAATGATGAGTGAGACATCGTCTAATGCAGAAAAAGAGGAAAAGGGTATGCATTCCTGGCTGAAGGAATAGCAGATGCAAAGGGGCTGATGAAGGAAAGAAAAAAACACATTTGGGAAAATGGTAAATAGTTTTGTGGGGTTACTTGAGAATGAGTACAGGTGATGAAACACGAGGATAGAGCAGTTGAGGCCAGTTTATAAAGCGTCTCATCTATCATGTTAAGGAATGTGGTTTTCTCTCGGAGGAGATGAAGAATACTAGCAGAGAGGGAGTAGAGATCACACCTTTGTTTTAGAAAGAGCACCGAGGCACTGACTGGCTGCAGGGAGACCAAGTCAGGAACGTGTGGTAACAGTCAAGGCGAGAGTCAGGGTGGTGAAACAAATGGAGGCCCAGCTCATAAAACGCTGCCTCCAGAACGGTCATTGCAAGTCAGCCTCAGTCTAACTTCAAAGCTTGGATTCCAGGCTTTGCAGCATCTACCCCCCACAGCCCTTAAACACTGCGTGTGTTGCTTTGGCCTCAAAACTAGTTACAAGTCTTGTTTTGTCCCTTGGGGCCTTGCCATTTGTCTCCATCTTCTAAGCTGGCGGCTTTGTAGCTCCCCTGAGCCTAGCCTAGCCCAGCAGGCTGGGGAGGGAGGAGAGAAGTCAGGTAGGCTCCAAGCAGAAAGGGCCCTGATGAACACATGTTTCACATTCCCCACATTGCATGGCAATTCAACACCAAACCCTATGGGATTGTTTTCTTAAAGATTTGGGATGGGTTTGGGGCTTCTTCTCTTTCTTTCTTTTTCTTCTTTTTTTATTATGTGTGTTTCTGGACTGCAACTATTTCCTCTGTCCTTGAGTTAAGTAATAGCAGAGGGTGAGAGAAAATGAAAATTTGCAGCAATGCAGAAAAGATGTTTCTGGAAAAGTCCAGAGGAGGGAAGGAAATCCAGTGTGGGGGCTCACAGCAATGTTCAGAGAAGGCCAGAGAATGTGGCTGTGGAGGGGTGGCAGTGGGGTTTCAGCTAGGGCAAGTGTATAGAAGTCAGGCAAAAGCCTACCTAAGGGACATGGCCCCTGACATGCAGGCTAGTTGCAGCCCTTGGCTCCTCTGCAATCAGCACTCAGATTGATTTTGCTCTGGTCATCAGCAGCTGTATAGCACCAGCACAGCCCGCAAGGTGTGGGCTCTCCCTGTTAACCATGGAAATTAAAGCACTAAAATGAACCAAAAGCACTTTACAGGTAAAGGCAGCCAACAATGCACTCCTCAGAAGCCCATGCTCCCCA
Source organism: Balaenoptera ricei (assembly GCF_028023285.1). NCBI lineage: Eukaryota > Metazoa > Chordata > Mammalia > Artiodactyla > Balaenopteridae > Balaenoptera > Balaenoptera ricei. Next base: position 45,773,216 of record NC_082660.1, read on the forward strand.
AGAACTGGAGGATCTTACAAAAACCTCCCAGGCTTCCCTCTATATATAACTGTACAATTCTGAAATAGAGCCTAGATGAGAAGCCAGGTCATGTGTATGTCTCTCCCAGTCTGAGAACAGTAGATTCCTACTCATGGACAACTTTATTCTTGAAATTCCAATTGCATAAAAAAGACTAGGGGAAAATAGATAACTAACAAGGACCTACTGTATAGCACTGAGGACTATACTCAGTATTTTGTAATAACCTATAAGGGAAAAGAATCTGAAAAAGAATATATATACATATACATAGAATATATATATACTTATATATATATATATGTATATACACACATATACATACATATATATATAAATATATATCTGAATCACTTTGCTGTACACCTGAAACTAACACAACATTGTAAATCAACTATACTTCAATTAAAAAAAGACTAGTGGAACAGGTTTTATTTTATTTTCCATCTCACTCCCTTTCTATCATTTCCCTTAAGATATAATGAGAAAGTACAGCTGAAGTCTTCTGACAATGTGTAGCATTTAGGGGAACAATTATTTATAATTTTTAATGAATAGCTTTGTTGAGATACAATTTATATACCATAAAATTATCATACCATAAAATCCATCCATTTTAAGTATATTTCAAAGGTTTTTAGCACATTTATAGAGTTATGCAACCATCACCACCACATCTAATTTTAGAACATGTTCATACCCCCAAGAAAGAAACTTTGAGCTCATATTCAGTCAGTCCATGTTCCTACCCCCAGTCCTAGGCAACCACTAATCACTTTGTGTCTCTATAGATTTGCCTTTCTTATAAATGGAATGATAAAATGTATGGTCTTTTGTGCCTGGTTTCTTTCACTTAGCATGTTTTTGAGGTTCATCCATATTGTGGCATGTATCAGTGCTTCAATTCTCTTTATTGCCAAATAGTATGCCATTATATGGATGTATAATAGTTTGTTTATCCAGTCACCATTAATGGACATTTGGGGCATTTCTGTGTTTTGACTATGAGGAATGATGCTGCTAAGAATATTCATGTACAAGTTTTTGTGTAGACATATGTTTCCATTTCTTTTGGGTAGATATCTAAGAGTAGAATTGCTGGATCATATGGTAATTGACCATAGATGTATGATTTTATTGCTGGACACTCAATTCTATTCCATTTATCTATATATGTCTTTCCTTATGACAGTACCACATTGTCTTGATTACTGTAGCTTTGTACTAAGTTTGAATTTAAGAGGTGTGAGTCCTCCAACTTTGTTCTTCTTTTTCAAGATTATTTTGGCTAGACAGGGTACGTGCAATTCAGTATGTATTTTAGAATTAACATTAAATGGATATGAATGCATGAAATGAATATTCAGCTTGTCCATTTCTGCAATATCTGCAAATCAATCAATATGAAACACCACATTAACGGAGAGTAAAAATCATACGATCATCTCAGTAAATGCAGAAAATTCTTTTGACAAAATCCAACATCCATTTATGATAAAAACTCTCAAGCAAGTAGGTATAGAAGAAACATACCTCAACATAATAAAGGTCATATATGACAAGCCCACAGCTAACATCATACTCGATGGTGAAAAGCTGAAAGCACTTCCTCTAAGATCAGGAACAAGATAAGGATGCCCACCCTTGCCGCTTTTATTCAATATAGTATTGGAAGTTATAGCCATAGCAATCAGACAAGAAAAAGTAATAAAAAGGATCCAAATTGGAAAGGAAGAAGTAAAATTGTCACTGTTTGCAGATGACATGATACTATACATAGAAAATTGTAAAGATACCACCAAAAAACGACTAGAACTCATTAACGAACTGGGTAAATTTGCAGGATACAAAATTAATACCCAGGACTCTGCTGGTTTTCTATACACTAACATAAACTAGAAGAAATAGAAATTAAGAAAACAATCCCATTCATAATTGCATCCAGAAGAATAAAATACCTAGGAGTAAATCCAACTAAGGAGGTAAAAGACCTATATTCAGAAAATGACAAGGCACTGAGGAAAGAGATTTAAGATGACATAAATACATGGAAAGATATACCATGCTTGTGGATTGGAAGAATTAGTATTGTTCAAATGACCATACTACCCAAGGCAATCTACAGACTCAATGCATTCCTTATCAAAATACCAATGGCATTTCTCACAGACCTAGAACAAGTAATTCTAAACTTTGTACGTAAACACAAAAGACCCCTAATAGCCAAAACAATCTTAAGAAAGAAGAACCAAACAGGAGGTATCACACTCCCTGATTTCAAACTATATTACAGAGCTACAATAATCAAAACAGTATGGTACCGGCACAAAAACAAAGAGATCATTGGAACTGAATAGAGCCCAGAAATGAACCCACACTTAAATGGGCAATTAAGTTATGACAAACGAGGCAAGAACATACAGTGGGAAAAAGTCTCTTCAATAAATGATGTTGTGAAAACTGGACAACAGTTTCACTATATGCTATATGCAAAAGAATGAAAATGGGGCACTTTTTTACAAAATACAAAAATAAACTGAAAATGGATTAAAGACTTAAATTTAAGACCTGAAACCACCTAAGTTATAGAAGAAATCATATACTTATGCTCTTTGTTATCAGTCTCAGAACTATTTTTTTTTTGGATCTGTCTCTTCAGGCAAAGGCAACAAAGCAAAAATAAACAAATGGACCCATATCAAACTAAAAAGCTTTTGCACAGTGAAGGAAACCACCAACAAAACAAATAGGCAGCGTACTGAATGGGAGGAGATATTTATAAATGAAATATCCCACAAGGGGTTAATATTCAAAATATATAAAGAACTCACACAAGCCAATAAAAAAAAAAGCTGATTAAAAAATGAGCAGGGGATCTGAATAGACATTTTTCCAAGGATGACATATGGCCAACAGGCACATGAAAGATGCTTAACATAACCAATCAAATCAAAATGCAAATCAAAACCACAATGAGATATTACCTCACACCTGTCAAAATGGCTATTATCAAAAAGGAAAAAAAAAAGAAAAAAAAAGAAAAAAAAAAGAAAAAAAAGAAAAAAGAAAAAAAAAAGGAAAGAAAAAAGAAGTGCTGGAGGAGATGTGGAGAAAAGGGAACCCTTGTGCACTGTTGGTATGAATGTAAATTTGTTTGGCCACTATGAAAAACCATATGGAGGTTCCTCAAAATATTAAAAATAAAACTATCATATGATCCAGCCGTTCCACTTGTGGATATTTATTCAAAGAAATTGGAGATACTAATTTGAAAAGATATGTGCACCCCACCCCATGTTCACTGCAGCATTATTTACAATAGCCAAGATATTGTAAGTGTCCATTGATAGATTAATGGATAAAGAAGATGCTTTTGCAAATATTTTCTCCCAGTCTGGTGGCTTGTCTTCTCATTCTCTTGACAATCTCTTTTGCATAGCAGAAGTTTTTAATTTTGAATGAAGCCCAGCTTATAAATTATTTCTTTGATGGATCATGCCTTTGGTGTTTTATCTAAAAATTCATCACCTTACCCAAAGTCATTTAGGTTTTCTTCTATATTATCTTCTAGGAGTTTTATAGTTTTACATTCCACATTAAGTCTATGATCCATTTTGAGTTAATTTTTGTGAAGGGTATAAAGTCTTTGTCTTGATTTTTTTTTTTTTGCATGTGGATGTCCAGTTGTTCCAACACCATTTGTTGAAAGGACTATCTTTGCTCCACTGTATTGCCTTTGCTCCTTTGTCAAGAATCAGTGAGCTACAATATCAAAAAAACAAACAACCCACTCCAAAAATGGGCAGAAGACCTAAATAGACATTTCTCCAAAGAATATATACAGATTGCCAACAAACACATGAAAGAATACTCAACGTCATTAATCATTAGAGAAATGCAAATCAAAACTACAATGAGATATCATCTCACACCAGTCAGAATGGCCATCATCAAAAAATCTACAAACAATAAATGCTGGAGAGGGTGTGGAGGAAAGGGAACACGCTTGCACTGTTGGTGGGAATGTAAATTGATAAGCCACTATGGAGAACAGTATGGAGGTCCCTTAAAAAACTAAAAATAGAACTACCATACGACCCAGCAATCCCACTACTGGGCATATACCCTGAGAAAACCATCATTCAAAAAGAGTCATGTACCACAATGTTCATTGCAGCTGTATTTACAGTAGCCAGGACATGGAAGCAACCTAAGTGTCCATCAACAGATGAATGGATAAAGAAGATGTGGCACATATATACAATGGAATATTACTCAGCCATAAAAAGAAACGAAATTGAGTTATTTGTAGTGAGGTGGAGGGACCTAGAGTCTGTCATACAGAGTGAAGTAAGTCAGAAAGAGAAAAACAAATACCGTATGCTAACACATATATGTGGAACCTAAAAAAAAAAAAAAAAAAAGAACCTAGTGGCAAGACAGGAATAAAGACACAGACCTACTAGAGAATGGACTTGAGGATACGGGGAGGGGGAAGGGTAAGCTGGGACAAAGTGAGACAGTGGCATGGACATATATACACTACCAAATGTAAAATAGCTAGCTAGTGGGAAGCAGCTGCATAGCACAGGGAGATAAGTTCAGTGCTTTGTGACCACCTAAAGGGGTGGGATAGGGAGGGTGGGAGGGAAGGAGATGCAAGAGGGAAGAGATATGGGGACATATGTATATGTATAACTGATTCACTTTGTTATAAAGCAGAAACTAACACACCATTGTAAAGCAATTGTACTCCAATAAAGATGTTTAAAAAAAAAAAAAGAATCAGTGAGCTATATTTATGTGGGTCTATTTCTGGGCTCTCCATTCTGCTCCACTGATCTATTTTTCTATTCTTTTGCAAATACCACACCTTCTTGATTACTGTATCTTTATAGTAAATCTTAATGTCGGGCTTCCCTGGTGGCACAGTGGGTGGGAATCTGCCTGCCAATGCAGGTGACACGGGTTCGATCCCTGACCCGGGAAGATTCCCACATGCCGCGGAGCAACTAAGCCTGTGTGCCACGACTACTGAGCCTGCACTCTAGAGCCCGTGCTCTGCAACAAGAGAAGCCACAACAATGAGAAGCCTGCGCACCACTCGCTGCAACTAGAGAAAGCCCACGCACAGAACAAAGACCCAACACAGCCTAAAATAAAACAAACAAATAAATAAATAAATTTATTTTTTAAAAAATCTTAATGTCAAGTAGTGTCAGTCCTCCAACTTTGTTCTTTAATACTGCGTTGGTTTTTCTGGGTCTATTGCCTCTCCAAATAAACTTTAGAATTAGTTCATCGATATCCACTAAATAATTTGGTGGGATTTTGATTGGGATTGCATTGAATCTATATATCAATTTGAGAAGAAATGACTCGACAATATTGAGTCTTTCTATCCATGAACATGGAATATCTATCCATTTATTTAGTTCTTTTTTAGTACCATCAGACTTTCTGTAATTTTCCTCATATAGTTCTTGTACATATTTTGTTTGATTTATACCTAAGTATTTCATTTTGGGGGGTGCTAATGTAAATGGTACTATGTTTTTAATTTCAAGTTTCACTTGTTCATTGCTGATATATAGGAAAGTGATTTACTTTTCTATATTAACCTTGTATCCTGCAACCTTGCTGTAACTGCTTATTCGTTCCAAGTTTTTTGTGTCCATTCTTTCAGATTTTTTATATATACCGTCATGTCACCTACAAGCAGTTTTCTTTATTCCATCCCAAACTGTATACCTTTCATTATTTTACTTCATTATATAGTACTTCCAGTACAATGTTGAAAAGGAGTGGTGAAAGGGAACATCTTTTCCTTGTTTCTGATCTTAATGAGAAAGCTTATCATCATTAAGTATGATGTTAGTGCTATTGCTTTTAAAATAAACTTTTATTTTAGAATAGTTTTAGATATACAAATTGCAGATAGTACAGAGATTTCCCATACACCCCACACACAATGTCCCCTACTATTAATGTATGACATTAATATGGTACATTTGTAATAACTAGTTAACCAATATTGGTACCTTATTAGTAACTAAAGTCCATACTATTCAAAATTTCATTAGTTTTTACCTAATGTCCTTTTTCTGTTCCAGGATGCCATCCAGGATACAACATTACATTTAGTTGGTACATCTCTTTAGGCTCTTCTTTCCTTTGACAGTTTTTCATACTCTCCTTGTTTCTGACAACCTTGACATTTTTGAGGAGTACTGGTTAGGTATTTTGTAGAATGTTCCTCCATCGGTATTTGTCTGACGTTTTTCTCACGATTAGACTGGGGCTATGGGTTTTTGAAGGGAAGATCACAAAAGCGCAATGCCCTTTTCATCACATCATATCAAGGGGCATACTATCAAAATGACTTAATACTGTAGATGTTAACCTTTATCACCTGCTGAGGGAGTGTTTGTCAGCTTTCTTCACTATATATTACTCTTTTTTCCTTTTCCATACAGTACTCTTTCAAGGAAGTCACTATACACAGGCCTGACTTAAAGAGTGGAGAGTTATATTCCATGTACCTGAGAGAAGATTATCAACATAAATTATCTGGGATTATTCTGCATGAAAGAGTTGTCTATTCTCCCCATTTATATATTTATTCAATCATTTATTTATACCCATATAGACTCATGGATATTTATTTTATACCTTGGGACATAGTCCATTACTAATTTATTGGGTTTTTTTCTGCTCAAGTTGTTTCAGCTTTGGCCATTAGGACCTCTTTCAGTTGACTCCAGTGTCCCTTTCACATACCCCCTTCATTGTGTATGTGTGTGTGTGGGTGTGGGTGTGGGTGTGTGTTATGTGTGTGTGGTTATTTTTTGTTTTGTTTTGAGCACTTCCTTACTTTCTGGCACTACAAGATTCTCCAGGCTCATCTTGTATATTTTTTAGCCCAGTCCTAGAATCAGCCATTCCTCCAAAGATCCCTGGTTCCTTTTATTGGAGAATGGCACTAAAATCTAAAATCTTGGTGCTAAGTGTGCTCATTGCTGTTTCAGTATGCTATTGTTTTTTAAATAAACTAAGGAAATATGGAGAAGAAATATGTAATTATACTGTCTTTATAGTTACTACATAATTACTTTATAAGCACTCTTTTTTTTTCCGTATGGATTCAAATTACTGTCCATTATTGCTTTTTCTTCAGCCTGAAGGATTTCTTTTACTTTTTCTTGTAAGGCAGGTCTGCTAGCAACAAATTCTCCTCATATTTAGTTTTCTGGGAACATCTTTATTTAATCTACAAATTTAAAGTTAGTTTTTCCAGATATAGCATTATTGGTTGATTTTTATCATGCTGAATATGTCATCCCCCCATCCCATGATAGCCATTGTTTCTGATGAGAAGTCAATTGTCAAACTTACTGGGGTTCCTTTTTGTGATGGGTCTTTTTTCACTTGCTACTTTCAAGATTTTCCTCTTTGGCTTTGAATTTCAACATCTTGACTATGATATCTCTAGGTGTGGATCTGTTTAGTTTATCCTACTTGGAGTTCGTGAACTTCTTGGATGTTTAGATAAATGTCTTTCATCATATTTGGAAACTTTTAAGCCATCCTTTCTATGAATAATTTTTCTGCCCCTTCTCTCCTCTCCTTCTGGTACTCCCATTGCACTTATGTTGGTGTGCTTGTATTCTACATGTGTCTGTTCAATTTTTTGATTCTTTTTATTTTCTTCAGAATGTATACTTTCTATTGATCTGTTTTCCAGTTCACTAATTCTCTCTTCTACCATGTAAAATATATTGTTGATCCTCTTTTATGAATTTTTCATTTAGGTTATTGTACTTTTACAATCCAGAATTTCCATGTGGTTCTTTTCTTAAATGTGTTCTATCTTTTCATTGATATTCTTTATTTGATTAGTCATTGCCATTATATATCCTTTAGATCATAAAACATGTTTTCCTTTACTTCTTTGAATATATTTATAATAGCAACTTTGAAGTACTTATCTGACAAATATAACATCTGGGCTCCCTCAAAAGTAATTTCTATTACCTGACTTATTTCCTTTCCATGGTTACACTTTCCTGGGTTTTTGGGGGGGGGGGAGAAGGCTCATAATTTTTATTGCAAACTAGATATTTTAAATAATAGAGCTAAAAATAGAGCTACCATATGACCCTGCAATCCCACTGCTAGGCATATATCTGGAGAAAAACATGGTCTGAAAGGATACATGCACCCCAATGTTCGTTGCAGCACTGTTTACAATACCCAAGACATGGAAGCAACCTAAATGTCCATCGACAGAGGAATGGATAAAGAAGATGTGGTATATATATATACAATGGAATATTACTCAGCCATTAAAAAGAATGAAATAATGCCATTTGAAGCAACATGGATGGACCTAGAGATTGTCATACTGAGTGAAGTAAGTCAGACAGAGAAAAAGAAATATCGTATTATATCCCTTATATGCGGCATCTAAAAAGAAATGATACAAATGAACTTACAAAACAGAAACAGACTCACAGACTTAGAGATCGAACTTATGGTTACCAGGGGGACAGGATGGGGGGAAGGGATAATCAGGGAGTTTTGGATTGACAGGTACACACCACTATATTTAAAATGGATAACCAACAAGGACCTACTGTATAGCACAGGGAACTGTGCTCAATGTTATGTGGCAGCCTGGATGGGAGGGGAGTTTGGGGGAGAATGGATACATGTATATGTATGGCTGAGTCCCTTTGTTGTGCACCTGAAACTATCACAACGTTGTTAATCAGCTATACTCCGATATAAAATAAAAAGTTAAAAAATAAATAAATAATACATTGTAGTAACCCTGGATTCTGTTTACCTCCCCTTCTTGGGTCTTATTTCTATTTTGTTTTGTTTTTCTCTATTTGTTTAATCACTTGCCTGGACTAATTCTCACTGAAGTCTATTTTCTCTGCAGTGTGCAACCTCTGACATCATGCTCATTTTTCCCTTTGTTTTATTTTTAAACCTGGCTTTCTGGGAGTCACCTCTGGTTCAGCATAGTTAGTTTTAGCCTGTGATCAAGTGGTCAAAGGTTTTTCTTAGGCACCCAGATCCAGTAAAGCTTCTACCCTTTGCCAGTGTATCTTTGTATGGCTTGTGGAATGCCTTCATAGTTCAGGGAGGTTTTGATTCTACCCTGCATTCAAACAGAATTCAGCAGTTCACAAATAACATTTCTGGTTGCCCCTGCATGGGTTGCTCCTACCTACAGCATGTGTACAGCCCAAACTAGGGATAAGTTTGATCTTAGCAGGGCCCATTTTGATGGTTTCTTTCCCTAGGTCTCTCTGCAAAATGTCTGGCTGGTCTGCTCTTTTCTGCCTGCTACTAATATATAATTGCTTTTCTAATTTTCACTACTATGATCTCTATGGTTTTCAACAACACCTTTAGGAATGAGTTCCTTCATGCTCTGTTCTAAAGAAAGTCAGCCTCCATAGGCTGTGCAACTATGCTGGAGCTAGGTGAGGAAAGTGTGATATGGCAGCCTGTTTTTTCTGGAGTGACACCTCTGCCCTATGAGCCCTTGAAGTCCTTGTCTGACAAGTACAACATCTGGGTCCTGGCCCTGGACCTGGGAGGGAGAAAATAGGAGTTGCCAGTCTTCTCCAACTGCCTCTCATAGTTTGCTGTACCTGCCTAGGAAACAGACTTCATCTTACGAGTGGGAGCTGGGCCGGGGATGAGAGCCCTCCATCTTCTTGGCCATTTTCGCCCAGAATAAATCTTCCACAACATAAAACTAGAGGGCAGAATTAGAGTCACTAGCAGCCTGCCCATCCTGGAGTGAAACTATACCCTATAACCAGGAGTTAGTGAAGAAGAGAGCCCTTGTATTTTTTGTTTGTTTGTTTGCCTTTTGGCTGTGCCCACCTAGAATAAATTTTCTGCAATATAAAGCTAGGAGGAGAAGTAGGAGCAAGTCCTGGATCAAATGCCACATATGACAATTGTTCTTACTAAGATTCAATAAATGTTCTTAAATAAATGCTTCTCAATTTGTTGCATGCCCTTAAACCAATTTCCTGACACTTTAAACAGTTGTTTCTGATAAAAATTTTACCAGTTTAATGGTTATTTCACTAGTGAGGGTGTCTGCTGAGCTTCTCACACAGCCATTCCAGAAGTTGGTCTGTCACAATTATTTATCTAAATTCAAGAACATACTTAGCGAGCACTTACTACATGCCAGGTGTTATAGGCATTGGGTTTAAGTAAGAGCTTTATCAAGGTACAGTTGAAATACATTAAATTGCACATGTTTAAAGTATATTATTTGATGAGCTTTGACATATGTATGTACCATCACCACAATCAAGATGGTGAACATATGTCAAAGCTCATTAACACCAAAGGTTTCTTTCTGCCCTTTGAACTGCCACCCACCCTTCCCTGGCCCCCTCCACAGGCTTGATCATCTTTCTGTCACTATAGATTAATTTTTGTGCCTATTTTTAATTTATAAAGCTGGTTGGTGGCGAAGTTTATCCTTTACTAAGTAACCCACCTCAGCCAGATTGCTCTTTTCTTTTGAGCAGAATATTTTAGGGATTTTCTTTTTGTCTCTAGGGCAAGATTCCTCAACAGGAAACGAAGATTCCAGTAACCTCCCTCCTCCCTAAAGGGAGCTTTGGTGACTGGTTCACCAGATTCATGAATATACGTTTACAGAACCCCAAAATGGCAGCAGCCTTTGACTCCTGCTTGGGTTGGTAAATCCAAGTACTTGCATTTAAAGAATTGTGGGCAAGAGAACAAGCAATATATTACTCCCCAGGGTTCTTCTCACTGTTTTTGCCCACATGCCGCCAAGGGCTATTAAACAACCCAGTGTATTCCCATTGCCCTTCAGGTGAATGATTATAAACTTCTAGCAAAATCTGAAGGACTCAGGGTGGCTTAGTTTCTACGTGAACCCAGGAATTGAATCCCCAAATCATGTACATGATATTGCTCCTTTCACTCTCCAATAGGGAAATGATACTGCAGCTCCAAGGGGCTTAACTGCTATTAACTGGAATCGATCCTAAGAGCAATGATTTATTGCTTGCTTACCATATGCCAAGCACTGTGCTAAGTGGTACAGAATTGTTAACCTCATTTATAATACTCACAATAAATCCTTGGTATAATTGTTCCCCATATTATACAAGATAAAGCTGAGGTAAGGTGAGGTCAAAGGACCTGTCCTAGATCATACAGCTAGTGAATGGCCGAGGTGGAATTCAAACTCAGATCTGACACCAAGACTACCCTCTGTTCACTCTACTATAATGTCTGATTGCCAGGCTTAGGGATTTCCCTCCACACCCCAAAATCCTCTCATAGAAGATAATTCTAACAATGTGACCTTTCACCAGTGTGGCACTAAGAACCACTTGGGTCCCTGTATTTTTATTGCTCTTATGTAAACCTACATCATCCTGTCAGACGAATTAAAATACCAATTCATATAAATGTTCCTTCTCAGAAAGAACACAGGAATCATATTATTCAGAAGACCTGTGAATGAAATTCATATTCAGGCTGTGATTTTTACTGTTTACATGACAATGAACAACAGAAATTGGATTATATTCCAAACATCAATGATTAGCACCTTGGGATCTTATAATACTTAAAAAAAAAAATTCTCACCAATAGCTATCCATGCAATATAGAACTCTAATTCAGTTGTGCTGTGTCAGAAATTGGCAAAGATATCTACTGTAATATTTTTACAGGAACTATTTTCACAAAATTGAGTCCAGTCCACCAGTTTATGTTATATCTCATATAAGACTGCCATTCTTTAAAGGGCTAAAAAGAGAGTGAATGGAACAGAGCTACTTGGCTCAAACCAGAAATGCAAGTTCAAAGCAGTTACTGACTCTCCTCAGTAGAGGGCAGTGGTAGGCAGGACCAACTGGCAGGAAGAGAGGGACATTAACTTCTATTGTGTACCCACTAAGTGCTCAGGCACAGTGCTTAATGTTTTATAGATAGTATCTCGTGAATCCTGACAATGACCCTATGAAGGAAGGATAATTTGCACTCAAAGAGTCCCAAAGAGGTTAAATAAATTGAAAACAGATCTGGTGCCCTCCAATTCAACTATACCATACTGTTTCAGGAGAGGTACTATTCCAAAGTCCCATAACTGGGTACTTATACTGATGAACTAAAAGAGCAGACTCACCTAGAACATGGCAGGTCTCACATATGATGGGATCTTAAAGATCTGGACTGGCTGGAATAATGGGAAGCATTTAACAAGAATATCATGTAACAAGTTCCAAACTTTGGAGCCAGTGACAAGGTGGAAATTATCTATAGACGTGGTTCAGAGGAACCTGATACATGGGAAACAGTTGAGGGACCTGGAGAAGATTAGACCAGGGTGCCTGGCACTAGGAAGGTGCTCAAAAATACTGAAAAAACTGAATTTAGAAAATATGTCATGAGGAATCCAACACTGTCATTAACTACTCAAAAGGCAGTTAGTTTTTAAGAAGGTACAGATCATTTTGTATGGACCAGTTGGAGGCAGATTTTAGTTCCTTAAAAGGAATAATCTTCTAAAAGACAGAGAAACCTCTAGAAGGGGGAGCAACTCAAAACTGGTACGAGTTGCTTTGTGAGATTAGGTTATAAACATGACCTTCAGGAAGACTTTTAACTCCAGGGTGCTCAGATTTTTGAGCTGGTCAAGATTCCTAGAATGGCTTCTTTACCCTTGTCAAGTGAAGGTCTTAATGTTTTCCAAGAAGTAACTTGTTGGTTCACAACACTTAGAAGCCAAAGCATTCAGACCCAGAACAACTCTACTAAGATGTACTTGTCCACAGACCTCCTAAGAAATTAATTATAGGAGAAATTCTGAGACTGCCTCACAAGAGGGAGCCAGTGGTGTTCCATTGGAATCTGGGAATTGGACCAATTCACTTGAAGGCTACAAATGTACCTTTTGCTCAAAGAAACAAACAAAAAAGGTCAAAAAGTTTAATCATTCCATTAAACAAGAGGTCCCTGAAATACACACACACAGGGTATGATACCAAATAAAGCCTACTGATAATGGAATTCAGAAATATGCAACCCCAGCCACATCTGGATAAATAATTCAGTTACTTAATCAGCATTTACCTGGTTCAGCATGCTGTATGTCAGTCTCTGTTCTGGCTAATGGAGATAACAGAGATAATAAGATACAATTCCCACCTTTGAAAAGATCACAATGTAACAGAGAGATCTCCTCATAGATGATTTACTCCCCAGTATGAGCAATGTTAGAATAGTTCTGTAAAAAGGAGATGGGGATATTCTAGAAAAGGTACAACATGTGCAAAGACAAAGCGGTGGGAAAGATCTTGGTGTACTTGAAGAATATAGTTTGTCAGGTATGGCTTGGTTAGGGCATAGGATGTGTGAGGAAGTGGTGAATCAACTTCTTGATATTCTTGCTACGGGGAGATTCTCTCTAAAACTAGACTTCTGGGATTAACATATACACACTACTATATATAAAATAGATAATCAACAAGGATCTACTGTATAGCACAGGGAACTCTACTCAATATTCTGTAATAAGCTATATGGGAAAAGAATCTGAAAAAGAATGAGTATATATATAAGTGAACCACTTTGCTGTATACCTGAAACTAAAACAACATTGTAAATCAACTATACTCCAGTATAAAATAAAAATTAAATTAAAAAAATAAAACTAGAGTTTCAGCAAGCTTACCAATCGCTGATACCCTGAACTGGCTTCCACTGCTGACCCCAGACTGGGCTGTGCCCTTGCCACTAGAAATCTGGTTGTTAGAAAACCTCCATCATCTATCTCTTGAGGATTGTCAAAGGCACAGTGAACTGGTCTTGGACAACAGAGACACTTCTTGGGGACTTGGAGCTGGTCATAAGCCACCAACAAAAGTGGGAAGCCACCTCATTATTTTGGCCTCCTCCAGGCAACACTTCCAGGAAGGGAAGGATTATTATGGAGGTCTTTGCTAGAATCTAGGCAATGAGACTCTAATACTGAGAGACCAGAAAGGAGTGCCATATGTGCCAGCCCACCTGGCCAAGATCAGCTACTAAAGGCCCATGCTTTTCCAGAGAAAAGTGTCCAAAGGGCTTCAGTCAGGAATCCTTATTGCTGTTATTACAGGCCCTTCCTAAAGGGATGAACTTCTGAATTTGTCAGTAGCTTTCTTCTTAAAATGGTTCCAAGAGGTCCTATTTCTATAGCTATATCTCTTCTGAAGCAGTCAGGTCTCTGAATTATTTCTAACTGCATTTACCTCAGTTGATTTTAAGGACTATAAGGAAAGAAACCTTATAATGTTCATCATCATCCTTCATCACCCTCAAGCAAATGATCAGGTTGGAAAATGGTAGACAGTAGTAGTACAGTGCTGGGCATTTAATAAAAGCTCTCCAACCAGGGCTTCCCTGGTGGTGCAGTGGTTGAGAATCCGCCTGCCAATGCAGGGGACACGGGTTCGAGCCCTGGTCTGGGAAGATCCCACATGCCGCGGAGCAACTAAGCCCGTGAGCCACAACTACTGAGCCTGCGCGTCTGGAGCCTGTGCTCCACAACAAGAGAGGCCGCGATAGTGAGAGGCCCGCGCACCACGATGAAGAGTGGCCCCCGCTTGCAGCAACTAGAGAAAGCCCTCGCACAGAAACGAAGAACCAACACAGCCAAAAATAAATAAATAAATAAATTTAAAAAAAAAAAAAGCTCTCCAACCACAGCTTGGTTAAGATTGTTCTGAAATGGGTTACTAGAAGAGGTTGGCCATTAAGACTTGCCAAGCCATTACAACATCATTTAATATATCACTCCATATGTCTTTCTTGCTCAATAAAAAGGGGATGAAATTTTCAGACTTGTCTTCGTTATCTTCACCCAAGGTTTCATAAAGACATACATATAGAAGAATGTATTTTTTGAAGCACTGTTAATTGAACCCATCTTTATTCATTTATAACAAGACAATTGGTTTTGTTAAGACTTATGAGGCAATGAGAGAATTCTATCATTCTAATTGAAATCATGGAGTCTATGCTAAACATAGTTCAGAATACAGATGGACCCATGTGGTACCACTGCTTTGATTAACTGTGAAATTGTTGCTTCTAGGGTGATGTGACAGTGGGACAAAACAATATTGGAACTTTTATCTTCAAGAAATATCGGGCATTGAATCCTCAGCTATGTCTCCTAGGGGAACAATAACGAACTAGTATTTCTTCACCCACTGGTATAACTCAGATCTAGCCTTACCAAAAGGGTGCTTCTCTATCACTATGGCAAAATAATGTTAGCTAAGGAGCTAATGATATTTTGCATACCAAGCAGAGCCGGGGTTCATTGTTAAATTTTGGTCCAGGTTTGTTTTTGAGATGGTTTGGGGGAGGGTGACCATAGTCATTTTCTTTAGTAACATTGAACTGTATTGTTGACAGCTCTTTGTCCGATTTTCCTACTACCCAACATGAAACTAACCAACTCCATCAGGGAAATACAAAGTCTGCTCTGACCTTAGAACTGTTCCTGATCATGTCAAATACATGCTGTCTCTACTTTACATTATTAGTGTTTAATTATTGTTAACATAGAACTTTCTTTTCTCTGATTGTTTCTTGAGAATAGATGTCATGTCTCCTTAGCTAAACAGTAAGACTTAAGACAGCAGCATAGGGCAGTGGGAAGAATGGGCTTTGGAATAAGGCATATCCAAGTTTGAATTCCCCCTCACTAGCTATAAGTCACAAAAGTCCTATAGATATTATTAGTCCCCTCATCGATAAAGTAGGGAAGATGCCATCTACCCCATAGGATGGCCCTAAGAATATGTAAAGTGCTTGGCACATTTCTGTAAGTGAAAGTTACCTCCCCCTTTCGTCTCTACGATTCCTACATCTGGGAAGATAACACAGGATGTTCTAATCAGGTGTTCAATAAATCTTGACTAAACAGAGGATAAACATTTTATTCCATGCTTTTTGTTCCCAATATTTACAAGGATTCCTTTTCCTGATCTCCCTCTAGCTTTAACCCAGGTTTAGTCACTCCTGGCTGCACATGGTTCTTCAATAGCAGACTAAGCCCTCCGGGAAATGTGGTCTGTAAGCACCTCCTATTCTGATAGAGCAGACAGGGTAAGTCTCACCCACACCTTAATCCTAAGGAATGTGCCTTTTTTCTTCTCTTTTGATGCACTGGCTTAGAGCCACATCTTCTCCCTGGGGAAAGCAGACAACAGACAATCTGTGACTGTGTCTGTTTCAGAGCAGGAAGATGGCCACCTGTCTTACTTTTCAGATGATTAACCCCATTATCCAGATTGCCTTTACAAGCAGTATGAGGGAACCCCTGACGTGGCTTAAGGCCTGCTGGGAAGGGCTCCCTGAAAAGTACTACTCTCTCATCCCTTCTTTCCTTTCTACCCTGAAAGGTTAAAAAAAGAAACCTGCCTTCTCCAAGGGCTCTCTTTTAAAACACATTGCTAAGTCACCAATCAAGGAAGATTGCCTAAAACCTAAGATAACTCTGAAAGCCCTTTATGTGAGAAAATAGATTTAAAATATTGTCTTCCAAAGGAGAAAAACCGATTCCAGTTTTGAATCCTCCTTTGTGCCAGATAGCCCCTGCAACGACAGGGAGAGTCTGTCGCTAGAAATTGTCAGGCGAGCTCAGGGCCTAAATTCAGGCTACACTAATTTGTGTCTCCTTCTGAGAGGACACAAACTAGGAAGATTTCTTTTACTTGATTATTCCTAGATATACTTTTGGGGCTGTAAATTCACCCATCCATCCCTTACACAGCGGAGTTATGACAGCACACAGTCCCACAGACAGCCACACGCTTTCACACAGCCACACACATGACTGCACACGCTCACACATACAGTTACATATCCTCCAGAGCGCAGAGGTGAGACAGGGAGCCCCTGAGAGATGGACTGTCCTGGGAAAAGAGATTGAGTATGGGGAAGGGTAGAGGATAGAAAAGAGAGAGAATCCCCAGGCTAGTAGGTAGTTCTTTGTTGGTACTTCCCCTGGATCACTTGAAGGACTTGAATACCAGAGGCCTCTTCTTTGATGACTCTGATGTTCCCACCTTAAATCACTTCCTGCCTCAGTTCATGGCCACTCTCCAGAGGTCTATGACCTCCCTGCCTTGGAGAATATTTGCAGAATCAAAATGATGTCGTGCTTTAAGAGAGTTGCTCTCCCAAAAGCAGTGGAGGAGACTTTGAAGGAGCTTAAAGGACTGTTAATGTTACATGGGGTTCTAACCTCATGATGTGCAGCCCATGTGGGTAATAATTGAAAGAACAGCTTTCTGCTGAACAAATTATTATCAGGCTCATTCCCACTAATATGCCTTTCTTCATCACCTCACAGAAGGGTATCTAATACATTCCAGTGTTCCTGAGAACAAGGCCTAGCACTGAGCTGTCCTGTCTACTACCTACCTACTAGCCACATGTGAGTACTGAGCACTTAAATGTGACTAGTCTAAACTGAGATGTGTTTGTAAGTTTATTATACACACCAGACTTCAAAGACTTAATATGAAAACAAGAATGTAAAACGTCTCATTAATAACATTTTATATTGATTACATGTTGAAATGTAAACATTTTGGATATATTAGGTTAAATATAGATTAAAATTTCTTCCAATTTTTAACTGAAGTATAGTTGATTTACAATGTTTCAGGTGTACAGCAAAGTGATTCAGTGAAAAAGAATACGTATATTCTTTTTCAGATTTTCCATTATAGGTTATTACAAGATATTGACTATAGTTCCCTGTGCTATACAGTAGGTCCTTGTCATTTACCTATTTTATATACAGTAGTGTGTATCTGTTAATCCCAAACTCCTAATTTAACCCTCCCCCCCTTTACCCTTTGGTAACCCTAAATTTGTTTTCTATGTCTGTGAGACTGTTTCTGTTTTGTTAAATAAGTTCCTTTGCATCATTTTTTTTAGATTCTACATATAAGTGATATCATATGATATTTGTCTTTCTCTGTCTTACTTCACTTAGTGTGATAATCTCTAGGTCCATCCATTATTAAAATTTAAGTCGCCTCTTTTTTTTTTTTTTTTTTTTTGGCCACACTGTGCAGCTTGTGGGATCTCAGTTCCCCGACCAGGGATAGAACCCAGGCCCTGGCAGTGAAAGCACCGAGTACTAACCACTGGACCACCAGGGAATTCCCTCGCCTATTTCTTTTTACTTTTTTAATGTGACTACTTGATCACTTACAATGGCATATACATAGCTCTCATTATATTTATATTGGACAGCACCAGCCTAGAACCAGGCCTGCCACATAGTTGACATCCTATAAATGTTTGTTGAAGGAACAAAAGAACAACAACAACAAAAGGGACAAGAACTTTAACGGAGGTATCAAGGAATGTTTGGTTCAGCCCTGGGTTTAATCCAATCCCTTTCCACCTCCTTCTGAGTCCCCAAGCCCAAGAGGGGCAAATTGTATTGCTGGGACTCCTTATGTGACCCTTTAAAGCCCCTTTAACTAGCATTAAATAGATTTAGGATTTTTGAAAGAACATTCTTGAAAGGAAAGGCTGTATTCATATGGCTCTGACTCATCTGATATAAGGTTAAGCATTTTGGGGGGAGCATCTCAAGTACTGAAAGCCAAAAGAAAACCTTTGGGAGTTGGATATGATGGAGTTTGTAAAACCATTGCTTGAGATTTCATTCATCTTCTGGGACTAGATAAGATACTCTTACCCCAGGGAACTTGCTGAAGCATTTGGGACGAGGAGAGGTAAAGTTATTTGATGTCTCTTGGTAGCTCCAAATTACTAGGCATCATAGTTATGGGAAATAGGGAGAAATGGTGTTAGAAAATATAAGTGTTTTTAATGACATTTCAGCAGAGCAAGATTCCCTTTCCCTTCAGAAAGTCTAAGTGTCTGACATACAACAGAGCTTAGGACTTAGTAAATGTTCCCTGAATCAATGAATGATTAGTAGCACAGAAAAAGAGGCAATGTACTATATTAGAGCAAGTATAGGATTAATAGTTGGGGGAAACTGGGGTGGATTACTGGCTCTTCTTCATACTAGGAGTACAGCCTGGTGGTGCAATCTATTTAAACTCCCCAGGCCTCCATTTCCTCATCCATAAAATGGACCTAATTAAGTGTCTCTTTCATAAGGCCATTATGAGGATTTAACATGTTAATGCATGAAAAACACTTATCTCTCTACCTAACATACCGTAAACACTCAATAATTGGTAGCTATTCTACCCAAAGACAGTGAAGAGGACTTCCTAAAGCAATGTTACACATCTCATCACCAAGTAACATCATTTGTTTTTACATAATTGCTAATGAAATCGTTTGCTGGCAAAAAGTGAGGAGCTTCATTGTTGGTCTCTTAGAGATCTCTGAAAAAAAACTTGCTTTCAAGTAGTAGCCAGGTCTGGAAAAGAGCTACAGGCCTGGAGGCAAATCATCCATTCATCCATTCATCCATCCAACATGTTGAGTGTCAAGCACTGTTCTAGACAACAGGGATCTAGCAATACACAAAACAGACAAAGATTCCTGTTGTTATGGAGTTTTATTTCTAATAAAAAAAAAATAGGGGACTTCCCTGGTGGTCCAGTGGTTAAGAATCCGCCTTCCAATGCAGGGGATGCGGGTTCAATCCCTGGTCGGGGAACTAAGATCCCCCATGCCACAACTAATCCTGCGCACTGCAACTACTGAGCCCACGTGCCTCAACTACTGAGCCCACGTGCCTCAACTACTGAGCCCACGTGCCACAACTAAGACTCGACGCAGCCAAAAAAAAAAAAAAGGCATAGATTTGTTTTCAGAAAATTGCTTCAATCATTTATGTTCCCTAACTTGATTTGAAAACCACTACCTCCAGGGACAGTAATGACCTCAAATGGACAATTCTAGGCCTCACCTGAGGCCCAAAAGGATTGTGTACTGCTTCAGCACCTCTGCCACTCCTCTGGAATAGTCAGGAACTCCTGGCTATTCAATTCAGTCCCTCCTTAGCTCAAATTAATCAAAGGGTTTAGAAGTCCCCTGCCCCACACCAAGGTCTTCACCACCTTCCCTTCCTGCTGCCCACAGAGAGATTACCCTAACATCCTCTAGCAAGTGAAATGCACCTCAAGTGATGTGCTTATGTCCAATCCCCAGAAGGTGAACAATATCTAGGGCAGTACCACTGGAAAAGTACATTGTCTCATTCTCTCTGTTGCTAGCTTTGCCGTAGGAGATACCATGGTACAATGAAAGTAGCATGGGATTTGGCATCAAAATGATCAGGATTCAAATCCTAGCTCTGCAGTATACTGTGGGGCTTTGGGCAGACCATTTTAACTCTTTGAGCCTCCATCTACTCACCTGTGAAATGGGTATCTCCCTCACAGGTTTATGAGGAGTACTTAAAGGGCACAGTGCCTAGCACAGAATTGGTATTCCAGAACCATTCATTCTCTTCTCCCCAAAGTCCTTCCAACTAAGTTGGGTAGTATTTCAGAGACAGTGTGAAAGCTATTTTTGGTGGGATTAGGACTAAGCAATTACCTCCCAGAAGGCTGAAACTGGATAGCTTCCCACCTCTGCATTCATTAATATCATGTTAATAACTTGAAACTGACTATGGTGGGAGTATACCCACTATGGAAATCACAAATTCAACAAATCAGGTTTTATTTATTTAATTTCCCTGGAGGTCCTGTTTACCAGCACACCACTGGCCTAAACCCCAAACAGAGGGACAGCTCAGGGACTAAGAGAAGGCAATTACACACTTGCCATTTTGAAATAGAGACCTTTCTATAGGTTGAACAAAAACTGCCATGAAATATAGCTCTTTAGAACTTCTACACAGAATATTTTATATGCCACATTAAAAATTCTTATTGTTCCCCAAATATAAAGATCAGCAACATAGGCCACCACAAGTATCATCACAGGGTCAAGTACACAGCAGGTGCTTATGTCAAATGCATAAACCCAGGAGAAATTATGTGCCACTTTTAGTCAAAGAAATAGAACCAGCAGTTTGAGAAAAACACTCATGATTTGGAAATGAAATAAAACCTCAGGAGAAAAGGACTTTAGGAGAGAGATGAGAGCACAAACCATAATGCTGGGAGAGAAAGAAGTTCTGGAAGGGTAAATAGGCTCAAGGCAAGGGAAAAGGTGGGACACAGAATTGAAAGCAAGAGGTCCATGGTAGGGTACAGAAGGGGTACATGGAGGAAATTGACAAATGGAACAAGATCCTGAAAAGGTAATAGGAATAGAAATTTGGGAGTTATACTTTATCTGGGAATAGATTTTATAATTTGTTTTAGTGATCTTATTCTTTATAAAAATCATCACAATTATTATTACTTTCTCAAACTACTGCATTTAACAGCTTTGTTGACATATAATTTACATGACAAAATTCACCCATTTAAAATGTACAATTTAATGAATTTTACCATATTTATAGAGTTTTGCAACTATCACCCAATCTAATTTTAGAATATGTCCATCATCCTAAAAACCCTTGTGCCATTTACAGTCAGTCCCCATTCCCATACCCAGCCCCAGGCAACCACCAATTACTTTGTCTCTATAGATTTGCTTTAAAAAAAAAAAACACTCCATATAAATGGAATCATACAATTTGACCT
Source organism: Balaenoptera ricei (assembly GCF_028023285.1). NCBI lineage: Eukaryota > Metazoa > Chordata > Mammalia > Artiodactyla > Balaenopteridae > Balaenoptera > Balaenoptera ricei. Next base: position 45,794,968 of record NC_082660.1, read on the forward strand.
TATGTGTCTGACTTCTTTCATTAAGCATAATGTGTAGGAGGTTCATTCATATAGTGGCATGTAACAGTGCTTCATTTCTTTTCATTACTGAACAATATTCCATTGTATGGATATACCACACTTTATCCATTCATCATTTGATGGACATTTGGGGTGCTTCTGCTTTGGGACAAGTGTGAATAATGATATTATGAACATTCACATACAAGTTTTGATGTGAACATGTTTTCATTTCTCTTAGGTAAATAGGTATCTAGGAGTAAAATTGTTGATTCATATGGAAATTCCACGTGTAACATTTTGTGGAACTGCTAAACCATTTTCCAAAGAGCTGCATCATTTTACATTCCCAACAGCAATGTATGAGAGAGTTCCAATTTCTCCACATCCTCACCAACAGTTGTTATTGTCTTTTTAAATAATTATTATGGCCATTCTAAGAGTGAGAAATATTATCTCATCGTGGTTTTGATTTTCATTTCCCTAATGTCTAAAGATACTGAGTATCTATTCATGTGCTAGTGGCCATTTGTATATATTCTTTGGAAAAAATACTTATTCAAATTCTTATCCTGATTTTTAATGGGTAATTTGTCTTTTTAGTCAGTACTAAAGTTGTAAGAGGTCTTTATATATTCTGAATTCAAATACTTTAGAAGATATATCATTTAGAGGTATATTCTCCCAGACTTTGGGGTGACATTTCAGTTTCATGATGGCATCTTTTAAAAAGTGAAAAATTTTAATTTTGATTAAGTCCAGTTTATCATTTTTTCTTTTATCACTTGTGCTTTTTTGTCATGCTAAAAATCTGTGGAACCCAAGATCATGAAGATTTACTCCTATGTTTTCTTCAAAGAGTTTTATAGTTTAAGGTGTTATACTTAGGCCTATTATACATTTTAAGTTAATTCTTTGTGTATGGTGTGAGGTCGAGGACCAAATTCATTATTTTGCATGCGGATAGCCTATTGGCTAAATACCAATTTTAGTCAATACTATTGGTTAAATCCTATTAGCTAAACATCATTTCTTCCCTTTGAAATTTCTTGGCAATTTGGTCATGAATCAATTGATCAAAAATGTAAGGGCTTATTTCTGGGATCTCAACCGATCTCCATTAATCTGTATGTCTGTCCTTATGCCAGTACCACACTGACTTGACTACTGTGGCTTTGTAGTAAGCTTTGAAATGAGCAATTGTAGGTCCTCCAAGTTTTATCTTTTTCAAAATTGCTTTTGGCTATTCTGGGTCCCTTGTAATTTTATGTGAATTTTAAGATCTGTCTGCTTGCTATTTTCCGGAAAAAAAAAAAAAAAAAAGTCACCTGGGATTTTGATAGGGATTGTGTTGAATCAGCAGACCCATTTGGTGAGTACTGACATCTTAACAATATCATCTTCTAATTCACGAACATGGGATGTCTATTTATTTAGGTCTTATTTCATTGCTTTCACTAATGTTTTATAGTTTTCAGTGTACAAGTCTTGCACTTTTTGTCAAGTATATTCCTAATTATTTTACTTTTGGTGCTATTACAAAAGGAAATTTTTTAAAAATTTCATTTTCAGATTGTTCATTGTTACTGTACAGAAATACAAGTGCCTTTTAATGTTGATATTGTATTCTGCAAACATGATGAATTTCTTTATTAGTTACAGTAGTTTTTTTAGTGGATTCCTTAGGGTTTTCTATGTATAAGGTCATGTCATCTACAAATGAAGACAGATTTACTTTTTCTTGTCTGGTTGTCCTGGCTAGAAGCTCCAGTAAAATGTTGAATATAACTGGTGAGAGCAGACATCTCATCTTCTTCTCATCTTAAGCGGAAAACATTTAGTCTTTCTCTATTAAATATGATGTTACCTGTAGGATTTTGATAGATGCCCTTTATCAGCTTGAGGAGTTCCTTTCTCTTCCCAATTTGTTGAGGGTTTTTATCACGAATGGGTGTTGATTTTTGTCAAATGCTTTTTCTGTATCTATTGAATTGATCATGTTCTTTTTGTACTTTATTCTACTAATGCAATGTTTACATCGACTGATTTTTGAATGCTAAACACCCTTGTATTCCTAGGATAAATCCCACTTGCTCATGATGTATAATCCTTTTTATATGCTGTTGGGTTCAGTTTGCAAGTATTTTGTCCTGGATTTTTACATAAGGGATATTGGTCTCTAGTTTTATTTTCTTGTGATATCTTTGGCTTTGGAATCAAGGCAATACTTGTAAAATGCATTGGATTGTTCCCTCTTCTATTTTCTGGAAGAGTGTGTGAAGGATTGGTATTAACTCTTCTTTACATGTTTGGTAGACTTCACCAGTGAAGCTATCTGGGCCTGGGCTTTTCTTTGTGGGAAGATTTTAAAATACTAATCCAGTCTCTTTATTTGTTATAAGACTATTCAGATTTTCTATTTCTTCTTGAGCAGTTGTGACAATTTTAATTTTTCCAATAATTTTTCCATTTCATCTAAGTTATCAAATTTGTTGGCATACAGCTGTTCATAGTTTTCTCTTACCATTTTTATTCACTTTTCTGTAAGTTCAGTAGTGATATTCCCTCACCATTCTTGATATCAGTAATTTCATTCTTCTTTTTCTCAATCAATATATTTAAAGGTTTGTCAATTGTTATAGGATGAATTGTGTCAACACAAAATCCATATGTTGAAGCCCTAACTCCCAGTATCTCAGAATATGACTGAATTTGGAGATAAGGCCTTTAAAAGAGGTAATTAGGTTAAAATGATGCCATTGGGTTGGGCCCTGATCCAATGTGACTGGTGTCCATATAAGAGTATGAAATTTGGACAAAAGAGACAACAAAAGCATGCATGTGTACAGAGGAAAGACCATGTGAGAACAGTAAAAAGGGGGCCATCTGAAAGCCAAAGAGAGAAGTCTCAAGAGAAAACAAACCTGTTGACACCTTGATCTTCGACCTCTAGCCTTCAGAACTGTGAGATAAATTTCTGTCATTTATGCTACCAATAGAAAATAGATATTTTCTAATGAATCATTTAAACTACTTTAATTTTTCACTCTATTTCTTAAAGTTATTTTCTTATTTGTTGCTCTGGGGATTACAATATACACCGTAACTTATCATACTCTAGTTTTATACTAACTTAATTCCAATAAAATATAAAAAGTTCGCTTCACTATAGCTCTATCCCCTACCTCCTCCTTTGTATTACTAATGCCATATATGGCTATATACTTTACAAACCCAACATCAGTGTTATAATTGTTTCTTTAAATAATCATATGCTCTTTGAATGAACTAGGAAAAGAAAGGGAAAACTATATAAAGTTTTTTTTTTAATTGAGCTTCTTATTTACCATTTATGGTACTCTTTGTTTCTTCCTGTGGATTTGAGGTACTCTCTGGTGTCACCTTCTTGCTCTACTATCACTTCCTTCCCTCCCTGCTACTTTGTGCTGTCATTGTTAAGTATATTTCCATATGCTACAGGCCCCAAGATTCAATTACACAGATATCTTAAATGCTATTGTTTTTTAAATCAATTAAAGAAAGATGTGAAGAAATATGCAATTATACTGTATTTTACAGTTACTACACAATTACCTTTACTAGCACTCTGTTTTTTTCATGTGGATTTGAATTACTGTGTGATGTGGTTTCCTTTCTGCCTGAAGAACTTCCTTTAATATTTCTTGTAAGGCAAGTCTGTTATCAATGAATTCTCTCTACCTTTGTTTATCAGAGAATGTCTTTATTTTGCCTACATTTTTGAAAGTTTTGCTGGATATAGGATTCTTGTTTTCTTTCTTTTTTTCCCCCTTTAAGCACTTTGAATATGTCACCCCTCTGCCTCTGGTCTCTATTTTTTTCTGATGAAAAGTCAGCTACTGATCTTATTGAGGTTCACTTATACATGATGAGTCATTTTTTCTCTTTCTGCTCCCATAATTTTTCCTTTGGCTTTCAACATTTTAACTATGATATGCCTAGGTGTAGACCTTGGTAGTTTTTGCAGGTGTAGACTGTTTTTTACAATGTTTTGGAAGTTTGCACCCACTGTATCTTCAATTTTTCTCCTACTCCATTCGCCCTCTCCTCTCCTTCTTGTACTCCCATCATGTGTATGTTGGTGCACTAAATAATGTCCCATAGGTTTCTGGGGCTCTGTTCATTTTTTTCACTTTTTTTTTTCTGTTATTCAAACTGTACAATCTCTAATTATTTAACTTCAAGTTCACTGATTCTGTCTTCTTCTAGCCTAATTCTAGTGCTGAGCCCTTCTGGTAAATTTTTCATCTCAGTTATTGTACTTTTCAACTCCAGAAGTTTCCTGTCACTGTTTTTTAAAATATAACTTTTTTTAAATTTTTTTCTTAAGTTTGTTTGTTTGTTTATTTATTTATTTATTTATTTATTTATTTATTTATTTATTTATTTATTTATTTGCTGTGTTGGGTCTTCGTTTCTGTGCGAGGGCTTTCTCCAGTTGCGGCAAGCGGGGGCCACTCTTCATCACGGTGCGCGGGCCTCTCACTGTCGCGGCCTCTCTTGTTGCGGAGCACAGGCTCCAGACGCGCAGGCTCAGTAATTGTGGCTCACGGGCCCAGTTGCTCCGCGGCATGTGGGATCCTCCCAGACCAGAGCTCGAACCCGTTTTCCCTGCACTGGCAGGCAGATTCTCAACCACTGCGACAGCAGGGAAGCCCTAAAATATAACTTTTATCCCTTTACTAATATTCTCTCTTTGATGATTCATTATTATATCTTCCTTTCATCATTTTTTGAAATGACTCCTTTAGTTCTTTAAAAATATTTATAATAGCTATTTTGAAGTGTTTGTCTGCTAAGTACATCATGTGCCGCCCCCCACAAAGGTAGTCTCTGTTGCCTACTTTTTCCCTGTACAATGGTCACACTGTTTCTTTGTATCTGTTGTAATGTTTTGTTTTGTTGAAAACTGTGCATTTTAGATAATATATTGTAGCAATTCTAGATTCTGATTAGTCCCACCATCACCACCACGATGGGCCTTGTTGTCTGGTGGCTTTCCTGAATTAAGTTTGTTAAGTCTATTTCCTTTGCATTGTACAACCTCTAATGTTACTGCTCAGTTTTTTCTCCTTGTTTGTTTCCTTGTTTTTAACTACCTCAGAGTTGCTCCTGGGTCAGCATAACTTAATGTTCAGCTAGTGACTGGTCAGAGGTTGCTTATGCCCCTTGAGCCAGTAAGGCTTCAAACTTGATGATGGATCTCTGTGTGGCTTGGGAAATGCTTTTAAGTCAGCTCCACGTTCAAGAAGTGGCTAGTAGCTCTCAAGTGCCCACTCAGGTTGTTTTTGAAGGAATGCAATGTAGCATATGTGCACAGCCTTCCCCACCCCCAGGGATAAGTATGATTTTAACAGGGCTCTTTTTAAGCTGTCTCTCTCTCTCTCTCTGGTTCTGTTAAACTTCTGGCTGGTCTGCCATTTAATTTGTTGCTCCTTGTTTCATGGAACTATTAGCCTTCTACTAGTTGGTCAACACAAAGATCTGTATTGTTTTTGACAATACAGGAAGGAGTGCGTCCATGCTCTGCTCCAAATAAAACCAGGCCCCTTAACAGAGCTGGAGCTGCTGACCCTCCAGTCTTGCCTAAGCCCCTGCACAGAATTTCTATACTGTTTCACTGGAGTGAGGGTGTGGTGAGGGCCCGATTCTCCCTGAGTGATATCTCTACCCTATAAGCAAGAGCTGGAAGGTGGAGATGGGAGCCCCCATCTTCTTGGTATGCCCTTCTTGGTATGGAATCTCCACCCTACAAGCACAGGACCTGTGGGAGGTTGGTAGCCCATGGTCTTCTATGGTTGCCTCTTCTAGCATGGAACCTCTGCCCTACACATGGCAACTAGGGTGGGAGGACCCCAGTCTCCTTGCCCATGCCAGCCCAAAATAGAGCTTCCACAACATGAAGCTGAGAGTGTGGGAAGAGAGATGTTGGCAGCCTGTCCCCACTGAGGTGAAACCACTGCCCTGTGACTGGGAGCTGGGGCTAAAGGGAGCCCCATATTTTGGCTACAACTGTCCAGAGTAAAGCACCCATAGCATGGAGCTGGGTGGGAGAGATGTGACAACTAGGCTCCCATTGTTTTCACTGAGACTTAGTAGATTTCCTTGAATAAATGTTCCTCAATATATTGAGGTCAATATATATAGGTCAACTTCCAGAGACTTTAAATGTTGTTTTTGATAATTTCATCAGTTAAGTGGTTGTTTCACTGGGAAGAGGGTCTGTCAAACTCCTCACACAGCCTCTCTGGAAGTTCTGCTCCCAAACCACTAATTTTCAAGCCTCTGACTAAGCTTTTCTTAGCCTCTGGAAAACAACCCATTTTCAAATTTGCAGGTGGCTTGGCTCCACTTACCAATGGTTTAATTTCTACACTGTAGTCTTCATGCCCACAACAAGAAATAAAACATTTCTCAAATTAATTAAGTGTATGTTCATGTAAGCAGCCACATTCAAGTTAATTTTGTGTTTCATGAATACTGGCCCCTCATTTTTCCAGCAGAAGGTGGGAAGGAAATATTTTCCCATAACCAAATCTTCTTGATACCTGAACTTCATTCCTTTAAGCACAGACACTTCATTTTAGCCATCTTGATGTACTCACTCTAAAATGTCTCCCAAATAACTTAAGCAAAAGGTAGGTGATCCTAACTACTTGAAACAGAGAATGAAGGATTACTAAAAAGGAACCAGCTGCAATGTATCAGAAAGATATCACAAACCCTGTCAATTGTATAGCAGTATCAGACATACTGATAGACACTGTAAAGGGTAGACGTGATACTGCCAATGAACCCAAATATAAAAATGGTGCACACGTTTACTGTACTCACATTTCGGAGAACAGTCCAAAGAGATAACAGCCTTCCTAATGAAATGGACTGGCCTAGAAATCCACTCTGATCATGGCACTTTCATATCTCTAAACCTTTTCAATGCCAAAACAAAGGAAGAATCAATGCCTCTTCTTGACATTTGAGGCCCCAACCTTCCTTTCCAGTCTCAATCTCCATTATTCCCCAACTTGTAACTTTCTCCTACGACATCCACTTCCCTTTCTACTACCTCCTCCTAGTATGTTTCCTTTATCCACATGCTGTTTTGCTAGTCTGAGAGCTCCTTGAGGTCAGGGATTACATCTTGTTCATCTCTAGCCCTAGCACCAGCATGAGGCACAGCAGAATAGACATTCAGTACCTGTTTTATTAATGAATGAAATCCTGCCATCTGAGCCCTTCTTAAATATCACCTCTACTTTGAGGCCTTTCCTTGGCTCGGGTGGAATGTCTCACTCCTTTAAATTCCCATGGCTTCTTGCTTTTAACCTCTCTAATAATACCTATGTCATAGTCTTCCTTGTGCTTTGTTATAATTATTTAAATATCTAACTAATTACTGCCACTGCCACCCTTCTGTTCTTCACAGAAACAGGGAGAGCAAGAGGCAGACAGACACAGACAAAGGATAACATACTTGGAAAGCATGGACTTTGCCTCATTTTTAAAAAACTTCCTTGTGGTACTTAGCACAATGTTTAGCACATAGGAGTTCAAGAAATATTTGCCAAATTGAATTGCTAAAACATTTGGATATCAGTATGGAGATTTTACTTTAGATCCATACCTCATACCATACACTTCAATAAATTCCAGATGGGTCCAAGAATTAAACACAAAAAAGAAAAAACACCCTGGGGGAGTGGGAGGACAGAATCACATATTTGTCCCAGCTGTGGAGGAGTGGTAAATTTCTGAATATTGAAAAATGAAAGGAACATCAGAGACAGGATGAATGGATCTGAATACATAAATGTGAAAAAGAACACTTTTGCATAGTGAAATATAATAAAGCACACATAAAAATGAAAGCAACAAAATTGAAAAAATATGTGACAAATATAAATGATAAAGTTGAACTATCCAAAATATAAGGAATGGATAAAAATATAGAAGGTCAATAGATTTTACTTGATAAGTGTTCAAAGAAAATGAATAAGGAAACAGATGGCAAATTATGACATTAAGAAATGTAAAGCTTCATTAAATAAATAAAAATTAAAACAAATGGAGAGTATACATACATACCTATTAAGCTAGCAAAAATATTAAAAATGATAGCGGCTTCCCTGGTGGCGCAGTGGTTAAGAATCTGCCTGCCAATACAGAGGACACGGGTTCGAGCCCTGGTCCGGGAAGGTCCCACATGCCGCGGAGCAACTAAGCCCGTGTGCCACAACTACTGAGCCTGTGCCCTAGAGCCCACGAGCTACAACTCCTGAGGCCCGCATGCTACAACTGATGAGGCCCGTGCACCTAGAGCCCGTGCTCCACAACAAGAGAAGCCACCGCAATGAGAAGCCTGTGCACCACAACGAAGAGTAGCCCCCGATCGCCACAACTAGAGAAAGCCCGCGTGCAGCAACGAAGACCCAACGCAGTCAAAAATAAATAAATTTATTAAAAAAATAAAAATGATAACATTCAGTGCTGCAGGGCTGTGAGAAAATAGGAATACTTACACAGTTTAATCTTTGGGGAGTACAATCTGGCAACATGCAACAGCTATAAAACAATTCATACCTTTTGACCTGGTTATTATATGTTTAGTAACATATCAGAAAGCAATAACTCTGAATAGAAGAAATGCAATTTGTACAGAAACCATTTACTATATCACTTTTTATAAGAGTGAAAAATTTCAAATAACTTAAATCCCCAGTAATAATAGAATGGCTAAGCAAAATCTGGCATATAAACACAACAGTATACCACAATCTTATATTTTTGTGTGGAAGGCTATCTCCCTATTCCATATTGCCACATTTTTCCTTTTTGTGTTCTCTCCATCCCAGTCGTTCGGTACTCACTCAACTGTCACTGTGCCAATTTCTAGGGTAAACTACCTCCTGAAACCTATGCAGCCTGCCACCCCCAATTCTAATTTACTGCTTGTGTTCTGCTATAACTGAGGGAATGACAGGTTCCCATTAAATTAAGGATCAGTGGGTGTTTCTGAAGTCAAGGCATGAGGGCCTCTTCCCCTGTACCATGGGCTTTGTGACAGCTGTATCAAGACCTCAAAGCCTTCTTTTTTTTTTTTTAACTTATTACTGGGGTCCAGGCTATGTTCTGAGCTCCCGGATAAGTGAGGCATTACTGCAAATGGTTTTGCCTTAATTACAGGCCTTTAGTAAAACTGTTTGCATTTCATGAACACTATGTTTTTGAACAAAACTCTTTCAGTTCATACTAGAAATATTTTTATATGGAAACACCTCGGATCAGGAAAGATAGCCTTAAACTCTATAAATTATAAGTCTTGAGAATACATGTGGCCATGTTATGATTAAAGAGAAACTTGGGAACAAGTAATAGCAAATTCATTTATTAAGAGTCATGCTCATATGCCTATTATCAACTAAAATACATTTATTTAAACTTAGGTTTATTTGGTTTATTACAGCTTACTACTGCTTTGAAATAATAGATAATGTGCTTGAATTTCACAAACATATGAAAATTACAGTCTTATATTTATCATCAAAGACCCAATTGCAAACATTTCGCATCAAGGACCCAATCTCAAACTAATCTGTAAAAAACAAAATGTCAGTTCTCTGTGAGTCATAGGTTTTATTTAAGGCCATATATGATTAGCCTTCAAATCTGACATCAATGCAGGGACCAAATACAAACCCTAACATAAACATATTAGAGCCTTTTTGTGAAAGATCTAGACACCAGTCCTACCAAAGAAGTGAATAGACACATTAAAGGCAATTCAAAATAAATAGAAATAAGAACATTTTAGGTGGAAAAAGTGATTGCTGGCAATGTTAAAAGAGGATGATATCTTCATTTTGACCAGTACAACCAACAAAACAAAATACTCAGAAGAAATTTAAGCTGTGAAAACTTGGCCGTGATGACAAGAAGATAAAAAAAGTGAAGAATTTCCCACCTTGGGTCTGTTCCCTGGATGGGGCCAGGGGTGTTAATTCTGCTTGTGTGATAGAAACAACCATCCTAATAATTCTGCAAGGAATCCGCGAATGGGAGCCATTCCTTAATTTTGCTCTTTCTGCAAATTGCTTTATCTGTAAATCTTTTTCTCTGCCTATGAACATGAGCTGCTTAGTGCTTTGGCCAGCAACAAATACAGTGTACACTCTTAATTCAACTTTAATGGATCCAAAGCTTCCCATATGTTGAGCATCTGAAATAAAAAGACAATGCAGGTTGATGGGCAGGAAAGGAAAGAAGAGCTCATGGAATCGCAGAATCAAAACCCACTTTCAGAACCTAGATCTGCTGATGTCTGGCGCCAACACTCTGATACACATTTATATGAATTAGACTGGCAGGTTAATAGATTTCTCATGACCAAAGCTGGGTTTCTTGAACTCTTAGGACACTGGGAGAGAATATTTAGACAACAATCATACCAGCAGCAGGCCAGGAAGGTGAGACCTGCAGGAGATACTGACTGAGCCATTTCCTAAGCATATCAGAAGGAAATTATTTCAATTCTTGTCACAGGATAGGCCAGATGCTCTGTCCTGCCCTAGCCTCACTGTGCTCCCCCCTTCCAAAACAAAGAGGAGGAAGGAAAGTAGAAAGGGAAGGAAGGGGGGAGGAAGGGAGAGGGAAGGGGAGAAGGAGGGAGAGAGGGAGGAATATTACAATTAAGCTAAAGCAAGGATTAACAACTGTAAGAAATAAAGGTTACTTTTGCATAAAATGGAAATATAAAAGGTCAGTGTTCAGGAAATGTTAACGTACTAGCTCAGTTACTCTCAGTTCATAGGACTGAGTCATTCGGTTTAGCCGGCTCAGGGAATAGTACCATAGCTTTTTCACTTGCACTTTTATGAGGCATATCTGTGCTGGTGGCAGCTAGCAGACTGGCAGCGCTACAAACTGGCATGCCCTCAGGTCATAAACTAATTATGGCACAATCATTCACTTGTTCTAGCCATTCTGCTGATTACTTCATAAATGAGGAGGGCAGGACCCTTGTCTAAGGCCAGCTCTGGAAAAAAAGACCTCCCTGGTTCAAGCCTTCCTTCCTGGGGAGTTATGTGGGACTCTGTAGAGCCATCGACAGTCTCAGTAAGCCTAGTAGTCTCTTCTTCTGCCTTAATAATCAATTCACTATTAAGTGTCTGTGTTGTATAAGACCCAGAGAGGAAATGCAAAAATAAGGAAGACTGTACCTTCAAAGGGCTGAGTCTAGAGGGGATGGGGAACATAAGAACCATTCAAAACCTTCACTTGTCTTAAGCCCACCTGCACATCTCAAAACCCACATTTTTCCTGAACAGAAGAGGCCTTTTGACTCTAGACCCTGCATTAGTCATCTGAGTCTACCCCCACAAGCTCTAGAAAAAATGAAGACATTCTCTTCCAGAGTCAGTGTAATCTTCCATCTTTTCCCCAACAATGGGAGATAAGTTCCCTGTTCATAATTCAATTAAGGACTCAAGGCTGCTTGTCCAAAAGAAGGGCCAACCACTCCCCTCCAGTGCAATAGCTCTCCTGCCTGCCATCCTGCCTCTACTGAACACACAGTCAAGGTTCCTGATGAGGTATATACACAGATGATATCCCTTTAATCACAAGAAGCCTTACTCACATCCACACAGACTTACAAATAGCCTCAGGGAGCCAAGCATGCATACCCAGAAATGCATGTGAACATACGAAAAGGTATGTACACAGGTTTGCTTACAGTCAGAAGAGAAGGTAAACAGATTGGGGAGGGGTGGTGAAAGTTCACAGCTCAGTGAGCTGGAGACCTGGGTAGGAAGGAGAAAGAATGAGTCCAAAATACCCCCAGAGTGCTGCTTTTCAAGACAGCAGCATACACAGAGCCAGTAGTGACAAATGATTTGGTGGGACTGGAGAGAATGGATTTGTAGCTAGAACTCAGGAAACGGTTTGAGGATCAATAGGCCCCATCAGTATGCCAGTGATTTCATAGTAATATAGTCAAGGTCCCAGAATAAATCATTTCCATGCTCATTACTGCTTATGGCAAACATCACCCAATTCAGACTCCGAGCTTCAAAGAGCCCAAGATCTCTGACAGGCATCATTAAAAACATTCCTGCAAGAAGCACCCTTCATAAGGTGGAGCCTGGCCAAGCACACAGGCATCTGCTCCCCACCATGGTCACATATTCTCCTGCTGCCTTCTACCCTCGTACAGGCCCCCACAGTCTGTTTGCATTCCCACACCTGGCCCCACCTTCTAGCAGGGGCCAAGAGCATCATTTCTGGATGAGTGCCCAGCCTTTGAAGTCAGAGAGAATTCAGGCTGTTAGATGAGGAGATCCAGATTCAAGACTTCTCAACACACACTTCCCCCTACTCAACAATGCTTACAATAAAGTTACACTCAAGAGGTACTCTGGCTGCTAGAAAAACAGGAAGCCAGGAGTGGGTGGGTAAGTTAGTGTATCTAGGCTGGTCTGAGCTCTGTGGAATGTCAGGCTCGCTGCAAAGTTGAGTCCCTCCACTGAAGGTGTGGCCAAGGGATCCTTAAGCTGGGTGCTGACAAACCAGCCTTGCCTTGTTTTTTCTAACCATTTTTTAAAATTGAAGTATAGTTAATTTACAATGTTGTGTTAGTTTCAGTTGTACAGCAAAGTGATTCAGTCATATATATATAATATGTATATATGTATATATATATATATATATATATTCTTTTTCAGATGCTTTTGCATTATAGGTTGCTACACGATGTTGAATATAGTTCCCTGTGCTATACAGTAGGTCTTTGTTGTTTATCTATTTTATATACAGTAGTGTGTACATGTTAATCCCAAACTCCTAATTTATCTCTCCCCTCCCCCCACTCTCCCCTTTGGTAACCATAAGTTTTCTATGTCTGTGAATCTATTTCTGTTTTGTAAATAAGTTCATTTATATAATTTTTTTAGATTCCACGTATAAGTGATATCATGATATTTGTCTTTCTCTGTCTTCCTTCACTTAGTACGATAATCTCTAGGTCAATCCATGTTGCTGCAAATGGCATTATTTCGTTCTTTTTTTATGCCAGCCTTGCCTTTAAAAAAGTATTTCTCCCCGATACCCCCCGCAGCCCCCACCCCACCCCCAGACACAAATAAAGTCGCCAGGACCTCAGGCTTGGGGCGCAAGAGCATAGCAGAACAACTCAGGGCAGGACTATCTTGGGAGACCTTCTTTATTCCAGTGCTGTCCTAGAATTAAAGGCTGGCAAAGAAATAGGTCTGAACATTTGGTTAAAAGAGCCATATTTAAAAGCAATTTTTCAATTCAAGTTTACAAGAGGCTTTCTTCATCTTCGAAGTCTGGGGGAGGGAGTGAACATATAGATCCTTTAGGATAAACGGTAACCACCCACTTATGCATGCATGTTCCTATAGGTGTGATTCATGGGAATCAGGGAGAAATTGAGCCTTCTCCCCTCTTCTAGTCCTTAAGGTCATCATTCTGCCACGCCTCCAACAATAACAACTGCAATGCAATAACTCGTACTTATATAGCACTTGCAAGTTTACAAAGCTTCCTCCCATTCATTATCCCATTTAATACAAATTAACCCAGTATGTGCTGTAGTTAATGAAGGGGATGATATTTAAAGTGTATTCTGTCTGACCTAGCAATTCTGCTTCTTCTATGAATGTCTCTTAATAAATAAAATAATTAGACAAGTGTGTGAAGATGTATGTACACAAATGGCCACTGTAGCACTGTTTATAATAGCAAAACATTAGAAGTGAATTAAATTAATGTGGTTTTGGTTAAAATATTTATAGTATTCATACAGTCATAAAGTGTGACACTGTGAAGTCATTAAAATGATTATGTAGATTGGAAAAGATTCCTGCAACATATTGTCAGGTATAAAAAAGTGGGCTACAAAACAATATATATTCTATGACCTCATTTTTTTTTAATATATTTATTTATTTATTTATTTTTGGCTCTGTTGGGTCTTCGTCTCTGTGCGAGGGCCTTCTCCAGTTGCGGCGAGCGGGGGCCACTCTTCATCGCGGTGCGCGGGCCTCTCACCGCCGCGGCCTCTCTTGCTGCGGAGCACAGGCTCCAGTCGCGCAGGCTCAGCAGTTGTGGCTCACGGGCCCAGCCGCTCCGCGGCATGTGGGATCCTCCCGGACCGGGACACGAACCCGTGTCCCCTGCATCGGCAGGCGGACTCCCAACCACTGCGCCACCAGGGAAGCCCCTATGACCTCATTTTTAATATGTGTGTATAAACAGAAAAAAATTAGCGTAAGATATATATACACCTAATTATCAATCAGGTTATCTCTAGGTGATAGAATGTAGGTAATTTTCATTTTCTTCTTTAAACGTTTATGTATCTTCTAAGTTAATATTAAAACAATAAACAGTATTGTTTTTGATTACATGGAAAATAAAGCTATATTCATTTTGAACAGGAGAAGAAATATGGTATGCAACAACAGTAGTAGCTACCATTTATTGAGCAACTATTATGTACCACAGCTTCAAACACACATCATATTTTAACCCTCATAACAATAGCAGGAGGTATGTACTATTGTCCCCCATCTTACGTATGAGGAGTCTGAGGCTCAGAAGGTTTAAAGGACTTCCCAAGGTCACATACCTAGAAGTGACAAAACTAGGATTTGAACTAAGGTTTCCTCTCCACTCTAAATCTCATGCTCTTATTTGCTGTTCTATCATCTCCCTTCTCAAGGGCCATTTCTCCCTTGAAGTGCTCAATGTACCAAAGCCAGATTTTATATTTTTGAGTACTTATGTCAGAGAGACCCCATTAAGAGTATAACTGTTGCCAGCTCAAAGCAAGGTTCCAAGAATATACAGAACCATCAAGGCCTGGTACCAAAAGCCCAGAAAAGGCAGCAATAGCCCAAATTGAAGTCTGGTCCCTAAAATCTCACAAAGGCAAGGAGAGTCCTTGCTTGATTCAAACCTTTGCTTCCTCCATCCATCTATTCCTTCCCTGAGTACCTATCATGTGCCAGGAACTGTGGGAGTGCAAAGATGAACAAGGCAGACTCCTGGCCTTCAGAATTATTTGAGAACATACTTCATGATGAAATGTGACCAATGGCCAAAGGGCCATAGCAGGAAACTTGGAAAGACAGGAAGCAGGTGGCCAAATCCTTCTTTACTATACTTTAAAAGGACAGTAAATACATGGATTCAATTACCCAAAACCATCCAACATTATTGAGCAATGACTATGTACCAGGCCCTGTGCTGTGTGCTGTCATATATCTTACTAGTATTACTATTATTGCTACTACTAAGGAAAATAGCAGCTAACATTTTATTAAGTCCTTACTGGTAGTGGTGGCAACTGGGCTAAGTGCTTTACATACAGCATATATGTTCACAACCACAATTCTATTAACTTGGATTAAAGTAGAGGTTTAATATGAAAACAAAAAGGAACAAATCCAACAAACAAAACCTGTAGAGTTCTCCACAGATTCCCCTATTCACCACTAGAAATATAATGGTCATCATAGAGGTAAAATGGTTTGAATATCCAGACAACTCTATAAACACTTTCCATTTGTTCCTTTTTTTTTTTCTTTTGGCTCGATACAACAGGCATTTATTATCTCTCAGTTTCTGTGGGTAAGAGTCCAAGAAAGGCTTAGCTGGGTCGTTTGTAAGGCTTTAATCAAGGTGTTGGTCAGGGCTAGGGTCTCATCTGAGGCTCAGCTGGGGAAGAATCCACGTCCATGCTCATGTGACTGTTGACAGGATTCAGTTCCTCGTAGGCTTTTGGAGTCTTGCT
Source organism: Balaenoptera ricei (assembly GCF_028023285.1). Taxonomy (NCBI): domain Eukaryota; kingdom Metazoa; phylum Chordata; class Mammalia; order Artiodactyla; family Balaenopteridae; genus Balaenoptera; species Balaenoptera ricei. The sequence continues at coordinate 45,810,821 of NC_082660.1, forward strand.
GCTTGTCAGCTAAAGACTGCCTTCATTTGCTTGCCACATGGCCTCCTTCATAGGTAACTCACATTCACATCAGCTTGCTTCTTCAAAGCCAGTAGGGGAATAAGGATCCTGTTCCCTTCTTTAGTCCAGATCAGAGGCTCACATACTTAAAGCATTACTATCTAGGGTTCTATATATAGATGTAGCGCTTTATTGTAATACAAGGGATTTTCAGGGAGAATTTCCAGTAATTCATGATTTTTTGTCTTGTGTGCTATTTTTAGTACCTGACTCAAAGGGTGCATGAGATAATAATGATGATATGAAGATTATATGCCCAATAAATGATAGATCTTGCCTTAATATGCTAAGCTTCACAATAACCCTATCATAGAAGTACCCTTGATCTCATTTTACAGGTGAGTAAATGTGGTTCAGAAAGGGTCATCCCACACTATTTCAGTGTGACAAAGCCAAAGTTTAGACCCAGGTCTGACTGACACCAAAGCTCCTTGCACAGCTTCATGAGAGGTACTTCCTTTTTGATAAATGAATTAGGTTTTAGCTAAAAGGAATGACAAGGGCACAATGAACAAGATGGATTAGAAGGGAGAGCATGAGGCAGATCCAAGGAAGAGTGGTGAGAAAAAAAGTGACACTATCAAAGTTGGGCTTTAGGAAAATTAACCTGATGGTGGTGACACCTGTCCCCTGAGGCAATGTTGTCTCTCATTTGAGGTAGAATACAGACAAGAAAGCCTAGTCTACAGAACAAGCTCCCTTTTCTGGTGCAGGACTCCAAGGTACTATCTGAAGGTCACCTGTCTCCTTGAATTCCCAAACTGAGGACTCGCAACCACATTCTTGGAGGTGATATAGGAAGCTAGGACCCCAGTTCCCTGTCATTGCATATTACAAAGTTCACACTGAAGAAGACACCTCAGTCTCCCTACTGTCTCAGAATGGTGTCAGGTAGCAACAGCACCCATTAAAATGTCTAAAATGTGCTATTTTTCACCTGAACCATCTGCATCTAATTTCACAAAAGACCAGCTTGGGACTGGAGAATAGAGCTCCTGCCAAGCAAAATACCAAAGACCATGCACAGCTCCCTCTCTCTACCTAAGCTAAGCTTGCAGGGGTGCTTCTCCCTGTAAGGTCTGTTGCCTCATCCAAGGAAGACTGAAGAATTTCTCTTATACTTTTGCCTATTTCCTAGGATAGCAAAAAAATCAAGGATGACAAGCCCTACCCACCAGGTACCCTACTTATATCCAAAAAGATTTGAAGTACCTTACAATAAAAATTCTTGTATCACAGGACCATAAAATTAAAAGAGGGTTAAAAAAACAGAGGGGGAGATGATTTTATTTAAAAGAAGAAAACCTTTTGTTCATATGTGCTTCAGTTGAAAATTCAAATTTGCTCCAAGCTTCCTAGCAGCCAAGGCATAAAGGCAAACACTATAGGTTCTAAAACTTTGGTCTGATAAAAGGAAACAAGCTAACTTGTCAGGAGGCAAACTATTGGTCGGCCCTGGATTCTACATACGAATTATACAAGGGACAATTGAAAAAAACTCACAAAGGCTGATCTCTTCAACATCATTTTGGCAAAATGTACTTTTGTCATATAATCATTTCTTAAATTGACCCTCACATCTTAAATCACCCTCCCTATGTGAACAATCTTTTTCTTTTTCCTCACTTGCTTCCCAGCACTCTTACTGAGGTACCTGTGAACAAGCAGTGCCAACGCCCCCCTGAAACTGCAGCTTTGGATCTGCTCCAAGTTCTTGGATACTTGGTTGGGATCTCAAAAAATGCTATGCCCAGAGAGCAGAGAAAATACCAGTTTTGGCCTAGAATATGTTTAGGGCTATGTGGTGTCGACTGCCTTAACTAGCAGCCTAGTTCCTTAGAAACAGCTGACACTAGGCTTTGAGTAGGAGAGTCAGTGGTACCTAAGGGCCTCTTTCTACTGCAGCTTATGTGCCTGTTGGACCAGAAGCACAAAAAAAGAAAAAATAAATTAGCACCAAGCAAGCCAGACCAGAGGCAGGCCCAGTTTGTATTAAAGATCGTACTCAGGAGAAAAGAATTCTAGGTGTGAATACAGAGAGTGGGGCCGGGGGAGGGGGTGTTAACCAGCAGACAGTTCAGTTTTTAGGAACAGTGCCAGAGCAAGGACTCCAAAGCTGGAAAAAAATGTTTGGCTTTAATCATGGGAAACCTCCCAACCCCCACCCCAACTGACCTGGAGATGGGGCAAGTTTGAAGCAAGTAAAGAGAAATAAATGGCATGCTGACAAGGGAAGGTAAAAGGGAGGTTGAAGAAACAGAGTCTGGGAAGCAAAATCCTGAATAGCTAGTTAAAAGGACATTTTTACTTACGTTATGAGACCAACAGCTGACAAGTAAGAGGAGATACTGTTAGGAGGCAAAGTCTCATCGAGGTGTGAGATGTGAGGGAAGTGGTCCTAGTCCAGGCTAAGAGAAGAGGTGGAGGGTGTGGTGTCGCAAAAGCCAGGCAGAAATTCCAATAAGAAATGAAAAGAATAGAATTTGCACTCAACCACTGACTAAACACAATCATTATTACTCAATTTAATTGTCCTGCCAACAATCCTGTGACCTAAGAAGTATTGCCCTCTGACAGATGAGGAAAATGAGACACAGGGAGTTGCTTCACAGAAATTACTCAGGGTAATTACCTGGCTAGGAAAGAGAACTTCCAGGCTTTGAACCCAGATGTCTGTGGCTCCACAACTTGTAGTCTTTCAACACATCCCCCTGAACAGTGCCAGTTCTGCACAGCTAAGGAACCAAGGCCCCAACATCGGTGGTGGCAGGGGGTGGGGGGGGAGCAGCAACTTCACCTTGGCAGTCTAAGAAAAGCTTCTTTCCTGAAGTAGGACCAATCAAAACTAGATTTCTAGGCTTCTTTAAATTCCTACCTATTTTATTCTTTCTAAATATAACTATAAATATAGATGTGTGTGTGTGTGTATATATAGTTATATTTAGAGAGAACAGAATAGGTAGGAATATATGTATGCATACACACATACATATATATATAAAATGACATATATATTTTAACCTTTTATTTAAATAATATCAATATATATTTTTATATTATGTTATAGTATATATTAATAATAATAATACTAGGTAGTACTTATTACCTAGTAATAAGCATTACTTTGTGCCAGATACAGGACTAAGCACTTCGTGGCTTAGATCGTTTCCTCACATCAGAAAATCTGCATATAAATCTTATTATTATCCACAATCCACAGATGAAAAATTAGGCTTGGAGAGGTTCAATAACTTGTCTGAGGTTACACAAGGAATAAATGACAGAATTTCAGTTCAACTCAGCCTCCAGATCCATACGACACTGCCTTCCTAACTCTTCCATATAGATACCTCAGAAAATAGAGATGAGCAAAAAAAAGAAAACAAAATCACCCATAACAGCATAAACATATCTGCTTTTCTCTACAGACTTTCAAGCTACATACCCCGGTGTTTTGATTTGATCTGTTCCTTAATTATCCCACATGTGTCTGTCCCCAAAGAGCTGATAAGCCCCTTGCAGGCAGGAGTTAGGCCTTCTATTTTGTTTCTCCACACTGTCTCACTCCAGCCCCAGCACAGAGCCCAATGGGTAGTCATACCTGTTGCCGATGGACCACCATGAGGAGAGTCAAGCTCAATGATGATACCAGAATGCAGCAGAATTTTCCAAGACATGATTTCATGAATCTGGCAGCCCAGCAAGAGCTCACTATGTCATCTGAGACAATGAGAGATGCTTGGGTAACCTCCTCAAGCCCTAGGCTGACCCAATCTTTTATCAAGCATTAAGTCAGCCAGTTGTAAATCAGTAGAAAACTTCTTAAAGAGTTGATTCGTCTTTAAGTAAATTATCAGATGCTTGGACTAAGATGTATGTACAAAGATATTCTCCACAATGTTACTTATAATAGCAAAAAACCTGGAAACCTAAATGGCCAATTACATGGAAGTAGTAAATTAAATTATAATGCACCCATATGGGGCTATTATTATGCAGTGATCTAAAAGTAAGTTTTAAAAAATTCCTAATGACAAGGAAAAAGAGCCATAATAAGTGGAAGAATTTGAGGGAAGGATACAGAAAATATAGCCATGTAGTATGATCTCAAATATATATTACTTTTATAATCAAAATATATTACTCTTAATGAGAAAAAAATCAGTTTATAAAAACAAGATGAATAATTGTGACCCTTTCCACAGTGTCTTTTCTCTTGCAATTAGCTTTGCCTTTTCTCAGACATGGTTTAAGTTGCTGCTACATTATCTCAGTTTCATTTGTAAAATAGGGGTGAAAGTAGCTACTAATCTCCCATAGTTGCTGTATTGATGAAATGAGATAATGGATGTGAAAGTGATTTTTCAAACAGAGTACTATTCACTTCTAAGTTATTACTGAGGAGATCCTAAGTGTGCTAAATTTTTGGTGGTTTGCAGAAATCAATCTCTCTTGGAGCCAGTCTCTCTTGGGGCCAATCTCTGTCTCTTCCTGCCCATTTCCACTGCCATAATCACACTCCAGGCATTTACCCTCTCATTGCCTGAATTTCCACACTAGTCTCCTAGCTGGATCTCCTCCAGACTCTGGCCCCCACTATCCACCCTTCACAAAGCACCAAGAATCACCTTTATGACCATATTAATCCTTTGCTCAGACTCCCACAGACTCCCAAGTACTCTTCACATACCACACCAATTTTTAAATCAATTCTTCTACAGCATTCTCCAACTATCACCTTAGTCCCCATATAATCAGCTTAAAAGTCTTCAACATGTCTTTGCTTAACTAGAAAGCACCATATTACATAGTAGACCCTCGATGTGGCATACCCTTCTACTCTAAGTGTGGCCTCACCTCGGAGTTTTCAGACAGGTAGAATCTCTGGCTGCAGCCAGACCTATCGAATCAAAGTCTGCATTTAAGAGTATCCAAGTGATTTGCATGCACAGTAATGTTTGAAATGCACTGGCCTAGGAGGCCCTAAAGCTGTCAAGGTAAAGCGAAGCATTGACAGCTGTAATTAATTGACAGATTTATTAACTCTTTCCAAGCTGTCCTTATTGCTTCTCTCGTGTGTTTGTCCATCTCCTATTTTGGATGGTAAGACTGTTTAAAAAGTTGTAACTTACATAACCTATATGGGAAAAGAATCTGCAAAAGAATGAATATATGTATATGTATAACTGAATCACTTTGCTATACACCTGAAACTAATACAACATTGTAAATCAACTATACTCCAATAAAATTTTTTAAAAAGCAAAGTGGAATTGAACGGTAATGTTTTCTATTCTTCAATTAAATTAATTTTGACAGAGGACAAACTATATTTAATTTTTCTAGAAAAAAATCTTCTCAGCAAAAAAAAAAAGTAACTTACACTTTTCTCTTCCTTTGTCCCAACTCCTATCATCCAGGAGGCTCTCAGTAACTGATCATCAACTCAAAATAGCTTTAAAGGCCATATTTAAAAGTAATCATGATCAAATTTATTTAATATGGCACAGTAGTTAAGAACATGGAATCTGGAGTTGCCAGCCTGAGATCAAAAACCTGGCTCCACTACTTTCCAGCTGAGTGACCTTGGGCACTTAACCTCTATGTGCCTCAATTTACTCATCTGTGAAATGGAGATATTAATACATATTCAAAAGATTGTTGTGAGAATTAAATGAGTGAAGCAATGGGAAGCTCTTAAACACCATCTGCCACAGTTACCACTATATAAGTTTTAGGTATTACAAATGTTGCCTTAGAAGAGCATTATGATAACTATTTCAAAATTTAGGCCATTAACAATCATAACTACAGAATTATTTCCAAGATGGAGTGTGTGCTGGGAATTTAGCACGGATAGTCATTCTGAATTCTCACAACTCTTCAATGAGATTGACAGTCGTCTTATTTTACAGAAGACAGAGTTTACACAGCTAAACTTGAATTCAAGCCTGAAGGACTTCAGAGTCCATGTTCTCTAACGTGTATAAACAGGGGGCTTTAAAGGCAATAGAGAAAAGAAATAGCTTATGGTTTTAAGAAATAATAAAGAATGAGGTAAAAGTTGATGGCTTGACTATTGGGGGTACCCAGATTTTGGAAAAGCAAGATCTAACTTTGTAAGAGCTCACAAGCTCACTGATACGAATAATTAAAATAGTATTGTGGATATTGCACTCAGTGAGCTAAACATGAAGCAAACAGTTTGTGGAGGGTAAGCCAAAGGCAACCATCTGTGGCTCTGGGATTTCTCCCTCAGTATTCCAGGCCAAGAAATGGATAATGGAAACTTGTCTGTATCCCCAGCTACCTGGACTGTCCCTGGACAGGAATTAGGTGCAGATATTTCTATGTGGCAATCAGAGAACATGAAACACACAGGAAGGAGAGGCCCACAATGGCCTGCAACACTCCTGTCCTGGACATTGCTACCTCTGGTTCTTCTTTCCTGTCCTAGAGATTCACCTGGTCACCATCATCACCACCACCACTACTTAAGGCAAACCGCCGCACTGTTCTTAAGAGAAGTCAGAGGGAGATAATGCCTGGGATTAGAGCCAAAACTAGGAAAGCAGTATAATGTTCCCTTTCTGCTGAAAAAACTGGAAGGGGGATGGGGCAAGTGAGGGCCTTTGGGAGTCCTCCAAACTCATAGCAAGCAGTGGCAGCATCTTGTGAAGGGAAAAGGCCCAGGAGCCAGAGGCATAGTGAGCTCCCAGTATGGTGTTTGGCATATGGGCGAGGACCTCTTTGTATGGCTGTTCAGTAATAAATCCCTTGGGCAAGGAAGTATGCAAAAGAGTACTGAGTCAGCCCTGTGTATACCAAGGGCAGGAAAACAGACACAGAATTCTCTGTGCATACAGGTAAGAGAATTTTAGCCACCTAAATTAATAAGATAGTTTTAAAAAGTCAACCAAAAAGTAGGCAGAGGTCATGGGGTCTAGAATCAACAATATGGTATTCCAGGCAAAGGGAAAGAAAGTGAGGAAGAAGAAACAAAGATTGCATTGCAACCTCAAAGGATGCTGCAGCTGAAAGTGAGTCCGTGAGAGCAGTGATAAGATCTTATTGGAAAACTAAATTTTAAAGAGTTAGAAAAACAAGAAAAAATGAGTCCTATCTGAAAAGGACATTATGAAAAGCGCTATTAATGAAATCACATAGCATCCAAGCACTGTATAAGGTCCCCAAGCTAAGGGAATAAATCGGAACCTGGGCTCCACTTGGTAAGCCTGGTGCTCTACACAGGGCTGAATGCCCCCTGAAGAAAGGAGGACCTTTTTGTAATTGGCATAAAAGCACCATACGGGCTAGTGGCAACTCAGGAGTCTGTGTCCTCAGAGGGTTTCATATTAATAAAAACCATGACTATAGAGACAAATATTAAAGTGTTGACCCCAAATAGATCCAGCTATTTCATCTCTAACTCACTTGATCTCTTTTCAAGAACATATAGCTGGATATTATAAGAGTTTTATTTGATTGCCTGCAAAGCTAAAACTCCCAACAGAGTTAAGAATCAAATGGGTAGTTTAAAAAAATTTTTAATCTGAGAATAATCCATCATCATCACCATTATAAATAATTTATTAAGCCCCATATCACACTCACAAAGGGAAAACAAAGGTTAGGATAAGAATTCTTGAGGCTGACAGGGTCCTTAGTTTAAATCTTCACTACAGATAGGGGAAATGAGGCCTAAAGAATGGTAGTTACTTGCTCAAGGTAACAGACCACGTAAGTAACAATTTCAACTGTGGACTGTAGGGTATTTTGCTTGACATGAACTAAAAATCTGGTGAGGGTGGAGTGGGACAGGGTAAAGTTCCCTGAAGTCAGGGACCATACATGTTTTCCATTTCTAATTCTATACTTGAGATGAATAATCATCTCAAATAGTCACTTTGCTAAACCACAAACAAACAACCCCCCTCCCCCCAAAAAAAACAACACAGAACAAAACAAACAGGCAAAGAAGGAAATTACCTAAGTTTCAGAAATGGGACCTTACACATAAGAGATGCCAAACTTTGGTTTACTGAATGCATAGGCAGTTTTGGGGAAAATAAGTTAGAAGACAGATGGGGCCTACCTACGTATATGCAGAATCACTGGGGGCAACTTAAACAGCCAGGATACTAGGATTTCTCTCATCCTCCCCACAGTAAAGTTTCAAATTGAACTTATGCCTGGGCACAATCCTCCTTCCCTTATCCCCACTTACCCCCACCCCACCCATCCCTCCAACTATTAGAGTTAATTTGAAATCACTGGGGTATATTCTCTTTAGTGCAAGGCTCATCAAACTATATCGAGTTAAGCTGCAAATTTTCCCTCATTCTACATCTTTAGGTTCTAATTTAGACTAGGATGGTAATAGGAGGTTAACATGAAAGGACAATCTGGTATAGGCACCTTATCTCCATTTTTCTAATCCAAAACTCTTATTTTGCTCCACACAGGTCATGTAAATAGAGCTGAAGCCCACTGCAGGTTAAAGGGGAGCAGGTAGAATTGGCAGGCAGCTCTATTCATATATTTCCAGTGAGTGCTCTTGGTTAGAGGGACAGAGATGGGAGTGCAATGAGTGGGGGTGGTTGGACACTTCCAAAGAGGCTTTTGTCTGACACCCTGGCTACTTATACTTGTATGCCGAGAGACCAAGAGACCTCCCAGCTACTCCAGATAACAGTCTCAAAAGGGACAAGTATAAGGTAATTAATGCTTTTTATGTTTTTGTGGGGGTTTTTTTGTAGTATAGGTTCTGCCTCTGGGAATATGGGCTCCAAGCTATCAGCTCTAAATAAGAAAAGAAATCTGGAAAGTACTGTAGACTGTTTAATGAAGACACCAGCCTAATTTGTTCTTTCAACCAAAATAAGTATTGGTCTACGCATGTCAGGAATAGAAAAAAAAAATGAGATGTTCCTTTCCCTCACTCCCTCACCTCACCCTGCCCTCAATTCCTTCCTTCATGGTTTGCCCTCATCTGGGATACTGTGTGCAGGTCTGGTCATCACATCTCAGGGACAATACCATCAAGCTGGAGAAGGTCCAGGAAAAGGCTTAAAATGGTAAATTTATAGCCAATAAAACAAAGTCCAACTTCATCAATTAGTATACTTAGAAAACATATACCCTCCAAAGTTTAGAACAGCCTAATACAATGTTTTTTTTTACATTTGGATAAATTCATTGACAGATATTGAAAAAGGAAATTAATGTTTGGAGAATATCACTTACTATAGATGTTGACTAGGAGGAGGGCCCAAAGATGAAGATTTAAGGGTTATATATTCTGCCAGGTCCTGCACTAGTAACATTACCTATGTTATCTCATTTAAGCCTCACAATAACCCTATGAGTAGGTACTATTAGATCTCCATATTAGTGATGAGGAAACCGAGGTTTAAGAGAAGTTACATAACACATCTAACTCGCACACTGCTGGTTAAAACCAGGTTTCGATATGGATAGGAAAGGAAGTGAAATCATCTTTATGTAGAGATGATGTAGAAAATTCTAAGGAATCTACAAAAGGGCTATTAAAACTAACAAGAGATTAGTACGGTTACAACACAAAATCAATATACATAAATCAATCACGTTTCTATTACTAGCAATCAAGAATCAGAAAGTAAAATTTTAAAATACTAACCATTGGGACTTCCCTGGTGGCACAGCGGTTGAGAGTCTGCTTGCTAATGCAGGGGACACGGGTTCGAGCCCTGGTCTGGGAGGATCCCACATGCCGCGGAGCAGCTGGGCCCGTGAGCCACAACTACTGAGCCTGCGCGTCTGGAGCCTGTGCTCCGCAACAAGAGAGGCCACGATAGTGAGAGGCCTGCGCACCGCGATGAGGAGTGGCCCCCGCTTGCCGCAACTGGAGAGAGCCCTCGCGCAGAAACGAGGACCCAACGCAGCCAAAAATAAATAAATAAATACATAAATAAATAAATAATAAAAATAAAGGAATTCCTTTAAAAAATAAAATAAAATAAAATACTAACCATTTACAATAGCATCAAAAATATGAAATACTCAGGGATAATTTTGACAAAAGATATCCAAGAGCTGTAGATTGAAACTACAAAACACGGCTGAAATAAATTAAAGAACATTTAAATAGAGAGATATACCCTGTTCCTACATTGGAAAAGTCAGTATTGTTAAGGTGTTAATTCTCCCCAAATTTATCTACAGATACAGTGTAATCCCAATCAAAATCCCAGCAGGCTTTTAAAATAGAAATTGACAAGTTGATTCTAAACTTTATATGGAAATTCAAACAACTGGGAATAGCCAAAACACTTCTGAAAAAGAACAAATTTGGAGGGTTTACACTATTTGAATACAAGACATTATAAAGATACATTAATCAAAACAATGTGGTTTTGGCATAAAGATAAACATATAGGTCAAAGGTACATACTACAGTGTCCATGTGTATAGAGTCAATTGATTTTTGACAAAGGTACCAAAGCAATTAAATAGAAGAAGGATAATCTTTTCAACAAATGTTGCTGGAACAACTGGATGTTCACATGCAAAACAAACAAAAACAAAAAGCAAACCAAAAAACCCTCAGCTATTATCTCACACAACTTACAAAAATTAACCCCAAATGGATCCTAGACCCAAGTGCAAGAGCTAAAACTATATAACTTCTAAAAGAAAATATAGGAGAGAAATCATAGTTACCTTGGGTAAGGCAAAGACTTCTTAGGACACAAAAAGCTGAAATTATAAAATGTTTAAAAATATTTAAATGGACTTTATCAAAATTAAAACATTTTACTTTTCTTTTTTAATATTTAGATGATTTAATAAACATTTCTTCAAAGAAGATATACAAATGGCCAATAAGCACATGAAAATATGCTGCTCAATATCATTAGTCATTAAGGGAAATGCAAATCAGAACCAGAATGAGATATAACTTCACACCCACTAGGATGGAGAGAGAGAGATCTAGACAGAGATGGAGATAGAGACACAGACATTTAAAAAAAAAATAAACCTTTTACTTTTCGAATGACACTGTTAAGAAATGGATAGGCAAGCCATAGACTGGGAGAAAATATTTGCAAATCACATATACCCAACGAAGGACTTGTACCTAGAATATAAAGAACTCTTACAACTCAATATCAGAAGAGAAAAACTAATAAAAATAGGCAAAATATTTAAATAGACACTTCACCAAAGAAGATATGCATATGGCAAATAAGCACATAAAAAGATGCTTAACATCGCTAATCATTATAAAAACATAAACTAAAACTACAAAGAAATACCAATGCATACCTTCTAGAATGGCTAAATTTTAAAAAATGACCATAATAAGTATTGGTATGGACTGGAACTCTCTTACACTACTGGTGTAAGATATTTACAACCATGTTGGAAAATAATTTGGCAGCTTTTAAAAATGATAAAGGTACACCTACCATATGACACAGTCATTCTACTTGTAGATTTAACCAAGACAAATGAAAGTATATGTTTACACAAAGACTTATACATGCATGATCATAGCAGTTTTATTCATTATAGCCAGAAACAAGCCAAATGTTCAACAACAAGCGAATGGATAAGCAAACTGTGGTATATTCATGCAATGGAATATTACTCAGCAATAAAAAGGAATAAACTGTTGATACATGCAAGAACATGGAAAAATGTAAAAATATTTATACTGAGTGAAAGAAGGAGGACAAAAAATATATACTAAATGATTCTATTGATATAAAATTCTAGAAAATGCAAACTAATCTATAGTGATAGAAAGTAGTTATCTGGGAGTCATGGAGGTGGATTATGAAGGGGTACAAAGAAACATTTGGGGATGAATCATATGTTTATTACCTTTATTATGGTGATAGTTTCATGGGCATTGTCAAAATTCATCAAATTGTATAGGCATTTATACATGTATAATTTCTTATACATCAATTATAGTTCGATAAATGTGTAAAATATAAAATCAAGTCAAATTTGCCTCAACGCAATAGTTAACATACTTGTAAAATAGGGACTGATTTCCCAAACAAATAAAAATAAGTATGCTTATTTTGTAGCCAAACTTTACACAGTATATATAGTTCATTCTGGAAAAGGAGACTAAATAATGACTCCCAGACCCTTCTAATCCAGAAGAATTGTTAGTCAAAAAAAATAAGGGGTCATGAAGGCTGCACACTAATATATACTGCAATAACTAGTATCTCCCTCCTATAGAACAGATTTCAGGTGTTAGCTGAAAGAAAAGAAAAAAAGAGGGGTTATTAACTTTGGCTTTACTGGATGATGAAATTAAGACTGGGCTACTTGCTAATAAGTTCTTCAATAGTTAAAAACTAGTATTGGTTGTTTTTTAAAAATATTCATTTAGGAAGACATAACCATAATTCAAGAAAGTAGAAGAAGAAAAAAAGAAGATGTGTGGTTCCTATATGGTTCAGTAATAATCACAACCAGTCTATGACTCCCTTAAACAGTCTGTTGAAAAATATGAAGGGAGAAGAAAAGGGGGCCCTATGAAAGGTGTACAGGGATAGGGTGGGGATTGACAAAGATATTATGGGGCCAGAGAGAGATATCAAGAGCACGTTTTTAACTTTGCAAAACCAACGTAGAGACCCTTAGGTTAGGTGGCTTATACTCATGTAAAATACCAGCCAATCCATCAACAGATTTTTTTGAAGTGCCCACTAGTGATTTATAGTTAATGCTTAGTGAACTGGAACACTGCAACTGGAACTACTTAAATTTTTCTGACTTCTGAAATGTAATTAAATTGGTACACACAGGGAATTAGCAAAAGTATCCTGATCCTTTAGAGACCAATGTGTTACCCATTTAATTAGTCTGTCCGTCTGGGTAGTAAATCATGTTCTTGTCTAACATGCTAGATAAGCATATCTCACTCAAGCAGAGAACTCAGAAACTTCAGATGGAAATCATTTACAAAATACAAATGGGAAATCACAATAACTACCAAAGGAAGGGAGGAAACAGAGAAGAGGGAAGAAAGAAGAGAGGAGGGGAGGGGAAGGAGGAAGTTCTGTAGAAAGTAGCATTTTAAAGGGGCTTTATTAGCACAGAAAACATGGAAACTTTCTATTCCAAAAAGAATCACCCCCTCAACCACTCTACCACCACCACCACCACGACCACCATTCTCTCCCTCTTCCTCTCTATCTCTATTTTTTACACACACACTCTCTCTCACACACACACTAAATTTTACAAGTTCAAGTGGTGAAGTATCTATCCATACATCTATGTGAAAAATCAAAATTCATATCAGTTTCTAGATAGCATAGCAATAAATGTTAAGGGTAAGGGAGAGGGAAGATGAGAAGTAGTATATATTAAGCTAAAAGCTTATCCTCTAAGATCAGGAACATGACAAGGTTCCTCACTCTCAAGACTTCTACCCAACATAGAACTGGAAATCCTAGCCAGAGCAACTGGGAAAGAAAAATAAACACAAGGCATCCAAGTTGGACGGGAAAAAGTAAGACTGTCTCTGTTTGCGGATGACCTGATGTTATATATAGAAAATCCTAAAGACTGTACCAAAACACTGTGAGAACTGAAAAACAAATTCAGTAAAGCTGCAAGAAACAAAATCAACATACAAAAATCAGTTGTGTTTCTATACATTAACAATGAACTATCTAAAAAAGGAATTAAGGCCAACAAACACATGAAAGAATGCTCAATATCATTAATCATTAGAGAAATGCAAATCAAAACTACATTGAGTTATCATCTCACACTGGTCAGAATGGCCATCATCAAAAAATCTACAAACAATAAATGCTGGAGAGGGTGTGGAGAAAAGGGAACCCTCTTGCACTGTTGGTGGGAATGTAAATTGATACAGCCACTATGGAGAACAGTATGGAGGTTCCTTAAAAAACTAAAAATAGAACTACTACATGACCCAGCAATCCCACTACTGGGCATATACCCTGGGAAAACCATAATTCAAAAAGAGTCATGTACCACAATGTTCATTGCAGCTCTATTTACAATAGCCAGGACATGGAAGCAAGCTAAGTGTCCATCAACAGATGAATGGATAAAGAAGATGTGGCACATATATACAATGGAATATTACTCAGCCATAAAAAGAAACGAAATTGAGTTATTTGTGGTGAGGTGGATGGACCTAGAGTCTGTCATACAGAGTGAAGTAAGTCAGAAAGAGAAAAACAAATACCGTATGCTAACACACATATATGGAATATAAAAAAAAAAAAAGTTCTGAAGAACCTAGGGGCAAGACAGGAATAAAGACACAGACCTACTAGAGAATGGACTTGAGGATACAGGGAGGGGGAAGGGTAAGCTGGGACAAAGTGAGAGAGTGGCATGGACATATATACACTACCAAATGTAAAATAGATAGCTAGTGGGAAGCAGCCGCATAGCACAGGGAGATCAGCTCAGTGCTTTGTGACCACCTAGAGGGGTGGGATAGGGAGGGTGGGAGGGAGGGAGACGCAAGAGGGAAGAGATATGGGGACATATGTATATGTATAACTGATTCACTTTGTTATAAAGCAGAAACTAACACACCATTGTAAAGCAATTATACTCCAATAAAGATGTTAAAAAAAAAGAAATTAAGAAAGCAATCCCATTTACAACATCATCAAAAAGAATAAATTTAACCAAGGAAGTGAAAGACCTATGCACTGAAAACCATAAAATAAATTGAAGACACAAATGGAGAAAAGAGAACCCTCCTATACTGTTGGTGGAAATATAAATTGTAAAGCCACTATGGAAAACAGTATGGAGGGTCCTTTAAAAACTAAAAATAGAGTTACCATATGATCCAGCAATCCCACTCCTGGGTATATATCCAGAAAAGACAAAAACTCTAATTCAAAAAGATACATGCACCCCAATGTTCATAGCAGCACCATTTATAATAGTCACGACATGGAAGCAACCCAAGTTCCCATCAACAGATGAATGGATAAAGAAGATGTGAGATATATATATACACACATATATATGTATATAAAATGGAATATTACTCGGCCATAAAAAAGAATGAAATCTTGCTATTTGCAGCAACACGGATGAACCTAGAGAGTATCATACTAAGTGAAATAAGTCAGAGAAAGACAAATATCATATGATATCACTTATATGTGGAATCTAAAAAATAATACAAATGAACTTATTTACAAAACAGAAACAGACTCACAGACATAGAAAACAAACTTATGGTTACAAAAGGGAAAAGGGGAGGAGGGATAAATTAGGAGTATGTGATTAACAGATACACATTACTATATATAAAATAGGTAAACAACAAGGATTTATTGTATAGCACAGGGAACTATATTCAATATCTTGTAATAATGTATAATGGAAAATAATCTGAAAAAAGATATATATATATATATATATATAAACAATCACTTTGCTATACACGTGAAACTAACGCAATAGTGTAAATCAACTATGCTTCAATTTTTTTTAAGAAAAAAAGGAATAACTAAGCTGAATATCCAAGAACAAAATAAAAAACAAAATTGAAGACACAAACAGAAAGATATACCATGTTCTTGGATTGTAAGAATTAATATTGATAAAACATTTATACTACCCAAAGCAATCTACAAATTGAATGCAACTCCTATCAAAATTCCAGTGGCATCTTTCACAGAAATAGAAAAAGAAATCCTAAAATTCATATGGAACTACAAAAGACACTAAATAACAAAGCAATCTTGAGAAAGAAAAACAAAAGTGGAGGTATTGCATTTCCTGATTTCAAACTATATTACAGAGCTATAGTAGTCCAAACAGTATGATGCTGGCATAAAAACACAGACCAATAGAATAAAAATAGAGAGCCCAGAAAAATCCAAGCACATGCAGTCAACTAATCTTTGACAAGGGTGCCAAGAACACACAACAGGGAAAGGATAGCCTCTTCGATAAATGCTATTGGGAAAATTGAATATCCACATGCAAAAGAATGAAACTGAACACTTATCTTATACCACTCACAAAAATAAACTCAAAATGCATTAAAGACTTACAGTCCTGAAACCATAAAACTCCTAGAAGAAAACAGGGATAAAGCTTCATGACATTGGTTTTGGCAGTGATTTCATGGAAATGACACGAAAAGCACAGGCAACAAAAGCAAAACTAAACAAGTGGGACTACATCAAACTAAAAAGCTTCTGCACAGCAAAGGGAATAATCAACAGGGTAAAAAAGCAAACTACAGAGTAGGAGAAAAATATTTGCAAACCATATATTTAATAATGGGTTAATATCTAAAATACATAAGGAACTCAACTTAATAGCAAAAAAAACAACAAAAAACAAAAAACAAATAACCCAATTTAAAATGGGCAAAGGACCTGAATATACAAAGGACCAGTAGTTACATGAAAAGGTGTGACAAGAGATAACAAGTGTTGGCAATGATGTGGAGAAATGGGAACCCTTGTACACTGTTGGTGGAAATATAAATTGGTATAGCCATTACAGAAAACATTATGGAGGTTCCTCAAAAACAGTAAAAACAGAACTACCATATGATCCAACAATCCCGCTTCTGGGAATATATCTGAAGGAAACGAAATCAGTATTTCATAGAGATATCTGCATTCCCATGTTCATTGCAGCATTATCCACAATAGCTAAGATATGGAAATAACCTAAGTGTCCATTGACAGATAATTGGATAAAGAAAGTGTCATGACAACATGGATGAACCTGCAGGGCATTATGCTAATTGAAACAAGCCAGACAAAGAAAGATAAATACTGCCTGGTATCATTTATATGTGGAATCTAAAAATAAAAGTCAAACTCGTAGAAACAGAGAGTAGAATGGTCATTGACAGAGGCTAGGGGGTGGGGGAAATGGAATGTTGGTCAAGGGGTTCAAACCTCCAGTTATAAGATGAATGAGTTCTGAGGATCTAATGTACAGCATTGTGACTATAGTTAATAATACTGTATTGCATACTTAAAATTCGCTGAGAGAGTAGATCTTAAGGGTTCTCACCAAAAAAGTATGCATGTATCAAATCATCACATTGTACACTTTAAATATGTACAATTTTACTTGTCAATCATATCTCAATAAAGCTGGGGGGAAAATTAAGGTTTTTTTCTTAGCATCTACCTCCAACCATCCAACAACCACCACCTACTCCCCCCACACTTCACACACACACACTCACAATCTCTAGATCAAGTGGCAAAGTATCTATCCTTCTATCCATCTATCCATTGATATAAAAAAGCAAACTTTATATCACTTTGTAGATAGCATAGCAAAAAATGTTAAGGGCTAGGAAGAGGGAAAATGAGAAGTAATAAATGTTAAGGCAGTCATACTGGGAATAGAGGTGCTAAGAAAATCCCTCCTTATTTTTAGGTTGCTCTTCATTCAGCTCTCAGTTTAAATAAATAAATATTTAATATAATATATAATTAATATTATAGTATATAATTAATAAATATAATATATAAAATTCATATTACATTTTATAAATGTAATATAAAAGTAATAAATGTATAAATTACATTACTACGCAATATATACTATAAAATATTACTACAGATGGCAATTCTTGAACTGTTTGGTTTTTGTCCCTGTCACTGATGGTACTTGGGAACAAATGTACAAACCACAGGGCAATGAGAGAAATGAAATTTTGTGCTGAAGAAAGAAACCAGATTCAGAAAGCAAAGATTCATATAAACTTAAAATATGAAAAAAAAATCTCCATGAGGAATATAAAACAGGTTCACACTGCTCATTAGAAAGAACATGATGAGCTCTAGCAGAGACGTGAAGAAAACTGTAAGAATTTTATGGGAGAAAAATGGAAGAAGAATGGAGGGATGGAAGATAGAATAGAATGGTACCAGAAGGAAGTATAATTTGTGTTGAGCCTCAAAGAATAGGCAAGGTTTAGTCAGGTAGATAGGACTAAGAAGGTGTTGAAAGAAGATGATGAACAAAGCACTGGGTATGTTTAGGAAATTGTGAGTTGTCACATTTGGGGCTTACTGTGTATGGCAGGGGTTATGGACATGGGTTCTCAAAACAGCCTTTCTGGATTAACATCCTAGCTCTACCAGTTACTAGCTGTGAGACTTTGTGTAAATCATTTAGAAATCCATATGCTTCATTTTCCTCCTCTGCACAGTGGGGAAGAACAATAGGAATTTATATGGTTGCTGTATGGATTAAATAAGATAATACATGTAAAATGACTTAGAACAGTGTCTGGCATCCAGTAAGTGTGCAATGAATGTCAGCCTTTTTTTTTTTTTTTTTGGAGGAAGTGCAAAAGAAGTATCCAGGATTTAAGGCTAGCAGAGAAGGTAGAAGCCATATTCTGGAGAACTTGGGTTACCAAACTTGAGGGGTTGGTACTTAAATCAAAATGAAGAAAGTTTTGAATAATAGAGTGCCATAAAGGCAGAGTAATTGTTGTCAATTTGTGGTAGGAGATTTTTACAACTCTAGCTGCCTGACAGTGCAAAGGGCTGGCTCGTGAGAGAGTTTTTACCATCAACGGAAGGGTTCAAGCACAGCCTGGTCAACCAAAATCAAGGGTGTCATAAACGGTAGTCAGGCAGTGGGTCAGTGTTGGCCAACTTGAAAGGCCTCTAAGATTCTTTTCAACTCTAAGTTGATTTCAGATAAAGACGCTAGGAACAATATGGAGGAGAGCTTTATGCAAGACTAAGCATGGAGCCAGAGCAACTGTTCAAGTGAGAGAGGGCAGTACAAGAGAGTCAATGGCGGGTTTGCTGGTCTAGAATATCAGAGCTGGAAAGAACCGCAAAGATCAACCAGCCAGTTCAGCTTCTTCACTGTACAGACAGGGAAATTAAAATTCTCAGATAGAGGAAGTGGGTAAATTTTAAAGGGGTGAGCCTAGAGGCGGGGAAGCCAGCCAGGAATCCAGAAATAAATAAGGGCTTGGAAGAGGGTGGGAGTAGCAGGATTTGAAAGGAAGGGAGTAGATATGAGGGCTATTTTGAAGGAAGAAGGACTGACAGCATGTGGTGATTGATTGGATATAGAGGATGAATAACCAGTGACTCCAAGATTTCAATGCTGGCTGAGTGGGAGGCAGGAGGCCAAGGACAGAGCCTGTTTGGCAAGGGGAAGATAACAAGTTCCGTTTTTGATATATTGGGGTTTGAGATAAAAAAAGAGAAAAGTTATTCAAGTAGACACTGTCCATCAGACAGTTGAAGAGTTTTTTGTTTATCACTTCCCCTGTCCCAGTGTGAGAGGCATTATGGGCATTGGGAAGAAAAGGCACTCTAAAATCTGAATTTTGAATGCCAGCTCTGCCACTTACAGGTCCAATGGATTTTGGAAACTCTCTCAGCCTCAATTTCTGCCTCTTAGAATAGGGACACTACTAAGTACATATCAAACACCATATTGTTTAATCCTAAGAGTCTAATTCACATATTTAAAAACTTCCCAGGAAAGCTTGGGAATGACTGGTCTGTGTGACCTGCCTCTTCTCCAATGCTACGGCACACAGAACGTGGGCAGAGGAATAGTTAATATTGGTATTAGAAAGAGAACGTGAGGCACAAAAAGAGGATTTGACACAAAATTCCAAAGTATACTGGGACAAGCATAGGATTTGGGGTCAGGCCGAGCTGGGTTCAAAGCAGAGCTCTACCACTTACTGGCTTTGTTACTTTGAGAATGTTGTTTGGCCTCTCTGAGCCTCTTTTTTTTTTCATCTGTAAAATAGGAATCCTATCACTTAATTCACAGTAGTGATAAGATTAGAGATTATGCACATAAAATTCCCAGAATGTAATTGGCAGTTAATCAATGGTAGCTTTGATCATCCCCAACCCAGAGTTGACTCCCAAGCACATGAAAATAGTGACGCCAATTTCCTACTGTGTGCTTCCATTCTCTCGCTCCTTCGAACCAGCCCTCAAAAAATAAAAGCACATCAGCTATCCCTTTGATTTTTCACACACCTATGAGGTCACCCAAAGCATTCCCTCCTGCCCTTTGAACTTTTAATTCATTCTCAAATGATTTACCGCCTGCCTAGCCTCCAAATGACCATGCTAGCAGTCGTGTCCTTCCTCTCTGAGGCTCTGTCCTTTTGATAACAACAGTGCCCCTGATGGGGTTGCCATTCACACACTCTACGAGCACGCTCCCAAGACAAAATTGTCAACTTTAGAAGGACCTTAATGGGAACAGCAGTGAGGAGCAAGCTAACATTCTGTTTCTCCACCAACGCCTGCAAAGACCGAATTATCTTCTCTAAGACTTTCTCAGATTGCTGTACTCCTTGCAAACTTACTATGCGATCCTGATGAGGATAAACATTTCCCTGGGGTCTCTTTCGAGGCCTGTTCCTAAAGTTTGCTCCAGCGATCAAACTCTCTAGCACTAGTCTGGGCAGGAACAAATTAAGAGAAGACCCCACAGTGTATCTTAAACTGTCACAGTACTGCCAGTGTGAGTTTTGATGTGTTTCCTTTAGTGCCCTGACATAACCTAACTGACTTCCACAGAGACAGCCGCCAATTAGATGAGACCCCCATTAGGAAGGAGGACGGACAAGGTTCCTTTTGGCCCTTTTCAGCATTCTCAGCTTTGAGTAAAACAGTGAGAAAAGGAATGTCATGGTCAAATAATAAGGACACTTAAGGCACTGGGTATAAATACCAGACAGTGACTCACATCCAAGGCTAGTCAGACAGAACACGTTAGGGCTTGCTTAAGCAAAAGTGAAAACATACACACACATACACACACACACACACACACACACACACACACAGAGTAGGTTCACACTGCTTCAGCTGAAGCAATGAAACACTTGAGTCAGGCAGAAGCCTCACACTCTACCCTCCCTGAACACATAGCAACAAGAGGGGTGGCTGCTGTTTTAAGAGTCTCGCAGCAACGCTTCCCAACAGCAAGGGAATGCTGTAATCATCAGCCGGCAGGCCTCTCCCACATGCAAGCCTCAGGAACACAGCTCACGCACAGGAGTTGCAGCGGCAATAAACCCAACCACTGCAAACCCAACTCGAGGCAGCTCTTGGACAAGCAGGTAGATGACCCTAGCCTCCACTGCCGCCCTCTCCCCTCTCATCCAGGGTTGCACCTGGGATCCCTTTCCATGTCCACCTGTACCACTACTTCCTTCTATTCGTTCCCTCTGTCCCAAGCTCGTATGTGTCTGTCATTCAAGGCTCACCCCACTTACTAGGTTTCTCAAAAGACTGGAAAACTCGGCTAGTATATCCAGCTCTTCAAGTCATATTCGCTTTCTCATTTGTAATGGGGAGAAGAAAGGGGGACATGACCAGTTACTGAGTACAAAAGTTTTGCTTACTCTTCCAGCAAACCATTGCGGAGAATCTGCTCCGCTCTGTGCTGAGGATAGTAAAGGTACAGAAGACACAGCCATTGTCCTCTAGAAGATTTTGGTCCAGCAAACCAGACACAGGGCAGTGAAAGTACCCCAACATTTCTACTGGAAAATCAGAAGACCAGCATTCCAAAAAGGGAGAGATTGCATCCACCAGGAGCAGACTGAGATGATGCGCTTGGGGCATAGAGTAGGGCTTGAAGGTTAGGCCCAAGTGGGAGGGGAGAGGGGAGCAGGCCTTCTGAGTCGGCAATATGAAGCCGAGCCACTCAAGGAACGTCGCGATGGGAAATTTGGAGGCCAGAACTTCCCAGGTGTGTTGGTGGGGGAAGTAGAGAGGAAAACACTCTGCCTGAGAATCTGGGTCCTGGAAGGAATGCTAGAAAGTAAGACTCGAGCCCAATGGACAATGGTCCCTACACCAGGCTAAAGTAGTTTGGGCTCTATTTTGGAGGTAGCAGGGAAATATTAAATAATTTTAAGTGGGAGGGGGGATGATCAAAGGGAGGGAAACCATTGAAGAGGCCACTACAATAGTGTAGTTGTTCCAGAAGGAGGCTTCTTCCTGCCTGTCCCAGCTCTTGCAAGATCCTCCTTCAAAGCTGCCTTCTCTGTCTGAGCTCACAATTTCAGAGCTCATTACTATGCATCTCTTTTAAGTTGGGTGAGATATCAATGACATTTCTTATTCTGAATGAGACTCCTAATGTTGTACTGAAGTTGGGTCAGGGACTTAAAAAAAAAGTAGAAGCTTCATCCCAAACTCCCAGTTTAGAAGAAAGGAACTATGATACATCATTTCCATTTCTGTAATAGCATCGGTTGGCTTGGCCCCTGGTCTCTTCTAAGATCCCAACAGAGGAGCTGGAGGGGAAAGAGGGAGAAGGGAGAGAGAGGGAGAGAGAGGGAGGGGGGGTGAGGCGGGAGAGGGAGGGGAGGGGGAGAGAGAGAGAGGTGCCAACATAAGTCAAAACCTGATTGTCAAGTGCTTTTCTGGGGCCTGTTCCAGATCACTGTCACTTACAGGCTTAGACTAGAGCTCAGCCCTAAATTAGGGCTCTAACCTAGAAGCCGGGATGGGAGGTGGAAGGGCCCCACCTGGGTCTTAGCAGTGGGAATTAACTCTCCCTGATCCTTAATTCTTTTGGCTTTTATTAGTGGCTGGAAGGGGAGAAGGATGAAACCTGAACCCTAATGCAGCTGAGAAGGGCTAAGAGCCAAAACCTTCCTTAAGCAGATACAATATGTGCAGGGCCTGGGCAGGTTTCAGAACACTGCACATTTCTCCAGCCAAAGGCATGGGAAAACATGAAAAATTACATATTTAACCCTTTACATCCAGAGAGGGAGAGTATCATCCTCCCACCAGCGCTCACACAGCAGAGACCAACTGGCAAGCTGGCTCTTGCAAAAGCCCCAGCACTTGGTGCTTTGTGACCACCTAGAGGGGTGGGATAGGGGGGGCGGGAGGGAGACACAAGAGGGAGGAGATATGGGGATATGTGTATATGTATAGCTGATTCACTTTGTTATAAAGCAGAAACTAACACACCATTGTAAAGCAATTATACTCCAATAAAGATGTTAAAAAAAAAAAAAGCCGGAGCACTTGGGTAGCCTTTTTCACAAAAATACCCCCAGCAGCTAGATACTCAAATCAGTTTCAAATATAAATTTACAAGCTATTTCACCTGGTCAGAGTTAGGTAAAGGGAACCCATGTGCCCATTAGATTTTTAGCATGAAATGAGTTTTGTCTACGAGGAGGGAGGGAGTGAAGAGACCAAGTTCCATGGCACAAGCATCTTTACAACATTCTGAATTTCAGTTTTTCACCATGCAGAAAAGCATGTGATGCTGTACAAAAAAAGTAACGGATCTAGAAAGCAAATCTAAGAAGGATGGAGGTAGGAAAGTTAACCTTTCCTGAGAATTTTCCGTAAGTATACAGGACATCCCGTCTAGGGTTTGGGTCAGATAATCACTCCAAATGTGCAGAAGTCTCTTAATAATAAAGTGATGTTTTCCAGCCAGATTTGCAGCCAATGAATTTGTGAAGTAAATCCCTATTTCCTTTTTTTAATTAATTTTTACTGGAGTATAGTTGCTTTACAATGTTGTGTTAGCTTCTTTTTTATTTTAATATAAAACTCAGGATGAAAGTACGGTGAGGACACCACTGAAAACAATTAAATCATATTTGCAAGTTTAACAATGCTTTTTCAAAGGTCACATTTTAAGAACCAATGCTACTGCAGAAATATGAACAATGATATTCACAGGTTAATAATACTCCCCCATGCAGAGAGCATAAAACTACTAACAAAAATGCAATCCAGACTTGAAACTCCAGTGGAGTTTGCCTTACGAAGCCTCCACATTTTACTTTTCATATAGCGAAAACAATCCTTAAATATCTTGGCAAGACAACTGATGTTTTTTAACAGCCTCGAATCTTTTAACATTTCCAGCTTCATGTCTGAACTTTGGCGTTTTGACAGCTTCTTCTATTTTTTGTTTGTTTGATTTTTGGACTTCCCCATCACTTGAAAGTACTAAGTTAGGCAGAAAGAACTTCAGCCAGTAATACCTCAGGTGACTAGGCAGCCTGCAGACTGGAGGAGATAGCAAGACCAAACTATGACCAGAAAAGCCCATTAAATAACAATGCAGGCCTGTTCCAATGTCTGTTGGGGCATGAGATTGTCTGGCAATTAAGTCATTTCCACAACAATCAGCAGATTAGTAAATCATCTGTGTTAACCATTATGTTCCTAAAATAATGATTTGTTGTTTTAGCTGACCAGTGGCCTTAAATAAAATTCTTTTTCTTTCTCTGAACTGCCTATGGAACTCCTTTCCCTGATGGTCCTATGGTCTCAGAAGATCCAAAACTGAACTAAACCTGGTTAGCCCTCCCAATCTCCGTCACCACCTAGAGCCTTCTAGATTAGAAATACTGGATTCATCTCTAACTCCTGCCTCTCCCTCATTTCTTCAGATCCAAATGGTGTATATTACCACTACCTCTGGCAACTTGCTAATGTGTTAACAACAGTCAGCACGTTGCCAAGATGACTGATTCCTTTATAATGCCATCTCCAATTGTTCAGTACAGGTCTTTCCTCGTGGAAGCAGTTATATGGCTGGTACTGTGTTAGATGCTTTATTTTTAATACTTTAACTCTAATCCTCCAAAAAACAACAAAATGGCTACATACTTCCAACCTGAATCCATCCTACAGCCCAGTGTTCTGGGTTCTTCAGAATAACTGGCTCAAACCCATTCACCCTATGTCTCATTACTCAAGCAGATCTTCACTGATCCACTTATCCAGCCACACAAGCAGTATCACATTGGGCAAGTTACCTAACCTCTCTATTCCTCAATTTCCTCATCTGTAAAATGGGGTTGATAAAGGAGCTAATATGTGTTAAAATAGAAAACCAGTGCCTGGTCCAAGGTACGCACTATGAAAGTATTTTTAGAAAGCAAATAAAAGTGACGTTTATGGGGCTTTGTGCTGGTTTCACAGGCCATAGGAAGTATAGCTCAGCTCCTAGAACGGCACTCAATAAATTTAATGCATGAATTAATAAGTGAATAAATGAAGAAACCACACATACCTGGCCCTTGGGGAGCTCATACTCTTACTCAGTTCACTGTGGGGGTGAACCAACTGGCCTGTCGCCTGAGCCCTTAGGACATGCAGCACTTGTACTAACTGGAATGAATGCCTTTCTTCCTCCCCAACCTACCTAAATCCTGTAGAGCCCTCAAGGCCTAGCTTCAATTCTTCCTTTCTCCACAAAGCTCCCTAACCACATCAGCCTGCAATGAAATCTCCTCTCACTGAATAAATGTTGCTCTTCCTCACAGACATAGAGAACAGACTTGTGGTTGCCAAGGGGGGGTGGGGGAGGGATAAATTAGGAGTTTGGGATTAGCAGATATGCACTACAATATATAAAATAGATAAACAACAAGGTCCTACTGTAGAGCACAGGGAACTACATTCAATATCCTGTGATAGACCATAATGGAAAAGAATATGAAAAGAATGTATGTATATGTATAACTGAATCACTTTGCTGTACAGCAGAAATTTACACATTGTAAATCAACTATACTTCAATAAATTTTTTAAAATGTTGCTCTTAGGTCCTAGCCCATGGTTTCAGCACTTAAATTAAGGTTTTTGTTCCCCAGGCTTGCAGTAGTGCCTCTCTTCAACAAAATTGTCATTTCCAGGGAACAGGTCTTCCATGGTGGCTATCTCTTGTACTCTCTAGTTTAGGGTAAGGCACTTTACAAAGTGTTCAACAAATACGTGTTGACTGGTGGACTGATTGATTGATTGGAGGCTTAATTGAGAGCTCTTAGGTAGGAGCCAAACAAGGCTTAGCATAGCCTTTCAAATTGCTGTCTCTTCAAACATTAGCCAGAAATCATGTCTGGTCCTCCAAATTCTGCCAGGAGCAAACGTCACATTAAAGATGTCCTGCCATTTCATACAACTTCCAAAGATTTGGTAACTTCATACACTTAATTTTTTAAGTTCAGAATTCCCTTAAGAGCATTTCTGCTTAATAAGGGACACCTGTAGAATGCTTTTCCTTTCTTTCTTAAATCACATACACATCTAGTATTTATATGAGATAAAGGATAAAATCAATCTCCCTCCCTACTGGGGAAAAAATGTGAGTTTTATTATTTTCATTTTGCAAATGAGGAAATGGAGACACAGAGAGGAAAATGACATGCCCAGTCATACACAAATATTGAGCAGCAAAGCGAAGACTGAACTTCAGGTCTTCTGAATCCAAGCTTATACTTCTCACCCTGACTTGAGATTTAAAACAAAACAAAACCTTTCCTTTGACCCTGACCCCTGACAGGCATGTACTGGTAACAGTACCAATTTTTGCAGTACGTTACATTTCTCTAATTTCTCTCATTCCCCACCCCCTGTCATATTCTTATCCAGTTCTTTTTCTCTCTCTCTCTTTCTTTCACCTATGTAAACATGATAGTGTTGAAACAGCCTGGGATGTGGAGTCAGACAGAAGTCAATTTGAATGCCAGCTCATCCATGTGGAGTCTGTTACTTAACTTCTCCTGAGCCTCAGTCCCCTCATCTGCACAATGGGGAGACCAATATCTACCTCAAAGAGTTACTGTAAAAATTAAATAAGAATATATGTAAAACACCTAGAAGTAGCAGTATTTACCACATAGCAGGTCCACTACCTCTCCTATCTCCCCATATCTACGCCTGGATCACCCATTTAGTTCAAGAGGTTGCTGAGATCCAACCAAACAGCATTACCTCCATCCAATGAGGCATAACCACACAAGTGGAGTATCCAGGTCCCTGCCTGGTCCACTTTTCCTCCTGTTGCCTTGCTACTCCCTGATTAAAAATTTAAATTAACACAGAGCTCCAAACTCTCAGTCAAGTCCTTCAAAGAACATGAGAGTCAAGAACTGATACTTACTCTCCCCTGAGTCTCCAAGATATCATCCCTCACCCTCTAAGTCAGAGATAAGATGCCATCAAAAACTGCCTACCTGCAGAAGTTTTCAGAGGAGGTTTTACTTACATCAAACACAAACAAAAAGAAATGGAAAGCAGCAAGGCAGTCCAACAAAGACAAGGCTTTAGCTTGTCATGTTCTCATAAGCAAAGATGGGGCAGCAGCCATGAGACTCTAACCCCTTTCCAGAATAACTAGTTGAACGAGCTTTCCTCCCAGGTCTACCTCATCTCACCCCCAACCCCTTCCCCCAAAAGAAAAATCAATTTCCGATGGACCGTGAAAGGCAGTATAGGAGAACCATTCAAAACTTCCCTGCCAGAGGCTCAGGAAGAGAGAAGACCATACAGCTGGGAATCTGCTGAGTGGCATTAGGGTGGGGGCCAGAAGACACCACAAAGGGTCTGTCCATCACTGGGCTTAACCCTTGATCCTGTCAAATTAGTCCCACCTCCCGCATTCCTCACAGATGTAACATTAAAAGACTTGAGTGAAAGTTAACAGACCATGTGGCATGCGGTCCCTGAGAACATACCAGGAAACAGCCACTTCTGGAAACATAGGAAGTAGGAGCGTGGAGAAAAGCTAAGCCCTGGAAGAACTGCCTGCTGTCAGTCAGCCTTTACACTTCCACAGCCTAGATCATGAGCGAAGATCCTGGAGCTGTTAGCATCCCGTCAATAAAGCAGAAGCTTGCCCCTCGGAGAGGCTGAGAAGAAACAGGAGGGTACGGAGAGGTGAAATAACATGCCAAGATTACTCAGCGAGTTGATAAGAGAATATCAGGAATGCGACAAAGGTCCAGTCCTCCACTGAAACAGGACAGAGAGAGACACAGTATGAGAAAAGTTCCCCCTGATCCAGCTACCGATTTGCTGAGAGTTTTCAAACTTTATTAACCTTAACTCTATGAACTTCTCTCTCCCCACCTCCCCACACCAGAAGTATGGCTGAGCCAAGAGGGACAGAGCTGGTACAGCAGACTAGAAGGGCCCACTGTACCAAAAAAGAAAAACAAACAACAAAAAAAGCTGGGTTTTGGACAGCAGGCAGGGAAGACAATGAATGAACCAAGAAGTAGTGACACTTAAATGAGACAGTCCCAAATGTAGGCCTCAAGCAACTTGGTGCTGGTGGGTGGGGGCTGGGAACCAAAGACTGGACATGAAAGAAGGGTAGCCTAGATGCATGGAAAATGTGTCTCTGTTGCTA
The DNA here is from genome assembly GCF_028023285.1 of Balaenoptera ricei. Lineage (NCBI taxonomy): Eukaryota > Metazoa > Chordata > Mammalia > Artiodactyla > Balaenopteridae > Balaenoptera > Balaenoptera ricei. The sequence goes on from NC_082660.1 coordinate 45,839,078, forward strand.
CCAGGCAATGCTCATCCCATGGCATGGCGTAGTCACAGACTCGCACTGAAAGAGGAGGGAGTGGAGGTGAAGTCAATGGGGAGGAGTTAGTCTCTTTGAGAAACGAAGTCATCTGGACCTCTGCAATTTCAGTGCCCAGCCAGGATGGCTATGTGCCCAAGTAAACATGCCAGTGTGATGTGAGGAAGAACAAATCATCCCTTGCAAAACTAATGCCTAAGACAATCTTTCCACTTGGCCTGTTTACACTGGATGGGGCGAAGGGGTGTAAGGAGACAAACCTCCATCCCATCCCAGTCCTTGGAACACAGTCTTTAGCAGGGAAAAATAATATCTCAACTTGTTCATTAATGACTTAATTGAAGTCTGTCTGAAGCGGGTATTTCAGGGGAGCACCAGGAAACAAAATATTGCCTTCACAGAAACTGAGTGAAAGTGATCTAGGTACCAACATAAGTAATACAAAAGGGTCACTTGCTGATTACAAGATAAATCAGGTAAACCTGGAGTTCAGTTTCAGAGAGAAATTTAATGATGCATACACTGTATGTACACACAAATCTGGCCCCAGGATCAAGGATATGAGCACCTGGGCAGTGATAGTAGTAGAAACCCCAAACCCACCTACATCTATGTAACAGAGATATCTAGAGCACTTGTTGTCCCTGACTTATGGATTGTTTTCCAAGATTACCTTTCGTAAATAAGCAGCTTGGAGCTTTGAATGCAGTTCCCTATAGACAGAATATTGTAAACGGTGGTTAGGTTCTGTAATTTCATCAGTGATACACTATGGATGAAAGAGGCCTCTCCAGAACTGTTCTGAACGTGGCCACTATCAATAACTGTGTCAGGGGGACATATTTCCTAGACTTTAACTCTCTCTTCTCCAGGCCTCTCATCCTTCAGTGATAATGAGGATTAAGCTCCACTTCAATACACTCCCCGATCAGGGCAAGAAAAGGCATTTGCCCAACTCAGGTGACAGACTTGTAGATGTGAGGGTGTGGGGGAGGGGCGAGACTGTCAGTGCAAGACCTCCAGAAGGAACGACTCTTGTGGGTATTCCAGGTACAGACAGAAGACCTCAGAACACAGGAATGGCAGCAACAATAGGAGATTTGCAGCCAGTGCCAGCGGCAATGTGCACAGAAATAAATATCTGACAGGGCTGGGGACTGCTGTGTCTAAATTCCTACCAAGGGGTTCTGTAAGTTGGAGTCTGCTTGTATGTCACATAGGGTCAGCATCTTCAATCTTGGAGACACCTATTTGTTCCAGAAGGGGAAAATTAAGTTCAGAGAGGTTATTCCTACAATTTCCAAGCCAGTAGTTGGTTAAAAATCAAATCAAATCAATCTGATGTTCTAGAGGTCTGATTTTGACACTATTCGCCAAATGCCACTTCCTTCTTCTATTATACAAATTCCTCGTCTGTAACTCTTTGTAGAAATATATATGCTCCTGGAATTCATGGCTTATGTCTTCTTCTCTATCATCTCCCTTAGAACACTTTTTCCAAGGCTGACCTGGGCTAGGAGCAGGGCTAGGGGCAACTCTAAATACATAGTGAGTGATGGGATGTGCCCCTCCTAAATCTCTTATGTAGTTGTCCCAGGTGCCTAGGTAGAGGCCTTGGGCAGGTGTGGCTTAGCAGCACAGATACTTCCACTAAAAGGCTTTGCTTGACACAGAGTCTTCCTATGGCATGGATGCCAGAAAGAGCCAAAGTGGTCTTCAGCTGTATTTTTTTAAAGAATGGTCCTACCTAACTTTGGTCAGACTCTCCTCAGTTACTGCATTCAGCTGTGGGCTCCCTAACTCAAGAGGAACATGGCTAGGCTGGAGTACATCCAGAGTGGGAGGAGGCTGGATCTCAGATCCTGTAAGGAACAGCTGAAAGAGCTAAGGCTCTTTAGCCTAGAAAAATGAGACAAAGAGACACAGTCTTTGTCTTCAGACCTCCCAAAGGTTGTCCTAAGTAAGAGAAAGCATCTTGTTCTGTGTGGTCCCAGAAGGCAGAGCTATAGGACCCATAGAGAATAGGTAGATGGAGAATGATTTCAACTCAACCTGAGAAAAAGCTGTCTACTACAGTGAAAACTTTTCAACACTGAAATGGACTGGCTAAGAAGGGAGTGAGCTCCCCCATGACCACAGGAGAACAAGCTCAGGGCTACTGCACATGGCTCGGTTAAGATTAAGACCAGGTGACTTCCACAAGGCCTTCCTCACTCTGATAATCTGTGATTCCAGCCACCTCAAAGAACAGCATTCCGTTAGCAGGCCTGAGTTGAGTCTGCCCTTTGGTGAGGGGCGGGGAAGGAGGGTGCTTAGTGAGAGCAGCCCTTCACTTAATCTCTGCTGTTCTTCATTAACTTTTCTCAGACAGGTCAGCATCTTTTTGTCCCCTGGTTCTGAAGAAGCCTAACTATAAAAATTCTGATGTTCCCTCCAGATAATCACTCCATAAACACCAATCTCAAATCTAAGTCTTTTCTCTTAAAAAAAAAAAAAAATTCCTGGGAGGAGATGGAGGAGAGCAAGGGGCAAAATCATCTGAATTCTGTTTAAGGGACAACATTCAAGTGTCTTCCAGCTGCAATTGAATTATTTTTTTTGAGGTTTTAGAGAAGGAAAAGCCTCTAATAGGCTTGGCCTTTTTTCGCTTCACGGAGCACATGTGTGGATTGCAATAGGTTACCAGGTGTATTGTGACAGCCCAGCAGGCCCCAAAGTAGTGTGTACCCAAAGCTCAGCCAAGGGTTACCAGACATACCACCCACCCTCTTTGCCTTACTACCTCCCTCCAACCTTCTTTGTATTTCTCTGGATGGATTCCTACCCCATGTCCCCAAAAGCTTACTTTCAGAGAGAGAGGAGCATTTGGGGAACGGAGGTAGTAGACATCTTTGCTGATTCTAGAAGCAGAGATGAGGAGGAGATTCATCTAAGTAACCAGGCTGGACTAAGCTCTCAAGAAGCACACCCCATGAAGGGTCCGCTTGTGAATGCCAAGCCCTGGCCTGGGGTTTGGCCCGGCCTATAACATAACTAAGAAGGTTTCACAGAACTACCATTTCTCGCATAACACTACCTCTGCACCCAACAAGAACTCAAAGTCACAGCCAAATCTACTGCCAGCCACAAGACAGCCTGAATCTGACTTTACCCACGTCCTCTTGAAATCTCAAATGCCTCTTTGTGTGCTTCTTCTAGAAATAAAGTCACAGTGGGGATGGGGGAGGGGATAAAAACAACTTAAAGAGCATGTCCTGCCATTTTCCCAGGCTAAGGATGGCACAGAGAATTAGGGTTTGCCCAATTCATTTTCACATCGTCTGTGCTAATAAAGATGGGCCAACGACCCCCATCTGGCAAATAGAATCTTGGGTCCAAAGAGGATAAAATAATATAGCAACATCAGTGCACACTAAGTGGAGGAGGTGAAGCTTCTTCCTCCTCCAGGCTACTGCCCCACCCCACCCTACTTTGTTCCAGGGCAGTAACTAGCGTCCACTTCCTTCAGTGTGCCAGATAGAGACTGCCACCAAAAGTGGGCCAGGAAAAGGGCAAATATGTAGGGTGAGCCTGTTTCTGCAATGTCTTGTCCTTCTCCCCAATTTTCCTCCTTCTCCTTTTCCTGCATCCCCACATTGGTCTCCACCCTTTCTTTTCTCCACCCTCAGCCAACCTCAGGGCACATTTCCAAGAACTCAAAATGAGTATAGGAATCTTACACTACAGCTTAGCAACTCTCTCTCACACACGCACGCACGCACACACACCACAGGAGGATACAATTTGAATCTCTGAGGCCTCTGAGAGGCCCTATCTGATGCATAATCATTGGCGCCAGAACCTTGAAAAGGTCACCCACCCTCCAAAGTGGATCTTTTCCAGCACACGGAGCCAACTTCATGGATGACTGTCTACACTGTAGAGGGGGTAGAGGGGGACCCCTAGGTAGCAAATAGCCAAGTCTGATTAGAAGAAAATCTCCACTTCATCCAGACAGGCCCCCTGGGTCAACGAGGTAGATGCTAACCAAAGGAATCAATAACGCCAAGGGCATGGGCCCAATTCTCTAGTTGGTCACATTTCTTTGGGAACATCACACTGTATGGGGCAATCATAAACCATCCCTTAACACTTGGGATAATCAATAATAATAGTTGTTTTTAAACATTTCTTCTTTTTTTGTCACTTAATTGTTAAGAAAAGGCTATACCAGTCTCCACAACTTCGGCAGCTGAATTCCCTACTTTCAGGGAAATCATAGAAGCCTATAGGAACTGATGATTTCCCCAACCTGATTACTTCCTGATCCAAAGGGTCCCCCATAACAAATATGAAATACATTTTCACACTCTATGCACTCTTCCCACTAATCATCTTTCCTCAAATTCCTCCACTCCCAAGATGCCTCCACCTGTTCCACAAGCTATCTCCAAGCATGTACACCACATCAGATCCAAATCGTTTTTAGTGTTTTTCCCCACGACACCGAAGGAGGTTCTCCGATATTTCTTACCATGGTTCTGGCACCTTACCTCTGTCTCTGCCTGACCTGAGATCATCACAAGTGATTTGGAGTCACCAAAACAGTCCTCTCCTACTCCCTGAGCCCAGACTCCACCAGGGAGTGTCTACAACCCAGTGCTCACCTACTCTGGAAACACAGGCTGGCGTGCAAAAGGTCACTGGGGTGGGAGGCCGCCAAGACTGGATACATCCCTCAACGGTATTGCCCCATGCCCCTTCACAAACTGCAGTACTACTGGAAGAATTGAGAAACTCTCCAAGTAGAGGATATGGAGAAAAGGGAACCCTTGTGCACTGCTGGTGGGAATGTAAATTGGTACAGCCACTATGGAGAACAGTATGGAGATTCCTTTAAAAACTAAAAATAGAACTACCATATGATCCAGCAATTCCACTACTGGGTATATAGCCGGAAAAAACAAAAACTCTAATTCGAAAAGATACATGCACCCCAATGTTCTTAGCAACACTATTTACAATAGCCAAGTCATAGACACAACCCAAGTTTCCATCAACAGGTGAATGGATAAAGAAGATGTAAAAAAAAAAAAAAATATATATATATATATATACACACACACATATATATATAATGGAATACTACTCAGCCATAAAAAAGAATGAAATATTGCCATTTGCAGCTACATGGATGGACCTAGACAGTATAATGCTTAGTGAAATAAGTCAGACAGAGAAAGACAAATACTGTATGATATCACTTTTATGTGGAATCTAAAAAATAATACAAATGAATCTATATACAAAACAGACTGACAGACACAGAAAACAAACTTATGGTTACCAAAGGGGATAGGGAGAGGGGGAGGGACAAATTAGGAGTATGAGATTAACAGATACAAACTACTATACATAAAACAGATAAGCAACAAGGATTTACTGTATAGCACAGAGAATTATACCCAATATCTTGTAATAATCTATAATGGAATATAACCTGAATAAAAAAGAATCACTATGCTGTACACCTGAAACTAACACAAAATTGTAAATCAACTATACTTCAATAAAAATAATAATTAAAAAAAAGAAACTCTCCAAGTGGTAGAAAATATGATAGATTTGGAGCCTACCACTGGCATAAAGGATTGGCTACCAGACTGTCATAGTCTTATTTAAAGACTTGAACCTCGTAGTAGACGTGGAGACACCTAAGCCCAGGGAGGGCAGGTGATGTACCCAGGATCCTGGGGCTAGTGAGTGGCAGAGCAAGGATTAGAACCCAAGTTTTCAATCTGTCAATACAATTCTCTTTCTACACCCTTCCATCCCATCCCCACCAATGTGTACAGACTGAAGCTATTTTCAAGAAGAAATCTGTATTGTTCTGAAGCATAAGGGGAAACAAAACTAAGGTAGAAAAATTAAAAGGGGATTAATGAACTATGCCACATACTGTCTTGGCAAGAAAAAAAAATACAGGCAACCATTGCACCTTACAAAAATGCCATGGCCCCTTTATATAATAATAGGGCTAACCAGGTTATATATAGCTGGCTTTTACTGGAAGGAATCAAGCTATCTGGGATAGATGGGAGAAATGATGTTACCCCCTGCATATCCAAATGTGTGTAATAATGAGCCTTCATATATAATAGGGGTCAACTGTACATTCAGCAGAAAGGGAGTCGTTAAAAGGCACCCTGCCTCTCAACACACGAGTCATTTCCTCAACAGCTTGGCCAAGGAAACCCTCATCTACCCTCAAATAATCCCCCAGCCAGACCACAAATTGTTGGCTGCCCCATACTTAGTAACACCCCCCTGCCATGCTCCTGCTGGTTCACAAAACAATCCAGGACCACAGCAGCAACCACTCTCTGGGGTGCTTCTCAGGATGGGTCAGCCCTGGGCAGGGGTGAAAAATGACCTCTCCAAGGCAGGTTGTCTGGGCAGACTGGAAAGTCTGTGGGTGGTGTCAGGAGAAAAAGAAAGGGGGGAACTGCCAGACCATGGAGGGCTGCATAGACAGTTCTGACCTTGGTGGAAACAGCGGGGAGAGGAGGAGTTTGATTAGAAGAAATTCCTGAAGGCCAGGATTCCCCTTCTCAAAGGGGTTGTTTGAGAGTGTTTAAAAAAAAAAAAAAAAGCTTATTACTCCCTCCGGATAATACTGGAGGGAAAGGGATAGTGCCTTGGGGGCGGGGGGGAAGGAATGGCGTGACAGTGGGTGACAAAGCAATCTTAGGCTGGTTAGAAATACATGACTAGTATGGGGAAAGGGGGTGCTGGATGAAGATCTGGGCTGGTTATTGGTGTTTGGGGAAGCTAAAGATACCAGGTTTCCCTGACAGCCCCTCAAAGTTTTGCCTCAGGCGCTCAAGATGATTGGTACACCCCATGGCAACACCCCAGGATTGCTAAGAGTGTGGCCCCCAAGGCCTGAAGGACCCCCTACAAGTTAACCAGCAGCTCCGGTGCCTGGCGAAAGGGGCACAGGTTACGCGGGGGTGTGGCGGGGGCATTCGCCACCCCCTGCTGAGACGTGACCCACGTTAAGAAGCCAAAACAATAAAGTGACATTTGTTCCCCACAGAGAAACCACATCTTTTTATCTGCAGCCCAAACCCACGTCTTCCACCTCAACTGCAATTTGAGCGGGTTGGAAGGGGAAGGGCTTTTCAGATTTGAGCATTTCAGAGAAACAAAAACAAAAATAAAAAAAAAACAGGATAAAGTTCGTGAAGTTCGCTCCCTTGGCCATCTGGCGCCTCAAGGTGAGTCCTGCAAATCTCTCTTCCCAGTTGCAGCCCCCGCGGCCCCCACCCCCTACACTCACCCCTACCGGGGGATGGCTTGCTCAGGGATTCTGGAGCGCTCGAGAGAGCTCCTCTCCCCTGCCCTCAGCTGCAACTTGGCTTCCTGCAGACCACAGCCTCCTAAAACAAACAAACCCTGGCGGCGGCGGCGGCGGCGGCGGCGGCGGCGGCGGCGGCGGCGGCGGCGGCGGCGGCGGCGGCGGCGGCGGCGGCGGCGGCGGCGGCGGCGGCGGCGGCGGCGGCGGCGGCGGCACAGCTGCGCTCCATGGCGCAAAAGTTTCCTCCACTCTCCTCAACGTGCAGGAAATCTCGCCGGCGCTGGGGCAGGACTCCGGCGGGAGGGAAAGGCCGAGCCCAAGCGGCAGCAGCAACGCCCCACCGGCTGAATGGATGTGCGCGCGTCCGGCCGTGGGAAGTGAGGCTGACGAAAGCCACCGATGCCTCATCTCCGTTCCCACACCGGACCCTCGCCCCGCAACCTGCCCGGGCGAGATGGCCCGCCGGTGGATCCAGGGACCGACGCCGTGAAGAAATGTGCCAAGGCGCCTTGCTTGTCCCTTCAGCCCCTCGCTGTCCCGCAGGGGCACGGGAACTTCCAAGGAGGAACCCCCAACAGCCACCACTTCCTCCAGCTCCAACGGAGGGGAGTAGCCGCCCAGACACTGGGGAGCAGAATCGGCCCCCGAGCCCTCCCGAGGGTGTCTGCGCGCGGGGCTGTAACCCGGGGCCGGCCGCATTCTCATCCAGCGCTCCCGCCACCCCGAAGGGGTGTCCGCGCCGGGGCTGGTGGCCAGACCCCCCCCACCAGTGCAGCTAATGCTTCACGTCGGGGCTTTCATCCCCAGCACCGAACAAGTTTCAAAGTTGGTCTGAGGGCCGCGTCCGGCGGCAGCCTGCGTACCCGCTCGCCCATTCAAAGTTGGGCACCGCTGGGACAGAGCCGCCAGTTCTTACCTTAGACACTGTGAGCGGTTCGCAGTGTTCCAGACCCCCCTTAAGGGTGAAGCCCCAGGGCGCCCCCCCTTGCAGCTGCACAGGGACGTACTGGAAGGACCCAGGCCGGTTCTCCATCCTCCGCTCGGCTCAGGGCCGCGGGGCTCCTTTTCCGCGGGGGCTACGTTGCCTCCGCCCCCAGCGGCTCCACCACCATAGCCCTCCAGCGCTACGCCACCCCGCACCGCCCTGCTCCGCCTACTCTCCTGGCTGGAGACGCTCGGGCAGCGAGCGAGCGCAAGGAGGAAATGACACGGAGCTGGAGAGAGGGGGAGGGGGGGGAAGGAGAAAGGAGGAAAAAAAAAAGAAAAGAAAAGAAAGAAGGAGAGGCGGAGGGATAGCGCGTAATGGACAAGAAAACGGAGCAATGGGGAGGGGCAGTCACTGGGACCTCGCCTATAGGATCGCTGGGGAGTGGGAGCAAGGCGAGGCTTCACATCAATTGTTACATTGTTTCATTCAAGCAGGCCCCCCTCTTTGGTTCTCCTCCTTACTGCAGAGTTCCCCGCCCCTCCAACCAGCCGAGGCGAGGGGAGGTGAAAGTCGTTAGTGTGGATGGCCCGCGTGGCTGAGTGGGCTGAAATGCTGCTTTCCCGATTAGCGCGTTCATGTTTCTCTGACTGCCTTTTTCTTCTGAAGGTCCCGAGAACCGGGTCCTGGGAGGGTTACAAAGCTGCTAATTTGTGGACCTTGCCTAGAGGGATGGAAAGTCAAGCAAGCAGGCCAGCGAACACAGTGGCGCTGTGTGTGTAGGCTGCTCTGTGTGTATGAGCTAGGTGTGTGGGGTCATTATGAAACATCGCCCCGGAGCATAGTTTAAATAAAGAAGCACTTTGAGGATGCCCCCTGCCCAGGCTCAGCCGCACCCTGGCTCAGTGCTGGCGTCTACGGGCAGCACTGTGTTCATGTATGTTCCAGTCATCTGGAGTTCCTGGCACGGCCTTGCACTTGCCCCACTGAGATGACCAAGCCAGGAATCAGCAAACTTTATGACTAGCAGTATTGTTTTCACTCCTAAACAAACCTACAGGAAGGAGCATCCATTGATAAGCTAGCCAATTAACAATGTGGTGCCTTTTGGAAGAATCGGCTTTTAGACAGGGGCCAGAACGTCTCTGCTCATCTGTTCATGCTTGAGGCTGTAGTGTCTGAGCTGAGCTTTTAGGACAGACCAAACAAATACCCACACTAACAGTCCCCAAAAGTGAATTTGTTACGAAATCTTGGGCTGATTTCTCAGTCTTGACCTGGGCACGGTTACCACTCCTCTCTGAGGTGTTGTCTCTGGAGCCACATTGAGGCAGTGAGTTTTTAAAGAGCTTCGCAGTAGCAGGGAAAGTTTTGACAACTCAGTGGTGACTCCACACGACCCCTCAATGCTCTATTGCCTGTTCCATCTCTTGCCTTCTTCTTGTGCAGTTTCTTCTTCATCGCCAAGAACACACACCATGACACCCTTACTTCCACAGTCAGCTTTCTGCGGACAAGGTTGTCACTCTTTGCTTCCATTTCCTCACCTGTCACAGCCTCTTCAACACACTTCAGCCTGTGTGTGCCCCTTCAGGTCACTGAAACTTCTCTCACAGGCTCTCCTCCCTCCCCCAATCCTTTCTTCTCCGCCTCCTGGACTGTCTGCATTATATGATGCTGACCTGACTTTTCTTTAATAAAACTGCAGTTTTGGTGTTTATAACCTGCTTTTTAAAAGTCCTTAGATATGTATAACTGATTCACTTTGCTGTACAGTAGAAACTAACACAACATTGTAAATCAACTATACTCCAATAGAAATATTTTTAAAAAAACAAAAAAAAGGAAAAAAGTCTTTAGAGATGATTCATGTGAGGAACCACCTTCAATCTTTTAGATTTTTAGACCTGCAAAAACCCTTTCAATCATGTTCATTTTTTGTTTGCATTTCTCCTACTAGAAAGCAGAAAATTTGAGAAAATGGCAGCTGAGTTTCTTGATTGCATGTCAACCTATGACATAACACTCATTTGTTCTGTCCCACCTTGAAACTGAGCTTTTATTTTTTTTCTTCGTCTTCTTTTTGACATAAGACTTCTATCTCCATGATTGTCACTTGGTAAAACTTAGCATGTTTCAGTTTCAGTGTATTGAAATCTATAAAGTGCAGTTCACAGGATCTGTGGTCATCACTCAAGGTCTACTAGAATTATGTGTCTAGACTAGAGAAAAGAGATTGGGAAGCAGGAGACACATATGTGAGCCCTGGCCTTGTCACTAACTAGATGGGTGACCTTGGGCAAATCACTGAACTGTTTTCAGTCTCATTTTTTTTCATCTGTAAACTTCAGCTAATAAGCCCTGACCTCCCTCCCTCCCAGGCCTGTTGAAGACTAAAATGAAATAATACATATGAAAACACTTTGGTAAGGAAAGAGTCAAAATCCTCACAACCTTATTATGAAAGCAAGCACTGAGCTAGCCTTTAAACAATCTATTTTCATTCCAAGACTTACTCCACACTGATGTCTTGTTGCACTCTTCAGTTTATCCTTTCCATTATTACAGCAAAAGAACATAAATTACCTAGCCCCTGGTGCAAACAGCACATAAGTAGCCATTTTGAACATCGGATGGCTGGATAATCTTGCTTCTTTACTGATAAAAATTACTGCTAGTGGCAGGGATCTCATTCTTCCTTGGAAGTACAGTTAGTGGGAGCATGATTATGTAATGGAAAGGGTACTGGGTAGGATGTGAGATGCCTGGATTTTAAGCTGGTTCTGCCATTAAATTGCTGTGTGATATTAAGCAGATCATTGCCCCTCTCTGTTAATGGAAAAGATTGAGCTACTTGATTTCTTAAGTTCCTCTACAGTTTGAAAATTCTGGGACTACTTCCTGGCAAGTGGCTAAACATAGTTATATGTGCAAACAAAGCCTTAATGATGGAGATGAACCATGTGAAAATAAAGCAATGGAGAAGAGTCCAGGGGTGTATTTCTCTCCTCCTCCTCTCTCTCTCTCTCTCTCTCTCTGTGTGTGTGCGTGTGTGTGTCTGTGCAGCCAATGGACAGATGATAAATTCACTCTAAAGTATGTTAAATTGCCTGTGGGTAAAAAGGTGGAAAGTCCAGTAGGCAGGTAGAAATAGGAAACCGCATATCAAGAGAGGAATGGTGATTGATAATACACATTTGGATTATAGTTGAAGCCATTTGGAGTGGATAATCTCATGCAGGGATATCAGAATGATAAGAAAATGGAGATTTAGATGAAACCTTGGATTATGCTAATATTTAAAATATTATGCTAGTATTTAAAAGTCAAGAAGGATCACAAAGGATCTAAAAAGGAGCCAACAGGGGAGGTGGGCAAAAGGTCCATCAGCGAAACAGGGAGAGAGAAATTAAAAACAGGTTGTTTACTTCCACCTCATAAAAAAAAAATCCTCACAGGAGTCTTTTCTCATTAGAAATCTATTGACCAGTTTACCTTTATTGGTAGGAAGGAGATTGAAATAGCAGTCCTTCTTTGAACTTTTTTATTTTTTAACACAAATTTGAATACAATTTTCCTCATAGTAGCACCTCTAGCTCCTTTCCGAATTAAGGACTCTTTTGAGAGTCTAGTGAAAGCTATGCACTCTCTCCCCTAGAAACTCCTAGAAAGCTATGCATTATCACCCCATGTTGCATATAGTTTGGGCTGAGGCTTATAGACCCTAGCTTCAGAATCCTTGCTCTAGTAAAAGATCAGATTTTTTTTACTGTGGCAAAAGTATATGACATGAAATCTACCCTCTGAACAAATTTTCAAGTGTAGAGTACAGTATCATTAACTACATGCACAATGTTGTACAGCAGATTTCTAGAACATTTTCATCTTGCTTGACTGAAACTTTGTACCCATTGAATAGCAACATCCATTCCTTCCTCTCCTCAGCCCCTGGCAACCATCATTTCACTCTGATTCTATGAATCTGACTATTTTACATTTCTCATATAAGTGGACTCATGCAGTGTTTGTCTTTTTGTGACTCGCCTATTTCACTTAGCAATGTTCTCAATGCCCATCCATGTTGTAGCATGACAGTATTTCCTTTTTTAGGGCTGAATAATATTCCATTATATACATATATATATATATATATATGCATATATCTCACACCTTCTTTATCTATTCATCAGTCAATGGGCATTTAGGTGTTTCCACCTCTTGGCTCTTGTGAATAATGATGCAATAAACTTGGGAGTGCAAATATCTCTTCAAGATCCTGATTTAAATTCTTCTGGACAAATACCCAGTTGTGAGATTTCTAGATCATATGGTTGTTCTATTTTTAATTTTTTGAAGAACCTCTGTACTGTTTTCCATGCTGGCTGCACCGTTTTACATTGTCATCAACAATGCACAAGGATTCCAATTTTTCAACCCCCTTGCCAACAATGGTTAATATGAATTTCTGGTTTTTTTAAATAATAGCCATCCCGAACAGGTATGATGTGATAGACATTGCATTTCCCTGATGATTAGTGAGTTGTGCATCTTTTCATATACCTGTTGGACATTTGTATGTATTCTTTGGAAAAAAGTCCATTCAAATCCTTTGCCCATTTTTTAGTCAAGTTATTTGCTTTTTCTTTTTTCTTTTCTTCTTTCTCTTCTTTGCTATTGAAGTGTATGAGTTCCTTATAGATTTTAAATATTAACTCCTTATCAGATATATGGTTTGCACATATTTTCTCCCATTCTATAGGTTGCCTTATCTACTGTTTGTTTTGTTGGGTTTTGTGTTTTCTGTGCAGAAGCTTTTTATTTTGATGTAGTCCCATATACTTATGCTTGCTTCCTATGCTTTTGGTGTCATATCCAAGAAATTGTTGCTGAGACCAACGTCACAAAGATTTCCCCCTATGTTTTCTTCTCTGAGTTTTACAATTTCAGGTCTTATATTTAAGTCTTTAATCCATTTTAAGTTAATTTTTGCGAATGATAAGATAGGGGTCCAGTTTCATTCTTTTGCATGTGGATATCCAGTCTTCTCAAGATCATTTGTTGAAGAAACTACCCTTTGCCCATTGGATGTTCTTGGCTCCCTTGTCAAATATTAGCTGAATGTCTGTGCGGGGGTTTATTTCTGGGCTGTCTATTCTGTTCTGCTGGTTTATATGTCTGTTTTTTATGCCAATATCCTGTTGTTTTGATTACTATAGCTTTCTAATATATTTCAAAGCCAGGCACTAGTAACGCTTCTAGCTTTGTTCTTCTTTCCCAAGATCGTTGCAGCTATTTGGGGTCTTTTGTGGTTCCATACAAATTTTAGGAATTTTTTTCTATTTCTTTGAAAAATGCCATCAGAATTTTGATAGGGATTGCACTGAATCTGTAGATCACTTTGTGTAGTATGGCCATAACAGTTCTTTTAAAGGGCTTACATATTTACTGAAACAATGTTTCAACAGAAAATTTAGTATTCATTCAGTGGGCTTAATTTGCCCTACATTCAGAGGACAATTGCTAAATGCTAGGCACCATGCAACACATTTTTCATGTATTATTGGCAATGATTACAATGACCCTGCAAAGTAGGTATTAGTAACTGTTTTCCAAGTGAGGAAACTAAGTCAGGAAATGGTAAAACCAGGATTTCAAGGCAGGGAGGCTGCAGAAGCATCCTGCGATGACTTTATTAATCATGTCTCTGTCATATTCTCCTCTTTTGCAGGGGAGGGAAGGGTTTGAAATGCTCCATTCTGCTCTCTTCATGTTTCCATTTGGGAGTACTTCTGTTAGAATAACTCTCTTGACCTCTTTCCCCACCTTTGGGTGAGTTGGCAATTCTGTCTAGCTAAGTGGGAAGGGTATTAAGAAGCCTATTATGGACATCTACATATTCCTTTTTCTCCAATCCAGATTTTAACAGTAATAAACAGATATTTTAAATCTCTGCCTCTCTGCTTTCCATGTCTCTCAATTGGTTCTGAACTTGTGTGTGGATGAGAGTATTAATATTCACTACTACCCCCCAAATATATCTACCCAATCCATTTTATGCAATTTGTGTGTCCTCTGTCTGCTTTCTATTCCATATTGTCTTCTGAATGTCTATATGGGCCTGTTTCTGAATGCAGCTCTGATTGCCTAGGTGCCTCTGTGTCTGTACATCTGTGTAACAGGAAGTGTATGTGGGTGTTAGGCCCAAGCTCCATGCAGTCCTCAAGGGAGGTTGATCTGAGTATGTGCGGGGGACAGAGGGAGAGAGAATGAAGATGTGTTCCTTGAACTTAGCTTTGAGGGCCACCTTCCCACAGTGATCATACCGATTCTTGAAGCAGGCTCTACCTTCTCCCTTAGAAGCAGGCTCTACCTCAAAAGACTGCTTAATTTCATTTCTTTCCCTTTCCTTCCATTCTGGAGTCACAGACTTCCTACTTCCTGTCTGTGTGCTAGCAGTCACTATTTCAGAAACCCTTTCTGTGCTGTCTCACAGATTGTTTGAAGATTATTTACAGACTAGGGAAGTTCTCATTTGTCATAGGCAAATGATCCTATTAGAGAAATCTAACCTGTGTTTTGTGATTGTTATCTTGTGTACTATGGCACATACTTCTAAGATACTCAAGTCATCTTCTTAATTTCATCACTCCATTGGGAAAAATAAGGTAAGAGTCAGAATTAGAGTCACCATTTTACAGGTGAAACCAAAGGCAGAATAGATTCATTGCTTTACTAATCATCCCTCCATGCTTTCTTGGAAAATCAAGTATTGGTGGACCCAGAATATTCCTGGGCCAGTTGACTCATAGGCAAAGGGGGACCCAAAGCATTTTTTAATGGAACAGATTATGTCATAAATGATATCAAAAAGTGTTCATTTTTAATCTCATCAATTGGATCCATTGGACTATTCTACTTGGATTTCTAAGGCCCTTGTTTCTCCATTTATCCCCACCCTGCCCAACAATTACCCTGGCTCTTCTGAATGTTTCTCACAGAGGAGAGATCTGGGGCAATGAAAATTATCAGTGGAGAGCGATAAAAGTCTAGTGTGGCAGGTATTTTTCATATACAGATTACAAGAAAATAATAGCAAGCTCCTCCCTCCCACCTAGTATACACCTAAAGGCGTGTGTGTTGTTGGGGGGAGGTGGGAGGTGAGGGTTGCAACAAAGGGGAAATCTAAGCAGACTAACCTACTAAAGAGTCTGATTCCTGGGGAATTTTGCCTGGGGCTAGGGAAAGACATAACGATAGAGGCCTGTTTCTTTTGAATTAAAGCTAGTATAACATTAGCATACAAAATACTGTAGCTGGGACAGTACTTTTGTTAAATAAATCATAAGTACATGCTGCTGGAGAAATATGGAGTTTCAGTTTCTCCTTAGGTAACTTTTATAAAGAATCCTTCCTTCTATTGCCATTTGGGTCAACCTATGCTTTTATCCACTCAGAAAAACACCAATTGTCTCATGGAATCTCAGGATCTTGGCTTGGTATTATGTTTGAGACTATAGATTTAGAACTTCTTCCTTCCTTAGTAGACAAATCTAGACAGCTTTTGTGTGTGTGTGTGTGTGTGTGTGTGTGTGTGTGTGTATGTGCAAGAGGCTGCCATCTGTTGTGGTTGGTGTTCTCCAGGAAGGCTTGTTGGAGCAGGAGTTGGTTTGTTTGTGTTCTAAGCTCACACTAATGTCAGCCCAACTGGAAACCTTCAATTTGCCCTTGGGGAAATCAGTCATCTGGTACAGGTTCAGCTGGGCTGTGAAGAATGTTTACCATTGCTCTACAGGAGTTTCAGCCAGGGATTGACTCCATATCAAGGATGTGAAAATCAGATGAATTGCTGAGATCCAAAATGTGGGCTTGACGATGGCCTTTTATGGTACCCAGCTTGGCCAGGGGCCACCCCTTGCTTTGAGCTGTGTGTTAGCCAGTCCATTCTACTTCTCAAATTCTGTTTTCTGCGAGTCATTCATTACTCCTTAGTCATTAATAAAATAAAATTTTGGTGCATATTAAGCTCTTACCTCAATTACTTCAGCCATGGAAAGAAAAAAATCACACGTTCATATACACACAAAATCCAGCCCTTTTACTTTCAAAAAGTTTCCATCATTTTGCCCTGCAGAGAAGTGGCAGAGAAGGTACACCAATGCACTGAGCATTTGAGCAAAACAAAGTCCCCACTGTGGTTTTGATGAAGCTCTGGAGAAGTACACAGTTGACAGTCAAAATATAGATATAAATATCCTTTTTTTCTTTGATAGTTTACTTTTACTCTAAAGTAAGTAGAAATGAACCCTATCTATGAAATATTGGCAAAAGAGGAAACTGTTTTGCTTTGGCTTGAATCTAGAATGACCTAGCCCAAAGAGGAAAGAATAACCTGTTGCCTTTGTCCAGGAGTGTCAGATGGACTTCAGAAAAATATGACTTTCTCCAAATATTTTCTTTGCGGAGGTGGTCCCAGGAATGTGTACGTGTGCCTAGATGTGTATACATCCACCCCTTCACCCATATAGATACATGAACAAAGCCACACGTAAGGCCTCATGTTCAAATTTGGGAACGTCTGGCTCCTTTCTCTGAGAGTCTGGCAGCTCAGATTGCTAAAGAAAGAGGTTCCTAAATTCTGGAACAACTGTCAGGCACCTGACAATTACTTGATGTTTTAATATCTAGGGCACTTTCAGTGTTTTTCTTTCAGTGTTTTTATTATTATTATTTATTTTATTTCTTTTTTCTTTCTTTCAGTGTTTTAATTTCAGATTAAACTTCAGAAATCTGGATATCATACTTAACTTCTCCCTTTTTCTTCCCAACCACTGACATCCACTCAGCCACCAAGGTTTGCCATTTACAGTCCTAAAATAGTTCTCAAATCCATCCATTTCTCTCCATGCCCACCGCCACTTCATCATCATCTCACACCTAGACCATTGGAACAGATTCCTAACTGGGCTTCCTGATGCCGCAAATCCATTCTCCACTTTGCACCGCTTTGTAGCCAGGATGCTCTTTCTAAAACACAAACTGTATGTCACTCCTCTGTTCAATTTTTTTTTCAGTGGTTCCCCATTGTTTACTGAATAAAATCTAAGTCCCTTGACTAAGATCCTTATTTTGTGGCTCCTGCTTACACAGTACTATTCCCCCTGCCACCCACAACCCTCTTCCAACCTCCCCCTACAACACACACTTGGATCTCGGGATGTACCAAATTATGGGCAGTCACCCTAAGCACAATCTGTTCTCTTGTACCTCTAGGCCTTTGCACAAACTTTTCTTCCTGCTTAGAATACCCTCCACTTTATCCTTGTCCATCTGGCAAACCCCTACTCCTTCTTCAAGTCAGTTCAAAGATCACACTGGTAGAAGAAATCTTCCTTGATACCTGTAAGGTATTCTTTCTTGATATACCCATTGCCCCCTTTATATTACTCTACTGTGGCCCTGATCATATTTTATTGTAATTGTTTCCTCCCTTGGGCTGGATATTCTTTGAGGGCAGGAACCATGTCTGATTCTTCAATATGCTCCCCAATGTCTAGCACAGGGCATGGACATGGTTGATGCTCAGTCATCACTGAACACATGACGCTGAGCCTGGAAGACCAAAGGCATTTTTTGTCATATGGAAGGAACATTCTGGTTGGTGTCTTGATATATCTCTTAATCATGGAATGGAAGATAAAGATTGCCTCCCCTAGAGCAGCCAACAAATAGGACATCACAAAGAGGCTCCTCTAGTGATTCAGAATCCACAGTGGATCCTGAGTTTGACCAAACTCCAAGCCTAGAGAGCTTTCTACTTTGATACTATTTGTTGGTACATGTTACTGGAGAAAAATTACAAAGAGAAGCAATGTAAAAATTTGGCTAGGCTGTAGAAAAGGCATATAAGAAATACAAATTGCCATCTCCTTAACACGACATTCCAAATACTCCACAAATTGGCCCCTGCCTTGCTCTCTAGCCTTGTCTCTTCGTCCTCTGACTCTCACTTTACCCTCCCACCACACCAAACTGTTTACTCCCAACCCCCCTCATGCTGTCTCTCTGCCTTGAATACATTTCCCTTTGCTTTAGGTAACTCCTACCAACATAAGATTTAGCTCAGGCCATACTTCTTCCAGGAAGCCTTCCCTAACTAACCAACACACCAGTGTATATGTGTGCATACGCTGGCATGTGCACACACACACAGAGTATAGATAGACGGTTGTATAAATCACGACTCTTTTGCTTGAAAGTGACAGAAATACAGCACAAATAAGCTTTAGCCGAAAGAAAGGGGTTATTGATAGTAATAGAAAAGCACAGAGGTAATTTTAGGCATAGCTTGATCCAGGTGCTCAAATGATGTCATCTGCAATTTGTTTCTATCATCTCTTGGCTCTGACCTCTTCTATGTTGATTCAGTTCTCAAGTAGGCTCTCTCTTCATGGTGGCCAAGATAGCCACCAAGAGCTAGAGATTTGCATCTTACCACTCAGCAACCCCAGTGGAAACACAGACCCACTTTCTCAATAGTCCCAGCAAAAGTTTCTGAATTGAGTCTATCCCCAAACTAATAACAATGACCAGATGTATTAGTCAGGGCTCTCCAGAAAAACAGAACCAATTGTTTGTTTATTCATTTGTTTGTTTACTATAGGAATCATGCAATTACGGAGGCTAAGAAGTTCCCTGATCTGCCACCTGCAAGTTGGAGAACCAGGAAAGCTGGTGGTATGATTCAGTCTGACTCTGATGGTCTAAGAACCAGGAGTGCCAATATCCAAGGATATTCCAGATCAAGCAAACAGCAAATTTGCTCTTCCTCTGCCTTTTTGTTCCATTCAGGCCCTCAACAGATTGGATGATGTCCACTGGCATTGGTGAAGGTGATCTCTATTCAGTCTACTGATTCAAATGATAATGTCTTCCAGAGACACACTCACAGACATATCCAGAAATAATGTTTTAACAGCTATCTGGGCATTCCTCAGCCCAGTCAAACTGACATTTAAAATTAATCATCACACCAGAGTTGGGTGATACACCCATCTAAGTAGGATGAGATATGTTACCAGAAGAAGACATGTTGGACAGCAAAAGCACTATATGTTCACACTTAGTTTTCCTCTTCTGTCCTCCCATGTTCCTCTCCATTTCAATGCTCTGATCAGACGGTATCATTTGCATTTGCATATATGTCTGTCTCCTGCACTAGACTGTGAGTTCCTATGTCTATTTATCTCTGTATCCCAGGAGACAGTATGGGGGCTTGGCTTCTAGTAGGTATTCTCAACCAGTGAAGGATGAATGACTTTGCTGGGCATTTTCAATGGATGATTAAATTACATGGAGCCATACTAAGGCTAATCCAGGCACATAGTTTAATTTGCTAATTAGACAAATTAATAACATGACTCTAATTTATTTAATTAAATGCACAATTATTACTAGGTTGCATGGTAAGGAGATATAAATAATGAATGGTTCATTCAAAATTATGTAATAAATGCCTTCTCTGTGTCAGGCACTATGCTAGAGACTAAGATTAGCCTCTGTCTGTTAATTAGCCCTTTACCATTAATGAGAGTCAGTAGAGTATAGTGATTGTAGGTGAGGGTTCTAGGGCCCTAGATTAAAATCTTAGCACTTGCATTTACTAGTTAAGTGACCTTCTGCCAGTTTACTTAACCACTGTGTCTAGTTTCTTCTGTCAAGTGAGAATAGTACCTACCATAGAGGGTTGTTGTGAGGATTAAATACAGAAATGGTAAAGAACTGAGAATAGCACCTAGAACATTTTAAAGTCCTTAATAAGTGTTAACTCTTATGATTAGCTATTCACAGAAGCTCCTCTCTACTTAAATTTCACTTTAACCATTATACTTGGCCTGAGGCAATGCCCTTGGGTTAGGGATTTAAAACTGAGCCTGAATACAACTTCTGGGTTTTCAAAAAAAGACAATAGAACAGAATAGAAGCTTGTTTTAGCCCTGGCAGAGTTGTATTTGGACATAAAACCTAGGACCTTGGCTCTCTTAGTGGGAAATTACCATTTCCTAATGAGCCACTAGTCCAAGCCTCATAGATACAGAGAAGGAAGAAGTGGTCTTTTCCCTTGGGGAAGAGGTGTTGTTCCACAAGAGCTAGGAGATGACTCAAATCCCTGCATTGCCACCTCATGTGGCTCCTAGGAGAATCAGAGTACAAGCAAATAATTTGGGTGGCTAAACAGGGTTTGCTAACAACATACACTAGTTCTAAGTGGGCTCTTTGATTTAATGAAGAGAGGATGCCATTTGGAGGCCAGCAAATCTGGGCCAGAATCCAAGCTCTCCTCTTTACAGACTGTGGCATCTTGGGTAATAATAATGATCACAGTTCAGACTTTTTGGGTGCTTACTATGTGCCAATCACTGTTCAAAGCACTTTGCATATATTGTTTCCTTCAATCCTTGCAAACAAGGTAGGTTCTTCTATTATTATCTTCTTCTACAAGTAGAAGAAACTGAAGGGCAGAGAAGTTAAGTAATGCGTCTAAGATCACATAACTAGTAAATGGGGAAGCCAGGATTCCGACCTAGACACTCTCACTCTAGAACTCATGCTATTAACTACCTCTTCATGCTGCCTGCCAACTCAACCTCTCTGAGCCTCAGATTCCTCATCAGTAAAATCAGCTTAATTATACCCACCTCATAGGGTTGTTATGATGATTAGAGCTAAGCTGGGGGAAGCATTTCATACAATACTGAACACAGGGAAGGAGCTCTGAATAAGAGTTGTTATCATTCTGTCTCTGCATTGTTCCTAAGGGCAGCTGGTCTGGACTTTCCTTCTTTGTTGCCAGCACTGCTTCTTGATTCTAATTAGTATGACTACAAATGAGTTTCCGTATGAGGGAGACACTACCAGGTTAATTACACAATGGAGGGAACTTTGATGCCAATGATGATTTTTAGTTAATCCTTAAACTGTGATTCTGCCTTCTGTGTCCTGGTTACATGTGCCACTCACCAGGTCCCTCAACACTGGCTGATGTCCCTCCCACTCTCCATGTAACCTTCCCAACTGGGGCTCCTGCCAAGTTGGCCATATTTCTACCTGTCATCTCATTATGGAAAAAATGGATCTGAAAATGACTGAAACACCAGCCTGCTAGCAGATCCTCATGGGCACAAATACATCTGAAAGGGATATTAAATTGTGGCCAGTTGTTTCATTCCTCATTGGTAATTTTTATTTTCCTGTCCCCTTCCCGCTATTTTGAGTATATATGTGATCATTGAAACAATAAAGTTTAAGACTCAACTAAAAACATGGAAAGAAAAATAGCAACTAAAAAACCCCATCCACCAATGACAAGCTTGCACTCTCACAACTGCAATGCAAATAGGTCTGATCCTTTGGGAAAGCAATTTGGTAATTTGCATTAAGAGCCATAATTATGTTCTTGGCCTTTGACACTGCAATCCCCCTGGGGACTCTATCCTAAGGACAGACTTCAGCAGAAGGAAAATACAAGCCTATAGGCACAAAGATTGTCAATGAGTATAATTTTTACTAATGAGAAGCTGGAAATAATGTTAATGTTGAACAACTTGATGTATATTAGGACCTGTCAGTAAATGAAATAGGAAAGATAAAAGGTTCACATTATAATATTAAATGAATGAAGCAAAATACAAAATAGTTACAACCAGGTCAAACTGTCTTTATATGGACACAACCTAGAAAGGACTACAGAAAATGAAAATTATTGCATTAGGACAGTGGGTCAAATGATAGTCTCTTCCTCGCCACCTCGATGTCTTTGATTATTGACTTTAGAAGTTTTAATGTGTGTTTGAGTAGGAGGTGAGGAGTGTGAAGGAGTTGGAGAAGGAATTTCAAACGCCAGCCCCCTTAACTCCATTTCCTAATCATCACCTTACAAGTAAAGCCAACTAAGAAAAAGACTTAATTTTGTCTTTCAATACAAAGATATACAGTAGCCATACTTACTCATCCTATCAGATATGCATACTCAGTCTGGCTCCCTTTCCCCAGCCCTTCCTTTTCTTGTCCCATTGTGGCATGCAGCAGGGCACAGGAGCAAACACATTCGTATTTCCATCCCCAAGCTGCCACCATCAGCTGTGTGGCCCTAAGTGTGTTACTTTAACTTGTCTTTGGCTTAGTTTGTTCATTTGAATAATGGGGCTAATAATGGTACTTACATTTTGGGATGGTGTGAGAATTAAATATGTTAACATATGCAAAGTGCTTAACACTGTACCAGGTATCATGTAAATGCTAAATAAATCTTAGTTTCTGGCTACAAAATTGGAATAGTACTAGCACCTACCTCAGAAGGTTCATAGAGATGAAATGGGAGAATAAATTTCAAGCTCCGTGCCTAATAGGTGTTAAATGTATGGTAGCTATCAGAAAAATTGCTGTACTGGGTAGTCTCGTCTAGTAACAAAATTATTTAGATGATAAAGGGGTCATTTAATGCTCATGCTGATACCAAGTAGATTGGTGCCTGGAGAGACATACCTGTTAAAAATTCCTTCTAAGCAAGCAGTATGAATCTGAAGGTCAAGGGGAACCTGAGATGGTGACTCAGCAGGGAAAACATGTGCAGAATAAAGACGAAGCTCTTTTCAAAACCGTGAAGAAACTAGAAAGTAAACAGGATGATTAATGCAGATTGTAGAAATTCATGGGGCAGTCCCCAAAGGAGTATGCTAAGAGGTCAGAGGCAAGTCAGCTAGAAAACCTTAAAAGCAAACTTAGCGGAGTTGAGTAGAAGTGGGAGGTGGGATCTGAGCCCAGAAAAGAAAGAGGCTGATAATAACAGCTAGTACCAAATCTATACTATGTGTCAGCATTGTGCTAAGCAATTCATATGCATTATATCATTTTGTCTTCCTTATCATGCTACGAGGTAAATTTTTATTATTTCTCCCATATTATATTCTGGACCCAGCTATGCCTGACTACAAAACCTTAAAGTATACCAGGTCCCAAAAGAGTATCTTTTGAAAATAAGCTATTGAATAAGGTTTGGAGGATCCAAAACAGAATTCGTCATCTTTTCCCAGGGAATCCATCCTTCATTCTGTACTTCCCATCGGAGCACTACCATCGACCCAAGCCAGAAAGTTGGGAGTCACCTTGATTTTTCATTCTTAAAAGAATCAGTTACTAAGGCCTTCCTAAATATTTTTGAAATCCATCATTTCCTCTCTGTCTCCTGCAATTCAAGCTCTCATTCTCTCCAACATGGGCTATTCTAGTAGTGTCCTATCTGGATTCTCTGCCTTTAGTTTTGACTTCCTTGTAATCTAACTTACAAACTGCAGGCAACATGATCCCTTTTCTTCTACTTTCTTTTTTTTTTCTACAAAATAATCCCACTAACATGCAAATCTGACCATATCATTTCTCTACCCAAGAACTTCCGGTTGTTCCATAATTGTGCTCTGAGTGATGTCCGTGACTTGACTCTCCATGTTCTCCTGACTTGTACCTACTTCTCTGGCTTCATCTCCTTTCACTCTCTATCCCCTGAACTTCAATGTAGCTCCTTCTTATTCACCTCACTAGTCCATGGGCCTCATGACTTTTGCTGGTGTCATCTCTTCCACCAAGTTCACCCTTTTAAATTCCTTTCCTCTCAACCTTTAAGTCTCAGCCTAGGCATCAACACCTCCAGAAAGCCTCTCCTGACCCTCGACTGTGCTAACTGACTCTCCTCTACCCCTTTGTCCCCCTCGCCCCATGTCTAGTCACTTACTATAGTATGTTGAAATGATCTGTGTGGCTATGGATCATGCCTTGTTCATCTTTATACCCCTAAAATCTAGCGAGTCCCTGGTCCATAGTTAGGTTTTGATCTGTGTCTTTGAACTGTTGCAGGCACTTAGGTTCTGTATGCAAGTAATGCTTGAGGTATAGAGACCAAAGAGACTTAGAAATATCTACCATTTATGAAGTACCTTCTGTGTGTGATGAAGTACCTTCTGTGTGTGACGATCTCCAACTGTGACTGGCACTCACTAGCCCTCTATCCTGTCTTATTTTTCTTCATAGCTCTTATCACAATCTGTCATATTATATATTTTACTTATTTAATTGTTTGTTAGACTTCCTTCACTATAATATAATCTCCATGAGGCTAGTAATGTTTGTCTTTGTTCATTGCTTTATCCTCAATGCATATAGCAGTGTCTGGCATATAGTAGGTTCTCAGTAAATATTTTTGAATGAATGTGGAGGGTAGGCACTTTCAATGTATAATCTCATTTAGTCCCCACAACAACCCTGCAAGGTAAGTATTAATGTTTCTATTTTAAAGGTGAGGAAAATAAAGTTCCTCATTATCCCACACAGAGAATAACAGAGATTTTGAGAAATTGGTATATTTATTGGGCCTATAGGTTCAAAGATGATTGACTCAAAGATCAGGGCCACAAGATCTGGGGATGCAACAAAAATACCAGCCCAATAAAATACCTATTAATAAGTGAACAAGCTGAACTTAATAGAAAGACTGTATACTCTCTTCCCAGAGAGAGACTGTATACTCCCACATTCTACAAATGAAGTCAGTTTCACAGCCTGAATAGCTAATATTATATCTTCTGTTCTAAAAGAATCTGGGGGCTTATGAGGACTTCCATAGGAAAATTATGAGGCAAGGCCATTGAACCAAGGGTACATTTTGGCAGACAAGTCCCTAAGGATTTGCAGACAAAATTTAGTTTGTGGTACAGAGAATTAGGGTACCTGATGTGTGGTCCCTGTAGTTCCAAACCACACCTACCGCCATAAGGGTAGATGAGAACCAAGCTCTTTGCAAAAGGCCTTGCAAGGCTGTCTCTAGTCAGGGTCTTGGATGTTGCCATTGTGTCTGGAAGTTGGCCAGATCTCAATACAGATGACATTAGCCCCAGAATGCTCGAATTCTATCTCAAGTTTTGGCCTCTGTAGTCCCTCATTTCAACTTTGGTTCCTTCCAGCCCATTGAAAACTTATTTTCAAATTTCCTGCCCATTTTTAGTCTAGATAAACTAGGAGGGGAGAAAAAACCCAGGCTTAGGAAAGACAGGGCTGTTCCTGTATTTTCTTGAAACTCTTTTTATTGCCCCAGAAGGGAAAAGTTTCCTAAAAGATGATCTAAAAAGTAAGTTTTTTTTTTCTGTGTGTTAGCTCTCCCCCAGAGAAAAATATCTGGCATTTGTATCATACTTTATAATTCAATAGCGTGCTTTTCACTTATAATAGGGCAGTTTAATCATTACAGTCATTTTATAATGGAGGAAAGGGTGGCTCAGCAAAGACATATAGCTAGTCCAAGGCCACACAGGTAGAAAAGGGTAGAATTTGCTTTGCTAGTCTTAAGTGATAGTGAATCCCAGCCTTTATATCTTACCTTTGATTAGATTTCTCACTTGGATGTCCCACAGGCCCTTCAAGTTTACTGTGGTGAAAACTGAACTCATCGTCTTTGTCCCCTACCTCCCAAAACTTGCTCTCTTTCTCTCTTCTCTATCACAGAGGATGGAGCCTTTATCCATCCTGGTGTTCAATCAGGCACCTGGGAGTTAACCTTGACTTCTACTCCCATGGTGTCTCTTGAATATTCCCTCCTCAATAACGCTGCCTCACTACACTATCCGAGATTCTCATATCCTGTCATCTGAACTGATGCAATGACCTTTTCACTGGCTTTCTTGCCTCCATTCTTACCCTGCTTCATTCTCCAAGCCAGAAGGACCTTTCTAAACCACAAATTAGATCAAGTTATTAAAACTCTTCAATAACTTTCCATTGTCTTTAGGCTAAACTATGAATTTCTTAGCTTGGCATCACATCCTTCCTCCTTTTTCCCCACCTTCCCTGACATGAACTCTGCAGTCTACTGACTGAAACTTTCTAGTTTCCTGAAAGGGACATAAACTGAGCTCATATTTATTGGGCACCTATTATGTGCCAGGTTGTGGCCCAGACATATCATCTCTTAAAATTTAATCATTAGCAACTATCCTTTGTGGTAGATAATGTCATTATCCCCATGTGACAGATGAAGAAACTGAGACAGAGAGGCTAACTAATTTACCCAAGGTCATGCAGTTAATAAGTGACAGATTCGGGATTTGAGCCCAGGCACTTTGGTTCCAGAGTCTGTGTTCTTAACTACTACCCTACCTCTTTCATTCCTTTCTGTGTGCCAAGAATGTCCTTCCCTCCTTCTCATTGTCCACAGGCTAAACCCTTTAAGGCTTAACTCAAGAATCTTCTCTGGGAAAAGTTCCCTGACCTCTCCACATTCCTATGCTAACTCTGATCCCTGCCCCCAGCTGAATAAGCGATCTCTCTTCTGGCTTCTCCTAGAACCTGTGCATTCCTCTAATTATAGTACTTGACACATACCTTATGTGTCTATTCATGAACTTCTTGAGGGCAAGAAGCTGACTTTAGTCACCTTTTATCCCAGCATATATATAACACAGTGCTTGGCACACAGTAAATGTTTTTTGAGTAATCATTCTTCTCCTGGAAGATTTCCCACAAATAACTGGGATGAGTTCATATTTTCCCAAACACACAAATCCACAGGTGACAACCTTCACTATCCTGGAGCCCTGAGAGCCCCCACAAAACTAAGCAGGGAAGACTTCGAAAGAAGATGGAATGGATCATGAGCTGTAATGTTTTATTTTTTAATGTTTTATTTGGATATGTTTTCAAAGTTATAGAAAAGTTGTAAGAATAAGAATTATACCAAGAAGACTCAAGTACCCTTTACTCAGATTCACCTATTTCCAACATTTTGCCCATTTGCTTTATCATTTGCTTGCTCTATCTATCATCTACCATCTATTTATCTATCTATACGTATGTCATAGTTGATTTTTCCTGAACCATTTGAGAGTATGCTGCACATATCATGGCCCTTTTCCTCATAAATACTTCAATACTCTCTTACATAACCACAGCACAGTTATCACCACTAAATTTGACATCAATATGATACTTTAATATCATCTACTTTCCATATTTCTTATGTAAAATATTCCATATTCCAGTTGTGGCAACTGGCCGCTGTTGATAGCTTTTTTTGTTTGCTTCTGCCAGTATAGGATCCAGTCTAAGATCAGGTATTGAATTTAGCTGTCCTGTATCTTTACTCTCTTTTGATTTAGAACATTTCCACAGCATTTCTTTGTACATATTTTATGACATTGACATTTTTGAAGAATATCGTCCTCTCCACCCTATGCTTTTTAAAAATATGTAATGTCCTTCATTTTAGTTGCCTGATGTTTCCTTGTGGTTAGATTCAGGTTATGCATTCTAGGCAGGAATATCACATAGGTGATGCTATGTCCTTCTTAGGGAATTGTACAAGGTGGCACCCATGTCAAGATGTTGCCCAATCATTTCATTGTATAGTTACTATTTTATCTCTTGCATCTGTGGGAAGACACATTAATAGCCTGCAAATAAACTGCTTCTCATTAAAATGTCCCATATTTAGTATCTATTGATCCCTGCCTGAACCAATCTTTAGCATGATGGTTGCAAAATGATGATTTTTTTCCACCTCTAGCACTCCCTCCACATTTACCAGTCAATTCTCAGTATTCTACTACAAGCATGAACCCTCCCTTCTCCCCCTTTATTTATCTTCCTGTTACCACTATGAACTCATGGATTCCTATTTTTCATCAATGGCTTATAATTCATTACTGTTCTTAATTATTTTGGTGCCCAAATTGTTCTATGTTTGGACAGTGGGAACCCTTTCAATATCTGGTTCCTGTGTCCTTGCGATATGTGCCCATTATTTTCTTAAGCACTTCCTTACTTTCTTTTTTTAAAATATTTATTTATTTATTTATTTATTTATTTGGCTGCGTCGGGTCTTAGTTGCAGCACACGGGATCTTCGTTGTGGCATGCGGGATCTTTTCGTTGTGGCGCGCGTGCTCTTCACTGTGGCGTGCGGGCTTCTCTCTAGGTGTGGCGTGTAGGTTTTTCTCTTCTCTAGTTGTGGCGTGCAGGCTCCAGGGCGTGTGGGCTCTGTAGTTTGTGTCACACAGACTCTCTAGTTAAGGCGCGTGGGCTCAGTAGTTGTGGCGCATGGGCTTAGTTGCCCTGCAGCATGTGGGATCTTTGTTCCCCGACCAGGGATCGAACCCACGTCCCCTACATTGGAAGGCGGATTCTTTACCAGTGGACCACCAGAGAAGTCCCAGCACTTCCTTACTTTCTGGCATAATGAGATGTTCCAGGCTCATCTTGTACCTACTCTGTTCCAACTCGGGGATCACCCATTTCTCCAAGGACCTCTGATTCTTTTAGTGGGGAATGGTATTAGAGATCAAGATCTGGACATTAGGTGTTGAATTGAATGACAGAAAGGTCCAATAGGAGCTGGCCAGATAGAAGAGAGCTTTCTTAGCTATGGGGGAAAGAGAGGAAAACAGAGATTAGATGATGTTCTCAAGAGTATGTGCAGCTACTATGGCAAACATTGTAGGTTGCTCAAATGACAGCCTTACATGCTCACCCCATATGCTCAAGGAAGAACCCAGAGTCATTCTTTGTTCAGCCTAGGAGATGTGTCATTATTGGATTAAGCCACTCATGGCAATCCCATTCCCATTTGCCTGGTGAAACCTACTAGTGAGCATATGACCAGTTCTGGTTAATGAGACCTTAGGGAAAGTCTGTTGTGGGGTTTCTAGGAAAGAATATACTCTCTAATAAAAACTGTGAGCCTTGAAAGAAAACACCCTCTTTGTCTCATGACTCTTTTTTGCTCCTTAGAATGTTGCTGTTTGAGGATGTGATGTTAATGCTGTAGCAGTCATCTTGTGGTCATTCATTAATTCAATAAATATTTATTGAGTGCATCCTGTGTGCCAGGCAATGTTCTTGGTACTGGGGATACAAGAGTGAACAAAAGTCTCTGCCTTCATGGAGTTTACATTCTAATGTGGGAGAGAGGAAACAAAATAAATAAAATATATGCTGGATGGTGATAAGTGATATGGAAAAAGTGAAGCAGGGAAAGAAGAGAGGGAATGTAGAGATGGGGTTGTAATTTTTTATAGGGATTTTGAGGACAGCCCAATTAAAAAGGAGTTATTTGATGGTGCCTTGTGAGCACCTAGAGGGGTGGGATAGGGAAGGTGGGAGGGAGATGCAAATGGGAGGGCATAGGGGGATATATGTATATGTATAGCTGATTCACTTTGTTATAAAGCAGAGACTAACATACCATTGTAAAGCAATTATACTCCAATAAAGATGTTAAAAAAAAGGAGTTATTTGAGAAAAAAATGACATGCTTCATGAATTCAGGTATCTTCATATAGGGCCATGTAATCTTCTCTGTATTGTTTCCGTTTTAGACACTATGTGGTATTGAAGAAAGGAGAGACATTACTACACTCCTAGGATGGTAGAGCATAAAGATGGAAAGAGCCTGGGTCTTTGATGACATCACTGAATTGCTGAATTAAGCAATCTGGGAATTTACTTTGTTCCATACTTCTTATTATGTGAGCTCATGAAAAGTCTTTATTGTCTAAGTATGAATTAGTCAGATATCTGTAGTTGCAGCCCAAAGCACTGTAACTGAAACAGAGGTCATTAAAAAAGTTTGCTTGACTGGCTCAAGAAGTAGTTAGAGGGTCAGCTTTGTGATTTCTGTTGTGCAGGATTTGGAAAATGGGAGTGCTAGAGTTGGAAAAATCATCATTTTGCAACCATCACAGTAAAGATTGGTTCAGGTGAAGATGAATGGACACTAAATCTGGGGGACATTTTAATGAGGAGTAGGTTACAGACTAGTTATAGGGTCAATGTTAAAGGCTGAATGTTACCAGGGGTCTCAGGAAGGGAATTACCAATCTGGTAAGTTGAAGATGACCATGAGAACATAAAGCCAGGGAAGAATAAATGTACTAGAGGAAGGGAAGTTATTTGGGAGATGGGAAAGCACATGAAGCAAGAAAGCACAGCCTTTGGCATAAAAGGCTTGGGTTGGAGCTGCAGTTCTGATGATTATTGATTGGGTGAACTTAGGCAAGTGGTTTCATCTCTGAGCTTTAGTTGCCTTGCCTATAAAATGAGGGTGATGATGCCTACCTTAAGATAGATGTTCAAGGATTAAATGAGGTGTAGTGGACTTGGTTGATATACAATATAGCATAGCAGGTAGGCATGTGGGCTCAGAAGTCAGACTGCCTCAGTTCAAAACCTTGCTCAGCCACTTACCAGCTGAGTGACTTGGGCACGTTAAATAATCCCTGGATTTCAGTTTCTTCAACATCAAATAGTGACGATAGTGATGTCTACCTGAATAGTTGTATTAAATTAGACACTACACATAAAATGCTTAGAATAGTGTCTGGGTGAGTAAGTGCTTAGTAAATGTTAGCTGATATTATTAAATGTGACAGATATTTCAAGGACGATCGTTGTATTATGAAAAAAATAGTGTGCTCTTCTGTACTCAGAACTATCAGAGGAACAATGACAGTAATTAACAAATCCCAACTTAGATTTAAAGAAAATCTTTCTTGCCCTTCATCAGAAGCTCTTGGAACATATTATTAAGCTTTATGACACTAAATCTACTTTGTTACAAAGAGCTTAAGTGTCTGACCTCAGGTCATAATGTTGAGAATTAGAACCCAGTCCTTCAATGACTCTTCTTCAGCACCTAAGTTGCTCTGTATTTCCTCTTTATATATAGTACAATAAAATTCTTCCAAATTTGGCTTCTCAACATTGAAGTGGTTGACCCCAAGTCTCATGTCCCCTCTCCCAGACAAAAGACCTAAGACTTAATCAGAGGTAATATTTTAAAATGTTGAACTATCTTTGGTCTCATCAGGAGCTGGATCTGGAAGGCTCCCTGCATGTCAGTCATTTCCCCGTAGTTGAGGCATGGCAGGAGCCTGGGGAGGGGGAGGCTCAAGTGGCCAGGGCCAAAGGAGTACTTGGGAGGCTTGGGGCAGTGCTATTTACAAACCAGTACAGAAGTATGTTAATATTTTAACCACAGATAATTTTTTTAATTTTTTTAATTTTTTGGCTGTGCCCCGTGGCATGTGGGATCCTAGTTCCCTGACCAGGGATTGAACCTGCGCCCCCTCCACTGGAAGCGCAGATTCTTAACCATTGGACCACCAGGAGAGTCCCAACCCCTGAGAATTTTAATCACAGTGCATACCAGCTGTATGAGAGCATTCTTAGCCATCTATCCAGTGTCCACCCTTAGCACTGACATAGAGAATTCTTGAATTCCTTGAGATCCTCTTGTCAGCTATAATTAGGCATACAGACAATACCACAGTATTACAAAGAGATGGTTTAAATAAGTCTCTAAAATCTTCTACTATCTACTGTGGAAAAGTGTGCTGATGACACCACTAATACTAGAGTCTTGACCAAATTGCAAACCGGGCAATACCTGTCTTCTTGGCCTCATCCTAAGTCATGCTGTTCTATTGCTGCTGCATTTATACTTAAAGCCAAAGAGCTCACTGGATATGGGGACTGAAATTTGCTGATGTGGTAGAGTTAAGCTAGAAGGTTTTCAAGTAGAAGGTGTCTTGTGGTTTGAGAATGGCCAAGGGTTAAGGTGAGTCCGCTCAGCTGTTCACATTTCTCCAGTGTTGGCTGCCAAGTGTAGATAGTGCTCTGAGTCCCTTCTATTCTCCTGTTCCCAGGGTTAAACTTTAGAATCAGGGTGCTGGGCGGGAGAAGGGACCCCAGTGTGGACGTGGGGCCTGCATGGCTGCAGAAGAAACAGCCCTGTGTCTTTGGGAGGCAGAAGTTTCAGTCTCCCATCTTGAACCTCAAAGGCTCCCCCTTGGTCACCCTGAAAACAGGTGGGGTTGAAACTGGGCAGACAAGAGACAGAGCTGAAGCAAGGCACCCGAGTGTCAGGTACAGAAGGGGCCTGGGGTCCATCTGTCCCACTTCATCAGTCCTCCTCCCTCCAGGCCCTCAGCAGACTCGGGCTAGAAACTCTTTCAGCTCACCTGCTCCCACCCTCTCTACCTGGCGGAGGACTCCCCTCCTCAGCCTTCCTGCCAAGCGTCCCCACCCAGTTTCCAAGTGACCCGGGACAGACCTGGAAGCTCCCTGCCTTGGCAGGCACAGGATTCCACTTGACAGAATGTTCTTCCTGCTGGTGAGCCAATCCTGCTCCCCTGTAACTTCCTTCCACACACCCACGTTCTGCCCTCAGGACAACCAACCAGACAGGACAGCTCCTTATTCTCAGGAATGTCTTTCACATATTTGAACACAGCTACCTCTGCCATTCTTCCTCCCTAGCCAGACCCTTTCTCTCTCTCTCTCTCTCTCTCACACACACAATTTTATTGATATATAATTAACATAACATACCGTACGATTTTTTATCCATTTAAAGTGTACAATTGAACACTTTTTAGTTTATTCACAGAGTTGGGCAACCATCACTAGAATCAAAAAGAAATCTTGTACCTACTATCAACCCATTTCTCCCCAGCACCTGAGGCCTAGGCAGCCACTAATCTACTTCATGTCTTTATCGATTTGTCTATTCTGGAAATTTCTTATAAATGGAGTTGGAAACATGGGTTTGATTCACACTCTGTGGAAATTTGTGTAAGTCACTTGACCTCTCTATGACTCAATTTCCCCAGCATACAAGATAGTAATATTGGTTTCAACTTCACAGATTAATAATGAGGCTTTAATGAGCTAATGAATATAAAACACTTAGTAGAGGGTTTGCTTTTATTACTGCTTTTTACAAAGTGATTTTCCTGATCATTGCTCTCACCTTCAACTGATATGTTCTCATTGGAATGGAGCAGAGCAGGACCTGGGGTGATAATGCAAGTCTTTAGGTGATATTCAACATATTTAGTAGCCCATTAAAGCATGACCCATCAGAGTGGCCTCCGCACTGAAGCAGGTCCTATATATAGGCTCTCTGTTGGGCTGGGCAATAACTCACTAATTTCTGAACTACGAAGAGGTCAAGGGTACAGGGAATCATTAGGGTAACAGAAGAGGCACTTGGACGCTTCCGGGCTACTGCTATTTACCAATCAGAATGGAAGGATTTCAATATTTTAACAACCACTATGGCTATCCCATTGCGTACTGGCTTGAGGTTGGGCCTGAGCAGGAACGTCATCTTCCTTGCTATGGAAACTGCACTTCTGGTTATGCAGACTATATCCTCACTGATTTTAGTAACCACCCCACACTGCGCTGAGGATTGAGATTGAAGCTCTTAAACCTTTTCTATTCAGGCTGCTGTTAAGCTCCATCATCCTTTAATAACCTCTACTAGGTCGTGTTTTGAATCTAAGTTCAGAATCTTAGATTTACAAATGTGATTCACGTTGATCATTAAGCTCCTTGAATTAGGGTGTGTGCTTCATACCAGACATTCTAGAGGGGCTTCAAGGCTGCCGGGCAGGCAGGGCTGGCAATGGCAGCAATGACACCTGGCCCCCACATTTGTTCCTTGGCTCCTCAGAAATGGAAGGGGCTCTGTTAAGCCTTGCCCTTGACCATGAAATTAGAATATACTACACGTTGAGAGAAGAGGAGGTAGCCTGAAGAAACAGAAGGAGATGGAAAGACTATAAAAAGGATCAAACTTTCAATCTGAACAGAGATGTGGCAATGCCAGACCAATTTTAGTTCCAAGCAGTTCTCCAGGTGGAGGCTGATCTGGGAGCAGCAGCCAGGAAGGAGGCTTCAGAAGTGGACCGAAAGAGCCTCAGGCCAAGTAGACACGTTCCAGGAAATCTAACTGAGAAGAAGAGGAAGGCAAATAGAAAAATGACCCTGAAATGAGGACAGCAAATGGGCTTCTGGTCCAATGGTATTGTGTGAAGTAGTGGGCATCAGGGACAGGTAAATGGGGGCAGAGGTGGTATCTGGAATTTCTTCCCTGGAACCCAGACTAGCAAGGTATTTCCAATCTTGTTATTTGAAAGGTTGGGGTTTTTGCCGTTTGTCTGACTGACCTCCCATTAGTGCTGAAAGTGGGCAGAAAGAAGGCAGCTGGTGCAAACAGCTGGGGCATAGCTCTACCTAGGCTGAGGGCAGATAACCTAAGGGTCCAATGTGGTGATGAGGGCAGCCTGTCTGGTTAGGAAGGCAGAGGCTTTTTCGAGCTAGGCAGCAGGTGTGCTGAGGAGGATGACTGGCATCTGGGGACTCAAAGAAAAAACATAACTCCTCAGAAGGCTGTGGAGCAGCTTGGAAGGAGAAGAGAGAGGGTAGTATTGCAGCTTCACTTCTTGCTCAACTCTGGTGGCTGAGTGTTGAGGGGTTGGGAGCAGGTATTCAAGAGACCATAAGATGCTCTGTACGGACCTCTGAACGGATGCTCACTGATGCTGATGCCTACTCACAAAATTCTTGAACACTGTGTTAGGAATACTTGCTAATGAAAACCCTGACCTATCTAACAAGGTAAGGGTGTCTTTCCAATGTGAAACCCCCAAATGTAGATTGGATATTTTTCTACAGGAGACAGGACTAGGTGTCTCCATCCCCAAGGCTAGGTCTCTCTTCCATTTCATCTGCTTTCAAAATGTGATTAAGAGCAGAATCTCCTAGAAACAATAAATGCTGGAGAGGGTGTGGAGAAAAGGGAACACTCTTGCACTGTTGGTGGGAATGTAAATTGATACAGCCACTATGGAGAACAGTATGGAGGTTCCTTAAAAAACTACAAATAGAACTACCATACGACCCAGCAATCCCACTACTGGGCATATACCCTGAGAAAACCATCATTCAAAAAGAGTCATGTACCAAAATGTTCATTGCAGCTCTATTTATAATAGCCATGACATGGAAGCAACCTAAGTGTCCATCGACAGATGAATGGATAAAGAAGATGTGGCACATATATACAATGGAATATTACTCAGCCATAAAAAGAAACGAGATTGAATTATTTGTAGTGAGGTGGATGGACCTAGAGTCTGTCATACAGAGTGAAGTAAGTCAGAAAGAGAAACAAATACCGTATCCTAACACATATATATGGAATCTAAAAAACAAACAAAAAAAAGATGGTCATGAAGAACCTAAGGGCAAGACGGGAATAAAGACACAGACCTACTAGAGCATGGACTTGAGGATATGGGGAGGGGGAGGGGTAAGATGTGAGAGGGTGAGAGAGTGGTATGGACATATATACACTACCAAACGTAAAATAGATAGCTAGTGGGAAGCAGCCACATAGCACAGGGAGATTAGCTCGGTGCTTTGTGACCACCTAGAGGGGTGGGATAGGGAGGGTGGGAGGGAGACACAAGAAGGAGGAGATATGGGGATATATGTATATGTATAGCTGATTCACTTTGTTATAAAGCAGAAACTAACACACCATTGTAAAGCAATTATACTCCAATAAAGATGTTAAAAAAAAAAAGATTAAAAAAAAAAAAAAGCAGAGTCTCGCCTGGGATCAGATTCTAGCCCTGCCACTTACTGTTAACTTCACCTCTCTGCGACTCAGTTTCCTCATCTGTAGAATGGTTATAATGAGAGAATCTACCTCTTAGCATTATTGTGAGGAATCACATTGTAGGTCACACACTTAGAGCAGAGCTTATCATGTAGTAATAACTCAATATATGTTATGATTTGGATTCTGACTCATGATCTGATTTAGTCATAGCCCTTCCTGCTTTGCGTCTTCTGTAAATGTCCCTAACGAAGCCACTGAAAACATGATGTTGGCACAAAGAGGGATCTCCCTTTTCCTTCTTATCAGCCTTCCATTCAGTTCTCTGACAGATCTGGATATGTACTTCTGGCACATACATGTATATATCCTGCAGTTACTGTGGTCTCACCTCTCACCTCTGCTGTACTGTTCCAGGACCACTCCTCACATCCTCTATTCTCCTATATTACCACAGACTTCTTCCCCCAGGAGGTTGCTCCTTCTATCTTTCCTCCCTTCCTCTCTGCCTTCTTCTTCCCCTACATCCATTCATCCATCTAGTCATACAAGCCAGATATCTAAGGGCATCATACTAGATCAAGAGTCAGAAAACTTTTTCTGTAAAGAGCCAGATAGTAAACATTTTAAGCTGCAAGGGCTACATATAGTCTCTGTCACGACTACTCAACTCTGCCATTGTATTACAAAAGCAGCCTTAGACAATACATAAACCAATCAGTGTGGCTGTGTTCCAATAATACTTTATTTACAAACACAGGCAGTGGGCCAGATATGGCCTGCAGGCTGTAGTTTGATGATAAGAATTATTGCAGAGCATTCCTTTTTACTCAAAACCCATCCTCTTATCCAATTCATAAAAAATATCTCAAATCTGTTCACTTCTTGCAAACTCCACTACTTCCACCCTGGACCAAGCCACTGTCATCTCTTCCCTGGACCATTCACTATAGGAGCCTCCTGATTGGTTTCTCTGATTCTACTCTTGTCCTCCTACAGTTCATTCTTTACATAGCAGCCAGAGTGTTCCTTTAAATTCAATCATGTTACCCTTCTAATTAAAACCGTTCAATAACTTCACGCTTTTCTTAAGATAAAGATCCAGATCCTTACTATGGCTTCTATCATGCTGCATGATCTGATCCTGCCTATCTTTTTAGTCTTTTCTCCCACCACTTTCTTCCTACTCACTATGCCTGAACCACACTGGCCTTTTAGTTCTTCAAACATGCCAAGCTCTTTTATATGCCAGGACCTTTGCATAAGCTGTCCCCTGTACTAAAAATCTGCCTCCTCCTCATCCCTCCATCTCCATTAATCCATGCTTAATTAATGGCTGTTTATCCATCAACGTTCAACTCAAAGGCCATTTGTTTTGGAAAGGCTTCCCTAGTCATTCCCAGACTAGAATAGGTCCCATATTAATACACTTTCAGAACTCCCCATAATTTTCCTTCCTAGAATATGTCCCAGTTTCTAATTAAGCAGTGGTTTGTGTGATTATTTGATTAAAACCTATCCTTCTTACTAGGGTGTAAACTTCATGACAATAGAGACTGGGCCTGTCTTGTTGATTATACAGATCCAGTCTTTAATAAAACTGGTTACTTAATAAGTTTTCATTTTTAAAAAACTACTTTGTTGAGGTATAATTGGCATACAATAAACTGCACATATTAAAAATGTACAATTTAATGAATTCTGATGTATGTATATATCATGAAAACATCATTGCAGTCAACATGATGCTTATATCCATCACCCCCAAAATTTCCTCTTGCCCCTCTGCAACATTTTCCTTCCCAGGCAATCACTAACCTGAATTCTGACACAATAGGTTAATTTGAATTTTCAAGTTTTTATTTTTTATTTTTCACAACTAGGAAGTCATTTTTACTGTTGTTATTTTTCTCATCCAATTCACCACCTCCTCTCCCCTCTTTTTTTAAATTGTGGTAAAATATATAGTACAGCATAAAATTTGCCATTTTAACAATTTTTAAATGTACAATTCAGTGGCATTAATTACATTCAAAATGTTATGCAACCATCACCAGTATCTATTTCCAAAACTTTTTCATCACTGCAGACAGAAACTCTGTAAACATTAAGCAATAATTCCCCATTGTTTTTTCCCCTAAGACTCAGGTAACTACTAATCTACTTTCTGTTTCTATGAATTTACCTCTTTTAGATATTTCATAAAATATTTGTTCTTTGTGTCTGGCTTATTTTACTTAGCATATTGTTTTCTATGTGCATCCAAGTTGTAGCGTATGTCAGAACTTCAGTCCTTTTCATGGCTGAATAATATTTCATCATATGGATATACAGCATTTTTTATACATTAGCCTGTTGATGAACACCAGGGTTGCTTCCACCTTTTGACTATTGTGAATAATGCTGCAATAAACATTGGTGTACAAGTATCTGTTTGGAACTAGTTTTCAATTCTTTTGAATAGGAATATGGTAATCCTATGTTTAGCTTTTTGGGGAACTGCCAAACTGTTTTTCACAGTGACTGAACCATTTTACATTCCCACCAGCAATGTATGTGGGTTCCAATTTCACCATATCCTTGCCAATACTTAATATTTTTCATTAAAAAAACTATAGCCATCCCAGTAGGTATGAAGAGGTATCTTATTGTGTTTTTCATTTGTATTTTCCTAATTACTACTGATGTCAAGCATTTTTTATGTGCTTATTGCCATTTTTATGTCTTCTTTGAAGAAACTACTCAAGTCCTTTTCACATTTTTCACTTGAGTTGTTTGTCTTTATATGTTGTTGAATTGTAGGAGATCTTTATATATTCTAGATGTTAAACCCTTATCAGATGTATGATTTTCAAATGCTTTCTCTCATTCTGTAGGTTGTCTTTTCACATTCTAAATAATGTCCTTTAATGCAAAAATGTTTTCAATTTTAAGTCAAATTTAGCTAGTTTTTCTTTTGTTTCTCATACTTTTGTTGTCATATTGAAGAATCCATAGCCAAATTCAGGGTCATGAAGTTTTACACTTATGTTTTCTTCTAACAGTGTTACAGTTTTAACTCTTATATTTAGGTCATTGATGAATTTTTGTACATGGTATGAGATAGGGGTTCAAATTCATTCTTTTGCTTGTAGAAATCCAGTGGTCCCAGCATCATTTGTTGAGGAGACTCTTCTTTCCCCACTGAATGGGCTTGGTACCCTCGTCAAAAAATCAATTGAATATAGATGTATGGGTTTATTTCTGGACTCTCAATTCTATTCCATTGGTCTATATGTCTATGCTATGCCAGTACCACACTGTTTTGATTACTGCAGGCTTTTAGTAAGATTTGAAATCTGGAAGTGTGAGTCCTCCAACTATTTTCTTATTTTTAAATATTGTTTTGGCTATTTAAGTCCCCTTAACAATTCTATATGAGTTTGGTGATCTGCTTTTCCGTTTCTGAAAAAAAAAAAAAGGCTGTTGGAATTTTGATGGGGATTGTGTTGAATTTGTAGATCATTTTGGGTATTATTGACATTTTAACAATATTAAGTCTTCCTACACATGAACATGGAATGGCTTTCCCTTTATTTAGGTCTTTAATTTCTTTCAGCCATGTTTTGTAGTTGTCAGTGTACAAGTTTTTCATCTCTCTGGTTAACTGTATTCCTAGTTATTTTATTCTTTTAGACGTTATTGTAAGTGGAATTGCTTTTGAAATTTCTTTTTCAGATTGTTCACTGCAGGTGTATAGAAACACAACTGATTTTTGTGTGTTGATCTCGTACCCAGCAACTTGAAATCTTTTATTAGCTCTAGTAGCTTTCTTCTGGATTCTTTGGCATTTTCTATGTATAGGAACATATCATCTGCAAGTAGAGATAGTTTTACTTTCTTTTAAATTTGGGTGCCTTTTTTTTCTTATCTAATTGCCCTGGCTAGAACTTCCAGTGCAATGTTGAATAGCAGTGGTAAGAGTGGGCATACCTGTCTTGTCTCCTGATCTTAAGGGGACAGCTTTCAGTCTTTAGCCATTGAAGATGTTATTAGCTGTGGGTTTTTCACAAATGCCCTGTATTATGTTTAAGAAATTACCTTCTATTCCTAGTTTTCTGAGTGCTTTTATCATGAAATGGTGTTGGATTTTGTCAAGTGCCTTTTCTGCATCAATGGAGTTAATCATGTGGATTTTTCCTTCCAGCTATTGATGTGGTGTATTACATTGATTGATTTTCTTATGTTGAATCACTCTCGTATTCCTACCTGGCCATGGTGCATAATCCTTTCACTATGCTGTTGGATTCAGTTTGCCAGTATTTTGTTGACAATTTTGCTTCTATATTCATAAGGGATATTAATCTGTTATTTTCTTGTGATGTCTTGCCTGGCTTTAGAATCAGGGTAATGCTGGACTCATAGCATGAGTTATAAAGTGTCCCCTCCTCTTCTATTTATGAAGAGTTTGAGAAGGATTGGTGTTCATTATTCTTTAAATATTTGCTAGAATTCACTATTGAAGAAATCTGGTCCTTGACTTTTCTTTGTTGGGAGGATGCATGTGGCCTTCTAGATTCCCCTGTATGCATGGTGCTTTTTGATTACTGATTCAATCTCTTTACTTTTGATAGTTCTGTTGAAATATTCCTCGTCTTCTTGAGTCAGCTTAGGTAGTTTGTGTATTTTGAGGATTGCATTTCATCTAGGTTATCTAATATTTTTGTGTAGAATTATTCATAGTATTCTTTTACAATCCTTGTTTATTTATGTAAAGTGTAATCCCCACTTTCATTTTTATTTTATGTATTTATTTTTCTTCTTTTCTTTGTCAGAATAACTAAAGATTTGTTAATTTTGTTGATCTTTTCAAAGAACCAGCTTTTGATTTCATTGATTCTCTCTATTGCTTTTCTGTACTCTATTTTATTTTTCTCCACTCTAGTCATTATTATGTCCTTCCTTCTGCTAGCTTTGGGTTTAGTTTGCTTTTCTTTTTCTAGTTCCTCAAGGTGTAAGGTAGGTTATTGATTTTAGATATTTATTCTTTTTAATTATAGGTATTTACAGCTATAAATTTCTCCCCTAAGCACTGCCTTTGCTGTATCCCATAAGTTCTGGTATGTTGCGTGTGTTCACTGAAGTGTCTGTTCCTTAGCTTGTTTTCAGCTAGTATTTTGACAGAGATTTCCTTGAATAAACACAGATTAAAACAAATAGACAGATACCTCTTTCAATCTTTGCAAATTGGTTCTTAGCCAAGCTTGCACAGAGCCTAGGGATCAGCCTGAAGTGAAAGTTTAGGGTTTTCTCAAGTCTTTTCTGAGCATGTGTCTTGCCCTAGGCATGCATGTGGCCTTCTAGATTCCCCTGTATGCATGGTGCTTTTGAATGTCCTAATTTCCCAAAGAAACTCTCGCCAGCTTATGTTGCCAAGCTTTAGACCAGTCTATTGTCTATTTTGAAAGTTATCTTTTGCCCCAGGCGTCCGTGGGTTCTTAGTTCAGCTGGCTGTGTTTTCAAGCAGTGCCCAAGTCTTTTCCGACCTGAGTTCCAAATTAGTTAGACAGAGATGAGCATCTTGTGTCAGTCCTTCAGGTAACTCCGGACAGGTTAAAACAGACATACTCAATAATATGTAAGTAAGGTCTCTTCTTCCTCTGGAACCAGGGACCAGGATCCCACACTGGGAATATGGGCTAAGTCTGCTGCTGCCCTGAGGAGGAGGTGAGAGAAGGCAAGTAAAAGTGCTGCAAAGCTTTTCCACCATTTTTCTTGATTAAGCATTCGATTGGTGGCTGTAAACCCTTCATTATTTACCAGAGTTCTGACAAAGTTGGGTCTGATTTGCTTGCTTTTGGATGTTTCTGTGGGAGCATAGAGCTCCTACAAACCCTCCAGGTGATTCTGATGCAAGATCAATTTTGAGAACTTATCTTGTAAGGTCTAAAAGATTTCCTGGGGCACAATAACTGGAGCATGTGTGGTACTCTCTGGCATCTCTATGTCAGGATTCTTTGAGAAATCCAGACCAGGAGTCCAGTGGTGAGTTGACCTCCACTCATGTCTCCCTTTTCTACTGCTCCCAAAGAGGACAGACAGTCATGGCCACTCAACATTGGCTCTACAGCCCTTATACTAGTGCACTTTTACCTAGGTGAATCAAAGTCTGAGTAAAGCCAGACCATGTATGGATGGACACATGAAATCTAGGACCTGACCTTGGCCTAATCCCACTCTATAGAGGCAAGGTTACTACTGGTTTTAATAGCCATGCAAAAGGCCGTAGACCCAAAACTCAGACACTGAAGGAAATTCAAGTGAATCTCAAATAAAAGATGTTCTGGGGCAGTGGAGGCTCCTGAATTTCCATGTAGGAAAAGCTTGAATAATTGTTCTGTTTGTAAATGGGCAGGGTAAGTAAAATCTAGGAAATTTGTTCTGAAACTGCATTTGAATACTATTTTGAATTAGAGTGTATGTTTCTTCTGGGAGCTTTAGGAGTGACTAGTGGAGATTATGAGTTTAAAGCCTTACCTCTGTCTTGATGCCAAGCCAGGCGAAGTTTTCTTGACCAGTAATGACTAATCATTTGCAGAAATGGACTTGAGAGTGTGGAGGAAAGGACCAGTCCTATGAGACAGCAAAAATCTCCAGCCTCACTGTCTAGGGTCAGTGTCCTCCTCCTCTATAAGAGTATAGATGAAAAGCCTTAGCTGGAGTCACCAGACTTGAAGGCATGCACACCCAGTCCCCTGTACTCACGTGCTCCCCTGAGAGTCCACATACCACACCCTGCACACATGCTGTGAGCCGAGACACAGCATGATTCTACTCTAAAGCAACAACAGCAAAGCACTTATTTCCAAAAAAGGGACAAGGTCACAAGAAAAAGCCTATAATAATTAACTAAGTCAATGGAA
This sequence comes from Balaenoptera ricei, assembly GCF_028023285.1. Lineage (NCBI taxonomy): Eukaryota > Metazoa > Chordata > Mammalia > Artiodactyla > Balaenopteridae > Balaenoptera > Balaenoptera ricei. Next base: position 45,881,772 of record NC_082660.1, read on the forward strand.
AACTCATTTAAAAATACCCCCCATGGAGGTTTAGGACAAAACAACAGCTTAGTGAATGTTTGGTTACAGTTTATAGCTATTACTTCTTTTGCCCTTGATATACTGCTGTGATTTTTCAGCTTCCTCTGCTAATCTTGCTCAACACTAGTGATTCAAAGATTAAAGTCCAGGTATGTGAATAGCCTTATTTTCAGCTTTGATATGTGGGCTCTTCTGAGCCCAGTGGTCCCCTGTGTTGATTGTTGTCAGTTTTTACCCTGCCAAAAGAAATAAAACTACAACAGTAAGAATCTAGTCGGGAAAACAGAGCCTATATCAAGTGTCCAATAGATGAAATTTAATGGGGGAATGAAGTGGGAGAGCTGAGAGACCAACCAGGAGAAAGTGAGGCAACCCAGAGGTTAGCCATAGTAGAAACCTGCCTATCATCCCGAGGACTGCAAGAAGACAGGGAGGAGGCGGTGCTACTATAGCCTAGGTGCCAAGTTCATTGTAGAGGCTGCCAGGTAGAAGCTGTAACAATTGAGGGAAGGTTCCTCAGCAGAAACTAGAACTTAGGAAGAGACGCAGCTACAGCCAAGATGCCACTTGAATTAGAGAACACTGTGCTGGATACCTTTTGTTGAACTGCTTCTCTCCCATTTGTTGCAGTCTTGGTGATACTGTCATACATGGTGCTCTGCCCAACTCTATCCAGGGCATGGATGGGTATATGATACATGGTATACCAAACACATCCTCTCTCAGAAATTGTAATCTTGAGCTCAAGGACAGAAAATAGTTGGAACTGCTTCAGCCATATGGTGGTACCTTGAAAAGGCCACACATCCATTCTTGTCTACCTAGATCCCCAGAAACACTCTAATGTGTATTTTGTTTTATTTCCTCCCAAAGCCTTTATCAAATCTTCCATTAAATTCCTTTATTTGTTCCCATTTGCTTAAGTCTGACAATTTTTAACTATGATGCTTGCCATTCCCCTTTACATCAAGTCCTTGTTTCCAATCCTCAGAATGCCCTTCCATGCCTCCTTGGTCTTAAGGACGTCTACTTATCCTTTAATACCCAATTCAAATGTTTCTTCTTCTGTGAAAACTTCCCCAGTCTCCATTCGCACCAGAAAACTTTAGTTGCTTACTCTTCTCATTTCCCATAACATTCTTTTTTTTTTTTTATTAATTTTTATTGGAGTATAGTTACTTTACAATGTTTTGTTAATTTCTGCTGTACAGCAAAGTGAATCAGCTATATGTATACATATATCCCCTCTTTTTTGGATTTCCTTCCCATTTAGGTCACCACAGAGCACTGAGTAGAGTTCCCTGTGCTATACAGTAGGTTCCCATTATATTCTATACACATCTCTGTTTCAGCACTTATCATATTATCTGATTATTCCATATTTACTTGTCTGTTTCCCTTCTAGACTGTCAGTTCCTTAAGAGCAGAACCATATCTTATTTTATCTCAGGAGTCTCAGTACCTAGCTGCTTGGCACATAGTAAATGCTTGATGAAAGTTTCTTGAATGTATGAATAAGTGAATGGATAAAGTTGCCAGCATATCTCCACTGATTACAGTGGAAACCAGAGTTCTTTCCTTCTTTTCATTTAAAAGGGTTTGGAACTCATGGCTTTAAGGGCTTAAAGGGGAGAAATTATTTCAATGTACGTTCCCAAGAAGAGATATAAAAGAATACTTTTATAAAGACAGGAGACAGAAGAGAGGGAGACAGACAGAGAGAGAGACAGACAGAGAGAGAGAGAGAGAGAGGGAGAAGGAGGTGGGGAGAGGGAGAGGGAGGGAGAAGAATGAGAATGAGAAGAAGGCAGTGAGGAGTAACAGCCAATTACAAGACTGTACAAGGAAATTCTGTTTGGGGTTCAGAGATATTGAGAGAGGTCTTAGTGTTCCACTTGAGATGATGGCCATCAGATTCTCTAGAGATTTAAGGGAGGTAAGTCCAACGGTATGCTGGTAAATATTTAACAACTAGCTCTCTGGGGAAAAAATACCTTAATTTGTAACATTTGCCAGTTTCCTTCTTGTAACTACTCCCACCATGGCCAAGTTCAAGCTATCAATGTGGCATGATTGAATGCAGACTTGAGAAGAGATGCTCTGTAGCACACCATGGTATCATATTTCCACCATATAGATACAACAGATATAAATAACTTTGAAATCATAGATCATAATAAAATGTAGTAAAATAATTAGTGAATAATGAGTATTTATTACTTTAAATGTAAGTCTATATAATTTAATTTTTAACGATAACTGTGTTTAACTACTTCCTTGCAAACTTCCTGAAAGTTTAACTGTCAGCTCTAATGAACAGGTGTGAAGTAGTAGCACAGAACTGTAGGTAACACTATCCTTGGGCTGGCTACCTGGAACTTAGAGAAGCCCGAATAGATAGAGGTATACCGAAGTGAGATAATGATTGTTGGTTAACTATCACTGTAGTATGATGGACAGGATCTAGCCTGCTAGGTCGAAAAGGATGAGTACTGGACACTGAGGCAGCAAATATATAAACATCATGGTTTCCTGGTACCCAGAGGAGAAACTACACTTGGTAGTTCCAAAAACAACACAGCTTCAAAATGGAATACTTCCAATTCATTGCATAATCTGCCTTATTGCTGAAATTTGTCTTTATAATTGAAATGGAGCCAGTGAGCAAAACAACTTGTTCTGTTGAGACCATCTGTTGAATATCCCTGGACTGAGATGGTACTTACAGAGCTATGTTGAGAGCTATGCTCTCTGAAATTTGTGCAACCAACAGTTTGGCCTTCTTTCTAAAGCATCCAGTTCATAAAGAATCCCCTTTTACTCAAATAAGGAAAATGTATTTGGAATGCCTAGGTTCAGATTTTATGCATGCAAGAAAAAGGTGGTACCAATTATAGTCTGCCAAGAAAGTCTCACCTTTGCAAACTCGTCTCTTGGCAGTGAATTGGGCATATTTGTGGTTCCTCACTTCAACATTGTATTTTTGGTCTTCCTTAACCTTGGGCTCCATTTTCACAGGACATTTGCAATACCTTTAAAAAGAACAAGGACAAAATACAGCTCAACACCTGGCATTGTAATTATAAAAGCACGTACTATGTGCTTAGCACACTATATACATCATCTCATTTAATCTTCAAAAAAACCCAACAAGTGGATACTATTATTTTCTTATTTTACAAATGAGGAAATTGCAAATCAGTAAGTCAAAGTACCTTGCCCAAGGTCATATAGCTCATGAGAGCAGTCCTGGGATCTGAAGGCAGGTGTGTCTGATGCCCAAGTCTCATGGGCTATCTGCTATACCACGCTGCCTGAAGCGCTGTCTCTCCATTGGAGAAGCTAGTGAGAGAACGAGGGTGGTCTGTGCACAGTGTCAAAAGGTAAGTAGAAAGGCATGTGTCTTTCTGGAGAGTTACATGGGAATTCTGAACTCAAGCCATAAGAATTAAAAGCACAATTAACTGAAACCAATATTTCCTTTTGAAAGTTGGTACTTCAGGGCAGCTTGTAAAGAAAGTTATTAGATAAAATTAGACATCTTTGTTCCCTTCCTCTTGTTTTTATTTTTTTTCTCTTGCCATTTTGGAAAGGAAAGCTTTTCCTGGCGGTTTAGCCTGCACCTCTGTTTGGCATAAAAATCTCTTTAGCCTTCATCTGAGCTGTCAGACCAACTTGCCTTCCTATTTTGTCTCTCCCTCTCTCAGCCTGAAAGAACACCTTAAGTGGAGGCAAAGGGGTAGGAGAGAAAGACTAATAGTGATCTCTCTCCTCTAACATTTCTCCTTCCTTTCTTTCCATGAGTAACACCAAATGCCCCACTTACTTACCAGGTTTACCCCAGTCCTACAGTTTTATAGCCATTTTGCTTGGGCAGTTTGTGTGTGTGTGTGTATGTGTGTGTGTGTGTGTGTGTGTGTGTGTGTGTATGTGTGTGTGTGTGTGTTTCCTCCTTCCCTATTAGCGTTCACTTCACATTCCATCCTTCTGCAAGAGTGCCTCAAGCAGAGAGTTGCTTACATACATTGCTGAGGCTACTGCTAAATTTGCTAGCTGGTTCCCTTTAGAAACCCCTTAACAATGGCCTTATTTACAAAGTGCTCCAGAAAATTGAAAGACACCATATGGATTCCATCTTAACTAAATAATTTGAATAAAATTTGAACTGAAAATTAAACCAGTTTTATTAAAGGGCCCATCCTATCTTCCTTTTCGTTCATGTTCTCAATTCTTCCCAGCATCTCCCTTTTTGCAGCCCTTTCAGGAGCCCAAGATCCACTCCCTTCCCCCAACCACCAATGAAACAAAACTGGCTGGAAGCATGTGGACTAGTGGTTCTCAACCCTGGTTGAATGATGGAATCATCTGGGAACTTTTAAAATTATTATTATTCAATTGTCGAGGGTGGAGCTTGGGCATCAGTATTGTTTCGTAGCTTCCTAGACGATGATTCTAATCCTATTCTCTGAGCCTGTCTTCCCTGCCTCACCTTTTTCCCTATCAAAATTTGTTCTCATCTATCAATTGGGAAAAGATCTAATAAATTCTTCTGCAATAAGGCATTGATAACTGATAGAAGCTTAACGTGCTAGCTGCCAGTGGGATTTTTCATTTTGATTATGAAAAAAAATAAAAAGAAAACACTCTGATGGGCTATATTTAGGCATAGGGGAAATATTTGGGTTGGAAATGTTTCCCAGCCTCCAATTCAAATTATATAGGTTAGGGTTCTCCATGTTTTTCTCTCTCTCACACACACACACAAATATCCATTACAAACCTTAACTAAAAACAGGAAAACTGAATTCTAAAATTCAATGACAATAATTTTATTATAGTGAGAATAATGGTAATTTATTTGCAGTATTTCACCAAGACACTTATATTCAGATAAATAATGACTCGAGTTATAGGTCAGGTTCTACATCTCTTTGGTTTCTTTGCTTACCTTTATTTTGATTAAAAGAAAAAACACAGTTCACAAATTAAAGTTGTTAGGAATGGCAGTAAGTATTTGGTGGCTCTGGCAGATTGTTTTGGATATTCATGTTCAGATAGAACATTAACCTAGAAATTATGAAATAATTTCTCACTACGGGCTACATTCAACACTCCATCAGACAGACAGGGAGATGATAAGCATTTACACTTAAAAGCTGAAAAGGTGAATGTTTCAACTTGGAAGATAGTAGCAAACGGATTTAATCCTTTCTTTGGTTGTATTCAGCTCTGAAAGGTACTTTTTCACATTTCATTACAGCATGTGGATGTGGTTTTAATATACGCTGAATTTCTTTCTCCGATGAGTGAAGAAAATCACCAAGTCAAACTCTTGGTGATTGAACCATTTGTATCTCATTTAAGTCATCTAAAGAAATCCTGATACCATAAAATGGTAATATCTAAGCCCTGAAGTGATAAGCCTCAGGCTGTTCAAAATGCAAAATATATTGCTGAGATATACCACCTGAACAATTCTATTGAAATAATACAGATTTTCTTTGGTGTTATCACTGTCATGAAGAAATGCTTTATGTTTCATTCCTCAAAAAACTTGGGAGAATATTTTTCCCCTTGATAGTCCTCATAAATCACTGTGGAAAGATAGACTTGTGTACTTACTGCCCATTTCTTCACTTAGCATTGTGAAAAGATGAACACTCAATGGGAGGTATGTTATCATAATCCCAATCTTGACTGTTTTCTTCAACACTGAATCAAAATCAAGAGGTATATTGTTGACCACTAATTTTCTTTGAATACTTCTAAGTGTGAATTGACATTCAGGTGCAAGTTCTTTTATTCATGTGGCCTCGGGGTCCTTCCTTGTTGCATGCATAACTGCTGCTTTGTCAATTTTGATTTTAGCTCTATTGTTTTCAGTTTGTAATCATACATCACAAAATGATCTTTAAGTAAATGAATATTATCTTCTCTTGAAGGCTTATTTTTCAGTGATTAACGGAACAAAAGTTAACCAGCACTTTTCTTGAATATGTATATCAATATGCCAACTGAAAATGTCTTGTAATATGTTCACAAATTAGAAATTGTTCTTCCACTATGTCATCCAATAATATTATGCAACATATGATAGTAACGAGCCAACTGTGCCAAATATTCATTCTGAATGTTTATGAATATAATAGTTGCCACAAACTCTGTGGTTAGTATTATAAGTTTCTTAGAAAAACTGTTAAAAGTAGTGCATATACTCTAAGCAGTGCAATTTTTGTTGATGCCGTTGTAGTTTGGGCCTCTTATTTCTTGTTAGTAATAATATTCATCAATCTAGTATTAGAAAGTATTATTTTCTGCTTTTTCTGGAAACCTATGACTGGTTACCAGAGTGGTCACTGTGCTTTCTATGAAAATGTTATGAAGGCTTTGGTGGCATCATTGGATCAAGTTTCCTAACACTATGATCTCCACAAAAGCCAGTGTTTCCAAATTTCTGTTGCTATATTAGCAGAAATTGTTTTTTTTTTTATCATAGAGAAGCCACATATTAATCTTATTAATTATGAAAAAGTAGCATTGTAAATTAAAAGTTTTTTTGCCTGCTACATCAAATCATCGTATTTTCACATTACTTGTCCTAATGCACATATTTTCACATTCTATATTTATCCCGAAGTCAAGTTCATTATTTATGTTTTTAAAGTTACCTTGAGCTACTGTGGTTTTTCATCACTGATTTTGTACTTGAATAAACCACTTTTGAGCCATTAATAATTTGGAGGATTAGAGAGAAAATGCAAAATGGTAACCATGAAACATGCAAAATTAAGACTATAGCCAATGACACGACAAATGACACGACACGAACACCTTGTTAGCTAAATGTTAGCCAAGATGAACCAATCACTGAATTTCTTTTAGTATATGGGCAGCCTCACCTATTAACACCACATTGAGATACCTAGGGAAAAAAATATGATTAGTCAGGTGTAATCCGGCCATTATGTCCCACAAGCTCTGGCATGGAATGTAAATACATTCCATTACCACAAAGAAAACCAATATACATATGGGGGAAATGAGTCTTAGAGAGGCAAAGTGACTTACCCAAAGTTTCACAAATGTAAATCAAGCCCAATTTGCACAAATTGGGCATTTAGCTGCCTCACTCAGGCATCAAGATAAGCATCACCTCCTTTGGCATCAATAAGGAGTGACTGAAAGAGATGGGGGTATTTACCTTGGGAAAGAGAAGCCTAGCTAGGGAGGAAGAATGGCAGAGGTAGCTGTGTTCAAATATGTGAAAGACATTCCTGAGAATAAGGCGCTGTCCTGTCTGGTTGGTTGTCCTGAGGGCAGAACGTGGGTGTGTGGAAGGAAGTTACAGGGGAGCAGGATTGGCTCACCAGCAGGAAGAACATTCTGTCAAGTGGAATCCTGTGCCCGCCGAGGCAGGGAGCTTCCAGGTCTGTCCCGGGTCACTTGGAAACTGGGTGGGGACGCTTGGCAGGAAGGCTGAGGAGAGGAGTCCTCCGCCAGGTAGAGAGGGTGGGAGCAGGTGAGCTGAAAGGGTTTCTAGCCCGAGTCTGCTGAGGGCCTGGAGGGAGGAGGACTGATGAAGTGGGACAGATGGACCCCAGGCCCCTTCTGTACCTGACACTCGGGTGCCTTGCTTCAGCTCTGTCTCTTGTCTGCCCAGTTTCAACCCCACCTGTTTTAAGGGTGACCAAGGGGGAGCCTTTGAGGTTCAAGATGGGAGACTGAAACTTCTGCCTCCCAAAGACACAGGGCTGTTTCTTCTGCAGCCATGCAGGCCCCACGTCCACACTGGGGTCCCTTCTCCCGCCCAGCACCCTGAATCTAAAGTTTAACCCTGGGAACAGGAGAATAGAAAGGACTCAGGCTCTCATGGGTTTTGGCTCTTGGTGTCATTGCCTCTGATTAGATCTGGGAAACACTGTTCACTTCACAGTTATTCTCTGGGTTCCTGGGAGTTCCTGGGAGCATTGTAAAGAGTGTGTGGATGATGGAGAGGCTAGTTAGAGGGTGAATCTCCTTCAGGATAAGACTCTGGGTGCCTGCCCCCATTCTGTTGCAGAGAGGAGAGCAGAGGTCACAGAGAATAAATGACGTGTCCAAAGTCATGGTGAATTATTGAATTAGTATGTAGTGAATTGATGATAAACCCAGGATATTTAAACATGGTTCTGTTTCTTGGCCCCGGACTACCTATCATCTATCTATCTATCTATCTATCTATCTATCTATCTATCTATCTATCTATCATCTATCTATCTATATCTAACATCTATCTATCTATCTACATAGCCAAAGCTGTGTTTGATCAAAGAGTGGAGGAAGTGTCTTGAATATGAGTCGTGTTATATCACATGAAGATTGTGTATCTGGAACAGACTATGCTCATTCCAACCTCCAAGTCTTTACTCAAGTTGTTACCTTGCCGGGAGTTTCTCTTCCCTTCCCTTCTTGTCTTTTCCCTTTTCTCCTTTCACAAATCTAACCATTCTTCAAGGTCCAGCAGCTCAGTCGATTTTGCCTTCCAGGGGTCTCTGAGCTCACTCATTTGACCCTTTGGTATATTTTATAATGGAACCCAAGGGTTTATCTTCCCAACTAGATAGCAAAGACTAAGTCTTAGCCTTTTTGTATCTACTATAATCCCCTTCTCCTGAGACTAGGCCCCAATGAAGTGCTCAGGAAATCCAGATTAAAATCCAGTTGCTGAGCAGTGGATGTAGTACAAGCCAGTCAAGCAGGTAGCCACATAGTTGGAGCTGTATGTTTTTGTGGAAACCACATTAAAATTGCAGATGTATAGCAGAACACTCACATCCAGTCTGAGGTCTCCTATGCTTTCCAAACCTCACTAAGGCCCCCCTCAGCAGCCCCTCTTCTATTAAACAGTCAGTCAGCTGTTTGTGTGTTCTTTCCTATTCTAGTCAGTGCAGGCATTACAAAGCAAGAAGAAAATACTACAAGATCTGCTCCAGCCTCCACGCAGGAAAAATGTCTGCAATCTTCACTCACTGTTGTCCCTCTGGTTCCAGTCCAAGCATTGTGTCTATACTTTCTTATACTTAACGCAGGCTCCTTTAGATCAGTCCCTCAGTCTAGTCTGGGCATAAATCTCTCACTCCTTTCCCTCTCCTTTGTACCCTCCCACTCAAATCTCAATCGGCAGCTGCCAGCAGTAAGGGGCTTTGAGAACCCAAATGGGGATTTTTTCCAGACACTTCACCTTTGCCTCATTGTTGAAAAATGTGTTTTGCTCACTTGAAGTTATTAGATCCCTCTTGCCCTCAGTGAGGCTGGGTGGATGAGGCCCTTGTCTTAGGCAGACCAAAGAGGGTCACAGCCTGAGCAACATCTAGCCACCCTTGTCTCTGGGAATCTTAGCACGTGGAAACTGTAATCATCTTCTTGGGCCCTTCTTACGCACTAGCCCAGGATGTTTTAGAGCAATGTGTGGTTATTTCCCTCCCTGCTCCTTTTCTTCTTGGGAACCAGGGTTGCTGGACCACTGCTTGACTCCTTGTCCTCTTGACAACTTCTCTCTCTCACTCATGGTGTCCACGGTAGACGGTGTGTAGCCTGGACTGAGACACATTGATCTAACCCAAGCCCCTCATTGGCTCTGTGCCTTGGTCATTCCCCTCTCTCAGTGGAGATGGTGCAGAGGGCGGAAACTTTTCTAAGGCTTCACAGGTCCTTTCTTCTTGTCATGTCACTCTTCCTGCCAAACTCTGACCACCTCCTGGCCTCTTATAGGGGTAAATGCCACATATCTGGAAGACTTTCTGGCCCACGATTTACACGAGGGAAGGTCTCTATTTATATAACACCATGCTCACACATAATCTGGGAGTTGTAGGCCACTGGCAAGACCAACACTAGTGTCTTTATCCAAACTTTTGGGGGGTTGCCATTCACCTGTGAGTGTGAAATTAAGCTACACAGAATCTGAGCTTCAGGTCCTGAACTGATTTGGGATGTTTTCTAAGTTTAGTTGTAGTATCTACACTGTGCTATTAAGATGACAGGGCATTTCCACGTCTTTTGCCTCATATGATCCTCACGACAACCTGGTGAGACAAATATTCTCATCCCCATTTTCATATGTGAAACTATTAAAGAGTGATAATAACATTAATGACCAACATGCATCAAGCACTTGCTACATCCCAGGTAGTGTTCTAAGCACTGTGTATGTATTAACTCATATTTCCCTCACAACAACCCATGACCTCATTATTACAATTATCTAATTTTAAAGTTTAGGAAACTGAGGCTCAGAAAGGCTAAGGGACTTGCTCAAGGTCACACAGCCGGTAAGTGGTGGTGCCTCATTTTGAACATAGGCATCCTGGCTCCAGAGCCCACATGTGTGAACACTATGCTATTCGGATTTAGAAAGGTTAACTCACTTGCTCAAAGCCACAAAAATCATTAGAAGATAGATTACTAGGCTGGACACTAGGCTTTCTGACTCCAAATTCTGTGCTCTTTTCACTGTGTATTCATTTATCCACTCATCCAATAAACATTTTTTTAAACACTACTGTGTGACAGACAATGTACTGGGAACTGGGCACAAAATTGCTGCTCATAAGGAGCACACAGTCTGGTGGGAGAGATAGTCAAGTAAACAAAAGCAAAGCATAGCATGATGATTAAGAACATACTTTCCTGCTCAATGTATCTGGGTTCAAATCGCACCACTACATATTAGCAGTAGGACCTACACCTTGATATCCTCATCCATAAAATGGAGATGGTAATATCAGCATATTCCTAACAGGATTGTTGTGGTGATGAATGGATTAATATATGCAATAAACTTACGAAGCACATGAATGTTAGATGCTATTATTGTTATTATTACTGGTGGTGGTGGTGGCAGAGGGGGTGCTTTCTCTGTTCTATGGTAGAGTCCCAATGGCTAAGAGAAGGCCCTAAACCAGTGTTTGAGAAAGAGCCAGAGGATGTCTGGAAGGAGGACCAAGAAGAGACAGGCAGGGGCCAGATCATTCAGTGCCTTGAATGCCATACATTATGCCAAGCGATGTGGCAGAATGGGTTTGGAGCAGGGTCTCTGAAGAAGTGGTTGACCAACACCTACATTTCTGCTATTTCAAGGAAGAGCAGGCCGGGTGATCAACCTGTACATGTGGTCTAGTGCCCCCAGCATGCAGCAAACCTTTTTCCCTAGCTCAGGTTCACAAGATTGAATGGCTGTGAGTGGCCTTATGAACTGCTGGTCTGTTTTGAAAGGAACTCAGGGACTTCCCTGGTGGTGCAGTGGTTAAGAATCCGCCTGCCAGTGCAGGGGACACGGGTTCGAGCCCTGGTTCGGGAAGATTCCACATGCTGCGGAGCAACTAAGCCCGTGCGCCACAACTACTGAGCCTGCGCTCTAGAGCCTGCAAACCACAACTACTGAGCCCATGTGCCACAACTACTGAAGCCCGCATGCCTAGAGCCCGTGCTCCGCAACAAGAGAAGTCACTGCAATAAGAAGCCTGCGCACCACTCACCGCAACTAGAGGAAGCCCATGCACAGCAATGAAGACCCAATGCAGCCAAAAATAAAAAAAATAAATTTATAAAAAAAAAAAGAAAGGAACTCAACCCTCCCTCGGTTGTCAGCAGCTTTCTGCTCCATCTGGCAAGAGCTTCAGGCTGTCGCATCCCCATATAACCTCCATGGCCTCAGGCAGTGACCTAGAAGTAATGAGGCTATTGGACGACAGCTTTTGGAGCTGATGTCTGTAAAGTGAGGATCTGGGAGTGGGGTGGATGGAGAGAAAACAGATGGGACATTGCACCTGGCTGCTGGGTAGTCTGAAGCCAAAGGAGCCAGACACCTTAAGGATCTAGCTAGGATGCCATCCAAACAGTTTGAGATGTTTCAGTCTACCCACAGGGACTGTTTTTCATAAAATCATATATTCCAACATGGGCCAGATAAGCCAGTGTCAATTTTAAGGCCAGGGCAGTTTTTTTGTTATTTGTTTCCCATTTTCTCTTTTTTCAAGGTCACCTACTTGAGCTGCTATGCCCTGGAGAGTCTGCAAAGAAAAATAACAGGCATTCCTCACATTTGTATCAGGCTTTATGATTTACAAAGAGCTCCCACATTCATTGGATTCTAAAGTCCCCTGGAAAGGGGGCAGGGTAAGCATTTGCATGGTTATCATTTCCTATTTTACAGATGAGCAAATAGAGGCCAAGAAAGGGGAAGGCACATGCCCAGAGTCATGTGGTGGAGTGGTAGGGGTACAACTCTGTATTGGTTTGCTGTACTGTGTAACAAATTACCACAAACTTAGCAGCTTAAAACACCAAACATTTATTGTCTCATAACTTATTTTGTTAGAACTCTGGGAATGGCTTAGATGAGTTCTCTGCTTAGGGTCTTGCAAGGCCACAATCAAAGTGCTGGCCAGGGCTGGGTTCTCATCTGGAGACTCAACTAAGGAACAATCTGCTTCCCCACTTATGTGGTTGTTGTCAGCATTCAGTTCCTTGTAGGATTTACGGCGGCTTGTTTTTCAAAGCCAGCAAGGGGAGAATGAGTTGGCTAGCAAGATGGTGTCATTAACAGTCGGCCCTCCGTATCTGTGGGTTCCACATCCATGGATTCAACCAACCATGGATCAAAACTATTAGAAAAAAAAATTCCAGAAAATTCCAAAAAGCAAAACTTGAATTTGCTGTGCTCTGGCAACTATTTACATTGTATTTACAACTATTTACATAGCATTTACATTTTATTAGGTATTATAAGTAATCTACAGATGATTTAAAGTATACAAGAAGATTACGTAGGTTTTATGCCAAAACTACACCGTTTTGTATAAGGGCCTTGAGCATCCACAGATTTTGGTGTCTGCAGGCAGTCCTGGAACCAATCCCCCACAGATACTGAGGGACGACTGTGTAACATAATATAATCATGAGAGAGATATTTCATCACCTTTGCCATATCCTATTGGTTAGGAGCAAATCACAGGTTACACCCCTACTCAAGGGGAGGGCATTACACAGGCATATCAGTGCCAGAAGTGGAGGTTATGGTTGCCACATTAATGTCTGTTTGCCATAGACTCCAATCCAGCTTTGTCTGATTCCAAATCCAGTGATCTTTCCACTGGATCACACTGTAGCCACTAGGGATGCATGACATCCAGTCCTACTACTCCCAAATGTATGTACACCTATTAAAGGTGCATTTCCCAAGCACAGAGTAGAGTAAATCCATGAAGCCTGCTCTGCCTGTAAACCTGTGGCCTGGGTCACACAGCCTAGGGTCCTAGCCAAATGACATATGGACACATCCCCACTTTCTTAACTTAGAGAAAACAATTCATCACTTCTAAAGATGGAATGCTGTTTTGGGACAATTTTGTGCAAACCCTGAGCTTGTTATCTTCCAAAAAAAAAAAAAGGATGCATGTCTTTTCATTTTAGGAGACCTCAGCTCTTATCCTGACAAATTCCAAGTTATTTACAAAGCCAAAGGGAGTTGTGCTGTGTTGTGCCTCTTTTGCCTTTGTGGCTAAGTCTCATTAGTTTGATCCCATTAATGACTGTCAGAGAAGATGAGGCCTTGGAGGAAAGGAGTTAAAGAGAGCTCTTTAAATCAGCCAGGCAGGACCAGAAAGCTCTCTGTGGATGGCTTCTAAAGTTTAGGTTTGCCTGCAAAGAAACCCCATAACTCTCTCCAGAAGCCTGTTCTTAAGTGACAATAGGGGCTACGTCAACTATTCATTTCATTTCATTCATTCAGTCAGTCATTCAATAAGTGTTTATTGAGCAATTCTTTGTGTAAGGCAAAATTCTAGGTACTAGCAATACTGAGATCACCATCCCTCTGCTCAAGAAGATCACAGTGGAGTGAAGACTGAGACAAGAAAATAATCAGAAGGCTGTAGAACTGCTTTTTTGTTTGTTTGTTTGAAATGACAAGGTAAGTTTATTACACTGTCTGGCTTATTGCACAGTGATGATTGTGTCAGACCCTATTTACAGTCATGCGGTTCTTTTAAACAGTCTTACAGAAAGAATGCATCTAAACTATACTCTAGGTAATTAATAATTTGTGAGATTAAAAATAAGGTGTAGATGAAGATTCCCAACTTAGTCAGCAGTGTAAAACTTCTCTCTAACTACTATTAATTTGATATCCTACATTTTTAATAATTGGAAATCAGTGTCACAGAGTTATTTGAAAAGAATAGTACTCATACTTTCACAGTTTTCCCACTATATATGCATTTACATGCTGTGTTTAAGAATCACTAAATACAAATATGCCACACAAAATTAGTATAACCTATCATAATTTTGTGCAAGTCAGACATTCATTTATGGCACATGTAATTTATTTATTTTTTAATTTAATTTTTATTTTACATTAGAGTATAGTTGATTTATAATGTTGTATTAGTTTCAGGTGTACAGTTAAGTGATTCAGTTATACATATACATATATCCATTCTTTTTCAAATTCTTTTCCCATATAGGTTATTACAGAATATTGAGTAGAGTTCCATGTGCTTTACAGTAGGTCTTTGTTGTTTATCTATTTTATATATAGTAGTATGTACATGTTAATCCCAAACTCCTCATTTATCCCTCCCCCAACATTTCCCCTTTGGTAAATGGCTAAGATATGGAAGTAACCTAAATTTCCATCAACAGATGAATGGATAAAGAAGATGTGGTATACATATACATTGGAATATTACTCAGCCATAATAAAAGAATGAAATAATGCCATTTGCAGCAATATGGATGGACCTAAACATTATCACATTAAGTGAAGTAAGTCAGACAGAGAAAGACAAATATCATATGATATCACTTATATGTGGAAGCTAAAAAAAATGATACAAATGAACTTATTTGTAGAACTGCTTTAATGGAGGTATGCACTGAACCTGTGGGAATTTGTCCAAGGGGGTCAGAAAAGAGATGTGATTACTCAAGATTGCAAACCCAAAGCTTCCAAGACCAGGCAAATGAATCAAACAGGTGGATACAGGGAGTGGTAGAGTTTCTACTTAATTGGAGGGCATTGCAATATAAAATGTAAACACCATGTGATCCTAATAAAATATAGCCTGCAACCTGCCCATTTGTGACCCCAGCATAGACAGAGGTAGTATTGATACTAAGATTTAAATTATAATAGTAAGCTCTTCTACAGAGGTTACTGTGTACCAGGTATGCTTATAAACAATTCAAATGTAGTAACTCATCTAATCTCTATAACAAGCCTATTAGGTAGGTACTTTTATTAGCCCTATTTTATAGGTGGGGGAACAGAGACCCAGAGAAGTTAGATAATTTGCCTGAAGTCACACAGCTAATAACCAGAGCTGGAACTTAAACACAGGTGGCCTAGTTTCAGAAACTACCGTGTCCTCAGCTGCTGCCAAAAGATGATTAAGGGTTTGAAAGGTGGTGAGAGAGCATGCCATGCAGAGGAAGCAGGATGTGCAAAGATGGAGGGCTGGGGATTCTGAGGGAATTCAGGGTCTGTAAACGGTGTAGTATTTCTGGAATAGCAAGTGTGTGTTTGGGGTGCTGGTGGGAGGAATAGGTGAGGCAGGGTAAGGAGATGGATAGAGAGAAATGAGACTAGACAGAAAAATCAACAGGATACTTCTATGCCACACAATGATATGATTCATTCCTTAGTTAGGTGTTTATTAAGTGCTTGCTATATGACAAACACTTATGCATCATGTGCTAAGTGCTGAGATAGACTTAGACAAAAGGTGATTTGGGGGTTTGGACAAGGGGCATCAAATTCAGCATGAGGGAGTCTGGGAGCACCTCCCAGAAAAATGATTGGATTGACCTAAGTCTTGAAGGATAAGTAGGGGTTGACTGGAAGAAGGAGACAGGAGAGGGCATTGTAAAGAGAGGGAATGGGGTATAAAAAGGTATTTCTGAACTCTTGGTAAAAATGATATTCCTTCTTTTTTTAATTTTTATTTTTTGACCTTCCTTCTTGTCTCACGTTTTCCTTTTCATTTCTATCCTCTAACCTATTCACATGTCACAATGGGAAATAGAAAGCCAGAGAAGAATTGGACTAAGACTTGCCCCATGAGATTTCCATGTTCTGGCACACCTAGCAGAGTCAAGGGGGTTAAATTTGGGGTTAGAATAACTGAGTTTGGGCTCAGGCACTTTATCCACATTAATTCCAATTAACTCCAATTATCGATCAACCCTGCAAGCTTTTCTTTTTAATTTTTTAGCCTCATATTATAGATGAGGAAATGGAAGTTCAGAGAAGTGGTATCACCTGCTTAAGGAACTCTGTTAGTGAGTGGCACAATTTGGGGTTTGAACCCAGGCTCCAAAGCCTATGTTCTCATATTCTCAACTTTTGAGAACCTTCTTTCAAATGAAATCATACTGTCTCTTAGTAACAATACCTAAACATCCTTTATTGTAAGCTCGGTCAACAATTCCAAACTCTTTCCCTCAACATGTCATACCTCTGAGTCTTGGATTTCTCGGCTGTAAAATGAGGCTGTGGTGGAAATTACTACTGTCACCACTATTCACTTCCTTTCTACTTTCAGGAATATGGGGTTATTATACTTCTTTGCCCCCTTTAAGTTAAATGTGGCCATTGACTTGCTCTGACCAATTAAATAGGAGCAGAAGTGATGTGTGTCACTTTAGGGTGGAAGCATTTCAGAGATCACATGATTCGCTGTCTTCTCTTCCCCTTGGACAACATTCAAAATGGTAGTGCTTCCTTTGGCCTGGGTTTCTGTGTGAAGATGACATGGACCAGAATCCTCCACTGACCAGCAATATAGAATGAGTAAACACTCTATATTTATTTAAAAAAAATTTTTTTAACATCTTTATTGGAGTATAATTGCTTTACAATGGTGTGTTAGTTTCTGCTTTATAACAAAGTGAATCAGCTATACATATACATATATCCCCATATCTCCTCCCTCTTGCATCTCCCTCCCACCCTCCCTATCCCACCCCTCAAGGTGGTCACAAAGCACTGAGCTGATCTCCCTGTGCTATGCGGCTGCTTCCCACTACCTATCTAATTTACATTTGGTAGTATATATAAGTCCATGCCACTCTCTCACTTCGTCCCAGCTTACCCTTCCCCCTCCCCATGTCCTCAAGCCCATTCTCTACGTCTGCGTCTTTATTCCTGTCCTGCCCCTATACTGAGTAAAAAAAAAATGCTTTCACTGATTTAAATTCTGGGGTTGTTTGTTACCACAGCATAACCTATTATATTCTGACCAATACAGAGGTAAATGCCCTCCATCTTGTGGATTTGTTGTGAAGTTTAATGAAATAATGAGAGTGGAAGTGCTTTATAAACTCTTAGGCTGTGTGCCCATGCCATCCATTATTACTTGCCAAGTGATATATCTGAATGCAAGTCCTATTGAGCAACGTTCTAATGGAATTTCCACTCTACAAATAGGATTTTTGTAGACACTTACATTGTGTCTTTTTACACTATAGACAGATATTTACTTGTTTACATAGCACTCCTGTGTGGGAGCTTCCCTTTTATCCATAGGGAGAGAACCAACTCTGAGATCTGAAGTTGATTTCTCAAAGACTATGGGTAGCTGATAACTAGTCACTCTGAGCAAAACAGTTAAAACTAGTTCCACTGATTTTTCTATCTAGGCTCAAAGAAACAACTGGGGAGAGGGGGAACCCATCTTCTCCCAAATAACAACTCATGTTTTTAATTGAAGTATAGTTGATTTACAATATTATATTAGTTTCAGGTATACAACATAGTGATCAGTATTTTTATAGATTATACTCCATTTAAAGTTATTACAAAACAATGGTTATATTTCCCTGTGCTGTACCATATATCATTGTTGTTTCTCTGTTTTATACATAGTAGTCTGTACCTCTTAATCAAATATCCCTAAATTGCCCCTCCCCCCTTCCCTCTCCGCTTTGGTAACCACTAGTTTGTTCTATGTATCTAAGAGTCTGTTTCTGTTTTGTTATGTACATCGGTTTGTTTTATTTTTTAGATTCCACATATAAGTGATAACAGAGTATCTTTCTCTTTCTGACTTATTTCACTAAGCATAATACTCTCTAGGTCTATCCACGTGTTGCAAATGGCAGAATTCCATTCTTTTTTATGACTGAATTAGATTCCATTATATATATATCACACACACACACACACTCTCTCTATATATATAGTGTGTGTGTGTGTGTGTGTGTGTGTGTGATATATACATATCACATCTTCTTTATCCCTTCACCTATTGGTGGATACTTAGGTTGCTTCCGTATCTTGGCTATTGTAAATAATGCTGCCATGACCATTGGGGTGCATGTATCTTTTCAAATTAGTGGGGCTTTATTTTTGGATATATACCCAGGAATGGAATTGCTGGGTCATATGGTAGTTCTATTTTTAGTTTTTTGAGGAACCTCCCTACTGTTTTCTACTATGGCTGCACCAATTTACACTCCCACTAGCAGTGTACAAGAGTTCCCTTTCCTCCACAACCTCGTCAGCATTTATTATTTGTATACTTTTTGATGACAGAAAGCAACTTTTGATTTTGCCTCTCCTGGAACAGAGGAAAGGCTGGTGATCCTAGGCCTGATAGTTCCAAACCAATAACTCAACAGATGCTGACTTGCAAACATCAGCCTGAAAGGGCCAGCCATGACATTTGTCATGTAGCGTGGCTTGAATGGTTTATAACCATGGGGAAAAAACAACCCTTCCCCAAGACTTTCCTCATTCAAGCCCAGCAAGCTTGCCATCAAAAGAGAAGCTCAGGACTAGGGAGTCTATGGGCCAAAGAGGAACCCAGACCTGAGCAACATCTGCTGAGAGTCTTTCTCTTGTCTATGAGACTCTAACCACAATAGTTATCTTTTCCTTCCTTGATCATAAAGTTTATTTCTGACTAAGAATGTTTATGCTTGCTGTTCCCTCTGACTAGAATGCTCTTCCCACAGGTCTTCCCATGCCTTCCTCTTATTCAGGTCTTAGCCCAAAGGCACCTCTTGAGAAACCTTCTTTGTCCCTTCTAATGTTATCCCCAACTCAGTCGCTCCCTATGTCCTCACCCTGATTTATTTTACTTTAGAGCATTTATATCAACTTGAGGTTATATTTTTTATTTAATATTTATTTTATATAGTTATTTATTTTTGTATTATATATTTATTTTATACTTTATTTGTACATGTGTGTTTACTTATATAAGTATATTCATAAACTATATATAAATGGTTTATATAATATATTCATTTGTTTATTTTATTTGTCTCTTTTGTTCATTTGCTCTATCCCCAGTATCTAGAACAATGTTGGGGATAAAGTAGGTGCTTAATAAATATTTGTTGCATGCATGAGCAAACAGTAATCCTCCAACAGCAGAGTAGGGTTTCTCAAATACACATCCTAGAGTCCAAGTGTCTTTTGGAAGTGTCAGGGCTTTCGGGAAACAGGTGTAAACTTGTTTTTACCTTGGCATCCTTCAGCAAACACCATGCTGTATACTTTCTTCTATCTTTTATTAATTCCACAAATGTTTATTGAGTGCCTAGAGGAAGAAGAATATAGAAGAAAGCACTGGGACCATGTTCCAGTCTTTATGCTTCTGGATGACTTCTAAAATATAACTGAGAAATAAACAGGAAATATTATCAAAGAAGGTTTGGAAAAGGCAGGGCAATAATGGGGAGAGGTAGGCTCCCAAAAAGATATTAAAACCTCTTATAAAGTAACAATAATGGGCCTTCAAGATGGCGGAGTAAGACGTGGAGATCACCTTCCTCCCCACAAATACATCAGAAATACATCTACATGTGGAACAATTCCTACAGAACACCTACTGAACGCTGGCAGAAGACCTCAGACTTCCAAAAAGGCAAGAAACTCCCCACGTACCTGGGTAGGGCAAAAGAAAAAAGAAACAACAGAGACAAAAGAATAGGGACGGGACCTGCACCTCTGGGAGGGAGCTGTGAAGGAGGAAAAGTTTCCACACACTAGGGAGCCCCTTCACTGGCAGAGATGGAGGGTGGGTGGGGGGGGAAACATCAGAGCCATGGAGGAGAGCGCAGCCACAGGAGTGCAGAGGGCAAAGGGGAGAGACTCCCTCACAGAGGATCGGTGCTGACCAGCACTCACCAGCCCGAGAGGCTTGTCTGCTCACCTGCCGGGGTGGGTGGGGGCTGGGAGCTGAGGCTCCGGCTTCGGAGGTCGGATCCCAGGGAGAGGACTGGGGTTGGCTGCGTGAACATAGCCTGAAGGGGGCTAGTGCGCAACAGCTAGCTGGAAGGGAATCCGGGAAAAAGTCTGGAACTGCCTAGAGGCAAGAGACCATTGTTTCAGGGTGCGTGAAGAGAGGGGATTCAGAGCACCGCCTAAACGAGCTCCAGAGACAGGCATGAGCCATGGCTATCAGCACGGACACCAGAGACGAGCATGAGACGTTAAAGCTGCTGCTGCAGCCACCAAGAAGCCTGTGTGCACGCACAGGTCACCATCCACACCTCCCCTCCCGGGAGCCTGTACAGCCTGCCACTGCCAGGGTCCCGTGATCCAGGGACAACTTCCCCAGGAGAACACACGGCACGCCTCAGGCTGTTGCAACATCATGCTGGCCTCTGCCACCACAGGCTAGCCCCACATTCTGTACCCCTCCCTCCCCCTGGCCTGAGTGAGCCAGAGCCCCGTAATTAGCTGCTCCTTTAACCCTGTCCTTTCTGGGCGGGGAACAGACCTACACGCAGAGGCAGGACCAAATCCAAAGCTGAATCCCAGGAGCTGTGCAAACAAAGAAGAGAAAGGGAAATTTCTCCCAGCAGTCTCAGGAGCAGCGGATTAAATCTCTACAATCAACTTGTTGTACCCTGCATCTCTGGAATACCTGAATAGGAAACGAATCATCCCAAAATTGAGGCAGGGGACGTTGGGAGCAACTGTAGAATTGGGGTTTGCTTTCTGCATCCAATTTCTTTCTGGTTTTAGGTTTATCCTAGTTTAGTATTTAGAGCTTATTATCATTGGTAGATTTGTTTATTGATTTGGTTGCTCTCTTCCTTTTATATATATAAATATATTTTTTTCCTTTTTCTCTTTTTGTGAGTGTGTATGTGTATGCTTCTTTGTGTGATTTTGTCTGTATAGTTTTGCTTTTGCCATTTGTCCTAGGGTTCTGACTGTCCGTTTATTTTTTTTCTTTTTTAGTATAGTTTTTAGCACTGGTTATCATTGGTGGATTTGTTTTTTGGTTTGGTTGCTCTCTTCTTTCTTTCTCTCATTCTTTTTTTTTTATTACTTTTTAATTTTTTAATTCTTTCTTTCTTTCTTTCTTCTCCCTTTTCTTCTGAGCCGTGTGGCTGACAGAGTCTTGGTGCTCTGCCTAGGTGTCAGGCCTGAGCCTCTGAGGTGGGAGAACCAAGTTCAGGACATTGGTCCACCAGAGACCTCCTGGCCCCACATAATATCAAACAGCGAAAGCTCTCCCAGAGATCTCCATCTCAACGCTAAGACCCAGCTCCACTCAAAGACCAGCAAGCTACAGTGCTGGACACCCTATGCCAAACAACTAGCAAGACAGGAACACAACCCCACCCATTAGCAGAGAGGCTGCCGAAAATCATACTAAGTTCACAGACACCCTAAAACAAACCACCAGACATGGTCCTACCCACCAGAAAGACAAGATCCAGCCTCATCCACCAGAACACAGGCACGAGTCCCCGCTACCAGGAAGCCTACACAACCCACTGAACAAACCTTACCCACTGGGAGCAGATGCCAAAAACAACGGGACCTATGAAAGTGCAGCCAGTGAAAAGGAGACACCAAACACAGTAATTTAAGCAAAATGAGAAGACAGAGAAATAAAAAGCAGATGAAGGAGCAAAGTAAAAACCCACCAGACCAAACAAATGAAGAGGAAATAGGCAGTCAAGCTGAAAAGGAATTCAGAGTAATGATACTAAAGATGATCCAAAATCTTAGAAATAGAATGGAGAAAATATAAGAAATGTTTAACAAGGAATTAGAAGAAATAAAGAACAAACAAACAATGATGAAAAACACAATAAATGAAATTAAAAATTCGCTAGAAGGAATCAATGGCAAAATAACTGAGGCAGAAGAATAGAAAACTGACCTGGAAGAAAAAATAGTGGAAATAACTACCACAGAGCAGAATAAAGAAAAACGAATGAAAAGAATTGAGGACAATCTCAGAGACCTCTGGGACAACATTAAACACACTAACATCCAAATTATAGGGGTCTCAGAAGAAGAAGAGAAAAAAAAGGAACTGAGAAAATATATGAAGAGATTATAGTTCAAAACTTCCCTAATATGGGAAAGAAAATAATCAAGTCCAGGAAGCACAGAGAGTCCCATACAGGATAAATCCAAGGAGAAACACGCCAAGACACATATTAATCAAACTATCAAAAATTAAATACAAAGAAAAAAATAGTAAAAGCAGCAAGGGAAAAGCAACAAATAACATACAAAGGAATCCCCATAAGGTTAACAGCTGATCTTTCAGCAGAAACTCTGCAAGACAGAAGGGAATGGCATGACATATTTAAAGTGATGAAAGGGAAAAACCTACAACCAAGATTACTGTACCCAGCAAGGATCTCATTCAGATTCAATGGAGAAATTAAAACCTTTACTGACAAGCAAAAGCTAAGAGAATTCAGCACCACCAAACCAGCTCTACAAGAAATGCTAAAGGAACTTTTCTAGGCAGGAAACACAAAAGAAGGAAAAGACCTAGAAAAACAAATGCAAAACAATTAAGAAAGTGGTGACAGGAACATACATATCGATAACTACCTTGAATGTAAATGGTTTAAATGCTCCCACCAAAAGACAAAGACTGGCTGAATGGATACAAAAACAAGACCCATATACATGCTGTCTACAAGAGACCCACTTCAGACCTAGGGACACATACAGACTGAAAGTGAGGGGACGGAAAAGTATATTCCATGCAAATGGAAATCAAAAGAAAGATGGAGTAGCAATATTCATATCACACAAAATAGATATAAAAATAAAGACTCTTACAGGAGACAAAGAAGGACACTATATAATTATCAAGGGATCAATTGAAGAAGAAGATAAAACAATTGAAAATATTTATGCACCCAACACAGGAGCACCTCAATACATAAGGCAAGTGTTAACAGTCATCAAAGGGGAAATCGACAGTAACACAATCATAGTAAGAGACTTTAACACCCCACTTTCACCAATGGACAGATCATCCAAAATGAAAATAAATAAGGAAACACAAGCTTTAAATGACACATTAAACAAGATGGACTTAATTGATATTTATAGGACATTCCATCCAAAAACAACAGAATACACATTTTTCTCAAGTGCTCCTGGAACATTCTCCAGGATAGATCATATCTTGGGTCACAAATCAAGCCTTGGTAAATTTAAGAAAATTGAAATCGTATCAAGTATCTTTTCCGACCACAAGGCTATCAGACTAGATATCAATTATAGGAAAATTTCTGTAAAAAATACAAACACATAGAGGCTAAACAATACACTAGTAAATAACCAAGAGATCACTGAAGAAATCAAAGAGGAAATCAAAAAATACCTAGAAACAAATGACAGTGAAAACATGACAACCCAAAACGTACAGGATGCAGCAAAAGCAGTTCTAAGAAGGACGTTTATAGCAATATAATCCTACCTCAAGAAACAAGAACCATCTCAAGTAAACAACCTAACCTTACACCTAAAGCAATTAGAGAAAGAAGAACAAAAAAACCCCAAAGTTAGCAGAAGAGAAGAAATCATAAAGATCAGATCAGAAATAAATGAAAAACAAATGGAGGAAACGATAGCAAAGATCAAAAAAACTAAAAGGTGGTTCTTTGGGAAGATAAATAAAATTGATCAACCATTAGCCAGATTTATCAAGAAAAAAAGGGAGAAGACTCAAATCAATAGAATTAGAAATGAAAAAGGAGAAGTAACAACTGACACTGCAGAAATACAAAGGATCATGACAGATTACTATACGCAACTATATGCCAATAAAATGGACAACCTGGAAGAAATGGACAAATTCATAGAAAAGCACAACCTTCCGAGACTGAACCAGGAAGAAATAGAAAATATAAACAGACCAATCACAAGCACTGAAATTGAGACTGTGATTAAAAATTTTCCATCAAACAAAAGCCCAGGACCTGATGGCTTCACAGGCAAATTCTATCAAACATTTAGAGAAGAGCTAACACCTATCCTTCTCAAAGTCTTCCAAAATATAGCAGAGGGAGGAACACTCCCAAACTCATTCTACGAGGCCACCATCACCCTGATACCAAAACCAGACAAAGATGTCACAAAGAAAGAAAACTACAGGCTAATATCACTGATGAACATCGATGCAAAAATCCTCAACAAAATACTAGCAAACAGAATCCAACAGCACATTAAAAGGACCATACACCATGATCAAGTGGGGTTTACCCCAGGAATGCAAGGAGTCTTCAATATACACAAATCAATCAATGTGATACACCATATTAACAAATTGAAGGAGAAAAACCATATGATCATCTCAATAGATGCAGAAAGAGCTTTCGACAAAATTCAACACCCATTTATGAAAAAAACTCTTCAGAAAGTAGGCATAGAGGGAACTTACCTCAACATAATAAAGGCCATATATGAGAAACCCACAGCCAACATCATTCTCAATGGTGAAAAACTGAAACCATTTCCACTAAGATCAGGAACAAGACAAGGTTGCCCACTCTCACCACTACTATTCAACAAAGTTTTGGAAGTTTTAGCCACAGCAATCAGAGAAGAAAAAGAAATAAAAGGAATCCAAATTGGAAAAGAAGAGGCAAAGCTGTCACTGTTTGCAGATGACATGATACTATACATAGAGAATCCTAGAGACTCTACCAGAAAACTACTAGACATAATCAATGAATTTGGTAAAATAGCAGGATACATAATGAATGCACAGAAATCTCTTGCAATCCTATACACTAATGATGAAAAATCTGAAAGAGAAATTAAGGAAACACTCCCATTTACCATTGCAACAAAAAGAATAAAATGCCTAGGAATAAACCTACCTAAGGAGACAAAAGACCTATATGCAGAAAACTATAAGAAACTGATGAAAGAAATTAAAGATGATACAAACAGATGGAGAGATATACCATGTTCTTGGATTGGAAGAATCAACATTGTGAAAATGACTCTAATATGCAAAGCAATCTACACATTCAATGGAATCCCTATCAAACTACCAATGGCATTTTTCATTGAACTAGAACAAGAAATTTCACAATTTGTATGGAAACAGAAAAGACCCCAAATAGCCAAAGCAATCTTGAGAAAGAAAAATGGAGATGGAGGAATCAGACTCCCTGGCTTCAGACCATACTACAAAGCTACAGTAATCAAGACAGTATGGTACTGGCACAAAAACAGAAATATAGATCAATGGAACAGGATAGAAAGCCCAGACATAAACCCACACACCTATGGTCAACTAATATATGAAAAAGGAGGCAAGGTTATACAATGGAGAAAACACAGTCTCTTCAATAAGTGGTGCTGGGAAAACTGGACAGCTACATGTAAAAGAATGAAATTCGAACACTCGCTAACACCATACACAAAAATAAACTCAAAATGGATTAAAGACCTAAATGTAAGACTGGACACTATAAAACTCTTAGAGGAAAACATAGGAAGAACACTCTATGACATAAATCACAGCAAGATCCTTTTTGACCCACCTCCTAGAGAAATGGAAATAAAAACAAAAATAAACCAATGGGACCTAATGAAACTTAAAAGCTTTTGCACAGCAAAGAAAACCATAAACAAGACGAAAAGACAACCCTCAGAATGGGAGAAAATATTTGCCAATGAAGCAACGGACAAAGGATTAATCTCCAAAATATACAAGCAGCTCATGCAGCTCAATATCAAAAAAGCAATCAACCCAATCCAAAAATGGGCAGAAGATCTAAATAGACATTTCTCCAAAGAAGACATACAGACTGTCAACAAACACGTGGAAGGATGCTCAACATCACTAAACATTAGAGAAATGCAAATCAAAACTACAATGAGGTATCACCTCAAACCGTTCAGAATGGCCTTCATCAAAATATATACAAACAATAAATGCTGGAGAGGGTGTGGAGGAAAGGGAACCCTCTTGCACTGTTGGTGGGAATGTAATTGATACAAGCACTATGGAGAACAGTATAGAGGTTCCTCAAACATCTAAAAATAGAACTACCACACGACTCACCAATCCCACAACCGGGCATATACCCTGAGAAAACCAGAATTCAAAGAGTCATGTACTACAATGTTCATTGCAGCTCTATTTACAATAGCCAAGACATGGTAGCAACCTTAGTGTCCATCACCAGATGAATGGATAAAGAAAATGTGGCACATATATACAATGGATTATTACTCAGCCATAAAAAGAAAAGAAACTGAGTTATTTGTAGTGAGTTGGTCTGTCATACAGAGTGAATTAAGTCAGAAAGAGGAAAACAAATACTGTATGCTAACACATATATATGGAATCTAAAAAAAAAAAAGTGGTTCTGAGGAACCTAGGAGCAGGACAGGAATAAAGATGCAGACATAGAGAATGGACTTGAGGACACGGGGAAGGGGAAAGTTAAGCTGGGACGAAGTGAGAGAGTGGCAAAAATATATATACATTACCAAATGTAAAATAGATAGCTAGTGGGAAGCAGCCGCATAGCACAGGGAGATCAGCTCGGTGCTTTGTGTCCACGTAGAGGGGTGAGATAGGGAGGGTGGGAGGGAGACGCAAGAGGGAGGAGATATGGGGAAATATGTATAGCTGATTCACTTTGTTATACAGCAGAAACTAACACACCATTGTAAATCAATTATACTGCAATAAAGATGTTAAAAAAATAATAACCATATGAGAACTATCAAAATTAAATAAATAATATTGGAATGAAAAAAGGAAGTAACCATTGTGCAAATATGGTGGTTCTTAGCCGAATACAGATCACTAGAACATAAATATATATGATTATTATTATATTAATTATTATTAACATAATTGCCTATACGATGAAGTAAAAAATGTATACCAATGGGGGTGTGGAAAGGATATTTAATTATTATTTTTTATTATTTTTAATTTATTTTAATTTATTTATTTATGGCTGTGTTGGGTCTTCGCTTCTGTGCCAGGGCTTTCTCTAGTTGTGGCAAGCGGGGGCCACTCTTCATCATGGTGTGCGGGCCCCTCACTATCGCGGCCTCTCCTGTTGCGGAGCACAGGCTCCAGACGCGCAGGCTCAGCAATTGTGGCCCACGGGCCCAGTTGCTCCGTGGCACGTGGGATCCTCCCAGACCAGGGCTCGAACCCGTGCCCCCTGCATTGGCAGGCAGATTCCCAACCACTGCGCCACCAGGGAAGCCCCAGGATATTTAATTATTGATATTAGAATTATTATTTAACAATCAGGAATAGAAAATTTAGATTTAAACCTTATGATGTACACAAAGGTAAATTCAAGGTAGATTAAAGAATACATTTTAAAACTCAATCATAAGAAACTTTGAAAAAGGAGGATTGGAATAATTTTTAGATATCCTTTGGAATTGTTTTAACATTTTAATTCTGCTTTTAAAAATTATAAAGGTAGAGCTCAGTAGAATTTACTATATATTTTAAATCTTCTGTTTAGAGAAAAGGAACAAAACTAAAAAGTAAGGAATAAATAGTTAAGGAAATATGTACATAAAGTATGACAGTAAAAGATTAATACCTACATGTATGGGGTATTGAGAATGGATAAATAGACAAAGAACATGAAGATAATTCACAAAATAAGAAATATAAAGAGTAAACAAACATTTGGGGGCAAGTTCAAGGTCACTAATAACAAAGGAAATGTGAAGTGAAATAATAAATAGGAAGTTTCTTATATCTATTAAATCGGTCCATAATGGTTTGGTCCTTTTGGAAAGCAATTTGGCAATATGGATCTGCAGCAATAAAAATATTTTTTGACCTAGTAATTTTACTCCTGAGAGTCAATCCTAAGGGGAAAATTCAATAGAAAACAAAAAAGCTAAATGTATGAATATTTTTTATAATAGTAAGAGTACAGAAAACACCTAAAACCCAACAACACGGTAAAGGCTATTCAAATTTTAAATGATAGTTACGAAAACTGTGCAGAAACATGAAACTATGTGTTAGAGGTGAAGAAACTAAAACACAGGAAAGCCAAGTCAGTTCTCCAAGTTCACTCAGTCAGTAAATGATAAAGCTGGGACTTGAACTCAAGCAATGCAGCAGAGTCTGTGGGTGTCTTAGTCTGCTCACTCTGCTATAACAAAATACCATAGACAGGGTGGCTTAAACAACAGCAATATATTTTCTTATGGTTCTGGAGACAGAAAAGTCAAAGATCAAGGTTCTGGCAGAGTTCAGTTTCTGGTGAGAGCTCTCTTCCTGAGCTGCAGACAGCAGCCTTCTCGCAGTGTCCTTGCATAGTGGAGAGAGATATCTCTGGTGATTCAGTCTCTTTTCTAAGGATACCAATTCTATCAGATCAGGGCCTCACACTTATGAACTCATGTTGCCTTAATCATCTCCTTAAAGATTCTATCTCCAATACAGTCACACAGGGGATTAGGGCTTCCACATATGAATCTAGGGGGACACAAATCAGTTCATGGCATTCTGTCCCTTGCCCCCCCAAATTTCTGTTCTTATTGCATGCACAATACATTCATTCCATTCCAATAGCCCCCAAAAGACTTAATACATTCCAGCATCACTCTAAAGTCTAAAGTCCAAAGTCTCATCTAAATATCATCTAAATAAGATATGGGTGAGACTTGAGGTACAATTTATCCTGAGGCAAAATTCCTTCATTTCATTTTTTCTGTCCTCTTTAGGCCCAACTGGCAGCGTTTCTGTTGGTGTAATCCCATCTCTATTCCTAGCTTCTGCTGAGATGACTGATCAAATTTATGAGTTGCGCCCATGATCTCCTTATCAAATGATTGTTCAGCCACACCCTTTCTGTTCTCTTCAGAACAACCTTTCTCATTTTTTTGCAATATGGCTAAACTAAGAATTTTCAAAATCTCCAAGTTCTACTTCCTTTTTACCTAACAATTCCTTCTTAAATTCATCTCTCTTCTCTCACATTTTACTATAAAAAGTAAGGAGGACCCAAGCTGCATCTTCAATATTTTGCTTAGATATCTCCTTGGCTAAATATTCAATTTCACCACTCTCAACTTCTACCTTCCACAAAACAGTAGAACACAATTCAGCCAAGTTCACTGCCACATTATAACAAGATCGCCTTTCCTCCAGTTTCCAATAACCTATTCTTCATTTCTGTCTGAGATCTCACCAGAATCACCTTTAATATCCATATTTCTAGCATGTTCCTCAAAACTCTTCCAGCCTCTACCCATTACCCAATTTTGAAGCCACTTCCACATTCTTAGGTATTTGTTATATCAGCACCCTACTTCTAGTTACCAAAATCTGTATTAATCAGCATTCTCCAGAGAAACAGAACTAACAGGATATTTATATTTATATATAATTTATTATAAGGAATTGGCTCACATGCTTGTGGAGGCTGAGATATCCCAAGGTCTGCAGTAGGCAAGCTGGAGACCCAGGAGAGCTGATGGTGTAGTTCCAGCCTGGGTCCAAAGGCCTGAGAACCAGGAGAGCCAGTGGTGTAAGTTCCAGTTTGAGAGCCAGCAGGCTCAAGACACCAAAAGAACTGATTTTTCAATTTGAGTCCAAAGGCAGGAAAAGACCTATGTCCTAGCTCAAGCACTCAGGCAGGAAGAGTTCCCTCTTATTCACAGAATAGTCAACGTTTTTGTTCTATTCAGACCTTCAACAGATTGGATGAGGCCAACCCATATTAGGGAAAACAATCTCCTTTACTCAGTCTACCAAGTCAAATGTTAATCTTATCCAGAAATACCCTCACAAACACACCTAGAATAATGTTTGACCAAATGTCTGGGTACCCCTTGGCTCAATCAAGTTAACACAAAATTAGCCATCACAGTGGGTTTAACCATGGGACTATTTTACTAGTGCCCACCCTCCTTGACACTTATTAATTGGCCCTTCGTACAACTTTCTTAATTATTTTGCCGTTTACTTTTCCAATTGTATTTTTCTGGATTCTAATTATTATTATTAGGATTTTCATTGGAATTGCCTTCATCCAATTCAGCCTCCACACTACTGCCAGGACAAACTTCAAGTACAAAACAGATGCTGTTCTTCTCTTGATTAAAATATTTTGAGTTTCCCAAACTCTCTAAACTCCTCAGCAGGGATACTAGACCTTTCATGATCTGACCCCTGCCAATCAGTCTAGTGTCCTGCCCCACTTCTCTTCCTGCACTCTAGTCATCTCTAATAAGTTACATTTCCCAAAAGTGTGCTCTCTCTTCCATGCTTTTGCTCGTGCTTACCCCTCTGCTTAGAATGTTCCATTAATCCTCCTGTGCCAGATAAACTCTTATAATTCTCTGTGAAGCTTTCCTTAACCCTGCAATATGGCTTAGGAACTGTCCTTCTGTGTCCCACAGTTTCCTATATTTACATCTATTCTGACACTTATCACTGTATGTTTATTTCCTTTTTAGTTGTCTGCCTTCCCTACTGGACTGCATGTTCCTTGAGATCAGATACACAGTGGTATACTCAGTGCCCAGCACCCTGTAATTGACTCAATATATGTTTGTTGAAGAAATGAGTTGTTGTAACAGTAATGAAATGTATAAAGAGGTTATTGTAATTTCTGTGGGGAGAAGATACTTTTGAGGGGTAGAATCAATAGGATGTGGGGACCAAATATGAAGGCTGAAGGAGAGAAACGAGTCAAGGATGACTGGTTTTTTTTGGCAGAGAAAGTGGTAGTGCAATAAGAGAAGGGAATACATGATGGAGAACTGGCTTGGGAAAGTAGATATGTGTTGTTAGGACAAGAGTAGCAGATGACAGCAGGAAATTCAGGCAGAGGTGCCCAGCTGGCAATTAGAAATACTAACTGGAGGTTGAGATTGAAATAAGGAGACCAAAATCACTCAGAGAGGATAGCTGATGTTGTGGGAATGTGATGGCAAAGAAAGAATCTGCAGAAAGAGAAGAGAGTTGGGAAGAGAATCATGAGGAAAATTTACTCTGAGTGGGCCAGAGGAAAAATGGAGCCTTGAGAGGCAAAGAAAGAGCTGTCAGAAAGGTAATAAGAGAACCTGATGTGTGCTGGCTCATGGAAGCCTAGGGGGAAGAAAAAATAATTTCAAAGAGGAAGAAATCAGCAGCGTTAGAGGATCACGAAAAAGGAGGACAGAGATTTACACTATGTGAAGATTGTTGAAACATCTGAGATAATAGTATTGGTTGAATAGCAGGACCAGAAGTCAGTATACAATTATGTATTATGAAGCCAGAAGTTTGATGGCAAAAGGAGGGAAAGAGACAGACTATATCTCTAGGGAGTAGAAACGTTGAGAGACAAGCTTGTTTAATATGGCTACTTGTAGAGTTCCTTACATAAGTGATTGAGCAATTTTTAAAAATCACCCAATTGATTGCATGGCAAATATTATTTTCCAGTCCTCCCCACCTCTACTCACACCACAAACCCTTACCAATCCTGTAAAAATGTACATGTCATACAATATAAATTCATGTTCTCAAATTCTTTCTTACATGGCTCAAAGCAAGGCCCTCCAATTGGGCCAATCAATCAAATTCCACTCTTGATGAAGATAGTTATGACTTCTGGTCTCAAATTCCATATGTTAAATGCCAAACCATATTCCTTCTTACGCAAAACGTTTTTCCAGAGCACCTCTCTAAACGTCCTTCTTCCACTGATGACACCCTGCCTCTCTCTCTTTTTCTGTTCTCTCTCAGTTTTTACCCTCCTTTCTCCTTTACCCTTCTCCACAGAGAATTCAGAGCTTCATAGTTGTAAATAATAATTACTCTGTATAACATCTTGATTTGACTGTGGGAGTGAGGGCAGGAGAGGAGAGAAAGTGATTAGAATTGGGAAAACATAGTGGCTTATGCAAGATAACACAACAAGTGCAAAGCTGAGCCAGACAGGATGAGAAGCCCAGATTTTATGGTATCACACGCCCTATTACATCATCCACTTACATATTACCCCCCAAACTCAGCTTACCCATATAGAAAGTACCCAGACAATAGTTCCCAGCTAGAGTTGTACTTCATCCATCCAATGACCTTCCCCTCTACATACCAAATCTGAGTGCTTAGCCAAGCCCTTTCTGCTCAACCCAGACCTCAGGATTTCAAAATTCTTGTCTCTCAGGACCAGATTCACCTACCACTCCACGATTTTCCACAAATAGGGGAAAACTAACTAACATTGATTGACTACAACCTAGGTGCCAGGCATTCAACCTTCATATGGGCAAAGTTGGTACTATTAGTTTTATTTTACAGGTGAGAAACTGAGGCTCAATGAGGGGCTTTTCTAAGATTATGTACCAAATAAGTTGGCAAAGGGGAATTTGAACAAAATGAGTCCAAGGTCTGTATGCTTTCCACTACCCCTCTATGGGACAACTTCTATGGGACCTTTATTTAACCAGGCCCGGAATGCTCATTTGTATCCTATGTTTTCCCAAGTGTTATCTCCTATTCAATTCTCCAATTTCCTGTTTCTTCAAAGAACTAATAAAATTCACCAATGGAAGGAAGTTATGCTTAGTAGTTGACAGGGAGCAGAGTATAGAGGGAAAGTACAATGGAGCTTGATTTGATTCTCTCATTTCTCACCTACTATTCCAGTCCAGGCTCTTGGAAAAGGGTAGAAATCTTTTGACCTGGGATACTGGACTCCCATAAACATCAATCCTAGCCATCCCAGAAAAGCCTAGTAGACTAGATGAGTTTGATCTTCTTTTGGGTAGGCCTGAAAGTGACCAGAAGAGGACATATCTTGGTCTTTCACCAGGTTTTTGATATCTGCGATCCAGGCCTCTCCTGTCCCTCCACAGGGACTATGAAAAGCCTGTGGTTTTTTAGAGCTGTTTGTCTAATGGACTTGGCTTTGCTAGGGGATTCTAACCCACCCATGCCCCATGCCGTTCCTTCTCAAGCCCAAAGGGCTCTACTGAAAATGATCTATCTCCGGAAATGGCCCAAAACCCTGCTGCATTCCACCTAGCTCTCTACCTTAGGTATCTGGGATTAGGAGTATACGTGATTTTAATCTGCCTTTTAATACTTTTAATACTGCCCACAGTATATTTTAGGCTCTAAGTCAATTTTTCCCCTTGCACTTTGTTATATTTCAGATTGGCTTGTTTCTGCTCCAGGGTCATCACAACAATATCTGTTCTGGGCAAAGTGGTACTGTTAGCTTTTCCCATCAGCTGCTTCCTACTTCCAATTTCTCTGTCTGGCCCCCTCTTTCTTTTTTAGCACTCCTCCCTCCCTCAGAGACTTCCAGTAACACTAAGCCTTTGTTCAGGGAAATAAAGCTCATGGGATAAGGTCCAGTGATAAGCTAACAGGAGTGATGGTTTAATGCAGTGAGGATCTCAATGATTCCCTGAAATCCTACCATGTAAATATCCTCCAACTTCCCCAAATAAATACCCCACTCATGATCATGCACAGCCATGTAGCCACTCTCAAAAATGGCCAAGGAAACTGAGATAAACACATTCATTCATTCATTCACTTATTCATTTATTTAACAACTTTTGTTGAGCACCTCAGCTGAAGGCATTCTAGGCAAGGGGAACAACATGAGAAAAGATGGGGGAATTAAGGGAGAGCTTGCCTGATTCCAAGAACTGTAAGTTCTTGAGCTTAAATGAAGTGCAAGATGCAAATGTGCATGTGAATATAGATGAGACCTGAGAAATAGTTACAGGTCAGATCAGAAAGGGCCTTGCTTGTCATTCTGAGGAGTTTGGGACTTTGTCTTGAAGGTAGTGGAGAAAGACAGCTTCAAGATATCATCCAAGTGAAAAATAGGTCCTTAGCCTATAAAAGTTACAGGAAAACCCTTCTTCCTTTATAGGTGTCATCAGAAAAATTAAAGTATAGCTTATTTAAAAGCAGCTGAGAGCAGTGCAGTTGTGTCTGCTCAGGACACCCCAAGGGAATCTGCTTTTGTTGGCAGTGGGCCCAAGCATTCTATCTATGGTCTGACCTTGACTAATTTATGGTCCTTGGAGCCTGAAAAATAGAGTTGGTACATGATACTTTCCCATCAGCACTTATGAGTTTCTCCCATTAAAAAAACTTCCTGGATCCCACACATTCCTCTAGCTATCACTTTATTTCTTTTTTCTCCTTTACAACCACACTTCTGAAAAGAATTTCTAGTCTCACATTTTTATTGTCTCACCTCCTGTTCACTCCCCAACCCAATACAATCAGATTAGTGCTACCATTACTTCACCAAACACAGCTCTCACTAAGGTTGTCAATGACCTTGATGCTAAATCTGATGATCACTTGTTTGTTCTCATATTCTTTACTTCTGTGCATAATTCAATACAGTTCATTATTTCCTTCTTGAAATATTATCTTTCTTTAGCTTCTGGGTTCAGCCTTTTCCTGGCTCTCTTCCTGCCTCTTCGGACCTCTTAACTTCTACTTAATCTTAAAATGTTGGAATCGTCTAAGTTTCACCCTGGACCCTCTCCTTTTCTCACTCTGTACTTTCTCCTCCAGATGAGCTCAACCAGCCCCATGTCTTCAATAATAACATATATGCCAACAACTCCCAGTATTTCTAGATTTCTCTTCAAACTTCAAAATAGTATATTCAATCACTTACTTGACATGCATCCGAAATCATTAATATCCAAAATCAAACTCATTATCTTCCCTCTTGTTCAAACTTGCTCATTTTCCAGTGCTCTGTAACTCAGTAAAAAGAACACCATTCCTCCAGTGAAGCATACCAGAATTCAACTATTCTTGATACCTTCCTTTCCCAAATACAAAATAATTGATATAGTCTAAATGGCGACTGCATGGTTTGGTCACTGCTGAATTCTCCAGCCTCATTTTATGTTCTATGCTCATGCCAAACTTGCCTTCTTTCATTCCTTGAGGACACCCGGGTGGTTTTTGTTTTGTTTTGTTTTGTTTTTGCCTCAAACTCTTTATATTGATGAATCTTCTTCCTGGAACATTCTTTCCGCAAATTTTTACCTGGTGAGCTCCTACTTAACCTTTATGTCTCAACTTGAATGTCGCTTCCTTGCATGAACCTTCCTGGACCCATCTGACTAAATTGGCTCTTCCATCACACCTTCATCTCTCCCTGAATTACACTCCCGGGGCCCATAATTTTTCTTCTTAGCACTCCATTACAATTTGAAATATTTATTCATATTTTGAGGATGTCTACACACTATCTATCTCCCCTACTTGACTGTAAACTCCACGAGGACAGGGACACTATCAGTATTGTTCTCTTTTATGTCCTCCACACTGAGAACTGACACATATCAGGTAGTTAATAAATATTCATTCAGTGAATATAGGTATGAATGAGTGAATGAGTACAGGTTTTTCTCAAAGAGCATACACCCTCCTACTAAAGAAGAAAGGCCTTCTGAGTTTGGGGGGCCTACTTCAGGATCTGACGAGTGGATAGTCGGAAAGATTGACATCTGTTTTTGACAACCCATTGCAGTTCTCAACAAAGTTCTCAAACATTTTTATAATCATTTCCCAAGTTGGATCTGGCTATTATACTCCCTTATTCTTTTTTTGCCCCAAGATCTCTCCCTGGGGATTTTTACCAGCTTTTCTTTTCTTAATTGAAGCATACTTGATTTACAGTATTATTTTAGTTTCAGGTGTACAATATTTTTATAGATTATATTCCATTTAAAGTTGTTACAAAATAAAGGTTATATTTCCCTGTGCTGTACAATATACCCTTGTTGCTTATTTATTTTAAATAGTTTGTCTCTTAATCTCCTACCCCTATATTGCCCCTCTCCCTTCCCTTTCCCCACTGTTAACCACTAGCTTGTTCTCTATGTCTTGTGACTCTGTTTCTGTTTTGTTATATACATTCGTTTGTTTTATCTTTTAGAGTCTACATATAAGTGATCACAGAGTATTTGTCTTTCTCTGTCTGACTTATTTCACTAAGCACAACACTCTCTAGGTCCATCCACATTGTTGTAAATGGCAGAATTCCATTCTTTTTATGGCTGAGTAATATTCCATTGTATATATGTGCCACATCTTCTTTATCCATTCACCCATTGATGGACACTTAGGTTGCTTCCATATCTTAGCAACTGTAAATAGTGCTGCTATGAACATTGGAGTGCATGTATTAGTGTTTTTGTTTTCTTCAGATATATTATACACAGGAGTGGAATTGCTGGGTCATATGGCAGTCCTATTTTTACTTTTTTGAGGAACCTCCATACTGTTTTCCATAGTGGCTGCACCAATTTACACTCCCATTAACAGTGTACAAAGGTTCCCTTTTCTTCACATCCTCGCCAACATTTGTTATTTGTGTTCTTTCTTTCTTTTTTGTTTTTTTAACATCTTTTTTTTAACATCTTTATTGGAGTATAATTGCTTTACAATGGTGTGTTAGTTTCTGCTTTATAACAAAGTGAATCAGTTATACATATACATATGTCCCCATGTCTCTTCCCTCTTGTATCTCCCTCTCTCCCACCCTCCCTATCCCACCCCTCTAGGTGGTCACAAAGCACTGAGCTGATCTCCCTGTGCTATGCAGCTGCTTCCCACTAGCTATCTATTTTACATTTGGTAGTGTATATATGTCCATGCCACTCTCTCACTTTGTCCCAGCTTACCCTTCCCCCTCCCCGTATCCTCAAGTTCATTCTCTAGTAGGTCTGTGTCTTTATTCTCGTCTTGCCCCTAGGTTCTTCATGACCTTTTTTTTTTTTTTAGATTCCATATATATGTGTTCGCATACGGTATTTGTTTTTCTCTTTCTGACTTACTTCACTCTGTATGACAGACTCTAGGTCCATCCACCTCACTACAAATAACTCAATTTCATTTTTTTATGGCTGAGTAATATTCCATTGTATATATGTGCCACATCTTCTTTATCCATTCATCTTTTTTGACCCACCTCCTAAGGAAATGGAAAAAAACTAAAAATAAACAAATGAGACCTAATGAAACTTAAAAGCTTTTGCACAGCAAAGGAAACCATAAACAAGACGAAAAGACAACCCTCAGAATGGGAGAAAATATTTGCTATGAAGCAATGGACAAAGGATTAATCTCCAAAATTTACAAGCAGCCCTTGCAGCTCAATATCAAAAAAACAAACAACCCAATACACAAATGGGCAGAAGACCTAAATAGACATTTCTCCAAAGAAGATATACAGATTGCCAACAAACACATGAAAGAATGCTCAACATCATTAATC
Organism: Balaenoptera ricei; assembly: GCF_028023285.1. Lineage (NCBI taxonomy): Eukaryota > Metazoa > Chordata > Mammalia > Artiodactyla > Balaenopteridae > Balaenoptera > Balaenoptera ricei. The sequence continues at coordinate 45,919,341 of NC_082660.1, forward strand.
ACTAGAGAAATGCAAATCAAAACTACAATAAGATATCATCTCACACCGGTCAGAATGGCCATCATCAAAATATCTATAAACAATAAATGCTGGAGAGGGTGTGGAGAAAAGGGAACCCTCTTGCACTGTTGGTGGGAATGTAAATTGATACAGCCACTATGAAGAGCAGTATGGCGGTTCCTTGAAAAACTAACAATAGAACTACCATATGACCCAGCAATCCCACTACTGGGCATATACCCTGAGAAAACCATAATTCAAAAAGAGTCATGTACCAAAATGTTCATTGCAGCTCTATTTACAATAGCCAGGACATGGAAGCAACCTATTTGTGTTCTTTCTGATGATAGCCATTTTGACAGGTGTGAAGTGATATCTCATTGTGGTATTGATTTGCATTTCTCTGATGGTTAGCGATGTTGAGCATTTTTTCATGTGCCTGTTGACCACCTGTATGTCTTCTTTGGGGAAATGCCTATTCAGGTCTTTTGCCCATCTTTTAATCAGGTTGTCTGGGTTTTTTGATATTTTAATACTTTTGATATTTGTATGAGCTGGTTATATATTTTGGACATTAACCCCTATTGGTCATATCATTTACAAATTATATTCTCCCATTCCATGGACTGTCTTTTCATTTTCTCAATGGTTTCCTTTGCTGTACTACTTTTAATTAGATCCCATTTGTCTATTTTTGCTGTTGTTTATTTTGCTTGAGGAGACTGATCAAAAAATATTGCTACAATTTATGTCAAAGAGTGTTCTGCCTATGTTCTCTTCTAGGAGTTTTATGGTTTCATATCTTCATCAGTGCTTTATAGTTTTCAGGGTATAGGTCTTTCACCTCCTTAGTTAAATCTATTCCTAGATATTTTATTCTTTTTGACGTGATTTTAAGCAAGATTGTTTTCTTGCTTTCTTTTTCTGATATTCACTATTTGTATATATAAAAGCAACAGATTACTGTATATTAATTTGGTATCCTGCAAATTTACTGAATCTGTTTATTAGTTCTAATAGTTTTTGGTGGAGACTTTAGGGTTTCCTATATATAGTATCATGTCATGTGCAAAATGACAGTTTTACTTCTTCCCTTCCAACTTGGATGCCTTTTATTTCTTTTTCTGGTCTGATTGCTGTGGATAGGACTTCCAATATTATGTTAAATAGAATCTACCAGCTTTTCCTTAACCTGAGAAGAGATAAAAAGAAAAATAGCCTTAAAGTGGTCACTAGATTTTCCTGAGAATCCAAAAGATTTGAAGTCTGCTTTGAAATTTGGCTGAAGTTTGGGGATGTCTCCAAGTTTATGCAACTAATTTATCTTTCACAAATTTGCTTCTCCTTCAACTTTCTGTTTCAGGGTGAGAGATGGAACTGGACTCTCCTCATGGCCCCAGTGGAGCAGTAAATCTTAGAGTCTAAGGTGTAAAAGGTGAGACAAGGAATCTGTACTTCCAAACCTCATGACCCACAGTGTCTGTGTCCCAGATTCTGGCTCCCAGGTCAATGGGGGCTTATGCTCTGGTCTTTCCAGAAGTCTTGCCATAGTAGTAGGGGAAGGGAATACTTCTTATGGACAGAAGAAACATCAACCTGCACGTTTTCTTCCTGACGTCAGAAGTGAAAAGTTAGATAAAGTCATTTCTAGCCCTGTCTGACTCAGCAAGACAGTGCCAACAATTTATTTAGAGAGAGAAAGTGACCATTCTAAAATAATCCCTTAACTCCACTCAGTACTCTGTAATGGCCTATATGGGAAAAGAATTATAACTGATTCACTTCGCTGTACACCTGAAACTAACACAACATTGTAAATCAACTATACTCCAATAAAAATAAATAAATAAAATAAAAAAGCCCTTATACTCCCCACTGTTGATCTCAAGTGCTTGGCTTAGGTCCATGCTCTAGATCTTTCCCTTTTTAACACCAGACTCTACTTTTATGATGAGAGCAGGGCTTGTAGACCTGCAGAGCAGAATGGCTGCTGAATCTTTGAAGAGGTGACTCTTAACGTCCTTCTTCCCTGTCCCAAGTATCCAGAATGTCTTCCTTGTACTGAGTTGTTGTGGCTCAGGATCCATTTGTACTCAGCCATGCCAATCCCTGCGAAGCTGACATACAATAGAAGATGGAGTGATACGTATGCAACCAGTCTCTGCAGGTCTTTCAGGGGAAGCACAGTCTCCCTACCTTTAATGTGGGAAATCAGTTACCTAGTCATTTCCTTTATTATCAAATTAAAGAAATACAAGTAGCTACTGGGACCAAACAGAGGGAGGCCATAGAATGGGAATACGGTCAATGATTACTGATGACTTGATTACCCAAAAATGACCAAAAGCTCCAAAGACAGCAGGTGTCTCTGAGGCCAAAAGGAACTTCAGATTGTATCATGCTTAGCTCTTACTTAGCTCTCGCTTGCTTACTTGGCTAAAAGAAAACCTGGTCTTCTAGTTGTCTGGAAATGATATGGTCTATAAGCAATGATGAGAGTTAAAATTCTGTACTCAGGAATCCTTGTGGGATTATCTTATTGGGGAACTGAGTCTTCTTAAGGGGCTAAATGTTCATTGGCAGCTTATATAGCAACCTACAAGATACAAAGAGAGGGGCTCTGAAGTATCCTCTGAGTTGGGTCCAAATCCCAGTGGATTCCACCATTTGTGAGCTGTACAACCTTGGACAAGTTTCCTTTTCTGATTTTCAACTTCTTTACCTATAAACGGGAATATAATACTTAACTCACAGAGTTGAAATGAAGACAAAATGAGATATAATATGTAAAATGATACAGTCTAGTGCCAAATAAATAAATATTTCTATAAAATATACCATACTCTCTGTTTTAAGGAAAATGATTTTTTTAACAGAACATCTAGAAAATAGGTCCATATTTTAAGAACTCAGAAGAGTAATCAGAGGAAATATCATGGTTATGGGAAATATTTCCTATCTTTTATGTCTCTATCAAGGTTGTTATCTTCTTGAGATAGAAACTGTTTGATCGTGGTGTCCCCCAACCTACTGCAGTGCCAAGCATAGTACTGGGAGTGTTAAAGACCAAGAACTTGTCTTATTAATTTCTGTACTCCTAGCGTCTAGTACAGTATCTAGAACATAGTATGCTTATTATATGCATTGACTCATTTAATCTTCACAACAGTCTTCTAAAATATTGCTATTATTATTCTTGTTATTAGATGAGGAAACTGAGGTACAGAGAGGTTAAGTCAATCGCAAAAATTACCAAGCTAGTTAAGTGGTAGAGCTGGAATTTGAACCCAGGCAGTCTGGCAATAGACCTGTACCCTTAACACCTTACACAACCACATAGGAGGTACTTATTAGATATTTGTTGAATGAACACAATTGTAAGGAAATGTAAATTATAATCATGTAAAAGATGATGTTTAAAGTACATATGGACTTTAAACAATACCCATGCTCCCCCAAATTGGATAAAAATCTATTCTTTTGTAAATTTCATGCCTTTTACCAGTGTGCCCAGCATATCATAGTTTGAAAACTTAACCCACAGTGTGCATTAAGGTTTCCTGCTGCTCAAAGCAACTCGTGGTGACCTATTTTGTTGTGTCAAGAACCCTTTTAGTCATGTCAATAATCACCTCCTAAACTGTCCAATTTAAATAATTAGTGTTTTCACATACTGGCTTTTTCTAAAGCAGAAAGGCCTGGTAAATATCATTTAGTAGATCCTGTTCCAATCACCTATAACCTGCCCCTCCACTCCACCCCACCCCTCCAACCATAAAGGCTGGAAAGACAGTTGGTGCCCTCTTCTGGGGGTTTGGGGCAGTAGCATACATTGGGCCCACCAGGGGGCATTTCCAGGAAATAATCATGTCAGCTTCTTTCAACTCTGGTGGTAAGAATGGAGTTAGTTTTGGGATCTTTTTCTGAAAATAAGAAAGCTGACCTATTCATTCAGGTGAGTCTTCTGAAGCCCTGGTGAGTAGAGGGATGGAATAAAAATTCAGCTGAACTTTAGAAGGATGCTGAGTAGATATTTCCTTCAGTCAGTTACACTTTACATACAGTTTAAAATCATAGGTTATTAATGATAAATTTTAACATTTATTTAAGTGTATCTATATGCTAATACTTTGTATACATTATCTCATTTAAATCTCACCACAGCCCTAAAGAATATTCCAAATTTACAGTTAAGAAAGCTGAGATGCAGAGAGGTTAAGCAACAAACAAAAATGGCAGAACCAGGAATTCTAACCCAAATCATGTTATTTCCAGTGAATATGTTGTCTCTTTTTACTTCTTTTGATCCTGTATCAAAATCTCACTACTATGGCAGAAAAATGTTCTTGACGTATATAACCCCACTCAAATACCACAGAAACATCAAAGAAAACTGTGCTGGGAACTCTTGTATGGATCCTTTGCTAGTTGTCCTGATAACTTGCTCTTTTACTGAGTTATGTTGGATAGAAAATAGGAAGTTTAAATTGGTAACAGAGGTCAAGGGCCAAAGAGAATGTCGGGAGGCAGAGAAGGGGGAAAGGAAGCAGGGAGAAGCGGTGTGGACATGGAGGACAAAGAAACTTATGGGCCACCTCTCCACAGCTCGTATGAGGTCAGAACTAGCACTTCAGGGTGAGCCCAGCTTTCTGGAGAGCACAACTTGCATCAAATGTAATAATAATTAACCTGTGTCTAGTACTTACTTTGTGCCAGGCACTCTTTTAAGTGCTTTACATGTGTTAACTCATTAAATACTCACAAAAATCCTATGAGGTAAGTCTTTTGATTAACCTCATTTTACATATATATTAGAAAATTGAAGCAGAGAGAGGCTATGGTTTCCATTTCACAGATGAGGAAACTGAGGCACAGAGAAGTTGAGTAACTTACCCGAAGTCAAGCTAATGAGTGGTAGAGCTGGAGTTTGAAATTAGGATCCTGACTCCAGAGCTGTGTTCTTACCCATCATGATATATTATCCCTCCCAAGATGTTGGAAAGATAAAAATTGTTTCAGGAAATGTTTACTTCAGATATGTGTGTGTGTGTGTGTGTGTGTGTGTGTGTGTGCTTGTGTTTATATTGGGTCTGATGTAAAATATATTTATTCCTGTGAATCACAGACCAAAATATCTAAAGGCTACTGTTCTAGCACTAGTAGCAATATCTGAATTGCACATCTTCAAACTCAGTAGAGGTAATGCCAGATTGCTCTCTAAAACAATTGTACCAAATCACATTCCCACCAGCAGTGTAAGAGAGTTACCTGCATTCTACATCCTCACCTGGATTTAATAGCATCAGACTTTTAATATGTTGCCAATTCAATGGGTGTGGAAGCACATGTGGTTTTAAATTGCATTTTTCTGATTTCTTTAACATCTTTTCATGTTTTGGCCATTCAGGTTTTGCCTATTGTGAATTATCTGCTTATATCCCTTACTTGTATGTCATTGTACACAATACAACACTCACAACAACTCTCTGTAGGAGCCAGCAGTACAAATGAAGAAACTCAGTCTGGGAGTAACCTTGCTTGAGGTCACCAGCTAATGGGTTGTTGACTTGGGATTTGAGTCCAGAACTAGAGGGCCCATATCTTTTGTTTTACAATACATGCCAGGGACCAAGGCCATGTTAGAAAAAACAGAGGAAGGAAACAATTTCTAGCATGTAACCATATATCATATGCCTAATTAGGTTTTGTGGAATTAACACAGATTATTTCCTTGTATCCTCACAACAAGCTGTGAGATAAAACATGTTATCTCCATTTTACAGGTGAGGAGACTGAGGCTCAGGGAGATGAAGAGATTTGCCTTGGAGAGGTTAAATGACTGCTAATAAGAGACAGAATCACAGGTCTGTCTATTTACAAAGTCCATGCCTGTTCCACAAGAGCCACGTCTTGACCTCCTGCCCCACCTTCTCCTTAGAGCCCCAGCAAACTGATTCTACTTGGACAGGGCCAGGACTACATCTACCACTTTTCTGAAGAATCCTGGTCTTGGGTAACCTCAACTGGCTCAGCCCTGATGCCTCCATTAACCAGCCAATCTAGGTCAGCTCCCAGCCAACTTCCAGATTCATCTCCCACTGCCCCAGGCTTCTCTGATGAAGCCCACTCAGGATCTCAACACCTTCCATGGGGAAACCAGAAAATTCTAAGTCAGAGTTCTCAAACCTGGCTGCGCATTAAAATCACCTGCAGAACTTTAAAAAATCCTGATGCCCTTGTAACACCCCAGACCCACAACATCAGAATCTTTGGGGATGGTACCCAGGAATCCATAGTAGTTAAAACTCCCCAGGTGATTTCAGTGTAGAGTCAAGATTGAGAACCACTGTTAAGGCATCTTCTTCAAGCTCCAGCAGCCATACTCACACAGAGGTTCCCATATTTTAGTGGGAACTTCTTGGAGGATTTAAGATTCAGATTTCTGGAGCCTACCCTCAGAGAGTTCATGTTATGGGCTGGGCCCCGGAGCCTGAATTCTTAACAATCACCTCAGATAGTCTCACTGCAAGTCCTTAGTAGACCACATTTTGGGAAATGCTGCATTAGGAAAAGTACTGCATGGAAGTGGGATGGGAGCAGGAGGCCTCTGGCCCTTTAAGGACTGATTAAGAGGCTGCCTTTAAAGCTCTGGAGTGGAGCAGGATAGGGCTGCTTCTTTTCATCCTAGTGGATAAGGTAAGGGAGCAGGTCCTGGGATGGACCTCTCCTTTTAAGTGCTGTCTTGTTCCTGGCCCTGGAGAGCAGGAGGGGCATGCTGCCTTGTCCCACCTGCGTTTCTGTTTGTTTTGATGCAAAGAGGACAATTTAGAAGACCTCCTTTTGGTCCAGGAGATCCTCCTAGAGGAAGCAACATAGGACCTGCCTGCCTGCCTTTCATTTTTTCTTGCCCTATCCTTTGTGGTAGTGGAACCTGGATGCTGTTACCTGTGTGAAAGGAAAGGGTCAGAGTGGCGTCCTTTGGGCTTGTGCCGGAAAGTGTTGCTGAACACCAAGCCTTTCAAGATGGTCCTCCTGAGCACCCTTAGAATCCTTCTTCTTTGGGGACTGGTGTTTTTTATGGAACACGGGGTCCAAATGGTACAGGTAGGGCAGCCTTCTGTTGCCCTCCAGCCTGAGGCCCCTACCTTGCCCCTGATTTGGGAGCTGCTAGAAGAAGCCCCTGGCAAGCAGGAGAGGAAGCCACGGGTCCTGGGGCCTCCCTTGCGGTATATGCTGGAGTTGTACCAGCATTCAGCTGATGAGAGTGGGCACCCTAGGGAGAACCGCACCATTGGGGCCACCATGGTGAGGCTGGTGAGGCCGTTGGCTAATGTAGCAAGACCTCTCAGAGGTGAGTTATCATACCATATTGTCCTGGAGGGGAGAAAAATGGGGAAGAAGAGCGTAGAGAAAAGGGGATCTGCGAGTTTACTGTCAGGCTTCATTGCCCGGAAGGTGGTTTTCTCAGGCTTGGTTTTCAAAAGATGGCAAACTTGGGAGAAGCTGGCTCCAAGCCTGCTTCCCTTCAGGGGCCCAATTTAAGAACAGATTGCCCTGGGGCCTACCTGAGGAAGCTCTCCCAGGCCCCAGGGCAACTGAGTGATGTGTCAGCTCCTATCTTTCAAAGAAAGTCTTAATGCTTGTTATATCACTGAAAGCTATAATTGAGAAATAGCCATATATGTTCCTGTGCAGGGCTGTTTGTGTTGTTTTATTCTTAGAAGGCAAAGGGTACAGGATGCTGAAGTGGGGAAATTTACAAGGCCTCAGAAAGGACAGAAACAGGCTCACATCTGAGAGCCTGTATACCTGGCTCCGTGAGCATCTGCTATCGTATTTAATCCTTAATGACAGCTACTCTCATTAGCTGTCCTGGAGCACTTAGCCTAATTTTTAAAGATAAGAAAAGTAAAACACAGAAGTTAAATAACTTGCAGAGGTCACAAGGACAGTGGGTGGCAGAGACAGGATTTGAGTTCAAGTCTGTCCGTAACTACTTGTGTTTGAATGTGGTACCCTGATATCCTTGTACACCAAACAGTTTTTCTATTCAGACTGTGGTTGCTACTTTGGGTTTTTGGTACCAAATGTATTTTGGAGTTTTCTTTGTTCCCATTATGGTTGCTTCTGCTTTAAACATCTGCATTAGACATTGTTCCAGGGCAGTAGTGGGCTCCTGCAGTGTGGGGCTCTCTATGAAATGCAGAAAGCCATCATTCAGGGAAATCTTGGGAACCTGGTGAGATCAGTCTTAAGCCTTTGCTAGTCTCAGCGATGACAACAGACACGATTTACCCTCCTTCCCTCCAAGTAAAACAACTACCATTTCCCTAAGCTAACCTTTAGTGTGAGCTTACCATGTGCCAGGCATTGGGCAAAGTACTTTGCAAACATTATTTTCATTAATCCTCCCCACTATCACACAAGGTAGGTACTATGAACATACCCATTTTATAGGTGAAGAAACTGAGGCTCAATGTAACACAGCTAGTAATTAACAGAGCTGGGTTTCTAACCCAGGGTTTCAGGTTCCAGAGCCTGTGCTTTTAATTACCCTGTTGTGCTGACTGCTTAACAGATTTTAATTGAGCACCAAGCACTGTGTTTGGGTTGGGTATAAAGAGGCAAATAACCGCTCCCCTGACCTCTAGGAGCCCCCACTATGGTAGAATAGATAGATAAGTAATCACACAGTGGTGGTGCAGTGTGGCAAATGCTTTGAAAAGGATAAGCAGCAGGGCTTCCGGGAATCCAAAGAAGAAATAGGTTGCTGCTTAGTGCAAGGAGAGGGAAGCAGTGAGACAGTCGGAAGGCCTCATTGAGGAGGTGGCATTTGAGCTGGACTTTTGCGTAAGGAGTAAAGAGATTATGCATACAAGGAGGGGAATGCATTCTGATTAAGGAAAAAGAAGATAACTTGGTGTGGGTGGAGATTTACTCAACAAATATTTATTTGGCAACTGCTAAGTGCTCGGCATTGTACTAGGTGGCGGAATATGATCAAGATAGGCATGGTTCTCGTGGGTGAGACAAGTAAGTAAACACAGATAGTTGTAAATTGTGGTAAACGTTATCAAAGAATGAAATAGGTGGTTTTGATAGAGAATAGCAAAGAGATCTTCCCTTTGCATGGGATTGTCAGGGGAGGCATCTTTGAAGAGGTGATATTCGAGCTGAGGCCTGTAAGATAAGAAGCTCTGCATGAGAAGAGGAGGGAGAAGTCTGATCTAGGCAGAGGGAACAGCATGTGCAAAGGCCTAAAGGGTGGAAAGAAGCTTGTCCGACTTGAAGAACAGAAGGAAGATCAGGATGGTTGGAACCTAGTGAGACTGTGGAGAGCAATGGGATATGAGACTCAGAGGTCATTACAAGGGATCTGGGTTTCACTCCGAAGTGCAACCGGAAGCTGCACAAATCAATTCTGTACAGACGATATGAGGCTAGAAAGGAAGATGCCTAGAATTAGGCCAGTACCCTGGTCTGCCTGTGGGACACACCGGCATCTAGGGACTCTGGAAAGGATCCAGAAATGGATGACAAGAGAGCTGGGCCTGATCTTTCCATCAGGAGATGACCCAGCTGAATCAAGCTTGCCTGGAGAGCTATTCCAGGTTCAATCACACAGGATGTGTGAGTCAGCCATTTCCCTGAAAAGTTCTGAGCAGACCCTTCTTGGCTCTGATCCTTAGCAACCCCACCCTGCTTCAGGAAATATGTGATGTCAGGGTCTGAAAGGAAAGGGCAGTTCCTCACCAGACAGCCTGTTAGAGGCTGGGTTTGGATTCCTTTTCAGGCAGGGTGGGGCAGATGTATGCGTGGGTCTCTTGGAAAGATTATTGTAGGATGGGAGTATGGAGTAATTTGAGAAAGCAAATACAAGCCTGGCTTGGGCCTTGTCTGAATGATATCCAAGTGCCCCAAACTTGAGGGTGTATTAAGCATGAGTTGGAACATGAACTTAAAAAAAAATCCTGAGGTGTGATTTCACTCATATGTGGAATATAAAAAAACAAAACAAATGAACAACAAAAAATAAAAACAAACTCAGATAGAGAGATTAGATTAGTGGTTACCACCAGGGAAAGGGGTTGGGGGGTGAGTGGGTGAAATAGGTGAAGGGAGTAAACTGTGTGGTAACAGATGATGGTAACTAGGCTTGTGTTGTGATAACACTGTAGTGTACACAGATGTTGAATTATGATGCTTTACACCTGAAACTTAGATACATAATATTTAAAAAATCCTGATGCATCAAAACATTAAAGAGTTTCTATGTTGAACGTCCCAGGCCTATGAAGAATTCCAGGCTCGTGGATTCAGTGGAGAAGGAAGGTTAGGTGAATAATATGTAAATTAACATGGGAATGTTTACTGATGTGTGAAGATGACAGAAGGCTTTTTCTTGCTGTGCGTGGTTTTTGTAATTGTTGCTCTTGACCTTTGCCAGGAGAGGGCGCAGAAGGTCAGAGCACTGCAGGCCCAGCTTTCCAACCCTTTGGCCACTGGGTGTCAGCATCACAGTTTAGATTAAAACTCTTAATCACTAAGAGGCATGTAGCTTCTAAGTAGACTTCTTAGCTAACGAAATATTTACATGAACAGGGCCTTGTTGAAAGTGGTATTTACAATGAATGGGGTAAATGAAGAATCATTTCCAGTAAGGAGTGGAAAAGGGAGAGACTGAGGGTTAAGGGGGAAAACGGCCCAAGAAGGGAATAGCTGCTCAAGAACAAATTCAAATAGAAGGCAGAAATGGTAAATACCTGCCCCCACTAGGAGTGGATAGACAAAATTATTTTGTGCCATCTCAGCCCTGGATTTGAAGTGATGGCGGACCATAGCCCCCAGTATTGGACTGTCACCCTAAAGCTGCATCTGTATAGTGATATAGCATGAGGATTTGTTATTCATGTATGTCTCAATGACCCTCCTAATTGGTCACTTTTAATAGTCAGCTATTAATACATACAATATATACACACAATTCTGCATTTGAGGTGTTTTTCTCAGCCTGGTGCTGTGAGTGATCTAAAAGTTAGACACAATTTGTCTTCTTAAGGGAAAAATACTTGGGCTCAAATCTTTATTCTAACACACTGGCTGTGTGTCCTCTGGCATAGCTTCTCTGAGCTTCAATTTCCTTGTCTACAAAATGGGGAAGATAACTATCTCATAAGGCTCTTGCAGATTCAAGAGCTAATGCATGTAAAGCATCTAATACATTAGTAAGTGCTCAATAGATGATAGCTATTATTATGATCTTGAATTCATTTTAGGGCTGCTTGTCAGTTTGCACTGAGCAGGTTTGTGAGCGAGACTCAGGCTAGGAGGTAAGAAGCTAATGCTCTGCTCTTGTTCCCTCTTACTGATGCAGGCCCCTGGCACAAACAGACCCTGGACTTTCCTCTGAGACCAAACCGGGTAGCATACCAACTAGTCAGAGCCACTGTGGTTTACCGCCATCAACTTCACCTAGCTCACTCCCACCTCTCCTGCCATGTGGAGCCCTGGGTCCAGAAAAGCCCAACCGATCACTTTTCTTCTTCAGGAAGAGGCTCCTCAAAGCCTTCCCTGCTGCCCGAAGCTTGGACAGAGATGGATATCACGCAACATGTTGGGCAAAAACTCTGGAATCACAAGGGGCGCAGGGTTCTACGACTCCGCTTCCTGTGTCAGCAGCCAAGAGGTAGCGAGGTTCTTGAGTTCCGGTGGCATGGCACTTCATCCTTGGACACTGCTTTCTTGTTACTCTATTTCAATGACACTCAGAGTGTTCAGAAGGCCAAACTTCTCCCCAGAGGCCTGGAAGAGTTTACGGAAAGAGACCCTTCTCTTCTCTTGCGGAGGGCTCGTCAAGCAGGCAGTATTGCATCTGAGGTTCCTGGCCGCTCCAGGGAGAGTGATGGGCCTGAAAGTAACCAGTGTTCCCTCCACCCTTTCCAAGTCAGCTTCCAGCAGCTGGGCTGGGATCACTGGATCATTGCTCCCCATCTCTATACCCCAAACTACTGTAAGGGAGTCTGCCCTCGGGTACTACACTATGGTCTCAATTCTCCCAATCATGCCATCATCCAGAACCTTGTCAATGAGCTGGTGGACCAGAGCATCCCTCAGCCCTCCTGTGTCCCTTATAAGTATGCTCCCATTAGCATTCTTCTTATTGAAGCAAATGGGAGTATCCTGTACAAGGAATATGAAGATATGATTGCCCAGTCCTGCACGTGCAGGTGATAGCAGAAGTACAGCTAGCTCAGGTTTGCCTGAGAAATTATAAAAGGGTTTAAAATAAACTAATATTAATGTTAAAGCTGCAAGTGATGCTCTACCCAATCTATAGGCTCTACTCCTTGCCTTCAGTGTTGTTACTTAAGTCTCTTCCCCTACTTATGAGCTCCTTACTTTATAAAAATAGTTCTGATATCAAACATCAGTATGTTTTGACCATTAGTCAGAGCCCTTAATGTTTAAGATCTTCCTTTGGAGAGGCCCTATCTATTTCCTTGTCTTTTTTTTATTGTGACTTTGTCAAACGTCACCAGTCCATGATGGTAGAACTTTAGGAATCGTACTGCCAAGTCCTGGGAGAGGTGGAATCGTCCTAGAGTCCATCTTCTGAGGATCTAGAAGATTTCGGGTGAAGAAAGCAACTTGAGATTTTATACTCCTCTTCCTTGCCTCCTGAATCCTAGAAACTAGTACCTTATCGGAAAGACTGCCTGCTTCTGTGTTTGGATTTCCCTCTAAATCTAAAACCATTTCTCAGATGGACTAGAAAACTTTTAGGCAATAATCTCCATAAAAATCTTTTGAGGGGAACAAAAGGAAGGGAATCTTTTTCTAAGCCATCAGGGCTTTTCCTCTCAGGCTCTGAACCTGGGGGAAATACCTGGGTTTCCTTTATACCCTAGGGTGAGGAGAGCAGTCTTTAATAAGGCCAGTAGGGAAATGTGTATGGAGCTGAGATGACAGTCACTTCAAAATCGCCTGTGTCAATAGTGAAGAGATGAAGAGCTGTCATTGCTGATTAGGATTATGTATGGGTGAGTCGTTTTAAACTTTCTATGGAACAATAGATTTCACAGGGTATTTTCTCATTTTAGGTAACCCTTAAACCCCTGCTAATGATCCCACAAAGAAAGCTCCCTGGTGGCTCGGAGGCTGGGACTTGGCCTGGTTGGAAGTGGAGGGGGTAGAAGGCCGCAGTTAGGAAGCTTAAAAGGGCTGTGGGGGAAGGGTGAAATGTGATGAGGCCTGGGGCCCACTTCATTCTGAGCTTGCCTGTTTGTGTGTTCAGCTGGGCTCCGGGCATGGGTCTCTGGGGGAGATGGGCTTGCTGTATTGGGAGGTATGGAGCTCTGCCTTGGACTAAATGATGCTTGCAGTGTGACTCTTTCCTACTCCTGTGCTGTATTGAAATGATGGGGACTGGGCTGTGTTGCAAATAAATCAATTTTTGCTGTTAAAGAAAATCTTGAATGTTTTGGGGATTGGGAGAGAGTGGGTGGAAGGGATTTATTTCATTTGTTCCCTTTAGCTATGGCCAGGAACTCAACCCTAATCCCCCAGGGTGGGGCTGGAGGCGCCAATGAAGTTCTCTCTTAAGGCAGCCCTGCTAGCAATCAGCCCTCACCAAAGGGCCCCGCTGAGGAAACCCAGTAAGGCATTTCCCCTGCCCAACTGTTCCTTGACTAGTCTTATGGTCATTATCAGTGGAATGGGACTGATTGAGGGTGGCTTCATATATTTGCCAAATGTAAATCCCTATCTCTTTCTCCCGTATCCATTGTAGATTAACTCATTTTTACCACCCCCTTAAATTGGTTCCAGCTAGGCTAAACACCTTACATGTTTATAAATACACAAATTTTATTCTGCTGCCTGAGGAGCTATTCCTTAACATCCTTTTGTCCGTCTATCTTCTTTACTGTATCTTTAGGAATGGGCTCAGGCATTTCTCTTCATCTCAATGCCCCCATGATACCCCAGACTCAGGTAGGATCTCCCTCTCTGTGCTCACAGCATTATTTGCTTTCCTTTAACACACTCTATTGTAACTGTCTTTGTTGCCAAAAGATGGAGCTCCTTTTGAGAGTTTCAACTGTGTTTTATCCATTTCCATATTATTGGAGCCTGGCACATAGTAGGTCCTTGATGGATACAAACATAGGACAGTCACACTTTTTTTTTTTGTGAGGGACGCATCCTTCCTAACATGGACTATTTCAATGTTCACATCTCATTTTCCATTGGAATAAATGCAATACAAGATATACTTTGTATATAAAGTAAGATGAATTCTTGTGCCCCATTATTTCAAAATCGTGATTCAGATTACAATAGAATGTGACAGCTGTGTTCTTGAGTAAGGCAGTTCATGGAATTGTTATATATGTTGGGAGTTAAAATGGGAATGTAAATATGGGCTTCCAGGCCAGTCACTCCCCCAGCCTAGCTGGGGTAGGCACAAATACCTAACAGGCCTGAATACAGACCTTGGTCACCGGACCAGATTCTGAATTCAGCATCTCAGTGTTCTTTGGAATTTTCAGGAAATCATGGTCTCCTAGCCTTGAGTCCTGAATATGTCTGAAACTTAATCTGTTTATGGAGGGCTCAGGGTTAATTGGCCCCATTATCCATTAAGCCCTGAGTTGTCAGAATACCCAAAGAAAACACTGGCAGGACAGAATCAGTTGTGGCTGATGTTACGGATTCTTTTCTTTTGAAATATTTCTTTCAGCTCAGCACTTTTTCTCAAGTCCAAAGTGAGAGATGTATACCTCAAACCTTTCTCTAGGAGGAAGGAGACATGCTTGCTAGTGAAGGAGTGTGTGTGTATGGGATTGTGCCCAGGTGGGTGGGGAGAAATAGTTACTTGGTCCAGAAAGGGAAAGCAGAGCACAAAGTCCACCTTGTCCCAGCTCCCCCAGTGAATAGGCCAGAACTCCGTTCAATGTGTGGGTGCAAAAGGAGCAGGCGATTAAGCTTTCTTCTGACCCTGGAGCTCTGTTACATTTACCTAGGTAGTATATTTTGTCCAATTCTGGGCAAAGTTAGGAAGCAGGTGAAATTTATCTTCAGTTTCACCAAATATTTGGGTGCCTAATTTTGTAAGTTTTCAAATGTCTTCAGTTAATTCTCCCAACAGCACTATAAAGCAGGAGCTATTAGCCCCATTTAAAAAAAGAATGGTTTATTGAGATATAATTTGTATACTATAGAAGCCACCATTTTTAAGTGTTCAATTCAGTGGTTTTTAGTATATTCAGAGTTGTGCAAAAAACACTACAAAGTGATTTCACCACAAAGAGAAACCCCATGCCCATTAGCAGCAGTTAATCTCCATTTCACTGACCCCAGCCCCTGGCAACTATTAATCCATTTTCTTTTTCTATAGATTATGGATATTCATACAAGTCAAATCATGCAATATTTGGCTTTTTGTGACTTACTTCAAATTAGGATTATGCTTTCAAAGTTCATCTGTGTTGTTCATTCCTTTTTTTTTTCCCTGAATAAAATTCCATTGTAGTATATACCACATTTTATTTTTCCATTCATCAGTTGATGGGCATTTGAGTTGCTTCTACTCTTCAGCTATTATGAATAATGCTGACAAGAATGTTCATGTGGAAGTTTTTGTGTGGACATATATTTTCAATCCTCTGGCATATATACTTAGGAGTATTAAGGCTGAATCATATGGTATGTCTATGTTTAACATTTTGAGGGACTGTTAAACTGTTTTCCAAAGTGGCTGTACCATCTTACAATCCAGAAATGTCTGAGGGTTTCAATTTCTCTACATCCTCACCAACACTTCTTTTGTCTGCCTTTTTTATTTTAGCCATACTAGTGGAGGTAAAGTGGTATTTCGTTGTGGTTTTGATTGAATTTCCCTAATGACTAATGATGTTGAGCATCTTTTCATGTGCTTATTTGCAACTTGCATATCTTCTTAAGATAAATGTCCATTCAAGTCATTTGTTTTTATTTGGGTTTTCTCATATTGTTGAGTTGTAAAAGTTCTTTATATGTTCTGGATGTTAGTCTCTTATCAGATGTATGATTTGCAAATATTTTCTCTGATTCTGTGGATTGTCTCTTAACTTTCCTGATGGTGTCCTCTGAAACACAGAAGTTTTTAATTTGGAAGAAATCCAATTTATCTGTTTTTATCTTTTGTTCTTACGCTTGTGGTGTCATCTAAAAAACATTGAATAATTCAAGATCATGAGAATTTACACCTATGTCTTCTTCTAAGTGTTTTATAGTTTTTGCTGTAACGTTTAGGTGTTTAATCCATTTTAGTTAATTTTTGCATATTATGTGAGGTAAAGGTCTAACTTCATTAATTTGCATGTTGATGTCCAATAGTCACAGCACCATTTGTTGAAAAGACTAATTTTTTCCCCCATCGAATTATCTTGGCACTCTTGATGAAAATTGACCATCAGAGTTTATTTCTAGACTCTCAGTTTTGTTCATTGATCCATATGTCTATTCTGCCAAGACAGCACTCTCTTGATAACTGTAGCTTTGTGTAAGTTTTGAAGTTGGGAAATGTGATTCCTCCAAATGTTTTCCTCTTTACCAAGATTGTTTAGGCTATTCTGGGTCACTTGTATTTCCATATGAATTTTAGAATCAGTTTTTCAATTTCTAAAAAAATACCAGCTGAGTTTTTCTTGATTACGGACTGAAATGAATCTATAGATAAGTTTGGGGAGTATTGCCATCTTAATATTATTATCTTCTGATCTGTAAAAATGAGATGTCTTTCCATTTATTTAGGACTTCTTTCATTTTTTCAACAGTTTTGTCATTTTTCAGTATATGTCTCACGCTTTAAATCCATTCCTTAGTTTTTTTATTCTTTTTGATGCTATTATTAAAGGATTTTTTCTAAATTTTTCAGGCCATTAATTGCTAGTATATAGAAATACAATTTAGTTTTGTATACTGAACTAGTACTCTGCAACCTTACTAAACTCATTTATTAGCTGTAATAGTTTGTATGGATTTCTTAGAATTTTCTATATACAAGATCATGTCATCTGTGAATACATATAGTTTTACTTCCTTCAATCTGGATTTCTTCTTTATTTCTTGCCTAATTACCCTATCTAGAACCTCCAATACAATGTTGAATAGAAGTAGTGAGAACAGACATTCTTTTTCCTGATCTTAGAGGGAAAACATTCAGTCTTTTACCAATAAATTTGTTAACTGTGGTTTTTCATAGTTCCCCAACTTCAATACTTACTTTAAAGCTATAGTGATCAACACAGTGTGCTATTCGTGAAAGAATAAACAAATAGGTTAATGGAATAGAATAGAGAACCCCAAAATAGACCCACACAAATATAGTCAACTAATGTTTGACAAAGCTGCAAAGGCAATTAAATGGATAACAAATAATCTTTTCAACAAATGGTGCTAGAATAACTGGACAACCGCATGCAAAACAATGAATCTGTACAAAGACATTATACCTGTTACAAAAATTAATTGGAAATGGAGCATAGACATAAATGTCAAACACAAACTATAAAACTTCTAGAAGATAACATAGGTAAACTTTGCTTTGGTGATGACTTTTATTTCTTTCCTATATTTTACTTTTTGCTCTTTTAGGGCTTTTTATCATTTTATTTCATCTTGGCTTGAACAAATATCATCTCACTTTACATTTGTGGAAACGAAGGTTTCTGGAGACTTGCCCAAAGTCATAAAGCATAGCAAATGAGTGGGTAGTTGGATCCTAACCTGAATCTGTCTGATGCCCTGATGATAACTTTTTAGATGTAACAGCAAAAGTATGGTCTAAGAAGGAAAAAGCTGATAAGTTGGATTTCATTAAAATTAAAAATTCTGCTCTGCAAAAGACACTGTTGAGAATGTAAAGATAAGCCACAGACTAGAAGGAAATATTTTCAAAACACATATTAGATAAAGGACTTGTATTCAAAACATGCAAAGAACTCTTAAAATTCAACAGTAAGAAAACAAACAACCAAATTATAAAATGGGCAAAATATATGAATAGAAACCTCATCAAAGAAGGCATATACATGGCAAATAAGCATATGAAGAGACGTTCCACATCATACGTCATTAAAACAACGAGATGCCACTGCACAACTATTAGAATGATTAAAACCCAAAACACTGACAGCACCAGTTGCTGGTAGGAATGCAAAATGGTACAGATGCTTTGGAAGACAGTCTGACAGTTCTTGCAAAGCTAAACATAGTCTCACCATACAATCCAGCAACTACACTCCTTGTTATTAAAATGAGTTGAAAAGTTATGTCCACACAAAAACCTGCACGTGAATGTTTACAGCAGCCTTATTCATAATTACCAAAACTTGGAAGCCACCAAGATGTCTTTTAATAGGTAAATGGGATAAACAAATTAGTACATGTATACAAGGTAATATTATTCAGCAATAAAAAATAAATGAGCTATGACGCATATTGCTAAGTAAAGCCAGTCTGAAAAGGTTACATACTGTATGATTCCATTCGTATGACATTCAGGAAAAGGCAAAACTATAGAAACAGTAAGAAAGATCAGTGATTGCCACTGGTTGAGAAGCAGGGAAGTGGGGGATGCATACATGGAGGATAGGGTATTTTTAGGACAGTGAAATGCTTCTGTATGACACTGTAATGGTAGATACATGGCATACGTATTTGTCAAAATACCTATGCAATATACAACTGAAAGAGTGAACTTCCTGTAAACTATGGATTTTAGTTAATAATAATGTGTCAATATTGGTTCCTCAGCTGTAACAAGTGTACCACAATAATACAAGCTATTAATAATAGGGGAAAACTGTGGTGGGGGGAGAGGAAGGAAGGGTAGTATATGGAAACTCTCTGTACTTTCTTCTGTTTTTCTCTAAAACCAAAAATGCTCTTAAAAAAAGAAAGTCTATTAAAACAAAAAAAAGGCTTTTTTGTGTGCAGTGAGCTCTGAGCCAGGGCAAATAATGATGAGTCATGTGAGTGGGTGTTTCCAAGAACTGCCAGACAGGTCAAATTGTGACAATTCTCTGGGAATGGGGCTTTTTGGGGACCTCAAACCCAGTCTGCCCCCTCCAGTGGCTTCTAGGCTACAGATTTTCACAACTACTGGTTGTTGTCAGGCTGTTATTTTTCAAGGCTACTATGGAGGTGACGAGATGGGGATTAGAATAGAACAAGTTAAAATGCCATACAGCTCAGTATTCTCATGGAGGTTCAGTCATATTCCTTGAATAATTGCTTTTTGGATTGTTGCAATCCTTTGGTTAAATCCAGAATTCTGAAAAAGTTGATTTTTTTAGGGTGGGGATGCAGTGCCGCGGGATCTTAGTTCCCTGACCAGGGATGGAACCCGCACGCCCTCGGCAGTGAAAGCACGGGGTCCTAACCACTGGACAACCAGGGAATTCCCCAAAAGTTGATTTTTTAATATATATTTTTTGCAATGTTCTTACTGATTTTATTGAGTGGATTTCTGGAGCTCCTTGCTGCACGATTGCTGAAGTGGTCTTCTATTAGCCCCATTTCACTGTGACTTTCGCCAGAGATCTATAGCTCCATGTCTTCTCTACTCATTCATTTGTTCAACACATAGGAAATTCTCCAGATAATAGGCTATTTCATTTTTTCTTAAACATCTTTATTTGAGTATAATTGCTTTACAATGGTGTGTTAGTTTCTGCTTTATAACAAAGTGAATCAGCTATACATACACATATATCCCCATATCTCCTCCGGCTTGGGTCTCCCTCCCACCCTCCCTATCCCACCCCTCTAGGTGGACAAAAAGCACCGAGCTGATCTCCCTGTGCTATGTGGCTGCTTCCCACTAGCTACCTATTTTACATTTGGTAGTGTATACATGTCCATGTCACTCTCTCACTTTGTCCCAGCTTACCCTTCCCCCTCCCCATGTCCTCAAGTCCATTCTTTACATCTGCGTCTTTATTCCTGTCCTGCTACTAGGTTGTTCAGAACTTTTTTTTTTTATATTCCATATATGTGTGTTAGCAAACGGTATTGTTTTTCTCTTTCTGACTTACCTCACTCTATATGACAGAATCTAGGTCCATCCACCTCACTACAAATAACTCAATTTCGGTTCTTTTTATGGCTGATCGATATTCCATTGTATATGTGTGCCACATCTTCTTTATCCATTCACCTGTTGATGGACACTTAGGTTGCTTCCATGTCCTGGCTGTTGTAAATAGAGCTGCAATGAACATTGTGCTACATGACTCTTTCTGAATTATGGTTTTCTCAGGGTATATGCCCAGTAGTGGGATTGCTGGGTCATATGGTAGTTCTATTTTTAGTTTCTTAAGGAACCTCCATACTGTTCTCCATAGTGGCTGTATCAATTTACATTCCCACCAACAGTGCAAGAGGGTTCCCTTTTCTCCACACCCTCTCCAGCATTTATTGTTTGTAGATTTTTTGATGATGGCCATTCTGACTGGTGTGAGGTGATACCTCATTGTAGTTTGATTTGCATTTCTCTAATGATTAGTGCTGTTGAGCATTCTTTCATGTGTTTGTTGGCAATCTGTATATCTTCTTTGCAGAAATGTCTATTTAGGTCTTCTACCCATTTTTGGATTGGGTTGTTTGTTTTTTTGATATTGAGCTGCATGAGCTGCTTGTAAATCTTGGAGATTAATCCTTTGTCAGTTGCTTCATTTGCAAATATTTTCTCCCATTCTGAGGGTTGTCTTTTGGTCTTGTTTATGGTTCCTTTGCTGTGCAAAAGCTTTTAAGTTTCATTAGGTCCCATTTGTTTATTTTTGTTTTACTTTCCATTAAAAAAGATCTTGCTGTGATTTATGTCATAGAGTGTTCTGCCTATGTTTTCCTCTAAGAGTTTTATAGTGTCCAGTCTTACATTTAGGTCTCTAATCCATTTTGAGTTTATTTTTGTGTATGGTGTTAGCGAGTGTTCGAATTTCATTCTTTTACATGTAGCTGTCCAGTTTTCCCAGCACCACTTATTGAAGAGACTGTTTTCTCCATTGTATAGCCCTGCCTCCTTTTTCATATATTAGTTGACCATAGGTGCGTGGGTTTATGTCTGGGCTTTCTATCCTGTTCCATTGATCTATATTTCTGTTTTTGTGCCAGTACCATATTGTCTTGACTACTGTAGCTTTGTAGTATTGTCTGAAGCCAGGGAGTATGATTCCTCCATCTCCATTTTTCTTTCTCAAGATTGCTTTGGCTATTCGGGCTCTATTTTCTCTACATACAAATTTTAAGATTTTTTGTTCTAGTTCTGTAAAAAATGTCATTGGTAATCTGATAGGGATTGCACTGAATCTGTAGATTGCTTTGCATAGTATAGTCATTTTCACAATGTTGATTCTTCCAATCCAAGAACATCGTATATCTCTCCATCTGGTTTTATCATCTTTAATTTCTTTCATTGGTTTCTTATAGTTTTCTGCATACAGGTCTTTTGTCTCCTTACGTAGGTTTATTCCTAGGTATTTTATTCTTTTTGCTCCAATGGTAAATGGGAGTGTTTCCTTAATTTCTCTTTCAGATTTTTCATCATTAGTATATAGGAATGCAAGACATTTCTGTGCATTAATTTTGTGTCCTGCTACTTTACCAAATTCATTGATTAGGTCTAGAAGTTTTCTGGTAGAGTCTTTAGGATTCTCTATTTATAGTATCATGTCATCTGCAAACGCTGACAGCTTACTTCTTCTTTTCTGATTTGGATTCCTTTTATTTCTTTTTCTTCTCTGATTGCTGTGACTAAAACTTCCAAAACTATGTTGAATGGTAGTGGTGAGAGTGGGCAACCTTGTCTTGTTCCTGATCTTAGTGGAAATGGTTTCAGTTTTTCACCATTGAGAACGATGTTGGCTGTGGGTTTCTCATATATGGCCTTTATTATGTTGAGGTAAGTTCCCTCTATGGCTATTTTCTGGAGGGTTCTTATCATAAATGGGTGTTGAATTTTGTTGAAAGCTTTTTCTACATCTATTGAGATGATCATATGGTTTTTATTCTTCAGTTTGTTAATATGCTGTATCATATTGATTGATTTGCATATATTGAAGAATCCTTGCATTCCTGGGATAAACCCCACTTGATCATGGTGTATGATCCTTTTAATGTGCTGTTGGATTCTGTTTGCTAGTATTTTGTTGAGGAGTTTTGCATCTATGTTCATCAGTGATATTGGCCTGTAGTTTTCTTCCTTTGTGACATCTTTGGTTTTGGTATCAGGGTGATGGTGGCCTCGTAGAATGAGTTTGGGAGTGTTCCTCCCTCTGCTATATTTTGGAAGAGTTTGAGAAGGATAGGTGTGAGCTCTTCTCTAAATGTTTGAAAGAATTCACCTGTGAAGCCATCTGGTCCTGGGCTTTTGTTTGTTGGAAGATTTTTAATCACAGCCTCAAATTTCAGTGCTTGTGATTGGTTTGTTTATATTTTCTATTTCTTCCTGGTTCAGTCTTGGAAGGTTGTGCTTTTCAAAAATTTGTCCATTTCTTCCAGGTTGTCCATTTTATTGGCATATGGTTACTTGTAGTAATCTGTCATCCCTTTTTATATCTGCAGGGTCAGTTGTTACTTCTCCTTTTTCATTTCTAATTCTATTGACTTGAGTCTTTGCCCTTTTTTTCTTGATGAGTCTGGCTAATGGTCTATCAATTTTGTTATCTTCTCAAAGAAACAGCTTTTAGTTTTTGATATCTGCTATTGTTTCCTTCATTTCTTTTTCATTTATTTCTGATCTGATATTTATGATTTCTTTCCTTCTGCTAAATTTGGCGTTTTTTTTGTTCTTCTTTCTCTAATTACTTTAGGTTTAAGGTTAGGTTGTTTATTTGAGGTGTTTCTTGTCTCTTGAGGTAAGATTCTGTTGCTATAAACTTCTCTCTTAGAACTGATTTTGCTGCATCCCATAGATTTTGGGTAGTCGTGTGTTCATTGTCATTTTTTTCTAGGTATTTTTTTATTTCTTCAGTGATCTCTTGGTTATTTAGTAGCGTATTTTTTAGCCTCCATGTGTTTGTATTTTTTACTGTTTTTTTCCGGTAATTGATATCTAGTCTCATAGCGTTGTGGTCTGCAAAGATACTTGATATGATTTCAATTTTCTTAAGTTTACCAAGGCTTGATTTGTGACTCAAGGTATGATCTATCCTGGAGACTGTTCCATGAGCACTTGAGAAGAAAGTGTATTCTGTTGTTTTTGGATGGATTGTCCTATAAATATCAATTAAGTCCATCTTGTTTAATGTATCATTTAAAGCTTGTGTTTCCTTATTTATTTTCATTTTGGATGATCTGTCCACTGGTGAAAGTGGGGTGTTAAAGTCCCCTACTATTATTGTGTTACTGTCAATTTCCCCTTTAATGGCCATTAGCATTTGCCTTATGTATTAAGGTGCTCCTATGTTAGGTGCATAAATATTTGCAATTGTTATACCTTTTTCTTGGATTGATCCCTTGATCATTATGTAGTGTCCTTCTTTGTCTCTTATAATAGTCTTTATTTTAAAGTCTATTTTGTCTGATATGAGAATTGCTACTCCAGCTTTCTTTTGATTTCCATTTGGATGGAATATCTTTTTCCATCCCCTCACTTTCAGTCTATATGTGTCCCTAGGTCTGAAGTGCATCTCCTGTAGACAGCATATATACAGGTCTTGTTTTTGTATCCATTCAGCCATTCTACGTCTTTTGGTGGGAGCATTTAACCCATTTACTTTTAAGGTAGTTATCGCTATGTATGTTCCTATCACCATTTTCTTAATTGTTTTGGGTTTGTTATTGTAGGTCTTTTCCTTCTCTTGTGTTTCCTGCCTAGAGAAGTTCCTTTAGCATTTGTTGTAAAGCTGGTTTGGTGGTGCTGAATTCTCTTAGCTTTTGCTTGTCTGTAAAGTTTTTAATTTCTCCGTCGAATCTGAATGAGATCCTTGCTGGGTAGAGTAATCTTGGTTGTAGGTTTTTCCCTTTCATCATTTTAAATATGTCTTGCCACTCCCTCTGGCTTTCAGAGTTCCTGCTGAAAGATCAGCTGTTAACCTTATGGGTATTCCCTTGTATTTTATTTGTTGCTTTTCCCTTGCTGGTTTTAATATTTTTTCTTTGTATTTAATTTTTGATAGTTTGATTAGTATGTGTCTTGGCATGTTTCTCCTTGGATTTATCCTGTATGGGACTCTCTGAGCTTCCTGGACTTGTTTAACTATTTCCTTTCCCATATTAGGGAAGTTTTAAATGATAATCTCTTCAAATATATTCTCAGTCCCTTTTTTTTTCTCTTCTTCTTCTAGGACCCCTATAATTCAGCTATATCTAATCATTCTCTAAGTTTTAAATAGACTTAGAAACCAGAGAGTTTATATACTTTTATGCTTTTCTGCATACCTACACGTATATCCCACCTTCTACATATATAGATTTATTTATAGATGGATATAAACCTATATATGTCCATCTATCTATTCATCCATTCATCTATTCATTTATCCATCCATCTGTCCAATATGCAGTCTCATTTGCAACTAGAGTTCATTGCTAGAATTCGTTTGCAAGTAGAGTTAATGTGGAGGAAGACGGTGTCCCTACACATGGGAATCAAATGCTTTTATCACTTTCTCATCTTTGTGATTTTGAGTGCTTTTATGTTCAGCAAGTGGAAAATTAACCTTAAACCTTGTGCTTTTATCTGACCCTGGGAATACCAACAGAAAAATATCAGAGAAAGGAGATGGGAGGTGTTTGGGTCAGAGAGGCAGAGGCAAAGGGATTTCCATACACCAGAAATGTATCAAATACTTGAACAATGTCTGTTAGGTAGGAGGAGCAATCTCAAGAGTGGGTGTGGGGGGATGGGCTATGGAGCATAAGGAAGCTTAGTGTAACTGTACTACTTCTCACTGAAATAACAGAAACTCAGCTGAAATCTGCCAGGATTCTTTTCTGGCACTATATGCATATTATACCTTACTGGAATCATGACATGTTTTGCTGCTACTACTGCTGCTGGCACCTCAGCTGGTAAGTCTGATAGAACTTCACAATATTAAGCCTTGGGAGGTGGGTGAGATGGGATTGAGCACTAGATTGAATCTACTTTATCCTTTTTCCTTTTTTTTCAGACCCTTACTCAAACCCAGCTGAAGATAATGTTTTTGAAGCTGTAAGTGAGGCTGTGGCAAAACCATTAGATGGCATGGGTCTACCAATCATCTCCAGGTGGCTAGGATGACTACATTCTATAGAATCCTTCATGGCAAATATGTTGGGACTGCTTGCGCTAGACCATAGAATGTGAAACCAAATACTGCAAGTGAGAGCTAAGTGTCCATCAACAGATGAATGGATAAAAAAGATGTGGTATATATACACAATGGAATATTACTCAGCCATTAAAAAGAACGAAATAATGCCATTTGCAGCAACATGGATGGACCTAGAGATTATCGTACGAAGTGAAGTAAGTCAGAAAGAGAAAGACAACTACCATATGTTCTCACTTATATGTGGAATCTAAAAACAAAACCAACCAACCAACAACAAAACTTAAGCTCATAGATACAGAGAACAGATTGGTGGTTGTCGGGTGGCAGGGGGAGATGGACAAAACAAGTGAACGGGGGATCAAAAGCATAGTGACTATTGTTAAAAATACTGTATTGCGTATTTGAAAGTTGCTAAGAGTAGGTCTTAAAAGCCCTCATCATAAAAAAGAAAAAAGAAAAAAACTAACTATGTATGCTGACAAATGTTAACTAGACTTATTATGGTCAGCATTTTGCAATGTACAAAAATATTGAATTGTGTTGTACACCTGAAACTAATATAATGCTATATGTCAATTATACTTCAATAAAAAAATAAAAGTAAATTTTAAAATTGTGAAAAACTCAACCAATTGTAAATATTAATCACATCTACAAAAACAGTGTTTAGTGTTTGACAAACAACTGGGCACCATAGTATAGCCAAATTAACACATAAAACTAACAATTATGGGGTATTTGGGGGGAGTGGACATCTTTGGGGCAGCATGGGTTTGATCCCCAAAGACAAAATCTGCTACCGCCTCACCAAAGTGCTTATCAGGATTGGAACCTCCAGACTCAGTGACTCAGCCAGATTTAAAATACAGTGCCTATTATGTTGGACCATGCTCTCTCTGTCCCTGGAAGGGAAATTACTGAGGTTAGAAGCAAGGAGAGAGATCAGAGTCCTGCCTACAAATGACCTAAAAAATAAGAGGTTTCCTACCTTTGTCATATATCTGTCATCCAACAGATGACATTCCTCATCTATAGAATGTAGATAACAATTGTGTTTACCTCTTAGGGGTTTTGGGAGGATGAAATCGAATTAAAGTGCTTAAACCAATACCTTGCACATTAATAATCATTATATAAATGTTAGCTGTATATTAGCTGGTTTTGTTGTTATTGTTGTTGCTATTATTACTATTATTACTATTATTATTAGCAGCAGCAGCAGCATCCTAGGTAGAGACCTCTGCAATAGTGTGAAGTCAGCAAATTTGTATTCAAGACCTCTTTTGATATTGGCCTGTTCTTTTTTTTAAATAAATTTATGTATTTAATTAATTTATTTTTGGCTGTGTTGGGTCTTTGTTGCTGCGTGTGGGCTTTCTCTAGTTGCGGCGAGCAGGGGCCACTCTTCGTTGAGGTGCGCAGGCTTCTCATTGCGGTGGCTTCTCTTGTTGCGGAGCATGGGCTCTAGGCACGCGGGCTTCAGTAGTTGTGGCACGCGGGCTCAGTAGTTGTTGCTCGCAGGCTCTAGAGTGCAGGCTCAGTAGTTGTGGCACACGGGCTTAGTTGCTCCATGGCATGTGGAATCTTCCTGGACCAGGGCTCAAACCCGTGTCCCCTGCATTGGCAGGCGGATTCCTAATCACTGTGCTACCAGGGAAGCCCTGGCCTGTTCTTGAGATCCAGTGACAGCAGGAAACTTGGAGGGCTTTAGCCCCTCTCCTCCACATCAGCATTAGCTACCCCCAATAGATATATGAGTAAAAACAGTATGATGCCACATTAAAACAGGACAAGCAAGCCCCCTAGCCTGTGCCCACCACTTTTGTTCTTTTCACCCCATTATCAACCTCTTACAGAGAAATTATGGAGACTCTAAAGCTGGCCACACAATAGCTCTACATTACCCACATAAACTGGCCCTCTCTTCTCTTTCCCTCTCCTAATCAAACCCTAAGAATTAAGTAACACCATCCTCAGGAAACTGAAACCCAAAGAGTTAAAGGGACTTTCCCAAAGCCACACAGTTACTAACTGGTATAGCAGGGATTCAAACCCAGATATGCGGGACTTAAGCCTGGGTTTTGTCCACTCTGCCACACTAATGCATCCCAAGATACCCATGGCTTCAAATGGCTTAACTCCTAACTTAAACAGAGTTTGTATTTCAAACCAGGAGTCATGTAGATGCAAAAAGCATGGATCTAAAAGAAGGAATTTTAGAAGTTAAATTGTAATTTCTTTAGGCTATGGAAAGAATCATGATGAAGATAGATTTTTTACATGGACAAAAAAGGATGCCTTCCAGAATTAAAGTTATCTTTCTCCTTGTTATAAATAATTTTAGCATATGTTCTTGGTAATGTCATACAGGAATTAATTCATACAGTTGGAATGTTTAGGCAGTGTGGCAAGATAGTGGGGGAGGGATTTGGAGGCAGGAGTTCTTTTAGGGATGCTCCCAAAGCATACCTTTGTGTAAAGTCTAGACCTTAGACTTAAGGTGGCCATCTTCCTGACAAGCCAATTCAGGTGGAGGCAGAAGATTAAGGAAGTCTCCTTATAGCTCTTAGCTTGGCAGAGGAATGACAGCAAAGACTGCTGGAGAGTCTAGTGTTAAGACTGGATCCCTGTAAAGTTCTCTTTCTAGACACGCACTCTGCCAGGCTGCAGAGAACTTGAAAATACTTGAATTACTTTGGGACTTGCCATATCTTAGCTAAGCTGTCAATGTGGAAAATCACAAAGTAATTATGAGTGCTTTCACTGTCCTTCTAAATTAGGCAGTAAATAGGATGAATCACTGAATGAGACATCAGTACTTTCCAAGCTCACTGCAGCATACTGAGAAAGGTAATTATTGAGTGAAAAGCAAAGAGCTACCCAAGCTGAGGTAGCCTCAAGGAATGTGTGTGAAAGGGAGGAGGCTTAGAACACATAATACCTTTATATTATTGGCATTTTACCTAACATGAAACATAGCAAAATATTCTAAATTTGCAAACAAACACAGCTACAAAAAAGTCCCTCATCCCTACTCTGTTCCACACCCCTCCCCCACCACCAAACACTGCTGCTGGGAAGCTTTTCCCAATACTGAAAGTCCCACAAAGAACCTACCTACTCTTCCCATTTACCTGACCAACAGCACCACCAGAATCAATAGCATGGAACTGTTGGTTCTCCTTTGGCAATGAAAAACATACTCACACACAGACACCATTTTTTTGAGACATCAGTGGTTTACAGGATGGGAGAGCTTACACGCCTGAAGCAAGGTCCTGGAGAGACACCCCACCACGTGCGGCAGATGACAGGTAGGACATGGAGGCAGTCTTCGTGCAAACACCATTTTTATAACACTGCCCCCCTGCTCAGAAATTTAAAATTATTTCCAGTGCCCACTACATCAAGCCCAAGTTCTGAAATTCCCTGATTTTAGAAATGAGGTGTTTCATAATCGATTTCACCCCTATTTCCCAGCATATAAAGTTCTTTACAGGACTCATTGTCTTTGTATGGAGTGGAAACAACACTTTGGGATTTCACACTTGCAGTTTTAACTATATAAGTGCAATGCCAATGTTCAACTTCAGGTTAGAGTTTGCAGTTTTGCTGAAACACAGATTTGAATTAGCGTTGCTGTGGAAGCTGGTATGTAGCAACCAGACCCTTAGCTAGTCACAGCATCTCATATGCCCTCTAGCATCCACGTCATGATACAGCACTACTGTTCTCTCTAAGAGTCAATGACATAGGTAGTACCATCCCTGTTTTACAAGTGAGGCAATTGAAGAAGTTAAATATGATGTATTCATTCAACAAACATTGATGGAGTGCCTGTTCTGGAAATTAAGGATAGAGCAGTGAACAAAATAGCAATTCTGAAGCTTATATTGTTAAGGGGTAAGCATAAAAATAATCAAGTAATCTAATAAACAAGATGATTTCAGTGAAGAAATGCTTTATGAAAAGACATCTAAAATCTTAAAAGGATGAGAAAATGACAAGATGAATGAAGACAAGATTATAATTCCAGCGCAAAGCAAATTAGATACTGGAGGAATGGCTGAATGCAGATTCTTATGCCACTTCATGCAAAAGCACCCAATGCAATGAAGCAGCTCTTGAGGTGATGTTGTTGAAATACATTTAATGAAACAGAATATTAAGCCCTACTAAACATAGCCTTTACCAAAAATGTTTTACAATTTTAAAATGTATGCATAAAAGTAAGATACAAAAGATGTTCATTCACTGAACAAATTATTTTTATTTTTATTTTTTTTACTTATTTATTTTTTAACATCTTTATTGGAGTATAATTGCTTTACAATGGTGTGTTAGTTTCTGCTTTATAACAAAGTGAATCAGCTATACATATACATATATCCCCATATCTCCTCCCTCTTGCGTCTCCCTCCCACCCTCCCTATCTCACCCCTCTAGGTGGTCACAAAGCACCGAGCTGATCTCCCTGTGCTGTGTGGCTACTTCCCACTAGCTATTTTACATTTGTTAGTATATATAAGTCCATGCCACTCTATCACTTCATCCCAGCTTACCCTTCCCCCTCCCCGTGTCCTCAAGTCCATTCTCTACATCTGCGTCTTTATTCCTGTCCTGCCCCTAGGTTCTTCAGAACCTTTTTTTTTTTTTTAGATTCCATATATATGTGTTAGCATACAGTATTTGTTTTTCTCTTTCTGACTTACTTCACTCTTTGTGACAGACTCTAGGTCCATCCACCTCACTACAAATAACTCAATTTCATTTCTTTTTATGGCTGAGTAATACTCCATTGTATATATGTGCCACATCTAGAATCTACTATGTGTAAAGTGCTATGCTATATACTGAGGATACAGCAGTGAACAAGAAAGACTAAGAGAATTTCTGCCCTCTGAGAACTGAAATTTCCATGGAAAAAGGAGAATAAACAAGTCTACAAATACATGAATTAGATTCTTCTTTTTACATCTGAATATTTTATTGGATGCATATAATTAACTAGAGATCAATATTTTGCAGTTCCTTGTTTCTTTTGAGATAAAATTTATGTACAATAAGGTGCACACATTTTGTACTTTTTCTTTAAATTAGGGAATAACAATAGCTTTGGCAGGTGAAGGGGAAAAAGTAATGGCAGAAGAAAGGAGCAAAAAAATAATGATTTTTCCTTTATATCAAAATTATAGGTTCCATATACTCATATAAACATTGCAGTCTGTATGACAGTCTCTGCAAATAGCACTATTTTGTTCCTTTTTATGGCTGAGTAATATTCCATTGTATATATGTACCACATCTTCTTTATCCATTCCTCTGCTGATGGACATTTAGGTTGTTTCCATGTCTTGGCTATTGTAAATAGTGCCGCAATGAACATTGGGGTGTATGTATCTTTTTGAATTATGGTTTTCTCCAGGTATATGCCCAAGAGTGGGATTGCTGGGTCATACGGTACTTCTATTTTTAGTTTTTTAAGAATGGATACCAGAATTAGAATCACCCTCTTAGCAGTAAGTTTACCATTTTTAACCTTTTTTTCCCCCTTTAGTATCCCATAGTCTTAACACAGCCTGAAACACAGAAGTGGGCACAATGGCACAGACAAAGAGCTCCAGAAGTCCTCTATTACTGTCTTGAGGATCAGGAAAGGTAATTCCTAATGCTCGGAGGGTGTACAGAACTCGCTCCCCCTTTTTAATCTTCCCACTAACAGTGCAAATCCTTGCCAACACCTGTTATTTCTTTTCTTTTTGATAACAGCCATTCTGACAGGTGTGAGGTGGTATCTCATTGTGGTTTTGATTTGCATTTCCCTGATGGTTAGTGATGTTGAGCATCTTTTTATATGCCTGTTGGCCATCTGTATGTCTTCTTTGAAAAAATGTTTATTCAGGTCCTGTGCTCATTTTTTAATTGGATTGGTGTTTTTTTTTTGTATTTTGCTATCAAGCTGTATGAGTTCTTTATATATTTTGGATCTTAACACCTTATCAGATATATGATTTGCAGATATTTTCTCCCATTTAGTTGTTTTTTTTTATTTTGTTGATGATTTCCTTTGCTGTGGAGAAGATTTTCTTTTTGATGCAGTCCCGCTTGTTTATTTTTGCTTTTGTTGCCTTTTCTTTTAGAGTCATCTCAAAAAAAAGAAAAAAAAAGTCACCACCAAGACCAATGTCAAGGAGCTTACCACCTATGTTTTCTTCTAGGAGTTTTATGGTTTCACCCCTTCATTCAAATCTAAAGACTTTTTTGAGTTAATTTTTGGGTACAGTGTAAAGTAGGGGTATAGTTTCATTCTTTTGCATGTGGCTGTCCAGTTTTCCCAACACCATTTATTGAAAAGACTGTCCTGTCCCCACTCTATATTCTTGGATCCTTTGTCATAAATTAATTGACCATGTATACATGGTTTATTTCTGGGTCCTCTATTCTGTTCCATTGATCTGTGTGTTTGTTTTTATGCCAATACCATACTGTTTTGATTACTGTAGCTTTGTAATACAGTTTGAAATCAGGGAGCAAGTTGCCTAAAGCTTTTTTCTTCTTTCTCAAGTAAAATCAGTTGACTTTAAGTAAAAGAAATTACCCTTAAAAAAAAAGGAAATTACCCTTGATAATGTGCTTGGACCTGATCCAAGCCTTGAAAGCAAAAGCTGAGGTTTCCTGGGAAAGGAGGAATTCTGCCTCAAGACTGTAACATAGAAATCCTGCCTGAGTTTCTATCCTGTTGGCCTATAGATTTTGAACTTGCCAGCCCCCATAATCACATGAGCCAATTCCTTAAAATAAATCTCTTTATTTATATATTTCCTATTGGTCCTGTTTCTCTGGAGAACCCTGACTGATACACACTCTGTGGTCTGCTATCATTGACAGTGACCACTTATTGCAGTTGAAAAAAATGAGCATGCTATACTTTCACCTCCCCACCCTACCTGCTTAATATCTCTGCAAGCTATTGAGCTTCCTGGGACGTTAGTTCCTCAGATGAACATATTGACCTCTACCTTGCTGATTGTGTTCAGAATATTTAACAACTGGTATGGCATGTGCTCTGACCAATCAGAATGTACACTGCCCAAAAACCAACTAGTCAGCCATACTGATTAAAAAACAGCCCTAGCTCATGGCGAAGATCCACTGTGTGTGGGGACTTATTAAAAATTCATATTCTTATTCCAAATCAGCAGCTCTCAGTGGATTGTAGGAATCTGTGTTTTTAACAAGTTCTCTAGGTATTATGATTATCAAACAAGCTTAGAAACTGCAGAAATAATGTCCAGGATCTAGTATATACAATAGGCTCTTGCATTTTAAACATCACTTCTTCCTATCAAAACCCTTTGGAAAAAGGTGTCAGTCATGGGTTATTCTATCTCTGGAACAGCAAGAACAAACCTCTAACTGATGACTTATTCAGATTCAGAGAAAATATGTGAGGATTTCAGATCATACTATAATGTGCAAACATTTTATTCATGGGAGCCCTGGTCTATGGGAATGGGGAATTTTCCCATGGTGAGAAGAAACAGAGGATCACATGATCTTGACCAGTGGCCTGTGATGCTTCATTCTCGAAGTTCAGAAACATAGGTTCAGTCTGATTCCCAGAAACTAGTTATGTGACTGTATGCAAGACCCAAAACCCCTCTGAACTTCCATTTTTCATTTATCAAATGGAGACAATATTTGCCCAATTTCTTTCATAGGATGATGTGATAATCAAATGGGATCAGAAAAAAAAGAACACTTAGAAATCCAACTCTATATCTACTTCTTCACTGTATAGATGAAGAACCTGAGGCCCCAAGAGAAGGATATTTCTCATACTCTAAGCCACTCAGCTGGTATTAGGATGCCACTCCTATGAGTGGAATTATGATGTCCTAATGCTACCACAGAAAATGTATGACTTTGAAGTCAGTCAAACCTGGGTTTGAGTCCCTGTTCTTGCACTTACCCTTTGACCTTAGACAAATTACTTCACATCTACATGCCTCAACTTCTTGTGTGGAAAAATAGTACCCATCTCATAGGATTGTGGTGAATAGTAAATGGATGTGAAGGGTGTGGCAGACAGTAATGGCTCAGTAATGTCAGTGCTTTTTCTTTGTTCATCCAGTGCTCTTTCTCTAATCTTACTATACATCATGACACAGTTTCCAGATCTCATGGAGTCCCTGTGTTTGCTTGTGACAGACAACATGGCGAGTGTTAGAGTGAGATGGTAGCATAGGGGTGGGACAGTACCATTTTTCTATAGATTAATCACTGTTTTCCTACAGACTGGACCTGAGCTCAGGTTTCCAAGTATGCTCTAAGGTCCTCTTCTCCATAAAAAGTCTCCTGGAGTCTAGAGAAGTTGTCAATACAAAAAATTTGGAACAACAGTATTTATGGTTCTGTCATTTGCACTGGGTCCATTCTCATGAAAAAGAGGGTCTATTTTCCAAAGATGGCTTTCAAAACACACATTTTAGATCTGCTCTCAGCCTGGCCTTAAGTTCAAACTCTCATGTTAAATAGAGAAATGGTTGTTCCCTCCTCTAATTTTATCTTTTCAAGATATGAACATTTTGCACAAAACTAGGGTGCTAATTGTGGGCCACAGTGCCATAGTTAAAGACCTAAGTACTACCTCCAGAATCATATGTTCCTAACTCTAGCTGAAGGTCCATTTGGCTGGTACAGAGTTGGAAGAAAATTCTGCTATAATTTCTTGCTCAAAAGCCAATGTTAATGCACTTTTTATTCCAGCTTTATTGAGATATAATTGACATATAACATTGTGTAAGTTTAACATGTACAATACGATGATTTGCTACATGTATATATTGCCTTGAACAGTGTTGAATGAATGCATAACCAAAGGAACAGGTGTAATTTATATAATTTTTTTCAAGAATACAGACTGTTCCAAGTAAAGCTTTACTCCATAGGTTAGGCTAGGAGGACTCGGGGAGATTGCTGTTGACTTCAGATAACAATGTCTTGTTTTGTTTAATTTGGGTTTTGCTCTTTGGTCATTCCTGGGGAGCAAAAGGCAAATAATACTTTCTGGTGATGATCACACCCCTATTAAAAATTTGGAAAACCAGTAAACCTCCTGAAAGAAAGTATCTTCCCATGTCCTTGAGTCATGTAACTTTCCAGAAAGATGTGAGAGGAGGGATATTCTCTCACAGCTCCCTTATTTAGGATATTGTTGCCCCCCCTTACACATTTGATCTATCCTCCCTACCCCACCCCAAGTTTCTGGTCCACGTCACCTCCTGGTGGGTGGAGGGAGTGCCAGGTAAGGTAATTACAGTCCTCATATGGCAAGCCCAGACAGTAAATGACAGATCTATCTGAGGGAGTCAGATTATGAGGTTCACATCTACACCAAACTCAACCTCCTGGTGAACAAACTTATCAAGAAAGAGGAGAGGAGTTTTTTTTTAACTCTTTTTAAAAAATGAGTTATAATTAACATACAATGTTATATTAGTTTCAGGTGTACAACATACTGATTCAATATTCTTATACATTACAAAATGATCACCATAATAAATCCAATTACCATTGGTCACCATACAAAATTTGTTACAATATTACTGACAATATTCCCTACGTGTACATTATAGCCCTGTGGCTTATACCTGGAAGTTTGCACCTCTTAATCCCCTTCAACTATTGTCTGTTCTTCCCTCCCCCTTGCAAACACCAATTTGGTCTCTGTATCTATGAGTCTGTTTCTGTTTTGTTTTGTTTGTTCATTTGTCTTGTTTTTTAGATTCCACATATTAGAGAAATCGTATGGTATTTGTTTTCCTCTGACTTCTTTCACTTAGCAAAATAGGAGATCCATCGATTTTGCCACAAGTGGCAAGATTTCATTCTTTTTTATGGCTGAATAATATTCTGTGTGTGTGTGTGAAATATATATGTATATATATATTATATACATATAACTATATATATGTGTGTCTATGTGTGTGTGTGTGTGTATATATATATATATATATATATATAAAATGTTACTGAACCAAAGTTGGGTCAGCTCACCCAAGCACAGTAAAGCCAATCTACTGACATCAGGTTGTGGTGAAGGAAAGTGCAGCATTTATTGCAGGGTACCAAGCAAGGAGCCCAGGCAGCTAGCACTCCCAAGTGGCTTTCAGGGAAAGGCTTTTTAAAGATAGGGTGAGGAAGAGGGTTGTGGGGTGTGTGATCAGCTCATGGAAGGTCTGCTGATTGGTTGGTGGTGAGATAATGGGGAGTCAACATCATCAACCTTCTGGTTCCAACCAGTCTTGGGTCTAATGTGCTTGTGAGCAGCATACAGTTAACTTCTTCCACCTGGTGGTGGTTTCAATATCTGCAAAAAGGATCAAAGAATTTGGCTCAGAATATTATCTATAGCCCTTGAAAAGGAACTAAATGTCCTTGAATTTGCTTAATGGCTAAACTGATATTATTTTGTCTTGCTTGACTGTTTTTCTTTGTTTCTGCATTTTCCCACTTCTCTGACAAAATTTATTCTTTGGAATTCAGGGAAGTCCTAGGAGGTCTGTCTGTCCTAGGAAGGCCCCATAGGGTCCTGCTTGGTTTTGAATATTTATAAAACATCTTCTTTATACATTCATTGATGGACACAGGTGGCTTCTATGTCTTGGCTTTTGTAAATAGTGCTGCAATGAACCCAAGTGTACATATATCTTTTTGATTTAGTGTTTTCATTGTCTTCATGTAAATACACAGAAGTGGAAATGCTGGATTGTATGGTAGTTCTATTTTCAGTTTTTTGAGGAACCTCCATACTGTTTTCCATAGTGGCTGCACCAATATGCATGCCCACAAACATGTACAAGGGTTTCCTTTTCTCCATGACGTCTAAAACAATAGTTATTTGTTGTTTTTTTGATAATAGCCATTTTGAAAGGTGTGAGGTGATATCTCACTTTGGTTTTGATTTTCATATCCCTGATAATTAGTGATATTGAGCATATTTTCATGTGTCTGTTGGCCATCTGTATGTCTTCCTTGGAAAAATGTCTATTCAAGTCCTATGCCCATTATTTAATCAGACAGTTTTTTTTGTTTTGAGGGATTTTTTTATACTCAGTTGTATGAGTTCTTTGTATATTTTGGATATTAACCCCTTATGGGATATAT
Organism: Balaenoptera ricei; assembly: GCF_028023285.1. Lineage (NCBI taxonomy): Eukaryota > Metazoa > Chordata > Mammalia > Artiodactyla > Balaenopteridae > Balaenoptera > Balaenoptera ricei. The sequence goes on from NC_082660.1 coordinate 45,955,814, forward strand.
CATTTGCAAATATCTTTTCCCATTCAGTAGGTTGCCTTTTCATTTTGTTCATGGTTTCCTTTGCTGTGCAAAAAAACTTTAGTTTGATGTAGTCCCATGGGTTTATTTTTGCTTTTATTGCCCTTACCTGAGGAGACAGATCTAAAAAGATGTTGCTAAGAAATCAATGTCAAAGATTTACTGCTTAAGAATTTTATGGTTTTCTTCTAGGAATTTTATGGTTACATTTAACTCTTATTTTTTTAACATCTTTATTGGAGTATAATTGCTTTACAATGGTGTGTTAGTTTCTGCTTTATAACAAAGTGAATCAGATATGCATATATATATGTCCCCATATCTCTTCCCTCCTGCATCTCCCTCCCTCCCACCATCCCTATCCCACCCCTCTAGGTGGTCACAAAGCACTGAGCTGATCTCCCTGTGCTATGCGGCTGCTTCCCACTAGCTATCTATTTTACGTTTGGTAGTGTATATATGTCCATGCCACTCTCTCACTTTGTCCCAGCTGACCCTTCCCCCTCCCTGTATCCTCAAGTCCGTTCTCTAGTAGGTCTGCATCTTTATCCCCGTCTTGCCCCTAGGTTCTTCTGACCAATTTTTTTTCTTTTTTCTTTTTAGATTCCATATATATGTGTTAGCATACGGTATTTGTTTTTCTCTTTCTGACTTACTTCACTCAGTATGACAGTCTCTAGGCCCATCCACCTCACTACAAATAACTCAGTTTCGTTCCTTTTTATGGCTGAGTAATATTTCATTCTATATATGTGCCACATCTTCTTTATCCATTCACATGTCAGAGGACATTTAGGTTGCTTCCATGTCCTGGCTATTGTAAATAGAGCTGCAATGAACATTTTGGTACATGACTCTTTTTGAATTATGGTTTTCTCAGGGTATATGCCCAGTAGTGGGATTGCTGGGTCGTATGGTAGTTCAATTTTTAGTTTTTTAAGGAACCTCCATACTGTTCTCCATAGTGGCTGTATCAATTTACATTCCCACCAACAGTGCAAGAGGGTTCCCTTTTCTCCACACCCTCTCCAGCATTTATTGTTTCTAGAATTTTTGATGATGGGCATTCTGACCAGTGTGAGATGATATCTCATTGTAGTTTTGATTTGCATTTCTCTAATGATTAATGATGTTGAGTATTCTTTCATGTGTTTGCTGGCAATCTCTATATCTTCTTTGAAGAAATGTCTATTTAGGTCTTCTGCTCATTTTTGGATTGGGATGTTTGTTTTTTTGATATTGAGGTGCATGAGTTGCTTGTATGTTTTGGAGATAAATCCTTTGTCAGTTGCTTCATTTGCAATATTTTCTCCCATTCTGAGGGCTGTCTTTTCGTCTTATGGATTCCTTTGCTGTGCAAAAGCTTTTAAGTTTCATTAGGTCCCATTTGTTTATTTTTGTTTTTATTTCCATTTCTCTAGGAGGTGGGTCAAAAAGGATCTTGCTGTGATTTATGTCATAGGCTGTTCTGCCTATGTTTTCCTCTAAGAGTTTGATGGTGTCTGGCCTTACATTTAGGTCTTTAATCCATTTTGAGTTTATTTTTGTGTATGGTGTTAGGGAGTGTTCTAATTTCATTCTTTTACATGTAGCTGTCCAGTTTTCCCAGCACCACTTATTGCAGAGGCTGTCTTTTCTCCACTGTATATGCTTGCCTCCTTTATCAAAGATAAGGTGACCATATGTGCATGGGTTTATCTCTGGGATTTCTGTCCTGTTCCATTGATCTATATTTCTGTTTTAGTGCCAGTACCATACTGTCTTGATTACTGTAGGTTTGTAGGATAGTCTGAAGTCAGGGAGCCTGATTCCTCCAGCTCCGTTTTTCGTTCTCAAGATTGCTTTGGCTATTCAGGGTCTTTTGTGTTTCCATACAAATTGTGAAATTTTTTGTTCTAGTTCTGTGAAAAATGTCAGTGGTAGTTTTATAGGGATTGAATTGAATCTGTAGATTGCTTTGGGTAATAGAGTCATTTTCACAATGTTGATTCTTCCAATCCAAGAACATGGTATATCTCTCCATCTATTTGTATCATCTTTAATTTCTTTCATCAGTGTCTTATAATTTTCTGCATACAGGTCTTTTGTCTCCTTAGGTATGTTTATTCCTAGATATTTTATGCTTTTTTGTTGCAGTGGTAAATGGGAGTGTTTTCTTAATTTCACTTTCAGATATTTCATCATTAGTGTATAGGAGTGCAAGAGATTTCTGTGCATTAATTTTGTATCCTGCTACTTTACCAAATTCATTGATTAGCTAGTTTTCTGGTAGCATCTTTAGGATTCTCTATGTATAGTATCATATCATCTGCAAACAGTGACAGCTTTACTTCTTCTTTCCCAATTTAGATTCCTTTTATTTCTCTTTCTTCTCTGATTGCTGTGGCTAAAACTTCCAAAACTATGTTGAATAATAGTGGTGAGAGTGGGCAACCTTGTCTTGTTTCTGATCTTAGTGGTAATGATTTCAGGTTTTCACCATTGAGGATGATGTTGGCTGTGGGTTTGTCATATATGGCCTTTATTATGTTGAGGAAAGTTCCCTCTATGCCTACTTTCTGGCGGGTTTTTATCATAAATGGGTGTTGAATTTTGTTGAAAGTTTTGCTCTTCTTCTCTGTATTGAGGTGCTCCTATGTTGGGTGCATAAATATTTACAATTGTTCTATCTTCTTCTTGGATTGATCCCTTGATCATTATGTAGTGTCCTTCTTTGTCTCTTGTAATAGTCTTTGTTTTAAAGTCTATTTTGTCTGATATGAGAATTGCTAGTCCAGCTTTCTTTTGATTTCCATTTGCATGGAATATCTTTGTCCATCCCCTCACTTTCAGTCTGTATGTGTCCCTAGGTCTGAAGTGGGTCTCTTGTAGACAGCATATATACGGGTCTTGTCTTTGTATCCAGTCAGCCAGTCTATGTCTTTTGGTGGGAGCATTTAATCCATTTACATTTAAGGTAGTTCTCAATATGTATGCTCCTATCACCATTTTCTTAATTGTTTTCGGTTTGTTATTGTAGGTCTGTTCCTTCTCTTGTGTTTCCTGCCTAGAGGAACTCCTTTAGCATTTGTTGTAAAGCTGGTTTGGTGGTGCTGAATTCTCTTAGCTTTTGCTTGTCTGTAAAGCTTTTAATTTCTCCGTCAAATCTGAATGAGATCCTTGCTGGGTAGAGTAATCTTGGTGGTAGGTTTTTCTCCTTCATTGCTTTAAATATGTCCTCCCACTCCCTTCTGGCTTGCAGAGTTTCTGCTGAAAGATCAGCTGTTAACCTTATGGGGATTCCCTTATGTGTTATTTGTTGTTTTTCCCTTCCTGTTTTTAATATTTGTTCTTTGTATTTAATTTTTGATAGTTTGATTAATATGTGTCTTGGCGTGTTTCTCCTTGGATTTTTCCTGTATGGGACTCTCTGTGCTTCCTGGACTTGATGAACTATTTCTTTTCCCATATTAGGGAAGTTTTGAACTATAATCTCTTCAAATATTTTCTCAGTCCCTTTCGTTTTCTCGTCTTCTTCTGGGACCCCTATAATTCGAATGTTGGTGCATTTAATGTTGTCCCAGAGGTCTCTGAGAGTGTCCTCATTTCTTTTAATTCTTTTTTCTTTATTCTGCTCTGCAGTAGTTATTTCCACTATTTTATCTTCCAGGTCACTTACCCATTCTTCTGCCTCAGTTATTCTGCTATTGATCCATTCTAGAGAATTTTTAATTTCATTTATTGTGTTGTTCATCACTGTTTTTCTGCTCTTTAGTTCTTCTAGGTCCTTGTTAAACGTCTCTTGTATTTTCTCCATTCTATTTCCAAGATTTTGGATCATCTTTACTATCATTATTCTGAATTCTTTTTCAGGTAGACTGCTTATTTCCTCTTCATTTGTTAGGTTTGGTGGGTTTTTGCCTTGCTCCTTCATCTGCTGTGTGTTTCTCTGTCTTCTCATTTTGCTTAACTTACTGTGTTTGGGGTCTCCTTTTTGCAGACTTCAAGTTCATAGTTGCCGTTGTTTTTGGTGTCTGTCCCCAGTGGTTAAGGTTGGTTCAGTGGGTTGTGTTGGCTTCCTGGTGGAGGGGACTGGTGCCTGTGTTCTAGTGGATGAGGCTGGACCTTGTCTTTCTGGTGGGCAGGTCCACGGCTGGTGGTGTGTTTTGGGGTGTCTATGGCCTTATTATGATTTTAGGCAGCCTGTGTGCTAAGGGATGGGGTTGTGTTCCTGTCTTGCTAGTTATTTGGCATAGGGTGTCCTGCACTGTAACTTGCTGGTCGTTGAGTTGAGCTGGGTCTTGGTGTTGAGATGGGGATCTCTGGGAGATTTTCGCTGTTTGATATTATGTGGGGCTGGGAGGTCTCTTGTGGACCAGTGTCCTGAACTTGGCTCTCCCACCTCAGTGGCACAGCCCTGACACCTGGCTGGAGCACCAAGAGCCTGTCCTCCACATGGCTCAGAATAAAAGGGAGAAAATAAAGAAAGAAAGAAAGAGGAAGATAAGATAAAATAAAGTAAAATAAAATAAAATAAAGTTATTAAAATAAAAAATAAAAAAATAATTATTAAGAAAAAAATTTTTTAAATAATAAAAAATAAGAACAACAACAAAAAAAACGGATAGACAGAACCCTAGGACAAATGGTAAAAACAAAACTATACAGACAAAATCACACACAGAAACATACACATACACACTCACAAAAAGAGAAAAGGAGAAAAAAATATATATATCATTGCTCCCAAAGTCCACTTCCTCAATTTGGGATGATTCGTTTTCTATTCAGGTATTCCACAGATGCAGGGTACATCAAGTTGATTGTGGAGATTTAATCCGCTGCTCCTGAGGCTGCTGGGAGAAATTTCCCTTTCTCTTCTTTGTTTGCACAGCTCCTGGGGTTCAGCTTTGGATTTGGACCCGCCTCTGTGTGTAGGTCGCCTGAGGGCGTCTGTTCTTCCCTCAGACAGGACTGGGTTAAAGGAGCAGCTGATTCTGGATCTCTGACTCACTCAGGCCAGGGGAGGGAGTGGTACGGATGTGGGGCGAGCCTGCAGCAGCAGAGGCCAGTGTGATGTTTCACCAGCCTGAGGCGCTCCGTGCATTCTCCCAGGGAAGTTGTCCCTGGATCACGGGACCCCGGTAGTGGCAAGCTGCACAGGCTTCTGGGAGGGGAGGTGTGGATAGTGACCTGTGCTTGCACACAGGCTTCTTGGTGGCTGCAGCAGCAGCCTTAGCGTCTCATGTCCGTCTCTGGGATCCGCGCTGATAGCCGCGGCTCGCACTCGTCTCTGGAGCTCCTTTAATTGGCGCTCTGAATCCCCTCTCCTCGCACACCAGGAAACAAAGAGGCAAGAAAATGTCTCTTGTCTCTTCGGCAGCTCCAGACATTTTCCCGGTCTTCCTCCCGGCTAGCTGTGGCGCACTGGCCCCCTTCAGGCTGTGTTCACGCAGCCTAACCCAGTCCTCTCCCTGCAATCCAACCGAAGCCCGAGCCTCAGCTCCCAGCCCCTGCCCGCTCCGGCGGGTGAGCAGAAAAGCCTCTCGGGCTGGTGAGTGCTGGTCGGCAGCGATCCTCTGTGCGGGAATCTCTCTGCTTTGCCCTCTGCACCCCTGTTGCTGCGCTCTCCTCCGTGGCTCTGAAGATTCCCCCTTCTGCCACCTGCAGTCTCCGCCCGCGAAGGGGCTTCCTAGTGTGTGGAAACCTTTCCTCCTTCACAGCTCCCTCCCACTGGTGCACGTCCCATCCCTATTCTTTTGTCTCTGTTGTTTCTTTTTTCTTTTGCCCTACCCAGGTACGTGGGGAGTTTCTTGCCTTTTGGGAGGTCTGAGGTCTTCTGCCAGCGTTCAGTAGGTGTTCTGTAGGAGTTGTTCCACATGTAGATGTATTTCTGATGTATTTGTGGGGAGGAAGGTGATCTCTGTGTCTTACTCTTCCACCATCTTGAAGCTCCTCCTCTACATTTAAGTCTTTAATCCATTTTGAGTTTATATCGTGTAAGAAAGTGGTCCATTTTCATTATTTTGCTTGTAGGTGTCCAGTTTTCCCAACATCATTTATTGAAGAGACTGTTTTTACCCACTGTGTATTCTTTCCTCCTTTGTCATAGATTAATTAATCATATAAGTGTGGGTTTATTTCTGGGCTGTGTATTCTGTTCCACTGATCTATATGTTTGTTTTTGTGCCAGTACCATACTGTTTTGATTACTATAGCTTTGCAGTATAGTTTGAAATCAGGGAGCATGATACCTCCAACTTTGTTCTTCTTTCTCAAGTTTGCTTTGGCTATTGGGGGTCTTTGTGGTTCCATAAGAATTTTAAGATTATTTGTTCTAGTTCTGTGAAAAACACTACTGGTATTTTGATAGGGATTGCATGGGATCTGTAGATTGTTTTAGTTAGTATGGATATTTTAACAATATTGATTCTTCCAATCCATGAACACGTTATATATTTCCATTTATTTTTGTTATCTTCAGTTTCATTCCTCAATGTCTTAGAATTTCCAGAGTACTGAACTTTCACCTCCTTGGTTAAATTTGTTCTTAGGTATTTTATTCTTTTTGTTGCAATTGTAAATGGGATTGTTTTCTTCATTTCTCTTTGTCACAGTTCATTGTTAGTGCATCAAAATGCAATAGATTTCTGTATATTAATTTTGTATCCTGCAACTTTACTGAATTCAATCATTAGTTCTAATAGTTTTTTTGGTGGAGTCTTCATGGTTTTCTGTATATAGTACCATGTCATCTGCAAATAGTGACAGTTTTAATTTTTCCTTTCCAATTTGGATTCCTTATATTTCTTCATATTTTTTTATTGTTGTGGCTAGGGCTTCCAATACTATGTTGGTTAAAAATGGAGAAAGTGGGCATCCTTGTCTTACTGCTGATCTTAGAAGTAAAGCTTTCAGCGTTTCTCCATTGAATTTGATGTTATGTGTGGGTTTATCATATACGGCCTTTATTATGTTGAGGTATGTTCCCTCTATATCCACTTTGTTGAGAGTTTTTATCAAAAACGGATGTTGGATTTTTCCAATGCTTTTTCTGTACCTATTGAGATGATAATGAGATTTTTATCTTTTGTCTTGTTAACGTGGTATATCATGTTGATTGATTTGGTGATCACATTGATTGAACCACCCTTGCATCCCTAGGATAAATCCTACTTGATCGTGGTGTGTGATCCTTCTAATTTATTTTGTATTTGGTTTGCTAGTATTTTGTTGAAGATTTGCATCTATGTTCATCAGGGATATTGGCCTGTAAATTCCTTTTTTGGTAGTGTTTTTTTCTGGTTTTGGTATCAGGGTAATGTTGGCCTCATAAACAAATTAGGGAGTGATCTTTCCTCTCCAATATTTTGGAATAGCTTCAGGAGGATAGGTATTAACTCTTCTTTAAATATTTTGTAGAATTCACCTGTGAAGCCATCTGTTCCTGTACTTTTGTTGGGAGTTTATTATTATTATTATTATTCCTGATTCAATTCCACTACTAGTGATCAGTCTGTTCAGATTTTCTGTTTCTTCCTGATTCAGTCTTATAAGTTTGTACATTTTCTACGAAATTATACACTTCTTCTAGGTTGTCCAATTTGTTGGCATATAATTGTTCATAGTAATCTTTTATGATCCTTTGTATTTCTGTTGTGTTGGTTGTAACTTCTTTTTCTTTTCCAATTTTAGTTATTTGGGCCCTCTTTTTTTCTTGATGAGTCTGGCTAAAGGGCTATCAATTATGTTTATCTTTTCAGAGAACCAACTCTTAGTTTCATTGACCTTTTTTATTGTTTTTTTTTTAAGTCTCTGTTTCATTTATTTTCACTCTGATCTTTATTATGTCCTTCCTTCTACTCACGTTGGGCTTTGTTTTTTCTTCTTTTTCTAGTTCTTTTGTGTGTAATGTTAGATTGTTTATTTGAGGTTTTTCTTGTTTCTTGAGATAAGTCCGTATCACCATAAATTTCCCTCTTAGAACTGCTTTTGCAGTGTCCTGTAGATTTTGTTACATTTTGTTTCCATTCATTTGTCTCAAAGTATTTTTTTATTTCCTTTTTTATTTCTTTATTGATCAATTGGTTGTTTGTTTAGTACCATGTTGTTTAGCGTCCACGTGTTTGTGTGTTTTCCAGTTTTCCTCTTGTAATTGATTTCTAGTTGCATACCATTGTGGTCGGAAAAGATACTTGATACAATTTCAATCTTTTTAAAGTTACTGAGACTTTTTTGTGGCCTAGCATGTGATGTATCTTGGAGATTGTTTCATGTGCACTTGAAAAGAATGTGTATCCTGCTGCTTTCAGATGGAATGTTCTGTATGTATCTATTAAGTGCATCTGGTCTAAAGTATAGTTTAAAACCAATGTTTCCACATTGATTTTCTGTCTGGATGATCTAACCATTGATGCAAGCAGGGTGTTAAAGTCTCCTACTATTATTGTGTTACTGTCTATTTCTTCCTTTATGTCTGTTAATATTTGCTCTATGTATTTAGGTGTCCCTATGTTGGGAGCATAGATATTTACAAATGTTATATCCTCTTGTTGGATTGATCCCTTTATCATTATGTAATGTTCTTCTTACTATCTTCTTATAGCCTTTTAAAAAATCTATTTTGTCTAGGTATTGCTATATCAGACAAAATATCAGACAAAATCTTCCTTTTTGTTTCCACTTGCATGGAATATCTTTTTCCATCTCTTCATTTTCAGTCTGTGTGTGTGTCTTTAGATCTGAGGTGAGTCTCTTGTAAGCAGCATATAAATGGGTCTTATTTTTTTTAATCCCTCAGCCACCTTATGTATTTTGATTGGAGCATTTAATCCATTTACTTTTAAAAATTATTGCTAAGTATGTACTTATTGCCATTTTGTTAATTATTTTCTGGTTGTTTTTGCAGTTCTTCTCTATTTCTTTCCTCTTCTCTTGCTCTCCTTCCTTGTAATTTGATGACTATTTTTAGTGTTATGTTTGCATTTCTTTTTCTTTATTTTTGTGGTTCTATTATAGATTTTTGGTTTGTGATTAACATGAGGCTCATATGTAACAACCTGTGTATATAACTGAGCATTTTAAGTTGATGATCTCTTAAATCCAATGCATTCTAAAACTCTTACATTTTTAATCTCCCCATGTTTTATGTTTTTGATGTCATATTTTACAATTTTTTATCCCTTAACTGCTTATTGTAGATACAGATGATTTTACTACTTTTGTCTTTTAACCTTCCTACTAACTTTATAAGTGGTTGATCTACTATCTTTATTGTATATTTGCCTTTGCCAATGAGATTTTGCCTTTCATAATTTTCATATTTCTTGTTATGGCCTTTTCTCTTCCTCTTAAAGAAGTCCTTTTAACATTTTTTGTAAGACAGGTTTAGTGTTGATAAACTCCTTTAGCTTTTGTTTGTCTGTAAAACTCTTTATCTTGCCTTCAATTCTGAATGACAACCTTGCCAAGTAGAGTAGTCTTGGTTGTAGGATTTTTCCTTTTTACCACTTTGAATAAGTCATGCCATGCCCTTCTGGCCTGTAAAGTTTCTAATGAAAAGTTGGCTGATGGTCTTCTCAGAGTTCCCTTGTATGTAACTAGTTGTTTTTCTCTTGCTGCTTTTAAGAGTCTCTCTTCATCTTTAATTTCTTGACATTTTAATTATAACTTGTCACGTTATGAACCTCTTTGGGTTCATCTTGTTTAGGACTCTCTGTGCTTCCTGGACCTAGATGTCTGTTTCTTTCTCCAGATCAGGGAAATTTTCAGCTGTTAATTCTTCAACTAAGTTTTCTGCCCCCTTTTCTCTCTCTTCTCCTTCTGGGACGCCTGCAATGCAAATATTAGTATGCTTGTTGCTGTCCCAAAAGTCCCTCAAACTATCTTCATTTTTCCTAATTCTTTTTTTTTTCTTTTCAGCTTGGGTAATTTCACTACTCTGTCTTCCAGATCACTGATCTCTATATCATCTAATCTACTGTTGATTCCCTATAGTGTATTTTTCATTTCAGGTATTGTATTCTTCAACTCTGATTGGTTTCTTTTTGTATATTCTACCTCTTTGTTAAAGTTCTCACTGTGCTCATCCATTCTTCTCCCAAGTTTGGTGAGCATCTTTATGATCATACCCTAGAACTGTATATTGGGTACATTGCTTATCTCCATTTCATTTAGTTCTTTTTCTGAGGTTTTGTCCTATTCTTTAATCTGGAACATATTCCTCTGTCTCCTCATTTTGCCTAGTTCTCTGTGTTTATTTCTTTGTTAGGTAGTTTCATTACACCTCCTGATCTTGGATAAGTGACCTTTTGTAGGAGATGTCCTATGGGGCCTAGCAGCATGGTCCTCTCTGGCCACCAGAGCCAAATACTTCAAGAGTATTCCCTATGTGGGTTGCGTGTGCCTTTCTGTTGTGGCAAGGCTGACTGCTATGCACACACTGGTAGACAAGGCAGGCCCCCAGCACAGCTGTCCATTAGATCCACCAGCATGCAATAGTTGCAAGCTTGCTGGTGGGCAGGATAGGCCCCCACTGCAGCTGGCTGTGAGTCTTGGCAGCATGCAACTCCTCCAGGCACATGGGTGTGTAGGGCAGACCCCCATCATGGCTGGCTGTGCAGCCAGTGTCATGCTACTACTGCTGGCATGGTGGCAGGCTAGGCAGGCCTCTGGGCAACTGGTTGTGATACCCAATGGTGTGCAACTGCTATGGGTGCACTATTTGGTGGGGTAGGCCCCCAGTGCAGCAGGCTGTGAGGCCCCGCAGCATGCAACTCCTGCGGGGACAGCTGACTGTGTGGCCCAGTGGTACACAACTGCTGTAGACTTGCTGGTGGGCGTGGCATGCCCCCAGGACTAATAAGCTAGAAGGAGGATTCCAAAATGGGATCCACCAGCACCAGTGTCAGCACGGTAGAATGAGATCACAAAAATGGCTGATGCCAGCATCTATGTCCCCAAGGGGAGTGCCAGCTGCCCCGTCTCTTTTTAGAGGCTCTCCAAGATCAGCAAGTAGGTCTGACCCTGGCACCTTTCAAACTGCTATCTCTGCACTGTGACTCAGAGTGAGTGAGTTTTTGTGCATGCCGTTTAAGAGTAGAGTCTTAGTTTCCTATAACCTCTGACCCTCCTGAACATAAGTCCTGCTGGTTTTCAAAGCCAGATGTTTTGAGGGCTCGTCTTCCTGGTGCAGGTCCCCTGGGCTTGGGAGCAAAATGTGGGGATCAGATTCCTTGCTCCTTGGGGAGGACTTCCATGGTTGTGATTTTCCTCCTCCTTGTGGGTTGCTGCACTGGGGTGTGGTTCCTGGCTAGAACACATCTGCACCCCTCATACCCATTTTGTTGTGGTTCCTTCTTTGTGTTTTTAATTGTGAAAAATCATTTCTGCTAGTCTTCAGGTCATTCTCAGAGACAGTTGCTCTGTAAGTAGTTGTAATATTGGTATGCCTGTGGGAGGAGGTGAGCTCAGGATCTTCCTACTCCTCCTTATTGATCCAGACCCCACAGGGAAAAGCAAATTTAAACCACAATGAGAAAACCATCTATCTGCTCAAAATGAAAATATCTCACAATACTAAGTGTTGTCACCAATGTGGAGAACCAAGAACTTTTACATATTCCTGGCAGGAGTGTAAAAGGATACAACCACTTTGAAAAACATTTTGGCATTTTCTAGCAGAATTGAGGTTATGACTCACTGTCACTCTCCTATGACTCACTAATTTCATTTCTACGTATGTACCTAACAGAAAAGTATGCATCTGTGCAGAAGGATACATAGACGTGAATATTAATAGCAGCATTTTTCATGATAGCTAAAAACTGGAAAATCCCAAATGTCCATTAACAGTGGGCTGCACAAATACATTTTGGTATGTTAATATAATGGAACATTATGCAGCAATAACATGAATTTTTTTCACAAATATAATGTTGGGTAAGTTGAGCCAAACACAAATTACACATACATTCTGATTTCTTTTATATAAATCTAAGAAACATGGAAAATGAAACTATATTGTTTCAGAGATATGTATATATAGGAAAATTACCAAGCAAAGAAAAGAAGTAATTTCTTCTTAAAAAAAAAGAATAGTGGATACTTCAAGGAGTTAAGGTGATGCACGTAGCAAGGAAGAGGCACATGGGGATTTCAAGAATGTTGGCAATGTTTTATTTCTTGACCTTGGTGGCAATCTATAGGTGTTCATTTTTATATGCATATCTATATTTCCTTCACATTTTGTATATATGTGATATATCAAAATAAAAACTTAAAAATAATGAGGAAATATGCAAAATTTTATGACAACCTACTTGAAAATTTAAATCAATTAATAAATATTTGAGGGACTTCCCTGGTGGTCCAGTGGCTAACACTCCGCACTCCCAGTGCAGGGGGCCCGGGTTCGATCCCTGGTCAGGGAGCTAGATACCAGATGCTGCAACTAAGAGTTCGCATGCTGCAACTAAAGATCCCACATGCTGCAACAAAGATCCTGAACCAGCAACAAAGGTCCCGTGTGCCACAACTAAGACCTGGCACAGCCAAATAAATAAATAAATAAAGATTTTTTTTTAAATTTGAAAAATGTAACTTAACAAACGTGATTCAAGAAGATACAGAAATCATGAATAGACTATAGCCATTAAAACAAATGAATAAGTATTTTAAAAAATCTTTCCAAAATAATTCAAGCAAAAATAAAATATTCTAGGCCTACCAAATATTAAAGGAGAAAATAATCCCAGTCTTCTACAAAGCCTTCCAAGGAACATAGGAGAGGTAAGAATTATAACATATGTAAGAATTATCCTTACCCCAATTCATATCGTGGGGTAAGAATAATTTTCATAGTAAATATGGCAATGGGCATATTATAAGTAAAGGAGAGTAAGTGATGAATTACATTCATGAAAATAGCTGAAAAATCATCAAGAAAATATTAGCAAATAAATTCAGCAAGTATAAACAAAGTGATACATCAAGACCAAGGTTGGAAATAAATTATTGTAATCCACCATATTAACAGAAAAGAGCATGGAAATCATATACATGCAGTAAAAAAAAAGTCTGACAAAAGTCAAGCTTCATTCATAATATTTTTTCCAGATATTTAAGAATAGAAAGGAACTTTGTTAACCCAATAAAGTTTATCTTAAAAATCCCTACAACATCCTTCTAAATGGTGAAATATTAAAAGTTTTCCTTTTGAGATTGAGAAATAGTTCCTCTTGACAATGCTACTGGAGATCTTAATTCTTTCAGTAAGGCAAAAATAATAAAAAGTATAAGGGTTATAAATGGAGAGATAAATCTATCGTTACTCATAGGTGACGTGATTATGAACTAGAAAACTCAAAATAATCTATAGACTAAACTATGGATATTGGAATATATATATATATATATATATATATATATATATATATAATTTGCAGCCCTATACATCTGCAAATGAGAGATAGAGAATGAATAAAATTGAAATGTAGGAACAACAATTTCATCAGAAATATGAAGTACTATGTCAGTATGGGTCTAATCAGGAAAGACACATCACACAGCAGAAGAAAGAGGGTAAATTTGATACAAATTATTATTAGCTGTGAAAAAAGAACTATAAGATATTAAGAAACTCTATATGATACCCTAGGGCCAAGAGTCCAATCCTCTATATAGCAGAGAAATTGGCTGGTTTAGCCAGGCTGCTACTGGTCTACAGTCTCTGGACAAGTAGAAGGCAATACAACCCTCTGGAGCATAGGCAGGGAGAAGGTGATCAGTAAACTGGTCACTTGGATGTACAGTGGGTGGATAGAGAGGATGGGACCCCTTCAGGCCACAGGCAGGCTTGTGCTGCGGCCTGCAGAAGAATCAGAGCACTGGTGTGGGTGAGTGGCCTTCGGGGATACAGGCACAGGAGGGAAGCCTTTGAGTAAACATGCTGGTAAGAAAGCTAGTGGGAACCTGCTGTACAGCACAGGGAGCTCAGCTCGGTGCTCTGTGATGACCTAGATGGGTGGGATGGTGGGGGGAGGGAGGTCCAAGAGGGAGGAGATATATGTATACATATAGCTGATTCACTTTATTGTTCAGCAGAAACTAACACAACATTGTAAAGCAATTATACTCCAGTTAAAATAAATAAAAATAAATAAAAATGTTACATGATTAAAAATATAAATAAATAAAAATTTTTAAAAACATAAAAAAAAGAAGCATTCTGGCATAGAGAGTCTTAGGTGTTCCCATTTCTGTGTTGAGAGGTTCCGTGGACAGATTATTGCTAGACAGAAGCTGCAAGGTCATTGAGGGATCCTGAGTTCTGGGCCTGTGGCTGGGGCAGAAGTCTACTAGCTGACCTCACACTTACACAGTGGACTCACCCTGCCGCAGCTGGAACTTGAAGGAAAGCCTCTCTTTCAATGTCCCTCTATTGCCATCTACTGGGAAAGCTTAACACTGTGCTTACTTAAAAGGAGAAATGCTTAATGGAATTATTAATACATTTTTTATCACAGAGCATATATTAAAGTATCATTCCAAGCTGAGAGGCAATAAATTGATAACTGACACAAATACCAGAGAATAAATCTAAGAAAGTAAAGACCTATGTGGAAAAATTATAACACTTTATTCAGAGATGCTGCTGTAGGTTGAATTGTACCCCTCACCACCGCCCTAAATTCATATGTTGAAACCTTAACCCCCAGTACCTCAGAATGAGAACTTATTTGAAAATAGGGTCATTGCAGTTATAATTAGTTAGGATAAAGTTATTAGGGTGGACCCTAATCCAATATGAGTGGTGTCCTTATAAAAAGGGGAAATCTGGAAAAAGAAACATACATAGAAGAAAGAGCATGTGAAGACACACAAGGAGAAGACAAGCAAAAGAGCAAAAGAGAGAGGCATGGGACAGATTCGCCCTCACAGCCCTCAGAAAGAACCAACCCCGCTGATACCTTGATTTTGGACTTCTAGCCTCCAGAATCATGAGACAATCAAGTCCTGTTATTTAAACAACCCAGTTTGTGATACTTTGTTACTGCAAACTAAACTGCAAACTAATACATAGGAAAGCAATACGGATAATAATGGTTCAACAAATAGGGAAATTTACTATGTTCACTGACTGAGAAACTCAATATCGTAAAGATATCAGTTCTCTCTGGATTATTTTAAAGATTCAATGTAATCACAAACAAAAATCCCAACAATCATTGTATGTGACATTTGACAAGGTGATTTTAAATATTATGCAGTAGTGCAGTAGGTCAAGAATACCAAAGAGGAAGAAAAAGGTAGGAAGATACTCAATAGCACAGGCAGTCTTTGTTTGCGTGGTAGTTGAAGACCATTCAAGCTGAAGCTATGCAGAGCAATTGTAATAATCAGTAGGAAAAATTATGATTGTTCTGTGAACATTAAACATTTTTGTCAAAAGTTAAAAATCTCTTACTTTTGGTTATACATGTATAAGAATTTTTTTAAATAGTAAAGCTGTCATTTAAGACATTAGAAATACTGAGAACTAAAGTGTCAAATATCTCTGAGAGTTCTTTTAATGTGAAGTTATTTTATGCTATTTGTAGCATCATTATTTGTAATACTCCCAAACTGGAAACAACACAAATACTCCTCATTATTAGAACTGGTGCATATATTTTGGAATGTTCATAGAATGGAATTTATGCAACAATAACAAATGAGGAAATTATAGCTACTAGCATCAAGATAAACAACTTTTATTAGAGTGAACAAAATTAGTAAGTCAAAAGGAGTAAACATAGAGTATGATTGCATATTAAAAGGTTTAAGAACAGACAAAACTATCGTGTTTAGGGGTGTATGTGAAGATGGTACAAATATCAATAAATGCAAGGTAAAGATTTTTACAAAGGCCAGGAAAGGGGTACCTTTAGGTTTGATGGAGTGGGGATATATTTGAGAAGGGGCACACTAAGGGTTTATAAATTACATGACGTAATCTTTAAATTAGGTCATAGTTACACAAGTGTATGCTTTGTAATTATTATTTGAGTGCACACATGTTTTATATCGTATACTGCCATTTACTGATACATATTTAATGCTATCCTTAAAAATGAAGACTTAGTGAGTGGGAAAGAAACACAGGAAACATCTGGGAGGGTCTAATGACTACTTCTTGACATATACAGACATGCGTGTGTATATCTATAATATAATATTATATCTCACAATAAAAATAATCTCATATCCATATAATAAGTGTGTTTTTGTATATTTTCTTTTACAAACCATAATAGGCTACTAGATATTTGAAAAACAACAGTAGGCTTTAGCTCAATTAAATGCAATGGAAGTATTTCCAACATCATCTCTTCAGTTTGGGGCTTTGTTGTTGTTACCATTCTGCTCAGCAAAGCTGAAACATGACTTTGAGTCTGGAAATTTCAGACAAGGCCAGGAGGCCCAGCAAAAAGAAAAACTAGAGAAAGAATGATGAGGAGATCTGAGCCACACATCAGAAATATATCAACTTTTGATCAAGGTCCTTTCTGCAGTCTAAGGGTGTGCCAAGGCAGATCATTGCAAGGTACAGACCACTCACTACTTTTTTTCTGCACAGTAAGCAACTCAACTGGTGGCTGCCAGGGATTCCCTCTAGACTTCCCTGCTCATCACATCTTCCTGAAGCATGACGTACAACTGGTGATTTTGCTGCTTGCCTTCCCATATGGTAAGTCTGAATTGCTTTTCACTTTCTGTAGGATGAAAGAGCTCATCTAATTACCCTAAGTTCTTAGTTGGTGTGACGGGCTCCATGCAGAACTTGCCATTTGAGGGAGCAAACAATGTTTCGAACAGCAGAGGCTACTGAGCCTGGCACTGAGAGTCCAGCCAAAGGTTGGGAGACACTGCCAAGACTCTGATCATGACCACAGACCAGGGAAGAGGGACAGGTCTCACAAAACCAAGGGACAAGCTGCTAGGCCTTGATATTAATGCCACTCTCTTCCATAATACAAGCACCTGTTAAAAATTTCAGATGGCAAAAATGAGTGTAAAATGAGGATGATCTCCCTCATATTCTCCTGACCCCCAACACCACTGCCGGAGGTAACAACTATGAACGCTCCAGCCTATACTCCCTGCAGAGCTAGATATTTAGATGTGTAAATATAGCCACATGTCAACATTTTTTTTCATTTTCCTTACATGGAGTTATATTCTACCCTATACCTAAAAGAAGACCTGTAGTAGGCCCCTCCCATATTAGGAAAATTCATAGTGTCTCTGCAAAGTCTGCCCCAAATAGACCCTTCCTGCTCAGAACAGAGGTCTTCTGTGCAGCCTGTGCTCAGCTGTGGCCAAGAATGGCCCTGGCTATATTTCAGACCTCTGCTCATCCCCATACAGTGATGAGCTCGTAACTTGAGGGTAACCCCACGAAGCTCGTAGTGGGACATTCGACACTTCCCTTCCTCCACAGAAAGTATTCAAGTCAGTCACCTCACCAGTTATCAAAAAGGACATACAGCACTTGCTTCATTCCCTGACGATCTCATTTATAATGCTCTCTTATGCGAAAACGGAAATCATTTTGACCTGGAAGACTGGATTCCCGGAAATGCTAACCTCTAACCTTGAAAATACCAGCAGACATATGGGTTTGCTCTCCTCTCCCTCTGCATGGGCCTGAGAGTGGCCAGGGAAGGAAATACATTGGCCTGTTAACCAGGCACATGATACTTGGGAACTAGTCCCCCTGTTCTCTTCCAAAGGATGGTGAAAACACGGGCTTTTCTGGGGCTGCTTATCTCCATAGGACTCTGCTGAAATGATCTTCTCTTGGAAATGGCCTGGAAAATTCAAGCCCTGTGACCTGCTTCAAAGGCTCAGTACACCATCTTGGGCACCTGGGATGGAGTGATATACAGATACCCACCTAGGCTTTAATTCACAAAAATGGATCTTGCCATTTCCCAGACTGTGAAAGTGAGGGAAGCAATTGAATAATCTTAAACTAGGGAGTAACAGAGTGGAATAACATCCTTTAGATGCAAGGCTACTGGGTAGCTGTAGAATTCCCACACACACCACCAAACAATAATCCATAATGAAGAGCCAGGCCTCTTACCCTAGTGTACTTTATTTCCCTATGGAATAAATAGCTTTTTTCCCCCTGATTATAATTAGTACATGTGAATTATTTTAAAAATTCAAACAACTCAGGAATGCATGTGAGTAAAAGTAAGGATCATTTCAAAGTATTTCTCCACTTTGAAATTTCTCTACTTTGAAGTGATAGCAATTAATATTTTGCTGACTATGAGAGGCACAAGCTTGGCCCCCATAATCTTCACTCCTTAGTGTTATTCATTCCCATGCATATGTTGTATCACATAACAAAATGGACTTTGCAGATGTAATTAGTTACTGGTCAGTTGACCTTAAGATAGAGTGATTATCCTGGATTTTTAAGGTGATCCTGCTGTAATCACATGAGCCCTTAAAAGTACATGGTGGAAACAGAAAAGGAGGTCAGAAAAATCTGAGGCACGAGGACTCAATAAGCTGTTGCTCCTTTGAGGATGGAGTCATGTGAGAAGGAATGCAGGCAGTCTGAAGTTCCTGGGAGGAAGGACCCTGGCTGACAGCTAGTGAGAAATGGGAGCCTCAGTCCTACAACCACGAGAAATTAAACTCTGCCAAAAATCTGAATGAGCTTAGAAGCAGATTCTTCCCCCAGAGCCTCCAGAAAGGAATGTGGCCCTGCCTGCACTTTGATCTCAGCCTTTTGAGACCCTAAGCAGAGAACCCATTTAAGCCATACTGTTCCCAGACTTCTGACCATGAAAACTGTGAGATAATAAATGGGTTTTGTTTTAAGACACTAAGTTTGTAGTAGTTTGTAATGACAGCAATAGCAAATACAGTGACAATCCTTTAACGTACCTCTTTTTCTATATATACACACACT
The DNA here is from genome assembly GCF_028023285.1 of Balaenoptera ricei. Taxonomy (NCBI): domain Eukaryota; kingdom Metazoa; phylum Chordata; class Mammalia; order Artiodactyla; family Balaenopteridae; genus Balaenoptera; species Balaenoptera ricei. The sequence continues at coordinate 45,974,784 of NC_082660.1, forward strand.
CATACAAATATGTGTGTGTATGTGTCTGTAATTAACTTGCACACTTGGGATTTTTTGTGAACAATTAAAGCAGTTTGCCCTACTTCCTCTTACCTTCTTCTTACACTATCCCCTTTAACCAATATTAGTAGTTTGAGGCTTACAATTTCCTACCTTCGTCTTTGGTGATATATTATATATCCTTATACCTCCAACACTTAGCAAATTCACTTACACATAGCAAATATTCAATCAGTGTTTGATGAATAAATGATAAAATGGGCATTATGTTTAATTTATCAGGTTTTATTTTCTCTATATTTTTGAGTACTTAAGCAAATCCATGTGTATATCAATTTTGAAAAACAACAAACTAAAAGAGAAGGGGAAAGCCAGGATATAATCATACTTATATTTTTCTCCCCTATTCCCAACTATTTACTGGTGAATTTCTTGCACAAGAAGCAGCCTTTTTCAATACCATGTAATCTGTTCCATATCACAGAATATGATAGAAACTTTCCCAAAATAGCAAAACTTTTACTCAATATCTGGGAAAGAACAATAGAACGTTTGACCCATTCCATACGTAAATCTACAGATTCTGAAGTGAATTGAACATTCTATTTAGACAACACGCTAAAAGATACTAAACAACAGATAAATCACTAATTTACCCAAGTGTAATAGGAATACTTTATTAATCTGATTAAGCTGTCATCACAAAATACCATGGTGGAGCTGTCATCACAAAATACCATGGTGGCTTAAACAACAGAAATTTATTTTCTCACAGTTCTGAAGGCTGGTAGCTGGATCAGGGTGACAGTATGGTCACTTTCTGGTAAGAACTCTCTTCCTAACTTGCAGACAGCTGCGTTTTCGCTGTGTCTTCACGTGGCCTTTCCTCAGTGCATGCGCATGGGGAGAGAGAGAAAACTCTGGTGTCTTGTGGGCTCTGCATCAACTCTTGCATTTCTTGTGGACTCTGCATCAACTCTTCTGACCTTGAAGCAGGCCTCTTGTAGGGGTCTTGAGAAGAATGTGGGTAGCAGGGCTGGAGATGCGGACCCAGAGGAAGGGTGGAAATGGCAACAGGAGGATGAAGTGAAGGAGGTGTGAGTGGCCTCAGCAAGGAATCTCCACCATGACTTGGAAGAAGGCCATCACTGCTTTTTGTACTTCAGAATACTGATCTAGACCTTAGCAAGGCTCTGGTCCTTCTGATCATCCTGTCCCCTGAGACCCTTAAAGAGAAAGTAAAGAAGCTTCTCAGGCTTCAGACTACCAGTCCTGTCCTGTGCTTCCCAGCCTTAACAGAAGTAGTTGCAGATGGTGGGGCGCTCAGTCCACATTCAGGGGTCATTACCTTGGCTCCTGGCAGGGCCTGTCTCCCTCAACTGAGGCTGTTTCCATTTAAACCACCACCCTCCCCACTCTCCACAGAGAATGCTCAAGTCTGCTCCTCAACCCCAAACCCCCATATGTCTATAGCAGAATTAGGAGAGAAGATTAAATGATCTCTCCCCATTTCCTGTGGAGGTGTGAGAATATATGGAAGGACTGGGGTAGATTTAGCCTTCTTGTGTGCATGTTAGTCTCATGGGTCATGGCTGCCTACCTTGTCCCTCATACTCCTGGACACCAAGACTTTACTTGGCAGGGTTAGTGAAGAGCTTGAGCTCTATTTCCTGGGCTCTGAAGGTGCTCACAGCCAGAAATATCCTGTTTTATTTGTTGGCCCATCTCCTGATACTCCAAGGAGGAGGTGAAGAGATACCTCAAGTTAAAGGCAGTAATTCCCAGGATCTCCCAGGGCTCAGGGCTGACAACAGGGATGGGGTTCTATTGGGCCAACTGTGTTATGGGGTGGGTAGTCCCCTCAGTCCTCATTCAGGATCTTCACCTTAACTCCAGGCAGGAACTGCACCCACTGCCATCTGCTGACCTGAGACCTGGCCCCTCAGACCAAGGCTCTCAATTCCTGGATACCTCTGAAAAGGAAGCAGCAGGGGGGCACTCCCAGAGTGGACAACAGGTGCCATGTTATGTGGGCTCTTGCCTGATCTGGGGTGAGCAGTCCCCTCAGTCCTCAGTCAAGGTCCTTACCTTGATTCAAGGCAGGGACTGAGCTCCATCCAATCTTCTGACCTGTGGCCAGCTCCCTCAAATGAAGGCATCACCTCCATGAGACTCCAGAAGAGGAAGTGAGGGGGGTCCTCCACTAGGCAGCTGTGCCCAGGGTCTCCCAGGAATGACAGCATTGGTGGGGCTCTGTGGGGACCCCTCTGGTCACGGATGGGTGGTCCCCTTCATCCTTCTGTGGGTACTGTGGTGTGGTAAAGAATTAACCTTGCCCAAAGAAAGGTCTGAACTTTGCTTGTGGCTCCTGGGAGGTAATCCCTAAGCCCTTGGAATGTCCTGCCTGATAAAAGTGTCTTTGTTTATTTGGGGGCCTTGGGCCATACCAGTAGTCTATGCTAGCAATGCTTTATGGTGGGCGGGGGCACATGGTATGAGTCCCATCTCAAGAGGAGCTGAAGGAAAAGTTAGCTACATGGGTGGTCACCACATCTACATGACTGAGCTCCAATAACAGCTCAGGACACCAAGGCTCAATTGAGCTTCTCTGGTTAGCAATGTTCCATGTATATTTCACACATTGCTGTCAGCAGAAATTAGCACTGTCCACGACTCCATGAGGAGAGGACAACTGGAAGCTCTGTATGTGGAATGTGTATAACTCTCCTGGACTCTGCCCCATGCATCTCTTCTTTTGGCTGATTTTAGTCTGTATCTTTTCAATAAACCATAACTGTGAGTATAACAGCTTTCAGTGGATTCTGTTAGTCCTTCTAGTGAATTATCAAACCTGAGGATGGTCTTGAGGACTCTCAAACTTGAAGTTGGTGTCAGATGTGAGGATGCTTAGGAACTGCTGAATTTGGCAAATCTTCACCTTGACCCCTAACAGGACCTGAGATTCCTTCCTCTGTTGACCTGATGCTTCTCCTCTCAGACAAAGGCCCCACCTCACAAAAAAAGTAGAAAATATCATGTATGTCTTCCAGTCAGCTCTACTCTAGGCCTCTGAGTGCAGATATCAGGAATGAGGATCTGTGCACCTTCCCCCACACCCATTTCCCTTCTGGCTTGGATGGTCTCCTCAATCCCCTCTCAAGTCCCTTACCTAGATTCTTGGCAGGATCTAGGACTCTTCCCTCTGCTGACTTGAGGCTGACCCCTCAGACCAAGTCCAAGCTTCCCAAAGGCCCCTGAGGAGGAAGTGAGGGGAAGCTTCAGACGGGCAGCCCTGCTTGGGGCCTCCCATGGCTGATAGCAGGGATCAGACTCTGTGGGACACCCTCTGTTCTGGAGTGGGTTGTCCCTTTCATTCCCACTCAGCATCCCCATCTTGGCTCCTGGCAGGGAATGAGTTCCTTCCCATCTGCTGACCTGAACACCCCCACCTCTCTAACCAAGGCTTCACCTCCCTAAGATCTCTGCAAGGAAGTAAAAAAAAACCCACTTCATTCTGCTACCCCTGCCAGGGCCCTTCTGGGGCTGACAGCAGGGGTGGGATTCTGTGATATCCTCACTGTTCCGGAGTGGGTGGTCCCCTGAGCCTTCAACTTGAGTCCTGGAATAGAATGGGCTTCTTCTTCTCTGCTGACCTGAGGCCTGCCCCTCAGACCTTAGCTCTCACCTCCAGGAGACCTCTGAGGAGGAAGTTGGGGAGTTTCATCCTGACAGTCCTTCCTGGGACCTCCCAGGGGTGAGAGCAGGGACCAGCCAGACTCTATAGGGTCCAATATATATGGTGTTAGTATGGCCTTTGTCCTCATGTTAGGGTCATCCCCTTAGCTACAGTCAGGGCTTAGGATCCTTTGCTGGTCTGAGGCCTCCCCATCTCAAACCAAGGTCCTTATCTCCCAGTCACCTGAGAAAGAATATGGAAATGCCACTGGATTCAGTTGGCCATCCCTCCCTGGGATCTTCCAGAGCTGATAGCCGGGGTGGAGGTGATGTGGCTCTATAGGGCTTCATTTGTTTCAGAGATAAGAAAATTTCCTGCAGAAATTAATTCTGTTGCTTCTCTAGAATGCTGATGATCTCTTCCAGTTTCTTTTTCTTTTCCTTCCCCTATGGCATATATATGACTTTTTCACGTATACCTGGATTGATTTCTGGACCCGCTATACTTTTTCATTAATTAATTTGCCAATTCTTATGCCAGAATCACATTGCTTAATTGCTGCATTAAGTTTACTATTACTGAGGGCAATTTCACACTTATTATTTTCTTTTCTTCAGTACTACCTTGGTTATGTATCTCTTATATAGCCATGCATATGCATCTAAATCACATTTAAGGTCAATTATAAAATTTAAAATTTTCTCATATGTCATGCAGGTCTTATTAGAATATGATATATGTATATGTTCAGATTTTTCTTGGCCTTCAGTAAAGTTTTGTATGTTCTTTTGTTTAGCAATGGAACACTTTTCGTAAGTTTATTGTTAGACATAATTCATAATTGTTTTAAACGCACTCTTTTTTTTTTTACTATTTTCCATTTTGTGATTGATCACATATTACAAAACTATAGAATTTCATATATTTATTTGACATAATTCCAACTAAATAAGTGCTGTTTTTTAACTTTTGGTATTTTTCTATTGCTTCACCTACATTTCACTTCTCTTGGTGGACAATCAAATTTTTGGAGCAACATGATAAAATTTTGCTCTTCCTATTTTTGGGGCAATTTAAAAAATAAAATTATATCTATTTAAAGTGCACAACGTGGGGCCTTCCCTGGTGGCGCAGTGGTTGAGCATCTGCCTGCCAATGCAGGGGACACGGGTTCAAGCCCTGGTCTGGGAAGATCCCACATGCCACGGAGCGACTAAGCCCGTGAGCCACAATTGCTGAGCCTGCGCATCTGGAGCCTGTGCTCCGCAACAAGAGAGGCCGCGATGGTGAGAGGCCCGCGCACCGCAATGAAGAGTGGCCCCCACTTGCCACAACTGGAGAAAGCCCTCGCACAGAAGCGAAGACCCAACACAGCCATAAATAAATAAATAAATAAAAATTAAAAAAAAAAAGTGCACAACGTAATGACAATATACATATACAAAGTGAAATGATTACTACAGTCAAACTAATTAACATGTTATATCCTCACAAAATTACCACTTATTTGTGTGTGATGAGAGTATCTGAAATCTACTATCTTAATAAATTTCCATCATTCAATATAGTATTATTTACTATAGTCTTCATACTATACATTCAATCTCTCTATTATATTTATTTTTGCTTTTGTTCCTTTTTAATTGAATTGAATAGGACCTCCAGTGCAATCTTTACCAAAATGGTGCTATCAGGCATCCAGGTTGCCTTACCTTAGCTGGAATTATCCTAGTGTTTCACCATCTTATATACTGTTTCTTTATCATTTATATGCTTATCAAGTTAAGGATGTGTATCTTCTGTTCATAGTTTACCGAGAGGTTTTATTAAGATGGAATGTTAAAATTTTTAAATGTCTTTTTTTTCTTTGATCCAAGTGATATTTTTCCTCCTGAAGGTGGTTCCTGTTGCAAATAAGGTGATAAAACTCAAACCATGTAGGAAGTGACAAACTGTTGGAAGATAATTCTCCATGGACCTGGTGTTTCTGCACATCTGAGTGAATGGCATTGACAGTTTTTATCAAAGATGTTTGCAGAGCTGCTCCCATTCAAGGAGCATATTTGCTTACATTCCAGGGTAATAATGTCTGACTTCCCTTCTCAGACATTCCAGAGTGATAAAGTTAACGTCTCTCTCTGAGTCAGAGGACAGATTTATCTCCTAACCAGAATAATAATGATAATGTTTTCCTCTAGGGCATAGTATGGGCAATTTGCTAGCAGTATCCTTATAAGGTTGGGGGATTCCTAAATTCAGAGTTCCTCAGCTGTGACACAAGACACCATGAAGGACTTAGGAACCAGAGGGAACTAATGTGAACGTGAAGCTCATGCTCATGCTGCCTGCTGTGTAATAAACTGCCTAAATCCTCTTGGGCTCCTTGTCTCCTTACTAGCCAATCTACGGAAATGTAGTAAGGCAGCCTGGCAGGTACTGTAGTCATCACTATTGCTTAGAAATTGTTTGACCACTTGACCCAAGCATTTAAAGATGTTAGGCTTTGGGAGAGAATAACAGCTTTGTAAAAATTGTCACTGATAGATCATTTAAGAAAGGTGAGGAAAGAATTATGTGAAAATCAGAGATCAGCAACTCCTGCTTTTTGGAAAATGAGATAAATTATTGAGGCATGATGAATATATTTAGTAATAAAAGCAATCTTTGAAACTGCTGTAAATCAGAGAAAGGAACAAAACTAGCTCAAAAGCAACTGCTTATGAGGTGCAAAGGTGGTGGACATGGTTGGGATGTAGAGGCCAGAGGAAAGGGTTCAATTCAGATTATGGTACTATTCCTGGTTAACATATTATCCATATTTCTGAGTAAGAAACTTCCAATATATATTTCCACCTCTAATATCCCACTCCAACCCAGTTTAGTTTCCAGATGGGGGAATATTTCCAAAGATTGGAGGATGATAACCTTCCATGGGACAGTTGTACCATACTCTCCCCTCCATGGAATTTGTTCATATTCACACCCTTCTCCCATTCTCAGAAAATAGTTGACATCAGCAAGGAAAGTTCATTTCTGCCCTTTCTCAGTTCATAGCCCTTATAGAGTGGGCATGCCACTCGTTGCCCACACCCAAAAACAGGATCTGCAAGTCAGCTTCAGCAGTGGGATACAGGCAGAAGGGTGGAGAAAGGATAAGGCTTACAATAAAAAATCAGCAAGTACCTTGGGGACTGTACTTACATCATGCTGGCATCATCTGGCACTTTTACAAGCTCAGGATTGGCTGGTCTCCTTAACCCACGCAGGGATGCCAAGGTAGTTTTCCTACCACTCCCTCACAAAGATAGGGTTTCTCCACTTCCACAGAAGGCCTCAGACATCCTAGACAGTAAATAGCATTAATCAGTGTATATGTCATGGGGGTCTAATGTTTCAAAGGTCAGCTGCAAGCCTACCCTAGTGAGAGGAGCAGAGAATACAAGAGTGCTCCAGGCAGCCCAAGGTCAACCTCAAGGAAGTCTCTGATTCCCAGCAGCCGTACAGCAGGTACTTCTGAATACTCAGTGCCCATCATGCTGAAATTGAGTAAGCCACTCATGTGAAGGGCAACAGGACACATAGATGTTCCCATGTGGATGAAGAACAGGTGAGTTTGTAAGAGCAGTATTGCAGGGAGGCTGGCACGAGAGAAGGATGTGTTCAGAAATAGGAATGCATTATAGACTTCACAACCCATGTCCTTTCCAGTGAATGAACTTGAAATATCTGTGGAAAATGGAAGAGGCACAAGGAATTATCTGAGCCCTATGAGGGCAGCTCTTAAGGTTGGGGACTTTGATAGGAAACCATGGGATTTACTGAGCAGTGTGGCCTGGAAAGATCAAATATTCAAAGTTCCTTTTGCATGGAACCACAGAACCTTCCCTTCAATAGAAATAATAAGTATAGGATTTATGTGGATTTCACTCTTTTGGTTTTTGTTTTAGTACTATTTTAAAGCAATACACATTTAATTGTGAAAAACCAACAAAATACGAATAAACTTTAACCAAGCAACTTGTTTGATAAGGAGAGCAGAAATAGTTGCTCAGTGTCTCTGTGATACAGTTTATCCATTCCACTGTTGCTGGAGCTTTGAGTTGCTGTCAGTTTATGATCGTTATAAATAATGCTGCTATGATCACCCCTTTACATGTTCTTTCATGGACATATATACCAATTTCTGTGGAATATATACCAGGAGTTGAATGGCTGAGTCATAGGGCATGCATTTATTCAGCTTAGTAAACATAGGGAAATGGTTTTCTTAAGTGGTTGTACCAACTTCCACTCTCACTGGCAGTACAAGAGAATACTTATTGCTCTATATCCTCACCAGAAAAGAAAAGGTGTTTTTCTTTTATTTCATTTTAGCAATTCTGGTGTTTGTGTAAAAGTATGTGAGTGAAAAAATGTTGCCTGCCATATCAGTAAACAAAAGATGTTGCAGCCATCAAGCCATCACATTACAGCCTCCCCAATAGTGAGCCCTGAGGCAACTCAGGATAGAAACAGGATTGCCTGCCATCAAGCCATCAGCAACTGCATCCACCCACCAACAGTGCATCCTCAGGAGACTCAGGATGAGATAGCACAGGATACTGGCCCCAGATAACTGAGGTACATTATCAAAGGAATGATCTCAATGAGCCCTGAAGTTTGCATCTTCCCATACATAGAAAAGTGCTAAATTCCTTTCCTTGAGATATCTGATTTTCTTTAACAGTAATTTTTTGATGTTCTGACTGCCTGGTCTTTGTTGCAAAAACTCCTATATGTCCTGGCTCCTCCCTTACGTCTTCAGAGCTGTCCCTCAGAGCTATCTGAGAGGCTGTGTCCCAGGGTTAAGTCCTCAGTTTTGTCTGCCAAATAAAACATAATTCTCAACTTTTAAGTTGTGCATTTTTTCAGTTGACAGGTATCACCTTGTGGTTTTTACAGTTTCCCTAATGATTAATGAAGATTAATGTATTTTCATATGTTTATTTTCTATTCTACTGTGTTAGAGTTTAATGTTAAATTCAGAATACCACTGAATTCTAGTCTTCACTTGTACTATGAACCCTGGAACTGGTATTAGACAATCATAGACCCAGTAATTTGGCCACCTGATGTGCTCAGAGACAAATAGCTTAGAGTCTAATGCTCTTCCCACATTAGTATATAAGTTGCTTGGAATGCTACAGTTAAGGTAATTATATTCTCCAAATCCAAAATCAGAAAGCCAATAAGATGGTCATACCTGACGTTATAATTCATCCTTCCATGACTGAGGCAACCTGCCTCTTTCTGTGCCCCAAAACACCTGTCATCCCCAGTTTTCCTTCACTTACTCTCCCACCATACACACTGAAGTTTCATTGTCTAGGCATCCTATCTTTTCTGCTCTATCTATTTGTTGTCTGAAGATAAGCCCTCCTTCCACACTGATCTCTTTAGCCCAAGGCTAAAAAAAAAAAAAAAGAAAACACTCATTTCCCTTTAAAAAAAAGAAAACACTCCTCTACTCCCTGTCCTCACTCTTTAAGCAGCTGACAGCTTTGCAAAATATCTAAATGGTTCTCATGCTATCCTGATTAGAGATGTGGTGGGTAAACTTGGGTCTATGGTCCTTTGAGGCCAGTACTCATATAAAAATGGCATACGGTTGTTTCCAATTTTTTATTAGTATAATCCCTTTATCCACCTGAATAATTTCCCCCAAATAGGCTAGCAATAATTTCACTGTGTACCCCAGTCCATGAAAACAAGGATGGCAGAGCAGTTGTAACTGAAGGGAGGGCCGTGAACCTAGGCTCTTGCCCAGCCAGCACCTCTTCTTCCTTCTCAGTTTAGTGACCCCTGACATCCGCAGAATGCTAGGGCTCCCTTATGAACTCTTTGGGAAGCCCTGTGTTGGGCGAGCCTTCTTCAGATGCAGGCCACCCATCGTGCTTCTGTACAGGTATCTGCCTGCATGGACTCTAATTTTGTGCTTGGCTTTCAAGCACTGCCAACAACGCATGCCCTCCTGCATCCTTGGTGTATCTCACAATCATTTTTCTTATTTCATCAATTTACCTATCCCTAACCGTCACTTCCCATACACAGATACACACTCTGTTCCAACTCCCCATTTCTCTCAGGATTTTTCACAAGCCTTGGCTTCCTACTCTCTGCTAATCCACGTCTCTTCCCTGCTTTCTGGCCCAGCTCCCAACTCCCTTCTAGGAAAGAGACCTCTGCTACTGCCTTTAATGGAAAGCTTCTCAATACCTCAGAACACAACGGATTCTCTGTCTCAACACCTGTGTTTTCCCTTCTTTGAAAATGTTCTCAGACTAGGGTCTTCCTCATGACTGGGTTTTATTCTTTCAATAATCAGACAATCCACTTGGGTAGGGAGCTTGGTGCCTCTTACTTTCATATTTTTGCTTCCCTGACCTAATATACCATCTTCAGGAGTTGTTTTCACTATTTTCTGCTTTGGATTCAACCCAGAGGAAGACAAAGCAAAGGAACCTGGGAAATTTTTCTCATAAATCAGGCTGAAGCCTGGTGACAGGACCTTCTAAAGACATACAGCTAAATTACCCTTCAGCATGTAAGCTTAAGTGGAAACGATTAGTGATCCTGCTTAAATGACCAGAGAAGAATGATGAGTGACTGCTGTTCACAGCACTCCCGCTATTTCCACTGTGATTACCCTGGAAATGATGGCCTCTTTCTTCAACACTGGGTGCATGCTGGCTCCTCCAGTCACTCCTCAATCACTTATGCAGTGTCCAGGCACTGTGCAAGGACCTCAGGTACAAAGAAAACTGAGGTCCCTTCCTAGGCAGCCTTATCACTCACACACCCACACACACACACGCACACCTCTATTCTTTCCATCTCAGTGGGATAAGGGCCAGTGGGTATTAGCAGCTGAAGGAGGTCACAAGGTGGTGGCCGTGAGATAGAAACCCATGCATCTCAGAGACAGGATACCCATTTGAGGATACGTAGGCCATGGTGCCATGCAGAGGTCAGGTTCAGTGCTGAGGAACACCTACAAGCCCCTGGGGCTCTCAAATTGCCATTTCTGAAGTCTTCGATGACAATTAAGGCAGTGATATCCACCCCACAAGGATGCTGATTTTGAAATAGTATTTCATGGAGGAGGTTGTGTGATACCTTCTACTTAAATCTGAGTCAGTTGTCAATGGAGAGTGGGCATCTGCACATCTGGACGGGGAAGGCTTGGAACATGTTAGGGGCTGAGTTAATGACCTTTTCTGGAAGGCCTTTCTGGTGATGTGAGGGAATGAAGGGAGGCCCATTTTGGAGCAAGGGGCTGCCTTCCTGGTGACCCGCAGAAGAGGATAACTCCAGAGCTCTTTTGCACAACCCCATAAGGCCCTTTCTCTTGAAAAGGGCTTTCCCCTTCATGAGCTAGTTGCCAGGCTATAGTCTTTGAGACAAAGTGCCCCCATATTGTGTACTGATACTTCCATGAACCCAGATGATGATGATAAATTTTAAGCGTTAGGGGATAATCCTATCTCACTGGGGCACTTTGAAATCCCTACCTTCTATTTCATAACCTGTTTGTGCATTCTAAGATAACAGACTCTTCTCCTCTTCCCCCTCCTCTTCCATTGGAATTGCTGAGTCATAGGTTACACATATGTTCAGCTTTAGTAGAGCCTGCCTAAAAGTTTTCCCAAATGTTTTTTTAATCACCATTTTATTTATTTATTTATTGGTTGCACATCGCAGCTTGCAGGGTCTTAATTCCCTGGCCAGGGATTGAACCTGTGCCCCCTGCAATGGAAGTGCTGAGTCTTAACCAATGGACCACCAGGGAGTTCCCTCCAAAATGTTTTTTCTTCACAAATTTTTACAAATGTACCCTCCCACCAGCAATGTACTGCTTCACAGCAACCAGCAGGGTTGCTTCACATTCTCCCCAGCCTGAGTTATGTACTACCATTCTGGTGGTGTGAGTAGTGGTTGTAACTTTCATTCCCCTGATGATTAATGAAGTTGACCACATCTTCGTAAGAATACCATGCTGGCTCAATAACAATAGCCCTGTAAAAGTTCATGACATCTGGTAGTGTAAGTGCTCCAGCTTTATTCATATTTTTCAATATTGTTTACCTACTCTTCATGTTTTGAATTTCTATATCAATTTTAGAAACATGTCAAATTCCACAAATTCGGTCAAAAAGGTTATCGGATTTTGAATAGGATTGTATTCAATCTGTAGATTAATGTAGAGAGAATTTATATTTTTACAATGTTGACACTTGTAATCCATGATTATAGTATACATCTCCATTTGTTTAGAATACTTGGTAGCCCCTAGTAAGTAAGCTCATCATAATTGGAACAGAATATTCCAATGATGCAAAAACTATAGTGATATCCTTAACATTTAGATAAATCAGAGTCTTTACGATATGTAATTCTCATTGTCTTGAGATTTGGTGTTTATTCTTTAAAGCAGTAGTTCTCACACTTGAACACTCATTGGAATGCATGCTCTATGTAGAGGGCTTATTAAAACACAGGTATCCGGGCTCCAACTCCCAGAGTTTCTGATGCAGTATGTCAGGTCTGGGCCGAAGGATCTGCATCTCTCTAACAAGTTCTGAGGCAAGGTTAGTGTCACTAGTTAGGGGACCATACTTAAAGAACCACTGCTTTAAAGAAAGGCAGAGAAAATACATTGGTCCAGAGCCTGTCCCGGGTGCCGAGGATGCAGAATGGTGTAATCATAGTCTCCTTGCTCCAGAGTCTCTCAGGCTAGTGTGGGAGACAACCCTGAAAACAGATGACTATAGTGCATCATAGGAAATGCCCTGTGAGTAGTTTTTACCTGTGAACTTGGGAGCTCAGGGAGGTTGGTTTTTTCCTAGGCAAATAAAAACAAAAAGAATAATGTTTAGCTGGATGAGTAAATCCCTATTGGGTAAATTTCAGCAAATTTTAAATGTGTGGCTGTGTTCATAGTGGGGAGAGATGAATATTTCAGTGTGAATATAAAGGTGAGAAATTGTTGTGAAATAAACTTTTGGCTTCCTTTTTCGTCTGCTCCTTCATGGGAATTTAAACAATTCAAACCATACGAGTGTGTCAGTGGTTTTTTATGACTGCTGTATTTCTATTGTTGACATTATAAAAAAAAAAATCATGGCTGTTTCAATTCAAAATGCTATTAGGAACTGAATCTTCATTAAGTAGAGGATAAATAGCTAAATGTTGGAGATAGTCTCTTTTTTTTTTGATGAAAGTTCATAATAATGCAATTGACAAGGAAATTTAGTTATTTCTGAGATATACATTTTAAAGTAATAACTAGAATTATGACTTATAACATTATACCAGAACATATAAGATTTTTAGAAATTTCATGTAATGTCTGAAACATTTATATTAACATATTTCCATACAAATAACCCAATGAAAGTTTAGTATTAGTTGTTTTGTTTGTTTGTTTGTTTATACTGCAGGTTCTTATTAGTCATCAATTTTATACACATCAGTGTATACATGTCAATCCCAATCGCCCAATTCAGCACACCACCATCCCCACCCCACAGCAGTTTTCCCTCCTTGGTGTCCATATATCTGTTCTCTACATCTGTGTCAGGAAATATTCTCTTAAATTTGTGTATATGTGTATGCTTTGCAGAAATGAAGCCACTTTCACCTTGATGTAGTAATTGGGTGATAATAGAATACCTGAAATTTTGTTTTATACCATTTTAAAGAGATTTCATGCTTCATTAGGTAATCCTTCCCTTTCTTTCTTACAAGCAGTAAAAATTCTCCTGTCCCCTGCAACATTTCAGGATGAGGGATGGGATGATTTGTCACTCACCATTAATCCTGACTCCTACACAGCAGTGGGCAGATATAGGCTGAAGGTTTGCTGGTCCCAGACTTGGCTGCAGACCAACATGGGTATCTTATCTCCTGGTATTTAAAAGCACTTGGGAGCTAATTTCTAATGGGAATTTCTTAGTTTCAAGAGAGGATTTTTCAGAAGAGAGAAAAGCTATGAGCACCTATGGAGAGCTGCAAAAATGCCACAGTGAGGAAGTTGCTCAATAAAGTGAACATAAAACTGCAATTAGGTACTCTTGTTAATTTTGTTGTTGAATATTATTACCACAGTGAAATTTTATGCATTTTGTGGTAGTTGTAGGTACCAGCATCACAGAATGTAAAATTAGGCAGCTGAGCAAATGATGGGGTTTTTTTTCCCCATTGAGGTATGTGCATATAAACTGCAGTAGTACTTTTTGAGATATATTAACAGAATGGCTCTGGGTAATTTCCTGTGTTTCCTGTTTTTGCTTTAATTGGAAAAGATATTGAGATACAAAAGTGATGACTGAGAGCCTCATCCACCAGGGGGCAGTCAGCAGAAGCAAGAAGAACTATAATCCTGCAGCCTGTGGAACAAAAACCACATTCACAGAAAGATAGACAAAATGATAAGTCAGAGGGCTATGTACCAGATGAAGAAACAAGATAAAACCCCAGAAAAACAATTAAATGAAGTGGAGATAGGCAACCTTCCAGGAAAAGAATTCAGAAGAGTGATAGTGAAGATGATCCAGGACCTCGGAAAAAGAATGGAAGCAAAGATCGAGAAGATGCAAGAAATGTTTAACAAAGACCTAGAAGAATTAAAGAAAAAACACCTAGAAGAATTAAAGAACAAATGAACAGAGATGAACAATACAATAACTGAAATGAAAAATACACTAGAAGGAATCAATAGCAGAATAACTGAGGCAGAAGAACGGATAAGTGACCTGGAAGACAGAATGGTGGAATTCACTGCTGCAGAGCAGAATAAAGAATAAAGAATAAAAAGAAATGAAGACAGCCTAAGAGACCTCTGGGACAACATTAAACGTACCAACATTCACATTATAGGGGTCCCAGAAGGAGAAGAGAGAGAGAAAGGACCCGAGAAAATATTTGAAGAGATTATAGTCAAAAACTACCCTAACATGGGAAAGGAAATAGCCACCCAAGTCCAGGAAACACAGAGAGTCCCAGGCAGAATAAACCCAACAAGAAACATACAGAGACACATGGTAATCAAATTGACAAAAATTAAAGACAAAGAAAAATTATTAAAAGCAACAAGGGAAAAATGACACATAACATACAAGAGAACTCCTATAAGGTTAACAGGTGATTTCTCAACAGAAACTCTATAAGCCAGAAGAGAGTGTCATGATATATTTAAAGTGATGAAAGGGAAGAAGGTACAACCAAGATTACTCTACCCAGCAGGGATCTCATTCAGAGTCAATAGAGAAATCAAAAGCTTTACAGACAAGCAAAAGCTAAGAGAATTCAGCACCACCAAACCAGCTCTACAACAAATGCTAAAGGAATTTTCTAAGCGGGAAACACAAGAGAAGAAAAGGATCTACCAAAACAAACCCAAAACAATTGAGAAAATGGGAATAGGAACATACATATCAATAATTACCTTAAATGTAAATGGATTAAATGCTTCAACCAAAAGACATAGACTGGCTGAATGGATACAAAAACAAGACCCATATATATGCTGTCTACAGGAGACCCACTTCAGACCTAGGGACACATACAGACTGAAAGTGAGGGGATAGAAAAAGATATTCCATGCAAATGGAAATCAAAAGAAAGCTGGAATAGCAATACTCATATCAGATAAAGTAGACTTTAAAATAAAGAATGTTACAATAGACAAGGAAGGACACTACATAATGAGCAAGGGATCAATCCAAGAAGAAGGTATAACAATTATAAATATATATGCACCCATCATAGGAGCACCTCAATACATAAGGCAAATGCTAACAGCTATAAAAGAGGAAATCGACAGTAACACAATAATAGTGGGGGACTTTAACACCCCACTTTCACCAATGGACAGATCATCCAGGCAGAAAATTAATAAGGAAACACAAGCTTTAAATGACACAATAAACCAGATAGATTTAATTGATATTTATAGGACGTTCCATCCGAAAACAGCAGATTACACTTTCTTCTCAAATGCACACAGAACATTCTCCAGGATAATCACATCTTGGGTCACAAATCAAGCCTTGGTAAATTTAAGAAAATTGAAATCATATCAAACATCTTTTCTGACCACAACGTTATGAGATTAGAAATAAATTACAGGCAAAAAACCATAAAAACCATAAACACATGGAGGCTAAACAATACCTTACTAAATAACCAAGAGATCACTGAAGAAATCAAAGAGGAAATCAAAAAATACCTAGAGACAAATGACAATGAAAACACGACGATCCAAAACCTCTGGGATATAGCAAAAGCAGTTCTAAGAGGAAAGCTTATAGCAATACAATCCTACCTCAAGAAACAAGAAAAATCTCAAATAAACAATCTAACCTTACACCTAAAGGAACTACAGAAAGAAGAACAAACAAAAACCAAAGTTAGTAGAAGGAAAGAAATCATAAAGATCAGAGCAGTAATAAATGAAATAGAAACAAAGAAAACAATAGCAAAGGTCAATAAAACTAAAAGCTGGTTCTTTGGAAGATAAATAAAATTGATAAACCTTTAGCCAGACTCATCAAGAAAAAGGGAGAGGACTCAAATCAATAAAATTAGAAAGGAAAAAGGAGAAGTTACAACAGACACTGCAGAAATACCAAGCATCCTAAGAGACTACTAAACGCAACTCTATGCCAATAAAATGGACAAACTTGATAAAATGGACAAGTTCTTAGAAAGGTGAAACCTTCCAAGACTGAACCAGGACGAAATAGAAAATATGAACAGACCAATCACAAGTAACGAAATTGAAACTGTGATTAAAAATCTTCCAACAGACAAAAGTGCAGGACCAGACGGCTTCACAGGTGAATTCTATCAAACATTCAGAGAAGAGCTAACACCCATCCTTCTCAAACTCTTCCAAAAAATTGCAGAGGAAGGAACACTCCCAAACTCATTCTATGAGGCCACCATCACCCTGATACCAAACCAGACAAAGATACTACAAAAAAAGAAAATTACAGAACAATATCACTGATGAATATAGATGCAAAAATCCTCAACAAAGTACTAGCAAACAGGATCCTACAACACATTAAAAGGATCATACACCATGATCAAGTGGGATTTACCCCCGTAATGCAAGGATTCCTCAGTACATGCAAATCAATCAATGTGATACACCATATTAAAACACTGAAGAATAAAAACCATATGATCATCTCAATAGATGCAGAAAAAGCTTTTGACAAAATTCAACACCCATTTATGTATGATAAAAACTCTCCAGAAAGTGGGCATAGAGGGAAACTACCTCAACATAATAAAGACCATATACAACAAACCCACAGCAAACATCATTCTCACTGGTGAAAACCTGAAAGCATCCTAAGATCAGGAACAAGACAAGGATGTCGACTCTGGCCACTACTATTCAACATAGTTTTGGAAGTCCTAGCCATGGCAATCAGAGAAGAAAAAGAAATAAAAGGAATACAAATTGGAAAAGAAGAGTTAAAACTGTCACTGTTTGCAGATGACAGGATACTATACATAGATAATCCTAAAGATGCCACGAGAAAACTGCTAGAGCTAATCAGTGAATTTGGTAAAGTTGCAGGATACAAAATTAATGCACGGGCTTCCCTGGTGGCACAGTGGTTGAGAGTCTGCCTGCTAATGCAGGGGACACGGGTTCGAGCCCTGGTCTGGGAGGATCCCATATGCTGTGGAGCAACTGGGCCTATGAGCCACGACTACTGAGCCTGTGCATCTGGAGCCTGTGCTCCCCAACAAGAGAGGCCGCGATAGTGAGAGGCCTGCGCACCGCGATGAAGAGTGGCCTCCGCTTGCCACAACTAGAGAAAGCCCTCGCACAGAGACGAAGACCCAACACAGCCAAAAATAAATAAATAAATAAATAACTTAAAAAAAATTAATGCACAGAAATTTCTTGCATTCCTGTATACTAACAACAAAAGCTCAGAAAGAGAAATTAAGAAAACAATCCCATTCACCATTACAACAAAAAGAATAAAATACCTAGGAATAAACCTACCTAAGGAGGTAAAAGACCTGTACTCAGAAAACTATGACACTGATGAAAGAAATCAAAGATGACACAAACAGATGGAGAGATATACCATGTTCTTGGATTGGAAGAATCAACATTGTGAAAATGACTATACTACCCAAAGCAATCTACAGATTCAATGCAATCCTTATCAAATTACCAATGGCATTTTTTACAGAACTAGAACAAAAAATCTTAAAATTTGTATGGAGACACAAAAGACCCCAAATAGCCAAAGCAATCTTGAGAAAGAAAAATGGAGCTGGAGGAATCAGACTCCCTGGCTTCAGACCATACTACAAAGGTACAGTAATCAAGACAGTATGGTACTGGCACAAAAACAGAAATATAGATCAATGGAACAGGATAGAAAGCCCAGAGATAAACCCACGCACCTATGGTCAACTAATCTATGACAAAGGAAGCAAGGACATACAATGGAGAAAAGACAGTCTCTTCAATAAGTGGTGCTGGGAAAACTGGACAGCTACATTTAAAAGAATGAAATTAGAATACTCCCTAACACCATACACAAAAATAAACTCAAAATGGATTAAGGACTTAAATGTCAGACCAGACACTATCAAACTCTTAGAGGAAAACATAGAAAGAACACTCTTTGACATAAACCACAGCATGATCTTTTTTGACCCACATCATAGAGTAAGGGGAATAAAGACAAAAATAAACAAATGGGACCTAATGAAACTTAAAAGCTTTTGCACAGCAAAGGAAACTACAAACAAGACGAAAAGACAACCCTCAGAATGGGAGAAAATGTTTGCAAATGAGTCAATGGACAAAGGATTAATCTTCAAAATATATAAACAGCTCATGCAGCTCAATATTAAAAAAACAAACAACCCAATCAAAAAATGGGCAGAAGACCTAAGTAGCTATTACTCCAAAGAAGACATACAGATGGCCAAGAGGCTCATGAAAAACTGCTCAACATCACTAATTATTAGAGAAATGCAAATCAAATCTACAATGAGGTATCACCTCACACCGGTTAGAATGGGCATCATCAGAAAATCTACAAACAACAAATGCTGGAGAGGGTGTGGAGAAAAGGGAGCCCTCTTGCACTGTTGGTGGGAATGTAAATTGATACAGCCACTATGGAGAACAGTATGGAGGTTCCTTCAGAAACTAAAAATAGAATTACCATATGACCCAGCAATCCCACTACTGCGCATATACCCGGAGAAAACCATAATTCAAAAAGACACATGCACCCCAATGTTCATTGCAGCACTATTTACAATAGCCAGGTCATGGAAGCAACCTAAATGACCATCGACAGATGAATGGATAAAGAAAATGAGGTACATATGTACAATGGAATATTACTCAGCCATAAAAAAGGAACAAAATTGGGTCATTTGTAGAGATGTGGATGGACCTAGAGACTGTCATACAGAGTGAAGTAAGTCAGAAAGAGAAAAACAAATATCGTGTATTAACGCATATATGTGGAATCTAGAAAAATGGTACAGATGAACCTGTTTGCAAGGCAGAAATAGAGACAAAGATGTAGAGAACAAATGTATGGACACCAAGGTGGGAAAGTGGATGGGGGGGTGGTGGTGGGATGAATTGGGAGTTTGGGGTTGACATATATACACTAATACGTATAAAATTGATAACTAATAAGAACCTGCTGTATAAAAAAATAAAATTAAAAAAAATAAAGAACAGATTGAAAAAAATAGACAATAAATATTATTGGGCAAGGCATGTTTTGGATAAGGCACAAGCAACAAGAAACAGTGATTATTGAGAATTCATTTGAATAGAGTCAGAGCAAGGTGAGGGTGGACCATTTTGAGCTTTGCAGCAATCGTTTTGGTTATTGTTCTGTGGAGGGGATGGAATTTTCAGTTGGGATGTTAAATCATTATTGGTGATCTCTTTTGTTATAATACTAATTATTATTGTTTTATTTAAGGAACTATAGACCAGCATGGAGAAGGCCCACATTAAATTACGTGAGGATGAGAACCAAGATTACAGGTCCAAAGGAAAGTGTTAAGAAGCTCTATGTCAAGGAATGGAGCAAATATATTTTGTGTATATAGTGTAGGCTTGCAGACACAGGAGTAAACAACCAGACCAAGTCTCTGCCCTCATTGAGCTTTTAGTCTATCTGGGAAAGCAGCCATTAAAGTAGTCATAGGGAGTGGTTAAAACTGAGATTAACATATATGTTAAAAGTACAGGGAACTATGAGAGAATATCACAGGTCTTGCCCTAGTGTAGGAGGATCAGGGAGAGCTTGTTTGAGTCAGTGGCAATTAAACTGAAAGTGGAAAGGTGAATATGAGAGTCAGGCAAAGAAGAGTGGACAAAGCAGTTGGCAGGTGCTCCTCAAGCTGAGAGCATAGTTCTTTGGAAGCTTTTGAGCCAGGAAGGACCTGGGCCTATAGGAGCTAGAATAAAAAACAATATTTTCATGGGTATGAAATGTACAGTGTGGGGAATATAGTCAATAACTATGTAACATCTTTGTATGGTGACATATAGTAGGTAGACAAATCATGGTGATCAGTTTGAAATGTAAAGAAATATCAAATCACTATGCTGTGTAACTGGAGCTAACATAGTGCTGTAGGTCAATTATATTTCAAAAACAAAAACAAACAAACATAGAAAAAGAGATCAGAGTTGTGGTTACAGGAAATTGGATGAAGTCAGTCAAAAGGTACAAACTTCCAGTTATAAGATAAATAGATAAATAAGTATTAGGGATGTAATGTACAACGTGATAAATATAATTAACTCTGCTGTAGGTTATATATGAAAGTTGTTATGAGAGTAAATCCTAAGAGTTCTTATCCCAAGAAAAAAAATTTTCCTTTTTTTTTCCTATTTAACTTTGTACCTATATGAAATGATGGATGTTCACTAAACTTGTGATAATCACTTAATGATGTATGTAACTCAAATAATTTTGCTGTATACCTTAAACTTATACAGTGCTGTATGTCAATTTTATCTCAATAAAACTGGAAGGAAAAAAGCAATACATTCAGTATGATTAGAGCATAGTGAGTAGGAGGGAGAGTGGTAATAGAAAACATGGGAGAGATAGGCCAGGCATGATCCTTCAAAACCATGTTGGATATGTCAAGAGTTTGAGACTTCATCATGAGATCAATGGGTAGGCAAAGGAGTGCCATGGTTAGATTCATATTGTTGGAAGATCACTCTGGTTTCTGTGTGAAGGATGGATTGATAAGATGCAAAAATGGATTCAAGAAGACCAGCTGGAAGAGTATTGTAATCATTCAGGAAACAGATAATAGTGACTTGGCGAGGCTAGTGATAAGGGAGGTATAAAGAGGTGGATAGGGGCAAGAAATCATTAGGAGGAATAGCTGATAAGACTTGATGTGGTAGACATGGAGATGTATGTCCCAGATCTCCTTTCAAGGAAGGACTTAATGCCCAGCCACAGGGAGTGTTGTCAGTAGACAGCATCCACATATCTGTTCCTTCAGAGTCTGGCTCAGCTGCAGAAAGCCACCATGCCTGAGATCACACCCTTCCCCTGGTAGCCCACATCTGACTGAGCAAGAAAGAGGTATAAAGGTCTGGTTATTTGGGTCCAACAGGGGGCACTCTGATGGGCTATATTTGCCCAAGGCTTTGTTGGACTTGCACTACAGTTTAACTTATCCCTCTACCCAATCCTACTTTCTTCCCTTTACCTTCACAAGGAATGATCTATAATAAACATAGATCTTCAATGCAATCTTGCATCTTCAACGCAACCTCAAGCTCTGTTTCCAGTAAGCCCAAGCTATGACTGTTGGAACTAGAAGTGGAGTGCTCTGATAAAGCAAGTGATGAGATGGGATTTGGAGCTGGATCACTCACCACCTAGCTTGCAATGAGAACCCCATCATTGATGACAGGTGGAGCACAGCCACCTTCTGGAACAAGGTGGTGGTTCAGTTATTAAAACGTTCATTAGTAGTAAACTAGGAGTGTATACCAATGGAAGGGGATGTGGTAGCAGGCATATTAGTTGTTTGAGACTTACGGATATAATAGTAATTTTAAAGATAAAGGGATTAGATGGCTATTGGTAAGCATCATTGGTAACCATCAGAAAGATAATGAGCAATTGAGAGTAACAGGCAACTTAAAGCCAAACATGAAAACCAGAAGCATCTTTGGTATAATACAAAGAAACTCTCATCTTTTGTAGTGATAGGCAGAGAAAGCCAAGTAGAACAAGCCCAGGACTTAATAGAGCGGCTAAACCTCAAAGACAGTAAAACTCCAACTAAGGCAGGACTGAGACTCTGACCCGTGGGATAGGCACCTCTGCTCCTGATCACTAGACTTATAACTAGAGTTAAGACATTGCATAACCCGTCTGGGGCATAATCTAATTTACTAGGAAGGAAAGGGAATATACCCCAAATGGACTGCAAAACCTAGCCTGTATATACTGAAAGGAGTTGGGGGAGTATGGATAGGACCATATTACAAGGGTGCTTGATCAAGGGGCCATAACTTAAACTTATATAAGCAAGAATTTGTCCACTTGGGAGTGTTCTCCTACAATACAAGACTTACTGCTAATGACACCAGTAGATAGTGCAGACTCATTAGTAGGATGGCTCCCAGAAACATTGAAAACATAATGACTCTTGCTAAGTGAAATTGAAATGCCAGAATTGTTGTGGGATATAACGAAGGAAGGGATTAAAGGGCTCAGGGATATGAACATGCCCCCTCCCATGATTACATTCCATGCAAAAACTCAGAGGACACACCATTTACTGAGGCCATAAAAAATACACTGCTGAGGGAGGTAGTGGAATCACTAATAAGTTTCATAGTGACTCTCTTCTGTCGACATAGATGACTGTAGGAGATTCTGTTAAAGAGATTGTCTTGTTGATAACGTTGGAAATATAAGACCCTGAAACAACAGAGGCAGGGTGGCAATGCTTAGCTGCCAGAAGTCAAGGGTTCACATTACCATAATGATAGTTAAGGTCACAAAGGCATCCAGGGAGCTCTAACATGTAAAGAATTATGGAGATGATTAATAGAACATGATCTCCTTAAGGGAAAATAGATGGAGAGTTGACAAGGTTACTACTCAGCTTTTGCCAACAGAATAAATCAAGTATGGATAACCAGGACGCTGATGGCAGTCACTCAAATAAAAAAGGCAACAACACTTGGCCAGTTTCTACACCTAAATCAGTTTTTAGACCCTTAAACACACTGACTAAAGAGGACACCATGTCCCTACAACAACATGGCAAGTATACACAGTAAGGACTCTTCCTGTCTTTCCCCAAAGGGACCTATGGTCATCTATTCAGATACCTGTTCACTGAGGAAAGAGGAATACTCAGACACTTAAAGGATTATTGGACACAGAGTCTGTGTTGACATTGATACCTGGAGATCTGCAGTGTCATCACAGCCCCGCTGTTAGAGTGGGGCATAGAGGAACCAATAAATGGAGTCCTAGCCAAGGTATAGTTTCAGTGGGTACTTGGATCTGAAGACTCACACAGTGGTAATCTCCCAGATCCCAAATGTAAAATTGGGATAGATATACTTGGCATTTGTCATTATCTCCACATTGGGTCCTTGTCTATGTGGAAGGCCAAATGTAAGCCTCTGAAATTGCTCCCTTACCCTAGCCAGGATAGTAAATTGAACATTATCACATCCCTGGGAAATAGTGGAGAATGTGAAATCCTTAAGACTCTCAGGAATATAAGGGTGATGGATCCTATCATATTTTTAATTTAATTCACCAGGCTGTCCGCTACAAAACCAGATGGATCCTGGAGGATGATTGTAGTCTACTGTAAATTCAATCTTATGTCATAGCCTGGATAACAGCCATCTTGCTGGACATAGTATCATCGTTAGAGCAGATGAATGTGCACATGGCATGCAGCCATTGATGTGGTAAAAAAAAATTCTTTTATATTCCAATAAGAAAAGAGATCATAAAAATTGCAATCTCATGGAAAGGACAACAATATTTGTGCCAGCTGAGTTTTTCAAGAAGCAGATACTGAAATGGAATTAGAAGTGCAAAAGATTTATGGGAAGGTGCACTTGTGAAAGTAAATTGAGCAAAGGATGTCCTTAGACCATAATGGAGAACTAAGAAAGTCTCTGCTAACCCAACAGGGAGATAGGAAACAAAGTTACTTATTATATTAGTCTCCTGCTGTGCAACAAGACCATGCTGTAGTGCAAGCAGTTCTGCTACTTTGGCCATATGATTCAGTAGACTCTATGGTGTCTGAGGTGTAAGCAGTGGGAAAATACGCAGTTTGGAGCTTATGGTAAGCCCCAGTGAAGAACCACAAGACAGGTCCCTGGGATTCTGAGTCAGGGCCATGCCATAGGCAACGGAGAATTATTTGCCTTTTAAGAAACAACTCATGGTGTGTCACTGGGCCCCGGTAGAGATGAAAGACTTGACCATGGGCTACCAAGTGACAATGTGGCCAGAAATGCCCATCACTAGCTAAGCTCTATTAGAATCACTAAGTCTTAAGGTCAGGAAGGTCTAGAAGCAATCTGTCATAAATTGGAAATGGTATATCTAGGATTGAGCTCACGCAGGACCAGTATGTTTCATAAGCAGGTGACCCAGAACCTCATTTCACCATACTTGCAACAGTGCTCCTTTCTAGGCTCACATCTATGCTCACATGGGAAGCCCTGTATCAAAAGCTGAAGAAGGAGGCACAATCCTGAGCTTGGTTTATAGGTGGGTTGGATTAGTATGTGGTATGTGAGTGCACGCTAAAAATGGATGGGAGGTGCATAACAGTCACTTTCAGGAGTGTCCTAAGAAGAAAGAATAGAGGTAAAATCCAACCAGTGGGCAGAGCTTCAGGGAGTACACCTGACCATCCACTTTGTGTGGAAAGAGAAGTAGCCTGAGGTTAGAATATATTGACACATGACAGTGGTGAATGTTCTAGTTGGCTGGTCAGGGTCCTGAAAAGAAAAAGATTGGAAGATTGGTGACAAGGAATTCTGGGGTTTGAGGAATGTAGATGGATATAGGGGAACGTACATGAAATGTACAACTCTTGGTATCACAGGTTAACACAAACCACAGAGCATCCACCATACAATAGGCACTAAACAACCAAGTGGACAAAAGACATCAGCTAGCCTCTTTCATCAGCCGTCCCAGTGCCTGTACAATGGACATATGAATGCAGTGGCCATGATGGCAGGGATGGAGGCTATTAATGGCCTCTAATCTATCAATGCTTATCTAGCTAATGTCACCTCTGAATATCCAACTGGCCAGTAAGACTCCAGTGTCATACAGATGGCCAACAGGCACATGAAAACATGCTCAACATCACTAATTATTAGAGAAATGCAAATCAAAACTACAATGAGGTACCACCTCTCACTGGTCAGAATGGCCATCATTTAAAAATCTACAAGTAACAAATGCTAGAAAGGGTGTGGAGAAAAGGGAACCCTCCTACACTGTTGGTGGGAATGTACATTGGTGCAGCCACTATGGAAAACAGTATAGAAGTTCCTCAAAAAACTAAAAATAGAGTTGCCATATGATCCAG
Organism: Balaenoptera ricei; assembly: GCF_028023285.1. NCBI lineage: Eukaryota > Metazoa > Chordata > Mammalia > Artiodactyla > Balaenopteridae > Balaenoptera > Balaenoptera ricei. Next base: position 46,000,150 of record NC_082660.1, read on the forward strand.
CAATCCCACTCCTGGGCATACATCTGGACAAAACTATAATTCAAAAAGATACACACACCCCTATGTTCATAGCAGCACTATTCACCATAGCCAAGACATGTAAGCAACCTAAATGTACATCCACAGATGAATGGATAAAGAAGTTGTGGTACATATATACAATGGAAAACTACTCAGTTATAAAAAAGAATGAAGTAATGCCATTTGCAGCAACATGGATGGACCTAGAGATTAACATACTAAGTGAAGTAAGTCAGACAGAGAAAGACAAATACCATATGATATCACTTATATGTGGAATCTAAAATATGACACAAATGAACTTATCTACAAAACAGAAACAGACTCACACACATAAAGAAGAGCTGTGTGGTTGCCAAGGGGGAGGGATGTGGGGGAGGGATAGATTGGGAGTTTGGGATTAGCAGATGCAAACTATTATACATAGAATGGATAAAAAACAAGGTCCTACTGTATAGCACAGGGAACTATATTAAATATCCTTGATAAACCATAATGGAAAAGAATATGAAAAAGAATGTGTGTGTGTGTGTGTGTGTGTGTGTATAATTGAATCATTTTGCTGTACAGCAGAAGTTAACACATTGTAAATCAACTATACTTCAGTAAAATATATTTTTTAAAAAGAGACTCCAATGTCAAACCCCCAATATAGCACCATTCTTTAAGGAAATCAAATGGTCATTTGGTGGCAAATTGGCTACATTGGCTCCCTTCCATCCTGGAAGGGCCAATAGTTCACTCTCATATGAAAAAATACATATTCTGGGAATGGGTTTAAATTTCCTGCCCAAAGGGCTTTAGTCAGCACTTAATAGTACTTATTGAGCTTAATAGAGCATTTAGTCAATGAGTGTGGCATCTCAGTAATCATAACATCTGACTAGGATGAGGTATGTGTACTGAGCGCATAATGTAAACTCATAGACATATATTTATTTAGTAATAGAAAACATGGGAGTTCTTGATCATCCATGGAGTGCAAACTGAAGAGAGAAGAGGAGTCAGATCTATCTTCTGCAGTTAAATGTTGGTTAGGGGAAGCAGAGCTGTAAAATGAGAGGAGAAATATTAGTCAGAAGTAGGATTACATCTAGGTGTATGGAAATCAAGCAACTGAATATTCGTAGAAGGAGGGAGTGGTCGATACAGTTGAGATGGGCAAAGCAAAGCTTGGCCCTAAAAGGTGTCCAGTTGATTTAACAACATGGAGGCCAGTAAGGACCTTGGTAAGTACAATTTCAGTGGAGTGCTGAAGCTAAAACTTATTTTGCCGTGGATTGAAGAGGATTAGGAGGTGAGAAAATAGAAATAGTGTGGGTAACAATCTCAATAGTTACAGAACTTTGAATATTTGTTATTAATAACTTTTGGAAGAGAATGTTCTTAACTATATAAAAAATTGAATGTATCAAAAGATATACCAATCACTGTACTTAATATCCAAAACAATCGTGACCACAATTGCCATTACCATTCATTAGTATTGGACATCTTGGCAATTAATAAGTCTATATATAAAAGATATGAATTTATTTTCTATGTAGGTGATCCAAATGAAGCCACCAATAAACTTTTAGAGCTAGTAAGGAAATTAAACAACCTAGGAAGACTACTGTATCATCATACAAATAGCAAGTGTTGTTCTATACACTAGTAACAGTCAAAAATCCATAAATTATATTTAAACAATCATATAGGAAATATGCCAGAACAACAAGAAAAGCATAAAACATTACTGAAGGCTGTAAAAAAAGATACATACATACATATATATATATATACATATATATATATAATAGATTGAGAAATATACCATGTGTCTTGAGATGGATTGATATTTCAAATTAATCCATTAATTCAAGACAATCCTAAACAATATACCAACAATTAAAAAAAATAACTTTAAAAAAGAAACCTAAGAAGCCAATTTAAAAATTTTTCTGTCATAAAAAACAGACAAGAAGAGAAGACAATCTGAAAAAAAAGTTAAATACTGTGGGTAGTTTGACAACAAGGGATCAAAGCTCTAGTAATTCTAAAAAGAGTACAGTAATGGTCTGTTAATAGAAAATTGCATCAATGGGAGAAAAGAGAGGTGTCAGAAGCAGACTCATTAGATATGGAAATTTGTTTTTGAGAAACATGGCATTTTAACTCAATGGGGAAAAGTAGGAATATTTTATTGTAATGGGAAATAGGTTATTCACTTGGGGAAAAAGTGTGCTTATCTCTCATATAATTCACAAAAATAAAACCAAGATAGGTTGAATACCTAAATGTAAAATCAAAACTATAAACATTTTTTAGAAAATAAATAAGAGACTAATTTTATGACCTAGAGATAGGGAAGGATTTCTTCAAGAAGATAAAAGTCATCATAAAGGAGAAGACTGATCAATCTGAAAGCATAAACTTTTTTTTTAGAAATCTTACAACTAAAAAGGTAAAGATAATAGACAAATTGGAAAGAAATATTTGAAATGTATAAAAATGCCAAAGATAAACATATGAAATATATAATGATTTTATGCAAACTATTTAGTAAATCCAAAAAAAACAATAGTGAAATGCTTAAGGATAAACACAGAATATTCTCAGAAGCATTCATTATAATTATAAATGGTTGTATAAAGAAATAATGCAACCACAAACAACAATAATGAATTATACTTTTTCACATATCAGATGGCAAAATAAAAAAATTTGCAATATTAGTCTGGGCTAGAGAAAATGTATTCCTGTGGTGAGTGGTAATACGTATTAGTGTTGCCTCTTTCGTTTGGGAGGGATTTTATGTTTTCCCCCAGCTTTATTGAGATATAATTGCCCTATATATTGTGTAAGTTTAAGGTGTCCAGTGTAATGATTTGTTACACATGTATGTTGCAAAATGTTTACCACAATCAGGTTAGTTAGCACATCCTTCCCCTCATGTAATTATCATTTTGCTGTTATTCTTGGTGTTATGGTAAAAATATTTAAGATCTCCTCTCATAGTACCTTTCAAGTTTACAATACAGTATTGTTAACTATACTCACCCCGTTGTACATGAGTTCTCTGGAATTTATTCATCTTATAACTGAAAGTTTGTACACTTTGACCAACATCTCCCTATTTCCCCTACACCCAGCCCCTGGTAACCGTCAGTCTACTCTCTGTTTCTATGAGTTTGATGTTTTTAGATTCCACATATAAGTGAGATCGTATAGTATTTGTTTTTCTCTGACATTCTCATGTAGCATAATGCCCTCAAGGTCAATCCACGTTGACACAGATGGCAGAATTTACTCATTTCTCATGGCTGAATAACATTCTGTTGTATGTATATACCACATCTTCTTTACCCGTTCATCCACTGATGGACACTAAGGTTGTTTCCATATCTTGGCTATTGTGAATAATGCTGCAATAAAATGGGAGTGTTGATATCTCTTCAATATCTTGTTTTCATTTCCTTTGGAAATATACAAAGAAGTGGGATTGCTGGATCATATGATAGTTCTATTTTTAATTTTTGAGGAAGCTCCATACTGTATTTTTAGTGGCTGCACCAATTTGCATTCCCACCAACAGTGCACAAGGACTCCCTTTTCTCCACATCCTTGCCAACACTTGTTATCTCTTGTCATCTTGATGATAGCCATTCTAACAGGTGGAAGGTGACATCTCATTGTAGTTTTGATTTGCATTTCCTTGATAATCAGTGATGTTGAACATCTGTTCATGTACCTGTTGGCCATTTGTATGTCCTCTTTGGGAAAAAAAAATGTCTATTCAGGTCCTCTACCCATTTTAAAATTACATTATTTGCTTTTTTGCTATTGAGTTGTATGAGTTCCTTATACGTTTTGGATATAAAACCCTTATCTTTTTGGTTTGCAAATATTTTCTCCCATTCCACAGCTTGCCTCTTTATTCTGTCAATTGTTTCTTATGCTGAGCAGAAGCTTTTTATTTTGATGTAGATCCACTTGTATATTTTTTACTTTCTTGCTTGCACTTTTGGTATCATACCCCCAAAGTCAGTATATTATACACCTGTAACATATAATGTTGTACAGCAACTATGCTTCAATTAAAAAATTTTAAAAGAGCTAAGATTATAAAACTTCTAAAAAAAATAGGAGAAAATCTTAGTGACCTTGGATTTCACAAAAATTTCTTGATTACAGCACAAAAAAACAAACTACGAAAGAAAAAAATCAATAAATTGAACTTCAAAATTAAAACATTTTGCTCTTCCAAAGACACTGTTAAGAAAATGAAGAGGTAAGTGAGAGCCTGGGAAAAAATAATTTGTGAAACACATACCCAACAATTGACTTGTAACTAGAATATGCAAACAGCTCTGACAACCTAATAAAAGGAAGATCAACAGTGCTCATTTCAGTGATACAGAGAGGATTAGCATGGCCCCTGCACAAGGATAACATACAGATTCGTGAAGCATTCCATATTTTTCAGTTATAAGGTAAATAAGTACTAGGGAGGTAATGTACAGTGTGATAAATATAATTATCATTGCTGTATGTTATATGTGAAAGTTGTTAAGAGAGCAAATCCTGAGTTCTCTTCACAAATACAAATTTTTTTTCTTTTTCTTTTATTTTGTATCTGTATGAGATAATGGATGTTCACTAAACTTATTGGGGTAATCATTTCATGAAGTATGTAAGTCAAATCATTATACTGTACATCTTAAACTTATACAGTGCTGTATATTAATTGTATTTCCATAAAACTAGAAGGAAAAAAATTTTTAATAGAAAAAAGCTCACAGAAAAGAAATCTCCAGGCTCAGATGGTTTCACTGAAGAATTTACCCAACATTCAGAAAATAATTAACACCAGTTTTACATAATGCCTTCCAGAAAATGGAAGAGGAGGAAACATTACTTATTTTTAGACTAATATTACCCTGATACTTCTCTTTGAGTATCATTATATCTAATACATTTTCACTTATTTGGTATTACACACCTATTATGGATGAAGACAACCCAAGTAGGTCTGTCTCTTAGAACTGGCCTTATATACTGTAATTGCTGAACAAACACCCCCTGGGTGAAGACATAATAGGAGTGGCTCTATGCCTCCCCACCTGGCTTTTGCAGAAGTGACCCAGCCATAATGACTTATGTATGTATCTCTGAAAACTGAAACTATGTGAAGCAAGCTGAAGAGGGACTAGCCTCAGCTTTGACCCTTTATCTCTGCACCATGTTGGGAGGGAGAAGAGGAAGACTGCTAGAGGGTCCTGTGGCTGGAACTTTTGCACTCAGGAGGGCAGTTTCTGAGGGTCTGGACACAATGTGGGTAAGGAATCCGCATGACTGTAGACCACATGACGTGCTGGATGCCCCCCAGAGAGAATTCCTTCTGCCTTTGGTAAACCCTTGCCCCACTTTCCTCAGCCCCCCACCAAGTGATATTCCAGCCTCTGGCAGGGGCTGCACCTTTACTCTTGGACAGCCTACCCTTGGCTCTACATCAGAGATTTGCCTTCTGAGGAGATTACTGGCCTGAATTATCCATGGCCTGCTAAGGTCCCACTGGCAGTCGGCTGGCACTTCTGGATGAAAGGGGTATTCTGTTTGGAAGACAGTGCCTGCTTGGGGGGTGGTGGTGACCAGACGTAAAAGACACCATTGCCCACGGCCTGCCTGAGACGATTTTAAAAGAGAATCCTGTGCTTAAGTTGTCCCAAACCACAAGCATCTACGCCTGGCACTCTTTTTTTTTTTTTTTTTTGCAGATGAGAGCATTTATTGAGCTAAACCCCCTTCTTAGGACTTTGCCTGTACTGTCCGTTTCTTCAAGGGCCCTATGAGGTAGGTGCTCCTGTTGCCCCATTTTGCAGATGAGGAAACTGAGGCACAGAGTGGTGTGTCACTGGCTCAAGGTAGAGTGGGGAACAGGTTCCTGCTCTGAGTCAGGAAGTCACCTACTCTACGGGAAGTGGTGGGGTTGGGCTCCAAGCCCACCCTGCTGTCGGCCGAGGCCTGGAGTGTGGTGTAAACCTGTGCTTCTTCCTGCGGGGGCTGGAAGGATGTGCCTGGGTGCAGTGCTGGGGCCTGGGAAGCTCCCAGATTTGAGCCAAGATCACCCAGGCTATGCCCTCCCCGCAGGCCTCAGCCTACCTGAAACAGAACAAGTACCAGCAGGCGGAGGAACTGTACAAAGAAATCCTCAGCACGGAGGCCCTGCCCGCCCCTCTCGGTGAGGCCCCAGCCCCTCCCCTCTCCCCCAGGGGGCTCCTCAGCATCCCCACCACAATGGCCCCATCTGTTCCCCAGGAGCCCCCAACACAGGCACAGCTGGTGACGCAGAACAGCAGGTGAGGACATACGCCTGGCACTCTTACTCTCCATCTTCCTCACACCAGATAACCTGCCGCTTGCCGAGACCAACTACTAGTTCTTCTTGCTCCTGGGCTTCTGATACTAACAAAGGACTGGAAGTACACTGCGCAGGCTTGGGCTTCAGAGCACCCACCCCTTGCGGGGTTTTGGTCCAATCACCAGCAGAGGGGACGGCAAGGCACGCGAGAGGATCTTCAGAAAAAAACACTGGATCGCGGCGGGAACTTCAGGAATGTCCAGATCGGGGGCTCCAGGAGCAATGGACTTGACTGAGCAGGTTAAGGGTAAGGAGAGTGGGCGGCCACGGAGGACCTCCCTCTAGTGACAAGTTTGGGAGGTGGGCAAGGAAAAATAGTCTGGACTTCATATCCGGCAGAGATGAGCTTAGGCGTGAGGGATGTAGTTAAAGAAGGAAGCTTTCTCTGGATAAAATACTAATACTACGAAAAATGAATTTTAAAATAATGGCATATTAAGCTTTTTAAATTTATTTATTTAATTTATTTATTTTTGGCTGCGTTGGGTCTTCGTTGCTGTGCATGGGCTTTCTCTGGTTGCGGCGAGCCGGGGGCTACTCTTTTGTTACGGTGCGCAGACTTCTCATTGCAGTGGCCTCTCTTGTTGCAGAGCACAGGCTCTAGGCGCGTGGGCTTTGGTAGTTGTGGCACGTGGGCTCAGTAGTTGTGGCACACGGGCTTTGTTGCTCCGCAGCATGTGGGATCTTCCCGGACCAGGGCTCGAACCCGTGTCCCCAACATTGGCAGATGGATTCCTAACCACTGTGCCACCAGGGAAGCCCACATTGTTCGTTTTTGTAATTCACCCTCCTCTCTATCCACCATCCACAGCTACTGATCAGCTTTCTGTCACTGTAGATCAGTTTGAAATTTTGACATTTTTAAAATAAGTGGAACAATGTGATATGCATTCTTTGGTCTGGCTTCTTTCACCAGCATAATCATTTTGAAATTCATTCATGGTCATATCAATAGCGCATTCCTTTTTACTCCCGAGTAGTAAGCCATTGTATAATATACAATTTGTTCAGGTGTTCTTATTCGGGTTGTTTTCAGATTTTGTCTACTCAAATAATGCTGCTTAGAATATTTGGCGAAAAGTCTTTTTATAGACATAGTTTTACTTGTGGGTAATTGCCTAAGATGGGAATGGCTGGGTTACAGGCTGAGATTATGATTAATTTCTTAAGAATCTGCCAAATGGTTTTTCAAAGTGGTCGTACTACTTAAAATTTTTACGTTTTACATTTCCACCAGTAGTGTGTACATTCCAGATTTCCCACAGCCTAACCAACACTTAGCATGGCTGGCATTATTAATTTTAGCCATTTAAATAAGTGTATAGTGATATCTTGTGTTTTTAATTTGCATTTCCCTAGCAAATAATGATATTGAGCATCTTTTCATGCGCTTATTTGCCATCAGAATTTGCCATCACCATTCTATGGTGAAGTGTCTGCTCAAACCTTTTGCCTATTTTGTATTGGTTTGTTTGCTTGCTTGTTATTGTTTTGAGAATTTGTTTTGTGTTGTGAGTACAAGTTCTTTATCAGATAAATGTTTTGCAAAGCTTTTCTCCCAGTCTCCAGATTGTCTTCTTATTCTGTAAACAGTGTCTTTAAGCACAGTTTTAAAAATTTGAAGTACTGTTTATCAAATTGTTCTTTTATGGATACTGCTTTGCTTTTGTATCTAAATAATCTTTACCTAACCCAAGTTCACAAAGGTTTTCTCCTGTTTTCTTGGGTGTTCTAAAAATTTTATAGTTTTATGTTTTAATGTTAGGTTTGTGATTCACTTTGAGTTATTTTTTCTATATGTTGTGAGTTGTGATTCCAACTTTTTTGGTTTTTTGTTTTTTGTTTGTTTTTGCATATGGGTATCCAAATGTGCCAGCACCATTTGTGGAAAAGACTGTCTTTTCTCCATTGAATTGTCTTAACATTTGCTGAAAATAAGTTGTCCATATATATATGCCTAGGTCTATTTCTGGATCTGTCTTGTTCCATGGATCTATTTGTCTGTCTTAGGCAAATACCTCACTGTCCCGGTACTGCAGCTCTATAATAAGTCTTGAAATAAGGTACTACGAGTACTCCAGCTCTATTATTTTTAAAAGTTTATTGGCTATTCTATGTCCTTTTCATTCCCATATGCTTTTAAAACCAATTTGTCAATGTCTTGAATACCGCCTGCTGAAATGTGATTATGATAGCACTGAGTATATAGATCAATTTGTGGAGTTTTGTTATCCCTGCAACATTGCTCTTGTAACTGAAATTTTGTACCTCTTAATATCCCTCACCTATTTCTTTCCTCCCTCTATAAACCTCCCGTCTGGCAACCACCCATTTGTTCTCTTTATCTATGATTCTGTTTCTGTTTTGTTATGTTTGTTCATTTCTTTTGTTTTTTAGATTCCACATATGTGAAATCATACAGTATTTGTCTTTCTCTGTCTGAATTATTTCACTTAGCATAATATAGTTTAGATCCATCCATCATGTTGTCACAAATGGCAATATTTCATTCTTTTTTTAATTGAAGTATAGTTGATGTACAATATTATATAAATGACAGCTATAAAATATAGTGATACACAATTTTTAAGGGTTATACTCCACTTATAGTTATTATAACATATTGGCTATATCCCCTGTCTTGTACAATATATCCTTGTAGCTTATTTTATACATAATAGTTTGTAACTCTTAATCCCCTACCCCTATTTTCACCTCCCCCCATCCCTCTCCCCACTGGTAACCACTAGTTTGTTCTCTATATCTGTGAGTCGGCTTCTTTTCTGTTATATTCACTAGTTTGTTTTATTTTTTAGATTCCACATATGATATCATACAGTATTTGTCTTTCTCTGTCTGACTTATTTCACCTAACATAATAGCCTCCAAGTCTATCCATGTTGTTGCAAATGGCAAAATTTCATTCTTTCAATCAATGTCTTTTGACTGAAGCATTTTGTCCATTTAAATTTAAAGTCATTCTTAATAGGTATGTACTATTTTTATCTTGTTAACTGTTTTCTGGTTGCTTATGTAGTTTTATGTTTTTATTGAGGTATAGCTGTTTTACAATGTTGAGTTAGTTTCTACTGTACAGCAAAGTGAAGTAGAGTTCCCTGTGCTAAACAGCAGGTTTTCATTAGTTATCTATTTTATATGTATTAATGTATATATGCCAATCCCAATCTCCTAATTCATCCCACCCCTCCTTTCCCACCTTGGTATCCATACATTTGTTCTCTATATCTGTGTCTCTATTTCTGCCTTGCAAACAGGTTCATCTTTAACATTTTTCTAGATTCCACATATATGCGTTAATATATGATATTTCTTTTTCTCTTTCTGACATACTTCACTCTGTATGACAGTCTCTAGGTCCATCCACATGTCTACAAATGACCCAGTTTTGTTCCTTTTTATGGCTGAGTAATATTCCATTGTACATATGTACCACATCTTCTTTATCCATTCATCTGTCGATGGATATTTAGGTTGCTTCCATGTCCTGGCTATTGTAAATAGTGCTGCAATGAATATTGGGGTGCATGTGTCTTTTTGAATTGTGGTTTTCTCTGGGTATATGCCCAGCAGTGGGATTGCTGGGTCATATGGTAATTCTATTTTTAGTTTTCTGAGGAAGGTCCATATTGTTCTCCATAGTGGCTGTATCAATTTACATTCCCACCAACAGTGCAAGAGGGCTCCCTTTTCTCCACACCCTCTCCAGCATTTATTGTTTGTAGATTTTTTGATGATGCCCATTCTAACTGGTGTGAGGTGATACCTCATTGTAGTTTTTTTTTTTAAACATCTTTATTGGAGTATAATTGTTTTACAATGGTGTGTTAGTTTCTGCTATATAAACAAAGTGAATCAGCTATACATATGCATATATCCCCATATCTCCTCCCTCTTCCGTCTCCCTCCAACCCTTCCTATTCCACCCCTCTAGGTGGTCACAAAGCACCAGCTGATCTCCCTGTGCTATGCGGCTGCTTCCCACCAGCTATCTATTTTACATTTGGTAGTGTATATATGTCCATGCCACTCTCTCACTTTGTCACAGCTTACCCTTCCCCCTCCCCATAACCTCAAGTCCATTCTCTAGTAGGTCTGTGTCTTTATTCCCGTCTTGCCCTTAGGTTCTTCATGACCTTTTTTTTTCTCTTAGATTCCATATATATGTGTTAGCATACGGTATTTGTTTTTCTCTTTCTGACTTACTTCACTCTGTATGACAAACTCTAGGTCCATCCACCTCACTGCAAATAACTCAATTTCGTTTCTTTTTATGGCTGAGCAATATTCCATTGTATATATGTGCCACATCTTCTTTATCCATTCATCTGTTGATGGACACTTAGGTTGCTTCCATGTCCTGGCTGTTGTAAATAGAGCTGCAATGAACATTGTGGTACATGACTCTTTTTGAATTATGGTTTTCTCAGGGTATATGCCCAGTAGTGGGATTGCTGGATCGTAAGGTAGTTCTATTTTTAGTTTTTTCAGGAACCTCCATACTGTTCTCCATAGTGGCTGTATCAATTTACATTCCCACCAACAGTACAAGAGGGTTCCCTTTTCTCCAAGTACTCTGCAGCATTTATTATTTGTAGATATTTTGATGCTGGCCATTCTGACCAGTGTGAGGTGATACCTCATTGTAGTTTTGATTTGCATTTCTCTAATGATTAGTGATGTTGAGCATCCTTTCATGTGTTTGTTGGCAATCTGTATAACTTCTTTGGAGAAATGTCTATTTAGGTCTTCTGCCCATTTTTAGATTGGGTTGTTGGTTTTTTTGATATTGAACTGCATGAGCTGCTTGTAAATTTTGGAGATTAATCCTTTGTCAGTTGCTTCATTTGCAAATATTTTCTCCCATTCTGAGGGTTGTCTTTTCGTCTTGTATATGGTTTCTTTTGCTGTGCAGAAGCTTTTAAGTTTCATTAGGTCCCATTTGTTTACTTTTGGTTTTATTTCCCTTACTCTAGGAGGTGAATCAAAAAAGAGCTTGCTGTGGCTTATGTCAAAAAGAGTGTTCTTTCTATGTTTTCCTCTAAGAGTTTTATAGTGTCTGGTCTTACATTTAAGTCTTTAATCCATTTTGAGTTTATTTTTGTGTATGGTGTTAGGAAGTGTTCTAATTTCATTCTTTTAAATGTAGCTGTCCAGTTTTCCCAGCACCACTTATTGAAGAGACTGTGTTTTCTCCACTGTATATCCTTGCCTCCTTTGTCATAGATTAGTTGACCATAGGTGCGTGGGTTTATCTCTGGGCTTTCTATCCTGTTCCATTGATCTATATTTCTGTTTTTGTGCCAGTACCATACTGTCTTGATTACTGTAGCTTTGTGGTAGAGTCTGAGGTCAGGGAATCTGATTCCTCCACCTCCGTTTTTTGTGTTTTTGTTTTTTCTCCACTCAAGATCGTTTTGACTCTTTGAGGTCTTTTGTCTCCATACAAATTTTAAGATTTTTTGTTCTCGTTCTGTGACAAATGCCACTGGTAGTTTGATAGGGATTGTATTGAATCTGTAGATTGCTTTGGGTAGTATAGTCGTTTTCACAATATTGATTTTTCCAATCCAAGAACATGGTATATCTCCCCATCTGTTTATGTCATCTTTGATTTCTTTCATCAGTGTCTTATAGTTTTCTGGTATAGTTCTTTTACCTCCTTAGGTAGGTTTATGGAATCCTTCCTTGTGGTTCCTTCTTTATATCTTTTTGTTTAGAAGATATTTTCTGCTAGTCTTCAGGATTTTGTCATTGATAGTTGCTCTGTAAATAGTTGTAGTTTTGGTGTGCCTGTGGGAGGAGGTGAGCTCAGGGTCTTCCTCTCCACCATCTTGGCCACCTCCCACAGGCTTAGTGTTTAAACTGCTCCAGCTGTCTTTACCTTGGTCCCTTACACTCACCCGTTATTGGAGAAGGCAAAACCACTACCGCTTTCAGCTGCCTTTCTCATCTTGACTTACTGTGTTTTCCACTGAATATCTGCTGGCTATCTTGTTCTTCTCATGTCTTAGGTCCATCAGATTCTGTGCCGTTATTTCCTTGTTTTACTGTCACACAGATGCCAACAGGTCCTGTGGCTAGTGGTGATTTGTCTCCACCTATGTGCATTTTAAGGTCTATGAGAATAGTGTATCATCATGTTGCATTATAAATGTTGACGGTAATACTTGTTTTTGCTATCTAGTTGTTTTGTTTCTAAGAGTAGATTAAGAGAGATTGATAGACCATGTTAGCACCATCACCATTTTCTGACTCTGTCACCTAGATTTCGATCTTGTTAATTTTACCGTATTTTTATACAACTATTTTTTAAATATTTAAAAGTAAATAATTATAGAATCCTTTTGATTTCCTCTGAAATATTTTAGTATGTTTCTTTAATAAAAGAACATATTCCTCAAGAAGAATCATACTACTACCACAACTGAAAAACATAACAATTCCCCAATATCATCATCTTTCAAGCAGCCCCTATATAGATTTCCTCCCTTGTCCTCACAATCGCTTTCACAAGTGAGATTTTTTCAAACCAGTGTCCACATGTTGCATAGAGTCTTTTAAGAATTTCTTAATCAAGAATGTCTATTGGGACTTCCCTGGTGGTGCAGTGGTTAAGAATCCACCTGCCAATGCAGGGGACACGGGTTCGAGACCTGGTCCAGGAAGATCTCACATGCCGTGGAGCAACTAAGCCCATGTGCCACAACTACTGAGCATGCGCTCTAGAACCTGTGAGACAGCTACTGAGCCCGTGTGCCACAACTACTGAAGCCCGCACACCTAGAGCCTGTGCTCCGCAATAAGAGAAGGCACTGCAATGAGAAGCCTGTGCACCGCAATGAAGAGTAGCCACACTCACCACAACTAGAGAAAGCCTGCGTGCAGCAACAAAGACCCAATGCAGCCAAAAAATTAAATTAATTAATTAATTTTAAAAAATTATATATATAAAAAAAGAATCTGCCTGCCAATGCAGGGGACATGGGTTCAAGCCCTGGTCTGGGAAGATCCCACATACCATGGAGCAACAGCCTGTGCGCCACAACTACTGAGCCTGTGCTCTAGAGCCCACGAGCCACAACTACTGAGCCCACGTACTGCAACTATGGAAGCTTGCGTGTCTGGAGCCTGTGCTCCACAACAAGAAAAGCCACTGCAATGAGAAGCCTGCGCACCACAACAAAGAGTAGCCCCAACTCGCCGCAACTAGAGAAAGGCCTCACACAGCAACAAAGACCCAATGCAGCCAAAAATAAATAAATAAATTTAAAAAATAAAAGAATGTCTACTATCACAAATACATTTTTCCCTTTATTTTTGGATTATGATTTTTTTTCCTATGGAATTAATAGCTAGTGCATTTTGTTTTAGATAATTTCTGAAAATTGCTATTCAGAAAAGGTAGAGCATTGCAAAATAGGATCCTATAACCACCTCCCATAATTATATTTCATCCCTCAGAAGATATGCCATTATAATTTTTATTAAAACATTTCAAAGAGAAGTAGAGAGAATAATGTATAATGAAGCCCTTTGTACCTTCAACAGTCATTGACTTACTGCCTTTCTTGTTTTCATCAATTCCTCTACACTCCCTTTAAAGCACTATAATTAAAAATATTTTATTACATCTTTTCTACTGTCCTGAGCAGATGTCATAAAATAATGACACCATCCTAGGGAAATACATGAGAATACACTAAGCCATAGCTTGTGACTGACTCTAGAAATAAGGTGGGGAGTATAATGGGCTGGAGGGCTGAAGGTCACATCTGTTGCCAACCCTACACTGAGAAATGGTTGCACCTACCAACTGTTAAAAGAAATTTTTGGAACAATCATGAACATTTGTATAGGTTTAGGTTTGGGATGATATTAAGGAATGTTCTTGGCCGTTATAATAAAGTTCTGGATTTCTAAGAGAATACCTTTAATTTTTAGAGATTCATTCTGAAGTATTTGGATCTGAAATATTGGGAAGCCTGGGCTTGTTTTAAAAAGTCCACTAGGGTCCCTTCCTTCTACTTCCAGATGGATTTGGCCCTTTCCTCACTTCCCTCTCATACTCAGAAGATCCTGTAATTCTGGTTTTTGCCTCCACAGGGAAATCCACCTCAAAGAAGATAGAAGAGTTTCTAGAGATGGTAGAAAAGCTGCAGCAAGGTCATGTGTCTCCTTGTGCTTGGGTCCGGGTCTGGGGTTTGGGGACACGATTCAGAGCTTCACAATTCAAACCTCAGGAAATTATTCCATTCTACTTTTATTTTAAAATTTAATTCTTTGAACCAATTCAGAATTCAAGAAGTTAGATAGGATAGATGGCAAATGATTTCCCTAAACTCTTGTCTCCCATTTGCTTTCCCCACAGGCAGGCAAGTAACAACTGTTATTAGATAATTTATGTATCCTCCCAGAGATCTTTTTATATATACAAGTATGGAGAAGTATAAATATATATAAATATTTATATATAAATATGTAAAAATATATATAGGTATAAATATATATACTTCCCCACATTTTTTAATACACAAGTGGCAGAAAACCATGTAGATGGCTTTGCACCTTCCTTTTGTTGTGCTGTGTGACAGAGATGACATGAGCCCAGAGCCCACAGCAGAACTAGGGCAAAGGAATTCTGCCAAGTCCATTCTTAGTTTAAAACGCTGTGGTAAGTCAGCCAAAACCAGATAAGTAGGAATTTTGGCACCTCTTCCTCAATGGCACATCAGGCCTGCTCCCTGGGCAGAAATTAGGTAGAGAGGCCACAGGACAGGAACCTCAGAAACCACCTAACCTCATGAAAACAAAATGCCCCAGGGATGGTGGTATTAGAAGTTATTATTAGCACCTCAGAGAGTGCTCTGTGGCCCAAAGGTCATATAAGCAGTTAGTGACTTCAGAAATCCCTTGCTTGCGCTTATAACTCTGTGGACTCTTGATGGGTTCTGTGGGCTTGGCCCTGGGCAGATGCAGAGATGAAGACGCCTAGTTCCTACCATGCGAGGAGTTGAGGATCCAACCTAGAAAATGAGTTGAGATGAGCATTTTAAGGCCTTGGGTATTTTTTAAATAGATGGATGGGATGTGTTTTCCTTATATTTCCATGTTTTGTTTTGTTTTGTTTAAATCCCATCTCAGAAGTAGAATTGTAAGGTCTGTGTCCCACAGGTAGAACCCTGGCTTACAGAAAAACTGGGTACTTGAGGCCCAGGAGTTCTTGGGGAATTGGTAGAGGGCTCAGGGATGGTTGGGATGTTTTTCCTCAAGCTTAGACGCCCAGCTTTGCACTGATGATCCTGGAGCCAGAGGGGCAAGAGGAGAGATGCTTCTCAGTTCACATCATTGAAACTGGGAAACTTGTGAAGAGATTAAGTTAAAGAGGACCGTGGCAAGAGTTCTCCAAGAGGCAGTGTGCTCCCTTTCGGGGGGATGGGGTTTGCAATCTGCCACCTGGCATGCAAGGGGGCAGCATTTTTTCCTTTTATCTAATGGGGCCAATCCCTTAGTCACAGATTTGTCATGTTCTTCCCCAACCCTTGTCAGGGATCTTAATAGGATGAGGCTGCAGGGAGATCTCTCCATTGGCTTCCCACAACACAGAGTAAAATCCAGAAGCCCTTACCTCGGTTCACAAGGCCTTGTAGGATCTCCCTTCTCCCTTCACCCCACCTCACATCCTGGTACTCTCCACTTGCTCACCTGGTATCCTCCCTGTACCCTGGAACATGTACTTCCTTCCTCCCCAGCTCAAGGCATTTTCATTTTGCTGTTCCCTCTGCCTGGAAATGTCCCCACACCCTCCCCTCCTTGAGAATTGTAGAGTCTGCTCATCTTCGTTAGTTGGGGCCCAGAAAGTTGTTCCTGTACTTAAAGAAGCACCTGCCACCCCTTCACTCTTTATCTCCGTATGCCTTGTGTTATTATTGTTACTTTACAACACAGTTATCAACAGGATGTCAAATATCGTGATCTGTTTTTCTGTTCACTGTCCTTTTCTACCACTCATCACAGAAGCCCATGAAGGTCCTGCACATCTTTTGTGATGCAGGAGATACTCAATAAATGCATATTGAATGAAAGCAGGATGGACACTGTGTAAACACCCACCCCATCTCCACCTACTTCAGATGGCTGGCTGTCTCCAGCTCAATTTTCCATTCCCTCTGCAGCAGAAAGCCTGGATCCGAGGATTGAGGACCTGGTTAACCGGATTAAGGAGTTTCAAAAATGTGAGCTCAGGGACCTTGGCTGGCTGGCTTAGCTCAGAGAGAAGGGCCTGGTCTTTGAAGCTTCTGTTTCTTCATCTGCATAATCTGGGGATGTCTGTCAAGTCATTTGAAATGCAACAATTTGAGGGGGAGCAGAGTTGAGTGCTTTGCTTACCCAATGTCTGGCTTTCTCTTCTCTGGCCCAGTGAAACAGAAAGCCAGTGATGAGGTGAGAGAGGTCCATGCCCTCTGGGAGACCAAACAGAAGGAATTAGATTCATGTAAGTGGTTCGAGAAGAACACAGCGATGCCCCATGGCATCTCTAAGTTGTAACTCCCCATGTCCGCCCTCAACCCAGGATTCCAGACACACAGATTTTTTTTTTAACATCTTTATTGAAGTATAATTGCTTTACCATGGTGTGTTAGTTTCTGCTTTAAAACAAAGTGAATCAGTTATACATATACACATGTTCCCATATCTCTTCCCTCTTGCATCTCCCTCCCTCCCACCCTCCCTATCCCACCCCTCTAGGTGGTCACAAAGCACCGAGCTGATCTCCCAGTGCTATGGGGCTGCTTCCCACGAGCTATCTATTTTACATTTGGTAGTGTATATATGTCCATGACACTCTCTCACCCTGCCACATCTCACCCCTCCCCCTCCCCATATCCTAAAGTCCATTCTTTAGTAGGTCTGTGTCTTTATTCCCATCTTGCCACTAGGTTCTGCATGTCCTTTTTTTTTTTCCTTAGATTCCATATATATGTGTTAGCATACTGTATTTGTTTTTCTCTTTCTGACTTACTTCACTCTGTATGACAGACTCTAACTCCATCCACCTCATTACAAATACCTCCATTTCATTTCTTTTTATGGCTGAGTAATTTTCCATTGTATATATGTGCCACATCTTCTTTATCCATTCATCCGATGATGGACACTTTGGTTGCTTCCATGTCCTGGCTATTGTAAATAGAGCTGCAATGAACATTTTGGTACATGACTCTTTTTGAATTATGGTTTTCTCAGGGTATATGCCCAGTAGTGGGATTGCTGGGTCGTATGGTAGTTCCATTTTTAGTTTTTTCAGGAACCTCCATACTGTTCTCCATAGTGGCTGTATCAATTTACATTCCCACCAACAGTGCAAGAGTGTTCCCTTTTCTCCACACCCTCTCCAGCATTTATTGTTTCTAGATTTTTTGATGATGGCCATTCTGACCGGCAGACACACAGATTTTTAAATGTGGTCCCCAAGGCCCACTTGGGTGTCCTGCCACCTCTTTGGCTTCAACTTCTACCTCTCACCCCAGCCCCCCTTCCACTAAAATGACAACAAACACAGAGCACACATTCACTTTCAGGACTTTTCACTCTGTTTCTTCTGTCTGTAGTGCTTTTCACCCTTGATGTCATCCTACTGCCTCTAGGAATTCAGCTCTCAGCTCAAACCTCAGCTCCTTATACAGATTTTAACTTATCTTCCCATCGAAGAAATAGCAGCTGCTCCTACCCGATCATTCCTCTCTTCCTTACCTTGCTTCTTTTTCTTTATAGCCCTTATCCCTACCTGACTTGGTATATTTACATCTTTGTTATCGTAGCTCTCCGATGCAATGTAAAGTTTGTGTAAAACTATGTTCATCCTGCACCATACTCACACTGCCATTTGTAAAAGCCATGCCTTTTAGCACTTACAGAGAATATGAGAACACATAGGGGAGAGGGCTGGTCTCAGAGTGATCTTTAGTAGCAAAAGGGATGGGATAGAAGACACTCAGGTCACTCCTGGGTCTGTACAAGACCTTGGACGTTACATCAAGCAAGTCCCTTCCCAGAAGTTGGAGTTTGGGCGGGGGGCAGGGCAGGGTCTGGTCCCTGATGTCTGAAAGTGTCACTATTTTTTTTTCAGTGAACCTACCGCAGCTGCGCCTGGAGGGGATCTTGAGGAAAAAGCAAGGTATTTAATAGCTTCTCTCTCTTTGTCTCTCTGTATCTCTCTCTCTCCACCTTTCCCTCTCTCCCTGTCTCTCTGTATCTCTGTGTCTCTCTCTCTCTCTCCACCTTTCCCTCTCTCCCTGTCTCCTCTCTCTCTCTCTCTCTTCCTCTCTGTGCTTCTGCCCTAGCCACAAAAGCTACTTTGCCTATAGTAGACAGATTAATCCTGTTCAAATGTAACTCAATTCACACCTCTCCTATAATAAAACCCCTTCCTACCTCCCACCTCACTCATAGTAAACACAGGTGTCCTCTCAATGAGCTGCAGCCTAGATATTATCTGGCCCCTCTAGCTCTCCATTTTACTACTTCCCTTGGCTAAGTTCATTCCAGTCATTCTATTTCCTCACTATTCCCAGACATTCACTAGGCATATTTCAAAACCTCAGAACTTTTAATTCTGCCATTCCTTTTGCCTGGAACACTCCACTCACTGATAGTTATAATTTTCATAAATAATGACAGTTATTTGTATCATAATGAACTTAATATTTGCCTCCTATAGTCTGTTGATTCCCTAGTGGTAATTAATCACCCTTTTTTTGTTGTTCATTGAATTTTTACCAAAGTCTGACACATAGTATAGGCATTGGATAAATGTTTATGGAACAAATGAATGGAATAAATTCCTAGTAGGATGAAAGATTATTATTTTTAACCAAGCCTCTCTTAAGGAAACTGCAAGAGGAAACCAGGGTAAGAAAGAAAATACACAGGGAGCCAAACAGGCCAAAACCATGCAAGAACTTAAAAGCAGTACTATCCAATTCAACTAACCATCTCTCCATCCATTTAACCATCCAGTCATCCTACCAGCTATTGATTCACCCAGCCTTCATCCATCCATCTATCTATCCGTCCAAATTATCCAGTGTATCCACTCTTCCATTCTTCCACCCTTTGCATCTAACCGTCCATCCATCTATCTACCCATCCATCTATTCCTCTAACCAGCAATTGATGCAACCATCTATCCATCCACCCATCCATTCATCCATTTCATCATCCACCCATCTACCTACCATCTATCAATTCAGTCATCCAAACAGATGTTCATCTATCCATTCAAGCATACATCTATATAATAACCACCATCCAATTATCCATCATTCATCCACACAAAAATTCATACCATCATCCAACCAGCCATTTCCCATTCCTTTCAACCATCCATCCAATCATTTACTTATTCATCCATAATCCTTCCACTATTTATTTTTCATCTATTTATTAAACTGTCTGACGTTCCATCCATTCATCCAACCATGTGTTTTTCTCTCTTCATATATCCATCCAGTCATTTAGTCATCCACCTGTACACTCATAAATCCTTCCAACTTCCATCCATCATTTCCTGGAGAAAAGAAGAATCATCCAGGAATAGAGGCAAAGGTCATGGGAACCCCAGACTTTTCTCAGAAGCCTACCTTTGCTGTATATATTTATGTGTATGTGTGTGTATCTGTGTGTGTGGTGTGTAAAACCTGATGCCTCAGTGGCCAGGTTAAATGATCGCAGAACAAACTGCCCATTTCTGATAGACATTTATGGAGTTCCCGCTCTGCCAGCTGGTGGAAGAGAGCAACACCTACAGGTACACACACAGGTACAGACTGCTATGACACCTAAGGATTCTGTTCAGTTCATGCAAATATGTGGCAATTGTGCCAGGGCCCTTACTATGTGCCAAGGCCAACAGGATGGATTAATTAAATGCAGGTTTGTCTTCTAGGGGCCC
This sequence comes from Balaenoptera ricei, assembly GCF_028023285.1. Classification (NCBI taxonomy): domain Eukaryota; kingdom Metazoa; phylum Chordata; class Mammalia; order Artiodactyla; family Balaenopteridae; genus Balaenoptera; species Balaenoptera ricei. The sequence goes on from NC_082660.1 coordinate 46,020,546, forward strand.
AATCTATACAATAGGGACTCTGGAGGTGGGACATGGAGGCACAGAAGCGGAATTCCTTTAAATTAGTTTGGAATCTTCCACCTAATTGCCCAACTTCGATTCCTCCTGTGAACTCTCACAGGGCCTCCTCGGTTCCTCTCCCCACAGAGACACTGAAGATCTTCCTGATGCAATGCAAGGGAATGGAAAGTGAGGTTCAGAGGTAAGAGGTCCCCGCCCTGCCTTGCTTCCTTCCACAGAGAAACTCATACAGGTGAAGGAGGATTAGCAGCATCAGCTGAGCCATCTGTTCTATGGGAAGGGCCACTGTACTCAGCGAAAAGGCTCTTCTTCCATAGCAGAATGGAAGGAGGCTGAAGGGAGGAGTTGGGGGATGGACTGATGACCCCCAACCCTTGTGGCCAGCCCTCCAGGCAGCTGCTTGAGGAAGAGAACAGGAAGACAAAGGAGTTCCTGGAGGCAGCTTCCAAGCAACACCAGCAACTGCAGCGCCAGCGCCAGAGGTGGGCAGGGAGCACCCTCATAAGGGGCTGCCTGTGGGTGAAGCAGGGAAGGGCTGGACTCATACCCCACCTGGGAAAGCTGTCCCTGGGGAGCACGAATTGAGATCCTCAGACATACAAATCCCCCCATACCCCCATACAACCCTCTTCTCTTTCTCTTTTTTTAAACTCTTCCTTTCTGCCTCTCTTATCCTTCTCTTCATCCTCCTCTGAGCTCTTCTTTCTCCTTCCCTATCCTTCTCCCCCTCCCCCTCTACACAAAATCCTCCCTCTAGTCTTCCCCCTCTTCCCTCACTTGCTCCTCCACTCCTTCTCCTCTATCTCCCAATGCTCTACCTTCCCCCAGTCTTTCTCTATATTCCTTTCCTTCCACCCTCCTTCCCTCCTCTCCCTACCTTGTCCATCAACTCCGCCCTCCCCGTCTTCCACCTCCTCCTATTTCCCCTCCTTCCTCTTTCTCTCTCCTCCTCTCCTTCCTTCCCCCTTTCTCCTTTCCTCCTCCTCTCTCTTCTCCTCACCCCATCCTCTCTTCTTTTCCTCTTCTTTTCTTCTCTTCCTTGTCTAACCTTCATCTCCTTCTTCCTCCTCTTCCGTCTCCCCCTGTGTCCAGGATGATGGCAGAGATGGAGAAGCTGGATATACAGTTCCTCTCAGAAACTCACATCGCTGCAGAAGAAGGGGTCAGTAAAGAAGAGGTATGGAGTCCAGGGAAGGAGGAGGGAGGCAAAGTCAGAAACATGGAAACAGAGAAGGTAGGGTTTCATGTCCCTAAGTGCATGGATCCCCGTGAAGGGGCAAGCCGGCAAGCGTGGGGCTGCTACACAGGAGCACATCCCATGAAAGCCTTTCTGAGCACTTTGTCTAAAAAGGGCATTCCTGCAGAGGCCATAGCTGATGCATAGCTACAGGAATGGAGCCACGGAGGCAGTGGAAATGTAGGGAGGTGCTGACTGGAGGTTGTGAGTGCTAGGGTTTGAGGAGAACTGCACGCCCCAGAGCCCAAGGTTCCCACCCCACAACACTCTCATTCCCCAGGCACAACACGTTCTGCAGACCATCCAGAAGCCGCCTCCAGGCCCTAGGAGACCAACTCAGAACTGACCCCAGGAAGGGCCTCATACCTTCCTAGGAAGGGAAGAAAATAAGCTTTTTTAAGTGTAGCCCAAAAATGTATCCCAGAGGAAGGTAATGAAGTCTAAACTGAGACAATGTACATTTAAGGCATTTTTTTATGTGAATGACAGTGCAGAAGTGAATGCTCTTTTACTCTCATGTTTGTACATATGTCCATTTATTTCCTTCAGAATAAACTGTTGAAGGGACGTTGTTGATTCAATGGTTCTGCGTATTTAATCTTTAGATGCAGCCTGACTTCCATAAACACTGAATGATCTCACAGTACTACCAGAAGTTTATGAGAGTGATTGTTTCACCAAATCTATACCAGTTTAAAAATTTCACATAGGTGCCATCATCAGCTCCTTTCCACAGGTGACGAAAGTAAGGCTTCTAGAGGTTTGGTAACAATCACCAGGTCACTCAGCTGGTTAATGGTGGAACCATACTTTTCAGCATAGAAATGTTTCTCTCCAGAGCCTGTGACCTTCACTGAAATCTTGGGTATCATCAAACCTTGCTACCCTGAAGACCTAGACTTGCTCTTTATTTCAATACCTCATCTCTTTTTTCATGATCTATCTAGGTTTGGGATTAACAGAGCAAAATCAAAACAAAACTAAAAGGTAAAACAGTTTTCAGCCTTTGTACAGTGTTTATCTGTACTGATGGTAATCCTCTCCTTGTTAAAATGACAAAAGCAAGAAAACCAAGGCCATCTTCCTGATCAAAGAGATGAGGAGTCCTTTTTATAATTTGGTTTCATGAATCAGATTTGCTAGAGGTGGTTCTGCTGCTTCTTTCCCCGTGATGTGAAAGAGTCCCCTGGAGTCCCGTCTACTCTGGACTTCTTGCCTTTACTGCCACACCACTCTAGCTCTGACACTTTTGACCCTCATGATGATGTTCTTCCATAGGGCATTTTGATTCCAGGCTGGTGACTGCCTCTAGCCATCAGCACTCAGGCTTCAGTGGAGGGGATCCTGCTCTCTGACCTCTACCCAGGCATGGATTTGGGGCTTTAACAGATTTCCCATCTCACAGCAGAATCCAGGCTGTAATATTTAATGAGATTTTATTGAGACTTCTTGGGCTGTGGGAGAAAAGTGTAACACAAATACTAGGACTTACAACCATTTATAGACCTCTGATCCATTCTGGGATTTCTCACTATGCCAGGGTCCTACCTTGCTCCCAGACTGCTTCCAAATGGCCAGGAGCAGTTCATCACCTCCAACACCAGTATTTTCTACTAGCCTTTCAACCTCGCAATCATGGCCAAACTTACTCCCAGCCCGAAGGGGAGTGTTGGAAAACTTTTCCCTCATCTCAGTCTAAGAAGGGGGAATTCTAAAGTACCCTGATTTTAAGCCCCAGGACTCACCTTCATTTAGAGTGTGTAACAGCAGACCATTTTTCTTTTTCAGAAGAAACCTCATTCAGACCCTAGGGGGTGGTCTGGGAAAAGAGTTACAAAATAATCTGACAGTCTATTTTCCCATAGTTAGGTTATTACCACTCTGAACACACAAAAAAGATTGTTTTCTTCTTTTGCCTTTTTTCTGTATATCCCATTTATCATTCATTGGGCTTCTACATACATTCCAGGTGCTAAGCATGATATTTTCTCTCATTCATCCTCAGAGAAAATCAGAAGGCACATTATTACTCACATTATCCATGCCCTTTGCACTGTGTCTCACTGACCTCCCCCAAATAATAAACAAATCTGAGCATCTCTCCTGAACTAGCCTTTGGAGTGGAAGCCCTGTGCCATAGTGGTTACAAGGTTGGACTTTGGAGGGAGACTGACTGGGTAAAAATCTTGCTTCTACTATTGTGTGCTGAATGACTGTCAGTATGTCACTGAACCTCTCTATCAATATCTTTATTGATAAAATTGGATAATGCCTATACCTAAACTAATAGGGACCTTGCTTTGATCATTAAATTAATTAATATGATTAAAGCATTCAGAAAAGTATCTCATAAGCGTTTAATAAACATTAGCTATCACTGTGCCACTGGAGAACATGTCTCAAATCTGTCATATTTCAGAGAACTCAATTTTGCAGTAGCATCTCCATGCCTCTTGGGATTTATGTGACAAGTGACTACTAGTTCATTCAGACCTTACACTTGTTATCTGAAGCCAGAATTACCCCATGGGAAAGAGCTCCTTACATGAACATGTACCGATATAGAAGCCTGAGAGAAAAACCCAGAATGTAAAAGCTTTCCAATGGGTGTTCATGGTGGGTGGTGGCAACATTGAGACTCCAGGTAAATATATTTGTTCTCTAAGTTTGAACTATAAAATCAGGGAAGATATTTGCAAAGAGTCTTTAAAAACTTAAGCATAAAACCATTCAAATGTTATAACAGTTACAGAAAAAAATGATCAATCAGAAGGTAAATATTTAGTCAGCCATGGAAACAATCATAGTGCCCGCTCCAGCACTGTCCAGGGTAGAAGAAGTCTTACCCAGGGGATTATGCATATGTCAGATCCCATTTGCAAGGCTTTAACAATTACTAGATAGATACAATGGGCTATCTTATCCTGATGCCATTAAACAGGTAAAATTATATGCAAATTTCATGTTGGCTGTCCCCTATTCCTTGAAATCTGTAAACTATGGGACTATTTTCACTCTGCACCATCTTTTTTTTTTTTTTAAACATCTTTATTGAAGTATAATTGCCTTACAATGGTGTGTTAGCTTCTGCTTTATAACAAAGTGAATCAGTTATACATATACATATGTTCCCATATCTCTTCCCTCTTGCATCTCCCTCCCTCCCACCCTCCCCATCCCACCCCTCTAGGTGGTCACAAAGCACAGAGCTGATCTCCCTGTGCTATGCGGCCTGCACCATCTTGATGGACCCAGGTATGAGCCATTCATTGGGCGTGGACACATACATACACATGCACAACTGCATCCTTCCTGCCCCAGACACCTGCATACACACACACCTCTTTTACAAGACCTTCCTTACATTTGATTTAGATTGTGCGTGTGGCCCAGTGCTGGGCAATGCTCCCTGAGGGGAAGTCTGCTGAGGTGATTCTTGGATACACTTCTCTGCTCTTAAAAAAGAGCATATGAGGTGAGAGACCAAATCTTTCAGCCTTTGCATATTGCCCTGTCTGGATTTGAGGAAGAGAAATGCTGTAGTCAAGCCCTAGTCCCATGTAGCTCAACAGCACAAATGAAAATCATCATGGCAAGAGAGTTACAGGAAGCAACATTTTACTTTATTATAACAGAGATCAGTATCAACAACGCTGGCATATAAGTAGTTTACAGGCATACCTCGGAGATATTGGGGGTTCAATTCCAGACAACCACAATAAAGCAAACATCACAACAAAGTGAGTCACACGAATTTTCTGGTTTCCCAGTGTACATAAAAGTTATGTTTGCATTATGCTATAGTCTATTGTGTGCAATAACATTATGTCTAAAAAAGTAATGTACATACCTTAATTAAAAATACTTTATTGCTTAAAATACACTAACCATCGTCTGAGCCTTCAGCAAGTTGTAGAAATAACATCAAAGATCACTGATTATCAATCACCATAACAAATATAATAATAATGAAAAAGTTTGAAATATTGCAAGAATTACCAAAATGTGACACTGAGACATGAAACCAACAAATGATGGAAAATGGTACTGAGAGACTTGGCTCGACGCAGGGTTGCTACAAATCTTCAATTTGTAGAAAACGCAGTATCTGCAAAGTGCAATAAAACGGGGGTGTGCCTGTATACAGAACTGTAAAAAAATCAAGAGTTGTGCTAGGAGTTTAAAGGACACAGAGATGACTCACACAGGGGCCATACCTTGAGGAGCTCAACAATATAAAAGAACAACAAACATATTTCTGTGATAACCTATATTGAATATCAACTGCATACTCAACTTTTTACACTTGTTATTTTTCAAAGACCTGTGAGAAATATATTATTATTCCCCTTCTACAGTTGAAGAAATAGGCTATGAGTTAGGTAAATTAGGTAGTTAAGTGGTGGAACTCAGATTCACATCCAGGCCTGCTGAACTCCAAAAGTGGGCCTTTCTCCATTCACCACGGAAACCCTGCTTATGTTACAGTTGCTGAGATGTAGATGTCATTCCCGACAACAAAGTCATATTCCTGCCAACACAGGAGGACACTTGGAAAATCCAGGAACTCCCAAGGTTGTAGCATCCTTCAAAAGCCTAGGTCAAAGTTCAGAGATCTATGCTGAAACCAACCAGCCTGGCGTCCAACTACCTGACATTTTTATACATCAGAAAGGATTAGGCAATTTGGACAATGAAAGAAGCCCCCCTAAGGGCCGTCTCTGAGGATAATTTAAGAAGGTTGGGAGCTGGAGCTGTCCCTTTTATCATTACTCCTTAAATGACTATGAGAAAGCAGTTCCCCTGGAACAGCTATTACTTAGGAAAAGGAGGGTGAAAGGCCTTCCTTAGATCCCTGTACCACTCACAGATGGGCAGAGCTTTATTTCCAGAATTCTTCTCTGGGGAACCGCCAAGAAAATACAGAGAGGTGTCCAGCAATCTCTTCTTGGAAGCTGCCTCCTGATCCAAGTCTATTAACTTAGTGTGCATATTTTAATAATTTATGGGCAAGCAGAGCCAGGGGAAGTGAGATAAGTAAAAACGGAGATCATAAGAGAACAATTTCATGGGACCATAGACTGGCAGAACTAGAGCAGACAATTTATTACTACCACTACTAGTTCTGTGACCTTCAGTAACTTATCCTTTAAGACCTATATACTTACATGATTGCTTCTTTCACTAAGATGTTTGATCTTTGAAAGGTAGGGCCTTGAGTGATTGGTCTTTGCATATCCAGCAAAGTACACTTCTTGAAGTCTAGTAGACATTAATAAATGCTTAATTGAAAAATTAATTTACGGTAATAACACTCGATAGAGAAATAGCCCTCTTTCCAATTAAGAGTCAGTACAGTAGATCCTATCTGCCATATGTAACTATATGTGAGATCTTTGTGTACCAGGGAATGTGGAATTCTCACATATTTTTCTACATCAACCTATACACACACTAGCAAAATTGCCCATATACACCATGACTTGAACAACATTTTTTTATACCTCATTCTTATACTACCCCTAGGGTTTTTGTCAGTTACACAGCTCATTTAATTATATGCCTAATATTTTTATGTAAGATTAATTGACATAAAGATATAATTACAATGAAACCAAAACATAGGAAGATTTTGGAAACTTAAATTATAAGAAATGCAGGGGATTTTAAATTTAATTGTGTCTCATATAAGCTATTTAAATTGCTCTTCTCATTGTTTTCTCAATGCATGTATTATTATTCCCTAATATACCTGTGACAGAGCCAGAATTCAATCCTATGACTATTTTATTCTAAAGTCCCAGTGGCCTGTAATTTAGGAAATCCCCAATTTACTAATGATCTGGCAATTCCCACTCTTTCCTTTGCCCTTCCTCTCTGTTACAGCTCTTCACAATTTTCATCCTATCTTCTAACAGTTTCAGATGCTCCTCATTCCTGAGCCTTCCCTCCAGATCCAGTGGCTAACTGCTGTGCACACCCAACATTGACTTCTTTTTTCACCCTCTGTGATATATTACAATAGTGTACATGGATTTTCTACCTGTTGGGAAAAGCAGTCCACCATGGGCCCTGAGTGTCTGCACATCCAAACTGCAGTGCCTAATTGTCCCTTAACACTGAGCAGTTTCTGTAGCTGGTCATATAGGCAATTAAATAGGTCAAGGTGACCTTACCTTAACTACTATGTGACTGCTTACTCCTTGGGAAATAGAACTTACCTGCTTGCTGCTTGCTACAAAAGGTGCAGAGCCCTTGCTCTTTGGTTCCTCAGCCGTGGTGCAATCCACTGTGTGTGAAGCCACCTTCTGGGCCCTGTGGGACTTGGGGACAGGGAAACCAGTGCTACCATACTGATGTTCCTGCTATTGCTGTGCTGTAATAAACTGTCTTGCTCTGATTCATTGTCTCATTATCTACTCTCAGCACTTACCAACTTTTGGCAAGCCAACCTGATTGCTTGCTTAGTTATCTCCTTTGGAATCTTGTTACTCCATGTCATCTTCTACAGGGTAGAGTATCTTCCCTGAAACTAACCCTTTGTAACAAACAACTTTGCTTTTAAGTATTTTTGAGATGAAGAGATAATTGGTATTTATATTTTTCTGATACTCACTAAGAATTGTGGTTTATGAGGAGAATTTGTGGTGCAAAGCTGATAACTTAGAGAGAAAATATAAATAAGAGCTGAGAAACCATACTGTCACCTTAATGAAACAATATGAGGGATGATGGCTAGAGGCAGGAAGTTGGAGAGGCGACTGGAGTTAGAGCAGGTGGCCAGCAGGCAATGAAGCTTTGGACCCAACATGGGGTGGTATACAAGGGAAGATCTTTATGGAAGAGATTGATTTGTCTATTGAAGTTTTTAAAAGTATATTTGTATGGTGTTTACCATATGTCAAGCACTTATCTAAGAACTTTAAGTCATTTAGTCCTAATTATAATCTAACATGTTAGCTCCTATTATCACCTTCATTATATAGATGAGGAAACTGAGGCAGAGAGCAGTTAGTAAAATGAAGAACACACATTTAGGGCTTCCCTGGTGGCGCAGTGGTTGGGAGTCTGCCTGCCAGTACAGGGGATGCGGATTCGAGCCCTGGTCTGGGAAGATCCCACATGCCGCGGAGCAACTGGGCCCATGAGCCACAATTACTGAGCCTGTGCGTCTGGAGCCTGTGCTCCGCAAGAAGAGAGGCCGCGATAGTGAGAGGCCCGCGCACCGTGATGAAGAGTGGCCCCCGCTCGCCGCAACTGGAGAAAGCCCTCGCACAGAAACGAAGACCCAACACAGCCATAAATAAATAAAATAAAAATTAAAAAAAAAAAGAATACACATTTAGTAAGCGGTGGGGAAAGAAGAGAGACTTACAAATGTTGTGTGTAGACGTGAAGTACCAGAGCATGTAGGATTTTGATTGGGCAACTGTTGCCCCATGAGGAACATCTGAAAAGGAAGTGTCATATTTAGAGGGGATTTAAGGAAGTTTGCCCCTTAGTTTACACCCTGGAAATGCTCTTGTTCATTTCCCATAAAGGCCTGCGTGTTGATTAAATCTTATTTTTAAAATCATAAATATATTATAATTAAACAACAAACACAACAACTTTGTCCATGTACCAGTAATGACCTGTTGGGCACCATCCATGGCTTGCATGCCACATTTGAGGCAGCAGTGACTTTGTGAAAAGACCATGATCTTTGATTCTAGGCAGAGCTGCACTGGAATTTCAAGTCTGCCACCTAATGCCATCCAATTCTGTAATATCTACAAAAATGCTCACTCAGGCTACTAGTGAAGATTCAGTGAAGGAAATGCACATAAATCAACTAGCATATTGCCCAACATGCATTAAATGTTTGTCATTCCTATTGTCTCCACTCTCCCTTATTTCCCATCTCACCCCAACCTTTCTTTTTCTCCCTTCAGCTCTATTGAACTACTTTGTAGGATTCTTAAATCAGATACACTCTCTTTTATTTCTTCATCTTTGTACATGCTATTCTTTCATCTCAGAACTCCTTCTTGCTCTCTGCCGCTTCTTTGCTTGTCAATATCCCATTCACCTTGCAGATCCTAATTTTTGTCTCCATGGAAGATTCCCTGATTCCCTCAAGCAGTTTGAGGTGACTCTCATCTGTGCACTCATCCCTATGTTTCTCAAATGTTTCTTCTTTGGGTAGGGACCTCCACCCTAGTTATTTTACCCACCACTCAACCTGTCCAAATTCCCTTTCTAGACATGTGGAACTGTAACTGGGCTAGGGTGTCGGAAGGTACAGTTGAGTCTGGGAAGGATTAGAAAGATTTTGGAAATTGTAACACCAGTTGCAGAGCATGAATATTGGGAGAATCTGAAGTCCTTTGTTCAACAGCAATGCTGTGTTGGTGTCAAACAGTTCTGTCAATGACCCATTTGAAAGGTGAGGCCATTGAGGTGAGAGAATTGGGATTGAGGGCCATGATAGGCTGAATGGACTCCCAAAGAGATCCACATTCTGATTCCCAGAACCTGTGAATATATTTTCTTACATGACAACATGGACTTTGCAGGTGTGGTTAAGGACCTTAGGATGGGGAGATTATCCTGGATTATCTAGACAGGCCCAATGTCATCACAAGAGGGAGGCAGGAGGGTCAAATCCAGGGTCAGAAAAGGAGATCACGGAAGCAGGGGTCATGGAAGAGAGGGACTTGAAGATGCTACTATGCTGGCTTTGAAGATGGAGGAAGGGGCCATGAGCTAAGGAACACAGGCAGCTCTAGAAGCTGGAAAAGGCAGAAGAACGAATTCTCTCTCAGAGCCTCCAAAAGGAACACATCCCTGCTGATCCTTTGATTTTTAGCCCAGTAAGACCAATTCTGACTCCTGACCTCCCAAAAATGTAACAGAATAAATTTGTAGGATTTTTAAGCCACTAAGTTTGTGGAAATTCATTACAGCAGCAATAGGAAACTAACTGAGGAACAACTGGGCATAGAATACAGGGTCTAAGAGTTAAAAGTAGAGTCTGGGACGGGTCTCTGAAATACTGTAAATAGTGAAATAGCTGCATCAGTTTGTGTACTACAACTTGGACAATTGGCCCAGTGCCCACTGGCCCATTCAGAGTCACTTGAATGGAGGAAATGAGGGTATACACACAGACACACAGAGCATATGAAAACCATGGGAAAAACCATAATGTAATAATTGTAATGTATATTCTAAATCCAAGTATAGGTTCTAGCACCACACATATGGAAAATTTTATTATATAGGTATCTGTGGAATCCCTATGTATGACAGAGGAGTGATATAATAGAACTTAAATTAAAAAGGAACACACATGTGACAGAGATTAATGATGGAACTGAACCATGACACTGCAATGTAGTGGTGTTGAAGAGTGAGGTGTGGGTAAGAATGGCTAGAAGCCTACCTACAAGGAAGAGAACCTCCATGGTAGGAGCAGGAATGTGTAGAGTATCCCACCTAATGTGATGAGAAGACCCTGGTATAGGCAGGGCTGAGCAGATGGTAGTCTTTATGGAGAGAAGGATTTTGTTGTATCGTTGTTTGGGTTATATGGTGGTTGGTATTGGGTAAGATGGTGCATAGACAGTGGCTTCAAATAACCACTGTTTTATTACCTCTTAGATTATATGCTGGTTGTTTCTTCTGCTCCACTTGATATTGGCTGGGTCAGCAGTCATCCAAGGGCTTGACCAGTCTGGAAAATCTATGAAAGTTTATGTAGATATATCTGGATCCTTGGAAGGGGACAGTTGGAAAGCCAGACTCAACTGAGACTGCTAGGCCTCTCTCTCTCTCTTCAAGTAGTCTCAGAGCCTCTCCCTCACTACACTAGCTTTTTAATTGTTCCTTACAAGAAGATAGCTGATCTTCTTACAGGGTATATCAGGACTCACTGTGGTGTGAAATGGGAAGCTGTCAGGTTCTCTTAAAGCTTAGGCCTGGAAATGGCATATCATCACTTCTTTATTCTTTAGTCACAGAGCTAGCCCATATTCAGTGTGGAAAATGACTATACAAAGTTGTGAATACTGAGTCAACATTCATCAGAAGCCATCTTTGGAAACTCATTAGCACAAATAGGGGACTGAGAACTAAGAGAAACTTGGTACATGAAAGAAGATGAGTTCATTTATATTCTCACTGAACTTGAGTCTAGCAGTCAATTGGATATATGGGGTTGGAGTTGGTGAGAACAATTTTGCTGCTCAGTCTTCATCAAGGAATACTGAAGAATAGTGGCCTGAGACAGAATTAAAAAATAAGGAAGTGGAAAATATCACCAGGTGTCAATGATTGCAGACTTTAACTAAGATGAGATGAGGACTAATCAACACTCATTGGGATGTTCACATTGGAGGTGACTGGTGATGACCAAACACAGTAGGTCAGAAACCATCTGATTGGGCAGGGGGTATGGAATGACTACCAGAAATGTGGGTGGAGGCAGGTAGGGTAACCTGCTATCTCAATCTTGAAGGAGATATAGAAGAGCAGCTAGGGTGGGATGTGAAGGTCAGGAGAGGATTCTTATACTAGATTATGCACTTCTCTCCTGTCTGTCTCCACTATTAAACTATCAGCTCTATGAGAGCACGGGCTGTTTCTTTCCTTATTATCTTTAGGGTATCCAGTGCTGACTGAGACACAGTAGGTGCTTAATAGACATGTGCTGAATCAATTAATACCCTCAAAAGCTAAATGGTTCATTAATTGCGCCACACTGTGGAATGTTCTACTATGAAGGAATTAAACAGAATGAAGTAGTTCTATTTGTATTTGAGAGTAATAAAACCCTAAACCTTACTGTTAAGAGAGAGAAAAAAAAAAGAAAACTGCAGAAACATAAGTGTGACTTCTGAAACAAAAACTCTCATCTTCTGCCCCTAAATTTTTAAGAGTTCTTTAAACATTAGGGATTTTGGCCTTTTGTCTGTTATTTATGTTGCAAATATATTCTCCCAATTTGCTAGTTGAATTTTGATTTTATTTATGATGTGGGGGATTTTTTGGCAATGCAGAAGCTATCTTTTAAAATTTTTATGCAGTCAAATTTCTCAACCTTTTCTTTCATTGCATCTGGATTTTGAGTCATAGTTTAAAAACTTTTTCCTATACCCAGGCTAAAGAGGAATTCATCCATATTTGCTTCTAGCACTTTTATGGTATTTTTAATATTTAGATTCCTGATCTATTTGAAGTTTACTCTCTATATGGTATGAAGTGTATATCTAATTTTATCTTATTTTTTCCCAAACTGCTATCCAGTTGTCCAAGTACCATTTATTTTACAAGTCCATTTTTGTCCCAATGTATTGAGATCCCACCTTTATCATATACCAAAATTCTATTCCATTTTTATTTGGGTCTATCTCTGGATTTTCGATTCTTTTTGTTTTTTTCCTACAGTGTAAACATAACTTTTTATTATTTTTTAAAATTTCTATTGGAGTGTACTTATTTACAATATTATGTTAGTTTCTGCTGTACAGTAAAGTGAATCAGTTATACATATACATATATCCATTCTTTTCTTCCCATATAGGTCATTATAGAGTATTGAGTAGAGTTCCCTGTCCTGTACAGTAGATCCTTATTAGTTATCTATTTTATATATAGTAGTGTGTATATGTCAATCCCAATCTCCCAATTTATCCTGCCCCCCCTTCCCCCCAGTAACCATAAGTTTGTTTTCTACATCTGTGACTCTATTTCTGTTTTGTAAATGAGTTCATTTGTACCACTTTTTAAGATTCCACATATAAGCAATATCAAATGATATTTGTCTTTGTCTGACTTACTTCACTCAGTATGACAATCTATAGGTCCATCCATGTTGCTGCAAATGATATTATTTCATTCTTTTTTACAGCTAAGTAATATTGCATTGTATATATGTACCAGATCTTCTTTATCTAGATTTTCTATTCTATTCCACTGGTATGTCTATTCATAAGCCAGTTCCACACTGTTTTAATTACAGAGGCTCTATAGTGTGTTTTAATGTATGGTAGGGATAGTCCCCCCTCCCCTTGTAGCTTTTCTTCTTTAGTGTTTTCCTGGAGATTCTTGAATGATTATTTTTCCATATGAAGTTTAGTTATCAACTTGTCTAGTTCCATAGAGATCTATGTTGGTATTTTTATTGAGATTGCATCAAATTAAAATTAATTTAGGAAGAACTGACATCTTTATGATGTTGACTCTTCCTGTCATAAACAAGGGATATCTTACCATTTGTTAGAGTCTCTGTTTTTGCCTTTTATGAGGATTTGAAAGTTTATCTCATATAAGTTTTTCACATTTTTTGGTTAAATGTATTCCTAAGTATTTTATCCTCTTTGTTGTTATGGTTAATGGGTTTTGTTCTACCATCGTGTCCTCTAATTGGTTATTATTTATTTGTGTAAATGAAGATTATTGATTTATTTATGTCAATTTTATAGCCTGCTCCTCTAATAAAAAATTTTATTACTTGAGTTATTTTTACGATTGATTCTCTAAGTTTTCCAGGTACAATTTCATGTAATATGCAAATAGAGATAACAGTATATCCTCTTTTCCAATTCCTATGCCATAAATGAACTTCTCTTGTCATTGCATTGGCTAATACTTCTGGTAAAATGTTGAATAACAGTGGAGAGAGTAGACAACTTTAACTAGTTCCTGATATTAGTGGAAGTGCCTCTAGTGTTTCTTCCATTAAAAAACTATCAATTTCTACTGTATTAAGAATGAGTGTTCACTTTTTTCAAAGGTCTTTTATAGGTATCTACAGAAAGAATCATATGAGTTTTCTTTTTAGAACTATCGGTATTATATATTTTCTTTATGGGATTAATAATATTCAACCAACTTTGAATTATTAGCATAAAATCTTCCTGGTCATGGACTATTATTTTCTTAATATGCTGGATCTGTTCACTAATATATTAATAAGTGATCATATTCTATGCTTTTATTCTTCATACTGTTTTTATAAGGTTTATGTTAAAAACTTATACTTGCTTTACCTAAAAAATTAAGTAGTTTTCCTTGCTTTTCAATACTGTAAAACAATTTACAGATCAATGGAACAATCAGGTCTTTGAAAGTTTGGTAGAATTCCCCTGTGAAGCCATCTGGGCCTTGAGCTTTTCTGGTAGACCAGTCAATAACCTTTTCTCTTTCTTTTAGGAAAATTGGTCTATTTAGGCTTTCTAACTCTAATAGTATCAATTTTGGTAACAAATATTTCCTTAGGAAATTATTCATCTCATAAAGTTTTAAAATTTACTTTGATAGAAGCCTGTGAACTAGGTTGAATGATTTTCTGACATTTCTTCAGATTCAATAGTTCTTTTCCCCCAATCCAAAAATGGGCAGAAGACCTAAATAGACATTTCTCCAAAGAAGACACACAGATGGCCAAGAAGCACATGAAAAGCTGCTCAACATCACTAATTATTAGAGAAATGCAAATCAAAACTACAATGAGGTATCACCTCACACCAGTTAGAATGGGCATCATCAGAAAATCTACAGACAACAAATGCTGGAGAGGATGTGGAGAAAAGGAAACCCTCTTGCACTCTTGGTGGGAATGTAAATTGATACAGCCACTATGGAGAACAATATGGAGGTTCCTTAAAAAACTAAAAATAGAATTACCATATGATCCAGCAATCCCACTACTGGGCATATACCCAGAGAAAACCATAATTCATAAAGACACATGCACCCCAATGTCCACTGCAGCACTATTTACAATAGCCAGGTCATGGAAGCAACCTAAATGCCCATCGACAGACGAATGGATAAAGAAGATGTGGTACATATATACAATGGAATATTACTCAGCCACAAAGAGGAACGAAACTGGGTCATTTGTTGAGACGTGGATGGATCTAGAGACTGTCATACAGAGTGAAGTAAGTCAGAAAGAGAAAAACAAATATCGTATATTAATGCATATATGTGGAACCTAGAAAAATGGTACAGATGAACCAGTTTGCAGGGCAGAAATTGAGACACGGATGTAGTGAACAAACGTAAGGACACCAACTGGGGAAAGCAGTGGGGTGGTGGGGGTGGTGGTGTGATGAATTGGGCGATTGGGATTAACATGTATACACTGATGTGTATAAAACTGATGACTACTAATAAGAACCTGCTGTATAAAAAAATAAATAAAATAAAATTCAAAAATTAAAAAAATAATAGTTCTTTTCCCTTATAATTTCTTATTTTGTATTGTATGTCTTTGCTTTCTCCTTTTTTTCTTGATTATGTTAGCTAGTGGTATGTCTATTAATATTTTTCAAGAAACCAAAAAACATGTTTTTCTCTTTTCTACATCATTACTACATTCTACTTGCTAATTTTATATTTAGTATGTCCTTTTTTTTTAAATTTTTTTAATTTGTTTATTTATTTTATGGCTGTGTTGGGTCTTCGTTTCTGTGCAAGGGCTTTCTCTAGTTGCGGCAAGTGGGGGCCACTCTTCATCGCGGTGCGCGGGCCTCTCATTATAGCGGCCTCTCTTGTTGCGGAGCCCAGGCTCCAGACGCGCAGGCTCAGTAATTGTGGCTCACAGGCCTAGTTGCTCCACGGCACGTGGGATCTTCCGAGGCCAGGGCTCGAACCCGTGTCCCCCGCATTGGCAGGCAGACTCTCAACCACTGCGCCACCAGGGAAGCCCATAGTATGTCCTTCTTCATACTTCCTTTTGACTTACCTTGTTTCTTTAACTGTTTGAACTATAAATTTAATTCATTTTTATTATTTTTAGTTGTTATTTATAATTTTAAATTATTTTAAATGTTATTTAATTGATAAAAAGTGTAAGACTTTGAATTTTCCTCTAACCATGCTTTTCATGTATAACAAAGATCCTGATATATACTAATTTCACTATCTTTTAAAAAATTCCATAATTATCATTTCTATTTATTCTCTCACTCAAGTGTTGTTTAATAGGTGGTCAATTAATTTTCAGGAAGAAATGTCATTTGAAAATGAACAGAGGGACTTCCCTGGTGGTAGGTACAGTGGTAAAGAATACGCCTTCCAATGCAGGGGAAAGGGGTTCGATCCCTGGTGGGGGGGAACTAAGATCCCACATGCCATGGGGCAACTAAGCCCATATGCCACAACTACTGAGCTCGCGCGCCTCAGCAAGAGAGCCCGAGTGCCGCAAACTACAGAGCCCACATGCTCTGGAGCCCGTGAGGCACAACTACAGAGCCCACACACCCTGGAGCCCGCGAGGCACAACTAGAGAGAGAAAACCCACACGCCACAACTAGAGGGAAAGCCTGCATGCCACAACTAGAGAGAAGCCCAAGCGCCACAATGAACAGCCCGTGCACTGCAATGAAAGATCCCGCATGCCACAACTAAGACCCGACACAGCCAAAAAGATAAAGAAAATAAAGTAAACAAATATAAAAAATATTTAAAAATGAACAAAGACTCAGATATAATATCAAAGGTCTAACATTTGTGTCAACTGAGTCTCAGAAATACAGAAAAAGAGCCTACTGTTAAAACATTATTAGATATATCAATTACTAAAAGCTTCTCCAAATTGGTAACAATCACAAACCAACCAATTTAAGATCAGGAAACCTCAAACAAAATACCTCATAGGAATACATGCCCACATTCAACATAATCAAACTGCTGAAAAACAACACAAATAAAAAACATTGAAGCAGACAGAACAAAAAATGATACATTACCAATAGGAGAACAATAATTTGAATAGCTGTGTATTTCTCATCAGAAACCACAGTGGCTAAAAGGAAGCAAAAATCTTTTCAAGTGTTAAAGAACTGTCAACCCAAAATTCTATATCCAGAAAAAATATCTTTAATGAATGAGCAATAAATATAGACATTCCATGAAGAAGGAAAACTAAGAGGATTCACTGCCAATAGACATTCTCTGAAAGAAATATTAAAGGAAGTTTAGACTGAAGAGAAATAAAACCAAAAGGAAACTTGGAATATTGAAAATAAAGAGCAAGAGAAATGATAAATATTTGGGTAAATAAAATGAACTAATCTTCTCATCTACTATTCTTTAAAATATGTTTGATGGTTGAAAGAAAAAATTGTAACATTGTTCAAAGGGATTTTCAGTGTATTCATATGTAATATATAAGACAAATATAACAAAGGGAGAAATAAATGGATTCATAAGGTGTTAAAGACTCTATACTCCACTTGAAATGAAAAATATGGATTGTAAGTAGATTGTAAAAAGTTAAGTATCTATACGGAAATCCCTAGAACAATCACTGAAATATTTATACAAAGATATAAAGTAAAAAACATAACAGGTAAATTAAAATGGAATACTAATAAATGTTTAAACAAAAGAAGGCAATATGAGGAAACAGAGGAATATAGATCGAGGGAAGAAAGAGAAAACGTTTAAATTTAGACGTAAATCCAAGCATATTAATAAAGACACAGACGTAGAGAATGGACTTGAGGACACAGGGAGGGGGAAGGGTAAGCTGGGATGAAGTGAGAGAGTGGCATGGACTTATATATACTACCAAATGTAAAATAGATAGCTAGTGGGAAGCAGCTGCATAGCACAAGGAGATCAGCTCAGTGCTTTGTGACCACCTAGAGGGGTGGGGTAGGGAGGGTGGGAGGGAGACGCAAGAGGGAGGAGATATGGGAATATATGTATACGTATAGCTGATTCACTTTTTTATAAGGCAGAAACTAACACACCATTGTAAAGCAATTATACTCCAATAAAGATGTTTAAAAAAATGTTTGGAAAGTCACTAAATAAATGAATGATTTCAGCCTTCAACAATCATAAATAGAAAACCTTGGGGAAAGAGGAGAATCTGACTTCAACACTTAGTACATCATATTATTCAAATGTTAAGTTTTCAACAAAAACCCACAAGGTATAAAAAACAAACAAACAAAAAAACCCCAGAAAACTATGGCCCATTTACAGGAAAAGAAAAAAAAAAAAACCTAAATTCAAAGAACAATCCCTGAGAAATTCCAGACTTTTGAATTACTAAAAAGACAAATACTTCATATCAACTGTATTAAATATGATCAAAGAGTTAAGGGAAACCATAGACAATGAACTAAAGGAAATCAGGAAAACAATATATGAACAAAATGAGAAAATCTATGAAGAGATAGAAATTGTATAAAGGAAACAAATAGAAATTCAGGAGCTGAAAGGTACAGCAGTGGATTCATGAAAATATTCACTAGAGCAATTCAGCAGTAGATCTGAGTAGGCAGAATAAAGAATCAGCAAATTTGAAGATAGAACAATTCAAATTGTCCAGTCTAAAAGAAGAGTGAAAAATAATGAAGAACAGTGAAGAGAGCCTAAGGAACCTGTGGGGTATTATCAAGCAGAGCAACATACACATTATAGGAGTCCAAGGAGGAAGAGAGAGAGAAAAGGACAGAAAGAATATTTGAAAAAAATTACTAGCCAAAAACTTAAGAAGTTTAATGGAATACATGAATCTACGTATTAAAAAGCTCAAAAAACTCCCAGTAGGATATACTCAAAGAGATCCACACTGAAATACATTTTAAGCAAACTGTCAAAAGACAAATATGAACAAAGAATTGTGAGTGTAGCAAGAGAGATATGACTCTTCACATAAAGGATATTCTCAATAAGATAAATTTATGATTTCTCATCAGAAGCCATGGAGGACAGAAGGCAGTGGGATGACACTTAAAATGCTGAACGGAAAAAACTGACAAAAATTCTACATCCAGCAAAACTATCCTTCAAACATGAAGGAGGAATTATGACACTCCCAGATACACAAGTGCTGAAGGAGTTCATTATGTGTAGACCTGCCCTACAAGAAATGTAAAAGGGGGTCTATCACATTGAAATGAAAGGACACTACATAGTAACTCAAAGCCATTTTTGAAGGAATAAAGTTCTTCATTAAAGGTAAATACATGAGCAAATATGAAAGACAGTAGTATTGTAATTTGTTTTTTATGTACAGTTTTTATATCCTATAGGATGTAGAAGGGAAATGCATAAAATAATTATAAATTGATGTTAATGGTTACACACTAAATAATGATGTAATTTGTCACATCAATAACATAAAATGGGGGAGGTGGAGCTGTAAAGGAGTAGTGTTTTTGTATGTGATTGAAGAGGAGTTGATATTAATTTTTAAAAGACTGTTATAATTTTAGGATGGGATGTTATATGAAATCCCATGGGAACCTCAAAGAAAATATCTATAGAAATACACAAAAAGAAATGAGAAGGGATCAAATATGTCACTACTAAAAACTAACTAAACAAAAAAGAAGACAGTAATGGAAGAAATGAGGGACAAAAGGAGTTCTCATTTTTATATCTTAGATCAATACACACAAAGACACTTTAGCTATAAGGACACCTATCGGTTTAAAATTAAAGGATGAAAAAAGATATTACATACAAAGAGTAAACAAAAGAGAACAGAGAGTTTATACTAATATCAGACAAGATAGACTCTAAGTTAAAAATTTAAAACTGTTACAAGAGGCAAAGAGGGACATTATGCATAGATAAAAGGGTCAATTTTGCCAGATGTAACAATTATAAACATATATGCACCAAACATCAGAGTCCCAAAATAGGCAAAGTAAACATAGACAGAATTGAAGAGAGAAATAGAGAGCTCTGCAAAAGTAGTAGGAGACTTTAGTACCCCACTTTCAATAATGGATAGAACACCCAGACAGAAAATCAAAAAGGAAATAGAAGACTTGAGCAACACTGTAAATTAATTGAACCTACAGACATATGAAGGCTACACCACCCAACAACAGCATAATAAACATTTTTCTCAAGTGTACATGGAATATTCTCCATAATAGATGCATATGTTAGGACACAAAACAAATCTTAATAAATTTAATAGACTGAAATCATACAAAGTACCTTTTCTGATTACAATAGAATCAAAGTAGAAATCAGAAGCAGAAGGAAAACTGGAAAATTCACATATATGAGGAAATTAAACACCACACTCTTAAACAACCATGGGTTGAAGAAGAAAACACAAGTGAAATTATAAAATATTTTGAGACAAATGAAAATAAAAACACAACCCCCAAACTTATAGCATGTAGTGAAAGCAGTGCTAACAGGGAAGTTTATAACTGTAAATGCTTACATTAAAAAGAAGAAAGATCTCTAATCAACAACCTAACTTTACACCATAAGGAATTTTAAAAGAACACACTAAATCCAAAGCTAGCAGAGGATGGAAATAACAAAGACTAGAGCATTGATAAATAAGATAGAAATAGAAGAACAATAGAGAAAATTAATGAAACCAATAGTTGATTTGTCCAAAGATCAACAAAATTGATGAAGTTTTAGCTATACTAAGAAAAAAGAAAAAAGACTGAAATAAATAAACCTGAAATGAAAGTGGAGCTATTACAACCAATTTTACAGAAATAAAAATAATTATAACATAATAAAGGCCACATATGACAAGCCCACAAATACATCATATTCAATGGTGAAAAGCTGAAAGCTTTCCTCTAAGATCAGGAAAAAGACAAGGATGCCCACTCTTGCCACTTTTACTCAATATAGTAGCAGAAGTCCTAGTCAGAGAAATTAGGCAATAAAAAGAAGGAAAAGCCATCCAAATTGGAAAGGAAGAGGTAAAACTGTCACTATTTGCAGATGACATGATATTATATATAGAAAGCCCTAAAGACTCTACAAAAAACTGATAGAACTAACAAATTATTTCAGTGAAGCTACAGGATACAAAATCAATATACAAGCATCACTTGCATTTCTATACACTAATAGCAAACTATCAGAAAGAGAAATTAAGAAAGCAATCCCATTTCCAACGGCATCAAAAGGAATAAAATACTTGGGAATAAATTTAAATAAAATACTTGGGAATAAACTTTTACACTGAAAACTATAAGACTTTGATGAAAAAAACGGAAGACACAAATAAATTGAAAGATATTCCATGCTCATGGAACAGAAGAATTAATATCCACACCACACAAAGCCAACTACAGATTCAATGAGATCTCTATTAAACTTCCAATGACATTTTTCATAAAAATAGAAAAAAAAATCCTAAAAATTTGTATGGAATCACAAAAGATCCCAAATAGCCAAAGCAGTCTTGAGAAAGAACAACAAAGCTGAAGGCATCACACTTCCTAATTTGAAACTATATTAAAAAATTATAGTATTCAAAACAGTATGGTATCATCTTAAAAACAGACACATAGATCAAGGGAACAGAATAGAAAGCCCAGAAATAAACCCATGTATACATGGTCAATTAATCTCCAACAAAGGAACCTGGAATATGTAATGAAGAAAGGAAAGGATAGTTTCTTTAAAAAATGGTGCTGGGAAAACTGGAAGCCATTGGAAATGTTCCTCAAAAAATTAAAAATAGAACTACCATATAATCCAGCAATCCCACTTATGGTTATATACCTGAGGACATGAAATCACTATCTTGAAGAGATATCTGCATTCTGTGTTCATTGCAGCATTATTTACCATAGCCAAGACATGAAAACAACCTACATGTCCACTGATGACTGCGTGGGTAAAGAAAATGTGGTATATATTTACAATGGAATATTATACAGCCATAAAACAGAAGGTAATCCTGCCACTTGCAACAACATAGATGGAACTTGAGTTCGTTATGCTAAGTGAAATAAGTTAGACAGAGAAAGACCAATAATGAATGACCTCATTCATATGTGGGATCTAAAAACAAAAACAGAAACAACTGAACTCAGGGAAAGAGAGAACAGATTGGTGGTTGCCAGAGGTGGGGAGTGAGGAGTGGGGGAGATGAGTGAAGGTGGTCAAAATGTACAAACTTCTAGTTATAAGATAATTAAGTCCTGGGGCTGAAATTACAGCATGGTGACTATAGTTAGCAATCTTGTACTGTGTATTTGAATGTTCCTAAGAGATTAGATGTTAAAAGTCCTCATCACAAGACTTTGGTATCACTTTGGTATACAGAAGTATTTATTTCTAGGCTCTCTATACTATTCCATTGGTCTATATGTCTGTCTTTATGCCAGTACTATACTGTTTTAATTTCTGTAGGCTTGTTTTAAGTTTTGAAATTGGCAAATGTGAGACCTCCAACTTTGTCCTTGTTTTTCAAGATTGTTTTGGCAATTTGAAGTCCCTTGAGATTCCACATGAATTTTTAGATTTATTTTTCTATTTCTACAAAAAATATTGGGATTTTGATAGGAATTGCATTGAATCTATCAATCACACTCGGTAGTATTGATTTCTAACAATATTAAGTCTTCTAATTCATGAACACAGGATGTCTTTCCATTTATTTGTGTCTTTAATTTCTTTCAGTGATGTTTTATAGTTTTCAGTGAGCAAGCCTTTCACCTGCTTGGTTAAGTTTATTCCTAAGTATTTTGTTGTTTTTGATTCTATTGTAAATGGAATTGTCTTCTTAATTTACTTTTAGGATTGTTTATTCTTAGTATATAGAAATACAACTGATATTTGTGTGTTGAATTTGTATCCTGTAACTTTGCTGAATTTATTAGTCCTAACAGATTTTTTTTTATAGAATCTTTTGGTTTAATAGCATTATGTTGTCTGTATATCATCAAATTATTTTTGACAAGTGTGCCAAGAGCATTCAATGCAGAGAGAACAGCCTTTTCTACCACTGGTTTTGGGAAAACTGGATATCCACAAGCAAAAGAATGAACCCTTACTTTACACTATATCCATCAAAATGGATCACAGACCTAAACATAAGAGCTGCAACTGTAAAACTCTTAGAAGCAAATATAAGGGGACAGCTTCATGTCATTGGATTTGGTCATTTTTTTGGATATGACACCAAATGCACAGGCAACAAAAGAACAAAAACCAGATAAATTGGACTTCATGAAAATTAAAACCTTTTGTGCATCAAAGGATGCTATCAACAGAATGAAAAGGGAACCCACAGAACAGAAGAAAATACTTACAAATGTATCTAATAAGGGATTAATAGAATATGTAAAGATCTCCTACAACTCAACAGCAAAAACAAAAACAACTAAAAATAGGCAAAGAACTTGAATAGACACTTATCCTGAGAAGATGGATTAATGGCCAATAAGCACATGAAAAGATGCTCAGCATCACTAATCATTAAGGAAATGTAAATGAATTCCACAATGAGATAGCAGTCAACATTTATTAGGATGGCTATTACCAAAAAAAAATGGAGAATGAAACACTTCCTTTGTCTCTCCCCTTCAATCTACAACCAGTAAATCATCCATAATTCAACAAAGATTCCTCTGCCCAACACACCAGAAGCCAGAAAGTTCTACACATCTGTAGATCTAAAGGTGGGTGGACTAGAATACATAGAGGAGGCGGAACCAGGGTGAACAGTGGAGGCTGTGCCTGCAATCCCAGCCCCTCAGGCACAGTGATGGGCCCCCCAGCCCCAGAGAACCTGGTAGCAGTAGCAGAGACAGCACACATGACTCCAGCCTCCCAGTGACAGCAGTGCTCTCTACCACAGGAACCAAACAGCAGTGGCAGCACAGCCTGCAACCCCATCCTCCCAGCCACAGAGGCACCTGCCACTCCAGCCCCCCAGCCCACAGTGGCTGTACCTTCAAACTTGACAACTCCAGATGTGGCAAAGGCATGCCCCTGAACCTCCCCCTCTCCCTGAGGCAGTGGAGCCTGCAACCCAGGCAACCCAGACACAGTGGAAGCACCCACCAACCCAGTGCCCCAGGCGGCAATGCCATCAACAGCAGTGACACTGGCAGCAACAAGGCACCAGCAACCCCAGAGGCACAAGCAGTGACAAAGAGGGCATCAGATGACACCTCTGTCAGAGGTAGTAGAGTGTAGAAAGTGTAGATTCTCAAATATACCCAGAGGCAGCTCAGGTAGGAGAAACCAAAAACTTGTGCTTTAGCGCCACCTACTGAAAAACAAAAGAAAGCCCTCTAATCACTAATCTCTTGAATTGTTAGAATCAAGTAAAAAAAAAAAAAAGAACTATGTAAAGAAGATAGGTGTTTGTTATTTCAAATGTACCAGTAGAGGAACCACTCATCAAACACCATGAAAAACCACAGTAACATGGTATCACAAAAAAAAGACAAAACTCCAGAAACCAAACTTAATATCATGGAATATTGCAATCTAACTGAGAGAGAATTCAAAATAGCTGTCATGAAGAAACTCAATGAGCTACAACAAAACTCAGAAAGGCAGTTCAATGAGCTAAGGAGTAAAATTAACAAACAGAATGAATACCTTACCAAAGAGATTGAAACTAAAAAGAACCAAATAGAAATTCTGGAGCTGAAGAACTCAATAAATGAAATGAAGACTGCACTAGAAATCATTGGAAATAATGCCAACAGTATGGAAGAGAGAATTAGTGAGCTTGAAGACAGAAATCTAGAAATGATACAGGTATAAAAGGAGAAAGAACTAAGAACTAAAAAAAAGAAGAAAGAAAGAAAGGAAAGAAAGAAAGAAAGGAAAGAAAGAAAGGAAGAAAGGAAGAAAAGAAAGTAAGAAAGAAAGGAAGAAAAGAAAGAAAGAAAGAAAGAAAGAAAGAAAGAAAGAAAGAAATTCTATGAGACTATCTGACTTCATTAGAAAGGTCAACATAAGGATAATTGGTATCCCAGAAGGAGAAGAGAGGGAGAAGGGAACAAAGAGATTATTTAAAGAAATAATAGCTGAGAACTTTCCAAACCTGGGGAAGGAATCGGGTATTCAAGTCCATGAAGCTAATAGAATACCTAATTACCACAACACAAACAGACCTTCTCCAAGACATTATTTTAAAACTGTCAAAAGTCAATGACAAAGAAAGAATTTTAAGGACAGCCAGGGAAAAAAGAAAGGTAATCTACAAAGGAACTGCCATTAGGCTACCAGCAGATTTCTCAGAAACTCTACAGGCCAGGAGAGAGTGGAATGACATACTCAAAATACAAAAGGATAAAAGCTGTCATCCAAGAATACTCTATCCAGCAAAGTTATCCTCCAGATATGAAAGAGAAATAAAGGCTTTCCCAGACAACCAAAATGGAGGGAGTTCATAACCACTAGACCTGCTTTACAAGAATTGTTGAAAGGAGTTCTTCTACCTGAAATGAAAGGGCAAGAGTACACAAAATTTTGAGTAAAATGATAAATAGAATCAGAAAATTGCAACTCTATATAAAAGTATGTTCTTAAACAATTATAGCATAAAGTTTAAAGGAGAAAAAGCAATAAAAATAACTATAGCTAATTCAATTTGGCAACTAACTCACACCATAAAAAGAGATAATTTGAGGCAACAGAAATATAAAAGGGAAAGAGGAAAATGAAGGAAGCCACATAGGCAAGTGAAAATAAGATGCTATCAACAGAAAAACGACTATTTTATCTATGATATGTTTTATACAAACCCCATGGTAACGATGAAACATAAATCTAGAGCAAAGACACAAGACATAAAAAAAAAATAAACTGAGAAAAATATTGGAGAAAACCACTAAACTAAAATGGAAGACAGAAACACAAGGAAAAATAAACAATGGAGATATAGAATAACCAGAAAACAAAAGATAAAATGGCAGTATTAAGCCCTCATGTATCAATAATCACCCTAAATGTAAATGGATTTAATTCACCAGTCAAAAGACACAGAGTGGCTGGAAGGATTAAAAAACAAGACCCAACTATATGCTGCCTCCAGGAGACTCAGCTCTAAAGTCAAACACAGGTTCAATGGGAAGAGATGGAAAATGATACTCCAAGCAAATGACTGCCAAGAGAAAGCAAGCGTAGCCATATTCATATCAGAATAAATAGACTTCAAGCCAAAAATGGCAACAAGACACAAAGATGGACACTATATAATGATAAATGGGACAATTCATTAAGAGGACATAAAAATTATTAATATATGTGCAGCCAACATCAGAGCACCAAAATATAAACAGCAATTATTAACAGACCCCTAAAGTGAGAAAATGACAGCAACACAATAACAGTAGGGGGCTTTAACACCCAATGGAAAGATTATCCAGACAAAAAGTCAAGAAGGAAATAGTACCTTTATTTTTTTAAATTTTACTTATTTATGGCTGTGTTGGGTCTTTGTTGCTGCGTGCTGGCTTTCTCTAGTTGTGGCGAGCGGGGGCTACTCTTCATTGTGGTGTGAGGGCTTCTCATTGCAGTGGCTTCTCTTGCTGCGGAGCATGGGCTCTAGGCATGCGGGCTTCAGTAGTTGCAGCACACGGGCCCTAGAGTACGCGGGCTTCAGTAGTTGTGGCATGTGGGCTCAGTAGTTGTGGCGTGTGGGCTCTAGGGCACACAGGCTTCAGTAGTTGTGGTGCATAGGCTCAGTAGTTGTGTCTTGTGGGCTCTGGAGTGCAGGTTCAGTAGTTGTGGCTCACAGGGTTAGTTGCTCCATGGCATGTGGAATCTTCCCAGACCAGGGACCGCACCTGTGTCCCCTGCATTGGCAGGAAGATTCTTTTTTTTTATTATTATTTATTAATTATTTTTATTTTTGGCTGTGTTGGGTCTTCGTTTCTGCGTGAGGGCTTTCTCCAGTTGCGGCGAGTGGGGGCCGCTCTTCATCGCGGTGCACGGGCCTCTCACTATCGCGGCCTCTCTTGTTGCGGAGCAGAAGCTCCAGACGCTCAGGCTCAGTATTTGTGGTTCACGGGCCCAGTTGCTCCGCGGCATGTGGGATCTTCCCAGACCAGGGCTCGAACCCGTGTCCCCTGCATTGGCAGGCAGAGTCTCAACCACTGTGCCACCAAGGAAGCCCGGCAGGAAGATTCTTAACTGCTGTGCCACCAAGGAAGTCTGGAAATAGTACCTTTAAATGAAACAATAGGCCAGATGGACTTCATAGATTTGTAGAGAACATTCCATCCAAATGCAGCAGAACACACATTCTTGTCAAGTACACATGGAACATTCTCGAGGATAGACCAAATATTGGGACATAAAACAAGTCTCAATAAATTTAAGAATATTGAAATCATGTCAAGCATCCTTTCCAACCACAATGGTATGAAATTAGAAATCAACTACAAGAAGAAAGTTGAAAAAATCACAAATATGTGGAGACTAAACACCATACTACTGAACAACTATTGGGTACAATGAAGAAATCAAAGGAGAAATAAAAAAATACCTGAAGAATGAAAATGAAAACGAAATGAAAATGAAAATATGGCATACCAAAATCTATGGGATGCTGCAAAAGTGCTACTAAGAGGGATTTTATAGCAGTGCTACTAAGATGGAATTTATAGAGGCCTATCTCAAGAAACACGAAAAATCTTAAACAAACAATCTAACCTTACAACTAAAGGAGCTAGAAAAAGAACAAGCAAAACCCAAAGTTAGTAGAAGGAAGAAAACAATAATGATTAGAGTGTAAATAAATGAAATAGAGACTAAAAAGACAACAGAAAATATCCATGAATCTAAGAGATAGTTCATTGAAAGGATAAACAAAATTGACAAACCTTTATCTAGATTCACTAAGGAAAAAAAGAGAGAAGGCTCATATAAATAAAATCAGAAATGAAACAGAAATTACAACATATAACACAGAAATACAAAGTATTATAAAAGAATACTATAAACAGCTATATGTCAACAAACTGGACAACCTAGAAGAAATGGATTATTTCATAGAAACATTCAACCATACAAGACTGAATTACAAAGAAACAGACATTCTAAATAGACTGATCACTAGTAAGGAGATTGAAACAATAATCAAAAACCTCCCCCAAAACAAAAGTCCAGGAACAGATGGCTTCATAGGAGAATTCTAGCAAACATTCAAAGAAGATTTAATACCTATCCTTCTCAAACTCTTCTAAAAATTGAAGAGGGAACATTTCTCAATTCATTTTATGTAGCCAACATTACCCCGATACCAAAACCAGACAAAGATACCACAAAAAAGAGAAAATTATAGGTCAATATCTCTGATGAACACAGATGTAAAAATTCTCAACAAAATATTAGCAAACTGAATAAAATCCATTAAAAGGATAATATGTCATGATCAAATGAGATTCATTTCAGGGATGCAAGGATGGTTTAAGATCCACAATTCAATCAATGTGATACATCACATTAACAAAAATGAAAGATAAAAAATCATATGAGTATCTCGATAGATGCAAAAGAGCAATTGATAAGATTCAACACCCATTTGTGATGAACACTCTCAATAAAATGGGTATAGAAGGAACATACCTCAATAAAGGACAAATATGACAAACCCACATTGAGTAACTTCATACTCAATGGTGAAAAACTGAAAGCTATCCCTCTAAAATCAGGAACAAGACATGGATGCCCACTCTATGTCCCAATTCAACATAGTATTGGAAGTCCTAGCCAGAGCAATTAGGCAAGAAAAAGAAATAAAAGGTATCCAAATTGGAAGGGAAGAAGTAAAACTGTCACTATTTGTGAATTGCATGATTTTATATATAGAAAACCCTAAAGACTCCACCAAAAAATCTATTTGAAATAATAAATGAATATAGTAATGTTGCAGGGTACAAAATCAATATACAAAAATCTGTGTGTTTCTATACACTAACAACAAGCTAGCAGAAAGAGAAATTAAGAAAACAAACCCATTTATTGATACAATTGCAACAAAAAGAATAAAATACCTAGGAATAAATTTAAACAAGGAGGCAAAAGACCTGTACACTAATAAATATAAGACATCATTGAAAGAAATGGCAGAAGACACTAAGAAATGGAAATATCTGTGCTCATGGATTAGAAAAATTAACATTGTTACAATGTCCATATTACCTAAAACAATCTACAGATTCAATCAAATGCCTATCAAAAGCACAATGACATTTTTCACAGAAATAAAACAAAAAATCCTAAAATTTATGCAATAACCAACGCCAAAGCAATCCTGATAAAAAAGAACAAAGCTGGAGATATCACACTCCCTGGTTTCAAATCATACTACAAAGCTACAGTAATCAAAACAGCATGGCATTGACAGAAAAATAAACACACAGATCAATGGAACAGAATTGAGACCCCAGATAAACCCACACATGTATGGTCAATTAATTTATAACAAAGGAGCAAAGAACATACAATGAAGAAAGGATAGTCTCTTTAATAAATGGTGTTGGGAAAACTGTACAGCCACATGCAAAAGAATGAAACTAGACCACTATCTTACACCATACACAAAAGTCAACTTAAAATATATTAAAGACTTGAATGTAAGACCTGAAACAGTAAAACTCCTAGGAGAAAACATAGGCAGCATGCTCGTTTACATTGGTCTTAACAGTATCTTTCTGGATGTCTCCTCAGGCAAGGGAAACAAAAGCAAAAAAGTAAACAAATGGAAATACACAAGACTAAAAATCATGTGCACAGCAAAGGAAACCATCACCAAAATAAAAAGACAACCTACCAAATGGGGGAAGATATTTGCAAATTATATGTCCAATAAGGGGTTAATATCTAAAATATATAAAGAACTCATACAGCTCAACAATAACAAAAAAACGAACAACCTAATTTAAAAAATGGGCATAGGAGCTGAATATAGACATTTTTCCAAAGGAGACATACAGATGGACAACAGGCACATGAAAAGACATTCAGCATCACCAATTATTAGGGCAATGCAAATGAAAATCACAGTGAGATATCACCTCATACCTGTTAGGATGGCTATTACCAAAAAGGTTATAAATGACAATTGTTGGCAAGGATGTGTGGAAAAGGGAAACTTTGTGCACTGTTGGTGGGAATGTAAATTGGTGCAGCCACTATGGAAAACAGTATGGATATTCCTCAAACAATTAAAAATAACAACTACCACATGATCCAGCAATTCTACTTCTGGGTGTTTATCCCAAGAAAACAAAATCACTAATTTGAAAAACACCCTTATGTTTATCACAGCATTATTTACAATACCTAAGATATGGAAACAACCTAAGTACCCACTGATGATGAATGAATAAAGAAGACGGGATTTATACACACACACACACACACACATATATACACACAATGGAGTACTAGTCAACCATAAAAAAAGATTAAATCTTGCCATCTACAATGACATGGATGGACCTTGAGGGTATTACACTAAGTGAAATAAGTCAGACAGAGAAAGACAAATGCCATATGATTTCACTCATATGCGGAACATAAAAATTTTTAAATGAACAAATACAAATAAATGAACAAATCAAACAAAACAAAAACTAAAACATAGATACAGAGAACAAAGTAGTGTTTACCAGAGGGGAGGGGGTGTAGGGGGAGGGCAAAATGGGTAAAGGGGGTCAATTGTATGGTGATGGATAGAAACTAAACTTTTGGTGGTTAGCATACTGTAGTATATACAGAAGTCAAAATATAATGGTATACACATGAAACATATAATGTTAAAACCAATGTTACCTCAATGAAAATTATTTTAATTATTAAAATTATTTTAGTTATTTAATTTAAAAATTTTAATCGAGAAAACAAATTTGGTAAGGATGTGGAGAAAGTGCAACCCTTGTGCATTGCTTGTGGGACCGTAAAATGGTGCAGCTGCTGCGGAAAACAGTTTGGCTGTTCCTCAAAAAATTAAAAATAGAATTAGTGTATGATCCATTAATTCCACTTCTGAGTATTTACCAAAAAGAACTGAAAGGAAAGGCTTGAACAGATTATTGTACACTCATGAACATAGCAGCATTATTCACAATGGCCAAAAGGTTGATGTAACCCTCAGTGTTGTCTATCAACATATGAATGGATAAATAAAAGGTGGTATATACAGACAATGGAATATTATTCAGCCTTAAAAAGATAGAAAATTCTGACACATGCTACAACATGGATAAATCTTGAAGACATTATGCTAAGTGAAAGAACTAGTCAGAAAATGACATTTTGTATGTTTACACTTATATGATTTACTAGTGTAGTCAGATTCATAGAAACAGAAAGTAGAATGGTGGTTTACAGGGGCTGAGGGAGAGGGGAATGCATAGTTGTTTAACGACTACAGAATTTCCGTTTGGAAAGATGAAAAATTTCTGGAGATGGATGGTGGTGATGTTTGCACAACAATGTTAATGAACTTAATGCCGCTGAACTGTACATTTACAACTAGTTAGAATGGTTAATTTTACCTTATGTTACCACAATTTTTTAAAATAAGTCACATTGTCCCAAAATACAAAAGTCAAAAAAAAAGAAAAGCTCTTTCTCCCTAACTTTTGAGATGCTTGCAGATCTCACGGTCAGAGAATTTTCCCTATGCAATAGTCTCTTTTCCCCCTCTTGGAAAAATCCTTACCTATAAAAAATAGTAATCAACTATGTAAAACAAAGATCATAATAACATATTTTAGGTTTTATGTCACATGTAGAAGTAGAACATAGCAATATTAGCATAAAATTGGAGGCAAAAGAAATGAAAGTAGAATATTGCATGGTTTTTATTTCATACATGAAGCAGTACAGTATTATTTAAAGGTTGATTATGATAAGTAACATTTTTTTAAAAACCTTCCATGAAAGAACTCTTTCAGCTCAGATCACTTTACTGGGGAATTCTACCAAATATTTAAAGAAGAAATAATACCAATTTTTTACAAGCTTTTCTAGAAACTTGAAGAGGAGGTAATACTTCCCTACTCATTCTCTGAGGCCAGCAATACAATGGTACCAAAACCAAGCAATGATGTTTCAAGAAAAGAAAACTACAGACCAAATATTTCATGAATACAGATGCAAGCATTCTTATATATAAATATGATAATACATCATGTTCGTGCACTATTTTAAGCACTTTAATTACTCAGAATAATCTTTATATGGTAGGTACTATTATTGGCTACATCTTATAGGTAACAACATCCACCTACAAGAAATTCAAATAACTTGCCCAAGGTCATAGTCTGAGAGCCTGGACAGACAAGAAATATTAGCCTTTCTAGTCTGCCCTCATCTGACTCCATGACAAGTACTGAAAAGTTCATGTTAACAGAAACCAACATCTTCCAAAACCTCCCCTCCCCAGGCTGTCCACTGAATATGTATTTTGCTACCACTGGGGACAACTTACTTATCTATCCAAGTAGCAACTCTTCATCCAACTATCAGTATCTGCTCAGATATACATAGAACATGCATTGAGTCTTTGCCATGGACATTGTTTTACATATTTAAAAACAAATACATGATAAATTTAAATAGTTGTATTTTAAAAATTTATATAGTTATAAATGGCTATATTTATAGGAGCAGGTTAGATTATAGGTGAAGTTTATATAGAGTGAATTCCTGCATATAAACCGACACAAATTTTACTTTTCCTTGAAAAAATTTTAAAAATAAATAAATAAATGGCTTAACTAGCCTATCACACTAAGCATCCATGCTAGGATCAAAGGGAAGTCTAGTCTTCTTGGGGTCTTAACACCCCTCGTTGTAAAGACAGGGATTTTAATAGGGTGTGTGTGTGGCTTTAAAATAAACTTGCTTTCATGGGTAGAACTGCAAAATTTTCAGTGATATGCAGTTTATCAAGAGATAACCAAAGAATGTTCCAAGAGCATGCTAGTTGAGGTTTACTGTTGAAAAATGGCAGTATTTCTATATAAAAATGTGTAACTTTTTTCATTTAAAGTGAAAATTTTGTTTTCTATGTAATGAAATATGATCCAGAGACTATTTTGAGGTATGTATAAATCATTTGTGTGCTGAATGAGTTAAAGCATTCTCAACAAGTTCAGATCTTTTTTTGCTCATAATGCTGAATTTAAAAATTTTTAACATATATTTGTACCTCTAGTTCTGGCCAAAATGCAATAGCCCCATTACTTCCTGGTTCTACCTCTTACAAATAAAAATCCAAAGATAAAACAAGCATAGGAAGATTCTGAAAGATGGAAATAAGAAAGCAGACTGCCTCAGAACCTCAGGACTTGAGGTACAAGACAGTGGTGAGGTCCCTGGGTTTTCCTTTTGCATGCCATATATCCCAGACAGAGTGCTGGAGAAACCTGCCATCTGGAAATGCCAACAGTTGCAGATAACAATTTTTATTATAAAATTAAAAACAATGGTAAATGGGAGTGTTTCCTTAATTTCTCTTTCTGATTTTTCATTGTTAGTATATAGGAATGCAAGAGATTTCTGTGCATTAATTTTGTATCCTGCTACTTTACCAAATTCACTGATTAGCTCTAGTAGTTTTCTGGTGGCATCTTTAGGATTCTCTATATTTAGTATCATGTCATCGCAACAGTGACAGTTTTACTTCTTCTTTTCCGATTTGGATTCCATTTATTTCTTTTTCTTCTCTGATTGCCGTGGCTAAAACTTCCAAAACTATGTTGAATAATAGTGGTGAGAATGGGCACCTTTGTCTTGTCCCTGATCTTAGAGGAAATGGTTTCAGTTTTTCACCATCGAGAATGATGTTGGCTGCGAGTCTGTCATATATGGCCTTTATTATGTTGAGTTAGGTTCCCTCTATGCCCACTTTCTGGAGAGTTTTTATCATAAATCGCTGTTGAATTTTGTCAAAAGCTTTTTCTGCATCTATTGAGATGATCATATGGTTTTTATCCTTCAATTTCTTAATATGGTGTATCACATTGATTGATTTGCATATATTGAAGAATCCTTGCATTCCTGGGATAAACTCCACTTGATCATGGTGTATGATCATTTTAATGTGCTGTTGGATTCTGTTTGCTGGTATTTGCATCTATGTTCATCAGTGATATTGGCCTGTAGTATTCTTTTTTGGTGACATCTTTGTCTGGTTTTGGTATCAGGATGATGGTGGCCTCACAGAATGAGTTTGGGAGTGTTCCTCCCTCTGCTATATTTTGGAAGAGTTTCAGAAGAAGAGGTGTTAGATCTTCTCTAAATGTTTGATAGAATTTACCATTGCAACAAAAAGAATAAAATACATAGGAATAAACCTACCTGAGGAGACAAAAGACCTGTATGCAGAAAACTATAAGACACTGATGAAAGAAATTAAAGATGATACAAATAGATGGAGAGATATACCATGTTCTTGGATTGGAAGAATGAACATTGTGAAAATGACTATACTACCCAAAGCAATCTACAAATTCAATGCAATCCTTATCAAACTACCAATGGCATTTTTCACAGAACTAGAACAAACAATTTTACAATTTGTATGGAAACACGAAAGATCCCGAATAGCCAAAGCAAACTTGAGAAAGAAAAACAGAGCTGGAGGAATCAGGCTCCCTGACTTCAGACTATACTACAAAGCTACAGTAATCAAGACAGTTTGGTACTGGCACAAAAACAGAAACATAGATCAATGGAACAGGATAGAAAGCCCAGAGATAAACCCATGCACATATGGTCACCTTATCTTTGACAACGGAGGCAAGAATATACAATGGAGAAAAGACAGCCTCTTCAATAAGTGGTGCTGGGAAAACTGGACAGCTACGTGTAAAAGAATGAAATTAGAACACTTCCTAACAGCATACACAAAAATAAACTCAAAATGGATTAAAGACCTAAATATAGGAAAACATAGGCAGAACACTCTTTGACATAAATCACAGCAAGATCCTTTTTGAACCACCTCCTAGAGTAATGGAAATAAAAACAAAAATAAACAAATGGGATCTAATGAAACTTAAAAGCTTTTGCACAGCAAAGGAAACCATATACAAGACGAAAAGACAGCCCTCAGAATGGGAGAAAATATTTGCAAACGAAGCAACTGACAAAGGATTAATCTCCAAAATATACAAGCAGCTCATGCAGCTCAATTGCAAAAAAACAAACAACCCAATCCAAAAATGGGAGGAAGACCTAAACAGACATTTCTCCAAAGAAGACATACAGATTGCCAACAAACCCATGAAACCCAACATCACTAATCATTAGAAAAATGCAAATCAAAACTACAATGTGGTATCACCTCACACTGGTCAGAATGGCCATCGTTAAAAATCTACAAACAGGGTTTCCCTGGTGGTGCAGTGGTTGAGAATCTGCCTGCCAATGCAGGGGACACGGGTTCAAGCCCTGGTCTGGGAAGATCCCACATGCCGCGGAGCCACTAAGCCCATGAGCCACAACTACTGAGCCTGCGCGTCTGGAGCCTGTGCTCCGCAACAAGAGAGGCCGTGATAGTGAGAGGCCTGCGCACCACGATGAAGAGTGGCCCCCGCTTGCCACAACTAGAGAAAGCCCTTGCACAGAAACGAAGACCCAACACAGCCAAAAATAAATACATACATTTAAAAAAAAATCTACAAACAATAAATGCTGGAGAGGGTGTGGAGAAAAGGGAACCCTCCTGCCCTGTTGGTGGGAATGTAAATTGATACAGCCACTATGCAGAACAGTATAGAGGTTCCTCAAAAAACTAAAAATAGAACTACCATATGACCCAGTAATCCCACTACTGGGCATATACCCTGAGAAAACCATAATTCAAAAAGAGACATGTACCACAATGTTCATTGCAGCACTATTTACGATAGCCAGGACATGGAAGCAACCTAAGTGTCCATCAACAGATGAATGGATAAAGAAGATGTGGCACATATATACAATGGAATATTACTCAGCCATAAAAAGAAACAAAATTGTTATTTGTAGTGAGGTGGATGGACCTAGAGTCTGTCATACACAGTGAAGTAAGTCAGAATGCGAAAAACAAATACCGTATGCTAACACATATATATGGAATCTGAAAAAAAAATGGTTCTGATGAACCTAGGGGCAGGACAGGAATAAAGACGCAGACATAGCGAATGGACTTGAGGACACGGGGAGGGGGAAGGGTAGGCTGGGATGAAGTGAGAGAGTAGCATTGACATATATACACTACCAAACGTAAAATAGATAGCTAGTGCAAAGCAGCTGCATAGCGCAGGGAGATCAGCTTGGTGCTTTGTGACCACCTAGAGGGGTGGGATAGGGAAGGTGAGAGGGAGGCTCAAGAGGGAGAGGGTATGGGGATATATGTATACATATAGCTGATTCACTTTGTTATATAGCAGAAACTAACACAACATTGGAAAGCAATTATACTCCAATAAAGCTGTAAAAAAATTTAAAAAATAAAAACATACAAACAAGAAGATGTTTAAATAAGCCCTTTAGCCAAAGGTATTGGAATAGGGCAACCTAGCAAAACAGAAAACTTTTGACAATACCTGTCCTACTCCAAGCCAGCACCAATGGTAAAATTATCTCGACTGATGTCAGGAAGGCCAAGAGGGGAGCTTAACTACCCTACCCCAGCTAGTGGAATGAGGTAAAACGTAGCAGTGTAAAACGAATCCCAAGCAATCAGAAGAATGGAAATAATTAAGATAAAACCAGGCATCAATAAAATTGAAAACCTATTATCAATAAAGCCAAAAGCTCTTTCTTTGAAAATAGCAATAAAATTGACAAACCTTTAATGAGTTTGACAAAAAATAACATGAAAGAAAACAAAAATTACTAATATCAAGTTTGAACTAGGGAATATAATTATAGATCCTTTAAAAGGATACTTAGGGATGATTATAAACAAGTGTACAAACACAAATTCGACAATGTAAATAAAATAGAACAATTCCTTTTTTTAATTTACTTTTTTAGTGAAGTATAGTTGATTTACAATGTTGTGTCAATCTCTGCTGTACAGCAAAGTGACTCAGTTATATAGAGAGATTCTTTTTTTAAATATTCTTTCCCCTTACGGTTTGTCACAGGATATTGAATACGGTTCCCTGTGCTATACAGTAGGACCTTGTTTATCCATCCTATATATTATAGTTCACATTTGCTAATCCCAAACTCCCAGTCCTTCCCTCCCCCCCCCCACTCCCCCTTGGCAACCACAAGTCTGGAACAATTCCTTTAAAACCGCATATTACCATAACTCACCCCATATGAAACAGATAATATTGAGTCCTATATCTATAAGATAAATTGAATCTGTAATTTAAAAGCTTCAAAAAATCATCTAGACCCAGAAGGTTTTCACTGGAGAATTCTACCAAAATTTTAAAGAAGAATTAACACCAATTCTGCAAATCTCTTCTGCAATATAGGAGAGTACAATTCCCAACTACTTTTATGAGACCTGTGTTATACCAAAAACAGATAAAGACAGTACAACAAAAGAAAACTAAAAACCAGTATCTCTCATGAGCATAAAAGCAAAAACCCTAAAAATACTAGCAAATTTTATTTAGTAATATATCAAAATAATTATATACTATGACCAAGTGGGGTTTATTCCAAGAATACAAGGCTGGTTCAATATTTTAAAATAAAAACTGTAACAATAGCTTAAAGAAGAAAAATCATATCAATTGATAAAGAAAAAGCATTTGAAAAAATTCAAAACCCAAGCAGGATAAAAAAAAAAAACTCTCAGCAAATCAGGAAGAGAGGGGGACTTCCTCAACTTGAAAAAGAACATCTATAAACACCCTAGAGCTAAGATCATACTTAGTGGTGAAAGAGTGAATGCTTTTTCTTTAAGATTAGAAACATGGAATGTATGTCCAGTCCCACCACTCTTATTCAACATATTACTGGATGTCTTAGCAAGTATTGATACAGTAAGGCCAGAAAAGGAAATAAAAGGGATACAGATTGGAAAGGAAAAATTAAATTATCCTTAATGGCAGATAACATTGTTATCTATGTACAAAGCCCCAAGGAGTCTACAAAAAAAAAAAAAACACAGAAAACTTCTAGAATAAGAGAATTCAGCAACGTTACAGGCTACAAGATCATCAGCCAAAAACCAACCCTATTTCTCTATATTAGCAAAGAATATGTGGAACCAAATCAAAAACTAAATACCATTTACAATCACTCCTAAAAAAGAAATACTAGGTGTAATTTTAATAGTAAGACTTGTAAAGCATCTGTACGTTGATCTCTTACATGAAGATGAGCAAGAGGTCTTGATATCACAGCTTCTGATGTCAATGGAGATCCCTTCCATGTCTCCCTTGATCTATTCCAAACCACATAGCTGGCAAGATGTCTGTGAAGATCAATGGATGAAACACTGTCAGGGGCAATTTCACCATCTATGACTGCAGCCAATTAAAATGCTGATTAAATAAATAAAATAAGAACTAAATAAATGAAGATACATAACATTTCCATGGACTGGAAGAATGAAAAGAGAAACTATGTCAATTTTCTCACATTGATCTATAGGATGAACACAATTCTCATCAAAAATCCCAGCAAGATTATTTATAGATACAGACAAGTTAGTACTAAAATTTATACAGTAAGTCCCCTACATACAAACCTTCAAATTGCAGACTTTCAAAGATGTGAACGTACCTTCACATGTCCAATCATGTAAGTTAGTTCGCATGTCTGGTATACATTGTCACGTGCATGCATCCTCTACAAGTGATTGTGCTTTTGTGTACTTTACTGTACAGTACCGTTGCTGTGCAACACGAGGAGCTTACTAATGAAGACTTGATGGAGTTGGATGCCCAGAGAAAGGATGAAGAGAGATATGAGGAAGAAGTAACTGAAGAACCGAAGATATTCATGACACAGGAAATGGCAAGGGGATTCTCTTTATTTGAGGAGGCACTGTTAGTTTTTGAGGCACAGGACCTGAACATAGAATGGTACATGATGGTTGCAGCAGCCGTTCAGAATGCAACCCACTGCTACTGTGTCATCTATGACGAGAAAAAAGAGCTACTACCCAGACATCACTGGATCCTTTTTCCAAGAGGGTCGATAGAATTGAATCCAGCAAGGAACCAGAATCTGTGCCATCAACGTCAGGCGTGAGTGAAATTGCAGCTTGCCTTCCATCTCCTATTGCTGATGATCCTTCAGCTCTACCATCTCCCACCTCCTCTTCCTCCTCCAGTCAGTAACTCTTCTTGCCTGTTCACTCGATGCCAGCCCCGGTATGCCAGCTGTTGTACTGTACTACTGTACTTTTCAAGGTGCTGTACTGTAAGATTAAAACCGTTTTCTTTAATTTTTGTGGTTTTTTTTTTTTTTTGGCTGCATTGGGTCTTCGTTGCTGCACGTGGGCTTTTCTCTGGTTGTGGCAAATGGGGGCTGCTCTTCGTTGTGGTGCACGGGCTTCTCACTGTGGTGGCTTCTCTTGTCGCGGAGCACAGGCTCTCGGCACGTGGGCTTCCATAGTTGTGGCTCGCGGGCTTAGTAGCTGTGGCTCGTGGGCTCCAGAGCGCAGGCTCGGTAGTTGTGGCGCAAGGGCTTAGTTGCTCCGTGGCACGTGGGATCTTCCCAGACCAGGGATCGAACCTGTGTCTCCTGCACTGGCAGGTGGATTCTTAACCACTGCGCTACGAGGGAAGCCCCTTTGTGTTTGTTTTTTATATGTATGAAAAGTATTTTAAATCTATTACAGTACAGTACTATATAGCCGATTGTGTTAGTTGGGTACCTAGGCTAACTTTGTTGGACTTACAAACACGTTCTTGGAACAGAGCTCATTCATATATAGGGGACTTACTATGGAAAGACAAATAAACTAGAATAACTAAAACGATTCTGAGAAAGAAAAATAAAGTGGGAGAAATCACTCTGCTAATGTTAAGACTTACTATATAGCTACAATAATGAAGACAACGTGGTATTGCAGAGGAATAGGCACACATGTAAACTGAGCAGCATAGAGAACACAGAAATAGATTCACACAAATATGCCAAACTGATTTTGGACAAAGGGCAAAAGCAATTCAGTGGAAGAATGATACCTCTTTAAAAAATTGTACTGGAACAATTAGACATCTATAGGAAAAAAAAAAAAGAACCTCAACCTAAAACTTACATCATATACAAAAGTCAAATGCAAGATGGATAGTGGATTTAAATGTCAAGAGTAAACTTTTAAAAATTTAAGAAAAAAAAAACAGGAGAAAATCTTGATGACCTGGGGATAGATGAAAAGTCCTTAGACATGACACAATAACATGATCCATTTAAAAAAAAACATAAATTGGATTTTATCAAAATTAAAATCAAAAACATTTGTGCTGCTAAACACTCTGTTAAGATGATGAAAAGACAAGCTACAGACTGGGAGAAAACGTTTTGCAAATTACATATCAAACATGATCTTATATTTACAATATACAATGAAGTCGCAAAACTTAACAGTAAAACAATATTCAGTTAGAAGAGAAGTAAAAGACATGAACTGACATCTTACTGAAGTCAGTCATATGGATGGAAAATAAGCACATGAAAAGATGTTCAACATTTTTAGCCATCAGGGAATTGCCAATTAATGCCACGATGTAATATCACTACACAGATAGCAGATTGGCTAAAATAAAATATAGTGACAATACCAAATGCTAGTGAGAATTAGGAAACTAGATCTTTCATACATTGTTAGTGGTAATGTAAAATAGGACAACTACTCTGGAAAGTAATTTGGCATTTTCTTATAGAACTATACCTGTACTTACCATATAACCCAGCAATCACACTCTTGAGAATTTATTCCAGAGAAATGAAAACTTATCTTTACACAAAAATCTTCATGTGAATGTTCATAGCAGCTTTATTCATAACAATAAAAATACTGGAAACAACCTAAATATCTTTCAGTAGTTAAACAAATTCTAGTGTGTCCCTACAACTGAATACTATTTAGCAAAAAGAAATAATTGAATTATCGATAAATGCAACGTCCTGTATGTATGTCATAGACATTACACTCAATGAAAAAAATACTCTAAAGGTTACATACTGCATGATTCTATTTATATAACATTCTCAAAATGACAAAGCTATAAAGATGGAGAACAGATTACTGGTTGCCAGGGAATGGAGATGGGGGAGAGTTGTTGCTAAATGAGAGGCAATATGAGGAACTTCCTTTGCAATGATGAAATAGTTCTGTATCATGACTGTGGTGATGATTTCATGAATCTAAACATGGGATAAAACTGTATAAAGCTATACATACACAATTTTTAATGCCTGCAAAAAACAGTGAAATTGAATGCTTTGTAAAAGTCTAGTTAATAATATTCTGCCGATGTCAATTTCCTGGTTGTGATACTGTACTCTAAATATAAGATGTCTCCATTGTGGGAAGTTGGTTGAAGGGCACATAGGAATCTACGTACCATTTCTGAACTTCCTGTGAGTCAGCAATTACTTCAAAATAGAAAGTCTAAAAGAGATTTGCATATTATATATTGCATTAAGACACCCTATCAAATTTGTATGGAAACCACAGATCTGCTTTTTTTTTTCCTCACATTTTTTGTGAGATCAGGAAGAAGCAGGCATCTTGGAAGAAAACAGCAACATTAAAGTTTCCTTCTGGGGAAGATAGGTGTCTTATCCAGTGAAAGGGCTTGGAAACTGGATATACAACTTCTGTCCTTGTCACTTAAAGTAGTGTCCACTTAAATTTGTTGAGACTTGTTTTGTGGCCTAGTATGTAATCTATCCTGGAGAATGTTCCATGTGCACTTGAAAAGACTGTATATTCTACTGTTTTTGGATATACTGTCCTGTAGATATCTGTAGATAAGTCCAACTGTTCTATTGTGTCAAGGACTATGGAAAAAAGTATGGAAGCTCCTCAAAAAACTAAAATTAGAACCACCATATGATCCAGCAATTCCACTCCTGGGTATATATTCAAAAAAATCAAAAACACTAATTCGAAAAAATACATGCACCCCAATGTTCATACCAGCATTATTTACAATAGCCAAGATATGGAAGCAACCCAAGTGCCCATCAACAGACAAATGAATAAAGAATATGTGATATATATATCACATATACAATGGAATATTACTCAGCCATAAAAAAGAATGAAATTCTGCCATTTGCAGCAACGTGGATGGACCTAGAGAATATTATGCTTAGTGAAATAAGTCAGGCAGAAGGACAAATACTACATGATATCACTTATATGTGGAATCGAAAAAATAAAATGAATGTATACAGCAGAACAGAAACAGACAGATATAGAAAACAAACTAGTGGTTACCAGTGGGGAGAGGGAAGGGGAGGGGAGAAGATAGGGGTAGGGACTAAGAGATACAAACTACTATGCATAAAATAAATAAGCAACAAGGATATATTGTACAGCACAGGGAATTATAGCCATCATCTTGTAATAACTTTTAATGAAGTATAATCTGTAAAAATACTGAATCACTATGCTGTATACCTGAAATACTGTAAATCAACAATACTTCAATTTTAAAAAAGAAGTCATGTCTAATCCTAAGAGGGAGCAGTTCCACAGAAACAGCTGTTAACTAGAAAAGGCAAAGTGGAAGGCCTGCTTCAGAGTCCTGCAATACTCACAGCTTGGCCAAGCCAATTACCCTGTGGTGAGACACCACGAAAATACAGAGACATTTACAGTAATCTCTCCCTGGAAGATGTCTCCTGATCCAAAACTACTCTAGACTTAGCAGTTTTAGTAATTAGTAATTTTTAAGCCAAAAAATTCATAGGACTTCTACTTGGTGGCTACCATTTAAAGCACATAGTGGTTTAAGAGTTAAACAGACCAAGAGTGAAAACTGGCTCCACAGATTTACCAGGTGTGTGAACTTGGCCAACAACTTGTCTTATCCTCAGATTCCTTATCTGTAAAATGGGGATAATCAGATCTGTTTCATTATTAAATACCACAGTATCTGAGAAGTCTTTCCTGACAACTTTTGATAAGATATCCTCTTGTGTGGTCCTAGGGTTCAGTTGTGCTCTTCCGATGGTAATCCTGCAATTATCTGTCGGCTTGTCTGTGTTAAGCAAACACAGATGGTAAGGTTTCTAAGGGATAAGACCTGCCATGTGTATTCCCCAGAGCATGGCAGAGTCCCAGTCTAGATACTCACAAGTGGTCAGGGAATCACAGATCACTATTATTGTATTTAGTTATTTGGTCACTTGAGAATGTACATGAAAAATTAGTGAATAGCTGATTACCTAGAATTCAGTTTCCTCTTCACTCTCCATTGTATCTCTAAACTTCTAAAACTTCTAGAATGGGACTTCTGGTATCCTGACATTGTAGATTTATGAAAGACTCCAGCCTCCCCATTACATTCTGTCTCAGAGCTGGCCTCATCTTCAAATTAAATTGAACGTTCACTGAAGGTTTCCCAAATACAATGCTATTAAGCACACATATGAGGCCCTTAGTAAATTATGTCTATATGGATGAACTGTTGAACAAATACAAATATGTTAATTGGATTTTTTAGGTGAAAAGCATGGTTTTCCTTCAAGCTCACATAGTAAGACTCAAAAGTGTGAAATGAATACACAATGGAGTCGTCACATCCAGGTGAGCTCTCTTACAATCTAGAGGACACAACTGCCTTTATTTTCTTCCTATACATTTCGACACTGCTTTTCTATTTTACTTCCCATGGTCTTTGTCCTGCTACTGTACAAATACAGATATTGAATTCAACAACTACAACCTTTGGTTCTACTTTTAAAAGTATGTTTCTGACTTCCTCATTAGACTGTGAGATCCTTCAAGGTAGGAACCATGTTTCATTATGCTTTCATGTCTAGCACCTGAAACTGCCTGAAATATGGTAGGACTCCCTGAAGAGGTTTTGATTTAACAAACATTTTGTAAATATACTGTAAGGAAAAAATTCCTATTCTAAACTGGTGTTGGTATAATAGATGTTATCTTTCCAAGACACTGTACGAATAGCTTCTGTGTATTAGATGCCATTTAATTTGTACAAGAAATCTGAGGTTTCGGAGATCCAGAACTCTGCTCCATTTCTGTCATCTGTTATGGGTTTAATTTTGTCCCCTCAAAATTCATATGTTGAAATCCTAACATCCACTGCCTCAGAATATGATCTTATTTGGAAACTGGGTCATTGCAGAGGTACTTAGTCCCTAATCCAATACAACTGGTGTCCTTATAAAAGAACACCATGTAAAGAAATAGACAAACACAAAGGGAGAATGAAGCCAGAGATCAGGATGATGAATTTACAAGCCAAGGAGAGAGGCCTGGAACCAGTCTTTCCCGTACAGTCCTCAGCAGTAATCAACCATGCTGACACATTTATTTCGAATTTCAGATTTCTAGCCTCCAGAATTGTGAAACAATAAATTTCTGTTGTTTAAGTCATAACTTTATAATGGCAGCCCTAGAAAACTCATACAGCTTCTGATATAGCAGTTAGCACAGTTCTTGGCACCAACATAAACTAAGGAGACATTTTTAACATCTCAGTCATTTAGGGATTTTATTTCATATCAACACTCAGTTGATATGTATATTCTCCAGGAAGCCTTCTATGCTCCCCGCCTCCCAATGATTCCCAATTCCTCATATGGACATATGCTTTCTCTCTTTTTCAGAATCAAGTAATTTTAATAATCACAAACTGAAATTATCCTTAGCTTTTTAAAAACATTTTATTGAAGTATACTTGATCCCTTTGGACGTATGCTTTCTTCTCTCTCGGCTAAATGCTTAGGACTAGAATGGCTGGATCACATGGTAGACATAGGCCCAGGGTTTTTTAAAAGAAATTTCTAAACTGTTTTCCAAGTGTTGTACCATTATATATTCCCACAGCAGTGTATAAGA
This sequence comes from Balaenoptera ricei, assembly GCF_028023285.1. NCBI lineage: Eukaryota > Metazoa > Chordata > Mammalia > Artiodactyla > Balaenopteridae > Balaenoptera > Balaenoptera ricei. The sequence continues at coordinate 46,065,533 of NC_082660.1, forward strand.
ATGCCAGCTCTTCCACATCCTGACTAACACTTAGTGTGGTTAGTCTTTTTTTAATGAAATTTTATTTTAAAACAATTTTAGATTTACAGAAATCAGTTTCCCCAGTTGTTAACATCTTCCATTAGTATGGTACATTTGTCAGAAATAATGAAGCAACACTGACACATTATTAACTAAAGTCCATACTTTATTCATATTTGTTCAATTTTTATCGAATGTTCTTTTTCTGTTCCAAGACCTCATCTAAGACACTACATTACATTTAGTCATCATGTCTCCCTAGGCTCTTCTTTATTGGGGGGGTAATGGTTATTAATTTTCTTTTTTCCAGCCTTGCTGAGATATACTTGACAAATAAGAATTGTAATGGAATATTACTCAGCCATAAAAAGAAATGAAATGGAGGTATTTGTAATGAGGTGGATGGAGTTAGAGTCTGTCATACAGAGTGAAGTAAGTCAGAAAGAGAAAAACAAATACAGTATGCTAACACATATATACGGAATCCAAGGGAAAAAAAAAAAAGGCCATGAAGAACCTAGTGGCAAGACGGAAATAAAGACACAGACCTACTAGAGAATGGACTTGAGGATATGGGGAGGGGGTGGGGTGAGATGTGACAGGGTAAGAGAGTGTCATGGACATATATACACTACCAAATGTAAAATAGATAGGTAGTGGGAAGCAGCCGCATAGCACAGGAAGATCAGCTCGGTGCTTTGTGACCACCTAGAGGGGTGGGATGGGGAGGGTGGGAGGGAGGGAGGTGCAAGAGGGAAGAGAAATGGGAACATATTGTATATGTATAACTGATTCACTTTGTTATAAAGCAGAAGCTAACACACCATTGTAAGGCAATTATACTTCAATAAAGATGTTTAAAAAAAAAAAAAAAGAATTGTATATATTTAAGGCTTACAAAATGATGTTTTGATACATGTATACGTTGTGAAATGATTACCACAATCAAGCTAATTAACATATCCATCATATCACATAGTTCCAATTTTGTACGTGTGTGGTAAGAACACTTAAGATCAACTATCTTAGCAAGTTTCAAGTATCTAATATAGTATTATTAACTACAGTCACCATGCTGTTCATTAGGTCTCCAGAAATTATTCATCCTGCATAACTGAACTTTTATACCCTTTGACTAACATCTCCCCATTTCTCCCACTGCCCGGTCCCTGACAATCACCATTCTACTCTCTGCTTTTATGAGTTTGACTTTTTTTAGATTCCACATACAAGTGAGATCATGCTGTATTTGTGTCTGGCTTATTTCACTTATCATAATGCCCTCATATTCATCCATGTTGTCACAAAAGGCAGGATTTCCTTCTTTTTAAAGGCTGAATAGTATTCCATTGCTGTGACAGTTTCTCAGACTTTCCTTGTTTTTGATAACCTTGACAGTGTAGAGTAATACTGGTCAAGTAATTTTTAGAATGCACCTCAATTGTGTTTGATGTTTTTCTCATGGTTAGACTGAGGTTATGGATTTTGGGGAGGAAGACCACAGACATGAAGTGACATTCTCAATACAACATATCCGGGGTATATGCTATCAACTTGACTTGTAACTGATAAAGTTAACCTTGATCACTTGGCTCAGGTAGAGTTTGCCAGGTTTCTCCATTATACAGTTGCAATTTTTATTTCACTATAAATCCCATGGACATTGAAAATAAAATTGAAAGTAATATTAAGAACAACTCTTAGAGGAAAACATAGGCAGAACACTCTATGACATACATCACAGCAAGATTCTTTTGACCCAGCTCCCAGAGAAATGGAAATAAGAACACAAATAAACAAATGGGACCTAATGAAACTTAAAAGCTTTTGCACAGCAAAGGAAACCATAAACAAGACCAAAAGACAACCATCAGAATGGGAGAAAATATTTGCAAATGAAGCAACTGACAAAGGATTAATCTCCAAGATTTACAAGCAGCTCATGCAGCTCAATAACAAAAAAACGAACAACCCAATCCAAAAATGGGCAGAAGACCTAAATAGACATTTCTCCAAAGAAGATATACAGATTGCCAACAGACACATGAAAGAATGCTCAACATCATTAATCATTAGAGAAATGCAAATCAAAACTACAATGAGATATCATCTCACGCCGGTCAGAATGTCCATCATCAAAAAATCTAGAAACAATAAATGCTGGAGAGGGTGTGGAGGAAAGGGAACACTCTTGCACTGTTGGTGGGAATGTAAATTGATACAGCCACTATGGAGAACAGTATGGAGGTTCCTTAAAAAACTACAAATAGAACTACCATACGACCCAGCAATCCCACTACTGGGCATATACCCTGAGAAAACCATAGTTCAAAAAGAGTCATGTACCAAAATGTTCATTGCAGCTCTATTTACAATAGCCAGGACATGGAAGCAACCTAAATGTCCATCGACAGATGAATGGATAAAGATGTGGCACATATATACAATGGAATATTACTCAGCCATAAAAAGAAATGAAATGGAGGTATTTGTAATGAGGTGGATGGAGTTAGAGTCTGTCATACAGAGTGAAGTAAGTCAGAAAGAGAAAAACAAATACAGTATGCTAACACATATATACGGAATCTAAGGGAAAAAAAAAAAGGCCATGAAGAACCTAGTGGCAAGACGGGAATAAAGACACAGACCTACTAGAGAATGGACTTGAGGATATGGGGAGGGGGTGGGGTGAGATGTGACAGGGTAAGAGAGTGTCATGGACATATATACACTACCAAATGTAAAATAGATAGCTAGTGGGAAGCAGCCGCATAGCACAGGGAGATCAGCTCGGTGCTTTGTGACCACCTAGAGGGTTGGGATGGGGAGGGTGGGAGGGAGGGAGATGCAAGAGGGAAGAGATATGGGAACATATTGTATATGTATAACTGATTCACTTTGTTATAAAGCAGAAGCTAACACACCATTGTAAGGCAATTATACTTCAATAAAGATGTTAAAAAAAAAAAAGAACAACTCTAAGTCCACAAATTTGATAACCTAGATAAAATGGTCCAGTTCCTTGAAAGACATAATCTGCCAAAACTCACACAAGAATAGACAATCTGAATAGGCCTCTATCAATAAAAACTTGAATGAATAATTAATAACCTTCCAAAATAGAAAGTGACAGGCCCAGATAGGTTATTAGTGAATTCTACCAAACATTTAAGTATGAAATTATATCAGTTCTCTATAATCTATTCCAGAAGATAGAAACTGAGGGAATACTTCCTAACCCATCTATGAGGCCAGCATTATGCTAATATAAAAACTACACAGACATTAGAGGAGAAAAGAAAACTACAGACCAATATCTCTCAGGAATATAAATATAAAAATCCTCAGAAAAATATTAGCAAATCAAATCCAACAATGTATAAAAAGAATTATACACCACAATCATGTGGAATTTATCCTAGGCATGCAAGACAGGTTCAACATCCAATAATCAATTAAGGTAAACCTTCACATTAATAGGCAAATAATGAAAAATCGTATGATTATATCAATAGGTGCAGAAAAAGCATCTGTCAAAGTCCAACACTCATTCATGCTAAAAAGTCTCAGAAACTAGGAATAAAGGGGCACTTCCTCAACTTGATAAAGAACATGTACAAAAACCCTACAGCGAACATCATACTTAATGGTGAGAAACTACAAGTTTTCCTGCTAAGATTAGGAACAAGGCAAGGAAGTCCCCTCTCACCACTACTTTTCAACATTGTACTAGAAGTCCTAGCTAATGCAATAAGAAAAGGGAACAAAATGTATATACACTGGGAAGGAAGAAATAAAACTATCTTTGTTGTCAGAAGACATAATCATCTATGTAGAAAGAAACAACAAAAAACCTGAAAGAATCAACAAAAATCTCCTGGGACTAACAAGTGATTATAGCAAGTCTGCAAGATATGGGTTAATATGCCAAAGTCAATAATTCCTATATGCAAGTAATGAGCAAGTGTAAGTGGAATTAACACAATACTATTTATATTAGCACACAAAAATGAAATATTTACATATAAATCTAACAAAATATATACAAGTCCTATCTAAGAAAAACTACAAAGCTCTGATGAAAGACATCAACGAAGAACTAAATAAATGAAAAGATGTTCCATGTTCATGGATAAGAAGACTCAATATTGTCAGGATGGCAGTTCTTCTCAATTTGGCTTAAAGATTCAATACAATACCAATCAAAATCCCAGCAGGTTATTTTATGGTTATTGACTAAGTGATCCAGTTTATATGGAGAGGGAAAAGATCCAACATAGCTAACTTACTATTGAAAGAGAAGGAAAAAATCAGAGTATTGACACTATTCTAATTTAAGACTTACTATAAAGCTACAGCAATCAATAGAATGTGGTACTGGTGAAAGAAAAGACAAATAGATCAATGGAACAGAATAGAAAGCCCAGAAATAGATTCTCACAAATAAATAGAAGTGATCCTCAAGGCAGCAAAGACAACTCAATAGAGGAAGAATAGCCTTTTCAACAAATGGTGCTGGAACAACTGAACACTCACATGAAAAATAAATAAATCTAGACACAGAATTTACACACTTCACAAAAATTAACTCAAAATGGATCACAGACCTAAAAGTAAAATGCAAAACTATAAAACTCTTAGAAGATAATATAGGAGAAAATCTAGAGGACTTTGGATATGATGATGACTTTTTAGATAGAAAACAAAAGAAATAAATAATTGATGAACAATTGAAAGAAATAATTGATATAAGCTAGATTTCATTAAAATAAAAAACTTTGGCTGTGCAAAAGACGATGTCAGGAGAATGAGAAGACAAGACACAGACTAGGAGAAAATATTCGCAAAAGACACATCTGATAAAAAATTGTTATCCAAAATATACAAAGCATTCTTAAAACTCAACAAGAGATCTGTTGTACAACATAGTACCTATAGTTAACAATATAATATTGTACTTTAAAATATGTTAAGAGGATACATCTCATGTTAAGTGTTCTTACCCCACACACATCAAAAAAACCAGAAAAGAGCACAAGGAAATTTTTGGATGTGATGGATATGATATTTAATACATTGATTGTGGTGATGATATAACAGGTGTATGCATGTGTCCAAACTCATCAAAATATATACATTAAATATGTGCAATTTTTCTATATCAATTATACCTCAATAAAGCTTGAAAACAGCCCAATTTAAAACAAAAAAAGATCGGAAGAGACACCTCACCAAAGAAGATGTACAGAAGGCAAATAAGCATTACACACCTATTAGGATGGCCAAATCCAAAATGCTGACAAACATCATATGCTGGCAAGGATGTCAAACAACAGGAACTCTCATTCATTACTGATGGGAATGCAAACTGGTGCAGTTTGGAAAACAGTTTGGCAGTTCTTACAAAACTAAACATATTTTTACCATATGATGCAACAATCATGCTCCTTGGTATTTACCCAAATGAAATGAAAACTTATATCCACACAAACATCTGCATGCAAATGTTTATACCAACTTAATTCACAATTGCCATAACTTGGAAGAAATAAATGGCCTTCAGTAGGTGAATAGATAAATAAGCTGTGGTACATTCAAACAACGAAATATTTAGCGCTAAAAGGAAGTGAACTATCAAGCTATGGAAAGACATGGAGGAACTTCAAATGAATATTACTTCATAAAATAAGCCAAACTGAAAAGGCTACATACCGTAGATTCCAACTAACCAGCTAGTATTACTGTCTTTATTGGCTAATAATTAAATAACATTACTGTTTTTAGATTTCAGCCTTAGACATTTCCATGCATTTTCTCAGATATTCAAATCCCCATTTTCTTGAAAAGAACACTTCATCTCAGGGAAGTTAAGTGACTCACTTTCTTGTGGATTCTGCTTTCCAATTTCCCACCTCAGCCCCCAGTCTACATCTCATTCTACCTCCAGCCATTACACACTACTCCTACTTCCCTGACCCCAGCAAGCTCTCTCTCACCTCCACATCCACTCTCTCTTCTGTACACACACATGATGGATAATTACTTATTTGATAATCAAGCTATAACTTATCCACCATATTAACTCTTATCTATCCCTATCTTCACTGTCTGTCTTTTCACACTAGAATGAAATATAGCTGAACAAAGGGGATCTGACTATCGTGCTCAGAGCTCTGTCCCCCGAGATGGAAAGGCCTATAGTAAGTGATCCATAAATATTTGTTGAGTTAAATGCCTGATCCTTGAACCAGTCTCGGATATGCAATCTGGGGCCTAGGGGTCTCCCACCTGACTCTGGGAAACATGGAAACTGGACAAGTTAATCTTTCTGGGAAGGCCCACTGCCCAAAGAGGCCAATACAACTAAGACTTCAGGCTTCTAGAGTCAGACCAGGATGGAATTCCACCTCTATCTCTTACTAGTTGTATGACCTTGGGGATACTTCTCTACCTTCTTGAGCCTTAGTTTCCTCCTCTCCTTAGTTATCCTAATGAGATATTCGAAACTGCTCAACACTTCCATTCATTCAGTCGGCAAACATTTGCCGAATGTCTCCTATCTGACAGGTACTGTTTTAGGTGCCGAGAATAAGTCATAAACAAGTTACATCCATCATCAGCTCACAGTCTAATGAATGAAGCAGACAAACAACTGTTTACAGCACAGTGCTCTTAGGGCCATGATAAGGGAGGTCCTGGGTGCCAGAAGCAGGCTGTAGGAGTAGCTGGTGCCCTTCACTTCATGTCCCTTGTTTCTAATACTCAAGTGGTGTCAGTCACCGAGGCCTGAGGCCTGCTTCTGCAATCATTCTTCATGCTTCTATTTTTGCAAGCTCTGTGATGCTATTGAGTTGGCCTTGACTTGACAAGGCTACTATTGTAAACCTGAGGTCTTTCCCAGAGGTATCTCTTATTGACAGTCAGAAGTACTTGGTAGTAACAAAAATGATGATGAAAATAGCTACCACACATTTTCAAATGGACTTATAGATTCTTATTTTATTCATTGGGTGATAAACCGTTATTATTATTCTTTTTGATGCTGAAATTATGCTATTTGTTTAAAACTACCTGTGTGCCAAGCACTGTACTACATGCTTCATTACTGTATCTAAACCTTACAACATACCAATAACAAAAAAACCCTGTTTTGGGGAATTCCCCGGCGGTCCATGGGTTAGGACTCAGCGCTTTCACTGCTGGGGCCTGGGTTTGACCCCTGGTCAGGGAACTAAGATCTCACGAGCTGCGCAACACGGCCAAAAAAAAAAAAAAATTCCTATTTTTATGCCAATTCCACATATTGGGTAACGAAGTTAAGGGAAATGTACGGGGGTGTAAATTCATACTGCCAGTAAGAGAACAATAGTTAAAAGCACAGACTTGATTCTAAATACCATTCTACACAAAAGAAACCAGAGCTCCTTGGGAAATGGCTGATTCCAGGGCCGGAACAGGGAAAGTACAAGAAGAGCCAGGAATATCTTGCTGTACCAAAAGAAATTTTCAAAGAAAAATATAGGGGTACATCTAAAAGGATACAGGAACAAGATTTACGGGGCTTCCATTGTTCCACTGACCAAATCTGGGCAAACTGGGGCGTCAAACTGAATCGCGATGGTAATGGGTTGATATACCCAGTGAATAAAATATATGTCCATGAGCTCATAGGATATCAGTGAAGACATGAATAATTCACAAATGAGGGTCAGAGAAAAGCTCTTCATTGCAGAAGAATCCCAACTAGTAAATGGGGGGAAATGATGGAGTTGGAAACGCATGATTTTTCAACCGTCCTATATTAGTGGGTTTAGGGAAGAATCATCAATGATGGTAGAACAGGATATTTCCGTAGTCTCCAAGTATCCCCCCACAATATATTTAAGTGGACAAAGGGAAAATAATAACTTCACTTTGGGGTAACCTGGTGAATACAACCTTAACCAAGTGATCAAATTTAACCTCACCAGTACAGAGTAAATAAATAGCATGTGCTGACTGATATAATGCACTAAGAAGGAATATACTATCACTCTTGTCGTTTCCCTGGCAAAGATACACAAGCTGAATCTAGTCATGAGAATCGAAAATCAGGCAAACCCACATTGAGGGGCATGGTTCATACTTTTCAAAACTGTTACGGTCGTTCAAGACAGTAAGTCTGAGGACTTGTTCCAGACTGAAGAAGACTTAAGTGAAACAACAAATACATACAAGCGTGATTCTAGACTGGAGAGTAGAACAGAAAATTATAAAACTTTCTATAAATGACATGGTTGAGATAATTGCCACGTTTGAATAAGGTCTGTGATCAGATACATAACAGTACTCTGTCAATGTTAGTTTCCTGACTTTGATAATCGTACAGTGCTTACCCCAAAGGATGCCCTAGTTCTCAGGAAGTAACCCTGCAGTGTTTAGGGGTCAAAGGACATGTCTGCAGCTTACTCTCAAACGACTTAGAAAAAGTTTGTATGTATGTGCACCTGCGTGTGGTGTGTGTATGGACAGGAAAACAAGACAGTGAGACAGACAGAAAGAGAAAGGTGGAGGAGAGAGAGAAAGAGAGAGAACAAATATGGGAACTATTACCTATTGAGGAATTTGGGTGAAGTAGAAATGGGAGTTCCTTGCACTATTTTTGAAACTTTTCTCTAAGTTTGAAATTATTTCCCCAAAAAAGTTATCTCCCTCACAAAAAGTAACGTGGGCTCTAGATAGCGACTGGGATCATTTCCTGTGTCCTTCATTATTAACTGTGTGATCACAGAAAAGTTACTTAATCTCTGAAGTCAAGGTTTTTGACTGGTAAATAGGGGTAATCACTGAGCGCACCTACCTCCCCAGGCCATGGTAAGGATTAAATGAGATGATGCATATAGTATGTTTTGAGCAACAGACTGGATGCAGGGAATACTCAACAGAACTTCAGGCTCTCTAACGTTTTTGATTCTTTAAAAAGGAAAGTACATCAGTAACCTAGACGCTTCTGGTCTCAGTACTCAGATCTTACTGTGTCACTGCGGTGCCCGCTAGGAGGCAGACTCTCTGTGCCTGTGGGGGCTTACAGGGCACAGTACAAGTTCGCTTTCACCATGATTATGATCATTAAGCCCGATATTTCTGATCTTAATGCCCAGCCTCCTACCACTCCACTTGGCTGCCTTGGTGTGCTCCTGGGGCCAAAGAAATCCTCACATTAACACCTAGTAGGTACTAAAGTCACTAGACTCGTATGTATGCCGTGTAGACTGTTGAGGGAGAACTGAAATATTGTTCACCCTTCCTTCGGACCAGTGCAGTGGGTTACTGCAGAGAGCTACAAGCTTCCACACATGGCAACCCTGGGGAGCAGGTTTTAAATCTCTCTTTAAGAAGTAAGTACACAGGCTCAGAGAGGTAGCGAGACTCGCCCCAAATCACAAACTAGGGAGAGGCGGCACATAGAATATCTCACCCATGGCCTTCCTGCTAACCTGAGCTGTCTTCAGCTCTGCCAGTGCACAGCATCGGTAAGCACCATCTTCCTACCTAGACTATAGACTCACTGGAGGTAGAGAACACCGTTTAGCTCTCATGTATACCCTGGCATTGAACTCACCCCCAAGCACATATTTGGGAAGACGGTTTGTCCCTTTAACCTGGGAAGAGGGATTTCTTTACACATTTCAAGGAGCCTCTAGAAACAAGTTGCATGAGGTGGTTTTCTGAGTGTACCCTAAAAACTCAAAGCAGACAAGGGATGCCTGATGCCATAAGGCTTTTTGTTTTTGTTTTTTAATCAAACTAGATAGTTTAGTGTAGTTTACATAGGTGGTAGGTGAAGCTACAATGAGCAACAAGAAGAGATACTGGGGACTTCCGTGGTGGCACAGTGGTTAAGAATCTGCCTGCCAAGTCAGGGGACATGGGTTCGAGCCCTGGTCCGGGAAGATCTCACATGCCGCGGAGCAACTCAGCCCGCACGCCACAACTACTGAGCCTGCGCTCTGGAGCCCGTGAGCCACAACTACTGAGCCCGCGTGCCACCATTACTGAAGCCCGTGTGCCTAGAGCCCGTGCTCCGCAACAAGAGGAGCCACCGCAATGAGAGGCCCGTGCACCGCAACCAACAGTGGCCCCCGCTCGCCGCAACTAGAGAAAGCCCACACGCAGCAACGAAGACCCAACACAGCCCAAAATGAATAAATTAATTAATTAATATAAAAAAAAAAAAGAGATACTGAACAACGATTAGGATGGCAGATTTCTCTACTGAGGAGACACACGGTCGTGGTCAGGGAGGGAAGCCTCAGGGGCTCTGGGGTTTTAATACTATTTGATTCATTGCTTTGAGTGGTGGTCACATAGGTTTTCACATTATAACTGTTCATTATAAATCTCTGTATATATGTTTTATGCTTCTTTTGTATGCAGCTATATGTTATTTCAAAACTGAACCCAACAAAAGAGAATAGGAAGGTCCCAAGACAGGGAAACCTTGAGATTTGAATAAAGGTATTAACATGGCTACGTGAAGAAGATGTTACCAGTCAGAAGGGGTTGGTTACTCATCCATGAAATAAAACACTTTCAATGCCTATCTAAACACTGTGTGGGTAAAAGTGTCTCTACCAACTTGACTGTGAGTATTTCTGGTGCCTCTGTCAAAGCATTACCTAGTATGAGATGGACATATCAGATGATGTTAGCCTCATGCCGTTAACAGACCAGGAGTCTCTATGCAAGACGACAACTTTCCCCCATCTTCTGCCTCCTGAATTACCATCATCTGTTTCTTTACAATCTGAAACCACTGAGTACCAGAATTCCGCCCCCTATCAAGTACACACACAAAACCTCTCTCTCTCTCTCTCTCTCCTCTCTCTCTCTCCCCGCCCCGCCCCCGACCCCGCTCTCATCTTATCACACCAGTGCACAGATGTGCTTCAGGGAACACTGTGATAAACTCCTCATCATCTCATGTTCATCTAAGCCGGTCAGGACGCATCCAATATCCTTGACAATCTCTGATTTTAGGTTGGTCATGTGACCAGATTCAGTCTCACATGTTTGGGTCGATGCGGGTGGATACCTTCCGGAAAGTATCATGTCAGTTTTCTTTCTCTTTGAAAAGGAACCCTGGAAGATATCTTCCCTTTTTGCCTAAATATTACCATTCCTAGATACGAGCCCTGAACTGCCTCAGACATCTGGGGACCAGAATGATGAGGACACTGAGGTGGCTGAGAAAACGAGAGGGAAAGTATCTGAACCCTTGATGACATCCCTGAGCTAGACTTCGCCATGGCTACAACCCACCCTACTTTGCACTTGCAGGCTATTTGGGAAGTGGACCAAACGGTAGTGACTGACAGCTAACTGCCAGGCACTCCTGTTGACCCTGAAGAGACTGTAGTCAACAAACAGACATCTGTCTCTGCCCTCACAGAACGCATATTTTGGGGTAACTGTATAAACAATAAATCAAATAAATGATTAAATTATACTCTAAGTAGGAAGATTACACTGTTATGAAAAGCAAACTAGGTCTGGAATGCTGAGAAACTGGAAATTTTGTGAAGTGGTCAGGATAGGCCTTCCTCAGAAAGTGATTATTTGAGTAAAGTCTTGAAGGAGTTGATGGGGCGAGCCATTAAATATGTGGAGGAAGAACATTTGCAACACAGAGAACAGCCAGTGCAAGAGGCTTCAGTTAAAGTGTAACTACTAGGGTTAAGGTAGATGTGGAGGGATCTAGTGGTAGTGTAGTTGGATTTCAGAGAAATAACACAAGAGCAAATCTTGTAGAAAGCTGTAGACCACGTAAATACTTCGGAGGTGTTGCAAGTTGTTGCTGTTCTAAGGCAATAAAGTGTAGTGGCTTAGAATCAAGTGGTAGCACGGGAGGAGGCATTAGACCATGGAAGCAACAGGATTTCTGGATGGATATAATGGCAAGACTGACCCCAATCTTTCTAGGTGAGCATCTAGAAGGATAATGTGTTTTTCTGTTTGTTTCTTTTGTTGTTGTTGCTTGTTTTCAACATCTTTAGAGGAGCATAATTGCTTTACAATGGTGTGTTAGTTGCTGCCGTATAACAAAGTGAATCGGCTATACATAATACATATATCCCCATATCTCCTCCCTCTTGCGTCTCCCTCTCACCCTCCCTATCCTTCCCCTCTAGGTGGTCACAAAGCACCGAGCTGATCTCCCCGTGCTATGCAGCTGCTTCCCACTAGCTATCTATTTTACATGTGGTAGTGTGTATATGTCAATGCTACTCTCTCACTTCGTCCCAGCTTACCCTTCCCCTTCCCCGTATCCTCAAGTCCATGCTCTACGTCTGTGTCTTTATTCCTTTCCGGCCCCTAGGTTCTTCAGAACCATTTCTTTTTTTGTGTGTTTTTTTTTTTTTAGATTCCATATATACGTGTTAGCCTACGGTATTTGTTTTTCTTTCTGACTTACTTCACTCTGTATGACAGTCTCTAGGTACAACCACCTCACTACAAATAACTCAGTTTCGTTTCTTTTTATGGCTGAGTAATATTCCATTGTATATATGTGCCACATCTTCTTTATCCATTCATCTGTCGATGGACACTTAGGCTGCTTCCATGTCCTGGCTAATGTAAATAGAGCTGCAATGAACATTGTGGGCCATGACTCTTTTTGAATGATGGTTTTCTCAGGGTATACGCCCAGGAGTGGGATTGCTAGGTCGTATGGTAGTTCTATTTTTAGTTTTTTAAGGAACCTCCATACTGTCCTCCATAGTGGCTGTATCAGTTTACATTCCCGCCAACAGGGCAAGAGGGTTCCCTTTTCTCCACACCCTCTCCAGCATTTATTGCTTGAAGATATTTTGATGACGGCCATTCTGACTGGTGTGAGGTGATACCTCATTGTAGTTTTGATTTGCATTTCTCTAATGATTAGTGATGGTGAGCATCCTTTCATGTGTTTGTTGGCCATCTGTATATCTTCTTTGGAGAAACGTCTATTTAGGTCTTCCTCCCATTTTTTGGATTGGGTTGTTTGTTTTTTTGATATTGAGCTGCATGAGCTGCTTGTATGTTTTGAAGATGAATCCTTTGTCCATTGCTTCGTTTGCAAATACTTTCTCCTATTCTGAGGGTTGTCTTTTCGTCTTCTTTATGGTTTCCTTTGCTGTGCAAAAGCTTTTAAGTTTCATTAGGTCCCATGTGTTTACTTTTGGTTTTATTTCCATTCCTCTAGGAGGTGGGTCAAAAAGGAACCTGCTGTGATTGATGTCATAGAGTGTTCTGCCTAGGCTTTCCTCTAAGAGTTTGATAGTGTCTGGCCTTACCTTTAGGTCTTCAATACATTTTGAGTTTATTTTTGTGTATGGTGTTAGGCAGTGTTCTCATTTCATTCTTTTCCATGTAGCTGTCCAGTTTTCCCAGCACCACTTATTGAAGAGGCTGTCGTTAGAAGGATAATGTTAATGTTAACTGAGATGACAAAGAACAGAAGTCGACTGTTTGAAATAAGTTCAGTTTTTACATGGCTAAAATCTAATGCCTATTAGACATCCATGTGGACTTCCAAGGGGACAGTGGCAACAGACTCTGCAGTCTAAGTTGGCTATCTAAAGTGGGGAGAGAAGAGGGTACAGATGGCATAGAAAGCCACAGTACCGGATGAGATCACGAAAGGAATGAGCGTAGGTAGAGAGGAGAAGAGGACAAGGATTCAGTTCTGAGCTTTGTCGGTATCAAGAGATCACAGGAAAAGGAGGAGAAACAGCCAAGAAGACTGAGGAGCTACAGCTACATGACATCAGAGAACAACCAGGAAAGTACGGTCCTGGAACGCAGGTGTGTATGTGTCAACTTGACTGGATCACGGGGTGTCCAAATATTTGGCTAAACATCATCTCTGGGTATGTCCGTAAGGCTCTTTCCAGGTGAAACTAACATTTGAATCTGCGGACTCAGGAAAGCAGTGTGCCCTTCCCAGCACGCGTGGACATCAAACAATCCCTCGAGGCCTGAACAGAACCAAAACGTGGAGGAAGGAAAAACTGAGCCTTTCCTGCCTGACTGAATGAATGAACTGGGACACTGATCTTCTTCTGTCCTCGGCACTACAGTTTCTCAGGTCTTCAGACCCCGACTGGAATCTACATCGTTGGTTCTCTTGGTTCTTGGGCCACTGGAGTCAAACTGAATTAGGCCACCAGCTCTTCTGGGACTCCAGCTTGCAGACACCAGATTGGGAGACTTCTCAGCCTCCAAAATTGCGTGAGACAATTCCTTTTAATAAATCACTTCCCGTATACATATCCTATTGTTTCCACGTCTCTAGAGAATGCTGAATAATACACCAGGGGAGAAAGTAGTTCCAGGTGGAGGGAGGGATCAACTGGGTCCAAAATTATGGACAGGTCACTTAAGGAGGGGACTGTGACACAGCCATTGACTTAGAAATATCGATGCCATTATACGTTGACCGGAACAGTTGCAGTTTAGGTGAAGGTGTACTCGTTTGATCAGAGTGAGATTAAGACAGAATGGGAGGAGGGGAACTGGAGACAGCGAGTGTAGACACTCCTTATGGGAGGTCTGCTACCAAGGGGAGGAGAAATGGCCCCACAGGAGGTAAGAGGGAGTGAGGCAAAAAGAACGTCTTTTTGTCTGTTTTGTGTTTGTTTTTCTAAAATAATAATAATCAAAAGAAATAACAACACCAGTTTGTATGCTGACAGGAATCATCGAGCAGAGGGAGGAAAAGTGATGCTGATGTCACAAATACTCTGAGATCATGAACTTCCTTTTGGATTGAGCCAATCTAGAAAAGAAGTTTCTGCTACTTGCAACCCAAAGAATGTTCACTAACAGAGTGAGCAGTGTCTTCATACATCTAAGTCTTTCCTGTTTTATGCCCACTGAGGTATAATTTTTAATAGTGCTCTCATTCTGGTGTGGATGACAAATTATATGGTCACACTAATTAGTTAGGGACATTGGTTCTGAAGCCATAGATTCCAATCCTGGGCCTGCCACTTACCAGCCGTCATCTTGGACAAATTTCTTAACTTCTGTGCTTCAGTTTCTTCATATGGAAAGGGGACTAACAATGGCATGTATCTCATGGTGTTTTGCTGAACAAATGAGGTAAAGCATTTAAACAGCTTACAAGAGGACTTGCTAAATATGGTAACTATTTCATAAATATTAGGTATTATTAAATCTGCATGCCACATGATGCAGAATTCTCCTTTACGGTAAAGAATGTAAGCTGCTTCCTGATCCGTTTTTCCCTTTCACACATATAACCTTAAAGGTAATTAGTTTAAATGCAACTAACAAAGCGAAATTATTCACAACTCCGTCTTATAGGCGAGGAAGCTGGGAAACCGAACGGTTAATTGAGATAGAATAGGGATTTTAAAATCAATGTTAACTCATGGACTGTGTCAAGGTGCCTGGAGTGATGTGTAATATTATGTGTCGACGTGACTGGCCCACGGAGGATGCCCAGATATTAGGTCGACCATTATTGTGAGTGTGTCTGTGAGGGAGTTTTAGATGAGATCACCATTTGGATAGGTAGACTGAGTAAAGCAGGTGGCCCTCTAATGGGGGTGTCCCATAGCAATCACTTGAAAGCCTGAACAGGACAAAAAAAGCTGACCTTCCCTCAAGCAGGAGGGACCGAAGCCTGACTGCTTGAGGTGGGACACTGGTCTTTCCCTGCCTGCGGACTTGAACTGAAAAAGCGCATCTTCTTGAGACGATGCCAGCAGCTTTGCGACTGGAACTTACACCACTGGCTCTCCTGGTTCTCAGGCCTTTGGACCCGGACTGGAACTACACCACCAGCTCTCCTGGGTCTCCACCTTGCCAAATGCAGACCTTGGGTCTTGTCAGCCTCCACAACATGGGAGCCAATTCCTAATAAAAAATCTCTCAATCTATCTCTCTCTCTCTCTCTCTCTCTCTCTCTCTCTCTCTCTCTCTCAATATCCTATTGGTCCTGTTCCTCTGGAACCCTGACCAATACACTTGGGAAGGCACAAGCTCCTGGTGCAAGTAAAACTACATGATGACATGATGGAACTCAGTAAAGAGTGGGCAGTATGATCACAGGAATTACAGATACCCCATCAGGGTCACAAAACAGGGTTTTAACAAATAATCATCTGACGGTTAGTAAAGGCTGTGGTAGGCAGAATTCTAAAACTGGTCTCCCAACATATCCCACCATAATCCCAGGTACTGTGAATTAGAGGAGGAATCACGTGCACATTTGCACTATGCTGCATGGCTAACAGGATTTTGCAGTTGTAATTGAGGTTATTAAACCCCTGACCTTAGAATAAGGAGATTATCCTGGATTATCCAAAAGGGCCTAATCTAACCACAGGCGCCCTTTAAAAGCAGACCGTGTTCTCTGGCTTGCAGCAGAGGGAAGCAACAGAGATCTGAAGCCCAAGGAGGATCTGACACACCACTGTTTGCTTAAAGATGGAGGGAACCATATACAGGCAGCCTCTAGGATCTGAGAGCAGCCCCGACGACATCCTGCAAGGACATAGTTCAGTCCTGCCACCACAGGAGCTGGATTCTGCCACTCACCTGGATGAATGAGCTTGGCAGCTGCTTTTTCCCCGGAGCCTCCAGGTAAGATCCCAGGCCCACTGGCACCTTGATTTCAGCCTTGTGAGACCCTAAGCAGAGAACTCACTTGATGCATGCCACACGTGTTACCTGTGGAAGCCGTGAAATAATAAATACGTGCTGGTTTAAGCTGCCAAATTTGCGGCAGTTTGTTACGCAGCACTAGAAAGCTGATACACCGCTATTCAGGTCATTAGCATATTGAATCTGTTGTGCGTAAGGTAATTCTCTGTAGTATCCAACCTACTGGCGAGGGTGAGGAATCATTTCTGGCCCAGCCATAACCACATGAACCTCTAAGGTGCAAATTAAAATAAGCGCCACCAAAGTCGCAGGGCAGAGAATTCTAACGCTAGTGTACTGGAAGATTAACTGCAATACAGAGGCAAGGACAGACAGCCTGCAGTGTGACAGCAACATGAGGGCACGTCCTGGTAAGGTAGGGCCATACTCAGTGTGAAGGGCTTGGACACTGGAGCTGCCCACTCAGTCCCTGCACTTCAGGTAAAGCAGAACACTCAGTTCCCAGGCTCTCTACAGGGCAACAGCAGGCAAGCAGTCAGGGGAACTGCAGGTAGTGGCTCTGAATTAAATGGAAATAAATTATTATGAAAAAGGGTTTGATGTCATAGACATTCTTTGAGGCTTTAGAGGTAGACAGACTGGCTCCAACACTCTGTGATCCTAGCTGTGTTTCGGAATTCTAATTTATTAACTGTGTGTGAGTGTGTGTGTGTGGCGTGTGTGTGTGTGCGCGCGCGCACGCGTGCTCCTGTGTGTGTGCAGGTGAGACACCTCCTCGATAATCCTGACAAATCTTTACAGACCACTGGGTTTAAGATCGGCCTGCGTGACTTTCTGTACTAAGACAGCTGGATCAGCTTGCCTGATCCCTCTAACCCCAGAGCCTACCATGGCACATGGAACACACGCATTTTCTGACTTTTATACCAGCTCCCTGTATGCAGCAGCTTCTAGTACCAGTGCACTGCTGACTTCCTGGCTTCGTGATCAGTGCCGGCCTTTCTAACAATCTCTCAGTTTCTGAAATGTCCTCACGGTGGGAGCCTTTTTCAATCCCCTAGGCTTTGCAAGTAAAAAGTGACTGAAGCACAAAAATCATTTTAAAAACTTTAACTGCAGAAATTAATTAGTGAATATAAGACTGATAATTTGATTATTTAATTGTTTTGCTGAAAATCACAAATATTCAGGATTAAGGAATCACATCCACGAGCCCCCAGACAGTGGCATTTTCAGCTAGAGGCCTTCATGTTCACAGTCACAAGGTCTCAGTTCCCCTGATCTGACTCCTGATCCTACTGCCTCTATTTTTTTATCCCCCAAATCTTTGTCTCTTCTTCCTCTTTTCCTCTCTTGCACTGTAAATGTATGTACTCCGTGGATACTTCTAATTCAGAAATTACATTCTTTTTTATGTTTGTTTTCCTGTGAGATCCTTAAGGGCTGGGACCATATTTTCTTTGCTCTTCGCTTATCCTGTACGACGTACACGGCATGAAACATGGTAGGCATTGCTGAAGGTTTGCTGAAGGCATTTCTTTCATACTGAAACGCTGACAGCAAAAACATCCACTTGCAATCTGGGAGGACAGTAGATGCATTCTATATAGGTAGCATGTGTGTGGTTTTTGAGTATCATGCAAACTCTTCTAGAACCTAGGAGGTGTTGGAGGACGAGATCTGGTTCATTTATTTGTCCATGTGCCTCTACACAGCACGTGGCACGGGCTTTAGCCCACAGTATGGCTAAAAGCAACAATTCCCAGAACTTAGTCATGTGTAAGCCTTTCCATGTCTGCCACCCCCAACTCTAATGTTATAAGCTTAACGTTTTCTGTAAAGGAAGGTACTATTTGTCATGAGAAAACCTCGAAAAATAAATAGAATGAGGACACAGCAACGGTGTGGAATTTTAAAATTTACATTGGTGACTCTCAAGAACACAGGAACTTTTTTCAAAAACTTTTTAAAAATGTGGAGATATGCAGACAATGGATTGTGACAGCAGTTCTCCTAAATCCCAGCTCTGCCACTTCCTAGCTCTGTGATGAGCAAGGTTATCTACCCTCCTGGGCCTTGATTTCCTCATTTGTGAAACTGGAATAATGGTACTTATGCCACAGGGATTTTATGAAAATTGTCAGTGAGATATGTAAATACCTGACACATGGTAGGCCCTCAAAGAGATTTTATCATCTCTTCTGATACGTAGTTAGGAAAAAGCAACAACAGAAAAAAAGGATTCCTTTACAAGAATTTTGGGAATTACACACAGCAGCAAGTTCATCCGAAGTAACAAATCAAGGATACTTCCTTTGAGATGTAGGCTGGTACTAAAAGCCGTTTGATCGAAGTTAAAGCAAAGTTTAGAAACTAAGAGTCTAATGGGTGTCCTCTCCTAGGAGATCTCGCATTTGGGGAGAACTGCTAACAAAACCACCGATTTTCCAATGTGCCCTGAAATAATAAACACCCGAGGAGAAGATGGGGTGGGGGGGGGGGGGAAAGTAAAGGAAAAGCCGTTTTCCTACTAATCTCGAATTCCAGAGGATGATGCCCGGCTCAGAACCCCTGGTCAGGGCCACCCTACCATGCTGCTCACTAATGGTGCACCTTCCCAGAACAGGTGGATTTTACTGGGGGTACTGGGAGAATGTGGCCGTTTTCCTGACCCCAATTTTGATTCCACACCGCACTTGTTGTCTTCATCAAAGGAGCCTGCGAAATGTGCAGAACAGCTTGGTAACCCTGAGAAATCTGTAGTATTGCTTCTGAGGGAACTGGTCTCACGGTGCCTGGGCCTGTGGGTGCACAGCAGCATCGATCAGTAAACTCCTGATCCTCCCTCCTGGGCCAGTCTGATGTCTTTGTGGAAGGAAAGGGCATCCTGCCAAGAAC
Source organism: Balaenoptera ricei (assembly GCF_028023285.1). Classification (NCBI taxonomy): domain Eukaryota; kingdom Metazoa; phylum Chordata; class Mammalia; order Artiodactyla; family Balaenopteridae; genus Balaenoptera; species Balaenoptera ricei. The sequence continues at coordinate 46,085,108 of NC_082660.1, forward strand.
AGGATTCTCACACAAGGAAACTAGCTCTGCAACAAGGGACCCTCCCCAGGATCCACAGTCATCAAAAGGCATGAAGGAGTGTAAACAACAATTACTTTGTTCCTTCACAAGGACTCAGAATAGTCACCTTCCATCTGCCGCAGCAGGAATCAGTGTTGAATGTGCCAACATCTGGCCAAAGCAGCTGGGGCGAGAGCTCTGGGATGAAGAGCTTCTGCAAGTGTTAGGAGATGGGATGAAAGCTTTGGAGAGCTGGATCAGTGAAAAAAGGAAGGGAACCCGACAGGACTGCTGGGAGCAAATTAAGCGGGGGTCTGCCTATGCTGCACTCTTTCTGGGGTGTTATCATCGATGAGCCCCGAGTTTCCCGCTCACTTGGGCTATCTACTGCCAGATCGTGGGCAACTTACAGAATGTCCGTCATCTCAACAGTCTGCCTTATGAAGTGGGAATGACAATATCTCCTTTGAAGGAATTCAACTACAAATCCCGTAGTCCTAGGATTCAACGACAGAAGATCAATGACGAGCCTAGCTTGGTGCCCATCATTGCGTGTACTATTACTTCACATTACTCTCAACTTTCATCTCAACTAGCTCATTACATTCTTTTGCATTCACCGTGTTTAACTGTATGATTATCTTTTATTCTCAAAGATATAATTTTATTTGAAGAAAATATATTATGTAACTTAGTACGTGTTCTGCGCAGATAAGGCAAAGTCTATTTAGGTGACGAAGGCCTGAGGTCTGGAAACGCCACCCTAAGTCATGCTGTGTAGTCAGCACAGGGCTGGCCTAGGAGGCAGCCACAGAAAATGAGTCAGACATCTGGCCGCGCCGACTAGCAGAGTTTGCATGGCAGCTCATACAGACATGGTGCTCACACAGATGGCACCTACTGGAATAACTGCAGTTTGTAAAACAAAATGTTTTCCCTGTTAGTATCACTTTCACAAATTAATTAATTGATTGATTAATTCAATGAACATTCAGTAGTGCCTTCCCAGTTGTACCAGAAAGTGTCCTGGATCATGGACTGACAAAGACCAATGAAACATGGCCCTTGCCCTCAAGGGTATCACAATGTACCAAGGGAGGCAGACACACTCATTACATCAACAGATATCCTCTGCATGACTACAGTGTGTGCTCAGCAAAGTTCTGGGCTGCTGGAGATTGACCAGTGAGCAAGAGACAAAGATCCCTAAGACCAAGGACCTCACAGCTGGGAGCTCTGGGGGAGGACAGAGGTAAGCAACAAACCTAACAAAGAAGTAAATAACAGAGTCTGTCAGTTGACAAGTGTTATGACAAAAGGACAATTTAGGCCAAGGCAAAGGGGATCAGGGATAGGGTGGAGGGTGGGAAAGATGGGTGCACTTGGCAATATGCTGTCCTGTGGCCTGGTTAGCCCTCACTGAGAAGGCGAGAACTGAGCAAGGCCTCCAGGGAAATGAGGAAGTCAGCCAAGCACATGTGGGTGAGGAGCATCCGGGCAAAGGGAAGAGCTAGAGCAAAGACCCTGAGGAGGGAGCCTGGCTGACAAGACCCAGAAACTGCAGAGTCCTGGACCTGAGTGACTGAAGGGAGGCTGGGGGCGTAAAGCCAGAGAGGAAATGGGGCCAGATCTTGTAGGGCCTCGTACACCTTTCTGAGGGTTTCACATTTGACTCTGAGGCATGAACGGAACAGCGCTAGGAAGGGTTTAGTTGCTGAATTAGAGGTCTGTACAGAGGACAAAATCACTGAAAAGCGGGGATACAGCAGTCAGGGGACCAGAGGGAGTGATCAAAGAAGCAGGAGAAATCAAGGAGCGCTGCCTCTTTGCGAGAGAGTGGAAACACTCACCTGGACTTGACCTCCGTTGACCGTTGGGCTCACACCCGTGACTGTGCACACGTGTGCCGTTACTCACAAAATCACAAACTTACAAGTCCCGTATTCATCCCCATGGTTCATCCGTTAAGCAAAGAAAAAAAAAAAAAATGGGGAGGTAGTTTTTTGTTCCAATCCCTTTGTATTTGAGAAGTTTCTACTGAACTACCTACTGTAGCCCCACTCTGAAGCCCTTGTTGTGCTTCAAGGAAAAACAGACTATCCAAGGAACATGATGAAGCCTCCCTTTTCACATACGTGAAAAGCTATGTGTGGAGTTGCCTCTCTTCACTCGTCTTTCATTTTATATTTGTAATAAACAATTATTAGGTGCAATGAGAACCATCCTCTATGATCCATGTAGGCTTTGTCACACTCTTTCACTCAATCAATGTATTTTGAACCCCTGCTGGATGCCAAGTTCAGGTCACTGTGCTGACTCAGGGGGAACAGGTATGTATCAGGCTGGACCCTAGCCTTTCAATTTCTCACAAACATACAGACAGATCATCACAACACTCCTTGATTACAGCCAAGACAGAATTAAAGTCAAGGGAGCCCGGTAAAATGGAGGAGGGTCATTTAATCGCAGTCTAAGGGGTGGGTGAGTACACATGGTCGGGAAAGCCTTTGGGGGAGGGTTGAAGTTAATAAGGTAGGTACTTTTATTATCCCCATTTTACAGATGAGAACTATCAAGGTCCAAGATACTCACTTGCTTAAGGCTGCATAGCTACTGAGAGAGCCAGATTTAAATTCTAGGGCATTCGGTTTACAAAACACCAATTCTTTCCCACTCACTGACTACTACTAAAATCACATTTCCCGACTCTGCTTCCCTTTAGTACATCTAGAAATCCTCCCAGGTATGTGTGGTCACTCTCCTGAAAGCTGGGTCCAGCTGTGAAGACCACAAGGCTCTCAGAAGGTCTGTAACATTCTCCATCTGCAGTGACAGCTGTTCTGGAGAGCTCCTCCCTCTTAGAATTGCATTTCACTTAAAATTAATCGCAAAAGAGGCAGCTCTAGGTTCCATGCCCATCCCACCAAGAAAGGCACCCAACTTCCCAGGACCATGCTTCTAATGTTGCTGTCACTTTCCAATCTGCCTGCTCTTTCCTAAATCAGAAAACATGCGGAAATGTGTATCCTAGACTTGTTGCGCTCAGAGCAGACCCTCTCAGTTTTAGAACATTACAGAGAAGCTGTGTTCTCCTGGGTGCCCAGATCTCCCAGGCAGAAAAAAGTGAGAGCGGAGGAAGTCTGTGCCACAAGGAATGACATGTACTGTGTGTGTATCTCAGCAACTCTCAACACACGCGAAATCTGTCACAGTGAAGGGAAGATTACCTTTGGTGTCAGGCAGACCAGCGTGTGACTCAGCTCCATCACTTGCTGCCTCACTTACTTAAACCCATCTCAGCCTGTCTCTTAATCTGTTGAAAGAAGATTCTGATACTCATTTTTCAATTTTGCTGGTAAATAAATATTACATGCGTAAAGCGGACCCTCGACAAACCAAAATCAATGCCCAGGATGATGACAAAATAGAACATCTTCTTCTCTGTAACGCTAATTCCATTTTATGCTTGCAGGGGAAACTGAACTTCAAGTTGTGAAGTAACATGTCAAGGTGACACCCTTCATTGGTGGGAGTGAGATGGGCCCTCAGGTGGGCTTTTCACTACAGTTTTCAGGAGAAGAACATCCAGAGCGGAAATAGCTTCCTTTGAACTCAGTGACCCTTAGCAAGTGAACACCTTACCTAAGAAGCCAACTCTGAACGTCATCCAAAAATGCCACAACAGAATGTAAACTGGCGGAGCCACTATGGAAAACGGTATGGAGGTTCCTCAAAAAAACCAAAAACCGAGTTGCCATATGATCCTGCAATCCCACTCCCGGGCATATATCCGGAGAAAAACATAACTTGAAAAGATACGTGCACCCCAGTGTTCACTGCAGCACTCTTCACAAGAGCCAAGACATGGAAACAACCTACATGTCCATCGACCGAGGAATGGATAAAGAAGATGTGGTACCTATATACAATGGAACACTACTCAGCCACAAAAGAGAATGAAATAATGCCACTTGCAGCAACATGGATGGACCTAGAGATTATCATACGAAGTGAAGTAAGTCAGAAACAGAAAGACAAATACCATATGCTATCACTTATATGTGGAATCTAAAATATGACGCGAATGAACTTATCTACGAAACACAAAAGGACTCACAGACATAGAGAGCAGCCTCGTGGTTGCCAAGGGGGAGGAGGCTGGGGGAGGGATGGATTGGGAGTCTGGGATTAGCAGATGCAAAGTATTATATATAGAATGGATAAACAGCAAGGTTCTACTGTACAGCACTGGGATCTATATTCAATATCCTGTGATAAACCATAATGGAAAAGAACATGAAAAAGAATGTATACATATGTATAACTGAATCACTCTGCTACACAGCAGAAACGAACACAACGTTGTAAATCAACTACACTTCAATAAAATAAATTTTTAAAAATGCCGCAACAAGCCGCAGCTCTTGATAAAAAGAATCCTTTTGACAAGACATGGTGACTTTGTCAGAGCACAGCTATAGAGACATGAGGACTTGGATTCAAATACTAACTCCACTCTAAGCCTTCTCTTCTACGAAACGGAAATAATAACTGACTCCTTAGGATTTAACGGGCTGTCAGTTACACAGGATACAGGGCTCAACACAGGGTCCGGCACAAAGACTGACACGTACAAATATTACATGTCTTAACTTCATCCCTTTCCTTCTGACTCCAGGGAAAGTTCAACAGCAACCTCTTCAAGAAGAGGTGGAATTTCTACTGGGAAACATACTTTATTTTTGGTTGGACTTTGATGGATGGCAGTTAATGGTGGTGTCAGCTAGCTCTTGATGTATAAGAAACCACCCCGAATTTTAGTGGCTTTAAACAACAACTGATTCCTTTGCTCATAATTCTGCAGCTCAACGACTTCAGCTGGGCTCGGGTGACTGGTCCTTCTGCTCTTCTCAGAAGGCTTACTTATGCATCCGTGGTCGGTGCTCTATCGGCTAACTGGCTCTGCTGGGGGCTGGATGGTCTAGGATGGTCTCACCTACATTTCTGGCAAAGGATCCACTGTAAGGTGGGGTGAAGGCGATGCATGGACTGTGGATCTCTCATCATTCACCTAGCCCAGGCTTCTTCACATTGTTGTCATCTTGTTTCAAGAGCAGCAAGAGAGGGCAAACCCCAGTGCACAGGCACTTTTCAATTCTCTGCTTGCTTCACACTTGCTGTGGTCCCATGGCACAGAGCAAGCTCCATGCCAAGGCCAAGGACAATGCGGGAGGCATGCACGTTATCACAGCTGTTGCTGTAACAGTCTGCTACCACAGTGGCTCATGAAACAACCCTGTTCATCAGCGGAGAAGCAATGAACTATAGATAAACCAGACAGCAGAGTGCTAGTCTCCCAAAAAAGATTTCTACTCTTCTTTAGAAAAAGTTAAAACTGTCTTGCCCTATTGTTTTAACAGGTGGAAAATAAAATTATTTTATGAAATTTGGAAAAAAACTAATTTGAAAATTTCCTTGGCATTGCACTAAACCTACAACCTGTGGATCTCTTTATCCAGAAACATGCTATGACTTTGCCAGGAGGAACTCAGTCTCTACCTCCTTCCATATTATAATGTTGCTTCTCCTCCCCCTTCCAATAAATATGCCCCACCCCCGGCACAGACATATTGCATAGGCATAATCTGATGTGGGAGTGATGCAGCAGACTATAAAACGGCACCTCTTGTGAGACAAGGACATAGTACCTGGTAACTGTGAAGCAGACTTGTCATGTGGCTGGGGCCTGTTTGGTCCACACCTCCCTGCAGACACCAGCCCAATCTCCCAGCTTCGCTAAAGTTCCTCTTGATTTATTCAAATATCTCTTAGAGTTGAGTACAAGTTTTATCATTTTCTACTACAACGCCCTAACCATATTTTTTAGGATCCCTCGGTATTTTGTTTACTTTGTAGTGGTTGATATTGCTACTGTGATGTCATCGTTTCCCCATTATATTTTCTACAGGGTTATTGCTGGCATACATGAAAGCTCTTGGGATTTTAAATGTTAATGTTTATTAACTTCTACCGTTTAAAGAAATTTATCTTTACATCGTTTCTTAGGTGTTTCCCAAGAATATATTCCTACCATCTGCTAAGAATGACAATTTTGTCTTCTTTACCAAAACGGTAGGCTTTTTTCTCTTTACAATCTCATTACACGGGAAAGAAAATCTAAAATGATATGTAATAATATGGGTGAGAATTGGTATATTTGCCTAGATCCTGACTATAATGGATTTTGTTTCTAGTTGTTTAACATCATTTGTGTATTTGTGAGTATGGGCACACTGAGGTACACAGCCTGTGCTGAAATCTATTTTTTCTAGTGTCTTGGGGTTTTTTGTTTTGTTTTGTTTGTTTGTTTGTTTGTTTGTTTTGCCCGCACCTCGCGGCATAAGGCAGTTCCCCAGCCAGGGATCCAACCCGTGCCCCCTGCATTGAAGCGCAGAGTCTTAACCACTTGGCCACCAGGGAAGTCCTCCTAGTTTGTTTTTAATCATGGTATGTTGCCTTCCTCCAAATGATCCATGTATCGGTAAAATATGGTCATTAGCACTAGTATCGCTATTGGTTGAGGTCATTCTCTTCATTTCTCCATTTTATCATTTTCTTCATACAGTTTTATTATATTATGCCCATATATTGTTGTCATATTATGCTCTAGATATTGAGGGTAGTCTTGCCACCAGGAACAGAATCATTTTTATGAGCTATTTGGATATACACGGCGTGGAACAGACCCTGGCAAGCTGAACTAACTTGTTATTTAAAAACCGGACTGTATGTTTCATAACCATTTTCCACATACCTTTCCGATTCAATTTCCCCTTGATGAATGGATTATTTCACTGGAAAAGTGAGTTGTTGTGATCCTGCTTGCCTGATGCCAGCAGAGGGTCTGTGGGTGAGAGAGAGACAAAGATGCCTAAGTTGCAATAAGGCAAAAGGGAGGGGATATCAGAGGTCTTCTCCATAGGTTCCTGTGAGAGCAGGGAAACGATAAGAAAAAATACAAAGGAGGGGGAAGGCTTTAGGTTGTTACATCTGGGGCTGTGGGAGGGCCACTTCTTGGCCAAGGAGGCAGGATGACCAGACAGAGGTGAGAGAGCACCAAGTGGCCTTGCTGGAGTCCCAGGCCAGGAGGCTCCTAAAACTCAAAATGCAAAATATGAAGGGATTGCCAGAGGCACGTTTCCCAAAGCCTCAACCAGTACTTCTCAATGAGAAAGAGAGCCAAGGGTGGAGTGCGTGGAGGGGAGAGATGCCTGGGATTTAATAAAACACTGCTTTGGGTGGTTCTCCAGCTGTTGGGTGAACATGACCCAAAGTGCAAAGGTCTGAACCAAGTAGGTGAGGAGTTTACTGCTGAGGAAACCGAGGACCAGAGGTTAGGTAAGATGTCAATAGGGGTTCAAGAAAAGTGTTCACTTATGGGCTGTGCCAAGATGCCTGGCAAGGTGAAGAACCTGTTGAAGAAACAAAACTGCATGATATGACTCAGCAAAGATTAGGTACTGTTTTGTCAAGAATACCGAGGATCGTCTTGACAAAACCGGGGCCTTCCTGTAAGTAAGCCGGTACTCTACCTTATGGGTGATGACGAGGACCATACGCACTTACTTGACCGTCCGTCCTGTGTGTAAAACGACTGCGTGTGTGTTGCCTGCAACCTGGTGGGGAGGGTGAGGAGAAACGTCCGACCGCGCCACAGCCACGTCGGGCTCGAAGGCACACGTGGAGGCAAGCTTGGCCCAAGTCACAAGGCGGTGCATTTCACCCCGGGGGACGGAGATTCCCAGCCCGGAGGTGCGGGGCGCCTGCGCAGTGCGCCCCAGGCGCCGCGCGCTGCGGGAGCCGCGAGACCCCCGCCCCACGCCCTCCGACGGGAACGCGCACGTGCCCGGGGACGCGGACGCGTCCGCGAATGCGCCTCACCTCGCTCAACCCCGGCCCCGGCCCCGGCGGCTGAGGAGGGAGAGACGGGGACGCGCACCGGAGACGCCGGTGGGCTCCGCGCAGAGTGGCGGGCTCCGGGGCGGAGGCGGGGATGGGGGCGGTGGCGGCGGCGCCTCCTCCACTCAGGCGTCTGCGCCCGGGACCCCCCGGCCGCGCGGGGGGAAGGACCGACTGACGTACCTCGCGCGCCCCCGCCTCCGTCCCCGCCCCCGCCTCATCTTCCCCGAGCTCCCGGGGCTCGCGGGCTGAGACGCCTCTCTCTCACCGCCCCTCGCCGCGGCCCTTTCTCTCCGCGGCACCTCGGAGTCCCTCGGCCCGGTGGCGGCGGCAGCGAGCACCCGAGCAGCGGCGAGCGGCCTCGAGGATGAAGTGCAAACCGAACCAGACGCGGACCTACGACCCGGAGGGGTTCAAGAAGCGGGCGGCGTGCCTGTGCTTCCGGAGCGAGCGCGAGGACGAGGTGCTGTTAGTGAGTAGCAGTCGGTACCCGGACCGCTGGATCGTGCCGGGCGGGGGCGTGGAGCCCGAGGAGGAGCCGGGCGGTGCTGCCGTCCGCGAGGTGTACGAAGAGGCGGGAGTCAAGGGGAAGTTAGGCCGGCTCCTGGGCATTTTCGAGCAGAACCAAGATCGCAAGCACAGAACGTACGTGTATGTACTGACTGTCACTGAGATTCTGGAGGATTGGGAAGATTCGGTTAGCATTGGGAGGAAGCGAGAGTGGTTCAAAATCGAAGATGCGATCAAGGTTCTCCAGTGCCACAAGCCCGTGCATGCCGAATATCTGCAAAAACTAAAGCTGGGCGGTTCCCCAACCAGTGGAAACTCCATGGCCCCGTCCCTGCCAGAGAGCGATTCCTAGTATGTACCGCTCCTGCACAGACTCTTGCTTTCCACCCACCTGACAGTAAATAGTGCCCGGAGCACCCCTGGTGCCGTGTGCGGTCTCACCGGGAGGAGGGAGGCTTCTTTTGTTTCCTTGGCAGACCTCTGAATCACGCTTGCAAACTGTCTCAGTTGCCAGGCACTGTTTTCAGACATTTTGCACGTTTTTCAGATGCTTTCAGAATCGCTTCTTGGTAGCACTGTAACACATTTCGGAAAGCCAAAGCCACATGGTATTTTTTGGTTTGTTTGTTTTGTTTGTTTGTCTTTTATAAAGGTGCCTTAACTGCTGACCCAGTCTTTGGGGGGCGGGTGTGTGTGTGTGTGTACACGTGTATACGTGTTGTGGTTTTTGTTTTTGTTTTTTTTACAGTTCACACGTGTGTGTGTGTCCGTATGTGTCTGCGTCTGTCTGTGTGTGTATGTGCACTTTTGGTACCAGTCTTGTGGTTTTTTCTGTAGTGAAGGCCTTTAAAATCTGATCACCTTGGTTGTGTGGCAATTTCATTAATTTTTCCTCCTAAGTTGTTTTCTCATTCACAGCATTAGCCCTTGTCAGCAAGCCCTTCTGTGATGGGAATTGGTTTGAAGGACCAGTGTTGAATTTCAGAGAAGTATTTAAGAATTTTTTTTTTTTGGCTGCGTTGGGTCTTCGTTGCTGCGTGCGGGCTTTCTCTGGTTGCAGCGAGCGGGGGCTACTCTTGGTTGCGGTGCGTGGGCTTCTCATTGCGGTGGCTTCTCTTGTTGCGGAGCACGGGCTCTAGCCGTGCGGGCTCCAGTAGTTGTGGCACGCAGGCTCAGTAGTTGTGGCTCGTGGGCTCTAGAGCGCAGGCTCAGTAGTTGTGGCACACGGGCTTAGTTGCTCCGCGGCATGTGGGATCTTTCTGGACCAGGGATCAAACCTGTGTCCCCTGCATTGGCAGGCGGATTGTTAACCACTCCACCACCAGGGAAATTTTACATCATGTGCTCTTTCCACACTGAACAATAATTTTATCTTGAGATATGTGATCTAATTTGCCCTTTTCAGAAACTGCTTAATTCATATGTAGATAATTCGATTTTCAGAACATTTTCACAACTGGTAGTTTTTTACTTCTTACTTGAAATGGCCATTTCCCATTTAGCCTGAATGTAGCTTAGCAAAATATTATTTTATAGAGTAAACGCCCTCTCGGGAAGGTATTGTTATGTACATATCCTGATATGTACATATTATGAAAACTGTATTCCGAGTGTGATTTAGCCTGCTCAACTTCCAACTCCCATTGCTCCTTTCTCAGTGCCCTAGAACAACATGGTTCTCTCAATACAAATTAGTCTTTGAAAGAAAGTCCGCATATTTGAATTTGTGATAGTCCACTTAAACTTGTCTGAATACCAGTAGCCAAAGGACTAGAATATTATATGGTAATTACATCCCAGTTGAGTGAGTTAGCTTTCTTGATATTCAGCTGCTACAGACTTCTCAAACTGTTAGGATGCCTGGCCGATCTCTCCTAAAGATTTAGGATAAAGGTTTTGTGTCACATGACAGACTTTTTTGGGTGCCAAGTTAAAAGCGCTTACGTTTGCTTCAGTACTTGCTTGAAATCAGGGATCCTATCTAAAGTGCATAGGTCTCTTTTGGAACTACCTTTATTCCCCTAGCCATAGTAAGTAGGTAGAGTAAAGCCTACTTCATGAAGTGGGTACTGGTATGTAGAAAGATCATTTTTAATTTTTAGGGCAACCTAGAATGTGTCATATTTCTTAATCATTATTGATAGATATTTTGTGTCAGTCAACTAACTTTTGGGGGGTCACTGTTAATGCACTCTGTATTAAAAAATTTTGAAAGTTTAGAAACTTGGAACTCTTGATCTTTTCTCAAGAAGGTTGAGGGAAAGCCTACTTTGTGAAAAGAGTATGGGTGGGGGATGTCTTTCTATATATAACGTTTAACATCTTAAAAATATTCTACAGATCAATAATAATATAAGTGGATAATAACTGTAATTTAAACACTTTTTTCTTCTACAAATCAACCTTTTAAAATGAACACAATCACTGGTAGAATTGAATATCACTACGTTTTCTTTTTCAACTTTGGTGCCAATTTTTAAAATAAGATCTTTGCTATATAGAAATATGTCTAAATAAAGTACGTATTATAATTGACAAAACTAATGTTGCCAAAGGAATGAGTAGAGAACGAACAGCTTTTAAAAACAAATTATATGATTTCATATTCGAAATTATGTAGAATTATCAAATATGTGTTTCAAAAATATATTTTTGTACAGAAAGATATCTTATTTTTTAAATAAACTTTCTAAATCCCACAAGTTGATGTTTCCTAGTCTAACAATCCAAATCAATGAATGATATTCTCAGTAACCTGAAATTTTTCAAAGTATACAGTAACAGCATGAAATTGGATTATTGTTTTATGACCATTTCATATATAATACTGCCTCCATCTAAAATGTTGCTACAAGCACCTGGGAGGTTTAACTTGTACATGGCATCCTTAGAGATAATAATGCACCATCTTGTTTTGACTTTTCAACTTGTATTTGACAAATGTGAAAAGTACAGTGTTGATGTTAATCAACTCTTGTTAGCCTGCAGATATTTGCTGTATTTAATTCTGAAAGATTTGTATTGAGTTCTATCACTTGCTAGGATTATCTTCAGTTCCCAGTTATCTTCAATTTATGCGATCTGTAAGATTCCTTTCATTTCTAAATTGCAAAAGAACATTTTACGGTTATCACACTTTAAGCTTTCAAATTCACATGGGCAGTTCTTGCTATGCTTTCGGAGTTCAGTCAAGAAAAAGTTAAATGAAAGAACCTAAAAAGCCTTTCATTTTAAAAGAGAAATCCAAAGAATTCAGCTTAAAACAGTTGACACAGAGGTAACAAACCAAATGGTATCTAGTTAACCTCCATCCTCCAAGAACTTGATCCATCAACAGTTGGAATTTTCTTCCTACAGTCATTACATAGCACCCATGATTATTTATAAGATTATTACACTAAAAATGTACAGATGAATCTTTTCAAATCATTCCCTCCAGAAAGGAAACAGTGCGTTGATCAAAGATAATTAAGACTTTCAGACATGAGGTAGAAATTTGTTTCCAGCATATTTTTTAAAGACTAGGTTTTTCCCCCCAAACTGGGCAAGTGCCTTAACAAAAGTTTTAAGAAGACATGTTGGAGTAAAGGTAATATTGATATGTTTGATATATCGTTTCCCTGGATGCCCAATATATTATATTTTCTAAGAAACCTGTTTTGCTGATCAGATCACTGTTGAAAGAAGTAACTCTGAAAGGGATGGGAGTGGCTATAAATATTTTGAATTCTGTTGTATGGTTTAATTTTAAAAGAACTATAAATATTTCAACATTTTTGTGTTTAGAAACATCAAATAAATATTGATGTGTGTGTGCGTGCACACGGGCTCACACGCATGTAAGCAACAGGAATAGGCAGCTTCTAAAGTACTAGCAACATTAGAGGGCCCTTCTGGGACAGATGGGTAAAGGGTTCTGAAGCTGGAGCTGCTCCTCTCACTTCCCTTTAGGTGGAAGAAAGAGCGATTCCTCCATCAATAGTTGTTAACTGGGAAAAGGAAGGTGAAAATGCTGCTTTAAGCCTATAGTACTAACAACTGGCCAGAGTTTTCTTTTTCAGGGTTCCTTTTGTGGAAGCACCAAACAAAACAGGAAATATTTTCAGCATCATTCTAGTATTGTAATCATCTTTCTGATTGACTCTTTGGCCTGTTAGACTATGAACTCTTTGAGGACTAGGACTCAGCCTGAATCCTGCCCATATCCTCAGAGCCTAGAACAGTGGCTAAAATTTGGAGACATCTGTCATTGATCCACAGATTAGAAATGTCTACTACTAGTGTTTTCTATAACACTGTAATACTAGTGTATTGATTTCTTAGCTTTATATTTTAACTAGGACAATCTGTTATTCCTTAGGCTCTCATGTTGCCTTATAGTGGAACTGCATTAGATAATTCACTGAAGGCTTTTCCAATAAAAAGTGGTTGATGAACCATACTTCAGTAAATATTTGTTGACTAGAGGAATTGATGAACCAATAAAACTATTAATGAGATATTTTTTTTTAGGTGAATGGCATAGATGTTGTTCAGATTTACTTTGAAAGAATCAAGTATGTGAACCCTATGATGAATGGAATTGTGAAGACAGGTGAGCTCTTTCACACTCCCAAGGACACAGCTCGTCCTATCCTTTTGGACACTTCCTCCCTGTTTATTACAATGACTACTCTCCAGGTTGTTGCACTACTACTATATCTGTACAGACTTCTAATTTGGCACCTATGGCCTTTTTTGTGCTTTTATGATTATATGTCAGTATTTCCCACCAGGTTATGTGACCTTGAGTGCAAAGACCTTATTTCCTTCGTCTTTTTTTATATATCTAGCATATAAGACATCACTAGAAATATGGTAGACATCACTGAAGGTTTGTCTAAAAAATTAATATTTTGTAATGACACTGAGTGGTAAAGCATTTACCTTCTAATCTGCTGTTAGTACAGCAAATGCTGTCTGTTTAGCTTATATGTGGCTTTTATACATCAGGTGTCACACAGGTGTTTAAAGGCAGTTGTGAGATATTAGAAAGCAAAAATTCTTACTCATATGTCTATGTCATCCCAGACATTATGTGCCTGCTAATGGCAGTACACTACACTACCTATGAAAAAATATATTTCATATTTTTTAACCTAAATCTGACTGTGCCTCTAGTCATAACTCCTGATCTGTAGAAAATACAGGGAACAGAGAAACATTACTCTACATCACAGAGATGATATGAGCAGAATCCAGACTACAGGAAACTACAGGACAAATGACCTAGTACCATCAGTAAATGATTGCCAGAATGAAATGGAGGATGAACCTATAGATTAAAAGAGATTTAAGAGACTTAACCAGTTGTAATATATGGATCTTTTTCCAGTTGTAATATATGGATCTTTTTTAGATCCTGATTTGACTAAACTGTAAAATAAATACATTTTGAGACAATCTGGATAATTTGAAACTTGACTTGATATTTGATATTAGTTGGAATAATAGTATTGTGGTTATGTTGAAAGTAAGAGTCCTTATCTTTAAGCGATATATTCTCAACTATTTACAGTTGAAATGATGTCTGGAATTTGCTTCAGAATAATAAGTCTGGATGTTAATTGTGTTGGAGATATTGATGAAACAAGACTGGCCTTGACTTGATAATTGTTGAAGCTGGGTGATGGTTAAATGATGGTTCATTATATATGTTTCTCTCCACGTTTGTATATTTGACATTTTCCATAATAAAAAGTTAACAAAAAGTTATCAGAATTCTTATTAAAGCTAATATTTGAGGCATTGAGAAGAAGAAAAATTTTAGATTGTTTAGTAAATGTTGGCTCTGGGGTGCCATTTCTGGCCCAAGAGGTCAAATGCCCAAAAAGAGAGGGGCAACATACCCTGGAATAGTTAGTGTTTCCCTTGCTACAGACCATTGTTAGGAGTTTTATTCTCAATTTGGCCCATGGAAATAGGAAGAGTTAAATTTTTATTTATGTCTGTTGGAAAATGGGAATGGATCCTCATGTTCTCTTTTTTTTTTTAACATCTTTATTGGAGTATAATTGCTTTACAATGGTGTGTTACTTTCTGCTTTATAACAAAGTGAATCAGTTATACATATACATATGTTCCCCTATCTCTTCCCTCTTGCATCTCCCTCCCTCCCACCCTCCCTATCCCATCCCTCTAGGTGGTCACAAACCACCGAGCTGATCTACCTGTGCTATGTGGTTGCTTCCCCACTAGCTATCTGTTTTACGTTTGGTAGTGTATATATGTCCATGCCACTCTCTCACTTTGTCACATCTTACCCTTCCCCCTCCCCATATCCTCAAATCCATTCTCTAGTAGGTCTGTGTCTTTATTCCCGTCTTGCCACTAGGTTCTTAATGACCTTTTTTTTTTCCCTTAGATTCCATATATATGTGTTAGCATACTGTATTTGTTTTTCTCTTTCTGACTTACTTCACTCTGTATGACAGACTCTAACTCCATCCACCTCACTACAAATAACTCAATTTCGTTTCTTTTTATGGCTGAGTAATATTCCATTAGCAAGATTTTTGACAACACTTAAGTCCAGTTCATATCAATGTGAAAATCAAAGGGATGAAGTCTCCAGGGAGCAAATTTATGGAATTATAAAAATCCACAAAATGCTTTTTTTGAATAGTTTTTTAGAAGAATAATGGCTGTAGAATGTGTTAGTTACACATTCATTAATTTTAAAGTTATACTTGAAGGTAGGTGACACAGGAAAGTAAGTAGTTAACATTCTTGACTGCAGTGAACCATTTTGTGTTTCACAGACTGCAGATATTCCTTCAGTTTTGAATGTGCTTAGAATTCTGTAAAGGCTAAAACCTTCTAGGTCAGAGTTAATGAAGCTGTACTGAAATCAACAAACATAGGGTCTGTCCTGACTTATTTTGTGGGTCAAGGAGCAGCAGGCAGAAAGTGAGAACAACATTGGAGGTCCCTTCCAGGGAAGATAAACACCTTCATAAGTGTGAAGGGACTTCCCTGGTGGCACGGTGGTTAAGAATCCGCCTGCCAATGCAGGGGACACGGGTTCGAGCCCTGGTCCAGGAAGATCCCACATGCCGCGGAGCAACTAAGCCCGTGCGGCGCAACTACTGAGCATGTGCTCTAGAGCCCGTGAGCCACAACTGCTGAGCCTGTGTGCCACAACTACTGAAGCCTGTGCGCCTAGAGCCCATGCTCCGTGACAAGAGAAGCCACTGCAATGAGAAGCCCAGGCACCGCAATGAAGAGTAGCCCCCCCTCACTGCAACGAAAGAAAGACTGCACACAGCAACAAAGACCCAATACAGCCAAAAATAAATAAAATAAATAAATTCATAAGTGTGAAGGGCTGTGAAGATGAAGCTGCCCATTCTACTCCTTACTGTCCTCTAGGTTGTGTTCCAATCACAAGAGCAAGCAGTTCCCCCAGAAACAACTGTTTCCTGGAAGAGAGGAGATGAAAGGTTTGCCTCAGAGCCCTTTACTGCTCACAGCTGGGCAGAGCTTTCACTTTCAAGGTTCCCCTGTTAGAAGGAACAGAAAAATTACAAAAAGTTTTTCATTCATCTTTTCCTGGAAGTTTTTTCCTAACTTGAGTTTACTCTGATTTTAGCAGATTTTTTTAATTTGGAGGCAAACAGAGCTAGGGGAATAGAATGGTAGGTGATGGTTGTAATTACAACAAATAGTGGTTTAGAGTCCAACAGGCCATGGTTCAAAGTTGGCCTATCTGCTAGCTGTGTGGCCTCTGCCAAGTTACTTTACCTGCCTAATCTTCAGTTTTCTCATCTGAAAAATGGGGACAATCATAGCCCTTGCCTTTGTAAACAGCACTGCTTCTGAAAAACCCTTCTTGATCTCCTGGGGTTAGGTATACTCTGATGTTCCCAGGTACCCCATTGCTTTGTTATTTGATAGTTCTTATCAAAATTATACTTATTAGACTGCATGTCTCTACCTTCTAAACTCTGAGGTCTCCTGGCTCTGTGACCCAGACTAGGTTGTCTCTGTGTCCCCAGAGTCTGGCACAGAGCCTGGAACATGGTGCCCCACAGGTCCTCCTAACATTTTTATTATATAAATGATTGTCATACGTCCTACATGTCAAAAATATATTGCTGTTATTTTACCGGGTATCTGTTTACTGGAAATGTGAAAAACACCATAAGACTGTGGTTTGTACTCCATTTCTCTTTATTGGGAAAAATATTTTGTCTATAAATGATGCTTCCATTTTTCAGAATCTTCCAGTACCAATTATTCGTAACTTCTTAGCTTCATAAAGTACTATGGGATATTCGCTCAGGTGGTGAACTGGCCCCACAGCTGCATTTGATAATTTACTGAAGGCTTCCCAAATACAAATGATTGAAAGAAATAGTAAGTAAGCCCTCAGTATTTATCAAGATTAAGAACTGTTGAATGAATACAAGTATGCTAATTATTTTATTTCATGGGTGAAAGATATAACAGTCAGGATTATATGGTAACAAATTCACACATACAAGACAAGCCAAGGCCAAGACCTGACTGATTGGACTGGTAAAGATACAATGAGCTACTTTTAGATGTAGACAGTTTATTACTTAAATATACAGTGCAGAGAAAAATGAGCCAAAGGTGCCAGCTCCCCAGGCCCTTGCCCCACATTCCCTAAAAGACAACAAAGAAACAAAGGGGGCTGTGTGATGGTAATGCAAGTTTTGGGATACTCCACTACCGAACAGCCACATCTAGACTGCAGCTGAGTGCTTTTATGTTCTGCAGGTCTGTTCTAAGGGGCACAGGACAGAAAGCCCCATACCTCATCAGAAACTGGTATGTGATGAGAAACTGCCTCATGGCAGACTCCTAGAGGAGATGTGTGGGAGATGGCCTTGTAGCGGCTCCTTACAGCATTCCATCTCCTCATGTTCTGGGAGGTCATGAGGCATTTAACCAAGACTCAGATTAGCTGCAGTTCAAGCCTATGTGGAGACATGCAGGGGTGTCAGGCCACCATGGAGGAGCCATTCCCCTACAACTCCACTTTCCCTTCACATGTCCAGCTAGGAAGTCTTTCTGTAAACAGAGGCCACCAGTCGTGGGCACTCTAAAGACACAATGGACCTCCGTCCAAAATTTGGTTCAGATGTCAAGACTGATGATACTACTAACACACCAAGAGGATATTCAAAGATTTATTACTCACAAAAAAAGGCTTTATGGAGAGAGCAGGACAGGCTTCCAAAGCTGGTTTGAAAATGTCTTGAGAGAACAGGAAAGGAGACTGACTTGGATTTTTATTGCAGTTAGAGGGTGGGGATGAAGTGAGCATTGTAATGCACAGCCACACACATTTCTGGAGACGAGTGAATCCAAAATCTGCAATGTGGGCTGGCAGCTGAGAAATGAAGGAGAGCCAGTGGTGCAGTTTTTGTCCAAAGGCTGGCAATCTGGAGACCCAGAAGAGCTGATGGTACATTATGAAGTCTGAAGGTCGCCTGCTGGAGAATTCCCTCTTGCTTGGGAGAGGTTGTTCTTCTTGTTCTATTCAGGCTTCAACTGAGTAGATGAGGCCCACGTACATCATGGAGGGCAATCTATTTACACAGAGGTCACTGAGTTAAGTGTTAATATCATCCAAAACACCCTCCAAGTTGACACGTAAAATTAACCATCACAAATCTACCCCCAGCCCGGTCAACTCGGCACTTGTACACATCTCCTAAAGTCATACTTACTCTCCAAATGAAGACAGTGACAAGGTCATCTTTCCACCTAACATGATACAAGGATCCTGCCTACACCAAAAATGCACTAAGTCCTTCCCCAGCAGAGAAGGTAAAGTCCTTGAGTCAAGTTTACTCTTCTTCTTGATATCCCGTAACTAAAATACTATGATGCAAAGTTAATAACAATACTTAAATACTATGATATAAAGTGAATCCATCTTATGTTACATGATAAGGGGTTAACAGAGGGAAGGAAAGAAAGGTATTATACACACACGAACATACACATAAACATATAACAAAAAAGGAGGAAATACTCAGGACAGTTACAGTCCTCATTTTTGTAACAGGTCATGTGGTCACAGCTGGTATTCATAAATACCTTCTTCCTCTGTTCCATAATCCCTTTGCCTTCAACAAGCACCACAAGTGGTTGTGGTTCTTTACCTGGGGTAGTGACCCAAACCTTCATTCTCGAAGGGTCTGGGCCAATACTAATCCTGCCTGGATTGGGTTGTTGTAGCTTTCCATTTACTTGAATCACGGGACATACAATACCAAGAGATACTCTAGGGCATCTCCTGTATTGCAGACATGCTCTTCCTTACCTCTGTTATAGAATAGCAGCCCAATTTCCCCTTGGTAGTCAAGATCAATTACCCCGGCCAGCACAGTAACTCTCTTCTTTGCCTACTGATTCAGAGGCATAAGGAGCCCAAAATGGACAGGTTGCAGTCTTAACTTCTAGTTCAATGGAATCATTGTTGTGTCTGCTGGAGGAACTAAGACCTCTAGGCCAGCAGAGCATAATATGAGAAGAGGAAGCAAAAATTTTGCTAATGGGTCACTAGAGGTGCCATTTCCACCCCTTGATTCCTGGCTATGGGAAAAGCAGCACCATATGTTAGATGTTGACTGAGAGCACATACAGCCTCCTGGAGGAGCTTGCCCAGCCCTACAAGGTATTATCACCTGCAAGGTATTACTCACTGTAACTGAGTCCTCTAAGGGCCATTCCATATTCCAAAGCTGGTCATTCCAAAGCAGGCCAGCTGCTTTAAGATGGTGGAGACCATGGTAAACCAGTGAATTCCATGAGTGTGGACTCACTGCTGCACTTCATTTGCGATGGAGTGAGTTCCTTGATCAGAAGCAATGCTATATAGAATACCATGATGGTGGAAAGACATTCTGTAAGTCCATGGATAGTGGTTTTAGCAGAAGCACTAAGTGCAGGGAAGGCAAACCCTCATCTAGAGTAAGTGTCTATTCCAGTAAGGACAAAATGCTTCCCCTTCCGTGATGGGAGTGGTCCAATGTAACCAACCTGCCACCAGGTGGCTGGCTGATCACCCCGGGGAATGGTGCTGTAGAGGGGGCTCAGTGTTGGTCTCTGCTGCTGGCAGATGGGTTATTTGTTGGTGGCCGTAGCCAGGTCAGCTTTAATGAATGGAAGTTCATGTTGCGGAGCCTGTGCACAACCTCCATTGCTGCCACCTTGGCCGCTTTGTTCATGAGCCCATTGGGCGATGAGATGGGTGGCTGGGGAAAGAGGCTGACTGGTGTCCACAAAATGGGTCATCCTATCCACTTGATTATTAAAATCCTCCTCTGTTAAGGTCATGCTTTAGTGAGCATTCACATGGGATACAAATATCTTCATGGTTTTTGCCCATTCAGAGAGGTCTATCCACATACCTCTTACCAAAATTTCCTTGTCACCAATTTTCCAATCATGTTCCTTCTAAGTGCCTGACCATCCAGCCAAACCATTGGCCACAGCCCATGAATCGATATGTAATCACATGTGTGGCCATTTCTTCTTCCAAGCAAAGTGAACAACCAGGAGCACTGCCCAAAGTTCTGCCCACTGGGAGGAATCTCCTTCACCACTGTCCTTCAGGGATGTCCCAGAGAGGGGCTGTAGTGCTGTAACTGGCTTCTTTAGGGTGGTGTCTGCATGTTGTACAGAACCATCTATAAATCAGGCCCGAGACTTTTCTTCCTCTGTCAACTGATCGTAGGGAACTCCCCATGAGGCCATAGGTGCAGTCTGGGGCAGAGAATGTAGCGTAGGAGGACTGGGGACTGTGGACATTTGTGCCTTCAGGACCTGCCCGGGCCCGATCATGTATTATATGTACTAATTCCATTTGATGATGGAGTGTTGCTGTGCACGCCCAACTTGGCTTGGTGGGTCATTTCCACTGTGAAGGTGACTTGGTGGCCATAGTTAAGCATTCAGTCTCTCCTAAGGCCTGGCAGCAAGCCAACAACTGTTTCTCAAAAAGAGAGTAGTTATCTGTGGATGATGGCAGGGCTTTACTCCAAACTCCTAAGAGCCTGTGCTGTAATTCACCTAGAGGAGCCTGCCCAAAGCTCCAAACAGCATCCCTATCTGTCACTGACACTTCAAGCACTATTGAATCTGCTGGATGATATGGCTTAAATGGCAGAGCAGCCTGGACCTGTTGCAGAGCCTTCTCTGGTTCTGGGCCCCACTCAAAACTAGTACCTTTTATGTGTCATTCAGAAAATGGCCCAGAGTAACACACCCAAATGAGGAATATGTTGCCTCCAAAATCCCAAGAGGCCCAGGAGGCATTGTGCCTCTTTTTGGTTGTAGGAGGGCGGGATACAACATCTTATCCTTCACCTTAGAAGGGATAACTCAACATGCACCACCCAACTGGACCCCTAGAAATTTCACTGATGTAAAATGACCTTTAATTTTTGTCAGATTTATTTCCCACTTCACGGCACGTAAATGTCTTATCAATAAGTCTAGAGTAGTTGCTACTTCTTGCTCACTAGATCTAATCAGCACAATGTCATCAACATAATGGACCAGTGTGATATCTTGTGGAACAGAAAGGCAAACAAGATCACAGCTGACTAAATTGTGACATACAGCTGAAGAGCTGATATAGGCCTGTGAAGGTGTACCTGTGAAGGTAGGACAGTGAAGGTGTATTGCTGGCCTTTCCAGCTGAAAGCAAACTGCTTCTGGTGAAACTTATTGACAGGCATGAAGAAAAAGGCATTTGCCAGATCAATAGCTGTGTACCAGGTACCAAGGGATGTGTTAATTTGCTCAAACAATGAAACCACATCTGGTACAATAGCTACTATTGGAGTCACCACCTGGTTAAGCTTATGACAATTGACTGTCATTCTCCAAGATCCATACATCTTTTGCACAGGCCAAATAGGCAAGGCAAATAGGAATGTGATGGGAATCACCACCCCTGCATCCTTCAAGTCGCTGATGGTGGCACTAATCTCTGCAATCCCTCAGTAATGCAGTACCGCCTTTAGTTTACTATTTTCCTAGGTAGAGGCAGTTCTAGTGGCTTCCACTTGGCTGTTCTCACCATATTAGCCCTCACACCACTGGTCAGGGAACCAATGTGGGGATTCTGCCAACTGCTGAGTACAGTTGATTCTTGAACAACACAGGTTTGAACTGTAGGATCCACTTACACATGGATTTTTTAAAATAAATATACGAAAATATACATGTAGAACATTGTGTGCAAGGCTTGTATTGAAGTATTGAAGTGGATAGCCTATCCTTATATACGCATAAGGTGAGTGCTATTTAATATAAAATTAATAAAGTGTTAGTTTTCTTGCTGTTTTATAACTTTGCTTTCAAAGAATTTCATTATTGTACGATATTCCTCTCCCTTTCGTGATTGGAGAAACTGTGAATCAGCCTATTATCACAAGTGGTTTTTAAAAAAATTTATTTATATTTTATTTTATTTTTATTTTTGGCTGCGTTGGGTCTTCGTTGCTGCGCAGGGGCTTTCTCTAATTGTGGCAAGCGGGGGCTACTCTTCGATGCGGTGTGCAGGCCTCTCATTGCGGTGGCTTCTCTTGTTGTGGAGCACGAGCTCTAGGCGTGCGGGCTTCAGTAGTTGTGGCACACAGGCTCAGTAGCTGTGGCTCGCGGGCTCTAGAGCGCAGGCTCAGTAGTTGTGGCGCACGGGCTTAGTTGCTCCGTGGCATGTGGGATCTTTCCAGACCAGGGCTCGAACCCGCATCCCCTGCATTGGCAGGCGGATTCCCAACCTCTGCGCCACCAGGAAAGTCCGGGGTCGTTTTTTTTTTTAATATGACAATGTTTCCAATACTGTACTATGAACATAACTGAAATACTGAATGCCATAAAAATTTTATAACCATTCATTAGTGTATAGGCTAGGCTACCATAAAGCAATCATATTGCTGCTTCTTCATTATCAATGCATGAATCATTATACCTGTAAACAAATATGAATTCCTTTTTCACGTTTTGTTTTCATTTTTGATGTCTAGTGTTAGTAATACATATAACATCTACAGTGTTACAGTGTTTTGTATCATATAAGACAATATTAATGTAGGTACTGACAGACAGATGATTCATCTTGTAAACAGACGACATAAACTTAAGTATTGACAAATACAGTGCAGTACCGTAAATGTATTTTCTCTTCCTTATGATTTTCTTAACAACATTTTCTTTTCTCTAGCCTACTTTATTGTAAGAATACAGTATATAATACATATAACATACAAAATTGTGTTAATCGACTGTTTATTTTATTGGTACGGCTCTTGGTCAACAGTAAGCTCTTAGTAGTTAAGTTCTGGGGGAGTCCAAAGTTATACATGGATTTTCAACTGTGCGGTGAGTTGGCACCTCTAACCCCTGCATTGTTCAAGGATCAACTGTGTATCTATTCTAATTATTCATTTTGGAACTGGGAAAGTAACCACAGTATGGGTTTGGGGGCCCACTGAACCCACTGTGAGACACACCTGCACTAAAATTCCATTTATCATCTGACCTCCATGAGCTCCTACTCTGACTGGTGGACCACAGTGGCATTTCGAGTCTCCTGGAAACAGTGTCAGTTCAGGGCCAGTGTCCAGTAGTTCCTGAAAGGTCCGATTATTTTCTTTTCTCCAGTGTACAGTTACCCAGTTAAAAGACTATAGATCTCTTTGGGGAAGGCTGGGAAAAAGATTAACTATAAATTTTTGGTAGTGTACCAGGGTCCTTCCTCAAGGAGTTCCAGTCTCCCCTTCATTCAGGGGTTTCTAGGCCTGTAAACTGGGAATTGATTGAAGGACCACAACTCTGTTTTTATGATTCAGACCAGACTTTTGTTCACTTGGCCTAGAACTTTTCTGCTTATACAAATCAAGTAAGAATTTGGTAGACTTCCTATCTATTTCACTGGTAGGAACACAATGATCAACTAGCCAATGCCATAGGTCTGCATGAATCAGACTATTCTGATTACTGCTTTGACTCTGTTGTCCATTACAGCAACCACACCTACTTTGCCTTTGGTGGATGAGTGGCACCACTTGGCCCCTGACACCCATGGATCCAATTACTCCCATTGCATTTAGGCTTTCCAATGCAGTGACCGCAGTTCCTACTGTGATGTGTGGCCTAAAAAGAAAGTGCATTCGCAGAGCTCTTCAGGGATACTGGGGCTGTCCTCACAAACTTATTTCTCACAGTATTGGTAAAAGGTATGACTTCAGGACCCTCCCCAGTTTAGGTGAGTAGGTCATAAATGATTCTAACATTCCAATCTCCCTAAACATTTGAATCCCTTCCTCTACATTAAACCAAGGCAGGTCCAGCATTTCCAGTTCACTCACTGTGGGCCACCTTTGGTCCATGTTTCAGCCAACAAACCAAACTAGAGCCCTTTCTAACTCCCTGAGGTGCAACATTAAAAGCAGAATCTCTGCTTAGTGGACCCATATCAATAAATTTAGCCTAACACAACTATATGTTCCTTCCACCGTTATTGCATATTCCATGGATATTTTTAGTATCTATTCCTACATATGTTCCCCAGATTTCTGTCTGCATAACTTAGAAAACTCAAGTAGTTCTTCTGGAGTGTAGCACACCTCCTCATGGGTCACACTTTGTACCAGACCTTTAGGGGCCTGCTGGGACTTGTGTCTAGTTATAGGTCTAGAAGCAAAGAGCATTAGTGGGAGTGAGTCTTGAGGAGAATCAGCATTGTCTTGTATGACAGTTGCCTCCAGGGAGGCCATTATAGTTTCCTCAGGCTTTTGCCAGATAATGCCAGGGGTTATCAGTTCTCTCTTTACTCCTGGAAATAGAGTCATTAGGGCTTTTAAGTCTAATCGGATTAGAGAGCCAATTCCAAAACCCCAGAACTAACTCAGAAGATTCATGCTTAAGGTTTTGTTCTTCTAGAACCACTCTTTACCAAAATCTGTGTGTACCATATATATATGGTAGGAGATTTATTAAAGGAATTGGCTCACAAGGTTATAGAAGCCAGTGGGGCCATGAAGTTTTGCCAATTTTGCATTTCAGCAGTTGTTAAAGTTAATTCAGTACTTATGTTGTAGAAGTACAAAAGCCAGTCAGTGCCCCTTTATCTTTTTCTTGTATGAATTCACTTAGTAAATGTTGAATTTCCAATTGGGTCAGATTCTGGACCTTTGTTTCAGTTGTTTTTTCTTCCTCCTATATCCACTTTTCATTTCTTCTTCTTCTCTCTCTTTCTCTCTCTCTGTATATACTATCTATTTATAACTTTCTTTTATCAGAGAGCCTCAAAATTGTATTATCAGGGTTAGGCAATATTTGCTTTTTAAGGTTTAAGGACCCTGAGCTTAAGTTGGGTTTATATTAATATCTTGGTATGTTACAGGAGTGTCACTGGTGTTTTTCCATATTATCCTCAGGATCAGGATCTTTTTTGGTGACACATAGGCAGCAGCAGAAGCAAAAGCATTTTGTAGCATCCTAGTGATCCATCTGCCTTTAGGGTTGTGGACCTCAAAAATTGAATTCTTCCAACAGCAACTGCTCCTCAAATAGTGACTGTTCTTCCTCCACACAGGTGACCACTTGACCAATCCATATATTGCATATATTGCTCATGCTATAGTCTTTCCCCTGAGTGCTTTATAGAAGGGGAACCAATGCCTGATTGAGATATACAACTAACTGGTCACAGGGTAAAAGTCATTCCCCTGAACCTAGAGTCAGTGACAGCTTATTCTGCATTTGAGACACACCATTCATTCTAAGACACCTGGGTCATAGATGGGTCTGGACCATGGCTATTTTAAAGAGGGCATCAATTCCATAAATTCATTCCCTAAATACCAATTACTTATCAAAACTTTCAACTTACGTTGGTTAAATCTATAACAGAAACTTGGTAGAACTTAACAAATGCAACACAAACAAGGACAACTCAAAAGACAAGCCAGCCAGTAAGTAGCATCTAAAATTGTACACTTTCCATCAGGCAGCAGAGCCAGTTAGCAAGCCAAGACAAGACAAAACAGACCCCCAGTGGTGGTGGTCATCTTGTAGACTATGCTGCTCACATTGGCAATAGTTGGGCCCACTCTGAAGACACAGGATGGACCCCCACCCAAAATTACATTCAGAAGATGCCACATACACACCAAGAGAGTATTCAAAGGTTTATTATTCACATAATGAAGATTTTGAAGGAGAGGTGGGTGGGCTTCCCAGCCAGGTCTGAAAATGTCTTAAGAGAGCAAAATAAGAAGACTGGCTAGGAGGTTTTACTGTGGTTAGGGGGTAGGGCCAGGGTGACCAGGGACTTGCATATTTTGAAATTCCCATCAGCATCAATGGAGGGTGCACTCAGGTTTCTTATCAGCTTGCCCAAATGTGCATAGATGAAAAAGAGGGTCAGCAGTCAACTACTTTAAAAAAATGGAGTCAGACTCTTTATTACACCACCCAATCAGAAATCTCAATTAACTGTACTGATAGGGGCTTGTACCAGGTCTGTTCTGTTTGACTTAGGCAACATTGGGCAAGAGTGACCACAACTATAACTCCTAGTAAGATGATTGGACCCATCTAGAGAGGAGAGACCTCAGCCAGCTGCAGTCAAGCCAGTGAAATATGTAAAAGCATAGAAAAGAGTCCAACAATAACAGCATAAGGATAAAAAGAATCGTATCAGTGTCCAGAATGTTAATCTTGTTCTTTGTTTCAAGTGAAGGCTGTTCTTTGTGGAGTCAGTGGGTATTGGGAGGTTTCTGACAGTTCTTAGATTAAGATTCTTTCTTGGTCAGAAGTTAAGTTATAAGTGATGGCAGCAGTCTGTGTTAAACTGACCAGATGCACTGTGAATAAGAACTAAGAGAGAGAGAGAAATTAATGTCCTCTTCCCCACCCTTGACCACCCAGGGTCAAAGATTTTCTCTCCTCACCAGCCAGGGTTGTTATTCTCTTTCCACAGCCACATGATTGGTGTGTCTGGTTCCTGCAGCAATCACTTCACCATTTTTTCCAATCCCCCCAATGTCTTACCCGAACCATATCCCCGACATCATACCTATGTGGTTCAGAAATTTCTTTATATTTTTTGTATCATCTGAGATTATCTCCCACCTATTAGAGGTTATCACCTCATATTTATGATTATTATTATCAATATCCACAATTGCCAAAATTCAGCAGGCATAGCCAGGCAGCCAAAGAAGCATCAGGTTAGAGTCTCCCACCTCCACATCTTCTTCCTTCTTGCAAATTCTAGTAGCCTGATTTCCCAGGAGTAGGTATAGTGGTGAAAATGATAGAGTGAGAAGAGTGAATTATGTGGTTTGGATTTTCTTACAGCCAGTCCGGGCCTCCTCCTCCCCTCCCCAACCTCATAATTAAGCATTTTATTTAATGGGAGGTACCCTTCTGAGGAATTACCATATTTAGAGCCCAAACTGCCTATCTTAAGTGTGTGTTCCACTGGGAGCTGAGGAGCCTTGGTTATCCAGTTATCTTTTTCACCTTTTCTTTTTAGAGTTCATTTTATCTTTCAATTTACCTACTGCCTGGGCATGATATCGGGCATAAAAGGAACATAGGATGTCTATATAGCTGCCCACTGTTTTGAGGGGGGTTGTTTACTTATTTTTGCTGTGAAGACAGTACCAATGTCTAATCACATGTTTAGAGAACCAAAACATGTATCAGAGTCCATCTAAGAGTCATTGAATAGTATGGTTCCCTCTTGCTAAGTGGATGGGGATGGCAATGCCATACTCTGAAAAAAGTGTCTATGAAGTCAATGCCCAGTGGTATTCTCAAGAGGAGGGTATTGGGGCTATATAGTCTATTTGCCAGGACTGGCGAGGTTTAGTACCTCTGGATATGTGCTCCAAAGCTCCCTTTGCCACGCAACTGTGTAGCTGGCAAACTGGGCACATTTACCAGGCTTCTTGGCCTCATGTTCTGGAAACACTAGGCTTTGCTTTTTGGACCTAGCTCTGAATTGTGGATGAATTACCATACCCTGTGCGATGCTATATCCAGATGCATGCTGTATCCAGGTGTCCTTTTATGGGTACTGTAGATTTGGTCAGTGTAATGATTAATCTCATGTGTCACCTTGACTGGATCACAGGATGCCCAGATATTTGGCTAAATATTATTTCTGAGTATGTGTGTTGGTATTTCTGAATGAGATTAACATTGGAATTGGTAGACTGAGTAAATCAGATTGCCTTCTTCAATGTGGGTGGGCATCATCCAATCTGTTGAGGGCCTGAGTAGAAAAAAGAAAAGCGGAAGAAAGGAGAATTTGTCCCCTCTCTGCCTTACTAGTTTAGATAGGACATCAGTCTTCTCCTGCCCTCAGACTAAGACTTGCAGCATTAGCTCCACCTGGTTCTCAGGTCTTCAGAGCTTTCCTGGGTCTCCTGCTTATAGATGGCAGATTGAGGGACTTCTCAGCCTCCATAATCACTTCAGCCAATTCCTCTTAATTAAGTAATTAATATCCTATTAGTTCTGTTTCTCGGGAGAACCCTGACTAATAAAGATTTTGGTACTGAAAGTGGTTGTAGAGGAATAGATAGTAAGAATGAGTTTTCTGAATTGGCCCAGAATTTCTGGAACTGGCTCTCTATACTTACTAAATTTAAAGATACTAATGACTATTTCTAGTAGTAAAGAGAACACTGATAGAACATGGTATGATATGGCAATACAGATATGTAAAATATCTGTATTGTATGTTCCTAATCCACCACTTACAAGAAGCAAGAGGCTGGGTGACTATCTATACCATACTTTTGAACACTTTTGGAAAATTAGTGAATATAGTGAGGTTGGCTGGTTGCTCCTAATGTCATTGGACAAAGCAGTGCAAGAAAAGGATGGGCTCAGGGAATTCAAATTCCCAACTCCAGAACCACATAAATTATCTGAAAGCTTCTATGTGTGCCGAGAAGGAGACCCTAATCTCCTGCTGTTGCAGCACTGAGATTGCTGAAAATCAAACATAGAATCTCATCCAGTAATTAGCTGAATTGCAACATGAACTCCCAGCATCACAGGGTGTCTACCGTTAAAGTGAGGGCATTGATTAGGAAAGAATGGGATTTTATAAGTTGGGATGGGAACATGTGGGAAGACCTTGATGAAATCGGGAATGTGCAGTCCCTAAATTCTGATGTCTGCTTTGTCAATGAAAGCAGCCTCCCCATCTGCAGTAGAAGCGGCCTCCCCACCCCCAGTGGTAACAGCTTTCCCACTGCCAGTGTTAGCAGCTCTTCCACCCCATCTGAGGAGATTAACGCTGCACTGCCTGAGGAAACTGTAATGTCTTCACTCTAGGCAGTTGCCATGCAAGACAAAGATGATTTTCCTCAAGACCCACCCCAGCACCCCTCTTTGATTCTACATCTATAACTAGACTCAATTCTCAGCAGGCCCCTAAAGGTGAGGTACAAAGTGTGACCCATAAACAGGTGCGCTACACTCCAAAAGAATTGAAGTGCTATTGGAGTTACCACCTGGTTAATCTTACGATAATCCATTGTCATTCTCCATGACCATCTATCTTTGCATAGGCCAAATAGGTGAAAATGTGTACACACACACACACACACACACACACACACACATGCAGGGGTTGTGGGTCTTGTACACTTTGCTGCCATATAGTGTTTGTCTCTACAGAGGCTGAGAGTCGTCCTACTGCCAGGCACCACACTGACAGCCTGTTGGCTTTTGCCCATGAGTCAGTGAACATATAACACAGTACATTTTGGGCAGTGGTTTCCAGGGAAAACACCATGGAAATTCACTTTTGAACAGTGTTCCCTTTTCCATGCACAGTTTTAGTACACAGTTTTCTTTGGGGCTACACAGCAGCAGTGGCCCATTATACCCTACTGGCCTTGAACATAGCTGATCCATCGGTGAATCTGGCCCAGATATCCTCAGGAACCTCAAGAGTACTAAAGCCCCCGAGAAGCTCAAGGTGCTGGCACAGAGCCCCATATCTGAGACAGCCTCATCTTGAGGGTGACCAGCCACTTTTTCATGTAACCATGAGACTCCATAATGCCTAGCTTGCTTTTTCTCTGAATATACCACTTCCACTTAGTAATGGATGCTTATTGGGCAATATCCACTTTGTTGGTGTTCTCATATCTGACCCATCTCAATATCAGGGTTTAACAACACTACTGTTTCTTTGTTAGTCTCTCAGAGTCTATGAACACACCAGAACAAGCCAGTAATAGTCTCTCAAATGGGGTATAGCAGGTGGTCACCTGCTACCTGGGTGAGGAGGGGATGCCAAACTCCAGGGAGTACTGTTACCTAGTGGCCAGATCTTTTTGTCACAAGCTCCAGGGTGCATAATTGTCAGTTACTGTCACCTGTTGCTGAAAGGGCTCCTTAGAGCTGATTAGCCCAAGTGGAAGTCTATACAGCTTGCTGGATAGTTTCTTTAGCCTGTTGTTGGTCAAGGCCACATTTAAAGATGGCTACTTTTGAGTGATCTTATGTAATGGGCTGAACAGGATCCTCATATGAGGTATGCTGTACCTCAAATACCAAACAAGTCTATCAAATGTTGTGCCTCTTGATGGAGACCTTCAAGATGGCGGAGGAGTAAGACGTGGAGATCCCCTTCCTCCCCACAGATACATCAGAAATACATCTACATGTGGAACAACTCCTATAGAACACCTACTGAACGCTGGCAGAAGACCTCAGACCTCCCAGAAGGCGAGCAACTCCCCACGTACCTGGGTGGGGCAAAAGATAAAAGAAAAAACAGAGACAAAAGAATAGGGACGGGACCTGCACCTCTGGCAAGGAGCTGTGAAGGAGGAAAAGTTTCCACACACTAGGAAGCCCCTTCACTTGTGGAGACGGGGGGTGGCGGTGGGGAAGCTTCGGAGCCACGGAGGAGAGTGCAGCAACAGGAGTGCAGAGGGCAAAGCGGAGACATTCCTGCACAAAGGATCGGTGCTGACCAGCACTCACCAGCCTGAGAGTCTTGTCTGCTCACCTGCTGGAGCGGGTGGGGGCTGGGAGCTGAGGCTTGGGCTTTGGAGGTCGGATCCCAGGGAGAGGACAGGGGTTGGCTCTGTGAAGACAGCCTGAAGGGGGCTAGTGTGTCATAGCTAGCCAAGAGGGAGTCAGGGAAAAATTCTGGAACTGCCTAAGAGGCAAGAGACCATTGTTTCTGGGTGCGTGAAAAGAGGGGATTTCTGCTCTGTGCACCCACAGAAGGCAGAGTGCCGCTTAAGTGAGCTCCAGAGATGGGCGTGAGCCACGGCTATCAGCTTGGACTCCAGAGCTGGGCATGAAACGCTAACACTACCACCACTGCCACCAAGAATCCTGTGTGCAAGCACAGGTCACTACCCACACCCCCCAGGGGGGCCTATGTAGCACACCACTGCCAGGGTCCCGAGATCCAGGGACAACTTCCCCAGGAGAACACACAGCGCACCTCAGGCTGGTGCAATGTCCTGCCGGCGCAGGCTCGCCCCACATTCCAATTATGACTACCATATCCTTCCCTCTCCCCGGCCTGAGAGAGCCCTAATCAGCCACTGCTTTAACCTGCTCCTGTCTGGTCGGAGAACACACGCCTGAGGACAGCATACATGCAGAGGCGGGGCCAAAACCAAAGCTGAACCTCAGGAGCTGTGCAAACAAAGAAGGGAAAGGGAAATATCTCCGTGTAGCCTCAGGAGCAGCAGATTAAATTCCCACAATCAACTGGATGAACCCTGCATCTGTGGACTACCTGAATAGACAACGAATGTTCCCAAAATTGAGGTAGTGGACTTTGGGAGCAACTGTAGGCTTGGGGTTTGCTTTCTGCATCTGATTTGTTTCTGGTCTTATGTTTATCTTAGCTTAGTTTTTAGAGCTTGTTATCATTGGTAGATTTGTTTATTGACTTGGTTGCTCTCTTCCATTTTTTTAATATATATATATTTTTCCCTTTTCCTCTTTCTGTGAATGTGTATGTGTATGCATCTTTGTGTGATTTTGTCTGTAGAGCTTTGCTTTTACCATTTGTCCTAGGGTTCTGTCTGCCCGTTTTTTGTTGTTGTTGTTGTTTTTTAGTATAGTTTTTAGCACTTGTTATCATGGGTGGACTTGTTTTTTGGTTTGGTTGCTCTCTTCATTCTTTCATTTTTTTTATTACTTTTTACTTTTTAATTTTAATAATATTGTTTTTTATTTTCTATTTTAATTATTTTATTTTACTTTATTTTATTTTTTTCTTTCTTTCTTTCTCTTTTTTGCTCCCTTGTATTCTGAGCTGAATGGCTGACAGGGTCTTGGTGCTCTGGCCAGGTGTCAGGCCTGAGCCTCTGAGGTGGGGGAGCTAAGTTCAGGACACTGGACCACCAGAGACCTCCCGGCCCCATGTAAGATCAAACGGCAAAAGCTCTCCCAGAGATCTCCATCTAAACACTAAGCACCCAGCTCCACTCAACGACCAGCAAGCTACAGTGCTGGACACACTATGCCAAACAACTAGCAAGACAGGAACACAACCCCACCCACTAGCAGAAAGGCTGCCTAAAATCATAAGGTCTAATAGGTGTGAAGTGCTGTCTCACTGTTGTTAATTTGCAATTCTCTAATGACAAAAGATGCTGAGCATTTTTTCATATGCTTATTTGCCATCTGTATTTTTTCTTTGGTAAGGTATCTGTTCTGATCTCTTGACCGTTTTTAATTGGGATGCTTGTTTTTTTATTGAGTTTGAATAGTTCTCTGTATATTTTGGATACCAGTCTTTTATCAGATGTTTGTTTTGCAAACATTTTCTCCCAGTCTGTGGCTTTCTTTCATGCTCTTAACAGTGTTTATCACAAAGCATAAGTTTTAATTTTAATGAGTTCTAACTTACCATGTTTTTCTTTCATGGGTTGTGTTTTTGATGTTTTATCTAAAAAGTCATCACCAAACCCCCAAGTTCACCTAGATTTTCTCCTGTGTTATCTTCTAGAAGTCATATTGTTTTGCACTTTACGTTCAGATCTATGATCCATTTTGAGTTAATTTTTTGAAAGTTTTAAGGTCTGTGTCTAGATTCATATTTTGGGCATGTGGATGCCTAGTTGTTCCAGCACAGTTTGTTGAAAAGGTTATCCTTTCTCCATTAAATTGCTTTTGATTTTTTGTTGAACCACAGCTGACTATATATGTGTGTGTCTATTCTAATCAACTGATCTATTTGCTATTATTCTGCCAGTATCACATTGTCTTGATTACTATAGCTTTATGGTAAGTATTGATGTTTTTTCTTCAGTATTGTGTTAGCTATTCTATGTCTTTTGTCTTTCTGTATAAACCTTAGGATAAATTTGTTGATATCAACAAAATAACTTGCTGGAGTTTTGCTTGGGATTGCATTGAATCTATAGATCAAGTTAGGAAGAAATGACATCTTGACAATATTGAGTCTTTCTATCCATAAACATAAAATATCTTTTCAATTATTTAGTTCTTTGATATCTTTCATCAGACTTTTATAGTTTTCCTCATGTAGATCTCGTACATATTTTGCTAGATTTAAACCTAAGCATTTCATTTTTGGGGGTAGTAATGTAAATGGTATTGTGTTTTTTATTTCAAATTCCAGTTGTTTATTGCTGGTATATAGGGAAGTGATTGAACTTTATATATTAACCTTGTATCCTTTAACCTTGCTATAATCACTTGTTAGTTCTGGGAGGGTTGTTTTTTTTTTTTTTTAATGTGGACTATTTTTAAAGTCTTTCACTGAATTGGTTACAATATTGCTTCTGTTTTATGTTTTTGTTTTTTGGCTGTGAGGCATGTGGGATCTTAGCTCCCCAACCAGGGGTCAAAACCTTACCCCCTGCATTGGAAGGCGAAGTCTTAACCACTGGACTGCCAGGGAAGTCCCAGGGGAGGGTTTTTTAGTCAATTCTTTAGGACTTTCTGCACAGACAATCCTGTCATCTGTGAAAAAAGGCATTTCAATTTCTTCCTTTACTAACTGTATACCTTTTCTTTTATTTTCTACCTGTATTATTGCATTAGCCAGGAATTCCAGTACAAGGCTGAATAGGAGTGAAGAGGGGACATATTTGTCTTGCTCCTAATCTTAGGGGGAGAGCATCTAGTTTCTCATCCTAAGTGTAATATTAGCTATAGCTTTTTTTTGTAGATGTTCTTAATCAGTTGAAGAAGTTCCCATTTATGCCAACTTTTCCAGGGGTTTTTTTTTTTTTTTCATGAATGGGTGTTGGATTTTATCTATTGATGTGATCTTTTTTTTTAGCTTATTCATATGATGGATTAGACTAATTATTTTTCAAATGTTGAACCAGCATTGCATACTTGGAATAAATCTCACTTGATTGTGGTGTATAATTCTTATACATGGTTAGATTTGATTTGCTATTAATTCTTGATGAGTTTTGCATCTATATACATGGGAGATATTGGTGTGTAATTATCCTTTTTTGTAATACCTTTTTTTGGTTTTGGTATTAGAATAATGCTGGACTCATAGAATGTTAGAACGTGTTCTTTCTGCTTCAATTTTCTAGAAGAAATTTTAGAGGATGGTATCATTTCTTCTTTAAATGTTTGGTAGAATTCGCCAGGGAACCCACTTGGGCATGGTGCTCCCTATTTTGGAAGGTTATTAATTATTATTCAATTTAGTTAATAGATATATGCCTATTCAGGTTATCTATTCCTCCTTGCATGAGTTTTGGTAGATTGTGTCTTTCAAGAAATTAGTCCATTTCATCTAAATTCTCAAATGTGTGGACATAGAGTTGTTAATAATATATTTTATCATTCTTTTTAATGTCCATGGGATCAGTAGTGATAGTTCTTTTAAAATTTCTGATATTAGTAATTTATCATCTTTCTTTGTTTTGGTTAGCCTAGATAGAAATTTATCAATTTTATTGATCTTTTCAATGAATTAGCTTCTGGTTTCATTGATTTTTCTCTGTTAATTTCCTATTTTTAATTTCATTGATTTCTGCTCTAATTTTTATTATTTCCTTTCTTCTGCTTACTATAGATACAATTTGTTCATCTTTCTCTAGTTTCCTAAGGTGGAAGCTTAGATTGATTTTAGATATCTCTTCTTTTGCCATATATGCATTAAATGCTATACACTTCCTTCCAAGCTCTGCTTTCACTGCACCCTAAAGATTTTGATAAGTTGTGTTTTCATTTTCATTTAGTTCAAAATACTTTTTAATTTCTCTAGAGACTTATTCCTTTACTCATGCGTTATTACAAAGTGAAGTTTGTTGTTTAATATCAAGATTTTGGGATTTCCAGCTTTCTGGTACTGATTTCTGGTTTAATTCCATTGTGGTCTGAGAACATGCTTTGTATAAATTTTATTCCTTCAAATTTGTTAGAGTGTGTTTTATAGCCCAGAATATGATCTTAGCGATGTTTCATGCGAGCTTGAGAAAAAATGCGTATTCTGATGTTCTTGGATGAAGTATGCTGTAAATGTCAATTCGATCCAGTTGATCAATGGTGCTCTTCTGCTCACCTATAACTTTACTGATTTTCTGCATGTGGATGTGTTGTGTATTGATAGAGTGGTGTTGAAGTCTCCAACTATAACAGTGGATTTGTCTATTTCTCCTTGTTCTTCTATCAGCTTTTGCCTACATATTTTGATGATCTATTGTTAAACACATATACATTAAGAATTAGTGTGTCTTCTTTGTGTATGGACCCCTTTGTCATTATGTAATGTGCCTCTTTACCTCCAGTAATTTTCCTTGCTATGAAGTCTGCTTTATCTGAAATTAATATTGCTTCTCCAGCTTTATTTTGACTAATGTTAGCACGAATTTTTCAGGTTGTTGCTAAAACTTTTCATCTGTACTTAATATGGTAGTATTTTATTATTAAATTTAGGAAATTAACAAAATTAATTCACCAAGTTCGGCTTCTGGTATGGCTTAAGTGTTCCTATCAGACCAACCTCCCTACAGGTAACAACTATATAAATTCACACACACACACACACACACACACACACACACACACACAGAGTCATACACTTACCTGAAGGTATGAGAATGAACAAAAGTAGGCAGAAATTAGAGGAGAACGACATGTTTAAAGAAATATAAGTTTACCATTATTATGAATTTTAGTCTGAGAGCAGGTTCCAGTCTTCTTTTACAGAATGACCAAAAACTCAAATGGAAAATCTACAGTCTTGATGGCTTGACAAACTGGAGTACACTGTTTGGGGGTAACCATAGCGGATAGAAAGTGAGGAGGGTACATGCTGGTATAGAAATAGCCAGAGAGGAGGAAGCGAAGTTCTTCACATGGTATTTGCTAAATTCTTGGTTGACCTCTGAACTCTAAATATATGGGCAGACTCCAAGCTGTCCAGCTAAGGCTAAAAAACTGAATTGAATGACATCACCAAGATGGCAGAGTAAGAAACCCCAGCCTCCATTCTTCCACAAAGAACAACAATTAGATAGCTATCCACAAATGAAAATAACTTTGGGAGATCTCAGGAGTACACTAAAGAAGCTTCAGCAACACAGAGGAGCAAAGAAACCTGTGAATAACCACATAGAAATGGTAATAAGAACAGTTTCATTTTACCTACATTATCCTATCCCCCAGGCCAGCACTGCTCAGTGCCAAGATGGAACTCCCTAGCCCAAGAGAGTTCACCTTGCCAGAAAAAGGAGAGCAGGGTGAGTCACCAGATTTCCCACCCTTTCAGGGCACTACAAAAAGGACCCTCTTTGGTTTCATCCCACCCAGAGACCAGCAAATCTGAGACATCTAGAGATGGCTAGGAACAAGGAAGAAGGGCAGGGGTTACCAGTGTCAGCCACACAGTTGGAGCAACCATGGTTCTCAGCGGCCTGCTCTGCAAAAGACTCTAGCAGCATTAGCCTCTGATGACTTAGTACCCCTTGAGGATGCTGTGACCCCCTCCCCCTGCAGCTTTCATCACTGAGGACCTCATTACAGGCCCTATCAGACTACTCTGCAGAAGAGCCCAGCAATTTGCTGCTGAGGAAACCAATGGCCAGAAGAGCCACTGTGAACCCTCATCAGATTTCATCACTCAGGGCCCCACAGATTTTCAGGTTCACAGACATTACCTATCTGAATTCATCCCCGCCTCCTCCCCACCACACACCAGAGCCACCCAAGCCAGTGCCATCACAGACACCCCAGTGTTGGATCTCTGCCAACCCCAGCCTCTGCAGATCCGTGTGTTCATGACACCAGCCTAGACCCCCATAGTCAACCTCCACCACTGTGTGCATGCCCATGGCTAGCCCTTGCAGCCACATGAGTACATGCCAACAACCAAGGCCCCACAAATGCCTGTGGGTCTGGATCCAGCACCAGCTCCTGTCACTGGCCTGCACCACTGTGCATGCCCACACCTAGCCACTACAGCTGTCCTCATGCATTTGCTAGCCTCAACTCCTGTCACTGGCTATCATTGCCATGCATGCACCAGCAGGTACCTTTGCAGACTCATGACTGCATGCCAATAGCCCAGGAACCCATGTGTGCTTGTGCACCTGGATCTGGCCCCGATCCTGTCATTGGCCTGCATCATTATACTCACAGCTAGCCTCTGCAGAAGTGCCCCTGCATGTCCCATCCACCAACTCCTGTCACCAGCCCCCACTGCTGTATGTCTGCCCTCTCCTAGACTCTGCAGCCAAACAAGTGCACGCTGATAGCCCAGGCCTCTGCTGCTCTTCATGTGCCCACAGTTGGCCACAGCCCCTGTCACTGGACCCTAGCCCTCATTGTTGGACCTGGAGGTGCTGTTGAGGACCCCAAGAGTCCTTGCAGCCACCAAAGACTCCCTGCAGCACTTGCTGTCAAGGATGACACAGGTGTTGATGTGAACACCAGCTGCCTAAGCTAACAAGACACACACCACAACCCCTGGACATGGCCCTGCACTTGGCATGTCACATCACAGACCCAGGACCACAGCACACTCCAGCATGCCCCCACCCACAGATGAAGATTTTTCTTACAGAAGTCAGTCCATAAAATCTGGGAGAGGTGATTGCTTCTTCAAATGAGCAGACACATATGCAAGGCTACAGAGATCATGAAAAATCAGGGAAACATGATACCACCAAAGGAACACAATGAACTTCCAGTAACTAACCCCAAAGAAATGGAGATCCATAAACTGCCTGACAAAGAATTCAAAATAATTGTTCTAAATAATCCCAGAGAGCTACAAAAGCACACAGATAAATAATTTAACAAAATCAAGAAAACAATGCAAGAACAAAATGAGAAGTTCAAGAAAGAGATAGAAAACATAAAGAAAAAGAACCAAAGAGAAATATTTGAGCTGAAAAATACAATGAATTAACTAAAAATTGCAATAGAGAGTCTCAACGGTAGACACAATCAAGCGAAAGAAAGAATCAGAAAACTCAAAGGCAAGTCATTTAAAATTATCCAATGAGAGGAACAAAAAGAAAAAAAGAATAGAAAAGAGAAAAGCTATGGGACTTATGTGACACCATCAAATGAAACAATATTTGCATTATGGAAATCCAAAAATGAAATGAGTGGGAGAAAGGGGCAGAAAGTTTATATAAAGAAATGATGCTTGAAAACCTCCAAATTCTGGGGAAATAAATGAAGCTCAAAAGTTTCCAATCACTTTCAACCCAAAGAAGACTTCACCATGACATATAATAATAAAATTGTTAAAAATTAAAGACAAAGAGGGAATTCTCTGGTGGTCCAGTGGTTAGGACTCCACGCTTCCACTGCAGGGGGCCCGGGTTTGATCCCTGGTCAGGGAACTAAGATCCCGCAAGCCACACAGCACAGCCAAAAAAAAAAAATTCTATAAAAAAATTAAGGAAAAAGAGAGAAACTTGAAAGCAGCAAGAAAAAAGAAACTTATCATAAACAAGGAAGTTTCCATAAGACAATCAGCAGATTTCTCAACAAAAACCTTGCAGGCCTAGACAGAGTGGAATTATATATTCAAAGTTCTAACTGGAAAATTAAAAAAACTGCCACCCAGGAATACTTTAGCTGGCAAAGCTAACCTTCAGAATTGAAGGAGAGATATAGACATTCCCGGATAAACAAAAGCTGAAAGAGTTGATCACCACTACCTGCCTTACAAAAAGTGCTAAAGGGGGTCGTTCAGTTGAAAGAAAGAATGTTAACAAGTAACATGAAATCATATAAAAGTATTAAACTCACTGGTAAAGGTAAATATAGAGTCAGATTCAGAATACACTAATATTGTAATGGTGATGTGTAAATCACATAACTCTGGTATAAAGGTTAAAATACAAAAGAACTAAAATTAATTTATAATTAATAAAAATTACATAATTTGTTAATGGATACACTATATAAAAAGATGTAAATTGTGACAACAAAAATATAAAATGTGGGAGGTGGGTAAAAGTGTTAAGCTTTTACATGCAAACAAAGTTGTTGTTATCAGCTTAGTATACACTGATATAACTATAAGATACTTTATGTAAGCTCCATGGTAACCACAAAGCAAAAAGCAATAGTAGATACACAAAAGAGAAAGAGAAAGGAATCAAAGTATACCACTATAGAAAATCATCAAATCAAAATCACAAAGGAAGAGAGAAAGAGAAAAGGAGAGGAACAAAGGATCTGCCAAATATTCAGAAAACAATTAACAAAGTAGCAACAGTAAGTCCTTACCCATCAATAATTACTTTAAACGTGAATGGATTAAACTCTCCAATCAAAACAGAGTTGCTGAAGGAATAATAGAACAGTATCCAAGTATATGCTGCCTACAGGAGACTCACCTCACCGTTAAGAACACTCATATCTGAAAGTGAAAGGATGGGAAAAGATATTCCATGCGAATAGAAACCTAAAGAGAACAGGAATAACTATACTTATATTAGACAAAACACACTTTGCATCAAAATGATAATAACACCTATGGTCATTATAAAATGATAGAAGGGTCAATTCATTAAGAGGAAATAACAATAGTGAATATACATGCCCCAGCAACGGTGCTCCTAAATATATGAAGCAAATATTAACAGAATTGAAGGGAAAAATAGAAAGCAATGCAATAATAGTAGGGGACTACAATAACCCACTTTCAACGATGGATAGATCATCCAGAAAATCAATAAGGAATCATTGGACCTGAGCTACTCTTTGGAGCAAATGAACCTAACAGACATATATAGAACATTCCATCCAACAGCAGCAGAATACAAATTCTTCTCAAGCATCTCCAGGATATATCATATGTTAGGCCACAAAGCAACTCTTAGCAAATTTTAAAAGATTTAAATCATTCCAAGTATCATTTCCAAACACAATGGTATGAAAGTAGAAACCAAAAACAGGAGGAAAACAGGACCACCTATTTCACATATAGGTGGAAATTAAACAACACAATCCTGAACAAACAATGGGTAAAAGAAGAAATAAAAAGAGAAATCAAAAAATATCTTGAGAAAAAAGCAAAAATGGAAATGCAACATACCAGAACTTATAATATGCAGTAAAAGCAGTTCTAAGAGGGAAGTTTATAACTATAAACACCTACATTAAGAAAAAAGAAAGATCTCAAATAAACTAGCTAACTTTACCCCTCAAGAAAATAGAAAAAGAAGAACAAACTAAGCCCAAAGTTAGCACAAAGAAAGAAATAACAAAGATCAGAGCAGAAATAAATGAAATTAAGACTAGAAAAATGATAGAAAAGATCAACGAAATTTAGGTGTGTTTTGAAATGATAAAATTGACAAACCTTTGGGTAGACCAAGAAAAAAAAGATGGAAAACACAAGAAATAAAATCAGAAGTGAGAGAGGAGACATTACAACTGACACCATAAAAAAATAATAAGAGGCTACTATGAACAACTTTATACCAATAAATTGGGAAACCTAGAAGAAATGTATAAATTCCTAGAAACATACAAACCACCAACACCAAAATGA
The DNA here is from genome assembly GCF_028023285.1 of Balaenoptera ricei. Lineage (NCBI taxonomy): Eukaryota > Metazoa > Chordata > Mammalia > Artiodactyla > Balaenopteridae > Balaenoptera > Balaenoptera ricei. Next base: position 46,125,633 of record NC_082660.1, read on the forward strand.
AAAAATTGAAAATTTGAGCAGACCAATAACCAGTGATGAGATTGAATCAGTAATCAAAAATCTCCCAACAAAGAAGGGTCCAGAACCAGATAGCTTCAGTGGTGAATTCTACCAAACATTTAAGGAAGAATTGATACCAACCCTTCCAAAACTCTTCCAAAATATTAAAGAGGAGGAGGGAAGATTCCAAAGCTCACTTGATAAGGCCACCATTACCCTGATAACAAAGCCAGACAAGGACACTACAAGAAAAGAAAATTATAGGATAATATTCCTGATGAACATGGAAGCAAAAATCTCCAATAAAATAGTAGGAAACTAAATTCAACAGCACATTAAAAGGATTACATAACATGATCAAGTTGGCCTTATCCCTAAGATACAAGAATGCTTCTACATATGCAAATAAAGAAATATGATATACCACATTAACAACATTAAGAATAAAAATCATATGATCCTTACAATAGATGTGGTAAAAAGCATTTGACAAAATTCAACAATCTCTGATGATAAAAACTCTCAACAAATTAGGCATAGTAGGAATGTACCTCAACAAGATAAAAACATATATGACCACTAACATCACACTCAATGGAGAAAACCCGAAAGTTTTTCCTCTAGGATCAGGAATAAGACAAGGGTGCCCATTCTTACCACTTCTATTCAATATAGTACTAGAAGGCCTAGCCAGAGCAATTAGGCAAGAAAAGGAATAAAGGCCATCCAAATCATAAAGGAAGAAGTAAAACTGTCTCTATTTGCAGATAATATGAGCTTATTTATAGAAATCCCTAAACATTATAGCAAAAAAACTGTTAAAACTAATATACAAATTCAGTAAAGTTGTAGGATACAAAGTCAACATACAAAAATCAGTTGCATTTCTATATAGTAGCAATAAATTATCCAAAAAGACCATAAGAAAAAAATATCCATACGAAAAAAATCCTATTTACAATAGCATCAAAAGGATAAAGTACTTAGGAATGAATTTAACCAGGAGGGTAAAGATCTATACACTGAAAATTATAAAACATTGATGAAACAAATCAAATAAGACACAAATAAATGGAAATATGTTTTGTGTTCATGGACTAAAAGAATAAATATTGCTACAATGTTCATTCTACCCAAAGCAATCTACAGATTCAATGCAATCCATTTCAAAATTCCATTGGCATGTTTCACAGAAATAGAAATAATCCTAAAATTTGTATGGAACCACAAAAGCCCCCAAGTAGCTAAAGCAATCTTTTTTTTTTTTTTTCAGCCACGTTGCACGGCTTGCAAGATCTTAGTTCCCTGACCAGGGATCAAACCTGTGCCCCCTGCAGTGGAAGCATGGAGTCCTAACCACTGGACCACCAAGGAATTCCCTAGATAAAGCAATCTTTTTAAAAATATTTATTTATTTGGCTGTGCCGGGTCTTAGTTGCGGCACATGGGATCTTCATTGCTGACTGCGGGATCTTTTTTAGTTGCAGCATGCGGGATCTTTAGTTGTAGCATGCGGGATCTAGTTCCCTGATCAGGGATCAAACCTGGGCCCCCTGCATTGGGAGCCCAGAGTCTTAACCACTGGACCACCAGGGAAGTTCCTAGATAAAGCAATCTTGAGCAAGAATAACAAAGTTGGAAGCATCATACTTCCTGACTTCAAACTAAATGACAAAGCTATAGTCATCAGACAAACGCATATGTTACTGGCATACAAAGAGACACATGGTCCAATGGAACAGAATAAAGAGATTAAAAATAACCCCACACATATATGGTCAACTAATAGTTGACAAAGAAGCCAAGAATACTCAGTGGGAAAGGATAGTCTTTTCAATTAAATGGTGCTTAGAAAATTGGATATCCACATAAAACTGGATGCTTATTTTATACCATACATAAAAGTCAACTCAAAATGGATTAAAGACTTAAATGTAAGATCTGAAGACATAAAATTCCTACATAGAGCGTAAGCTCTTTGATATAGGTCTTGGCAATGAATTTTTGAATTTAACATTGACAGCATAGGCAACAAAAGCAAAAATAAACAGGTTGGACTATATAAAATTAAAGTGTTTCTGAACAGCAAAGACTCAATCAAGAAAATGAAAAGGCAATTTATGGAATGGAAGAAAATATTTGCAAACCATATCTGATAAGGGGTTAAAATCCAAAACTTATAAGGAACTCATATAATTCAATAGACAAAAAACAACCTAATTGAAAATGGGCAAAGGAATTGAATATACATATTTCCAAAGGAGACATACATATAAATGGCAACAGGTACATGAAAAGGTGCTCAACATCACTAATATCCAGGAAAATGCAAATCAAAACCACAGAGATATCACCTCACACTGTTAGAATGGCTATTATCAAAAACTCAAAAGATAAGTGATGGTGAGGATATGGAAAAAAGTGAACTCTTGTGAACGACTGGTGGAATGTAAGTTCAGCCACTATGGAAAACAGTATGAAGGGTCCTTGAAAATTAAAAATAAAACTACTATATGATCCACCAATCCCACTTCTGGGTATATATCTGAAGGAAATAAAATATCTCGAATAGATATCCACATTCCCATCTTAACTGCAGCATTATTCACAGTAGCCAAAGTATGGAAACAACCTAAGTGTCCCTCAATAGACAAATGGATAAAAAAATGTGATTGATACACACACAAACACACAGACACACACACACACACACACACACACACACACACACACACTGGAGTATTTTATATTCTTTAAAAAGAAGAAAATCCTGACATTTGGGACAACACAGATGAACCTGAAGAACATTATCCTAAGTGAAATAAGTCAAACACAGAGAGACAAATATCCAATGATCTCACTTATATGTGGAATCAAAAAAAAAAAAAAGTTGAACTTACAGTATCAGTCTGTTGAATAGTGGTTACCAAAGGTTGGGTGGTGGGGGCAAAGCAGATATACTGATCAAAGGGTACGAACTTTCAGTCATAAAATGGATAAGTTCTGGTGATCTAATGTACAGCATGGTAATTATAGTTAATAATAATGCATACTTGAAATTTCCTAAGGGAGTAGACTTCTAGTGTTCTTATCACACACAAAAAAGGTAACTATGGGAGGTGATGAATATGTTAATTAGTTTGATTGTGGTGATCTTTTCACAATGTATACGTATATCAAAAAATTATGGAAGATGAGGGGGATCACACAGGCTCAGTGACCCTCCCTGGGGAGTGAGCAGCTCGAACTATATATTTGGCACCCCAGCTCTGGGGTCCAACACCAGGAAGAAGAGTCCCTTAAGCTGGTTTGAAAACCAATGGGACTAAAAGGAGGGCTGTAAGAAACTGAGACTCTGCTCATAAAGAGCACACACGCTCCTGGGAACAAGGCAGAGGAAGCAGATTGAAACTGCCCAGGACTCTGGCTGGTTTCCCATCAATGTCAAATGCCTGCTCTGGCCCCTCTTGTTCCAGTGGAGCTCCCCAGTAGGGGGAAGGCAGCTGTTGCAAAGGAGGATGCACACTTGGGAAGCACAGACTTGGCTCGCACCCAGCACTTCATCTGAAAGGGGCAAGGATGGACATTACTGGCATTTGCTGACAGATTGGAATGGTCTGGAGCTCTGACTGGTTTGCAGGAACCACCCCAGCACATGCCTGGACCATATCAGGTGCTCGCTATGGCCCCTCTTGCTCCAGCACTGCTCCCCTATTGGGCATAAGTGCTGATGCTGGGAGGGCGGAGTGTGCACACTTAGAGGAAAAGGAACCAGCACAGACCCAACCCTCAGGACTTCCGCTCCAGCACCTTGGGACACTACCCCACCCCTGATAGGGCGGAGATAGCCACTGAGCATAGGGAGAAAATAGGGAAAGCCTGGCTCACACCTGGCTCTGGCTCTAGCCCCTCCATCTCCAGGCTGACCTCCCATTAAGGGGGTAGCTGCCAATACACCCTGGGGGAAGATTTAACATGTGCTCACTTCAGATCCAGCTCTCCCACCAAAGCCACTGGGCACACGTAGACTGTGTAGGGATGCTTCCATACAAGGACACACTTTCAAGACTGGGATAGGTAACCATTTCACCTAATTTCATAGAGACAGAGGAAGTTAAGCAAAATGAGGAGAAAGAGGAATCTGTTCCAAATGAAAGAACAAGAAAAAAAAACCTGAAAAAACAACTAATGAAACAGAAAAATGATTTACCAGATAAAAATTTCAATTAGTAATAAAAATGCTAACTGAACTAGGGAAAATAATAGATGAACACAGTGAGAATTTAATATAAAAATTTTAATATAAAAAGAACCAGTCAAAGCTGGAGAATACAATAACTGAAATGAAAACACACTAGAAGAAATTAACAGCAGACTAGGTGATATGAAGAACACATAAGTGATTTGGAAGATAGAATAATGAAAATAATCCAATCAGAACAGCAAAAAGAAAAACAAATTTTTAAATGAGAATAGGTTAAGGGACCTCTGGGACAACATCAAGCATACTAACATCCACATTATAGGGGTACCAGAAGGAGAAGAGAGAGAGAGTGGGTTGAAAAGGTATTTGATGAAATTATGGCTGAAAATTTCCCAAACCTGAAGAAGGAAACAGATATCCAGGTACAAGAAGCACAGAGAATCCCCAAAAAGATGAACCCAAAGAGACCCACACTGACATATCATAATTAAAATGGCAAAAGTTAAAGATAAAGAGAATTCTAAAGGCAGCATGAGAAAAACAGCAAGTCATATACAAGGGAATCCACATAAGGCTATCAGCTGCTCTTTTTGCAGAAACTTTGTAGCAGAAGGGAGTGGCATGATATATTTAAAGTGCTGAAAGGAAAAAAACCCTAAAACCTAGGATACTCTAACCAGCAAGATTATCATTTAGAATAGGAGAGATAAAGAACTTCTCAGACAAGCAAACACTAGAAGTTCATCAAGACTAAACCAACCCTAAAAAAATATTAAAGGGTCTTCTATAAGTAGAAAAGAAAAGGATTCAACAAGAAGTATTTGTATGAAAGGAAAAATCCCACCATTAAAGGAAAATATATAGTTGAGGCTGTGGATCAACCACTTAAATAAACTAATATGAAGATTGAAAGACAAAAAGTGTAAAATCAACTATAATTACAATAAACAGTTAATGGATAAACATGAAGATGTAAAATACGACATTAAAAACACTAAACGTGGGCTTCCCTGGTGGCGCAGTGGTTGAGAATCTGCCTGCCAATGCAGGGGACACGGGTTCGAGCCCTGGTCTGGAAAGATCCCACATGCCACGGAGCAACTAGGCCCGTGAGCCACAACTACTGAGCCTGCACGTCTGGAGCCTGTGCTCCACAACAAGAGAGGCCGCAATAATGAGAGGCCTGCGCACCGTGATGAAGAGTGGCCCCCGCTTGCCGCAACTAGAGGAAGCCCACACACAGAAACGAAGACCCAACACAGCCAAAAAATAAATAATAATTAAATAATTAAAAACTTTAAAAAAAAAACACTAAACATCAGGGAGGGAAATAAAAATGTAGATCTTTTAGAATGTGTTTGAACTTAAATGACTATCAGTTTAAAACAAGTAGATATAGATAGATATGGGGCAAAATATATCAACCCTATGGTAACCACAAATCAGAATCCCACAATAGATAGACAAAAACTGGAGAGAAAGAAACACAAGCATACCACTAAAGAAAATCATCAAACCAGAAGGGAAGAAACAAAAACAAGAAAAGAACTAAGAAGAACTACAAAAATAACCAGAAAATAAGTAACAAAATGGCAATAAGTACATACCTATTAGCAATCATTTTAAATGTCAACAGACTAAATGTTTTAATCAAAAGAAATAGGGTGGCTGATTGGATAAAAAAAAGAAAACCTACTTATATAGGTCTCACAAGAGACTCACTTCAGAACTAAAGACACACACAGACTGAAAGTGAGGGGATGGGAAAAGATATTTCATGCAAATGGAAATGACAAGAGAGCTGGGGTAACAATACCCATATCAGACAAAGTAGACTTTAAAACAAAGTTTATAACAAAAGACCAAAAAAGGGCATTATATAATAATAAAAGGACAAATACAAGAAGAGGATATAACATTTGTTAACATATATGCACCTAATACAGGATCACCTAAAGATATTAAGCAAATATTTACTCAAAGCAATCTACAGATTTAATGCAATCCCTATCAAAATCCCCATGACATCTTTCGCAGAACTAGAATACTCCTAAAATTTATAGGTATCACCTCACACTGGTCAGAATGGCTATCATCAAAAAGTCTACAAATAACAAATGCTGGAGAGGGTGTGGAGAAAAGGGAACTCTCCTACACTGTTGATGGGAATGTAAATTGGTGCAGCCACTATGGAGAACAGTATGGAGGTTTATCAAAAAACTAAAAGTAGAGCTACCATATGATCCAGTAATCCCACAACTGGGTATATATCCAGAAAAAATGAAAACTCTGACATGAAAAGATATATGCACCCCAATGTTCATAGCAGCACTATTTACAATAGCCAAGACATGGAAACAGCCCAAGTGCCCATCAACAGACAGTTGGCTTAAGAAGATGTTGTATACATATATAATGGAATATTACTCAACCATAAAAAAGAATGAAATATTGCTATTTGCAGTAACATGGATGGACCTAGAGAATATTATACTTAGTGAAGTAACTCAGACAGAGAAAGACAAATACTATAGGATTTTGCTTATATGTGGAATCTACAAAATAATACTAATGGCTCTATATACAAAACAAACAGACTCACAGACATAGAAAATAAACTTATGGTTACAAAAGCGGGGGAGGGGCAAATTAGGAGTATGGGATTAACAGATACAAACTACTATACATAAAATAGATAAGCAACAAGGATTTACTGTATAGCACAGGGAATTAGACTCAATGTCTTATAATAACCTATAATGTAATATAATCTGCAAAAAAAAAAACCCCTGAATCACTATGCTGTAATCTGAAACTAATGAAATACTGTTAGTCAACTAAACTTCAATAAAAAAATTAAAAAGACAAAATGGGTTTGGTAAAACCAACCCCACAGTGTTGATCTGTATGTAAAGCACAAAACACAATGCTGACACATATAAACAGCAGCTAGTTGGGAAATATTATAAAAAGTGAATATTAACAGACATAAAGTGAGAAATTGGCAATAATACAATAATAGTAGGGGACTTTAACCCCCTATGGACATCAATGGGCTGATCAAACAGATGTCAATAAGGAAAGAGTGGCCTTAGATGATACAGTAGACCAGTTGAACTTAATAGATATCTACAGGACATTCCATCCAAAAACAGCATAAACACATTCTTTTCAAGTACACATGAAACATTCTCCAGGATAGATCACATGCTAGCCACAAAACAAGTCTCAACAAATTTAAGACAGAAATTATATCAAACATTTTTTCTGACAGCACAGTATGAAAGTAGAAATCAATTACAGGAAGACAAATGGGAGAAACACAAACACATGGAGATTAAACAACATGCTACTAAAAAACCAGTAGGTCAGGACTTCCCTGGTGGTCCCGTGGTTTAGACTGAATGCTCCCAATGCAGGGGGCCTGGGTTCGATCCCTGGTCAGGGAACTAGATCCCACATGCCGCAACTAAAAGCCCGCATGCCACAGTGAAGATCCCGCATGCCTCAATGAAGAGCCTGCGTGCGGCAACTAAGACCCAGTGCAGCCAAATAAATAAATATTTTTTAAAAATTAAAAAAATAGGTCAATGAAGAAATCAAAAAGGAAATCAGAAAATACTCAAGACAAATGAAAATAAAAACACAACTTTCTAAAATTTATGGGACACAGCAAAAGCAGTTCTAAGAGGGAAGTTTATGGTGATAAAGGCCTACCTTAAGAAACAAAAAAATATGAAATAACCTAGCCTACCATCTAAAGGAATTTAAAAAAGAAGAACAAACAAAGCCCAAAATCAGCAGAAGGTAGTAAACAATAAAGATCATAGAGGAAATGAATAAAACAGAGGTCAAAAAAAACAATAGAAAAGATCAATGAAACCAAGAGCCGGTTTCTTGAGAAGATAAACAGAATTGATAAGACTTTAGGCAGGCTCATCAAGAAGAAAGGATTGAGGACCCAAATATACAAAATAAGAAATGAAAAAGGAGATATTACAACCCAATATCACAGATACAATAAATCATAAGAGAATACTATGAACAGTTACATGCCAACAACTTGGACAACCTAGAAGAAATGGATAAATTTCTAGAAACACACAATCTCCTAAGACTAAATCAGGAAGAAATAGACAGTCTGAACAGACCAATCACCAGGAGTGAAATTGAATTAGTAATAAAAAAATACTCCCAGAGGGACTTCCCTGGTGGTCCAGTGGTAAAGAATCTGCCTTACAATGCAGGGGATGCGTTCCATCCCTGGTCAGGGAACTAAGATTCCACATGCCTTCCGGCAACTAAGCCCGCGCACCACAACTACTGAGCTCACACACCTCAACTAGAGAGCCTGCGTGCCGCAAACTACAGAGCCCACGCACTCTGGAGCCCACGCACCACCACTAGGGAAGAGAAAACCCGCACACCGCAACTAGAGAGAAGGCTGTGTGCCTCAACGAAGAGCCCGCGCACTGCAACGAAAGACCTTACGCAGAAAAAAATAAATAAAAATAAATAAATAATAAATAAATCTTTAAAAAAAAATACTCCCAGCAAACAAAAGTCCAGGACCGGACGGCTTCACAGAGGAAGTCTACCAAATACATAAAGAAGAGTCAATACCTATCCTTCTCAAAAGGACACAAAAATAGAACCATAGATCAACAGAACATAATAGACAGCCCAGAAATCAACCCACACACTTATGGTCAATTAATCTATGACAAAGGAGGCAAGAATATATCAATACAATGGAGAAAAGACAATCTCTTCAATAATTGGTGCTGGGAAAACCGGACAGCTACATGTAAAAGAATGAAATTAGAACATTTTCTCACACCATATACAAAATAAACTCAAAATGGATTAAGACCTAAGTGTAAGACCAGAAACTATAAATTTCCTAGAGGAAAACATAGGCAGAACACTCTTTGACATAATATTTTTTTTGGATCTGTATCCTAAGGCAAAGGAAACAAAAGCAAAAATAAACAAATGGAACCTAATTAAACTTAAAAGCTTTTGCACAGCAAAGGAAATCATCAACAAAAGGAAAGACAACCTAATGAATGGGAGAAAATATTTGCAAATGGTATGACTAATAAGGGGTTAATGTCCAAAATATATAAACAGCTCATACAACTTTATATCAAAAAACAAACAATTTGATTGAAAAATGAACGGAAGACCTGAATAGACATTCTTCCAAAGAAGACATACAGATAGCCAACAGGCACGTGAAAAGATCCTCAACATCACTAATCGTCAGTAATAGCTATTAGGTGTACCATAGAGGGTGCTGTGAAAACAATAGGTGGGGCACCAATCCAAGATTCAGCTGGGGAACCATGGAAGTTTTCCTAGAGAAAATGAGCTTAGACTTGAAATGAATAAGAGGTATAAAGTGAAGGGGGCACCCTAAAACGGAGTTAGCAGGACTCCCCACACATGAGGGACAGTCTTCCTGGGATATTTCTCCTTTGTACTCTGCCTCTTGGTGGGGCAGGATTTGTAAATAACTGGATGAGAGTAGCCCACCACTTTCAGGTACAACCTAGACTGTCCAGCTTATCTGTCACACCAGGGTAAACCTCCCCTATTCCCATAAGCCACATCTGTCCCCGTGGGCCAGTGTTTGGCTGTGGGAAGGCTTGGCAGGCAGAAGTCGGATCTCAGTCTGACTGAGACAATTGGAGTACCTTTTGCAAATATGAGAGTGAAAATGCCTGGGGTTCCCTAGCCTCTGGGAAAGGAAATTCTGGTAAACTGAAAAATACCCCTTCCCCGAGTATCCACATCCTAATTCCAGACCTGTGGATGTTACCTTATATGGCAAAAGGGACTTTGCAGATGTGATTAAGTTAATGATCTTGACATGAGAAGATTATACTGGGTTAGCCAGGTGGGCACGGTATAATCACAAGGGTCCTTATAAGAAGGAGAAAGAAGGGTCAGTGGAGAGAAGATGTGACAATAGAAGGAGAGGGGGGAGGGAGAGGGAGAGCGAGAGAGGGAGAGAGAGAGAGAGAGAGAGAGAGAGAGAGAGAGTGGGAGAGAGACTATGCTATTGGCTTTGAAGATGCAGCAAGAGGTAGGCAGTCTTTAGAAGCTGCAAAAGGCAAGAAACAGATTCTCCCCTAGAGCATCAAAAGGAACTCAGCCCTGTGGATCCATAAGTGTGAAATAATAAATGTGGGTTATTTTAAGACACTAAGATTGTGGCAATTTGTTACAACAGCAATAGGAAACTATGCTAGAATCCCACAGCCCTTCTTGACCATCAGGCCCAACTCAGTCCTCAGTGACTGTTATGAAGTTATCAAGGACATGATAACTAAGACACTCATCTGGAGAGAAATTAGTCTGATAAAAGTGAGTAGAGTTCAGGTGCTACTCCTATAAAGCCCTTGAAAGTAGTATAGCAGTTTTGCCTGCCCCACCTGTCTGGAGGACACCTGATGGCTACTGACCTCAATGACAGTAGTGGGTGTTGGAGCAACAGTTGCTTCTGTTTTGCTCCCAAGTTCATGGCTCCTCTTGGGAAACCTGTTTCCTTTTTGGTGACCCATCTCCAGTCCATCCCAGTCTTCAGCCTTTTTCTTTGTGTCTCTCTTGTGCAGTTTCACAATACCCCTAAAAGACTGATAATTCTCATGTAAAGCCTTTTCTTGTAATTTGTCTGTGTGTCTGCCTACCACACTAGACTGGAGAAAAAGGATCAAGTTACGTTGGCTTTTACGCATCCAGCATCCAGAACACTTCCTGAATCTTGGCATTGCAGGAAACTAAAATAAATCCAACAAAAGTTTTAAAACTTAGGAAATTATTGGAAAATGAATTTAGAAATAATATAGTCATAATAAATCCAATTCCCTTCTGCTGTATTAAATAGTACTTCAAATACATTTTTGAATTTACTACCCACCACTTCAGAATATAGCATATTATTCCCCTTTTCTCATATGAGATAACTGGGAGCCAAGAATTTCAGGACCATTTCCATGGTCGCAGGGCAGATATGTAACAGAATGAGCATGAATGCAGGCAATCTCCAGGTGTGTATGGATGATCTAAAAAATCTCTTTGGAGAAAGGGCTACAATATACAGTTTGCCAAAATGTTACAGCAGTAAAGTTGTTTTAGGTTCAGGCTGAAGAGCCTCTTGGCCTCATTTCCAATAAGTGGTCAATCTTGGTAGTGCAGACAAAGGGGCGACCCGGTAAGTTCTTAGAACCTGAGCACACACCCCATACCCCCACCCCCCACCCTGTACTGCAGGGTGACAACCTGGCCAGATTTGCTTTTATGGCTGAGGATGCCATAGGCAAGGTAAGGAAGAGAACTGCGGCTCAATCGCACAGCCAAGAGCAGCCAGGGATCCCTGATCCCCTTGCTCCCCGCCCCCCAACCCCACCCTCACCCTCACTGCCCCCACCAGCGCAGCCACTTTGGTCTTGGTGCCGGGCGCGTGCAGCCACCGGCTTGTCCAAGGTCAGGAGCCCGGCGGTGGCAAAGAACACTACTGGAAAAAGTCGGCAGGCTAGTGAAGCGGACTCCAAAAGACCCATAGCCACATGCGCCGCCCTGGCACTCGCCGTGTCCTCAAAGGAGATAAACCTGAGCGCGCAGCCAGGGCGCTGGGAGACCTTGGGGAAGCTGTGAGGTTTCGGCTGCATGCATACGGCCGAGTTTGCTCGACACTTCAAGTCCCCAGGCCTGGTGAACTACACTGGGGGCTGCCACTGCTGCACGGTTAAATTTGAGCCTCGCCCCTGCAAACCTGTGAGTTCTGGTTTGCAGCTGCAGGCTGTGCAGGAAGAAGCAGCACAGATACTCCCTCCTCCCAGTCTCACGCTTCATGCTCCTCCTGGGCGCTGAGAACATCATTATTTACCTATCCCACACCCACCCGGCGCTGCACAGCTTCTGCAGCAGGTGCAGGGTGCAGAGTTTCCACGCGTCCATCTCTGACCCGGGGATTTACAGCGTCGCCTCACACTGCCTGGACGAGGGGAAATTTTCCTGACGGTAAAGCTCACGGACACGTGGAGGCCCCCTTACTCTCGTACTATTCCATGCTCAGCTTTAAGCAATTCAGCAAATTTACCATTTAAGTGTTGTATGTTTATGGCTCTAGAGACATCTCCAGGTAAGCAGATCTCCATCGTGACTCTGAATCTGTCCTTCGCGGTGGTGGTTTGCTCTGCAACCTCGGCTCACCAATGATTTTTTTTTAAGTTGATTCAGTTTGTCCAGCTTCTTCTTCTTATAAGAAAGGGGGTGAGGATTTCCAACCTCTTTACACGAAGGAGCTAGAACCAGAAGTCCTCACTTGTGGTCATTTTTGCAATATGCTACAATCATTATAAGGCTATAATTTAGAAATATCATGGTAAATTTCAGAGAAACAGAAAAGATGAAAGTTGTCTCAGGGAGCCGGAGCAGCAGGAGTGGGTAGGGTATGTGTGTGTAAGAGAATTTAGAATCAAATGATTTCTGACTTCATTAAAGGCTAGTGTTACTATTTAACTTTTAAGAGCATGCATGTGTGCTATTTTCAGAAAATTAAAGAATAGGTGATGCATTTTATGTAGAAATAATCTGTATGTGGAAAATACATAGAAATAATAAGCATAACTTCAAGAAGATTAATAAAATCTCAGAAATACATACACTTTCCTAAAACAGTTATTACCTCCTACTTGTTGATGTTAATTGTTACTTTGTAAATTACCACATGTTTTACTCTTGATCCCAGCAGGCTTGCACATTAATTGACTTGAGTAATAACGTGAAAATTGCCCTTTGCTAAATTTGGGGTAAACAATGCAAGAGAGGGGACTATATTCCCATTTCCCAGATGAAGAAACTCAGGGTTGAAAGATTAAGATTAATTTGGGGAAAGTCATACACTAAGTGGTGGAACTAGGACAGTCACCCAAGTCCCTCTGTAATCAGCATCTATGTTATTTACGGTGTATCTCTCTCCCTTTCCTAGAATGCACTTTTGAATAGCCACACCTTTATCAGAAAATGGTGTTATTCTTCCACTAGGCCTGGGAACCAAAATTACTGTTGAACGCACAAGGAAAATTGAATACAATCATCCCATTCTTTTAAAGAATCACAAATTCCTAAAACGATAAAAAAAAAAAAGTGATCTAGAAGCTAGAAGAAAAGATAGAAATCTTCCAAAATTATGAAGGGAGTCTAAACCCTGATTCTAAAACCTGGAAGAGATGGTATACCACCCACCATCTCACAGAGAAAAATATGGCTCTATCTCACTTACGAACATAAATTACAGTTTTTTATCAATAAAGCTTGAGTGAATAAAATTCGACAGTTTATAAAAATCTACCCCAATCTGGTAGTTTCCTAGTCATAAAAGCATGGTGTAGTATTAGGAAATATTTGAAAATTTTAATAATCAGTAAGTCAAAGGAGAAAGATCATATGTTCATCTGAAGCACTGAACAAAGAATTCAATAAAATCAATCAAATGATAAATTTTGCGGTTTTTCTTAGTTCTTGTTTACTCTGCTGACAGAATTATGTTAAAATCCTAAACTCTTGGGACCAGGGCTCCTTAGTTGTGGCTGTCGGGCTCCTTAGTTGTGGCAGGCGGGCTCCTTAGTTGTGTCATGCAAACTCTTAGTCGTGGCATGCATGTGGGATCTAGTTCCCTGACCAGGGATTGAACCCGGGCCCCCTGTATTCAGAGCATGGAGTATTATCCACTGCGCCACCAGGGAAGTCCCAGTAGTTTGTATCTGTTAATTCCATACTCCTAATTTATCCCTTCCCCCAACCTTTTTTCCCTTTGGTAACCATAATTTTCTATGTCTGTGAGTCTGCTTCTGTTTTGTATATAGATTCATTTGTATTATTTTTTTAGATTCCACATATGAGTCATATCATATATTATTTGTCATTCTCTGTTTGGCTTACTCCACTAAGTATAATATTCTCTAGGTCTATCTGTGTTGCTACAGATGGCAATATTTCATTTTTTATGGCTGGAGTAATAGTCCATTGTGTATATATATATATATATATATATATATATATATATATATATATATATATACCACATCTTCCTAAGCCAGTAGTCTGTTGATGGATACTTGGGTTGTTTCTCTGTCTTGGCTATTGTAAATAGTGCTGCTGTGAACATTGAGGTGCATGTATCTTTTCAAGTAGAGTTTTCTGGGGTTTTTTTTTCCAGATATTTACCCAGGAATGGGATTGCTGGATCATATGGTAGCTCTATTTTTAGTTTTTCAAGGAATCTCCATACTATTTTCCATAGTGACTGCAATAATTTACATTCCCACCAACAGTGTATAAGGGTTCCGTTTTCTCCACACCCTCTCCAGCATTTATTATTTGTAGACTTTTTGATGATAGCCATTCTGAATGGTGTGTAGGTGATACCTCATTGTGGTTTTGATTTGCATTTCTCTAATAATTAGTTATGTTGAGCATCTTTTCATGTACTTGTTAGCTATCCATATGTCTTCTTTGGAGAAATGTCTGTTTAGGTCTTCTGCTCATTTTTTGATTGATTGGGTTGCTTGTTTTTTCAGTATTGAGTTGTATGAGCTGTTCGTATATTTTGGATATTAACCTCTTGTTGGTCACATCACTTGCAAATATTTTCTCCCATTCCATAGGTTATCATTTTGTTTTGTTGATGGTTTCCATTGCTGTGCAAAAGCTTTTAAATTTGATTAGGTCTCATTTGTTTATTTTCTGCTCTTATTTCTTTTGCCTTGGGAGACTGACATAAGAAAATATTGCTATGATTTATGGCTGAGAATGTTTGGCCTATGTTCTGTTCTAGGAGTTTTATGGTGTCATGTCTTATATTTAGGCTTTTAAACCATTTTGAGTTCATTTTTGTATATGGTGTGAGTATTTCAATTTCATTGATTTATATGTAGCTGTCCAGCTTTTCCATCACCACTTGTTGAAGAGACTGTCTTTTCTCCATTGTATATTCTTGCCTCCTTTGTCATAGATTAATTTACTGTAGGGTGTGTGGGTTTATTTCTGGGTCCTCTATTCTGTTACATTGATCTATATGTCTGTTTTTGTGCCAGTACCACGCTATTTTGATTACTATAGCTTTATAATACAGTCTGAAGTCTGGAAGGGTTAAAAGCATTTCCATTTTTCCATTTTAAAATTGCCTATAAGGGGTGTGATTCTGAAGTATATTTCTGTCAACGCTTCTTGCCTTTTATAAGGTTTTTTCTTATATGTTAGCTTTTTTTTCCATTGAAGTAGAACATACAAAGAGAACAGTTCATAAATCATAAGGGGCAACAACTTGATGGCATTTTACAAAGCGAACACATGCATGTAAAACCACCAAGACTAAGATATAGAACGTTACTGGTGCCCAGAAACCTATATTATGTAGTCATTACTCCTGAAAGTTAACCACTCTTCTGACCTATGTCGCTATATATTCATTTTGCCTGTTTTTTAAACTTTATACAAACAGAATTATCAATCATGTACATTTTTATGCTGGTTTCCTTTGTTCAATACACTGATTTTTGGATCTGTCCATATTTGTTGCATGTAGGGATATTTGATTATTTCATGGCTGTGTAGCATTCCATTATATGGATACCACACTTGTCTTTATTCACTCAACTGTTGATAAACATTCACACTGTTTCCAGTTTGTGACTATTTCTAATAATGCTACTAAGAACATCTTGTTCATGCCTTTTGGAGAACATATTTATGCATTTCTGTTTGATATATACTTTGTGCAGTAGGCAGAATTCTATGATGATACCCAATGATGCTTAACTTTGTATGATCTCCTCCCATTGAATGTGGATGGAACCTGTGGATATAATAATAATCAGTAAGATATCACTCCCATGATTGTGTTAAATTGTATGGTGGGGGGAGGCTTTTGCAGGTGTAATTCAGGTCACAGATAGTCGATCTTAGGACAGGGAGATTATTTGGGGTGGGCCAGACCTACTTGAGTGAGCACTTACAAGGGCCTTGGTCCTTGCTGAAAGATCTGAAGCATGAGAGAATATTTGGAGGGGGCCACAGGGTGAGGAAGTACAGGCAGCCTCTAGGAGATGAGTGCTGCTCCAGGCTGACAGCCAGCAATGAAATGGGGGCCTCGTTCCTCCAGCAGCTGGGAAGTGAATTCAACTAACAGGATGGGAGAGTTTGGAAGGGACTCTTCCCCAGAGCCTCCAGAAAGGAACACAGCAAGTCCACCATCATCTCATCCTGTTAGACCCTAGCAGGGAAGCTGGGCACAGACTTCTGACCTGCACAACTGTGAGCTAATAAATGAGGGCTGTTTTAAGTTGCTGAGTGTGGTCATTTGTTCCCTATCAATAGAAAACTAATATAGGTTTTGATACCTGGAGGCGCGGTGCCGCCACTGCAAACCCCTAAAAATGTGGGTGTGGCTTTGGAACTGAGTATTGGCTGAAGACTGGAAGAATTTTGATGTCAAAATACTAGAGAAAGACTAAGTTGTCTTCCTGAATTGCCTTGGACAGACTGTTAGTAGAAATCAGCTGAATTTCCAGACTGCCTTGGAATTCTGACTCCTTTCTGCCTTCTATGTCCCCCCATATTAGACCATAATGTTTATAGCTGTTATCCTATGCCAGTCCCACTATTGTGTGTAGGGGAAGATAGTTTGTCACTTTAGTATCACCAGTACACAGTTGGAGAGGGATTGTGTCCCAGGAGTTGTACTGCATGGATTATACCAAGGAACCTCATGCATGCTTGATTTAGATGATTGAGATGATAAGATTTTGGACTTTGAGCTGATGAGATTTAGATGAGCTTTTGGAATTGAGCTGATGCTATAATACCTTGAGAAATTTGGAAACTGTGAGATGAGGTGAATGACTATTCTATGTGGGACTGGATTGCCTGGGGCCAGAGGGAAGAATTCTAAGATGACTCCTAATGACCCTTGACCTAGTATAATCTCCTCTCCTTAAGTGTGAGAAGAGCCTGGTATTATGATGCCATATTGCTCCTGTGATTATGTTACATTATATGGGAAAAGATTTTGCAGATATATCGAGGTCCCAAATCAGGACTTTCAAATAAGGAGGTACCCTGAGTGAGTCAGACCCAACCAGGTGAGACTTTAAACTGGCCTGTGCGCTTTCTAAGAGATTCAAGTGAGAGAGAGTATATGGAGAGACTGATGTTACAAGAAACTGTTAGAAATCTCTAGGAGCTAAAAGTGGAACTAAATTCTGCCAATAACTTGAATGAGCTTGGAAGTGGATTCTTCTGAAGAGCACTCAGAAAGAAACACAGCCTGGCTGTCTTAATTAGTTTGGGCTGCTGTAACAAATTACTATAGACTGAGTAGCTTAAACAACAAAAATTTATTTCTCACAGTTCTAGAGGCTGGGAAGTCCCATATCAAGGAGCCAAAGGTTTGGTGTCTGGTGAAGGCCTGCTTCCTGGTGTGCAGATGGCCACCTTACTGTATCTTCACACACAGAGAGAGCTCTGTTCTTTTCATCCCCTTATAAGGGCACCAGTCCCATCCTGGGGCTCCACCGCCATGACCCATCCAAACCTAATTACCTTCCAAAGGCTCCACCTCCAAATTCTACCACATTGGGGATCAGGATCTTAACATGTGGATTTTAGGAGAGACACAAACATTCAGTCCATAGCACTGGCGGACTGATTTCTCAGGCTGACTTCACCCTGTGTGACAACTGAGCAGACAACCCAGCCATGCCATGCATGGACTTCTGAACCTACAAAACTGGGAGCTAATAAATGGACATTGTTTTAAGCCATTAAGTTTGTGGTAATTTGTTATGCAGGAATAGAAAGCTAATACAGATGGAGTTGCTGGGTTATAGAAAAGGCATACATTCAGCTTTGATACTGCCAAACAGTTTTCCAAGTGGTAGTACCAATTTATACTCCCACCAGCACTTAGAGTTCCACTTCTTTGTTTTCTCCACCTCTTGATACTTGGGCTATTCTGGCTACATTTTGGCTATTCTGGTAGATATTTTCTGATATCTCATTGTAATTTAAATTTGCATATCCCTCATGACTGAGTTTGGGCAATCTTTTGTTTATTGGTCAGTTGGATGTCCCATATTGTGACGTGCCTATTGAAATATTGCACCAATGTTCAATTGCATTGGCTTTTTATCTTCTTGATTTTATTCTGTACATAAGATATTTTTTGGATGTGTGTGTGGATATATATTTTTTCCATGTTTTCCTTTATGGTCAGTGCTTTTTCTGTCCTGTTTCAGATATCATCATCTACTCCAAGGTCATGAAGATATGTTTATACATTATACATGTATACATTTCTTTCTTTCTTTTATTGAAGCACAGTTGATAAAATGCTTATACATTATTTTCCAGCTTTATTTTCTGGAATTAATTTTTGTGTATGATGTAAGTTAGGAGCCAAAGTTATTTTTTCCGTAAGGATGGATATACAATTAGTCTAGTTCTACTTATTTAAAGGACTGTCCTTCCTCCAAAGCACTGCATTGGTACCTTTGTTGTAAATCAGGTGAAAATATATGTGTGTGTGTGTGTGTGTGTGTGTGTGTGTGTGTAGCCATATTTGTGTGCATCTCTTTGTGGACTCTTTTCTTTGTTCCATTGGTCTATTTGTCTATTCTTTTACACAAATCACACTATCTTTTGTTTTGTTTTGTTTAACATCTTTATTGGAGTATAATTGCTTTACAATGGTGTGTTAGTTTCTGCTTTATAACAAAGTGAATCAGTTATACACATACATATATCCCCATATCTCTTCCCTCTTGCATCTCCCTCCCTCCCACCCTCCTTATCCCACCCCTCTAGGTGGTCACAAAGGACCGAGCTGATCTCCCTGTGCTATGCGGCTGCTTCCCACTAGCTATCTATTTTACATTTGGTAGTGTATATATGTCCATGCCACTCTCTTACTTTGTCCCAGCTTACCCTTCCCCCTCCCCGTGTCCTCAAGTCCATTCTCTAGTAGGTCTGCGTCTTTATTCCCATCGTGCCCCTAGGGTCTTCATGACCATTTTTTTTTTAATCACACTATCTTAATGATTATGGCTTTATAGTTGCCCTTGCAATGTAGCTTTGAAAGTCCTTCAAATTTCTTCTTCTGGATGGCTTTGGCTGTTCTTGGATCTTTGATATTCACATATATTTTAGAATCAGTTGGCTAATTTCCATTTACAAAAAATCAGCTGGGATTTCAACTGAAGTTAGATGGAATCCATAAATCATTTTGATGAGAAATCTCTCTTTGATTTAATTTTCATAATGTTGTCTTCTAATCAATGAACATGGTGTATCTCCAATTTATCTAGGTCTTCTTTAATATCTCTCAGAAATGTTATATAGATTTCTGGGCAGAGGTCTTGTGAATATCTTTTATTAGATTTGTTCCTAGGTATTTGATGTTTCTGATTTATAGTGAATGGCATTAAAATTTTTTTCTTTATAAATAAAGAATATAGAAATGCAACTCAATTTTGTAATATTGACCTTATATCCAGCAATCATGCTAAATTCATTTATTGATTCTAATATTTGATATATACATTCTTTAAGTTAAGTTAAACAATCTGTTATGTCTCTTCTATTTTTTAAAAGCTGAGAAACCATTCCCCAAAGACCCCAAAGCTACTTACATTTATATCTCGTTAACCACAACTGGGAAATATACATTCACAAACCAGTCACTGGAGTAGTAATGAGGTTATTATGACCTGGTTAGTCAAACACACTGCCCTTTATATATCAAATACATTGCTTTATGATTATGATGCCACAATTTTTCCTTATTTTAACCAAATATATAAATATTTACATATTAATACTTAGATTAGAAGGTTGAGAATCAGTAAATATATGATGATGGATTTTTTGTGGAATATTCCTCCATGTAAATGAGTTGAAATTGTAATTCTTAAGTTATATAATTTCTTAAGCAATGACTAGTATGTTTCATATGTGAAAAACATTTGTAGCTTGTTGAAGAAGAATAAATTTTTAAAATGAAAAAAAATTAGTTCATTTCAAAAAATACCCTTTTGCTATTTATTAAAGCCCAAAATTATCATAGAAAATTTAATACATACACATATCAAACTTTTAGCAATAGTGATCAATCACTGGTAGGATTGATCATGATGTAAATTTTGTCTTCAACTTTTTTGAATAATTTAAATGCTCTACTGCGGGGTTTGTCAAACTGGACACTGTTGGCATTTTGGGTCAGATAATTCTGTGTTGTCAGAGGCTCTCCTGTACATTGAAGGGACTGAGAGCATCCCTAGCCTCTGCATACTAAATGCCAGTAGCACCTCTCCCTCCCCAATTGTGATGGTCTCCAGACGTTTCCAAATCCCGACACCTGGGGGGCAAAATGCCCCCCTCCCTGTTGCATTATAGTGAATGAAATTCTAATATATGTAGAAAGCTAGGTAGATGTAAAAATAAATATACAGATGTAAACATAGATCAGTAGATAGAATACATCATGTGTTTTTTGTGTAGATATCATAGCCCACAGCATTAAAAAATTTTTAAAAAATCCTATAAATGCTGCATAGGTTTATTTTATGGACATCCAGTATCCTATTGGAAATAGGATTTCAGGTTATTTAAAATAAATGACACTATAATAATCACCTTTGAGCACATAACATTGTGAGTATATATGAGTATTTCTTTAGAGTTAACGCCTAGAAGAGAAATTGTAGTGTCAAATGGACATTTCATCGGCAAGATGCTATGAATTTATAACCCCATCCAGCAGTATATAAGATAGCCTGTTTTTTTTTGTTTTTACAACAGCTTAAAATCTAAACAAACATTATAAATTGTTTTAAAAATGCAAATAGCTCTATTTTTTCTGAGCACAAGAGTAATGTATGCTCATTGAAAACATTCAGAAGATAAAGTATGAGAGAACAAAACTCACCCTTCCAGATTCTTTTTCTATGAGCACAAACATACATAAACAC
Organism: Balaenoptera ricei; assembly: GCF_028023285.1. Lineage (NCBI taxonomy): Eukaryota > Metazoa > Chordata > Mammalia > Artiodactyla > Balaenopteridae > Balaenoptera > Balaenoptera ricei. The sequence continues at coordinate 46,146,873 of NC_082660.1, forward strand.
TATCTCTTAAACAGGGGCACTGGGAAAGAAAAAGGAGAGGGCACTGAAGACACACCAATAGAGTTAAACAGAGGGACTTCCTTAGCATAAAGTTTGAGATCTTAGAGAAGAGCAAATCAATAAGTGGGGAAAAACTATATACATCTCTATATCTATATAGATAGCTCCTTTAAAGAAAGCAGGGATGGGGGCATTTTAGTTATTAGTAAGTCAAGGATCATGACTAAGACCCAGAGATTCTAGAAAGGAGGAGGAGGAAAAGAAAGATCTCAGAGAGTAAACTGAAATGACTCTTAAGAGGAAAACTGGTGAAAGTTGACGTATAGAATTAAGAGAATGGCCATGAGATAAGTTGGGGTTCATAACCCTAAATCCCTAGGACAACTACAGAGCGCATAGTGGCTAATATGGTCAGAACAGATCACTGATTCCCACTGTGACCCCAATATTCAAGCCTTCCCTATTCCAGGAAGTGACACCATCTACCCAGATACTCTGGCCAAATGATTGTTGTCCTTCCCTTATGACCTCACAGCCATTCAAGTTTTCACACCTGAGGCTCCAGACATTGTGGAGCAGAGATCAGCCATTCCTGCTCTAACCTATCTGAATTCTAGCTCTACAAAATCCATGAGCATAATGAAATGGACATTATTCCACAACACTATATTATGGAATGGTAGATGACCAGAACATTTATATAGACAGCCTTGTGGCCCTCAACCCCTCTTTCGAGACGCATACACTCCTAGGGTAAGGATGGGGAATTCCCAGCATTGACCCGGCGGCGTGCTGAGCAGGGCAGGACGGAGCAAACTCCTGGCGTGTGGAGCACACCCTCCTGTTTGGCGCTAGGTGGAGCCAAGTTGGCCCCCTCCCCGGGTGACGAAGGTCACGTGACATCCAGCCCACCAATCAGAAGCGAAGACTCCACAGGGCCCGCCCATCCTCCCTCTTGGCGCCCAGGGCTCCACTGAGGTAGCGTCGGCAGCCGCGTTCTCCTGTCTCTGAGGGAGAACCTGGCCTTGTGGCCGCGCAGTCGTGCTGTGAGAAGGAGCAGAAGCCACAGCAAGGTGAGATGCCCGCAGGGCCGAAGAACGAGGTCGCCTCTGCCCCTGGCGACACCCGTGGGACTGAAAACCCCAATCCCGGTGCCTTGGTCCCCACAGTCTCGAGCAACCCATCTCCGTCAGGTGGCGGCGCCCCACGCGGTGGCACAGCAGGTCCCTCATCCTGCAAGATGGCTGCTGCCGGCGCCATTTCGCTCACCGGGGAGGACCCGGGGCCTCCCTCCGTGGACGGTGTGCAGGAAGGGGGGCGCCCCGACCTCCATGGCGGCGGGAGTCCCCACGCAGAGCTGAGCTGTGTGGTGCCCAGGATGGGCCAAGGCGTCCAGACGGTGCCTGTGCTCAGTGGGGCCGCCGTCTGGCAAGCCGCCAGGGGCGCTGGCCAGCGTCCGACCCAGACCACGAGCCCAGGGAATGGACGTGGGAGGAAGCGGCCCAGCCGCGAGGAGGCTTCCCGGTCTGTGAAGCTTCCACGGCGCTGTCTGTTTTCCGGAGCTGCAGTGTCCCCGTGGTCAGCGTCTTCGCCGCCTTCTTCTCCAAGGTCTGAGCCCAGCAGCTGCGGCCATTTTCAGGTTTCTCTGTGGAACCGCGCATCACAGCCGGGTCCTGTCCTCCAAAGCCAGGCTAAAGCACCAGGCCCTGCTCTCCGCAGTCAAGCAGTCAGAGCAGGCCCAGCCCTCTGCCGCCGCGCCACCCAGTCTGGCCCTGCTGTCCGCAGCCGTGTATCGGTGCAACGCCCTGCTCGCCGCGGGCGCACCACCCCGTCGGCTCCCGTTCTCTGCAGTCAGACAGCCAGGCTAGCTCTCCGTAGCCACGCATCGGGGTCCAGCGCTGCTAATCGTAGCCGTGCAGCTGAGCAGAGCCCTGCTCGCCACCACCACCGTGCACCCGAACCAGGCGCAGCTGGTTGCCATCTCTCCGGGCCGGGCGCTGCTCTCCAGCGCCAAACATCAGCGCCAGGCCCTGTTCGACGCCGCTGCTGGACACCCGAGCCAGGTCCTGCTCATCGCCGCCGCCATGCTTCCGCGCCAGGCCCCGCTTCCCGCCGCCGTGCATCTGGGCCAGGCCCTGCCATCGACAGCCACTCCAGCCCGCCAGGTCCTGCTCATCGCCGCCGCCATGCTTCGGCACCAGGCCCCGCTTCCCGCCGCCGTGCATCTGGGCCAGGCCCTGCCATCGACAGCCACTCCAGCCCGCCAGGTCCTGCTCATCGCCGCCGCCATGCTTCCGCGCCAGGCCCCGCTTCCCGCCGCCGTGCATCTGGGCCAGGCCCTGCCATCGACAGCCACTCCAGCCCGCCAGGTCCTGCTCATCGCCGCCGCCATGCTTCCGCGCCAGGCCCCGCTTCCCGCCGCCGTGCATCTGGGCCAGGCCCTGCCATCGACAGCCACTCCAGCCCGCCAGGCCCTGCTCTTCGCCGCCGCCGTGCTTCTGCTCCAGGCCCTGCTCATCGCCGCCGCCGTGCTTCCGCGCCAGGCCTTGCTTCCCGCCGCCGTGCATCTGAGCCAGGTGCTGCCATCGACCACCACTCCAGCCCGCCAGGTCCTGCTCATCGCCGCCGCCATGCTTCCGCGCCAGGCCCCGCTTCCCGCCGCCGTGCGTCTGGGCCAGGCCCTGCCATCGACAGCCACTCCAGCCCGCCAGGTCCTGCTCATCGCCGCCGCCATGCTTCCGCGCCAGGCCCCGCTTCCCGCCGCCGTGTATCTGGGCCAGGCCCTGCCGTCGACAACCACTCCAGCCCGCCAGGCCCTGCTCTTCGCCGCCGCCGTGCTTCTGCTCCAAGCCCTGCTCATCGCCGCCGCCATGCTTCCGCGCCAGGCCTCGCTTCCCGCCGCCGTGCATCTGAGCCAGGTGCTGCCATCGACAACCACTCCAGCCCGCCAGGTCCTGCTCTTCGCCGCCGCCATGCTTCCGCGCCAGGCCCCGCTTCCCACCGCCGTGTATCTGGGCCAGGCCCTGCTGTCGACAACCACTCTAGCCCGCCAGGCCCTGCTCTTCGCCGCCGCCGTGCTTCTGCTCCAGGCCCTGCTCATCGCCGCCGCCGTGCTTCCCGCCGCTGTGCATCTGGTCCAGGCCCTGCCGTCGACAATCACTCCAGCCCGCCAGGCCCTGTTCTCCGCGGTCGCGCATCCGGGCCAAGCCCTACCCTCGGAAGCCGTGCCGCCCAGCTAGGCCCTACCCTCCAAAGCAGCAGCACGACTCCAGGCTTTGTCCTCTGGAGCCCCGCCACCCAGGGAAGATCAGCCCCTAGCAGCCACCCTTCTCCACCTGGGCTTAATGGCCAGAGTCCTCCTTCATCCCCTGGGTTCGCCTTAAGAAGGCTAGTCTTCCAGAGCAGCTCAAGCTCTTCTGATTCTGAGGTCCCAAATCTTGCTTCCCAGCAGGTTTGGCATGCAGTTCGTATGCGTGCCTCCTCACCCTCACCTCCTGGGCCATATGGTGAGAGTTCCTCCTCCCCCTTCTCCTCCTCTGCCGCTGCTCTTTGGTTTCCGGACCAGAGCACCTCCTCCTCCCCCACTGCTTTTTCTGGCAGGAGTTCTCCTAGGTTTCCTGGCCTGAGCTCCATCTCTATTCCTAGCCCTGCTAGCCTTAGGCACATGTTGCTGCCCGATTTTGAGGTCCTGAGCCTTCTCTCTTCAGGAGAGCCGGCTGAAACAGGGAGCATGCCTCCCTCTCCTACATCTCCTATGCTGTGATCCTCCATGAGCATAATCATAAGGCCTACAAAAGAAATCAACCTCCACCCACTGTCCTGAATGGGCTGCCTACTCCGCTGGTTAACTGTGAGGTTTCCAAGTGCTCTAGCTATTAAGCAACATCATGAGCAGTTTTGAAGTTGTTGTTTGAAGAGGCAGTTTTGAAGCCTCCCCTCCCCATAATGGCACTACCTAGCACTTATCTGCTGTTGGCACTTGATTCCAGCCCCCGCTTATCCCCCAAAAAGGCCTGCCTTGGCCTCTGAGATTTCCCTTTTCCAAGTTGCCTTTCCATAATGAAATTTTTGAGTTAACAAATTAAAATGTTGGTTTCACTTAAAAATTGTAGCTTTTTTTATTGTCCAAAAAACGGTTAGTCCTGTGTCTTATTTAGAGGACTTAAGAAAGTTGTTGGCATACTAGCTTACTCATTGCAAGGGAGGGGGAATAAAATATTATCCTAGCAATCATTTATTTCCCCTGTCTAACATGGAGTTCTGTCCAGGAAAATTCCATTTATATGTTATATATGCTCTTTGCATAGGTGTTTTGCAACTATGGACAAGAAAAGGGGGCAGGGTTTACCTCAGGGTGGCTAGAGAAAAGGAGGGGTGATGGAGATATCCAGGTTGAAGAAAGAGGCAGGGCATGACCCTGTATGGATAGGGAGAGTATTTCCTCCTCAGATGGGAGTAGGGGGTGCTAGAAGGAAGACTCCGGATCAGGAAGGGGGAGAACAGCAGGAGTTAGGAGCAGAAGGGGGAAGGTCTCAGTTTCTAGGGGAGAAAAAAATTTGTGTGTTGGGAACAGGGGCTCCTGAGGTCTGTGGGGAGAGGGGAGGGGAAGGTATGGGAGAGTGATTCAAGGTTAATGAGTATGTAAAAATGGTCATATATTTAGTGAAAATTGTGTTAATGGATAATCCCATTTAAAAAATTATTGTGACTAAGTGTGAGCAGATATGCGAGGGTGAGTGTGTATGTGTGTGTTTGTGTGTGCACATATAGACATATTTGGAGACAACTGGATGGACATACACCATGCTGTGATCAGGGCATATATCTCATCTTTGGAATAACTGGTGGTATGGTCTTCTACATTTTCCACCATGACCATATTGCTGGTTCTATGATGAAACTCAACTCAGCTGTTTTTTTTAAGAAGTTTAGTTGTAGAAACATGGTAGGAGACCACATTAAAAGAATAGAGTGAAAAAAATTTAAACCAAACCAGTAAAAGGAAACTCCTCCCTACTTTCCCATATTTTTTTTCTCCTTGCTTTTCTGGTATGTGGCCAGTACTGACCAAGAAGAACCCTATTCCTGGGCCCCACATTATAAAGGTTCCCACTCAGGCCCTCTTCGTGCTGTGTCCAGACCACAAAGCTAGGGACATTGACCACAAGGACTATGGGATGTTCTCACCAGGTCCCAGCACCCTGCAACATTTGGGTAAAACGTTTAGGTTTCCTTATTCCCCGAGGCTGCTTCCAGGTCCTGTAAGGCCTTACTTTCAGGGTCCTTCCTAAGGAAGGGAGGTCTGGGCCTATAGTATGCAAACTCAGGCCCAAAAGGTGGCCAAGTGGCCACTGTAGAAGCAAAGGGTAGACAAAGCTTGGAGATGTAGGCTGAAGTGTTCTCTGGGTTAGGTGTGAGCGATCTCTTGGTGTAGGACATAGCTGGCAATGGGAAGAGATCAAGGACATGGACCAAGGGCCTTCATTTGTACTTTTGTGCCAGACATACTGCAAATGTTAGCGACTGCCCTGTATGTATAGTTAGCTCTGTAGGCCAGCCCCAGAGAATTAGAGACACTAAGGGATATATCAATATATTTAGGAAGCCACATCTTGTCCCTGGAAGTGGCTCTGACCATACAACACCCCCTCAATATCTCAGATGTTGAGGGAAGCAATATTTCAGGTCCTAGGTTTGGTCCTTCCTGCAGTGAGCTAGCATTCAGTGGGCTGAATCAGAGATGCCAGCACTCTACTGCATGTTAATGTTTTAGTGCGTCTCCTGGGCATTTGATCTGTTTGGGAGTGGACCTCAATCCAATGTCCTTAACTCAAGCCCACCATACTAAAATTTACATAGCTGCTATTGACCATAAGCATTTCTTCCTTCTCTGGACCCTCCCTATGAAGGTATCAAATGTCATCACATAGCAGACCTTCATTCTGCAAAATCCAGTGGACACTTCCTAGATTTCATCTTTTTTTTTTTTTTTTTGGCTGTGCAATATGTGGGATCTTAGTTCCCCGACCAGGGATAGCACCTGGGCCCTTGGCAGTCCTAACCACTGGCCCACAAGGGAATTCCCAGTACACTTTAAATTTTTTTTCGTTAATTGTGGTAAGATACATATAACAAAATTTACCATTTGTAAGTGTACGGTTCTATGGCATTCACTGTTATGCAACCATCACCACATTCCATCTCCAGAATTTTTTCATCTTCTCCAACTGAAACTCTGTCCCATCAAACCATAACTCCCCATTCCTCTCTTCCTGAAGTCCCTGGCAATCAACATTCCACTTTCTCTTTCTATGGGTTTGACTACTCTTTTTTTTTTTTAATATTTATTTATTTATTTATTTATTTGGCTTTGTCGGGTCTTAGTTGCAGCGCACAGGCTTCTCTCCAGTTGTGGTGCTTCGGCTTAGTTGCCCTGTGGCCTGTGGGATCTTAGTTCCCCGACCAGGGATTGAACCCACTTCCCCTGCGTTGGGAGGCAGATTCTTAACCACTGGACCACTAAAGAAGTCCCTGTTTTGTTTTTTGATAGCAGCCATCCTAATAAATGTGGAGTGATATCTCACTGTGGTTTTGATTTGCATTTCCTTAATGATTAGTGGTGTTGAGCATCTTTTCGTATGCTTGTTGGCCATTTGTATATCTTCTTTGGAGAAATGTCTATTCAAGTCCTTTGCCCATTTTTAAAATCAGTTTTCTTGTTATTGAGTTGTAGGGGTTCTTTATATGTTCTGGAAGTTAGCCTCTTTTCAGATATATGATTGGCAAATATTTTCTCCCATAGGTTGCCTTTTCACTCTATTTAAACTGTGTCCTTTGATGCAGAAAGTTTTCATTTTGATGTAATCCAATTTATCTATTTTCACTTTTGTTGCTTGTGTTTTTAGTGTCAAATCCTAGAAATCATTGCCAAACCCAACATCATGAAGCTTTTTTTTAAAAATTTTATTTATTTATTTTTGGCTCTGTTGGGTCTTCGTTGCTGCACACGGGCTCCCTCCAGTTGTGGCGAGCAGGGGCTACTCTTCGTTGCAGTGCGCGGGCTTCTCATTGCAGTGGCCTCTCTTGTTGCAGAGCACAGGCTCTAGGCGCGCGGGACTTCAGTAGTTGTGGCTCGCTGGCTCTAGAGTGCGGGCTCAGTAGTTGTGGCACACGGGCTTTGTTGCTCCTCGGCATGTGGGATCTTCCTGGACCAGGGCTCGAACCTGTGTCCCCTGCATTGGCAGGTGGATTCTTAACCACTGCGCCACCAGGGAAGCCCTAGATTTCATCTTAATTCACCTTTTGGCAGCATTTCACCTTTTGGCAGCATTTGACACAGTTAATCATTCCCTTTTCCTTTATATATGTTCTTCTTTAATCTTTGAAGACTGTTCTCTTTATGTCCACCCCACATTCTCCTAGACCTTTCTCATTTTCCACACCTCTAAGTGTTGGATTGCCCAAGGCCTCCGTTTTTTTTTTGCCTTTTTTGCCCTTTTTCCCTATACACATTTACTTCCTAGGTGATTCCATCTAGTCTCACATCTTTGAGTACTGTTTTAGGCTGGTGAATCAAAATATTGTATATCCACTCCCATCTATTCCCTTGTACTCCAGTCACGTATATCCAGCTACCTAATTGACTTTTCCACTTGAGATGTCGAAAAGGCATCTCAAACTTCAGTAATATGGAGTTCTGTCCAGTAGAAATATAATGCTAGCCACACATGTAATACCATTTTCTAGTAGTCACATTTAAAAGTGCCTAAAGAAACACATTTAATTATTTATTTAATTCCATCTATCCAAAATATTATTTCAACATGTAATCAATATAAAAATTATTGAGATATTTATTTTTTAGATAAAAAAATATTTTTAATTGAAGTATAGTTGATATACAATGCTGTGTTAGCTTCTGGTGTACAGCAAAGCGATTCAGCCATGCATATATATACACACTCTTTTTCATATTCTTTCCCATTATGGTTTATTACAGTATATTGAATATAGTTCCCTGTGCTGTACAGTAGGACCTTGTCTATGTATTTTCTACATAGTAGTTTGAATCGGCTAATCCCAAACTCCCAGTTTATCACTTCTCTACCCCCTTTCCCCTTTGGTAACCATAAGATTGTTGTCCATGTCTGTGAGTATGTTTCTGTTTCATAAATAAATTCATTTGTGTCATATTTTAGATTCCACGTATAAGTGATATCACATGGTATTTGTCTTTCTCTTTCTGACTTACTTCACTTAATAATTTATGATATATTTAAAATTTTTCCTACTAAGTTTTCAAAAGCTGGTGTGTACTTTACACCTGCAGCATATCTCAGCCACATTTCAAGTACTCAATAGCCACAAGTGTGGACGTGTGTATACAGCACAGTTTTAGACCTTCTCATTTCCTTAGTCTCTCTTATTCATTTCCTACTGAATCATGATTCCAGTTCCAGAGGTTTCTCATATGGTGGGCTCCTGTCCTAGAAGGGAGCCCTGAAGTGTCAGTTTTGAGAGTTCGCAGGGGCTATGATGCTTCCAGCCCCTTTAGTGCCTTTTCAGCTGGGCTCCCTGCACTTACCTGGTATTGAAAAGGGCAGAAACCCTGCCGGTTTCAGTTTCTCTTTCCAGTGAGCTGGCTAGTTTGTGGTTCTCCTATTATCAAGTTAGTAAAATGCTGTGATGTTACTTCTTTTTCTTCCTGCACAGACACCGGTACCATGTAAGTAATGCAACTTTTAGTGGTTTGTCCTCATCCACTTGAATTGTGGAGGCTGAGGGGATATCTTATAACCTAGATTTGTTGAAAATATTATTCATGCATTTTGCTTTTGCTCTCTAGTTGCTCTGTTTTTATGTGAGTGTTTGGAGAGATCAAAAACCTATATAGCTACTGACGCCACCATCTTCCCAGAATCTCTACCACCAAGTGTCCTTACTCCTTGAAAAATGTTCCACCCAGTCAACCCTTTGGTAGCTCTGAAGGAACACAGTGGGATCCATCATCTGTACTAAAATGGAAAAAAATTAAATTCAGGAATTGGAACAAAAACCTATGGGGCATAGTACTAAAAATCTTTAGAACTAAAGGAATTATTTTTGAGAACACATTTTAAAAACTTTGTCATGTTACTCTGTTGGCTCACAAACTGGCCCCTGTACATGAAGGGCAAGGAGAGATGGAAGAAAGAGGCAGACCACTCCAGATAGGTAGGTGGCAGTTTAATAAGCAAAGAACTTACATTATTTTCAGAAAATATTGGCCTTTAACATTTAAGTCTTTATTTATTTATTTGGCCGCACCATGTGGCTTGTGGGATCTCAGTTCCCCAACCCGGGATTGAACCCAGACCCTTGGCAGTGAAAGCACAGAATTCTAATTACTGGACTGCCAGGGAATTCCCCACAAGGGACTTACATTTCAGGCTTGTCTTGAGCAGCTGCAAGACAGTAGATCTCCATACCTGCTTGCCAGAATCTTGAAAGTTTACATAGAGGCCTTAATGGGGTTCGGTCACATATACCAACCAGATGGTCTCAACATCACATTACTGTCTCAAGGCTGTGTCCTTGAAAACGGCTCCAGCTTTGAGAATGGTGGACTGAAGGTACATTCCAAGGATTGGAGAGGGGATGAGGAGCCTCTGATTGCCCAGGTCCGGCTTGAGAGTCAGCAGTTGGTCACGTCCTCTTGATGACCTCCACCAACATACTAATTCTTTTTTCTTTTTTAACATCTTTATTGGAGTATAATTGCTTTACATGGTGTGTTAGTTTCTGCTTTATAACAAAGTGAAAGAGTTATACATATACATATGTCCCCATATCTCTTCCCTCTTGCGTCTCCCTCCCTCCCACCCTCCCTATACCCCCACTAGGTGGTCACAAAGCACCGAGCTGATCTCCCTGTGCTATGCGGCTGCTTCCCACTAGCTATCTATTTTACGTTTAGTAGTGTATATATGTCCATGCCACTCTCTCACTTTGTCCCAGCTTACCCTTCCCGCTCCCCATATCCTCAAGTCCATTCTCTAGTAGGTCTGCGTCTTTATTCTCATCTTGCCCCAAGGTTCTTCATGACCTTCTTTTTTAAGATTCCATATATATGTGTTAGCGTACGGTATTTGTTTTTTCTTTCTGACTTACTTCACTCTATATGACAGACTCTAGGTCCATCCACCTCACTAAAAGTAACTGAATTTCGTTTCTTTTTATGGCTGAGTAATATTCCATTGTATATATGTGCCACAACTTCTTTATCCATTCATCTGCTGATGGACACTTAGGTTGCTTCTATGTCCTGACTATTGTAAATAGAGCTACAATGAACATTTTGGTACATGACTCTTTTTGAATGATGGTTTTCTCAGGGTATATGCCCAGTAGTGGGATTGCTGTGTCGTATGGCAGTTCTATTTTTAGTTTTTGAAGGAACCTCCATACTGTTCTCCATAGTGGCTGTATCAATTTACATTCCCACCAACAGTGCAAGAGGGTTCCCTTTTCTCCACACCCTCTCCAGCATTTGTTGTTTGTAGATTTTTTGATGATAGCCATTCTGACCGGTGTGAGATGATATCTCATTGTAGTTTTGATTTGCATTTCTCTAATGATTAATGATGTCGAGCATTCTTTCATGTGTTTGTTGGCAATCTGTATATCTTCTTTGGAGAAATGTCTATTTAGGTCTTCTGCCCATTTGGGGATTGGGTTGTTCGTTTTTTTGATATTAAGCTGCATGAGCTGCTTGTAAATTTTGGAGATTAATCCTTTGGCAATTGCTTCATTTGCAAATATTTTCTCCCATTCTGAGGGTTGTCTTTGTGTCTTGTTTATGGTTTCCTTTGCTGTGCAAAAGCTTTTAAGTTTCATTATGTCCCATTTGTTTATTTTTGTTTTTATTTCCATTTCCCTAGGGGGTGGGTCAAAAAGGATCTTGCTGTGATTTATATCATAGAGTGTTCTGCCTATGTTTTCCTCTAAGAGTTTTATAGTGTCTGGCCTTACATTTAGGTCTTTAATCCATTTGAGTTTATTTTTGTGTATGGTGTTAGGGAGTGTTCTAAATTCATTCTTTTACATGTAGCTGTCCAGTTTTCCCAGCACCACTTATTGAAGAGGCTGTCTTTTCTCCACTGTATATGCTTGCCACCTTTCGCAAAGATAAGGTGAACATAGGTGCGTGGGTTTATCTCTGGGCTTTCTATCCTTTTCCATTGATCTATATTTCTGTTTTTGTGCTAGTACCATACTGTCGTGATTACTGTAGCTTTGTAGTATAATCTGAAGTCAGAGAGCCTGATTCCTCCAGCTCCGTTTTTCTTTCTCAAGATAAATAAAGAATGGCTGTTAAGTTTACATAAATAAACAAACAAACAAATAAATAAATAAATAAAACAAGGGTAATGTAAACTGCAGGCGGCACTGAGATCACACAGACTTGGGTTTGAAAACTGGCCGTACCTTGGGCTTACCTTGTGACTCTGAGCAAATATAACCAGACCCTTGTTCTCCTCATATGTAAATTGGGGTTAATAATGGTATCTACTACATAATCCTTCCTCTGAGAGGTGCCTATCCTGATCCTGCTCACCCACCCCTCCAGATGTGATTTAGGGTCTTTCCTCTGTATTCCCAGAGCCCCTTGTTCTTAACCTTGCCAGAGCCTTCTACACATTTTTGGAAATTACATTTCTGTATAACCATCTTCCCATTGGACTGTGAGAATTTTGATAATTTGAATAGAGCCTGAATTTTCTGTATCCCCAGAACTCAGGAAAGTGCCCTGGGGCCTGGTATCCAGAGAGAATTATTTATTGAATTAATGGTGATACCACAAGCTATGTGCTTAATAAAGAATAAAAATTAATTTACAAAATATTTATTTGTTGAAAATAACCTATAAGAAATGCATGAACTCAGGATATTTCTCTACCTCAATTTTCTTCACTCAGGGAGGGTTTGTACCTATCATTCTTTTCCTTTTTCAGAACCATCAAGAATCAGTGTGGCTTCCCTGGTGGCGCAGTGGTTGAGAATCCGCCTGCCAATGCAGGGGACACGGGTTCGAGCCCTGGTCCAGGAAGATCCCACAAGCCGCGGAGCAACTGGGCCCGTGAGCCACAACTACTGAGCCTGCGCGTCTGGAGCCTGTGCCCCGCAACAAGAGAGGCCATGATAGTGAGAGGCCCGCGCACAGCGATGAAGAGTGGCCCCCGCTCGCCGCAACTAGAGAAAGCCCTCGCACAGAAACGAAGACCCAACACAGCCAAAAATAAATAAATAAATTTATAAAAAAAAAAAAGAATCAGTGTGTCCCAGATATAGTAGGTTCATAATGTAATTAGGACCTTCTGTTACTCACTCAGCCTCAGATCTGGCCTCACAGTGGGACTGCATTGGACATGACACTGAAGGCTTCCCAAACAAGTATTACTGATGCTAAACAGCCCCTCAAAAATATTTGCTGAACGGATGTCTGGTTGGATGAATAAAAACCAGCTCATTACAGCTAAAACTGTTATGTTTTGTGGGTTTTTAAAAAATATTTATTTATTTATTTATTTATTTATTTATGGCTGTGTTGGGTCTTCGTTTCTGTGCGAGGGCTTTCTCTAGTTGCGGCAAGCGGGGGCCACTCTTCATCGTGGTGTGCAGGCTTCTCACTATCGCGGCCTCTGTTGTTGCGGAGCACAGGCTCCAGACGCGCAGGCTCAGTAATTGTGGCTCACGGGCCTAGCTGCTCCGCGGCATGTGGGATCTTCCCAGACCAGGGCTCGAACCCGTGTCCCCTACATTGGCAGGCAGATTCTCAACCACTGCACCACCAGGGAAGCCCTATGTTTTGTTTTATAGGTAAAAGGCTTACATATCATTTGATCTTAAGTTGGCAAAATTGAAGACATGAACCAAAAAGTCAGTAGAACTGTGAAAATCAAGTGATCACTTCCACACAGAAAGAGCCTGCTCTACTGGTGTTCCTCCCTCTTCCATGACCAGTCATCTCCAGTCAATTTCACTTCCTTATCTTCTCCTGTGCCCTTTATTTTCGTGTCAGTACACTGTACCTGCAAAGACTATCTAGTCCAGCTAATGATCATGTGACCTTTATTGATCATGTGACTGCCTTCCTCAACAGAATGTGAGACCATGCTTCCTTGGTCATTGCCAGAGCCAGAATCCAAGCCAATGCCTAAAATATGGTGGGGATCACTGAATAGTTGTCAAATTAATTAATCTTTTGTTGTGACATTTATACAAAAAATATCTACCTTCCAATCTGGGGATCATTCTATAGATACTACCTGTTTAGCCAACGTATGTACATCTTTTGTATATCAGGTACCAGATGCACTCTGGTATTCAGGTGTGAGTTGAGGCGGAATTATTCCAATTCCTTTTTCTATATCATTTTGTATAGTAAGTACTACAGTTTTCAGTACATACCTTAAATAAGGGTAGCATTTTACAGACCTCAGGCATTTGTAAGAAACTTTGGGATTTTTTTCCTTTCTGTTTTCTTTCTCTATGTGTTTTTATCTTTCTATTTCCTTCTTTCTCCCTTTCTCTCTTACTTTCTCTCTCACTTTCTTTCCTCCCTTCTTTCCTTTCTTTCCTTCCTTCCCTCATACTTCCCTTTCCCCTTTCCCCTTCCTTTCCCTTCCTCTACTTTCCCCTCCCTTTTTTACAGCTTAATTGAAGTATAAGTGAGATAAAATAAATGGACGTATTTAAACATATGATTTGATAAGTTTGGACATATATATATTCCCATGAAACCATCACCAAGTTTACAAACAAATACTTTACCCCCAATGGTCCCTCATGTCCTTCGCCACCAGGCCTCATCCATGGACAATTACTGACCTGCTTTCTTTATATACTGTGTTGCATTTTCAAGAGAGTTTTATATAAATTGAAATACGTAATGTTTACTCCTTTTTGTTTTGTCTCTTTCACTAAGCATGATTATTTTGAGATTCATCCAAAACAATTGTGTGTATCAGTAGTTAATACTTTTTATTGCTGAGTGGTATTCCATTGTATGGCTATACCACAATTTGTTTATTCAAACATGTGTTGATGGGTATTTGTTTTCATGTTTTGGTATTAGACATAAAGCTTCTGTGAACACTTATGTACAACCCTTTGCATAGACATGCTTTCTTTTCTCTTGGGTAAATACCTAATAGTGAAATGTCTGGGTCATACGGTAAATATATGTTTAACTTTTTTTTTAGTTTTTAAAAAAATGTTTTATTTTTATACAATTTTAAAGGCTACTTTCCATTTACAGTTATTACAAAATATTGGCTATATTCCCTGTGTTGTACAATACATCCTTGAGCCCATCTTACACCCAATAGTTTGTACCTCCTACTCCCCTACCCCTGTATTGCCCCTCCCCCACTGGTAGCCACTAGCTTGTTCTCTATATCTGTGAGTCTGCTTCTTTTATGTTATATTCACTAGTTTGTTTTATTTTTTAGATTCCACATATAAGCGATATCATACAGTATTTGTCTTTGTCTGGCTTATTTCACTTAGTTGCTGCAAGGCAAAATATCATTTTTTTATTGAAGTATAGTTGATTTACAACGTTGTGTTAGTTTCTGGTGTACAGCAAAGTGATTCAGTTATACATATATATACATATTCTTTTTCAAAGTCTTTTCCATTATGGTTTATTATACGAAGTTGAATATAGTTCCTTGTGCTATACAGTAAATCCTTGTCTATCTATTTTATACATAGTAGTTTGTATCTGCTAATCCCAAACTCCTCATTTACCCCTCCTCCACCCCCTTTCCCCTTTGGTAACCATAAGTTTGTTTTCTCTGTCTGTGGGTCTGTTTCTGTTTCATAGATAGGTTCATTTGTGTCATATTTTAGATTTCACATGTAAATGATAGCATTAGTATTTGCCTTGCTCTGACATACTTCACTTAGTACGATAATCTCTAGGTCCATCCATCTTGCTGAAAATGGCATTATTTCATTCTTTTTTACAGCAGAGTAGTATTCCATTGTGTATATATAAAACATCTTTATCCATTCATCTGTTGATAGACACTTAGGTTGCTTCCATGTCTTGGCAATTGTAAATAATGCTGCTATGAACATTGGGGTACATGTATCTTTTCAAATTAGTGGGGTTTTTTTTCAGATATATACCCATGAGTGGTGTGTGTGTGTGTGTGTGTGTGTGTTTGTGTGTGTGTGTGTGTGTGTGTGTGTGTGTATAGTCATATGGTAGTTCTATTTTTAGTTTTTTGAGAAACCTCCATAATGTTTTCCACAGTGGCTGTACCAGTTTACATTTCCACCAACAACATACAAGGACAAGGGTTCCCTTTTCTCCACATCCTCGCCAACATTTGTTATTTGTAGACTTTTTGATGGTAGCCATTCTGACAGGTGTGAGGTGACAGCTCATTGTGGTTTTGATTTGCATTTCCCTGATGATTAGCGATGTTGAGCATCATTGCATGTGCCTGTTGGCCACCTGCATTTCCTCTTTGGAAAAATGTCTATGCAGTTCTTCTGCCCATTTTTTAATTGGGTTTTTTTTTTGATGTTGAGTTGTATGAGCTGTTTATATATGTGGGATTTTAATCCCTTAACAGTCATATCATTTGCAAATATTTTCATCCATTGAGTAGGTTGTCTTTTCATTTTGTTTATGGTTTCCTTTGCTGTGCAAAAGCTTTTAAGCTTAATTGGGTCCCATTTGTTTATTTATGTTTTTATTTCCTTTACTTTAGGAGATGGATCCAAAAAATATTGCTTCAATTTATGTCAAAGAGTGTTCTGCCTATGTTTTCCTCCAGGAGTTTTATGGTATCCGGTCTTACATTTAGGTCTTTAATCCATCTTGATTTTTGTATATGGTGTGAGAAAAATTTCTAATTTCATTCTTTTACATGTAGCTGTCCAGTTTTCCCAGCACCACTTATTGAAGAGACTGTCCTTTCCCCATTGTATATTCTTGCTTCCTTTGTTGTAGATTAATTGACTGTAAGTGTGTGGGTTTATTTCTGGGATATCTATACTGTTTCATTGATCTATATATCTGTTTTTGTGCAGGTACCATACTGTTTTGATTACTGTAGCCTTGTGGTATAGTCCAAAGTCTGGGAGCCCGATACCTCCAGCTTTGTTCTTTTTTCTCAAGATTGCTTTGGATTTGGGGGATGTTTTGGGGTTCCATATAAATTTTAGGATTATAAGAGCTTGGTCTCTGCCATCTGGAACGTACACATACGGTGTACATTTGGTAGCCAGTCAAATAGAATGGGATTCCAAGCAGTCTTTTGTCTGTCTGTGCCAACTCTCAGGGGCCTTTGTCATTTCAACCTTCATTGCATCTGCCTGTGCAATGAAGGTATTTACTTTCTTAGACTAATTTTGGGAGTTAACTTTCTGGATCTTGTGAAGGCTGCAAATCCTTTACAGTATCTTGTGGGGACTCCTCTTGCATCTTTTTGGTTTGAGTCACTATTAAGATGCTACTTGTCAAAGACCAGATGATGGATCCTTTAAATTTTAGAAACTTCTAAATTGGTAAATTTTGAGAGAGCTCTCATATGAAGAGCTGTTTTGTTGGTACCTATGAAAAAAAAGCAAATTAGAAGGTGGATACAAAAAAAAATAAAGGCTAACTAAGAACTTGCTTAGTCAAAAGCAAACAAACAGAAAAACATTTTGGGAAGCCTTATTTGTGGTCTTGGCTTCCCCTCAATGGGTCTTACAGATGCTAATTAAAAAATTAGGTTAACTAATGTTAGTTAGGTTGATTAATGGGGGAAAAATGCTGAAGGGAAAATCAAGAGTCTTCTTCCCAGCAAGGTGAAAACTTCAAAGGGAATTGTTCCGGTAGGATAGAAATCTTTAGATGATTATAAAGAAATAGGATAAATAAAACAGACATTAATAGGATTAAAACAAATGTTTTGATAGAACAATACCTAAGGTTGGGTGGGGCAAAGGGACCCGCTATTGGTCCCCAGAATTAAAGGGCCCCAAAAATGTCTGCTCTATTTACCCCAGTTTAAAACATATATGCATTTGAAAGGCTGGAAGAAAATTATACTAAGATACATGACCAGCAATTACTTGCTGGAGTGTGCACCAGGGTGGTCATAGTAAACTGGTCAGAGTCCCATGCAGTTTCAATCTGCTTTCTCCACTTTGTTTTGGAAGTAAGTGTGGGTGCACTCTTCTTGAGTGGAGTCTAGGTTTCTTACAGCCCTCATGTTAGTCCCACTGGTTTTCTAACCATCTACAAGTCTCATCTTCCTGGTCTTTGGCCCCAGGCCTGGGGCACCCAATATGCTGCTTCACCCAGTCTTAATAACAATTATAACTTAATGACCTCTCAAGATCTAATCAAATAACAATATAATGTGGATCTTTATAAAGATCCTAGAATTTCCTCCCCTGAAACTCCTCCATTTGACTATTCACATCAGTGAAAACTGGACTTGGAGTATTATAAAAATCCTGCTCGAAAGCATATATTAAACCATTGCCATTTACTATTAAGTACACATTTAAAAGGGCCAATTAAATACATGCTGCACATGGGATTTCAAAAAGGTAGTTCTATCACTCTTAAATGATTTTCCCCTCGCCTTTTGGGTATCTGGACTTCACGGATCAGAAGTAGTAGTATCCTAGAATGAAAAAAACTAAAAATAAAAATAAAACTTTTCCTCCATTTTCTTCTTTTTTAAAAATTTATCTCTACACTATACAGTGACCTTAGTGAGAAAAACTGTGATAACTAAATATGTGTGTGTGTGTATTTCTGAATGGTATATTTTCAACCATTTATGACCATTGTCTGTAGAGAAATTGCCTAATATTTCTGATTTTTGGTTTCCCATTATGTAAAATGTTGGGTAAAACAACTACTTCCCAGTGATGGTGTGAGTATTAGATGCCATTATTGTATGTGGAAATACTTCTGTGAACTATAAAGGGCTATATATGTGTTATATGCTCCTTAGGAACATTCTGGTGCACTACACATGTAAACCACTGAAAAAGCAATTTTTATAAAGGCAAACAGTTTCTCTAGCCCGATTCCTGGTATGCGATAGTGCTGCGTAATATATTTTATTGTACCAATGAATTTATGCACACTTAACCCATTCAGAAGCCATACTAAATTATGCTGACACCACACTAGGAACCTGAGATCCAAATGGACAAAACAGGGTCCGTGGAACTCATGGTCTAGTAGGAGAACAACCTGGAACAAATAACTCAAGGACTATGACAGGGTACACAGAAGTGTATACTGGGTAAAGTGTGGTTGTATAGGTACTCCCAAATTCTTTCACCCTCTCAAGCTCTTGTTCCGTTGGTTACCACATCTTCCTATGTCTTCATCCTCTCACTCTCTACTGGCTCCTCCCCATCAACAAATAAGCCATGCTACCATCTCTGTCTTAGTCACAGTTTAGTGAGTCAGACAAGTACTTCAAGAAACTGCTGGATTCACAGTGGAATTTCATTTTAAAGTTAAATGGGAAGGGAAGGCTGTGGAATAGTGGTAGGGTGAGGTGTTTGGCTTTAGTTACTGAGAACGTGGTGGGGTCATTTGCCAAGACAGGGAACCCAGGAAGAGGGAAATTATTAGGGAAGAGAGGCTTTGCAAAAAGGCAGGTTCAGATGTAGATGAATAAATCAGAATAATGTTTAATGCTTTGTACTTGGCAAGAAGTGGAACAAGATAATTGTGGAAGAAGATAGTCTTTGTCAGGCCAAATTCAGCTCACATCCTGGCTCTGGTGTACATTAGCTCTATGACCTTGGGAAATTGACTTTTATGTGTTGAAGGTTCAATTCACCCAACATTATTGGTAAAATTAAAAACAACAGTATAAGACATACTATGGCACAGTGGTTGAGACTCTGGAATTGGATTGCCTAGGTTTGAAGCTCAGTACTATCCCTTACTTGCTATAGGAGAGTGAGTAAATTTTAACCTTCCAAGTATTCTCATCTATAAAATGGCATATTAAATACAGGCATACCTTGTTTTATTGCACTTAGCAGATATTGTGTTCTTTACAAATTGAAGGTTTGTGGCAATCCTTTGTCAAGGAAGTCTATTGGTGCATTTGCTCGCTTCCTTACTCTGTGCTACATTTTGGTAATTCTCCACCAGATATTGTAAACCCTCCACCAGGAAAATAATTAAGACTCCCTGAAGGCTCAGATGATGGTTAGCATTTTTTAACTTCTTACTTTTGTAAAAAGTGCTTTTGTTTACTTTTAAATTAAGGTATACACATTGGGATTTTTTAGACATAATGCTATTGCACACTTAATGCAGTATAAACATAACTTTTATATGCCCTGGGAAACCAAAAAACTGGTGTGACTCACTTTGTTGCGATATTCACTTTATTGTGGTGGTCTGGAACTGAACCTGCAATATCTCCAAGGTATGCCTGTAATAGTGACGACTTCACAGGGTTCTTATGAAAATTCAAATGCTTACTATGTTAAATAGTATAGAACAGTGCCTGGTATACAGAAACTGCTATGCATTTTCTAAATGTATTTAAAATACATAATTAAAAGTTTATTGCAAATCTCAGAGGACATGAAATAATAAATAGTAGTTGTTATTATGCCATTATACTCTCTTCTAAAATCCTGTTTGAAAAAATGTCATGGCATGTCTTCATAGTTTAGGATTATGTTTAACTTTAAAATAGAATTCCACTGTGAATCCTATGGTCCCTTGAAGTCCTCACCTCACCTGAGATCACCAAGTTTGCTTTTCTCCTTTCCTTCAGAACTTTCCCCTACATTCCCTCTGACATTTCATAGGGCACACAAATGTCCTAGTGTCTGGCAAAGTGCTATTAAGACAAGTCATGAGACAGACTTTGAATATGTGGATTTTGAGCTTCCTGAAATAGGTAAAGTACAAAATCCAAATAATGGATAATATATATTCAAATAGAGGTATTGTTTTTATTTTTTAAGGTTTCGTTTTATTTTATTTAGTTTTTATTGAGGTGTAGTTGATGTACAATATTGTATAAGTTTCAGGTGTACAATATAGTGACTCATAATTTTTAAAGGTTATGCTCAATTTATAGTTCTTATGAAATATTCGCTATATTCCCTGTGTTGTACAATATATCCTTGTAGCTTATTTTACACATAATAGTTTGTACCTCTTACTCTCCTACTCCTATATTGCTCCTCTTCCCTTCCTTCTCCCCACTGATAACCACTAGTTTGTTCTCTATATCTGTGAGTCTGTTTTTTTTATTATATTCACTAGTTTGTTTTATTTTTTAGATTCCAGAAGTATTGTTTTTAGAGTGGAAGCAGTGGAAGTTTATTTAGTCTGTCATTTAACTGTAAAGAAACAGGGTCACATTAAATAGTTTCTATGGGTCTATAGCCACTTGTCACCACACAGGTGTTTTCCGACCTCACCTCTCACTGCTGCCTAGAAATCTTGCTCTATTTTCTTAGTTCTCTTTTCTGTTCTCCACAGAGTTATTCAATACATCAATTCTGCTCTTCTTTCTCCTAACCTCTTATCTTACACATTCTCTCCTCACACAGTAGATGATTTGACTCTTACCTCCCCAAGGGAAATGAATCTCTCAAGTGTAACATACCTCAGTTTTACAGCACAAATGTACAACCTTCCTTATACATAATCCAGCCTTTCCTCCTTCCCTCCAGGTATGGTGGAAGAGGTAGCCTTCCCCCCATCTAAGATAAATTCCTTCACTGTGCTTCACACACAATTTGTTCTACCCTCTTGTTCCATTGGTTACCACATCTTCCTGTGTTTTCAGGCTTTCCCTCTCTACTGGCTCCTCCTCATCAATAAGTAAAGGTGGTCAAGTGTCTGCCACCTTGAAAACATTAAAGCTGTCCTTCAATGCGACATGAACTTTGAGCTACCATTCCATTTCTCTCCTCTTTCATAATTTAACTGCTTGAATGAATTATTTAGACTCACTGAATCTAATTCCTTATCTCCCACTCATTCCTTAGCCCACTGTCATCTGTCTTCCCACCCTTCTATTTTATTGAGGCAGTTCCTATTAATCATTTTTTCTACTATGTCATTGTCACTGTAACACCCCATATGCCTTAAACTCCCTCCTTAAAATGTTGTATGCCCTCAACTCTGTCATTACTTTCTCCCCATTTCCCTCTTATTTTGATAACTACTCCTTTTTTGATGATCGTTTTGTATGCACTTCTCTCTCTGCCCAACCCAGAAATTTTTGTTAACGGTTTTATTAAGATGTAAATTACATATCATAACCTTCACCAATTTAGTGTATAAGTCAATGGTTGTTAGTGCATTTATAGAGTTGGGCAACCATCATCATAATCTAATTTTCAAATATCTTCATCATTTCAAAGAAAAACCTTGTACCCATTAGAGGTCAATCCCTATTCCCCTTTCCTTCAGGCACAGGCAACCATTAATCTATTTTTTTGATTCTATATGTTTGCCCAAACTAGACATTAAGTGAAATTGTACAATATGTGATGTATGATGTCTGGCCTCTTGTTCATCCATGTAATAGCATAGTACTTCATTCCTTTTTACTGTTGAATAATATATCCCATTGTATGAATGTACTACATTTGTTTATACATTCATCAGTTGATGGGCATTTGGGTTGTTTCCCTTTTTTGGCTATTATGAATAATGCTGCTATAAAAATTCATGAACAAATCTTTTTTATGGAATATGTTTTTATTTCTCTTGGGTATATATCTAGTAGTAGAATTGTTGGGTTATGTGGTAACTCTAACATTTTAAAGAACTGCCAAACTATTTTCCAAAGTGGTAGTAATATTTTACACATATGAGGGCTCCAATTTCTCCACATCTTCAATAGCCTTGTTATTTTTAGTCTTTTTCATTATAGTCATTCTAGTGGGTGAGTAGTATCTCATTGTGGTTTTGATTTGCATTTCCCTAATAGCTAATAATGTTTCATGTACTTATGGTCCACATGTGTATTTCTTTGGAGAAGTCTATTCAAATCCTTTGCCCATTTTTAATTGCATTATTTGTTTTATTATTGACTTATACATATTCTTAATATTCTGGATATAATACAGATTGTTGATCATTTCAAAGAGTCAACTTTTAGTGTTGTTGATTTTCACTATTGTTTTTCTATTGTTTATTTTCATTCTATTCTTTTGTATTACTTTCTTTTTGCTTGTTTTGTGTTTACTTTGCTCTTCTTTTCATAGGAATTAATAATTATGAATTATCCTTTAAAGTACTGCTCTAGCTGCATCTCAAGTTTTGGTGTTTTGATTGTATCCATCTCAAAGTATTTCCTAATTTCCATCATGATTTCTTCTTTAACCCATTGGTTATTTAGGAATGTATTGTTTAATATCCACATATTTGTTAGTTTCCCATGTATCTCTCTCTTGTTGATTTCTAATTTAATTCCATTTTGGTTAGAGAACATAATTTGTATGATTTCAATCTTTTAGATCTTTTGAGGCATGTTTATGGCCTAGCATACAGTCTTTTTTGGAGAAGGATCCATGCACTTGAGTGGAATGTACATTTTGTTGTTTTTTGGTGGAGTAGTCATTAGATGTATATTAGTCCAGTCGTTTTATAGTGTTGTTCCCCTGTTGCTACTAGTATCCTGGAGCTACCAGGCCCCTCTTAATTGCTCACCATTAAGATCCCATTGTTTTTTCAAAAATGCCCTTAGGCATAAATGTTTCCAGGTTCTTTTCCAAATAAATTCAGTCCCTTCAGGCAAAGCTGCTGTGCTTAGTTCTTATGGCCTGCTTCTGCACCCAGGCAGAAACTTCAGACAACTATACCTGAACTGGGGGTGGATATAGCAGGACACTTTTCCTGCAGTAACACCCCATTGGGCATTCAGGGGAGATGGTAACACCTGGTTATTTCAGCTTGCTTGTCTCCATGTAGAAACTTCACCCTACAAATGAATTTGGGCAGAGGAGATTGGGATCCCACTTTTACTGGCCTCTCATGCCTGATGTCAAGCCCTCACCCTATAATTAGGAGTTAGTCCTCTAGCCCAGGCTTGCCTGGAATAGTGCCTTGGCAACTGTGGTGGAATAAAAGACACTGGTGCCCACCTCCTGGGATGAAAGTATAGCCCTAGACTAGGAACTGGGGGGATAGGGAGCCCTCGTCTTCTTGGGAACATCCATATCTGGAGTAAAGCTTGTCACATAGAGCTGGGGGAGATGGAACAGGTTATAGCTCAAATGCCAGATTCTATTTTTACAGAGATTTAGTAGATTTTTTTGAACAAATGTTTATCCATTTGCTGTATGCCCTTATGACAATTTCTAGGGACTTTAAACGTGTGTGTGTGTGTGTGTGTGTGTGTGTGTGTGTGTGTGTGGTATGTGTGTATGTATATACATATTTGTCACCAATTAAATGGTGTTTCATTGGGGAGTGGGTCCACCAAGATCCTCACACAACTATTCTGGAAGTCCTGCACCCACCCTTAAGTGTTGATATTCCTCAGGGAGATTTTCACTGTCCTCTCTGTACACCCTCTCCTGGATGACCTTGACCCACCTCTTCACCTATTACCCATCTACTGATGATTCCAAAATCTACACTTCCAGCTCATTCTTCTTTCCTAAGCTGCTTGTCTATGTATCTCTGGCCTTTTGGACATGTCCAAGTTAATGTCCCTTGGGTACCAGAAACTAACAGTTATAAAACTAATCTCATCTTCTCAGTCCTCCGTAACTAATGCTTTCCCTCTATTAGATTCCACCTAAGGGAATGGTACCATCAACTCAGTTGCTCTAGACAGATATCTTTAAATATATCTATATCTACCTCTCTCTAATCTCCTACATCCAATTAATCAACTCATGCCCCTTTAAACCCTATAAATTTCTAAAATGTGTCCACGCCTATAAATATACTCAATTACCCTAGTTCAGGTCACCATCATTTCTCACCTGAACTACTATCACAGTCTTCTCTCCCTTTACAAATAGTTTTCCATTCTTCAGACAAACTGATGTCATGTCTCCTCTCCTCAAATCCCTGAACAAGTCACATCAGACCCTCTATAATCTTTTTCTTACCCCATTGACTTCATCACTAGGAGATCCTTTCTTCTTCTCTACATGCTCAAACTATGTTCCAGACATAATGAACAAGTTCCTGTTCCTAAAAGCATCATACTTTATCTGGCTTCTAGAACCTCACACCTGCTCTTCCCTCCTTCTGGAGGAATACCCTCCCACTACTTCTCCTGGCTAAGCTCTATTCACCCTTCAGGTGAAGGCACTTTCTCTGAGAATCTCTCATCCCCGCTAAACTAGGTTAGTTTACTATGTGCTGGCAGAGCCCACTGAATCCCCACTATCATAAAAACTGTACATTTTGTTGAGATTTCTTGTTTTGTCATCTGTCTCCCCAATACACTGAGAGCTCCAACTGTAAGGACTGAGGTACTAGATAAATGCAAATATTTTCCTATTTATCTACCAGGTTAAAGCTAGATGAAAGAACACAGCTTAAAGACTCGAAATTTTATTGATTGGGACATGATAGAGGGTCTTTCTTCATATATAACATATTAAGATTTAATTCAGGATTATGAAAAAGGTAATTGTAAATAGACTTGGACAGCAAGGTGCTCTTGCGCAGCAAAGTATTGATATTCCTGGGAAGGGTTTCCTTGCTCTAAACAGAATGCATCCAGGACTGGGTTAATTCCTAAAATGCCCACTAGGGATTGTGATGCCATCTCTGATACCACCTACTAAAAATGATTTTGCAGTCCATTTATCTTTTGTAACACCCAAGAAATGAGGTCTAAGTTTGAGTACGTAGACAAAAGGAAAAGAGAGAATTGATACCAACTCTGTTCCAAGTCCTCTATGCCCTCAGCACTGGCCCCAAAGAAGTCTAAACTTCTAGAGGTCCTGCCTGCTTTTTCACACTGCTGTGTAGGATTACACAGGGGCAGGGTGTTAAGTCTTCTTGGACCAAGGATGGACATTTTGGTTCCCTATGTTTACTATCCTGGGAAGAGGTGGAGCACTGAGTTCACTGTAAGATATTGTCAGCCCTGTTCTTCTTCATCTTAACATGAATCATGATCTTTGGAGTAATACGAGACTGAATTTCTATATCCAACCCATCACATTCTAGCCCTTTGATCCATTCCATTGATTTCAGGTTCACATCTTTGATTCCAGGAATATAAATTTGAGACACTTTGAGTACTTTTTAGAGATTGAGTTGTGGGAGCAGCTTTCCCTTCTCCATGGTGAGGATCAGTTTATCCATGATTTGAAACTGCAAACTCTCAGGTTTTTGGTAGTGATGGGGAGTGGGGGGTTGAGGGACTTTCCTAGGCCATTTGGAGTCAGCCTGCATTAGGGAATTGGTCTAGCAATGGAACCTAGAGAAGGTATGAACTGTGCAGTAGGTGTAAATTGTGTTCTTTGCCTCACATAATCTGGTAATCTTCAATAAAATCTCATCAAAAGTTACGGCCTTGTCTCTGGAGTACTGTAGGAAATTAGGGATGGATAAGGGCACATTCTGGGGTAAAAAGGTAGAAGGGTGAGAACAGGGTTCCATTTCCTGAGTCCAGAGTGGTGGTGTCCTTGTTTACCAGTTGAAAATCACTGTCCCCAGAAGAGCACATGAGGGTCAGAGGCTGCAGACATGGTAGCTTGCTGAGGATTCAGAAAAGACAGAGGGAACTTTCTGGAAAACAAGGTAGTAGCAGGCCTACTTTTAGCCAATACATTGCAATGTGTGATTTAACAAAGGGGCACTCCCCTCTGAATTGATATTTCCCCCTCTCCTGCCAGCCTCAGTGCTTGTTGAGTAGAAAGTTTGTGTGGGAATTAGACAAAAACCAAACCAAACCAAACCAAAACAAGCCTATTCTGCCCTACATCAGGACTTGGTAGAGAGCTTGGTCTGGATTTCACACCCAAGTTTTGTGCCATGCCTGCCTCACTTGTGCAGGAAAGAAGTAGCACAAATTCCATGACAGCCCTGAGCATTAGCCTAAAAAACTGAGGAACAGCAAGGTGCCTGTGTGGTATTGCTTAACAAAAGGGGTCATGGATTTTGGGAAATATTCTGGAGGAAGGGGCTCACTTGTGCCATCTGTGTCTGGGTTACATATGTTTATATTTGAAAAGAAAAAAGGCTGGAATATATATACACACACACACACACATATTTTTTTGAACTTGGTTATTCTGGGTAGGGGGATCATGTGTGATTTTTGATTCATTTATTTTGGGGGGAATTTTCCAAATTTTCTGAAATTAAGATGAATTAATTTTGTAATCAGGAAAACAATTCAATTTTTTTAAGGTAAATTGTAGAATGGGGAGTGGAACCTAAGCTTATGTCCACCACTGGGGTTCAAAACTTTCTGGTCACATCTGACATACTGATGCAACTAAAAGTCTTTTTACATGTAGAACTGGGAGACCTCTAAGGAAACAACTCACACTAAGGGAAGAGCAAGTCTGCCAACATGTCAGCTCAGGAACAAAACCTAGGTTTTTGGAGGGGAGGAGAGAGTCTGGCAGGCTGGGCTATAGATTGATGTTCCAACCAAACTTCTCTACTTAAGTCTTAGGGATAGAGGGGGGCCTACAAGTAAACTCTGAAGAAAGTTTTTTCAATTTTTATTATGGAAAATTTCAAACATATACAAAAGTATAGAGAATAGAGTAATGAACTCCCAAATATCCATCACGCAGCTTCAATAATTATCAATTTATCACCAATTTCATTTCATCTATATGCTCTCTTACTCCACCCTCAGATTATTTTGAAGCAAATATCAGTAGCATATCACTTCATGTGTCAAATTTACAGTACATTTCTCTAAAAGATAAGAATAAAAAAAACATAACCACAGTACCATATCACACCTAAAAAACCCCAATATGTTGGGGAGGTGTGTTTTTATTTCAAATTCTGTAAAGGTTGGGGGAACAATTAATAAATAAATACATTTCACTGGTAACATGAGGAAGGGTGTAACACTCAAATGGAGCCCATTTTTTTCCCGATGTAGTTGCTTTACAATGCAAAAGAAAGAAAACTACCATATTAAAGCCACTTTAGGGCCTTTGTAGGGACCTGGGGAAGAGTGCTGACATCACAAACCCCATGGCAGAACTCCATAAAACTTCCTCTGAACACCTTTGTCATTTTCTTAAAGTTGATCTCCTGGAGGTAGCTGACCCAAGTCCTCTCTAAATCTTTCATTTTCAGTACCCCCCCAACAGAAGTTTTTTTTTTTCCCCCCAATGCCTTTGCCAAGTGACAACAATTTAGTTGTCTTTCAGTCCTCTGCATTCTCACATGCAGAAACCAGGGGGGATGAGGAGCTAGCTGATGTATTGGAAAAGGGGAGGAAAACTGTGGCCAACTGAATCACTAAGAGATGCAAAAGAAACCTAGGCAAACTAAGTGGCATGATTAACTTTGGAAACTGCCTATAGCAGTCTTTGTTGCCGCTGGCATCAAATAATACAGTATACTGAATCTGAAAAATAAGAAAAAACATCTTTTCTTCAAAGAGATGTTAAGATTACATGAAAGAGGTGGTTAGAGCAGTGCAAAAACATTAAATTTATTATTTGTATATCATTTTAAAATTTTTATAAAAAGCACATTATCTTTTGTTCATTGTATTTATTTTTATAGTTACTTTTATAGCAAGTGATATTTTTGAATAAAATTTTAAGCAAATTAACAACAGTACAAAAACACTGAAGTTGTTACACAAAGGACTGATTCTACAAAATGTTGCCTTAAGTGATGGGTAATCTTAAAACTGTGCTAGCCACTGTGTGGTATGACTTAGAAATATGAGTAATAATTCTTGTCCTTGAATATCTTACAACTGCCTTGAAAAGTTTCTGAAACACCTGATACAGAAAAGCCACACACGTGGTGCCTGGACAGCATATACTCTACTAGCACCAGATTGGAAGGGGAATGTTTTGCCATGTAGTGATTATAAAATATGAGTTGAATCAAAGAACCTTCAGTGATGCCAACCATATTTCAAGTAGTGTCTCAGATGCAGAATATGCAAAGAGTAAGGAAACGTGGTCCTTGCTCTCAAGGATATCATAGTCTAATGAAGAAGGCAGACATATCAAAAAAGCACAATAAAAG
The DNA here is from genome assembly GCF_028023285.1 of Balaenoptera ricei. NCBI lineage: Eukaryota > Metazoa > Chordata > Mammalia > Artiodactyla > Balaenopteridae > Balaenoptera > Balaenoptera ricei. Next base: position 46,175,092 of record NC_082660.1, read on the forward strand.
GCTACGGGTGCTGAATAAGAGTCTGTTCACATACAATAGTACAATCACCAGGGCAAGAGGAGTCAGTGGAATAGACAGGGAAGGAGTGTCCCAAGATGTAGGAGGAAAACCAGATGAGCTGTCTCCTTGGAAACATGGAAGTGCTCACCTATACTTGCCAATTCCATTCATCAGTGGTTCACATCAATGACTCTTTCAAAACAATCCTGGACATCTTTGCTGTTCATCTGGAGAAACAAACCAACATACAATTAGGAGGCTCATACTAATTTAACAATTCTTCCAATTGATAAATTTACAAAAGGTTTATTATCTGCATCACTCACTTTGCATTTGGAAAGCCTTCACAGAATTATCTAATGCAGATGCAATGTGAGTCTGGATCAGCAGCTGAGGGAGTTACAGATCAGTATATGTTACAAAACAAAAAAGTCAGGAAAGCAGTGATACCAGAAGTTTTGCAAAGGGAGGAGTGGTCATCTAAGACATAAAAAAGTCCTAAATTCCATGTTCTGGACTCTAAGCTTATGGAAATTATTCAGGCTGGTTCTTACCCATCAAAAAGTTTGTGGTCTACTGGCCACACAGCCATGCAAATAGAGAAGTACAATAAATTGTGAGAACCATGACACACACAGAAGAGGGTATGTTGACCCAGGTGGTCAGAAAAGGCTTCTCATAGGAAAAGTTTATGAAGTAACTATTTTTATTATCTTCAATTTTATATTTAAAAACCCTGAGCATCAGATAGTTAGATAACTTGGCTGAAGTTACAGAATTAACAAAAGCTGGAAGCAGTTTTCAACCCTAGGTCTGTTTGACTTCAAAGCCCAATGTAGTTTGATGTATCACATCAAACTCTCATAAAAATGTCAAGTTTTATTTCAGTCACCATAGTGACTTTTCCATTTCTCATAATGCTGTTTGCCCATAAAATCTGTTAAATACAGTGTAACAGTTTATCAGGAGACAACTACCAGGAAAATACTGATGAAACTCTGGTAGTGCCTGGTGGCTTCCCCATATGGGACGCCTGGAAGTAAAAGCTCTGCCCCCCAAAATATACATTATTTGTGTGTGTGTACATATACAGACACAATTTCTTGAAAAAATTTTATACTTTATAGACATAGCACTAATTATTTCCAGTGTTTCTATGTATCTACATTAATCTCTAACGTTTTCTCTCTATACATTAAAATAATAAAATATTTGAGCAGCTGAAAATATATGCTGTTTATAAAACATGCAGAAAATAAATCTGATTCATTTCTGCAAACTTCAGTTATCTATGGAGAGTACCCTTTCTCCGTTTTTACCAAGGGGAGGGCTGAAAAACCAAACAAACAACATATAAGTGACTTTTTAACACTCTTAGAAGGAAAAAGAATCCCAACTGTACATTAATCTTTGGAGCGCTGAGGTGGTAGAAATTTTCTATATATGACCTCTGCTCACCTGTTTAGCCTGAAACACTTGGTCTTAAAGAGAAAAAATGAAATCTCCTTGGAGCTTTAAACTATTTTAGGCTAGGTTCCAGAGAATATTTCACAAAAACTACTTAAATGAACCTAACGGTCAATCCTAAAAAATAGCATGACATATTCTAAATGTTTCTGGCAAAAAACAACAACGACAAAAAAAACCAACCAAACAAACAAAAAAACCCAAACCCACAACATATTTATAGGCTAAATTCTTTAAAACGGGTTAATATGAATACTGTACATTTTTGCCTTTGTCAGCTAATTTAAGAACCAAATAAGATGATGCATTATTACCTCTAAGAATAACAAGTTAAGGCTCCAAAGTATTTGTGACAGCATTTCAGGTGGAAGGGGTTTTTATCTGCAAAAATATCTGTAAAATAAGAACCCAGTATATCTGCTGCGTTAATGTTAATGTAGAATTTAAGAATCTTCTTGAATAACTAGGTTATTGGGGGAAAATATCTTTGGGTCTATTTGAGATTGAATGAATAGTAAAATTCAAATTGTTTGGAATTAAAAATATGTACTCAAATATATATTCGATATATATCACTTTTGCAGAGAAAAATAGAAAAATACACAATAACCATAATTAATTAAATGATATAATTCAGATAATAAAACTGTCATTGGTTTTAAAAACCCACTCATTTTTTAGTTTACTTTGATAGCATTAGTACCGAAAATGTTTTGTTAACTGAAACTTGTACATTGTTTATCTGTGCTTGAATGTGTAATAAGATTTGTTTTCAAAAGAGTGGTACTGAATTTCTTTAGAAAGTGGAACAGAACCCACTTTTCAGAAGCAATCATATAAGCATGTTACCAATTTGTAGAATTAAAATGCAACCAAATAGAGAAAAATATTTGAGTATTTTGAGGAACAAAATACGTATAGCACACAAGGGGGCAGCACAAAAGAGTATGTGTTCTAAAATTCAATATAAAGTTCAAAAGCAGAACTTAAAAGATAGGAGGGCAGAGTATGGTCTTAAAAGATAGGAGGGCGGAGTACTGATTAGGAAGAGGAATGCAATGGGCTTTTGAGTTACAGGTAATATTAATTTCTGGATCTGAACTCTGTTTACACGTATGCGCTCACTATATAAAGATTCATTAAGCTGTAAAGATTTGTCAACTGTTCTGTATGTATGCTGCACAACAGTAAACTATGAATTAATTTAAGAAAGGTAACTTCCATTAAATCTTCAGCAGTAATTGTGTTTAAAAACAGGTTACTTTGAGGACTAACAAAATGTTTTAAACAACCATTATTTTCTACCTTATTTATTTACTAGAAGGATGTTTTAAAAATGCTTAAGCATTATATAAGGAATGACCTTTCCACCCTGATGTCCTCTTCAGAAAGTAGATTTTCCCTCTACCTAACTGCCGACATGGCTAGAGGAATAAAGGTAGTTCCAGAAGACAGACCTATGCACTTTAGATAGGATCCCTGATTTCAAACAAGTACTGAAGCAAATGTAAGAGCTTTTAATTTGGTAGCGTTTAAGTCTGTCATGTGACACAAAACCTTTATCCTAAATCTTCACGAGAGATTGTTCAGGCGTTCTGACAGTTTGAGAATTCTGTAGCAGCTGTATATCAATAAAGCTAACTCACTCAACTGGGATGTAATTACCATATAATATTCCATTCCTTTGGCTACTGGCATTCAGACAAGTTTAAGTGGACTATCATGAATTCAAATATGTGAACTAACTTTCTTTCAAAGACTATAATGAGAGAACCACGGTTGTTCTAGGGCACTGAGAAAGGAGCAATGGGAGTTGGAAGTTGAGCACGCTAAACCACACTCAGAATACAGTTTTCATAATATGTACATATCAGGATATGTACATAACAATACCTTCCCGAGAGGGTCTTTATTCTATAAAATAATATTTTGCTAAGCTACATTCAGGCTCAATGGGAAATGGCCATTTTAAGTAAGAAGTAAAAAACTACCAGTTGTGAAAATGTTCTGAAAATCGAATTATCGAAATATGAATTAAGCAATTTCAGAAAAGGGCAAATTAGATCACATATCTGAAGATAAAATTATTGTTCAGTGTGGAAAGAGCACATGATGTAAAATTCCTTAAATACTTCTTTGAAATTCAACACTTGTCCTTCAAACCAATCACAGAAGGGCTTGCTGACAAGGGCTAATGCTGTGAATGAGAAAACAACTTAGGAGGAAAAATTAATGAAATTGCCACACAACCAAGGTGATCAGATTTTAAAGGCCTTCACTACAGAAAAAACCACAAGACTGGTACCAAAAGTGCACATACACACACAGACAGACGCAGACACATACGGACACACACACACGTGTGAACTGTAAAAAAAACAAAAACAAAAACCACAACACGTATACACGTGTACACACACACACACACCCGCCCCCCAAAGACTGGGTCAGCAGTTAAGGCACCTTTATAAAAGACAAACAAACAAAACAAACAAACCAAAAAATACCATGTGGCTTTGGCTTTCCGAAATGTGTTACAGTGCTACCAAGAAGCGATTCTGAAAGCATCTGAAAAACGTGCAAAATGTCTGAAAACAGTGCCTGGCAACTGAGACAGTTTGCAAGCGTGATTCAGAGGTCTGCCAAGGAAACAAAAGAAGCCTCCCTCCTCCCGGTGAGACCGCACACGGCACCAGGGGTGCTCCGGGCACTATTTACTGTCAGGTGGGTGGAAAGCAAGAGTCTGTGCAGGAGCGGTACATACTAGGAATCGCTCTCTGGCAGGGACGGGGCCATGGAGTTTCCACTGGTTGGGGAACCGCCCAGCTTTAGTTTTTGCAGATATTCGGCATGCACGGGCTTGTGGCACTGGAGAACCTTGATCGCATCTTCGATTTTGAACCACTCTCGCTTCCTCCCAATGCTAACCGAATCTTCCCAATCCTCCAGAATCTCAGTGACAGTCAGTACATACACGTACGTTCTGTGCTTGCGATCTTGGTTCTGCTCGAAAATGCCCAGGAGCCGGCCTAACTTCCCCTTGACTCCCGCCTCTTCGTACACCTCGCGGACGGCAGCACCGCCCGGCTCCTCCTCGGGCTCCACGCCCCCGCCCGGCACGATCCAGCGGTCCGGGTACCGACTGCTACTCACTAACAGCACCTCGTCCTCGCGCTCGCTCCGGAAGCACAGGCACGCCGCCCGCTTCTTGAACCCCTCCGGGTCGTAGGTCCGCGTCTGGTTCGGTTTGCACTTCATCCTCGAGGCCGCTCGCCGCTGCTCGGGTGCTCGCTGCCGCCGCCACCGGGCCGAGGGACTCCGAGGTGCCGCGGAGAGAAAGGGCCGCGGCGAGGGGCGGTGAGAGAGAGGCGTCTCAGCCCGCGAGCCCCGGGAGCTCGGGGAAGATGAGGCGGGGGCGGGGACGGAGGCGGGGGCGCGCGAGGTACGTCAGTCGGTCCTTCCCCCCGCGCGGCCGGGGGGTCCCGGGCGCAGACGCCTGAGTGGAGGAGGCGCCGCCGCCACCGCCCCCATCCCCGCCTCCGCCCCGGAGCCCGCCACTCTGCGCGGAGCCCACCGGCGTCTCCGGTGCGCGTCCCCGTCTCTCCCTCCTCAGCCGCCGGGGCCGGGGCCGGGGTTGAGCGAGGTGAGGCGCATTCGCGGACGCGTCCGCGTCCCCGGGCACGTGCGCGTTCCCGTCGGAGGGCGTGGGGCGGGGGTCTCGCGGCTCCCGCAGCGCGCGGCGCCTGGGGCGCACTGCGCAGGCGCCCCGCACCTCCGGGCTGGGAATCTCCGTCCCCCGGGGTGAAATGCACCGCCTTGTGACTTGGGCCAAGCTTGCCTCCACGTGTGCCTTCGAGCCCGACGTGGCTGTGGCGCGGTCGGACGTTTCTCCTCACCCTCCCCACCAGGTTGCAGGCAACACACACGCAGTCGTTTTACACACAGGACGGACGGTCAAGTAAGTGCGTATGGTCCTCGTCATCACCCATAAGGTAGAGTACCGGCTTACTTACAGGAAGGCCCCGGTTTTGTCAAGACGATCCTCGGTATTCTTGACAAAACAGTACCTAATCTTTGCTGAGTCATATCATGCAGTTTTGTTTCTTCAACAGGTTCTTCACCTTGCCAGGCATCTTGGCACAGCCCATAAGTGAACACTTTTCTTGAACCCCTATTGACATCTTACCTAACCTCTGGTCCTCGGTTTCCTCAGCAGTAAACTCCTCACCTACTTGGTTCAGACCTTTGCACTTTGGGTCATGTTCACCCAACAGCTGGAGAACCACCCAAAGCAGTGTTTTATTAAATCCCAGGCATCTCTCCCCTCCACGCACTCCACCCTTGGCTCTCTTTCTCATTGAGAAGTACTGGTTGAGGCTTTGGGAAACGTGCCTCTGGCAATCCCTTCATATTTTGCATTTTGAGTTTTAGGAGCCTCCTGGCCTGGGACTCCAGCAAGGCCACTTGGTGCTCTCTCACCTCTGTCTGGTCATCCTGCCTCCTTGGCCAAGAAGTGGCCCTCCCACAGCCCCAGATGTAACAACCTAAAGCCTTCCCCCTCCTTTGTATTTTTTCTTATCGTTTCCCTGCTCTCACAGGAACCTATGGAGAAGACCTCTGATATCCCCTCCCTTTTGCCTTATTGCAACTTAGGCATCTTTGTCTCTCTCTCACCCACAGACCCTCTGCTGGCATCAGGCAAGCAGGATCACAACAACTCACTTTTCCAGTGAAATAATCCATTCATCAAGGGGAAATTGAATCGGAAAGGTATGTGGAAAATGGTTATGAAACATACAGTCCGGTTTTTAAATAACAAGTTAGTTCAGCTTGCCAGGGTCTGTTCCACGCCGTGTATATCCAAATAGCTCATAAAAATGATTCTGTTCCTGGTGGCAAGACTACCCTCAATATCTAGAGCATAATATGACAACAATATATGGGCATAATATAATAAAACTGTATGAAGAAAATGATAAAATGGAGAAATGAAGAGAATGACCTCAACCAATAGCGATACTAGTGCTAATGACCATATTTTACCGATACATGGATCATTTGGAGGAAGGCAACATACCATGATTAAAAACAAACTAGGAGGACTTCCCTGGTGGCCAAGTGGTTAAGACTCTGCGCTTCAATGCAGGGGGCACGGGTTGGATCCCTGGCTGGGGAACTGCCTTATGCCGCGAGGTGCGGGCAAAACAAACAAACAAACAAACAAACAAAACAAAACAAAAAACCCCAAGACACTAGAAAAAATAGATTTCAGCACAGGCTGTGTACCTCAGTGTGCCCATACTCACAAATACACAAATGATGTTAAACAACTAGAAACAAAATCCATTATAGTCAGGATCTAGGCAAATATACCAATTCTCACCCATATTATTACATATCATTTTAGATTTTCTTTCCCGTGTAATGAGATTGTAAAGAGAAAAAAGCCTACCGTTTTGGTAAAGAAGACAAAATTGTCATTCTTAGCAGATGGTAGGAATATATTCTTGGGAAACACCTAAGAAACGATGTAAAGATAAATTTCTTTAAACGGTAGAAGTTAATAAACATTAACATTTAAAATCCCAAGAGCTTTCATGTATGCCAGCAATAACCCTGTAGAAAATATAATGGGGAAACGATGACATCACAGTAGCAATATCAACCACTACAAAGTAAACAAAATACCGAGGGATCCTAAAAAATATGGTTAGGGCGTTGTAGTAGAAAATGATAAAACTTGTACTCAACTCTAAGAGATATTTGAATAAATCAAGAGGAACTTTAGCGAAGCTGGGAGATTGGGCTGGTGTCTGCAGGGAGGTGTGGACCAAACAGGCCCCAGCCACATGACAAGTCTGCTTCACAGTTACCAGGTACTATGTCCTTGTCTCACAAGAGGTGCCGTTTTATAGTCTGCTGCATCACTCCCACATCAGATTATGCCTATGCAATATGTCTGTGCCGGGGGTGGGGCATATTTATTGGAAGGGGGAGGAGAAGCAACATTATAATATGGAAGGAGGTAGAGACTGAGTTCCTCCTGGCAAAGTCATAGCATGTTTCTGGATAAAGAGATCCACAGGTTGTAGGTTTAGTGCAATGCCAAGGAAATTTTCAAATTAGTTTTTTTCCAAATTTCATAAAATAATTTTATTTTCCACCTGTTAAAACAATAGGGCAAGACAGTTTTAACTTTTTCTAAAGAAGAGTAGAAATCTTTTTTGGGAGACTAGCACTCTGCTGTCTGGTTTATCTATAGTTCATTGCTTCTCCGCTGATGAACAGGGTTGTTTCATGAGCCACTGTGGTAGCAGACTGTTACAGCAACAGCTGTGATAACGTGCATGCCTCCCGCATTGTCCTTGGCCTTGGCATGGAGCTTGCTCTGTGCCATGGGACCACAGCAAGTGTGAAGCAAGCAGAGAATTGAAAAGTGCCTGTGCACTGGGGTTTGCCCTCTCTTGCTGCTCTTGAAACAAGATGACAACAATGTGAAGAAGCCTGGGCTAGGTGAATGATGAGAGATCCACAGTCCATGCATCGCCTTCACCCCACCTTACAGTGGATCCTTTGCCAGAAATGTAGGTGAGACCATCCTAGACCATCCAGCCCCCAGCAGAGCCAGTTAGCCGATAGAGCACCGACCACGGATGCATAAGTAAGCCTTCTGAGAAGAGCAGAAGGACCAGTCACCCGAGCCCAGCTGAAGTCGTTGAGCTGCAGAATTATGAGCAAAGGAATCAGTTGTTGTTTAAAGCCACTAAAATTCGGGGTGGTTTCTTATACATCAAGAGCTAGCTGACACCACCATTAACTGCCATCCATCAAAGTCCAACCAAAAATAAAGTATGTTTCCCAGTAGAAATTCCACCTCTTCTTGAAGAGGTTGCTGTTGAACTTTCCCTGGAGTCAGAAGGAAAGGGATGAAGTTAAGACATGTAATATTTGTACGTGTCAGTCTTTGTGCCGGACCCTGTGTTGAGCCCTGTATCCTGTGTAACTGACAGCCCGTTAAATCCTAAGGAGTCAGTTATTATTTCCGTTTCGTAGAAGAGAAGGCTTAGAGTGGAGTTAGTATTTGAATCCAAGTCCTCATGTCTCTATAGCTGTGCTCTGACAAAGTCACCATGTCTTGTCAAAAGGATTCTTTTTATCAAGAGCTGCGGCTTGTTGCGGCATTTTTAAAAATTTATTTTATTGAAGTGTAGTTGATTTACAACGTTGTGTTCGTTTCTGCTGTGTAGCAGAGTGATTCAGTTATACATATGTATACATTCTTTTTCATGTTCTTTTCCATTATGGTTTATCACAGGATATTGAATATAGATCCCAGTGCTGTACAGTAGAACCTTGCTGTTTATCCATTCTATATATAATACTTTGCATCTGCTAATCCCAGACTCCCAATCCATCCCTCCCCCAGCCTCCTCCCCCTTGGCAACCACGAGGCTGCTCTCTATGTCTGTGAGTCCTTTTGTGTTTCGTAGATAAGTTCATTCGCGTCATATTTTAGATTCCACATATAAGTGATAGCATATGGTATTTGTCTTTCTGTTTCTGACTTACTTCACTTCGTATGATAATCTCTAGGTCCATCCATGTTGCTGCAAGTGGCATTATTTCATTCTCTTTTGTGGCTGAGTAGTGTTCCATTGTATATAGGTACCACATCTTCTTTATCCATTCCTCGGTCGATGGACATGTAGGTTGTTTCCATGTCTTGGCTCTTGTGAAGAGTGCTGCAGTGAACACTGGGGTGCACGTATCTTTTCAAGTTATGTTTTTCTCCGGATATATGCCCGGGAGTGGGATTGCAGGATCATATGGCAACTCGGTTTTTGGTTTTTTTGAGGAACCTCCATACCGTTTTCCATAGTGGCTCCGCCAGTTTACATTCTGTTGTGGCATTTTTGGATGACGTTCAGAGTTGGCTTCTTAGGTAAGGTGTTCACTTGCTAAGGGTCACTGAGTTCAAAGGAAGCTATTTCCGCTCTGGATGTTCTTCTCCTGAAAACTGTAGTGAAAAGCCCACCTGAGGGCCCATCTCACTCCCACCAATGAAGGGTGTCACCTTGACATGTTACTTCACAACTTGAAGTTCAGTTTCCCCTGCAAGCATAAAATGGAATTAGCGTTACAGAGAAGAAGATGTTCTATTTTGTCATCATCCTGGGCATTGATTTTGGTTTGTCGAGGGTCCGCTTTACGCATGTAATATTTATTTACCAGCAAAATTGAAAAATGAGTATCAGAATCTTCTTTCAACAGATTAAGAGACAGGCTGAGATGGGTTTAAGTAAGTGAGGCAGCAAGTGATGGAGCTGAGTCACACGCTGGTCTGCCTGACACCAAAGGTAATCTTCCCTTCACTGTGACAGATTTCGCGTGTGTTGAGAGTTGCTGAGATACACACACAGTACATGTCATTCCTTGTGGCACAGACTTCCTCCGCTCTCACTTTTTTCTGCCTGGGAGATCTGGGCACCCAGGAGAACACAGCTTCTCTGTAATGTTCTAAAACTGAGAGGGTCTGCTCTGAGCGCAACAAGTCTAGGATACACATTTCCGCATGTTTTCTGATTTAGGAAAGAGCAGGCAGATTGGAAAGTGACAGCAACATTAGAAGCATGGTCCTGGGAAGTTGGGTGCCTTTCTTGGTGGGATGGGCATGGAACCTAGAGCTGCCTCTTTTGCGATTAATTTTAAGTGAAATGCAATTCTAAGAGGGAGGAGCTCTCCAGAACAGCTGTCACTGCAGATGGAGAATGTTACAGACCTTCTGAGAGCCTTGTGGTCTTCACAGCTGGACCCAGCTTTCAGGAGAGTGACCACACATACCTGGGAGGATTTCTAGATGTACTAAAGGGAAGCAGAGTCGGGAAATGTGATTTTAGTAGTAGTCAGTGAGTGGGAAAGAATTGGTGTTTTGTAAACCGAATGCCCTAGAATTTAAATCTGGCTCTCTCAGTAGCTATGCAGCCTTAAGCAAGTGAGTATCTTGGACCTTGATAGTTCTCATCTGTAAAATGGGGATAATAAAAGTACCTACCTTATTAACTTCAACCCTCCCCCAAAGGCTTTCCCGACCATGTGTACTCACCCACCCCTTAGACTGCGATTAAATGACCCTCCTCCATTTTACCGGGCTCCCTTGACTTTAATTCTGTCTTGGCTGTAATCAAGGAGTGTTGTGATGATCTGTCTGTATGTTTGTGAGAAATTGAAAGGCTAGGGTCCAGCCTGATACATACCTGTTCCCCCTGAGTCAGCACAGTGACCTGAACTTGGCATCCAGCAGGGGTTCAAAATACATTGATTGAGTGAAAGAGTGTGACAAAGCCTACATGGATCATAGAGGATGGTTCTCATTGCACCTAATAATTGTTTATTACAAATATAAAATGAAAGACGAGTGAAGAGAGGCAACTCCACACATAGCTTTTCACGTATGTGAAAAGGGAGGCTTCATCATGTTCCTTGGATAGTCTGTTTTTCCTTGAAGCACAACAAGGGCTTCAGAGTGGGGCTACAGTAGGTAGTTCAGTAGAAACTTCTCAAATACAAAGGGATTGGAACAAAAAACTACCTCCCCATTTTTTTTTTTTTTCTTTGCTTAACGGATGAACCATGGGGATGAATACGGGACTTGTAAGTTTGTGATTTTGTGAGTAACGGCACACGTGTGCACAGTCACGGGTGTGAGCCCAACGGTCAACGGAGGTCAAGTCCAGGTGAGTGTTTCCACTCTCTCGCAAAGAGGCAGCGCTCCTTGATTTCTCCTGCTTCTTTGATCACTCCCTCTGGTCCCCTGACTGCTGTATCCCCGCTTTTCAGTGATTTTGTCCTCTGTACAGACCTCTAATTCAGCAACTAAACCCTTCCTAGCGCTGTTCCGTTCATGCCTCAGAGTCAAATGTGAAACCCTCAGAAAGGTGTACGAGGCCCTACAAGATCTGGCCCCATTTCCTCTCTGGCTTTACGCCCCCAGCCTCCCTTCAGTCACTCAGGTCCAGGACTCTGCAGTTTCTGGGTCTTGTCAGCCAGGCTCCCTCCTCAGGGTCTTTGCTCTAGCTCTTCCCTTTGCCCGGATGCTCCTCACCCACATGTGCTTGGCTGACTTCCTCATTTCCCTGGAGGCCTTGCTCAGTTCTCGCCTTCTCAGTGAGGGCTAACCAGGCCACAGGACAGCATATTGCCAAGTGCACCCATCTTTCCCACCCTCCACCCTATCCCTGATCCCCTTTGCCTTGGCCTAAATTGTCCTTTTGTCATAACACTTGTCAACTGACAGACTCTGTTATTTACTTCTTTGTTAGGTTTGTTGCTTACCTCTGTCCTCCCCCAGAGCTCCCAGCTGTGAGGTCCTTGGTCTTAGGGATCTTTGTCTCTTGCTCACTGGTCAATCTCCAGCAGCCCAGAACTTTGCTGAGCACACACTGTAGTCATGCAGAGGATATCTGTTGATGTAATGAGTGTGTCTGCCTCCCTTGGTACATTGTGATACCCTTGAGGGCAAGGGCCATGTTTCATTGGTCTTTGTCAGTCCATGATCCAGGACACTTTCTGGTACAACTGGGAAGGCACTACTGAATGTTCATTGAATTAATCAATCAATTAATTAATTTGTGAAAGTGATACTAACAGGGAAAACATTTTGTTTTACAAACTGCAGTTATTCCAGTAGGTGCCATCTGTGTGAGCACCATGTCTGTATGAGCTGCCATGCAAACTCTGCTAGTCGGCGCGGCCAGATGTCTGACTCATTTTCTGTGGCTGCCTCCTAGGCCAGCCCTGTGCTGACTACACAGCATGACTTAGGGTGGCGTTTCCAGACCTCAGGCCTTCGTCACCTAAATAGACTTTGCCTTATCTGCGCAGAACACGTACTAAGTTACATAATATATTTTCTTCAAATAAAATTATATCTTTGAGAATAAAAGATAATCATACAGTTAAACACGGTGAATGCAAAAGAATGTAATGAGCTAGTTGAGATGAAAGTTGAGAGTAATGTGAAGTAATAGTACACGCAATGATGGGCACCAAGCTAGGCTCGTCATTGATCTTCTGTCGTTGAATCCTAGGACTACGGGATTTGTAGTTGAATTCCTTCAAAGGAGATATTGTCATTCCCACTTCATAAGGCAGACTGTTGAGATGACGGACATTCTGTAAGTTGCCCACGATCTGGCAGTAGATAGCCCAAGTGAGCGGGAAACTCGGGGCTCATCGATGATAACACCCCAGAAAGAGTGCAGCATAGGCAGACCCCCGCTTAATTTGCTCCCAGCAGTCCTGTCGGGTTCCCTTCCTTTTTTCACTGATCCAGCTCTCCAAAGCTTTCATCCCATCTCCTAACACTTGCAGAAGCTCTTCATCCCAGAGCTCTCGCCCCAGCTGCTTTGGCCAGATGTTGGCACATTCAACACTGATTCCTGCTGCGGCAGATGGAAGGTGACTATTCTGAGTCCTTGTGAAGGAACAAAGTAATTGTTGTTTACACTCCTTCATGCCTTTTGATGACTGTGGATCCTGGGGAGGGTCCCTTGTTGCAGAGCTAGTTTCCTTGTGTGAGAATCCTGTTCTTGGCAGGATGCCCTTTCCTTCCACAAAGACATCAGACTGGCCCAGGAGGGAGGATCAGGAGTTTACTGATCGATGCTGCTGTGCACCCACAGGCCCAGGCACCGTGAGACCAGTTCCCTCAGAAGCAATACTACAGATTTCTCAGGGTTACCAAGCTGTTCTGCACATTTCGCAGGCTCCTTTGATGAAGACAACAAGTGCGGTGTGGAATCAAAATTGGGGTCAGGAAAACGGCCACATTCTCCCAGTACCCCCAGTAAAATCCACCTGTTCTGGGAAGGTGCACCATTAGTGAGCAGCATGGTAGGGTGGCCCTGACCAGGGGTTCTGAGCCGGGCATCATCCTCTGGAATTCGAGATTAGTAGGAAAACGGCTTTTCCTTTACTTTCCCCCCCCCCCCCACCCCATCTTCTCCTCGGGTGTTTATTATTTCAGGGCACATTGGAAAATCGGTGGTTTTGTTAGCAGTTCTCCCCAAATGCGAGATCTCCTAGGAGAGGACACCCATTAGACTCTTAGTTTCTAAACTTTGCTTTAACTTCGATCAAACGGCTTTTAGTACCAGCCTACATCTCAAAGGAAGTATCCTTGATTTGTTACTTCGGATGAACTTGCTGCTGTGTGTAATTCCCAAAATTCTTGTAAAGGAATCCTTTTTTTCTGTTGTTGCTTTTTCCTAACTACGTATCAGAAGAGATGATAAAATCTCTTTGAGGGCCTACCATGTGTCAGGTATTTACATATCTCACTGACAATTTTCATAAAATCCCTGTGGCATAAGTACCATTATTCCAGTTTCACAAATGAGGAAATCAAGGCCCAGGAGGGTAGATAACCTTGCTCATCACAGAGCTAGGAAGTGGCAGAGCTGGGATTTAGGAGAACTGCTGTCACAATCCATTGTCTGCATATCTCCACATTTTTAAAAAGTTTTTGAAAAAAGTTCCTGTGTTCTTGAGAGTCACCAATGTAAATTTTAAAATTCCACACCGTTGCTGTGTCCTCATTCTATTTATTTTTCGAGGTTTTCTCATGACAAATAGTACCTTCCTTTACAGAAAACGTTAAGCTTATAACATTAGAGTTGGGGGTGGCAGACATGGAAAGGCTTACACATGACTAAGTTCTGGGAATTGTTGCTTTTAGCCATACTGTGGGCTAAAGCCCGTGCCACGTGCTGTGTAGAGGCACATGGACAAATAAATGAACCAGATCTCGTCCTCCAACACCTCCTAGGTTCTAGAAGAGTTTGCATGATACTCAAAAACCACACACATGCTACCTATATAGAATGCATCTACTGTCCTCCCAGATTGCAAGTGGATGTTTTTGCTGTCAGCGTTTCAGTATGAAAGAAATGCCTTCAGCAAACCTTCAGCAATGCCTACCATGTTTCATGCCGTGTACGTCGTACAGGATAAGCGAAGAGCAAAGAAAATATGGTCCCAGCCCTTAAGGATCTCACAGGAAAACAAACATAAAAAAGAATGTAATTTCTGAATTAGAAGTATCCACGGAGTACATACATTTACAGTGCAAGAGAGGAAAAGAGGAAGAAGAGACAAAGATTTGGGGGATAAAAAAATAGAGGCAGTAGGATCAGGAGTCAGATCAGGGGAACTGAGACCTTGTGACTGTGAACATGAAGGCCTCTAGCTGAAAATGCCACTGTCTGGGGGCTCGTGGATGTGATTCCTTAATCCTGAATATTTGTGATTTTCAGCAAAACAATTAAATAATCAAATTATCAGTCTTATATTCACTAATTAATTTCTGCAGTTAAAGTTTTTAAAATGATTTTTGTGCTTCAGTCACTTTTTACTTGCAAAGCCTAGGGGATTGAAAAAGGCTCCCACCGTGAGGACATTTCAGAAACTGAGAGATTGTTAGAAAGGCCGGCACTGATCACGAAGCCAGGAAGTCAGCAGTGCACTGGTACTAGAAGCTGCTGCATACAGGGAGCTGGTATAAAAGTCAGAAAATGCGTGTGTTCCATGTGCCATGGTAGGCTCTGGGGTTAGAGGGATCAGGCAAGCTGATCCAGCTGTCTTAGTACAGAAAGTCACGCAGGCCGATCTTAAACCCAGTGGTCTGTAAAGATTTGTCAGGATTATCGAGGAGGTGTCTCACCTGCACACACACAGGAGCACGCGTGCGCGCGCGCACACACACACACGCCACACACACACACTCACACACAGTTAATAAATTAGAATTCCGAAACACAGCTAGGATCACAGAGTGTTGGAGCCAGTCTGTCTACCTCTAAAGCCTCAAAGAATGTCTATGACATCAAACCCTTTTTCATAATAATTTATTTCCATTTAATTCAGAGCCACTACCTGCAGTTCCCCTGACTGCTTGCCTGCTGTTGCCCTGTAGAGAGCCTGGGAACTGAGTGTTCTGCTTTACCTGAAGTGCAGGGACTGAGTGGGCAGCTCCAGTGTCCAAGCCCTTCACACTGAGTATGGCCCTACCTTACCAGGACGTGCCCTCATGTTGCTGTCACACTGCAGGCTGTCTGTCCTTGCCTCTGTATTGCAGTTAATCTTCCAGTACACTAGCGTTAGAATTCTCTGCCCTGCGACTTTGGTGGCGCTTATTTTAATTTGCACCTTAGAGGTTCATGTGGTTATGGCTGGGCCAGAAATGATTCCTCACCCTCGCCAGTAGGTTGGATACTACAGAGAATTACCTTACGCACAACAGATTCAATATGCTAATGACCTGAATAGCGGTGTATCAGCTTTCTAGTGCTGCGTAACAAACTGCCGCAAATTTGGCAGCTTAAACCAGCACGTATTTATTATTTCACGGCTTCCACAGGTAACACGTGTGGCATGCATCAAGTGAGTTCTCTGCTTAGGGTCTCACAAGGCTGAAATCAAGGTGCCAGTGGGCCTGGGATCTTACCTGGAGGCTCCGGGGAAAAAGCAGCTGCCAAGCTCATTCATCCAGGTGAGTGGCAGAATCCAGCTCCTGTGGTGGCAGGACTGAACTATGTCCTTGCAGGATGTCGTCGGGGCTGCTCTCAGATCCTAGAGGCTGCCTGTATATGGTTCCCTCCATCTTTAAGCAAACAGTGGTGTGTCAGATCCTCCTTGGGCTTCAGATCTCTGTTGCTTCCCTCTGCTGCAAGCCAGAGAACACGGTCTGCTTTTAAAGGGCGCCTGTGGTTAGATTAGGCCCTTTTGGATAATCCAGGATAATCTCCTTATTCTAAGGTCAGGGGTTTAATAACCTCAATTACAACTGCAAAATCCTGTTAGCCATGCAGCATAGTGCAAATGTGCACGTGATTCCTCCTCTAATTCACAGTACCTGGGATTATGGTGGGATATGTTGGGAGACCAGTTTTAGAATTCTGCCTACCACAGCCTTTACTAACCGTCAGATGATTATTTGTTAAAACCCTGTTTTGTGACCCTGATGGGGTATCTGTAATTCCTGTGATCATACTGCCCACTCTTTACTGAGTTCCATCATGTCATCATGTAGTTTTACTTGCACCAGGAGCTTGTGCCTTCCCAAGTGTATTGGTCAGGGTTCCAGAGGAACAGGACCAATAGGATATTGAGAGAGAGAGAGAGAGAGAGAGAGAGAGAGAGAGAGAGAGAGAGAGAGAGAGAGAGAGATAGATTGAGAGATTTTTTATTAGGAATTGGCTCCCATGTTGTGGAGGCTGACAAGACCCAAGGTCTGCATTTGGCAAGGTGGAGACCCAGGAGAGCTGATGGTGTAGTTCCAGTCCGGGTCCAAAGGCCTGAGAACCAGGAGAGCCAGTGGTGTAAGTTCCAGTCGCAAAGCTGCTGGCATCGTCTCAAGAAGATGCGCTTTTTCAGTTCAAGTCCGCAGGCAGGGAAAGACCAGTGTCCCACCTCAAGCAGTCAGGCTTCGGTCCCTCCTGCTTGAGGGAAGGTCAGCTTTTTTTGTCCTGTTCAGGCTTTCAAGTGATTGCTATGGGACACCCCCATTAGAGGGCCACCTGCTTTACTCAGTCTACCTATCCAAATGGTGATCTCATCTAAAACTCCCTCACAGACACACTCACAATAATGGTCGACCTAATATCTGGGCATCCTCCGTGGGCCAGTCACGTCGACACATAATATTACACATCACTCCAGGCACCTTGACACAGTCCATGAGTTAACATTGATTTTAAAATCCCTATTCTATCTCAATTAACCGTTCGGTTTCCCAGCTTCCTCGCCTATAAGACGGAGTTGTGAATAATTTCGCTTTGTTAGTTGCATTTAAACTAATTACCTTTAAGGTTATATGTGTGAAAGGGAAAAACGGATCAGGAAGCAGCTTACATTCTTTACCGTAAAGGAGAATTCTGCATCATGTGGCATGCAGATTTAATAATACCTAATATTTATGAAATAGTTACCATATTTAGCAAGTCCTCTTGTAAGCTGTTTAAATGCTTTACCTCATTTGTTCAGCAAAACACCATGAGATACATGCCATTGTTAGTCCCCTTTCCATATGAAGAAACTGAAGCACAGAAGTTAAGAAATTTGTCCAAGATGACGGCTGGTAAGTGGCAGGCCCAGGATTGGAATCTATGGCTTCAGAACCAATGTCCCTAACTAATTAGTGTGACCATATAATTTGTCATCCACACCAGAATGAGAGCACTATTAAAAATTATACCTCAGTGGGCATAAAACAGGAAAGACTTAGATGTATGAAGACACTGCTCACTCTGTTAGTGAACATTCTTTGGGTTGCAAGTAGCAGAAACTTCTTTTCTAGATTGGCTCAATCCAAAAGGAAGTTCATGATCTCAGAGTATTTGTGACATCAGCATCACTTTTCCTCCCTCTGCTCGATGATTCCTGTCAGCATACAAACTGGTGTTGTTATTTCTTTTGATTATTATTATTTTAGAAAAACAAACACAAAACAGACAAAAAGACGTTCTTTTTGCCTCACTCCCTCTTACCTCCTGTGGGGCCATTTCTCCTCCCCTTGGTAGCAGACCTCCCATAAGGAGTGTCTACACTCGCTGTCTCCAGTTCCCCTCCTCCCATTCTGTCTTAATCTCACTCTGATCAAACGAGTACACCTTCACCTAAACTGCAACTGTTCCGGTCAACGTATAATGGCATCGATATTTCTAAGTCAATGGCTGTGTCACAGTCCCCTCCTTAAGTGACCTGTCCATAATTTTGGACCCAGTTGATCCCTCCCTCCACCTGGAACTACTTTCTCCCCTGGTGTATTATTCAGCATTCTCTAGAGACGTGGAAACAATAGGATATGTATACGGGAAGTGATTTATTAAAAGGAATTGTCTCACGCAATTTTGGAGGCTGAGAAGTCTCCCAATCTGGTGTCTGCAAGCTGGAGTCCCAGAAGAGCTGGTGGCCTAATTCAGTTTGACTCCAGTGGCCCAAGAACCAAGAGAACCAACGATGTAGATTCCAGTCGGGGTCTGAAGACCTGAGAAACTGTAGTGCCGAGGACAGAAGAAGATCAGTGTCCCAGTTCATTCATTCAGTCAGGCAGGAAAGGCTCAGTTTTTCCTTCCTCCACGTTTTGGTTCTGTTCAGGCCTCGAGGGATTGTTTGATGTCCACGCGTGCTGGGAAGGGCACACTGCTTTCCTGAGTCCGCAGATTCAAATGTTAGTTTCACCTGGAAAGAGCCTTACGGACATACCCAGAGATGATGTTTAGCCAAATATTTGGACACCCCGTGATCCAGTCAAGTTGACACATACACACCTGCGTTCCAGGACCGTACTTTCCTGGTTGTTCTCTGATGTCATGTAGCTGTAGCTCCTCAGTCTTCTTGGCTGTTTCTCCTCCTTTTCCTGTGATCTCTTGATACCGACAAAGCTCAGAACTGAATCCTTGTCCTCTTCTCCTCTCTACCTACGCTCATTCCTTTCGTGATCTCATCCGGTACTGTGGCTTTCTATGCCATCTGTACCCTCTTCTCTCCCCACTTTAGATAGCCAACTTAGACTGCAGAGTCTGTTGCCACTGTCCCCTTGGAAGTCCACATGGATGTCTAATAGGCATTAGATTTTAGCCATGTAAAAACTGAACTTATTTCAAACAGTCGACTTCTGTTCTTTGTCATCTCAGTTAACATTAACATTATCCTTCTAACGACAGCCTCTTCAATAAGTGGTGCTGGGAAAACTGGACAGCTACATGGAAAAGAATGAAATGAGAACACTGCCTAACACCATACACAAAAATAAACTCAAAATGTATTGAAGACCTAAAGGTAAGGCCAGACACTATCAAACTCTTAGAGGAAAGCCTAGGCAGAACACTCTATGACATCAATCACAGCAGGTTCCTTTTTGACCCACCTCCTAGAGGAATGGAAATAAAACCAAAAGTAAACACATGGGACCTAATGAAACTTAAAAGCTTTTGCACAGCAAAGGAAACCATAAAGAAGACGAAAAGACAACCCTCAGAATAGGAGAAAGTATTTGCAAACGAAGCAATGGACAAAGGATTCATCTTCAAAACATACAAGCAGCTCATGCAGCTCAATATCAAAAAAACAAACAACCCAATCCAAAAAATGGGAGGAAGACCTAAATAGACGTTTCTCCAAAGAAGATATACAGATGGCCAACAAACACATGAAAGGATGCTCACCATCACTAATCATTAGAGAAATGCAAATCAAAACTACAATGAGGTATCACCTCACACCAGTCAGAATGGCCGTCATCAAAATATCTTCAAGCAATAAATGCTGGAGAGGGTGTGGAGAAAAGGGAACCCTCTTGCCCTGTTGGCGGGAATGTAAACTGATACAGCCACTATGGAGGACAGTATGGAGGTTCCTTAAAAAACTAAAAATAGAACTACCATACGACCTAGCAATCCCACTCCTGGGCGTATACCCTGAGAAAACCATCATTCAAAAAGAGTCATGGCCCACAATGTTCATTGCAGCTCTATTTACATTAGCCAGGACATGGAAGCAGCCTAAGTGTCCATCGACAGATGAATGGATAAAGAAGATGTGGCACATATATACAATGGAATATTACTCAGCCATAAAAAGAAACGAAACTGAGTTATTTGTAGTGAGGTGGTTGTACCTAGAGACTGTCATACAGAGTGAAGTAAGTCAGAAAGAAAAACAAATACCGTAGGCTAACACGTATATATGGAATCTAAAAAAAAAAAAACACACAAAAAAAGAAATGGTTCTGAAGAACCTAGGGGCCGGAAAGGAATAAAGACACAGACGTAGAGCATGGACTTGAGGATACGGGGAAGGGGAAGGGTAAGCTGGGACGAAGTGAGAGAGTAGCATTGACATATACACACTACCACATGTAAAATAGATAGCTAGTGGGAAGCAGCTGCATAGCACGGGGAGATCAGCTCGGTGCTTTGTGACCACCTAGAGGGGAAGGATAGGGAGGGTGAGAGGGAGACGCAAGAGGGAGGAGATATGGGGATATATGTATTATGTATAGCCGATTCACTTTGTTATACGGCAGCAACTAACACACCATTGTAAAGCAATTATGCTCCTCTAAAGATGTTGAAAACAAGCAACAACAACAAAAGAAACAAACAGAAAAACACATTATCCTTCTAGATGCTCACCTAGAAAGATTGGGGTCAGTCTTGCCATTATATCCATCCAGAAATCCTGTTGCTTCCATGGTCTAATGCCTCCTCCCGTGCTACCACTTGATTCTAAGCCACTACACTTTATTGCCTTAGAACAGCAACAACTTGCAACACCTCCGAAGTATTTACGTGGTCTACAGCTTTCTACAAGATTTGCTCTTGTGTTATTTCTCTGAAATCCAACTACACTACCACTAGATCCCTCCACATCTACCTTAACCCTAGTAGTTACACTTTAACTGAAGCCTCTTGCACTGGCTGTTCTCTGTGTTGCAAATGTTCTTCCTCCACATATTTAATGGCTCGCCCCATCAACTCCTTCAAGACTTTACTCAAATAATCACTTTCTGAGGAAGGCCTATCCTGACCACTTCACAAAATTTCCAGTTTCTCAGCATTCCAGACCTAGTTTGCTTTTCATAACAGTGTAATCTTCCTACTTAGAGTATAATTTAATCATTTATTTGATTTATTGTTTATACAGTTACCCCAAAATATGCGTTCTGTGAGGGCAGAGACAGATGTCTGTTTGTTGACTACAGTCTCTTCAGGGTCAACAGGAGTGCCTGGCAGTTAGCTGTCAGTCACTACCGTTTGGTCCACTTCCCAAATAGCCTGCAAGTGCAAAGTAGGGTGGGTTGTAGCCATGGCGAAGTCTAGCTCAGGGATGTCATCAAGGGTTCAGATACTTTCCCTCTCGTTTTCTCAGCCACCTCAGTGTCCTCATCATTCTGGTCCCCAGATGTCTGAGGCAGTTCAGGGCTCGTATCTAGGAATGGTAATATTTAGGCAAAAAGGGAAGATATCTTCCAGGGTTCCTTTTCAAAGAGAAAGAAAACTGACATGATACTTTCCGGAAGGTATCCACCCGCATCGACCCAAACATGTGAGACTGAATCTGGTCACATGACCAACCTAAAATCAGAGATTGTCAAGGATATTGGATGCGTCCTGACCGGCTTAGATGAACATGAGATGATGAGGAGTTTATCACAGTGTTCCCTGAAGCACATCTGTGCACTGGTGTGATAAGATGAGAGCGGGGTCGGGGGCGGGGCGGGGAGAGAGAGAGAGGAGAGAGAGAGAGAGAGAGAGGTTTTGTGTGTGTACTTGATAGGGGGCGGAATTCTGGTACTCAGTGGTTTCAGATTGTAAAGAAACAGATGATGGTAATTCAGGAGGCAGAAGATGGGGGAAAGTTGTCGTCTTGCATAGAGACTCCTGGTCTGTTAACGGCATGAGGCTAACATCATCTGATATGTCCATCTCATACTAGGTAATGCTTTGACAGAGGCACCAGAAATACTCACAGTCAAGTTGGTAGAGACACTTTTACCCACACAGTGTTTAGATAGGCATTGAAAGTGTTTTATTTCATGGATGAGTAACCAACCCCTTCTGACTGGTAACATCTTCTTCACGTAGCCATGTTAATACCTTTATTCAAATCTCAAGGTTTCCCTGTCTTGGGACCTTCCTATTCTCTTTTGTTGGGTTCAGTTTTGAAATAACATATAGCTGCATACAAAAGAAGCATAAAACATATATACAGAGATTTATAATGAACAGTTATAATGTGAAAACCTATGTGACCACCACTCAAAGCAATGAATCAAATAGTATTAAAACCCCAGAGCCCCTGAGGCTTCCCTCCCTGACCACGACCGTGTGTC
Organism: Balaenoptera ricei; assembly: GCF_028023285.1. NCBI lineage: Eukaryota > Metazoa > Chordata > Mammalia > Artiodactyla > Balaenopteridae > Balaenoptera > Balaenoptera ricei. The sequence goes on from NC_082660.1 coordinate 46,197,452, forward strand.
TCCTCAGTAGAGAAATCTGCCATCCTAATCGTTGTTCAGTATCTCTTTTTTTTTTTTATATTAATTAATTAATTTATTCATTTTGGGCTGTGTTGGGTCTTCGTTGCTGCGTGTGGGCTTTCTCTAGTTGCGGCGAGCGGGGGCCACTGTTGGTTGCGGTGCACGGGCCTCTCATTGCGGTGGCTCCTCTTGTTGCGGAGCACGGGCTCTAGGCACACGGGCTTCAGTAATGGTGGCACGCGGGCTCAGTAGTTGTGGCTCACGGGCTCCAGAGCGCAGGCTCAGTAGTTGTGGCGTGCGGGCTGAGTTGCTCCGCGGCATGTGAGATCTTCCCGGACCAGGGCTCGAACCCATGTCCCCTGACTTGGCAGGCAGATTCTTAACCACTGTGCCACCACGGAAGTCCCCAGTATCTCTTCTTGTTGCTCATTGTAGCTTCACCTACCACCTATGTAAACTACACTAAACTATCTAGTTTGATTAAAAAACAAAAACAAAAAGCCTTATGGCATCAGGCATCCCTTGTCTGCTTTGAGTTTTTAGGGTACACTCAGAAAACCACCTCATGCAACTTGTTTCTAGAGGCTCCTTGAAATGTGTAAAGAAATCCCTCTTCCCAGGTTAAAGGGACAAACCGTCTTCCCAAATATGTGCTTGGGGGTGAGTTCAATGCCAGGGTATACATGAGAGCTAAACGGTGTTCTCTACCTCCAGTGAGTCTATAGTCTAGGTAGGAAGATGGTGCTTACCGATGCTGTGCACTGGCAGAGCTGAAGACAGCTCAGGTTAGCAGGAAGGCCATGGGTGAGATATTCTATGTGCCGCCTCTCCCTAGTTTGTGATTTGGGGCGAGTCTCGCTACCTCTCTGAGCCTGTGTACTTACTTCTTAAAGAGAGATTTAAAACCTGCTCCCCAGGGTTGCCATGTGTGGAAGCTTGTAGCTCTCTGCAGTAACCCACTGCACTGGTCCGAAGGAAGGGTGAACAATATTTCAGTTCTCCCTCAACAGTCTACACGGCATACATACGAGTCTAGTGACTTTAGTACCTACTAGGTGTTAATGTGAGGATTTCTTTGGCCCCAGGAGCACACCAAGGCAGCCAAGTGGAGTGGTAGGAGGCTGGGCATTAAGATCAGAAATATCGGGCTTAATGATCATAATCATGGTGAAAGCGAACTTGTACTGTGCCCTGTAAGCCCCCACAGGCACAGAGAGTCTGCCTCCTAGCGGGCACCGCAGTGACACAGTAAGATCTGAGTACTGAGACCAGAAGCGTCTAGGTTACTGATGTACTTTCCTTTTTAAAGAATCAAAAACGTTAGAGAGCCTGAAGTTCTGTTGAGTATTCCCTGCATCCAGTCTGTTGCTCAAAACATACTATATGCATCATCTCATTTAATCCTTACCATGGCCTGGGGAGGTAGGTGCACTCAGTGATTACCCCTATTTACCAGTCAAAAACCTTGACTTCAGAGATTAAGTAACTTTTCTGTGATCACACAGTTAATAATGAAGGACACAGGAAATGATCCCAGTCGCTATCTAGAGCCCACGTTACTTTTTGTGAGGGAGATAACTTTTTTGGGGAAATAATTTCAAACTTAGAGAAAAGTTTCAAAAATAGTGCAAGGAACTCCCATTTCTACTTCACCCAAATTCCTCAATAGGTAATAGTTCCCATATTTGTTCTCTCTCTTTCTCTCTCTCCTCCACCTTTCTCTTTCTGTCTGTCTCACTGTCTTGTTTTCCTGTCCATACACACACCACACGCAGGTGCACATACATACAAACTTTTTCTAAGTCGTTTGAGAGTAAGCTGCAGACATGTCCTTTGACCCCTAAACACTGCAGGGTTACTTCCTGAGAACTAGGGCATCCTTTGGGGTAAGCACTGTACGATTATCAAAGTCAGGAAACTAACATTGACAGAGTACTGTTATGTATCTGATCACAGACCTTATTCAAACGTGGCAATTATCTCAACCATGTCATTTATAGAAAGTTTTATAATTTTCTGTTCTACTCTCCAGTCTAGAATCACGCTTGTATGTATTTGTTGTTTCACTTAAGTCTTCTTCAGTCTGGAACAAGTCCTCAGACTTACTGTCTTGAACGACCGTAACAGTTTTGAAAAGTATGAACCATGCCCCTCAATGTGGGTTTGCCTGATTTTCGATTCTCATGACTAGATTCAGCTTGTGTATCTTTGCCAGGGAAACGACAAGAGTGATAGTATATTCCTTCTTAGTGCATTATATCAGTCAGCACATGCTATTTATTTACTCTGTACTGGTGAGGTTAAATTTGATCACTTGGTTAAGGTTGTATTCACCAGGTTACCCCAAAGTGAAGTTATTATTTTCCCTTTGTCCACTTAAATATATTGTGGGGGGATACTTGGAGACTACGGAAATATCCTGTTCTACCATCATTGATGATTCTTCCCTAAACCCACTAATATAGGACGGTTGAAAAATCATGCGTTTCCAACTCCATCATTTCCCCCCATTTACTAGTTGGGATTCTTCTGCAATGAAGAGCTTTTCTCTGACCCTCATTTGTGAATTATTCATGTCTTCACTGATATCCTATGAGCTCATGGACATATATTTTATTCACTGGGTATATCAACCCATTACCATCGCGATTCAGTTTGACGCCCCAGTTTGCCCAGATTTGGTCAGTGGAACAATGGAAGCCCCGTAAATCTTGTTCCTGTATCCTTTTAGATGTACCCCTATATTTTTCTTTGAAAATTTCTTTTGGTACAGCAAGATATTCCTGGCTCTTCTTGTACTTTCCCTGTTCCGGCCCTGGAATCAGCCATTTCCCAAGGAGCTCTGGTTTCTTTTGTGTAGAATGGTATTTAGAATCAAGTCTGTGCTTTTAACTATTGTTCTCTTACTGGCAGTATGAATTTACACCCCCGTACATTTCCCTTAACTTCGTTACCCAATATGTGGAATTGGCATAAAAATAGGAATTTTTTTTTTTTTTTGGCCGTGTTGCGCAGCTCGTGAGATCTTAGTTCCCTGACCAGGGGTCAAACCCAGGCCCCAGCAGTGAAAGCGCTGAGTCCTAACCCATGGACCGCCGGGGAATTCCCCAAAACAGGGTTTTTTTGTTATTGGTATGTTGTAAGGTTTAGATACAGTAATGAAGCATGTAGTACAGTGCTTGGCACACAGGTAGTTTTAAACAAATAGCATAATTTCAGCATCAAAAAGAATAATAATAACGGTTTATCACCCAATGAATAAAATAAGAATCTATAAGTCCATTTGAAAATGTGTGGTAGCTATTTTCATCATCATTTTTGTTACTACCAAGTACTTCTGACTGTCAATAAGAGATACCTCTGGGAAAGACCTCAGGTTTACAATAGTAGCCTTGTCAAGTCAAGGCCAACTCAATAGCATCACAGAGCTTGCAAAAATAGAAGCATGAAGAATGATTGCAGAAGCAGGCCTCAGGCCTCGGTGACTGACACCACTTGAGTATTAGAAACAAGGGACATGAAGTGAAGGGCACCAGCTACTCCTACAGCCTGCTTCTGGCACCCAGGACCTCCCTTATCATGGCCCTAAGAGCACTGTGCTGTAAACAGTTGTTTGTCTGCTTCATTCATTAGACTGTGAGCTGATGATGGATGTAACTTGTTTATGACTTATTCTCGGCACCTAAAACAGTACCTGTCAGATAGGAGACATTCGGCAAATGTTTGCCGACTGAATGAATGGAAGTGTTGAGCAGTTTCGAATATCTCATTAGGATAACTAAGGAGAGGAGGAAACTAAGGCTCAAGAAGGTAGAGAAGTATCCCCAAGGTCATACAACTAGTAAGAGATAGAGGTGGAATTCCATCCTGGTCTGACTCTAGAAGCCTGAAGTCTTAGTTGTATTGGCCTCTTTGGGCAGTGGGCCTTCCCAGAAAGATTAACTTGTCCAGTTTCCATGTTTCCCAGAGTCAGGTGGGAGACCCCTAGGCCCCAGATTGCATATCCGAGACTGGTTCAAGGATCAGGCATTTAACTCAACAAATATTTATGGATCACTTACTATAGGCCTTTCCATCTCGGGGGACAGAGCTCTGAGCACGATAGTCAGATCCCCTTTGTTCAGCTATATTTCATTCTAGTGTGAAAAGACAGACAGTGAAGATAGGGATAGATAAGAGTTAATATGGTGGATAAGTTATAGCTTGATTATCAAATAAGTAATTATCCATCATGTGTGTGTACAGAAGAGAGAGTGGATGTGGAGGTGAGAGAGAGCTTGCTGGGGTCAGGGAAGTAGGAGTAGTGTGTAATGGCTGGAGGTAGAATGAGATGTAGACTGGGGGCTGAGGTGGGAAATTGGAAAGCAGAATCCACAAGAAAGTGAGTCACTTAACTTCCCTGAGATGAAGTGTTCTTTTCAAGAAAATGGGGATTTGAATATCTGAGAAAATGCATGGAAATGTCTAAGGCTGAAATCTAAAAACAATAATTTTATTGTTATCACGTAATATGCATTTAAGATTCTTCCATGTCTTTTCATATCTTGAGAGTTCATTTCCTTTTAGCTCTGAATAATATTTCATTGTCTGGATGGACCACAGTTTATTTATCCATTCACCTACTGAAGGCCATTTATTGCTTCCAAGTTTTGACAATTGTGAATTAAGTTGTTACAAACATTTGTATGCAGATATTTGTGTGGTTATAAGTTTTCAATTCATTTGGGTAAATACCAAGGAGCATGATTGCTGGATCATATGGTAAGAGTATGTTTAGTTTTGTAAGAAGTGCCAAACTGTTTTCCAAACTGACTGCACCATTTTGCGTTCCCACCAGTAATGAATGAGAGTTCCTGTTGTTTGACATCCTTGCCAGCATTTGATGTTGTCAGCATTTTGGATTTGGCCATCCTAATAGGTGTGTAATAGTATTTCATTGTTGTTGAACATGTTTTCATATGCTTATTTGTCATTTGTACATCTTCTTTGGTAAGGTGTCTCTTCAGATCTTTGTTTTTATATCAGGCTATTTTTTAAGCTTTATTGAGGTATAATTTGTATACAAAAAATTGCACATACTTAATGTATATATTTTGATGAGTTTGGTCATGTGCATACACCTGTGATATCATATCCACAATCAAGGTATTAAATATATCCATCACACCCCAAAATTTCCTTGTGCTCTTTTGTGTTTTTTTTGTTGTTGTTGTTTTGTGTGGGGTAAGAACACTTAACATGAGATGTATCCTCTTAACATATTTTAAAGCACACGATATTATATTGTTAACTCTAGGTACTGTGTTGTACAACAGATCTCTTCTTGTTGAGTTTTAAGAATGCTTTGTATATTTTGGATAACAATTCTTTATCAGATGTGTCTTTTGCAAATATTTTCCCCAGGCTGTGGCTTGTCTTCTCTTTCTCTTGACATTGTCTTTTGCAGAGCAGAAGTTTTTTATTTTAATGAAATCTAGCTTATCAGTTATTTCTTTCATGGATCGTGCCTTTGGTGTTGCTAGCTACCGTGTAGGGCTGGTAAACTTTTTTTGTTGATGAGATTCTCCCAGAAAGGCTCACAGTTGCCGAGTGGTCTGCTTGGAAACTGATCTCAGAAGTCGTAGAAATAGTGTCTGCAAAAACAGCATCTACTGTATCAAGTCCCTATTGGAAGTGGGTATCTTTCCAATCTGTGGTCTCTATAAAATATTAATTTGTTATGACAGCAAATACTCAGTTATTTCCACCATATTTCCAGAAGTGTTCTGTACCCTGGATATGCAAAGCTCAATGAAATATGGTATATCATAATGATGGATTTCACCATCTTGTGTTGGAAACAGACAGACAAATGAAAAAAGAAGGAACTGTAGACTCTGAGATATAAATCTGTACAGACTATAGTGGAAATACTAAGGAGGGACGCAGGAAAAGTGGACCAGAGAAATGGACAGAGAAGGAGTATCCCAAAATGTAGGATAAGGGCAGGAGAGCTGTCTCTTCCTTGTTAAGGTCAGAGTCTTCACCTTTACATGACCATTGATTTCTTCATTGAATTCATCATATCCTTGTTTTTATCAGTATAAACCTGAATGAAATATATCTTTATTATGTGAAATAAAATAATTTAATTATCAGACACTTATTTGTTCAACTGTTTCTCCATCCAAAAAATAAAAACTACTTGAGAAGCTATGTTAAAAATTAATCATTTTATATTTGATAAGTTTTTGGAGAATTACCAAATCAAGTCCAACTGTAAGTTCAGATCAGACGGTCAGAAAATAACAGACTGTCCCAAGTACATTGTGAAATCATACGTTAAGAAGTTCAGAATGTGCTGGTACTAGATATTTCTCAAAACAGAGCAATGATCAAGTACATAAACTTTCTCTAAGTGAGGGTAAACTGAGTACAGTGATATCCTATATTCAGTAATTTATCATGGATTTTCCCCAATGAACAAATGGCTCATAAAAAATAGCCATGTTTTATTGGGTGATTATCAGATCATGGGTCATCCACATTTATACCATGAATGTTTATTGAGCACCTGCTGGACACATTTCCAGGCTATGTGCCAAATTCTGTGAACACGTGTGACGTGGACTGAGTCCCATTTTTCAGCGACTTCTCAGATTAATGAACATAAAAACACAGAAACAGATAATTTCTGGGTTATTATCAAGAAAACATGACAGAAGTAAGCACAGTGGACATTAAGAACAGAGAATGTGATGCTAATTCAAAATTTCTAAACTGCTTCTCATTCTTTATTAGATAGTTGCTATTATTATCATTCCCATTTTTCAGATAGGGAAACCTAGGAACAGAGAGAATGGTGCCAGGAAGATAGCAGACACTCATAATTTGTGGAATGCATGAAAGTATTTGACCAACATTTCAGAGACAGATACTGTATGGAAGTAATTTTTTATATTAAAAAAATTAATCTCTTTTAGAGCAGTTTTAGGTTTATGAAATATGAGCAGAAATTACAGAGTCTCCATATACCCCCTCACAACCCCCTTCCTCTGTTATTAGCATCTTGAGTTAATGTGGTACATTTGTAACAATTGTTGAGCCAATATTAATATGCTATTAATAACTAAAGTCTGTAATTTATATAAAGTTTCACTCTTTGCATTATACCGTTCTCTGGGTTTTTGTAAATGTATTAGATGTATCTATCATTACAGCATCATACAGAGTAGTTTCACTGCCTGAAAATCCTCTGTGCTCCACCTATTTTAGCCCTTCCTCCCTCCCCCCCGCAACCCACTTGCTGCCACTGATTTTTTTTTCTCTCTCCATAATTTTGCCTTTTCTACAGTGTCACATAGTTGGGATCATACAATATGTAGTCATTTCAGATTGGCTTCTTTAACTTAACAATTAGGGATCCTCCATGTCTTTTTATGGCTTGATAGCTCTTTTTAAAATTTATTTATTTATTTATTTTTGGCTGTGTTGGGTCTTCGTTTCTGTGCGAGGGCTTTCTCCAGTTGTGGCAAGCAGGGGCCACTCTTCATCGCGGTGCGCGGGCCTCTCACCGTCGCGGCCTCTCTCGCTGCGGAGCACAGGCTCCAGATGCGCAGGCTCAGTAATTATGGCTCACGGGCCCAGCCGCTCCACGGCATGTGGGATCTTCCCAGACCAGGGCTCGAACCCGTGTCCCCTGCATTGGCAGGCGGATTCTCAACTACTGCGCCACCAGGGAAGCCCGATAGCTCTTTTTTTATCATTGAATAATATTCCATTGTATAGGCGTACCACAATTTGTTTATCCATTCACCTTTGAAGGATATTTTGGTTATTTCCAAGGTTTGGCAGTTATGACTAAAGCTAGTATAAACATCTATGTGCAGATTTTTGTGTGGATATAATTTTCAACTCACTTGGGTAAATACTAAGGAGTTTTGTAAGAAACCGCCAAACTGTCTTCCAAATTGGCTGTACTATTTTTCATTTCCACCAGCAATGAATGAGAGTTCCTTTTGCTCCATATCCTTGCCAGCATTTGGCAGTGTTTTGGATTTTAGCCATTCTAATAGATTTATAGCAGTTTCCCTTTGTTGTTTTAATTTGCAATTTCCTCAATAAATATGATGTTGAGCATCTTTTCACACGCTTACTTGCCATTTGCATATCTTGTTTGGTGAGATATTTGTTCATATCTCTTGTCCATATTTAATTGGGTTGTTTTCTTATTGTTGAGTTTTTTCTTTGTATATTTTGGATATCAGCCTTTTATTGTATCTATGTGTTTTGCAAAGATTTTTTTCCCCTGTCTTCAGCTTATCTTTTCATTCTCTTAAGAGTGTATTTTGCAGAGCACAGTTTTTAATTTTAATTATATCTAAGTTATCAGTTTTTTCTTTCATGGATCATACATTTGGTATTGTATCTAAAATGTAATCGCCAGGGACTTCCCTGGTGGTCCAGTGGCTAAGACTCTGTGCTCCCAATGCAGGGGGCCCAGATTCGATCCCTGGTCAGGGAACTAGATCCCACATGCCGCAACTAAAGATCCTGCATGTGGCAACGAAGATCCTGCATGCCACAACTAAGACCCAGCACAGCCTAAATAAATAAATAAATGTATGTATGTATGTATGTAATCACCAAACCCAAGGTCACCTCGATTTTCTCCTATGGTTTCTTCTAGGTGTTTTATAGTTTCATGTTTTACATTTAGATCTGTGATCCATTTTGAGTTAATTTTTGTGAAAGATATAAAGTCTGTGTCTCCACTCATTTATTTTGCACGTGGATGTCCAGTTGTTCCAGCATCATTTGTTGAGAAGACTTCCTTTGTCCATCAAATCGCCTTTGATTTTTTTGTCAAAGATCAATTGACTATATTTGTATGGGTCTGTTTCTGGGCTCTCTATTCTGTTCCATTGATCTATTTGTTTATTATTTTGCCAATATGACAAGGTGTTGATTATTGTAGGTTTATAGTAAGTCTTGAACTTGGGTAAAGTCAGCTACCAACTTTGTTCTTCAATATTGTGTTGACAATTTTGGTATTTTGTCTTTCCATATAAACTTTAGAATAAGTTTGTCGATATCCACAAAATAACTTGCTGTTACTTTGATTGGGATTGCACTGAATCTATAGATCAAGTTGGAAAAGCTAACATCTTGACAATGTTGAGTCTTCCTATACATGTACATGGAATATTTCTCCATTTATTTAGTGCTTTTCTGATCTTTCATCAGAGTTTTATAGTTTTCCTCATATAGATCTTGTGCTTATTTTGTTAGATTGTTTTACTTAGGCACTTCATTTTGAGGGAAATGTTACTGTATATGGTGTTGTGTTTTTAACTTCCAATTCAAATTCTTCATTGTCTGTACATAAGAAAGCAGTTGAATTTTGTATATTAGCATTGTGTCCTGAAACTTTGTTATAATTACTTATTAGTTCCAGTTTTTGTTGTTGTTGATTCTTTGGAATTTTCTATATAGACAATCATGTCATCTGTGACCAAAGATAGTTTTATTTCTTCCTTCCCAATCTATATACCTTTTATTTCCTTTTATGTCTTATTCCATTAGCTAGATCTTCCAGTATAAAGTTGAATAAGAGTGGTGATAGTGGACATCCTATCTTAGGGGGAAAGCATCTAGTTTCTCGTCATTGATGTTAACTGTAGGAGTTTGTAGTTATTCTTCATCAAGTTGAGGAAGTTCCACTCTCTTCCTTGTTTGCTGAAGTTTTTAATCATGAATGGGTATTGGATTGTTTCAAATGCTTTTTCTGTATCTACTGATATCACAATATTATTTTTCTTCTTTACCCTCTTGATGTGATGAATTAGATTAACAGATTAGTAAATATTGAACCAGCTTTGCATACCTGGAATAAATCTCACTTGGCTGTTGTGTGTAATTTTTTTATACTTGTTGGATTCAATTTTTTAATATTTTGTTGAGGATTTTTGCATCTATGCTCATGAGAGATACTGAACTGTATTTCCATTTCCTATAATATCTTTGGTTTTGGTGTTAATGTAATGGCTGGACTCATAGAGTGAGTTAGGGAGTGTTCACTTTGCTTCTATTTTCTGCTAGAGATTATGGAGAATTGGTAAAATTTCTTTCTTAAATGCTTGGTAAAATTCACCAGTGAACCAATCTGTGTTTGGTACTTTCTGTTTTGGAAAGCTCTTCATTGTTTATTCAATTGCTTTAATAGATGTAGGCCTATTCAACTTATCTAATTATCCTTATGTGAGTTTTGGTAGATTGTGTCTTACAAAGAATTGGTCCATTTCACCTATGTTATCAGGTTTGTGGGCATAGAGTTGTTCATAATATTCCTTTATTTTCCTTTTAGTGTCCATGGGATCAGTAGTAATGGCCCCTCTTTCATTTCTGATACTAGCGATTTGTGTCTTCTCTATTTTTTTCTTAGTTAACCTGGATAGAGGTTTAACCAGGTCAATTCTTTTGGCCTTTTCAAATAACAGATTTTGGTTTTGTTGATTTTCTGTATTGATATCCTGTTTTCAATTTCATTGATTTATACTCTAAGTTTTATTATTTTTCTTTTTATTTTGAATATAATTTGCTCTTCTTTTTCTAATTCCCTAAGGTGGAGACTTAGATTATTGATTTTAGGTTTTTCTTCTTTTCTAATATATGCATTCAATAGTATGAATTTCTGTCTAAGCACTGCTTCCACTGCATCCCACAAATTTTGATAATTTGTATTTTCATTTTTATTTAGTTCAAAATGATTTAAAATCTCTCTTGATATATCTTCTTTGACTCAGTATTTACTTAGAAGTGTGTTGAAGAAGTGTGTTTAGAAGAAGTGATCTTCAAGTATTTTGGGATATTCCAGGTATCTTTCTGTTATTAATTTTTAGTTTAATACCATTGTGGTCATTTTTGTTTAATTCCATTGTGGTCTTTGTATGATTTCTATTTGTTTAAATTTGTTTAGGTGTGTTTTAGGGTACATAATGTGGTCTGTCTTGGTGAATGTTCCATGTGAACTTGAAAAGAATTTGTATTGTGTATTCTGGTTTTGGATAAAATATTATATAAATGTCAGTTCATTCCAGTTGATTGATGGTGCTGTTCAGTTTAACTAAGTCCTTACAATTTTTTGCCTGTTGGATCTGTCAGTTATATAGTCTCCAACTATAATAGTCGATTCATCTATTTCTTCTTACAGTTCTGTCAGTTTTTGCCTCACATGTTTGATGCCTTGTTGTTAGGCACATACACATTAAAGACTGTTATGTCTTCTTTGAGGATTGACCCCTTTATCATTATGTAATGACCCTCTTTATTCCTGATAATTTTCCTTGCTCTGAAGCCTGCTTCCTTTGAAATTAATATAGCTATTAATATAGCTATTAATATAGCTACTTAAGCTTTCTTGATTAGTTTTAGTTTGGTAGACCTTTTTCCACCACTTTACTTTTAACCTGTGTCTCTATATTTAAAGTGGGTTTCTTGTAGACAATATATAGTTGGGTCTTGTTTTTTATCCACTTTGTCTTTTTATTGGTATATTTAATTGGTATATTTATTGGTATATTTTTATCCACTCTGTCATTTCAAATGATTATTGATATAGTTGGATTAATAGCTACCATAAGTGCTACTATTTTCAAAACCAGGTTTTTATCTTATTTTTTTAAAGAATGAATAATCTTTTAATCATTTAATCTCCTTTACTGCACAGATACTAGCTACATTTCCTTGGCTTTGCTTGCCCATAAATTTGAAAACTAAATTTGCTCAGGATAGTATAAAATTGACCAGGAGAAAACATCCAAGGCAAAACAGGTAAAAATCTCTGTTTTTGCCTGATGCCTAACTTAATCCTCATGGGAACATTTTGAACTATTTTCTGACATATGGTATGTGCAATGATTTTCCTAATTCCACAATAGAGGAAGCAGAGGCACTTGATGAGGCATCTCAGGTCACTTGATGAAGGTCCCACTGCCAACAATGGCTGAGGCTGGAATTTGAACCCAAGTGGTCTGGCTCATTGCTCATGTTCTTTAACTTATTCGCATTAAGCAGTTGGGGCCCTGATAATTTTGAAGGGGGGTGTGCAGCTGCATACACCAATATCTTCTGTGATCTGCTACTGGGGCTAGTGAAGAAGATTGCTCCTTCAGTGCTCTCTCTGGCCCCCAGGATCTCATTCGTGCTGTTCCTCTGCCTGGACAACTCACCACCCACTCTCCACTGGGCTACCTCCTACTCATCCTTTAAATCTGAACTTACCAGTCACTTGGGGAGACTTATACCCTTAAGCAGCATTATAGTCCCCTGCCATATGCTGCTAGAGCTCACTGAATTCTGCTCATCACAAAGTGCACTCATCACAGTTGAAGATTATTTGTGGTCTGCCTCCCCTCAGCTGACTGTGAATTCCCTAAAAGCAGAGTCTATGTCTGCCTTTCTCAGCCGAGAAGCCCCAAATCCTCACTCTACAGGAGTGTGAGGTCCATAGATCTTAGAGGAAGTCTATTCCTGCTGGGACCAAATGATTGGTTGAGGGTGGGTGCTAGCATATATATGAATAATTCAACATCTTTTTCCTGTTCATCCAGGAAAAATTCAAAAATGGATAAAAAGATACAGCTAAAGATTGACATTTTGATGGAATGAAAAATGATGGATTTCTAGGGAAGAGACTGGTTAGGTTATTTTATTATAACATACTTATGTGTGTAATACACACATGAGATTATATATTTGAACCATTAATGTATTAACAAGATAAAATGCTCATAGTATTTTCTATATATATTATATGTAGTATATAACATATATATGTTAATGCAGTATATAGACAGATACCTAGATAAAGGGAAATATTCACTTTACACAGTAATTAGTACTAGAACAGCTATTTAGGGTTTACAAAAGTGAACATTCTAGTACACTAAGCGAATGAAGCAGAAATTAGTAACTGAAATTAAACAGTGTCTCTAACAGAGTGCCTGTTATATAGTGGGTGCTCAGTAAGTATTTGTTGTGTAAATGAATCTGTGCATCCTTATGGATAAAATTCCCTCATACTCATTTTTTAACAGCTTTATTGTGGTGTAATTGTCATGTACAAATCAAATATACAATTTGATCTTTTTACATATGTATATACTTGTGAAACAATTACCACAATCAAGATAGTGAATATATTCATGTCTCTTTCTCACCCCTCCCACCACTCCTTATCCCCATGCAACCATTGATCTGATTTCTATTATATTTTATTAGTTTATATTTCCTAGTTTTATATAAATGGAATGACACTTACGTAATTTCTTTCTGGGTTCTTTCACTCAGATAATTATTTTGAGATTCATCCATGTTGAATTATTTTGAGTTATTTCTTTGTGGTTGCTTTGAGGATTACAATATGCATTTTTTTAAAGGAATTCCTTTCTTTTTATTTATTTATTTATTTTATTTTTGGCTGTGTTGGGTCTTTGCGAGTTGGGTTTCTGTGCGAGGGCTTTCTCTAGTTGCGGCGAGTGGGGGCCACTCTTCATCACGGTGCACAGGCCTCTCACTGTCGCGGCCTCTCTTGTTGCGGAGCACAGGCTCCAGACGCGCAGGCTCAGTAATTGTGGCTCACGGGCCTAGTTGCTCCGCGGCATGTGGGATCTTCCCAGACCAGGGCTCGAACCCGTGTCCCCTGCATTGGCAGGCAGATTCTCAACCACTGCGCCACCAGGGAAGCCCCCTACAATATGCATTTTAATTAAACCAATCTACTACAGATTAATACTAATCTAAATGCAGTAGTGTATAGAAAGTTTGCTACAGTATAGCACCCTTTTGTCCTATTATTTCATATGTATTACCTTTATGTTATAAACCCAAAAATGCAACAATGTTGTAATTTTTCATTAAACTGTCTTATATTTTCAAGGAAACTAAGAAAATATATATATATAATATATATATAAATACTGTGTATAGTATTTACTCATATATTTACTATTTCTGGTGCTTCTCATTGCATCTTATGTTTTCAAGCTAATGCCTGATATAATTTCCTTTCAGTTTATAGGACTCCCCTTAGGATTTCATATAGGGCAGGTCTGCTAGCAATAAATCCTCTTAGTTTTCATTTATCTGGGAATGTCATTATTTCCATTTATTTTTAAAGGATAGTTTCACTGGATATAGAATTTTGGTTGACTTTTTTTTTCCTTTTAGTAATATGTCATTCTACTATCTTCTGGCCTCCATAGTTTCTGGTGTGAAGTCAGCTATTATTGTATTGTTATTCCACTATAAGTGACTGGTCATTTTTCTCTTGTTCCTTTTAAGATTTTCTCCTTGTATTTTAGACTTCGACTATGATGTGTCTAGGTAGGGATACCTTTCTGTTTGTCCTACTCATGGTTGGTTGGGCTTCTTAGATCTATATATATTGTTTCTATTAAATTTCAAAAATGTTGGCCATTATTTCCTCAAATGTTTTTCCACCTTTCTCTCTCCTCCCCTTCTGGCATTCCCATTAAATATATATTTAGGTGTATAACATGTTGTTTCACAACTCTCTGAGGCTCTCTTAATTTTTCTTCATTTTTTATTCTCTCTGCTCTTATTTTTAAATGTTTATTGACGTATAATTGACATACAACATTATATTAGTATCAGATGTATAGCATAGATTCAATATTTGTATATATTTTGAAATGATCACCACAATGTCTAGTTAGCATCTGTCACCATATATAGTTACAGAATATTTTTTTCTTTGTGATGAGAACTTTTAAGATCTACTTTCTTAGCAACTTTCAAATATAGAATACAGTATTCTTAACTACAGTTGCCATGCTATAGATTACATCCCCAGGGCTTATTTTATAACTGGACTCCCTTCACTCATTTTGCCACCATTCAAGCCCTGCCCCAGCAACCAGCAATCTGTTCTCTGTACCTATAAGCTTTTTTTTTTAACATCTTTATTGGAGTATAATTGCTTTACAATGGTGTGTTAGTTTCTGCTTTATAACAAAGTGAATCAGCTATACATATACATATAATCCCATATCCCCTCCCTCTTGTGTCTCCCTCCCATCCTCCCTATCCCACCCCTCTAGGTGGTCACAGAGCACAGAGCTGATCTCCCTTTGCTATGTGGCTACTTCCCACTAGCTATCTATTTTACATTTGGTAGTGTATATATGTCCATGGCACTCTCTCACTTCGTCCCAGCTTACCCTTCCCCCTCCCTGTGTCCTCAAGTCCATTCTCTATGTCTGTGTCTTTATTCCTGTCCTGCCCCTAGGTTCTTCAGAAACTTTTTTTTTTTAGATTCCATATATATGTATTAGCATATCATATTTGTTTTTCTCTCTCTGACTTACTTCACTGTGTATGACAGATTCTAGGTCCATCCACCTCACTACAAATAACTCAATTTTGTTTCTCTTTATGGCTGAGTAATAGTCCATTGTATATATGTGACACATATTCTTTATCCACTCATCTGTCGATGGACACTTAGGTTGCTTCCATGTCCTGGCTATTGTAAATACAGCTGCAATGAACATTGTGGTACGTGACTCTTTTTGAATAATGGTTTTCTCAGGGTATATGCCCAGTAGTGGGATTGCTGGGTCGTATGGTAGTTCTATTTTTAGTTTTTTAAGGAACCTCCATACTGTTCTCCATAGTGGCTGTATCAATTTACATTCCCACCAACAGTGCAAGAGGGTTCCCTTTTCTCCACACCCTCTCCAGCATTTATTGTTTGTGGATTTTTTGATGATGGCCATTCTGACTGATGTGAGGTGATACTTCATTGTAGTTTCGATTTGCATTTCTCTAATGATTAGTGATGTTGAGCATCCTTTCATGTGTTTATTGGCAATCTGTATATCTTCTTTGGAGAAATGTCTATTTAGATCTTCTGCCCATTTTTGGATTGGGTTGTTTGTTTTTTAGATATTGAGCTGCATGAGCTGCTTGTATATTTTGGAGATTAATCCTTTGACTGTTGCTTCATCTGCAAATATTTTCTCCCATTCTGAGGGTTGTCTTTTCATCTTGTTTATGGTTTCCTTTGCTGTGCAAAAGCTTTTAAGTTTCATTAGGTCCTATTTGTTTATTTTTGTTTTTATTTCCATTTCTCTAGGAGGTGGGTCAAAAAGGATCTTGCTGTGATTTATGTTGTAGAGTGTTCTGCCTATGTTTTCCTCTAAGAGTTTTATAGTGTCTGGCCTTACATTTAGGTCTTTAATCCATTTTGAGTTTATTTTTGTGTATGGTGTTAGGGAGTGTTCTAATTTCATTCTTTTACATGTAGCTCTTCAGTTTTCCTGAGCTTGTTTTTTGTTTGTAGATTCCACATATAAGTGAGATCATACGGTATTTGTCTTTGTCTGACTTCACTTAGCATAATGCCCTCGAGATTTCATTATTTTTATGGCTGAATAATATTCCATTATATATGTATATATATATGTATATATCACATTTTCTTTATCCATTTATATTTTGATAGATATTTTGTTTATTTCAGTATCTTGACTATTGTAAATAATGCTGCAGTGAACATGGGGGTGCATGTATCTTTTTGAGTTAATGTTTTCATTTCCTTCAGATAAGTACTCAGAAGTCAAATTGCTAAATCATATTCTCTCTGCTCTTAGATTAAGTAGCTCTCTTGGTATATAGTCAAGTCCACTGACTCTTTCTTCTGACATCTCAAATCTGCCATTGCACCCCTCTAGTGAATGTTTAATTTTATGATTGAATGTTTCAACTCCAGAATTTACATTTGGTCCTTTTTAATAGTTTCTCTTTATCTGTTGAGACTCTCTGTTTGTTTTGTCATTGTCATCATATTTTCCATTAATTATTTTAGTATTGTTTCCTTTAATTCTTTCAGCATACATGCATACCTTGTTTTATTGTGCTTCCCTTTATTGCATTTCACAGATACTGCATTTTTTACAAATTGAAAGTTTGTGTCAATCCTGCATTGTCAGGGTTAGAATTTTTTAGCAATAAATTATTTTTTAATTAAGGTATGTACATTTTTTTAGACATAATGCTATTGCACACTTAACAGAGTGTGGTATAGTATAAACATAAGTTTTATATATACTGGGAAACCAAAAAATTTGTGTGACTTGCTTTGTTGTGATATTTGCTTTACTGCAGTGCTCTGGAACCAAACCCGATCTCCATTGTATGCGTGTAGTTATATTGGGCTGGCCAAAAAGTTCGTTCGGGTTTTCCATATGAAAAACCCGAATGAACTTTTTGGCCAACCCAATAACTGCTTTGAATGATCTGTCTGCTAAATATAACATCCGGGCCAACTCAGAGTAAGTTTTGCCTATTTTTTTTTCTGCTATGTATGTGTCACACTTTCGATTTGGTTGTCTCAAAACTTTGGGTGGTAAACTGGATATTTTAGATAATATATTGTAGCAATTCTGGATTTGGTTTTAACTTTATGAGTTTTTTTTTTCTGGAGAGTTGCCTAGCTTTAGCATTGTAATTTCTCATTCCATGGTAAGCAGCCACTGAGATCTCTGTTCAGTTTTTTTTTTTAATTTTTTTATTCTGTCTTCCTGTTGGTTACCCCTGTGCTTACATAGTTTAGTGGTCAGGCAATCATTTGGGAAGAGGTTGTTCTCAAATATCTTGAGGTTGTAAGGCTTCCAGTCTCAGCTGCTCTGGGAAGCACCGTCAACCAAATGAACAGATTTTACCATTTGTTTCCTAATGAGTTTACAAGCATTAGCTAACGGTGACCTGTTTTTTTCCCATCTGACCCAAATGGAATTTACTTCCTCTCAGAGTAAAGCTGCTAATTTTGGGGGGCCAGCCCATAGTTTGGTAAAACTATGCTTTTCACCTTCATAGCTGAAGGAGAATGAAGTAGGTGCTGTATGGGAATAGCCTCATGCAAGGCCACAGACTCCTATTCCTATACACAGCTCTAGTAGTTTTTCAAGGCAGTGTCTCAGTAAGTTGTTTGCCTTCAGTAGACTTTCAGAGACATAAAATAGTTGCTTGTTCTGTATCGGTCTCAACCTATCAATAGTGATGCTCTCAGCTACAAATGCCTGGGGGCACTCATCTGGACCCCTACTACTTGTGGGGAGCCCCCACAGACATTTCCCCAATCAGAGCCAATCTGGCCCTTGTGATGCTTATTATGATAGCAAGACACACCTCAGCAGTAACCATCATGGAACTTCGAAAAATACAAGGTTTATTACTTACAAATCCTGGAGGGTACATGGCATACCCAGGGCCACAAAGGGAGGTCACAGGGAGAGACAGAGAGAGAGAGAGAGAGAGAGAGAACCTGAACCTGAGGTTCTGCCTTTATTTGGGGTTGACGGTGGGGCACCTAGGGTTTCGTGGGTTCAGTCTTTATTGGTGAATTTAAGAGGAGAGCGGGTATTAAAGCATGGGAAGGGAAAAGCAGGATCACTCAAATGGTCGGTAATCTAGGTCAACCAGGGATTTCTAAAATGGGTGAGGTGGCCTGGCTCCTTATCTAGTTGTGTATTGGGCAATGTGCTTGTTGGAGATGGATGTTGGAAATAGATGCCTCAGCAATCAAAAGCTTAATGTCAGGCAGTTACATTACAATCAGCAAAGCTAATTGTCTGGCACTTACTACATTACTTTTGACAATTTTTTCCAGTTTTATACTTGATTTTGGCAGAGGGGATTAGCCAAACTCTTCAAGCCACCATAACCAGAATTTTCACTCTATCAGGTAGAATTCTTCTCATTTTCTCACAACCAAACCTAAAAACTTTGCCACATTCACTCTTGTATCAGTTTGTTATTTCTGTACAACAAATAACCCCTATACTTAGTGGCTTAAAATGATACCCATTTATTTAGCTCTTCTTACTCTGGGTGAGCAATTAAGGCTTAGCTCAAATAATCAGTTCTTCTGGTCTCAGTTGGACCCATTCATATTCCTCTGGTGAACTGACAGATAAACCAGGGACTGGATTTTTTAAGATGGCCCCAGAAGGGATGGGTTGTCTGTCTCTGCTACATGTGGTCTCTCATCCTTCAGCCAACTGGCCCAGGATTATTCACCTGGAAACTGATCAGGGTTCCAAGAGTGAGAGCAGAAGTACTCAAGGCTTCTTTAGGCCTATACTCAGAATTAGCACAATACCATTTATTCAGCACTTTATTAGTCAAACCAAGTCACAAGGCTAGCCCCAATTCAAGCTGTAGAGAAATAGAGTACGCCTCTTGATGTGAGGAGCTTCAGAGTCACATTGGAAAGGGATGTAACCCAGGGAGGGGTAGAAAATTCCATTTTTGAAATTGATCACAGCATCCATCTTCCCTTCCTTTCAAGTACAGTGGAATAGATGTTCTTTCTCCCACCTAAGATAAATCCATCTACGTGTGCTCTGTATGCTCACTTCTTCCACCTTTTAACTCTCTAGAGGGAAGGTATCATTGGAGCAATCAGGCAAAAAGAAGATGGTGGTTTTATTTACGGGTATTTCTTTGAGAGATTATAATAATGGATGGGTTTGTCCTTTTTGTGTGAATTTCCAGATCCTCCCTTGTTCATTTGTAAGTATGAAAATGATGTCCTTGCCAAATATGGATGTTTTGTGTTACTAGATATTTTCCTTCTATTCAAGAATAGTCAAGGGTAGTATTGATAAACATGCATGTTCCCTAGGTCCTGATTACATTGTTGCTCTAATAATTATTATTGGCCCCATTTTACAGATGAAGAAAATGAGGCAGCAAGGCACTGCTCCGAGGTTAAGAAATGGGTAAGTACATATTTCAATCCATATATGCTCTTCTAGATTTTGTGTTTTCTCCATCATACATTTCAAGTGATATATTGAGGGTTTGGAGAAAAATGATCACAGCTGAAGTCCATTTTGAGGGATGGAGGTAACGTATAGAAATAAAGACTTTGTCACATTCGTGTTCCTGTTCCAGATTTCATTTGCTGCTCATCACATACCGCTTTTCATACAAGTAAAAGCTTGAAATTTCACTGGCTGGAGCTTGATGGAGGTTCATTATAACTATCTAGAATGGACCAAGGTCTAATTCCTCTTCAAACAAAGATCACTGGAAATAAAGTCTGTTAGCGTGATTGATATATGTAGTCTAAAACATTACATGTTAACTTTTTTTCTGTTTCAGTCTGCCAGATTATTGAGTTGCGAAAGATACTTTTTGTTTGACTGACTTTAGTATTGTTATTTTAGTAGTATTTTTAGTTGTGAGAATGGAAAGTCATTAATGTATTTAGAAATGGGGGAAAAAAAGCAACCACTCATAACATTTTCACATATTTCCTGTTCAGTCATTTTTCTGTTTATTTATAATGGATAAATATTTTTATATTTTACATTTTTAGCAAATACGCAATATATAGTTTTTGTCTTGGGTATTTTAGTTCATTTTTCTGATTAAAAACATAATAATTTTTAAAGTAAAACATAAACAGTGGAGATTTGGGGGAAAAGTAAACAGTCTGTATAGGATCCCCTACAAAATTAAAATGTACACTAACAAGCATAATGCTGGTTAAACAAATAATTCCTTATTTATAAGCAATTTGATTGTATATCTAGAAAAACGAAGAGAGTTAATGGTGAAAATAAGTCTCTTAGTCAAAGTGCTTGGTAAATCATCTATATGCACAACAACTCCCAGATTGGTATTTCCCAATATACCATAAATAATGACTTATTGACACTAGTAGTAAAAACAAAATATCTTAAGAATAATATAAAAGAGATATGGGTCCTATATGAGGACAAATATTAAATGGAGTGAGAATAAAAGGTGATTTGAACAAGCTGAAATATTTACTGTGCAACTGGATTTGAAGACTGTATTATACAGATATAAATTATCTTATACACTCAATAGATTTTCCAAAGGCACTCAATAATAATTCAACACCTATTCCCATTTTTTTAAAATGTATATTTTAAAAGTAGATATGTATTAGGCTATATTGATGTGAGGTTTTGGGTTTTTTTTTCTGTAAAAAGGCACAAAATGATTTTATACCACTGGAGGAAATTCCATTAAAATTAGGACCAAGACAAATATGCTCATTATCCCTACTACCTAATATTGCTTTAGAAATTCTCTCCACCATAAAAATATATTAAAAAGAAATAAGGCCTATAACTTTCAGGACGGAGAAAAAATAATCATTGCTTGAAGCTGAAAGCAGTGTATTCTTGGAAAACACATTAGAAACAACATAAAATGCCTTGCTATACATGAATTCTATAAAAAGCTAGAATAAACAGTGACTATTTAAGATATCAATAACTTTTACGTGTGTCAGCAAGAACCACATACAAAACATAATGAGAGAAATGATGGCACTCACAACAGTTAGTTAAAAAGAAATGATAAAATTGAGAGTTTATTTATTTATTTATTTATTTATTTATGGCTGTGTTGGGTCTTCGTTTCTGTGTGAGGGCTTTCTCTAGTTGCGGCGAGCGGGGGCCACTCTTCATCGCGGTGCGCGGGCCTCTCACTATCGCAGCCTCTCTTGTTGCGGAGCACAGGCTCCAGATGCGCAGGCTCAGTAATTGTGGCTCACGGGCCCAGTTGCTCCGTGGCATGTGGGATCTTCCCAGACCAGGGCTCGAACCCGTGTCCCCTGCATTGGCAGGCAGATTCTCAACCACTGCGCCACCAGGGAAGCCCAAAATTGAGAGTTTTGAAAGAAGGTTTGAATGATAAATGGAGAGACAGTTTTTCAGAGCTAGTGATGATTGAGGTGGTGGCTGGGATGATAAGGAAACAATCACAATGCCCCTCTCAGATTATAAAGTCCCCAGGTTCTAGCCGTGTCACAGGGATCCCTCGTAATCATTAGGCAGGGTTCCCATGTCTCATCTATGTGTCCTTTTGTATAATTCATTATAATTGAATAATCCAACACTTCCACAACGCATTATGCCCTTCCAATCTTTGCAAAGACCTGTGTCAAAGGGAAGCAGAAAGAGGAGAAAGGCGTGCTAACACAGCAGGGGAGTTATGGGATAGGTGGTCCCCTAATGATGATGGTAGACAAAACTTTATTTCTAGAGCGCAAGGACCATAACTTACAGGTTTAATACAATCCCAATCAAAATGTCAATGGAATTTTATTTGCAGAACTCAGCATAACCATGTTAATATTCACCTATTAGAATAACGTTGAAAGAATGCATAATTTAAGAAGAGTAAAATCATTTTCAAAAGCTTGGCATTCCAATGTCTGAATTTGCAATAATTATTAAATAATTTGCTAATATTGCTTAAATATTATTTGCTAACTGCTTTGAACTTTAGCTCCCATCTTTTAGCTTCACCACAAAGGAGAGAGACAAAAATAACACAAAACTTGCTTTTGTAGTAGAAATTAAATCTATGGCCAAGGGGGTAAATGCTTAACATTGCCTAGGTAGAAGGAAAGGGAAGGGTTTAAGTCATCCAACATTGGTTGAGAACAATCTATGTGCCAGGTCCTGTGCTAAGCACTTCATCTTTAATTCTCATAATATTTTGCTATTGATGCTAATTATATTAAAGGAGACCAAAGATTAGAGTGGAGTTGGGATTTGAATTCAAGTTTTTCTGGCTCCCTATCCTGTGCTCCCTAGCCTGTGCTCCTTACACCACCACCATTACTTATCTAAAGAATTATTTCACTGAGTACTGTTTTTTTGGTTATGTCAGTTTTGGTGGTGTATAGAGTTTACAACTTAGATAAGTTCCTCATCTGCTTAAAACACTAGTTCCCTGGATGGTGTTAGCTGTGTTGGGTTTTTTCTTCTTCTGCAGGATATGATGAATAATCTTGAGTTTTATCGTAATACAGATCTGCATTCCAATTACATTCCCAGCAGTTAATAGCTGTGTAACCTTGGACAAACTGTTTAAAAAGTTGGAGCCTCAGTTCCCTCAACATGCATAAAACTTCATGTAGTCACTCAGAAAAGAGGACAGTCTACTTTGCCATCACCCCATGCAACCATTTTGATAAAAATCTTCACCTTCACAAGGGATTCCGTGACATTTTGGGTAACGATGATATTGTCGAGTTGCCTTTATTGTACCTTAACTGTTGGGCGTGTTTATCACCCAGCCTAGTGTAGAATGTGAAGAAACAAATCTGGTCCACATCTAGAAACATCCAAATCAAAGCCTCAAGTAAAAATAACCAATTTAAAAGTCATAATGCAGGAAAATTTGAATTTTCTGTTTGGTGGATTAGTAGTTTTCATAGAAGTGTTGGATACACTTTCAAATGGAATCACATTATCTTGCAGAGGAAGAGATCAAGAATGTATTTGATCAACTAGAATACACTGACACCAAGCATGTTAGGTGCTGTGCTAGGTATGGAGGTGCAGAGGTGAATCATATAGAAATCCTTCCGTCAAGATGTTAAGAGTCTAGTTGGGGGAGAAACATAAACAGATTAATAAATCATAACCTTTCTTGATGATCTACTCTGTGCCATGCAAATTTATATATATATATTTATAATATATATATATATATAATATATATACATAATTTTTTTCTCAATGGGGTTTTTTCAATGTTGCTGAGAGGGTAAATAACTAAATAGTGCTAAAGCTGGGACTTACATACACTAAGTATTTTGACACTAAAGCTGATCCTCTTTCCACTCGTTATGGCAACACTTATTTCATATGTAGTAGCAGGTATAATTCCCAATGAGACAGTCATCCTGTTCCCAATAGGATTCATGTCTGGAAAATCCAGGCATACAGCAAGGCTTAGCTTCCCTGTAAAGAACCAGATCACTCTCAGTCAGAGCACAGATAAGAAATGTGCTTTGTGTTAGTGTCAACTTAAAGAAAATTGCACGATGTAAAAGGTGTGAGTTAAGTTTTATTCTGGGACTTACTGAGGACGATAACCCAGGAGACAGCCTCTCAGATAGCTCTGAGGAACTGCTCTGAAGAGGTAGGGGAGGAGCCAGGATACATACAAATTTTTTTGGCTGGGAAATACTTGTAGTCAAGCATACATCTTGGTAAAAAATGACTGCTAATTACAAAGAACATATACTTCAAGTTAATGATTCTAGTGCTTTTCTATGTATGGGAAGATGCAAGGAGCAGGGGTCATTGAAATTCTTCCTTAGATATGCATCTTAACTATCTAGGGGCCCAGTATCCAAAGCACAGAATGTTCCATCCTTCTCCCCCCACCCCACCACATCCCGAGTTCCCTTAGGGCACACTGTCAGTGGGCTACTGCAGTCGGTTGCAACTTAACCCTCTGCATAACTAGATGATGAGCAACACTCTTTGTTCTTTTTGTTTACATTAGGAATGAGTGGAGAGCTTGGAAAGTGAGAGCCACACTATTGGGCCCTTCATTGTAGTTTTGATTTGCATTTCTCCAATGATTAATGATGTTGAGCATTCTTTCATGTGTTTGTTGGCAATCTGTATATCTTCTTTGGAGATATGTCTATTTAGGTCTTCTGCCCATTCAGCCATAAAAAGAAATGAAATTGAGTTATTTGTAGTGAGGTGGATGGACGTAGAGTCTGTCATACAGAGTGAAGTAAGTCAGAAAGAGAAAAACAAATACCGTATGCTAACACATATATATGGAATCTAAAAAAAAAAATGGTCATGAAGAACCTAGGGGCAAGACGGGAATAAAGGCGCAGACCTACTAGAGAATGGACTTGAGGATACGGGGAGGGGGAAGGGTAAGCTGGGACAAAGTGAGAGGGTGGCATGGACATATATACACTACCAAACGTAAAATAGATAGCTAGTGGGAAGCAGCCACATAGCACAGGGAGATCAGCTCAGTGCTTTGTTACCACCTAGAGGGGTGGGATAGGGAGGGTGGGAGGGAGGGAGACGCAAGAGGGAAGAGATATGGGGACATATGTATATGTATAACTGATTCACTTTGTTATACAGCAACAACTAACACACCATTGTAAAGCAATTATATTCCAATAAAGATGTTAAAAAAAAAAGATACAATTGTTATTTTGGAAAGGGGCAGTTAAAGGCCTGGCTCAGAGCCTTCAGCCACTCAGAGCTGGGCAGATCTTTCACCTCCAGGGCTCCCCCGTGAGAGGTGTCAGAAAAAGTTTCTTTAGAGACTTCAACAGTTTTTTTAAAAAAATTAATTAATTAATTAATTAATTTATTTTTGGCTGTGTTGGGTCTTCGTTTCTGTGCGAGGGCTTTCTCTAGTTGTGGCAAGTGGGGGCCACTCTTCATCACGGTGCGCGGGCCTCTCACTGTCGTGGCCTCTCTTGTTGCAGAGTACAGGCTCCAGACGCGCAGGCTCAGGAGTTGTGGCTCACGGGCCCAGTTGCTCCGCGGCATGTGGGATCTTCCCAGACCAGGTCTCGAACCCGTGTCCCCTGCATTGGCAGGCAGATTCTCAACCACTGCGCCACCAGGGAAGCCCTCAAAAGTTTTTAAGTAGAACCAAAAGAGCCATGGGACATGTTTTGGAAGCCAGAAATGAAAGCATACTGCAGGTTGGAGTCAAGAGACCCAGAATTGAAAATGGACTTTGCCACTAGCTAGCTGTGTGATACTGATTATATAACAGTTCCTGACATTTGTATTCACTCAATAAGTATTCATCCATTGAATGAAGGTCTTTGTTTCCCCCACTAGATTATGAGATCCTTGAGGGCAAGGGCAAGATTTCGTTGGTCTTTGTAAATCCAGCATCCAGTTCACTGTCTAAATCCTGTTAAGCACCACTAAATTTTGAATTAGTTATCCTTTTGTGAGTAACATTGATAAGAAAATCATTCGCCCAGTGTGGACATAGTACAGAAGATATCATTGATGTAGGCACCACATATTTTGCTCTTGCATACAGGTACCAAGCAAATTATTCTTTCTAATCAGCTGAGTTTTTGAGAGCAAAGAAATCTGACTCATTATCTTTGGTATTCCACACAGAAGCTAGTATTTATAGTACATGTAATGATTTACTGCAGCTTTACCTTGATCTCAATCATTCAAGTGTCAGTCTTACGGTTTTTGCTTTATCTGTGCACAATCTGTACTTTTATTAAAATGTTTTCATTTTTTGAAATAAAAAAGTATCTTTTAAAGTGAAACATAACTCTAAAAATTAAGAACACAAAATAATGTTATGAAATATCTTAAAATGAAATTAAGATTCAGTACAAGTAATAGTAAGCTAGTATGTACATTATACTAACTACTTTATATATCTTCTCTCTTTCAATACTCACAATAGCTCTTCTAGAAAAATGTTCTTCCCATGACCACAGATGAGATTAAGACCCAGGGAAGTTAGGCAACAGCCCAGGGTCACACAGCTAGGATAAGGGAGAACCTGAACTCTAACTCAAGGTTTTTAGATGCTAACGCCCACATGGAGTGCACTGTCACTAACTTTATTATTCCCAAGTACTTCCCCCTGAATCCTTTCCCCTTTTTTTCATTGATACAGACTTCCCTGGTTTTCAGGCCAGCTCCTCTTCACACTTTCAGCAGCTCCTCATCCCATAGGCCACTCCCCAGATCCTGTGGCCCACTGCCTATACATTCAACACTGAGGCTTGCTAGAACAGAGGAAAATGAATATTTTAAAGTCTTTCTGAGAACATAAAATAATTGTTATCTACACCTTCCTGAGAACTATTAAGGGGTGAGCATCTGAGGAGGGCTCTTTGTGATTGAGTTTCTTGGAGTGAGAATGCAGATAGGGGCCTGAAGGAGAGATAGAAATTGTCCTCCTTGTGCAAAGGACTGGGGGAGGAGATGGAGTCTGGAGGATCTAGAGGCTGCTGTGGAGGGAGGAAGGGAGAGTGAGCTGCTGATCTGCAGGAAATGTGGGAGATAAGGGAGGGCTCATGGTGGGCACCCAGTAAATGTCCATAGGTTTTAACTAGAGAGAGATGTGGTAAATTATGGGGAACCATATAATCAGGAAGTTGCCTTCCAAATTGAAGCTGTGACCAGGAACTTTGCCTTTGGGTTAACAAAAATCTTTCTTCTGTTTCAGAAGCTGAGTAGTCAGATCAAGGAAACTTGAGGCAGCAGTGATTTGAGGTGAGATAGGATTCAAGGAATAATGAATCTGGAGCTGGTAGCTAAAGTCAAGGGATAGAATATGTAGTAAGAGGAAGAGGGAAGGGAACTATGTTGCTTATTGGTGCCCTTCCTCCACCATGTCAGGTAATTAATGTATATTACTCCATGAAATCTTCAGAGCCAATCTGCAAGGCAGTTGTTGCCCCCCACACGACAGATGAGGAAATAGGCTCAGAGTGATTGAATGTCTCGTTAAAGGTCACACAGATTGAAAATGTCAGAGCCCAGGGTGTTACCTCTAGTTGTTTGTGCCCCAAAGAAAAAGTTTATGAGGACTCCTGGATTCTAGAGTAGGAACATGTGTTTGATAAAGGTGTCTCTACCCCCTTGGCAGAGAGCAGTGTGGTTCCCTGGAACAGACCCTAGAGCAACCACAGGACTGACCCAGGACATGTCCAGTTTCCTTAGACTCATATAATCATGGTCCAAGCCACAGCTTCCAAACCTGGTGAAGCTGAAGCAAACTCTGAGTGGACCATGGAAAGAACCTGTGTCCTTATTCTGTAGTCAAACTCAGAGCAGGGTGACAGTTAAGACTAGTAAATCGTCACTTTTCAGAACTATCTTCATACTAGAACTTCTAGGGGAGTCATAGATCTTGGGAAAAGGCTGACTTGGGTCAGGACTATGTGTCAGAACAGCTGGGGTAGTCTTTGGATTTAGTGAGATTACACTGTGGATAAAGAATGTCACCTGCCAGATCAGTAAACAAAGGATGTTGTGGCCATTAAGCCATCAGCCACTGTAACCCCCTCCCCACGGTGCACCCTGAGGGCACTCAGGATGTAGAAAACAGGGTATTGGCCCTAGATAGCTAAGGTGCATATCAAAGGAATGATTTCAGTGAGCCAAGACTCTTGCATTTTCCCAAACATAGAAAAGTGCTAAATTCATTAACTTGAGATATCTGGTTTTTCTTTAATTAACAGTAATCCTTTGATGTTCCGACTACCTGTTTTTATTTGTTTGTTTCTCTTGGTTTTGGTTTGCAAAAACTCCTATATATATCCTGGCTCTTCCCTTACCTCTTTGGAACAGTCCCTCAGAGCTATCTAAGAGACTGTCTCTCAGGCTTAAGTCCTCAGCATGTCTGCTGAATAAAACATAATTCTCAACTTTTAGGTTGTGCATCTTTTTGCCAGTTGAGAATACTATGTCACTGAGGACAAGTCACTGAACATCTCTGAAGCTCAGTTTTGTAAAATGTGGATGATCTTATCTACTGCCAGGATCTTGTGGGGAATGGAGATAATATTAGACAAGAGTTTGCCACAACAGGTTAAGACCATGATATTAGCAGCTCTGGTTTTCGGAACGTTTTAAAAAATTCCAACATACTTTGTATATAACTATGTGTGTATTTTTTTTAAACATCTTTATTGGAGTATAATTGCTTTACAATGGTGTGTTAGTTTCTGCTTTATAACAAAGTGAATCAGTTATACATATACAAATGTCCCCATATCTCTTCCCTCTTGCATCTCCCTCCCTCCCACCCTCCCTATCCCACCCCTCTAGGTGGTCACAAAGCACAGAGCTGATCTCCCTGTGCTATGCGGTTGCCTCCCACTAGCTATCTATTTTACGTTTGGTAGTGTATATATGTCCATGCCACTCTCTCAATTTGTCACATCTTACCCTACCCCCTCCCCATATCCTCAAGTCCATTCTCTAGTATGTCTGTGTCTTTATTCCCGTCTTACCCCTAGGTTCTTCATGACCTTTTTTATTTCCCATAGATTCCATATATATGTGTTAGCATACTGTATTTGTTTTTCTCTTTCTGACTTACTTCACTCTGTATGACAGACTCTAACTCCATTCTCCTCACTACAAATAACTCCATTTCATTTCTTTTTATGGCTGAGTAATATTCCATTGTATATATGTGCCACATCTTCTTTATCCATTCATCTGATGATGGACATTTAGGTTGCTTCCATGTCCTGGCTATTGTAAATAGAGTTGCAATCAACATTTTGGTACATGACTCTTTTTGAATTATGGTTTTCTCAGGGTATATGCCCAGTAATGGGATTGCTGGGTCATATGGTAGTTCTATTTTTAGTTTTTTAAGGAATCTCCATACTGTTCTCCATAGTGGCTGTATCTATTTACATTCCCACCAACAGTGCAAGAGGGTTCCCTTTTCTCCACACCCTCTCCAGCATTTATTGTTTCTAGATTTTTTGATGATGGCCATTCTGACCGGTGTGAGATGATAACTCAATGTAGTTTTGATTTGCATTTCTCTAATGATTAATGATATTGAGCATTCTTTCATGTGTTTGTTGGCAATCTGTATATCTTCTTTGGAGAAATGTCTATTTAGGTCTTCTGCCCATTTTGGGATTAGGTTGTTTGTTTTTTTGTTATTGAGCTGCATGAGCTGCTTGTAAATCTTGGAGATTAATCCTTTGTCAGTTGCCTCATTTGCAAATGTTTTCTCCCATTCTGAAGGTTGTCTTTTGGTCTTGTTTATGGTTTCCTTTGCTGTGCAAAAGCTTTTAAGTTTCATCAGGTCCCGTTTGTTTTTGTTTTTATCTCCATTTCTCTAGGAGCTGGGTCAAAAAGGATCTTGCTGTGATTTATGTCATACAGTGTTCTGCCTATGTTTTCCTCTAAGAGTTTGATAGTGTCTGGCATTACATTTAGGTCTTTAATCCATTTTGAGTTTATTTTTGTGTATGGTGTTAGGGAGTGTTCTAATTTCATACTTTTACATGTACCTGTCCATTCTTCCCAGCACCACTTATTGAAGAGGCTGTCTTTTCTCCACTGTATATGCTTGCCTCCTTTATCAAACATAAGGTGACCATATGTGCGTGGGTTTATCTCTAGGCTCTCTATCCTGTTCCATTGATCTTTGTTTCTGTTTTTGTGCCAGTACCATACTGTCTTGATTACTGTAGCTTTGTAGTATACTCTGAAGTCAGGGAGCCTGATTCCTCCAGCTCCATTTTTTGTTCTCAAGATTGCTTTGGCTATTCGGGGTCTTTTGTGTTTCCATACAAATTGTGAAATTTTTTGTTCTAGTTCTGTGAAAAATGCCAGTGGTAGTTTGATAGGGATTGCATTGAATCTGTAGATTGCTTTGGGTAGTAGAGTCATTTTCACAATGTTGATTCTTCCAATCCAAGAACATGGTATAATTCTCCATCTATTTGTATCATCTTTAATTTCTTTCATCAGTGTCTTATAATTTTCTGCATACAGGTCTTTTGTCTCCTTAGGTAGGTTTATTCCTAGATATTTTATTCTTTTTGTTGCAGTGGTAAATGGGAGTGTTTTCTTAATTTCACTTTCAGATTTTTCATCATTAGTGTATAGGAATGCAAGAGATATATGTGCATTAATTTTGTATCCTGCTACCTTACCAAATTCATTGATTAGCTCTAGTAGTTTTCTGGTGGCATCTTTAGGATACTCTATGTATAGTATCATGTCATCTGCAAACAGTGACAGCTTTACTTCTTCTTTTCTGACTTGGATTCCTTTTATTTCTTTATCTTCTCTGATTGCTGGGGCTAAAACTTCCAAAACTATCTTGAATAATAGTGGTGAGAGTGGGCAACCTTGTCTTGTTCCTGATCTTAGTGGAAATGGTTTCAGTTTTCACCATTGAGGATGATGTTGGCTGTGTGTTTGTCATATATGGCCTTTATTATGTTGAGGAAAGTTCCCTCTATGCCTACTTTTTGGAGGGTTTTTATCATAAATGGGTGTTGAAATTTGTCAAAAGCTTTCTCTGCATCTATTGAGATGATCATATGGTTTTTCTCCTTCAATTTGTTAATATGGTGTATCACATTGATTGATTTGCATATATTGAAGAAGCCTTGCATTCCTGGGATAAACCCCACTTGATCATAGTGTATGATCCTTTTAATGTGCTCTTGGATTCTGTTTGCTAGTATTTTGTTGAGGATTTTTGCATCTATGTTCATCAGTGATATTGGCCTGCAGTTTTCTTTCTTTGTGACATCTTTGTCTGGTTTTGGTATCAGGTTGATGGTGGCCTCGTAGAATGAGTTTGGGAGTTTTTCTCCCTCTGCTATATTTTGGAAGAGTTTGAGAAGGATAGGTGTTAGCTCTTCTCTAAATGTTTGAGAGAATTCGCCTGTGAAGCCATCTGGTCCTGGGCTTTTGTTTGTTGGAAGATTTTTAATCATGATCTCAATTTCAGTGCTTGTGATTGGTCTGTTTATATTTTCTATTTCTTCCTGGTTCAGTCTCGGAAGGTTGTGCTTTTCGAAGAATGTGTCCATTTCTTCCAGGTTTTCCATTTTATTGGCATATAGTTGCTTGTAGTAATCTCTCATGATCCTTTGTATTTCTGTAGTGTCAGTTGTTACTTCTCCTTTTTCATTTCTAATTCTATTGATTTGAGTGTTCTCCCTTTTTTTCTTGATGAGTCTGGCTAATGGTTTATCAATTTTGTTTATATTCTGAAAGAACCAGCTTTTGGTTTTATTGATCTTTGCTATTGTTTCCTTCATTTCTTTTTCATTTATTTCTGATCTGATCTTCATGATTTCTTTCCTGCTGCCAACTTTAGGGTTGTTTTGTTCTTCTTTATCTAATTGCTTTAGGTGCAAGATTACATTGTTTATTCGAGATGTTTCCTGTTTCTTGAGGTAGGCTTGTATTGCTATAAACTTCCCTCTTAGCACTGCTTTTGCTGCGTCCCATAGGTTTTGGATCGTCGTGTCTCCATTGTCATTTGTTTCTAGGTATTTTTTGATTTCCCCTTTGATTTCTTCAGTGATCACTTCGTTATTAAGTAGTGTATTGTATAGCCTCCATGTGTTTGTAATTTTTACAGATCTTTTCCTGTAATTGATATCTAGTCTCATAGCGTTGTGGTCGGAAAAGATACTTGATACGATTTCAATTTTCTTAAATTTACCAAGGCTTGATTTCTGACCCAAGATATGATCTTTCCGGGAGAATGTTCCATGAGCACTTGAGAAAAATGTGTATTCTGTTGTTTTTGGGTGGAATGTCCTATAAATATCAATTAAGTCCATCTTGTTTAATGTATCATTTAAAGCTTGTGTTTCCTTATTTATTTTCATTTTGGATGATCTGTCCATTGGTGAAAGTGGGGTGTTAAAGTCCCCTACTATGATTCTGTTACTGTCGATTTCCTCTTTTATGGCTGTTAATATTTGCCTTATGTATTGAGGTGCTCCTGTGTTGGGTGCATAAATATTTACAATTGTTATATCTTCTTCTTGCATCGATCCCTTGATCATTATATAGTGTCCTTCTTTGTCTCTTGGAATAGTCTTTATTTTAAAGTCTATTTTGTCTGATATGAGAATTGCTACTCCAGCTTTCTTTTGATTTCCATTTGCATGGAATATCTTTTTCCATCCCCTCACTTTCAGTCTGTATGTGTCCCTAGGTCTGAAGGGGGTTTCTTGTAGACAGCATATATATGGGCCTTGTTTTTGTATCCATTCAGCCAGTCTGTTTCTTTTGGTGGGAGCATTTAATCCATTTACATTGAAGGTAATTATCGATATGTATGTTCCTATTCCCATTTTCTTAAATGTTTTGGGTTTGTTATTGTAGGTGTTTTCCTTCTCTTGTGTTCCTTGCCTAGAGAAGTTCCTTTAGCATTTGTTGTAAAGCTGGTTTGGTGGTGCTGAACTCTCTCAGCTTTTGCTTGTCTGTAAAGGTTTTAATTTCTCCATCCAATCTGAATGAGATCCTTGCTGGGTAGAGTAATCTTGGTTGTAGGTTTTTCTCCTTCATCACTTTAAATATGTTCTGCCATTCCCTTCTGGCTTGCAGAGTTTCTGCTGAAAGATCAGCTGTTAACCTTATGGGGATTCTCTTGTGTGTTATTTGTTGTCTTTCCCTTGCTGCTTTTAATATGTGTGTATTTGCACATTAAAAAATATAAAGGTCTGTAAGTCGTAGGCAGTAAGTTGTTTTTGTTTTCAGTTTTTATAGTTATGATGAATGCTGCAATAAATTCATTCATTACAAAGGTTTTAATAAAACTCCTTTGCCAGCCAAACATCTAATAGAGTTCAGTTTATGTGTCAGTTTATATGTGTGTATGTGTCGTATATACATCCTAGTTATTCTATTTGAACATATCTAGATACATCAGAGATGCTTACTGAATACTTATACATTTATTTATTTAAAAAGTAAAATTTATTTCCAAATCCTTAAACGAATAAATAAGACTTACGGAAAATAAGAAAAATTTCAAAAAATTCTTAATTTTTTGCTACTTTAAGCAATGTTCAGTGTATAACGTAATTAAGGCTTAGGCCACAGAGTTACGTTTCTGGAATTATGGCAGGGACCAAGTCCTACTGAAAGCAAACACAAAATGCTATGGTAAATAACACTGTGATCTATCCTTTTGGGAGTATTTTATCTGAAATTATTAATTGTTCCTGTAAGAAAATATGAATTGATTTTTGTTTTGTTCTATCTCAACAGTCATCATTCAGACAGCCCCAAGTCATTCTAATATTTTGTGGAAAAGGGCACTTCCTTGGCTCAGGAGGGAGATTAGCAGGTAGCATACCATTAATATCCATTTTAAAGAAAGTGGTTCTGACAGATACTTGGCAAATGAGTGCTTCAGGTGCTCCTCCTCTGTAATACAGTCTCTTCCTCATGGCTTTAGCATGCCATATCCACTAAATGCACAAAGTCTTTTCTCAAACTCTTTTTGATGATAGATTTTTCTAGAGAAAGTTGAAAAATCACTATTATTTATAGGATGTTAACTATATTCCAGGAACTGACTTAATTTACCCCCAAATCCAAGGGAATACAAACTGTTAAATCCACAAAACAACATAGACAATACAGACAATTAATTACTGATTTTAGATATAAGGAAAGTGAAGCTCAGGATAAGCAACTTATCCAAGGTCAAATAGTTAGTAGCTGAAAAAACTAGAGTTGGTGTTAGGGGAAACACTGACTGAAACTGCCTGCCCTGGCCAGGCAAAGACAGTAACAATTTGCATGAGTAATTTTATGACAGGAGATCCTGGTAAGGGTTAGGGTTAGCACGGAACTAACAAGCCACCACCAACCAGAAGAATACGGGAAAGGTGAAAAGGAGAGGAGACGCCAGTCAGTCTGTCCTACCATCCTCCCAGAATCCTCCTCGCTGGAATCCATCTTGGCTGGGCGGTTGCGCTCACCACCAGGAAGGACCCTGAGTCAGAATGATTGGCCAGAGACAACCCGGAAACTAACCCCATTATCATGAAACCCAAGACTGTGTGCCACGTGGCAGAGAAGTTCTCCTGGGTTCCCTTACCCTGCTGCTCTCCGCCCGGGTGCCCCTTCCAACAGAGTCTCTTGCTTTGTCAGCACATGTGTCTCCTCATACAATTCATTTCCAAGTGTTAGACAAGAGGCCACTCTCAGGCCCTGGAAGGGGTACCCCTTCCTGCAACATTGGAACTTAACGTGGTCAGTGGTATGCTGGTAAATGTTTAAAAACCATCAAGGGAAGAAGGAGAGGCCTGGGAGTACATATTCTGTAGAGTTTTCTGGTTTCTGTGGTGGAAATAATCCACCATAACCAATTTCAAGGGAGGGATGCATACAATCAGTTCTCAAGAGCCAGTGTGAGCCAGCTCCGGCATACCACTACAATGGGGCAGGCAGTTAAACAGTCAGCATCATAATTTCCTCACTGTAAACTGAGAATGAGAATAACTGCACTGAAGGAATGCTCTGAAGGCTTACTGGGATAATAGTGGGAGAGTGCCTAACACTGGGCTTGGCCCACAGGTGCTATAATAGTGACAAAAATAACTGCTTTCTGTGTAACAATAAAACAAGATCATTACCACTTTCCTTAGCTAACTCCTGAATTGAATTTACTCTTTATCAGCAATAACTAACATATTTACCAGAATAT
Organism: Balaenoptera ricei; assembly: GCF_028023285.1. Classification (NCBI taxonomy): domain Eukaryota; kingdom Metazoa; phylum Chordata; class Mammalia; order Artiodactyla; family Balaenopteridae; genus Balaenoptera; species Balaenoptera ricei. The sequence goes on from NC_082660.1 coordinate 46,232,507, forward strand.
TCCTGTATGGGCCTTTCCCTAGAGACAAATTTAAAAATTAACATATGAACAATAATTTATAACATGTAGGTCAGAAAACTATAGACTGACCGGGTTCTGTGTGGCACACCTTAACTCTTAGTTATCTGACCTTTCTGAGTTATAGCTCCTAATTAAACAGGCATCATATGAGTTACACTTCAAGTCTGGTAGGATAGTGAGAGAATTTTGTGGCACATCTGGCACGGAGTCTGGTACATAGTGCAAGCACTTATATATGGTACCTTTAGACTCATATAGTAATTCACACCCTGAAGCTTTCCCTGCTATAGTAATTTTCACCCTGAAGTTAGGGAGGATGTTCTTCTTTCCCCCAGGGACACTGAGAAATGGACTATTTCCTGCCATATCAACAAACAAAGGATGTCACAGTCAACAATGATTGCAGCCCTCCAACGTGAGCCAATGAGCCAAGGAAATTCGGGCTGAAAAGAATACCTGCCATCTAGCAGCCATCAGACTGCAGCCATTCCCTGTGGTGAGCCCTGAGGAAACTCAAGATGTGTCCAGATACTGGCCCCAGATAGCTGAGGTGCATATCAAAGGAATGATTTCAGTGAGCCCAGACTCTTACATCTTCCCATACATAGAAAAGCGCTGAATTCCTTAATTTGAGGTGTCTGGTTTTCTTTAATTAACAATAATCTTTTGACATTCCCGACTACCTGTCCTTTGTTGCAAAACTCCTATACATCCTGGGTCCTCCCCTCGCCTCCTTGGAGCAGTTTCTCAGAGCTATTGGAAATGCTATCTCCTGGGATGCAGTCCTCATTTTGCCCCAAATAAAACTTAACTTGCAACTCTCACGTTGTGGATATAGTTTTTTAAGTCAACACACCAAACAAGACTAGGAGAAAAGATTGTTTCCTTACCAGTAGCATAGTGTATGCTATCAGGCAGAGGCTCCATGGGACCGGTCCCCACATAGGGTGCACATACTTCCCAGAGTCACCAAGCAGCTTCAGAAATCTCACAGGTTCCTGAGATTGAAAAAAAAAAAAAACTCACACAACTATCCTTTTGGTCTCAGAATGTACGGTCAGTAAGTAAAATGGCTTGCATTTCCTGTTCATTTGTAGAAGCTTTTAAGTGCCTTTCTGTACAATCAACCTATTCTGGAGTGATGCCTCATTAGCAGGCACCAATGGTAGAGAGGTTATGACCACAGGCTCTGATTCAGGCATTATTTTTTGGAATCTGTCTGGAAAGAAAACAACTTTTTCCTTTCATTTTATTTTATTTCAGGTTGTGTATTTCAGGACCATTTTTTCCAATAAGTAGCTGTATTTTAGTTTTCCCAAATTACAGTAATGTTCTGTAGGAGATGATATCAATTAGATGTTTAGTTTATGAGCTTCCCTTTTGCTTGAATCTGATAGCTTTCAATATCAATGTACATCTTAGAGGGAATCATCCTCACCTTAAAAAAAATTTGTCTGTTTTTGCAATTACCAAGATGCCTATTTAAAAATTCCAACCATATGACAGACACTTTATGGGTATGTGGTGTTAAGACCAAAAATTTAGGCTCAGTATTATGTATTGCCTTGACATGTGGTGAAATTAGGAGGGTGTTGAATGACCTAACCACGAGTTCCCCTCCCCAGTTGTACCATGGATAAGGTCCTTTAATCAAACAGCCTTCCTTATCAGGATGACCAGGCACAGTTCCTGCTTATCCCTGAGTAGCAGGTTTCACTTCCCTGAATGCCTAAGGAATTATTCAAACAAGCCAATCAAATCCTCCCATGGGAAACAGGGGCACCTCAGCCTCTTAATACTACAAAACCTGCTTTACACGACACTAGTTGTCTACTCTGTTCCCAAGTGCAACCCCTGTGTGGCCCTGCATGGCATGAGGTGTCCTTCTCCCCCAGGTTGTGAATATAGGTGACTGATAAACTACTGTTGATTTCATCTGTTCAGTGTCGAGTGTCATGTGTTTGGCCATCCCCATAACCAAAGCACAGGAATATCTCCCTCAGCAAAGTAGTGAATAGGAGGCAATCTTACTGCTAATTACCACAAAACCCCTGTGACATAGGTGTTTTTATTACAATTTTACTAATGTCAAGAAACTAAGATTCAAAAAAAGATAACTTTCTCCCAGTCACACAGCTAGGAAGGTGCCACACTAGGGTTTAACTCAGTCCTTTCACACTTCAAAACCTGTGCTTGTTTTAGCTAACTTATCTCAAATGTCCAAAAAATTGAGAAAAAATCTGCTTATTTTAAATATCCAATGTAATAAACATTTTAAAGAGTTCATATTAAAACAAGGAAACAAATAAGCTAGATACTAGGTGCATGCACTGTAAGGTAAGCTCTTGTCAAAATGAACCCATATTTGCATGTGACTATATTTCCCAAAATGCTTTGAAAGAGGTATTGTGTTTTCCTTGCAATGAACATTCATTCCCAGTCATTTCTATTTTTCTCCCCTGAATCTCAGTGGCTGGAGACCTGGAAAATATATATTTTTCCTAGACCTCGACCTCCTTGTCAGCAGGAATGTCAATGTTTTTATGTGTTCAGCTAAAAAGATGACCTCTTATGAGATTTGGAAGGTGCAGGGGAAGCAGAAGCCATGTTTTCCCCAGCTACAGTGGCTTATACATTGGTTTTGGTGAACATGGGTTTTGCAGGGGCTTCTGTTTTCCCTTATCAGTCATCTGCCTCAGAAATGCAGAGGATTCATGGAGTTTGCTACAGTTTTCTGATCTCTGGGTGATAGCAGAAACTTCTGTTTTTTTCAATTCTGTGGCAAAGAACCTAAAAAGTAGAGATGAACCCTGTATCAATTTCACTCACCTAATTCCACATATTAAATATCATCCACTGATAGCTTCATTCTTTTCCCTATATCCACTGCATCTTCAGGACTTTTCACTCATCTCTGTTAATAGATGACCAATTTATATCTCTGTCTAAGCCCCATATTGCATGATCACTTCCCAAACTAGGTCTTCAACAAGGGATCCTTCTCAGAATCTTTACTTCTTATAGGAGGCACCTGGAAACATAATTCTTTCTCACTCTCACAAAAGTTCAAAACAAATTTCCCTGACACAATATAACTAAAACACTGATATGGTTCAGGTTGAAAACTAGTTTGAATTAACCAGACGGTTGCTGGAGGTTCTGAGAAGTCTCTGGAATAAAGAGCTGGTAGAAACTCTTAAGAGGAAATTAGATTACAAACTTTGGGGAATTTCTTAGTGAGAAAAGAGAAGGGAATCAAGGCTAACTGTTGGGACAATAATCAAGATGGGGGCTGGCTATACAAGTCTTGAGTACACAAGCAAAAAATGGGATTGAATACTACTTCTGAGCATGGAGTTGATTATAATATTTACTTATTATCCCATAAACCCTATAGAGTCTGTAGCAATAGCCCCTCTTTTATTCCTGATATTGGTACTTCGTGTGTTCTCTCTTTTGTTCTTGATCAATCAGTCTGGCCAGAGGTTTATCAATTTTATTGACCTTATCAAAGAACCAGCTTTTAGTTTTATTGATTTTTTAGTATTATGTTATCAATGATAATGATTTCTACTCTTTTTCCTTCCCTTTGCCTTCTTTGAGTTTCATGTTGTTCTTGCTTTAATACTTCTGAGGTATCATTTACTTACCATGAAATTCACTGATTTTAAGTGTCCAATCAGTGGTTTTTAATAAAACCAGGGCAGATATGTAACAGAATGAGCATGAATACAGGCAATCTCCAGGTGTGTATGGATGATCTAAAAAATCTCTTTGGAGAAAGGGCTACAATATACAGTTTGCCAAAATGTTACAGCAGTAAAGTTGTTTTAGGTTCAGGCTGAAGAGCCTCTTGGCCTCATTTCCAATAAGTGGTCAATCTTGGTAGTGCAGACAAAGGGGCGACCCGGTAAGTTCTTAGAACCTGAGCACACACCCCATACCCCCACCCCCCACCCTGTACTGCAGGGTGACAACCTGGCCAGATTTGCTTTTATGGCTGAGGATGCCATAGGCAAGGTAAGGAAGAGAACTGCGGCTCAATCGCACAGCCAAGAGCAGCCAGGGATCCCTGATCCCCTTGCTCCCCGCCCCCCAACCCCACCCTCACCCTCACTGCCCCCACCAGCGCAGCCACTTTGGTCTTGGTGCCGGGCGCGTGCAGCCACCGGCTTGTCCAAGGTCAGGAGCCCGGCGGTGGCAAAGAACACTACTGGAAAAAGTCGGCAGGCTAGTGAAGCGGACTCCAAAAGACCCATAGCCACATGCGCCGCCCTGGCACTCGCCGTGTCCTCAAAGGAGATAAACCTGAGTGCGCAGCCAGGGCGCTGGGAGACCTTGGGGAAGCTGTGAGGTTTCGGCTGCATGCATACGGCCGAGTTTGCTCGACACTTCAAGTCCCCAGGCCTGGTGAACTACACTGGGGGCTGCCACTGCTGCACGGTTAAATTTGAGCCTCGCCCCTGCAAACCTGTGAGTTCTGGTTTGCAGCTGCAGGCTGTGCAGGAAGAAGCAGCACAGATACTCCCTCCTCCCAGTCTCACGCTTCATGCTCCTCCTGGGCGCTGAGAACATCATTATTTACCTATCCCACACCCACCCGGCGCTGCACAGCTTCTGCAGCAGGTGCAGGGTGCAGAGTTTCCACGCGTCCATCTCTGACCCGGGGATTTACAGCGTCGCCTCACACTGCCTGGACGAGGGGAAATTTTCCTGACGGTAAAGCTCACGGACACGTGGAGGCCCCCTTACTCTCGTACTATTCCATGCTCAGCTTTAAGCAATTCAGCAAATTTACCATTTAAGTGTTGTATGTTTATGGCTCTAGAGACATCTCCAGGTAAGCAGATCTCCATCGTGACTCTGAATCTGTCCTTCGCGGTGGTGGTTTGCTCTGCAACCTCGGCTCACCAATGATTTTTTTTTAAGTTGATTCAGTTTGTCCAGCTTCTTCTTCTTATAAGAAAGGGGGTGAGGATTTCCAACCTCTTTACACGAAGGAGCTAGAACCAGAAGTCCTCACTTGTGGTCATTTTTGCAATATGCTACAATCATTATAAGGCTATAATTTAGAAATATCATGGTAAATTTCAGAGAAACAGAAAAGATGAAAGTTGTCTCAGGGAGCCGGAGCAGCAGGAGTGGGTAGGGTATGTGTGTGTAAGAGAATTTAGAATCAAATGATTTCTGACTTCATTAAAGGCTAGTGTTACTATTTAACTTTTAAGAGCATGCATGTGTGCTATTTTCAGAAAATTAAAGAATAGGTGATGCATTTTATGTAGAAATAATCTGTATGTGGAAAATACATAGAAATAATAAGCATAACTTCAAGAAGATTAATAAAATCTCAGAAATACATACACTTTCCTAAAACAGTTATTACCTCCTACTTGTTGATGTTAATTGTTACTTTGTAAATTACCACATGTTTTACTCTTGATCCCAGCAGGCTTGCACATTAATTGACTTGAGTAATAACGTGAAAATTGCCCTTTGCTAAATTTGGGGTAAACAATGCAAGAGAGGGGACTATATTCCCATTTCCCAGATGAAGAAACTCAGGGTTGAAAGATTAAGATTAATTTGGGGAAAGTCATACACTAAGTGGTGGAACTAGGACAGTCACCCAAGTCCCTCTGTAATCAGCATCTATGTTATTTACGGTGTATCTCTCTCCCTTTCCTAGAATGCACTTTTGAATAGCCACACCTTTATCAGAAAATGGTGTTATTCTTCCACTAGGCCTGGGAACCAAAATTACTGTTGAACGCACAAGGAAAATTGAATACAATCATCCCATTCTTTTAAAGAATCACAAATTCCTAAAACGATAAAAAAAAAAAGTGATCTAGAAGCTAGAAGAAAAGATAGAAATCTTCCAAAATTATGAAGGGAGTCTAAACCCTGATTCTAAAACCTGGAAGAGATGGTATACCACCCACCATCTCACAGAGAAAAATATGGCTCTATCTCACTTACGAACATAAATTACAGTTTTTTATCAATAAAGCTTGAGTGAATAAAATTCGACAGTTTATAAAAATCTACCCCAATCTGGTAGTTTCCTAGTCATAAAAGCATGGTGTAGTATTAGGAAATATTTGAAAATTTTAATAATCAGTAAGTCAAAGGAGAAAGATCATATGTTCATCTGAAGCACTGAACAAAGAATTCAATAAAATCAATCAAATGATAAATTTTGCGGTTTTTCTTAGTTCTTGTTTACTCTGCTGACAGAATTATGTTAAAATCCTAAACTCTTGGGACCAGGGCTCCTTAGTTGTGGCTGTCGGGCTCCTTAGTTGTGGCAGGCGGGCTCCTTAGTTGTGTCATGCAAACTCTTAGTCGTGGCATGCATGTGGGATCTAGTTCCCTGACCAGGGATTGAACCCGGGCCCCCTGTATTCAGAGCATGGAGTATTATCCACTGCGCCACCAGGGAAGTCCCAGTAGTTTGTATCTGTTAATTCCATACTCCTAATTTATCCCTTCCCCCATCCTTTTTTCCCTTTGGTAACCATAATTTTCTATGTCTGTGAGTCTGCTTCTGTTTTGTATATAGATTCATTTGTATTATTTTTTTAGATTCCACATATGAGTCATATCATATATTATTTGTCATTCTCTGTTTGGCTTACTCCACTAAGTATAATATTCTCTAGGTCTATCTGTGTTGCTACAGATGGCAATATTTCATTTTTTATGGCTGGAGTAATAGTCCATTGTGTGTGTATATATATATATATATATATATATATATATATATATATATATATATACCACATCTTCCTAAGCCAGTAGTCTGTTGATGGATACTTGGGTTGTTTCTCTGTCTTGGCTATTGTAAATAGTGCTGCTGTGAACATTGAGGTGCATGTATCTTTTCAAGTAGAGTTTTCTGGGGTTTTTTTTTCCAGATATTTACCCAGGAATGGGATTGCTGGATCATATGGTAGCTCTATTTTTAGTTTTTCAAGGAATCTCCATACTATTTTCCATAGTGACTGCAATAATTTACATTCCCACCAACAGTGTATAAGGGTTCCGTTTTCTCCACACCCTCTCCAGCATTTATTATTTGTAGACTTTTTGATGATAGCCATTCTGAATGGTGTGTAGGTGATACCTCATTGTGGTTTTGATTTGCATTTCTCTAATAATTAGTTATGTTGAGCATCTTTTCATGTACTTGTTAGCTATCCATATGTCTTCTTTGGAGAAATGTCTGTTTAGGTCTTCTGCTCATTTTTTGATTGATTGGGTTGCTTGTTTTTTCAGTATTGAGTTGTATGAGCTGTTCGTATATTTTGGATATTAACCTCTTGTTGGTCACATCACTTGCAAATATTTTCTCCCATTCCATAGGTTATCATTTTGTTTTGTTGATGGTTTCCATTGCTGTGCAAAAGCTTTTAAATTTGATTAGGTCTCATTTGTTTATTTTCTGCTCTTATTTCTTTTGCCTTGGGAGACTGACATAAGAAAATATTGCTATGATTTATGGCTGAGAATGTTTGGCCTATGTTCTGTTCTAGGAGTTTTATGGTGTCATGTCTTATATTTAGGCTTTTAAACCATTTTGAGTTCATTTTTGTATATGGTGTGAGTATTTCAATTTCATTGATTTATATGTAGCTGTCCAGCTTTTCCATCACCACTTGTTGAAGAGACTGTCTTTTCTCCATTGTATATTCTTGCCTCCTTTGTCATAGATTAATTTACTGTAGGGTGTGTGGGTTTATTTCTGGGTCCTCTATTCTGTTACATTGATCTATATGTCTGTTTTTGTGCCAGTACCACGCTATTTTGATTACTATAGCTTTATAATACAGTCTGAAGTCTGGAAGGGTTAAAAGCATTTCCATTTTTCCATTTTAAAATTGCCTATAAGGGGTGTGATTCTGAAGTATATTTCTGTCAACGCTTCTTGCCTTTTATAAGGTTTTTTCTTATATGTTAGCTTTTTTTTCCATTGAAGTAGAACATACAAAGAGAACAGTTCATAAATCATAAGGGGCAACAACTTGATGGCATTTTACAAAGCGAACACATGCATGTAAAACCACCAAGACTAAGATATAGAACGTTACTGGTGCCCAGAAACCTATATTATGTAGTCATTACTCCTGAAAGTTAACCACTCTTCTGACCTATGTCGCTATATATTCATTTTGCCTGTTTTTTAAACTTTATACAAACAGAATTATCAATCATGTACATTTTTATGCTGGTTTCCTTTGTTCAATACACTGATTTTTGGATCTGTCCATATTTGTTGCATGTAGGGATATTTGATTATTTCATGGCTGTGTAGCATTCCATTATATGGATACCACACTTGTCTTTATTCACTCAACTGTTGATAAACATTCACACTGTTTCCAGTTTGTGACTATTTCTAATAATGCTACTAAGAACATCTTGTTCATGCCTTTTGGAGAACATATTTATGCATTTCTGTTTGATATATACTTTGTGCAGTAGGCAGAATTCTATGATGATACCCAATGATGCTTAACTTTGTATGATCTCCTCCCATTGAATGTGGATGGAACCTGTGGATATAATAATAATCAGTAAGATATCACTCCCATGATTGTGTTAAATTGTATGGTGGGGGGAGGCTTTTGCAGGTGTAATTCAGGTCACAGATAGTCGATCTTAGGACAGGGAGATTATTTGGGGTGGGCCAGACCTACTTGAGTGAGCACTTACAAGGGCCTTGGTCCTTGCTGAAAGATCTGAAGCATGAGAGAATATTTGGAGGGGGCCACAGGGTGAGGAAGTACAGGCAGCCTCTAGGAGATGAGTGCTGCTCCAGGCTGACAGCCAGCAATGAAATGGGGGCCTCGTTCCTCCAGCAGCTGGGAAGTGAATTCAACTAACAGGATGGGAGAGTTTGGAAGGGACTCTTCCCCAGAGCCTCCAGAAAGGAACACAGCAAGTCCACCATCATCTCATCCTGTTAGACCCTAGCAGGGAAGCTGGGCACAGACTTCTGACCTGCACAACTGTGAGCTAATAAATGAGGGCTGTTTTAAGTTGCTGAGTGTGGTCATTTGTTCCCTATCAATAGAAAACTAATATAGGTTTTGATACCTGGAGGCGCGGTGCCGCCACTGCAAACCCCTAAAAATGTGGGTGTGGCTTTGGAACTGAGTATTGGCTGAAGACTGGAAGAATTTTGATGTCAAAATACTAGAGAAAGACTAAGTTGTCTTCCTGAATTGCCTTGGACAGACTGTTAGTAGAAATCAGCTGAATTTCCAGACTGCCTTGGAATTCTGACTCCTTTCTGCCTTCTATGTCCCCCCATATTAGACCATAATGTTTATAGCTGTTATCCTATGCCAGTCCCACTATTGTGTGTAGGGGAAGATAGTTTGTCACTTTAGTATCACCAGTACACAGTTGGAGAGGGATTGTGTCCCAGGAGTTGTACTGCATGGATTATACCAAGGAACCTCATGCATGCTTGATTTAGATGATTGAGATGATAAGATTTTGGACTTTGAGCTGATGAGATTTAGATGAGCTTTTGGAATTGAGCTGATGCTATAATACCTTGAGAAATTTGGAAACTGTGAGATGAGGTGAATGACTATTCTATGTGGGACTGGATTGCCTGGGGCCAGAGGGAAGAATTCTAAGATGACTCCTAATGACCCTTGACCTAGTATAATCTCCTCTCCTTAAGTGTGAGAAGAGCCTGGTATTATGATGCCATATTGCTCCTGTGATTATGTTACATTATATGGGAAAAGATTTTGCAGATATATCGAGGTCCCAAATCAGGACTTTCAAATAAGGAGGTACCCTGAGTGAGTCAGACCCAACCAGGTGAGACTTTAAACTGGCCTGTGCGCTTTCTAAGAGATTCAAGTGAGAGAGAGTATATGGAGAGACTGATGTTACAAGAAACTGTTAGAAATCTCTAGGAGCTAAAAGTGGAACTAAATTCTGCCAATAACTTGAATGAGCTTGGAAGTGGATTCTTCTGAAGAGCACTCAGAAAGAAACACAGCCTGGCTGTCTTAATTAGTTTGGGCTGCTGTAACAAATTACTATAGACTGAGTAGCTTAAACAACAAAAATTTATTTCTCACAGTTCTAGAGGCTGGGAAGTCCCATATCAAGGAGCCAAAGGTTTGGTGTCTGGTGAAGGCCTGCTTCCTGGTGTGCAGATGGCCACCTTACTGTATCTTCACACACAGAGAGAGCTCTGTTCTTTTCATCCCCTTATAAGGGCACCAGTCCCATCCTGGGGCTCCACCGCCATGACCCATCCAAACCTAATTACCTTCCAAAGGCTCCACCTCCAAATTCTACCACATTGGGGATCAGGGTCTTAACATGTGGATTTTAGGAGAGACACAAACATTCAGTCCATAGCACTGGCGGACTGATTTCTCAGGCTGACTTCACCCTGTGTGACAACTGAGCAGACAACCCAGCCATGCCATGCATGGACTTCTGAACCTACAAAACTGGGAGCTAATAAATGGACATTGTTTTAAGCCATTAAGTTTGTGGTAATTTGTTATGCAGGAATAGAAAGCTAATACAGATGGAGTTGCTGGGTTATAGAAAAGGCATACATTCAGCTTTGATACTGCCAAACAGTTTTCCAAGTGGTAGTACCAATTTATACTCCCACCAGCACTTAGAGTTCCACTTCTTTGTTTTCTCCACCTCTTGATACTTGGGCTATTCTGGCTACATTTTGGCTATTCTGGTAGATATTTTCTGATATCTCATTGTAATTTAAATTTGCATATCCCTCATGACTGAGTTTGGGCAATCTTTTGTTTATTGGTCAGTTGGATGTCCCATATTGTGACGTGCCTATTGAAATATTGCACCAATGTTCAATTGCATTGGCTTTTTATCTTCTTGATTTTATTCTGTACATAAGATATTTTTTGGATGTGTGTGTGGATATATATTTTTTCCATGTTTTCCTTTATGGTCAGTGCTTTTTCTGTCCTGTTTCAGATATCATCATCTACTCCAAGGTCATGAAGATATGTTTATACATTATACATGTATACATTTCTTTCTTTCTTTTATTGAAGCACAGTTGATAAAATGCTTATACATTATTTTCCAGCTTTATTTTCTGGAATTAATTTTTGTGTATGATGTAAGTTAGGAGCCAAAGTTATTTTTTCCGTAAGGATGGATATACAATTAGTCTAGTTCTACTTATTTAAAGGACTGTCCTTCCTCCAAAGCACTGCATTGGTACCTTTGTTGTAAATCAGGTGAAAATATATGTGTGTGTGTGTGTGTGTGTGTGTGTGTGTGTGTGTAGCCATATTTGTGTGCATCTCTTTGTGGACTCTTTTCTTTGTTCCATTGGTCTATTTGTCTATTCTTTTACACAAATCACACTATCTTTTGTTTTGTTTTGTTTAACATCTTTATTGGAGTATAATTGCTTTACAATGGTGTGTTAGTTTCTGCTTTATAACAAAGTGAATCAGTTATACACATACATATATCCCCATATCTCTTCCCTCTTGCATCTCCCTCCCTCCCACCCTCCTTATCCCACCCCTCTAGGTGGTCACAAAGGACCGAGCTGATCTCCCTGTGCTATGCGGCTGCTTCCCACTAGCTATCTATTTTACATTTGGTAGTGTATATATGTCCATGCCACTCTCTTACTTTGTCCCAGCTTACCCTTCCCCCTCCCCGTGTCCTCAAGTCCATTCTCTAGTAGGTCTGCGTCTTTATTCCCATCGTGCCCCTAGGGTCTTCATGACCATTTTTTTTTTAATCACACTATCTTAATGATTATGGCTTTATAGTTGCCCTTGCAATGTAGCTTTGAAAGTCCTTCAAATTTCTTCTTCTGGATGGCTTTGGCTGTTCTTGGATCTTTGATATTCACATATATTTTAGAATCAGTTGGCTAATTTCCATTTACAAAAAATCAGCTGGGATTTCAACTGAAGTTAGATGGAATCCATAAATCATTTTGATGAGAAATCTCTCTTTGATTTAATTTTCATAATGTTGTCTTCTAATCAATGAACATGGTGTATCTCCAATTTATCTAGGTCTTCTTTAATATCTCTCAGAAATGTTATATAGATTTCTGGGCAGAGGTCTTGTGAATATCTTTTATTAGATTTGTTCCTAGGTATTTGATGTTTCTGATTTATAGTGAATGGCATTAAAATTTTTTTCTTTATAAATAAAGAATATAGAAATGCAACTCAATTTTGTAATATTGACCTTATATCCAGCAATCATGCTAAATTCATTTATTGATTCTAATATTTGATATATACATTCTTTAAGTTAAGTTAAACAATCTGTTATGTCTCTTCTATTTTTTAAAAGCTGAGAAACCATTCCCCAAAGACCCCAAAGCTACTTACATTTATATCTCGTTAACCACAACTGGGAAATATACATTCACAAACCAGTCACTGGAGTAGTAATGAGGTTATTATGACCTGGTTAGTCAAACACACTGCCCTTTATATATCAAATACATTGCTTTATGATTATGATGCCACAATTTTTCCTTATTTTAACCAAATATATAAATATTTACATATTAATACTTAGATTAGAAGGTTGAGAATCAGTAAATATATGATGATGGATTTTTTGTGGAATATTCCTCCATGTAAATGAGTTGAAATTGTAATTCTTAAGTTATATAATTTCTTAAGCAATGACTAGTATGTTTCATATGTGAAAAACATTTGTAGCTTGTTGAAGAAGAATAAATTTTTAAAATGAAAAAAAATTAGTTCATTTCAAAAAATACCCTTTTGCTATTTATTAAAGCCCAAAATTATCATAGAAAATTTAATACATACACATATCAAACTTTTAGCAATAGTGATCAATCACTGGTAGGATTGATCATGATGTAAATTTTGTCTTCAACTTTTTTGAATAATTTAAATGCTCTACTGCGGGGTTTGTCAAACTGGACACTGTTGGCATTTTGGGTCAGATAATTCTGTGTTGTCAGAGGCTCTCCTGTACATTGAAGGGACTGAGAGCATCCCTAGCCTCTGCATACTAAATGCCAGTAGCACCTCTCCCTCCCCAATTGTGATGGTCTCCAGACGTTTCCAAATCCCGACACCTGGGGGGCAAAATGCCCCCCTCCCTGTTGCATTATAGTGAATGAAATTCTAATATATGTAGAAAGCTAGGTAGATGTAAAAATAAATATACAGATGTAAACATAGATCAGTAGATAGAATACATCATGTGTTTTTTGTGTAGATATCATAGCCCACAGCATTAAAAAATTTTTAAAAAATCCTATAAATGCTGCATAGGTTTATTTTATGGACATCCAGTATCCTATTGGAAATAGGATTTCAGGTTATTTAAAATAAATGACACTATAATAATCACCTTTGAGCACATAACATTGTGAGTATATATGAGTATTTCTTTAGAGTTAACGCCTAGAAGAGAAATTGTAGTGTCAAATGGACATTTCATCGGCAAGATGCTATGAATTTATAACCCCATCCAGCAGTATATAAGATAGCCTGTTTTTTTTTGTTTTTACAACAGCTTAAAATCTAAACAAACATTATAAATTGTTTTAAAAATGCAAATAGCTCTATTTTTTCTGAGCACAAGAGTAATGTATGCTCATTGAAAACATTCAGAAGATAAAGTATGAGAGAACAAAACTCACCCTTCCAGATTCTTTTTCTATGAGCACAAACATACATAAACACTATCTCTTAAACAGGGGCACTGGGAAAGAAAAAGGAGAGGGCACTGAAGACACACCAATAGAGTTAAACAGAGGGACTTCCTTAGCATAAAGTTTGAGATCTTAGAGAAGAGCAAATCAATAAGTGGGGAAAAACTATATACATCTCTATATCTATATAGATAGCTCCTTTAAAGAAAGCAGGGATGGGGGCATTTTAGTTATTAGTAAGTCAAGGATCATGACTAAGACCCAGAGATTCTAGAAAGGAGGAGGAGGAAAAGAAAGATCTCAGAGAGTAAACTGAAATGACTCTTAAGAGGAAAACTGGTGAAAGTTGACGTATAGAATTAAGAGAATGGCCATGAGATAAGTTGGGGTTCATAACCCTAAATCCCTAGGACAACTACAGAGCGCATAGTGGCTAATATGGTCAGAACAGATCACTGATTCCCACTGTGACCCCAATATTCAAGCCTTCCCTATTCCAGGAAGTGACACCATCTACCCAGATACTCTGGCCAAATGATTGTTGTCCTTCCCTTATGACCTCACAGCCATTCAAGTTTTCACACCTGAGGCTCCAGACATTGTGGAGCAGAGATCAGCCATTCCTGCTCTAACCTATCTGAATTCTAGCTCTACAAAATCCATGAGCATAATGAAATGGACATTATTCCACAACACTATATTATGGAATGGTAGATGACCAGAACATTTATATAGACAGCCTTGTGGCCCTCAACCCCTCTTTCGAGACGCATACACTCCTAGGGTAAGGATGGGGAATTCCCAGCATTGACCCGGCGGCGTGCTGAGCAGGGCAGGACGGAGCAAACTCCTGGCGTGTGGAGCACACCCTCCTGTTTGGCGCTAGGTGGAGCCAAGTTGGCCCCCTCCCCGGGTGACGAAGGTCACGTGACATCCAGCCCACCAATCAGAAGCGAAGACTCCACAGGGCCCGCCCATCCTCCCTCTTGGCGCCCAGGGCTCCACTGAGGTAGCGTCGGCAGCCGCGTTCTCCTGTCTCTGAGGGAGAACCTGGCCTTGTGGCCGCGCAGTCGTGCTGTGAGAAGGAGCAGAAGCCACAGCAAGGTGAGATGCCCGCAGGGCCGAAGAACGAGGTCGCCTCTGCCCCTGGCGACACCCGTGGGACTGAAAACCCCAATCCCGGTGCCTTGGTCCCCACAGTCTCGAGCAACCCATCTCCGTCAGGTGGCGGCGCCCCACGCGGTGGCACAGCAGGTCCCTCATCCTGCAAGATGGCTGCTGCCGGCGCCATTTCGCTCACCGGGGAGGACCCGGGGCCTCCCTCCGTGGACGGTGTGCAGGAAGGGGGGCGCCCCGACCTCCATGGCGGCGGGAGTCCCCACGCAGAGCTGAGCTGTGTGGTGCCCAGGATGGGCCAAGGCGTCCAGACGGTGCCTGTGCTCAGTGGGGCCGCCGTCTGGCAAGCCGCCAGGGGCGCTGGCCAGCGTCCGACCCAGACCACGAGCCCAGGGAATGGACGTGGGAGGAAGCGGCCCAGCCGCGAGGAGGCTTCCCGGTCTGTGAAGCTTCCACGGCGCTGTCTGTTTTCCGGAGCTGCAGTGTCCCCGTGGTCAGCGTCTTCGCCGCCTTCTTCTCCAAGGTCTGAGCCCAGCAGCTGCGGCCATTTTCAGGTTTCTCTGTGGAACCGCGCATCACAGCCGGGTCCTGTCCTCCAAAGCCAGGCTAAAGCACCAGGCCCTGCTCTCCGCAGTCAAGCAGTCAGAGCAGGCCCAGCCCTCTGCCGCCGCGCCACCCAGTCTGGCCCTGCTGTCCGCAGCCGTGTATCGGTGCAACGCCCTGCTCGCCGCGGGCGCACCACCCCGTCGGCTCCCGTTCTCTGCAGTCAGACAGCCAGGCTAGCTCTCCGTAGCCACGCATCGGGGTCCAGCGCTGCTAATCGTAGCCGTGCAGCTGAGCAGAGCCCTGCTCGCCACCACCACCGTGCACCCGAACCAGGCGCAGCTGGTTGCCATCTCTCCGGGCCGGGCGCTGCTCTCCAGCGCCAAACATCAGCGCCAGGCCCTGTTCGACGCCGCTGCTGGACACCCGAGCCAGGTCCTGCTCATCGCCGCCGCCATGCTTCCGCGCCAGGCCCCGCTTCCCGCCGCCGTGCATCTGGGCCAGGCCCTGCCATCGACAGCCACTCCAGCCCGCCAGGTCCTGCTCATCGCCGCCGCCATGCTTCGGCACCAGGCCCCGCTTCCCGCCGCCGTGCATCTGGGCCAGGCCCTGCCATCGACAGCCACTCCAGCCCGCCAGGTCCTGCTCATCGCCGCCGCCATGCTTCCGCGCCAGGCCCCGCTTCCCGCCGCCGTGCATCTGGGCCAGGCCCTGCCATCGACAGCCACTCCAGCCCGCCAGGCCCTGCTCTTCGCCGCCGCCGTGCTTCTGCTCCAGGCCCTGCTCATCGCCGCCGCCGTGCTTCCGCGCCAGGCCTTGCTTCCCGCCGCCGTGCATCTGAGCCAGGTGCTGCCATCGACCACCACTCCAGCCCGCCAGGTCCTGCTCATCGCCGCCGCCATGCTTCCGCGCCAGGCCCCGCTTCCCGCCGCCGTGCGTCTGGGCCAGGCCCTGCCATCGACAGCCACTCCAGCCCGCCAGGTCCTGCTCATCGCCGCCGCCATGCTTCCGCGCCAGGCCCCGCTTCCCGCCGCCGTGTATCTGGGCCAGGCCCTGCCGTCGACAACCACTCCAGCCCGCCAGGCCCTGCTCTTCGCCGCCGCCGTGCTTCTGCTCCAAGCCCTGCTCATCGCCGCCGCCATGCTTCCGCGCCAGGCCTCGCTTCCCGCCGCCGTGCATCTGAGCCAGGTGCTGCCATCGACAACCACTCCAGCCCGCCAGGTCCTGCTCTTCGCCGCCGCCATGCTTCCGCGCCAGGCCCCGCTTCCCACCGCCGTGTATCTGGGCCAGGCCCTGCTGTCGACAACCACTCTAGCCCGCCAGGCCCTGCTCTTCGCCGCCGCCGTGCTTCTGCTCCAGGCCCTGCTCATCGCCGCCGCCGTGCTTCCCGCCGCTGTGCATCTGGTCCAGGCCCTGCCGTCGACAATCACTCCAGCCCGCCAGGCCCTGTTCTCCGCGGTCGCGCATCCGGGCCAAGCCCTACCCTCGGAAGCCGTGCCGCCCAGCTAGGCCCTACCCTCCAAAGCAGCAGCACGACTCCAGGCTTTGTCCTCTGGAGCCCCGCCACCCAGGGAAGATCAGCCCCTAGCAGCCACCCTTCTCCACCTGGGCTTAATGGCCAGAGTCCTCCTTCATCCCCTGGGTTCGCCTTAAGAAGGCTAGTCTTCCAGAGCAGCTCAAGCTCTTCTGATTCTGAGGTCCCAAATCTTGCTTCCCAGCAGGTTTGGCATGCAGTTCGTATGCGTGCCTCCTCACCCTCACCTCCTGGGCCATATGGTGAGAGTTCCTCCTCCCCCTTCTCCTCCTCTGCCGCTGCTCTTTGGTTTCCGGACCAGAGCACCTCCTCCTCCCCCACTGCTTTTTCTGGCAGGAGTTCTCCTAGGTTTCCTGGCCTGAGCTCCATCTCTATTCCTAGCCCTGCTAGCCTTAGGCACATGTTGCTGCCCGATTTTGAGGTCCTGAGCCTTCTCTCTTCAGGAGAGCCGGCTGAAACAGGGAGCATGCCTCCCTCTCCTACATCTCCTATGCTGTGATCCTCCATGAGCATAATCATAAGGCCTACAAAAGAAATCAACCTCCACCCACTGTCCTGAATGGGCTGCCTACTCCGCTGGTTAACTGTGAGGTTTCCAAGTGCTCTAGCTATTAAGCAACATCATGAGCAGTTTTGAAGTTGTTGTTTGAAGAGGCAGTTTTGAAGCCTCCCCTCCCCATAATGGCACTACCTAGCACTTATCTGCTGTTGGCACTTGATTCCAGCCCCCGCTTATCCCCCAAAAAGGCCTGCCTTGGCCTCTGAGATTTCCCTTTTCCAAGTTGCCTTTCCATAATGAAATTTTTGAGTTAACAAATTAAAATGTTGGTTTCACTTAAAAATTGTAGCTTTTTTTATTGTCCAAAAAACGGTTAGTCCTGTGTCTTATTTAGAGGACTTAAGAAAGTTGTTGGCATACTAGCTTACTCATTGCAAGGGAGGGGGAATAAAATATTATCCTAGCAATCATTTATTTCCCCTGTCTAACATGGAGTTCTGTCCAGGAAAATTCCATTTATATGTTATATATGCTCTTTGCATAGGTGTTTTGCAACTATGGACAAGAAAAGGGGGCAGGGTTTACCTCAGGGTGGCTAGAGAAAAGGAGGGGTGATGGAGATATCCAGGTTGAAGAAAGAGGCAGGGCATGACCCTGTATGGATAGGGAGAGTATTTCCTCCTCAGATGGGAGTAGGGGGTGCTAGAAGGAAGACTCCGGATCAGGAAGGGGGAGAACAGCAGGAGTTAGGAGCAGAAGGGGGAAGGTCTCAGTTTCTAGGGGAGAAAAAAATTTGTGTGTTGGGAACAGGGGCTCCTGAGGTCTGTGGGGAGAGGGGAGGGGAAGGTATGGGAGAGTGATTCAAGGTTAATGAGTATGTAAAAATGGTCATATATTTAGTGAAAATTGTGTTAATGGATAATCCCATTTAAAAAATTATTGTGACTAAGTGTGAGCAGATATGCGAGGGTGAGTGTGTATGTGTGTGTTTGTGTGTGCACATATAGACATATTTGGAGACAACTGGATGGACATACACCATGCTGTGATCAGGGCATATATCTCATCTTTGGAATAACTGGTGGTATGGTCTTCTACATTTTCCACCATGACCATATTGCTGGTTCTATGATGAAACTCAACTCAGCTGTTTTTTTTAAGAAGTTTAGTTGTAGAAACATGGTAGGAGACCACATTAAAAGAATAGAGTGAAAAAAATTTAAACCAAACCAGTAAAAGGAAACTCCTCCCTACTTTCCCATATTTTTTTTCTCCTTGCTTTTCTGGTATGTGGCCAGTACTGACCAAGAAGAACCCTATTCCTGGGCCCCACATTATAAAGGTTCCCACTCAGGCCCTCTTCGTGCTGTGTCCAGACCACAAAGCTAGGGACATTGACCACAAGGACTATGGGATGTTCTCACCAGGTCCCAGCACCCTGCAACATTTGGGTAAAACGTTTAGGTTTCCTTATTCCCCGAGGCTGCTTCCAGGTCCTGTAAGGCCTTACTTTCAGGGTCCTTCCTAAGGAAGGGAGGTCTGGGCCTATAGTATGCAAACTCAGGCCCAAAAGGTGGCCAAGTGGCCACTGTAGAAGCAAAGGGTAGACAAAGCTTGGAGATGTAGGCTGAAGTGTTCTCTGGGTTAGGTGTGAGCGATCTCTTGGTGTAGGACATAGCTGGCAATGGGAAGAGATCAAGGACATGGACCAAGGGCCTTCATTTGTACTTTTGTGCCAGACATACTGCAAATGTTAGCGACTGCCCTGTATGTATAGTTAGCTCTGTAGGCCAGCCCCAGAGAATTAGAGACACTAAGGGATATATCAATATATTTAGGAAGCCACATCTTGTCCCTGGAAGTGGCTCTGACCATACAACACCCCCTCAATATCTCAGATGTTGAGGGAAGCAATATTTCAGGTCCTAGGTTTGGTCCTTCCTGCAGTGAGCTAGCATTCAGTGGGCTGAATCAGAGATGCCAGCACTCTACTGCATGTTAATGTTTTAGTGCGTCTCCTGGGCATTTGATCTGTTTGGGAGTGGACCTCAATCCAATGTCCTTAACTCAAGCCCACCATACTAAAATTTACATAGCTGCTATTGACCATAAGCATTTCTTCCTTCTCTGGACCCTCCCTATGAAGGTATCAAATGTCATCACATAGCAGACCTTCATTCTGCAAAATCCAGTGGACACTTCCTAGATTTCATCTTTTTTTTTTTTTTTTTGGCTGTGCAATATGTGGGATCTTAGTTCCCCGACCAGGGATAGCACCTGGGCCCTTGGCAGTCCTAACCACTGGCCCACAAGGGAATTCCCAGTACACTTTAAATTTTTTTTCGTTAATTGTGGTAAGATACATATAACAAAATTTACCATTTGTAAGTGTACGGTTCTATGGCATTCACTGTTATGCAACCATCACCACATTCCATCTCCAGAATTTTTTCATCTTCTCCAACTGAAACTCTGTCCCATCAAACCATAACTCCCCATTCCTCTCTTCCTGAAGTCCCTGGCAATCAACATTCCACTTTCTCTTTCTATGGGTTTGACTACTCTTTTTTTTTTTTAATATTTATTTATTTATTTATTTATTTGGCTTTGTCGGGTCTTAGTTGCAGCGCACAGGCTTCTCTCCAGTTGTGGTGCTTCGGCTTAGTTGCCCTGTGGCCTGTGGGATCTTAGTTCCCCGACCAGGGATTGAACCCACTTCCCCTGCGTTGGGAGGCAGATTCTTAACCACTGGACCACTAAAGAAGTCCCTGTTTTGTTTTTTGATAGCAGCCATCCTAATAAATGTGGAGTGATATCTCACTGTGGTTTTGATTTGCATTTCCTTAATGATTAGTGGTGTTGAGCATCTTTTCGTATGCTTGTTGGCCATTTGTATATCTTCTTTGGAGAAATGTCTATTCAAGTCCTTTGCCCATTTTTAAAATCAGTTTTCTTGTTATTGAGTTGTAGGGGTTCTTTATATGTTCTGGAAGTTAGCCTCTTTTCAGATATATGATTGGCAAATATTTTCTCCCATAGGTTGCCTTTTCACTCTATTTAAACTGTGTCCTTTGATGCAGAAAGTTTTCATTTTGATGTAATCCAATTTATCTATTTTCACTTTTGTTGCTTGTGTTTTTAGTGTCAAATCCTAGAAATCATTGCCAAACCCAACATCATGAAGCTTTTTTTTAAAAATTTTATTTATTTATTTTTGGCTCTGTTGGGTCTTCGTTGCTGCACACGGGCTCCCTCCAGTTGTGGCGAGCAGGGGCTACTCTTCGTTGCAGTGCGCGGGCTTCTCATTGCAGTGGCCTCTCTTGTTGCAGAGCACAGGCTCTAGGCGCGCGGGACTTCAGTAGTTGTGGCTCGCTGGCTCTAGAGTGCGGGCTCAGTAGTTGTGGCACACGGGCTTTGTTGCTCCTCGGCATGTGGGATCTTCCTGGACCAGGGCTCGAACCTGTGTCCCCTGCATTGGCAGGTGGATTCTTAACCACTGCGCCACCAGGGAAGCCCTAGATTTCATCTTAATTCACCTTTTGGCAGCATTTCACCTTTTGGCAGCATTTGACACAGTTAATCATTCCCTTTTCCTTTATATATGTTCTTCTTTAATCTTTGAAGACTGTTCTCTTTATGTCCACCCCACATTCTCCTAGACCTTTCTCATTTTCCACACCTCTAAGTGTTGGATTGCCCAAGGCCTCCGTTTTTTTTTTGCCTTTTTTGCCCTTTTTCCCTATACACATTTACTTCCTAGGTGATTCCATCTAGTCTCACATCTTTGAGTACTGTTTTAGGCTGGTGAATCAAAATATTGTATATCCACTCCCATCTATTCCCTTGTACTCCAGTCACGTATATCCAGCTACCTAATTGACTTTTCCACTTGAGATGTCGAAAAGGCATCTCAAACTTCAGTAATATGGAGTTCTGTCCAGTAGAAATATAATGCTAGCCACACATGTAATACCATTTTCTAGTAGTCACATTTAAAAGTGCCTAAAGAAACACATTTAATTATTTATTTAATTCCATCTATCCAAAATATTATTTCAACATGTAATCAATATAAAAATTATTGAGATATTTATTTTTTAGATAAAAAAATATTTTTAATTGAAGTATAGTTGATATACAATGCTGTGATAGCTTCTGGTGTACAGCAAAGCGATTCAGCCATGCATATATATACACACTCTTTTTCATATTCTTTCCCATTATGGTTTATTACAGTATATTGAATATAGTTCCCTGTGCTGTACAGTAGGACCTTGTCTATGTATTTTCTACATAGTAGTTTGAATCGGCTAATCCCAAACTCCCAGTTTATCACTTCTCTACCCCCTTTCCCCTTTGGTAACCATAAGATTGTTGTCCATGTCTGTGAGTATGTTTCTGTTTCATAAATAAATTCATTTGTGTCATATTTTAGATTCCACGTATAAGTGATATCACATGGTATTTGTCTTTCTCTTTCTGACTTACTTCACTTAATAATTTATGAGATATTTAAAATTTTTCCTACTAAGTTTTCAAAAGCTGGTGTGTACTTTACACCTGCAGCATATCTCAGCCACATTTCAAGTACTCAATAGCCACAAGTGTGGACGTGTGTATACAGCACAGTTTTAGACCTTCTCATTTCCTTAGTCTCTCTTATTCATTTCCTACTGAATCATGATTCCAGTTCCAGAGGTTTCTCATATGGTGGGCTCCTGTCCTAGAAGGGAGCCCTGAAGTGTCAGTTTTGAGAGTTCGCAGGGGCTATGATGCTTCCAGCCCCTTTAGTGCCTTTTCAGCTGGGCTCCCTGCACTTACCTGGTATTGAAAAGGGCAGAAACCCTGCCGGTTTCAGTTTCTCTTTCCAGTGAGCTGGCTAGTTTGTGGTTCTCCTATTATCAAGTTAGTAAAATGCTGTGATGTTACTTCTTTTTCTTCCTGCACAGACACCGGTACCATGTAAGTAATGCAACTTTTAGTGGTTTGTCCTCATCCACTTGAATTGTGGAGGCTGAGGGGATATCTTATAACCTAGATTTGTTGAAAATATTATTCATGCATTTTGCTTTTGCTCTCTAGTTGCTCTGTTTTTATGTGAGTGTTTGGAGAGATCAAAAACCTATATAGCTACTGACGCCACCATCTTCCCAGAATCTCTACCACCAAGTGTCCTTACTCCTTGAAAAATGTTCCACCCAGTCAACCCTTTGGTAGCTCTGAAGGAACACAGTGGGATCCATCATCTGTACTAAAATGGAAAAAAATTAAATTCAGGAATTGGAACAAAAACCTATGGGGCATACTACTAAAAATCTTTAGAACTAAAGGAATTATTTTTGAGAACTCATTTTAAAAACTTTGTCATGTTACTCTGTTGGCTCACAAACTGGCCCCTGTACATGAAGGGCAAGGAGAGATGGAAGAAAGAGGCAGACCACTCCAGATAGGTAGGTGGCAGTTTAATAAGCAAAGAACTTACATCATTTTCAGAAAATATTGGCCTTTAACATTTAAGTCTTTATTTATTTATTTGGCCGCACCATCTGGCTTGTGGGATCTCAATTCCCCAACCAGGGATTGAACCCAGACCCTTGGCAGTGAAAGCACAGAATTCTAATTACTGGACTGCCAGGGAATTCCCCACAAGGGACTTACATTTCAGGCTTGTCTTGAGCAGCTGCAAGACAGTAGATCTCCATACCTGCTTGCCAGAATCTTGAAAGTTTACATAGAGGCCTTAATGGGGTTCGGTCACATATACCAACCAGATGGTCTCAACATCACATTACTGTCTCAAGGCTGTGTCCTTGAAAACGGCTCCAGCTTTGAGAATGGTGGACTGAAGGTATATTCCAAGGATTGGAGAGGGGATGAGGAGCCTCTGATTGCCCAGGTCCGGCTTGAGAGTCAGCAGTTGGTCACGTCCTCTTGATGACCTCCACCAACATACTAATTCTTTTTTCTTTTTTAACATCTTTATTGGAGTATAATTGCTTTACATGGTGTGTTAGTTTCTGCTTTATAACAAAGTGAAAGAGTTATACATATACATATGTCCCCATATCTCTTCCCTCTTGCGTCTCCCTCCCTCCCACCCTCCCTATCCCCCCACTAGGTGGTCACAAAGCACCGAGCTGATCTCCCTGTGCTATGCGGCTGCTTCCCACTAGCTATCTATTTTACTTTTGGTAGTGTATATATGTCCATGCCACTCTCTCACTTTGTCCCAGCTTACCCTTCCCCCTCCCCATATCCTCAAGTCCATTCTCTAGTAGGTCTGCGTCTTTATTCCCGTCTTGCCCCAAGGTTCTTCATGACCTTCTTTTTTAAGATTCCATATATATGTGTTAGCGTACGGTATTTGTTTTTTCTTTCTGACTTACTTCACTCTATATGACAGACTCTAGGTCCATCCACCTCACTAAAAGTAACTCAATTTCATTTCTTTTTATGGCTGAGTAATATTCCATTGTATATATGTGCCACAACTTCTTTATCCATTCATCTGCTGATGGACACTTAGGTTGCTTCCATGTCCTGGCTATTGTAAATAGAGCTACAATGAACATTTTGGTACATGACTCTTTTTGAATTTTGGTTTTCTCAGGGTATATGCCCAGTAATGGGATTGCTGTGTCGTATGGCAGTTCTATTTTTAGTTTTTGAAGGAACCTCCATACTGTTCTCCATAGTGGCTGTATCAATTTACATTCCCACCAACAGTGCAAGAGGGTTCCCTTTTCTCCACACCCTCTCCAGCATTTGTTGTTTGTAGATTTTTTGATGATAGCCATTCTGACCGGTGTGAGATGATATCTCATTGTAGTTTTGATTTGCATTTCTCTAATGATTAATGATGTCGAGCATTCTTTCTTGTGTTTGTTGGCAATCTGTATATCTTCTTTGGAGAAATGTCTATTTAGGTCTTCTGCCCACTTTGGGATTGGGTTGTTCGTTTTTTTGATATTAAGCTGCATGAGCTGCTTGTAAATTTTGGCGATTAAGCCTTTGGCAATTGCTTCATTTGCAAATATTTTCTCCCATTCTGAGGGTTGTCCTTGTGTCTTGTTTATGGTTTCCTTTGCTGTGCAAAAGCTTTTAAGTTTTATTATGTCCCATTTGTTTATTTTTGTTTTTATTTCCATTTCCCTAGGGGGTGGGTGAAAAAGCATCTTGCTGTGATTTATATCATAGAGTGTTCTGCCTATGTTTTCCTCTAAGAGGTTTATAGTGACTGGCCTTACATTTAGGTCTTTAATCCATTTGAGTTTATTTTTGTGTATGGTGTTAGGGAGTGTTCTAAATTCATTCTTTTACATGTAGCTGTCCAGTTTTCCCAGCACCACTTATTGAAGAGGCTGTCTTTTCTCCACTGTATATGCTTGCCACCTTTCGCAAAGATAAGGTGAACATAGGTGCGTGGGTTTATCTCTGGGCTTTCTATCCTTTTCCATTGATCTATATTTCTGTTTTTGTGCTAGTACCATACTGTCTTGATTACTGTAGCTTTGTAGTATAGTCTGAAGTCAGAGAGCCTGATTCCTCCAGCTCTGTTTTTCTTTCTGAAGATTGCTTTGGCTATTCGGAGTCTTTTCTGTTTCCATACACATTGTGAAATTTTTTGTTCTAGTTCTGTGAAAAATGTCAGTGGTAATTTGATAGGGATTGCATTGAATCTGTAGATTGCTTTCGGTAACAGAGTCATTTTCACAATGTTGATTCTTCCAGTCCAAGAGCATTGTATATCTCTGCATCTATCTGTATCATCTTTAATTTCTTTCATCAGTGTCTTATAATTTTCTGCATACAGGTCTTTGTCTCCTTAGGTAGGTGTATTCCTAGATATTTTATGCTTTTTTGTTGCATTGGTAAATGAGAGTGTTTTCTTAATTTCACTTTCAGATATTTCATCATTAGTGTATAGGAATGCAAGGGATATATGTGCATTAATTTTGTATCCTGCTACCTTACCAAATTCATTGATTAGCTCTAGTAGTTTTCTGGTAACATCTTTAGGATTCTCTATGAATAGTATCATGTCATCTGCAAACAGTGACAGCTTTACTTCTTCTTTTCCAATTAGGATTCCTTTTATTTCTTTTTCTTCTCCGATTGCTGTGGCTAAAACTTCCAAAATTCTGTTGAATAATAGTGGTGAGAGTGTGCAACCTTGTCTTGTTCCTGATCTTAGTGGAAATGGTTTCAGTTTTCACCATTGAGGATGATGTTGGCTGTGTGTTTGTCATATATGGCCTTTATTATGTTGAGGAAAGTTCCCTCTATGCCTACTTTTTGGAGGGTTTTTATCATAAATGGGTGTTGAAATTTGTCAAAAGCTTTCTCTGCATCTATTGAGACGATCATATGGTTTTTCTCCTTCAACTTGTTAATATGGTGTATCACATTGATTGATTTGCATATATTGAAGAAGCCTTGCATTCCTGGGATAAACCCCACTTGATCATAGTGTATGATCCTTTTAATGTGCTCTTGGATTCTGTTTGCTAGTATTTTGTTGAGGATTTTTGCATCTATGTTCATCAGTGATATTGGCCTGTAGTTTTCTTTCTTTGTGACATCTTTGTCTGGCTTTGGTATCAGGTTGATGGTGGCCTCGTAGAATGAGTTTGGGAGTTTTTCTCCCTCTGCTATATTTTGGAAGAGTTTGAGAAGGATAGGTGTTAGCTCTTCTCTAAATGTTTGAGAGAATTCGCCTGTGAAGCCATCTGGTCCTGGGCTTTTGTTTGTTGGAAGATTTTTAATCATGATCTCAATTTCAGTGCTTGTGATTGGTCTGTTTATATTTTCTATTTCTTCCTGGTTCAGTCTCAGAAGGTTGTGCTTTTCGAAGAATGTGTCCATTTCTTCCAGGTTTTCCATTTTATTGGCATATAGTTGCTTGTAGTAATCTCTCATGATCCTTTGTATTTCTGTAGTGTCAGTTGTTACTTCTCCTTTTTCATTTCTAATTCTATTGATTTGAGTGTTCTCCCTTTTTTTCTTGATGAGTCTGGCTAATGGTTTATCAATTTTGTTTATATTCTGAAAGAACCAGCTTTTGGTTTTATTGATCTTTGCTATTGTTTCCTTCATTTCTTTTTCATTTATTGCTGATCTGATCTTCATGATTTCTTTCCTGCTGCCAACTTTAGGGTTGTTTTGTTCTTCTTTCTCTAATTGCTTTAGGTGCAAAGTTACATTGTTTATTCGAGATGTTTCCTGTTTCTTGAGGTAGGCTTGTATTGCTATAAACTTCCCTCTTAGCACTGCTTTTGCTGCGTCCCATAGGTTTTGGATCGTCGTGTCTCCATTGTCATTTGTTTCTAGGTATTTTTTGATTTCCCCTTTGATTCCTTCAGTGATCACTTCGTTATTAAGTAGTGTATTGTGTAGCCTCCATGTGTTTGTAATTTTTACAGATCTTCTCCTGTAATTGATATCTAGTCTCATAGCGTTGTGGTCGGAAAAGATACTTGATACGATTTCAATTTTCTTAAATTTACCAAGGCTTGATTTCTGACCCAAGATATGATCTTTCTGGGAGAATGTTCCATGAGCACTTGAGAAAAATGTGTATTCTGTTGTTTTTGGGTGGAATGTCCTATAAATATCAATTAAGTCCATCTTGTTTAATGTATCATTTAAAGCTTGTGTTTCCTTATTTATTTTCATTTTGGATGATCTGTCCATTGGTGAAAGTGGGGTGTTAAAGTCCCCTACTATGATTCTGTTACTGTCGATTTCCTCTTTTATGGCTGTTAATATTTGCCTTATGTATTGAGGTGCTCCTGTGTTGGGTGCATAAATATTTACAATTGTTATATCTTCTTCTTGCATCGATCCCTTGATCATTATATAGTGTCCTTCTTTGTCTCTTGGAATAGTCTTTATTTTAAAGTCTATTTTGTCTGATATGAGAATTGCTACTCCAGCTTTCTTTTGATTTCCATTTGCATGGAATATCTTTTTCCATCCCCTCACTTTCAGTCTGTATGTGTCCCTAGGTCTGAAGGGGGTTTCTTGTAGACAGCATATATATGGGCCTTGTTTTTGTATCCATTCAGCCAGTCTGTTTCTTTTGGTGGGAGCATTTAATCCATTTACATTGAAGGTAATTATCGATATGTATGTTCCTATTCCCATTTTCTTAAATGTTTTGGGTTTGTTATTGTAGGTGTTTTCCTTCTCTTGTGTTCCTTGCCTAGAGAAGTTCCTTTAGCATTTGTTGTAAAGCTGGTTTGGTGGTGCTGAACTCTCTCAGCTTTTGCTTGTCTGTAAAGGTTTTAATTTCTCCATCCAATCTGAATGAGATCCTTGCTGGGTAGAGTAATTTTGGTTGTAGGTTTTTCTCCTTCGTCACTGTAAATATGTTCTGCCATTCCCTTCTGGCTTGCAGAGTTTCTGCTGAAAGATCAGCTGTTAACCTTATGGGGATTCTCTTGTGTGTTATTTGTTGCTTTTCCCTTGCTGCTTTTAATATGTGTGTATTTGCACATTAAAAAATATAAAGGTCTGTAATTCGTAGGCAGTAAGTTGTTTATGTTTTCAGTTTTTATAGTTATGATGAATGCTGCAATAAATTCATTCATTACAAAGGTTTTAATAAAACTCCTTTGCCAGCCAAACATCTAATAGAGTTCAGTTTATGTGTCAGTTTATATGTGTGTATGTGTCGTATATACATCCTAGTTATTCTATTTGAACATATCTAGATACATCAGAGATGCTTACTGAATACTTATACATTTATTTATTTAAAAAATAAAATTTATTTCCAAATCCTTAAACAAATAAATAAGACTTACGGAAAATAAGAAAAATTTCAAAAAATTCTTAATTTTTTGCTACTTTAAGCAACGTTCAGTGTATAATGTAACTAAGGCTTAGGCCACAGAGTTACATTTCTGGAATTATGGCAGGGACCAAGTCCTACTGAAAGCAAACACAAAATGCTATGGTAAATAACACTGTGATCTATCCTTTTGGGAGTATTTTATCTGAAATTATTAATTGTTCCTGTAAGAAAATATGAATTGATTTTTGTTTTGTTCTATCTCAACAGTCATCATTCAGACAGCCCCAAGTCATTCTAATATTTTGTGGAAAAGGGCACTTCCTTGGCTCAGGAGGGAGATTAGCAGGTAGCATACCATTAATATCCATTTTAAAGAAAGTGGTTCTGACAGATACTTGGCAAATGAGTGCTTCAGGTGCTCCTCCTCTGTAATACAGTCTCTTCCTCATGGCTTTAGCATGCCATATCCACTAAATGCACAAAGTCTTTTCTCAAACTCTTTTTGATGATAGATTTTTCTAGAGAAAGTTGAAAAATCACTATTATTTATAGGATGTTAACTATATTCCAGGAACTGACTTAATTTACCCCCAAATCCA
The DNA here is from genome assembly GCF_028023285.1 of Balaenoptera ricei. Lineage (NCBI taxonomy): Eukaryota > Metazoa > Chordata > Mammalia > Artiodactyla > Balaenopteridae > Balaenoptera > Balaenoptera ricei. The sequence goes on from NC_082660.1 coordinate 46,261,316, forward strand.
AGGGAATACAAACTGTTAAATCCACAAAACAACATAGACAATACAGACAATTAATTACTGATTTTAGATATAAGGAAAGTGAAGCTCAGGATAAGCAACTTATCCAAGGTCAAATAGTTAGTAGCTGAAAAAACTAGAGTTGGTGTTAGGGGAAACACTGACTGAAACTGCCTGCCCTGGCCAGGCAAAGACAGTAACAATTTGCATGAGTAATTTTATGACAGGAGATCCTGGTAAGGGTTAGGGTTAGCACGGAACTAACAAGCCACCACCAACCAGAAGAATACGGGAAAGGTGAAAAGGAGAGGAGACGCCAGTCAGTCTGTCCTACCATCCTCCCAGAATCCTCCTCGCTGGAATCCATCTTGGCTGGGCGGTTGCGCTCACCACCAGGAAGGACCCTGAGTCAGAATGATTGGCCAGAGACAACCCGGAAACTAACCCCATTATCATGAAACCCAAGACTGTGTGCCACGTGGCAGAGAAGTTCTCCTGGGTTCCCTTACCCTGCTGCTCTCCGCCCGGGTGCCCCTTCCAACAGAGTCTCTTGCTTTGTCAGCACATGTGTCTCCTCATACAATTCATTTCCAAGTGTTAGACAAGAGGCCACTCTCAGGCCCTGGAAGGGGTACCCCTTCCTGCAACATTGGAACTTAACGTGGTCAGTGGTATGCTGGTAAATGTTTAAAAACCATCAAGGGAAGAAGGAGAGGCCTGGGAGTACATATTCTGTAGAGTTTTCTGGTTTCTGTGGTGGAAATAATCCACCATAACCAATTTCAAGGGAGGGATGCGTACAATCAGTTCTCAAGAGCCAGTGTGAGCCAGCTCCGGCATACCACTACAATGGGGCAGGCAGTTAAACAGTCAGCATCATAATTTCCTCACTGTAAACTGAGAATGAGAATAACTGCACTGAAGGAATGCTCTGAAGGCTTACTGGGATAACAGTGGGAGAGTGCCTAACACTGGGCTTGGCCCACAGGTGCTATAATAGTGACAAAAATAACTGCTTTCTGTGTAACAATAAAACAAGATCATTACCACTTTCCTTAGCTAACTCCTGAATTGAATTTACTCTTTATCAGCAATAACTAACATATTTACCAGAATATTCCTGTATGGGCCTTTCCCTAGAGACAAATTTAAAAATTAACATATGAACAATAATTTATAACATGTAGGTCAGAAAACTATAGACTGACCGGGTTCTGTGTGGCACACCTTAACTCTTAGTTATCTGACCTTTCTGAGTTATAGCTCCTAATTAAACAGGCATCATATGAGTTACACTTCAAGTCTGGTAGGATAGTGAGAGAATTTTGTGGCACATCTGGCACGGAGTCTGGTACATAGTGCAAGCACTTATATATGGTACCTTTAGACTCATATAGTAATTCACACCCTGAAGCTTTCCCTGCTATAGTAATTTTCACCCTGAAGTTAGGGAGGATGTTCTTCTTTCCCCCAGGGACACTGAGAAATGGACTATTTCCTGCCATATCAACAAACAAAGGATGTCACAGTCAACAATGATTGCAGCCCTCCAACGTGAGCCAATGAGCCAAGGAAATTCGGGCTGAAAAGAATACCTGCCATCTAGCAGCCATCAGACTGCAGCCATTCCCTGTGGTGAGCCCTGAGGAAACTCAAGATGTGTCCAGATACTGGCCCCAGATAGCTGAGGTGCATATCAAAGGAATGATTTCAGTGAGCCCAGACTCTTACATCTTCCCATACATAGAAAAGCGCTGAATTCCTTAATTTGAGGTGTCTGGTTTTCTTTAATTAACAATAATCTTTTGACATTCCCGACTACCTGTCCTTTGTTGCAAAACTCCTATACATCCTGGGTCCTCCCCTCGCCTCCTTGGAGCAGTTTCTCAGAGCTATTGGAAATGCTATCTCCTGGGATGCAGTCCTCATTTTGCCCCAAATAAAACTTAACTTGCAACTCTCACGTTGTGGATATAGTTTTTTAAGTCAACACACCAAACAAGACTAGGAGAAAAGATTGTTTCCTTACCAGTAGCATAGTGTATGCTATCAGGCAGAGGCTCCATGGGACCGGTCCCCACATAGGGTGCACATACTTCCCAGAGTCACCAAGCAGCTTCAGAAATCTCACAGGTTCCTGAGATTGAAAAAAAAAAAAAACTCACACAACTATCCTTTTGGTCTCAGAATGTACGGTCAGTAAGTAAAATGGCTTGCATTTCCTGTTCATTTGTAGAAGCTTTTAAGTGCCTTTCTGTACAATCAACCTATTCTGGAGTGATGCCTCATTAGCAGGCACCAATGGTAGAGAGGTTATGACCACAGGCTCTGATTCAGGCATTATTTTTTGGAATCTGTCTGGAAAGAAAACAACTTTTTCCTTTCATTTTATTTTATTTCAGGTTGTGTATTTCAGGACCATTTTTTCCAATAAGTAGCTGTATTTTAGTTTTCCCAAATTACAGTAATGTTCTGTAGGAGATGATATCAATTAGATGTTTAGTTTATGAGCTTCCCTTTTGCTTGAATCTGATAGCTTTCAATATCAATGTACATCTTAGAGGGAATCATCCTCACCTTAAAAAAAATTTGTCTGTTTTTGCAATTACCAAGATGCCTATTTAAAAATTCCAACCATATGACAGACACTTTATGGGTATGTGGTGTTAAGACCAAAAATTTAGGCTCAGTATTATGTATTGCCTTGACATGTGGTGAAATTAGGAGGGTGTTGAATGACCTAACCACGAGTTCCCCTCCCCAGTTGTACCATGGATAAGGTCCTTTAATCAAACAGCCTTCCTTATCAGGATGACCAGGCACAGTTCCTGCTTATCCCTGAGTAGCAGGTTTCACTTCCCTGAATGCCTAAGGAATTATTCAAACAAGCCAATCAAATCCTCCCATGGGAAACAGGGGCACCTCAGCCTCTTAATACTACAAAACCTGCTTTACACGACACTAGTTGTCTACTCTGTTCCCAAGTGCAACCCCTGTGTGGCCCTGCATGGCATGAGGTGTCCTTCTCCCCCAGGTTGTGAATATAGGTGACTGATAAACTACTGTTGATTTCATCTGTTCAGTGTCGAGTGTCATGTGTTTGGCCATCCCCATAACCAAAGCACAGGAATATCTCCCTCAGCAAAGTAGTGAATAGGAGGCAATCTTACTGCTAATTACCACAAAACCCCTGTGACATAGGTGTTTTTATTACAATTTTACTAATGTCAAGAAACTAAGATTCAAAAAAAGATAACTTTCTCCCAGTCACACAGCTAGGAAGGTGCCACACTAGGGTTTAACTCAGTCCTTTCACACTTCAAAACCTGTGCTTGTTTTAGCTAACTTATCTCAAATGTCCAAAAAATTGAGAAAAAATCTGCTTATTTTAAATATCCAATGTAATAAACATTTTAAAGAGTTCATATTAAAACAAGGAAACAAATAAGCTAGATACTAGGTGCATGCACTGTAAGGTAAGCTCTTGTCAAAATGAACCCATATTTGCATGTGACTATATTTCCCAAAATGCTTTGAAAGAGGTATTGTGTTTTCCTTGCAATGAACATTCATTCCCAGTCATTTCTATTTTTCTCCCCTGAATCTCAGTGGCTGGAGACCTGGAAAATATATATTTTTCCTAGACCTCGACCTCCTTGTCAGCAGGAATGTCAATGTTTTTATTCAGCTGTGTTCAGCTAAAAAGATGACCTCTTATGAGATTTGGAAGGTGCAGGGGAAGCAGAAGCCATGTTTTCCCCAGCTACAGTGGCTTATACATTGGTTTTGGTGAACATGGGTTTTGCAGGGGCTTCTGTTTTCCCTTATCAGTCATCTGCCTCAGAAATGCAGAGGATTCATGGAGTTTGCTACAGTTTTCTGATCTCTGGGTGATAGCAGAAACTTCTGTTTTTTTCAATTCTGTGGCAAAGAACCTAAAAAGTAGAGATGAACCCTGTATCAATTTCACTCACCTAATTCCACATATTAAATATCATCCACTGATAGCTTCATTCTTTTCCCTATATCCACTGCATCTTCAGGACTTTTCACTCATCTCTGTTAATAGATGACCAATTTATATCTCTGTCTAAGCCCCATATTGCATGATCACTTCCCAAACTAGGTCTTCAACAAGGGATCCTTCTCAGAATCTTTACTTCTTATAGGAGGCACCTGGAAACATAATTCTTTCTCACTCTCACAAAAGTTCAAAACAAATTTCCCTGACACAATATAACTAAAACACTGATATGGTTCAGGTTGAAAACTAGTTTGAATTAACCAGACAGTTGCTGGAGGTTCTGAGAAGTCTCTGGAATAAAGAGCTGGTAGAAACTCTTAAGAGGAAATTAGATTACAAACTTTGGGGAATTTCTTAGTGAGAAAAGAGAAGGGAATCAAGGCTAACTGTTGGGACAATAATCAAGATGGGGGCTGGCTATGCAAGTCTTGAGTACACAAGCAAAAAATGGGATTGAATACTACTTCTGAGCATAGAGTTGATTATAATATTTACTTATTATCCCATAAACCCTATAGAGTCTGTAGCAATAGCCCCTCTTTTATTCCTGACATTGGTATTTCGTGTGTTCTCTCTTTTGTTCTTGATCAGTCTGGCCAGAGGTTTATCAATTTTATTGACCTTATCAAAGAACCAGCTTTTAGTTTTATTGATTTTTTAGTATTATGTTATCAATGATAATGATTTCTACTCTTTTTCCTTCCCTTTGCCTTCTTTGAGTTTCATGTTGTTCTTGCTTTAATACTTTTGAGGTATCATTTACTTACCATGAAATTCACTGATTTTAAGTGTCCAATCAGTGGTTTTTAATAAATTTACAGTTATGCAACCATCACCAAAATCAAATTTTAGAACATTTCTTCACACACACACCCCAAATCCCATGTGCCCATTTGCACTCAATCTCCATTCTCATCCCAGCCCCAGACAACCATTAATCTACTTTCAATCTCTGTACTCTTGCCTTTTAGCCTTTTAAGGTCCTTTGTATAAATTGTATAATACAGTATGTATTCTTCTGTGTCTGGTTTTTTTTTTTTTTACTAGCATAATGTTTATGAGATTTATCTATGTTGTAACATTTAACAATCCTGAGATCTTTTTATTGCTGAACAGCATTTTGCATGGATATAATTCAGGTTGCAAACATTCACAGATTGATAGGCATTTGGGCTGTTTTCAGCTTTTGGCTATTAAGAATAATGCTGTTGTAGACATTCGTCAAGTCTTTGTAAGGACGTATGTTTTCATTTATCTTGAGTAAATTCCTAGGGGTACAGTCATATGGTAAATTTATGTTTAGCCATTTAATAAACTGCTAAACTCTTTTCCAAAATGGCTGCTTCATTTTACATTTCCACCTACAATGTAAAAGAGTTTCAATTTCTCCACATCCTCATAAACACTTCTTGTTGTTTGTCATTTTGATTATAATCATATTCTAGTGGGTATGAAGTGGTATAGATTTGTATTTCCCTAATGAGTAAAGATAAGTTTCTTTTTATGTGCTTATTGGATATTCATATATTGTCATCAGTGAAAAACTATTAAAATGTTTGATCAATTTTGGTTGGCTTATTTGTCCTTTTGCTATTTAGTCATATAAATTCTTTTTATATTTAAGATACAAACCCTTATCAGATATATGATTTGCAAATATTTTACCAGTGTGTGGCTTGTTTCTTCTTACTCTTCTGAAGTGCAGCTCTACTGAGGTTGACAAAGTACAATTTATCATTTTTTTCTTTTTGTGGATTGGGTTTTTAGTGTTGTATCCAAGAGCTCATTGCCTAACCCTAGGATATGAAGATATGAATCTGTTTTTTTTTCAAAAAACATTATATATAGTTTCAGCTATTACATGTAGCGTTAAGATCTGTTATGAGTTAACTTTTTGTATAGTATGAAGTAAGGGTCTGAATTTGTCTTTTTGCATGTGGATTTCCAGTTGTCCCAGCACCATTTTTTCCAGCTCTATTGAGGTAGTATTGACATATAACGGTGTGTACGTTTAAGGTGTACAATGTGATGATTTGATACACTTACATATTGAAAATAATTACCACAGTAGGATTAGTGAACACATCCATCACCTTGCATAATTACCATTTCTTATTTATGGTGAGAACATTTAAGATCTACTCTCTTAGCAACTTTCTAGTATATAAGATAGTATCATGAACTATAGTCACCCTGCTGTAGTTAGCTCTCCAGAATTTATTCATCTTACAACTGGAACCTTATATTCTTTGACCAACATTTCCCTATTTCCCCCTGCCCCCAACCTCTGGCAAGCACCATTCTATTCTTTGTTTCTGAGTTCAGCTTTTTTAGATTTCACATATAAGTGATAGCATACAATATTTGTCTTTCTCTGTCTGACTTATTTCATTTAGCATAATGCCCTCAAGGTTCATCCATGTTGTCACAAATGGCATGATTTCCTTCTTTCCCATGGTCTAATAATATTCCATTGTGTATGTATATATATACACACACACCACACCTTCTTTATCCATTCATCTATAGACAAGACACCTAGGTTGCTTCCATATCTTGGCTGTTGTGCATAATGCTACAATGAACATAGGAGTGCAGTTATCTCTTCAAGATCCTAATTTAGTTTTCTTTGGATGTAGACTCAGAAGTGGGTTGATGGATCATATGGTAGTTCTATTTTTACTTTTTTTGAGGAACCTCCTTGCTGTTTTCCATGGTGCTGTACCAATTTAGATTCCCACCAACAGTGCACAAGGGTTCCTTTTTCTCCAAATCCTTGCTAACACTTGTAATCTCTTGTCTTTCTGATAATAGCCATTGTGAGATGTGAGGTGATATCTCATTGTGGTTTTGATTTGCATTTCCCTGACAATTGGCGATGTTGAGCATCTTTTCATGTACCTGTTGGCCATGTGCATGTCTTCTGTGGAAAAAATGTCTACTCAGTTCCTCTGCTCATTTTAAAATCACATTATTTGTTTGTTTTTGTTTTTGTTTTGCTGTTGAGTTATATGAGTTCCTTATATATTTTGGATATTAATCCCAACTCAGATATAAGGTTTGCAAAGACATTCTCCCATTCCATAAGTTGCCTTTTCATTTGGTTGATTGTTTCTTTTGCTGTGCAGAAGCTTTTAAGCTTGGTGTAGTACCACTTAATTATTTTTGTTTTTGTTGCTTGTGCTTTTGGTATCGTATCCAAAAATTCTTTGCCAAGATCAGTATCAAGTAGCTTTATCCCTATGTTTTTTTCTAGCAGGTTTATGGTTTCAGGTCTTAAGTTTAAGTGTTTAATCCATTTTGAGTTAATTTTTGTGAGTGGTATAAGATAAGGTTCCAACTTCATTCTTCTGCATATGGTTATCCGGTTTTCCCAACACCATTTATTGAAGAAACTGCCCTTTTCCCATTGAGTATTCTTGGCTCCCTTGTCAAATATTTGTTGAACATATTTCTGGGCTCTCAGTTCTGTTCCATTGGTCTATTTGTCTGTTTTCATGCTAGTACCATACTGTTTTGATTAATATGACTTTGGTCAGGTTTGTTAATATTTTGTTGATAATTTTTACAAATATATTCATCCAGGAATATGGACGAAATATTAAATGTTTGGTGAGATTCACCATGAAATCATCTTGTTCTGAGCTTTTCTTTTTGGGAGGTTTTTGAATACCAATTCAATGTCCTTATTTGTAATTGGTCTGCTCATAGTTTGTATTTCTTCATGATTCATTTGTGGTATGTTGTATGTTTCTGAGAATTTATCCATTTCTTCTAGGCTATCCAATTTGTTGGCATACAGTTATTCATAGTTTTCTATTACGATCCTTTGTATCTCTGTGGTATCAGTTGTAATGTCTCCTCTTTCATTTCTCATTTTACTTATTTGCATCTTCTCTTTTTCTTAGTCTAGCTAAAAGTTTGTAAATTTTGCTATCTTTTCAAAAAACCAACTCTTAGATATGTTGATCTTTTCTGGTCTCTATTTCATTCGTTTCTTTCCTGATGTTTGTTATCTCTTTTCTTTTGCTAACTTTCAGTTTAGTTTGTTTTTCTTTTTCTAGTTCCTTGAGGTGAAAAGTTAGGATGTTTGTTTGACATCTTTCTTTCTTCTTAATGTATGTGTTTATTGCTATAAACTTCCTTCTTAGAAATGCTCTTGCTGCATTCCACAAGTTTTGGTATGCTGTGTTTTCATTTTCATTTTCTTCAAGATTTCAATTTTCGCTTTTGTTTTCTTTGACCAATTGGTTGTTCAGGAGAGTGTTGTTTAATTTCCACCTATTTGTGAATTTTCCAGTTTTCCTTCTTGATTTCTAGTTTCATACCATTGTGGTTGGAAACGATATTTGGTATGATTTCAGTCTTCTCAAATTTGCTAATACTTGTTTTATGACCTATCATATGATCTATCCTCAAGTGTGTACTTGAGAAGAATATTTATTCTGCTGCTCTTGGATGGAATATTCTGTATATGTCTGTAAGGTTCATTTGGTCAAGTTCAATGTTTCCTTATTGATTTTCATCTGTATGATCTATCCATTGTTGAAAGTGGGGTATGGAAGTCCCCTACTATTATTGTATTTTTGTCTATTTCTCCTTTTAGATCTGTTAGCATTTGCTTAATATATTTAGGTGCTCCAATGTTGTGTGCATATATATTTATGCTTATTATATACCCTTGATGAATTGATCCCTTTATCATTATATAATGACCTTCTTCATGTCTTGTCACAGCTTTTGAGTTAAAGTATATTTCGCCTGGTATAAGTATTCTATTCCTGTGCTCTTTTGGTTTCCACTTGCATGGAATATCTTTTTGCATCCCTTCACTTTGAGCCTATGCGTGTCCTTAAAGCTAAACTGAGTCTCTTGTAGGTAGCATGTAGTTGGGTCTTGTTTTTTTGTCCAGCCAGCCACTCTCTGCCTTTTGATTGAAGAATTTAATCAATTTACATTTAATGCAATTATTGATAGGTAAGGACTTACTATTGCTGTCCTATTAATTGTTTTCTAGCTGTTTTGTAGTTCCCTTATTCCTTTTTTCCTCTCTTGCCACCTTCCTTTGTGAACTGATAATTTTATGTAGTGGTATGCTTTGATTCCTTCTCATTATCTTTTGTGAATCTGCTTTAGGTTTTTACTTTGTTGTTACCATGAGGCTTACATAAAACATCTTATAATAGTTATTTTACACTGATAAAAATTTAACTTTAATTGCATACAAAAACTCTATCGTTTTACTCCCCACCTTTTTTATGTTACCGCTTTCACAATTTACCTCTTTTTTATTATGTAGTCATTAACCAGTTATTGTAGCTATGGTTTATTTTAAATATTTTGTCCTTTAACCTTTATACTAGAGTTAAGTGGTTAACACACTGTCATATTAAAACATTAAAGTATCTGAATTTGAGCATATACTTACCTTTACCAGTGTGTTGTGTATTTGCATATGTTTTCATGTTACTGATTATTGTCCTTTAATTTCAGTTTGAAGAACTCCTTTCACCACTTTTTGTAAGGCAGGTCTAGTGGTGATGAATTCCCTCAGCTTTTGTTTGGGAAAATTTTTTAACTCTCCTTCATTTCGGAAGGACAACTTTGCCAGATAGAGTATTCATGGTTGGCAGTTTTTGTTTTTTTTTTCCTTTGAGCACTTTGAGTATATCATTCCACTCTCTCCCGGCCTGTATGGTTCTACTGAGAAATCCTCTGATAGGCTTATGATGGTTTTCTTGTAAGTTACAAGCTTCTTTTCTCTTGCTGCTTTTAAGATTCTCTCTTTGTCTTTGATTTTTGACTGTTTTATTATAATATGTCTTGGAGAAGATCTCTTTCGGTTGAGTTTATTTGGGGACAGTTGAACTTCATGAAGTTGGATGTTCAAATCTCTCCCCAGATTTGGGAAGTTTTCAGCTGTTATTTCTTTAAATAAGCTTTCTACTCCCTTCTCCCTCTTTTCTCCCATGACTCCAATAATATGCAGATTTTTTAAAATGGTTTTGTATCAATCACATAGTATTTCTTTACTCTTTCCATTGTTTTTTCTTTATTCTCTGACTGGATAATTTCAAAGGTCCTTTCTTCCAACTTACAGATTCTTTCTTCTTTGATCCATTCTGCTGTTGATTCTCTTTATTGCATTTTTCATTTCATTCACTGTACTATTCAGCTCGAGAATTTCTGTTTGGTTCTTTTTTATTATTTCTGTCTCTGTTAAACTTCTCATTTTGTTCATTTTGTTTTCCTGATTTCATTGAATTGTCTCTCTGTGTTTTCTTGTAGCTCATAAAGCAGCTATTTTGAATTCTTTATCAAATAAATCACAAATCTCCATGTCTTTTATGTCAGTTACTGGAAGATAATTGTGATCCTTTGGTGGTGTCATGTTACCTTTATTTTTCATGCTCCTTGAAGTCTTGCATTTCTGTCTTCACATAGGAAGTAGCTGTCACCTCCTCCAGTCTTTCTGACTGTCTTTGGGAGAGAAATACCTTCCGTCTGCTCTGCTAGTGATTGTGAATTTTTCTCAGACCTTCTATGGATATGCCTGCTCCACACTTCTTGCTCCCTCTGTCACAGAATATTGAGCATATATGCTTTCTTTTAATTCTGCAACATACCAGGCTGAGTGCTGACATCCTCCCTTTGCTTTCTCAAGGGCGGTGCTAAATCTGAAGTTTGTGGTCTCTCCCTGGCTCACACATTTGGGCCATCTTTCTTTATGTGCTCACTAGCCATCTGCCAGGCTTGCTCTTGCCACATTCAGGCGTACACACAGGGAGCTGGCCACAGGGTGGGGGACTGTGTACATGAGGCGTGTGGAGTGCTGGAGGTGCCTGTGTTTCATTGGGGGAGATCAGCAAGTCAGGTTTCACCAGTGTTTCATAGTCAGACTTCTTAATGGAGTCTGCAATGTAGTTAGTAGAATCTGTTCCCGTTTAATGCCCTCTGAGAGTCCTATCTGCTGCTCTCCCAGCTTCCTCCTTCCCCCTCCCCTGCAGTCATCAAATTAACATCTCAGTGCTCTGGATGCAGCAAGAGAGAAATGGGCCTCTTTGGCAGCATCCGACACAGCTGGAGAAGCTGGACAGTTACTCACATGGTCTCACATTCCCCCATGGGAGAAATCACAAGCTGAGAAAGTCTCTCTTGGCACTAAATTGTGCTGCCTTAGGAGAGAGGGGACACAGGTAAAGTCAAACTGTTCCTCTTAACCTCTCCAGTGCATCCAAACTCATTTTTTTTTCTCTAACAGTGTGTTGGAACTTCTCTGCTGGACTCCTGCACTCATGGACTTCCATGAAGGCTCCCTTTCTATGCATGATTGTCTAACACAGTGTATTCCAAGAGCCTATAAACTATGGCTGAGAGGGACTGGTGCCAGTTCATGGGCCACTGTAGGGTCCGCAATCAGGACCAAGGTCTATATGCCTATTACCCAATGCACAAATGGGCAAATACACTCTCAGGTCCCTTGGTGTATGGTGTTGGATTCTACAGCTCCCACAGAAGCACTCTTGTCTGTGGGTGGATGCCAAATTGTTGTTGTTGAGGGGGGGATATGAGCAAGGGACATCTTATTCGGGCATTTTGCTGATGTCACTCTTCCCAGCACCATTTGTTGAGAAAACTATCCTTTCCCCATTGAATTGCTTTAGCATCTTTGTAAAAAATTAATCATAAATGTAAGAGATTATTTCTGAACTTTCAAAATTATTCCATTGAACTATATGTCTTTATGCCAGTAAAAGTGTTTTATTACTGTAGATTTATAAATCCTTTTAAACTGAGTAATATAAATCCTCCAACTTTTTTCTTTTTTTTCAATATCATTTTGCCAATTTTAGATCTCTTGTTTTCTGTATTTTGAATCAGATTGCCATTTTCTGTAAAAAAGACTACTTGAATTTTGGTGTCAGGGTAATGGTGCCCTAGTAGAATGAAGTTGGGAGTGTTCCCTCCTCTTCAATTTTTTGGAATAGTTTGAGAAGGACAGATATTAGTGCTTCTTTATAAGTTTGGTAAAATTCCCCTGTGAAGCCACCTGGTCCTGGACTTTTGTTTGCTGGGCATTTTAAAATTACAAATTCAATTTCAATTCTAGTAATTGGTATGTTCGAATTGTCTGTTTCTTCTTGATTCAGTCTTGTCAGATAGTATGTTTCTAGAAATTTGTTCATTTCTTCTAGGTTGTGAAGTTTGTTGGCATATAACTATTCATAGTATTCTCTTATGATTTTTTTGTATCTCTGTGGTATCGGTTGTTATTTCTCCTTTTTCATTTCTTATTTTCTTTATTTGGGTCCTCTCTCTTGATAAGCCTGACTAAAGGTTTATCAATTTTGTTTATCTTTTCAAAAAACCACTTCTTGGTTTTATTGATCTTTTCTATTGTTTTTTAGCTTTATTTTATTTATTTCCTTTCTGATCTTTATTATTTCCTTTCTTCTGCTGACTTTGGGCTTTGCTTGTTCTTCTTTTAGGTGATAGGGTAGGTTGTTTATTTGAGATTTTTCTTGTTTCTTGAGGAAGGCCTGTGTCACTCTAAACTTCACCCTTAGAACTGCTTTTGCTGCATCCCACAGATTTTGGAAAGTTGTATTTCCATTTTCATTTGTCTCAAGGTGTTTTCTGATTTCCCCTTTGATTTCATCATTGACCCATTGGTTTTTTAGTAACATGTTGTTTAGTCTCAATGTGTTTGCTCATTTCCCATTTTTCTTTATGTAGTTGATTTCTAGCTTCATATCTAGTCTTTCTTTTTTATCTTAGTCAATGTAAGTTTTTCAAAGTTGTTTATCTTTACAAAGAACCGGTTTTGATTTCATTGATTCTCCTTTGTTTTCCTGTTTTCTCTTTTGTTTATGTCTAGTCAGTCTTTATCATTTCCTAACTTCTGCTAGCTTTGGGTTTAGTTTTCTCTTCTTTTTCTAATTACTTAAGGTGGAAAGTTATGCTATTGACTTGAGATCTTTATTATTTTCTAGTATAGGTATTTACAGCAATAAGTTTCCTCTCCAAGCACTGCTTCCACTGCATCACTATAATTTTTGGTATGTTGTGTTTTCATTTTCATACATTTCAAAGTATTTTAAAATTTTACTTGTGATTTTTTCCTTTGACTCACTGGCTATTTAAAGTGTGTTGTTTCATTTTCAGATATTTGTATATTTTCCAGTTTTTCTTGTATTAGTTTCTCCTTTCATTCCATTATGGTCAGAGAGAGTACTTTGTATGATTTCAACCTTTTAAAATTAATTCAGACTTGTTTTGTGATCTAACGTATTGTATATTCTGGAGAATGTTTCATATGCACTTAGGTTTATCCTATTCTGGGTTCACTAAGCTTATTGAATCTCTATATTTATATCTTTTGCCAAATTTGGGGAGTTTTCAGCCATTATTTCTTTGAATACTTTCCAGTCCCTCTCTCTCTCTCCTCTCCTTTTGGGACTCTGATGATACAAATGCTAGCTCTTGTTTTATTGTCTCACAGGCCACTGAAACTCTCCATTTTTTCAGCACAATGTCTCTCTGTTGTTCAGTTTGGGTAAATTCTATTGATCTGTTTTCAATTTCACTAATTCTATCTTCTGTCATCTCCACTCTAATTCTGAGCCCTGGAGAGACTCACTGAATGTGAGAGGTTTTTAAAAAATTTGTTTATTGTGTTTTTCATTTCTATAATTTCTATTTATTTCCTTTTCATAAATTCTATTTTTTTTTGCTGAGATTTTCTATTTTTTCATTTGTTTTAAGAGAATTTATTATTTTTTTGTTGAAGCATCTTTGTGATGGCTGATTTAAAATTCTTATTAGAAAATTACAATATCTGGTTCATCTCAGTCTTGTTGTCTATTGATTGTCTTTTCTTATTTGTGTTGTGATTTTTCTGGCTCTTGGTATGACATTTGATTTTCTATTGTATATGGGACATATTAGATATTATATTGTGAGGCACTAGATCTTATTTATTTAATCCTCCTCCTTTTAAACCTAGTGTAGCTTCTGTCGAGGTATAGCACAAAGGCCAGGTGAGTGTGTATGTTCAGCAATTGCTGGTCCCTACCTATAGTATCCTGGCAAAAGTAAGTACTCACTAGCACTGCCTCATTGCAAACTGCTGGAGTGGAAATTCAGCTTCCTCCTTTGATCCCACTAACTTCTTCATGATGGTAATAGGGTACCAACTTTCACTGTATCTGTTTCCTCTGAGTGCTGGTGTAAACCCAGATCCCAATTTGGCCTTTTTGACACAATGTCATGGGTAGCAGGAAAGTGAAGTGCCAACTACCTTCACCTCACAATATCATTCTGTCTCATTGATGCTGGGTGGGGAGGTGGAGGCTTCAGCTCCTCAGCCAGCCCTGCTGACACTGGCAGGAATGGCAGGTGAAGCATAGTGGTGACTAGCTCTACCTTGAACTCCCTTGTTAAGTCTCTTTGCTTCTGTATGTGGTTGGACATCCAGCTCACTACTGGACCCCACTGACAACTTCCTGGCAGGAGAGTCTGCATTGCCTGCTTCCACCAAGTGAGGGGTGGGAGATCAGCTCCCCTTCACACCATCCAGAAGTACAAGCCCTGCATGGGAATCATTAGAACATCACAGCCTGCTCCCTTCAAATAGAAGTGGAGGATCATTTTACTTCTTGGCACACTGAAACTATTCAGTGGGGCAATAAGAGCACTACCTGCTTCTTCCAGGTGGGAAATGTAACATTAGCTCTCTGCTCAGCTTCACCAATACCACTGGGTTAGAGAATTACAGGACTGTCACTGTAGGGGGAGGAGGGTGTAGTTTTTTCTTTGATGTTTGGCTGGAGTAGTGCTGATATTGCTAAAAAGATTTTCTATTGTTAGGGCACACTTTTCTGGTCCTTTGGCTAAGAGGAACAGCTTTTTTCTCGAAGCTTTTTGTCTATGCCTGTTAGCAGTTCTGGGTTGGAGGCTTCTGCAGAGCTCTGTCTGTCTGGAATATAATGGAGGCAATAAGGAAACTCGGGAAATCACTACCCGTGTCGTTCCTTGAGTCTCAAGGTCCCTAGGCAGCCTGATTTATTTCCACCTTTCAGGTGTTTTCATATTTACAGTGTTATGTCTAGATATTTTTAGTTATAAGAAGGAGAACCTTAAAGCAGTGGGGCTGCTCCATCTTGCATATATCACAAATTTTGAAAACATTATATTTTCATTTTTATTCAGTTCCAAATATTTTTAAATTTGTCTTGAAACTTCCTCTTTGACTCATGGGTCATTTATAAATGTGTGCTTTTGTTTGAATATAGTTAGAGATTTTCCCAGATACCTTTCTGTTATTAATTTCTGGTTTAATTGTGCTATGGTTGAGGAATATATCTTATATTCTTTCTATTCTTTTAAATTTGTTAAGCTTTTCTCTTTTATGGCTCAGATGAAGGCCTGTCTTCTTTAGATGTTCAACGTGTACCTAAAAAGACTGTTTATTATACTGTTATTAGGTGGGGCATTCTACAAATATCAATTAGGCCAGGTTGGTCAGTGATATTGTTTGGGTCTTTTACAGCCTTGCTGATTTTCAAACCACTTGTTTTATTGATTGCTGAGAGAAGAGTGCCAATTCTGAAAGTTTAATTATGAGTTTCTGTAGTTCTGCTTCATGTTCTATCAGATTTTGCTTCATGCACTTTGAAATTTTGTTCTTAGTGCACACATATTTAAGATTGTCATTCCTTCTTTGTGAATTAACCCTTTTATCATTAGCTACTGTTCCTCTTTATGTCTGATACTTTTTCTTGTTCTGAAATTTGCTTTGACTGATATTATTTTAACTATTCCAGCTCTCTTTTGATTAGACTTTACATGGCATCCTTTTTCTATCTTTTACTTTTAGCCACCTGTGTCATTTTATTTAAGGAGTGTCTCTTATAAAAGGCATATAGTTTAATCCTTTTTCCTTTACCTAATCTGACATCTATTTATAATTAATTTGTTTTGAACATTTATATTTAATATAATTATTGTTATATTGGATTTAGCTCTACTATTTTATTGTATTTTTGTTGTTTTTGTTGTTGTTTTTCCCATGCGTTTTAAATTTTTCTGTTCATTTCCTCCCTTATTTTATGTTATTTGAATAGTTTTCATATGCCATTTTATTTATCTTTTGTTTTTTTTAACTGTCTCCTTATATTAAAATTTTTAGTGGTTGTTCTAGGGATTAAAATGTATATACCTTACTTTAAAAAATCTACTTCAGTTAATGTTTTACCATTTCAAGTAAAATCACCTCCCCTTTAGAGTTGTTGTAGGTCTTACATCTACATACTGTGGTAACCCCACCAGTTAATGTTACAAGTTTTTGCTTTTTATAGCCATACATATTTTGAAAAATTTAAGAAGAGAAAAATAGTCTACTATATTCATCTAGAAATTTACCATTTCTATTTTTATTCATTCTGAAGTTCAAAGTTTTCTACTCCTGTCATTTTCTTTCAGTATAAAAACTTTCTTAGCATTTACTTTAGACTTGATTTTCTAGCAGCAAACTCTATTAGTGTTCTCTTTATCTGAGAAGGTCATTATTTAAATGTCGTTCCTTTAAGGGTATTTTTTGCTGAATGTAGAATTCCAGGTTGACAATTATTTTCTTTCAGCATTTTCAAGGTATTGCTACACTGTATTCTGGCCCTGATGGTTTCCTAGGAGCAGTGCACTGTTATTTGAATCATTATCCCCTTATATGTGTTGCATTATTTTTTATTGGCCATTTTCAAGGTTTTTTTTTTAATCTTTGGTTTTTAGAAGTTTGATTTTGATTTTTCTGGGCATGATTTTCTTTGAGTTTATAATCTTTGTGGTTCACTGAGCTTCCTGAATCTGTATATTTATGTCTTTCACTTATTTGGGGAATTTTCAGAAATTATTTCTTGAAATGTATGTTCTGCACTAGTATCTTTTCCCTCTCCTTTTTAGAGTCCAATGAATACCACAATTTATGAGTCTCTGCTCATTTTATTTCCATCTTTTTTTCCTCTTTGCTTATGTGATTGGATGTTACTCAGTCTGTCTTTATCATTTCTATTCTTCTATTGAGCCCATCTAGTGAACTTTTAAATATCTGATATTGTATTTTTGATTTATGAAATTTCCATTTGACTTTTAAAATAATTTATATTTCTCTGCTTAGAACATCTGTCTTTCCTTTCATTTCAACAGCATCTACCTTCACTCCACCTTCACCCATGGAGGATGGTTGTAATACCTTCTTTAAAATCTTTATCTGACAACTCCAATATCTGGGTCACCTTGAGGTTGGCACATGTTGAATTTTCCCTTACGCTTCTTTTCAAACTTTCCTTGTTCTTGATATGTAGTATATTTTTGGATTGTATTCTTGACTATATAGTTGTATTGTATTCTGAATATTATATTGTTTGATTTTGGGTCCTATTAATATCCTCTGGAGAATACTTTTTTGTTTGGTTGGTTGGCTTAGCTAGAAATCAACCTGGTTAGGTTTAAAGTAAAAATCCTGTCTCACCTTTGGATGATTATTCCATTTTAAGTTCAATTTGCAAAGAAATTGCTATGCTGTTTTGACTGTCTCACACATGCACCTCTCAGGATTTAGTCTGAGACTTGAGTGGTGGTTTATGGCATAGTTAAGTTCAAAGTATCTTACTATGCTGCTTTGGGTCTATGCTGTGCATGTGCAACTTAACAATAAGCCTGAAATGTATAGAAATTTCATTAACAGAATTAGGATATTCCCTTCTTGCACACTCTCCTCTCCAAGATTCCCCTCTCCATATTTTCTGGCTTCCAAAGGCCCCTGTAACTAATCTTCTGTGCAGAGAGATAGAGGTTCTCTTGGGTTTTTAATTACCCATACCACCACAGGGGAATTCTGTGGATGACAATTCTCTAGCTGTGAGTGGCACAGGGCTTTCAGGGAAGACATGACCTCTTCTTTCCCAGATAACAGCTGTTATTGAGAAGCTGCTCTCTTTGAAGAATGGACCCTATTTGAAGGGCAGAACAGAAGAAGCGGCTCTGTTTCCCAAGTCCTTTAAACTCTGTAAGGTACCCATCCATTTTGTACTGTCTTTTACTTTTGTTGTTTAGGTCACATGCTCCATCTTCACCAATGGAAATTTGGAAAGATAGAACCCAATCTTGTTGGTTTCAAAGAAGAGCCTTTTAGTTTTGGTCAAGAATACTTTATAGGGATGCTATGCCCTGTGAGGTGCCTATATTTTTCAGGAAAAATAGTATTGGAAATGGATGACTATCTTAGGAACAAAGACATTTGTATCTCAGCAATTCTAACATAACTGAATTGCTTTTATCATCCAAAACTGAATATTTATCTACATGCTGTGAAATAGAAAATGATCCATTGCACTCAAGTTCTTAACTGCATGACAAAAAAAATTGTATCTAGCAGTATAATAAAATCTGTTTCCATTTTCAAATAATTAAATATATATTTTTAATTTCCTCAATATTAAAAGCTAATTTGGAAAAATATCCCCTTACATGAGTCTACAGCAGATATCTCCTCCTCATGCCTAAGTCCTTGAGCTAGAATTTAAACTCTGTAACCTCTCCCCCACCCCCACTCTCTACAATAGCCTCTCTGAGAATAATCCTGATGGTCACTACTTTTTGATATATTGCAATTTAAAATCTTTATCTTTTTCTCTCTTTCTGGAACACGCTATCTACAGTTAGTCATGAAAACTTTCTTTTTAAACAAAATAATTTCTTGTATCCAAGGGCAAGATGCAAATGGAAATCAGTGGCTAAGCACAAAGTATACTTTTAAAGAACAATATAGTTCTGTTTGCCAGTATCCATTTCACTTCACCAAACTTGGAATCCAAGGTTCCACTATTATTCCTAAATATTATACTGGAGCATAGAAATTTTACTGACAAAATGTGTAGCTCCAGGACAGACTTGGGCCGGAGGCACAGAAATAATTTTTAAAAATTTAACATTGTCTATTCATTCATTCCAGACAGCCTGGATGGACACACACACACACGCATGTGCATTACAACAAAAGAATCTCATATAAATTCTACGTTGGGAATGTTTGTTTATGGAAGATGCTGTGTTAAGCAAACAGGGATGTTGGAAACATCTGACCACTGATTTTAAACCAATTACCTCTGAACTGATTTTCACAGAAATATTGATACTAATACTTATTGACTACTTAGGATATGCCAGCACTGCTTTAAGTACTTCATGTTCAGGGACTGACTTAATCCTTACTGCAATGTGGGCACTATTACTTTTTAAATATCACACATGGGTACATGGGGAACCTTAGTTGATTTACACAGCCAGCAAATGGTGGTGCTGAGATATGAATCCAAGCATTAGTCTGGTCCCCATATCCACAATCTTAGCCCACTACAGTACACTATTTCTTTCTTATTTGTGAAAAGAAGAAACAGAAAGACATTTTAATACAGAAATACAGACATGGTAAGAACATAACACTTTCTCTTATTAAACCATTCTCTTTCCCTCCCCTTTGCTGCCACAGTCCATCAAATCCATGCTATGTGATATTGCACACTTCTAAATTCAAGTGCTCCTTTGACATTCTTTGACTACAACCTCAAAATAAGTGGATACTCTGGGAGAGACACGGTTAATACCAGAGACAAAGAGCCCTTTTGGCATGTTAAAGGAGCTGTAGCCCTTGGAGGCTCTCCAGAAAGTGGAAGTGATTGACTATAGCAGTTTCTCCTGAAAACAAAATGTCTTGGTTGTCAGATTACCTGCAAGGGGTGTATTAGGGAAAATGGATCCTAAATTCATTCTTAAGTCAGGGGTGGATAAAGGAGCAGGGATGGAGGGTAGAGGGTGGGGGGCAGATATAAAGGGAAGGTGGGCATCTCTGTGTGATGGGTGTGAGGGCTTAATTTTTTCTACCCCACACAAAATACATCACTACTTCTTTGGATTCCAAAAATACTAGGTCCCTTGGCACTGGACAGTGTCTGCACAGTAGAGGGCTGCCACTCCTGGGGTGGTGATTTGTGATGACAGGTGATTCAGGAAGAAAAAGTACAGGAGGTTACAGGGTGCTGGACATGGAGTTACAGCAAAGGGACAGGTTGGAGAACCTGGTTTTTTTTTTAATTCTTTGGGTGGCAGGCAGGGACTTTGGGAGGCAGAGGAGGGTGGGAGGGTTGAAGGGGGTGAGCTTCTCTGTGTAACTGGCATTATAGGTTATTTCTATTTTACTATGCTCATGTGGGAATAAATGACTCTTCATTTGAATTTTTATGGATTTTTACAAATAGTTTATAATATTCACTTGGTAAAGAATTTAGTAATTTTCCAAGGGAATTAAGTGTATTGATCAATAGATTCTCCATCCATTTTTACCTAAGTGTAGCACATTGTACACACTGTTCTGTACCTTGCTCTTTGGAATTAGCACTGTAACCATAGACAACCAGAAAAAAACCCTAAATGTTTACCAATGTGGGCGGTGATTAAATGAATTATATTATAACCATGAAATTGGATATCATGGAAACATTAAAAATGATGATGCAGGCATATATTACTTGACGTAAAAGTATATTCACCTTCTAAAGCCAAATGAAAAAAGTGGCTTTTGAAATAGAGAAATGTGTGTGTGTGTGTGTGTGTGTGTGTGTGTGTGTCTGTGTCTGTGTCTGTGTGAGTGTGCATGCATGTGCATAGCCAGAAGTTTGGAAAGATACACAAACACAATCATGGCTGACTGTGGACATCTCTGAGTGAAGGCGTTATAGATGCTATATTTTGCCATTTTTATGTGCATTTTGTTATGTTTATGTTTGCTACCATGTGAACAAATTGCATATTTGATTGTTTTATTTCTGATTATAAGTCTTTCACAGAATTAAAAAATGAGCAAATAAGACCAAGATCTTATTCGGGCTCAGAAGAATTAAATTGAAAATAGAATTTGGGATTTCTGTGAAGGGTTTTCTTGCTCCTCAGAAAGGACACACAGGAGAGAGCAGCCTTCTTTTTCTGCTGAATGTAGTTGTGCCTAGACTTGATGCCTGGAACTCTTATGGCAGAGGCAAGTGTCATAACTGAAGTATCTTTTGATGTCAGAAGGCTCAGTTCTTTGACCCTCTGGAGACAGAAACCATCTATCTGCCAGCTTCAGGGAATCTTTCCAGACTTGCTGAAAAGGAGCCAGCCAAAACTTTGGCTTCACAAGGAACCTATCCAGGATTGTACAATTCCCTCCAATATCCACTGGAGGTCGCTACTCCATTGCTGCTATCATTTGCCATTTTCCAGTGAGAGTAAATGTGAATCATTTACAGCCTATTATTTATTATAAGTCCTCATAGCACAGAGCACATAAATGTAAAATAGAATAGGTCCAGGATTTAGTTGTATGGTCAAAAAGATAAAATAGAAATTGTAATGTTCCTGCCACTGGCCTTATTTCCCCCATCCCTGGCCTGAAGACTCCTGGGGTCCTGGCATGCTTCCCTCCACACTCATGCATGGCTGACAGAGGCACAGTGTGAATGCTCTTCCTGGAATGGCGTGTACTATTCAGCAACTCTACGTAAAGGATGCCATAATCCAGGACTGAGGGATTATCTCCAGCTGTGAAGTGCAAAATGGCTTATTCTAGACAAGATTATTAACTGTTTGCTCACCTATTCCACCACCTTCATGTGTAACTTTTCAATCCAGGCCTAACTGCAAAGCCCTTTCTCTTTCCTGAAAGTAAGAGCTCTCAGAAGTGTGGAACACAGAAAACTGGTGACACCCAGAATAATTTTAGTGCTACTTGGACACTAAAAATTTAATAGTAGGGCTTCCCTGGTGGTCCAGTGGTTAAGACTCTATGCTTTCACTGCAGGGGGCACGTGTGTGGCATGGCCACAAAAA
The DNA here is from genome assembly GCF_028023285.1 of Balaenoptera ricei. Classification (NCBI taxonomy): domain Eukaryota; kingdom Metazoa; phylum Chordata; class Mammalia; order Artiodactyla; family Balaenopteridae; genus Balaenoptera; species Balaenoptera ricei. The sequence goes on from NC_082660.1 coordinate 46,283,259, forward strand.
AAATTAATAGTAATATATGTGTTTTATTTGGCAGTAAACATATAGCTAATCACAGCCACTTCAAGGCCTTGGTGGGATGATGGGGAGTGCGTTGACATTACACACTCCATGGAATATCACCATAAATTTTCCTGTAAATATCGTTGCTCTTTCTCCCAGATTTCTTCCTTTATTGGCAATTGCCCAGTTTCTCTCTTCCCACCCTCACTCCCTCTCCCTGTCTTCCTCTCAATCCTCCATCCCTTATCATACTTCTTGATTCTCCAGGAATAGAAGCTGCCTCTCCTTCCTTCCCCTCTATCATCTGTTTTTCCAGAAGCCAACTCTAAGCTTCTCATTTGCATACTTTCTACCAGAAACCATTTCTGCAATAAAGGACTCTCCTCAGGATACAGTTTTTTGTATGACAGCAGGACAACTGTAAACAGCAATGAATTTTCCCTATTAGAAAGTATTCAAATAAATTACCCTGTCCCCAAAAGACAGAAAACATAACTACATTTCAGGAAGAAGAATGCCATACTTAATCTCATTGGGGTGTCGTGAACATCTTGCCACAGGATCTGGGGAGATGTCTCAAGGGTGATAAATTGGCTGATAGTATTGAGAGGAAATGGGATGTAAACTCCATAAAACTGTGTCAGAGAGAAAAGGAAAGGGACGATTGTTGGTAGATAATTAAGCTGAGGAACACCTGCACGGCCTGCTCAGGAGTCTTTGTGGGCCTTGGCATCGTATGACTGTGGGTTTCCATCCTAAGTCTGTGACATAGCACTTCTCTTACTTTGTGCGTGTCTCCAAACTTCTCAGATCTCAGTTTACTCATCTTGAAAAATGGAAATGGTATTATGCATTCTGGATTGTCTTATGAGAACTAGATGAGAGAATACGTATGAAATGTTAAGTAGTACGGACATCAATTCATTTCACTCTTTTTATTTCAGTTTAAAATTTAAAATGAAAATGTAAAAAAAAACCTTTTAAACATCTTATTGTATTTATTTTTATAGTTATCTTTCAATTACCATGATTTTTCATTTAAATCTTAAAAGTCATTCAATTTTCCTGAAAATATTAGAAAAAATCAGCACAGTGGCATCCGGATATGTCAGAGTCTTAAAAGTGGGGAATGAGTGACTGAGTTGTGAGAAATGCTAACCCAACTTATGCCCTGTGGTGTGGACTGCTGGCTACAATGAAGGATGACACTGAAAATGGGTCAGAATTCCCCTCTCTATTGTACCTCATAGCGCAATAGAGAACTTTACTTGGCACCTAATACACAGCAGCCAAAAGCACTGGAGACAGAGTAAGGCTTCTAAACACCAGGCTGAGGGGTGGGCAAATGTGATCAGGCTGTAAAAAGGCTTAACTTGGTCAGGGACATAGTGGTGTAGTCAGTTCTCATCACTAGTGGTCCATGCAATTTACATTACCCCAAGCTCCCACCTATAACAGTGTCATCACTTTTAATTCAGGACTTAAATGTACACTGCCCCCTCGCTCTGCTGTCACTTCCATGGTGCCTTCTCTTTCCTGACTCACTATAGAGAAAAGTTGTTGGTTTCAGGCCTATTGGTTTCAGAGCAGCAATTTTGAGATCTAACTTAGCACTTTACAGGGATACTCTTCCCTGATGGGTTCCTAGATTTTGCACGTGTGAACCCTATCAGAAAACATAATGCATGTCTCATCAGGAAGGACAGGTATAACTCAGTAAGTATAATGTAAGTGAAATGTCATAGTGAGTGGATGAAGGTCTGGCTTTGGAAACAGACAAACCTGGATGTGGGTCCCAACTCCATCACTTACCACCCAAGTTACCTAACATCTTTCAGCCTGTTTCCTCATCTGTAGAAGGCAGGGGGTGGGTATTGAAAAATACCTCTCAGAGTAGTTGGGAAAGAAAAAAATCCACATATTAAGATGATCTGTTTATGTTTCTGTATTGTTAGACTGTAAGTTCTCAGAGGGTAGGGACCTTTTCTGAGTCATCTCTGTGACCTGAAAATTCCCAGAAATATGTCCAGCCCAGTACAGCCACTCTGTCTAATTTCTCTTGCCATTTTTCTGAACCAGGTTTCAGCTGCTTCTGCTCCGAAGTGACAATGCTTATCTTGAAGATTCCTTCTTGCATATCTTGGAGTTTCTTTCTTGTGTCCTAGAGGTCTATGGAAACTTTTCATGTGCCAACATTGATGGTCATCTCCACAGACGAAAGTATATTTTGCTCCATTGTGACTTTTGCTGTCATTTGAGTTATTGAGCTACACTTGGATGGAGCTGAGCCAGAAACAATTTGTCACTCTCTCTGCCATGTTAAATTTTATACACAGATGATTCAAGAGGCAGGCTGGAGGCCTTTTAGAGGTGTATGACTTTATTACCAGAAAGGTTGGAAGGATGTGAACAGCAGCAGCTTCTTTTACTCCATCTGCCAGGGGCACTCTTATAATATCCCTGTCAGAGCCCTAATCCCATTGCACTGTAAACAGTGGTAACTTGTCTATCTCACCATTGTGACCTTCCAGAGGCAACGAAATGTATTTATTCCTCTTTTTATTCCCAGCACCCATGACAGGTTCCTGGTACATAGAGGACATTTGATAAATGCTTCTTGAATAAATGAATGAGAGCTTTTGTGAATTTTATACAACTATGCGGAGGAGATAACAGGCTAAGAGAATTCCTAAAACAATCTTAATGTCACACAGCTTGCAAGTGAGAGAGGCAGAATTCCATCCCAGTTCTGCCTAAAGCAGGAAGCGTGCACTCTTTGTTGTATTGGTTTTACTAGACTCTGGGACTCCCTACAGCTTAACTTGGCCACTTTCCATGCTACTCAGAATTCAGAATTCATCCTTGTTTAGGATGGACCTTGTATCCAAAGCTGGTTCATCGATCAGATTATTCCTGTAACAAGTATTTATTATTCATTTAAAATGACTAGGCACCCCTGTAGGTGATGGTATTCAGCAGTGAAGAAAACTGACAATGCCCTTCCTCTATTGAAGCTTTATTCTAGTTCAAGGAGGCAGAAAATAAACACAAAATACATAGCAATGCTCACTTAACAGTGCTCCTTGAGGATTAATTACTATAACAAAGTAGGTGCTTAGCACATTGCAAAGGAATTAAATAAATAATAGTAAATAGCATAATATTCTGTTATTTATTTTTATACCTGCAATTAAAGGCAAGTGATATTTTTGAATTAAAAGCAAGACTGTGCAAGTAAAATCGTATAAAGAGCCTTGATTTTTTGGAACAAATATCTGATTAAATAGCCAGTGCCTCAAGTCTCCTTTACCAACTCACACAGCTTCTGAGAGCAGAAAAACTCTTTAGTGGAGAGTACTTTTGACTGACACATTCTTTCTCTAGCTGTGATATCATTATGGATTCAGTCTTGTCAAATTATGTCAAATTTTAAATACAAACTGAGTCACTAGTTTACTCAACAGGTATTTCATGTATACCTACGGTGGGCTTAACATCAAATTGGGTACCAGGGGCACAAAAGAATGCTAAATCATGTTCTCTGCCTGTAATGATCCTATAGCCCAGCTGGGAAAACAGTGCATCTTGACCTCCTACCCTGGTAAACTGAAGGCAGTTTGGATTCAGGTGAAGGATATGGGATCCAGATTCATAATGTACCCTTGATTACCAGTTCTTGGTTTGGGGACTCTGGACATGACCCTGAACTTTTCTGAGCTTGTTTACTCATGTGTAAATTAGAGAAAATAAAACTATCTCCCAAAGTTACCAGGAAGAACAGAAATTACTGCTGTATATTGTAGAATCAGGTATTATTGGTCTCGTACATTGTGAGCATCAGGGATTAGCACAGAGCTATCCATATATATTAGGCATTGTTACTAATCTGCATTTTTATGGTCAGAAAATGGGAGTGGGAAATAATTAAATGCTATGTGATCCATACACAGAGGACAAGCAGAAATCCTTAAAATAGATTAAATATTGATCTAACACTGTGATGGTCTTATTAGCCCCAGGAAACTCAAGGTCTAGCAACACAATAATTTGGTAAGGGGTTTGCCACTGGGATCAGAACTAATCATAATAAGGATGAGAGGTATATTTTTGAGGACTATGTTCCGACATCCATTTTAATCCTTAGAACAACATTATGTGGTAGGTACTGTTATTTTGCCCCATTTACAGGAAGAACAAAAACCCTAAAACTCAGAGGCTACTGAACTTGCCCAGAAATACACAGTCAGTGAAGGAATGGGTCAAGATTCAAACCCGGGCACTCTGATTTCAGCACTTAACACCTACTAGGGACTACTTTTCTAAGTGTTTCACATCTACTATCTGACCTAGTCCTCACAGTTACACAGTTCTTTATTAAAAAGTACAGAATGGCTATCATTATTTATTTTACAAATAATAAATGCTGGAGATGGTGTGGAGAAAAGGGAACCCTCCTACACTGTTGGTGGGAATGTAAATTGGTACAACCACTATGGAGAACAGTATGGAGGTTCTAAAAAACTAAAAATAGAACTACCATATGATCCAGCAATCCCACTCCTGGGCATATATCCAGAAAAGACTAAAACACTTAACTCAAAAAGATACATGCACCCCAATGTTCACAGCAGCACTATTTACAATAGCCAAGACATGGAAACAACCTAAATGTCCATCAACAGATGAATCGATAAAGAAGATGTGGTATATATATATATACAATGGAATATTACTCAGCCACCAAAAAGAATGAAATAATGCCATTTGCAGCAACATGGATGGACCTAGAGATTATCATACTAAGTGAAGTAAATCAGAGAAAGACAAATATCATATGCTTATATGCAGAATCTAAAAAATAATACAAATCAATCTATTTACAAAACAGAAACAGACTCACAGACATAGAAAACAATCTTATGGTTATCACAGGGGAAAGGGATTGGGGGAGGGATAAATTAGGACTATGGGATTAACAGATAAAAACTACTGTACATAAAATAGATAAGCAACAAAGATTTACTGTATAACATGCAGAAAAATATTCAGTATTTTCTAATAACCTATAATGGAAAATAACCTGAATATATATATTTATATTTGTATAAAACTGAATATATATATAAAACTGAATCACTTTGCTGTACACCTGAAACTAACACAGTATTGTAAATCAACTATACTTCAATTAAAAAAAAGTACAGTTCTCACTGAGAAAGATTTGCATACAGAAGTTTTTTCAAATCCAGAAACACTGACATTGCTGAAATAATAACAAACATCCAACCTACTTTTAGCTTCTCTCTCTCTCTATCTCTTTATCTCTATCTCTGTCTCTATCTCTATTTCTAACTCTATGTGTATCTGTATCTGTATCTGTATCTCCTCTTCCTCTCTCATATCATATGCAAATTCTCAGAATGTTACTGAGAGCTCCTTTGCCATTCTTTTGCCATGAGGTAAAGGACTGCCCCTGCAAAGACAAGGGTTAAAACCATAGAGAACAGAGCACCAAGCATAGTAGAGTCTTTGCATTGGTCCAATACACCCAAAGATGATGGTGACTGCCTGGAGTAAGGGGGTCAAGACCAGTGGTCTGCTGTAGGCAGCTCATACCAACTCAGAGCAGATGATTAAAAATAAATTATTTGAACTTAACAATAAACTAATTATATAAAAAGGTAAAAATACTCAAAACTTATTGCTTCCTAAGTATTTTATTACATTTTACTATTATCTATGTTCTTGAAGTTATTTATATCTTTTGTATCTGTATTGTGGAAATGTTATATAATGGTATGCAACTGCATATCTCTACTTAGATATGTATCCAGTGCCTTTACATTGGTAGCTGGAAACAGGCCACGGTGAAGGTATTTACAGCACACCACAGAGATCAGGAAATCAGGGTTTGATCGATTGTTATGTTGATTGTCTAGAATTAAGAAAGTGATGTAAAATATGTTTTTGTTTTTGTGGGGGGGGGGGTCTTTGTTTTCTTTGTCTGTGAGACTTGGGATATGTTAGTTCCCCAACTAGGCATTGAACCTGGGCCCACAGCAGTGCAAGCGCCAAGTCCTAACCACTGGACCACCAGGGAATTCCTTAAAATATGTTAATGCAGATTAAATTTAAATGTGTTTTGTTTCTGTAGCCATTACATTGTGAATAGAATAGCACACAGAATTGAGAAACTAGTCTTTTAGTATTTGAAAAACTATTGTGCAATTCAGTAAGGAAGTCGTGGAAGTCATTAATGAATTAGTGAAGTTCTGATATAGGTCTTCACCTCTGTTTGAGTTTTGTCTTACTAGTTAACATAAACAAAAACCAAAATTCATATCAGAACTACACTTGGAGCGACACATGTTAAGTACTTACCAGTATTTATTGGGTCAGTACCCTTAACTCCCCCCCTTCCCCCACACACACAAAATAACCTGGCCTCCCAGCACTGACTAGTGGTTCCGGAGCAGTGTAGGTGACATCGGAAGAGATGATTAGAGAAAATGAGCCATAAGGTCTTGAAGCAAGGGGTGGGGGTTGGGTAGAAATGGAGGAGGAAGGAGAAAATAATGAAGAGGGGGAGGAGTTAGGCCGTTTCTATGAGTAAACCTGTGTGAGAATATATATCTAATGTTTACTTTAGATTTGTTCGTTTACAAACTTCAAAGCATATTCTATGCAGATCCAAGGATATACATGTACACAAATGTACACACACAGATTTCAAGCATATAAATATGATAGATGTACTGAATTTTATTTGTTCATTTTTAAATAAGTTAAAGCATAGACATGGCAGCTTTTACAGTAAATGTTCAAGAATTTTCAAAAACACTGGTTGGTTCTTTCCCCACTTTTTGTACTCAAATGGTAAATACATTTTTCAGAATTTCTTACCATTGGCAAGAAATAGCTATATTTTAATTTACATACTTTCTGAATAAGTTTGAATTTTATGAAAAGCCAGTAGTAGTTCTACTTCAATGTCTGGCATGTTGCGGGTGCTCTTAGTTTATGTATACATAGATATTTATTGAATAGTGATGTATCAGATGCTGTACTGAGCACTTGGGCTTTAGAAAGAATTGGTTAGGATCCTTACCCTCAAAATGCTTGCAGAGAACAACAAACAAATACAATTTATGATCGGATATTGAGGCCAGAAGTCTGTTCCTCATGTGCATCACACTCTCTCCAACTTCTAAGACATCATATATATTATTCATTTCCCTGGAAAATTCTAGTTCCATTTTACACCTGACCAACTCCTGTTTACTTCTTATGTCTCACATGGCAAGTCTCTTTCTTTGAAAGTCTATAGCTTGCCCCCATCTTGATCTGTGTTATCAGGACATGTTGAATTCCCCCATCACTGTGAGCACCTACCAGAGTTTCTTGTAGTTTCTGTCTCCTCCAACAAGCTGCAAGCTTGGCAAGGACTGAGACCAGGTATAATCCCAGAGCCTATTTCAGGATGTCAATGAAAAAATGTCGCTTGCCATATCAGGAAACAAAAGATGTTGCAGCCATCAAGCCACTATATTACAACCACCCCGATGGTGAACCCTGAGGGAACTCAGGATAGAAACAGGATGCCCACCATCAAGCCATCAACCACTGCATCCACCCCCCAACAGTGCACCCTCAGGAGACTCAAGATGAGAAAGCACAGGATACTGGCCCCAGATAGCTGAGGTGCATATCAAAGGAATGATTTCATTGAGCCCAGAATTTTGAATCTTCCCATACATAGAAAAGCACTAAATTCATTAACTTGAGATGTCTGGTTTTCTTTGATTAACAGTAATCTTTTAAAGTTCCAACTACCTGGTCTTTGTTGCAAAAACTCCTATATGTCCTGGCTCCTCCCTTACGTCTTCAGAGCTGTCCCTCAGAGCTATCCGAGAGACTGTGTCCTGGGGTTAAGTCCTCAGTTTTGTCCGCCAAATAAAACTTAATTCTCACCTTTTAGGTTGTGCATTTTTTTCAGTCGACAAGTACATACCACACTAGTATTAAAAAAAGGCACTATGACAGCTGGAAGTCTGAGTTTATAGGGTAAGGATAAAAAGCAGATAGAAATAATGCATCCACATCAATTTCTTATTCACATGTCACAGGCAAAGCTGGATGAACAGACATGGCTAAGGACTGGAAATTTATTGATAGGGGTTCTTTTCTTAAGATACTAAATAGTGCAAGATCTTATTCAGCCAGAAAAAGAAAACTGAAAATAGAATCTGGGAGCAATGATTTTATTAAAGATTTCCTATTTCATGAGAAGAGACACACAGAAAGAGACAGGTCTTCTTTTTCTGCTTGACACTGTTTTTCCTGGTTTTAATTCCTGGAACAGTTATTGTAGAGGAAAGCATGCCACCCACTGGGGTTCTTTCCCAGAGACTTTGAGAAAGAAAGCTTCACCCATTCCCTTTGAATTTCTCAAGTGTTGCAACAAAATCATCCAGTAATGTGACATTACTTACAATGTCCACCGGAGGGCGATATGCTCCTACTGATACCACCTGTTGCATAATCTGCGAGGACTAACTTTAGTTACTTATAGTATTAAGAACACATAATAAATTAAATAAGTAAAATAAAAGACGCCCCTTCAATATATATAAAGACATAGAGGAAAAGATGTAAATGGCACCAATCCTGCCCCCACTCCCATTTCCTTACCCATGGTCCCAGGGTAGACTAGATTCCCAGGGGTCCTGGAATGCTTCTGTTCCACACTGATGTGTGACACAGGGCACAGAGTTAATGGTTTCCCCTGGAGTATAGCTGGTCTTCTTAGGTTCCTTTGTATCTCATCCTGGAGAGAGGACAAGATTAGGAGATGAGTATTATTATTATTATTATTATTATTATTATTATTATTATTATTTTTAATTTTATTTATTTATGGCTGTGTTGGGTCCTCGTTTCTGTGCAAGGGCTTTCTCCAGTTGCGGCAAGCGGGGGCCACTCCTCATCGCGGTGCGCGGGCCTCTCACCATCGCGGCCTCTCCCGTTGCGGAGCACAGGCTCCAGACGCGCAGGCTCAGTAATTGTGGCTCACGGGCCCATTTGCTCCGCGGCATGTGGGATCCTCCCAGCCCAGGGCTCGAACCCGTGTCCCCTGCATTGGCAGGCAGACTCTCAACCACTGCGCCACCAGGGAAGCCCCGAGTATTATTATTGTAACCATTTTAGAGATGAGGACCCTGAAACTGAAGCCCAGAGAAGTTTATTATCTGGTCCAAGAATAGGGGCCTCATCTCTGTGCTCCCACAGCACACTGTTCTTTCCCTAGCCACACTCTGTTGTAAGCTGACTGTTATTTGTCTTTCTCATCCACTAGATGGAAGTGATATATGCCTAGGGACTGCATTTTTTTTAAATGCAAATTTTTTTATATATATATAAATTTATTTATTTTTGGCTGCACTGGGTCTTCATTGCTGCGCGTGGGCTTTCTCTAGTTGCGGTGAGCAGGCTTCTCATTGCAGTGGCTTCTCTTGTTGTGGAGCATGGGCTCTGGGCGCACGGGCTTCAGTAGTTGTGGCACACGGGCTCAGTAGTTGTGGCTCGCGGGCTCTAGAGCACAGGCTCAGTAGTTGTGGCGCGGGCTTAGCTCTGCGGCATGTGGGATCTTCGCGGACCAGGGCTCAAACCCGTGTCCCCTGCATTGGCAGGCGGATTCTTAACCACTGTACCATCAGGAAGTCCCTGCATTTTAAAAAATTTATTAAAAATTTAAAAAGTTTATTTTATTGAAGTATGATTTGATTTACAATGTTGTGTTAATTTCTACTATACAGCAGAGTGATTCAGTTATACATATACATATACATTCTTTTTCATATTCTTTTCCATTATGGTTTATCACAGGATATTGAATGTAGTTCCCTGTGCTATACAGTAGGACCTTGTAGTTTATCCATCCTATATATAATAATTTGTATCTGATAATCCCAAACTCCCAATCCATCCCTCTCCCACTCCCCTCCTCCTTGGCAACCACAAGTCTTTTCTCTATATTCATGAGTCTGTTTCTGTTTTGTTTCATTTGTGTCATATTTTAGATTCCACATATAAGTGATATCATATGGTGTTTGTCTTTCTCTGTCTGACTTACTTCACTTAGTACGATAATCTCTAGGTCCATCCATGTTGCTGCAAATGGCATTATTTCATTCTTTTTGATGGCTGAGTAGTGTTCCATTGTATATATATACCACGTCTTCTTTATCCATTCATCTGTCGATGGACATTTAGGTTGCTTCCATGTCTTGGCTATTGTAAATAGGGCCGCTATGAACATAGGACTGCATGTATCTTTTCGAATTATGCTTCTGTAGGAACTGCATTTTGTTCACTGCTCTATCCTAGCATGGAGAGCAGTGCTAGGCAGCTAGTAGGCATAAAATGGAGTAAAGCTGGAGAGATAATAAGGTATGAGGTGGGGTAGGATGAGGTTCTATCTGACATGATTCCTCTGTTAGTGGCTTGGATGAATGAAGACAGGAGTTTGTCTGAGAGGGCAGAGAAGAAATGATGTATGTTGTCTGATGAGTCCATTAAATGGGGAAGGAGGATCTAGCATCCTGCAGACTTGTAGCCTATTACTTCTTCTATCCCACCGCTAGACTGCTCTGACTCTCACTTTAAGTGGCCAAAAATGGCACCTGAGAGAATGTATGTTAAATTATCTGGATCCTAGAGCCAACTACAATCATGATCATTGATCCTTCTTATCAATGCCCTGATATAATAACAGCAACAACACTAGCAAATTCTTACTGCGTGCTTGCTAGGTGTCACTCACTGTGCCAAGAGATTATATGCATGACCTCATTTAAACCTCACAGTGAAGTTGAGTGTGGGTTTTTCCAGACTTTACAAAGCCAGACATCAGTAGGTAGAAGACTTGGGATTTCAGCCCAGGCCCAAATGCCAAGTCCTTGCTCTTTCCTTGAAGTAAGAGATGCCTAAAGCATGGCACATAGACCACTGTAAGTGTCCGCAATGACTTTAATGGTACATGGATGAACATCTCATATACAATTTTAAAGTGTATTCTATTTTTTGTGCAATAGAAGAGAAGACAGCTAACACATGAAGAAATATTGAGGACTTCTTCGGAGGCAGGGGGAAAAACATTGAAATCACACAGCCTGTGCAAGACCCTTTAAAGACTCCCTTAAACACCTCTGTCCTTTCCCCACTGGGTCTAAGCTGCTTATCGCTTCTCTTTCCCTCCAATTCCCCATCCCCAAACACCTGGGAGGTCATCCCCTTGCCCCAACAGCTTGTCCAGTGTCAGGTTCTAGCACTTTCTCTCATCCCTTTTCACCAGCACAACAGTTCTCGACTTGCATTCTCACACCAGCCCAGGACACATACATTGTATGCCAGCTTAACAATGCTGTCTGAAACTCCTGAACATGGGTTTTTAACCAAATAAACTTATGAATGATTTGCACACGGCATAGAGAAGCAGAAAATAGTCAACATTCACTTTGAAAGAAAAGTCACTCTGAGGAAAAGAGAAAAATCATATATACACATTTCTTTGTACAAAAACACTAACATGATAGAAGCATGAAGTCTTGAACCATTTTTTTTTCTTTCTCTCTCTGGATCCCATCCATGCAATGGAATGTCATATAGGTGTAACTCTAAGTGCAATTTAGTATTTTCTGACCACCAAGATGATGGAATCTCCTGGGGCATATATGTAAGTTAATGTTCTCCCTCCCTTTCTACCTTTTCTAGCTCAACTCAACCTCTAGATGGTGAAGGGACAAGCTATTCCAAATAACAAAGGAGGAAGCTTGCGGAGTAGGGGGACATGTTAGAGAAACCAGGTCATAAATTCCCTCCCTCCAGTTTGGGGTGGGGGATGATGGAAAAATGAGGGGTAGGGATTGAAGGATGATAGCTTCTCTGTGTGATGGCACAGTCATGTTACTCACAATTATACATGGAAACATATCTACTTAGTTGGATTTTATTTGTTTATTTATTTTAAAAAATACATTTAAATGCTTTTATTATTATTATTATATTTTTTGGCTGCACCATGTGCAGCTTGTAGGATCTTAGCTGCCTGACCAGGGATCGAACCCGGGCCCTCGGTAGTGAAAGCAAGGAGTCCTAACCACTGGACCACCAGGGAATTCCCCTGAGTTGGGTTTTAATTTTGTTGATAAGTTAAGCAATTCAATGCATATTGTATGCCCATCTAATGAAACATATGTACAGAAGAGAAACAGCAAGAAAATGACAAATTGAAAGAACTCCAGACCCTTTTGCCCAAGTGCTAGAACACTGAAGATATTTATTGGAACTTTACTCCTATGAAATATTATTACCTTAGTGAAAAGCTGGAAAAAAACTAAACATCCATCAGAAGTTGGTTAAATAAGTTATGGAAGAGCCATATTTTAAAATTCTATGAAGCCATTAAGTGATGATGTTTATACATATCATTTGGCATGAAAAGACGCAGACCACCTATTGTTTGATAAAAATCTCCAGTATCAAGAAATTACTTATAAATTAATGCTGATTTTGTCATAAACAACATAGTAATACATATTTTCTACTTATTATTTATTTCTGAATACTTAACACATGTACAAGACAGGAATTTCAGAACATCAAACAGGGATACAGTACACAGATACCTCTCTCACTCTTCTGTCTCCCTGTCCCCCTACCCAGAGACAGATTCCAAAACAAAACCAAGCAAAATGACAGCATCATTTGAAAAATAAGCACAATGAGGTATGTAATACTAATAAATCTTAAACATAGTATATAAAAATACATTAAATAAACAATGTAGCTGAAAATAACACCTATGTCTAAGTAGCGAAAATGTGAGTGCCGACCTAAAACACACACAGGGATAAGCAATAGAAAACGTCCTAAAAATGTTTAGGAAACCGTCTGGATGTAGTGGTCCTACGTACCAGATACAACTGCTAAAAACAGTCCTGTTCACAATAGCGCCATAACCATACAGTACATATGAACAATCGGCAAATGATTTGTGAGAACTGGGTGATGTAAAAGATGACTTGAAAAAGTAGAGCCACTACTTGTTGATTGGACTGGAAAATTATCATTATCGTTGTACCCAGACAAATGTGTGCTCAGGTTTTTTGTTTTTACTGCCATTATGAGCAAGTCCATTGGAAAACACTGGCAGGGCAGGAGTAGAAACTTGGCGCGACATCACGGGTTCACCAGTCCAGAAACAGACCTCTTTCACACACTGTCTTTGACAAGCACTGAGGTGGTTCCCTCGTGTTTCAGGTGTGTTGCAGCCCAGTGCCTGCCCCTCTTCGGGAAGAGAGGCAGGGGCTCACTTGGTGGACCCACTCTGGACGGCTTTGTGCTCCTTCATGACCCCCTCCCCCACAATCGCCACTGTTGAGCTCCTCGACGACCACGCTGCGCACGGTGCCCGCGTCCAGGAAGTGTGAGGCGACGCCGTAAACTCTGGGGTGAGAGACTAACGCGTGGAAACTCTGCACCCTGCACCTGCCGCAGAAGCTGTGCAGAGCTGCGTGGGTGCGGGATCGGTACGTCATGATGCTCCTGGCGCCCAGGAAGAGCATGAAGCACGAGACTGGGACGAGGAAGTGTGGGTGCTGCTTCTTCCTGCACAGCCTGCAGCTGCAATCCAGAACTCACAGGTTTGCTGGGGCCCAGGCTCAAATTTAACTTGCGGCAGTGGTTCACCCCCAGTGTAGTTCACCAGGCCTGGGGACTCGAAGGTGTCCAACAAACTTGGCCGTATGCATGCAGCTGAGGCCTCACAGCTTCCCCAATGTCTCCAGCGCTCTGGCTGCGCGCCCAGGTGTATCTCGTTGAGGGGGACACGGAGGGCGCCGGCAGCTTCGGGGCTTGCGGCACACCTTTGGAGCCCGCCTCCCGGGCCCGCCGCCACCAGCGCTTCTGCTGAATCCTTACCACATCCCACCTGGCCGCCGCTGGCCTCCTCCCCGCCGCGTGGCTTCCCACCCGGATTTGGATAGGTGGACACTGCGTGTCCCTGACCGGATGGCTGCGCAGGCGGCGGCAGGGTCCCCGGTTTCCTTTCGGACCCGCGGCTGAACGTTCGCGCTGCTCCTCACTCTGCCCAAAGTGCCTGCAGCCTTCAAGTGTGTGCCCACCGCCCCTGGTTTCCCAGTAAGTTACTGAGCAGCCTCATTTCATCAGCCTGATTGACCACTTGTGCTGTGAAGAGACCCTTCCCTTGACCCTATGAAACAGCCTTTACTGGCCTGAAGTTCTAGCTGAGCCTATCAGCTGCTCCTTCTTCTAACTACTGTTTTCTATTGTCGATGTAAATCAGCAGCCTAACCTTAAAATATTGAAACACTGAAAATACTGAAGACCTTTTAGCTAGCAGGCAGCAGCAGGCAGAATAGTTCAAAATAAGCATTGTTCACCTAGTAGAGTCAAACTGAGGCATACAAAAAGACTTTCAGGGATGAGAGTGTAGTGTGTGAGTAGTTGTGCTAAAGTTGGGAGTAGTAAAGGTGATGACCCACAGTACTGTTACAACACACCGGTGGATCCATAGAGAAACTGGATGTTAACCTCAATATAGGACGAAAAGTCACTTATTTAAATTCGTTCTCTAAGAACAGGAAGTAAAAGAAGAAACAATACATTAATTTGTCCATCTGTACCAAGAACAAATTAACAGCTCTGGGAAGCATAGATAGGAAGTTGAACCATTCTCTGGAGATTGATGTGATCATTGGGCACGGCCAGAGGAGAGACCCCACAAAATGAACACAGATCCTATTCCCTGAGGTGTAGCAGTGAAGCAGTGAGGAGTCTTCAAAAAATTGCTTCCTGAATTAAGTAGTGACATCTACACATATTGGCTGCAAGCAGAGATGCACAAATCCACCCACAATCTAAATTCAGTCATTCTTAACATTTTGTCATATACACATATCTATATGCATGCATATATGTATGTAGTTTTTCAAAAACATTTTTAAGTAAGATACACATATCAGTGCCATTTCGTCTCTCAGTACTTCAGCACTCCTGGCCTAGGAATAAAGACATAATTTATAGCCACAATATCATTATCACACCTATAAGTCAATGATAATTTCCTGATTTCATCTAACTTCCAGTGTAATAGGGAAGAACTTTTGTAGTCTATTACAAGTTAATCACTAAAGGGATGTTGCCTATAAAGCTTAAATTATACATAATGGCCCATCTCTGGGAACCCTGCCTCCCAGGTAATGAATGTTAAGCTAAAATACTTTTGTTTAGCTCATAGGAAATGTCCTGACCAGGCCCACCTGTGAATGGCTGTACAAAGGAACAAATTAACACATCCCCTCCGGAGTCTGGCTGGAACCAGGGCTTTACCCCCTCCCCTTTTAGTATAAAAGAAGCCTGAATTTTAACTCAGGGAAGGTGTTTCTTTGGGACACTAGTCCACCATCTTCTTGGTCTGCTGGCTTTCCGAATAAAGCTGCTATTCTTTGCCCCACCCAACAACTCATCTCTCAATGTATTGGCCTGTCGTGCAGTGAGCAGCACAAGCTTGGACTCAGTAACACCAGTATATATTTTAAATTTCCAAATTGTTTCCTAAATGTGTTTTTAAAATTTCCCCCCTCAACACAGGATCTATTAAAAACCACACATTAAATTTGGTTATGAAAAAAAAATTTGGTTATGTCTTTTTAGTCTGTTTAATCTAGAACAATCTCACCACCCATTTTTCTCTCCATGATACTGATTTTTTTTTTAACAGACCAGGTCAGTTACCTGCTGATTTTACCTGATTGCTTCCTTGTGATGTCATTTAGATTGTTCTTCTACCCAATATATTTCCTATACAGCTAAAACTCAGGGCTAAAGGTTTGATTAGATTCAAGTTACACATTTTGGCAAGTATGTTGTTTTGGCAGATGTTGTTGCATACATCATACTGCATCACATCAGAGGTTCATAATGTCAAGTTATCCCAGTAGTAATGACACTAAATGTTACTCTTCATTAAAATGATGATTGCCAGGTTTCTCCATTGTGAAGGTACAGTTTTTCCTTTGCAATAAACAAGTAATCTGAGAGGTGTTATTTTGACACTGTGTAACTATCTTGTTCCTTTCCAACCTTTTGCCTAATGGTTTAAGAATCCATTGATAACCTTTGATTGAACCAATTATTTTATTGTTAAATTACAAAATAGTGATTTTCTGATTCTAAATTTTCTTCTACTTTTATTAGCTTTCATTCATCCGTAAAGATGAGCTTTCTCTCATCAACTGCAGATGGACTATTTCTCCTTTAAAGGCAGGGTATGTACTTTATTCTTTACTCTGCAAACTGATAATTATAGGTAAAGAGTAGGAGTAATATTCTAATTCGAAAAGATACATGCACCCGAATGTCATAGCAGCACTATTAACAGTAGCCAAGACATGGAAGCAACCTAAATGTCCATCGACAGATGAAGGTAAACAAGATGTGGTGTATATATATACACAATAGAATTTTATTTGGCCATAAAAAAGAAAGAAATAATGCCATTTGCAGCAACATGGATGGACCTAGAGATTATCATACTGAGTGAAGTAAGCTAGACAGAGAAAGACAAATATATGATATCACTTATATATAGAACCTAAAAAATAATACAAATAAACTTATTTACAAAACAGAAACAGACTCACAGACACAGAAAACAATCTTACGGTTACCAAAAGGGAAGGGGGAGGAGGGATAAATTAAGAGTTCGGGATTAACAGATACACACCACTATACATAAAATAAACAACAAGGATTTAGTGTATAGCACAGGGAACTATATTCAATATCTTGTAATAATCTATAATGGAAAAGAACCAGAAAATATGTATAAATGAATCACTTTGTTATACGCTGAAGCTAACACAATATTGTAAATCAACTATTCTTCAATAAAATAAAAATTTAAAAAGAGTAGCAGTAATAGTTATTTCCAATTACTGAAAATTATTCCCTCTCTCTGTCTCTTTCTCTGTTTTCCTCTGGGTATTATTTTGGACTCATGGATTTTTATTTATTCAGTAATTTACAGTCAATTTTTTAAAGTTTAAATTGTCCCAACTTTGGCCCACGGGAACCCTTTCAAACAAGCTCCTTCCTATATCCTTTTGCATTTACTCATTAATCTTTTTTTTTAAACATTTTATTGAAGTATAATTGCCTTACAATGGTGTGTTAGCTTCTGCTTTATAACAAAGTGAATCAGTTATACATATACAATATGTTCCCATATCTCTTCCCTCTTGCATCTCCCTCCCTCGCACCCTCCCCATCCCACCCCTCTAGGTGGTCACAAAGCACCGAGCTGATCTCCCTGTGCTATGCTGCTGCTTCCCACTAGCTATCTATTTTGCATTTGGTAGTGTATATATGTCCATGACACTCTCTTACCCTGTCACATCTCACCCCACCCCCTCCCCATATCCTCAAGTCCATTCTCTAGTAGGTCTGTGTCTTTATTCCCGTCTTGCCACGAGGTTCTTCATGGCCGTTTTTTTTTCTTCCTTAGATTCCGTATATATGTGTTAGCATACTGTATTTGTTTTTCTCTTTCTGACTTACTTCACTCTGTATGACAGACTCTAACTCCATCCACCTCATTACAAATACCTCCATTTCGTTTCTTTTTATGGCTGAGTAATATTCCATTGTATATATGTGCCACATCTTCTTTATCCATTCATCCGATGATGGACACTTAGGTTGCTTCCATGTCCTGGCTATTGTAAATAGAGCTGCAATCAACATTTTGGTACATGACTCTTTTTACTTATGGTTTTCTCAGGGTATATGCCCAGTAGTGGGATTGCTGGGTCGTATGGTAGTTCTATTTGTAGTTTTTTAAGGAACCTCCATACTGTTCTCCATAGTGGCTGTATCAATTTACATTCCCACCAACAGTGCAAGAGTGTTCCCTTTCCTCCACACCCTCTCCAGCATTTATTGTTTCTAGATTTTTTGATGATGGCCATTCTGACCGGTGTGAGATGATATCTCATTGTAGTTTTGATTTGCATTTCTCTAATGATTAATGATGTTGAGCATTCTTTCATGTGTCTGTTGGCAATCTGTATATCTTCTTTGGAGAAATGTCTATTTAGGTCTTCTGCCCATTTTTGGATTGGGTTGTTCGTTTTTTTGTTAGTGAGCTGCATGAGCTGCTTGTAAATCTTGGAGATTAATCCTTTGTCAGTTGCTTCATTTGCAAATATTTTCTCCCATTCTGATGGTTGTCTTTTGGTCTTGTTTATGGTTTCCTTTGCTGTGCAAAAGCTTTTAAGTTTCATTAGGTCCCATTTGTTTATTTGTGTTCTTACTTCCATTTCTCTGGGAGCTGGGTCAAAAAGAATCTTGCTGTGATGTATGTCATAGAGTGTTCTGCCTATGTTTTCCTCTAAGAGTTTGATATTGTCTGGCCTTACATTTAGGTCTTTAATCCATTTTGAGTTTATTTTTGTGCATGGTGTCAGAGAGTGTTCTAATTTCATACTTTTACATGTATCTGTCCAATTTTCCCAGCACCACTTATTGAAGAGGCTGTCTTTTCTCCACTGTATATGGTTGACTCCTTTATCAAAGATAAGGTGACCATATGTGTGTGGGTTTATCTCTGGGCTTTCTATCCTGTTCCATTGATCTATATTTCTGTTTTTCTGCCAGTACCAAACTGTCTTGATTACTGTAGCTTTGTAATATAGTCTGAAGTCAGGGAGCCTGATTCCCCCAGCTCCATTTTTCGTTCTCAAGATTGCTTTGGCTATTCGGGGTCTTTTGTGTTTCCATACAAATTGTGAAATTTTTTGTTCTAGTTCTGTGAAAAATGCCAGTGGTAGTTTGATAGGGATTGCATTGAATCTGTAGATTGCTTTAGGTAGTAGAGTCATTTTCACAATGTTGATTCTTCCAATCCAGGAACATGGTATATCTCTCCATCTATATGTATCATCTTTAATTTCTTTCATCAGTGTCTTATAATTTTCTGCATACAGGTCTTTTGTCTCCTTAGGTAGGTTTATTCCTAGGTATTTTATTCTTTTTGTTGCAATGGTAAATGGGAGTGTTTTCTTAATTTCACTTTCAGATTTTTCGTCATTAGTGTATAGAAATGCAAGAGATTTCTGTGCATTAATTTTGTATCCTGCTACTTTGCCAAATTCATTGATTAGCTCTAGGAGTTTTCTGGTAGCCTCTTTAGGATTCTCTATGTATAGTATCATGTCATCTGCAAATAGTGACAGCTTTACTTCTTCTTTTCGGATTTGGATTCCTTTATTTCTTTTTCTTCTCTGATTGCTGTGGCTAACACTTCCAAAACTATGTTGAATAATAGTGGTGAGAGTGTGCAACCTTGTCTTGTTCCTGATCTTAGTGGAAATGGTTTCAGTTTTTCACCATTGAGGACGATGTTGGCTGTGAGTTTGTCATATATGGCCTTTATTATGTTCAGGAAAGTTCCCTCTATGCCTACTTTCTGCAGGGCTTTTATCATAAATGGGTGTTGAATTTTGTCAAAAGCTTTCTCTGCATCTATTGAGATGATCATATGGTTTTTCTCCTTCAATTTGTTAATATGGTGTATCACATTGATTGATTTGCGTATATTGAAGAATCCTTGCATTCCTGGGATAAACCCCACTTGATCATGGTGTATGATCCTTTTAATGGGTTGTTGGATTCTGTTTGCTAGTATTTTGTTGAGGATTTTTGCATCTATGTTCATCAGTGATATTGGCCTGTAGTTTTCTTTCTTTGTGACATCTTTGTCTGGTTTTGGTATCAGGGTGATGGTGGCCTCGTAGAATGAGTTGGGGAGTGTTCCTCCCTCTGCAATATTTTGGAAGAGTTTGAGAAGGATAAGTGTTAACTCTTCTCTAAATGTTTGATAGAATTCACCTGTGAAGCCATCTGGTCCTGGGCTTTTGTTTGTTGGAAGGTTTTTAATCACAGTTTCAATTTCAGTGCTTGTGATTGGTCTGTTCATATTTTCTATTTCTTCCTGGTTCAGTCTCAGCAGTTTGTGCATTTCTAAGAATCTGTCCATTTCTTCCAGGTTGTCCATTTTATTGGCATAGAGTTGCTTGTAGTAATCTCTCATGATCTTTTGTATTTCTGCAGTGTCAGTGGTTACTTCTCCTTTTTCATTTCTAATTCTATTGATCTGAGTCTTCTCCCTTTTTCTCTTGATGAGTCTGGCTAATGGTTTATCAATTTTGTTTATCTTCTCAAAGAACCAGCTTTTAGTTTCATTGATTTTTGCTATTGTTTCCTTCATTTCTTTTTCATTTATTTCTAACCTGATCTTTAAGATTTCTTTCCTTCTGCTGGCTTTGGGGTTTTTTTTGCTCTTCTTTCTCTAATTGCTTTAGGTGCAAGGCTAGGTTGTTTATTCGAGATGTTTCCTGTTTCTTGAGGTAGGCTTGTATTGCTATAAACTTCCCTCTTAGCACTGCTTTTGCTGTGTCCCATAGGTTTTGGGTCATCGTATCTCCATTGTCATTTGTTTCTAGGTATTTTTGGATTTCCCCTTTGATTTCTTCAGTGATCACTTCGTTATTAAGTAGTGTATTGTGTAGCCTCCATGTGTTTGTATTTTTTACAGATCTTTTCCTGTAATTGATATCTAGTCTCATAGCGTTGTGGTCGGAAAAGATACTTGATACGATTTCAATTTTCCTAAATTTACCAAGGCTTGATTTGTGACCCAAGATATGATCTATCCTGGAGAATGTTCCATGAGCACTTGAGAAAAATGTGTATTCTGTTGTTTTCGGGTGGAATGTCCTATAAATATCATTTAAGTCCATCTTGTTTAATGTATCATTTAAAGCTTGTGTTTCCGGGCTTCCCTGGTGGCGCAGTGGTTGAGAATCTGCCTGCCAATGCAGGAGACACGGGTTCGAGCCCTGGTCTGGGAAGATCCCACATGCCGCGGAGCGACTAGTCCCGTGAGCCACAATTGCTGAGCCTGCGCGTCTGGAGCCTGTGCTCCGCAACAAGAGAGGCTGCGATAGTGAGAGGCCCGTGCACCGCGATGAAGAGTGGCCCCCGCTTGCCGCAACTAGAGAAAGCCCTCGCACAGAAACGAAGACCCAACGCAGCCATAAATAAATAAATAAATAAATAAAATTTAAAAAAAAAAAAAAAAAAAAAAGCTTGTGTTTCCTTATTTATTTTCATTTTGGATGATCTGTCCATTGGTGAAAGTGGGGTGTTAAAGTCCCCTACTATTATTGTGTTACTGTCGATTTCTCCTTTTATGGCTGTTAGTATTTGCCTTATGTATTGAGGTGCTCCTATGTTGGGTGCATAAATATTTACAATTGTTATACCTTCCTCTTGGATCGATCCCTTGATCATTATATAGTGTCCTTCTTTGTCTCTTGTAATAGTCTTTATTTTAAAGTCTATTTTGTCTGATATGAGAATTGCTACTCCAGCTTTCTTTTGTTTTCCATTTGCATGGAATATCTTTTTCCATCCCCTCACTTTCAGTCTGTATGTGTCTCTAGGTCTGAAGTGGGTCTCTTGTAGACAGCATATATATGGGTCTTGTTTTTGTATCCATTCAGCCAGCCTGTGTCTTTTGGTGAGAGCATTTAATCCATTTACATTCAAGGTAATTATCGATATGTATGTTCCTATTCCCATTTTCTTAAATGTTTTGGGTTTGTTATTGTAGGTGTTTTCCTTCTCTTGTGTTTCTTGCCTAGAGAAGTTCCTTTAGCATTTGTTGTAAAGCTGGTTTGGTGGTGCTGAACTCTCTCAGCTTTTGCTTGTCTGTAAAGGTTTTAATTTCTCCATCACATCTGAATGAGATCCTTGCTGGGTAGAGTAATCTTGGTTGTAAGTTTTTCTCCTTCATCACTTTAAGTATATCCTGCCACTCCCTTCTGGCTTGCAGAGTTTCTGCTGAAAGATCAGATGTTAACCTTATGGGGATTCCCTTGTGTGTTATTTGTTGTTTTTCCCTTGCTGCTTTTAATATGTTTTCCTTATATTTAATTTTTGACAGTTTGATTAATATGTGTCTTGGCGTGTTTCTCCTTGTGTTTATCCTGTATGGGACTCTGTGCTTCCAGGACTTGATTAACTATTTCCTTTCCCATATTAGGGAAGTTTTCAACTATAATCTCTTCAAATATTTTCTCAGTTCCTTTCTTTTTCTCTTCTTCTTCTTCTGGGACCCCTATAATTCGAATGTTGGTGCGTTTAATGTTGTCCCAGAGGTCTCTGAGACTGTCCTCAGTTCTTTTCATTCTTTTTTCTTTATCCTGCTCTGCAGTAGTTATTTCCACCATTTCACTTATCCTTTCTTCTGCCTCCGTTATTCTGCTATTGATCCCATCTAGAGTATTTTTAATTTCATTTATTGTGTTTTTCATCGTTGCTTGGTTCCTCTTTAGTTCTTCTACGTCCTTGTTAAATGTTTCTTGCATTTTGTCTATTCTATTTCCAAGATTTTGGATCATCCTTACTATCATTATTCTGAATTCTTTTTCAGGTAGACTACCTATTTCCTCTTCATTTGTTAAGTCTGTTGTGTTTTGACCCTGCCCCTTCACCTGCTGTGTGTTTTTCTGTCTTCTCATTTTGCTTATCTTACTGTGTTTGGGGTCTCCTTTTCACAGGCTGCAGGTTCGTAGTTCCTGTTGTTTTTGGTATCTGTCCCCAGTGGCTAAGGTTGGTTCAGTGGGTTGTGTAGGCTTCCTGGTGGAGGGATCTAGTGCCTGAGTTCTGGTGGATGAGGCTGGATCTTGTCTTTCTGGTGGGCACGTCCACGTCTGGTGGTGTATTTTGGGGTGTCTGTGGCCTTATTATGATTTTGGGCAGCCTCTCTGCTAATGGATGGGGCTGTGTTCCTGTCTTGCTAGTTGTTTGGCATAGGGTGTCCAGCACTGTAGCTTGCTGGTCGTTGAGTGAAGCTGGGTCTTGATGTTGAGATGGAGATCTCTGAGAGATTTTTGCCGTTTGGTATTACGTGGAGCTGGGAGGTCTCTTGTAGACCAGTGTCGTGAAGTTGGCTCTCCCACCTCAGAGGCACGGCCCTGATGCCTGGCTGGAGCACCAAGAGCCTTTCGTCCACACGGCTCAGAGTAAAAGGGAGAAAAAATAGAAAGAAAGAAAGAAAGAGGCTATAATATAGTGAAGTAAAATAAAGCTATTATAAAGCAACGCTATACAGACAAAATCTCACCCAGAAGCATATACATATACACTCACAAAAAAAGGAAAAGGGGAAAAATTAATATATCCTGGTCCCAAAGTCCACCTCCTGAATTTGGGATAATTTGTTGTCTATTCAGGTATTCAGCAGATGCAGGCACATCAAGTTGTTTGTGGAGTTTTAATCCGCTGCTTCTGAGGCTGCTGGGAGAGATTTCCCCTTCTCTTCTCTGTTCGCACATCTCCTGGGGTTCAGCTTTGGATTTGGACGCGCCTCTGCGTGTAGGTCGCCTGAGGGCGTCTGTTCCCCGCCCAGACAGGACGGGGTTAAAGGAGCAGCTGCTTCGGGGGTTCTGGCTCATCAGGCCGGGGGGAGGGAGCGGTACAGAGGAGTTGGGGCGAGCCTGCGGCTGCAGAGGCCGGCGTGACGTTGCACCAGCCTGAGGCGTGCAGTGCGTTCTCCCGGGGAAGTTGTCCCCGGATCATGGGACCCTGGCAGTGGCGGGCTGCACAGGCTCCCAGGAGGGGTGGTGTGGAGAGTGACCTGTGCCCGCACACAGGCTTTTTGGAGGCGGCAGCAGCAGCCCCAGCGTCTCACGCCCGTCTCTGGGGCCCGCGCTGATCGCTGCGGCTCGCGCCTATCTCTGGAGTTCGTTTAGGCGGCGCTCTGAATCCCCTCTCCTTGCGCGCTGCAAAACAAAGAGGCAAGAAAAAGTCTCTTGCCTCTTCGGCCGCTGCAGACTTTTTCCCGGTCTCCCTCCCAGCCAGCTGTGGTGCGCTAACCCCTTCAGGCTGTGTTCATGCTGCCAACCCCAGTCCTCTCCCTGGGATCCAACCTAAGCTGAGCCTCAGCTCCCAGCCCCGCCCGCCCCAGCGGGTGAGCAGACAAGCCTCTCGGGCTGCTGAGTGTAGCTCGGCGCCGAGCCACTGTGCGGGAATCTCTCCATTTTTTCCTCTGCACCCCTGTTGCTCTGGGGTCCGCGCTGATAGCTGCGGCTTGCACCCATCTCCGGAGCTCCTTTAAGCGACACTCTGAATCCCCTCTCCTTGCGCACCAGGAAACAAAGAGGGAAGAAAAAGTCTCTTGCCTCTTCGGCAGCTGCCGACTTTTTCCCGGACTCCCTCCTGGCTAGCTGTGGTGCACTAACCCCTTCAGGCTGTGTTCACGCCGCCAACCCCAGTCCTCTCCCTGTGATCCGACCTAAGCCCGAGCCTCAGCTCCCAGCCCCGCCCACCCTGGCGGCTGAGCAGACAAGCCTCTCGGGCTGGTGAGTGCTGGTCGGCGCCGCTCCTCCGTGTGGGAATCTCTCCGCTTTGCCCTCCGCACCCCTGTGGCTGCGCTCTCCTCCGTGGCTCTGAAGCTTCCCCCCTCCACCACCGGCAGTCTCTGCCTGCGAAGGGGCTCCTCGTGTGTGGAAATCTTTCCTCCTTCACGGCTCCCTCCCACTGGTGCAGGTCCCATCCCTATTCTTTTGTCTCTGTTATTTCTTTTTTCTTTTGCCCTACCCAAGTACGGGGGGAGTTTCTTGCCTTTTGGGAGGTCTGATGTTTTCTGCCAGCGTTCAGTGGGTGTTCTGTAGGAGCAGTTCCACGTGTAGATGTATTTCTACTGTGTCTGTGGGAAGGAAGGTGATCTCCGCATCTTACTCTTCCGCCATCTTCTCTCCTCCCCTCTACTCATTAATATTTGAGCACTTCCTTGTTTTCCAAATCAACTAGATGCCCCAGGCTCTCCTTGGACTTTTACTATCCTGGCCCTGGAATTACACATTTCTACAAAGAGCTCTGGTTTCTTTTAGTGGAGCATTGTATTCAGAACAATGCCTGGGTACATCATGACACACTTTTTATTACTGAACTTTTTATTGTGGTAATTGTGGATATGCATACAGTTGTAATATATAACATGGAAAGATTCCTTGTACCTCTTACCCAATTTCCCCCAATGATAGCATTTTGCAAAACTATAGTATAACAACTAGGATATTTTTATTGATGAAATCCATCAGATTTCCCCAGTTTTATGTATACTCTCTTGTGTGTGTATGTGTGTATTTATTGATAGTCCTATAGTATAAGCCTGACAGTTGGCTTTTCTTTTTGTAATGCAAGTACCTGACTTAAGCTTTGATTGTCTAGGCATCCACTACAAAGGTGGCTATCTCAATAAACACAATTGCCACCTATGTGACATAAAGAACCTGGCTGAACCCCACAGTCACCCCAAACTCCTTTTAGAGATCTTGGATGATTTTTATAACTGACCATTTGGGCCGCTTGTCTTTTTTTCTTCCCGACCTTTAAATTCCCACTCTTATGTTTTAAATTCACCAATATAAAGTGCAGACAAAAAAATGTTTCTTGCCATTTCAGTAAACAACAAATGTTGCCCACGACCAAGCCATCAGCCACTGCAACCAACCCCCCCCCCACCTCTGCAATGGTGCACACTGAGGGGAATTCAGGATGGAGAAAACCAGGATACTGACCCTAGATAGTTAAGATGCATATATATCTAAGGAAAAATTTCAGTGACTCCAGTTTCTTGCATCTTCCCCTACATAGAAAAACACTAAAATCAACTTGAGATGTCTGTTTTTGTGATTAGCAGTAATCTTCTGATGTTCAACTATATTTTTTTTTCAGCAAAAACTCCTATATATCCCGGCTCCTCCTTTACCTCTTCAGAACACTTCCTCAGAGTTGAGAGGCTGTCTCCCAGGCAATAGTCCTCAGTAAGTTCCCTGAGTAAAACATAACTCATGACTTTTAGGTTGTGTGTTTTTCTTCTGTCGACAAGAGGGAGCCCATAAAACACAAGGCCCCCCACTCTAGACCTCTAAAAGCAGAACCCCAGATCTTGCCCTCTCTCTCTACCTGTGACCTTGCTGTGTGGCCCCAGGTGTGCTATGTCATTTCCAGGACCTGTAAATAATAAACCTTTTTTTCAAAGTTTCTTGATGGTTATTGCTGCATGTGTCTTGTGATTATAATAAGAACCACAAGAGCCAGTCCAGCCACAACATTGATTATTGATAGGTTGAGACCAGCACAAAACAAGTTCTATGCAATTATATCACATATATAGGTAATTATCCCATCATCACAATTATTAACCACTGGTATGATAAATCTGTTTAATATTTCTAAATTTTGTCATTTCCAAAATTTGATATAAATGAAATCAAACAATATGTAGCTATATGAGATTGGCTTTTATTCACTCAGCATAATACTCTGGGTAACGTCCAAGTTGTTGGGAGTATCAATAGTTCATTCTTTTTATTGCTGAGCAGTATTCCATGGTGTCTGTTTTATACAGTTTGTTTAAAAATTTACCTGTTGAAAGACATCTGGGATGTTTCCATTTTTTAGTTATCACAAATAAATCTTCTATGGACACTATGTACAGGTTTCTGTATGAACATAAGTTTTCTTTTCTTTAAGATAAAGAGTTCATTTGCTGGGGTGTATGGTAGTTGTATATTTAGTTTTATAAGAAACTGCCAAGCTACTTTCCAGAGTGGCTGTACAATTTTACAATTTTACCAGCAATGCATGTGATCCGATGATGTCTCCATATTCTCCCCAGTGTTTAGTGTTGTCATTAATTTTTATTTTAGCCATTCTGATAGGTGTGTAGTGATATCTCATTGTGGTTTTCACTTGCATCTTCCTCATGGTTAATGATATTGGACATCTTTTCATGTGCTTATATGCCATCTGTGTATCCTCATGTCTTTGTCCATTTTCTAATTGGGTTTGGTTGGGATATTTTTGTTGTGCATTTTTACTGTTGAGTTTTAAGAGTTATTTATATATTCTGGATAGTTTTTTGTTGGATATGTGGTTTACAAATATTTTCTTCTAGTCTGTTCTGATTTTTTCATCCTGTTTACAATGTGCTTTGCAGAGCAAAAGTTTTGGATTTTCATGGCATCCAATTTATCAATTTCTCTTTTATTGATCATGATTTGCTGTCAGGCCTCAGAACTCTTTGACCCTAAACCCCAAAGATTTTCTTAAGTTTTGTCCTCAAAGTTTTAAAGTTTTATATTTAAGTCTGTGATTTGCTTTAATTTTTATATGAAGTGTTAGGTTTAGGTTAAGGTTTCTTATTTTTTTTTTTTTTTGTCTATGGATGTCCAATGACTTC
Organism: Balaenoptera ricei; assembly: GCF_028023285.1. Lineage (NCBI taxonomy): Eukaryota > Metazoa > Chordata > Mammalia > Artiodactyla > Balaenopteridae > Balaenoptera > Balaenoptera ricei. The sequence continues at coordinate 46,310,656 of NC_082660.1, forward strand.
AGCACCATTTCTTTTTCTAAAACTATTTTATTTTATTTTATTAAAAATATTTTTTTTATTTTTTAGCACCATTTCTTGAAAAGGTTATGGAAAAACTATCCTTCCTCTATTGAATTGTTCTTGCACCACTGTCAAAAACCAGATGAACATATTTGTGTGGGTCTATTTCTGGGTTCTCTATCCTGTTCTATTGATCTATGTGTCTATACTCACACTAATACCACACAGTATTAAGTATTGTAGCTATATAGTGTGGCTTCATATCAGATAGACTAATTCCTTGCACTTTATTCTTCTTTTTCAAGATGATTTATGCTATTCTAAGGCCTGTGCCTTTCCATACAATTTTTTTTTTTTTTTTTGCCACACCACGCAGCATGCAGGATCTTAGTTCCTCAACCAGGGGTCAAACCTGCGCCCCCTGCAGTAGGAGCACGGAGTCTTAACCGCTGGACCACCAGGCAACTCTTCCATACAAATTTTTTTCTTCTCCAAAAAAAAGCCTGAGAATTAGATGATTTATTTTCTTATTTTTATTTTTTTAGAACCTGGAGGGAGATGGCTTTTATTTTTTTTATACATCTTTATTGGAGTATAATTGCTTCACAATGCTGTGTTAGCTTCTGCTGTATAACAAAGTGAATCAGCCATATGCATACATATATCCCCATATCCCCTCCCTCTTGAACCTCCCTCCCACCCTCCCTGTCCCACCCCTCTAAGTCATTGCAAAGCATGGAGCTGATAAATAAGCTTCTCTATGTCTACAAAAACCTTGCTGGAATTTTGATATTGAATTGCATTAAACCTACAGATCAATTTGGGGAGAATTGATATCTTTACTATGTTGAGTCTTACAATTTCTGAACATGGTATGCCTCTCCATTTATTTAGTTATTCTTTGATTATTTTCATCAGTGTATTTCAATGTTCAGCATAAAAATACTGTACATGTTTTGTTAAATACATACCTAAGTATCTTAGTCTGTTTGGGCTGCCATGACAAATTACCATTGACTGGGTGGCTTAAACAACAGAAATTTATTTTCTCACAGTTCTGAATGCTGGAAGTCCAAGATCAGGATGTCAGCATGGTCAGGTTCTGGTTAGAGTTCTCTTCAAGTGCTTACATTGCATTTCCTCAGTGCATGCATGTGAAGGGGAAGGGGGAGATCTCTTCCTCTTCTTTTAAGGCCACGAATCTTACTGGATTAGGACTCTGACTTTTTGAACTCATTTAACCTTAATTACTTCCTAAAAGCCTTGTCACCAAATACAGTCACATTGGGGCTTAGGGCTTCAACATATGAATTTGGGTGGGGACACAGTTCAGGCCATAGAACTAAGTAATTCATTTTCTTTGGCGTAATTGTAAATGGTATTGTATTTTTAATTTGGTTTCCACAGGTTCATTGTCAGTATAAAGAAATGGGATAGATTTTAATGCATTGATCTTTTATACTGTGACATGGCTGACCTCACTTATAACTAAATAGTAGGACTTTTTGGTAGATTCCTTGGAATTTTACACATAGGCCATCATGTCATCTGCAAATAGAGACAGTTTTATTTTTCCTTCTAATTTTTATAATTTTTTCTTTATCTTGCCTTATTGCACTACCTAGAATTCCAGTATTATGTTGAATAAAAGTGGCGAGGGCAAAAATCTTTGCCTCCTTTTCAATCTTAGAGGGAAAGCATTCAGTCTTTCTTCATTAACTATTTTGTTGGAAGTAGTTTTTTTGTAGATGCTCTTTACCAAGTTCAGGTAATCATCCCCTCTATTCTTAACTTGCTTAGAGGTTTGGTTTTTCCCTCAGTTTTTTAAAAAGTTGAAATTTATTTGACATATAACTGTACATTTCAAGTGTACAACATGGTGATTTGATACATTTATATAATATAATATGACTGCCATTGTAGCAATAGTTAACACCTCTATACCATCACCTAATTATCATTTCTTTTTTGTGGTGGGAATAAATAAGATCTAGTCTCTTAGCAAGTTAGATGATTATAACACAATATTGTTGTCTATATTCACTACACTGTGTATTTAATCTCCAAAACTTATTTATCTACTAGTTGCAAGTTTGTACCCTTAAACAACATCTCTCTCATTCTCCCCACTACCCAACCCCTGATAACCAACATTTTACCCTATGTTTTTATGAGTTTGGCCTTTTTAGATTGCACACGTAAGTGACAGCATACAGCATTTGTCATTGTCTGATTTATCTCACTTAGCATAATGTCCTCAAAGTCCATCCATGTTGTCACAAATGGCAGAATTTTCTTCTTTCTCATCACTGAATAATATTCCATTATGTATATAGCAGACACACATCTCACATCTTCTTTATCCATTCATCCATTGATGGATACCTAGGTTGTTTCCATATCTTGGCTATTGTGAATAATGCTACTACAAAGATGGGAGTACATATATCTCTTTGATATCCTGTTTTCATTTCCTTTGGGTATACAGCCAGAAAAGGAATTGCTGGATCATATGGTAGTTCTATTTTTTAATTTTTTTGAGGATCCTCCAGTAGACAGAACTTAGAGCAGTGCATCTCTTTGTTCATTTGGCTTGAAGGAGAGATGGTCAGATATGTGATTATATCCCAATTCATGGGCTATGGCCAGAGGTTTGGCTGGATGGTCAGGGGTTTAGAAAGAACATAGAAAATTGTTGACAAGGAAATTTGGGGAAGAGGTATGTGAATGGACCTCTCTGAATGGGCAAAAAATACAAAATTATTTGTGTCCCTTGTCAATGTCCTCTTAAGGGTGACTTCAGCAAAGGATGATTTTAATAATCCACTGACACATTCTCTAAATACCAGTCAGCCTCCTTCACCAGCCACACCACAATCCCTGTCATTGTTTATTGGGCTCATGAACAAAGTGACCATGGTGTGAGGGATGGACATTATGCATGGTCCCAGCCACATGCACTTCCACTCACCAAGGTTGACCAGGCTGCAGCCACTGCTGAATGCTCAATCTGCCAGAAGCAGAGACCAATGGTCCCCAATATGGCACCATTCCCTAGGGTGACCAGTCAGCTACCTGCTGGCAAGTTGATTAAATAGGACCCCTTCTATCATGGGAGGAGCAGTGTTTTGTTCTTACCAGAAGAGGTGCTTACTCTGGATATGGATTTACATTCCCTGCATGCTGTGCTTCTCCCAAAACTATCATATGTGGGCTTACAGAATTACTTATCCACTGTCATGGTATTCTACATAACAATGCTTGTGCTTCTGATTAAGTTAGTAACTTTATAGCAAATGAAGTGCAGCAATGGGCCCATGCTCGTGGAATTCACTGGTCTTACCATGTTTCACACCGTGCTGTTCTATTTTGATAGAACAGTGGAATGACTCAGTTACAACTCCAGCTAAGTGGCAATACGTTGCAGAGCTAAGGCAAGTTTCTCAAGAAGGCTGTATATGCTCTGAATAAGAGTCCAATATGTGGTGCTATTTATCCCATAGCCAGGATTCATGGGTTCAGGAATAAGGGGGTGGAAATGGGAGTGGCAACACACATTGTTACCCCTAGTGACCCACTAGTAAAATTTTTGCTTCCTGTTCCTGTGACCTTATGCTCAGCTGGCCTAAAGGCCTTAGTTCCAAAGGGAAGAATGCTTCCACCAGGAGACCCAACAATGATTCCTCTGACCTGTAAGTTAAGACTGCTGCCACCACTTTGATCTTTTTGTGCTTCTGAATCAATGTAAAGAAGGGAGTTACTGTGCTGGCTCGGCTGATCCTGACTACCAAGGGGACATTGGACCACTACTCTATAACGGAGGTAAGAAAGAGCACGTCTATTTTACATTTGGTAGTGTATATATGTCCATGCCACTCTCTCACTTCATCCCAGCTTACCCTTCCCCTTCCCCGTGTCCTCAAGTCCATTCTCTATATCTGCAACTTTAGTTAGTGGGAAGCAGCCGCATAGCACAGGGAGATCAGCTTGGTGCTTTGTGACCACCTAGAGGGGTGGGATAGGGAGGGTGGGAGGGAGACACAAGAGGGAGGAGATATGGGGATATATGTTTATGTATAGCTGATTCACTTTGTTATACAGCAGAAACTAACACACCATTGTAAAGCAATTATACTCCAATAAAGATGTTAAAAAAATAGCAAAAAAAAAGAAAAAGAAAAAAAAAGAAAGAGCATGTCTGCAACACAGGAGATCCTTTAGTATTTCCACACCCTGTGATTAAGGACAATGAAGAATTACAAAAACCCAATTCAGACAGGATTGCTAATGGCCCAGACCCTTCAGGAACAAAAGTTTGGGTCACCCACCATGTAAATAACCATGACCAGCTGAGGTGTCTGCTGAAGGCATAGGGAATATGGAATGGGTAGTAGAAGAAGGAAGTTGCAAATACCAACTACAGCCATGTGACCAGTTACAGAAATGGGGACTGTAATTGTCATGAGTATTTTCTCCTTATTTTGTTATGAACATGTTTTTGTGTATATATACATAAAATAAGCATGTATCTTTTTTCTTTCCTTTCTTACCTGCTTATCATATGACACAAGATGTATTAACTTCATATGATAATATTTAAATGTTTTTAATTAATTTTACATCATGGTATTTTTTTTTTTTGAGCAGAAACCAGTCTCATTTTATTTGGAAGACCAAGATCGTCATGGCCATAGTTCAGTGGAATGCTACCTAAACTCCATGGGTTTTGAGCAAAAAATCAGGACAGTTACACACTAAGTTTGAATTTGCCTACAGGGGAGAGCTTTTATATAAATGTATTCCAAACCGTCCTTCCCTCTACATGGGAGATCTGCTGGCTCTAGGGAATCTGGCTGGAATACCAAAAGCTGCTATAAAATGTATATTTTGTTGCCCCTTCTGATTATGTCTGGTTACTGCCATATGGTCTTATGAATTCACAGTTATTCTTAGAAAATATCCTTAGGGGTGTGGTAAAAATGCACAGGACAGAGAAATATAGGCAAATGAGAGTTTGGTTTTCAACCACAGATTCAACAATCTGGCCCTAAACAAGACTTCTGGCCTTACAACTAAATGCCTAGGAGTGGAGACAAGAAAACAACAGAAAAATGTAGCCAGATGTGTCATTATTATTCCTGGTAGCAGGGGTAACATGCCTATATTAGTTTCCTAGGGCTGCTATAACAAATTGTCACAAACTGGATGACTTGGAACAATAGAATTCCATTGTCCCGCCATTCTGGAGGCTAGAAGTCTAAAATGAAGGTGTTAGGAGGGCCATGCTCCCTCTAAAACTTATAGGGGAGGCTTCGATTCTTCTTAGCTTTTGGTGATTTGCCAGAGGTCTTTGGCATCCCTTGGCTTGTAGATACATCACTAAAATTCTCTGTCTTCACATGGCCTTATCTCTGAGTGTCTTCTCATTTTCTTCCCTCTGTGTCTGTCTATGTGTCCAAATTTCTCCATATGACGATATCAGTCATATTAGATTAAGGCCCATCCTGACCTTATTTTAACTTGATTACATTTGCAAAGACCTTATTTCCGAATAAGGTCACATTCTGAGATACTGGGGGTTAGGACTTTGACAGATCTTTTTTGGGGGGTGGGGCATAATTCAACCCATAACCTCCTAATGTAGTCGTATTATTCTTTTTTTTTTTCCCATGGTTGAATAATATTTTATTTATTTATTTATTTATTTATTTATTTATTTATTTATTGTGTGTGTGTGTGTGTGTGTGTGTGTGTGTGAATCTTTTTTTTTTTAACATCTTTATTGGAGTATAATTGCTTTACAAGACAACCCTCAGAATGGGAGAAAATATTTGCAAATGAAGCAACTGACAAAGGATTAATCTCCAAAATTTACAAGCAGCTCATGCAGCTCAATATCAAAAAAAAAAAACAACCCAATCCAAAAATGGGCAGAAGATCTAAATAGACATTTCTCCAAAGAAGATATACAGATTGCCAACACATGAAAGAATGCTCAACATCATTAATCATTAGAGAAATGCAAATCAAAACTACAATGAGATATCATCTCACACCGGTTGGAATGGCCATCATCAAAAAATCTAGAAACAATAAATGCTGGAGAGGGTGTGGAGAAAAGGGGACACTCTTGCACTGTTGGTGGGAATGTAAATTGATACAGCCACTATGGAGAACAGTATGGAGGTTCCTTAAAAGAATAAAAATAGAATTACCATAGGACCCAGCAATCCCACTACTGGGCATATGCCCAGAGAAAACCATAATTCAAAAGGAGTCATGTACCAAAATGTTCATTGCAGCTCTATTTACAAAGGCCAGGACATGGAAGCAACCTAGGTGTCCATCAACAGATGAATGGATAAAGAAGATGTGGGACATATATACAATGGAATATTACTCAGCCATAAAAAGAAATGAAATGGAGGTATTTGTAGTGAGGTGGATGGAGTTAGAGTCTGTCATACAGAGTGAAGTAAGTCAGAAAGAGAAAAACAAATACAGTATGCTAACACATATATATGGAATCTAAAAAAAAAAAAGGTTCTAATGAACCTAGGGGTAGGACAGGAGTAAAGATGCAGATGTAGAGAATGGACTTGAGGATACGGGGAGGGGGAAGGGTAAGCTGGGACAAAGCGAGAGAGTGGCATGGACATATATACACTACCAAACGTAAAATAGATAGCTAGTGGGAAGCAGCCGCATAGCACAGGGAGATCAGCTAGGTGCTTTGTGACCACCTAGAGGGGTGGGATAGGGAGGGTGGGAGGGAGGGAGATGCAAGAGGGAAGAGATATGGGGACATATGTATATGTATAACTGATTCACTTTGTTATAAAGCAGAAACTAACACACCATTGTAAAGCAATTATACTCCAATAAAGATCTTAAAAAAAAAAGATTTACTCTTAGCAACTTTCAAATATATAGAACATTATTATTATTATTATTTTTTTTTTTTAGTTGTTTTGTTTGTTTTTTTATACTGCAGGTTCTTATTAGGCATCAGTTTTATACACATCAGTGTATACATGTCAATCCCAATCGCCCAATTCAGCACACCACCATCCCCACCCCACCGCAGTTTTCCCCCCTTGGTGTCCATATGTCCATTCTCTACATCTGTGTCTCAACTTCTGCCCTGCAAACTGGCTCATCTGTACCATTTTTCTAGGTTCCGCATACATGCATTAATATACGATATTTGTTTTTCTCTTTCTGACTTACTTCACTCTGTATGACAGTCTCTAGATCCATCCACGTCTCAACAAATGACTCAATTTCGTTCCTTTTTATGGCTGAGTAATATTCCATTGTATATATGTACCACATCTTCTTTATCCATTCGTCTGTTGATGGGCATTTAGGTTGCTTCCATGACCTGGCTATTGTAAATAGTGCTGCAATGAACATTCGGGTGCATGTGTCTTTTTGAATTACGGTTTTCTCTGGGTATATGCCCAGTAGTGGGATTGCTGGGTCATATGGTAATTCTATTTTTAGTTTTTTAAGGAACCTCCATATTGTTCTCCATAGTGGCTGTATCAATTTACATTCCCACCAACAGTGCAAGAGGGTTCCCTTTTCACCACACCCTCTCCAGCATTTGTTGTTTGTAGATTTTCTGATGATGCCCATTCTAACAGGAGTGAGGTGATACCGCATTGCAGTTTTGATTTGCATTTCTCTAATAATTAGTGATGTTGAGCATCTTTTCATGTGCTTCGTGGCCATCTGTATGTCTTCTTTGGAGAAATGTCTATTTAGGTCTTCTGCCCATTTTTGGATTGGGGTGTTTGTTTCTTTGATATTGAGCTGAATGAGCTGTTTATATATTTTGGAGATTAATCCTTTGTCCGTTGATTCATTTGCAAATATTTTCTCCCATTCTGAGGGTTGTCTTTTCGTCTTGTTTATGGTTTCCTTTGCTGTGCAAAAGCTTTGAAGTTTCATTAGGTCCCATTTGTTTATTTTTGTTTTTATTTCCATTACTCTAGGAGGTGGATCAAAAAAGATCTTGCTGTGATTGATGTCAAAGAGTGTTCTTCCTATGTTTTCCTCTAAGAGTTTTATAGTGTCCAGTCTTATATTTAGGTCTCTAATCCATTTTGAGTTTATTTTTGTGTATGGTGTTAGGGAGTATTCTAATTTCATTCTTTTACATGTAGCTGTCCAGTTTTCCCAGCACCACTTATTGAAGAGACTGTCTTTTCTCCATTGTATATCTTTGCCTCCTTTGTCATAGATTAGTTGACCATAGGTGCGTGGGTTAATCTCTGGGCTTTCTATCTTGTTCCATTGATCTATGTTTCTGTTTTTGTGCCAGTACCATATTGTCTTGATTACTGTAGCTTTGTAGTATAGTCTGAAGTCAGGGAGTCTGATTCCTCCAGCTCCATTTTTTTGCCTCAAGACTGCTTTGCCTATTCGAGGTCTTTTGTGTCTCCATACAAATTTTAAGATGATTTGTTCTAGCTCCGTAAAAAATGCCATTGGTAATTTGATAGGGATTGCATTGAATCTGTAGATTGCTTTGGGTAGTATACTCATTTTCACAATGTTGATTCTTCCAATCCAAGAACATGGTATATCTCTCCATCTGTTGGTATCATCTTTAATTTCTTTCATCAGTGTCTTATAGTTTTCTGCATACAGGTCTTTTGTCTCCCTAGGTAGGTTTATTCCTAGGTATTTTATTCTTTTTGTTGCAATGGTAAATGGGAGTGTTTCCATAATTTCTCTTTCAGATTTTTCATCATTAGTGTATAAGAATGCAAGAGATTTCTGTGCATTAATTTTGTATCCTGCAACTTTACCATATTCATTAATTAGCTCTAGCAGTTTTCTGGTGGCAGTTTTAGGATTCTCTATGTATAGTATCATGTCATCCGCAAACAGTGACAGTTTTACTTCTTCTTTTCCAATTTGTATTCCTTTTATTTCTTTTTCTTCTCTGATTGCCGTGGCTAGGACTTCCAAAACTATGTTGAATAATAGTGGTGAGAGTGGACATCCTTGTCTCGTTCCTGATCTTAGAGGAAATGCTTTCAGTTTTTCACCATTGAGAATGATGTTTGCTGTGGGTTTGTCATATATGGCCTTTATTATGTTGAGGTAGGTTCCCTCTATGCCCACTTTCTGGAGAGTTTTTATCAGAAATGGGTGTTGAATTTTGTCAAAAGCTTTTTCTGCATCTATTGAGATGATCATATGGTTTTTATTCTTCAATTTGTTAATATGGTGTATCACATTGATTGATTTGCGTATATTGAAGAATCCTTGCATCCCTGGGATAAATCCCACTTGATCGTGGTGTATGATCCTTTTAATGTGTTGTTGGATTCTGTTTGCTAGTATTTTGTTGAGGATTTTTGCATCTATATTCATCAGTGATATTGGTCTGTAATTTTCTTTTTTTGTAGTGTCTTTGTCTGGTTTTGGTATCAGGGTGATGGTGGCCTCATAGAATGAGTTTGGGAGTGTTCCTTCCTCTGCAATTTTTTGGAAGAGTTTGAGAAGGATGGGTGTTAGCTCTTCTCTAAATGTTTGATAGAATTCACCTGTGAAGCCATCTGGTCCTGGACTTTTGTTTGTTGGAAGATTTTTAATCACAGTTTCAATTTCATTACTTGTGATTGGTCTGTTCATATTTTCTATTTCTTCCTGGTTCAGTCTTGGAAGGTTATACCTTTCTAAGAATTTGTCCATTTCTTCCAGGTTGTCCATTTTATTGGCATAAAGTTGCTTGCAGTAGTCTCTTAGGATGCTTTGTATTTCTGCAGTGTCTGTTGTAACTTCTCCTTTTTCATTTCTGATTTTATTGATTTGAGTCCTCTCCCTCTTTTTCTTGATGAGTCTGGCTAATGGTTTATCAATTTTGTTTATCTTCTCAAAGAACCAACTTTTAGTTTTATTGATCTTTGCTATTGTTTTCTTTGTTTCTATTTCATTTATTTCTGCTCTGATCTTTATGATTTCTTTCCTTCTGCTAACTTTGGGTTTTGTTTGTTCTTCTTTCTCTAGTTTCTTTAAGTGTAAGGTTAGATTGTTTACTTGAGCTTTTTCTTGTTTCTTTAGGTAGGCTTGTATAGCTATAAACTTCCCTCTTAGAACTGCTTTTGCTGCATCCCATAGGTTTTGGGTCGTCGTGTTTTCATTGTCATTTGTCTCTAGGTATTTTTTGATTTCCTCTTTGATTTCTTCAGTGATCTCTTGGTTATTTAGTAACGTATTGTTTAGCCTCCATGTGTTTGTCCTTTTTACGTTTTTTTCCCTGTAATTCATTTCTAATCTCATAGCGTTGTGGTCAGAAAAGATGCTTGATATGATTTCAATTTTCTTAAATTTACTGAGGCTTGATTTGTGACCCAAGATGTGATCTATCTTGGAGAATGTTCCGTGCGCACTTGAGAAGAACGTGTAATCTGCTGTTTTTGGATGGAATGTCCGATATATATCAATTAAATCTATCTGGTCTATTGTGTCATTTAAAGCTTCTGTTTCCTTATTTATTTTCATTTTGGATGATCTGTCCATTGGTGTAAGTGAGGTGTTAAAGTCCCCCACTATTATTGTGTTACTGTCGATTTCCTCTTTTATAGCTGTTAGCAGTTGCCTTATGTATTGAGGTGCTCCTATGTTGGGTGCATATATATTTATAATTGTTATATCTTCTTCTTGGATTGATCCCTGGATCATTATGTAGTGTCCTTCCTTGTCTCTTGTAACATTCTTTAATTTAAAGTCTATTTTATCTGATATGAGTATAGCTACTCCAGCTTTCTTTTGATTTCCATTTGCATGGAATATCTTTTTCCATCCCATCACTTTCAGTCTGTATGTGTCCCTAGGTCTAAAGTGGGTCTCTTGTAGACAGCATATATATGGGTCTTGTTTTTGTATCCATTCAGCCAGTCTATGTCTTTTGGTTGGGGCATTTAATCCATTCACGTTTAAGGTAATTATCGATATGTATGTTCCTATGACCATTTTCTTAATTGTTTTGTGTTTGTTTTTGTAGGTCCTTTTCTTCTCTTGTGTTTCCCACTTAGAGAAGTTCCTTTAGCATTTGTTGTAGAGCTGGTTTGGTGGTGCTGAATTCTCTTAGCTTTTGCTTGTCTGTAAAGCTTTTGATTTCTCCATCAAATCTAAATGAGATCCTTGCCGGGTAGAGTAATCTTGGTTGTAGGTTCTTCCCTTTCATCACTTTAAGTATATCATGCCACTCCCTTCTGGCTTGCAGAGTTTCTGCTGAGAAATCAGCTGTTAACCTTATGGGAGTTCCCTTGTATGTTATTTGTCGTTTTTCCCTTGCTGCTTTCAATAATTTTTCTTTGTCTTTAATTTTTGCCACTTTGATTACTATGTGTCTCGGCGTGTTTCTCCTTGGGTTTATCCTGTATGGGACTCTCTGCGCTTCCTGGACTTGGGTGGCTATTTCCTTTCCCATGTTAGGGAAGTTTTCGACTATAATCTCTTCAAATATTTTCTCTGGTCCTTTCTCTCTCTCTTCTCCTTCTGGGACCCCTATAATGCGAATGTTGTTGCGTTTAATGTTATCCCAGAGGTCTCTTAGGCTGTCTTCATTTCTTTTCATTCTTTTTTCTTTAGTCTGTTCCGCAGCAGTGAATTCCATCATTCTGTCTTCCAGGTCACTTATCCGTTCTTCTGCCTCAGTTATTCTGCTATTGATTCCTTCTAGTGTAGTTTTCATTTCAGTTATTGTATTGGTCATCTCTGTTTGTTTGTTCTTTAATTCTTCTAGGTCTTTGTTAATCATTTCTTGCATCTTCTCAATCTTTGCCTCCATTCTTATTCCAAGGTCCTGGATCATCTTCACTATCATTATTCTGAATTCTTTTTCTGGAAGGTTGCCTATCTCCACTTCATTTAGTTGTTTTTCTGGGGTTTTTTCTTGTTCCTTCATCTGGTACATAGCCCTCTGCCTTTTCATCTTCTCTATCTTTCTGTAACTGTGGTTTTTGGTCCACAGGCTGCAGGATTATAGTTTTTCTTGCTTCTGTTGTCTGCCCTCTGGTGGTTGAGGCTATCTAAGAGGCTTGATGGGAGGCTCTGGTGGTGGGTAGAGCTGACTGTTGCTGTGGCGGTCAGAGCTCAGTAAAACCTTAATCCACTTGACTGTTGATGGGTGGGGCTGGGTTCCCTCCCTGTTGCTGTGGCGGTCAGAGCTCAGTAAAACCTTAATCCACTTGACTGTTGATGGGTGGGGCTGGGTTCCCTCCCTGTTGGCTGTTTTGCCTGAAGCAACCCAACACTGGAGCCTACCCGTGCTCTTTGGTGGGGTTAATGGCAGACTCTGGGAGGGCTCACGCCAAGGAGAACTTCCCAGAACCTCTGCTGCCAGTGTCCTTATCCCCACGGTGAAACAGAGCCACCACTCGCCTCTGCAGGAGACCCCCCAACACCAGCAGGTAGGTCTGGTTCAGTCTCCCCCAGGGTCACTGCTCCTTCCCCTGGGTCCTGATGCACACATTACTTTGTGTGTGCCCTCCAAGAGTGGGGTCTCTGTTTCCCCCAGTCCCGTCAAAGTCCTGCAATCCAATTCCCACTAGGCTTCAAAGTCTGATTCTCTAGGAATTCCTCCTCCCATTGCCTGACCCCCAGGTTGGGAAGCCTGACGTGGGGCTCAGAACCTTTACTCCAGTGGGTGGACTTCTGTGGTATAAGTGTTCGCCAGTCTGTGAGTCACCCACCCAGCAGTTACGGGGTTTGATTTTACTCTGCTTGCGCCCCTCCTACCGTCTCACTGTGGCTTCTCCTCTGTCCTTGGACGTGGGGTATCCTCCTTGGTGAAGTCCAGGGTCTTCCTGTCAATGATGGTCCAGCAGCCAGTTGTGACTCTGGTGCTCTCGCAAGAGGGAGCGACAGCACGTCCTTCTACTCCGCCATCTTGGTTAATCTCCTAGAACATTATTATTAACTAATTTTATAACTGGAAATGTGTACCTTTTGATTCCCTTCACTCAATTCACTCACCTCCCCACTCTCTCCTCCCCCCACCTCTGGTGACCACCAATCTGTTTTCCTGTCCTCTACACTTATGAGCTTATTGTTTTGTTTTGTTTTTTTAGATTCCACATATAAGTGATATCATATGGTATTTGTCTTTTTCTGTCTGACTTACTTCACTTAATATGATAATCTCTAGGTCCATCCATGTTGCTGCAAATGGAATTATTTCATTCTTTTTTTATGGCTGAGTAGTATTCCATTGTATATGTGTACCACATCTTCTTTATCCATTCATCTGTTAATGTACATTTAGGTTGTTTTAACATTTTGGCTATTTTAAGTAATGCTGCAATGAACATGGGAGTGCAGGTATCTTTTCACGTTCGTGGGGTTTTTTTTCTTCTTTGACTAAATACTCAGAAGTGAAATTGCTGGATCATACGGTAGCTCTATTTTTAACTTCTAAAGTATCTCCATAGTGTTTTCCACAGTAGTGGCACAAATTTACATTCCTACCAACAGTGCACTAATGTTCTCTTTTCACCACATCCTCACCAACACTTGTTATTTCTTGTCTTTTTGATAATAGCCATTCTACCAGGTGTGAGATGGTATTTCATTGTGGTTTTGATTTGCATTTCCCTTATGATTAGTGATGTTGAGCATGTTTTCATGTACCTGTTGGCCATCTGTATGTCTTCTTTGGAAAATTGTCTATTCAGATCTTCTGCCTGCTTTTTAATAAGATTGCTTGTTTCTTTGCTATTGAGTTGTGTGAGTTCTTTATATATTTTAGATATTAACCTCTTATTAGATATATGATTTGCAAATATTTTCTCCCATTCTGTAGGTTACCTGTCATTACTTTTTGAAGCAGTTTTATAGTGACTGCTTTCAAATCTTTATGAGATAGTTCCAACATCTAATTCATCTCAGTATTTGGTGTCATTTAATTCTTTTCTTATTCAAGTTTTTATCTTCCTGATTCTTGGTATAATAAGTGATTTTCAATTGTTTTCTGAACATTTTAAACATTAGGTTAAGAGACTCTTCGCCCTTTTTATATCTTCTATTTTATCAGGCAACCACGCTGTTAGTTTTAGTGTATAGGTTCTGACCTACTATTGTGGACTGTAATTCCAATGACAATTTAGTTTCCTGAGATTTTTCAATGCCATTTGATCTGCTTTATTCTTCTGACTCTGCTTGAGCTTCCATTGTTACCACATGCAGGGAAAGAAGGTGCTTCCTCATCTCCCAGTGTAGTTAAAGTGAGTTGTGGGGAAATCCAGACCCATAGGACAGAAAACATTTCTCCTGACCTGTTTTCCAGCCACTCACTGCCAGGAGCTTCCCACTCTATCTCTGATAGTGCAGCCAGGGATGGGCTGCCTTTTGCCATTGTGTGGAAGGTCAGAGCCATGGGTCTGGGTGGTGGGTCAGGAGACCCTGGCCCTGTTCATTGTCTGCCACTGAGTATAGACCCAGGAGGCACCAGGCCTAGGATGCATTCAGCCATTGGATGGAAGGCCAGGACCCCTGGACCTAGGCGGCTGGCTGCCAGTGAGTATAAGATAAGGAAACATTGCCTTGGGCTGCCTTCTGCATTTCAGTAGAGGACCGGGAGACACTAAGGCAACTGGCATTACCAGTGCAGGTGGAAGGGCTCATCTGTTGCCTCCTGATGTGGAGCAGGGAGTGTGTCAGCTTTCCCTAGTTCTGCTCTTACTGCTTAGAGTAGATCAGATTCTGCTGCTGCTGCTGGCTAGTGTGAAGCATGGGAGATAGATTGTCCTCTCCCAACTTAGCTGGTGAAGCTACCACAGACAGATAAGCCAGCTGCTGCCACTGGGTATGGATCTCCCTGCTAAGCTTTCCCTTTCCCAGATCTTTGTTCAGAGAGAAAAAGCTTTTTTTCCATTTCCTTTTTTTTTTTTTTTTTTTTTTGGAGATTTTTTTGGTCTGTACCTGTTGGCAGTTTGGGGGTTGCAGACCCAGTCTGGGTTATGGGAATGATATAAAGAAAACCCAGGGAACTCTCCGTGCTGTCATTCTTCAAGTTCTGAGTTCACTATTCAGTCCATCTTCTTCTGTCTTTTAGAGTCTCTTGAATTATTTTCAGGATCTTTAGTTGTATTTAGAGAGGAGGATCAGAGAAAAGTGAGCCCATGCCATTATCCCAGAAACAGACTATAATGACTAATTTTGACATACTATGATCTAAATATCATTGTTTTCTACTCTCTTGGCTCCAGCCAAGAAAGATTTTGCTTTTTAGACAAAATAAAACTCTCAGTCCCAAAGGGAAATTATTCCTGGATTGCAAGTGGAAATCAGTGGTAAGTCATACAACAAGTATCTAAAAACATTTTGGTTTAATTCTCCAGGGTCTGCTCTACTCCAGCAATAAAGGAAAACCAAGATTCAACTAGTTCTCTAAGTATTATACTGGAGCTAGTTCATTTTTATTATAAACACTTGCAGCTCCAGGACACAGTAAGGCAGGAAACATGGAATGTAATAAAAATGGCTGTATCCCAGTTGCCATGAGAACATATAGCACCCAGATCATTGTTTCTGAATGCTATTTCCTAATGAAAGGAATCACAACTCCTTGGACAAATCATTGATTCCTGCGAAGGCATATGGAAAGTCTAAGATTAGTGTAGGACAGAAAATAAAGGAGTGCTCAAAAAAATTATGTGAGGTTGTCAAAAGAACACAGGAGGCAGCTTGAATGGGGCTCACACTGCCTAAATCTGCACAATATGAGGATTAGAATAGATAATGATTTAGAACATTCCCTAGGATAAATCATATGTTGCACCACAAAGCAAGCCTTAACAAACTTAAGATTGAAATCATGTCTACTATCCAAAATGGTACAAAACTAGAAACAGGAAGAAAACTGAAAAATCCACATATACGTGGCAACTAAACAATACGCTGCTGAACAGCCAATGTGTCAAAGAAGAAATCAAAAGAGAAATTAGAAAGTATCTTGAGACAAATGAAAATGAAAATACAACATACCAAAACATAATGGATGCAGCAAAAGCAGTTCTAAGAGGGACATTTATAACAATAAATGCCTACATAAGAAAAAATATAGAGATATCAAATAAACAACCTAACTTTATACCTCAAGGAATTAGGAAAAGAAGAACACAGTAAGCCCAAAGTTAGCAGAAGGAAGGAAATAAAGAATAGAGCATAAATAAATGAAATAGAGACTAGAAAGACAATAGAAAAAAATCAATGAAACTAAGAGTTGTTTTTTTTTTTTGGAAAGAAACAAAATTAAGAAGCCTTTATCTACACTAACCAAGAAAAAAGAGAGAGAGGATTCAAATAAACAAAATTATAAATGAAAGAGGAGACATTACAACTGGCACTACAGAATTACAAAGGATCATAAGAGGCTACTATGAACAACTATATACCAAAAAATTGGATAACCTACAAGACATAATTCCTAGAAACACACAAATTACCAAGACTGAATCATGAAGATATAGAAAACTTGAACCAATAATGACTAAGGATACTGAAGCAATAATCAAAACCCTCCCCCAAAATGAAAGCCCTGAACCAGATGGTTTCACTGGTGAATTCTACCAAAATTTAAAGAAGAATTAATGCCAATCCTACTAAATTCTTCCAAAAAATTAAAGAGGAGAGAATATTCCCAAACTTATTTTGTGAGGCCAGCATTACCTTGATACCAAAGCCAGATAAGGACATTACAAGAAAAGAAAACAATGGGCCAATATCCCTGATGAATACAGATGCAAAATACAAGGATATATTGTACAACACAGGGATATTTTATAATAACTATAAATGGAGTATAACCATTAAAAACTGTGAATCACTATGTTGTACACCTATAACTTATATAATATTGTACATTGGCTATATGTCAATAAAAAATAAAGTCTTTTAAATGAAAAAAATTCTCAACAAATTCTAACAAACCAAATTCAACAGCACATTAAAAGGATCATACACCATGACCAAGTGGCATTTATCCCTGGGATGGAAGGATGGTTCAACATATGCAAATGAATAAATGTGATACACCACATTAATAGAATGAAGGACAGAAATCATATGATCCTCTCAACAGATGCAGAGATAGCATTCGACAAAATTCAACATCCTTTAATGATAAAAGCTCTCAACAAATTTGATATAGAAGGAACATGCCTCAACATAATAAAGGCCATATATGACAAGCCCACAGCTAACATCATACTCAAGGGTGAAAAGCTGAAAACTTATCCTCTAAAATTAAGAACAAGACAAGTGTGCCCACTCTCACCATTTCTATTCAAAGTAGTACTGGAAGTCCTAGCCAGAGAAATTGGGCAAGAAAAACAAATAAAAGGTATTCAAATCAGAAGAGAAGAAAAATTATCTTTTTTTACAGATGGCATGATTTGTAGCATCACCAACAACTGTTAGAACGAAC
Source organism: Balaenoptera ricei (assembly GCF_028023285.1). Classification (NCBI taxonomy): domain Eukaryota; kingdom Metazoa; phylum Chordata; class Mammalia; order Artiodactyla; family Balaenopteridae; genus Balaenoptera; species Balaenoptera ricei. The sequence continues at coordinate 46,328,105 of NC_082660.1, forward strand.
AAATGAATTCAGTAGTGTTGCAGGATACAAAATCAACCTTACAAAAGTCAGTTGCATTTCCATACACTGACAATAATATATCTGAAAGAGAAATAAAGAAAACAATCCCATCTACAATAGCATCAAAACCAATAAAATACTTAGGAATAAATTTAACCAAGGAGGTAAAAGATCTCTACACTGAAAACTGTAAGGAATTGATGAAAGAAATTGAAGAAGGCACAAATAAATAGAAATATATCCCACATAAGTGAATCAGAAGAATTAATATTTTTAAAATGTACGTATTACCCAAAGCCATCTATAGATTCTCTATTAAAATTCCAGTGACATCTTTCACAGAAATACAAAAATCAATCCTAATTTGCATAGGACCATAAATGATCCTGAGTAACCAAAGCAATCTTGAGAAAGAAGAGCAAAACTGGAGGCATCACACTTCCTAATTTCAAAATATACTAAAAGCTCTAATAATCAAAACAGTATAGTACTGGCATAAAAACATACATATAGACCAATGGAATACAATTTAGACCCCAGAAATAAACACATGCATATATGTTCAACTAATATTTAACATGGAATATAGAAATATACAATGGGGAAAAGGCAGTCAATAAGTGGTGTAGAGAAAATGGATATTCATATACAAAAGAATGAAATTGCACCCGTATCTTATACCACTCACAAAAATTAACTCAGAATGGATTAAAGACTTAAATGTAAGACCCCAAACCATAAATCTCCTGGAAGAAAACATAGGGAAAAAGCTCTTTTACATTGGTCTTGTCAATAAGATTTTGGAAACGACACCAAAAGCACAAGCAACAAAAGCAAAAATTAAAATTTGGAACTACATCAAACTAAAAAGCATTTGCACAGCAAAAGAAAAAATCAACAAAATGAAAAGTCAAACTACAGAATGGGAGGAAATTTTTGGAAACCATATATCAGATAAGGGGTTTATACCCAAAATATATAAGGAACTCATATAACTCAATAGCAAAACAAACAAACAAAACAAAACAACAACAAAAAACCCGGATTTGGTTCAAGATGGCATAGAAGGGCATGCTCTCACTCTCTCTTTCGAGAACACTGGAATCACAACTAACTGCTGAACAATCATCGACAGGAAGACACTGGAACTCACCAAAAAAGATATCCCACATGCAAAGACAAAGGAGAAGCCGCAATGAGATGGTAGGAGGGGCACTATCGCAATAAAATCAAATCCCATAACTGCTGGGTGGGTGACTCACAAACTGGAGAACACTTATACCACAGAAGTCCACCCACTGGAGTGAAGGTTCTGAGCACCCCGTCAGGCTTCCCAACCTGGGAGTCTGGCTACCAGAGGAGGAATTCCTAGAGAATCAGACTTTGAAGGCTAGTGGGATTTGATTGCAGGACTTCAGCAGGACTGGAAGAAACAGAGACTCCAGTCTTGGAGAGCACACACAAAGTAGTGTGCACATCGGGACCCAGGAGAAGGAGCAGTGACCTCATAGGAGACTGAACCAGACCTACCTGCTAGTGTTGGAGGGTCTCCTACAGAGGCAGGGGGCAGCTGTGGCTAACCAAGGGCCAAGGACACTGGCAGCAGAAGTTCTGGGAAGTACTCCTTGGCATGAGCCCTCCCAGAGTCCATCATTAGCCCCAACAAAGACACCGGGTAGGCTCCAGTGTTGGGTTGCCTCAGGCCAAACAACCAACAAGGAGGGAACCCAGCCCCACCCATCAGCAGACAAGCAGATTAAAGTTTTACTGAACTCTGCCCACCAGAGCAACAGCCAGCTCGACCCACCACCAGTACCTGCCATCAAGAAACTTCCACAAGCCTCTTAGGTACCCTCATCCACCAGAGGGCAGACAGCAGAAGCAAGAAGAACTACAGTCCTGCAGCCTGCAAAACAAAAAACACATTCACAGAAAGATAGACAAGATGAAAAGGCAGAGGGCTATGTACCAGATGAAGGAACAAGATAAAACCCCAGAAAAACAACTAAATGAAGTGGAGATAGGCAACCTTCCAGAAAAATAATTCAGAATAATGATAGTGAAGATGATCCAGGACCTCGGAAAAAGAATGGAGGCAAAGATCGAGACGATGCAAGAAATGTTTAACAAAGATCTAGAAGAATTAAAGAACAAACAGAGATGAACAATACAATAAATGAAATGAAAATACACTAGAAGGAATCAATAGCAGAATAACTGAGGCAGAAGAATGGATAAGTGACCTGGAAGACAGAATAGTGGAATTCACTGCTTTGGAACAGAATAAAGAAAAAAGAATGAAAGGAAATGAAGACAGCCTAAGAGACTTCTGGGACAACATTAAACACAACAACATTCGCATTATAGGGGTCCCAGAAGGAGAAGAGAGAGAGAAAGGACCAGAGAAAATATTTGAAGAGATTATAGTCGAAAACTTCCCTAACATGGGAAAGGAAATAGCCACCCAAGTCCAGGAAGTGCAGGGAGTCCCATACAGGATAATCCCAAGGAGAAACACACCAAGACGCATAGTAATCAAATTGGCAAAAATTAAAGACAAAGAAAAATTATTGAAAGCAGCAAGGGAAAAATGACAAATAACATAACATACAAGGGAACTCCCGCAAGGTTAACAGCTGATTTCTCAGTAGAAACTCTACAAGCCAGAAGGAAGTGGCATGATATACTTAAAGTGATGAAAGGGAAGAATCTACAACCAAGATTACTCTACCCAGCAAGGATCTCATTCAGATTCGATGGAGAAATCAAAAGCTTTACAGAAAAGCAAAAGCTAAGAGAATTCAGCACCACCAAACCAGCTCTACAACAAATGCTAAAGGAACTTCTCTAAGTGGGAAACACAAGAGAAGAAAAGGACCTACAAAAGCAAACCCAATTAAGAGAATGGTCATAGGAACATACATATTGATAATTACCTTAAACGTGAATGGATTAAATGCTCCAACCAAAAGACACAGGCTTGCTGAATGGATACAAAAAGAAGACCCAAATATATGCTGTCTACAAGAGACCCACTTCAGACGTAGGGACACATACAGAATGAAAGTGAGGGGACGGAAAAAGATATTCCATGCAAATGGAAATCAAACGAAAGCTGGAGTAACAATACTCATATCAGACAAAATAGACTTTAAAATAAAGAATGTTACAAGAGACAAGGAAGGACACTATATAATGATCAGGGGATCAACCCAAGAAGAAGATAATAACAATTATAAATATATATGCACCCAACATAGGAGCACCTACTTAAGGCAACTGCTCACATCTCTAAAAGAGGAAATTGACAGACACAAAAATAGTGGGGGACTTTAACACCTCACTTACACCAATGGACAGATCATCCAAACAGAAAATTAATAAGGAAACAGAAGCTTTAAATGACACAATAGACCAGATAGATCTAATTGATATTTATAGGACATTCCATCCAAAAACAGCAGATTACACTTTCTTCTCAAGTGCGCACAGAACATTCTCCAGGATAGATCACAGCTTGGGTCACAAATCAAGCCTCAGTAAATTTAAGATTGAAATCATATCAAGCATCTTTTCTGCCCACAACACTATGAAATTAGAAATCAATTACAGGGAAAAAAACATAAAAAACACAAACACATGGAGGCTAAACAATACGTTACTAAATAACCAAGAGATCACTGAAGAAATCAAAGAGGAAATCAAAAAATACCTAGAGACAAATGACAATGAAAACACGATGATCCAAAACCTATGGGATGCAGCAAAAGCAGTTCTAGGAGGGAAGTTTATAGCTATACAAGCCTATCTCAGGAAACAAGAAAAATCTCAAGTGAGCAATCTAACATTACACCTAAAGGAACTAGAGAAAGAAGAACAAACAAAACCCAAAGTTAGCAGAAGGAAAGAAATCATAAAGATCAGAGCAGAAATAAATGAAATAGAAACAAAGTAAACAATAGATCAATAAAAGTAAAAGCTGGTTCCTTGAGAAGTTAAACAAAAAGATAAACAATTAGCCAGACTCATCAAGAAAAAGAGGGAGAGGACTCAAATCAATAAAATTAGAAATGAAAAGGGAGAAGTTACAACAGACACGGCAGATATACAAAGCATCCTAAGAGAATATTACAAGCAACTCTATGCCAATAAAAAGGACAACCTGTAAGAAATGGACAAATTCTTAGAAAGGTGTAACCTTCCAAGGCTAAACCGGGAAGAAATAGAAAATATGCACAGACAAATCACAAGTAATGAAATTGAAACTGTGATTAAAAATCTTCCAACAAACAAAAGTCCAGGACCAGATGGCTTCACAGGTGAATTCTATCAAACATTTAGAGAAGAGCTAAAACCCATCCTTCTTAAACTCTTCCAAAATTTGCAGAGGAAGGAAAGCTCCCAAACTCATTCTATGCGGACATCTCACCCTGATACCAAAACTAGAAAAAGATGTCACAAAGAAAGAAAATAACACACCAATATCACTGATGAACATTGATGCAAAAATCCTCAACAAAATACTAGCAAACAGAATCCAACAACACATTAAAAGGATCATACACCATGATCAAGTGGGATTTATCCCAGAGATGCAAGGATTCTTCAATATGCGCAATCAATCCATGTGATACACCATATTAACAAATTGAAGAAGAAAAACCATATGACCATCTCAATGGATGCAGAAAAAGCTTTTGACAGAATTTAACACCCATTTATGATAAAAACTCTCCAGAAAGTGGGCATAGAGGGAACCTACCTCAACATAATAAAGGCCATATATGACAAACTCACAGCCAACATCATTCTCAATGGTGAAAAACTGAAAGCATTTCCTCTAAGATCAGGAACAAGACAAGGATGTCCACTCTCACCACTATTATTCAACATAGTTTTGGAAGTCCTAGCCACAGCAATCATAGAAGAAAAAAAAAAAAGGAATCCAAATTGGAAAAGAAGAAGTAAAACAGCCACTATTTGCAGATGACATGCTACTATACATAGAGAATCCTAAAGATGCCACCAGAAAACTACTAGAGCTAATCAATGAATTGGTAAAGTTGCAGGATACAAAATTAATGCACAGAAATCTCTTGCATTCCTACTAATGATGAAAAATATGAAAGAGAAATTAAGGAAACACTCCCATTTACCATTGCAACAAAAAGAATAAAATACCTAGGAATAAACCTATCTAAGGAGACAAAAGACCTGTATGCAGAAAACTGTAAGACACTGATGAAAGAAAATAAAGATGATACAAACAGATGGAGAGATATACCATGTTCTTGGATTGGAAGAATCAATATTGTGAAAAAATCAATATTGTGAAAAACTATACTACCCAAAGCAATCTACAGATTCAAAGCAATCCCTATCAAATTACCAATGGCATTTTTTTGCAGAACTAGAACAAAAAATCTTAAAATTTGTATGGAGACACAAAAGACCCCGAATAGCCAAAGTGGTCTTGAGGGAAAAAAACGGAACTGGAGGAGTCAGACTCCCTGACTTCAGCCTATACTACAAAGCTACAGTAATCAAGACAATATGGTACTGGCACAAAAACAGAAATATAGATCAATGGAGCAGGATAGAAAACCCAGAGATAAACCCACGCACCTATGGTCAACTAATCTATGACAAAGGATGCAAGGATATACAGTGGAGAAAAGACAGTCTCTTCAATAAGTGGTGCTGGGAAAACTGGACAGCTACATATAAAAGAATGAAATTAGAACACTCCCTAACACCTACAAAAAAATAAACTCAAAATGGATTAGAGACCTAAATATAAGTCCAGGCACTATAAAACTCTTAGAGGAAAACATAGGAAGAACACTCTTTCACATAAATCACAGCAAGATATTTTTATATCCACCTCCTAGATTAATGGAAATAAAAACAAAAATAAACAAATGGGACCTAGTGAAACTTAAGAGCTTTTGCACAGCAAAGGAAACCATAAACAAGACAAAAAGACAACCCTCAGAATGGGAGAAAATATTTGCAAATGAATCATCAGACAAAGGATTAATCTCCAAAATATATAAACAGCTCATGCAGCTCAATATTAAAAAAACAAACAACCCAATCCAAAAAAGGGCAGAAAACCTAAATAGACATTTCTCCAAAGAAGACATACAGATGGTCAAGAAGCACATGAAAAGCTGCTCAACATCACTAATTATTAGAGAAATGCAAATCAAAACTACAACGAGGTATCACCTCACACCAGTTAGAATGGGCATCATCAGAAAATCTACAAACAACAAATGCTGGAGAGGGTGTGGAGAAAAGGGAACCCTCTTGCACTGTTGATGGGAATGTAAATTGATACAGCCACTATGGAGAACAGTATGGAAGTTCCTTAAAGAACTAAAAATAGAATTACCATATGACCCAGCAATCTCACTCCTGGGCATATACCCAGAGAAAACCACATTTCAAAAAGACACATGCACCCCAATGTTCATTGCAGCACTTTTTACAATAGCCAGGTTATGGAAGCAACCTAAATGCCCATTGACAGATAAATGGATAAAGAAGATGTGGTACATATATACAATGGAATATTACTCAGCCATAAAAAGGAATGAAATTGGGTCATTTTTAGAGATGTGGATGCATCTAGAGACTGTCATACAGAGTGAAGTAAGTCAAAGAGAAAAACAAATATCGTATATTAACGCATATATGTGGAACGTAGAAAATGGTACAGATGAACTGGTTTGCAGAGGAGAAATTGAGACATAGAAGTAGAGAAAAAACGTATGGCCACCAAGGGGGGAAAGTGGCAGTGGGTGGGGGTCGTGGTGTGATGAATTGGGAGATTGGGATTGACAAGTATACACTGATGTGTATAAAATGGATGACTAATAATAAATAAATAAATAAGTAAACATTAAAAAAAAGAAAAAAAAACAACAAAAAACCCAACAAGTAATCAAATTTATAATGGGTAGAGGAACTGAGTAGGCAATTTTTCAAAGACAAACAAATGGCAAACAGGTACATAAAAAGCTGCTTGATATCACTAATCATAAAGGAAATGCAAATCAAAACCACAATGAGATATCACTTTACATCTGTTAGAATGGCTATTATAAAAAAAGGCAATAGATAAGAAACATTGTCAAGGGTGTGGGGAAAAGGGAACACAAGTGCACTGTTGTTGGGAATGTAAATTTGTACAACCACTATGCAAAACAGAATGGAGGTTCCTCAAGAAATTAAAAAGAGAGCTACCATATGATCCAGCAATCCCACTTCTGGGTATATATTAAAAGAAATGAAATCAAGGTCTCCAAGAGATCTGCCCCCACCTGTTCATTTCAGCATTAGGCACAATAGCCAAGATTTGGAAACAACCTAAGTGTCCATCCTCAGATGAATGGATAAAGAAAATGTGTCACATGCCCACACACACAATGGAATATTACTCAGCCATAAAAAATAAGGAATTCCTGTCATCTGCATCAACATAGAAAGACTTTGAGGACATTACGCTAAGTGAAATAAGCCATACAGAGAAAGCCAAATACTTATGATCTCATTCATATGTGGAATCCTACAAAAAGCCAAACTCAGAAACGAAGTATATAATGGAGGTTGCCAGGGGTTAGGGGATGGGGGAAATGGGTAGATGTTGGTCAAAGCTTACAAACTTCCAATTATAAGATGAATAAGTCTGTGGATCTAATATTCATGATGGTGACTATAGTTAACAATATTGTACTAAATATTTGAAAGTTGCTAAGAGACTAGATCTGAAATGTTCTCACCACACACACAAAATGTAATTGTGTGAGGTGATAGATGTGTTAATTAACCTTATCTTGTAAGCATTTTAAAATATACATGTGTGGGAGAGACCTTCAAGATGGTGGAGGAGTAAGACGTAGAGATCACCTTCCTCCCCACCAATACATCAGAAATACATCTACATGTGGAACAACTCCTACAGAACACCTACTGAACGCTGGCAGAAGACCTCAGACTTCCCAAAAGGCAAGAAACTCCCCACATACCTGGGTAGGGCAAAAGGAAAAAGAAAAAAAAAAGACAAAAAATTAGGGATGGGACCTGCACCACTGGGAGGGAGCTGTGAAGGAGGAAAAGTTCCCACACACTAAGAAGAAGCCCCTTCACTGGCTGAGATGGGGGATGGCAGGGGGGAAGCTTCAGATCCAAGGAGGAGATCGCAGCAATAGGGGTGCAGAGAGCAAAGCGGAGAGATTCCTGCACAGAGGATCACTGCCAACCAACACTCACCAGCCTGAGAGGCTTATCTGATCACCTGCCAGAGCAGGTGGGGGTTGGGAGCTGAGGCTCTGGCTTTGGAGGTCGGATCCCAGGGAGAGAACTGGGGTTGGCTGTGTGAACACAGCCTGAAGGGGGCTAGTGTGCCACAGCTAGCCAGGAGGGAGTCCGGGAAAAAGTCTGGACCTGTCTAAGAGGCAAGAGACCATTGTTTTGGGGTGGGTGAGGAGAGGGGATTCAGAGCACTGCCTAAACAAGCTCCAGAGAAGGGCACGAGCCACGGCTATCAGCCTGGACCCCAGAGACGGGCATGAGACGCTAAGGCTGCTGCAGCCACCAAGAAGCCTGTGTGCAAGCACAGTCACTATCCACACCTCCCCTCCCAGGAGCCTGTGCAGCCCGCCACTGCCAGGGTCCCATGATCCAGGGACAACTTCCCCGGGAGAACACACGGCGCGCCTCAGGCTGGTGCAATGTCACGCCGGCCTCTGCCGCTGCAGGCTCACCCCGCAATCCTTACCCCTCCCTCCGCCTGACCTGAGTGAGCCAGAGCCCCCTAATCAGCTGCTACTTTAACCCTGACTTGTCTGAGCAAAGAATAGACGCTCTCAGGTGACCTACACGCAGAGGCTGGGCCAAATCCAAAGCTGAACCCTGGGAGCTGTGGGAACAAAGAAGAGAAAGGGAAATCACTACCAGCAGCCTCAGGAGCAGCAGATTAAATCTCCACAATCAACTTGATGTACCCTGCATCTCTGGAATACCTGAATAGACAATGAATCATCCCAAAATTGAGGCGGTGGACTTCGGGAGCAACTGCATAATTGGGGTTTGCTTTCTGCATATAATTTGTTTCTGGTTTTATGTTTATCTTACTTTAGTATTTAGAGTTTATTATCATTGGTAGATTTGTTTATTGATTTGGTTACTCTCTCACTTTTTAAAAAATATATAGATATATATATATTTCTCCTTTTTCTCTTTTTGTGAGTGTGTACATGTATGCTTCTGTGTGTGATTTTGTCTGTATAGCTTTGTTTTACCATTTCTCCTAGGGTTCTGTCTTTTTTTGTATAGTTTTTAGCGCTTGTTATCATTGGTGGATTTGTTTTTTGGTTTGGTTGCTCTCTTCTTTCTTTTGTTTTTTTCTTTTTATATTAATTTTTAATTTTTTAGTTTTTAATAATTTTTATTTTGTATTTTAATAACTTTATTTTATTTTATTTCTTTCTTTCTTTTTTTCTCCCTTTTCTTCTGAGCCATGCGGCTGACAGGGTCTTGGTGCTGGGGCCTGGTGTCAGACCTGTGCCACTGAGGTGGGAGAGCTGAGTTCAGGACATTGATCCACCACAGACCTCCCAGCTCCACATAATACGAATCAGCAAAACTTCTCCCAGAGATCTCCATCTCAATGCTAAGACCCAGCTCCACTCAACAACCAGCAGGTTACAGTGCTGGACACCCTTTGCCAAACAACTATGAAGACAGGAACACAACCCGACCCATCAGCAGAGAGGCTGCCTAAAATCATAATAAGGTCACAGACATCCCAAAACACAACACCAAATGCAATCCTGCCTACGAGAAAGACAACATCCAGCCTCATCCACCAGAACACAGGCACTAGTCCCCTCCACCAGGAAGCCTACACAACCCACTGAACCAACCTTACACACTGGGGGCAGACAACAAAAACAACGGGAACTACGAACATGCAACCTGCGAAAAGGAGACACCAAACACAATAACTAAAGCAAAATGGGAAGACAGAGAAATATGCAGCAGATGAAGGAGCAAGGCAAAAACCCACCACACCAAACAGATGAAGAGGAAATAGGCAGTCTACCTGAGTAAGAATTCAGAGTATTGATAGTAAAGATGATCCAAAATCCTGGAAATAAAATGGAGAAAATACAAGAAACGTTTAACAAAGACCTAGAAGAACTAAAGAGCAAACAAACAATGATGAACCACACAATAAATGAAATTAAAAATTCTCTAGAAGGAATCAATAGCAGAATAACTGAGGCAGAAGAATGGATAAATGACCTGTATGATAAAATAGTGGAAATAACTACTGCAGAGCAGAATAAAGAAAATAGAATGAAAAGAATTGAAGACAGTCTCAGAGACCTCTGGGACAATAATTAAAGGCACAAAGATTCGAATTATAGGGGTCCCAGAAGAAGAAGAGAAAAAGAAGGGACTGAGAAAATATTTGAAGAGATGATAGTTGAAAACTTCCCTAATATGGGAAAGGAAATAGTCAATGAAGTCCAGGAAGCACAGAGAGTCCCATATGGGATAAATCCAAGGAGAAACACACCAAGACACATATTAATCAAACTATCAAAAATTAAATACAAAGAAAAAAATATTAAAAGCAGAAAGGGAAAAACAACAAATAACATACGAGGGAATTCCCATAAGGTTAACAGCTAAACTTTCAGCAGAAACTCTGCAAGCCAGAAGGGAGTGGCAGGACATACTTAAAGTGGTGAAAGAGGAAAACCTACAAACAAGATGACTCTACCCAGCAAGGTTCTCATTCAAATTCGACAGAGAAATTAAAACCTTTATAGACAAGCAAAAGCTAAGAGAATTCAGCACCACCAAACCAGCTTTACAACAAATGCTAAAGGAACTTCTCTAGGTAGGAAACACAAGAGGAGGAAAAGACCTACAATAACAAACCCAAAACGATTAAGAAAATGGTAACAGGAACACACATATCGATAACTACCTGAAATGTAAACGGATTAAATGCTCCAACCAAAAGACACAGAATGGCTGAATGGATACAAAAACAAGACCCATACATATGTTGTCTACAAGAGACCCACTTCAGACCCAGGGACACATACAGACTGAAAGTGAGGGGATGGAAAAAGATATTCCATGCAAATGGAAATCAAAAGAAAGCTGGTGTAGCAAGTCTCATATCAGACAAAATAGACTTTTAAATAAAGACTATTACAAGAGACAAAGAAGGACACTACATAATGATCAAGGGGCCAATCCAAGAAGAAGATATAACAATTGTAAGTATTTATGCACCCAACATACGAGCACCTCAATACATAAGGCAAATGCTAACAGCAAGAAAAGGGGAAATCAACAGTAATACAATCCTAGTACCCACTTTCACCAATGAACAGATCATCCAAAGTGAAACTAAATAAGGAAACACAAGCTTTAAATGATACATCAAACAAGATGGACTTATTTGATATTTATAGGACATTCCATCCAAAAAAAAACCAGAATACACTTTTTCTCAAGCGCTCATGGCACATTCTCCAGGATAGATCACATCTTGGGTCACAAATCGAGCCTTGGTAAATTTAAGAAAATTGAAATCGTATCAAGTGTCTTTTCCGACCACAATGCTATCAATTACAGGGAAAAATGTGTAAAAAATACAAACACATGGAGGCTAAACAATACTGTACTAAATAACCAAGAGATCACTGAAGAAATCAAAGAGGAAATCAAAAAATACCTAAAAACAAATGACAATGAAAACACGATGACACAAAACCTATGGGATGCAGCAAAAGGAGTTCTAAGAGGGAAGTTTATAGCTATACAATCCAACCTCAAGAAACAAGAAACATCTCAAATACATAATGTAACCTTACACCTGACACAATTAGAGAGAGAAGAACCAAAAAACCCCAAAGTTAGCAGAAGGAAAGAAATCATAAGATCAGATCAGAAAAAAATGAAAAAGAAATGAAGGAAACAATAGCAAAAATCAATAAAACTAAAAGATGGTTCTTTGAGAAGATAAACAAAATTGATAAACCATTAGCCAGACTCATCAAGAAAAAAAGGGAGAAGACTCAAATCAATAGAATTAGAAATGAAAAAGGAGAAGTAACAACTGACACTGGAGAAATACAAAGGATCATGAGAGATTACTCCAAGCAACTATATGCCAATAAAATTGACAACCTGGAAGAAATGGACAAATTCTTAGAAAAGCACAACCTTCCGAGACTGAACCAGGAAGAAATAAAAAATATAGACAGATCATTCACAAGCACTAAAATTGAGACTGTGATTAAAAATCTAGCAAACAAAAGCCAAGGACTAGATGGCTTCACAGGCGAATTCTATCAAACATTTTGAGAAGAGCTAACACCTATCCTCAAACTCTTCCAAAATATTGCAGAGGGAGGAACACTCCCAAACTCATTCTACAAGGGCACCATCACCCTGATACGAAAGCCAGAAAAAGATGTCAAAGAAGAAAGAAAACTACAGGCTAATATCAATGACGAACATAGATGCAAAAATCCTCAACAAAATACTAGCAAACAGAATCCAACAGCACATTAAAAGGATCGTACACGATGATCAAGTGGGGTTTATCTCAGGAATGCAGAATTCTTCAATATAGGCAAATCAAACAATGTGATACACCATATTAACAAATTGAAGGAGAAAAACCATATGATCATCTCTATAGATGCAGAAAAACTTTTGACAAAATTCAAGACCCATTTATGATAAAAACTCTCCAGAAAGTAGGCGTAGAGGGAACTTACCTCAACATAATAAAGGCCATGTATGACAAACCCACAGCCAACATAGTCCTCAGTGGTGAAAAACTGAAACCATTTCCACTAAGATCAGTAACAAGACAAGGTTGCCCACTCTCACCACTATTACTCAACATAGTTTTGGAAGTTTTAACCACAGCCACCATCAGAGAAGAAAAAGAAATAAAAGGAATCCAAATCGGAAAAGAAGAAGTAAAGCTGTCACTGTTTGCAGATGACATGATACTATACATAGAGAATCCTAAAGACTCTACCAGAAAACTACTAGAGCTAATCAATGAATTTGGTAAAGTAGCAGGATACAAAATTAATGCACAGAAATCTCTCACATTCCTATACACTAATGATGAAAAATCTGAAAGAGAAATTAAGGAAACACTCCCATTTACCATTGCAACAAAAAGAATAAAATATCTAGGAATAAACCTACCTAAGGAGACAAAAGACCTGTATGCAGAAAACTGTAAGACACTGATGAAAGAAATTAAAGATGATACAAACAGATGGAGAGATATACCATGTTCTTGGATTGGAAGAATCAACATTGTGAAAATGACTATACTACCCAAAGGAATCTACAAATTCAATGCAATCCCTATCAAACTACCAATGTCATTTTTCACAAAACTAGCACAAAAAACTTCACAATTTGTATGGAAACACAAAAGACCCCGAATAGCCAAAGCAATCTTGAGAACGAAAAATGGAACTGGAGGAATCAGGATCCTGGACTTCAGACTATACTACAAAGCTACAGTAATCAAGACAGTATTGTACTGGCACAAAAACAGAAATATAGATCAATGGAACAGGGTAGAAATCCCAGAGATAAAGCCACATGCATATGGTCACCTTATCTCTGATAAAGGAGGCAAGAATATACAATGGAGAAAAGACAGCCTCTTCAATAAGTGGTGCTGGGAAAACTGGACAGATACATGTAAAGGAATGAAATTAGAACACTCCCTAACACCATACACAAAAATAAACTCAAAATTGTTTAATGTTCTAAATGTAAGGCCAGACACGATAAAAGAAGACATAGGCGGAACACTCTATGACATAATCACAGCAAGATCTTTTTTGACCCACCTCCTAGAGAAATAGAAATGAAAACAAATAAACAAATGGGACCTAATGAAACTTGTAAGCTTTTGCACAGCAAAGGAAACCATAAACAAGACCAAAAGACAACCCTCAGAATGGGAGAAAATATTTGCAAATGAAGTAACTGACAAAGGATTAATATCCAAAATTTACCAGCAGCACATGAAGCTCAATATCAAAAAACCAAAAAACCCAATCCAAAAATGGGCAGAAGACCTAAATAGACATTTCTCCAAAGAAGATATACAGATTGCCAACAAACTCATGAAAGGATGCTCAATCACTAATCAGTAGAGAAATGCAAACCAAAACTACATTGAGGTATCACCTCATACGAGTCAGAATGGCCATCATGAAGAAATCTAGAAACAATAAATGCTGGAGAGGATGTGGAGAAAAGGGAACCCTCTTGCACTGTTTGTGGGAATGTAAATTGATACAGCCACTCTAGAGAACAGTATGGCAATTCCTTAAAAAATTAAAAATGAACTACAGTACGACCCAGCAATCCCATTACTGGGCATTTATCCTGAGAAAACCATAATTCAAAAAGAGTCATGTACCCCAATGTTCATTGCAGCTGTATTTACAATAGCCAGGACATGGATGCAACCTAAGTGTCCACTGACAGATGAATGCATAAAGAAGATGTGGCACATATATACAATGGAATATTGCTCAGCCATAAAAAGAAATGAAATTGAGTTATTTGTAGTGAGGTGGATGGACCTAGAGTCTGTCATACAGAGTGAAGTAAGTCAGAAAGAGAAAAACAAATACCGTATGCTAACACATATATATGGAATCTTAAAAAAAAAAGGATTCTGAAGAACCTAGGGGTAGGACAGGAATAAAGATGCAGACGTAGAGAATGGACTTGAGGACACGGGGAGGGGGAAGGGTAAGCTGGGACGAAGTGAGAGAGTGGCATGGTCATATATACACTACCAAATGTAAAATAGATAGCTAGTGGGAATCAGCCACATAGCACAGGGAGATCAGCTCGGAGCTTTGTGACCACCTAGATGGGTGGGATAGGGAGCGTGGGAGGGAAACGCTAGAAGGAGGAGATATGGGGATATATGTATATGTATAGCTGAGTCACTTTGTTATAAAGCAGAAACTAACACACCATTGTAAAGCAATTATACTCCAATAAAGATGTCAAATAAATATATACATATGTGGCAAATTATCACATTGTACACCTTAAAGTTATACAGTGTTGTATGTCAATTATATCTGAATTAAACTGGAAAAAATAAAATAAAATAAGGAAGAAATAAAAAACCAAAATGAGAATAAATAATAATAATGATGTTTTATATCTAATTGAATATAATAAGAATCTGTGAATCTGTGGTATAAATAAATAAATACATAAATAAAAGAAAAGCTCTTCCTTACAGAAGAGTGCTATCTAATAAATATAGAAGAAATGTTGGAGTTTGAAAAGCACCATTTTGTACCTATTATGTAATAATTGTCAAAGACAAGAATCATCATTGAACACTAAAATTGCTACATGGAAGTTTTATGATCAAAGGAATATGTACATATTCTCAAATTAGCTCCCCAAAGAAAACTTAACAGCTACAAAGGAAAGTAGTAAATTTACATTTGAGTAACCTATTGGACACCACTTTAACAAAGTGATCAGAATCAATATTGGGACAAACCTGCCTTTATGATATAATGAGAAAGACATGCTATCATTTTTGTGATGTTCCTGTCAAATTTGCCTAACCTTAGTTGAATCATGAGAAAGCAATCAGATAATCCCCAAATGATGGACACTGTACAAAATAATTAGCCCAAAGTTTTGAAAATTGTCAAGGTGTGGAAGACGAAGAAAGCCTGAGAAACTGTTCCAGAGTGAAGGAGTCTAAAGTGACATGTCATTTAAATACAAGGCATGACCGTGAAATGGATCATTGATCAGGAAAAAATTCTATAAAAGGTATTATTGGGAAAACTGGTGAAGTTTGTATAAAATCTGTAGACTAAGTAAAATAATGAAATATTTTATTTCATTATTTCATTATTTATTAATATTATTTTCATTTATGCACGTTTCCTTATTTTGATAATTATACTTGTCCTTAGGAACCATGATAAATATATAGGCATAAAAGGGCATGAAGTCTGCAACTTATTCTCAAATGATTCAGAAAAAAATATAGTTACGTATGTGTGTAACTATTGACAGAGAGAGAGAGAGAGGGAGAAAGAGAGAATGATAAACCAAAGGTGGTAAAATATTAACAACTGGGGAATTCCTTGTACTATTCTTGCAACATATGTATAAGTTTGAAATTAACTAACATAAAAACGTTCCAAAAATCAGATGTACTCCTAATCCTACATCACAGGCTGCCTAAATGGGAGCATATGTTTACACCCACCCCCATACACACACACTCTAGAAAAAGAGTTTTACATACTGTTAATGTTGGAACTATCTGTTCCACCTTGGAGGTGTATGTCAAATAAACAATGATGTCTGAAGCTTTTGAATACAGCTTTCAAATCAATTAGCTCCCAACCTAGTTACACATAAATATTAATAATAACACCACTATTTTGAGTCCTTACAGTGTACTAGGCACTGTTTTAAGTGCTTAAATTGACTAATTTAATCCTCACAGCAGCATTATGAATTATTCTCTGACATGAGCTAGGTGATACAGTTTTCCTAATTCCACAGTAGAGGAAGAAGAAGCACTTGCTGAGACATCTCAGGTTATATGCTGAAGGTTACACTGCTAGTAAGGGGTGGGGAGGGGATTTGAACTCAGGTGGTCTGGCCCTGTGCTCACGCTCTTTAACTTATTCACATTAATTCGACGGGAACTTCATAGTTTTTAAGAGCCCGGTAAACCAATATTTTCTACTATCTGCTACTGGGGTCAGGGATGAAGTCTGTTCCTTGAATACGCCATGCTATTTCTGGCCCCTGGGACCGCATACATGCTGTTCCTTTGCTTTGACAACTCTACCCACTTCTCCTTGGACTAACTCCTACTCATCCTTTATATCTGAATTTACTGGTCACTCAGGGAGATGACACATCCTAAACAAGATTTATAGTCCCCTGCCATATGCTGCCAGTGCCATTCTCCTTCCAGAGGGAAGAATTCTGCCCATTACATGGTACACTCATCACAGTTGAAGAATATTTATTTATTTATTTATTGTCTGCCTTCCCAGCTGACTGTGAATTCCCTAAAAGTAAGGTCCATGTCTGCCTTTCTCAACCATGAAGTCCCAAATATCCACTGCACAGAAGTGCGAGGTCCAGAGATCCAAGAGGTGAGATCAGATAGTTATGATGGGAGTACTAGGGCAATATAGGAGAAATTCGCCAACACCCTTTTCCTATTCACCTAGGTCTAGTTCAAACATGGATGTAAAGGTATAGTGAAAGGATTTCCTGGTATGGAAAATGATGGAGGATAAGATTTATTATCCTGAATGAATCAAGATCACAATCAGAATTAGGGAAAGGTAAGCAGAATCTGAATTTGGGGGCAAATGATATAGAACACATTTTCTCATTCTTCAAGAACTATACCCAAGGGGAAAAAGATCCTCTTTTTTCTGTTGGACTCTGCTTTGCCTGGATGTGATGCCTGAACCTGTTACTATAGATGAAACTAATATAACTGAAGTATTAACCAGATGCCAAGGACCTTCTTCCTGTACCATATGAAAACAAGAATCAGCTGCCTGCTGACTTCTGATGATACTCCCAGAATTCTCTTCTGTGCATTTTGATGTCTACCAAAGATCCGTAACTGCACAGAGCTATGTCTGTTCCTACAAAATCCACCAGAGGGCGCAAAGTCACCGCTGTTACTAGGTACTACAAAAAGAACTGTTAGGGCTAACTTGAATAATTTATAGCTTATTTTTATAAGCTTTCCTAGCAGAGACCACCTAAGAAAGAAAGCATATTTGTGCCTTGGATGAGAGGACAAAAAGAAAATGATAAAAATGGCAATCTTGCTTCCTCTCCCAAGGGGTTTTGACTTGCTACTTCTCCATATTGGTGATGGCTTATACAAAGGACAGCATTAAAGGTTCTGCTGAACTGCAGCAAGTCTGTTTGGATCTCCACGTATTCTTTCCTAGGGAAAGCATGAAGAGTAGGCTTGGTTATAGAGCCTCATTCTTACAGAGCACCAGTCTGATTATCATACTGAGTGAAGTAAGCCAGACAAAGACAAATATCATTTATATGTGGAATCTAAAAAAATGATACAAATGAACTTATCTACAAACCAGAAATAGACTCACAGATATAGAAAACAAACTTATGGTTACCAAAGGGGAAAGGGGCAGTGAGGGATAAATTAGGAGTTACGGATTAACAGATACACACTACTATATATATAAAATAGGTAAACAACAAAGACCTACTGTATGGCACAGGGAACTGTAGTCAATATTTGGTAATAACATATAATGGAAAAGAATATGAAAAAGAAAAAAATATATATATATATGAATCACTTTGCTGTAAACCTGAAACACAACATTGTAAATCAACTATACTTCAATTTAAAAATTACCAAAAAAAGAATCCAGAGGGCAAAGTCCTCTCCTGGGGCACAGAGCAGGGTGCAAAAGCATGGGGAATAAAGACATAACAGCAGAGCATGTTTAGGTAGTTGGCAGAAGTTTACCTAGTTTTGTCCAGGTAGGGATTGGACTATATGACCCTGTGATTCTAGCTTTTTAACCACCTTCAAAAGTGATCAATAATCTGCTTCTGTGAAACTTTGACAACATTTAAAACAAGAGTCTCAGAGCAAGGCTTAAATACAAACAGTTAAGTTAAGGAGAAAGGAAGTAGGAAGGGGAAAAAAACATTCCATTTATTATAGTGAAACAATATAAAATATTCAGACATCAATTTAACAAGAAAATCAGAATGAGAGGAAGAAAACTATAAAATCTGATTGAAAGACAGAAAACAAAATCTGAGGTATTAAAAAGATAAACCATGTCCTTTGATGAGAAGATTTAATTAATATCACAAAGAATCAAGTCCCCCAAAATTAAAATGTAACATTCGATAGTAACTATAATACACGAGATTTACTATGTTGGAATTTTATAAAATAATCAGAAGTTTATTTGTAAAAATAAATTAACAAGAATAGGCAGGGACATTATGAAAAAGAATAGTGAGAGGACTTGCCTTAGTGGATATCATTATATTATAATGCTAATATCATTATATATATGTAATAACATAAAATAAAGGTGGTACTTGAATTCATGGTATAACTATTAATAAAATTGAATTGTAATCTTACAACATGTACAATACCATACATCACAGGATCGAGATGAACTAAAGTTTAAATATAGAAAAGTTTTAAATCAACAAAAGTTTTAAATAAACAAAATGAATGTTGCAAGAAGATCTAGGAAGCTTTATATGAATAATATAGGAGCCAGAGAAATCTACACTGGAAACTCTGAAAGTTAAAAAAAATGAATAAAAACTGATACATTTGACTCTATGCAATTTTAAACCTTTGAATGACAAATAATATCATTAATATACAAACAAAAAAAAATTAGGGGGACTTCCCTGGTGGCACAGTGGATAAGACTCCATGCTCCCAATGCAGGGGGCCCAGGTTCGATCCCTGGTCGGGGAACTGGATCCCACATGCATGCCACAACTAACAGTTCATGTGCCACAACTAAGGAGCCCACGTGCTGCAACTAAGGAGCCCAGGAACCAGTGAGCCACAACTAAGGAGCCCTGGAGCCACAACTAAGGAGCTACCTGCCACAAAAAAGACCTGATGCAACCAAATAAATAAATAAATATTTTTTTAAAAAAATCAGGAAATATAATTTAATACAGATGACAAAGGGTTAATATCCAAACTATACAGAAAGTACTCTTACAAATTGACTAGAAAAAGGGCAAGCAACCTAATTTTTTTTTAATGGGAGGAGGTTAAGAATCAGGAATTCACAAAGTCGCAGATCTAAATGACCAATAAATCAATAAATATTGGGAGGGGGGAAGCCAAAATTCTATAGTAGTCAGATAAATGCAAATTAAAAAATAATGAGACTACTACTTTACATACATGAGATTGGCAAACACTAAGAGTTATAATTTCAATTATTGGCAAGGATATGAGGAAGACTTTATTCATATATATTAGTGGTAATATTACGAAGTGTTGAGACTTTTGGATTTAAGAAGGCAAAACTGGTGAAATCATGTATTAAAACTACACACGGGTTTAGAATCAAGATGGCGGTGTAGGAAGATGTGGAGTTAGTGTCTCCCCACAACTAGGGTGCATGCCGGCCGCTGGTGGGTAACTCTGACCCCAAAGGAGACAAGAGGAACCCCAGAGTGAACCACCCAGGGTCTGGCAGAAGCTCCTGCAGTGGAAGCTCCAAGTCTGAAACACTGGACTAACAGAGAACCTCAGACCCCAGGGAATATTCATTGGAGCGAGGTCTCACAGAGTCCCTCATCTCAGCATCAAGACCCAGCTCTACCCAATAGCCTACAAGCTCCAGTGTTGGAAGCCTCAGGCCAAACAACCAGTAAAACAGGAACAGAATCCAACTAAAAAAAGAGAGATGGCAAAAAAATATGTCACAGATGAAGAGCAAGGTAAAAACCTATAAGACAAAATAAAGGAAGAGGAAATAGGCAATCTACCTGAAAAGAATTCAGAGTAATGATAGTAAAGATGATCCAGAATCTCGGAAATAGAATGGAAGCACGGATTGAGAAAATACAAAAAATGTTTAACAAAGATCTAGAAGAACTAAAGAACAAACAAACAGAGATGAACAACACAATAACTAAAACGAAAAACACACTAGAAGGAATCAATAACAGAATAACGGAGGCAGAAGAACGGATAAATGAGCTGTAAGACAAAATGTTGGAAATAACTGCCGAGGAGCAGAATAAAGAGAAAAGAATGAAAAGAATTGAAGACAATCTCAGAGACTTCTGGGACAACACTAAATGCACCAACATTCGAATTATAGGGGTCCCAGAAGAAGAAGAGAAAAAGAAAGGGTCTGAGAAAATATTTGAAGAGATTATAGTGGAAAACTTCCCTAACATGGGAAAGGAAATAGTCACCCAAGTCCAGGAAGAACAGAGAGTCCCATAGAGAATAAACCCTAGGAAAAACATACCAAGACACATATTAATCAAACTAACAAAAATTAAATTCAAAGAAAAAATATTAAAAGCAGCAAGGGAAAAACAAAACATAACATACAAAGGAATCCCCATAAGGTTATCAGCTTATTTTTCGGTGGAAACACTGCAGGCCAGAAGGGAGTGGCAGGATATACTATGGAACACAGCAAAAACATTCTAAGAGGGAAGTTTATAGCAATTCAATCTCACCTCAAGAAACAAGAAAAATCTCAAATAAACAATCTAACCCTACACATAAAACAACTAGAGAAAGAAGAACAAAGAAAACCCAAAGTCAGTAGAAGGAAAGAAATAATAAAGATCATATCAGAAACAAATGAAATAGAAACGAAGAAAACAATAGGTAGCAAAGATCAATAAAACTAAAAGCTGGTTCTCTGAGAAGATAAACAAAATTGATAAACCCTTAGCCAGACTCATCAAGAAAAAAAGGGAGAGGAAACAAATCAATAAAATTCGAAATGAAAAAGGAGAAATAACAACTGACACTGCAGAAATACAAAGGATTATAAGTGCCTACAACAAACAACTGTATGCCAATAAAATGGACAACCATGAAGAAATAGACAAATTCGTGGAAAGGTACAATTTTCCAAGACTGAACCAGGAAGAATTAGAAAATATAAAGAGACCTATCACAAGTAATGAAATTGAAACCATAATTAAAAATTGTCCAACAAACAAAAGTCCAGGACCAGATGGCTTCACAGGTGAATTGTATCAAATATTTAGAGAAGCGCTAACACCGATCCTTCTCAAACTCTTTCAAAAAATTGCAGAGGGAGAAACACTCCTAAATTCATTCTACGAAGTCACCATCACCCTGATACCAAAACCAGAAAAAGATATCACACACAAAAAAGAAAATTATAGACTAATAACACTGACGAACATAGATGCAAAATCCTGAACAAAATACTAGCAAACAGGATCCAAGAGCACATTAAAAGTATCATACACCATGATCAAGTGGGATTTATCCTAGGGACACAAGGATTCTTCAATATACGCAAATCAATCAATGTGATACACCATATTAACAAATTAAGGAATAAAACCATATGATCATCTCAATAGATGCTGAAAAAGCTTTTGACAAAGTTCAGCACCGATTTATGATAAAAACTCTCCAGAATATGGGCATAGAGGGAACCTACCTCCACATAATAAAGGCCATATATGACAAATCCACAGCGAGCATCATACTCAGTGGTGAAAAACTGAAAGCATTTCCACTAGGATCAGGACAAGACAAGGATGTCCAATCCCGCCACTATTATTCAACATAGTTTTGGAAGTCCTAGCCATGGCAGTCAGAGAAGAAAAAGAAATAAAAGGATTACAAACTGGAAAAGAAGAAGTAAAACTGTCACTATTTGCCAATGACATGATACCATACATAGGAATCCTAAAGATGCTACCAGAAAACTACTAGAACTAATCAATGAATTTGGTAAGGTTGCAGGATACAAAATTAATGCACAGAAATCTCTGGCATTCCTATACACCAACAATGAAAAATCAGAAAGAGAAATTAAGGAAACACTCCCATTTATCACTGCAACAAAAAGAATAAAATAGCTAGGAATAACCCTGCTTAAGGAGGCGAAAGACTTGTGCTCAGAAAACTATAAAACACTGAAGAAAGAAATCAAAGATGACATAGACAGGTGCAGAAATATACCATGTTCTTGGATTGGAAGAATCAGTATGTGAAAATGACTATACTTCCGAAAGCAATCTACAGATTCAATGCAATCCCTATCAAACCACTAATAGCATTCTTCACAGAATTAGAACAAAAAACCTTACAATTCATATGGAAACACAAAAGACCCCGAATAGCCAAAACAATCTTGAGAAAGAAAAACGGAGTTGGAGGAATCAGGCTCCCTGACTTCAAACTATACCACAAAGCTACAGCAAACAAGACAGTATGGTACTGGCACAAAAACAGAAATATAGGTCAATGGAACAGGATAGAATGCTCAGAGATATACCCACGTACGTATGGGCACCTAATTTATGACAAAGGAGGCAAGAACATACAACGGAGAAAAGACAGCCTCTTCAATAAGCGATACTGGGAAAACTGGACAGCTACATATAAAAGAATGAAATTAGAACACTACCTAACACCATACACAAAACTAAACTCAAAATGAATTAAAGATGTAAATGTAAGAACAGACACTATAAAACTTTTAGAGGTAAACATAGGAGAAACACTCTGACATAAACCACAGCAAGATCTTTTTTGACCCACCTCCTAGAGTAACAGAAATAATAACAAAAATAAACAAATGGGACTTAGTATAACTTACAAGCTTTTGCACAGCAAAGGAAACCATAAACAAAACAAAAAGACAACCCTGAGAATGGGAGAAAATATTTTCAAATGAAACACAGACAAAGGATTAATCACCAAAATATACAAACAGCTCAAGGAGCTCAATATCAAAAAAACAAACAATCCAGTTAAAAAATGGTCGGGGGCTTCCCTGGTGGTGCAGTGGTTGAGAATCTGCCTGCTAATGCAGGGGACACGGGTTCGAGCCCTGGTCTGGGAAGATCCCACATGCCGCAGAGCAGCTGGGCCCGTGAGCCACAACTACTGAGCCTGCGTGTCTGGAGCCTGTGCTCCGCAACAAGAGAGGCCACGATAGTGAGAGGCCCGCGCACCGCGATGAAGAGTGGCCCCCGCTTGCCACAACTAGAGAAAGCCCTCGCACAGAAACGAAGGCCCAACCCAGCCATAAATAAATAAATAAATAAATATTTTTAAAAAAATGGTCGGAAGACCTAAATAGACATTTCATCAAGGAAGACATACATATGGACAAGAGGCACATGAAAAGATGCTCAACATCACTAATTATTAGAGAAATGCAAATCAAAACTACAATGAGGTATCACCTCACACTGGTCAGAATGGCCATTATCAAAAAAGCTAGAAACAATAAATACTGGAAAGGGTGTGATCAAAAGGGAACTCTCCTACACTGTTGGTGGGAATGTAAATTGATAGAACCACTATGGAAAACAGTATGAAGCTTCCTTAAAAAACTAAAAAAAAAACTACCATATGACCCAGCAATCCCACTACTGGGCATATACCCTGAGAAAACCATAATTCCAAAAGAGTCATGTACTCCAATGTTCATGGCAGCTCTATTTACAATAGCCAGGGCATCGAAGCAACCTAAGTGTCCATCGACAGATGAATGGATAAAGAAGATGTGGCACATATATACCATGGAATATTACTCAGCCATAAAAACAAATGAAACTGAGTTATTTGTGGTGAGGTGGATGGACCTAGAGTCTGTCATACAGAGTGAAGTAAGTCAGACAGAGAAAAACAAATACCATATGTTAACACATATATATGGAATCTAAAAAAAAATGGTGCTGATGAACATAGTTGCAGGGCAGGAATAAAAAGGTAGACATACAGAATGGACTTGAGGACATGGGGTGGGTGAGCGAAGCTGGGGTGAAGTGAGAGTAACGTTGACGTATATACACTGCCTAATGTAAAATAGCTGGCTGGTGGTAGCAGCAGCACAGCACAGGGAGATTGGCTCAGTGCTTTGCGATGACCTAGAGGGGTGGGATAGGGAGGACTGAAGGGAGGCTCAAGAGGGAGGGGATATGGGGACATTTGTATGCATATGGCTGATTCGCTTTGTTGTGCAACAGAAACTAACATGGTCTTGTGAAGCAATTATACTCCAATAAAGATGTACTAAAAAAACCCCCAAAACTATACATGGGGACTTCCCTGGTAGTGCAGCAGTTAAGACTCCATGCTCCCAATGCAGGGGGTCCAGGTTCGATCCCTGTTCAGGGAACTAGATCCCACATGCTGCAACTAAGACCCAGAGCAGCCAATAAATAAATAAATAAATAAATAAATAAAACCCAAAACACACACACACCCCTTGACTCAGTAATCTAACTCATGGATATCTGTTCCATAGAAATAGAAGCATAAGTATAAAAGTCATATATGATACCAAAACCAGCCAAAGATATCACATCAAAAGAAAACTACAGGCCAATATCACTGATGAACATAGATGCAAAAATCCTCAACAAAATACTAGCAAACCGACTCCAACAATACATTAAAAGGATCATACACCATGATCAAGTGGGATTTATAGCAGGGATGCAAGGATTCTTCAGTACCCACAAATCAACCTGTGTGATACACCACATCAACAAACTGAAGAATAAAAACCATATGATCATCTCGATTGATGCAGAAAAAGCTTTTGACAAAATTCAACACCCATTTATGATAAAAACTCTCCCAAAAGTGGGCATAGAGGGAACATACTTCAACATAATACATGCCATATATGACAAACTCGCAGCTAACATCATATTCAAAGGTGAAAAATAAGATCAAATTTGGAAGCCTCACACTTCCTGGTTTCAAAACTTACTACAAAGCCTCCTTAGGGAGGTTTATTCCTAGGTATTTTATTCTTTTTGTTGTAATGGTAAATGGGATTGTTTCTTTAATTTCTGTTTCTGATCTTTCATTTGTAATGTATAGAAATGCAACAGATTTCTGTATATTAATTTTGTATCCTGCAACTTTACCGAATTCATTGATGAGCTCTAGTAGTTTTCTGGTAGCATCTTTAGGATTCTCTATGTATAGTATCATCTTATCTGCAAACGGTGACAGTTTTGCTTCTTCTTTTCCAATTTCTATTCCTTTTATTTCTTTTTCTTCTCTGATTGCCATGGCTAGGACTTCCAAAACTATGTTGAATAATAGTGGTGAGAGTGGACATCCTTGTCTTGTTCCTCATCTTAGAGGAAATGGTTTCAGCTTTTCCCTGTTGAGTATGATGTTACCTGTGGGTTTGTGATATATGGCCTTTATTATGTTGACATATGTTCCCTCTATGCCCACTTTCTGGAGAGTTTTTATCATAAATGGATGTTGAATTTTGCCAAAAGCTTTTTCTGCATGTAACGAGATGATCATATGGTTTTTATTCTTCAGTTTGTTGATGTGGTGTATCACACAGATTGATTTATGGATATTGAAGAATCCTTGCATCCCTGGGATAAATCTCACTTGATCATGGTTTATGATCCTTTTAATGTGTTGTTGGATTCGGATTGCTAGTATTTTGTGGAGGATTTTTGCATCTGTGTTCGTCAGTGATATTGGCCTTTAATTTTCCTTTTTGTGTGGTATCTTTGTCTGGTTTTGATATCAGGGTGATAGCTTCATAGAATGAGCTTGGGAGTGTTCTTTCCTCTGAAATTTTTTGGAACAGTTTCAGAAGGATAGATGTTAACTCTTCTCTAAATGTGTGATTGAATTCACCTGTGAATCCATCTTGTCCTGGACTTTTGTTTGTTGGGAGTTTTTAAATCACAGTTTCAATTTCAGTACTTGTGATTGGTCTGTTCATACTCTCTATTTCTTCCTTGTTCAGTCTTGGGAGCTTGTACCTTTCTAAGAATTTGTCCATTTCCTCTAGGTTGTCCATTTTATTGGCATATAGTTGCTTGTAGTAGTCTCTTATGATCCTTTGTAGTTCTGTGGTGTCCGTTTTAACTTCTCCTTTTCATTTCTAATTTTACTGATTTGAGGTCTCTCCCATTTTTTTAAGTTAAAATAACTAATTTTAATGTAATTCTAATATGTATAAAAGTTGTGAAATCCATCTTCTTCTACAGCATTTTCTGTAATGCATCCATTAGTAATTTAAAATATAATGTATTTTTATGTAAACATGTCACCAGTATAAATCTTTTCTCTCCAACAAATGGAAATTGCATTTGTTTTTATTTTTAT
The DNA here is from genome assembly GCF_028023285.1 of Balaenoptera ricei. NCBI lineage: Eukaryota > Metazoa > Chordata > Mammalia > Artiodactyla > Balaenopteridae > Balaenoptera > Balaenoptera ricei. The sequence continues at coordinate 46,355,103 of NC_082660.1, forward strand.
TTTCATTTTTTTAACATCTTTCCTGGAGTATAGTTGCCTTACAATGTTGTGTTAATTTCTGCCGCATAACAAAGTGAATCAGCTATGTGTATACATATATCCTCATATCCCCTCCCCCTTTCATCTCCCTCCCACCCTCCCGATCCCACCCTTCTAAGTGGTCACAAAGCACCGAGCTGACCACCCTGTGCTATGTAGCTGCTTCCCACTAGTTATCTATTTTACATTTGGTAGTGTATATATGTCAGTGCTACTCTCTCACTTCATCCCAGCTTACCTTTCCCCCTCCCTGTGTCCTCAAGTCCACTCTCTACATCTGCATCTTTACTCCTGTCCTACCCCTAGGTTCATCAGAAACTTTTTTTTTTTAGATTCCATATATATGTGTTAGCATACGGTATTTGTTTTTCTTTTTCTGACTTACTTCACTCTGTATGACAGACTCTAGGTCCATCCACCTCACAACATATAACTCAGTTTCGTTTCTTTTTATGGCTGAGTAATAGTCCATTATATATATGTGCCACATCTTCTTTATCCACTCATCTGTTGATGGACACTTAGGTTGCTTCGATGTCCTGGCTATTGTAAATAGAGCTGCAGTGAACATTGTGGTACATGACTCTTTTTGAATTATGGTTTTCTCAGGGTATATGCCCAGTAGTGGGATTGCTGGGTCATATGGTAGTTCTATTTTTAGTTTTTTAAGGAACCTCCATACTGTTCTCCATTGTGGCTGTATCAATTTACATTCCCACAAACAGTGCAAGAATGTTCCCTTTTCTTCACACCCTCCCCAGCATTTATTGTTTGTAGATTTTTTGATGATGGCCGTTCTGACTGGTGTGAGGTGATACCTCATTGTGGTTTTGATTTGCCTTCCTATAATGATTAGTGATGTTGAGCATCCTTTCATGTGTTTGTTGGCAATCTGTATATCTTCTTTGGAGAAATGTCTACTTAGGTCTTCTGCCCATTTTTGGATTGGGTTGTTTTTTTTTTTGTTTTTTTTTTTTATTTTTATTTTTTTGTGTGTTTTTTTGATATTGAGCTGCATGAGCTGCTTGTATATTTTTGGGATTAATCCTTTTTCAGTTGCTGGAAATTGCATTTGATTCACAGAGAGTTTTCAACTTCTCAACCATTACATTTAATTATTATTCACCTGAATTTGTAAGTTTTCTTTTTAAAGATAATGTCTTTTTGTGATCAAGTAAACAAAATACAGACCCCCCATGAACAATGTAAGTTAAACAGTAAGTTTCTGATATAAAATTTATACCATAGCAATTCAAATTCATCTTGCCTGACAAATGAAATCGTAAAGGAAGCTCAGTTAATAAAATATCCTGTAATGAAATGTGTCATTTATTTTTAAAAATAATCTAACTTTATGGAACATAATCATGTATTTATAAATACTTGGAAAATGAAGTTATTTGCTCAGCACTTCATATAGAAAATGCATTAGAGTGAATACGAATATTATTTATAATATGAACAAAGCATGAAATGTTAATCTAAAATGCCAGTAAAATTATGCTTCATAATTCTCCTATTTTTCTTTTTCTCAGGTCCTTGAGTGATGAGTCACAGCCTCCAAGTTACAAATATCTAGTAGTAGAAAGAATACAATGTATCTCTGAAAGTTAGTCCACATTTTTATCAACTATAAATCCCTTCTCATTTTCTTGCATATGTTTTCTATTTCATTTTTAATATTTTTTGCCAGGTTGGATTTTGGACTTTCCCTTCCCCATTTTTACACAATGTCACACTTAGTAATAAGCTAAAAGAATCCACACACTAGATACAGTAACAGATCTGAGTTAATTACCCTGTAATGCTCTTGACCTGGCTGCCGTGATCTGAGGAAATGTTTTCACTTGCTGCATACTTTTGCTCCAGTGGCTCAGGCGGTAAGTAGCACCACTGAACATGTAAGATGAGAGACCTCACTTTCTCTTCAAATGGCAAAGAACTTGTAAGTGGATAGAAAGGACATCTTGCCTTTCCCCTGTTATGATGACAGATAAAGTTAATCATCAGATGCATCTCAAAAGGTACTCTTCTCCAAGAAAACAATCCAAACTATGTTTATATGTGTATATTGAGAACAGAAAAAAGAGAGGCAATAAACACTAAATCACCCTGTGAAGTCTATTACATCTTTCAATCTGATCTCACTAGCCAGACCCCAAGAGCCTCGACAAACAGGCCGTGAACATGCTCCTCTAATGACACAATTCAACACTGTCAGCAAAGGTGACATTGAAATCCAGTCAGCAGCCCTACATCCTAGCACCAACGGTTAAAAGAAAAAAAAATCCCCTTGTCTTCTGCAGTGATCTATTTGAATCTGTAATACAGCTTCTTTAGCATCAGGCTGTAAACCTTTTTACTCTCCTAACATGTATATTGCTCATGGAGCTCACCTAGTTTCTCTCACCTCTATGGTTACTCAATCCTCTTAATATTCTTTTTAAAAAAATTTTTATTGGAGTATAGTTGATTTACAATGTTGTGTTAATTACAGGTGTAGAGCAAAGTGAATCAGTTATACATATACATATATCCACTCTTTTTTAGATTCTTTTCCCAATAGGCCATTACACAGAATTGATTAGAGTTCCCTGTGCTATACAGCAGGTCCTTATTAGTTATCTATTTTATATATAGTACTGTGTATATGTCAAGCCCAGCCTTTCAACTTATCCCTCCCCCTGCCATTACCCCCTAATAACCATAAGTTTGTTTTCTACATCCATAACTCTATTTCTGTTTTGTAGATAAGTTCATTTGTACCCTTTTTTTAGATGCCACATGTAGGTGATATGATATGATATTTGTCTTTCTCTCTATGACTTACTTCACTCAGAATGACAATCTCTAGGTCCAGCTATATTGCTGCAAATGGCATTATTTCGTTACTTTTTATGGCTGAGTAATACTCCATTGTATATATGTACCACTTCTTCTTTATTTATTTATTTTTTTAACATCTTTATTGGAGTATAATTGATTTACAATGGTGTGTTAGTTTCTGCTTTATAACAAAGTGAATCAGTTATACATATACATATGTTCCCATATCTCTTCCCTCTTGCATCTCCCTCCCTCCCACCCTCCCTATCCCACCCCTCTAGATGGTCACAAAGCACCGAGCTGATCTCCCTGTGCTATGCGGCTGCTTCCCACTAGCTATCTATTTTACATTTGGTAGTGTATATATGTCCATGCCACTCTCTCACCCTGTCACATCTTACCCCTCCCCCTCCCCATATCCTCAATTCCTTTCTCTAGTAGGTCTGTGTCTTTATTCCCCTCTTGCCACTAGGTTCTTCATGACTTTTTTCCCTTAGATTCCATATATATGTGTTAGCATACTGTATTTGTTTTTTCTCGTTTTGACTTACTTCACTCTGTATGACAGACTCTAACTCCATCCACCTCACTACAAATACTGCCATTTCGTTTCCTTTTATGGCTGAGTAATATTCCATTGTATATATTTGCCACATCTTCTTTATCCATTCATCCGATGATGGACACTTAGGTTGCTTCCATGTCCTGGCTATTGTAAATAGAGCTGCAATCAACATTTTGGTACATGACTCTTTTTGACTTATGGTTTTCTCAGGGTATATGCCCAGTAGTGGGATTGCTGGGTTGTATGGTAGTTCTATTTGTAGTTTTTTAAGGAACCTCCATACTGTTCTCCATAGTGACTCTATCAATTTACATTCCCACCAACAGTGCAAGAGTGTTCCCTTTTCTCCACACCCTCTCCAGCATTTATTGTTTCTAGATTTTTTGATGATGGCCAATCTGACCAGTGTGAAATGATATCTCATTGTAGTTTTGATTTGCATTTCTCTAATAATTAATGATGTTGAGCATTCTTTCATGTGTCTGTTGGCAATCTGTATATCTTCTTTGGAGAAATGTCTATTTAGGTCTTCTGCCCATTTTTGGATTGGGTTGTTCGTTTTTTTGTTAGTGAGCTGCATGAGCTGCTTGTAAATCTTGGAGATTAATCCTTTGTCAGTTGCTTCATTTGCAAATATTTTCTCCCACTCTGAGTGTTGTCTTTTCGTCTTGTTTATGGTTTCCTTTGCTGTACAAAAGCTTTTGAGTTTCATTAGGTCCCATTTGTTTATTTGTGTTTTTATTTCCATTTCTCTAGGAGCTGGGTCAAAAAGGATCCTGCTGTGATTTATGTCATGGAGTGTTCTGCCTATGTTTTCCTCTAAGAGTCTGATAGTGTCTGGCCTTACATTTAGGTCGTTAATCCATTTTGAGTTTATTTTTGTGTATGGTGTTAGGGAGTGTTCTAATTTCATACTTTTACATGTACCTGTCCAGTTTTCCCAGCACCACTTATTAAAGAGGCTGTCTTTTCTCCACTGTATATGCTTGCCTCCTTTATCAAAGATAAGGTGACCACATGTGTGTGGGTTTATCTCTGGGCTTTCTCTCCTGTTCCGTTGAGCTATGTTTCTGTTTTTGTGCCAGTACCAAACTCTCTTGATTACTGTAGCTTTGTAATATAGTCTGAAGTGCGGGAGCCTGATTCCTCCAGCTCCATTTTTCGTTCTCAAGATTCCTTTGGCTATTCGGGGTCTTTTGTGTTTCCATACAAATTGTGAAATTTTTTGTTCTAGTTCTGTGAAAAATGCCAGTGGTACTTTGATAGGGATTGCATTGAATCTGTAGATTGCTTTGGGTAGTAGAGTCATTTTCACAATGTTGATTCTTCCAATCCAAGAACATAGTATATCTCTACATCTCTTTGTATCATCTTTAATTTCTTTCATCAGTGTCTTATAATTTTCTGCATACAGGTCTTTTGTCTCCTTAGGTAGGTTTATTCCTAGATATTTTATTCTTTTTGTTGCAATGGTAAACGGGAGTGTTTTCTTAATTTCACTTTCAGATTTTTCATCATTAGTATATAGGAATGCAAGAAACTTCTGTGCATTAAATTTGTATCCTGCTACTTTACCAAATTCATTCATTAGTTCTAGTAGTTTTCTGGTAGCATCTTTAGGATTCTCTATGTATAGTATCATGTCATCTGCAAACACTGACAGCTTTACTTCTTCTTTTCCGATTTGGATTCCTTTTATTTCTTTTTCTTCTCTGATTGCTGTGGCTAACACTTCCAAAAGTATATTGAATAATTGTGGTGAGAGTGGACAACCTTGTCTTCTTCCTGATCTTAGTGGAAATGGTTTCAGTTTTTCACCATTGAGGACGATGTTGGCTGTGGGTTTGTCATATATGGCCTTTATTATGTTGAGGAAAGTTCCCTCTATGCCTACTTTCTGCAGGGCTTTTATCATAAATGGGTGTTGAATTTTGTCAAAAGCTTTCTCTGCATCTATTGAGATGATCATATGGTTTTTCTCCTTCAACTTGTTAATATGGTGTATCATGTTGATTAATTTGTGTATATTGAAGAATCCTTGCATTCCAGGAATAAACCCCACTTGATCATGGTGTATGATCCTTTTAATGGGTTGTTGGATTATGTTTGCTAGTATTTTGCTGAGGATTTTTGCATCTATGTTCATCAGTGATATTGGCCTGCAGTTTTCTTTCTTTGTGACATCTTTGTCTGGTTTTGCTATCAGGATGATGGTGACCTCGTAGAATGAGTTGGGGAGTGTTCCTCCCTCTGCAATATTTTGGAAGAGTTTGAGAAGGATAGGTGTTAGCTCTTCTCTAAATGTTTGATAGAATTCGCCTGTGAAGCCATCTGGTCCTGGGCTTTTGTTTGTTGGAAGATTTTTAATCACAGTTTCAATTTCAGTGCTTGTGATTGGTCTATTCATATTTTCTATTTCTTCCTGCTTCAGTCTCAGCAGGTTGGGCATTTCTAAGAATTTGTCCATTTCTTCCAGGTTGTCCATTTTATTGGCATAGAGTTGCTTGTAGTAATCTCCCAGGATCGTTTGTATTTCTGCAGTGTCTGTGGTTACTTCTCCTTTTTCATTTCTAATTTTATTGATTTGAGTCTTCTCCCTTTTTCTCTTGATGAGTCTGGCTAATGGTCTATCAATTTTGTTTATCTTCTCAAAGAACCAGCTTTCAGTTTTATTGATCTTTGCCATTGTCTCCTTCATTTCTTTTTCATTTATTTCTGAACTGATCTTTATGATTTCTTTCCTTCTGCTAGCTTTGGGGTTTTTGGTCTTCTTTCTCTAATTGCTTTAGGTGCAAGGTTAGGTTGTTTATTCGAGATGTTTCCTATTTCTTGATATAGGCTTGTATTGCTATAAACTTCCCTCTTAGAACTGCTTTTGCTGCATCCCATAGGTTTTGGGTCGTAGTGTCTCCATTGTCATTTGTTTCTAGGTATTTTTTGATTTCCCCTTTGATTTCATCAGTGATTACTTCGTTATTAAGTAGTGTATTGTGTAGCCTCCATGTGTTTGTATTTTTTACAGATATTTTCCTGTAATTGTTATCTAGTCTCATAGCATTGTGGTCGGAAAAGATACTTGACACGATTTCAATTTTCTTAAATTTGACAAGGCTTGATTTGTGACCCAAGGTATGATCTACCCTGGAGAATGTTCCATTAACACTTGAGAAAAATGTGTATTCTGTTGTTTTCGGGTGGAATGTCCTATAAATATCAATTAAGTCCATCTTGTTTAATGTATCATTTAAAGTTTGTGTTTCCTTATTTATTTTCATTTTGGGTGATCTGTCCATTGGTGAAAGTGTGGTGTTAAAGTCCCCTACTATGATTGTGTTGCTGTCGATTTCTCCTTTTATGGCTGTTAGTATTTGCCTTATGTATTGAGGTGCTCCTATGTTGGGTGCATAAATATTTACAATTGTTATACCTTCTTCTTGGATCGATCCCTTGATCATTATATAGTGTCCTTCTTTGTCTCTTGTAATAGTCTTTATTTTAAAGTCTATTTTGTCTGATATGAGAATTGCTACTCCAGCTTTCTTTTGTTTTCCATTTGCATGGAATATGTTTTTCCATCCCCTCACTTTCAGTCTGTATGTGTCCCTAGGTCTGAAGTGGGTCTCTTGTAGACAGCATACATACGGGTCTTGTTTTTGTATCCATTCAACCAGTCTCTGTCTTTTGGTTGGAGCATTTAATCCATTTACATTTAAGGTAATTATCAATATGTATGTTCCTATTCCCATTTTCTTAAATGTTTTGGGTTCGTTATTGTAGGTGTTTTCCTTCTCTTGTGTTTCTTGCCTAGAGAAGTTCCTTTAGCATTTGTTGTAAAGCTGGTTTGGTGGTGGTGAACTCTCTCAGCTTTTGCTTGTCTGTAAAGGTTTTAATTTCTCCATCCAATCTGAATGAGATCCTTGCTGGGTAGATTAATCTTGGTTGTAGGTTTTTCTCCTTCATCACTTTAAGTATATCCTGCCACTCCCTTCTGGCTTGCATAGTTTCTGCTGACAGATCAGCTGTTAACCTTATGGGGATTCCCTTGTATGTTATTTCTTGTTTTTCCCTTGCTGCCTTTAATATGTTTTCCTTATATTTAATTTTTGACAGTTTGATTAATATGTGTCTTGGCATGTTTCTCCTTGGATTTATCCTGTATGGGGCTCTCTGTGCTTCCAGGACTTGATTAACTATTTCCTTTCCCATATTAGGGAAGTTTTCAACTATAATCTCTTCAAATAAATATTTTCTCAGTCCCTTTCTTTTTCTCTTCTTCGTCTGGGACCCCTATAATTCGAATGTTGCTGCGTTTAATGTTGTCCCAGAGGTCTCTGAGACTGTCCTCAGTTCTTTTCATTCTATTTTCTTTATTCTGCTCTGCAGTAGTTATTTCCACTATTTTATCTTCCAGGTCACTTACCCGTTCTTCTGCCTCAGTTATTCTGCTGTTGATCCCTTCTAGAGTATTTTTAATTTCATTTATTGTGCTTTTCATCATTGCTTGGTTCCTCTTTAGTTCTCCTATGTCCTTGTTAAATGTTTCTTGCATTTTGTCTATTCTATTTCCAAGATTTTGGATCATCTTTACTATCATTATTCTGAATTCTTTTACAGGTAGACTGCCTATTTCCTCTTCATTTGTTAGGTCTGGTGTGTTTTGACCCTGCTCCTTCATTTGTTGTGTGTTTTTCTGTCGTCTCATTTTGCTTATCTTACTGTGTTTGGGGTCTCCTTTTCACAGGCTGCAGGTTCGTAATTCCCATTGTTTTTGGTATCTGTCCCCAGTGGCTAAGGTTGGTTCAGTGGGTTGTGTAGTCTTCCTGGTGGAGGGAACTAGTGCCTGAGTTCTGGTGGATGAGTCTGGATCTTGTCTTTCCGGTGGGCACATCCACGTCTGGTGGTGTGTTTTGGGGTGTCTGTGGCCTTATTATGATTTTAGGCAGCCTCTCTGCTAATGGATGGGGCTGTGTTCCTGTCTTGCTAGTTGTTTGGCATAGGGTGTCCAACACTGTAACTTGCTGGTCATTGAGTGGAGCTGGGTCTCTCCAGAGATGGAGATCTGTGGGAGATTTTTGCTGCTTGGTATTAGATGGAGCTGGGAGGTGTCTTGTGGACCAGTGTCCTGAAGTTGGCTCTCCCACCTCAGAGGCACAGCCCTGATACCTGGCTGGAGCAACAAGAGCCTGTCATCCACACGGCTCAGAATAAAAGGGGGAAAAATAGAAAGAGAGAAAGAAAGAGGGTAAAATAAAATAAAATAAAGTAAAGCTATTATAATAAAAAGTAAGAAAAAAATTATTAAGAAAAAATTTATTATGGTAAAAATTTTTTAAGTTAAAAAAAAAATACGGACGGACTGAACCCTAGGACAAATAGTGAAAGCGAAGCTACACAGACAAAATCTCACCCAGAAGTATACACATATACACTCACAAAAAAAGGAAAAGGGGAAAAATTAATATATCCTGCTCCCAAAGTCCACCTCCTGAATTTGGGATGATTCGTTGTCTATTCAGGTATTCAACAGATGCAGGCACATCAAGTTGTTTGTGGAGCTTTAATACGCTGCTTCTGAGGCTGCTGGGAGAAATTTCCCTTTCTCTTCTTTGTTCGTACAGCTCCTGGGGTTCAGCTTTGGATTTGGACCCGCCTCTGCGTGTAGGTCGCCTGAGGGCGTCTGTTCTTCGCTGACACAGGATGGGGTTAAAGGAGCAGCTGCTTCGGGGCTCTGGCTCACTCAGGCCGCGGGGAGGGAGGGGTATGGATGCGGGGCGAGCCTGCGGCAGCAGAGGCCGGCATGACGTTGCAGCAGCCTAAGGCGCGCCATGCGTTCTCCCGGGGAAGTTGTCCCTGGATCACAGGAGCCTGGCAGTGGCAGGCTGCACAGGCTCCCGGGAGGGGCGGTGTGGATAGTGACCTGTGCTCGCACACAGGCTTCTTGGTGGCAGCAGCAGCAGCCTTAGAGTCTCATGCCCGTCTCTGGGGTCCGCGCTGATAGCCGCGGCTCGCACCTGTCTCTGGAGCTCATTTAGGTGGTGCTCTGAATCCCCTCTCCTTGCGCACCGCGAAACAAGTAGGCAAGAAAAAGTCTCTTGCCTCTTCGGCTGCTGCAGACTTTTTCCCAGACTCCCTCCCGGCTAGCTGTGGTGTGCTAACCCCTTCAGGCTGTGTTCACGCAGCCAACCCCAGTCCTCTCCCTGAGATCTGACCGAAACCCGAGCCTCAGCTCCCAGCCCCCGCCCGCCCTGGCGGGTGAGCAGACAAGCCTCTCGGGCTGGTGAGTGCTGCTCGGAACTAATCCTCTGTGCGGGAATCTCTCCACTTTGCCCTCCGCACCCCCCACATCTTCTTTACCTATTTGTCTGTCGATGGACATTTAGGTTGCTTCCATGACCTGGCTATTGTAAATAGTGCTGCAATGAACATTGCGGTGCATGTGTCTTTTTGAATTATGGTTTTCTCTGGGCATATGCCCAGGAGTGGGATTGCTGGGTCATATGGTAATTCTATTTTTAGTTTTTTTAGGAACCTCCATACGGTTCTCCATAGTGGCTGTATCAATTTACATTCCTACCAACAGTGCAAGAGGGTTCCCTTTTCTCCACACCCTCTCCAGCATTTGTTGTTTGTAGATTTGTTGATGATGCCCATTGTAACTGACCTAAGGTGACACCTCATTGTAGTTTGGATTTTTATTTCTCTAATAATTAGTGATGTTGAGAATCTATTCATGTGGCTCATGGCCATCTGTATGTTTTCTTTGGAGAAATGTCTATTTAGGTCTTCTGCCCATTTTTTGATTGGGATTTTTTTTTTGATACTGAGCTGCATGAGCTGTTTATATATTTTTGAGATTAATCCTTTGTGCTTTGATTCATTTGCAAGTACTTTCTCCCATACTGAGTGTTGTCTTTTCATCTTGCTTATGGTTTCCTTTGCTGTGCAAAAGCTTTTAAGTTTCATTAGGTACCACTTGTTTATTTTTGCTTTTATTTCCATTTCTCTAGGAAGTGGGTCAAAAAGGATCTTGCTCTGATTTAAGTCATAGAGTGTTCTGCCTATGTTTTACTCTAAGAGTTTTATAGTGTCTGGCTTTACATTTAGGTCTTTAATCCATTTTGAGTTTATTTTTGTGTATGGTGTTAGGGAGTGTTCTAATTTCACTCTTTAACATGTAGCTGTCCAGGTTTCCCAGAACCACTATTGAAGAGGCTGCCTTTTCTCCATTGTATACTCTTGCCTCCTTTATCAAAGATAAGGTGACCATATATGCGTGGGTTTACCTCTGGACTTTCTGTCCTGTTCCACTGATCTATATTTCGATTTTTGTGCCAGTACGATACTCTTCTGATTACTGTAGCTTTGTAGTATAGTCTGAAGTCAGGGAGTCTGATCCTTCCAGCTCCATTTTTCTTTCTCAAGATTGCATTAGCTTTTTGGGGTCTTTTGTGTTTCCACACAAATTTTAAAATTTTTTCTTCTAATTCTTTGAAAAATGCCATTGGTAATTTGATAGTGATTACATTGAATCTGTAAATTGCTTTGAGTAGTACAGTCATTTTCACAATATTGATTCTTCCAAACCAAGGATGTGGTATGTCTCTCCAGCTGTTTGTGTCATCTTTGATTTCTTTCACCAGTATCTTACAGTTTTCTGAGTACAGGTCTTTCGCCTCCTTAGGTAGGTGTATTCCTAGGTATTTTATTCTTTTTGATGTGATGGTAAATGGGATTGTTTCCTTAATTTCTCTTTCTGATCTTTTGTTGTTTGTTATAGGAATGCAAGAGATTTCTGTGTATTAATTTTGTATCCTGCAACTTTACCAAATTCATTGATGGGCTCTAAGAGTCTTCTGGTAGCATCTTTAGGGTTTTCTATATGTAGTATCATGTTATTTGCAATCAGTGACAGTTTTACATATTCTTTGGCAATTTGGATAATTTTTATTTCTTTTTCTTCTCTGATAGCCATGGCTAGGACTTCCAAAAGTATGTTGAATGGTAGTGGCAAGAATGGACATCCTTGTTTGTTCCTGATCTTAGAGGAAATGCTTTCAGTTTTTCACCATTGAGAATGATGTTTGCTGTTGGTTTGTCATGTATGGCGTTTATTATGTTGAAGTATGTTCCCTCTATGTCCACTTTCTGGAGAGATTTTATCATAAATGGATGTTGAATTTTGTCAAAAAGCTTTTTCTGCATCTATTGAGAAGATCATATGGTTTTTATTCTTCAATTTGTTGATGAAGTGTATCACACTGTTTGATTTGCAGATATTGAAAAATACTTGTTGTCCCTGGAATAAATCCCATTGATTCTGATGTATGATCCTTTTAATGTGTTGTTGGATTCAGACTGCTAGCATTTTATTGAGGATTTTTGCATCTATGTTCATCAGTGATATTGGCCTATAATTTTCTTTTTTGTGATATCTTTTTCTGTTTTTGGTATCATGTGATGGTGGCCTCATAGGATGAGCTTGGGAGTGTTCCTTCCTCTGCAATTTTTTGGAAGAATTTCAGAAGGGTAGCTGTTAACTCTTCTCTAAATGTTTGATCAAATTTGCCTGTGAAGCCATCTGGTCCTTTGTTTGTTGAGAGTTTTTAATCACAGTTTGAATTTCATTACCTGTGATTGGCTTGTTCATATTTTGTGTTTCTTCCTGGTTCAGTCTTGGGAGCTTCTAGCTTTCTAAGAATTTGTCCATTTCTTCTAGGTTGTCCATTTTATTGGCACATAGTTTCTTGTAGTAGTCTCTTATGATCCTTTGTATTTCTGCAGTGTCTGTTGTAACTTCTCCTTTTTCATTTCTAATTTTATTGATTTGAATCCTCTCCCTTTTTTTTTGGTGAGTCTGCTTAAATGTTTATTAATTTTGTTTATCTTCTCAAAGAACCAGCTTTTAGTTTCATTGATTTTTTTGTATTGTTTTCTTCATCTCTATTTCATTTATTTCTGCTCTGATTTTTTTATTTCTTTCCTTCTACTAACTTTGGGTTTTGTTTGTTCTTCTTTCTCTAGTTGCTTTAGGTATCATGTTAGGTTGTTTATTTGAGATTTTTCTTGTTTCCTGAGTTAAGTTTTTTTTGCTATAAACTTCCCACTTAGAAGTGCTTGTGCTGCCTCCCATAGGTTTTGGCTCAGCCTGCTTTCATTTTTATTTGTCTCTAGATGTCTTTTGATTTCCTCTTTGATTTTTTCAGTGATCCATTGGTTTTTTTAGTAGCATATTTTTTTTAGCCTCAATGTGTTTGTGTTTTTTACACTTTTTTCTTGTAGTTTATTTCTAATCTCATAGCGTTGTGTCAGAAAAGATGCTTGATCTGATTTCAGTTTTCTTACATTTACTGAGGCTCGCCTTGTGGCCCAAGATGTGATAAATCCTGGAGAATGTTCCATGTGCAGTTGAGAAGAATGTGTATTCTATTGCTTTTTGATGGAATGCTCTATAAATATCAATTAAGTCCATCTGGTCTAATGTGTCATATAATGTCTGTATTTCCTTATTGATTTTCTGTCTGGATGATCTGTCCATTGATGAAACTGGGGTGTTAAATTCCCCCACTATTATTTTGTCATTGTTGATTTCTCCCTTTATGGCTGTTAGTATTTGCCTTATATATTGAGGTGCTCCTATGTTGGGTGCATATATATTTACAATTGTTATATATTCTTCTTGGAATGATCCCTTGATCATTATGTAGTGTCCTTCTTTGTCTCCTGTAACAGTCTTTATTTTAAAGTTTATTTTTTCTGATATGAGTGTTACTACTCCAGCTTTCTTTTGATTTTCATTTGCATGGAATACCTTTTTCCATCCCCTCAATTTCAGTCTGTATGTGTCCCTAGATCTGAAGTTGGTCTCTTGTAGACAGCATGTATATGGGTCTTGTTGTTGTATCCATTCAGCCAATCTATGTCTTTTGGTTGGAAGATTTAATCCATTTATGTTTAAGGTAATTATCAATATGTATGTTCTTATTGCCATTTTGTTAATTGTTTTGGTTTTGTTTTTGCAGGTCTTTTTTCTTCTCTTCCTCTTTTTTTCTCTTCTCTTGTGAATTGGTAACTAACTTTAGTGTTGTGTTTGGATTCTTTTTTCTTTTTGTGTATGTGTATCTATTGCAGATTTTTGGTTTGTGGTTACCATGAGGTTTTGATAAAGTGGACTATATATACAGAAGATTGTTTTAAGTTGCTCGTCTTTTAATTTCAAATGCATTTCCAATATCCTGCATTTCCTGCATTCGTGCACTCCTCTTTTCACAATTGCTTGTTTTGATATCATATTTTTGTGTGAATTATGTCCAACATTTACATTTGTTTCCCTTTACTAGAGAGCTTTTCCATTCGTAATTTTCTTTTTACTAGTTGTGGCATTTTCTTTTCCACCTAGAGAAGTTCCTTTAGCATTTGTTACAAAGCTTATCTGGTGGTGCTAAATTTTCTTAGCTTTTGCTTGTCTGTAAAGCTTTTGATTTCTCGATCAAATCTTAATGAGGGCCTTGCTGGGTAGAGTATTCTTGGTTGTAGATTCTTCTCTTTCATCACTTTAACTATATCATGCAACTCCCTTCTGGCCTGCAGAGTTTCTGCTGAGAAATCAGCTGATAATCTTATGGGAGTTCCTTTGTATGTTGTCATTTTTCCTTTGTTGCTTTTAATATTTTTTCTTTGTCTTTAATTTTTGTCAATTTGTTTACTAAATAAGTGTTTTGGCATGTTCTTCTTTGGGTTTATCCTGCCTGGGAGTCTCTGTGCTTTCTGGACTTTGGTGACTGTTTCCTTTCCCGTGTTAGGTAAGCTTTCAGCTATTATCTCTTCAGATATTTTATCAGGACCTTCCTTTCTCTCTTCTCCTTCTGGGACCCCTATAATGGGAATGTTGGTGCATTTAATGTTGTCCCAGAAGTCTCTTAGACTGTCCTCATTTCTTTTCATTCTTTTCTCTTTATTCTGTTCTGTGGCAGTGATTTCTACCATTCTTTCAGTTCACTTATGTGTTCTTCTGCCTCAGTTATTCTGCTATTGATTCCTTCTAGTGTATTTTTCACTTCAGTTATTGTATTGTTCATCTCGGTTTGTTTGTTCTTTAGTTCTTTGAGGTCTTTGTTAAACATTTTTTGTATCTGCTTGATCTGTGCCCCCATTGTTTTTCCGAAATCTTGGATCATCTTTACTATCATTACAATGAATTCTTTTTCAGGTAGATTGCTTATCTCCACTTCACTTAGTTGTTCTTCTAGGGCTTTTATTTTGTTCCTTCATCTGGGACATATTCCTCTGATGTCTCATTTTGTCTAACTTTCTGTGATTGCAGTTTCTATTCCACAGGCTGCAGGGTTGTAGTTTTTCTTGCTTCCACTCTCTGCTCCCCTGGTGGATGAGGCTGTCTAAGAAGCATGTGCTAGCTTCCTGGTGGGAAGGACTGGACCTGCCCACTGGTGGATGGAGCTGGGTGTAGTCCCTCTGGTAGGCAGAGCTGTGCCAAAGGGCATGCCTAGAGGGCTGTGGGCTCAAGAAGACTTTAAGCAGCCTGTCTGCTTATGGGTGGGGCTGTGTTCCCACCCTGTTGGTTGTTTGGCCAGAGGCATCCCAGCACTGGGGCCTGCAGGCTGTTAGGTGAGGCCAGGTCTTGTTAAGAAAATGGTGGCCTCCAGGAAGGCTCATGCCAATGAATACTCTCCAGAACTGCTGTTGCCAGTCTTTATCACTACAATGAGCCACAGCCAACCCCTGCCTCCACAGGAGACGCCCCAATACTAGCAAGTAGGTCTGGCCCATTCTCTTATGAGGTCACTGTTTTTTTCCCTGGGTTCTGGTGTGCATGAGAACCTGTGTGCCCCCCAAAGGTGGAGTTTCTTTTTCCCCCAGTCCTGTGGAATTCCTGCAATCAAACCCTGCTGGCCTTCAAAGCCAGATTCTCTGGGGGCTCCTCCTCCTGTTGCCAGACCCCCAGGCTGGGGATCCTGACGTGGGGCTCAGAACTTTCATTCCTGTGGGAGAACTTCTGTGGTATAATTATTTTCCAGTTTGTGGGTCACCCAACTGGTGGGTCTGGGATTTGATTTTATTGCAATTGCACCCCTGCTACCATGTCATTGTGGCTTCTTCTTTGTCTTTGGAAGTAAGTTCTCTTTTTTGGTAGGTTCCAGCATTTTTTTGTGGATCATTGTTCAGCAGTTAGTTGTGATTTTGGTGTTTTCGTAAGAATCGGTGAGCTCACATCCTACTCCACCATCTTGTCTCCAATTAGGATCATCCTTACAACTAAATCACTGCAGAAACATTCTGGAAATTAAGCATGTTAATCTCCTAAGCCCATTTAGAAATACCTTGAAGAAGAATCATTGAGTCCCTCCAATCTGGTTTTCCTTTCTCCTTCTGTCTTCTTTATGGTTCTCCAGCCAGTTTGCCCAGCTACCTTCCACTAGACCACTGCCTCTTAGCACACTTCCTTTGGTTTTCTGCTTGGTGGAGAAGCATTCACGTCTTCTGGGTCTTTTCTCAAACAACCGACATCTGCTAGATCAAGATTTCTTAAAGCCTTAGGTACAGGTTATTTGGTTTTTGTTGCTACTGTTATTGTAGGAGGTCTGGGAGTTCTTTATATATTCTGGATATTACCCTTATCAGATACATGATTTAGAAATATTTTATTCCATTCCATAGGTAGGCTTCTCACCTTGTTGATTGTGTCCTATGATGCACAGAGGTTTACAGTTTTGATGTAGCCCAATTTATCTATTTTTATTTTTGTTGCCTGTGCTTTTGGTGTCATATTCAAGAAATCATTGCTGACGGTCAGCCAAAGATGGTGTACTAGAAGGACTTGGAATTCACGTCTCCTCACAATTAGGGCACCTACCAGGCACCAGAGGGGGACCACGGACACCTAAGGGGATGGGAGGAACCCCCAGCGACTGGATAGGACGTGGGGCATGGGGGGAGTGAAGGGGGAGGAGAAGTGGAGGTGGGACAGGACTGGCGCCCCTGAGGGGCGGCTGGGGGAGGGGAAGGAATCCCACGCCCAAAGGGGGGAAATTGGGGGACCACTGGTAGGGCAGAGGATCAAAAAGGAGCATGGCCAGGTTTCCCCTGCCCACTTGGGCCTCCAGGAACCTGGTGAGATCCTGGGCCTGACCCTGTGCCCACCTATGCCCCCTCCAGCCACGTGGGTCCTGAGGGAGTGAGAGGGAGGAAAGGGGGAGCAAAAGTAAAGACTGGACCTCTAGGACTGGCACCCCTGAGGGGTGGCTGCGGGAGGGGAGGAGTTCCTACACCCAGTGGGATCCACCCAGTGTTAAGGGTCCAGTGGCGATGGGAGAGAGCCTAGGGGAGACAGTGGGGGAGGGGCGTGAAGGAATGGAAGGGAACAGGGCCAGTGCTTTCCCTGTCCACTTAGGCACCAGGAAGCCTGTTTCACTCCCAGGCCTAATCCTTTGCCTACAGGACCTCCCTCCTGCCGTGCAGAACCACCCCCACCTCTACACCCCCACCCAGGGCCCTCCCTCTACACTTGGAGACCCCCTCGAATGAGTTAGGCCTAAACCCCATCCACACACCCTCACTCAGGGCCCTACCTCCAAACTCTGGAACTCCATACTCTGGAGGCCCACCTTTCAATGCGCTGCCTCTCCCCTTCCACGCAGGTCCTAAGCAGAGACCCGCCTCATGCTTGAACATCATCCCGCCTAGGCCCCGCCCCACACTCAAACATCAACCCCCACCCACCTAGGTCTCACCCCACCCTAAACTCCGCCCCTGCCTAAGTTCCACCTGCACCTAAATTAAGCCGCCACAGCCAAGGCTATTTTATTTTCTTTTCTTTTTTCCTAGTTTAGATTGGGGTTCTGTTTTACCTTGTTGACTAATTGTTGTTGATTTTTTTATATTTTTATTTTTCTAATTTTATTTTATTCTTTATACTTTGTTATTGTTCTCTCCCTTTGGTTTGTTCCCCTACCCCCCTTTTTTTCTTTTTTCTGTTGTGGTTTTCTTTTACCTTGCTGCAGTTGTTTCAATTATAGTTTTATTTTTCCTAAAATAATTTTTATCTTTCTAATTCTATTTTGTTCTTTATTCTTTGATATTGTAGTGCTCCTTTTTCCTTTCTTTCTTACTTTTTTTTTTTTTTTACCGTGCCACGAAGCTTGTGGGATCTTGGTTCCCAAGCTGGAAGTCAGGCCAAGCTCCCATGGTGGGAGCTCTGAGTTCAAACTGCTGGACTAACAGAGAAACTCAGACCCCAGGGAATATCAATCGGAGTGAGGCCTCATGGAGGTCCTCATCTCAGCACCAAGACCCAGCTTTGTCCAACTGCCTGCAAATTCCAGTACTGGACGACTCAAGCCAAACAACCAGTAAGGCAGGAATACAGCACCACCCAACAATAAAAAAGTGAAATGAAAAAAATATGTTACAGACGAAGGAGCAAGGTAAAAACCTGCAAGACCAAATAAATGAAGACAAAATAAGCAACCTACCTGAAAAAGAATTCAGAGTAATGATAGTAAAGATGATCCAAAATCTTGGAAATAGAATGGAGAAAATACAAGAAACATTTAACAAGGATCTAGAAGAACTAAACAGCAAACAAACAATGATGAACAACACAATTACTGAAATTAAAAATACTCTAGAAGGAATCAATAACAGAATAACTGAGGCAGAAGAACAGATAGGTGAGCTAGAAGATAAAATGGTGGAAATAACTGCCAGGGGGCAGAATAAAGAAAAAAGAATGAAAACAATTGAGGACAGTCTCAGAGACCTCTGGGACAACATTAAACACAACAACATTCGAATTATAGGGGTCCCAGAAGAAGCAGAGAAAAAGAAAGGGGCTGAGAAAATATTTGAAGAGATTATACTCCAAAACATCCCTAACATGGGAAAGGAATTAGTCAATCAAGTCCAGGAAGCACAGAGAGTACCATACAGGATAAACCCAAAGAGAAACACGCCAAGACACATATTAATCAAACTATAAAAAATTAAATACAAAGAAAACATATTAAAAGCAGCAAGGGAAAAACAACAAATAACATACAAGGTAATCCCCATAAGGTTAACAGCTGAACTTTCAGCAGAAACTCTGCAAATCAGAAGGGAGTGGCAGGACATATTTAAAGTGAGGAAAGGGAAAAACCTACAACAAAGATTACTCTACCCAGCAAGGATCTCATTCAAATTCGATGGAGAAATTAAAACCTTTACAGAGAAGAAAAAGCGAAGGGAATTCAACACCACCAAACCAGCTTTACAACAAATGCTAAAGGAACTTCTCTAGGCAGGAAACAGAAGAGAAGGAAAAGACCTACAATAATAAACCCAAAACAATTAAGAAAATGGTAATAGGCACATACATATCGATAATTACCTTAAATGTAAATGTATTAAATACGCCAACCAAAAGACATAGATTGGCTGAATGGATACAAAAACAAGACCCGTATATATGCTGTCTACAAGAGACGCACTTCAGACCTAGGGACACATACAGACTGAAAGTGAGGGGATGGAAAAAGATATTCCATGCAAATGGAAATCAAAAGAAAGCTGGAGTAGCAATTCTCATATCAGACAATAGGCTTTAAAATAAAGACTAGTACAAGAGACAAAAAGGACACTACATAATGATCAAAGGGTCAATCCAAGAAGAAGATATAACAATTGTAAATATTTATGCACCCAACATAGGAACACCTGAATACACAAACCAAATACTAACAGCCATAAAGGGGAAATCAACAGTAACACAATAATAGTAGGGGACTTTAACACCCCACTACCACTATTGGACAGATCATCCAAAATGAAAATAAATAAGGAAACACAAGCTTAAAATGACACATTAAACAATATGGACTTAACGGATATTTATAGGACATTCCATCCAAAAACAACAGAACACACTTTTTTCTTAAGTGCTCATGGAACATTCTCCAGGAAAAACCATATCTTGGGTCACAAATCAAGCCTCAGTAAATTTAAGAAAATTGAAATTGTATCAAATATCTTTTCCGACCACAATGCTATGAGACTAGATATCAATTACAGGAAAAAAAGTGTAAAAAACCCAAACATATGGAGGCTAATCTATACGCTACTAAATAACCAAGAGATGACTGAAGAAATCAAAGAGGAAGTCAAAAAATACCTAAAAACAAATGGCAATGGAAACACGATGACCTAAAACCTATGGGATGCAGCAAAAGCAGTTCTAAGAGGGAAGTTTATAGCAATACAATCCTATGTCAAGAAACAAGAAAAATCTCAAATAAACAACCTAACCTTACACCTGAAGCAATTAGAGAAAGAAGAACAAAAAAACCCTGAAAGTTAGCAGAAGGGAAGAAATCATAAAGATCAGATCAGAAATAAATGTAAAAGAAATGAAGGAAACAATAACAAATATCAATAAAAGTAAAAGCTGGATTTTTTAAAAGATAAAGAAAATTGATAAACCATTAGTCAGACTGAACAAGAAAAAAAGGGAGAGCACGCAGATCAACAGAATTAGATACTGAAAAGGAGAAGTAACAACTGACACTGCAGAAATACAGAGGATCATGAAAGATTACTACAAGCAACTATATGCCAATAAAATTGGCAACCTGGAAGAAATGGACAAAATCCTAAAAAGTACAACCTTCCGAGACTGAACCAGGAAGAAAGAGAAAACATAAACAGCCCAAACAGAACCACTGAAATTGAAACTGTGATTAAAAATCTTCCAACAAACAAAACCTTAAGACCAGATGGCTTCACAAAAGAATTCTCTCAAATATTTAGAGAAGTGCTAATACCTATCCTTCTCAAACTCTTCAAAATATAGCTGAGGGAGAAACACTCCCCAACTCATTCTACGAGACCACCATCACCCTGATACAAAAACCAGAAAAAGATGTCAAAAAAAAAAAAAGAAAACTACAGGCCAATATCTCTGATGAACATAGATGCAAAAATCCTCAACAAAATACTAGCAAACAAAATCCAACAATACATTAAAAGGATCGTACACCAAGATCAACTGGCATGTATCCCAGGAATGCAAGGATTCTTCAATACATGCAAATCAAACAATGTGATACACCATATTAACAAATTGAAGGATAAAAACCATATGATCATATCAATACATGCAGAAAAAGCTTTTGACAAAATTCAACACCCATTTATGATAAAAACTCCAGAAAGGAGGCATAGAGGGAACTTACCTCAATATAATAAAGGTCATATATGACACCGCACAGCCAACATCGTTCTCCATGTTGAAAAACTGAAACCATTTTCCCTAAAATCAGGAACAAGACAAGGATGCCACTCTCACCACTATTATTCAACAGAATTTTGGAAGTTTTAGCTACAGCCATCAGAGAAGAAAAGGAAATGAAAGGAATCCAAATTTGAAAAGAAGAAATAAAACTCTCACTGTTTGCAGATGACATGATACTATACATAGAGAATCCTAAAGATGCTACCAGAAAACTACGAGAGCTAATCAATGAATTTGGTAGACTAGCAAGACAGAAAACTAATGCCCAGAAATCTCTTGCATTCTTATACATTAATGATGAAAAATCTAAAAGAGAATTTAAGGAAACACTCCCATTTACCATTGCAACAAAAAGAATAAAATATCTAGGAATAAACCTACCTAAGGACACAAAAACCTATATGCAGAAAACTGTAAGACACTGATGAAAGAAATTAAAGATGATACAAACACATGGAGAGATATACTATGTTCTTGGATTGGAAGAATCAACATTGTGAAAATGACTATAGTACCCAAAGCAATCTACAGATTCAATGCAATCCCTATCAAACTACCAATGGCATTTTTCAAAGAACTAGAACAAAAAATTTCACAATTTGTATGGAGACACAAAAGACCCCAAATAGCCAAACCATTCTTCTGAAAGAAAAACGGAGCTGGAGGAATCAGGCTCCCTGTCTTCAGACTATACTACAAAGCTACAGTAATCTAAACTGTATGGTACAGGCACAAAACAGAAATATAGATCAATGGAACAGGATACAAAGCCCAGAGATAATCCCACGCACATATGGTCACTTATCTTTGATAAAGGAGGCAAGAATATACAGTGGAGAAAAGGCAGCCTCTTCAATAAGTGGTGCTGGGAAAACTAGACAGCTACACATAAAAGAATGAAATTAGAACACTCCTAACACCATACAAAAAAATAAACTCAAAATGGATTAAAGACCTAAATGTAAGGCCAGACACTATCACACTCTTAGCAGAAAACATAGGCAGAACGCTCTATGACATAAATCACAGCAAGATTCTTTTTGACCCACCTCCTAGAGAAAAGGAAATAAAAAAAATAAACACATGGGACTTAATGAAACTTAAAAGCTTTTGCACAGCAAAGGAAACCATAAACAAGATGAAGAGAAAGCCCTCAGAATGGGAGAAAATATTTGCAAATGAAGCAACTGACAAAGGATTAATCTCCAAAATATACAAGCAGCTCATGCAGCTCAATATCACAAAAACAAACAACCCAGCCCAAAAAAGGGTGGAAGATCTAAATAGACATTTCTCCAAAAAAGATATGCAGATTGCCAACAAACACATGAAAAGATGCTCAACATCACTAATCATTAAAGAAATTCAAATCCACGCTACAATGAGGTATCACCTCACACCAGTCAGAATGGCCATCATCAAAAAATCTAGAAACAATAAATGCTGGAGAGGGTGTGGAGGAAAGGGAACACTCTTGCACTGTTGGTGGGAATGTAAATTGATACAGCCACTATGGAGAACAGTATGGAGGTTCCTTAAAAAACTAAAAATAGAACTGCCATACGACCCAGCAATCCCACTACTGGGCATATACCCTGAGAAAACCATAATTCAAAAAGAGTCATGTACCAAAATGTTCATTGCAGCTCTATTTACAATAGCCAGGACATGGAAGCAACCTAAGTGTCCATCAACAGATGAATGGATAAAGAAGATGTGGCACATATATACAATGGAATATTACTCAGCCATAAAAAGAAACGAAGTTGAGTTATTTGTAATGAGGTGGATGGACATGGAGTCTGTCATAGAGAGTGAAGTAAGTCAGAAAGAGAAAAACTAATACTTTATGCTAACACATATATATGGAATAAAAAAAAAAGGTTCTGATGAACCTAAGGACAGGACTGGAATAAAGACACAGATGTAGAGAATGGACCTGAGGACACGGTGAGGAGGAAGAATAAGCTGGGACGAATGAGAGAGTAGCATTGACATATATACACTACCAAATGTAAAATAGATAGCTAGTGGGAAGCAGTTGAATGGCACAGGGAGATCAGCTTGGTGGTTTGTGACCACCTAGATGGGTGGGATAAGGAGGGTGTGAGGGAGACGGAAGAGGGAGGGGATAAGGGGATATACATATGCATATAGCTGATTTACTTTGTTATACAACAGAATCTAACCCAACAATGTAAAGCAATTATACTCCAATAAAGATGTTAAAAAAAATCATTTCCAAATCTAGTGTTATGAAGATTTTCCCGTATGTTTTCATATTAGAGTTTTATAGTTTTATTTTTTATGCTTAGGTCATTGATCCATTTTGAGTTAATTTTTATTTAAGGTAAGAGACCCTCTTCATTCTTTTGCATGGGAGTATTGAATTTTCCAAGAACCATTTGTTTAAAAGACTCCCCTTTCCCTATTGAATGGTCTTGGCACACTTGTTGAAAGTGGTTTGACCAAATAGACTCAGGTTTATTTCTGGAGTCTCCATTCTATTCCATTGGTCAATATGTCTGTCTTTATGCCAATATCACACTGATTTGACTATTGTAGCTTTGTAGTAAACTTTGAAATCAGGAATTGTGAGTCATCAAAATTTGGTCTCTTTTAAACATTGT
The DNA here is from genome assembly GCF_028023285.1 of Balaenoptera ricei. NCBI lineage: Eukaryota > Metazoa > Chordata > Mammalia > Artiodactyla > Balaenopteridae > Balaenoptera > Balaenoptera ricei. Next base: position 46,378,444 of record NC_082660.1, read on the forward strand.
TTTGGCTATTAGGAGTCCCCTGAGATTCCACATGAATTTTAGCATGGATTTTTCTATTTCTGCAAAAAATTGCCATTAGGAGTTTGATAGCAATTGTGTTAAATCTTTAGATCACATTAGGTAGTATTGATAGCTTAATAATATTGTCCTCCAATTCATGAATATGGAAGTCTTTCCATTTTTTGTGTGTGCTTCTTTAATTTCTTTCAGCAATGCTTTGTGTTTTCAGTGTACAAGTTTTTCAGCTCCTTGGTAATTTTTTTCTTAATATTTTGTTATTTTTGATGCTATATTGTAAATGGGATTGTTTTCTTGATTTCCTTTTTAGATTTTTTTAATTGTTAGTGTATTAGAAACATAACACTTTTTTGAGGGTTATTTTGTATCCTGCAATTTTGATAAATTCATTGGTTAGTTCTAATAATTTTTTTGTGGAATCTTGAGTTTTGTACATATAAGATCATGTTATCAACAAACAGAGATAATTTTACTTCTTCCTTTCTAATTTGGATGCCTTTTTTTTTCTTACAAAGTTGCTCTGGCTAGGAGTTCCAGTACTATGTTAAATATAAGTGATGAAAGCAGTCCTCTTGATCTTGTTCCTGATCTTAGGGGGCCAAGCATTCAGTCTTTCATCATTGAGTATGATGGTAGCTGTGGGCTTTTCATATATGACCTTTAAAATGTTGAGGTAGTTTCCTTCTGTTCCTGGTTTGTTGAGTGCATTAATTATGAAGTATTGGTTTACTCAAATGATTTTTCTGTATAATTGATATTATTATGTGGTAATTTTTTCTTCATTCTCTCAATGTGGTGAATTACTTTGATTTATTTTCCTGTATTGAAACATCCTTGCATTCCAGGAATCAATCCTACTTGGTCATGGTGTATAATCATTTTAATGTGCTGTTGAACTCTATTTGCTTGTATATTATTCTGGATTTTTACATTAATATTCATGAGAGATATTGATCTGTCATTTTCTTTTCTTGTAATGTCTTTAGCTGTGGTGTCAGGATATTGTGGGCCTCATATAATGAAGCTGGAAATGTTCCCTTCTCTTCCATTTTTTTGGGCAAGTGTTTGAGGAGGATTCATGTTAATTCTTTAAATGTTTGGTAGAATTCACCAATGAAGCCATTGGTCCTGGGCTTTTCTGTGTTGGGAGATTTTCTATCACTGATTCAATCTCATTGCCAGTTATTGATCTGTTCAGATTTTCTATTTCTTCATGATTCAGTCTTCATAGGTTGTGTATTTTAAAGAATTTATCTGTTGCATCGAGATTATCCAGTTTGTTGGTGTACAATTCTTTATAGTATTCTTTTTTTTTAATACATTTATTTATTTATTTATTTATTTATTTATTTTTGGCTGTGTTGGGTCTTCGTTTCTGTGTGAGGGCTTTCTCTAATTGCGGTGAGCGGGGGCCACTCTTCATCGCGGTGTGTGGGCCTCTCACTGTCGCGGCCTCTCTTGTTGCGGAGCACAGGCTCCAGACGTGCAGGCTCAGTAGTTGTGGCTCACGGGCCTAGTTGCTCTGCGGCATGTGGGATCTTCCCATACCATGGCTTGAACCCGTGTCCCCTGCATTGGCAGGCAGATTCTCAACCACTGCGCCACCAGGGAAGCCCTATAGTATTCTTTTATAGTACTTTTTATTTCTGCAAAATAGGTTGAAATGTGCCCTCTTTCTTTTCTGATTTTAATTATTTGAGTGCTCTTTTTTTCATAGTCAATCTAGTTAAAAATTTGTCAACTTTGTTGATCTTTCCAGAGAACCAACACTTGGTTCTGTTGATTATCTAGCCATTTCTCTCTTCTCTAATCTTTGTTATTTCCTTCATTCTGCTAGTTTTGGATGTAGTTTGTCCTTATTTTTCTAGTTCCATAAAGTGTAAAGTCAGGCTGTTGATTTGAGATCTTTCCTCTTTTTTAATGGATGCATTTATAACTATAAATTTCCCTCTTAGCACTACTTTACCTCAACCTGTGTTTTTCTATGCTGTATTTTTGTTTTCATTTGTTTCAAGGTATTTGCTAATTTTCCTTGTGTTCTTCTTTGACCCATTTGTTGTTTAAGTGTGTAGTATTTAATTTCCACATATTTGTGAATTTTTATGTTTTCCTTCTGCTATTGACTTATAGTTTCATTCCATTGTGACTGGAAAAGATAATTTGTATGAGTTTAATCTTTTAAAGTTTACTAAGACTTGTTTTGGGGACTAACATATAGTCTATCCTGGAGAACTGTTCCATGTAAACGTCATAAAAATGTGTTTTCTGATGTTGGTGGTGGAATGTTCTGTATATGACTATTAGGTCCAATTGGTCTATAGTTTTATTCAAGGTCTCTGTTTCCTCATTGATTTTTTGCCTGTTTGTACTATCCATTATTGAAAGATGGGTACTTAAATATCCTACTATTATTAAAAAGCTGCCTATTTATCCCTTCAATTCTGTCATTATTTGCCTCATATATTAATAGATCTGGTCTTTGATATATGTATATTTAAAATTGTTATACCTTCTTGGTGAACTGACCCTTTTATCATTACATAATGTACCTCTTTGTCTTTTGTGACAGTTTTTGACATAAAGTATATTTTATCTGATATTAATATAGCCACCCATGCTCCCTTTGCTTTACTACTTGCATAGAATATCTTCTTCAATCATTTTACTTTCAACCTGTGGATATTCTTAGAGCTAAAGTGAATCTCTTGTAGACAGCATATAGTTGAATCTTCTTTTAAAATCCATTCTGCTAATATGTCTTTTGATTGACAAGTTTAATCCATTAACATTTTAAGAATTACTGATAAGGAAGGACTTAGAATTGCCATTTTGTTAATTGTTTTCTGTGCATCTTATAGCTTTTAATGTCTCTGATTTCTGGCTGTATTGCCTTCCTTTATATTTAGTTTATTTTTTTTTGTAGTGACATACTTTCATTTCCTTCTCATTTCCTTTTGTGTGTATTCTATAGATATTTTTCTTTGTGGTCATTATGGACTTTCTAAGTTTGTCTAACCCAACACTCATTTAATATTTACCCTAAGCATTGGTACTTGAGCATCTTTATCTATCTCCACTTTTTTCCGATAGCCTTGAGTCCTTCTAACATTCTATTTAGTACATGATAAACACTCAGTAAATATTTTTGGAGTGAATGAACACTTAGAAAGGACAGAGTAAGTGTCATTCAGTGACATCATGTCAAGGTAGTCCAATAGGTCCAAGTAGTAATAGGTTAAACTTTTCCAGTGAGATGAGGAATATTTATAATCCTCTGGACAAGACTTTTTCTACCCTGGACTGTTCTTATATGGGCATTTCCAAGGTTTCCTTTAGGCCTAACCAACCAGCCTCCTTCTGGCTGTCATATTCTCTCTGTAACTCCAGTAATACATGTAGCCTGGTCTTGATCTTGCTCTGAGATTAGAGTCAGAATCACCTTTTTTTATATTGTTAATTAAATCATACACTAATTGTACCTAAACTCTATGTGAACCGTTAAATAATTATACAGAAAACAGCTGAATAAAGCATAAAGAGCTACCTAAAAACCCACTGTGAATGACTGGATTTTCCAAAGATGGCCACAATGATATCTTCCACCTCTCATGCTCTTATAAAAGTTACCATCTCTCTGCCTTAAGAGATGAAGTCTAATTCCTCTACTTGAATCTGAAAGGGCTTGTGACTCACTTGTAATTCATAGAGTATGACAGAAGTGATATGACATGACTTTTGAGTCTTGATCATACAAAGTGATGCCACATCTACCTCATTTACTGGAACGGTCTTGTTTGGAGCCTGAATTATGAAATATGAAGCCTGACTACTGTGAAGCCTGTCATGCTGTGAGGGAGCCAAATTACACTGAGACGTAATACGAAGGCACTCTATTTGTCAGTCCTAGTCTTCCAGTGTTCTCAATACAGGTGCCAGCCATGCAAATGAATGAGCCTTCAGATGGTTCCAGCCCCCAGCCATTTGGTTTTTTCCCACTGAAGCTACAGACATCATATGAAACAAGTCATATCACTATGCTTTTTCTGAATTACTTACTCTGAAACTCCAAGCATATAATAAAATGTTTTTTTTTGTGTGTGGACTAAGTTTGGGGTAGTTTGCTATATAGCAAGAGTAACAGAAACATATGACATGTTCCCCACTCAAGTCATAAAACCATCCCTCCTCCATAGACTTAAGCCCTAATCAGATCCTTGTTTAAATTATTTCCTTGCAGTTCATTAGAGTTGTCCAACCATATATACATCTAAACAATACAGTTTAGTATTGCTTGTTTTCAAAAATCTTTTTATACATGCAATCACACTGTGAATATGTCTAATTCCTTAAAGAAAATTTGAATATCTTTGCTCTGATTTTTGTGTTTCACATGTAGAGAAAAATCTTATTTCCTTTCAGTTTTTCTGAGAGTACCTCCTTGTTGCCCTCTAAATGATCTTTATGGAAACAATTGCCTCCTCCTGATTTCTGTCTGGGTTTAGGATTTTAAAATATTGCCATATTAATTACTTTCACCTAGTATCATTGTGCCTTCTGCTCTAAATATTAACCCAGCATGAGATGGTGTAAATATTATGGCTAAATCTCAGCTATCATGGAGATGCTCCTACATTGTGGGATGACTTGATAGGAGGAGGTTTTGAGATTTTAAATCAGTGGAAAAAAGAAAACAAGCAATCATTAACAACTTAGTAAGTACAAAGTACTATGCTACCCTGAAGACAAAACTGTTAGTTGTTAACATTATTTACAGAAGATAAAGTTGAGGAGTACAGAGTTTAAGCAACTTGACATGTCATTTAACTAGTAGGTAGCAGCGCCTGGATTCAAACACAGGTAGTCTGCCCCAGAGTTTGAATCTGTAAACATTCTGCTATTTCTCCTTTTCAAGAATTTAGAGGATCTGGACACCACCGTTTTCTCAAATAATCTGAGACCAAATACATTGAACAACCAACCATTCCCATAGACAAGCCCTGTTGTATATAAATCAAAATACCTAATCTCATTTTTAAAGTATTTACTAATTTCTGAATACTTAGCACATGTACAAGGTAGGAATTTCAGAACATCAAACAGGGCATACAGTACACAGACATCTCTCTCACCCTTCCGTCTCCTTGTCCCCCTACCCAGAGACAGATTCCAAAACAAAACCAAGCAAAATAACAACATCATTTGAAAAATAAGTACAATGAGGTATGTGACACTAATGAATCTTAAACATACTATATAAAATACATTAAATAAACAATATAGCTGAAAATAAAGCCTATGTCTAAGTAGCAAAAATGTGAGTGCCTACCTAGAACACACACAGGGATAAGCAATAGAAAACGTCCTAAAAATGTTTAGGAAACCATTTGGATGTAGTAGTCCTATGTACCAGATGCAACTGCTAAAGAGAATCCTGTTCACAATAGCGCCATAACTGTACAATACATATGAACAATCTGCAAGTGATTTGTGAGAACTGGGTGATGTAAAAGACGACTTGAAAAAGTAGAGCCACTACTTGTTGATTGGACTGGAAAATTATTATCGTTGTATCCAGACAAATTCATGCTCAGGTTTTTTGTTATTATTATTATTATTATGAGCAAGTCCTTTGAAAAATACTGGCAGGGAAGGGGTAGAAGCTTGGAGCAACATCATGGGTTCACCAGTCCAGAAACAGACCTCTTTCACACACTGTCTTTGACAAGCACTGAGGTAGTTCCCTTCTGATTCAGGTGTGTTGTGGGCCCAGTGCCTGCCCCTCCTCAGGAAGAGAGGCAGGGCCTCACTTGGTGGACCCACTTTGGACGGCTTTGTGCTCCTTCATGGCCTCCTCCCCCACATCACTAATGGTGACCTCTTTGACGACCATGCTGCACACGGTGTCTGTGTCCAGGCAGTGCAGGGTGATGCCGTAAACTCTGGGGTTAGAGACTGATGTGTGGAAACTCTGCACCCTGCACCTGTTGCAGAAGCTGTGCAGCACTCTGTGTGTGAGGGATCCGTGCCTGGTGATGCTCTCAGAACCCAGGAGGAAGATGAAGCATGATGCTGGGATGAGGAAGTGTCTGGTGCTGATTCCTCCTGCACAGGAATATTACTCAGCCATAAAAAAGAATGAAATATTGCCATTTTCATCAACTTGAATGGACCTAGAGATTATCATACTGAGTAAAGTAAGTCAGAGAGAGAAAGACAAATATTATATGATATCACTTATATGTGGAATCAAAAAAATAATGCAAATGAATTTATTTACAAAGCAGAAACAGACACACAGACATAGAAAACAAACTTAGGGTCACCAAAGGGGAAAGGAAGGGAAGAATAAATTAGGAGTATAGGATTTACAGATACACACCACTATACATAAAATAGATAAAAAAAACCACAAGTATTTATTTTATAGCATGGGGAACTACAATCAATATCTTGTAATAAGTTATAATGGAAAAGAATCTGAAAAAATATGTATATATATGTATAAATGAATCACTTTGCTCTACATCTGAAGCTAACATAATATTGTAAATCAACTATACTTCAATTAAAAAAAAAGAGAAACAACCTTTACTGCTTGAATTTCAGTGGTAATGATTCCGCTGGTGAGATGGCTGGAAGAAGGACCCCAATCATTGTCTTCTTTGAAGAAAGAATTCAGCAAAGAGACCAAGATTGTGAAATAGAGACAACAATTATTAGAAGCAAAGTACTTATGGAAGAGCACACAGGTGAATTTGGAGTGAGTTGTGTGTAATAGGGGCAGCTTAGGTTGCTCATATGAGGGTAGTTTTCTGGGTTGTCTTTGGCCAGTCATCTCATTTGTGCCTATTTTTGGTCTCAGGGCAGCAGGAAACCAGTTGCAGCTGCTCAGCCTGGGGCCTATCTATCTTCTACCTCAGTAAGGCAATAATTTACTGAGCACCTGCTGGGCACCAGGTACCATGTTGGAGTCTGATGATGTGGAGATGGATAAGGCTTTCCAAAGCACTTACAATCTATTAGGGTCAGTTATAAAAATATCTAATTACCAAAATAGTGTGATGTTTGCTCTGACAGGAGTAAGGTCAGGTGGGTCTGAAACACAGAGAAAGACCCACACACACTAATAGGAGCAGTGGATAGGATCAGGAAAGACTTTTTGGAGGATTGATTCTTTTATTATTATATAATGTTTTGTTTTGATCTCTACTAATTTTCTTTGTAATGAAGTCTACATTATGTAATTAATATAGACACTCCTGCTTTTTGTTTTGTTTTGTCTTTATGGCCCAAATAGAAATTTAAGCAACCAGACAAAGGACATGAGGACACGGGGAGGGGGAAGGGTAAGCTGGGACAAAGTGAGAGAGTGGCATGTACATATACACACTACCAAATGTAAAATAGATAGTTAGTGGGAAGCAGCCGCATAGCACAGAGAGATCATTTCGGTGCTTTGTGACCACCTAGAGGGGTGGGAGAAAGAGGGTGGGAGGGAGATGCAAGAGGGAGGGGATATGGGGATATATGTATATGTATAGCTGATTCACTTTGTTATAAAGCAGAAACTAACATACCATTTTAAAGCAATTATACTCCAATAAAGATGTTTAAAAAAATAGTGTTGGATTATTGTAATTCATAGTATAAAAAATCCATGAGTCCATACTGATAGAAGTAATGCCTGAATAAATTAATAAATGGAGAGAGACAAATCTCTTGTGCATTAGAATTCCAAATATTTTATGTAAATACTCTGCCCTCAAGGTGGTAGAGCATAAGTCTTCACTCCTTAAGTGTGGACTGCCCATAGTCATTCTTCCCAAAGTGTACAGTATGGAAAGGGGGGGAAGGTAACATTACAGTGGGCAGACCTGACAAACACACTTGTTTTATAATGAATGTTTACATGATATGACATTTTCTATCCTTTTTATATTTAATTTACCTATATCATTGAAATTGAAATGATTTTCATATAAACATTGTAATGTTAGGTTGCGTGTCTTACTGATACTGCCAATATCTACCTTTTAATTTATTCATTTAGTCAATTTACCTTATTGTAACTATTGGTATGCTAGTGTTTATGTCTGGCAATTTATTTTGTTTTATTTTATTTGTTGTTTCCCTTGTATCTCATTCAACTGTTCCACGTTTCTTGCCTTTCTGTGCCTTACTTTGAAAACTATTCCATCTTGACCTTTTTTTAATGCCTTTATATTTATTTTGAAATTGATTTCAGGATTATTGTTGTCCTCTAAGCCCAGAATGTTAACTATGGCAGAAGGTAGGCTAATTCTATTACATCTTTTATAAACTCAATAATACATGATAAACACTCGTATACTGAACCAGGGATGATGCTGTCATTTTTTTCCTCCCACCCAACACTTTTTATGGCCACATACTAGGTTTCTCCCTCTCCCATATTATGCAACAAGATATGTCACTTTAAGTGTCAGGTACATAAAAGCAATGTTATATCCTTGAGGTAAAGTAAAAATTGAAAGGATACAGAAAAAAACCCTATACTTTTGAGATATCATACAGTCCTTTCAGAACTTTTGAGACATGCATATAAAAATAAGCAACAATAACATTTGGATAATATGATTTTAAAAGTGGAATTTTATACCTCAATAGAAAATGTACTTGTATCAAACACAAATTAAAAAAATGACCATGTAGAGATCATAAAAGAATTCTCAACAATTTTACAGAACGTATATATAAAAGCTATGTTATTGGATCAGACTGCAATGAAATTTGAAATCAATGATAATACATAGCTTAAAAATCCCATGTGTTCTGGGAAATAAAAGAGCACTTCTTTTTCATCTGCCAGTAAATTTGAAAATATACATAAAATGGATAATATTCTTGATTAAAAAATGAACATTCAAAATTGACATAAGTGGAAAACATGAGTAGATCATGAAAAATCAAAACAGTGATAAATGTTCTTTTGCAAAAGTCACCTCACTGAAGTAAGTAGTCCTATAGAGTTTTATCAAATATTCAAAATCCACATAATGACACAATATCTCTTCTGATCATTTTTTTTTCTTTTGAATTTATGAATTTTATTTTATTTATTTTTTTACACAGCAGGTTCTGATAAGTTATCCATTTTATACATATTAGTGTATATATGTCAATCCAATCTCCCAATTCATCACTCCACCCCCACCACCACCACTTTCCCCCCTTGGTGGCCATACGTATGTTCTCTACATCTGTGTCTCAATTTCTGCTCTGCAAACCAGTTCATCTGTACATTTTTCTAGGTTCCACGTATATGCGTTAATATACGATATTTGTTTTTCTCTTTCTGACTTACTTCACTCTGTATGACAGTCTCTAGATCATTCCACGTCTCTACAAATGACCCAATTTCGTTCCTTTTTATGGCTGAGGAATATTCCATTGTGTATATATACCACATCTTCTTTATCCATTCGTCTGTAGATGGGCATTTAGGTTGCTTCCATGTGCTGGCTATTGTAAATAGTGCTGCAATGAACATTGGGGTGCATGTGTCTTTTTGAATTATGGTTTTCTCTGGGTACATGCCCAGTAGTGGGATTGCTGGGTCATATGGTAATTCTATTTTTAGTTCTTTAAGGAACTTCTATACTGTTCTCCATAGTGGCTGTATCAATTTACATTCCCACCAATGGTGCAAGAGGGTCCCCTTTTCTCCAGACCCTCTCCAGCATTTGTTGTTTGTAGATTTTCTGATGATGCCCATTCTAACGGGTGTGAGGTGATATCTCATTGTAGTTTTGATTTGCATTTCTCTAATAATTAGTGATGTTGAGTAGCTTTTCATGTGCTTCTTGGCAATCTGTATGTCTTCTTTGGAGAAATGTCTATTTAGGTCTTCTGCCCATTTTTGGATTGGGTTGTTTGTTTTTTTAATATTGAGCTGCATGAGCTGTTTATATATTTTGGAGATTAATACTTTGTCCATTGATTCGTTTGCACATATTTTCTCCCATTCTGAGGGTTGTCTTTTCGTCTTGTTTGTACTTTCCTTTGCTGTGCAAAAGCTTTTAAGTTTCATTAGATCCCATTTGTTTATTTTTGTTTTTATTTCCAGTACTCTATGAGGTGGATCAAAAAAGTCCTTGCTGTGATTTATGTCAAAGAGTGTTCTTCCTATGTTTTCCTCTAAGAGTTTTATAGTGTCCAGTCTTACATTTAGGTCTCTAATCCATTTTGAGTTTATTTTTGTGTATGGTGTTAGGGAGTGTTCTAATTTCATTCTTTTCCATGTAGCTGTCCAGTTTTCCCAGCACCACTTATTGAAGAGACTATCTTTTCTCCAGTGTATATCCTTGCCTCCTTTGTCATGGATTAGTTGACCATAGGTGCGTAGGTTTATCTCTGGGCTTTCTATCCTGTTCCATTGATCTATATTTCGGTCTTTGTGCCAGTATCATATTGTCTTGGTTACTGTAGCTTCTTAGTATAGTCTGAAGTCAGGGAGTCTGATTCCTCCAGCTCCGTTTTCTTCCCTCAAGACCACTTTGGCTATTCGGGGTCTTTTGTGTTTCCATACAAATTTTAAGATTTTTTGTTCTAGTTCTGTAAAAAATGCCGTTGGTAATTTGATAGGGATTCCATTGAATCTGTAGATTACTTTGGGTAGTAGAGTCATTTTCACAATATTGATTCTTCCAATCCAAGAATATGGTATATCTCTCCGTCTGTTTGTATCATGTATAATTTCTTTCATTAGTGTCTTATAGTTTTCTGCATACAGATCTTTTGTCTCCCTAGGTAGGTTTATTCCTAGGTTTTTTATTCTTTTTGTTGCAATGGTAAATGGGAGTGTTTCCTTAATTTCTCTTTCAGATTTTTCATCATTAGTAGGAATGCAAGAGATTTCTGTGCATTAATTTTGTATCCTGCAACTTTACCAAATTCATTGATTGGCTCTAGTAGTTTTCTGGTGGCATCTTTAGGATTCTCTATGTATAGTAGCATGTCATCTGCAAAGAGTGACAGTTTTACTTCTTTTCCAATTTGGATTCCTTTTTCTTCTCTGAATGCCGTATCTAGGACTTCCAAAACTATGTTGAATAACAGTGGTGAGAGTGGACATCCTTGTCTTGTTCCTGATCTTAGAGTAAAAGCTTTCAGTTTTTCACCATTGAAAATGATGTTTGCATTGGGTTTGTCGTATATGGCCTTTATTATGTTGAGGTAGGTTCCCTCTTTGCCCACTTTCTGGAGAGTTTTTATCATAAATGGGTGTGAATTTTGTCAAAAGCTTTTTCTGCATTTATTGAGATGATCTTATGGTTTTTCTTCTTCAAGTTGTTAACATGGTGTGTCCCATTGATTGATTTGCATATATTGAAGAATCCTGGCATCCCTGGGATAAATCCCACTTGATCATGCTGTATGATCCTTGTAATATGTTGTTGGATTCTGTTTGCAAGTATTTCGTAGATGATTTTTGCATCTATATTCATCAGTGATATAGGTCTGTAAGTTTTTCTTTTGTAGTATCTTTGTCTGGTTTTGGTATCAGGGTGATGGTGACCTCGTAAAATTAGTTTGGGAGTATTCCTTCCTCTGCGATTTTTTGGAAGGGTTTGAGAAGGGTGGGTGTTAGCCCTTCTCTAAATGTTTGATGGAATTCACCTGTGAAGCCATCTAGTCCTGGACTTCTGTTTGTTGGAATATTTTTAATCACTGTTTCAATTTTATGACTTGTGTTTGGTCTGTTCATATTTTCAATTTCTTTCTGGTTCAGTCTTGGAAGCCTATACCTTTCTAAGAATTTGTCTATTTCTTCCAGGTTGTCCATTTTATTGGCATAGGGTTGCTTGTAGTAGTCTCTTAGGATGCTTTGTATTTCTGCTGTGTCTGTTGTAACTTCTCCTTTTTCATTTCTAATTTTATTGATTTGAGTCCTCTCCCTCTTTTTCTTGATGAGTCTGGCTAATGGTTTATCAATTTTATTTATCTTCTCAAAGAACCAACTTTTAGTTTTACTGATCTTTGCTATTGTTTTCTTTGTTTCTATTTCATTTATTTCTGCTCTGATCTTTATGATTTCTTTCCTTCTACTAACTTTGGGTTTTGTTTGTTCTTCTTTCTCTAGTTTCTTTAGGTGTAAGGTTAGATTGTTTATTTGAGACTTTTCTTGTTTCTTGACGTAGGATTGTATTGCTATAAACTTCCCTCTTAGAACTGCTTTTGCTGCATCCCATAGGTTTTGGATCGTCGTGTTTTCATTTTCATTCATCTCTAGGTATTTTTTGATTTCCTCTTTGATATCTTCAGTGATCTCTTGTTTATTTAATAACGTATTGTTTAGCTTCCAAAGGTGCTTGATATGATTTCAATTTTCTTAAATTTACTGAGGCTTGATTTGTGACCCATGATGTGATCTATCCTGGAGAATGTTCCGTGCACACTTGAGAAGAAAGTGTAATCTGCTGTTTTTGGATGGAACGTCCTATAAATATCAATTAAATCTACCTGGTCTATTGTGTCACTTAAAGCATGTGTTTCCTTATTAATTTTCTGTTTGGATGATCTGTCCATTGGTGTAAGTGAGGTGTTAAAGTCCCCCACTATTATTGTGTTACTGTTGATTTCCTCTTTTATAGCTGTTAGCAGTTGCCTTATGTATTGAGGTGCTCCTTTGTTGGGTGCATATATATTTTTAATTGTTATATCTTCTTCTTGGGTTGATCCCTTGATCATTATGTAGTGTCCTTCCTTGTCTCTTGTAACATTCTTTATTTTAAAGTCTATTTTATCTGATATGAGTATTGCTACTCCAGCTTTCTTTTGATCTGCATTTGCATGGAATATCTTTTTCCATCCACTCACTTTCAGTCTGTATGTGTCCCTAGGTCTGAAGTGGGTCTCTTGTAGACAGCATATATATGGGTCTTGTTTTTGTATCCATTCAGCAAGTCTATGTTTGTTGGTTGGAGCATTTTATCCACTTACATTTAAGGTAGTTATTAATATGTGTGTTCCTATTACCATTTTCTTAATTGTTTTGGGTTTGTTTTTGTAGGTCCTTTTCTTCTCTTGTGTTTCCCACTTAGAGAAGTTCTTTTAGCGTTTGTTGTAGAGCTGGTTTGGTGGTGCTGAATTCTCTTAGCTTTTGCTTATCTGTAAAGCTTTTGATTTCTCCATCAAATCTGAATGACAGAGACTCTGCCCTCTTCTCGCCTGGCTGACGAGAATGCCACCCAGCCGCACCGTTCAGGATCCATTGGGAAGAGTATGAACTTTAGAACGTGAGGTCGGACCTCTTCAGAATTGAACTCAATTTTGTTTTATTGACATGGGTGACACCAGGAGGACACTTTTGGGGGCCTGATATTTTCGGCTCACCCTGGCTTCAGTGAAAGGATGGCGGAGGCTTTGGGAGTTTGGTAAAGGAACTGGGCAGCCCATGAGCCAGGAGGCGAGACCCAGAAAGATCCAGGTAGTGAGGACCGCCTACAAAACGGATAACGATGCATCTCTGAGTTCCTGAAGTGGGCTAGGGGCCCTGTGAGCCACTCGCGAGACCATGAGCTGCTGGCGGGAACAGGAAACACCCATGGCCCCACCTCTCCTCCCCCTCTGCTTGTGAGGCAAACCTTGGGTGATTCTTCATCAGCCAAGATTCCACGGGCTCTCCTCTGGGATCAGCACAGGATACCAGCTGCCCCGGCAATCTGGGTACATTTGAGCATAAACAAAATTGCTTTAAGAATGGCCATCATGCTGATGTCTAAACATGTCAACTGAAAAAAAAAAAAAAAGCACTGCCTAAAAGTTGAGAGTTATGTTTCATTCAGCAGACAAAACTGAGAACTTAAGCCCAGGACACAGCATCTCAGAGAGCTCTGAGAGACTGCTCTGAAGAGGTCAGGGAGGAGCCAGGGTACAAGGAGTTTTTGCAACAAAGCCCAGCCGTGTGGATGAAAGGCTCTTGGTGCTCCAACCAGGCATCAGGGCTGTGCCTCTGAGGGGGGAGAGCCAACTTCAGGACACTGGTCCACAAGAGACCTCCCAGCTCCATGTAATACCAAATGGCGAAAATCTCTCAGAGATCTCCATCTCAACATCAACACCCAGCTTTACTCAAGGACCAGCAAGCTACAGTGCTGGACACCCTATGCCAAACAACTAGCAAGACAGGAACACAGCCCCATCCATTAGCAGAGAGGCTGCCTAAAATCATAATAAGGCCATGGACAGCCCAAAATACACCACCAGACGGGGACGTGCCCACCAGAAAGACAAGATCCAGCCTCATCCACCAGAACACAGGCACTAGTTCCCTCCACCAGGAAGCCTACACAACCCACTGAACCAACCATAGCCACTGGGGACAGATACCAAAAACAATGGCAACTACGAACCTTCAGCCAGTGAAAAGGAGACCCCAAACACAGTAAGATAAGCAAAATGAGACGACAGAAAAACACACAGCAGATGAAGGAGCAGGGTCAAAACACACCAGACTTAACAAATGAAGAGGAAATAGGTAGTCTACCTGAAAAAGAATTCAGAATAATGAGAGTAAGGATGATCCAAAATCTTGGAAATAGAATAGACAAAATACAAGAAACATTTAACAAGGACATAGAAGAACTAAAGAGGAACCAAGCAATGATGAAAAACACAAAAAATGAAATTAAAAATACTCTAGATGGGATCAACAGCAGAATAACTGAGGCAGAAGAACGGATAAGTGACCTGGAAGATAAAATGGTGGAAATAACTACTGCACAGCAGGATAAAGAAAAAAGAATGAAAAGAACTGAGGACAGTCTCAGAGACCTCTGGGACAACATTAAACGCACCAATATTCGAATTATAGGGGTCCCAGAAGAAGAAGAGAAAAAGAAAGGGACTGAGAAAATATTTGAAGAGATTATAGTGGAAAACTTCCCTAATATGGGAAAGGAAATAGTTAATCAAGTCCTGGAAGCACAGAGAGTCCCATACAGGATAAATCCAAGGAGAAACATGTCAAGACACATATTAATCAAACTGTCAAAAATTAAATATAAAAAAAACATTAAAAGCAGCAAGGGAAAAACAACAAATAACACACAGGGGAATCCCCATAAGGTGAACAGCTGATCTTTCAGCAGAAACTCTGCAAGCCAGAAGGGAGTGACAGGATATACTTAAAGTGATGAAGGAGAAAAACCTACAACCAAGATTAATCTACCCAGCAAGGATCTCATTCAGATTGGATGGAGAAATTAAAACCTTTACAGACAAGCAAAAGCTGAGAGAGTTCAGCACCACCAAACCAGCTTTACAACAAATGCTAAAGGAACTTCTCTAGGCAAGGAACACAAGAGAAGGAAAACACCTACAATAACAAACCCAAAACATTTAAGAAAATGGGAATAGGAACATACATATCGATAATTACCTTCAATGTAAATGGATTAAATGCTCCCACCAAAAGACACAGACTGGCTGAATGGATACAAAAACATGACCCATATATATGCTGTCTACAAGAGACACAGTTCAGACCTAGAGACACACACAGACTGAAAGTTAGGGGATGGAAAAAGATATTCCATGCAAATGGAAATCAAAAGAAAGCTGGAGTAGCAATTCTCATATCAGACAAAATAGACTTTAAAATAAAGACTATTACAAGAGACAAAGAAGGACACTATATAATGATCAAGGGATCGATCCAAGAGGAAGGTATAACAATTGTAAATATTTATGCACCCAACATAGGAAAACCTCAATACATAAGGCGAATACGAACAGTCATAAAAGGGGAAATAGACAGTAACACAATAATAGTAGGAGACTTTAACACCCCACTTTCACCAATGGACAGATCATCCAAAATGAAAATAAATAAGGAAACACAAGCTTTAAATGATACATTAAACAAGATGGACTTAATTGATATCTATAGGACATTCCACCCAAAATCAACAGAATACACATTTTTCTCAAGTGCTCATGGAACATTCTCCAGGATAGATCATATCTTGGGTCACAAATCAAGCCTTGGTAAATTTAGGAAAATTGAAATCGTATCAAGTATCTTTTCTGACCACAACGCTATGAGATTAGATATCAATTACAGGAAAAGATATGTAAAAAATACAAACACATGGAGGCTACACAATACACTACTTAATAACGAAGTGATCACTGAAGAAATCAAAGGGGAAATCAAAAAATACCTAGAAACAAATGACAATGGAGACACTACGACCCAAAACCTATGGGATGCAGCAAAAGCAGTTCTAAGAGGGAAGTTTATAGCAATACAAGCCTACCTCAAGAAACAGGAAACATCTCAAATAAACAACCTAACCTTGCACCTGAAGCAATTAGAGAAAGAAGAACAAAAAAACCCCCAAAGCTAGCAGAAGGAAAGAAATCATAAAGATCAGATCAGAAATAAATGAAAAAGAAATGAAGGAAACGATAGCAAAAATCAATGAAACCAAAAGCCAGTTCGTCGAGAAGATAAACAAAATTGATAAACCATTAGCCAGACTCATCAAGAGAAAAAGGGAGAAGACTCAAATCAATAGAATTAGAAATGAAAAAGGAGAAGTAACCACTGACACTGCAGAAATACAAAAGATCATGAGAGATTACTACAAGCAACTCTATGCCAATAAAATGGATAACCTGGAAGAAATGGACAGATTCTTAGAAATGCACAACGTGCCGAGACTGAAGCAGGAAGAAATAGAAAATATGAAGAGACCAATCACAAGCACTGAAATTGAAACTGTGATTAAAAATCTTCCAACAAACAAAAGCCCAGGAACAGATGGCTTCACAGGCAAATTCTATCAAACATTTAGAGAAGAGCTAACACCTATCCTTCTCAAACTCTTCCAAAATATTGCAGAGGGAGGAACACTCCCCAACTTATTCTACGAGGTCACCATCACCTTGATACCAAAACCAAACAAAGATATCACAAAGAAAGAAAACTACAGGCCAATATCACTGATGAACATAGATGCAAAAATCCTCAACAAAATACTAGCAAACAGAATCCAACAGCACATTAAAAGGATCATACACCATGATAAAGTGGGGTTTATTCCAGGAATGCAAGGATTCTTCAATATACACAAATCAATCAACGTGATACACCATATTAACAAATTGAAGGAGAAAAACCATATGATCATCTCAATAGATGCAGAGAAAGCTTTTGATAAAATTCAACACCCATTTATGATAAAAGCCCTGCAGAAAGTAGGCATAGAGGGAACTTTCCTCAACATAATAAAGGCCATATATGACAAACCCACAGCCAACATCGTCCTCAATGGTGAAAAACTGAAACCATTTCCACTAAGATCAGGAAGAAGACAAGGTTGCCCACTCTCACCACTATTATTCAATATAGTTTTGGAAGTGTTAGCCACAGCAATCAGAGAAGAAATAGAAATAAAAGGAATCCAAATTGGAAAAGAAGAAGTAAAGCTGTCACTGTTTGCAGATGACATGATACTATACATAGAGAATCCTAAAGATGCTACCAGAAAACTACGAGAGCTAATCAATGAATTTGGTAAAGTAGCAGGATACAAAATTAATGCACAGAAATCTCTTGCATTTCTATACACTAATGACGAAAAATCTGAAAGTGAAATTAAGAAAACACTCCCGTTTACCATTGCAACAAAAAGAATAAAATATCTAGGAATAAACCTACCTAAGGAGACAAAAGACCTGTATGCAGAAAATTATAAGACACTGATGAAAGATATTAAAGATGATACAAATAGATGGAGAGATATACCATGTTCTTGGACTGGAAGAATCAACATTGTGAAAATGACTGTACTACCTAAAGCAATCTACAGATTCAATGCAATCCCTATCAAACTACCACTGGCATTTTTTACAGAACTAGAACAAAAAATTTCACAATTTGTATGGAGACACAAAAGACCCCGAATAGCCAAAGCAATCTTGAGAACGAAAAATGGAGCTGGAGGAATCAGGCTCCCGCACTTCAGACTATATTACAAAGCTACAGTAATCAAGACAGTTTGGTACTGGCACAAAATCAGAAATATAGATCAATGGAACAGGATAGAAAGCCCAGAGATAAACCCACGCACATATGGTCACCTTATCTTTGAAAAAGGAGGCAAGCGTATACAGTGGAGAAAAGACAGCCTCTTCAATAAGTGGTGCTTGGAAAATTGCACAGATACATGTAAAAGTATGAAATTAGAACACTCCCTGACAGCATACACAAAAATAAACTGAAAATGGATTAAAGACCTAAGTGTAAGGCCAGACACTACCAAACTCTTAGAGGAAAACATAGGCAGAACACTGTATGACATAAATCACAGCAAGATTCTTTTTGACCCAGCTCCTAGAGAAATGGAAATAAAAACACAAATAAACAAATGGGACCTAATGAAACTTAAAAGCTGTTGCACAGCAAAGGAAACCATAAACAAGACCAAAAGACAACCATCAGAATGGGAGAAAATATTTCCAAGTGAAGCAACTGACAAAGGATTAATCTCCAAGATTTACAAGCAGCTCATGCAGCTCACTAACAAAAAAACGAACAACCCAATCCAAAAATGGGCAGAAGACCTAAATAGACATTTCTCCAAAGAAGATATACAGATTGCCAACAGACACATGAAAGAATGCTCAACATCATTAATCATTAGAGAAATGCAAATCAAAACTACAATGAGATATCATCTCACACTGGTCAGATTGGCCATCATCAAAAAATCTAGAAACAATAAATGCTGGAGAGGGTGTGGAGGAAAGGGAACACTCTTGCACTGTTGGTGGGAATGTAAATTGATACAGCCACTATGGAGAACAGTATGGAGGTTCCTTAAAAAACTACAAATAGAACTACCATACGACCCAGCAATCCCAGTACTGGGCATATACCCTGAGAAAACCATAGTTCAAAAAGAGTCATGGGGCTTCCCTGGTGGCGTAGTGGTTGGGAGTCCACCTGTCAATGCGGGGGACAAGGGTTCGAGCCCTGGTCTGGGAGGATCCCACATGCCGTGGAGCGACTAGGCCCGTGAGCCACAATTACTGAGCCTGCGCGTCTGGAGCCTATGCTCTGCAACAAGAGAGGCCACAATAGTGAGAGGCCCGCACACCGCGATGAGGAGTGGCTCCCGCTTGCCGCAACTAGAGAAGGCCCTCGCACAGAAATGAAGACCCAACACAGCTATGAATAGATAAATAAATAAATTTAAAAAAAAAAGAGTCATGTACCAAAATGTTCATTGCAGCTGTATTTACAATATCCAGGACATGGAAGCAACCTAAGTGTCCATCATCGGATGAATGGATAAAGAAGATGTGGCACATATATACAATGGAATATTACTCAGCCATAAAAAGAAATGAAATGGAGGTATTTGTATTGAGGTGGATGGAGTTAGAGTGTTTCATACAGAGTGATGTAAGTCAGAAAGGGGAAAACAAATTCAGTATGCTAACACATATATATGGAATCTAAGGGAAAAAAAAAAGGCCATGAAAGACCTAGTGGCAAGACGGCAATAAAGACACAGACCTACTAGAGAATGGACTTGAGGATATGGGGAGGGGGAGGGGTGAGATGTGACAGGGTGAGAGAGTGTCATGGACATATATACACTACCAAATGTAAAATAGATAGCTCGTGGGAAGCAGCCGCATAGCACAGGGAGATCAGCTCGGTGCTTTGTGACCACCTAGAGGGGTGCGATAGGGAGGGTGGGAGGGAGGGAGATGCAAGAGGGAAGAGATATGGGAACATATGTATATGTATAACTGATTCACTTCGTTATAAAGCAGAAACTAACACACCATTGTAAAGCAATTATACTTCAATAAAGATGTTTAAAAAAAATATCTGAATGACATCCTTGCCAGGTAGAGTAATCTTGGTTGTATGTTCTTTCCTTTCATCACTTTAAGTATATCATGCCACTCCCTTCTGGCTTGTACAGTTTCTGCTGAGAAATCAGCTGTTAACCTTATGGGAGTTTCCTTGTATATTATTTGTCATTTTTCCCTTGCTGCTTTCAATAATTTCTCTTTGTCTTTAATTTTTGCCAACTTGATTACTATGTGTCTTGGCATGTTTCTCCTTGGGTTTATCCTGTATGGGGCTCTGTGCACTTCCTGTACTTGGGTGGCTATTTCCTTTCCCATGTTAGGGAAGTTTTCGACTATAATCTCTTCAAATATTTTCTCGGGTCCTTTCTCTCTCTCTTCTCCTTCTGGGACTCCTATAATGTGAATGTTGGTACGTTTAACGTTGCCCCAGAGGTCTCTTAGGCTCTCTTCATTTCTTTTCATTCTTTCTTCTTTATTCTGTTTTGCAGCAGTGAATTCCACCATTCTGTCTTCCAGGTCACTTACCCGTTCTTCTGCCTCAGTTATTCTGCTATTGATTCCTTCTAGTGTATTTTTCATTTCAGTTATTGTATTATTCATCTCTGTTTGTTTGTTCTTTAATTCTTCTAGGTCTTTGTTAAATATTTCCTGCATCTTCCCAATCTTTGCCTCCATTCTTTTTCCTAGGTCCTGGATCATCTTCACTATCATTATTCTGTATTGGTTTTCTGGAAGGTTGCTTATCTCCACTTCATTTAGTTGTTTTTCTGGGGTTTTATCTTGTTCCTTCACCTGGTACTTAGCCCTCTTCCTTTTCATCTTGTCTATGTTTCTGTGAATGTGGTTTTTGTTCCACAGGCTGCAGGATTCTAGTTCTCGCTTCTACTGTCTGCCCTCTCTTTATAGTGTTTTTGAGTGTTTCGATTTGTAAAATTTTCTCTTTGATTTCTCTGGGATTTACAGTATACATATCTGACTTACCAGAGTTCACTGGTATCAAGTTTCATCACTTTGAGTAATGAAACCTCACTCCCATTTAGGTCCCTTTTCCTTTCCCATTTTTATTTATTTATTTTTTTAAATTTATTTATTTTATTTTATATATTTTTGGCTGTGTTAGGTCTTTGTTGCTGCATATGGGCTTTCTCTAGTTGTTGCAAGCTGGGACTACTCTTCATTGTGGTGTGCAGGCTTCTCATTGCAGTGGCTTCTCTTGTTGTGGAGCATGGGCTCTAGGCACGTGGGCTTCAGTAGTTGTGGCACACGGGCTCAGTAGCTGTGGTGCATGGGCTTAGTTGCTCTGTGGCATGTGGGATCTTCCCAGATGAGTGCTCAAACCCGTGTCCCCTGCATTGGCAAGTGGATTCTTAACCACTGTGCCACCAGAGAAGCCCTCTTTTCCCACTTTTAAACAAAATCATCTAGATTATCTGATGTTTTTATGATTTTTGTTTTAATCATATAATATGATTTCTACAACTCATGAGGAAAAGGATAGACTATTTTATGTCCCATATATATGCTCTTTCTACACACTTTATTCCTTTCTTATTCTCTGCAAGTCTTCCCTTTGTCATTTTCTTTTGTTTTAAGCACCTACTTTAACTATTCTTTCAGCATAGATCTGCTAGTGATAAAATCTCTTTAGTTTTCTTTGCCTGAGAATGTCTTGATTTCTCCTAAATTCAAGTGTAGTGTTACTGGATACAAAATTAATAGTTGACAGTACTTTTTTTGAACATGTAAAAAATGTCATGACACTTCCTACTTGCCCCTATTAATCAGATGAAAAATTTGCTGTCACTAAAATTGGTGTTCCCTTGTAATCAATGTCCCATATTGGTATCACAGCTTGCATTTTTTTTGCCTTCAGTTATAAAAGATTGACTATGATGTAGATTTAGTCTAGACTGGTGTAGATTTATTTAGCTTTGTCATATATATGGTTCACTCATTTTCTAGACTCTCATGGTTTATATTTTTTCACTAAATTTTTGACATTTTGAGCCATCTTTTCTTATTACACTTTTTCATCTCCACTGTCTATTTTTCTGGGACTCTGACTATATGGAATTTTGGAACTTTGTTATTGTCCTAAAATTCCCTGAGGGAGGATCTGTTCATTTATTTTCCAGTTTATTACCTCCCTCTTGCTCAGATTGGGTAAATTCTATTGATCAGTCCTCAAGTACAGTAATGCTAACTTCTATAATCTGCACTTTACTTTTGAGCCCAGCCAAAATATTTCAAAATTTGTTGCTGTTCTTTTTTTCAGTTCCATAGTTTCTTTTTGGTTTTTATAACCTCTGTTTACCTCTGAGATTTCTATTTTTCAGCTGTTTCAAGATAATTTGTAATTGTTTATTAAAGCATTTTTATTATGGGTGCTCTAAAATATTTGTCAGGTAATTGCAACATCTGACTTATCTCTTTGTTGGTGCTACTTGATTATCTTTTCTTATTCAAGTTGTGATTTTCCTGGTTCTTGCTATCATGGGTTGTTTTCTGTTGTAACCCAGATACTTTGGCCATTATGATAGGAGTCTTTGGAGCCTACTTAAATATTTTATTTTAGGAGACGGTCACCTTGTTTAGGTTTAAAATGTAGATCCTGGCCTCCTTTCTGAGGCTCTGGTTCCTAAGAAATATATACTTTTCAGAGACTTTGAGGTGTTAATTGCCTGCTTGTTTTATCTGGTGCTGCTGTGGCCCCAACTGCTCCATGCTGGTGGTACCTGAGAGGCAGAAAAAGCTAAAGTCTACACTTTATTTAGATTTTTAAAAATCTTTATCTAATGTCTCTCTTCTGTTCCAGCATCCCATCCAGCCTACCATATTGCATTTAGTTGTCAGGTCACTTTAGGCTCCTCTTGGTTGTGATGGTTTCTCAGACTTCCCTTGTTTTGGATGACCTTGCCAGTTTAGAGGGTTACAGGTAATATCTTTTGTAGAATATCATTCATCTGGGATTTGTCTGATGTTTTTCTCATGATTAAACTGACCTTATGAGTTACGGGACAAAACCCACAGAGGTAAAATGCCATTTTCATCAAATCATATCAAATACATAATAAAATAATTTTTGTGTGTTGAAGCTGATCCTAATCACCTGGCTGAAATAGTGTTTTTCAGGTTTCTCCAATGTAAAGTGTCTCTTATTACACTTTTTCACACTTTATTCTTTGGAAGGAAGTCATTAAGAACAAATGGCACTTAACTGGTGGGGAGTTATGCATATTTCCACCAAGGCAGAGCATATATATAAATTATTTGGAATTCTTCTGCATGAAATACCTACCAATATTTCCTTATTTATTAACAAATTAACTAATTAATATCATAGTGGATTTTTTAAAAGATTTGGCCTATAAGCCAATATTTTGTCATGTCTTTTTCTTTTTCTGTTTGGTTTTTGTTTTTTCCTTAAATCATTCCAGTTTTGGCCATTGGGAGCACTTCCAGTTGGCTCCTAGGCCCCTTTGGTATATTTGGGTTTCCTTTTTTTAAATTTTTTAAATTTTTAATTTTTTTGGTCTTTTTTAAACATCTTTATTACAGTATAATTGCTTTACAATGATGTGTCAGTTTCTGCTTTATAACAAAGTGAATCAGTTATACATATACATATGTCCCCATATCTCTTCCCTCTTGCATTGGGTTTCTTTTTGAACATTGACTTACTTTCTGACTCATCTTGCACATTTTCATCTTGCATATGTTCCAGTCTCATCTTCCAAATTTTCAGGCTCCTAGAATCAGCCAGTTCTCCAAGGAACACTGTTTCCTTTCATTAGGAAATGATATTAGAAACCAATATCTATGCAACAGGTGTTGGCGCTGCTAGTAGGATGAACTGGCTTCTAGTCCCTCTCAGCTGACAAAGCAAGGAAATATAGGTGTGTATATTAGCTCCTGTATATGTACATTTCTATAAATATGTCTATATGTAAGCATCAATCTCTATATTAATCTGAATTCATACTGATGTCACCAACTCTAATCTATTATTTCATGGATCATTCTTGCCTCTGCCCCTTTATTATCTGTAATCTCCCACTCCAGCAGTAAGATATCTGCCCCTCACCATCCACAATCCATTTACTGATTGTCCAATTTCACTACACATGCATAATGGTATCAGTTTTTTAAACCTATACAACCATAGGCAGAAAAGTTGTCCACTCGAGTCTATTGCATATGTAAATTTTCTTTTCTCTTTAGATTTTCAAACTTCTTTCATTTCCACAGGTACTTACATCAGCGCTGTTTCCCTCCCCATTTAGTGCAATTTTTCTATACATTTGAATTATGGTTAGGTTACTTTTTTACATTCTGCATTCCATCCTGATATCCCCTGTTATCGTTAATAATATGTTTAAATTTTGCATACATTAAATCTCAATTTTTGTGCTGTAAATTACTATGGAATTTGACAAAAGCATAGTCTCATGTAACCACCATTACCTTATCACTTGTAATAGTATCTTGCCCTAAAATATAAAATTAGAAATATTGCAAATTAGAAAATACTGTGAGGGGGACATAATCAAGATGGTGGGATAGAAGGCTCCCATATTTCCCTCTTTCTATGGACAAACCGAATATACCTACATGTAGATAAATTCCCTCTGTGAGAAGTCCAGAAACTAGTTAAGTGACTCCTACACATTGGGTGGCTAAAAAAATACCCACATAGAAATAGGTAAGAAAGGCTGAGATACATTTTCACCATAAGGCATCCCCCCAGCACAGCACCTTACAGTTCGTAAGGAATTCCCAACTCCCAGTTTCTCCTTGAGGAGCAGAGGGGTTGGACCACACATACAGCACCCCAACAAAGGCTGTTATCTGAGAGATGGGCATGCAGATCACCTTGTCCGAGACACGACAGAGCTTAACATACATGAGTCTCACAGGACCATAGTAAACAAAGAGACAGTTTTTAAATGTGTGCATGAGCATGTCCCAGGGCTCTCCCCGCAGCCCCAACTATATTGGGGCTCAGTGCAGAGGGAGCAGGCAAAAATGCCCATTTCCTACTTTCTTCCTGGAAGGGATTTGATTTCATCCTTTCCCAACTAGTGACTGAGAACCTGGCTTCTAATCAGCCTGCAACTGAGAGCTGACTAGGATCCTCCTTAAAGAGCTGGTGGGCACCTCCTTCCTCTGGCTCACTCACAGTAAAACCAAGTCTCCAGTTTCTCCCAAGAAGGAACTTGTCCATACATCTAGAACCCCACCTGTTATGGATGCCACCATAACAGGAGTGACTGGCTCGCAAATCACCTAGCTTGGGGAGCCAACAGGGATTGGCATTCAGGAATCTACCAGGATCACTCAAAACAAAGAGGCATTTCTATATGGCTCACAGGCACCCCCAGCAACTCTTCCCTCTGGCTCAGCAGAGAAGGCACAAACATCCAGCTCTCAGGTTTTCCCTGATAGGGGCTAGACTGCATATTTAATGTCCTGACTTTCCCAGCAGCATCCTGAAGGTCAGCCTTTTAATTAGCCTGCATTAGGCATCTGAAGGGGCAAACTAGAACCAGTAAACAAATTCAGTAAAGTTGTAGGATACAAAGCCAATATACAAAAACCAGTTGTGTTTCTATACACTAGCAATGAACTATCAGAGAAATTAAGAAAACAATCCCATTTCCAATATCATCAAAAACAATTAAATAGGAATAAATGTAATCAAAGAGGTGGAAAATCTGTATACTGAAAAGTATAAAACATTGATGAGAGAAATTGAAGAAGACACAAATAAATGGAAAAAGTCCCATGTTCATAGGTCAGAAGAATTAATATTGTTGAAATATCCATACTACCCAAAATGACCTTGAGAATCACTGAAATCCCTATCAAATTTAAAATGTCATTTTAAACAGAAACACCAGAGACAATTATAAAATTAAACACACACACACACAATAGGCATCAAATAGCTAAAACAATCTTGAGAAAAAAGAGGAAAGCTGGAGGCATAACACCTCCTGATTTCAAAGTATATTACAGAGGTATAGTAATTAAAACAGTATTGCATTGGCATAAAAACAGATACATAGATCAATAAAACAAAATAGAGAGTCACCCAATAAATGCCTATATGTTCAATTAATTTTTGACAAAGTCATCAAGACTACACAAGGGCGAAAGGATAGGCTCTTCAGTAAATGGTGTTTGGAAAATCAGACATCTCCATGCAAAAGAATGAAAATGGACCCCTATTTTATACCATACACAAAAATCAGTGGAATATGGATTAAAGATTTAAAAATAAGACCTAGAACTATAAAACTCCTAGAACAAAACATAGGGGATGAACTCCTTGAGAATGGTCTTGTCAGTGATTTTTTGGATTTGACACCAAAAGCAAAGGCAACACAAGCAAAAATAAGCAGGTTGGACTACATCACATTGAAATGCTTCTGCACTGGGAAGGAAACCATCAACAAATGAAAGGCAACTTGTGGAATGGGAGAAAATCTTTCCATACCAAGTATCTTATAAGGACTTACTATGGAGAACAGTATGGAGCTTCCTTAAAAAACTAAAATAGAACTGCCATATGACCCAGCAATCCCACTCCTGGGCATATACCCAGAGAAAACCATAACTCAAAAAGATACACACACCCCAGTGTTCATTGCAGCACTATTTACAATAGCCAGGACATGGAAACAACCTAAATGTCCATCAACAGAGGAATGGATAAAGAATATGTGGTACATATATACAATAGAATATTACTCAGCCATAGAAAGGAATGAAATTGTGTCATTTGCACCAACATGGATGAAACTAGAGATTGTCATAATGAGTGAAGTAAGTCAGAAACAGAAAGACAAATATTGTATAATATCGCTTATATGTGGAATCTAGAAAAATGATACAGATAAACTTACTTGCAAAGCAGAAATAGAGACACAGACATAGAGAATGGACATATGGCTACTGGGGGGGGAAGGTGGGGGTGGGATGAACTGGGAGGTTGGGATTGGCATATATACACTACTATGTATAAAATAGATAACTAATGAGAACCTACTGTATAACACAGGGAACTCTACTCAATGCTCTGTTGTGACCTAAATGGGAAGGAAGTCCAAAAAAGAGGGGATATATGTAAAGGTATAGCTGATTCACTTTGCAGTACAGCTGAAACTAACACAACATTGTGAAGCAACTATAATCCAACAAAAATTAATTTAAACAACACCCCCCCACACACACTAATACACACACTCACACTGATACAAATGCTCTCACCCGCATAGAAATAGGTATGGGGGTTGGGGACTGCCAACTGCTGGAGTTTCTTTATTTAGAAATAAAGAGTCTGTGTTATGTCTGGTTAAAAAAAACAAATATCTTTTTGTTTTAATAGATGTTTATTGGAGTATAATACTGTGTTAGTTTTTGTTGCACAACAAAGAGAATCAGCAATATGTATACATGTCCCCATATCCCCTCCCTCTTGAGCCTCCCTCCCATCCTCCCTATCCCACCCCTCTAGGTCATCGCAAAGCACCGAGACGATCTCCCTGTGCTATGCTGCTGCTTCCCACCAGCCAACTATTTTACATTCGGTAGTGTATATATGTCGATGCTACACTCACTTCGCTCCAGCTTTGCCCTCCCACCTCATGCCCTCAAGCCCATTTTCTATGTCTACCTCTTTATTCCAGCCCTGCAACTAGGTTTTTCAGAACCATTTTTTTTTCTAGATTCCATATATGTGTGTGTGTGTGTGTGTATGTGTTAGCATATGGTATTTGTTTTTCTCTTTCTGACTTACTTCACTCTCTATGACAGACTCCATGTCCATCCACCTCACTACAAATAATTTCGTTTCTTTTTATGGCTGAGTAATATTCCATTGTATATATGTGCCACATCTTCTTTATCCATTCATCTGTCGATGGACACTTAGATCGCTTCCATGTCCTGGCTATTGTAAATAGTGTTGCAATGAACATTGTGGTACATGACTCTTTTTGAATTATGGTTTTCTCAGGGTATATGCCCAGTAGTGGGATTTCTGGGTCGTGTGGTCGTTCTATTTTTAGTTTTTTAAGGAACCTCCATACTGTTCTCCATAGTGACTGTATCAGTTTACATTCCCACCAACAGTGCAAGAGGGTTCCCTTTTCTCTGGTGTGGATCCTTTTTTATGAAGCCTGGTGCCTACCTGGTGGGCTCCTTTTATATAAAGGCTGAAGTATTTCTTCAGTTCTGGAAATACTGCTTATATCATAAATGTTTCATCTCCATTTTTTCTCTTCTATTCTTCTGAACCACCTTAAAACTTCTTGCTTTCTATATTTCTCATTGTAATTGCTTTCTCAGTTGCATGTGGTGAGAATCCTAAATGCAACATCCAAGTCTTCAGTTATTTTGACTGGTATCCATTTCATCTATTGAGGTTTCTGTTTCCTCCCTGGGGGAAAAAAGGAGGATGGATGATTGAATGGGAGGAGAGAGAGATAAACATAAGTTATGTGTGGAACAGGAACTGATGTGTCAAATGCTATCAGCAAGGCTTGGAATGTCAAGGAAGGGCAGAGGAATGTGGCAGGTGCCGTGTCAATAAATAATTTGAAGTCTTAGGGAATATGGTATTTTAACTTGGTCTTAGGAGGTTAAGATTTCAGCAAGTGGAGATGGGAGAGGAAGGGCATTCCACGTCACAGCAACAGCGTGAGCTGTTGCCCTGTGACAAGACAGTGAGGCATGGGGGTGTGAGGTGTCTGGGTCGGGGGGATATCTGAAAAGTTAACTAGTTCTACAGCTGGGAAAGCTCCTCCAGGCCAAGTCATATGCCGGGCTAAGTAGGAATTTGGGGACTGATACTTCAAAGTTGCTGCCAAACTGGAGGAATTTCTGGGAACTTGTTAGTTGCAATTTTCCAATCATCCTCCATTTTCTGTCTTATTCAAAGCCCTTTTGTGTTTGGACTTACTTCCCTGTGGGGCGTGAGATGCAAGCATACTCTGGGATGGAAGTGAGTGTCATGTCAGCGTGACAGACAACTCAGTACTTTTTTAAATCAACACGTTATTTTTTTAAAAAAACATGTTATTAAGATGTTATTTTTTAGAATACTTTCAGGTTGACAGAAATACTGAGCAGATAACACAGAGAGTTCTCATAGCGCCTCCCCCAGTTTCCCTTATTATTAACATCTTGCCTTAATGTGATACATTCATTACAAGTAATACACCAATATTAACACATTACTATTAACTAAAGTCCACAGTTTGCATTGATGTTTGATCTTTGCGTTGTACAGTTTGATGGGCTTGAAAATGCATAAAGTCATGCATCCATCATGACGGCATCAAACAGAATAGTCTCATTATCCTAAAAATCTCCTGCGCTTTACCTATTCATCCCTCAGCCACCACCCACCACTGTGCTGAGAAGCTGTTATCCACTGATAGTTTTGCCTTTTCAGAATATCATATAGTTGAAATCATGCAGTTGTAGCCTTTTTAGGCTAGCTTCTTTCACATACCAAAATGCACTAATGGTCCCTTCATGTCTTTTCATGGCTTGATAGCTCATTTCTTTTTATCACTGAATAATGATTCATTGTATGGATGTACCCCTGTTTGTTTATCCCTTCACCTATTGAAAGACATCTTGATTGCTTACCAGTTTGGGCAACTATAAATAAAGCTGCACAGTTGTAAGCAGGGTTTTTACCTAAAAGTATAAAAGTGTGATTTCTAGATCATATGGTAAAACTGTGTTTAACTTGGTAGGGAACTGTCAAAATGTCTTCCAAAGTGGCTGTACCATTTTGCACTCCCTCCAGCAATGAATGAGAGCTCCTGTTGCTCCACATCTCTACCTATGATACCCCTACACGTCTATTACAGTGGCTAAAATTTAAAAAAAAATTAAAAAATAAAAACACAAATTCTGGTAGGGATGTGGAGCAACAGGAGCTCTCATTCACCACAATAAATCTTGTTACCTTCTGTCACCATACATAGTTGCAAAAATGTTTTTTCTTGTGATGAGAACTTTTAAGATTTATTCTCTTAGCAACTTTCAAATATAGAATACAGTATTATTAACTAAAGTCACCATGGTGTACATTATATGCCCATGACTTATTTATTTTATAACTGGAAGTTTGTACCTTTTGACCCCCTTCACCCATTTTGCCCACCCCAACGCCCCTCCCCTCTGGCAACCACCAATCTGTTGTCTGTATCTGTGGGTTTGGTTCTGTTTTGTTTTGATTTGTTTCTTTTGCTTGTTTTGTTTTCTTAGTTTACACAGATAAGTGAAACCATATGTATTTGCCTTTCTCTGTTTGACTTGTTGCACTTAGCAAATGCCCTCAAGGTCCATCCATGTTGCCACACATGGCAAGATTCCATTCTTTTCTATGGCTGAGTAGTATTCCAATATATATCTCACATCTTCTTTTTTTCATTCATCCACTAACAGACACTCACGTTGTTTCCATATTTTGCTATTGTAAATAATGCTTCAGTGAACATGGGGGTGCATATATCTTTTCAAATTAGCATTTTCGTTTTCTTCAGATAAACACCCCAAGTAGTCAAAGCAATCTTGAGAAAGGAGAACAAAGCTGGAGGTATCACACACCCTGGTTTCAAACTATATTACAAAACTATAGTAATCAAAATAGTGTGGTACTGGCATAAAAGCAGACACATTGATCCATGGAACAGAATAGAGAGCCCAGAAGTAAACCCACGAATGTATTGACCAATTAATTTATGACAAACGAGGGAAGAATATACAGTGGGGAAAGGATAGTCTCTTCAAGAAATGGTGTCAGAAAAACTGGACAGACACATGCAAAAGAATGAAAGTAGAACACTACCTTACACCATACCCAAAATTTAACTCAAAAAAGGATTAAATACTTGAATGTCAGACCTGGAAACATAAAACTCCTAGAGGAAAACACCATGGTAAGATCCTTGACATTGGTCTTGGTGATGATTTTTTGGATCTGACTCCATAAGCAAAGGCAATAAAAGCAAAAGAAAACAAGTGGGACTACGTTAAACTTTAAAGCTTTGCACAGCAAAAGAAAACATCAGCAAAATGAAAAGGCAACCTACTGAATGGGAGAAAATATTTGCAAATCATACATCTGATAAGGGGTCAATATTCAAAAAATATAAAGAATTCATATGACTCAATAGCAAATAAACAAACAATCTTATTAAAAAGTGGGCAGAGGACCTCAACCATTTTTCCAAAGGAGACATACAGATGGCCAACAGGCACATGAAAAGATGCTCAACATCACTAATCATCAGGGAAACGGAAATCAAAACCCCAGTGAGATATCACCTCACACCTGTTAGAATGGCTATTATTAAAAAGAGGAGAAATAACAAGTGCTGGTAAGGATGTAGAGAAAAGGGAACCCCTGTGCACTGTTGGTGGGAATGTAAATTGGTGCAGCCGCTATGGAAAACAGTATGGAGATTCCTCAAACATTTAAAAATAGAACTACCATATGATCAGCAATTCCACTACTGGGCATTTATCATACTTTTAATTTTCAAGGTTGCTGAGCACTTCATTTTGAAATCATCCTATCATCATCTGTTTTAATTTTTTAAATTATTTATAATTTAAACACGTGTAACAACATAAATTTCATTATATATACATGCCCCCTGTTTTAGTTCAGTCTTCTATTATTCCCTTACCTTTTTGCTTGAATTTCTCACCTCCTTCCTCTCTAAAAACAGCTGTCTCAATAACCCATTTTAACAATCTACCATGTATTGTTTCCTGTTTTTCAAAATTCTTACAGTCCTTTACAGATGGATATATACATGCATGTGTATATAAACATATACACAGTTTTCTGTCATTGCTAACAAAATGGTGTCATATTAATCACACTTTGCTGGATCTTGTATGTTACATGTAATGATAACCTTGTGTGAATGTCTCCATGTCAACTTGTATAGTTCTAACTCATTTCTTAATGGTTATATAATATTTGTGGTGTAGACATACTATACTTTATTCAGCCCTTCTTGTTTTGATTAGCTTTAATTTCGTTTCCAGTACTAAATAATATATTTGCACATATGACTTTGTATACCTATGCTTCTATTTCTATGGAATAGATACCCAGGAGTTAGATTACTGATTCAAGGGATGTGTGTGTGTATGTGTGTGTGTGTGTGTGTGTGTGTGTGTGTAGTTTTAATACATAATTTCACATACTTTGCCTTCTTAAGTCCCAAAAGTCTTAACGCTTCATGGTTTTACCACTAATGTAAATGAATAAATGTTTCCTCACATCCTTGCCAATAACTGAAATTATAACTCTTAGTGCTTGCCAATCTCATGTATATAAACTAGTAATCTCATCATTTCTGTAATTTGCATTTATCTGACTACTACAAGAATTTTAGCTCCTTCCCCCCAATATTTATTGATTTATTTGTCATTTAGATTTGTGACTCTGTGAATTCCTGATCCTTATTCTTTTCCCAATTAAAAAAAATTTAGGTTTCTTGCCCTTTTTCTAGTCAAACTGTAAGAGTACTTTCTATATAGTTTGGATATTCAACCTTTGTGATCTTTATTAAATTATATTTCCTGATTTGTTTTTATATTAATGACATTGTTTGTCATTCAAAAGTTTAAAATTGCATGTGTCAGTTTTATTTGTTTATTTATTTTTACCTTCAGAGTTTCCAGTGCAGATTTCTCTGGCTCCTATATTGTGCATATAGCTTCCTAGTTCTTCTTGCAACATTTATTTTGTTCATTTTCTGTATTTAATACTTTAGCTCATCTGGATTCTGTGATGTACTGTATGGTACATGCTATAAGATGGCAATTCAGTTTTATTACTAGTTATACCATGAATTCAAGTACCACCTTTATTTTAAATTATTATATATATATATATATATATATATATATATATATGTAATTATATTAGCATTATAATATAATGATATCCACTAAGGCAAGTCCTCTCACTATTCTTCTTGTTCATAGTGTCCCTGCTTATTCTTGGTCATTTAATTTTACAGATAAACTTTTGATTATTTTGTAAAATTCCCACATAATAAATCCCGTGTATTCTAGTTACTATTGAACATTATATTTTAATTTTGGGAGACTTAATTCTTTGTGATATTAATTAAATCTTCTCATCAAAGAACGTGGTTTACATCAAAGAACGTGGTTTATCTTTTTAATACCTCAGATTTTGTCTTCTGTCTTTCAATCAGATTTTATAGTTTTCTTCCTCTCGTTCTGCTTTTCTTGTTAAATTGATGTCTGAATATTTTATATTGTTTCACTGTAATAAATGGAATGATTTTTCCCCTTCCTACGTCCTTTCTCCTTAACTTAACTGTTTATATTTAAGCCTTGCTCTGAGATTCTTGTTTCAAATGTTGTCAAAGTTTCACAGAAGCAGATTATTGATCGCTTTTGGAGGTGGTTAAAAAGCTTGAATCACGGGGTCATATAGTGCAATCCCTACCCAGACAAAACTAGGTAAATTTATCCAAACGACCTAAACATCCTCTGCTGTATGTCTTTCATTAGCCGCTCCAGATCCATTCCCTACACTTTTGCACCCTGCTCTGTGCCCCAGGAGGGGACTTTGCCCTTTGGCTTGTGATGGAGCTCTTTCAGTGGGCAACCCTGGCAGGAGATCAAAGGGTCGGAGAGTGGTGTGATATTTACACCTCTCTGCAGGCCCATCACTGGCTGGCTACATCCCTCACATGAAGGTCTCAGCTTCTGTACATACAGCCCTCTACACACAGCCCTCTTGATCTTGGGAGATACAGTAAAGCTCTTTTGCCCCATCCCTTCAGGAGCAGAATTACCAAATGATCCTTCAGTTACTAGCCAGGGGATGTGATTGTCCTTCTGTTTTCCCTATACCCCTGGCCCACCTTTGTCATGAGTTCCTCTATTAAACTCTCCTCAAATTACTCAATTTGGGTGTCATCTGTTTCCTGGTGTGACCCTGACTAGTACATGCTCATAACGCTAATTATGATTTCCTCCTTCCTCCTAGTTCAGTCTAACTCTGGAGACTCAGTAGCTTAGATGCACAAGATGGAAAAAGCTTTTGGGCTACCTTAAATTAACATAGTTTGGGATATCTAAGAGGGAACACAGGGTGCACAGGGTGAGACTTTGGCCTAAACCTTCCTTCTAAAACAAGATTGTAAGGCTATAAGTCTACCCAGGATAATTCTATTGTCTAAACTGTACAGGACACTCTGCCCAGGATCCATCACTTCCTTCACCCACAGTCCCAACTCCATCTTCTCTAACAGACTGGAATGCACTCACAAGGCTGAGTAGGATCCAGCTTTGCTTCCTTATGCTTGCTACATTGCAAAAAGCAAATACTCCTTGCTTTATTGCCCCTCTCTCTCTCTTTAAAATTCCCCACAAGTTTCAAATTTCTATTGTAATTTTCCAAGTTTTATAGGTATAGGAGGAAATTTTCTTTTTCAAATTTGAATGCAAATTTAGTCTGTTGTGAAAAAAGAAATAACAGTTATCAGATATGGAGTCTACACCAAGAATTGTCACTGCTAGTCATTGTGAGTATATAACATTTACCCTCTTTTAGTCTCTGTTTCCTGATTTATGAAACGGAATCTTTCTTCCATGCACACTTTACAACATATGATAGTATATGGGAAATTTTAAAGCAACATACAATGTGTGTTGTGTGTGTGTGTGTGTGTGTGTGTGTGTGTGTGTGTGTGTAGGGTGGTGGCAGGGGCAGAATCCTGTTTTTTAGCTTGCTTATCCAGTCCTTTAACATGATGGCAAATGGGCATTTCTTTAAATTAGGCAAAC